>NC_037090.1:4027500-13685000 GCF_002994745.2 Rosa chinensis | reverse complement strand
TACAACTTAGTTATGGAAAAGTCCACCTAATTGCAATCCTCTTCAATTAAATTCGATTCTTGTCCAGAACCTTTACTACTTTTGATTCAAGTTACACAAAACGAAAAGTCGATTTCATGTTCTTAAACCTAGCACCAATTACATGCAAATCCTATAAGTGTCGACCCAAATAAGATAAACATATAAAAGTTTTCTGTAAAGCAAATTTAATCGAACAAACTCACATAAGCAACTTAGAATCACAATTATAGAATTCGAAAACTTTATTTAAACATAGAAATTGGGTTAAACTTTGCCCTAAACATTATTGTTAACTAGAAACAAGTTCATACGAAATCAAATAAGGAAACCAAAAAGGTTACAAGGAAAAGGAACGAATTACACCGTGAGTGGAGATGGAGATAGAGAGCTAGATGGTTGGATCTTGAATCTTGGAAGCAAGCCTTCAAGGTGGATGATGGAGGATATGATCTTCACGGCTCCTTCTTCTTCTTCCTCTCCTTGCTTGAAAATGCAGAACTTTGCAACTAGAGAATGGAGAAGGAAAATGGAGAGACAAAGAAGATGAGATGGATGAAGGAATTGGTTTAGGAAAATGGAAAGGAAATGGAGAGACAAAGAAGATGGAATGGATGAAGGAATTGGTATTTTGAGAGTGAGAGGAGAAGTGTATTTATAGCCCAAAAAATGATGAATGGAGGGTGGAGATGAACATAAATGAAGGGCTAGATATGTTAGACAAATTTGTAAAAAATATCTTCCCACTTGTTTATCACTTGTTCAACTTGAATTGATTTTCCTCCTCAAGATTTTCCACTTGGTTGCAACTTTGATTTTCCTCCTCAAGATTTTCCACTTGCTTGCAACTTTGATTTTCCTCCTCAAGATTTTCCACTTGCTTGGAGGTCCTAAAAATAGAAACTAATAAGAAAAATAGAAACTTACCTAAAATGAAAAATGGCAACTTACTAAAAATGATAAATAGAAACTACAAAAATATAAACTTTCTACAAATAGGAACTTTCCCAATCAAAGAATGGAAACTTTCCTAAACAGGATTTTAATAAGGAAATAACGTAAGAAATGTAGGGAAATGTAGTTAAAACGTCGCATTAAAATGCTCCTATCAAATTCCCCCACACTTAGCTTTTGCTAGTCCCTTAGCAAAATCACACTAAGACACACACTAAGACTCAACGAAAATTAAAGACTCTACAAAAACAATGACTCTATTGCCCTTCAACTTTTTGTCACAGAAATCTCCTACTTTCACAACATCAAGATTAGCACTCAACCAAGAATCAATATGTAGATATTCAAGAGTTAATTAAAACATATAATCCACACATACACAAGTAGGACTTGGTTGTGACAATGGTGATGGTTTTTGTTAAGCATGCTTCGAACAAGTATGATTCATATCCTCACAAGGTATATCCACTCTTTCTTCTCTCAGAATTCAAGACAATGCTTAAAAGCTTATAATCACTCAATTATATGTGAGAGAAAATATTTTGAGGCAATCAAATAGCTCACATATATAAGAAACGAAAAGCACTTTGTGAATATAATTTTTTTTTTTTTGAAAAGATCTCATGAAGGATATCAATTACTTGCACGGATGGACCCAAGCCATAGGTTCAACTCTTGTAACTCATCTCCACAAATCAAAGGCTGTCCCATCTTAAGGATCAAGAAGGTCTTATTTAGGGTTGTAATGGGGCCAAGGCTCAAGGTTTTAAGAAACGAAAGGTAAGGAATTTCACAAAGTGTCCTAAAAACCTAGCAGAGCTCATGTAGATGTAGAGACTTCTAGAAATCCACCAAGATATATCAAAACGTCACATCCCATAGAGGTTTTATGAAAGGGCCAAATGTCTTCATGTTGGGCCCAATCTTCACTCTAAACTTCCCTCGAACTAGTGAATTGGACAAAGACCAAATTTTCCAATAGTGGGTCTTCAATTCAAAACAAACTCCAAACTCACCAAGTATGGAGGACTAAAATCCATATACATTTTTTCTTTTCTTTCTTTTAATTTTCTAGCCGTACACATTTTTTTTTCTTTTTCATTTCTTTTTCACGGCTTTCACATAATTTTTTTTTCTCATGGACAAGTCTACCCCCACACTTGAACTTTCACCTCTTCTCAATCTTCTTTCTCAATGCCAAATCCTCAAGTAAAGTCCCAAAATATAGCTCCACTAAGTTTTTAGAACAAAGGGTAGGAGTGTAGCTATACTAAGGTTCAGGGTTAAGGATTTAAGGGTGATGAAAGAAAAGGCTTAATGTAAGCTCAAAGGGGTTTATCTAAGGGAGTCCCATGACGGGCACAAATAGGGACACATGCTTATTTGGCAATGGTGATAATTCCTAGGTTGCCTCTATCCCTTCCAGAATCAGGGCCATGTATTGACAAACGTCTCAACAAGCACAAGAGCGAATTCTAGCATTCTCTAGTCCATCAAACTTAATCTATGGCAAGCAATCAATCAAATGAAAGAGTAATGAGATCATCAAAACTTCGCCAAGAAATTAAGAATATATTTTTCAATTATCACTCCAAGAAAAAGGGACATGGCTCAAATATCTCACATGGGCTTTTATGAATCAAAACTCATCCTAACATGCTCATATTCTGTACCAAGGTTACGAAATCCATATCCACTACACATGCATGCATTTTTCATATATCTCAACTAACCAAAGAATACCATTTTAAAAATCATCTCAATTTTGTGATCCTCTTTTAATCATGATTTCAGAGATATAGAATCATCCTAGACAGTTGAAAGGGCATCCTAAGACTCAAAAACAAAAACAAAAGTAATTTTTTTTTTCTTTTTCAACAATTTAATTTAATTTCAACACTTAGGTACGGGAACTGGGAGTCTCGATGTGCAATGGGACTGAAACAGCTACCCTTTTTCAAGACTATGTTTAATCCAATATACCTTAGTGTATCACAACATCAATTAAAAACACAATCCAACATCAACTATTTTTTTTTTCTTTCTTTATATACTAACTACTAAAAACACAATAAAACAATAACCCTTCCCCCATACTTAATTCATGCATTGTCCTCAATGTATAAACAAATATAAATCATGCAAAGCATAAATCAAGCATAGAAGAGAAAATGAACACAACGAAACCTAAAACAACTTAAAATTTAAGAAAATAAAATAGAAGGAAGAGTTCAAGAAAGCAAATCTGCGTTTGATGTCTCCTCCACAGCTACAGTTGAAATGGGTTGCCTCCCATGCAGCGCTTAATGTTTAAAGTCTTTCAGCCTAGACTTGTACCTCCATTTACTCCTTTGGAGGAGCGATATGCCGGCGAGTGGCAGCCCTTTTGCTGGTTTCAGCCTCCGGAGGAGAGTTCTCATGGTGTGATGCAGTAGTGTCCTTGCGAGGAAACCCAGGAGGATAACTCTGCAAGTTATTGACTTCCTGAGCAAGCTTGTTTATTGCAGTGTGACAGCGGATCAAAGAGCAGTTCATCTCAGAGATGTAATCGATCATGCAATTGACTCTCCAATCTGTCACCATAATACCATCGCGGAGAGAGGAACGCAAATCATCAATCGAATCCGACAAGCTTTCCAGGGTGGCCATAGGCCGAGGAGCACGAGCAGCTGGTGAGGAAGAAGACTCTCAGGGATGCAGTCTCGGAGAGCGACGAGGCAGAGGAGGGGGACTGCGGGTACGCTCACGGATAGGACGATGGTCCCATGGACGAGTAAGTCCAGCTCTAGTGGCCGCTTGACGACCTTCTTCTTCCAAAGAGAGAACACGGCGTTGATTGACGCCCCTGCGAGGGGTAACCTTGGTTCGAGCCATGAAGAAGTAGAAGGAATTTGAAACTGCACGCTTAGACAAACCTTAGTAAAATCTGGAGGAGACAAAAAAGGATGTATATGTAAAGCACAAAATAGGGTAGAAATCTCAACAGACACACGGTTTTAACAAAGCTTCTCCGGGAAGGAGAAGAGTTATGACAGTTCACGGCCCAAGAAACTCCCCCACGTGTAAATATTCATTTCTTTTCCTGGATTTATGGCATGCTTTCGGCTATAGCTTGTCTGTCACGGATCCTCGAGATTCGTTTGATTCCCCCACGCGTCCTTTCTTTTCCTTGATTCACGGCAATTAAACCTGCTTTCGGCTGTAGCTTGGCTGTCACAGCTCCTCGAGATTCGTTTGGTTCCCCCACGTGTCCTCCACGCGCCAACAGCTTTTCCGTGTTTTCGGGTGACTTTAATCCAACGCGTAGATTTAATCTCAGAGATCGTCCATCCAACGGTGGAGATCTGCTCACTCGTTCTATAAATAGGTGCATTCTGAGCGACTGTTCACTCCAAAAGAAAATTCTTCCGAGTTCCAGCCTTTCTCTCTCAACCCTTCAGCCTTTCTTTCGAAACTCAAATCCTTTCTTCATCAACATGGAACCACGAACTCTGCAACTAATGGAGTTACAAACCCAGCAACAAATGGAATTACAAGCCCAGCAACCAACCGAGGAGGGAGGAAGCATCCAAGCAGCCGGGAGTAGTAACCGGTGGGCTCCCACACCGCCTCAACTAAGAATCCTCAAGGGCCTTTACTATGATAAGGGTTTTAAGTACCCAACTCCAGAGCAGATTCAAGAGATCTGCCTTCATCTGAAACAATATGGGCAGATCGAGGACAAGAACGTCTTCTTTTGGTTCCAGAACCTCAAGGCTCGTGAGAGGCAGAAGTTGAAGGAATTTCGGAACGTTCGGGTTGGTGGCTCTCTCGATCTCAATTTTGGATCCACTAGTTTTACTGATGATGGTAGGTCCATTGATCTAAACTTTGGTTCCACTGGTTCTACTAGTACTGACAGATCCATTGATCTAAATTTTGGGTCACGTGTCGGCTATGGTGTTGATGGATCGATCATGGAACAACGAGGAGAATATCACCAGGAGATTGAAACCCTTCCACTATTCCCCATGCATGGTGAGGACATCTTTGGCAACATGAAGACTACTTCCGAGGGAGGTAGCGGTTATGGCGGTGGCTCTCGCATTTCCCTTGAGCTCAGCCTCAACTCCTACGGAAATGCAGACATAGCTTAGTATAGAGTATTTTTATTATTATTATTATTATTTTTTTTTTTGTAAATAGCTGAATTTAATAAGACTGAATAAATGCAGTGTTTTTTTTTATATATATATATATATTTTTATATAAAGGACTCAAAAAATAAAAGACAAATATAAAATATATAGGACTCAAATGAAAGACAAAAATATTTATAGGACTCAAAATGAAAGACAATTATATTTATAGGACTCAAAATGAAAGACAATTATATAAATCTCTTCCCCCACACTTAAATATTGCATTATCTTCAATGTAATCAATTAAAAGCATGCAATGAAATAAGTAAGCATAGATAGAAGACATTTACGAAAACAAATCCTAAAATAAAAACAATAGAGAAAAATTGAAAAATAAAAAGAAATAGGGAAAGAGAAAGCAAATCTGATTATATTCTGAATTGGGTTGCCTCCCAAGTAGCGCTTGTATTTTACGTCTTGCAGCCAGACGGTACCTACATTAAATAAATTAGTAACTATAATTAACAAAGAAATACAAAATAAAAACAAGTATAACTATTAATTACAAACTACAAGTAAAATTAACAAGTATATTGTACATAAGACACAAGTTAAGTACTCAAGTGAGTAAAAAAAAAGTGAAAAGTATTTTTACAAGTTTAAAGTGTGAAACAACAAAATAATTTACACGTATAGAGTATTCACAAGTATTTCTTTTATTATAAACATTATTGATATCGAATCAAATTCCAAGCGGTAAATCAAGTGAACGTGCGGCCCAAGTATAGTCGCCTAGACACAAACTCCCTTTCAAATCGTTTGGGCAACCTTACTGAAATGGCCAGGTGGGGGAGGACGAACACGAGAGGAAAAATCCATTTTGGCATGAGCTACTCCCACATAGTGGTTTAGGCCCATTTGCAAGCACTTCTGGATTCAAAAACCCGTCATGAACGTTGTCCCCTTCCTAGACACCATTCCACATAGGCTATACTTACTAAGATGAAAAAGTTCATAAGTGTGAAGACAGTTCAACAAGTGTTAATAAAGGCCGCCCTCAACCTTAAGGGACCTGAGCTAGGTACCAATAAGGGGTTTAGGCCAATATTAACAAAAGAGACTTCACCTATTCCTCTCAATTAACAACCTACAATTAAAATTCGTGTTCAATAATATAAATAAAAATTTAAACTAAGTTTTAAACAATTTATATACAACAAATATATACAATAAATGACACAATTTAGCAAGTGATTTTTCAATCCCCGGCAACGGCGCCAAAAATTGACGCGCTCAAAAGCAAGCGCGCAATTTAACCCTGAAATGTCGTTAATAGTATAAGTAAGTAGAGATCGTTCTATCCGGGGATTGAGGGTACACTTGTAATTGTGAAACAAATAAAGAAAAGTATTATTTACAAAAATAAAATAAAGAATATAAATATATACAAGTAAACACAAATAAGGGGGCGATTAGGATTCTTAAAATTAAAATTAAAATAAATAAAATCTAAAAAAAACGTAAAAACATATATACAAGGGTGGAACGCAAGGAACAAAGATCAAAATCAATTCCATGTAATCAAATTCGATTCAAACCCTATAATTGTTCTTCCAAGTCATGAGAGAGGAGTTGATCATGTGAAACATTCGAAAGCAAATGATTTCCCATATTTTACTTTTCAATGCTAATTAACCTAAGCGAAAGCACCTAGATTAATCCTATCAAACATGCAATCAAGCCCTAGAAAGCTAGTCAATCATGACATGTTCAACGCATTAGACATAGAGAAAGGCTATCAACTCAAGTGTACAACTTAGTTATGGAAAAGTCCACCTAATTGCAATCCTCTTCAATTAAATTCGATTCTTGTCCAGAACCTTTACTACTTTTGATTCAAGTTACACAAAACGAAAAGTCGATTTCATGTTCTTAAACCTAGCACCAATTACATGCAAATCCTATAAGTGTCGACCCAAATAAGATAAACATATAAAAGTTTTCTGTAAAGCAAATTTAATCGAACAAACTCACATAAGCAACTTAGAATCACAATTATAGAATTCGAAAACTTTATTTAAACATAGAAATTGGGCTTAAACTTTGCCCTAAACATTATTGTTAACTAGAAACAAGTTCATACGAAATCAAATAAGGAAACCAAAAAGGTTACAAGGAAAAGGAACGAATTACACCGTGAGTGGAGATGGAGATAGAGAGCTAGATGGTTGGATCTTGAATCTTGGAAGCAAGCCTTCAAGGTGGATGATGGAGGATATGATCTTCACGGCTCCTTCTTCTTCTTCCTCTCCTTGCTTGAAAATGCAGAACTTTGTAACTAGAGAATGGAGAAGGAAAATGGAAAGGAAATGGAGAGACAAAGAAGATGAGATGGATGAAGGAATTGGTTTAGGAAAATGGAAAGGAAATGGAGAGACAAAGAAGATGGAATGGATGAAGGAATTGGTATTTTGAGAGTGAGAGGAGAAGTGTATTTATAGCCCAAAAAATGATGAATGGAGGGTGGAGATGAACATAAATGAAGGGCTAGATATGTTAGACAAATTTGTAAAAAATATCTTCCCACTTGTTTATCACTTGTTCAACTTGAATTGATTTTCCTCCTCAAGATTTTCCACTTGGTTGCAACTTTGATTTTCCTCCTCAAGATTTTCCACTTGCTTGCAACTTTGATTTTCCTCCTCAAGATTTTCCACTTGCTTGGAGGTCCTAAAAATAGAAACTAATAAGAAAAATAGAAACTTACCTAAAATGAAAAATGGCAACTTACTAAAAATGATAAATAGAAACTACAAAAATATAAACTTTCTACAAATAGGAACTTTCCCAATCAAAGAATGGAAACTTTCCTAAACAGGATTTTAATAAGGAAATAACGTAAGAAATGTAGGGAAATGCAGTTAAAACGTCGCATTAAAATGCTCCTATCAATAATCTACACGTAAACAAGAATATGGAATTTATGAGAAAAAGGCTACTGAACATAATCAGTAACATACTATATGTGTGTCTATATATATATATAAGAGAAAAGATATGCTACAGAACACACACATACATACATACATATATATATATATATATATATATATATATAAGAGAAGAGATATACTATAGAACTCACAGTAACATAATCTGCACGTAAAGAAGAATCTTGAATTTATGAGAAAAAGGCTACTGAACATGATCAGTAACATAATATATGTGTGTCTATATATATGTGTGTGTGTGTGTGTGTGTGTATACATATATGTATATATATCTATACAATCCTTCTATTCTAAGGAGGTCCTTAATTTAGTTTAAGGAACGAATTTCCATATTTTGACCATTTTTTATCGCATATTCATATGTTAACCGTTCATTTTTTAGGTATGTATGAGTAGATCATTTCTGCAAATTTTCAGTCAAATTGATGATCGTTAAGGCATCCAAAACTGCAATTTACACGAATGGTTCAGGTTGGACAGATTCAGTTTGTTCATGTAAATTGCAGTTTTAGATGCCTTAATGATCATCAATTTGACTGAAAATCTGCATAGATGATCTACTCATATATACCTAAAAACTGAATGATTAAGATGTGAATATGTTATCGAAAAATAGTCAAAATATGAAAATCTGTTCCTTAAGCTAAGTTAAGGACCTCCTTAGCAGAGCAAGATTATGTATATATGTATGTATCTAATTAACTATATTATACAATAATAAATATATATATATATATATATATATATTAATTTACTGGCTTTTATGTGCCAAGTTTAGAGGGTTTTTACGGGCCGAGCTGAGATTTAAACACCTAAACTAAGCCTGGCCCTCTACCCGCCGAGGCGAGCCTTTGCAGGGTTTTATACGCGCCAAAAATTGATGCGCTTGAAGCAAGCGCATAATTTAACCCTGAAAATATAGTTAGTAGTATAAGCAAATAGGGATCGTTCTATCCGGGGATTGAGGGTACACTTGTAATTGTGAAACAAATAAACAAAAGTATTATTTACAAAAATAAAATAAAGAATATAAATATAGACAATTGTATAAACAAATAAAGAATTAAAATAATAAAGTATTATTTACAAAAATAAAATAAAGAATAAATATATACAAGTAAACACAAATAAGGGGGGATTAGGATTCTTAAAATTAAAATTAAAATAAATAAAATAAAGAAAACGTAAAAACATATATACAAGGGTGGAACGCAAGGAACAAAGATCAAAATCAATTCCATGTAATCAAATTCGATTCAAACCCTATAATTGTTCTTCCAAGTCATGAGAGAGGAGTTGATCATGTGAAACATTCGAAAGCAAATGATTACCCATATTTTACTTTTCAATGCTAATTAACCTAAGCGAAAGCACCTAGATTAATCCTATCAAACATGCAATCAAGCCCTAGAAAGCTAGTCAATCATGACATGTTCAACGCATTAGACATAGAGAAAGGCTATCAACTCAAGTGTACAACTTAGTATGAATAAGTTCACCTAATTGCAATCCTCTTCAATTAAATTCGATTCTTGTCCAGAACCTTTACTACTTTTGATTCAAGTTACACAAAACGAAAAGTCGATTTCATGTTCTTAAACCTAGCACCAATTACATGCAAATCCTATAAGTGTCGACCCAAATAAGATAAACATATAAAAGTTTTCTGTAAAGCAAATTTAATCGAACAAACTCACATAAGCAACTTAGAATCACAATTATAGAATTCGAAAACTTTATTTAAACATAGAAATTGGGCTTAAACTTTGCCCTAAACATTATTGTTAACTAGAAACAAGTTCATACGAAATCAAACAAGGAAACCAAAAAGGTTACAAGGAAAAGGAACGAATTACACCGTGAGTGGAGATGGAGATGGAGAGCTAGATGGTTGGATCTTGAATCTTGGAAGCAAGCCTTCAAGATGGATGATGGAGGATATGATCTTCACGGCTCCTTCTTCTTCTTCCTCTCCTTGCTTGAAAATGCAGAACTTTGCAACTAGAGAATGGAGAAGGAAAATGGAAAGGAAATGGAGAGACAAAGAAGATGAAATGAATGAAGGAATTGGTGACTAAGGAAAATGGAAAGGAAATGGTGAGACAAGGAGATGAAATGGATGAAGGAATGTTTGGGAAAATGGAAAGGAAATGGTGAGACAAGGAGATGAAATGGATGAAGGAATGTTTGGGAAAATGGAAAGGAAATGGTGAGACAAGGAGATGAAATGGATGAAGGAATGTGTTTTAGAGTGAGAGGAGAAGGTGTTTATATAGGGAAGAGAAAGAAGAGTGAAATTGGAAAAGATGGAGTAAATTAGTGTGAGTAATGATGGAGAAAACATGATGATTACACCCTAAAACATGGAATGTTTTTGGGTGATGATGATGGTGGATTAGTGTGAGAAATGATGGAGAAAACATGATGATTACACCCTAAAACATGGAATGTTTTGGGTGATGATGATGGTGGATTAGTGTGAGAAATGATGGAGAAAACATGATGATTACACCCTAAAACATGGAATGTTTTTGGGTGATGATGATGATGGATTTCCTACTCATTTACTTCAATTTTATCTCCACCGAAAGTTTAGATTCTACCCAAGACTTCTTCATAACAAATATTCCCCCATGAATGTAGATTACTGTGGTAAAATTTCAGAATGTATTGCCATGTGGTTGGGCCGGAAATGCTGCTGGACCTCTTACAGGTCCAGTTTTCCAGTTTTTCTTCTGTAGAAAATTGGGCTGATTGTTTGAAGGCGTTCCACTCATAGTTTGCTCTGGCACTCTTCATAAGAAATGATCCTTGGACTTTCTAGAATGAATCTGGAAAGTTTCAACTCATTTGAAGTTCGAATGGTTAGTCTGCCACTCCTCATTTCTTGTCTAGCTCGCTTTCTCATTGGCTCAATTTATCCAAGACACGCTTTCTCAGGCCAAAATGCTCATTTTAGGGCCAAACAGCTCATTTCATCATCATCTACTCCAATGTACCTAAAAAATAGAAATTGAGTTAAAAATCGATTCGTTAAGGAATTAACTAAGAAAAATGTGAGGAATTAACTATTAAAATACCGCATTAAAATGCTCCTATCAAATTCCCCCACACTTAGCTTTTGCTAGTCCCTTAGCAAAACAAAAAAAAAAAAATCCAAAACAGAACAAAGACTTGACAAAAAGCAAGTAAATGACTCTATTGCTCCTAACTGTTGTCTCAGAGACTCCAAACTCATGGCTTTCACGTTAAACACTTAATCAAAATCACAAAGATAATTCCATGGTTAATAAACCTGTGACATTCATATGACTAAGCAAGATATGGAGAACTTAAGTTATACAGTGAATGATAGCATGTTTCGAACAAGTCCAATCCAAACTCACAGGGCATACTCTCGATTTTTCTCTCAGAAATGGCTATGCTTAAAAGCTTCACACTCAAGTATATGCAAGAGAACAAATTGTAAGGCAACAAACAGCTTGCATATTTCATCAATAAACACATTTTGTGAAGAATTTTTAAAGACCTCATGAAATAACTAAGTGCACAAATGGACCTAAACCATAAGCTCGACTGCGTAACTGACTCCACTAACCAAAGATTGCCCATCTCAAGGATCAAGTCAGCACTTAAAACAGGTTTTAATGGGGCTAAGCTAGGGTTTTTGAAATGAAGATTAAGGATACAAAAAATCCTAAGGACCTAGCAGAGCATATAAGGACCACCTTATGTCATCATTTTTGTAGACCAAATATCATTGTTTTGGGCCAAACCTTCACTCTAACTAACATGGGAATGGACAAAGGAATAATTTTCAACTTTGAGCCTTCTACAAATTTGCAAGTCCAAAACCACGCTTCAACATTTTCCCAAGAGTTTTCTTTTCAATTTTTCTTCTCTTTTGCCGCTTTCTTTCTTTCTTTTTTTTTTTTTTTTTCAAGGCAAATTTTTTTTTTTCTTGGATTTCCCCACCCCACACTTGTCTTTCATCGTCACCCCTACATACTATGTCATGCTCTACTAAGTCCCTAGCACAAGGGTAGAGATATCCTGTACTAAGCTCATGGTAGGGTAGTGAGGGTGATGAAACAAAGGTTTTCAATGTAGGCTCAAAGGGGTTCATTCTAAGGAGTCCCACGACGGGCACAATTGGGGACACATGCTTGTTTGGCTATGGTGGTTACCCTAATGCCTTCTCTCCTATCCAGGATCAGTGCATATTATGGCATATAAGTTTTGACAGTCACAACAGCCGAGTTCTAGTACTCTCTAGTCCATTAAAATCTATGGCACATGATCATTGGATTTTCAAAGAAAGATGAGGTTTTGCAAATACAGCCATGAAATTCTGAAATTATCAGTAAGCACTCAAAAAGAAAGTATTTTAGCTCAACAGCTCACTTGGGTCAAATGAATCAGACTTAATCCTAGCATGCTTAATGAACCAAGTTACAATCCTATCTCAAATCTTCATACAAGCATCACAATGTCGATTAACCACAGAATTCAATTAAGTCCTATTTTGATTGTGAAAACCTTCAGCCATGAATTCGGAGACATGTTCATCCTAGACGTTAGGAGCATCCTAAGACTCAAAAACAAAAACAAAAGTAACCAAATTTTTTTTAAATTTTTGACATTTTTTGATTTTTTTTTTTGTATTTTTCAATATATATGACTCAAGATAAAAGTGTAAATCCCTTCCCCCACACTTAAATATTGCATTGTCCTCAATGTAATCAATTATTAGCATGCAATGAGACACTTAAGCATATAGGGATGAAATTTACGAAAATGACTACTAAAACAAAGGAAAATTGGAGAAGTAAAAGGGAAAGAGAAAGCAAATCTGCGTTGACGACTCCTCCACAGCTACGTTGGAATTGGGTTGCCTCCCAAGCAGCGCTTAATGTTTATAGTCTTTCAGCCTAGACTTGTACCTCCATTTAATAAAGTTAGTAACTATAATTAACAAAGAAATACAAAATAAAAACAAGTATAACTATTAATTACAAACTACAAGTATAATTAACAAGTATATTGTACATAAGACACAAGTTAAGTACTCAAGTGAGTATAAAACGTGAAAAGTATTTTTACAAGTTTAAAGTGTGAAACAACAAAATAATTTAGACGTATAGAGTATTCACAAGTATTTCTTTTATTATAAACATTATTGATATCGAATCAAATTCCAAGAGGTAAATCAAGTGGACGTGCGGCCCAAGTATAGTCGCCTAGACACAAACTCCCTTTCAAATCGTTTGGGCAACCTTACTGAAATGGCCAGGTGGGGGAGGACGAACACGAGAGGAAAAATCCATTTTGGCATGAGCTACTCCCACATTGTGGTTTATGCCCATTTGCAAGCACTTCTGGATTCAAAAACCCGTCATGAACGTTGTCCCCTTCCTAGACACCATTTCACATAGGCTTTCTTACTAAGATGAGAAAGGTCATAAATGTGAAGACAGTTCAACAAGTGTTAATAAAGGCCGCCCTCAACCTTAAGGGACCTGAGCTAGGTACGAATAAGGGGTTTAGGCCAATATTAACAAAAGAGACTTCACCTATTCCTCTCAATTTACAACGTACAATTAAAATTCGTGTTCAATAATATAAAAAAAAGTCCTAGTTAATTTAAACTAAGTTTCAAACAATTTATATACAACAAATATATATACAATAAATGATACAATTTAGCAAGTGATTTTTCAATCCCCGGCAACGGCGCCAAAAATTGATGCGCTTGAAGCAAGCGCATAATTTAACCCTGAAATATCGTTAGTAGTATAAGCAAATAGGGATCGTTCTATTCCGGGGATTGAGGGTACACCTGTAATTGTGTAACAAATAAAGAAAAGTATTATTTACAAAAATAAAATAAAGAATATAAATATATACAACTGTATAAACAAATAAAGAATTAAAATAATAAAGTATTATTTACAAAAATAAAATAAAGAATAAATATATAAAAGTAAACACAAATAAGGGGGGGGATTAGGATTCTTAAAATTAAAATTAAAATAAATAAAATAAAGAAAACGTAAAAACATATATACAAGGGTGGAACGCAAGGAACAAAGATCAAAATCAATTCCATGTAATCAAATTCGATTCAAACCCTATAATTGTTCTTCCAAGTCATGAGAGAGAAGTTGATCATGTGAAACATTCGAAAGCAAATGATTACCCATATTTTACTTTTCAATGCTAATTAACCTAAGCGAAAGCACCTAGATTAATCATATCAAACATGCAATCAAGCCCTAGAAAGCTAGTCAATCATGACATGTTCAACGCATTACACATAGAGAAAGGCTATCAACTCAAGTGTACAACTTAGTTATGGAAAAGTCCACCTAATTGTAATCCTCTTCAATTAAATTCGATTCTTGTCCAGAACCTTTACTACTTTTGATTCAAGTTACACAAAACGAAAAGTCGATTTCATGTTCTTAAACCTAGCACCAATTACATGCAAATCCTAAAAGTGTCGACCCAAATAAGATAAACATATAAAAGTTTTCTGTAAAGCAAATTTAATCGAACAAACTCACATAAGCAACTTAGAATCACAATTATAGAATTCGAAAACTTTATTTAAACATAGAAATTGGGCTTAAACTTTGCCCTAAACATTATTGTTAACTAGAAACAAGTTCATACGAAATCAAACAAGGAAACCAAAAAGGTTACAAGGAAAAGGAACGAATTACACCGTGAGTGGAGATGGAGATGGAGAGCTAGATGGTTGGATCTTGAATCTTGGAAGCAAGCCTTCAAGATGGATGATGGAGGATATGATCTTCACGGCTCCTTCTTCTTCTTCCTCTCCTTGCTTGAAAATGCAGAACTTTGCAACTAGAGAATGGAAAGAAAAATGGAAAGGAAATGGAGAGACAAAGAAGATGAGATGGATGAAGGAAGATTGTGTGGGAAAATGGAAAGGAAATGGAGAGACAAAGAAGATGGAATGGATGAAGGAATTGGTATAGGAAATGGTGACAAAGGAAAATGGAGAGGAAATGGTGAGACAAGGAGATGAAATGGATGAAGGAATGTTTGGGAAAATGGAAAGGAAATGGTGAGACAAGGAGATGAAATGGATGAAGGAATGTGTTTTAGAGTGAGAGGAGAAGGTGTTTATATAGGGAAGAGAAAGAAGAGTGAAATTGGAAAAGATGGAGTAAATTAGTGTGAGTAATGATGGAGAAAACATGATGATTACACCCTAAAACATGGAATGTTTTTGGGTGATGATGATGGTGGATTAGTGTGAGAAATGATGGAGAAAACATGATGATTACACCCTAAAACATGGAATGTTTTGGGTGATGATGATGGTGGATTAGTGTGAGAAATGATGGAGAAAACATGATGATTACACCCTAAAACATGGAATGTTTTTGGGTGATGATGATGATGGATTTCCTACTCATTTACTTCAATTTTATCTCCACCGAAAGTTTAGATTCTACCCAAGACTTCTTCATAACAAATATTCCCCCATGAATGTAGATTACTGTGGTAAAATTTCAGAATGTATTGCCATGTGGTTGGGCCGAAAATGCTGCTGGACCTCTTACAGGTCCAGTTTTCCAGTTTTTCTTCTGTAGAAAATTGGGCTGATTGTTTGAAGGCCTTCCACTCATAGTTTGCTCTGGCACTCTTCATAAGAAATGATCCTTGGACTTTCTAGAATGAATCTGGAAAGTTTCAACTCATTTGAAGTTCGGATGGTTAGTCTGCCACTCCTCATTTCTTGTCTAGCTCGCTTTCTCATTGGCTCAATTTATCCAAGACACGCTTTCTCAGGCCAAAATGCTCATTTTAGGGCCAAACAGCTCATTTCATCATCATCTACTCCAATGTACCTAAAAAATAGAAATTGAGTTAAAAATCGATTCGTTAAGGAATTAACTAAGAAAAATGTGAGGAATTAACTATTAAAATACCGCATTAAAATGCTCCTATCAAATTCAAAAATTGATGCGCCTTTGGGAAGCGCGCAATTTAACCCTGAAATATCGTTAGTAGTATAAGCAAATAGGGATCGTTCTATTCCGGGGATTGAGGGTACACTTGTAATTGTGAAACAAATAAAGAAAAGTATTATTTACAAAAATAAAATAAAGAATATAAATATATACAATTGTATAAACAAATAAAGAATTAAAATAATAAAGTATTATTTACAAAAATAAAATAAAGAATATAAATATATACAATTGTATAAACAAATAAAGAATTAAAATAATAAAGTATTATTTACAAAAATAAAATAAAGAATAAATATATACAAGTAAACACAAATAAAAGGGGGGTTTTGTTTTTGGATTTTCGAAAATAAAACTAAGTTAACAAATTAAAATGCAAAAACATAAAAATACGAATGGAATGAGAGAACAAAGATCAAAAACCGAAACATATGATTAAAATTGATTCAAACCCTAATATTGTTCATCTAAGTCATGAGAGAGGAGTTGATCATGTGAAACATTCGAAAGCAAATGATTTCCCATATTTTACTTTTCAATGCTAATTAACCTAAGCGAAAGCACCTAGATTAATCCTATCAAACATGCAATCAAGCCCTAGAAAGCTAGTCAATCATGACATGTTCAACGCATTAGACATAGAGAAAGGCTATCAACTCAAGTGTACAACTTAGTTATGGAAAAGTCCACCTAATTGCAATCCTCTTCAATTAAATTCGATTCTTGTCCAGAACCTTTACTACTTTTGATTCAAGTTACACAAAACGAAAAGTCGATTTCATGTTCTTAAACCTAGCACCAATTATATCAAAACCCTAAGTGTTTGCAACCACATAAGATTAAAATACAAAAGTTTTCTATCATGCAAATTTAATTAAACAAACCCACATAAGCAACATAAAAATCAACATATAGAAATCACAACTTTATCCCAAAACATATAAACGGGCTTTAAACTTTGCCCTTAACATTATTTGTTAACTAGAATTCATAGTTCTACAAATCTAAACAAAGAAAACCAAAAGAAATTACAAGGAAAAAGATAGAATTACACCATGAAGGGAGTGGATGATGAAGAGCTTGAGACGTTGATCTTGAATCTTTAAAGCAAGACTTCACTATCACGGCACAAGGTGGATGATGACGGCTAGGAGGCTTCATGGCTTCTTCTTCTCTTCTTCTCTTTGCTTAAAAATGCAGAAATTTAAAACTAGAGAATGGAGAGAAAAATGGAAAGGAAATGGAGAGACAAAGAAGATGAGATGGATGAAGGAATTTGTGTGGGAAAATGGAAAGGAAATGGAGAGACAAAGAAGATGGAATGGATGAAGGAATATTTGGGAAAATGGAAAGGAAATGGAGAGACAAAGAAGATGGAATGGATGAAGGAATTGGTAGAGGAAAATGGAAAGGAAATGGAGAGACAAAGAAGATGGAATGGATGAAGGAATTGGTGATTGAGAGTGAGAGGAGAAGGTGTTTAAATAGGGAAGAAAAAGAAGAGAGAAATGATGAGATGAAGAAAAATAATGAAAGTGGAGTATGAGAGTGGTTTGTAAAATATGTAAAAGATGAGGTAATGATGAAAGCAAAGCATGAAGGTGAAGAAATGTGGAAGTGATGATGATCTTTTAGGGTAGAAAAATTGTATCCAAGGAAAAAGAAATGCTTTCTTCATATGGGTGGGAAACATAAATATGTGGTGTTGAGCTGTTTTCAGGTCAGTTTCTTCCCCTTTATTCCTTCAATTATTTCTCCATCAAAACTTCAGAATGAGCCTTCGACTTCTTCATAAAAAATGTTCCACTATGAGTGTAGATCATCCTCAAAAATTGTCAGAGCTTTATTCCATGTGGTTGGGCCGGAAATGCTGCTGGACCTCTTACAGGTCCAGTTTTCCGGTTTTGCTTCTGTAGAAAATTGGGCTGATTGTTTGAAGGCCTTCCACTCATATTTTTCTCTGGTACTCTTCATAAGAAATGATCATTTGGGTGTCTAGAATGGATCTGGAGAGTTTCAGCTCATTTCGAGTTCATTTGGTCAGGTGGCCGCTCCTTCTTCCTTGCTTGGCTCTGATTCTCCTAGCTGGAGTAAGAAAATATTCAAGGTTGACTTTTTAGTGCATTTTCATTCTTCTCCATCATTTCTAGGTAATTATGGACGTAACACTCATTTCTTCTTCATCTACTCCAATGTACCTAAAAATAGAAATTAAGTTAAAAATCGATTCGTTAAGGAATAACTAAGCAAAATGTGAGGAATTAACTATTAAAATATCACATTAAAATGCTCCTATCACCGGGCAGGGCTTTTGTCCATTGGGCTTGCGGGCCTCTATCGGCCCATTTGATCCGCGGGCTAAATGATGAGGCATAGTCTGGATGGAGAATGTCGTCTTCTGGTGGCGCGAGATCAATCGAATTGGTTGCTTGGGGTGCGCTTGTGAACTTGTGATGATGGTCGGGTGGTGCTGAAGTGCTACAACGACATGGATGTCACGATCCCCCTTCAACCTGGTTTGTTGATCAATTGAGCCTAGGCATCTAACCGGGTCTTGGGCTTCAATTAGTCTAATTGAGTTGGGCTCTACAGGCTTTTAGGCCTTTAATTTCTGCTATATGTTGTATTTTGTGTTTGGACATCCTCCCTTCTTCTTTGAAGAGGCTATGACTATTATTTCTCAAGAGAATAGGTCGCAAAGAAATTTGATGCTCTGTTGAATTTTAAAAGACTTTTTTTTATGATCTTTTGAAATATGTCGTTTTTATACTGCTTACTAGATTTCATTAAAAGATGGCATTTTTAATTAAAAAAATCATCTAAAATCATATTTCTAAATGAATTTTTTTTTTGATGAAAAGAGATCAGCCCATTATATAGATTTTGCAAGCAGTACAAAAACGAAACACCCCTATGGGGTCGACAAAAAGAATCGTTCCTTAGAGAACCCTAAAACCCATTCTAAATTCAAGAATAAGACCCAAGATGCCCCCACCTTTTAGAAATTCCACGCACCATTATTCCGAACAAAAATCTAGAATCTCCGAAGCAAGTAAGTAAAAATGACCCTTAGAGTATCTAATTTTTGCGACCTAAAACAGAAATTAAACAATTGCGGGAATGGAAGGTGATGAATCACCTTCCATTCCTTCTTCATGCTCCGAGGCCTCCAATCCTGCAATCTTGGTCGTTTTGGATGCTTCAGCAGCAACAAGTTCACAAGAAAATTCACCACGGTGGGCCCAAAATACCCGACTCCAGCAGCCCAGCAACATAAGGGCAGCCAACTCCACATCAAGCCAAATTTTGGGTTATAGTTATGGCCCAACACGGCCCAGATGGTGCCAATTGATGAGGACACCCTAGCGTCCAGACCACAACTACCTCCGACTTACCACGCCGCCGCAAAGCTTCTACACAGAGCCACTTCTAGACCACCACGACCAGGCTGATTCCCACCCAAACCTCAAGCATCGCCAAAGAAAGCAAATCGAGCCAGATCACCATCCTTCACCATTACCAGATTGCTGCCCTCATCTCCCAAACCAACCAGGCCAAAACGCTCCGGATGGAATCCGTCAAGATGCATCAGAGTCTGCGTGCCCATAAACCCTCTCCACCTCCAAGGATCGATTTTGCTAATCGCAGTACCTCCTTCACCCAACACATAAGGATCCAAAGTCCCATCTAAAACCGGATCTGATAGTCCCCCCCATCAAAGCCGCAAACACTGCGTATAAGGAGGAGGAAAAACAAAGAATAACATTCAGCAGCGCGCCCAAGAACAACGCAAGACACGCTGGAGGAAGGAAAAATTGTGGCAAGAGCCATAGATTTGGGAAATTTGTCGATGACGAGAGGCCAACGAGTAAACCCTAGCAGAGTGGCTAGGTCCAATTGTTGAACTATTAGGGCAACTCCAACCATAGGCACCATTTGGGGGTGCTATTCTCATTTTAGCACCCCCTTGTTGCACTATTCATATAGGACTCAATTCCCATCTCCAACCATAGGCACCATTTGGGGGTGCTATTTTCACTATTCTTGACTAAAATATAATATGAGTATAATTTTGATGAATATTATATTAAAAATATGTTAATTTAATTAAATAAGGTTAAAAAAATAATTTAACATTTCATCATAATATTTAAAAATTATTCTTATTATTTAATGAATTTAAAAAAATATTTTAATTTTTTTTTGTCGGCATATACGACAAAAGTGTCGGCACATACGAATAAAAATCTAACTATTTAGATCATAATAGTTAAAAATTATTCTTATTATTTAAAAATTTTAAATTTTTTTTGTCGGCATATACGACAAAAGTGTCGGCACATACGAATAAAAATCTAACTATTTAGATCATAATAGTTAAAAAATATTCTTATTATTTAAAAATTTTAATTTTTTATTTTTGTCGGCATATACAACAAAAGTGTCGGCACATACGACAAAGAATCTAACTATTTAGAAGATATTTTGATGTTTTGTGTCGGCATATATGCCAAACAGCCGAATTTCGATGTGATTTCAGCGCCACGTGTCAATCTGTAATTGGTTGTCCAAATTACGGTCGAGTCATCGTCCGCCACGTGTCATACATTATCTAATAAAATAAACTCAAACCGTCCATAAATATGGGGTCATTATCATCCTCATCTCTCACAAATTCACAAACACTTCTCATATCCAAATCATACAAATCTTTCTTTCTTTTCCGTTTTGATTTTGTCAAACCATTTCTACAATGAATCGTTTGACGAAATGGTTGCAGAAAGATCAAGAAGAGGCCGTCACGAGAAGCCGTCGACGAGCCTTGATGATGTCTGCTGCTGCCTTGCAAATCCAAACTCTGGAAGATGAGGATTCACAATGGGGTGGTTCTTCAGAAGGTCGTACCTATAAGGCCAGGGATCGAGAGCTGATGGATCTTCGACTCAAAGCTCAATACTTCACGGATCCGTGCAGGTATGAACCAAACATATTTCGCAGGCGATATAGAATGCAACCTTGGGTCTTTGACAAGATGATGCGTGATGTGGCCAACTACGACCCATATTTTGTTCAAACAAGAGATGCTTGTGGGAGACTCAGCTTATCCACTGAACAAAAGCTGACATGCGCCATGAGAATGCTCGCGTATGGCATCACAGCTGATTTCTGTGATGATTATCTAGATATTGCGAAGTCCACTGCCATTGAGATTTTTGAGCACTTCACAAAAGCAATCTGGAATGTGTACCATGAGACTTACCTCCGCCGACCAACACCGGCAGATTTGCGACGGCTGCTTGACAAAGCTGCAGAACGGGGATTCCCGGGGATGATCGGTAGCCTTGATTGTATGCATTGGCAGTGGAAAAATTGTCCCACCGGATGGGCAGGGCAGTATACTGGCTACAAGGGGAAACCCACAATCATCTTAGAGGCGGTGGCCTCCTACGATACTTGGATTTGGCATGCCTTCTTCGGACTTCCAGGTTCCCTGAATGATATTAACGTCCTTGGATGTTCACCTTTATTCAATGACGTATGCACCGGTGAAACCCCTGAAGTGAACTACCAGGTACATAATAGGCATTATCGTCAATGTTATTACCTAGTTGATGGCATATACCCAAAGTGGGGGTCATTTGTACAAGCAATCCGAAACCCGAGGTCGCCGCAGACACAACATTTCACAAGGATGCAGGAAGCATACAGAAAAGACGTGGAGAGAGCATTTGGTATTCTCCAAGCTCGTTGGGCAATCATAAGAGGACCAGCTCGTGGGTGGAGTAAGGAGAACCTTCAATACATCATGATGACGTGCAGGCAAAGTGGATCATAAGTGGTCAAGGCTGTGTTGTCTCCTTCAGGGGGTGTAGGATCTTGAGAGTGTTCCGGGATGCTTGAAGTTTCTGCCTCCTTATCAATTATTTGTTGTTGCTTCCTCTCCCAATAACTCCTCTTTCTTGGGGTGAAAATTGATGGATCCACCTGCATCGTGCGAGCATCCTCAGCGCGTTGCTCAATTAGTTGACCTTCCTCAAACTGTCTTTGCCTTTGTTGGTACTCGCGTTCGGTTTGTTCATAACATTTCTGCATTTGAACTCGTAGGCCATCCGCATCCTGCTTATTGCCTTTTTTCTTAGCTAGCTTCTGTGCTTTTTGTCCTTGAGGACGTGCCTTTCTTGATGACGGAAGCTCATCCTCGGGCGTGGTTGTTCCACCGTCATCGAAGTTGACATGATTAGGAACACTAAAGTTGGTGTTTTCCATTGATGGTGTTTTCCCAAACTTTTCCGTATTTTTCAAGTATTGCCAACAATGCTCAAACACAAAATCGCAACCTTCCGAGTCGTAGTACGTTGATTTAACATTCATGAGCTACATATAATATTAAGTAAATAAAATATTAAAAAAAAATTGGCTTAGTATAAATCGATGAATAAACTATATAACAACATTTTACTTTTAACAACTACATGATAAATAAATCAATAATCATTATTGAACATATTTCAAAATAATTACCTCGTCCTCCATATTTTCGCCGCTTCTTCGTTGAAAGTGTTCGACCTTGTTAAGAGCTTGGCGCCACTTCATACATGCCGGACTTATTTTCTTCCAACGAGCGTGGCAACTAGAATGTGTTCTATCCATGCAACCGGCCGGTTTGTGAGCATTGTACTCCTCCGCCACACGACTCCACAATAAGTCCGACTTTTGATCTTTTCCAACGCAACCATCACCCCCAACGGTGATCCAAGCTTGGCAAAGAATAATTTCTTCATTGTGCCTCCAAGAATCCCCTCTTGGAGCCATTTTTTCCAAGACAAAAAAATAAAAGGAATATATATTTAAGAACAAGAAGATGTAACAATGAATGGAAAATTGTGAAGGAGATGGAGGATATTTGGTGTGAGGAAATAGAAAAGAATGGGTAGGTATTTATAGAATTTCCCATAATTTACTGTTCCAACGGGTATATTTTTCCCCCCTATTTTCTGGTAATTTTTTTTATTTTTTTTGGAACAAAAAGGAAATAATAACTCGTCAATTAATAAGAGCCGTTCATTACTTTTTTCCAAATAATCTGAACCATTGGATCTTGAATAGATCCGTTACAGTCAAAAAAAAAAAAAAAGAGGTGACATCGGACCGTCCAAATTGATCAGGGAAACAATCTGGACCGTGCATTTCATGACCGTTGGGGGTTCCAACGGTCACCAGGGGACAGTTTCGCAGGCGAGGGGCCCACGGCTGCAGACGGAAAGCAGGCAAATTTCTCTCTCCAGCGCGCGTTCCGCGCGTGCTGTCTCTTCCTTCTCCCTTTGGCGCGCGTTTCCTTCAGTTTCTTCCTTCCGCGAGTTGGTTCGGTGTGTGGGCTGAGGCAGCAAGTGGGCTGGCCCCCATGCACAGTGATAAGTTCTGGTCTTGGAAAAGTCTCATATTTGAGACTACAAATGAGTCCAAGTCCTATATTTATAGGACCAGACCCCCCAAAAACAAAAGGTTGGAGATCCAAAGTCTCAAAATAGCCCAAAAATAGGTTTGGCACCCCAAGGTTGGAGTTGCCCTTAAATTGATTCAACCATTAATCATATGGCTTTACGTTTTTAAAAATCATAAATGATCGACCACAGAGTCGAACCCACAATTCTATATGATAGTATTATGGTTAATTGACGTTCGCACTCCAATTCAGATTGCATTCTTTGCAATCATTATAAAATTATAATTCTCTATCTTTTTCTCTTTTACAATTGCGCTGCACCCACAATCATGCACTGTCTTCTCGCCCTTTTACAGTTTTACTGAATCATGCACAAGTAGATAAGCTCCTTGTGTGGTAATTATAACTTTTGTTGCTTGAATGACATGATTCAGCTCTGGTTTGATTCTTAGGAAGCAACAATGTCCATTTGCTCGGATTCTTTGGAGCCAATTTAGTTTCTCTTAAGATGACTTCTTTTTTCTTTTTTGAAAAAAAAAAATCAAACTCTCCTAAAAAAAAAAACAATTAGAAAGCTAAATGGCTAGCTCTACACCACCCTACCAGTGAGCGAGTGAAGAACTCAAACCTTAAGAGCATATTCAAGGACGAGGGTGGCAGCAACGACAATAAAACCATAGACGAACTACGAACAAATGGAGGCGACCGGAGAGATGGTTAATATCTAGATGGTTCACTCACGCGCTTCGCGTTAATATAATGAAATTATTTGTATGTATGTAAAGTTTAAAATGAAATCCACATGCATCAACAACTAAAATCCATTTACAGTACAAATAATCAAATATTATTCACACAAAAAGATTATTTTTGAACTTGCATTGAGCAACATTTTAATTTTACCAATTATATCACATCTCCAATCCAATTAAATGCCAACGCCATTGTAGAATTTTGAAATCCAACCTTGCTATACACTCCATTATTTATTTGTTTGTTTTTTTTTTTTTTTTTATCATACCATTAGCGGTCATTCTTGCTTATTTTTTCAAATATTTTAGCCAGACGCCTGAGCCTACGCGCCTGATTTGAAAATTTTAAGCTACCGACCCTACCATTTTGAAAAACGCCCGGAATCTATCTGGGTCCCACCGCTCCAGTTCCTCTCCCCCATTACAAATTCTAGTAGTAGCCGTTGGCCTTTGGACCAACAACAGCTTCCTCATTTCAAATCCTCACTTGGAATCCGTCCCCAAAATCCCAAAGATCTCAATTCCGATCCCCCCAAATCATCAAAACCCTAGTTCTCTCTGTTCGACGTTCAGATTCTTAATTACGTCGTGGTTTCTGAAGCGCACAGGTAAATTCTCCGCTCCCAAAATTAAATTCCCCCCCCTTGATTTTGTTTCCCTTTGCGGATGTCAGGGCTTCTTTTAGGGTTCATTATGGCAGTTAATCGAGTTAATTAAAATTTTCTGTTTAGGGTTTTTTTTGTTTTGTTTTTATTACTCTGTATTTGGATTTGGGGTTTGCACCTGGTGATGAACTGTGTTGGTGTTGCTTTTAGGTTTTGGGAAGGACTGAAAGATGACGTCAGTGACGCCTGATTCTAGGAAAGTTGGGACGGGGATGGCAGCATCCCCATCTCCTTTTCTCACGCCTCGGCCCGAAAAGCGGCGTGGTACTCTTGATTGGAATTCGAATCACAAGGATAAGGATAAGGAAGTTAATGTGCAAGTTGTGCTCAGATGCAGGTCACTTTTTATCTCTCTGGATTTTTCAGTTGAGGGTTTGAGTATTTGATACTGACTTGAAATCTCTATGGATATGTATGGGTGTTTATTTGTTGGGTTAGATTCATATTTGATTGCTGTTGGAAATCTGGAATTGGGTTATAGTTATAGCCAGCTGCTTTGTGATTGGTAACTGGAAATATTTGTGGGGTTGCTAATCTATTTTCAACTTGCTGTGTTCTTAATTAATGAAGTAGGGAGGAACTTGCAGTTCATTGTCATCAATTAGATTATAGTGTGTGAGAATTGATATGGTTTTTGACGTGTGGACCATGGAAGTGTTTGTTTGTTCTGGTTTGGCATTGAAGTTTGTAGCTTCGAATTATGCTTTCAGCTGACTTGTGAAATATTAGTGAATGGTTAATGATCTCTGATGAGTTATCTAAACTTGCTGAAGTTAAATACTAAAAGTTCAGAAATATCTCATCTGCTTATTGTTGATTTTATTTTCAGGCCATTAAGTGATGAGGAGCAAAAGTCGCATGTTCAGAAGGTGGTATCATGTAATGAAACAAAAAGAGAAGTCACTGTTTTGCACAGTCTAAATAACAAGCCAATAGACAAAGTTTTCACTTTTGACAAGGTATACTCCTAACCTCTTTTTTGGAGAATCTTTGTAATGTCCTCTTAAATCCAAATGTTAATTATCGGCTTATTTATTTTACTCTTAAAATTTGTTAGGTTTTCGGTCCAAAAGCACAGCAAAAGTCAATATATGAACAAGCCATTTCCCCTATTGTGAATGAAGTTCTTGATGGTTTCAACTGCACTGTATTTGCATATGGGCAGACAGGCACCGGTAAAACTTATACAATGGAAGGTGGGATGAGAAAAAAGGTATGGATTGGTAATCGTCAACTTATTTAAATGATAAATTAGGCAATATCTTCTTTCTTACAGCTCTCACAATGTGTGCATAACATTTCTTGTAGAATGGCAATTTACCTGCTGAGGCTGGTGTAATTCCACGGGCTGTTCATCAGATTTTTGATACACTCGAAGCACAAAATGCAGACTACAGCCTGAGAGTGACATTCTTGGAACTATATAATGAAGAAATAACTGATTTACTAGCTCCAGAGGACCACTCAAGAACTTCTGAAGACAGGCAAAAGAAACCTATTTCCTTGATGGAGGATGGAAAGGGTTGTGTGATCGTGAGAGGCCTCGAAGAAGAACCTGTGTATACTGTAAATGAAATTTATACTCTGTTGGAAAGGGGGGCTGCCAAGAGGCGTACAGCAGACACTCTTCTGAACAAGCGCAGCAGGTGTGTTTTTCTCGATCACTAAAAAAAGTAAACTCTTGAAGAAATGGTTTCTTATCAATTTTTTGTCCCTTTTTGCAGTCGCTCTCATTCCGTCTTTTCCATTACTGTCCATATAAAAGAAGCAACAGTTGGTGATGAGGAGCTAATTAAATGCGGCAAACTTAATCTTGTTGATTTGGCAGGATCAGAAACATATCTCGTTCAGGTGCACGTGAGGTATTATATTAAACTTTTTTTAAAAAAAAAAACTTTATTGCTGGTCTGGCAAAGTTATCGTATTAGTGACTAAAGTTACACCCAGAGACAATCCCAAATGGTACATTTGATTGTTACTATGACATAGCTTAGCTCTTCATGTTGTTCTATTAATGGCCCAGTAGCTCTTTCATTATGATGCACATTTGTATGATGTTGTAATTCAATTTTCCTATCTTATTGAACTGTAATCTAAAGGCATGCCAAAGCCTATGCTTGGTTGAATATGAGTTTGCCACAGTTTCTTAACTTTAGAATTGGTATGTATATCAGGCTTACATAAGACTTTTGTGTAAAAATTGCAGGCTCGTGCAAGAGAAGCAGGAGAGATAAATAAGAGCTTACTCACCTTAGGCCGTGTCATAAATGCACTAGTGGAGCATTCCACTCATATACCTTACAGGTACTTTGAAATATCTAATATAATATACTTTTTTTTTTGACTGTGTCTTGCCTAATACCGGGATTTTGTCTGCAGGGACAGTAAGCTTACAAGACTTTTAAGAGAATCACTAGGAGGCAAAACAAAAACTTGCATCATCGCCACAATTTCTCCTTGTTTTCATTTCGTGGATGAGACTCTAAGCACACTAGATTATGCCCATCGTGCCAAGAACATCAAAAACAGACCTGAGGTTTGCTTGGATATATATTTGCCTCCACTTTGTTTCTCCAAACCTGTTGCTTCATGATGATCCATTTTTTAATTTTTTATTTTGGCAGGCAAACCAGAAAATGTCAAAAACAGTGCTGCTTAAGGATTTGTATATAGAGATTGAGAGAATGAAAGAAGGTTAGATGACACTAGCATACTTAAATTGATTCTGTAAGGAAAAGGACTAAATCATTGTAATCTTTTATACCAATGCAGATATTCGGGCAGCACGTGAAAAGAATGGTGTTTATATTCCACGTGAAAGATTTGTCCTGGAAGAAGCTGAGAAGAAGGTGAATTTACACCTTTGTTTTGCCCATAGGATTTACGCATATTAGGCGTAGGTTGGTCAGAGCATTCTTTAAATTAGGTTGTTTTCTAATCACACTGAATTCATGATTTCACATTTACTGAAGGAAACCAGAAACTTTATTTAAATTAATAGATTAGTTGATTATCCTGTATATAGAAAAACTAGTGGGTGCTTAACTTATTTGCATCATGTACTGTGATCTGCATTATAGTTGTCCTATTGCTTTTATATAATGTGGCTTCATCTGTTTAAAATTTGGAAAACCTGCAGGCTAGGGTTGAGAGAATAGAGCAATTGGAGAATGACCTCAACCTCTCAGAAAAGGTACATTTTTGTGCTCGCTGATAAAATTTTCTTCTATGATATAGATGTCATCAAAGTCACTTGTTCTTGCAGCAAGTGGAAAAGTTTCGTGAGCTCTATCTCAGCGAGCAAGAACAGAAATTGGATTTCCAAAGTGAGCTCAAGGACTGTAAGGTACGTATCATGTACTTGAAATTGTGTTTATTTTGTTGTCTTTTGAGTTCATGCATCTCATAATGACTTCAAATGCATTTTGTCAGATAAATCTGGAAAATAGTAACAAGGCATTGCTTGAACTTCAAGAGAATCACCGGGTAGCCATCTTAACCCTAAAAGAGAAGGAGCATATCATCTCCAAACTGCTATCCTCAGGCAAGGCAGTTGAGATATTGTTGAGGAGATTGTGTTTGTTTCTTGTTATTTGTTTATTAACTATATCTTCTGTATGTTTGATACTTGAAACATTGGTGACAAATATCTATGTGCTTATGAAAACAGAAAATCTTATAATTGGACGAGCAAAGGAGTTACGCACTGATCTACAGACTGCATCAGAGGATATAAGTTCGCTACATGAAAAATTAGGTAAAAACTTCAGTATTTAAGCTTATAAGCAACTGTTGTATAGAAAAGTATGACTGTATTGCATTTTTAATTTTTTAATGATTCGAAAATGCTAAGTGGTTACTGTGGTTGCTGGCTAGATGTTAAGACAGCATACTACATGAGCTATTGCATTATTATATCTGGACTCAAGTAAATGTTCTTTGCTTTCTGCAGATCAGAAAGACAGAATGGAGGAAGAAAATCAAGGCTTGGTTTTGACATTTGGTTCTCAGCTTGACCGGAGTTTAAAAGATCTGCATAAGACCATCTTAGGGTCTGTTTCTCAACAGAAGAACCAACTAAGATGCATGGAGGAGCATGTTCACTCATACCTTGCGAGTAAATGTGATGTAAGGGAGATTTTGTCTTCATCAGATACTGCTTGCCTTGGTTTTTATTATTAATATGCTTCTTTCAAAATTAAAATTACCAGGCAACAAAGGTATTGGAATCAAGGATTAAGAAAATATCAGAGACATACAGTTCTGGAGTATCAGCCTTGAAGGAGCTTGCCAACGTGCTGCAAATGAAAGCATCATCTGACTTGGAGCAGCTAAATAGTAAAACATTATCACAGACAGTGGCTGTTGAGAAGGTATTGTGTCAGAAATTTTATTTATACATGCATTATCCATATTACTATTTATAGGACGTTGTTAATTTATAGCTGTGTATAATATGATGTTGTCTTCCAGTTTCTTGGATCTGCGGTTACGGAGGCCAACGAGGTCATCCAAGATATTCAGCAGTCTATTGTTGAGCATAAACAGCTATTGGCTTTCTCCACTCAGCAACACGAGCTGGTAAGTTTGTTCTTGTTATAATCTGTACTTGAAAAGGATAAACATATTGTTAACCTTGGTGTAAAACTGTAGGGATTACAACGAAGTTTGCATTCAGCACAAGTTATTTCAAAGGCTAGTGTGAATTTTTTTGATGACCTCCATGACCGTGCTTCAGAAGTTATGAAAATTCTTGAATCTAGTCAAGTCAAACGATTCCACCAGTTAGTGAACTTTGAGAAGATGTTTAAGGTAAGGGTATCCAACAGATGGATATTAGCAGTTGGTAGAATAATGACTGATGATGGTTTGCTGCCTTGAAACAGGAAGAGGCTGCTAGAGAGGAAAAACAGGCTTTTGATAAAATTGCAGCAGTATTAGAAACTTTGACGTCTAAGAAAATTTCTATGGTAAGTATTTCCCTCTCTTGTCACTTGAGTTAGAGTTGTTTATTTGGTATTGTATAATTGACATTAAGAAATAAATATTAGGTATCGGAGGCATCAACCAGCATCAAGCACACAGATACAAAAGAGCATAGCATATTGCAAAAAGAGGTGTTTACCATGCAACAAGTGGCAACAGATGCTAGGAAGGAGTTGAGCGAACATTTGGAAAAGGTGGAGAGTCATTTTATGGAAGACACATTCTCAGCAGCTGAATCTCACACAATCATGGAAAACTGCCTCCAAGAGTGGTATGTTGATTCATTTCTATGATTCCTGGCAATCTCAAATTTTTATTTCTTAAAATAGCATGACACAGTAAAAGCAATTATATCCTAATAGAAAAAGATGCAAATCCATCACCTGATTAACTGTTATATCCACCGTTGTGCATGAGTGTGTTGCAGATATAACCCATCCTGTCAATGTTTCACTTCATAACTTTTTTCTTTCTACGGTATGTGCAGCTCAGAGAGAGTTGGTTATTCTAGAAAACAGTGGGAAAATACCGAGTCAACGATAAATCATATGAATAAGAACAGTGTTTCAAAGATCGAATCCACTGTGAAGTGAGTTTCCATTCCTTGACTCATCATCCAATTTTGCAGTATTCCTAGTATGCTGCTTATTAAAATTTCATTCCATGCTTAAACAGGGAAAACATCTCTGCAAATCGTTTGGCACATGAAGAGTTTGTGTCTGCATCCTCCCATGTGGATGCAGATTTTGATGCTATAACCACTGACACGCTGGCATGCGTTAATGGTAAATTGAATTTACTTATGCTACACTGACTACTTCACTCCTGTATGGTAAATGGCAGTTCACCCTTTCAACCCTTACAACTTGTCTTTTACAATTGGCAGCTTCGCTGATGCAAGATCATGAAAAGGCAAAAGAGATGGATTCCATAACTACCTTATGCTTGGATCAACTTAAATCAGTACAAGACAATCACAGTGAAAGTGTATCAACCATACGAAACCAAGCAGAAAAGTGTCTTGTACAAGATTATGCAGTATGTTGTCCATTTAGGGTTAAAATAATGTTCTCAATACTTAATAGGTTGGAATTATTGCATGAAGCTTAGTATTTTTTGATTGGTATGGTTATTAACAGGTTGATAAGCATGCTGGTACTCGGAAGAAAAAAGTTATAGAAGTCCCAAGCTTGGCATCTATTGAGGAAATGAGAAGCTCCTTTGACATCAAAGAAGAGAATGTTTCTGATGACAAATTGAAGTGGAGCCAAACTGAAAGCAAGATCCCGTGTCCCAGAACTCCCTTCGCAGATGTCAACTAATTGCTAGTCAAGAATTTACACTACATGTTGTGTGCTAGCTGTTCATTTGTCAAAACAAGCTCATCAACTGATGAGCAATGAGAACAAGTCCATCTATTCCGTGCTGCTCATTTACACAGCGATCGATGACCGGGCATCGTGTAATCGTGTTCCCATTTATTCCTTAGAAGTTAAGAAGACAGCAGTGTAATATCTTTTAGTTAATTTCCATGAAAAAATGAATAACATTCCCAAGTTTATCCAACTCTTCTTCTCCAACTGATTAAGCAACAATGTCGATAAGCACCGGGAAGTTGCTCAACTGTGTTTACGTTGCAGCATAGTAATCCGCACTAGAATGGGGACAAAGAATGAAAACCCGTTTAGGTGCACCCAGCTGCCTATTCTTCTCTAGAATTTTGTTGGTTAAAAGACCGACTATTCATTCTTCATTGTTAAGACTTGAGACATCTACGGTGGGACCTTAAACCCTAAATCCTAAACAAAAAGTGCTTTCAGACTGCACTTTTGGAACTCCTCCTTGAAAAAGCTTCGAAGCTGCGGAGGAGCTTCCTAGCTCAGTCGCCACCCACGACTGGCCACGTCTGCTTTACAGGTCCTTTCTTTATACCTTCCTTTAGAATCAGTCTGGCCAACTACTCACACGGTCTAAATTCTTATCTCTATAAAATGCAAGGCTTACAAGCGAGTGCAATTTAACACGTGGAGAAGGAATATCCAATCCCTTTTGTTCTTTACAAAAGGTCAAAGGGACATCGCCAAGTCAAGTCAAAGAATAAGGGTCAAACTCTTTTATTCCCCTTGAAAACCCAATATTGCATTTACCTTTTGGGTTCCTTCAACGTTGACAAGAAGGGCCATATGGTCATTTGAAAAAAATGTCAAAACTGTATGACTTTAGATTCCTATAAATAGCTCAATTGAGGGTTCATTTCTTTTATATCTTCTTCAATCTTCACCGCAAAATATAGCCTTCCTTTGCTGTCGTTGTATATCTTCATCTTCTTCACCACATTATACTCATCTCTTTGCTTGATTAGCTTAGCCATGAAGACAATGAAAAATCAAGAGGTTATGGGTTTAGACATGGCGAAATGTCTGATGCTCCTCTCTTGTAGATTAGAGACCAAGTTCAAAAAGTGTTCATCGTCGCCAAACGATGTGTACGAGTGCAAAACCTGCAACCGCCAATTCTCATCGTTCCAAGCTCTTGGTGGCCACAGAGCGAGTCACAAGAAGCCGAGAACGTTACCGGGCAGCGATCAGGACTCGAAAAGTGAGACCAAATTGGCGCAAAGCAAGCCGAAAAAGCACGAGTGCTCCATATGCGGGATGGAGTTCAGTTTGGGGCAAGCTTTGGGTGGTCATATGCGAAGGCACAGAATGATGAACGCCGGGTTTTCTTCTTCGGTTCCTTCTGCGGCTGTTGTTGCTTCGAAGATTCCTGTGCTGATGAGGTCGAATAGTAAGAGGGTGATGTGTTTGGAATTGGACTTGAACTTGACGCCTTTGGAAAATGACCTGAAGGTCTTGTTTGGAAACATGGCTCCAAAAGTTTTTTGATACTCTGGTTTCTTAATTCTTTGATATATACGATCGCTGTTGTATTAATTCTTTTATTAGGTCTTAGATTATTTTATGTAACATGGCATTTGATGTACTGACCAATTCTTTTTAATTAACTTAATTATTCTTTTGTTACAACTTATTCGCATCCACAGTATATTATACTTCTATTGATTTATTAATTTTTTATAAGCACCCCTTCTCTCCTTTTACATTTTTCGTTTGAATAAATTCGAATAATTAATTTTTTTTTTAATCAAAAGAGGTCATCCATTAATGAAGTTCAACAAACAATGCAAGAAATGACACACCCTTAAAATTTGTCAGAAAGAGTCGTTTTTTAGATCAGTAAACCAATCAACCTATTCTAACAAAGAACAAGCTGCCCAACACACTTCCAATACACCCACTTTTTTATAATGAGCTCACAAACACAAACCTAAAGGCTAAAACCCCAAAGTAGACTAAAAAAATCAACATAGCACCAAGTTCATGCGATCAAGACTAAAATTAAATGGTGCTAGAGGTAGAGGTAGAGGAAGGATTTTCACCCTCCACCACCTTGATTGCATCTCCCGTAGCACCTTCTTGAAAAATTAAAAGGGCTCTTGACCATTTACTCAATTTGGGTCTAACAAATGTCCATTTACTCCACTAAAAGATTTGTGTGCCCACTTATCCCATTTAAATGTAAAAAGACAAGTTTACCTTCCAAATAATTACAAAGTCATTGGAGACTTCGCCGGACTCTAGTCACCAGACGGCAAAATCCGGTCACAGGCGGGAGGTTGCCAAAGATCCCAGAGAAGTTGTTGGAGATCTTATAAGTCATCAGAAAGATTGCCAGAGACTTTTAGGGCCCGTTCGGTATCATTTTGAGAAACTGTTTTCTATAAAATGCAAGGCTTACAAGCGAGTGCAATTTAACACGTGGAGAAGGAATATCCAATCCCTTTTGTTCTTTACAAAAGGTCAAAGGGACATCGCCAAGTCAAGTCAAAGAATAAGGGTCAAACTCTTTTATTCCCCTTGAAAACCCAATATTGCATTTACCTTTTGGGTTCCTTCAACGTTGACAAGAAGGGCCATATGGTCATTTGAAAAAAATGTCAAAACTGTATGACTTTAGATTCCTATAAATAGCTCAATTGAGGGTTCATTTCTTTTATATCTTCTTCAATCTTCACCGCAAAATATAGCCTTCCTTTGCTGTCGTTGTATATCTTCATCTTCTTCACCACATTATACTCATCTCTTTGCTTGATTAGCTTAGCCATGAAGACAATGAAAAATCAAGAGGTTATGGGTTTAGACATGGCGAAATGTCTGATGCTCCTCTCTTGTAGATTAGAGACCAAGTTCAAAAAGTGTTCATCGTCGCCAAACGATGTGTACGAGTGCAAAACCTGCAACCGCCAATTCTCATCGTTCCAAGCTCTTGGTGGCCACAGAGCGAGTCACAAGAAGCCGAGAACGTTACCGGGCAGCGATCAGGACTCGAAAAGTGAGACCAAATTGGCGCAAAGCAAGCCGAAAAAGCACGAGTGCTCCATATGCGGGATGGAGTTCAGTTTGGGGCAAGCTTTGGGTGGTCATATGCGAAGGCACAGAATGATGAACGCCGGGTTTTCTTCTTCGGTTCCTTCTGCGGCTGTTGTTGCTTCGAAGATTCCTGTGCTGATGAGGTCGAATAGTAAGAGGGTGATGTGTTTGGAATTGGACTTGAACTTGACGCCTTTGGAAAATGACCTGAAGGTCTTGTTTGGAAACATGGCTCCAAAAGTTTTTTGATACTCTGGTTTCTTAATTCTTTGATATATACGATCGCTGTTGTATTAATTCTTTTATTAGGTCTTAGATTATTTTATGTAACATGGCATTTGATGTACTGACCAATTCTTTTTAATTAACTTAATTATTCTTTTGTTACAACTTATTCGCATCCACAGTATATTATACTTCTATTGATTTATTAATTTTTTATAAGCACCCCTTCTCTCCTTTTACATTTTTCGTTTGAATAAATTCGAATAATTAATTTTTTTTTTAATCAAAAGAGGTCATCCATTAATGAAGTTCAACAAACAATGCAAGAAATGACACACCCTTAAAATTTGTCAGAAAGAGTCGTTTTTTAGATCAGTAAACCAATCAACCTATTCTAACAAAGAACAAGCTGCCCAACACACTTCCAATACACCCACTTTTTTATAATGAGCTCACAAACACAAACCTAAAGGCTAAAACCCCAAAGTAGACTAAAAAAATCAACATAGCACCAAGTTCATGCGATCAAGACTAAAATTAAATGGTGCTAGAGGTAGAGGTAGAGGAAGGATTTTCACCCTCCACCACCTTGATTGCATCTCCCGTAGCACCTTCTTGAAAAATTAAAAGGGCTCTTGACCATTTACTCAATTTGGGTCTAACAAATGTCCATTTACTCCACTAAAAGATTTGTGTGCCCACTTATCCCATTTAAATGTAAAAAGACAAGTTTACCTTCCAAATAATTACAAAGTCATTGGAGACTTCGCCGGACTCTAGTCACCAGACGGCAAAATCCGGTCACAGGCGGGAGGTTGCCAAAGATCCCAGAGAAGTTGTTGGAGATCTTATAAGTCATCAGAAAGATTGCCAGAGACTTTTAGGGCCCGTTCGGTATCATTTTGAGAAACTGTTTTTTATTTTACGAATTCAAAAACTTATGTAATTTGCGTTCGGTGCATTAAATTTGAAAAACAGGGAAAACAAATTTTAGGAAATAATTCAGGAACTATGAATAAATATGAGAAATGACTTTTTGACGTTTTCCTTGTTTCATAAAAATGATTTTTTCTCTTTGAAGAAAAAAGAAATAGAGTTTCAGATTGTATAAACTGAGTGCTACAGTTTTTTTATTTTATTTTATTTTTTTTGTTTTTGTTTGAAATGATAGATATGTTTTTACTTTTTAATATTTCAAATTTTGAAATACTTGTGCCGAACATGTATTTACATCTTAAAAACTTGTAGTTTAATTCCCTGTTTTCATTCTACAATCCAGTATTACAAAAATAGTTTCATAAAACGTTACAGGACACACCCTATTACCCCCAAATAAAATTCAATAATTTTTAGTGGGGGGGGGGGGGGTGTTATTAGATAATATTGGTCCCCAGGTTGTTGTCTTTTCCAAACTACTAAAACACTTTATAACAAAAAAAGGCTAACACCCAAAATTAATTGAAAATTTGAAATAACACAGAAAAGTTCTATTTTGAACTTCTAATAAACAAGAAATCTACAAACAGACAGCGGATAATTAGACGATCCAACATCACTCTTTAGCAAAATAGTAAGTATTAAAAAAATCAATCTTCAACTTTGCTACGGACATTTAAACCAGGGATCCTCTTCTTATTTAATGTCAAAACTCTCTCTTCTTATGTCTTTGTTTCCTTAATTTAGAGATAGAGAGAGGGAGACTTTAATTAGTTTTGTTATTTGGTGATATAATAGCATGCACAAACTTACTGCATGTGTGTTTAAGCTGCAGCCTGCAGGTGATTCAAAGCTCGAGGAACTTGCTTGCTTGGTACTACACAAACAACTTGAATGCAGAAACGTGCCAGGACGAGAAAGGCTAGCTGCTGATCAAAGGCCACAGTCGTAGACTCGTAGTAGTTTGTTCATCAGTTACCTGCACGTGTTATCCAACGTATGGACCAAGTCTAGTTAAAGGACAAAGGTCAAACCCCAATACTTTTCATTTTTTCAACATTGTGGTGACAGTTGGATATATAATAGTCACCTGAGTTTAGTCAAAGTAAAACCCAGCTCGCAATCCCCTATAAATATGACACCTTGAATGAAGTCATTTGTATATCTTCATTCTGCATATTATTTATTTGCTCCATCTGCTTATATAGCCATGAAGAGAACTAGAGAAGAGGTTGTTGGTGTAGACATGGATAAAGTTCTTATGCTACTATCATGTAGGTTAGAAACCAAGTTCAAAAGATATTCATCTACCCCAAATGATGTGTTCGAGTGCAAAACTTGCAATCGTCAATTCCCATCGTTCCAAGCTCTTGGTGGCCACAGAGCAAGCCACAAAAAGCCAAGAACGTTAATGGGCAGTGATCAAGACCCGAAAAGTGAGAACAAAATGGCACAAAGCAAGCCGAAAAAGCACGAGTGCTCCATATGTGGGCGTGAGTTTAGTTCGGGACAAGCTTTGGGGGGTCATATGAGAAGGCATAGAACGGTGAATGCTCGGTTTTCTGCTACCATTCCTGCTGGTGCGTCGGTTGATGGTGCTTCAAAGATGAAGATTCCGATGCTAATGAGATCGAATAGTAAGAGGTTGATGTGTTTGGACATGGACCTGAACTTGACGCCTCTAGAGAATGAATTGAAGCTGTTGTTTGGGAATATGGCACCAAAAATTGATACTTTGATTTCATAAATTGATGTAATTGTTACCAACTGATCATCCTTGTATTCATTCTTTTATTTATTTGTTGTAAATTATCATTAGATCAATGTACTTCCCATTTTTACTTTCTTTTAATCTTTTTGGTAATTATACAATTCAGCTATGCATGGCAGCACGTTAATTTTACAATTCTATAAAGGACAATGATATTAAGGAAAAGAAGGAAAAAAGAAAAGGAGAACGCGCTTTGCACGCGCCTGAAGGAAAAAGTGCAATCTTCGTTCCTATCAGGCGGCGAGCCCTTCGCCATCGTTGGACGGGTCTTGTCATCCTCGTGTGGGACTGCTGTGAGGCCGGGCTTCTCGATCCATGTCTTTGGTTTGGATTGGGGAGATTGAGGCGGCTGTATGTGAGGTGCGGAATGGGAGAGATCGCAGCAATTGTCAGGTTTGGTGGAGTTGTCGTCGCGGCGTGGCTAGAGTCGGATCGGCAGCAGGATTGCTTTTGATCTGGGTGGTGTTTGATTTGTTGGGTTGTAGCGGCGGATCTGGGTTGTTGCTATTGGATCCAATCTAAGGAAGGATCCGATCTGAGGATGGATCGGCCGCACACTAGTTTGGATTTGGTTGGCTCGTGGTGGTGTTGAGTTACAAATTACTTATGTAATTGTGCCCTATAATTATGAAAATTGATTTGTCTTCCATGCTATTTTATCCTTTTTAATCCATTTCCTTTTATTTGTAGGAAACCTTACATTAAGAATAAAATGACTATTTGAGGCTTGAAATGTGGAGATTTGAAGCTAGGGGAAGAAGACACTGAGATTAGAAGAAAATTGCAAATCGACTTTTCCGGCGACTTTTCCAGCAAACTTTTCCGACGAGCTGCCACACATTTTGGGTCTTTTCTCGAGCAAAGGAGGACCATGGTTGTGAGAATCTCCATTCATTTGAAATTCAAATATCTCCCTACACCTTGTCCTTTTGTCACCTTGCCAATTTAGGACCATTTGGGGGACAATGGTGTAGGAGCATCTCTCGCACACTTTGGGACCAAAGAGGACACACATAGCTTATCAAAGAGAGCCAAAGACCAATTCTTCAGCATTCTTTACTCCATTTAATCATCTTCATCCTATCCAAGATCCATTTTCTCTCTAGAGAAGACACCACCATTTCCACCACTAAAACCACCATTTCCACCTCTAAAACCACAATTTCCACCACTACAACCTCCATTTCCTCCACCATTCAACACCACAACTCACCTTAGAGATTCCAAATTTCACTATTCTTACCAATATCAAGAGCTTGGAGCAAGGAGAAGGAGGTGACTACCACCACATCATGTTCTTGGAGACCCATCTCCACCACCTCTTTCGGCATCATCAATAGTCACTTTTTACTCCCTATCTCTTTATGTATTTGATGTTTAATAGAATGTTGAAACTTGTGTATCTAGCTAAGTGTGAGTAGTGAACTAGTTAGGGTTAGGGTTGAAAACCCTAGCCAACCTTGCTTGTATTGATGCTTTTGTTTATAAATTGATGCAAATTTATGTTGTCATTCTCACATGCTAAGTCAATAGTTGAATGCATTACTTAGACCTAATCAATTTGAGTTATGTGTTTGCCATGACATGAAGTTTTTCCTAGAGATTGATTACCTTTAGGCAAAAAAGGGAGCATGAAAGCACACCATGTGTGCATGTGAGGGTAGTGAGCTAAAATCACCTAGAGATAGGATTGGTTTGCTTGCTTGGTTACTTAAACTCTAAGCTTTATGCATTTAGGGGCAAATGATTGAGACCTATCCGATAATTGAATTTGTCTCTAGGTAGTTAGCTCTAGACTTATCCGGTTAGAGTTAATAAAATGAAAGGGGTTTAAGCCTTAGTAGTCCTATCCGGATGCTAAGAGGGTAGTTGGACAATTAGCTTTGCATCATTCATATTCAATTGCTTTAATGCTTGCGAGGGAGGCAAAAGGTGAAACCCGATGCCCTAACTCCCATCCATTTGATAACAACTTGTTTAGTTTAGCTTAGTTTATATTACTTGCTTTCATTGTTTCAATTTGAATAGAAACCAATCTCAAAATCAAATCTCTACACATCATCTTCCACATACTCACCATGAACTTTGGTTTACTTGTGAGCCTTTGTTTGTGATTGTACATTTGCATATTCTTCTAGTTTTTCCTTAGGTCTTCCCTAGCTAGGAAATGATTTACCAATCCTCGTGGGTTCGACATCCTTACTTAATCTCCTATTCTATAACTTGAACCTCTTGCACTTGAGGGTGGCTTCAATGCTAACAAGTGGCGTGAGATGGCGTGATCAGGGTGTTAGAAGGTGGGTGGTCCAGCGAATCTGGCGCGGCGGGGCAGCGGTGGCTGGGGCTTGGATGGTGGCTATGGTTTTTCCTATTTCTTGGGTGGAGGCATGGGCTTACCGGCTTGGGCTTGGGCCCTCTTTCTGGGCCCAGCCTGGGTTGATTTTTTATTTTATGTTTTTAGTTTTGCTAATGTTAGTTGGTTAGTATTGTCTCGCCTTTAGCGTGTAATAAGTCCCTGTAGCTATCATGTAGGGCTAGTCGGGCTAACTGCCTGTGTGTGCACTCTAAGTGCCTTGTCTGGCCTAGTGAGGCGGCGATCCATTCTGATTAAATGGTCGCAACCTCCTAGTGGCAGGATGAAACTCAGTGTCGTCGGGTTTCATCTTTGGCGGCAACATAGTAGGAAAGCTGTGATTTGGGTAATTATGTTTCGATGTAATCTAGTTATCTTTCTGGTATGTCACCGTTATGTCAAAGCAAATGAAGTAGCCAGTAGTGCACTCTTTGCTAATTGGTGCTTGTTAGAATACATGTATTTTGTAGAGACTCCTGATATTATTTCAGGACATTCTCTAGGTGTTTATTGTAATAAGGGATTTAGGCTCCACGTCCCCCCCCTTTGTATTCAATTTCATTAATCAAGGCTTGAGGGTAGCCGTACAAGCCCTTTATTCTCAAAAAAAAAAAAAAGGACAATGATCTAGGGTCTCAATGTGGCCTAAGATTTGTAGTCTCATCCTAGGTATTATGCCACGTAAGCAAATACAAATTTTATTTTTAATTCCACATAATATATCTTTCTACATCATACTGTTGCAACACCAACTTTACCCTTTTGTATTTCTTTTTAGATGTTACCAGTGAATCAATTACATTAATGAATTTAATTAGGTGACGAAAAAAGATATATTAGCTATTAATTATGTATTAATTTAAGAGATATTTCTACAAATTCTTTGACCAATATTTTTCTTCATTTAATTAAATTTTTTTCTATAATTTTTCTTTCCAAATAGCATTCATATATTGAATTAGGTGCCAAGAAATAGGCATTAATTTTTTTTTTCCAAATATTGATTAATTTCATTTTAAAAAATAGCATTAATAAAGTGAATTTGAAAAATAAGTATGTCTAAATTAAGAGGCAAGAACAAATTCCATGTTAGTAGCAGCCATTAATCATCATCTACAATCTAAATATAAGGGAAAACAAACCAAAAATAATAAACTCAAATATAATGTTTAAACCATAGCATAAAGAGAAAAAAATGAACAAAAAAAAAATATAATCATATAAATATTTTGACATTATATTTTCAAAATTTAAAGAAAGCCAACAAAGGTTTCATATACATATGTTATGCAAATCTATTGATCGACTGTATGTGCAAATCTATTGACTGAATTACATGAAATTTTTCCTATTCTTGATTGAAGAAAAAAAATTGTTGTTTAAATTTAAGCATGAGTGTAATGAAAAAAAAAAATGAAAAAAAAAATGCCAAAATAACTTAGAGTCATTAGATTTTGGAATTGGAAGGCTAAGATGATATTTTTTTCTCAAAAATTACATGACATGATTTGACAAATAAATTATGTGTATATGTGACATAGCATGACACCTAAAATTGAAGCCACAAATTATTATCCTTGTGTAAATTGTTGTTGACTTTGTTCTACTTCTACATTATCCTAACTATATATAGTTTAACTAACGCAGCATGTTTCCCGTAACTAATCCATTAAGTAGTTTGAAGTAGCTACAGCTTGCGTGTGATCATACGTTTGACTCTTCTAGATGTTTCAGGTCAGAGGTCCATTCAAATATATACAGAACGCCTTAAACCTTCTTAATCATCTTCCAACTAGTGGATTTCACACCGAGTAATACTCGGCCAACCATAATTAGATCTAGATCTAGATTAGAAAATAATAATATTCCAACTTAGTATTCCACCCTGGCCTAATATCGACGACACCAGGTTGTTTAATAATAGAGAGAAAGCCAGGCAAGAATCTCATTTGTTGGGTTTTGACTTTTGACGACCATCATTTTAATACTCTATACGTCAAATTTTAGTATGTCTTGTATTTATATCACTAATTTAAATTTCAATTAAACAATAGTATATAAATAAATAAAAATGATTAAACAAAACACATATTTAGATTATGAAATATAATTAATGATTATTCAACCAAAAGTAAAACTAAATTTGTAATTAAAGAGAATGGTTGTCAAGCCTGTCATCCGCCAAATTCTTACTTAGCTGAGAGCATTTTTAGCAATGCTAGTTATTTTTGAGTCAAATTTTAGCTAAAATAACTGAAAATTCATTTTAGCTAGCCACTTTAAAATTACGTCTGCATCAATGCGCGCACTCTATTTTAGCTAATTTTAAATTTATATTATTTTTAAATGAATATTAAATAGTTTAAATGTATTTATAAATTACATAAAATAACTTAAAATGAATGTTTTAAATTATAGAGAGCCTTATCCCGCTCTCTATATTTAGGAGCGAGATAGCTAAAAGTTATAATAGAGAACCACTTAAGGATTCTGGTGCAGTAGCTAAAATAGATAAAAAGCTAAACATGCTCTCTAAAATAGCTAAGACCATCTCCAATGGATGTGTTAAATCCACGTGGAGATCTCTACCGATAACAAAAGACATACCAAATTCCTTCAACCTATATGTCTTATCCTACGTGTAAATAACCTATGGACTTGGTCTGTCAAATTTGACAGAGGCAGAGAAACTGTCATTTTGTTTTTTTATTGTTTCTCTCTCCTTCCTCTCTCACTCTCTTCTTCTCTTCACTCTCTTTCTTCCAAACCGAAGCACCCCTTTCTCCTTCTCTTCTTCCTCTTCACTCTCTTTCTTTCTATCAGAACCCATACCAAAACGCAGCTACTGCAGCTGCCCAGAAATTCATGGATTTAGAAAGAAAAGCTCACCAATTCAACTGAATTAGATCAAGCCCAAGAATAAATCGATGGAGAAGATTCTTACCATGGTGATGGGTTGTTGGTGTTGGTTTGTGTTGAGATAAAGCTTATTGTGTTGACTGAAAAAGAAGCGGAAGAAGATGAAGAGCTGGAATATGGAGGACTTTATTTGTCATGGGTTGTTGGATCTATTCTTGGAATGGGCATTGATGTTTCTGGTAAAAAATCAAATGGAGAGTTGAGAAGGAGAAATTATTTAGAAATTAAGGATTCAATTGTGGCATCTGATTATGTTTCTGGGCATCTGATATTTCTCGTCAAAGAACCAAAAAAAAACCCAGAAGGAGAGGATAATTAAGGAATTAAGAAGGAGAAGTGGAGAAGGAGAAGAAGTCGAGAAGGAGGAGGAGAGAGAAAAAAGGGATAAAAGAAGGTTAATTATTTGTAGATAAAATAATTTTAAAAAGAAATAAAATATTGATATTATTTGACATATCTATTGGAGAAGAAGTTGAATAAAAATAACATTGCCACATCATCCTTCAAATTCAATTTTGACACACTTTAATTGACTATACCATTGGAGATGCTCTAAGGAGCCACAATAGAGAGTCTGCTAAAGATGATCTGAAACATTAATAATTTTTTAATTAAAAATAAAAACATAATTAACAAGTATACATGGTTCTCAAGTCTGTTGCATATCTATCAAATTATTACTTAGCAAAGAAAACATCAACATATCTGAAGATTTATAATGTTACCTATCATCATTACTTGGTAAAAATTCAAGAAATTGCATGAACACCACCAAAAAAAAAAAATCAATCTCTATAGAAAAAGATATACCAAAAATTTAGGAAAATCGTGAAGAAAACAAACTGGCTGATATTTTCAAGTTTTGTCAATTGGAATACCATTTCGAAAATCAAGTTATACCAATAGTGAGTTCATGGCAGGAAAGAGTTTGTATAAAAATAAGGACTGACATGGTTTAGCATGTTTAGACATGCTAGGGGATTACCTTCTGAATTGCGTGTATCATTTTAAAAATTGACATATGCCATGAGCTTAATATTCATAGAGCAATGACTTTTAGATTATACTTGAACTTGAGGAAAACTGAAATATCGAACATATTATTTTATATAAATTTTCTTGCTTTTTGACTTTGAAAAATCATAAAAAAAAAGTTGTCAGATATCTTGGTATTTCATCAATTGAAACACATTTGAAAGATCATAGTTTAGCAATTTGAGATTAACAAACATGAAAATTTGAATAAAATTGGGCCTTTGCATGGTTTGGCACATTGAAAGGTATCATGGGCAACCGTGAAATGTAATGATATGTAGAAACATGTTAAAATTTGTTAACAATATTTTTTCTCAAAATTTCCCTATACTAGCTATAACTTATAGGTTTTCGGTGTCGAAGTTTGAAAAATATAAAACCGAACCGAACCGAACCGAAGTCTAATTCGGTTCGGTTCTCGGTTTTGGCCTAAAACCGAACCGAATCAAACCGAACCCACCCCTAGCTATAAGCCCATCATTTGTACCGCATGATTTTTAGTTTTAGAACGTGTTCTAATTGACGAAACAACAAAGCCTCGAACGAATTTTATTTTTCTTTTACTTTGAAAAATTGTAAAAAAAAAATTGCGTCATGATTTTTTAGTTCCCTCAGTTCAAGAAGCATTTGAAAAGCATTATTTGAGGGTGGTAAAATTTTTGTGAGAAAATAAGAACTATAGTCCACAATTTTGAGTAAAAATTATGGTCTCGGAGTTTTTTTTTTTTTGAGAAAATTGTGTTTATTTTTTATAGTTTTAAAATTTTATATTTATTTTCCATCTTGAGAATAAATAAATAATTCTGTAATTTTATAAATTACTAATTAGAACATGTGTAACAGGTTAATTATAAAAAATAAATTAAATTCTTAGAATGACACTAATGGTTAACATTATGTCATATTACATGAAGCATCAATACATCAGGTATATAGGTGAATTTTCGTTTGGAACAACCCCTTTATGTTCTTAGATAATTATTAACAATCTAAATGTGGTACTCGAGTGCGATCATACTAGTAGTAATGCACTAAATGCCATCAGAATTTAGGAGTTAAGCTTACTTGAATGAGAGTAGTAATAGGATGGATATATATCATTCTTGGAAGGCCTCGTGTTGCACCCATTTTAACTTTTATACATTCAAAAGGTTTAGGGAAAAAAAAAAAGTGGAACGCGTTGAAGTTAGTAACTTTTACGTAATCGTTACGAAGACAAACTATTCAAGGCAAGAAGGCCAAAATTGCAATATGACTAAATATAGAAATCAAAACATACAAGCGCCGCTGTATTTAATTAAACTAAACTTAAATTTTGGGCATGATATGTGCTAAATTGTGCGCATGAAAATAACCGAGTACGTGAACATGATAATCGGTGAACGTTAAGGATGTGCAGGATTAAAAGCCAGAGAGAGTGGGTGGGGATTAAATATAAAAAACAAAGTGCGTTAACATGATTTGCCTGGCCTATCTTTTTCCATAAGTAAGTTAACATGGACGGTATTAGACTATAAGAGACATGACATTACCTGATTACCGTTCAAAAGGCGTGAGACATAGAACTTAGAAATGTAGCAAAACTCACACGGAAAACGTACAAGTTATAAAGGAATGAAAAGATAAAATATAAAAAAGGAGGTAATTAGTACTTGCTCTATATTTAATCCTCAGCTAATATTCAACAACTTGATATGGTGTTAGCTCAGTAGTTAGAACATCCACTATCTATGTACGAAGTCATGAGTTTGAGTCACCATGTAAATAGGAGTGAAATCTTTTGATCATTTTTTAAAAGAAGAGGAAAAAAAAACAACTTGAAGGTCGGGTCCTTGCATGCGATTATGAATTGTGCCTGGATGAAAGTTAAGGCAGATAATCGAGGCAGCAAGTAATCTGGACGAGAGATGGGAAAGCCAGGGTAGTAGTCTGTTGATTATTTGCACGTGTAAATGTGTAATCCATATGACCAAGTCATCTCGTCGACTTAAGGTCAAACCTTTCATCACCCAAAAGCCACTTTAGTGGACATTTAGTACAGCCACCTTAGTCAAAAACCCTCTATAAGACACTTGATGTTTGTTTTCTGGGATTGTCATGCCCTGCCTTAATTTCTATAATTGTTTCGGACTTCTCAAGCTGGACTTATGCTTTACTGTGTCCTGACTCATGTTTGGTGCTGGAGGGACTAATAACACTAACACGAAGACCTAGACTCCATCAACACCACAGACCTGTAACACCATCAACATCATCAACAATTTCTCTCAGACTTCTCAGATCAAAGCCATACCCAATTTCTCTTCTGGTCAAGCCAAGGTGCCCGCGTTCTTCGTCAAGGGATCTGGTTTTCCAGTCAAGCCAAGGTGCCTGCAGTTCTTCCCAAACAAATTCAACTTCCAGAATCAAAATCCTTCACCCAAATCCAAAATTATGCAATTCCAATCAATATCTATCTAAGCAAACAACAAAACATTCAATACCCAATTCTCAAAATACGATATTTCATTGATTCATTACCTTTGCAATCATCTGATTCCCAATCATTCAGTTTGGTTTCTTCTCAGCTTTCAATTTGCAGAAGCTTGCCAGCGAACTCCGACCCAATCATTCTACGATCTACTATTTCCGATGCTCACGGTGGAGGAGATGCTCATGTTTTCCGACCCGCTCTTCACATCCGATCAAGATTCACTTTCAAATTCCGGCGAAGTCTGAACTTTCTGCCTTTGAAAAGTGAGCCTCGGGTCATGGATTTGGTCGGTTTGGGAGATGAGAGATAATTTTAAAGCAGAGGTCTTGGAGTCGTTTGTGATTTTGTTTCTTGTGTTTTAGATTCTTTCAATGTAATAGATGGACCGGGGTTGAATTGCAGGTTGAGAATGATGAGAGTTAAAAAGAGTTATTCTTGCTGCCAAACATGGGATAACTGGGATCAGACTAGATAAGGATATCCAATCCCGTGTAAAAAAATAGCTAATACTAACTTACTCTTTGAATCCTGAGCTAATATTCAACGTACAACTTCCTTGCATGCGATTACTTGCCAGGATGAAATTTGAAGGCGAGTGCTGATCGAGGCAGCAAACTGGACGAGAGCAGAGTAAGGTATTATAGTAGTCTTTTGATTATTTACACGTGTAATCCGACATATGACCAAGTCAATTTTTGGACTTGAGTTCAAACGTACCTTTGATCACCCAAAAACCCTATTATAAAATAAGACAATATAGCCACTCCAGTCCATATCCCTATATATAATTATATATAAGACACTCGAAGGCTTTCATTTCTTGTATATCTTCATTCTGCATATTACCTCTTTTCTCAATCTGCTTAACCATGAAGAGAACGAGAGAAGAGCTTGTTGGTGTAGACATGGCAAACATTCTTATGCTACTATCATGTAGGTTATGATAACATGGCAGCCATAGCTAACCTTGAAGAGCTTAAGCACGAAGTAATAGAGAAGAAGGAAGAGAAATGAGAGAAAGAGCAGAAGCAAATTTCTGTGTTTCTTCAATTAATGCCACACACACGAAACTCACATTACAACAGATATATATAGTTAGAGAAACTCCCTAACAGTTATTACAAACCGAAATATAGTAATTACTCATAGCAAGGTAAAAACCACAGTAGCTAAGGCCAGTGCCCACTTCATGGATGACAGCTGTACTCCACACACTGGTCAATACTGATATCAGCTCATATTTCGTTGACTTGAGTATCGGTTAACACCTCCCCTCAATCTCAGTAGGGGATACCAGACTGAGATTGGAACAATGAGATTTGAACAGTGGACTATTCAATCCCTTAGTGAAGATATCAGCAGTTTGTTGCTCAGTTGGAACATACTGAAGTAGTAAATCCTGCCTCTGAACTCTTTCACGCACAAAATGAAAGTCATTATCCAAATGCTTAATTCTGGAGTGAAACACAGGATTTGAACATAGAGCAAGGGCAGAAAGGTTATCACATTTTAGTAGAGGTGGTGCAGGAATTCGAATATGTAGATCACATAAAACATGCCTTAGCCAGGAGATTTCTGCAGCCGTATTAGCCAATGCTCTATACTCAGCTTCTGTGGAACTTCTTGACACAGATCCTTGTTTCTTTGATTGCCAAGATATAGGACAATGAGCAAGATAAACAATAAACCCTGTGGTTGATCTTCTATGGTTAACTTCACCAGCCCAGTCAGCATCACAATATGCATTAATATATGGAACACTATTGCCATACTTGTAAAACATTCCTTTTGAGAGAGTGCCTTGAATATACCTGAGAATCCTTTTTACAGAAGCAAAATGGACATCAGTTGGTGTTGACATAAACTGACACACAGTATTGACAGCGAATGCAATGTCAGGTCTTGTAAATGTCAAGTATTGGAGTGCTCCAACAATGCTCCTGTAGAGTGTAGGATTAGCCAGTGGATTACCATCATTTTTCAATAATTGAACATGTGGCAAACAAGGAGACACACACTCTCTACATGTTTCTAAGCCAGCTTTTGCAATCAATTCCTTAGCATATTTTTCTTGAGATAGAAGGATTCCAGTAGTCTTGTATTGAACATTGATTCCTAGGAAATAAGACAATGAACCTAAGTCCTTCATATCAAAAGCTTCACTTAACTCAGTAATCACAGCTTCAATACTCTCCTTGTCTGACCCAGTTATGACAATATCATCTACATACAGAAGTAAAATTGTCACACCTTTCTCAGAATGCTTGACAAACAAGCTAGGATCAGAATGTGAAAACTGGAACCCTAGAGCTGGCAGGAAATTAGTAAACTTCTCATTCCAAGCTCTAGGAACTTGTTTTAGACCATAGAGTGATTTCTTCAACAAGCACACATGATCAGGATGTTTAGAGTCAACAAAGCCCTGTGGCTATACCATGTATACTTCTTCCCTAAGATCACCATGAAGAAAAGCATTTTTAACATCCAACTGTCTCAACTCCCATTTGTTCATTGCAGCAAGAGCAACTACAAGCCTAACAGTTCTATGCCTAACCACAGGACTGAATGTTTCATCATAATCCAATCCTTTTTCTTGACTAAATCCTTGAGCAACAAGTCTGGCTTTATACCTTGAAATTGATCCATCTGGATTTTTCTTGATCTTGTAAATCCATTTGCTCCCAACAATGTTCTTTGCTTTAGGTAAAGGAACAAGTTCCCAGGTACCTTGTTTCAACAAAGCATCAATCTCCTCATACATAGCCTTATCCCATTCAGGTATACCTGCAGCAGCTCTAAACGATTTTGGTTCAATAGGATCTTGTATATCCATGATAGCAGAAAAACCACTAAAATAGGCAAGTTCATCAACAAGACCTTGTTGAACTACACAGGAGTAAGCACAATAATCTTGAAATGTCTTATGTTTCACAATTCCATTCTTGGCTCTAGTCAACATAGAGTGATTATTGTAAGTCTGAGCTTGATCTTCAACAAACACTAGCTCTTGTGGAAGACCACCATTATCACTATCACTTGGCAAGTCATTATTAGAGAACGATACAGCACCACTAGTCACAGGATCAGATGATGAATCTGATGAGCTAGGACTTGATGAATCTGATGAGCTAGAATCTGATGAGCTAGGACTTGATGAATCTGATGAGCTAGGACTTGTGTTTCTACTAGCTCCTCCCCCATCAGCCAAGGCTGGGATAGCAGCAGAAGGATGAGAAACAGGCTCACAAGGAAGAACAACATGTAACTGATCAGAAGTGAGGACAGGCAACAGGGAAGAAGAACCAGAGGAGATAGAAGCAGCAGGAAGAGAAGCAGGTGAAGGTGAGGTAGAAAAAGGGACAGATGATGGTGAAGGTGAGATAGAAAAAGCGACAGATGATGGCGAAGAAGGAGCAGTAACACAAGGAGGAGACGGGGAAGATTTGAAAGGAAAAGTAGATTCATCATGAATCACATGTCGACACATCCATAATTTGTTCTGCTCAATGTTATAACAGAAAACACCCTTATAGCCTAGAGCATATCCCAAGAAAACACACATAGTGGTCCTTGGATCAAGTTTATCATGAGAATAAGGCCTAAGATAAGGATAACATGCAGTACCAAATACCTTGAGAAACTTCAAATCAGGAAGCACACCAAAGAGCTTGAAAAATGGAGATTGGTACTGGAGAGTTTTGCATGGCATCCTGTTAATGAGATAGGATGAATGTGCCACAGCATGGAACCAGAACGGTTTAGGCAACTTAGCAGCAGACATCAAAGTAATGCATGTTTCAACAAGGTGTCTGTTTTTGCGTTCTGCAACTCCATTCTGCTGAGGAGTATATGGACATGTAATGAGATGCTGATGCCGCTTTTGGCAAGCGCACAATTTAACCCTGAAATGTCGTTAGTAGTATAAGTAAGTAGGGATCGTTCTATTCCGGGGATTGAGGGTACACTTGTAATTGTGAAACAAATAAAGAAAAGTATTATTTACAAAAATAAAATAAAGAATATAAATATATACAATTGTATAAACAAATAAAGAATTAAAATAATAAAGTATTATTTACAACAATAAAATAAAGAATAAATATATACAAGTAAACACAAATAAGGGGGGGGGATTAGGATTCTTAAAATTAAAATTAAAATAAATAAAATAAAGAAAACGTAAAAACATATATACAAGGGTGGAACGCAAGGAACAAAGATCAAAACCACATCCATATGCAAGAAATCCAATTACAATTCCTATAGTTGATTTTAAATGTCATGAGAGAGGAGTTGATCATGTGAAACATTCGAAAGCAAATGATTTTCCATATTTTACTTTTCAATGCTAATTAACCTAAGCGAAAGCACCTAGATTAATCCTATCAAACATGCAATCAAGCCCTAGAAAGCTAGTCAATCATGACATGTTCAACGCATTAGACATAGAGAAAGGCTATCAACTCAAGTGTACAACTTAGTATGGAAAAGTCCACCTAATTGCAATCCTCTTTAATTAAATTCGGTCTTTGCACAAAACCTTTACTACTTTGATTCAAGTTTACACAAAACGAAAAGTCGATTTCATGTTCTTAAACCTAGCACCAATTATATCAAAACCCTAAGTGTTTGCAACCACATAAGATTAAAATACAAAAGTTTTCTATCATGCAAATTTAATTAAACAAACCCACATAAGCAACATAAAAATCAACATATAGAAATCACAACTTTATCTCAAAACATATAAACGGGCTTTAAACTTTGCCCTTAACATTATTTGTTAACTAGAATTCATAGTCTTACAAAATCAAACAAAGAAAACAAGAGAAAGGATATAATACACCTTGAAAGATGAATGATAAAGCCTTGAAATGAAGAACTTGAAGATCCTTGAAAGCAAGCAATCTTCTAGGGAAGACACAAGGGTGGATGGCGGTTAGGAAATTGATGTATTGCATGGCTTCTCTTTCTCTTGGCTTGAAAATGAAGAACAAGAAAACTAGAGAATGAAAAAGAAATATGGAGAGGAAATGGAGAGACAAAGAAGATGGAATGGATGAAGGAATTTGTGTTATGGATTCAGAAATTGGTGTTTATATAGGGAAGAAAAAGAAGAGTGAAATGATGAGTGGAAAAAAAATAATGAAAGTGGAGTATGAAAGTGATTTGTAAAATATGGAAAAGAAAGAGAAATGATGAAATGAAAGCAAAGCATGAAGGTGCAGCAACATGGAAGTGATGATGATCTATTAAAGAGATTGTAGAAAAAATATATCCAAGGAAAAAGAGAAAAGCATCTAGCTTTCTTCATGTGGGTGGGAAACATGAATATGTGGTGTTGAGCTGTTTTCAGGTCAGTTTCTTCCCCTTTATTCCTTCAATTATTTCTCCAACAAGACTTCATTATATGTCTTCAACTTCTTCATATGAAATGTTCCACTATGAGTGTAGATCAACCTGACAAATTTTCAGAGCTTCAATCCATGTGGTTGGGCCGGAAATGCTGCTGGACCTCTTACAGGTCCAGTTTTCCGGTTTTGCTTCTGTAGAAAATTGGGCTGATTGTTTGAAGGCCTTCCACTCATATTTTTCTCTGGCACTCTTCATAAGAAATGATCCTTTGGGTGTCTAGAATGGATCTGGAAGGTTTTAGCTCATTTGAAGTTCATTTGGTCAGGCGGCCGCTCCTTCTTCTTTGCTTGGCTTGGTTTCTCCTAGCCGGAGTAGGAATATGTGTAAAATTGATCTTTTAGTACATTTCCATTTTTCTCCATCATTTCCAGGTAATTATTAACCTAACGCTCATTTCACCTTCATTTACTCCAATGTACCTAAAAATAGAAATTGAATTAAAAATCGATTCAGTTAAGGAATTAACTAAGCAAAATGTGAGGAATTAACTATTAAAATATCACATTAAAATGCTCCTATCAGATGCAGAATCCCTTTGCTATCAAGAAAAGATTGAAATGCCTTGCTATTGAACTCACCTCCTCCATCAGTTTGAAGAGATTGAATAAGGATATGAAACTGAGTACTCACAAAGTTATAGAACTTAACAAAAGTGGAGAAAGTTTCAGATTTATTGATGAGTGGATATATCCATACAAATTTGGTGTAGTCATCAATGAAGGTTACATAGTACTTGAAGCCTTCAACAGACAAGCATGGAGCAGGACCCCAGAGATCACTATGAACCTTTTGAAAAGGTGATACAGATTGAGATACAGACTCAGAGAATGGTAACCTATGCATCTTACCACTAAGACAATCAACACACATATGAGTGGAAGAATCATTATTGTATGTTATCCTAGACTGAGATAACATCCTTGAAACAATATCAGAAGATGGATGACCAAGTCTTTGATGCCAGATTGTAGACTTGACAGCAGATCCAATAAATGCAGTGTGAGAATGATTATAAGGTTGTGTGAGGTTTGGTGTTTTGAACAAGAAGAGTCCTTCCCCATTACTCTTTCCTTTGTACAGTAGTGCCTTTGATGCCTTGTCCTGCACACATATATCAACATCATCCATGACAATAAAGCAATGATTGTCCTTACAGAGTTTGTTAAATGATAGTAAATTGACTGCTAAGTGAGGAACATGTAACACATTATTAAGCTTGAATGTATGATCAGCAGGTGTAATATTTGCAGAGCCAATATGTTTGATATGCAAACCTTCACCATTTCCAATGGTAATTGACTTGGAAGACTCAAAAGGATGAGCAATGGTGAGGTTCCTGAGATCAGAAGTCATATGGTGAGTGGCACCAGTATCACCAATCCATACTTCATTAACCTGAGATCCTGATGAACATGCTCCAGAAGATCCAGATGAACATGCCCCAGATGAATGAGCACTCATAGCTGTAAGAGTAGTGGGTGGTTCTGCACCCTGATAAGCATAATTGCTTCTATGGTGACAGTCAAGAGCAGCATGACCTTTCAATCCACAAATTTGACAGACAATCACTGAGTGTGATGGATGATTGACAGGGATATCATTTCTGTAGAAACAATTGACTGCAGTATGCCCCTTCTTGCCACAGATTTGGCACTCAGGAGAAGGACCAATATTATTCCTGTACTCCAAATTGTTGCCTTTGAAATCAGGTGAAGCAGGATTCTGAAAACATTTACTGGCAATATGACCTTTCTTGTGGCAGTAACTGCACTCAGAGTTTTGATAACAGGTAGAGGCAGTGTGCCCTTTCTTATTACAAATCTGACACTCAGTGGCATTGTAACCTTTAAAGTCCTGATTATCTCCTTGAGTAAACTGTTTATTAGAGCTCCAGTTGGGTTGTTTGCCATTCCACACTCCTTTGCCCTTATCATTGTTGAAGTAGTTTGAAGAACTATTGTTGTTGGTCCTGAAGTTGGTCCCTTGAGCAGCCATGGCAGTCATAGAGTTATGTGAAGTAAACTGTGCCTCAATATCTCTCTCAGCAGCTAAGAGTTGTGCTCTGAAATCCTTGAGAGAAATAGAGCTATCTCGGGCACGAATAACAGTCTTGATCATAGAGTACTCCTCAGGAAGGCCATTGAGAGTGACCACAACAATGTCCTCATCAACAATATGAACACCAACTGAGCTTAACTGATCTCGGGCATGCTTAATGCGAAGTAGATACTTATCAATAGAATCAGCACCTTTCTTAATGGTCTGCAGGTCAGTCTTAAGCTGAATGATGTTAGCTCTTGACACAGTTGAGAATCTCTCTTGCAAAGCAAGCCAAGCTTCATGGGAAGACTTGCTGCCAACAATGATTTCCATAATCTCATCATCTAGAGTGGCCATAAGAAGTCCTAGAAGTGCCTTATCAATCTTTTTCCATTGTTTATAGGCCTGAGTAACCTCATTAGTAACAGATCCCTCCTCAGTCAGGACAAATCGAGGTGGACAAGGATAGCTACCATCAAAGTAGCTGAAGAGATCATTCCCTTCCAACACTGACTGGAATTGAAAGCTCCACTTAACAAAATTGTTCTCACTTAGTTTCACAGTAATCATGCTCAGAAGTGAGTTGATATCAGACTGTGTAATAGCCATTTCTGTCAACAAACTTGACTTGAATCTACAAGTTATCAAGATATTATCAACCTTATGAGATTTAACACAACATTTATGTTATCACGAATTATGTTATCATCATAACTCCTTCAATTATGAACAATTATTACCCACTCAGTAGTAATCTTCACAAGTTTATGAAATTCACCATTGTTACTCATCAATCACAGTAGATACCACTGTAGTAAACTTCAATAAACACAGAATCAACGATGTTGCACAAGCTAAGTAGATCTAGCACCTCAGATTCTAAAACAGAATCAACAAGGCTCAAATGTTCATAATCATATATATTCTTCACAATCAAGCACGAGCACACATCGATTTCAAGTAGATCTAGCAAATCGTAACAGATCTAAATCTCGCACAACCAAATAGTGATTATACAGAGCTTCACAATATAACAAGCAAAGAAATTAACAGAGCTATAACCTTGTGAGCTTAGATTGAAGAGAAAATCAATGCAGACTGAAAAACTAGGGTTTCTGCTCTCAAAATCTCGAACAAATGCGGAAGCGAGCTGAAAAACACAATCAGATTAATCATGATTAGCACAGGATCATGAGCCGAAGCTCTGATACCATGATAACATGGCAGCCATAGCTAACCTTGAAGAGCTTAAGCACGAAGTAATAGAGAAGAAGGAAGAGAAATGAGAGAAAGAGCAGAAGAAAATTTCTGTGTTTCTTCAATTAATGCCACACACACGAAACTCACATTACAACAGATATATATAGTTAGAGAAACTCCCTAAACGTTATTACAAACCGAAATATAGTAATTACTCATAGCAAGGTAAAAACCACAGTAGCTAAGGCCAGTGCCCACTTCATGGATGACAGCTGTACTCCACACACTGGTCAATACTGATACCAGCTCATATTTCGTTGACTTGAGTATCGGTTAACAGGTTAGAGACCAACTTCAAAAAATGCTCATCTTCCCCAAACCACGTGTTCGAGTGCAAAACCTGCAAACGCCAATTCCCGTCTTTCCAAGCTCTTGGTGGTCACAGAGCAAGCCACAAGAGGCCGGGAACGTTAATGGGCAGTGATCAAGATCCGAAAATTGAGACCGAATCGGGGAAAGGCAAGACGAAAAAGAAAAAGCACGAGTGCTCCATATGCGGGCTGGAGTTTAGTTCGGGACAAGCGTTGGGAGGTCATATGAGAAGGCATAGAATGACGAATGCTGGGTGCAGTTCTCCAGTTCCTGCAGCTGCCGCAGTTGCTGGTGCCTCGAAGATTCCGGGGCTAATGAGGTCGAATAGTAAGAGTGTGATGTTTTTGGACATGGATCTCAACCTGACGCCTTTAGAGAATGACTTAAAGTTGTTGTTTGGGAATTGGGAATATGGCATGGCACCAAATGCTGATACTTCGATTTCTTGAATTTGGCACCAAATGCAGATACTTCGATTTCTTGAGCATCTCCAACAGATTATTCAAAAATCATGTGTCAAATTTGAATTTGAAGGATAATGTGTCACGGTCATTTTTGACAATTTTTTGATCCAACATATTAGTTATATTTATATATTATTTTATTATTTTTTGAAATTTTTATAACAAAAAGAAAACTATTTTTTTTTCTCTTTCTTCTTTATCTCTTCTGATTCGTTCTTCTTCTTCTTTGGGTTTTTTTCTTCTTCTTTGATGGGCAACAAGCCAACAACAGATTGAGCCGCTTGGGTGTTGGTCTGCAGGAAAAGGATTCAACTTTTCTTCTTTATCTCTTCTGATCTTCGTTCTTCTTCTTTTTTGGATTTCTTTGTTCTTTTTTGATGGGCAACAAGCCAACATGACTTGATTTCTCAGCTTGGGTGTTGGTCTGCAGGAAATGATTCGACTTTTCTTCTTTATCTCTTTTGATCTTCGTTCTTCTTCTTCTTCTTTGGGTTTCTTTTTTCTTCTTTGATGGGCAACAAGCCAACAATAGATGACTTGATTTCTCAGCTTGGGTGTTGGTGTGCAGGAAAAGGATTCGACTTTTAATATTGGCTTTATATGGCTTGATTTCTCTCATCAGTCTTTGTTGATAGAGCAGTGGTTAATCTCTTTCTTTCATCATCAACAGATGCCCAGATTCTAAGAACAGATCTGGGTAGGAAGAAAGAGAGAAGAAAAGGAAGAAGGAGAAGAAGAGAAGGACTCGGCATTAAAAAATGAAAAGAAACAATTTGACAGAGTTGTAAGATCTGTCAAATTTGACAGTGAGAATTGGAATGTCAAATCCACGTAGGATTTGACAGATCTGTTGGACCATTTTCATCTTTCATTTGTTGCCGTTGAGTCTCCACCGTGTCATTTGACAGAACGGTTGGAGATGGTCTTAGTTTGTTGTAATGGTCACCAAATGATCATCATATTTTTTTTTTTCGGCCGTGAACTAACTTATTAAACAGCCCGAAAGGGCCAAATGATCATCGTTGTACTCATTCTTTTATTTAATTTATGTAGATTATATTAGTTGAATGTACTTGCCATTTTTCCTTGCTTCTTTTTTTCTTGTAATGATTATCACAAGCGTATTGTTGGTTGAAAGTAACAATTCTTCTGTAAAACGGTGACGCAATTATCAAAGTTGTAGCAAATGCCAACAAAACTTTTCTACTTTTTTTTTATGAATTTTCTTCTAATAAAAAGTAAAAATTAATCAAGCAGTCACAAAACTTTGTTGACATTATTTCCTTAGACCAAAGTTTGCTTATAATATTATACCTTGTTTCTCTAATAACTCAATTGGTAACTTCATACCCTAAAAATTTCCAACATTGCAATTGAACGGCCTAGTCTGGAATCCTTAGGTCTAGCGTTCGAATCTCAGCTCTATCCCGTGGCCAGTAGATTTGAGGGACCCTTTGGATTCTTGTGTCTGCAATGCTGTGAATTAGTCTGGCTTTCACCGCAATGTCAGTACAGGTGTCCTGGCGTTGGGATACCACTGCATGGGTGTGTGAGTTACTAACAGCTAACTACCCGATCAAAAAAAAAGTTTGCTTATAATATTATACCTTGTTTCTCTAACAACTCAATTGGTAACCTCATACCCTAAAAATTTCCAACATTGCAATCCTTCGGTACATTCCTACAATGTGTAGCACACAAAAACTTCATTCGATGGTAACTTTTTAAGAGGGGTGTATTCATTTAAGAGTCTACAAGATTTTTTTGTATTTTGAAAATCTATGGGTATTCAATTGAGATTTTAAACAATCCTTTAAAATCTTGATGTATTCAATTAAGATTTAAAATTATTCATTCAAATCTGCAGATATTCAAAATTATACTGATTTTTAAGGATTTTATTAAATGCTGGATTTTGAAGGATTTTATAGTGTTTTTTTTTACATATCAAAACTATAAAAAAAAATCCAACCATTTTCCAAGAGATTTTGATGGATTCTTTCTCACTCAAAAAATGAAAAAGCTCTTCACCAAAAAAAAAGAAAAGAAAAAAAGAAGAAGAAGCAGCTCTCAATAGGTGACACTCATCTATTTTGTCTTAGACCTATTTTCCCACTATCCTCCTCTGCTCTCATCTAATAATTTATTTTTATTTTTATCACTATAGCTCTGGAAGCCTTAATCCTTCTACCTAATTAAGCTCACTTTCAATGGTATTGTTAAGATGAAACATACACACATGCTTCTTTTGTAAATTAGATATGAAATAAATTATATCATTAGTTTACTACTTTATTTTTTGTGTAACATTTTAGTTGATTAGTTTTCTCTTATTATACACAACATAAAGAATGGTAGATTGTCATATATATATATATACAGTCTGGATCGAGGAAGGACGTCCGTGACTTTCTAAATTTGCGGACGAAACGATCTGAGCCGTTGATTGCTTTAATTGAAAAGCAACAGTTCAAATAGAAATCTTCCAATAACAATCGCAGGACGAGTCTCAAGTCTTATACTTCAAACCTGACTGGAAAGTCTCCACTCCCAACGACAAAACCAAAGTTTCTCTCATTCTCGACCCAAAATCAATGTCTTCCAATCCATGTCTACACTACATTGATGCTTGAAACTCGTCTCATGTTGGAAGATTGTTGCAACCCAAGCTTTCTTCTCTTTCCTCTCTCTCTCTCTCTCTCTCTCTCTCTCTCTCTCTCTCTCTCTCTCTCATCAAAATTATCGCTGAACCTCGTCATCTCCTTAGTCCTCCTCACTGCTGCCGTTTGGGTTTGACGATGACGTGGTAGCCGGAGTTCTTCACCGGTGAAGACCCTGATAAAGGTCTCCAAGTCACCGTATAAGGAAAAGCTTTGAGTTTTCTGTGTTTGAAGATTTGGGATTTTTCAGACCTCCCTTGAAATTTTTGCGCCAAAAGTTGGAGACTTGGAAGCAGAGAAACACAACTAGAGTATGGATTCTCTCTCTTTTCTGATTTGTTTGATTTTCAATTACAAAATTTAGGGTTTTACCGTATTTGGGACTTTACTTCTTTCTATTTCTAGGTTTCTTCTTTCTTTCTTTTGTCGAAGTTATGGTGTTTTCATTGATTGTGTTATGGTATGGTATCTTTCTGTTTCTGGGTTTCTTCTTTCTTTCTATCTTTTCTTTTCATCGGCACTGCTGACTAACAAATTTAGGTTGGGTGTATGTGTGCTTTTCAGTTTTAATTGAATGGAGTTAGAGGATGATCATGTTTATATTCCTCAAGTAAAAGCAGAGCTGATGCCTAAATTACACCAAGAGTTTGAAACAATAGATGAGGTTGCCACTTTCTACAATAGATATGCAAAAGAAGCAGGGTTCAGTATTAGAAGTAATTCTAGTGCAACCAACAAATATAATACCCAACTTATGAGGAAGGAGTATGTCTGTTATAAGCAAGGAACTTCCGAGGTTCAAGGAGAAAAACGTAAGAGAGGATTACCAAAAGTGGGTTGTAAAGCAAGAATTGTAGTTGTGAGAAAGGAGTCTGGAAGATATGCAATCTCTGTATTTGTCGAGGGTCACAACCACCCATTAACAAGCCCGCCTAAAGTACATTTGTTGAGATCTCACCATCGTGTTTCAAAAGTTAACACAGTTCTATCACAGCAACTAAGCTTGGTAAATGTTCAGAAACATAAACGTACAGTTTGAATTCTTTGGTGTTCAGGCGGGTGGTATTGAAAATATTGGTTGTACACAACGTGATTTGTATAATTATGGAAGAAGTTGTGGTCAAGAGAAGAAGTGGCATGATGGAGATCTATTATACATGCATTTTCAGAATGAGAAAGAAAAAGATTCTTCTTCTATCTATATAATGGAGTCAAATGAGGAAAACAGAGTAACACAGTGCTTTTGGGCTGATTCAATTTCAAGACGGGCTTACAGCTTTTATGGAGATGTAGTTATCTTTGACACTACATACAACAGAAATCAGTATGGAATGATTTTTGCACCATTCACTGGTGTTAATAATCATGGGCAGACAATCATCTTTGCTTTTGCATTCTTAAATGATGAGACAACTAATTCTTTTGTTTGGTTATTCAAGGAATTTCTAAAGGCTATGCCAAGAAATGCCTCCAAAATGATTATTACTGACCAAGATCCTGCTATGACTAAAGCGATTTCAGAAGCACTCCCACAAACATTTCATAGATATTGTAGTAGGCACATTCTAAATAAGTTTTATGAGAAGCTAGATGCGATTAAATATCGGGATTACTACCAAGACTTTCATAGCTGCATATGGAATTCAAATTGTAGAGAGGAGTTTGACTCAAGATGGACTTAAATTATTGAAAAAAATGAGTTGAGTGATAACAAGTGGTTGCAGTCAATATATGAAATTTGTTCATCATGGATAGCAGCACATGTAAATCATGCTTTCTCAGCAGGAATGTCAAGTAGTCAAAGAGCAGAGAGTCAGCATTCTTTCTTCAAGTATTATGTTTCTGAGTGGAATTCATTGGTGGAATTTATGGTTCAATTTAAGAGGGGACTTCTTCATCAATGCCATCATGAGTTAGAGGAGGATCATATCAATATTGATGAGAAGGCAAGAACTGTCATGTCACTTGACATTGAAGATCATATGGCCAACATTTATACACATAAGATATTTTGTGAAGTTCAAGAACAGTTGAGAGAGAGCTTCAAATATAAACTAGAACTTCCAAGAGAAAATGTCACTCATTGCGTATTTAAGGTTATGCGAAAGAACCTAGATACCATGAAGTCTTGTGAACTGACTTATGAAAAAGTCTCTGATTTTGCATCATGCAGCTATAGAAAGTTTGAGAGTGAAGGGCTCCCGCGTCGACATGTTTTGTCATATTTGATTAAAAATAAGATGTTGATAAATTTCCTACTCAGTACATCTTGAAGAGATGGACCAAAGCTGCAAGACAGAGTGTTGTGTTAGATTCTGATGGAATGGAAATTAAAGACAACAAAGCTTCACTTGCAAGGAGGACTAAACTATTGCAGCATGCTACAAATGCAATTGATAAGGCAATGGTGAGTGAGGAGGCTAGCCAGCTTTTTATGAAATCTTTGGATGCTTTCTTGGAGAATATTAAAACATTGATTGGTAACGAAAGCCAACAAAATGTAGTAGTTTTGGAGACCAAGGTTGATAATGTTCAGCATATTTTTAATGAACCATATCAAGTGAGGGCAAAAGGGTGTGGAAGAAGGTTGAAGAAAGAAAAAGAGAAGAGGAAAGTTAAGGTAAAGGACAGTCAACGTAGGCAATGCCATGGATGTGGACTATTTGGCCAGTCACATGACAAAAGAAATTGTCCAACACTTCATGGAATGTAAGAACCTATAGTTAATTGTGTTTGACATTATTTTTTATGTCAACAATTTTATTGATTGTTATTTATCACTTTATTTTTACTTTTTTTATGTAGACCTGCTATTAACAAAGATGGGGAGACAAGTTCCACTAATATGGATGAGGAGTCAAGTTCAACATGCTTTTTGTGAATAGGCCAAATGGTATTAAATTTTTGTAGGTAATGGCTTAATTCAATTGTGAATGGTTAGTTGGATACTCGGAAGATTCTTGGAAGAATGGAATTTTGTACATGATCAGTCTTGTTTTGTTTTAAAATGCTAGGCTTAGTTATGAACTGATGCTCTCTATGATCATGTCTCATTTTGTTTGTGTAATGGTTCCAGAAATGTATTGCCATGAATTGATGTGGACTGATCATGTTTCATTGTGTTTAATTTGTGTAGTGGTTCCAGAAAATATGATGCCAGGATTTGTTTTGAATTGATGTGGACTAATCATGTTTCATTTTGTTTGTGTAATGGTTCCAGAAAATATGATATTTCATTTTGTGTAATGGTTCCAGAAACATTGAATAAGGAACTATGGGATCAAAAGTGCAATTCTGCAGCTGTATGCAATTTGGAAGTAAAATAACCTTGTTTGTTAATAAATGTCTGCTGCCAGTGGTGCATTCTAATACCAGAAATAACAAATTGCAGAAAAACAACAACCACAAGTCCACAACCAAGAAAGCTAACTTTTCTCCAGAATTGCACGAGCAAAGCTCTGTGTTCTTAAAATTGCACAGAACAATGCACAAAACAACAACCACAACCAAGAAAACAAAATGCACCCAAATTAAAGCTAAACCTGCTAGCAATTTCTCAATGTGGTATAATACAACATTCATGTAGACTGATTTTATTCCTTCAATAATACTATGAAGTACAAAATAAAAAGAATCTTCCAGATTGGCATAATCACTGCTCTGTGTTCTCAAAAAATGCACATTACATTTGACAAAGTCTATACATTGATTTTGTAGAGCTAAGAGCTCACCTTACTACTAAAAGTATTACACAAATAAACAGATTCCCAAACCCACAACCAATATATTATGTGAAAACCAATCCACTAGATCTAGATAGAAATCGTCTTGCATCCAAAACCTGAAGAATCAAACACACCATAGCTCGTCTTGTTCCAGATCTTTGAGGTTTTTTGGATTGTCCTTTATAATTATACCTTGAGAAAACTTGCAGGCATACACCAGTTTTTATATGGCCAAGGAACGCGAAAAGAAGTTGAAGGCTTTTTCTAAATTCACTAAAACTGGATGTGCGAATGAAGTCCTCCACACTGTAAAGTTACAATTGTGTCATACAACCTCAAAGATCATTAAAAGAAAGTTTCTGCATAAAGCAGCTTCATTATTTAAGTAAATAGTTACTCTCAACATACATTTGGATAGTAGACAATTTGTATTCAGCAGCATCGTTTTCGTAGAACTGAGTAAAGAGGAAACCACAACTGCAAAATTTTGAAAAAAATTATTAAATTAGGTAATCAAAATTCATTACTTAAATCCAGGACAAATTGGAGACCAAGGCAACACAGTTCACAACGCCAACTAAAATTGATTTATAATGTACATGCATATCAATTGATTTATAATTTATGCTAAAGGATTCCCTCAATTACAACTAAAATCAGAACATTGATATATGAAGTAAATAAAAAAAATTGAAAAATTATTACAACATAGAGACAACAACAGATCAGTTTCGTGCAAAGTTAAGGTTACTTGCATCTAGTTTATTGTTTCACCAGACCCCTGTACACAATTCGAGATCTTAGCCAAACTGTATTTCAACACATTCAACCTTCACAAATATAAGTAGCCAGACTGTCCCAGCCGAGGATTTACCTTTCCAACATTAATCTCATATTGATCTTGCACTTCGTCAAGCCATGCTGGCCATGACTCCAATTTCAACTTTCTCCATGCGTATAGCAGATCATGAATGGGATTCTTCACTTGATCTACAAGCAGTCACAAGAAAAACATAGTACACAAAAAAGCAATTGGAAATCAAAAGTATCATAAAAGAGGCAACCCATACTCGAGAAAAACTCTAGATGACTATATGTGCTTCCAAGTCTTCAATTTTTGGGGCGAAAACTCCAAGGGAGGTCGATACCATCGGATGACTACAATTTTGTGAGAGGAAGAAAAAGAAGGAAGCTTGGGTTGCGACAATTGAGCAACATGCGGCGAGTTTCAAACGTCAATGGTGGGAAGACATGGATTTTGGGTGGAGAACTGGAGATGATGACTCTGGCTCGACGAGGGTGAGACTGGGGAGTCGGGTTGCGTACCAAAGTTATTTGACCCACTTGTTATTGGAAGATTTCTATCTGAACCGTTGCTTTTCAATTAAAGCAATCAACGGCTCAGATCGTTTCGTCAGCAGATTTAGAAAGTCACAGACGTCCTTCCTCGATCCGGAATGTATATATATATATATATATAAAGCAATCAACGGCTCAGATCGTTTCGTCTGCAGATTTAGAAAGTCACGGACGTCCTTCCTTGATCCGGACTATATAGATATATATATATATATATATATATATATATATATATATACAGATCCTATCCAGAGCGAGGCATCGCTTTGAAATTTCAGAGCGAGGTTAGGGTTTAGGGTCACTTTTCGGTCGCATATCCACATCTCAACCGTTCAGTTTCTAGGTACTAATGTATAGATCATCTCTGCAAAATTTCAGCCAAATTGATGGTCTTTAAGGTATCTGACTCGCTTAAACCAATGGACGAACTGAATCTGTCCAACCTGAACCGTACTAGCTTTAAGGCAGTTATCAATGCCTTAACGACCATCAATTTGGCTGAAATTTTGCAGATATGATCTATACATTAGTACCTAGAAACTGAACGGTTGAGATGTGGATATGCGACCGAAAAGTGACCCTAAACCCTAACCTCGCTCTGAAATTTCAAAGCGATGCCTCGCTCTGGATAGGATCTGTATATATATATATATATATATATATATATATATATATTGGATCCATACATCCATTGCTTTTAAAGAAGAATACCTATCAAAAACATCATAAGAACTTGTAAAATCTAAACAAATACTAGTAATTCAATCCATTAGAATCAATCAGAGTCCATATAGAATTTAAACAATCCGTGGATTAAGTAAATCCATAGATTATAAAAATTATAAAAATTCAAACAAAATCTTTTAAAATCTGAATTGAATACGCCCCCCTAAATTTATATTCTTGTATTGAATTTTGAACTTCTCAACCATACCTTATCTCCTCATCTAGTAAATTTACTTTTAATTTCTATTTTCTACTTTAACTTTCCCCCAATAACTCAATTGATAACCAATTTCATTGCAATTTGCAAAGCATAAACTAATTTTCTCAACCTTATTTCCTCACCTAGCAAATTTTGCTTATAATTTCTACTTTAACTTCCCCAAATAACTGAATTGATAATCTAATCTTTTATTGCAATCCTTCCTTATAAGACTACAATCTGTTAACACAAAAATCATCATATTTCACTATATATGGTGTTATGTAATAACTACTATTACAATCCAAAATGCATGAATATTTGCTCAAAAAATTGCAAAACATGGACACAATGACACCATGAAGGACATACCTTACAAACAGAATCAGAAACTTCACCATATGGTTTGCATTTCCCCTTTGATTTTTGGAACAAATAGGGGGAAAAAAACACTGACATAATATTTGAAATGTACGTGCTACAAAACACTTGAAATATTTCACAATTTTCCTTCTTTCTTGACATTGTGTGGTTGTGGTGGAATTCATCTATTAAAAAAAAAAAATAGGGAAGCTATCAATAAGGAATTTTTCTAGAAATTTTTCTTCTTCTTTTTTTTTTTAGAAAAAAAAAATTTCTTCTTTGGTCTTGACAAAGTTTTGATTTTTTTCATCGGTCCTTTTATTGCTCATTGTACTGAATATGATTTTATTGCAGCTGAATACAACAATTTAGGGTGCTTCTTTGGCCTCTGCATACCCTTAATTTATATATATCATGTGTGTGTACATTTTATAACCTTTTTCCTTAACATACTAAAGCTCTTTATAATCTCTTAATTTAATTTCCTCCAATAAATCAAATCAATAATTCAAAATCCCTAATACTATGAGAAATCTGTATTTGTAATCCTTTCAATATAAGACTACAATCTATAGGCATGAAGTCAGTCGTATTTTCAACATACACAGTGACTTTTGCAATGCAAAAAGTCACTTATATTTTCTGAACACGTGAACATTATGATTAGCCTTTTTAGTCTTTACTTTGCAGTTGGTATTTCTTACCAACTATTCGAACTTGAGTTTGGAGATAGATAAAAATAGGAAGTATGCGAAAACAACTAAATTAAGTTCCAATAAAATCTTCACAAGACAAAAAAGTATTATAGAGATGGCCAAATTAATGTTAGAAGAGGATTTTTTTTACTGATGAAATAACACGAAAAGTGCCATTTTACCTTTCCAAATGACCAAAGAGAAAACTAGATATCTTTGCAGAGAATGTACCAAGTCATTATCATTGAAGCAGCCTTTCGAAGTAGCTAAGATAATAATTATAAGCTAGGAGCTTGTGTTTGGCGTGTTTGACTCTTCTACGAGTTTCAAAGCTGTGTGTTGATGTTCCTAAAAAATAATAGAAACTGTGTGTTTATGCGGGCTAAAAGTCCTTTGGAAATTTGCTGTTACTTCCAAAGCTCCATTCAAATTTGTACAATGAAACAGAAAACCTTCTCGAGTTCTCGCCTTCCACGAAACGAGCAAGTAAACTTATTTATTATGGGCTGGTCCTTCCTCTCTTCCTTCCTTGTACAATCAAATTTTTATTTTGATAAAGTTATAGTACATTAAAATTTCTCATACATGTCTTATGTCATGTAATATTTACTTTAAACACTCATGTTAACACTTTAGGGACTCATGTGATAACTAGAAAAAAGACCTCATTAAGATGAATTAATAAGGTCCTCATTAAAGTAAAGTAGGTAACTAGAAAAAAATCTTCATTAAGGTAAATAAAGTCCTTGTCAGAATATAATAGGTTCTTATTTGAGTAATTAAATCCTAAAAATGTTAATTATAAGGATTAATTTCAGTTCACCCCCCTGAGTTTTGGGGGTGTCATCATTTCACCCACCAAACTCTCAATTTCACTTTTTTACCCTCTGAACTTTCCAATTTCAATCAGCCGTGTCCAATTTCTCCTATTCCGTCTAAATCGGACGTTAACTTTGACCTTTGAGGGCTAAAATGATCATTTCAAGACCAAAAAAATAAATAAATAAAATCCTTTTTAAAAAAAAAAATATCTTCAATCTATACACCACAAGTCATAATAGGTTTATAAAAACAAAAAATACTCTACATGGTTGAAAGTCGCTCGCTGGTCTACGATATTTGTGATATATATCCTATAAAGTGAAGAATTTTAGGATATATCCCCAATAAAGTGCAGAAATATCTGTAAAAAAATTAATTTTACACTTTATCTGTAAATAAATATCTGTATATCCCCAATAAAGTGAAGAAATATATGTGTAAAATCATTTTTGGTCTACGATATTTGTGATATATCTCCAATAAGTGAAGAATTTTAGGATATATCCCCAATAAAGTAAAGAAATATCTGTAAAAAATTATTTTTCACTTTATTTGTAAATATCTATATATCCCCAATAAAGTGAAGAAATATCTATGTAAAATCATTTTTTACAGATATTTCTTCACTTTATTGGGGATATATCCTAAAATTCTTCACTTTATCAGAGATATATCACAAATATCGTAGACCAGCGAGCGGCTTTCAACCACCTAGAGTATTTTTTTTGTTTTTGTAAACCTATTATAACTTGTGGTGTATAGGTTGAAGACAAAATTAAAAAAAACAAAAAAAAAAAGAAACAGAAAGAAAAAAAAAAGGATTTTATTTATTTATTTGGTCTTGAAATGACCATTTTAGCCCTCAAAGGTCAAAGTTAACATTCAATTTAGACGAAATAGGAGAAATTGGACACGGCTGATTGAAATTGGAAAATTCAGGGGGTAAAAAAGTGAAATTGAGAGTTTGAGGGGTAAAATGATGGCACCCCCAAACCTCAGGGGGTAAACTGAAATTAATCCTAATTATAATAAGTTCTCATTAGAATAATTAAATCCTAAAAATTGTAATTATATCATTTAGCTGAAATTTTGCAGCTATCAATTTAGGCACTTATCAATACCTTAACGACCATCAATTTAACTGAAATTTTGCAGAGATGATCTATACATTAGTACCTAAACAATGAACAGTCGAGATGTGAATATGCGATCAAAAAATGACTCTAAACTCTAAAAATGCACTTTAATTTCAGAGGGAGACCTCACTCTGGATAGGATATATATATATATATATATATATATATATATATATATATATATATAGAGAGAGAGAGAACCCTCTCTAAGGAATCCCTTTTTTTGGCCATTTTAAGGGATCCATTGTGAGATCCACTTTTTGATCGTATTTCGGCATCTTAACCGATCAATTTTTATGTCTATATGATTATATCATTTCTGTAAATTTTCAACCAAATTGATGATCATTAAGGTATCGAACTAGATTAAATCAATGGATGAACCGAATCTGTTCAACATGAACCGTTCGTGTTTATAATTGTAAATCGCAGTTATGAATGCCTTAATGATTATCAATTTGAATGAAAATTTGCAGAGATGATCTACTCATATATACCTAAAAACTGAACGATTGAGATGTGAATATGTGATTGAAAAGTGTGTCTAATGAGCAATATCTTAAAATGACCAAAAAAATGATCCCTCACTAAAAGGGCCCTGTATATATATATATATATATATATATATGTATATATATTTATATATAAATATATATATATATATAGAGAGAGAGAGAGGATTAGAAGCGGATGTCCGCAATGCTACAAAAGTGCGGACGTCCATGCTTCTGCAGCAATTAGATGTCGACAGAGGAGCAGCTCTTGCTGGATGGAGGCCAGACGTAGATCTTGAGCTTCTTCTTGCGTGGAATCGCCGGCTACCAGTTTGCAGTCGACCTTGATCGAGCTTGAAGTTTCAAGTGAGGTCATTGCCCAGAACCTTCGACCTCGATCTCCTTGGCCTTCATCTTCATGCTGAAGCAGTCCGGCAAGAGCCGCACCTCCGTCGGCACCTGATCTCTGCAAAAGCGTGAATGTCCGCATTTTTGCGGCAATGCGGACGTCCGCCTCAGAACATGCCTGTATATATATACGGAGCGGTTCCAAAGAGGACGTCCGCACTGTTGTTAAAGTGCGGACGTCGACGCTGCAGCTCGGCTCTGGGTGCGACGGAGCGGCGGGGCTTGCCGGAAGGACGCCAGGGGTCGGATGGACCGGTCTACAGTAGGTGGAGTCTCCGGCGACGTGGTTGCAGCGCTGCCTAGAAACCTGCAACTCCGACCTCTAACGCTGCCCAGAACCGTTCGGGATGCCTCCGGTCTCAGTCCGCAAAGTCTCGAGCCGTCATCGCCGCCTGGAAAGCCACTGCTGCGTCGCCATCCGCACTTTAGCAAAGTGCAGACGTCCGCTTTGGAATGGGCCTGTATATATCTTAAGATAAAGATCATAATTCGATATACAATTTATGAGCCAATCCGGATCTTCCTCTAACATACTACATAATTAGGATCAACTAGAGAAAAATGTGTTATGGTATGAAGTTATGAACTACTTGATTGCCTTCGATTGCCTTCATGAGGATGATACTAAACAGTGATGCACGCCGGTGTGCACGCTTAATAACGTTTTTAATGTCTTCCTCAATTCCCCAGCAATAGCCCTACAGAAGTTACTGACTTACTGTCATTGATCGTGCACACGACACTGCCTCAGAAGAGTCAGTTTCAATAATCAGAAGGCATAAATTTTCCATCAATGGAAACTCTAATGCCATCACAGATACTCATCAGTTCAGTCTCCAGAGGACTTCCCTCTCCTCCCAAGATCTAGAATCATTAATTTACTTTTAAAATTTCGAACCTCAGTACCAATTCCTCTACTGCTCCTAATATCATCAATGCATGGCAACATCAGTAATCATTTCGAAAGTATATATATCCTCCTGCACGGTGGGGTACCTCCGATCCGTTTTACTCCTCATCGATTAATTCTCTGCTTAACCACCACATTAATTTGCCTTTTGGAACTCTTCATGCATTCTCAAAGCTTTCTCAGCAATACTATTTATGACCCTAATAGGCTTACCTGGCAGCTTCCCAAAGTGAACATCATTTCTCTCTTAATTTCCAAAGAAACCAGGCAAAGTAGGCAAACTGTTCAAGCGCGCAAATGGAGAGATTGTAGATGAAAAAAATATATATAGGGTTATAATTTCCACTTTCTTACAATCATCTAGAGCATAATATGTATTTAACTAGAACTACACGAATCGATCACTTGTGACATTATTAATTCTCTTCAATTCGTACTCTCGAAAGTCGTCCAACCCTTTTCCTATGTAGACAAAATAGTACTTAACGAATCTTTCTAATGTTCATGAGAGTAATTAATTAATGTTCTGTTACATAACAATCTAATATATTGTATGAATGTTATTAAACAGACAATGTAAACTAAACATTCGAAACGAAAGTTTAAGTGTTTAACTAATTAATCGATAATTCAGATTACAACTACACAACGTTCTCCTATATTATAAAAAAACATCAGTGGATTTCTATCATCTCGCTATTGATGAATCATGAAAAAATAAAAAAATGTTTTAGCGAGTTGAGGAGAAATTCTCTAACATCAGCAATTCAGCATCCGTTGTGATCATGACCTCGCATATACAGGATGACTTAATAAGTTTCCTATGAGAATCATAAGCTAGCAAGTTTCTATTCGAATGACATAAGGCCCGACTACATAATTAAAACGATAAGGCGGACCAAACCAATGATAAATCACTATTCTATTGGTGATCGATCAATAGCAAGACTTTACTATTAAAATGCAACAGGTTTACCATAGTTGATCATGAGCCACTTGTTTGGTCACCTTCACTTCACGACAGCAGTCCAATATAGTTGAGTGCAAAATCATTGGGGGCTTCATCATTGCTTATGATATATAGAAAGTTTCTAGTGTTCTGAGATCGAGTTACTCATTCGTCGATAAAAATATGAACTGACTAACTTAATCTTCTTCTAGCTTCCTCTAGTATACAGGCAGGACCACTGAATCTGAAGTGATAATTAATTGATGAGAACTATTTTAATTAGTGCTCGAGTTTACTAATGCATACCTCCAAGTTATTAGTCATTTGCGACTACGTGAATCATGTTTTTGCTGTCCGTTATATTCTAAACACCAACAAAAAGTAAGCTGAGAATAGAATTGGTTTGTGACTCTGTTTGGAGCAAAGAAATGTTTACAAATGGAAGGGAAACATGTAAGTTCTTTGTAAAGTGGTCGGTGATAATGCTACAGAAAATTCTTTAATGAGATTATAAGTGATCGTACGAAGCAACAATCCTCATTAATTAACTTGCTTAAACCAATTATTTATGCTAATGCGCTAGTTGTTGAAAGATGTTTAAAAGAAAAAGATCCCTTTTAGCTTACAAATCATGTGAAGTTAACGTTAATAGCAGGCCTTCTATAAATTATAATCGATCTTCACTTTTAAGCCCTAGCTCTATGCCACCCCTACGTGCATTAGGTATATATTAATCTCCAGCAGAGTACATTCTAGAAACAGAGAACTTTTGCAACTTCACGACAGTTTTATGGAGTAGTTTAAATCTGAAGTGTGGGATGATGATTATTAATTCAAGTCATAGCCAAATGCAATGAACAACGCGGTTTGAAGTTGTTAATGTATTCCATGTTATTCGGAGGTATATATACAACCTAATTCAAGAGCAAAATGTTGTGATGGAATTCTGAAAATAAAGTTAACATGACATTGGAAGCAGCTAATCGAATAAAAAAAAAAAATTATAAGCAGAAGTAACATACTGTTTTAGGGAAACGGTAATTGAGAGGAATTTGATATATATTCTCATTGATAATAGGGGTCTGTTTATATAGAGGATTACAATGCATAGAATCCAAATCATATATTGAATAGGAATCTAGATCCTTCTAATGTAATCATATTACCACTAGGTCAAGTAACCTAGAGTTTGGGCCAAACACAGAATAGAGATTTCCTTGAACACTCCCCCTTGTGTTGCCCAAACGCGGTGCTTCTCTCGTTGCCTCGTTAAAAACCTTGCCGAGTAACAAAAACCCAGTGGGATAAAAATAACCTCGGTTGAAGGGGAAAAAAGAGCACAACACACCCTTCACGTTTCGAGACTATACATGTAGACATCTCCCCCTGATGTCTGCATCTCCCCCTGATGACTACGGTCATGGGAGTTAGGATAACTTCCGCAAACGATGCTACCCACATGTTTCTCGAAAGTGGAATTTAGGCAATGACTTAGTGAATAAGTCTTCCACATGACGCGCTGGAAAGCAGCACGCAATTTAACCCTTTAAAATGTCATCGTTAGTATATGGTAAATAAGGATCGTTCTATCCGGGGATTGAGGGTACACCTGTAATTGTGTAAACAAATAAAGAAATTAAACAATAAGAAGTATTATTTACAAAAATAAAATAAAGAATAGAAATATATACAAATAACTAAACAAAAGGGGGTTTAAGAATTACGGTTTCGAAAATTAAACTAAATAAAATAAAGAGAATGTAAAAACACATTTACAAGGGTGGAACGTAAGGAACAAAAAACTACATCCATATGCAAGAAATCCGGTCACAATTCTAATAGTTGGTTATCTATGAGACGAGAATATATCAACCAAGAAACAAAGATCAAAGCAACCAATGTCCCTTATTTTACTTCCCTTTACACAATTGATCAAGCAAAGCACCTAACCAATATATTTTGAAAACAGGTTTCACACAATCAAAGCAACCATGCAAACTCAAGTTTCAAATCATTAAGAGCAAGTGAAAGTTTAGTCAATAATTGTATTAATCCTAGTACACAAAGCATGTCTATTCAATAACACAAACCAATTGATTTCGACTTTTGTCCAAAGCCTTTACTCCTTATTCGAATTAGGGTCACAAAGCATGAACCTAATTACTAGCTCCAATTATATGCAATCATTCTAAGTTGCGCACCAAAGGACAAAAACATATAAAAGTTTTCCATAAAACAAAATCAATTGATCAATCTCACATAAGTAACATATAAATCAACATATAGAAATCACAACTTTATTTCAAAACATATAAACGGTCTTTAAACTTTGCCCTTAACATTATTTGTTAACTAGAATTCATAGTTCTACAAATCGAAGCAAAGAAAACCAAATGAGGTTACAAGGAAAAAGATTGAAATACACCGTGAATGGAGTGGATGATGGAGAGCTTGAGACATTGATCTTGAATCTTGAAAGCAAGGCTTCATTATCACGGCACAAGGTGGAATGATGGCTGCTAGGATTACTCACGGCTTCTTCTTCTTCTCCTCTTTGCTTGAAAATGCAGAACTAGAAGACTAGAGAATGAAAAGGAAAATGGAGAGAAGATGGAGAGACAAAGAAGATGAAATGAGTGAAGAAAGAGATGTGGTTTTATTCTCACAAAAGAGGGTATTTATAGGAATACATTGTAGTGTGAATGTAATGGTAAGAAGTCCATTATAGTGGCTTCAATGATCATAGCTGCAGCTCCACATGGTTGCTGAAATTATGAGAGCTGCCATGCTTGTTGCTTCCCCATATACTTTATGCCACACAAGTCTTCATACCTATATTTACACACTCAAGTACTTATCTATACACTCAAGTACCTATTACAAGATATAGATATTTATACTATAATATATTTATACTATAACAGTCTAAATGTTCTGTCCAAATGGTACTCAAGTTTGAAAACAAACTAAGATAGATGATGAAGAAACAAAATTGAGTTAGAACTCCTTTGACACAAAACAGATTTCCGGCAGACTTGACCTCAATGCACTAAAATGGTCATAACTTCTTCTAGAAAATAGATATCGACGAGCTGTAAAAGTTTTGGAAACTTGACATCTGTAGCTTTCCAATTATATAAAGAACATAATTTTCTAAGCTCTGAACGATTTTTGACACTCCGTTGAAGTTGACTGATCTGAACTGGCAGTTTTCCGAATCTGTAATGGATTTGATTTTTAAAGCACAATTTGTGTTCAATTCGGTAATGATCTTCTTGAGACTTCTTAGATGCTTCCACATGTCTCCTAGTATGAGTAGATTTCCATTTTACCTGTAAAAACACTAACTAAGTTAAATTGATCAAGATAAAGGAAATAACTTAGCAAAATATAGGGTTTAAACATTATAAACGTCACATTTTATGCTCCTATCACCACACTGTCCTCAGATTGAACCTAGTTCACTTTGATCTTGAGGAGAGTCTGTTGTTACTGATTATGCTTGGTGTTGTCGCTTTTGATGTAGCCTTGGTTCATTTGTTCAAAACAAGCAGCATTATCCTAAATGCTAGTAGGCTCATCTGTGGTAGACTTCAAACCACAATTGTTCGAACATGCGTAATTATGGATCTAATCCATATAAATTCACGAACTACTTCGTGAAGAGCAATAATCTCTGCATTGTTCGAAGATATAGCGACTAGGGTCTGTTCTGTAGACCTCCAAGATATCATGGTCTTTTCCCATGGTGAACACTTAACCATTTTGGGAATGAACTTTGTGTGGGTCAAAGAGATACCCAACATCAGCAAAACCTTCCAAAAAATATGTTGTTTTGGGATGGGGATAGGGGACGCAGGCCAGTGTTGGCGGCGTCCCTCGTGTGTGATGGGTCCGAATCCATCATCTCTCTGTAGGGATAAAGCATGCCCATATCAGTCGTACATCTAGTATCGAAAGATATCTTTTACACCAATCCAATGGCATCTCGTTGGCGCAGAGCTATACCTTAGCTAACAAGTTCATAACAAATGAGATATCTGGTCTTGTGCATTGAGCTAAGTATAATAATGCCCCTATTGTACTTATGTGAGGCACTTTTGCCTCTAGCACATCTTCTCCATCATCCTTTGGACGAAGAAGATCCTTTTTAGGATCAAGAATATGGACGATCATGGGGGTGTTTGAAGACTTGACCTTGTCAAAATGCCTAAGCATCTATCAACACGATGCTCAAGTTCCAAACCGAGACATAATCGTGTTCTCCAAAATCCTTCATCTCAAACTCGGATTTCAAGTGTTCAGCGGTTTTCCTTAACTCTTGAAGGGCTTGCAATGAAGATAATGTCCAACATGAACCGTGATAGAATCCGAAACTTGTTATGGAAACGCATGGGCATATCTCTTCCCAATCAAGTAGTCACTTTTAGCGAGCGTTTTAACCTCTTTGTAAAACGCGCTCCGTGGTCTAGAGCCACTTGACTTGGGTAAATGAAGTTCACCATGAACCCTCATGTATATTCCGTCTAGATCCCCATAGAGATACGTAGTGACCACATTTCTAAGCTGCATAATCAGTTATTCGGAAACTACCAAACTGACAAGGTAGTGGAGTGCAATGACATCCATTACGAGATAATATGTTTTATCGTAGTCGATTCCAGGGAGTTTTATGAGAAGCCTTGCGCCATAAGGCGAGATTTCCATCTCTTTTTCTCATCACGCTTTCTAACGAAGACCCATTTAGTCAACAGGTTTTATGATAGGAGGTGTTGGCATCACTGGCTCGAAAACCTTCCTTTTCGTTAGAGAATCCATCTTAACCTGGGTCGCATCTTTCCATTTAGGCCAAATATCTCTACGTTGGCATTCATTCATCAATGGAGCGTGGTTCGATATCATCTAACTCAACAAACTCATGGGCAACAAAATGCGCAACCACACCATCAATTATGATGGAGTTTCTATCCCACGTCTCATGTACACTAGTGTAATTTTCATAGAGCTCTATATTCTCGGGAATAGGTTCTGACGTTGAGGTGTCCCCCAACAATAACCACAACCCGAAAGATTCTCATGAGACGGATTTTGAGTCTTTGATGATCAAATGATTGGAATGTGCCAAAGTATCATTCGAACCTACGGGCCTCCCACGTATCTTAGCTAGGGCCATGACCTGTAACGCCAGAGTGCCACACTCTTTGGCGTTGGCGCCATGCCTACCTCCGTGTAGGGTGGCGCTACGTCCTCTCGTATGGACGTACATCCTTGCAGGCATATTTGCAGCAGATGTGTGATCTCGTCACTTTAGTAGGGATCGAGATGAGACATAGTAGGGACAGGCCACAACAATTCCTGTCGTTCCTGCTGAACATCTGTGTTCTTATCTCCCCCTAACGACGGGAAGACTGTCTCATCAAAGTGACATCCGCAAATCTAGCGGTAAGGAGATCGCCTAGCAAGGGCATTAAGTGGTGGACGATTGTTGGAGTCTCAAATCCAACGTAGTTGCCCATTAGTCTGTAAGGACCCATCATAGAGCGCTGTGGCGGCGCAATTGGCACATAAATGGCTCATTCAAATATGCGTAAGTACGATACTTGTACCCAGTCACTGCTGTAACGCAGAGGTACATTGAGTGGCAGTGAGTCGTAGACAAACTAGCATAGCTGCATGCGATATTGCATCACCCCAAGAGGATATAAGGAGATTGGTGAGCATTACCAATGACCGGACTACCATCGTAGTCGTTTTCGAGAGACCATTTAGGTGTGTTCATGGGAATATGATGTCCAACATCAGTCCCAATGCAATAACCATCGAAAGTCTTCGATGTAAACTCTCTAGTATCGTCAACTCCAATTGACAGAATATGATGATCCGGGGAGTGAGCCCGTTGTTGTATGATATATGCTAGGAGTGTAGCATAAGCAGCTTTCACAAGTGGACAATGACACAACACGTGACCAGCGTGTTTGCGTGTCAACCAACATCATGAGATATTTAAACGTCCCCAGGTTGGTTGAATCAGTCCACATAATCCCTACGGATTCTATGTAAGAACAAAATTAGTATTTTGAGATCCTTTGCGTAGGTCTGTCTCGGTCCTAATTTCCCGAAGGAACGGATTTTGCAAAATGAGTGAGGTGCCTTAGAAGCAACCAATGAGGAGTTTGGTTAGGCGTGAGCGTCTGTAGCGCTATTAGAAGCAAAATATGTGACTACATCACCCATCATGGCGGTGGAACCATGGAAAGTGGCATCCATGGAGGCATGGCCATGGGAAGGAACATTCATGGGGGAATGGCCATGGTTGGCGCCATTTATGGCGTTGTCACAAAGGACTTTTGTTGCCCTACGGCGGCTAAGGACAGCGGCAGCGCCTGATGCGGCTGTAGCAGCAGTCACGCTAAGTCCGGGAATCAATTTTCGATTCTTGCTTCTTCTCACTCTGAAGAATGGATGTCTATGTGAAGTCTTTAGTAGACGGCTCATCATATCATAACTAGGTTGATCTATCCCGTCGTTACAAAGCCAATATGTGTCTAAATCTAAGAGATCTTCTCTCATAACTTCATTGGATTTAATAGCTCGAATAGTGACATAGAGTCCACTAGAGAGACACATAAACTTCTCTAAGATGCGCCTTTGTTTGCAATCATTAGAGGTATTGCAAAGGAACTCATTTCCGTTCTCTACATGCAGTTTTGCACTGAATCCGTACTCTATTCATAGGTGCGATTTGCCCTAGAAAAGTAGAATGTTTCTGTGACAGTAATGAAGGTGCCATTTGGCTAGGGGAACTTGGGCTATTCCATGTCCTTGAATTAATACTAATGGCCAAGCCATCGTAGTCACAAAGAATTATGCTCAGAATCAAAATGGAGTCATAATGAAAGGAACTCGAAATTGTATTCATAAGCCAACGGAGTACACCATTGTCTCTTAACCATTAGGAGAGTCTAACCCAAATGCTAGCTAATACAAACTGGTAATTGCCCATTACATCTCTTGGAAAAATAAATACTTAAACAGGATTGGCTATCTATTGATCCCAGCCAGATTTGTAGTCTTCAACCCTTCACTCTAGATCATCTCATTGATCTTCTTGTTCCATATAGTGAGCTTCCCTTGCTTCACAATATGCTTTGTAGGCGGTGACAATTTCTTCACGAGCTGTACAAATGTGTGCCCAATGACTGGATACTCCACATCGAGAACATGCATCTCTTTGCTCTGACTCCATTGATTGAGGTGCTTTGAAAGCGTCATTTAGATGGCTCTTAGTGTTGGTGGCGCCACCAACATGGCCAGAGGCGTTGCCTCCCTCTCTCTTTCTACGTTTACCTCTTCGGTTTCGTGTTTGCCTATTTTAGCGATTGCCTTCCCAAGTAGAGCGATTATATGGACTAGAACGTCCAAATGTATTCCTAAGATTAGGGTTTCTCTCTTGGCGCCCTCTCTTTGGGGCGCGACTATAATTGGATTCCGGAATATGCTCTATTCTCACAGATCTTGAATTATAGTTCTTCACAAGGATGTTGTCATGCTTTTCAGCGAAATTCATAGCTCCAATGAGCTCATGAAACCTTGTCATTCGTCTTGCAGTAACATCGATTTGATAGTTCTTAGCAACCATCAATGCAGAGACAGGGAAAGTAGAGAGAGTCTTATCAATCAACATCGCATTTGTGATCTCTTTACCATAGAATTCCATTAAGAATTTAATGCGAAGTGCTTCCGAGTTGCAGTCAAGAACTGACTTGAAATCACAGAAGCGAAGGCTATGCCATCTAACTTCTAGGTCAGGAAGCAGGGAGTCACGGACGTTGCCAAATCTTTCTTCGAGTGAGACCCACAGCCTTCTGGGGTCTTCTTCATTCATACACTCGTACTGGAGCGAATCATTCATATGACGAGTCATTAGGATGGTGGCTTTCTCCTTATTTGCCTCTAAAGCTGCTCTATTTGCTTCCAAAGCTTGAGCTTGCTCAATAGTTAGCACGTCCTGTCTAGGCTCAAGAATCATATCCAAGATTCCATCGGCCTTGAGATGCTGGCGGACATCACGAACCCACCTGTGATATCCAAAGCCAGTTGTTCCCAATGGAGCGAAGTCCAGTTTGTTCAGGTTATTCATCCTGAAAGAGAACAAGAAATTAAGGTTAGTTTCAGAGCGAAAAGGCTACCACGAAAACAATAAAAATTTCTGAGCGTATCGCTTCCAAGAAATTTAGGGATTTATGAGCGTAGTCGCTTCCAAGAAATCCGATTCCAAGAGGAATTGGATTAGATCGAAACAATGATGTTTGCGGTCCATCGTTTTCTTCTCAACAAACTCTAAGTTTGGAGGACTCTACAAACTCTAAGCTTGGAGTGAGCACAAACCCCCATAGTTCGGCTTTTGATCTCCCCTATGAAGAAGAAAGGGGGGTAGAAGAAGGGATGTTGGAAATCCCCGAGAAAATAAGAAAATAATGAAAACTTCAAAACAGGAACTTTTAGAAAAGTTTACCTCTTAGGATTGTAGAGCGAGCTTTAGTCTTAGGCGAACAGACTAGAGGGATGGTCGCGTGGTCACGCGGTCGCGGGCGTGTCACGGGGTTGCGATGTCGAGAGAATGCAGAGCAGCGAGAATGCGGGGCCGCGAGGATGCTGAGTCGCTAGGGCAGGCGAGCGCGCGCGCGCGAGGGTATTATTCTGATATCTCGAGGAAGTGTCGCGGTGTTGCGGGAATGCCGAGAGACCGTTGCAGAGATGTCGCGGGGTCACTGAGGAGATGCCGCGAGGATTTTGCTGAGATGCCGCGGGGTCGCTGGTGAGTCGCGATCGCAAGGGCAGGCAAGCGTGCGTGAAGGTAAAAGGCAAGCAGGGCTTGCGGGCGCTACAGGGGCAGCGAGGCTAACATGGCAGAGTTAGCGTTTAGTTGCGACACGGGGGCTACAGGGGCAGTAGTAGCTCAGGCAAGGCTAATCCGGTAGAGCTTGATCAATTTCTGGGGTTTTGGTTTCTAAAGCTAGGGTTAGGGCTCGTGCTGATAACGTGTTTTAGGGAAACGATAATTGAGAGGAATTTGATGTATATTCTCATTGATAATAGGGGCCTCTTTATATAGAGGATTACAATGCATAGAATCCAAATCATACAAGGAAAGTAATCATACATTGAATAAGAATCTAGATCCTTGTAATGTAACCCTATTACCACTAGATCAAGTAACCTAAAGTTTAGGCCAAACACAGAATAGAGATTTCCTTAAACACATACATGTTTTTTCTTTGTGATGTGCTAGAGTGTAATATCACAGACCAAAAAACTTAACGATTATGGGAAAACAACATGTACATATATAAATTTCTGAAAGTTATTAAGTTTATCAAATATCACTCGATGCATATCTTAGAAACTGATCATATGCTTTTTTAGGGTTTCAAGCAATTACTTGTTACACTGGATTGCTTCCTTATATGAAGAAATCAGAGACAAAAGTTGTGCCCAAGTCCAAATTAAAAACATTTTTCATAAGCTGAGCTCTTTTTTCATTTTTTGTTTATCTAGAGTCTAATTTGACGATCACATGATGTGAAACTTCTTACTTGGTGTCACTGTTACATAAAATTTGCTCGTTTGCTCACTTCCAATCACTCAATTGATAACCAAAACCCTAATACGTACCATAGCAACTTAAAATTTTTAATCCTTAATTCAACATGACCCTTAGTCGCATTACCAAAAAGTTAAAAAAAAAAAAAAAAAAAACATAATCCTTAGTCGACCCTTACTATAGTACATAAAATTCACCATACTTCAGCGCATGTATTATGTATATAATGCGTCGGTGACTTTTCCAATTCAAATTATGAGAATATTGCTTGGAATCAATATATATATCATACGGACATTGTTGTTGAGAATATATACATCCCACATGGGGAAATGGGACCTTGCTAGTGGGTTTATAAGGGTTTGGGCCACTCCATCCATTGCCAATTGGTTTTGGAAGTGAACCACATATTACTTTATCATGGTATCAGAGCCAGGTTACCCACGTGTGCATGTCTAACGGCCACACAGGCTCCACGTCACCCAAAGTTGTTCACGTGTATAGCTTGAAAATTTGCCACACATGCGAGTTCGTGTTGAGAATATATACATCCCACATGGGAAAAATGGGACATTGCTAGTGGGTTTATAAGAGTTTGGGCCACTCCATCAATTGCCAATTGATTTTGGATGTGAACCCCAAATTACTTTATCAATTGTCAGCGATCTCTGTTAACAATGTGGTCACATTTCCTAATTTAAGATTCTGATCAAATAACTAAAAGATTAATTAAACTCTAGCATATAGCAAGCCAACAATTTATGTTTGATTTATAAGCAAGTGAAATCTACAAGCATGTATGGATAACTATGAGCTAAAGTTGATGTTCTAATCAAAGCTAGCAAGTAGCAATGAAGGAGGATCATCCATCAATTAATTCATTGACTGCGCGCCCTGTATATTTGGACTAGTAGGGACTAGTAACTGACTAACTGTATCTATATACTAGTACTACTGTTTTTTTTTTTGCAAGCTTATTTGCAGAAACTTTTGCTTTGCTTTGTACATGTACAGACTACGCAGCAGAAGTACGATAACTATAAGACCTATATGAGGACTATTGAATGCAGCACATGTAAAAGTTAAACTGTAATAGTATAATGTTAGTCTGCAGAAGTACTGTAAATTTGCTTTTATCGTTCATATGTTATCAAAACTAGTTTTAAAGTTCTGAGTGATCCCATTTTCACCTAAATATTGTGATAGAATTATGGAAATGAAGGTAATGGAGACGCGTGATCCCCTACTTATGTCAGATTAGCTATCCCCTACTTATATGTAATATTAGCCCATATATATAGACTTCCAATGGTCATTGGGACGTGTATCCGTTTTTTTTTTTTTTTTTGTCAAGTAGACGTGTATCCGATTTTATGGAGAGAAATCTTTCCGACTAATTACACGTTTTATATATTTTTCATCTGAAGAACATGAGATATTTTTTTGAGGGAAATGGAATCATGTTCTAATATATTACGACGTCTCAGCATCAAGCTAGAGGGTTCCAAAGAACCACTCATAGTACAAGTACAGTACAATACAAACTGCGCAAAGCAGCCAAAATCTCCTAACCAAACTGCACAAAGCAGCCAAATTATTACTAGCTAAAACTAGAAAAAGAAAAAGCAACAAGTAAATAACCCAACACATATCCAACCCTAAACCAAAGCCACTGACATAACAAGCATTGATGCCTAAGACCTTCATGGTGTACATCGCCACTCATCAAATCAGCACACAACAACAATCAAGGGCAGAATAGGAGGTGAGCCGAGCCAAGCTCAGTTATTCAAAACAAGAAGAAAGAAAAACTACCACTCTTCCAAAAACCTAAACCGGCCCGATCCAAGCAAAGAAAGGGAATAAAAGAATTGGCATGCCCAGCCAGACCACTAGGAGCGGCCCAGGCAGGCAGAGGCCCATTGGCCAAGGCCTATCCCATACCCATCTCCATCCCCGACCTACCCGCAACAGGCTTCGAGAGAGCAACCTCCATTCACTAGTCCGGCGGCCAGCAGTGGACCTCCACCATGACCATGGTCAGGTTTGGACCCTGACCCGAACACAGACCTGGATCAGCCAATCTGTCACCCCTAGAGCAGATGAAACCTGCCTCTGAGATACCTTAAAAAGCCGCACCTCCAAACCACCGTTGCAACAGCAAAAACTACTGCCGCACCAGCAAAAACAGCAATTGTAGCCGAAGCGACAATCTCCGCCACAAAATCCGACTCAGAGCCTTACGACCTCAAACCCAAACCGCCGAGAGATCGACCTCTTCTGCAGTCTACATCACCATATCGAATCTAGAAAAGCACGGTCAGATAAGCCACTAGACCAGAAGCTTCTCGCCGCCAAACACGATCAACGCAGAGTACCTGCCGCGCCACGGTTGTACCTCCCCACTCCGCGATCGTCGCCTTACCTGAAAGAAGTGTGCCACCACCAGTCGAAACTTGAAACATGAGATATTATTACTCAGCAATAGTGAGATTTTTTTTTTATTTTTTTATAACACTCAATAGTGAGATATTAGAAGCAGTTAACTACTGTATTAAGCCAAACAATCATCTCATTGTTAAATATGTAGCGAATGGTACTCAGCAGGTGTCATCTGAAAAGAATCAGAACTAAAATAAGGGTAAGACTATGAAATGTTAATAGAAGTGTACCAAAACTATCATATTAATAATGACAACAGTAATCAAATGAAGGGACAAATCCGACTGATCCTGCTTACATTCTTGTTAACAATATACTACTAGTTGCTTTTTATTTTTTTTGGGTTTTTTTTTTCAAATAACAAATTCATTTGAATTGTATATATTTGTTGGACAATTTTTAAGTCAACACTATGAAGAGAAAGGAGGATCAGTGTCCAAGTCATAAGCAATGCTCATCTTGCAATGTTCAAATGCATCTGCAGGGTAAAATTATGGTATGTTAACATTTCTCATACATCAACTATTTTTATCCCTTTAAGGACTCATGTTACCACTTTGAGGACTAATATTACTATTTTGAGGACTCATATGGTAAACTAAGAAAATTTGCCACTTTAAGGACTCATCTTACCACTTTGAGGACTAATATTACTATTTTGAGGACTCATGTGGTAACTAAGAAAATTTACCACTTTAAAGACTCATGTTACCACTTTAAGGACTAATATTACTATTTTGATGACTCATTTTATCACTTTTAAGGCAATTATATGCATGTCATACGTTAACATATTGTAAAATTTTCCCTGCAATGAAAGCCAGTCATAATTAATTGCAATAAGCAACTCAAATATACAATTCAAATTACAAATTCATTTGATTATGTTCACTTGAGTGATCAAATTGCCAATTTAAACTAAGTGAAAATTGACCTAATCAAAGATTCATAACACAATAACCGCACAATATTTTTCTCTATTATTAAAACATCAGTTTATTTATACCATCATTATTGATCAATCATGAAAATATGTTAGTGGAGAAATTCTCAAACATCAGCATTGATTTTGGTTATGAATACTACTCATGAAGAATGACTTCATTGATTTTCTTGTATTATCATTACTTATTAGGTTTCATGTCCAATGACATGATCTCTACGAAAATTATATAGTTGAAATGAATAGCTTGACCAGAAGAATAATATTCACTGTGTTCTATTTGATGTAGAACGGATGGCAACTAAGATTGAAAATCAGCTCGATTGTAAAAAAGAAAACATCGGTTTGCTGCAAATTTAGCGTTTGGTGTCAGAATGCTAATTGCTATAACTTTCTGAGAAGGGAACAACGCTACAAACCAAACTCATCTCTTTGCCACGACGTGTGGGTTTCTTCAGGTTTTCGATGTCATTTTGAGCCCCAAAACTGCATTTTACTATTTTTCAACATTTTAGTGTTTTCTAGTTCGATTTGGATTTGTTTTTTTTTAACTCATGGACTTTTAGGATTGGTTGTTAGTCGCCCTAGAGTTTTAAAACCCATCTTTCAATCTTTTATCAATCAAAATTAAGAGTTTTCTCTTATTTCTCTGGTAGATTTAAGTATTCTTGTTTAGGGTTTATACCTTGTAAACCCACGTTACTTTTCAACTGCGTCACTCTTAATGATCAGTTAATTAAGCCACTGGTTTGGTCAGCCGTGACTGATTCAGAGAATTAGCTAGTCTAATTCTTCAATCTCTGAATCTTATATATGACAAAATCGTTGCTTATGATATGCAGAAACTTCCTAGTGCTTCGAGAGTTGCTTATATACTCGCCAACTAAATAATATGAATCGACTAACTTAATCGTCTTCTTCTTTCTTCTTCTGGCATACTGGCAGGACCATTGAATCTGAAATGCTGATAGTTAATTCATGAGAGCTACTTTAATTAGTGGTCGAATTTACTAATGCATGCCTCCAAGTTATGAGTCGTATTGCGACTACGTGAATCATGTTTTTGCTGTCAGTTCTAGCTAGATAGCTTCAACAGCAACCAAAAGTAACCTGAGAAAATAGAAGGGACGTTTACAAATAGAAGGGACTTTGATAATAATGTGGTCGGCGCAATTCTTTATATGATTATAAGAGATCGTACGAAACAATAATCCTGATTATTTAAGTTAATGCGATAGTTGTTGAAAGGAGCTACTTTCAAATGCAATGATCCATTTCAACATACAAAGTACAAACCAGGTGATAATAATGCTAGCATTCCTTGCAGAAATAATAATCGATCTTCACTTTTTGAAGCCATGCCAGATCAGCCATTAATATGTACGTAATCAGGTATATATATAACACAGAACTAATATTTTTTTTTGTGTGTGTGTGTTGGTGGGGTGGTAAGACTTTGAACTCTCATTTGGGAGGTCAGGAGTTCGAGCCCCATCATGGGTGGGGAGGGGTGGGGTTTAAAAAAAAAAAATAAAATAAAAAAAAAAAAAAAAAAAAGGTATATATATAACACAGAACTTTTGCATTCAAGTCAGTTCTACAGAGTAGTTTAAATCAGAAGTGTGGATGAAGAACACCGCGGTTTGAAGTAAAGCACTGACTAAATCATAAACTGGAAACGATAATTAAATTTCTAAAGACCAAAAGGACGTGTTTTGAACATAAGTACAAGAAATGAGTTCTCTATATATGTATACTATCACAACTAAGTAGTTGTGTTGAGATTTTAGGTCTACTAACTACTATATTGATATACTGAATCTGTACAATTTAAGAGTAATGATTAATGAACTTGTTGATTAGAGTAATGATATTCTTGTAGAAAGTTAATAATGCGTCCGACTTCTATATTATTTGTAAGTTGCCATTAACAATTTCTAATAAGAGCATCTAATGAGCCCCATAGGAGCACTTAATTGTGGATGTATGATGGGATAATTGGGATTTACATGTTCTGAAAATGGCCCATATATGGCAATCGAGCTCAAACTACACTAATACGTTATTAGTTGAGTATAATATAAACTCCATGCATGCTAATTAAGGTGACCCCCCCATGTGCATAATTAGCTCATGAGGCTAATGATTAGGGCATTTAACCCTAGTAATAATGTGAGCACTGAACCAATATGTTTGGTTGGCTTTCTAAGTGTTATTATGTTATCTTTTTTAGTGTTAACTAATCCACTTTCCGGTGCATTGTGATCCTCTCGATCAACTCTCAAGTTAGCTTAACCTAAAGTAATTGTGCCAACTTTTCTCGACTTGTCTCCCAAATAATACCAACATCACCACATCAAAATATCCGGGGTATAACTTGATTGGATTTGGAACCTCATTAACAAAGAGTTGATATTGTCTAATCTTCTATCTATCATTATAATTAGTTAAATATTCATATTTAAAAATGTGTTTTTGACAAATCAGTCGGACATAAGTTGTTCCAATTCCAATTTTCGATCTAATCAACTACTGTAAGGGAGAATTTCACAAATGATCACTCAATTATGACTCATTCAACACTATGGTCACTCAATTTTCAAATATATCACTTTGGTAGCTAAACTATTACTCTGTCAATCACTTTAGTCACCAAATGAGCATTTTGTCTCATTTTAATCACTTATCCTAATCATTCCAATTCAACTTCTCAATTTTTCACACTTAGTTAGACGAAAATATCATTGATATTGTGACAAATAAAGTTTTTTTTTAATGAAATTAAAAAATTAATGCAGGGACTAAAGTGAATAACAGAGTTAAAGTTGAGTGACCATTTGTGATATTATCCCATTATTGTAATCCAATTAATTGATTATTTTACCTTTTCCTTTTTTAGAAGGCCTGCTCACCTAAGAGATTGTGAGGGACAAGTGAATCTGACGGTTGAAAATAAATGCACAATTTTAAATTGTTATAATTTATGTTTTTATATTTAATACATGTGGTTAAGACGCATTTGTCCCTCACAGTCTCTTTAAAACTGTCCCCTAGATGAGCAAGTCTGCCTTTTTTAGAACCCAAAATGAGAAAAGACGGATACTAACTGCTACATATCATGTCTACGTACATTCACTTCTTATACTCTGAACAATTAGAATCGATCTTCTCGACAACACAAGCAGAGAGCCAGAGAATACGGCTTTAAAGCTTAAATTGACTAATTATCTCAGACCTCGAGTGTCCAGGTGTGCCCTAACTTGGAGAGACACAATGGAGCTTAGAAACTTGGGACATCTAGAAAGCTCTAAACCTTTGTGATTCACCAATTAAGAAACAAACCTAAATAAACAAACGTGTTGACCATTTGGATACCTCACTTCTTTTTTTTTATCGAATTTGGATACCTCACTTGACACCACTTTTTCGGCTACTGCAACCTACTGCTCAAATGTGGTCAATCACACCTTAGAACCTTCTAGTCATCAGATTAATTATGTTAAACACTTGGTGGTTTTCTCGATGTCGGCTTAAACCATTGGCTTCTTCTTCTCACTCATGTAGTGCGTATAGTGTTTACCAATCTCTGACCTCTTTAATTTTGATTACTACTAGAGCTTCAAAGTAGCTGGTGCTCTTCACGTACCTATAGTTATTTTATCTCCTGAGGAACCGCAATATTTTTTAATTCGTTGGTTTTTCATCACCTTCCAAAGTGTACTATGATCTATGATTGTGCATCCTTCGTAGCTAGTTCATTTTATCATGTTAGGCGTAAAGCTAATAGAGCGGCTCATTGTTCGTTTTGCTCTTTCCGCTAGTAGTTCTAGTTATTGGTTCTTAAATTCTCCAAAAATAATAATGTACAATAGAGGATCCGAACCCAAAAAGAAAACAAAATGTAGTAGTTGGCTAAACATCTATATCTAAGAATGTGTTTTTCACAAGTCAATCGGAGGGCATTCCAGTTTCAATCCAAAAATTTTAAACCTTTCAAGTGTACACTGCATACTGGAAACGTAAGCATTTTATAACTAATTAAGCAAAATACCAGCTAGTTACCAAAAAAAAAAGAGGCTATCTAGCGGCAAAAATCAAATGTAACCTCGTGACCTTGCACGACTTTCTTATCATCTTTATTTTCGTAATTATTGTTTGTTAACATCACGTAATTTGGAAGCACTGGGCCCAATCCCCCAAAAGTAGCTTCATAGAATCACAATGACATAAAACATAAACAGTTATCATGGAAGGTTCTAATTAAGGATAAACACTATGACTAATTGGCTGTATTCTCCATCTAAGATATGATTTTGCTTTCTGAATAATGGCGAGGACTTTGCTATTGCGCTCGTCAAAAAGGTGTTCTTCGTGTAAATTTAGAATACGTGTCCAGTAAAACAAATGTATATACGTACAGGGGCCCTCAGTATTATATATTTATTTCATCTTTTTCGGTTGAAATATTATATTTTAGATCTCAAAAGATTGCTTCAGATCAAACAATAAAAGAAATGGATGGCGACTTAATATATACAGTTTATACATGTTTAATGACTGCTTTTTCGAGTTGAAACACAGAATTAAGTTACTCGATTATGACCAGAAAATCTCATTAATAAGACAATACAAAAGTGGAGCTTTTACATACAAAGATCGATTCATATGGAATTATATGGATTGAGATAGTTTTTGTCACAATACACTATATGCATGTAATTAGGTCGTCAAATAAAATGTTCGATCAACAGAAACTACTGTTATATGTTCTATATATTTGTTTGGTGATCATTCTGTCCAAGAATGTGAAAAACATAAAAAGAAAAAACCATTATTGTGCAATTTGATGAATAGTAAAGAGTATGTGTTTGGGGGGGAGGCGAATTTCTTCACTGTTAGCCTTCATATAACTCTATCATCGATATTGATGATTACTTCGTAACTACGTCTACTTTCACAAATATGATGGTGATACACACACACACAAGTATGATTTCTCAAACAATACAATTTGATCTTTACTTGTCTTTATTCAAAACATAATCTCTTCTATAACAAAAGTTGATCAACCATAAGGATTGTCCAAGTCATATCTAACTATGAGGGGCGGATCTACGTATGGGGTGGGGAGGACTCAAGCCTCCCCAAACTTAAAAAAAAACATATATATATATGGTGTATATTTTTTGTTTATACGTATGTTTGTTTAACGAAGCTCACCCGAACTCCCAAATTATCAAAGTCAAACTCTTCTCTGGCTCTTCCATTCTCTCCGTCATTAACAAATTCTCATTCTTCGTTTTCTTCTTTTTCCCAAAAATGCCTAAATTCCGGATTAAATTCAATGGACTTGAACTCTCAGGTTTTCATCTCCTCACTCTTGCATTCCCTCACTTGTGCATAATTGTACTAAAAAAAAAAAATTTAAAGAACACATGAATACGTTGTCCTTCCTATTTTCGAATCCTAGATCCGCCACTGTAACTATACATGGGAAACAAACTAAACTAGCTTCATTCATCTAATTCCAATTAGAATTAACATCATTCTTCTTGTAGAAACAAGTTATATCCAAAAGAAAAACAATGTAATATAGAAGAAAAAGCTCAAGCTGATGTATCAAGTTCCTATTGAGTACACTCCCTTTTCTCTTTTTCACTTATTCTCTTCCATATATTATTCCAGTATAATAATCATACCACCATGAGAGCACCATCTATGCCTCCCGTAAGGTGAACCTGACCAAGCCAATAACATTTTAAAATCAAATATTATTCCAGCATATTAGGTTAGGTCTATAGGCTTGATTTATCGAATCTCCTCAGCCACTGTGTGAAGGCCACAGAGCCCCAACTTTTAACTCTTCCGGGACACCTTGCTTACAAGCATAGGCTTCAAATCTTATTATAATCATAAAGCTTAAACTATTCCATACGGTATTAGCTACTGTTTGTTCATATCTAGGGCACATGATTAGGGCCCTTAATCCACCTTGAATTATATATTCCATTTGGATTACTACGGATTTGTGCCTAATCTTGGATCAATGTTGTCAAGCTAACCTTGACTATTGCACTAGCACTGGCACGTGTTCGGACACAATTAAATTTGGTCGCTTTTACTCGTGAAGCTTTTGTCATTGCAGGTTAATTAGTAGTCAAATTGTAGGAAAAAGGCCCCCAAACGTGTACTAATCAGTGTAATCACCCGATTAAGTAGATAAGTAAGGGTTTTAGAAGTTTTTAAATAGGGTTGGAAAAGTGGGACCTGCTCCACTTGGCAACAAAGGCACCTGGCCAAGTGTTAGGTTACTATAGGCTTCCTTAACCACTTTTGGGTAGATAGTTTAGTGGAGGACGCTGCTATGTTGTTCAAGGCATTGGAATGGCCTTAGTCCAAGTCCATTCAACCCAATTCATCTGGACGGGAGAATGAAGGCATATGTGGAGTTTGGGTTGCGGTTTAAACATGTCTGGCTTGTGTGATACCCTAAAAATTATGGATGCTGGCATATAAGGTTGCAAACGATGCAACTGCAAAAGTTTCTAATGAAAGACCCGTTCAAAAATAATTTTTAATTTTTATTACTTGGAGTTTGCTACAAAATATCTTTTACCTGATGTATTACTAGTATGAAATTTTGGCATCACAATTCTCTTGCTTTCTTAGTATTTTAGAAAATAATATTTGATTGATACAAAAATAATATTTAATTATTATAAAACGGACCGAATTATAAACGGATCGGCTTAACCTAAATTTGTGTTTGATCCGATAAAAAAACAGTTTAACGGATCCGGACCATTAACAGACCAACGGATCAAATAAATTTTCAATCCAAACTCATTCAATAACCACAGATCCAGAGCAGATACAGATCAAAATCCAGTCCATTTATTAGTGTAGGTGCTCTGGCTCTCAAGGAGACAAAATATGTTGGTACCTCATCATAAACTTGCAGTATGAGAGATTCAAATTACTACATCATCCAACAATGTCAGATAACCGGACTAATGGAATCATGCTAAGATCTTTTGAGATAAATTTAACACTCAGAATCCACTAGGATGATGTTGGAGTACTATATAGGTAATAGGTTGGGTAAGCAACTCATTATCGGGATTGTATATCCGTGTAGTTAAGTTTGAGATATCATCGGTATTTGATCAAATTTAGTAAGCTCGTGTTGCCTAATTATTATCCGATTATCATATCAATATTCAATTAGTCTACCGAAGGAAGTTTTATAGTCAACAATACTGGAGGAGAATTCGAACTGCAAACCGTAGCTGTAAAAAACACTAACCAAGTATACTACAGTTTGATGTTCTCACTATCGACTCCACAGAAGTTCGAAGATGACGCCTGTCCTTTAATAAGCACCAGCAACCAACTGTGAGCTTCATTTATGCCTGGACGTGTCAAACCAAGATGAAAAATTTAACGCATTTTCACTTGTACGTAACTGAACTGTGTAGTTGTTTGCTTGCGTTGTGCTTTAATATTGTTGCTGGTGTATGCTTCAGAATACGAACAAAGGTTGGTGGTTCATAGTTGGATCCCAATTACCATGAAACCTGGTAACGTTCTAGTTCTACTAAGTACTAACAAACAAGATTAGTTGTTACAGAGCTTAGCTGCTATGCATTTCTTTATGAAATGAAAGTACTTATCAGTTATCACTATCAGTACGTAGCTCGATCTCATCAGTCTTCAATCCTCTGGTTCTTATTAAGGGTCACATCACCGGCTATTAGACTTTTAGTACTCGTAGCCACCATTTTATTTACATTCGTGTAAATTCTATTCGCTCTCGATCCTTGAGCTGCAAGTTACGAGTTACAATAAGTCAAATAATTACTACTATTTTTTTATAATTAAATTACAAAAAAGTTCCCTTCTTTAAGGAAACAATTGGATTTCCTCTTTCTTTTTAGATCGATTTAATTACCTGTCAAATAATTACTACTATTTTTTTTATAATTAAATTACAAAAAAGTTCCCTTCTTTAAGGAAACAATTGGATTTCCTCTTTCTTTTTAGATCGATTTAATTACCTCAAACTGTTATCCAGTAGCTCTACAACATTGATGCTTCTATCACCCAACAGACAATAATTCAATATGCATAGAAATTAGAGAAAAAAAAATTTAAAAAGAACAATGAATACTCATTTAACGAGGGTCCTTCTAGTGAGATTCTTTTCTTTCTTTTTTTGTCATTTTAAGGATTAGCTTATTATGTCTACTTTTCGATCTTATTTTAGCATCTCTACCGTTTTGTTTTTAGATCATAATGTATAGATTATTTCTGTAAATTTTTAGCAAAATTGATGATCATGAAGGTATCGAACTAAATTAAATTAATGGACGAATCGAATCTGTCCAACCTGAACCGTTTGTGTTCATAATTGTAAATTCCAGTTACGAATGCCTTAATGATTAGCTGAAAATTTGCATATATAATCTACTCATATATACCTAAAAATTAAACGGTTAAGATGTTAATATGTGATCGAAAAGTGGGTCTAATAAGCGATTCATTAAAATGACAAAAAAAAAAGGATCCCTCAATAAAAGGGCTATGTATATATTATTATATTGCATATGTAAAATTATAAAAATATTCTAAAACATTAAAAAAATTCTTATACTAGACTTGACGAAAAAAAATCAAATGGTAAATCCCGCAGCCAAACTAAAGTAGCATCACTCAATTGGTTATTCAGTTATTGTATGCCATGCCCACATATGTCAGATCTCAAAATCAGTACAGATAATGAACAATTGACCTCTATTTTCATAAATTGCACTATAAGATTCTTGAAAAGTTCTTTGGTAAGGCTAAGTTTTTTCTTAGCATTTTTCTTTTTCCGATGGCAAACGATCAGGCTCCTTTCTAATTCTCCGTCGCCTCTTTAATTATAATCGATTAGTAACACGTATATTGCAACCCTTTTATCTCTGGGTCCAATTTAGTTGGAACTTCTTTTTCTGTTGTGACGGGGGGTGGAGAAGAACTCATAGCCATTAAATATATATCACCTCTGCTTCAGAGATCATTGACAATTTGACATAAGAGTTTCACATCCATGTGGAAGTTGTTTAATTGTTCATCAATGAGAGGTTAAGATTGAGCTTTCAATCTTTTGTCACATACCTGGTTCATGTTCATCTTGTAGTTTTCTTAGGTCAGTTTCTATGTTCTCGAGCGCGCGCATTTGGGTTTATGGCATAATTGAAACTTTAGGGCAGAAAAATGAACTAGGGCCGGGCATTTTAACCCGAAAACCTGCACTAGACCCATCCGGACGGTAGGGTTCGGGCTGGGCTTTAAAAAAAAAAACAGAAAAATGAGAGGCCCGGACCGTTTATGAAAAAAGGGGCCGGTCCCGGGCCTGGGATTCCACCAATCAGAAAACCCGAAAATATAAATATACTCCACATGTCATTCAGTTATTAGCTGTCTGAACAAAAAGTTGTACACCTTACCACATGTAATCCTCACCCCAATATAAATATTCTTCTAATCTCCCAGCCGCACAATTCTTCTCTCCTCTTCTCTCATTCTTCTTCTTCTCTCTTCTTCTTCTTTCTCCTCTGCCGGTCAACCCCAAGTCCCCAACTTTGCTTATCCTCCAAAAACTAGAGACCTCTTCCCGTTGTCTATTCTCCTTCTCGCTTCCTCAACTCCGAGCTTCAACGAAGTGTCTTCGTCAATTATCACCTTTCTCCGGAGCACGGCCACCGCTGCCAGTACGACGACAACCTCGACCTCCTTAAATTCCTCCATCTAAGCCCCGATGATTATGTTTCTGGTCGGATTTCTTCGTCAAATTTCTCGACAAAACCTTGACTTCCTTAAATTTCTTCATTGGCAGATATGCTTTTAGCCAGATCGGTGATAGATCTTCACCGGATGTTCCAAATCTCAAGATGGTGCAAAAGGCCTTAAAACCCGAGAAACCCGGCCTGGAAAACTTGGTCCGGGCTCTCTCAGGTCCCGACTTCCGAAAAACTTGATTTGAGACCGACCCGAAAACTTCGGGCTTGGCATATTGACCCTCAGGCTGGGACCGTGCCCAGTCCTAAAATGAACAATGTTTACTTGATACGGCAGTCATAGCCTCACTCTTTTACTTTTTTAGTAATTTTTTATTTTATTTTTTTTGTATATAATTATGTTATACTAATACATATGCAAGTTATTTGTGGGTAGTTTACAGAACAACGACAGCAACAACAACAAATATACTATTTTTTGTAAGGAGTTAGTTTAAATAAAGAAAGAAACCAATGCTTATTCTGAATGGATAAAAAAACTTTGAGTTTTGTTGAATTGTTTTTGTAATGAGTACGGTGTGGTTATTCCCACCCTACCAAAATCTTAGTTTACCCTACAAAAGTTTTTTAAACCAAATAAAGAAGGAAGAGATCGAGGAAAGCATATGATCATTTGAGAAGGATGGAGGTCTGCGTGCAATATATCGATGATGGTTTGTTTTTATTTATTTTTGAATTTATCTTTTCAGTTATTTTTCTTTTTATATTTTTAGGTTAAAAGAAAAAAAAAATCACTTTTAAGGGTAGAATTGGAATTTTAAAGGTCAAAAGTAAAACGTAGTGTGAACTGAGCATTTGGTAAGGTGGCAATAGCTGTACCCTTTTGTGATTAATTCTTATTTAAAAACAAAAGGAAGAATATCACAAATTATCATTCAACTTTTACCTGTTCAACACTTTGGTCACTTACATTTTAAATATATCACTTTAGTCACTCAACTTTAACTCCGTAATTAACTTTGTTATTTTTTCGTGAATTTTTTTTTGTCACAATATTAAGAAAATTTTCGTCCAACCAGCCTTGGAAATTGAGAAGTTTGAATTAGATTGATTGTGAGAAGTTAATAAAGCGAGATTTTGATGAAATTACCCTCTAAAAAATACATATTTCCAAAAATATTGTCTAATTAACTGAGATTTTGACAGAGGATTTAGCAAAATGACTAAAGTAATTGACAGAGTAATGATTGAGTGACCAAAGTGTAGAATGAGTAATAATTGAGTGACCAAAGTATAGAATGAGTCATAATTGAGTAACTATTTGTGATTTGTGATATTCTCCTAAAACAAAAAGAAATCCTTTTGTATGTCAAACATATTTTGCGAAAGCCTCGGTAGTTTACGGAGTGACTAGAGAGGCAAACATGGGGTTTGCGTGGTGGCAGCAGTTACCTTGTGGTCCCCAGACCAGGCTACGGCAGCGAGATGACGACGGTGTGGCTCAGAGAGGCGCTGCTTCTGTAGGTTTCTCGTGTGGCGGTGTGTTTGTCTCTCGACCCAGTATAGCTTGACAGAAAGTTTAAGGCGATGTTTAAGGCTCTGATTGTTGCGGTAGGCAGTTGAGGGTGTGGATTTGGGTACATAGTTTGGCATGTGGTTCTCTCTCTCGGGTTTGTCTGCAGCGGCCGTGTCAGAGGTTTATGGTTCCAAGGAAGACAGTTATTTGAGGACAGGTTAGGGTCAGGGTTTCTTTTTTCAACCAAGGTGATGGCGGAGGATTGTGGCCGGCCACCAGAGTGGTGACGGGTGGCTGCTCTTGATGGCTGGTGTTGGCAAATCTGGGGATTGGGGTAGGGATGGTGGACTTCGGGCCTTGTGCCTCAACCTGCCCGGGTTGTAGCAATGCAACCTAGTTAGGCTAGCCCACTATGTTTACATCTTCTTTTGGATCAGGCTTGGGATGGGCTATTGAGGTCTGGCCTAGTACTATGCTATCTTAAATTGAAGCTGGTCCCGTGTTGTATACCATTGAGGTCTCTAGGCATCAAAGTTTCAAGACAGTGCTTTGATCTAAGATTGTGTAGGCGTAGGGTTTTTTTTGTTTTGTTTTTCTTTTCGAATAAGTGAGCTTTGCTCGATTCTTAACCCTATTTTGTTCTTAGATAAGTTGTTATGACTTAGGGGGAGATAGGTGGAGGGATTTTACTTTTGTTTTTTAGTGTTTTGTTTTATTTTGTCCATTCTGCTTTGTGCATTGAATTGTAATACAAGAGATTTTCGAATCCCTCTAGATTGATCGAGTGAGGTTGTTGATATTATTAATGGAATCAGATTCCATTTCCCTTAAAAATAAATATTAAAAAAAAAACCTTATTTTATTGTAAAGAAAATTTCAAATGAGGTTGTAACACAAAGGTTGTGGGACTTGGTAGTTGGTACAAAATACTCAGTTTCTACTAATGCACGCGTAAATCTATTAGTAGTACGTTTGTGGATCAAGATACGATAAAAACGCGACCTAATATGCTTATAAAGGTAAGTAAACCCTAATAATAGAGAGTGTTTATCTGCTCTAACAGAAGCACTTATGTACAACGTACATTATGTTCATTTTGATTGTTCAATGATATTATTAGAAGAACAAAACTAAAAACTTATCTGCTCAAACTCCATATAAGCGTATTCAGTACAAAAACTCCATATGTGTGGAGAACTCTCTTCTTCACCACTAGTTTTTCTACCAGATGGTGCTCCTAGTCCAAGTTCGTATATCATGACTTGAGTTTTGGGTGGACCCAGAATGGATACGATGGTCTACTGGAGCCAAGTTCATAGCTCCAGGAAACCCAAACAAAGGGCACAAGACTGAGCTCTTGGAAGAGGTACACAGACCCTTAACTGATTTGACCATTCTTTTAATTGTTTTTGCTTGCTGCCCCCCATCTTACTTGTGCATCTTGCTCAATATTAACTCCGCTGCATCTGATGCACTTTTTCACTCCATACCGTACATAAGCATTGAAATGGAGTGCTGAACATATTTTGCTCAATGCCTTTAAATGTAGAAGATAATCACCTGTATTACTATTATGATTTTACATGTTTCGCGAGTAGATTAATAAGACTGATCTTTCTCTTTCAAATTAATATTTCTGATTCTGATTCTGATTTTGATTCTGATTCATAAGTTGTCTTATTCAAAGGTGTCCATATGTTTATTAGCCAGTTTTTTTTTTTTGAGTGAAATGTTTATTATCCAGTCAACTCCAACAGGTTCCCTGTATTTTTATTTTTCTCTATTTTTGAAAAAAATGAGTCTCTTTTGCTCCAACAAATTCTCTATAACTATCCCCATTTTAAGGATAGTGAGGAAAGAGAAAACGAAATCCCCTAAATTTGCAACAATCTTTAAAATTTTAAGGAAGATTATGGAGATTTTAGAGATTGCTGTAAAATATAAAATCTGTTGGAGTTGGAGATGAAAAATTGTTTAAAGTTTTGACTTTTGCTTCCCTATAATACAAAAAATATAGGGAAGCTATTGGAGTTGTTCTAACTACGAGAAAATGCGGTAGTTGTAAATGTGTAATATAACTTTCGCTGAGTAACTAACACTTTTGTCAAAGTTACACTAAAAATATAAATGAAAGTTGATATCTTTATTCAAATTTCAGATTTTGTACCGATTATAGCAGATTTCATGTTAAAGTGATATGTAATTGAACACCTTGTTTTCGTCTTTTCATTTATATGAAATCACGCTTCATCTAAATAAAATCTAACAAATTTTTCTTAAGAGAACTCTTTATTATATAATGCGCTTGATTATGTGAAATTGCTCCTGACATTGCTAAACACACTTAAAAAAAGAAATTGCTCTTAACATTGCTAAACACACTTAAAACCTTTCTCTACCACTTCTAAAACTTCTTTTCTTTTCTTTTTTCTTCAACAAAGAAATCTAAAACATTGCCTTGATGATAAATCTCCACTGCAAATTTGAGTTGACTTTTCATCTTGAAAATGGCAAATCTAAGAAAAATCAAGGACTAATTGGCACCCCACATGATATTACTCAAAGATTCCCTAGTTTCATGAACCAAATTGACCATCTATTGTGCCATGTATTTTAAATAAAAAGTGACAAAGGTAATAATTAAGAAGGAAAAAAACAAATTTCTCTCTCAACTTAAAAGAGCCCATGTGCGAATGGAAACAAACTAAGCAGAATTTTGATTAGAACTTCATCCCCAAAAAAATTGCACAAAAAGATCCAAATTAAGTAAATCATGGATGGAAAATAGAGTCAAATGCTCCATTAAAATTTGTAGTTACACAAATTCCACTAAGCATGGTAATTCCATGCCTCTAATTTTGACACAATTACTAAGATACCCATGATTGAAATTAAAGTGTGCTCATAAAGTTGGACTTCAAAGTTCAACACCCCTCCCCCTCTCTTTCTCTCACTAAAATCTCTGTGAGACTCACCTTTTCCTCTCTCTAAATGTTTATAAGTTTGAGAACCAAACTGGATCCTTTTTGCTTTTACGAGGAACGCCCCCAATATTTCCTCTGCATTCTCTCTTCAAACGTCTTCTCCAGCCAACCAAAAGAGGCAAAGAAGCCCACATCGAGCTTGCTTCCTTGTCTCTTTTCCCTGAACGAAAACGAAAGCTCCACAAAAAGAGAAGCACAACATTCATCCTCCTCTCTCTGTCAGTTCTTTGTCGATTCTGGTGAGTGCCCTCACTCTATTACTCTTCAAAAACCCAAAACCATGTTTCTTTTACTTTTTGTAACTATTGATTTTAGTGACCAAACGAGTCCAATCCATTTCCAATCTGCAATGTCATACAGTGTTTATGACTCTCTCTGTTTCATTGCCTCACTATTTTTGTGAGGCCCTGTCTTTTTCTGTTTCTGATCTGTTTCACAATTTGCTTAGTTAGGTTTTCTTTCTCGAATCATCGCGAATTTGAGACCCTTTTACCTCAATTTCTGAAACCAGGAGCATTCTGGTTTGGTTCTTCAAGCTTCAATCTTCATTTTTACATGTAAAATATAGCCCTGAAACTCAAAAAGGAACCTTTTTCACATAGTTTATTAGATTTGATCTCTGGCTAAAGATCTGAGAAAAGCTCAAGCCTTTTTTGCTTGCCATTGTTGTTTGTTTAATTCGTGGTCTTCCACTCTGTCTACCTCTCTGTAAAGGCTATAACAGCGTTGCTTGTAAAGAAAATATTCCTCACTGAAAAGGATGAACCTGGCCTATTCTATTTCTCCCATAAATTATACATTAAGCACAAAATAAGACATTTTCAATTTTAATTTCTCATTTTCAGCTTGATTACGTTGATTTCTAAGCTGTCTCCATTTCCCCTGCAATTGGGTGTTTTATATTACGTTGAATGCTCCATTTGACACTTAATTTAAGCCCTCTCTTAGATATTTCGTTTTCCCGTACCGGAATAAAAATCTGTCAATAAAAATTGGTTCTTTGACCCCTCTTGGTATTTGATTTACACTCCCATTTTGTTTTTCGACGACTTTCGCTTCCAAAAAGCATATTCTTCTCAGTTTTAGAAGAAGAAGAAAATCATCTATTCAGTTATAGATTCGGATAACCTTGAACCACTTATCAAACTCTCTTCCATCCCATTCAGATTTCAGAACCCAAAAACTCTGATCAGTAAAAGCAATGCGGACCAACAGAGGAAAGATCCCAAAGGTACGAAATTTAGCCTTCATTGAAGTTTTTGTTTTGTTCGAGGATATCGAGTTGACTTTAACCGATATCACTAAACGTTTCGTAGCAGAACTCGTGGCCTGGAGCAGTAGTGAGGAAATGGCTCAACATTCCAACCGGAGGGGACGAGTTTCATTCGGATTACTCTGTAAAAAGTAAGTTTTCCGGTCACCGGCTTCTTTCTTTTTTCTTAACGTTTTGGGGTGTTGTCTTTGTCTGGTATCGGTGTCGGAACTGGTCTGCTGAACTTGCTGTTTGATGTGAACTGTGTCAGATGTAACTGAGAGTAGGAGGAAGAGTTGCTCGGACCAGGACCACTACGTCGTCGTACCGGACGATGTTGCAGGTACGAATTCTACTGTGTAGCGCCCCTCTAAAACCTCCCGGTACAGCCTTGGCTGTCTCACACCCACGTGGCACATGCACCGTAATGCTGCCGGCGGTGGAACCCCCGCCTTTGTTTTCAATTAATATGATTGGACGGGAAATGAGTCGTCCGTTGGAGTTGGGTCCAAGTTGGGGTTTTTGGCTCTGAGCGATTGTGGTGTGCCACGTGAACGGCGGAGGATGTGGGGGGTTTGAGTTAGTGTGGTGCAGTAACATGGACTCTAACTAGGTGTCACCATTCAGTTTCGACTTTCTGTGAAAGTTGAGCTTTTCAGTTTTGCGTTTTGAGCTCGAGGATAATGATTAAACCTGATTCGTTTTGTTTATTGTTTTTTTTTTTTTTAGATGGTTGGTTGATGGAGGACGCTTACGGCCCAAGTTTTGCGCCGGAGGCACCAGCTGTGACCGACCATCTCAACCTCAGGTAACCATCCCTACAGTTCAGAGATGGAGTATATACTCGATTTAAGGAATAGGTGTAGCTTTCTTGATTAGTAATCTATGTTTACGATCACCAATGTGAACGATTGTTAGTTGTTGATGTGGGTCGTGATTCCTCCAAAACACTTTTCGAATTAGATAGTTTGAGTGGTATCTATCTATGATTTAATTTTCCACGGTTTGCTTTGAAGTCTGCTTCTTTTGACAAGTTTTTGTTTTGGAGTAACTAACAAAGTGGTACTTTTGGCTTTGTTTGTTTGGTTTTAGAATGTTCGTGGGGACATGGAACGTTGGAGGCAAATCACCACAAGAGGACTTGAACTTAAGGGAATGGCTTAGGTCCCCAACTCCTGCCGATATCTATGTTCTTGGGTAACGTTCCTCTCCCCATTTGCATCCCAAATTAGACTGCTTTGTTGTTTTTTGCTTTGTCTGTTTAATAGTCTCTACTAATAGTGGTCCAGCCTCTAATAGTATTTGATCCAATCTAACATTCCTTTTATATTTGGGCATTACATATTTTTTAGTAACGTATTATTAACGTTTTTAAAACACAACGTATCAAACTATTTGATTCGTGATTTGTCGTATTGTCTTTAATAGGTTTCAGGAAATTGTTCCTTTAAACGCCGGTAATGTATTGGGTGCGGAGGACAAAGGCCCAGCTGACAAGTGGCTTTCCCTTATTCGAGATGCACTTAACAAGAATGACCCCGGACTTCCTAATAATTACAACAATGCCACCCATAATGATCAGCAAGCACATCTTGATCAGCAAGGCAGCATGATGCCAAGGCTCAGCTTCTCGGACTTGCTTTCCTTAGAAGATGAACTCAGTACTGCGGACTTCGAGACACTGCTGAATTTGAATCCCGCGTCAACTTCTAGTGGAGAAAGCTCACCGAGCTCCCCACTGGGGCTGGGTATGCAGGAGAGTACTTCAATGCAACGACATCGTTATTGCTTAGCAGCGAGCAAGCAGATGGTGGGAATTTTCTTGTGTGTGTGGGTTCGCGCTGATCTTTGTACACACATTAGCAACATGAAGGTCTCATGTGTTGGTCGAGGCATAATGGGATATCTTGGAAATAAGGTTAGCTACTTGCTACATTGTGTAGGACACTGGGTACATGGCTACATTGAGATTAAGCCTTATAATGTTGTTTTCTTATTTCACAGGGTTCAATATCAATAAGCATGACATTGCATAAAACAACCTTTTGCTTTGTCTGTGCTCACTTAACTTCTGGTGAGAAAGAAGGGGATGAGATGAAAAGGAATTCAGATGTCATCGAAATTTTAAAGAAAACAAAGTTTTCTAACTCATGTAGAACACGACCACTTCCTCCTGATAGCATATTGGACCATGAGTAAGTCTTTCCTCTTCTGTATAACTAGATATATTTTATTTAAAATCAGACCATTAGGCGCCAGATAACTATCGAAAGATCGAGCATTACCGTTTCTAAATTTATGGTTGTTTCTTCATTTTGCAACAAAGGTGATCTCCTGAGTCAATTATCTTACAAATCTACTTTTTATGTTCAGCAAGATTATTTGGCTTGGGGATTTAAATTACCGGCTAGCAGCTGCTTGCGCTGACACACATGAGCTTCTGCAGAAGCATCATTGGCAAGCACTTTTAGAGAAAGATCAGGTAAGATTGCAAGTACTGTAAATAGTTGTTTTGTTTTATTTCAAGTATACAGAAAGGCAATTTAATTCTTATGCTTGGATTTCATTGTTTTGGCAGCTAAGAATAGAGCAACAAGCTGGTAGAGTATTTAAAGGGTGGGAAGAAGGGAGGATATATTTTGCTCCGACTTACAAATACCTTGCAAATTCTAATCATTATGTTGCCCAAACTTCGAATTCTAGAGAGAAGAGACGCACTCCTGCCTGGTAAGAATTCCAACTAGTTTCCTGTTTCCCTATTATTTGAGCTGTACATGAAATATTGCATATAAGTTTGAATAGCCCATTCATTTAGTTTATTGAAATGAGGAACAAGTAGTGATCACCATCATCACACACACAAACGTAAACATATGTAATTATATGTTTCATAATGTTTTATTATGAATTGGTAATTATATACACATTTTACTAGTGGGTCTCATCTCTCTTATTTATGTCGTGTATAATGTGATCGGTAAATGTGGTACATGTAACATTACTTCATTGATAATATTTTTAAAGCTACTCCTTAACCTAAACCTTTGCTAGATAATGATATATACAACTTTACTAAGCACCAATTAATATGAGCAATTAGTTTAATCTAATTAGGCACCTTCAGAGTCTTTCTGGGCACTTCTATCACTTTTATTGAACATGTATTGACTCCAGGCTGCTGGTCCTTAATTTGTTGAAAAGATGTTTTCTATTACTGACTCTTCACATTTCTGTTAAGCTGATTTGAACCAAATAAGCTTCAGTATCACTTGCTGCATCAATCTTTAAAATTAGGCGCAGAGGGTGGGAATCATACACTACTAAATAAGATTAACATATCACTTTCCAATTATTGTTTCTGCTGTAGACCACATGAAATCAATATTCTTATTAAACATCATCATCATTTGCATTGCACATAAATTGAAGCATTCTGATAAGTACAGTTTAATATAAGTGGGTAGAGTTTGGCAGGTAAGACCTGTTTCCTTCATCTGTTAAAAAAATATACAAGTGACATGTACATACCAGCCATGTCTGCAATATCTTATTTCAACAGCATCATTATCATCTAAGAAACATCGTCACTCTCAAAACAACTTGCCTTTATTTTATAATCTTTCGGTACTTTATTTCTATAGAACCAACCCAAACCAAGTTTAGGACTACCTAGTAGTATAGACTTTGAGTTTTTATCACACTAGATTAGATATAGATTGGGCGCTCGCAAAAGGAATAAGGCAAGGTCCTCCACTCTTTCCAACACCACCACAATGTTACATATATTGTTTAGAAGCTAATGTGGGTCTTGATGCATATTGCAGGTGTGACAGGATTCTATGGAAAGGAGAAGGACTTAAACAAATGTGGTATTTGAGAGGGGAGTCAAAGTTCTCGGACCACAGACCGGTCTATTCTTTGTTTGCGGTACAAATAAACTTGGCCAGCAAGAAAAAACCCAAACCTGCTGTTCCCATAAGCACAACAAGCAACAGAGTTGGTCCAAATTCTCGGTTGCCAGCGACATGCGTGGCCAAAGTGCAAGCCGAGGAGCTTTTGGTACTCACAAGAGCAAAAAGCTGCTTAGACACAAGCTCCTCCAGGTTCTGAGTCACACAAGCTAGGCTTACTTTTTGAAGACCAATGCAGAACTCAGAAAACTTGCAGCTCATTGTGTAATGGGTCTCTGAAACTGTGAAAACTGACAGAAGCAGCAGTTGGGTTTCTGACACGTGTTCCAAACATTTTTGACAGTTTGGGACGGTGGTGGGTGATGATATATATATATTTTTATATAGAGTAGTGAATTACAAGCAAAAGCTTCTAAGACTACTGAGAAGTTGGCATGGAGAGTGAAGTGGCTGCAGCTCTGGGCATCTTGGACATGCGTGGAAGCGTGGGTTTATAAGCTATTTTTGAAAACCAGCTTTTGATACGAGTTGATTTTGGTGCTGATGATCAACTGTAAATGGTTCAGCTTTTGGCAGAGGAATTTCTCTCTTTCCTTTTCAATTAAATAGAGGAAGGGAGGACAGTTTTAAGTGAAGGGTTGAAGAGGAACTGGGATGATGAAATGCTTAATCTCCTAGTTCGTTATTTGGTTGCCTTTCCAAATTATTAATGAAATTTTTTCACATTGCCTAGTGTTCTTCATTATCTATTTATAATAAGAATTTTCATTGCGACCCCGGTCAAGCCAACCTCGGAATTAGAGGTGGCAAACTGACTGCTAAGCACGAGCGCGGCATGGGCCCGGCACGCTTAGAATAGGCCCGGCACAACCCGAGTATGACATTTGTTTTTAAAAATATTTAAAAATCACAATGATGAGATTTGAATATTAGATCTCTTTATTTAAAATCTCATAATAATTCCATCAATGTTATTTCTTTATATTATCAAAATAGAAAAATAAAACATTATATCATTGTTTTAACATAAAGTATTTTTTCTAATCTCATAATAATACAACTATAGAATGAAGGAAAGAATAATATAATACTAAATCTTCATTATATTAATAAAGATTAATCTCACAATAACATACTACAAGCAATATATTTTGAGTTATTTTTTTCTTTCTTTCTTTCTTGTAGTGGAATAAAAAAAAAATATTAGAAAACTAATCTTTTTGAAAGGGAAAACTAATCTTAAAAAGCTAAGATTAAGAAAAATATTGTAGAACTTAATTTATTTTAATTTTCTAAATAGTTAAATAAAATTAATTTTTATTTATTCAAATTAAGATTTTAAGCTTTATAGTGGGTAGGCACGAGCATGGCCCGTTTATTGACCTGGCACGAGTATGGATCGGCACAATATGGGCTCGGGCCATGGGCTGGATCGGGCTTAATGTTTAAGTAAATGGGCCTGCCCATTTGCCACCTCTACTCGGAATGGCCGGTGTGTTGCCAAGTGTGTATTATGTCGGTTACGACTTACGAGATCGAGCCCAAGAGTCGATATACTTTTACATAAAAACATTTTGTCTCAAAACTCACAAATTTTTGTTCGAAAACCGGAAAAGTGTTCTTATGTTTTCTTATATTTCGACTTAACAAAATGAGACTTGAAAGTGAGTGCAAATTAGAGAGAAAAAATGAAAGTTAACAAAACATTAAGGCACACGACAACCGAATTATAACAAAGAAAAATGATTTTTTTTTTCCTAATCAAGCTATGAAAGTGAGAAAATTCAAACTTAGTACTTGGATTACTAGACTACAACTTCTAGTTGTAGTTGGTGTTAGGTTTCTTTTGTGAATTGAGCAAACATTAGGCCAAAATCAATCCAATAATTTGATTAATGGGGAGAGTTTTATGTGTGATTTAGATGATTCCTGCAATAGATCAAATAAAGGCTTGAAATCGTGTAGCATGGTGTGGGAGCTAAAAACACATTGTGGTAAGAGAATTAGAGGGATTATTGGATGAGGTTTGGGAATTAAATAAGAATTGGGTTTATGCTTGAAGGCTTGATTGGGTAGTATTCTCAATCTATACATAATATATTCCCTAAATTTAAGGAAATAGATGCTTTCTTTGGATATGAAGATTTGGAAGAATCCAACGATTGCTATGACGGTTGACATTCGTTGTAGCAGAGACAACTACAATGACGAGAAACAAAGACAAGGCAGGTTAGATGGGCGAGGAGAGTTGAAAATTTCACACTCATCATCAAAGGAAGAAACACACTTCCCTTAACTGGTCACAAAGTTTCTCTTTCAACGAATGAGGAAGAAGAAGAAAATGAAAGTTGGATTTTCTTATATAGGCTTTGAATTTTAAAAAAGAGGTTGGCCAAATTCTCATGCTCACCATTTCGCTTTTGATTTAAGTTATTGAGTCCACGAACAAAATCGTCAATAACATTAAATAAAAAAACGAACATTATGTACTTTGTTTACCTTCCAACCACACCCACTTTTGTAAAGCCCAAAAACGTGATTGTGGTTTGGGTCCACATGCGTGGATTACAATCTTCTTCTCTTTTTTTAAACAATTTGGCATATGTGTATTTCTCATTTCGCTTCAAATGTACATAACATGTGTCATGCTTTTTTGGGTATCAATTGTTGGTCTAATGTTCTTTCTCTAAAAGCTAAATCTAAAAATTTCTTCCCTTTTTTAGCCAAGTATTTAGATCTTCTAGCACCTAATTCAAGTATTGGACATATTTGGTTGTCAAGATGGAGCAATGGACTAATGGAATCCTTCGCTTGATGCTCTTAAACAAGTAAAGAACACTATACATTTAGGGAGATATTTCCAACTCAAAACACCCATAAAAATTGACACAAACAATCTTCCCCACAACATATCAAAAGCTCCATGGTCAATTTTCAGGTGCATGGTGAATTGGTGATAGTCCTACCAGTAGTACTACTCACCATTTTCCTACCTTCTCGTTTTTGCCAAAACTGTGGGACCCTCCCGCCAAATGACTTCAGTCCACGTATCCTGTCCCATGACGCAAGCCACCTTCGCGGCTACGCGACCCTCGACGCCCATGACGCACCGCACGCTGGAACCGAAAGCTCCGGCGCCACGTGGACGGCCACCACGCGACCCCGCACGCCTTGTGATCGTGCCACCCACTTCCCCTATTTTTCTTATTTTCCACACCGAAACAAAAAAAACCAAAACAAAACAAAGAGAAAATAAACCCCCAAGTGCTCTCACAGTGTTGTTATAGATCTCTCCACGATCTTCCCATTCCGTACAGTCGCCGGCGCGTTTCACGGTGATTCTAACGCCGGAAAGTTCATCGGTTCCTGCTCACAGATCTCCCCGCGATCGCCGCCCAGAGCTTCCCACTTCAGGTTCGCATTTAACCACCCTCGCTGCTTCGATTCGTTACACACTGAGCTGTTATGGAGAGTATCTTCTTCACTTGAATACATGGCTGTTTTGGGTTCTGAGAAATTCTGAGAAATCGAGAAGTAAATCTAGTTGCTAATGTAATTAACTTTGGGATCGTTTTTGTTTATGTTTTCGTGGTTGTTTAGCTTACACACACTTACACTTGGATCATGGTTGCATTGGGTTTATGTCGGTGTCTTTCGGTTACGAGGTTTCGAGTTTGACATTAACTTACTACGTTTTCTCGGTTGTCGAAGAGATCACGATGATATGTTTGTGGTGGATCATGATTTTGATTGTTTATTTTCGGTTTGCAGATAACATCAATGTGCATTGTTGGTGAAGAGAAATTTGTATCGGAGGGTGTCGATAGAAGGGTGACCGGAGCGTTGGACCGGATAGGGCAGTGTGATAGCTTCAGCGGGGAGGAGTTTGAAGTGAAGAAGCAACAGAAATGGTATGTTGTTTGCTTTTCGCATGTGTTTTTGGCAATGTGGGTTTTGAACACTTGATGATGACATTGTGTGTATCTTGAATGTTTGGTTCTGATGTTAGGATGTATATGGAAATGTATGTAGTTTAGTTGTCCGTGGGCTTGTGTCTGCCAATGCTTTTTTGTCAGTTGTGATTTGAATTGAAATCTTTGTGATGAGTAAAATGTAGTGCACTCGTAACAAAATCAGCAAGCAGTGGTAGTTGTTGTAACAGGTTAAGATGTTTGGCTATAATTATTTTGATACATTGACAATAGTTTGTTATTGTACTCAATTGGAGAATTAAACTTCCATATATGTGTATATAAATTAAAGATCTGGTGAATACATGCTTTTGAAATGTCATTTGTAACAGTCTTTTCAGAATCAGGGCTTTTGGATGGCAAAGGGTACCGGGGGTGTAAATGATGGTGAGAGGCTTTATGATAATTCTTCTGCAACTGAGCCTAAGCGTTCTCATCAATGGTTCATGGATGGTCCTGAGGTAGAGTTATTCCCAAACAAGAAACAGGCTATTGAAGTTCCAGGCACCAATCTATTTTCAGGCTTGTTGAACGCAAATGTTTCTCCATGGGGAAATGTTCCCAGTTTTCAGTCATTCTCTGGCCAGTTCACTGAAAGGTTATTTGATTCTGAAGCAGACAGAGCTGTGAATTTTGAGGACAGAAACATTTCATCAGTTGGCTCAGAAAAAATGAGAAAAATTAATGAGGATCTATTTGGGAATGATTCTTCTTTTGGTTTATCTATGTCCCATTCACTAGAAGATCCTAGGTTGAGTCCTAACTATGGTGGTTTTAGAAAAGTGAAAGTCAGTGAGGTAAAGGACTCTGAGAATGTCATGCGTGTTTCGGTTGGACATGCTTATAATCCGGGAGATAACGATGCCATGTTGGCACCTCATGTTTATAAGGCGGATGACAACTCAGGATCAATGGGTCTCACTTATAAGAAAGAGGATGAGAACTTCATAACCATGAGTGATTCCTATAATAGGGCAGATAACAATTTTAGATCAATGGGACACTTTACTAAAGGGGATGAGTACATAGGAATTGGTCAAACATACAAGGAAAATAGTAATACCCTTTTGAGGAGTCGAACATTCAACAAGGGTGACAGCACTATCATCTCGGTTGGTGAAACCTCCAACAAGGCAGATGAAAGTACCATGCCAACTGGTCATATTTATAGTAAAGGGGAAGAGATATCAATGGGTCATGACTATAGCAAGGTCGACAATAATATGTCGTCAATTGGTCACTCTTACAATAAGGGAGAGAGTACCATCATATCCTTTGGCGGGTGTGATGATGATGATGTAAATACCTCAACAATCTCTGGCTATGAACTTCTTATGGGTCAATCTTTTCCAAAAACAGAAGCTATGAATGAGAAAGACTTGGGTAAATTAAATGCTGATGCATTTGTAAATCAACCTCATATAATTGCTGGAGCTGAAACTGTTTCCAGAAAGAAGGATGACCAGAAAATGTCTAAGAAGTCGCCTTCAAACAACTTCCCTTCGAATGTGCGAAGTTTGCTATCAACTGGTATGCTGGATGGAGTTCCTGTAAAGTATATTGCCTGGTCACGGGAGGTAAATTCTAGTTCTCATGCATTCATAATTCAGATTAGATCATCTTTGGTGACATGTATGTTTCATGCGTGTGCTAGAAGGAGCTGCAGGCTGTAATTAAAGGTTCTGGGTATCTATGTGGCTGTCAGTCATGTAACTTCTCTAAGGTGAGGCATTTTTTGCTTTTAAAATCTAAAGTTGGTGTTAAGCCCAAGTTGATGACAAACTGGACTCACATTTTCATATCAGGTAATCAATGCATATGAATTTGAGCGTCATGCTAGTTGCAAAACAAAACACCCAAACAACCACATATATTTTGAGAATGGGAAGACCATCTATGGAATTGTGCAAGAGCTCAGGAGCACACCTCAGAATATGCTGTTTGACGTTATTCAGACTATTACTGGTTCACAAATCAATCAGAAATCCTTCCGTCTTTGGAAAGGTGAAGTTATTAGTTATCTCACTAGTATTTCTGCCTTGCGCCTATAATGCACTCGAACATTTTCTGTTCCTTTTTTTTTTCTCCTTCCTGATACCTGTTTCGTGATATGGATATCTTCCTCTTTTCCAGAATCGTTTTTGGCAGCAACACGTGAACTTCAACGTATATACGGCAAGGATGAAGTGAAACAATTGGCATGAAGCAAGCACCTTCAATGTTTAAGGCAGGGTCATCTTTCATTTTGTGCATACAAGTAACCTTTTTTGGCTCTAACATGTACTCATTGATGGTGGGTACCGACGCAAGGACTCGGGGTAATCATGTGAAGGACAAACTATTATCATAAATCTTTATAATGAACCTTGGAATATAACCCCTGTTGTTGGCCCTTCGATTTCTGATGCCACCGTGTAGTTTGTAGCATAACTCTTGAACAAATGTAATTTAAGATTTTTGTTACTTCTGGAATGATGAATGAATTTCTTTATTCGTAAGGTTATTAGATTCAGTGCTCCAGTTAATCCATTAACGCACAATATTGCTTTATGAATTATGAGTTATAGTACCATGCATACCTAGTCATAAAGAGTAACATGGTAGAATGATCATTCCTCATTCAGTTTCCTTTTCATTATAATTGGGGAAACTTGGGAAACTTTAGACTCGGATCATGTTTAATCAACTACACCACAACTGGGTATTTTCATTACTGCTGTTTTCTTTCAGATTGTAAATGATGCTTTCTGACAGCACTGAAGAAAGTTAAAAAGGTTATATAGATATTAGATTCATTCAGTCATTGGTTACGCCTCATCTATCGCTACAGTTCACTTGCAAGATGATGCAATTGTGATAACCTCAAGATTGGACCTATCTTTTTCCTCTCCTACTTGTTTAGTTGTTGCTAGTTCCTCTTCTGGGGAATTCTCTTTGCTCTTACCCCATACAACAAGATACAGGCCGATGATTATGACAGCAGCACCAAGTAACCTGTAAAAGGATCGAGTCAGCTAATTTCTTGTATACACGTGTGTTTTTGTTGTGGATTGCACATCATATAGATTTACCTTCCAAGAAACAACTGCTCTCGCAAAATGAAGGAGCTCATGACAGCAACAATAACCATGCTTAGGGGACTAAAAGCTGTCACAAACACAGGGCCCCTGTGTTTCATTACTACTCCTTGAATGTAATAAGCTAGTCCTGAACAGAATATTCCCTGCGCAGAATATATGTGAGTATAGGGCACTGTTATTCGCACTCTGATTTAGCTTAACACGCAAATGGTTCAATATTCTTACACTGTAGACAGCTGCCAATAATTTTCCGTCCCAATGTATAGCCCAAACGGCAGCGTTTCCCCTTTCCATGACTAATGCTACAGCAGTTCCTTCCAATGTGCCCATCAGGCATATCCAAGCTGAAAGGGAGAGCTCAGCAGGGTATGATCTTAGTGTCACTGACTACACAGACATGCCAAATCCATTACTTATGATTACGACCATCGATTATCAACCCTTAACCACCCAGATAGCAGTAGATATAAACTGATGAACTACTCACCTGCAGAATCATGAAACAAGCCCAGCAGAAGCAACCAACTGTGATCATTATGGCACCCTTAATTGAACTGTGAATATCTACCCCATTTGTTTGCTGTTGGTTACTAGTGGTTGCTCTGGTCCAAAACAACTTCAAAAGTGGTCCTTTTACCAGTGTCATGATCATGGCACCTGCAACTGTTGCTGCAGTTCCTAGCACCTTACTTTGGCTTCGGATGCATTTCAATTTTACTTTCTCAAGCCTGAAGACAAATATAGGCATGATAAGTAATCGGTCAGAGAAACAAGAGTTGGGAGGTTTTGAATTGACTTGTTGTAACCAAAGCTTTAATACCATGTTAGACAACCACTAAACTCCAAAAATTTAAAACGATCAGAAAATGAGTTAACAACATTTATCAAGCTAGCATAAGCTTTAAGCGCCTTTAAAACATGTCAGCATTGGGGAATAGAAAGAAAACAAAAATTGAAATCATTAAAGAATTGTGTTTTTCTTCTTTTCAAATTTTTATTCGTGAATGGTTAATAGCCTTCTTGTTTAGAAAGAAGCATATTGTTACCTAAGAATCCAAGCCATTACAAAAGTAAGGGCAGGAAGAATATTGCACATAGCTGCTGCAAAGGTTGCTGTTGTGTACTTCATTCCCAAGTAATACATATTTTGGTCAAGAACTGGCCTGCCAAAGAGATCATAGGAGAAGAAGTTAGAAAGATGTTTAAAACATGAGAGTAAGAGAAACCTTGTATAGCAAGAAATCCAGAAAATTACTCTAGCAAGCCGAGCACCATTATCTTGATGAAGATTGAAAGTGTCATCTTTGGCCTTACTTTTCTGCACAACAAAATCAAACACTTGGTTTAGTCTCTAGTCTCTACCGCTCAACCTGATATGTGTTTGGGGTGTGTGCATAAAATTAAGAGAGAATGAGATCGAGTCAGAGACTTGTCCAGAACCACTGCAAAAGGAGCAACAACTAGAGTGGCAACTGCGTGGCGGTAGACAACGAGCACATAGTTGCTCACCCCCTGGTTAAGTGCAGCCTTGCAAAGAATATCCATCCCTGCAAGCCCAAATTGCAAGAAAACAACAGCAAAGAAAGGCTTTGCAGCCTTCAATCTTTCAACCAATCCATGGCTGCTCATTTTGTACAGGAATGGCTTTCAAGAGCCTTACTTGAACTATTAATGCAAACACTTGCAACAGAAGGAAGCAAATGCCCCAATGAGAATGTCTATAGCTATAACCCTTTTATAGAAGCTTGTTACTCACAAACTGTAGCATCACCAGACACTTAGCATACGTGCAATCCCTACTAAAAATTAGAAGGAAGCAACTAGGTTATTAAAAGCGAATTATTAGCCGAAAACCCTTTTCACTAAACATTCGATTAATGAAATGACAACTGCGAAATGGTCCTAATAAACCAAGGTTTAAAGTCTCTTAGTGCCTCTAATTAAGTATAGGGTCATTGCATGGGGTTGTTAGTGCCTTTAGGCTTTTGTTGATGTCTCCCAAAGTTGTTTTAGATGAACCTCTTTCCTTTTAGACTCGTATACGCAAACCCGCCCTATCTGCACATGAATTATTAGATCAGAAAAGAGAGTAGAGTGACATATTAATGTTGCCCACTTGAAGCAGTACTACTGCTTTTGCTTTTGAATAAAAATGACTCAAAAGTATAACACATTTCATTTGATGATTCCCCTACAAGGCTAAACTAAGAGATTGATTCTGATATGCATATGCATTAGTCGCTGAATTTGATTAGAGGGTTTATTCACTAAGAGAATCCTATACCATAATGCATCTGTTGAAGGTGACACATAACACTCAACAGCATAACAGCAATGCTTTCCTAGTTGAATATTGATTTTGGAAAATGGAGTAAAGGCCAGTTTTGCAGTCAAAATTATGAGCACCCAATATCCACAATCAGTAGTTTTAGGCTTTAATGGTTTGTTTCCTTGTGCTTTAAACATGATTTATCTATATAGGCACTACTCTTAGGCTAATTGGCTAGCTAATCAGAATCTGATCTGGAACCCATTAGATGTTAGTTTTTAGCTAAATGGCTGACTGAAGAATTATGGGGAATACTGTGGATGATGGAAGAATATGCAGTCTGGACACAGCATTCTGAGCTCAATTAATCTTCTGCTTACGTCTACACTAACTAGTAGATGAGGGAATTTCAGGTTCAAAGATTTTTCAGAAAATTGGAAGAGATATTAACTGGCAATATTTGGGAGTTCTATCATTGTTGATCAGGGGCACTTCGCGTCCTTGACCGGAAAGAGAGTTGGCAATGTCCGAAGTTGTAATCTTAACCCCAAGGGGAAGAGATTTTGGCGGAATCGCCACTTATGACCATTTCTTCCGACTCTCTTTCTAATTTGATAAACGGCGACTTACTGCAATTGTAGACATGGTAAAATCTACATCAAGGACTCACAAAACAACAACTAGAGTGGGAGAATCGGAGTCGTAATGATCATACGTCTAATGGATTTGTATGTCCCTTAGTAGGTTCAATTTATTAAATAAATGAATTTAAAAATAACCTAATAAAAAATTATTTCTCAAAATTCGGAAGTTTAAAAGTCCAAAAAACTCCTTTTCAAAAAAAAAAAGTCCAAAAAACTCGATATAATCTCTTCTAGGTGATTGGAAAAATATACATTTTCTCTACCTCATCTTATCCTGAAAAATCAGGGACATCTCGCATCATTGAACTGATAACTATTTTAAATAATTTCTCTATTCTTTTTTCTACAATGAAAGTTCTCGTAATACATCAAAATTATGCTCCCACTCAGAAAAAGGAATCAGTTGCTCCTTAGCTTGATATCCACTTTCTTTTTTGGGCTAATGTACGTAAATAGTGATTCTCTAACATTGTATCATAGACTTGAATACCAGGGAGGGAGGGGGGGGGTGGTTTGGGGTGGCAACGACTGTATTATAAATTTTTATTCCCGACAGTCGGAAGTCCACCAAGATGAAAAAACCCAAATACCAACTTGTTTTTGCTTGCCTATTTGCGCTAGCCTTATCCTCATCGGGGCCCATTTGCTTCACCGAACTCGCTCTTGATTTGAGTATCTTTTCACTCCATGTTTAAACTTTATTCATGCATTTTAACAAACATTTGGCTCTCCCACCCTCAAGGGAAAGGGTAAATTTCACAAACAGTACACCAAGTAAAGGCCACTAATAATTCTTATACACAAAGTTTCAAACCAAACATTTAGGTACACGAAATTTGAAATTCAACCCACTATCAGTACACGACGTCAATTTTTGACACTAAAATGTCCATTATGCCCTCAGTTTTTTTTAATATTTTTTTTCTGTTATTTTTTTTTTCCTTCGTTTTATCTCTTTCTTCTTCCTTCTTCGGGGCTCACTCCCTCGCTTCCAACGCCGCCTTCCTCACCTCGCATAACAGAAAAAAATGACTCGAGTCATTTATAAATGAAGGAAAAAAAATAACAGAAAAAAAAATTCTTAAAAAAAAAAAAGAACTGAGGGCATAATGGACATTTTGGTGTCAAAAATTGACCTCATGTACTGATAGTAGGTCGAGTTTCAGATTTCGTGTACCGAAATGTTTGGTTTGAAACTTTATGTATAAGAATTAGTGTACTGTTTGCGAAATTTTTCCCAAGGGAAATAGATGGCACATTTCGGTGTCAGCTTATAGTGCATGGTAACATTAAATTTTGACATAGATTCACCGTTGACAGCAGATCTAGGGTTCGAATTCCCCAACTTCCAATTTTGCACACTCTCTGCCTACCCACATGGGGCTTCTCAAACAAGTGATGAGATATATTGTTCCAATTGAGAAAGTTGTTGATTTAGATATGGGGCTGCAGTTATGGATTCCACATCACAGGTTTCACCACACACTCAAAACCTGGGGGAAATCATCGTTGTCTTTGACTAGTGTTGGCAAACGAAACTTTGCATTTGGAAAGTATTGCTCTCCTACATCACACTTTTTCCTCAAAACGTGACACACGCATGGCGCACACAGCTAATCTATATTGTATCTATGTGCATGAAACTCTTGCCAAACTAACGTTTGGAGAAATCGACACAAGGAGACATGAGCAAACAAGGATGGTATTCGATGTATAAACTTATCGGGCGATACAGCTCCTTAATTGTGTAGACATATAGTTCGTGGCTTCAATATTTTGAAATCAATTTCATCATAATAGTATGTTTGAGATTGCAAAATAGAGACGAGCTTGATGGCAGTGGCATCTTAGTAAGCAACAGGAACTTGGAGGAAGCACTAGTACTAGGCATCCCCCCCCAAGGTGCTTGTAAGACCAGACCAGGAAACAGCTTTAATTAATCAGAAATGCCACTATGGTAACATCAGAATCATATATTGGCAAAAGGGGAATAAGTCGATGACAGCAGTGGCAGTGGAGTCTGAGTAAGAGTAGGCAACAGCAAATTTGATATCTGGCTCATATCATTGCCCGGGTTTATATCCCACTGGAAAAAATATATATATTAAAGATTCAGTTCAGCAGAGTTAACACTAATATCAGATAGGAATGAGTGAGGTGTACTCCAGTTTTCAAATCATGATGCGAGTGAAAAATAGCATCAACTAGGGTTTAAACCCTTGGTCATGGTTTTTCCGTTTTTGTAGTGGACATCTTCCAAATACTTAAAAATTGGCAAATATCCAATTTTTGGATAAACCAAAGACTTGTTCCTACATATTCAAATTCCAGTCAATTTTAACATCAATTTGACAATATTTGGTCTCAATGACCACTATGGAAAAATCAGAAAACTAACACACAGCAAAAATGATGTTAACCCTAGTACATATCTTCAAGTTAACAATCCATATTCGAGTTTTCATATGATTTCTTGGAACTGTGGTTTATTCGTTTTTAACTGTGTAACTCAACAAGAAACTTCCTTACCTGTCCGACTTCCCTAGAACAGAAGCTCATGTTCTGAACCAATTTGAAGTTCTCTTTTAAAATAAGAAGAAAAAAAAACAGATGATATTAGCGGGGATCATAACATCGAGTTTTCATTAATTAGTAAAATTTTATGAAAGCAACGAGTCTCAAAACTTTCACCAATCATTTTCTCTGTAAAGCAATCACTGAATCAATAATAGGAGGTATGTCTCTTTTTACTTTCTTCTTCCTTTGTTTTTCGTCTCCTTTTCAATAGCTCTGGCCCCATGAATTATCATGAGCTTTTGGTTAGTGGAGGGTCTATTAGCTGATTTAGCTCTATTGGGCTACACATAAGGAGGAGCTTCCATGACCCATAATCCTCCATATCCAGTAAAGTTGATTTGATACGAGTTTTCTAGACAAGAATTTTAGCCAACGGTCAAAAAAGAATACAATTATATCACCAAAACGCATTGGCAAAAGCTAAAAGGGCATCATGTCACTGCTGAGGCATATGATTCGTGCCAAACCCACCGACCGAAGACCACAAGAAAACAGACTACTGAGCCGATCGCATTACACCAGCCTAAGAGAGCGTTTTGAGACAAGAAAACATGGATGCAGACATGACGGATAGAATTTACCGATCAGGCGTTGCAACATCTTTATTATTGGAAACTTTACAAAAAAGACAAAATGATAACACGAGGTTTGTACCTCTTTCACGGACCACGTAACTTGGTCAATCACTATGTTACTGTTACAGTGGATCACACGATTCAGACTCAGGCGCACATGAGTGACTGATGTTACCAACATTATCCACCATGCTCAACACAATCTGTACAGAAACCAAGTCATTTCCTGGGTTTGTTACCTCAAATATGAGTATATCACAGCCTCACAGGCAGAGAGGGGGCCCATGAGGTATGAGACAGCCTATTTCAAGTCTCATTCATAAATAAATGTCCATAAATCAACATGGAAATAAGCTTATCAGCTTTTTCATGAAAATCAACTAATATATAATTGACTTCCCAAAGTATAAATATCTACCATTCACACCCAAATCAGTAGTAGTTATAAAATAATGATAAAGGAAACAATACAAGCACCAGTTACACAGTTGTAACAAATCAGTTTCTTTCCTAGCAGAGTGGTTGCTTTGCCTTAAAAATTTACCCATCATACACGGTTTTCTTAAGAACCACAGCAAGCTGATTTTTGAGCAGCTTGAGCAGCACCGGCTCCCTGGTCTGGTTGGTTGATCCTGATTGTCTGAGGCTGCATAAATTCAAAAAAAGGTAAATTTAGCTCCGTTAAGATCACAAGGCAATAAACTGGATTTAATCAAACAACCAACTGAAGTTGACATGTAAAGACTAAATAATTGATAACTTCCAAATAAACATCATTTCATCTACTTTCTAAATTACAATATTGGGAGAGAAGGATTTGATCAAGAGACCCACAGTTACCATCAGCTGGGAAATGTCCCACCACATACTTTGATATACCAATTGAACAACAGCCAAAAAATAAGAGAATCTCCTTTTCTTATCTAGGAGAGTAGGGTAATTAATGCATATCAAGGGACTCAACAAAAGAGAAATAACTGCCTGTATGATGGTAACTCAAAAGGATCATATCGATGTTAACAATTTATAAATACACAGAAGACCAAGTTGCATATGTAGAATTCAGGAGGAATAGGCAGCAGTTTAAATGGCTTGAATAGTTCCAAAGAATCATACCTCAGCCTTCGAGTCAGTATCAGCAAGTCTTTGCTTGATATCCCTAGCTATTGAAAAGAAGACCTCCTCCACATTCAGATTTGTCTTTGCACTCTGTAAACACAGTATCTTCAGCAAATGACAAAATAGCCAACTACGTTGTAAGGTAGAAGATGCCATCAGAAACTTACTGTCTCAAAGAATTTGATGCCATATTCATCAGCAAGTGCTTGACCCTTTGAAGTCGGTACAGCCTGAAAGAAGTTACTTGTCAATACCCGATTGAAAATCACCAAGTCACTTAACTTCACCGAACAGAAACACCCACACACAACAACAACAAAAACACGGAGAAGGGATGGGGAACAAACCCTTTTGCTTTCATCCATGTCAGCCTTGTTACCCACAAGGATCTTGTTGACATTGTCAGAAGCATGCTGTTCTATGTTACGAATCCAATTCCTAATGTCTGGATGCAGATAGGAAATTAGCTTGACCATCATATATATGCAAGAACAGGGAAAAGTAAAAATGTAAACAGATTCTACATAAGAAATGAAACCCATCTTTAGATCCTCCAAAGTTCAAGTTTAACAATGTCAAAATAATGAAAATCTTCTGTGTTTGGAAACTGAATAATGAAAATAAACATTAAATACTGTAAGTGATTAAGAAGTTACTGTTAAATGATGACTCATCAGTGACATCATACACGAGCAAAATACCCATGGCTCCACGGTAGTAAGCTGCACAGACAAAAGTGAATTAAGAAAGCTCTGAAAAAAAAATTTGGAAATCAAGGAAAGACTCCAAAAACTATTGAATCTATAAGGTGATATCAGAAGTTAACTTTGTCGTTAACCGACATTTTCATATTGAAAAGTCACAGCAGATAGGAAATCAATTAAGACCAACAAGAAAAAGTAGACGGTACTGCATAAACTATATGAGCTCAGAAATGGGTCCTATTCTGACCAGTCAATGAGCCCATACACACAACACAACTGAATACTCAAACAATGGCTAGTAACCACATCAGAAACTAAAAAAAAGAGTGGTTTTAACTGTAAGGTCTACACAGTTATACTATGTCCGTCTCCCAACAACAGAAGCAATAAGGTAACAGAAAAAAACCCTGTGAGGCTGGAATCATATAAGACCCACCACATCCAAAGTAACCATGGGGCATAAAAATTAAAACAATAAAAAAACTCAAAATAAGAAAGGCCCATAAGCCACCCCATCTGAAATCTTGCAATATCTCAAGTTAGACACTTGGACTAGACAACCGCTTGAACAGAGTATTACTTTTTTTTTTTTTTCCAAGAGGTCTTTCAGGTAGATTGACATAGGCAAAAACTGATCCCGTTATAGAAAAGCGATACATAGTAACACAGAAGGTCAAGCACTCAAGAAACAAGATTTTTACATGAGATGGTCAGACTTTGTTCACGAATTTTTAACAGGAGACAAACACTAGTAAAAGTTTTCAGTCTACTCTTGAAAACTGCAATTACTAACATCTACAGAGTGCCCATCCAATTTGAATTTTCAAACCATTTACACAAATCCAGTAAAGCTGAAGATAACGGGTCGCTGAAAATTAAAAACATTAAAGATTTTTGGTTGATACACGCTCACATGCGCAGCTGTGATCAAACTTGCATTTAAGAGAAACTTGGACCACGGTTATGCACTCGAATTTAACTAAAAACACTTTAAAGCCACAGAACTAACCAGTTGTAATTGTTCGAAATCGTTCTTGACCAGCAGTATCCCAAATTTGCAATTTAATTCGTTTCCCATCAAGCTCTATGGTCCTTATCTTGAAATCAATACTGTCAAACAAATGGCAACCTAGAAAGATTCAGAAGCAATTGTAGAAGGAAGAGAGAACAAAATTACCGATACATTCATGCAAAGAAAATACGTACCCGATGGTTGTAATAAAACTAGTTGTAAAGGACCCATCAGAGAAACGCAAGAGAAGGCAACTCTTACCAACACCTGCAAATTCACATAAAAAAGGAAGAAATGGAATCAAACTCCATGCCAATGGCTGTAATATACACTAGGAGTTAAAGCAACATCAGAGAAATTTCAATGCTTAACACAACCAACAAAGAACTCAACTTCACACATATAACACTTGAATGAAGGAATTCAATAAGATAGTATGACTAGTAGCCTGATGATAGCAAGTAGAATTAGGCGAAACCACATAAAATGACATACTACAAGTATTTACATTACATAATATAAGTACATGGAATATAGCCAAGGATACCAAAATATACTTGTTTAACACACCATCCATAATGGTGAACACTCCTGCTCGCATGTGATATGCCAACAATTTTCCGCCAGTTAAATGTAAGAGTCTACCCCCATGAAATAGCAGTTGAAATCAAACACACTAGTTTATGTATTATAATGAAATGGTGTCTCAGTATGCTGCCCCCTGGAGACTTCCTAAGGTGCTGTCCCCTAGAAGATTCACTAATCGGTAAAGTGCAATCTAGAAACACTGGCTAAATATTGCTCCGCCATAAAATTGGCATACAGATTTAAGGCAGACACTGTGTTATATTAAGTTGAGTCCTAGAAAAACAGCACTTAGTTGTAGCTCAAACATAGGGTTCAAACTTCGATACCAAACAGCACTGAATTATTTTGAAAATGCACAAGAAACCTGAACTAGAGATATCACACAAAATGAGTCCCCAACATGAGTCAACAACCGGTAAGGTGCATTCTAGCAACACCAGCTAAAACTTTGCAATGACATAAAATTGGCTTACAGAATTAAAGCAAACATAATGTAATGTCACGCCGAGACCTAGACCTAGAAAAGCAGCATTTCTCTGTAGCTCAATACGTCAATAATGAACAGAAGCAAATCATTTCGAAAATGCACAGGATATAAACCTGAACTACAGATATCACACAAACTGCCAAGTCAAAAACGAAGCTATACTTTGAATTTATTTAACTCAATTCATGCAAAACTGAACCAACAACTCAGACTAGCAATTCTATCGCCATCAGAGCCCAAAACGTCCGTTTACTTTGGGCATAAAAATTACATCTAAAATTTACAGCAACCAAAACAGATTAATCAACTGAATAAGGGAACAGAAACACTCCGAACCCTAATTACAGCCCCAAATCACCAACCAATAGAGACACACAGATACGATCCAACAATGTCAACACATGACGTGTGAGTCCGTCAGATCACAAATTTCAGAGGGGGTCGGGGGGCAGAAACGTAAAATCGTACCGCTGTCGCCGATGAGGAGGAGCTTTATGAGGTAATCGTAATCGGCGCGAGCTCTGGCGGGTGGTGCAGCCATGGCGAAAGGAATCCCAAAGCCACAGAAATAGAAAACACTGATGGCAATAAACCCTAGCGAGAGAAATAATTCAAACACAGAGAGAGGTAATGATATAAATAAAAATTTATAGAAGGAACCAAAAAGGGAGAAAATTAGAAAAATAGAGGAGGAGAAATACCAGATCAGGAAGGAGGAGGAGAGTGAGATCTAAGCAGATAGAGAGAAAAGAGGAGGGAAGCAGTAGAGTCCCTGATACGTCAGCAGACTCACCACCCACAGTCGGCCTTTGATTTTTTTTTCCTTTTTTTTTTTTTAGTCATATTTTTTTAAATTGAGAGGAAGTTATTGGGTGTGGTTAATGTACTGTGTGTCCGAGTTTTGATGATGTAGGAGAGGAGTTCCTGACCGAGTCATTGTCAAGGCAGTGCAATCATGTGGATGTGAATCACACCTCCTCTTCAGGAATGTTATGATAAGTGTTTAGGGTAACCTAAAAATGGGAAGAAAAAAAAAATTATATTCGATGAGTATATATATTTTTTTGAATCAAGGCAAAAGGCTAATATATTGATCACAACCCAGAATGACCATTGTATACCCTCCTGCTACCAATTAGGGGTAGGTAAAAAGTTATGTTAGTACCCACAGTGGTACGTAGAAACTAGGACACTCATTTGATATTAAATAAATTCGAAATAGCATGAATCTCCCTTTGGTAATACTCCAGAAGATCCGCAAGAAACACAGAAAGTGCATTGCTCCCTAAAAAACTTAGGAAATTATTGAAAGTAAAGTAAGTTACTAACAAAATGCAAGCCCAAAACAACCAAGCCTAATTTATTCAGGCCCAAATGGGAACAGCCCAAGGACAACTTCACCAAAGCCTAAGCAAAATCGGCCCAAACCCGTCATCTTCGTCCCGTGTAGCCGCCCATCACAGCCACGTCATGTGTTGGCATAGCCAACGTCGTCACTGCATCCCGAAACCTCGCTACCACAACTCCAACAACCGTGAACCCCAAAACGGCTGAAAAGCATCGAAACCACCGCTGAGGCATGATCTGCCCAACTTAGAGCAAACCATCCAAATCACAGCTCTCGAGCCCGACTATTAGAGTACTCGGGTATATGTTATGAATAAGTGTGATTAAATCGTCTAGTTACTCTCAATTTTAGATGGCTATATAACTCGTGTGGAAGTAAAAAATGAGGTCAACAAATCCTAGATTTTAAATGTAAATACTGAAATGTTTTTAATCCTCGGTTCACTAAAAAAATACCTTAGTGAACAAATTAAATTATGAGACATCTCATATGTGTGACGCACTCAGCACTGAAATCGTCTCTTATTGTATAAATCATTATGCTGCCTCTATGAGAGCACCACACTACTACCACCTATTATACCCTTCGTTAGGTGTAGAGGTGGTAAACGGGCCGGCCCGGCCCATTTCAAGCCGGCCTAGTCATGCTTCGTGCCGTGTTTGGGCCGGCCCATTTATTATCGTGTAGGGCTCATGCCGGCCCATGGCCCGAGTCCATATCGTGTCGGGCCGTACTCGTGTCTACCCATTATAAAGCACGATTTTAAAATCTTAATTTGAACAAATAAAAAATAATTTTATTTAACTATTTAGAAAATTAAAATAAATTAAGTTCTACAATGTTTTTCTTAATCTTAGCTTTTTAAGATTAGATTTCTAATAATTTTTTATATTCCACTATAAGAAAAAAAGAAAGAAAAAAAATCAAAATATATTGTTTTTAGTATATTATTGTGAGATTAATCTTTATTAATATAATGAAGATTTAGTATCTATTATTCTTTCCTTCATTCAATAGTTGTATTATTATGAGATTAGTCTTTATTAATAAACATATATTTAATATTTGGAAAAAATACTTATGTCAAAATAAAGATATAATGTTTTGTTTCATTATTTTGATAATATAAAAGAAAGCATTGGTGGAATTGTCATGAGATTTTAAATAAAAATGTCTCATATTCACATCTCATCATTGTAGTTTTTTAATATTTTTAAAAACAAAATGAAATTTTGTGTTTGTAACAGGCCAGCCCACAATATGTCGTGCTCGGGTCGTGCCAGGCCCATTACGGGCTCGGGCCGGGCCAATAGGCCAATATTCTTAGGCCCAGCCTGACCCGTTATCCTAACTTGCTCGAGTCGTATCGGGCCACTAACGGGCTTGGGCCGCTTTTAAGCGTGCCAGGCCCGTGCCGTGCTCATGATTAGTGGCTCATTTGCCACCTCTAGTTAGGCGTTGTCACCGTGGGAGTTGGGCATTTCACAAAATCATTGGGAATTAGAAGTTACCTCCTAATGAGGCAACTCCAAAAAAGGGTTTAGTCTTAACAAAGAAATTGGTGTTGATATCAAATGGAGAAGTCTATGCAACTTTTCCTAGTTTCCTACAACATTTTTCCAACACTCACACCCACCAAAGTCAAAGACTTGGGTCACATCATTCTCCCTATAACACGGTTGGACTCTCAATCAAGCTCTTTTTCAATCCAAACTTGATAATTGCTTTATAAGATGACATTGGGCTTAACATACACTCACAGGCTTATTAGTACAATTATGTAGGCATTTCTATTGGTCTCTTTTGGGTTTGAATTCAAAACAATATAAGAATATTTAGATTAAAAACTAGGGGTGGGTAGAAATCGAACCGGCTCGGAAAACCGGCTCGAGGACCGAACTGGATGAAACTAGACTGGAAAAATGAATTAACCGGACCGGACTGGATTTTTACTGTTCAGGACCGAGTTTAGCTTCAGAACCGACCAAAAATAACCGAACCAGTCTACATATTTAATATTTATTTAAATTAATATTATTTTACTTAATTTAGAATTATTTTTATATTTTTTAGATGGCTGTCGAATTTTAATTGGTGGAAATCGGGTTACAGCTACTCCCTGCTACACTAGATTACTCTTAATGAGAGAAAACCCTAGCTGACTAAGTCAGCCTCTCATTTCGACTCTGCCTCGTCTCTCTCACTCACAGTCACAGCCAACCGAAGATGCCGACTGCACCAAGTGAATCCCAACTCCATAGTTAAACAGCCAAGCGTCGTCAAAATCAAAAGCCGGTGGCCTCTCAATCTTGACAAACCCCAACACTTTGGTGCAAAAATCAACCGATTCAAAGCCATCAAAGGAAGTTAGCGCTCTTCCTTTTGATCTTTCCTTTCATGATCTTTTTCTTTGTGTTGGTTTTGCTCATTGTTTGATAACTTATTCTCTTGCCCATTAGAGTCTTCTTCCTTCCTCTGCTGCGTCTGAGACATTTTGCCTTTTCTCAGCTGATTGACGACGCCAAGTCGCCAACGCTCTTCTCAGCTTTCATCACATCTCTGGATGGAATCGGTATGGAGAGCATCAGCTCTCATCTCATCTCATCAGTTTTAGAGTTTGATTTTGAATTGATTTTGAGTTCCATTTTGAATTGATTTTGAGTTCCAATTTGGATTCAGCTTGTTTAGGAGCATCCGTTTCGGATTGATCTTACTTGAGTTCTATTTTGGGTTCAGCTTGTTTTGATTTGATCTGAAGTTTCTTGCTTGCTTCTTCAGTTCGATTTTGGGTTCAGCATTTCAGCTTGTTTTGAAGTGATCTTTCCTTTCTTACTTGCTTACTTCTTCAGTTATTCTAATGAGCATGAGAGCATCAGTTTGGTTTTCTTAATCAGTGCTAATGAGAATTAATTAATCAGTATCAATATAACTGATGCCAATGATTGTTTGAGAATTATGGTTTGATTGCTTTTGTTTCAATTTACTAGTTTGAAAGAATTTTTTAGCTTCTCTGTTATTTTTGTTTGTATATGATTCTTTACTGACTTGATTATTTCTTGTCTGCTAAATTATCATGCTAATTCTGTTTTTTATTTTACTGTCAGGGAAGTGGAGCATCGCAAACTCTCAATGCGACACCAACTAGGTCAAGCACCGAAACAACACCAACTGCTACAAGTGAAGCTGCTGCACCGCTTTTGCTTCCTCCCCCACCACCTTCTGCAGCTGCTGCTCCAATTAGTGAAGCTAAGTATGTGAAGAGGAATAACCAATTTGTAGCATGGGACCATTTTGAGAAGATGAGGAATTCGGATGGTACTCCATTGGAGAAACCAAAGGCTAAGTGCAAGTACTGTCCCACCATGCATGTATGCTTGCGACTCAAGATCAAATGGGACAACATCCATGAGGACTCATATGCACTACCAATGCAAGAAGTGTCCAGTGATGTCGCTTTTGGGAGCGCATAATTTAACCCTGAAATATCGTTAGTAGTATAAGCAAATAGGGATCGTTCTATTCCGGGGATTGAGGGTACACTTGTAATTGTGAAACAAATAAAGAAAAGTATTATTTACAAAAATAAAATAAAGAATAAAAATATATACAATTGTATAAACAAATAAAGAATTAAAATAATAAAGTATTATTTACAAAAATAAAATAAAGAATAAATATATACAAGTAAACACAAATAAGGGGGGGATTAGGATTCTTAAAATTAAAATTAAAATAAATAAAATAAAGAAAATGTAAAAACATATATACAAGGGTGGAACGCAAGGAACAAAGATCAAAATCAATTCCATGTAATCAAATTCGATTCAAACCCTATAATTGTTCTTCCAAGTCATGAGAGAGGAGTTGATCATGTGAAACATTCGAAAGCAAATGATTTCCCATATTTTACTTTTCAATGCTAATTAACCTAAGCGAAAGCACCTAGATTAATCCTATCAAACATGCAATCAAGCCCTAGAAAGCTAGTCAATCATGACATGCTCAACGCATTAGACATAGAGAAAGGCTATCAACTCAAGTGTACAACTTAGTTATGGAAAAGTCCACCTAATTGCAATCCTCTTCAATTAAATTCGATTCTTGTCCAGAACCTTTACTACTTTTGATTCAAGTTACACAAAACGAAAAGTCGATTTCATGTTCTTAAACCTAGCACCAATTACATGCAAATCCTATAAGTGTCGACCCAAATAAGATAAACATATAAAAGTTTTCTATCAAGCAAATTTAATCGAACAAACTCACATAAGCAACTTAGAATCACAATTATAGAATTCGAAAACTTTATTTAAACATAGAAATTGGGCTTAAACTTTGCCCTTAACATTATTTGTTAACTAGAATTCATAGTTTTACAAAATCAAACAAAGAAAACAAGAGAAAGGATATAATACACCTTGAAAGATGAATGATAAAGCCTTGAGACGAAGAACTTGAAGATCCTTGAAAGCAAGCAATCTTCTAGGGACGACACAAGGGTGGATGGCGGTTGGGAAATTGATGTATTGCATGGCTTCTCTTTCTCTTGGCTTGAAAATGAAGAACAAGAAAACTAGAGAATGGAAAAGAAATATGGAGAGGAAATGGAGAGACAAAGAAGATGAGATGGATGAAGGAATTGGTATTTTGAGAGTGAGAGGAGAAGTGTATTTATAGCCCAAAAAATGATGAATGGAGGGTGGAGATGAACATAAATGAAGGGCTAGATATGTTAGACAAATTTGTAAAAAATATCTTCCCACTTGTTTATCACTTGTTCAACTTGAATTGATTTTCCTCCTCAAGATTTTCCACTTGGTTGCAACTTTGATTTTCCTCCTCAAGATTTTCCACTTAGTTGCAACTTTGATTTTCCTCCTCAAGATTTTCCACTTGGTTGCAACTTTGATTTTCCTCCTCAAGATTTTCCACTTGGTTGCAACTTTGATTTTCCTCCTCAAGATTTTCCACTTGCTTGGAGGTCCTAAAAATAGAAACTAATAAGAAAAATAGAAACTTTCCTAAAATGAAAAATGGCAACTTACTAAAAATGATAAATAGAAACTACAAAAATATAAACTTTCTACAAATAGGAACTTTCCCAATCAAAGAATGGAAACTTTCCTAAACAGGATTTTAATAAGGAAATAACGTAAGAAATGTAGGGAAATGCAGTTAAAACGTCGCATTAAAATGCTCCTATCAAATTCCCCCACACTTAGCTTTTGCTAGTCCCTTAGCAAAATCATACTAAGACACACACTAAGACTCAACGAAAATTAAAGACTCTACAAAAACAATGACTCTATTGCCCTTCAACTTTTTGTCTCAGAAATCTCCTACTTTCACAACATCAAGATTAGCACTCAACCAAGAATCAATATGTAGATATTCAAGAGTTAATTAAAACATATAATCCACACATACACAAGTAGGACTTGGTTGTAATAATGGTGATGGTTTCTGTTAAGCATGCTTCGAACAAGTATGATTCATATCCTCACAAGGTATATCCACTCTTTCTTCTCTCAGAATTCAAGACCATGCTTAAAAGCTTATAATCACTCAATTATATGTGAGAGAAAATATTTTGAGGCAATCAAATAGCTCACATATATAAGAAACGAAAAGCACTTTGTGAATATAATTTTTTTGAAAAGATCTCATGAAGGATATCAACTACTTGCATGGATGGACCCAAGCCATAGGTTCAACTCTTGTAACTCATCTCCACAAATCAAAAGCTGTCCCATCTTAAGGATCAAGAAGGTCTTATTAAGGGTTGTAATGGGGCCAAGGCTCAAGGTTTTAAGAAACGAAAGGTAAGGAATTTCACAAAGTGTCCTAAAAACCTAGCAGAGCTCATGTAGATGTAGAGACTTCTAGAAATCCACCAAGATATATCAAAACGTCACATCCCATAGAGGTTTTATGAAAGGGCCAAATGTCTTCATGTTGGGCCAAATCTTCACTCTAAACTTCCCTCGAACTAGTGAATTGGACAAAGACCAAATTTTCCAATAGTGGGTCTTCAATTCAAAACAAACTCCAAACTCACCAAGTATGGAGGACTAAAATCCATATACATTTTTTTTTTCTTTCTTTTAATTTTCTAGCCGTACACATTTTATTATTATTTTCCTTTCATTTTTCACGGCTTTCACATATTTTTTTCTTTATGGACAAGTCTACCCCCACACTTGAACTTTCACCTCTTCTCAGTTTTCATCCTTAGCACCAAACCCACATAGTATGTCTCAAAAGATAGCTCCACTAAGTTCTTAGAACAAAGGGTAGGGTTGTAACTATACTAAGCTTCATGGTTAAGGGTTTTAAGGGTGATGAATGAAAAGGCATAATGTAGGCTCAAATGGGCTTATCTAGGGGGTCCCACGACGGGCACAAATAGGGACACATGCTTATTTGGCAATGGTGGTAATTCCTAGGTTGCCTCTATCCCTTCCAGAATCAGGGCCATGTATTGATATAACGTTTCAACAAGCACAAGAGTGAATTCTAGCATTCTCTAGTCCATTAAACTTAATCTATGGCAAGCAATCAATCAAGATGAAAAATAATGAGATCATCAAAACATCGCCAAGAAATTAAGAATATGTTTTTCATTTATCACTCCAAGAAAAAGGGACATGGCTCAAATATCTCACATGGGCTTTTATGAATCAAAACTCATCCTAACATGCTCATATTCTGTACCAAGGTTACGAAATCCATATCCACTACACATGCATGCATTTTTCATATATCTCAATTAACCAAAGAATACCATTTTAAAAATCATCTCAATTTTGTGATCCTCTTTTAATCATGATTTCAGAGATATAGAATCATCCTAGACAGTTGAAAGGGCATCCTAAGACTCAAAAACAAAAACAAAAGTAACCAAATTTTTTTAAATTTTTGACATTTTTCGAATTTTTTTTTGTATTTTTTCAATATATATGACTCAAGATAAAAGTGTAAATCCCTTCCCCCACACTTAAATATTGCATTGTCCTCAATGTAATCAAGCACAAGCATGCAATGAAACACTTAAGCATATAGGGATGAAATTTACGAACATAACTACTAAAACAAACAAGCAAAAACGAAAAAAAAAAAGATAAGGATAAAGAAACCAAATCTGATTTGCATGGGTTGCCTCCCAAGTAGCGCTTGGTTTTAACGTCTTCTCAGCCTAGACGTGGTTTCCTCTTGTCCTCAATTGGTGGAACCTTCAAAGCCTCCCTTTGGGTTTGGAATTGTATTGCTTGGAAGCTTACCACTCTCATGAAACTTGGTCATGAAGTCCACCACTTGTCCCATTTGCTTCTTGAGCTCTGCAATGTCCTTGGTATGGTTCTGTTGTCCTTGAAGCAAAGTCCTACAGATATGCAGACATGACTTAGTATAGTGTATAAATTTTTTTTTTTTAATTTTATATATATATTTTTTTAAAATTTTTTTTTTTGTAAATAGCTGAATTTAAAAAGACTGAATAAATGCAGTTTTTTTTTTTTTTTAAATATATAGGACTCAAAAATAAAAGACAAAAATATAAATCACTTCCCCCACACTTAAATATTGCATTATCCTCAATGTAATTAATTAAAAGCATGCAATGAAATAAGTAAGCATAGATAGAAGACATTTACGAAAACAAATCCTAAAATAAAAACTAAAGAGAAAAATTGAAAAATAAAAAGAAATAGGGAAAGAGAAAGCAAATCTGATTATATTCTGAATTGGGTTGCCTCCCAAGTAGCGCTTGTATTTTACGTCTTGCAGCCAGACGGTACCTACATTAAATAAAGTTAGTAACTATAATTAACAAAGAAATACAAAATAAAACAAGTATAACTATTAATTAAAAACTACAAGTATAATTAACAAGTATATTGTACATAAGACACAAGTTAAGTACACAAGTGAGTATAAAACGTGAAAATTATTTTTACAAGTTTAAAGTGTGAAACAACAAAATAATTTACACGTATAGAGTATTCACAAGTATTTCTTTTATTATAAACATTATTGATATCGAATCAAATTCCAAGCGGTAAATCAAGTGGACGTGCGGCCCAAGTATAGTCGCCTAGACACAAACTCCCTTTCAAATCGTTTGGGCAACCTTACTGAAATGGCCAGGTGGGGGAGGGCGAACATGAGAGGAAAAATCCATTTTGGCATGAGCTACTCCCACATTGTGGTTTAGGCCCATTTGCAAGCACTTTTGGATTCAAAAACCCGTCATGAATGTTGTCCCCTTCCTAGACACCATTCCACATAGGCTATACTTACTAAGATGAAAAAGTTCATAAGTGTGAAGACAGTTCAACAAGTGTTAATAAAGGCCGCCCTCAACCTTAAGGGACCTGAGCTAGGTACCAATAAGGGGTTTAGGCCAATATTAACAAAAGAGACTTCACCTATTCCTCTCAATTTACAACCTACAATTAAAATTCGTGTTCAATAATATAAATAACATCCTAGTTAATTTAAACTAAGTTTTAAACAATTTATATACAACAAATATATACAATAAATGACACAATTTAACAAGTGATTTTTCAATCCCCGGCAACGGCGCCAAAAATTGATGTCGCTTTTGGGAGCGCATAATTTAACCCTGAAATATCGTTAGTAGTATAAGTAAATAGGGATCGTTCTATTCCGGGGATTGAGGGTACACTTGTAATTGTGAAACAAATAAAGAAAAGTATTATTTACAAAAATAAAATAAAGAATAAAAATATATACAATTGTATAAACAAATAAAGAATTAAAATAATAAAGTATTATTTACAAAATAAAATAAAGAATAAATATATACAAGTAAACACAAATAAGGGGGGGATTAGGATTCTTAAAATTAAAATTAAAATAAATAAAATAAAGAAAATGTAAAAACATATATACAAGGGTGGAACGCAAGGAACAAAGATCAAAATCAATTCCATGTAATCAAATTCGATTCAAACCCTATAATTGTTCTTCCAAGTCATGAGAGAGGAGTTGATCATGTGAAACATTCGAAAGCAAATGATTTCCCATATTTTACTTTTCAATGCTAATTAACCTAAGCGAAAGCACCTAGATTAATCCTATCAAACATGCAATCAAGCCCTAGAAAGCTAGTCAATCATGACATGCTCAACGCATTAGACATAGAGAAAGGCTATCAACTCAAGTGTACAACTTAGTTATGGAAAAGTCCACCTAATTGCAATCCTCTTCAATTAAATTCGATTCTTGTCCAGAACCTTTACTACTTTTGATTCAAGTTACACAAAACGAAAAGTCGATTTCATGTTCTTAAACCTAGCACCAATTACATGCAAATCCTATAAGTGTCGACCCAAATAAGATAAACATATAAAAGTTTTCTATCAAGCAAATTTAATCGAACAAACTCACATAAGCAACTTAGAATCACAATTATAGAATTCGAAAACTTTATTTAAACATAGAAATTGGGCTTAAACTTTGCCCTTAACATTATTTGTTAACTAGAATTCATAGTTTTACAAAATCAAACAAAGAAAACAAGAGAAAGGATATAATACACCTTGAAAGATGAATGATAAAGCCTTGAGACGAAGAACTTGAAGATCCTTGAAAGCAAGCAATCTTCTAGGGACGACACAAGGGTGGATGGCGGTTGGGAAATTGATGTATTGCATGGCTTCTCTTTCTCTTGGCTTGAAAATGAAGAACAAGAAAACTAGAGAATGGAAAAGAAATATGGAGAGGAAATGGAGAGACAAAGAAGATGAGATGGATGAAGGAATTGGTATTTTGAGAGTGAGAGGAGAAGTGTATTTATAGCCCAAAAAATGATGAATGGAGGGTGGAGATGAACATAAATGAAGGGCTAGATATGTTAGACAAATTTGTAAAAAATATCTTCCCACTTGTTTATCACTTGTTCAACTTGAATTGATTTTCCTCCTCAAGATTTTCCACTTGGTTGCAACTTTGATTTTCCTCCTCAAGATTTTCCACTTAGTTGCAACTTTGATTTTCCTCCTCAAGATTTTCCACTTGGTTGCAACTTTGATTTTCCTCCTCAAGATTTTCCACTTGGTTGCAACTTTGATTTTCCTCCTCAAGATTTTCCACTTGCTTGGAGGTCCTAAAAATAGAAACTAATAAGAAAAATAGAAACTTTCCTAAAATGAAAAATGGCAACTTACTAAAAATGATAAATAGAAACTACAAAAATATAAACTTTCTACAAATAGGAACTTTCCCAATCAAAGAATGGAAACTTTCCTAAACAGGATTTTAATAAGGAAATAACGTAAGAAATGTAGGGAAATGCAGTTAAAACGTCGCATTAAAATGCTCCTATCATCCAGCATACCAACCGACTAAGATGCAAAAGTTTCCTTCCTTTGATTCTGCTGATAGTGGTGGTAAGTTAGTTGCTAGGGCTTGAGACCCAAATAAACGTAGAAGAGCTTGTGCTAAAATGATTGTGAGGGATGAGTTGCCAACTTGCCATTTAGTCATGTAGAGGGGGAGAGTTTTATTGAATTTAGGAAAATTGCATCACCAAGGTTTGATCCTTCCTCTCGAAGGACAATTGGTAGAGATATCAGGAATATCTACCAATTTGAGAAGAAAAAGATTCGAGAGTTTTTAGCTAGGAATAATTTGAGGGCTTCTCTTACCACCGATACCTGGACCTCGGTCCAGAATATCAATTACTTTATCTTGACAGCTCATTTTATAGATGAGACTTAGGCACTACACAAGAGAATAATAAACTTCACTATTATTCCAAATCACAAGGGTAAGACAATAGGGAAATTGGTGGAGTCATGCTTGATTAATTGGGGTATTGAGAGAGTTTTCAGCATTGTAGTTGACAATGCATCGAGTAATCAGGTTGCAATAGAGTATATGTAGGGATGGAAAAAATCCCTATCGGGTAGGGTACCCATAGGGTATTCGACCCTAATGGGGAGAAATTCGGGGAAAATCGGGTAACGGAGATGGGGATTCCCAATATTCGAATTCTAAAATCGGGTACGGGGCGGGGATGATATTTTGATCCCCATCCCCATACCCACCCAATAAGAATTATACAAAATACATATATATATATATATATATGTTTGTTTATTTATTATATATATTTTTTTGATATTATTTATAAATAAATATTTATGTAAACTTCATATTTTTGTCAATATTTAAATTCTGTTAATAAATATGTTCAAAAAAAGGAAGATTCTTTTAATAAAAGATTTTTATCAACATGTTAATTTTCCTTGATTGAAATAAGAAATTTATTTTATTTTATGTCCAATTTTAACTTCATATTTTACAATCCATAATTGTTTGTATAAATTTTTATATAATAAATTGGTAATATTGTTAATGGGGATTGGGGCGGGTATGGGGACCTAATCCCCAATGAGGACGGGGACGGGGAATCTCCAGTATCTTATTACGGGGATTGGGGAGGGTATGGGGATGAAGAATGAAGTCGGGTATGAGAATGATAATTTAATCCTCTTACCCTACCCTCCCCATTGCCATCCCTAAGTATATGAAGGAGAAGATTGAGAATTGGAAGCAGTTAGTATTAGGTGGGATTTTTATGCATGTTAGGTGTTGCTACCATGTTTTGAATCTTATTGTGAGTGATGGAGGAGCTTGATTCCTCCATCGAAGCAATTAGGAACGCTGTTAAGTTTATTAGGAGTTCACACCTGCAAGACTCGAGAAATTTAGGAAGTGTGCATCTAGAGAGAAGGTTGAACACAAGGGGGTATTGTGCCTTTAGATGTGTGCACAAGGTGGAACTCCACCTATTTCATGTTAGACATAGGCAGGCCTTCATGAGGTTGGAAGATGAGGACTAGCGGTACGAAAACTACTTTCAGGAAAGGGTTGGGGGAGGAAAAAGGGTCGGACTGCCTAGAAATGAGGATTGGGAGAAGGCTGCTAGGTTGGTGAAATTTCTCAAGATTTTTTATGATGCAACTTTGGCATTTAGTGGCACTAAAGTGATAACTGCAAACTAGCTTGTTGGGTGGATGTGTACCGTCATTGAAGAATTGGACAAATGCAACCAAAGTGTTGATCTTTTGATGGTTAACATTGGGGCATCAATGAAGAAAACATTCGACAAGTATTGGTTGAAGTTGGAGGACTTGAACCCTATTTTGCTGCTTGCTATGGTATTAGATCCAAGATACAAGATATTGTATCTTGAGTTCTTTTTTCTGTTGCTGCAGCAAGACATGAGCTTGGTCTCAAAGATGATAAATGATGTTAAGGGGTCAATTGTTGTAGCTTTATCATGAGTATGCTAATTCTGACCCTGTGATTGCACAAGCATCATTTGAAGTTACACAGCCACCTAAATCAATCAATTTCTAATGCCAGAGAGGAGGATAGTCATGTTGCATCAATGAACAAGTTCTTGAGGCTTAGGAAGCAAAAAGATGTGGTTGAGATAAGGAATGAAGTCGACAAGTACTTGCTTGAAGCTGCCGAAGACTCTGCCAATACAAAATTTCAAGTTTTAGATTGGTGGAAAGAGAATTCTGTTAGGTTTCCAGTTTTGTCTAAAATTGCAAAGGATGTCTTTGCCGTTCCAGCTTAATGATGGCTTCGGAGTCTGCTTTTAGCCTAAGAAAAAGGGTTGTTGACCCATTTAGAGCTTCATTGACTCCTACAATTGTTGAAGGGCTGGTTTGTCTCAATGATTGGTTAAGAGGTAGTGCTTTTAATGAGTACAAAGAGCCAACGAAGACTGAGTTGGAGCTTTATGGTGAGCTTGAGAAGCTTGAGTTAGGTAATTTTTTGACTTTATAGTAATTGTTACTTTGAATATATTTATCTGTGTTAGTTTGTGATTGTTGTTTTTGGTTTCCATTAGACTCTGTTGTTACCCAAGTGTCTAACACTGAGGGATGAAGTAGGTTGCAGCTGCTGGAAATCAGACTAATGAAACAAGCTTTTGAAATAAATTGTTGTGATGCTGGAACAAGTTTTCTGTGACCCAACTTTCTGTTTTTTCCCCTTCCTGTTTCATTCAAATATGAACTGCTTTAACTTTGGTTTGTAATAACTAAAAACTTTAAATTCTGTTTGGTACTTTGAACATGATGTTACTGCCTTTAAGTTCTTTAACTATGGTTTGTAATAACTTTAAATTTATGTTTGGTACTTTGAACTTGATGTTTGTGCTGCTGGAACTTTGATTTACTGCTACTTGGAAGTTGAAACTTTGATTGACTGCTGCATGTTAGCTATTTGGTTTTGACTGTGTTGGAACTTTTATTTAGTTTTGGAAATTGCTTTTTGGTTTGAAATGTTGAACTGTTTGAGCAAATTGTTGATATTTGATAGTTGATATGCAGGTTTGACAGATTGTTAATGTTATTTGTCTAGTTGAGATATTGATTTTATGAACAGGTTATTTGAAATGTTCATTACTTGATTTAGTGAATAGATTATGAGTTGTTTATTTTGTTGATATTTTGATAGTTGATTTTACTCATTTTAGGACAGCTAAATTTGTCGACTTTGGTCGAAAATATGTGAAAAAAAGAAAGCCGACCACAACCGACACCTATCCGCATCGCAAGACAGTGTAATCGAAGTAAGCGGTGTAGGTTTTTAAAATGCGGTTGAGGTTTTAAATATAGCACAATCGAGTGAAGTAGTTCGGTTGCGGTTTAGGCCAAACCGCGCCCACCCTTATTAAAAACGAATGCATAGGGTAAATTGCCGCCTTTATATCTAAATTCAGCTGTAATTATAAATGTTATGACTGCTAATATCTATTTGATTGTATAATGAAGTTGAACAACATGACAATTCTACAATACAGGTGTAGAAATAAGAAGAAAGTGATCATAATAAAGGAGAAGAAAAGAGACAAGATATAGGGTGTAGAAAAATGATAGTAAGGTATGATCATTTTATATAAGTTATAATTTTTCTTAATGACGATGCATCAATTAAGGGTTTTGTTTTGCTGATGACATATTATAATTGATATGGTTTTTATGAATACCAAATTGATTGAAAAACAACATTACTCTCAATTTATTGATGCATAAATTATTGATTGTTTTGAGTAATATTGTTATGGGCAAATTTGGTATGTGAAAAAGTAAAAGTTGACTCATCATACTAATATAGGAAAGTAAGTTGACGTGGATGCTTAGTCACTGGACCGCAATTAACAAAACTTTTCGTCCGGATTACAATCAAAACAGGTCATGATTTTTGGACTTATAACTAATTAACTCTTTTATTTTATTTTAGAAATGAATGCGAGACTTCACATCAGATATAAGTACGGGATTATTAACAAATGACAATCCAAAAACGCACTCATTACTAACTAGCTACTGCATATAAATTTCACGAAAATACATATTTATAACTACAATTTGAAAGAAGTGGAAAAAAGTCTTTACTTCTTCTCAAGCCTAAACTAAGATGATCTCATTAAAACCTTGTTCAGATAAAACCCAATGACAACAAACTCTAAATTGAGAAAAGAGTATCTCCCGCTAACTATAACAATAATCACAAGCCACAAACAACACGACCAAACCAAACCCTATAACAGCACTATGCATATTTTGTGCTTTATCAATATGTTGTGCTACATTATAATATCCGGAAGTGCATATGCTGCTAGCTTTGCACGAAACTTTTGAGATAGTATGTAATAGTAACAAAACTTTAATACATTCAATCAACCGTAACCTAATATTATTTTAATGATACCGATAAGAATATTATGTCTCATTAAAAGGAGAATGCAATTCATTCAATGCAAAATCGATTCCAGCCTGTAAAGCTAAGAACACAACAGCAAGAGCTCATTCATGGACTATAGAGTCTATAGTAATGAGCCCAAGAGCAAAATTGACCAGACCAAGAAGAACATATACTTATCTATGGACTATGGACTATAGTCATCATCCCCTCAGTTTTTATGGTTCTTGATCAGTCAATGTTGGTGAACAAAATATTTTTACACGGTTATAACTACGATAAAAATTCAACTCTCAATTCTCCTCTCTATATAGTTAATTAGGTAATGTCATTTTCTCTCTTACGTCGATACTTAATAATAAGCAAAACGACTGCCAATAGTGAAAAAACATGTTTTGCTGCCTTTGCACATTGATGAAGATTTCAAATCAAACTCTTCAACATTATATAATATACCAACCAACTGGAAATATAAAAAAAAGGCCACAAATCAAACTCATATAAGTTGGCTTTTATACTTGTAATCAAAGACTTGTCCAAGATCTCTAATGCAACGTTCATGGTCCCAAATCTTTCATTGCGTAAACAGAAAATAATTGGCCAAATTATCAGGATCATTTTTGAATAATAGTTTGGTACGCACCAAATATATTTAAATTTAGCGGTTGCACATGCCCACCCTTCCTAAATATCTAAGCTACTAAGGCAATTCCATCTGGACCCTTTTTAATTTTTCTGTATAATAGAATTATTGATTGTTTATTTACCTGTGTCTATTTATTTGATGTGTCGGCCAGATCCAATTGCAGTCGTTGCTTGAGGGAGAGAGATTTGCTGGTAGTTTAGAATCGCCCATTTGGGCATTGAAAGTGCACCACACGAGAGAATGAACTAACATTCTTTCTTCTTTCTCTCTCTCACTTCCTTTTTGGAGCATTTGATTGATGTTACATTACGTTTTGGTTATATTCGGCCTATAACATGGCTCTTTCTTACATATATACGTTTGAATATAATATGTTATCTTTTAAGAAATTGAATATATTAATTTACTGTCTGATTAATTTTAAGTCATATACCATGAAAGTAATAGAGTTTTTACGTACATGCATCGGCCATCATATATGGTCCCAGCATCATCGGATTCTAAAATCTTTATCATTACGCTTTTAATTGTTTGGTGAATTTGAATGGTGAATTTGAATGTTAATTTGATAACATGAGTCTTAACCTACGTTGCAAATATATAAAAGGGGTGTACTTCATTCTATTATAAACATAAATTTTTGAATAAGATAAGTGTTGATATGGACTTGATTGAATTCCCAACTAAAATTGTATTTAATTTAAGAATGTAGCAGTCCAATAGGTGCCAATTTTTATTTTTAGTGCTTTGCAGAGAATTGTTCATCTTTGTGCACTTTATTGACAAGTGCCTTGAGCACTTCTAGCCCATGATTTTTCTTTTCTCTTTGGACTTTGGACAAAGTTTGTAACTTTATTTTTCTTCTCAAAGAGCTTCTTAAGCAAAATTGCTTTTGACAATAATAACCAAAAAAGAATAACATGTGACCTCAATTCTCCAAGTAATTCAATGAGGATTCAAGGATTTAAATTGAATTTTTCTTAAAATTTTAATTTATATTTAATCGTTTGACCGTTAAATTATAACTATGTAAATGAGGATATAATCATAATATTTATTTAAATTACATAAAAGATTCTTATATGGTTGCTATATGAGGAATCTTGTCTTGTCGGTAAGGAAACTCGATCAAAGAAACTTCAAAATTGGTATGCATCTTTTAAAGCCAAAAGAAGAAAAATCAAAGTAAGAAATTCTGAAAAGGAAAACTGGCGTATGAATCCCGAAATATCGATTCTTGCAGATAAGGAAAAGTCGAATTGAAATTGTGCAAGTAAGATTCTTATGCCAAATTTTATAATGGCATAGGACGAATCGACGAAGATACCATATATATCCCTCTCTTTGGTCATTGGTGATTGCATCACTGTCCTAATAAGCAAAGTAGGAGACAGGACGTTTGAGGTCAAGCTGCTAAAGGCCTTAATAGGTTCGTACATTTTCTTCGGGTTTCGGATGCGAGGTGTTTGTCAAATTGTTCAAAGAAAAATAGTTGCGATGATAAAAGGCGATGTAAATACAACTAAATCAATGACTTAAGATGTTGTAAAAGCTTCCGTTTTTGTTTTATCATTTGACAAAAGTGCAAGTGAAGAATTTCATTACCGTTAATTGGTTGCTTTGGCTCCTCTAAAGCAGACAATTGCGCAATGACCATTAACACTTTAAACTATTTTCTATGAGTAGTAATGGTATGCCCAGTGAAAGGGTTCAGTTAGCTCAATTTATTTAGAAAAAAAAAAAAAACAACAACAACAACAATTTTTAAAATCTTCGTTCAATTTCATTTGCCCCGCTAAAGAAATGAAATTGAACGAAGATTAAAAAATGAGAATGGATTTCAGAGTGGATGCTAGAGATAAAAAAAAAAGATTTGATTTAACCAAGATTAAAAAATGGGAATGGATTTCAAAATGGATGCTATAATCTCGAGTATCTTATATTAAGTAAAGGGAGTAATGCTAGCTACCTTCTCCTTCTACCTTTCCCTTTCAACCTTCCCCACTCAACAAATGACATGTGGATTCCACTACCACTTTAAACTCAATATTTATTACATTGAATAACTAATTCTATTTTTTCCATGTCTGTCATTCTAATAAATGTCTCACATTTTTTTCCTTCTATATTTTACTTTGACTTTGTAGGATATTTAAGTTATTTTGCATTTCTTTTTTCTTAATTAATTTTGCATATTTTAATTGTTATTTTGACAATCTGGGTTGTGGTTTTTTTCTTTCTGGATTCATCTAGGTCAAACTTCCTTCTTCCCTTTCTCTCAAATCTTTCTTTATCTCTTTCTATTTCTCTAGCATCCATTTTGAAATCCATTCCCATTTTTTAATCTTGGTTAAATCAAATATATATATATTTTTTTATCTCTAGCATCCACTCTGAAATCCATTCTCATTTTTTAATCTTCGTTCAATTTCATTTCTTTGGCGGGGCAAATGAAATTGAACGAAGATTTTAAAAATTGTTGTAGTTGTTTTTTTTTTTCTAAAGAAATTGAGCTAACTGAATCCTTTCACTGGGCATACCATTACTCTTCCACCACTCATACAAACCACAGATGGAAGAGTTTCTATTTATTCGGTTGAATTGTCAGCTGACCCATGTTTGTGTCCTAATGATTATGAAGTACTAGTACGATACAATAATGAGTTTCTTTCTGTAACCAGTCTTGCATATTTTAGATCATGGTATTTTTGATCAGGGGATGATACTTGGACTCAAATAGGTGATGAAAGTTTCGCCAGCAAAGTTAGATGGCGATTAAGAGTATTGGAAGTGATGTTTTACTGGATAATAATAATACAAGCTAAAAAGAAAAAAACCACAACCTATATTGTCAAAATAGCAATTTTTATGCAAAATTTTTTAAGAAAATAGAAATGAAAAATAAATTAAACATCCTACAAAGTCAAAGTAAATACGAAGTCATGGGTTCGAGTCACCATGGGGGCAGGAGTGAAACCCTTTGATCCTCTTTTAAAAAAAAAAAAAAAAAGTAAAATATAGAAAGAAAAAAATGTGAGACATTTATTATAAGGGCAGACATGGAAAAAATAGAATTAGTTATTCAATGTAATAAATATTGAGTTTAAAGTGATAGTGGAATCCACATGTTTTTTTTTTTTTTTTGAATAGGGCCAGGTTCCATTTATTGTATTAATAGTAGTAAAGTTTTGTATGGGGGGGGGACATAAAACCTGAACCCCGAGCTACATAAGAACAAAGACATATATCCTCGTAGAGAACGTCCTGAATAATAACAGAAGTCTCATCTAACCATACATCATCAATAGCAAAACAACTAGCAACGTGTGCAAGTCTATCAGCAACACCATTTGCTTCACGGTAAATATGCCGAATTCTAACTGAATGGAAAGTATCAAGATAATCTCTACAATCATCAAGAACCTGACTTACCTCTGAGAAATTCTTCTCATCACTCCGTAGAGCAGCAATCAGAATGGTAGAGTCGCTTTCAACATCAATGTCATTTGTTGAGTGGGGAAGGTTGAAAGGAAAAGTAGCTAGCATTCCTCTATCAAGTATCTTGTGATTTATAAAATTACATGCTTAGAGCAACTCCAACAGCTTCCCTATAATTTATGTAGTATAGGGAAGCAAAAGTCAAAACTTTAGCATCTTTTTATTCTCCAACTCCAACAGATTTCCTATTTTATAACAATATCTAAAATCTCCATATTCTTCCTTAAAATTTTAGAGTTTGTTGTGAATATAGGGAATTTGGTTTTCTTTTTCCTCACTTTCCCTAAAATATGGATAGTTATAGGGAATTTATTGGAGCAAAAGAGACTTAATTTTCCCTAAAATAGAAAAAAATCAAAATATAGGGAATCTGTTAGAGTTGCTCTTATATTTAAAATGAGAAATGTTAGCAACATTTCCCTCCAAACTTTTCCTTTCTACATTCCCCACTTATCTTGTGTCATGTGGATTCATTTATGATTACAATCTATGTATTTACTACCTTGAAAAAATAACTAATTTAATTCCATGTTTTGCCCTTATTAAATCCTCTCTATTAATATGAAAAAAAAAACTTTTGACTCTTTTGTTTTTCTAACTTCATTTCTTATATTTCTTAAGTTTTTCAAGGAAAATTTTTCTTTCATTTATTTGGTCATATTCCATAATACTGAGTCTTTTTTTGACTTTTTTTTTATATATAAAACCAATAGAAAATAAAAAGAAACAAAACAACAAAATGTTAAAAATCACTGACATGGCAGTTGCAAATGTTTTTTTTCCCTACTCGTTAGAACACATGTTAGATTAGATGATTATATAATTTTTATTTTTTTTTAACATTTTCTTTGATATATGTATATAAGTAAAGCAAAAGTTTGGGCCATTTTTTTTGTTTCAATTCTTTTTTCTTTTTCTTTTTTTCTTTTGGAAAAAAATTTGAAGTATGTATGTTCTTAAATATATATACATATATTTCTTATGTAAATACGTACATAAGCCTACAAAAGTAATATAAATTGCAAATAAAAATGATTCACAAAAGAAAAAAAAAAGTTGAGAAACTAAAAATAATTACTTAATTAAATGCATGTGAAATTAAATAAGGGTAAAGAGGGGAAGTGAGAACTTGACTTTTAATTGTATTAATTATTTAAATTTTTTAGATAGTGGAATAGACGTGGCATGTAATTAATGGAGAATGTAGAAAGGGAAACGTTAGAGGAGAAGATTGGTAGCATTCTTCATTTAAAATTTAATAATTACATTTTTGTTCAATTATTGTTAACGGGAAACTCGCAAATCTTTTAAATACATGTGCACAACATCTGAATTCATGCATGTATATCTTATCCAATTATCAACAAATATGGAAGGCTAATTTTTATGAGGTCTTGTCATGATTAACAAAACCTCATCTTACATTTCTATGGCCGAAACCGTTCAGGATCACGATCACCTTCAAATGAAAAGTTCATTAAGAAAATTTTAATCCATTACGAAATTCATTATTTAAGATACTGTAGTACTGTACTAATATGAGATTGTAAATTAAAGATTTGTTAATTATAATCGCACTAAATGACCTAAAATTTAATTCATTAATTTGTTGCTTAATATATTAAGGGAGAAAACAAGATCAACCCTAATGGAACAAATGGTACGTAGTTGGGAGTTGGCTGCCATGAAGAACAAGTCCTCAAACACTGACCAGACCTAGTCACGGTAGTAAAACCCATGCTTAATGTTTCTAGAAAATCGACCATATCCTCAAAGAAGACCGAAATTTAAAGCAGTCTGAACGGTGATAATTTATTGCCTTATCCAACATTGAAAAATCTTAATTACCGGATTTAACAAAGACTGGTAGGTAAAAAAGTCAAACTTTTCTCGGAGGAGTAATGGATAGGCATTCCTACACATACACACCTCTTCCGCACAATCCGCATGCCCGAGATAAAGGAAACGATACCCCCTCAATGGTCCACGTTGCCTCTACGACACTCCTCCCCCGCCAATCACCACCCTCCTCCCAGCCCCACCGGTGACGTGGCAAGATTTAATTAGAAATAGACTGCTGACCACGTGAGATGGGGGTGGTCCGTCGGGTATGGGATTGGAGCTCAGACCTAGTCACCGTCGAATTCACGATATCGCGGCGAGCGAGAAAAAGAGATGCGCTACACGACCGTTAGGAACACCGTCTTTGTCCGAAGGTGGGGTCCAGTGGTTGCCAGTGAGGAGTTGACACGTAAGGGAACGAGTCCAGCTGGAAACACGTTATATTCGGTTGGCCAGAATATGCGGATGCTATAGGCATTTTTCCAATTTCACAGGGGGAGAAAATTAAAATTCCTTGTTTAAGTTTTTTGCTCGCCTTTAAATGGGAGAGAAGAAAGAGAGCGGGAACACGTACAGCTCCTCCTTATTGCTTTCGTCCTCTACTTGAGCGCCCCCACAACTACTCCATTCCCATTCCTCTCTCTTTTTCTCTCTTTGAGATCTGTGCTGTTCTTCTTCTTCTTCGTCTCCGGCGAGGCTTTGCTCTTTGCTCCGATCCTTTTGCAGGTGCGTTTTTTCTTTGCTTGCTTTTTCCGGAGACTTGATTAATCGCTTTTTCCAGCATCCATGGCTGATTTTAGCGTCGTTTTGTTGGATTTATGGCGCATTTTTAAGCTGATTCTACCGTCGTTTTACTGTGCTAGTGGATCTGATTTTTTTTTAATTTTTCCGCGTTGAGTGCGTTTTTTCCTGTTCACGCGGTTTGTCTCTTAGTTTGCGTCTTTTACTTATTTATATGTATTGAAGACGATTCTGCGGAATTTGTGATGATTTCTGGGATCACAATTTTTAGGTGTTGAGAGGTGGTAGTGTTTTTGGTGATACTGTTCATGGAGACTTTGTGTTGTGTGGATTAGAGTTAAGTTTTGGCAGATCTGAGGTGGTTTGCTGGATTTTTAGATTAAACAGGGCTCTGTGCGGTTTCGTTTGCTCGGAGACTCGGTTTAGTGTTGAATGAACGCTTTTGCTGGAAGCGTTTTTACCTGAATTTTTTTCGAATGTGGATTTTGGAAGTGAAAACAGTGGTTTTAAAAAATTTGGAGCTGTTTGAATTTGTGGTTTTGGTACGTGAAATTGATTCTTCTCCTTTCGTTCTGCTCATACTCCTACTAGAGTCATTTGGATCTGATAGCTTAGGTCCTTCACATGTAATCTTAGTTTATGCGATCTTTAGATTTAAGTTCGATATTGGCGCATCATGACTATATATATTGCTGTATATATGAGGTGCTTCAATGCATATGAGAATTTTGGTATAATTTATTAAAGATGAGAACTGTTGCTATATTGTAAATAATTTGTGTGTGGGAAGAGAGGAAAAACATTAAAGAAAATAGGGAGGAGAATGTTCTAAATGATCATAACAGGTACTTTTACTTGATTCACATTTTCATGTCTTTGACATACTTATGCTTGTCAATTGAAGCTCATACAACATGCCATTTCCTATGATGTAGATTACTCAACATCTGAGATACGCCTACCTTATACATTTTTTTTTTGTTCGGTTAGTTGTTGTAGATATTTTTTTTTTTTTTTTTGAAAGGAGTTGTTGTAGATATTAACTTTTTGGAATTGTGTCAAATGCTTGCGAGGAATGATCCTTGTAAAACATATTTCACAAACTTTGCTTTGTCAAATACCTGATAGCAGCTAATGTAGGTCGGCATCTGATAACTTCATGTGTTCTATCTTGTAGTAATGGCTCCACCCATTGAGTCTACTCAAACAGTTACTGAGATTCCCCAAAAAGTTGCTGAAATTCCTAAGAAAGTTGCTGAAGTTCCTAAGAAAGTTACCGAGACTCCCCACAAGGGTAGCAACCATTATTCCTCACATCCTCCTCTTAATGAGAGGATACTTTCTTCCATGACCAGGAGGTCTATAGCTGCACACCCTTGGCATGATCTTGAAATAGGTAAGCACTACCTTTATAGCTTTTGTTAACCATTTTAGCCTGCTGTCTTTCTTTAAGTTATTAACCTATGTGGACATATCTTTTGTCATTTAAATGCAGGACCTGATACTCCAAAGATCTTTAACTGTGTAAGTACTCTGAACATTAATAATCATTTGATCCCTTAAATTTTTTAGATTTTGTTATGATATATGTTCTGTGGTGCTTGCTCAAAATTTTCATTTCCCAGACCTAAGTTAAACTGGTGTTGATTAAATAATTCACTGATTGTCAGTACAGCTGAAATAAGTAACTTAGAAAGTCATTTAGTTTGAATTGACCATCCAGAATTTAGTTATATGCTTCATATTGTCCTCATATTTATGTAATCTGCTCCAGAAGATACACTACTATCGTTGTTAACAGTATTTTCTCTAAATACTCAGTTTTTCAGACTGCAACCTAACAGATTTGGCAGCTAGCAATTACTTGTTCAGAAAAATTGTCAAACTATGAATTGCAATACGTTTCATGTTTGGAATCCTACTCACCATTGCTCTTCGGGAAACAAAATCCATGCAGGTTATAGAAATTGGAAAAGGAAGCAAGGTGAAATATGAACTTGACAAAAAAACTGGACTTATCAAGGTAAATATCTGTGCCACTTATCTTCTGGTACCTCTAGTGTAAGTAGAGTATGATTGCTAACTGGTGATTGTATACACAGGTTGACCGTATACTGTACTCATCTGTTGTCTACCCTCACAACTATGGCTTCATCCCCCGTACGCTTTGTGAGGACAATGACCCCTTGGATGTCTTGATTATTATGCAGGTAATTTAGGCTTTATTTCTGTTGCAAGTTATGTTTTTGGAATTTTTGTTTGTGAATCTCGCACAATGGGGAAATGGTCTTGTGCATTTTGAAATGACCTTCAACCAGTTGGTCGTTTACATACCATCCATGTCCGATGTGTTCCCTCCAATAAAATCATAAATTTGTCTCATCAACATACACATATCAAAAAGTTTGTCAGATACCTTTCATCCATGTGTAAGCCATGCTAGTGAAATCATGGGTAATCTATAATTAGACTTCCACATTTTCGGAATCCTTTGTGTTTATTTCAAAGCTGTTGCTTGTATCTGATCTATTGTGATTCTGCAAAAACTGACAGGAGCCAGTTCTTCCTGGATGCTTTCTTCGGGCTAAAGCTATTGGCCTGATGCCCATGATTGATCAGGTACATAGTCCGACCAAAATTATTGTTCTCTTACTTTCCATGGGTTTCTAATTTCTTATGGAAACAGGGTGAGAAAGATGACAAGATCATTGCTGTTTGTGCTGATGATCCTGAATACCGTCACTACAATGACATCAAGGAGCTGCCACCACATCGTTTGGCTGAGATCCGTCGCTTCTTTGAGGACTGTATCCTTCTTAAAATTTACTTGTACAGAGAGTATATTTCTATGGTTTATTTTATGTTCCTTCTCCAGAGCTCTATGAATATAAAATGTTTCCTTAACAAAAACAAAAACAGACAAGAAAAATGAGAACAAGGAGGTTTTAGTTGATGACTTCCTCCCTGCATCTGCTGCCTTTGAAAGTATCCAGCAGTCCATGTAAGTGATAATGATTTGATGCTCTCTGACCCTCACATGCACTCCTAGACTGTAGGATTGCTGCATAAAAGTATAGAATTATTGTTTCCATTACATCTGCATCATAAATAACTTTCTTTGTTTCAAGTATTTTCAGTTCTGGTTCTATAAGAAATTTGATTCAAAATTGCATGCTTTGGCCTAAATTTCATTTGAAATATCCGGAAGTTCAAGCATTTTGAATATTAGTTCATAAGTTAGACTCCATTTGTACATCACTCATCTTTGGAAAGAGTCGCTCTTGGATGCTTAATTGGAATCAATTTACATTCATATAGTATGGTCTTAATCTCTCAAAATATTTGTTCTGATGTATAGGGATCTTTATGCGGACTACATTGTGGAGAGCCTCAGGCGGTAGTTGTTCGTGCGAGCAATGAATCTCGGTGCTATCCTATTATAGACAGATAATATATGTTCTTATCTTTGTAATGATGATGATGATGATGAAAATAACTCTACAAATTCGTCGTTTTGGCATACATACATTGTGAGACAATGTACATGCTTATACGACTTCTAGATGGAAATTTTCTTATATGACAAGTATCAAGTCTTGTATACAGTGATGAATGTTGAAAAGCGTACATCGGTGTCCCAATTTTTTTGTATTTAGCCTATCATGGGTTTCAGACAATTATCTTTGATTTGTGTTATGGTTATCCCTTCATGAATGTATTCTTTATAAATGTATTCTTTTATATGTTCGATGTAATGAATCTATTCTTGTAAAATGCTCAAAGTTAAGTCTGTAAAAACGTTACAGAATTCCAGATTTGTCACTATGTCAGCTCCGAATAAGCAAACGTTTTCATGACTCGAAGAAAGAGAGACGTCTTAGAAGCGTTTTTTGCACTGTCAAAAACAGTTTTGAACACTCCTTTTAGCTTCTTCCGTGCCCATTCGAAGTAATGAGTCCCAAATGAATTGGCCTCCCAACCTTGTTTGGATCAATCGACGTTCTGCTCTGCAATAATCCCAAACTTTTCTGTTCTTGTGATAATCATTACACTCGAAACTCAACAAAGCAACTTTTAGCGCAACAAATTACATGCAACAAGCTTAGTAAGCATAATAACATATGGGTATATATGCTCTACCAAACCAACTTGTATTAAGTCTTTCAGAGCACTCTTGTTGAAGGTCGTTCAATCTCTTTCCGCATGAGTTTTACTTCAACGTTATAGCGCCTTAAAACCATAATGTGCTTGTCATGAAACCGCTTTTAGTACAAGCACTACGTAGCAAACGCACTCCTACAAAAACGAGCCTGTAGTGTCGAACACTTGCCTGGAGCCCCCACGCGACATGAAACCGCCTTCAGTAGAAGCGATATGTACCAAAAGCACTTCTACAAAAACGAGCCTGAAATGTCAATCCCTTACTTCTGATAAAAGGTATGGGCCTTAACTTTATCAGAAGCAGCCCACAATCCAAGAAATGATAAACATCCACGTCACTACTTAATCATCAAAAACTCAGAATCAAAATATTCCAAAACCTAAAGCATAAAAATCCATAAACCCTCTCACCCACCAAGCTCCTCTCTCCTCTCAAAACCCCCCAAAACCCCAAAAACCCTTTTCACTTGTGGGCGATGTGCTAAAAAGCCTAAAACCCTGATTGAAATTCCAAAACCCAAATTCCCGATCATGAGCTCCTTCAGCAGCACCACCAACTTCGACAACCTGATGCTCCAAACCCTCATGGGTCGCCTCCAAATCCGACCCCCAACCACCACCGCCAACAACAACTCCTTCCTCTCCCAAACCCTCGAAGACCTCCTCTTCGATGCCGCCAACCTCTCCGCCGCCGACGACGACGACGACGAGAACAAGACCCAGCTCGCCAAGGAGGAATCCAAGCTCGAGAGGGAGATCATCCGGGTCATCCTCACCGGCAACACCGATTCGCTCAAGCCCAATTCGGGTCAGGCCGTCACGATTGGGGAGCACCACATTTGCGTCGGGTTTCACGAGGAAACGGGTTCGGATTATCGGGTTTGGGAGTGGCACGGCCATATTATGCTGTTTGATGAAGAAAACGGGTACACGCCGGAGTATATTTACGGGAATTACTTTGAGAGATTGATTGGGAAGGCGCGTGGTGGAAGTAGTGGCGGCGGTGGTCGTGGTGAAGAGGTGAAAGAGGAGGAGGAGGAGGAGGAGGAGAAAGAGAAGGTGGGGAATTTGGGGCTCAGGGAATTGATCGATGGTGTGGAGGATTCTGGTCTGGCTCGGATTGTTCATCGGAATATCAATGCCAATGCCGGTTCTACAACTACCGCAAGGTTTGTGTGATCACCGTTTTCCGTATATCCCATATCTATGTTCTTGTATTGCTTTCGAGTTTTGCATTTGTGAAGTCTTTTGGAGTTTCAACATTCTTGTTTTATTTAGAAATGCCTAAATGCAATTTGATGATGCTACTAGTGTGTTAGTGCCACTTCAATTACAATCTAGTGTTTATTGCCATTTTAGCTCATTTTTCATTGATGTTTCGAAAGTTTGGAGTAGAGGTTCCATTCAAGTATTAGCCGAAAGATCATAGGGAAGGAAGCATCTAGATTGTAATTAGAATTAGTAATCGGTAGGTTTTCTGTTTGATTAAAAAAATTTATTGGAATTGACTGGCCCTCCTTTGCCTTGTGGTTAGTGACTTGTTATACCGTCAAAGTCAGAGGTTCAAGCTTGATGTAACTGATCTAGATCAGGTTGACACCTCCAAAATAGGTCATGATTGGACTAGCAGTTTAATGAAGAGATATGCAAGTGGGATTAGGATGTAACCATCCTTGACTTTGCTTGCTCATGGAGATTCTAGTTTTAATGTCAAAGCTTAAAAGATGCCAAAAATCAGTGTTTTAGTTTATGAGATAGAAGCAAAAGAAGGTTGACCAAGTACTGTCTTAGCTTTTTAGACCTGTATTCATGGGTTGACAATATATTGTGAGCACAGAAGTATCACCAAGTTCTGTCAATAGGCTGAGTGAAAGAAGTACGACCAAGTACTGTCTTTAGACCTGTTATCACGAATTGACAATATATGCGGCCGTGATGATTCTGCTACTACTTACTTGTACGTTGAATTGTTCACATTTGTTTGCAGTCTTACCATCATTTTGTTCACACGTTTTGAGTCTTAAAACCATTCCGGCATCAATTTTCCCTATCTTAAACATGGGATATTGCTACAATGTGGTCATATTCATATCCCTAAGTGGATTTTGTGAAGTGTTTTAGGACATCAAATGTAAAATTACAGAATGCTGTAGTTGTGAATTTTTTTCATCTTCAAGTAAATATTATGTGATCCTTCCAAAGTCCTGCTGTCCTCACCAAGTTTTTAGACCTTTCATGTACTTTTTTCCTCACAAAGTTGTACTTACCTGCATGTTCCCCTCATGATCATTGGGTGTTTTGATTCAAATTCTGAAAAGTGGGGACTCAGTCCCCAGAGGAGTTGCTTAGGATTCCTTAGTTATATCATTAACTTTGCATGATATCTTGCTCTATTCAATCTTTAAGCATCGATATTGTAAACTTAATTGAAGCAATGGTATCTGGTGTGCTTATGCTATATCGTCATGCAGATCATGCCAGTTCCACTAAGCTAATATTCTTTGCATGTTTTCTGCTGTCTTCTCTTACAGGACTTAGTTGAGACAGAAAGCTTTGGTTTGCATAAGCAGTTTGGGGTGTAAAGAGCGAGCTGCATTGAGCTTCTTGTTGCTTTTGTTACTTGGATTTTGAGATCAAGATTGATTGTCATTTTACATGGTGCCTGTTGCTGCTTTCTCTAGTTTTTCTTGGGATTTCCAGTACTTTTGGACGGTACAGAAGAAGGAAAAGGAATGTATTGTGAAACATATATCTCTTTTAATGTAGTTTCTTAGCAGTTTTGACTAATAAGTGCATCAATCTCTTATATGTTTTATGCTACCTAGCTGTATATTTTAGTTACCTGCCATGATGCCAGTGGAACAGTAGGTTTCCTAGAAGTGGTTACAGTTGCTAAGCCTGCTCTGCTTTCCCTTCACATTGGCTTCCAGAATGATGGAAATAGTACATTATTTTGTTACTAATTTGCCTAAACCCCTAAATCCCTAATTAGAAGCGAGTCAAGCGACACAAGGGCCAACTGGTATTAAGTGAGTTTTAAAATCGCTTCAAGTTTGGTTTTTTATTATTTATTTATTTATTATTATTATTATTATTATTATCCCTAACTCTCAAATTATTCTTGAAACAGTAAAAATTGTTTTTACTGTCATTCATGGCAGAGCGGCAGTGCGTTATCTTTCTGTTGTGTCATCTGTATTGTAAAGCGAGGCATTCTTTGTTAATTGAATACATAAATAATTATTCGGGACATCCTCTGAATTCTAATTGTAACTTTGGGGTTAGAACTCCCATTGTGTTTTGTGTTTGACAGTTTCACTATTAATCAAGGCTTAAGGGCAGCCCAAATAATAAAATAAAGACCAAGAGAATGAGAATAACCTTATTTATCTATCGAAGGTAGACAGAAATTGGTTGAATTTTCATCTAATTTGCTATATTTTGAAATATTTGTATGATGAGAATTTTTTAGGTGTTAACTTATGGGTGACATTTTTATGTTGAAACACCAGCCATTGCACCGTTTCTAGTTTCGAATAGGTGATCGGTCTGGCCTTTAGTCACTGTCTGTGATGACCGAAACCACCTAGCCCCTTGTTATTCACTTCTCATGCCATTAGGCCGATAAATATAGGCCAGGCAGGCCGTCCCCTAAGGCCCCGATCCCATGGGTGTTAAATTTGTAGGGGATTGTATACAAAAATAAAAAGATAAAAACGATGAGTCTTCAGCCAGGAGGACAGCATGAAGAATTGAAGATTAAGATCATATAGATAAGGGGAGAAATTAAAAGGAGACTTCTTTTTTCATGTTTGATACCAAGCTCAAGTCAAGAAGACGCTTCTATGTGTATTATTGGTACAACAACAAATGGAAAATTTGCTGCAATAATGGAAGCTGCACATGACTACAGAATCCGCAGCAATGAACAAGAGCCTTTTGTATACCTTCCAAGTCCTGAAGCCTCTGTCTAATGACAGCTTTGTTAAATTATTACTCCACTGCTCTCTTCCGATGCGTCCTCAAGCCCCAGTTTTCTCTCTTCAGATAAGAATTCATTACGAGCATAAGCCACATCCATCAAGAATTTGAACAGCAAAAAGTAGTAAACTTGGGAGCTGAATATGCCACATTCAACAGTTTGGAGGCAGACTGAGAGCTTCTTTTGCTGAAAGGGAACTTGATGTTCAGCTTGGCTGGGCAGTAAGGATGAATCAGACCCAATTGCAGACAATATATTTAGGAAATTTTTTAGTGTGCCTGCCATAAACGAAAGCATCTCTTTTCAGCACGATTGCTTGACGTGAATCTCATAGTATGATAGTTAAATGTACATAGTTTTATGTACCTTCAGAAATTAGGATATCCAAAGAAATCGTGCCCATCAACACACTGAAACCACCATAATGTACTGAATATCTCATGACCGATATCCACTTCCTGTACAGAGATAAGACCTTGCAATTAGTTAAATGACCTGCTTCGCTTACTTCTCATCTATAGTAATATGCAACACATTTCCAATACATACTCTACAGTGGTTTCAATAATTCAGCTAATCTAATAACATAAACTCTACCAATACATATGAATTCCACTGTTCTCAACAAAATTCGCAGCACAGAACCACTTAAATATAGCATATCGGTTGGTTCAATCTTCAGATGAAAAAGTTTTCAGAGACCTCCAATTCAAGGTCAAAGGTCTCGAGAACATACTGGTAAACCGAGACACATTCCTTGATTCATAGGAGGAAAACCATAAATTTATAAAATCCAATTATTAATAAGAATAGGGTGATGATTTTGCCACACTCCACTTTGCCCTATATTTTAGTATTTTACCACATGCACTTCATTTTTATCTATATACATGCGTGTATACCTGCAACTCTGTAAGTACTAGAGCATCTAACCCAAAACCAATTGACAATGGGTGGAGAAGCCAAGTACCTTAACAGCTCTTACCCTACATTTCCAATTTGATATATTGAAGTGTTTGATAACATGCCTATAGAGGTAAAAACATGGTGTCAAATTTATTTTATAGATTTATTCAAGTATAAACTGAGAGAAATCTTTAATTACCTGTATCAACTGGAGTGCCTTTTATTACTTTCATGGCAGCACAAGAGCAACCACCTTCTTCACCTTCAGTCCAAAAATTTGAGAAAGAACATGAACTCAAAATTTACTGTCAACTAATTCTCTGCATTATCTTCAAACAACTAAGTAAAATAACGTACAGGGTAAAGGGAAATAAAGTACCTGGACTCTCTTTGCGCCTATTGCACAACTGTTGTTTCTCCTATTGAATAAAACTCCTAAACACCGACCTACAGAATACGCCCCTCCCAAATCAAAATAGTGAATGAATTGATTGTCTTCCTGCAAAAGAATAAGGACCAGTTGGTGTACGTATGTTAAAGAATAAGGACTGTTACAATTTTGCTCTTTTCTTATGAGAGGTTAAAGCTTTAGTGGTGTTCTAATTGCATGACTTTGAAAACTTCTATTTGCTCACAGAAAGCTTTTGCCTACATTAAATTTTGGTTACAGCAAAGTTTATTGCACTCCACAGCAAATTAACAGTAAATCACAAAAAGAACACATTCTTCTCTCTGGGTTAAGATGTAAACTGTAGAACACAAAATGCAAAAAAGGGACAATAAACAGGAAAAGAAAAGTTCCAAAAAGTGCATAACTTTTGATTTAGACAAACCTACCAATCTGCAAAAGCATCTGCAACTTGGTTGTTTTCTTTGGAGAATGATTGACAAACAATTCTTCCATTAAATCTAAACTGTCAAGCCACCTGGAGATAAGGATTGGAAAGATATTATGAACCGGCATCCCAGTATGTTCTCAACCAGCTTTCAATATCTCTCCAAAAGCCAACTCCAGTGACTCTTTGGAACCATGATGTCATCTTCCTTCAAAGTTCAAACTAAGAAAATCCAAAGAGTTAGAGAAATCTCCAAGAAAAGACACAAAGTAGAATGATAAAAGTTGCTCTATGGTACAACAGAACTGGTCAACTGCTCGACATTGTAAGTCCCCAGTACCAAAATGGTGAAAATATAGTCCCATAGTCTTGCTGAAAAATTACAAGGACCAGTTTTGCGCATATATTTGATGCTGTCTTGAGTCTTGACGAAGACAGGAACAAAAAATTTGGGCAGACCTTCAAGCTACAAGCCATTAAAAGTTCTCCATTAAACAGTTTGAAGACACAAACCAAAAGGTTTCGCTGCTTGGCTCGACACTAAGGAAGAGTCATCAGGTCCTGGATTTACCCACAAACTGCATTTATTTTATATAAACATTAAAAAGCTGCAGTGCGGAATGTCATATAATACTAGTATCCCTTTTATGCATGTTATCTCAACCTGAATTCTATCTGCACTAAAATAGATGTAAGAAGACCATTTTACCTTTGAAAATCAGGATATCCAAATAAATTGTGCTCATGAAAATCCCCAAACTGCCATTAAGGCCATAACTGAATCTATCATGGCCAATATATGCTATGCTTTAACCACTTCCTGCACAGAAATAAGAGCAAGCTCTTCAATTAAATGACCTGCCTCACTTCTCATAATCTCAGGTGTAGTGACACGCAAGACAAACTCAAAACATATTCTATTATGGTTTCAATAAATTTAGCTAGTACTGTTTGACAACATACACTTCACCAATTTATATGTATGCTGCTGTTCTATCACTCATTGATTAAAAATGCAGCAGAGAACCACTTAAAAAGAGTACTGGGAATGTTAAGAAGGTCAACCTTAACCTACATTTTTTATGCATACATAATTTTTTTTTAATTACATTCACAGTAAATTCTACTAGTGAGTCGTGAGTTATGACCAGAATCAAACCTCGTTAACATCTATCTCAAGAAACAAATTAAAATAACTTTGGTCATTATAATTATAAAAAAAAAAAAAAAACCAAAAGGATCTATGGACAAGGCTGCAGATAAAAGAAAAAGCGCATAAACATGGTTTATTCTGTTTTCGAGATTCATTAGAACAAAAAAAATATAGCTTTAAAAGAGTGACTTGGGTTAAATGAATTTCTCAACAAGAAATTGCACAGTATTTTGAACAATTTTGCACTTGTAGGATTACTGATAGGGTTCCAATCCAGGTTGAGAAATATCGTCTCTGTTAATCCAAACAGATTTGCCCTTGAGATATGGATTTTAAATCCAAGTATTCAAAACTAACATATCGTCTCTGTTACCCTCCAATTAAAAAATATGATCCATAAAACAATGTCTATGAATGTAATTAAAAAAAATTTATGTATGTATAAAAAATGTTATTGCAGGAGTATAATACTAAATCAAAATGTCTGCAACCCAACATACAGGTCAAGAAAGGTAACGAATGGAGTGAATTTTTCTTCTGAATTTAACAGGGGAATCTATACCTGTAGCAATTGGAGTGGCTCTTAATATTTTTAACAACAAGACGAGCATCAAACCACCTTTTTCCAGTTAAAGGTGATATCCTGCCATGCTGGAGAGAGATGATATTGAATTGTAGATGCTCCTGCAGATACAATGTAGTTGTAAGCTGATATAAATCGGACAGAGCAGTGAGAGACTAGAGGAAAACATTAGAGAAGTCTAGAAGGTGTTACATGACTTACACATATTACTGCAAAATTTCGAGCAATTCCAAATTGACTTATACCAGCAGCAGGCAGCTCTTATTCTTGATGCGTCACAACCATCCACGCTCATACTAATAAAAAAGAAGTTATGGACACAACAAAAAGGGCTAAGGGTATACATACAAGTTTGAATTTCTTTGGGGATGCTTCAGAAACAGAAAATAATTGTGGCTTTAGAAGTGACCCACTATAGTTGATAGTATTTTCACAACAACAATGACTGTAAATGAGTAGACTAGAGAAACTCAGAGTTATTTTTCTCTCACAAATTTGTATTTCTAAATCAACTAAATTGACTGATTATTCAACTAGCAGAGATGAGAACAAGAAGACGAGAGTGACAAGAAAGAGCCAAAGCATTCTTAGCACTGATTCTTTTTATGATATAAACATAAAAAGAAAAACAAGAGGCATACAACTTCTTCACAATACCTGATGGAGAGAAGAAAAAGAAGAGAAAAGGAGTTACCTTGGACGTTTGGAATATGAGAAATCTTGGGCCATTCTGGGCCGCTGCATCTTTCGCTCAAAAGGGGACTTTCGGTGATGTATAGCGAATCTAATTTGGTGAGGCGGTGCATAGCTTGGACGGAAGGTAGATACATCAGATTCTCGCATCTGCAAATAACTAACCAGTGAAGAGATGCAAGGTTGCCCAACCAATCTGGAATGGCCTCCACTCCCTCAAAGTCCTGTATCCACAAATGGGTCAAAGACATCAAGTGTTGAATTTGTTCAGGCAGAGACTTGAGCTTAGGCCACCCGTAGATACTTAATTCTTCAAGTTGTGGTAGAACCTGAAAAGCAGGGAATGAATCCAGCTCATTCCAAAACGGACCAAGTGTCAATTCCTTGAGACGGGTGAATACGTGTGGGGATGCCATTGCTAACCCACTGGGTAGACATGTTAATCTGGAACAATCATAAATCGTCAACTCACGGAGGGATGTGAGCTTGTCTAAACTTGGAACAGCCTCTAGATTAGGACACCCTGTTATTCTCAACTCCCCAAGAGAGGCACAAAATTGCAGATCAATTTGTGTACTCTGACATCCCTGGATTGTCAATTGACGGAGGGTTGTACTGAGAGTGTCAATTGGAATGGACGTTAGCTTAGGGCACTCTGTTATTGACAAATCAACAAGAGAGGCGCAACAGCCTAGTCCACTAGGTAGGCTTGATAACTCAGGACACTGCCGAAGCCACAGTCGAGCAAGGGATAGGAGGCCCTCAGATGGAATTGGAATGGACGTTATCTTTGGGCAGCTCCCTATTAGCAAAAATTGAAGAGATGTGCAGTATTGTAGCCCATCAGGTAGACTGGATAACTGAGGACATTCTTCGATCCTCAATAGGCGTAGAGATGGGAGACCACCGTGCTCAGGGATGATTGGGATGGACTCTAGACTGGAGCAATCTCTTATCTCCAACATCTCAAGAGATAATAGCCCATAATCACGCAAACACCGCAGCTTAGGACACCCACTAATTCTCAGTTCCTGAAGAGATGCGCGGCGGCAGTGCTCATACCCTTGTGAATGGGGCGGAGCAATACAAGTCAACTCCTCACAATAGGATATACACAAACATGAAAGATTCTGGTTGTTTTCTAACAACCTTTCCGGCAGACAAGCAAGTCCCTTTACAATGCTTATATGTAGAGAAGTGAGAGTGGTCAGACTATTGCTTAGAATACTTGCTATTGGAATGCCTCCGTTATTCATGCCTATGATCCGCAAACTTTTCAGAGATGGAAAATGACTGGGAGCACTTCTCAATTGGTCGCAAAAGGACAAGCCCAAATTCTCAAGGCAAGGAAACACCGTCACTCTTTCCGTTGGCATTTCCATCCATTCAATTAGGTTTTCCGCCCACCCAATATCTAATGTTTTCAATGCAGGAAACAAAACCTTTGTATCATCAGAAACCGGATCATAACCATAAAACTCATTTCCCAAACACCTGAGGTTCTGCATCCAGCTCAAATCCAAACGTACAAGATTGGGCAGATGGCCAAGTACTGTGACTCCTTCGCATTGGTTGCAGTTGGATAATCCAATCTCTTTTAAGTTGTTGGATAGCGATAACCATGATGGAAATTTAACACCCATGAAGCCGGATATCCACAAAAATTCCAGATTAGAATGCGGTCGCAAGACTTCAAGTACAACTTCGTCACTGTAAGCACCGTTGCTCGGCCTCCTAAGCGTCCATCCGAGGTATAACTTGCGTAGATGTTTCTTCTCCACTAAATTTGCTTTCTCTGCTTCTTCTTTATCTCTTACATGTTCCAGATTACGAATACTTAAGTGGTCTTTCAGGTGGTTTAAGCCACCTAATTCCCCAATTCCAGTTCCTGTCTCCTTACCTATCTTTACAGGAGGTAATGATCGGAGATTAGTCAATCTTCCCAATACCCCAGCTGGAACTTCCACAGTTTCATCAAAATAAATATGCCGTAGGTTGATCAAATTTGCAATTTGCTTCGGGAACTCTTGAAGGTAAGAAGGCATTTTAAATGTCTGAAGGTTATAAAGCTGACCCAAAGATTTGGGAAATGCTTTGATCTTTGTATACATGACATTTAGATACCTCAAGTGTCTCAACTTTCCAATTGAATCTGGCAACTCCTGAACGTCTGCATTGTGTAACTTTAAAATACGTAGAGCTTTAAATCCAGGTGAGTTGTCTGAAAGGACTGCTCCATTTGAAAATGCGGAGCGCAAGTACTTTGACTTTGAAACACGTTCAGCAAGATCATGAACGAGATCATGCATTTGGCACGTGATTATATCACCATGGTGATCCCTTTTCACATTTTGAAAAAATGAGTTATGTAACAGAATATTAAAATATTCATTACCTTTGTCTTCCATCTCTAGATTATTTTGGTTGGGAGAAGGGTGAAGCCATCCTTGAGCCATCCAAAGTTGGATCAAGTCGTACTTTTCAAATTCAAAATCTTTGATGAACATGGAGCAATATGCAAAACATTGTTTCAGCGATGGAGATTTCAATTCATCAAAACTCAATTTCAAAATCGTCAATATTCTTGTTTCTTCCTCCGGTAAATCCCATATACCATTATCCACAATCGATTGCCATTCATCACACCTTTTAGAACGCATCATATTTCCCAACACCTATAGTAAAATTGGTGAGCAAATGAGTTAGGTTTCTACAAAACAATAGTGTAACAAAATATAACAATATATTTTCATATTAGTTACTAGTTAGCAGTCAAATGGAAGATGATCTTACTTTCACAAATATCGAATTTCTCTAATGCAATCGAAATGTGAGATATATTCCCCCCAAGGTTAGTGTTTTAGGTTGGTAGGTAGGGTATGGGAGGGTGAATCCTTACAAGATGCTTCAACTATTATATATCATGTGCAAACTGAAGGTAAAGGGTGGCAATGATGTTTTTGTGAAAACCATATTGTTGATCGAGTCCATGGTCCTTACGGTAAAGTCAACTATTATAAGTTTTGTTAGGAAATGGACATGTGGCATAGTCCTGATATCATCCTGCTGGTTCAGTTAAGAATAAGTAGGTTAGGTTGTTAGAAGGCTGCATCATTACAGGTCCTCATCTGTTTATATACTCGATCAAGGCAGTTGGGCAATTAAATCTAATACTTAGCCATTTTTCACTGCAACTTTTCTTTAAATTTCTTTGTTTCCAAGAGTTAAGAAGTTTGTAAATTCCTAAATTGAAAGGCTTCTGCAATATATTTTTCTTTTGCATAGGGTGGTTAATTTGCATGACTCTTCCTGTTGCTCTTTCATTTTTAGAAGTTTTCTTATCAATTAATAAGAATAAGTAGAAAGCATGAAAACTAAAACTTTGAATTGTTCAATGATATAATTTACATACCTTTGCTACTAATGGCACGCCTCTGCACTTTTTAGCAATCTCCCTTCCAATTTTTTCTTGATCTCCAGCAATAGAAGCACTGCTAACTAGAATTGCTATGTCCTTCAATATAAGCCAACATTCATCATCTGATAGTTTTTCTAAATTACACCTAGGAAGGGTCTCCAACATTTTTGCAACTTTGTCGCTACGGGTAGTGATAAGGATGCTGCTTCCTTGGGTATTATTGACGTTTACCAAACAACTGATCAGTTCTTCCCATTTTTGAGCATCTTCGTTCCAAACATCATCAAGCACAAGAAGATACTTTTTCCCTTTCAATTCCTTTTTGAGGATTCTACATATTGCATCTCTAGTTTGTACAGCAGCATGTTCAGGTTTAACAGACTCCAAGATCCCCCTTAAAATCGAGTTGACTTCAAAAGGGATAGACACACAAACCCACATCTTTTCTTGGAAGTGTTGCTTTATCTTATCATCATGATATATTGATTTAGCTAAAGTGGTCTTCCCAAGTCCTCCCATTCCCACAATAACTAGAACTGAAAGATCATTTTCCTGACTGTTGTTAGAGTTGGTCAAGGCTTTCACTATATCTTCCACAACATCCTTCCTTCCAATGATATTGCTTTCATCTTTTTTGAACTCAGAGTAGGTTTCCCTATCAATTCTTCTATCATAGGAGCTTGTTGCGTCTATGGAAGGCCTAGCAACAAATCCAAAACCACTTGCCCTTTTACCTAAATCCTCCAAAGATGTGTTGATTTTCTGAATTTTATGTGCCATTTTAGCACGAAAAAAGATAGGATTGGAGAGAGAAAAAAAGTTTTGCACCTTTTTCTTCATTTGGTTTCGCAGTTCCACCTTACGCCGAAGAAGCTCATATCCGTAGTCATCCAACACATCATCGGCAAGATGAGCTATGTCTTCAAGCTTCTCCAACCAGAGCTTCACAGCCTCGCCCTGATCTTGCCGCTTCTGTTCAGCATCTCGTAGCACAGCTTCAAGAAAGAGCAGCGACTCACGCAGATTTGCTAATTCTCCTTTGAAACCCCATAAAAGAGTGAACTCTTGAGTGGCAAGTGAAGCCACTTTGGTCAGCATTTCCTGGGCAGCAAAAGTAAGAAACTCAGCCATGGATTTCTACTCAAGAAAGTCGAGAGTCGAGAGTCGAGAAAAAGAACTGACTGCTTGATTAGTTGAAGAAACTAGAAGAAGATGGGAGAAAAAAATCACCATATAAATTTTATAAGGCGTTGGAGTATCTATCAATGACGAATGTGGATGGAGTACAGGATAGATATCCGACCGACAAAGATTGGTATAGATTCTCCAGCTGCATGTTTTTGGGCGTGGTGCTTTACGTAGGGCGCGCGCTTTACTTCAATTAAAACATTGCTTTAACTACAAGACAGCATAATGAAAAGCACGTAGGTCATCCATAAAAAATGGCCATATCTCGAGCGCGCCATGCAATCATAACCTGAATCTATTACCAGAGTTAATACTGGAAGAAGATCTGGATAGCTTTATTATAGATTTTGATCAAATTACAATCCAGATACTAGAGCCCAATTCAAACACCCGTTTAAGTTCTGATACATTTCAAATGGGTGTGGAACCAAATTTAACACCAAAGCAAAGAACCAAGCAGAATTAAGATAAAAACACAAACGGGTACAGAATTCAAATGAAGGTTGAAAACTGTTTCGAGAAGGCGTCAAATCTGGTATTTGTATGCAATCTCCACTGACCACCAAAATACTGGCAAAAGGAGTGCAAATGATTCAATGAACATTCTTCTCTGACCCTCTGTGGAAACAAAGAACACATTAATGAAAACTTAGGTATAGGGTGAACTTGAGTGATTGATGGACAACGTGAACATTCTTCTTTCACAGTGAGAAGTGTGGTGGGTACACTTGACCAAAGTAGAATAGCTGAATAGCCTAATAGGTCAGGCTAGTCATAAAGCCCGCGCAATGCTGTGGGTTTATTTTCTTCCTGAAATTTATACATAAAAAATAACAATTATAATTCAAAAAATGTTCTCTAACTTTCATGCTGGATGTGTAATATAATATAGAAGAGACTCTGATATGTAATATGATTCTGATATAGAAAAGAGATCAACTCATCTGCAGGGTCATACTTGTTTACAATAATCTCATCAAAACTCTGATCAGAAAAATCATCGTCATTTTTATGATCTTTAGGCAAACATGCACTCCTGTGTGAAGATCATGAGCCTATACAATCTTACTGAATGCAGCCGAACCCAGACATTCAGCTATATAGTATCTATCTGCAATCATGGTCTTTAGCACAACAGGCAGATCCTTGTTTCCTTCAAATCCAGTCCTGCAAATGGCACAAGACATAATTACAGCTGATAGATATATAAACTCAAAACTCCTATGCAAAGATTCAAATATAGATACAAAAGGACCCTCTAAGCTAAGTGTTTTTCCTGGTGATGATGAGTTAATGAACTGTCAATGTCTTAAATGTGACAGACTTATTCTTAATTTGGTTTGTCATGATTTAAAATGATACTTTTACTGGAGATGTACACGACAAGTTCAGCTACAATACAACCACAGCTATAGAAAGCAGATTATGCACAACAAAGCAAATTTTTCTGAGTATGACTCTCACGTTGAAAACTTTATGATTCATTTCATCAGCTTTATTTGAAGCAAAGGAGTACCATGTCATACAGATTTAATACATACTATTACCAAATTGCATGAAAACATATAGCATTAGTTCTGTTACTTCTGTATAGCATGTTTGGACTCATTGCAGAAGATACAGTGATCTGCCATAGCTAGAAAGGTTCAAATTGAAGTCAGATCTTAGGACCAATTCAATCCAAAAACAATCATGTTACATTTGTTAAAACAAAACCTAAAGCTTTTTAAGTTGCCTACCTTCTTGTCATACTAATTTTTCACCAGTACAAATTGAAACTTAAAACTAGCATGAACATCAAATACTTCAGATTACCGTAAATTGAATTTCAATGGTAGAAGCATGCCTAAACATGTTTCTGAATTAAGAAAGTACCTTCATATACCTGGTGAAGGCTTTGTTGATCCAATGTCAAGATCCCGGTATACCTGTGCCGCCAAAGCCATATCAATGAAGTCCCTTTAACATATATTGCACAACTTGTAAATTGTTTCTAAGCCTCAAATGGAACTCAATAAAGGCTATGTCATATTGATGGAGCAAACCAAGTTAATCTAAAATCCAATCCATTTAGGCTATGATTGGATTTGAATCAACAACGTCACTTTCTGTTGTCTTTTTTGTAATATTATAAAGGCTACGTCATATTGATTAAGCAAAACGAACTCCATCTATACACCCTTTCTCAATGTAAACAACAGCAGCACATGTATAGACAAAATATACATATGCCAGTAGCACAATTCAAAAGGTACTTTAGGATAACCTCCACCAGTGAATGGCCTTCCCAGAAATGGATTAAACAAATAACAACAATTTAGCATATATTAAGTATAGGAGTAAAATCAGAAAAGGGAACATACATCCATGTTAAACACCATAATTCTTCCTGCACGAATCTTGCTCGCATGCAAGCAAGATTCAAATGTCAAATCCCAAACAAATGAATAGGAGTGAAAGAAACCACATTTGTTTCTGGACATTCAATGGTAAATAATAACAGATGGTCAGGTCCAAAACTCAAATGAAAAGCAAAGATGAGTCTGTATAACTGTGAACACTTCATTATGCAAATAAAAAAGGCCCTCTTAGGTTTTGCCCCTAACTATTCTTTTGGCCCCGATGACTATTGGCTTTGTTCTTTGTTGATCCAAAACTTGTATAATTTTTATTTTTTGGGTCTTTTAGCTTATCACAGGCACATGCAGCTTTTCAGTTCCATGATTTCCACCAGCAAACCATGAAATCCTTCCATTGAGAAAGCATCACGGTCATATGTGTTAGCATTGTAACAATATTTTGCCCTCTCCAAATGTCTAAATATTATGTCATCCTCTTGTCGAATCAAAGTGTGTCAAATACTGTCTAGATACCCTTTTCTTCCCTGAATATCTACATGAAAACATATATAAGGCACAGTGTCAGAATACTTAGCCTGCCGGGAGAAAAAGGACTTATTCACCTGAAAAGGGTAATATTTCAAAGGATTTAAAAGTTGAATTATATTAGTAAAATCCCTTAAGGAATACTGCTCCAAAACATTGTTGTAATCTATTTGAAACATCAATTTTATTAGCTAAAGTTAGGTCCTTGGTTATCCAGGGAGTGCACATTATACAGATATAAGTACCAAGTCTCCTTGCAACCAATTTGCACCATCTTTCACAGAGCACTATCTTTTTCTTAGAAGATAACGTAATATTTTTCTAATATTGTTATTATTAATTTATTGAATCTGTGCATGCCTCATTCTGAAATCTAAATAGTTCAGAGCAATTTATAGGAAGAACAACAACAGTGGTATCCAACATTGCAGATGATCCTAAGCAGTAATAACATAACACACAAACCATGAATGTCAAACAATCTAACAAATCATTGATACACATAACATGTACAATAAAATTTTAAATACCCGATGAGATGGATGGAGAAGAAGAAGCTTCCAGGGCCATAGCAGCATTAAGGGTCTGTTTTCTTCTTAGATTGGATGGAACTCTATGGCTGCCATTGGCTGGAGGTTTGTAAAAATGGTATTGGAGACCAAATAAGAAATGGGTCTCGAGGCCAATATCCACACACAGATCGGGTTGCGATTCTGGAATAAAAATACAAATTCTCTGAGCTCTCTCATTTCTTCCCTTGTTCTCTTTGCGCTCTCCCTCTCTCTTTTTGTTTCTCTCTGTGTCGAAACTGAAGAGAGGGAAAAAAAAACACGAATTAAAACCCAAAAAAGCCAGATGTTTCAGATCAATACCCAGGTTCCTCTTCTTCCTCCCGTCCCCCTCTTCTCCTTCTCTCTCCGATCAGTCTCGTGATGTGAATTTCCCTTTTCTTCTTTCTGTGTATGTTCTCTCGCAGAAGACCTCAATCTCTCTCTCTCTCTCGCAACCCGTCTCCTTATCAGTTTCTGAAAGTCGAATGGCAGCGTCGTAATTAAGAAACAAAAATGGGGTAAAATCTCTTGGGCGTGTTACTGTTCATCTTCCGCTCGCTTGGGCTTTAGAAATTAAAATAGAGAATTGTGCACAAATAATCACCTAAAATAAAAGAGAGTTTCTATTGAGCACTCTAAATTTGCATGTTTTCTGCTGTTTTTCCTCATGCAGGACTTAGTTGAGACAAAAAGCTTTGATTTGCATAAGCTGTCTGGGGTGTAAAGAGCGAGTTGCATTGAGCTTCTTGTTGCTTTTGTTACTCGGAGTTTGGGATCAAGATTGTTTATCATTTTACATGGTGCTTGTATGTTGCCTTCTCTAGTTTTTCTTGGGATTTCCAATACTATTGGACAGTACAGAAGAAGGAAAAGGAATGTATTGTGGAACATTTATCTCTTTTAATGTAGTTTCTTAGCAGTTTTGACCAAGGTGTGCATCAATCTCTTATATCTTTTATGCTACCTACCTGTATGTCTTAGTTATACCTGCCATGATGCCAATGCAATAGTGGGTTTTCTAGGAGTGGTTACAGTTGCTAAGCCTGCTCTATTTTCCCTTCACATTGGCTTCCAAAATGATAGAAATGGTACATTATTTTGTTACTAATTTGCCTAAACCCATAAATCCCTAATTAGAAGCGACTCAAATGGCCTACTGGTATTGAGTTAGTTTAAAATCGCTTCAATTTTATTTTTTATTTTTTACTCTTTGGAGTTTGGATACACTCTCGAATTCTCAAGGAGTTTCCTACTTCATGTTCGGGTTTTGAAGAGCTTTATTTTGAACTAAATTGATCAAAATCCATTTATTTGTAATGAAAAATTAACACCATCCAAACATCGAGTCCCACTACTTGTACGGTTATACCAGTGTTGTGGTAGGACTTGGGATTGTGGGAATTTGGAAAGCAGTACAAGCGTCGAGTCCGTTCTAGGCTTCTAGCCTTATGGGTGAGAATCTTTCATAGCAAATTGATGTTATTAAATTAAATATTTGTATGATGAGAATATGGGAGACATTTTAATGTCGAAACACCAACCATTGCGCCTTTTCTAGCCTTTAGACACTGTCAGTGATGACCGAAACCACCTACCGCTTCTCATATTATAGGGCCGACTCTATCTATACGTTAAGCAGGCCGTCCCCTGAGGCCCCGATCTCATGGGTGTCAATTTTGTAGGGGCTCCTTTATATACCCATGTACACAAAAATAAAAAATTAAAAGATAAAAAGACGAGTCTTCAGCCAGAGGACAGCATGATGATTAAGATCATATACACAAGGGGAGAAAGTAAGAAAAGAAGTCTCCTTTCATGTTTGACACCAAGCTCAAGTCAAGGTAAGACACTTGCGCTTCTATGTGTATTATTGGTACAACAACAAAAGGAAAATTTGCTGCAAGAATGGAAGCTGCACATGACTACAGAATAAGCAGCAATGAACTCGAGCCTTTTGTATACCTTCTGAGTCCTGAAGCCTCTGTCCAATGACAGCTTCGTTAAATTATTACTCCATTGCTCCTTTCCGATGCGTCCTCAAACCCCAGTTTTCTCTCTTCAGATAAGAATCCATTAAGAGCATAAGCATCACATCCATCAAGAATTTGAACAGCAGATGGTAGCCTTGACAGCTGAATATGCCACACTCAACATTTTGGAGGCAGACTGAGAGCTTCTTTTACTGAAAGGGAACTTGAAGTTCAGCTTGGCCGGGCAGTGAGGAAGAATCAGACCCAAATTGCAGATAATATATTTAGCAAATTGGAGTGCCTGCCATAAATGAAAGCATCTCTTTTCACCACGACAGCTTAACATGAATCTAATCATCAGTATGATAGATAAATGTACGTAGTTTTACGTACCTTTAGAAATTAGGATATCCAAATAAATCGTGCCCATCAACAGACTGAAACCACCATAAGGTACTAAATATCTCATGACTGATATCCACTTCCTGTACAGAAATAAGACCTTCCAAATTGTTATACAAGTAATATCCAACAAATTTCCAATACACACTCCAGCAGTTTCAATAATTCAGCTAATCTAACAACAAAACGCCACCAATTTGTATGAATTCCACTGTTCACAACATAATTCGCAGCACAGAACCACTTAAATAGCGTATTGGTTGGTTCAATCTTCAGATGAAATTTTTTTTAGAGATCTCCAATACAAAGTCAAAATGGTCTCAAGAACTTACTGGTAAACGGACACAAACCATAAATTTATAAAATCCAATTACTAATAAGAATAGGGTGATGATTTTGGCCCTCCACTTTGCCCTATATTTACCACATGCACTTCATTTTTATCTATATACATGCGTCTATACCTGAAATTCTGAAAGTACTAGAGCATCTAACCCAAAACCAATTGACAATCGGTGGAGAAGCCCAGTACATTAGCAGCTCTTATCCTACATTTCCTATGTGATATATTGAAGTGTTTGCTAACATGCCTATAGAGGTAAAAACTTGGTGTTGTATTTATTTGACAGTTTTATTCAAGTATAAACACAGAGAGGAATCTTTACCTGTATCAACTGGAGTGCCTTTTATTACCTTCATGGCAACACAAAAGCAACCACCTTCTTCACCTTTCCATAAGAATCAGTCCAACAATTTGAGAAAGAACATGAATTCAAAATTTACTGTCAACTATCTATGCATTATCTTTAAACAACTAAGTAAATAACATACAGGGTAAAGGGAAATAAAGTACCTGGACTCTCTTTGAGCCTATTGCACAACTGTTGTTTCTCCTATTGAATAAAACTCCTAAACACTGACCTACTGAGTATGGCCCTGCCAAATCAAAATAGTGAATGAATTGATTGTCTTGCTGCAAAAGAACAAGGACCAGTTGGTGTACATATTCAATGCCGGTGGTTAAAGAATAAGGACTATTACAATTTTGCTCTTTTCTTATGAGAGGTTAAAGCTTCAGTGGTGTTCTAATTGCAGGACTTTGAAAGCTTCTATTTGCTCACAGAAAGCTTTTGCCTACACTAAATTTTGTTTACAGCGAAGTTTATTGCACTTCACAGCAAACATTAAATCACTAAAAGAACACATTCTTCTCTCTGGGTGAAGATGTAAATTGTAGAACACATAATGCAAAAAAGGGACAATAAACAAGGAAAAGAAAAGTTCCAAAAAGTGCATTAATTTTGATTTCAGACAAACCTACCAATCTGCAAAAGCATCTGCAACTTGGTTGTTTTCCTTTGGATTAATGATTGACAAACAATTCTTCCATAAAATCTTAACTGTCAAGCCACCTGGAGATAAGGATTGGAAAAATAATGATGAACCAGCATCCCACAAACTGCTTGGCTTGGCACTAGGGAAGTCTCACCAAGTCCTGAATTTGCTCACAAACTGCCTTTATTTTATATAAAAATTAAAAAGTTTCAGTGCGGAATGTCATATAGTACTAGAATTCCTTTTAGGCATGTTATCTTAACCTGAATTCTATCTGCACTAAAATAGATGTAAGAAGACCATTTTACCTTTGAGAATCATGATATCCAAATAGATTGTGCTCATCAAAATCCCCCGAACTGCCATTAAGATCATAACTGAATCAATCACGGCCAATATATGCTATGCTTTAACCACTTCCTGCAGAGAAATAAGAGCAAGCTCTTCAATTAAAAGACAACTTCATTAGATAAGGCTTCAGCCAGAGGACAGCATGAAAATCAAGATCATATACATAAGGGCAAAAAATTAAGAGGAGACTTCTTTTTGCATGTTTGATACCAAGCTAAAGTCAAGAAGACACTTGCTTCTATATGTACTGGTACAACAACAAATGGAGAACTCACTGCAAGAATAGAAGCTGCACATGACCAAAGAATCAGCAGCAATTAACTCAAGCCTTTTGTATACCTTCCGAGTCCTGAAGCCTCTGTCCAATGGCAGCTTTGTTATTAATTACTCCATTGCTGTTTTCAGATGCATGCGCGAACTCCAGTTTTCTCTCTTCAGATAAGAATTCATCAAGAGCATAAGCATCAAATCCATCAAGAATTTGAACAGCAAAAAGGTAGTAAACTTGAGAGCTGAATATGCCACATTCAACAGTTTCGAGGCACAGCCTGAAAGCCTCTTTGCTGAAAGGGAACTTGATGTTAAGCTTGGCTTGGCAGTAAGGAAGAATCATCAGTCCTGGATTTGCCCCCAAAATACAGATAATATATTTAGGAAATTGCAGCATGCCTGCCAAATATGAAAGCTATCTCTTTTCAGCATAATATCTTGACCTGAATCTCATCAGCAGTATGATGGTTAAATGTAAGAATACCATGGGTTTACATACCTTTGAAAATTAGGATATCCAAAGAAATCGTGTCCATGAACTAACTGAAACACCATAACTGAAAATCTCATGACCGATATCCACTTCCTGTACAGAAATAAGACATTGCACTTCAGTTAAATAACCCGCCTTGCTTATTTCTCATCCATGGTAATATGCAACAAATTTCCAAAACATACCCTCCAGCGGTAATAACTCAGCTAATCTAGTAACATAAACTCTACCAATTTGCAATCCTCGATATAATTCACAGCACAGAACCACTTGAATAGTTTACTGGAAATGGTAAGGACAAAAGATGAAGTTTAATTTTAACCTACTTATTTTGAAATGCACTAACCTACATCAACCTTCTGTTTGAACTCAACATGTCCACCTTCAGATGACACATTTGCAGAGATCTCCAATTCAAAGTCAAAATGGTCTCAAGAATGTACTCAGATACTGCACATATTCCTAAATTCATATGGAGAAAACCATAAATTTATAACATATCTAATTGGAAGATACTAATAACAATAGGGTGATGATTTTGGCACTCCACGTTGCAATATATTTTACCACTTGCACGTCATTTTAATCTTTATTCATCTATACTTGAAAGTACTGGAGCATCTAACCCAAAACCAATTGGCAATGGATGGAGAAGCCGAGTACCTAAACAACTCTTATCCTACAGTTCCTACGTGATATATTGAAGTGTCCGATAACATGCCTGTAAAGATAAAAACTTGGTGTTATATTTATTTTATATCCTTAAGTGTCACGCCCCAAATTTGAATAACCAATTCAAATCCGAAACATGAATAAAAACAAATACAAATAAACGTCCTGAATTTTTTTTCTCACAAATAAACACACCTCGCCTCACTCAATAATACACAAACCAAATCCTCCAGAGTTTAATATTACAACACACTCTCCCCAAAATTACATGTAAGCTCAATGTGCATAACAACCTCACAAAATGTTGTAACTCAAGTGCTACCACTCTAAGCAGCCCGATCATCGTCTTGGTTCTCCTGACCTGCAGGATTTCCCGCTACACCGTTTGAAATAGTGTACCGGGATTGCAACAATACAAACCCGGTGAGCTTGACAGCCCGTATGAGTAAACGAAAGGATTGCACGATTTAAAGTGACAAAAGCAACTCAGGCATAAAATCAACTCAAGCATTTTCTTTCTTTTGCAAAATCATTGAAGTGCACAATGTCACTTCAAACATCAATCAACTCACATCTCACAATGACTACTACAACACAACTACACGTTCTCTCTCTAATACACAAATGTATACTCATGGGCATGCGATTTTTATTTTAATCCCCCATGCGGTATAATTATACTCCAAGGCATACGATAACTCACGTTATCCCCCTAGCAGTATAGTGTACTCAATGGGCATACAATAACTCGAGGTTATCCCCCATGCAGTATAGTGTACTCAATGGGCATACGATAACTCGAGGTTATCCCCCATGCAGTATAGTGTACTCAATGGGCATACGATAACTCGAGGTTATCCCCCATGCAGTACAAAGGCAGACAGACTAGAGCTCTAACTGAATCGTAACGTGTCACCTTGGCCAAGGTTCACATTTACGATAATATTTGCCTCAATTCACTCGACTCCTCAACTGAATCGTAATGTGTCACCTTAGCCAAGGTTCACCTTTACGATAACAGTTTTTCTCATCTCACTCGACTCCTCAACTGAATCGTAATGTGTCACTTTAGCCAAGGTTCACCTTTACGATAACAGTTTTTCTCATCTCACTCGACTCCTCATTTAATTCATCTCAACGACTCAACTATCACACTTTACTCAATTACTCTTTCTCATACTCAACTCAACTTATAAGATAATTTATATCTTCAAAAGAGTAATGCTCGAATAATAACTCATTTAACCATATTAATACTTCATCCAATATCACACCATCCAATATTTATTTCACATAAATATTTATACATGAAACCATTCCCTCAGGAATGATTACAAATACCACCATAGTTCACATGCATTAAAACAAAAATTCATTTTATAAATAAATTCATTTTACTTACCTATGGACCGTAGTCGAACAAGTCCATATAATTTTAAAAAAATATTTATTTTCATAAAACAATTTCCACAATTTCATAATTGAATAAAATCACCGAATTTCGGTTCGTAATTGAACCATGTGCGATTTACTCACCTCGATAATCCCGCTGCGACTTCAATTTCACAATACACACCAAAACCACTCACCAAGGAGGACCGTCAATCACCTAATCCAATATGATCATAACTTAGCCAACAACTCATAAAATAAAATAAATGACGATCTGACGGTCGAATCGAATTTATACGACGATCCAACGGTCAGATCGAATTCATACTATGATCCAACGGTCAGATCGAATTTATACTATGATCCAACGGTCAGATCGGATTTATACGACGACCCAAGGGTCAGATCCTCACGGATCTCCCTTTGGATCATCCTCCCGAATTTATCACGAAAATCCAACGATCGGATCTTCCTGAATCGCCTTCATTAACGTCTCCATAGATTTATATGAAAATCCGACGGTCGGATTCTCACGAATCTCCTTCCAAAACACTATTTCACAATTATACGAAGATACAGCGGTCGGATCTTCGCCCATGACCACACAAGGTCACTGGGATAGTCATAAAATCAACATATCAAAACTACAAGTCCATCGGACGGTCCGATCTTCACAGATCATTAATCGAACAATCGAAATTGATCGAAATCGTAAAATTCATAACTAAATCATACGATATCCAAAAATTGCGTATAATATATCGAAATGATCGTATTGAAATGTAGAATCTAAAAATGTAAATAAATCACATTTTTGACCCCCGGAGGTGGCCGGAAAAGGGCCGCCGGAGTTTGGACAGAGCCGCCGCCGACCACCGCCAATGGTGTCGGGGCCAGGCTGCTCCTCTTCATCTCATCAAGCCCAACAATTTTCCTAACTAGCATGAAGTCTGAAATTGAACGGAAGTGGTCGAAAATTACCTAGAACAGTTGAAGGTGGCCGGAAATTTTCCAGAAACCGGCGAAGAAATGCAGAAACCGGCGAGCCAAGATTTCGACGTAAAAACTTCAATTTCAGGCCTCGATTCCTTCTGGTGAGTTGTTAAGAACATCAAGGTGAACTCACTGGTTCAAGAATAAATCAAAACGATGCACTACAACTTGAGATAACACGATCGAAAAGTTTTGGTGTTCGATCGAAAACCGGCCGAGCTCCGACGAACGTGAAACCCGTCACTCCAGGTGCGATCCTTCTAGTATGATGATCAGCCGGTTGAGGCGAGTTCATGGAGATAAGGATCGGAAGTTTTGGTGGCCGGAGCTAGGAGAAAACCGGCGTTGACTAAAATCGGTTCAAGCTTCCCGCCGCCGCTACAGGCTGCGCCGCTGTGAAAGGCTGCCACAGACGGGTGCGTATGGACCAGGCGAAGCCAATGGAAGAAATTTGGTGAAGATTGGTGACCGGTAGCTTGAGATATCAATCTTGGAACCAAAACGAGCTCAAACCGGGCGGAGCTTTCCGCCGCCGCTGGTGGCCGTGTTGCGGTTCAAGGCTGCCACCTGCAGCTGCGCAAGGTCGAGGCGAACCTATAGGAAGTGGTCTGGGGTCGATCGATGGCCTGTGGAGCGAGAACAAGCTTGGAGAATAAATGCTCTGTTCTTGGATGGTTTCGGACGAGAGAGAGAGAGAGTGAGAACTGCAGTTCCTTCCACCGACAATTCTCACTATAGCAGCACCCAGCTTTTCCCTTTATTGCTCAAAACACGGGAACATGCTCCTCTTTTCCTTTATCCACAGTAATCCCACTATCGGTTATTACATTAAGTATAAACATAGAGGAGTCTCTACCTGTACTTGTTGGAGTGCCTTTTATTTTAGTACCTTCACCGCAACACAAGAGCAAACACCTTCTTCACCTTTCCATAATCAGTCCAACTATTTGAGAAAGAACATGAACTCAAAATTTACTGTCTTCCCCCTCCAATTAAAAGACATAAATATTTAAAATTAACATATCGACTTTGCAGTCTTGCCCCTCCAATTAAAAGACATAAAAGAATATACTGTATATATAATGTAATCGGAAAAAAAAGGACATGTATGTCCAAATTTTTTTTGCCTCAGAAGTATAAATGCTAAATCAAAATTTCTGCCACTCAATATACTGGTCATGAAACGTAAGGATTGGAGTGAGTTATTCTTTTGAATTTAACAGAGAGGAATTTATACCTGTAGCAATTGGAGGGCCTCTTAATACTTTTAACAACAACATGAGCATCAAACCACCTTTTTTCAATTTCGCTTAGGACCCCAATCCTGCAATGCTGATAGAGAGATGATATTGAATTGTAGATGCTCCTGCAGATACAATGTAGGTGTAAGCTGACATGGAATCGACAGAGCAGCGAGAGGATAGGGGAAAACATCAGAAGAGACTAGAAGGTGTCGCATAACTTACACATATTACTGCAAACTTGGAGCAATTACAATTTGACTCACACCTGCAGGCAGCTCTTATTCTTGATGTGTCACAGAAAAGAGTCCATGCTAGTATGGGCCTCACCAAACTAATAAAAAAGAAGTTATGGACACATCAAAAAGGGATAAGGGTATACAACTATACAAGTTTTAGTTTCTTTAGAGATGCTGCAGAAACAAAAGTCGTGGCTTTAGAAGTGACTGACTAGAGTCTAGAGTCATAGTATTTTAACAACAAGAAGGATTTTGTATATAACTTGAGAAATTCAGAGGAGAGCTCCATGAATTTTTGTCCCACCGAATATTGGAATTTGTATTTTTGAATCAACTAAATTGACTGACTATACAATGAGCAGAGATGAGAAGAAAACAGAGAGTGATAAGAAACAGCCAAAGCATTCTTGTCACTGATTTATATGACCGAAAAAAAGGTACTCGATGAACTTGAGAATACTTGAGAAAAAGAAAAGAAAAAGAGTTACCTCGGAAGTTCGGAATATGACAAATCTTAAGCCACTCTGAGCCGCTCTCCGCGGTGCATCTTTCCCTCAAAAGAGGACAATTGGTGATGGATAGCCAATCTAATTTGGTGAGGCGTTCCATAGCTTGGATGGAAGGTAGATACATCACATTCTCGCATCCGCAAATATCTAACGAGTGAAGAGATGCAAGATTTCCCAACCATTCTGGAATAGCCTCCACTCCCTCAAAGTCATGTATCCACAAATGGGTCAAAGACGTCAAGTGTTGAATTTGTTCAGGCAGAGACTTGAGCTTAGGCCACCCGTACAGATCTAATCTCTTAAGTTGTGGTTGAACCTGAAAGGCAGGGAATGAATCCAGCTCTTTCCAGAACGGACCAAGTGTCAATGACTGGAGACGGGTGAATACGTGTGGGATGCCATTGCTAACCCACTGGGTAGACATGTTAATCTGGAACAATGAATTATTATCAACTGACGGAGGGATGTGAGCTTGTCTAAACTTGGAACAGTCTCTAGATTAGGACAATCACTTATTGTCAAAACCTCAAGAGAGGCACAAAATTGCAGATCAATTTGTGTACTCTGACATCCCTCGATTTCCAAATGACGGAGGGATATGAAGCCGCCGTGTAAAATTGGAAAATACTCTAGATTGTTTACATGCAACCATCGGAGGGTTGTACTGAGACTGCCAATTGGAATGGATGTTACCTTAGGGCACTCTTCTATTGACAAATAAGCGAGAGAGGTGCAGCAGCCTAGTCCACTCGGTAAGCTTGATAATTCAGGACACTGCCGAAGACACAGTCGATTAAGGGATGGGAGTCCCTCAGATGGAATTGGAATGGACGTTATCTTTGGGCAGGTCTCTATGTGCAATTGTTGAAGAGATGTGCAGTATTGTAGCCCATCAGGTAGACTGGATAACTCAGGCCAATCAGTGATCTCCAATTGGCGTAGAGATGGGAGACCACCGTGCTCAGGGATGAATGGGATGGACTCTAGACCGTGGCAACCACGTATAGACAACGCCTCAAGAGAGAGAGAGACAGGTACACATGTCAGCTTAGGACACCTCAAAATATTCAGTACCTGAAGAGATGTGCAGCAGTAGTCAAACCCTTGTGATTGGGGAGGAGCAATACAAGTTAACTCCTCACAATCTGTTATCTCCAAATATGAAAGAATCTGATTGTTTTTTAACAACCTTTCCGGCAAACAGGTAAGTCCACTCACTCTGCCTATCTTGAGAGAAGTGAGAGTGGTCAGACTATTGCTCAGAATACTTGCTATTGGACCTCCGCTATTCATGCCATCAATCACCAACTTTTTCAGAGATGGAAAATGACTGGGAGCACTTCTCAAATGACGGCAAGACTCCAGGTTCAACTCCTCAAGGCAAGGAAACACCATCACTCTTTCTGTTGCCACTTCCATCCATTCAATTAGGTTTTTCGCGTACGCAATACGTAATGTTTTCAATGCAGGAAACAAAACCTTTGTATCATCAGAAACGTGATCATAACCATAAAACTCATATCCCAAACACCTGAGTTTCTTCAATTTGATCATCCTCACAAGTACAAGATTGGGCAGCTGGCCAAGTGCTGGCACTCCTTCGCATTTTTTGCAATCCCATAATGCAATCTCTTTCAAGTTGTTGGATAGCAATAACCATGATGGAAATCTAACACCCATGAAGCCATCAATGCTCAAAAATTCCAGATTAGAATGCGGTCGCAGGAATTCAAGTACACCTTCGTCATTTTTAGCAGCGCTGCTAAAATTCCAATGCTCCCATTTAAGTAATAACTTGCGTAGATGTTTCTTCTCCACTAAATTTGCTTTCTCTGCTTCTTCTTTAAATCTTACATGTTCCAGATTATAAATAGATAAGGTGCCTTTCAAATGGTTTAAGCCACCTAATTCCTCAATCTGAGGACCCGTCTCCTTATCCATCTTTACAAAAGGTAATGATCGGAGATTAGTCAATCTTCTCAATGCTCCAGCTGGAACTTTCATATCTATACCAAAGTAAATATGCCGCAGGTTGATCAAATTTGCAATTTGCTTCGGGAACTCTGTAAGGTGAGAAGGCATTTTAAATGTCTGAAGGTTATAGAGCTGACCCAAAGATTTGGGAAATGCTTTGATCTTTGTATACATGACATTTAGATACCTCAAGTGTCTCAACTTTCCAATTGAATCTGGCAACTCCTGAATGTCTGCCTTGTATAAATTCAAAACACGAAGAGCTTTAAATCCAGGTGAGTTGTTGTCAAGGACTGCTCCATTTGAAAATAGGGAGTGCAGGTACTTCGACTTTGAAACATGTTTAGCAAGATCATGAACAAGATCGTGCGTCTCGCATGTGATTATATCACCATCCTGTTCCACATCTTGAAACAATGAGTTTTGTAATAGAATATTAAAGTATTCGTTACCCATGTCCTCCATCTCTAGATTATTTTGGTCGGAAGAAGGGTGCAGCCATCCTTGGGCCATCCAAAGTTGGATCAAGTCATCCTTCTCAAATTTGAAATCTTTGATGAACATTGAGCAGTATGCAAAACATTGCTTCAATGATGGAGATTTCAGTTCATCAAAACTCAATTTCAAAATAGCCTGTATTCTATTTTCTTCCTCCGGTAAATCCCATATACCACTGTCCAAAATTGATTGCCATTCATCACACTTTTTAGAACGCATCACATTTCCCAACACCTATAGTAAAATTGGTGATCAAATGAGTTAGGTTTCTACAAAACAATAGTGTAGCAAAATATAACAATAACAAAATATATTAGTTACTAGTTAGCGTTCAAATGAAAGATGATCTTACTTTCACAAATATCGAATATCTATACTGCAATCTAAATGTGAGATATATTCCCCCCAAGGTTAGGGTTCTAGGTTGGTAGGTAGGGTATGGGAGGGTGAATCCTTACAAGATGCTTCAACTATTATCATGTGCAAGCTGAAGGGAAAGAGTGGCAAATGATGTTTTTGTGAAAACCATATTGTTGATCGGGTCCATGGTCCTTGCGATGAAGTCAACTATTATAAGTTTTGTTAGGAAATGGACGTGGCATCGTCCTGATATCATCCTGATGGTTCAGTTAAGAATAAGTAGGTTAGGTCGTTAGAAGGTTACTGCATCATTACAGGTCCTCATTTGTATATATACTAGATCAAGCCAGTTAGGCAATCGAATAATTGGCCATTTTTATTCAGTGCAACTTTTCTCTAAATTTCTTTGTTTCCAAGAGTAAGGAAGTTGATCGTAAGTTTGCAACTTCCTATACTAAAAGGCTTCTGCAATATATTTTTCTTTTGCATAGGGTGATTTGCATGATTCTTCCTGTTGCTCTTTTATTTTTAGAAATTTTCTCATCAATTAATAAGAATAAGTAGAAAGCATGAAAACTAAAACTTTGAATTGTTCAATGATATAATTTACATACCTTTGCTACTAATGGTACACCTCCGCACTTTTTAGCAATCTCCCTTCCTATTTTTTCTTGATCTCCAGCAATAGAAGTACCCCCAACTAGAATTGCTTTGTCTTTCAGTATGAGCCAACATTCATCATCTGATAGTTTTTTCAAATCACACCTAGGAAGGGTCTCCACCATTTTTGCAACTTTGTCGCTACGGGTGGTGACAAGGATGCTGCTTCCTTGGGTATCGTTTACCAAGCAATTGATCAATTCATCCCATTTTTGAGAATTTTCATTCCAAACATCATCGAGCACAAGAAGATACTTTTTCCCTTCCAACTCATTTTTGAGGATTTTACATATTGCCTCTAAAGTTTGTACTGCAGCATGTTTAGGTTTAAGAGACTCCAAAATCCCCTTTAAAATCGAGTTAACTTCAAAAGGGATAGACACACAAACCCACATCATTTCTTGGAAGTGTTGCTTTATCTTATCATCATGATATACTGATTTAGCCGAAGTGGTCTTCCCAAGTCCCCCCATTCCCACAATGGCCAGAACTGAAAGATCATTTTCCTGACTGTTGTTTGAGTTGGTCAAGGCTTTCACTATATCTTCCGCAACATCTTTCCTTCCAACGATATTGCTTTCATCTTTTTTGAACTGAGAGCAGGTTTCCCTATCAATTTTTGTATCATAGGAGCTTGGTGCCTCTATGGAAGGCCTATCAACAAATCCAAAACTACTTGCCCTTTTACCCAAATTCTCCAAAGATGTGTTGATTTTTTTAATTTTATGTGCCATTTTAACACGAAAAAGAAGGGGATTGGAGAGGGAAAAAAAGTTTAGCACCTTTTTCTTCATCTGGTTTCGCAGTTCCACCTTTCGTCGAAGAAGCTCATATCCATAGTCATCCAACATATCATCGGCAAGATGAGCTATGTCTTCAAGCTTCTCCAACCAGAGCTTCACAGCTTCGCCCTGATCTTGTCGCTTCTATTCAGCATCTCGCAGCACAGCTTCAAGAAAGAGCAGCGACTCACGCAGATTTGCTAATTCTCCATTGAATCCCCACAAAAGAGTGAACTCTTGAGTGGCAAGTGAAGCCACTTTGGTCAGCATTTCCTGGGCAGCAAAAGTAAGAAACTCAGCCATGGATTTCTACTCAAAAGAGTCGAGAGTCGAGAGTCGTGAGAAAAGAACAGACTGCTTGATTAGTTGAAGAAACTAGATCGAAGAAGATGGATGAAAAAAATAAAAAAAATCACTCAGAATTAAGATAAAAACACAAAACGGTATAGAATTCAAATGAAGTTGAAAACTGTTTGGAGAAGGCGTTAAATATGGTATTTGAATGCATATCTCCACTCAGCACCAAAATACTGGTGAAAAGAGTGCATAATGATTCAATGAACATTCTTCTCTGTAGAAACAAAAAAGACACATTAGTGGAAACTTAGATATAGGGTGAAAATGGAGTGATTGATCAACAACTTGAACATTCTTCTTTCACAGCGAAAAGTATGGTGGGTACACTCGACCAAAGTAGAATAGGTCAGATTGTGGCATTGTGTACAAATAGCCACATAAAACTAAAGGAATTAACAGTTTTATCACTCAAGGAGTAAATATTTTCTGATAGAAGCCCATAAATTTGTTATCGGGCCAAAGACAATCGTGCTCAAGTGGTCAGTTGTGGGAGTGCAAAAATTCCGCCCAATACAAGTCAAAGAAGCAAAACCCGAAAAGAAAAAGAAAACAATTTTTACCAAAAATGGGGCCAGTTACCGCAGTAGCAAATCATTTATCTCTCACGCAATCGTACGGCTGAGAGTTAAAACCGCAACGAAATCAACCTTGGGTTTCCAAATCCTCCACGTCACCGATCCCCTCCAAAACCCCTCCTCCAATCACAACCCACCTCCCGCCCTATATAACATTCCATGCACCCTCCACCGAAACCCCTGAATTCACTCTCTCTTTCTCATAGTTCGATCATCATCAAATCACAATCAATGGCTCCGACGAAGGCCGAGAAGAAGCCGGTGGCGGAGAAGTCCCCGGCGGCGGAGAAGAAACCGAAGGCGGAGAAGAAGATCCCCAAGGAAGGCGGCGTGGAGATGAAGAAGAAGAAGAAGGTAAAGAAGAGCACGGAGACCTATAAGATCTACATCTTCAAGGTTCTGAAGCAGGTTCATCCGGACATTGGTATCTCCAGCAAGGCCATGGGGATCATGAATAGTTTTATCAATGATATTTTTGAGAAGCTGGCGCAGGAGGCCTCGAGGTTGGCCAGGTACAACAAGAAGCCGACCATTACGTCGAGGGAGATCCAGACTGCTGTTAGGTTGGTGTTGCCTGGAGAGCTGGCCAAGCATGCAGTTTCGGAGGGAACCAAGGCGGTCACCAAGTTTACAAGCTGTTAGATTATTTTTTGTTTTTGTTGTTGTTGTTTGGTGTTTGGATTTGGTAGAGTGGATGACATCGAGATTTCTGGATTTGGTGCAGGATGGAGTTTTTGAGTTTGTATGTTTTGTAGATTGGGATTGACATCCGGAAACACAATGGAATAGAATCGTTTGGGTTGTGGTTTTTGGGATGTTGTTTGGTGCAACTGGGATTATGATGCGTGCAATAAATTGATAAAAAAAATAATTGGTTCTGATTAATTTTTCAAGATGAAGAATGCAAACTATTCAAGCTATAATAGGGAGGAATTGTTCATTGTTGTCATATTTGTTGGGAAAATTAATAGAATGGAAATAATAACTCCAACCACAAAAGGATAATATGCAAAGAAATAAAACGAGTAAAGGAAAGTGAACACCAGAAATAACGTGGTTCAGCAAAATGCCTACGTCCACGGAGCAGCAACAACAAGAACTTCCACTATGATAATGTGGGTACAAGAGATACACAACTTCAAGAACAACTACTTGAAGGAAACTCTCTTTCACACTTGTTTTGCTACCTAACCACAACTACACTCTCAACATGTAGTAAAACACTCTTCACTCTCTACTTGGATGAAGATGTTTTTCTCACACAGTTTGTAGGTTGGGCTCTCGGCCTCTTTTCTGCACTCTCCTCTTCCTTTCTTGTTCTTGTACTTCTTCGACTGCCGATATGGGATTATATATATCCCACACTCTCTCTCCAGCTCTCTCTCCAATGCCGGCTGCAGGTTTTTCTCTTTTCCCTATCTTCTGCTACTTTTCTTTCCCTGTCTTCTGCAACTTTTCTTTCCCTGTCTTCTGCAGCATGCTTTTCCCTTTTTGTCTGCCGCTTTTTTTATCTTGCTTTCTTTCTTTGCCTCCCACGTTCTTCTTCCTCCAATTAAGGAGGGATGGCCCAACAATCTCCCCCTCCCGACTTAGATGGAGGGATGCGTCAGTCCTGACGCGCTTCTGCAAAACTCAAACTTTTGCTGTTGAACAACTTTGGTCAACATATCTGAAATGTTCTTGTTGGTGTGGATTTTCCTCAACTGGAAAAACTTCTTTGACACTGCATCTCGGATCCAATGATACCGATGATCAATGTGCTTAGTGCGAGGGTGATACATTGAATTTTTGCTCAAGTGAATAGCACTCTGACTATCACAATGTACCACATAATTTCCTTGCTTCACACCCAACTCTTGAACGAACCTTTGCAGCCATATCATTTCCTTGCCAGCTTCATTTGCTGCTAAGTACTCTGATTCTGTGGTGGATAATGCAACACACTTCTGTAACTTGGACTGCCATGACACAGCTCCCCCAGAAAATGTAAATAAGTATGCAGAAGTGGACTTTCGATTATCAAGGTCTCCTGCCAAATCTGCATCTGTAAAACCTTCCAAGATTGGTTCTGATCCACCAAAACATAAACACAACTTTGAGGTGCCCCTCAAATATTTGAGTATCCACTTGACAGCTTCCCAATGCTCTCTGCCAGGATTAGAAAGATATCTACTAACAACACCAACTGCATGTGCAATATCAGGGCGAGTGCATACCATGGCATACATAAGACTACCAACAGCTGACGAGTAAGGGATACCTGCCATCTTGTCTTTCTCCACTTGTGTAGTTGGACATGATAATCTGCTTAACTTGAAATGATTACCTAGAGGTGAGCTTACTGACTTAGCTTCTTTCATGTTGAACCTTTCAAGCACTCGTTCAACATACCTCTCCTGTGACAGCCATAATTTCTTCGCCTGCCTGTCACGAGTAATCTCCATGCCCAAAATCTGTTTAGCTGGCCCTAAGTCTTTCATATCAAATGACTTTGATAAATCTGCTTTCAACTTGCGAATCATAGAAACATCTTTGCCCACTATTAACATATCATCAACATAGAGCAACAAGATAATGAAGTTACCTCCAGTAAACCGCTGGAGATACACACATGGATCTGCATCAGTTCTCTTGTACCCATGACCCACCATGAATGAGTCAAATTTCTTATACCATTGCCTTGGCGCTTGCTTAAGCCCGTATAGACTTTTCTTCAACTTGCAAACCATGTGCTGCTTTCCCTCGACTTCGAAACCTTCTGGTTGCTCCATGTATATTTCTTCTTCCAAATCACCATGAAGAAATGCAGTTTTCACATCTAACTGCTCCACCTCAAGATCCATGCTAGCTGCCATGCCCAAAATGATTCTGATAGAAGTCATCTTGACAACTGGTGAGAAGATCTCATCAAAATCTATTCCTTCCTTCTGCCCAAAACCTTTCACTACCAAGCGAGCCTTGAACTTTGTCAACTGTTCATTCTCATCTCTCTTCAACTTGAACACCCATTTATTTTTGAGTGCTTTTCTGCCTTTAGGAAGCTCCACCAATTCATAGGTGTCATTCTTCAATAAGGACTCTATTTCAGACTTCATCGCCAACATCCACTTATCACAGTCTGCATGAGTCTTTGCCTCCTCAAAGCATTCAGGCTCTCCATCATTGGTCAACAGAATGTATCTGGAATATGGATCATCTCCATCACTAGTCACCAATATATACTGTGAAGAATGATACTTGGTATTTGGCTTTGGCTCTCTGTTGGATCTTCGAACTGGTACTTGGGCATTTTCTAGCTGCTCCCCCTGATTTGGCTCCCCCTGATCATTATCTTCAGGTTCTGCTGCTTCTGCTTCCGCCATATCAGGAACATCTTCATTTACCATATCTTGAGCTTTGTCACTAGGTTCTTCTTGAAACGGTGATGAATCGTATGTGAGCTGGTCTGCATGTTCTACTTCATTTTTGTCAAAATCCGCAATGGTTTGACCTTCATGGAACACCACATCTCTGCTTCTGAACAATTTCTTGGTCTTTGGATTCCACAATCGGTAGCCCATCTCTTCATTGCCATATCCAAGAAAGATACACGGCATGGCCTTGTCATCCAGCTTTGATCTTTGCTCCTTTGGCACATGTGCAAATGCTTTGCACCCAAACACCCTCAAGTGGGAATATGAAGCGCTTCTACCGGTCCATACGCCTTCGGGAGTCTCCAAGCCCAACGGTACACATGGTGTTCGGTTAATAAGGTAACATGCAGTTGTCATTGCTTCGCCCCAAAACTTCTTTGTCAGGTTGGCCGTCTTCAGCATGCTTCTCACTTTTTCTAGAATGGTGCGGTTCATCCTCTCTGCGACACCATTATGTTGTGGGGTGCCAGGAATTGTCTTCACGTGTTTGATGCCATGCTTCGAACAATAATCTCTGAACTCGTTCGAAGTATATTCTCCTCCATTGTCACTACGGATACATTTGAGGGATCTTCCTGTCTCCCTTTCCACCATGGCATGAAATTCCTTAAAGGTTTGAAACACCTGGTCTTTTGATTTCAACAAATAAACCCAAACCTTTCGTGAAGCATCATCAATATAAGTGACAAAATATTTATTATGGCCTACTGATTCAACTTCCATGGGGCCACATACATCTGAGTGTACTAGGTCTAATACATTTTCTTTCCTCGTAAATGTTCTTGTGAAACTAACTTTATGTTGTTTACCAAATAAACAATAATCACAAGAGTCAAGTGAGGTACCTTTGGCAAAGGGAATTAGAGACTTCTTTGCCAAAACTTGCAATCCCTTCTCACTCATATGACCTAGTCGCTTGTGCCATAGACTTGGAGAAGAGTCGTCTGCAACATTCAATTCTCCTTTGCATATTTTGCCATATGTCTTATAGAGGATGCAACACATCTTCCCTCTAGCAATCACCAACGATCCCTTGGTAAGCCTCCACTTTTGATCACCTCCATGATGATGAAACCCTTGTCGGTCAAGCACACCGGTTGACATCAAATTGAGACGTAGACCCGGAACATATCTAACATCTTTTAACATAAGCTTGTTACCCAAATCGGTCTCAAAACAAATATCTCCAATTCCTGAAATCTTGGAGTAACCATCATTGCCCATCTTCACCCTCCCAAAGTCACCGCCTTGGTATGTAGTGAAGTACTCCAAGTGTGGAGTAGCATGGAAAGAGGCTCCAGAATCAACGACCCATGCAACACCGGAACAATCATCAACATGTAAGCATTCACCTTCAAGACAAAGGAACTCACATTCATCATGAGACACGGAAGCTGCAGTGTTTCTCGTGTCATCGTTCGGTTGATGAGTATTGCCATCTCGACCCTCCTTCGGATCCTTCTTCAATTTGTTGCAATTCTTCTTCATGTGGCCAAAAATACCACAATGATGGCATTTTCCATTGAATCTTGTTCTGGATCTGCTCATACTTCTTCCATGGCCTTTGGGTCCTCTGCTTTTGCTCCTTCCTCTATGCTCCGTCACAAAGACTTGGCTATTGTCCGAGCTTGAAGATTTTCTTCTTGTTTCTTCATTCAACATGTTATTTTTAACATTATCCATAGACAATACACCATCTGGAGCAGAATTACTTACAGTTACAACAAAGGTCTCCCAATTGTCCGGCAATGATCCCAATAGCAACAAGGCTTGCAACTCGTCATCAATCTTCATGTCCATCGTGGCCAATTGATTGATTGTACTTTGGAAGTTGTTGAGGTGCTCGGTCACTCTAACACCATCTTTGTACTTCATGTTTACGAGCTCCTTGATTAGAAATGCTTTCTTGGCAGCAGTCTTCTTCTCGAACAAGGACGTCAACTTCAGCCATAATTCACGTGCATTGGTTTCATTAGACACATGGTGGAATACACTGTCATCCACCCATTCGCGGATGTAACCGATGGCTTTGCGGTTCATCTTAGTCCAAGTCGGAACTGAAGTTCCTTCCGGCTTGGCCGCCTCTCCTACGATTGGCTCATGCAAATCTTTGCAATAGAGAATATCCTCCATTCTCGGCTTCCATGTAATCCAATTAGAGTGGTTGAGTCGGATCATGGTACTCCGTGAACTTTCCATTCTAGCACCTTACGAACCAAGTGCTCTGATACCACTGTTGGGAAAATTAATAGAATGGAAATAATAACTCCAACCACAAAAGGATAATATGCAAAGAAATAAAACGAGTAAAGGAAAGTGAACACCAGAAATAACGTGGTTCAGCAAAATGCCTACGTCCACGGAGCAGCAACAACAAGAACTTCCACTATGATAATGTGGGTACAAGAGATACACAACTTCAAGAACAACTACTTGAAGGAAACTCTCTTTCACACTTGTTTTGCTACCTAACCACAACTACACTCTCAACATGTAGTAAAACACTCTTCACTCTCTACTTGGATGAAGATGTTTTTCTCACACAGTTTGTAGGTTGGGCTCTCGGCCTCTTTTCTGCACTCTCCTCTTCCTTTCTTGTTCTTGTACTTCTTCGACTGCCGATATGGGATTATATATATCCCACACTCTCTCTCCAGCTCTCTCTCCAATGCCGGCTGCAGGTTTTTCTCTTTTCCCTATCTTCTGCTACTTTTCTTTCCCTGTCTTCTGCAACTTTTCTTTCCCTGTCTTCTGCAGCATGCTTTTCCCTTTTTGTCTGCCGCTTTTTTTATCTTGCTTTCTTTCTTTGCCTCCCACGTTCTTCTTCCTCCAATTAAGGAGGGATGGCCCAACAATATTGATTGGAGCGAGGAATTGTTCATTGTTGTCAAATTGATTGGGATTGACATCTGAACATAATGAAATAGAATCGTTTGGGATCTGGGTTTTCTGGATGTTGTTTGGTGCAACTAGATATAATGCATGCAATAAATTGATGAAATTGAAAAATAATTGCGTTCTGATTAATTAATTTTTCAAGATTGAAGAATGAAAACTATTCAAACGTATGATAAAATAGTGAGGAATTATTGTCAAATTGATTTGCTCCAATCAATCTCATATCAGAATAGGGTGGCAATTTTTAATTGTCGTTGGAGCTGAAACTTGGTTTGAAATAGACATTTCTATGTGTCTCTCTTAGTATGGATGATTAGTTTATAATGGCAGGAAGTCATTCCACGCTGGACAAAGGGTAAAGAAAACAGAAATTAAGTTCCATCCCTTTTTTGCCCGGGTCTAGAAGAAAATGCATAATTCTTAGCTTTAGAGTTCCCATCGGAAAAGTAAAAGTGTCTTAGATTAGCTTATGAGGAATGAAAGCAAAGGCACTTCCAAACTCATTTGCCATGCCGAGTGGCTAAAATGAGAAGAGGAGTATCAATATGTTGTTATGTGTTTAAAAATTTGTGTTTTGGCCGTTGACACTGCTGTTAACAGTTTCACACAATATGTTGTACCGCATTGGTGTTCAATGCTTTGAGGTTATGCCAAGAACATACCTGATACCTTGATCGGATTACTGCAATGCACCCTTTCACTTACCTTAAAGCATTGAAATTTTTGGATTGAGAAAAAAGTTGCAGCTCAAACCCCAGCCTTGTAATGTACTTCTGAATTCAGGCAAGCTAATACCCCGAAAGGTCCCCTCAAGTTTCCAAGGCTAACTGCATTCCATGAAAGCCTTTGAACCCCCAAAGTTGGGCTAAATTTCAATTCTATCAGTAGTGATGCTGATGCAGCTTATGGTTTTGCTATCAGAAACTCAAATGGAATTGTTCTACCTCCTTGTTAGTGCCAAAGTAACTAGAAGGAATCGCCTTACAATGGTCTTGCTGCTGCTCTAAACGAAGATTAAGTGGAAGGAGACTCTATCAATGATTCTTCTTGAGTACATCAATGATTAAAATGCTGTCTCCTTGGAGATTAAAGTGATTGTAAGAGACACCAAAACCCTTTGCTATTGTTTTGTACACAATTTTCTTTAAACATGTTTTCAGTGAAGCTAACTTTACAGTGGACGCTTTTTGCCAAATCGGCCATGATCTGTAAAGAAGTAGATGCGGGCAGAATGGGCTTTCCAAAGCATTGTTCAAGCCTTCCAACTTTAATTTCTTCAGTGCCTCATGTTCCAGAGGCTTCTCATCGTAGCTGTTTGTTCTAAACGTCTAGTCTTAGTTCTCTAACAATATGAGTCTGTAAGTTTGTATCTTTTTATAGTCAGGAATGTGATTTCTGAAGTCAACTGAAGAGCTTGAAGTTTAATTGAAAAGTTGCTCACTTCATTTGTTATCAGCGGTAGCTATTTTTCCAGTATGAAAATATGAATGAAAGAATGCAACCCAAACCAACCTCCTAAAAGAACATTAGTTAATACAATTATTCCAGATTTCCAAGTGCAAATTTCACAGGCAATAATTTAGGAGTCAGGCAAATTTCATTTCATCTGAAATGAAGGATCGATGTTCAACAGGAAATGGAAATAAAGCTTGTACAATGATATGAAATCCTAAGGGCATAACGAGCAACCCTAGAAATGAAATACAAACAGGTAGATTTCATACAGAGATACATGACTACCACATACACTACTGATCAGATCAGAGTACTGAGAGAAGTTAAGCCTAAGCCGCCTTCTTAGGGGACTTGGTGGCTTTGGATGGAGACTTTGGCTCCTTCGCAGCCGTCTTCCCAGAGTTCTTTGGCAGAAGCACAGGGTTGATGTTGGGAAGCACACCACCATGAGCAATTGTCACACCAGCAAGCAGCTTTCCGAGTTCTTCATCATTCCTCACAGCCAATAGCACGTGCCTTGGGATTATGCGATTCTTCTTGTTGTCTCTGGCAGCATTTCCAGCCAATTCCAAAACCTAAGCAAAACAGTCTTGTCAGTTCTCACCAACTTATAGTACTTGCTTCATGCTATATACAAAGATGTGCTTGCAGCTCTAAATGGGATAGATACCCAAGTCTAAAAAATTTAGGCACGCATAAACCACATTATATAGAACCCTAGAAATAAAGCAACTTAGCCATCAATCGCATATTAAATTTACATTCTCAAATTGCAGGGATCTTCTTTCAAGAAATATACGAAACGGATACATGTGGGCCCAACTTTGAATGCGATTCAATGATACGAATCATCCATTTGTTAGGTCTATATTCACAGATCATCTTTACTAAAAATCTACCAAATCGGCAATCATTTAGTTATTCAACTATGTCCACATAAATAGATGAACACTATATTTCCGAAAATACAGAAATAACCACTACAACAGCCAAATCGATCAACAATTTCAAATTCTGCTTGTTGTTGAAAGATTGACTCTTAAATGGGGATCTAAAACACAGGAAGCTCAGATCTTTGACTCAAATTGCCGGGTGGCCCCAACTATGCGATCCCTTTCGATTCCTATCAACAAAAGGGATCCTGCTAACAACTCATCCTTTTTCAAAAATTGAGGAAATGCAAGCATGCAACCCAAATTCAAACCTAATATATTAGCTCAGCTACATACTAAAGTTAAACAACCTAAATTCCAGAGGGCCAATTTCAATGTCAATTTGAAGTAATTCACATATTACAGAACTCCCAAAACCTAACCAAGATGAACATTCACAGTTGAAGTAAGCTAAGCTGATCCCCAATGAAGTTAATTAGCTCTATAATCACAAACCCCTAACTTTTCCTCTCCAATTCTCCCACATTTCCAAACCAACCACACAGATCTCAACTTCCAATCAAAACGCACACACCCTAACAACACTAAGCAACTGATCAGCTGAATCAAAAACAGAGAAGAAGCTTCAAAAGTGAAATTACCTCAGCAGCAAGGTACTCGAGCACAGCAGCAAGGTAAACCGGAGCTCCGGATCCGACCCGCTGAGCGTACCGGCCATTCTTCAAGTACCGGCCGATTCTTCCGACGGGGAACTGCAGTCCGGCTTTGGTCGACCGGGTCACCGGCTTCTTCTTGGGACCGCCGGCCTTCCTGCCTCCGGCGCCCTTCTTGAACTTGCCTCCGGTCTCCATAGCTCAAACCTCGGCCTGGAATTAAACAGAGAAAAAGTAATAAAGTAAAATTTGAGGGGAGTGGAGCTCAGACTCGAGAGTATAAATATATGGTTATATACTGGGTATGGTTAGAGCATCAACCATGGTTTGGAGGTCGGGGAAGGTGGGCCGTTGGATTGGTGAGATCGACGGCTGTGGGAGAAACTGAGTTGGCGATGCACGAGTATGGTGAGGTTGGACAAAGGGAGTGAAAATAGTGACAAAGACGCTGGTCACATGGTGGTGCTCCAAATGTTGATAATTGGGCCCACTGTTTCATTCATTTCCAATGCCGGTCGTTTTGTTCACTTAGTCTTGTCGTTTCAAGAGGTTTTTTAAATATTTTTACTTTTTACTCTTTTTTTTCTTTCTACGAAGTAAAAGTGTTGATAAGAAAAGATTAGTACAGCAGAACAATGAGAAGAAACAAAGAAGGGAAGAAATTTGTTTTAGAATTATGTTCATCTACTGTACAGTAAAATATCGATGTATCAAGTAGATTAATTTTATTCAGAAGTAAAATAACTTTCTTCATTAATAAATTAGTATGTGACTAATTCTAAAGGAAGTTTTACAGATGCAAAAGTCGACTTAATTCGATACAGTATTAGACTAATTTATATAGAAATAAAATAGTCACATACTAGTCTACTGATGAATGGAGCTAGTCTTCTTCTTAATCAAATTAATCTACTTGATGTATCGGTATATTGATGTACCGTAAAACTTTCTTTAAGAGTCTAATCATTGCATTCATTTGTTGTGTTTGTATGTCTAGCTTACTGAAATTAACTAATTTCAAATGGGACTCGAACACTTGACCTCCTAAATGAGAAGTCATTGTCTTGCCACCCCACCAAATACACACTCATATTTCCATCTTAATTGATTTTTGCCATCTTTGAAAAAGAAAAAAAAAAACATTAAAAAAAATTGAATACGAGAAGTGGTGTTCGTTTTACTATCACGCTTAATAGGCTTAGACTTCTGTCCTCCATCTACAAAACTTTTGTTGGCATTCAACAAAATCGTTTTCGTTCCCAGTAAACACTAATCTTAGAATCACACAGTTACATTGTGAATTTCAGAATCTCCAGGGCATGATATGAGGTTGATAAAACCCTGTTCCGCCACCACCAAATGAACATTACAGAGCTCAAAGTAACTGAAGTAATCGGGATAAACCCTCTCTATTTTTCACCCGGTTTGTGCAAAACTCGACATTATAAGGTTCATTAATTAGCTCTTTAAGATCAAAAGTAACCTTTTCTAAGCCTCTTAAATCATCTATAAAAGTACCAACGACACTAGGAAACCAACAAATTCCAGATCCAGAAGAACACAAGCAACCACAGTTTATACACAAAAGCCTTTAATCATAGGTTAAAAGTACCAATCCAAATGCAAACAAGCCAGGCCAACACAAATCGGTCCAACAACATAAGCAATATACATTATACATAAAAATAATAATCAGATCACCACACTGGGTCAGGACCTGCATGGACACACATCGAGTAGCAGACTATTACAAGTTTTTCAAGTCACCAATCAACAAAACCAGTTCGTGAAAATTATTTATGTACAATGCAGCAGGATGAGAGATGTTCCGAAAAATATGTTGCTCACAAGGCTTCTGCAACTGGGTAATGCATGTTGGTGAGCGAATTTTTCAAGAAGGAACTCCCACAATAAGAAGGTGGTTCTCGGCTGCCAACAAAATCACCAAATTCATCGTTTCTGTCAGATATCATTTCGCGGGGATCCAGAGATCTGTGACCCCTCTCAGAAGCCCCACCTTTACGATACTGCTTCTTGTCCTTTCCTCTTGAAGTGTTGCTCCTTTGCCCCTTCTTTCCATCTCTCTTCCAATTTTTCTTGTTTTTAGACTTCTGCTGTTTGTTGCTTTTAACTGTGTGCGACATCAACGTAACCGGGGGATCATACACATCGGGGGCCCATTTGACTGTGAGTTTCCCAGTAGATAAACCCTCTTTCTCTCTACTGCCTTTCATAGCAGAAAGAAGCTTCAAAGGAGACTGCACAAAGCATAAAACAAATAATCAATTAACCCAAGACCTGAGGAAGCTCTTCCATTATTGTATATCGTATTACAAGAGAGATAGGGACAATCGATGTATCCAAATCTGATACCCAAATTTCTCTTCTACTGTAGACCATCACAATATTTCTTTCCAAGTAGCCAGTTCAAGCCATCCAAAACTACTTGAAGACAGCATAATGATCTACTTTCCATATCAAAATTATCAATTACAAAAGTCTTGTCTATTTAAAGATAAACTAATTCTAGTTTCTACCTTCCCTTTAGGTTTAAACTGTAATCAGAGAATCATTCATCTTGTAACTGATACAGGAAAGTAGCTTTTAGAACAATCAAGATATGCTAGATAACGACTTAATGAGGACATGGGGAAAGGCTACTGAATATAACAAGAAAACCAATATAATAGAACGATTCACATACACAAATGAATAGGGAAATGTAGAATGTGAAATGTATGGAGCCAGGTAGACTCTACTAGTAGCTCATGATCCTAACAACACTTAAATCAGAATCCTAGTGATTGAATGGGAAAACAAAACATGAAAACATAGTATCAAAGAAAGTAAAGGTATCCTAGCAGATCAACAGACTTCACCAAAGAACATTCAAAACTTACGGGCAAAGACACTGAGCGTGAGTAGCCTTGGTTATAATGTTCCTCCCCGAATAGCCAACGCAAAGCTGTTTCAGGTTCCTCCTCTTCCGCATCTGAGGAACCATCAGGAGGCAGCACCAAATTAGTAGTAGGAAAGGTTGCACATTTGTTCAAGCACATTGGCTTGCATGTTCCCTCATGTTCTTTAGGACTCGCGCATGTGTTTCCCTTCTCCATGCCGCTAATATCATCCCTATTAGAAGCATGTTCCACATCTCCATCAATTTTAACATCAAAGGACTCTTTTCCAACATCTTTGCCATTCAATGACTCCTCTCCAGCTTCTTTGATATTCAAGGACTCGCCGAGAGAAATTTCAAGGTTCCGTACCAAATCCTGGCAGAGAGAGCTACTAGGATGTTGCTTTTGGCTCGCAGAGCACTGCAAACCCAGAGAGCAGCCTACATCTTGCAACACCGACTTACCACAAAGAGAGCTAATGTCCATCTACAATATCAAATTCTACATAATTCCAATAACGCCCAAGTTAGTTCGACTAATACCAGGTCACACATATATAAATTAACCGAGGATAAATTCATAAAGTAATAATACGACCATTCAGAACAACAAGTTCATAAGCTCATAACAATCTTAGCCATGTAATTTAACCTGAAAGTGACACAAAATACATAAAAGTTAAGATCTTTACCTCGTAAAAATCTAGAGCTACAAAACCCTTGAGATCAAGAACTCAAAAAACCGAAATGAGAGCTTTCTGAGCTTTAGAAATTCCTCGATCCCAAAACCTCCAACGATTTCTCTACCAAAAAACTTCTCAAAATCCAACTGAGGAAAGAGCGACTAAAAACCTAATGTTAACTAAGATTGCCGCGCCGATCACCTTTTTCGAGACGTTTCAGACGATGAGAGCATGAGCCGCCGTGCAAAGAAGTCAAAGAAGAGACCGAGGGTCGAAGAAGGAGTTGACCGGGCACCGAAGGCATTTCTTAATGCTCTCCGAAACCCTAAGCCCGTGCGTTATCCAGATCGGGAAGCAATGGCGAACAAGAAAAAGCTAGCTTTTTTTTTTCTGCGTGGGGTCGGAATCGAAAGGGGGTTTAGTTCAGAGCATCGAGAAGAACGAAACGAAACGATCGGGTCGGGTTATCGGGTCACAGAATCATAGTCGGACGAGATCGGCGAAACGGATCAGAGGAAGAAGAGAGGATCGGATTCGGATAGAGGGGGATTTTGGGGGTTTTGGTTGTTTGTTTATAGGGAGAAGAAGACGGGATATTTGGGTCAAAATGGACCCGATACATGTGGCGGTTTGTGGGATCGAATCAGGGACGTCCACGTTGCCACCTCGGATTCCTATCGGTCGGTCAATCAAGAGGGGAGATTTTTAGGTGGATTGGGCCAGGTCAACGTTCGGCTTAGACCCGCATTAGATTTTTGTCTCTCACAAAATTTACGGATAGATTTTTGTTGTTGTCCAAAATAGGGCAGTGTTTATTACACGTTTTCCTTTTCTTCTTCTTTACGCGAATAAAGGTCCGAGAAAAATGATAAAGAAAGATAAGATAAAAGAGTTTTTAGATCCTTTACCTAGTTGAATAGTCACTTTTTTATTTTTCTCCATTTTTTACGCCGAATAAATATCCGAGAAAAATAAAATAGATAAATTAAATGTGTTTTTACTTTTTGTACCAAAAAAAAAAAGTTTACTTTGTCAACAAGTCATGTTTAGTAGTCTAAAAGCGCTCATTGTTTATTACACGTTTTTTCTTCTTCTTTTTTTACACCGAATAAATATCCGAAAAAGAATGAAGAAGATAAAATGAAGGAGTTTTCAGTTTTTAATAGGGCTGGGCACGGGACGGGACGGGACGAAATTCTGGTGATCCCGGACCCGGACCCGGAAATAAAACTCGGGACGGGACGGGACGGGACGGCACTTTTTGAGAATTGATCCCGACCATCCCGAACCCGAACGGGACCGGGACGGGACCGGGACGGGACCGGGACGGGACCGGGACGGGACCGGGACGGGACCGGGACATCCCGAAAGGAAAAAAAAAAAAAAAATCTCCTGCAATTTCATCAATTTCCCTGTTTTGCATTTCTACATTTCCATTAAAGCAAGCTACAACTCAAAGAAGACCAAAGTATCAAAGCAAGTTGCAACTAAAGCTAATGCATTTCTACATTTCCATTAAAGCAAGCTGCAACTAAACCTAAACAAGAAGAAAAACATCATATAATAAGCAAACTGCAACTCAAAGAACTGAAAGAAGACCAAATCTGCATAATTTAATAATCCATTACAGTTCACAATTTGACACTTCATTGAAAATGTGCACACAACTAAATGAATTGAACAAAGTTCAAACATCTATCACATTACTAGCTGCCCCAAGCTTTCCCTTGCCTTTTGCTCTTGGATTTGGAGCTGGACATACATTGGTTTTGCTAGATGCAGTGCTTTCATGCTCTAAAAAAAAAAGAGTTAGTAAATGCCAATGCAGTGAAAATGCTGAAAACAGTCAAACACATGTAAAAACTACAACAGTTCATACCTTGCTCAACTTCTTCATAAAACTCGAGGTTTTCAATTGAGCAATCATCAACAACCTCTGCAATATCATCACCTAGCAACCAGTTCTGCATGCAAATCAGTCCCTCCACTGTTCTAGGAGTTAATGAGCTCCTAAAACAGTCAATCACTCTGCCTCCTGTTGAAAAACAAGACTCGGAGGCTACTGTGGAGGTTTGGATTCCAAGAACATCCCTTGCTATTGCTGCCAAGACTGGAAACTTGCAACCATTTATCTTCCACCAGCACAGGATGTCAAAGCAATCTTCATCATCAGTTGGGTCCAATGGAGCATCCAGGTACTGATCCACTTCATGTGCTATGACTGCCTCACTGCTTTCTTGAACAACCTTCTTCCAATTATTAAGCAGCTGGCCTCTAACTCCTCCTCTGCTGTGGTTGCTTCTACTTGTAAGTGTGCTAGATGAAGAGCCTGGAGACTGCTGCCTTTGCAAGTGTCTACCTCCATCTACAACCATGACATACTAAGACAAAAAAGACAGAAATTAATATATCATTTTAAACCAAGTAAGCAACTGAATTTCAAATAATGGAAGTAGTGTATACCTGATCATATAGAGCAAATAGAAGCGTTTTAATTTCCAAGGTTCTTCTCTGCACTTCATCATCATCTAAACCTTCAGTTTGAAAGGTGTGAGTCACATTCTTCAACTTGAACCTTGCATCTAATACAAGGCCAATGATGACCATGTGATTGATTTCATGAAATGAACCATAGTACTTGAACCATCTAGATCTCATGTTGGCTGCCATATCGATCAAAATTATCTCAGTTTCTGATCCAGTAGGCATCTGAGGTCCCAAAAGCATGTTATCTATGTTTTTTTCCATGGTAATCACATCATGGAAAGTTGTGTGCACAGTGGGGTGCAATGATGCACTAACCCTCAATGTGACATCGTAGAACACTCTTAGAAACTCCACAAACACCTCAGCCTTCTGCCAATCTTCCACTTGTGGAGGTCCAACCCTATTTCTCTTATTCTTGCTTGGTATAAGATTTCCATCTTCATCATATTCTTCATCTGGTTCCTTGAAGTAGTTCGCAAAACTGCTATCTTCATCTTCAGCCATCAATGTAAATGCTTTCTTGAACTTCAAAGATGCTTCCATCATTAGATAGGTGCTGTTCCACCTAGTTGGGACATCCAAACACACAAGTCCCTTACAAGGAATTTTCTCTCTCTCCACAGTCTTCTTAAAAAAATCCAATCGTTTTGGAGAAGATCTCACAAACTTTACTGCATTCCTAATTGCTAAAACAGACTTTTGCAACCTCTTTAAGCCATGCCCCACTATTAAGTTAGTGATGTGAGCAGTGCATCTCACATGCATGTATTTGCCACTCAAAATCTGCTCGTACGATGCAGAATTGTTCATTCTAGACACAAGCCACTCTAAAGCAGACTTGTTTGCAGAGGCATTATCAACTGTAAGGCACATGACTTTCTCAATTCCCCACTGCACTAAACATGACTCAATAAGCTTCCCTATTGTTGCCCCTTGATGATTTTGAATCACACAGAAATTAATGACCCTCTTGTGCATTTTCCAATCTATGTCAATAAAATGGGCAGTAAGCACCATGTAATTGACATTTTGAACACTAGTCCAAGTATCGGTGGTTAGACTCAACCTATACTTCCTCAAAGTCTTCTTCAAATCCTTCTTTGAAGTATCATACATACTTAGAAAGATCCTACACAATTTCCTTCTAGAGGGAACATCAAAAAGAGGACAGACTTTAATACAAAATCTGTTAAAGCCTATCTTCTCCACAAAACTAAAAGGCAGCTCATCAATGACAATCATCTCTACACAAGCTTCTAAATAATCATCTTGATTATAAGGTACTATGGTCAGTTTATTGCCCTTAAATTTATCGCCGACAAGATTTTTCTGTGACTTATCCATATTAGGAGGATAATATCTACACTTTTGGTTAATGTGCCTAATCATACCAGAAGTGCCATTAGAACTTTCAATAGCAAAATCACCAACCTTTCCCCTAGGACAGTAGATGCAATAAGCTCTCTTATGAACTATCTCAATGTCTTTTCCGCTAGCATCTTTAGCATGTTCAATCTTATCATACACTTTAAAATGGTCCCAAACAAAGCTACGCTTTATACCTGATTTTTCAGAAGGAGCCTCACCTACAGATGCTGCGGCTTCACTTCCAGAAGGTTGACTTGCAGCAGGTTCACTTACAACTTCATGTTGGCTTGCAGCTTCGAGCAGTGGAGGAGAAGCCGGTGATGTGGCTGTTGAAGAATCCTCAAGACCAGAAGCACCTGGTCGAGGTCGAGCAGTTTTCTTCTCCCTAGCCATCAGCTTCTTGAAGGTAGAAAACAATAGACTACAAAACAACAACTTCACCAGAATCAAAATACTGGAAAAGCAACAAACAAATAATGCATTAATTCAAAATTATCACTCCTAACAGGAAACTAGGAACAGAAGATAAAAACCGAAAAACAAAATTCTATTAGATTCCAAAAGTGGGAACAAACAAAAACAGATCCTTTTCTCAGACAATTGTAAAGTACCTCATCACCATTAAATTTCCAGAAGTTCTTAGTTATTAAACCAAAAGCCTCTTTTAATTCAGGAAAACGAAAACAGGCAACGTAATACCTTACTGCAGCCTATATAATCATCAATGATGACTACTGGCTTTCCCTCAGACAGACTGGATACCTCAAGGTAGAAAACAATAGACTACAAAACAAAATTCAGGAGATGCTGTACAACCAGTCAGACACAAAATGCAAAATTCACTTCAAAACCCCAAATGCTCTTCTTATTCTTCTTCTACATTTAGAGAGTGCAATTCAGATTCTACATTTAGAAGCACAACAACATTGAAGCATCTGAGTTCTTGCTTAACTCACTCTTCAACTCTAAAAATCCAATTGTTAAGCGTAAGTATCAAAATTTCACAAAACCCACTGACCCAATCGAACAAATTTCACAAAATCCACTGACCCAATCGATCTTCACGAACTCAACTGTAATCTCACAAACCCAATCGAACAAATTGAACTCCTAAGTCCTAATCGGCTAATCCTACACATGTAATCTCACAATCCCAATCAAACAAATCAAAATTGCAAAACCATCGGCAGTGAAATCGAAGTTTGTCTATACTTCCTCAAAGTGCAAAACTGTAAGAAACTAAGAATCCATGGCTTACATTTGCAGTCTTATGTGTTTGAAGCAACGGCGAAGCTGACGACGGAGAAACCACGGCGAAGCTGGCGACTCGAAACCACGGCGAAGCTGACGACGGAGAAACCACGGCGAAGCTGGCGACTCGAAACCACGGCGAAGCTGGCGACTCGAAACCACTTCCCCGAGCTGACGGCTGGACCAGGAAGCCGGAAGGCAGTCTCGGTGACCAGGAAGGCAGGTACTGGAGGTCTGGAGGCTCGAGACTTCGAGAGGAAATGAGGATTGAGGAATGAGTTTTGGGTTTCGATCGAAAGGACTCAAAGGAGAACTGGAGGCTCGAGACTTCGAGAGAAATGAGGAATGAGTTTAGCCTGTTTAGGTTTTAGGTCAAAAACCGATCGAAAATTTAGGAAAATAAAATAAATTTTAATACTTCGGGACGGGTCGGGCCTCTTAGGGATTTCTTCGAACCAAACCGAAACCCGTCCCGTTAAAACGGGACGGGACGGGACGGGCCCAAATAGTAAAATTTGAAGTTTCAAACCCGTCCCGTCCCGGCAGTTTTCGGGACGGGACCGGGTCGGGTTCGGGATTCCGGGTTCAAGTGCCCACCCCTAGTTTTTAACCTTATCAAATAGTCATGTTTTTCTTTTCCTTCTCTTTTTACGCCGAATAAATATCTGAGAAGGACGATTGAGATAAGATAAAGGAGTTTTTACTTTGTCAAAGAGTGGAAGAGCTCTAGGTTAAGTAAATGATCAATTATTCTATCAGTGTGCACTGCTATTAAAAGTATAAAGAGCAATGCAATGGCTAAAATTCAAGATTATTACTAAATCTGAGAATTCCAAATATAGGTTTTGTATTCATCGCACATGGTTTTAGGTAATTAAATTAGTAAATAGAGGTAAATTTCTTATCATAAATTCTTACAGACTGGATACTGGATACTATATGGCTGCGTTAAAAGGCTCCGAGTGTTCCACATTCAACTTGTTGAGTGCTTTTGGATTAAAAATGAAAATGAAACAGAAAAGTGTGTCAAGAAGTCTAATACTGGGTGGCACAAGGAGAAAATGAGAGAATCTATGTTGTGTACTCGGCGTTTATTTTGACGTAATCATAGCTCAAGTCACAGCCCCATGCTTGACCATGTCCCGGTCCATCACCTGTCGGAAAGGAACAGACATATCAAAAACGATAAGAGTAGTGATACATGAAAGATCTACAAAGTGAGTTGAGATTTTGAGGTTTGCTTCAAAACTAGTACCCAGGCAGATGGAAGAAGTATTGCAATTATATTTGCTGGGTCTCAATCAGACAAATTAACTTTGCATATGCTAAACACTGATCAGAAACTTACCGACAGCTACGTTGATTACAACTGTGCCATGGATCTCACCGGCTTTCCTGAGGTAGGCACTAGCCGCATCCCTGAAAAGAAATCCAAATACTCAAACCACTGAATTTTGGATATGAGCAGGTAACTTGCTGTAAAGTAAAACGTGCTTCGACACTGAATCAAACATCTTTTAGCAAACTAAAGTTGAATGTATTAGTTGTCAGAGACATACAGCAACCAACACTTCATATCTGAGCACAATTGAACAGTGAAACAATTCCAACGACATGTGAAACAGACTATTGGGAACTTTATCACACAAGCTCTTGAGGTAAAAGAAAATTCATGATTTGTTCCTAAAAATAACAATCTCCTATTGGAATGGTATACAAATTCTCCTTCCACAACACCCTAAGTGATAACCAGCATTGTATGTAGGTAGTGGAAGGAGTTATAGAAGTAGCAATATGGTAGGAATGTGTAACTAGACGGACCCAGTTCTTTGTTCTAGTCCAAATATTCAATTAGAAAAAAGTCAACGAGAATCCTTTCTGTTACCTGTCGAAGGATTGTGGTTCCCCACCATCCATCAGCAGAGTATCACCTAGCAATACTCGAAGCTTAGTTTGATCAAAAGAAATACCCGCATAGCCTGCAGCAGCAGCGATGCGTCCCCAGTTTGGATCTCTTCCATATACAGCAGCCTGTTGACATTTTCAAAAGTCAGTAAAATTTTCAGTATAGAAACATCAAAAAATAGAGTTGGGATATCATGCCTTAACAAGCGAAGAAGATGCCACAGACCGCGCTATCTTTGCTGCTTCAGCCTCACTGCCTGCACCAGTCACTGTGACCTGCAAAACTAAGTCTGGGTTAGCAACGTTATGAAGTCATTTATGAAAGACCTCAGTTAAAGAGAGCACAAATAACTGCATATCTAGTACTCATGTAAATGGATCCCTCATTGAGCATTTTACATGACAAATTGAGATACAAAATTCAAAATTCAAATTCCAAAATTGGAAGAACGGGGAAACTACAGCAAGAGGGAAATTTTGCAATGTGGAAAACATTTTAAAGATAAAGATTAAGTAGCATATGAAAGGTTTAAAGCCTAGAGGATCACAAAATTTAAGACTCGATTATTTTAAAATCACACTGATTGCTTCAGATTTCTACTTTTATGCACTTTTATTTGCAGTGCTAAGCTTTGTGTTATACTCGGAAGGAAAGTTATTACAGTATTGATTGAGGTTCGGTTAGTACAAATATCCTTCAAAAGATTGCGCACCTCAATTAGGCATGTTGCTCCTTCTCCATCCCAAGCTATTGATTTGGCAAGACCTTGCATTACCTGGAAAATGAATACATTACGATTTACATAAACTGAATCCCAAGAATTGCTGCTGAAGAATAAATGTCAGGCAAGGTACAGAAGAGTCAAATTGAGCTGCACTCACCACATCAAGACATGCTTGAAGTTGTACTGCCTCATTACTGTTAAAGGTTGATATCTTGGTTGATCCAGACAACCCACTAGCTAAGGCAATGACAGTATCATTGGTACTGGTATCTCCGTCTACCTGCAGCAAACCATACCTGAAGTGGGTTATCATACTAAGAAACATATTGCAACAAGATACTATGTTATGATGTTAATCAATTGAGTTAAGAGCACTCTTTACATACTGTTATCTGGTTGAAGCTTCTATTTACAGAAATTTGAACCATTTTTCTCCAAACATCACTGCTAACCACGGCATCAGTTGTTACTACCTGTTCCAGGTAATTATCATACTCAGTTGATGTTTTGAGCTACTCAACAACATCCAGAAAGAAGCATCAGAAGACACATACACCAAGCATGGTAGCCATATTTGGGTGGATCATCCCGGAACCTTTTGCCATTCCCCCAACTCTTATGTTCGTGCCGCCAACCTGATGAATTCACGAGTTTCTGTTAGGACCTGACTGGTTTCTAGTAAGGTCATAGCTATAAGTTTCAGATTTCAAGAATTTTGATTTTCTACAAACTAAATAAAACAGGATACTGAAATAGTACTTATAAATCTTCACAAGACAAAGCTTCTACAGCTAATCAGCAATTAACTTAATTTCAATATTGCAGTTATACATACGGGATACAAGATCTTCACACCTGAGACTGAATTGCTACACTCTTGCTAACAAGGTCAGTAGTCGTGATTGCCACTGCTGCATCATCTGCTCTGCAGAACAAGACAAACTTACTTATTAATCCCCTTTGCTTCACGACAAAGAAGTAAAGCAGGAACAGAGAGAAGAAAAAAACACGTTAAAGATACTAAACAGAATAGGTACTGGCGAAAATATAAATAAACAGGTATCTAATGCAAGAAAAAATGTTAATTATCTGGGTTAAGTTGATAAGTATAATATGTACCCCTTAGTTGCCGGTGATAGTGATTTCACCAGGTTTGGAAGAGAGTTCAAAAGTGCTTCCTGCATATGAGGCCTAGAGAATGAATCATTTTGTACAGAATCATATTATATGTCTACAAATTTTTCATGCAATATTTTAGCTGATCTGTTTACTCTTCCAAGAAATACTGTGCACATCAGTTTGGTTAGCATAATAAGGAAATAGGCATGGAGTTGCTAGACATTACCTTTTTTATTCTTTGCCCAATCACGCCAGTGGATTCAATCAGCACTTCCTCTGGCCTTATTTGAAGTAGCTTAAGGACAAAGATTCATAATTACAATGACATCCCAAACCAGCCTATGCAGGAATATCTATGAGATTGACATATCTGTCACCCTGAATGTCACATACCTTAGCAAGGCTGCTGGCACTTTCTATTACATCTTGATAACCTGCATCACCCTGAACAAGATTGGAAAGTTTCTTAGCCATGTACGAAGAATAGTAACAACATATTAGAGAGTGACTCAAATCCCAAATATATGGAGGACAAAATAAATGACAAACTGAGCACATATATCAATAAATCCTACTGCATTGATAATGAAACACAATACAGAAAGAAGTTACAGAGCATCTTGTTGTTCTGAAAGCTTACCGTTGCTGCATTGGCTTGGCCAGCATTTATCAAAACTGCCCGTGCCTAACAAGTTGTAAAAACAAATTTGCCATTAGCAGATTATGACAAAACTAAAACATGAGAAGTATTATTAAACACATTACAAATATATATACAGACTAAACATATAAGTTGGTCGCCAGATAAAAACTAATATTCAAGGTGGACCCAGGAGAGTATGATTCACTGATTCCTAATTATCACATAAAAAATCACCCCTATCAGAAAGTTGCAGTTCAAGGTCATGAAAGTTCTGACCCCCACTTAAGTTAAAAACTCAACATTCAACCTCCTTAGTATAAGCAAAAGTGAAACCAATATTCTTAAACCCATAGCCATCGAAGACAGAACTTGATGGATGTGATCATTCCATGAATAATTCAAAAGCCAAGAATTTTGAGCGGCTTAATCTATGTCGGTCTTCAGGAAGAAGAAATATCACCATAGTGGTCTTTATTAGAGAAATAGTATCCATGACTAACACAACTATCCGATCACGAAATTAAATCACCAAAGAAACCCCCAAACAACAAGTTGATCACTCTCATCATCACCGAATAATAAATAAACGAAGCATTCAAATCACAATATACCCTGGCATACCGTTTTCGAAGTGTTTAATATACTTTTGCAGTATAACACAGGTGCAGCTGCTACCACATTTGTAGTAAATGATCCTAAAAGTAAACAAAAACGAAAACACCATGACTATCAACACATTAATCAGCTTAAGAGACTATTAATTTGAACTAAGAACATCAAACAAAATGCACAGCTGACCAGCAGAAATGGCATCAACGTCACAAGTGACAAGTGCAAGATCAGGTTTATCTCCTTTGGCGCGCAAACCGCCGTATAAACCAGCAGCTTTGAATCCCTCCGCCGCCGTAACTCCGCCGGCAACCTACAAACTCACACAGAATTACAGTGAAACAAAATTGACTAACCAGTCAATCCAAGACGGCGTCGTTCAGAAGGCTCACCTGCTTCCAAGGCCCTTGAGGGAGCGAAATCGGAGCCGCCGGAACGTGATTAGCGGCTTCCGTTGCCGACATTGAAATGGCGCGAAGCTTGAAGTCCATCTGAGACGAAGCAAAACGAAAATGAGATCAGAATGAAGAAGAGGGACAGATGATTAGACAGTAGAGTTTTGGAGCGAAAAGTGAAAAGTGACCTTTGAAGAGTGAAATGCAGGAAATTTGATGGAGACGTAGTGAGGAAGACATAGATACATCTTGGCACCGGAATCGGAAATTACTGCGTTCTGGAAATTGAATTTGAAAAACAGTGTTTTGCGGTTTCCGGGTTTAGAAGTCAGTAGGGTTTTTGCGCCCTTCACGTTTCGAGCAGGAGCGGCTATATACTATAGTGGAAACAGCACGTGATTCTCACGCTCTCATTTACGAAATAAAGACTTATCATGTCACAAGTCATGTAGTCACTTACTTGTGTAAAAGAAAAAATAAACAAATTAGACAAACTCAAAGCTACTTGGATATTCAATTTGTCAAACAAGAAGTAAAATTCGATTTGATCAATACAGTTTGTCTAACAACAAAGAGAAATTCGATTTGATCATTGAATTGAATTGTATGGTGAAGATGCTATGTCCTCATATTAAACGGAAATTTGTCCAACTTAGACAATGAAAGTAGACCCAAAAGGTTGAGCACTGGGCAGAAAAGACATTTAAAGTATGTAAGGCACTAATGAAAGAGAGCCTACATTGGCATGTAGATTAAAGCACTGAAGTAGTCCAACAGAGGCCAAAATGAACCCATACAGAACAAGGTTAGCAAGGTCTCCCTGTTCAAAACAATCCACCTAAAAGTCTGTTCATACTAATACAAATGGCAATGAGGTATAATGTTTAAATTGCCTTCCTTTCATCACAATGAGATCCACCGAGTAACCAACGAAATCATCCACACCATCCAATTGTCTTGTTTACTTTGAAACCATTATCAGAAGACTCTTGCTGCGCTTGAGGTGGGGGTCTATACTCCCTAGGCTTGGCAGGGTCAACGAAAATGACCCACCCATCCAAGAACTTGCCATTCATTCCTTCTTTTGCCTTCTCAGCTTCTTCAATCGTTGAGTATGTAATGAAAGCAAACCCCTTTGATCTTCCAGTTGCCCTATCGGTTATCACTTTTGCTGCAGAATCATAAATGCAAATGCAAGTTAACAACAGAAGCAACCCAAGAAAGGGAGAGGAAGTTAGGACAAAAGAAACAAGTCTCTTACCCTGTTCAATCTGCCCAAATTCAGAAAACGTCTGCTTAAGTTTTTCATCAGTTGTTAATCTCGAAAGTCCTGTTCATTGCAAAGACAACAATTACGCTTCAGATTCATCGCATGTCATTAGAAAAAGTCATGTAATGAATAACTGAGTACGATCTTTAGTAGACCTCTATACACATTAATAGAAGCATGTACGAATCTCTCTCAAAATTTATAGTAAAGATGATATGACGACATCTTTGTATCGCATCGGAATTTGGTGAATGCTCTAACTTCTGGCAATCTCAAATTCTTAAGGGTTAAAATGCTTCAACTCGGTACGGCCAAATAACACTGCCACATTGATTGCGACTCTGATTTAGGGATTAAAAACAGCCTTAAAACTAGAAACACTATACTTCTCACGATCTTCCAACAAGTAGGAACCCATTAGTCTAAAGCTTCTAACAAGCAAGATTAAGAATCAGAAAACCAAAAATGAACACCGATGGCTGTGGCAATGAATAAGACTCAAAATTCAGGACAGCTAGGTTCAAGGGACTATAAACACTCAAAACAGGCACAAGAATGCGCATTACAAATAGGCCTACTAGAGCTCGCATCATTTGGGAGGAAACCATACACCAATATTTACCCATAGCCAAAAAGAAAGAAACCCATCAAAACCAATAACCCAAATACACATATTGCAATAATCAACACACAGAATTCAATCAACTTTCTTACAGGAAAATCACAGTGAGAGGAATTATATAACAAAGAAAAATCGAGAGTGAAGAATGAAATGTACCGCTGATGAATAGCTTAGGGGATGTGAGGGTTGTATTGTGACGAATGGCAGCGAATTGGGATGGAAGAGCAGATGCCGATCCGCCAAGAACGCGACGGAAGCTAGACATGAACGCCATCTGAGACGATCCGAATCCGATGGAAATGATAACCGAGTTGGGGATTTTTTGGGGGTTTAGGGTTTATTGACGATGAGACAACGTAAAGGTTTGGGTCCACGCAGAGAAGCTGCTAAACCCTCAGGTCCTTCAGACTTTTTTTCTCTCTCTCTCTTTTTTAACAAAAAAAAAAAAAAACGTGGGGGTTTCTGGTATTTTCTGCAACCTGTAGGGCCGGCCAGCCAGAGATAAGCCCAGTTACAACTTACATAGCACAAAATGAAGCAGGCTATTGTTCTTTCTTTCCTTTTTTTCCTCCTCATGGAAAGGATGCATTTTCTGAGACTTTTTACTTGAAAAGGGAATGGACATGCTACATTTTTTTCTTAATCACATCAACAATTCAAAATCGTTGTAGTTCAATAAATCAAACTAACAACCTTCCATTTACAAATAAGAGACTTATGCCACCCGACTGAATGATTCTGAACAAAACATTCTACATTTGAGTGCAGGTATTAAATCTTTCACCTACAATAAGTGATGGATGCCTCTCCCCCTTAACATCAAAAAATGAAAGGGCCTTTTTTTTTTTAGTAGAAAAGATGAAAGGGCTTATTGGAAACATTCAGAATCAAACTAGATGTTAGCATGCCCATGTTAATGTTTGTGGATCATAATTTAAGGGAAGGAAAACTACGCAACCCAAATCCATCCAACCTTGAAAACAATAAATAGCCAAAATGCCAGTTCATTAACAGAAAAAGAGCAACCAGTAAAAACTGGTGACATTTATTTTTCTTACAACCAAAAAAAAAAATGGATACTTCTTTTTTTCCATTTTCAAAAAGGAAAATTTCGTGATACATTATCCCTGAAACGTGAAAACAAAAAAATAGAAGGAAAAAAATACGCTGGATGCATGCATAATAAAAGGTCAGCATGCACTACTTTTCTTTTTTTTCTTTTTACATATTTCTCTTCAACTCATTTCCCTACTCATCAGCTGGTTCATAGGGGAGATGAATCACTACCAGGAGACATACCAGAAACATGAATCACTATCAAAAATAAATATATAAAAAAAGCAAGATGTTCTAAATCTAACATCAGGAACTTTTCAAGAAATCGACAAGTTGTCAATCCATCGACCGCACCATCTTTTCTAACATCGATGTCCCCCTGAAAACTGTCAGCTGAACCTCCTTCATATATTTTGATAGCTGAGAGACAACAATATTCTGCTGTTAGTACATTCCACATTTGAGAGACCAACAAAAGATTCCAAGCAAACAAGTATGGCAATTCACTTACTTGCTCGTCCCTCATCTTTTGGAAGCCTAATTTCTTAGTCCAGATTGACTCCGCTTCCTCAGCAGCAGGGAGAACCAGTTTTTCCACTTTCAGGGAAAGGAGTAACATTTCTATACAGGAAAATAATGCTTGGAAATAACCCTATAAGAAGAACAAACATATGAGGTCCAACACAAACAAGCAACTAGTTCTCAGATTAGTAATATCAGCTGGACAAGTGAGGATTTCAGATTCGACATCCATGCTTACTTTTCCTTGATGTTCTCTACTTGTAGCCACAATCGGAAGCTCAGCAACTTCCCGACCAAAAATCCTAAGAAGACCAGCAGATACAACAACAGACCTGTCCAAAATAATAGAATCAGAAACAAGATGATTATCAACTGTGTAAGACTAAGTACAGTTTCAATAGAGAAAAAAGAAGCAACAATAATACCAGAACAGTAACATACCTCACTGTTAAGACAACACAATACATTCCTCCAAACTCTTGGCCTGAAATATTTCTCCTGAAGTACAATGAAAAAAAAGTGCTTACCGTTAGCAGAAATCTAACATTGAGCCACCAAACACAACAAGCTACACAAGAACGACAAAAATCAATGTCTATAGCCTTCTTATAAGTTTGAAACTTCAATTGGGATTATAGATTTACTTGGACCAACGGAAATATTCTTACATCAACATCTAATTTTTAGATATGATGTGTCTAACAAAGTTTGTGCTCGAAATAATATCACCCATTCAACAATTTGAAAACATTATAAGGTGTAACATAAATATTCACAAATAATCTTGACTGAAACAATTACTGTTGTATCTGGGCTCAAGTGTATGCCTATACAAGTTTTGCAGATTAAGAAGCATGTCAACGCACAAAAGGGATTACTTACCCATATACCATAACAGGAATCAAATCACGACCAGATTTTGCAACAATGGGGTCAAAGCACTCCTGGCAATAATAAACAGGACATATAATTAGGCAAAATTGTATGTATGTATATTAAGAAGTAGAATTGTATACATAAGGGTAATAGACACACACGCATGCATAATTCTTATGGAAGCATGAGAACAGATATGAAACATCAACTACCAGATCCGCACACAGGTGGATATTTGGGAATTGCAACAAACAATTGGGAAGGAAAAAGAAAAACAAGTCCCAGTTCACATGAAGGCAACAATTTTTGAAGTGCTTTGAAATATTGAACAAAAATATCAAACAATGAGGGCAAAATACATCATGGAATCACATATACTTACTCGAAAAATCGCAGCAGCACTTGATAAAAACGGTAGATGTTCTGGACAGCGACTTTTTCCACTGAAAATTCTCCATTGAACATCATCTGCCACTCCATCAATAAATATACCTCTATCTGCATGCTTCCTGATTATTGGATCTGACAATGGAGCTGGAACCCGCTCTGCTTCCTTGAATACTAAATTCTGTAAAGCCTCAAAAATCCTATTACAGTCATCACAGCAAAACCACTTATCCTTGGGGAGTTCCTGCAGTAAGGTGAAAGAAAATTAATTATTACCCTAGCAACCAAAAAGTACAAACTATTGCATGACTAAAAAGTAAAAACTCACCTTTAAGTCGCATAATCCATTGTCCCGTAAGCAACCAACATGATACTCCTTCTCACACTGAATAAGAATCAAGGGTGAGAAAAACAATGACATGAGTGGTAGAGATAATTTGACATAATTCCAAGTATATATGAACAGAAGAATGGAAAGGCAAGACATACTTGGTCACAGATTATAACCGTTCGCTCATCGAATAAAGCTGCACTGAAGTCGTTTCTCCTAATAAAAATTATATAAACAGTTAACAGTTAAACATAACTAATAACAAAACAAAAACGAGTTAATCAATCAAAGAGATCACTTCTGCAGTGCACACCTACAATCTACATTCTTCACTTTTAGATAACAAACTAATTATCCAAATTAAAACATGGTATTCCCAAGAAACTGTTTGTAGCCATAGCATCATGTTGAGAGAGGTAATGCAGTCGGACTAATAAAATCTGATCAAGTTACCGCACCTTTATACTATGAGTTCCCTTCGACCCAGATTTCATAGAAAACTTGCCCTTCCCAGAAAAAAAAATCTTCACTTTATAACAACCTAATATGTACAGAAGAATGAATGATTTATAAAAGCTATAGCAACACACCTGCAGAGGACACAACCACCGATTTCAATTTCAGGTGCTTTGAATTCCCGTGTCAAACGTATTACAATTGGTCTTGCAATACTTGAAGATCCTCCAGCAGCAGTTTTACTAACATTTTGAAAATTATCTCTACAATTCGGACAATGCCAATCGCTTTCAGGAATCCATTCTGAATTCAAACAAGCTGCAATATGAAACTATTTAGACCCAGAAATAAGGGAGGGAGAGAAATGTGCTTCATGAGTGACAAAATTTAATAATGTCATGTGCAGCAAAAACCACCCAAACCTCTTTTTTTAAAATAAAAAATATAATAAATAATAAAAGAACAGTTCAACTGAAATACTAAAACAAGGGAAAGACTAAAGGCATCATCAAAGAAAGTATGGTAGACATACTAGCCCAGCCAACATAGTTGGATAAAATAGGGCCTTTTGCATAGCATTTAGTTACTTGTGACTAAAAAGACATCACAAAAAAAAATCTGGAAATCTGATGGAATGCCAAAAGCCCAAAAATAATAAAAGATGTATAATTTTCAACAAAAATAAAACCAAGCATCTAACAATAAAATTCAAAATGAATCTTAACCTTCATGAAAAGCACGAGGGCATCCATCACAAAGAATCATCTTCCCGGTATCATGTCCGCATACTGCACACATATCATCACTTCCATCACTGGCACCAGTCGTAAGGTTCTGCCCATTGGCCAATGACGTGGCTATATCATGAAGCGTCAATCCATTGGATATATAGATGTGACGATAGCTGCAAAAGGACATGGGTTTTCGTATATGAGACATTAAACAACTAAAACAAACTACCAAAGTTCTTTGGAGGCTACTCACGGTTGACGCCTTGCAGACATTCCGGCATGAGCTTCAAACTGTGAAGGGCTTATCTGTTCAAAAGCACATAGCACGAAATTGATGAGAGAGAGATCAGGGAGTGAGGGTCTAGCATAAAATGTATAAATCATATTTAATGTGGTCTGTGCAGCTCGGAATTTACCTCTTTGTTGCAACAATTACATACTATACCATTCCCGTGCTTATAGCCTCCAAGTATTCTCTGAGAATAATCAGTTAATCACCAGATCACTAAAATTTGAAAATGGCACATATTTAAAACCTGGAACCAGCTTCAACAGGGGGAATATAATTTTTAACAGCATACCTGTCCTTTCATATAGTATGCCAATTTAGCCCCATCTGGAAGCCCATTTGGCATGAATAGTAGCCGGTGCAGATCATTATCCCTACCAATAGCACAAATTTCCCGATCAATAAAAAAAAATAGCAAATTATTGGAACAACTTCATATAGAAATCTCAAATACAAAATGAAAAGAAGAAGGGGAAGGGTGATACCTTCTCTTATTGCCACGTCCGGTAGTTTTCTTCTGGTGCATAACAGAGTAAGGAGTATGGAAGCTTGGTCTGCACAACAGATATAGTTTCAGTTTTTCCCATGCAAGAGAATGCATATTATCTAATATAAGCTGAGCTGAACAAACCAATATCAATGAAATGGAATCTAGAATACTGCATGACAGAATAAGATGTCAAACATTTAGTGTAAAGACGAGAAAATCCAAAGTGTAAGCTTGATACCTGGGCAATGAATGAGGCAATTTAGGAAGCTTGGGCTTCTTGGGAACCCGAGGCAATTTAGGAAGCTTCACGGAATGTCTTTTATCCACTTCAGCCCCATCAAAGCAGTAAAGAGATTCTACAGATTAAAATAAATAAATAAAAAATATTAGATGGTAAAGTTTTGAGCAAGTGTTACTTAGTTATCTATAATGTGAGGAATATTATCTGGGTACAGATATTTTATCACCTTTCCAGATCCTGAAGAACCCTTCATTAACAGCAGGACCAGCTACTGCCTCTATCACTTCATCCAGCTTGTTGAGTGGAGCAGTCTTCAATTCTTGGATGATATTATAAACCGGCCTTCCATTCTCCAAGAATATATGATTATTGGGATGGCGAGTTTTGACACCAGCATGCTGCTCAAACTCAAACGCACTGAGCACCTGTTGATATCATGAAAAGAATCAGTTATAACTCATATCTCAATTAAACTAGAAACAAATAGTCAAATATGAAGAGTGAGTAAACTTACATTGGTGTAATTGCAGGATGAACAGCCACACAAATAACCACCACCACTTATAATTCCGTCTAGCTCCACCTGCCAAGAGTACAATTTCTATTAGGCCTCTCGACAAATAAAAGCTCAAACTGCAAGCATATGAGAGAATTTATACACACTTCTAGCATATAAAGTACCTGTGACCCAGTGGAAACATACTTCACTCGAGCTCCATCAAGAATACCAGTAGCTAATAGCTTTTTAACATTACTAGGGTAGCACTCTGGAACCTTGTTAGAGACCGACTCCCTGACATGAGCATGTGACCTTTCTCGCATCCCCCAACTCGTACCAGCCATTTCTCGAAAGTCACTTCCAGGCTCACCTCCATAGGACGAATCACTTCCAAACCCATTATGTACAGTCTGACTCAATGAAGTAAACACCTGGTTCTCATAATCCTCCTTTCTTTTGCTGAACTTAAACGTGATTTTGCGAATCCCAGATGAACTAGACGGCTTAGGAATTTCAACTACAACACGAGTCGTATCCGTCTCAATCTGGCCATTGTCATTCTCAGCAGGCTCTCCAACGCTCAAACTCTCCTCCTCGGAGCCGGAATTCTCCAAACTCGAAGAAGTCACTTCTCCACACTCTACCTGATTACTATTTGCCAACTCCGCCGGTTGGCTAGTAATGTCCTGAAAGCTGGAGCCATTCTCCTTGGGAGAGACAACCGGATTCGAAACTTCGGAGCGTATATCTTCATTCGAGACCTCTTTGGCTTGCTTCTTGTTTGGAAAAGAGTCCGGCTCAGTATCATCCACGAGACACTGATGGTCTCGCTTCAATTCAGTTCTCGGGAAGCTCTCGATTTCCACTCCCCCATTTGTCAATCGATCCTCTTCTCCCATACAACTCCACTCGAAATTCAATTCCACTGCCAATCAATCCACTCTCCAAGCTTCCGATACAGCATTCAATAACAAAAAACCACACGTCCAAAATCGAATCCCAATTCACAACTCTGTCGAATCCAATCTGTCCAGAAATGAATAAGCCTCAGAATTCGATAACAGTCTGATCCTAAAATCAAGAACTATAACCAAAACCACACAAATCGAAAAGAAAAACCGAAATTCGTATTGAGAAGAACCTTACTGATCCAAATCTGAGAAAATCAAATCGAACAAGGCCTCCTCCAAATCCGAATAAACAGACAGAAAAGGTCAGAGAGATCCAATCGAATCTGGAAAGAAAGAGATCTGGAATTTAGAGAGAGAGAGAGAGAGAGAAAGAGAGGGAGTGAGATCGAAGAGTGAAAATTTAACGCGGGATGTGGAAGGGTTAGGGTTTTTGCAATTCAGTTTCAGAGGGTAACTAACGTGCAGAGCGGCAAAATAGGAGAGAAACGAAAAGCTTGGCTCGCGCTCGAGATTCAACTTTTGAGGAAGAGAGAGAGATAGAGTCCCTCCTTTCTTTTATTTATTTTTTTTTTTTTTCAGGATAAAATTGGAAATGGAATTGCAAACTTTGGAAGAAACGAGAAGGCAGGTGGTGGATAAAGTCGATGGGCCCGATTTCTCGGCCTATCGTATTGAGCCACGTGGCGTGGAGGTTGGGAAGTTTTTAGGGGGAACTGGAACTGTCACGTCGAGGACACGTGTGATGGTGGCGCAGTTAAGAGATTTGTCTACTCCCGCTGCTTTTATGATGGTTTTTGATTGCGTCATTGGTTGAGTGTGGACCGTTGGATGGTCCAGGTGGCGGCATCCCAGAGATTGTGGAGACTCTTGGCGGGGTGATGATTTCATAACCGATGGGAGAACAGCTGTCATCGCCGGGAAAGTACGAGAAAATATGGATAACAGACGTTTCTGTTTTCCGTCTGTTTTGTTTGAATTAATGAAGGAGTCACGGTGAAGCAATTGAACTACCCAATTATTATTTTTTGGACAAAAATGATAAAACAGAAAATTTATCGATTAAATTTCAATTACTTGTAATTTTCATTGTAAATATAAACATAAACCAGTCATTCTCCACACATGTTTTGCATGTGTAAATATTTTTTATTTTATTTTTTTCAAAAATAAAAAATAAAACTATCATTAAAAAAAGATAGTTTTTATAATAAAAGTATATTTATAAATGTCATAATTGTCTTTGTGATTTAATTAATTCTGAAAGTTTTTTAATCTTCTAAGGTCATTTTTGTCAAAATCAAACATTTTTTATTTTGACTAACAAACCCTCTTCTCTTAATAATAGTATATATATATATATATATATTTGTTTCAATTCTTACATAACTTTCAATTAATTGTTATTTTCATTGTTTAGATTTATGAACATTAGCTACTACATTAAAGGAAGCTTAGAATTTACTAAGAAGTTTTATATTACTGCAAGGATACGTTCCGTCAAACTAAAACTATGAGAAGAGATATAGAAAATTTGAAAATGAAAGATACTGAGATCCTCAAAGATTACTATTCCAATGCATATATTTGTTTCAATCATTACATTATATTCATCCACAAATGTTGTTTTTGCGTGATGAAAGATCTCATGATAGATCCACAAGTCATATTTTCTTATACATATTTTGCTTGTGCAGTGCATTTGCGGGTAGTTCCTAGCATAGTCAAGTAATTATATTTATAGTCTTATATTATCATGTGATAGTGTCATGCATTTGGTGGTCTAGGCCAATTAGATAACTCGACTTTAGTGAGGACCAATGCAGCAGATGAAAAAACTTTAATATCAAATTACATTATATACACATGGTGATCGGACTATATTATTATTTCAGAATTGTCAAGCAAAATATGCACGAGATAAATAAACAAAATCTAGAAGTCTGCTCACTTAAATGATAGTTTATGAAGATTTGTGATTTATAAGTAAATCCAATGGCTAAAAATAAATTCATAGTTTAGTTTATCATAATATCATCTTTTAAATTTAACACACTCGGTTGAAATGCACTTATCCATCACTATTTCTTAAAATGGTCTCACTATATGAGCATGAATGAAGAAATCTACTTTAAATATTAGAGAAATCGCCGCGTGCTTCTTCAAGTAAGACATCCATAATAAAACACAACAAGCAATATCACTTAGCCCCTCTCTCATTTTTGAAATCTCCAGCTTTAATAATGAAGCACATAATTATCTCGAGGGGAGATCATAGTTGTGTAATTTTCACTGAAGTACAATGAAGATGGATTTTGATCATACTCACGTAATATGTGTTCTACAAGGAGTCAAAACTAATGTGGGGTACTATGGGAGCCCTAAATCATGAATTGCGAGTTTACTGGTAGGTATATCCAATAACATATATGTTTTTCTTTTTATTGAGATCTCATCGTTGTTTATTGAAATGAATGATTCTTACTAAGCTCGTTTGTTAAATTCTAAAATGGATTAAATACTAGTTACTCTTTGTCTTGTGCTCTCTAAAACAATTCAGTCTCTAAATAGAATATTCTTATGGCACGTTTACTTACTTGGAATGGAAAATAATAATGAATCGGAGACAAGTGGAATGGGAGAAGAAAGGAATCGGTATTGATTCCGGATGAATGATTCCTAAACGCATCTCCCCCCTTCGTAATCGAATTCATGAGTATTCAGGAATCGATTCCTGATAAATAGGTGGGACCTACACCAATTCCGATTCCTTCATGTGTTAGTAAACACAGGAATTCTTTTACCTGGAATCATTCTGATTCTTTTATGTGTTAGTAAACACAGGGGTGTTTTTACTCCGTAATCATTCCATTCCATTCCAAGTAAGTAAACATTCCATTAATTCTCTCAATTACTCACCTAGTGGGTGTAAAATAACTATTATACCCCTAACTTCCTCTTTTCTTTTTTTTCTTTTTTTCTCTCTCTATTTTTTTTTTTTTTGGATTACCTATTCTTCCTATAGGAGAGGCCTCGAAGGAGTGTAAGCCGGTTCGGTAGGGAAGAGAAGGAAAGGTAAGCAGAAAAGAAAAGAAAAAAAGAGAAAATAATAAATTTAAAAAGAGGAGAAAATGAGGGGTATAATTGAGGAATATTCTATTTGATTTAGAATGTGATGGACTGAACTGTTTTATAGAGCAAAGTACATAAAATAACTAATATTTAGTAATTCTAAAATCAAAATAGAAAATTATCCAAAATAAATATATCAAAATAGAAATGCACGTGTGAGTGTGTGTGTGTGTGTTAAGGGAATAGGATATCAATATTTTTATAGAAGTATAGAACCAATAGTAGGTAACAACAAATATGACTTACTCGCGAGGGCCACATCAATATTAAGTCATGTTAGGCTACCCTAGATAACCTAAATGTTATCACCATAGTAATAAGCACTAATAACTAAAGAATCAAGACAATGAAATGGCAAAGGAAGAAGACTGCTTATTCTACGAAACCGTGACCACAATACACAGAGGGGGCTACCCCAAGTTCAAGTAAAAAATAGACCAAGCTATTAAAGAGAAAGGCCCAAGGCTTAATAGCTAGCCCAAGACCCAAAGAATACAGTCACATTACCCAGGCATATAACTCAAGAAGAAACCCACTTAATCCATACTGCCATCCATCCTCAAAAGCAGGTCGTCATCTCCATTTCCGCAAATCGGAAACTATCCAACGAATTGCCCTCACCAGAAAACGCAGGACTGCCAGTCAGGCTGCCGCCGCCACAAGAATTCCAAACATGCTCTGCGCACCATAGTCAACCTCTCCAAAAGAGGAAAGATCGCCACCATCACCACTAATATCGACGACGGACTACAACACTCCACCGCAGCCAGACTCAGCCACGGGCACACCGACGGACGCCGCATCAAACTTGACAACCAAACATGGAGCCATCACACTGGTGTGTCGTGATCCCAAACCCAGACTGAGTCGGCTCTACCAACGAGGCACATCACCACCATAAAGTGCCAGAGCATCAAAAGCCCGATCAGAAGTCAGAAATTTAATCACATCTCCTTCATGGAGAGAGATGCAGAGAAACCGAATGAGGCAACAACTTTCCCATACTAGAGAATGCCAAACGAAGCCTCCACGCCCTCGCAAGAGGTCGAGAAAGTAAGATACATGTCCAAAACCATCGTGCTGAGACGCCACCTATAAACCCTAGGGAGAGCCTACCAGATAGAGTAACCAATTGTTATCTACTGCATATATATTTGTTGGAATATTGAAAAATCTAAGTGTATATGTTAATAGAACAGTGCAGGTTCAAATTTACCCTTAATATAGACTACTATGCAATGCTTAGGTTACTCTCTCTTTGAGAGAGAGGTTGAGGCTGATGCCTTATGACAATAACTTAGCAAAATTGGTTCAAGGAGATGGTTCTTCTATTTCTATTGGCCATTATTAGGGTGGTGGTAGTGGCTCTTGTCATCGGTGAAACTTTTTCCTTATCTTCTCTCTCATATACTTGGTTTTGAATTAAGTTTTAAGGGCGGCTATGTTTATGTGGTTTAAGTGGTTCCTCTATGTGGAGGGGGTTTTGGGTTTATGTGGTTTAAGTGGTTCCTCTATGTGGAGGGGGTTTTGGCTTCCTACGAGCAGATTTCTCAATGGTGCAACTATGGTGATCTTCATAATAGCCTGACTCTGGGCTACCATCCCAGTTTGGCGGTGGTGCGGTAAAGAGCGACAGTATGGTGGTTGTTTGTGTGACTTATCTGCAATGTCAAGGTGAAGGCCAAAGAGTGGTTATGGTGGATGAAGGCTGGGTATGCCTTATTGGTGTAACACAGTCAGTGTCTAATGGCTTGGCCTTGATGATTGTAGATGGTTTCTTTGGTTGGTGGTCAAGATTGCTCGGCAAGTGAAGAGGTGTTGCTTTTGGTCTTCTGGATGGTGGTACTTAGCTGGAGTGCTTTCTCGCGATGGTGGCAATGATAGTGGTGGCTGCAAGGTGGAAGATGCAAGGGGCATTAGGGCTTCTTGGATAGGATTGGGCTTGGGTTTGGGTTTGTCACAAGTGGGTCTGGCTGGTTTTGGTCTTTATCTTTAATTGTTATTTTGTAAGGATTCATTTTCCTCCGGGGAAGGAATTCATACGTTCTCGAAAATGAGATATGTCGCCAAAAGTACCTACAGGCTGCAACATTTGTGCCGCTTTGATTTCCCGTGGATGTTTGTAGGGTAGTTTTGGCTATGCTTCATGATCTTTAAAATTGTTGAATTACTTGGGTTATGGCTCTTTTGTCAGTCTTACAGAGATAAGTCGTTAACTGATTATTTGTAATTTCACTGATTAATCAATAAGTTGACATTTTCATAAAATTAAAAAAATTAAAAAAAAAGGTTAATAGAATAGTGTGGGAAAACACTCATCAAAGAGTTGACTTGAAAATCCTAATAAAGTTCATAGTTTAAAATCTCTTAGAGACTCTTCAAATAAGATATTACCTTTCTAACTAATGTATGACCATATAGGCAAATAATAATAATATGGAGTCGCCCCTCTCTTTACTTACCTTTGAAGATTAGAAAGCTAATAACAATTTTACTTGCATAGAATAGGTGTAGCAACATGAAAAAAAGAGTGCATCTATGTTTATGAGCACAAAGGGAATTGAAATGTGTCGTTACATTTTAATATTTTATTTATTATTGAAATTAAATTTGGGTGAATTTATTTTGTGTTTAATTTCTGAATTTATTTGTGTGTTTAAATTCAGAATTATTTTGAATTTTATTTTGTAACTCAAGGTGTTTTATTTTGATTTATTTTGGCTTTTAATTCTTGTAACCTATGGCTTTTGGTTACTACCCTATTAATTATAGGGAGTGTCCTAAGAGTCTATAAATAGCACCATTTGTTACATGCTAAAGATATCCTTGTTTTTACGTAATACTATTACGAAACACTACTATTCACCCATCAACTTTCTTTCCAAAATCCCCCAAAGTGTTTGTGTGTTTTTTGGCTAAAGAAATGTGTTCTTTTGGTGGAGCTTTGGGTTCCTCCAATTTGTGCAGATTGGTGTGAGCCACACAACTTGTTGTTAGGCTGTTGTATCCTGAAGGGGACAAGTCAAGATTTCTGGTGCACCGGCATTATTCCGTAGAGGACTTGAATCTCCTTAAAGAGAGCGAGATACCCGCGCCTCAGCCTATTGTCAACGAGTTTCTCATATAGAAATGATAATTTTTATTGTAATTTCACCAACAATTTTAAGGAGATTCACCGAAGATAGAGTGTGCACAAGAGAAACCGTTAGACAATATGGGAGATCTCTACTTGAGAAAGATGAGTATAACTATTCTTTTTTATCTCTTGACTTATTTCTCATATAATGTTTATGACTATAATGAACTACTCATTGTTATTCAAAGAAATATTGAGAAGTTTTGTAGATTAACATGGAGAGAGTTCCAAAAATCCATGCGTCACAAGCAAAATGAGATTTCCTTGGAGACCTTGACGACTCGCATCCGCATTGAGGAGGAAACAAGAGGTCAAGATGTTCTTATGAAACATACAAACAAAGACACCTCCAAGGTAAATTTAGTATCTTCTAATAATAATATGCCCAATGGTCATTTTCATAAAAATTCTCTTATGCAGCCAAAGAATAAAAATATGAAAAAAGTTGGTAAACCTCACCAACAAAATAATGGCAAACCAAGCTCTGTGAATAAAAACCAATATTCTCATTCAGAAAATAAGCAACAATATACTTGTTGTTATATTTGTGGCAAAAGTGGGCATATTGCTCGAAAATGCAATTATCGAAAACATGAGGATGTTTCTCAAGCTCACGTCACTGAAGCACCATATATGGCAATGATAACTGATGTAAATATGGTTCAAGGTGTTGAAGGATGGTGGGCAGATTGTGGTGCTAATAGGCACATCTGTTATGATAAAGATTGGTTCAAGAAATACACTTCTTTTAAGGAGCCCAAAACAGTTATGCTTGGAGATTCACATACTACTCATGTGCTTGGAACTGGTGAGGTGGAACTCAAATTTACTTCTTGTTGGGTGCTAACTTTGAAAGATGTGTTGCATACACCTTCCATGAGAAAAAATTTAATGTCTAGTTATCTTCTTAATAAGGCTTATTTTAAACAAACTATGGAATCTGACCAGTATGTGATCATAAAAAAAGGTGTATTTGTGGGCAAAGGCTATGCTTGTGATGACATGTTCAAATTGAATGTTGAGAATAATAATCAAGCATCTACTTCAGTTTATATGCTCTCTTCTTTGAATTTTTGGCATGCATGTTTATGTCATATAAATAGTAGATATGTGGGAATCATGAGTAGCTTGGGTTTAATTCCTTCAATGCAAAAAGATTTTGAAAAATGTGAGACTTGCAGTAAAGCAAAAATTACTAGAAGGCCTCACAAAAATGTGGAAAGGGCATAAACCAAGTTTGGGTTATCTTAGAGTTTGAGGTTGTCTAGCCTTTGTGAGGTTAACTAACCCTAAAAGACCAAAATTGGGTGCTAGAGCTACTACTTGTGTTTTCGTTGGATATGCTTTTAATAGTACAGCCTATAGATTTATTGATTTTGAAAATCATGTTGTGATTGAATCTGGTGATGCAATTTTTCATGAAGAAAAATTTCCTTTTAAATCGAAAAATAGTGGGGGTCAAGAATCTAGAGAAAATATTTTTACACAACCTAGTTCTTCTTCTTCTAACTTACATATACAAGAAACTAATGAAAATGAACCTAGAAGAAGTAAGAGAGTTAGAGTTGAAAAAGATTTTGGCCCTGACTATTATGTTTATAATGTTGAGGAAAATCCTATTTATTTACATGAAGCTTTATCATCACCAGATGCAATTTTCTGGAAAGAGGTTGTGAATGATGAAATGAAGTCTCTGATTTCTAATAATACTTGGAAATTAGTAGATTTACCAACAGGTTTTAAAACCATTGAGTATAAATGGGTCATTGGGAAAAAGCTCAAACCGGATGGAAGTGTAGACAAATATAAAGCTAGACTTGTTGCTAAAGGCTTTAAGAAAAAACCTGATCTAGACTTTTTCAATACTTTTTCTCCGGTTACAAGGATTACATCTATTAGATTATTGATTGCTATTGCTGCAATTCATGATTTGATTATTCATCAAATAGATGTGAAAATAGCTTTTCTAAATGGTGATTTAGATGAAGAGATCTATATTGACCAACCATAAGGTTTTATAGAACCTGGTCAAGAGCACAAGGTATGTAAGTTATCTAAATCTCTTTATGGTTTAAAGCAGGCTCCTAAACAATGGCATGAACAATTTGATTCCTGCACGATTGAAAATGGTTATAAATCAAATGAATGTGACAAGTGCATACATTATAAATCTTTAAAAAATTCACATGTTATTATTAGCCTCTATGTGGATGATCTATTAATTTTTGGCAAAAATTTGCATGTAATTGATGAGACAAAAACTATGCTTAAGAGCAAATTGATATGAGAGATCTTGGTGAGGCTAATGTTGTTTTGGGCATGAAAATAACAAAAACATGTGATGGTATTTTTCTTAATCAGTCACATTATGTTGAGAAAATTTTAAAAAAATATGATTATGTTGGCCATAAGCATGTGTCTACTCCTTTTGATTCAAGTGTTCACTTATTTCCTGTTGAGAGTGAAAATGATGTGATTAATCAAAAAGAATATGCTAGCATAATTGGCAGTTTGCGCTATGCAATTGACTGCACTAGACCTGACATTGCATATGCAGTTGGAGTACTTAGCAGGTTCACAAGTAAACCAGGTAAAGAACATTGGTGTGCTAATATGCTATTGAGCGTGTTATGAAATATTTGCTTGGTACTAAAAATTATGGATTATTTTATAAAAAATATCCTGCTGTACTTGAAGGCTTTTGTGATGTCGATTGGAATACTCTGTCAGGTGATTCTCTCTCTACCACTGGTTATATTTTTACATTAGGTGGATGTGCTATTTGTTAGAAATCAAAGAAGCAAACAATAATGTCTAATTCAATCATTAAAGCTGAACTTATTACTCTAGCTTCAACAAGTGAATAAGCAAATTGGTTGAGAGATTTATTGCATGAAATTCCCTTGTGAGAAAAACCTATACCACCTATATTGATTCAATGTGATCGCACTGCAGCTATTGGTAGAGTAAATAACTGTTATTATAACGGTAAATCCAGACCGATAAGAAGAAAGCACAGTACTATGAGATCATATTTGAGTGATGAAATTATTAATGTGAATTATGTTAAATCATGTGATAATCTTGCAGATCCTTTAACTAAGGGCTTGGCAAGAGAAAAGGTCTAGAGTACATCGAGGGGGATGGGATTGAAGCTCATATTGTCATGAGCCATATATGAGGACACCAAACCTGGTGATTAGAGATCCTAAAAACTGGGTTCAATGGGAAAAACGAATCATAAGGTGGCTGTAAGAAAAAATGCACTATATTTTCTTACTCATCCCTATGATATAAGTGCATTAATCTTGTAACGTATATGAAGGTTGAGTTCGCTTAAAATTCTTAATAAAATCTGTAGCTCATATGAGTGGGATGTCATAGTTACAAGAGCATCATTGACAGATTTTACCTATATGAGTGTGAGAGTGGGGCTGCTCTCTATGAGAATTTGGCTTATTCTTGAAATACACTCATGAAAACCGGGACAAGAACAAGGCCGTAACGTGCTGGCTAATAAAGCTCATATTAACACCTGAATTATTATGTGTGAGCAGTAGTTCTTATTTTCCCTTAAGCAGTTGTAGTTCAAGTCTGAGACCACTATCAACTCTGGAGTAGGGATTGCTATTTCACTAAGTGAAGGTTCAGTGCAGAGCACACTTTCATGAAATATAATGGTTCGTCTTTGGCCGGTAACTTTGGTTTATATTTGTTTTAAAAATATTAATATGAGTGTGGGAATGTTGCTACATTTTAATATTTTATTTGTTATTGAAATGAAATTTGGGTGAATTTATTTTGTGTTTAATTTCTGAATTTATTTGTGTGCTTAAATTCAGAATTTATTTTGAATTTTATTTTGTAACTTATGGTGTTTTGTTTTGATTTATTTTGGGTTTTAATTCTTGTAACCTATGGTTTTTGGTTACTATCCTATTAATTACAGGGAGTGTCCTAAGAGCATATAAATAGCACAATTTGTTACATGCTAAAGATATCATTGCTTTAACGTAATACTATTACGAAACACTACTATTCACCCATCAACTTTCTTTCCAAAATCCCCCAAAGTGTTTGTGTGTTTTTTGGCCAAAGAAAGGTATTATTTTGGTGGAGCTTTGGGTTCTTCTAATTTGTGCAGATTGGTGTGAGCCACATAACTTGTTGTTGGGCTGTTGTATCCTGGAGGGGACAAGTCAAGAGATTTCTGGTGCACCGGCATTGTTCCGCAGAGAACTTGAATGTCCTTAAAGAGAGCGAAATACCCGCGCCTCAGCCTATTGTCAACGAGTTTTTCATATAGAAATTATAATTTCACCAACAAAATGCAAGTAGACCAACTCCAGTACTCCACATAAGAAAGTAAGCTTAAAGTATTTGATCACATGGTGGGAAATATATATTAGATAAGGCGGACCCTATTACGAGACGAAACAACCTCTCTTTATTTATCCTTGAAGAATAAAAAGCTAATAACAATTTTACTTGCATAAAATAGGTGTACCAACATGAAAAAAGAGTGCATCTATATTTACCAACACAAAAGGAATTGAAATGCAAGTGGACCAACCCCACATAATAAAAGATTAAGTAAGAAATGATTTGATCACATGGTGGGAAAAATATCTCAGATAGGCCGGCCTTACTACGAGACTGACATTATAACTATCCTAAAGTAGAATGAGTTTTGTGTTGTTCATTTGTCGAAAGGGATATTATACTGTTGGAATTGAGAGAGCAGGACAAGAGATTAGTCCGCGTTTCGTTTGGATCGATCTTGAAAATATAGTCCTTGGTTTACATAAGTCAATTCATCCTTTCAAAAAATGCTATTTTTTCCTCAATAGGAAGGGTTCTCTTTGAGCCCTCCAAAATATTGTCCCTTCAATAGTTCAATGGTTTACATAAGTCACTTGGGTAATTTTCCCTGATAAGATCCAAAAGACCATACAAGCCGATCATCACCAAACCATAGATCCGAAAAAGGAAACCATTGAGTCGCCACCACTGAGTGCTATGTCCAAGCACCACCACCAGTAATCGCAAAGATCATTACTAAAAAGTAACCATTGAAGAGAACCTTTTAACAACTTGTAACTAGCCCTTTAAAGCCTCTCTTTCGTTATGAACGAATGGCTATAAGCCAAGGCACCACAACAACACAACCAGCTAAGTCGTAGATCAGGACACTTATGTTTTCGACAAACTAGACCCACACCACAAAACAACGAACCCCCAAGAAAACGCGACAATCCTGGCCCATGAAGAGCAAGCGAAGCCAACAGCATGCCGACCTTCACAACAAAATCGTGGATTCACTCAAACATACAAAATCAAACACTAAACCACCATATTTGTCACCTAATTGACTGCAAACGATCCTAATTGCCGACAATAACCACTGTTATCACCAAAATTTGCATGCACTAGAGAAACAAAGAGAAACGCATAAGCATGCGACGGTAGAAGCTAAGATGAACCTCTAGCCATCACGGTTGAGGAAGGGTGAGAATCAAGAGATAGCGAGAGCCATTGTCAAAGTGAATTACGCAACCTAACCGTACCATATATGATATTGGAAAAGAGAAAGAAACTCTTAAGTATGCGACAGTGGAAGCTAGGACGAAACTCTAGCCACCACAGTTGAAAAGATATAGAGAATCAGGAGAGACGTGAGATTTGTCGCCTGATACTATTATGATTTCAATTTCTAATTTGTTTGTTTGAACTACTCGATTAATACAAGGAATTATCACACCTTAGTTATCTAGTGTTAGCAAATAACAGGTTCATCGAACTTACTCGTTAATCTAAAAATAGAAAGGTAAAATAAACAATAATAAAAGGGTACCATCTCAAGTCTATCCACAAGATTCATATATATGGATTTAAAAGAGTACGAAGGTTCCAAGTACTATGCATGAACCCGCGATTCAGAGTCTCATTAATATTGTTCCATCAAATCACATGGATTTCTTAGCAAATATATATCTAATAATTGAAGCTTTTAATGTAAACGTAATTACATACGTCCAAATTAAACAGCTATTTACTGTCTTATATATCATTAATCTTATCTCTTTTTATTTCACAATTAATATATTTCCATATCCCCTAGATTCGTTAAATCCTCTCGCAATAACTTCTGCAGGATAAAGTTTTACATTTATGACTTTTAGAGAACAGTTTTTTTTACACGTTTAGTCATTTTTCACTGTGTTTAACACTCACAAATTACAATTTATTATGTGAGTTGGACGCAATGAGATTATAAGGCAACACAGTGCTTTTTAACATAACGTTATTTATCAAGACTAAAATTATATTACGTCAGTAGCACACGACGAGTAGATCTGAGTCGACTGCTGGTGCTCTGTCGGTGAGCTTTGTTCGACGGCGCTTGGGGTCCGAAAGCGGCGGCAACACGACGATGTTGGAGGTGGGATGGTGGTAGCAGTGATGCCTGGGCAGCAGTTTGGATTCACAGATTGGGCTCTCCTTGCCCTAGCTTGGTTGTGGGCCTCTCCTGGGCCTAGTGGGTCTTGGGCTTGGGGGTATTTCCCTAGGTCCAAGATGGGTTATTTTTTTATTTTAAAATATTTAGTTGTTTTTTCATTTTAGTAGTTGAATTAATAAGTTGCTACCATTTTTTGGTAGAATGCAGTGGGCTTGGCCCTGGTTTATGCACCTTGTGTGCCTTATCTGCTCTAGGTAGGAGACAATTTTCTTGTTTGGTCAAGTGGTCGCAGCCTCCTAGTGGTATGATGAAATTAAAGATCAGCGGATTTATTTTCCGGTGGCAACATAGTGGGAAATCTTTGTTATTTATAATGAGTTTCTCCGTAATATATTACTTTTTCTGGTATGTCACCACATTTGTAAAGCGAATGGAGTAGCCGGTAAAACACTCTTCGCTAGTTGATGCTTGCTATAATATATTGTTTTAGTTGAGACTCCTATTATTATCTCAGGAAGTTCTCATGATGCTTATTGTAATTTGAGATTTAGGCTTCATGTACCCCTCTCCATGCATTATGCAGTTTCATTAATCAAGGCTTAAAAGCAGCCGCACCGGCCATTTAAAAAAAAAAAAAAAAAAACCAAAACAAAACAAATACAACCCTCTGATGTGAAAATTAATTTTACTACTTCGTACCAACCCCCTACTTGAGCAATGAGATTACATGCACTGTGATGCTCCTTACAGATGTCATTTCTAAATATTATCATATCATTACATGAGTGATCATGCAACGAGTATATTTGAATCGAAATAAAGATAGTTAAAATTCTCCAATGTGAGAATTAATTTACTGCTATCAACCCCGTACTTGCCCAATGAGATTACATGCAATGCGATGATCTTTACACACGTCATATGTAAACGTAAACATCCCTTTACGTGAGGCTCGTGTAAACGTAAATAATTAACCTGAATCGATACAAAGACAAATACAACCCTCCGAAACTAGAATATTGTCATCCCTACCAACCCCCCTATTGGGCAGGGGGGTAATTATGGCATCGCAGAGTTAGATAACTTTCCATTTTAATCCGACCTAACAGCTTTTAACCCATACACTCACTATAAAAACGAGTCAACACCTTGCTCTCTCTCCCTATACCTAACAACCTTATACAACACCCCACTATCACTACACACACTCCTCCTCCTCCTCCTCCTCCATCACTCTCTGCTTCTTATCCCAAATAACCCAAAACCATGTCTCAGAGGCCAAATCGCCACCAGAGAAGGCCATCCCAGAGCATGTTCATGTCCCCCGACTTCCTCCTATCCGAAGATGCCGTGGTCGGAGACAAGGTGGCTGCTGCTGCAGGAGGTGCACCAACTAACCAGGCTCCGCCATCGCAGCTGATCTCTCCTCCTCTCCCGCCGACCGCGGAGGCAGCGAAAACCAGCTCCGTGAATGCCAAGGAGAAAAAGACAACAACCATAGACGCAGTTAATAACTAGGGAACCAAATGCTGTTATTTGGTCATAAAATTTTTATGTGCTTTCGTTTTATGTTAATCGGTGTTGGTTATGTGTTTGTTATATGAAAATGTGAATGTCTCAGTTATTGAGCATTTTCATGATCCTGGAAATTGAGGAAGAATCGTTAATGGGAAAAAATTATCTTGGATCTTTACGTGTTCTAGTGGTTCTTGCTGTTGCGTATATTTTTTCTATCAAATTAATTTAATGCTCTGTTTTTGAGAAAGGGATCTTTGGATTCAACGTATGCCATAATTTGTTGCTTACAACCGTTGTACTATGGCTGGGTTGGATCCAATGTTGAGAGATGCGTATAACAACGGTGGTATGTAAGAATTTTCCGTTCGAGTTGTAATGTGTTGAAATATAAATTAGAGATGCTTGGTTATTTTTTTATGAGATTTGATTTTTATTTAATCTGGATGGTAAATTGATTTTTGACTTTATATATTTTCTTATTGGGAAATGGATTGTTATTTCAAAATTTTGGTTAATATAGTCTTTCACTGGTCCCTAACCAACCACTATCGATCCATATGTATTCATCTGAAACAATAAAGTTGTAAAAATTTATGTCCAGTATGATTTGGTATAATAGCATAAGTCTCTTATTCGTAAGTGAGAGGTCGTGACTCTGGTTGTTATAATTCTAAATAGTTAATGTGATAAAATAAATAAAATAAAATAAAAACAAGTCGTAAAAATTATTTATATGTGCATTACTTGTATAGTTATTGTACCAACTTTTCTACTATGTTGAACCACATGAATGTATTATGGTGAACATGACTTTAGATCTAGTTTTTTAATCTTTGTTCGATTCACTACTCTTAACGGACTAATATTTATGTCAAACAAGTTTTCTTATTTGTATAATTAAAATATGAGATTTAAGTGGAGATATTTAGAGTTACTTTGGGATCAATGTGACTTTAAAAATAATCAATGGTGAATTAAAACAGTTTCGTGTTTGGTAAATAATATTTTTAAAAGTGTTGTCAGTACATAAAACAACAACAGAGTGTGTTTTGATCTACAATAGCTTCTAAAAGCAACCTCTGGGCTGCTTCTAAAATCTGCTGCCAGTAACCTATAACTTCTAATTAAAATTGTTTTTTATTTATTTACCAAATACAATAAAATCTAAAATTTTGAACAAAAACTGATTTTTTTTAAAAAGCGAAGCAATCCTCAACAAGAATTAAATTTTGAAGGCTCTACAAAAAGTGGGAAGGGTTGAATCGGGGGGAGGGGGATTGTAGGCTTTGCTGCAAATGTAAGAGAGTTGGTGAGTTGCAATTAATAAAAACTCACTAATTAGCAGTGTGTTTGACCGTTTTGGATTTAAAATGGGTTGGGAACGTGGCAGTGAACTAGTGATTTCTATGTTGGTGATGGTTGACTCTCTACTGGTGGATGATAGGGTCTGGAATACCTAATCAGTAATTGGTGCTAATTTCTTGGAATCTGTTCACTTTTTTATTTGGAACTCAACTCGAACATTTTTTTTGAATTTATAATTTTAGAATTCAAATTTGTTCACAACTTTTATTTTGTGGTGATATCACCACTCTGTTAAAATTTATCATGTCATATAAAATTAATTGAATACTTAAAATATAAATTTTTAATAAAACATCATGATAAACTATAATTATGTTTTATAACACGTGACAATTTTATATTGAGTGGTGGTATTACCACTAAAGTATTGGTAGTGAGCAAATTTGAATCCACAATTTTGATATAATGAAATTCAAAAATTCTATTGCGTTTGAGACTTGAGAGCTCTCAAGTGATGTTTCGGGTTGTTAAATTTTGCGTTTGGTAAAGATTGGGGTCTAATTTATGGTACAATTTTTTTAAATTTAAATTTGGTAAAAAGAAATTTAATATTAGAGGACAATCTAGCACATTACACTTCGCGAATTTTTATTTTATTTATCTATACTATTATTAAGAGAAGAGGCTTTGTTAGCCAAAACTGAAAATTTTGACAGCTTTAACCATGAAATATTAAAAAACTTTGAGAATAAATTAAATCACAAGGGTATATAGGACAATTATAAAATAGATTTTTATTCATAAAATTAAAAAGAAATGATTCCACAACCCCCACTTTTCTCTCCCACTATTTTCTCTCTGCAATAACTACCCACTGGATCTATTTCTTCTGCATATAATTTTTTTTTTTTTTACAATTAAATTTTTCATACACATGCAAAGCATGTGATTACAGACTAGTTTTTATTATCAAAACATAGCTTGAAGATCGGTCACGAGCAAGTCTTAATCCAGTAAGGGCATACTTCTACTTGAAACATACTTCTGGTTGCAAACTATGTAATTTTTTTTTATGCAATGTTTAAACTTTAAAAAAAAAAAAATTCGCGGTGAGTTGTAATTCCCTCGGATTTTGTGACGTAATTGTACTCAAATAAGTTTGCACCATTATTACACGGGGATTTTTGGCAACTTATTTGCTTTTTATCTATCCTCTCAAAATGACACACAATCTATAGGAAATAAAAAGAATGTTAGCAATATTTCAACAAAAAAAAATGTTAGCAATGGATGATTGTTAGACTTATCGGCTCCCGATTCAATTCAAATACGACATATTTTACGTGAAATAAATTGTATCACTAATATATTAGTGCACCTTGCTAGTTTTCTCACATTGATGAATTTTAATTAGATAACACTTCATTACACAAGATATTTCGCTTTAAAAACATAAATGTGTTACACCCACCTCGATGTATGCCAAAACCATCACTAAAAAGAGGGTTAATGTTTAGTATTTTTTTACTAAAGATTACTAGGTGTGTCAATATCTTCCTCCTTCTTTCTATTGACCGTTGGCCATCTTTCCAATCAATGTTATTGAGGAATGACCCGCGTATTGGATAAGCATGGAGTAAAGGAGTATGTGGTCCATTTTAACAATAAATTGTACCTCCGTTTTCATTTTATGTTTTTCCTTAAATACATAAACAAGCTTTTTCAGTATCATGGACCATCTTGAGAGGGTCTTCATTAAAGGACAGTGTTTTGGAATATACTACTTGGACATACTCCCTAGAAATCCTTTCTTATCTGCTCTCAGCACAGTGGAATCAATGAGCTAAATAGAGACCACTGTTTGGTGCCAATTCAATCGAACCCAGAACTTGCTACACTCAGGGAAGTACAGCAAAGCCACCAAACTGCGAAGAAATCGACAAACAAATGCCTCCTCTAATCAATAGAAAATAAGGGATTCAATGAACTCTAGAGTCCCTCTACAAAAACGGAATAACCCCCTCCTCGGCCAAACAATATTCCTATGTATTTATGAGATTGACCTCTTCTACATGATCATACTCAACTAAAAGAGCAGTGGCGGATCCAGGAATCAAACCTTGGGAGGGCTTGGATTCTTAACAAAATTTTTTTTTTGTGCTTGCATTGGAATACACCAATTCAACCAATTTGCAATACATATCCAAGGAGCTTTTAGGGAAGAAGAAGAAGATTAAAACTCTAGAAGGCTGGAATTGAAGACTTTTTTAGTTTTTGAAAGAAGAAGACTTGCGATTAAAACTGTAGAAGAGGAGAGATGTCTGCGTTGACCTCAGACCTAGGCGGCTCCAAATCTACGAACTGCCAAGTCGAAGTCGAAGTCATTCCATCGGGTGGGCTTGAGAAAGCGAAACATCAATTAAAAAAAAAAAAAGGAACCATCTGCATTGTTTTCTTATTTAGCCCAGAAAGTTCGGTAGGGCTTGAGCCCTACCAAAACCTGTCTAGATCCGCCCCTGTAAAAGAGGATAGAAGCTACAATAAATTGCAAATTCAAGTCCAAATTTGATGGCAAGTAATTTATGTTGCAAGGATAGAATGTCATAGGATTCTAGCCTTATTGCTAGACTACCCATCAACAACTCCAAGTCATAAAGATTATGAACCGCTGCACCATCAACCTATATGGCCAAAGAATCTCAAAATTTATGGTTGGCAAAAAATGAGATTTAAGAGTTGCTCAGAAAAGGACATTTTCGAGCATGTATTCATAATATTTAATATAAAAGCTAACTAATTCACTCTAAAATGCCGTTTACTGGACAATGTCCATAAGTCATGATACTTAATTTACTCCAGAGTGCCGCTCACCGTACTTACCCATAAGTCACGGAACAAGTGTCATACCACCCAATTTATGACCATACAGATGGAAGTATTAGACTACTAGTATTTGACAGAGCATATTTCAAAATTTTAAGGTTCATATCAGAAGGACAAAGAAAGGAAAAGAAAAGAAAAGAAAAGAAAAATGGAAGAACCAAACTCGATAGGTACCGAAATGAAATCAATAATTGAGAACACTTGGGTGGCACAGAAAAAGGACCTGTAGAACGAGTGGATCATGTGGAAGAATGTGATTATGTGCACTGTGCAGGTCCATTTTCTCCCTTTTTTCTTTTTTGAAATTTCTTTCTAAAAAGGTAGAGGGCTAGTAGCCGATTAATAATTCAAATTATGTCTTAAAAAGTGGTAGCGTTGTATCGACGCATAAAAGAATCTCAGTGGACCACACGCTCTTTCTTTTCTATGCTAATTTTTTTAAATTAGAGATAGCAAAAATATGTCCAAAAATAATGGCTGAAGCGCACTATTAATCCTAGTAACCGTGCGTCAACGACCAAAATAAAGTTAATTAGATACTGAGCTTAGCCAACCCTCTAAACCAGCCATTAGCTTCTGTCTGTTTTGTTTTTTTTTGGTCCAAAAGAAAAGTCCCTTAATCCGGTAGTTCTAGTTGGACCTCCAAATTTGATATTTAGACCTCACATGTTTAGTATATCTCTAATTTACTTTTTAAAATACTTGAAAAACTAAGTAGACTTCTTTATTTTTACCAAAACGTCCTTGAATATGAAATACAATAATATGTTACTCTCTTTTTATCACTATCTTCAACTATGAGAAGAATAATGAATCAAAATTATATGATATTGCTCTCTTACGGGTAGGTCTGTCCTTCACCAAAATTAATCAAATAGTTGGTTCTCGATCTTGATATGTTGTTGGAATCCCTTTGAATTTGCTAAAAGAATGATTTCAAGGGTTTTGGGTTGGAAGATCGAGTAATAATTATATCATAATATTTAATTAATTTAGTTTAAGAAAATATTTTGAATTGTTTTTAATGTACATTTGTATTAAATGATTGGTCATGTATAGAAATTATTATTTTTACTTGATTGTTTTAGGTAAATTATAAAACTATATAGGCAATATAAGGAAATTTAGAGGGGGGGACAATTTAATTGAATGTTATATTTGGTTGGAGAAGGTAAGAAGAGTATTTTTTTATTTGTCTATTTTTCTCTCTTTGTCCTTATTTGTCTTTTCATATAACTAGACAAAGTCTATTAATAATTGAAAAAAGTTCGAGGTCAAAATATCAAATTTGGAGGTCCAACTAGAAGCACCATTCGGTTAATTTACTTGAACAATATCGATAAATATTTGGTCACATTGTCCAAAAATATTATTTATTTACCGCAATTTTTGTTAAAAGGTATTGGTTAATTGATAAATTTTTCATTATTCCAATGAAGCTAAAGTTCCTTTTTTTGTCAACTTCAAGAAAAAAGAAGAAGAAAAACTAAAACTTTACTCATCACGATCATGTTTCTTATAGTGCAAACAAAATTATGGATACGGAGTAAAGTTATCACTGCGCAAGAAAGTTGAGGAGAATTTTTGTTATCATAAGTAATTTTTTAATCGATTTCTGAATAATCTTGCTTGTTATCTTAGAAATAGAAAATAATTCTTACTTTGAAGTAGAAAATTTTACAACTTATCTTAATACGTCAACTTGAGAATTAGCTATTGATATCTCATAAAAGTCATCTATTTATTGAACCGTTTTTGTTGATTTAATGTAGGCCTGTAAAATCAGCCTAGGGTCGACGGGCATGCTCAAGTCTAGCCTTATTTTTTGGGTTATGGGCTAGCCTAGTCCAAGCTAATGGGTGGGCTTAGCCCAACCGATTTTACATAGGGTGAGGCTTGGGCTTTACTTTTGAAGCCCTAGGCCGGCTTAGGTCCTGCCCATTTTAGTAGAGTATACAGCTGGCTCGGCTCTGTCCATAAAAATACAAAAGAAATATATATATATATATATATATATATATTTATTTGCATAAATTAATTATTTATAGCATATTAAATAAGTATATTAATATTTTTTATAGGAGTTAATTTAAAAAATTGTTCTGTTTCCAACTCAATCTGATTATTTTTAATAGAAGTTAATATTATTTTACAAATCATTTACCAAATATAGGACAAGGCCGCGGGCAAACTTTGTTGACCTAAACTTTTTCGGCTCATGGGCAAGGCTTTTGCTTCACATATTTGTGAAAATGTTTGGCTCTGTCTTGCCCATTTAACACTTAGGGCTACAAAAGCCCAGAGATGAGCAGTATTTAGGCCACTATATCTTAAAGCAGACCGACCTAGACCTGCCTATTTTATAGGCCTAATTTAATGTAGTGTATCGTCTAAAAGTCTGTTGATAAGCTTGAAATACACAATTGTAACATGAAAATAAAATAAACTAGAACCTCTGATATATATATATATATATATATATATATATGTTCATTACTGAATTGTATGGTTATGAGTTCAATTCTACACCAAATTCTACAAATAAGAATGAAAGACTACAAGCTGAAGAAAACAATTTCATCGAGGGAAATGACATTGTAAATTTTTAACTACTAAATCAAGAAGATGAACTATTCATGTCCCAAATATAGAACCAATACAGCAATGAGGCCCAAACTTAAACCATAATGATCACCCCTTTCTCCAAACTATTGATAGTTAACAAATCACGAGTGTTACGATACAATCTCACAGCCAATATCAAGAAGAATAACTAAATAAGTTCACCCTCTTATACACTGTGTTTTAAAAACATCTAGATTGTGTGCAATATTAATTCATCATCACGTTGATAATAAGAAGACACTGAAATTAGAGCATACAATATAAAAAATAAAACCATAGTAATGACACAACATAAGGACCAATAGTTCTAAACCCTACCTAAAAAAGTGGAGACTTATAAACCTAAATCAACATATATAAAACCCTAAAAAGTGAAATAACATCGTAGCGACCTATTTCTCTTTCCTTATGAGCTATCACCGGTCTCCAATAGTTCCGCTGCTTGAAAAGTGTGTGAATCGTTAGCTTCCCACACACCAATTATGAGCTGTAATAGGTTACTCTCGTATGACCAAACTCGTGAACTCTAACACCATCCCACCGGACCCATAAATCTCTACCACCATCGTCACCTAGGGAAGATAAATTAAGATTGATCGCGATAGCGCTACTCCAATTGCAAATCAACGAGTTTGATAGGCTTTGGGGAGCACAATAAAAGAATTTTGTCATTACAAATCAAGTTAATAGAAAAACAATTTACCTACTTTTTTGCTAGCCTGAGAGATGCGTGAGACCTTTTCTCGCATACTTAGCGCCGACAACGGCGCTTCACAGCCAGGGAAGCCCTTGAGGCTTTCTCAACACCAAGCGCTCAAGCGCTTGTTTCCAGTGGAGTCCACCATGACCTCGACAAGGTGCAGTCCGCTGCCCTCAATCCCAAATCCGATCAGATGGATCTGCTTCTGTTCTTCGGGACCAAGCGATTGGTAATCGCTGTTTAGGCCGGCGAATCTGCTCATGGATTTCGATACGGCTTTGGGATTCGGGCACTATGGTGGTGGTTTCGATGCTTCTTTGCAGATCTAACATTGATGGTGCTGACTGGGATATTATGGTTTTCCTCGACCATGGAAGTTTGCGGCGTGATGCTGGCTGCGGTAGTGTGCGGTGGTGCAGTCGCTGCCCTGACTTGGCTGTTACGGATGGCGGTGAGGTGGAGAGGCGACTCAACAAGTCGGGGTTGGCTCTCAGTTTTGGTGCAGGATGGTGGCACCGACGGGCCAACGACGCGACGTAGTGCTGGGTTTTGGGTGCCCATAGAGGTTGAGAGGCCCACGGTAATGGGTGTGGACTCTTGGGTGCAGTCATGGGCCCATTCTTTTTTCTCAAGCTATTGGGTTTGGGCCTGGGTGGAATGGATGAGGGTATGGGCTTCCTAGACTTCTTGAGGTCTTACCTAATGTCCAGTATTTTAAATAAAGAGACTGTTGTTATCATGCGCTCGATTGATGTCACAGATAAGCCAAGTTTTCCATTAGTTTTTAGTTTACTTTTCTTTCCCTGCAGATCGATGGAGAAAATTCTCAATGACTTCAAGGAGTCTTACTTGGGCTACTATACTGTAAGCACCTCAATTGCGAGCATTGGCTAGCAGCATAGCCGGTTTTTAATGGATGAGGATAATCTACATCACTTTGTAGTTGCTTTGTTTTCTTATTTCCAAAAAGTAAGCTTCAACTTTGTAATTGAAAACCATTCCAACAAAATATGGTCTGTTCTGTCTTAGATTTTCAATATAACCTTAGTAGGTCAATTTATGCTCCTGTGAATGTTCATGATGCCCTTATAAACGATTGTAACCATCGTTGAGAATCAATATAAGTTTTATTTTATTTAAAAAATAAAATAAAATAAAAGAGTTTTGTCAAAACCAATTTAAATTAGATTGTGAAGCATATTATTTTTCTATTAGAAAAAAAAAACACCAAACCAAATCACTCTCGAAATAGTAATTCTCTTCTTTGAAAAAAAAAAAAGGGTTAAAGATCATGATTTCTCACATGCTTGAACCATTCAGTCATTATTACCAGACTGTTTTCTTTTTAACTTTAATTTCCGACAACGTTATTATAATTTTTATTTCTTGGGAAAATATTCAGGGAAAAAGTATGTGGTATTGAGCGGCTCGAGCCGTGATTATCAATTAGAGCCAATCGGCTGGCTCTAGCCATTCACGGACAAATTGCCGCACAAGTCGTGGCCGCACGCCATTGGTCCAATTATCTATTACACGCTCCTCTGGCATACGACCGCATCCACTTTATCGATCCCTGTGGCATTCACATAGACACCGTATATAAATCCCCTTCTTACATTTTTTTTCTCTGCAAGTCGTCGTCATCGGAGAAGAGAGACCCTCACCTATATCTTCTCCTCCTACTCCGTCGCTCCTCATCTGAACCACGCAACCGCGAAAATGGTGAGTCTTACTTTTCTCCGATCGATTACGTTTTGGACTCTCTTATCTCTTTGGCTGCTGAGACTGAAACTTAAAAGTCTCCGATTTTGTTTTCCGATTGCGATAACTGAGCTCCGAAATGGATGATCGGTTTCGATCTATGAACGGTGTAGGTTGATCTGTGGTCGATCTGATAGTTAAGAACTGAGTTGGATGGAATTTGATAGCTCGTTTACTGTTTGTATCTGAGTCTTTAGCTTCCAGATCTGATTTGATTTTGGTCTTGTTTTTGATGTTGAACGTTTTGATCGCGATTTGTACTGGACTGTAGAGCTTATCTCTATATTTTTGTTAATTATCGCAAAGTTCTGGACACTTGATGGTTGGTAATATCGTGGATCTACAGAATATAGCATAGGTGTTTAGATGTTTCGTGCTAGCTTTAATTGTCCATTTGTTACTTGGTTGTGATACTATAAGCACAGAGATGATAAATTTTCTGGTGGATCTGTTATTTTAAGTGATTGATGTATGTGTATGTAGTTTGTGCCCAGAGGTTCGATTACGGAATAAGTTGGATCCAAAATGAACGACAGAGATCACGTTTTTGTTCTCTTTTTATATTGAATGTATGTTATATATATTAATATATATTTGGAGGGGGTTCGGGAAACAAATATAGATTTATTCATTGTTGCTTCTTTATTGTTTTAGGGTAGGGCATTGTAGGGAACAAGGACGGGGAATTTTAATTTTCATGTTGTAGCATCAAATCTTACAAAAGTAAAATGCAAATTAGACATGGGCTAATTTTTGTGAGACTGCACGGAACTTTTTTTTTTGTCTCACGCGCTCTGGTGTATAGATTAATATTGAAACGTTTCTCGACTTATTTTCATGTTTTTTTTCTTTTCCACACAGCTTATATATTACAGTATGTAGCTGTAAAATATGGTGTTAGTTTGTTACTAAGTTAATTTCTTGCAACTCACAGGCCAATGCAGCATCTGGTATGGCTGTGCACGATGAGTGCAAATTGAAGTTTCTGGAGCTCAAGACAAAGAGGACCTACCGATCAATAGTGTACAAGATCGAGGAGAAGCAAAAGCAAGTTATTGTGGAAGCAACTGGGGATCCAACACAAACCTATGAGAATTTCACAGATAGCCTTCCTTCTGATGAATGCCGTTATGCTGTTTTTGATTTCGATTTTCTTACACCAGAGGGTGTCCCAAAAAGCAGGATATTCTTCATTGCCTGGTAATTCTCATTTCTTTGATCAGTTTTAATTATGTTTAGTGTTTTGTTATCTAATCATGGCTTTTGTACAATTTTTTTTGGCTATTTTTCATCAAGGTCTCCTGATACATCAAGGGTGAGAAACAAGATGATCTATGCAAGCTCAAAGGACAGATTCAAGAGAGAGCTTGATGGAATTCAGATCGAGTTGCAGGCAACTGATCCATCTGAGATTGGCCTTGATGTTATTAAGAGCCGTGCCAGCTAAATATGAAACATAGGATATCTGGTGCAGAGTTCTTCCTTTCAGCCTTTGTTACTTGAGTGGAATGTTTATACATTGTGGAATGGCGACTTGGCTAATGATGACATCAATTTCCAAGTTCTGTCATTGTTTCTTATTCGTTTTAAACAAGTGTCCCTGGTTTGTTTTATATCATATGATATGTTATCTTATAGAACCTATATGTTGAGTGGCTGCTTTGGTAGTTCTATGTCAACAAACTAATATGTAGTTGCTTGTGGGGGTTTAGACGACACCTTACCTCTTTTCAGTGTTGTATATGACCCTTGTCATTTTACTTTGGAGCATTATAAAGGATCATGCTTTTTATGATCTTCCTTGTTGCTGATTAATTTGGCTTGTTTTGTATGACCTTGCATTTTATTGGATAATTGATCTTTCTGGTAGAAGATTTGTAGTTGGCAAAAGATCTGCCTTATAGATTTGTTATTGCCATTGCTGTTGGTGGGAATGGCAAGTCTTTCAGTTAACATTAGTTCTTTTGTCTATTGTATGTATGAGCAATGCCAGCTTCTAATGTCAATTTTCACCTTTGATCTTTTCCATTCTCTTTGGATCAGGTAGTATTTTTTTAGCTCCCTTTCCCAATTTTCACCTCTTACCTTCCCTATTTTCCTTCGGGGTTGGGTTCTCACCAATGTAGGCTTTTCTGGGCAGCCACTGCTACCAATTGATGATCTGGCACACTAAGAATCCACCTGTTAATGGCTTGCATTTTTTTAAATGGGCAAACATTGAATGCTGTATTTCTTTCCGTCAGTCCCAATTCTTCAGATGTCAACACCTTCTTAAAATGTTTTTTTATTTTTTTATTTTATTTTTATTTTTTTTATTTATAAAGGGAAAAAAATACCAGTACCCAGGAAGAAGACTCTTGCGAGAAAACGGACTCACCATCCTTGAACCAAGGATTCACGGGCATTGCTGATGAACCAAAAATAATGGTTCTCATGAATGTATGACGTTTTCCGTAGTACCCATACATCTGAGTGTGTGTGATCTCTGCGTCGCTGTTTCATAAGGCTAACAAGACACGTCCAAGATCATCACTATTGCTTGAGGAATCATTTTCCTCGAGCAATGATGTGAGACTATACCTCAATTGCTGGATTGCCTAGACGTTGGTTAATTTGCAAAGCGAACTCACCAAATGAGTTCAAAACTTGGCTCCATTGCTCCAGGCTGAGCAGATGATTGACCTGGTCAAGGACGTTTGAGACTATATACTTGAGTAGTGTCCACGTTGTACAGTAGTATTTCTCTATTTGTATATAAAAATAAAAATCCTTCTGTAGTTTAAGAAATCAATCAAAATGCATATGCATCTTCTCATTTCAAGGTGCAGACAATTGTGCTTGTGGTGCCTATGTTTGGGAAAAACAGGACCAGAGCAATCAATCCAGCGAGTTGCTCGTTTTTCGGAACAATTGTATTTGCAAACATAGTTGTTTTTGTGCAAGTACAGAACGAGTCCTTATTCAATAATGAAAACGGTCTGGCTTTCTGCAGAACTATTGAGTTCAAAATGTGATAATTATTATTCTAAAAATAAAGAAAGAAGTGACAATTATGATAAGTTCAGAAAAATAATAGAGAGTTTTATATCGTTCTCTATATTTAAAAGTAAGATAATTAAAAGTTAAAATGGAGAGTCATTTAAGAGTTTGGTGTACCTGCTAAAATTAAAAAAAAAATTAAACATGATTTCTAAAATAGCTAAGGAGTCAAAATAGAGAATCGGTTGAATATGTTCTTTATATCGGTTGTAGTATCCGTTAATCAATAGTAATTCCACCAAAAAAGTATTTACTGCTGAGAAAGAAAAATGTCGACTGCTAGAACGACGTCGTTGGAAGTTCCTCTAAAAGACTAAAATCCTTGTCACACAATTATCCGTCCACCTCTTTCTGTACTTCAGCTCTTCACCATTTTCAGCAGCAAAATTCAAACACTGATAAAGCTCGACTTCAAAAGCCCTCATCTTTCATGGCTTAAACCAACCCCACCAATCCATTCAATGGCTTCCTCTTTCTGCACCCGATGCTATTCCTGGTCTCTCACACCCACCATAATCCCAACACCTCCACCTCATCGACCCTTCACTTCCCTCTCCTTCCCTCGCCATGAACGCCTCGTCGTTCATTCTTCACTTTCCTATTCTACCCCAATTTCTACTACCCATCATCCCCTCCCTCAGGACTTCACCCCCCAGCAGCTCCTCGACTCCCTCCGCCGCCAAAACGACGAGTCGTCCGCGCTCCGCCTCTTCGACTGGGCCTCCAAGCAGCCCAGTTTCGCGCCCAACCCCACCATCTACGAGGAGGTGCTCGCCAAGCTCGGAAAGGTCGGGTCTTTCGAGTCGATGAGGGACATCTTGGATGAAATGAAGCACAACGGGTGCCTCAGTAAAGGTAGTTTCTTGATTTTCATCGAGAGTTACGCTATGTTTGATTTGTATGATGAGATTCTGGGTGTTGTGGATGTGATGGAGAGTGAATTCGGGTTGAAACCCGATACCCATTTCTTTAATTTCTTGCTCAATGTGTTGGTTGATGGGAACAAGCTTAAACTAGTCGAAACTGCGAATTCGAGCATGAATAGCAAGGGGATTAAGCCTGATGTGTCTACATTTAACATTTTGATTAAGGCTTTGTGTAGAGCTCATCAGATTAGGCCTGCCCTTTTGTTGATGGAGGAGATGGGGAACTATGGTTTGAAGCCTGATGAGAAGACTTTTACCACCATAATGCAGGGTTATATTGAGGAGGGTGAGATGAAAGGTGCATTGAGAATTAGGGAGCAGATGGTAGATTATGGTTGCCATTGTAGTAATGTGACTGTTAATGTTTTGGTTAATGGGTTTTGCAAGGAGGGTAGGGTTGATGAAGCGTTTAGTTTTATTGAGAAGATGGCAAAGGAGGGGTTTTCTCCTGATCAGTATACGTTTAATACGTTGGTGAAGGGTTTGTGCAGGGTGGGGCATGTTAAGCATGCTTTGGAGGTTATGGACGTGATGTTGCAAGAGGGGTTTGATCTGGATATCTATACGTATAACTCTTTGGTTTCAGGGTTGTGTAAGTTGGGTGAAATTGAAGAGGCAGTGGACATTCTTGATCAGATGGTTTCGAGGGACTGTTCCCCAAATACTGTCACCTATAATACTCTGATTAGCACATTGTGCAAGGAGAACCGGGTTGAGGAGGCTACTAAGCTTGCGCGTGTACTTACTAGCAAGGGAATCATACCTGATGTTTGTACTGTCAATTCACTGATTCAAGGTCTCTGCTTGAACAGTAATCATAAAGTTGCTATGGAACTGTTTGAGGAGATGAAGATGAAAGGGTGTCAGCCTGATGGGTTTACTTACAGTTTGCTTATTGATAGCTACTGTTCTAGAGGGAAGCTGGAAGAGGCTTTGAGCTTGCTGAAAGATATGGAGTCGAGCAGCTGTCCGCGAAATGCAGTAATATACAATACTCTGATTGATGGGTTCTGCAAAAACAAGAGGATTGAAGATGCAGAGGAAATTTTTGATCAGATGGAACTGCAGGGTATTTCAAGAAATTCAGTGACCTATAACACCCTTATTGATGGCCTTTGCCAGAGTAGGAGGGTGGAGGATGCTTCTCAACTCATGGATCAGATGATAATGGAAGGCTTGAAGCCTGACAAGTTCACCTACAATTCGCTTCTCACGTATTTCTGTAGGTCGGGGGATATTAAGAAGGCAGCCGATATTGTTCAAAACATGACTTCAAATGGGTGTGAACCAGACATTGTCACTTATGGGACCCTAATTCAGGGGTTATGTAAGGCAGGTAGAACTGAGGTTGCGAGTAGACTCCTAAGAAGTTTGCAGATGAAAGGGTTGGTTCCGACTCCACATGCTTATAACCCTGTGATACAAGCACTATTTAAACGAAAGAGAACAACCGAAGCGATGAGGCTTGTTCGAGAAATGATGGAAAAAGCTGATCCTCCAGATGCTATAACATTTAAGATTGTCTTTCGTGGGCTTTGTAATGGTGGAGGACCAATTGGAGAAGCAGTTGATTTTGCGATTGAGATGATGGAGAAAGGGCACTTACCAGAATTTTCATCATTTTCTATGCTGGCTGAAGGACTATACGCTTTATCCATGGAGGATACCCTGATTAAGCTTGTAGATATCATCATGGAGAAAGCAAGAGTTTCAGACAGTGAAGCTTCAATGATAAGGGGTTTCCTCAAAATCCGAAAATTTAAAGATGCACTGGCCACTCTAGGTGGTATTTTGAATAGCCAAAGGCCTAGAAAATCTTATCGGACCAGAAATTAATTTCAATCAGTTTCGGTTATCATCATAAACCTTGGTATCAATATATTATAGTGCTGTTGGATATCTTTGGTTGGCTCTGGGGAAACCATCCCTTCTAACTTCCCAATCTGTGCAAAAGAAAAAGTCAGGTACTTTTGTGACCATAAGCACCGTCTTTGGATACTTTCATATACCACTGCTCATGCCAAAAATGATTTCGAGTTTTCTTTTGAGTTTTGATACTGAATTTTATAAATTAATGTAGTAGATATTGAGGACGTAAAAGTATCTCAGCTCATTTTTGAAGAGTACTAGCTAGCAATGCCTCCCTTAGGTTGATTGTGTTTATTGAAGATTGTTGAAACAATACTTTGCTCATCTTGTAAGAAAATTAGTTTGTAGAAATATGTAATTGAATAGGTTTATTACTTTATTATGATATCTTTGAGTGGGAGATTCTGAAATTCAAATATACATCTGCAACAACTCAATATATATTGAATTGCAAGTGTTGGGTAACTTGGGTCTTACAGTGATTAGAACTAATACACATTGGCTATACCTTTCTTAACAAGGCAAACCTTTCTTTTAGGAATGCAATTTACAAATGAGGAGGCAGGAGTCTCCTTTCTTATTCTGATGCATGACTTGTTATCTACAAGTCATTGCTTTAATGTCCGCTTTTGCAGGCAAACATATGTTCATGTTGTGCCTGGCACAGGCTTTGTGGGGGTACAGGTGCTTTGCCGGTACGTGCTCTCGAACAACACAACCTAATTTTAGTGTAAATCTTCCAAAGTAAACCTTCATGATGAAAACCACGTTTCAACTTTTACTGTTTGGGTTTTGGAGTGATAATTAATCACTTGGCTAATTAATTATACTCTCTCTCTAGAGGTATATTCTCTCTCTTTTCACCTTCGCTTGGACTTGTTTCAACACTCACTCCTCGCTGGAACTTATTTGATTCCCTCATGGTTATTTAGATTTGAAATTCCTACAACACCCATTAAGACAGACAATTAAGTGTTTAGACTCCAGAGTTTAGCTCAGCGGGTCTAGTCACCATGAGATGTCCACGGTTAATGATTCGTTAACGCAAACAGTTCTTCCAAAGTTTAGAAAATCCGTTTGAACCGTATATAGGAAATTCTTCTTACCTCTTCTGCTGGTACATAGAAAGAGAGAGACATGCACGAATAAAGGGTAAAGAGGCGAGAACAGAAGATGAGAAAAAAGACAGATTCTGCTGTTGTTAGTAAGAGGAACAATTTGGTGGAGCTGATGGGCGTCCCTTCTGGAAGGGAAGGTATAACTGAATAATTTGGAGAGAATAAGACATTGTACGGGTGAAATGTATTGCAATATCGATCATGGGTGATGGAGAAGAAACCTAGGATCTTTCTGATATATCATAATCTTTTTTTTTTTTTTTTTTTTAAAAAGAGGTACTGGGAAGGACCACAAGGAGGCACGTTAGGCCTTGTTTACCCGAAGTCCAGCACAGTGCCGCGCCAAAGACGCAGCGACACCCCCCTTCCGGGCATCGAGTACACCAAATAGGTGGGCTTGCCCTCCCCGCATAGTCTTTTCCATACACAAGGCTCGAACCTGAGACCTCTGCCTCAAGTCCCTCAACTTGCTTAAGGAGCACAGTCAACTTGCCAACTGAACTGGACCATGTGGGTTGATATATCATAATCTTTTAAGTTCCCCAGACAATAATTTCACTTAAAACAAAAATGGCCATTAAGTTAGAATTATATAAAGTTGATTCGGAAGAAGAGTATGCTACGCAAACATCGAGTTTCTTCATTCACTTTCATCCATGCCTTCTTCTGCATCTTTTCAGACCCAAAATATGTTCTTCATCTTTCGACGATTCTCCCTTTGTTGAAAATCTTGTCAGGTGGGCATTTGTTCTGTTTTTGATCAATGGTAAAGTTCAAATTCAAATTCACTAGGTGCATTTGAACTCTGGCCTTAATTGGGTAAATACTCCTCTACCACTGAATTCACAAGCATCAGAAAAACATTATACCCCTATAAATTAACTTGGTCCATCCACTAGGATCATTGACATATTTGTAACTATGTTTCTACCGACCTCATGAAACTTTGTCTATGTGCTAAAGCAAACATATATACCTGCAATGTTCAGTCACTTCAGTGCAATCTAGTTGCAGTACTATGCTTGCTAGGTGCCGAGGTCTGTACTTGGAATAAGTCCATTGTGTTAGGAAGATGGAGATTCCAGCAACTTACCAACTTGGAAGACTATCAGGATCATGATCTCAATTGTACCCGTAAACTTGGAGAGTAGTTACTCCTTTCTAGACCACAGTACACTTTTGATCAATTAATGAGTCCGGGAAGTGGTACTACTGGTCGGACATGTATGTTGTGGCGTGTAAGGCTATGCTCAGCCTTCCGTACCATCTTAGCCTGCACTGTAATCTACCTCACCACCCTCTATGCCCCCGAAACTCTCAAACAACTAGTTGCACACCCAGCCTATTCTTACCTGACAACAATCTTAATAGTCTCAGCAGACGCAACTCTTGGTGATGCCTTGAAAGGCTTCTGGCATGCCCTGTATGCTTGTGTTCAGGTTCTAAGTCTCTCAATTTTGAGCCTCCAGCTGATTGGGCCTGCGCTCTTCACCTCCCATGTGATTGCAGCCTTGGCAGTGGCTGTCACTACGTTTATTGTGGCATTGCCAGAAGTAACAAGCTTGATGTGTAAGCGGATTGCGTTTGGGCAGATTGTGATAGTCTATGTAGGTACTGCTATTCATGGTAATACTGCACAGGCTGATCATGATCAGGATGATACGGTACTCATGCACCCAATTCAAGTGGCTTCAAGTACTATGCTCGGAGCATTGGCATCTGTTCTGGCTATGTTGTTTCCGAACCTGGTCTTCTATCATGAAGATTCTTTTCTGGCTATGTTGTCTCCCCACCTTGGCTATCACCAGGTACATCTTTTAACATATTTGTATGCTACATGCTTGCTTTCAGTACCCTTATTTTTGCTTCTTTTTGTATGGATATAAAAATCTTGTTTGCTGCAGATTTTCATAATCTAGTCATGTGGGCCATAATCTTTCTGTTTTTATTTTCTTTTGGTTATAGAAAGCATTCTTAATTAGTTAGAAATTATGCTTAAGACTCAGACTCTTAATAGAACTTTTGAACGAACATTGTTCACATTAGGCTAAACAGATGTATGCCACCCCAAAAAGAAGGGTCAGTGGAAGAATAAATGCTACTATAGTTGGCATCAAGCAGAAGCATAACTTCATCAAAGCAGTACTTCCTATTCATTTTGAGTTGATGCTACTATAGGTTCCTTCATGGCTTCATCACTCTTGGACTCTTTAACTGTTGATTCATCTCTTATTTCCACCACAAAATCCATTATTCCTAGCCACGAACTTCTTTCACCATCAACTCATCAAGAATTCAGTAAAATTTAAACTAGGTATGATGTTTAGACCTAACCCTTATCTTAGAAACATCAAAAGGAATTTCAAGTTGGTAGTGTCATATTTGTTTAACTGCACATTGCCAAGAATGGGATAACTTCAACTTGTCCCTTGAATGGATATGGTTATGGCCCTAATGGAAATGCTTGTAACATTTACAGGTAGGACAAATGTGCCGAAAATATACTGACAATGCTAGGAAAAGGTTGAGCCTCTACTTAGAAGCCGTGGTGTCTCAAGACAGCTTGGTTGCCCTTGACACTATTTCAGAAGCACAGCACTTGACTATAGTAGGAGAAAAGCTTCTTCACAGTATCAAACAGAAACAGGTAACCTACCATATATCCAAGAGTTTACACATCTATACTTCTACTTTCTGTACCGACATTGTGATGCAGCCAAGTTTAGGTGATTACAAAGTGTTTCCTCCAATGTGAACAGGAAGCCTTGGTGTGGGAGAGACCAGACATCAGAATCCTAAAACCAAGTTGCACTGATTTGGAAAAGAAATTGCAGGATATAGATGTACCCTTAAGAGGAATGGAAGTAGCTCTAACTTGTTGCCCTTCATTTCCTGTTGCCATGATTGACAAAGTGCCCAAAGATGCTTTCACCAACATAAAGAGTCACATAATCCACAAGCTGGAGCAACTTGAGCGCATTTCACCTTTCTACATGACAAAGAAGAACGGAAATTCCTTGGACTGGTCCTTTTGGACCCTCGAAAACCTTTGTCATGAAGATTTTTTGGCTTTCTTTTTTCTTGATTGTCTGAAACTCCTCCAAGAAAATACTGAGGCTATTGAAGAATGCAAGAAGGACACTGAGATTAAAAGTTTCAGTGGTTCACAAAATCAAAGCAATAGCAGTATCATAAGGTGCCGGAGCACTCTAGAGCACATGATACCAAGCAAAGCAAGTTTACTTCTTGCATTCAAGTGCTCGCTTTCACTATGTCTTGCTGTGCTATTTGGTTTGATTTATAATGAAAAAGAAGCGTATTGGGCAGGACTCACAATTGCAATAAGTTTTGTCACAGGAAGACAAGCGACATTTACAGTTACCAATGCTCGAGCACAATCAACAGCAATGGGATCAATCTATGGAATCTTGTGCTGTTTTGTTTTCCAAAAGTTTGAGGATATAAGCTTCTTACCTCTTATTCCTTGGTTAATATTCACAAGTTTTCTAAGGCACAGCAGGATGTATGGTCAAGCTGGTGGGATATCAGCAGCTGTTGGGGCATTACTAATACTTGGTAGGAAAAATTATGGCCCTCCTATCGATTTTGCAATTGCTAGGATCACAGAGGCTGTAATTGGATTGATCTGTTTCGTCACCATAGAGATTCTCTCATGTCAAGTAAGAGCAGCGCCTCTAGTAAAACTTGAACTTTCACATTGCTTGGGAGCTCTTCAAGAATGCATCAAAGATATAGTTCTCTGTGACAATAACCAAAGCAACCTGCAAGCTTCAATCTTTCCAGCACTGAAACAGAAACAGGACAATTTGAAGTCCCATCTCAATCAATTTGAGAAGTTTGTTGTTGAAGCTGAGTTGGAGCCTAATTTCTGGTTCATCCCTTTCAACAGCGCTTGTTATCGTAAGCTCCTGAGGTCTGTATTAAAGATGACTGACCTTTCACTTTTTATGTCCAACAAAGTACAATCTCTATCACTGGCATTAAAAAGATTTGAAGTTGCTGCAGAGGACCTCCAAAGCCACATCAAGGGCATGAAGAATGATATAGATCTTTTCAAGAATATAGTCTGCTCCTCACTTCAATGCCTTCAAGAGTTGTCTTCCAAGAAGTCTCTTGCAGTACGTGACAAACATGACATGCAGTTGGGAGCATTACATGAGGAAGATGATGAGTGTTCCATTTTAAGTTCTTTTCTTCAACATTCCAACTATGTATCGGATGGAATTGATACCGGTGAAGGCAAGAAAGATGAGAAGCTTAAGAGCCAGGTGATTCTGTGTTTGGGTGGCCTAGGATTCTGCATCACTAGTCTACTGAGGGAAGTACAAGAGACGGAGAAAGAGTTTCAAGAACTAGCCAAATGGGAGAACCCTTCAAACCATGTTGTAGTATAAAGTTACACATATCTGATTTTCCTTTATTTGAGCTTATTCTCTTACTGATTCCGTAATACCATATCGGATCTCGAAGTAACCACGGGTTCGTAGTAACATTAAGGACAATTAGGTTCACCCTTAGGGTGAATGAGCATATTCACCAATTAGTAGTGGTTTTGCTAATTATATGCTATGCAGTGTTAATTGACTGCATGACAGTTCCAAACTTTTAATGCAAAGCAGTTATAACATAGTATCATAATCTTGTTCTAAGACAACAAAACTCCAGATGTGAGCAAAGGTAAAAAGTTTTGGTTGTGTTTGTTACGTGGGACTATTATCCCCCACCTTATTTCCTATAGTAGTCTAGGACTCTTCTAGCTTGGGATATGCTATGCTAATACAAGACCCATGTTTGGTACTGCTTAGGACTAAAGAGCAGAATAGTTAAAATAGTCCTATCCCATGTTTGTTTGTGTATTGGATTAAAAGTATTGGACCAACTCTTTTACAACCAAAGGATTGAAAATCAAACTATACTCAATAGCAACAATAACCACAGAACCTGTATATTTATATGAGGAAGAAATCACCAAGATTGCTTCAGCTTGGTTGAAGTATTCTTGTTCTTCGAGTTCATGCTTAAAAAGCATGTCTCCCACATTTGCAAATAAACTACTCTTTTCGAGTTCATGCTCAGAAAACAAAGCTGCCATGCAAATAAATTATGATCTCCAAGCTTAAAAAGCAAAACCATACTACAACACTTCATGCTTGGTCTAACGTCTTGACAGCAAGACCACCATACCACCATACTTGCATTTAATCAATTTTACCACCATGATTAAACAATTTATCTTGAGCTGCACATGTCTTAAAAAAAAAAAGATAATGCTCCCCTCAGAGAAGGCCGAGTATACAAACATACCCACAATGACTTATCCCTTGAGGGAAAAGTCTTCTCCAACTCAAGCACTTTCTTCACCCGATCATGGGCAGCAGGAGTTCCTCCACTGACAGACTCGGGAAGATATGGACTGCTTACACGAACCTCATTCATCACACCTCATTACAAAGTTCAACCAAATCTTCCCTCCACAAACAATTGCTTGCATTTTGCACGAAAACAAGTATCAGAGCATTACTAAATTGAATGACCATGAATCCAAAAATGCAGCTTATTTAACACCAACAATGAGCATTATATCATATGTTTAGCTCCAAACTAACTTAAGAAGAAAGAGCAAAGCACTCACGTCTTAGACAAGGCATCGAAAATGTTCTGAGCCTGGCTGGTGACACCAACTCCGATCCTCTCACACTCTGCCTCTGCTTGTCTGCAATTAAACATACCAAACACTACATTATTCAACTAAATTCACAATTGGGTTCTTCATGACTTAACATCCTCTAAACACTTGCATTAACAAGTACTCAACAAAACTCCAAATTGGGTAGCAAGTAAACTACCTGATAGCTGATTCCTCTCTGGCTCTGAGACTATTAAGATCAAGGTAACAGTTCTTACTGTCAAGTGGGTCTTCAGCTTGACCCAAATAGCTCAACTCCTTGATATAGTTGGCCTTGAGTAGCCTGATGTTCCGCTTAGGCCCTCCTTTCAAACCCTCTTGAAGGATGAGGATGTTGGAGGGGCGGTCGAAGGTGATGACCTGGCCCTGGAAGTTGTCGCCCAAGGTGGTCTTGATGGAGACGAAGCAACCGACGGCCAATTCCTCCGCTGCTGCTGCATTGCTGCCATCCCTGGCCATCTTCTTCTTCATCCCTCTACCTCATGGTAATTAATGGTGCCAGCAGAGTCAATCTTGAACTTGGAATCCAGACCCTTTTTCTTGACCAAGTCCTTCAAGACTCCTTCAGCAGCTGGAATCCAGACTTCATGGTAAAAACACAGACGTGTTGTAGGAGAATAGAATTGTATGTTATCATTGATAATAGGAGCCCTTTAAATAGGGAGTTACAAGGTACCCAAAAGGTAATAGAATCCGATTACAATTGAATACCTAAAACATATTCCTATTACAACTCTAAACCCTAGTTTGTAGAGGCACACATTATGTCGATATCCTTCAACACTCCCCCTTGTGCCGCTCAAACTTGGTGATGACGTTTTAATTGTTGCCTCGTTAAAAACCTTGCCAGGTAACAAAAACCCTGTGGGACAAAAATAACCCTGGTCGAAGGACAAAAAGAGCACAACACGTCCTTCACTCTTCGAGATCGAACATGTAGACATCATGCCTCCCCCTGATGTCAATATCTCCCCCTGATTGCTACAATCATGGGAGTTCGGATAACTTTCTCAATCCAATGCTCTTCACATGTTTCTCGAAGGTGGATTTTGGTAACGACTTAGTAAATAAGTCCGCTACATTATCCTCTTATCGGATTTGGTTCACTTCAATATTTAGAAGTGCTTGTTGTCATTTTGATGGAGGAGAGGAGGAGCACGGAAGGTGGCATTTTGCCTTGTGGGGTCTGATAGGAGCATTTTAATGCGACGTTTTACTTGCTTTTCCCTACATTTCTTGCGTTATTTCCTTATTAAAACCCTGTTTAGGAAAGTTTTCATTCTTTGATTGGGAAAGTTCCTATTTGTAGAAAGTTTCTATTTTTATAGTTTCTATTTATCATTTTTAGTAAGTTTCCATTTTCGGTAGTTTCTATTTTTCAGTTTAGGAAAGTTTCTATTTTTCTTATTAGTTTCTATTTTCAGGACCTCCGAGCTAAATATGGAAATGAACTCATAAATGGAAAGAGGAGCTTGCGAACACCAAGGGGAGCAAAGATGAAGGTACATTGGAGTAGAAAAATGGAAATGTACTAAAAGATCAATTTTACACATATTCCTACTCCGGCTAGGAGAAACCAAGCCAAGCAAAGAAGAATGAGCGGCCGCCTGACCAAATGAACTTCAAATGAGCTGAAACCTTCCAGATCCACTCTAGACACCCAAATGATCATTTCTTATGAAGAGTGCCAGAGAAAAATATGAGTGGAAGGCCTTCAAACAATCAGCCCAATTCTCTACAGAAGCAAAACCGGAAAACTGGACCTGTAAGAGGTCCAGCAGCATTTCCGGCCCAACCACATGGCAAGAAATTCTGAAATTTTACCACAGTAATCTACACTCATGGTGGATAATTTCATATGAAGAAGTCGAAGGCATATAATGAAGTCTTGTTAGAGAAATAATTGAAGGAATAAAGGGGAAGAAACTGACTTGAAAACAGCTCAACACCACATATTCATGTTTCCCACCCACATGAAGAAAGCATTTCTTTTTCCTTTGATACATTTTTCTACTCTAAAAGATCATCATCACTTCCACATTTCTTCACCTTCATGCTTTGCTTTCATCATTACCTCATCTTTTACATATTTTACAAACCACTCTCATACTCCACTTTCATTATTTTTCTTCATCTCATCATTTCACTCTTCTTTTTCCTCCCTATTTAAACACCTTCTCCTCTCACTCTCAATCACCAATTTCTGAATCCATAACACACATTCCTTCATCTATTCCATCTTCTTTGTCTCTCTATTTCCCTTCCATTTTCCCATCCATCCTCTAGTCATCTCCACGAGTTCAAGCAAGGCCAAAGGAAGAAGAAGAGAAGCCATGAGCATCACCATCCATATCCATCCTTGAAGCTTGCTTTCAAGATTCAAGAGCCCACAACGTTTATCATCCATCTCATCTTCATCCACGGTGTAATCCGATTCTCCTTTGTAACCTTTGCTTTGAATTTCGTTGGTTATGAACTAGTTGACACATGTGTTTGAACAAATATTAATTTCTGGAATTTTTATGATTAATTGAGAATTTTCAGATTCATATTATTGTTCTTCGAGAGTTGCTTATGTGGGTTTGTTTAATTAAATTTGCATTATAGATATCCTTTGTGTATTAATCTTATTTGGGTCGACACTTATAGGGTTTATGCATAATTGTTGCTAGGTTTAAGAACATGAAATCGACTTTTCGTTTTGTGTAAACTTGAACCAAAGTAGTAAAGGTTTTGGACAAAGATCGAATTTAATTAACGAGGATTGCAATTAGGTGGACTTTTCCATACTAAGTTGTACACTTGAGTTGATAGCCTTTCTCTATGTGTAATGCGTTAAACATGACATGATTGACTAGCTTTCTAGGGTTTGATTGCATGTTTAATAGGATTAATCTAGGTGCTTTCACTTAGATTAATTAGCATTGAAAAGTAAAATATGGGAAATTGTTTGCTTTTAACGTTTCACATGATCAACTCCTCTCTCATGACTTAGATGAACAATATTAGGGTTTGAATCAATTTTAATCATATGTTTCGATTTTGATCTTTGTTCTCTCATTCCATTCGTATTTTGATGTTTTTGCATTTTAATTATTTTGTTAACTTAGTTTTATTTTCGAAAATCCAAAAACCAAAAATCCCCCCTTTTTCGTAAATATGTATATATTTTGTAATATCTTTGTGAATATTATACTTTGTTTTAATTTTAATTGTTTGTTTGTCCTACATTGACAGGTGTACCCTCAATCCCCGGAATAGAACGATCCCTACTTACTTATATTACTAACGACATTTCAGGGTTAAATTATGCGCTTGCTAAAAGCGCATCAGGGTCCAATCCCACACTTCCGTCATTTCTTTTCTCTGTAGGGATAGAACAAGCTCATATCAATCGTACCTCTCAAATATCGAAAGATTGTCTTTATACCAATCTAATGGCGTTGCGTTGGCGCAGGGCTATGTCTAGCCAACAAGTTCATAATAATTGAGGTGTCCGGTCTTGTATTGTGCTAAGTACAATAATGCGCCTATTGTACATAAGTAAGCACTTATGCTATTAACACGTCTTCGTCATCATCCCTGGGACGAAACGGATCCCTTTTAGGGCCAAGACTACGGACGACCATGGGAGTGCATTTTTGACTTTATCAAAAATGTCTCTTGACACGGTATACAAGTTCTGAATCTAGACAAAACCGTGTTCTCCCAAGGTCATTCCTCTCAAACTCGGATTTCAGGTGTTCAGCGGTTTCCCTTAACTCTCAAGGGTTCCAATTATGTTTATCAACATAAACCGCGACAATTACAAATCCGGAACTTGTCGTGGAAACGCTTGGGCATAGTTCATCATATCCCTTCCCAATCAAGTAGTCATTTTAGTGAGCATTTCAACCTCGTTGCAAATGCGCTCCGTGGTCTAGAGCCACTTGACTTGGGTAAATAAAGTCCACAAGAACCTTCATTATATTCCGTATCTAGATCCCCATAAAGATACGTAGTGACCACATTCGTAAGCTGCATGTTCAGTTATTTGGAAACTACCAAACTGATAAGGTAGTGGAGTGCAATGACATCCATTACAAGAGAATATGTCTTCTCGTAGTCGATCCCAGGGCGTTGTGAGAAACCTTGCGCCATAAGGCGAGATTACCATATCTTTTTCTCATCACGCTATCTAACGAAGACCTATTAATGTCAATAGGTTTTATGTTAGGAGGTGTTGGCATCTCAGGCCCTAAATCATTCCTCTTCGTTAGTGAATCCAATTCAACCTGGATCGCATCTTTCCATTTAGGCCAATTTTCTCTACGTTGGTATTCTTCAACGGAGTAAGGTTCGATGTCATTGGTCTCAATAATTCCACGTCCTCATGTACACTAGTGTAGTTCGTAGAGATCTCTATATTCTTAGGAATTGGTTCTAACATTGAGGCGTCCCCCAACAATGTCTCTTGGACATAACCACAATCCAAAATATTCTCATGAGACAGATTTTGAGTATCAATGATCAATGGATCAAGTTTTGCCAAACTCGCTCTCTTCTTAAGGCGAGAATCAATCGAACCTATGGGTCTCCTACTCTCTCTAGCGGAACCCATGGCCTATGACGCCATTATGCCACCTTTGTGGCGTCACCATTCTACCATCCATGGTAGTGGTGCAGTACCCATCTTCTCTGGGTGGCACCATGTCCTCTTGTGGGGACATCAATCCTTGCAGGCATGTTTGCAGCAGGTATATGTGATCTCGTCACTTTTAGGGGATCAAGATGAGACATAGTGGGGACAGACCACGACAATTCCTGTCGTTCCTGTTGAACATTGACGTTCTAATCTCCCCCTAACGACGGGAAGACTGTCTCATCAAAGTGACAATTCGCAAATCCAGCGAAATAGAGATCGCCTGTCAAGGGTTCTACATAGCGGACTTATAGTTGGAGACTCATGTCCAACAAATATATATATATGCATTCGTTGCAATGACTCATGTTGATGCGCTGTGGCGGCGCAATTGGCACATGAACCGCACACTCAAATATGCATAAATACGAGATATTAGACTCGAACCCAGTCACTAGCTGTAATGCAAATAAAATTTGAGTGGCTGCTATGAGTCGTAGACGAATTAGCATAGCTGCATGTGATATTGCATAACCCAAGCGGAAATATTGGTGCGCATTACCAATGTCCGGGCTACCATCGTAGTCGTTTAATGGTGGCTTTTCTGCGAGACCAATTGGGTGTGTACATGGGAATATGATACTTGATATCAATACCCAATGATATGCAATAGTCATCGAAAACTGTCGATGTAAACTCTCTAGCATTATCAAGTCAAATTGACTGAATGGGATGATCTGGGTAGTGAGCCCGTAGCCATATGTTATGCGCTAAGAGTGTAGTATAAGCAGCATTACGAGTGTATAATGGCACAACACGTGACCAGCGTGTTTGCGTATCAACCAACACCATAAAACATCTATATGGTCCGCAAGTTGGTTGATCAAATCCATAGAATTCCTTTAGATTCTTTGTAAGAATAGAATTATTTCCTCAATCTCTTTTGCATAGGATGGTCTCAATCCTAAATAACAGGCTTTACAGAACGAAACATGGGCTTTATAATCAACCAATGAAGCTTTTGGTTAAGCCATAATGTCATAATAGACTTGAGAAGTAGAGGGAGGAGTTTATGGCGTCAATGCCATGTATTTGTCGCAGGGGGTAGGCGGCGTCGGTCATGTATGGCCGGTCTTTGCACAATCATGGCGCCATGAGGCCCATGTGCAGCTCCTCGAACCAATTCTTGGTTCTTACTTTTCTTCGTTCTGAAAATGGATGTCCGTGTAAAGTCTTTAATACACAGATCATCATGTCAAAGCCTATATGTGTCAAAATCCCATAAGTCGTCTCTCATGACATAGTTGGATTCAATAACTCAAATAGTGGTTGCGTACAACCCACTAGAGCGACACATAAGTTTCTCTAATACTCGTTTATGTTCGTAGTCATTAGAGGTGATGCAAAGGAACTCTGTCCATTCTTGTAATGTGTTTCCACATGAAAATCATTGGCTCTTATATAATAAAGTTCGAATTAAGGTATGTCCAAGACATTAAAGAATAGACACTTTATTAATAGCCAATGATTACATCAAAGTTTCTTGATCAAATCTAATCCAAATAAAATGAAATGTAGACAAATTGTAGTCGCTCAATCCTTTTTGTAATTCCAATCAAATATGATCAGGGAAGTAGAGAGAGATGTCGGTGGAGCGAGGCTCTCTTAAGTACCACTAATCTCAATTACTTTCCTAGACATCATATTCTAGTGAGAAAGAGTTAAAACCAAATGTCATTTATTTATTAAGGCACAATTGCCATTACATAATTCTTGGAAAATGAAAGACTATTTAATCAAAATCTGCGGCATCAACATTGTTGTTTTCCTCGCCAGATTTGAAGTCCGTAATGATGAGATTGACATCATTGTCATCTCCATAATCTCCTTCGGTTGCGAGATGAGCCTCATGCTTTCTCATATCTTTTATACACCTTGTATTATGCAACTTTTGTTTTTTCACTCGCATTTTAGTGCTTAAACCAATGCTCTGAAGATCCACATCTATAGCATTACCTCACCCATTAATTGAGATGCACCTTGTGCATTTGGACATCCTCCATGGATCCCACGTTGGCTAATGTTGCCACGTGTCTACGTATCTCGAGGTTTTCCTTCCTTTGTAGGGCGGTTTGTATGGACCCACAAGTCCATTTTGTTATCCTCTAACTTTTAGGGTTCCGCTCCTTGCGCCCTTCTTTCGGTGCGCTATTATAATTCGCCTCGTGAACGCTCTTAGTTCCAACGGGCCTTTGAATTATGGTTTTTCACAAGTATGTTGTCAACTTACTCAGTAAATGACATAAGTTGATGAAACCTCGTAATCCATCTAGCATTGCACACAAGCCTAGTGCTGCGACGGGGAAGGTTGAGAGGATTTCTCAATTAATTCATAGTCTGTGAGCTCTACTCCACAGAATCTCATTAGTAGTGAGGTGATTCTTGACGTTATTTATCCATCGGTGATAACAAATGTCATTTGAATCCGGTTTAGTGAAGTCGGGTTTTTGCATGTTTGCATTCGACATTCAAAGATGAAGGAGAACAAATTAGTTTCGGAGTAAAAACTTCCACGACAACTAATATAAGGTTTCCGAGCCTTAATGCTACCAAGAAACCGATTTCCAAGAATATTTAGATTTAGACCGAAACATTGATGTTTTAATATGGTCACAGTTTGATGCTTACAGACACTCTTAGTCCGAATATTATGAACACTCTTAGTTCATTGATTACGAACGCTCTTAGTTCGTTTATTATGAACACTCTTAGTTCATTGATTACGAACGCTCTTAGTTCGTTTAGCGTGAATCCCCACAATTCCGCTTATCAATTAATCGAACCTATGTTCGTATTTTTCAAAACCTGCAGCAAATAATGGAATTTAAAAGACAAAAAATGCAGGAACTTTAATCGTAAAAACTTACTTGGCAATTTGAAGGTTTGCTTCACGATTCTTTATACACGCGCGTGTTGATGCAGGCGTGTAGCTAAATTTGGATTGCCGAAATCTGGTCGGAAATTGGCAGTTGGTGGGCTGCCCTTCTCCCTTCCCCTTTTTTTCTTCTTTTTTTCTTTTACCTTTTTTTTCTTTCTTTCCTGGCCCAAGCCAGCTGCCCCTTCCCCTTTTTTTTTTTTCTTTTTTTTCTTCTGGACCGGCCGGGTCCTTTCCTTTTCTTCCTTCTCCTTTTTTTTTTCGGTCTTCCTCCTTTTTTTTTTCGCGACTTCTTTCTTCCTCTGGTTCTTCTCCCTGCAGTTCGCCGGTGTGCAGAGGGGGCTGGTGCGCGGGCTATGCGGAGGGAGGCTGATCGGAGGCCTGGGCTGCTGCAGATCGGAGGCTGGGGCTGCTGCTGCAGTTCGGAGGCCGGGGCTGCTGCTGCTGGTCGGTGGCCTGGGCTGCTGCTGCTGATAGAGGCCTGGTGCGGGCAGGAGGGGGCTGCAGGCTTGCTGGTAAGTGTGAGGGGCGCTGGGGAGGAGGCCAGCCGGTGAGGCCTCTTTTTTTTTTTTTTTGTTTTGGGTTGGCGGCAGAGAGGAAAAGGTTTTTTTTTTTTTTTTTTTTTTTTTGGGCAAATTTCATTTTACCTCCCTGATCTTTACACCTTAAATCATTTGTGCCCTTGCACTTTTAATTTCATCACGCGTGCCCCTGTACTTACCAATTTCAATCAATCTTGTCTAACCCTTAGCTTTTTTGCCAAATATTGTGTGATGTATTTTGAAATTGTAGTCACATAAGATATAATTTTGCATGCCACATTATTGAATCGTTATCATACAAGGGAGCCCATTAGAGCCACATTTTCAATTTACAAAATACTTGACAAAAAAATGAATTATTGGACATGATTGATTAAATTGGAAAGCATAGGGATACATGTGATGAAATTAAAAGTGCAGGGCCACAACTGATTTAACGTGTAAATGTTAGGGAGGTAAAATGAAATTAGCTCTTTTTTTTTTCTTCTGAAGCTAGGGTTAGAACTCGTGCTGATAACGTGTTGTAGGAGAATAGAATTGTATGTTATCATTGATAATAGGAGCCCTTTAAATAGGGAGTTACAAGGTACCCAAAAGGTAATAGAATCCGATTACAATTGAATACCTAAAACATATTCCTATTACAACTCTAAACCCTAGTTTGTAGAGGCACACATTATGTCGATATCCTTCAACAAGACGTTAAAAGAAAAGAAAAAAACCCAGTCTTGAAATTGATCAATTCTCTTAGCAAATCAAGCTACCCAGACACCAATTGTTACAACCCATAAACAATTGTTAATAGAAAATCAATCCATAGTCGTTAATTTAACAAATCACAGTAGAAATTGAAAGGAGGAAGGAATCAGAATCAAAGCAAAAGGAGCATCAGAGAGACAAGAAATTGAACCTGGAAGAGTAGTTCAAGCAGGATGAAGCGCGATCGAGAGTGGAGAGACGAGGCTTCGCGCGAAAGAGATTGAGAGATGAGGCTTCGCGCGAAAGAGAGGAGAGACTAATGAGCGTTGTTGAAGCCCTGCCTTCCACAGTCCGGTGATTTTTGGGGGGTCTGTGTAAGAAGGTGCGGAGCTGATGCGGGGACTCTGTTATCTCATTTAAATGAGTCCTTGTGTGTGCCAAACGTGGGATAAGTCTAATTTTATTACATAAGGTAGTCCAGTCCTGTCCAGTCCCAGGAAACAAACACAGCCAAAGTGTGCTCTATAGGATTTAGCCTAAACTCTTCATCTCTACTGTTAACATGTTGTGTTATGTATAATGAAATTCTCGCTAACAATTCGAAAGTAGTCTCATGCAAACCGGGTCTCAAAATGCGCAAACCGGGTCTCAAAATGCTTTGTAGTTACAACTGAGAATATGCTCCTTCGATTTTACAAATTCACTCTTTCAATACATAAAAATTAGGATTAATTTCAGTTTACCCCCCTGAAGTTAGGGGTCGTCATCATGTTAGTCCCTCGAGTTTCAATTTAATCAGTAACACCCTTGTACTCTCCAAATTCATCACCCGTGTCCAATTTCTACTATTCCGTCCAATTTTGACCGTTAAGTTTGACTTTTGAGGGCTAAAATGGTCATTTCAAGACAAAAAAAAACAATTTTTTTTCTTTTTTTCGTTTTTATTTTTTTGCATTTTTTTTTTCTGTTTTTTTCTTTCATTTTTTTTTCTTTTTCTTCGCTTATTAATTTATTATTATTATTATTTTTTAAATAATTTTGTCTTCAACCTATACACTACAAGTTATAATAGGTTTATAAAAACAAAAAAAAAACTCTAGGTGGTCAAAAAGCAGCTCGCTGGTCTACGATATTTGTAATATTTCTTCACTTTATTGGGGATATATCCTATTATTCTTCACTTTATAAACCTATTATATTTTATAGATATATTTTACAAATATATCCTAAAAATTTTCGCTGGCTGGTTACAAATAAACCCTATAATAGGTTTATAAAAACAAAAACAAAAATACTCTAGGTGGTTAAAAAGTCGCTCGCTGGTCTACGATATTTGTGATATATCTCCGATAAAGCGAAAAATTTTAGGATATATTTGTAAAATAAATCTATAAAATATAATAGGTGTAAAATATATCCTATAATAGGTGTAAAATATATCCTATAATAGGTTTAAATATAATAGGTTTAAAATATAAAATAGGTTTAAACCCTATAATAGGTTTAAAATATAAAAAATTTCGCTTTATCGGAGATATATCACAATAAAGTGAAGAATTTTAGGATATATCCCCAATAAAGTGAAGAAATATATGTATTTATTTTTTTAATCATATTTTATAGATATTTCTTCACTTTATTGGGGATATATCCTAAAATTCTTCACTTTATAAACCTATTATATTTTACAGATATATCCTAAAATTCTTTGCTTTATCGGAGATATATCATAAATATCGTAGACCAGCGAGCGGCTTTTTGACCACCTAGAGTTTTTTTTTTTTTTTATAAACCTATTATAACTTGTGGTGTATAAGTTGAAGACAAAATTAAAAATAATAATAATAATAATAATAATAATAAGCTAAGAAAAAGAAAAAGAAAACAAGAAAAAAACAATTTTTTTTTGTTTTTATTTTTTTATTTTTTTTGTCTTGAAATGACAATTTTAGCCCTCAAAAGTCAGACTTAACTGTCCAAATTGGACGGAATAGTAGAAATTGGACACGGCTGATGAATTTGGAGAGTATAAGGGTGTTACTGATTAAATTGAAACTTGAGGGACTAACATGATGACGACCCCTAACCTCAGGGGGGTAAACTGAAATTAATCCTAAAAATTAAACACAAGAGAAAATTTTACAAATTGTCACTCAACTATGACTCATTCGACAATTTGGTTACTCAACTTTCAAATATATATAACTTTGGTTACTCAGCTATTACTATGTCAATCACTTTAGTCACCGAATGAGTAATTTTGTCTCACTTTAATCACTTCTCCCATTTATTCTTATTCAGATTTCTTAATTTTTCACAATTGGTTTATCGAAAATATCTTTGATATTGTGGCAATAATTTTTTTCAATGAAAAAAATTAATGAAGTGATTAACGTAGTTAAAGTTGAGTGACCAAAGTGATATATTTAAAAAGTGAGTGACCAAACTTCAAAGTGTCAAATATGTAAAAGTTGAGTGATCATTTGTGATATTCTCCCTAAATATAAAAGAAAGAAAGAAAAAAAAGTGATATGATTTAGATCGAAAGTGTATGCCAATTTGTGAATTTGATTGTCCACATCCAATCATCCATGATCGCCGACTAGGAGGATCAAAGTACAGAACTCCCACATGATATTCTATCAAATCAAATAGCTAGGTGGCATCCAGGGTGCTTTGATCTAATCCAGACACTATAAACATATTAGGAGTGTGGTCTAATTTAGGCACCGCATTAATAGACTTTCAACTTTTTCTATCTTACAAACTTAATGCCAAAACATGTAAAAGACCAATCTGGTTACGAGTCGTAAAGCCATGACCTCACTGTGAAGGTTCTAAAATGCCCATACCTATGAGCAACAGTTCAAAGAAAACAGCTTGAATTGAAGAGGGTGAAATAGTAAAACAAAACTGCTGCTGCAAATTCACATGGTCGAGACACCGCGTATAACAGGTAGTCAGGTAATGAATGATGAAGACGACTCAGTTATATACTTTTATACATGAATGCATGCACTGAGCCCATTTCTGCATAATCATTCATCATTGATATCTGTCAATGCCAAAAGCCACATCATTACGTAAAGAAGATAATACTTTTTTTTACGGCGACTGCCACTGCATGGCGCTTCTGGGGTTTCTTTAATATTATTTTTAGCTCAGACAAGAACCTCCGAATCATTGTCATACCCTCATGCACCCTTTTATCAGTTTATGAGCAAACAGACAGAGTTTAGAGTTTATCCAACTATTTCAAAGCAATCAGACTTGATCTCTTTGGTGACTCACCCACTCGTTTCTAGAAGGACTCTACTAATTAGTGTTATAGAGCTATCCGTAATCAGAATAAAGATAGAAACTCGAACTTGAAGCCTTGCTGGCTAGCTATGGAGTCTCTGGATTCTCATAATGATATAGAGAAGCCACTGCTCCCCAGCGATGACTCGTTGGTGCTAACCCAGAAGAGCACTCATGCCAGAGATGTGCATATTCTGAGTTTTTCTTTCTTGCTGATATTTCTGGCTTTTGGCGCCGCCCAGAATCTGGAGAGCTCTGTCAACACTGTGAGTGTGTCTGTTTGGTTAATTACTGAGTGTAATAGAAAATAAGAAAACGTTGAAATGTTCTGATTTGATTTTGTTTTGATCGATCTCTGGCTTGATTGATTCTGCAGGACAAGGGTTTGGGGACAACGTCGCTTGGGATTGTGTACTTGTCTTTTGCACTCTTCTCTTTGGTGGCGTCTCCAGTGGTTCGAGCTCTTGGATCAAAGACTGCTTTGATGCTTGGGACTACTGGCTACTGGTTGTTTATAGCTGTACATTTGATCAAACATACTTGGTATTGCTACTCAATGTGATCTGATCTCTCTTAATTTACAGATTGATCTCTCTTAATTTACCATTGTCAATGAAAATCCATGTTCACCATGCGATTGATCAAAGTCCAATGATTAAAAGGCAAAATGTGTTATGGGATTTGGTCATTTGGAGCAAATTTTTAGATTTTGATCGATAATGGTTGGTAACCATGAAAATTGTCATGATCAAATGTAACACAAAATAATTCACAACGCATTTAGCTTATGAACTATTTCCATGTAGGTACATTATGTATCCAATTTCTTTATACCTCGGATTTGCCTCTTCAATAATATGGGTTGAGCAGGTACTCATATTTATTTCAAGTCCTTATAGAATCTTACTAACTGGGTGTCAAATTGACACTGGAAATTCTAGTTCTGACCTTATTAATTGTGGGTACATCAGGGGACATATCTAACTTCTGCTGCGCGTAGTCATGCAAGAGATAATAACTTACATGAAGGAACAACTATTGGCAACTTCAATGGAGAATTCTGGGGAATGTTTGCTTGTCGTCAGGTGAATTAATCCGTCACATCTCTTTTTTTTTTCTTTTCTTTTTTTATGAATTTTTCTTTTTCGATGAAATTGTGTTTCATTATTAATCAAATTTAGTCATTTGTCTTATAATCTTTGCTATGAACTTTTGCAGTTTGTCGGAAATCTCTTGTCACTTGCCATCCTAAGAGATGGAAGCGTATGTGCTAATCCTTTTAGTAAACTTTTGGTTTCTTGCATGTCCTTTCTATATATGGAACAGAGTTATTATGCCTTTGAAATGTGAAATGATCTCCTAATCAAAAAAATGTGAAATGATCTCTTCATTCTTATCACCGCAGGAGGGAACTCCTGGTCAAACAAAGTTCTTGTACGCCGTGTTTCTCTGCAGTATGACCTTAGGGATCATACTGATGTGCTTCTTAAACAACAGGGATTATGTAGAAAAGGATTATCAGGATTCTTCTCGCAACTTCTATGCTTCTCTGACATCTTTTTTGAAGGCTGTTATCACTCCTTTGTTCGATGTACGAATGCTATTGATCATCCCCCTTATGGCGTATACAGGGTTACAACAAGCATTTGTATGGTAATTGATTACTTTAATTAAGTATATCTGCCTGCTTTCTTATGGTCAAACCAACTTGTTTTACGTTTCTTATTCTTGTCTTTATAGGGCTGAATTCACCAAGTATGTTGTTACTCCAACGCTCGGTATGTCTGGTGTGGGTGGTGCAATGGCAGTTTATGGCTTTTTTGATGCAATAGTAAGTATCCAGAAACAGCTTGAAATAACATTTGAAGTAGCAGTTTGGTAGAGAATAGAGATAGCATTTGGTGCGATGGCATTATATTGTTCCTATTTATTCTTGGTTAGGTGGATATATAGGATTTGCAATAAGCATCTTAATTGGCATTTTCTTTAGAGAAACAAAACCTTCTATTGTTACTAAAGCTTTTTCTCTGCAGCAGATGAAGCTGTTGGTTATATCACACACTAAAATCCGTACATTCTGTGCTTGATAGACAGGATATAAGATTCTGTTTTATAAGACAGATATGTGTATGTCATATGTGTACAGTGACTTCTGTTCTGTATATTTGTGATCTCATACTTGTGCAAAACTTCTGTCAGTGCTCACTCGTTGCTGGTCGACTCACATCTGGTCTCAAGTCCATCAGTCTTATAGTTTCCGGTGGAGCTCTCCTTCAGGCTATTGTATTCGTCTGGCTTCTTCTAAATTTCAGGTTAGCGGATGTCACATACAACAGTTTGAAGAGCCTAGAGTTGTTATTGTAATATCTAATTTTGAACTCTTGTCACCTCTAATTTCTGACTTTACCTTGATGTTACAATGCAGCCGATCAAGCGGAGTAATTAGCATTGTAATAATGGCAGCTTTATTGGGTATTGGTGATGGAGCCTTTAACACACAGATCAGTGCTTTGCTAGGGATATTCTTCAAGCGCGATACTGTACTAGACAAACCTGTTCCTCTATTGTTTCTCCTTTAATATCTTCTTAATTTTATGAAGTTCAAAAAATTGGTTTTCGTTTCTTTAATCAAAATGTGTTTGTTACTATTGGTTTACAGGAAGGAGCCTTTGCACAGCTCAAGGTGTGGCAGAGCGGTGCTGTTGCAGTCATCTTCTTTGTTAGTCCGTACATATCATTAGAGGCAATGCTGGTGGTTATGCTAACTGGAGTTTGTATCGCATATGGCACCTTTGTCTACCTATTTCTTCAAGGAGAGGAAGCAGTGTCATCTTCAAGGTTGTGATTTGCGCGCATGAAATCATCGTCTTCCAGGAAGAATTCTGATGTCAGGGTTGTACAAGAGCGCTAGCCAAGAGGATGTATACTATGTTCTAACTGTATCTAGAACTAGTAAATCCATCCACTGTGTTATTTCTAAAGCTAAATACTTAACCTTTTGATGTAAGAGGTTGAATTTTTCACCAAATTTTGAATGGAAAGAACCAACATTTAGAAGGATGGAAGATTCATTAAGCACCAAGTCATTCATAAGCTACTCGAGGACCTTTTTTTTTTAAGGAATAAAACAAATTTCTGAAGTAAAGGAAGCCAAAAAATGAGCTACCCTAATGTGTCACATGTTTACTTGTTTACTTCGAAACGTACATACTTGTCCATCATGTAGTGATTTCATCACAAATCTAGTATGTTTATGAAATGTATCAAGGTATTAAAGAGCTATTTTAATGATAACTTTCTAATCAACGGTTTGGGAGACCCATATTTCGATAACATTATGGCAAATCAATCGTTAAATGTTTATGTATGTATGAGTAGATCACTTCTGAAATTTTTCTTCCAATTGTTAATCGTTAAGGTACCGAACTAGATCAAATCAATAGACGAATCAAAATTGTTAAACATAAACCGTTCATGTTCATAACTGATAATTCCCGATTATGAATGCCTTCACAATTTTCAATTTGGTTGAAAAATTGCATAAATGATCTACACATGAATATCTAAACATCTAACGGTTGATTTTGTGAAAATGTGATTGAAAATGGGGTCTCACGAAAAAGTCCTCAAGTAGTTCTCATTTTAGCAGTCCTCATTAGAAGCTCTCCCCAAATTATTAACTTTATATTTAGGCATTTAGTGAAAGAAGTTCCTTTTTATGTGAAGCTTATGTACCAAGTGCTTTAATAATTTGATATGTTATTGTACATAATTTCTGAATACTTCACTTATATAATTTCTACAATACTCGAGTCTTGAGAACTTTAGATTTTCTCAATAATATAAAAACTTAAGTCATATATTTAATTACTTATGTCTGATAGATTTTTGTTTTTGGTTTTGTTTTAGAGAATTTGGTGTCAATTCCTTAATATCAAAGGTAGATATAATTAATAAAATAGCACTATAGCTATTTTAGGGAGCCCTATAGCTAAAACCAAATGGAACAAGATAACTGAAGCAACCTAACATGCAACATTATCCTAAGCTTTGGTCTAAAGTAACCAATAATGACACTACTAGGGAAATGTCAAGAATGAAACCAAAAACTAACCCTAAGACCACCCTACACAAAAGGGACCCCTAGCCCCTAGCGAACCCAGCAAGAAGGAAGCCCAAGCAAAGACCCAACACTCCACCCTCTGAACACAACCCCAGCCAAGAGCAGCCAGGACTCTAACCGCCGCCTATCATCGTCACCTGCACAGCCTGGATGTCGGTCTCCTCCTACCTACGACACTTGCACACCCTGTGCCTGATCTAGAAAAGACGAACGACGAGCAGCTGCCCTCCGCTAGCCAACCGAACCAAATCCAGCGGACACCCGACCACATGCACCACGACAAGCCTAGCCATCCCGGGCAAAACCACCTCCCCTCCATCGTGCACAACCTCACATGCGCTGCCAACTCACGAGCCTCAACCTATAGATCCGTGGCGAACCAAAGGGATTCGATCCAGCCGTCATGTTGATACGCCGAGGCGCTTATTTCTCCCCCAACCCCCACCTCCCACCCTAGTAGGGATAGCAGATTGGTGCTGAGGCTAGGAAGACCAGTCGGACGATGACGTCTCGACGATGCATCGTGGGATGTAGCAAGAAAAAATGGTGGTGGCTGTCCCTCTCTAAGAGGATGAGAATAGTATAAGATTGTACATGTTGAACTCAAGGCAATGTTTGATTACACTAAAAGCAGTGGTGAAACTACATGAAAGGCTGTTTGGGCTATAGCCCAACTGTGAGCCCCGGAAAATTTATCAAGCTTAAATTGAGATCGTTCGACAAATTATTTATTTATGATCTAAGTAATTGTCAAGTGCTCGAGAATAATTTCAGAGTTTTACATAAAGTGAAATCCTCAAATTAGGAGGTGGATGGTAAAGTATACGGCACGACGAGTTAGTGGAAATTTTTGGGGAATTTTCCGGATACCCGAGCTATTTTTAACTATTTTCCGGAGTTGAGGAATTTTAGAAATTAAATTAAGAAATTAGGAAACAGATGGCGTCATCCTAGCCATCCACCGACTCCACCTCTTGATCCTAGCCGTCCATCCTTATTGAATCAGTCTATATATCAAAGTGTTCCACTGTTGGGAGATCCAGAAGGATCGAGAGAGAGGAAGAGAACCTTAGTTCTCTCTCTGACCCGAAACGAAACCCAGAAACCGGCAACAGGGTCCGACCGGCGCTACTTCGTCCGGCCACCGATCGACGACGGACGACCACCGTATTCTTCGCCTCTTCGTCGCCTATAGCCTGATGCTCTTGGATCGTCCATGCATTTGACAAGAACGAAGAGCAGACGGTGAAGGTCCAAGCTTTCGCCGGCGATTTCTGCAAGTTTCCGGCCACCATTCAAGGCGCATTCGGTATGGAAATTCATCCCTTCGTCATAATCTACACGATTTGATACTTAGTTTTCAGTTTGGGTTGGGTTCTGATGGTTTTCGTTTCTGGGTTCGACGCTGTTGCTGACGCCGGCTACTTTCCCGGCTCTTCTTGGCTTGCCTCGGTCTCTACTGCAACTATAGGCAAGGTTTTGGGAAGCTTGCTGGGAAGATTACGTCTACATTCCCAGTTCATCATCATCTTGGTTAAACCGAGCTTGCTTGGAGTAGTTTTTGAAGGTATAATTCACATACTTGACTTGCAGATGGGTTCTTGTTGTGCAGATCGGAAGTTAGTGACTTGAGTTGGTACAACTTTGGATTGAAATCGATTATTTGTATGTGAAGTGAACTGTGGTGTTGTGGTGGAGTTCGAATTTCCTTGGTTGTGTGTTTAGTTGGTTTAGTTGTTGTCAGTTAATTGTGTTGAGTTGTTAAGTTGGCAAGTGGCTATTATATTTGAAAGTTGTTAAGTTGGCAAGTGGCTATTATATTTGAAAGTAGAGAAGATGTGATTTAACGATGAGTGTGGCTATGGAATATTTGAAAATGGTGAAGCTATAAAGCTTGGGTGTCCATAGTAAATTCTGTGGAATTACTATGCGGTAAAATGGTAGTAATTTTGAGATATCTCGTTAGTAAAATCATTATTGGTTTGCTTGTGTATTTCGTGGTTCGATATTAAGTAAGGAAAGAGAAATTAAGGTTTATACATGTAGTGGGTGGCCTTAGTAATCTGGTGCACTCAATATATGTTTGGTCAATGTTGGTCAAACTAAGGAGGTCGGTCAAGCAGTGGTAAAAAGGGTCAATTCCTGGTCAAACCAGGAAAGGTTGGTCAAACCATGGTCCACTCCTGGTCCACCCAAGAACAGTTGGTTTAGACGATTTGTTAATCGTCGAGTTTTCGTAAAATTGTTCAATGGATTATTAACTACCGAAATGTCGGAATCTAGGACTCCGGTTACCCGAGGAACAGAAGGTTCGCGACTCTCGGAGTACGTGAGAGAAAGCATCGGAATCCAGGTAGGGATTCAGGACTCTCCTCGATTAGTTGTTTTCTTATATCTTGTGTTAAAATATGCATGATGGGTGGTACGGTTTGGTTATGTTAAAATGCAATGCATACTAACCAAATTGTGAGAGATGTGATGGCTTGAGAGCGAAAGGGGCACTGACTTCCTTGGGTTCGATCCCCTAAACCTCCGGAGGGTTAGCTATACCGGTCGTCCGAGTATCTGCAATCACGGACTCGGTACGTGTGTATAGCTAGGTAGTGGACGTTCTCGCTACGCTTACCTGGTGATAAATCAATTTGAGGTAAGGTCGTGTAGTGGGTCTATGGGACCGGCCATCAGGTAACACTTGGATTTGGCGCTGTATTTATTTAAGCATCATGCATCAGTTTTCAAGTTGAAAATATTAAAGTTTGTCGTTCATTTTCAAATACTTGGTTTAAGCCTATTTTCATACTGGAGCTCCAAAATCTATTTATTGGTTTCTTGCCTAGTCGAGTTAGAGTTTCTGTTGAGCAGCGAGGACGAAAGCTCACCCCTACAACAGTATGAATGCAGGTACTGTGCACTGGTGACGGGACAATAGCGGACGGAGCTGGGTGTGCATAACAAGTTCGGTAAACCTTGTCTGGAGTTGTGCTAACTTTTATTTCTCAAACTTCGTGTTTCGGAGCTTGTTGTTATCTAGCCTCAGGTTAAACTCAGTTGGATTCTCTTTCATTGAAATCCGTACCCGTGTACGTCTTTATCCAAGTTCTAAACCAACCAAATAGTTGCTAGCAATTCAAGTTTTCACCTCAAAATTATCGGTAGCTTCCGCTGTGTTTCGCAAAAAGTTTTCTAACAAAATGCCTAGCGGTCCTCTAAAATGTGAATCGAGCTTTCGGTTTATATTTTAGAGCCCCGCGGCACTGTGACGTGCCCAAGCTGGTGAGGTGCGGTTTGGGGCGTTACACCAACCCAAAATTACTGGGATATTTTATATAGTATAAGTGTGCCTCTCTAATCGATGTCCAACATTGGTTTAGTTGGCAAATTGTGGAGTTGTTTTCTTTCTTCCTAAGGTCTCACCTTGGTTCGAGTGCCCTCAACTTGTAGTTTTGTCATTTCCTTCTCCCTTTTTGACATTTTTTCCCCTTTTGTTCCTTTTTTTTTTTTCCGTCAGTTTCCCATTTTCTTCTACCTTTCTCTTTTCTTTTCTTACAACATTTTCTATTCCTAGTTTCTTAAAAATTTCTTCTCTCAACTTGTAGTTTTGTCATTTCCTTCTCCCTTTTTGGCATTTTCCCCCTTTTGTTTGTTTTTTTTTTCCCGTCAGTTTCCCATTTTCTTCTACCTTTCTCTTTTCTTTTCTTACAACATTTTCTATTCCTAGTTTCTTAAAAATTTCTTCTCGGCAAATCTTACCTGTTAATTTTTGTTGCTCTCTTTTTTTTTTCTTTAGTTCCAACATGCTCCGTTAGTGTTTCTTCTAAACTTAAGTCCCAAAATTCTTGAAATCATCATTGACAAAAAAAAACAAAAAAATCTTGTAAGTGTTGTAGAGAAACTGAAATTGAGAGGAAATCGCTGTGTGTTCTCATTGATAATAGGGGCCTATTTATATAGAGGATTACAATGTATAGAATCTTAATCATACAAGGAAAGTAATCGTACATTGAATAGGAATCTAGATCCTTCTAATGTAACCCTATTACCACTAGGTCAAGTAACCTAGAGTTTGGGCCAAACACAAATTAGGGTTTACTTGAACACTCCCCCTTGTGTTGCCCAAACACGGTGCTTCTCTAGTTGCCTCTTTAAAAATCTTGCCGAGTAACAAAAACCCAGTAGGACAAAAATAACCTCAGTCGAAGGGGAAAAAGAGCACAACACACCCTTCACGTTTCGAGGTAAACATGTAGACATCTCCCCCTGATGACTACGATCATGGGAGTTCAGATAATTTCCGCAAGCCAATTCTTGCCACATGTTTCTCGAACGTGCATTTGAGCAATGACTTAGTAAACAAGTCTGCCACATTATCCTCACATCGAACCTAGTTCACTTTGGTATTTGAGGAGAGTCTGTTGTTGCTAATTATGCTTGGTGTTGTCGCTTTTGATGTAGCCTTTCTTCATTTGTTCAAAACGAACAACATTATCCTAAATGCTCGTAGGCTCATCTTGTGGTAGACTTCTAACCACAATTGTTCGAACATGCGTGATTATGGATCCAATCCATAAACTTTCACGAACCACTTCGTGAAGAGCAATAATCTATGCTTGGTTCGAAGATATAACGACAGTCTGTTCTGTAGACCTCCAAGATATCACGGTCTTTTCCCATGGTGAACACTTAACCAGTTTGGGAGCGACCTTTGTGTGGGTCAGAGAGGTACCCAGCATTCGCAAAACCTTCCAAAACACTTATATCATTTTGGGATGGGGATAGAGAACGCAAGCCAGCGTTGGCGGCGTTTCTGGTGTGTGATGGGTCCGAATCCATCTTCTCTCTGTAGGGATAGAACAAGCCCATATCAATCGTACATCTCAAGTACTGAAAGATATCTTTTACACCAATCAAAATGGTGTCGCGTTGGCACAGAGCTATACCTTAGCTAACAAGTTCACTGTAAACGTGATGTTCGGTCCTGTGCATTGAGCTAAGTATAATAATGCGCCTATTGTACTCAAGTAAGGCACTTATGCCTCTAGCACATCTTCGTCATCATCCTTCAGACGAAGAGGGTCCTTTTCAGGATCAAGACTACGGACGATCATGGGGGTGCTTGAAGATTTGACCTTGTCAAAATGCCTAAGCATCTATCGACACGGTGCTCAAGTTTTAAACTGAGACATAATCGTGTTCTCCCATAATCCTTCATCTCAAAATCAGATTTCAAGTGTTCAGCGGTTTCCTTTAACTCGTTAAGGGCTTCTAATGAAGATCATGTCCAACATGAACCGCGATGGAATCTGAAACTTGTTATGGAAACGCGTCGGCATAACCCTTCCCAATCAAGTAGTCATTTTAGAGAGCGTTTCAACCTCTTTGTAAACTCGCTCCGTGGTCTAGAGCCACTTGACTTGAGTAAATGAAGTTCACCATAAACCTTCATATATATTCCGTATCTAGATCCCTATAGAGATATGTAGTGACCACATTTGTAAGTTGCATGGTCAGTTATTCGGAAACTACCAAACTGACAGGGTAGTTGAGTGCAATGACATCCATTACGAGAGAATATGTCTCATCGTAGTCGATTTCAGGGCGTTTTATGAGAAGCCTTGCGCTATAAGGCGAGATTACCATATCTTTTTCTCACTACGCTTTCTAACGAAGACCCATTAGTCAACAAGTTTTATGTTAGGAGGTGTTGGCATCACTAGCTCGAAAACCTTCCTTTTCGTTAGAGAATCCATCTTAACCTGGATCGCATCTTTCCATTTAGGCCAAATTTCTCTACGTTGGCATTCATTCATCAATGGAGCGTGGTTCGATATCATTTGACTCAACAAACTCATGCGCAACGAAATGCATAACTACATCATCAATTATGATGGAGTTTCTATCCCACGTCTCATGTACACTAGTGTAAGTTTCATAGAGCTCTATATTCTCGGGAATAGGTTCTGACGTTGAGGCGTCCTCCAACGATAACCCTAACCCGGAAGATTCTCATGAGACAGATTTTGAGTCTTGATGATCAATGGATTGGAATGTGCCAAAGTGTCCTTCGAACCTACGGGCTTCCCACGCATCCTAGCTGGGGCGCGCCATGGCCTGTAACGCCAGAGTGCCACTCTCTTTAGCGTTAGCGCCATGCCTACCTCCATGTAGGGTGGTGCTACGTCCTCTCGTAGGGACGTCCTTCCTTGCAGGCTTGTTTGCAGCATATTTGTGTGATCTCGTCACTTTAATAGGGATCGAAATGAGACATAGTGGGGACAGGTCATGACAATTCCTGTCGTTCCTGCTGAACATCCGTGTTCTTATCTCCCCCTAACGATGGGAAGACTGTTTCATCAAAGTTACAACCCGCAAATCTAGCGGTAATGAGATCGCCTTGCAAGGGCATTAAGTGGCGGACGATTGTTGGAGTCTCAAATCCAACGTAGTTGCCCATTCGTCTGTAAGGACCCATCATAGAGCGTTGTGGTGGCACAATTGGTGCATAATCGCCTCACTCAAATATGCGTAAGTATGATACTTGTACCCAGTCACTAGCTGTAACGCAGAGGTACATTGAGTGGCGGTGGTTCGTAGACAAATTAGCAAAGCTGCATGCGATATTGCATCACCCCAAGTGGATATAAGGAGATTGGTGCGCATTACCAATGTCTGGACTATCATCGTAGTCGTTTCCACAAGACCATTTGGGTGTATACATGGGAATATGATGTCCAACATCAGTCCCATTGCAATATCCATCAAAAGTCTTTCAATGTAAACTCTCTAGCATAGTCAAATCCAATTGACTGAATAAGATGATCTGGGGAGTGAGCCCGTTTTCATATGATATGTACTAGGAGTGTAGCATAAATAGCATTTATAGGTGGACAATGGCACAACACGTGACCAATGTGTTTGCTTGTCAACCAACATCATGAAATATTTAAGCGTCCGCAAGTTGGTTGAATCAATCCACAGAATCCCCATGAATTCTATGTAAGAACAGAATGAGTATGTTCATTTCCTTTGCATAGGACTATCTTAGTCCTAATTTCCCTAAGGAACGGGCTTTGTAAAATGAGCGAGAGGCTTTAGAAGTAACCAATGAGAATTTTGGTTAGGCCTGAGCGTCTAAAACGCTATTCGAAGTAAGTTGGTGATTGCAGAATCACTTGGGGCTCCATCACCATAATGGACGCCATCCATGGCGTCATGGATAGGGACTGCGCCAGCCTTAGGCTGGTGGTGGATGCAGGCGGTGCCCTAGGTAGCTACGTCGGTCACACTCAGTTCAGAAATCAACTTTTGATTCATGCTTCGTTTCACTCGAAATAAATGATGTCCATGTGAAGTCTTTAGTAGACGGATCATCATTTCATGACTAGGATGATCTATCATGTCGTGACAAAGCCAATATGTGTCTAAATCCAAGAGATCTTCTCTCATAACTTTATTGGATTTAATAGCTCGAATAGTGGCATAAAATCCACTAGAGAGACACATAAACTTCTCTAAGATGCGCCTTTATTTGCAATCATTAGAGGTATTGCAAAGGAACTCATTTCCGTTCTCTACATGCGTTTTCTCATGGAGTCCGTCGGCTATTCATAGGTGTGATTCCCCCTAGAAGCGTAGAGAGTTTCTGTGACAGTAATTAAGGTGTCATTTGGCAAGTGGAACTTGGGCTATTCCATGTCCTTGAATTAATACTGATGGCCTAGCCATCGTAGTCACAAAAGTCATATGCTTAGAATCAAAATTGAGTCATAAAGAATTCGAAATTTTATTCATAAGCCAACGGAATTACATCATTGTCTCTTTGACTAAACAAAATCTAATCCAAAATGATAGCTAATGCAAAACAATGGTAGTCGTCTAACTTCTTTTGGTAATTCCAAAATAAATGTGACCAGGTGAGTAGAGAGATGTCGGTGGAGCAAGGCTCGCTTAAGTACCACTAATCTTAGAACCTTCCTAGACATCACACTTACTTTGAGTGAGCCTACTTTGAAGAAAAGCTAAACCATTGGCATTTACTACAAAAATATATGGCAATTGCCTATTACATCTCTTGGAAAAATAAAGACTTAAACAGAATTGGCGATCTATTGATCCCAGCTAGATTTGTAGTCTTCAACCCTTCACTCTAGATCATCTTCTTGATCTTCTTGTTCCATATAGTGAGTTTCTCTTGCTTCACAATATGCTTTGTAGGCGGTGACAATTTTTTCACGAGCTCTACAAATGTGTGTCCAATGATCAGACACTCCGCATCGAGAACATACATCTCTTTGCTCAAACTCCATTGATTGAAGAGCTTTGAAAGCGTCATTTAGATGGCTCTTAGTGTTGGTGGCGCCACCAACATGGCCAGAGGCGTTGCCTCCCTCTCTCTTTCCACGTTTACCTCTTCGGTTCCGTGTTCGCCTATTTTGGCGATTACCTTCCCAAGTATAGAGATTATATGGACCAGAATGTCCAAATGTATTCCTAAGATTAGGGTTTCGCTCTTGACGCCCTCTCTTTGGGGCTCGACTATAATTGGATTCCGAAATATGCTCTGTTCCCACGGATCTCGAATTATAGTTCTTCACAAGGATGTTGTCATGCTTTTCAGCGACATTCATAGCTCTAATGAGCTCATGAAACCTTGTGATTTGTCTTGCAGTAACATCGATTCGATAGTTCTTAGCAACCATCAATGCAGAGACTGGGAAAGTAGAGAGAGTCTTCTCAATCAACATCGCATTTGTGATCTCTTTACCACAGAATTCCATTAAGGATTTAATGCGAAGTGCTTCCGAGTTGTAGTCAAGATCACATAAGCGGAGGCTATGCCATCTCACTTCTAGGTCAGGAAGCAGGGAGTCACAGACGTTGCCAAATCTATCTTCGAGTGAGACCCACAGCCTTCTGGGGTCTTCTTCATTCATATACTCGTACTGGAGCGAATCATCCATATGACGAGTCATTAGGATGATGGCGTTCGCCTTATTTGCCTCTAAGGTTGCTATATTTTCTTCCAAAGCTTGAGCTTGCTTAATAGTTAGCACGTCCTGGCTAGGCTCAAGAATCGTATCCAAGATTCCATCGGCCTTGAGATGCTGGTGGATATCACGAACCCACCTGTGATATTCAGAGCCAGTTGTTCCCAATGGAGCAAAGTCTAATTTGTTCAGGTTACTCATCCTGAAAGAGAACAAGAAATTATGTTTAGTTTCGGAGAGAAAAAGGCTACCACGAAAACAAATAAAATTTCTGAGCGTAATCGCTTCCAAGAAATTGGATTCCAAGAGGAGTTGGATTAGATCGAAACAATGATGTTTGCGGTCAATCATTTTATCTCAATAACTCTAAGTTTGGAGAACTCTACAAGCTCCAAGCTTGGAGTAATCACGAACCCCCACAGTTTTGCTTAATTTGGTCTCCCTTATGATAAAGAAAAGAGGGGTAGAAGAAGGGAGGTTGCAAGTCCCCGAAAAAAAAAAAAAAAGAAATTAAATTTAAAAACTCTAAAAAAAAGGGGAACGTTTAGTAAAAAATACCTCGAAATAGGTAGCCGGAAAATTTGACTGGAAAAAGTCGCAGGAAATTGGTCGGAAAAGTTGCCGGAAAAATGGTTGACCGGCGTTGACCGGATGGTGATGTGGCAGTGGGGTCCGACTGCTGATGTGGTAGTGGGGTCTGATTGCTGACGTGGCAGTGGGGTCCGATTGCTGACTTGGCAGTGGGGTCCGATTGCTGACGTGACAGTGGGGTCTGGTGCTGACGTGGCAGTGGGCTGGGCTTTGACTTCTTCCTTTTTGGGTTGGGCTGCTTCTTTCTTCTTCTTTTCTGCCGGACGATCAGGCGGTCGGTTTATTATGTTTTAGGCCAGTTTTTGGAATTTTTATTCTGATTCCTGAAACTTCAGATCAAGGCGCTTCTGCTACCAAAATTTGGTGGAAATTGGAGGTCCGGAAGATGGTGAACCGGTGGAATATTTGTTGCGAGTTGTATGGATCTTCCGGTGGCCGGTTCGGTAGGTTTCCGGCCTGTTCTTAGGGGTGGGCCGCCGATTTTGGACTCCTGGGATCGAGTTCTTCAAGGTGTGAGGTGGAGGCAGAAAATGTTTCAAGGTTTTGTATTCGGATTCAAGGTTTTTAGCTTCTTGATTCAGGGTTAGGGTTTCGTGCTGATAACGTGTTGTAGAGAAACTGAAATTAAGAGGAAATCACTGTGTGTTCTCATTGATAATAGGGGCCTATTTATATAGAGATTCTATACAATCATACAAGAATAGGAATCTAGATCCTTCTAATGTAACCCTATTACCGCTAGGTCAAGTAACCTAAAATTTGGGCCAAACACAAATTAGGATTTACTTGAATAGTAAGCTCTTTAAAATTTTCATCCTAGTTCAGCCACTCACTAAAAGTCATCTGATAGAAGCTATCAAACCGCTTGATCAAAAGATTATTTTTTAATAATGACCAATTAAATATTGGCGGCAACAATAAACGTATTTACACGCAAAAAACGACCCTTCAGTCGTTATCGTCGTCTTCTCTCTTCCCCCAACCCAACCACCTCTCTGTCATTTCCTCTGATTCTTCTTCGATTCATTCAAAGACTTTTCTTCACCGCTTGATTCTCAATCCTACCCACACAAATTCAGAATCTTTTCAAATTTTCAACCCTACCCACATTTCTTTCCAACTAAATTATTCCAATAATTCACTCCATTTCCTTTGTCCTCTTCCCTCCCTCCCAATTTGTTCTTCTTCTTCTTCGCCGGCAGACCCTCTCGTTTTGGCCTCACTCCCACTAATGTCTAGTCTTTTATAGCGATATCTCAATCCGCTGGATTCAGAACTCGAAACCATGGCCCCTTCTTCTCGCGACGAAGAGACGCCTCTCGTCGTCGCCGACGACTCGCCGGTCGAGGAGGGAAGGAGTCATACCAGAGATGTTCATATTATCAGCTCCGCGTTTCTGTTGATCTTTCTTGCTTACGGTGCCGCCCAGAATCTGGAGAGCTCTGTCAACACTGTGAGTTTTCTGGGTTTTCGAATTTAAGCGGTGAATTGGAACACATTTTTTGATTGATTTGTAGCGGAATTGATGTCAGGAGGAGGATTTGGGAACGACGTCGCTTGGGATTTTGTACTTGTCGTTCACGTTTTTCTCTCTGGTGGCGTCTCCGGTGGTTAGGAAACTGGGACCAAAGAATGCTTTGATTCTTGGGACTACTGGGTATTGGTTGTTCATTGCTGCTAATTTGAAGCCAACCTGGTACTCTCACTAACTCTACTCTTTTAGTTTCTATGTGACCCAATTTTGTATATGAGTTCATACACAATTTTTGTATCAAAATGCATGTGGTTTAAGTGTTTGAAGTCATTGTGTGTAGGTATACTATGGTTCCAGCTGCATTGTATCTGGGTTTTGCTGCTTCCATAATATGGGTTGGCCAGGTAATATGATCGTTCATGATTTTCGGGTTTTATTTTGGATTTGATGGTAAAAAGCTATACTAGTCCATGTTTTGGGTTTTGTTTTGAGTTCTCCTGGTTGTGTTTGATGGAAAAAGCTAGAAATTGTTTCTGACATTATTGTGGATCCGTCAGGGGACATATTTGACTTCTACTGCACGTAGTCATGCCAAAGATAATAGCTTACATGAAGGAACGGTTATTGGCCACTTCAATGGAGAATTTTGGGGAATGTTTGCCAGTCACCAGGTGGAATATGTTGGATCTTTCTTAGGAAGTCCAATTTCTTTTACTGGAACTGTTTGTGCAACATTTTCGATCAAACTTGTCATGTCAAGTTGCCTAATAATCTTACTTTTTTAATTTTGCAGTTTGTGGGAAATCTTATAACCCTCGCCTTGCTAAGAGATGGAACAGTACGTGTCATCCTTGAAGTTGAACTGTGTTTGCCTCGTTTATTCTGGTGGTTTGGTTTTTATCTTATTAGCCCACAGATCTGATAACCCTATTACAAAAGAATTGGTCTTTGGGCATCTAAATGTATCTTCTAACTAATTGCATTTGGTGGTAACAGAACCTGGTTTGGTTTCATTCCCTTCTTTGAACTTCTGAGTCATGAATCATGACTCATTATGAAATTGATTTGATCTCATATTATTATTTCTGGATTTTTCTAAAAAGAAACTGGCTTCATAGTATATCTTCTTATTTTTGATTTCTAAATGGTGATTGGCACATGCATTAAGTTTATCTGCACTATTTTGATTCTTTACCATGGTTCTGCACATACATTAATTATATAATTTCAGATTTAGCTTTATTTTGTCAGAAAATGAGTGTGCTGAGTTTGTTTTTCTTCCCTTCATGACAGGGGGGGAGTACTAATGGCACAACCTTATTATTCAGTGTGTTTCTTGTTAGTATGACCTTAGGTACCATACTGATGTGCTTCTTGAATAAAAGGGGTATTAAAGGAGAGGAGGACCCCCAGGGATCTTCTCCCAACTTTTATGCTTCTGTGGTATCTTTGTCAAAGACAGTCATCAGACCTTTGTATGATGTACGGATGCTATTGATCATCCCCCTTATGGCGTATTCAGGATTGCAACAAGCATTTGTATGGTATAATTACTTAACCAAGTATTGCTGCCTACTTTTTTTCCCCCCCCAACTCTTCTTTGTTATTCCTGTATTAAGCATGGCACAATTCCTTTCATGTTTAGGGCTGACTATACCGAGTATATTGTTAGTCCAACACTTGGTGTGTCTGGTGTTGGAGGTGCAATGGCAGTTTATGGGGCATGTGATGCAATAGTAAGTATGCTGAAACCGGCAGTACAATTTTTAGTTCAGTGCCAGATATAACTGAAGTCAATACTTTTCTTTATTCATATGAATTGTCTTTTACTTATTTCTTATTTTTCTTTTGATATTAGAAAAGATGTCTTTCTCATTATCTGTACTTTCGTTCTTGCTGTCATAGCCTACATTTCTTCTATTAGGATTCATGGGTTTATTGCCTTCTGTCCTATTTTTCAAGAAAGTGAGGACCATCTATGATCAATAAATTTCCAAGGGGATACCATGAAACTTTTCTGGGTATTATAGACACAGGCTTGATATTAGGCGGCAATGGAAACTGATAATTAGAATCCAAAGACTCCATGAGCATACATTCTCCATAGGAAGGCTTCGTATGTATATATATATTTACGGTCTCTTAGATTCTTATCTCACTTTTTGGTGGAATATATGTCAGTGTTCATTGGCTGCTGGTCGATTTACGTCTGGTCTCAAGTCCATCACTATTATAGTTTCTGCTGGAGCTTTCATTCAGACCATTATATACCTCTGGCTTCTTCTAATATACAGGTTTGCAGTATTTACACGTTAGTGTACAACATCTTTATATAGTTGAAACTGTTATCATAATTTACTAATTTCTAATTTGAAGCTATTGTTATCTCTTAATTCTTGTTAAATCTTGTTATGATGCAGCCCAGTGAGTGGAGTACTTGGAACTGTATACCCTCTTATAATGGCAGCTGCATTGGGCATTGGTGATGGAGTCTTAAATACACAGCTCAGTGCTTTGCTTGCGATATACTTCAAGCATGATACTGTATTTGTCTAACCTTTTCCTACAATTTTCTTCAAGTCCTTGTTATTTATGAATTTGGAGCCTTGAATCTATAATCACAAGTCCACAACACATTTGCTGCTTTTGGGTTTCTGCAGGAAGGAGCATTTGCACAGCTCAAGGTCTGGCAGAGTTGTACGATTTCAGCCGTCTTCTTTATTAGTCCATACATCTCATTACAGGCAATGCTGGTGGTTATGCTTGTTACAGTCTCTGTCGCATATGGTGCCTTTATGTATCTATCTATTCGAGAGAAAGCACTCTCCCATTCAAGTTCATAATGTCTAAAGAGCGAAAAGTTCTTCAAGGAAAACTACTTGTGTATGCAAGCAGGTATATATATGTTATGTTGTTATTGACGGTGTCTCTATATTTGCAAATCCATTGTTTGCGACATGTTCCAAAAGTCGAAAGATTACTTGTCCCATTTGTCCTGTGTTATTATCAGTATAAAAATGCAAATGTCAAAAGTTCAAAGGTTCATGTGGATATTTGACAATTGAGCATTTATTGCATTGCTTTTTTCGGTTCTTCTAAGTACACTCCTACAAACGAGATTTTCTTAGGCTTGGGTTGCTTATATAGCTTGAACAATATTTATCGAGTTTGACCTTAGCTCGACTTGGCTGCTCTTTCCAGAGCTTAAGCATTGTCTGACTGGGCTCATCTGTGAAACACGTTTGAGCTTAAGCTTAGCTCCACTCAGCTTAAATTTGGAAAAAAGACCGAGCGCCCTTAGGTGTAATGACAAATTATAAGAAGAAAACAAACGAATACAAGTAAAATTACAATGAAGAGATGACCAAAACAATGCTATTAGATATTTGATATTTGCCAATACAAACTCAATTATAACCATAGTGTATATATTATGAATACATCTTCGATCAAAATCAAGAAGTTTCATGAAAGGTCTGAATTTTTCATATTTTGAAGTTGAAATCTATCAAGCTTATTTACTGATATAGTTTTTAAGGTGATGTCGCATTTATAAAATCATATTTTAAGAAATACATCACACCTATAAAATTCGTTGAGATGCAACAATGCTCGTTAGTCAACATGCATGAGTCACCAGTTCCCATCTTCTCCCACCTAAACTCCAAAAATGTGAAGTCGTTGAAATTAGGTCCTCTCCCTTCATCCCACTCTTGACTTTCCCCTCCCTCGCATACCTATAAAACCCCAAGACTCCTTACAGCAAAACCCAAACAACATCCCGTCATGCTCCCCTCTCTCTTCACCTCCACCCTCACGCGCCTCACGCCCCGCCTGCCGGTGCTAATCTTCGCCGCCACGTGGACCGCCTGCCTCACTCTCACGGTGGCTCTGGCCTCCTTCTCTCCCGAGGTTGCGTTTGTCTCGGCCATTTCTTCTTCGTCTTCGTGCGGCTCGGAAGCGTCCATAAGGGTTCTGGCAGACGTGCCGGGAGATATTCTCTGCTTGCCGGCTCAGCTGTTCAGCAAGTCCAGGATCGACTTCATCGTGCCTCCGGTTTTCGCGGCGCTCGTGGTGGCCGGGTCGGCGTGCCTGGTCCGGGCCATGGGCCTGTGGGAGACAGACGAAGCCCAGTGAAGTTTGGGCTCGCTTTGCCGCCTAATTGCATCTGTTCCCGCCAAATTGTTTAGAACAAGAACTGATTGGCAATTGTAGATGGATGACTATAGTTTGATTCTTTTTCAGTGACTTTATATGTAATCAGCTCAAACACTGCAGTTTTCATTTGTTTGTAAAAGGAGAAATTTGGTAGCGGGTTGTGATCGAGAGAAATCTTGTGACCTCATCAAATGTTGTTCTTAATTTCTTCTTAATCTCTTAACCCAGGCACAGATGTAGGGGTGGGCTGAGGTGTGTTGCAGCACACCCCAACATTTTAGAGAGAAAAAATTATTATATATATGTATGATTAAGATATATTGTAGTCTGCAAATAATAAGTAGACAACTAGACAAAGAAAACTTTTCTCATCTTTCTCTCATCTTTTTCAGTTTTCTGTCTCCTCCTCTCTCTCTACCAAGTTTTGCATTTCTCATACTCAACTCTCACTTCTCTAATTCTCTTTGCACACCATTATTATAGGGGTCGGTCTCTTTTCTTTCTTGCACTCATTCTCATTCTCTCAACCTTGCGAAGGTATTACACTTTAACTTCTCTTCTATAATAAAATTTTTGACAAAATTAAAATGTAATTTATGTTAGAATTTGAGTATTTATCGATTTCTTGATTTAAGTAATTAAATCTATTGATCCCTTAAAATTTAGCCCACCTCAAATTTAATTTCTGGTTCCGTGCCTGTCTTAACCTTACCTTCGAATTCTTAGAGCCGGCCCCGCTTCCCGAAATTCCACCATCTATGAGTGCTGCGGCAAAGAACTACATTTGTCATTCGGAGATTGTTTGTTCACCAAGTTGGGTGGGCTTTCATGACCCATTATGTTTTGTAACCATACGTGCTGTTATGTAACTACTGGTGCTTTAAGCGGGTTTTTTTGTTGCTCTTGTTGGTGCAGGGCTCTCATAGGATGTGTAAAGTGCTGGACTTGATGTGTGGTAGCTTGAATCCAATTTGTAGATCGTAAAAGTCACTTAGTACGTGTAAGAACCTACATACGACCACTTAGTACCTGTTTTGATTTGTCAAATTTTTTTGGGTTTTTATCATAGGTGGGGTCTGAACTATGTTTGACCGGACTGAATGGTACCTGGACTTTTAAAATGATCAAATAGGTACCTGAACTTCCAAAACCACATCATTAAGGTACTTCCGTCTATATTCCGTTAATCCTCCGTTAATTGCAGGGATAAATCAGACATTTCACCCAAATTGACCACTAAAATGACTGTTATAACCTCATCTGACATTTTGTCCATTTCCCTCCTTTCTATCTTAATTTCCCTAAAAAAAAAATTGACTCTTCCCCCCACACTATTCATGTAAAACTTTTCATCAAATTTTACCTCTAATTATTGTCTTTCGATAAATAATAATCAACATCTCAACATCAAGTTTTCTTGAATAATTTTTATTGTTCTTTAAAAATTAGCCTAACATAATGAAATACCAAATTATTCAAGTTTTACCTTCAATTATTGTCTTCCGATAATAAAATTAGCCTAACATAATGAAATACCAAAATTAGCCTAACATAATAAAACTTTTCATCAAATTTTACCTCCAATTATTGTCATTCGATAAATAATAATCAACATCTCAACATCAAGTTTTCTTGAATAATTTTTATTGTTCTTCAAAAATTGGCCTAACATAATGAAATACCAAAATAATTTTATTGTCTTTCGATAAATAATAATCAACATCTCAACATCAAGTTTTCTTGAATAATTTTTATTGTTCTTCAAAAATTAGCCTAACATAAAAATTATTTTGGTATTTCATTATGTTAGGCTAATTTTTGAAGAACAATAAAAATTATTCAAGAAAACTTGATGTTGGGATGTTGATTATTATTTATCGAAAGACAATAATCGGAGGTAAAATTTGATGAAAAGTTTTATTATGTTAGGCTAATTTTGGTATTTCATTATGTTAGGCTAATTTTATTATCGAAAGACAATAATTGGAGGTAAAACTTGAATAATTTGGTATTTCATTATGTTAGGCTAATTTTTGAAGAACAATAAAAATTATTCAAGGAAACTTGATGTTGAGATGTTGATTATTATTTATCGAAAGACAATAATTGGAGGTAAAATTTGATGAAAAGTTTTACATGAATAGTGTTGGGGGAAGAGTCAATTTTTTTTAGGGAAATTAAGATAGAAAGGAGGGAAATGGACAAAATGTCAGATGAGGTTATAACAGTCATTTTAGTGGTCAATTTGGGTGAAATGTCTGATTTATCCCTGCAATTAACGGAGGATTAACGGAATATAGACGGAAGTACCTTAATGATGTGGTTTTGGAAGTTCAGGTACCTATTTGATCATTTTAAAAGTCCAGGTACCATTCAGTCCGGTCAGACATAGTTCAGACCCCACCTATGATAAAAACCCAATTTTTTTAGTACGTGTTTGCATATATAGCTTACAGTATGAGAAAGAAACAAAGTTTTTGAATCTTCAGTTCTTCATAACGGTTAAGTAATCCTTCTCGATCCTACCTCCCTACGCCTATGCCCTATGCTCGGTATGTGTTGCCCTTAATGAGGTCCTTGTAGGAGATAGCAAGTGATGACCTGGTCAGGGACTCAGGGTGGCAACAACTGTGTCAACAAATGTTCTGGTGCGTTCAATCCCTGAACCAAGTCACATGCTATGTGTGCCTAGCTATGTGTGACACCATCCAGTGGTGCATTTGTGCCCGGATGGAGCAGTGGTTTAAGGCTGATGCCTATCTGTCGTACACTGCACTCTCTTTGGAACCATACTGCGTTCCTCGTTGGTTGGATTAATTATACTTTGGCTCCTAAGAAAGAGAAATCCCATTCGATGCCATGCAAACGGATGGCCATGGCCTTGTGCAATTGGATAGACCGGAAGAGATTCTCTTTTTACAAGAGATGCTTGCACTTCAACTATTTCCCCAGCTACCGTAACCCTTGCTGTCTGATGACTTGCTAAGAAACTGAACTTGAGCCCTAGCTGCCTTTTTCACCTATTGCTCGCTTAACCTCGCTGATAATGCTTTATTGAGGGACTGCAGGCTTTGCATATTAGCTTAAATAAATGTTTTATCGAGCTCTTGAGCTTAGCTTGGCCTCTCCGTCTTAATGTCAAATTAAAGACACCTACATGTAATTAAGAAATAACAAAATTGCAATACATGCCCAATAGTACAAACTCAAAATCATTAGTTTCATGAAATTCGTATGGATATATCTTCAATCAAGGTTGAAGAACAAATTGAATAAACCAAATGCTAATGTCTCATGAAAAGTATGAACGCGAGCGGCTCCCATGTCATAAACTGTCACAATTCGAGCATGACTTGTGATCCTAAAATGGTCTAATTTTTTTTTTAGGAAGAAAATAAATTACAACTTAAAAGCTCCTACTACAATCAGAACTAAACTTATCAAAATTAAAGGCGGGCAAAGATGAGAACATCAACTTCTTTGACCAAGTGATAGGAATTAGGCTGGCTCGGTAACGGTAACAGGATTTTTTGTTCTAACACCGCTACCGAACTGAAACTCATCGGTTTTGAATTTTTTGAACCGCTGCCGATACCGATAGATTGGTTACCGATGAATCGGTATACCGACTTTGCGGCTCGGTTTCGGTTTGTCGACCGACTTTGCGGCGGCAGTGAGGAAGAACAGCAGCCCTCCTAATTCCAGATCTAGATATTCAGTTGGAGATCAGATTTTTTATTCATATCTAGAGGTGAAAGTGTTAGTTTTGGGCTTGGTTTATTATACGTGGCAGATAATCTCATTTGACTTTGTCTAAGTAGAGTCTTTGACATGTAATTTGAATATCCTATGAAAGTGGAACTACTAGTTTCTGTTGAGATGCAGATTTGGTTGTTAAGATACTGCAGTATACTTTGAATCCCTTAATAGGTGGGATTAGTTAGTATAGTATCAATATAAAAGGAGGTCCCTGCTCTCACTGCTATACACGTTCTAAAAGCACTAGTCCTATTTTACTAGTTGAGCAAAGGCTGCAGTAAGAGAGTAGAAGTCTTCCTTTTTGCACCAAGCACTGATGGCTTCTTCTTCAGGTAGTCTTTCTATCTGCTTCTAATCTTCTTCTCCAGGTAACATGTCAATGTAGTTCTATGCACACCAAGACTGATGGTTTTTGTGTTCTTCTCACATGTGGTATCAGAGCCATATCTATGTGCTTAGAATTCATTGTAAAGTGCAATTGTATAATTGTTAAGGAATACTTGTTAATCAGGAGCATATATGATCAGAAGCAGTAGCCTATGTATGCTTTTGTTTGTCTTATAGTTATAAAAAAATTTGTGGATTTGAGGATTCGAACTCGGGTCTCCCATACCCAAAGCAGGACCATACCGCTAGACTAGATTGGGGGCTTTGTCATGTGGCTTTGTTTCTTTAGTTTTATATATTCTTGTCGGTGTTCTATGGCAAAAGAATAAAAACTCGGTTTTGCAGACATGAAGAACCCAGATTGCTTATTTGCTTATTTGGGGCTTTCTTCTATTCACAATATTCACAATATTCACTGATCCCATCAACTTCTACTATTATGATGACTTCATAAGTTTCGCTTGAAATATTTCTAGGCTATATTTGTGTTAAATTAACTGAATTTCAGGTGTTGCAAGCTGAACAAGGTATAATGATTTAATTTTTCTTTAAGATTCTGGGATTTTCTTGTTCTATAGTGAAAAGTTCTCCTGTGGTGAAATGAATTCAGCTTACTCATCAACCTCAATGTTATGATCTCCAGTTTGTATTAATACTGGAACCTTGTTATTTGATTGAGATAGTTTGATATATATAATATATTTTGATGTGTTCAATCTCAGAAGACTCGAGCTTCCGCTTGGATTTGGGTATGATTATCTTTATGAACATCAATATATGTATATATATATATAACGAGTGTTGTTTCTTGTGTTGATGCATCTAACCCTTTTCAGTCTCCAGTATATGAAGAAAAGTACACTATGCATATTGAAAGTGTGGTGATAAGGTTTTGGCCTTGTTTAGGAAAATAATGAACCTTTTCTGCCAAAGTGGATTTGTTTTAATGTTTTCTTATTCAAAGTCTGAAGTACATAGGCCAATGTTGTGATCTTAGTTATAACAGATGATCGAAATTCCAAAGAAATAGCTTATCTGTTTTTTAACTCAGATTAGTGCATTAAGTTTATGAGATGTTTGTTATGGATATTTTCTTCTATCCAAAGATGTGGAACTTATTCAAATAACATAATATTCTGCATAATTGTAATGCAATAAAGAGAATTTCCATGCATTGTTCTATTTCTGCCCAAAGGTGATATATGAACATGCAGTACAGTAAGGGTTCAAAAGGGCAAATAAAGTTTATTGTTCTAATTGATTAGTAGTATAAAGTGAAAGCATATACTAATCTGATGAACCTTGTTTTCTTCAGTTGTCAATGCTTCTGGTTTCTCCAACTTGTACATAGAGACACTGACAGGAGGTAATTTCAAGAAATGGGAAGACGACCTCAAGATTGTGCTAGGACTGATGGACTATGACATAGTCTTACGAGAGGAGGAACCTGCTCCAATAACTGAAGCAAGCACCGATGAGCAAAAGAAGAAGTTTGAAAAATGGGAAAAGGCCAACAGAATGGCCCTACTCATAATGAAGAAATCTGTGGCAGAATCTGTGCGAGGGGCTATTCCTAGCGGAGACAAAGCCAAGGCCTTTCTTGAAGCAGTGAGAGAGAAATTCAAGGAGTCTGATAAAGCTGAAGCCACTAACCTGATGCACGCTTTCAGCAACTTGAAATATGATGAACGCAAAGGTGTGAGGGTACACATTCTGAAACTCATAGAAATAGCAAGCAAACTGAATGGTTTGGCTGTTCCAGTGCCAGAGCCTCTCCTGGTCTATCAGGCACTCCACTCACTACCACCTAAGTTTGCACAACTACAAGTGGCATACAACACACAGAAGGGAGCATGGGATTTGAATGAGCTGATCTCCATCTGCTCCCAAGAAGAAGAAAGGCTTAAGCAAGAAAAGGTGGAGAATGTCAATCTGGTGCATTCTGGTCATGGTAAGAAGAATGGAGCCTCGAGTTCAAGTAAGTTTCCTAATGCTGCCAAACCTTCTGGTACTGTTGCTAAGAGTACTCATCTATCACATAAGGGATCTCACAACTTTAAGTCTGCCAAAAACAAGAATTTCAAATGTTTCTTTTGCAAAAAGCCAAACCACATGAAGAAGGACTGTGAAAAGTACAAAAAGTGGCTGGCAAAGAAAGGTATTTTTTACGTTAATGTTTGTTTTGAGTCAAACCTAATTTCTGTCCCATTAAACTCTTGGTGGTTTGACACTGGTTCTTCTGTGCATATCACCAATTCCTTGCAGGGATTCATAAGGAAGAGGTCACCAACTAAGGAAAGAGTTTATGTGGGGAATGGAATAAAAGTTGCTGTCAAGTCAATTGGAAATGTTAGGCTGCAACTAGAGTCTGGTTATGTTTTAGAGTTAGAAAATGTTCTTTATGTTCCTTCGATGAGAAGGAACTTGATTTCAGTTTCGAAATTAGTTAAGTCAGGTTTTGCTTTTATCATTGACGATGTCAGTGTAAGGATTTTTCAGAAAAATAAATTTGATGTTCTGCTTGGAAGTGCCTTTTTGAGTTATGATTTGTGGCAGGTTGCATGCTCTTATATTAATGAATGTTATAATGTTGATTGTTCTGTTTCTAATAAAAGAATGCTCATCAATGAAAATTCTTCTATGCTTTGGCATAGGAGACTAGGGCATATCTCAAAAGAAAGAATGGAACTTTTAACGAAGGATAACATTCTGCATAAACTTGATTTTTCTGATTTTGACACTTGTATTGATTGTATAAAAGGAAAACTCACAAACAAAAGAAAATTTGGTTCCACACGCAGTACACAGCTTTTGGAAATAATTCATACTGATGTTTGCGGTCCATTTCCAGTCCAAACTATATGTGGAAATTGTTACTTTGTTACATTCACAGATGATTTCTCTCGATATGGCTACTTGTTCTTAATCTCTGAAAAGTCTGCTGTGCTTGATTGCTTTAAAATTTTTAGAACAGAGGTTGAAAAACAATTGGAAAAACAAATTAAAATTGTGAGATCAGACAGGGGTGGTGAGTATTTTGGCAGGTACACAGAAGCAGGACAGCAGAAGGGGCCTTTTGCCATATACCTACAAGATTGTGGGATCGTTGCTCAATATACAACACCAGGAACGCCTCAACAAAATGGAGTATCTGAGAGGCGTAATAGAACACTGAAAGATATGGTGAGAAGTATGGTATGCAATTCCTCATTACCTGATTTCTTATGGGGTGAAGCTATTAAAACTGCGAACTATATTATGAACCGTGTGCCTAGCAAGTCTGTTTCTAAGACTCCTTTTGAGATGTGGACAGGAAGAAGGCCAAGTCTTATGCATTTTCATGTCTGGGGGTGCAAGGCAGAAGCCAGGGTATATAATCCTATGGAAAAGAAATTGGATCCTAGAACTACAAGCTGCTACTTCATTGGATATCCGGAGAAGTCCAAGGGTTTTAGGTTCTACTGTCCTAATTTGCATACAAGGATAGTGGAGACTAATAACGCAAAATTTCTGGAAGTTTTGGATGTAGTAGCTTTAAATAGCAGCTTTACTTTTGAGGAAGGAAGCATTGAAGCACCCACTTCTGAAGCACCAAGTTCTGAACATGTTGTAGTTGATTATACACTGCCATCTCACATGCAGATTGAAGAAATCAGTGATGAGAATGCAGCCACAAGTGTTCAAGATCAACAAGATCAGCAGTCTATTCTTGAGCATCAATTAGAACCAGAAATACCAGATTTTAATCAACCGATTGCAGAACCACAAGTACCTAGAAGACAGTCTCAGAGGCAAAGAAAGTCAGCAATTCCAAGTGACTATGTGGTTTACCTTCAAGAAGCAGAATATGACATTGGAGAGGAGAATGATCCAAGAACATTCCAGCAAGCAATTGAAAGTGAGCAAGCTGATTCTTGGATGCAAGCAATGGAAGATGAGCTGCAATCCATGAAAAAGAATGAAGTATGGACACTTGTTGATGGAAGTGAAGCGATAAAAGCAATAGGCTGCAAGTGGGTCTTTAAAACCAAGACTGATGCAAGTGGCAACATAGAGAGATACAAGGCAAGGCTAGTCGCAAAGGGCTTCACACAAAGGCAGGGAATAGACTACACAGAAACGTTCTCACCAGTTTCATCAAAGGATTCCTTGAGAATTGTCATGGCCTTAGTAGCTCACTACAACTTGGAGCTGCATCAAATGGATGTCAAGACAGCGTTTTTGAATGGAGAATTAGTGGAGGACATTTATATGATGCAACCACCAGGTTTTGTTGAAAAGGGGAAGGAGCACATGGTATGCAAACTCAGAAAGTCTATCTACGGCCTCAAGCAAGCTTCAAGGCAATGGTATCTCAAATTTGATGAGATAATTTCTGATTTTGGTTTCGTTGAAAACAAGATGGATGAGTGCATTTACCTAAAGGTCAGTGGTTCAAAATTCATTATTTTGGTCCTTTATGTTGATGATATACTTTTAGCGAGCAGTGACATGACTTTATTGAAAGATACAAAAGATATGTTGTCTCATACTTTTGAAATGAAAGACCTGGGGGATGCTTCTTATGTTCTTGGTCTTGAGATCATAAGGGACAGATCAAGATCTTTTTTGGGATTGTCACAGAAGGCTTACATTGAACGTGTGTTGAAGAGATTTAATATGCAAAAATGTTCTAGTGGTGAAGTTCCTATAGGGAAAGGAGACAAGTTCAGTAAAGAACAGTGCCCTAGAAATGAATTGGAGAAGAAATCAATGCAGGAAAAGCCTTATGCATCTTTAGTTGGGAGCTTAATGTATGCACAAGTATGCACAAGACCGGACTTAGCTTTTGTTGTGGGAGTTCTAGGAAGGTTTCAATCAAATCCTGGTTTGCATCATTGGACTGCAGCTAAAAAGGTTCTGCGTTACTTACAAAGAACCAAGAATTTTATGCTTTGCTATCGTAAGAGTGATGAACTTGAAGTTGTTGGTTACACGGACTCAGACCTAGCTGGCTGCAAGGATGATAGAAGGTCTACATCTGGTTACATATTCTTCTTGGCTGGTGGTGCAATATCTTGGAAAAGTGGAAAACAAACTGTCCGTTCCACTTCCACAATGCAAGCTGAGTTTATCGGATGTTTTGAAGCTACTAAGCAAGCTGTGTGGTTGAGGAACTTTATAGGGCAGATGAGAGTGGTGGATTCTATTTCAAGGCCCTTGAAGATGTTCTGTGACAATGAAGCTGCTGTGTTCTTTTCAAAGAACAATAAAAGGACTTCTGCTTCAAGACTCATGGATGTTAAATATCTAGTTGTGAGGGACAAGGTCAAAGACAAAGAAATCACCATTGAGTACATTTCTTCAAAGTCAAACATTGCTGATCCTCTTACCAAGAGTTTACCAGTGGGAGTGTTTCAAAATCATGTTGCTAATATGGGAATACTCGAGTCTTTTGATGCAGCAGATCAGTGGGAGTGAGTTTTACTTAAAGATAAGTTTTGTTTGTTCAGTTTTACTCTTCAGTATTGAATAATAAGATGCTGGAACATATTGTTATTATTGTTCTAGATAAAGTTAATACATCATATTTTTCTAACTTCAATTCAGTTGGATGTTTGGGAACTTAACTGTTTTGAATATGGATGCAAACTTGATCTTTATTTGCAGCTTGTTATTAAGTAATGTGGCTGTTTTGTGTTAGGGTCATCAAGCATGCGATGACCACAAGGAGATCAATTTGTTCTGTTTTGACAGAAAAGGCTTCTTGCTGAAGCATAAATGAGGTTCAAATAAGAACCAAAAAGGTGGACCAAAAGGATGGAAGTTTCTGGTATAATTTTCCATTTATCTTCTGCATCATTTTGTATAGTACCTTGTGAATTTGATTTTGATATATGTAATCTTGGAGTGCTAGTACAGGTCAATTGTACGAAGTTTTCTTTGGTTCTATATCAAGTGTCAGATTTGACTGGTATTTTAGGATCAGATTATATGATAATGACTCAGTGATCACTAAGGTATTTAGCTTTGTGAAATGAGAATATATATGCAATATAATCAACCTACGCCCAAGTGGGAGAATGTTAGTTTTGGGCTTGGTTTATTATACGTGGCAGATAATCTCATTTGACTTTGTCTAAGTAGAGTCTTTGACATGTAATTTGAATATCCTATGAAAGTGGAACTACTAGTTTCTGTTGAGATGCAGATTTGGTTGTTAAGATACTGCAGTATACTTTGAATCCCTTAATAGGTGGGATTAGTTAGTATAGTATCAATATAAAAGGAGGTCCCTGCTCTCACTGCTATACACGTTCTAAAAGCACTAGTCCTATTTTACTAGTTGAGCAAAGGCTGCAGTAAGAGAGTAGAAGTCTTCCTTTTTGCACCAAGCACTGATGGCTTCTTCTTCAGGTAGTCTTTCTATCTGCTTCTAATCTTCTTCTCCAGGTAACATGTCAATGTAGTTCTATGCACACCAAGACTGATGGTTTTTGTGTTCTTCTCACAGAAAGAAGAAGTGGAGGAATGAATAAGTAAAATGATGAGAAAATGGAGGAAGAAGCAAAAGAATATTAGAAGAACAAGAGCCAGAAATGGAGAGAGAGATAGAGAGCAGAAAGTGAGAGAACAGAGGAGAAAGTGAAACAGAAAGAATGAAGAAGACGACTCGAAACACATTTTAATTTTCATAATTTCTGATTCCATTTAATTACTTGCTTTTCCTTAACTTTACACAAGCAAGCTTGTGGCCTGGTGGTAAAAGGCTCGAGTTTGTTGTGATGTTGGCAATGGTTCGATGCTTGGCAGACGCAAGAGCGTAGGATTTTTTGAAAGAAATAGTTTTGAAATTGCTAACTAGACTCGAGATGTCTTTCACAAGAGTATGAAGACCCCAAGGCAGAGCATATTTCTATCAAGTTGTTTAATATAGTGGTCTAAATCAAATTCTATCAAGTTGGCATATTTCTATCAAGTTGTTTAATATAGTGGTCTAAATCAAATTCTATCAAGTTGATTAATATATTTCTAAATATCACATTTATAAAAATTATTGTTCGGAAAATACACCTATAAAAATTATTGAAAAGCTTGGGCAGTCGCCAACTTGCCATAATTAAGCTCCTCACACTCTCACAGTTCACACCAATCCACCCGATCATGTTACTTTTGCTACCCTGGTCTTCACTTCCATCCTCACGCGCCTCACACCCCGCCTGCCAGTGCTAATTCACCGCATGTGGGTAGTATTTTTTATATGTTTTTTTTATCAGGAAAAAAAAATTATAAATGAAATCTTCTAAAACAATCCAATCTAAACTGAAAGGGACTGAAGGCATTTCCATTTCATTTCTTCTGAAGAGGAGGAATTAGCTAATAGTGTTGCCACATAAGTTTTGAAACCTCTTTAACCTTTTAACGTACAACAAGATTTTTTGAATTATTAGTCTTATGACATACTACATTAAATTTGAGAATACTTTTTCTTTTCTTTTCTTTTTTTTTCCTTGGAAGTTACAAAGCATTTAAATTATCAAACAAGAGGCGAGAAAAAAGTAAACAAGGCTCTCATCTTCGAGCTAGCCATACACAATTCTCACACCCTGATGCATATTCAGCATCACTATGAGCAGTAGAGTTACAACATCCAGAAGAATTCACTGATCAAAAGCCATTATCAGCTATTTAATTAGCTGGAAAATGAGGACTAAGTGCCAAAGATAAACTAATCAATAATTATGTTGATTGAAAAGCAAGGAATTTCAGCGTCATTATATTAAGCAGTACATAATATATAAATGACACAATACAACAACTATCAACAAACAGTAACCAAACAACAACTCTCTATACTTGTGTAGCATGGACCATTGCACTTACACACTCACATTAATCCCACAACTTCTGCTCTGCAGGCTCATATATGGTAGTATTATTGATCACAGATTCACAGAACGTTTCTCATCAACTTTTAGAAGAAGCTCCATCAATCAACTTGTTGCTGAAGTCCCACAGTCTTTTGGCCAACTTTTCATTTCTAGCATACGAGCTCGGCTTCATCTCGTTGCAGTCCACATAATATTTTCCGGTTACACGTTTCAGTTTTGGATGCAGTGCTACAAAGCATGTTGTGGCTGCTCCCTGGTTAAGATCATTTGACAGTTGATGCAAAATTATAGTTAATGCCTTCAACACTCTTGAAAAAGCGATAGATTATGTGGTGCCTAGGTAATTCGATAAGGAATCATATGCATGTCATGAGAAAGAAGTTATGTGTAAAAATGTAACTAAAATAGCATTCGATGGAGATAATCACCTGAGGAACATTCTTCCAAATGCAAAAGGTGAAAAACCTCAAAGTTTCTGCATATAACAGAGTGAATCCAAATTAATCAGACAGTGTAAAAATTCTTTAACGATAAAAAATAGTTAGTGTAAAAATTCTTTTGTATTTTGGATTATGCCTCTGAATGGAATATACTCATTAAAAAAGCAGAGTGCCTCATGAGAGGTGTCATGATTATTCCTGGGTGGACTGAGTTGACTGTGATGTTCACTCCCTCTGCCTGCAAGGCAAAGCAAGGCAATTATTTACAGACAGATGCTGACGTATGAAGGTACTTTGATCATAATTAATCTACAAAAAGTCAGACGAGCAGTCCATTTGAACATAAATATATTAATTGCTTCTTTCCTTTTTTTTAGGTAATAAATTAATTGCTTCTTTCAAACATCAGAACTTTATGTCTATTACATATTTATAGCAGTGTTAACAAATAGAATGAAGTCGCATCAAGACTATGCTGCCCTAATTGATAATCTGATATGACACCGTCTCAATTAGAATGTCTTGTAACATCAGTTCATTAATCCTTAATGTACGAGATATTATCACAGATCCTATTCGTGATTATGGCTTGCATTTCATGTCTTTGTTGATACTGAACCCACTTGAGGACGGCGCTTAAATTCAAATTGAATTCTCTCTAATGTAACCCCTTTCCGTACGTAATCATTTATATGTTCTTCAAATAATTCGTTATGGGGCACATGTCTATGGGACTGTAGTTACCTACTTAAGGACGCTGATTAATGAACTTTTTTGTGGCTGGCAATTGAGAACAATAAAACTATTTTAACTCACAGCTCACAGTATAACATTCCCCATAACATTACTTCCAAATCGTTTTCTTAGCAATTATTGAAGTTTGCTACAGAGTCAAGAGGTACAGCAAAAACTATGAAGATGAAAGGAATGAAGGCAAGACAATTTACCTGCAACCTACGAGAGAGCTCATTAGCATGGAGTATGTTGGCTAGTTTGGATTGGCCATATGCTCTTTTGTCTGAGTAACTGAGGACACAGACATTGACTTGAAGAGTTACTATGAGCTAGATAAGCTGCCTAATTATAATGATGATAGCCATGAAAGAGATGGATTAGTTAAGTGTTAAATCACTAATTACGTACCCACTTCGTTCATTGATCCTATCAAATCGAATCCCATTGCCATAGGTGTGCACATGAGCAATTGATGACAGGTTCACAATTCTGCCTTCGATGCCAGTGGTTTTAGCCGTGTTCTTCATTTTCTCAAGGAGGAGGTTGGTCAAGAGAAAATGACCTGTAAATTTGGTGGCTTTCTTAATTGAAATGATACATCAATAATGAAAACTGATTCATTTTTCTGTATAGAAGATAAAAGTAGCACACTGCTGACAATAATTTTCACATATCTGAGCAAGACTGTAGTTGATTGAAATTATAAATCACTAGATAAAAGACAAAAGTACCAAATCACTAGACAAAAGACAAGAGTACCACATTGCTGACTTCTGTTTCTGAAGTGAGGCCGGACGGCCGGTAGCATAAGTGGGGTTTATGTACGTAGACACACGTAAAGTGTAAATGTGATACAAATAATTTTGTCGAGAAAATTATAGTTACCAAGATGATTGGTTGCAAACTGCATCTCTATTCCATCTTCTGAAAGCCGGTGAGGGCAGAACATAACACCAGCATTGTTTCTGCAACACAAATAAACCAATTTAACGAAAATGAAGGACATGAATTGCTGCACAAGGGGAAGAGAGAGAGAGATCATGATCACATTAGGAGGTTGAGAGGAAGATCAAGAGCTATGAAGCTATCAACAAATGCTCTAACAGACTTGACCGAGCAGAGGTCAAGTATTAGAACATCCACTCGAGCTTTCTCATTCTCTTCGAGAATGATCTGTTTCGCTTTGTTTGCAGCCCCAATGTTTCTAGCAGCAATGATGACATGGGCTCTTCGGAGCGCCAAGATCTTTGCCGTCTCCAATCCAATCCCGCTCGCCCCGCCTGCATTTCACATCCAAGATCAGCAATATATCTCTCAACATATTCGAACAAATTAATTTTTAATTCAAATAGCCCAATATCATGTTGATCGAGTGGTATCCATTGTCTCTGTTCTAAGAAGTGATGGCCTCCCTGGACCACCATCTATCTTTAATTCTTGAGTTTCTACCAGGCGTTTACCTTTTAGTTGACTAGTTTTCCTTTTTCATTTGTATTTCCAGTTTATCTCCTTTCCAGTTTGTACTTTGTCTTGCCCCTGGGCTATGAAATTTCTCATTCGATCACAAAAAAAAAAAAAAAAGTGGTATATGTTTTTTCTTTTTACTAAAGTCCATGAAAGTGATGAAACATAAGACTTTGGATTTAAGGTTTGTGAAGACAAAAACTGAGCAACATTTTGGTTATCCTTTCTTGGAGAAGGAGAGACTTTGACACCGGTCAAAAAGGTTAAAAAAAAAAAATTTAATCCTAAACTAAATGACCAAAATATCGAAGATCATGGAAATATTGATAGTTTAAAAAAAAAATTACGAATGAACTATCAAATATCGATGGAAATTTTAACAAAATTTTAAGTAAAAGTTGTATGATCAGTTAAAAATGTATTAAAAATAACATATCAAAAAAATGTTGAAATTAATATCGTCATAAAAAACGGAAATTTCAAAAAAAATATCGCTGATATCTTGAATATTTTAATCCTTGCCTCAACCCCACAAGCCAAATTCAAGCCAGGTGGTGGGTTATGGCCTCTTTTTGGCCTGAGTTGAGATTGCAAATTCTCATTCATGTCTAAACCAATAATAATCAAAGATATATATGTTGTAGTAATTACTCTATACCAACACTGTGTTAACAGATTGGTGAGTTCTCACAGACAATTTAACAAACAAGTAGAAGGCACAAAGATCGGAAAATTTCACAGTATATTAAAATTTTGATAGAGAATTATCATATTAAATACTGTTTGTAGCGTGTGTCTCGTAAAATGAATTAATATAACAAAATTTCAGAGCACTGCACATAAAATTTAACAAACAGGTAGAGGGCGCAAAAGAAAACACAAAGTCCATTGTTCATAGAGAGGAAAATGAAAATGAAGCTACCAGTGACAATGGCAGTGAGGTTTTTTGCATCAATCCCTTCAGTGACTTGCTCAGCAGTTGAAGCTGATCCAAACCCACTTGCACCAGGCCTTCCTGTCACCAATGAGAAGAAACCCATTTCGTAAAATCACTGTAATAACCAATGAAGTTTTCCAGAATGCTCAGTGGCTCTGTCACCACCAAGACAAAGTCAATGACCTATCCCAGATTTCTTTATATCATTACTCAGAGGAAACAGAGCATTGAGAAGAGAGAAAGAGGGTGAGAGACAGAGATGAAGGCACAGGAATGAGAATAAATAAGTCCAGTGGGTTGCATGTAGGTAAAAATTGGGTTTCAATTCTGAACTATTACCCATATGGAGGCAATTAAATGCTCGCCGGTGAAGAGCTGTTAATAGCTTCAACAACCCATCAACTGTAAATCTTGTTTACTTGCCGTTCGTGAATTGTTTGGGTACCTTTATAGTGTGAAGAAAGTCAATGTTATAAAGAAATATGACTCGAATTCAAAATGATAACGTATAACAATTAAGGTTTTTGTTATAGGTGGGATCTGAAAAAATCGGACAGAATGGTACCTGGACTTTTATGGTACGTTTACTTACTTGAAATGGAAAATAATCATGAATCAGAGACAAGTGGAATGAGAGAAGAAATGAATCGGTATTGATTCCGGATAAGTGATTCCTAAACTCATCTCCCCCTTCGTAATCGAATTCCTGAGTATTCAGGAATCGATTCTTGATAAGGAGGTGGGACCTACATTCATTCTGATTCCTTCATGTTTTAGTAAACGCATGAATTCTTTTACCCGAAATCATTCCGATTCATTTATGTGTTAGTAAACTCATGAATGTTTTTACCCCGTAATCATTCTCTTTTCTTCCAAGTAAGTAAACGTGCCTTTTAAAGTGATTAAATAAGTACCTGAACTTCTAAAACCACATAAGCACCTTATTACCGTCTATATTTCGTTATCTATCCGTTAAGTGCAGGGGCAAATCAGAAATTTCATTCAAATTTACCACTAAAATGACTATCATAACCTCATTTGACGTGGATAAACACATTTCCATAATTTCTATTTTATTTTTCCTCCAAAAACAATTTACTCTTTCCCCCAACACTATTCATGTGAAACTATCCATTATATTTTACCTCCAATTATTTTCTTCCGATAAATAATAATAATATCAAACATTCCAGCATCATGTTTTCTTGAATAATTTTTATTATTATTCAAAAATTAGCCCAGAATTGTAATTAATTTTTACAAAGTAAATTTAAGAAACAAAAAAAAAGTGATTATACAACAAAATATTCTGAAAAAATGAAGCATAATGACCCTAGTACTCTAGTAGCCAAGCATGCATATTAACTAACAATAAAATAATAAAATTATGGTAACTTAATCAAGTGATTATCTTAACACAAATAGATATACCAAATTTTTATATATAAAAACAGTATTATAATAAAGATTAATAAATACTTTGTTGTATACCTCATGGTATAGTACATAGTTACATACCCTATAAAAAAATGCTCTCTCTTCTCTTGAGAGCAACCCTAAGGCTGCAACAGGCCTTGATTGGCTCAGAAAATTTCTTGCATTCCACTTGAGTGTTTCATAATACTAGGTTGAACATAATTGAAATATTGTCAAGTTGGATTTTGTGTATTTAGTCGAAATTAGTCGAAATACTCTCATGATTCTCGAATTGTATTGAACTATCACTAATCAAGTATTCAACTACTCATGGAGATACTCGAATAATTCACGATAGATAGTTAGAGACATGTAATTTTTTCTTTTCACCATCAAATGTCATATTTCAATAATTTTGAAAAAAAAAAAGAAGAAGAAGAAGAAGAGATGAATGAAAGTTCATTGATGACCTAGAAAATGGTCCATATTATATATATAATATTTATTTAGAGCGAGGCCTCACTCTGAAATTAAAATGCAAGGTTAGAGTTTAGGGTCACTTTTCGGTCTCATATCCATATCTCGACTGTTCAGTTTTTAGGTACTAATGTATAGATCATCTCTGCAAAATTTCAGCCAAATTCATGATCTTTAACATATCTAACTTGCTTAAACCAATGAGCGAACTGAATCTGTCCAATCTTAACCGTACTAGCTTTAAGGCAGTTATCAATGCCTTAACGACCATCAATTTGGCTGAAATTTTATAGAAATGATTTATACATTATTACCTAAAAACTGAATGATCGAAATATGGATATGCGACAAAAAAGTAACCATAAATTCTAAAAACGAACTTTAATTCCAGAACGAGGCCTTACTTTAGATAGGATATATATATATATATATATATATATATATATATCCACTATGACTTGTATCATAAAGGGTATCGTCAAGTGATCAAGGAATGGTAGTCGATGTGCATAGTTACTATCCCAAGTGGACGAGATAGGTATGGTCATGTAATTAGACGAACTCAGGAAACCGACTTATGGCCAGTTTGGTATTGCGTTTTTGGGCTAGTTTATGTTTTTTTTTCACCATTTCCATCTTATTAGTTGTTTGGTAAACATTTTAATCCAACGTTTTTTTATCAACTGCGGCCCGAATCTCGCAAAAGTAAAAAGCAGGTGCTAGCATGATTTTTTTCATATGCGTTTGTCGAACGGGTAGCGGAGAAGTGGTCCCTTTAATGAAATTTTCAACATTCCCGAAACACCCCGACTAGATTTCGCAAATGACGCATTATGTCCCTTCTTCTAGATCCGTCTTTCTTTTCCTCTGTTCTTTTCCCTGCACTCCTCTCTCTCCATGGACATTTTAGTTCTTTTTTCATTGTGCTGGGATAAGAATCACATGGGAGGTATGTCTAATCTAATCTATTGTTAATTGCTACTCAATTTATTCTTTTTCGTTCTTCCCCTCTTGTCAAACAAGGTGAGGCATGGGCCTGGAAAGTTGTCTGCATCATATATAGTTGTAGCTGGGTTCTACTTTGTTTGATGTTCACATTGATTGTTGTGCTTCTAATGAGGTTTTTAGTGTGGATATACATTTTTGGGTGAAGAATTAAGCATTGATTTTCCATATAACTAACATACTTTGAGTATTTCTTCGGTGTCTTTGGTCTTCTTAGCACCGATCGATTCACCAGACTCTGGAAATCCCAAATCTCAAACGGAAGTTTGCAACAAGCGGTTTTTCATAAATCAAAAATTTGTACCATGTGCTCCGATTACGATTTTGGACTATAAAAGCACAAATTCTTCTTCTTCTTTTTTTTGTTTTTCTTTTCTGTATAAGTAAATGGGTAGGTCCTATTCATATGCCAATCTTTTTACAGCAACTTTGCAAGATAATGAATTGTTAACGGTTTATGCCAATAATTAAGGTTTTAATGTAATGGAGTTTTTTTTTTTCAATAGTAATGTAATGGAGTTGTGTTTTTAAATGATCATCCGGGCTAAAACTAACCAGTAACAAAACTTTTTAGTCTTTACATATACTTGTAAGTTGTAACATTTTTATACGACAGGTGACCAAACACGTTAAACATGCTTTTTATGATCTCATCATGTTCAAAAAAATAATTTACCAAATAAATTACTGAATTTTTTTTATTGCTGCTTACTTTTACAACTGAGTTTTTCTACGGCTAAGTATTCTCATCGCAATACCAAACTAAGCATGTGCTCTCTATAAATAGGTTATGGGATCCAAGCTCCAACGGGTCCAGCTTGCAGTAGCTAGCTAGAACTCTCTCATATGCAGCATGTTCATCTTTTCATTTCGATCTGTTTCGTTTGTTTTTTCTTTGGTTGCCATCCACCCATCGCTATTAATGTGAATTTGCTGCATGGACCATTATTTCGATCTTCAATTGGAGAAAAAAAAGTATAGCAAAAGGAGTTAGCAAGCAATATTAGGTGGCGGCTCCAGGCTGTTAATTCTCTGATGAATTTTCAAGAAGATTCAGGAAATGCAGCTTTAAATTATTACAAAGAAACTCACCACGTTCAACTAATTAAGACAAACTTTATGACTCAATTTAGATTTATCATAAATCTGTCTTTCCCATAACACTTTTCGGAAATTTCATATCCATTTGTTTTTTGGGGGCAAGCTATCTCCAGTGATTTAATATTGATGATAATATTTTTATAATATCAATTAATCCTTTTCAATACCCAAGTTTCAATCCTTTAAAAAAATCGTGGCTGATATGTTTAGGGTTGTCACAGACGTCGTCGTCCGACTTGTGTTCATGGCATTAGTTGCTCATCGATCTCCTGGATACGAATGATCGAGTCCACATACAGTCCAGCTCTCACATCCAATTGTCGACAACGGCAGCCATGTCCAGCTGTTCTGTTACCGGCCGGCGATCGAAGGGAAGAGACTACTTAGAGCAAGTCCACTGGTTTGCTCTTGACTGGGCATAGTCAAGAAAAATCTGACTATATGACCTTGAGATGAATTCTGATGCTTCCACCGGTGGATTTTTGACTGGGGTGGGTTTTGGCTTTCTTGACTACAGCCAAGAAATAAGTCACAACCATGACTAATTTCATGACCGATCAAGCCCAGATGCCAGCTAGGCCCAGGCCTGATCGTGGCTGATGTCAACAGCTTGTTAGAAGTGGTCGACGCGCTCTGGGAGGGAGTGGAGCAAACGGCATCGACGTGTGGCTCTTCAATGGACAGAAACTGGAGCGCGCCAGAGATGGGGCCGGTATGCCACGTGGATTCTTCCCGTTGGTGGGTTTTGAATTTTGGGCCTAACGGTCAAGCAATCCCAGCCATTCATTTCAATCAAATTTGCAATCCTACGGCTTACAATTAACATGTGTATATATATATATATATATATATATATATTTGTAATGTTATGAACGGTAATAAAACGGTAACAAAGTAAATTTTAAAAAATTCTAAACATTTCTCTATAAATACCTACCATTTATTTTACATCTCACATCCAAAAAATTATCTTTCATGGTAACCCAATTTTGTGCTTCCTCCTCTTCATATAGCTCTCATTTTCCAAATTTATTTATATCCAATATGGCTGAAGAAAGGGGAAACACAGGTCCAATGGCCGGACAAGAGGGAGATCAAAATGAAGATGATAATATCCAAGACAAAAGGAGATGGACAGATGAGGAAGATGTTCAATTGTGCAAGTCTTGGAAAATTGTTGGGCAAGATCCGGCTGTGGGCACAAATCAGAAAAATAACGACTTATGGATGCGTGTGAGGCGACACTTTGTCGCAAATTGGCCCAAGAGCCGATCAGCTTCCTCTTTGCAAGGAAGGTGGAAAATTTTGAAGGTTGAACTCTATGAGTGGCATTGTACATTAAGGCAAGCGAAAAATTGGTACAAGAGCGGTTCAAATGCGGTTGATGAGGTATGTATTTTTTGATAAATCATTTAATTTGTTGATACATTAAATTAAAATATTACATGACAAATAATGTAGTTGATAAATAATGATGTAATTACAACGATGTTTATATTTGTACTAATTGATTTTTATTGTAAAACGGGATAGATACTTTTTTATTAAAATTATGACCTTTATATTTGTTGATAAATCTTATTGATACATTATAGTAAAATATGTCTTGATAAATAATGTAGTAATTATAATATCGTTTTAATTGTAGTAATTGTTTTTCGTTATAATTAAAATATGTCTTCATTAAAATTATGACTTTTATAATATATTTGTAGTAATTGTAATTTTCCGCCACCTTTTTTTTTAATTGTTTTTTTATTTATTTCGTAGCGAGTTGAAGCACATAAATTGTGGCATGCAGGGATGAAGAGAAAAAAGAAGCCAAAAAAACACAATTTTCAGAGTTTTGCTAGTTACGCTGTTGTGGAGGGCTTTGCACAATTTAAAGACATTCCTAGTCATACATATGGAGGAACATCAAATGAAGGAAATCAACATACGCCTACACAACCAATTCCTAGAAATTCTCCCATCAACTTGGACATGTATGTAGATGAGGTAATTGCAGGTGAAACTGCAAATCCCAATGTGAGGCCTCAAGGAAGGAAGGCTGCCAAAGAAGCAATACGGAAAGGAAAGAAGGCATCGAAAGATCAAAGTCCTTTGTCAAGCACTCTCGAGAGTATAGCGAACAACCAAATAGAGGCAACCGCGGGCAAGAAAAAACTCGATGACGAATTTGCTCGAAGTCTCCAAGAGGAAGAGAAAAGAGTATATATCCTCTTACAAATTGAAATGCGAAAAGAGCAACTCCTATTTCAAGAAAGGCAAGATCGAATTAAAGAGAGGGAAGAGCGTATTATGGAGATTGATACAAGTAAAATGACGCCAAATAAAAAACGTTATTGGTCAAGAAAACAAAAGAAGATAGCGGAGAAAGAAGATCTTGACGAGCAGCCGCCACCTTCTATGGGTGGATACTATCCGCAACCAAATTTTGGTGGTGCATACCCACAACCTCCTTACCCCGGTGCATACCCACAACCACCTTACCCTGGTGCATACCCACAACCACCTTACCCCCGGTGCATACCCACAACCACCTTGCCCCGATGGATTCCCACAACCTCCCTTAACCGGTGGATTCCCACCACCTCCCTTCACCGGTGGATTCCCACCACCCTCTGCTTCTATGGGTGGATTCCCACAACCCTCTGCTTCTATGGGTGGATACTATCCGCAACCACCTTACCCCGAGGGATATCCTACACAACCACAATTTTCACCTTTCTCTACGGATGATTCCACCAACCCTAACCCTAATGATGACCCTTCAAACGCAAATTGGATTCCTAGAGAAGATGAGGATTATGATTATGATTTGAATAATTAGTTAATTATGCATGTTGTTAATTGTATTGTACTTATTCATAATTTTTCATTTATGTAAGCTACTATTTAATGAAATAAAAGTTGTATTTTAAAATTCCTCTTATTAAAGCACATTCCTCTTATCAAAATCATAGCACCTAATAAACATAATACAAACCAAATTAAAATCACACTGACATAAAAAAACATAGACATTAGCCAAATTAAAAGCACACAAACTTCCCAAAACATAATACAAGCCAAATTCAAAGCACACAAACATAACTTGTCCACCGAAAATATTTTTGAAAAAATAAAATTGCATAATTATGACATTAATTATCCATAAATCCATGTTAGTAGCATCAAATATATTTTACAAAAAATAAAATAAATAAAAAAACCCCAAAAAATGAACAATGAACAGTGTAGAATTCAGATTAAAAACTCAATGGTGAACAGTACTGGATGAACAGTGCCTATATGAACGGTCTTGACCGGTCAAAAAAAACAACGGGTGTAAACCCATGTCCAGTAGCAGTGAACAGTATCTTGACTGGTCGAATTCTTGACTTCTCGAACTTGACATTTCTTGACTACGGGTGAACTTACTCTTACCAGCTGCTGAATTGCGATATAAATCTATCATGTTCTCACGTAGCTATAATGGTTGATAAAGATGTCTTCTTTTAATCGAGAATTGCATGGAATCCTCTCCGTCTTTTAATAATAGTATAGGTACTATTACTCCGGCACATCTTTAATGGAGACTAACAAACTTAATCCGTCACATCAATAAGTTTAATCTATTCATTAAACTTCTGTCTGTTTTTTTGACTCTTTCATAGAAACAAACCCTTGCGAACTAACGCCGTCGAGGCATCGAGCCCCACTTATTATGATGGTCATTAATTTTCTGGAGACTATAAGATGTGGGGACTCATCCTGACCTTTCTGAATTTCTAGACGGATCGAGTGATCGACCCGAATACATCCTTGTATGCTATCTACCAAACAGAGTGAAGAGAGATATACATCACAACTATACTGGATTTTTACAGAACCGATTTTTGCGTATGAATATGTACGATGACTTCTGGTTCTGATCACTATATTACATGTGAGTCGAAAAAAATACAAGTTTGAGGCAATTCTATCTAGAGCAAACTATTGATCCACTTGTTTATCGCTTCTATGTACCTAAAATGGTTTGCAATAACTGACCCATACTATTTCTACATTGCTACATGCATGCATGCCTGGCTAGAGTGTTGATTCCATTGAGTTTTCTTTTTCTTCTTTTTTGATACAAACACTGTTGAGTCTTCGCTGTCTGTCCATAACAAAAGCACAAGCATGATCAGTATTTATTGAATCCACAATATTATTAATATTGTTTCTGTCAATTTCTCCATTTATGGATGATCAGTGCTATTAATGTAATGCTCTAAATGAGCACTGCTGTAGTGCAGTTCGACTGGGGCTAGCTGTCTGATTTATACAAGTTACTAGAGATTTCAGATCTAGCTATATATTCCATGTTCCAAGTTCTCTATTTCGAAATTTGATTGCTGATTCGTACGAAACCTTGGCGGTCAGGCCATGTCATCTGATGGAGGTGAGATTTTTTGATCAGTGAGACGGTACGTCAAACCACCTCTGCAATCTGAGGTGGTTTGATCCCCAGATATTTGCTTCTGAACCTTGGCTTATATAATAGTTTATTTGTTGTTATGGTCCGAAGGAGCACCCGTAGGATGCTCAACTCATGGCTCCATCGGTCCATCCCATTCGTTCTCCAGAGTCTTGACCTCCATATTAGTCAAGTGAGACATTAGGGTTCATGTTAATTTGTCTTTTAAACTTTCAACTTTTCAAGTAAAAAAAAAAAGTAAATTTTAATGACTATATCTATACTATTATTTAGAGAAGAGGCTTTGTTAGCCAAAATATAATATTTTGACAGAATTGATCCTAGAAAATTAATAAATTTTAAGAATTAATTAAATCACAAAGATAATTAAGACATTTACAAAATGTATTTTAATTAAGAAAAATTTAAAAAGTACCCACAACCCACTTTTCTCTCTCCCTTTTTTTTTCTCTGCAATAACCAACTCTTTTATTTTTTATTTTCTAAAAAAATAATAATAACTTGCACATGCAAAACATATGTGGAGAAATGCTAGTTTACAAAGAAAAAAAAGGGGCAAATCAAATTTGTTTAGTAAGTAACTGTAAGTCTCATCTATACTATTATTAAGATAAGAGTTTTGTGTTAGCCAAAATCAAAAATTTTGACAGATTTAACCCCGAAATATTAAAAAACCTTTGAGAATAAATTAAATCACAAGGGTAAATATGATAATTATAAAATAGATTTTTATTAAGAAAATTAAAAAGAAATGATCCCACAGCCCCCCCCCCCCCCCACTTTTCTTTGCCACTATATTCTTTTTGTAATAACTGTTTTATTTATTTACTTATTTAAAGAAAAGAAAAAACTATTATACATATAGAGCATGTATGAAAAATGCTAGTTTTTATAAGTAAGAAGTTTTGAGTTCAACTCATAAACTAGTTATTGTATATTCTTAGTTGTTATGTATTAAAAAAAACAACTAATCATATTACATAAACAAATGAGTATTGAAGTGAAGTCTTCAAGTGTGAGCTAGATGGTGAAAGCTTCCGAATATGAAAGTACGGGCATTGTAGGATGACAATTGAAATGTAGTATTCAAGTGCGTGAGCTAGAAAATGAAAGCATCTGTAGAATTATATATTTTTTATTTATTTTCTAACAGATTTGAAAAGTAAAATATGTCTCATAACAAGATCATTGTATGAAGAGGCTTAACAAATATTGCAGAAAATTTAGGGTCTGTTTGAAATTGTTTCTGGGGAAAGACATAAAGGCTTTTGAATAAATAAATAAAATTAAATATAAATCTAAAAAATTACAAAAAATATATTGAATGTGTATTGTACAATTTTAGAAGCACTTGGAAGTAAATTTGAGAAGCACTTGTCAAGTAATTCCATGTATAAAAAGCGCTTCTGTCAAATTTAAAAAGCGCTTTTAAGACTTCTAGAAGTAGTCAGATACAAAGTCTTTATAGTATTAATGGAAAATGCCTATAAAATTTGGTGGCGCTTTTAAGACTTCTGTCAAATTTGGTGGCAGAAATGGAAAATGCTTAAGACACAAAAAAATTATACAAAAAACCTATACCAAATGATGTGGCATATGCCACATCATTCATCGTAATCCTTATAATTTCCAACATGTCTACTTGATAATTTTTTTATATCTAAAATAAAAATCAACAATTACAATAAAAAAAATTCATTTTGATATTTTTTTATTAGAAAATTATTGATGAATTAAGAGATAAAATTTTGAACTTTGGGTTTGGTCACCAGAAAAGTTTCTCCAAAAAATTTCAGAACAATTGTGTGATTAAACTTGGATTGCACATTTTCAAATAAATTTATTCATTTTTGTTAGAGTTACTATTCCATTTAGTACTTTCTTTGTTACTGTATGTGGTAATTACTTGTTGTTAAAGCTGGTTTAATTGTTAGTTTGTCAGCTGTTTGCCACGTGCAAGTCATCTACAGCTTCTTAGCTAATTATAAGTTCCTGTACAAACTCATCTCTATCAATAATATAGCCCTATTTTCTTCTTCGATTTTTCTGCTTTCTTTCATTTTCTCTTTGTTTCCTTTAGTTCTATCATGGCATCAAGAGCCAGGTTCGATCGGGTTTTGGTATCGGAGCTCTAGCTGCTTGTGTTTCATGAAGCTTTTCTATCTTCTTGCTTCAGATTCTTGCATATTAGAGATCGATTTAAGTTTCAGATTGGTTCAGATAAGTTCATCCTTCTAGATATGGGAAATTTGGGGATTTTGATCAAGATTATTGAAATTTGTTGATATTTGTGGCTTCGAAGCCTTGGATTGGTGATTACAGTATACTACTTTCATATTCTAAACAAGATTCATAATGAAGTTTGAGATTCATAGTGAAGTTGAAGAAAAATAGTAACCTTAGCTGTGTTGAAGAAACTTGAAATACCTAGAAGTTCATTCTTATTAGCTCATATACATACAAGTTCATTTTGTTCCTGTCTTCAATTTGATTCATTCAAAAGTTGTTGATAAAGATTCAGAAGAAGAAGGGAAAAGAAAAAAAAAAACTGAATTCTAGAAATGGCCTACCTATTGCTGCACCTGCTACTTTATCTGGAAGTTATTAGAGCTTGGTTTTGTTCATCTGATACTCATTGGGGCTCATCAGTAGTGAATGTTGAGTATTGGTTTGTGTTGCCTACCATCATGAATAACAATATTGACTTAAGCGCAGCAATTGTCTGTCATCCAATTTTTGCAATCTGATTCCAGCTCGCTTAGATGACTCCAATTATGTCACATGGAAATTTTTGTTGGAAACAATGTTGAAAGGTTGTGGCCTTATGAAATATGTCGATGGATCATTTCCTTGTCCTTCACAATACATGATCACAGAAGCAGGAGGTGTCTCATCTGAAATGACAGCAGAGTACCTTACTTGGAAACAAAATGATTATGCTGTTATGACTTTGCTTGTTGCTACTCTATCTAGTGGTGTTCTCTCCTTTGTTGTTGGCAGTAACACTTCTAGAGAACTTTGGTGTTTGCTTAAGGAGAGGTTTGCTTCTACTTCATGGTTTAACAAAGAGAAGCTAAAGACCAATTTCTACAATCTCCAAAAAGGTTCAGATTCTATTGACAAATACTTGGATCGGGTGAAGATTGCTTGTGATCAGTTGGCTAATGTAGGAATTCATATGACATATGAAGACATAATTGTCTCTGTTCTTCTTGGCTTGCCATCAGACTATACTACCATGAAAACTATAATTAGGGCTAAGCATAACTCAATTTCACCACAAGAATTAAGGTCTTTATTGCTCATTTCTGATGCTGAACTTGAAGAGGGTGACAAGTCCATTTCTTCTGCTCCTACTTTCGAAGGTCCTCACCCACCAGGTACTTCTTTTGATCATAAGCCTACTTTGGGTGCATTTTGGTCTAACTCTGCTCAAACAAGTCCTTTTGGAAGCATGACTCAGTCATCACAGCCAACATTTGGGAGCAATATATTTGGTACCTCCACATCATTTGGTAGAAGTCAGTATGCATTTGGTATTGCTAACACCCCAGTATTTGGTGCCACAACTCTGTCTTCTGGGGCCATTGGCACCCCATCATTCAGTGTTATAGGCTCTCAGGTCTTTGCACTACAAAAAAGAATTCAAATGGCCACAGCGCAACGCCGTTGCGGAAAGTCAAATTGCCATCGCAAAAGACCAATGGCGACGGCTAGGCGACGACAGTTTTGCCTTTGTCGTTGAGGGCGTCGCCATTGCTATTTGCCACGGCAATTACGCCGTAGCTTGCAGTTTGACTACGACAACTACGCCATCGCAAAGGTCAATAGCGACACCACCTACCGCAATGGAATTTTTGCGACGGAAACAATGCTGTCGCAAAATATGAATTATTAATTAAAAAAAATCTTTTCTTTTTTAACAAAACCCATACAATTGACATTCAGTTCAATTACTTAATTGTGCAAACAAGATAATCTATAAGTACAGAGCCAACAAAATTGAAATACAAAGCTTGGATAGATAATATTTGAGGTATGATTATACAGATACAAAAATGCACTAATATTTAAACCTTAGCTAAAACTAGGCAGCTCGCCCATGTGATGCTGCCAGTTTTTGTTTGATTTTCTTAAATTTTATACAGAATCTAAATTTACTAAAATTTTATATCACTCTGGTCTTTGTGCCGAAAGGACTTTCGGGATGGTTGATTTCCAGGATATCCTTTCCTTGAGAAAGTTGAAAAATGTAAATCAGATAACGAATTCAACCATATTATAGAAAACTCTATAGCCTCTGAACCAGCATCAGAAAGGAAATATTAATTGTAAATTAGAACTCAGCTGAGCTACAATAACAACTTTCCAGATAAAGCAAGATCACACATTCACTCGCAAACAGATAGAAAAAGTAGAGAGTTCATACCAGAAGTGAAGCAAATGATCACAGCAGACTTAGCTGCCCAATAGTAATCAAATGATGTTTCCTAATTGTTTCAGTTGCTAACACCAGCCAAACAAACAATGCAGACCAAGTATCACATCAAACCCAATTAGCAAAATAAAAAAACAGGCTATGTGAGAATGTGGTCGTTTATTTTGATTGGAACTGCATACAATAGTAACAAAAAAAGGAATCATGGTTTCAGGTCTTTTCATTCCAAACCATAAACTTGAACATTCACTACACAATAAAAAAGGTAAGTAGCAGATCAGAAGAGCAACGGTCGCAAGGTGGCATAGTCCCAAAGCAAGTAGGTTTGATGTGAAATTGAACAAAAAAACCATGGATATGAAATTGAGACAATCTATGAAACTATGAAACACAGCATACCCCTTGAATCCTCTTCCCAGTGACATCCTTATCCTTAAACTTTACAATAGACACTGTTGGTCTTCTATATCTATGTTTAAATTTTAGAACACTTGTAACTCATACAATTTTAGAACACTTGTAACTCATACAATGATTCTTCATACAAAGGACAAGAACTAATGTGAAGTGTGGAAATTGACACATTGTTGGTCCTATAGACCAAGATAACGTATGTAAGAATATGTACCTTGACATTTTCCTTTCCAAATAGCATTCTGGACCAAGATTCTTTTGCAGGATATACTTCATCCATAAGGATGTCATGATATCTAGGATTCCTTGAAAATTCTGGTTTCTTAATCCCATTGTCTGCCTCACTGGTTTTCAAAAAGAAAATAAGTTAGTAATTTACAAACCAAAAACTACAAAGAAATTAATAACTCATGTTTGAGTACACTAGCTACTTTGTTCTATTGGCAATACTATTGCATGATCCAATCTAAAGAAGATGTGAACCATCGTGTAAGCAGTTTACATTTTGAAGGCCAAAAGATCCGAAGCTCATTTGATAATGAGAAATGAAAAACCAAAACAACCACTGAATCTCATTTTCAATACCTGACAAAGAACTAAATAAAGCAACCTGATTTCAGTTGTATCAGTCTTTGCATATGATCATATTTACAACCATATAAAAACTTTTGAAAACGTGTGACAAAACAGAAACTGAACGGATATTAGCAACTTCGTTCTAGTTTGAAGACTGGAGAAAGATTACAAACCTGAAATATGTGGCTATCACTTATTTCAATACAATACAGAACCATGCAAATGATTAACAAACATATACCATTCAAGTCTAAATGCAGTACTAGTCCTATTAGCTGTACGTAAAATCACTCAAATAACCCTGACAACAAAAATATCAATTCTGAAGGATCCAATCCTAGAAATAGAGTCAAATTCATGCATATACCAAAACACAGGACCAACAAATCATTCTGCAATCAAATTAAAAAAAAAATTGTAAACTGAGCTGACCTTTAAGTGCACAGCGGCTTTGTCCTTGTCAGTGAACACTCCAGTAGACTCCAACAACAATATCGGCACCAAACTGACCTCATGGGATCTCCTCTGGGTTTCTGTAACAAACAAATCCCATAATTGATGTATTACTTGGATCTACAATCCCATACTTAACAACAACTACAAAATCCACTATATGTAAACTGTTAGTATAATATTATTGGCAATTCCAAAACACAAAACTATAATCATGTGAAGCCCAAGAAGAATTATTTAATCATGATGATTAACTAATTAAATGCAAGTATGGTTCCTATGGTGGTCTTGCTGTCAAGACATAAGATAAGACTACGGTGGTCTTGCATGGATTATTAAAGTATGGGTTCTGTTTTCTAAAGCAATAAAACGAAAAGAGAAGAGAATGTGGGAGACATGCTTTTTAAGCATGAACAACCTTTCTGTTACAAAACAAGGAAAAGCAATTGCATTCTATTTTTTTCTCCTTCATGGAGAACTAGCTTTCCATACACAAAAGGTCGAAGAGGACAACAACGGGTTCCATCTTCTCATGATCAAAAGCTTGCTGTCTAAGAAGAAAGGTCAAGCAACTGTATCAAATTTCAATCTCGTCTTGCCGTCGACTCGATTAAACCACTATGAACTAACATATATTGGCAGGAGTAAACCCCAAAATAAAAAAAAAACCTAAATCTCTTAAACGAAGTTACAAAGAGAGCTCGTAGCTCTTTCGATCATTGATATTTCTCAAGTGTCTTCTCCATGCTGAAATGAAATTAAGCAACCACCATGAAAATGACAAACAAAAGAGAGCAATAAACAAATACTAGAAAGAACATATAATAAACAGGTGGAGATACGACTTGTTTTAATACAATGATGCTTCACATATGTAAATGCCTAACTAAATTAGTTCAAATCCAACACCAGGTAAATGCTAAACTATGAAAGACAACTGGAGGTGTAGATCTATGACACACTTATTTACAAAACTGGTTTTCTTTCTTCAGGATTTTGAGAGGAATCAGATGTCCATTTCTTGAGCTGTGTAATCAACAACAATCCACAAGCCCTGCATCCAAATTAAACAAATCCACAGATTAAACCAATCCATAAGCCCTGCACCCAAATTAAGCCAAAATAGCAACCAAAAAAAATAAATGAATTGAACTGTGAAGCAAAATAAGAATGAACTTACTATATAAATTTTAGAGTTAATTACTGTTTACTCCATATACTTATAGGGTTTCGTCGTTTCAGTCCCTGACCTTCAAATTTCACCTAAAAAGTCCCTGAACTCTCAATTTCCGCTCAATTCGTCAATGCCGTCAAAAACCTCGGTTATCTTGCTGACGTGGCATTCATTTCACACTAAAATGACGATTATACCCTCACTTACTCTTTTTTTATTATTTATTTATTTTTCTCTTTATTTTTTCTTTTCTTTTCACCCCTTCTTCTTCCAACTCTCTTTCCTCGTTCTCTCTCTCTCTCTCTCTCTCTCCCCCCTCATTCTGCTTCCAAAGAAGAAGCAGCCGCAGCAGCAGTCCAAGAGGCAGAGCTGCGAACCCCAACCGGCCTCTTCAAGCCAGAAACCTCAGCCCAATTTAAAAAACTAGCCACCTTCATCTGACGTTCTGATAAACTTGAGTTAGATAGAGAGGGGTGGTGGTGCTTGCCGGCATGACGGGGATGATGGATGGATGGTGGGATGGCCACGGATGGAGGCCGGATCGGTCTGGTCAACTCGTCTCGGCGGCACGATGCGTATCCCGGTAGTCTTTGCTCCGAAATACCGGTGACTGCAGCAAGAGGAAGCTAGAAAATTTCTGGATTCGCCGGCGGGTTTTCCAGTTCCTGCCAAATCACTGTGCCACACCTATATCAGAGTCTTCCTCTCGACCTCGCCGATCTATCCATGGTGTTTATTTGTTCAGATGATGATCCATGTCAGAGAATCGAAAGGGGGAAGCTTTTGGGTTTTTACAGCAAGTTTCCTTGCTTTTCCGGCTGCTCCGGCCATAAACCACTATGCCACCGTCATCACAGCCATAAACCACTCCAGCTTCGCCGGCCGGAAGCCCTCCTCTCTGAGCCCTCAGGTTCTAAGCCCTCACTACTTTTCCAACCCAGACGAGAGCCTTCTCCGAGTCATCGATGGATTCAGTGCACCAAGGAGACCGATGATCAAGAGGTGAGATTTTGTTTAGGTCTTTTTGGGTTCTCAGAGATCGCTCAGAAATACGTAAAAGGATTAGATTTTGATGCTTGGGAATTGTTAGTATTGGTTAGAATTCATTTGGGTTTGTTCAGATTTTATGATTTGTGATTGTGGTTCTGTTGATTAGTGTTTGGATTATTTGGTAAGAACTAGATGATATTAGTTGGTATTATAAGAAATAATCTGTGTTTGATTTGGCTACTTTGATTGTATATGTTGGGAGTTGAGAGAAATTCAATAATGGGAGACCCTCTTTGTATTTATGCATGTAAGGATTTCAAACTGTGAAACCGACGAGAACTTATCAAGATGAAGAGATTGAGGTGGAAGTTCACATGCTTGATCTAAAATATGCACCCAGCTTCTAGTTATCGCCGCTCCCGCCGCCGAAATCCTTCTCGATTTGGACCCGAAAACTGCCGATATGTGGGCGGATCCAAGGAGGTATTGAAAAGTGTAGAGGAGGTGGTGGGGCAAAAGCGTCGGTGAGAGGAATGAGGGCTGTGATGGTGGTGGTGGCACTGGTGGGTGGACGTTGACAATGGTTAACGAGAGAGAGAGAGAGAGAGAGAGAGCTGGAAGAAGAGGTAAAATAAAAAAATAAAAAAATAAAGAAAAAAAGAGAGGAAAAATAAATATAAAAGAAAAAAGTGAGGGTATAATAGACATTTCACTGTGTAAGAGATGCCACGTCAGCAGTTTAATTGAGATTTTGACGGTAAGGACGAATTGAGCGAAAATTGAGAGTTCGGGGACTTTTTAGGTGAAATTCGAAGGTCAGGGACTGAAACGACGAAACCTTATAAGTATAAGGAGTAACTAGTATTTAACTCTAACTTTTATTATCTTGGCATTGATATGCAGAAAGAGAATGAAAAATAGGAAGGAGATGGAGTTTGAACAATCGCGGATTGGGTCATGAGAAGAAAATTAGGGAAATCGAGAGTAGGAGAGGGGATAGTGTAAAAAGTAAGAGCACCCCATTGCGGACGCATTTGAAATTGAAAATGGTTTTGAGTAGAAAGATGAGCAAAAGCAGTGCTAGCCTTCTTCGTCGGCTACTCGATTAGGATTGATAAATTAGATAGCAATCGAACAATCTGGTGAAGGAGCCAATGGAACGACAGAAACAAAGAACCCAAGTAGAACAATCCTAAAACCCAGGCCAGATTCCTTCTATTTCCCCAAACCAAGCCAGATCTTAAACAAGTTTCCACCCCTCACTTAAAAGTTACAGATCTTTACCCCTTTGACATCACCGAGTTCGATCTGCAACTCTACCAAGCACTCTTCTTTTCTCCTTACTGAATACCAATCCAGATCTTAAACAGTGGAATGAACGCTAAGGGAACTCAATGTTTTCCAACCCAAAAAACCTAAGAAGACATCTAATACGACGGAAAGAAAATATATAAAATAAAAATATACGACGGCATCAATAACGGTAGCTAAAAGAAGTAAATTTTGGCGACGAAAAGATATGGCCGTAGCAATTGAAGACATATTTATGCGACGACAACGCCATGCCGTCGCAAATAATTTTTCTCTTTGAGACGCTGTATTTGCCGTAGCGAATTTTTGATCAATGACGACGGTATTCTGACGCCGACGCTAACTGGTGAAGCCAAATGAATTCTTTTTTGTAGTGTTGGTGGTATAAGTACTCCAGCCTTGGGCTCAACAAGGAGTCTTGCATTTGGAGATTCAAGAACCTAGCCATTTGGTTCACCTAGCTTCCTTTATGCTACTACTACATCAAGTGCACCTGGATTTAGTTCTTCAAGTACTCATTTCAGTTTTTCTTCCTCTCATGCTTTTGGCCAATCAAATTCCATATTTGGTATCGTTCCATGTTCTGAGTCTATACTTTATGACGGAAAATATTTTCTTGGTAATCCTGAGAAAGCTAAGAGTTCCAAGGAGACTAGTAGCTCGGATAAATATATAAAAGGCCCTGTGGTTAAGAAGACACTATATGTTGATTCTGTATAGATAGGAAAATCTTCAAGTTCAAATTCATTTTCCTCAGATATAAAGGGCTAGACAAAGGAACTTAATGATTACAGATGGAATGATTTGGACATTCTTGAAAGAAGTGGGGAAATGAAAGAAGCTCCATTGGCAAAGTCTTCATTTCAAGATATTGAACACTCAGGGAATGTGAATGAGAAGGCAGTAGTTCAGTCTAAATGTTTGGACTTTTCTAACTCCAGTTTTCTGTCTTCTTCTAGAAAATCAACCAGTGATATGCAAACAATCACACGAAATGGTTCTCTACATTATCAAAAGGATTCTAACAAACTAGCAATCTCAAAAGTGGCCAACCAAGAGGAGTTTCATTTAGAAAGCCAACAGTTGGAGAATTCATATGATCAAGAAAATTGCCACAGCCTTACTCAGGAATGTATTAGGTTGACAAGCGTGAAGTTGGCTGATAAGGAGAACACTGATGTAAAAGCCCAACAACTTAAGACTTCAGGTACTGATGACATTTCTCATGGTCCAGTTCAAAATTCCATTACCTTGATCAGCTCGAAAGTGGCCAGGAGCGAGAAGATTGATTTAGAAAGCCAAATGCCCCCTTCATTTCTTATAAGTAAACCAACAACATCCACATTCACCTTTCCACCTCCATCATCTTCAATTGCTCAGACATGTGGTGCTTTCGGACAAACATCTACTTCATTGTGGCCACTCTCTTCTACTATGGACATCTCTCTGATGAATTGCAGGCCTGTTTGTCAACCTATGCAGTTATGGCCATCACTTCCTCTTATTCCTCCTCGTTGAAACAAACATTCTAGCTTCCTCTGTTTTCTTTACAGCAATAAGTATTTGACAGTTTGTATCCAATCTTCAAGCTGAGAAGGGGTGTTACGGCATCATTAGCTTTCTTTGCAGCAGCTTGCAGCTTGTAGCTTGTATCCAATCTTCAAGCTGAGGAGGGGTGTTAGAGTTACTATTCCATTTAGAACTTTCTCTGCTACTATATGTGGTAATTACTTATTGTTAAAGCTGGTTTAATTGTTAGGTTGTCAGCTGTTTGCCACGTGCAAGTCATCTGCAGCTTCTTAGCTAACTATAAGTTCACGTACGAACTCATCTCTATCAATAATATAGCCCCATTTTCTTCTTCGATTTTTCTGCTTTCTTTCGTTTTCTCTCTGTTTCCTTTAGTTCTATCAATTCTGTCTTCCCAATCTCTCACATCATCTATTTTTCTGAATCGTTAACAAAGTATTGTTAATTGTTTGATGGAATTGTTTCCTTATACTTCTACAACCTGCAATCTGCGTTTAGCCATGGGCATGACTAACAAACTTCAATTTGAAAAATCGTGCCGGGAACAAAAAATGGGTTGTTTTTGCCTCACACCACCACTGACCAAAAGCTACAGCACTTGAGGAACAGCTTGCCTGATCTAGTTGTTGTTTAGCGCGTCAACGAGAGGCTATTTGCTATTGGTAACAGTAACTACATGCAATGATCATGTTGCTTTACACATACTGATCAAAAGATGATTGTAAATGTTCTTGGAGTGGAAGTTTTTAGGCAGACAATTGTTAGAAATAATCTTGTGGGCAGATTATTGTGCCATCTCCAACAAATGTGGTTTGGTTCATTCGCATACATCCGTGGAAGACTTGGATGAAACCTTGATGATCAGTGATTAGGCTAAGGAATGTATTATTTTTATTATTATTACATTGTTAGGCAAATTTAAAAATAAAAATACTATATTGAAAATTATTCAATTGAACATGATGACGTGGTAGATGCCACATAGGACGCTACATAATTTAATATTTATTTTTTGTATAACTTGTTGGTGTATGTAGCATTACTTGGCAGAAATTCAAGTGAGACATTATCAGTAGGCTACGATTAGAAACATCATAAATGAAAATGTTTAGAGAAAGAATAAGAAAGTACAACATGAATGAGTTTAAATTAAAAGTCATACATTTACTTCACCTTTAACTGACACATTGCTTACATTTTACAACTCTATATGAAATTCCTGACAAACAACCAATAATATCTCATAATTAGGGTAGTTGTGAAGCTTTAAATTTTGAAAATGGAAATGACAGCATTTGTGTTTCTAACTATGTCATAGATTTGTCCTTTATAAAAAACATATTTATTTCTATCTTTTGGTTTTTTGAGAGATCTTCAAAACACTGTATTCTCATGCACATGGATTTATTTTAATTGTGAAGTATTTACAGAGCAGAAAAACGATTTATTAATGAAAACATCGACAAAGGACGCTCTTTTTTACTTTTTTTTTTTTTGACAAATAAATACAATTGTCAGTTTGAATATATTAGAGACTCCGAGTAGGGCTGCACACATATTGGGTTGGATCGGTTTTGACTCTAAATCGTCTCTATACTAAAGTGAGTGGTTCAAGCATTTTAGACAACCGGTCATTAAAAAAAAAAAAAACTTAACCCGATCCAATCCAATCCAATTAAAGATGGTTTGGTTTCGTCGGTTAGGCGGTTTTAACCTTTATTATATTAACATACTATTAATGAAAAAAAAAATTGTAGTAAAATTCAATCTAAATAATAAAAATTATATTAAATAAGCATAATCCAAAACCAATATTCAAAAATCAAAATCTAGAATAGATTCAAAGTGATTGGCTTATTTGATGGCTTAGCTAAAAATATTAGCTTAATACGGTAGTATTAAAGGTTAGAGAATGAGAGATTGAGATATGTGATATGAGAGGATCAAATTAATCGTTAGCGATTATATATTAGACTTCTAGGCCTTTGGGCATTGGATTCGATATAGTAGTATATTATTTGAGAATAAAGTTATAATTGGATATTTAGAACTTATTTAGAATAACTGGACAAATGAATATATATATATACACACACACACACAAATTTAAAACTTTTTCTTATTACATTTCAAACATACTGGTCGGTTCAGGTTCCGCGGTTTAAGCAAAAGAGAAACCAAACCAACCTAATTCATAAATGGTTTGGTTTGGTATTGAACCGACTTTCAATTTTTAAAGTTAAAAAACCTTAACCAAACCATATTTACCTGTCGGTTTTGACTGGTTTGTACCTTGCTTTGCACACCCCTAACTCCAAGTCACTTTGTGCCTTACCCACCATGATAACCTTAAGTTGTTACAATTAATAATATGCAACATCTTATTGTGATATTCATAAATTTAAAAATTAAAAAAAAATCGTATTGTGATATTTTATTGAAAAAAATACAATAAGATGACAATGAGAAGATGTTTATCTTATTGTATACACTACTAGGATAAAGTTCATAGACATCAGTTCACAACTGATGTTAAAAAAAAAAAAATCCGATGTCTTAGTGGGTGATGTTAAAGATCGCCAAAACTAAGACATCGGTTGTGAACCGATGTCTAGTATGCGACCAGACATCGGTTTCAGGTTCAGAACCGATGTAAAAACGTTAATGTGATCACCATTTTGGTGTGTTTAGCTATTGTCAAACCTTCATATTTTGGCATTAGATGCTTAATGAAATATAGCTCTAACAATACAATTATCCATTTTAACATCGTTTCTGATTTAGAAACGATGTCTGATAATATTTTACACATCGGTTCCCATTATTTTTTGCTTGTGGTTCATAAGCTTTTCGTGTGTTTGGTACATAATATTTCACTAGATATTCAATCTACATTCTGTAGTATAGTTTTAACTGATGTCCATATTTATGCTAGACATCGGTTTTGTATATATATCGATGTCCATAGTAATCCTAGACATCGGTTTTTGTTTATATATCGATGTTTATAGTAATTCTAGACATCGGTTTTGTTTATATATCGATGTCCATAGTAATGCTAGACATCGGTTTTTGTTTATATATCGATGTTTATAGTAATTCTAGACATCGGTTTTGTTTATATATCAATGTCCATAGCAATGCTAGACATCGATTTTTGTTTATATATCGATGTCTATAGTAATCTAGACATCGGTTTTGTTTATATATCGATGTTTTTAGTAATCCTAGACATCGGTTTTTGTTTATATCTCGATGTCCATATATATACTACACATCGGTTTTGTTTATATATCGATGTGCATAGTAATGCTAGACATCGGTTTTTGTTTATATCTCAATGTCCATGTTTATATTAGACATCATTTTTGTTTATACATCGATGCTCATAATAATGCTAGACATCGATTTTTGTTTCCAAACTGATGTATTTTCTGTTTCTGACATCAGTTCTTCATCAGTAACTGATGTTTTTTTCATTTCTTGACTGCTGTTATATATATATCCCTTTTGCTGTTGTATTTGGTACTAGAAAGCTAATCCACAAATAACATGAAATTCAAATGTATTTTAAATATTAGGGAATTGTATTAATTTCTATACAAAATTAGAGCTTGAGGTAGATTCAAAAGTTTTGCACAATAAAATTTAATATTGCTTTCACTATGAATTTCAAAAACACATAAATAAACTTCTTCTCCAGGTAGCAAATGGCTCGGCAGGTTGACCCCCCATAACACAACAAGGATATATATGAACCTGGCAACCCTATCAATCCGAGCTTAGGGAAATACAATTGAGCATCTCATGTAAGCAATATTAACAAATCTAAGCATCTTCTACACAATTGAGCATCTCGGTGGAAATTCCACAAATAAGCTCCATGAATCACACACTTTACGCAAGCACCTATAAAAGAATGCATTCAACACAAAGTCAGAGATACAATGACTGGCAATCAATTGCAATTCTCTAGAGTTAACTAAATTATTGTTCTAATACCAGCGAACTGCAGAATTGAAACAAACAAATAGTAGTGGAGTGCAAGAAGAGTTTTTGTAACTTCATATTGTACCTTAAAAGATATTCTGCACAACTGGTTCCAGTATCTTTTGAAATAAGGTAATCAAGAAGCACCTGATGGTCATAGCTTAACTACAGAATAGAAGAAGAAAAAATAATTCCATTTATCTTCCCTCCCCAAATGAAAAGTAAATACCAACAATTCAACAAAAAGATCATTACAAGGTGGAAATGGGGGTAATTAGATGTACAAAACTGGCAGCATTTTTACCTCTACAAGAAATAGATGGAATAAGAGTACAGGATTGAAAAGATCTGAGACAAAGAAAAGCACATTGCCCTTTGAATCCTGAAATGATCCCCTTTCCTCTTCAAACCTGTATTAAATCCAAAAATTTGTTAGAAGGAAACAGTTACCATATATTTTACCTACATGTTCATCACTAAAGGTGTTACCGATGGTCACTAAATTGCAAAAGTTGGTCATTAAAATTATTCACTAGTATGTTTTTAGTGACCATATTGCTAGATCATTGGTACATTATTTGCTAACTAAATTGGCAGTTATTCCCAATTGTTAAAACAAACCTGATCATTAAGTGTGTCAATACAAATCAAAAATATTTTCAATATATAGGCAATGTCCAATTTTTTATGCAATAAACTGCTCAAAGTAGCCTCCAGTACTCCAACTACACAAAATGAAATGAACTCTAAAACCGGTTATCAATATTAAACTATTCCAATTAATACAACATAAGACATCCATCCTGAAATACTAATTTGCAAATCCATATATACAGATGCCAATATTCATCATTAGTAGCAATTTCAAAACAAACTGAAATACATACAAGTCTATCTAGAAGTTTAAAAAGGCCTTCAATGATAGTTTGCAAGATGTAGTTTTTTGAAGCTTAGACCAATCTGCAATATAACAAACATATACAACAAGTTATAATCTTCATCCTAATCTAAATCTAGTATTTATACACTATAATTATATTTCCATTAAAACTCATACCTTCTTAATTGGAAGTAGGGGAAGTAAATTTTCTTATATAGACCACTCCTTCAATGTAAAATTTGCACCTTTTGTCTATCCACGAATGCAAGGCAATTCTCAAAGAACTTGTACTGCTCTGTTCACTCCCTAGAGTCATGTTCTGTGTCAGCTATACAGAACTGAAAAATTCCTTAATCCTTAATCTGTAGAATACCTGTACATGTACCAAAAAAGTATAAAAAATCCCGAGGAACACAATCTTTACAACAAAAGACAATAATCTACAGAAAACAGCAGAGGAAACAGAGATCCAAATCATTTGTTGTATCAGGTTATTATCCTATATCTAACCAAAATAATGAAACCCAAATCACAAAACTACATTCACTAACTAAAATGCACTTATGAAAATTACCAATCGTTAGCTCAGTTTTTAGCTGGAAACACTCAGCAAGCACACCATATTCTCCACTTGAATCCATTCCGTCGTAATAGAACCCCAAATTAGGCCAATCACGTTCGTGATTACAACTGAAGCAATCAAAGTAAAGATTTTATTGACTGAGATATAAAGCAGTTATTCATCTGTAAATTACAAATTGAAAGAAACATGAAATGGACATTTACACAAACCTGCCAACTATATATGAAGCAGCTGATGAAATTAATGGTATATGAAATTGTTTCAGTTGAACTAATGAAAATTCTTTGTGATCAGGGCCAAAATAAGAAGTCCCTGATGTCACAATGGTTAGGATTTTAAGATTCTTTCTTTTTAACTTGGTAAGGATATTTCTGGTATATCGAAATGCTGCTAACCATGAGGGGAAGAGATGCCAGACAATACAATGAAGGTGGTTTCCCTTAAAAAATGAACTGCAGCAAAGCCGTAACAAGAAGCGCAGAAACAATAACAAACCCATGCAACCATGTTAGATAAAACTTCTGCAGTAAGTACCTTAAAAACTAAATTGGCCTTTCAATAATGAAAATGCATACAGAACTTATGAAAAGATAGAAAGGAGTCATATTTTCAGCCATTCCAACCAAAATGACTGATCCCAAATAGCAGGTGTATGCATAGAACAGTTTACCAACCATTTGGCATTCTTTTCAAATTTTTAAGGTACAATAAATGAAGATTTTAGCATGAATCTTAAACCGAAGAGATCATATTCTGCTTCCTTTACATGTTCCACATTTATGTAACCTAGCCATTATATCTGAAGTTGTTCTGTTGATTCAAGTGGCCAAGGGTAGCAAATAGTAAAGTAATAAAGTATTTCGGGGTTTCTAACAAGTATTTCATGCTAAAAACAAAAAGAAAAACTTGCCTTTTCTTGTTATCTTGGTAAACTGGGGTGTTTCAAAGACAATAGAAAAGTAAACCCCAGTCCTAGTGCAACCTGAGATTACATCAGATATATGCCAATATTTTGTTAATGTGTAAAAATTGTCACCCACAGATATAATCATATAACAAGAAGAAAAAGTAGGGCCTTCAAAACAAGAGCAAACCAATGGGACTGTATTTAGCATGCTCATGTGATATAGAATATAAAGAAAGAAAATCCTAGAATTCTGGAACCAACGTATGCTGTCCTAATGGACATATATATATGGTAAGACAGACCAGAAAGGGTTGTCCAAAACATTTTCCTTCAAAAGGAACCGATTAGCTGAGCATAAACACTAATATCTTCCATATTAACTAACTGTCTTCCAAACTAAACCAATGATTGTGGTGGTTCTGAGTATGCCAACAAATTAAACTCCACAGGAATCAAGCTAATATACAAAAAATAGAGGGAAGCATGAAATTTCAATATGATCATTACCCAAGTCAGTAGAGTCCATCCATAGAAAAGTCCATGTTTTCTGATAGCTTCTCCATCGGGAGACTTAGCAGTACTCACCAACACGCACAAACTTCCAACAATAGACATCTCTACAGTCATCAAGTACGACGAGTGCTTCTTAACCTATAACACAAACGGAGACAACTATGATCAACACAAGAGTAAGAACTTCAACAACACCATGAAATAGTTCCTTCAAAGCACGGAAACAGAACTGTTTCGCTAACCTGGGAGGCCCATTGACACAGAGAGGATGCCAAACCCGAAAGCACAGAAGCAACCAACACAGGAATAATCCCATGAAACAATATCTGGTCAGGATTGCCACCACTGGACCTTTTGCTCGACCCTTCGCCGAAACTTAAAAGAACAGCTGCAATAATCAACAAGAAAAGCGCCCCGACTTGTTGAATCGATTGCTTCTGCCTACATTTTAACACATTTCACCCCAAAATCAATCCAACAGGAACACTCAAAACTCCGAAAATTTAACCACAATCAGCTAACCCAGTAACTCCCATTTACCTCAATATCAAATAAGTACAGATAGCAGTGAAATTAATGGTGAAATGGACATTTACACAAACCTGCCAACTATATATGAAACAGCTGATGAAATTAATGGTATATGGTAACAAATCAATGAAATTGTTCCAAACAACAAAGGGTTGTTATCGAAACAAAACTTGAAAGGTATAGTGCTTACTCATAGTTAAGGCTCTCAATGGGGCCACAAATTTGCTAATGTAAGCCACTCCAGAGCCTCGGTGTAATTCCTCTCAACCCCAACTCCTATAGCATAAATATCACCAAACGGACTTGAGAAACCACAACAATGCCAAATATATAATAATTCAGTCGAGCGAACATTCTGAACTCCATACCTTCATCCTTCTCCAGAGTAGAAAACTATATATAGACCTGCAAATTCAGTGTTCTATTATGCAGATTCTGCAGAAAGCTGATTCTGATATTGGTGTACTTGGTTTGCCATTGTGGAAGCTACACTGCACGAAATTAAAAACTGTTTTTCAGGCATATGTGAGACATGTATGTCTAAGACTCTGCAAATTGTAAGCTCCATATTCCCATTGGTTTAAGAACTATGGTCTTCCAAAGTCAATCTACAGTAATAATTTCGGTTCTGACCCTCCAGCATTCCAACCAATATTGCAGAAGATTTAGAACTCCAAATGCAAAACCCTTTTACAGGGAAACACTAGACATACAGACCTACAATCCCACAAAGTATCAGAACTTATGCTCTCACGAGGTGAGAACTCTAGGACTCCAAAGTCGACTGATATTTCTGGCAGAGCCTAAAATCAAAAAACTTTGAGCAAGATCGAATTTGGCAACCTAAGATTTAGCACCCCTCAATTTAATTTTCTGGTTGAAGAACCCCAGATATCTATTTTACCAAATACTCTAGTTTACCCACAAGCTGAAACCATAGCCTAAAAGCCTTCTCGTTCTCTCTAAATGCACACCATTTAAATCATGATTAGAAAAGCTTCCTGCTTTTAACCCATTAAACACTAAAACTGACCTATATAGCAAAATCACAATAAAGAAACAGAAATTGGAGAACAAATCATACAATCCAAATTTGATAACCGAAGAATTGGAAAAGAAACCAAAAATTAAACTTCAGTAGACATATAATTAAGAAGAAAGAGAACTATCGCTCTCTTTCCGAATTTGTTTTCAAGAGAAAAAAGTTGAAACCAAGTTTTGCAAACTGAAGCAAAATGAAGCTTTTTGCAAACTATATCATCCACTATATCATCATCCGTCTCTGACCTTCTCTTAAATCCTCAGGTATTGGCATCAAAACCCTGGTCCCAACCTGAAGTAACCCCCAAAATAGGTACACACATAGATATAGATTGATACATAGGATTAGACAAAACTTAACCGAGAAATTAACCAAAAGATACCCAGAAGCAATTGAAAACAATTTAACGCAAAATCGAGTGAGACCCAATAATCCAATACCTGAATCGACGGCGAGCCTTATCTTGAATGTTAGGTCTTATCTTCCATGGTGGGCTCGACGAGGGAACAAGGCGGAGCTCCGGCATGGACTGCATCATTGGTGGATTTGAGAAAAGAGATGAGAGAAGAGGTGTGTCGGAGGAGGAGAAGGAGGAGAACGGAGACGGAGGCAAAGAAGGAGGAGAGTGGAGACGGAGGCCGAGGCGGAGAGTAGTTGGGTGCTGGTTGGAGGCGGAGGATGAGGAAGAGGAGGTCGGGTGCTGGTTGGAGGCAGGAGGATGAGGAAGAGGAGGTCGGGTGCTGTGTCGTTGTGAGTAGGGTTTGAGAATGAAAAAATGTCGAGGCAGTCAATATGACTAAGGCCCAGTTTGGCCCCGAGGTTATAGCAGCTTAAGCTGCTTATTCCATAATTTAAGTTGGATGGGTGTTTGGTAAAACAAGAGTTTGGTGATTATAATCCAATCTCCCACTTCCCAATGCTATAATCCACAAGTTGCAAAAGTGATGCTTCTAGATTAAGAGATTTCAGAAGTTGAGATGTGTACCTATATTGCCCTCATCTATATCCCAACACTGCCAAAACTGGTTTGAAGATGGACTGAGGATTTGATGCCTACAACCTAGCAAGTTCATGACTTCCAACTCCAATCGTTGTCAGCTTTCTTCTACAGATGCAACGAAGCTAGGAGTAAGCCAAGAAGAGCTGGAAAAGTCGCCGGCGACGAGGAACCGCGACGAAGCTGAGAATTCCCAAAAACGAAAATCATCAGAACATAATCGAATTCAGAAAATAATCACACAGGCATGTAGACCATGACGAGAAGATCAGGTTTCATACCACATGCAAGCTAATCGGTGGCCGGAGTCACCGGAATTCGCTGAAACTGGCCGGAGTAGTCGGACCTTCTCACCGTTTCGATTCTTCTTCGTCGTCCGGTGCATGGACGATCAACGGCCACATACGTGACGGATACGATGAGACGAAGAGGATGGTCCCCGTGCACCGTCGTGGGGCGGCCGGAGATGAAAGTTCCGGTCAGGCTTCTCTTCCGGGTCGGTGGCCTTCTGACTCCAGGCTCCCTTTCTCTCTCTCGAGCTTTCTAGGCCAATTCGTTTCCTTTTTAAAGCCAAATCAACGGACCAGATTGGATGGTGGAGGAAATTGACGGCTCAGATCGCGCCGCTTGCTTTCTATTTCCTTGAATAAATTTTCAAAACCCCAGAACTTCGGAAAGTCACGATATATAAGTAACATCATTTTAACATCATGTCCTTTTTGGTCATTTTCTAAACTCACAGCACTTTTATACTAAAGTTTACCAAACACTTAAACACTGTTTTTGTACTCACAGCACTTTTAAAAGCACAGTTTACCAAACACCCAGCTACTTAATTTCACAGCTGATTATTCTCACAGCACAGCTAAAGCAGATTTTAAATTAATCACCTCGGGGCCAAACTCGCCCTAAGTGTTTTGAAATTTTGTTCCCCCGCCTTGAAAATTTTGTAACTTAGTAATTTTCCGCGTTTTTCAAAATTTTGAAAAAAAAATGTAGACATCGGTTAACTATTAGAAACGATGTTAGTGTACAGATAGAAATCGGATTTTTAAGAACCGATGTTAGAAATTTTTTTTACATCGCCTCAAATCCTAACCGATGTCTATGACATGATGTCTATTAGCATTATTCTAGTAGTGATATGACGATTGTATCTATTAAGTTGGCTTGAATTTGACGCCGGTCAAGTGGTTAGACCAAACGAAAATCAGTGCTTCAAGCCAAAATTTAATGTTTCACTTTGTGCTTGGCCACCTATTTAACCTAAAACGGTGCAAATGATCCCTAAACTCCAATTAATAGAGTAAGAGTGTTTGGTTTTGGTTATGTAAGTTCGAATTGTCCTGTTATCGCATGTACTCCGTCCATTTAGATGTGTCGTTCGTTAAGCACAACAAATCTCTGTTAGTTATTCTCCTACTTTAAGGGTATAAGTTTAAGTTTTTTGATATTATTCAGCATGCACAAAGAAAAATCCCTGAGATCTCAACTACTTTTAAAACCTTGAGATCTCACATGGTACGATACTCTAGTTAGTTAGTCCTAGGGTTTGTTATTGCCTAGTGTGTCTTTATTGCCTTTGTTATGCCATTGCAGGCTTTCTTACGTACTCCCAAAATAAATTGCTTTTTATTGTTTATTTTTTGAATTAAATCTAAAATGATTTGTAATTGATACTCAAGCTACAATGACCACTATATGCCTCTCCGCCGCTATTAACTAGCTAGATAAGAGGTTGTGGGATACCACGGTGGTACACATGGTTAGACTATTCATTATACAACCAGTGGTCAATTAAAAAAAAAATGCGAGTCTATAACAGTGGCGGAGCTAGAAATAGATCGCAACTGGGGCACTCAAAAGTTTTTTAAAAAATAAATAAATAAAAAATTGAAACTTAGACTTAAAATATATCAAAATTGAAATAAAAATAAAATTAAAATAAGGTTATCGAAAGATTATTATTATTATTTTTTCTAAAAAGGTCAATATTTTTTTTTAAATTACATATTTTATTAATCAAATTTATAGTTTTTAGATTTTAGACAACATTTCATAGAAATGTAATTTATCTTTGAACTTTATGAAAGAATAATATTAATGTTTTTTTTTGCTGAGAAGAAATAATATGTTAGAAAAAGAAAGAAAAAAAAAATATTAGAACATTGCTGAAAAGAAATAATAAGTATTAACGTTAAAAAGAAATAAAAAAATTAGCGTATTGCTGCTACTTATGAAAGAATACTATTAATGTTTTTTTTTGTACTGAGAAGAAATAATATATATATATTTTTTTTTAATCAAACCCAAATCGGGTGCCAATATATTCATCACAAACCAGAATAAGCGGATACATACCATTCCACTGTCATTTATAGACAGATAAGAAGCTAGTGGTAGTATCCACAAATGGTACGTACATATAGTCCTACTCATTGTACATTCAAATACATAGAAATAGCGGATATCCTCTTTCGCAGGGGCGGATCTAGGTATAGGGGTGGGAGGACTCAAGCCCTCTGCAGGACCGCAGACTTTTGGGTTAAAAAATTTATGATATATACTTTTTGTTTGTATATATGTTTGTTTGACGAAGCTCACCCAAACTCCTGAATTATCAAAGTCAAACTCCTCTCTAGCTCTTCCATTCTCTCCATCCATCAGAAACTCTCATTCTTCGTCTTCCTAAAAAAGCCTAATTTCCAAACTAAATTCAATTGTTGAACACTTGGAACTTTCTGGTTCTTATCTCTCCACTCTTGCATTCACACACTTGTGCATAATTGTACTAATTTTTTTTTTTTTTGAGATTCGCCCAAAGAGACGCATGAATATGTAGCCCACCCCATTTTCAGATCCTAAATCCGCCGCTGCTCTTTCGGTACTACTCCAGAAACGCTAAAGAGACATATAGTGCACATCGGTGCTTAGTTTCCTAATACAAGGAATTATTGTAATTTAGACAAACTAAAAAACATATAAATGGGCTTAGGGCTAAAAACTCCAGCCTAAATTAGAAAGCCGAGCAGCCCTAGGAGCAAGAGGACTAATCTCAAGGCCCAACAAGATAAATAGACCCAAGCCCAGACCATGTCTCCACCACACCTGTAGCCGCCTATACAACGTCGGTACTTTTCCGCCGCCGACGAGCCCCGCCACGAACCAGTACCACCCGTTTCGCCACGAGCCTCGCCGTCCACGAGAAAAACAAGAAACGCGGAGCTCCACGCAGCCTGTATCGACGTCGAGCTCTGCCTCTAGCCCCACGCAGCCCACACTTCTGTCTAGTTCAAACCCCGAGCCCCATGAAGCCCGCACTGCTGGATCTGGAAATCCACTATAAGCGCGCCCAGACACTCAATCCCCATGCCTGATCTGCACAGAAAGGACGTCAAAACGCCCAGAGACGTTGGCCAAAACTTGCCACCAACCATCCTGCCAAAAAACCTCAAGACAACCCCCTTCTCTTCAGACTAAAAACCCCCGGGCAATGAAGTACCTGTCCGGCAGCCAGCAACAGGGACAACGCGGCAATGCCGGCGCTACCCATGGCCGCCGCCGGACAGTAAACGTTTGGAGGTGTTGGGTATCTCTTGCGGCGCTAGGGCTAAGAGAGAGTTATTTTCCGACCAGATCCTATCTCTTAATTAGGTTTATAGAAGAAATAATATGTTAGAAAAAGAAAGAAAAAAAAAATATTAGCACATTGCTGAAAAGAAATAATAAGTATTAAAATTAAAAGGAAAAAAAAAGAAATAAAAAATTAGCATATTGCTGTTACTAACATTCAAACTAGGGACTAACCTAACAAACTTATATGTCTCCTACCACTATAACAGAACAACACTTTATGTCATTATGAAACCAGATAATATATATATCTTTTAAAATCTCATTGGGACACTGGATCCACCATGCCCCTATGTGGCTCCGCCCCTGGTCTATAAGTCATGACACAAGAGTAGCAAAATAAGCACACACAAAAATAAAAAAACACAACACTTCATAACTCCCTAAAAATCTAGGGAATTATTAGAAAGAAATTACCTATCTACATAGTAGCCCAAATGGCCAAGGGAAAGCCAGCCCTTGGCCCAAAGCCAATCTCAATAGCCCAATGAAAAGACATGCACACACACTACCAGCCTCACGACAAAGCCACCTCCGTTGGCCACTATGGCACCAATCGCTGCCTCGTGTTCAAGATAAACCACCACCATTGTGCGCCACCACCAAGAGGACAAACGCTGACAAAAAAACAGACATACCCAAACCAAACCAGGTAAGATAACCACAACCAAGCCGCCCTGACCTATTGATGATTCCTCGTCGTCGCTGCCGCTTGGATCAAAATCAGTTCGAGCGGCCGTCCTTGAAAAATTATGCACGCGAGTGACCCAGCCATCGAGATTTATCAACTTGCCCATCATCGAAGTCATCAAACCAAGCTACCCTATAAACCAGGCTATAGAAACTACCCGTCCGACAAAAGCACCACGACAGTAGTGCAACCAAGGTCAGCATTGCTACAGGCCACCGTTAGACGAGCAACCTTTGAAAATGGTGGAAGCTGGCTAGGGTTCATAGGGGAGAGATAGGCGGCTAGAGAGAAAATACTCTTTTTTTTTTGTAGAATGTAAACTAACTAGTAACTAACATTAAGTTCAAGATTGAGTATAGAGAAATATAAATACATGCCAAAGCAAAAACTATGATATAAATGGTTAGGCCCATTTCAACATACGCAACAAATAAATTTATAAATCAATAAGAAGAAGTGAAAAAATAAAATTATTTCACTTCTTAAAACTATACTAATATGACTTTATTCGGATAAAATTTAGAGAGACAAGACGCACACCTGAATAAGAGTAGCACCGACGTACAAAGTAAAAACAAAGTTTGAAATTCGTCACTCTTATTCTCATCTCACCTGGTCGAGATCCAAACCACGAGCCACGAGCCCCTAACACCTCCAAAAAATTTCTAAAATTGTGGAACTTGAATTTAGTTCAAAGCGTGGCAATAAGCCCAATAACATAAATTTGGAGAAATTGATATTAGTTCTTAAAATAGTTTCTACAACAAAGTGCCAAAAACAAAAGTTTGTCCAACACTGGAAGTGTACATCTGTGGCTTGGGGTGAGTCTCTTTGGGCTGCTTCTAGTTAGGTCGGGGATTTAATGATCTTTGCAAACAGGCTAAATGGGGAAATGGTGTGGATGGGCTTTCAAATTTTCTTGGGCTTGGGCTCTTTTGGTGTGGGTTTTATTGGACTTTAGCGGCCTTCATTTTAGTCATGAATTTAAGATAGGATAATGGGCCTTATATAATTTCCAAGGCCAATTGTGGATTGCTTGTATTGGATACTATTGAAACGTAGGGAGAGGTTAATTTTTCATCAACGGTTGTGAGACTAATTTTTCGATTATATTTTGACCAATCAACTGTTAGCTGTTTACTTAAGCATGAATATATCACTTCTGAAAATTTTCTTCAAAGTTGCTAATTGTTAAGATACTGAATTAGATTGAATCAATCAAATAACCAAATTTGTCAAACTTGAACATTTTATATGCATAAATGACAAATCACGATTATGCATGACTTTACAATTTTTTATTTGATTAAAAATTTGCATAAATAATTTACTCATGAATATTTAAACATCTAACGGTTGATTTGTTGAAATATGATAGAAAAATAAGTCTCACAATCGTTGATTATAAAATCCTAATTTTACTGGTCCTTATTAGAGCCCCATTGAGATATGACAATGAAATTGCACTCAAGAATTCTTTTTCTTAGTTTTTTGGGCTGAACTCAAAAATTTTCTAATGTACCTTATGGAGCAATGGTTGCTTTAGACTCATCACCTCATTCATAACCCAATTTCTTTTCGAGGCCCAAATTGTCCTCATCATGCTCCTTATTCACATTTATAATTTTATCTTCATTGAATTTCTTAAAAAACTTGCCCTACCAATTTTAAGAATATTTTCCTTCCTTCGTACCCAACACATTTGTAAGTCATAACTTGTAACTCATGCTTACATACAACATTAAGTTCTTAAGATTTGTAACTCATGTTTGCCATTCAAATCCTCACCTCCTCTCGAGTATGAAGATCCCCTTCCTACATTCCATTCAAAAGTGTCACCTTCATATCAAATAACGCTACCCACTCCACTTAATTAGCGTTTGATGACACAACTTTAAGTTCAAGTTTAATTCTAAAATCCGTTTTAAATTAAAAACGATAACTTAATTCTTTATTTTATTTCGTCGAAAACACACACATTTTTTATGGATCCATTCATTAAACCTTAACATTACCTAACCACATGGTGTGGTGTGCTGGTCGAGCGGTCTAATTTGAAACCTCCGGGTCTAGCGTTTGATTTCCAGCTCCATCCCGTGCCCAACAGATTTGAGGGATATTTGTTCGTTAACACGAGAGTACGTACGTCTGCGGTGCAGTGATTAGTTTGACAAATCTGAGATACACTGTATGAGTGTGTGTAGTTACTATTGACGTCCTTCCCCTAAAAAAAAAAACACAAAAAACCTTAGAAGGAAATATTAATTTCGCCAAAAATACGTTAAAATCAAAATGTTATTGCCTCTAGAAACATGAAACATATATTGGACCACAGACCACAACTCGATCGATCGAGCAGGAAAAGAAAGAGAAAGAAACATCACGTGCCGCCCACGTGCGATTTGCAATAGGGAGAAGAGGCAAAGGATCAGTGGAGTCCATGTGTTCTCATTCTGTTTCAAACCCACCATCCAATCCAATATAAAAAACCAAAAACCAAAAAAAAAATGCCTCGGCCGAATTGACGGTGTCGGTGATCTCCTCCCCCAATTTCTCTCTCTCCCCAAAAACCCAAACCACATCACAGAGAAAGAGAGAGAGAGAGTAGAAGATTCATTATCCCTGGAATTATTGAAATTTCAATTTTTTTTTTGTTGAAATTTTGGTTGTGGATCGGTGATCCGATTCAGATCGGAGCTAAAAAATGGCGGCATCGAGGCGGCTCCGGGACCTGCAATCGCAGCCGGGAAACAAGATCTGCGTGGATTGCTCGCAGAAGAATCCGCAATGGGCTTCGGTCTCCTACGGCGTCTTCATGTGCCTAGAGTGCTCCGGCAAGCACCGCGGCCTCGGCGTCCACATCTCCTTCGTCAGATCCGTGACCATGGACTCCTGGTCCGAGATCCAGATCAAGAAGATGGAGGCCGGCGGCAACGAGAGGCTCAACGCCTTCCTCGCCAGCTACGGCGTCTCTAAGGAGACCGATATCGTCACCAAGTACAACACCAACGCTGCCAGCGTCTACCGGGATCGCATTCAAGCCCTGGCCGAGGGTCGGCCTTGGCGGGACCCGCCGGTTGTGAAGGAGAGCGTCGGGGGGTTTGGGAAGACGAAGCCGCCTCTGGCTCACGGCGGAGGAGGTGGCAGGGCAGGCGGTGGCGGAGGCAACAATGGGGGTTGGGATAATTGGGACGACGACGGGTTCAGATCGAACGATATAAGGCGGAATCAGTCCACCGGCGATGTTAGAGGCGTGGGCGGCGGCGGAGGGATGCCGGCGAGGTCGAGATCGACAGAGGACATCATGCGATCGCAATTCGAGGCTTCCGCGACGAACAAGGAGAGCTTCTTCGCCAGGAAGATGGCGGAGAATGAGTCCAGGCCGGACGGACTCCCACCGTCGCAAGGCGGCAAGTATGTTGGGTTCGGGTCAAGCCCGGCACCTTCTCAGAATAGTTATAATAACAATTCGCAAGCAGATGTGTTATCTGTTGTTTCTCAGGTTGCATTTTTTGTATTTATCTGTTGTTTCTGTGTTTACTTTAATGTGTGAGTTTCGATGGAAATGGCTGATATTGATACATGCATGCATACATTTCTGTTTTCTGTAGGGTTTTGGTAGGCTATCTTTGGTTGCTGCATCTGCAGCTCAATCAGCTGCAACTGTAGTACAGGCAGGCACAAAAGAGATCACCTCTAAGGTACTTTGCTATAACTCTTTATTGTGCTCGATATTAGATGATCATTCTGCCAGTGGTTTTATTTGTCTAATTCAAAATGATTCAACCACCATGCACTGATAATTCATGGATGATTAATGCAAAGAATGAGACGAATGTGGAAGCAAATTGTCGGTTAATCTTATTCATCAGCGCCTGTAGTTTTCTTCCTCTCATATGCGGGCGGAATGTGGCATTCTGTTATGACATTTTAGTAAATTTTATGAAACTCCAACGTTACACATCAACCTACAAAAGGATAATAATGTAAGTTAAAGCATAAGATATTAAAATGTATTGTTGAAACTTATTCTCTCTTTCATTTCTTTTGTTTATTTTGAACATCCCAATAAAACAATGAACACTGTAATCCATTCATTCCCAGTCCATTTCCTCTTCATTGTTATTCTCATTTCTTTTTCAATTTTTACTAGACTGCGAAATCTGTGAGAAATGGTTAACAGTTAAAGCTAATATAGGTGGTTATTTACATGGTAACCGAGTGACTAACAGTCTGATCTTGAACTCCAATTAAATACAACTTTATGGTTGGGCTTGTTTTGGTGTCAATTGGATGATGGTTACCAGTGTAATGGTGCAGTGTAAAATAGCAGTGAAGTCAGCAGTGTAGGACTAGTTGAGGAGTTTGATACACCATGAAGTAATCTGAGGTGTGAACTTATTATGTTTGGATGGTTAGAAAATGAGAGGTTAATATTTTGGTGAGACGTTCCACAAAGCACATGATATTTATAAACTGAAGCTAGGGAGCTTTAACTCATATTTCATGAAACAGTGAATGACAAATTATTATGGATAGATCTCCTTTAGCGTAATCAACAAAAGTTGTAAATAAGCCATATTCACCATTCCTTTTAGATCACAATTAGAAAAGGGTAAGGAACAGAAAATAATTGGTGTGCTGGAATGGAAAAGCTACATTCTTACACAAAATGGCGACTTGTAAATTCCTTCTTTTCTCTCTCAAAGATTTAGATAAATTGGGCACAAATCCAAAGCAATTGTATCATGGTCATTTTCTTTCTTATTCTTTGGTCAAAATCATGGTCATTTTCTGATTTTCTATATTTGCTTTTTAGTTCTTATCATTTGTATTATAGACCAAAAGGTTAGCCAATTTCTAAACTTTGATAAACAATTTGTGTGAATAAACCTTTGTACCAGGTGAAAGAGGGTGGCTATGACTACAAGGTGAATGAAACCGTTAATGTTGTTACTGCAAAGACGTCAGAGATAGGACAAAGAACTTGGGGGATTATGAAAGGGGTCATGGCAATGGCATCCCAGAAGGTTGAAGAGTATGCTAAAGAAGGAAACTGGAACACTGACAACTGGCAACGAAATGATAGCGAGCAAAATGGATATTATCAAGACTTTAATAAACAAGAGAATTCAGGATGGAATACTTCTTCTGGACGGGGGCAGTCCTCATCAAGTGGACATAATAACTCTTATAACTCGAATTCTTGGGATGATTGGGACACCAAAGACAATAGGAAGGAAAGCTCTACGAAGGGAATGGGTTCCAATAGCAGTGATGGTTGGGCTGGCTGGGATGATGGCAAGGATGATGGATTTGATAGTGGCTACCAGAGTGCACCTACGAAAGGTGTTGGTCACAATGGGAAATCTGATTCAACATGGACTGGTGGAGGTTTTGACTAAGGTTGGTTAGTGTATCTTGAATACTCAATGATTTATCTAAGTTTTTTTAGATGTCCTGCCTCGATTTACTTTTTTTTGTTTTATGTTTTTTGTGATAAATAATGTTCTCCAAAATCCTTTATAGCAAGGATTTTCAACATGAAAAATGCAATTCTTTGGGATATGTTTTGGTTTTAAAGACTTCAAAATTTGATTTAATATGTAGTGACTTTAAAGGGGGCCGTTGGTGCTTTCTTGGCAAGTGACCTGGGATGGGGAGCCAGAAATGTTATGGTGGCTTGAAAATTTATTTGGGTTTGTATGAGAATGAGTCCTGGGTCTCATTTTTGTTTTGTTCTTTTTGGTATGTCGAGGCAGAATTTGACATGATCTCAGCAAATTCCGGGTTTACCTGCAATCACAGAGACAATGAGCACTCAAAGATGGCTGCCAATGGTGATGCTAAAGATGATGGATGTGAAATTTGTTAGCAGCTGCTGCTGATTGATTAGTTGGTGATAAAAACTGGAATTTGGATCCACTATAGAAAAGACATTTTTCTTGAGGTTAGTATATTTGATCAAATGTTATTTTCCTTTTTCTTCAAAGATTTTATGTAACTTTATTGGGGATATTTGTTGTTTCCAAGTTGTTTATACTATGTACAATTGTGCACAAGAAGGGTTAATTGCCCGATTCAAATGAGGATTCAAAGATATTTGTGAAGTTTGAGAAATGGAATTTGTTTTGATTTGTAATGGTACTAGTTTATTGAATAAATTTGTTTTATTATATCTTTGTTCTTTCTTTGTCAAGTTGAATTATATAGCTTTATGGCCTTGTGAAATTTTCACATTTTTGGCAGAATTCTAGTTTACATTCTCGGGTAATTAGCTGCTAGAAAGCACCTTCTTACTCTCCTGAATACCTTAAGTTGTAATATTGAAACACAGTTTGCTGCGTCTTCACCGCGTAACTTGCTAAAATGCATGTTGTTGTGAGCTCATAAATCTGTAGTATGAAGTAATTTCTTCTTTCTTGCTCTGTGTTCTTTTCATTCATTTTTCCTTCACCATTGGTAGAGATTCATTCTGTAAGGAGGGTATGAAAGGAAAGAGTTTATGTATATCTAATACAGTTTGAAATCATCTGATCTGAAATCTGAAACTAGCTAACAGAAGTGGATTAGACTCATTTATTTGTAATTTTCCCATCATGATGAGTGACTGGGTGAAATGACAAGCCTGGACTTATACATAAAGCTAGTGCCAAACTAATTTACATATGGAGCGACTGCTACAACATAATCAACCCCAGATTTCATTTGCTAATCTGTGGTGTTTGTATCACAAGCACGGAGCACGAAATCCCATGTGAGGATGAAGCTAATGCGTCTCCAATTGGTCCCAGTTCGGTATGCTCCAGCTGATTGTGAGCCAATTCTGCAACAATTGTTGAAGGGTGGTGCTGCTTCCCCACGATCACCAGGTTGTATTCCCTGCCCTGAACTATGCCCGCCACCGTTTCTATAATGTTGCCGACTACCACCTTCTCTATGAATTCCACCGACCCATTCTGCCTTCGAAACTCTGCCACTGCAGTCTCATCAAGATCCCTGTCGGGGTTGGTGATGGAGCTTGGAGGAGTAATGCTGTGCTCAAAACACCTCACAACGGTAACTACAACGCTCTGATTTGCAATTCCCGCAACATACTGCAGTGCCCTGCGGTCATCGGTTCCACCCAAGAATAGAATGCACACCCTCTTCAGATTGGTAGTCTTTGCACCCTTCCCAGCTCCAACACCGAGTCCACGATCCACGAACAATGCTACTGAGCAATTAGCACATTTTAGAACTCTCTCATTGACTGCTCTCCAGCGATGCTCTAAATTATCCATCGTCTCTTCACCCTGTTTATTCCCCTGTTTGTTGAAAGGCAAGATAATGATGGACACCGTCTTGGCTTCCGCAACATGGAGAATATCCTCGTACATCGTAGGCAAAGCCGAGATGGCTGTTGTGTGAAGGATGGTGACTTGACCAACTTGACTATAAGCTTCAAATGCTGAGGCGATATGGCGTGCCACCCCTAGACAAAAGCGGTTGATGAAGGGCAAGCCGTTTTTCCGAACTTTGTGTACCATCATAATGGAGGATGAACGATCAGTAAGTTCAACAAGATGCATCACGTAAACTTTGAGAAGAGAATTCTCGGAGGAGGTTCCGGTCGACTCAATGAGGTTGATAAGGGAGGGTACACTTCCCGGTCCATGAATACAAGCAAGGATTAGAAGTTCCTTCTTTTTCTTCGGGTTCTTGCTGGGAGAATTCTGTCTCTCTAAACTACTCTCAGATTGGGAAGCAACGACATAGGGTTTGTAAATGGCCATCACTATTGGTGTCGTCATGAAGGTGGTGAAAAGTGCCATCAGCACAAAAATAGCAAACATCTCGTCGTTTAGAATCTGTAAATTAAGCAAGTTCGACGAGAGCTTCATGTTAGAATGGAAAATACGTACCAGCAAAGTTTACTCATAAAGCAAAGTCAGGATGGAAATAATTAATAACGTTAGTGATCCATTAAAAGAAAAACTGTGTTGATAGATTCCTAATACAACTAATTTTTTTTTTTTGGTTCGGATAGCTCTCTCTAGCAACCCTAGCGGCTATTCTGTCACTCTAGCCGCCGACACAGTGCTAGCGCCTGTCCGGCTACGCCCCGGCAATGGCGACAGCCTCTGGCCTTGCCAACGCACGTTGGGTGCGGCCGGACGGGTAATTAAGGCTGTGCTTCAGGCTTGGAGGAGGAGATCCGGGGATTTCCTACCCTCTCTTTCTCGGTGGATGGCGTAGTCGAGCTGTGGTTGCAGATTGGGTCGGAGTGGACTCGGGGCTCTGCTGGGGAGTAGCGGCTTCGGGTGACGGTCGGCATTCGGAGGGCCACTTCGACGACTTGGATTGTGACGTCCCGAACCCGAATTCACCGGTTTACTAGTCATTTGGACGGTAAACAACTTTTACTTTCACTTTTACTGTCGTTTCAATGCTTTTAGGGGGCCTAAAAGTTGACTTTTTGTTCGGGTCAAAATTTGAGAAAATTTTCTTCATGAGAGTTGTAGAGGACGTTAAACCGAGCGCGTGCATACTTGGTACGTAAAAATCGGAGTTCGTATGCAAAAGTTATAAGCGAAATGGTAAAGTTACTGTTTATGGTAAGTTTCTATAAATAGGACGAGTTACTGTGGTAAGTTTCCATTTTCGGAAACTTACCGAGCCCTCTCCTTTCTCTCTCCCCGATTCTCTCTTCCTCTCCGACCTCGTCACCTTCTTCCGGCCATATCTCCTCCATCCGGCGACGGATTTTGACGTGTAAGGTGTCGTTGGAAAGCTCTCTTCATTCTCTTGATTTCTGGGTTCGTTTGGTAGCCTAATATGAACTGTGGAAGGTGCAGCAATGAGAAGAAGAGGACGGTCACTGTAGCCGAACGGAGGTTTCATCGATTTCCGGCGATTCCGGCCACCTCCGGTCCCCATTTCGCCATCGAAGGTTCGGTTTTCATCACTGATCATTTCCCCTATGGCCTTGTATCACGATTTAGTGTGTAGATGCCGAATCGACGAATTGAAATTCTAGGGTTCTTGAGGATTTCTGGGTTTTTGTTCATTGATCGATTTCGGCCGTTTTTAATTGTTATTTGGGAATGTTGTAGTTGAGAAGTTGAATCAGTGTGTTGAGAAGGTGCTACTGCCAAATTTTGGTGGCCATCGGAGATGGTGGCGGCGGCGCCGCCACTGTGGGCGGCGGTAGCGGCGGCTAGGGTAGTTTATAAATTTCAATTTTAGCTAGTTAAATTCTATAATTATCATAGAGCTTGTATATGAAATTTGGTGAATTTTGGAGAAGCTTGGATTTAATTATGAATTTTTGAAGTTTAGGGTTTCGATTATCGAATTACGAGAATCCGACCGTCGGATATCTCTCGGTTCTGCCTTGGAACCTTTAAATTAATGAATTGGTATTAGTGGTATAATTTGGGTTGCATCCAAGGAGAAGTGGAGATGTAATTATGAGGAATTGATTTTAGGAATCGTATTAATTTGTCGAATAACTATTCACGGAATATAATTGTGTACAGGGCGATGTACCGAGCTATTGCTCGACGAAGGAACTCGTATGCATGGTCGCCTAAATAGTACTGTGAGTGGACATTTTTTTTTAAATTAATTCCGCATGCAGTATTATTATTATTTTCTTCCAATTGAGATTTAATTATGTTTTGAATATTTGAGATTTAGTTTATCGAGATTTATTTATGGATTACGAGATTATTATTGAAATTCCTTCCCGAGGGCTTTTAGTAGATTTTTGAGATAGTCATTCATGAGTTATTGAGTTGGGAAATGATTTTCGGGAAGTGACTGATTCGGAAAAATATTATGAGAATTATTGTTTTCGAATATCAGTTTTTATGAAGATATACGAGTGCGAGGGATTTAGCAAATATTTGAGCATGATTGATTTATCGAGATTTATTAGGTTTTGAATTCCGCACTTATCAGACTTGGGTTAGATGGAGCTTTCTTTCCGAAAGCAATTATTGAATTATAGAGTATGTGATTATGCTTTCGAGGATTTATTGAGATATCGAGGATTGAGTTAGTGAGTTATTACTGAGTTATGCTTTCAGTGAATTATTATTGATTTATTGAGGTAATATCGAGTTTCTTTCCGAAAGCAAGTGATTGAAAGAGGTTATGTTCAGTTCTTGAGGAGGCTATTCAGTTTATTAAGGAGGCCAGTTTTGGCGCATGCGTATCTTACCTAGTTGGCAGTCCCTTCTAGGTAATAGTCTGGTTGGCAGTCCCTTCCAGACTACAGCTCGGTTGGCAGTCCCTTCCAGATGACATGAGGTAGCTAGTCGGCAGTCCCGTCTACTACATGTGGCTAGTTGGCAGTCCCATCTATCCACCGCCTCCTATCCCGGTTGGCAGTCCCTTCCGATGCGTCATCTGGGTGGCAGTCCTTCCTAGATGGCATGAGATGACTAGACAGCAGTCCTTTCTAGTCATCAAACGAGCCTCATGAAAAGGATGTTTTTATAAGGATTGAGGATGAGATTTTAAGAGGTTTCAAGATGTTCTTGTTACGTGATTGAGATTTCAGTAAAGAGGATGATTAAGAGTGTTTTCAAGATTGTTACTGCAAGCGAGGTTTTAGAGAATAACTTGGGAAAGCATTAAGTTTTACTTATACATTTGAAAGTACTTATTTTTCGTCCACTCACTCTAACGGATTTTAAATGTTTTCCCCTGGGCCCTTCGGTTTTAAATGCCCAGTTTGCAGGCCAGTTTAGCTTGAGGTCGAGCGTACTTGGGGTTGAGGCATAGCTGTCATAGCTTCCGCATTATAAAAGTATTGGTCGTTCATCTTGTTTTCTTTTCTCTTGTACGCCTGTACATTAGATTGCTCTGATAACCTATGAGATTAATATTCTTAAATTCAGAATTGTTTATAAAATGAGAGATGTGAGATGTTGTGTTATAGGGAGCAGGGTGGCTCCAGGAGAATAAGGATGGATGATTTAGAAGTGTGGATGTTTTTCTACAGGTTTTGGGTTGTCCATTTTTAGGGGAAGTTCTGTCAAATTTTTGGTAGAATTTCTTCTAAAGTGGGCCCTGCGGGGCCTCTTCGGATTTCAGGGTGAAATTCGGGGCGGGTCCTGTCATGGATATGATGTTGGCTCGACTGGTTGTCAACGGTGATCGGGTTGCCGGCTTGGTTATGGCTCAGAGTTCAGGGTGCGGCCTGGTGTGGGATGATGATTGGTGGTGTTTCTCGCTGGTGGTCCGGCGGTGATGACGTCTTTCTGTCCGACATCAGTGGAGGAGACGGGGTGGAGGCGCGGCGAGGCTGGTCTAGGGCCGGGAAGGGTTGGGGACGGCCATCTTCTGGATTTGCTTTCTCTGGGCTTTGGCAGTGGCTGTGGGCCTATTATGGGCTGAAGTTGGGTTGGGGTCTGTGGGCCCTGCCTTTTATCTAGTTTTCTTTAGTTAGTTTATTCCCTTGCTTTGGGAATTCTAGGTTTGTATTACTCTCTACTTTTATTAGGGAACTACGCACTTTCGTGCCTCTAGCAAATCCTCTTGAATAGTTACGACGGAGGATTCTCGAGACAAGGGCATGGGAAGCTTTTGGTTCCCGGGTCTCCTTGCCTAGTACTTGACTTTTGAGTCTTTTACTACTTGCTTCTTAGTTCTCTCTAGTTGTATACCAATTGAGGTCTCTAGGCGACTAGGTTTACTTTTCAAAAGAGAGGTTTTGTAGTGAGGATTTGATCTCCTGTATGTAGGCTCAATAAGTGAGCGATATGTTAACAGTGAGGGTCACCTGTCCTTTGCTTGGTATCTTATACCATGTATGATTTTGGTGTAAGACAGCATTCGATGTACGTGTTTTCTGGCCATGGATAATTGAATGATATTATCTCCTTTTCTCAAAAAAAAAAAAAAAAAAAACTGTGTTATTATGGAATTTACTGTTTGACTATTTTACCATATCGTTATATAATTTTATACTCTTGGAATTATTATGTGCATTACCGAATGCAATTAGTAGATTATTATACTGTAAACTTTTAAGGCTAAAGACCAAGTCTACCAAAGTTAAAGAACACTAGTCGCAGTTGCTCTCTCTAACCTAGGGTTAGGGTTTTCTTTAGCCTCCTGCGTAGCTTTTTCTCTGTCACGTCAATGACAACAATCGATGCAATGGCAGCCCGCCTGGCCTCCTCCCTAGCCCTGGCTGACGGGAAGAAACCGGTGGATCTGCGTCCATCCAAGGGGATGAGACAACCTGAAGCGTTCATGATTGGCAAGCTCCTTACGGCGAAGGAATACTCTCGCAGTTCGTTCCAGGGAATGTTCCGAGCTGTATGGAGGATTAATGGCAGCCTCCGGGTGGAGGAAGTCGGAGAAGATGATAGAGTTTTGCTCTCATTCACAGACCCATCTGATGTTGATGGTGTCTAGAAAGGCGGACCATGGGGCTATAATAGAGCTCCGATAGCCCTTGCACCGTATGATGGTGTCAGCCCGGCGGTGGATGTACCCCTCAAGAAGTCATCGTACTGGATGACGCTACAAGGAATACCACCGGCATTCAGATCGGAGCGTATTATGCGCCTCATTGGCAGCACGATTGGCGACCTCAAGGAAATCGATCGTCTGACGTTCAGGAATCGAGTTATGCGTATTCGGGTTGAGATCGACTACGTGAAACCTCTGTTGTTCTGTCGTCGATTCTGGGTAGAAGATGAAGTCCAGTTCATAGTGCAGTTCAGGTATGACAAGATTTTCGGTCGATGCGGCACTTGTGGATTGGTTACTCATGTTGGCCTCCCCTGCTCCGGGTCGGAACTAGTTGAAGGCAATGATACACCGGTGGGGGCAGTAGCACCACCCACGGCTTTAGCTGTCATGAGGGAACAACCTGTACCGAACCCTAATTCTAATAGGGTGGTGATCAATAACCAAACCCTAATATTCAAAGCTCAGGTGCCAAGGAGTATACCAGAAGCTCTTCTTCCTCAATCGGTGATGAACATGCGACGCCACAAGAGGCAGGTACAGATTCGGGAACTGCCTGAACCAAGACTCAATGAGAACCCAATCACCGGACTCCGTAGGATTCGGGAAGATGATGAGGTAACAGTCTCTCCTAAAAAACTCCGTTTGAGTCTTGCCATTGGAAAGAAAAATTTGGATGCAGTGAACATGGGATTACTAGAGGGACCTTCCAATACTATCGAACAGCCTAAGAGGAAGAGGGGACGCCCAATTGGTAGTGTAAACAAACTACCATATGGGACAGCAGGAAAAAGGAAGAATGCAAAGAAAGATGGAAAATCTGACAAGACGAAGAGCAAGAAGACCAACCTGATGCCGAGGTTGTTGGCTGCTGATGAGTCTGAGGTAAGTACCAGCTCTAACCCTAAGGGGAAAGAGCAGGTGCTTACTTAAGATATCAAAAATTTCAAGACATTCTGAACTTCAAGCCTTCTCAAGTGGGAGTGATTTCTATATGCTTCTCTAAGATGTTTCTAGTTGATATGTGTACCACAATTGAGTGCTGGCAGATTAGACTAGATGAATGATTTTGCCTTAGGAAGTGAGATTATTCTTGCTTAGTTTGTTGGCTTGCTGTTTCAGCGAGCGACCATTTAGACTTTAATGAGTTTAGGTGTGACTTAGATAAGACATCCGGTTCGTTCCGGCTCTTCTTATGTAAGTTCTGTTAGACTCTGGCATGTTTATTCATGGCTTTGACATCTAATAAAATCAAATCCTTTCAAAAAAAAATTAGTAGATTATTATGTGCATTACCGAATGTAGTGCGACAAGCATTACTGATTAGCAATGCACCAATTTTTGAGTCATGCTTATCTAAGATATAGTTTTTTAAAGAAAGTAAGACATAAGTAAATATAATTATGCACAGTTTTAAATTATAAAAATTAAAAATTATTAAATTTAATACATGTCACTTAGATTTACTTGTCTTTCATAGTTACATAAAAAGGCTAATAACATATGAGCCACTTTTTGTAACTTTATTATTCTCTACACCACCTAATTTGTTTTCCCTCATAAAACCACAAATATAAAAAATATCAATATTTCCAAAAATGCTTTCGCACTTTTAATTTTCATTATTTATTAAAATATCATTGCGTTAAAATAGTTATTATTATTAATTGAAAAGTTACTACTAATGAACAAAAAAAAACTACTTCCGACAAATAAAAAAGCACACTGTAGAATAACCAAAAAACTACTATTGACACTATCGATGAATCGAAAAACTACTGTCAATTTTCAGAAAAGTCACTACCATCTTTCGAAAAGCTAATGTCAACTAACTGTCCGTAATTTTTCTGAAGAATGACAGTAGATTTTCGGTTCATTGACAGTAAACTTTTCATTCGTTAGTAGTAGTTTTTCAATTAATAACAATAGTTGTTTGGATACGATAGCATTTGGGCCTAGCATTTTCATAAATAATGAAAAGTAAAAATACGGTGGCATTTTTCTAAATATTGATATTTAAAAAAAAAATATTTTAGTAGCTTTATAAGGGATAAAAACATATGGTGGTTTAATTGTCTAATTGATAATATGAGTCTTAAAAAGACAGTTATGGGTAATTTACTTACTTAAAACTGTCACTTAAGCGAGCGAAACTGTAACTTATATATCCTTATATTTTTTGAAATACCTTATTAAAACTTTGTGTCGGTGAGATATGACCTATTAGTAAGTTATAATTCCAACATTGTAAAGGTTATGCATTCGATTATCACTAACATATGTAAGAGTGTGGTGGGTTAAGGGTTTAAAAAAAGAAAAAAGAAAAAAAAGCCTTAGTAGAACTTTGAAATAATAGAATTAGGAAACGTTATTTTTTAGATGAAGAGTAGTATAGTCATTTCTTGAAACTCTCAGTGTCATTTCTTCTTTTGTGATTTAAAAGAAAAAAAACTTCCATTTTTGTGCAAAGAATTTTATTTGGGTCCCAAATAGGTTTCCAAAAAATATAGCATTAAGTGGTATAATTGATCTGAAAATTACCTTTTTCTCCTTGCCAATATTCAGAACAACAAGCTCCACCAATCCTTTAGTATTCATCAGTACACCTAGAGCTAATGACTCCCTCACTGGTATCATACTCATCATTGCAACCAAAAACGTTCCCAAAATTTTTCCAGTGCAAGAAACTGATATAACCAAAGCCAAAAGACCCCATGCCTTGATCCCACGTATTTTAGTAACGTCAGTCTTCAAACCACTCGAGGCAAAGTAGAGAGGGAGAAGCAAACCAGACACAAAATCCTCGATCCTTTTAGTCAGTTTGGCTGCAAATTCACCCCCTTTCGGAATGGTTAATCCAAAAATAAATGCCCCAAAGATGGCATGGACACCGATTAGGTCAGTCATGAACCCGGACAACATGACCCCGGCTAGGGTGAAGCATAGATAAGCTTCGTCCTCCATTTGAGATGAGCAGCGGTTAGCAACCCAAGTCATCAAAGGACGGACCAGAATGAACATAAAAGCAACAAAAGCCACGCCGGAAATGAGAACCCAAATGGAGACTAGAGGGCCTTTAAGGTTCCCACCTGCTAAGGCCACGGCCAAGGCCAGCAGAATCCATGCAGCCACGTCGTTGAAGGCTGCTGCAGCCATTGCCGTCTCGCCTATGCGTGTGGTGAGCAGTTTGAGCTCTGCTAAGATGCGTGCGAGGACAGGGAAGGCGGTGATGGAGAGGGCTACCCCTATGAACACGAGGAACTGATGTAAGATAACCATATACATGCTCACAACATATGCACACAATCATAAAAGGGATTAAGGCTTACCTTCAGCAATCACTGGCATGGATTCCATCTTATGCAGTTGCTAATACGATCACTGAATATGGTCTTCTGTTACTTACCAACTTGCTTCTCAATGGACAGAACAATATGCAAAACGTCGGTAGTAATCAGGGACCAATTCATCTGTATATATAGGAGACTTAACCCTCAAGAAGCTTCCCATTAAAGCTATCCATATCGGTTTAGGTTTCCTAGTTAGATTCCTAATGTAACACTTCATTGTAGTCTTTCTTGCAGACTAAGAATATGATTACTTACCTTAATGAATAGATACACTGCTTCATTAAGTTACAAGTATTGATTTACTGTTTGTATCCATGTTAAACTAGGATTGATATTAAGCTAATCATCAATTACTTTATGATGATATGTGTTATGTCCATATTTGATCTTACAATCTCCCCCTTGGACTCACACATATCATGCTCGATGATTTGCACCAGAAAACATCAAAACCTACTTAACTTACTGAAGTGCGCGCCAGATAACAAACTCAAATCGAAAATCCATTCCAACATGGTCAGATCACAGTTACTTATGCAGAGCAAGAAACAGTATACATTTTAACAAAAATGCAGAGTTTCAAAACCACAAACATAAGCTCCTGCAATCCACATATGTCAAACCAGAAGTGATACAATATATGTTAATGTGTATCAACAAGTAAACATATATTAGGTCCTACTTTATGTTTCTAAAACCAGAAACTCAAGCAATTTTTCTGAACACTGATGGCTTAAAATTATTGCTTGAACCTCAACATCATGCTATACATGATTTAAGCCATCTGATAGCAAGTATGATATTCAAAACAAGATGATAATTTCCAAAACAAAACAATAAAGCTGCAGCAAAATCATAACTGGAAATACCTCAAAATTTTATTGATAATCAAAACTGTCATTACAAATAAGTTGTGATAAACAAACAATAAAAGATCACAACTAAAATATAAGAACTCAAGAACCTTAAAATTTTAAATTGCTCCAATAGGACTAACTCTCTACTGAACCTAAGCATCTAGATTAGCTAAAACTCCAATGCTTGTTGTATGCTTCTGGAATGCTGCTACTGACAAGGCCTTGGTGAAGGGATCTGCTAGCTGTGAATTTGTGTCAATACTTAAAACAACTATTTCACCATGCTTTACTCTTTCTCTAACACTGTAATACTTTAGATCAATGTGTTTAGAATTATTTGACCTTTTACTGTTTTTGCTAAAGAAAACTGCAGCCTCATTGTCACAATAAATTACAAGTGTTCCAGCCACAATGTGACTCAATACTTTGGTCTGCATGAGAAAATTTCGAATCCAAAGTCCTTCACACACAGTTTCATATACTGCAATAAATTCAGCTTGCATAGTAGAAGTTGAAACAAGTGTTTGTTTCATGGTTTTCCAAGCAATAACACCTCCTGCAAGCATGAACACATATCCACAAGTCGATTTCTTGGAGTCCGGATAATTCCCTGCAAAATCCGAGTCTGAAAATCCAATGAGTTTCAGATCCTCCACTTGCCTATAAACTAGCATGTGGCTTTTAGTTCTCTGCAGGTATCTCAACACTTTCTTCCCAGCTACCCAATGCTCATGGCCTGGATTAGATTGGAATCTTGACAAAATCCCTACTGCAAAAGACAAGTCTGGCCTAGTGCAGACTTGTGCATACATGAGACTTCCTACAAGTCTGGCATAAGGCTTTGACTCCATATTTTCCTTTTCAGCATCACTATTGGGACTTTGCTTCTTAGTTAACTTATCTCCTTTGGACATGGGAACTTCTCCAGCTGCACACTTCTCCATACCAAACCTCCTTAAAACTTTGGTAATATAATTGTGTTGAGACAAACCAAGTAGTCTCTGTGCCCTATCTCTTTTAATCTCAATACCTAGTACATAGGATGCTTCTCCTAAGTCTTTCATGTCAAAATTCCTTGACAGAAAACTCTTGGTATCTTTAAGCAATTTAATGTTACTGCTAGCCAAAAGTATATCATCCACATAGAGTACCAGAAAAATAAAATTGTTCCCAACTGTCTTCAAATAAACACATTCATCAACAAGATTTTCTGTAAATCCAAAAGTAGAAATCACAGAATCAAATTTCTTGTACCACTGTCTAGAAGCTTGTTTAAGGCCATAAATTGATTTTCTTAATTTACACACTAAGTTTTCACTTCCAGCTTGTACAAACCCTTCTGGCTGCCTCATATAAATCACTTCATCTAGTTCACCATTCAAGAAAGCTGTTTTAACATCCATCTGGTGCAACTCCATATCAAAATGAGCCACTAAAGCCATGATTATCCTAAACGAGTCTTTTGTAGAAACTGGAGAAAAAGTCTCAGTAAAGTCAATGACCTCCTTCTGTGTAAAACCCTTGGCAACTAACCTTGCTTTATGTCTCTCTACATTGCCATTTGCATCTCTTTTGGTTTTGAAAACCCATTTACAACCTATAGGCTTCTGTTTTGGGTCAGGTTCAACTAATTCCCAAACTGCATTTTGGCTCATGGAATCAATTTCTGCTTCCATTGCTAGCTGCCATTGATGAGATTCACTACTTTCAATGGCCTGATTAAATGTAGTTGGATCATTGTCCTCTGCACAGTCCATTTCAATTTCTGCTTCTTGTAGATAAACAATGTAGTCACTCTCTTCCCCCCCATAAGTTGGTTTTCTTGCTCTCTGTGATCTTCTAGGTTGAGCTACTGGAGGATTTTGAGGTTCAGTTACTTGACCAGTTACGTGGTCAGTTACTTGGTCAGTGACATGGGCAGTTACATGGTCAGTGACATGGGCAGTGACTTGACCAGGTACAGTTACTTGGGTAGTTACATGGTCAGTGACATGGGCAGTGACATGGGCAGTGACTTGATCAGGTACAGTTACATGGTCAGTGACTCGGTCAGTGACATGGTCAGAGACTCGGTCAGTGACATGGTCAGAGACTCGGTCAGTGACATGGTCAGAGACATGGTCAGAGACATGGGCAGTGACTTGGGCAGTGACTTGATCAGGTACAGTTACATGGTCAGTGACTCGGTCAGTTACGTGACCAGTGACATGATCAGTTACATCTTGTTCTAAAGGCAATGCTACACTTAAATTCTCATCCGACACAATTTCCTCAAAATCTGAGGTTAAATCCTCAAGGTTTGTATTGTGAACTTTTTCACTTAGAAACTTTACTTGATGTGTTTCAAAAATTCTAGGTGAATGATGAGCAGAATATAATTTATAGCCTTTAGATTTATCTGGATAACCTATAAAATAGCAACTAACAGTTTTGGGGTCAAGTTTATTCAAGCTTGGATTATAAATCCTAGCTTCTGCATGACATCCCCAAACATGACAGTGATGAAGACTAGGTTTCCTGCCACACCAAAGCTCAAAAGCAGTATTTTCTATGGCTTTGCTAGGTGTTCTGTTGCAAATATAATTTGCAGTTTTTAAAGCCTCACCCCACAGAAATTTAGGCAAACCAGTTGTACACATCATGCATCTAACCATGTTCAAAAGAGTCATATTCTTTCTCTCTGCAACACCATTCTGTTGTGGATTATAGGGTGTTGTGTATTGAGCTTTAATTCCATTGTCTTGCAAAAACAAGGCAAATGGACCCTTTTGTTGGCCGGATTCAGTGTACTTTCCATAGAACTCTCCCCCTCTATCTGACCTTACTGTTTTGATTTTCTTTTCTAGTTGATTTTCTACCTCAGACTTAAAGATTTGAAAAGCTTTCAATGCTTGTGCCTTTTCTGAAAGTAGATAAATATAACTGTATCTAGAAAAGTCATCAATGAATGTGATAAAATACACATTCCCACAGATAGTTTGATGCCTAAATGGTCCACATATATCAGTGTGTATGAGTTCTAATAAATTTTGGCTTCTATATGCAGTTTTCTTTCTTGTGTTGGTTATTTTTCCCTTAAAACATTCCACACAATCTATTAGATCAGAAAAATCAAGTTCATTTAGGATTTTGTTTTTCACCAATATTTTCAGTCTCTCTTTTGAAACATGGCCGAGTCTTCTATGCCATAAAAATGCAGACTTTTCATTTAATTTGGTTCTTTTAACACCTGTTAAAGTGCTAGTACTGTTTGTGTTATCTTCAACAAGTAAAATTTCTTGTTGAGCCATTGAACAACTTAACTGTAAATAATCATTCGAGATAACACCAGAACCAATTTGAACAGAATTTTTAGAAATAAGAATTCCATTACTATCAATAACAAGTCTACAACCAGATTTTACTAAAAGAGAAACTGAAACCAAATTCCTTCTCATGGAAGGTACATAAAAAACATTATCCAAAACTAACAATTTTCCTAATCCTAGATCGAGCTTTAAGGTTCCAATAGCCTTGACTGCCACTCTCATGCCATTGCCTACACACAGGTTCACTTCATCACTTTTTGGGATTCTGCTCCTTATGAATCCCTGCAAAGAATTAGTAATATGAATAGGTGAGCCTGAATCTATCCACCAAGACTGTGGTTCAATATTTATAAGATTAATTTCTAAAGAAAAAACTGTATTAGAAAAAATCTTACCCTTTTTGGCTAACCAATTTTTATAGCCAGTGCAGTCCTTTTTCATGTGTCCTACTCTTTTGCAAAAGTAGCACTTGAACCTAAATGGCCTGTTTTCCTTGGCCACTGCAGCTGTTGAACTCTTAGTTATGGCTTTGGTAGGCTTGAGCTTATTCTGGGGCTTTTTCTTCTTAGGCTTCTCTATGAGATTTATGGCTGTAGCAGGTTCTTTTTCTTCCTTGATCCTAGCTTCCTCATCAACACAGATCGATATAAGTTCATCTAAAGTCCAGTTTCCCTTTTGAGAGTTGTAACTGGTCCTAAGATGACTAAAACTGTTAGGCAAGGAATGAAGTGCATAATGCACTACCTGCTCATCCCTAACCCCCATCAAGAGCTCCCTGAGTCTGCCATTTATATTGATCATCTTCATAATATGTTCTCTAACTCCCCCTGAACCCATGTACTTCAAATCATGAAACTCCTTGGTTAGTCTAGCTGCTTCTGCCTTTTCACTTTCTTTAAACTTAGCACCGATGAGTTCCAGAAAATCAGATGCTAGCTCAGGCTCTTCTATACTTCCCCTGACAGTCTTGGACATAGAGGTACGAATGAGATTCTTAGCCATTCTATTGGATCTATGCCACTTCTTGTAAAGGTCTGTTTCTTTCTTGGTGCTCTTTTCATTCAACTCTATAGGCTTATCCTCAGTAAAGCAATAGTCTATATTCTCATGCATTCCCATATAGTTCTCTACAGAATCTAGCCAAGCTCTATAGTTGGTTCCAGTTAACATCAAGACACTGTTCAAGTTCATGTAGGAGTTACCTAAGGAGCAAAACAAAAATTCATGTGAGTTCTTAATTTGTAAAGAAAATAATATTAAGTTTTCTGCGTTTTATTTAGCTTTAAGCAACCAAAACAAGAACATACAGAAAACCTAAACAATCCATACTTGCATTCATATCAGTCCATAACCAAAAACAATGTTAAGCAACACTTTTGAGCAGAAGCATAACATCCTGGAGTTCTTTATCAATATACCATATTCAATGAAAATAAGTTATCCAAAGAAATTTATCCACATCTTTAGACAGAAGAAAAATTTCTAAGTATCCGTATTTATTTTCATCAAGCATGCATATTGCTGTTTTGTATTCTAAAACTATACTTGACCACTTCTTTGGAAGATAAAACTGAAGCATAGTTTTAAAACACAAAACACAATTTCAGTTTTGTCACACGATCAGGTACTTGATTAGTTACCTGACCAGTTACATGGTCAGTGACCTGGCCAGTTACATGGTCAGTTACCTGATCATTGTTTTCTGCCAACATCAATGAAGAATGCTTTGTGCATCATAATCACTTATGCCAACAGAAAACCACAAAACCCATGAGCTTTTCACTTTATATTCTACCCAGATTCATCCTTGTAAGAAAATTAAGCTCTCGTATCTGTCAATTTTAATAATGTGTAAACAAAATCTGGGAGATTTTTGTTCTTCATGCAATTTTACACAATCACAGATACAATACAATATCATCAATCAATTCAACATGCATATTCAAGCATAACCAAAATTGATTTGATTCCAAGAAACCACAGAACAATCAAGAAATTGTAAATTTCATCCGGTCACCATCTACTCTAACCTAACGCACGCCGGGAATGCAACTAGGGTTCTTGAGCACAATCAAAAACACAATTATCATGCTATGAATCGAAATCAATTTCACAGAAAAACCTGTTTTTGCTTTTTCCCCAATTTGCTGCTAAAAAATCACAGCGGAAGCGTGAACTTGATATTTAACCAGATGCAGCAATTGACTTAAGTAACTTACCTTGATCAGTTACATGGTCAGTTACTTGATCAGTGACTTGGTCCGTAAAGCAAAAACCCTTTTTTTTTTTTTTTTTTTTTTTTTTTTTTTTTTTTTTTTGCAAAACCCTAAAACGATTTTGATACTTGTGAGCCTATGCTCTGATACCAATTGTAAGATAACCATATACATGCTCACAACATATGCACACAATCATAAAAGGGATTAAGGCTTACCTTCAGCAATCACTGGCATGGATTCCATCTTATGCAGTTGCTAATACGATCACTGAATATGGTCTTCTGTTACTTACCAACTTGCTTCTCAATGGACAGAACAATATGCAAAACGTCGGTAGTAATCAGGGACCAATTCATCTGTATATATAGGAGACTTAACCCTCAAGAAGCTTCCCATTAAAGCTATCCATATCGGTTTAGGTTTCCTAGTTAGATTCCTAATGTAACACTTCATTGTAGTCTTTCTTGCAGACTAAGAATATGATTACTTACCTTAATGAATAGATACACTGCTTCATTAAGTTACAAGTATTGATTTACTGTTTGTATCCATGTTAAACTAGGATTGATATTAAGCTAATCATCAATTACTTTATGATGATATGTGTTATGTCCATATTTGATCTTACAACTGAGGGTAACCTACTTTGTTCTCACCGTTGATGGCCTTGCGCATGAGGAATGTGACTCCTACAGCGATGAGGAAAGGGAGGGAAATGCCTGCGAGTGCTATGGTGATGGCGCTTTTGCCACTGCGGCGAATGGAGCGCAAGTCGAGCTCGAGGCCTACGAGGAATAGGTAGAAGAGGAGGCCGATGCTTGCTACTGATTCGAGTATGGGAGTGCTCCATGAAGGGAATATGATGGGGGAGAAATCTTTGATCAGGCCAAGTGCAGAAGGTCCTAGCAAAATCCCACCCTGAATTACACAAGAAATTAAACGCATTACTTTCAGTTATACATGCATGTCTTATGCGTACATGGTGTTTGACAACTACGTACTAAACCTAAAATAATTTGAGGCCTATAATTATGCAGTGTTAATATACATAGAAAGTGTTTTTGCTTTGTAGCATTTTTGCTGGGAGTGTTTTGTTAGAAGCACATATAAATGTTCGTCGACCGCAATATGAGTATTTATCAGGTGGTTCTCCATGAATTAATTACTAGAAAGTGCTACTAGAATCAGAGTTTTAGTTTTTCTGCCAAGAACTCAATGATATGTATATCAATAGCAAGCAAATTTTCCTTTATATGCAATTTCATCCTGATTATGAAGGTTAATATGATAAGGGTGGGGGAGATACAGATGTTTCAAACCCAAGACTTCCCAGAATTAAACCCGTGATACCATGCATATTAGTAGTCTAACTTTCATAAGTTGAAGCCAGCTAGACATGGTTATGTGCAAGCAACAAAATGAAGTTTGAAGTATGATGAGGAAGAAGATATTGAAGATCAAGTCGGAAGCACGGATTGTTAGCTGGTACGTACTAAGATCTCGGCAATGACCTTGGGTTGGCGGAGTGGTTTGAGAATGAAGGCTAAGAGGCGACTGATGAAGAGGACCAGAGTGGTCTGAACTATCAACAATGGGAAGGCATGGTTCAGAGGATTATCACCCTGCCAAGCTCCATCTGAAGAAGTTCTCATGCTGGTTAGGTTCAGAACCATAGGTTCCATGGTTGATACTTGATAGTAATTGAATGCTCAACTCTGATAACTCTGTGCATGTCTTTGTTCTTCAAATGGTGAAGACCAGTGTAGTTACTAACTGATTTATATATAGAAGGATAAGAAGGTAGAAAGCAGTCTAAGTCAATCACCCACCACATTACTTGCGCATAAATATAAAAAGGTCTCCAACGGAAAAGAAGATAATTGCTTTCAGCACCATTTTTGTTTGTTTAGTGTAAGTGATCAACCATCAATGGCCAGTATTGGTTCCAATATGAACTTTAATCATTGTATTGGTTTAACGTTAAGTACTGTTTAGTATTGCTCTGAGAATCAAATTCCCCTAAAATTATCCATATTCCAGAATAACAGAATTGCAATCCTTTTCTTGATTTTTCTAGAATCGCAACAGCTTTCTTCTGTATTTGGTCGGTGAAATTTCACTTAAATTAATCATAATCAGAACATGCTATTCCTGTTCACAGGTTCTCACCTAGTCCTTATTCCCAAGGTGTAGAATCCTCAGTGTGTTGGCCAGTTCAGGCTCATGGCTTTATGCCAATAGGTGCTTGCGATCCACTGAAAGCTAGTTATGCTTCCATAGTTCCATATCTCATCTCTCTGATATGCAAGAGGCATTTGTGCCATGATCTTGCAATCTCTTTTGCAAGACTCAACATGAATAAAGCATATGACCGCATTGAGTGCGATTTTCTCTAGGTGCTTATGTTAGCAATAGTATCCTAAACCTAAAGAACCTCTTTATCTCCCCATTTCTTCTCCTTGTCCGAGGAGACATTGTCGTCATTGAACTTTTGAGCTAGTGCTCTATGCAATGGCATGTATTGTGGATTAACATTAGTCATATATGGGCCAATTTTGGCACTTGTTCTCTTTGCGGATGATTTTTAAAGGCTAATTTAAGATATGGACCGTTGGATTATAAATTTATTAAATAAAAGTATGTTAATCGACAATAGGGGTGAATATGTTCATTCACCCTAGGGGTGAACCTAAGAATTGTTCTTTTCGATGAAGCTATTATGAGAAATTATATAGAGTTATATTCTGGTGAGCCAATCCTTTTTTGACACAAATGTCAGTATTTTTTCTTTAATCATGTGAAATTTTTTAGCATTTAAGCCTCGTTTGTTTCATGTAATAGAAGTTTGGAAAAGAAGTTAGGCAAGTGCATATATGATTGGAAAAAAAAAAATTCTCCAGCTTTGGAATATAGAGGGAAAAGCGAGTCCTTGCGTCCTCCTTAATATTGAATTTTTCCTTCTTATTTCCTAGCTTTCTTTCGTAAGTTTTACTTAAATTGTATTTTATTTAAGAGAGTGGATCCTCTCCTGACCTCTTTATCTTACTGAGCTTCCTAATCTTTGAAGCAGATAATGACACGTGTCTTTATCAAATCCAATGGTCTAAAACTAATTGTTTCTTTGCATACTTCAGCTTTGCTTTGTTCCATTTTTTTCTTCTTCCACTTCCTCAATTGCAGCCACAGCGATTATGCGCCGATCGTAGGTTTTTTTTTTCTCTCTAGCTTGTTCTTGTTTTTCTTCGCTGATTTTGTTTTATTTCTTCCTTGTGGTCTTTCTTTCCTTCATACAGCCTTCTGGGATGTACCAATTGCGCCATAGATAGTTTATTTACCAGTCATTAGTACCATTACATACAACAATCAATTAAATCAAGTGGGTTTTGATGAAATTTGGGGTGGAAGAAGTTTGATTTTCTGAAATTAAAACAAAAGATCCAAATTTAATAGGTGTTTTAGTTTGATCCCTAAAATTAGTTTCTCACTAGGGAATTGTTCTTGCAGCAGTACAATCTCTATTTGGAAGAATCAAAATGGTTGATGGGGATGGGGAGGGATGGTGCCTTTCTTGCTGACAAGCAATTTTTATAGAATTTTTCCTTGAAAATTTCTATGGATGATGTTTGAATTGGTTTTCTGAATTCGGTGTAGAAAAAATTCTCTTCTTCTATAACTTTGTGAAATAGGAAGATTGAGAAGAGAAGAGAAGAGAGAGATATAGCATAACACGGTCTCATCTGATAGAGAAGGGAGAGTGGCGAACAAATGAGGTATAGAGAACATAGAACTGCAGAAGAAGGGTAGAGGAAACGTGGGGAATGCGAGTTCAAGCAGTATGAGCTGTTAGATGTAGATGTGTACACGTGGTGTCTTGTCATTAACAGCTTAGGAAGCTCAGCAAGATAAAAAGGTCAGGATAGGATAGGATCCATGCCCTTTGTTTTAAGCCTACTTAATATTCTTAATTCTTTACAGCGTATAGAATAAAAGTAGGCTTCATTTTAAGTAGTACTGACATGAAAAAAACAATCCCACATTTGTGGAGGAGGAAAATTGAAAAATGTAGAGATGGACACATTTTTACACATGCACGACTTCATTAATATTGATCGCACAAATTCATTGGAAATATTCTCAGGCCTGTGCACTGGAGGATTCATCAGGGATAAACTTTTCAACTCACCATGCACCATCTTGGACACCGGAGCTTCCACTGCATGAGCTACATCATACTGTTGAATCACAAGGACTGATGGGACCACACTCTGGCCGGGATAGGTCAAAAGGTCTTTGACGGCCCCCAGCTCGGCTTGTCACTCTGCCAATTCCTCCACCATTATGCTTGATGGAAACTGTCCTTTTCCTACTATTATTAGGTCCTGATCTCCACTGCGTCCAATTGCCAACCCCCCGTCCACAATATTCCTAGCCACTACGTACTAGCTTAGTGTACTTTGCCGTCCCATCCTCTACCAACTTGCTCCTGAACTGAACGACTGCAGCCTCATCTAGTTCCTGATCCATGTAAAACGACATCGTTTGGTTACAATAAGCTTTCCACTAGTTGTAATCCTAGCATTGTCGACTAAAGTGATACATGCACACTCTTGCGTGCCTTCTCTCTCTCTCGGTCCATTATGGCTGCGTTTGGGGGGGCTTTTTTGCTCCCCCGCTTATAAGCAGAAGAGGTAGAACCGTTTGGTAACTCAGCTTATCCTCAGCTTTTGGAAAAAGCTGTTGCGGCTTCTATCGAAAAGGAGAAGCAAGCTCCCCCCTGCTTTTAGAAGCCAGAAGCTGCTTTGAGTACTGTGGCGCTGGTTACTGTATATTAATGAAGTTTTGCTAATACCGGTTTCTACCCTCCGTTGGTTGAACCAATTACACTCGATTGCCATGAAACCCTCTATTGATATCTAGATGTCGCATCAGTCTCCCGTTCTCCCTCTGATCACAGACGCCACATCAATCTCTCTCCTTCTGACTCCGCCTCACCTGCCTCGCATTGCTCCCTCTAACGCTGCCTTACTTGAATTGAAGCCTCAATCAAGCAAGGCTACTTGGCAATTTGGATATTCAGGTTAGCTAGGAGATCTGGAAGGAGAAGCATGTCAGTCTCTCTCCCTCTGCTTTCTTATCTTTAATCAAATTGTTGTTATATTTGTTTTGATTTTCGTAGTTATGGGAATGATTATCAAAATGCTTAAGTGAATTTATATGGGCTGTGATGAACTTGATGCACTTTCAATTGTCCCGTTTCAGGTTAATTGAATACACAGAGGAATATTTGAGAATGTTTATGGCTGAAGGAGTAGTATCATACTTGACGTGTTTTGTTTTTTGGTCCCCCATTTGCAGTAGCACCTGGATTAGAATTCCAGGTCATCTTTACATGTTGGCTACCCTTCCCACATCATGTGGATCATTAACTGTTTAGTCGACCCTATGGATGAAAGATTCATACTCAAATATTTGTACTTGATATGGTTGTGAAGTTGACCTCATGAATTTAACCATACAGTAAAGTATGTTTATATGATTGATGCTTTGTATTGTACAGAATGACTGGTCAGTTGTAAAACGAGGCTGGGATGCCCAAGTTCTCGGTGAAGCCCCCTATAAATTTAAGAATGTTGTTGAAGCTATCAAGACATTGAGAGCAGAACCAAATGCCAATGACCAGTATCTACCTCCTTTTGTTATTGTTGATGACAGTGGAAAGCCTGTGGGCCCAATAGTTGATGGTGATGCTGTTGTAACATTCAACTTCCGAGCAGATAGTATGGTCATGGCTGCTAAGGCATTTGAGTATGCAGATTTTGATAAATTCGATAGAGTTCGAGTTCCTAAAATCCACTATGCTGGTATGGTTCAGTATGATGGTGAGCTGAAGCTTCCAACCAGTTACCTTGTAGAACCCCCAGAGATTGATAGAACATCCGGGGAATATCTAACTTACAACGGTGTCCGTACTTTGCCTGCAGGTGAATTTTAAGTACCGAGTTGGTTATTGTCACTACTTTCTGCAAAGCACTGTAGGACTTTTCTTTCCCTCCAATGTAAATGTGTGTTTTGTCATCTGTATTGTGACAGTTTGGTTTTGGGTTTGGGACAAGTCACATATTGGAATTGGAAGGATTTGACAATCAATGAGTCATTCTGTGTTTATCAAATTTATTTTATTTTTCTTGAAGCTTGTTTTTACTCAAACAAAATTTAGTTTCTGTAAAATAAAATTTAACAAATTTTCTCTTATTTGAACTCTTCCTTCCTCTTTGAATTTTAGGCTTCCTACTCATTTACCTTTTCTTTACTTTCTCTTGTTTTCTGTATGCACAGTGAGACTGTAAAATTTGGCCACGTTACTTTCTTCTGGAATGGGAATCACTCTGGATGCTTTAACCCTGAAATGGAGGAATATGTGGAAATTCCAAGTGATAGTGGAATCTCATTCAACGTCCAGCCAAAGATGAAGGCATTGGAGCTTGCTGAAAATGCAAGGGATGCTATTCTAAGCAAGAAGTTTGAACAAGTAATAAAAAATAACCTTCTGATATGCAAGTATTTTTGGCAGATTTTATTTATCCAGAGTGCTATATAATTACATTCTTTTATATTTAGGTACGTGTTAACCTACCCAATGGGGACATGGTGGGGCATACTGGTGACATTGAGGCCACAATTGTTGCTTGCAAGGCTGCTGATCAAGCTGTCAAGGTATGATTGATATAGTTTTCTGTAATTTTCTTTAAAGTTAGTTTTGAAGAAATGCTGACGAATTTTTGATATGGATATCTGATGGTTTTGTATTTAATCAAGTTGAAAAATGAAAAGAAACTTACTGATTATTGTAGTGTCACCAGTTCTGTCTTGATTTTATTTATTTATTTATTTATTTTTATCAAACCAGTTCTGTCTTATTGAGTCCCATGATTTGGCATATGTTGTACTTTCAATCCCTGTCTGTCTTACTGAGATACTCTTTTCTGGTTGCAGATGATTTTTGATGTGGTAGAGCAAGTGGGTGGAATTTATGTTGTTACAGCTGATCATGGTAATGTCGAGGATATGGTGAAGAGAAATAAGACCGGGCAACCTCTTCTTGAGAAGAGTGGCAACATCCAAATCCTTACCTCCCACACTCTTCAACCAGTAAGTTACTCAATCTTTAGGAAATGAAAGTTTTGGCCTTTAGCTTCAGCAAACATCTGTATAGACATTGCATCTTGTAAGTTTCAGTCATCAAAATTATTGTCCACTTTCGCAGGTTTTAATTTATGGTTTTGTTTTTTCTTTGTTAAGGTTCCCATTGCAATTGGAGGCCCCGGACTGGCACCTGGTGTTCGGTTCCGCAAGGATCTTCTGAGTGGTGGTCTTGCCAATGTTGCTGCAACTATGATCAATCTGCATGGATTTGAGGCCCCTGCTGACTATGAGCCATCCCTCATTGAAGTTGTTGATAACTAGGAAATACAAGGCAACATAGGGAAAATAATTCTCACTCTATTATTTCCTAAATTTTGATGTTAGGTTACTGATGCCCATTCAAAGAGGCGTTGACTTCCCTTATTTTTGTTAAATAAGTCTTAAAAACTATGTTTGCTCACAGCTGCTGTGTGAGTACCGGGATTTGGAGATGACACAACAGTTGAGATGAAAATGGATTTTTGCTATTTTCTGCTTTCCAATTAGCATTTCTTACCCTAAACATGAATATCCTGGTTTGTTACAAACAATGTCTTTTTAGATTGAAGCTGCCTAAATATTGCTTTGCTTTTTAGTTTTTTCTTTTCTTGAGACATCATCTTTCCCTTGAATTTGATGGTCTATTTCTTATTTATCCATGATACAAAACTACACCAAAAAAATTTCAAAATTTCCTTGAATTTGAAATCATTTTTCACTGAAATTACAAAATTTCTTATTTTTAAAATTGTCCAATATTAATCATATGGTCACCATGATTTATAAAAATTGAAAGTTAACAAAAATTAATAAGGACATAATAAAGATTAAAAATAATAACAAGAGCATTTGAACAACATTGTATTACCAAAATATCAAGGCAAAATAATCTCTCATGTCCAATTTGGTCATTCCACAAACAAAAATCACAAGCCAGTTTGAGTTTACCAAACACTTTGCTACTGACAGCTCTTAAAAAAAGCCAGTTTACCAAACACTCAGCTGATTTGCTTTTCAGCCACTTATTCTCAAAAATAAGCAAAAGTCAGCTTTTCTGAAAAGCCGAGCCATACCAAACTTAGCCTATGGCTGTGGAGATTGGCCTAACGGAGCCAGGTTCGATATCATCGTGCGGTATTGCTTTGATACCACAATGGCTGAAACGGGGAAGGTGGAGAGAGTTTTCTCAATTAGCTCTTGCTCTGTGACAGGTTGTCCACAACCTCAACATGGACTGTAGGCGAAGTGCTTCTGAATTATATTCAGCAACAAACTTGAAATCAGCAAAGCGCAGATTGTTCCATTGAACCTTGAAGTCAGGGAGGAGGGGAGGAGGGAATCTTGGACATTGCCAAAGCACTCTTCTAGCGCAACCCATAGCTCTCTTGCATCCTTGATCGACATATACTCCAATCTGAGTGCCTTGTCCATATGGCGTCGCATCAAGATAACTGCTTAAGCATGCTTTGTAACACACGATTCGGGTTAAGTGTCTGGATTATAGGTAATATTCCCTTTGAAGTGAGGTGGTTCTCAACATCGGTTACCCAACTGTGGTAATCCGACCATGTTGAGTCAAGCATGGGAAATTCAAGTCTAGGTTCATTCGACATCCTGAAAATAATAAGAGAAGATATATTAGTTTCCGAGCTAAACTTCCACGAAAACTAAAATAATAAGATTTCCGAGCTATGCTACCAAGAAAACAATTTCCGAGAATCTCTTTTGGATTAGACCAAGCAATAATGTTTTAATATGGTCACAATTTGATGCTTACGGAAGCTTTTAGTCCGAGCATTATGAACACTCTTAGTTCGTTAAGCGTGAATCCCCACAATTCCGCTTTATTAAATAATCGAATCCATGTTCGTATATTGAAAATCCTGCAAAAAAATAAAGGAATTTAAAAGACAAGAAAGCAGGAACTTTAATCTTTAAAACTTACTTGTTGAAATTCGAAGCGGATTCGCTTATGAACAGCTTCCACTTTAAATGATGTATAGATCTAAAAATGGCTCCAATAGGTCTAAAATTTAGAGGTCAGATAGAAGAGGCAGGGACGAACAACTTTGATGAAGGAAGGATTTTTATCTGAGGTCCCTACCAAGATGTTTGGGATGTGCAAACAGGATGATCTGCACAGGAACGATCTGCAGGGGCAGTAGGAGGCACACAGGTGCTCAAGGGCTGCAAGAGCAGCGCACGGTATAACTAGCAAAGGCTAGGAGCTTGCGGCAGTTTTTGGTGAAAGAAATTTCTGGTGTTAGGGTTTTTTTTCCTGGCTAGGGCTTGGGTTAGAGTATCGTGCTGATAACGTGTTGTAGAGAATTGGAAGATTTGTATTGTATTGTATTCATCTTACCATGAAGTTTGTATAAGGTTACATTATGTATACAAAAGGCAATACATAATAGTTATACTAATCAATCGCACATTACAAGTATGTCAATTGCATACATTACGAGTCTGTCAATCGCATACATTAAACAATACTTATTGCATGAATAGTCATTATCATTTACAACAGAAATAACTTTTTACAAAAGTGAGTGGAGGTCCACATATAAAATATGGATGTATGAATAGAAACACCCTTCTTTTAATTGGTATCAACATGAAGAAAAACAATCCCACATTTTTGGAGGAAGCTTGAAAATATATAATAGAATAATAGATGGACACATTGTTACATGTGTATGGCTTCATTAATATTGATCACACAAATTCCCTGGAAATATTCTTAGAATTTCAGGCAAGTACACTGGAGGATTCATCAGGGGCAAACTTTTCATACTCACCACGCACCATCTTGGACACTGGAGCTTCCACCGCATGAGCTACATTGTGCTGTTGAATCACAAGGATTGATGAGACCACATCGTGGCCGGAATAGGCCAAAATGTCTCCGACAGGCCCCAGCTCAGCGTGCTCCGCTTGTCGATCTGCCAATTCGGCTACCAAACTTGATGGGAACCGTCCTTTTCCTACTATTATTAGATCTTGATCTCCACTGCGTCCAATTGCCAACACCCCCTCCACAATATTCCTAGCCACCACTAGCTCAGTGTACTCTGCCGTCCCATCCTCCACCAACTTGCTTCTGAACTCAGCCACTGCAGCCTCATCTAGTTCCTGATCCATGTAAAACGACATCATTTGGTTACGACAAGCTTTCCACTATTTGTAATCCTAGAATTGTCTACTAAAGTGATACATGCATACAATGTGATCAAATTATACCGTAATAGCACACTTGCATACCTTTTCATTCTCTCGGTCCATTATGGCTGTGGAGAAGCTACAATTGTTCTCGGTGGACTTGGTGGGTGAAGGCTTTAACATAAGCCCATGAGACCCATTACTACTCTCCAGACCTTCTTTCTTGACGAACCTCACAACCTTCACTTTAACCGCTGGGTGGTCAGCCATCCGACCACCCAATTCCAAGGCCTCTCGATCATCAGGCCCACCCAAAAACACAATACAAATCCTTAGGGCCACAAGCTTATCCGGCTCGAGACTTTGGGCTTTGAAATTATCAAATCCACGGTCCACAAGCACTGCAACCGAGCACGGCGCATTTTGGAGCACTCTTTGGTTGACCCCTCTCCAATCATTGCCCACATCAATCTCTTTTTTCTCATGATCATCACCATCACATCTCCATTGCTTGTGGAATGGCAAGACGATCATCGCCGCCCTCTTCTCTTCCGCCGCATGGCAAATATCCTCATACATTGTGGACAAAGCCGAAATTGCAGTTGTGGGCCGGACCGTGACTCGGCCCAATTGACTATAGGCTTGGAATGCCCCAGCTACCCTATCATACCACTCACCGCGAGCCGTTCGATTAAAGAAAGGAAACCCATTTTTTCGAGCCCGTTGGACCATAACGATTGAAGAAGAGCGCTCGGTGAGTTCAACAAGGTGCATTAGGAAGAGTTTGAGTTGGGATTTTTTGGTGCTTCGAATTGAATCTATTAAGCTTATGAGCGAGGGTGCATTGTTTGGACCATGAACACATGCAAGAATTCGGAGCTCGTCTTTGGCGGCTTGATCAGCTGTGGAGAGATCACAAAGTTTGCGGTGAGTGCGAATAGAGATTCCACGTGCCGGTCTGTAAATGGCCATCACTACCGGACATGTAATGAAGGTGGTGGAGAGTGCCATGAGGACTAGAATTGCAAATGACTCGTCATTTAGCACCTGTAATTATATAAGCAATTCATAAGATAATATTCAGTGAAAAACCAAATTCAGGATAATTAGGTGTTTAAGAGTATAGATCGAGATTATTAAATTTGTAAGCTTTTCTTGGGTTACGAGGAAGGTTGAAATTAAACTGCAGGTAGATTAAAAATCTACACATACATTGAATAAAAGGCAAATACTCTTAATTACTAGAACAAATTCGACCCAAAAAAATACTAGAACAAACAGAAATTTATAGTGAATGTTTAGTCTCGCAGCAATAGTACACTTGCCATTCAATCCAACTTTAATTTTTTGGATTGATCAACAATAAAGCGTTAGAAGACTTGGCCCAAACTTCTTGCTTTTATAACCTTTGTGGCTTTGTGCATGTCCTTAAAAAAATGGCTTTATGCCTTTACAGCTACGCTTTGTCAGATTGCATTTCTTTTCCTAGACATCTAACCAGAAATGTCTTAATATTGCAGGGGGAGAAATTGTTTTAACCCACCTAAGCCTTAAGAAAAGAGGGAGCAATGTTTATGAATAAATCAAAAACTGACATAAAGCTAGTATTATTGGAGTTAGAAGATAGCAGAGACAACAACGTAAGGAACATATTATAAAGAGACAGATATATAAAGTTGATCGAGCTGTTGTTTTCAAAAGGATATTAATTTGCAATTGATTCCCTCTACCATTTTTTTCTTTTTGGTCGTGTGATGCTTCACTTACATGGTCCTCATTAACCAACACTTCGCATCCTGAACAGGATTTGACTCACTAATGCCAGCTCGTTGCATTTGATTAAGGATCTCTTATGATCATTTCTTTCGTACACGGATAAGTTTGTTGGTGCATCATTTCTAACTAGAATATGGATCTCATATGATGTTGTGGGTGTTGATTTTCTGCGTTTATCTCTAAAACTTCATCTTTTAAATTTTATGTCAAACCATTCAAACTTTAAAAGTTCCGATATTTATACTACTTGTCTTTTGAATTACCTTAACTTCACAGCTTTGATGAGATCTGATGTATTGTTAGTACTTAGTAGTATGATCGCATCCAACTGGTAGATGGTTAATTGTTAAATTAAAACGACATTGTTTTGGTTTCATCTATTCTTTTAAGTGATGAAGAATAGAATCTCACCATGAAAAAATGTATCCTTGCAAAAATAATTAATGATCTCTCATGACTCTAAACTATTATTAATTGATTTAGGTGAATATTTTAGATATCTACACAGTATTTGAGTAACCTATATATATATATATATATATATATATATATATATATATAAACAAACTATTTATCCAATCATGTATCATATCAAATTTATCGACAGATGTTGTATGTGTGCATGAGTGTTATTCATAATATGAGAAAATATTTTATCTACGACTTGACTTGGGGTGATAGATTGAAAACGAACGTAAAATTTAATTATTAGTATCTAACTTAAAGCTAAATACTTAGATTTATAGGCTAAAACAATGGCTAAGACATTTTGCTGTGATATGAGAATACACATCCATTCAACTATCCGACATTACACTTTCAGCCGTTTAGGATTCAAACTTCTTCTTTTTTTTTGTTAGAAGGATTCAAACTATATATTGGTTTCTGGGAAATGACATATATGTTTCTTTGGCTCTGACTTTGGTAAATGACATGTTTTTCTGGCAGTACCTGTCTTGTACATTCTCTATCATCCTCATTAATCAAAATCTCAAATTGACATTTTATGATTTAGAAGTCAATCACGCTAATTTAAGGGGTCAACATATAAACACAGTGATAAATTAATGTGCAAGAATTGGACTGACCTTCTGCTCCTTGCCAATGTTTAGAACAATGAGCTCTACCAAGCCTTTAGTGTTCATGAGCACACCAAGCGTCAATGACTCTCTGGCCGGAATCATAAACATCATTGCCACCACAAACGTCCCGAGAATCTTCCCAGCGCAAGCCGTGGTTATAACCAGAGCCAACAACCCCCATGCCCTGCCGCCACGTATTTTAGCCACATCTGTTTTCAACCCACTTGATGCAAAGTAAAGCGGAAGCAACAAGCCGGACACAAAGTCTTCAATCCTCGATATTAATCTATCTGCAAACTGTCCTTTCGGAATTGTGAGTCCGAAGACGAAAGCTCCAAATATGGAATGAATTCCAATTATGTCAGTCATGAACCCGGCCACCATTACTCCAGTTAAGGTTAAGCAAATATAGGCTTCGTCCAAGACATCTTGCTCCGGTGTGCACCGGCTGGCGACCCATTTCATGGCAGGTCGGATCACGACCATCATGAAGGCCACAAAGGCAACACCTGTTAATAGGGAATATGTTAGATCTCAACTTATATTTTAATAATTTTGTTATAGTCACATTAGAAAGGGATCGAAACTCTAACATACGTACGTAATTTAGTGCTACCTTACTTCTGGTATTTATCAAGTGTCACATCAAGTAATTAGAATGATAGTTGGTGCTATAGTTCATTAGATCAGAATGATTAAATTGTATTCACTAGCCATCTGATTATTAGATTTTGTCCACTATGTATCATTGCAGAGAGCAAATTTTGTGAGTCAAAAACTCCCATTGAGAATACCCTATATAATGAAGAAAAATCATATGAAAATAAGAGAAAAGTACGTACTACAAGAAAACATTGAGAAATAATAAAAAAAATAAAGGAGATTGTTATTTATATGAAATATATATCACCTGATAGGAGGACCCAAATGCATATCAAAGGGCTCTTGTTGTGGCCACCAGCACCGTCACCTGCCAGGGCCACGGCCACGGCCAGCAAGATCCATGCACCAACGTCGTTGACGGCAGCAGCCGCCATGGCAGTCTCCCCAATCTGAGTTGTTAACAGTTTGAGCTCCGCTAAGATGCGGGCAAGCACAGGGAAGGCGGTGATGGAGAGGGCAACTCCCATGAAGACAAGGAACTGAGTGAACCCTGCTTTGTCAGCTCCATCAATTGTTTTACGGAAGACCAGAGCGACGCCGATGCCGAAGAGGAAAGGGAGCGTTATGCCGGCGAGGGCTATGCTGAAACCCGTTCTGCCACTTCGGCGAGTGGAGCTCAGGTCGAGCTCTAAGCCTACAAGGAACAAGTAAAATAGAAGACCAATACTTGCCACTGATTCTAATATTGGAGTGCCCCGTGAAGGAAAGATTTTGTGCAAGTAATCTATGTTTCGTCCGAAAGCTGAAGGACCAAGCAGAATTCCACCCTAATCACAAAGTCAAAAAATACTATATATTAATAAGAGCTAATAATAACAAATATTATAACAGTGTGACAACATAATATTTCAGGTTATATCGTTAGAGAGTACATACGACAATCTCTGCAATGACTTTGGGTTGGTGGAGGGGTTTCAGTAGGAAAGCAAGGAAGCGGCTGACGACGATGATCAAGGTGGTCTGAACTATTAGGAGTGGGAAGGCGAAGTTTAAAGGGTTGTCGCCTTGCCACAGGCCATTTGATGCTGTTCTGATGGTGGTTATATTCACCATAGCTAAGTTTGGCTAGATCTAGCAAGCTAGAGGGAGTTCAGTGTTATCAAGCTTGTGGTTGAGGAGGTTGGCAACAGGGAATAGCATGGACCGAGTAGGAAGAAGAGTAAAGCAATATATAGAGGGAGGGGTGAGCAAGTCTTGGTCTTGTCGTTGTGTACAATTGTGCAAAGTGGGTACGTTCACGTCTTCCCCAGTTAAAGCTTAAATTTGGTTTATCAAAATGAAATATTTCTATATCTGTATTTAATTTAGTGCATATAGGTCAATGAATAATGGCATTCCATGTGTTTTCATCAATCCCTTTCTTACAAGCCCGGTGGGTTGTTTTAGCGTAAAGCAATTAGGAGCCTAGCTAGGACTAACCCAAATGGGTAATTAAAGTAAAATTAACTTATCATACTTTCATCTCTAGAATATTGGAATTGTAAAATGACATGTTTTTGTTTGTTCTTTGGATGTTGTTTTTGGATGAAAACTACAAAGCAAATACGGATTAAATTAGTTGCATGTGAGATACCATTTATAGATTGTAGCCAATGGTAAAAGTTAAAATCAACCAAATGCAGTTAACAAGTAACAAGCGTATTCTAAGTTAATGGTAAAATCTTCATCTTTGAACGACCTGTAAACTTGGAGTCTTTTCTGTTTGTTGGAAATGGAAGTGGCAATATCCAATTGTGCTAGCTTATCCTTTCGATCACCGTTTACAAATTTGCGGTTTAGCTTTTAGGATCAAAGAGAAAAACCTAACCGTAATTTTTAACATTAACTACATGTCAATCACCAATTTATAAGATACGTATTATCACAAAAGATGCTCTAATGGGAGTCTTAAACATTTTTCTCAGTAGGGTTTAATTAACTTCAAAATCTTACATGCAAGTCTTAGAGAGTGAGTAGAAATTTTACTTGTAACAAAATGTACGTAGGAATGCAGCTTAATAAGAACGCTGCTTATTAGCGCAGGATTACATCTCCACGATCCCGATGCAGTAGGGTTTAATGAAGAAAACAAACAAGAGTATTAGAAACTACGAGAGATTATTAGTTTCCAATCACTTGTAGGCGACGCCAGAAAGCCGTCCGAGAATCTTCGAACTGACACGTGTAGGGACGTAGCTACGCCTATGGCTATTCGCCTATTTGGGCTGTAGCCCAAGGGAGATTTTGGGTCAAAAGTTGTCAAGTATAGGTATAGCCCAAATAAATAAATAAAAATACACACACACTCACACACTAGGACTCGACACTTTTTGTCTCAGTCACCGTCTGTCTGAAAGTGAGAATCAATTACGCAGCCGTCGAGCCACCTCCTTCTGAGGCTCAGTCCCGCCAGTTTGGCTTCCTCAGTCCCTCACCGCGACTTCCTCTGACTCTTTGAGGCTCTGACACTCAGTCCTGCTATCGAGCCACCTCCACCGCTCCACGAATTGAAGCAAGGATCAATTAAAATTGCTATTCATTTGAGTTTTAATTGATTCTATTTGTATATATTTTTAATAATAAAGGTGTGAGAATAAGGTTCTCATTGGGTTCCAAACCTCAAAACAAAAAATGAGTTATTCACAAAATTTTTACATAGCTAAAATTAGCCCAACTCAAATTCAATTCCTGGATACGTGTAAACCAAAAAGCCAACTAATCCCAGCTGCAATGGTGTGATCAGTATCATGATCTTGTACGAGTGCATGTGGCCTGCGTCGACTATCCATCCAGTTTACCAAAATTCTTAAAGCAGACACTAGCTCACAGAGTAGGACAGTTTCATTTTTTTGTTTACTTTCTTCCACTCGTTTATGTCCTCAATATCCCTTTTTTTCTTCTTTTATTCCACAGATGCCTAAGAATGGCCGACTACAGTTAAAAGGGTCATCAAGGTATTAGACCTGCCGGAGATCTTTCATTGATCTTTTCTGTTTGATTGTCTACTTATCTTCAAAACGTCGATTTAAGGTTTTATAGTGTATTTGCAAATAATTAGTTTGAGAAAGATAAACTAATTAAGTTTACGATCGACATATATAGATGATCCACAATTAACACCACAAAAATCAAATAAAAAAGATAAGCACGCGCGCATAAACCTAACCTTCCCTACAATTCTGGATGAACTAATCACGAGACTCTGCAAAGGGTTGCCATTTTTGTTCACCACATCTAATTGGACTCGTGGCGCACCTCTCTACTTCAAGAATCACAAGCTAGATATTCAAACCAAATGTCGACCATAATATTGGATATGATTAACAAGTTAACTAAATCCATACCAAACCGCATGGCTCCTTCATATGTACATCGAAAAAGGATAGGCGCTAAGCTACATTTTCCTACTCAAGTACTCATCAGTCATCACCATGTATATTTATGCCCATCACCATCCAGACGACTGTTTGACGATGCTCCATTATCAGAGACTCCAGTACGTACTTTATTTGACATGCATTATTAATGTCAAAGTCTTAAAGAGTACTCGTATGCTCTGTCCTTTTTTATGACTCTAAAGAATCGAGTTGAGTGCTGATGTTAAAGCTGAGATGTGCATGCATGTGATCCGAAAGTCTTAATTACATGTTTGTTAATTTGGCACACAGAAAAGCCGAAAATAATTGTAATAGGTATCCGTGATTCAAAAAGAATCAAAGTATAAGGAAAAGTTCAGGCCTGATCGATAGATATATCATCATTCACAATATGAACCACATGGGAATGGGATATACTGATCGTAGTTCAGCTGCCTCTGTTGTTTTCTTGTTCGATCTCTTTTGACTCTTTGATTGTTTAGCTAACAGCTATCAATCATGTTATGGCCATATATGAGTTCTGACTTCTGACTAGGATTTGGATTGAATTGTTGCTTGACATATGATTAATGTGGGATTTATTGGCGTGAAGAATATATATAAGATTAAATACATTAAGATAAAGCATGATTAAGTGGTAGCTATTAGGTTTTCTTCAGAGGTCAAAACAGGATAATTAACCCCTAAATTCTATGCATGTACAGCAACAAATCAAGTAATGATTATTCATCCAAATGCTAACAGGCGTTACCGCACGGCGTATCCGATATCAATATAGAAGAAAATTAAAAGACGCAACTAGCTAGTTAACTCCATGCGTATATAAAGCCAAATATTGTTCTTTAACAAAGTGGCGACTCGGCAATCTAAAAGAAAAAAGGTCAAAAAGTGGTGATTAAGATTTGAACGTGGCTTAATATACTAATGTGGATTAAGACACAAGCTTAATTTCGGACATGAAAACGCCAATCAAATTCCCAGATCCTGTCAAAAAGCTAAAGAACAAGCTAACTGTGTTGCCACGAAGCAACTCTTGATAAGCATCTAAACCAACTGAGAATCTTTGCCGGCTTATATAGATTTCAGTTTCACTTTGATTGTATCGTCTTCTTGGTTGATGGTATTCATTTCAGATATATATATAAATATACAGGCCTTCTCCACTGCGGACGTCCGCAGTTTTTCATTGGTGCGGATTTCCAGTTTTGACCCACTTTCCGATCATATTTTCACATCTTAACCGTTCAGTTTTTAGATCCTAATGTATAGATCACCTCTGCAAAATTTCAGCCAAATTGGTGATCGTTAAGGCATCCAAAACTGCAATTTACAACAATGTACACGAACGGTTCCGGTTTCAGCAGATTCGGTCCGTTCGTGTAAATTGCAGTTTTGAATGCCTTAACGATCACCAATTTAGCTGAAATTTTGTAGAGATGATCTATACATTAGGACCTAAAAACTGAACGGCTATGATATGAAAATGTGATCGGAAAGTGGGGAAAAAATGGAAATCCGCACCTTTTTTCTTAGGTGCGGATATCCGCACCTGAGAATGATTATATATATATATATATATATATATATAGGCAAAATACTGTTTAGTCCCTATACTATGTCTCTCTCATCGTTTCAGTCTCTGACATTCTAATTTAATCTGAAAAGTCCCTGACAGTCTCAATTTCCGTCTAATAGGTCATCACCGTTAACATTCCGTCAAATTGAGACGTACGTTAACTTGCTGATGTGGCAATCCAAGCTACGCCACCTTAGCAATTTGCATGTTATGTAACCTGTCACTACACCAAAAACGTTAACACACAACACTCTTTGCACAACGAAAAAAAAAAGTGTTGTGTGATGAAGAAAAGTGAATCACACAACACGTTTACAAAACTTGCGTTGTATAAGGTGGTTAAAATTCTGAACTTTTTAGCTAGTAGATCATTGCACAACAGTTATAAGAATAGTTCGTTGTGTGAATGAAAAATAAATAGCGGTAGATTTCCCTCCTAGATCGACTCCAAATTTGGCTCCAAATTGGTACTTCATTGTACAACAGAATAGTTATATCTGTTGTATGAGTGTAGTTTGCAAATTGTCACACAACAGTTTTTGTTTTTGTGTTGTATGATCAAGGAAAATATATTAGAGGTTTCCATGCGTCTCCATACGCCACTCATTCCTTTGCTCCCAAATTGAACCTTACTTACACATAGCGGGAACTTTCCCTCCTTGCTGCCATAACTCAAATTTAATTTGTGCGGAATCAGACAACACATTGCAAAGTTATGTTGTCTGATACATGAATACAAAATAAAAATAGCCAACAACCAGTGCTTTTGACAACTTAATTGACTGGGGCTACTGACTTTTGTCTCCCACTTTGTTTATTTTCAACACCCAGATAGATCACCTCAAAGCACTATTTCTTCATCACTCTTCTTCTCTCCCCGAAAGACAAGTACCTTCATCTTCATCAACAACCAACCTCCGTGTCCGACTCAAATGAAAATCGGGCTTCCAATCGAAGCGCCCAGTGGATTTCACCATCTCTCCACTGAAAGCTACATCCCCGATCCCTAATCATCAACCCCTCAGCTCTTGACCCAAAAATTTCTTCAACCATCAAAACCCTAACTCGCTATCTCCAACTTATTACCCATGCGGGGTCCCCATCGCTCTGAGCGCAAGGTCAGTGAAGCAGTAAAAACAAAATCGAAGCTCTAGAGGCGGAGAAGGACTCCCTCATCAAATCGATCAAGGCCACCTAGCAGACCATGTGGGAGTGTGGGACTGGAAGCAACAGCTCTACGCTGAAGACAACACCGACTGTGCTCTCATCCCTCTCACCAAACTCAAAGCCATCTACAGCGAAGCCCTACTTCCCCAATCGGTACGCTGTCACTGCTTTGGCCTCTTTCGCATTTGGGTTTAGGGATTTAGGGAATCGGGGTCCGATTGGTTTTTGTTATTTGATTTGTTTCAATCCATTTTTGCAGCAGTTAAAGAGGATTCCAAATCTACCGAAGCTAAATTTGTGGCCTCCATTCTCTCGAAGAAGCAAAAGCAGAAGCAGAAAATCACCAAGCTCGGAAGCTCCATAACCCACATCAACAACCTCCCCAAGCTCCTCTCCTACGTCACCCTAACCTTACCGCCTTAGTACGTCGTCGAATCTCTCCTCTCCATCCAAGCCTTCTTCACTCTCGTCTTGCCTAACCTCCCTTCCTCTTCTTCTAAGCCCAATCACTCTCAGGACGACGACCCCGAGTTCATATACAGCACTTGGCTCTGGTCCAAGTTTGACGAGCTCGTCGAGTCCCTCATCCAGCTCATTCTTTTGCCGGAATCTGATGAAACTCTCAAGGTTTTTTTTTTTTTTTAATTTGCAGCCATTCAGATAATTATAGATATCTTTACTGCTTCTAATTTGAAATTTGATAATGTTGTTAGGAGGTGGTGTTGGATACACTGATGGAGTTTTTGAAGTTGGGAAACGGAAGAAGGTTTCACTCTGCTATTTCCTTAGGTTTCTTCGTAACATTGTAAGTTACGGTTTTCTCTATAGACTTGACCAGGCTTTGATTTTCCTCTATTGCTATTTGAAGAGATCTTTATGATAATTATGTTGTTATCACTAGGTGTACTCTACAACATTGCCGAATTTCTTGGTAGACTTGCTTGCATCAAAGTATTTCAAGTATATTGATGTCCGATAAGGTCACATTGTTGTTAGGACTGATAATTGATAAATCTGAAATCAGATTGCTTCATTTAGTTCTTTGACAGGTATTGAAAATGTAATTCATAGATTGTTTTGGGTATGGGGGTTTTTGGGTGGCCAACAGCCGTTGGGGCATCATCCTCTTGGTGGACCGGGGCTGTCATCTGTGGGAAATCAGGGACCGGGGAATGGTGGTTAAAATTACAGTGGGTCGGGTTTTACCAGCCAATTTTCTTTGTTTTGTCACCTCAACATTCAAAATATTTGGTATTCGTTCCAATTCCTATTTTCCAAGGAAAAACACATTGCATGCTTCTTGTTGATTATTTACTTCATTTTGGGTGAACTCTGATTTGCATGGTTGTTGTGTTGAGCAGTTTGCGTGGTTTATGGTTGAATTGAATGATGAATTGAGTTGATGAATATTTGATTCAGGTGTATGATTGCTTGTTGGGAGCTGATGCTTTATGTGATTCTGGTGATTTGCATGATTGCAGAGAATATGCTCTCGTTTGATGATTGTATTAGCTGTGATTTTATCGCCACTTCCTCTGTTCATCTGCACCTTTTAAGATGTAGGTTAGTACTCTCTCACCCCTCGCCAGACTCTAAGCCATCTACAGTGAAGCCCCGCTTCCCCAATTGGTACTCTCTAATTGCTTTGCTCTCTTTCACATTTGAGTTTAGGGATTTAGGGAATCAGGGTCCGATTGGTTTTTGTTATTTGATTTGTTTCAATGCATTTTTGCAGCAGTGAAAGAGGATTCCAAATCTGCTTAAGCTAAATTTATGGTCTGAGGGTTGCTTGCATTTTTGTTTTGCCCACCAGGTGTTTGTGAAAATGCCTCATATCTTCTTCTCTGTGTTTCTGCTCTGTGCGTCCTCTTCTCTACTGTTTTTTTTTCTTCCTCCTCCATTGGGAGATGGGCACATAGCATTATATTTCTTTGCACCAAAACCAACCTTGCAAAAACAATTAATATTGCTGGACATTGCTTTTGTTGTTGCCTTCCACTTCAAAAGATCAATTAATTATCATGCCATATTTATATTGCTTTGATTGCCACTACTGAAGAAAGCACACATCCACCACTAAGTGCTTTGTGTTAACAAATTTTTCCACCATTCTTTGTGTTTGCATACTTGAATAATTAAACATGGTCCTTTTCTTCTTGTTCACTACATCACTTTTGACCACTGTTTCAAGCTGTGATTCAATTGCATTTTTTGTCTCTTTTCAGAATAAAGGTGCGGCATGAAGGCTTTGATTCATTCTTTGAATCATGCCTTAATTACAAAGATTCTTGATTCTTTATTTTTTGCATATGCAAGAAATTTACAGCAGCCATATATGTAGCACCAATTTTTTTTTTTTTTATCTCAACCGCTACCCCCTCATCGAATTGGATTTGTGAATATTTTTTGGTTTCAACAGCAGCCATATATGTTTATGTTGATCATTGTCTCAGACTCAGGGTTACTGCTGCTGCTAGAATAACGTCATAAAATGCACTATGTGTCTACTTCAAATCATTTTGCTTGATATTCTTTCCTCGTGATTTCAGGTTCATGCCTTATTGAAGGAGCTGGCTCAGAAGTCTTTCAATGCGACCTTGGTATGTTCTTGAATATACTGAATTTACCTAAGAGGATAGCTATTAGTTATTCATTATATCCTAAATTTGTTTAATCTATTATTTTTAATGGGATGTTTTCCCTGTGGTGTGTAGGAATTAAAGCAGTATCCCACTTTAAGATTGGAAGTTGGGAATGCAAGATTTGAATCGCTGATAGGATGAAAGAAGAGAGCAAGGAAGCAACTATGCAGCTAGTTGATATGGAATCTCTCCCCCAGTGTTTGGTAAATGTCTTACATGTGTTACTCATGCATTATCTAATTATCTTGGTACCCATTTGTTGAAATCAGATGTCCATGGAAAACATGGAGCCATAAAGGATAATTATTCTTTTTGGAATAATTTTCGGAGTTTCTGCTATCTACTAGTCTTGCAATATATTTTGAATCTTTAATCAACGGTGTAGTAACTTTGGTTGATTACTGTACGGAAGGAAGCATTAATTTACAACCTGCTATTGTTTTAAGCTAGTTATTTTCACATTAATTTTTTTATACGGTTATTTTCACCTTAATTACACTTCTAAAATATTGACTGTAAAAAGTCACAGTTAATACTTGGTAGTTGTTGAACTTCCAGGAATTTTACCTTTGAATGTGGGTTTTGGGAGCCCTGGAAAAAAGGACAAACGGAGACCTGTTGGGATTTTGGAGAGCTTTTATTTTTTCTGCCTGTGAATTTTTCTGAGATCCATGAGGAGACACATATCCTAGAATCACTTCTTCTTGCTCCAGATCTTCCTCTGATGAAAATTCAGTCTTGGGTGATAGATTTCTGATTGAATCTTAGGAACTAATGGAGTTGGTATTATTTTCCTTGGTAGTCTTTTGTTCATTTAGGTAATTTTGTCAAGTTTCATAGGTTTCTACCATTTCAATATTGGAATTTAAATTACATTTTAGTAGATATATTTGTGCCTCCTAAAAAGAAAAGTTATTTTGAAGTGATCTCTGAGTCCATGCCTAATATCCAGTATATGTTCACAAACTGCTAATACTTTGGTTAAGTTTGAAATCTGAGATAGTATAAAGAGTTCAGTATTTGATCTTTGCTATATGCTGGTGTGGCTGATTTGGTCGTTTCTCAAAATTTATCATTTCACAATTGATAGTTAGCTCAATTGTTCATGCTAGTTTATGAATTATAATTCAGAACAGTACTTGACTATCCCACTGTTTCTCTCTCTCAATTGGATTTTGAATATCTCATCTCTTAGATATCCGTCATCTCGTATATCTATTCTATGGCCGCGAGAGAAGCTTGATGACTTCCAGATTCTCATCTCATCAGCTTAGCAATGGTCTTTACGTGTCAGGCGGGCCTGAGCAGCCAAAAGAAAGAGCACCTACAATGGGCTCACTGCCATGCCCTCTACTGTAAGTTTAGGGTTCTAAATCAGTTGTATGAATTCAAATTTGTGGAAGAATTCATGGCCGCCTCAGGAGTATATCCACAGGAACACTTTAGAATTGGTAAGCTTCTCTTCTCTCTCTTCTTCGCCTCTCTTTACTTCCTCAGACAATCCAAAGATCGAAACTTTTAAATGAAATCTACAATTTACTTCAAGGCACACTAGTATTGAATTTACCATGTTTGCGCGGGAATTTCTCTTGGTGACTGGTATTGAATTACTATGTAGATTAAATCATTCTTATTGGTCAATGTAGTTAATAGCCCATCTTGGTGGTACAGGTTAGAACTGTATATGCCAACTCAATCCAATCTTACTTTGCCCAATTTCATCTTTTATAGTGCTTTGAAAAAGAAATTAAAGGAGAAGATGGCTGAATTTCAGGCAGTTCAAACTTACATATACTTTTAGCCTTATTTTGTTTCTTTCAGGTGAATTTTTATAGGTTTGAGCATTTAATTGCCCCTTATCTGTGGCTATGTAACTTCCTTTGACCTGAATATTGGTACCATTTCTCATTTTTTGTGATTTTCAGTGACTGGCACAAGAGCTGATGAAGAGGTGAAACTTGATGCATTGTTCAAATTTTTTTTTTCCTCCCTGCCCCCTTGAGACCACTTTTTACTGTCAGCACTGGGATACTTTGAATGAATTTTTGACATGTTGAACAATTTGTTCCAACTTCCTATCACCCATACAATTGTTTTAGTTTGAGCTGTTAGATTTACTAAATTGGAAATTAAGTTTCTTTTTAAAGAAAAATTATTAGTTTCTGGAGATGTCATGTCACAGTATCTTTCTTGCATGCTTAGTTTGATATTGTCAATCTAATTAATGTTATCTTTTGCTACTGTAGGAGAATCATTGGTTCTAAATAAGCAAAGACTCTAAACAGAGGTCAGTACTCAATATCTTAGTTTGAATATTTCATGTGTTAGTAAATAGGTTCTAAAAGCAACTTGTCACGCTCAACTTGTCCTGCCTTAGATATATATTGCTTCCTATATATGGACAGATGCTGCTGATTTTGAGTTGAAAGGTTAGAGGAAAGCTCAATGTTATCAGTTGGGTGACAAGAACAAAAACTTAGTAGAGATTAGAGAATAGCAAAGGAAATCAGAAGAAAGAAAAGCAAAGGAAGTTATGTTTGAAGAATAAAAAACTCAGTACTAGCACTTTGTTATTATGTCCATGCCTCATTCACCAAAATGATTAACTAATCCTTTTGATATAATAAACTGATTTCAGTTGGAGATGAGAGGCAGCAGCCAATACACCCAAGCAGATATTGATCAAGTACGAAATGAGTGGGGGAAGTTTGTTGTCAACACATATGTGCACGAGTCATGAAGTAGCGCACTTGTTGCTGGTACATTTTAGATAAGGAAAGCATCTTTTTTGTGCTTCTCTGCTGGTACATTGTCAGGCACCATGTGTGGCATGTTTTGGAACAATATATATGTGTATCAGATTTTTGATGTCCCAAGTAGATGGGCATGCACTAGAATGCTTTTCTTGTGTAAAATGTTGGTTTTAATGATTGGGAAATGCACCCCTTTTGCTTTTGAAGTTTAAAGTATTGGTTATATGAATCATTTGATGGTTTGCAATATTTGTATTTGATAGAGTACTGTTCATTTGGTAAATGGACCAAATGAATGCACAATCTAATTCAGGAATGGGATGTTCAAATGATCACACAACAGATTAGATATAATGATCATTGTTTGTTGTCTGAATAGCCAAAAATGGGACAAAAACACATTGTAATCAATCATATCACACATCGGTTTTTAATGAATCAATGTCTTCTGATTTATACTCAGACAACAGAATTAATTGAACTTTGTTATCGTAAACGTTAATCACACATCAGAATTAATTGAACTCTGTTGTCTTAAAAGTTAATCACACAACAGAACCAATTGAAATCTGTTGTCCTAAAGTTAATCACACAACAGATATAGTCCAACAACTGAAGTGTGAAGATCAATCAGACAACAGAAAAAATAAAAAAATGTTGTCTGATGCGCTTAACATACAACAGCTTAAAATTGGCACTGTTGTCTGAAGACAGCGCCTCAACTTCTGTGCAGCTGCGCTTGGCATCTGCCGAGCCATCTGCTGAGCTATCACACAACAGTTATAACACATACCTATTGTCTGTGTGTTAATCAAACAACTGTGTTCCACCGTTGTCTGATTTTTTATCAGACAACGGCTCACTCTACAACGGTGGGACTCCAAATCCCACATCGGTTTTCTGCCGTTGTCTGATAAGATTTTTGGTGTAGTGTGTACATTGTCCAATATACCCCCCTTACATTTTCCCCCATTCTTCATGAGAAATTCCGTCCAAATTGATTGAATTTTTCACTCCAAACCCCTAATTACAGCAATAACAAATAAAGCATTTATTGAAACTCTAGCACGAAACATACTTAAACAAAATCAAATAAGACTCAGACTTGGCCGTGACCAGAAAAATCAAGCTCCAAATTGAAATGCTCGCACAACCATTCAAACATAATTAAACACAATCAGTTACCATATCATTCTCGTTCAGTTCTTTCGATCTCAAGGCATACAACATAACCACTACAAGTAGAAATCCATATCTTTCATCAAAACATTACCTGATTACCTTCTTCACAATCAGTTCAATTCATCCCTTCTAGGTGATAGTCTCGGCTAATTTTCCTTAACCCAAAACTCCATGTATTCATCTCTACCACAAAACAACATTCTCAATAATCTCAATTTCCCAACAAAATCAAATTCACAGTTCAAAGGCTTGGGTTTCTTACCCTATTTCAATGTTTTTCTGAGGCCAAAACTCCACGACGTACTGGAACTCGCTATTTTCCTCAGATCGTCATCCTTCCCTTAAGGCTTAATAACAATCAAGACCAAAAGCTCTCCTTCCAATCTGAAGTCCATTGTTTCCTCCAAACCAATATTCAAATATTGCAAATCGAAGAACTAAACATCAGAAATCCACCAATTTCAAGGCTGGAAGTCGATCAGATAATGAAAGAGGCTTCAGGGCTAGCTTACCAGAACAATTGGACTACGCCGGCATACACAAAGAAGCTATGGTAGTACACGTGCCAGCGATCGCACTTGTGGCGGCTCTGATCTAAATCGAAAGGCGGCGCCTTGGAAGTGTGTGGGTATTAAAGTGCTGACTCTAATTATGGAAGTGGTTTAGCTCGATTCGAGATGGAGGTTGGTGAATGGAGAAGCATAGATTCTGCAACTCCAGCAATGGCGCGTACGGCGTTCCAACCAACGATGCCACCGCCAACCAACAACTCATGTTCCTGATCTACAGCAAGGCTGGATTGGTGATCTCCTCATCAAGATATGCCAGTAATAGCTTCGAGTATGGCTCCAGCCACTTCGATAATTGCTGCTCCTTCAAAGATGACATCGCAACCGTCATGCCCACCCACATCTTCAACTCTGCCAATCACCCCAACGTCGACTGGTACGAATTGGATTGATTTGGATCTGGGTTTGGGTAACAAACGGATTAATTTGGATTTGGGTAATCTTAATCCAAATCCTCAACTCCAAATCACCATATCCGAAGACCTTAGGGTTTTGGGCAAATTAGAGGATGTTTTTGGATGGAGAGCTCGGTGGTGGTGGATTTTGCTCAACACATGGCTCCGTTCGGCGGTGGTGGATTTTGGGTGTAAAGAAAAGAAGGAAAAGAGACGAAAAGAAATTAAAGAGAAAGAAAAAAGGAAGAACAGGGGTCTAGTGGACATTTTACCATCCACCTCGCTTGCATGGCGCTGACGTGGCGTCTAATTGTGTGCCGCGTCAGCTAGTTAACAGACTATTTAGACGGTGAGGACTTATTAGACGGAAATTTAGACTGTCAGGGACTTTTCAGATTAAATTACAATGTCAGGGACTGAAACAATGAGAGAGGCATAGTATAGGGATATATATATATATATATATATATACAGGCCTTCTCCACTGCGGACGTCCGCAGTTTTTCATTGGTGCGAATTTCCAGTTTTGACCTACTTTCCGATCATATTTTCACATCTTAACCGTTCAATTTTTAGTTCCTAATGTATAGATCACCTCTGCAAAATTTCAGCCAAATTGGTGATCGTTAAGGCATCCAAAACTACAATTTACAACAATGTACACGAACGGTTCCGGTTTGGCAGATTCGGACCGTTCGTGTAAATTGCAGTTTTGGATGCCTTAACGATCACAAATTTGGCTGAAATTTTGTAGAGATGATCTATACATTAGGACCTAAAAACTGAACGGCTAACATGTGAAAATGTGATCGGAAAGTGGGGAAAAAATGGAAATCCGCACCTTTTTTCTTAGGTGCGGATATCTGCACCTGAGAATGATTCTATATATATATATATATATATATATATATCGAGCCTCCTAAACGTTCACACTAATTGAAATGGACTGGTAAACACAATCATCATCTGCGTCATGAGTTCTGTTTGATCAAAGATAGGTGAACCTTCCCCGGTTAGCTTCTTAGTACCTTTAAGAGTATCTGCAATCATGTTCACATTTTCCAGCTAAAATTTAACTAAAATGACTAAAATATTAAGAGCTCTTTATAAAGGACCACAATGTTTTCTAAGATTCTTTATAGAATGTAAGGATTGATATATGCAGATGTTCGAGAATCGGCAATAATTAATACCAATTGCATTTCAATCTCCTCTAAGATAGATTCAAAGTTCGAATCTCGTTTTCTTTTACCTCAGCTCATTTTTAGTTAACCACATTACAACGAAGCAGATGCCAACTACGTACTAGACAAGCAGTCTTTTTTTCGAACAATGTCGATTGATTACTTGGATTAAGGGGAACAAAAATTAGTGCTGATGACCTACCGAGCAGAAGAGAAGTTTCAATGGATCTCCTTAATTTATTTTGTTTTGTGAAAAAACCAACTTAATAAACATGATTGGTTTACCTAGAAATGGAAAGAATAATTTGAGCTTAACTATCCAAGAGAACAGGTGGATTGATTTTGATGTAAGTTAATATTAACCACTCAATCACTACAGGTGGTCGAGTTGGTAAGAGCCTCCAGGTATGGAACCCCCACACCCCAGTCCGAATCATGCCGACGCTTATTGGAGTTAACTCTCAATATATTCTTGGTGGCCAGGGGGAGGAAGCGTTCTGACAAGATCTCCCGAGAACGGATTAGTCTATGAGCCTAGGAAGTCTTTGAGGACACCGTATGATTGACAAATCAAAAAAAAAAAAAAATTAACCACTCTCTCCAAAAAAATTGGACTGCACCTAGGTTTTGCAATTTTCATCTTGTCTGGTGGCCCTCGAGATCGGCATTGGTTCTCCATGCCGATATTGGGCGGCATTGGCTCGGTAGTCTCATGAGTGAGGTGTGGCTTGAGGTTTGAGCGAAATGGCCGGGTCACGGCAGGGCGTCAAGAACTTCCAGGACCTATGGCGGCGGACATCTTCGGCAGGGACTTACCAGGACCTGTGATGGTGTGGCTATGGCGGTGTATGGTAGATCGGTGTGGCGACGAAATTTTGCTGGTCTGGGATGATCGCTGGGGCGGCGTGGCTAGGTTTCTGCGTGGTTTCATGGGGGAGGTCACGGCGGTTGTAGGTCTGCCAGCGTGGTCGGCGGCTGGAGCTTAGGATGGTGGAGCGGGCTTGGGTCATCCATTTCTGTTGGGCCTTGAGCTGGGTCCATTCTCTTAGGGCTGCCCTTTTGGGCTTTAATTTGGGCTCGGGTGTTTTGCCCTAGGCCCAACCTATGTTTTTTAGTTTATCTAATTACAATAAATTTCTTATATTAGGAAGCTATGCATTTCTCTGCACTCTATGTACCTCTAGCGCCTCTGAAGTAGTACTAAAATAGGATTCCCACTACTTCTACGTATTTGATTATATAATGGATAGGTCTATTTCTATGTACCACTATGGGTACTACCACTATCTTCTTGTCTATCTATGTTCTTAAATGGCAGCTGAAATGTATGTAACGGTCTATTCTGGCTTGTGATGAATATAACAATCATTTATCGATTGATTCAAAAGTGAGAGAGAGAGAGAGAGAGAGAGAGAGAGAGAACAAGTGGAATAAAAAAAAGCATTAAAAAGCTCTAATCATTGTCCAAATCATATATTCATAATGAACAGGTGGAATTTTTTTTTGAATCAAGCCCATAGGGCGAAATAGTATATTCATCACAAACCAGAATATGCCGTTACATACTCTTCTGCTGTCATTTAAGGACATAGACAGACAAGAAGGTAGTGGTAGTATCCATAGTAGTACATAGAATAGACCTACTCATTATACATTTCAGATCGTAGAGATAGCGGAGATCCTCATTTAGTACTACGCCGGAGGCGGTAGAAATCTAGGTTCCTAATACAAGGAAATTATTGAATTTAGATAAAACTAAAAACAAAGAGTTGGGCCAAGAGCCTAAACCCTAGCCCAAATTGAAATTCTACTGGACTAGGGTAGGACCCCATCCAAAAACTCAAAGCCCAAGTAGAGGACAACCACCAAAAAAGGTCCACCAAGGCCCACAGACCAGTCCGGTTCAAGTCCACCTGCCCAACCTCCCTGTCGTACGAACTAGCCACGACAAGCCTCTCTCCGTCTGTCGCACTCTGCCACAACCTGCCTCCCACGTTCCGCCCCCACGATCGCACCGTCAGCGCCTCAAAACGTCACTGCACGGGCCATGCCACCACAATCACCCTACCTAACCCAATCCAACCACCCCACATTGTCACCTCCACTACCCGCACAGCCCCAATCGGCTGCGCTGCGATCCCACCGCTGAGACACAAAGCCCACGAGCCACGCCTCTTCAAAGTATGCCAAGACGAAGAAAAACCAAAAAAACCCGATCCAGGACAACGCACCACCCGCCGCCCTCGAGCCTGACTCGTGGCACTGTCATCTGGGTTCGATCACTGGATCAGTTAGCACAACCGCCGTCGTCCATCCTCCCAGCTAGAACAATCAGACACGCCCAAGCAACACCCTATTCGATGGCCCTCCATGAGCAATAGCAATCCAAAACCCGTCCGGCAGCCAACCTCACGACAACGGTGAGGCCCGCCCGCGAGTCTGAGCGCCTCCGGACGAGGACGAGGACGATTTTGCATAGCGGAGACCGACCTTTTTAGCCACTCTCTCAGACTAACCCTATATCAAGGCTTACAATGCTGGTCAACACTTCCTTTGTTTCAAAGTAAATAAATGTGAATAAAATAATGAACAGGTGGAATTGTGGAAAGATATCGTATAGATATTAAAAGCCACAAGAAAATTGTGAAAAGACAACCTAAAATTTAATCAGGATATACCCACAACAATAGATTCAGGTTTCAATTGTGTATAGGAACGATAATCATCGTTAATTACGTGCATAGGGTTCATCTGTCCCTGAGCTTCTATTCGATCGGCCAACCAAAAAACTCCATTAGAATGATATGATGTGCACTTTACTAGCTAGGTCTTATAGTTTTGTATATTTGTTGGCACGTTACGTCAATTAGGAATAGTTAAAACTTAAAAACTTATAGTAGCCATCGACTCGAATTGGAAACATTATTAACATAAGAGGAAAAGACGAAACAAGCTAATTAGAGATCTACTTTATTTGATTTTGTTTTGGGACCTGGACAAATTAATATAATTGAAGTCCATACTAGAAGATTCAGTTGATTTCGAATAATGGAAGTTTTGTCTTTCTTTCTTGTTTTGATCACAACGATTGATCATTGTTTGTAGCGAGTCATCATGCACATGCATAGGAAAAGGCGGCGAAAAGATTTCATTTATTCAGATATATGAGTCATGAAGTACTAACTTAGATCAATTCCTCATTGATTAATATATATATATGAGTTATGCGTGATGATTTGACTATATTTACTAAGGAATTGAATTGCATCTTTAATGATATTAGTGTTTTGGAGAATCAGAAATTGAGAGAAATTTGTTGTGTATTCTCGTTGATAATAGAGGTCTTTTTATATAGAGGATTACAATGCATAAAATCTCTATCATACAAGGAAAGTAATTGTACATTGAATAAGAATCTAGATCCTTCTAAGTTAACCCTATTACTACTAGGTCAAGTAACCTAGAGTTTGGGCCAAACACAAATTAGGGTTTTACTTGAACACTCCTCCTTGTGTTGCCCAAACGCGGTGCTTCTCTCGTTGCCTCGTTAAAAACCTTGTCGAGTAACAAAATCTCAGTGGGAAAAAAATAACCTCGGTTGAAGGGGAAAAAGAGCACAACACACCCTTCACGTTTCGATGTAAACATGTAGACATCTCCTCCTGATGTCTGCGTCTCCCCCTGATGACTACGATCATGGGAGTTCAGATAATTTCCGCTAGCCAATTCTCGTCACATGTTTCTCGAACGTGGATTTGGGCAATGACTTAGTAAACAAGTCTGCCACATTATCCTCAGATCGAACCTAGTTCACTTTGGTATTTGAGGAGAGTCTGTTGTTGCTGATTATGCTTGGTGTTGTCGCTTTTGATGTAGCCTTACTTCATTTGTTCAAAACGAACAACATTATCCTAAATGCTCGTAGGCTCATCTTGTGGTAGACTTCAAACCACAATTTGCTCGAACATGCGTAATTATAGATTCAATCCATAACATTCACGAACACTTCATGAAGAGCAATAATCACTGCATGGTTTGAAGATATAGCGACTACGGTATGTTCTGTAGACTTCCAAGATATCACTGTCTTTTCCCATGGTGCACACTTAACCAGTTTGGGAGCGACCTTTGTGTAGGTCAGAGAGGTACCCAACATCAGCAAAACCTTCCCAAACACTTATATCGTTTTGGGATGGGGACAGAGAATGCAAGCCAGCGTTGGCGGTGTTTCTAGTGTGTGATGGGTCCGAATCCATCATCTCTCTGTAGGGATAGAACAAGCTCATATCAATCGTACATCTCAAGTACTGAAAGATGTCTTTTACACCAATCAAAATGGCGTCGCGTTGGCGCAGAGCTATACCTTAGCTAACAAGTTCACTGCAAATGAGATGTCCGGTCATGTGCATTGAGCTAAGTACAATAATGCGCCTATTGTACTCAAGTAAGGCACTTCTGCTTCTAGCACATCTTCATTATCATCTTTCAGACGAAGAGGATCCTTTTCAGGATCAAGACTAAGGATGATCATGGGGGTGCTTGAAGGTTTGACCTTGTCAAAATGCCTAAACATCTATCAACACGATGCTCAAGTTTCAAACCGAGACATAATCGTGTTCTCCCAAAATCCTCCATCTCAAACTCGGATTTGAAGTGTTCAGCTGTTTCCCTTAACTCTTTAAGGGCTTCTAATGAAGATCATGTCCAACAAGAACCGCGATGGAATCCGAAACTTGTTATGGAAATGCGTGGACATATCCCTTCCCAATCAAGTAGTCATTTTAGCGAGCGTTTCAACCTCTTTGTAAACACGCTCCGTGATCTAGAGCCACTCGACTTGGGTAAATGAAGTTCAACATGAACCTTCATGTATATTCCGTATCTAGATCCCTATAGAGATACGTAGTGACCACATTTGTAAGTTGCATGTTCAATTATTCGGAAACTACCAAACTGACATGGTAGTGGAGTGCAATGACATCCATTATGAGAGAATATGTCTCATCGTAGTCGATTCCAGGGCGTTTTGTGAGAAGCCTTGCGCCATAAGGCGAGATTGCCATTTTTTTTCTCATCACGCTTTCTAAGGAATACCCATTAGTTAATAGATTTTATGTTAGGAGGTGTTGGCATCACTACCTCGAAAACCTTCCTCTTCGTTAGAGAATCCATCTTAACCTAGATTGCATCTTTCCATTTAGGCCAGATTTCTCTACGTTGGCATTCATTCATCAACGGAGCGTGGTTCGATATCATTGGACTCAAGAAACTCACAAGCAACGAAATGTGCGATTACATCATCAATCATGATGGAGTTTCTATCCCACGTCTCATGTACACTAGAGTAATTTTCACGGAGCTCTATATTCTCAGGAATAGGTTCTGACGTTGAGGAGTCCCCCAACGATAACCATAACCCGGAAGATTCTCATGAGACGGATTTTGAGTGTCGATGATCAGAGGATTGGAGTGTGCCAAAGCATCCTTCAAACCTACGGGCCTCCCACGCATCCTAGCTGGGGCCATGACCTGTAACGCCAGAGTACCACTTTCTTTGGTGTTGGCGCCATGCCTACCTCCGTGTAGGGTGGCGCTACGTCCTCTCGAAAGGATGTCCTTCCTTGCAGGCTTGTTTGCAGCATATTTGTGTGATCCCGTCACTTTAACAGGAATCGAGATGAGACATATTGGGGACAGGCCACGACAATTCCTGTCGTTCCTGCTGAACATCCATGTTCTTATCTCCCCCTAACGACTGGAAGACTGTCTCATCGAAATGACAACCCGCAAATCTAGCGATAATAAGATCGCCTTGGAAGGGCATTAAGTGGCGGATCATTGTTGGAGTCTAAAATCCAACGTAGTTGCCCATTCGTCTGTAAGGACCCATCATAGAAAACTGTGGCGGCGTTATTGGCACATAAATGCCTCACTCAAATATGCATAAGTACGATACTTGTACCCAGTCACTAGCTATAACGCAGAGGTACATTGAGCGGCGGTGGGTCGTAGACGAATTAGCATAGCTGCATGAGATATTGCATCACCCCAAGCGGATATAAGGAGATTTGTGCACATTACCAATGTCCGGACTACCATCGTAGTCATTTTCGCAAGACCATTTGGATGTGTACATGGGAATGTGATGTCCAACATCAATCCCATTGCAATATCCATCGAAAGTCTTTCGATGTAAACTCTCTAGCATAGTCAAATCTAATTGACTGAATAGGATGATCCGTAGAGTGAGCCCGTTGTCATATGATATGTGCTAGGAGTGTAGCATAAGCATCATTTATAGGTGGACAATGGCACAACACGTGACCAGCGTGTTTGCGTGTCAACCAACATCATGAAATATTTAAGCGTTCGCAAGTTGGTTAAATCAATCCACATAATCCCCATGGATTCTATGTAAGAACAGAATGAGTATGTTCATTTCCTTTGCATAGGACGGTCTTAGTCCTAATTTCCCTAAGGAACGAGCTTTATAAAATGAGCGAGAGGCTATAGAAGCAACCAATCAGTATTTTGGTTAGGCATAAGCGTCTGAAATACTATTTGAAGCAAGTTGGTGATTGCAGCATCACCTGGGCGCCATCACCAAGATGAACGCTATCCATGGTGTCATGGATAGGGACTGTGCCAGCTCCAGGCTGGTGGTGGACGGAGGCGGTGCCCTAGGCAGCTGTGTCGGTCACACTTAGTCCAGAAATCAACTTTTGATTCATGCTTCGTTTCGCTCCAAAGAAATGATGTCTATGTGAAGTCTTTAGTAGACGGATCATCATACTATGACCAAGATGACCTATCCTGTCGTGACAAAGCCAATATGTGTCTAAATCCAAGAGATCCTCTCTCATAACTTTATTGGATTTAATAGCTCGAATAGTGACATAAAGTCCACTAGAGAGATACATAAACTTCTCTAAGATGCGCTTTTGTTCGCAATCATTAGAGGTATTGCAAAGGAACTCATTTCCGTTCTCTACATGAGTTTTCGCATGGAATCCGTTGGCTATTCATAGGTGTGATTCACCCTAGAAGCATAGAGAGTTTCTGTGACAGTAATTAAGGTGTCATTTGGCAAGTGTAACTTGCGCTATTCCATGTCCTTAAATGGTGTCATTTAGTCACAAAAGTCTTATGCTCAGAATCAAAATGGAGTCATAAAGAACTCAAAATTTTAATCATAAGCCAACAGAGTTACATCATTGTCTCTTTGACTAAACAAAATCTAATCCAAAATGATAGCTAATGCAAAACAATGGTAGTCGTCTAACTTCTTTCGGTAATTCCAAAATAAATGTGACCATGTGAGTAGAGAGATGTCGGTGGAGCAAAGCTCGCTTAAGTACCACTAATCTCAGAACCTTCCTAGACATCACACTTACTTTGAGTGAGCCTACTTTGAAGAAAAGCTAAACCATTGGAATTTACTACAAAAATATATGGCAATTGCCTATTACATCTCTTGGAAAAATAAAGACTTAACAGAATTGGCGATTTATTGATCCCAGCCATATTTGTAGTCTTCAACCCTTCACTCTAGGTTATCTTCTTGATCTTCTTGTTCCATATAGTGAGCTTCTCTTGCTTCACAATATGCTTTGTAGATGGTGACAATTTCTTCACGAGCTCTACAAATGTGTGCCCAATGATCAGACACTCCACATCGAGAACATACATCTCTTTGCTCAAAGTCCATTGATTGAGGCGCTTTGAAAGCTTCATTTAGATGGCTCTTAGTGTTGCTGGCTTCACCAACATGGCTAGAGGCGTTGCCTCCCTCTCTCTTTCCATGTTTACCTCTTCGGTTCCGTGTTCCCCTATTTTTGCGATTACCTTCCTAAGTAAAGAGATTATATGGACCAGAACGTCCAAATGTATTCCTAAGATTAGGGTTTCGCTCTTGGCGCCCTCTCTTTAGGGTGCGACTATAATTGGATTCCGGAATATGCTCTGTTCCCACGGATCTCGAATTATAGTTCTTCACAAGGATGTTGTCATGCTTTTCACCGACATTCATAACTCTAATGAACTCATGAAACCTTGTGATTCGTCTTGCAGTAACATCGATTCGATAGTTCATAGCAACCATCAATGCAGAGAAGGGGAAAGTAGAGAGTCTTCTCAATCAACATCGCATTTGTGATCTCTTTACCACAAAATTCCATTAAGGATTTAATGCGAAGTGTTTCTGAGTAGTCAAGAACTGACTTGAAATCACAGAAGTGGAGGCTATGCCATCTCACTTCTAGGTCAGGAAGCAGGGAGTCACGGACATTGCCAAATCTATCTTCGAGTGAGACCCATAGCCTTCTGGGGTCTTCTTCATTCATACACTCGTACTGGAGCTAATCATCCATATGACGAGTCATTAAGATGATGGCTTTCCCCTTATTTTCCTCTAAGGCTGCTCTATTTGCTTCCAAAGCTTGAGCTTGCTCAACAGTTAGCACGTCCTGGCTAGGCTCTAGAATCTTATCCAAGATTCCATTGGCCTTAAGATGCTGGCGGATATCACGAACCCACCTGTGATATTCAGAGCCAGTTGTTCCCAATGGAGCAAAGTCATATTTGTTCAGGTAACTCATCCTGAAATAGAACAAGAAATTAGGGTTAGTTTCGGAGCAAAAAAGGCTACCACGAAAACAAATAAAATTTCTGAGCGTAGTCGCTTCCAAGAAATTAGGAATTTCCGAATGTAGTCTCTTCCAAGAAATTCGATTCCAAGAGGGGTTGGATTAGATCGAAACAATGATGTTTGCAGTCAATCGTTTTATCTCAACGAACTCTAAGTTTTGTGAACTCTACAAGCTCCAAGCTTGGAGTGAGCACGAACTCCCACAGTTCGGCTTAATTTGGTCTCCCCTGTGATAAAGAAAGGGGGGTAGAAGAAGGGAGGTTGCGAGTCCCAGAAAAAGAAGAGAAATTGAATTTAAAAACTCTAAAAAAAAGGGAACGTTTACCAAAAAATACCTCGAAAAATTGCCGGAAATCTTGACAGGAAAAGTTAGCCTAAAAAATGTCGCCTGAAAGTGGCCTGAAAAGTAGCCAGAAAAAGGTTGACCGGAGGGTTGACTGATGTTGACCGAGGTGCTAACGTGGCGCTTTGATGCTGACGTGGCAGGCTGACTGGACGCTGACTAGATGCCTGCGTGGCTGATGACGCAGGGCTGACGTTTGTGGGCTTCAGGCTGTTGGGCTTCTGGGCTTTGGACTTTGGGCCGAGATCCAGCTGTGCTTCTGGGCCTAGGGTTTTTCTTTCCTTTTGGGCCGAAGCTTTGGGTTGCTGGGCTGGGTTAACTGAAGTAGGCAACGGTTTGGTGGTGCAGTATCTTCAGAAGGCCGGTTCGGTTGTTTCCAGGCCGGTTCCAGTGATGGTATATCCGGTTCCCGAAATCTAGGGACGAGATGCAGCTACTGACAAAAGATGGCAGTGGAAGGTGGACTGGAAGATGGCAAACCAGGCAGAAGATCTCGGATTCTTCTTGGGAGGCCATTTTGGTCTCTTACGGTGACCGGTTCAGGTTAATTCCGGCCAGTTTTTGGGGCAGCGCCTTCAGTTCTGGACTCCTTGAGGAGAAAGCTTCAAGGTGGGCGGCGGTGGTTCCTGGGATTTGAAGGCTATGAATTTAGGGTTTCAGGGTTAAGGCTTCGTGCTGATAACGTGTTTTAGAGAATCAGAAATTGAGAGAAATTCGCTATGTATTCTCATTGATAATAGGGGCATCTTTATATAGAAGATTACAATGCATAGAATCTCAATCATACAAGGAAAGTAATCGTACATTTAATAGGAATTTAGATCCTTATCATTTAACTCTATTACCACTAGGTCAAGTGATCTAGAGTTTGGGTCAAACACAAATTAGAGTTTTACTTGAACAATTAGTTATTTTTCAGTTAAAATTTAGATAAATAGTTAAAGAGTTATTTTCGCTAGTCATTACACAATTTCTCTCTATTTTATACTAGAGATGCCCTCTACACTATCTGATAATTTAAAAAAAAATAATAATAATAAATAAATAAACGGGGATTGAAGTTTTTCACATGAGTTGGCAGGTTTTTTATATAAGTTTGTGGTTTTTTCATGTACTTTATCCCACTTTCACAATTTTATTATTATTATTATTATTGTTTTTTTCTTTTTCTTTTTTGTAATTTGACTATTATTCCTAACAATTTTCATGAGTAATAAAACTTTTTAATAATTCAGGGTTATTTTAGTGCATTTTTTATGTTGGGTTAATCTAGTGGAAGCATGCTAAACTGCAGCCTGCAAATGAGACGAACGCTACAGAGCTTCCCTTGGTCATAAGAGGTCACTGGTTCGAATTTCACCCTATGAAAAACATCCTTTGAGAATGGACTATACTCAAGTTGCTCTCGAGTCTCGACCCATGGTGATGGGACTACTTAGCAAGGAGGGCAAAACACTTGTCTCTTTGGGTGGGTCCCAATCGACAGACAGGCGTATGGGGATGATATTGAAAAAACTGTCTCACGACCCAGAGTGATAGCTTGCTCAGCCACCATTTTAAAGATCAAAAACAATAGTCTCAACTCATGGATCACAACCAAAATCTTGTGACTGGCCCTAGACATAAGGCTGTCAATTCCGACCCGACCTGCCAACACGACTCGAAACCCGCAAGAAATAAAGCGGGTTGAACCCGCATGATTAAAAAGCGGGTCAGCGGCGGGTCAACCCGTCATGACCTATTTAATAAACGGGTTAACCCGCCAACACAAAGTGAACCCATATAACTCGTTTATTAAATGAGTTCGGTTATATTATATATATAACCACATAAACGACCCATTTAAAAGTCCAAATAATAATATATGCATATAAAGGTTGAATAAGTCTTTTTCTCACTTTAAGCTAGGGTTACCGTTAACACTATAAATTCTCTTGTTTGGGTCTTGTATCAACACACAAACCCTAACACTCACGGGTCATCTGCATCAAATTTTCTTCTATATTGATTCTCTGCAAACTGCAAAGGTATATTAGTATATAGCATATCCATCTGCTGCTCATCCAAGCTAAGAGAAATAATGCCAAACTCATTAGCATGTGACCATTTTTTCTTGGTAAGTGACGTTAATTACTTGTGCAGCATTTTTTTACTCTTTTACTGTGAGGAAGTAGATCTTTCTTTTAGTGTCCTAATTACGTTTTGTATGAGTTTGATGCTAGTTTAATCTACTGATTTTGATTTTCTTCCAATTGTAGGTGGTAATCACTTGCTTTTCTTTTTGAATAAAGTGAAGAAGACTTTGGAAGTTAGGATTTGATTGATGCTCTACATTCAATTTTAAACTTCAAATTTAATTATGGATTAATGGATTATGCTATATTTTTTCTAGTAATATTAGAAGCTCAGAGTATTTGATTCTAGGATTGGACAACTTGGATGATTATTCATGAATTATATATAATTATTTATACTCTTTATCTTGTGGAGTTTTAGTGAATTTAATTAAGTCATGCATTTTTTTAGTTAAATGAGTCACAATGTTAATGGGTCATTTTATCTAACACGACACGACCTATTTATTAAATGGTTTAGAAACGGGTAACTAATTTAATAAACAAGTTAGGTTTAGATTTAAATTTTTGACACGATTATTAAATGAGTTAGGTTTGAGTTTGTCTCCCATAACACGATAAATATCTTGACCCGACACGACCTATTGACAACCCCTACCTAGACAGCAAAACAAGGAAAATATATTAATTTTATCCGGACATGTGACGGAACGGATTTTGGGGGGCCCAAACACTTGAGCCGACTTTCAATAGAAAGGAAAAGCAAACAACCTTGGACGACATATCAAATTAAAACTCTGGAAGATACAATGTAACAAGGCTTCAGCGGTGCCAGGCCCAATACTGTCACAACATTAAACACAAAACCCTTCAGAGTCCAAAGAGTCTGAAACACTGGAAACGCTCTAGGTAAACAGGAAAAATGATCAACAGAATCAGGTAGGGAGAAAAACATCAAATCCATAGCACCAAATCAAACACCCCATAAAGTGAACGACACTAGTTTTGCAAATTGGATAGCCTCACTATCATACCCTTGTTCTTCAACAAATTGGAGTTTCAACAAAGGCAACTGGACGATTAAAATTGCAGACCAAAATCAAACCATTCAATTAAGAAAAATATAGGTAAAAGAAGCAAGTAGATTCTTCATTCCAAATCAGCCTAAACAACATCGAATTCCAATCACTTCATAAAAAAAAACCCTAATCCAACCACCACCGAAATCAGGCCCATTCCCTTTACAAATTTCCCAAATCCCAAACCCTAACCCTAACCGCCGAACCCGTAGAGAGTCCTGCCCTGCCTCTTGAGCGCGTACACCACATCCATGGCCGTCACCGTCTTCCTCCTGGCGTGCTCGGTGTACGTCACGGCGTCGCGGATGACGTTCTCCAGAAAGATCTTGAGGACGCCACGTGTCTCCTCGTAGATGAGGCCACTGATACGCTTGACGCCGCCACGGCGAGCCAGACGGCGGATGGCCGGCTTGGTGATGCCCTGGATGTTGTCGCGGAGGACCTTCCTGTGGCGCTTGGCTCCGCCTTTGCCCAAACCCTTACCGCCCTTGCCCCGACCCGACATTTTGATTCGACTTCGGATTTCGGATCTTGGATTTTTTGAAATGCTTTGAGTGAGAGGGAGGTGGTGAGCGGGTGGGATTTTATAGTTGGGGGTCTGTGTTTTCTGGCTCTGAGATTTGGGAGGGAGAGCGTGTGCCGTTCGATTTGTTGTTGAATCCACGGGTGAGAATGGGGATCCGAGGCGTGAGTTTAAGTTGTGCGTGATTGGTTGGTTCTGTGGCTTGTGGTTTCACGAGGATTGATGACTTGGCGATTTTTGTGTTTGTGTAGAGTGAGATGTGAAGCGTTGGATTTGTGTACGTGGACGTTTGATAAATACACGGACGTCTCCTTGCCACAACTTTGGGTTAGAAACTTTAATATTCTAAAAAGCAAATTGTTCATATATGTTAAAAAATTTATTTTTTGTTGGAAAATAAAATTGTTCGTATATTACTTCTTCGAGTGGAATTGTGTTGATTATTAAACGTAGGGGGTCCAAATATAAAATTTTCATTAATATGTTGTAATTTCTATGAAGAAAATGTAGTTATCTGTTTGATTACACATTTAAGTAGAGATTGCTTCTAACGTGTAATTTGCTCCATTTGTTAACTAACATTTCCTTTAAAAACAAAGTTACATTTTCCAACATTCCCAAATTAACTACATGTGTGATTCTATCATAGTTGATGGAAAAGAAGGTTGATTTTGACACATAGTTCAAATTTTTATTTTTATTTTTTATCAAAATATATGACTCCATTCATTGATAAAATTTATAATCAAAAAGTTTATAATGGTCTTATTAAATCTTATCACAACCCTGCAATGATAAAAGGACCAAATTCTATTACGAAACTCAATCACTTTTATTTTTGACGAGAATTTGAATGAGTTAATCAAGCATCATTCCCTACCAATATGTAGCATAAGGTAAATATAAAGCGGCCTTTACCACACCATGTACGACCTTATTACAAACTCTCAAAGTTTATCTCTCACTACATGACTGAAAATTACTTACTAATTGTCGCACCTCATAAAGTAAAGCATAACTGAGATCTTCTTCACTAGTGTTCAGCGAGCAATGATATTTTGAACCTCCTAGTTCAAATTGTACATCGACAAATGTCAATTATTTTTCTTATTATCTTGATATATTGTTGCACAATATCGTAACTTGTTGGTTAGATACACACGTCCTTGCGGGTAGCCAGGTACCAAAAATATGTGAGGGGTTAAAAGAATCAACAGTATTTAGAGGGTGTATTCAATTCAGATTTTAAAAGACTTTGTTTGAGTTTTTAGAATCCATGGATTTACTTAATCCACGGATTGTTTAAATTCTATATGGACTCTGATTGATTCTAATGGATTGATTCACTAGTATTTGTTTAGATTTTACAAATCCTTATGATGTTTTTGGTAGGTTTATTTTTTTTTCTTCTTCTTTAATTAAGCAATGGATGTATGGATCCAACTATAATGCTATATCAATGAGAAGAAAGTATGGCAATATACCATTTTTTATGTTGTGTATAATGATATATGAATAATAAGAGAAAACTAACCAGCCAAAATGTTACACAAAAAATAAAGTAATAAACTAATGACATAATTTATTTCATATCTAATTTACAAAAGAATCATGTGTGTATGTATCATCTTAATAATACCATTGAAAGTGAGCTTCATTAGCTAGAAGGATTAAGGCTTCTAGAGCTATGGTGATAAAAATAAAATAAAAAATTATTAGATGGGAGCAGAGGCAGAGGAAGATAGTGGGAAAATAGGTCTAAGACAAGAGGTTCTTCATTTTTTGAGTGAGAAAGAATCCATCAAAATATTTTGGGAAGTGGTTGGATTGTTTTTTAGTTTTGATATGTATAAAAAGCACTATAAAATCATCTAAAATCCAGCATTTAATGAAATCCTTAAAAATCAATATACTTTTGAATATCAGCAGATTTGAATGGATAATTTTAAATCTTAATTGAATACATCCAGATTTTAAAGGACTATTCAAAATCTCAGTTGAATACCCTCAGACTTTTAAAATACAAAAAAATCTTGTAGACTCTTAATTGAATACACCCCCCTAAATTTGCGGAGTGGTATTAGTAAGTAGACTTTGGAGAAGCCACAAAGCATAGTCAAAAGCATCTAGTTTTGACGTTTGAATTGAAATAAAAGAATTCGTCACTGTTGGTCCCCATGTTCCATCAAAAATTTCATGATTGTTTATATGACCCACCTAAATCCAATGAAACAAAATTAACAGCTTAAGATGTTTATAGTTTTCGTCATGGTAATTTAAGGTAGGGTTTTTATCACTATCAGGGTTAAAATTTTATTACATCGGACAAAATAATACTCAATTTTTAAAAATGATCAAAGAGGTACATAGATTTATAAAAATTAATCAACTTCACATTTCCGTCCATTTTCTGTCACATCTCCATTAAAACTAAGGATATATACAAACTTTCACTCAATTTTTAGTTGAAAATGACAATATTATCCTCTAATTATTTATCTTTCTCTTTTTTTTTTTTTTTTTTTGAAAAGTTCTCTTTCTCTTTTTATGTCCTCGTTCTTTTGCAATCAGTATATGGGTGATTCTAGTTATACCTCCAAATTTGCTATTTGGACATCCTATACTTAATATACCTCTAATTTACTTTTCAGAATACTTGAAAAGCTAAGTAGACCTCCTTATTTTTTCCAAAACACCCTTGAACATGAGATACAATAATCTGTTACTCTACTTTTTATCTCTATGTTTAACCACGAGAAGAAGAATGAATCAAAATCATATGATATTGCTCTCTTATGAGTATGTCTTTCCTTCACCGAAATTAATCAAAGAATCCCTTTGAATTTGCTAAAAGAAGGATTTCTAGCGTTCTGGGTTAGAAGATTTAGAATAGCTATATTATAATATTCAATTAATTTAGTTTAAGAAAATTTCAAATCATATTGTTTTGAATTTATTTTCACCGAAATTAATCGAAGGGTTGGTTATTGATCTTGCATATGTTACTAGAATCCCTTTGAATTTGCTAAAAGAATGATTTTAAGGGTTTTGGGTTAGGAGATTTAGTAATAACTATATCATAATATTCAATTAATTTAGGTTAAGAAAATTTCAAATCATATTATTTTGAATTTATTTTTGTATTAAATGATTTTATTTTTTTTTAAAGGGAAATTTCATTGAATCAGCAATACAAATCGCTTATAGGGGCATCTCTGTCGTTGGCGGCGCTAGGGTAGCGAGAGCTTTCGCTCTCAAGGGTTTTCATGCTGTCCTTTTCCACTTTTAAAGCAATTGTATAATTCCAATTTCTCTCAATTGATTTCTAAACCCTTTTGTATTAAATGATTGGCCATGTATAAAAATTATTATTTTTACTTAATTGTTTTAGATAAATTATAAAACTATATGGCAATATAAGGAAATTCCGGAAAAAGAAAACAATAATTTAATTGAATGTTATATTTGGGGAGGTAAGAAGAGTAATTTTTTTTTTCATTTTTCTCACTTTGTCATTATTTGTCTTTTCATATGATTTGACAAAATTGAAAAAAGTTAGAAGTCCAAATATTAAATTTAGAGGTCCAACTAGAACCACCCTCAGTATAATGCATCTAGGCATCTACAGCCTAACTATCCAAGCTTATTTATTCTTTATTGTTGATTGCCCGACTCTTAAAACCTAATTTTGGTGTGAAAATACTATTTTAACCCCAGAAAATTTGTGACGTCACAAGTGATCAAATTTAACAGAGAATTGACGGAAACTAAGTTGATGTATCAAGTTAATTTATTTTTAAAAATTTAAGTATCATTTTGATTATTTTTTAAAGTTAAATATCATTTTCTCCAGTGCAAAACGGTTTAAACATTGTTTGGTGATAAAAAAACTCTTTAAGGTAACCTTTATACAAAAGTAAATGGTTAAAACTTTCAAGTTGCTCAACCCTGAGCTTTTGAAATAATGAGGTTAGCACTCACAAAAACAATTAGATATCAAGGTTCAGGGGAACAACCCAAGTTCTATTCATCCTGCACTATGTTTACACTTCGGTACAATTTGTTAAACCTCCTAGCAAAAACCTATTCGAGAACTAAAGAATATACAAAAGAAACTTCAGCTTTCCTTTGTTAAACTTATACAAATATACATTCCATATCTCCCTCTGCTGTGAACATCCCCTCAAGAGTGGTGCTATGTGCCCTGAGCTTTCATTATACACAAGTCCTTGAGATTCTTATGCCACCCTGAAAATTGTGTGGAAGTCTATTGGTGATGCTGGTCATAGTAAAATGAACTTTAACTGATACAACAGTCAGCTTATATTGAATATTACACCTACTCAAGGTAAGAAACAAGTCTAGAGATTTGCCAAGAAATCAATCTCTATTGGCTTTTCTTTTCTGAGGCTCAGATCTACTGCCTAACAACAAGTGAAACATATCATCATCAGCAGGTATTGCCATAACCAAAAACAAGCAGAAAATTCATCAATAGATAAAGGACACAAGTAGTCAACGCAAGTAACTTAGGATCATAAGCATCAAGTTATAATGGCTTTAAGATCCCAATTTTGCAGTGATGCAGATAATGGGTAGTATAAATCTACCAAGCACATTCTCATTCATATAAAGGGGTAAAGGGAAGCAACCAGTTCAATACAGTTTATAAGAGACAAACCTCTTGACGCTGTTACTCTAGGTAGCTCTTCCTGAATCCCAATAACTCCATGATCCTGAACATACCATCAGAGATAGCGAGTCAATGTGTCACAAAGGCTAAAGCTAAAGAGTTAAAAGTCATCAAACCACACACACACACACAAGGGAAGAAAATAGATAGCAAAGAAACCTTGTCATAAACTGCTGACTGATTGCGCCAGAATTCCAAGGGAGGTAGCTGCAGTCTTCCTACAACATAAACAATTAATTGAGCACCTAAAAACCAATGAAAGAGAACAGCACATACTGCACGTTGATGTTTCAGTTTCTGTCAAATCTTACAATCTCAATTTGTTTAATCCCATTTAAATGGTGTAAAAATACAGATAGACATGTTTTAAATGCTACAAACCATTCATTTTAACATCCAGATGTCCCCTCATATATTGAGCCATTGAAAATATGGCTACCATGTTGGGCCGACTTACACCCCATTTTCATTCAGCTAAACAAGTAGCCAAACCAACACAAAATAGTAAAGAAAACAAAGTAGACCTCGTGTATCTGTATGTAAGACAAATCATCATATCGGGTGTGTGAAGCCCACTCACCTGATCTTGACCGTCCGGCACTCATAGATTCTGGAGAAATAATAGACGTCTTCGTGTTCACCTTCGGAGTGGAAAGAGATGCCTCTTTTTTCTTATTCACCTCCAGAGTCGAAGGACTCGACTTATTTTTCTTGCTCACCTCCAATGTGGAAGGAGATATCTTTCTTTTCTTTGTGTTTACCTTCGAAGTGGAAAGAGATACCGCTTTTTTACTGTTCACCTCCAGAGTCGGAGGACTTGACATTCTTTTCTTGCTTCCGTCCAAAGAAGATACCTTTCTTTTCTTTGTGTTCACCTTTGGAATGGAAAGAGATGCCTCTTTTTTGTTGTTCACCTCTAGGGTCAAAGGGGTTAACTTTTTTTTCTTGCTCACCTCCAAAGTGGAAGAAGATACCTTCCTTCTCTTGATCACCTCTGGAGTTCCATCTTTTTTCTTCTTCACCTCCAGTGTGGAAGGAGTTGAGTTCTTTTTCTTGTTCACCCCCACCTTTTTTTTCTTGTTCACTTCCGGAATGAAATGAATTTGCTAACAAAGAGAAAAACAATAATAAAACAAAACACCAAATGTGACAAGCACGAGACAGACGAACAGTTACTTCAAACGGCCAGAGTTGAAAAACAATCAGCTTGAATTTACTATAACTAGCTTACTTGTGTATCAACGGTTACTTGTCTCATGTTTCTCTTCCTGGATTTGTTTTCTTCTTTAGCACCACTTTCTCCTTCTCCAACTGCAACATTCAACTCATTAGTTTGATTTTCTCAGGCAAGGTTAGATGAACAAGCTTATAAATGTGTACCCAGAATGCACACTACCTTGAGCTGTAACATTTCCAAAATCCTGTCCCTCTTTTGCATTGGAAGTCTGCTCCATATCATCTTCTACAAAATCAAAATCTAGTTTCCTTACCACATTCACATCCACTGGTTCTTGAAGTTCAGAATCTGAAGGACGGGGCATCCCATTCCCTACTGTTTCAAAACAATCACTTTGTAACAGGTTGCTCACACTGCCAGAAACTGCTGGAACAGAATCTATTGTATTTGTTTCAGAGTTCAATCCATTGCTAACCGTTTGCTTCTTCTTCTCTTTTGTCCTAATAATTCCTGAGAACAGTTGCGACACTCTGCCTGCAGACTTGCTTGGGGATCTCTCTGATATATCCATTTTTCCACCTGACTGAGCATTTGCATCGACTGCTCCATCTAGGATCTCAAGGGCTTCTGACGCAGGCTCAGATGCTGGACTCTTCTCATTTTCTTCTCGAGTCTCTGGTCTTCCAACAGACTGAAACTCAGTTAATCCAATATTCTCCGCATCCAATTCCACTTCAGGCTCAGATGCTGGATTCTTCTCATTTTCTTCTCGAGCCTGTGGTCTCCCAACAGACTGAAATTCAGTTAATCCAATATTCTCTGCGTCCAATTCCACTTCAGCAGCACGGTTCATCAGATCATCAATTTTTGAGTCATCAATGGTGCTATTTGAGGACAGGTTTGTAGAAATCTGTTTTGGATATTCAATATCAAGCCTATCTTCACAATGGACCTTCTCGTTAGGAGTTTCGTGAGGAAAATGCACAGGAGTTAGACTAGAATTTAGTACATCTTCAGCCATTTCACAATAAGAGAGAAAAGATTCAAACATATGTCTCCCTCCTACTTCAGAATCCACATTTGTTGAATCACTGCTCACTGTTTCAACTGCGGGTACAGAGTCCATGGTATTTTGTTCAGAGTTCAATCCGTTGCCAACAATTTGCTTCGTCTTACCTTTGCTCCTTGTAATTATTGACAAATCTCCGGACACTCTGCCTCCAGAATTTCTCGGATATATATTTGATATATCAATTTCCCCCGCAGACGGAATGGTTACACCTGACGCTACTACACCTACATCTATTGAAGGACTAATTTCTGTATGATTATGCTTGATTGAGCATCCGGATACTGGGCCTTTCTCATTTTCTTCTAGAGTCTTCGGTATCCCAATACACTGCAAACCAGTTGATCCAAAATCCTCTCTTTCTGTTTCCTCCTCAGTGGCATAGTTAACCAACTCATCAATTTTTGAGTCGTCAATGGAGCTATTCAAGGACAGCTTCGAAGACAACCGTTTTGGAAATTCAGCATCACACATGTCTTCACAAGAGACTTGCTCGTGTGAATCGTCCTCTAGAGAAAGATGCACAGAAGTTGGACTGGAACTTTTCACGCCTGCAGCCACTCCACAGAAAGAGAAAAATACTTCAAAATGACTTTTTAGAGAACTAGTTCTACAAAATCCTAGGCAGAATTTAAGGGATGGGACACACCTTTCCCTCCAACTTCACATTTACCATTTTGTTGAGAGTTGTTCACAGTTTCAGAGACTGTTAGAAGAGAGTCCGTTGTCTTTTTTTCAGAGTTCAAACCATTGTCAACCATTTGGTGGTTCGTCCATTTGCTCCTTAAAAACTCTGAAAAAAATCTAGTCACTCTGCGTGCAGAATTGCTTGGACATCTCTCCGATTCTTTCATTTCCCCCCCTGACTGAACAGCTGCACCTGTTGCTCCTCCTACACTCTCAAAGGCATCTGATGAAGGAAGCATCTTAGTACTTTTATGCTTCATAGAACATCCGGACATTGGGTTCTTCTGATTGCCTTCCGGACTCCTTGATCTACCAATCCACTGAAAATAAGTTGATCCAATATGCTCATAAGGAGTTCGAGTTTCTTCTTGAGAAAAATGCACAGAAGTTGGACTGGAATTCTTTTTTCCTGCAGTTTTGAAAAGATTCAAAATGATGATGATTAGTTAGTTTACGAAATTCTAGGCATGAACAAAAACATTACACATTAAAAGTAGCATCACCATGTATACCTTCTGAACCCAAATCAGATATTCTTTCAGAAACACCAGTAGTGTTAGAGTCTCCTCCCAAGAACTCTGCAACACCTTTTTCCCAGCCTGCATAAAAGCCTAATTGAAAACGCCTGGCAACCTGTTTAAGGTCAAAGGCAAACATCAATTTGCAAAGGTCAACACATATTACATAAAACAAGATGCAAGTTCAACTTTGTAACTCAGGAAAACATGCAGTAATAATGACTAGAATCTGCTCGCCTATACTCGTTATGATGCCTTTGCTTTGCCTTTTGGATAAACCAAGCATCAACCAAATTTCTCGGCCCAAAATGAATCAACAACTACTTGACCACAATCCTAAAAGATGAACTTACAATCTCCTAAATCTTCATCTTTATCCATGGTCATTCAACTCAGTTGACACTTCTTCACTGTTAAAACTCAAAAGCCTAAATACAATCCGATTCCTCAACATACCCAACAAACCCGAAATTCAAAACTCACATGTAAAGTAAAACAAAATTAAAAAGATGAGTTCTTTAGTACCTCATCAGGAAACCCATTTGCAATAGTCTGCTGCTTGTTAATAATCCCATCAAGAATAATGCACACTCCATCAGTAGTCTCTAGTGTGAACACATCGTATTTTTTACTGATGGGCGCAGAGTAAAACACTCTCCGGGGAATCTCTTGCCTGAAATTGAACGAATTTGCAATCAAATCCCTAAAATTAACCATCGCAAACAGTACGGGCGACTCAAACCCTAGAACAGAAATTAGGGGAATTTGACTCACGGGGCGGAAGAAACACCGGCGACGGCAAGTCTCCTTTTTTCGTCGTTCTCTTCGGATTTGACCAACCACCAATCGGAGAGAGTTACCTTCCGAAATTGAAAGCAAGGAAAGCGAATCAAAAATGGATTATGTAGAGATGAAAAAGATGCGAAATTGTTAGTGGGGAAGCAGAGATAGTACTTACGGTTGGCTTGAAATGAGATCTGTCGCCGAGGGTTTGAGTAGAGGAAGGAGGAGAAGCCATGGAAGTGAAGCTCTGGCACTCTACTGCTACCAGGTACCGCGGGAAAAAACGAAGAGGGACTCCGCTGTAATTATGATGCAATTATGATTTTTATTAATAAATACTTGATTTTGGACGGGTACTACTACGGCGCGGGAACCGAGTCATTTGTGAAGAATTTATTTTTGTTTCAATTTTCAAGACTCTTTCCGTGGAAGAATTCAGTGTGTGAAGATTTTCTTAAAATAAAATTTTAGAGAATAAGAGAAAATCTAATACAAAATCAAAAAAAAAAAAAGAGGACCTAGCTTTCCCATTACATTGCTAGGAATGTGTGCATACAATTTTCATAGTGTTTTAAACTTAGTGTTTCATAGTATTTTTCTGAAAATACTCAAAGTAGCGAACATAAGTTTGTAGTACGTACTAGGCCATGTTTGTTTCCCGGAAAGTGGGCATTGGGAAATGAAATACTTTCCTTTCCTGCGTTTGGGGACAGCCAAGGAAGGGAAACACTTTCCCAAATGAAAGGAAAAAGTTGAGGAATTTGGTTCCCTCCCCTCCCCTCCCCTCCGGAAACACTTTCCCAAAGGAAGGAATCACAGTCAACCAAACATGGCCTTTGGGTTGGTATAAGCATAGACATGCATCAGAAATATATACAATTCTCATTGTAGTATTGAATAACACTATGAAAGTAGTCAACATATTTTAGCTTCGGCATTATTTGGTTGGTACAGAGGAAACCATAACAAATAGGCTAATTGAACAGGTCTTTTGTTTGGTGATTCCTTGATCAACCACGTAGGTACGTATCCTATAGCAGCTGGATTTTTGCAATTGGAAATTTGGGTTACAATCCACCACATTGTAGCCGTGCATAGTAATCGTAGCTAGCAGATTACAACTTCTGTCAACAGTTGAAGACTGGCTTTACGACTGCCGTAGCTAGCGAATATAACTATAAGGCCGGTGTAACAGTAGTACGTGAGGAGCATCAGTCTTTTTCTCTAACTCTCTGTGAGGCAAATTTTATGGTGGATTTTTTGACTCACCGAGCAAATTTTATGGTGGATTTTTTGACTCACCGAGCAAATGATCTCTTCTTAATTCAAATTGATTGAGAAGGGAGAATATATAGTCGTGGCCTCGCCAATGGCAGAGGTACCCCAAAACTTTTGGGTGGGTGGGGGTGCAAGTCTTTGTGACGGATTCTTTGACTCAAGTTGATCACCAAGCAAATGATCTCTTCTTAATTCAAATTGATCAAGAAGGGAGAAGATATGGTCGAGGCCCTTGCCAATGGCGGAGGTAGCCCAAAACTTTTTAGTAGGTGGAGGTGCAATCTTTGTGACGGATTCTTTGACTCAAGTTGGTCACTGAGCAAATGATCTCTTCTCAATTCAAATTGATCGAGAAATGAGAAAATATAAGGGGCCGTGACTATTTACCCAATTTTAGCCTAAAAATTGCCCACTTACTCCACTAAGGCTGTGTTTGTTTTGCTGAATCTAGGTATTGGGAAAAGAAAGTGTTTCCTTTCTTGTGTTTTCCTAGGGCTGTAAATAAGATCGATACAGCTCGTGGTTGACTAGTATTCAGCTCGATTTTAGCTCGTTCGGCTCGTGTTCGTAAGATAAATGAGCCGAGTATGAGCTCAATATTAGGCTCGACAAAAAAACGAGCCGAGCTTGAACAATGACATATTCGGCTCGTCCAGCTCATGAGTAGCTCGAGTTTGTTAAACCTCGACTCATGAAAATTTATAGTATAAATAAAAATATAATTTTTATGATCTCAAATCTTTAATTCTTTTTCAATTGGAAGATAATATGAGATTTTAAGTAAAATATATTACAATAAAGTCAAAAAGGATTTGTGTGACGGTTAGACATCAAATTTTGGATTATTATTTTAAATTTTCTTTCTTCCTTTTTTAATTTTTAAATTTAAAGTCAAATAAACCGAGCCTATTTAACCTCGATCTTGTCCAATAAATCGAGCCGAGCCGAGTCTAGCTCGGGCTGAAGAAAAATATTCAAGCCGAGCCGAGCTTGAGCATGGAAAAAAAAAATTCAAGCTTTAGCCTGGCTCGAGCTCGATAAAAAAACAAATGAGTCGAATATGATCATCCTGGTATTCGCTCCGACTCGGTTCATTTACACCCCTATGTTTTCCTGTGTTTGGGATGGCCAAGGAAGGGAAAATGATTCCCAAAGGAAAGGAAAAAAAGGAGGAAATTGGTTTCCCCCCCCCCCCCACGGCCGCACCCACTTGCAAAATTATATGACTAAATTGTCCCTACTCAAAATCATTATTTGCTAACATAACCAACTATACTTGTTGTTTGTTTGATTTTTGCACTACCCCTATAATGGAAACTAAAATGTATATTCTGACTACATTCCTAGTCTTTCCAAACCCTGAAAAGGAAAATTGCTGGGAATTGCAATTTCTCATGCCTATGGAAAGAGCAAGGAATTGATTTCCTTTCCTTTCCTTTATACGAACCAAACGCAGTCTAAGAGTTTTTTACTCCCATTTACCCAATCTAACATATATTGACATTGCCTTCATTTTAATTAACAATTACTCCCCTCATACTCTCTCTTTCTCTCGACTCCCCTCAGCCTCTCTCTCCTCCCAGACTCTCTCTCTCTCTCCACCGTCACTGGAATTACACCTGAAATCCAACTCCAGAATAGAACTCGAAGCCGCCAGCTCACCGGACTACAACCCAGACTATCGGAAAACCTGTTTTTGCTCCACTCTGGCACGATCCTATAGATGCTCGACACCGACGCAGACCTTGATCAGCCCTGCTATCAATCTCCACTTCCAACCCCTACTCGACGTCGTTCTCGAGACCGGCATGACGAGGAATCAGAATTCTCTCTCCAATCTATACTATTTCTGCACTCTCTCTCTCTCTCTCTCTCTTTCTTTCTCTCTCTCCAGCCGGAAGGCCAAATGCCGAGCGACAAGATCGTTTGAATATTCGGATTTTCGGCGCAGTCCTTCTTTGTCTCCACAGACCACCGGTCCCCGGTTGCTCCAAACACCGATCTGGTGCCCAGAGCAAATTCTGGGTGGCCTTTTTTTTTTTTTTTGATATACTGTGAGCTCCGAGAATGGGGAAGGAAACAAAAAAGTGAACATGTAGACATACTAGGGCTTCATAAAAGCACTTACTTTGGAATTAGTTTTAATTTATATCAGTGGCTTTATTTTATGTTACAAGAAGGTAATGAACATGTAGAATTGGGGAAGGAAAAAAAAATGAACATGTAGAATTGAACATATAAATTGATCAATTGTGCCTGTAGTGTATTCATTTTGGTTTTGGAAGTTTATGTAATTCACTGAAGGGCAATAATATGATTATTGGGGGGCAATAATATGAGTATTGGGAGGCAATAATATGAGTATTTGGGGGCAATAATATGATTATAGGCTATTATTAGGGGCAATAAAATCAGACGCGGGAATCCGGTCACTAGTCCGGTAGCCAGATTCGGGATTCCGGTGACCGGTTATCGGATTATGGTGATCGGTCAACGGTCTCCGGATTCCGGTCACCGTCAACGGTCGCCGGAGTCCGGTCACCAGAGTCTGCGGCCGGCCACTGGTCATGGGAGTCCGGCAAGGTCTCCGATGACTTCTCTCTCTAAGTGACAAAGAAAGAGAGGGCAAAATTGTCCCAAAAATAAATAAAAATGAATTAAAAAAATACTTAATTAGGTATTAGGGAAAAATATATATTAACTATTGGATAAGTTGACAATCTCTTAGAGTATTTGGATAAGTGAGGTTAATTAACCCTAAAATTTGGTAAATAATCATTTTCCCAAAATATAATCGTGGCCTTGCTAATGGTGGAGGTAGCCCAAACTTTTTTTTTGGAAGGGATGATATATTTTCTCTTAATATTAATTATAATATATGAATATTATGACCAATCAAATGCTGCAACATGAAGGTTTTAGGGAGCCAGGGCCACGCTAATAGCTGAATGTATATATGTGCACAATCAGTTATATATACAATGCCTGCGTATGTGCCACACATATTCTCATACAGAAGTTATCTGAGAGACCACATGATCCTGTAACTTGCTTAATTTCTGATCGACATCAAATTACGTACCCCAGATCGTCACTATGTGACTTGCCTGATAACCTGATTGAACTGAGGAATGTCAGAGTGGCACCACAATATATACGTATTTGTTTGCTTAGTCCACTAGTCCCTCTTGAATATTCTGGAAAAACTAAATCATGCATAATGCTACTTACCCTTCATCTTCTTTTATCATGGTTCTACGGGTTCATGCCCACGAATCGTTTAGCCTTAGATACACCCTTCATAAAGGTCTAAAATTGAATATTGATGGTACTTTAAAATCTGAGTGCAAATCAAAGAAGATTTTAATTGTAATTTTGAGTTGCTTCTAATTTAATCAACTAAATTTTTCATTACAAAACTTGTTCACATGTACTCTATCATTCCTTATTTATACCACTTCTTTGCACTTAATTTCACAACTTAAATCAATCTCACATTTTACAAATGAATTAAACATTGGAACACAAAACCCGTAAGGGCTCCAAAAAAGTCGGAGCGATTCCGAAACCTAAACCTAGGTTTCGTGAGTAGTGCGGCGGCGTCCTGTGGCTCCGATCTGTAGCAGGGCGCTCCGGCGTCGTTTTCCAGACCAAGGGAGACGAGACTTAGATCTCGGGTTGCGTTGTGGTCGAGCCCGGTTTTGGTTCTTTCAGGCTGCGTTGTGGTCGACAGCCGTGGTCGGCATCAGGCTTTTGGGGGAGGCTCTTCTTGCATCATCGGTTTCCAGTCGGAGTGAATCGACGTCAGGACTAGAAGAGGAGATCGATCGTGGTTTCGGTACTAGAGGAGGAGCGAGATCGGAGCTTTCCTGCTATAGATCGGCGACTAGCACAGGCTTTGGTGGGCGGCGAGATGGCTGCCACGGTCTCCTGCCTGGGGAGGCCGCCGGACTGATTTGGTGGTGGTGGGCAGCTTCTCGGAAGGGCCAGATTTGGAGGCTGGGTGTGAGGCACGAAGGGTGTGGGTAGTGGGCCTTGGGCCTCTGCCTTTCTCGGCTGCAGGGGTGCAGTCTAGAGACTTGGGTCTATAACCCAATTCCCCCTATTTTCTCACACTTGGGTCGGGTTTGGGCTTTTTGGGATGGTCTGTCCTGCTCTTTTTCCTGCATCTGTTCCTAGAATGTTGCTGTGGGTGTGTTGGATGTCGCGATGTACACCAAAAGGGTCTTAGGCGTCAAGATGTTCAGGACATTGGTTTCATTTTTGGGCAGTGTAGGATTAGAGAATTTTTTCAATTCTGCATTTTCTTTTTCAGCAGTTTCTTTAGGATTTTAGTTTTCAAGTATGGATTTCTTTTGGATTTAGTACTCTTCGTGAGCTTGCATTGTAATATGAGGGGTGCTTGTACCCTTCATGCTTGACCGAGTGAGGTCGTCATGATTTCGATCAATGGATTAGTTTTCCGTTGCCCTAAAAAAAAAAAAAAAGTTTTCACAACTTAAATCTCTCCTTGCTATGACACCTTTTAATCATTCTTTGTGTATATGGTTATGCTTATATCTATAATATTATCTTAAAAGAAAAAAAATTGCTTTGCATAACTGATTTTTTTTTAAACAATTTACCCTTTATATATTAAAAAACTTTGAATCAGAAATAACCAATTGGCAGTGGCTGTGGTGGGGATGGGCCAGGCTTGGCTGGCAGCTTATGGTCCTCCTATTTCCTTGGATGAGGCTTGGGTTTGGGCCATTTTCTGGGCTTGGGCTGGGCTGGTTTTATTATTTATGCTTTTACTTTAATTTTTTTATATTTGGTTAGTGTTGTCTCGCATTTGGCGTGTAATCTGCATGTATCTTGTAGGGTTAGTCGGGCTAAATGTTCGTGCCTGCACTCTTAGTGCCTTGTCTGGCCTATCGAGAAGGTGATCCATTGTTAAATGGTTATAACCTCCTAGTGGCAGAATGAAATTAAGTGTCATCGGATTTATTTTCCGGTGGCAACATACTAGGAAAACTGTGATTCTGGTAATTATGCTTCGTTGTAATCGAGTTCTCTTTCCGGTATGTCACCGCTATGTCAAAGCAAATGGAGTAGCTAGTAAAGCACTATTTACTGATTAGTGCTTGTTAGAATACATGTATTTTATAAAGTCTCCTTATATTATTTCGAGATGTGCTCTAGATGTTTATTGTAATAAGAGGTTTAGGCTTAATGTCCCCCCTTTGTATTCGGTAAATTAATTAATCAAGGGTTTAGGGTGGGGTGGCTGCACTCGCCCTTCTTTAAAAAATAATAATAATAATAATAATAAAAAGGCAATTTACAAAATAAAAATAAAAACAAATATACCAAGTCATTTTCAGCTCAGTACTTTTCGATTTCGCACAAATCTGAAATCTCCATATTTGAGATCTTGTGTGTGACACTAGCCCAGTAGTAAATCCAAATATTTTTCTCGCAGGTAGGTTATCATCTAAGTGGCTGTAGTTTAGTGGTAAGAATTCCACGTTGTGGCCGTGGAGACCTGGGCTCGAATCCCAGCAGCCACACTTGTAAATTTTTTGCCTTCTTTTTTTTCTTTTTATAAGTACAAACAACAGGTAATACGGCGCCGTTTGCTCGTCACTAACGCCAGGTTTATAAACGTAGACCCATCGCACTCGTTACCCTCCTCGACATACAGTTACACAGAGCTTCGACTTCTGCCATTGACTCAGACTGCTCGCCTCCAAAAACTGTAAGATTCTCTCCCTCTCTTCTTCGATTTTGATTTACTTCCACATTGATCCGCTAGATCTCAAATTCTACCATGCCAATTCTTGTTCATTTATTTTTTTTCTTCCAGCAATTATAGTGTTGTTTTTAGGATTTTGAAGATCTGAATTGTTTATGTAGGGTTAATTGTAATGAATTTGATCTTGAATTTGAACATGGGTTTTAGTTATAATGCATGATTTCGTAGAAAGAATCGATCTTTACTCAGTTGGTCGTAGTTGGGTTTGCAAATTGAATTGAACCAATGGTTTCTAGAGACATACGAAATGTTTTACAAATTAACGGAATTGGGGATAATTATATTGATTAAAAGAGTAGTGTTGCTGGAACTGTTTAGTATTGATGGTTCCAATGGGCTTAAGGTTTTTGGTAGTGAGAGTCTGAGCAGTGTTGAGGTTTAGTTGGGTTTAGAACAAGATTGGTGTGGCTAGAGCTCTCAGGTTCAAAGCTCCAACTGACCAAAACACAATTCTCTTGGTCATCAAGGGAATTGATCGCGGTACATCACCACAATTGCATTGAGCGCTGCCATCGCCGCTTCTGCGGCAAGTGGTGGTTAACTGTTGTGCCCAACAAGCACAGCATCAAGGTAGAAGAAATCAACACTTGGTTGGTCAACACAATGAGAACTCTTGCCATGTAAGAGAAAGATGAGTATGATAAGACTTGCTGTGTAGAACTGTTGCCATGGGGAGGACCATGCATTTTCCCTATTACTAACTGGCGATTGATGAATGGCTGAAAGCCTCTCCACAAAGTCTTAGCATCCCATTTATCTCTTTCATGGCAACAGTTGGAAACTTTTGGCAGGTGTTCTATGGCACTGCTGATTCCTTCTCTATTGGACTTTGTACTTGTTGGACTGACAAGGTTTACCAAGACTGGCGTCTGAGGCAGCGATGTTGGCGCTTCTCACATAATTCTATATACACTCCTTCCCCTCATGCAGCATATACTATGGCACTTGGAGCTTTGGCTTGAGGTTTCAAGTTAAAATGTAAAAACCAAGTTCTTCCATAAATTGAGTTCTTGAAGTTATGGGTTCAATGATTTTGTGTTTCAATAGCTGCTCAACATCTCTTACTTTCAGTACTTATCTCAGATTCTTATTGATTATATTCTCTGAATAATTTTCTGTTTGCTTAATGCACATTTGTGTTTGAGTTTGAACTCTATGCGATGTTTGTATTGGGTCAGTTAGAAAGTTACTTTCAACGTTGCCAAATTGTGTTGGTGTTGCATGTGTATTTAACAAATATTTAAAGCAATATTCTGGTACAATTCATCCTTCTAAGTTTTGTATTTTATTTCATGTCCCAGATGTTTGACGATCAGGACCTGGGCTTCTTTGCCAATTTCCTTGGCATCTTCATCTTTGTTTTGGTAATCGCGTATCATTATGTGATGGCTGACCCAAAATATGAATAGACATGCCATTTTTGCTATTGATAGAGATGTCCTATTACTTTTGTAGTATGAGTGGTTTCACAATGGATACAACTTAATTTAGTTAAAGGCGTTATTATGCAATATGAATGTTCGCTATTATAGACACGTGATTTTCATTCACTTATAATTTCTGCTTTCATAAAAAGTTTGCAGCACTTTTGCGTTGATACTAATGGATATTGGCTGTGTTTATATTTGAATTTGGTTATACTGTTTGATAAGATGTTAGTTCTGTCTTGTCTTACCATTGTGATTTGTCGTGGCGTTCTTAGAAATTGCAAAAGAACTTATTCAAAGGAGTTTCAAAGTTGGGATAGATGAACCGGGAGGATCAGAGGTGACTTAAACCCAATAAAAAATAATGCATGAAAAAGAAAAAACCGGTTGGCGGATATTCAGAAGGGTTATTAATTTCATTATTTTAGATATAAACTTTCCCAATTACAACTTGTGCTGGGGATGGTAAACTGATCTACATGAAAGATTGAAAGATATAACAAATCTGATAGATAAAAAGAGAGATTTGACAGATTTATTAGTATCTATCTGCCAATGGGTTAGAATGTTAGATATATTGTCAATGAAACACATCTCTTAGGACTCTCTCATTCGACAAGTTTTCTTACTTCTTCCTTGATCTTCATTGTTTCTTCTGTCAAACTCCGGATGCAGAATCCCAGGCTACTCAAACAAAGAACCATTTGGCTCACATCCTTCACCTCACCATCGCTGTTATGTACTCTCTCAACTGCTTCTTTGATATGTTGTAGGAAATTACTTACCATAGCGTCAGCCTCTTCATCACATGTACCCAAAATCATAAACGGGTTTGGTGATATGCCCATTTCGCTATCGTATTCACTCTGCGCCGCTTTCTCAAACGCTGCAAGGGATTTCGTTGAAATCACCTGCTCAAGGCATTTTAGTGAAGACCCGATCTTCACTTTTAGAAGCTCCAGATCAGTATACATATGGTGTTTTAGCTCCTGTGAAGCACCTTCAGATTTCTGTGAGATGAAGTCTTTGTTGTGGGCCACAAAGGATAGAAGATCCACCATTTTCGACATGGATCCTAGGATCCTATTGTAACAATCACCTTGAAAGGGCAAGAACCAGAAGTTAGGCTCCGTTTCAGCTTCTTCAATGAAGGTCTCCAGTTTTTTGACATGAGATTTTAGCTTCCTGTGCTTTTCTCTCAGTCCAGTAGAAGCTGGTACACAGAGGTTTATGCCTTGAACGCAATCTCCAAGTGCCCCCAAGCTTTGCGAAAATTGATTTTTTGCTAGGGTCGCTGCTCTCATAGGATAAAACAGAACCTCTACTAAAGTGAAGCAGGTCAGTCCAATGCAAGCCTCTGCAATTCTTGCAATTGCAAAGGCACTTGGTTGACCATAGTTTTCTCTACCTAAGATTAGCAACGCCCCAATTGCCGCTGAGATCCCACCAGCTTGGCCATACATCTTGCTATGCCTAAGAAAATGAGTGAAAACAATCCAAGGTAAGATCGGTAAGAGCCTTAGCTGGTCGACTTTTTGAAAAAGAAATAAAAATATGATTCCATAGACTGATCCCAGTGCTGTTCCTTGTGCTCTAGCATTCGCAACTGTAAATGTCGCTTGTCGTCCTGTTATGAAGCTGATGGCGATGGTGAGGCCCGACCAGTATCCTTGCTCCTTGTTGTAAATCAAACCAAGAAAGACAGCAAAGCCTAATGCGATTGAGCACTTGAGGGCAAAAATAAAATTCCCGAGGCTTGGCCTAATGCTTCTCCAGACCCTTTTGCAGATACACTGTGCTTGAGTCTGTGAATCACCTCTTTTTTCTTTGCATTTTGGAGTGTTTCCGGGATTCCGAGCAATAGGGAGGTCACCTAAGAGGAGTTCCATGCAGTACAAGAAGAACAAAGCTGGGAGATCTTGATGGGTTGTGGTGTTGGTTTTGTTAGTCCAAAGGGGCTTGTCAAAGATTTCTGTCTGACCTTCTGGAACTGTTGTTGCCTCCGAAGGCACAGGGTACTTAGATTGCAGTAGTTTTAGGCTGATCTGTAGCTGTGAGTTAAGTAAATGATCTCTCAGCCCTTGGTCGATCATATCAACAGGAAAGGAAGAACACGAAGATAAAGCCATCTCCATCCCCTTAATTGGTATCTCCATTTCTTGCAACTTATGTCCCAATTCCCTATGGTTTGGTCTTAGAAATTTGATATCTGGTCTCTCCCACAACATACCTTCCTGCGAAAGGTTAAATAAATGACTTTAGGGAACTGAACTAATCAAGCTGATCACACCCATTTTTTGGACTTTCATGAATGAATATTAGCTTACCAGATTATGATTGATACTTTGAAGAAGCTTAGCTGCTCCTTTGGAAAGAGATTTTCCTTTAGAAATGGATTCAAGTGCTACTCTATTGTCTTGGGAAGATATTGCTTCGATGAATCGAGTTAACCTCTGGGAAGCATTTTCAGCATAAAGACGCCATGAATTCTTAACCTGCAAAATTTTAACACCAACAACCGTTAACAACTACTACATGCAACTATAGTCATACTTATTCTTTCAATTTAAATGCTACAGAATGCAGACATGGAACAAAAAGAAGGAAGAAACTGTTTAATATATGATTATCGAGTTTAATCTGGGGTCATTTATTATATATGATCTGTTCATAGTTTTATGGATCCCATAGTTCTTTTTGTTCATCTAATCTACAACACGCCTGTGTCGATCGAAATACAGAATCACTAGCTGGATGCTCAGAATTATATATAGAGACCAGGAATGCTTCAATGGGGTTAATGTTAATTCATGCAAATGATTTTGTGACTCATGCAAAGAGTTTAACAATACTTCATACTTGCATGCGTATATTCCATCGATCATTTTGTTGTTAGGTTAAAAGAGACGATCAGACAAGACGAAATAACTGTATGTATTGAATGCAATTGGACCACGAATCCCATGCTTGTTTTGGATCGATCAAGTCATTATCTCTTACTAATTTATACCTATATATGTAGCCATGTAGGAATGATTATGTACGTAATAAGAAAGGACTTGAACATATATAAATTAATTATTTCCTGCATTCCGGCAAATTAATCCAGCAAGCTGCCATTTGCCGAAGGAGTTGGAGAAACAAAATGCTTATGTTAGATTGTCAACTCTTATGACATATATATTAGCCGATTTGGGAGATGGAATTAATGTATTATAGTTATTGGCTTCACTCTGGTTGGTTCACCTGTCAAACCTCTTAGACTTAGACCAAGACTAGTTCAACTTGCATTATAAAGCGTTATTAGCTGATAATTGATCGTATCTTCAAGAATGGCTCTGTACGCTACGTTGGTACGCGTTCTCCAAACACCTCCTCCAGTCTTTCAGGAGCATGGATAACACTGTCGTAATGACAGTGTTAATTTGCACCCCCGCAAGTGCAAATTAAGAGTGACCGATTAAAGCTAATTATATATTGTTGGTCTTTTTCCTAATTACATGTATTGTTTAGTAAACTAGTCTTGAAACCATGTGTATTTCTCCGTCCCAGCTATAACACCCTAATTTTAAGACAGATTAATATGAACTTTGTCGTTTACAACTGAAAAAGTACTGTATCTGAGTATCTTACTAAACTAAATAGGCTCGGGCTTAGTTAGGTGATTTTCTAACACAAACACGATGATCGATATCGGGGTGTAGGGAAGAATATCGTGAATAGCTTACAGCTAATTAACAGCTTCAACTTTTGGTGTATAGTAATGAACCTTGGTTTCTCCCAGCCCAAACATCTAATTCTCATTCTCATGTCTTTCTTGGTTTGTGAGGTATTCACGTCACAAACAAGCTTCAACTTTTGGTGTATAGTAATGAACCTTGGTTTCTCCCAGCCCAAACATCTAATTCTCATTCTCATTTACCCTTTCTGGCACGTCATGGGGAGTATTTTAGCATGGGATACAAAGTTTCGCTCACTTCTCTAGTTTTAAGCTTTTGAGATTCAGTGATGGTCTAATTCGAACGACATGCAAAGAAGAGTATCAAATGGATATTAACGAGTTATAATACCTCATAGTAAGCTAGCCGAGGATATGGAAACATCATAGCAAGAACAGAAGCCAAAGCTCCAAGTGCCGTACTCGCCGCCACCTGAGTTGGGTGCACGACGATCCGAGTATTAGAACCATAAACAACAGTACCCACGTAAACATTCACAAACTGCCCAAACGCGATCCTCTTGGACATCAAGTGCGTCGACCCCGGCAGCGCCACCACAAACACGCTGACGGCCATGGCCGCTGCCGCCACCTCGTTAGTGAACCGTGCTGGTCCAACCAGCCACAGGACCAACACGGAAGAAGCCACCACCTGGCACGTGGCGTAGACCACGTGCCAACAGCTCATAAGGGTCTGGCCGAGGGTTGCGTCCGAGACTATAAGGATTGTTGTCATGTAAGAATAAGATGGGTAGGTTAAGAAATTGCGGATAGGTTTCGGGCTGTAGAGGGTGGCACAGCCGACTATGGTGCAGGCTAAGGCGGTTCGGAGAGCAGCGGCTAATCGCACGCGCCATAAGGGATGGATTTGGTTCTCCATTTTTATGGAATTGTATGAAATCAGAAACTTGTGGTTAAGTAGAGCCTGATGAGCGTTGAGTACTTGTTTTGTAGGAGAGGGAAGATACACATTTGCTCTTTCAAGCTGAGGATGTGCGTTTGCTGAAGGAGAAGACCGAAGACCACTATTATATATAGAGGAAGCTTGTCAAGCAATAAAAATATCTACATGGAACTGTGGAAATTTACCCATTTTGGGAAACAAGTGAAATAAGAGTTGTGGAATAAAACAGAGAATATATGATAGATAAAATAAGATGGTTGAAAGAAATGGAAATGGATTTGTATATTTATGTTTTCTTTTTTAGTTTGCTTTTGTGTTTTATATATTACAAAACGAAGGTTTGACTTTTAATATAAGAGAGGGATGAATTATCGTATCACTAAATCAAATGTTAGTGGTAAAACAACACAAATACTATCGAGGGAGTTAAATATGAAAGAAATGAGATTGTGATGGTATAATATATTTTATTGATATATAATTAATTTTCTACAAAATTATGGAAAACTTTGGACAATTTTGATAACGTTTGCATTTCTTGCTTTCTGTATTTCTTTATTGAAGAAAACAAGAGAGAAAAGTAAGAATAGAGACCTTTGTATTATTAAGAACAAAAGTTTCACATAAGCAGCCTCCCTGTATTGGCTTGTATCAATAGCAGCTAATATAAGCTTCTACTATGATTAACTATAGTCTAAACAATTAATCACTCTGCTAAACAAATTTGAAGCTACGCACTAGTATCTTTTATGTCAATTTTGATTAAGAATTTGGGTTTTGCATGTTGTCCTATAGCTTCTGTAAGCATCGATCATGGGTACTTGGATTTGAAATGGTTCTTTTTGTTTTCGCTGCACTAACCCCATATTTGAGGAACAGCTTCTGTTTATAAATAATATCGCTTGAAAGTGACTTGAAAAGTTGTACTAGAATTGATGGGCATTGATTAAAGAAGTGCTCAAAACTCCAAATAAAAATAGTCTTTTCTTTCAAATTTTCAAGTAAGTTAACATTTGATGTTGATGAACAGAAACATCATTTCTCTTCAACAAAATAGGAATCCTTTTGGAGTTTTGGTTAAAACCCTCCTCAGAATACGACTCGACCGGGGTTCGAATGCACCTGAAGGGGGATCGAATACATATTTGAAAGGTATTTTGTCCATCCAATCTAATGATCTTGGTTAAAATCTAACCTTTTTTTTTTAATTTTTTTTTATCAAAAAGGGCTATTTTGAATTTATTCATGAAAAAGAAAAATGAACTCTAAAATGAGCATTTTTGATTTTTCCGGGATGAGAATCTGAATTTTCATCAGAAATGTATACCGAACCCATTACTATGTCAGTTAGTCGGCAGGAGATGAGTAACAGATCGTTTAGTGTTTTAGGCCCAATTTGGTATTGCAGTCAGACTAATCAGTTCCATTTTTTTTTTTCTGGAAAAATTTCGAAGTTGGGATTTGCTGAAGATGCATGAACTGTCAAAATGCAAAGGAATAGGTGAATCAGAAGCTAGTAAGTTGGTAATAATTAACAAGTTAACCTGTTAATACGCAACTTTGTCGGCAGTATAAGACTGCAGGGGTGGGTTAAAGTTTTTTTTATTTTTCCTTTTCGATGATTTGCAAGTGTGCAACTTTAGTCGGCAGTATAAGAGTGCGGACTAATCATAGTCATTAATTATTGATCGGAGAAATTGGCGCGTCATCTTATATGGGCTCATAACAAAAATTTTGCAAATTCAGGCAGGTTAATCAAATACTACACAAGAAAGCTCGCTGTGTACAGCCATCTAAGCTTACATGAACGGCTAATCAGCAACCAAACGGAAACGGTTGATCTATGTTGATGATATGAATGAGTGAATGACTGTGATTCGCATAATCAACCCAAATGATGAACATTATGCTAGCAAATGGCGTACGAGCGGGCCAACATAGCAAGTAAACCCAGTCTGATAGCAAAAGTAGCATGTACTGTTAAAATCAAATCAACCTATGAGTCATGGCATGTTATACCAGAACGACAATGGCATATCTACGATCAGGCGTAAGTATGTTGCGCCGGCTGTAAAATAACTATTCGAAAGAAAGCAACCAGTTGTCAAAGTGGTGAATTATAAATGGAATCATATGGTTCCAATCTTCTAAGTACGTACTTAAATCTTCACATCCATCACGGCATCACGTCGTCTTAGGAATTGTACACTCGGTAAGGAAATACGATGGTGAAGCAACTAGTAATGTGATTTGCTGCGATAAATCCAATCAATGTCATTAATAAAATGTCTTACGGAGGTTCCACCATCATCCTGTATGACAAGGACTTGGAAAAATGTTATAAGGTAACTATGTCAACGACTATTGAGTACTGACAGTGGCAAACAAAACTAATACATACATACATACATAAATACATAAAGATTTTGACAGCATTACATGTATTTAGCAAGAGAAAACTACTTTGACTATGTACTTATATCTTGCCAGATATCCAACATATTATGTTATCAAACTATCAATCCCGAGCAAATATTCACGCCTAACTCCACCTAATCAGCATTATAGCAAGATAACCTTACCCTTGACCTACCCTATAATATTCTTACCTAGGATCTTTGCTAAGTAGTAGCATTTTGCATGTTTATATATATAGTAAGACGTAATTATCAAGTGTCTATAACATTTGACAAAGGCTTGCTTGCTCCTCAAAGTGAGCTCCTAAAGACATGAAAATGCAAGCTTATATGAGCACGGGTGATATCTTGCTGGCTCAATAGAAATAAGAAACTCATGTTTCAGTTGGTGCAAAGAAGCCTAATTTAGGATATATGTCCCATTTGAGCCTAATTTAGGATACGGACCAAAATTAGTAATAGTAGTTGTTCTGGTACAACTGATATGACTAGTCCTACAGTTGTTGAACTCATCTGGCATCGTGTAAAGCAAGGTCTAATGATGATATGGCTTGATGCATCTGCGGTTAGAATGCAAATAAACAGAAAATGGTGTCACAACTCACAAATGCTCTGGTACCATGATTATTGTGAAGAAAAGAAATTGAATGTAAAACCTAACTGCATGTTTGAAATTAGATATATATTATATATAAAAACAACAAAACAAAATTAAAATAAAAAAAACAATCAAGTTAAGTTATGTGCCTTTTCCACTCTTTCATTTTTCTAATCTGGGCGTTGAAGTAAAGGTCACAAAAGCAGTTTTCAAAGCAGCTAGGTGCCTCTTCACTATCAGCCAATCTTTCATCAGCCTGAGCAGCTAATTTTCCAACGATCACTTGTTCTACACGGTCAGTAGTGAAACAAATTTGAAGTTCCTTAAGCACAAGCTAATGACTAAGCACCTCAGAGATAATGCGTTTAATAAAAACAAATTCTTCCAGGTCCGAGAACCCATATATAGTAAACCAATTCTTCCATGTCGGAGAACCCATATATAGTTGTCCAATGAATCTATATTATGCAATAAGGCTCTTGCTCCATTAACACTTGCACAAAGGAGTCAAGGGACAGTCACTTGTACATCAGTCCCTTGAACATCAGTATCCAATAGCTAGTAGGCTCAGGACAATCAAAACAAGGATAAAACATACAATGCCAATTATCCAGTGCATATCCTTCTTATGCATGGGCTCAGAAGTGGCGTTTAATCTTACCCACAAAAGATTTGCACACCAAATTGCAATCACGTGTTAAACAGAGATCCCAATGTTGTCACCATCTTGTATTGGCTCACGATTTTCACAAATTCCCACTTGTACCTATCTTGCATTTACTCAACATTTCACGCTTTCTCAACTGTTGCATAGCATGGTTGGTTTGAGGCAAATGCCTAGGCCAAAAAATTGGCATTATAAATGATTCTTTCAAGAAAATATCAAAATAAATCTATAAACTCTTCACGAGTTAACTAGACAGGTTTATAATCTTATTAATGATTATAAAAACAACTAAAATGCCTAGACAGATATAATTTGACGCTGCGACTGACTGGGAGAGAAAAATGAAGGTGAGATGATCCCAACTCTGTGAGATGTCATTCTACCAAGTTGTTTTCTCCATCTGTGAATCATACTAAGATATTGCCAAGTTCACACATGCATCCACTTAAAATAGATATTACAAAGAAGCATACCTTCTATTAGCTTCCTAATCTCTTTCTCAAACATAGGCAAAGCAAGCAATAGAGTTAACCTCTTACCAGTTCCCAAAAAGCTGCCTTGCTTCATTGTGAGCAATGCCGATAAAGAAAGACTAACTTAAGACTTGTTTTGTGAACGAGTGCGAGGGAGAACCCTTAATCGTGGAGAAAACCGTTGCTCTTGCCTACTCAAAGAAGTACACTTCCTCTTCTGGCCTTGACTATTGTCACCACTGCCTGACATTTTTCCTGCAGTTGACATCACTGTGAAGCTTTAAATACCGAGATTTAGAAAGAAGAAACGAGTAACTGTGGCGTGCAAAAGACTACAAAAGGGAAACCATATGGGACAAAATGATTTGCTTAAACAATAAATTAATTAAGATTTAATCAAGTCAATTTCCAAAATTTGAATGGCATCAAAGTCAGAATGTGAGACTGGATTAACAGTATGAGATTTTCGAGAAGATATTGTATGCAATGAGTGACATAACACAAATGATTATACTTAGCAAGATATGTATACATGTCAAGATATGTATACATGTACTATAAACATATTTAACCTTCAGTTTGTCGACTGTTTCTGACAGCACCGGACATGTGCTTTCTATTACTTTCTTCACCTTGTGTACTGTCATTATGAGATGTCGCAGAGACAGCTTTCTTCTTTTTTGATTCACGATTTTCCTTTTCCACTGCATGGCTTTCAGGAACTATCAAATTGTCTTTACAAGAGACCATGGAACGAGTCAACCTCCTCATGTTGGTTGAAACACTTGACTTGGTGTCTTTAGCACAAGTCTTCATCTGAACATATGCATCTTGAATCGCCTCAAGATCACCAGACGTCAGATTTTCCTTAGGGCCGTTACTCTCTGAATGAAATGGTGAAGAGACTGCTTTGTTTGATATATCATTCTTCTTTCTGAGTACTTTGCTTTCATGAACAATGTCAGTTCCTTCAGAAGAATATGATCCTGTACTCTGAGCAGACTCACTTTCTTCCAACCCTTGTTTAATTTCCATAGATGATATATCTTTTTCTTCTTTGACTGCTAAATGTGTCAACCTTCCTGTGTTGGTTAAGACCCTTAACTCGATGGCTTCAGTAAAATCATGCAAATCACTGTTCTGAATTCCAAAACCTTTCTGAACTGTTGAGCGAGTTGTTCTAACACCTGAGTTCGCATTTCCATTTTTTGGAGATTTGATTGCAGTAGAAGATACCATAATAGACATATTATTACTGTCACTGGACTTGAAAAGTTCAGTCCCACTTATAGCAATATGCTTGTGAGTAAGCGACACTAGGGAGGCCAGAGCTGCACGGGCAGCAAGAGGACTAATATGAGACCTGTGTTCTGAATGCTCTTCTTGTTTGGATGAGAGAGGGGCTTGTGGGTCCTCATCTTCTATGTTTACTTCCAGGTTACCAGGTCTGTTACTAACAGATTTCAATTGATCCTGGTCATGAGAAACCTGAGCTTTTGAAGTGCCTACTTTGGACAAAGTAACATGTCCATTGTCAACAGCTGCATGCACAACCAGGAAGTATCTAAATGTTAACCATGCATTATGAATATGTATCAATTAGAAGGGTCATTTTATTTAAAAGAGAAACAACAGATAAATCTAATCAGTTAGAGCCCCCTAAATTTTTTATGCCTCGTGAATCTTCTATTCCCTCACAAGGTTTTTATTCCATCATTAGTCTTTTTCAACTTAACCACAATGGCCAGCATGCTGGCTGGCTGTGGACTATGGAGGAAGACAGGTGGAAACTAAAAACTTCAGGGGTGAAAGATTTAGGGGATAACTGAACAAAATGCTAAGTACAAAAACATTACAAATGAATATATCACTAGGGTAAGTCATAAATACATCTAGCACCTTATGTCAGCAGGCAGCACAAATTCTTGCAAGCATAAAGTCCCACTGTATCAAGCTTCAGCCTTAACTATCATTTTGTTGAGAGAGAGGAGGAGGAGGAGGAGGGGAATAGGGAGTATTTAGACTAGCAAAGTAGCCAACTCTTTACCCTAAGCTGGTCAAACTCTTGGGAAATTTTTTTTTTTGAAATGTCTAGACCCATGTAAGATATATTAGATTTTCCTTTGCCTCAACAGCAGGAAAAAGAGAACAGCATGAAACTAGGATATGCATTTATTCTTCATTAGGTTATGCACAAGGGATGAATAATATAGTTCATTAAGTGAGGCACATCTACTACATCATTTTGCAAACACCAGATTTCAGAGACTATATCTGTTTATAACAGAAATTTGTCACCATACACACTCTGTTGTGTGTTATAAACAGATAACGGAGTGCCTATGGGGAAAAACTAGGAGACATATTGCAACAACAAACCAAAATTCATTAAACAGATAAAGTACTGAGTATGGCTAGTTACCTTTAACCACCTCTAATATGTCTACTGTAGTTTCATTTGTGACTCCATTAGCTGAAATGTTGATCTCTTCTATTTGCTTTCCCAATAATTTATTGAGGTCGAATTCAACATCATTGTCTTCATGCATGATTGGAAGGGGAGGTGCAGTATATAAACCCATTTGCTTAACTGATTTCAATAATGCAGCAACAGTTGGATGAGAATTGATGCTTTTGCTTGCTAGTTTCATGATTGAACTAGAGGGGACAGTGACCATCTGTCCTTTGAAGTCTGGGTGAAGCCACTTAATCATAAAACTGCATCTGCAATAGACCCTTGTAGAGTGTCTCACTCTGGTCACCTATTCATCATGTGTTCAGAAATGGACTGAATTAACAAGCATATGAAGTAGTAAATTTCATCAAAATGTCACTTAAGATGAAATGCAATACCATATATAACCCACAGAAACATGAAAAAAGTGACAAAAAATCTCATTTCTTTCTTCTTGTAGCCATTAACAGCAGATGCAAAGAAAAAACAAACTTCTCAAATCTCAAGTACCCACAGGGTCATTCCCATTAGCACTTGAAAAATATATAACAATTACTTCAAGAAGATATAAAGTTCATGATAAGATGAAAATCCCCTACTCCAAGGGAGGCGTATGTAAATTTGGATGTAGATAGATACCTTTTCCACCTTGGCATCATATAAGTGGCTCTTATATGGTGATTTATGGATGGAAAGAACATGCTCTCCTTCAATGCGAGAGCAGTCGTCACCCTGAAGAGGAGCCGAACGAAAACGAAGACGCGTAAGTGCTTCATCCTTGTTCAACACCATATCTTGTAACTCCTGCCTCCCAAAGTCGACAATTAGGCTATCTTCAGTAGAGCTGTGGACCATAATCAGGAGCCACCTCAATACATTTGTAATGCATGCCCAAAACTTGGAATTTAAAAGCAAATGGTGACGGCAAGTGCCTGACTTGAGAAATTTAGTTCATGATGATTCATTACACAGAAACATTCCTATTTTATTGCTAACATTGAATCTGTCACAATGTTGCCGAAAATCCAGATGGCAGTTGTGGCATACTCATCAAGTCACACCCATATGCAGTCCAGAACCATGGCACTCTTCCAAACAAGATTAATGGGAAAAAAGAAAAAGAAAAAAAAATCAGTTTGTTTACAACTAAGTCAGAAATAAAGAAACTGGGATGCATGATTGGATTGCATCATAACTGCGAAAACTGTATTATCAGCAAGTACTGATTCAGTTGCTCAAGAAGAATAGCAAATTGAACCACTAATGATCAGCAAGAGAATCTAAAATGCCTGAGGATGATCACACTTGAATGAAACGCAGTTGGAAATTAGAGAAAAAACCCGTTACTCAATTTTCAAAGTAATAAGGAAATCACAGTGTGGGATCAGCGTTGAGTTAGCTGACTGACCTGAGGGAAACCTGGCAGGGATACCAAGAAGAATCCTGCTTGCACAAGGCTTCAAGTTCAGTGGCACTCTCCGCTTCTCTGATAGAGTCCATTTTCATTCCCTTTGGTTATGAGCTTCGGTTTGGACGAGAGGAACGAGCTGTAGAAGATGAAGAAGATTCTTTTGTGTTTTTCTTTAGCATTTAAGGAATGGGTTTACCAGTGAGAGCTCACTCTCGTCGCTGCCCTGGACCTTCAGAAGGTACAATTAAAAGGCAAGGAAAATTTTCCCTTTTCTTTATTTATTTATTTATTTCAAAAGAAAATTTGGTGCTAATCCATTAAACGAAAATGTGGTTATACAAGTGATCGAAGGAGACCTATGACTTGTATCACTGCTAAGAGAGTAGAATAATTTCCAACATATGTAATGCTAGAAAGAAGTGCAAAGTAACTAGTAACCTGACACTATTAAAGTTTTCACTAAACAATTCAAAATCTAACCCTATGCAGATGGGGCTATCCCAGGCTCAATTTAAAAAAATAAAATAAAAGAAATGGCCCAAGCACACCTAGCTATTAGGTCAAAACAAAAACCCAACAAAAGAGCCCAGTACATTGGCCTAAACCCTAACATTAGGGTAGTAAGGGCCAACACCCAAAAACCCGCAATAGAAACCAAGCCATTGCTGTCCCCTTAATCGAGCCTCGCCAAACCCCCACCACACCCACGATTACCTCCTGCAATAGCCTTACCGCCACCAGTGGCTAGGCACATAGCAGCCGTTCTGCCACCATAACTAAAAACAACCATTATGATGTGAACAAACACAACAACACTGCCATAGTAACAAGCTAGACATTAAGGCTCTACCAACACCAATGTTCATCTTCTAGTCATCCTTCCGCCGCCTTAAAGCGGCAACATTACTACCACCACGCGTAGTCAAGGGAAGAGGCTGAGCTCCACCCTTGACACCATCTTCTGTCTTGTAATTGGGCCAAGCTCATCATGGATTTTATTTTAGGGATCTTGACCAAAAGCCCCAAAATGAGCCAAAGTTATCCCACTTACACCAGCAACATATTTTTATTCCCACATACACAATTTAATTGAAAATGACCATTTTGCCCTCAACCCAATTAAACAATTACAACCACACCCACTCAGCCCCAATCTCTCTCTCATCCCGATCTATCTCTGCCCTTCCCTCTCTCCCTACTGATCTCCGGCTCCGACGCACGACCCAGGCTTTCTCTCCCCTCCGGCTCCGGCTCCGGCACTGGACCCAGGCCGTCTCCCTTTCCTCCAGGCTCTCTCTCCCCTCCGGCTCCGGCGCTGGTCCAAATTGGAGTCGACCTCGACGATCATAGCAACAACCAAAGCGGTGACTAACCTCCGTAACATCACCGAGCAGATTATCCCCACCGGACTTTAATAAGGACTATTCGGGTTGGGGGTCGGGTGATCAAGACACGGGTCTGATCGTGCTCAAGGTAGAAGGGCGGATCGGAGGTGTGGACAGAAGGCGACGACCCTGGCTCTTCCAGGTTGATTTCAGAGGGCCGACGGGTTTGCCCAATTCGTGGTGGCCGGTTGCAGGATGAGATGTAGCGGTGACTGACCTCCGCAACGTCACCGAGCAGATGATCCTAGTCAATGAATCTGCATACCAGGAATCAGTTCTGGACTTAAGCTTCTATTGCAGTAATTTGAAGTTTTGTTCATGTTCGGATGATACTACTGTTAAAATTGGGGATTTTGAACAGTGCCAACAAGAGCAGGCATTGACTGGCCATGGTTGGAATGTGAAGAGTGTTGACTGGCTCTTATTTCCTCTGCTCATCTTCTACTTGCTATTCAATCTCTCCTGTGCAGCTGAAGCTGAAGATGAAAAAAATGTCACCAACATTGGAGCAATCATTGATGTTACTATTGGTACTTGATAAATTATGCAAACAAAAAGTAGAAGAGGAATGGAGAAGAGGACATGGGAGCCCAGAGCTTTTCATTGGGTGAATCAATCAATTTCTCTGTTTTTTTTTTGGGTAAAATGGTGCAGAATGCCCGGATAGAAAGAAAAAATGAAGAAAAAAAAGGTTCTATTGGGGCAATAGACATCTGTTAAAGCGTCTATTGGGGGGTAATAGACATCTATTGGGGGGCAATAGACGTCTATTGGGAGGCAATACATGGTTAATAGACGTCTATTGGGAGACAATACATGGTTGATAGACGTCTATTGCCCCTTTATTGGGGGGCAATACATGGCTGATAGTCGTCTATTGGGGGGCAATACATGGCTGATAGTTGTCTATTGGGAGGCAATAGACGTCTATTAGGGGGCAATAGACGTCTATTGGGGGCAAAAAAACTTTCCGGTGGGTGGTAGCCGGTGATCGGAATCTGGCGGCCGGTGACCGGATTCCGGCGAAGTTGGCCGGAATCCGGCGGCCGGTGATCGGACTCCGGCGAAGTCCCCTATGGTTTCTCTCTCTTCCATTCTCTCTCTCTCTCTCTCTCTCTCTCTAAGTAATAAAGGTGAGGGTAAAATGGTATTAAAAAAATAATTAAAAAAAAAAAAATCTTAATGGGGTATTAGGGAAGACCTCCTTAGAGTGTTTTGGGTAAGAGAGAATTAAAAAAACTTAGTGGGGTAAGTGGGAAAAATATCTCTAAAAATGGTGTAAATGGACAAAAACCCTTTATTTTATTTATATTGGGCATGCATGCTTTCATCTTCTGTTGGATCTTATTGTTGGGACTTACGTGCTTCTTTTTTTGTACATCTTGTATTTTAATGTAACATTTGAAATTTTGGACCATCTAATACACTTTACATCATTTGACAAAAAAAGAAAAAGAAATAAGATCCAACAGTAACGGCTTCTGAATTGAGCCATGTATGCTTGGAGAATGTCTTCTCTTAGAGCAAGTTCACCCGTTGGGTCACCAGGGCAAGGTCACCAGGTCACCAGGGCAGGAAACTATTCACTGCCACTGGATCTTTGCTTCCACCAATTGGGTCAGGGTCACCAGTCAGTTACTGTTCATCGAATATTTTATAATTTTTTTTTGGAAAATGAGAAATGTATGATGTAAATAAATAGTATTGATAAACAATTTGAAAATGCAACCAAAGAAAATTTTATTGGTAGACAAATTATATGTCCACCGACACTCCTTTTTTTTTTTTTTTTTTTACTCCACCGACAGTTTTATCATATATACACTACCGACAAAGTTTTTGAAAAGTGTGAAAATATTTAAAACTCCACCGACACTTTTATCATGTACACCACCGACAAAGTTTTAGAAAAGTGTGAAAATATTTAAAACTCCACCGACACTTTTATCATGTACACCACCGACAAAGTTTTTGAAAAGTGTGAAATTTTTTTTAACTCCACCGACACTTTTATCACATGCACACCACCGACAAGTTTTTTGAAAAGTGTTAACAAATTTTAAAATCCACCGACACTTTTATCACATGCACACAACCGACAAGTTTTTTGAAAAGTGTGAAACAAATTGAAAATCTACCGACACTTTTATCACATGCACACCACCGACAAGTTTTTTGAAATGAGTGAGTGATAACCCACCGACACTTTTATGTGTGGAAAATTTCAATAAATAGACATGATGTTTTCACTACATACACACACTATCCGAGCTTAACAAAACTTCACCCTTTTCATATCTCTAGCATTACATATTTCCTAAATTCCCCTCGTTGCAATGAACAATTTGTGGGATCAAATTCGACAGTCTCAGGATGAGGATGATGAAGAGATGATGGCCACCAACGCCATTGTCATGGCTGCAGTCGCTGAAGAATCTGGAAACCAACACCGAGGGCGCGGTTCTCATCCGGGTCGTGCACCAAATGAGGAACGATATAGAGAAGACAGGGGCAAAGGTATGTTGGCCGACTACTTTGTCGACCGGCCAGTGTTCAAAGATGTGGAGTTCAGAACACGTTACAGGATGAGTCTCAATCTCTTCCAGCGTATATCTACTGACCTTTGCCAGTATGATCGTTACTTTGTTCAAAGGTCAGATGCTACTGGCAAAGTCGGACTTCTTCCGGAGCAGAAGATGACAGCTGCCTTGCGAATGCTTGCGTACGGTGCAAGGGCAGATCAATGTGCTGAGTATTGTAGGATGGCGAAATCCACATCCGTTGCAGCCCTTCAGCACTTCACACGAGGAATTGTTGATCTTTACTCAAAAAAATACCTCCGCGCTCCAACTGCAGCCGACCTCAGACGACTTCTTACCAAAGCTGAGAGGAGAGGTTTTCCAGGAATGATTGGGAGCATCGACTGTATGCATTGGCAATGGAAGAATTGTCCGACAGGTTGGGCTGGAGAATATAGTGGTAGGAAACAGATCCCCACTATCATCCTGGAAGCAGTCGCATCTTACGACACATGGATTTGGCATGCATTCTTTAGAGTGCCTGGGGCATGCAACGACCTGAACGTCTTGGCAAAGTCTCCATTGTTTGATGATCTTACCGCCGGTAGAGCACCTCTTGTCCAATTCCACGTTAACAACAGAGCTGACAATCTAGGGTACTATCTCGCCGACGGTATTTATCCTCGATGGGCGACTTTCTTGAAAACTGTTCGAAATCCTACACGCCCCAAGGAAATCGAGTTTGCAAAGGCTCAAGAGGGGTATAGGAAGGATGTAGAAAGATGCTTTGGTATATTACAGTCATGGTTTGGTATTATTCGAGGAGCTGCTCGTGGGTGGCATAAAGAGGACCTTCGATACATTATGTTGACGTGTATTATATTACACAACATGATTGTCGAAAATCAACGACCTGAAGATAGCGATGATGAGTTAGAGTCCGATGATGAGGAGGTTGATAATATGAGGCCCAGGATTGCTGAGGTATGGGAGGGACCAACATGTAGAGACTTTGATCCTGTTGGTAGAGATGCTCATCATATGAACGGATTCATGGACCGCTACCAACAAATTAGATCTGAGCAGTGTCACTCCAACCTTCAGGAAGACCTCATTCAACACTTTTGGGAATTTCAAGGCAATAGGCGTATCTAGATCTGCTATTTGTGTGTGTTTTCTATTAGTTTTTATGTTTTTAATTATGTTTGTGTGGTTTCATTTAGCTTTTCATTTGTAAGGGTATTATTCCAATAAATTTTAATTTCATCAATCTAATATTACATAAGTCAAAAACCAACCATTGGAATCATAACAATACAATTATTTAAAATATATAACTCCCTAATTTTCCTAATCCTCATCTTCATTAGGAATCCAATTTGTGTTTGTGGGGTCATCCATATGGTTGGGGTTGGTGGATTCACCCGAAGAGAAAGGTGGGGAAGGGACACCACCGGTGAATGGTGGTTGTGGGAAGCCACCGGGGAAAGGAGATTGTGGATAATACCCACCGGGGAATGGTGGTTGTGGATAGCCACCGGGGAAAGGAGGTTGTGGATAGCCATCAGGGAAAGGAGGTTGTGGATAGCCACCGGAGAAAGGAGATTGTGGATAATACCCACCGGGGAATGGTGGTTGTGGGATGTTAGATCCGCGGGTTGCATCTTCAGCTTCTTTCTCTGCAATTTTTTTTTGTTTTCTTTGCCAGTAATTCTTTTTGGTTGGCGTCATCTTACTTGTGTCCATCTCCATAATACGCTATTCCCTCTCTTGAATTTTGAATGCCTCGTTTCGCATATCCATTTGCAAGCGTATATAATCTCGTTGTTGTTGGTCACGGAGATGTCGAGCATATTCCTCATCACGTTTCTCCTTGGCAGACATCATTGATGTTTGGTTGGTTGCTATAGTCTCCACAGCGGCTGTCAGAGGACTTGAATCATTAGATGCTTTCTTTCCTTTCCGAAGAGCTTCTTTGGCAGCCTTCTTTCCTTGAGGCTTCACCGAAGGATTTGGAGTTGCATCGGCGTTTACCTCATCTGCATCTATGTCTAACTGGACATGAGAATCAGGAGCGGATTGTTGTGTGTGCATCCGTTCAGTTCCTCCCCTGGAGGTTCCTCCAGCCGAAGAGGAATGGTTTGGAATGTCTTCAAATTGTTGAAACCCCTTAACAATCTCGTAACATTCTAAATTAATGAAATCACCTTTTTTTTGTTTTCCTTTAGATTTGGTCATCGCAGCTCTCCACAAATCTTGTGCTTGACGTAGCTATTGAATTTAAACAAAAACGTATAAATCTATTAGTATAAATATAAACGAGGTACAATGTATCAACTATTTAAGTATAAGGTGAGTATAATGTATAATTTAAATAAAATGAAGTCTAAAGTATGATTATGAAGTACAAATTTGAAGTATAATTATCAACAAAATTTTTATATATGAACTAATAATTTAAAGTATAATTATCAACAAAATATTTCAACTAATAATTTAAAGTAAGATGTATCAACTAATTAAATTTTAATATACACTAAAAGAATAATAAAAATTAATATTTGTGTTACACTACAAATTCATACCTCATCAATCATATTCGCACCACTCTTGTACCAAAGTTTCGCTTGCCTTAACGCACAATGCCAAGCATAGAGTTCGACTTTCAAGGTTTTCCACCTCCCTTGAAAAGCTTGCAATGATCGGACATATCCATCCCAATGTTCGGCATAGTGTTGGCGTACCTCTAACCATAGCTCATCTTTTCTTCGTTCCGTACCCTTTGCCGGATCTTGGCTAACAACCCTCCAAGACTTGCACAATTGAATGTCTTCATTAGTCTGCCAACGTGTCCCGTCAATACTTGGATCTCCTACGGGTTGGACAATCGTATTGCCTCGTACACTCATATTGGAATAAAAAAATTGTAGAGGATGAAAGCTTTGAGGAGAAGGAACAAAAAAATATTGAGGAAGAAAGATGATTTTTTTGGTGTGAGAAGTAAAATAGGAGGTAAGGTATTTATAGAAAATTTTGGTTATATTTTTTTTTGTTACCGTTGAAATCTAACGGTATTTTTTTTTTTTTTTAACCTATGCAAATCGATTTTCATGTTGGCCGTCAGATGCATTTCAGTTTCATAAGCAACGGTCCAGATCTGTGGACCGTTGCATTCAAATCTGCAAAGTAGCCCAACGGCTACACGCCACGTCGCCGCATCACGCCAGAAGACGACAAAAAAACGGCTGCTACGCGCCTGCAGACGTTGTCCCCGCTAGACGACAAGAAACTGCGCTTCACTTCCCCCCCGCGGCGCGTCTCCCCGAGCGTCAGTTTTTTGGGCCACGCTGGCATCCTGGGTCACGGGCTCGGTCACCCTCCTACCCGAGTTAGTGACCTGGGCCTCCCACTGTGGTTTTGCCCCAAGCCCGGTGGAAAGGTGAATAGTGAGCTGGGTCAAGTTTTTTGCAACTTTTGACGTGGTGCCCGGGCAATAGGATGCCCGGTGAACTTGCCCTTAGAACAATAGCTTTAGGCCTTTAGCTAAGGCGGCTACCAGTGGCGGAAGCACATGGTGGGCTATATGGGCTCAAGCCTAGACAATATTTAGCCCAAAAAACCCTTAAGTATATAGATATCTCTACCTCCAACCCATACCAGCCCAAAGAAAAAAAAAAAATTGCATGCAGAAGTCCCGTATTCCCAGCTCCCAGAGTCCCAGTCCCGTACTCTAGACCTCTAGTGTTTCGAACGTTCGATGGAGGTTATGGACTTATGGATTGAAACAAGGTATGAAGCTTTATCAATCTCCTCTGTTCTTCACTTCTTGCTGCTCTGTTTTTCCCAATGGGGTTTCTTGACTTTCCTCAAAGAAATCCCAGATCTCTTTCCTATGATTGTCGATTCTGTTTGCTAGTTGCTACCACTGGTTGTGAGTTGGGGCTGTTGGGCTTTTGTGTATGAGTTGAGATTTGGGGGAGAGAGAGATAGAGAGAGAGAGAGACTGAGAGACTGAGAGAGAGAGAGAGAGAGAGAGAGATTCCATGTTAGCTGAGGTCTGGCCGTCTGGTTGTGAGTTGGGGCTGTTGGGCTTTTGTGTATGAGTTGAGATTTGGGGGAGAGAGAGAGACAGAGAGATTGAGAGACTGAGAGAGAGAGAGAGAGATTCCATGTTAGTCGAGGATCTTGAATTCTTGATTCTTGATCATGGATTCATGGTCAGTGACGGTGTGTCGGTCACTGGGTGAAGGTCAGTCACTCAGAAAATATTATTATTGTGCCCTTCTAATTAGCCTAGACAGGAATTTCATCCTGGTTCCGCCACTGGCGGCTACATTGACCATTAATTATTTGAAGAAGCAAATAGAGGATATCTTCATAAAAAAAAGGTCATACAATTCAATCCTTGTCCATGGAACTCCTGGCACAATCACAAGATACATTACTTGATGCACACATTATCAATGCCTAAGAGTCAGTCGAGCAATAAAAACTTTTGCTGAACATGGATGTATATTCTACATCATGAATCTAAATCAAGCATGACAGGCACTGCCTTCAGCTCCTCGAACTCTTGCTGTTCCCCACCTTAAAGAACTTCTCCTTTAGTGAAATGAAAAGATTTACCAGGAAATTTCGTTCTGATAATATGGTGGGAGAAGGTGGTTTTGGTCGTATCTTCAAGAGTTGGGTTGATTAACAGCTGCCAAGCCTGGTACTGTGGCATGGCATGGTCATTGCTTAGAAGTAATGCAAGGTTCATTTGCTTGCATGCACTTTCACAGCGTCATATACCAGAAGCCCACCTTTCATTGTGCACAAGGGATCAATCAAAGTTCAATTTGGTGGAATGAGAATATATTGAATTTCATTTAAAAGAATCTTTTTTGGTCTAAATTCATTTAAGAGAACCAAGTTGGTCAAAAAAAATATCTGAAAATTGACAGAGGAATATTGTTGATCCTTTTGTTCTAACTTTAAGATTATATATGTATACTTAGTGTAACGTCACCGATATTTTTACTCATTTTGAATCAAGTCCCTTACACGACAAGTCATTTTCATAATACTAAATCACTGAGATTAGGCCAAGTGGTGAAGAAGGTTGAGAATTTGATTGAGATTAACTAGATCTAGCTAATCCAAAATTGAAATATATCAAAAACTTCATTAATTTCAATTTTGAAATCTTCATAATTTTTTTTTTACATTTTCATTGCTTGAATTGAGGTGATCAAGATTCAAAGCATCACATCTAAACCACTCATTGCATAAATCCAACTAGTGTTTATAACATCCATAACGATATCAGTATCATGCCAGATGTCGAGAACTTCTATTATAATAACGCCTCAATTTAAATAAAATTTATTTTTTTTTCACAAATTTTACCATTCTTAAATCACAAAACATCACATACTACACAAGTATCACGTGATAAAATATTCACTAAATACGTTATTATTTTATCTATTTAGAATTCCAATAAAAACACATTTCATACCATCGAAGTCTTCATCCCACCTCTAGCTAAGTTGAAAAGTGAAAACAAGTAATTATCAAGTCACATCACCACGAGTGGGCCTCGCTTAACGCGGGAAAGTGTTGAGAAAAAGCCCACTAGGTCATCGACACAACCTACACAAGCGCCGATTGGAGAAAGAATCAAACTCAACAACGAGTCTCCAAAAGCAACCTGGACACCATCCGAACCGTCCGCTCAATCCAAGGATCCCAGCGGCTCCGGCACTCTAGGGTTCGAACATTCTGGAACTCCAGGCCCACTCAACGTCTCACCCTATATAAACCCATCCACAATCTCCTCTCTCTCCCACTTACGAAACCCTAGCGCCTCTCTACTTTTTCTCATCCCCGCGCCTCTCTCTTTTCCTAGTCAATCTCTTCGTCGACTCAAAATGGCCGGCAAAGGAGAGGGACCGGCCATCGGTATCGATCTCGGTACCACGTACTCTTGCGTCGGCGTCTGGCAACACGACCGTGTTGAGATCATCGCCAACGACCAGGGAAACCGGACGACCCCGTCGTATGTCGCCTTCACCGACACCGAGAGGTTGATCGGAGACGCCGCTAAGAACCAGGTCGCCATGAACCCAATCAACACTGTTTTTGGTAAGATCTCAGATCCAGTTGCTGTTTTGATTTCAGTAGCTTAGTAGATCTTTATGTTTGTTCTTAGTAGATCTTGGATCTTGTGTAATGCTGTTGAAGTTTGTATGCTAGAAATTTTGCTGTATTGTACTGTATGATGTAGTAAATTTTATAGCTGCTTAGTTTGTAGATCTGTGTTGATTTCGCTTGCGGTTTATTGCTGCTGTTTCTTGTTGTTGAATCTGGATTGGATCTGGAGCTGCTGATTTGGATTTTGAATTTGAAAATTTTGAAATTATTGTAGATCTACTTTACTATTCTAATTTGAATTTTGAAATTTCTTTAGGAAAAAGTAATCTAATTGTTGTTCTGTAGTCTGCCTCAACTTATTTTGATGGAAAATAGATTGGTCAATTGATTCTTAAGTAACTTATTGTTGGATGAATTGATTCTTAAATAACTAAATTGTGAAGTCAAATCAGGTTATTAGATGGAATACTTGCAGTCTGTTTTACAATTTAGATTAGGAACAGAGCACTCTGCTGTTAACTAAATGTTATTTATTGCTTGATGTGAAATCTATTAGGTACAATCGGTTGAAGTAGATGTAAATATGAATTAGAGTTTCTATATAGTTGGCCAACTAAAGTTTAATTGACCAATTTATAATCAGTTGACTTAAACAAAGAGTTTTTAGAGTATTGTCTTAATCTGATGGTATTGTCATATTCTGGTTCTGATCCAATTTTATGTAATTGTCAAATAAGGGTCATGTGCTAATAGGTTTTTTTACTGTTGCAGATGCTAAGCGATTGATTGGTCGTAGATTCACCGATGCCTCAGTTCAGGGTGACATGAAGTTGTGGCCATTCAAGGTCATCGCTGGCCCTGCTGACAAGCCTATGATTGGAGTCTCATACAAGGGAGAAGAGAAGCTATTTGCTGCTGAGGAGATCTCTTCCATGGTCCTTATCAAGATGCGTGAGATTGCTGAGGCTTACCTTGGTTCCACCATCAAGAATGCAGTGGTCACTGTCCCTGCTTACTTTAACGATTCTCAGCGTCAGGCCACCAAGGATGCCGGAGTTATTGCTGGTATCAATGTCTTGCGTATTATCAACGAGCCTACAGCAGCTGCCATCGCCTATGGTCTTGACAAGAAGGCCACCAGCGTTGGTGAGAAGAATGTGTTGATCTTTGACCTTGGAGGTGGTACCTTTGATGTCTCTCTTCTAACCATTGAAGAGGGTATCTTTGAGGTTAAGGCCACTGCTGGTGACACCCATCTTGGGGGTGAGGACTTTGACAACAGAATGGTCAACCACTTCGTTCAAGAGTTCAAGAGAAAGAACAAGAAGGATATAAGCGGCAACCCCAGAGCGCTTAGGAGATTGAGGACATCATGTGAAAGGGCGAAGAGGACCCTCTCATCCACTGCCCAGACCACCATTGAAATCGATTCCTTGTATGAGGGTATTGACTTCTACTCAACCATCACCCGTGCTAGATTCGAGGAGCTCAACATGGACTTGTTCAGAAAGTGTATGGAGCCAGTAGAGAAGTGTCTGAGGGACGCCAAGATGGACAAGAGCACAGTCCATGATGTTGTGCTTGTTGGTGGATCCACCCGTATTCCCAAGGTTCAGCAACTCCTCCAGGACTTTTTCAATGGCAAGGAGCTCTGCAAGAGCATCAACCCCGACGAGGCCGTTGCCTATGGTGCTGCAGTTCAGGCTGCAATTCTCAGTGGTGAGGGTAACGAGAAGGTCCAGGACCTTCTTCTATTGGATGTTACCCCTCTATCCCTTGGTTTGGAAACTGCCGGAGGTGTCATGACCGTCTTGATCCCCAGAAATACAACCATCCCAACAAAGAAGGAACAGGTCTTCTCCACCTACTCCGACAACCAGCCTGGTGTGCTCATCCAGGTCTATGAAGGAGAGAGAACCAGAACCAGGGACAACAACTTGCTCGGAAAGTTTGAACTCTCCGGAATCCCCCCAGCTCCCAGAGGTGTACCCCAGATCACAGTGTGCTTTGACATCGACGCCAATGGTATCTTGAATGTGTCAGCAGAGGACAAGACCACTGGGCAAAAGAACAAGATCACCATCACCAACGACAAGGGCAGGCTCTCAAAGGAGGAGATTGAAAAGATGGTTCAAGAGGCAGAGAAGTACAAGTCTGAGGATGAAGAGCACAAGAAGAAGGTTGAGGCCAAGAACGCTTTGGAGAACTACGCCTACAACATGAGGAACACGATCAAGGATGAGAAGATCGGTGAGAAGCTCCCAGGGGCCGACAAGAAGAAGATCGAGGACGCCATTGAGGCTGCTATCCAGTGGCTCGACAGCAACCAACTTGCCGAGGCTGATGAGTTTGAAGACAAGATGAAGGAGTTGGAGAGCATCTGCAACCCAATCATCGCCAAGATGTACCAGGGTGCTGGGCCTGACGGTGCTGGCCCAGTTGATGATGATGTTCCAGCTGGGGGCAGCGGTGCTGGGCCTAAGATCGAGGAGGTCGACTAAGTGAAATGATCCCCGTGGGTGGCTTCGTTTCTTTTTGGATTATTTAGGCGGTCTGGAACAATTTATCGCGTTTATTTTTAATTTTACTTTGATTGTTAATCAGAGCTTTTGTTTTTATTTTTTGCTGAACTTGGAGGCCCTTTGTTATTTTCCCCGGGCAATTTGTCTGGGGCCTTTATTATAATATTTTTCAACTATTCGGTGCTAATTGATCTTACATCTGCTTCCTTATTTTCTTGTTACTCGAGCAAGGTTTTAAGAGTTTTGTTAGGCGTTGGTGTCTGTTATAATAGGCAATACTAAAATCTGATTGGACCAAGCTGATACGTCATTTAAAATTGGATAGGGTCAGATATGAGAAGTCTCCAAAACACACAAACCGTATACCATACATAGCATCATATCAATCTCTCTCTCTCCACCTCCACGCCTTCTGTAACAGAACAACATAAGTCCAACTCTGTCTCAGACTCAAAGTGAATCGGAACCGAAATTCGACCCAAAGCATCTTCATTTATGTCATTAATAAAACGACAAAACATGAAGCATCTTCATTTATAGGAATCTATGACAGTGTCACGGATCCAAATTCCTCAATGTCATATATTTGAGTTGATGATGCCATCTCTGATGTGGGCTTTTGTGACTGCATCTGGAACATGGTAAATAATGGAGAAAGCCAGAAAAGAAAGCCAGAAAGGAAAGCAAGGGAATTGGGTTGTCAAAGGCTGATTTAGTGTGGCAAGTGTAAGATTTGTGTTTTGTAGTTTTTCAATTGTCTTTAATTGGATCTCTTATAAATGACATGTCAGCTTAGTGGTGAAGTCCAAGCAGATCCTAGCACTGCTTGTTACAGCAGAGAAGTGAGTCCCTCTTCGCGTTGGATTCGGTTAGTGCTAACTCAGTAATCCAATTACAAGTTCGATTACATTGTGCGTTGGATTTGGTTAGTGCACAACGTTAAAGATTAACTCAGTAATCCAATTACAAGTTGGATTATGTTTTCTTTTCTGGGATGGATCATTTTTCCAACATACACAAACATTGATAGTTGATACCCTTATAAATACAGGTGGTCTTTCATACACAAATCACAACTAGCAAATTCAGAATCAAGCAAAGTTTTCAGCCATGAGTGTGAGATCAAGTTTCGTGGTTTTCTCGTTTTTCTTTTTGGTTACAATAGCCTCATCTATTTCTCAAGCAGAAGCTCTTTCAATTGGTGGTTTTGAACACCATGAAATTCCTGTTCCGGTAGTTGGCCCTGAGAGTGTGGCGTTTGACTGCAGCGGAGCAGCCTACGTCGGGGTTGCGGACGGGCGGATTTTTAAATGGCTTGGGAGGCAATATGGATGGGCGGAGTTTGCCACAACCTCCACATCTAGGCCAAGAGCATTGTGCGACGGCTCCACCAACAAAGACAATGAGCCAACTTGTGGGAGACCCCTCGGCCTCAAGTTCCACCCCACCACATGCGAGCTTTACATAGCCGATGCCTATTTCGGGCTCTTGAAGACAGGACCTAACGGCGGGGTAGCCCGACAACTTGCAACTTCAGCAGAAGGAATCCCTTTTCAGTTTACAAATTCTGTGGATATTAATCCCGTAACTGGAATGGTTTATTTCACAGATTCAAGCTCGGTTTATCAAAGAAGGAATTGGGAGTCGTCATTCAACACCGGTGACAAAACTGGAAGACTAATGAGATATAATCCAAGTGCAAACCGCGTGGAAGTTTTGCTCCGTGGTTTGTCTTTTGCAAATGGTGTAGCTGTGAGTCTCGATGGTAATTTCGTTCTAGTAACCCAAACAACAAGCAAAAACATTCTAAGGTATTGGGTTCGAGGACCAAGAGCTACTAATTCAGGTGTAGGAGAACTTTTTGCACAAACACAAGGCTTCCCTGACAATATTAACAGAAACATAAACGGAGAGTTTTGGGTTGCAGAGAATAGTAATGGAAGAGGTAAAGCAGCCAAGTTCGATGCCTACGGGAACTTCATGGAAGCCTTGGATGGGCTTAATCCTATTAGCCATGCCCAAGAATTTCATCATAATCTTTGGATAGGTTCGATTGTCAACCCCTTTGTGGGCGTTGTTCGCAACATTTATTAAGTTTTTTTATATATATTTTTTTTTTTATTAAGTGCTAGGGCTACTATCCTTATGTATTTTTATTAAAATTTATTATGTAATTTTCTCATTATTTTTTATATTTTTATTAATAAAAATTATTTTACATACAAATAATGTAAGTGATTCAATACCTATTAGATGATTTCAACATTTGATACTTGCCGTAATTTTTTTATATTTTTGTTAACTAAAAGTGAATATAATATCTTCTATTTGTTCATTTTTAATATTTTATTGATGCAAGTATTATTAATTTATACTTTATCAATAAAATAAAGCAAATTATCTGATTGCTTGTGTTGATTAAAGTCATTAAACAACTCCAACAATTTTGTGGGCGTTGTTCGTAACCTTTTTTTTTTTTTTTTTTTTTTAAAAAAAAACCCCACCCCATTCCCACCCTTGATGGGGCTCGAACTCTTGACCTCTTATATATGAGATCAAAGCCTTACCACCCCACCAACAATTTTGTGGGCGTTGTTCGTAACCTTCATTGAAATGTAGGCTAAATATTCTTAATTTCTTATAGAATTTATTTTGTAATTTTCTCATTGTCTTATTTTTGGGCAAAAATATTCTCATTATCCTTAATAGTATTGTTGTTTTTGTTATTAAATTCTACTTTATCGACAAAATAAAGCAAATTATATGATTGTTTACCTGGTGGAATATCGTAAAGGAAAAAAAAGAGAGACTACTGCATCCTGGACCTCAATTTGTGGTGAGCGCAGAAGATGAAGTTGTTTGATGCCCACTGTCACCTTCAAGACCCAAGAATCTTCGACAAGGCACCACAATTGATCGCTTCAGCCATCGATTCCGGCGTCGTTCGCTTCGCCGTTAATGGGGTCTCGGAGCAAGACTGGCCTTTGGTGAAGCAGATGGGCGAGACTCATAAACCTCACGTAGTTCCCTGCTTCGGTCTCCACCCCTGGTATGTTGCGGACAGAAGCCCCAATTGGCTCAAAACCCTGAGAGAAAGCTTTGACTCCACACCCTCTGCCGCAGTCGGAGAGATTGGATTGGACAAAGGGAAGAAGATGGGTGATTTCGCCGATCAGGTTCATGTGTTTAAACAACAACTGGAACTCGCCAAGGAGTTGAAGAGGCCGGTTTCAATCCACTGTGTTCGAGCTTTCGGCGACCTTCTTGAGATTATGAAATCTCTGGGCCCGTTTCCCCAGGGGTTTTTACTTCATTCATTTCTTGGCTCTGCTGAGATGGTTCCTGAATTCGCCAATTTGGGTGGTTACTTTTCGTTTTCGGGGTTTCTAATGTCCATGAAAGCAAGCAAGGCCAAGAGGATGCTCAAGGCAGTGCCGTTTGATAGGATTCTACTGGAGACGGATGCGCCTGATGCATTGCCAAAGTCTGAAGAATCGGAGCCTCTGCAGCCGGTTGAAGGTGATGATGCTTCGCTGAACCATCCGGCAAATATTCACAACGTGCTGGTTTATGTTGCATCTTTGTTGGAGATAGACAAGGAAGAAGTCGCCGAAGCAAGTTATCATAACGCTGTGCGTTTGTTCTCTTATTAGGTGTTTGAATCCAGGTTCTTTGCCAAACAAATGTTGTAGTTGTTTACTCAACTCAAAAGAATGGAATAAGAATTACATCGTCATATTTCATATTCTATTCCGACCGAGTGATGTTTTTAACTCGAAACAAGCAGTTCTTGTTTTAGACTTTTAGCGAAGAAAGCGCAGCAGACTTTTTTGCACCATGAATTGAATTCTGGTAAACTGAGAATCAAAATCGTTGTCAATTTTGATATGCTGTGAATCAAAATCTTTGATCGACAGGTAATAATGGTCGAATATGGAATCCGATCAAAAGTACGACAATGTCACATTTCCTACCAAGTTTCCATATGCCTAACAATAACGACAGCATCATATCTGATATGATATGATGCTATATGAATGGATGGCAGTACCTACATCTTTCTAGGAATATCCAATGCATCAAACACCCAAATCCTGTCACATTCCTTAAATATCAGCTTCCTTTGACATTTTATCAGCCAGATTATGACTACCACAATATATATTCTAATTATTAGATGATAAGCCATTGGCCACACACAGGAGTGAAAGAGGTGCGTGGCCTTTTCACTCTTCCAAATCCCATCACAGTCCCAAAGACCTTCCACTTGAAGGTACGACTCTGATTAAAAGCTGGGTGGTGGTGTCAACCACAACTTGTATGATGCAGATATCCTCCAAACGTAGATGACTTTATAGACATAATTCAACCACAAGTGGCAAAAAAATAACATGTGAACCTAAGACATGTCGTGCCGCAAGAATGCAAGTCTTGATCAAGCTGCATTGATCAAACACGCAAACTACCATTTGTACAATAACCTGAAAGAATTCTTTACAAAAAGGAGCTACTACTATACGCTAATAACATAGTTTATACAGTTTATAACTTCATCACAATGTTGACCGTACTATATTACTATACTACGCACACGTTAGTTGGCAGTTGCTAATCATCTGGTGTATTTTATTACCTTAATTGCATAAGCCATTTCCTTAATTGCAAAACTTCAATCTGGGACAAATATCAAGAATAAGCCTACTGCTCACACCACTCTAGGTATTGCCACTTTGGGTATTGCCAAGCTGAGTTAATCAACTTTGATGATGGAGTAATAAGAATGAACAAGTTCTGTGCTGATAAGTGAAACCAACAAACAAGAACAAAACTAAGACATTTTAATATTGGAGTTCAACAGTTCAACTTAAATGAGTAGAAATATAAGCTAGCAAAAGTCACCACATTCAAGGTATTCAAGAAGCAAAATTTGAACCATAATTTAAATTACTGGAATCAGATATATAAGCCAAGAACAGACTGTCAACTACAGAAGCATAGAATAGGGAGCAAAAAACTGCAATGACAAATATGAGAAGCAGCATTCTTTTCCCTTCATGGAATACTAAAATACACTTACACTGTATGGTACACAGTTAGTAGAACAGTGCAGCACCACCATAGCAAGAAACCTTAATCTCTATCATTGCCTATCTTAAGTCAACATAAGATCGTTGCCTCCAAGGTGAGGGCGAAGGCAAACACGAACCTCATGTTCTTCTGGTCCAACACGGAGTTTTGGAACCATAATCTCAAGCACTGATCCTGGCCCGTCGTAATAAGCTTCTATGTTAGCATCTTCAGGAATGCGGGTGGAGAGAGGGATTTCTCTAACAAACTCTCCAGGAGGACAGTGCTCAGAGGCAGGATCTGTAAGCCTGAAAGTACGATCATGTCTCTTAATGAATGGCATGCGAGATGTGCTTATACAAGAGACCTTGATGATACCATGAGTGAGAGTGTTCCTCCAAGAAACTTTCACCCTCTGAAGATCCACAAAGGGTAAGCTGATAATGATCAAATAACCTACATCATCCTCATAGATTGTCTTTGCAGCTGTAACAGGCCCATAAACGTTCTTCATTACACCACTAAATTGATGTAGCCACTGCGACTCATTTGGGTTGATTTCCATATCCAGGACCCGATCAGAAGGAGGATTAACACCCAAGTAGCAGTCATCATCATTCCCAGTTGGGAAAAACTCCTTCCTCCTCTTGCTACTGACAGGAGATAGGTCCATTCCATTACCATTTCCATTTCCATTTGCCTCGCAATGGTTGTTGTTAGATGGCTGGGTAGACAAGTTCAATCCAGATCCGTTCAGCAGTTTCTTTGAGTGGTTGTTTGGCACAGTCTTTATTGGAGCTGGTGGCCTCTCCAGCTCAAAATCTGTATTTGGAAGGTTTCTCCATGAGCTAAAATCACCTGCTTCGATAGGGATCGTGAAGTTCATGTCCCTTCCAGTAAGCTCCATCCACCTCTTGCGCTCTTCATCATCAAGAACCATGAGATTAGGTGCCCGGACAAGCTCAATCCCATGAACACACTGCGGATTTGAAAGGCCTCTATAATGCTTCCGTTGCATCCTGTGGGATCGAACAAAACCCTTGTCAACACTAAATGGAAATGGTCGCTCCCCTTGGCGGGAATGCCCATTCATGTAACTCCTCAGCTGCATCTTCCCCAATGCATTCTCCGGCCTCTCCTTGAAAACCCACATGTACATGTTCTCCATGTCGTGCTGAACCATGAAAACATCAAGCCTGAGATCAGTTTTCTCAAACCCTGAAACCCCATTACTGTCCCGGACAATCTTCGCCTTTGATTTCTCCTGCAATGCAGGCTTGAAGTAGAAACTGAAGAAAAACCAGGCACCCCATATGCTGTCTATCCGCTTGGCACATTTCCTTCCAACCTTGGGGACCGCAAGTAGGCTCTCAGTCTCGTAAACCTGTGGACCAAGCCCAACATCCAGAATATCACAGGGTTCCGAATTCCATGACGGCGGCGGGGGGCTGCGCTCGGCCGACAGGGGCAAATTGATGTCAGGTGGACGAGAAAGTATGATCTGCCGATTCATTTCCAAATCCAATTCGTCGTGTGAGGAGGCACTGGAATCCATTGACAAGAGCGTTGATGGGTGATGATTATTCTCCATTGACAGGGCGGTGAGGAGGGAATCAACCATTTCAGCTGAGCAGCAGCTCCTGGATGGTGAGTATTGTTGCTGGTGGATTGAATATTGCCATTTTCCCAAAAACAAACTCAACAAAGTAACCTTATAAACACCTTCATCCTCATATCAATCCCCACTATATCTCCCCTCCATCAAAACCCTAGTTTTATCAATCAAAATAACAAATTCCTCTCACACACACAATCAAATATCCAATAAACTACAACAAGGTTCAATCAAATTCCAAAAACAAAAAAAAAACTAAAATTTATATCGAAATGAAAGACTGAGAGAGCAGCTTGAAGAATTTTTATTTTTTTTATTTCTAATAAATCTCTTCAATCTCTACCTAGGGAGAGAGAGAAAGAGATATCGAAAACGCTATAGAAACACCATATCCAACCCTAACCCAAGAATCTCAACAATTCCTCCAAACCCAGGTGGAAAACAATGAATCAAAACCATCAAATCCATAAAACCAATTTTAAAAAGCAAAATTAAAAATTAAAAAAAATAAATAAAATAAGAAGAAAAATTTATCCTAAAAGAGTCAAAAATCCAAAGACCCAAGAGTGGGGATCTTGAAAGAGGTTACCTTTTGGGATAGGCATCGGGGAACCGGAAACAAGAGGGACCTCCATAGCTGACCATGATGCTCATCTCCAGCATATCATCAACTACCATATTTCTTTTTCCCTATTCCAGCTTTTATTTTTATTAGTTCTAAATTAAATTCTTTTTTTTTTCGATTTATGCCAGTCCAAAAGTGAAGGGTGAGGCTAATTGGAAATTTTCGGGACTGAGAATTGAGATTTGGAGAAGTAGAAGGAGAAATTTCAGAGTCGTGTGGGAGCGTCTCATTATAAAGAGAGAGGTGCTGGGTTAAAGCCTGCACTGGATGTCACCCATTTGGCCTGCCGTTACTTACCGCCGTGACAGTGCGCCTTTTTTTGTTTTTTTTTTTATCCCATCAATTTTGTTTTTATCTTTTAATATTTCTTTCATTTTTTATTTACTTTTTTAAAAAAATTATAAATTTATTGATAAAACTAGTGACATAAGCACAAAAAATATATAAAACATGGAGCATATTAAAAATTCACTCTTCACATACTAAATTTCATAATGAGGTAACTAGATAACAATTCAAGAGGTATAGATCTTCAGCTTCTTGTCTTCTTCGTTGCAAAAGAGGTTTTTGCTTTCAACTTTCACTCCTTAGGCTTGTTGACAATACCAGTTATGCGACCCTTTTTCTTTTCTATTTAGGTCAGGATTCAATCGGATTAGACATGGTTAGAGCATGAGGAATCAGCTCCACATGAGAATACTAGAGTGGTAGTTTAGCTATTGTCCTATGCTTATTTTGGTATTCTATATAGTTCATGTTAATGCCATGCTTTATAATTAGAGGACTAGAGATATCACGTAACACAACCATATCATTCAAAATCTTCTCTTTAATTAGATAACCGACTTGCAGTGATACGATTTATTTCGGGGTACATTCGTGTTGTGCGCATTAGTTGTTCAACTTGCGAGGTGGCAACACTGGGCTTTAGTAATTGACAAATATCACTTATGACATGCATAAGCATGCATGAAAACTTGATTTTTGTTCTACATTTTCTCTCTCTTTCTCTAAGAGCAGCTCCAACAACCACATCACACCATCATCTATTCACTCTTACAACTTCAAGCTGGTTAGAAGCTACGCTTAGAATGCCCTCCAAAATAACGGGTGGAAGTGAATGATTTTGGTTTGGTAATTAAATTCCTTAAATTTTTTAGTACAACAAGAAAAAGTATGATTACATTCCTTCTTAATCTGTTTCCCACAACTAGTAATTGAGGTTAATCATGCAAAATGACAACTTCTTGATACATGGGTTATTTGAATAATGAACATTTCACATGATGAATATAGGATCGTGAGATCAATTATGTGAAAAGTAACCGAGCTAAATGGTAGTTCTTTCACTGAGCAGCTGAGATATGAAAGGACAATACAATAAGGTATATTTGTCTAATATTCTAATATAAAAGTTACATGTTTTATTATTATTATTTGGTAGTTCGTTTTCCACCCATTATCATATAGGAGAATTACTTTAATATGGATATTTAGGAATGTGTTTAGTGCGACTTCATCTATCTGAATAAATAAAGAAAAACATTTCCTATTGAACAAAGCTTCACTCATCCCCAATCATTTTAATACTTTTCTTAGTTACAAGCCTTTTCTACAAGATTCAGCACATGTTTTACTATTTTCTAACATGTGTAAATGACTTTATTTATTAAACTGTCATGATTCGTAAATCCTAAATATAAATGAGCAACGTACAAATACGACATGGAGCAATTCACTCATGATTGGAGACATATACGTAGATTCACCCTTTAATTTCATCACATATACATACGATTAAGTATTAGCTAGTCCATATGTCATCGAGAAAATCGACCATGATGACATCAGTACACCACTACAAAATTTAGACATTTAACGGTGAAGCTTTCTAAAGAAGCAAACCCAACTGCCATATATCGTCGTTAAAAAAGGCGATCTAAGGGCATCTCCAACAAGTGGAGTCATAAGCCATTTTGGCTTTGGCTTTTGTGATGAGCATCTGATGCGCTCCTGGGAAGCGCATAATTTAACCCTGAAAATATCGTTAGTAGTATAAGCAAATAGGGATCGTTCTATCCGGGGATTGAGGGTACACTTGTAATTGTGAAACAAATAAAGAAAAGTATTATTTACAAAAATAAAATAAAGAATATAAATATATACAAGTAAACACAAATAAGGGGGGGATTAGGATTCTTAAAATTAAAATTAAAATAAATAAAATAAAGAAAATGTAAAAACATATATACAAGGGTGGAACGCAAGGAACAAAGATCAAAATCAATTCCATGTAATCAAATTCGATTCAAACCCTATAATTGTTCTTCCAAGTCATGAGAGAGGAGTTGATCATGTGAAACATTTGAAAGCAAATGATTTCCCATATTTTACTTTTCAATGCTAATTAACCTAAGCGAAAGCACCTAGATCAATCCTATCAAACATGCAATCAAGCCCTAGAAAGCTAGTCAATCATGTCATGTTTAATGCATTACACATAGAGAAAGGCTATCAACTCAAGTGTACAACTTAGTATGAATAAGTTCACCTAATTGCAATCCTCTTCAATTGAATTCGATTTTTGTCCAAAACCTTTACTACTTTGATTCAAGTTTACACAAAACGAAAAGTCGATTTCATGTTCTTAAACCTAGCACCAATTACATGCAAATCCTATAAGTGTCGACCCAAATAAGATAAACATATAAAAGTTTTCTATCAAGCAAATTCAATCGAACAATCACACATAAGCAACTATGGAATCACAACATAGAAATCGAAAATCTCACAACTTTATTTCAAAACATATAAACGGGCTTTAAACTTTGCCCTTAACATTATTTGTTAACTAGAATTCATAGTCTTACAAAATCAAACAAAGAAAACAAGAGAAAGGATATAATACACCTTGAAAGATGAATGATAAAGCCTTGAGACGAAGAACTTGAAGATCCTTGAAAGCAAGCAATCTTCTAGGGACGACACAAGGGTGGATGGCGGTTAGGAAATTGATGTATTGCATGGCTTCTCTTTCTCTTGGCTTGAACATGAAGAACAAGAAAACTAGAGAATGAAAAAGAAATATGGAGAGGAAATGGAGAGACAAAGAAGATGAGATGGATGAAGGAAGATGTTTTAGAATGAGAGGAGAATGTGTTTATATAGGGAAGAAAAAGAAGAGTGAAATTGGAAAAGATGGAGTAAATTAGTGTGAGTAATGATGGAGAAAACATGATGATTACACCCTAAAACATGGAATGTTTTTGGGTGATGATGATGGTGGATTTCCTACTCATTTACTTCAATTTTATCTCCACAATTTGTAGGTAAGTGTGGACATAATGCTCATTTCACCATCATTTACTCCAATGTACCTAAGAAAATAGAAATTGAGTTAAAAATCGATTCGTTAAGGAATTAACTAAGCAAAATGTGAGGAATTAACTATTAAAATACCGCATTAAAATGCTTCTATCAAATTCCCCCACACTTAGCTTTTGCTAGTCCCTTAGCAAAACAAAAATACAAAACAGAACAAAGACTTGATAGAAAGCAAGTAAATGACTCTACTGCTCCTAACTGTTGTCTCAGAGACTCCAAACTCATGACTTTCACGTTAAACACTTAATCAAAATCACAAAGATAATTCCATGGTTAATAAACCTGTGACATTCATATGACTAAGCAAGATATGGAGAACTTAAGTTATACAGTGAATGATAGCATGTTTCGAACAAGTCCAATCCAAACTCACAGGGCATACTCTCGATTTTTCTCTCATAAATGGCTATGCTTAAAAGCTTCACACTCAAGTATATGCAAGAGAACAAATTGTAAGGCAACAAACCGCTTGCATATTTCATCAATAAACACATTTTGTGAAGAATTTTTAATGACCTCATGAAATGACTAAGTGCACAAATGGACCTACCATAAGCTCGACTGCGTAACTGACTCCACTAACCAAAGACTGCCCATCTCAAGGATCAAGTCAGCACTTAAAACAGGTTGTAATGGGGCTAAGCTAGGGTTTTCGAAATGAAGATTAATGATACAAAAATCCTAAGGACCTAGCAGAGCATATAAGGACCACCTTATGTCATCATTTTTGTAGACCAAATATCATTGTTTTGGGCCAAACCTTAACTCTAACCAACATGGGAATGGACAAAGGCATAATTTTCAACTTTGAGCCTTCTACAAATTTGCAAGTCCAAAACCACACTTCAACATTTTCCCAAGAGTTTTCTTTTCAATTTTTCTTCTCTTTTGCCGCTTTTCTTTCTTTTTTTTTTTTTTTTTTCAAGGCAAAATTTTTTCTTTTTTTTTCTTCTTGGATTTTCCCCACCCCACACTTGTCTTTCATCGTCACCCCTACATACTATGTCATGCTCTACTAAGTCCTTAAGACAAGGGTAGAGATATCCTGTACTAAGCTCATGGTAGGGTAGTGAGGGTAATGAAACAAAGGTTTTCAACGTAGGCTCAAAGGGGTTCATTCTAAGGAGTCCCACGACGGGCACAATTGGGGACACATGCTTGTTTGGCTATGGTGGTTACCCTAATGCCTTCTATCCTATCCAGGATCAGTGCATATTATGGCATACAAGTTTTGACAGTCACAACAGCCGAGTTCTAGTACTCTCTAGTCCATTAAAATCTATGGCACATGATCATTGGATTTTCAAAGAAAGATGAGGTTTTGCAAATACAGCCATGAAATTCTGAAATTATCAGTAAGCACTCAAAAAGAAAGTATTTTAGCTCAACAGCTCACTTGGGTCAAATGAATCAGACTTAATCCTAGCATGCTTAATGAACCAAGTTACAATCATATCTCAAATCTTCATACAAGCATCACAATGTCGATTAACCACAGAATTCAATTATGTCCTATTTTGATTGTGAAAACCTTCAGCCATGAATTCGGAGACATGTTCATCCTAGACGTTAGGAGCATCCTAAGACTCAAACACACAAAAACACTCTAAAACCAACATTTTTTTTTTTTTTACAATTTAATTTAATTTCAACACTTAGGTACGGGAACAGGGAGTCTCGATGTGCAATGGGACTGAAACAGCTACCCTTTTTCAAGACTATGTTTAATCCAATATACCTTAGTGTATCACAACATCAATTAAAAACACAATAAAAACACAATCCAACATCAACTATTTTTTTATTTTATTTTTATATACTAACTACTAAAAACACAATAAAGCAATAATCCTTCCCCCATACTTAATTCATGCATTGTCCTCAATGTATAAACAAATAAAAATCATGCAAAGCATAAATCAAGCATAGAAGAGAAAGTTAACACAACGAAACCTAAAACAACCTAAAATTCATGAAAATAAAATAGAAGGAAGAGTTCAAGAAAGCAAATCTGCGTTTGATGTCTCCTCCACAGATACGGTTGAAATGGGTTGCCTCCCATGCAGCGCTTAATGTTTAAAGTCTTTCAGCCTAGACTTGTACCTCCATTTACTCCTTTGGAGGAGCGGTATGCGGGCGAGTGGCAGCCCTCTTGCTGGTTTCAGCCTTCGGAGGCGGGTCCTCATGTTGTGATGCAGTAGCGTCCTTGCGAGGAAACCCAGGAGGATAACTCTGCAAGTTATTGACTTCCTGAGCAAGCTTGTTTATTGCAGTGTGACAGCGGATCAAAGAGCAGTTCATCTCAGAGATGTAATCGATCATGCAATTGACTCTCCAATCTGTCACCATAATACCATCGCGGAGAGAGGAACGCAAATCATCAATCAAATCCGACAAGCTTTCCAGGGTGGCCATAGGCCGAGGAGCACGAGCAGCTGGTGAGGAAGAAGACTCTTTGGGATGCAGTCTGGGAGAGCGACGAGGCAGAGGAGGGGGACTGCGGGTACGCTCACGGATAGGACGATGGTCCCATGGACGAGTAAGCCCAGCTCTAGTGGCCGCTTGACGACCTTCTTCTTCCAAAGAGAGAACACGGCGTTGATTGACGCCCCTGCGAGGGGTAACCTTGGTTCGAGCCATGAGGAAGTAGAAGGAATTTGAAACTGCACGCTTAGACAAACCTTAGTAAAATCTGGAGGAGACAAAAAAGGATGTATATGTAAAGCACAAAATAGGGTAGAAATCTCAACAGGCACACGGTTTTAACAAAGCTTCTCCGGGAAGGAGAAGAGTTATGACAGTTCACGGCCCAAGAAACTCCCCCACGTGTAAATATTCCTTTCTTTTCCTGGATTTATGGCATGCTTTCGGCTATAGCTTGTCTGTCACGGATCCTCGAGATTCGTTTGATTCCCCCACGCGTCCTTTCTTTTCCTTGATTCACGGCAATTAAACCTGCTTTCTGCTGTAGCTTGTCTGTCACAGCTCCTCGAGATTCGTTTGGTTCCCCCACGTGTCCTCCACGCGCCAACAGCTTTTCCGTGTTTTCGGGTGACTTTAATCCAACGCGTAGATTTAGTCTCAGAGATCGTCGATCCAACGGTGGAGATCTGCTTACTCGTTCTATAAATAGGTGCATTCTGAGCGACTGTTCACTCCAAAAGAAAATTCTTCCGAGTTCCAGCCTTTCTCTCTCAACCCTTCAGCCTTTCCTTCGAAACTCAAATCCTTTCTTCATCAACATGGAACCACGAACTCTGCAACTAATGGAGTTACAAACCCAGCAACAAATGGAATTACAAGCCCAGCAACCAACCGAGGAGGGAGGAAGCATCCAAGCAGCCGGGAGTAGTAACCGGTGGGCTCCCACACCGCCTCAACTAAGAATCCTCAAGGGCCTTTACTATGATAAGGGTTTTAAGTACCCAACTCCATAGCAGATTCAAGAGATCTGCCTTCATCTGAAACAGTATGGGCAGATCGAGGACAAAAACGTCTTCTTTTGGTTCCAGAACCTCAAGGCTCGTGAGAGGCAGAAGTTGAAGGAATTTCGGAACGTTCCGGTTGGTGGATCTCTCGATCTCAATTTTGGTTCCACTGGTTCTACTAGTAATGACAGATCCACTGACAAATCCATTGATCTAAACTTTGGGTCACGTGTCGGCTATGGTGCTGATGGATCGATCATGGAACAACGAGGAGAATATCACCAGGAGATTGAAACCCTTCCACTATTCCCCATGCATGGTGAGGACATCTTGGGCAACATGAAGACTACTTCCGAGGGAGGTGGCGGTTATGGCGGTGGCTCTCACATTTCCCTTGAGCTCAGTCTCAACTCCTACAGAGATGCAGACATGGCTTAGTATTATTATTATATATATTTTTTTTTTAATTTTTTTTTTTTTTTTTTGTAAATAGCTGAATTTAATAAGACTGAATGAATGCAAATTTTTTTTTTTTTTAAAATATTTTTTTATATAAAGGACTCAAAAATAAAAGACAAATATATATATAGGACTCAAAATGAAAGACAAAAATATAAATCTCTTCCCCCACACTTAAATATTGCATTATCCTCAATGTAATCAATTAAAAGCATGCAATGTAATAAGTAAGCATAGATAGAAGACATTTACGAAAACAAATCCTAAAATAAAAACTAAAGAGAAAAATTGAAAAATAAAAAGAAATAGGGAAAGAGAAAGCAAATCTGATTTGCATGGGTTGCCTCCCAAGTAGCGCTTGTATTTTACGTCTTGCAGCCAGACGGTACTTACATTAAATAAAGTTAGTAACTATAATTAACAAAGAAATACAAAATAAAAACAAGTATAACTATTAATTACAAACTACAAGTATAATTAACAAGTATATTGTACATAAGACACAAGTTAAGTACTCAAGTGAGTATAAAACGTGAAAAGTATTTTTACAAGTTTAAAGTGTGAAACAACAAAATAATTTACACGTATAGAGTATTCACAAGTATTTCTTTTATTATAAACATTATTGATATCGAATCAAATTCCAAGCGGTAAATCAAGTGGACGTGCGGCCCAAGTATAGTCGCCTAGACACAAACTCCCTTTCAAATCGTTTGGGCAACCTTACTGAAATGGCCAGGTGGGGGAGGACGAACACGAGAGGAAAAATCCATTTTGGCATGAGCTACTCCCACATTGTGGTTTACGCCCATTTGCAAGCACTTCTGGATTCAAAAACCCGTCATGAACGTTGTCCCCTTCCTAGACACCATTCCACATAGGCTATACTTACTAAGATGAAAAAGTTCATAAGTGTGAAGACAGTTCAACAAGTGTTAATAAAGGCCGCCCTCAACCTTAAGGGACCTGAGCTAGGTACCAATAAGGGGTTTAGGCCAATATTAATAAAAGAGACTTCACCTATTCCTCTCAATTTACAACCTACAATTAAAATTCGTGTTCAATAATATAAATAATATCCTACTTAATATAAACTAAGTTTCAAACAATTTATATACAACAAATATATACAATAAATGATACAATTTAGCAAGTGATTTTTCAATCCCCGGCAACGGCGCCAAAAATTGATGCGCTTTTGGCAAGCGCGCAATTTAACCCTGTAAAATGTCATCGTTAGTATATGGTAAATAGGGATCGTTCTATTCCGGGGATTGAGGGTACACTTGTAATTGTGAAACAAATAAAGAAAAGTATTATTTACAAAAATAAAATAAAGAATATAAATATATACAAGTAAACACAAATAAGGGGGGATTAGGATTCTTAAAATTAAAATTAAAATAAATAAAATAAAGAAAATGTAAAAACATATATACAAGGGTGGAACGCAAGGAACAAAGATCAAAATCAATTCCATGTAATCAAATTCGATTCAAACCCTATAATTGTTCTTCCAAGTCATGAGAGAGGAGTTGATCATGTGAAACATTTGAAAGCAAATGATTTCCCATATTTTACTTTTCAATGCTAATTAACCTAAGCGAAAGCACCTAGATCAATCCTATCAAACATGCAATCAAGCCCTAGAAAGCTAGTCAATCATGTCATGTTTAATGCATTACACATAGAGAAAGGCTATCAACTCAAGTGTACAACTTAGTATGAATAAGTTCACCTAATTGCAATCCTCTTCAATTGAATTCGATTTTTGTCCAAAACCTTTACTACTTTGATTCAAGTTTACACAAAACGAAAAGTCGATTTCATGTTCTTAAACCTAGCACCAATTACATGCAAATCCTATAAGTGTCGACCCAAATAAGATAAACATATAAAAGTTTTCTATCAAGCAAATTCAATCGAACAATCACACATAAGCAACTATGGAATCACAACATAGAAATCGAAAATCTCACAACTTTATTTCAAAACATATAAACGGGCTTTAAACTTTGCCCTTAACATTATTTGTTAACTAGAATTCATAGTCTTACAAAATCAAACAAAGAAAACAAGAGAAAGGATATAATACACCTTGAAAGATGAATGATAAAGCCTTGAGACGAAGAACTTGAAGATCCTTGAAAGCAAGCAATCTTCTAGGGACGACACAAGGGTGGATGGCGGTTAGGAAATTGATGTATTGCATGGCTTCTCTTTCTCTTGGCTTGAACATGAAGAACAAGAAAACTAGAGAATGAAAAAGAAATATGGAGAGGAAATGGAGAGACAAAGAAGATGAGATGGATGAAGGAAGATGTTTTAGAATGAGAGGAGAATGTGTTTATATAGGGAAGAAAAAGAAGAGTGAAATTGGAAAAGATGGAGTAAATTAGTGTGAGTAATGATGGAGAAAACATGATGATTACACCCTAAAACATGGAATGTTTTTGGGTGATGATGATGGTGGATTTCCTACTCATTTACTTCAATTTTATCTCCACAATTTGTAGGTAAGTGTGGACATAATGCTCATTTCACCATCATTTACTCCAATGTACCTAAGAAAATAGAAATTGAGTTAAAAATCGATTCGTTAAGGAATTAACTAAGCAAAATGTGAGGAATTAACTATTAAAATACCGCATTAAAATGCTTCTATCAGCATCTCCAACCAATCCCCATGTTTAGTCATTTTGACTTATGAGTCAAAACTTTAGCCAAAATGACTAAAGAATGAAGAATGAAAGCCATTTTGGCTTTAGATGGAGTAGACGTGGGCCCCAGCTGCACATGACATTAAAACCAACTTGTCATAAAATCAACAGCCCAGATTCAGTCTTCAATTATTCTATTTAAAATGAAAGGCTCAGATTAATTTGTTCTAAAAATAAAAAAGTAAATATATATTTACTAATTTCTAATCTGACGGTGGAAAAAATGCCCTGATTTAAAATCAACGGTTAATATAAAGTAATTGTGTTTTAAACTAAAAAAACCTTCAAAAAATAAAAGAAAATTTTCTTAAAAATCAGAAAAAAAATTTCTAATAATAAATTAATGACGATATATTATATAAAATAATTACGTATGATATATAAATTCATATTGTAGTTAAATAATTGTTTAAAATGATTAATTTATGAAATGACTTTGACTTTTGACTAAAGAGGGTTGGAGATGCAAAATATGAATGAATAGTGATGACATTAGGGGAGTCAAATTTTGCAAATGACTTTGGCTTTTGACTCCATTGTTGGAGATGCTCTAAACTGGCAACGTACTGAATAAAAGGTATTTAAAAGGATCAATACGCGGCATACAGATTGACCAACTTGTATACCATGGGAAAAGAAGAACAAAAATTGCTTGATTGGAATTGCATGAATTAACTTTAAAGATTCCCGAAACAGATTTCCTTCGAGCCACTTTATTTTTTCTGAAAGATGGATCGAAATCATCATCCAGTAGCTGAAAAAACTGTGGCTGAAGTGAAACCTGGTTAGATGACTTAGATCCTGCATTATTAAAGCTAGCTAGTTAAGCTCGAAGAAGAACAAAGTGTCGTCCACTCTTCTTTTCGTCTAAAAATATATGGTGGGTGTGGCTATCAGTCGTATCATAAGGGACCTAGCTTCCTTCTCCACTGCCCTGAAACCCTAAATATCAATCGAATTCCACCAATGAGAAAAAATGGAACTGCTTTTTAAATAATGTTTATTTGTTGTGGTGGATATCGAACTTTTGTTAGGGTTCATGTTCATGTAACAAAAGATCGATGATCTGTGCGATCATCTTATTTGTTAAATATTGAGAGGCGACCAGTGAGCAAAGCCATGTGGCATGGAACAAGGTTCTGGTTCAATTATTAGAATATAAAACTACATAATTAGCATACCACTTATGCCATGTTAATCATTCTCAGCACCAATAGCTAAGCTGTCCCTGCTTAGGTTTAATGGGGGTTCAAATCTAATAAAATTAGTCCATAATTAATTGCTCTTTTGTCTCACATGTGCAATAATGTCTTTATGGTCCATTAAGTTTAAAGCTAATGCTGACAACACAGTTTCCCCATATTGCATGCTTACCACAAATTATATTTCTATGTCCCTCTGTTTTAGATAATTGATACTAGCATCAAGTTATCATTTTTTTTTTGGGTGAATCGCATCAAGTTATCATACACTACACTACAACCCATTAAACAGATAAAGAAGGACAAACTGTATTGAAACCCATAATGAAAAAGAAAAAGAAAAAATTTAAAAATAACCATTTTTTTTTATCGTAATTTGGTTAATAACGATAAAAATTTATATATATATATATATATATTGGGGTTATGCCCGTTTGCCCACAAACTCATGGTATTTTGCCCAATCAATCCAACATCCTTGTATTTTGCCCAATTACACAACTTTTAGGTGAAAAGACTCATAAGGGTAGTCCTTCCTAAAGTAGTGCCTAGTGTATCCTATGCTGACTTTTAGGTCCAAAACTCATTTTTCTTAGAAAACCCTGTTCCAACTTCTGAGAAAAACAAAACTAGCCTTCAACATGCCCAAGTTTTTCACCTAATGGCCTCCTGCCTAACGGTTACTTTAACAGGCGGAATCACTGCTGCTTGTTTCTATCCTAAGCTGTGGCAATTTTTTCTAAAAATAAGAGATTCTGAACTTAAAGCAAGTATAAGATATTGGCTGAACACGATGAAGATAACAGAAACACATAACAGAACTTTTTAACTTAAAACTTGATGAAGTGGGTGAACACACTGAAATTATTTATATAAACATAATTACAAGCTATAAATTCAGAGCCTCATTCTCAGGTAAACAGCTAAAAGCTGTTTAGCTATCCATAAGAATGATTACAGTACTTACTTGAAATCAAAGCACACTTCTTCACACGGACAGGAAAGAAAATTACACTGCTAATATGACTAATATGAACTGATGCTTTCTATTTTCGAATGCCTTCTAAGGGAAGCTAAAGCTCCTTATATAGGGAGCGGGACTCAAAACAAAACAACAAAATGTACAGTACGACTCCGTGATTTCCTGCTTTCCTTAGTGCTCCTGCTGGTGGAGGTCGGCCGGGGAAAAGCAGATTCCTTTGGGTGAAATGTTTTTCACCTGCTTTTTGAAAAGCAAAAGTTGCTTTTGGGAAAAGTCCAAAAGAACTTTCGGTGTTTTCTACACCTGCTGCTTCACATGTTCTCGTCGGTTTCTGAATTGTGACCAAGGACAAACGAGTCGTTATCTGCCTGGGCCATCCTTACTGTTGTTGCATTATCTTCGACATCTGTATCAACATACATTTTGTAGTGGTTGTCTGTTTCAAGCTTTTCCACCCATCGTAAGCATGCCAGTGTCGAGTCTATCTCCCTTCTGGTAAGAGATAAGAATAAGTCACTGCTGACTACGTCAGGATGATCGTAGGCAGTGATAATGATTTTTTCTCCTGCTGCCAGGAAGGTATTGTGGACATCTTCAGAGATGATCTTTTTGATATATTCTAGAGTCATGGCCTTCATCCATGGGATGCTTGAGTTTGGCTGGCCATTGTACCCTACACAGGCTGGTTGAAGATATTTCCTTTGAATGATTCTTACATAATGATAAGGAGGAATATATTCAACTTCACCGTTTGCCTTTTGGATCCATTCTGGAGGGGTGGATCTGAACTTCAGTCGAAGCATACAGTCATTCTTTCTTACATTTTTGACTGTGTTGACAATGACAGGTGGCAAACCTCTTAGATCATCATTTGTTTTAGTCCACAGATTATGGACAAAACCATTCTCAACAAGCCAGAGCTTGTGTTCTTGAGGATGTTCACTCTGAACATTAACCAGGTATCTTCCAACATAAGGACCTGAGACAATAAAGAGAGTTGGAGGAACCAGGTTTTCTGGATTATGTCTTCCTATCAGACTATGGAATTCATGCCAGTCTGATTCATTAAGTGCCATGATAGGAACCCTAGCACTTTCTGGACTTTCTAGGAAGAGAATTTTTTCTTTCTTTACAGCACTCTGCTGTATATGACTTTCTTCAGATTGTGGTCTGGCATTCTCATATAGTTCTTCAGCTAGTGCAAAGAGTGCCGGGAACATTAGACCACTGCTTCTTTCTTGAAAGGCAAATAAGAGATTATCCAAGATTGCCTTCTGGTGATAAGCTAGTCTCCTGCCAGTTCTGAACACAGGAGTATCAAAAGTTCTTAATTCATAATTAAAAACATTTATAACTCCATTTGGAGTTGGTCTGCTTTTTGGCAAAGCAGCAGCCATCAACGGTCTTGATGAGCCTTTACCGTCTGCCGTTTGAGACGGGCTAGCCAATCCTTTACCCTGGGATTGATCAGTTGTGGCCAAGCCTTTTGGACTTAGCAGAAACCTTTTAAGAACCTTTTCTTTGGTTTCTATAGGATCTTCTTGAGGTTCATGTTCTTTCCCAGTTCTTCTGTTTCTGGGATTACGACCTTCGTCGTCTTCTCTCTGGCTGAACATTGCCAGTTCTCTGGTCAAGGCGTCTGGAAGATAATTCTTGTTTCCTGCAATTAATTCAACATTATAATCATATTGGTTAAGAAATAATTGCCAGTTTGCTAATCTTCCTCTATCAGCAGCTTTATCAAGTTTGAAATTTTTGAAATTTTTTACTCTGGCACAATCTGTGCGGACAGTAAAGGGTTTTCCAAGAAAAGCTGGAGAATTTAAAATCGTTTTCTTGACAGCTAGAATTTCTTTTTCCCCTGTGGGATAATTCAGTTCTGCAGGGCTGAATTTGCCGCTACAAAATTTGCAAATCTTTTCGATGTTAGTTCCAGGCGTTTTTGCAAGGACTACACCGGACCAGTAATTATCACTCGCATCTGTTTGGAGGATAATTTCATCATTCTCTTCTGGTTGTTGAAGAGGAGGGAGGTTTTTGCAGAGATTTTTTATCTGCTTCACGATCTTTTCATCATCTTCTGTGAAGTTCCATTTTCTTTTGGAACTAGTCTTAGGAGATAACATTGTTGTTAATCCTGAGATCTTAGGGATGAAATCTCTCCCATAGTTTATGACACCAAGGAATCTCTCTAGACTCTTAGCATCAGGAATTTTGTCTGGAAACTTCCAGATCTTTTCAAGGATATGAGGTTGAAGCTTTATGACTCCATTTTTGATGTTTATTCCTAGGAAATCAACTTCATCAAGGATAAAGAAGATTTTCTTTTCCCCTAGGATAATCCCATGCTGAACTATCAGCTTTGTTACCTCATGGAGGTGCTTCATGTGTTCTTCTCGGTTCTTGGAGAAGACCAGGATGTCATCTATGTAGACGACGCAGAACTCTGCCACATGCTTGAAGATGTTGTCCATCTTTCTTTGGAAGATTGAGGGAGCTTGCTTTAGACCAAAAGGCATAACCAGCCATTCGTAATGACCTTGTGGTGTTCCAAATGCAGTGAGAGGGATACTCTCAGGATGCATCTTGACCTGCCAGAAACCCGATTTTGCATCGAATTTTGAAAAGACTTTGGCTCCTCTGAGCTGGTTGATCAGTACTCGTACCTGAGCGATTTGATAACCGTCTTTGACAGTCTTTTTGTTGACATCTCGATAGTCAATCACCATTCTAGCTTTGCCTCGTAGGTTCTCTGCATGATTTCTTACATAGAATGCTGGAGCATGATGAGGGCTAGTGGAAGGTTGAATTAATCTCTTTTTCAGGAGATCTTCAATATCACTTCTGAATTCTTTCTGATCTTCCTCTTTGTACTGAGGAATGGCTTTGACATGGCAGATAGCGTTCATGTCATGCAATCTTAATTCACAGACCACTGGGTCTTTTTCCCAAAACTTCTGAGGGTTTGTATCTACATTCTGCTCTAGTAGTTTCTTGATTTTGTCAAGAGTGGGAATTTGTTGAGACTCAAGCTTGTTTTGAAAGTGCTTGAGGTTGTGCTCATGGATGAAACTAGCTTCTTCGTCTTTACTAGCTTCTTCTTCTTCTTCTGAGGATTCTTCAACAAGCAGTTCTTCTTGTTGTTTGATTTGGAGTATGGGTTCAAATTTTGGTTTGTAGGGGGTAAGATCACCACTATTCTGTTGCGATCTCTGATAGTGAGTAGTAAAACCGGGACCTACCACACTAAATGCATGTGTGAGTCGGTCTGCCCAGAATACCCGTTCTCCTTTCCTGAAGCCGATCGCTTCTTCATCCTGAATGAATCGTTGTTGGAGAATAAAGTCATTTCCCAACAAGAAATCAGCGCCTTGGCCTTCAGATTGCCAAACATTCTGGATGATAAATGTTCCGCCACCAATGGTGATATGAACATTTTTTGCTACTTTTTTCATGGTGAGATGGCTCCCATCAAATGTAACACCGGTAGCAGATTTTTTCTTATCTTCTTTCCAGAGTTCATCTGGAATTGCAAATCTCTTTGCCACAGTAAATCCTGATCCATTATCTACAAAAGCATGTAGATGATATTTCCTGTGATCAGGGAACTTGAGTCCAATCTCTATGTAGTTGCTGTATCTACTTGTAGAGACGACTTTTGATTGTTGAGGCTCGTTTTTCCGAGCTTGTTCCTTGGGAATGAATGGTTTGCATTCTTCTGGAACATCTTCCTGAGTGGGTGATTTATCTATTCTATCATCCCAGTTTGTAGGAGTTATCTCTTTGATCTCTAGATCATTGAACCATGATGGAGGGTCGTACCTAACTTTGTAATCAAACTTGCCAGATGGTTGGCCAAGTAGATCCCATGTGTTAGTAACCTCCTCTTGTCGTTCTAAGAGATGAACAGTTTCTGGTGGTTTCACCAGCTCTATATTTTCTGGTGTTTCAACCAGTTCAATATCTTCATCGATGTTTTCTTCACCGATGATTTCTTCCTTTCTTTCTGAGGAAGAGGGAGGAGAAGAAGATTCCATAATTTTTTGGAACAGAGTTTCTGCCTCCTTTTCTTCTTCTTTCTCTTTTTGTTCAGAGAAATATTCTTCATATTCTTGTTCAACCAATTGGCTGACAAGGCCATTCTTGGTTTTTCTTCGAGCTTCAGCTATGAAGCATTCTTTGTGATAAGTCTTCTTAGACTCTTCACAAAACATAGGGAGACCATTCTTTTCGTGACAAAAACAGTAGTCACAAACGAATGTACCAGGGTTCACCTGATAGGAAGACATAAAAGATTCTGTCTTGCTTTCTTCCCAATTCTTGATTTTTAAAACATTCATTTGTCTGGATTCGAAGTACTCAACTTCAGAATCTATCTCAGACTCATCTGATGAAGTTTCTTCTTCAGACCAGGCAGAATAAACTGACTCGTCTTCTTCATCATCAGAATAGACTATTTCGTAGCCTTTCAGGTTTGCTACTTCTACTATTTGTTCATATTCCTCAAATATAGCTTTAGTAGATCTCTTACTTTTTTCCGGGCATTCATTGGCATAGTGCCCTTCAGCTTTACATAACCAACATCTGCAAGCTTTCTTGCTAGGTTGTTTATGCTGATGAGTATTCTTCTTTTTCTTGAAGAATTTCTTTTTAGGATCTTCATCCTTCTGTTTCTTGTAATTGGAACTTCTCTTGAATTTCCAATTCTTCTTTTGATTACTCTTTTTGAATTTTTTAGAGTAATATTTTTCTTTTCTTTTTCTGTGGAACTTGGATTCATGACATCCCCAGTTTGTGGGCATATCCAATATTCCGTAACAGAAATTTTCAACTCCTCTGAGTTGCTTCTTAGCCATCTTAGCTCTAAGATTGGCTTTGCATTGATCTTTTAGTAATTGCCGGATTCTGTCAGCAATTCCTCCAACTGAAAATCTTTCAATTGGCTTTTCAGCTATGCTTTCTCTCACAGCTGTTCTCCATGGTTCAGGGAGTTTTCTGTGCAACAGATTAACTAGATCAGTATTCTCTAGTTCACCAATTGTACAGTAATATTCCTGAAATTCATTCAGGTATTCTTCGAAATATCGCATGTCGCAGATTTTGAGAGCATAGATATTCGATTTTGCCGTTTCTTTGGCTTTTTCACTCAAATTTGAGAGATCTCCACAGAACTGATCGTACAGGGGTACTGCAAAATCATACGGAGACTTTGAAGTTTTAATTTCTTCCAGCCACTCTTTTCCTCTGGCTGTTTCCTTGAAAGAGAAGTAATACTTTTTTGCTACCCCGGTGAGAGTAGTTTCAAAGTACATCTGAAGATCAGGAGCTTCAAATTTTCCAAGGGTAAGAGCAGAGGCCATCATTAGGCTGTCTACCCATTGGTCAAGAGTTTTTCTCTTGTCAAGAGCTTTATCCAGATCTAGCCAAATTCCATAGTTGGAAATTGGTACTCTGGGTATCTTGTCCTCTGGGACAAATCTTTGAGAATTTCTTTCTCCATTTCTGCCCGTAGGGGCCTTCTGTATAGGAAGTTTGACTTTTCCCTTTTCTCGAACAATGGAAGTCTTAGAGCTTTCTCCTTCTTCCATTTCAATATCTTGATATGGAAAGACTTTTCTTGTCTTTCTGATTTTGAATTCTTTCATTTCTTCGATTAGTTTTTCTAATCGTTCAGGATTTTCACAATTCTCAGCTTCTTCATAAAGATCATAGAGCCTCTCAGCTCTAAGCATATGGACTGGTCTGTTTAGATCAGCTTCCAGATCTTCTTCTGATATTGGTTCTTCAATAGTGGGTTTTGTACCACTGACACTAGCTTCTCTAGTGCTGTAGGTTCTTCTCAGAAGACTGCTATTTATCCTGAGGTTCTCAGGACAGACATCACTTTTCCTGTGATTGTCGAAGTTGAGGCTGATTTCTCCAGTTCTTCTACTCTCGTAGATTTTTGCTTTTGCTCTTTCTGGTTGCTTTTTTGGACCGGATAATTTCCATTCAGGGGGAAATGTTACTTCATTCCAAGTAACTTTGTGTATCTGCTGTGAATGGTTCTTTTGATTGGTGAGGAATCCAGTAGTAAGACCTGGGATATTTGTAATCCTCGTCTTAGGGGCTACTGTGGTACTCATCAATTTATAGTATATTCTATATACTATTGCAAGTTCTTGCATATCTTCTTTCATGGATATGCCATCTGTCTTGACTCTTAGTCTGAGGCAGTGAGCTGCATCTTTCAAGCTGGTGGTGAAGTTGGGGAAGCAGTTGAAATATGCTACTTGGTCGCACAAGGATGCTTCGAGTGTTCCTAACAGACTAGCTTGGAAATCTGTTAACCTGTTGTCCTGTAGAACACATAGGACTGAACAGTTTATACCTTCACGAGCAAGCAAGTTTATGCCTACTTGGACTGCTCCAATATGCATAAATTGATATTTTTTTGCTTGTGCTCTGGCAACTTCTGCTGGGGTGATCAATAGAAGATCAGTCTCTCCTCCTGCTGTTGCTGGTGTTGTAATTTCCAATAATTTGAAATAATGGCTGTCCATTAAATCAAATTTTCCTCTTTTGTAGATTTGTTTAAAATCTAACTTTGGGATTGAGGAATTTTTTACTTCTTGTTCAATCTCATTGAACTCAAATTCTTCAGCATTTAGGAGTTGTACTCCTTTCTTTTTTTCAAAGATGCTTAACATCTTCATTTCTCTTTTTCCGAGTTTTCATATCGGATACTAGTAGAACTAGTTGAAGGATCTAGAAAAATCATGTTTGGAACAGGATTCTTGTCTGGCCTTTCTAATGGTTTGAATCCATTAGCTTTCTTTTTTACTGTAGGCACTTTCTTGTCCTTCAGTATATTTTTCATGGAATCCAGCGTTTTTTGCTGTTCATTGATTTTTCTACTGACGACTGTCAGCTTTTCTTCTTCCGTTTTTGGAAATTCCTTGATATAATCCAGTTTGTTTTCCAATCTTTCCAATTGGTGGATTATAGTAGGAAATTTTTCTAGATGATCTTGGCATCTAGATAATTCTAGTAACAGCTTCTGATATTTCTCATCAGAAGTTTTCAGTAGAGGATTTATTTTCTCTAATAACAATTCTGACATTGTCCCCATTAAGGAGGGGTTCTCCTTTGAGCTATTTTACAAGCTCTGATACCAGTAGTTTGCGGATCTACCAATGCTCAAATAATCAAGTGGTTTCTGTTCTATCTCTAGAACATATAAAAGATTGTCAATATCTTCTTCTAATTTATAGATCCTAGTTTGGAGTCTATAAATGATATCCCAATAGTTGGGAGTTTCTTTGTTAAGACTATCTCTATAGTCTTTCAGCTTTCTCAATTTTTCTCTTTCTTTTTTCAACTCTTTACTAGTATTTTTACAGATTGCCACCAATTCAAGTCTATCAACGATCGAAATAATGAATAGTAAAATTTACTGTTTACCGTCGAATGGAGGATACAATTTTGCTGCAATTATATTTAGACAAATAAATTCAAGATGGGCCCACCACGTTTCATCAAAAAAATAAAAGAAAACAAAAGAATAGTAAAAGCTTAGAGAAATGGGTATTAATGGGATAAACATTAAGTGAAAGGAATAGTTGGGAGAAAAAGAGAAAACTTTTGTGTGAGTGGGGTTGAAAATAAGTTGGTGGAGTGTATGGGGTTGTATTTGGTATTCTATGGGTAAGTGGTCATTATCCCTATATATATATATATAATTATAGTAAGTAATCGAGGTATTAACTAAAACGACATTTGACTGACTAACTTTTCTTTATTCCTTTTTTATTTTTAATATTTTTCTTTTTATATATAATTAAAAGCTCCTTAAGATCAATTTCTAGTGAAACTCTCTCCTAACCCTAGCGCTGTGAGAGAGCACCTACACCAACAAAACGTTTCCTGTCCGGCGGTGACCAAGGGTTAGAGCCGGCGTCGCTGCATTGTCCCTGTGCTGGTTGTCGGACAAGTAGTTTATTGCCCTGGGCTGAGGTTTGGAGATAAGGTGTTTGGCTCGTGGTTTTGGCAGGATGGTTGGCGGCGGGTATTGAGCCACATGTTTGGGTGTTGAGGTCGCTTTTTGTGTAGATCCCGCGAGTGGGTTTTGGAGCGTTTGGGCAGCGAAGCGAGCTCGTGGGGCAGGGCTCTACATCAACAGAGGCCCGTAGGGCTCGAGGTAACACTGGCTTGTGGCGGAGCTCGACGACGCGATTCTCGTGGGAGGCTCATGGCGAGACTTAGGGATGACAAAACAACACCGACGCTGTACAGGTGGCTGAAGGCGTGATGGAGATGTGGTCTGGGCTTGGGTCAACCCTATCTTATTGGGCCTTATTGAGTTTGTCCTCTTTCTCTTAGGGCTGTGCTATTGGACTTTCAAATTTAGGCTGTGGTTTTTAGCCCTAATTAAGGTCATTCCTTGTTTTTTAGTTTGTCTAAATTAAAATATTTCCTTGTATTAGGAAGCTAAGCATTTTGTGTTTACTCTATGTACCTTTAGCGCCTCTGGAGTAGTACCTAAGGGGGATTCTCGCTATGTCTACGTACGTGAATGTCTAATGAGTGGGTCTATATATTTCTATGTACCACTGTGGGTACTACCACTCTCTTCTTGTTTGTCTGTAGATGGCAGCGGAATGGTATGTAACGGCCTATTATGGCTTTAGATGAATATATTGGCACCCGGCCTTAGGGTTTTGGGTTTGATTAAAAAAAAAAGAGATCAATTTCTAGTGTACACAATTAATAAGGGCATTGAATGGATACGTAAACTAAGATACAGTAAAGTGTTCAAGAATATTTCAAAATAATTTAGATAGAACAATAGGATAAATAATCCTCACAAAAATTTATAAATGTTTCACCGTCCTTTATTGGAAAATACAACAAACTATATTAGTTGAAACTGAGAAGTACATTGAGCGATGCAAAAATATCGAAATTAAAAACAATAAAGCATAACAAGATGCACAAACACATCTATAAAGGAGGAAAACAATAAAGGATAGCAAGATGCACAAATGCATCTAAAATGAAAGGTAACCATGTGACTTGATGTCGGACGACATCGTTGTACTGCATATGTCACGACATCGCTACATTTATTTATAAAACCTAACATGTTTAACTCATATTTGGAATAATGTTTGCTTGGAAAATAGTATATTATGTGTGAATAGAAAGCTGAAGAGAATGAAAGTGTAACTGTGTTTCAGTATGATCATCATCTTTTTACTTAAATTATATTTTCTGTAACTATCAACTCCTTAACATGTTGCTGGGAAAAGGGCGAAGTAAAGTGCAGTCTCATTAGGATAAACACCTTCCGGCCACTGATTGAATTTTTTAGTCTAAACATAGATCGAAACATAAAACCCTAAGCCAGACGGTTTGATAATAATATTCACAGCGGGAATAAAATTGAAGAGAGCTGAGGAATCTTCAGTTTCTTGTCCACTTATAAACAAAAGTAAAATACTGGTTTCCTAATTCCTAGCTTAAATGATTAGAGCGCAGATGACTATATATACACAATGTCACAGCTGGTTGCAGATATATATGCCTCAGATATCACCTATGCGATATGGCCCGGTTTATTCTATATCTGAAGCCTTTGGAACTTACCTAGCTAGTAGCAGCATATATACAGTTCCGTTTTGGACACGTACGAGGAAGATGTGGGAGATGGTTGCACGTGGCACTTTGATTATTGTTTAAGAGGCAGGCCTCTTGCTTATCATAATCGAACTATGGATTCATCGGACCTGGTCTAGCTCTACTGCAAGCCTCCACTGGACAACAGACCCAAGAAAAACCAAAAGCATCCCCCAGCTGGCCAACATGGGTAATGGGTTTGTTTTGTGTTGGGATCGATGGTTAATCTTGCCAATTACGGGCTCACCATAATCTCTTTGATCGAGTTCAATGTAAAATCCACAATAGTGGGGACTTGCATGCAGTAGGGTTTTTTATTTATTTACTTCTTTTTATAAATTTCATGTAGATATATTAATAAAACTTAGGCCACCAGAAAAAACCATTACATATCCTCCATCTATTATCTCTGGGCAGATAAAGAGTTTGCGGTGAAAAACCACAGCGATACATAGATTAAGTCGATCATTTGACGGTACCCATGCTCACTTATTCAAAGAAAGTCTCTAAACTATGTTATCAATGACAAGTAAATATGCATAGTTCAAAAGAAAATAAAAAACTAAAGTTTCTCCTTGACCTTAACACTAGGGCTAGGAGGTTTTTTAGGGCAAAGCATGCTAAGCACCTCTTCAACTGCAATCTTCTTATTCTTTGAAGAGTTCTTGTTTTTCGACCTTAGAGGCTGGCCTCTTTTCTTCTTATGTTCTGCTTTGACCAGCTACATAGAATCCTTGGGGAATGAATGACCCTTCCTTAGGAATTAAGACACCTCCCGGAGCTTCAATGAGACCCAGGGATTTAGCAGAGAATTTGGTGTGGAATTCTGAAACTTTTAGTTTCTTGGGCATGATAGATGAGCTAGCAGCAGTCTCATCACCATTACACAGAAATTTCAGCTTCTCTGGGGATGTATACGGCGATGTAGGCCTACCTTTTTTTGCAGTTGATGACTCCACTTCCACAGGAACTAAAGCTAGGACATTTGTTTCTTCAACATGCCTGAGGTCTTCTTGCACTACGCACCACAATAGCCTTGCGGTGCTTGTGCATAGCAGGCGTGCCAAAGAAGTTGAGCGCAACTGGTGACAGTAGAGGTGTTTTCAATCCTTGAAACTGGAACGCTCCATGCTGGAAACGAAGATTGAAAAAACCTGGAAAGTGGGATGTCAAAGACTTCCCCGATGTCTCAAGTCTTGCAGCGGTTTCATGCACAGTATGTGCATCAACATTAGGGCAAACTCCCTGTTCATGAAACAAAAGATGGCACTCCCTGCATTGTCCATGTAAATTCTCAAAGAAAAAGGTAATTTCTTTCACCACTCCAGGAATGATTTTAAGAGTCAGTTTCAGGAAGAAAGGGTGGGATATAGCATGAGCTACATGAACCCCTAATCTGACCCTTATGGTCAAACAGTCTTTGATCAAAGTCCAGAACCTTACCCACAACAGAAGGCACATTCATGATTATTTTTTTTATCTTTTAGGGCTGGCGGAATACCTGTGATTTTGACCTAGAAAAAGAGCAGATTCATGGGGATGACGAGTGGATCTTACATACTGTCATATTGTTGTAGCAGAACCGGGGCTTTGTTAAAATACCACGGCCCTCCCTTTAAAACCTTATTCTGATCCCGTTTCAGATCAAAGGAGAAGACAAAGCGACCTTGGGTACTGTCTTGGACTTTAAAGGCTCCATCGATGACCCAGATGCGTCGGAAATGGGGTTGCAGATCTTGAGTGTCAAACTGTTTTTTTGTCATCGGTTTGGCCAGGAGAAAAGCCTAAGAGTTGGACCTCTTTGAGCCGTTCAAGTGCTAGATGTCAACAACATCAGAGCCTGCTAGGGCGAGAGATGCAACAAAGCTGGCTGTAACATCGTCAATGGACGTCATTTTGTAAGAAGGAGGGGTCGGAAAGTGAACCGCCATGAGGAAGATGAAATAGGGTTTAGGAGCGGCTTCAGAGTCGCATTAGGGTTTTTTGCATGCAGTAGGGTTAGTTGTACTAGTAACTAAAATAAAAGTACGTTGTCCGTAGCTATCGTCCGCCGATCAATTAGTTTTTTCAAAGCAAGTTATCAATTAGTTCTTTAAGGACGATCCGAAAAATAAACGATTTTGTAATTATGTTGTAATGAAAAATGAATATACGTCTAATAAGAGTATCCATTATCATTTTTGAAACATGTAAAATGTGTAAGAGAAGTTCGAATACAGTAACATGATGAGCGTTCTAATAGTGATGCAGTGCGTCAGCAATATCGCCAGCATTTTGTTGTAATCAGGCTGCTAATCACAGTAGTGATAGCATATGAAATGCCCGTATTCCCTTCGATTTAGACACGTCTTGCAGGAAGGATACTAAACAAATCAAATATAAAATATCTAGAAGCATTTGTTTTTCACAGAACAGAAAAGAGGCAGTGAATTTGGAATTAGTGGTGTAGTGATGATCATAAGAAGGAAATAAACGAACACAATAATTGAGACAAACTGTATAAGACTAGCTAGGGTGAGATCTTAAAAGTGAGTTATATTGTATAAGAATATAAGAAAGAGGTCTCGGAGAGGAATCGATTGGTGGCATTTGGGATCCTACTCGACTCCACAGATCCAAAAGAACAAACCTTTTTACACATGGAAAAGCAACAAGTTCAACCATCTTATTGAGTTGGTTGAATCAAATTTTGTAAGACCATAGCGCATTAGATTGGAAAGTTATTGGGGTACAAAATAAGAGCTATTTAGTTGACCAACTCAAACTTGCCAAGTGATCACTTAATTTGATGCCCATTCCAAAACAAATGTCAAACCATCTTTTTATTATTGTCTCTTTTCCAATGTGCTTAGGCGAGAGTCACATGTGAGGGAATAGGAATATAGCAAGTACTTTTCTATAGCATGAATAAGGTATAGAAGTTGGTATATGTCCTTTATGTTGATAAGTGATATATACTTTTGTTTTCTTTTTAATGGAAAGAAATGGTGTGGTTATGTGAGGTATTGTTCAACATTTTTGCCAAATTAGATTGATGACAGAAAATAGGTAATGAGAGTGAATTTGGGTCTTTCTAAATATACCCAGCCAATATCTAAGTATACCTAGCATATTTTTTACACCCAATAAAATCATAGAATTTCTAATTACACCTAACAAGTTTCCAATAACACCCTTATTTTTAATTCAAAACAAAACTCATTACACCTTGCAAAAACTTATTAGAATGAAGAATAATTTATATACCCGGCAAATCCTTTGTTCTTCTGAGATTCTAAATTAAAACGGATGCATAACCAGTCCCAAACTCAAGAATTCCACTAATCTTCGACTTGCTCTGATCATCAGCATTCATCTTCTCATTGTCGGCCAACTGCACTACTATTGTTTGGCCATCAGTTTCCACATGTTCATGCTCCTCCCCTTGCTTAATTTGTCATCATCAACAACATCAAATATACCCTGCTACTTAACAAACAATTATTAGTTAATGCATTAGCGACAACATATGATAATTAAGTATGACGTATGTACCCAATATGCTTTGGACAATTTCAATACCTTCATCTCATGGGAATGCTCCTTCTGAAAAGTCTCAAAGCACAAAAAAAAAAATGTGTCTGATTCTACATCCCCATGTATTTCTCTTAAGGGATCTTACTTTCTCCTTTACTTGGTTCAAATCTCCACGGTTGAGGCGATTCTTTATGAATTGCATAAAAGTCCTTACTTTATATTCTCTCGTGTCTCCCTAAAACGAGATAAGATCGCCTAAAATAACAATCTCATCATCTTTGCTCCATGTTATTCCTACACAAGACGATTTGGTGTTGGACTTGTTCTCATCAACTACAACTAGAGCTAAGGAAGTCTTGTTTTTTTAGACTTGTTCCTCGTCAACATTTGAGAAGAACGAAGGATTTGTTGTGGACTTGTGGAGTTTATCTTCAATAATAATTTAGGTTTTGCTGGGTGTAATAGGTTTTGCTGGGTGCAATAGGTTTTGCCAGGTTTAATTACAAACAAGGGTATTATTGGAAATTAGTTGGGTGTGAAAAATGTGTTAGGTATACTTAGATATTTGCTGGGAATATTTAGAAATACTCATTTTATATAATTATATTTTCAAGTGTCAATACAAGATGCAAAACACATTATCCTGGCAAGTTTTCAAAATTCTGCAACTTATTTGTACACTGCTTTAGTAGCTACGAGTTTATATGAATGATATATTCGTTGATCGTTCCTATTTTAATTTTTATACAACTTAATGGGATTAACAGAGTCTTATTACTTCTCTACCACATTGGTTTTGTCTCTAATCCCTCCAATCTAGTGAAAATGCCTTAAAGGGGGAGATAAACCAACTTAAAGAACTGTAATTTGAAGTGAAGTAGTGTTGAGTTCCATTTGATAAAATAAAGTTGATACCCTATCCAAAATATCTAGAGAAATAAGCGTAGCAGGTAGTAGCAAACCATGAAAATGCATATATGTGGACCTAAAACTCTAAAAGGAATATTTGTTTAGAGATGTGGATGATCGCCCATGATCTTAAGGAATCTTCTTTGGCCCGGCCATACTAAAATTTTGAATTTTTTCTAGTCATTTATAGTTGGTTGGTAATTTTGAATTAAGATTAGAAAATAATAATTCAGATAATTAGATCACTTTACAAATAACTCATTTGATATGTTCCGAAACAAGCTAGTTCATACAGAACGGATAAATTGAAAAAGAAACTTAGAAAGAAGTGAGAAAATACAAAAAAAAAAATTCGAACTCAAAACTTTGTATAAACATGACTTTGAATCTTGTAAATGATAATTGTTGTATAAAAAAACTTGCGCAAAATGGGTCAATAATGATCTCAACTTGTACTTTCACAGGCTAATACAAGCTCCATGTTACAGTTAAAGCACTGTTAGTTAATTCCATACCCTTTTCCTAAGATAATTTGAATTAGCGTTCTTCATTATTAGAAGACCCAGGCGATCTTCCCACATCGATTTTCTACACAGTTGACTGCTACCTTGATCATACTGATCCAATCATCCAAACACACTTGACACCAAAATTGTAATTGACAGCGTCATTTTCTTTCTGCGTATTACCTACGTTAAGTAAACGCCTTTGTTTTGTTAACATTGTCAAAGACAAAAGGTCTAATTATCAATCAAACCCAATTTAACCTCTCCCATCTCTTCACAGCCACCACCTCCAACCCTTCGATCTTCTCTCTACAATGGAAGAACCACACCGGCATTTCCTCTCCAGCCCGTTAATCATTGGCCTTCTCGGCGTCGCAGCCGGAGCCATCATCGTTGCAATATACCACTGCCTAGTCAACAACTGTTGCTTCATCCAAAGCCGCATATCAAGTGCACAACAAAGCGAACAAAGCCAAGTGCTTCCGACTACCAACCACAGCAGGACTAGGAGCATTCCCACAAACACTTTCCCTGAGCATTTGATCCCGACTTACAGATACACCAAGGAATGCAGAGAGGGAATGTGTGCCGTGTGCTTGTGTGACTTCGCCGACGGCGAGGCGATTAGGGTGCTGCCCCAATGCATGCACTTGTTTCATGTGGGCTGCATTGATATGTGGTTGAACTCGCACACAAATTGCCCCTTATGTCGCACTGACATTATCCCTCGGCGCCAACATGTTACAGTGGAGAGGATCGAACCTATAACCTATTCCGATCCTAACTCAATTTCTCAACCTCCGCTAATACCAAATTTGGGTGGGATTATCTAGGAGCTAGCTAGACAGATGGTTTGTTGCTGGAGTTTGAAGTTTAACTTGCAATCATAATCATGGACATGGATGGCTTCACCTTCAAGTTAAGCCGTTTTGTGAGTGGGCCTTTGGTTAAAGGAAAACTGGGCCCTATTGTGTAAATGTTTGGTCGATGTATATACTTTTGGTCCTTCTTTTTTATGCCTTCTTTTCCTAGGCCCTAGTAAGTACTCTTTTTATTTATTTATTTATTTTTTAAATGAAAACTTGACCGAGTGTATTTTATTAAATGAAAAGAAAGTTACAAAGAGAATGAAGGTAGGACATACATAAAAAATGCAACTATCTTCCTATAGAACACAGATTAACAAAACCAAAAATTAGAAAGATCAAACGGTCTCTATTAAAATGACTCATCATAAAATATGGAATTGAATCTCACCAAGTAAAGCCATCTAATGATTTATCATAGTGAGCAAGAGTATCAGCAGCTTAATTACCTTAACGAAAAATATGGCTAGATTTGAAATGCATTTGAGAGGTACGATGCAAGTAATTCCTCCACTGCACATGAAGCCTCCAAGGCACTAGATGAGGAAAACGGAGAAAAATAAGAATACGGAAAGAATCCACCTCCAACCATACATACTTCCTATTCTAACTCAAGCTAGTTCAATAACCTTAATGACCGCTATGACCTCTGTAGCCACATAACTAGGGATATCAAGAGTAGAAGAGAACGCACACCTAAAACCAATCATCTGTAGTCTCTATCAACACAATATAGCCAACCTGATTGGAGTCCATTATATTAACTTTGATCCAACCAATAAGGGGAGTTAACCAATTTAATTCAATGATTCGAGACGCCCCACGTGGCCTGCATGTAGCACCTATTCTTTTAATTACACAAAACTCTTGTAAATTGTTGAACATGCAACTTAAAGACAACCGACTTGAGGCTGCAACATTTCTAGAAATTAAATGGCAAGCTTGTGACACACTAACTTTAATACCATCATAACGAGCTCGGTTTCTACTATGCCAAAGCTCCTTTAAGTTTTTTTTTATCTTTTTTTTTACTCCAAATACAAATATGATATTTTATCGCAAAAATTATCATTCTCTTTTGAGTTCTTACCACCCAACAATGTACAATAAACTTTTCATGAGGTGTAAACGTACACTTCTAAACTAAATTAATATTCTCAACATGTTTCTTTTCATTAAAAATTTAATATTGTCCAAATTAGGGTAAAAACATACCTGCAATTACAGTATCTGTAGAGGTGCAATTATGAACATCGAACAATTTGAATACGCGACGCCACAAATTTAGGACCCCTCGATGTGAAATGTAAAAATCTGACTTCGTCCGTACTCATAGTTGCAACCCACCAAACCCTAAACCCCCGGTGGCATGTTCTCTCTCTGTCATATTCTGTTTTTCACTTGAGCAGCGGCCATCTTCTTCTTCATGGGCTCCTCCAACCATGGTAGCTAAAATGGCATCCTGTTCCCTTTTACCACATTGGAGGATTTTTTTAACGTTATAAAGATCAAAACATAACGTAGAACTGCTTGGAATCGTAGTGGTAATTTACCAACACACATTGTACCATCATCATAATCATCGTGATAATAACTGCAGTAAAACATGGAGCCATCACAACATTAATCTACACTAGTCTTCAAAACCCCACACCAATAATTTTGGCTTTCCAAAACTTCCAAACAAAACACCACCACAGCACAGCCCATTCCAAAAACTTGAATAAAACTCCAAAACCTCCCTCACCCACCCTCGTCTATTCACACACTCTTTCCCTTTCTCTTTCTCTCTCCCATCATGGAGAGCTCACCGGCCATCCTAAACAAACCACCCCCGCCCTTCCCGGCGCCACCGCGCAGCGTCGACTTCTCCGCCCTCGAGTTCATCCTCGGCCTCCTCGCCGTCATCACCGTCCCCGCCTTAATCTACGCTGTCTTCTTCACCATCAAGTGTCCTCCCAACCTTTTCCGCCATCGACCCCGCCGGAGCTCCACCACCTCCCCCGCCGACCCGGCCCATGCCCGGCCCGAGGTGATTTCCGACCTCAAATACCAGAAGGACGCCCACGTCAAGGAAATCGGGACCGAGTGCCCGGTTTGCTTATCGGTCTTTGCCGACGGCGAAGAAGTGAGGCAGCTCAGTGTGTGCAAGCACTCGTTTCATGGCACGTGCATTAACATGTGGCTCAAGGATCACTCGAATTGCCCGATATGCCGCGCGAACATCGCCGTCGATCGGAGTAGTAGTAACAGCAGAACGGCGGCGTCCGGTAGAGAATATCGGGATGATCTGCAACAAGGTTTGCCCGATGCTTCCGCCATGGTTTGACACTTAAAACCTAAATTATTTTGTTCTTTTGTTCTCGTCTTCTTTTGCTTTTGCTTTTGTTGGGTTTGGAGGATGAAGATGATGGCAACATGTGAAGAAGCTGGAAATATTTGTTTTTTTTTCTTTTTTAACTTTGTAGTTTCAGAAACTTACGGACAGAGTTGTAGCTGGTGAATGTGATTAGTTTTTACATGAAGGAGAACTGGTTTTGAGAAATGCTGCAAATTAGTAGTAATTAACTCCTAGTTTCTTCAACTTGAAGAAAGTTATCCTCTTCCACTATCATAGATTCAAAGTTGGGTCAGTGAAGTGATCGATATGTATCCGATATAGATATAGACTTAGCTCTTTTTGGCTTTTTGTCTCCCTGGTTTTCTTTCTGTTTGGTAATTTATGTATCATTGAAAAATGAAAGGGAAGAGAAACTGAAGAGTACGTGTTGCTTCTTGAATGGTTTTGATCATATTCTTCATGGAGAAGGAGGAGAACCTAAGTTAAGTTTGATAAACCCAGATCGATGGGAAAAGTAGTGAGAGTGCGTATCATCTTTTGAGTTTCTTAATTCGGTGAGAAAGACTTTAGTGGAGTTGGTAAGTCATCATTTTTCTGTAAAATGGTCTTACCTCACATTACCTCACATTACACGTGATGATGTTGTTTGTGATTTATTGGTTAAAACTTATAAGGAAACAAAACCTTGTTTCTTGCTCCTTGTGTGGTGCTCAAGTGTTCATGCATGGTGCCACATCCCTTCAATTTGTGCCGAAATTAATGACTTGACTATTCATTAAGGTGCGATGAGTAAGTCCGAACCATTTAAATTAATTATGAAAATAGCAATACCACCGACTTTATTTTCTCAATTTATCAATTTTCTCCGCCAACTTTCTTCGTTCCAATCCTCTTTGCAGTTCGTGGTTGGAAACTTGGAACTGTTATTTTGTAAATTCTTTTATTAGTTTTTCGTTTAGTTAATTTTTTTTCTTGTCAAAACAAATACCAAGGGTAAGGTGAGAAGTTCACTTGTCCATGATTAGAACTATTATTTTATAGATTCTTTTATTAGTTTTTCGTCTAGTTAATTTCTTTTTCTTTTCAAACTAATGATGACATACAAATAGTAAGCGGTGAATTTCTCGACATTAAAATGCATGATTGGTTACTACCCATGTTACTTATATGCAAGGGATTTCACAAAAGGATCATCAATTCCACATGGAGGTCACAATTGGTGGTTTATCATTATAAAGCTCTTTATTTATGGTTCATGCATAGGTTATGTATGCACTAGTCCCCTACTGTCGACTTTAGCAGATAGGGGAAGCAAGAGTCAAGGAACGTGACATATTCTGTTTTTACTACGGGAGGAAATTTCCAGTGTCATCGATCAATCAACACGAATCATCACATATGGGTCCATAATTTTGTACCAAATCGAAACCTTTTCTCCCGTGTCTTAGTTAGGGTCATCTCGTAATCACAGATATTTTGAATTGCCCCTTGAGTGACTTGGAAGTGTTGGCACTACTTTGAAATTAAGTATTTTTTATGCGATTTGAGGAAAAGTAAAAAAAAAAGTGATTAACTGTTCCCGAGCCTTCTTCGATTTTTAAGTTGTGTGACTTGCGGTTTTTCTGAGATTGTTTTTCCAAAACTCGAAAACAGGAGATCAAGCCAAAACAGACCCTTAATCAACAGCTGAACACAGGCACGTTTGGAACAAAAAGATACAATAAAAATGAGCTGCGCATCCAGGGAATCGAACCCTGGTTAGTAACGTGGGAGGGTACTATGATACCACTACACCAGATGCGCTTGCTTGTTTTAAATCACACTGATTATGAAGATATGTTGTTAAACAATTCCATTAAGAGCAATGAAATATGACATTATTTTTTTTAAAAATAGAAGTTGAATACATTATATCAATAGGCACAAAGAACAGAGACTACAAATACTTAAAGATAGAAAAATGACAGGGCAACAACAAAATTCTTATCTAAGCACTGCAACTCATACAAGACAAATAAAACTCGCTTTTTAAAGTAAACCTATAAACAAAGACTAACCCAGTGTTTTATAGGAAAAAATCATCAAACTAGCTCCATCCGCGGCACATAATTGTGGTACGAAACAGAATGCTACTTCTTAGTAAACAAATAGGAGTCAAGTCCTCATCCATAAACTACTTTCACCAGTCCAAGATAATTACCAATTGAATGAAATATGACAATTGTTCTTTGTTTTTAGAGAATTATACAGCTTTGTTTATAATACCTGAATTTAATATTTCCATTTATGGTATTATGAACCGTTTATATAGCAAATAGAAATAAAATGTGCATGTGTGGATTTAGGGTGGCCGTGAGGGGTGTCAAGTGAATCGGTAATACCTGAATTTAATTTACATATACTATATGTATTTTTTTAGTAAAACTATATTTGTGAAGCATAAGATTGGCCTAGTGGTTATGTGTCAAACCTTTTTGGTCTTTCCATTTCTCATAATAGGTTCGAGCCCAACTTTAGTTATTAAGCTAGAATTTTATTTATTTTTCTTTTACATTGAAATTTTAATTTTCTTGGTCTTTAATTCTTTATAACCTATTCAAATACACAACTTATTTACTAATAGAATAAAGTATTACTAGTTATTAAAAAAAAAAATACATGCATACTTAATGTCAATTTATAGAGATCACATTCGTTTCAGACCAAAGAAATCTCATGACCAGCCATGTGTAGATTGATATGTGGAGCATATGTTAATTATTATAATTTTGTATGAATTTAGATATTTAAATTGAAATCGCAAGATTATTGGCATTATTTGATCGTTAAGCCACAGTTCCCTATGTATTTATTTTTTGTTTAAGTGATAAATTCACAAATTAAATCGATTTTAAAAAGAGAAAAATGCACCAACAGACTCTCAACTCTTGTGCACCGGCCAATTTGATACTCACACTCTCAGTGCTATCAATGTGATACCTGAATACTTTTTGACAGAGATGTTAGAACAATGACGTGACAAGCACGTGGAGGCAAAAAAGAGAGTAAATGACCAATTTACCCTTTCCGTTTGCTAATTTATTTTTATTTATCTCTTTCTTTTCTTCTTCTTCTTTTTTAAATTACTAAATCAAGCCATATTGGGGCTACCAAATTTATGGGTTTTCATCATCTTGGATGTTGTTGATGATGCTGTTAAGTCCGAGAATTGAATGAATTGAGTTACAAGAGTACTAAAACGTTCAAGGATCGTGGAGGTTTAAGTAACTAATCAAATATTGTTATAAGATATAATGAGATATAATGTTGTTTTTCATGTTGTTTTAATATTTTATTAATATCTTATGAGATATAATGATATAAATTTAATATTACTATTTAAAATTTTAAAATATTTGAAATTATAAACGGGTCGGATTAGCGGATCTGGTATCCGTTAACCCGGCGGATACGGATTTGGATCAAGATATCAATGATCCGCCGGGTTAACGGAGAGGGTTTGGATCGAATTTTTTTTTAAGTAAACGGATTTGGATTTAGGTCGATCCGATCCAAATCCGATCCATTTACAGGTCTAAACACGTACTTGCCACGTCACTGTTCTAACGCCTCCATTAAGAAAATCTAACGGATGTATGTCGTCGATAGCAAAATAAATATTCAGATATCACATTGATAACATTGAGAGTATGGATATCAAATTGGCCCATGCATAAGACTTGAGGAACTGTTGGTACATTTTTCTCTTTTAAAAAAATTAAAAATAGGGCTAATGATAAAAGAGGTCATTTTGAAGTGCTTTATTATAATTCAGATAACACAAATGTCCCAATGATAATTAAGGTCACCTCTTAATAACCTGCCACTAAAATTAAATGTAATTACCAAAGATGCCACTGGCAGCTCTCTCTCCCTCCCGTTATCCAATCCCGTCTGAACACCCTCGACCCTAACCAATCTCTCTCTCTATCTCTACCCCGCCTCCGTCCGCACCTTCAAGGACTACTCCTACTGCGTCTACTCCGTCTCCGGTGACTGTACTGCACACGTCTCGGACATGCGTGAGCCTAGATCCACCATTATCATCCCGGTGCACAAGTTCGAGATCCTCTCTTGCGATTCGAACAAGTACGACGACTGCGTCATCGCCACCGTCTTCGTCGACAAATCGATCAAGGTTTGGAACGTCTGATCCATTGGAGCTCCGATTTCGGTGCTCAACGGCCACAGCTACCCCTTCAAAAAAGTCAAATTCTCGCCGTACCGACAAAGCTTGATGATGTCGTGCTCGTACGACTTGTCGGCGTACTTGCCGTTGCTTCAATACAAGGACTAGACACTGGCGATGGTTCTGATAGCTACAGCTCCGGCCTTAGATCCATGACTGATCACTTAGGGTTCCGGTCCTCCCATTCGCTCTCAAAATGCCTTCAATTTTGTGATTCGCTCACTTGAAGAGTACCGATTTGCTAAGGTTATGATTGAGTAGTAGGAAAGGGTTAGGTGTTTTTTTTTCTCTATCAGAGCTCTGACTGTGTCTCTGTGCTTGCAGCAAGAGGATGAAGAGGTGCTGGTGCTGCATACGGATTTGGTCGAAGTCCTCAGCTGATGGAAGGTTTGTATTTTCAACACTAACACCATTGTTTACTATTTTGATTTCTTAATTTTTGTGTTTAGAGAGTTAGGTTGAAGCTTTGTGTGTTGCGTAGTTGATTTGGATAATTGAGCTTTCTGCAAATTTGGTGCAGTTGGGTGATTAGAGTGCAAGTGAATGGATTTTTATTAGGCTTTTGTTTGATACATGTTGATTACCGATGAAGCATTTATGTAATGTTTAGAATCTCATGTCTTGTTGCTTGCTGGGATCTCATTGAGTTTATGAAATCTGTAACAAAAGTACTAATTCAGTCTTTAAATTGTATAGTTTATCTATATATGGAACTATCTGTTTGGGTATCTGCGTGTGACTGTGACTGATCGAATATTGTGGCATACATATATATATAAATGAATGATATACGTGTATATAAATGAACTAGGACAGTTGAAGAGCCATAGATACAGTGACTTACGAATCATGTCATAATCATACTATTAAATTAGTCATCATTAATGCCCTAGTACCCTACCAATGCAATACTTTTAGAGGCTCCACAGCAAAAAAGAAAGCATTGTTCTCCATGGAACTAGATTTCTTCCACAATCTAGCCTATTGCTCGAGCTAGCGATAGATTATTGAACAATGTATTACTTCAATCAAACCAAATAGGCATTTCTTACAGTATCTACTACATTATACTTTTAAGAAAAAGTTGGTTTTGTTGTGTGATCCTTTGTCCTATATCCTGAAGAGCAATGATGTTGTATAAGACCTCTGTTGACGACACTTGATTATAACTTGCACCAAGCTTATAGTTTCATTTCTTGACGGTCTACATGTATAGATTTTCTACATCAGTTGATATACTGATATAAGTGTTGGCTTATATCATTTGAAATAGATATAATAAGTTGAACAACTTTTGTAAATTTGCTGGATTGTTTTGAGTAGAGAGAGTTGGATTATGTTTCTAAAAATTAGCAATCATCATTTTATCAGACTGTAAGTAGTAAAGTATAACCAGATCAAATTCTAAATTTCCTAGTATTCAAATTTATGTTGTTTGTATATATTAAGCCAACACTTAAATACTTGGCCATTATAAACATGCTGTTTCTCCCATCGTTTTTTTTTTTATATATTTGAACGTCCACTGTGTAGCTCCATGTAAAAAGAAGAATGACCAAGGAGGAGAGGCTGGCATTAGTGAAAGCAGGGAGGGAGGAAAGAGGGAAGTACACAGCTAGAGCTGCTGTAAAACAGAAGAAGGTATATTTTACTGCAATTCTTTGAAGTTATCATGTTTTAGAGTTCTACAAGCATTGTCATGGCTTTGAACTTTGCCATTTGTGAGTTACTCTATAACCCTCTTCCTGGATCCTACTACGGCTATGCACCCATTAATAAGTGAATAACCACTACGGCTCCCATAAGGATGTGAGCTTGTTTATGAGGTCACATATCCTTCATTGCTATCATTCTTTACTGCTAATGAGGTGCAATCTAGAAATAAATGACCCTGATATGTATATATATCCATTTAGTAATCATATTCTCATAGTGACATGTTTTGTATAGAGCTACCGTGCAGCCTCTTTTTTCTTCTACAACTCTCCATGCTTACAAAAAGTCGGTAGTTAAGTTGATCAAGTATCTGGATATTCTATATATTTAACTTTTTCCTGAATTAATTCCTTTCACATTCTATTGTATGCCGTTTAGGTTTAATAAACTGAGTAAATAGATGTTTAGAAAACCATATTGAGGGGTCAAACTAGAAGCTTTTACATTTATATATGAAGGAAACAACTTGGTTCTTATTTTGGAAAAGTTGAGCTATTTATACTTGATGGTAATAGTGACATTGCTGCTATTATGGAATTGATTGTTTTCCTATATTTTTGTGGCAGGTTGTAGGAACCCCCAATTACATGTGTCCTGAACTGCTTGCTGATATTCCTTATGGCTTCAAATCTGATATCTGGTCTTTAGTTTGCTATTAGCAATCCTCCGATTTGGTTAATCAAAGAAATGACGTTCAATTATAATTGGCAGAGATCTGAGTCGAATTGCATTTCCTTTCTCTGAATCTTCTGAGTCTTGACAATGAATTAGTGTGACTTTAGTTTGTAATAGCATTGCAACATATATCATGTAATGATTTTTGCTATGGTGAATCCTGTTCTTTCCCAATAACATTCCTCTCTATCTTGAATTAGAGTATTGACAGTTCAGATACTTGAATTTTTTTTTTTGTTATGAGTGAAGTCTATTTACATGAAGCAATTTTTTAGTGCTTGGAGGTATTATAGTTTATGCTTATCATTCTTTGAATTGGTTTGGTATAATTCTCAAACTAATGGGCACTGTTGGATCAATCATTTTTAGGAACATAATCAGCCAACTTTGAGATAGAAATTGATTGATTTTGCACATGTCACTAACTAAGTAACTGACCATGTCACTGACCAAGTAACTGTCAGTAGCCAAGTCACAAGTTAATAGTCAAGTCACTGTAATCACGTCACTAACTAAGTAACTGACCATGTCACTGACTATGTCACTAACCAAGTAACTGTCAGTAGCCAAGTCACAAGTTAATAGCCAAATCACTGTTAATCACATGTTACTAACCAAGTAACTGACCATGTCACTAGCCAAGTCACTGTTAATCACATGTCACTAACCAAGTAACTGATCATGTCATTGACCATGTCACTGACCAAGTAACTGTCAGTAGCCAAGTCACTGTTAATCACATGTCACTAACTAAGTAACTGACCATGTCACTAACTAAGTAACTGAACATGTCACTGACCAAGTAACTGTCAGTAGCCAAGTCACAAGTTAATAGCCAAGTCACTGTTAATCACATGTCACTGACTAAGTAACTGACCATGTCACTGACCAAGTAACTGACCATGTCACTGAACAAGTAACTGTCAGTAGCCAAGTCACAAGTTAATAGCCAAGTACTGTTAATCACATGTCACTAACTAAGTAACTGACCATGTCACTGACCAAGTAACTGTCAGTAGCCAAGTCACAAGTTAATAGTCAAGTCACTGTAATCACATGTCACTAACTAACTGACCATGTCACTGACTATGTCACTAACCAAGTAACTGTCAGTAGCCAAGTCACAAGTTAATAGCCAAATCACTGTTAATCACATGTTACTAACCAAGTAACTGACCATGTCACTAGCCAAGTCACTGTTAATCACATGTCACTAACCAAGTAACTGATCATGTCACTGACTAAGTAACTGTCAGTAGCCAAGTCACTATTAATCACATGTCACTAACTAAGTAACTGACCATGTCACTAACTAAGTAACTGAACATGTCACTGACCAAGTAACTGTCAGTAGCCAAGTCACAAGTTAATAGCCAAGTCACTGTTAATCACATGTCACTAACTAAGTAACTGACCATGTCACTGACAAAGTAACTGACCATGTCACTGACCAAGTAACTGACCATGTCACTAACTAAGTAACTGACCATGTCACTGACCAAGTAACTGTCAGTAGCCAAGTCACAAGTTAATAGCCAAGTACTGTTAATCACATGTCACTAACTAAGTAACTGACCATGTCACTGACCAAGTAACTGTCAATAGCCAAGTCACAAGTTAATAGCCAAGTACTGTTAATCACATGTCACTAACTAAGTAACTAACCATGTCACTGACCAAGTAACTGTCAATAGCCAAGTCACAAGTTAATAGCCAAGTCATTGTTAATCACATGTCACTAACTAAGTAACTGACCATGTCACCACCAATCACATCTCACTTGCCAAGTCATTGTCAATCACGGCACTTGCCAAGTCGAGCACATTCAAGGAACACAAAACTCTTCGAACCATTAAGGCGCTAACCACCTCTCTTCCAATGCATACTAATCAGATGAAACATGCATATAGCATCAAGCTATTTCTTTGTTGTCTTTGGAGTACGATTGGTGTTGCCTTGAATAATGTGATTGTTACCTCTGTTTCGATAAACCCTCATATGGGCAATGTCCACCAAATTGGCAAAAAGGCAGAGAAATGTAAGTGATTCCAATTCCCAATCAGTTTAGGCAATGCCAATTAATTTAAGGAGAAACAAAACCCAATTAATTTAAGCCCCAAACGAAAGTTTGAGAGCCAAGTGGCCAAGTAAAATGGGTTATACTGTCCAGAAAGTCAGAACAATACTTTTTTGCAGAATCATTACAAAATAAAAGCATACATCTTGGGCCCAACGAAGCTTTTGTACAATTTTCACCAGCAAAACAAAAGTTCTAGACATTTTCAGACACTTGGCCGGTGATTATCAGAACTGACAAGGGGCTCCAAGTCCTCCTTGTTGGTGATCATTTTAGGAGATATCAATGCCTTCTTGGAAGGATACAGCACATAATGTTGGCAAATGAAAAGAAGATCAAATGATACACATATCTGCAATAGTATAAACCACGGTGAGTATCATAAGTGACAGAAAATATGTATTGATTATGTTGAAACGTCAATGTCAATCCATTTATACCAAAGATAGCAGTGTCTTCCCTATGTTTCCATAGAAGTTCACCCAAGAATCTGCAGGCACAAATTCAAAACAAGTTAATATGAATCAACAGGGTGTCAATTATTGATTTGCGACAGTTACATTTGGTTAAGGTAGAGAAGCGGGTGAACCTTGATCAATAGACTACACGGCCATTTGTGCATAACTTCCCACTCCTCCCGAAAAATCAAGTAGAATAAAGAAAATACTTAATCCATCTGTGCTCTTTCTTATGAAGTTCATGTATGCCTATATTCATTTCAAAATATATTCTGTATTAGTACAGCTAAGCACATTGTCTTTCATTGCAAATCTTAAAACAAATACAACTTCATTCAGCGCGCAGTGAACAGTACTATATATAGACTATAGTTTCAATGTCAAATGGGGGTTATCTAAGAAACTAATTAACGTATATAGCCTCTCAATGACACCATCATGAACTATATATTTAGGGGAGAGTACTAAACCTGGGGAGTATATTTGATGACTGTCATAAAAACTTGAATTGAGCTGCAGCATAATCAAATTAACTGAAGTTAGAAAGGGATTCCATACAAACCAATCTTATGATACATTTCTTCAATTAATTCTCATGATCGTGTAACTCTGTAGCAAAAACTAAATTTTTGTCATAATTGCCACTGACAGTACGTACTAAAATGAAACTGCAACTGCACAAAAATGAAAGGTAACTGTATCTTATATACTTGAAGATAGAGATGAGCCAAAGCCAAGAATGAGTTGGCAGAGCAACCAAGATACAAACTGCAGCAAATAGCCACACACCATTATCACAGGGATTGCCATATTAGAGACCAAAATAAGGCAAGAAAAACAAGTATTATTTGCTAAAAATCAAGAAGAGAAGGAACCATTACCTGTACCTGATTGTAATTAAGAGCCAGAAATCAAGATTAGCTTTGCTATTCACCTCACAACCTGCCCTTCTACATTTCCCATCATCATCTGGTCAGAGACTGCTCCACCTGATCTCAGCTTAGAAAGCAAGGCTTCGCGTCCAGTCAAAAGGATTTGGAAAAACCCATCCACTTCCTTGGTCAGAAGATCAAGTCCTTGGGAAAGATTCTGTGCCTTCCTTTCTAAATCTGAAGTAGAATTCTTGAATGCTTCTTCTTCTGCGAGGGCCACGTCATCTTGGATCATAGGATACAAGTGCTTCACAATACCATCAACTGCTTCCAGCTCTTTTAGTACCGTAACTCTACCACTAGAAAGTATATTTCTAATTTCCCCATTTACATTACTCTGTAAGTCATTAAATGCTTGTGCCCACATATATGTCTCGGCAACATTCAAATCTAACAACTTGCTTGCAGAACCAGAAAAGGCTGCGGCAAAGACACTACAAACAGATACTGTCAACACCTCACTCCATACAGATCAATGTAAATGTTAACTGCTTCAGCTAGTAACAAGCTAAGTTTTCCTTGAATAATAACTCACTAGCTAGTCAGTTACAATAGACTAGCCTAAGAAGAAACAAGAATGAGCGAGAAAATTACTACAGTAACAAATATAAGGGTAGCCTTCTACTGATGCTCTATTATTTCTACCAGAGATGTGTAAGTACCAAAAATGATTACCGCAGCACCTAGTAGTATAATACCCCATACGATCAACATCTCACATCCAATTTTTCGATAAGTGCAAGAAATCTTAAGGTAGCAAAAGCATGGCATTATAATTGAAGCTGTGACACTCAAAAACGCTCCAACAAGTGCCATGAGATATGCGAAAAAGGGTACAGCCAAAGCTACTATAACACAGCTGATTACCAGGGTGGTACTGACTAATATGTTAAAGACTCTTTTATTCTGGTAACCAGGAAACCATCTTTTTGCAGCATTCATTATTGGTGTAACCATCAAAGCAAATTTGGATATTGGATTGACCAGGGTGGTGTATATTGCGACTTGTGAGCTAATTTTGCTAGTCGGGAGGTTTAGAGTTATCTGCGATTGAACTGTTGACCCGAACATTAAGTACCCAAAAACTGCCATTGATGCATAACAGATGGTGCATAATATAAAGCAGACAAGGAGAACCTGCAAGAAAGAAACAACAGATTGAAATTCGGTATGAACCAAAGCATTTCAAAGCCCAAATATGCAAACAGTATGAACATAATTTGAGCATTCGAGCATTACTTACATTGGAGAACTGTTTTTTGTTTTTCATAGAAGTGTACAGGGTAGGGAACACAGGATGAGCACAATAACACAAGTTCTAGCATATATGTAGAGGACTGCACTAAACATCAATTTATTAAACAATTTTATGAAATGCACAATTACGAAGAAGCACGGAAATAGAATTGATTCAAACAGTGCAGGCCAACCTTCTTTACAGCCAATCTCTGCAACTTGGGAACCTCTTCAAGCAATGGAGCCTTGGTCCGGCGAATCTTGGCAGTCAGAGCACCTGCAGATGCCATACTTTTTTCTTTTGAAGCAAGCTCCGCTTTCTGCAGATTAAGATTACTCAAATTTCAGTCTCAATTTGAAAAAATAGGACCAAATAATAATTGAAATTCTACTCAATTTCATCCACCTACGTTCCAGAAACCAAACAGAGATCAAAGAAAGAGAATCGAGAGAGACTGAGAAAGAGACCGACCTGAAGAGCAGCTTCAATGTTGGACTCGATGGCGGAGTAGAGGCGAGCGAAATCTGCGATGAGGAAGAAGAAGCTATAGGTACAGATCGAGTCTCAAGCGCCTAATCTCAACCGCAGCTCCCGTCGTCTTCATGATTGTCGTCGGCTTCCAGTTCGTCTCTAGGTTGCTTTCCAGTCGGATATGGAGGTCCAATGGTCACCGGCGACTCGGCTCCAGCCGGAGAAGGATAGGCGCAAACGACATCGACTTCGGAGACGGCGAGGGGGTCGATGGAGAGTCGGAGAGTAGCGTGGGGAGGAGAGAGAGAACTGATCTGGTTTTTTTGAAATTGAAACACAAATCGGGTAGGTTACTAATAGGGGTAAAATCGGAAACGAAAATATCATAAACCGACCTTTTTTAACATCACCTCATTATTAACAAGGACTAAATTAATATTACTAACAATTCATGATGAACCTTTTTATCAAGTAGAAAACTAGGTGACCTTTTTATCATTTCATACTCTAATTTGACATTTTCCATAATTTCCCTTTAAAAATAATACATAATCACATCAGGTTTCGATCTTGGAACAGTGAAACCTGAAAGTTATGGTCCCACCACGCGCCACTCTGATTTATTAATTGGTTCCATATGTTATTCAAAAACCCAATCAGTTAACACTAGAAATAGATTAGGTCCTACGGAAAGGGGAAAAGTCCGAGCGGCAGCAGATCCTAACCGACAATTCAAATTAAAATTTCAACAGGTATGCTTTCCCTCTCCAATAGTCCAATTGGGCCATTTCCCACCTGTAAAAAAAAAAAGGACCAACCTTCACGCCAACACCACCACCACCACCTCACCCTCTCCATTCACCAACCGCCAAAATCACCTAACCCTCTCCGCTTCCTCCGATCCCAGAAAACCCTAATTCCCACACCTCCATGAAACGAACCAGCCACAATCAGCCTCAATGGCTCGTCATTCTAACCGCGACCTCCGCCCTCCTCCTCCTCGCTCTCCTCGCCCTCACCACCACCCACGCCAAGTACTCCTCCTCCTCCTCCTCCGGCCCCGACTTCACCTACGACCACCGCCGATTCCCTAATCCCGACCAGTATTTCGTCGACAGCGACGACGACGACGAGAACTACGGCCTAGGGCTCCCGAGATTCGCTTACCTGATTACCGGTTCTGAAGGTGACGGCCCTCAGCTGAAGCGGCTGCTTCAGGCGGCGTACCACCCGAGAAATTACTACTTGCTCCACCTCGATCTGGAAGCTTCCGACGCCGAGAGGCTCGAGCTCGCCAAGTACGTCAAGTCCGAGAGTGTGATGAACGCGTTTCGGAATGCGATGGTGGTTGGAACCGCGGATTTGGTGACCGCGAAAGGTCCGACGGTGTTGGCGGCGACGCTGCACGCGGTTGCGATTTTGCTCAAGCGGGCCGAGGATTGGGATTGGTTTATTAATCTCAGTGCTTCGGATTATCCGCTCATGTCCCAAGATGGTGAGTTTTACTAATTATGGTTCTAATTTGTGAAATTACAGATTGGTTATGTTTGCTAATTATGGTTGTTTTGGGGATTTTAGATTTGCTGCATATATTTTCATACTTGCCAAGGGACCTCAACTTTCTGGAGCACACTAGCAATATTGGGTGGAAAGAGTGAGCATACTCATTTTGGATTCGTATTCTACTATTCTAGTTCTTTGTTTCAGCGTTAGAGTTGGTGTTCTTATGAAAATGTTGCAGAAATCAAAGAGCGAGGCCTATTATAATTGATCCGGGTTTGTACCACACTAAGAAATCCGGTGTGTTTTGGGCTAAAGAGAGAAGGTCACTGCCAGCTTCCTTCAAGTTATTCATGGGTACTGCACTTTATCTACATTAAGAATATTAATGTTCTGCGTTTATTTTAATGCCAGCTAGTATTGTAGTCTTTGCATATCCTTTACAGTTGAGTTTATGAAATTGAGTAAATTCTGTGAGATAGTATTGGATGCTGGCTTGTACTGATCGAGTATATACTTGAGAGTGCTAGATTCTTAGCTAAATCGGAAATATAACTTGGAAATAGTTCAACAGATCCCATACGGTAGGTTTTGAGTGAGTGGTTAATATGCTTCAAAAACCGAACAAATTGTGTAACTTTTTTTTGAGCTTTCTGAAGAGCTTCTTCACTTGCGTCATTTACCTAGAAAAGATAAGCTTACAGCAGCTGGAATTTCTTCAAACTATGTGTTGGGTTAGTTTCTTCCAAGAATCAATGTAATTTAGCATTGAGCACTGTTTCTCATGAAACTAGTGATTTCCAAGTTCTTAAGCCATAGGTCCTCTAATTTCATTACTGACATTTCACAATGATAACCCTGATACTAGGATATTATAAAATGTTGTTGATGGTCATCCTGACTATTCTTTAGACTTTTAACCAGTGTATTGTTGCAATAGTCCTGTGCAGGGCTTCAGTCTTGTCATGTTGAACATAGCATAGTCCTTTTACATCTACTAAACAGAAATGTATACTCGGTTTTGCAATGGAGCATATTGTACTAGTTGGAGAATTTTATTGGAACTGTGGTTATTCTGCATAGTTTCCTCTCTGTGGCTGATGTTGTACAGCCATTTTACTTTGCAGATCTAAAATGTAAACCTTTCTACTTTCAGGGTCTACAGGGGTGGTGCTGACAAGATCATTCCTTGAATTCTGTGTTTTGGGATGGGACAATCTTCCCCGCACTCTTCTCATGTATTATACCAATTTCCTGTCATCCACAGAGGGCTACTTCCACACTGTTATCTGCAACCATAAGGATTACCAGAACACGACTGTGAATCATGACTTGCATTACATAAGGTGGGATAGTCCTCCAAAGCTAAATCCAGTTCATCTAACACTGGAACATTACAAAGACATCATCCAAGCGGGAGCTCCCTTCGCCAGTCCATTTGTGAGGGATGATCCGGTTCTTGACAAAATTGATAAGGAGCTCTTGAGGAGACCAAGCGGGCATGTTACACCCGGTGGTTGGTGTTTAGGAAGTACAGGTAAAGATAGATGTTCAGTTTATGGGAATCCAGTGGCTGTAAAACCTACTGTTGTTTCAAAGAGACTAGAGAAACTGATTGTGAAACTTCTCGATTCTGAAAATTTCAGGTCCAAGCAGTGTAAATAGTCTTTGCCATGTCTTGTTTCCCTCCTATATTTTGTTTTCTTCAATTTTTTACATGTCATCCTGTACTGTGGCTTATCTTTTGGGACCCTGCTTTTGTCTAATATCTGTGCTAATAAGATGGTGCAGTGCCCATGCACATAGTTGGCTTAAACAAGCTAATCAATAGGAAATTAGGAACAGCACGTCTATGGTCCAAAACACACTTGTGTTTAAGCTTAATCTGATATGTGCAAGAAGAACTCGCATTTGAGGTGTTCCTATCACGCGATAACATGTTATCACAGAGTGAGTCGATGAAAGTTTGAAACCAGGCAACAACCATGCGCTTCATGCAATGGCTGTAGAAAAATGACTTTGCCTCGGAGCGTGGGAAAATTGGCATCGCTGGACTGCTATTCAAATCAAGAAGCACACGTCTGGCTGCAAGATTTATGCTCACAGCATTTCTACAGTTGAAGTAAAGACGCAAAACGAACTTGGAATTTGGAAGAAGCCACTGTTTTTTTTGGATAGATTGGGGTCCTAAACAGACCCAAAGAAAAGCCACTTAAGAGTTAAGAAGAGCCAAACAAAAAATACTATTAATGGCTTCGCCCGGGTTCGAACCGGAGACCTTCAGTGTGTTAGACTGACGTGATAACCAACTACACCACGAAACCTTGTTGTTTAATTTTGCCTCATTTATCTATTTAACCGTTTAAGTACATGTTTGCTATTCAGAGTGTCTCTGCCTTTTGATCTTTCATATTCGCGAAAGCGGGAACTCCAAGTCGAATTTATGCGCTGTAACATTGCCTCTAATTCTAGGGTTCCCTTCGTCGCCATTGAAACACCTCGCTCCTCAGGTCAGATTCTTCACTCTCTCTCTACTCAAACTTAACGCCTCCATTTCGCTTTTACACTCCAAACTTTACCCAACAACTTCCTGCCTCTAATTTCTTGTAATTTACTCATCTTCCTTATTTTCATTTCCTTACTCTACAAAATTAGGGGTTCTATTTGATCTAGCAAATTGGGATTTCGCTTGCATTTGTTTGAGTTTCTAAGCTCAGATCCTGACATTGAATTCAAATTTTAAGAGTTGAACATACAATGTCAATTAGCTCTAATTTTAATTCGAAACTATGAGAGATTCGTGAGTATGAGCAAGTATGTGTTGCGAAATGCTATGGTTCGGTATGATCCTTGTAGGACCTTTTGTAATTTCCCACTAAGATTTTCTTTAACTTGCAGTTTTCTTCTTTCACTTCCAAGCTTAGCAGCTTCCAGACAGTAATGGAGTTTGAGTATTTCGGAGACTCTTTTGGTGAGCTATCTCGGAGAAATTCTAGCCCAATAACTCCTAGGTCAGCTTCGGCGAGCAATGCAGCTGCTTCTGAGAGTGTCCGGAGCTCCTCGAACAGTATGACTTTCCATTGTGACAGTACAAGTACACCAGATGTTGACAAGTGAGCACAAGTGCCTGTGTCTCACGTAATTTTGGTTTGTTTTTCATATTCTTGCGATTCGATTTAACAAGAATCATTGCAATACTTTATTAGCCATAGCATACTTTCAGACTTGCGTAGTTAAGTCTTAACTTTCACCAGTAGGCTGTATCAAGTGGTTCATCTCTCTCATTAAGTTTATGTATTGTCTGAAATGCTTTCGTTTCTGCAACAGAAATGCGGGAAAGAAGAAAAGGGGCTCAAGATATACAGCTGGAGGTCTACGTCAGTTCAGCGCCATAGGTCAGTAATTTTTATACACAAGTTAAAACTATTTCCTTCTAACATGAATAAGAGAGAAAGGTCTTGCTGCATTTGATCATTCAGCATCTGCTTGTATCGTTTGTCTATGGGTGTGAAATTAAGAAGCCTATATGTGTAAAAGAGTACTATTTCAAAAACTGTGGTTAGTGAAAATATATTTCTTCTTTTCTATTCAGTTTGCAGCAAGTTGAAGAGCAAGGGAAGAGCAACATATAATGAGGTATGGTTTCTTTCGTTTTGAGGGTAGTTTCTTTGCTACAGCATTGTGGAAATAACTAAGCGATCCATTCTGTAGCAATTGTTTATGTGATCAAGTTATTAATCTTTTCCTTTGCTGGTATTGCACGTGCCTTTTACTAGAATCAGTTTGGGGTTTACCTATTTGTATGAAAGTAATATATGTGATTCAAATTAGAGGTCATTGTTCACAATTGGATTCTGTGTTTTCTTGCCGACAACCAATCCACTGCTCCAAAAAAGCTTCAGATAAGTTCTTCCTTCTTGGACCATTGAATGTTTTAGCATATGTAATTAATAATAGTGATGTTGTTCAGGTTGCAGATGAGATCATTTCAGAGTTACCTGGAATTTACGGTGAAACAGAAGCTTTGAGTGAGGTTCAACTAGTAAATATAACTATCTAGTATCTACATTGTCATAATCATTGCTATTGTTCTTCAATATTCTTTCAATTGTTCTAAAAATGAAATTTCAACTTTTCAGTTTGATGAGAAAAACATACGACGACGAGTATATGATGCATTAAATGTTCTTATGGCAATGGATATCATCACCAAAGAGAAAAAACAAATCCAGTGGAAAGGACTTCCAGATACAAATGTTATTGATCTGGAAGGTATTAAGGTTGGTAGATGTTATTACTTTTTTATCACATGACATACAAACATGTTACAAAATTTTGAGATTGGCGTGGTTTGATGATGATTTTATTCCTTCCAGGCTCAGCGGGTTAAATTGATGGGCAGGATTGGTGCAAAAGAGGCTTACTTGAAAGACTTGGAAGAACAAGTAATGAATTTGAAATCCTTGCAGTCGTATAACTGCTGTATAGTTTTTGGATGGATTTTCCTAGTATTTATTGTTGTGGTATTGTGGAGTTTCACTGGTGGTTGAATCTTATTCAATCATTGTAAGAAATCTTTGCTAACATGAATTGCATTAAATCTTTACCTGTCAAATTGTAATAACCAATGGCTAGTATGTGATTGCCCATAAAAAGGGTTAAAAACACAATCACACACACACGTCTGTACTACACATTAAATGAAGAATTTGAAATTTGATTGTATGTGGTCAAATGTATTTCGACAGGTGGAGTTTGTTTGATCATTAATCATTTCATTGAAATTTTTTGTTTTATTCTGCCTAGTCAAATAATTGTATTGGCTTATTTTCTCATAGCCAGCATTTCTGTTTTTCTTTTTGTTGGGATCAAAAGATGGCAGATCTCCAGAATTTGATGTTGCGTAATAAGCAGTTGATCAAGAGTGGAAACAGTCGCCACAAAGGATTTTCTTTTCCATTTATACTGGCTCAGGTATATAGATCTTATTGGTTGTTTGCTGGCATTATGATGGTTAGAAATCAATTTTATAGTTCTAATTGAATTCCATACAATCTTACATTTGAAGCATGCATTTAAATTTTGTTTCATTATTATACCAAGTTCAAGACTCATCTCCCCATTCTACTCTTTACCAACTAAGCCAATGGGCAATGGCCAAGAGCTATGGTCCACATTATAAATTCAATTTTATATATAGCTCTAATTGAATTCCATACAATCTTACATTTGAAGCATATGCATTTAACTTTTGTTTGCACTATTGATAATAAGTTCAACTGTTCAAGACTCATCTCCCCATTCTACTCTTTACCAACTAAGCCAATTGGCAATGGCCAAGAGCTATGATCCACATTATCTTGTTTGCGGATTAAGGGAAACTTAGGAACTAGCTTGGTAGACATTTCCAATGAGGCATAGTATATATGTTCATCAGATACTGCTGACCCTTTATAAACTTCATTCCTGAACATGTTAATACTGACATAATCTTATTAGGCTTTTCACTATTAAATTGGTTGAAATGTGTTAGAAGTTTATATTAATCCTACTAACAATGATTACCAAGGAGTGTGCTGCATTAACTTGATAATTAGTTGGGCTGAAGGTCAACCATTCGTCTGTTAGGTGTAGGAAGGAAGATATCCTCTTTCTCGCTATTGCTTAATTAGGAGCAAGAGATGACCTGTTCCTAGGATATGCTATCAATCTACCACTTGCTGACAGGTTGCTTGGTTTTTATGCTGTTGCTAAACAGAATTCTGTATCACGTAGAAGAAACATACGAAACTTTTATCCTCTGTGAAATAAGAAAAACTGCTGTTGGCCATTTTCCATTTGGCTGCTGAAGATTTGCCAGAGCAATTTACTAAAATTTAGTCTTACGATAAAACAGTTCAGTTTCCTGCACTCCTGTTGAATTTCTTGGTATAAACTCAAGTTGGTGGACTAGTAGTTTTACAAAATTTAGAATCATCTTTTCTTGATTATATGAATACCATTTCAACAGCTTGCTCTCTCATTTTGTCTGAGGTGCATAGCCTAACTTTTCACTATTTGGTTTTTATTTTAGACAAGCAATAATGCTACGGTTGAGATTGAGATTTCTGAAGATATGCAGTTGGTGCACTGTGACTTCAATAGGTATGAGTACTTTACTACTTTACCTTACTATGGAGACACTCTAATGCTGTTCTGCACCATAAATTTCTGACTTGCATGTGTTTGGCAGTACCCCTTTCTCCTTGCACGATGATACTTCCATTCTGAAGCTATTGCGGTGCCACCAATTGCCAGAAAGTAGAAATGTGTCTCAAAGTTCTTCAGTTTACTCGTCTTCAAGTTCTGGCATGGCTTCTGGAGGCACCAGACCCTTTCTTTGGAACTCTGAAACAGAAACTCCAAAATGATGAACCAGATACTGAGCTGTACAAGAAGGCCATATATGGTACACAAACTACAAAAGAAAAGGAAATTATGATATATTTGTACAAATTATCATGAGTAGTTTTAAGGTTTCAGCAAAAGGCAATGGTATTTAACATGACCAAAGATTTGGATTTGTCTTATGAGATCATTAACTTTTAGAACCCGTATAGCTAGCATGTATTTGAATATTCAGTTTTGCATATGAGTTTTGTTGCTTTAGAATCATTATATCAAGAAAAGTAATTAGTATATTACCTTTGTTAATCTTTGTTGCAATAAGATGAAGTAAACTACATGTAGAATATTGTCACTTTAAAGTGAGAATAAATTCAATTCTTTTAACTTGTGAGGTAAAACACGATGTTTATCCCTTTCACTAATCTGAAATGGGCGTGTAGGGGGAGTCAATGGAGACCATAAAGTGTATGTGACAAATCAGAAATCTACATATATATATCAACTCCATCTCGAACTAAGAGTGTGATTATTGATTTTGGTTGGTATTCTACATCTATGCAAATGTTTTGACTTTGACATATTTTTCTCTTTTACTAGAATATATTCTTGATTCAACTAGGTAGTGAGTTGAATTCAAGACATTCCATTTATAAAATAATCACTGATATCAGTAGACTAAATGATACTGGACAACTTTGATAGTTTGATTGTTTTATAATAAACATATAAAATGGGAATGATTTTCATTGGAAGATTCCTCTTAAACTGCAAAATTCCTTTTAAACGGAAGATTTTCACTTTTGACCATGACAGTCATTTCAAGTGAGTGTGAAGGAAATGAGCAGAGATAGAGAGGAAGGTGTACATAATATTCCCATGCAAAAAAAATAAAAATAAAGCAGAGTGGGGAAGGAAGCAGACAGCGGACCGGGCTTAAAGGGTAGGTTCGTTCGGACACTTCGACTGTGCCACTCTTTTCATCACCACCACCACCAAAGCTTCACCCTCCCCCATACCCCCCCATACATACAAGAACCACCTTTTCTTTTTCATTATCTTAATATTCATTTACAACTATTTACTTAAACATAATCCCATGCATTTCTTTTCCTTAATCTATCACCCATTGATTATTTTCCACCTTACTATATAATTTTAAATCTCAAAATGGGAGTTTGGTCATAAACTACAATATGATTCTATTCCATAACATTAAACTAAACATCAAGCATGGTCTACAACAACTTTTTCCATGCAAAATCAGGGCCACTGATCTCTTTTTCTCAAGCACATAGCACCCACAATGTCAGAGAGAGAGAGAGAGAGAAGCTTATTGATTAAGAAAGAAAAAACATCCTCTTCTTAAAACCCTAAAAAGCAATAAAACAAAAAGAGCAGTAAGTCTTAGTGAGGAGGTAATAACACCAACATCATCAACAACCAACTAGATTATTAGGATATAAATACACAAAAGCCCCCTACTTTATTTTTGCTCCTTCTCCTCTCCTCCTCCTCATCTTTCCCCTTTCTCTTTCTCTTTCTCTCTCACTCACTCTGTGTCTGCAAATTGTTGATGTGATTCTTTCCACTACTAGCTAGCTCAGTATTATCTCCAAAAAACCCCCCATCAACCTTTACAAAAGAGATAAAAGAATTAAAGGGTGCCACAAGACTACAAGATATAGATCACCATGGTTTTTTCCTCCATTCCAGCTTATCTTGATCCAGCCAACTGGCAACAGGTAATGAATCCGGAGCTAGCTTAATTCTCTTCTTCTTCAATCTTTTTTTTCAAAAGCCAAATATTCCTCTTGCTTTTGTTTTTTATCGTCTGGCTTCTTGAATATACTACAGATATTTGATTTTTGCTTTCTAACAATCTTTGAATATGTTCCTCTTTAATTGCAGCAACCAAGTCCTCATCATCATCATCATCATCACTTACTATCCGGAAGCAGCAACAACAACAACAGCAACAACATCAACAACTCTCAGCTCCATCCGCTTCCGCCTCCCCCGCCACCACCGCCTTCAAATCCTGGCGGTGGTGGCAGCGGGCCTGGAGGTGCGGGCTCGATCAGGCCAGGTTCCATGGCCGATCGAGCCCGCATGGCTAACATCCCCATGCCGGAGCCAGCACTCAAATGCCCTCGCTGCGAGTCCACCAACACCAAGTTCTGCTACTTCAACAACTACAGCCTCACGCAGCCCCGCCACTTCTGCAAGACCTGCCGACGCTACTGGACACGTGGCGGCGCGCTGAGGAACGTTCCCGTGGGAGGCGGCTGCAGGAGAAACAAAAGGAGCAGCAAAGGAGGAAGTAGCCGGTCTAAATCTCCAGTCAGCAGCTCGGACCGTCCCACTGGTTCGGCTAGCTCATCCGGTCAAGCAATTCCCTCCAACAGTTCAACTGGAACCGTTGATATGATAGCAGCTGGGTTGAGCCCTCAAATCCCACCACTTCGTTTCATCAACCCTTTCAATGACCACCACTTCGCAGCCAGCGAGAATCTCGGCCTGAACTACGGCATGAACTACGGCGGCGGCGGAGTAGGAGACTTGGGTTTTCAGATAGGGAGCGGCTTAGGTGGAGGAATTACTAGTACTCCCACCGGGTCGCTTTTTGAGCAGCAATGGAGGTTTCAACAGCAAACGCCGTCGTTTCCTTTCTTGAGTGGAGGTTTGGATCCTTCTCCTGGTTTGTTTGAGGGTAGTGGAGTTGAGTTTCCAGGTTATAATCAGGTGCGGCCGAGGCTACTATCGTCCGGTAGCAGTGTTGGGGTTTCTTCGCAAATGGCTTCGGTGAAGACGGAAGATCCTCACCATCAGAATCATCAGCAACAAGAGTTGAACTTGTCTAGGCAGCTGTTGGGGATCCAAGGAGGGAATGATAGTCAGTACTGGATTAACTCCGGTGGGAATGGGAATGGTACTTCAACAACTGCGTGGACTGATCTTTCTGGGTTTAGCTCTACTTCCACTGCCACCAATCATCCACTATAAATTTAGTTTTGAGGTTTTTCCTTGTGTGTCGCAGCTTCAATTAGCTCTAGATCGAAATTAACTCTAAACAAATTAATGGTACTTCCACATCCGACTCGTTGAGTACGAAGAAATGTGAGGATGGGTGGATGGGTTTACTTTGTTCATCTTCATGATCAAGTAGAAACCCTAGAAATGGTAGGTTTTTCGATGATTTTAATTTGTTTCTTCGCCATTGACGAGCTCAGTTTTTTTTTCTTTTTCTTCCTCTTTTCATTCCTTTCTAAATTTAGTTTTAGAAGGCCTTGTATGAGCTTAGCTAGCATGTTTGCAATACTAGTGAGTGTATGAGTTTATGGAATTCAATTTGAATGAGAATATGGAACATGTTTAACAAAAGTGTTGTACTATTCTATGTGTTTGATCATGTGCTAGCTGATTCTCTGCTGGAATTAAAGTTCTTGGCTGGCATTATCATCTGATCCTCAAGTTTATAATATGCTCCAATTATTGCATTTCGATAGAATATTCAATTTGCACATCTTATTACAAGCAAATGACTCCATGTCCTCCAGGATGTTATCAATCTATGCACCGACGTAGAGTTTATTCAAAATCATGGATTCATGATTCTGTTGCTAAAAATCAATGATTTGTTTATACACATTGCTAAATATGTTTGATAGATTTTGTCTTTGTTGAAGAATAAATCAATCTCAGTAAAGGATAATTAGCATAACTAGAATTGTTAATTATCATCACCTCTAGTAGAAAATGAGGATTTCCATGAAATTTGTAATGAATTCTTGGTCGAATTGTTAATTATCATCACCTCTAGTAGAAAATGTGTACGTTCATGAAATTTTTAATGAAGTCTGGGTTGATTTTAGGGCAATTAAGGTCATATATACTTCATAGCAGAAGCTACCTGAAGAGTAAAGTATCCAAGTGAGGCGATTTCCTTTCTTGACTTTAAATGATGCCACCATTTAATACTTGAAAAGCTCACTAGCTAGCTTAACTAGTATGTATTTAGCTTGCAAGCATATACTATTATATTGTCAAAGCAAAAAGGCCAACTTTGTTTGACAACAATTACTAATAAAAGGAGCTACCAAGCTTCCAGTCTAAGCAAGCTTAATTAGTGACTACATATCCTTGTGAGTTTTGATTTGTGTCGACCATTCTTTGGAAACTTTGAAGTGTCGTCGTTCTGGCTTACAATGTTTATGACGAACAAAAGGAGTAAGCAAGAAAGACCTAGTAGGCCATCCATGTTGTGTTTGCCCTAGTTCTAATTTTAAGAGCTAGCAGGGGACATAAAGAAGCTAGCTCGCTAGAATATTGACTGGGCAGTAATGTTCGATGCAAAGAAAAGCCATAGATTTTGGCAAAATCACCGTCTTAAATCTGTTCCCATTGCAAACTTCAATGAACCACATGCCCTTAGGGAATTGGGATATACCCAGTTAAGAAACTGCTTTAATATCTGTTGGACAAAGTGCCATAGATTTCAGTACGTACTTCTCGATCAAACTATTCTGATATCGTTTCCTTTGCTAGCTAGGTTCATTCCATTATGGAAGGACACAGAGAAATTTAGCAGATCAGTTTCCACTAGTCTTTTCTTTTTTGTCTGAAAAATAATGGAGACATATATATACATCCACCGTGAGTTAAGTGACATCCAACTCTCCAAAAAACCATATCATAGCATGCAAAAATATAATCTTTTATTATAAGTAGCTATAATGCGCATGCATGAGGAAGCATGCATGTATTACTTAAATGATTGATAACCCAATAATTGGAATGAACACAAATCAGTGATTGGCTTAGGTGCCCGCTGCATGAGACTAAGATATTGTTCCAAATCATTTTGTAATAATAGTAAATGTACTTAAGCCACAAGATGGAATATGTTGAGGCTCTAATCGATGACGATGAGATCATAAGAATCCAGAAGATGATGATTTTGGACAAGTCTCTCAAAAGACGCCAAAACGACACTCAATTCCACACCCACCAAAAATTCTATTCCATTCCATTTCATTACCAAATCATAGAATAGACAGAGCTAGATTGCTTTCCTTTGCTTTGGTCTTCTACTTTCATACTCGCCACATTTAACAATATTAACCCGACTTTTCTTGTTCGTTGTTGGTTGCGTTTTCTATATATCTCGAGCTTTTTTGTGCAAAGAATATAAACACGTAAATTCCTACTACCCATTTTGTCATAGATTGAAGAGTCAAACAGAGAATATATGTCTCTGAGTCTCTGACCAGTACTACTTCGCTAGTAGACAAATTACTGTTTTGTCAGGTCCCCAAAATCTGACATGGCAGAGAAGATGTGGGTCCCAGTCTCCCAGACTGATTCGATGTATCGTTGGCACGCGCCTCAGAGCTGCGTGCAACTTTCTTTCTCTTGACCTAGCCCTAAGCCCTAGCTTTGCTACTTCTGGGCTCTGAGTTCTAACCTTGCTCTTTGATTTGCTACAATTTCTGACATGACACTGTGCGCTAGTCTAAGTTTCTCAGTGACCCTAACTTTTAACTTGAACTCATCAAGCATGATATCATATATATACACTTATAGATTTGCTTATCTGGGGTTATTAACATTGAGATTATATATAATATGGCCATTTTACTTAATTGACTACCAAAGAATAGTGTTCTGTGTCTATATTATAGATTACTCTGAAAAGAAAATTTGGCAATGATAGTTTGGATTGCATGCATTCTAGTCTCTGATCGATATAGAATAAATGGTTCATCAAGAATAGTATTGGTTGCTTGCAGGTTAAGTATTTAGTGCGCCAGCCTAGACATTGCATTTGTCATTCTAATTGCTTCATCCTATAATTTGCCTACAGAAACTGCGATATTATGCGAAACCATACTTGGTTTTTATATTGATTTGTACAAAATCCAGTGCGCTATAGTATGAAGCATAAGAAATTAGAGCATCTATATCTACATATATAATCATCAACAAGTGAAAGGAAATCAATAAAGTTAAATATTGTGACGTCAATTTGACATTCGGACTTAAGATATGCTCTTAGATACAAGAACATTTGAGTTGAATTAGATACAAGAATATGTATAAAGTAATGTTATTATAGGGTACGTAGGAATCAATATAATCAATTACATGCGTATATATATGGCCAGACCGGACAGTTGTATACCAAGTTGGTTTAGTTAGTCCCATATTGAAAGAAAGGAATCTATGTAGGGATCGAGAGCGAATTCGGATTTGCTTTTGCAATAACCAATAAAGCATATTCAAAACCACTGTGAAAATAAAAAGAGCAAACTAAAACGCTCTCTCTCTCTCTCTCTCTCTCTCTGAGACAGTAGTACTCATAGAATAATGATAGCGGAGCCTGTTAGCCTCAACATCTTTCTTGGTTGTGTAGTAATCAGAAAATTGATCAGAGGAATTAGAGTACTTGAATATTACGATCCCGAAATTGAAGATAGATAGATATATAGATTGGAAATTTTGGCATCTTCTTCTCAGTTCTCGATCAGCTGTGAGATATATGAAAAAAGTCGCACCATGACTGGTCCAATAAGCTGTTGTACGAACAAGTGCTAGCATTAGAAGGAATTACAGGGGCTCAGAAATCCAAGCCAGCAAATATTTGCATCTTTTTACTATATGGTACCAGTATCTGTGCCTCATATTGATGATGACCACATGGGTCTGTGTGATCAGTCATGACATGCGCCCTTCTTTCTAATTCTTTCTCTCACACACAAATAACGCAGAGATCGCAGAAGCAGAAGTAGCAGCTTTCGCTTTTAACATGTTCTGTAGCTAACCTTGATTGAATATAAAACATTCATTTTCTAAATGCCGGTTAATCCTGATCATCAACAGGTAGAGAAATCGAAAGAAAGAAAGAGACCGAGATTCCAGGCTCTTGTCTGATAGATATAGACCTATCGACCGCGTTCTTCACTATTAGATATAGCTTCCACATGATATACATATGTATGTATCACGCCCATTTAGAAATGCATATGTCAGCTTCGACTAAAACTTGAGGCCATTCAATCAGTGTTGTTTTACCCTTCCGGAACCAATACGTACCCTCTATCATTTTAAGTAGATTCACATCCATTTGAGAAATATAACTCTCAATGGAGGAGCTTCTTTTTACAGCGTTCGGGCCAGTTTGGTCTTTAGCATAACATTAGATATCTGGTTATACTCATTACTTCCAAAAGTGCATTGAATCTATGAACTCATCAAGGCAAATTTCAATCTTTTAGCTATGTTAGAGTCGAAAAAAAGTAGATGGATTAGTGAATACTAATTAAGAAATCTGACAATAGATCAACTGAGGAGTTTCTCTTACAACATTAATTAAGGCCTTTTTTTTTTTGGGTGATTGAACAAGAATTTAATTCATAAGCAAAATTATAATTATAAGGGCCAAAATGTGGCCTCGTTAAAACCTTGCACGAGAACTGCAAATAAAAAAGAAGGGCAATGATATAGGGCCTCAATGAGGCCTAAGATTTATGACCTCAAATCCTAGGTGTCATGCCATGTAAGCAAATACTAATTTTATTTTCAATTTCACATAATATATCTTGCCATATTTGCAACACCAACTTTACCCTTTTATATTTCCTTTTAGATGTTAGGGGTGAATCAATTACATTAATGAATTTAATTAGGTGACGAAAAAAAAAACTGCTATTAATTATGTATTAATTTAAGAGATATGTCTACAAATTCTTTAACCAATATTTTTCTTCATTTATTTAAATTCTTTCCTATAATTTTTCTTTCCAAATAGCATAAATATATTGAATTAGGTGTCAAGAAATAGGCAATAAATTTATTGATTAATTTCATCCAAAAAAATAGCATTAATAAATTGAATTTAGAAAATACATATGTCTAAATTAAGAGGTAAGAAAAAAAAATTCATGTTAGTAGCATTCATTAATTATCATCTACAATCTAAATACAAGGAAAATAAACAAACAGAAAATAAAAAACTAAAATATAACGTTTAAACCTTAGCTACATAAAGAGAAAAGAATGAACATGAGAATATATATAATGATATAACTATGTATTTTTCACATTATATTTTCAAAATTTACATAAACGCAACAAAGGTTGAACTCATATACATGTGTTATGCAAATCTATTGATCAAATGTATGTGCAAATCTATTGATTGAATTATATGAAATTTTTTCTATTCTTGACATTGTTATTTAAATCTAAGCATGAGTGTAATGAAAAGAAAAAAAAAAGACAAAATAATTTTTCTTTTTAGAAAAAAAATCAAAATAACTTAGAGTCATTAGATTTTGGAACGCTAAAATGGTATTTTTCTCAAGAATTACATGGCATGATTTGACAAATAAGTGATGTGTGTAAGTGACATGGCATGACACCTAATATTGAGGCCATAAATCTTAGGCCTCATTGAGGCCACAAATCATTTTCTAAAAAAGAATACGACACCCCTAATTAAGACCTATTTGATATCAAGCATAAACTTAATTATGCAATAAACTTATTAGATTAAAGTTATACGTATTGAATGAATAAATAAAACATTCACTTCGATTTTTGTCCAAGTTGAAGGAAGTAATTGGATGAGTTATAAGAAGTTGACATCTAACGATTTTGAATAGATAAGTTTGTTTGTGAATATATCCATCTCCAACCATCCTTCAACTTGCACATGAATAATAAGATAATCTCCATTTTCTTCCTTCAACATTTTTTTTTTTTTTGACAAGATGAAATTTCATTAAACAACCAAACCAACGTACAACGAGGGAAGATTACAACAAAAAAGAAAAGGAAAGAAAAAAATGCAACTAAAGAAACTAAACATTAAACTAATCAGAAGCAGAAACAACATCAAAGATAAGTACATGAGATAAGGGGGAAGGAGGTTGAATATCCAATCAGCCGGACACATTTTTTTACAAGCCAAACAGGAGGATGTGTCCGGTTAATTAGCCTTCCTTCAACTTAATGAGTAATGAGTTATCGTATCAAAAATCTTACTCACCAAATGGCTCCTATATATAGCTCAAAGTTTATTTTCAAATGATATAAGTTAAATGATCGATTTGAAGTCACTTTCCCAACATTTCCCAACTTGGGAGGTATAGCTATACAAATCGTGTTTATAAGAATCACGATTTAGTGCAGTTTAAAGTATAGAAAGGTTTTGAAATAATTATTGTGGCTGGAAAGCTCAAACAACTTGAGGTTTGGGTAGCAAAACGCATGTTTGCTTTCTCATAGAAAATGTTGTTCAACGGATGATCATATTGGTCAGATATATTATAAGCTAATGGACTATTTAATTTTGTGTAGTCTTTTGTAAAGTAGGTTGTCTTATACGTGCCTAACAAAATTAATTTTGGCCTTGAATTAGTGTACGTAGAATGGGAAAGGTTGTCCTTCAATATCATAATTTACATTGCCATTCTTGGCGGTGTGGGGTTAAATATAAAATGATAAGCCATTTATATATGCATGGAATGGATGCTTATGTAAGAGAGCACTCACTCTGTTTATGGATTTGTAACCACAGCAAACAAGGGTTTTCTCTTCGTTCACTCATTTTATATAGAAGTTAAAAGCCTAAAAGCAAAAAGAAAAGAAAATTCTTTTGTTGGTCCAAGCTAGGGGCGCGCGGGGAAAACGCTCTGTCCATGTCACAGAGATGGATCATCTCATAGAAATTAATTGGTGAGTTTTGGTTCTGTGTCTTTTGGCTAAGAGAGGGGGAGTTTTCTATTTACAACCAGAAACCAAATTGGCAATCCATTATTAAACTTATAAGTATGCTCACCGACTGTTTTACATCGAGTTATAAGTTTAATAATGGGTTGCCAGTTTGGTATCTGGTTGTAAATAGAAAACTCCCGGGTGAGCTTCTTACATCGACTTATAAGTTGTAAGGAGTTAATTGCGATTATTTTCTCGAACAAAAAAATAAAATTCTTACCACACTGCTTCTTTGCTCTTTAGATTTTTCTTTGCTAGTTTGTTGTTGTGGTCCTGGGCCTTTTTCAGGCCATGGTTAGTACTTTAGGTCCAATAATTTTGGAGGGAAATGATTTGTCATGGTTTCATTTATCCTGTATTTGGTTGGGGTGATCAATTGTTTTCTTGCAAAGTAAGCACTTTAGAAAGGTACTGAGCAAAGTCATAGAGAATAGGCAGATGATTCATGGTGGCGACTAGAGGGTTTTCAATGTTTCAGTTACGTCGACGAGACGGCAAATGCTGTTAATGTATTTGGATTAGATTCATGATCGATTGAGGCTCAGACAGATTCCTTGGTCTCTCTAGTGGCAATCTCTTTCTATGTGATCTTCATCAGCATCATAGTAACATTGCCAATGTGAATTGAACTTACCAGTCCGAGACAAACCAAGGATTTGGTAAGATCATGACCAAATCCTATGATTTGTGTTCTTACCATAGTCTCTTCCTTATTTTAGTACGAAGACCAAGAAATTATTGGGAGAGATGGATAAACTGGTTGCTCATTGACTCCTTCTCAATACAAAATTCTCGAGGAACTCCAAATTCAGAAATATACCAAGACACCTTTGCCAAACTGGGTTTTGGAATTTTTAATTTTATATTTTGATTACAGCATGCCAATCGTGAGACAATAATTTGGCACGATAAATAATAATAATAATAAATATGAAAGTGAAAAACTTGATTGATGTATAAAAGTGAAATTTGCCCAAAAAATAGTGTTATGGCAAGGAACTTGAGTCAAATCGCGCCGAAGTTTAATCTGGATTCAAAATAAAATATCATTGAAAATTTACGTCTCTAAGGGTAACACAACATATGTGGAAAATGTCTCTGCTATTGAAAATCAATTAAATACCTTGAAAAATAACGATAAAAAATAATAATAATATTAATAAATATGAAAGTGAAAAACTTGATTGATGTATAAAAGTGAAATTTGCCCAAAAAATAATGTGTGATGGTAAGGAACAAGTGTCAAATAGGGCCGAAATTTAACCTGGATTCAAAATAAAATATCATTGAAAACTTATGTCTCTAAGGGTAACACAAGACATGTGGAAAATAACTCTGTTTTTTTTTTTTTTTTTGTCTAAATGTCTCTGTTGTTGAAAATCAATTAAATACCTTGAAAAATAATAATGTGAATTGATAAGTAAGATGTTTTTCGCTTTGATATTCTTTCGCTCAATCTTCATGATTGAAATTGCTTCCACATTTTTTGATATTTTAATGCTTTTCATGATGTATTGATATTTTATTTTACACCAATGCATAAAAATGTCAATACATTGTTAAATTTTCCCAAAAAGCACCATGTAGTATGTACAAAGAGTTTTTGAATCCGGCCAAATTGGAAATGAATCCAAATACAATTTTGTCCAAAAATAAGGTTTCCGAGGTTCATATAAGATATTTTTAATGTATCTCCATCATAAGAATTTCACTTAATAACATGAAAATGAACCCGGGTTATAAAAGTGAACTTTGCAAAAAAAGGGGTGTGCAATAGCAAGGAATTTGAGTCAAATTAGACTAAAGTTTAACCTGTGTTGAAAATGAAATATCATTGAAAAATGACGTGGAGTAATATAAGACATATGGAAGATGTCTTATGTGTTGAAAATCAATTAAAAACCTGAAAAGTAAAAATGTGAATTGATAAATAAGATGCCTTTCACTTTGTGACTCTTGCGCTCAATCCTCATAAACCACAAACTAATTCCATATGTGATATTTTAATGGTTCTCGTGCTTGTGCTATATTAAGGTCTTATTGCACCCACGCATATAAATATCAATCAACATAAAAATTCAATTAAAAAAATAAAATGGTGTGTCGTAACAAGGAGTTTCGGCTCAAAATGGGAGTCAAATCACAATTTTTTTGAGGATGAGGTTTTTGAGGTTCATATAAGGCATTTGAAATGTGTCTCAATTATAGAGATTTCATAGAATAACGTAAAAACAAACCATGAAAATTGCTAAATGAGAAACATTCATGTTCGGTGGGGCTTTAGAAATAATGGTTCCGATAATGTCATAGCATCTTTTAGCACTCCGGCAGAAATAATTACTTGATATAGCAAGTAATTTTGTGTCAAATCGAGCCGAAGTTTAAAGTAGGTTCAAAACAAAATATCATTGAAATTAGTTCATTTATCTTTTGAATTAATAATGTGTTGAAAATAAGTGAATGGAATTTTATGAATGTAAAAATTAGTGCCACGACACTACTTGGACTACTGTTCACTCGATACTCGGGCCGATAGAGTCTAAAAGATAGTCTAATCTTTCTCTACAAACTGAACTTTCTCTACCATCTGGGCCTCCTAACATTTTCGTGAACCTCAATCTATCAGACTTCAAAATTTAGGAGGTCCAACGTTTCTAAGAAGTTGGAGATACATTGTTTGCAGTCTAGTCCAATTTGTGTTCCAATGATGTCAATCCCAATGCATAACCTCCACTCCTCCAGTCTCTACCATCTCTAGTTAGCAGACAAATTTTTCATTATCTAGATGCTCTGTAATTGACCACGGGCATTGCTCTTCACTGGAATGCACTCGTAGTTTCATAAATAAAGCTGTCAACCATAGCCATGAACATATCGACCACCAGAAAATCAATGAACACTTTTAAGAGGGTAATTCAGTGACTGATAGCAGAATAATAAGACTAGAACAAATATCCTCTGCATAAAAAACCAAACGGTCTAAAACAGCAATAAAAATTACATTCCCCTTGCAATGGTCTAACATTACTTCACCAAATATCCACTGCAAGACAACTACAGTTCAAAATTAAAGTCTCCATAAGCTTGACGACTAGCTCACTTCTTTTTGTCGGTGGCGCCACCACCAGACCTGCAAATGAACCAAAAACAAAGAAACCACATTAACATTGTATGTTTCACTGGAGACAAAGTTGCAATGGAAGAAAACTCTTTGCTCTCACATATCACAGAGAACTAAAACAATTGAATGACAAAAAAAAATGACTCTAAACAGGTGCTCCAAAAATGGTCTCATGGCCTATGAATTACCTCTATTGTAAACAACACATGGAAATATCTGAGTAGCCACTTGGGAAAGGGAAGATTGACTCAGTGGTGGCTATTAAGTTTTTAGGTTCGATTTTGCCAACAAATTTCCTCAACTTTATATCAGAAGAGGGAGCTATGTATCCTCATAGCAACTTCCCATTTCCCACACATATTAAGAAAAAATAGCAATACAAAAAGAATTCCATGTTACATTCAACATTAAGAATGAGAGCTTCTCGGTAATAAAAATAAGAGCAAGAGAAAGATGGCTCAGTTCAGCGGGGTTGTCGACACGCAAATTTCTCTAGAAAGAAAAGCCTGCATTCCGGTCTGTTGAGCTTGAAATTATTGAGTCATCACTGCCATTTTCTCTTTCTCCATTCTACTTTTCAGACAAATCTCACAAAGGGATGGCCATGACTAAACTACTAATGCTCAATAAACCTGATCCAAATATTATTAATATTGCTCAGCATTTAACCCATTTTCACATATTTGGCCTAACACAAACAACGTAGGCTAATCCAAATAAAATATGCAATCCTAATCAAACAACTATGGAACCAAACACAAACAACCTATAAATGACTATCGGTAAATATCAACAAAACAAAAACAAATTCTCATCGAGGAATATAAGTGGAAGAATTCTGACCTCATCTTGCGAAGAACATTGGACATCTCCTCTCTCTTCTTCTTGGCCCTCTTGTGGGTACCCAACTTCCTCTTGGCGACCTTAAGAGCACGCTTGTCCTTACCGACCTTCAAGAGCTCAGTGATCCTCTTCTCATATGGAGCAAACCCAGCAACTTCCCTGATCAGGTTCCTCACAAAGTGGACCCTCTTGCTCGTTTTCTACAAAACCCAAAACCCACCATTCATACAAACAGAACCCAGTAAACAAATCACAGATTCATACGAACATTTTACTGTAAAGAGCAGCAAAACTTCACATACCCCTTTTCTGTCAGAAGGGCGAGGAGCCAATTCACGCTTGGTGGTGACGTGTCCCTTGTTCAATCCGACGAAGAGCCCAGTCTTGGGCTGTGCCGGAGCCATTTCCTGCAAAATTATCGATCAATATGAGTTCGCATTGAATACAAGGAACAGAGGAATCCAAGTTGGATGGATGTGAGAGATTCGGAGGTCACCTTTGATTCTGCTGCTAGATCTTCACAGAGGGGCGGCTCCTCAAGAGTGTAAACTGAAACTAAAACCCTAGTGCCTATGCGCTTTATATATACACTGTGTTTGATCCGTACGACGTCGTGTTTAGGTTTTGCATTGCGGGCTGAATCAGTTAGTTTCTTGGGGTTTTCTTTTGTGAGCCCGGAATATGTATGTGGCCCGGTCCGTTACTTCCCTTGATTGTTGTTAATTGGATCTGCTTGAATAGCAGGTCCGTGGTCACAACTCACAAAGTCCATTACTTGTTTGTGGTTACTGCAACTTCGACAAATTGATCTAGGTGTCATCATTCGGCCCTTTGGCCCTAAGTCCGCTGACCCGATCAGGCCCTTGCATTAGGGTGGGCCGGCCCGATCATTTCTCAAATAGAGTAGGGTATGGACCATATAAATGAAACTAGACCCTTTAGAGCCAAGCTCGGCTCTTTAAGCCTGCACAATTAAACACTAATAATTTTCTATTTTTCAAATGACAGCTTCTATTCATCATAAATTGACATTTGGACCTCCTCTTCTAAAATTTACACAAAACTTTCAATATTGCCATTTTTTGTATTCACACAAATTTTTTCCAATACACATATACTAGTAAAAAAAAAAAAATCCATCACTTAAAACCGAGGTCATAGCCATGACTTAACATCATTCACCTGGTAAGCTTGGACACTCTTATTAACCTCTTTCTATTTCTTAATTAATCGTGCATTTGGAAAAAACTACAAGAGAAATATTATCAAAATCAATTTCCCTAAACCTAAAATAGGCTAGCAACAGTCTAGTCAAGCAAAAAAAAAAAATACCACTACAAAGAGAAACCAAGATAACAATTGACGTCACCTCCATGAAGTGAAGCAATTAAGCCAAACCAGAAACAAAAAGAATACGCAATAGTAATTGTTTTCCGATCATTTTTTTCTCAATTCTTCTTCTCTATATTTTTTGTTCTTTCTTCAATTTTGCAATCTTTAATATTCTAATCAAAGTTCCCCAATAATCCTCAGATATGGCTGCAAGAGAATGAGGGAGGGGCAACGAGGGAGAAGAAAATGTGTAGATTTTTTAAAATCTTTTTTATTTTTCATTTTGGTCAGTTTTTTAAACTTCCAAAAATTGCTGAAGGTCTAGATACCATTTTAAAAGGTATGAATAGAACTCTCCTTTTGTTAAAGTAAAAATGACAGTTGGAATTGGTCTACTCATTTCATTTCATAACCCCTTTATACATGGAGAGAATTACAATGGAAATAACAATTATAATGATGACATTAACTACTGATTGGTCCGTAATCCATGTTGATTGATAGTAATTGCTAATTGCTTGATTCCCTCTCCGTCAATCACTTTGACGAAGGCACATAATGTGTTTTTCCTTTAACACCTTTTTAAATATGTTTCTCTTTTTTCTATAACATACAACGTATCTCTTTCTTTGTAATTGATTTCTTAAGCTTTATTTTATTTAATTTTTATTTCCATTGCGAAACAACAATAAAGTTTGAGAGATTTAGAGACATAATTAATTGCATATAACGATCTTAACTAATATTTATAAATGTTATAAGTTTTTTTTTTTAACCAAGTAATTCATTCATCTCAAGCTAGAATGACACGGATACATACGTTCCCTTGCCAAACTCAATGGCAAGTTTAGGACGTGGTATGCTAGCACCACTCATTAGACAACCAGTGCACACTTATTAAAAATGAACCTATAAAACTATGAAAATAAACATAGTACATAGACTCATCCCAAAACATAAAGAAAACAATGGCAATTAGTTGAGACATTAATCCTCCTGAATCCCAAATATGAAATCTCATAGACTTATTACCCATTAGTGTGGTCTGTGGATGAGCCCAAGTCCATAAGACTGCAGACACCCAGAGCTCATTGGACTGCAGCATCCACACCGATTTTGGCCTCCAAATTGAGTTGGGCCACCAACTTGTTTTAATCACCCCACTACAGGCAAGCCCCAAAACAGCTTTGGACACCTAAAGCAACCGATTTGATTTGGGCCACATAAATGATTTGGGCACCCAATTGAAGTTGGGCTTCGCAACTGATATGTGCACCCCGTACTTGGGCACCATTTCTCCATCAATCACGACCACAACCACCACTGCTATCGCCGCTTGCAGCCCCTCAACTTGCACAGTGACCACCTCCTATGTTTCTGCAGCCATCGCCACCGCATCAAACTGCACCTGACCCACAATACCAGCACTGATCCAGATTCGACAACCCCTCGAAACCACCATCTCAGCAACTCGGAGTCGACCGCCCCTCGTTGCCTTGCTTCTAGCACAGAGAAATTGCTTCTGCCATGGCTGAAACAACCCATCAGATCTGGACATCCCATGCAATTCCAGCCTGTCATCCTTTAGCCTCGCTCGACTTGGTCGGAGCCAACCCAATGAAACCTGTCCTGCAAACTGGCGTCTGAAGGCTTCAAAGCCCCAACACCGGATGCCAGATCTCCTTCGATAATCCCCATGAGAAGGTCCGGGTTTATGGTCGAGAGATCCATTCTAATAACAAGGTTGCTTTGGTTTGGTGTTCGCCGAAATCAAACTGTGTTGCAGGGCTAAAGAGAAGCCACAAAGTGTGGAGAGGAAGGCTCCACTTAGGGGCAAGGCTGGAGTCGGCCGCCATTGGATAACCCCGAAACCGGGGCGACTAGGATTTAGGACTGCCATACAGATTGATATCTTCATTATAAATGTTATAAGTTAATTCCAATATATATGTATGTATGTCTGTGTGTGTATGTGTATTAAATATGATCAACAAAAATAATGAGTATTGTATTAAATATATAATCATTGAGCCACATTTTGAGAAAGAAAAAAATAATGCATTTCTTTTTGTTAAACAAAATAAGGTCATTTTCAGCCCATTTCGGTCCTATTTGGCCTATTCGGAAGGCTTGCCCGACCCAACCCTTTCAGTCCTAGCGACTTGGGCCTTTCAGGCAGGTAACTGTTAGCACATTTAAGCCTCGGCCCGACCCTAGCCCAGCCCATGATGACCCCTAATCTAAAGGCCCTAGCACTGTTCATAAAGGAGTAAAAATACTGTGTTGCCCTTTGTTCTTTCGTAATTTACAATTTGTCATTCCTGAGTCCCGACTGTGATCATCGTTCACCAGAAAAGATGGTTTTGCCCATAGTTTTTGACTGAAATTATAATCCTGCCACATACTTTTAGTTTTTTTTTTTTTCAAAAAAAATATTTAAAGGGAGAACAATTATGTTTTGTATTTGTAAATTTCTACAAATCATGAAAAAAAAATATCTTTTATTGTATCTCATTTATTGATAATCTATTATTAACAATAAAACAAATCATATTCTAAATAGCGCCGATGTTTTTTAGATTGCGAGTATTCATCTATTACATATGAAACTTTGAAGAAAAAAATAAAAATAACCCACAGTATCTGGCTGGGGCCGGCCCTACCCTAAATAAAATAAAGCTTAAGAAATCAATTACAAATAAAGAAATAAGTATGTCATAGAAAAAAGAGATACATATTTAAAAAATAGAAAAAATAGAAAATTATTATGGCTTAATTAGGCGAGCTTAAAGGGTCTGGCCGAGCTTGGCTCCAAAGGGCTCAAACGGCCAGGCCGACATGCCCTAATGAAAGGGCCAGTAGGGCCGAAGGGCTTAAGGCCAAATGACCAAATTATGACCCCGACTTTTGATATATGTATAATTTAATGAAAGTGGAAAGATAAAACACCCCTAATCTTTGGGTTTGTTTGTCTTTTTCTGTTTCCTCGCGATCATGATCATCATTCTGATGTATAAAAGGAACGTTAGAGTAAATTTTGGATAACCACCTCACATATCAAACTATTCACACATCATATGTATACTCTTTAGGTAACTGCATGTATTCAAGTTTAATATAAGAACTCTTTGTATTTGAAAAATATATACGCGCTAACTACTTCTAAAACTGCAGATACCATATACGTATGTCTAATTTGCGGGTGGCTCTACATGACTTCATTTAATTTTAGACCTCTCACACTTTATTGAATACAACTCCACGTGTAGTTTTTTTTTTTTAAACCTCTCCTATTAGCACATGAGGGCAACATTTTTCATCGCAACGTCATTGTCAAGCTCAATAATTCCAACATCACCGACGTCAACAACAATGGTTTGCAAAAGAATGGCGTTTATGGCTCGATCATCGTCAACTTCTGAATTTTCTATCAATCAACACACGTATGGTGATCAAAATCATACAACAAAGGCTGTTGATTTGTTCATCACACAGAGACAAGAGTGCAAGTATTAGCACAGCCAGCCGTACAAGGCAAGCTAGCTCTACTTCGATTAAGAAGATGGAGTAAATATCAAATCTTAATTCCCTCGGATCATGACACCACTCAAGTTCCAATAAACTCATTCTCCTTTCTTCTTCAGGAAGAATGACTCGGGTTGTATTAAAAGTCTTAAGGTACCTTTCAAGCTTTCGGCTAAAATTATTTTACCCTTACAGAAAATGCAGAAGCTTTCGGCTAAAAACAGAAGCCTCCAATTAAGGACCAATTTGGTTAAAGCATGGATTTGCGCATGATAAAAAAATTTCAAAACTTTTCCCTTCCTCCTTGATTGTTAATTTCTTGTTGGCCGGCTTATCAATTCAGAGCTGTAGATAATTGACCAAAATACCTAAAAGAATAGCCTAGAAACTGGGTATAATAGCGAGTTGGCAACCGGAATGGAAACAACACGTACGAAGAGGTCAAAAGGAAGAAAAAGCATTTGTCCATCCAAGGGAAAAACAAAAGCAAAACACAGAACTTGATCATCATTCAACTCTCCTTCATAAACAGCAAATACACTTTCATATCACTTATATAATATAGTTATTTGAATCGTGAAAACAATAGTGTTCAAATGAATCATTCATTTGAATCGGTTGTGATTGAAAAATTCGCATATATGTATTATCTTAATCATTAAAAAACATCGCTATAAACTTACAACAACTCCTTTATTTTTGTGGGGATTTGAAAAATCATAAGTCCCTTTTTTTAATATATTCACACATTCTCATTTTTCAATATCTCAAAGTATGTAACTGCTAAAATTCTGTATTTTTAATACCTATCTATGGCTGCTTTGAGCTTTCAGTTTTTCTACGGATTGACCAAGTTCAATTGCAGTCGTTTTTATACACCAAACTTGCTTCTCCAAAACGCAAGGTGACCAAACAAAATATTAAAAAAAAAAATACACAACTGGACCAAGCTTAAATAATTCCAGAAAATACGAATGATTCAGTAAACGCGTTGTAATTGTAAAACCCATGTGTGAAATAAAGACTTTTTACGACCAAAATATATAAAATAAAAATTAAGAGGGGGATGATAAAGACATATGAAATCTAAAATCTCCGGGAACAAATATCTGACAGCTGCGGCCCCAAGTCTTGTCACTCAAAGCCGAGCAAGGACGCGCGGTCAGCTGCCCGAAATCTCGGCGGTCAGGGTCCAAGCCCCGAGAGAAGCAGCGCCCATTCCTACTACTAGTACTACTCCTACTACTTTTTGGATTGCGCAATTCCCATCGCATCATCACCTCCCACCAATAGAGTGGCAGCAACAATCGCCACTGGAGGGTGGCGCGTGAGGGACACTCGAGGCAGCCTTTCCGGGGCGAGACGGGAAATGGGTCAGGGGCTGAGTTGCGGAGAGCCTCGGGAGATTGGTCTGTTTGGGGCCGTGGAAAATGGGGACTTGGAGGGGGTTCAGGATATGGTGGAAGCTGACCCCAGTGTTTTGGACCAGAGAAAAGGCCGTGGCAAGCTTTCTGCTATGCATGTAGCTGCTGCTGGTGGTCAGATCGAGGTGGGTTTTGTTTGGTTTTGGTGGTTGGCGTTGAAAGATTCGATCTTTTTTTTGATGACCTGATCGAGTTTTGTTTTTTTGTGGTTGGTTTTGGTGGTGAGTAGGTTCTTTCCATGCTTTTGGATCGGTCTGTTAGTCCGGATGTAGTGAATCGCCATAAGCAGGTGAATGTGTGATCTTGTTTAGATGATAAGACTGGTTTGTTTGGATGGTTTTTGATTGGATTTGGATAGTCTATATTGTATCTGATGGATTGGAACTGTTTTTGGTGTGTGATCGGTTCAGACTCCGCTGATGTTGGCTGCAATGCATGGGAATATCGCATGCGTTAGAAAGCTAATCCAAGCCGGAGCAAATGTATGTTCTGTTTTCTTTGTGTGAGTTACGGTAGTTTTCTTTGGTGTAGTTTTTACTTGAATTACTGATCATGGGTTTTATGTGTGCGATTATTAGATATTGATGTTCGATTCCTTAAATGGAAGAACTTGCCTGCATTATGCTGCATATTATGGCCATTCAGACTGCCTCCAAGCCTTTTTATCCGCCGCACAATCCACCACTGTTGCAAATTCTTGGTTGGTTTTGCTTCTCTCTCTCTCTTTTTTTCCTTCTCTTTCTGAAGATTGGTGTTGGTGTTTAATTTACATACTGTGGCACTGGCAGGGGATTTGCAAGATTTGTGAATATTAGAGATGGAGGTGGAGCAACCCCATTGCACTTGGCTGCCCGTCAAAAACGGGCCGAGTGTGTGCATGTTCTTTTGGATAGCGGGGCTCTTGTTTGTGCTTCAACTGGTGGATACAGGTGATTAGAGTTGCTTTTTTTTCTACTAATGTTGTGGATAATTGGTGATAGTTTGGCAAGAGATTGATGGATCTACCATATCTGCAGCTACCCTGGAAGCACACCACTTCATTTAGCAGCTCGTGCTGGTTCTTTAGATTGCGTCAGAGAGTTGCTTGCTTGGGGAGCGGATCGGCTTCAATTAGACTCATCAGGGTAACCTTCTTTAATTAGATGGTTGAATATTTGCTTCTACATTAATTTATTGGATCTTGCCATGTTTGAAATACTATGAGATCCATATAAGTCAATACGATTATTTTCAATGGATCGTTGCGCTTGGAGGAGGCAATACATCAATACATTCCTATCTAGGAACGGCTCATTTTTTTTATTTTTTATTTTTTTTCTTAATGCGTTAGTGCAGTCAGCTAGTTGCTTGCCTGTTTTATATGGCATGTTAGAAAGAACTTGATGTTGGATTTGATATATGGGATGTAAACCTCCTGGAAAAGCCTTTTTCACACTTGATTTTCTACATCGAAAGTTACCTGAGCCAATGTATGTATGCAGTCATCCATACATAGTATGACTTTGAGGATATGGAGTTTACTCATTTAAATTTTGATTTTTGATCCCATCTTGTAGATCTATATCCGTTAAACCCATACAAGTAACATCCTTCAATTATTAAAGATCTGCTTTAGATAAGGGCGACTGGATTTTATAGATATGTTGTATAACATTACAAGAAATGATCTCTGCAGGAGAATCCCATACCTGGTTGCTCTGAAGCACAAGCACAGAGCATGTGCCGCGATACTGAACCCTTCATCAGCAGAGCCTCTTGTCTGGCCATCACCTTTGAAGTTTATCAGCGAACTTAATCCAGAGGCTAAAGCTTTGTTGGAGAAGGCTTTAATGGAATCAAACATGGAGAGGGAGAAAGCTATCTTGAAGGAGATAGTCTCCATTCCATCTCCTTTGCATTCAGATGTAGAGGGTGATGATAATGCCTCTGAGGTGAATGTGCCTTCTCTTTCTGCTTACTGTATTATTTTTGCTGCTTGAGGGCATAGTTTCCATAATTTGGTTCATAGAAGGAATTAAAAACCTTTACTGGCAATACTCTTGTTGGTTTTGGAGTTATTGACATAACTTGAGGAATGCAAGTATATGTCACTGAAAAGAATTTTTGAATGAGCAAACATTTCCATTTTATAACCTGTCATCTGGTAGTGCACTAGAAAAGTCTTAAAAGAATTAATCCATTACATTTGTTTGTCTTGCCAGAAAGGGCATATGTAGATAAACATTTGTTCGCCACTCGGTTGTAATGACCTTATGCGCTTTGCACAGTTAGAATCAACCATCTTCAAGTAAAATATACTAGAGCCAAATCTTTTTGGAATGCATGTACCTTTCTTATTAACCGGTGAAATGTCGAACAGGCTACCGATGTGGATCTATGCTGCATATGCTTTGACCAGTTATGCACAATTGAGGTTGGACCATGTGGTCATCAAATGTGTGCACATTGCACCCTCGCCCTCTGCTGCCACAAGAAGCCCAACCCCTCATCTCTATCTTGCCCTACAGTCCCTGTTTGCCCCTTTTGTCGGACCAGCATCACCCAACTAGTTGTTGCCAATATCAAGGCCAACAATGATGTGGAGGTGGAAATGAGTCCCTCAAAACCAAGGAAATCAAGAAAATCTAATGTCAGTGAAGGCAGCAGCAGCTTCAAGGGCCTGTCGCCTTTGGGCTCATTTGGAAGATTGGGTGGTCGCAATTCAGGAAGGGTATCTGCTGAATGCAATGAAGACATCAAGCCTTGACAAGTGCAGTTGTGGATTTGTCCTCTCTCTGAACCAGTTTGATAGTCCAGCAGATGGAGCTAGCTATCTTGAATTTGCTTGAGGAGCGAGACCATCACCGGTATGAGCATCCTACTCACCTTTTGGAGGTCTTAAATGCTATGAGCATATGAGAATATATATGTCCTTCGGCACACCGAGTCTGCAGTTTTTTGCTTTCTTGAGTCTTGTCTAGTCTGCTTTTCTTTACATTAAAGAAGCAGCAAAACTTCATGGGTTTGTTACCCAATTATAAATATAATTCCATATCATATAAATAAAGTTTCATTTTATCTTCCACCTCAAAAGAGTTCTTTTTTCGAATGACCCTCAAGGGGTTATTATGTTATGTTCATTCTAGTTCTGCTTTGCCTCATTGACTTAACCTGAAATTTATAATGCCGTCCTCTTATACTATTGCCTATTGGTTCCGAAATGAATAAATTATGTGAAATATGTTTAAGCTGCAATTTTTTGTATCTAAGATCACGTGAAGGTGTGGAACTGACACAATTAGCACTAAATGGAATTGAGCAGCATTTACTAATCAAGAATCGTTTGGTAGACACATCCTTAATCAGAGAGCTTGGTCAGAGTTTAATAGTATAATGTACCTCAAAAGACTATTAACCGACATGAACTCAATGGCAAAGTTCTATAACATATATTAGATCCTCAAAGAACTAGAAGTCTTCCCTTTAAAGTTTAAACATTATGTCAGATGAATTTCAATACATGAAATGAGAAATCCAGTACTAATGAGGAAAAAAAAAAAATCCATTGAGCGGTCTTCATTTAATGAGTTGTCCACACATACATGAAACCAGCAATGGGGTTCTGAATCCGTTTCCATATTCTACTAACTCTCTATTGTTAGATCTTGTTCCACCATTATCTGCACTTTCTGAAGCACTTGAAGCCTGAGCAGCTGCAACTACACCATCCACAAATAGGCTGTTGGCGTCTGAAATCGCCACAGCAGGTGAGAAATCGTCAGGTCCATATTCGATTGGTCTTGGACTGTGATTTCTTCTGTTAATGTTGGTACTTCCTCTTCTTTCCACCTCAAGAAAGTGACCTAGAGAAGGAGTATTACTCGTATCCACAGCTTCAGGGGTCAGCTTAAAGCAGAGTGAAAACAACCAATGCTTGTATTTGCAACTCTTCTTGTTTTTCGAGGCTTCTATTGTCCTTCTTCCCATGCTGGATCTTCGAGAGAGGTCGAAAATGCTAGATACTCCAATGAGGCTCCCTAGTGTGATGCCATTGTCATGGAATGAAGACCCAGTTGACTGATACCAGTTACATGAACGAATCAACAAAACCATACCAACAACACAAATTCTTTGTTCGACTCACAATGAAGTCCGTAGTGACAATGCTCATAAACAAATCCAAGGCAAAAGTAACAACATGTATCAAGATGCTGACCTCTGTATCAAGATCTGAAGAAGCAGTAAAAGTAGGAGAGCCAGTGACCAAAGTACTAAACGAAGCCGAACCGGCAGAGAAATCTCGGCTTCTCATCAACCCAACCCTTGCATTAAGCGGTCGCAATCCCAAAGGCCACCCTTCATCCTGTACTCAAAAACCAGTTACAAGGGTTTGCTTACTTTGTACCAATTCAACCAAAGCAAAGTAATGAATGACACACTAGCATTACCTGATTAGCCATAACTTTCTTTCCTCCTAGTCTTTATCTGGGAAAATGAGGCAGACTGAACAATGTACTATATCGAAACTCCGGCGCGATCACTTCACAGAAAGAACCCGCATTTCCACCGACATGACTCTATTTTGTACCTGCAGAATATAAAGAGATGGAGCGAGTAAGAAAAGATAGAAGGAGAGAGTATGAAAAGATTGAGATACTCTATAAACAAGAAAAAGAGTGGAACTTCTAAAGAAATTTGGCCAACGGCATTGGCCACTTTAAGCACAAAAGATTCACATAAACACAGATTGTGATAGAGATGGAGTGAGATTGACGTCTAACCGTTTAGTGTTTAAAGCATACACTGGTTTTGGAGACAGAGAAGATGAAGAGTGATGACCCTCAAATGACCACACTAACCCCTCCATTGAAAGGTTCCTTGCTTCCATTATCAGAGTTTGCACATGCTCCATTAGGACCATAACCATTAGTCCATTATATTAGTATAGGGTTTTTATCATAGGTGGGGTCTGAACTATGTCTGACCGGACTGAATGGTACCTGGACTTTTAAAATGATCAAATAGGTACCTGAACTTCCAAAACCACATCATTAAGGTACTTCCGTCTATATTCCGTTAATCCTCCGTTAATTGCGGGGATAAATCAGACATTTCACCCAAATTGACCACTAAAATGACTGTTATAACCTCATCTGATATTTTGTCCATTTCCCTCCTTTCTATCTTAATTTCCCTCCAAAAAAATTGACTCTTCCCCCAACACTATTCATGTAAAACTTTTCATCAAATTTTACCTCCAATTATTGTCTTTCGATAAATAATAATCAACATCTCAACATCAAGTTTTCTTGAATAATTTTTATTGTTCTTCAAAAATTAGCCTAACAAATGAAATACCAAATTATTCAAATTTTACCTCCAATTATTGTCTTTCGATAAATAATAATCAACATCTCAACATCAAGTTTTCTTGAATAATTTTTATTGTTCTTCAAAAATTAGCCTAACATAAAAATTATTTTGGTATTTCATTATGTTAGGCTAATTTTTGAAGAACAATAAAAATTATTCAAGAAAACTTGATGTTGAGATGTTGATTATTATTTATCGAAAGACAATAATTTGAGGTAAAATTTGATGAAAAGTATTATTATGTTAGGCTAATTTTGGTATTTCATTATGTTAGGCTAATTTTATTATCGAAAGACAATAATTGGAGGTAAAACTTGAATAATTTGGTATTTCATTATGTTAGGCTAATTTTTGAAGAACAATAAAAATTATTCAAGAAAACTTGATGTTGAGATGTTGATTATTATTTATCGAAAGACAATAATTGGAGGTAAAATTTGATGAAAAGTTTTACATGAATAGTGTTGGTGTTGGGGGAAGAGTCAATTTTTTTGGAGGGAAATTAAGATAGAAAGGAGGGAAATGGACAAAATGTCAGATGAGGTTATAACAGTCATTTTAGTGGTCAATTTGGGTGAAATGTCTGATTTATCCCTGCAATTAACGGAGGATTAGCAGAATATAAACGGAAGTACCTTAATGATGAGGTTTTGGAAGTTCAGGTACCTATTTGATCATTTTAAAAGTCTAGGTACCATTCAGTCCGGTCAGACATAGTTCAGACCCCACCTATGATAAAAACCCTATTAGTATACTAGAATTTCTCTAAGGCTTTTGTGGCTTTGTGCATCACTATGAATAGTTTATCCTGTATGCAGGAAAAGTGTGCGGATATATATAGCACTTGGGATTTCATTGGATTAAATAATTTTAGAAACTGAATTTGGATTTTAAAATGAATGTACAGAATGCAATAGTAAGTAAATTGAAATTCATGTATTGATTTGTGCTTAATGAATTTAAACTAAATCAGCACAATGAATAATTTGAAATTCATGAATTGCTTCTATTGATTAAATACAATATTGCAATGAAACAAGATCTATGAATCTGTACTTCATTATACATACGAAGGATATCGGATCCTTTTATGTAAAAGAGATGAAATACTATCTCGTTGTGGTTGAGTTAATTTCAAGAATTTGAATATCTCTAATAAAATAATCATGATAATCGTGAAGAATATGTAACAAAATAGTGAGGAGGTGAAAAAAGTATTAGGGGGAGAGAAAAGAGAGAAACAGAGGGGCATGAAGGCCAATGGCCTGAAGAATCTGTGACATTAATCATGATGGGGAAAAGAATATACCAGTTTTGGGCACTATTTTGGTGAACATAAACTGTCACATCCTGTCTTTTGAGGACCCTTTTTCTTTTTGGTCCACAGGTTCTCTCTGTCCAGTTCAGTCCAATCTGAATCACTATCTAACACAAGCACTTGTATAACGATAATGAGTTTGAAGATCTCTATCATCCAAGCATGGTGCTTCGTATATAAACATAAACATTACCAGACCAAAAATACAAAGAAAGAGTAATCGAATAGAAAATTCTAAACTGATTCTCAATTTGATCCATTTGTTAACTCATTAATATTTTCCTAAAAATATCATTTTACCATAGATTCGACTAGAGTTTGGCCATTTTCTACTGATATTTTTTTATATGTCCCGCTATTAGCTATAGTTTTTTGTGGTATTCTACTTATCATTCATTCGTAAGTTGTTTTTCAAGAACTTGATATCTAAACACCCTGTACTACAAAGAGAATTCGGCAGCCACCTGACCTCATGAAGAGTCTGGTAGCTATCGAATACAATGGAGTGTAGTAGCCTGCAACCCACTACCAAACGATCTAAATCTACAAAAACGGAGGTTACGGAGGGATTAATCAATAATGAATGAAAGAATAATGGTGTTAAGGAGTTAATAAGCAAATGCAGAATTTACTTGGTAATTTTTTCAAATATAGAAATTGCCCTGTAGCTATCCTTATCCAAAGTTCTTTTATAACTCATTTGACGATATCCTTTGCTTTCTGATTAAATCTGGACAAAATTTTTATTCCAAATCAAGACGACCTCTTCAGTAACAACAAAGCATCTACCATATCCCACTGAATAAGAAAAGCATATGTATATTCGAGCACGGTACTTCCACACAGAAGAAATGTAGCACTAGTACCCAATAAGTAAAAAATCAAACCTCACACATCAAAACCTTTTGAAGTAAATCAGCTTTATAAATTGTATGATTCTCCAACAATGTGAGTAGGACCAAACAGCACATTCCAATGTTCCATTACATCAAATGTCATCTGTTGTGTACTAGCAAGATCAGAAAGCAGTAAATCTAACTACAGTAGCATGATTTGCATCGCTACCCACAAGTATAGAGGTTATACTTTTCGGAAGCTCCAAGTGAAGTTTCACCTTTTTTAGTTGTGTGTATGATTCGATATCTTTCAACTTTTTAAAGGAAAAACTTGCATAATCTCTCAGCTAACACAGACCATAAAATCCAATCGAGAAATCATGGTTGATCATGCATATTGGAGGTCTTGACTTGCACCAGGTCTGTAATCTCCAATTCCAAGCAAGTCCTGCAAATGCGAAGGTACTCAATAATGGAACTGTCAGCACAAAGCCTCCAAAAAGTAGAAAACAAACGAATATTTACGGATCATGCATCATATGTTTGTTGGTTTATTGGCACAAGGAGAAAAAACGAAAAGAACATAGATTTAAATCACTCAAGAGCCTGTCCTGTGATAATTTAATTAAATTATTAAGTCTTCTATGTATGGGTTAGCAAATAAAGCCTGGAGGTAAGTAAACAGATAGCACATGCATGGTTCTGACACTTATAAACTAGATTATCTAATACTGTTGTTACGTATCTTAAATTTTATTCCAAAGCGGACAAGAAACCTGTGTGTTTGGTGATCTTCCCAATGGGGAAGCTCTAATTTAACCCTCACAAGTTTCAGAATAAGTCATGAAAAAAAATCATATCAATAATCAGAAAAGGAAGATGAAACTTGATAATGCATATTTCATTTGTCCTTGATAGAAAGCAAGCTTCAAGACATATGAGAAACAATTCTAAGAAAGCACACATTAAGGGCGTATGCAAGCCATTCATGGCAGCCACTAGAAAGTTTATGGGATTTTACATAGCTATACAAAATGTGAATCAAAATCAACTATTTGACATGGTTGAACACTACTACTAGTACTATCCCCCAACTGTTTTTAAACTCTGGATCTTATGTTAATGAAGCTGATCCTAAAGATTACAGGTTTGTCATTTTCAATCAGCTAAATAATATATTTTTTGATTTCCTCATTTTTTCAACATAAAGATTTGCTCATGGAGCAAAGGAAGATGTGGATCATGAGCTAGGTTTCTTCCTGCAGAGTCTTCAGCGAATGCAAGTTAATCCTACAAAAGCTACTCATCTCAACCACGGTTTCAAAGCCTCACAGATCACTATCCACAGCAACAATCACATGATAAGCTATGTTTTGGGCACTGATTTCAAATCAAGCAGACCAATCAAAACAGAGAATAAAGAATCTGATCAAACCCTAAAGTCACTCCACCATTTCTTTGGAGATTGGACTCCACCACAGACATCTGGCTTGATCTTGCATCCTATTCCAAACTTCACAATGGTAATCAGTTTAATTTTCTGTCAAAATTTTCTTTAATTTCCTCTAACTTTAATTAGAATTGTGATATCTTAATTCCTGGTGCAGATGGTTGAAGAAGTCTTTGACTCTCAATTATGGGTACTTTGATCAAGGCCAAAAGAGTACTTGGTGGTGGGTCATTTGCTTTTGTTACATGAATTAGTTGGCTAGGGCCTAGGGGGAGGACTTTTTTTTTTTTTTGGCTGAAGCTGTAAGAAGGATTTTCTGTCTTTTGTTGTTATAAATGTGTTCTACACTACAGAAAATTGTGAATAAAAAACGACCATAATTTCAATGTTGAACAGCAGGTAGGTACATTAAAGTAATGGAATTTGATAGCTTTTTCCATACTCTCGTAGTCTCATCTGCATAAAACATTTTAGGGATCTAAATGATCTTAGTTGATAGAAGCTACCCTATATTGGTAATCACTGGATAACCATCAAGTTAGGTTGAAGCTCTACATGAACAATGCATACAATGTGCAGTTGTGCAGCAATGACATCTAAACTGAGAAGTTAGAATGCGATAATGAAATTCATGACGAACATACACCAAGATATCAGTTCTCCACTATATCAAAAAAATTTAAATAAGAAACATAGGCCTACCGAGGATGCTTTATTTTTCGCCCTGGTCTCTGCTGTACTTGGAATATCATGATTTGGTTTGTTGAATCTCTTCTCACGCCGATCACATGAGCCCCATCCATCCGAGAACCTACCACCCCTATTAACAAGGGAAGCAACATATTATCAAAATGAGTGATCCTAAATCATGATAAAGTAAGACATGACCATGAATTAGATGACTATCCAATGCTTAGATCCCAAAACTCTTACTGCATGTGTGCCCGAACCACAAACTCTGCACGCAGAACATTTCGACTCTCATCAAACTCAATGCTCTTGTCCTTGATCTCAAAAGAGAGATTGAAGTAAAACGATATCTTCCTCCAACCTGTTCAACACATAATACACCTTATGTTCAATCTAGCATCCCATTCCACCTCGCAACAACAACCAGAACCTCCCTCTAAAGCCTTTACCTGACTTTTTGATGTAAGTACTCCCATGAATCTTAGTGTAATCAGTTTTCTCCAAGATCTGGTAAATTGACACAAACTAATTAGGCAAAAAATATCTAGGCAATTAATTAATTAGCTCAGAAACCTAAAATTCCTAAAAGGCCAAGCAATTATATTTTCAAATCTAACTGAAATTGAACTAAGAGCACTAATCATATAGTAACACTCACCGCCATAGCTGCATCTTGATACTCCTTAAACAAAGAAACCGAAGGAAACATCCCAGACAAGCTATGCTGCACCATCTGCACAGGATTATTATCCCTCTCTTCTCTCTGCGGATAGCTAACAGGACTACTAAACCTCCCGATTCCCGGCGACAAATGCGTCTCCGGCGAAGCGTACACCGGCGTGGTAGGCGTGCGCGGCACATTTCTGACTACGGCGAGAGAATTGCCGTCGTTTGCTGACCTGGCGATCTTCCTCGGCGGGTGGAAAGCCCAAGGCTCCTCAACGACCTCGCCCTCCGATTTGGAGTCGGATTCGCCGGAGTAGGAGATCCGAGCGGTCTGGAAGAGCTTCTGCGGCGGCGAAGGGTTTGAGATCAGCGGAGACGGCCGCTGGCATTGGATCGCGAGGGGTTGGCGGGATTGGAATTTGGATTTGGAGGAGTGGGAGGCGGCGGCGGAGTCGATCACGGCCCACAAAGCCGCGTCGTCTAGGTCTTTGTCGTCCATGGTTGGAGTAGAGGCTTGGGAGCTTAGGGTTTAGAGGAGAGGCTTGGGCTTTTTTTGAAGGAAGAAGATTTGGTTTGGCATTCTGAAGTTGAAGAAATGTAGAGAGGAAGCTACAGAAGGCGCGAAAATTTTATTTTCGAATTCAATTTGGGGGAGAACATAAAAGGATAGGATGGTCTTCAGACGAGACTTCCGGAGGAAGATGACTCCATCAGGCCTAGCTATATGGCCCAATCTATAAGGCCCCCCCTGATCTCAGGTCCATTGCTTAACAAGAGAAAAGCTCTATGGGCTATGCTGAGTTGTTGACTCGTGGATGGCTTGTCAATAAACCGGATTTTGATTCGGATTCCATCTAAATCCATGGTTATTGGACAGATTTGGATTGAAATTTTGATTAGTTGATCCGGTGATGGTCTGAGATCTAATTATCGTCTTTAGCGTACTTTTTAAGATAAGAGCACTCACATACTTGTATTAGTGTTTCTACACGAATGACAAGAGACATGGAGGATATGAGCATATATGGTATGTAGTTATGTACTAGCATTTCCGGATTATCAATGTTCAAATGATAATCATATGACTAGAAACTTTTTAACATAAGATCGAATGTAAGAGAGTAAAGGACTCACACATTTACCTCTTTATATTACTTTATCTTTAACTCATATTCCTTAGATCTTGTTTAATGAAATATTAAATATAAGAAATGGATAGAAAATTTCTTCTTTTAATTAGTAATAATTACATCAAAATAATTATTTTATGAACAACTTCTTCAAATGTGTCATCGCGATGTTGATCAGTATTACACTACAAGCCTGGTATACTTTACTAACACGTGTCATTTGACTGCAGGGTTGGCACACTTTGCTGATATGTGTCGCTGAATGCAAGACCCCGACGCAAATTTCTTCTTTTTGAGGCTTGTTACACACGGGCAGAGCTAGGATTTTGAAATGTTATATATCTGTTTTGTTTATTAATTTTTATGTGTTGGTTTTGAAGGTATCAATTGGAACTGCGCGCGTAAGAAAGCCTTGGAGGAGAACATAATCGTGTATCTGGAAACGGGTTGTGGAAAAACCCACATAGCCGTTTTGCTTATGTATGAGCTGCACCTGTTGATCTTGAAACCTCATAAGAACATACATGTGTTTCTTGCACCTACATTTCTGATGGTTTGGTAGGAGTACCACAAGGCTACTGCAGTAGTACCAAGATCATAAATTTACTTTTATAACAAAGAAATTGTATACGTCAAGCGAGCATATATATATCAAAACTTTTAAGAACTGGGATCATACCATAATCTGGTAAATCATTGATTCGATTAAAGATGAATGTCATTATTTTTGAAACTTGTATTTATAATTTGAAATAAAACTTTTTCTTGACTTTCTTCAGATAATCTTCTAAAGTTGCTGCAATAAAACATAGATATATATGTTAGCTCAAAATAAAATAAATAGAAAAAAAAGTAGGAATTTAAATTGCACGTATGAGTTAAAATAATACTAAATTCTCAAATTTCAACTAATTAACTTCTCAATAAGCATGAGTGAAATCTATGGAATTTGAGAATCAATTTTTTATATACCATGAGAAAAGGAGATCGAATACTAAAAGACAATTTAGAGAAATGATATTTCTTACAATAAGAAAATGTCATGAGGATAAAAACATTTCAGAACACGAATTATATTAGACGGTAACCTTAGAATTCTCATTCTTTGAGAAAGCTTATTGTCATCACTCGATTAAACTCGGTTGCATAATCACATAGAATTATGATCCATTTATAGTCGAATTAGAGCGAGAATTTCGATACTTCTTTAGAAATAATTGATAATCATATCTAGGATTAAAATACCATTCCTTTCATAGTTATAAATTTTGTGAAATATAGATATCGTTTTATTGCATTAATGGTTTTTGAAATTATCCATAATTAATGATATTTTAACGGGTTTTTAGAAAATTCTTTTGAACCAATTCATATATTGACCTTCGGGTCAAGCAATTGACTTACCTACCAGTTGCTTTTTTTCTAAAGATAAACATCATGCTCAGCCATCAAGATTACTTGTGTTTGGTTGAAAATTATTCTATGTACCGACGGTGTAAGTAACTCAACCCTTATAAAATAATCTCAACCCTTGATATTTATTATCAACTTTATTTTTAATAAACAAAAAGTGTATTTAATGCAATCTAACCATTCATTTATGTTGGTGCAAGTACACGGCGGTGCTCTGAATAATCCCTCGTGTTTGGTATGGTGATAAGGTAGTATATATGGATAGCAATTAATGATATTTTTATAGGTTTTTAGAAAAGGGTCCTTGACCCAAAGCACCAAAATAACAAAAAATTATCTCACTTACCCCATCAACAAATTTTTGTTCCCACACACACAATTTAATACAAAATGACCATTTTACCCTCAACTCAGTTAAATAACTACAACCACTGCCACTCAATATCAATCTCTCTCTAGTCCCGATCTCTCTCTCTCTCCCCCTCATTCCCCACTTCCTACTGATTTCCGGCTCCGACGCACTAGCCAGGCCGTTTCCAGTTCCGGCGCTCAACCCACGCAGCCTACCTCTCTCTTCCAGACTCCGGTGTCGAGGACCAACCAGCCGGTGCTGCGCATCTCCGGCGTCGATCCACTCCCCGATCTTCACCTTGGCGTGACGTTGAGTTCTTGCCCAGATTCCGGCGTTCGATCCACTCCGCCGTCTCCTTGGCCTCACCCAGCGTTCGATCCACTCTGCCGTTGCTCCGGTGTCGTATCCTCCTGTGCTAAATGCAGGCCGGTGGCAGAGGAGAAAGGAGAAAGATGATTTGGCCAATTTCGCAGCTTCGGTGCCCAAATCAGGACGTGGAGTGGAGGAGGAAGGCCTCTGGGATGCTGACCCGTCGTGGCATAAGTTGCTGCACCGGAGGATTAGAGGTCACTAGTTCCTGGGTGCCCAAATTAGCTTATGGGTGCACAAATCAGTTTCTGGTTTATTTGTTTTTTTTTTGGTAAAATAGAAAGAAAGAACAAAGAAAAAAAAGGTTTTATTAGGGGCTAATAGACGTCTATTGGGGGCCAATAGATGTTTTGAATTGATGTCATCTCCTAGTTTTTTTTCTTTAATCAAAGTTTTATTTGTGTAGTTTTAGGAAGATTAATTACCATTTCGGTAATCTAAACGTTTATTGAGGGGCAATAGACGTCTACTGGGGGGCAATACATGGCTGATAGTCGTCTAATGGGGGCCAATAGACACCTATTAGGGGGCAATAGACATCTATTGGGGGGCAAAAAAACTTTCCGGTGAGATTTTCAGCAAGTTCCTGTGGACGGCAGCCAGTGATCGGAATTCGGCGGCCGGTGACCGGATTCTGGCAGCCGGTGACGAGCTCTGGCGAAGTCTCCTATGGTTTCTCTCTCTTCCATTTTCTCTATCTCTCTCTCTCTCTCTAAGTAACAAAGGGGTGAGGAGTAAAATGGTATTAAAAAAAAATTAAAAACAAAAAAAAAATCTTAATGGGGTATTAGAGAAGACTCCCTTAGAGTGTATTGGGTAAGAGAGAATTAAAAAAACTTAATGGGATAAGTGAGAAAAAAAATCCCTAGAAATGGGGTAAATGGACAAAACCCCTTTAGAAAATTCTTTTGAATCAATCCTAATATTGACTTTAGAGTCAAGCAAGTTGCTTTTTCTAAAGGTAAACACCATGGTCAGCCATCGGGATAACTTGTATTTGGTGTGGTGGTAAGGCAGTAAGGATAGCAATGGGACGAGTTGGGGATGAGAATCAAATTAACACCATCATCCCCAAGTTTATTCTACACTCCATCCCCTCCTCAATCCCCCCGATTTCCAATAAGAACTTAATTATTCAAATTTTTTCGTCTCTTATTTTCTTATTAAGAATTAAGAATTAGAGTTTCTAATTTTTAAATACATACTTAAATCGATCTCAATCTTTATATATATATATATATATATATATATATATGTGTGTGTGTGTATGTTTTAATATCAAGCTAAACCACTAAAGAAATTGTAGGCACAAAAATATATATTCTTGAATTTAAAAAGAAAGAATATAATATATTATTGAGTCAAGTTTAGGGATGAGGATCACAATATCATCCCCTAATAAAAACATGGGGGATTTGGGTTTCCCATCACTACACCAATTTCGGAATCAGACGACAGTTTTTAACTGTCGTCTGATTATAAGGTTTGCTGTTGTCTATCTCAATGCCGTCTGATACATGAATCAGACAATACCAGAAAACTGTCGTCTGATAAATTTAGTACAACAGCAGTTACTACCCAGTCTGTTGTCTGAATACCACAAAGAACAACAGAGTTGGTACCTTCACTCTTGTGCAAAGCAATTTCAGTTGGCAGATCCTGGAAGGATGGGACGTGTAAAGAACAGTTGGAGAACATTTTTTTGTAAAAAACTGTTGTTTGAAGGACGCTTGGAGATCAGCAAAGTAATTGAATACTATTGACTGACTTTGAACCAGACAACAGAAAAGTTGTTAAAGCCATTGTGTGTTATTGCATCCTAAAACAAACTATGTTTAATAACTATTGTAGATAGATGATTCAGACAACAGTTTTTTCTTTCTTTTTTCTTCATGTTCATTTGTTAGACAATGGTTTATTGTTGGTGTTGAATTGTCTGAGATAGAAGAGAAGACATACATTCTGTACAATTGAACAACACATCCTTGATTCCAAAAACCATTTCATTCCATAAGCAATATTCATCCCAACATTTACAAGGAATTAACACTGCCTAGGTGCCTATAAATACATAAACCCAAAAAATATAAACTTGTCCATAAAACGTGTCCATTGCACATTAACCATGCCTATAACTAAAGCAAATGTGATGGTGATCCCTTTCCGGCATCCTAAAGTGTCCTAGAACAGAAATTTTCCTTGTTGAGATGCTGCATATAATTTACAGGGAACAAAGGCTCAGGGCCTGCTTTGTTTACTTTAGCTTATTCATTGAGCATGTCTACCATTCTAGGAGTAAGTGGAATCCACAGGTGCTCTCCATAACCTACATCCATAAGTAGAAGTAAATATATGCAACTGATGACCTGGAAATTGGAAATTAGTAAACTGTAGGCTGCTGTTTAAAGAAGATCCAAGAGACAAAACATGAACAACTTGGGCTTAAAATTATATCAGTTACCGAAATGGGATATAAGATGTTAAAGAAGTCTGACAGGAAATTTCAACAAACACCTTAGGCATAAGAAACCTAATGTTCTATTTTCCAAGAAACAAAGATAGTTTAACACCCAGTATTGCTGTGTTCAGAAATTCCTGTAGCAGACCTGCAACTTTGAAAAAATCATAAGTAATTCTAGAAAAATCATTTTTAGGAGATTCCAATTCTGAAACAATCCTTAAGATGTCTACTGCAATTTGTAAGAATATAATAACTTCAAATTCCCAACTGAACTGTACAGTTTTCAGTAAAAGTTAAACTGGGTCAGAAACTCAGAAACACCAATTCACATTTGCAGAACCTCTTTTCTACCTTGAGTCTTAACCAATATATGAATCCTAAATAGAAGAGCTGAAACTTAACAGAAACAAACCAAAGAACCTATATCTTTAGACTCCAGGAAAATTGCATTAATGTTTTGTTAATATAATGATCATGTCGAGCATATTTTCTATGCTTTTAGAATATATACATCAAACTGCAAACATGATAGTTAATTAGTATGAGTATGCACCTATTTTACGTAGTTAAGTTGTTTAAATGCTGATGAGAAAGAAGCAGAAACAACTACGAGAATGGTTGCAAGAATGAATCAAATAGTACCTACTCTACTTGATAGTGACGAAAAACAAAAACAAATGCTGAATGGGACAAGAGGAAGCCCCACATAAACCAATTAACCATTCAACACTAGCAAAACATTAAACTAAAGAACTTATCTATTGATGCTGAAGTTTCACGTCAGCTTTCATGTTGCTAAAGACATGAAAACCATTATTAAACAAAATGGAAGGTGAAGCAGCACTTCATTTTTATAATGTAATCCAAGTATTGTTTCTTTCTCAAAGGAAATGGCTCCGAAATTAGAGTAACCCACATGTTTAATTGAGGACTCAAATCAAAGAAAATAAAGATCACCTACATTTTTCATCATAAACTAAACATTAACAAAATGGGGATGAAAGTATTCAGAAATGAAGAACTAAAAGGAGATAAGCTACCTGACTTGGTTCTGGGTCTCAGTCGGATGCTCTGCAGATTTTGGATGAGCTGAGAGACAAAACCAATCTTCAGAATCTGTTGAAAAGACCTAATTGATTATGTTGAGAGACAAAACCACATATCAGGGGAAGAAAAAAACTGAGACTTGGTGGGTACATAGAGCCAAGTTCAATGCTTTTCTTTTTTCTAATCAAATTCTAACTACAACAAAATGAACTAGGATGTTCAAATAATGCTATAATCTACTTCATTTCCTTTACCTCATGTGTCATTTGTGATTATATTAGGCAAACCGATATAGTTCACAATTCCACCACTCCTATATACCCAAAGCACCAAAGAACAAAACCCATATAGCCAAATTACACCATTTCTAGAACAGTCCTCATTTTCATCTAATCCCCATTTACTGATATACTAAAAGTATCGACAATTGCAGAAGCAGACATATACATATTGAGCCCGGGAGTAATAAAGTAAAAAGCTTTAAACAAATCAACAAATAATAGAGACTGTTTGGGTGAGTGATAGAAAGACCAGGTTGTGGTACTCGGCGAGCTTAGCCATGGTGGTGCTCTCTCCTCCAGGGATTATGAGTGAGGCCATGGTTTTGAGCTGCTCTGGTTTCTTTATCTCCACGCCCTTCACTCCTAGCCTTCTCAACACTGCAACACAGAACAGAGAGTTTCAATAAATATTTACACCACAATCCCTCTCTCAAGTACCTGCATTGACAACATCAATTAGCCCTTCTAACCCATAATAAGGATTTGAACACAAACAACTTTAACTAAACAAAAAATCGACAAGAACACTAACCCCCAAATCGAAATTAACAGCAAACCCTAACACCCCAAATCGAGTTCTATGAAATCCCCAATCCCCAATCCCCAAATCCATTTTAACAAGAAAATCAATCAAACCCAAAACCAATTGATTTCAAAAACACGAAATTTCAAGGTAAGAGAAGTACCAGTTAACAAAACCAGAGCGCTTGAGCTTGTTTATCTTTTGAACTGGATAGCCTCAATTAACTTGTGTCGGATTAATGGGTTCCCAAAAGCTCTAGTCATTCTTTTTGTTGTAAAAGAAATCGAACCGTCGAGGAGAGAGGCTGAGAGGGAGAGGGCCCGTGCCCAAGAGCGAGAGAGAGAGAGATGGCGACTTCAGTTTAGGTTTTGTCATTTTGACGAGGGCTCCTTCTTCGTTTTGGTTTTGAAATCTGATAAAGAAGAGAGATAAGGATTATCTGATAGCCAAATCAAAACTAGAACTAGGCTATCTTTTGGTGGTGGTGGTGGTGGTGGCGGTGCCCAAAGTCGAGCTTTCCAGAGTGAAAGAGAGAAGGAGAGAGAGAGAGAGAGAGAGAGAGAGAGCCCCGTGCGACCCGACAGAGGAAGAAGGAGAAAAAATAGGAAAGGCTAGGGTTCTTTCCCTTATATACTACTCGATGTGAAATATAAAATTTGGTCGATGGAGGGAAGTGAAAATTGAAAATTTTGGCCAAATGTTAAAGTCAATTAACTAGGGCGGTCTATTGAACCCTAAAACTCAGACAACAGCAATTTCAATATATTGTCTGAAAGAGAGTTGCACAATAGACAACTGAAAAACTGTTGTGTGAATCAAAACAATCAGACGACATCTTTTTCAACCATTGTATTAATGGTAATTGCACAACAGAGAAGTAATAACTGTTGTCTGATTAAAAACAATCAGACAACATCTTTTATCAACCATTGTAAAAATGAACCTTGGACAACATCACGCAATAACTGTTGTCTGAATTGACTCATTCAGACAACATCAAAAAAATCAACCATTGTCTGAAATGCTTTTGCACAAGAGCCAAGAAAAAACTGTTGTTGGATTCAAAAACTTAGACGACAGAATATTTCTTGCTGTCGTCTGATTATTTCAGACGACAGTTAAAATGTTTGCTGTCGTCTGATATGTGTTGTCTGATTCCGAAATTGGTGTAGTGCATCCTCATTTCCCAATTGTCCCTAGATTCCTCCCCCATTAGGATCTGAGATCCATGGACCCGCCACGATGTGGAGTGACTTCCTATTTGGAAAGTCATGTGTTCGAGCCCCATCAAAGGTGGGATTAGATGGGAAAAAAAAAATCATTTCACAAATTTGATTTTCTTCAATCTCGTTCACCTAATCAGTGAATTTTTTACTTAGTTGTGTTCAATTGTCATCTCCAAAACACTAATACACTTAAAGACATTCATTCTCTCTTAATCATAGAGGTTGGGACTATTGTGTGAGCTTGCACTCTTTCTCTCAAACGATGGGTTGACGATTCCGACACTGTCTTATTGCGATCAAAGCTTGGCAGGCGGCTAATTGCCAGAGTGCGGCTGCAGACCACGTTTTTGATGACATTAGTGTCAGCTATTCGTGACGCGATGGTTGAGCCGTTGAGGCGACAGGACCTGAGTCTCTGTACATAGAGGCTGGGAGATTCGATTGGATCTGACTCGATGTGGGAATGCTTTTTACGGAAGAAGGCTAAACTGACTAAGAAGAAATAAAAGCACTAAAATAAAAATGCTTTATTAAAATCGTGGTTATCAACTTATCGAGCAATAGATTTCCGGAAAAGTGAGACAGATTGAAAATGCAACAAATAAAAAAATCAAACCACAATGAAGCTTATAGCGGTAATAAGCCGTGGACAATTAAATGCAACAAGCTCCTGACTTTGAGTTTGTTTTTGAAATCCAACCCCCTTTCCTTACAGTAATAACTATATATGCAAATTACTCTTCACCAATAACAATTTAACAACCGGTTTGTTTGTGATCCTCACCTTCTGAAACGCCGCAAGGCACTTCGCTCGAAACGTCGAAACGCCGTACAGGTTTCTGCGTCTCCGTCCCCAACTTCCTCGATCAGATCCACGTCGTCGTTGAGATTCACAGCTTCCTTGCCCGACTCCACAACCAGCACCTTCAACTCGTTGACCGGCCACTCGAAATCTCTGACCTCTTTCTTCAGCGACGTCGTTTCAACCTTCTTCGCGCTGCCGATTCTCGAAGACACATCCGCGAGCAGATTCAGATCCAAGTAATCTTCGAGCTTATAATTCGTCGTTTTCAGCTTCGCCTGCGTCGAGTGCTTCTGGATTTGCGCGCGGCGATCTTTCCTGCAGTAAAATTAAGACCGAAATTAGTGATAATTAGATACGAATTTCAAATCGGAGAGCGTGAGGGAGTTAGGGATCGTACGGCGGGGATGATAAGGTTGAGATCGGCGGTGGAGTGGAGGAGGAGGAAGGTCGCATGAGGCGTCTCTGAATGTCATCGACGGTGGCGAGAGGGCTCGAAGGCGAGGAAGCTCTGGCTCTTTTCCTCTCTACCATTTTTGGCGGGTGATTTTGGAATTCAAAGTAAATGTAATAACCGCAAATGCTTTGTCTTTTATAGACTTTAGCCCCAGTAACAACATTGAGTATACAAAGCTAAAATGGATCAAACCCTCGAAAATCTTCAGTACTTCGTTTTCTCGGTAGTGGCCGTGGCGTTTGCGGTGTGTCGCGTGTCGTACTAGAATTCAGTGTGTATGAGCTAGTTTATTACTATCGAAAATTAATTTTATTGATGCAATAATGTATCGTTATATTCTGCAAACTTATCGTAAAACTGTATAAAAATTAATAGATTGTAATTTACAAATATTTCTGAATAATTCTGATGATGAACATTTTTTTTCTCTCGATTGATTGGTGATGAGTAGCTTTGACATATGACATTTACAGCAAAATACTTTCTGGCCTGATACAACAAAGCAACTAGTATACAATCTAGCATCAATTAATTTTGTGGAAAATGGATAGGTTGTTGTAATCTACAAAACTTTCTGATGATGGGAACGAATGGTTTGGACATCTTCAACAAAATCCCATTTGTGCGGTTTGATGTATTTACTTTGATCTTACTGCACCAAGGGATCTGACATAGTTTGTGTACAATATATTTTGATCGATTTGAGACCAACAACAGAGTTGAAAACGACCTAGGTAGGACCTCCAAAAAAACTGCCGGGCACCCTTCTTGGTATCCCAAAATTTTGATATGCCCTGATTTCACCTTCCAGGGTGGCTGTCACAATGACCAAGCCCCAAGCTTGGGTTGTTTGGCTCGATTCATGCCCAAACAAAGAGGACCAAGAGGAAGACCAAGATGATGATGCATTGCCAGAAGATATAGAAGGTGAATCGCCACCATACCTAATAGAGGAAGGGTCTGAGCTGAATGACTCGCCAATCCCAGAATCCGTTCGAGAAATTTCAGATGGATCCTGATCTTCTGGTGGGGGAGTCGAAGGTTTCTCCGCTGTCGCATTAGGAGGAGTACTAAGATGAGTGGTTTTCTCCGCTGTTGCACTAGGAGGAGTACTAGGATTAGTGTTTTTCTTTGGAAGAGGTGGCAGGAATCTCTTGCTGTCTCCTCCGTCTTGAGTAGGTGATGCAGTTCCTGAAACTGGCTGTACAGAGGAACGTTTTGAGTGCCTCTTAGAAGAATGCACAGACACAGGCGGGGGAGGGTCACCTTTTATGGTGCCAGGCCATGGGATTGCTACTGAAACATCTTTACACTGAAAATATTCATGAGAAGTGGTGGTGATTGTGCTCTTTTTTCCTGCGGCTGACACTCGAGGCTCTTCACGCTTCCATACATATACATGAGAATCTTCACTGGCACATATAATGTACTTTCCATTGGGAGTGAATGACGCTCCAATTTGACTGCTTGTATTTCGGAAACCTGTTACATATCCATGTATTATTGACCAGAATATTTTGGAAAGGAAATGAAATGGTACTGATCATTTGATTTATTACATACCTCTAAACTTATGAGTGACATCTTTACCGTCCACAATCCTAATCCGGGAATCAGCAGATGTGACAAGCATTTCAGATGGATTAATCGGAGAAAACTGTTTAGAGGACGAGAACAATCATTCCAAGGGATTTAAGCAGAAACTGTTAATTGGCAAGGAATCAGAGGGAGGACAGTTACCTGGAAACCGGTAACTTTCTTTGCTTGATTCTTCTTCTTGTTTTTAATATCAATCTGGCCTTCTTGACTTAATTTACAATCTGAATTAGGAAACAAGATGAGCCTTATTATAGACTGTCTGTATGAACATATTTAAACTAGAATAAAGTTCTGCAGGGTTGTCCAATGAATATACTATGTATGAAAGACTCGTACCTTCTGCATTGTACATACGACAGTTCCCTTTGTGCGAGCCAATGATGGCAGCCTGCAGTTACAAAAAGGTATACCATAACTATAGGGAAGTGAAACAATTTAGAACCATATCATAATAAAGTTTTCTAAGTTGATTCGACTTCATATGAAGATTCTAAGCATGCTGAAGAGTACATGAAACCAGAAAAATAACATTGTGAAAAACCATATATAATAGAATTGAGCTAGACCTGGCCATCTGGAGTATAGCATGCAGCGGTGACCATTTCATGAAGATCAGTCCAGTCCACCACTCTTCGATCAGATATGTCCCATAATCGAAGCTTCGCATCAAGGGAGCCGCTGAGAAAAACACTGTCGTCCAATGGATTGAACTGTATGCAAGTTACTGCCAGACCGATTCCCATGTTAAACTCAAGAAACCAAAGGAAATTGAAATAAACAAACACCATATATGCATCTATGCTGCATAATATATAGGGTCAAGCAACAAAAGCACACAACAGCTGAGCAGTGGTATATAGATGCTTCTTACCATAATCATTGTGGGCAAACATCTTTAAACAACTCTTGGTCACCATATCCCATAATCTAACAGTTTTGTCCATTGAAGATGAAAGCAATAGCTGCATGTCAGATCAAAATTAGCCCAACTCCTTGTTATATCGAAGAACATGCATACATATACTTTTAATCATAATTGAAATTCTCATAAGGCCAGCTTCTAACTTAACTATAACAGACCACTACATTTCAGCTTTTAAATGCAGGATCATAACTGACCTGATCTCTGGACCATGACAGGTCCAGTACTGCATCCAAATGACCTTCGAAAGAGCACACAGGTTTCTCCGAGAGGGCAAACACGAATTCGGGTACATGGACATAGTCAGGAATGGGATTAGTTTTCCTAGAAGAGCCTCCCTTCCCCTTCTTCTTCTTCTCAGAGGAAATTGAAGCTTCAGAGCTAAGACACATTGATCGATCCGGATATGGGGACACCGAGGAGGGATGCAGCGGGTTCGCATTGCTATCCATGGACATAATCTCACATTCTTGAACTTCCCATACATGAATGACCCTGTCCTCTCCAGCACTAGCAAGAAATCTAGCATCCAAGCTAAACTTGATGGTCCAAATTGAGCCCTCATGAGCCTGAATCTCCTGGCACAAATGCAATGCTGATAGCTCCTTATATGACTTCCCAGTCTGCCTAACTTTGATCCACTCCGAACCAGACCCCGAATTAGCCTTGCTTGATTTCTGGTCCTGCGGCAGCGGAGGAGGCGGCGACGAGGCGTGTTGATCCTTATCCCCAATTAGTACACTCACAGCACTTCCCACACCTTTTATGCTATTCTTCAAAAGAGCCACCTTTCTCTTGCTCATCCTCAAACTCTTTGACACAAACGAATTGGCTCCTGCCGGTACCTTCCTCTCAATCCCGGCTTCAATGTTGACATTTTGCCGCCGCATCACCTCCTTCACCACCGGCGAGTACCCGACGGACTTCTCAAACTCGTCCACGGTCAATTTCTTCCCCGTTTGGAGATCACTAAACTTGTTCCAACACCCGTTTTGATCGTACTCGTTCACAATGAACTCGGTTCCCGTGTCCAGATTTTTAATCAAGAAGAACGCCCCTAAATTGTTGGTGAACTCCGTCGACAATGCGGCGCTGTTTTGCCTAGATCGGACGGTCTTGGTTCCCACGTCGCTTTGAGGCGTCGTGGAAAAACACATCCTAGAGCTAGGAGCCGCGATCGCCGACGACGTTCTTGTCAGCCGTTGTTTCGAGACAGTGCCAATTACCTGCTCTTTCCTTCGTTTATCGGCCGAGAAAGCTTCGATCTCTCCTTCCGATCTGGACCGTACAAGCATCATCGGCAAAGGCGAATTCGAAGCCCCCGACTCTGGCTCCGGATCGGGATCGGGTTCGGGCGCTGTTTCGGGAACTTGTATCTTTTCCCGAGAGCGAGTAGGGCAACTCGTAACGGCCGGAAAGACGCCGTTTGGGGCTTTATTCGAAACGAGGCGTCTGAAGCTGACGATGTCTTTGCCGCCGTTGGCCAATCCCATGCCCTGCAACAACCGCCTGCGGCGTTCGGAGATCGACCCCGGCGCGGCCATCCAGATGTTGTAGTCCGGTGACATCGGAGGCGACGAGGCGAAGGACGGCTCGGCGGCGGACAAGGCTCGCAGCACCTCGACGTCGTTTCGGACGGAGGAGACGCAGGAGGCGAAGGACATACGACTGTCGTCGAAGTCCTCATCGTCGGAGGAGGAGGCTTCGAGGTCGATAGGCACGGCGGAGGAGATTCTCTCCCGGGACTCGAAGAAGCGGTCGTCGTCTTCTTCGTCGTGGAGGCCGTCCCAGTTCATAGCGAACGTCCTCTTCCTCTCCATCTTCGGCTCCATGATCATCTCGTTGCATTTAGGGTTTCGAATTACAGGGGCGATCGAGCTTTTCTGTGATTGTTCAAAGAAATTGGATTCAGTGATTTTGAGTGAAACGAAAATGGGATTGTGTGATTGATGGGGGGGAGAGAGAGAAAGTGGAAGAGAGAAAAATGAGGGGGCGGGTGTTAGGTGGTTAATTACCGTTATGTTTGTGGAGGCAAAGAGAAACAGTCAAGGGAGGGGGAGGGAGGGAAGGAGAAGCTTTATTTTAATGGTGGATTTCGCGCGTTATTTTACATTTCATTCCTTCACGTCTATTATAATATAGATTATAGAGAGGGTATTATTTCCAACATTCTATGTATGTCGTTTGCCACTCACTGCTTGCCACGTCACTGTGCTAGGATTTGGTGGATTTGATTTTAATTAAGGCCCAAACAAGCACCGGGCTTTGGGAAGTGGAAACCCAAACATACAATAGCATATGAGATGAGACTTGCAAATGGAATTAAGGGGTGTACCTTAAGTTTGTACCAAAAAAGGTACCCCTGAAGACTGAAGTTATTGGATTAGTGAGTTCAACTTAAATATAGGGCCGTAGGGGGGGGGGGGGGGGGGGGGGACATTCTTTTCCTTTTTAAAACAAAATAAAATTTAACTTCTTTTGACGAGCATACTATAGCGGTCTCCTAATGAGATCTTAATTAGCTTTTACCGTAGTGATATTGCTCCAGTGTTGAATTAGATGACGCATGTAGACCTATGAATGGACCAGATTTTGATTCAGATCTGCTTCGAATCCGTGGCTATTGGACGAGTTTGGATTGAAAATTTTAATCTGTTGATCCGTTAATGATCTAAATTCTTTAACCCCTTTATTTAACGGATCAAATACAAATTTAAGTCAATCCGATCAGTTTTTATAATAATAAAATATTATTTTTTATTAATACATTATTATTTTTTGAAAAAATATAAAATATTGAGAATTTCTTAATACAATTTTTTTTGTAAAAACCTAAGGGACGGTCTTCGTAAACAGAGTCTATCATTCCATCACCCAAGAAGCATACTTTGTTTAGTTTACCAAAAAGCTAAGAAGGTTGTAAAAGCACAATTAATCTCATACAAGTCTCCTAACGTCTCTCTTAATTTATCGGGTGTAAGAAATATTTTGATAATGTAATTCTACTTTCGGTGATACTCTTCATGTTGTTTTAATATTTTATTTTATAAGGTATCATGATATAAATTTAATATTACTGTGTAAAATTTAAAAATATGTAAAATTATAAACAAATAGGATTAGCAGATTGGGTATCCGTTAATCCCAAGGATACGGATTTGGATCGAGCTATCAACGATCCCCCAGGTTAATGGAGCGGGTTCGGGTTGAATTTTTTATTAGTAAACTGATTTGAATTTAGGTCGATTTCGTCCATTTACAGGTCTAGACGTATGTCACAACCAGAGTCATGCAGATCCACTATGTAGACGTTAATTACCTAATTATACTAGGTGGTGATGGTATACATAGCATACACAATGTTTGAATTTAAAATATTTTCTCTGTGCTGTTATGTTAAGTGGACAGTAGAATCTACACACTAGTGTAGGTATATTCATTTGGAGTGAAGTACTTATGCCACATTTATATTAGGAGTTGGACCTTTTTTTTGTTGTTGAAAATTTAGTTATCCCTATTTTGCTACCCCTATAATAAGTCTTCAAAAGATTCATTCCAATGCAAAGTGGCGAGGGATCCTATATCATGGCATTAAAGACAAGAATGACTATGTAATGAGGGTTTTAATTAATCACAAAGTCAATAGGTTTGTTAATTTAAGAAATCAATAATACGACATGTGGTGCAGCCATGTTACTGCAAATCTAACATGATCACCATCAGATGCATACTGGAAATTTGATTATAAAAGAGGATTCTATTCAAGCGTGCCTTCACCAAATTAAAGTTCCAATAATCGTAGAGACTTAACTTCATACTCATTGGTGTTTACACTTACACTAATGCTTTAAACAAATGAGATGGACAAATTGGAAATAGTAAAAAATTTCTTACATCATATGAGAATGTTCCCTCTTTGTTCTTTTCGCGTAGATCAGAGATATGATGCCAAGATAGAATTGTAGTAGTCGATCCCATGTCTATTTAGTAGTTGAGAAACTTGGTGAGCAGATCGTGGAGCATGTTTTCTTAGCTTTATTGGAGAACTAAATCTTGCTATATTATACAAACCTAACAAGGATTCTATGAGCTAAGCTAAAGGGGTTTGAGGCCTCCCAAACCTTCAAATCGAAACTTGATTAATCAATTATTATCCACTAAAATGTCAAAGTTTCCTTTATATGCCCATACACAAATCTTAGTCCACTATTTGCGTAATACAACCTTTTATTGCTTTTATAAAGTTACGTAATAACATTGTTTTCCACAAATCGCTTTTTCACTCTTAAACTTAAGAATTCAAGTAAAATTATATTATGGTATATGCCTGAGTATAACTCTTTTAAACCCTAAGCAATGAATAAATAAAAAATGTAACGATATCCCTTAACGATTGTTAAATACACCATTAGTTATTTTCGGGTAGGTTATCAATATCATTGAAGTAAACACATAATTAGACAGTTTTATATGATCATAAAATATGTGTTTTTTATTTTTTGAGCTTTCGGAATTTCGGATGAGTGTCAAGCTCGTTAGCTCTACATCACAAACATAATTTTTATTTTTATTTTGAAAATACATCAAAAACTGAATTTATGCCCATAAGAATCGATTGAAAAGGAAAATTATATAGTAACCAAAGATGTTAGTGGTTTTTTTATATTAATACTCGGGTATGATTAAGTAATTAACTCTAGAGGAACAGTAACAGTAACAGTAACAGAAACAGCTATTTAAGGTTTATAAAAAAAGATTAAACTCTAATTAATTAACCAGAAGATCAACTATCCTAACGTTAAAATTGGCTTCTTCCTCTCCATGGGGGCCAATTAAGATCATATAGAATCCAAAGAGACTTCTTCTACGGGACATGAAGAGCAGAAGAATCTTATAGCTAAACATAAAAAACATGAAGGAAGAATCTATTCACACCAGAAACAATTAAACGTAAAATTCTTCAGAAACTTTATTGCTTTTTATTTCATCATCATCATATCTCAGTCTCTGAGAATCCATTCCCTTTTTTCTTTAGAAAACAGAGAATAACACCTTGAGCACAAAAGAACACACATTATGTCTATCACTCTTTCTTGTTCTGTACTTCATCTTTCACAACTTTACAGCCACCCTGGATTGGAGTTTTAACAAAGCTCTCAAGAACAACCAAAAAAGAGAAAAGAAAATAAAAGAAAGAGAAAAATTTAATTAATTGGGTTAATCGCAGAGTTGCGTATAATTAACTACATTGTTTACCGGAAGACCGGTAAAGTAGTCAGAATCGAACGGTTCAGACGGCGCCATCTGGGCTGGCTTTCTTGATCTGGCCTCGAAAATCGTACGGCGGCGGAAACAGCGCGTCGAATTCTTCTTCCGAGAGCATAATCTGGATTCTCTTGCGAGAAGAAGCGCTCGGCGAATTAAGCGCTTTTCGTTTCCGCAGGGGTATTCTCGTCTTTTTCGGTGCAGGCGGGCACTCTGTGATCACGGGAATTCTGTGATTCACCGGCGTTCTGAAACCGTCGTTGTCGTCGTCTTCCACTACGACTTTTTCGCTGCCGGATTCCTCTGTGACTGACGAGGACGACGAAGTTTCGGGTGGTCCTGCTTGTCCTTTCTTGCCACCATCTTCCGTCTTAGAAATTTCGAGCTTGATCCTGTCGTCTTCGGGAAGAAGACGATTGGGATCCGAAGGGTTAATGGATTTCGGGTCGGGTTGTTTGGAATCCATGAAAAAAAAGCTCCGCTCTGAAATTAGAAGAGATAGGGGATCGAGTTATTATATAATAGCGGAAAGAAGTGCGAACCCAGATAAGAATAGGAGTGTGAAAGATCAAATTCACCTTCTTTTCCTGATTCTATTGGCTTTTGAGAGAGAAGATGAAAGATTGAGTCTTCGAGAGAAAGAGAGAGAGGTAGAGAAGGTGATGGGTTATATGCAAATGGGTTGTTGATGAACTGAGAAGAAGGGAGAGTATGTATTTAGCAGTAGGGAGAGGACATAATAGCATAACGTCTTTGACATGGTTGTTTGAGGACTACGCTTTCCCTTTTTTTGTTTTTTGGTTTCTGATGTAATGTAGAACTTTTTGGTGCATCTAGCACGTGGCATGTTATTTGGGGACCATGGAGAGAAGAGAGAGATTTTCTCGTGGTATTTTGGACCTGAAATATCGAGATGCTTTGTTTACCAAGCAAGCAAAGCCAAACCCTAATAAAATACCGTTTTTACTTCTACATAGTGTTTAAGTTAAACCCTAGGTACTCTTTTAAAAAAAAAAAAATGAAGAAGAAGAAGATTAAACCTTAGTTGATAAGTTCGGAAGTAAGAATTCTATATTTGTAAAACTCATGATTTCGTGAATGTAATACAGTTTGAGTGAGTTGATTTACTTATATGCGTTGAAGTACAATTCTTATAAGACGAAGTTGTATATAAATATTTCTACATCCGTTAGAACAGATAATCGAGTGCATGCATTATATAATTTGGGATGTGATATACATGTAATAATAGATAGTGAGTACCATTATTTGGTTTTCCATTTTATTTAGGGTTTGAGTTTAGCTCACCTTTAAGACTCCTTAAAGGCTTTTAAACACAGCTTTATAACGGTAACAATTCCTATTAGGTGGAGTATTAGGTAACCTTGTCCATTAAAGCTTGAAGCTATCGCCTCTTTTAGCTACTAAAGCATGACTGAAACCCCCCACAATCTTTCTCACAATAAGGGGGTGGTTGGAACCACCGACTTACAAAGTAGGTTATAACTAATAATAAATAAACTTACCATCATATCATTCCATGACTTCCATTAATATAACCACCTACATGATTCAATTGCAATCTACTGCATTTATATAGATCGATCACCCCGCTTGAATATATGGTTCTCACCCCTACAGTGATCTGCATGAGTAATACTTACTAGTATCGTATGCTTCATGACTTGAGTTTGAAAAAAGAAACGTAAAACTTACTAAAAAGAAAAGTAAAACTTACCAAAATTATGGTTCATGAAGCACCAAATATCACTGACCATCCAGGCTATAGGTGGTGATTAACTTTGTGTGGGAATAGATAAGGTAGTAGGTCGCCTAAGCACCTAACCAATTTAGCTCAACTCCTTGACAATTAACATAATGCTCTTCTACTCTTCATTTATGGAAAGCAACAAGATTCAAATTCAAATCTTAATGCCCAGAATGATATTACTCATATAGTCATATTAGAGCTATCCATTAGTTAAGGATCATTAATTAGTCATTGATCGAGTATAAAGATGATGATATTTGGTGGTGCGTGGGTGGCAAAAATAAAACCAATGGTCCATAATCCACAACGTTGATGATGACGTGACACATATGTGGGTTTAGTTCGACACTTAGATCATAGCTCATTACATGTATTTTTCTTGTTGTGTCTAGTTTTGAGCCTCTAAATGGGCTATGTCTATGTGCTTCATACCTTGGATACGATTGTTGTTAATTATGACGCTGCTGAGGTCTAGTTGGGACTCTTAGGACAAGTTCTTGAATATGGTTTTGCAAATATTATGGATGTTTGCCTCTATATTTCACGAGTTCATCTTTTAAAGTCGGTTCCAGTAATACACACACACGCACAGAGTCCTTCTATGCTAAGGAGGTCTTTAACTTAGCTTACGGTACAGATTTTCATATTTTGATCACTTTTCGATCATATATTCACATCTTAACCGTTCAGTTTTTAGGTATATATGAGTAGATCACTTCTGCAAAATTTCAGCTGAATTAATGATCGTTAAGGCATCCAAAACTATAATTTACACGAACAATTCAGGTCTGGCTGAAAATTTGCAGAAGTGATCTACTCATATATACTTAAAAACTGAATAGTTAATATCTGAATATGTGATCGAAAAGTGGTCAAAATATGAAAATCCGTACCGTAAGCTAAGTTAAGGATATCTTTAGCAGAGAAGGCCTATATATAGGATTTTTCTCAGGCACCTAAGCTTATGGAATGGATTTCCAGTTTATGACCATTTTTTGATCACATATTCCCATCTTAACCGTTCAGTTTTTAGGTCCTAATGTATAGATCATTTCTGCAAATTTGCAGCTAAATTGATGATCGTTAAGGCATCCAAAACTGCAATTTACAAGAACGAACCGAATCTGTCAAACCGGAGCCATTCATGTTCATTGTTGTAAATAGCAGTTTTGAATGTTTTAACGATCATCAATTTGGCTGAAATTTTGCAGAGATGATTTATACATTAGGACCTAAAAATTGAACGGTTAAGATGTGAATATGTGATTGAAAAGTAGCAAAAAATTTGAAATCTTTACCTTAGCTTAGGTAAGAAAGTCCTTAGCCAAGAAGGACTGTATAAATATATATATATATATATATTTATATGTATGATAAGAGGGCGGATGTCCGCACTGCCCCAAAAGTGCGGACGTCGATGCTTGTGCAGCCTTCAGGTGCTGACAGCGGCGAGGGTCTTGACGGACGGAGGTCAAGGGTCAATCTTGACCTTCTTCTTGCTGGTGGACTCGCCGGCTACCAATTTGTAATTGACCTTGATCAGGCTTGAAGTTTCAGGTGAGGTTGCTGTCCATAACCTTCGACCTCGATCTCCATGTTGAAGTAGTCTGGGATGCCCCTGGCCTTCGTCCGGCAAGACCCGTGCCGCCGTCTGCGCTTGAATGCTGCAGAAGCATCGATATCAGCATTATTGGGACAGTGCGGACGTCCGTCTCAAAACGGGCCTATATATATATATATATATATATAGACACACACACACTCACTTTTTATTTTTCTGGCTATGCCTATGTAGAATAAGAAATTACATATTTAGATGGTAACTCTTATATATAATGTCATAATAATTGGCTCAATCAAAACCAACGTCTCACGTTAAAAAAAAAACAAAAAAAAACAAAAAAAAACTAACTAACTAATGTGAGGCAACAAATAAAAAAAACTTATCGATACATGCATGAAATGATCGATGGATTTCATACACCGAATGCATAATGATTCATTGTATTGGATTCCTGATGAGTTCTACTGGAGCTGGAGGAACATACTCATTGAAGATTTGTAACCTAGGATTCTCCCCAGCTGAAAGATAGAGAGGTTGGGGATTTGGTAACCTTCAGTGGTTAGTGAAAAAGCAAAGTGATTTGGTAACCCTTCGGATTCAAGTTTCAATAAACTCCACTCGCGATATGATATTTTGACGAGAAAACGATAATCCCGGCATAGCGCGCGCCTTGAGTGTAAAGCAAGGAGCTGGTATGGTTTTCATCATCAAATAGTATTCAAGGGTTCTTCTACTCACGCTCCTTCGGGTACGTGAAGATGACGCTTTGGTAATTTAAGTTTTGCAATTTGGTCAATAGAAATCCAATGAAATTTGTTCCTCTAACCAATTTGTTCCTCTTGAATATGTGATTAGAGAGGGTAATGCACACAAAACACTTTACAGTAAAGTTTAATTATATAATAGTGGATGAGCATATGCTTGCTTGATAAAGCTTTTCTAAAGTCTTAATCTTACGGGTAAAATTTTAAAAATGGTGTTGAAATGACGCGCGTAATAATTATTCACTCTTTAGTTATCTGTAGTATTGCGAGTCTAATAGCTCTATAGGACTTCATACTCTTTGCACTTTGTTGAAGCAAGATTTATGCTCGTTAAGTTATTGATTGTATCTCTCTGTATAGATGAATTTTATATAGGTCTCTGATTTGTAAGAGATATACTTTTTTTTTATTGTTATGATAAAAAAAAATAGCTGGTCACGTAACTGACCATGTCATTGACCAAGTAACTGTAACTGGTCATGTAACTGATAATGTCACTGACCAAGTAACTGTAACTGGTCATGTAACTGTCATGTAACTGTAACTGGTTACGTAACTGACCAAGTAACTGTAACTGGTCACGTAACTGACCATGTTGGTCGCGAGGTCATTTGTGCATTGTGCCAATCTTTGAGAATTTTTTTCAACGTTTGAAACTGAGATTGGAGAGCTTGAGGAGTTCGGCTTGTACATAATCAGCATGAACCTTTTCCCATAACTTGGAGGAGGTTATTTGTTTTCCGGTGATCGGGCACACAGTCTTACGTGCCCATGAATCACACAATTGAATTTGCTCATCGGTAGACTAATTGGTACCCGAATCTCCCATTGTTGAATGATAATTGAAAGAAATTAAGAGAAGATTGATGAAGGAAGAAGATGGAGAGGTAAAATTGTTGAAAATTTTGGTGTGAGAAATTAAGGTGAGGAACTAGGTATTTATAAAATTTTTGAAAAAAAAAAATTATTTTTTTACCATTTGGATTATTTTTTAGGGTGGAAAATGGTTATTATCGTTGTCAATTAATTGCAACCATTGGATTGCATGATCTAACAGCCATAATTAAGTAACTGTTGCACAAAGAATAGTAAAATATATATATATATAGGGAAAATCTTCCAAACAGTGTCTGAACTTTTCCAGACTATTAATTTTCATACCTATACTTTGAAAAATATCAAAATGGTACCTGAAGATTTTGCCCCGACCCAATTTTCGTATCTAGCAACAGTAAAGTCGTCAACTCCGTTAAATTTTGAGGGGTAAATTTGGCACTTCATGTGGTTTTGATCAGATGCGGAGCAACCCTTTACCTGGTGGACAATACTTGGACCAGCTTCATAAGCAGACCAATCATTGTTTGCCACATGTCCTTTCAGTTACAATTTTTTCTTTTCTCAAAATAAATAGCAGCTATCAGCTGCCTCTTTTCTTCATCAACCTCACAATCTTATCTCCTGCCATCATTATTCTTCCCAAGCACCCTAAACGGCTAAATCGACCACCTAGAACACCGAGTGTTTTTGTAAAAGAATGAAATTTTGATATGGGAAGAGATCTGTATATTTGGTTTTGAATTTCATGTTGGGTTTACATGCATATATATGGGGAAATTCTGATTGAAGATTAGATTGAGAAGTTGCATATTTTAGCACTAATGGTTCTGCCAGATTTTCTGGGTTTGCCGTGAGCATGATCTTGGCCCCATTATTGATCTCAGACTTCCCCCGTGTCATTGCATCCACCAAAAGCTTCCCTATCACCATACAACCAAAACCCACAAAATCAAAACAAGAATCAGACATTTTAATCACTACCCATTTCTTAGAAACTTAATCAAAATATATAGAAGAAAGAAAAGAGAGACCTTGGGAGATGAAAGCTTCATCTAGGTCATCCTCTTCATCCTCGCAGGGATAATAATCTTCAGGATCATCATATGCATACACGTCTTTGCAATCCTCCACAACTAGCTTGGGACATCACTAAAATTTCAAGCTGCATCAATTTGTTTCTTCAAACCCAGAATTGTGAGTATAAAAACATAGCATTGAAGAGCGGTAGAGTCGGGTTTTGGGTTCAATTTGGTTCTTCAAACCAAAATTTCAAGCTGCATTAATTTGATTCTTCAAACCCACAAAATCCCAATAGGATTGACTCACCGGCGCCTTCTGATGTGGTCGATGCTTCAATGTATGAAGAGGATGTGTAGATGAGTCAAATCCGGATGCCCCTAGTCTGTGGGGTGGAGACAAGCTTGAGGGTGTAGACGATGTAAGTGACGGAGATGAAGAACCAGACGAGGAGTTTTGGGGTGGCTCGAGGAGCTTGAGAGCCAGAACTGGGTAAAGAGTTCACTGTGGAACTCCGCATCTGATTCTAATCCCAAACCATATGAGCGGGTTGTGTGGGCGGACGTCATCCTCGATTTCTTGCTGTGCGCGGCGGCGCTGGTTGAATTTCTCTGCGTTGGCGTTGTTCCACTGCGCGAATCGGACCTCTGTAGGCGGGTGGTTCTGGAGCGAGTTGTGGGTTGGGTTCGGGTTCACTGGTGGTGTGAAAATGGCACCAAGTCGAGAGAGCGCCTCGTCCTTGGTTTGACGAAGCAGCAATTTGAAGAAGAAGAAGGAAAGACTCAATTTTTTTTTTTTAATTCTATTTTTATTTCTTTTCCAGAATACATGAACTACCAGATTTACCCCTCAAAATTTAACGGAGTTGACGACTTTACTGTTGCTAGGTACGGAAATTGGGTCAGGATAAAATCTTCAGGTACCATTTTGGTATTTTTTAAAGTATAGGTATGAAAATTAATAGTTTGGAAAAGTTCAGACACTGTTTGGACGATTTTCCCATATATATATATATATATATATATATATATATACCGTTGGCAGCAGGCCCATGTGGGTGTGGAGCCCGCCACCAACAGTCGGGCAATTTAGTTGCTAATTGTTGGTCATCCAATCAGGTGGGGCCCATTAATCAGTCGGGCAAAAAACCACCGTTGCATTCAACTTTTCTCTCTTTCTCTACAATTGGTCATCCAATTGGTCCACTGCTGCATTTGCTCTTAATGCTTCTCCAAGGCATTTCAAGAAAGAAAACAGAAAAAATTTGCCACTTCCGTTTTAGAGAAATTGGTACAAAATTGCATCACTGGTGGCCTCTCGAGTTTAATAAGGAGAGAAGGCCTGACAATTTTGCGGGGAGATTGATCCAACGTTAACAAGAGTTGCATACTGATGTATACAACATTGAAGAAGCGCAGCGCGTTAATCCATCATTTAGCTTTGTAGTTCTACACTTCTACATACGTTGCTTTACGTACAATACTCGTGTAAGTAAAAATATAAAATATTTGATAAAATATCTCGAATAAACTTTGAAGGAAATTAAACAACAAAATCCGACAGCTATACGTGATAATTTTGTATGAATGGAAGTATCGTACGTCGAATCAATATTTGAGAACCTATATGCCTAATATTGATGAGCCTCACTTTTAGATATCCACATTGGTTGCATCAGTTCTCTTCTAGACTTCTAGCTTTCACCTTCTCACGTTAGAAACTCTATCTATATCAGTAGTTCAGTATAATACTCGTAGCCAGCCACTAGCCTAATTCTCAATCATGAATCATCCACGTGATGGATCCAGTAGCTAGAAGAAATTTGGGACCATAGTTATAAACATTGCATTACACCTTGAATTGATTCATCCATTGCCAGCTTTTTCAAGATGCCTGGTACTCTGCTGCACAAAAAGGAAGCTTTTCTTTCTTGGAGTACAATGGAAGGGCTATATATTGGCATTGCCCACTATGTTATGTCTCGCTTCTTCGATGACTCACGCTAGCCCACACGAGACTTTCATGAAAGATCATGATTTTTATGCCGTTCTTGGATCTAGATCTCGAACAAACAAATGTAATCGAATGCAAATCTTACTTTCCATTCTTAAATTTGCCCCCGTATGATTTTTGTTTTGTTTTGAATTCACCACTGGTGATGGTGAATTAGTGATGTAGAACTAGTATGGATCAAATGATTATCGTAATTAATGAATTGAAAAACAAAAAAAAATCGACATGCATGATTACTTTATATTATCCCTCGCATGAGACTGTCATATTGTATGCAATATATGACACAACTACTATCATAAAGCCCACATAAAGATTAATTATAATGTATGTGATTTACAGATTCAGAATGACTCCTTATTGAACAAGATCAATTTCTAGGCAGCCATCTTTGATTCTAGGATTTACATCGGTTGCCCTCACGATAGATGTGTGAAGAACGGAAATGCATCTGAGAGATATGATACAAACAATTATGTCACTCAATTCGTAGCTGCCAAGGTATACCAAGTGAGGAGAATGAAGGAATGAAAGGACAAGAGCCGAGTCCACTTCTAACCATATATGTTTCCAGTCCCAAACCCAATCTAACTCAATAGCCTTGATGACTGCCATAACCTCCGCTGCCACATAGCTTGGAATATTAAGATTAGAACAAAAGGCACCCATAATACCACCTCTGAAATCTCTAGGATTTACATCAATTAATTAACCCGAGGACGTACAAGCCTATCAATTAACTTCCCTAAGTTCCGAGCCCCGATTTGAAAAATAACTAATAAATTTATAATCTATATTTAAAGTCTCATATTTAAATACGTAAAATGAATATCTTTCAGTGCTGCTAAGTTTTGTTTGTAGGTTGCTTTGCTTTTTATTTGGAGAGATAATTTTGTTTTGCCCTCATCCCTATTACATTGACATTGTCTCTTTCTAATAAATGGAGGTCTGCTTCCTTTAATAATAATAATAATAAAAAGGCGTAAAATAAAACTTATGTTAGCACATATTAAATTAGATCAAATGTGTATCGATTCCAAATGTTGAGACATAAACACATTTAGTTCACCAATACTTAAACAAAGAAACTAATTTTTACTTGCCGCACTCAAATGACGATGGTGTTAAGGGTTTTAAGTAAAGACACGTTTAGTACAATTACGTAACATTTGTAAAGAATTTGAGTGAACTTTTATGACTTATCTCAGTGTTTATAAATTTTGACAAAGGGTTTATAAGTAAAGACGCATTATAAGTAAAGACACGTTCAATACAATGACACATTTGTAAAGAATTTGCGTGAACTTTTATGACTTATCTCAATGTTTATAAATTTTGACAAAGGGTTATGCGTAAGGACACATTATAAGCAAAGACACATTCAATACAATGAAATAACATTTCTATAGAATTTCAGTAAACTACTAAACTTTAATGACTTCTCTCACTGTTTAGAAAATTCACCAATTAACTGACACTCTTTAATTTCATGCTTGATTGATAATAAGGTATTTGATCTTAAGTGATGCTAAGGAGATGAGAACTTTGTTAGTTATGCTAAACTTTCTTAAATGTCACATTTTATCAACCTGTATCTGTGATTGTTTGAAATCAAAATGAACAATGTGAAACAAAGCAATTGATTTTACTTGAATCATTTTTATTTATTACGTTAGAGAGAAATCGAACTCCTCTCGTTATCACTTAGGTTAACCCAAAATTATCTTCCCTTGAATCATTTCCCACCATGTATTCAAACAAGAACAAAATTCATTAATTGGCTATAAATAAAAAGAACAAAATTCATAATTAGGGGAGGGTGTAAGAAAATCCCACCAATAGAACCGGGAGTTGTCAAAGGGACAACTGGATCCACTAGAGGCCCAAATTCGAGCTGACGCGTCGCGTGGACCGTAGATCCAGTACTCAATACTTGGCGAGAGCGAATTTGCAGCGCATTTAAGCCGCATTTCATTTCGGGCGGAGTTTCCATTTTCATTTCAATTTCATTTCGATAGCCAATTCATTTCTTTTTCTTGGTTTTATTTTTTCTGTTTCCAATTTGAACCAACACCCAGAGCCTCTCTCTCTCTCACTCAAACGCGAGCAGCTCAGCCTCAAACGCTCATTCTAGGGTTTCGAAAAGGTGAATCTCGGCGCCTTTTCGATCCGATTTCGTTCATATAATGTGCTCGAAATTTCCACGGTTTGCTTGATTTGAGTGTTCGCCGTTCGGCTTTTGTTGTTATGTGGATGATTTTTGCTACATTCGGTTGGAATCTTGATATTTGTTTCTTCATCGTTTTGATTTTGGTAGATTTGTCTCCTGATCTGGCTGTTTATATGTGATGAGGATTTGGATTCTTGAATATTTTTTTTCCGGAATAAAAATCCATGAATTAGATGCGTATTTTTCTTTTGGTTTGTGATTTTCGCTTGAGATTATGTTAAGTTGGATTTGGTGTGTGATATTTGTTAGCTTCAGGTTCTTTTTTATAATGCATCAATGGTGATAGGTAGCAATTGCTATGCATCCTTGTGTTTCTGGGAGAGAAATGGCCTATTGATATGTGATGAATGACCGTTTAAAGTTTGTTTTTGGTTTGTAATTGAATGATTATTTGCTTTCAGGAATAATAGAAGATGGCCGATACCGAGGATATTCAGCCTCTTGTCTGTGATAATGGGACTGGAATGGTCAAGGTATGCAAACGGAATTATGTACCTGCATTTAGGATTGAGTGTAGTACATTTATCTGTATATCTGTTTTAATCATGTGGTTGCTTTGATGTTAGCAAATGGACTTCTTTTGATCAAAATCGTGTGTTCTTTTTTAGGCTGGATTTGCTGGAGATGATGCTCCAAGAGCCGTGTTCCCAAGTATTGTTGGTCGCCCACGTCATACTGGCGTTATGGTTGGCATGGGTCAGAAAGATGCGTATGTTGGGGATGAGGCTCAGTCCAAGCGTGGTATCTTAACTCTGAAATACCCAATTGAGCATGGAATTGTGAGCAATTGGGATGACATGGAGAAGATCTGGCATCATACCTTCTACAATGAACTTCGTGTTGCTCCAGAAGAGCACCCTATACTCCTTACTGAAGCACCTCTCAATCCTAAGGCAAATCGTGAGAAAATGACTCAGATCATGTTTGAGACCTTCAATGCTCCCGCTATGTATGTTGCCATCCAGGCTGTTCTTTCCCTCTATGCCAGTGGTCGTACAACTGGTAAGTTCTTCAGCCTGCTCAGATATTGCATTAGCTTTATTCCTTTCCAAGTAATGTTCTCTGGCAATTGAATTGAGACCTAAACTAATGGTTTAATAGTAGTAATTTTGTGAATTGAGTTGGGTATTGGAATTCTTTTACTTGGCAAGAATTTGGGTTATTGAAGGTTCAGCAAAAATGTAACAAAGACAAAATTTGGTAGGTGACTGCCTTTATATGGGAATTTCCAATAGATAAGTACAGCATCTGCATTCATTTGGAGGTTTTATGATTTTTGGATGAATGTGAAAAATTCACGTTAAGTTTTGATTTTTTAGAATGATACTGAGCCCAAAGAATCATCTAGGTTGTGTAAATCTGTGAGTATTTGATATCATGTTTGACAATGAATATATTGAGTTCGAGGTTCTGAATAAATTAAACTCAACATTGCACGTTTGATCTATCAAATTCAGTATAGAAGTATGGCTGATCAAATTCAATATTTAATTCTTATATATTGTTTCTTATTTTCTATGTGCTTGATTGCAGGTATTGTTCTCGACTCTGGAGATGGTGTCAGTCACACAGTCCCCATTTATGAGGGGTATGCCCTTCCACATGCCATTCTGCGACTTGACCTGGCAGGTCGTGACCTGACTGATGCCCTGATGAAAATCTTGACTGAGCGTGGGTACTCATTTACCACCACAGCTGAACGTGAAATTGTGAGGGACATGAAGGAGAAGTTGGCTTATATTGCTCTTGACTACGAACAAGAATTGGAAACTGCCAAAACCAGCTCTTCTGTTGAGAAAAGCTATGAGTTGCCTGATGGTCAGGTGATCACCATTGGAGCTGAGCGTTTCAGATGCCCAGAAGTCCTCTTCCAGCCATCCATGATTGGCATGGAAGCTGCTGGTATCCATGAGACCACATACAATTCGATAATGAAATGTGATGTTGATATTAGGAAGGATTTGTACGGAAACATCGTACTCAGTGGTGGTTCCACTATGTTTCCTGGAATTGCTGATAGAATGAGTAAGGAAATTACTGCCTTGGCCCCTAGCAGCATGAAGATTAAGGTGGTTGCCCCACCAGAAAGAAAGTACAGTGTGTGGATCGGAGGCTCTATCTTAGCATCCCTCAGTACCTTCCAGCAGGTTTGTTTCCTGATTTGGTTATATGTACTTTGTGTTTTTGTACAAACTGCCCTTGATAGAGATTGTTAATGAAACATCTGATTTCATTTGTGCAGATGTGGATCGCCAAAGCTGAGTATGATGAATCAGGCCCTTCAATTGTGCACAGAAAATGCTTCTGATTACAATCAAGGATTGGTGGACTTCAGTATCTCTATTTGGAAAGAAAAATGCTGCTTGCATTCTTGTTCTCTGGTTTTGTTGTCCGTTTTTCTTTGCTTTCTATTGTCTTAATGTCTGAACTATTATGACCTTGTAGGCTTACTGCTGGATTATTTTGTAATTCTATTTGAGATGCTTTTATTCTCAGTGGTCATTCGGTAGCATGCTTTCATTCTCACCTTACTTTTGCTTGCTCAGTTTTCTCTGTGATTTGCCCTATTTTGATCTTTGAGTGATTGATTTAGCCGGTTTTTGACACGAAAGAGCTAATTATTATAATGAAGAATTGGAAGATACTGTCATTATCATTTTCAGCAGAAGCAAGTTGGTCTTTGCTGGTTACTTCTACGTAATACTACTCTTGAAAGAATGTGCATGTTGAATGAGCCTGCTCTTGTTGCATAACAAGTATGACATACATTATATCTTGGTCTGTCAGGCCAGTTTCGTTCTTGCTTCTTTTGAGTGATAAGTCGGTAGAAAAAGAAAGATGAACCTGGGTTGCTAAGAGGAGTTCCTTAAATGGGTTCAGAAATGTATAGGTAAGATAAATGTCCATTTTGATACATTCTGAAATAGCAGAGAAATTCATTGATGACAATTTGAAGTAAGCCATTCCAAGAGAATTCCCAAGCTTTGGACTGCGAAGACACAATCGAGGTTGAAGCCTAGGACTCATGAATTTACAGCTTAAGTTTGAGGCCTGAATCAGGGGTGAGTGATAAGATTGCGATGATAGGTCAAGGCCTGAATCACTAGAGTATGTTTAAGATTGATTGGTGTCAACAAAACCATAGTACGGCTGCAAATGAGTACACTACAGCTCGAGTTCATATTTAGCTTGATTGTGCTTTACTAGTTTACTCTAAAAAGAACCAGTCAATTTGGTATGCTTGACTCGATTAAGCCCAATTGAGAAAACAATTATCTGAGCAGATGAATCTGATTTGTAGCTTAAAATTACTTAGGTATCTGATGTAACATAATTATGTAGTTCTTTGGGGAAAATGAAAAGTAAGTAATAGTTTTATCCGCTATAGAGTAATAGAGTTTTAGGACACCAAATTACCGCACGTAAATCTGATGAATACGGTAGTGCATCAAGCGATTGCATAGTCTTTGGATATCTATCCCTTTGATCCCTCTGTGGATCGCCTCTTTTCTTCTTCTGTTCTGATTCTTGTGTTGGTAACTTGGTATCTGAGGATATTTTGTATGGCTTAGAGATTTGGGTTGTGGAGATCTTTGAATGGGTTCTATGTTGTTGTTCTCGTGCGAGATTGATTTGGTTGGATTCCAAATTTTCGCCAGCCGATATGGTTACGTTTTTGTGCCACTATTAGGTTTGGCTGGTGGCGGCCACGTCACTACGCCATCCCTCTTCTGGCCGATCTGCATCTTGGTTGGAGCTTGTAGGGCTATTTGGGTTTGTTTTGTTGGGCTTGTTTCTTTGGACCCGTTTTGGGTCTTTTTTTTTATAATATATTTCTTGTTGAATAAAAATCCTTCATTCGATTGCAGGAAAAAAAAAAAAAAAAGGAGTACATTGTACAGCCTACGGTACGCAACCAATATATGCAGTTATGCACTAAACCGAAAGCAGAGTCAATATTAGTTCTTAAGAAACTGGACAAGTCTACAGAGTTTGCAAAGAGGGAGGACTCGCGCCTAAGTAAGTTTACTTCTGCTGATCAACTCAGAAACTCACAATTCGAAATTCGCAGCCGGAGATGTTGTGGGGCACATTTTGCCGTCGCTGAATCCATGGAGCCAATATCACAGCCTTAGGATTTGATTCGGCTATTACAGTTTACAGAGATAAGATGGGTAGGATAGCTGTGGCAGCAATTGTGAGCTTGTGGGTAGTTCCCATCTCAATCCTTGTCAATCACATTGTTCCTGAACCTTACATGGTAAAAAGCCCCTTTTTTTAATTCAATGAGAATGCTAATAGTTTCAAAGCTTTGGATATATGTGATTTTGTTGACAAATTTACGCACCCATAATGTGTAGGATGAGATTTTCCATGTGCCTCAGGCTCAACAGTACTGCAAAGGCAATTTCAGAAGCTGGGATCCCATGATCACTACTCCTCCTGGCCTGTATGCATATCGTGATTCTTTTGAAACTTAGTGATGTTCTAATTGGAAGATAAGACATGGGTGTTGATTAGTTTTGGCAAATTTGTTTGCTTTGGTATGATTGATTGAGAACTCGAAGATGATGTTGCATTAGCCAAGATTGAAATGTTTGCACTTTTGAACCTTTGCAGGTATTATCTTTCACTAGCCCATGTTGCTTGTTTGTTGTTTCCAGGCATGTCTTTCGTAAAAGCAGCCTCTTCGTTTTCTGAAGGCTGCTCCACCGCGATTCTTCGCTCCTCGAATGGTGTTTTGGCAGTGGTTTGCAGTGTTCTTGTGTATGAGATAATCAGACATTTGAGACCAAATCTTGATGAAAAAAAAGCAACTCTCATTGCAGTGGTTCTCGCTATGTATCCTCTCCATTGGTTCTTCACGTTTCTCTATTATACAGATGTTGCATCACTTGCTGCAGTGCTTGCTATGTATCTTGCGTGTTTGAAGAAGCGATACTGGTTCAGTGCATTGGTAAGCCGTTATCTCAAGTCTCTTCCATTAGTCACTGTATAATTGTTTGAACATAATGATATGATTCTGAACAACTAAGCATCACCTTAATGGACTTGTTATGTTACATCTAAATGTTTTGTCCGTTTCAACGGTGACTTAGTTCGTATGTTGTTAATGCAGCTTGGTGCCCTGGCAGTTGTTATTCGGCAAACGAATATTGTATGGATACTTTTTGTGTGTTGCAGCGAGGTTATAAATATTACTTTGGCTGGTCAAAGAGATAGGATAGGTGTAGATGACACTGACTTCTCAGTTAGGAAGAATAGTAGGTCAATTCCTAAAAACAGTGTTTCAAACTTGAGGAAACGGAAGGTCAGCAGTTCAGCAGATACTGAGATACATTCAATGCTGACTTCAAGTGTTTCTTCTCGAAATTGCACATCAGGTTTTGTCTTCACTTGTCTAGTGAACTTTGATTAAGTTTGATGTCATGAGTTTATGTTAATTGGTTATCCGAGTTGATATAATAGACCAACTCCAATTTTTGCTTTTTAAACCAGTTTTTCATTCCCTGCCATGGATGCTTTCTTTCCTCAGTGCTTATTATAGTGGTATTCTATTGCAGGTCTTCTCAATGAAACTAAGGCCATCTTTCAAAAACTGTGGCACATGAAGTTGGAATTTCTGGTTTCTTTTAGTCCTTTTATTATAGTATTTGCAAGCTTTGTTGCTTTTGTTCGTTGGAATGGGAGTGTTGTTCTAGGTAAGCTTCTGTCTTTTTTTTCCCCTTGTTTTCAACTATGTAGCAAATGAATTGCCCTTTATTGCTGCTGTATCTTACTGTGTCCACATCTTATTAGGTGCGAAAGAAGCTCATGCAGTTTCTCCACATTTTGCACAGATCATGTATTTTGGTCTGTTTTCTGTTCTTGCTACGGCTCCAACGTACTGTAGTTTCAGTCAAGCTGCAGAGTTATCCCGGTCAATTTGGAAGAACAAGTCTCTTGGTTTCTCTCAAATTACATTGGCACTTGTTGCTGGCTTCATCTCCATTCATTTTTTCAGGTTAGGCCTATTTAATATTGTTAGCTCAGTGCTTATTGAATTTAATGAGAGGATATAGCTCAGACTTTGTTCCTACTGGCATTCAGTTGGCCTGCTGGTTTGATAAAGCAGTTTTTATCTGTTTATTTTTAGGTTTGCTAGAAATTTATCTATTTTCTCCTATGTCAAGAGCTTTCCTATACTGTTTCCACATCCCGCAGTGAGTTTTATGTTACTATTTCATATGTAGTTCATTTGCTGTTGCAGCATAGCTCATCCCTATCTTCTAGCGGATAACCGGCATTATCCCTTTTATCTTTGGCGGAAGGTCATCAAAGCTCATTGGTCAATGAAGTACCTTCTAGTTCCACTTTATGTTTATTCATGGCTTTCCATCATCACTAGATTGGGTTAGTACACAGATTTTAGTCATTATATCTCACCAAAGCGGATTATGTTTCTTCACTAAGTATGCGTTTTTATTTCACTCTGGCAGGGAAGGTTCAGAGGAAGATATGGGTGCTGGCATTTTTCTTGGCCACTGCTGCGGTTTTGGTCCCAGCGCCACTGATTGAGTATAGATATTATACTATTCCATTCTTTTTCTTGATACTACATTCTCATATTGATGATTACCAAAGTTGGCTGGTCATGGGGTTTCTGTACACAACTGTAAACGCCTTCACAATGGTGATGTTCTTGTATCGCCCGTTCCATTGGTCCCATGAACCTGGAACACAGAGGTTTATATGGTAGCTAGATATAGAAAGAGAGATGCCAAACGCTTTTCAGGTCTGTAGAAACAATTTTCAACGGAACAGAACAGAACACTAACAAGCTTTTTGAAATGGAACATTTGTTACTACTTATCACATAGTATTGCTGTGATGCTGTCCTATCAGAATTCATCACCTATAGCACAATTCTCTCTTATCGTTGGAGGTCTAGCTACTCCCATCAAGTCTTCTATACAGACAAGCCCAACTACTGACGCAAAATTAGCAACTTCATTCTCTCGTAGTCTCATAAGTTTGATTATAATCTAATTTGTGATGATCGGATTCAGAATAGGCGTAATCGCACCAGCTTTCCAAGGCTGGGGCGAAGTACAAGTATTAATTGGACTTTAAAAATTTGAAAAGGCCCATGGAATTGGGCCCTTAATGGCTCATTCCCAGAGCCGGCCTGCTAGTTCTCATCGACTCGACCCGATCCGAAATTGACAAGTAGATAACCCGCGCCTTTAATTTCCTGCCAAAAATAGACGTCGCCGTGGTTTTGAACTCTCTTTGACTGCGATGGCGGGGTCAACGGCGAACCTCAGACTCCGCAGCCTTGGATGGTGGAGAAAGTGGGCCAGAAAGGACTGGGCAATCGCCACCCTCGCCTTCACCGTCATCGTCTTCCTTCTCACTCTCATCTCCAACTCTTTGCCCGACGAACCAGACTCCAGCGTCAGCAACCCCTTCGATCCAACCACCGCCGCCGATTTGGTCGACTTGACTCTGCTGCACGACGCCGAACGCAGAGGCGCCCGTACTTAATCTCCTCCCACCTCAATTTCGATTCTCTCCGCACAAATTGTTGCCTCTTAATTCATTTGCTCTCTTGTTTCCATTGCAGTTTGCTTAGATGGGAGTGCTCCCGGGTACCATTTCCGAAAGGGGTTCGGATCCGGAGCCAAAAATTGGCTGCTTCACATTGAGGTTTTGAGATTCAATATTATATTTACTTTCTTTCACTTCGTTTACATAATTTAGTAGTATTTTGAGTATTAAGAATCGGAGATTTGGTGAATGCTTTGTTGTAGGGTGGAGGTTGGTGCAATACAATAGAGTCATGTTCTTTGCGGAAAAGGACTCCATTAGGGTCTTCCAAGTACATGGATCGTAGGGTTCAGTTTTCCGGGATTTTGAGCTCTCAGCCGTCAGAAAATCCTGGTAATTAAAGCTTGATTTTGTAATTTGAGTCAATGTTGGAGTTGCTAACTAGCTAATTGATGTGCTTTGGTTCTACTTTTGGAGCATTCTGTAGACTTCTTTAACTGGAACAAAGTCAAAATACGGTACTGTGATGGCGCGTCTTTTGCTGGCCACCCCGAAAATGAGCCCAAGGTAAATTTATGTTTGGAGATCATGGAAATTAGCCCAAGGATTTTTTTTCTTTGGAGAAACTTAATGGAAGTAAGTTACTTGCTAGATTTAACATTGCCTGTTCTTTTGTTTCGTAGAATGGATCAAAGCTTTACTTTAGGGGACAGCTCATCTGGGAAGCACTTATGGATGAACTCTTGTCAATTGGCTTGTCAAAGGCGAAACGGGTATGTATCTCTGTGGTTACCAGGAATAAAGTGTACTTGTTAAAAAGCATGTCTAGAAAATTCTACGCATAATGGGCCAATGGTTATGACTAATACAAGTCAGTGTTTCACTCTCATTTCATGAGCTGATTCTTTCACAATTTTCTTCCACGATATATATAATTTGCAGGCATTCGTGTTTAATTGAATAGTGATCCATTTCGGCTAATATGTATAACTGAAAATCTTACAGGCACTTCTTTCTGGATGCTCTGCCGGTGGGTTGGCAACTCTTATACACTGTGATGACTTTCGAGGTCTTCTACCTAGGGATTCAACTGTCAAATGTCTTGCTGATGCAGGTTTTTTTCTCGATGAGTATGTTTTATGTGTACTACTGCCTTGCACCAACATCTTTTAGCTAAACCGTTCAATATGAAGTCTTTCTAGGATAATATATTTGTCTGAACTCTTGTAGGGTCAGGGTCATATATTCTTTTCATCTAATATCTCTTTAATCATAAATTTCATAAGATGGTACTGAAGTTGCTCGATTTTTTTTTTTTTAATTCAAACATCAGGATTGAGGAGTCCTATCGTGCGTTGAATACTTCTCACATACCATCTTCTTTTTTAACCAATTTGAAATGCTTTCCTATCAAGCCACAGTTGGAATTTTCAAAGTTTTGCATGCTTTTAGAAACTAATTGTTAAGCACATGTGCCTTTGTTTTTGTTTTTTTTGTTTTTCTCCGTCTGTAATGCATCTTCTGTGCTCGGGATAGTGATTGCATAAGATAACTAGATAGATAGATTTTCATTTTTTTCTGTTTCTGACATTTCAGGAAAGATGTTAACAAAAACTGGACCATGAGAACTTTTTATCGTGATGTTGTGGTTCTTCAGGTTATGCTCTAATCTTACTGCCTTTTGTAATCTTTACTGGTACTCCGTTGTATACTCTTTTGCTAGAAGTAGTTGAAGGAGATAATATGGGATGCCTATCAGTAGTCAAATTATATTCGAATTTTTGGGAGGTGCATCTTGCGAGTCTCACAGATAGTACATGAGACTTCTCATCCATTCTGATTTAATGTAGATGAGCCATATGAAAATTAAGTTCTTTTGTTTTGCTAGATAATCCTTTAACAGTATCTTCACGGGAACTGAGGTTCAGCACAAGACTCATTATTGATATCTCTTGCTTGTTTTATCATGCTGTCAGGATTTAGCAAAAAGTTTGCACAAGGATTGTGTTGCAAGAAAGGAACCAGCTAAGGTTGGTGTATGTTTTCACTGATCAAATTTGAGAGGTCACTAGTTTTCTGCTCAGTATGATACTATGATGCGTGGCAGTAATCTCCTATTATTTTTGTGGCAGTGTCTCTTTCCTGAAGAAATTATTAAACACGTTAGCACTCCAGTGTTCCTCGTCAACCCAGCTTATGATTTTTGGCAGGTAACTTTGCTATGAATCCAACTTTCATTTGCTTGATCAGAATTTGATTTCTCATTCCTTTGTTCTTTTATCATTAGATACAACATATCTTGATACCTGAAGCATCAGATCCGCATGGCTACTGGAAAAAGTGCAAGCTGAACATCTATAATTGCAATCCTAGCCAGATTGAAATACTGCAAGGTAATTGGATATGCATATCACGATCACCACATATGTAGCAAAGGCAGGTCATATGACACTCTTAAATGACTACCCTCTCAATCATATAATAATTTTTAACTGAAGCGGCTCATTGCAACTGCCTTCTCGAACCCATGTAACAGATGCACTTTCAACTGACAAATAGGATTTGTGCATTGGGAACTTGTAAATGGTTGTATGATGAAGGATAATTGTAAACAAAATATTGTGACAAACTAACTTATCAACTTGTTTCATACAGGTTTCCGTCGTTCTATGCTAAATGCACTGAGCGAATTCCAGAAAAGCAAGGTGGGAGGAACTTTTATAAATTCATGTTTTATTCATTGCCAGACATGGTTTTCTGAGACATGGCATTCACCCAGTTCTCCACGAATAAACAATAAGGTGAGGATCTAGATGAAGCTCTTTTTTGTTAAGTAGAATCTTGTCCCAGGAAGTACTTCATCCCTGTAGTGTGTTTCCGTATGGTTAAGAGAGAGAGAGAGTCCTCTGTCTCCTCCCCACCTTTTATGTTTGTTCAGTCCACTGAGGTTACTGTTGGATGCTTAGCTCACAAAGCTTTTCATAGATTATTCTTCCATGCTTTTGCTCATAATTATGATATGATCGTATGTGAGTTCTGTTCAGCAACTTGAAGCTGACACTGAAACTTTATGACTAAAAAGTTGCAACCAGTCAGCAGTTTATTTCTAAAATAAAATGTCATACATCTCTGGTGGTTTTACGTAATGTATACATGTTTTGATGTTCATCAGCGACTGAAAGCGTAAAGACCCTATTTCAGTAGTATGGCACTGAAATATGGCTCTTTAATTGTTATTCTTTCTCTTGCCAGAAAAAATTTGTTATTCTGTCCTTTTTCTTATGCAAAGTTATCTGACTCATTTCAACTTTGATAGACAATTGCAGAGTCTGTGGGTGATTGGTACTTTAATCAAAATGTTGCAAAGCAAATTGACTGCCCATTTCCATGCAATCCCACCTGTAATCATATGAATTTCACTCAATTTTCGCGAGGTTGATTGGACTCGAGATTACATCCCACTTATGATTGGTCATTCCCAAGTTTAGACCTCTACGATCTCAGTATACCATGATGGAAATGTTCCCTCGTTGTCCAGAGCCTGTAGATACTGATAACAAAGGTGTGTAGAAAAGAACAATTTATATTTGACATGACGCCTTTAGACGAGGAGAAAAGGTTTCTGTATATTTTACATTGCAGGGTCAGCGTTAACCAGATGGATGTCATTTGCTTTGAATCTCTTTTGTACCTTGATTACCTGAAAAGGAATTTTTCTCATGCTGGATTTGTAGCAAATTCTCGGTTTCAACTCTTTTTGGACAGGCAATGCTGCTTGTAAAGCTCCTCCTACAAATGTCTGTTTATATTATTTATTTGAATTTTAGTGCTCTTTATATATCATTTCCCACACCAAAAGATAGATGTACTACACCATAAATGAAAAATACAACAATAAAATATCGGATATAAAACCTAGCAGAGCTATGACTGGATGCACTAATGATATATCAGGTCAATTAAACAACTACTAAATGTATGACTGAAAATAAAAGGGCAATCTTCCATCAAAGTAACCGGTGATCTGACCGATCAAACATATTTCTCACATATCGTACACCGAGTAAAGAATAATTTTCCATCTATATTACTGATAGTATGACCGACCATGAAAGGGCAACCTTCTAACAATGTAACTGATGATGTGACCATCCATGATTCCATGCACTTCCATCGTAAAGAAGGGTGGAGATATATGGAACTATGGAAGGCAGTCCTATATGCTCTTCAACGGCCTTGGGAAGATTGAATGTGAAAAGGTGCTGATTATGGTATGCATATAAGAGTAAAGTTCATCAATTCTAGGGAAAGAATTGAGCTGACGGCTATAATTTTCTATATTTGGTAGAAAAGCATAAAGTGAATGGTAGACTTTAGTTATACCTTGCCAAAAGAACTGATAGAATAAAGGTATTGGTCTAATATGTTTGTTCTTTCCTTGATCGACCTTCCCATAAAGCGTTCCTTGATACAACTCACTAGGTCACCTTCAACCATACTCGAAGAATTTTCGGAGTATATATATATGTGTGTGTGTGATGTTACAAACTAACCATATCGACTTGATCAACCTTGATCAGTAGTTCTATACCAGAGTTCGTTTCGAAGGGATTTCCTGCATCTTCATTTCCCAAATTTCCCCTTCTTTTTAATCCGATCATCCGTAGAAGAAGGCCTATCCAAAATTAAACCATCCAGCAGGTATAACTCACTGGCGAAATGTAGTTGGTTAACTATTATCTCTTCCTGTATATGTATATCTTTTTATTTGCTCTCTGTGTTTCTTCCACGCGCATTTTCCTCGTATAAATTCTCCTTATATGTGGTCAACATTCAGAACTTTGTGGTACAAGGAAGTTTCCAAGTTATGGCCATCTCCACTGAATGGGACCGTTTCTTTGACAGGTTAGTTGACTCGATCCTTTAACTATAGTTCCTTCTTTCTGCTTTCTCATCCTACATGCAATCAGAAACTTTGTCGTAGTCCAGACTTGGTAAAGACTTTCGTCTTCTTCTGTTAAGAGGAAATGCACCCATGAATTTTGGGAAATTGCTGATTTATCTATTGAATTAGCCGCTGCCAATTCACTGTTTATTCTAAATTGATCATTGCTTCTGGTTACACAATAAAAAACAATTGGCATGCCAATTTATTTATTTATTTATGAACGAAACTAATTTAAATGACAATAATGGTACACTAATTAATTATTAATCTATCCATTTAATAATGACAAGAAAAATTCTCATGAACTTGAATGGTAAACATTTGACAAACTAGTTAATAATATTTAATAAGATTCAGAAAAGGTCAGTGATAGTAACTCAATGATTTGAAGCTTCATTCACTATTTGATTGAGAGGTAGAAGGTTCGACTCTCTTCCTTCTCAAGCAAGTTTTTTCCTTCAGAGTCGAAGTCAATTTTTTTCTCTTTAGAAACAGTGGACTCACCACTTGTCTCCCAAATTGCCCGACCTAGAGGGTGACAAAGAATTGGTCATCCAATCTCCCCACTACGTAGTCTCCTGCGTTTGGTCGACCAATATTGGATCGGTGCATTAATCAATTTGGGCAGTCAATTGCTCTCACCATCTCCAGTGGAGATGTCTTTTGTCATGGGGAGTGTGGAGGACCAAACATATATAATTGATAGCAAAAACACTTCTTTAATCCATATGTTTTTTTTTTAAAAGGGGTTTGGAACCCAGCCTAACTGGAAGACTCAGCCACACGCCCGAATATTATTAATAATAGGAGAACCAGTGTACAACGAGGGGGACATATAACCTTCGCTTCGAGTAGTAGTACAAGAATCCTCATATAGTGCATCCTGAATAATAACATGAGCCTTCTCTAACTAATACTCATCTAAATACGATAGACTAGCGAGGTGTGCCAATCTATGTGCAACACCATTCGCTTCACGATATATAGACTGTACTCTAGTTGAAAGAATAGAGCTCAGATAAGCCTTGCAATCCTCCACAATACAGCCAACTTCTGACAAGTCCTCCATATCTCCATTAACCGCAGTAACAACCATAGCACGTGAATTTGACATATCAACCTCTATGTCAAATTTGACAGCCCCAAATTCCATGTCTTTTTTATTTTATTATTATTTCTCTCTCCTTCTCTCTCTTTCCTTAAAATTAGGCGGCGAGTTCCTTGCTTGGTCAAATAGTCGCTGCTGCCTAGTGGCAGGGTGAAACTTAGTGTCGCTGGATGTTTTATCCTGTGGCAACATGATGGGAAAGCTATACATATGGAAATTATGCTAAGCTGTAATTGAGTTGCAGATCAAGTTATCTTTCCGTTGTGTCACCGCTGTATGACTTTTGTCAAAGAAAACAGAGACTCCAGTCGAACGCTCTTTGCTAGTTGGTGCCTATTAGGATACTTGTTTGTAGTCGAGGCTCATGTTATTATCTCAGGAAGTTCTCTTGCTGTAATTTGTTCTCTGGGGTTTAGCTATCATGTCCCCCCCATGTATTCCGCTGTTTCACTAATCAAGGTTTGAGGGCAGTCGCACCGACTCTTACTTCAAAAAAAAAATTATACTCAATTTTGACATCTCTATTTGAGCAAAAATTATTCAAAATATTAAGGTGTCAAATTTTCCATGTCACATGTCAAATTTGAATCTGACACAAGTTAAAAAAACATCTTCATTGGAGAAGCTTTTATGGTGCCAAATAAAATATGCTACATTCAAATTTGGAAGTGCTTGGCTCAACCACAAGGTGCGTTGAGTCTGCCACACTCAGCTAGGTGTTAAAATCTCGGATTTCTTATTGAATGAATTTGTTATATGCATTATGTTAAATTTGAATTTGACATATGAGGTGATTATTTGTGTTATTGCTTGAACTCTAATAGATATGTTAAACTTATATTTTATTTTACTATATTTAATTTTCTTAATGCTTAATTTATCCTACATTTTCTCATAGTTAGTGACGCAGATATATTAAAGAGAGAATACAATAATTTTGACGAATTTTTTATTATTTTTGAAATAGAAGTTGAATGCCAGATGAGTTTAATCATATTTCGCCACATATTTTTGCTACATATTTTTTTACTAACGGCAACATAACGCCGTTGCCATCCGCTAAAAATAATAAGAAAGGGGGCAAAAAGCTTAATTTTTCCAGTACCATGAGCAGCACCATATGTATTAACCTTTAACTGAAAAGCACAAGGAGCATGCCAATTTACCTCACCAATTTGATGTGTTCTTGAGGCTCTAACGCTGATTCCAAGAGCACTACAAATACAAAGCTCATCTATTGAGTTACTCTGTCTTCTCTCCTCAAAGCCCAGCCTCTCTCTCTCAGAGCTCTCATCAAAACCCAAAAGCTGCTATCCAAATGGAGTTTCCTTCTTCTTCTTTTTTTTCTCACCAAACTCATGTTAAATCTCCCAAACTCCTTGGACTAAATTCAAAATTTTGATCTTGAAATGTGTATTCTATCTTTTAGCTTTAGTTAGAGAGAGCATATTAAATTAACACTTGGTTTCGGTCAGTGGCGGATCCAGGATTGAAACCTTGGGCGGGCTTAGATTTCTTAAACACAAATATATATATATATATATATATATATATATTATGGAGAATCTCGATTATGCGAGATAATTTTATTAATTTAAAAAAAGTCACAATATAAGCCACAATTTTATATGCACAATGAAAAGAAAAGAAAAATATACCTTGGAAAGCAGTAGATTTTAGCTACTCTAATAATGGACTCAAGCTTTTGCCATTCACTTTGTGTTTTAGTTCGTAGTTCCAATTCATAGTGCCATTCACAATTAAACAAACAAACATAAAGAAGCCTCCTATTTGAAGCACAAAGTTGATTAGCACAACACTTTAATTAAACCCAAACTTGACAGAGCATCGTTATACAACTTGATTAAACCCAAACTTGATTACTCATTAGCACAACAAAATTGTTGCGTTATACTTTAATTAAACCCACTGAAGAAGTGTAGATGAGCCTCAAAATTACACAAAAAAACTAAAACCTCAACAAGGTCTAAACTCTAAACTAAGAAACTAGCTTCATCCCACAATATAATCGCTGAGGGTATAAGGAATCAGTAACAATTTCACCACAATCAGACTACCAAAGTCAACCATATAAATTTCCTGCTAACCAATTACTCAAGTCTCAAATCATCTTTACCAATTACCTTTTTACCACACAGTACAAAACACCAAGTAGCAAAAAATGTCCAAAGCAACCAACTTTATCCACAAAAACTAAATCTTTACAAGACCCAATAACGCATATGCAACATAAATGAATTAGGAGTTTAGGGTTGAGAACAACCTTGGGAGTGACGATGGTGGACTGGTGGCGGCCTTGACTATTAGGCAGCGGAAGGAGCGGTTCAGTTATACTGCAGTCTGCAGCTGGAGAACCAAACTTGCTGTTTGAGGGTCTAAGTCCTGGCCGAGATAGCACAACAATTGTCAATTGATAAGTATTGAAATCAATTGCAGATTTGCAGAACAAGGAGACGGAGAGAATGCTGCATATTAGATTTCCAGAGCAAGAGAATTTGATGTCTTGATGTCTTCATCTCTGAGAGAAGTGGAGAAGGGCAGAGAAGGCGAGAGGAGGAGGACGACTGGACGAGAGTGCCGAACTGGGCAGATTGAATAGCCCGAAGTTGTTTTCTGCTCTGGAGTCAGGAGAGTAGGGTACTTTGGGTGGCTTCAAAAATGTATACATCTACTATTTTTTTTTAGGCCCAAAAATCTCGGATGGGCTGGAGCCCGCCCAAGCTTCTACCTAGATCCGCCGGTGGTTTCGGTAACTATAGGAATTGGATACAAAATACTAGCTTTGAAAATATGAGATCCGAATCATGGAAGCTAAAATTCAATCTCTTCCCTTTTCTTCAATTTGCTCAAAGTTTTGATGAAACATGTATGCCATGGCTAGGGGCTCTGTGTTGTGCGATGATGGGTACTGGGGAAGAAAAGGTCTGGGTTTGTGTTAAAGTATATCATTTTAATTTAATACATATCTGATTACTTTTTAGTCTTTTAGTAAAGCTAACAGAGTTAAGGACTTCAGGGTAGGTTAATTTATATATTGTTTTGCTTTTTAGATTCTGATTCATATTTTTCCATGAAACTAAATTATATTTGTTTTGTCTTGGTCAGATTCACTTCAATACATCCTCGTGATCCTACTTTAAGCCTTGTAAGTTTCACAGCCAAGGTAATAGTAATGTACTTGCTCCCATTTATCACACGCCCTGTCAATGTTCTCGCCGATGATATTCCCCCGGTTGACCTATCATCTATGGTGTATCTACTACTGGATCCTCTGTTTCTATATGCTCCTTCTATCAACCAGAACACCAAGTGTATCTCGTTGGACAACAAATTAAAGACAACAGCTCTTCTTTTTCGATCATGGGGAGATCTTCATTATCTATTCAGAATATACGAAGGCCTTAAGGTTTGCTGGCGGAAGGGCCCTACCTATGAGAAAATGCTGGGGTTAGCAGGTGACGCAGTGGCTGTTCTTCCTATTCCACAAGTAAGATTGAGAAGCCTTCTAGGCAGCTGAAATAAATTCAATATTTTTCACAGTACATATCAAATACTAACTAGCTCAATTAAAAGTATTGCCGGCTTAATCATCTGGAAATTCTATTGTGTGCGCAGGTTGCAATTTTAATTTTTCTTCCAAAGATGAGGGGCTCCAACTCTGTGAAGACAATGACGTTTTTCAACTCCATTATTGTATTGCAATATCTGCCAAGAGGTTACCCCCTCTATCTACTGTGCAAGAACATTAGCATGCTGAACATTGACGATAGGGGATTCACGTCGCAAAAATGGCTTTTAATTTTCGCCAATATCTATGGGTACATTATTGCCAGCCATGTACGTTTATATCTTATCGCTACTTATTTTTACTGCTCCATTAAGATATTCTAACATGTTGTTGAGTTACAATAAAGAGAAAATGTTACAAACAGTACCTGAATTAAGATTTATTCTTAACTTTAGTACCCGATTATCCAAAACTATCAGTTTGGTACCCAAAGTTTGAAGTCTGACCCAAGAATGCTACACGCTGTCCATCACGGTGTTAACTAGCTAATTACGTGGCATATTTTGAGGGCCCTCATGGTTTGTCACGTAGCAAAGACTTAACGCTGTGATGGACGACGTATACCATTCTTGGGTCGGGCTTCAAACTTGGGGTACCAAAGTGATATTTTTGTATAGTCGGGTACTGAACTTAGGAGTCAGCCTTAGTTCGGGTGCTGTTTGTAAAATTTTCTCTTTGAATAAATACACCGACTGCAATAGAATAATGTTAGCTAAACAATTTTTTTGGATACCATATTATCTCACTTTTTATGTGGCAGCTGATGTGACACAACCACGTCCTTTAATAAAATTATCTCATTAATTGAGTTTTCTATTACAACAGTTGTCACATAAAATAACATACATATGGTACCCAAAAAGGTGGTTCATTTGACATTACTCTTAAATGATGTTTAATTACAAAGAAAAATCTTTGCAACCTTATTACTTTTCCTAATTAGGGGGCCGATCCGTCGTCACATATTTTATAGTTAAAGTTATACTTAAAATCTTATCAATTAGATTAGATATGTATTAGCGGCATAGATTAAAGACAATTTATTAGTTTTTTATAGTTAAACTTCATCTTTGCGTGTAGTATGATTGATAAGCGAAACCGTTTAATCTTACATCGTCATTTAGAGATGAATCTCTACATAAGAGTAATTAATTGTATTAAAGACAATTTATTAGTTTTTTATAGTTAAACTTCATCTTTGCGTGTAGTATGATTGATAAGCGAGACCGTTTAATCTTACATCGTCATTTAGATATGAATCTCTATATAAGAGTAATTAATTGTACATCATTTAGTCATTCAATTTTATCAAACACGTAAAAGTTAATCATGAACAATTTAACTATCATGGAAAATTATTCATTTATTTCACATTGTTCGTTAACTAAATGATATATCCAAGAGTATTTGTCTAATGGACTGTAAGGACAAGTGAATCTCAAATATATATATATATATATATATATATATATTAAAATGAGATACTTGAATTATAATAATTTAAGACGGTGCAATCTTAGCTTTCAAAGTTACTTGTCTATTACAATCTCTCAGAATGTGTGCATTTGATTGTATTTTGCACATACGAGTATAATAAACTTAATATTTTTTTCTTTTAATTAGATATTCGGAGCGTTTTGGTATTTTTTCTCTATCCAACGAGAGATAGAGTGTTGGGGACATGCTTGCAGAATTGAAAATGGATGTGAATTTAGTACTTCATGTGTTCAAAATCCGTATAGAAATATCACACTTTTAGAGAACTTGTGCCCGGTAAATCCCCCAAATAAACAAGTATTCGATTTTGGCATATTTCATGATGCTTTACAATCCAGCATGCAAGGATCAACAAATTTTCTACAAAAGTGCTCGCGAAGTTTTTCGTGGGGCTTACGAAATCTAAGGTTTGCACATATTTCACCTTGCATTGACTTGTTTACTTATTGTTTGTGTTTTAAATTCCAGCATTTTTCTCTAATAAAGTTTTGTTGTCATTTGAACCGCATGATTATCAAACTGAAGTTTTTTTTTTTTTTTTGGGTCAATGGGCCTTGAGGCCTTTGCTTGAACTCTGGATCCAAGTTATTAATTTCGTTTTTATTCAAATTATTTGGACATCCCTCTTCAGTCTTCACTCTTAACCTTTCCAATATTATCATCATTCATTCTTTTTTTCTTCACCTTTGCATACACCTCGCATCACCTGAGGGAGGGAGCGACAGAGAGAGACCCGTGTACATTTATATACTTGATCCTCTTCAATTTTCGCATCCACCTTTAACCCAACGTAGAAATACTTTATGGACAATAACATCTCTAGTATTACGTGGAGAGAGAGAGAGAGAGAGAGAGTTGATCCTCTTCAATTTTTGCATCCACCTTCAACCCGACGTTGAAATATTTTATGAACTATGTAACATCTCTAGTATTACGTAGATTTATACGTAATTAGATTTCTAAATGGAAGAATGATAAGATTTAGGTGCTTGCGTAAGTTGAAATTAATTGATCTCTGTACTAGTTCTTTAGACTTGGAAAGTTCAATTTAGATGTTGCTTTGTGAATAATTTTGCTAATTATGGTGCAGCAAATGTTTTGCTCCACTGGGATCTTCCCTATCTGTTGTGGTTTTTCTGGGTATTAGGAGCATAGTGTTGCACTCTGGCTGACATTTGACGGCTAGTTGTGTGTTTGGTAAGTATGGTCGATCGTAATACCCTAGCTAGGTGTATTTGGAGACTAGCCTGGATCCGCTGGCCGGTAGTAAGTTCGATCTTCGAGTGCTTTGATTAGTGGTTGTTTCCAGTGGCAGAAGGACATGGTAGGCTATATGGGCTAAAGCCTTGACAATATTTTGGGCTAAAAATCCTTAAGTATATATATATATATATATATATATATATATATCTACCTCCAGCCTAAAGAAAAAAAAATTATATGTAGAAGTCCCGTGTATTCCTAGCTCCCACAACAGCTCATAGTCAAGCATCACAGCCTCACACAGTCACACTACTCTAGTGTTTCGATGGAGGTTATGGACTTATCGATTGAAATAAGGTATGAAGCTCTATCGATCTCCTCTGTTATTCACTTATCACTTCTTCTTCCTGCTCTGTTTTTCCCAACGGGGTTTCCTCAAAGAAATCCCAGATCTCCTTTTGCCAAATGTCGATTCTGTTTGCTACCACTGGTTGTGAGTTGGGCTTTTGTGTATGAGTTGAGGTTTGGGAGGGAGAGAGAGAGAGAGAGAGAGAGAGAGAGAGAGAGAGAGAGAGAGAGAGAGAGAGAGAGAGAGAGAGAGATTCCATGTTAGCTGAGGATCTTGATTCTTGATCATGGATTCATGGTCGGTGAGTCGGTCACTCGGTGGATAGTCGCCTCATAGGCTAATCCACTAATAGGCTATGATGAATTGATGATTCATGAATGTATTTTTAGTTAGAATTACCGACTGATGTAGTGATGTCTTTGTTGATCATGGTCTGATGGTCGGTGGATAGGTGAGGCTATGAATCTATGATGATTCATGATTATATAAATTACTGGCTAAAAAAAAAAAAAAAATTATTGTGCCCTTCTAATTAGCCTAGACAGGAATTGGATCCTGGTTCCGCCACTGGTTGTTTCCCTCTTCCTTCTCTGCCGGTGTTCGATCAGCTTGTTGTTGCTGTGTGAAGATTAATGCTATTGGAGCCCGATCTTGTAAGGTTGTTCGCAAGCTGTCATAACTAACAAGTCTAGGTTGCGGATACCAATATTTTAAAGGAAGATACTTGGCTGCCCAAAACCAATAAGGACACGACATGTGTCCAATTTCACTTTTATCTTCCTATACCAAAACGCTGCCTCTCTCTTCTCTCTCTACCAACGTCATCACCACAGTCTTGTGGGTACCACTATTCTGCTAAAATAACATAAAATTAAACACATGTCATGTCCTCATTGGTGTTGGTCAGCCACGGCTGACCATGGCTGGTCAGCCAAGTTTTGTCCTATTTTAAAACGCTGAAGAGTAATCTGAGGCATTTTCAGAGGAGCCTCAGTAAAATATAAGTCATATATATATATATATATCTATATAAATATATATAATATATATATATATATATATATTGTTTTAGAAATCAGAAATTGAGAGAAAATTACTGTGTATTCTCATTGATAATAGGAGTATCTTTATATAGAGGATTATAATGCATAGAATCCAAATCATACAAGGAACTGAATAGGAATATCTAGATCCTTCTATACCCTATTACCACTAGGTCAAGTAACCTAGAGTTTGGGCCAAACACAAAATAGAGATATACTTGAGCGCTTCCCCTTGTGTTGCCCAAACGCTGTGCTTCTCTCGTTGCCTCGCTAAAAACCTTGTCAAGTAACAAAAACCCAGTAGGACAAAAATAACCTCGGTCAAAGGGGAAAAAGAGCACAACACACCATTCACGTTTCGAGATTTACATGTAGACATCTCCCCCTGATGTCCGTGCCTCCCCCTGATGACTACGATCATGGGAATTCAGATAATTTCCGCAAGCCAATTCTTGCCACATGTATCTCGAACGTGGATTTGGGTAATGACTTAGTAAACAAGTCTGCCACATTGTCCTCAGATCAAACCTGGTTTACTTTGATTTTGAGGAGCTTCTGTTGTTGCTGATTGTAGAAGAATTTAGGCGATATGTGCTTAGTGTTGTCGCCTTTGATGTAGCCCTGCTTCATTTGTTCAATGCAAGCTGCATTATCCTCATAAATGCTAGTAGGCACATCCATGGTAGACTTCAGACTACAGTTGCTTCGAACATGCGTAACTATGGATCGTAGCCATATACATTCACGAACTGCTTCGTGAAGAGCAATAATCTCTACATGATTTGAAGAGGTAGCGACTAAGGTCTGCTTTGTAGACCTCCAAGATATCGCAGTCTTTCCCATGGTGAATACATAGCCAGTTTGGGAGCAACTTTTAATTTGTGTGGGTCAGAGAGGTACCCATCATCAACAAAACCTTCCAAAACACCTATATTGTTTTGGGATAGGGAGAGGCGACGCAGTCCACCATTTATGGTGTCCCTGGCACTTGATGGGTCCAAATCCATTTTCTCTCTGTAAGGATAGAACAAGCCCATATCAATCGTAACTTTATCGAAAGATATCCTTAACACCATTCCAATGACGTCGTGTTGGCGCAGAGCTATATCTAGCTAAAAACCCCAAAAATGCATAACACAAAACCCTTGTGCAAAACCTAGTCCTTCATTCCTCTTCCTAGTGCCAAGTTTCTTTGTCAGCTTCTGATTAATTATGGGCAGAGAGGTGATGTTGTCGGAGGTCGAAGGTGTTGGATTTGGAGATGAGTGCCTTGGGCAAATTACTAGGTGCCTAGATCAGACTTAGGTCTAAAGTCTAAACCTTCAAAATAATGGATTAAGATATGAAGAGACGAAAATACCCTTCAAAAATTGCCATATGGCAGTCTCCATAATGGAGCTAACGGCTTCAGGTACTAATGTTCGGTCGGAGTCAAAACCTCAGGTACCATTCTAATATTTTTTAAACGTGAGGTACCAAAATTTATAATGAGCAAAATGTTAGGTATCGTACGGACGATTTTCCCTATCAGATTATTTAGATTATCAGTAAAAGATGAAAACATACATGTGTATTTACATAAATGTACATATTTATCATTACTTCCACCATAGACATGAAAAAGTATATGTCTGCACCACTTCCACCATAGACAATAAATACTCTAAAGTCTGAACATATAAATTTTCTTTTCCTTTTGTTTTTTCTATTCGAAGTTTCAAACCCACTTCGATCAAATTAGTACATAAATCAATATTAAGTTCTAAACTCAACAACTATACATTCTATATCATAAAAACTCAATATTCAAAGACTATTCAAAATCTAACTCATATATACCTCAAATTTCTTGAAATCCTTTGATAAAAATCTCTGATTATGCTGAAAATATCTTGCTTTAAGTGGGCAAAAGTACCTCAAGGAGCCTCCTTTAGAGCTGAATCTTGAAGAAAACTTATTTGGGAGTAGAGAAACTAAGTCTGGAAGAGTAGTGGGTTGGGAAACAAATTTGGGGATAAAGATAAAACATGTGGATTTGAAGCCCTTACTTGATTTAAAAAAAAAAAATTGCAACGCGTACGCTTTCAGCAAGCTTTCTACGGCTCCACCTTGGAGACCTTTTTAAGCGCCTAGCCATCAAAACAGAAGTGTTTTGCAGATGAAATCACGCTTTAAATGGGCGCGCTTTTTAAATCATTGGCTAATACCGTGATTGGTAGCAAATTGAACGTTGCCATACATGTCAAGGATTATTGTTTATCAATTATATTTCTTTTAAATCTTTTTCTTTTTTATTTACTTAAGGACAACAATGGAATATCAGTAGATAAATTAAGAATTTAAGACGTAGGGTGGATTAAGTAATTGGCAAGCTCTCACCACTAAAATGCATTGAATCCTAATTACTTTTTACGCATCATATCTTTTATATGTATTACTTTATGTTTCCTTTTTTTTTTTTGGTTCAGTTCTTTTGGCTCAAACCTTGATGATACCAGTGCATATGCAGGGGAAAACTTGTTTGTGGTTCTCATTTCGATAAGTGGCTTGGTACTGTTTATGTATCTATGGGGGAATGTGCAGGTTAGTGATGATTAAGAATTAAACTTTTTACATTTATGGTATCAGTTATTCCAAATAATTAAATAGGTTATAGTTTACTAACTATTAAGAACATTTTTAGTAGATTCTCTATTTTGCCTCATTAACTATTTTGGAGAGTCTGTTTAGCTTTTTATATATTTTAACAGCTGTACCAGACTCCTAAGTGGCTCTCCATTATAACTTTTAGCTATCTCGCTCCTAAATATAGAGAGCGAGATAAGACTCTTTATAATTTATAACATTTCTTTTGAGTTATTTTATGTAATTTTTAAATACATTTAAACTATTTAACTTTCCTTTAAAAAATAATATAAATTCAAAACTAGTTATCATAGAGAGCACTGATGCAGACATATTTCTAAAGTGGCTAGCTAAAATAACTTTTTAGCTACTTTGGCTAAAATTTGACTCAAAAATAGATAGCATTGCTAAAGATGCTCAGTAGATAATTGAAAGTGATCTTATATATAGATAATATTATTCTATATTTATTTCTTTTTAATTCTAGCATTATTTTTTATTAATTTTTTTGTATTTATCATAGTACCCGTTAGAATTAATTGAAAGCTAGTATATAGTCTTAAGTATCTTCATGTCTTTTCACCATACTTTGGTCAAAAAACTGAGTTATCTTAACACACACTAGAAGGAAGCCCATAGTGTGTGTGTGTGTGTGTGTTTGTAGTTAAAATAAATGTAGAAAAAACACACACGCACACGCACACGCACACTATTAATATGAGAAGCGAATTTGTCATCCAAAACTAAAAGTTTTACAAAAAATAATCTTGAAATATTACAATTTTTTTTAGCAAGGCTCATTGGTGGAATGGTGGGTTAATGAACTTCTTTTTTAGAGTGGGTAAAATATAAGGTTCAAAGAAAAAAGAAAAAAACTGAGGTGTTACTGATCGAGATTATGTATTTATCATTTTTCATTCATTAATCATCAAAAGGCGAGGAGAGCTTGTCCAAAAAAAAAAAAGATCAAAAGGAGAATATACTATCCTATGTCTTTCCATCTTACGTTTAGCAAATCATGTTGCATGTGTATTTCTTCAAAAGCAAATGATTCGTTTTAGAAATAATATTAAATGTTCAATCAAAGAAAAAAAATTATATTATTTCGGGAAGTGAAATTCACACTTCCCATTTTTACAATTTATACTCTATATTTCCGTTTTTAGTATCTAAAATTTTATCTTTCGTTTAGTTTAGTTTTTTTTTTAAATGCATTTTGTCTTTTTTATAAAGACAAAATTTGGGAGTGAATTTCCTGTGTGGATTGCAAATTTGAGAGTGTAAATTTCATTTTCCTAAATTTCCCTGCAAAAGTTTAAGGAAATTATAAATAATACAATCTCCACACATAATTTGCTTATCTAAACATGACTATGCATAACCTGCTAATTCGGTTAATAACTTTTCGACCAACAATAAGAAACATTAACATCATTAATATTAAGAACTTTTGAAGACAACATTGACTCTCACATGTTGAGGAAATTATAGTTGGTAGCAATTGAGGTTAAGCTTAAGTAAGCGTATTTTGAAGAACCTCTCATTTTACAACAACACTTACGCTTGAATTATTTTGTTTGATTTTTCTGGTCCGTTACTTATAGTGTACACCCATATGTGTTTCAATTTACCGAATTGAACCTACTTGTTTTGGAATAGACATTTATGCAGATGGTTAGCGAAAAGAAGATGAAGAAGATGAAAATGGAGGGATTCAAGAATAAGCTTAAGAAAGTAAGTTCCTCTTTCCATAAAACAAGTATCGCAACAAGATTAATCACGCCCCCTTTCTCTCTCTTTTTCCCTCCCTAAATTTTCCTATGAAAATTTTATTCCAAGATTTTTGTAAAACGATTTTCCTTATAAGATTTTATCCTCTGTTCTTTTTCTACATGTAAACTTAACCTTAGGTCGATGGGCTTAAAGATAAAGGGGAAGAAGTTTTGGAAAAAATCTGTGAGTATCTCGAGCCAATGACATACAGTAAGGGACACTACATTATTCGAGAGGGGGAGCCACTTGATATGATGTTCTTCGTCACACGGGGCAGTGTACTCACTTATGCGACTAATAGTGGTGGATCAAATGGTTCTTCAGGTACTATCCAACGTAAGAAAGAGAAAGATGATTTGTATGGTAAAGAGCTTCTGGCTTGGGCAAAAGAGTCTTCTGAATTGTCCAACTTACCGATCTCTGCAATAACCGTCAAGTCCCACAACAGAGTTGAAGTTTTTGCTATCCAGGCCATTGATTTACAGCTTGCTGTCTCTAAATTCCAAAGTCAATTCAGTCTGACCATAGCTGTCGATCATGAAATCGTGAATTAATTTACTTATCTCATTCCTATAAATGCCATTTTGTTTTACTATAGTTAGGATCTACCCAAGTTTAATTTGCTACATGGTAGGACGTTTCAATACCTTAATGCTATGTAACTCGTTCAAATAAAACTTGAAGGTGTGATTCTCTTTTAATTAACTTTGGCAGTAGATACTGTAAACTTAAACAGAAAAGTTATTAGATCTCTTCACAAGGAATACAGATACAATTGTATAAAAATAAGAACAAGAAATAAATTAGAAATGGATCATGAACCTTTGAACTGAATGACCACTCAATCCAAGCCCAAGTCTTCTGCACTGCATCTCAATATTTGGTATTCTTTGTATGGGGCAAGAGACTGTATTACTGAGAGCATATGAGAGAGTGCATGGACCCAAACTTTATATAGAGAATTGGATATTATGTAACCTCCCATAAAGGAAACAATTCAAGTCCAAATCCCTATTGTAATTGCATACCTTTTTAGGTTAACTTAATAACCAAGTCATATTAGATTCCTACATTATTTACGTGGATACACCATAAATAAAATATCTAGGATTAAAGTCTCGAGATTCTCCAATTACTTATTCTGCGTAAATTGGTAAGTTGTTGATGACTAGATGTAAACTAATGACAAAGTCCATTTTAGTCTTACATTCTCCCACTTGGACTATCATAAGTTTACTCAACAAGAATACCATTGTGATAAGATATAGTAATCAATTCTTTAGTGTGCACAAGAGAATCATGATCTTTTAAAATCTAATTCAAAACTCCGTCAAAGAACAACCACAACATGGAGCCAAGGAGAAGCTTTATGTTCAACAGAACACAAGACCTTCATAACTACTAATGTTGCAACTGTAATCTACATGAGTTACCAAAAAAAAGATATATCTGTAATGTACAAAGGCTCCTCCATGTATCAAAACTTTTTGCCTTGTACTTTGGTCCTCTTAATGGTTGTGAATGATAAAACCTTAAGGAAACACAAGTTTCCAATGAAACTCGGCTGTGGCTGTATGTGTTCTTTACCATCTTGATAGATTCCATAAGTTGCCTCTGCAATACGAGAACAACTAAAATCAAATAGCTATTTATATTTCAAAGCACATAATGCTTTAGCAAAATAATAATGCTGCAGCAAGGAATAAACATAATACCATGGAATTTTAATCATGAAATCCTCAGTAAAAAACTTCATCATAGAGCAGACATCCCAAATCAAATTTTAACAAGAAAATCATCAATCAGTAGAAGTTAATAGCTCCAGCTGAGACTATGAATTGTCTCATAAGAGAATTCTAACCTTAACGTCGCCTTAAAAGTTCAAAGACAATATGAACAAAAACAAGGTTTTGAATATTCACAATCTGTAGATAATAACCAAAACCTTTTGAGCATAAGCTCTTGAGTCCATGGAAAAACTTAATCCAATAAGTCTGGAATGCACTTTCAAGATAATCAGCAACTTAACAAAAACAATTGCTAAAGGAAGGACTATATGTCAGCAAGAAGGAAATACTCCCACTAAACCAAAGAAATTTAGAATTTTCACTAAAGAAACCTTTATTCAGTGAAAATGGATCATAAAACACACCACCAATTTCTTGATTTATCCTTACCTAATAGCAATATCTAAATAAGAAAATTTAACTTGTCCAAATTCTATAAGATTGGGAAACTTCATAGGTTATAAAATAGGGACCGTGACCACTTACCCAATTTCAACAACAAAATTGCCCACTTACTCCACTAAGAGATTTTTAACCCCACTTACCCAATTTAATATCTATTGACAATTTTGCCCTATCAATTCACCTAAAACTCATCGATCTCTCTCTCCTCTCAAACTTTCTCTCCTCCCAGAGTGTCTCTCTCTCTCTCTCCAGCCGGCAGTGCCGACCACGCCTTCAACACTTTCATCGTCGACCTCTAGCCCAGCGCCGGCTAGCACATCCCAAGCCCCATCTTCGTCGACCTCAAGCCCACAGTCAATCGCCGAACACCGATCTGGTACCGATCACTGATCTGGACTCCTGGTAACTCTGATGATCAAAAGCTCGCACTTTCTGATGTGATTTAGGGACCGGTGACCACAGTTTCTTTGCTTATTTGCTCCCGGAGCTTACCGAATTCCACTTACCCAAAACCCCGCAGTTTCTTTGCTTCTTTGCTCCCGGAGCCTCTTTGCTTCTGGAGGCTCACTGATCTGGAGTTGCTTTGCTTCTGGAGTTAGTCGCAGTTTCGCCCCTTAAATCCCCGGAGCCTCTTTAGATTGACTGGAGAAGACGAAGGCAGCCGGTCGGAATCGTACCGGAATCGAGCTGAAGGAGCATGGGTGTCTAAAGGGGAAGCATGGGTGGCCGGAGAAAAATTTTGACGGTTTTTTTTTTTTTTTTAAAGAATTGTTGTTCAGTTCTTTTTTTTGGCAACGAATAGCAATTTTTTTTTTTTTTGAATGTCTATTGGATTGGAGGCCAATGATCTACTATATGTTCAACAATATGAGTAATCTGACATTGCAATGTAACTGTGGGGTTTGTTTGATGGTCTACTGGGGGGCAGTAGACACATTATTGGCCCCCAGTAGACTTTGATACGATGGACATGGATCACTATAGTGTGGTGTTTTGATAAGTTACCTGTTGTTTTCTGTGTATTAAAGTCAAATTATCTGTGAATCCTACAAAAAGGTGCATTTTTGGTGGTCTATTGGGAGGCAGTAGAAACATTGGACTTTGTATTGGGGGGCAATAATATGATTACTGGGGGGCAGTAATATGATTATAAATTGATCAATTGTTCCTGTAGTGTATTCATTTTGGTTTTGGGAGTTCATACAATTCACTGGACGGCAATAATATGATTTTTGGGAGGCAATAATATGATTACTGGGGGGCAGTAATATGATTACTGGGGGGCAATAATAGCCGGATTCCAGATTCCAGTCATCGGTCGCCGGAATCCGGTCACCGTTCGCCGGAGTCCGGTCGCCTGAGACCGCGCGGGCTACTGGTCACCGGAGCACAGCAAGGTGGAATGTGACTTCTCTCTCTAAGTGAGAAAGAAGGAGAGGGCAAAAAAGTCTAAAAAAAAAGAAAAAAGAATTAATTGGGTAAAGGGGAAATAATCCCTTAGAGTGTTTTGGGTAAATGGGGTTAAAAAACAGTTGGTGGAGCAAGTGGGCAATTTTTAGCCTAAAATTGGGTAAATGATCATTTTCCCTATAAAATAATGTCAAAACTTTAATGGAATTTTCTTTTGATAAAATAATCAAGAATATCGTTTTCTCATGAAAATTTAACTTGTGAAAGTAAATCCTTACTCCCATTGTCCCTTATCAAATCCGAACATCCATATAACCATGAAAAATAGTGAAAGCATAAATTACCAAGTAGTAGATTTTAAGAAATCAAAGTGATAAGCCACACAATTCTTTTACAGTAAACGACAAACATATGTCAAATACTTTCCCCTGTTAAAAAAAAATTGTTGTCTAAAATCAAAACTTTCGTACAGACAATAAGACACATAAACAAGGGAACTGTGTAGCCAAATGCTCGTTAGGATAAAACGTGGTGATGCTATTTGAAATTTTCATGTCAATAGGCAAATCAAGTATCATAATATAAACATGCTCCTTATTGCAATTTCCGTTTAGATCAAGTAACTAAGGAACTTAAACCATGTTTATACCTTGAAAAATATACCATAACAACCTTGTCAAAAACATGACAACAATTTTCTTAACAAAAAAATATCAACATATACTAGATATATTGAATACCACTAAGCATCACATTAAACATGTGAATGATTCAAACAAATAGGTTCACACTCCAAGTACTTGGAAAATTTGCTATTGTAAATTGCCATGCTCAACTTAAACCATACTGATAATTTCAACATCCATGCCAACTTTAACGTTTATGCAGTTTGCTAGTCTCACAGGCAATGGAAAAATAACAGACAGCTTAGCAAACAATATAAATATAGTGATCACATCAAACAAGATGTACTGCAGTAAACCCCTTTAGACAATGTCAAGCAATACATGTGTGGCAAGAAGACATGACATTCTTGTTGTAAATGATAATGACTATTCATGCAATAGGTATTGCTTAATGTATGCGATTGACAGACTCGTATTGTATGCGATTGATAGACTCATAATGTATGCGATTGACATACTTGTAATGTGCGATTGATTAGTATAGCTATTATATATTGCCTTTTGTATACATGATGTAACCCTATATAAACTTCATGGTGAGATGAATACAATAATTTTTTTCCAATTCTCTACAACACGTTATCAGCACGATACTCTAACCCAAGCCCTAGCCAGGAAAAAAAAACCCTAACACCCGAAATTTCTTTCACCAAAAACTGCCGCAAGCTCCTAGCCCTTGCTAGCCATACCTTGTGCTGCTCCTGCAGCCCTTGAGCACCCGTGTGCCTCCTACTGCCCCCGCAGCATCGTCGCACGCCTGCTGCACCTGCAGCACAGCAGTACACTCATTCCTGTGCAGATCAGCCTGTTTGCACTCCCCGAAACGTCTTGATCGGGACATCAGATCAAAATCCTTCCTTCATCAAAGTTGTTCGTGTCTGCCTCTTCTATCTGAATTCCAAATTTTATCCCTATTGGAATTGTTTTGAGACCTGTACACCATTTAAAGTGGGAGCTATTTAGAAGCGAATCTGGTCCTAATTTCTACAAGTAAGTTTTAAAGATTAAAGTTCCTGCTTTCTTGTCTTTTAAATTTCTTTATTTTCTGCAAGATTTTCAATATACGAATATTGGTTCGATTATTTAATAAAGCGAAATTGTGGGGATTCACGCTTAACGAACTAAGAGTGTTCGTATGAACTAAGAGTGTTCATAATGCTCGGACTAAGAGCGTCCGTAAGCATCAAATTGTGACCATATTAAAACATTATTGTTTGGTCTAATCCAAAAGAGATTCTTGGAAATTGTTTTCATGACAGCATAGCTCGAAAATCTTATTATTTTAGTTTTCGTGGAAGTTTAGCTCTGAAACTAATATATCTTCTCTTCTTATTTTCAGGATGTCAAATGAACCTAAACTTGATTTTCCCATGCTTGACTCAACAGGCTCGGATTACCACAGTTGGGTAACCGATGTTGAGAATGTCACACCCCGAATTTTGAAATAAGGATTCAAATCCGGAACATGACTAATAACAAATACAAATAACGTTCTGAATTTTTCTCTCAGAAACAACCACTAGTTACACCTCTTGATATTACATAACCCAAATCCTCAAGCTACTTATTACAGCACACTCTCACCAAATCAAATGGTAAAACTCAAATGAGTATAATTCTCCTCACAAAACAGATGCTGTAAATCCAATTCTAATACTCTAAACCGCACGATCACTGCCCTGATTCTCCTGACCTGTGAGATTACCCGCTACACAATTTGAATAGTGTACCGGGATTGCAACAACACCAAACCCGGTAAGCTTTTCGCAAAGCTCGTGAGTAAACAAGAAAGAACTGTTGATTTATTTAATTACAAATCTTATAATTCAAATAAACAATCAACACATTCACAAGGTAATCCAAAAATCACATAAACATAAAAGTAAGTATTTTTCGATACTCTCTTTTAAAACTCAATCAACAAATATTGCATCATTAATATGTGAAATAACATTAAAGCAATGCATGCTTGATTTTCTTTTTACCAACACCTTCACATATTCAAAATATATCATGGATAGATATTTGATCAATTTCACATAACACCTTCACATATTCAAAATATATCATGGATAGATATTTGATCAATTTCACATAAGTACATTTCTCTTTTTAGTGAATTTTCAGATTAACTGGTAACAAATCACAAATCCACATGCTAGGGACCGACGTACTATTCCCATAGCATGGGACAACCAGGTTGACTGGTATCAAATCACAAATCCACGTACTAGGGACCGACGTACTATTCCCAAAGTACGGGTAAGCCGCAGCATACCAAGGACACAACCAAGGCATGTATACTCAAAGTAAGCACCCTTCCTAAGAGTATAATAGTGCACTATCTGAAGGGACTAGGGCCCACAGCTTAATCGTCATCATAACATCAAAACACATTTACCAGTAATTCACTTAAGCACGGGGTTGTTGAAATCACCCGGCTTCATAATTGTACTTTTCAGACATAATCAATTTCTCAACATACAATCTTTATAAGTTTTAGATTGTATAAATGTATATGTACACCCATATAAAGAGACATATTATTTCAAGACAAATCTTTACTTCTTAAAATAATTTCCACATATTCACAATTGGCCATATAAAATAGCTTTCACATCACATGATCAACATTTCATTATTCAACAATTAAATGGGAGATTAATAGCTTGAATAATATCCAAATCAATTCTCAATCATTTCATCATACCAATCACACGCCAATTAACATATATATATTTCACGTAAATATATATATACGTAATCATCCGCTCAGGAATGACCACTAATACCAACTATAGTTCAAGCATAAAAACCGTGAAATTCATTTGTATAATAAAATCATTTTACTTACCTATGGACCGTAGTTGATCAAGTCCATATGATTTAAAACAAATATTTATTCCACAAATATTTTCACACAATTATGACAAAAATAAAGTAATTAAATTTATTCGGTTCGTAATATGAACCACGTGAGGTTTACTCACCTCTAATCCAGCTGCGTCTTCTAAAAACTCAAATATAACGATATTCCAAACGCTCGTCAACTCAAACCGTCAAGTACCTAATCAAGTATGGTCTTTGCTTAGTAAACGAAACACGAAATAAACTTAAACGACGATCCAACGGTCAGATTCTAAAATAAAGACGATCCAACGGTTGGATTCTAAAATAAAGACGATCCAACGGTCGGATCCTCACGGATCGCCCTTAGGATCATCCTCCAAAATTATCACGAAGATCCAACGGTCTGATCTTCCTGAATCGTCCTTATAAACATCTCCACAAAATTTCATGAAAATCCGACAGTCGGATTCTCACGAATCGCCTTCCGAATCACTATTTCACAATTATACGAAGATCCAACGGTCGGATCTTCGCCCGTGACCTCACAAAGTCATCGGGACAGTCATACGATCAACATACTAAAATTTGAGGTAAAACCGATGGTCTGATCTTCACAGATCGAAAACCGAAGATAAACGTAAAAACGTAAATCCACTATTTATCAACCTTTTCTAAAATAACCTTGTAATATATCAAAACGCTCGTATGGATGCGTAGATCATCGTCCAGATAATATAAACTCAAAATATTGTCCGACGCGCCGCCACAAGCGGTGGTCAGATGGCGGTCAACACGGCGGTCAACCACCTCCAATGCAAAAGTTGTCAACTACAAACTTCTTTAAAATGAAAGGGAGATCAGCTTTCATACCTGGAGCTAAGTCCGGTTCGGCCTAGATCGTCCTAGATCAGGCTTTGAAGTTGGATTAAATCTCGGACGCACGATCAGATCCTAGATCAAATCAGGGACGTCGAAAAAGTCAAACCTTGATCTAGCGTTCTACACACAAAATCGTGATGAAAGACTTACATGGGAATGATCAGGGGGAGGAGGAGATCACGAAAATGGGAAGGATCGGCCGAGGGGATGCCGGAAAATTGGTTTTCCGGTCGGGTCACCGATCGGAACTGTGGCTCCTTCCATCCATCTTTCGGGGCAGCGGCAGAGCACGGCGACACCAGAGGGAGGCTTGTCGTGGGCTGGCGATCTCAGGGGAGTCCGGGTCCTTGGCCGGAGGAGGCCGGAGAGCGGAGAAATCTCCGGGTCGGGTCGGCGAAAACCCGCCGGGTCTGAAGGGAAACAGAGAGAGAGAGAATCGGAGATGCTGGGGGGACTGTTTAGCAAAAATAGGAAATTTTCGTCCTTAATGAAAAATTCTGATTTTTCTGCTATTTATAGAAAAATTCCAATTTTCAAATATTCATAACTTATTCATACGAACTCCGAATATTGCGTTCCACATATGGACGCGATCGTATCGACGAGCTCTACAACTTTCATGAAGGAAGTTTTCCCAAATTCGGTACGTATAAAAAGTCAACTTTCGCGGGCCCCTAAATAACGTTCGATTTCGAAAATAAAATCGTTCGAACTACTTCCACAACTTCTCCAAGCTTCGTACTCGCTCCTAATACCGCGAAATCAATTCTAAAAATCCACGGAATTTAATTTGGATTTTTCGGGGTATTACAGAGAACCACCTCACTTTAAAGGGAATATTACCCATAATCCAGGCACCTAACCCGGATCGTGTGTTCGTGCGAACACCTACAAAGCATGCTCAAGCAGTTATCTTGATGCGATGCCATATGGACAAGGCACTCAGACTGGTGTATATGTCGATCAAGGATGCAAGAGAGATATGGGTAGCGCTAGAAGAGCGCTTTGGCAATGTCCAACATTCCTTCCTCCTTGACTTGAAGGTTCAATAGAACAATCTGCGCTTTACTGATTTCAAGTATGTTGCTGAATATAATTCAGAAGATCTTCGCCTACAGTCCATGTTGAGGTTTTGTGGACAACCTGTCACAGAGCAAAAACTAATTGAGAAAACTCTCTCCACCTTCCCCGTTTCAGCCATTGTGGCATCAAAGCAATACCACACTGAAGTCAATGCTGGATGGATCACAAGGTTTCATAAGCTTATCAATCGCATATCTGTAGCTGAGAAACATGATAACATACTCGTGAGGAATTTTAATTCAAGGCCCATTGGAACTAAGAGCGTTCATAAGGCGAATTATAATGTACCCAAAAGAGGGCGCAATGAGCGGAACCCTAAGAATAAAGGATATGAGGGACGTATGGGTCCATATAACCGCCCAAAAGGAAAGAAACCGCATGTTTGGTGCGAATACACGTGGTGACAATGCTACATGTGGGAGAGGTGGTGGTGGTATCCCTGGTCGTGGTGATGGCACCAAGGCTCGTGGTGGAGGCGCCATGGGTCATGGTGGTGGCGCCAACCCTCCCAGGGAACGCCCATAACGTGCACCTCAATTAAAGGGAGGCAACCACAATGACATGTGTCATCGATGTGGATCAAGTGAGCATTGGTTCAAGCAATGCAAGGCAAGCGAGCAACTAGCTTCAAGATACAGGGCATACAGGGACCTGAGGGAGCAAGAAGTGTACATTGCAGAAGAAGAAGAACAAGAAGAAGATGGTGGAGATGTCAATCTCACCATAGAGGACTTCAAAGATGAAGATAAAGTGCACAAGGATGTTGCAGACTTTGATTAGAATAGTCTTTTTATTTTCCAAGAATTTTTGTAATGGCAATATACCTTAGTCAATAAATGACAATTGTATTAAACTCTTTCTTATGTGGTGCACCTAATGAAATATGATGTCTAGGAAAGTCATTGAGATTAATGGTACTTAAGAGAGTGACAGGACCCGCCCCGAATTTCACCCTGAAATCCGAGGTGGCCCTGCGGGGCCCACCTTAGAAGAAATCCTACCAAAAATTTGACGGAACTTCCCCTAAAATGGGCTACCCTAAACCTGTAGAAAGCATTTACACTTCTAAATCAAGTCATCCTTATACTTCTGGAGCCACCCTGCTCCCCAACTCAACCTCAACTTGAAAAACATAAATCCCATAGGTAATCAGAGCAATTCTAATAGAAAGGTAAATAAGGACAACCTAACTCAAAGGCAACCGCGGAAGCTATGCTGTTGACTATGCCTCAACTCCGTGTACGCCCGACCTCAACCAATTCGCCTGCAAACTGGGCATTTGAAACCGAAGGGCCCAGGGGAAAAGTATGTAAAAACGTTAGCGTGAGTGGACAAAATAAACAATTTTAAACCAAAAGGATTTTTATACTTTCCCACATTTATTTCCTTAAAACTCTCGATGCATGCAACGATTTAGAAAACAAATCAAGAGAAGCTCCTCTCAAGAAATGGGCTAGTCACAAATAACCACAAATAAGAATTTAAATTCCAATGCTCGAGAAATAGGACCAGCCCCACTGGTTAACGGAAAACGGACTAGCCCCGCTAGTCAAAAACAACAATAAAAGGATCCGGGGAAGAGAGTTCACCATACGGGAATGGAGCCCCTCAGGCTCTACCTACCCTCGACTGCCATTCGCACATAGATTGTGCGAGGAGGAGAACTAATAACCTCAACTACCATTCGCACATAGATTGTGCGAGGAGGAGAATATCACCTCGACTACCACCCACGTGAGGAGGAGAAAGCTACCTCACTGCCACCCACAAACACAAAGTAAGTGAGGAGGAGACCTAAGCACATGACCCGCGTATGGTGAAAAGGAAGATAGTCGAAAGCCAAGAAAAACTGTATAATTTCCCCACTTATTTCACAAAGTAAGAATCCAAGTGTGCAAAGACGTGACCCCGCACGCCAAGATCATCTCAAGTTCAAAATAAATAAGATAAAAATAAGTATAAAGTTTTACTTCGTCGAAATCTCATTATAATCTCAAATTGCTTAATATAAATATAAAATATATAGTATAAATTCTGAATCCGCATAAATCAAAGTAATATCGGAAATCAAACAAATCCAAAATCCTTAATTAGACATTCCTGATGCCAAAACCGATAGTCAATAAACAATTGAGAATATCCAACTCCATTGAAACTCATCTTAAATATCTTTCCGGAGCTTAACTCAGTGATTAGGGATATGCTTAATTCCGGAAGTTTTACCTCGGAATAAGAAATTCATCAAATAATATAATAAATCAAAACCAACCTTTGAAACTCATTATTGAAAGCAAATCCATGATATAATTCGAAATCAATTTCCGAAAATTAATTCATTTCCTCAAAAAGTTATATAAATAAACGCTAGAGCATTATTTTAAGAGAATAAATGCATGCATCGCTATTTAAAACAAAAGTCCACTCACAGTACTATTCCGACGATCACGCATTTGTGTTCCGTCATCGAGCAATAGCTCGGTACGTCGTCCTGTACACAATTGTATTTCCGTAAACGGCAATCCGATAAAATAATTACGAACTTAAACGAAATCCAAAAATCCCTATCTCCAATACTTCTCAAATTCAACCCAAATCTCTTCCACAATTCTAATTCCTCAATTTACATATTCCATAATGAAAACGAGGGAAATCCGACGGCCGGATTTCCCATAATTCCACCACAAAACTCCAAACTTCGAAAATTCACAAACAATTCCAAACTCCTCCAAAATTCACCAAACTTCACATATAAGCTCTATGATAATTATAGAATTTAACTAGCTAAAAATTGAAATTTATAAACTACCCTAGCCGCCGCTACCGCCGCCCACAGTGGCGGCGCCGCCGCCACCATCTCCGATGGCCACCAAAATTTGGCAGTAGCACCTTCTCAACACACTGATTCAACTTCTCAACTACAACATTCCCAAATAACAATTAAAAACGGCCGAAATCGATCAATGAACAAAAACCCAGAAATCCTCAAGAACCCTAGAATTTCAATTCGTCGATTCGGCATCTACACACTAAATCGTGATACAAGGCCATAGGGGAAATGATCAGTGATGAAAACCGAACCTTCGATGGCGAAATGGGGACCGGAGGTGGCCGGAATCGCCGGAAATCGGCAAAAGTCCCAAACTGCAGCCGGAGTGGTTTAGGCTTCGATCCGTGGTTTTCCGGCCAAATCGTGGAAAACCAAGGCTGCTGGGGTGCTCGGAGGGAGGAGGCGCTCCTCTGGTGACCGGTGGCACGCCCTGTGGTGGCCGGAATCGCCGGAAATCGGAGGGGGTGAGGAGGAGACCGAACCGGAGAAGAGAGAGCTCGGGGGAGAGGAGAGAGAAAGAGCCGGGGTGGTTTCCGGAAATGGAAACCTACCCGGGTAACTTTCCATTTTTATCAAAAGTTACCATGAACAGTAACTTCTACATTTTCGCTTCTAACTTTCGCATACGAGCTCCGATTTTTACGTACCACATATGCACGCGCTCGGTTTAACGTCCTCTACGACTTCCATGAAGAACATTTTCCCAAATTTTGACCCGAACAAAAAGTCAACTTTTAGGGCCACTAAACTACCAAATTAGGGTGAAAAGTAAAAGTAATTGTCATTTACCGTCCAAATGACTAGTAAACGGGTAAGTGACGATACGGGATGTTACAGAGAGCCTCGCTCCACCAACATTTCTCTCTACTTTCCTGGTCATATTTGATTGAAGTTACCAAACGGATAGAATGACTACAATGTGTCTTAGTTTGATTTTATTTTAGATTAGACTTTTTGGGACCTTTATTAATAAAGTATCGTATTATTATTCGATGTCATGGACATATTTTAATTCCGAACTTTATTATTTTTCAGTATGTTTCCTGGAGATTTGGAATGCCTTGTTGATAGTGGCACCACACATACTATATTGCGACATAGGCAACTATTTCTATGGATGACGCCTAGTCGATCTTCTGTGACTACGATGGCTGGACTATCACAATTGATTTATGGTCGAACCCTATTGAGTTTTAAAGATATAAGAGCCAATGGTTTTCATGTGGAAACACATTGTGAGAATGGACAAGAGTTCCTTTGCATCACCTCTAATGACTACAGACATAAACGAGTATTAGAGAAACTTATGTGTCGCTCTAGTGGATTGTATGCAACCACTATTTGAATTATTGAATCCAACCATGTCATGAGAGATGACTTATGGGATTCTGACACATATATGCTTTGGCATGACCGTTTGGGACACCCAGGTCGTGATATGATGATCCGTATATTAAAGACTTCACATGGACATCCATTTTTCAAAACGAAAAGAAGTCAGAACCAAAATTCGATCCAAGGTAGGGTTGGCGCCGCCTACCCCTTGCAGCCCAAAAGTGGTATTGACACCACCAATGCCTCCTTGGTTCCTTTTTCTACTTCTAAAGTCAATTGTGACTTCGTGACTCAACCGGATACTTCCCTGGTTGCTTCTAAAGCCCATATTTCGTTTTCCAAAGTCTGTTCTTTAGCAAAATTATGATCGAGACCATCCTATGCAAATGACACTAAGGAAAATATTCCATTCTTACAAAGAATCCAAGGTGATATTTGTGGACCTATTCAACCAACTTGCGGACCATTTAGATATTTTATAGTGTTGGTTGATGCATCGACACGATGATCACATGTCATGCTATTGTCCACAAGAAATACTGCATTCGCTAAACTCCTAGCACAAATCATTAAATTAAGGGCTCACCAGCCTGATCATCCCATTAAGTCAATTCGTCTTGACAATGCTGGAGAGTTTACATCAAAAACGTTTGATGACTATTGCATGTCCATTGGGATTGAGGTTGAACACCCTGTTCCTCATGTTCACACCCAAAATGGTCTCGCAGAAGCTGTCATTAAAAGACTTCAAATGGTCGTTAAAGCATTGGTTATGCTCACCAATCTCCCTGTTTCTGCTTGGGGCTATGCAATATTGCATGCAGCTGTGCTCATTCGTCTGAGGCCTACTGCCACTCAACCATTTTATGTGTCCTTGATGGTTACTGGATATGAGCCTAATGTCTCACACTTACGCATATTTGAGTGTACAGTTTATGTACCAATTGCACCGCCATAGCGTACCAAAATGGGTCCTCAAAGACGATTAGACATTTATATTGAATATGACTCTCCAACCATTATCCACTACTTAGCACCCTTGACATGTGATTTATTTATCGCTTGATTTGCGGATTGTCACTTTGATGAGATGATGCGCTTTTGGGAAGCGCATAATTTAACCCTGAAATATCGTTAGTAGTATAAGCAAATAGGGATCGTTCTATTCCGGGGATTGAGGGTACACCTGTCATTGTGAAACAAATAAAGAAAAGTATTATTTACAAAAATAAAATAAAGAATAAATATATACAAGTGAACAAAAATAAGGGGGGGATTAGGATTCTTAAAATTAAAATTAAAATAAATAAAATAAAGAAAACGTAAAAACATATATACAAGGGTGGAACGCAAGGAACAAAGATCAAAACCAATTCCATGTAATCAAATTCGATTCAAACCCTATAATTGTTCTTCCAAGTCATGAGAGAGGAGTTGATCATGTGAAACATTCGAAAGCAAATGATTTCTCATATTTTACTTTTCAATGCTAATTAACCTAAGCGAAAGCACCTAGATTAATCCTATCAAACATGCAATCAAGCCCTAGAAAGCTAGTCAATCATGACATGTTCAACGCATTAGACATAGAGAAAGGCTATCAACTCAAGTGTACAACTTAGTTATGGAAAAGTCCACCTAATTGCAATCCTCTTCAATTAAATTCGATTCTTGTCCAGAACCTTTACTACTTTTGATTCAAGTTACACAAAACGAAAAGTCGATTTCATGTTCTTAAACCTAGCACCAATTACATGCAAATCCTATAAGTGTCGACCCAAATAAGATAAACATATAAAAGTTTTCTGTAAAGCAAATTTAATCGAACAAACTCACATAAGCGACTTAGAATCACAATTATAGAATTCGAAAACTTTATTTAAACATAGAAATTGGGCTTAAACTTTGCCCTAAACATTATTGTTAACTAGAAACAAGTTCATACGAAATCATACAAGGAAAACAAAAGATCATTACAAGGAAAAAGAATGAATTACACCGTGAGTGGAGATGGAGATGGAGAGCTAGATGGTTGGATCTTGAATCTTGGAAGCAAGCCTTCAAGGTGGATGATGGAGGATATGATCTTCACGGCTCCTTCTTCTTCTTCCTCTCCTTGCTTGAAAATGCAGAACTTTGCAACTAGAGAATGTGTGGGAAAATGGAAAGGAAATGGAGAGACAAAGAAGATGGAATGGGTGAAGGAATTGTAAGGAAAATGGAGAGGAAATGGTGAGACAAGGAGATGAAATGGATGAAGGAATTTTGTGTGGGAAAATGGAAAGGAAATGGAGAGACAAAGAAGATGGAATGGATGAAGGAATGTGTTATGAGAGTGAGAGGAGAAGTGTATTTATAGCCCAAAAAATGATGAATGGAGGGTGGAGATGAACATAAATGAAGGGCTAGATATGTTAGACAAATTTGTAAAAAATATCTTCCCACTTGTTTATCACTTGTTCAACTTGAATTGATTTTCCTCCTCAAGATTTTCCACTTGGTTGCAACTTTGATTTTCCTCCTCAAGATTTTCCACTTGCTTGCAACTTTGATTTTCCTCCTCAAGATTTTCCACTTGGTTGCAACTTTGATTTTCCTCCTCAAGATTTTCCACTTGGTTGCAACTTTGATTTTCCTCCTCAAGATTTTCCACTTGCTTGGAGGTCCTAAAAATAGAAACTAATAAGAAAAATAGAAACTTTCCTAAAATGAAAAATGGCAACTTACTAAAAATGATAAATAGAAACTACAAAAATATAAACTTTCTACAAATAGGAGCTTTCCCAATCAAAGAATGGAAACTTTCCTAAACAGGATTTTAATAAGGAAATAACGTAAGAAATGTAGGGAAATGCAGTTAAAACGTCGCATTAAAATGCTCCTATCATGAGACAGTCTTCCCGTCGTTAGAGGGAGATATGAACAATAATGTTCAACAAGAATGACAGAAATTGTCGTGGTCTGTCCCCACTTTGTCTCATCTTGATCCCCGAACCGCACAGTCTGAAATTGAAGTGCGGAGAATTCTCGATCTTCATAACGTAGCAAAATCTATGCCTGATGCGTTTTCTGATATCGCTAAAGTGACAAGATCACATATTCCAGCTGCAAACGTGCCTGCAAGGATTGATGTCCCTAAAAATCCTGGACATGGCGCCACCCAGGGGTATTGGGCATGGCGCCGCCACCACTAATAGTGATGGCAATGTGGCTCAAGCCGGGTTCCCAGCAAGGAAACGTGGGAAGCCCAAAGGTTTGATGAATTCTCGCCCGAGAAAGAAAGCGAGTTTGGCATAGAAAGATCCATTAATCATCGACATAAATAACCCGTCTCATGAAGATATTCCGGATTATGGTTATTTCCAAGAGACATCATTGGGGGACGCTCCAATGTTAGAACCAATTCCAGGGAATAGGGAGATCTCCATGAATTACACTAGTGTACATGAGATGTTGAATCGAGATTCTATTATCCTTGATGATGTGTTTGCATATTCTATTACTCAAGGAATTATAGAACACGATGATATCGAACCTTGCTCCGTTGAAAAGTGTCAACAAAGAGCAGACTGGCCTAAATGGAAAGATGCGATCTAGGTTAAATTGGATTCACTAACAAAGAGACAGGTATTTGGGCCTATAACGCTAACACCCCCGAGTATAAAGCCTGTTGGCTATAAATGGGTCTTTGTTATAAAGTGTAATGAGAAAAATGAGGTTGTTAGATACAAAGCCTGCCTTGTGGCGCAAGGTTTCTCACAATGCCCTGGAATCGACTACGATGAGACATATTCTCCCGTAATGGACGTTATAACATTCCGGTACCTTGTCAGTTTGGTAGTTTCTGAAAAACTTGACATGCAGCTTATGAATGTGGTTACAGCATATCTCTATGGGGATCTAGATTTAGAGATATATATGAAGGTTCTAGATGGACTTCAATTACCCAAGTCAAGTGGCTCTAAACTACGGAGCGCGTTTTCAATAAGATTGAGACGCTCACTATATGGATTGAAAGAATTCGGACGGATGTGGTATAACCGTCTAACTGACTACTTGATTGGGAAGGGATATGTCAACAATGAAATATGCCCATGCGTGTTTATAAGGAGGACAAGTTCCGGATTTACAATTGTAGCAGTTTATGTCAATGACATGAACCTAATTGGAACTCTAGATGAGTTAAAGGAAACTGCTAAGTACTTGAAATCCGAATTTGAGATGAAAGATCTTGGGAAAACACGGTTTTGCCTCGGACTAGAACTCGAGCACCGTAGTGATAAGATTAGATCCATCAGTCAGCATATACTCAAAAATTATTAAGGCGCTTTAATGAAGATAAAGCAAAGCCTGTGAGTACTCCCATGATCGGTAGTAGTCTTGAGCCTGAAAAAGATCCGTTTCGTCCGAGGGATGAGGACGAAGACTTATTAGAGGTTGAAGTGCCCTATCTAAGTGCAATAGACGCATTATTGTACTTAGCTCAATGCACAAGACCGAACATCTCATTCGCAGTGAACTTGATAGCTCGACACAGTTCTGTGTCAACACGTCGCCATTGGATTGGCATAAAGACAATCTTTCGATACTTGAGAGGTACGATTGATATGAGCTTGTTCTATACCTATAGAGAGAAAAGAAATAACGGAAGTGTGGGATCAGACTCCACAAGGCAAAATGCCACCTTCTGTGCTCCTCCTCCCTTCCATAAAAATGACAACGATGTCTTGATGAGTTTTGCTGATGTAGGGTATCTCTCTAACCCTCACAAAGGTCGCTTCCAAACAGGTTTTGTCTTTACCATGGGAAGCACTGCGATATCTTGGAGGTCTACAAAGCAGACCCTTGTTGCTACTTCCTCAAATCATGCAGAGATTATCGCTCTACATGAAGCCTTGCGAGAATGCATATGGCTAAGGTCTGTAGTTAGACACATTCGGGGAACTTGTGGTTTGAAGTCTACCATAGATGAACCGACATGCATTTATGAAGATAATGCAGCTTGTATTGAGCAAATGCAGTTAGGTTTCATCAAGGGCGATAACACCAAGCATATATTGCCTAAGTTCTTTTATAATCAGCAACAACAAACACTTCTAAATATTGAAGTGAATCAAATCAGTTCAGAAGATAATGTAGCAGACTTGCTTGCCAATTCTTTACCTAAATGACTAAATTCACCTTCGAGAAACATGTGAATAGCATTAGATTAAGAAAGTTATCTAAACCCTTATAATTGTATAAATCAGGGGGATACCTTGACATCAGGGGGAGGTATGATGTCTACATGTTCGATCTCGAAGAGTGAAGAACGTGTTGTGCTCTTTTTGCCCTTCAACTAGGGTTATTTTTGTCTCATAGGGTTTTTGTTACCTGGCAATGTTTTTAGTGAGGCAATGATCAAAGCGTCATCACTGAGTTTGAGCGATACAAGGGGGAGTGTTGAAGGATGTCGACTACTTCACATTCAAGCGCGTTGTGCTCTATTTCTCCTTTTAAGGTTGTTTTTTCCCACATGGTTTTTATTACTTGGCAAGGTTTTTGACGAGACAACTTAGAAGCGCATAGCAGAGGCAACACTATTGACATGGAATATCTAAGGGGGAGTGTTGTGAATGATAATGACTATTCATGCAATAGGTATTGCTTAATGTATGCGATTGACAGACTCGTAATATATGCGATTGACAGACTCGTAATGTATGTGATTGATTAGTGTAGCTATTATGTATTGCTTTTTGTATACATGATGTAACCCTATATAAACCTCATGGTGAGTTGAAAACAAGACATCATTCCAATTCTCTAAAACAATTATCCCATTATTCACTAAAATAATAAACTTTTTATGTGATCTTAGTTCATCGATGTATCATTTTCATTCTGAATTCAATAATACGGTGCTAAAGCACTAATGCCTTGTGAAGAGGATCAATTGTTATTCATAAGGCATATATATGGGAGTAATTGGCATTCATGTTTACTTTGTACTTGAAGCAAATCTTAAGGTTCCTCATTATCCAACATAAGTTTAAACTAAAAGTACATGTTTTAGAAAGCCGGCACCAAATGCCCAAGTGACCTTCAAATAACCCTTCACCCTCTTATTCATCACTGCAGTAGCATCAAAACTAAGAACATAACGACAATGTCAAAATACCTCTTTCACATTTGTGCTGTGATCGATTGTCAGCACCGAAGTCAAATTGTTTAAACTGTAAAGCTCATCAGCACTAGATGATCGACGCTTGCATAAAGTTTCCTTATTAATCCATTCAAAGTTTTGCTTGATCTTGGGATCTACTTTCTGAGCTAAAACCGCACTACTATCCCCAATATTCATCAAGTAAACATCATCTCCCTTCATCAACATCACCAGCACACAAGACCCCATCAGAGCCAACTTAGGATTTTCGGTGACCACCTTATTCGCAACATCCAAATAGGCCTCCTCAGTTTTTCCTAATGCCTCCGAAAGAGCCTTGAGAACATCCGAGGGGTTTGTAGCTGTGTAGATCCTAGAAGGAGCCTAGAGGGGGGTGAATAGGCTCACAGCCAATTTTTCGTTCAAAAACCTTTCTCAGGGATTGCAAGAAGGTGATCAATCCTGAGAACTGATATTGAACAGAAAGTATTGTAAATTCAACAAACCAACTAAAGCAATAAAGAACACATGTTTTGTTGACGCAGTAAAACCCTATAAAGGGAAAACATTAGCGTGGCCTTCACACTTGAAGGACCAAAACCAAATCACTAATGAAAAACATATTACAAGTTTACACTACAGGGATTGAACTGACAGCGGCAATCCTTCCTAGACTGAATCACTAGACTGTGTGTAATCACTACTTGCTAATTGTTTATACAAGTGATACACTTTGAAATCCCAGCTATGAAACAAGCTATGAACGCAACAAGTTCTTTTTGGAGATTTCACCTTTGAAGCTTGCAATACCCAAATTACCTCATGGGATGCAAGAGATGATTATACATGAATGAATGAATGGTTCGTTGTTTTTCAAATTGTTTTCAACATGGAACAAGACACTTTGAAAAATAGAAAACCAAAGAGATAACTCTTTAACAACAAAGGGACTGAAAAACAAAAGTATTTTCAATACCCGAGTAGGAACAGAGAACCCATATATATATAGAGGACGAAGAGGAAGGTCAGTTCACTCAAGGACCCCTTAAGCTCAATTGGAGTAGGTAAACCCATACCCTTAATTTCAGATTGCACATGTAAACTCAATTCCCAAATTTCAAATTGGAAAACCAAATTTAGAAGCCAACTCCTAATTTCCTTAATAAAAGCTGACACAAGAAGGGAACCCATAAAAAACCCATGGTTTTGTGAAAAGAGATGCCATGCATGAGCTTACTGGAGCCATGAAGAAGAGGGGTCTTCTTTTGATCTTCAAACTTGAAGCTTGATCTTGGACAAGACAGCAAGCTAAGATAGGATGGGAAAGCACGAGGGCAAGGCAGCAAACTGATCTTCAAGTCTTCAAGTGAGTCTTAGACAGCAAGACAACCAAGACAACCACAATTGTTAAACAATTATGGGCTTGGGCTGCATATTTGGGCTTCTAACTCTTGGGCTTAAAGGGTAGAGATGTTTTGTTAATGTGAGGAATGCCAAACATGATATACTAACAAGTTGCCACACCATAATACACCTTAAGCTTCAAGTTCTCCTTAGTTTTCCTCTCAAGCTCTAGCCTTTCTCTATCCCATTCACACTTCCTACTTCCATCTCCTCTGACTCTGGAAATTATTCTATGCACCGACGGTATAAATGAACCAACACTTATAAGATGATCTCAACCCTTGATATATATAATTAATATTTTTATTAATAACCTACGAGTGTATTTAATATAATCTAACTATTCATTTATGTCGGTGCCTGCACTGACGGTGTAAATGAACCAATCCTCCTCTGACTCTCCTCCCACTTATTATCCATCTCATTACTTTCATTCCTCAAATGCTTGCTCAACACATTCTCCACTGTACAATTCTCCTTATCAACTCCATCAATGCAGCCAACCTCACTAAAAGAACACGAAACCACATTCGAATCCGATGATTTCAATTTCGTGGATTCGATTTCCAACATGTCACTCCATAACAGCCCCTTGAGCTCCTCATTAGGCTTGGCAATTCAGCCCATGACCCGTTAACCGTCCATTAACCGCTCGCTAAAAACTCATTAATTTCCGCCCGATAACTTAACGTGTTAATGGGCTGCCAACCTGTTAGTTAACGGGCGGAAACGGGCTGCACGAAGGAATCTATCGAGCTCGGTTAGAAGAGAAAAAAAAGAGTTTTTTTTTATTTTTTATTTTTTTTAGAATTATGAGCCCAATATGTATTAACTTTTGATAGTTAGATTTAATGAAAATCAACAATGAAAAAGAGTTTTAATGGGTAATGGGTTGGAAGAGGGATTAAAAAAAAATAATAATAAAAAATAAAAACATTTTAAAAATTATTTTTGAGAAGGGTTTTAATAGATAATGGGTGTGAAAAAGAGTTTTAAAAAATGCAAAAAATAAATAAATAATAAATTCATTTTTATGTTAGCGGGTCTTAACGGGTTTCAATGGCCAATTTATTGTTAACAGGTATTAACGGGTTTTAGTGGGTAATTGATTAGAAAAGAATTTTAAAATTTAAAAAAAAAAAAAAAACCTTAGCGGTCTTAACGGATTTCAACGGGTAACCCACGAACCAGTCGGGCTAAACCCGTTATAACCCGTTAAGATAACGGGTTGAGCCCGTTAGAGCATCTCCAACAAGTTGGTCAAAAAACTTGTGTCAAATTCGAATTTGAATGATGATGTGTTATGGTCATTTTTGACAAATTTTTTGTCCAATGGATTATTTATATTTAAATATTATTTTATTATTTTTCAAAAAATTTTATAACAAAAAGATTCTCTTTCTTCTCTATCTCCTGTTCAGCACTTCAACCCAACCATTTTGGGTCTGGTTCAGAAGCTCTATGTCTTCTTCTTCTGCTTCTCTCTCTCTCTCTCCGATTTTCCCCTCTCCCTCCCTTCCCCCTTCTTCCCCCACCCCACAAAAGCAACCAACCCAAAACCAAAATTTTCCCCTTTTTATGCTCAGACCAAGATCTGCAAAAAGCATCAAAACAGAGAAAGAAAGATTAAAGTTTGAGTCTTGATCAGGAAAGAGCTTAGCTTGACTTTGCAATAAGGATGGACACAAGCAAGCAAAGCCCAATTAATAGAAGAAGCAGAAAGATATCGAATTATTGGGATTCATTTTTATCTGCATTTGGGTGTAAGATGTTCTTCATTTTGCTGTTATCTCCATTAAATCACCAACACCAAATCTCAGATCAGAAATTATACTTTGCGAATATTTGCCAGAAATTCATGAATGTTTGCCATAATTGTTTCTGGTATGGTAGGAAGAAATTGAGAGATGAAAATCAGAGAATGATTCATGAAAGGTTTGTCATAAGTGGCTTTGTTCTGGGTAAGACGAAAGAGAGAGACTGAGAGAGTGGTGAAGAGAAGCAAAGAGCGAGAACAGAAAAAATTTGACAGAGTTGGGGAGAACTGTCAAATTTGACAGATTGGTTTGATATGTCAAATCCACGTAGGATTTGACAGATCTATTGGAGTTGGGTTGCTCTATCAATTCTTACCGTTACCTTGTCCATCTGGCAAAAGACCTCTCCGTTGGAGATGGTCTTAAGTCCGCCCGTAACCCGCCCGTAACCACACTATTGCCAGGCTTACTCCTCATGCACAGCAGAGTAAAGATTCGACAACAAATAATTAGGAGCATCAGGGCCATTAAACCCATCATAAATCCCCACAAACACCCAACCATGCTCATCAGAAACCACGTCTCGATCCTCACCCGCCTTCCCTTGAGCCCACTGAAGATTCTGACTTTCCATTGAGAAATCCCCAATCCCATTCTCATTTCCACTCAAACTCGCATGGCTGCTCAAGTTAGTACTACTCGGATTCAACTCCTCGCTGATTTTCTCCGACTCCATTTCTTTCGGCGTCACAGCCGACTTGTGTCGCCGATTCATACTCTTCGAAATCGCTCTTCTTACCATCCTCATCAAATTCCTTCTCTTGGGCTTTTTCTCAAGCACAATTCTCTTTTATCTACTCCGACCAAGTCTTCTGGCAGAAGTTAGCAAAGTTCATTCGCTAAATAAGCAAGTTCATTCTCTCATATATACACTACAAAGCACATTAAGATATTTGACTTTAAAATTTAAAAGGCCCATGACATTGGGCCATTAATGGCTTATGCCCGGAGCCGGCCTCTAATTTTGAACTCTCAAGTGTCGCTTTGACTGTGATGGCGGGGTCAACGGCGAACCTCAGACTCCGCAATCGCCACCCTCGTCTGAGTATTAAGAATCGGAAAATTGGGGAATGCGTTGTAGGGTGGGGGTTGGTGCAATACAATAGAATCATGTTCTTTCCGGAAAAGAACTCCATTAGGGTCTTCCAAGTACATGGATCAAACTTCCGGATTTTGAGCTCTCAACCGTCACAAAATCCTTGTATTTAAAGCTTAATTGTGTAATTTGAGTCGATGTTGAAGTTGCTATCTAGCTAATTGATGTGTTTTGGAGTATTCTCTGGACTTCTTTAACTGGAACAAAGTAAAAATACGGTACTGTGATGGCGCGTCTTTTGCAGGCCACCCCGAAAATGAGGTGAAGGTATATTTTTGTTTGGAGATTTTGGGCCTTGTTTCTGAACTGGTTATAGTTTTTTGTAGATGGGAGGATTTTTTTTCTTTGGAGAAACGTAATGGAAGTAAGTTACTTGCTAGTTGTAACATTGCCTGTTCTTTTGTTTTGTAGAATGGATCAAAACTTTTCTTTAGGGGACAGCTCATCTGGGAAGCAATTATGGATGAACTCTTGTCAATTGGCTTGTCAAAGTCAAAACAGGTATTCTCTGTGGTGACTAGGAATTAAAGCTTGTCTAGAAAAGGGCCAATGGTTATGACTAATACAAGCCAATGTTTCAGTCTCATTTCATGAGCTGATTCTTTCACAGGCATTCGTGTGTGTGTAATTGAATACTGGTCCAGCTCTGCTTATATGCATAACTGAAATCTTACAGGCGCTTCTTTCTGGATGCTCAGCCGGCGGGTTGGCAACTCTTATACACTGTGATGACTTTCGAGGTCTTCTACCTAGGGATTCAAGGATTCAACTGTCAAATGTCATGCCGATGCAGGTTTTTTTTCTTGATGAGTATGTTTTATGTGTACTACAGCCTTGCACCAACATCTTTTAGCTCAACCATTCAGTATGAAGTCTTTATAGGATAATACATTTATCTGAACTCTTGTAGGATCATTGTTCTTTTCATCTAATATCTCTTTAATCATAAATTTCATAAGATGGTAGTGAAGTTGATCTTCTTCTTTTATTTTTTAAAGTTGAGTCATCAGGAACCAATCATGCTTTGAATACTTCTCACATACCATCTTCTTTTTTAACCAATTTGAAATGCTTTCCCATCAGGCCACAATTGGAATTTTCAAAGATTTGCATGCTTTTAGGAACTAATTGTTAAGCACATGTGCCTTTTCTTTTCTTTTTTTGCTCCATCTGTAACGCATCTTCCGTGCTTGGGATATTGATTGCATAAGATAACTAGATAGATAGATTTTCAGTTCTTTTCTGTTTCCGACATTTCAAGAAAGATGTTAACCAAAACCGGACCATGAGAACTTTTTATTGTGATGTTGTAGTTCTTCAGGTATGCTCTATTCTTACTGCCTTGTGTAATTTTTACTGGTATTCTGTTGTATACTCTTTTGCTAGAAGTAGTTGATGGAGCTAATATGGGATGCCTATCAGTAGTCAAATCATATTTGAATTTTTGAGAGGTGCATCTGCTTCTTTTTATTTGAGTCTCACAGATAGTACGTGAGACTTTTCTGTTAGCGTGAGTCACGGTTTAGTATTAGGAATGGAACATACTGTAATTATTTCGTAGTATAGAATATATTGTACTTACCTATTATATTCTTTGTAACCCTCTTTATATACCTCCACTGTGAGATGAATAAGATATCCAACAATTCATTCTCTAAATCTCGTCTTGTTTGAGTTGGTATCAAAGCAAAGATCCGAAAAGGACTTTGTCTCGTCTTTTCCTTTGGTCTCTCTCAGTCCAAAGAAATAGTTGTGTTTTGAACCCATTTATTTGGGTCGAACTGTACGACGTCAATCTCTCTTCCAGGCCGGCTTCGTCTTCATCCAAGGGACCGCCGGTGCTCTCCTCCTTTCCAGGTGACCTCGTCATTCATCCAGGGGCGACCGTCCACCCATCAATTTACACAACTGGCTTCGTTTTCAGTTCACCCAGGCCGGCTTCGTTTTCAGTTGCTCACCTGCCAAGACCGGCGATCTCTTCAATTCCGACCGCCTTCGTCTTCAGCCCAGACGCTCCAAGCCGCTTCAACCCCAGTCGCCGTCGTCGCTTTGCCCAGACCAGACCCGACGAATTGCTTTGGGCACCCACCCAAATACCGATCCTCCAGATCCGAGTTTCCAGACCGTGGTCCTCCTCTCCGCCACGTTTTTTGTTCGTCAGCCTTCAGCCTTCACACCGGCCGTGCCCAGATGACCCAACTCGGACAACTCCGGTCTCGAACAGCAGTAAGCAAATCGCAACTCAACCCAGTCGACTCAACTCGGTCAACTCGACCCAGTCGACTCAACTCGGTCAACTCGACCCGGTCAACTCCAACAGGTTAAAAAAAAAAAAAACAAAAAAAAAACAAACTGTTATTATTTGTTGGAGTTGTATCTGTTCTTATTTCAGCTGCATACTTTGAGATTTGTGTATTTGTTGCTATTGTACTATTGCAATGGGTGGTGATGACAGTCAAAGTTCTAAGGCCAATGATGTGCAGAAGGTTGAGGTCTCTGTCAAGAGCTCAGAAGGTGGTTCTTTTGGGGGTACCAAACTCACTGGTACCAATTTCCGCACATGGAAGAAAATTATGTCAGTTTATCTCCGTGGAATCCACAAAATGGGGCATGTGACTGGAACAATCAAGACTCCTAGGGAAGATGATGTGGAGGCCTATGCCAAGTGGGAAGATGATGATGGATTTGTGATGTCAATTCTATTTCGAGCCATGACTGATGATGTGCTACAGATGGTGGAAGAATGTGAAACTGCTGAGGCGATATGGAAGACATTGGGGGATTTGTATACCAACGAGTCTGATTTTATACAGGTTCATGAATTGATGTGTAAAGCTGCTAATATGCAACAGAATGGGCAACCAGTAGCTGTGTACTTCACCAAGCTGAAAAATGTGTGGGCTGAAATTGATCAGAAGCGTCCTTGCAAGATAAAGAATTCGGAAGATCTTGTGTGGTACCAGAAGGAGAAAGAGCTGGAAAAGGTCCATGTATTCCTGAGAGGGCTTGATGAGAAGCATAGCAGTGCTAAGGGAGAATTGCTCAGAATGACAGACCCGCCTAGTTTGAACACGGTTTTTACATACATCCGCAAGGATGAGTCTCAGCAGGAGAGTGTCAAACATGCACAGGTTGAAGCATCCAGCCTAGCCATTCAGTCCAAATCACCGGCACCGTTCCTTCATCAGCAGAGTTCAGCCCCACTTCTTCAGCAAGGTTTCCCACAAGGCTTCACCAACCGCACTCGTCCTCAATGTTCTTATTGCAACGACCTTGGGCATTTCGAGAGACATGTTGGAAGCTGAACCCACACCTTAAACCTAAAAAGCAAGGCTATCGTCCTAAGGCGAAAGCAGCAGCTGTTCAATTGGTCCAAGAACCAGACTTCTATGGCATAGTTGGCCAAGATCATCATACAGCAGGTGGAGTTACTCCTACAACCTCTATAGCTGGTCGAGGTAAAATTGGTATGGCTTTAAAGGTTTCTCACTTTGTTGGTTCTGATACATGGATTATTGATTCTGGTGCCTCTGACCATATGACTTTTGATAAATCATTTTTTACTGAGTTGTCTCCCCCACCAGTGTCCTATGTCACCAATGCCAATGGTGAGGCTTTCCCTGTGTTAGGGTCAGGGTCCGTGCGTATTACTCCCACTTTAGAACTTCATAATGTGTTATATGTGCCTGACTTGTCTCATCACTTGATATCTGTTCCACAGTTGAATACTGAGTCTAAATGCTCTGTAACCTTTTATCCTATGTACGTGATGTTTCAGGATCTTCTCACCAGGGAGTTAATCGGTCGGGGGTATCTGAGGGGCAGATTGTTCCATCTGGATCAGACATACGCAGGGGAGAAACCAGGAGCACCGTCTCGCGCCGCTTTGACTTTGACTTCTGATAAGCTAAGTGAAGTTTGGTTGTGGCATCGCCGTTTAGGGCATCCATCTTTTAGTCTTATGAAAAAAAAACCATGCCTACTCTGTTTATTGGTGTGGATGAGTCTGTTGTACATTGTGAAACATGTGTCTTGGCCAAAAGTCATCGTGCTACTTATTCTCTTAGTATTTCTAATAAAAGTGTTATTCCTTTTGAGTTGATTCATTCTGATGTTTGGGGACCTTCTAGAGAACCCACTGTGTCCGGTATGAGGTATTTTGTGTTGTTTATTGATGATTGTACGAGATTGACATGGGTTGCTCTTCTTAAAACCAAAGATGAAGTCTTTCCAGCTTTTCAAACTTTTCGTACTCTTGTTCAAACACAATATCATAGCACCATTAAAGTCCTTCATTCTGACAATGGGGGAGAATATGTTAATCATGTTTTCCAAGAGTTTTTCAAAGCCCATGGGATTGTTCACCAAACCACATGTCCACAAACACCAGAGCAAAATGGTGTGTCTGAAAGGAAAAACCGTCATTTACTTGATATGGCTCGTGCCCTTCTCTTTAGTGCTCATATGCCTAAGTATCTTTGGGGCGATGCTATTCTTGCTTCTTCCCATCTTATCAATCGTCTTCCATCTAGTGTCCTTCATGGAAAAATTCCATTTGCGTTTCTTGCCTCTCATGTTTCCTTATCTTCATTTCATAATCTGCCAGCTCGTGTCTTTGGTTGTGTTGTTTTTGTCCATATTCCTAAAAATCAGCGGTCTAAGTTGGATGCCCGAGCGCTTAAGTGTGTGTTTGTGGGCTACGGAGGTTATCAGAAAGGGTACAAGTGCTATCATCCACCAACCAGAAAGTACTATGTCACTATGGATGTTACTTTCTTTGAGGACATGAGTTATTTTTCCTCCTCAGATACAGCTCTTTAGGGGGAGAATTCATTTTTTGAAGAGCTATATCATGGAGAGGGGGAGGAATTAGAAGGTGAAGGAGAAGTCGCACAGACAGGAGGTATTTTGACGGATCCAGTTGAGAACATTGACTCATCAGAAGTAGAAGCTCCAAATATCCAGACACCAGTTTCAATCATTGAACATGCAGTTGAAGACACAACTGCCCCTACTGTCATCACTTCTACCCCTGACCCACAACTTGCTGGTGCTGAAGATCACTCAGTTGAGGTATGTCCACCCACTAATACTAGCAATAGTGAGTCTAATGTTGAGCAATATGTGTTACCAAGTAGGACTACTCGAGGTCAATCAGCCAAAAGATATGAACCTACTCTTACTGCCAAGTCAAAATACCCAATAGCCAATTATATGTCCACTAGGAGGTTGTCTAAGTCATATGAATCGTTTGTGAATCAAATATCTGCTGTATCAGTACCTAACAAAGTGCAGGATGCACTGGGGGATCCAAAGTGGAGGAAGGCAATGGATGAAGAGATGGAGGCGTTGAAGAAGAACAATACTTGGCAACTTGTGCCTCCACCACAAGGCAAGAAAGCTGTAGGCTGTCGTTGGGTTTTTACTGTGAAACATAATGCAGATGGATCAGTGAATCGATACAAAGCACGCCTTGTAGCAAAGGGGTTTACTCAGACGTATGGTATTGACTATGATGAAACATTTGCTCCTGTTGCCAAGATGAACACTATTCGGGTTCTGTTATCATTTGCTGCTAATTTAAACTGGCCACTCCGACAGTTTGATGTCAAGAATGCATTTCTTCATGGAGAGTTAGTCGAGGAAGTATACATGAGCCTTCCACCTGGGTATATAGCTGCTTCTCCTGGTGATTTTGTATGCAAATTGAGAAAGTCTCTGTATGGTCTCAAACAGTCACCTTGTGCTTGGTTTGGGAGATTTTCACAGTTCATGAGGAAGGTTGGTTACAAACAAAGCAACTCAGATCATATATTGTTTCTCAAGCATCAACAAAGGAAGGTAACAGCTCTAATTATTTATGTGGATGATATGGTAATTACTGGCAATGATACTGTTGAGATGGATAGACTGCAGAGACAGCTAGCCTCTGAGTTCGAGATGAAGGACTTGGGTGAACTTAAGTACTTCTTAGGAATTGAGGTAGCCAGGGGGAGAGAAGGAATCTACTTGTGCCAGAGGAAGTATGTTCTTGACTTGTTAACAGAGACAGGTTTGTTGGATTGCAGACCCATTGATACTCCTATTGAGCAGAATCATTGTTTAGCTGAGTATCCAGATCAGGTACCTACTGATCGAGCTCGCTATCAGAGGTTAGTTGGGCGCTTGATTTATTTGGCTCATACTAGACCAGATGTTGCATATGCAGTGAGTGTGGTGAGTCAGTTCATGCATAACCCGAGTGAAAGTCACATGGATGCTGTTATGAGAATTTTAAAGTACCTGAAGTCAGCTCCAGGAAGGGGAGTATTGTTTTCTAGACATAACAACATCCTTGAGGTCTGTGGCTTTACAGATGCAGATTGGGCTGGAAATATTACAGACAGGAGGTCAACATCAGGTTACTTTACCTTTGTGGGAGGTAATTTGGTTACATGGAAGAGTAAGAAACAGAAAGTTGTGGCACGATCTAGTGCTGAGGCCGAGTATAGAGGTATGGCTCACGGAGTGTGTGAATTGCTGTGGCTGAGAAATCTGGTACGTGATCTGGGTTTCAAACTCAAAAGTACTATGCAGTTGTATTGTGACAACAAGGCAGCCATTGACATATCACAGAATCCAGTACAACATGATCGTACTAAGCATGTGGAAGTTGATCGTCACTTTATAAAGGAGAAGCTAGATGCCAAAATTATTAGTTTTCCTTTTGTTCCGACGGAAGAGCAACTTGCAGATATACTTACCAAAGGAGTTTCTAGGAAGGCGTTTTATGACTCACTAAGCAAGTTGGGCATGGTCGATGTGTATGCGCCAACTTGAGGAGGAGTGTTAGCGTGAGTCACGGTTTAGTATTAGGAATGGAATATACTGTAATTATTTCGTAGTATAGAATATATTGTACTTACCTATTATATTCTTTGTAACCCTCTTTATATACCTCCACTGTGAGATGAATAAGATATCCAACAATTCATTCTCTAAATCTCGTCTTGTTTGAGTTTTTCATCCACTTTGTTTTAATGTAGATGAGCCACATGAAAATTAAAATTAAATTCTTTTGTTTTGCTAGATAATCCTTTAACAGTATCTTCATGGGAACTGAGGTTTAGGACAAGACTCATTATTGATATCTCTTGCTTGTTTTATCATGCTGTCAGGATTTAGCAAAAAGTTTGCACAAGGATTCTGTTGCAAGAAAGGAACCAGCTAAGGTTGGTGTATGTTTCACTGATCAAATTTGAGAGGTCACTAGTTTTCTGCTCAGTATGATACTATGATGCGTACCAGTAATCTCCTATTATTTTTGTGGCAGTGTCTCTTTCCTGAAAAAATTATTAAACACGTTAGCAGGTGAGGATCTAGATGAAGGATGTTTTTTTTTTTGTTAAGTAGAATCTTATCCCAGGATCTAGATTTAAAAAGAGAGTCCTCTGTCTCCTCCCTCCTTTTATATTTGTTCAGTCCACTGAGGTTATTGTTGAATGCTTAGCTCATAAAGCTTTTCTTAGATTCGTTCTTCCATGCTTTTGCTCATAATTATGATATTTTCGTATGTGAATTCTGTTCAGCAACTTGAAGCTGAGAGCGAAACTTTATAACAGAAAAAATTGCAACTGGTCAGTAGTTTATTTCTAAAATAAAACATGTTATACATCTCTGGTGATTTTACCTAATGTATACATGTTTTGATGTTCAACAGAAACTGAAAGCCTAAACACCCTACTTCAATAGTATAGCATCAAAATATGGCTCTTTAGTTGTGTCTCTTGCCAAAAAAAACATTGTTATTCTGTCATTTTTCTTATGCAAAGTTATCTGACTCATTTGAACTTTGATAGACAATTGCCGAGTCTGTGGGTGATTGGTACTTTAATCGAACTCTTGCAAAGCAAATTGACTGCCCATTTCCATGCAATCCCACCTGTTATCATATGAATTTCACTCAATTTTCACGAGGTTGATTGGACTCGAGAATACATCCCACTTATGATTGGTCATTCCCAAGTTTAGACCTCTACGATCTCAGTATACCCTGGTGGAAATATTCCCTAGTGGTCCAGAGCCTGTAGATACTGATATGATAACAAAGGTGTGTAGAAAAGAACAGTTTATATTTGATATAACGTCTTTAGAACGAGGAGAAAAAATTTCTGTATATCTTACATTGCTGAGTCAGTGTTAACCAGATGGATGGCATTTGCTTTGAATCTCTTTTGTATCTTGATTAGCTGAAATGGAATTGTTCCCATACTGGATTTGACCGATTTGTAGCAACTTCTCTGTTTCAACTCTTTTTGGAAAGGCAAGGCAGCTTGTAAAGCTTCTCCTACAAATGTCTGGTTATATTATTTATTTGAATATTAGTGCTCTTTATATATCATTTTCCACACCAAATGGGAATTACATTGTGTAAATTACCAATTTGGTCAACTACAGATTTTTTTTTTTTTGAATAGAAAATGTCAACTCTATTATTACTAATAATAAGAAAGATTACAAAAGAAATATACGACAATTAAGCATCAGAAATAAGACCTAGCAGAGCTACAACTGGATGCACTAGCGCATATGAAGACGCGCCAGACGTATACCGGGTTAATTAAACAATTATAATGGTATGGCCAACGTCCAATAATAAAAAGACAATATTCCATCAAAATAACCGATGATATGATTGATCAAGCATATTCCTCGATAATTGTACCCCAAAAAGAGAACAATGTTCCACCTATATTACCGATAGTATGACCGACCATGAAAGAACAATCTTCTAACAATATAACTAGTGATGTGACCATCCATGCACTTCCATCGTAAAGAAGGGTGGGGATATATGGAAGGCAGTCATATATGTCTTCAACAACCTTGGAAAGATTGACTGTGAAAAGGTGTTGATTATGATATGCATATAAGAGTCAAAGTTCATCAATTCTAGGGAAAGAATTGAGCAGACAGTTATAATTTTCTAGATTTGGTAGAAAAGCAGAGGTGAGGGTGACTTCAAATTGAAACCTAATTAGGTTGAACTGAACTAAACATAGGGATCGATCTACATCAACTGCTCCATTTCCTAACATTAAGATTCTGAGGTTTCATTTTATTCTAGTATGACTGTATGATGCTCATTTACATCATAAAGTGAAAGTGAGCTCAGATTCTGAGGTTTGGATTTCCATGACAACTCCATCCTGAATTTCTAATCTTGTCTTAATTGCTCCGGTTTCTTTCCCGTGTAATGGAAGAAAGAAAAGAAGAGTTGGGAGAAATCTTAGTCTGGAGTTGGGACATTTGAAAGTCACAATTTGCATCATGCTCATTCCATTACCACTGGACCACTTTCGGATTCACATTCGTTCTGAGTTTACCACTCGTGCAAGGGTTACTCATTTTGCGTCACATTTTCAGACCAAACCAGGAAACTTTGTTTAACACGTACCTTTCAATTTTCCAAACCTTTACATACTAATCTCAGCAGCTATTTGCAGCTTACTGGGTATGTTACAAAGATTATGGGGGATAAAAGGTACAAATGAAACAATGAATGTCAAAACCGGCCATCCAACCCTTGTTGTGACTGTAATTTGTATTTGCAGTATTTGTGTTTATTCAAAGCGTCAAACGCCATATTCTTCTCTAGAGTGAAATAATAATAATGGAAATGTCATCATGGTATTGACGGGCGTTCCCCTTGTGGGGTGTCAAGCAATTTATGGAAGGCCAGTCCTGCAGACCCTAATATGCACATGAGTTAATGTTCCATGAAAATAGTTATAACTGCATTCATCTTTCGAGACAAGTTATGATACTGTTATGTTTATCATACACTGATTTTACATATATTTGAACAAAAATTACAATTTATGTAAATCAAAATTACAATATTGAGAACAAAGTTATCACATTCGTTTGCACTATTTACATGTAGTTAAACCAAAATTACAACATTAACAACAAATTTGTTCAAAAATTTGTAATAAGGTCGTAGGTGGTGTAATTACCATTAATAAAACTAAGATTACACAAAATATGACTCACGTTACCACAATGACAGCAAATTTGCTGTCACATTTGTAAATGTGAGTATAACATACTGATATGTAATATAGAACTTTCCTCATCTTTCAGTTCTTGGTTCAAATAAACTGAGGTATAGTACTTGCCAGCTTTCTTTGCTGCTCTTTAACAACACTTCTTCAATCACATTTTGTGCAGGATGCATGTGATGTATATCAGGAAGGGAAGAGATGAACAACTCTACTTCGGAGACTGCTTCTTCATTGGTGAAGTACTGATAGAGCCCATCAGAGGACAATAATAAAAGACTGTCTCTTGGTCTGAGTTTGTGGTGATAGAATGATGGTATACATGTGATGCAAGAGGCAATCCCAACATAATTGAGTCTAAACATCTCTAGCAGTGCGTCCTATACTTACACTCACTTTTGTGTTTTAGATTACTACTCACACTCGTTTGTGTGTTTACATCTAAACAGATAGTGGAGTGAATAGTAATTTTAAGGAAAAAATGTGAATATCACCTCCCTTTTTGTTATTGCTTCAAAAGAAAAATGACAGATGCTTCAATTAAGCATCTGATGTTGGGTTGGGTTTTGAAACTCAAACACTATTCTGAGGTTTGGAAAGTAAACTCACCTTAATATGGCTAGACTCATACTGATAGGAGCATTTCAATGTGACGTCTTAATAGTTAATTCATCATATTTTACTTAGTTATTTCCTTTACTTAATCATTTTTAAAGTAGTTTCTATTTTCTAGGTACATTAGAATAAATAACAATGAAATGAGCTTAAAGGCACCTGAGAAGGATGTGAGACGTTGGAAATGACATGTAGAAGGCACAAGGGATACATAAATTAGCTTAAATGAAGAAATAGAGTATTCCTGGTCCAACCAGGAATTCCTGGTTCGACTAGGAATCGCAGTCAAAGTAGGAAACTTGGGTCAACTGGGAAAAATGTTCTGAGAAATGAAGAAAAATGGAGAAAATGCAGAGTCCTAGTTGGACTAGGAAACCTGAGAGTACTAGGAGAAAAAATGCACTAAAGGCCAAATCAGGAAGTCTGTCTATGCAAGTCAGTCAACTTCGACAGATCATTGAGGCAGCTCAAAAAGAACTAGATGATGATCTTTATATTGATGGAAAGCCTCGAATGTCTAGTTTTCAGAGTTTTTTTACGACCTATCAATATCATTTTTTCTAGAAGAAGTTATGGCCGATTTAGTACAGGAAGGTCAAGCTACGCGTAAATCGGACTTTTGACGGGAATTTCTATTTTGAGGCCCAAATCACATTGGAAAGCCCATGGCAGAATTTATGCTTTATATTTCAGATAATATTGCACATGTGACGTCCTAGAGGCTTCAAGAAGGGTTTGGCATCATCCTTGGAGAGTTTTAAAAGATTACAACATGGAAACAAGTCCAGATACGTTGCTTGTTGCTCACACCCCTATTTGGAAGAATCTTAGGAGATAAAATTAGAAAATATTCATGTTAATTCTGGAAAAATAATCTCCCTAAAATTAAGGTGCTATTTTGGAGGCTTCTCATTGGCTGGATGACATAGGAATGATGACATGGAATTATTTGATTGGCTAATGCTGTGTGGATCAATCAGAAAAATTCCTAGTAATTAAAAGAAGGATCCGGAAGGCCTAGACTTCTCCTATATATAGATGCACCCAGGACGTCTCATTCACCAATTCGTTCATTCTTTTCTCACACCAAAAATTAGATACCAATCTCTAGTCTTCTAATTCTGCATCTTTAAGCAAGGAGGAGAAGAAGCCATGCAATACATCAAGATCCTAGTCGCCATCCACCCTTGTGTCATCCCTAGAAGACTGCTTGCTTTCAAAGATCTTCAGTTCTTTGTGTAATACCCCGAAAATCCAATTTATTTTCCAATGACATTTTTGAATGATTTCGAGGTCATGGGAGATTGTACGAAGCTTGGAGAAGTGTGAAATTGTTCGATCGATGTTATTTCGAAATCGTACGTATTTAGGGGCGTCTCAAAAATCGACTTTTTATACGTACAAAATTTGGGAAAACTTCCTTCATGAAAGTTGTAGAGCTCGTCGATACGATCACGTGCATATGCGGAACACAAAATCGGAGTTCGTATGAATTAGTTATGATTTTTTGAAAATATTTCCATTTTTATATAAGGCTTCCTTTTTGGGAAATTTCCAAAATAATCATTCAGCTTTCCAAAATTGGAAAGCCCGTTTCTCTCTCTCTCCGCCCGCGTCCGACCGGAACGAAAACAGAGCACGGAGGCTCCGGCCGAGTTCTCCTAGCTCCGGCCACCGTTTGCCTCCAAACCACCTCCATCAGCTCCAACTCCCTCCTCCGAAGCCATCTGTGGCAACCTTCCACGGCGGCGTGGACCCTAGCGGCGGCGGCGGCCCGGTTTCGATTAAAGCTCGATTTTGGTCAACGCCGGTTTTCTCCTAGCTCCGGCCACCAAAACTTCCGATCCTTGGCTCCATGAACTCCCCTCAACCTGCTGATCATCATACTAGGAGGATTGCACCTAGAGTGACCGGTTTCACGTTCGTCGGAGCTCGGTAAGTTTTCGATCCGAAACGAAAATCTTTAAATCGGTATATCTCGAGTTTTAGTGCATCGTTTTGATTGATTATTTTTCCAGTGGGTTTTACTTGATGTTCTTAAAAACTCTCTAGAAGGAATCGAGGCCTGAAATTGAAGTTTTTAAGTCGAAAATCGAGTTGGTCGGTTTCTGCAAATTTCCGCCGAATTCTGGAAAATCCCGGCCATCTTCATACAGTTCAAGGTAATTTTCGACCTCTTCCGGTCATTTTCAGACTTCGTGCTAGTTATGAAAGTTGTTCAGCTTGATGAGAGGAAGAGGAGCAGCCCGGCCCCGACACCATTGGCGGTGGTCGGCGGCGGCTCTGCCATTTTTCCGGCAACATTTTCCGGCCACCTCCGGGGGTCAAAAATGTGATTTCTTTACAGTTTTAGATTCTACGTTTCGATACGATCGTTTGCATATATTATTCATAATTTTTGGATATCGTATGATTTAATTATGAATTTTGACGGTTTCGATCGATTTCGATAATCTAATTAATGTTTTTCGAAGATCGGACCGTCCGATGGACTTGTAGTCTTGATATGTTGATCGTATGACTGTCCCGGTGACCTTGTGAGGTCACGGGCGAAGATCCGACCGTTGGATCTTCGTATAATTGTGAATTAGGGTTTTGGAAGGCGATTCGTGAGAATCCGACCGTCGGATTTTCATGAAATTTTGTGGAGATGTTTATAAGGACGATTCAGGAAGATCCGACCGTTGGATCTTCGTGATATTTTTGGAGGATGATCTTAAGGGCGATCCGTGAGGATTAGACAGTTGGATCATCATATAATTTCGATCCGACCGTCGGAACGTCTTTATTTTCGAATCTGACCGTTGGATCATCTCTATTTTCAGATCCGACCTTTGGATCATCTTTATATTCAGATCCGACCGTTGGATCATCTTTATATTCAGATCCGACCGTTGGATCATCTTTATTTTCAGATCCGACCGTTGGATCACCTTTATATTCGAATCCGACCGTTGGATCACCTTTATATTCGAATCCGACCGTTGGATCGTCTTTATTTTAGAATCCGACCGTTAGATGGTAGTATTTGTGTGGTTTATGATTTATTTGCTAAGTTACGATCGCATTTGATTAGGTGACTGATGGTTTGAGTTGATGGACGATTGTGGATCGTATTGTGAGCGGTTTTGGTGTGTATTGTGAGATTGAAGACGCAGCGGGATTAGAGGTGAGTAAATCTCACGTGGTTCATATTACGAACCTTGCATTTTTAATTAATTTATTTGTCGTAATTGTGTGAAAAATATTTATGGAATAAATATTTGTTTTTAATCACATGGACTTGATCAACTACGGTCCATAGGTAAGCAAAATGATTTTAAATTATACAAAATGAATTTCCTGTTTTCTTGCGTGAACTATAGTTGGTATTAGTGATTATCCATGTGCGGATGATTACGTATATATATATTTACGTGGATATATATATGGATTGGTATGACATTGAAGAGTGTGGAATTGTGGTGTTTTATTAATTATGAGTTGATATGTGGATTCATACGTGATTTATCATATTTATATGCGATGATTGTGATCACTGAGTCATGTAGTTTTTATGATGGATAGTGGGGAATGTATAGAGTGTTGGGATGTAGTGCTCTGAGGACTGGGAGTCCGAAGAACGCCGGTTAATTGATAACCGAGATGTAGTGCTCTGAGGACTGGGAGTCCGAAGAACGCCGGTTAAATAATAACCGAGATGACAGGTATCAAAGTAGTTAGAACTCTAACGTGTTATTGGTGTTGGGTCCAAACAGTTGGGATGGACCAAAGTTGTAGTATTGTGGGTAGAGAATTGTGGAAATGTATTTGTTGGGGATTTTCTGTGTTTGTTCTGATGTTTCCTTGCAGAGGTTGAATTGTTGATTTGTACTTGAATTAAAATAAACATGTTATAAAATCAACGATTCTTTCGTATTTACTCACGAGTTTTGCAAAAAGCTTACCGGGTTTTGTGTTGTTGCAATTCCCGGTACACTATTCAAATTGTGTAGCGGGAAGTCTTGCAGGTTAGGAGAATCAGGGCGGTGACCGTGCGGGTTAGAGTAATTGTTGTAGTTTTACAATGATTGTAATAGTGAGGTGAGTTGAGTTCAATTGGAGTTTTACAATTTACTTTGTTTAAGTGAGTTGTAATAATAAATTTGAAATTTGTAATTTGAGAGTTTGTGTTTTTAGTTGTATATTCATGTCTCGGATTATGAATTTGTTATTCAAAATTCGGGGCGTGACACTTTGTCTCAAGACTCTGTCATTCATCTTTCACAGTGTATTTCATATTTTTCTTTTGTTTTCTTTGTTTGATTTTGTAAACTATGAATTTTAGTTAACATAACGTTAATGGCAAAATTTAAAGCCCGTTTATATGTTTTGAAATAAAGTTCTGATTTCTATATGTTGATTTCTATGTTGCTTATGTGAGATTACTTAATTGATTTTGGATTACAGAAAACTTTTATATGTATGTGTTTTTTGGTGACCAACTTAGGATATATGCATGTAATTGGAGCTAAATTTAGGTAAACAATTCACCTAATAGTTTTGTGAACCTAAATCATAAGTAGTAAAAGCTTTGGACAAAAGTCGAAATCAATTAAGGAAGATGGCAAATAGATGAACTTTTCCATACTAGGTTGTGCACTTTGGTTCACATCCTTTCTTTGTTTTTCATGCGTTGAATGTGTTCTTGATTAGCTAGCTTTCTAGACTATGATTGCATGTTCAATAGGATTAATATAGGTGTTTCACTTAGATTAATTATTCAAGGAAAGTAAAATATGGGAAATCGTTTGCTTATTAGCGTTTCATATGGTCAACTTCTTTCTTATGACATAGAAAATCAACCATAGGAATTGTAATCGGATTTCTTGCATATGAATGTGGTTTTGACCCTTGTTCCTTGCGTTCCACCCTTTTATATGTGTTTTTATGATTCTTTAATTTTATTTATTTTATTTTTGTTTGCATTAAAAATCCTAAAATCCCCCCTTTTTACGTTAACTTGTATATTTTCATTTTTTGTTTTATTTTTGTAAATAATACTTTATACTTTTATTAATTATTTATTTATTTATGCAATTACATGTGTACCTTCAATCTCCGGCTTGAACGATCCCTACTTATTCTATGCTGACAACTATATTTTGCAGGGTTAAATTGTGTACTACTTTTAGCATGTCACGTACCTTATGTAATGTTATCAAAATTTTCCCTTTGGATTACTACTCACACTCCTTTGTGTGTTTAAGTTCAAACAGAAGCAGAGTGTAAATGGTAACTTTAGGAAGAATAAAAAATGTGAATATCACCTCCCTTTTAGATATTCCTTCATAAAGAAAAATGACGTTGCTTACTTGAAGGACTGATGTACACTCTAGTTATACCTTGCCAAACGAACTGATAAAGTAATTAAAGGTATTCGTTTATCATGTTTATTCTTTTCTTGATCGACCTGCCCATGCCATAATGCGTTCCTTGATACACTCACTAGATCAGCTTCAACCATACTTAAAGAACTTATATATATATATGTGTGTGTGTGTGTTACAAACTAACCATATATATCTACTTGATCAACTTAAACTTCAGTAGTTCTGTTCCAGAGTTTGTTCCAAGGGATTTTCTGCATCTTCATTTCCCAAATTCCCCTCCTTTTAATCCAATCATCTGTAGAAGAAACCCTATTCGAAACTAAGCCATCCAGGTATATAATTCACTGGCGCAAATGTAGTTAGTTAATTATTGTCTCTCCCTGTGCATCTCTTTATGTTCTCTGTGTGTGTCAAATGAATCACATTTCTTTCAAGCACATTTTCCCCATATATATTTGCAATAATTCGTAGTCAACATTCAGAACTTTGTGGTATAATTAAGGAAGCTTCCAAGCTATGGCCGGCCGCGCTAAACAAAGAGACGGTGAAAGGTTGGTTCCCTCTCGATCCTTTAACTAATTAAAGTTCCTTGTTTCTGCCTTCTTATCACTTATGCAATCAGCTGAAACTCTGCTGTAGTGAAGACTTGGGAAAGACTTTCGTCTTCTTCTAGCCTCCAAGCTCCTCCCTTTATTTTGTCTATTTTTTCTTATTTAGAAAATTACTGAAAACTGCTTTGCCACTTTACATTATTTAATTAATATACAGGCATTTCATTTTTACTAGATTTAGACCCTAGATTGATTGCCACACAGACTTCTTTCCATTTGAGGGTTGGTGCCAAATTTTACTATGTCTATAATATCCTTTTCCTATAATGCAGCTGCTTAATTCAATGTTTGTAATGAGTTTTACTTGCTACAAGTGAGTTCCTAGCTTGATGGCAGGATTAGAACTAGGTGCTTTGATGCATGTATCTCTCAGTCTAGCTTTTGGCCTCTTATTAATGCAATTATATGTCTTTGCCTCTAAAATAATTATCAAATTTTTAATTGTTATGCCATAATGTCTTTTAGGATTTAAGTCCTTCCTGACACTAAGACTCTTATATATGTGAGTTGCAATTCTTTAGTGAGGTACTTACTATGTCCGGTAGTTTTTGTTGACCGTGCATGTTTTCCTTGTGTTGCATCCTGGTGCTTTATGCTAAAAAAGGTGTGATAGGTAGGGTGCTTTAACTTGTTGATTTATTTATTTTTATTTTTTTCTTTCTATTTTTTGGTATAGTTGCGTTCTTCTGTGGTGCTTCTGGCTGTTGTTGTGTCGGGAACTCGGGATTACTAGTTTCTTTTTAATTTATTACCAAATAAGATTAATCAATTTACCTAATTACGTAGATAAATTTTGTATATAGGTACATATGTTCAAAAATGCCAGACATAATTTACCTACATTATGTCAGTATTATAAGTAAATCAGTAACTCACTTGCAATAATATCCTATTTACCTACACTATTCTATGAACCTTTGTAGGCAATTATAGTAACTTCCCTATAATGTGTATATAATTTACATACTGTACAACATTGAGTAAAAAATACAAAGTATAAAATAGGCAAAACTATATAAATCATTTTATCAAAAGGTACAGCTATTGTAGGGATGACAATGGGGAGGGTAGGGTAAGGGGATTAAATTACCATCCTTATACCCGACTTCATTCCCCATCCCCTTACCCGCCCCAATCCCAGTAATAAGAAACTGGGGATTCCCCGTCCCCATCCCCATTGGAAATTAGGTCCCCGTACCCGCCCTAATCCCCGTTAACAATATTACTAATTTATTATATAAAAATTCATACAAATAATTATTGATTGTAAAGTATGAAGTTAAAATCAAACATCAACATAAAATAAATTCTTTATTTCAATCAAACAAAAACAAATATAAGTTTCGCTTAAAAAAGAACAATAAAAGTCTGCATTCGACAAACAAATTCCACAATCAACTGCTTAGTGTAACCTAACAACTTACTCATTCACTCCAACAAGGTGAATTGAATAATATCAAAAATATATTGACGGAATTTAAATATTGACAAAAAGATGAAGTTTACATAGATATATTTATAAATAATATCAAAAATATATATAATAAATATATATATATATATATATATTAGATAATTCTTATTGGGTGGGTATGGGGATGGGGATCAAAATACCATCCCCACCCCGTACCCGATTTCAGAATTCGAATACTGATAGGAGCATTTTAATGTGATATTTTAATAGTTAATTCCTCACATTTTGCTTAGTTAATTCCTTAACTAAATCGATTTTTAATTCAATTTCTATTTTTAGGTACATTGGAGTAGATGAAGGTGAAATGAGCGTTAGGTCCATAATTACCTGGAAATGATGGAGAAAAATGGAAATGTTCTAAAAGATCAATTTTACACATATTCCTACTCCGGCTAGGAGAAACCAAGCCAAGCAAAGAAGAAGGAGCGGCCGCCTGACCAAATGAACTTCAAATGAGCTGAAACCTTCCAGATCCATTCTAGACACCCAAAGGATCATTTCTTATGAAGAGTGCCAGAGAAAAATATGAGTGGAAGGCCTTCAAACAATCAGCCCAATTCTCTACAGAAGCAAAACCGGAAAACTGGACCTGTAAGAGGTCCAGCAGCATTTTCGGCCCAACCACATGGCAATACATTCTGAAATTTTACCACAATGATCTACACTCATAGTGGAACATTTCATATGAAGAAGTCAAAGGCTAAAACTGAGTTCTTAGTGGAGATAAAAATTAAAGGAATAAAGGAAGAGAAAGTGATCTCACCTAACAAATCCACTAAGTGTTTAAGTGCTCTAACCTAACCCATTATGATTTGTTTAAAGGCCAAATAGTGTTGCTTGGAAGCCTATAAATAGAGACCAATTCACCATTTCATAACACATTCCTTCATCCATTTCATCTTCTTGTCTCACCATTTCCTCTCCATTTTCCTTAGTCACCAATTCCTTCATCCATTTCATCTCCTTGTCTCACCATTTCCTCTCCATTTTCCTTAGTCACCATTTCCTAAACACCAATTCCTTCATCCATCTCATCTTCTTTGTCTCTCCATTTCCTTTCCATTTTTCTCTCCATCCTCTAGTTTTAAGTTTCTGCATTTTTAAGCAAAGAGAAGAAGAGAAGAAGAAGCCATGAAGCCTCCTAGCCATCATCATCCACCTTGTGCCGTGATAGTGAAGTCTTGCTTTAAAGATTCAAGATCAATGTTTCAAGCTCTTCATCATCCACTCCCTTCATGGTGTAATTCTATCTTTTTCCTTGTAATTTCTCTTGTTTTCTTTGTTTGATTTTGTAAAACTATGAATTTTAGTTAACAAATAATGTTAAGGGCAAAGTTTAAGCCCAATTTCTATGTTTAAATAAAGTTTTCGAATTCTATAATTGTGATTCTAAGTTGCTTATGTGAGTTTGTTCAATTAAATTTGCTTTACAGAAAACTTTTATATGTTTATCTTATTTGGGTCGACACTTATAGGATTTGCATGTAATTGGTGCTAGGTTTAAGAACATGAAATCGACTTTTCGTTTTGTGTAAACTTGAATCAAAGTAGTAAAGGTTTTGTGCAAAGACCAAATTTAATTAAAGAGGATTGCAATTAGGTGGACTTTTCCATACTAAGTTGTACACTTGAGTTGATAGCCTTTCTCTATGTCTAATGCGTTGAACATGTCATGATTGACTAGCTTTCTAGGGCTTGATTGCATGTTTGATAGGATTAATCTAGGTGCTTTCGCTTAGGTTAATTAGCATTGAAAAGTAAAATATGGGAAATCATTTGCTTTCGAATGTTTCACATGATCAACTCCTCTCTCATGACATTTAAAATCAACTATAGGAATTGTAATTGGATTTCTTACATATGGATGTGGTTTTGATCTTTGTTCCTTGCGTTCCACCCTTGTATATATGTTTTTACGTTTTCTTTATTTTATTTATTTTAATTTTAATTTTAAGAATCCTAATCCCCCCCTTATTTGTGTTTACTTGTATATATTTATTCTTTATTTTATTTTTGTAAATAATACTTTATTATTTTAATTCTTTATTTGTTTATACAATTGTATATATTTATATTCTTTATTTTATTTTTGTAAATAATACTTTTCTTTATTTGTTTCACAGTTACAAGTGTACCCTCAATCCCCGGATAGAACGATCCCTATTTGCTTATACTACTAACGATATTTTCAGGGTTAAATTATGCGCTTGCTAAAAGCGCATCAATTTTTGGCGCCGTTGCCGGGGATTGAAAAATCACTTGCTAAATTGTGTCATTTATTTTATATATTTGTTGTATATAAATTGTTTAAAACTTAGTTTAAATTAACTAGAATATTATTTATATTATTGAACACGAATTTTAATTGTAGGTTGTAAATTGAGAGGAATAGGTGAAGTCTCTTTTGTTAATATTGGCCTAAACCCCTTATTGGTACCTAGCTCAGGTCCCTTAAGGTTGAGGGCGGCCTTTATTAACACTTGTTGAACTGTCTTCACACTTATGAACTTTTTCATCTTAGTAAGCATAGCCTATGTGGAATGGTGTCTAGGAAGGGGACAACGTTCATGACGGGTTTTTGAATCCAGAAGTGCTTGCAAATGGGCCTAAACCACTATGTGGGAGTAGCTCATGCCAAAATGGATTTTTCCTCTCGTGTTCGTCCTCCCCCACCTGGCCATTTCAGTAAGGTTGCCCAAATGATTTGAAAGGGAGTTTGTGTCTAGGCGACTATACTTGGGCCGCACGTCCACTTGATTTACCGCTTGGAATTTGATTCGATATCAATAATGTTTATAATAAAAGAAATACTTGTGAATACTCTATACGTGTAAATTATTTTGTTGTTTCACACTTTAATACTTGTAAAAATACTTTTCACGTTTTATACTCACTTGTACTTAACTTGTGTCTTTTGTACAATATACTTGTTAATTTTACTTGTAGTTTGTAATTAATAGTTATACTTGTTTTTATTTTGTATTTCTTTGTTAATTATAGTTACTAACTTTATTTAATGTAGGTACCGTCTGGCTGCAAGACGTAAAATACAAGCGCTACTTGGGAGGCAACCCATGCAAATCAGATTTGCTTTCTTTATCCTTATCTTTTATTTTTCGTTTTTGCTTATTTGTTTTAGTTGTTATTTTCGTAAATTTCATCCCTATATGCTTACTTATTTCATTGCATGCTTTTAATTGATTACATTGAAGATAATGCAATATTTAAGTGTGGGGGAAGAGATTTATATTTTTGTCTTTCATTTTTAGTCCAATATATATTTATATTTGTCTTTTATTTTTTTGAGTCCTTTATATATATAAAAAAAAATAAAAAATAAAAAAAAAACTGCATTCATTCAGTCTTATTAAATTCAGCTATTTACAAAAAAAAAAAAATTTAAAAAAAATTATAATAATAAAAATACTCTATACTAAACCATGTCTGCATCTCCGTAGGAGTTGAGGCTGAGCTCAAGGGAAATGCGAGAGTCACCGCCATAGCCGCTACCTCCCTCGGAAGTAGTCTTCATGTTGCCAAAGATGTCCTCACCATGCATGGGGAATAGTGGAAGGGTTTCAATCTCCTGGTGATCTCCTCCTCGTTGTTCCATGAAAGATTGTCCTCCTGTTGTGCCAAAGGAGGTAGTACTGGTATTAGTGTTGAAGGGTGAGGAGGAATATGGGTCAACACCATAGCCGACACGTGACCCAAAGTTTAGATCAATGGATCTACCATCATCAGTAGAACTAGTGGATCCAAAATTGAGATCTAGAGATCCACCAACCGGAACGTTCTGAAATTCCTTCAACTTCTGCCTCTCACGAGCCTTGAGGTTCTGGAACCAAAAGAAGACGTTTTTGTCCTCGATCTGCCCATACTGTTTCAGATGGAGGCAGATCTCTTGAATCTGCTCTGGAGTTGGGTACTTAAAACCCTTATCATAGTAAAGGCCCTTGAGGATTCTTAGTTGAGGTGGTGTGGGAGCCCACCGGTTATTAGTCCCGGCTGCTTGGTTGTTTCCTCCATCCTCGATTTGTTGCTAGGTCTGTTGCTCCATTAGTTGCAGAGTTTGTGGTTCCATGTTGATGAAGAAAGGATTTGAGTTTCGAAAGAAAGGCTGAAGGGTTGAGAGAGAAAGACTGGAACTCGGAAGAATTTTCTTTTGGAGTGAACAGTCCCTCAGAATGCACCTATTTATAGAACGAGTAAGCATATCTCCACCGTTGGATGGACGATCTCTGAAATTAAATCTACGCGTTGGATTAAAGTCACCCGAAAACACGGAAAAGCTGTTGACGCGTGGAGGACACGAGGAGCTGTGACAGACAAGCTACAGCCGAAAGCAGGTCTAATTGCCATAAATCCAGGAAAAGAAAGGAATATTTACGCGTGGGGGAGTTTTTCATGTGCATACGTGTTTCTTGGGCCGTGAATTATCATAACTCTTCTCCTTCCCGGAGAAACTTTGTTAAAACCGTGTGCCTGTTGAGATTTCTACCCTATTTTGTGCTTTACATATACATCCTTTTTTGTCTCCTCCAGATTTTACTAAGGTTTGTCTAAGCGTGCAGTTTCAAATTCCTTCTACTTCCTCATGGCTAGAACCAAGGTTACCCCTCGCAGGGGCGTCAATGAACGCCATGTTCTCTCTTTGGAAGAAGAAGGTCGTCAAGCGGCCACTAGAGCTGGGCATACTCGTCCATGGGACCATCGTCCTATCCGTGAGCGTACCCACAGTCCCCCTCCTCTGCCTCGTCGCTCTCCCAGACTGCATCCCGGAGAGTCTTCTTCCTCACCAGCTGCTCGTGCTCCTCGCCCTATGGCCACCCTGGAAAGCTTGACGGATTCGATTGATGATTTGCGTTCCTCTCTCCGCGATGGTATTATGGTGACAGATTGGAGAGTCAATTGCATGATCGATTACATCTCTGAGATGAACTGCTCTTTGATCCGCTGTCACACTGCAATAAACAAGCTTGCTCAGGAAGTCAATAACTTGCAAAGTTATCCTCCTGGGTTTCCTCGCAAGGACATTACTGCATCACAACATGAGGACCCGCCTCCGAAGGCTGAAACCAGCAAGAGGGCTGCCACTCGCCCGCATACCGCTCCTCCAAAGGAGTAAATGGAGGTACAAGTCTAGGCTGAGAGACTTTAAACATTAAGCGCTGCATGGGAGGCAACCCATTTCAACCGTATCTGTGGAGGAGACTTCAAACGCAGATTTGCTTTCTTGAACTCTTCCTTCTATTTTATTTTCATGAATTTTAAGTTGTTTTAAGTTTCGTTGTGTTAACTTTCTCTTCTATGCTTGATTTATGCTTTGCATGATTTATATTTGTTTATACATTGAGGACAATGCATGAATTAAGTATGGGGGAAGGATTATTGCTTTATTGTGTTTTTAGTAGTTAGTATATAAAAAAAAAAAAAAAAATTGAAAAATAGTTGATGTTGGATTGTGTTTTTATTGTGTTTTTAGTTGATGTTGTGATACACTAAGGTATATTGGATTAAACATAGTCTTGAAAAAGGGTAGCTGTTTCAGTCCCATTGCACATCGAGACTCCCTGTTCCCGTACCTAAGTGTTGAAATTAAATTAATTTAAAAAAAAAAAAAAATTTGTTGGTTTTAGAGTGTTTTTGTTTGTTTGAGTCTTAGGATGCTCCTACCGTCTAGGATGAACATGTCTCCGAATTCATGGCTGAAGGTTTTTACAATCAAAATAGGACTTAATTGAATTCTGTGGTTAATCGACATTGTGATGCTTGTATGAAGATTTGAGATAGGATTGTAACTTGGTTCATTAAGCATGCTAGGATTAAGTCTGATTCATTTGACCCAAGTGAGCTGTTGAGCTAAAATACTTTCTTTTTGAATGCATACTGATAATTCTAGAATTTCGTGGCTGTATTTGCAAAACCTCATCTTTCTTTGAAAATCCAATGATCATGTGCCATAGATTTTAATGGACTAGAGAGTACTAGAACTCGGCTGTTGTGACTGTCAAAACTTGTATGCCATAATATGCACTGATCCTGGATAGGATAGAAGGCATTAGGGTAACCACCAAAGCCAAACAAGCATGTGTCCCCAATTGTGCCCGTCGTGGGACTCCTTAGAATGAACCCCTTTGAGCCTACGTTGAAAACCTTTGTTTCGTCACCCTCACTACCCTACCATGAGCTTAGTACAGGATATCTCTACCCTTGTCTTAAGGACTTAGTAGAGCATGACATAGTATGTAGGGGTGACGATGAAAGACAAGTATGGGGTGGGAAAAATCCAAGAAAAAAAAGAAGAAAATTTTGCCTTGAAAAAAAAAAAAAAAAAAAAAAAAAAAAAAAAAAAAGAAAGAAAGAAAAGCGGCAAAAGAGAAGAAAAATTGAAAAGAAAACTCTTGGGAAAATGTTGAAGTGTGGTTTTGGACTTGCAAATTTGTAGAAGGCTCAAAGTTGAAAATTATGCCTTTGTCCATTCCCATGTTGGTTAGAGTGAAGGTTTGGCCCAAAACAATGATATTTGGTCTACAAAAATGATGACATAAGGTGGTCCTTATATGCTCTGCTAGGTCCTTAGGATTTTTTGTAACCTTAATCTTCATTTCGAAAACCCTAGCTTAGCCCCATTACAACCTGTTTTAAGTGCTGACTTGATCCTTGAGATGGGCAGTCTTTGGTTAGTGGAGTCAGTTACGCAGTCGAGCTTATGGTTTAGGTCCATTTGTGCACTTAGTCATTTCATGAGGTCTTTAAAAATTCTTCACAAAATGTGTTTATTGATGAAATATGCAAGCTGTTTGTTGCCTTACAATTTGTTCTCTTGCATATACTTGAGTGTGAAGCTTTTAAGCATAGCCATTTCTGAGAGAAAAATCGAGAGTATGCCCTGTGAGTTTGGATTGGACTTGTTCGAAACATGCTATCATTCACTGTATAACTTAAGTTCTCCATATCTTGCTTAGTCATATGAATGTCACACATTTATTAACCATGGAATTATCTTTGTGATTTTGATTAAGTGTTTAACGTGAAAGCCATGAGTTTGGAGTCTCTGAGACAACAGTTAGGAGCAATAGAGTCATTTACTTGCTTTTTTGTCAAGTTTTTGTTCTGTTTTGGATTTTTTTTTGTTTTGTTTTGCTAAGGGACTAGCAAAAGCTAAGTGTGGGGGAATTTGATAGGAGCATTTTAATGTGATATTTTAATAGTTAATTCCTCACATTTTGCTTAGTTAATTCCTTAACTAAATCGATTTTTAATTCAATTTCTATTTTTAGGTACATTGGAGTAGATGAAGGTGAAATGAGCGTTAGGTCCATAATTACCTGGAAATGATGGAGAAAAATGGAAATGTTCTAAAAGATCAATTTTACACATATTCCTACTCCGGCTAGGAGAAACCAAGCCAAGCAAAGAAGAAGGAGCGGCCGCCTGACCAAATGAACTTCAAATGAGCTGAAACCTTCCAGATCCATTCTAGACACCCAAAGGATCATTTCTTATGAAGAGTGCCAGAGAAAAATATGAGTGGAAGGCCTTCAAACAATCAGCCCAATTCTCTACAGAAGCAAAACCGGAAAACTGGACCTGTAAGAGGTCCAGCAGCATTTTCGGCCCAACCACATGGCAATACATTCTGAAATTTTACCACAATGATCTACACTCATAGTGGAACATTTCATATGAAGAAGTCAAAGGCTAAAACTGAGTTCTTAGTGGAGATAAAAATTAAAGGAATAAAGGAAGAGAAAGTGATCTCACCTAACAAATCCACTAAGTGTTTAAGTGCTCTCACCTAACAAATCCACCAAGTGTTTAAGTGCTCAAACCTAACCCATTATGATTTGTTTAAAGGCCAAATAGTGTTGCTTGGAAGCCTATAAATAGAGACCAATTCACCATTTCATAACACATTCCTTCATCCATTTCATCTTCTTGTCTCACCATTTCCTCTCCATTTTCCTTAGTCACCAATTCCTTCATCCATTTCATCTCCTTGTCTCACCATTTCCTCTCCATTTTCCTTAGTCACCATTTCCTAAACACCAATTCCTTCATCCATCTCATCTTCTTTGTCTCTCCATTTCCTTTCCATTTTTCTCTCCATCCTCTAGTTTTAAGTTTCTACATTTTTAAGCAAAGAGAAGAAGAGAAGAAGAAGCCATGAAGCCTCCTAGCCATCATCATCCACCTTGTGCCGTGATAGTGAAGTCTTGCTTTAAAGATTCAAGATCAATGTTTCAAGCTCTTCATCATCCACTCCCTTCATGGTGTAATTCTATCTTTTTCCTTGTAATTTCTCTTGTTTTCTTTGTTTGATTTTGTAAAACTATGAATTTTAGTTAACAAATAATGTTAAGGGCAAAGTTTAAGCCCAATTTCTATGTTTAAATAAAGTTTTCGAATTCTATAATTGTGATTCTAAGTTGCTTATGTGAGTTTGTTCAATTAAATTTGCTTTACAGAAAACTTTTATATGTTTATCTTATTTGGGTCGACACTTATAGGATTTGCATGTAATTGGTGCTAGGTTTAAGAACATGAAATCGACTTTTCGTTTTGTGTAAACTTGAATCAAAGTAGTAAAGGTTTTGTGCAAAGACCAAATTTAATTAAAGAGGATTGCAATTAGGTGGACTTTTCCATACTAAGTTGTACACTTGAGTTGATAGCCTTTCTCTATGTCTAATGCGTTGAACATGTCATGATTGACTAGCTTTCTAGGGCTTGATTGCATGTTTGATAGGATTAATCTAGGTGCTTTCGCTTAGGTTAATTAGCATTGAAAAGTAAAATATGGGAAATCATTTGCTTTCGAATGTTTCACATGATCAACTCCTCTCTCATGACATTTAAAATCAACTATAGGAATTGTAATTGGATTTCTTACATATGGATGTGGTTTTGATCTTTGTTCCTTGCGTTCCACCCTTGTATATATGTTTTTACGTTTTCTTTATTTTATTTATTTTAATTTTAATTTTAAGAATCCTAATCCCCCCCTTATTTGTGTTTACTTGTATATATTTATTCTTTATTTTATTTTTGTAAATAATACTTTATTATTTTAATTCTTTATTTGTTTATACAATTGTATATATTTATATTCTTTATTTTATTTTTGTAAATAATACTTTTCTTTATTTGTTTCACAGTTACAAGTGTACCCTCAATCCCCGGATAGAACGATCCCTATTTGCTTATACTACTAACGATATTTTCAGGGTTAAATTATGCGCTTGCTAAAAGCGCATCAAATACTGGGAATCCCCATCCCCGTTACCCGATTTCCCCCAAATTTCTCCCCATTAGGGTCGAATACCCGACGGGTACCCTACCCTATGGGGATTATTGCCATCCCTAAGCTATTGCCACCCAACCATCTATTTACTTCACCCTACTATAGAACTTTTAATCAAATATTTCACTACTAACCCTATAATTAAGAAATTTTGTAATACGAACAAACTGCTCCACAAATATTGGAGGAAAAACTTAACGCATCTAGGGTTTGCTGGGTTGCTAGTCCGACGGCGTCCCTGTGCCTACGCAGGCCTTTGGCTTTGGCGGGGTAAGGTGGATGCTGCCGGACGGGTTTGGGCTATTCTCCAACGTGTTATGGTAGGTGTAGGTAAGGAGTTTGTGATCAGTTTTTCTTCTTTTTGGATGGTAGCGGCGGCAAATCCGATTGGAACATGAACCATAGGTTGGATCGTGTTGGCATTCGATCGGGGATGGAGTTCTCTACGGTGGCTGTGTAGGTGGTTTGGGGCATCCTCTGATGGATCTTGGGTGGAGGTTGGGTGGCGGTTTGCAGGTTGAGAGGGTTGGTGGCAGAGGTGGTTCGGGGCCAATCTGGGTTGGTGGTTTAAGACTCAAGGTCGGGCGTCTTTGGGGGGTTGGCAAAGCTGGGGTTGCTGGGTGAGTGGTAAGTTGGTGGTGCGCGAAGGAATTGGTGGAAGGGATGTTGCAGTTGCTTACATATCTCTGGTGGTGAGAATTTTTGGGTTGCTGTTGGTGTCTTCAATGGGAAGTAAAGTTGATTGCATTAGTGTCTTTTCGGTTATTTTTAGGATTTTCTTTGTTGGTTTTTTAGGTTTGATAATAAGTCCCTACTCACTTGAGCTAGGGTTTGGGAGTCTTATTCTTGCTGTGCCATTTTTATGGTGTTCTCCCTGAGGACTACTTGTTAAATTATTGGTGCTTTCTGGTTATCAATGTGATGGTGAATGGCCCTTACACGTGGTCTGGCCTTGGGACACGATATTGAAGAGGGTGGAGCAGTTAGTCTTGATGTTGGTGGCGAGGTCGTATCGTGAAACTCGGGATTGGTTAACTTCTATTATAGCCCGCAATTATGGGCGTAAAACTTGGTTAGGGATTGGGCTCTTTCGGCTCATGGATGTCTCGTAGAGGGACGGACCCGTAGCTAGTGATCATGGTGGGAATATGTGTTGCGGTATTATACCCCAACTGGTGATTCCAATGCGTTGTAATCTTTTTTTTATTAATGGTATTATCTTATTCTTAAAAAAAAAAATTGTAATACATATATATATATATATATAAAGGGGAAATTACTGGTCACTCCCTGTACTTTTAGGGCGTCGACAGTTCAGTCCCTGCTATCCTAATTTCAACAAGTTACTCCTCAAACATTCAAATCTCACACAATTTGGTCCAAAATGACTATTGTGCCCCTCCCTTCCTCTTTTTATTTTTTATTTTTCTCTCCTCTCCCCCCCCCTTCTTCTAAAATTCATAATTAATTCATACGAACTCCGATATTTACGTTCCATACATGTACGAGATCGTATCAATGAGCTCTACAACTTTTATGAGGAAAGTTTTTCCAAATTTTTTATGTATAAAAAGTCAATTTCCACGACCCCCCCCCAAATAACATTCGTTTCGAAAATCCCCTTTCCTCTAAAACTCATAATTAATTCATACAAACTCTGATTTTTCCTTTCCATATATGCACAAGATTGTATTGACGAGATCTACAACTTTCATGAAGAAAATTTTTCCAAATTTTGTATGTATAAAAGTCAATTTTCACTACCCCCTAAATAACGTTCGTTTCGAAAATTCCCTTTCTTCTAAAATTCATAATTAATTCATACAAACTCTGATTTTTGCATTCCATACATGCACGAGATCGTATCAATGAGATCTACAACTTTCATGAAGGAAGTTTTTCCAAATTTTGTATGTATAAAAGTCAATTCTCATGACCCCCCCTAAATAACGTTTGTTTCGAAAATAAAATCGATACAAAACCGAATTTCTCGTACAACTACTTATGAAATAGTCTCAATATTCATAATTCAAATATTCGATATGTCTTGGGTTGAAATGTGCATAGTGAGAGAGAGAGAGAGAGAGAGAGAGTGTGTGTGTGTGTGTTATTTAGGGGGCGGTCGTGAAAATTGACTGTTTATACATACAAAATTTGGAAAAACTTCCTTCATAAAAGTTGTAGAGTTCATCGATACGATCTCGTGCATATAAGGAACGCAAAAATCGGAGTTCATATGAATTAATTATGAATTTTAGAAGAAATGAGGGGAGAGGAGAGAAAACATAAATAAAAAGAGGAAGTGAGGGGCAAAATAGTCATTTTGGACCAAATTGTGTGAGATTTGAATGTCTGAGGAGTAACTTGTTGAAATTAGGATAGCATAGACTGAACTGTCGACGCCCTAAAAGTACAGGTAGTGACCAGTAATTTTCTCATAAAGGTCACAGCCGCAGCCCACTACCTTTGTCATCTTCCTTTTCAGCAATCTCTCTTTTGAGTCCTTTCTAACCTCTTGGGATAAGCCACTAATCCAATTTTCTGCGAGCTCTCTTAATGATTTGATGGAATTCGCAGTAAAACCTCTTATTTTTAATTATCAATCAAGATAACTAAATATACAGCTTCAAATACTTCAATGATGGAGGAGTCTGATGATCGAGAATTTCTTCGTCAACTAGCTAGTAGAGATCGCTGGCAATCCAACTTTAGTTTGTTTTAACTACTCTAAGATACTATTCTATAATTTTGTTCTTGTTTTTTTTTTAATAACTTCGATCTCATCAAATATTGTACCAGCTCCATGCAATAGCTTCAGTACGTATTTATTTTTACAACGTAATAGTGTAGCTTCTGTAGCTAAGTGGCTATAATATATATAAGTTTTTTTCCTGATTCTAATCATATTTTCCCATGAGATTTAATTATGTTTGCTCTTTCTTGGTCAGAGAATTATCAAAGAACCCTACTTCATTTGGTGTACCTCTAACAGTCTGCGCAATAATAATGGTTGTTTTTCCACCATTACAACTACTGGATGATTCCAATCATGATGGATTATTATTTGCCGTATCATCTATGCTGTATTTGTTACTGGATCCTCTGTTTCTGTATGCTCCTCTTATCAACGAGAACACCAAGTGTCTCGTGTTGGACAACAGAGTGAAGATAGCAGCTCTTTTTTTTCGATCATTGGGAGATGTTCGTTATCTAATCAGAATATATCTTTGTTAGCGTGAGTTGTTAGGAAAATGCAAGGAATAACAAATCATGGAAAAGGAACCACAAAACATGGAAAAGCATGTCTGCATGTTATGTGGATCTTTATCAGATTTGTCTCTTAGGATTAGTGTATATATATTTACATCTTCTGTGTAAGAATATGAAATAAGTTTTGTATACCATATTCTTCTGTTAAACATCAATACAAACTATTCATTCTCTCATTCAAGTTGACTTGGTATCAGAGCATCGATCCGAGAGGATCTTCCTTGCATCAACGTCCGTCCAAGAACGATCTGATCATCTTCTTCTTGGACTTCGACGATCATCGTCAACCTTCTCCGATCATCATTCCAGTTTTCTCCAAGAAGCGGCGCCATCCTTCATCTGCCCAGATCGGAGTCGTCCTTTTCACCAGAAGCAGCGCCATCCACCCTGCCCAGATCAGGTTGTCTGTTCCTTTCAAGGTTGACTTCACCTTTCTACATCAGCTTCACTTTCAAGACCGGCCTCGTCTCTCCAGACCGCCTTCGTCTTCCTCCGGCGCCAAAGATCAGCTTGTCCAGTTCGTCTTTTTCGGCCCCTTCCAGCCAACTGAGCTAACTGCAGTTCCATCTCAGTTTCAAACATAATCCATCTGCAGCTGTGCTCTAGTCCTCGACTCGACATCCCCAACCAGCCATTCTTGAGAAGAAAAGAAGAGGAGGCGGACGGGCTGCACTTTCAAGTTTCAACCGCCCTTTTTTTTTTCTTCTTTCATTTATCTCACCTCCACTGTTTTTCTTTCTTATTTTTGTTCCGTGACCGTGCCCACCATTCATCTTGTTGTAGCCCTATTATTTCCCATCAATCCCAGTCGTGCCCACCATTCATCTTGCCTTTCCCACCCGTGCCCACCATTCATCTTTTTTTTTTCTTTTCTTATTATTTCCCATCAATTCCACCCGTGCCCACCATTCATCTTACCTTTTCTTTTCTTATTATTGTTCCACTTTTGTTGGGTGAGAGAAAAGAGGACGTGTGGGAGACAAAAAGGAGAAGAGGAGAAGAAAAGAAAAGAAAGGGTTATCTTTTCTTCATTAAAGGGAGAAGAAGTCACGTGGGAGCCAAAAAGAAGTTAAAAAAAAAAAAAAAAAAAAAAAAAAAAAAATGCAAATTCCTAATTCTACACCTTTTTTCCAACAGCTGAGATCAATCCCACTTCATCAGCAAGAATCTCCACTAGGCTTTCTCAATCGCACTCGTCTGCAATGTTCTTATTGCAATCATGTCGGGCATGTTCGACAGACTTGTTGGATGCTGAACCCGCATCTTAAACCTACAAGGCAAGGTTATCATCCTAAGGCGAAAACAGCTACTGTTCAATTGATCCAAGAACCGGATTTCTATGGAGTGGCTGGACAAGATCATCATACAGTAAGTAGGGCTACAACATCTATTGCTAATCATGGTAAGATTGGCATGGCTTTAAAGGTTTCTAACTTTGTTGGTTCTGATACATGGATTATTGATTCTGGTGCCTCCGATCATATGACTTATGATAAATCGTATTTTACTGACTTGTCTTCCCCACCAGTGTCCTATGTCACCAACGCCAATGGTGAGGCTTTTCCTGTGTTAGGGTCAGGGTCAGTGCGTATTACTCCAACTTTAGAGCTTCATAATGTGTTATATGTACCTGACTTGTCTCATCACTTGATATCTGTTCCACAGATAAATACTGAGTCTAAATGCTCTGTAACCTTTTATCCTATGTATGTGATTTTTCAGGATCTTCTCACTAGGGAGATAATGGGTCGGGGGTATTTGAGGGGCAGGTTGTTCCATCTAGATCAGACATACGCAGGAGAGAAACCAGGAGCACAGTCCCGAGTCGCTTTGACTTCAAATTCTGATAAGATAAGTGAAATTTGGTTGTGGCATCGCCGTTTAGGGCATCCTTCATTTAGTCTTATGAAAACAACCATGCCTACTCTGTTTATTGGTGTGAATGAGTCTGCTTTACGTTGTGAAACATGTGTTTTGGCCAAGAGTCATCGTGCAACTTATTCTCCTAGAGTGTCTCATAAAAGTGTTATTCCTTTTGAGTTGATTCATTCTGATGTTTGGGGACCTTCTAGAGAGCCCACTGTATCTGGTATGCGATATTTTGTGTTGTTTATTGATGATTGTACGAGATTGTCATGGGTTGCTCTTCTTAAAACCAAAGATGAAGTCTTTCCAGCTTTCCAAACTTTTCGTACTCTTGTTCAAACACAGTACCATAGCACCATTAAAGTCCTTCGTTCTGACAATGGGGGGGAATATGTTAATCATGTTTTCCAAGAGTTTTTTAACACCCATGGGATTGTTCACCAAACCACATGTCCACAAACACCTGAACAAAATGGAGTGTCTGAAAGGAAAAACCGTCATTTACTTGATATGGCTCGTGCCCTTCTCTTTAGTGCCCATATGCCTAAGTATCTTTGGGGCGATGCTGTATATGCTTCCTCCCATCTTATCAATCGTCTTCCCTCTAGTGTCCTTCAGGGAAAAATCCCATTTGAGGTTCTTGCATCTCATGTCTCCTTACCTTCATTTCATAATCTTCCAGCTCGTGTCTTTGGTTGTGTTGCTTTTGTCCATGTTCCTAAGAACCAGAGGTCTAAATTGGATGCTCGGGCACTTAAGTGTGTGTTTGTTGGCTACGGAGGGTATCAGAAAGGGTACAAGTGCTTTCATCCACCTACTAGGAAGTACTATGTCACTATGGATGTTACTTTCTTTGAGGACATGAGTTACTTTTCCTCTTCAGATACAGCTCTTCAGGGGAAGAATTCATTTTTTGAAGAGCTGTATCATGGAGAGGGGGAGGAATCAGAAGGAGGAGAAGAAGCAGGTGGTATTTTGACTGATCCAGTTGAGACCATTAGCTCGGCGTCTCCAGAAGCTGAAGCTCCAAACATCCAAGCACCAGTTTCTATGGCTGAAAATGATGTTGAAGACACAACTGTCCCTCCTACCATTGCTTCTACCCCTGACCCACAACTTCCTGGTACTGAAGATCACTCATTTGAGGTATGTCCACCCACTAGTACTAGTAGTAATGAGTCTAATGTTGGGCAATATGTGTTACCAAATAGGATCACTCGGGGTCAATCAGCCAAAAGATATGAACCTACTCTTACTGCCAAATCAAAATACCCAGTAGCCAATTATATGTCCACTAGGAGGTTGTCTAAGTCATATGAATCTTTTGTGAATCAAATATCTGCTGTATCAGTACCTAACAAAGTGCAGGATGCATTGGGGGATCCAAAGTGGAGGAAGGCAATGGAGGAAGAGATGGAGGCGTTACAGAAGAGCAATACTTGGCAACTTGTGCCTCCACCACAAGGCAAGAAGGCTGTAGGGTGTCGTTGGGTGTTTACCGTGAAGCATAATGCAGATGGATCAGTGAATCGGTACAAAGCACGCCTTGTAGCAAAGGGGTTTACTCAGACGTATGGTATAGACTATGATGAAACGTTTGCTCCTGTTGCCAAGATGAACACTATTCGAGTTCTTCTTTCGTTTGCTGCTAATTTAAACTGGCCACTCCGACAGTTCGATGTCAAGAATGCATTTCTTCATGGAGAGTTAACCGAGGAAGTGTACATGAGCCTTCCACCTGGGTATGTAGCTGCTTCTCCTGGTGATTTTGTATGCAAGTTGAGAAAGTCTCTGTATGGTCTCAAACAATCGCCTCGTGCTTGGTTTGGGAGATTTTCACAATTCATGCGAAAGGTTGGTTACAAACAGAGCAACTCAGATCATACCTTGTTTCTCAAGCATCAACAAGGGAAGGTAACAGCTCTAATTATCTATGTGGATGATATGGTAATCACCGGCAATGATACTGTTGAGATGGATAGACTGCAGAGACAGCTAGCCTCTGAGTTTGAGATGAAGGACTTAGGTGAACTTAAGTACTTCTTAGGAATTGAGGTAGCCAGGGGGAGAGAAGGGATCTACCTGTGCCAGAGGAAGTACGTTCTTGACTTGCTAACAGAAACAGGTTTGTTGGATTGTAGACCTATAGATACTCCTATTGAGCAGAATCATTGTTTAGCTGAGTATCCAGATCAAGTACCTACTGATCGAGCTTGCTATCAGAGGTTAGTAGGGCGCTTAATTTATTTGGCTCATACTAGACCAGATATTGCATATGCAGTGAGTGTGGTGAGTCAGTTCATGCATAACCCAAGTGAGAGTCACATGGATGCTGTTATGAGAATTTTAAAGTACCTGAAGTCAGCTCCAGGAAGGGGAGTATTGTTTTCTAAACACAACAACATCCTTGAGGTTTGTGGCTTTACAGATGCAGATTGGGCTGGAAATATTACAGACAGGAGGTCAACATCAGGTTACTTTACATTTGTAGGAGGTAATTTGGTTACATGGAAGAGTAAGAAACAGAAAGTTGTGGCACGATCTAGTGCTGAGGCCGAGTATAGAGGTATGGCTCACGGAGTGTGTGAATTGTTGTGGCTGAGAAATCTATTACGTGATCTGGGTTTCAAACTCGAAAGTACTATGCAGTTGTATTGTGATAACAAGGCAGCCATTGACATATCACAGAATCCAGTACAACATGATCGTACTAAGCATGTGGAGGTTGATCGTCACTTTATAAAGGAGAAGCTAGATGCCAAAATTATTAGCTTTCCTTTTGTTCCAACTGAAGAGCAACTTGCAGATATACTTACCAAAGGAGTTTCTAGGAAGGCATTTTATGACTCACTAAGCAAGTTGGGCATGGTTGATGTATATGCGCCAACTTGAGGGGGAGTGTTAGCGTGAGTTGTTAGGAAAATGCAAGGAACCACAAATCATGGAAAAGGAACCACAAAACATGGAAAAGCATGTCTGCATGTTATGTGGATCTTTATCAGATTTGTCTCTTAGGATTAGTGTATATATATTTACATCTTCTGTGTAAGAATATGAAATAAGTTTTGTATACCATATTCTTCTGTTAAACATCAATACAAACTATTCATTCTCTCATTCAAGTTGACTGTCTTCTCATTAAGGAAGGCTGGGGGAAGTCCCCTTCCCGTAGGAAAATGCTGAGGCTAGCAAGTGACACGGTGTCTATTCTTCCTATTCCTCAAGTAAGCCTTCCAGGCAGCTGGAATAAACTCTATAATTTTCACAGTACATATTGAATACTAATTAACTAGCTCAATTCAACGTGCTTAAGCGGGAAATTCTATTGCGCGCGCAGGTTGCAATTTTAATTTTTCTTCCAAAGATGAGGGGCTCCAACTCTTTGAAGACAATGACGTTTCTCAACTCCCTTATTGCATCGCAATATTTTCCCCGAATTTTCCCCATCTTTGTATTGTTTAAGGAAATTAACACGGCAAGAATTGGTGATAGGAGAGACAGGTTCACAAAATGGTCCTCAATTGTCGTCAACAATCCAAAGTGGTCGTCAATCGTCGTCAATATGTTTGGGTACATTATTGCCAGCCATGTACGTCTATATCGTATCACTACTTATTTTAACCATTCTATCAAGATGTTCTAACATGTTGAGTTACAGTTCGAATAGATATATAGACTGCAAAAGAATAATATTAGGTGAACGATTTTTTTGGGTACCATCTGCATCATCCCATTTTTTATGTAACAGCTGATGTGACACAACTATATCATTTAATGAAATTCTCTTAGGGCTTTCTGCTACATGACCTGCCAGGCTGCCACTTAAAATACCATGCATATGGTGTCCAAAATGATGGATTATCTAGCTTTACTCTTAAATGATATTCAATTACAAAGAAAAATCTTAGCAACCTTATTTTCAATCTTTCTTAATTATTTTCATTTTTTTATATTTACACTTCATCTCTGACTATAGTATGATCGATGATTTAATCTTACATCATCATTTAGAGATGAATCTCTTCATAAGAGTAATTAATCGTACATCATTTAGTCATTCAATTTTATCAATCAAATAAAATTTTATCTTCTACAATTTAACTACCATGTAAAATTATTCATTTATTTCACATAGTTCATTGACTAAATGATATTAATTACCTAATGGACTATGAGGGACAAATCTCAGTTACATGTTTTAAACTTAGATATTTAATATTAATATTAAAAAGGTATATTTAATATTATCTTTCAGATTTATTTGTCCTTTACAATCCCTAAAAAACTATGCATTTGATTGATATTTTGCACCTATGACTACATTTAATAAACTTATTCATTTTTTTGTTCTTTTAATTAGATGTTCGGAGCATTTTGGTATTTTTTCACCATCCAAAGAGAGATAGAGTGTTGGGGACATGCTTGCAGAATTGAAGATGGATGTGAATTTAGTACTTCATGTGTTCAAAATACATACAGAAATCTCACACTTTTAGAGAACTCGTGCCCTGCAAATCCCCCAAATAAACAAGTATTCGATTTTGGCGTATTTCATGATGCTCTACAATCCGGCATGCAAAAATCAACAAATTTTCCACAAAAGTTTTTGCAATGTTTATCGTGGGGCATACGAAATATGAGGTTTGCACATATAACACCTTGCCTTTGACTTTTTTTTACATATTGTTCGTTAACATTTTTCTCTGATAAATTTTTGTTGTCATTTGAACATTCATGCAAAAATGATGAAAATGAAGCTTCTCTCTCTCTCTCTCTCTCTCTCTCTCTCTCTCTCTCTCTCTCTCTCTCTCTCTCTCTCTCTCTCTCTCTCTCTCTCTCTGGGCGTAGAGGCCTTTGCTTCAATTTTGGATCTAAGTTATTAAATTCCAACATTTTTCTCTGATGAAGTTTTGTTGTAATTTGAACAATCATGCAAAAATGATCAAATTAAAAAAAGCTTCATTCTCTATCAGCGTAGAGGCCTTTGCTTCAATTTGGATCTTAGTTATTAATTTTCCTAGCTTTTTATCATCGTTCTTTCTTTTTCTTTTCGTCACCTTTGCATAGACCTCGCATCATCGAGCTCGGGCGAGAGAGAGAGAGAGAGAGAGACATTCACCCGTGTACAACCCAACGTAGAATATTTTATGGATATGGAGGACTATATAACGTCTCTAGTATTATGTAGAGTTATAATGGATCGGAAGAATGATCAGATTCAGGTGCTTGTGTAAGTTGAAATTAATTGATCTCTACACTAGTTGTTTTAGACCTGGCATGTTGGAGTAGTTCAATTTAAATTTTGCTTTGTTGAATAGTTTCCATAATTATGGTGAACCAAATGTTTTGCGCCACTATCTGTCAGGGGCGGATTCACATAGAGCCCGGTTTAGGCACTTGCCTAGACTGGGTTTTTGAGTTTACATTGATTTGGTGTAGGCAAGGTATGTGAAAATGGCAAAAATTAGGCAAAAACATGGCAAAACCAAGGCAAAATCTTTATAATTGCCTCCAGAATCTATAGCTGCCCTCTAATTTTCCTCTCTTCCCCTCCTGCCATTGTCTTGCCTTAATTACCTGAAAAAAATTTCTGGCTCCACCCCTGCTATCTGTTATGGTTTTGCTGGGTGTTAGGAGCATAGCGTTGTACACTGGCTGGCCTTTGGCAGTTGGTTGTGTGTTTGATAAGTGCGGTCTTTTTCTGCTACCCTATGTGTCTTTGGAGACTGACCTGGATCCGCTGGGCGGCAGTAAGCTCGATCGCCGAGTGCTTTGATCAGTGGTTATTTCCCTCTTCCTTCTCCGCTGGTGTTTGATCAGCTTGTTATTGGTGCAAGAATTAATGCTATTGGAGCTCGATCTTGTAAGGGGCTGTTCGCAGTAGCTGTCATAACTAATAATTGTTTAGGTTGTTGATACTGTGATCGGCAGTAAATTGAACGTTGCCGTACATTATTTTTCTTTTAAATCATTTTATTTTTCATTTACTTAAGGACAACAATGGAATATCAATAGATAAATTAAGATGTAGGGTGGAGTAGTTGGTAAGGTCTTAACAGCTCACCATTAAAATGCATCGTATCCTAATTATTTTTCACGGATTGTATCTTTTATATGTAATACTTTATGTTTTTTTATCTCTTCATTAAAATGCATCGTATCCTAATTCTTTTTCACTGATTGTATCTTTTATATGTAATACTTTATGTTTTTTTTATCTCTTCAGTTCTTTTGGTTCGAACCTCAGTGCCACCAGTGCAAATGGAGGGGAAAACTTGCTTGTGGTTCTCTTTTCAATATTTGGCTTGGTACTATTTATGTATCTCTTGGGGCATACGCAGGTTAGTGATGAGTAAGAATTAAATTTATAACATTTATGGTATTGATTATTTTAAATAATTAATTGGTCACAACTCACTAATTATAAGTAAATAAATGAAAGTGACCTTATATGTAGATAGTGGATATTATTTTATATATTTTTTAATTTAGCTAGTGTTGTTTTTTTTTTTCTATTTGTCATAGTACCCGTTAGAATTATTATTATTTTTTTTGAGAATGAGATAGAACTTTCATTCAATCAACCAAAACGCATACATTTGGGGGGGGGGGGGGGGGGGGGAACATAAACCAATATCCCAAAAAAACTGCAGTTACAGATACCATCAAGCCAATGGGCCCAAACTCTAACCACAAAACACCCATTTCCAAGGCTACCTTGAGCACGTGATCCCGAAAGTCCCAGTAATACCCCGTAGTCAACAGCACAGAAGACGTCGTCATCTTCAACACCGTGTCCAAAAAGTACCAGACCACGTGTAAAGGATCGCTCGTCGGCAAATTGACAAAAAAAGTAAACCAGAGTTGAACCAACTCGTCCACGGGAAAGACACCATAGCAATGGCACAACCATGAAACCAATACAACCAAACCCTTGCTTTGAGGAGAGACTTATTAGAACTAACCAAAAGCCAAAACCTAAAAACCTAATAAAACAAAGAATTCGGCCACCGCAATGTGCTTCCAATTTCCTCAACGTCGGACCCCAAGCAAATCATTGCGCGCGCCGAGCCCATCCACACCGGCTCACCCCCTTGTAGACACCTAAGCCTACCGTGTGGCCTTCCACCGCCGCTCTCTGCATCGTCTCCAGGAAAAAACAGGACCAAGCCTAGATCATTGACAATGCAAAAGACTGGAAAACATGAAAGAGAGAGCAGTCCACAACGCCACCGCAGGCCTGGATCTACTACCCACCACCAACCTTTGACTCTCAACTTTTCTACCCCTTTCCACCCCAGAGTGAAGCCTGCCCATCCACCAACCGCCGTCGTCTGAAGGAAAAGAGAAATTTGATGCTATCGCCTAAATCCCCTCAAGCCAAAAGACCCAGATCACTCCACTAAGGCAGAGCCGACCTTCCCAGCACCCTGTCCGGAAACGCCCACCACACACCGACGCAAGCAAAAGCCGTCATCGATGTTGGGACACCGCTGGACAAACCATAACCCCGCCCCTCTGTTTTCGAAACCCTATTGTTCTGCTCCGAGTATTGCGAAGGAAAAGTTAGGTGGAACTCCACCCGTTAGAATTAATTGAAAACTAGTATATAGTTTTAAGTATCTACATGTCTTTTCATTTAACAGGAAGTTAAGTTGGGATAATATAGATACAATAGTAGGTCACAGGTCATGCTTGTCTCTGTTTAACATGGTGGGTTAATGAATTTTATTTTATTTTAAGAGTGGGTAAAGTATGAGGTTCAAAAAAAAAAAACTGAGTTGTATAAGGAACTGAGTTACTGACGTGAATTATTTTTTTTAAGAGTGGGTAAAGTATGAGGTTCAAAAAAAGAAAAGAAAAAAAACTGAGTTGTATAAGGAACTGAGTTACTGATGTGAGATTCTGTATGCATCATTTTTAATTCATTAATCATCAAAAGGCAAAGAAGAGAACATTTTCCAAACAAAACAAAAAAACAAAAGGAGAACGTAGTATATATCCTAATCATATTCCATTTGTTAATCATAACCTAAAGTGTGATTATATATATATGTGTATTTCTTCAAATCATGTTCCATTTGTTAATCACAACCTAATGCTTGATCATATATATGTGCATTTCTTCAAAAGTAAATAATTCATCTGATAGGTTCTAGAAATAATATTAAATTTTCTATCATAAAAAGAAAGAATTCAATACTAAATTTCCTCGCAATAAGTTTAAGGAAATATAAATATAACAACCTCCAGAAGTAATTTTCCTGTCTAAACATTGTGCATAACTTGATCGTTCGGTTATTAATTTTTCAACCAACAATAAGAAACATTAACATCATCGCTATTAAGACTTTTTGAAGACAAAATTGATTCTGACGCTTTGAGGAAATGATAAGTGGTAACAACTGAGGTTAGGCTTAAGTAAGTGTGTTTTAAAGAACCTCTCATTTTACAACAACACTTACATATGCACCTGAATTATTTTGTCTAATTTTTCTTGTCCGTTAATCATACTGACATACTGTGCACCGATTTATGTTTCAGTTTACTGAATGAACCTTCTTGTTTTGGGATAGACATTTATGCAGAAAGTTAGCAAATCAGATACTATCCTACAGAAGATGGAAATGACTATAGAACCAAAAATACGTTCCATATTATCTGAATATGGCCTGTCTAATGGAATGGAGAGGAAAATCAACCTGGCGGTGAAACAAAATCTTAAAGAAGATGAAAATTATATTGTGGAGAATATGTTTTCAATTCTTTCCTTAAAAGAAGCCAAAACTTTTGCTGTGGAGATCAAGTGCACTCTCTTTTTGGATAAGCTCAAGAAAGTAAGATCCTTTGTCCATTAAACTAGTGTTGTAACATCAACCACCCTCTCCTTTTAATATGTGTGTGTGTGAGGGATTTTTTTTTTTACCATTTTAAGAAATCTATTTCGATACCTTAACGGTCATGAGTCTTAAGAACTGAACGGTTGAGATGCCGATATGTGATCAAAAAGTGGATCCCATAAATAATCTCTTAAAATGACAAAAAAATGATCATTTAGTAAAAGGGCGCGCAGACAGACACACACATGTTGTCTCTTTTTGCTTTTGAAGTCGCTCTCTAGTTTAAATTAATGTCACACTTCAATAAAATTGCCATGATCAGACTTAATTTTTCTCCATAGAATACTTCTTAGTCAACTAATTAGTTTAACGATGTTCCTTACAAGATTCCTCTTTGTTTTTTCAATGTATGTAAACCCTAGGTCGAGGGGCTTAAACGTAAGGACGATTTGGTATTGAAGAAAATCTGTGAACATCTTAAGCCAGCAATCTATAGTGAGAGCAGTTATATAATTCGGGAAGGGGAGCCACTTGATTTGATGTTCTTCCTCACACAGGGCATTGTACTCATCTATAATTCATGTGGTTCCTCAAGAACTGTCCAAGCTGAGAAAGAGAAAAGTGGTTTGTATGGAAAAGAGCTTTTAATTTGGGCCGAAGAATCTTCCACACATCTGTCCACCTTACCTTTCTCAACTGCAACTATTAAATCCCACAACAAAGTTGAAGTCTTTACTATCAAGGCCACCGATTTACAGCGTGTTGTGTCCCAAAATCATCTCAATGTGGATTGTACTCTCACCGAGATACATAGTTGTTGACAGTAGTCATAGAGATGTTCTACAAGGCCACAAGGGTTGAATGATGGCGCTAAATTTCATGGAGTCTCAAGGCTATGAATCCTGTTAATTGAAGTTGGAAGGTGTGAAATTGTTTTTGGCAGTAGATGTCATGTATAATACCCCAGAAATTTGTTATTATTTTCTGAGAATTTTTCAGAATTAATTCAGTGGCTGTTGGTACAAGCGAGTATGTGGTTCAGGAATGGAGTGAAATTATTTTCGGATGAATAATTATTCAAGAAACATCATTTTAGGGGGCGCGAAGGCTGATTTTTTATACGTTGGGTTTCTCCAAAAACTTCCTTCACGAAAGTCATAGAGTGCGTCGCTACGAGTTCGTGGATATATAGAACGTGAAAATCGGAGATCGTATGAGAAAGTTATGGTCAGCGAAAAAACATACTATTTTCAGACATTTTCTATAAATAGAGGATTTCATGAAATGGAAAGTTTCCGTCACTTTTCTAGAATTTTCCAGAACCTATTCTCTCTCTGCAATTTGGCCGACCCAACCCGAACCCGCCGGTCCAACCCGATTGCATCTTTCGACTCTGGTCACCTCCAGCGACGAGGACGACCCTATTTGACTCAGACAGAAGTTGTCGTCATCCCCATGCCCTTCTTTTCCTCCGGCAACCCCCCAAACAGCATATCAAAGCCGAGAAAGCTTGGAGCTTCGAGATCCGACCGGAATTTTCAACTCCGGCGACGGTAGGGCTTTAAACTAGGCTTGTTCTTCTCGTAGGAGCTTCCTGCTTCGACCCTTGATGGTGGTTTTGGATTATTCACAAGCAAAGTCAACTCACGGTGAACAATGTGTTTGAACTTGTGGCGACGATCTAGGCTGAGTTGGTTCAAAACCCAAGTATTAAAGTTGCACTACTTGGTATTCTTAACATTTTGGACGGTTGGATTGTTGTGGCTTTGAGTTTGGCCGGTGGTGGTGTGTCACCGTCTATGGGGGCCCTTGGCAGCGTTTCAGGCCATGTCATGGGAAGTTTCTTTCACACACACACACACACATATATATATATATATATATATATCTGTGTGTGTGTGTACATATATACGGATCATATCCAGAGCGGAGTTCCGCTTTGAAATTATAGAGTGAACTTCGAGTTTTAGGTCGCTTTTAGGTCGCATATCCGCATCTCGACCGTTCAATTTTTAGATACTAGTATATATATCGTCTTTGAAAATTTTCAGCCAAATTGATGACTGTTAAGGCATTGATAACTGCCTTAAAGCTAGTATGGTTCAGGTTGACAGATTCAGTCCGTCGATTGGTTTAAGCGAGTTAGATATCTTAACGATCATCAATTTGGCTGAAAATTTGTAAAGATGATCTATACACTAGTACCTAAAAACTGAACGATCGAGATGTGGATATGAGACTTAAAAGAGACCCAAAACTAGAAGTTCACTCCGTAATTTCAAAGCGGACCTCCGCTCTGGATAAAATCTGTATATATATATATATGTGTGTGCATGTGCACACACACACACATATATTCATAACATTGATTTCAATTATTCATTACACAAATATTCCTACACAAGCTTTACATGACAATCATCACAATATTCATCACACTGATTTCAACGATTCATTACACAGATATTCCTACACAAACTACCATATCTTAAATCACCAATTACGATGGTCATATTAGACTCATGGTATCTCAACAAATGAAATTCTATTATCACAACTCAATACTCAATTTCACTATTTCTAACGATAATGAACTCATTACGTCCTAATGCTGCCCATATCACAACAATTGCACCAATACATATATATTTCACATAAATACACACACACACAGTCATTCACTCAGGAATGCCACTAATACCAACTATAGTCATAGTTAACCTAATAACTCCAAGACAATATGGTAATCTTGCTCATAACGAATATCATGAGATTTATTCATCTCTGAATCCTGCTGCGTCTTCACACGCTAACCAAAACAAGCACAAATCGCCTCAATCCCCTCAATAAAAGCCTATCAAGTACCTCGAAATCTTTGAATTCCGATGAAACATAGAATCCCAAATTCTAAAATTCGATCTCCACAAGTTGAATCGTTGCAAGCCACCTTAAGAGAAAGATTCTACGTCCTTTGGGCTCCAAAAGCCCTCAAGAATCACTGGAAAAGGTGGCTGGAATCGCCGACTCCAATCAAGGTGATTTCAGCTCCGCCGCGGCTTCTGCTCGGCCTTGCAGCGCCCACCACAGCTCGACCCACCCTCGATGGCTTCCACAAACCTCTGGAGGAGGATGAGGCGAACAAAGCCCACTTGGAATCGTGTCCTATGGTGGCCGGACGACGAAGAAATCGACCAGCGAAGGTGAGAGCTGCTCGCAGGCTCGGGGAGAGAGGAGAGAGAAACTTTTCGAAAATGGAAACTCTGATATTTTTCCAGAAATTTTCCTATTTAACCAAAATGGAAACTTTTTCCAATGGCCATAACTTCTTCATACGAACTCTGATTTCTGCGTTCCATATGTCCACGAACTCGTAACGATGTGCTCTACGACTTTATTAGTGAAGTTTTGAGAAACCCAACGAATAAAAAGTCAACCTTTGCAACCCCCCCCCCCCTAAATTGACGCTTCTTGAATAATTATTCGCCCGAGACACTTCCGCTCCATCCACGAGGCACGAAACCTTCCAATAACCACTAATTAGATTCTGGAAAATCCTCAGAAAATAATAAAGAATTTCCAGGGTACTACATACTGGAATGGTGGGGTTTATGGAGGCCGCTGTGCTTTATGTTTCCTAGAGACTGTTGGGTTTCATGGTGGCTATGTATGGATTCAGGGGTTGGTTGGATGAATCAAAGCTATAAGTAGATGGTTGTCGGTGATGAATTAATAATTACATGGCTGCATTGTGGTGGGCAGTGGATTGTGTGCCATGATTCTTATGGCTTGTGACATGGGGCTATGATCACTACCATTATCAAACTCAAACCCCATATCACTACGGGGATCGCCGAGCTATTGAAGGCGGCATCATTGGAGTGGAAAGCAAAGTCATGGCAGTTTCACTTTATTTTTTTCTTAAAGTTTTATTTTTGGTATTCATTTAGGTCAAATAAGTCCATACTCAATTGAGATAGGGTTTGGGAGTTTTGGTATTGCTAGTGTGCCATTGCTATGGAGTTATTTCTGGGGACTATTCGTTCTATTATCGGTGCTCTCTAGTTATCAACGTGGTAGTGAATCACCATTGCACTTGGTCTGACTGTTTTGGGACACGGTGTCGAAGAGGATAAAGTGGTTTGTCTTGATGTTTGTGGCTAGGTAGTATCGTAACTCTCGGGATTGGTTACTTTTCATTGTAGCCTATGGGTATGGTCGTAAAGGTTGGCTAGGGGTTGGGTCTATTTGACTCATGGATGTCATTCATAGTAACGGGCCCATAACTATTGTTTTCTTGGTAGAAATGTGTGTCGTGGTATTATTGTCACAGTTAGTCATTCTAATGCGTTGTCATTTTTTTCATTGATTAATGAAATTTTTCTTCTTCTCAAAAAAAAAAATTAATTAATTATGTAATGGTTAAAAGCATACAAGCAAGTCCTCTTCCTCTATACCATACCAAGTTAACAACTTTATTTTCAATATCCTCACAAATTGTCCTAAATCTCTTTTATAATAGTTAAACTTGTTTACTTCGGGAAGGTAATCAAGTTCTCAATGCATGCAACGGCAAATTTTGTTATGCACATTGATTTGGTGGGTATCGACTCGTCTTCTAATTTATACGCATTATAATAATTACCGCTTAAGTCTTCCTAAATTTAATTTTTGTTAGTTTTCATGTTCTTTTGGAAGGTTTTTGCTTGATTCTCTTGCTTATCCAAGCCTTTCATAAATATTTTATTATAAAAAAAAGTTTAAAGTCTTTTACTTTTAATTATCCTTCTTGGTTTTTTTTCAGTCTGAATTGGGTGGGAGGTATAACTTTCATTCTTCTGCATATTTTGGGCATGAGTCTTCTGGGCCTCTTTGGGCTTGTCCCTTTAATGACAAGTCCATCTTTCCAAAACAAAAATGAAGGGTGGACATATATCATATATGGAAGGCAGTCAAATTCAGCTGATACCTTACCCATTGTCCTACTGTGCTCTTCAACGGCCTTGGACTGACTGACAAAAGGTGTTGATTATGATATGCATATAGGAGTTGAAAGTTCATCATTTCTAGGGAAAGAATTGAGCAGACAGCTATAATTTTCTAGATTTGGTAGAAAAGCAGAGGTGAGGGTGACTCCAAATTGAAACCTAATTAGGTTGAACTGAACAATTTATACATCAACTGCTCCATTTCCTAACATTACGATTCATTTTCTTCTAGTATGACTGTGTATGATGCTCCTTTACATCATAAAGTGAGAGTGAGCTCAGATTCTGAGGTTTGGATTTCCATGAAAACTCCATCCTATTATTTGTTTAACCACTCCGGTTTCTTTCCCTTGTCATGGTAGAGAGAAAAGAAGAGTTGGAGAAATCGTAGTCTGGACTTTGAGACATTTAAAGTCACGGTTTGCATGATGCTCATTACACTGCCACTGAACCAGTTTCGGGTTGGACATTGGTTATCGGTTTGTCACTCGTACAAGGGTTACTCATTTTGTATTACATTTTCGGACCAAACCAGGACACTTTGTTTAACGCCTTTCTGGCTTTCTGTTCTCCAAACCTTTACATGCTAATCAATCGGCAGCTATTTGCAGCGTAATGGGTATGTTACAAAGATAATGGGGGATAAAAGGTACAAATGAAGCAATGAATGTCAAAACTCAAAACCGGCCATCCAACCCTTCTCGTGGCTGTAATTTGTATTTGCAGTATGTATTATTCAAAGCGATGAACGCCATATTCTTCCCTCAAGTGAAATAATAAGAATGGAAATGTCATCATGGTACCGACGACGTTCGCCTTGTGGGATGTCAAGCAGTTCATGGAAGGCCAGTCCTGCAAACCCCAACATGCACATGAGTTAAATGTCCCATGAGAATAGTTACTGCATTCATCTTTCAGTTCTTGGTTATATATAGCACTTACCAGCTTTCTTTGCTGCTCTAAACAACACTTCTTCAATCAGATGTTGTGCAGGGTCACCATCAGGAAAGGAAGAGATGAACAACTCTACTTCGGAGACGGCTTCTTCATTGGTGAAGTACTGATAGAGTCCATCAGAGGACAATATTAAGAGTCTGTCTCTTGGTCTGAGTTTGTGGTGATACAGTGATGGTATACATGTAATGTAGGGGGCAGTCCCAACATAATTGAGTCTAAACATCTCTAGCAGTGCATCATTCCATTTTGGCTGCAAAAGAAAAGGTTGGATGTTAAGTTGAAAATGGCCACTCACACTTTTAAATATGAAGAAATTAGACCATGCAACCCAGAACCTCACTCCCACAAGCCCAGGGATGAGCGAGACTCGAACCAAAGAATCTCTTGTGCAAGGCTTTATTTTTCTAACATGAGATGACACTTCATGTTATCCCATTATTCACAAAAATAATGAACTTTTTATCTGATCTTAGTTCATCGATGGCTCAATTTCATTCTGAATTCAATGATACAGTACTAAAGCAGTAAAGCCTTGTGAAGAGGATCAATTGTTATTCATAAGGCATATATATGGGAGTAGTTGGCATTCATGTTTACTTTGTACTTGAAGCAAATCTTAAGGTTCCTCATTGTCCAACACAAGTTTAAACTAAAAGTACCTGTTTTAGAAAGCCGGCACCAAATGCCCGAGTGACCTTCAAATAACCCTTCACTCTCTTATTCATCACTGCAGTAGCATCATCTGGATGTTCATTCCTTATTCTTCGAACTTCCTGTTAATCAAATCAAAGTGACTTCCGTTAGTCTATTTCTCAAAAATTTAACCATCAAAACAGAGAACATAACGACAATGTCAAAATACCTCTTTCACACTTGTGCTGTGATCCATTGTCAGCTGAACCGAAGTCAAATTGTTTAAACTGTAAAGCTCATCAGCACTAGATGATCGACGTTCGCATAAAGCTTCCTCATTAATCCGTTCCAAGTTTCGCTTGATCTTGGGATCGGCTTTCTGAGCTAAAACCGCACGACTATCCCCAACATTCATCAGATAAACATCATCTCCCTTCATCAACATCACCAGCACACAAGACCCCATCAGAGCCAGCTCAGGATTTTCCGTAACCATCTTATCCGCAACATCCAAATAGGCCTCTTCAGTTTTTCTTAATGCCTCCGAAAGAGCCTTGAGAACATCCGAGGGGTTCGCAGCTGCCACACCATTTGACACCTTAAGCTTCAAGTTCTCCTTAGTTAACCTATCAAGCTCTGGCCTTTCTCTATCCCATTCACACTTCCATCTCCTCTGACTCTCCTCCCACTTATTATCCATCTCATTACTTTCATTCCTCAAATGCCTGCTCTGTTTTCTATTTGACAACACATTCTCCACTGTACAATTCTCCTTATCAACTCCATCAATGCAGCCAACCTCACTAAAAGAACACGAAACCACATTCGACTCCGATGATTTCAAATCCATGGATTCGATTTCCAACATGTCACTCCACAGCAATCCCTTGAGCTCCTCATGCACAGCAGAGTAAAGATTAGACAACAAATAATCAGGAGCATCAGGGCCATTAAACCCATCATAAATCCCCACGAACACCCAACCATGCTCATCAGAAACCACAACATGAACTCGATCCTCACCCGCCTTCCCTTGAGCCCACTGAAGATTCTGACTTTCCATTGAGAAATCCCCAATCCCATTCTCATTTCCACTCAAACTCGCATGGCTGCTCAAGTTAGTACTACTCGGATTCAACTCCTCGCCGATTTTCTCCGACTCCGTTTCTTTCGGCGTCACAGCCGACTTGTGCCGCCGATTCATACTCTTCGAAATCGCTCTTCTTATCATCCTCATCAAATTCCTTCTCTTGGGCTTTTTCTCAAGCCCAAAAGAGAGGCTTCTCTCCATCTTCTCGGACTGCTTCTCAATCGGACCCGAACACACCAACCGGTCAATCGGACCGGACATGAACCCCCGCTCGATCGGACCGGACAAGAAGCCTCTTTCAGCAGGACCGGACCCCGGAAGTCCCGGGTTCCGAGGAACCGGCTGCAGAGGAATCGAAGCGAACGAAGTAGAGCTCTCAAACCTAGCAGCACGATCGAGACCACCGGAGCTGTCGGGGTAGAGATCATATAGTGTAGTAGACGGCGGCGTGAACGTGTTGGCGCTGACGGAGGCGCCGGAGATTGACCGGAACGTGGTGGTAGCCGGGTTGGGGAACTCCTCAGAGGAAGCCTCAAACGAGGTCGTGGGGGAGATTATTTCTGGGCGGCGAATGTAGTAGAAGGAGTGGCCGAGACCCTCGTCGGGGGAGACGACGTCGACGTCGTGGCGCCTGGAGACATCGCCGGCGACAGAGCAGCAGTGAGAGACCTTTGCGATGGCGTTGCCCATTGGAAGAAATGAAAAAGGGAATAAAGGAATAGAAGAAGTGGGTTTGGTTTTTTAGGGAGAGTTGGAATGAGGAATAGGATTCGTGTTCCTCATGGGTGGGTTTGGAAGGAGAACCGGACAGAGGGAATGAAGGGGAAAGTCTGAGAGTCAAGAATGAAGGGGGTTTGTTTAATGGAGGGAGGGAGTTGACTTTCCGGGGGGGGCGCTTTGTTTGCTTACTACTTTTTTAAAATTGGGAATAATGCCTTTGGGGTTTTTTTGTTTTATTAGTTTAAAATGGGAGTTGACTTTATAAGACGGTTGGAGGGTACGGGGTAGTATCTTTCAGTAAAAAGCGTGTGGGGTTTAATAGTAAAAGATTTGGATATGATAAAAAAGTCAACAATCCAAAGTTGCAGTTTGGCTAGTGAAGTTCTTGCCGAGGTAACTAATCACTCAAGTGGTTGACATACTTCGTTGAAAAAGGTTTCCCTTCAACGGAAATTCTAGGTCCTAATGAAATTTTTGTTGATTAACACCGCAAAGCTCGCCTAACTATTACATACACAACTAGCTTGATAAGATATCCTCCAATTATTTTGATAAGAAATTATATGGATAACTATGCTCAATAAAAATATAAAATAAAAGATAACTCACGTTATCTCAAACTTAACTTTAGACTTAAGACAAAATAAGATAACTCAAGTTATCATATTTAATTAGTTGAGACAACTGATTCCGAGTTCTTTCCTCTGTATATAATTGTGTGTAGATAGATTAATACTTGGAAGATACAATCTTTCTTTAGTAGGCAAAGTGTAATGCTGATGTTATGCTCGTAATATTTTTACTTGTGAAAGGGGGTGAATTTGAAAATTGTGTTACTTAGCGTTGAGTATATATTTTGATGTATGTTAATACTATGACTTTTGCTAGTTATTATTATATATGATAAATCTATTATTCGTTTTCTTTTATGGTCAACTGAAAAACATGAACAAGTTCAATTTGAAAGCAGTATCAAAATCCTAGTCGCTACAACTTTCTCTCTGCAGCGAACTCTAGACCCCTAAACCCTAGTTGGTTCATCTCTTTCATTTTCTGATGGCTTCCATTAATGAGATGGTTGTCCAGCTTACTTCTTTCCTTACTTTGGCTAATGGGAATGAGTCCATTGATTTGAGGTCGTCACAAGGTTCTGGTTTTCGTCGTTCACAAAGCTCTGTTAATGGTAGATGCTGAGAGTATAAGGCTTGCAATGGTTCATGTGTTGCAGGCTAAGAATAAGAGGGGATGCCCTAGGCGTAGCAAGAACAAGGCCCATCCAAAGAAGATTGCTGATGGTTCGGAGTCTACTCCTGGAAAGGTTAAGTCTTCCCAAAAAATACGCAAGGTTGCTAAAAAAGGCTGATTTGGGTGAGAATGGCTTGCCCTTTTACCTTTAGGAAAATGAGGTTCCAACTGATAAAGTAATTTAGAGTTCACATCCAAAACCAATTGACAATGGATAGAGTGACTCAAACCTTTATACACTCATAGGCAAGGTCTCATTTTCCCATGTAGGATGTATATATTCTCAACACACTCCCGCACGTGTGGCAAATTTTCAAGCCATACACGTAAACAACTTTGGGTGACGTGGAGCCCCTTATAAATTCATAGGCAATGTCTCATTTTCTCCATGTGAGATATATATATATATTCTCAACACGCCCCCGCACGTGTAACGAATTTTCAAGCCATACACATAGACAACTTTGGGTGACGTGGAGCCTGTGTGGCCGCGAGGCATGCACACGTGAGATAACCCGCTCTGATACCATAATAAAGTAATCTGGGGTTCACATCCAAAATCAATTGACAATGGATGGAGTGACCCAAACCATTATAAACTCATAGGCAAAGTCTCATTTTCCCTCATGTGGGATGTATATATTCTCAACATGCTAGATGATATGTAGGTTGGTTAGCCTATATTGGTAGGTGGTGCTTCTATGAGTCTTCATAGAAGTGCTGGATGTTCACGTACCACAATTGCATGCTCGTGGGTGGCTAGCAAAATATATTTCTTCCTTTATAGGCTAGGCACTTTTTGTTATGTAATAAGCACTTAAGCGTTTATTTCTTATGGAATAGTTGTGTACCAGTGTAAGCCTAGATTTACTTATTTTGGTGTATGACTGTATGTACTTACTTATTTTAGTGTAGGACTGTATGCACTGTTCTAATTTGTTCAATGAAAATTCTACCCATAAAAAAAAAAAATTAAAAGGTTAATCAATCAAGTGGTAAGAGAAATGTTTCGTTTCAACAAAAATTCTAGGTCCTAATGAAATTTTGTTGATTAACACACCAATGCTGGCCTAATTATTACATGCAACATATAAGAATTCTCTAATTATTTCGATGAAAAATCAGGTAGATAACTCGCGTTATTGATAGGAGCATTTTAATGCGACGTTTTAACTGCATTTCCCTACATTTCTTTCGTTATTTCCTTATTAAAATCCTGTTTAGGAAAGTTTCCATTCTTTGATTGGGAAAGTTCCTATTTGTAGAAAGTTTATATTTTTGTAGTTTCTATTTATCATTTTTAGTAAGTTGCCATTTTTCATTTTAGGAAAGTTTCTATTTTTCTTATTAGTTTCTATTTTTTTAGGACCTCCAAGCAAGTGGAAAATCTTGAGGAGGAAAATCAAAGTTGCAACCAAGTGGAAAATCTTGAGGAGGAAAATCAAAGTTGCAACCAAGTGGAAAATCTTGAGGAGGAAAATCAAAGTTGCAAGGAAGTGGAAAATCTTGAGGAGGAAAATCAAAGTTGCAACCAAGTGGAAAATCTTGAGGAGGAAAATCAAAGTTGCAAGGAAGTGGAAAATCTTGAGGAGGAAAATCAAAGTTGCAACCAAGTGGAAAAACTTGAGGAGGAAAATCAATTCAAGTTGAACAAGTGATAAACATGTGGGAAGATATTTTTTACAAATTTGTCTAACATATCTAGCCCTTCATTTATGTTCATCTCCACCCTCCATTCATCATTTTTTGGGCTATAAATACACTTCTCCTCTCACTCTCAAAACCAATTCCTTCATCCATCTCATCTTCTTTATCTCTCCATTTCCTTTCCATTTTCTCTCCATCCTCTAGTGCATTCAACATTTCAAGCAAGGCCAAGGGAGAAGAAGAATTGCCGTGAGCATCATCCTCCATCACCATCCTTGAAGCTTGCTTTCGAGATTCAAGAGACCACATCCTCAATTCGTTCATCTCATCTCCATCTCACGGTGTAATCCGATTCTCCTTTGTAACCTTTGCTTTGATTTCGTTGGTTTTGTTCTAGTTGACATATGTGTTTGAATGAATATTAATTTCTGGAATTTTATGATTAATTGAGAATTTTCAGATTCATATAATTGTGATTCTAAGTTGCTTATGTGAGTTTGTTCGATTAAATTTGCTTTACAGAAAACTTTTATATGTTTATCTTATTTGGGTCGACACTTATAGGATTTGCATGTAATTGGTGCTAGATTTAAGAACATGAAATCGACTTTTCGTTTTGTGTAACTTGAATCAAAAGTAGTAAAGGTTCTGGACAAGAATCGAATTTAATTGAAGAGGATTGCAATTAGGTGGACTTTTCCATAACTAAGTTGTACACTTGAGTTGATAGCCTTTCTCTATGTCTAATGCATTAAACATGTCATGATTGACTAGCTTTCTAGGGCTTGATTGCATGTTTGATAGGATTAATCTAGGTGCTTTCGCTTAGGTTAATTAGCATTGAAAAGTAAAATATGGGAAATCATTTGCTTTCGAATGTTTCACATGATCAACTCCTCTCTCATGACTTAGATGAACAATATTAGGGTTTGAATCAATTTTAATCATATGTTTCGGTTTTTGATCTTTGTTCTCTCACTCTATTTTATTTTTATGTTTTTGCTTTTTAATTATTTTGTTAACTTAGTTTTATTTTCGAAAATCCAAAAACAAAATCCCCCCTTATTTTTGTTCACTTGTATATATTTATTCTTTATTTTATTTTTGTAAATAATACTTTATTATTTTAATTCTTTATTTGTTTATACAATTGTATATATTTATATTCTTTATTTTATTTCTATAAATAATACTTTTCTTTATTTGTTACACAATTACAGGTGTACCCTCAATCCCCGGATAGAACGATCCCTATTTGCTTATACTACTAACGATATTTTCAGGGTTAAATTGTGCGCTTGCTTTTAGCGACATCAATTTTTGGCGCCGTTGCCGGGGATTGAAAAATCACTTGCTAAATTGTGTCATTTATTGTATATATTTGTTGTATATAAATTGTTTAAAACTTAGTTTAAATATTATTTATACTATTGAACACGAATTTTAATTGTAGGTTGTAAATTGAGAGGAATAGGTGAAGTCTCTTTTATTAATATTGGCCTAAACCCCTTATTGGTACCTAGCTCAAGTCCCTTAAGGTTGAGGGCGGCCTTTATTAACACTTGTTGAACTGTCTTCACACTTATGACCTTTCTCATCTTAGTAAGAAAGCCTATGTGAAATGGTGTCTAGGAAGGGGACAACGTTCATGACGGGTTTTTGAATCCAGAAGTGCTTGCAAATGGGCATAAACCACAATGTGGGAGTAGCTCATGCCAAAATGGATTTTTCCTCTCATGTTCGCCCTCCCCCACCTGGCCATTTCAGTAAGGTTGCCCAAAAGATTTGAAAGGGAGTTTGTGTCTAGGCGACTATACTTGGGCCGCACGTCCACTTGATTTACCGCTTGGAATTTGATTCGATATCAATAATGTTTATAATAAAAGAAATACTTGTGAATACTCTATACGTGTAAATTATTTTGTTGTTTCACACTTTAAACTTGTAAAAATACTTTTCACGTTTTATACTCACTTGAGTACTTAACTTGTGTCTTATGTACAATATACTTGTTAATTATACTTGTAGTTTGTAATTAATAGTTATACTTGTTTTTATTTTGTATTTCTTTGTTAATTATAGTTACTAACTTTATTTAATGTAGGTACCGTCTGGCTGCAAGACGTAAAATACAAGCGCTACTTGGGAGGCAACCCATGCAAATCAGATTTGCTTTCTCTTTCCCTATTTCTTTTTATTTTTCAATTTTTCTCTATTGTTTTTATTTTAGGATTTGTTTTCGTAAATGTCTTCTATCTATGCTTACTTATTTCATTGCATGCTTTTAATTGATTACATTGAAGATAATGCAATATTTAAGTGTGGGGGAAGAGATTTATATTTTTGTCTTTCATTTTGAGTCCAATATATATTTATATTTGTCTTTTATTTTTGAGTCCTTTCTATAAAAAAAAAAATATAAAAAAAACTGCATTCATTCAGTCTTATTTACAAAAAAAAAAAAAAAAAAAAATTAAAAAAAAATATATATAATAATAATAATAATAATAATGCTAAGCCATGTCTGCATCTCTGTAGGAGTTGAGACTGAGCTCAAGGGAAATGTGAGAGTCACCGCCATAGCCGCTACCTCCCTCGGAAGTAGTCTTCATGTTGCCAAAGATGTCCTCACCATGCATGGGGAACAGTGGAAGGGTTTCAATCTCCTGGTGATATTCTCCTCGTTGTTCCATGATCGATCCATCAACACCATAGCCGACACGTGACCCAAAGTTTAGATCAATGGATCTACCATCATCAGTAGAACTAGTGGATCCAAAATTGAGATCGAGAGATCCACCAACCGGAACGTTCCGAAATTCCTTCAACTTCTGCCTCTCACGAGCCTTGAGGTTCTGGAACCAAAAGAAGACGTTCTTGTCCTCGATCTGCCCATACTGTTTCAGATGAAGGCAGATCTCTTGAATCTGCTCTGGAGTTGGGTACTTAAAACCCTTATCATAGTAAAGGCCCTTGAGGATTCTTAGTTGAGGCGGTGTGGGAGCCCACCGGTTACTACTCCCGGCTGCTTGGATGCTTCCTCCCTCCTCGGTTGGTTGCTGGGCTTGTAATTCCATTTGTTGCTGGGTTTGTAACTCCATTAGTTGCAGAGTTCGTGGTTCCATGTTGATGAAGAAAGGATTGGAGTTTCGAAAGAAAGGCTGAAGGGTTGAGAGAGAAAGGATGGAACTCGGAAGAATTTTCTTTTGGAGTGAATAGTCGCTCCCTCAGAATGCACCTAATTATAGAACGAGTGAGCAGATCTCCACCGTTGGATGGACGACCTCTGAGATTAAATCTACGCGTTGGATTAAAGTCACCCGCAAACACGAAAAAGCTGTTGCCGCGTGGAAGACACGTGGGGGAACCAAACGAATCTCGATGAGCTGTGACAGACAAGCTACAGCCGAAAGCAGGTTTAATTTCCGTGAATCAAGGAAAGGAAGGACGCTTGGGAGAATCAAACGAATCTCGAGGAGCTATAGCCGAAAGCATGCCATAAATCCAGGAAAAGAAAGGAATATTTACACGTGGGGGAGTTTCTTGGGCCGTGAACTGTCATAACTCTTCTCCTTCCCGGAGAAGCTTTGTTAAAACCGTGTGCCTGTTGAGATTTCTACCCTATTTTGTGCTTTACATATACATCAATTTTTGTCTCCTCCAGATTTTACTAAGGTTTGTCTAAGTGTGCAGTTTCAAATTCCTTCTACTTCCTCATGGCTCGAACCAAGGTTACCCCTCGCAGGGGCGTCAATCAACGCCATGTTCTCTCTTTGGAAGAAGAAGGTCGTCAAGCGGCCACTAGAGCTGGACTTACTCGTCCATGGGACCATCGTCCTATCCGTGAGCGTACCCGCAGTCCCCCTCATCTGCCTCGTCGCTCTCCCAGACTGCATCCCGGAGAGTCTTCTTCCTCACCAGCTGCTCGTGCTCCTCGGCCTATGGCCACCCTGGAAAGCTTGTCGGATTCGATTGATGATTTGCGTTCCTCTCTCCGCGATGGTATTATGGTGACAGATTGGAGAGTCAATTGCATGATCGATTACATCTCTGAGATGAACTGCTCTTTGATCCGCTGTCACACTGCAATAAACAAGCTTGCTCAGGAAGTCAATAACTTGCAGAGTTATCCTCCTGGGTTTCCTCGCAAGGACGCTACTGCATCACAACATGAGGACCCGCCTCCAAAGGCTGAAACCAGCAAGAGGGCTGCCACTCGCCCGCATACCGCTCCTCCAAAGGAGTAAATGGAGGTACAAGTCTAGGCTGAAAGACTTTAAACATTAAGCGCTGCATGGGAGGCAACCAATTTCAACTGTAGCTGTGGAGGAGCCATCAAACGCAGATTTGCTTTCTTGAACTCTTCCTTCTATTTTATTTTCATGAATTTTAGGTTGTTTTAGGTTTCTTTGTGTTAATTTTCTCTTCTATGCTTGATTTATGCTTTGCATGATTTATATTTGTTTATACATTGAGGACAATGCATGAATTAAGTATGGGGGAAGGGTTATTGCTTTATTGTGTTTTTAGTAGTTAGTATATAAAAAAAAAAAAATAGTTGATGTTGGATTGTGTTTTTTGTGTTTTTAATTGATGTTGTGATACACTAAGGTATATTGGATTAAACATAGTCTTGAAAAAGGGTAGCTGTTTCAGTCCCATTGCACATCGAGACTCCCTGTTCCCGTACCTAAGTGTTGAATTTAAATTATTTAAAAAAAAAAAAAATTTGTTACTTTTGTTTTTGTTTTTGAGTCTTAGAATGCCCTTTCAACTGTCTAAGATGATTCTATATCTCTGAAATCATGATTAAAAGATGATCACAAAATTGAGATGATTTTTAAAATGGTATTCTTTGGTTAATTGAGATATATGAAAAATGCATGCATGTGTAGTGGATATGGATTTCGTAACCTTGGTACAGAATATGAGCATGTTAGGATGAGTTTTGATTCATAAAAGCCCATGTGAGATATTTGAGCCATGTCCCTTTTTCTTGGAGTGATAATTGAAAAATATATTCTTAATTTTTTGGCGATGTTTTGATGATCTCATTACTCTTTCATTTGATTGATTGCTTGCCATAGATTAAGTTTGATGGACTAGAGAATGCTAGAATTCGCTCTTGTGCTTGTTGAGACGTTTGTCAATACATGGCCCTGATTCTGGAAGGGATAGAGGCAACCTAGGAATTATCACCATTGTCAAATAAGCATGTGTCCCTATTTGTGCCCGTCATGGGACTCCCTTAGATAAACCCCTTTGAGCTTACATTAAGCCTTTTCTTTCATCACCCTTAAATCCTTAACCCTGAACCTTAGTATAGCTACACTCCTACCCTTTGTTCTAAAAACTTAGTGGAGCTATATTTTGGGACTTTACTTGAGGATTTGGCATTGAGAACGAAGATTGAGAAGAGGTGAAAGTTCAAGTGTGGGGGTAGACTTGTCCATGAAAAAAAAAAATTTGTGAAAGCCGTGAAAAATGAAAAGAAAAGAAAAAAAATTGTGTACGGCTAGAAAAGAAAAGAAAGAAAAATGTTTATGGATTTTAGTCTCCCATACTTAGTGATTTTGGAGTTTACTTTGAACTGAAGGCCCACTACAGAAAAATTTGGCATTTGTCCATTCCACTATAGTTCTAGGGAAGTTTACAATGAAGATTTGGCCCAACATGAAGACATTAGGCCCTTTTATGTAACCTCTAGGGAAAGTGACGTTTTTGCAATGCCTTGGTGGATTTCTTGAGGTCTCTACATCTACATATGCTCTGCTAGGTTTTTAGGACACTTTGATAAATCCTTACCTTTCAATTCTTGAAACCTTGAGCCTTAGCCCCACTACAACCCTTGATAAGACCTTCTTGATCCTTAAGATGGGACAGCCTTTGATTTGTGGAGATGAGTTACAAGAGTTGAACCTATGGCTTGGGTCCATCCGTGCAAGTAGTTGATATCCTTCATGAGATCTTTTCAAAAAAAAAAAAAAAAAAATTATATTCACAAAGTGCTTTTCGTTTCTTATATATGTGAGCTATTTGATTGCCTCAAAATATTTTTTCTCACATATAATTGAGTGATTATAAGCTTTTAAGCATTGTCTTGAATTCTGAGAGAAGAAAGAGTGGATATACCTTGTGAGGATATGAATCATACTTGTTCGAAGCATGCTTAATAGAAACCATCACCATTGTCACAACCAAGTCCTACTTGTGTATGTGTGGATTATATGTTTTAATTAACTCTTGAATATCTACATATTGATTCTTGGTTGAGTGCTAATCTTGATGTTGTGAAAGTAGGAGATTTCTGAGACAAAAAGTTGAAGGGCAATAGAGTCATTGTTTTTGTAGAGTCTTTAATTTTCTTTGAGTGTTAGTGTGTGTCTTAGTGTGATTTTGCTAAGGGACTAGCAAAAGCTAAGTGTGGGGGAATTTGATAGGAGCATTTTAATGCGACGTTTTAACTGCATTTCCCTACATTTCTTTCGTTATTTCCTTATTAAAATCCTGTTTAGGAAAGTTTCCATTCTTTGATTGGGAAAGTTCCTATTTGTAGAAAGTTTATATTTTTGTAGTTTCTATTTATCATTTTTAGTAAGTTGCCATTTTTCATTTTAGGAAAGTTTCTATTTTTCTTATTAGTTTCTATTTTTTTAGGACCTCCAAGCAAGTGGAAAATCTTGAGGAGGAAAATCAAAGTTGCAACCAAGTGGAAAATCTTGAGGAGGAAAATCAAAGTTGCAACCAAGTGGAAAATCTTGAGGAGGAAAATCAAAGTTGCAAGGAAGTGGAAAATCTTGAGGAGGAAAATCAAAGTTGCAACCAAGTGGAAAATCTTGAGGAGGAAAATCAAAGTTGCAAGGAAGTGGAAAATCTTGAGGAGGAAAATCAAAGTTGCAACCAAGTGGAAAAACTTGAGGAGGAAAATCAATTCAAGTTGAACAAGTGATAAACATGTGGGAAGATATTTTTTACAAATTTGTCTAACATATCTAGCCCTTCATTTATGTTCATCTCCACCCTCCATTCATCATTTTTTGGGCTATAAATACACTTCTCCTCTCACTCTCAAAACCAATTCCTTCATCCATCTCATCTTCTTTATCTCTCCATTTCCTTTCCATTTTCTCTCCATCCTCTAGTGCATTCAACATTTCAAGCAAGGCCAAGGGAGAAGAAGAATTGCCGTGAGCATCATCCTCCATCACCATCCTTGAAGCTTGCTTTCGAGATTCAAGAGACCACATCCTCAATTCGTTCATCTCATCTCCATCTCACGGTGTAATCCGATTCTCCTTTGTAACCTTTGCTTTGATTTCGTTGGTTTTGTTCTAGTTGACATATGTGTTTGAATGAATATTAATTTCTGGAATTTTATGATTAATTGAGAATTTTCAGATTCATATAATTGTGATTCTAAGTTGCTTATGTGAGTTTGTTCGATTAAATTTGCTTTACAGAAAACTTTTATATGTTTATCTTATTTGGGTCGACACTTATAGGATTTGCATGTAATTGGTGCTAGGTTTAAGAACATGAAATCGACTTTTCGTTTTGTGTAACTTGAATCAAAAGTAGTAAAGGTTCTGGACAAGAATCGAATTTAATTGAAGAGGATTGCAATTAGGTGGACTTTTCCATAACTAAGTTGTACACTTGAGTTGATAGCCTTTCTCTATGTCTAATGCATTAAACATGTCATGATTGACTAGCTTTCTAGGGCTTGATTGCATGTTTGATAGGATTAATCTAGGTGCTTTCGCTTAGGTTAATTAGCATTGAAAAGTAAAATATGGGAAATCATTTGCTTTCGAATGTTTCACATGATCAACTCCTCTCTCATGACTTAGATGAACAATATTAGGGTTTGAATCAATTTTAATCATATGTTTCGGTTTTTGATCTTTGTTCTCTCACTCTATTTTATTTTTATGTTTTTGCTTTTTAATTATTTTGTTAACTTAGTTTTATTTTCGAAAATCCAAAAACAAAATCCCCCCTTATTTTTGTTCACTTGTATATATTTATTCTTTATTTTATTTTTGTAAATAATACTTTATTATTTTAATTCTTTATTTGTTTATACAATTGTATATATTTATATTCTTTATTTTATTTCTATAAATAATACTTTTCTTTATTTGTTACACAATTACAGGTGTACCCTCAATCCCCGGATAGAACGATCCCTATTTGCTTATACTACTAACGATATTTTCAGGGTTAAATTGTGCGCTTGCTTTGAGCGCATCAGTTATCTCAAGTTCAAGTTCAAGTTTAGTTTTAATAGATTATAAGGCATAGTAAGATAGCTCGGATTACCCTATTTGGTTGAGACAATTGTTTCTGAGTTATTTTCTCTATCCATACCACACAGTTGGGTGTGTAGATAGATGAGTACTTGGACAATCTTCATTTAGTAGGAAAAGAGTAATGTTGATGTTACGCTCGTTGCATTATAAGTGAGCTTTGTTGAGACAGTATGTAATATTTGAGTTATGATTTTGATGTATGCTAGTACTATGACTTTTGCTAGTTATTTATGTGACAAATGATAATTCTTCTCTTCAAAAGATTTTGTGGTCAAGTGAAAACAAAAAATTTCTCTGTTATCCATTGGTTACGGGTCCAATCTATTCTGATTGGCATATCTCATTATGATAATATAAAGAAATTACAAATACAAATTACACTAATAAGAAAAGGATGGCCATAGGTTTCCATGATCTTACGGGTCTTATCAAAATTGGTAATGCGTATTTTTGTATTGTTCAAATTAGATATTCCAATATAAAGCATGTTGTTTATTCCCTTTGAATTTCTAGGAAATTTGACATGAATGCCATTTCTATTTAAAATTCATAATGTGAAATCATTAACAATTCAAGTAGATCAAAACTGCACCTCTGACTTTGATCCCATTTGCACGTATGAATGTCAACATGAGCCAATGGTTTTGGTTTGATATTCCAAGCTGCAAAAGCGAATATACGGGTTTCTTAACATCTAACTATTGAAGTACAATCTTTAGCAAAAATGCGTGGGCGTTTACAAGCATAGAAGAAGCTAGTCCCCCGGATCGAGTCTTGTAATTTGCTGGTGCCTATATTAAAGAACGATTACTCAGTATTGGATTTCAAACTACATATTCACGGGAGAGAAAATCCTAAAAAATTAGCAATTATTAAACCACATTAAAGTCAACAAAAGGTAAGACTGAATTGAGTAACAATGTTAATATAACTCCAGTAATAAGTCCATGCCCGTATCTTGTAGGGTTAGTCGGGCTTTGTGCCTGTGAATGCACTCAATGTGCCTTAGTTGCTCTAGGTTGACAACGAGTTATTTGCTTGGTCAAATGGTCACTACCGCCTAGTGGTAGGATGAAACTAAGTGTCGTCGGATTTATCATCTAGTGGCATCATAGCAGGAAAACTGTGCTAAAGCTGGCAATTATGCTACGTTGTAATCGAGTTATTTTTTCATTATGTCACTGCTATTTCAAAGCAAATTGAGTAACCAGTAGAGTGCTCTTTACTAGTTGGTGCTTGTTAGAATACAAGTATTGTGTAGAGATTCCTGATATTATTTCTGGACATACTCTAGTTGTTTATTGTAATCAGGGGTTTAAGCTTAATGACTCTTGTATTCAACAGTTTCATTAATCAAGACTTGAGGGCAGCTGCACCAGCCATTCTTTCAAAAAAGGTAAGACTGAATTAATCTTTCTTGGAAACCAAATTGATTGGCCAAATACTATTAAAATTTGGGTGGGTAATGTATTTCAATAGCTTTCAACAATCATGGTCTAAAAAGAGCTTGTCAAGTACTTCAAAACCCATTTGAAAATCCCAATTTCTACTTTATGAAAATCAAATAAGAAAATTATCAAAAACTTATAGCACCTCTCAACACGATCGAACCCCAACATTTTGGTTTGGACAACTCAATCTCATCATTTGTATCGAAGCATGCATTTCATGAGATGATAAATCGATTATCCGCTCGTTTATTGTTCCGTAATGTGAATTCCAGTCATCCACATCTTCAAGTTGATCGAGTTAGCTATTCTAGTGACACCAAATATTTTCCTGTCAATGCAAATAAAAATTAAACAGAAAGATTGATAAAAAAATATTGGGTTAATTACATATTAAATATATATATACAAAGTCCAAAAGTTGGAGGTCGGGGATTGAGCGTAATGGCGGACCGGAGCGAACACAAAGCCCAACCCACTCTAGGACTCGCGTATCACAAGAAAGGGGAGCTGCTTGCCACGTGCCTCCCAGAAAGTTGATTGATGATCTTGATCAGGGACTCATCTATCGCATTCCGAGTGGGATTGAGAGACAACAAGTGTAGGTCCAGGGTATGTACCATGCACCCTAAACTGACCTAGTACCTCTTGTACTAGTGTCTTATAGAACGTCATGACCCCAGAGGCCCATTTCTAGCGTCAGAGCCCAGGCCCATCCATAGGCCCGTATCTTCACCTCCTTCCCGCCACCTTTATTGCCCCCCGCTGGGTCACAAGCACGGCGTTACCCGTGCTCGGCATAACGTTCAGCATGCGTCGCCCTATATAAACCGTATCATATTGCTCCTGATTTTCGATGTGGGATTCTACGCCGCATAAATTTTCTCCAGGTTTCGTCGCTACCATTGTGTTTGGTTTTGTTTTCGATTTTTTAGATTTCTGGGTATTCCCCAGATCTTCCATGTCTATTCCACAATGGCTTTGCTTTGGATTTTTCTGGGCATTTGCGAAGCCCCACGCTGGTTGTTGTTGAGCTTCTGCTCTTGGAGGTTTTGTGATTTTGGTTGATAGAATACTGAACAGGAAGCGTTGGGTGTTGCACCGGTGAGAATTCCGGCCAAAAAAAAAAAGTTGACGGTGAGAAAAGTAAGGTTTGAAGTTTCGGGTGTTTCAGTTCATATGGGTTTTGGGTTAGGGTAGACCAACTGACCAAGTCCACAAATATGTTGGCGTTGCACTAATATACTTGAGCTAAAGTTCTATGCTGGACTCAAATGCCACATATATATGAAGCTAATTTAAGAAGGATCACAAAGACCAGACAAGTATTAGACCCCAAGCCGCAAACTGTGGTTGCTTTCCAAATACGTACTTTGGGTGTCTTTGATTTTTCAATTTCTTTTACTCCTCTATTTTTCAACATAAGGTCAGGAGAAATTGTTCATCGAATCTCTCTTTGGGACTTTTTGGTAGCTCGCGATTATCAATTCAATGGTATCAAATATTATTATTAGGGATATAGTTGCGTAGCATATCTGTGTTATTTTCATTTTTGTGCGAATTTGTTTATAGGATCAATTTTAAAGGAATGTCATTCGTCTCTTTTTAGACGGCAATGTAAATTAGGGTTTGATTAGTTGAATTGTGTGATTGTTATTCAGCTGCTTTCATTCTGCAACAGATATCAAATTTCGATATATTTCAACATGAATGGAAAGTTTTGTATTCTGCTCAAAACCCATTTAGATGCATGTTTTGTTTGCCTGAATTCTCAACCAGATAATCAAGTACCCTTTAGAAGCATCAATCAGAATCTGATTAGGCTTCTCAAATAAATTAAAGAGACTTGTGTTTGTTCTTTCCATGGTAGCTAGTACATGTTTATATTAAATTCCCAAGAAATGGAATTGCCTTCCTTGTTTCTTTATTTTTTTATTGTAACCAACTAACTATATATGTGCAGGTTTGACAAGCTTGTAGCAGATCGAAGTCATTTATGATATATAACATTTTGGAAGTGAATTTTTTGAACCATGGGAAGGAACTTGCGAGAAAAACAGCCTAGGGATGCAACAGGGAATGAGCGTCCAGGGACTCCAGGGTGTGTATGGGGCATGCTACATGTCATGAAGTATCACCACTGGCATTATGTCAAGAAAAGACTAATGTACAAGAAGCATGGCCATAATAAAAATGGTGCAGGTAAGTAAAATGTAGTACATTAGGTATGAAAATTTTACTTAGCCCTATCGTTTTCATCCGAGGATGTTTCACTGCAGGAGTTGGAAATCATGGGAATTGTGGAAATGCATGTAGTCTTCAGAATATACAAGACAATGATGCTAAGATGGACAAAACTACTCCTGTAAGTTAAGGAAATAGAGATCATGACCAAATGTGTTTGTTCTTATCAGTATTTGGATTATGGATTTTGATTAGCAGATTGAATTTAAGATGTGTACATTTTAGGCCGAAGAAATGATAAATCCGTTGAGTCCAACATCCAAGGCTTCTGTTAAGGCCCGAATAAAGGCACGAATTGCTGAAGAAATGGCTAAGAAGAGGGGCAGATATAACCGGACCTCAAGCTGTCCTGTACGATCACAATTGACACGAACAGAATCGATACATCATTTCGAACCACCTTCAAATATGGATCCAATTGCTGAAATGGTATTGAATGAGGCAAGTCCTCGACCTGTTGCTCACAAAAACAAGGAAAGCTCTTCTTCTGAAGAACCTAGTACTAGTGTCGACAACAATTGTGCAGAGAGCAGTCCAATGAGTGTTACTGGAGATCCCACAGTGGATCATGTCCCGGTTAATGAGAACCAAAAGGATGAGCCACTTAGTCAAGAACAGCTAGACAATGACACAGTACAAGATATGTTACAGAAGAAGTTGATACATGTTAAAGAACTTGACGCAGATTCTTCGGTCCATCAAAAGGAGTATCTAGAGGCTTTGGATATAATTAATGTAAACAAAGAGTTACTAGTGAAAATTTTACATGATCCGGGTTCTCCTCTAGTTCAGCACTTCCAGAATCAACAAGCAGTCAGCGCAAAAACGAGTTTAACCAAGGCAGAGTCATTTCCTATGCCCGGTTCATCAGGCAAAGGAGGTTCTGAACCTACTAAGCTCAAACCCAAGCATGAGCCAAAAGATGGTAGTCCAGCTCGAAAACCTACATGGTCTACTTCATTGAAATATGCTGGGGAACGGCCAATGCCATCGATTACTGATCAGAATATGGAGAGTTCATCTTCCCCTTCTCAACCCAGTTTGATGAGTCAAGGTGAGAATCCGGTGGCAATTAAGCGTTTCAAGGATCTTAGACAAAAAATAAAGCACGTGATTAAGGAGAGTAAACAAGAGAGACATGTGATTTCCATGGAGGCCATCCTTCACAAGATTCCTCATGGACAAAAGCTCACTAAAGAACTAGAGCAGGAGATTGTTAGCCATTCGAAGGACCCTGCATTGCATAGAGAAGGTAAAGATAGTCCAAGTAGTTATGGAAGTGATCATTCAGTTTCTCCCCTAAAGAAAAAAATGCCCAACATGAGAAGAACATCATCTTTCGATGCATCACTTGATAGGTACCGCAGGTTGTATGAGATGACTAGTTTCAAGAAAGAGGACAAATGCCAGCCATCATATGAGAGATTGAAAGTTAGAGTAGAAGATTCAGGCTCACCATTCCAGAGCTCACCTTTCCGGAAAGCTCCCAAAAGTCTGGGAAGAATTTACTCTTTACCTGATATGGAATCATACTATCAGAATGAGGAATCTCCAGATGGTTTTCCTCCTCCATTGCTATTTAAGACCGGTGTGGATGGAAATGCAAGCACAAAAAGCAGATTTAGTGAACAAAAGAGGGAGCTTTCTATAGGTTCAGAAAATGAGTTGCAGTTAGATTTTCCTATAGAAAGTGAAGTCCAAGCAAACTTGGATGATGCTACTGAAACTAATGCAGTTACTAGAGATAAGGTGGAATCTACATCAGTTGTGCACAATGAGACAAGTTCTAAGGTGTCAAATGATGAATTTGAAAAATTGGCAACAGGGGACAGTATTTCTCACAAAGAACAAGATACTAAAACTAATGCAGTTACTAGAGATAAGGTGGAATCTACATCAGTTGCGCATGATGAGACAAGTTCTAAGGTGTCAAAAGATGAATTTGAAAAAATAACAACTGGGGACAGTGTTTCTCATACAGAACAAGATACTGAGCCTCTTTTAGAAGCCATTACTAGTGTTTCAGATCCCTTACCCACGTACGTGCCTAACATCAATGCTCTACAAGATATTTCCAGCCTGAGAAAATGTTCCCAGTCTGAAGGTTTGTTTTTCCAGACGTCATCAGTAGATGTTACCGTTATATTGTCTCAAACCAACATGTAGTGGTTTATGAGATATTAGTTTCAAACTTTAGCACTTAATGATTAAACACACTTGTTTCAGTGTAGAAAAGTGGATTTCATTTTTTGCACATTGAAAAATTTAGCCATTCTCTTATTTTCCTGCATCAATCACCAATTCTGAGCTTTCAGGCTGAAGTGGATGTCCATATGTTGGTTTTATAGGAGAAGAATTGGAATTAAAGCATGAAGATGGACCAGATAACTTGGACAACAAGCAAGGGAAGGAGCCTGATATTGATGCCACTAATGTAGTTAGCAGTGGATTGGATACTGAGGAAGTAGAAACTCCTACAAAACACGAGTGTTATGACATGAGTCATGTTCAAGTTGATGAAAGAGATATGGCCGAGTTTAATTATGTGAGAGATGTGTTGGAGTTTTCTGGATTCAAAGGAAACGAGTGCCTTGGGACTTGGCATGCTGATGATCCGCCAGTCTATCCTTTGCTATATGAAGGCGCAGAAGGCTGCTTCGTTCTTGATCCTGATTGTGCAGGAAATGAAGAAGATGGTGAATGTGATCACTTGCTCTTGTTTGATCTAATCAATGAAGTGTTGATGGAGATTTATGGGAGGTCATACAACTACTGTCCAACGGCCTTGTCTTCGCTATGTTACATTCGTCTAATGCCAGCAGGACACCATGTTCTGAAGGAAGTGTGGGCCCTTATAAGCTGGTACTTGAGCTTGAGACCGGACGTTGATCAATCATTAGATTATATTGTGAGTAACGATCTAGCAAAGAATGATGGTTGGATGAACCTCCAATTTGATTCTGAATGTATAGGGATTGAATTGGAGGACCTAATTTTTGATGAACTTTTAGAGGAAGCTCTCTGGGACTGAGCTTGTGGATACATCAAATTAATTCCTAAGGTACCTTCACATTTCTTGTAATGTGTCATCTGATATGTTGTTGCTTGATTAATATTGTTAATTTCTCTCAACTTCATGAAGAATATAGGAAGACAGAGCAGGAAAGAAATATTTTGTTGGTGAATATGCATATTGTACAGTTAGTGAAATATTAAATTATTGTGGAAACCCTTCCCCAACTGGTGACTGAGAGTTAGGATTACAATAAATCAAAGTTCTTTTGCACACACTGCAACCGGAAATAACTATTCTGTAATTTGAAACCCTGGTTGTGGATTGTGATGCAGAAAAAATGGCAGCCTAATTTGAAGAACAATTGGATCGTGCTAAAGGAGGAAAACGAAAAGTGACTAGTAGACGCGAAATGGGCTTTCGGAGTCCGATTGAGACGCACCTTACCTTTCCGGAAAGGGAAACGCGCCAGAAATCAAACTCGTCGCTTTGCCACGACCTGTGACCTTTTTCAGGCTTCCGGGGTCGTTTAGGGCCTCAAAACTGCATTTTTCTATTTTTCGTCGTTTTGGTTTTCCTAATTATTTTCGGGTTGTTTTCATTTTTACCCATGGGCTTTAGGGTTTCATTGTTAGTCGCCCTAGGGTTTATTTTCTTATAAATAAGCCGCCTTAAGGCTGCAAAATGCATCTTTTCATCTTTTATCAATAAAATTGAGATTATTCTCTTTTATCTCTAGTGGACTCCAGAATGCTTTGCTTAGGTTCATTGTTGGTAAACGTAGATATCAATCCGTCTGCGTTAGATTGCCGCTTAACTAATGGAACTCTGCCCTCCTTTGTGAAATGAGTACTTGAACTCTTCGCTTTCCTAAACTTTCCACACAGATTCAAGCATGATCTATATTTTTATGCCATAAGAAACAGAGGAGTTATTGGATTTGTGAAATAAAGTTCAGATGAAAGTGGAAGGCTGTAGTCACACATAAGAAAAAGTGACTCATCTCTCCTCATGACATTGGATTTAAGATTTCTAATTTCATTCGGTTTAGGTAGTATCCTTGTTTATAGATTGGTACGATTGCATCAAATGAGATTCATCCCAGAAATTCATCAAGGTCTCATTTCTTACAGGAGACCCTTGCAATAAAACTTTTAGAAGAAGAAATAGAAACCAAATAATGGAAATTAGATCATTTTACACAACTGGTACAAGGTAGTCTAGAATCTGCCTTCATTTAAACTTCCAAGAAGATATCTATCAGACCTTGGCATCTTCTACCTACTTGGCCAGCTTTAGTTCTTGTTTTCAGCTCTAGGAACTTGGTTAAGTGCAACTCCCACATCATTTTGGTCAAGGGAAAAGCTGTAGAATAAAAACATTGCCATGTATCGATCAAATTATTCATGCATGTGCTTGTGTTATACAAAGGTTATCCTTCCCAAAAGGTCATCTTAATTAAACTCCATTTGTGAGTGGTTTAAGCTAGCATAATGACCTTCCTACGGTTTCAATAACAAGTAGCTTATACTAGGGCTTAAGAAGATGAAGAAAAATGGTGAACTTTATGAAGCGCATCGACATCAAAAGGGACTCAACAATCCACAGCAAACGGACGAAGTTCATTTGACGCCCACCACTATGTACTGTGATTCTGTGAATGCATGGGAGTGCCAAAGCTTTGTGTGATGGGCCTTCCCCATGCTGTTCTAAAAGAGAAAGCATGGGACCCTAACAATGACTAGTCCCCGTATCCCATGTGCAATAGATTATTGCTAGCTAGGAGAGAATAAAATGGATTGTCGATCATGAATGAATTCGATGATCATAGGGCTTAAGGTTTAGTTTGATGCGAGCAGTCACAAAAATTTAAGAATTTCTTACCTATCTTATTATTATTATTATTATTTTTTAAATAAAATAAAAATACAAACTCTTAGTCCACTTGACCCTTAAGTATGTCAGTAAAAATTAAACTCATGACATTTACAATGTTAGAGTGAGAGAATTCCACAAATGGTCACTCAACTATGACTCATTCCACACTTTGGTCAGAAGTTTCAAATATATCACTTTAGTTACTCAACTATTAGTCTATTACATTGTCAATCACTTAAGTCACCCAAAGAGTATTTTTTATAATTTTTTAATGAAAAAAATTAACAAAGTTACTTAAGTGATTGACAATGTAATAGTTGAGTGACCAAAGTGATATATTTGAAACTTCAGTGACCAAAGTGTCGAATGAGTCATAGTTGAGTGACCATTTGTGAAATTTTTCCATATTAGAATTATAACTTACCAACAGATCACAGCTCACTGTCTTACTACTTTATTGCTATTTATTTTTTCATATAATTTCATTGGATAAATTGAACTTTTACTCGAATATATACAAGTGATTTAGGACTATGTCACTCTCCCCTTACGTCTCAATAGTAGTGCTTGATACTGTAAACTCGAAAGGAGGAATTCATCCTTAAGAATTTATATTTCTAAAAGCAGCTTTCGGGTGAAGGGTTCTCAACTTCTCATTGTGTTAATAGGGTCCTAGCGAAGATATATATAATTAAAATACATATTTCTAAACCCCTGACATGCCTTTCTGGCTATCTAGCTTAGCTTTTCGATACAGGAGGGGACATGTTCAAGAGATTTGTTCTCATCCATCCACATATGAACGGTTGATGATTGTGCCTTACAAGACCATATATTCTAGAGAATATATTAAAGTTCTTAATGTACGTAGTCCAATAATTTAGAATGTCATGTTTGATGAGGTCCGGTGCAAAATCATCATTCCCAGTACAGAGCGAAGCTGCGGTGTTGAAGAAGTTAGAACCCACCACTCTACATCACTTCTCTGTTTTTCCTTTATGAATATATCGGAAAATGAACAAGCACTAATCTGGGTTCAAACACTATCAAGTGAATGAAAAATGGTTACCCAAGCCGCTATTAATTAGGTGAACAAGCTAGCTACCGGTGCTCAAAAGATAAATAACTATAAGCTTAACCTAAACTACTTCATCGATGTAAGACTAGAAGTCTAAAACTATGACTTGCATTCTCACATAGTTGCAAAGTGACTCTCTTTTTTTTTCCCTTTGGTGAACTTCTTTTATGCATTTATGCATATATTTATTACTTTAACCTAAAAACGTTATAGAACACACATGATGCATGTGGAGTTCTTTCACGACTTAAATGTCTTGATCGAAAGCAGTTGTCTACGCTCATCCCCGTAAATATACTCATGCTTACACTCCTGCAAATTAAAACAAAATTCTCATAGCATGTTAGACATCAATCACCGAATCTGAAAATGGGATTGAACGGGTCAGCAATATATGTGTTAAGCTAACCGCAAGTTGTGACAAGTAGCAATACTCATAACTCTGATGATGACTACCCAGATTTGGTGGACGCATTTGGTGGACGCACATAATCAGAACTGAATCCTGCTACATCTTATATCTGTTGATGATTTAGTTGGTAAACAAAGATTATCATAATTAATATATGAAATTGAGAACTGATCGAGATCTGAGAGTCGTCTGATCAGACAGATGATTCGGTTACAACTCACTTACAAGTCATTCTCAGACGGCGGACAGTATGACAAACTTTAATCTGACTAGCTATTACTGCTTCTTTATCGTGATTCATTGTATGACAAACTTTAATCTGACTATTACTGCTTCTTTATCGTGATTCATTCGATTGTCTTGTGCCTATCGATGTTTAAATATTTCGTTATCAAATGTTCTTAAAATAACCCAGCTCTCCTTGTCAACTTTCACTTCCTGTTTTTATTTGATTATTATTGAAGGGGACTACTGTACTAGAATAGAAAAAAACGAAGGGTAATGCTGCACCAGTAGATAAAGATGACAAATGCTTTGTTAATATTGAGCCAAGCTGCTTTCCTGGAAGTCAAGCTTGCACTGATTAATAACATCAATTATTGCTCCCAACCCAATATATGCACTCTTTATTCTTCGTGTACGAGCACAATATATCAGCTATGAACCAGTAAAAATGATATAAACTTATAAAGATTGGGTTAGCTGGAGATCGACAAATTGATAGTTCTTCGCTAGCTCCTAATGAATCAACATTCTTTGGACCTAGTAAATAATAAAAAAGAATTTCTCAAGTACTTTGACGTTTCAGTTTAATATATACTTACACTAAAAATGCGAATCGAAAAAGATTGCTAAAAAATGTCTCAAGAAGCTAAATTATTTGAAAGTTTTGTCATGTAAAAAAAAAAAATTTCATGATAAATATAAAATTTACGTTATTTACGTCGTTACCTAATTAATAAACGATGATAAAAATAGATACATATATGAAAATTATCAAACATCTAAAGGCCAAAGAAATAAGTTACTATACTATTTCATTCTACAGTCATTGATTTATTGTTCTAATATTATAACAATTTCACACATCAATGGATGAACGTTTCATCGCTTATAGAATGCGTTCCATATTGTCTACAAACTTGACCGTGTTTAAGTCACAAACACTAGAGTTTAGGTGTGCGGGACTCCCGAGCTGGCATGGTCGGAAGAGTCACCTCCTCACCGTTATCAAACAATCACTCATACGATATGTGAAGAAGATAGCTCTATATTCTAATTTCATGATCTTGTTAATATCACATTATCACGTTATAGAAAATACAAAATTATTAGAAAATAATTTCAAAACAAAAGAAGTATAAATATCTCAAAACAAAAGAAGTAAAATCGTTACAATGACATACCTAATTACGCAATTAGTAGCTAATTAATAAATTTTCTAAAGTTATTTGTGGCTAATATAGAATCCCCATTAGTTCTTCAACCTATTAGTTGTTAAGAAAGACTTGACTATCTAATTCCTTCTGCGGCTATACCCGACCAGGAGGGAGGACGTGATTGGGAGGTAGAGCCCCTCCATCACCACGTAATGTTGTCCATCACCAATCAGACGGTGCACAACTCAAAGCCTTAGATACACTTCCAGAACACACCAGAAATCCCCACTTAAAGAGAATGGGGTACCCGCATTAATATAGTCAATAAATAAGTTAGTAAAAAAAACGAGACGTGGAAGAAAATAGATACAGAAAGGGTTGGACTGAAATGCATGGATAGATATGACGTATGATCCATACACGTGGACGGTGGATATCAATCACTGTCCTCCCTCCCCTACGTTATAAATTGAGGCCTTGGCCTTCATGAATACTCGTTCAAAGAGAGTTAGTGATTTCAGGGTCTATCTAAATCAAATCTCATATCTTTCTTTGATCTCTTCAATCTCTCTTTCTGAAAAACCATGTCTTGCTGCGGAGGAAAGTGTGGCTGCGGAGCTGGCTGCAAGTGCGGCAGTGGCTGCGGAGGGTAATACATCTTTTTTTTTGTTCTTTGTTGTTATTAATTGGTTTTCTGAGATCAGGGCTTGCTAACGATGTCTGATCATGTGGCTGTTTATGTTTCAGCTGCGGCAACTATGCTGACATCACAGAGCAGAGCTCTGCCTCTGAGACTCTTGTGATGGGTGTCGTGGGAACACAGAAAGTGTAAGTGTTTTTGTGTAGCTAGACATTTTCATCATCTCTTTGGGGCATTTTCTAGGCGCAGTTGAATGATCGGAATTTTATATCATCATCGTTTGCGAAAAAGAAAGGAAAAAAGATAATATAATTACGGCATGGTTCATTTTCACTTGTAAATGACTAGATAGGAGGAGATGAGGGTGATCTGATAGGATCAAATGATAACAGTGCTCGATTTGGTGGAAGCTTGATTTTTGCTTTGTTGATTGTTCCTGAGAACCTAAAAAGCCTAAAAGGGGTTGTTTTGTTCCTGAAAAAAAGAAAAAAAGAAAGGGATTTGAACTTCTGAAGATCCCAAATTATATGACTTTTGCTAATTAGTTTTATTGGGTTTTAATCTGCAGGAACTATGGACAGGCTGAAGCCGGTGTGGCTACCGAGGGAGGCTGCAATGGCTGCAAGTGTGTCAACTGCACCTGCGACCCTTGCACTTGCAAGTGAGCGAGGCCTTGAAGCTTTCATGGAGTCTGGTGCTTGAACAAGAAAAGCTTGATAATAATCTATAATAGTTTCTTTCTGTGTGTGTGGCTCTGTATCGCAATTCTGAAGGTGTTTTTTAGAATTGTGTTTCAGAATAAAGTAGTTGTGGCTCGTCGTCTTTGTGCGGATCTTACTAGGCTAGGATTTGTGAAGGGTCATGGCTGCTTATATGTTTTCTGTGTATAAACTTGGCACCTATGTGTGAGGAATTAGTGTAAGTTCTATGATTATAATGGAATGAAAACTACCTCCTTTCTTTAGTCGTTACTCTGACGTGTGGGATAAGGATGGCCCTGAAGAAATTAGGGAATGGTAATGACATTTGAAAAGGAAAGCACAACAAAGTCATCAATTGAAATTGAAAAAATCATTGAAAAAGCTATACCCAATTCTTGACCTGAGTTAACAACAATGACAGAATCTTTTAGCATAGAGCCTCTGCCTAATACATGGATTCTTCTAAGAGGTCTCTCTTACGAATATGATACAACTCTATTACGTCATCATCAAAGCTAGATTAGCTGTTTGTACAACAATATCTGATTCAAATCTGTATTGAATCTGAGGAGTCAATTCTGCAAAATCCGCTTTCTGAGTCTTACTGGACTTGCGAAACCACCGCACACTTGGGTTTTGCATCTCCTTTTTCATCGAATACTCCTATTGCAGCTTTGTTAAACAAGATGTGAATCTGTAAAAGAATTTCAATTTAGTATCATGCATCATTTGATGGGTAAAGATTTGACTGGAATGTAGATTTTCTTTTTAAGTTCACCTGCTTAGAAGAGAGCCCTACTTTCTCCAAATCGCTCAGCTGAAACAAAAACACTCTTAATACTCACTCAAACGTAATTCAAAGTTCATCTATGCTCAAAACACCTGACTAAATTGGCTTACCGATTGTAAAGGGCTTGTTTCTCTCAGTCCGAGTATGTAGTCTGCATATTTGACTCCGATTCCCTGTATTTAACACTAAAATGAGAAACTTCTAAAAGAAAAGGCAAAAGAATCATTTGTAAGAAGACATTTCTGCAGAATTAACAGACTGATGTTAGACATGAACCTTGATTTCCAGTAGCTCCTCCCTGCAGTTAAAAAAAACCAGTTGATATATTGAGTTTCATTTATCACATAATAGTTGCAAGAAATAAAAATGATGAAATTCTGACATGAATAATACATCACCTGTTGGCTGTGTTTAAGAAGTCAACATACTCTTGAACAAGGCAGTTCTGTGCAATTTTAAAAAAAGAGATGAGGATCACATGTTTCAAAGCTTAAACAAATCATAGTTACTTGTAATAATTGTACCTTTACTTGAGACCCACAAGCAGTGAATTTCTCTAGTGGGGTTCCCAGATTTTGGAATCTGTTGTTCATACAACTTACAGGAAAAGGTGTCTTGGGTGTCCTTGGCTCAATGGATACCAGTTCATCAAAGGGTTTTGGGTTTATATTTGCATTGACAGGGGAAAGAACTTTCCTCAAAGGACTTTTGAGTGGGCTCTTCCTCTTACCAACAGGTGATGAATTAACAAAGCTTGTAGACTTCTCGTCATGGTTTGATGACTCACCTATGCATATATACGATATAAGTAATTGAAACAAGGAATGAATTCAGTACATCCCGGGGTGGAACAAAATAAGACAAGCATCCAGTTTGTGCAGGGTGTTTGTATACCAGGTAAGCTTGCAAATCCACCGGTTTCAGCATCACCCTTATCCTTAGCAGCATTTAGCAGGCTCTGAAAACAAATTTCAACTTGTAAATACACAACAGAGTAAACTAACTTGGAAAGAATTCAGCTACGTCTCAGGTGGAGCTAACTCAAACTTTATCCTAAAGTTATTGACCAATTATCCTCAAAAAACCATACCTTCATGTCAGAACATAATCAATATCATGAATTAGTCTAATTTGAAGATGTTACAGAAAGAAATGATAAAGGCCTCAAATAGTCAATATGCTATAGCCTAGTCCTAATTCCATCATTCCTATCCATCCCTTCAAACTAGAGCCTTGTAATTACCTCCAAATTAGTATCAACTGGGCCTTCATCAAATAAATTCCTGACAGCCGTAGTGATTGTCCTGCAAATAGGGTTCTCCAGTAAGGTAATAGTGACTAGTCCATGTCATACAAGATATACAGTTCAACTAGTTACTCGTACCTTTCCTTTCCATCACGTCGGTTAGTAGTAAGCTTCTTCAGTGAGCTGAGGTTGGTGTTAAATTTCTTGGTAGAGGAGAGTGGAGGTTTTCCCAAGAAAGGAGAATTCAATGGTTGAACTCTTTGTGCACTCTTTGTCTTTCCTCTGGATTCAAGCCAAGCATGAAGTTTGGCTTCCATGTCTACTTTAACCTTTGGTGTCTCTTGCTTGTGAGCCGAAGGAACCGAATTGGTGATGTGACGTGACCGAGCTGCCAAGCTGACAGTGTGAACTGACTCCTGGTACTCTCCTGGATTCTATGGTCAAAGCAAAACGATTCTAGTAAAAATTCCAAAACAATATAAACAGGGCAGACATAGCATTGCCAACTCAAATTCCTTACCAAGCAAGCAATCATCAAAGCCTCGCTCATCCCACCTAGTGAGTCTTGCAATATACGAGTCAATTTACTCTCTCTGTAGGGAACTCGGGATAAGTTGTTGTTTAATGCATAAATCACATTTGACAATGAAAACAATGACTGGTTAATCTTTGCACTCTCTTGGAGACGAATCCCTTCATTGCAAGTTCTTCTGTTATCTTCGTTGCCTGATTGAAGAAAAAACATAGATTAAGATGAGAAAGAAACCCAATTCCTTATTGACTTCATCATCTATAAGCTAATTAGAAAGGTACAGAAACAAAACCTACCAAGTCTATGAGATTTGACTTCCATGTAAAAATGCCTAATTGAAGTAATCACATAAATTAAGACCAGAAACAAAACCAATTTCAAATTGTAATTTATCTCTTTTAAGCTACTTAGAAAGGTATCAGAAACAACACCTGCCAAGTCTATGAGGTTCAACTTCCCAGTAACAGCAGCCCCAGAAACACCATCACAAGGAGTGGAAACAGAAATCACAAGGACCCCATGGCTCCTACTAGAGACATCATTAAGACCCGTATGCGCGGTTTTCCGCCTCTGAATCCCACAAGACAAGGCCTCATCAAATTCTTGCATCGACTTTATAGGCACCCTAGAGAGCCCCCTAAGATGAATCCGACCATCTTTGTCATCCAAAACAGCAATTTCCTGAGATTTGACCTCTAACAGATCATAACACCTGTCCATATAGACCTCATAGTATGAAATCTCAGCTGTGGCTCCGGTGCACTGGCACATGGATAGGATCGTGGACATGGCCAGTGGCATTAGACCCGGCATCTCATCCGTCCCCTAGAACATGAACCACACACTAAATTAAACTTACAAGTGCCAAAATGCCTCATGAAAAAGACTGAATCCAGCATCTAGTTACTCAGAAACACAGCAAATTCACGAATTGTCGATTTTCGGGGGCAAAGTAGATATAAGTTGTGTCCTTAACTGAATGATGCATAAGAGAGACTTAAATTTTGCATTTAGTTACTGAGAAACACAACAAAAATCCAGATGCAGTTCACACTTCACTAATCCTAATACAAAGACTGTTCGATCTCATGGTTTCGGACAAATCAAATTCAAACCTGCATAGTGTAAGTCTTTCCACTACCGGTAGCTCCATAAGCAAACACAGTGGAATTGAAGCCCTGGAAGATTCTCGGAATCAAAGGGCTCACTTCCCTGTAGAAAATCCGAGCTACATTGTTGTCCTCCCCGGAAAAGAACGAGTCTAACCGATAACACTCCTTTCGGCTACGCCCAGAACACACAATTAATTATCACAAGCCGACAAAGAAACAGAAAATTCAAAATTTTCAAAAACTCCTCACCTTGATTCTTTATCTTTGAGATGAACGACGACTTCTTCAGTGGACGACTGAGATTCTAGGTCAAGAACGGAAGCGCAGGGAGTGTGATCGCCGTTCAGGGCGGAGATTTCGTGGGGAAGAAAAGGCCGAACCCTAACGATGACCCTGACCTTGGAGGTCAAATTAGGGTTCAGGGACTTTGCTGGAGTCGCAGAAGCTTCTAGGGCTTCCATCAAGAATTGAAGGTCTACCTTGGATTTGAGAGAGAGAGAGAGAGAGAGAATGTTGGGGGTTCAGAACACAGTCCCAAATTATGGGTTTCAATTTGGGGGAATAGGGATTTTGAAAGTATTGACCGTTGGAAGGCACAGGGCCCGAGGTTGGGCTTGTTTTAGAATTTATAGTTTGAAATTTGGATTGGCCCCGGTGGGCGGTGGGGCCCAACAATATATTAAGTGGGCTTCACGAAAGGTTCAGAATTTGAATTAGGGATTATTTGGAGGACCCTTCAGCAAAGGGGCAGACTGGTATAAAGATTAGGGTTTAAGAAGGGGGGGGGGGCTAAATTGAAGAGTCTTTGTGTTCTTAAACCCTAAACCCCGAAACTGTGAAATTGTGGGATTTGAAGATGGATAAGAGCATGCTGCAGGGGGCGGACTTGGATAGTCTTCCTGAAGAAGATAAGAAGAGAATGGCCACCATGATCGACCAGCTTCAGATTCGTGACAGGTTTTGTAAATCTGATCCATTCATATTTGTGAATCTAAATGTTTTTGAAAATTGGATTGCTCTGTTTTCGATTAGAAGAGGGTTGCTCTTGTTCAGCTTTCAGAATCTAATGTTCACTTGGACTTGCTTGATATGATGGTACACAAAACAATGAACTCTTCCTGAGATACCAAACATGAATCAGGAGTCTAGGGCTCTGTAATTGTTAGCATAATCTTGTACTTGTATTGGAAATTTGGAATTGGGATTTAATTTTAGTATAAGTAAGTGCCCGGTTTCGATATGCAGGAGATGAAATTTTGATGTATAATGCTGAAGTCTGAGTTACTTTATGTTGCACAAATTTGCAGTTTGAGGATGTATAATTCATTGGTGGAGAGCTGTTTCAGTGACTGCGTAGACAGCTTTACGCGCAAGGCCCTGACCAAGCAAGAGGACACGTGTGTTCGAAGGTGTGCTGAGAAGTTCCTGAAGCATTCGATGCGTGTTGGTATGAGATTTGGAGAGCTCAACCAAGGAGCAGCTACCCAGGATTAGGCTCTATCTAAATATCATTTTTGGTATGGGAATCCTGTGAAACTTTCTGTTTGCTTAGCCTTGATTCCCATAGTTACTATAGAGAGGACGGACTAATGTTACAATTTTTATGAAAGAAGAAAATTTGGTTTAACTGGATATTGATGAGCTTCTTATATGGATAATTCTGTTTCATACTTTCTGGAAATCGCATGAATAAAGCATTGTTCCTTTCCAATTCTTGCATCAATTGAGGTTGCAGTGATAACTGTTTTTGAAAAAGGGCAACAACAAACAGAAGCAGGGTTGCTGTAGCTATTAGGTTGTGGCTCTGATTACAGGATTTGAATTGATGGAGTCGATGATTTAGCCCTGATTATATGATATCAAGAGTTATTACTCTAAGCTATTGTGTGCCGAAAATGATAAAGGTCAGAATGTATTGTAGAGTCTTGGGAAAAAAAAGCAAACAGGTGCAGAGCCTTGAATTGAGTGTGCTGGTAGTCTGTGCTTGCATCTGGATAAATGACACTGCAGGCAAAATTTGTTATATCTATAATAGGATTGGTCTATTGGAAATGTGGGATTGTATTGGAAGCTTCTCTATGACCTTGGTTGAAACTATTCATTAGCATCGTGATTGGCTAAACCCCATTTAAGTCGTGGGCGTGGTTTTTTACATTCTCCTATAGTAAGACTAAATAATGTTGGTCCCTGCCCTGTTGCTTGACTTTTGAGCTGCTCGTCTTCCACCCGGAGGGTGTGCAAGAGCAACAAAGTGACTTGGCCTGGCTTGTGAAGAATTTGGATGAGCAAGAGTAACACCGTGACTTGGCTAATTGTCAAATGTTTATCTATAACACTCTAGTAATTGGATCAACTCAAGGGCAACAATCTTGTTCTAACAATCGAATATAAACCGAATATTCAAAAAACTGTAGCTCTAGCTTGCCATTACGATGCATTGTATCGAGAAATAGGGCTCTTTCTGTGATTTGGTCTCAAAATCATTAATGATCTCATGCCCTCCGTATTTGAGACAGAATTAGTGTTGTAAATAGGTGCGATACAACTCTTGTCGACTCGTATTCGGTTCGTTTTTAACTCGTTTAGTTCGTGTTCATAAGATAAATGAGCCGAGTTTGAGCTCAATATTAAGCTTAACAAAAAAATGAGTCAAGCTTGAACTATGAGATATTCGGACCGTTAAACTCGTAAGTAGCTGGTATTTTTCATGAGTAGCTCGAGCTTGTTAAAATTCAGCTCATTTTTTTTGAAGTAAAGGTTCATTGCACTAAATTACCAGCCAAAAAGCCAGAATCTACATACACTTACAAGACAGAGATACAAGCTCCTATCTAAGCACTGCAAACTCATTACAAGTCAAGTTGAGCCCGCTAATAAAGCGAATCCATAAACAAAGAACAACTCTGTGTTTTCTGAGGAAAAATCATCTTCTAACCATTCGCCAGACACGCAATTGTGGTACGAAAAGAAAGCTACTTCCCAGCAAGCAAATATGAGTCAATTCCTCATCTACAAGCCGCTTTCTCTAGTCCAACTCAAGATAATTTTCGTAGAACCATGATTTGAAGTAGGACTGGCACTTTAAAGACCGTAAAAAAGCCTAAATAGCCCAAGAAAGTCACATCTCAGGCTAGGCTCACCCTTATCATTAGGTGATAAATGAGGGTGGCACCCTCCTTGAAGGCCCAATAAATAGAGCCCAGCAGCCAAGTTGGAGCCCAGGCCTAAAGGTTCAGGTCCAAGCCCAAACCCAAGCAATTCAGCTCATTTATTAAAACTCGACTCATAAAAATTTATAGTATAAATAAAATATAGTTTTTCCAATCCCAAATCTTCAATATTTTTTATTAGGGTTAAATACTATTTACTCCTTGAACTTTCAGGGAAAAAACAATTCAGTCCCTGCCTTTTCAATTTCACACGTTTACTCCCTCATCTCTCAATTTTGAACCAATAGGTTCATTCGGTAAAAAAAAACTCTATTGAAATGTCTATTATACGCTCAGTTCATCTTTTTTCTTTTTCTTAATTTTTTTTTTTCCTTTTCTATTTATCTCTTCTTCTCCTTCAACACCAAAATTTCTAAAGCGACGAAACACAAAACCTCTCTTCATCTGCTCAATCAAAAAAAGGAAAAAAAAACAAAACAAAACAAAAGAGAAAAAAATCTTTTCAAAAAAAATAATTAATTAATTAAAAAATTTGAAGGTAGAATAGACATTTTTGGTCGGAGAATAACAAATTGGACCTATTGGTTCAAAATTGAGAGATGAGGGAGTAAATGTGTGAAATTGAAAAGGCAGGGACTGAACTGTTTTTTCCCTGAAAGTTCAGGGAGTAAACAATTCCTTTTTTTTTTTAATAAGCGTCAGTGTGGCTGCCCTCAAGCCATGATTAATGAAACTGTAGAATATATTTGGGGGAGGAGGGGGGGACATGGTGCCTAAACCCCAAATTACAATATGCATCAAGAGAACCTACTTTCTGCGATAATAACAAAAGTCTTAACTAAAACAATGTATTCTAAAACAACCACCAACTAGCGAAGAGTGCATCACTGGGTACTCTATTCGTTTTACAACTGTGATGACATACCGAAAATATAACTCTATTACAAAGAAACATCATAACAAACAACATGGCTTTCCCACTATGTTGCCACCGGAATATAAATCCGGCAACACTTAGCTTTATCCTGCTACTAGGAGGTTGAGACCATTTGACCAAGCAAGGAACTCGTCACCTACCTAGAGCAGACACGTTACTGCCACTAGGAGGTTGCGACTATTTGCCAATGCAAGGAACTAGCAGCCTACCTAGAGCAGATAAGGCACACAAGGTGTATAGACCGACATAAAGCCCTTTCGTCTTACCATGGTACTATGGAAAACTTATTAAAAACAAAATATAAACTATAAAATAATAGCTATGACTTAAGCAATCAAAGACAAAAGGCCACCAGCAGAGGTCCAAAGCGTTTGACCCGGCCCAACCTTCAGACTCCCTAACAAGGAGCACCATCGCTACAGACAGCCAATCCCGTCGCCAGAGGGCTAGTGCTGTCAACCTCACCACAAATCCCTATGTCAGTTGTCGACTCTCAAAGCGAAACAAGTCCGAGTTCGACTCATATCTGCCCTGAAATTGAAAGCCCAACCACCGCCGCGATCTCAACCGTGTCAGCGACCCCTGATCTGGCCACCGGACACCAGCGCTCCACCGTTGCTCCTCGCCTACGCTCTCCCACGACCTGAGAAGGCCAGATCAATATCGATCTACCCAACCCAAAATCAACCACCCATCTGCTTTTCCAGGACCACGCCTAAGCTAGGAATCCCCACCGGCGTTCACAAACTCCTCACAGGCCCGTCTGATGATAATGACTAAAGGACGCGCCACTAGACGGAGCATCACACTCTCACAAAGGCACCAAGCACGTGAGGCGCTTTCTCCAGAATTTTTTTCTTGATCTATTTTTAGTCGGAGCAGTGCTAGAGATCCCAAAACTTTGTACCAAAATTACTTACCAAATGACATGGCACATGCCATATCATTATTTTTTTTGAAATTTCTGTTGACATGAATTTCCTTGTTTGATATAAAATAAATTTCATGTTTTTTAGGAATTAAAAAAAAAAACTTTTATATTGATAAAAATCACAATTAAACAAAATACCAAATTAATCTAGATTAGAAATAGATGCTGTTGTTCTGGCGTTCTGCCTCTCTGTAACCTTGATGTCTAGATCAAAATATTAGAACAAAAGCAATGAATAATAATGAGAGCCGCATGAAAGATTATAAATGGATCTTTGATGTTTGAGTTTTTATGAAACAAGTAGATTGATCCATGATTAGTGTCTTGATTTTGTTTCTCATCATAAGATTATGATTTAAGAATAACAACATGGAAATTAAACTCTCAACCTTCTTTCCTAAATACTGCAAGTTTATTTGTTATTTTCATGGATGAATTACTTTTGAGTTTTTTGTGAAAGATCAAAAGGTTTTCAAATATGTGAGACTGAGTCTAGACCAATAGAGCCAGAGGAATTACATGAGAGAGGCAAATGAGTTGTAAAGAAAGTTGCAGCAGTACTCCGATACTAATGTAATGCTTTACTTATATAATACAAGTGCTACCAGGTTCCTTTCTTAGGGACATCGAGACTCACAGAGTTGTCGTTCTTTGATCTGGTTTAACTGATCTCTGATTGTTTGCTGATCTCAATTGTTGAATAGTGTTCAAGATCCCATTTCTGGTACCATTGAGGAGTGCTAAAAAGAATGCTATATTTTTCTCCATGAAATGCTTCACCTATTTAGATGCCAAGCTTTCTTCGCCTTGGTTGTAAGTCACATCTCTGTCCTCGATCTTCTTCTCCATCTCTTCCTCTGTTTCCTCCAAAGTTCATTAATAAGCCAACTTATTGCAGGTTTTCTAAGAGCTGAACATCAACCAAGAACTACAAATTCTTCAAGAGGGATAACTGTTGCTTCTCCCCAAGGAAAAATGAAAGTGTCGGCCCCTGAGACGAAAACTTGGATACCTCCATCACAATTTCTCTGTTACAGTACATGACTTGGAATTGTTTTGATTTTTGTAAAACATTAGAGTTTTGATATTTACAAAAATAATATTTTCTCAAAAACATTGTGTTTTGAAATTGAAAATAAATAAATCCATGTCATTGAATTTTTTAGAATGATATTGATGAGATGGTGTATGCCACATCATTTGGTAATCAATTTTGGTATAAATATTTGGTGTCTTAAGCATTTTCCTTTTAGTCGCCCTGTTGTTGAAGTTATTATTACCATCCTTTTCAATTGGAAGTGATTTGAGAATTTAAGTATAAAATATTACAATAAGAACCATATTTGTGCAACAATTAAATCAAACCCTAATTGACACTATAAAAGGAAAATAATTAAGATGAGGGCATGAGGCCGCCATAACTAGTATTTAATTTTTTTAATTTAAAATCAAATGAGGCAAATTTAGCCTAATTCAAGTTCGAGCTTAAGTGACTCAGCTCATTTACACCCCAATATAGAATAGCATATTCATGTAACTTGACACCCAATTTATTAGAAATTAAAGCCGATGGAATTTCCTTTTCGAAAAACTGAAGTCATCTCTTAATTCCCAAGCAAAACTTTAAACCCTATTTGAAGCCGTCTCTCTCTAAATAAATAAACAACCCTAGACCATTTTCAGAATTGTGGAGTAAAGCAATGGACAAATTGGTTAGCCTGCCATGCTCATCAGACCTGAAGATGGCTTTGTTCTCGTCCGGGCCTCGCAGGCCGCCGTCATACTCTTCCTCCACAGTTTCCCTCCCCATCCGCACCCTCGGATCCGCAAGGTCCTATGCCAAGCGCCGTGAAGTCAACCGCACAAAACCTTCTCCAGCATCCCCGAAACTGAGGGCCACACAGAATCTCATTAAAGGGCTCAAGTCTGAGATCACAACTGTTGAGGAGGATTTAGAAAGATTTCGTGTGAGTATCCGTTTTGTTTTTAAATTGCTTTATGTTTTCCGGCCAGCGTAATATATATAGTTGATGAATGAAACCAATTTAACTGCAAAATGGGGTTGATTAGTATTGATCAGTTTGTTTGATTTCACATTTTATAGGCAGTAGAGGGTTCAGACGAGTTTCCTTTTGAAATAGTCACTCGTTTAGGATATGGCCTAAAAACCACGGAGACTGAACTCAAAAGAGAACTTGATGATGAAATCATCCGAGTGTCAGTTGAGTATGATGATGAGGAAGATGATGATGATGAGGAAGATGATGAAGATGATGATGATGATGATGATGATGATGAAGAAGAAGATGATGATGATGATGATGATGATGAAGAAGATGATGATGATGAAGAAGATGATGATGATGATGATGAAAATGATGATGAAGAAGAAGATGATGATGATGAAGATCATGAAGAAGATGAAGATGAAGAAGATGATGATGATGAAGATGATGAAGAAGAAGATGAAGAAGAAGATTCTGGCATTCCAATGAAAGTGTGCATCTTCCAAAGAAGTACTGGACAGCAGCTGGAGTTGGATGTCACTGCTTTCCATGAGGAGATTTGCGTCGACCACTTTTCAATCAAGAAACCGGAGCATTCAGACCGTGATTTCACCAAAACTGGCGGCGAGTAAGTAAAGCTTTACTGTCAAGCAACGATACTCTTGTGTTTATGATTAATATGTGACCTTATTAATTTGTTTTCACCAGGTACTTGGCTAACTTACAGAAGGAATTAGTTAAATACCTTGAGGTTAAAGGGGTCACCCCCAACACAATTGAATTATGGAAGGCCAACTTGAAGAACAAAAAAGGCAAAGAGTCCCTGTTGAATATGAAAAACTTCAAGGCTTTTATGGAACAAAGCACCGTTTTCACCGGTGGTAAGAAATAGTAAAACATATTATTTTTTATTTGAGAGTTCCCTACTGGTTTTGGTATTTTCCAAATTTTATGGATTAGGATTCTAAGCATGTAATAATGCACCTCAGGGGTTTTATTGAACAATACAAATATCGTTTTCACTGGTGGGAAGAAAGAGTTCTAGCTGCTACCTAGCTCAATTTTATATATTTAGTAGGTCGAAACTTGGCTATGAAGGATTGTTGAGACATGGTTAAGTAAGTTATTTCTAATAAAGTAATAATAAACACTTATGCTTATTTAATAATGAAACCATCAACTGATTAGAGGGTAGACGTCTGGCATATCCGCATATGTAAGCTAATTATAAGCTATTAACACGTACATCAAGTTGAATAAAGCAGACACCAGAATTTTCACTTTATATAAGTAGCAAGTAATTAGAGAGTTGTTCCTAATCTCTAAGACTCTAACTAATATCACAGTATTAGACATCATAGACATTTAGTATTCTGTATTTCGACCAAGTGCAAATGTACTGATAGAACTCCACAACAGCACGATAATAGTAGATCGATCAGATGCTCACAGCATTCCGTGCACAAACAGAAAGTATATGCAAGTGCAGAATTCAGTTTTACTAAGCGGGCTTGTGTTCTTCCGCGGACACCCGATCGATCCCATGGTGAATATCGGTTAGTGATAAGTGCAAATATATTTTGGGTCAGATGAAATTGAAGAGTATTTGATCGCATAGTACGTATATCTAAAGGAAATTGAAGAGTATTTGATTAAAAATCCTTTTTTAGTTTTTCTTTTTTCTTTTGTAGAATGACTCTAATCAGAGAAGGCTTTTGATGGTACGTGGAAGCCTATATACAATTTGAACATACATATCCTTGACCCTCGTATTGGCTTGTGAGCTTTTGTTTTAAATCCACCGTCTTCAATCTTATAAAGCTGCTTTTAAATTTTTGAACTCTCGGATGTAAATTCTATACTGTTCGTGAGTCCCAAGAAAAGCTTGATCAAAACCCTACTAAATCATTCCATTGAAATGAATGTTGGGGAACAATCACAAGAATGATGTACAGGCAACAGAAATTCAAGTAGTGAAGATAATATAGTGCATTTCTGATAGAGACTTGCAAATTGCAATGACTTAAAGACAAACTTTGTTCTTGTTATTGTGCTTGTAATTCGGTAGGTGTCTATCTTCCAAGATACAACAATTGATAATTCAAAATCAAAACACCACAACTTTAAATTCTAGTGAATGATAAACGATTTGTACTCGCTGGACAAGACGAAGACTTGCATAATGAGGAAGAACTCACTACATTTTTTTTTCTTCTGATCAAATCCATTAATAAACGGACAACTAGTCTAGAGAGATACAAACAATTTCACAAGGGGAACACATACAACATAAACAATGGGTTCAAACATGACTCAGTAAACAACCTAGAAAAACAGGGGACTAGCCCAGGTCGGTGGTAACCGAAAACCACACAGAACACGTCTTCGCCATTAGGGAATACGCCGCCGTCAGAGGGCTTGATATGGATCCTTCGCCGTCTTCCTTCCCCTGCTCAGTAGCATGAAATTGCAAGCCTTCTATCCGGCACCCATGGTGGAATCTCAGCCGATCTCCTCACACACTTGTCCCTCGAAGGGACTGGGTCATTCTAGAGTCCATAGCACCACACGGTTTTGGGGACTTTTTTCTAGCGAAATAGAAGGTATGAGACTTGTTGCAATTGGCCAAAGAAGGAGGAACGATTTCTGGATGTGGATAGGGTGGGTTGAAGCAAAATAAGAAAAGGGATGGGAGGAGGATTGAGGTGATGATTCCGGCAACGATCTTCATGGATCAGACTGGATCTATGTGGTTGGGTTGGGAAACAAGCCGCGAAACAAGAAAACTAGACACCGGGACCAGCTGCCCGAACAGTTAATGCACTCCCCCTACTCTCTAGCCGACAATCAAGATCCAAAGAGATCGAGATCTATGCCAGAGAGAAGGGGTAGGAGAGGACAAGATCTACTTTCTCTCTCTAATTTTTAGAGAGAAGGAAGAGAGACGGGTTCCCCAAAACTTTCATCTAGGGGTTATTTACTCCACTGTCTGAACTCACTACATTTACTTCATTAATTTAGAGCATATTCGATAAACCTAAAGTGAAATAGTATGTCTGATCACTTATCTCCTAAGAGCATCTTTAGCAATACTAGCTATTTTTGAGTCAAATTTTAGCCAAAGTAGCTAAAAAGTCATTTTGGCTAGCTATTTTAGAAATACGTCTGCATCAATGCTCTCTATTTTAGCTAGTTTTGAATTAATATTATTTTTTAAATAAAAATTAAATAGTTTAAATGTATTTATAAATTACATAAAATAACTCAAAATGAATGTTTTAAATTATAGAGAGCCTCATCTCGCTCTCAATATTTAGGAGTGAGATAACTAAAAGTTATAATGGAGAGCCACTTAGGAGTCTGGTGCAGCTGCTAAAATAGATAAAAAGCTAAACATGCTCTCTAAAATAGCTAAGGAGCCAAAGTAGAGAGTCTGCTAAAGATGCTCTAAAAGAGACACACCTATTGAAAAACTCAAAGTGACTTGTACTCTTAGAGCATCTTTAGCAATGCTAGCCATTTTTAGTCAAATTTTAGCCAAAATAGCTAAAAAGTCATTTTGGCTAGCCACTTTATAAATATGTCTGTATCAATACTCTCTATTTTAACTAATTTTGAATTTATATTATTTTTTTAAATGAATATTAAATAGTTTAAATGTATTTATAAAGGGCTAAATACTGTTTAGTACCTTGTGGTTTGTGCCTAACATCAATTCAGTCCTTCGACTTTCAATTTCATTAAAAATACCCCTGCATTATCAAATCTCCTCAAATAGATCCTTCCGTCATTCCTCCGTCAACTGCAGCCGTTAACTCGCTGACATGGCATGCCACATCAGCTTCTGTGGGCCCCATCTCTATGGCGAAATTCCCAAATTGCCCATGCATCCATCAGAACTGGTCTTCGTCCCCATAAGCAAGAACTGATCTTCGTCCCCATAAGCAAGAACTGATCTTCATCCGCAGAAAGCAAGAAATCCAATTTCGTGTGACACCCAATCTCGGGTCATTTACAACATCTCTGAGTACGATCTCAGAGCCATTCCCGGTATTGCAGCCTACCCACATCCCCAATTGCAAACAGAGATTGAAACTAATAGCAAAAACAATTGAAAACCTCAATTGGTCCCCCGGCGTCCCAGTCAAAGCCGCCTCCTCCACTGCCTTCGCTGTCGAGAGCTTCGACCTGGGACTTCATAAACCCGTACGAAAGCATAGAAAGGTACTACTCGGCATACACGCCGAGTCGTTACTCGAGCAAGGTCAGAGAAGAAGAAGGAATTCCTGATTTGGAAGATGAAGAATACAACCACCACAACCAGTACCGCCGCGATTTCACTCTCCGATCTCTCCCAGGTATGGGTTTTTAGCCAATCATCCACCAAGTCACAGATCAAGACAGCTCTCGAAAATTCTCGAGTGGTAGTAACCTCCTTGGAACCGAGAAAGAGTTCAAGATTTTCATGGAGAAATATGGGAAGAAATATCCAATTAGAAAGGAGTACATGCACCGCCTTGGTGTTTTTGCCAAGAACATGATCAGAGCCGCCGAGCACCAAGCTCTGGATCCGATGGCAGTCCACGATATCACACCGTTCTCTGATCTGTCCGAGGAGGAGTTCGAGGGGATGTACACTGGCGTGAGAGGTGGGCCCTGCTTAAACGACGGCAGCGGTGGTGCAGAGAGTACGGTTGAGCTCATGGATGTTAGTGGGTTGCCTGAGAGTTTTGATTGGAGAGAGAAGGGAGCTGTTACTGAGGTCAAGATGCAGGTGATTAGTTAATGTTACGTTTTTTAATTTTTGAAATTTTTGTGATGAGGTAGATGAGCTCTCTTTATTCTAGTTTGTTACAATTTCGGGATAGATTAAATCCTTATCGCGATCAAGTGACTGCACATATGCTATAGATGTGTCTGGGTTGGTCATATACAGAGACGGAGAGAAGATGCAGAGTTTCGGGCCAAAGCCGAGTTCTTGCTTTCTGGGGATGAAGATCAGTTCTTGCTTATGGGGACGAAGACCAGTTCTGATGGAGGCATGGGCAATTTGGGAATTTTTCCTTAGAGATGGGCCCACAGGAGCTGATGTGGCTTGCCATGTAAGCGAGTTAACGGCTGCAGTTGACGGAGGAATGATAGAATGATCTATTTGACGAGATTTGATAATGCAGGGGTGTTTTTGATGAAATTGAAAATCGAGGGACTGAATTGATGTTGAGCACAAACCACAGGGTAGTAAATAGTATTTAGCCCATTTATAAATTATATAAAATAACTCAAAAAGAGTGTTTTAAATTTAGGAGCAAGATAGCTAAAAGTTATAATAGAGAGCCACTTGGGACTCTGATGCAGCTGCTAAAATAGATAAAAGCTAAACATGCTATTTAAAATAGCTAAGGAGCCAAAATAGAGAGTCTGCTAAAGATGCTCTTATATTTTAAAGGACCTAGTTAATTATACAGTTAGTCATACTAAATTAAATATTATAACATAACTTCCAACAGTTCCCCACACCAATGAAAATGACAAAGAATTAGAAAGTATAAGCAAAAAAAAAAAAAAAAAACATATTGAACATGTGTATTCTTTTCTTGAACATGTTATGATGAAAATCTATTGGATTTATATGATGATGCAGTTGATTTATAGGTTGAATTGTTCACATCGAAAATGATCACCTGGTCAGTTATTGACCAAGAAAATAATGCTCAACCACCCTTGGATGTAAATCCGATGGCAGAGAGAATTATTATTAAGTTGAGGTGTTTTGTTTTCCACTCTTGGATGTAAATCTAAGGGTTATTGAGCATAAATTCTTTGGTCAGTTGCTGACCAGGTGAACACTACTGTTGTTCACATTTAGAGTAAACTGAAATAATAGATTTCGATGAGCTCTAACATATTTGATTATTTGGAATAACTGAATGACTGAATCTGTCATTTTGGCGAGTAGGGTAGGAAAAAAAAACAAGACAGATATTAATTTAATTGCTACGATTTTGGAGAAATTATGTTATGTTTTACCGCCAAGCAACGGTCCTGATATTGAGTAGATACAACGCAACATAAGGCAAACACAATCAAATACCGTCACACATTATAGTTCAGTTTTAATTATTTTTAATTTAGCAAAACGTTTCTTTCCAAACAAAACCCACTTAAACCGCGTGCCATTTAACCCCAATCCAACGGTCAATTAATGCCAGCGAACCAAGCCGCCCCCATCCCACATCTCCCAAACCAGTTCGACATTTAACCCAGGCAACCTCAGAGTGCCGTTTGAGGTTCAAACTTTCAGTCCCCTAACGTTTCCTCCCGAACCGTCAACCGCCGTTAGCCGATAGGGTTTTGCCCCCTTTCCGAAACCTCACAGGGCCTTCAGTAACGGTAGCTAACGGCGACGTCGGTGCTATATATTCGTTATAAGTTTATATTTATATTTTATTCTCGTTTTTACCCCTCTCTCTCTTCTGGTTTTCTCTCTCCTTCGTTTCAACGGGCGAGGATTTTTCGAAACCAGAAAAAAAGAAGAAAGTTTTCATGTTTCAGAGAAAAGGGTTCTGGAATCAATTGGGACACAATCGATGAGCTTCAATTTGATTCCCTCTACTTCTTCGCAACCAGAGGTACTCAAAGTTCCTGTCTTTTTTGGGTTTTCAAAGGCCTTGACTTTGTTTTTGTTGGGTTCGTGTTTTGAACTATCCGATCAAGTTTTGGGCTTCAATTGCTTTTGAATTGTGCTGGATATATTGGGTTGGAAATTGGAAACCTGGAATTATCTGTAATTTAGGGTTTTTTGATCTGGAAACTGAATTTAAGATCTGGGTTTTGGGTGTCTGGGTCTAAGGCGGTGGGGTTTTGGAGATCTTGGAGTAAAGTTGGGGGCCTTGTTTAGGGTTTTTGGTTTTAGGGGATAGTGTTTGAGGGTCTTTTTTTTTTTTTTTTTTTGGTTATGTATCTGTTGTGTTTGTGTTTCTAGTTTGTTGATTGGAATTTGGGATTTTGGTGATTGTTTTGTAGCAGAGGAGAAGTGAAGTTCCGATAGAGGAGTGCTGCCTTGTGAATAAGCAATCCACGGCTGCGTCGAGCTCGGATTCCGAAGGAAGTGAGAGTCCTGTTCTTAAGTCACCCGGGATTGGCAGCAGCCCGGCAGAGGCTTCTCCAGTTAACAAGTACTATCCCTTGAGTCCTTAAAAGCTGCCGTTTTAGTTGTAACTTCGTTTTAATCTTGTTAGTTATATGCATTGGATCTTTGGATTTTCGTCTAGTGGAGAATCCATATGCTGCTATAGTTTGTCTCATGATTAATTTCCTTTTGCATTTCTATTTTTCTGTCAATGCTGTGGGAGGTTAGTGAGCTGAATTATGTGTAAACTTTACTTTGCAGGAGGATTACTGGTCCTATTAGGCGAGCAAAGGGTGGTTGGACTCCACAGGAGGTTAGCATTTCATCTTTAGGCATCTGTTCACTTGTTTGTATTAACAGCTAAGAACACGAATGTTTTCCTGTATTTACCAAGTATATTGAGGGAGAGGTCCAGTATTGTTAATCATTAAGTCATCTAACATGGAATGGCTTGACACTGTCGTGTAGTTTAGAATTAATGGTTTTATTACTTGCGGTATTAATAATGTGCAACAAAGTATCTGAGAGCACTATTATAAATGGCTTTAGCTTATGATTTGATAGCATTGACCCATTTTATATGTACTGCTGTTAAACATGCTGTATTTGTTTTCTTTTTCATACCTCCTGTGAGATATTATAGTAATTTGCAACATGTTGGATTGGCTACAGGATGAGACATTGAGGAATGCAGTTGCAAAGTTTAAGGGGAAGAACTGGAAGAAAATAGGTTTGTCTTTGTTTATTCAATCATGCGTATGATTTATGTTGGTGTTTTCCCAGACAAACAGAAAGCAGCTAAGTGGAGAATGTAGTTTCTAACTTCAGTAGGTATTGGGCTTTTAGGTGGCAATTAGTTTGCTCAGACATGCTTAACAAATGTAATCTTTCAGTATTGGAGACCTTGATGAACTAAAACTAAAAATCTTTGGTTGAACAATAAGTACCATTCAGAACCTAGAAACTCTAAGCAAACTAGCCATCCTAGATTGGAAAATATTAGTGTTCATCCAATTGTTTATTTGTATGGTACATGTTTGTTGTGAATTACCAAAAGAGGGAGACTGTATGAAGACACACACTCACACACACGCACAGAAACCTAGTCTTTTTGTATTATCCGGTATATTACTTTTGGTGATAGTATCTTGTGTATGCAGCTCAATATTTTCCTGATAGATCAGAAGTGCAATGTCTGCATCGGTGGCAGAAGGTACTAAATCCAGAACTTGTTAAAGGACCATGGACTCAAGAGGTTGGAACCTACCATCTTTATTTTCTTCATCTGTTATTTGCAGTTTTCACTCAATATTGAAATTAACTTCTCTTGTATTCATTTACAGGAGGATGATAAAATCGTTGAACTGGTAGCAAAGTATGGACCTACAAAATGGTCGTTAATATCAAAGTCTTTGCCTGGTCGTATAGGAAAACAATGCCGAGAGAGGTAAGCTTCATTAGTCATTGCTATCAAGCTTGAGCCCCTACTCTTAAAAATTTTCTTTTGTCCTTGAATGCGGGCTTATTCTACAGCACTTTGAGTTTTTGTATTTTGATGTTATCCATTGTATTATTTTGTATCTTTCAGCTGTGTCTTCATGAAAAGCAATAGAAGCTGATTAAAAGTAGGACTATTTTGTTTTTTTTCCATCAGGTGGCACAATCATTTAAATCCAGATATAAAGAGGGAGGCTTGGACGTTGGTGGAGGAATTAGCCCTTATGCATGCCCACCGAATGCATGGGAACAAGTGGGCCGAAATAGCTAAGGCTTTACCTGGAAGGTATCCTTATTATATGATTTATTGTTTTATAATTGTCATTGAGGTGCTACTGCTCCCTTCTGCCAGCAGTTTTAAGTACATGGTGAAGCCACGTATATTATCGTTGTTATTATAAGTTTGTATGTAGTAGTGTTTTTCTGCTGGAGGCAAAATTTTCAATTAACCCCACTGTCTTCATGACATCTAGATCTTCTGTTGACATTCGACCAATTAGTATGTCTAGTTTAAACAGGAAATTGAATATGGAAATGAAGTCTTTTTCTTCTCCCATCTCTTTCCCCCTCTTAGTAGCATTATTGTAGCAGAAATCTGTTATTTGGACTTGGGTTCTTATATTGTGCTAAATATTGGCAGTATATATAAAAGGCTTTTTTTTTTTTTTTTTTTTTTTTTTTTTAACTTTTAGCTCTGCATGTGCAAATCCAAACCTAGAGATAACCTAGTTTCAAACTTTTTTAAGCTAAGAGAAAAGAGACTTCATTTGAGTGACATCTAAAGCATTATTTCTAGTACTATGCCAAGTGTATTATGTAACTTAACCTTGTGTTTGCAGGACTGATAATGCAATAAAGAATCATTGGAATAGTTCCTTGAAGAAGAAATTAGATTTCTATTTAGCAACTGGGCAACTTCCCCCGCAACCAAAGAATAGTTACCCGAATGTTCCTAAAGAGACAAATAGATCCATTGCAACTAGAAGATTGCTTGTTGGCTCTGATAAAGGATCAGATTCAACTGCTCGGACATTGCCTGGAAATGCAGACACACGTAAAATAGATGAAGATGGCAAGGATCATCAATTGCAGTCCTCTGAACCTCTTGACATGGACATGTGTGCTTTCTATTTGGCGACTGGGCAACTTCCACCAGTACCAAAAAATAGTTTCCCAAATGATGCTAAAGAGACAAATAGATCCACTGCAACTACAAGATTGCTTGTTGATTCGGATAAAGGATCAGATTCAACCGCTCACACATTGTCTGTAAATGCGGACACATGTAAAATAGATGATAATGGCAAGGATCAGCTGCAGTCCTCCAGCTCTCAGGACATGTGCGGTTCATCAAGTATTCTTCCAGATGAACATGCTGATTCTGAAGTCATAGAGTGTAGGCTAAGATTATCTCTTACAGATCCTAGTTGCAGCAACTCAGAGTCGGTGCCAAAATTCACGAACTTTGCTGTAAACAGCAAGCTTCAGATTGAGAATTCAGGTATTAACAGTGAGCCGAAGTATGAGAATTCTGAATTCAACAGTCAAAAAGTTGAAGACAAAGTTGACAGTGCAACTGTGCCAGTTGAAACTCCTAGCTATGGTTCATTGTACTATGAACCACCACCATTGGACAGCTCTATTCCGTTAGATTCAGGGCTTCCAAACTTGCATTGCTTTCAGCATGACTACAAGTCTAGTCCGAACTGGTCACCTATTAGTTTCTTCACTCCTCCTACTGCAAAGAGCAGTGGTTTATATAATCGAAGCCCTGAATCAATTTTGAAAATAGCTGCTAAGACCTTCCCCAACACTCCTTCTATTTTGCGGAAAAGAAAGTCTGCCCAAGGACATTTACCTCCTAACAAACTTAGGATAGTTGATAGTGAATCAGTCAGGGAAACGCTCATTGTTCCCGAAGAACAGGAAAGAAATAAAAATAGTGTGGAACTGTCTGGGTCTCAAGATGTAAGTTTGTGTGACAGTCCAACCAGTCAAGGTATTAATACCACTGGTCCTAATGGTAAGGCTTTTAATGCATCTCCTCCATACCGTTTAAGATCCAGGAGGACTGCTGTTTTCAAGTCTGTGGAGAAACAACTTCAGTTTACATGTGAAGAAGAGTATGCTGGTAATTCCAAACCCGTGGGGTTATCTGCAAATGGGGGCACTGCTGTCACCAAAGATTGTTCCCATGCAACAAAGATGGGAGTTACCTAGGGCACACGCTGTAAGTTACAATTTTACTTATCGTTGTTCTTAAAGCTACTGTCTATCTTTTTGCTTAACCTGTTTATATAGTATGACCGTAGGTTCATGCTCAATAGGAGGTTTTCTTTTCTTTTCTATTTTGCTTGGGAACGGAGATCTGACAATAAAAAATACCATGTCTCTATGAGTGGACGATGCTAATGAGCCCAATCCCTCTCTATGAAATATTTGTTAGTCAAGTGGTGTGGATTATCCATTTGAACAGTTTTCTCCAATATTATACAAGTTAATTATATGCACAGATAAAGAGCTTGCAATGTTAATGATGCAGAATGTAGTGTGACAATTGATAGATATTTTATTTTAGGATAAGTCATTTTTTCCATTGTGGATTTTAGTACTTGGATCTAATCTTAACCTTTTGTCTTGTCCAGTCTTTTCTTGCTAAAATAGAAAAAAGCCAAACAAGATTTGTCGGGGTGAAGTCAGCATTTAAAAGGTTTCCTGAACATTTGCAATGTGTCATACATAGGAGTATAGAAGCATATTTTCGACTGTCTAACCTTCATTTGTTTAGAACCTTGCTTCTGTTTGTAGTTTCTTTGGTTCTTTAACATATTTTCGATTTACCGAACAAAAAAAAAAAAAAATCGTTCATCTGTTTCCATCGAGTATTTATACTCCTTTTCTTCTTCTTTTTTTCTGGATAATAGTAATGTTGAACCATTGAGGTATATATTTTATGTATGTCACGCGGACTATCTTTTGGAATTGAGTTTGTGATGGAATAAAGCAAAACTTAATTATCGGAGATGTTTGATTTTACTTCCTACGTCTTATTTAGGTACAAAGGAGGGAGATGCTATTGAAGTTGGCAGACACTTTTGAACTGGTGATTTCCAAGTGCACAGAGCTTTTGAAAAGTGATAGATTATATTGATTTATCTGAAGACACCCTGGTTTTAGATCTTCAATGAAATTGAAATCTTGCAAATACAAACTTGTTATTAGTTACATAGTGGGGAGTGCATCTTCAGCAGACCTTCAGCAGTCACCAGCTTGACAAAATCCAGGGCAGTGGGGATTCTGTAATGTGTAGAATAATATTGATAGGCCCCAGATGATAGTGAAAATATATTCTTTTTGGTACATTATTCTTTAGTGAAAATATATTTACTGTACCCAGATTTGTACAGAAAATCCACCATGGAGCAATGATGCTTCATGCCTGAAAATTTTTTGTAATGAAAGCGTAGCTCCTGTCTGAATTTGTCTCAACTACTACCAAATATTACCACCAAAGGATTTTGTGTTCATTTCTCCTTTTGTAGGGTGAGAACTTTTATTGACTACAAAAGAACTAAAATCCAATGTTTCACACGTCAATTTAACACCTCCACCCATGTCTCCAATGCTTCTCCAAAACGTAAATATGCGACACTGAGTCATTTAATTGCTACTACAAGGTTAAACATGAAAAAATTGCATTATTCCATTTACATGATCAAATTTAGATGTAGCATAACAGCGTGGATTAACCACTCCACCATCAGAACAATTCGAAACAGATTCAGAAACCCTTCTCTATCGCTTTCCTCACATCCATTGAATTGAAAAAGAATGATAAAAATACAAAATATTAACAGCACAAAGTGAGTATTCCTATCAACTAGCAAAGCATTGCAAATGCCACCACTTTACCCTTAAAGCGGTGGTCATGACTAGTGTTGCAATATATTGTATATCATATATGTACAACAGTTTGATGGATGACTCCACACTCCAGTAAAGGAGAGTTTGGAGTGTGCATCTATGCTTCAGCTTCCAGCATCACATTGAACTGTACAACCTTGAAAACTGGAGAAACAACCTGGCAAAAGACTAGTCTGCTGTAGAACCAATAGTCAAAACTCTGGAAAGGAAACTCCAAGCATCTGCAAATATTGGTAACAGAATGTTATAAGTTTGTATCATGACATGTCCAATATCACCTTTCTCAACAGTAGAAAAATTATCCTGAAGTAGATAATAGTAAGGCCAGAGAGTAAAATGGTAGAAGATTAACAGTTCCGTCTCTTTCAAACTTGCCAATAATGCAAACTCAACTACAGAGACAACAAGGTGTACAGTGCACTGTGCTGATCATGGCTTGCACATCGTATTTGCCAACAAGGTAAAAACTAAGAAAAATAAATTAATAACCTAGCTTTCAAGCCTTATAATCAAGACCATGACCAAACCAAAAAATGCTGCTAGAGGATCGTACAAATTTCTTATGCTGCTTCCATCAAGAATACAAAATGTTTTGATTCACCACAAATAGAAAAAGACGTAATACCTAACCTCAATATACAGTGAAAATTCCAAAGATTAAGATTAAGATCGATTGTTAGCATTGGATATTCCCTGCTGTTAACTAGAGTTCTTTGCCATCCCGTTGACATCAATCTGTGTGAAAATATATACTGTCCAAGTATTAGAACATTCAGCATTATGAATTCAATGAAGTAGAACCCATTATTTTCATGATTGCCTTTACCTTATAATCCAAACTAAACCATGAAGAAAGAACCAATAGTAGTTTGCCCAAGAACCTTCGAACTTCGATCTAGGCCATGAGAAGCAACCTACCATGCAACACAATTGTTGAGTGGCAATGGGTTTCAATTGTTGAATGTGACAAACTAAAAACCTAGCAGAAGATTCTTACCAAATAAGTTAAAGCTGCATAACGTTCCTCATTCAAGAACAGTGGCTTTCCTCTCTGCATTTCAATGTCCTGCAATGACAAAAATTTAACAATTTATCAACACAGAAATGTATGGACCCATAATATAATACATAGATTATATTATATATCACTGAATGCACACAAATAAGAATAAAAACCTCCAGAGGTACTCATTTCAACGCATCACCACTTTTTGTAGGCATTTATCATTTTCAGAAAATAAGATCACAACCATTTGAATGAAGAGTAGTTTAACAACCTGACCTATTTGAAAATAGTTTTGAACAGAAAAGAAAATTTACCTCTTCACCAAAAGCATCCAAGTAGGGTGATGGCCAGGGAGCCTGCCGTGCAGATCTTTGCAGCAGTATTGTTGTTCTCTATCAGAAGTCCCCAAACAAAAAAGAAATAACAATCACGTTAGTGGAGAACAGTCAAAGATAACATAATAGATGTAAGAGACAAATATACTGCCTATGGTATCTAGATCTATAACTCACCCTAATCAACAGAAAGACCCCAGTACCAGAACCACAAGCCACTGCATGAGTTTGGCATCCACTTTCCCTAAGATAAAAGGAACTTAGCAATAATTAACAGAACAATGGGCATAAACAAAAGAAAACCTGAAGGATTTTTCACGTAAAAAAAAAAAACAAAAAGATTGGTGAACATATACCTGCAGCATGATTTCCAGCTTGGAGAGCATAACCTACCACAAAGTAGGCACAGTGCAGGTTCATCAAGTATGTTATTGCAGTCACGACACCGCTGCTTTATATACCTGACAAACCACAACCTTTCTGAATGAAATTTACTGTTGAAAAGAGTTATCCCAAAGGAAAAAAATAGAAAATAAAACTCCAGAAACAACCAAGAGAGCAAAACCAACCGCTGCAATAGATCCTGGTAAACTCGGGGCAGACGCATCAACTGGAATGGAACTGAAGGGTTGCAGTGTATACTGCCTTGAAACCTTTTGTCCTCAAACTCTTTGCCAAAATGACAGAACCATTTATGAGCTAATGAACGCACCACTTCATCCTTAAGAATAACATCCAAAGAAGGAATCTTGAGCAGGGTTTCTATCTCTTGAATTTCATTGAGCTCAACCAGTGGCACATAAGTGGCATCCATTGCGTCACTAGTGGCACGTGATCTATCCAACGCATTATACCTTTCACAAAATGGCACTTGGGCATAGGATTCGAGTAGCTTCAACAACAATGCACACCTCCGCAAATAAGGGAAAGTCAAGCTACGAACTATATTCTTAATATTAGAAGAAGAGTCTATATAGTTTGATACAAAATATTGCCGAGCGGATCCAAATTCATTCATAAGCTTGCTGATGTCAGTAATCAGGCAATCACCAACACCTAAGCCACTACTGTTGCACTGATTTTTCCCAAAATATGTAGCAATACCCTGCAGTCGACATATTGAATTAGACCACAAGATGTTTTTAATAGACACAAACACTAACAAAGAAATTAATGAATTACTGATGAAATACCTGAACCACAGAAACAACATAAAAAACGTGCACCAGGGATAGCAAGGAATCTTCACATGATAAAAATCGATATGGAAGACAAAATAGAACCCACATCAATGAAGAAAAAGGATCACGAGCAAGCACAGGATCAGAAGCTCGATTCCAGAACTGGAAATCAGGATATGCTACTGGATTATCAACATGTTCCAAGATACGCAGCATAACAACTGTGAGACAAAACAAGTGAAGTGCAGGTTATAGCAGGAGCCAATAACTTGAGACATACTAATGCCTAGTTCCTTCATACATTTATGCATATAACTGTGTTTTCTTCGATGAATTTATATGAAAAAGGATATATTTTATATACGAACTACGAATGACCAAGGATCTACGACGTCAACCAGTGGCCACATTCTCCACCAAAAGGAATAATTAATTATCTCAAAATTATGTCAAGCGAAATTCATCTTTTATGGGGGATGAAAAAGATTTCATAATTTACAGCACCCACGGTATTTCTGATTCTGGATAGCACATGATAAGTGAATCAGAAAGCAAGAAAAGAGTCCACATAAATTCTCATTATAACACATAATAAACACCAACTATATGAATATGGAAAGCCACATAAAGAACAAGTACCTTGTCCTGATGTTTTGCTTCCATGATCTATGGAAACTCCAAAGCACGTAGATTCTGCAAAGCTCTGAATTGCTATAAATCTTTGAAGCACATGAAGAGAATTCTTGCACGTGTTTTGGACAAGTTTCAGCAACAAGGACAATATGAATCTGCTCGAGGATTCAAGTTCCTTATACAAGGCATTAAGGCTGTAGCTTGGTGCTGCATATTTCCCCCCAGAACGAGAAGCAATCTCCATTGACAGTAGAGAGTACTTAATTAAGTCCCACATAAGCATTGGGTGGCTGACCCTGTCAGATCCTGATATCTTATCTAGATCAGTTGGGAAATACATCTTAGAAAGCAGACGTGAGATTGGTTCAAGATTTGAGCTCATTTGTTCACGTCTATGCAGGGGGAAACCTTTGAGCGTGCCGACCTTCCCAGCTACATTTGCTGCAGATTGCAAGAGAGCCAGGCCTTGCTGAAAAGAACTAATTCCTTCGCCTGGTTTGCATGATGGACTAGTAACATGTGATGAACTAACATCTGTATCCATAGGCTCTTTGCGAACCTTCTGGAACTCACTTGGTAATGTAGGCAAGACTGAATTTGCAAGTCGACGGCATACAGGACAAAGAAATTCACCCTGGGGGATCACAACATGCAAAATACAAAATAAGTAATGGAACCTTCCTCCCTTCTCTTCAAGAAAAGGAAAAAAGTATGTTATAAATTGGAAAAAGTTTGTGCTGTTGTACCTTGTCTGGATCTACAATATGTCCTCCTTCAAAAACAATTCTCCTGAGATACCTGCAAGCAGAGATAAGAACATGAGGCAGGTTAGGCCTTTTTCACTAATGCATCAACAAATTTCAAAGCAAAATGAATCAAATTTTCCCTGTTCGTTCTATTGCACAGGCGGCAAAAAGTTGAGTGTCATTACTGTGCATCAAAGTTAAAGAAAAAAGAAAAGGCATATTCCTATAACTTGATCCAACATCTCAGAGGCATGATCTCAAAGTTGAGTGCAAAATCCTGAGCTATTTTTGCCTTATTGCCCATAACATATCAGCATTGCCTCTAGCGGGTTGGAAGGTCTCAAAGTGAAATAACTCAAAGCAAAAATAAAAAAATAAAAAAAGATCAGTGACCTCTTCAATGTAGTCTAATCCTACTTTTCGAAGCATCTGGTATAGGTTGGCCTTCTAAGTTCAATGAAGAACGTTTACTATAGTTAATAATCAATGAAACAATATAAAAGTCATTCCCTCTTAAATCCCAAGGCCACAGTATCTCAACCACCGCATTTTTATGAAAACTATGACTTCCAACTTTCAAGAAACGAAATAGCCAATTCAGATAAATAAATGATCAAGGGGGAAATTTATTTCCTTTGGGACTTACCTTTCCTTCAGGGAAGACAAATAACGATCAAGACATTCCTGATGCACAGCATGCCCACAGGAAGAAAGAAAAATTCCATCACAATCTGCAGGGCCAAATCCATCATATGCTGACAGGCGAGAACACTCTACTGGCCCCTTATCATTAGGAGTACTTTCAGAAGATGAAGGATCTTCTCTTCTCTCTCTAGAAAGAGCAGCTATATAGTTTCCAAGCAACATAAATTCAGTATGCTCTGTATTCTCTCGACCCCCTTCAGCAGCTGTACACTTCTTATCTTCTGTAAGTTTAGAATGCAGTTTATCGTGCAATTCTCTTCGGACAGAGAAGTACATATCTTCTTCCATTGTCTCAAAGGCATATAAAGTACTTTCCCTTTCATCATTTGATTCACATGGCACTTGGAAATTCCTTAAGTCATGGAACCGCCCCTTCAGAACTTCTAGAAAGGCATCAACATCCCTAGGTCTCCCATGTCGGGCAAACTCAGTGACTGCCTTCTCAACCAACTGCCTTAGATGATGAGGCGACACCACTCCTGAACCACTTGACAGTGTACTTGTTCCAGATTCACCAGTCACCTTTTGTTTGTTGTAGTGTTCCGACACCAACTGTCTTACATGAGACGATGAAACAAATCCTGAACCACTAAACAATCTGCTTATGCCAGATTGATCAATCACCTCATCTTTGGTTTTAACAACATGCTCCTTGTCTACGGAGCGAGGTTGTTCCCATGATAGTGGACCTCTATCAATGAAACTCAAAAGCCTAGACTTTTGAAGAAGAACCAAGAAAGAAATAGGATTCTTGGAATTCGGATCATGGCAGAGCGAGCAAACAACTTGTGCAGGCTCTTCTGAATTATCTTCAACATCAGATTCAACATCCTTTTGTTCAGCTTCTGAACCATCATCCACAGAGGAATCAATACTACTCAAAAACTTTGATTGCTCGGCTCTCATTTTTTCCAGTATGGCAGCCTGTCTCTCTCTGGCTTTTGCCTTTCGCTTCTCAGAATCAGAAGCTGAACCTGAGGTAACTGTATCACTATTTGGAAAAGTTACATGACTAACCAACTCAGGTGCAAGTACCTGCAGTTTGGTCATACATTCACAATCAATAAATGCAAACTTCTTCAGTAAGTTTCCAATTAAAGAAGAAAGGTTGCAACTTCCATCTTCTGAATTATCTAACCCCTCTTTCGAATACATCCTCATCAAAATAACAAGAAGTGACAACAAGCTTTGTTGACCAGCCTCAAAATAGAGTCCTTCATTAATTTCTTCACAGGCAAAAGCAAGCACTGGAATGAAATCTCCATCATAACAGGAATGGTCACCAGATTCTTTATGTTGAGAACAAATGTCTAATGCTAATGAGAGCAAGTGCAATGCAGTTAAGAGGACCCCATCAGGCGCTCGCGACTCAACCGATTTATCAGAAAATACAGCATAAAACAGCACCGCACGAACAATTTGGAGGACGGTTTTACAAGTCCCTATTCTAGCTAACCCCCTGAAAGGAGGATAAATCTTAGTCCACCTGGGTAGCTGACTCGTCAATGCAGAAACGCCACGGAAACGTAAGTATCGTTCTTCTGCAGCTTGTAGATCCCTTGAGTTCCACCGATGGTAGTACAAATCCAGCTCCTCCCAAAATGTCCATTGTAGTGAATAAGTCCCCTGATTAAAGCCAGAGGGATTGGAATACACAGCAACTGTGTCCAAAATTTCATTAAGCTGTTCATACTTGGTAAGATCACGAGGAAGAGACTTAACCAATTGACTGTGAGTAGCATCTGCGATGCTCAACTTATGAATCAATTCTCTTTTCACACTTTCAGCTTTAGTTAACCCACAGAATCGCCTTTCTTTGATTATTTGTATAATAAGAGTGAGCATTTCCTGCACTAGAACTGGTTCATATTCACTAGAGCGCTCAAGGTTCAGAGAAAGGTAGCTTGACAAGCCAAAGCGCTCTATGATTCTCTTGATATAAAGATCAGCTGGAGCCAAGGCAGCACAGCACTGAAGCAGAAATAGATCAAGCTCCACAAACTGTTCTGACCTGCAGTAATGAACCATAACAAGGAACTTTCAGTAGCAAGAAAAGATCAACAGGAGAAATAGAAAAGTTAAAAAAATAAATAATAAATAGTTACAGGACAGACTTTTTACTGCTAAAATGAATTTCTGACATCAGCATAAGTCACTTAGTCACTTACCAGCGAACTGAACGATACCACTCACAAGTTAATGGGGCAGCATCCCCATTTTTCCGCCACATTCCAGCGTGAACCTCAGCACAAAATACTCTTATACGAAGGGGATGCTCCATAACAAAGGCAGAAAACCCACACGGGTGGCAGCCTCCGAGAATATTACCAAAAAAGTCTGTGGAAATAGATGATGATAAATTTGCAGAACTAGCTCTAACAGAATCTGGCACTTCGCCAAAACACCTTCTTAATGATCTCTGTAGAAGCAACGCAAGGAAGCGATGTAAGGGAATGTGAACAGATATATCCTGTGAACTAACATCATATGTTATGTCTGGCCAGTCGGACGAACTCAGCACTCGTAGAGCATCTAAGTCCATGGGACCATCTATTTCCATTGCACTATCACCGGATCCTGACGAATTACAGCCATTACCTTGATCGATTTCGTCCAGAACCATTAATTTATTTTCCTGCCCTGAAATTTTGCCATTCTGGAAGTCAACACTCATATCAGAACTACTATGTAAATGTGATGAACCATGCTTCCCATGGTCTTCACTTGAACTGGCAAATCTACCAAAAATGTTTTTGCCTTTCCTAATTTTGGATAATGTTCTCTTCAATGCTGAAAAATTGCTCCCAGAGAAATTGCTAGTACTTGAAGATGATACATGATGAATCGTACCCGAGGTGTTATCAACTCCCAGCCAATTCTCGATAGCCCTCAAACACTCAAATGTTAACCATATCACAGATGATGGTATCCTCAAAAGAGCATTTGATGTATCTTCAGAAAACGTCGATGCACATGCAAATGAACTACTCCCCACTGCACTACATGCAGAACTTTCCTGGGACAGCCGTCCTACTTTTGCATATCTTAGGCTATCTGTGTCATCCATATCTTGCTTATTTGTGCTGAGAAATAAGTCTTCTTCTGTGTTGTCACTAGCAACAGAAAATGCTCCATCCACCAACAAAGAATGAAGGTTGGCAATTGAATGACCCAGAACGAATGGCAGATGCATATTGTCATTCTCTTCCTCAATATGGAGGCCTGTTTCCCTCTTTTGTGGATTCATCCCTTGCACAAAAGCTGAGAGCCTCATCCAAGTTCTCGCAATATCTTGCTGCTCATGAGTTACATATTTTGGCACAATAGCATGACTCATGACAAACCGAAAATCTTCAATCACACGAATAGTGACGTCATACAAATTTGACCACTTGGTAACCTGTAAGGGGAAAGTGCAAACAATTTTGCTACATTAGACAGAAAACTAGACCTTGGGGGTGGGGTTGGAACTATAGCTTACAACAATAATATGAAACCTGAACTGAAATGACATGAAACAAAGAAATTAGACTCTCAACCAAAATACAGTACCCAAATAAAAAAAAAAAAAAAATTCAAAACCAAGAATACTCTAGTTAGAAGACCACATTTTTTTTTTTTTTTTTTTTTTTTTTTTTTTTTTTTTTTTTTTTTTTTTTTTTAAAAAAACCCCACCCCATTCCCACCCTTGATGGGGCTCGAACTCCTGACCTCTTATATATGAGACCAAAGCCTTACCACCCCACCAAACACACACACCCAAGTTAGAAGACCACATATAACCTCTATTACATGCATTCTGATAAGTACACAATCTAAGTTGCATCTGTGATCAAATCCATTACAATGTTGCCTAAAGGACAAGGAGGTGCACATGCAGAAGAATATGATCATACTGTAGTCTAGCCAATCTTTAGGAAAGAAAAAAAAAGTAATGCAATACCTGTAAACGGCCGTCTTCACCAGCACAGGAATTGAAAATATCTTCCAAACGTTCTAACAGCATCGACAGTAGGTTCATTTCTTTCACAAGACGGGGTGTTAAAGTTGGCACCGTGAGGATTTGCACAGAGAATATAGAGAGCAGCGGATACTTTTTCAAAGTAAGGTCATTGAACTCCTTTATGGCTTCACTAACAACAGTTGGGTAATAATTAAGAAATACTTTGGCAAACTCATATTTGAAAACAGGCTCCCCCATCAACTTCAGGAGCAACTCGTGGAGCTTTTTCACAACAGCATCACTCAAAAACCTCTCTGCCCTCACCAAAATCCCCAAAACGTCAACTGATGATAAAATCTTCTTTGATACAAAGCTAAGCAAACTCTCACTGCACTTGCAAAAGTCCAGAAGCATCTCAACCACAAAATAGGTTAGCTCATTTGCAACCTTCTTACGCTCTGCAGCAAGGTCAGTTACTCTAGGGTTTTCCCGGCAGGCAGTTTCAGAAATAAGTAGCTTGTTCTTCCAATAGGCAAAGAGGCAGTCAAGAACAGGCCCCACGGTGACTGCAAGCTCCTCTGGAAGGGGCTGTATCTGCTCTGCACCTTTATGCTTAGAGCAAAAGCCCTGGCGTTTCCACGCTGTAACGTCACCGCAATCACAACAGCCACCGCCGGTGTAGATAATGGAGTAATCATGATCCTTGTGGTTCCCATTCTTAAAACACGGAACGCAAATTGCACAGGTTGGATCATGTTCGCATGTTTTGCACCTGAAGGCTATATCATTATGTCCCCAAACAGCTCCACAAATGCCCCGCTGGCCGACACTCATTTTGGACAGGCCCTTGAGAACCAAGCCAGGGTCACTCTCAAACATCAGCCACTTGAGCCACGAGATGCTCTCGCGGAATTGAAGTTTCATGGTGACGCCGGCTGATTGTTTCTTCGACCCTGGTTTGGCCTCGCGGAGAACTTCCGCTACTTCCTCATCAGGAGGTAAGGTAGCAGAAACCAGTCGCGGTAACAACTGCTTGTTATTTTTAACAAAAGCAACTAAACCAAGTTGATGCAGATGAAGAAGATTCTGAGGCACTCCCACTCGAGCAAGCCTCTGGTATCAAATTCAAAACACCAAACCTCAATATATTATTATTCATCTCTAAAATCAATCCCCCAAAATCTGATATCAACAACAAAACTTCCAGCAAAGACAAAAAATATTTACAGTAAAAGACTAAACTCGCATAGTTAATCATACCCCAATGCAAAAAAAGAAAAAAAAAATCTGAATTGAACTGATGAACTGCCGCAAAAGAAATAAAAATTGGGGTAATCAAAATCAGAAAGAAAAAAAAAAAAAATTACCTGAACGATTCGATCACGAGGGAGAGATTCAGAAGGGGAATCGATATCCATGGTAGACATAAATCAAGGGAAGAGAAACAGAGGCGAGAGCTTTAGGAGAAGTTTGTGCATTTAAAACCCTAAGAATTGTTGGCCTAATCCGGCTGCGGATGACGGTGCATCAAGGTGTCTCAAAGAATCTTAGAGATATATTAATATATATAGATATATTACTCATCTTCGGGTATCTGTCTGTCACAGATTGCGTACTCGCAGTTAATTTGCATTTGTTTTCGTTTATTTTTATTTTGTGCTGTTCACTATTTTTCTTTTGTTTGTCCTTCTAAATTCTACTTACAAAGTTTATCCACTTTTTGCTTGTGAATAGAGCAGAGTACTAATGGGCTACGGAGTGTGGTGTGGTTGGGTTGGTTGGTTGGTTGCTGGCTGGCAATGTTATGTCGTTCTGGCCTTGGCCCTATATATTTTGCTTTCCTTGATAGTTCTAAGTGACCCTCTCTCTGAAAGGAGGTCTGGGCCAATTCATTATTCATGTGCTCGATTGTGTTGGTGCTTGGTAAGATTTATTTCATATATCTAATTAAGATGGGGTCAGGGGCGGATCCAGCCACAGGCTTGGTAGGGCTCAAGCCCTACCGGACTTTTTGGGCCCAAAAAAAAAATTAGGTATATACATATGTTTTTTTTTTTTTGTACCAGTCATCTCGTTTCAAGCCCTACAGGCTACAGCCGCGACTTGCCGTCTTGCCGACTTGGACTCTCCACCAGCAACCCCTCTGGTCGTCTCCGTCACTCCGTGGACCGTGGTACCTCACCATTCTTCTCTCCCTAGTTCTGATTTCTGATTTTCTGAAGTTCTGATTTCCATTTGAAATTTTGAATGATTTGATGATTGATCTTGTGAACTGTGAAGTTGTGATTCTTGATTTCTTCATTTTCTTGTCTTCCATTTAATCTATATGTCTATATCAGTTCTGAGTTCTTGTTGGTTTTTAAGTTTTATAGTTGAAAACTTGAAAATTGAAAATTGAAATGGGATGGGTTATGGGTAATGGCCAATGGTTTCGATTTCGGTTGGTGACTTGGTGCTACTGTCTTACTGAATACTGATGTTGATGGTATAATTGCTAAATTGCAGATTTGCAGAAATTCCCAGATTTGCAGAAATGATATAATTGCAGAAATTGCAGATTTGGTATAATTGCAGAAATTACAGATTTGCAGAAATGATATAATTGCAGAAACGAATTGATGAGTTGATGTTGATTACTTGATTTTAATAAAGGTAATGATACTGATTGAGTGATTGGGTAGTTATATAATTGCTAAATTGCAGATTTGCAGAAATTCCCAGATTTGCAGAAATGATATAATTGCAGAAATTGCAGATTTGGTATAATTGCAGAAATTGGAGATTTGCAGAAATGATATAATTGCAGAAACGAATTGATGAGTTGATGTTGATTACTTGATTTTAATAAAGGTAATGATACTGATTGAGTGATTGGGTAGTTATCAATGGGTTTGATAACTTGGCTTCCGTTTAATGTTGATTTCTTCTTCAATTGCAGATTTGCAGTTTGTAGCTTTGTATGATTCATGATTCATGAGTGTTAAGGCCTCAAACCTCAGAAGCAGAGGGCCATAATTCGTTTGAGAAAGCTTGTAAACAAATAAAGGTAAATAGGTAATGACATTGCTCACATAATTGTAATTTTAGGTGTTGCATATATGTGAATTATAATTGGATTGGCATAATGGCATTTTTCTCATATATCTAATATAATTTATAGGTGTTACACTAAAATGTCAAATCATGAGCCGAAACCGAAGCGATAAAAAAAAATTACTACATGGTTTCAAAGAACTAATGTTTCGTCTTCATGCTCAAATGTGATTTCTAATCCTTCCATATCCTCTCCAAATTTTGATGATCAACCGGAACCTTCAGAGTCTCCAGTGGTCAATTCTCAACCTTTAGAGCCACCAAATAATATCAATGCTCTTGAACGTGATCCTGGATTACGTTCTCCCATATGGAAATATCCAGTGAATGAGCGTGATAGTGTTCGAAAAGCCTATATTTTGTTGGGTCCATTTCAGCCTAAGTTATCGTATCCACTCACAAATCATGGGGGTCAAAAACGTAGATTTCAGTCTTCCTGGTTCAAGGATAATCCATGGCTTGAATATTCAATTGCTCTTGATAAAGCATATTGCTTCCCTTGTTTCCCTGGATAAAGCATATTGTATGGTCCTTCACATTGAGAAAGAGTATGCTGAATCTATTGACAATGATGAGGTGATTAAAGAGTTTGAAGCTTCATGTACTCGTAGAGTTAGATTTAGTTAGGTTATGCTCTTGTATTATATTGCATTGCACGTTTATTTGATTATTGAGTTTGTTTTTTAATTTTGTATATGCATTAGAGGGGTAAGGCTCATTATGTCCCCCCTGACTAGGTGTATCATTTTTTCAATTAATAAAATTCTCTCGCACCGTCGAGATTCTCTACTATTTTTTTTCCTTCACTTTGTTAAGAAATCCAAGCCCTACCGAATGTGGAATCCTGGATCCGCCCCTGGATGGGGTGCAAGTTGTTTGATTGGGAGGATCCAGATCCGATCCCTCCATCCTTTTGTCTTAGACATGGAGCATGAATTCATATTCATCCGTCAATTTTTTGGGTTCTATGACATTTTTTCTTTTTCTTTTTGGTAATCGCCAAAGGTAAATTTATCGACGAGGTTTATTAGTATTTATCGGCACTAGTAAAGTGACACGAACTTTACTAGTATTTTAAGTGATGGATAAGGCATAGTTTGAGTTCTGCTTACTATTACTTAGTGTAAATTTTTTTTTTTTTTTTTGAGTAAAAGATCATCAATTATTTAAAGCTCAAGCCAGAACAGCACATTACATACGTGTTTACTGTTAAAGACAATAGTAAAGTAGATAAGAAAGTCATCACTATACGTAGTATAATACTATCATTCGACATCAACACTCACTTATCTAGCAAGCCTAGAACAAAAAGGCACATAAGATGTAGAGACTTGGACAAAGCCCCACCAGCTCTCGCCAAAATTGGTAGGGGATTATTGGAAATAAAACTAAACTAAAAATAATACTTAGGGCCTAGGGTTAACACCCAAGCCCAACCACCAAGCCCAAGTAAAAGCTACAAGAAGCCCAACAATACCCTCTCGCTTGAACCATTGTCGCTGCCACGACATTGCCCCACCTACCACTATCTTCGATAATATGACCTCACACGAGGCAAACTGCAAATCCCTCAAATGACGTCACGGACATTCTCGGAAGAGAAATCTAATATCTTACCAAAAGATGCAACACTTGGGTCACCAACCCTTAAAATCTCCGCCGTATCTCCCCGCTACACCCAACAATCTCATACGAGAAATATCTGGTGCCATCAAAACTCACCTCCTCCACTCTGACTTGATATGTGATAGGATCTCCCACCGTTGTTCATCAAGGAATCAAAGAACCAAAAGGTCTAAACGACTCATCCGACCACACCTGCAGCACGCTAACAAGGACCGAGGACCGCGCCAACACAAATGACCGCTGAACAAGCAAGAAAATGAGGGAAAAACTCGCATTTGGGTGAAGAACGTGAGGCGCATTCCCCACTACACTAATATTGTTGAAGTCTTTATTGAATTTTAATACTAAACTTTTAACATATAGTATATAAAATAGAAGCATATACAACATATATTCAAACAAAAATTATCAATAAATAGTAACAAATTGAGTATTTTACACTATGCATTATTAAAGTAAATTTCAAAGAGAAATTGAAAATAAAAGGAAACCATTATGTGGTCAAATTGTGCGGTTCCTAGCTAAACTGTTTTTCTTTTCATTTTAAGGAAGAAATAATTAGATCGAAATCCTACATGTAAAAGCGGTCCATTATTACTTAAAACCACGTGATCTCCCATTGTTTTTCAAAACCATGGCACAGTCCATTGTTTTTTTTTATTTTAAAAACGTCATTCTAGAATTATCTGTAGATCTATAATGATGACAGTCGATGTTTTTGAGATCTCTAAAGGCCAAGACGAAGAGAAAGATGATGCAGCTGAGAAGCTTTACTGTATTAAGTTAGTCATCGGATCCATGATTTACTAGACAAAGAGGTAAATTAAATTTTTAATAGGAAAAATTTCAGTTTAGTACCTTGAGGTTTGGGGGGTAACATCATGTCAGTCCCTGTTGGTTCAATTTGATCAGCAACACCCCTATGCTTTCAATTTCAATCAGCCGTGTCCAAATTTTACTGTTCTGTCCGATTTGAACGTTAGCTTTGACGAAAGGGCTCACTTAAAGGGCTAAATCTGTCGTTTCACACAATTTTCCTTTTTTTAAAAAAAAAATTCTAATCAGATGACCCTATTCCTCTATCTTCACCCACCTCCCATCTCCGATTCCACTCTCTCCGACCTCCAAACCTCTATCAATTATCCATTTCACCATTCTAACAATACACCAATAAACATTTTGCACAACACATAACAAGTACAAATTAGAGGTTCCAGCACTCACCACCACCAAAATCCCAAAAAAAGCCAATCACTTGGTCTGCACATCCACTCCATCCTTCCCTGCAATGATCACTGCGGTCGCCATATTCAAGAACAACCCATTTCCAGCCCCGTCACCGCGGTCGCCATTTTCAATTAATATCTTAAAAATAACTCTACTTGAAATATATATTATATGTCATAGTGAAGACTTGTTTCTTTCTATTGCATGAGAAACCGTTTGGTTGAACAGTTGTGACACGTCTCACCCAACCATTTGATATAGAGATTGCGATAGGTGACTCAGATGTGTGACGCGAGAAAGACAAAAAAACACAGAGATTATTCTTTTTATTAAACAACAAGCAATAACCACGTGGCACGATTGGTTGGACCCTTGTTTTAATGTGATGGTGGGCCACAAATGTTCTGGTTCTGCAATGTTATAAGGGACAATTTTGTAATTGCGTTGGACTCATAACCTATATAAAAGAGAGCAGAAAACATCAATTATACATCCCTTTGCCTGCTTGTTCTTCGTTCTGGGCTTTTCTTCTTTCACGTTCTTGTTACAAGGAGAAAGGTTTCATAGAACGATGACGTGTTATAATAAAAGAAAGGTATCGGGTGAGGTTAGCGGTACCTCAATACGTGAAGGGTGGGCAAACTGGACATATCACAATAGCCATATCTCACTTTGCCTTAGTAGTATTCCCCTTCCCCTTATCCCATGAACACACATTTTTGGCCAGAAAGTTGCAAACCCTAATTTCTCATATCTGAATCTCCATGGCGTCCAAATAGTTGATACCGAAGGGTTCAGATCTAGATCCAACGTCGGTGCTCAATACGATTGAGCTATAGCACTAGACCGACATTGAATCGGATCACAACGATTCTTGCTCTCGCTTCTTCTCTCGCTGGCGATGTACTCCGAATTCGTCGAAAGATCTTGACGGCAAGTCCGGCGGTCTCCATTCCAGCTCCACCTCTCGCCGCTCACCGCTAGATTTCGGCGCTCGCTACACCTCTCTCCACACGCCAGCGATATGGAAGGGTGGCCGATCTGCTATCCGCTCCGCCCCAGAGGGCCACCACAAGAGCTGACTCTCACTCTTTTCACCACAAGAGGTCAGTTTACCGATCTGATTTCTTGATAATCATTACTTTGAGAAAAAGCTGAAAATGAACCCCACCAATCAGTTATCTAAACTCGCATCTTTTTTATTTTGTTTTTTTGTATTGTGATACACTCAAAGTGAGTGCCAATTTAAACCTTGCATCAAATTGTAGTATAGAATAAGTAGGGTATCGTTCTAAGCCGGGGATTTGGGTATACTTCTTGTCAAAAACGTTAAACAAATTAGTATTATTCACAAAATATGGAACAAAAATAAAACAAAGTATAAGTATATACGAAAATTACAAGATAAGGGGGATTTTGAAAGTGCTTATATTCTAATCTATTTAAACTAACTACAATGAATCAACCCATGAATCAAGAAGAGATAAAGGGGAGGGCAAAGATGCATGATGTAGTCAACCACTATTAACACGAAAACATAACACCAAATAATAATTCACGAATCAAAATATGCAATTGGAAGAAATCAATCAAGAACAGAGATGAACGCCTACAAAGTCCTTATTACTTCCCTTAATTAGATTAACTAGATGAGTGCATCATAATTAACCCTATTAATCATGCAAAGCTAGTGAATTCCCTAACAACACACAACCAATGCATTAAGAACATGTGGAAGTTTGATTGATTTAAGAAGAATACACAAGTTAGAACGCTAATCAAGCATGCAAATCTCTTTGTTGATTTACCTAAGGAACTATAGGTTTTCCACTTAGCAATTGAGACCTAGAACGCCAGCATATCTTAATTTGGAATCAATTACATGCAAATCCTAATTGGTTCGAACTAATTAAGATAAACACATAAAATGTGGAATTGAAGCACAAAATCAACAAACATCCAATAACACATAAAGAAATCGCAAATTATTATCTGAAAATCCTAAAACATTTTCATACTTTATAGTATTCGAAAACTAAACATCAAAACATGCTCTTTATTCTAACAAAAAGTCGAAACATCCAATTAAAACAAAGTTCAAGAACGCAAGTGAAATTGTTTACAAGATTATAAAAACATAAAACCAAAAACAAAAGAATAATTTAAATAAAGGTCATGGTTACACTTTTAAAGAAACTTCAAGAAGCAAGAAGGTCTTCAAAGGTGGTGGAGGATGATGAGGCTCACGGCAAGGATGATGAATGAAGGATGAAACTTGCTTCATGGCTTCAAGTCTTGAACAATTGGAGAGGTACTGAAATTTTGAGAGTAAATGGGAGGAATTGCGTTTTGATTCTGGATTGATGATATTTCAGAGTTGTGGAAGGGGTGGACGTGTATGGAGGGAGAGAGATGGCTAAATAGAGTGAAGAAAGATGTCAAAAACGTCCAACATAGGTGTGTATATATAGAGGAAGCTTTAGAGGTCAAACCCTAACTCTCCGTCTTCAATTCTGATTTACTTTCCTTATTTGTGTTGATATAGAGTTCCTCTTGAATCTTCTCATTGGTCCACATCATCATGGCTGCAATATATCCTCAAAATCTGATCAATATGGTGTAGAGACCTTCCCAAACTAGTCCCAAAAGATATTCAAATCCGAAACTCTCCTTATTCGCACAAAATAAATTTCCAAGCAGATTGACCTTCATGTACTAAATCGGCTATAACTTATTCTAAAAAATTCAAATTGATGAACCGTAAAAATATCTGGAAACTAGACATCCGTATATTTCCAACCATATAAAGATCATAATTTTCCTCATTCTGAACTACTCTCAGGACTCTGTCGAAGTTGACTGATCTGCACAGGTAGATTCCCAAAAACTCTCCCTTTTTGGGATTTTCGAAATCTTCTTGAATATTCTTTATTTTGTGAAGGAAAAAAACAAATAGAATTGATTTAGGATTTCTCCAAGACGTCAAGAAGGGTCTATAAACTCATGTGTAAGTCATATGCTTCAATCTTTAAGCCAGGCTTCTCAATTGGATAATTTCGAAACCCATTCTTCAATTGTGACGCCAACTACGTCTTCAAGAACATTCTTGAACTATCTTGAGTCATCTTGAACCCACAACATCTCCCAGTCTCACCAGGTATCCTAGTGTGATTAGGTTTCCTAGTCTAACTGGGACTCCGTCATTTCTCGTTTCCAAACACTATTTTTTCGAGCTCACTCCTAGTTAACTTAGGATTTCTACTTCAACTAGGATTCCTTTTCTTGGTAGGATTAGGAAAGCTTCATTTCTCAATTTCTGCACCTTATTTCCTCCTTTCCTTCATTTTCGACTCAAAACTACCTAAAAACAAAAACTAAGTTAGAAATGATAATGTTAAGAGAATAACTAAGTAAAATGTAGAGATAAATGTACTAAAAACATAGGAAATATTAGTCCGATCATATTGATTGGTTTGGTATGATGTGTTCTTTGGTATCTATTGATTTTCATTTCTCATTTCAATGTCCAGCATGGTTTCTTTGGTCTCACAAATGAATTGGGGCTTCTTAATTTGAGGCATTTCTGGGAAACATTTTGCATCATTTGAATAGATAGAATTTGGTAACTGAATAAGAAGTACTCTTTTTTTGCTCATTATTATTGTCCAATTGAAATGGTACAGTTTGAATTGCTTTGCATGTGATATGTGATTATTGAAATATAACCTTATCCTAAAGCTTTACTCCTCAACGTGATTGTAACCTTATTTTGTTCGGTGGTTTTGTAGGTGAGAGGACATCGATATGCCATCAATTCTGATCTGAAGGGTCATCAGGGATTGTATAAGCAAGGTAGACTTTCTTCCCTGAAGGTCAAGCAAAGTCCCTGTTTCCCGCCCCAGATGTAACTTTATAAACATTTCTAAACTACTTATGAATGTAGCTCTGCACAAATTTAATATTGGAAGAGTGATTATTAGGATAATACATTTCAGATGGTTCATTCCACATTGCACCCATACTAGAATGTTCAAGTTTGTTCCTGATCCCAAACAAATTGAGAGTGTAAGTGTGAGACAACTGGACTAGTGTGCAAAATATCTGATTGCCCTCATAGTTGGCACAGATCCAGTAATAATGTTTGGCTCCAAAACCAGCTCGGGTAGCAAACAGTCTTTTTTTAGCGTGCGCAAGCATGCCAGCACCGTGGGGTGCAGTCGTCGGGGAGTCCCTTGACCTAACTTCTTCTCAAACGCTGTGGACGAGGAGAGCACCAACCTCGTCACAAAGTTCTTTTCAATGCCTTTCAGAAAAGGACTTCTTGCCTTACGGATAATGGCTTGTGGTGTGATCTCTTGCGTCACCGAGTCGATACTCAATATTGTAGGTTGAACAGAGCAATCACTGGGAAGTTTTGGAGAAAGCACGGGTTTACTAAAGCGTGACTTTAGCTTTGCTGGGTTGCGAGGGTGTGACCCTTACTTCGCTGGGTTGCAACTAGGTTGCAGGTAGGTTTGCTCCGAATAGACTTTGATAATCGTTGAGATTGATTGAGAGGTTGTTTGTCGTTGTATTTCTCTTTAGCCTCTATATATAGGCTAACCATAGATTCTCCTTCAAAATAGGAATGAAATACTATATTTTAGGCCACAGTTATTGGCCTTGAATCAAATCAAAACTCTTAATAGTCTTGATAACATAATAATTATCCGCCTCTGTCGTAGCTTGAATGTAGGCAAAGGTTAACTGCCTCTTGGAGTCAACTTCTTAACATAATCTTCTTGGATGCGAACAGTAGGATATGCACGTCTCATATTCATATCTTCGCGAGGACTCTCGTAGCCGTGCAATTATATCATCCCTTATTTGCAATCAAAAGTGATTGCAACTTACTCAAACTGCTCCACTTCCATGAAACCATAATTGTATGGAACCTTGATTGTTTGCATGTCATTGGCAAAGAATATCTGATGGCCTTCCTTAATTGGCCCGTGCATAAGTCACTATATATGCATGATATATATATATATATATATATATATATATATATTCCTTGTTGAATTGTAATCAGGGATGATTATACCTTACTATCTCCCCCACTTCCATTGTGGCTTAATTGCAATATATGTGGGACCCCTTGATTACTTGTCAGGAAAAAATATTAATTTGGGTTCAAACAAATAGTAGGAGTATTAATTCGTTGAGCACCAATAGTACCAATAGAAGTAACCTTAGGTAAGAAGATGGAAACCTCAGGTGAAGATCCAGTAAAGTCACTAGTCACTGGGGATTTTGGAATGTCACACCTGGTTGAGCAGTTCCAATCAATGTTGGATCTGCATCTGATTGTTGTATGACTTACATAGGACCAAGTCATGGTATTGCCTGATCTCATTCATAAACTCCAATCGGTATAGAACATTCTGGTTATACAGTCTCCATAGATTCTCGTATATCATCAAATGGAGAAGTAGTCTGGTCCTTAGAACATTCAGTGGCATATATACTAGTCATTCTTTGAATGATTCTTTTTATCTGTTGGTTATTGTGTTCATTCACTTTCAAGAGACCCTCTAACTGGGTATTTTATTGGAATCATATTTGTAGGGTAGACATTTCTCCTACATGGCTAGTGGATGGGTGAATCCAGTAAATATTCCCTTACCCCCATGGCCGGACCGGCTCTCTATTAGACATTCTTCGGAAATGCGGAATGAGCTTACTAAGTTGGATCCTAAATTTGCAGTATTGGATGAGAATGTAATATCTGTGTAGCATGCCTATTATAAAGCTAAGGTAACTCTTTATCGGTTACATTATTTTGCCATATCTTTTACTTGCACACGTTTTTTCTTTCATTAAATTAATTGATTGTCGCCTTATTTCGCTGCTTGCTGCTTCCTTTTTGTATTTTCCTTCAAATAGGTATTGACAAAGGATGAACGAGATCAGTTGAGTGGCAATCTTGCTGACCACATGTGGGGGAAAGAGTCTATGCGTCTTACTTTGAAGAGAATGATTCATGATCCAAAAAGAAGGCAGGAGGAGCTTGGCCAGTTTTTGAAGCTGCTGGCGATGTGGTATGTGGTGAATGGGGGAAAGAAAGATGTTGATCTTGTTATCCCGTTATTGTCGCAAGTCCAAAGTTAGTTATTTCTATGGGTTCTCCTAGATGCAAGATGCTTTGAGAAAAGTGGAGCCCCTAAACTGCATTTGAACTGGCCAACTCCCTTAACTGTATTTGAACTTGGCAACTCTCTTAATTGCATTTGAACTTGGCAACTGTCTTAATTGTGTAAATGAACCTTAAGTAGAGTTCTGAGCCTTAGGAAGAACTGTTGTCATCTGTGTACATGATCTCTCTTTTTTTCTCTACTTAGATGATAATATCTTATGTTGATGTTGATTTTGATGTTGTAGATGCTTACTCTTGTTGTTTCATGACCTCTGCCTATCGATATGTCCAAAATCGTTGTCAAGGTAGTGCACGTTAATTGGGAATTCAGATTTATGAAACTCAACCATAAAAAATTAGCAGTAGATCGATGGGGTATCCCCATAAGTCCTCTAATCTCTGTTGTAACCTAGCTTGAGCTGTAAATGCTGTTTGCAGATCTAGTGCTTTTGCCAATAAGAGCTAGCGGTTTCCTCATGCACTCGTGCAGTCTCCACCCACCTCTTCTTGTTTTCTACTTGATCTTTTCAATTTTGTTGTTGCATAACCACCTACACAATCGATTAATGGTATATGTAGTATAACTACTATTGGCAATTGGACAAGTAGCGTACTAGACAACAAGTAACTAGTGAAGCAAGTACGATTGTATATTTAGACGAATGCTAAGCTAGCCTTTAGCTGCACCTAATCCAAGTTTTCCATCGACAAGTTCAAGAACCCCTTTCATTGCTTTGGCACAAGCATATCCCTCCGAACCACTAAGAACGAACCCGCCCCATTGGTTCTAATTAAGCATATCCCTCGGAATTCCCTTCTAATCCTTTCCTTAGCCTTCCCCATTTAACAGATGTCGCCACCTTGCCTTTTGCTTAAGTACTCATAATGTTCTATGCATGCATCAGTACCTAGCCAGCTACTTGTATGGCGCCGTGTCAATATAATTAAATCATACATGTCCAGCCAGAAGAACGTACTTACGGTTTGTATTAGGAAATCAAACGAGCAATTAAATATATCAAACCTGATCGAGAACCAAAACGCAATCGATCAAGAAAACAAAATGTGTGAACGATGTATCATCTATCGATCAAGCAGTTCATCAGGAGTTCATGTTTGTGTAAGTTATATCCCTTAGGGCTTGCATGCCATGGAGTGGCCGAAATCACCCCATTATCAAACAAAAAAAATTAAGGATCAAGCAGTGAGAAAATGAAACAAACAAAAAAAATCATCTACGTTAAGCTAACTAGCTAGCTATGTTTCAGTAACAATTATAAAATCAAGTGGAGTACAAGAGATATGCCGACCTACAAATAAGAATGAAAGTAAGTTACGAAGACAGGACCACGATCTTAGCAGCCATATAATGAAGAGGGATTTGGCGATAGAGCAACCATTAGGCATCCATAGGGCTCCTCCACATCCTCTTCAATTGGCATTGGGCATCGACAGAGGGGACAAGTGTTATTTATCTCCAACCACCGAACAAAGCAATGTTTGTGATAATAGTGTGAGCAAGCCAAGCGAATAATTCGTTGATGGTCAATAAAGAGCTCCATACAAATAACACATGATGGCGTCTGTTTAATAATAGCTTCTAATTCCAAACTATTAGGTCTCACTGTCTCCAAAACAGTTACGTATACCATGGCAACGTCAATCGACACCCTTGGAACGGCCTCTTTAACAGACCAAATTTTTTTTAAAGCAATAGCTGGCTGCTCATCTTCTGGGACATTCATGAGGGAAAGATGCTTAGCTACGGGCTGGGGCCAACCTCCTCCTCCTAATACTAGAGGGTGTGACCAGGAACGGCTGGCAAGATTTTAGGTTTCTATCATCATAGGTAACATCAATCCTACACCAGTTTCCAATGATCGTGTAGAGCCTTAAATTGATTATGAGCTCGTCGTCCTTTTTTTGGTAGTGTGATGGCAACGGTACTTCTTTTTGTTCCACTGCATAACTGAAATACTTATAACTCCCGCTGGGCTTACTCATATTTATGGAGATTGAATACGTAGTAGTAGGTTCAAGTTTTCATGGACTATTTATATATGCAGCCAGACCTAATGAGGATTAGAATTCCTTCTCCTATAAGGATTAGGAAAAGGTGTTCACATACTTTATGTCTTTAGCTAATGCCTAATTCTATTGTATCCGGGACAAAGATTTGGTGAGATAAAATGGTTTCCGTTGCAGTTCTAACCTAAGAGAGACAAAATTGCATAAGATTGATAAATCCCAAGTGATAATCTCTGATTGTGCTTTTAATCAAACTGCATTCCAAGAAATCATCCACATGTTTATAGTCATTACATCTTGCCTCTGCACCTATCCAAATAAAGAGCGACAACACAAATAATTACGTAAATGTCTCCTTTAGGAGCACATAAAGAGCATATACCCTTTCAGCAACTCATGTCATTCTAGTGGCCTCCTAAAATGTCAATAAATCATGGTTGAAAGCTCTGTCGGCGTCCCTGTCCAAAAGCACATGTGGTCGCTAAGAAAACTTTGTATGAGGACATATTACAAGCTGCTAATGCATTTGGGTTGCAGAACTCTTCATATCTGTAAACCTCTTGAAACCTCTCGGATGATAAATAATTTTCTCTTTTTCAAAAATATTTAAAACCCGACAGGGGGTAGTAGACTGTGGTTAAGAAAGAAAAAAAAAAGGCAAACTTAGAATAGGAAAATTTCAAATTTCTGCGCGTCACCAATCACACTTGACGGGTGAGTTCTTGTCGTGTCATAACTTGTCAGGTTGTATTTGCTTAAATATACGTTGATATACTTATACACATTGATGGTTTGGAAACTTCCTCACGTATAAGAAAATCCTTGTGTTTTTTGCTGGCCGGAGTGGTGGCATGCAGTTAATTCACAAGTAGTCGTAATGTTGTTTGCATGCATCAGTGATCAATGTACCTACTTGTGTCAGGTTATAACCAGTGTCAATAACTATATTATCTCCAACCAAAAGTACGTACTATTTTTAAGAGGAAATCAAACAAGATCGAGAACCAACATCAATCGTCAACAAACCTAGCTGTAGTTGAATATAAAAACTTGAAGAGTATTTGAGAGAATGAATCCTTTCTGGTATCTTATTCATCTCATATGGGAAGGTTTGACCAAGAAAGGAGGAGTGCAAGATTTTAGTTTTCTATCATCATAGGTAACTGGATCATCAATATTCTCACACCGGTTTGAAATCAGCGTGTAGAGCCTTAAAATGATTAGGAGCTGGTCCTCCTCTATTTGTTAGTGTGGTTGCTGAAGGAAAACAGAGAGAATAGAAGAAAGCTAAGCATGAAAAACTTGTGAGATTGTATATTAATCATTCCATTATGTACACAACTATTTATACATAGATGGTTGTTAATTTAGCTCCTAAACTTCAGGAAGGAAATAACCAACTGATTCTACATTCTTCTAGATTTCGTTACAGCAGATATGAACATGCTTTCATTGTGTAACAGAGTATTGATCTGGTGTGGCAACTTGAGCGTCCTTTGATGGGGTTTGATCGTCTACAACAAGGCTATGCTCAATATCCCCCCTCAAGCTAAATGAAATGGCACAAACTGGAAGCTTGGTGCATAAGAAATGAAAATGTTCCTTGGTAAGAGACTTGGTGAAGAGATCAGCAGGTTAATGTAGGGTGGACAGATAAGATACATGGATGAACTTGCTGAGAACCATTTCACGGATGTAGTGGTAGTCCATATCAACATGCTTTGTTCTAGCATGATTGACTGGATTGGAGGCTAAGGCGAGAGCAATGACGTTGTCACACCAAAGGCATGGAGACTTTGAGAGAACAAAGTGATAGTCACGAAGCAGTTTGTAGATCCAGACAACTTCAGCAGCAGCCTGAGCCAAGGCATGATATTCAAACTCTGTAGAAGATCGAGAGACAGTGTGTTGTTTCTTAGAGGACCAAGAAATGAGATTGGAGCCTAGGAAGATACAATAGCTAGTGATGGAATGGCTATCAATAGGGCAGCCTGCCCAATCAGCATCAGAATAACCATGTAGAACAAGGTCTCCTTTGGAGAATTGAAGACTATAATGTAGTGTAACCTTGAGGTATAGTAGAACAGGCTTAGCATCTTGCAGGTGAATGTCTTGAGGGGCGTGCATGAACTGATAAAGTTGTCCAACAGCAAAAGAGATATCTGGCCTAGTCCAGGTTAAGTATTGTAAAGCACCAACCAATGATCGATACTCGGTAGGATTAGAAATAGGAGTACCAGAGAGATCCAGTTTGGAAGATGAAGATGGAGTTGTGCAAGGCTTGGCACCAATCATGTTATATTTGTTTAATAAGTCAAAAGTGTATTTGGTTTGGGATAGGAAGAGTTTATCAGTAGTACGATGGACTTCAAGTCCCAGAAAATAGTAAACTAGGGTAGGTGGCTTGATAGGAAATTTAGACTTTAGTTGAGAAATAATGGAATCACAGAGAGATGAAGAGGAACCGGTGAGTAAGATGTCATCGACGTAAACAAGCATGAAATCAATGTGATTATCAGCAACATAGTAAAAAAGAGAGGTATCATTTGGGGAAGGTGTAAATCCAAAATCAAGGAGAGAGTTGTAAAGTTCATTGTACCATGCTCAAGGAGCCTGTTTAAGACCATAGAGAGAGCATTGAAGTTTGCAGACCATAGGTGTAGAGGATGGTGTTTTGAAACCAGGAGGTTGCTCCATATAGACTTCCTCCGTGAGATGGCCATGAAGAAAGGCATTGTTGACATCGATTGAAGAGCAATCTGATAGTGCTGGGTTTGGCCACAGGAGAGAATGTCTCAACATAATCGATACCTTCTTGTTGATGATATCGTTTAGCCACAAGATGAGCTTTAAATCTGTCAATAGAGCCATCTGGTTTGTGTTTGATCCTGTAAACCCACTTGCAACCAACGACATTCATATTTGGATGGTGAGGAACCAAAGTCCAGGTGTTGGTGTGTTGTATAGCAGAAATTTCTTCTTGCATAGCAGCAGTCCACGCAGGATACAGCTGCGAGGCTTGAGAGTAAGATGTAGGGGTGATGGGGCAGGAGGCAAAAAGAGCAGTACCTTTGGGTAATGGATGGTTAGTGGAAAAAAAAAACTTTAGGTTTACTGTGACCAGTTTTGGAACGAGTGAGCATGTTGTGAGTGAGGATGGGAAGTGGTGGGGCAGGTTTGGAATGTCTAAGCATATTGCGAGAGGTTGTAGGGAATGGTGGTTGAGTAGGTGGAAGTGGGGATGGAATAGGTGATGGTGAAGGGACTAAGGTGGGAATGGAATGTGAGGGATTAGAGTGAGGTGATGGAATAAGAGTAGGTGAAGGTGACATAGGATGGTGAGTAGGAGAGGAAGTGTGTTGAGCAGGTATATAGGGAAATAATTGTGGAGAAAGAGGGGATGTAGTAGGTATGGGTGGTGAGTAGGGTTGCAAAAAGATTGGAAGGTCAAAATGAGTAGAAGATGAGGTATGGGCACTGAGTGTTTTAAATGGAAAAAAGGTTTCATCAAACTGAACATGGCGAGAAGTGTTGATGCAGCCAGATATGGGATCAAGACAATCATATCCCTTATGATCATGACTGTTACCAATGAAAATACAAGGGCTACTGCGTGGTTCAAACTTGTGAGTGGTGTAAAGACTCAGCCAAGGGAAGCAGAAGCAACCAAAAGGTTTGAGAAATTGATAATCAGGGGCCTTATTGTATAATATTTCAAAAGGAGACTTAGGGTCATAGTAGGAAGTCTGTTGATGGTAAAAGTTGTTGTGAGACATGCGCGAAGCCAATAGGAATAAGGTAATTGAGATTGTGCAAGAATAGTACGTGCCATTTCAATAATATGCCTGTGTTTGCGTTCCACATCACCGTTTTGTTGTGGAGTGTGAGGACAGCTTATGTTGTTGAATACCATGCTGAGTGAGATAAAGTTTGAAGCTAGTGCTAGTAAATTCCCCCCCCCCCCCACCATCACTACGCAAAGTCTTAATCGAAGTAGATAGAAAATTTTCAACACGTAATTTGAATATATGAAAAGCCAGAGGTACATCAGATTTCTTGAACAATGGTATAACCTAACAAAACTTGGACCAGTCAACAACCAAGCTTAGAAAATACCTATGTCCTAGTGTAGAAGAAATCGAAGCAGGGCCCCAAACATCCGCATGTAGAAGCTGTAGAGGTCCAGAGCAGATACTACTTGAAGGAGAGAAAGGAAGCTTGTGAGCCTTGCCTTGCATACAGTAGACACACACACAGAGTGTTTTGAAGTAGCAGCTGGAACCTTGATGGCCTGCAGTACCTTATTAACTACCTAAGAATTGGCATGACCAAGACGAGCATGCCATACATCACAAGAAAGTAATGAAGTAGATTGAACTTAAGGTGATTGTGGTGAAGGGGTGGAGTGAAGCGAGGATGAAGATAAAGTGAAGTGGTAAACACCATCATGCACTGGCCCTTGAGAAAGAGTTCTCCTGAGTCCCAAATCCTTGATCATTGAACCAGAGGGAGTGAGTACAAAAGCACAATTGTTATCAGATACAAATCGATTTACTGATAGCAGATTCTGTGTGATTTCCGGAACATGTAAAACATTATTCATGTGGAAAGAAGTAGATGGTGTGTGCATAATGGCCGATCCAATGTGAGCAATTCGCAAATGTTGACCATTACCAACAATAAGTTTGGTGTTACCATAGTAAGGAGTAGCCTCGGAGAGCTCAGAAAGATCAGGAGTCACATGTTGACTAGCACCGGAATCAACAAGCCAAGTGGAGTTGGCCACCAGAGCAGGAGAGAAGGAGAAACCCGGAGAGGTTGGAAAGTATGGAGGATGCACAAGAGTTGTTTGTGAAAATGACGATGTAGGAAGAATAGAGGAAGACTGAGCTACGAAGGCGACCGGAGCTTCAACCAGAGTAGTCGGAGCAGCAAACAGTGCGGTGAGTTTCGCCTGTGGAATGCAGCCAACATAGGCATGATTCATTTGGTTGTAACAGTCAATCGCAGAGTGACCTTGACGCTCACAAATCTGGCACTGAATGCGAGGACGAGAAGGAATAGAGTTGAAGGATCCACGAGAATGACCTCGATTGGAAGAGGTGCGACCTTACCACAATGCTAAAAACCACCACGAGTACCACCATGAGATGAGGAAGGAGGAGTAGGCGTGGCTGCAAAAGCAGAGGCAGGAGCAGAAAGCTCAAGGTTGAGCTGCTTGCGGTCCTCAATGATGATCTCTTCAGAGAGAAGGAGGTTGTGGAGTTCAGCAGCGGTGACCAGAAAAACGCCCATTCTGGTGCTCAGATCGGAGAGGCCTTGAAGGCAGGAGGCAACCAGATCGGAGTCACTCACCGGAGCTCCAAGTGCAATAAGACTATCTTGAAGGTAAGCAGTCATAGAAAGAGTACCTTTCTTGGTCGATTGAAGCTTAGATTTCAGATAGAGAAGATGAGCTTGAGAAAGTCCGGCGAAAGGAGCTTCGAGGTTGAGCCAGAGATCACGAGCATGAGTGTAGTCGATGACGTAAGGCAAGACAGAATCAGAGAGTGTGGAGTTGATCCAGATGAGAAGCTGCTGGTCACGCTCAAACCAAGATATGAAAGCATCGTTCGGAACGAGATCGCCGGAGGAAGAAAGAACCTTCTCGGGTGGACATGGTTTAGAGCCATCGACGATGGAGAGGAGACGATACTTGTGAAGCACTGGAAGAAATACCAATTTCCAGAGCAAATAGTTAGTCTCAGTGAGACTAACAGGAATGACCGGACCGAGATTTTGGACTTGCATTGACGAAGAAGAAGCCTGAACCAAAGGGAAGGTCGGACAAGGCGGAGAGGATGAAGTAGAGGTCGCCAAAGTTAGGGTTTGGAGAACGAGGAAGGTTGAAGACGAAAGGATTAGGCTATGAAGCAAAAGGCTCGTGATACCATAAAGGAAAACAGAGAGAATAGAAGAAAGCTAAGCATGAAAAACTTGTGAGGTTGTATATTAATCATTATGTTATGTACACAGCTATTTATACATAGATGGTTGTTAATTTAGCTCCTAAACTTCAGGAAGGAAATAACCAACTGATTCTAAATTCTTCTAGATTTCGTTACAGCAGATATGAAGATGCTTTCATTATGTAACAGAGTCTTGATCTGGTGTGGCAACTTGAGCGTCCTTTGATGGGGTTTGATCGTCTACAGCAATGGTATTTCTTTTTGTTCCCCTGCATAACAAAAAAAATTATAACTCCCAGTGGGCTTGACTGTTGAATTCATATCTATGGAGACTGAATATGCAGTCATAGCATCAAGTTTTCAAGGACTATTTGACAGACGTAATTTTTTTTTTGAAAGGGCCAGACCTAATTAAATCAAGGAGGACTAGAATTCCTTCTGCTATAAGAATTTGGAAAACTTGTTAAGCTTATGCATGTTACTCTATTAGATTTGGGAGAAAGATTTGGTGAGATTAAATGGTTTTTCTTTGGCATTCCAGTTGCAACCTTTTTCTCCTTAAGCTATTTGATTCTTCTGGTACCATATATGGAAATGCACAACTCAAATCTTGCGTGCTATTACAGTGATTCAGTCTTAACTTATTGAACCATCTGTGGCAAATTAATATTGCCGATTGAATCATCCTCTTTGGGTCTCTAATGTTGTCTCTAGTTCATTTCCATCAGCAAATTCCATTGTCCATTCTCTCACATGTCAGTCTATCTATCTTCTACTATGATATGATATGTAAGAACCTGCTAGGAAGTAGCCAGAGGATGAATAAAAAAGACACGTAAAGGGAAAGCAGAGTTTCAAGACGTGCATTAGGAGCGTTAGTTCTTGCAGTGTATGTTCGTCGTCCTCTTGCAGGTTCAAGGGTAGACTTATGGTGTTAATTGCACGTTGGGGTTGGTTTTCCATCTCTTGATATCAGTAAAGGTTGAGATTTACTTCGACCCATGTTGTTTATTCAAGAATCAAGACTGAACATCAGTTTCCAAATCCTTATACATTAGCTTGGTGACATCGACCATCGATGATGTGGGTTTCACACAAGGTGGGCCTCGGCTTCCCTCTGATGATGTTGGGTTGGTCTTCTCAGTTGCTATTGGGTTTGATTTACGTTAATTTGGTTCGAACCGGATCCGGTTGTGAATGAGCAAGCTACTATGAGAGCGGTGGTGCATGAGGGCAATGGTGTGCCATGTGCTCTGCTGGGGAGATGACTCAGATGATTCTTTTGGGCCTGACCCCTTAATTGTACTTTGGTGGCCAGCTTAGTCTTTTATGGGATAGGAGTATGGGACTTTATGAGGTGGGTGCATTGTCACCCGCACCTATTAGACTAAGTTCACTAGTGGGTCAGCAAGTTACCTACTATTCACTGCTTTTTATGTGTATTTTCACTCTCTGGGTTACGGATACAGTGTATTTCGTGCACTGGATCACCATGTGTCACCCTGGGTCACTTTTTGGGTCACCCTGGTGACCTGCAAGCTGACCTGGTGACCATTAGGGTGACCCAGGTCTTATTAAAAACTGTGCTCGTGATCCAGAGAGTGGAAATAAATACTAAAAAGCAGTGAATAGTAGGTGACCCAACGGGTGAACTTGCTTTTAACATTAAGTCCTACATTCTGTGAGGTGATTTTACACTTGGTTAAAGAGGATCCTGAACATCTAAAAACACTATACATAGTCTAATTTTTAACTGTATGTAAGACTACAAAACTAATTCATATAAAAATTAAGTTTTGTACAGAGTTATAACAAAAAGGAGAAAAAATTGGGGAGATTCTGGGTGGATGCTCCACTATTATCAATATTTACATTCTATTTTTATTTATTTTTAATTAAAATGTTTGTAATTATGTCATCTTTTATTAGATTTTGGTATTGGTAACCAAAGACCAATTTAAATTCAGAAATGTAAATAATTGAGGGGGAGTTTGCTATATATAATATATATGTGTGTGTACGATTAAAACACATACAGTTTTTTAGGTTAACCTTAACAGTGAGAAAGGGTGAGAAATAAGTTAAAATTATATTAGGTCAGAAGTTTGATCTTTTTTTTGAAAGAAAAGTTCATTGCATTAGATGATTAGTCAATAAGGCAGATTCTAACATATACTTAAAAACAGAAAATGGCGGGAAACGACCAAGCTCCTATCTAAGCAATGTAAACTCATTACAAGTCAATTTGAGTTCGCTTGTAAAGCGAACCCATAAACAAAGAACAACTCTGTGTTTTCTGAGGAAAAATCATCTTATAATCCTCAATCTGCCAGGCACGCAATTGTGGTACTAAAAGAGAGCTACTTCCCAGCAAACAAATATGAGTCAATCCTCATCTATAAGTCGCTTTCTCCAGTCCAACTCGAGATAATTACCAATTTCATAGAACCATGATCTGAATTGCAACTGGCACTTTAGAGACCTTAAAGGCCCACAGTCACCCAAGGAGGTCGAACTCTTGGGCCAAGCCAACCCAAGGCATTAAGTAATGAATGAGGGTGTCAAAGCACCCTCCAACCTGGCCCAATCCGGAATACAATCAGATCCACTCACTTGGGCCTAAAAACTGACCCCACATGACCTAAGCCCAAGCCCAAGACAGCTAGGAGCTTCATAAAACTGCCAGGCTGCCTATGTCGGCACTGCCGTCATCTCCTACGGCCTTTCTTCCAGCATGCCATGGTTCGACGACCTAGGCCGGAAAAATCAGGACCATTGCGCTGCACCTCCAAGCCGGCAACTACCACGCCGCTCGTCGCTCGTTGCTCGACCAAGTTCGGAAAACCCAAGTCGGCTCGACCTCGTCTTGCCGCTGCTCAACCTTGATCCAACAAACACACCAAGACCAAATATATATCTCTCTTCCCGGATTGCAAAAACCCGGAATCCCAACTTTGGCCATCGAAGAGATCCTTTTTTCCTCAACCCTAGGAAGGAGAAAAAACCAACCCCAACACCTGCTCTTCAGCTAGGCCTGGCAACAGTGCGGTCACGGGTGGGTTACGGGCGGACTTAACGGGTTGGCTGTCTTAACGGGCTCAACCCGTTATAACCCGTTATCTTAACAGGTTATAACGGGTTGAGCCCGATGGGTTCGCGGGTTACCCATTGGAACCCGTTAAGACCGCTAAGGTTTTTTTTTTTAATTTTAAAATTCTTTTCTAATCAATTACCCACTAAAACCCGTTAATACCTGTTAACAATAAATTGGCCATTGAAACCCATTAAGACCCGCTAACATAAAAATAAATTTATTATTATTATTTTTTTGCATTTTTTAAAAACTCTTTTTCACACCCAATATCTATTAAAACCCTTCTAAAAAATAATTTAAAAAATGTTTTAATTTTTTATTTTTTTTAAACCCTCTTCCAACCCATTACCCATTAAAACTCTTTTTCATTGTTGATTTTCATTAGATCGAACTATCAAAAGTTAATACATATTGGGCTCACAATTCTAAATTTTTTTTTTCTCTTCTAACCGGGCTAGATGGGTTCCGTCGGGCAGCCCGTTTCCGCCCGTTAACTAACGGGTTGGCAGCCCATTAACACGTTAAGTTATCGGGCGGAAATAAATGGGTTTTTAGCGGGCGGTTAATGGGCGGTTAACGGGTCATGGGCTGAATTGCCAGGCCTATCTTCAGCCCAAGCGACAACCACGCTCCTCTACCTCCCACGCAGACCACGTACGCCGTCAACTAGAAGCCTCCGCTGTTAGAGCTACGGGAAGGCGCCGCTACTCTCTCTGCGAAAAAAACCCTATATGAAAAAATAAACAAATAAAACACACACACACCAAAATCAAGCAAAAACTATTGACAATAGGTAACAAATAAGTAATTTTTTTTTAACTTTATATATTAGTAAAGTGGAGATTTAATACAAACATGAAAAAATAGGAAAACAGCATGTGGCCAAAATGTGCGCACCTATTTCTTTTTTGTTTGACCTTGCGTGAACTAGTTCTTGTTTTAAGGCATCGCGCAAAATTAATTTAGACCAAAACCTCATGTGTGAAAACCTGTATATAATTTTTAAAACCACATGATCACCTACTATTCTCCAAAACCACGAGATAGCCCACGGTTTAGTATTCAAAACCACGATTCTAGAATCATCCACTCGATGTATAAAAAGAGAGTAAATGAGACAATGGGTAGTGCACAGTTAGTTTAGCTTTATTTTTTAGGCGTTAGAAAGACGATGACCAATGTCTTAAAGACCTCTACAGGCCAAGACGGGGAAGATGATGGGGCAATTGAGAGAATTTACAATACTTAGTTTATCATCGAATCAATGAGTTACTATATTGAGAGGTAAAATATGCATCTTGTTTGATCATGCTTATGATATTTTTTGAGTTGATTTGTGGAGATACACATATATCTTGGTGCATGAATTACTTTTTCCGAAATCTGCTCTTTGTACAACTTAGTTATGTTGTTTTAATTTTTTTTTTTTTTATGTACTACAAATCCTTGAATTTTCAAAACTTTTCCCAAATAATAAAACATTTTTTGGGTGGGGCTACTACCATCCTACCGGAGGGTTTGTTCGCCTGCTCTTTCCACACTATGGATAATTTTTCAAATGAAAATTTTTGATTTTATCTCATACTTACCAAAGTAATTTTTTTTTTTGAACCAGGGAATCAATTCCATTCATCACAAGCCAGAATGGCACGGATACATACCTTCTCTTGCCAACTCTAGGACAAGTTTAGGATGTGGTATGCTAGCACCACTCATTATACAAGCAGTGCTCACTTATTTTAAAAGCGAGCCTAAGAACTATGAAAACAAAACATAGTAACTAGGCTAAGTTATGAAAGTAAAAACTAAACTGAAAATTTTTCCACCTTGCCCTAACATTTGGGCTAGGAGGTTTGGAAAGACTGTATATGTGATTTTCTGAGTCGACCCTCCTAAATTCCAAAGACGAAACTTTGAAGAAACCGAGCTCATTAGTGAAGTGGCAGAATTCTCCAAGCTGCCAAATACAGAACCCTAAGGCCATCTCCAGTAATTGGGTCTAAAGGGCCATTTCCTAAATTGTAGCCTCTTTTTTATCTCCAACAACAACCAAGAAAAGGGCTAAAGGGCCAAATGTAGCCCTTTGGCTAGCCCAGGCCATATTTACAGGGACCAAATGAATGGCTATAATTACATGCAACCACTAGTTAGTTATTTTTTTTTTGGTTATTTTTTTTATCAAAAAATAAAAATTTTCAAAATCTAATTTTTCCTAAAATCTAGCTTAAATATTTTATCTTGTCAAAATTTTTTCACACCTTATTTTTCCTTTATAATTCACCTCAACATAGATATTTTATCTTGTCAAAATTTTGCATGTGAAAAAAAAATATTTACATCTCAAAATATAATCTAGCTTAGAATAATTACAACTAATAAGATCATAAATTTAAAAAAATTAATCAAACAATAATATAATATTAGAAAGAGCTAAAATTTAGCCCTGCGTTGCTGGAGACCATTTATTAAACAATTTTATTTTAAGGGCTAAAATTTAGACCCGGACCCAGGCATATCACTTGGGGCCACACTTGGGTCCAAAACCAAACAACATGCCCAACGACGAAGGAAATAGCAGGCCGGTTTGATTTAGGCCACCCACATGAAATGGGCCACCTAAATGATTTGGACACCCCACTAGAAGTAGGGATCTTCTCAAGTTAGGAACCCTTCAATTCTATGTATTCATTGTCCTGTTTCTTTATTATTGTACAACATACCATGGTCAAATTATTAGTGAAATGTACAACAGTGCACAAGTCATGGAACTCTCCGATAAAGAGCTTCACCTTCATCGGCACCCACCTCAGCAGCACAATCCCCTGTTGTTCATCTCCTTCTCCTAAACTGCACAGTCAAGGAAATAAGATCTCCAATTTTACTCCCTGCACTGGAATAACCATGAAATCAATGAGTATGCCAATCTCATAACTCCAAACAAAGGCTATGATCATCGGACCAAAATTAATGAGAGAAAGAGAGAGACTTGTTTTCTTGTCAGGATCACACACACAACAGAAATGGAGTTCGTCGGGAGAAGTGTGAGGAAAGAGTTCAAAGGCCTCGAAATCGTCAAAACCTACTCTGCCTCATGTGGCTTCTTCCACGTTATTTATGAAGACGGAAATGATGAGGAATTGGACTTGGCTGAGCTGTCTCTGCTCCTCGTTCAGGTCCAGGGCCGAAAGCCCAAGAAACGACGCCGCACTCAAACGCCAGTTAATTTTGTTCAAAGACTTGTTGGTTCTGATCAGGCAAGGAATCAGGAATTAAATTTGAGGTGAGCTAAATTTTTAAGGGTCAATAGATTTAATTACTTACATCAAGAAATTGATAAATATTCAAATTCTAACATAAATTACATTCTAATTTTGTTAAAAATTTCATTATAGAAGAGAAGTTAAAGTATAATACCTTCGCAAGGTTGAGAGAATGAGAATGAGTGCAGGAAAGAAGAGAGACCGACCCCTATAATAATGATATGCAAACAGAATTAGAGAAGTGAGAGTTGAGTATGAGAAATGCTAAACCGGGTAGAGAGAGGAGGAGACAAAAAACTGAAAAAGATGAGAGAAAGAGGATAAAAGTTTTATTTGTCTAGTTGTCTACAACATATCTTAATCATACATATATATAATAATTTTTCCCCCCAAAATGTTGGGGTGTGCTGCAGCACACCTCAGCCCACCCCTACATCCGTGCCTGATTCTAATAAGTATAATTCCAGGAAAAGTGCGCGGGCCGATGAGGATTTGAGTATTTGTAGAAATTGGCTTGATGGAACTCAAGAAAATGAGAGTGCCTTTGAGTGTGAGTAGAGTTGGTAATGATTTGATGAAAGATGGGATTGATTTGAATGCTGGGTTTCATTTTAGCTTGAATGATGATGACCTTAATATGTTGAAAAATTCACATTCATTCATTTATGTCGGTGCAAATGCACATCCGTGCTAATGTGACTTAAATTTTTGATAAATGAAAAGAGATGAGAATGGAGGAGGAAAAGCAGCGAAACAAGCAAAAAAAAGAGTGAAGATGCTGGTGTTGCGCGAAGAGAGACGAGTGTGACCCTGGTGGTCGGGGCGAACAGAGCAAAAGTTTTGATACGTGAGGTATCGAAGTTCATAATGGCCCTATTGTTTTGATTGTGATTCTTGAAATTTTCCATTTATTACCAATCTAATTACTTAGTTCCTTCTCTTCATTTAAAGAGAGAAACTATTCTGCTGCGAGGAGAAGTTTTCCTTGTGACATTCCAGTGATTCCACATATGTACTAAACAATCACATAAATATGAATCCCGCATTCATTCTTTGATTAGAGTACTAACATATATATATATATATATATATATTTAATGTGCAAGTATATGCTAGAAGATTGTGTTGAAGATTAGAGAAATCTATTATAGAATTGTGTCAAACGGTAATATAGATTTACTACTAATTGCATCGAGACTTGTTAAGTTGAGACAATATTGGTACAGTGTCTGTTTAGACATCATTATTAGTAGTGGACTGTATTACATTGGCGTCTATGGCGTCACTCTCCTTTACTTTCATTCATAGAATATCCAAATGCAATTAATCTGTTAGCCTCATATATTGGGTCTGCTATAGGTATGTTGTTAGGCTGTAATAAGTTAGCTAGATTGTTGTTATGAGCTTTCATATAAAGCCTTTGTTCTGTATCCCTTTCTTTTTAATCATGTAATTGATCCACTGTGACACAATAGCACTGAGAGCAATCTCTCCCATTTCATTTTAAGCTATACCATATATGGAAATGCAAACCCAATCTTGCGTGCAATCTGTATGGGTTTATCCGTTTATGTGAATCAGTCTTAACTCAATGAATCATCTGTGGCAAATATTGCCCAACATTGAAACATCTGTGGCCTATTTTAAAATGTGAAAATTCAAGGTTGCAGGTCACGTTTCAAATATAACTGGAAAAGATTGCTATTACAAACAGAATTGAAGTTGATGCTACATTACATTCATTCTCTCAAGTTAATAACGCAACTCAAATAGCATTTCAGAGGAGAATACCTACAAGATCAAATAAGGATAAAGATGAACACAATTAACAAATTCAGACTACATGTAACATCTAGAATCTAGAATGACCATCAATGGCACCATACAGATATTTCTCACCGGCCAGCCATTAGGCCCAGCAAGGCTTGGTGCCTTGGTCCTTCGTCTACATCAACCAAATACCCGTGTCTCCATTTCTCATACGAAACTTATTTTTTCTGACTCACTAGTCAGTCATATTCATTTACATTAGGGTATATTGATAAAAATGAGATGATCCATAAACACACACACACACTATATATATATATATATATATATAGAGGCCGGATCACAGACGGATATCCGCACTATCGCTAAAGTGCGGGCGTCGACACAGTAGCCTCTTTCAGGCCTCGACGGCTACGCGAGGCTTGCCGGACGGCTTCTAGGCAGCGATCAAGGTCGAAGGAGGTCGGGGTTGCAGGTTTATGGACGGCAACCTCACCTGCAACTGCAGGTTCTGGACAGCGCTGCAAACCGCTCGCCGGCGACTCCACCCAACTGCAAACTGGCTTCGTAGACCCCTGGCCTCTGTCCGGCAAGCCGCACTGCCCCGTCAACTCTTGATCGAGGCTGGAGCAGCGACATCGAGGCTGGAGCAGCGACGTCCGTACTTTTTCTGGGTTCCGGAGGTCCGCTCTCGAACGACTATGTGTGTGTGTGTTTGTGTGTGTGTGTGTGTGTGTGTGTGTGGTATTAAAGTATCTCCAATGACTAACTGACTGACCACATATTTAGAATGAAATATATTGGTCGACAAAAGTGTTATTTTAAGTGAGGATTGATAACCCCTGATCAATCTTAGTGGCTGAAAATTTACGATCAACAGAATACTATGTAAAGCTATATGTAAATGAATACAAATAAGTATATTAGAATTCACTGACTTGATCTTGTGAGAGAGCCTTGTGTATGCAGCGCAATGTCCTAAGATAGAAATTCGTCCATACACCGATGCTATGGTTGATTATAGACGTCTGCCATGTTGGATACAATTTTCGTTCCAACTTCCAAAACCTTGCATGGATGCCTTGAAACCTGGCAAACTTCACTTGTTACGTGGTTTTAGTGGAGGATATGTTGTTTTCTTATTTTTATGACCTCTATGAAGAGTTGAAAACATGATATAAAGCTGATATTTTCGATAGATCCATCAAGGGTTTTTATCATAGGTGGGGTCTGAACTATGTCTGACCGGACTGAATGGTACCTGGACTTTTAAAATGATCAAATAGGTACCTGAACTTCCAAAACCACATCATTAAGGTACTTCCGTCTATATTCCGTTAATCCTCCGTTAATTGCAGGGATAAATCAGACATTTCACCCAAATTGACCACTAAAATAACTGTTATAACCTCATCTGACATTTTGTCCATTTCCCTCCTTTCTATCTTAATTTCCCTCTAAAAAAATTGACTCTTCCCCCAACACTATTCATGTAAAACTTTTCATCAAATTTTACTTCCAATTATTGTCTTTCGATAAATAATAATCAACATCTCAACATCAAGTTTTCTTGAATAATTTTTATTGTTCTTCAAAAATTAGTCTAACATAATGCAATACCAAATTATTCAAGTTTTACCTCCAATTATTGTCTTTCGATAATAAAATTAGCCTAACATAATGACATACCAAAATTAGCCTAACATAATAAAACTTTTCATCAAATTTTACCTCCAATTATTGTCTTTCTATAAATAATAATCAACATCTCAACATCAAGTTTTCTTGAATAATTTTTATTGTTCTTCAAAAATTAGCCTAACATAATGAAATACCAAAATAATTTTTATGTTAGGCTAATTTTATTATCGAAAGACAATAATTGGAGGTAAAACTTGAATAATTTGGTATTTCATTATGTTAGGCTAATTTTTGAAGAACAATAAAAATTATTCAAGAAAATTTGATGTTGAGATGTTGATTATTATTTATCGAAAGACAATAATTGGAGGTAAAATTTGATGAAAAGTTTTACATGAATAGTGTTGGGGAAGAGTCAATTTTTTTGGAGGGAAATTAAGATAGAAAGGAGAGGGAAATTGACAAAATGTCAGATGAGGTTATAACAGTCATTTTAGTGGTCAATTTGGGTGAAATGTCTGATTTATCCCTGCAATTAACGGAGGATTAACGGAATATAGACGGAAGTACCTTAATGATGTGGTTTTGGAAGTTCAGGTACCTATTTGATCATTTTAAAAGTCCAGGTACCATTCAGTCCGGTCAGACATAGTTCAGACCCCACCTATGATAAAAACCCATCCATCAATGGTTCTAAATGTTGCTGACATAATGGAACCATGATTGACGTGGTGGGAGCCATCGGATACCAAGACGGTTCAGTTCTAAACTCGCCGGTGGACGAAATTTTGATCAAATCGGTTATAAATTGACAGGTTTGGATTTGTATAGAGGTTTTGTCTAACCAAAACTAAAAATCTTTAAATTGTTTTAAATATTTTATTACAGCTTATATTTAATAACACTTTTTATAGTAAATAAATCGGATTACTAGATTATAGTCAGCCCGATACGGAAATGAATTTGACTATTAATGCTCTATTGAAATATCGAATCGGATCAGATGAAATTTTATTTGTTACTAAATGGATCCGGATTTAGGTTTAATTCAATCGGTCAATTGATCGGTTTACTCACTTATATATCAGCTGCACTAGGAACCGTTCAAGACATTAGTTCTTAGGCACAAATTTACCACATCGCAACCCATTACACTCGAAGAAAGCATAGGAAACTCCCATTTTTACTTTCATGGCAGAAACTGCAACTCCCTTCCATCCCAGATACATTTTAAATGGTTTAAGGATAAATGCCACGTTTGTGGCAAGGACAAAATGCTAGTTGAGTTTATATGTTTGTCACTCTGTTTAATGTAGAGTTACCAGTTGTAGGAGCGGCTATCTTGTACAACATATGGTGTTTTTGATAACCAAATTAAACTAATGCAGGACTTGCTTAAGGGATCATCTGATAATCATGTCAACTCGTGCAAGCTAAAAGTTGATTTAATTTCTGAACAAAGCTAAAAAAAACATGGGGGGAATCATTTCTAATGTGTGGAAGGATAAGGTTCCAGGCAACAATTCAAATATAATTGTTATAGCTGCTAAAAGGAGAAATAATGTAAGTTAATACTACCTTATATTCATGAGTCCAGGCAATACGCAGAAAGTAGAGACGTAATTAGGAACCTATGAGAGCATTTCAGAAGAGAATACACATGAGATGAAAATTAAACCAGAAATTCAGACCTCACACAATCTAGAATGAGTTATGACCATGCATTTCTCACCGGCCATTAGGCTCAGCAAGCCTGGGTCTGCCGCCCATCTGCTCAAGAAATTTAGTGAGACGCATATGCTTTGCAGACCATTGATCAGCCAACTTTTGCTCCTTCAATTCGGCATCTCTCCGTAGTCCAGCTATTTGTTCCCTGTATTCTGCTTCGATCCTCTCCAGAGCAGCCTTCTGCTCTTCCCTTAGAGCCTTCACCTTCGCCTCAATCTCATCCATTTTCTCCCTCTTCCGACAAGCCTTCTCCGATTCCAGTTGCAACTCTACCCTTCTTAACCTCCAGGAGGCTTCCTTTTTATGTGCTGCCCAAGCATGATGCACTTCCTCCAACTCTCTCGAGCACTCCACCAATTCAGATATCACGAAATTTTCTCCACAAGGGGCTGAACCAGGAGGAGGCAGATTGCTCAATACAAAACTACTGTTTTCAGGTCCTCTATCAGGCTGCAGCCAGGGGATTGGAGGAGAGGCTCGAGAGGGTGCAACTGTAGGGGACAGACTTAAGGTAACAGAAGGAGATGGTGGCCTGACATGTGAGGTAACATTTGAATTTGAAAGCCAAGGAGGAAGCATCGATGGCGCTGGAGACACTTCGTTGTGAAGAAAGGCCCCTTTGGAAGTGGCCATGAGATAAGCTGGGGCTGGACGCTCCTTCACTAGCTTCTCAGCAAAAGTTTCAAGAATCCTATCGTACTTGCCCTCCTCAATAGGCTGAACAACTGTCTTGTTGTTCTTCTGTTCTCTCTGCTGCTTCTCTTTGAACACTTCCCACCACTTGCCTAATCTTTTAGCAGTACGACCAGGGACCTCAGCAGCGATTTTCTTCCATTTATTACCGTGTTTCTCTTGAAGGCAAATGACAAGACGCTGTTCCTCTTCAGTAAGAGATCCTTTCTTGATGCCTGGTTTTAGATAATTCTTCCACCTTTCTAAGCAAGATTTGGCGTCCCTGTTTAGGGGTGTGTTCATGCGCTGTGATACAAGGTTCCACTCCCTTGGTCCATATTGTTTCACATATGCACGCAACAATGCATCCTCTTCAGGTCTCCAACGCTGCCTCTCCTTCATTTCCATGAGCAAATACCACTGTCCATTGCTTCAAACCGAAACTCTTCATAATGTATCTGGAATTCATATTTCATAATATTAGTCAAGCTTCTACTATGATACCATATGTAAGATGTTTGCTAGGGGGATGCGAATAAATTATAAAAAAAATTAAAAGACACCCAAGTGAAAGCAGAGTATGAGCACATAACAAGGAGATTAAGCTGACAGAAATAATAAGGCACCTGCACCAAACCAATAAAAATCTTTATAACGGTCAAAGGTTCACAACAATTCAAGCCAAAGTCGCTTCAAATTGCAGCAAATATGTTGCATGCTCCCTTTAGATCCAGCATAACAATTTCAACAGCACTTCACATCATTTTGCTTCAATGGCTAATAGCCGAATACAAGAAAGCCACAAAATTAGACCGATGTGTGATCTCAATGTACCATGGCCCAAAGAGAACAGTTTCCTATCTCTATAGCCTGAGCTAAGATCTTGAATGAGGGAAAAGAATGTGAACAAATAAAAATTACAGAGCAGACTGTCACAGACTAGCTTGTCTATGAAACTGCTCTTGGTAAAAAAAAACCTGTTGGTATTGACCCGGAAATTGACGATTGTAAGACAGAAACAATATAATGAAAACTAACGCTAAGAACAATAAAAAGATCATTAAGTTCATATTTTCGCCATTTAACAAATTTTATAAATTATAATGGTCTATTTAATTAAAATCACACACAGGTACCAGACTAAGCACCCATTTGATTTATACAATCAGGTAGCATATAAAGACTCACAACACTATCAGATAATTCAATCACAATTATATACAATTTGTACTGATTATCATATCAACCACCTAGAAAACCAAAAGGAAGAATACAAAACCTCAAGATCTAGCCTTCATCCTACTTAAAACTCATTCAACCAAAAACCCAAAAAAAAAAAAAATCCAGAGTCCTGCAAAGAACTGATAGTCATCATCAAAAACGGTGTTCTTGAAGACAAGGCTTAGAACACCAAAAGCATATGATAACCCAACAAACCTTCCTGTTTCAGCTATGAACCAGCAGGTGTACAGCTAAACAAGTACGAACAAGCTTGGAATATATCAATGGCGACCAGGAGAGAGAGAGAGACTTACGTTTGTGTTTAACTCGTCCACCTGAGACCCGAGCTTCGTCTTCGACGCATTTCTCCTCCACTAAGACGTTGGGATAATAAAAACGGAGAGAAAAGAAAAAAGAAAATAAATTTTTATATTCCTCCAACTAAATTAAATGTGACTGTGAGAGAGGGTGAGAGAATGAAAAAAAGGCTGGGGGGGGACGACGACTCAAACTCCAAGGCAGAGAGAGTTAAGCAACCCTAGAGGCCTAGAGAGAGAAACCAAAAAAAATCCCAACCTAGAGAGAAAGAGAGAAGAGACTAGACGACTAGGAGAGGAAGAGAGAGATCTGACAGTGAGCGAGAAACAAGGGCACGCGAATGGCCGGCAAGAGCGGCAAAAGCAGCCGGTGACGTCAGGTCGTGAATTCGCCACACCACCACCAGCACCACCACCAGAGTCGGACAACCTCTTATCATGAAAAAGCCTGCACTACTACTGCGAAGAAGAGAGAGAAGAATGAGCGAGTGAGTGTGAGTGATTGATTGATTGGGGCCTCGATTTCAGCGCTTATATTGCGTCCCCTTCCTTCTCTCTTCTTCTGTCTTCTGTCTTCTGTCTTCTCTCTCTGTACGGGTTTTTCTTGGGCTTCGCCAAACCAGCTATAACCAGTGTTTTGCGGGAGTAATCCCGCCAGTATTAAAGCTAAATCGGTTTCGACGTGGAACGTTAAAGTTTAAATCACCTGCCTGTCACCTTTAACCAAAAAAAACCGACAGTCAGGACTTACGGTCGGGATGAGCCATATATTCTGATAGCCAATTAACTTGTATTTAAACAATTCGAGTTAGAGCATTCTAATTGTCATATTATATTTATTCAACATTGAATCTAAATTCAGAATTAACTGATTAGCCGAGCGAGGGGATTGCAGCCGTGATTAGGTCTAACTTAATTAACCGGATTCGGGTTTAGATGATGCAACCTGGGGCAGGGGAATCAAGGTACCATGCGACGGCCGGATTTGCATAATTGAGATGCGGGCCATGACGTTCACGTGTCGTCTACTGGGTTTAGGTGATCGGACGCTTTACCCAAACAGTGTCTTTTATAATAGGGGACCCTAGTTACTTTAGGATATATTCAGAGGACAAGCTCTGCCAAATGGGCGAACAATAATGAGTGGTCTTTTTGACTCCCAAATTTTTTATTTTATTTTTCAATTTCTTTTCAGCGGTTGACTATTATTCTTACAATGGCGTTACCGCCGTTACGTCCATAGTCTGATACTCTGATCCTCAATTTTCTAGACAAATGTAGATGGTTATTAGGGAGAATAAATAATTATATATTTAACGGTTTTATGGAGCTGATCGTTTGGAAATTTCGGTGCATGTAGTTTAGTCTTGAACTCTTGATCTAAATTAGTGAGAGATGATTTTTAACCGAAAATATAATATAAAAAAATTTATGCACCGACAGAGTGATTGATCCAACATCTATTTAATGATCTCATCTCTTGATATTTGTAGTTAATTTTTCTCTTTTATATCAAAAATTATACTTAATGTTATCCAGCTATTCATTTATATTTGTACAAATACACGTCAGTGCTCTGAATCCCACAATTACACTCAACATAAGAAATGACAAATAATTCTTATCAATAACAAAATTTGTAGTACGAGATCTTGCTTGAATTTCTAACAAATATGTGACGAAATGTTAAACAAGAAGGCGACAAAAGTGGACATTCAAATTTGTTGGTCTCTTCCTTATGTGCACTTTAACATTATATGAGAACTAAATCTCACTTCCTCCTCCTTGGCTCGATTGAATGATTTTTTTTTTACTTTGTCAAGGAGAACCTAAAGGTTTCCTAGGCCCAAAATAAACTCCTTTGGCACATGTGAAATGTTCCAACTGTACATTGCAGCACAGTGTCTGGCCACTTTGACAGCTTTGGGGTTCGAACCTAGGTTGGGGAGCACACCCAACTAGGCAAGAACCATCAGGCCACTTGCAGTGGTTCGACTGAATGCTTATTAAACTCCAAAATACTTTTTATTATTGTTACTAGAGGTAGGCCTAGAAATTCCAAACCGAGATCCCGAAACCGATCCTGTTCTATCCGAGCCAAAGCCGATCGGGTCGGTATGATAAGTCTTTTGGCCTGAATCCTGATCCGAACCGTACCGAAACCTATGTAAATGGGTCGGCATCGATATGGGTCAAAAGCATATCGTATTGACCGAATCGAGCAGAAACCAGATCATGACTGTTGAAGCTCCGCTGCCCATGGCGGTTCTGTCTCGGATTGAGTCGCTGGGATTCGTGGTGAGCCATGGGTACGGGTTGACTGAGACGGCAAGGGTGGTGGTGTCGTGCGCGTGGAAGCCCGAGTGGAATAAGTTGCCAGCGACAGAAAGGGCAAGGCTGAAGTTGAGGCAGGGAGTGAGGACGGTGGCCATGACCGGGGTGGACGTGATCGATCCGGATACGGGTAAACTGGTTAAATGTGACGGTTCGTCAACCATCGCTTGGGGATAAAGATGGAGATGGAGATTAAGAAGGTTGGTCTTAGGCTTCAGATCCAACTCCAAAAACAAAACGAAAAAAAGCTACCTGAATCGAATGCGCTTCAGATCATTTCCTCCTTGGAGTAGAGAAACAAAAGTGATTAGCACACCAAGCTCCACTTGCGCTTCCCATTCCTTAGGCTCATCATCCTCCATCAACACCATAGACTCAGTCCTCCCACTCACCGACGCCGGCGTCCCTTCGCCGCTCGAAAGCTCCTTCAGCCTGTTGTCCATCTGCTTTCAGAGGCGGGTTTGTGAGGTTGGGTTATCTTAAAGACCTAAAAGGCACAGGCAGTTGCATGAAAGATGGTTGGTTTTACACCAGCGAACTGTTGAAACCGATTAGGACCGAAACTGTACAGAATCAATCTGTTTCGAGACCAATCGGTATCCCTGACAAAATTCCGGCATCCCAAACCGATCCAAGCCGACTATAAAGTCAATATCGGTCTCCCTATAGGCTCATTCCCGAGCCAAGCCAAACCGATCCCAGGCCTAACTAGAGGAGATCCAATCTCATCTAGTGGAATCTTAACTCAATATTTTACCCTCAATCTTAACTTACTATAACCAATGGCAAACTTCAAACACCCTAGAACCAATACAACACATGTTTTTGACCTATAATTCTACAATAAAGACTATCTAATTTTATATGAACAATTTTTAGGTTCACCCATGTTATCGATTAACTCACTTTCACTCAATAAATTTATAATCCAACGGTCCATATCTTAAATTAGCATTTAAAGATAATCTCTGTAAAAAATCAATTGAATTGGAAATTGTTTAATTATATAATAGAATCAAATAAATGGACTGTTCTAACAACACTTATTGCTATTATGATGAACCGTCCATGTACTTCATATAAATGAATAATTAAAATATCTTTAATTTGATTGATTTTTTTACAGAATTAATGTTTGTATTACATTGTATAACTTGAATGGTTAGATTAGAAAATTAAAAAATTATTATGCATTAATCATAAAAGATGATGAATATGCTGCTTGACCCTAAAGAATGAAACTAATAATTGTTGATTTTATATCAGCTTATTCATCGGACCGGCTGCTATATAAACATGCAATTGCAATCATCCCATAACTAGTAAACATTTAGTTGGCCTCGTTCTAAACTTGAGATAAACGCCTGTTCTGTATGATAACGATACTGGGGGTGCAATAATGAGGGCACCCATGCATGCTCTGAAGCTGACCGTCGGTTCCGAGATGGGGATGAATAGAACTCAGATTCCATTTACGTAGGTCACGATCACAGAAGAGACAGAAGCCTATTTAATGGTCTACGCAGCTAGCACCGGCACCGCCCAGTTCCCTACACGGAGCGAGTAGCTGAGGTGACTGATGGAGTTAGCTAGGGTAGTGCAGAGGAGGGAAGGGGCGCAGCAGAGGATCGGAGGAGGAGGTGATGATTAGGAAAGGGAGAGGGGACGGTGGAGGTGGGCCTAGAGTGGGTGGGGGGGACTGTAGTCCGGGTTTCGCGGCACAAGGAGACGAGTGTGATAGAGACTCGACCTTCTGCTCCGCTCAGAAAACCCCTCGGCAGTGCTGTCAGTGATAAGTTACGTCGTTTTGGGCCGGGTATGGGCCACCTCCTCTGTCTCTCTCTTATTTTGGGGTCGATAGTGCCAGTGAGGGGAAAAAAAACCCTTACAAAACAGTTACCGCACTTGCCACCACATCTCATAAATTCTCACATGCTTCTCTCCCCCCTGCAACTAAATTTACCCAACCTTCCCTCCATCTCAAATGAGAGGAACTGATTTTGCCCAGGGACGCAGTCAGGATGCAGTTTTGAGATTGGCTAATTTAAGACTTGCTCGTAAGAAATTTTATTTATTTATTTTGTCGATAATAATTCAATAGATTTTCAGACTAAAATTTAGAAGAAAGAGTAATAGAAAATATTGTAACTAAAGGAAAAAAGAGATAATAAAAATGTGGAAATAGTAAAGAAAAAACAGACAAGATTTGCCTTTAAGAGAAGAAATTTTTAAGAAATATTAAGAGAAAAGTTATAACAAAAGAATGGAAAAAAAAGAGAAAAATTGAGGAGAAAATGGGGAAACAGACAAAAAAGAAAGAAGAACAAGAACAGAAGAAAAGAAAATGATGCAAAAAAATGGGAGAATGATACAAATAAAACAATTATAGGGGACTCAAGCTCAAGTCATAACTTGAGAAAGAGATCAAAAGGTTGTAACTTCGCCAACTGAATATAAGTAATACACCCAATTAAGTCGCACACTTATACTATGTAAAAGATTGCAAGAGTTTTGGGTTGTCATTCGTGTAACTACATCCCTAGTTTCGCATCTTTTCCCTTCATGAGTTCATGCGGACTTTGAATTCTCTCATTTAATGAAGTATAGTATAAGAAAAATTCATTTTCATATTACTCAATCACCAATATCCGATATACATAATTATCTGTTTCAATGAACTTAATAAAGTAATACCAATTCAATCGGTTTATATTTTTTAATCCTCTTATGTTTAGAGTGTCAAAAAATTCGATAAGTTTATATTCACTTATTTCTTCATTAAACAAATATATCAATCACTTATAAAATACGATAAAACTTAATAATTATATAGTATAGACTTCTGCATAATCCAACTTATTTGGACTAGACAACTCCAAATTGAATCATAATACACTGTGATATACATCATATAGCAAGATAAAGGTTAAGTGAAACAGTTACAAGGCTACTAATTAATTCAACGAAGTGTCATGAAATTTCATTGTTGAGTTGCCTCATGAACTACCCAAGGTTAATATCAAAGGACTCGCACACAACTTTAGCTAGACGATCAACAACACTCTCGATGATCTCCTAAAAACATGTTAGGGACTAATTGAATAACATTATATAAATAATTATAGTATGAAGTTGTGTGGTGTCTTTCAATGAAGCGGACATCAAATACGTGTATCGTTATGTAAATCATATATATAGGTCACATAAATGGATCCGGCTCCTCTAAAGTGAGGAGCCGTGAAGTTATCATAAAGTTCATAAAATCTGTATCCTCCGAGTGATCTAAAGGTTGGTAAATTTGCCACATCAGCTGAGATGACTTTATGAACTTTCTTCCTAACTGATAATAACTACGCCGTTTATTCTTCCCGCACAAAAAAAAAAAAAAAACCATCGATGCCCTCCATCAACGAAACACAAGCAGATCAATATTCATCTGCTCTTATGATTGAATTGGGCATCTTCTATCTCATTTTGTTCACCTTCCTTTATTTTATAAACAAATAAAGGTTTTCATATATGATTCACAAAGAATATGTGATTTAAGTTATGAAAAATGATCAAAACGTTAGCATTAAAGATATGTGTTTGGGTCAGCAACCATCAGATCCCAAATGAATCTGGGTCAAAACAAATTTGAACCAGAACACAAACGAATTTGGGGTCAATTGATTATTCCTCTATTCATGTGTTACGGGCATCGTGAAGTGAACAGCAATCCAAATAACTTATGTTAACAAATCCTTAGATCTAAAGAATAGGGCAAGACCAAGTAAACTACATTTATGGGGAAGAAGATCTCAGAAGAAGTAAAGAAATAGGAAGTTAGTACACTTGAAGATGAACTGAGAGACAGAGTTTTGCCGTCAGTTGTGTGGTATAAAATAAAATGTCATGCAAGATGATGTGGCGTACTGATCAACCATTGGACTTTTGGGATGGCCAAGATTTTAAGAAATTTACAAAAACTGCAGAAATCTAACTTCAGAGGATCTTAATCCCACATAAATAATGTATTCCCTCTCCAAGTGATGCTTGGTATTGTGAGTACTCAAAATATCGACAAAAAATATCTCGCCACTATGACCTTTCAATGATTTTAAATCGTCTATCACCATTCACACTTGTGTCAAACAAAAACAAAATTTGCTAACTTTGTATGCTAGGGTTGTATTAATTGTCACCTACTAACATGTCTCAAATTTTTGTAAGAAAATAAAAAATTTGGAATCCCATTTCAGAAGAGAGAGAAGTAGAACTCAACATTTTAGTGTGTAGATGTTGAAGAATCACTGTTTCAAAAAGTCGCTGGTTTCTTTATCGTTTTGCTAGCACAGTACGAGCACAGCTGAGGTGACCCATCAGGGGGGATGAGACATAATATCGTGAAGATTGAGGGAGATCCTCCTCCTCCCTTCCTAATCTCCCCCACTGGGGACTGACTCTGATCCCACCTCTAAATTCTCTCTGAAAAAAGCTATGAAGTTTTCTGTGGTGAGAAACCAGAGAGAGAATTGCAACTGTCACATAAAAACACACTGCTTGATTTATTGCACTAGGTACTTACTACAGTAAAAATATTAGAAAATTACAACCGAGCAAAAAAAAAAAACTGTGCAAAAGAAGCTGCATATCGTATAGGGATCGACGAGTAGAGAAAGAAGATGTGAAAAAATAATGTGTGAATTTTACCTGAGTGGTTCGTCTCAGTTTGAGTCTGAATCTGAGCAATTGAGTAGCTACTATAGGTTACAGACTTTTTCACCATCTTGGTTCGGTGAAAGGGAAACATCTCAGATCACTTTCAACAAATTCGCTCCTTTCTTCATTTAAACACTGTTATACTTTTGTTTTCTTTCCTTTGATCAAAATTCTATTGAAACTTTTTATTAATGAATGCTCGGCATTCTAGTAAAAAAAAAAAAAAAGGCATATGACTTTGTTATTAATCCAGAATTTAAAAAAATTAAAAAAATGAGACAGATATAGGTGCAATTCATCAAAGCCCGAGTGGATGGGCCAGACAGACAAACTCATTTTGACTTTTAAGCAGTTAATACCTAATGGGTTAGTAATTTGGGACCCAAACGTTTAAAGAGAAGTCCTGAGCCCAAATGATAATACCCTGAAGTATAAACAAAGGGAAATGTGTATGAACGAGAAGAGAAAAAGCCGAGTACTCATTCAATCCATATAGATTTATATGGATTGAATCTATATGGATTGAATGAAGGAGTACTCAAAAGACTTCGATGAATATGTAAACAAAGTATCTTATGGTCTTTTCGCAACTAAAAACGGCAACAATATCATTGTACATGTGTTATACATGTGACGATGAACCGCATGATAAATTTCATCTCCATCAAACCAGAAAGCTTATACCAATTTCAATAGCGTTTGCCAATTTCATAAATCCAGATTGAACTATTTATGTTATGGAATTGTTCTAGACTAAGTTAGACCCCAAATCTTATATAACGAAGGAGGAAGCCAACACTGATCCCATATCAGACAACAATTTGTAATACATTTTATGCATATTTGAGAAACAAAATAAGTATTAATTAAGTTAAATGGGTACAATAAACTCATTTGTAAATAATTAAAAAAAAATTAAGAGCAACTCTAACAAACTTCTTTACATTTTAGCTAAGTTTTAGTTCAAGTAACTAATAAATTATTTTAATAAGCAAGTTTTAAAATGTATTTTTCTTAGTTACTTTACTACAAAAGTTATTGGAAACTGTTTTTCTTTTAACCTGTTTTACAATGAAAATAAGTCAAGATATATAAAGATAGTGTGTTTGGTGTTGCCGTCCACCCACCTTGAAACTCGTTGATATATGGGACTTGGTGACGGGGAGGACACCCATCCATGTGGTGGTTCCGACATGATTCAGACATTGATTTACAAAATTAACGGGGGCCGGTGATCTAACCACAATCCCTACTTTTCAATCAATCTAGACCCAACGAGGCCTGCTTGCTTCTATTATTTGTAACCTGTAAGTATCCATTAGAAGAAGAATGCTTATGACTTTATGAGCAAGAGGCTACAAGCCTACAACTACAAGCTAAAGTCTCCCCAACAACTAGACTTCGTGCGGTTAAAGTTGAAAGTCGAGCGTGCCTCCCTCCGGAAGGGCATGGAAGATAGAAGTCACAGAACCAAGTCTTTCTCACTAGTTTTGCAAAAGAACCAAATCAGCATACGCATACATATCAGTTACAAAATTATTTATATCTTTAAAGGTATCATGAAAATTGATGCACAATTTTTTAAGCACACGTGAAAGACCAGTTGTATTTCAATTTCTTATAGCTAGGTCTTGTTAAAAGATATATTGTTATTGCATAATCTATTCTGATCCATCTCACTTAAAAAAAAAAAAAAAAAAATCTTATGCATGTGTGCAAAATAATGTCAAACGACAACTATTACAGCATCTTAGTTCTTACACGGTTAGATAAGTGCATAAGTAGCAGATAACAATTTTTTAAAATTCTCTAATGTAGAGTTATGTTCTCCATTTGGAGCTTATCAACTCATAAGTTGCCTATGACCATTTTAGCCCAGATGTAGGACTAATTTTACAAACAAAACGACTTATCAGATATTGAGCTTCTACAATAATCTTAATATCAACCTGTCGAAAGTTAATCACTTAGTAAATAGCAAAATGATTATTGCATATAGCTTTGAAGATTCAGTAACGAATCCTTGGGAACTGTACGAGGAGTTAAAGCTTAAAGGAAAAATATACCTCCTTTAAAATATATATATGCCTCTCTTGAAGCTCTAGATTTCTAAATAGAAGCAACGACAACGTACATTGACTTATTCCTCAATAGAATAGATCACATATTCATATAGGTCATCGAGTTTAAGGAATCATTAATAATCATATCCTATAAATGAAAAATTGAAAAATCGGTATTATAAACGAATAAAATCTTGGCAATTCAACTCGTTCTACATAGGAACGAGTCTTCTCACAATTCATGAAACTTTCTTTCCTATTAAAAATGGAGAAATGGGACCCCAATTTGATGAAAAGCAAACAAATTGGAGTTAGAAATGGTCAGAATTCAGAAACTAATTACTATGATAAACTAATTAAGGTGTAACAAAACCATCAAATACGCAAATGCTGAGCTAAATTTGACTAATCATTGTTGAGATGCCCTAATAAAAAACATGGAATCGATAGAAATTGATTAGTAATGAATGAGAATCTGCCAAACATGCTGACAGGCGACAAGGAATAGCCCTGAAGTACATGATTATGTAAATATCAAGTTGTTGATTAATTAGAATAACAATCACGCTCACCCATCAAACCCACCATTTTATTTTTATTTTTTGATCAAGAGAGAACTTCATTAATATGAACTGCTTACAACGATTTAAGGATCAATTATTTGTGCAAATAACCATCATGGTTGCAAAACACAAGATCGACCACACTAGTCCACACTGGAATTCTTTACTGACAGACTCATGGAGCCACAACGGCCCCGACTCCAAACAAAGCAAAGGAGAACTAACTTTTAAAGTCTCTTTTGCCAAACAGTGGGCAACATGATTGCCAACATGTTTCACAAAGTGACTACTACAAATAAATAAAGACTGAACTAAAAACTTAACTTCATCAATAATATGACCTTCAGAACTAAGATCCTCCGAACTATCATGCAATGTGTTGATGACTGAGAGAGCATCACCTTCGATTTCGATATTGGAGAAGCCAACATGAGCAGCAAAACGAAGCCCGTGGAGAAGTGCTAGAGCTTCTACTGACCTAGGAGAGAGATTTCCTACTTGTGGGACAGCCAATGCACCTTTCAAACCACCTAGGTGGTCTCTGAAGACAACGCCCACCCACATATCCCATTCTTCAAGTCACAAGCTCCATCAAAATTCATCTTAAGATATCCCTGTTGTGGTGGGTTCCAGACAACTTTATTTTGGTCAGTCACAGCTTTTCCCCCTGACTTGGTGCAACTCAAGCTCGCATACCCACCAAATTCCACTATAAAAAATCTTCATTAAATCAAAGTTCTAATTAGTTTCGCTCCATTATCTATTTATATTTTCACCGAAAAAAAAACCATAAAAAATTTAGAAACCCTAACTTTCTCCCTAGAGAGAGAGAAAACAAACCCACAGCGACGATAAATCTTGCACTCGTCCAGGGACGCTCCAACCGGAAGCAGTGTCGATAGTGATCGACTTGCTATCCTGGAGTCGCTGCTGGACAGGAGATGTGGTCATATGGCTGGGCTATGGGGTTGGCACTTCTCGAAGGTTATACGAGGATTCCGATTTGTCTTATGTTTTTCGCTACTCTGAGGTGGATGATGGTGGTGTACTAGTTCTGGTTTGGCATCAGGCGCATGGTCGAGCTGTTTTTAGACGACAGCTAGAGCGCGGGTCTCTTTGGGCTGCGTCAGGATTGATGGTCCGGATTGTTCAACACAGATGAGTTGGGCCCTTTGGTCGAGCCTCTTTGAGCCTAGGGCTAACCTTCAGGCCTTAGCCCAATTCAATTAGAATTCTTTTCTTTTTGTTAAATTTAGTTTACCTGTTTACAATAATTTCCTAGCTTTAGGAAGCTACGCACTTTTGTGCACTCTATGTATCTTTAGCGTCTTTGGAGTAGTACCAAATGAGGATTTCCGCTATATCTATGTATTTAATGTCTAATTAGTAGACCTATTTCTATGTACCACGTGTGAGTATTACCACAAACTTCTTGATCTGTCTGAAAAAAAAAGGCAGCAGGAGGGTATGTAATGGACACTTTGGCTTGTGATGAAAGTTGAATGAAATTGACACCCGATTTGGGTTGGTTTAAAAAAAAAAAATATTTTTACTGCCTCCTTCTTATTTTAGAATGCATGATCACTTAAGCTTCACATTAAAAAAAATTGGTGGTCAAATGAAACTTTTAACTATTCGTCCGTTGTCAATTCACTGGAGCAAACTCATTTTTTGAATGCTAGTTACAATTTCACTCAATACACTCAAAATGGATTCAGTGCATCTTATTAAAATCTTAGTTTAAATAAACGAGTTTAGAGGTTAGAATATGGTGTTCATAATGAGAATATAATAACTATTACTCCGATACCATATAAAAATGAGACAAACGTGGTTCACCAGTAATGCTGAACACTATTATTAGTTCAAACTTAATCACATTTCAACTAGATGTGAGGTTTTATCCAAATATTTAGTATTAACCACCTACATTTTGTACAACAGAGACGGTGTGGTCACACAAGTGACACAACAACCCTAACATTCATATCATGATCCATTGGCTATGACACTTTTGATCAAGACTTTTCAACTTTACGTCCTCTGCTTTGCATCTTGGAGTTGTCCCTCTACACTATGCATCGTTGAGCTGTCAATTGTCACCTTGACGACTGACTCGACTTTTTTTTTTAGGTCAATTCCTCGACTCTTCTTTTGATCAGGTATCCCAACCCTAACAATTATTGTGCACGGAATCCCCCATGAGTCCATGACCTCTTCCTACTTCCTAGTAGTAACAACCTTAATTTACACTTACATGTGTACTGTTTTATCCTAAGAGGGCATTGATATTGGTTTGTTTCTCCTTATGCTTAAAATTTATTTTTTCTTACATCCTTTGTTTGCATCAAGTCACAACCTCATGACTATAATTTATGATTTTCAATGTGAGATTTATAATTTATCATTCTTTCACAGTTTCACCAATAAACAACTCACTCTTCGTTTTTTTCCTTTAACAGAACAGAAAGATTCATTCTTGTGTCCATTACTGGTTGTCTGGCTACACATATGTATGTTTCTGCATTAGCGGTACCTACTGGTCAAAAACAGAGAATTTCGAATATCCAGTTACTTCAGTAATTAATATGAGAAAATTCTACGACAAATTCAATAAGAACAAATCTCCAACTGTTCAAAATGATACATTCCAAATTATAAATGTTACCATGTGCGTTAGTTGGAGCAAAAGACAAAGAAGCTAGAAAGCAAGTCAACCGTCTTTACCTCTGTCCTTCCCGAAGGTCTAAAAAGGCGACCTGCAGGAAGCTCCAATGGCAAAGGCGCACAACACCCTTTTCTAACTCTCTCTCAACTTCTTGCTAGCTTCGCTTCTCATCCAAATATCCAAACGCAGAGAAAAACAAAGGAGGGAACCGAAAAAGCAAATCATTTACTGTCAACTATGGGTAGCTAGGATCCCTGTGAATCAAAAGGTGTAACCTTTTCTGTGTGGTTGTGCCCAGAAAACAAAATATCACTCTGGCAGTAGATCTCTCTGTTTTTCTCAAGGGTCTTGCGTTTGGGTTTCATTCAAGTCAAGATTTTGTTTTGTTTAAGTTTGTGAACTTGTGTTTGAGAGAACTGGGAAAGTTTTGTTTTGATGGGGATTTGCTGGAGTAACAAGATCAAGTCTGTAAGTCCTTCTAATACAGGTATTGTTAGTGTTCTTCTTTTGGAGACAACTTGTTTATTGCTTCACTCAGAAAAAGACTGTGTCTTTAGTTCCTGAAGGGTTTGCTAGATTAGAGCTAATTTTACAGGTTTTGAATGCTAGGAGTTGCAAGTTCTACTTGATTTAGTTGCCAAGTCTCTAAATTAGCTACTTTAATAGTGATTGATAAATTCTTATTTTCCCCTATCTTGTATACTTGGTTGTACTTTTAGAATTTAGGGGATTATCAAATTGGTAACACCATGATAGATATAGATTCGAGGTTTTGTTTTGTGAACTTGTTTTGGTGATGAACTGGATTGAATCACTGATAGAAAGTTTAGTATGTTTTCAGCTCTGACTGAGTCTTTGGTGAAATGTCCAATTGCTTTTTCTGTAGGATACAATGGTTCAAGCAGCAAGGCCTCATCGAGCTCCATGCCTATAACTCCTCGGAGTGAGGGGGAGATTTTGCAATCCTGCAATTTGAGCAGTATCAGCTTCAGTGAGCTCAAAAATGCTACAAGAAACTTCCGTCCCGATAGTGTACTAGGTGATGGCGGTTTTGGTTCCGTTTTCAAAGGTTGGATCGATGAAAGTACACTTATAGCTACCAAGGCTGGGTCTGGCATGGTAATTGCTGTGAAGAGACTCAACCAAGATGGTTTCCAGGGCCACAAGGAATGGTTGGTAAGTGGAATTTACCTCCTTTTCATCTTCATTAGTTTTTATGGCATGAATTATGTGCATTTCATATTGCTTGTAAGTTGTAAGATTAGGAGAAATTTGCATTGCAACATTATATAGTTAGGATTGGCATGGTTTTCGGAGCATTAGTGGAGTAACTAATTCAAGGTTTTCGGATGCACAGACAGAAATCAACTATCTTGGACAGCTATAGTTAGAATTATGTGCATTTCATATTGCTTGTAAGTTGTAAGATTAGGAGAAATTTGCATTGCAACATTGTATAGTTAGGATTGGCATGGTTTTCGGAGCATTAGTGGAGTAACTAATTCAAGGTTTTTGGATGCACAGACAGAAATCAACTATCTTGGACAGCTACAGCATCCTAATCTTGTGAAATTGATTGGTTATTGCTTAGAGGATGAGCACCGGCTCCTGGTTTATGAGTTCATGCCTAAGGGCAGCATGGAAAATCATCTATTCAGGAGTGAGTTCCTAGCATCCTCTATAGTGGCAAATGACAATCATTTTTGAACGTTTCGGAGTTTCCTTCCTAGAAAATTTACTGCATTTTTTATATTATGTCATTATATTGAAGCATTGGTTACTATTTCAACAGGAAGTACTCACTTTCAGCCTCTTTCTTGGACCCTGCGAATGAAAATTGCCCTTGGTGCTGCAAAGGGACTTGCCTTTCTGCACAATGCTGAACAACAAGTCATACATCGTGACTTCAAGTCTGCCAACATTTTGCTTGACTCGGTAGGTAACTCATTGGCATATTTCAATCTGCATTTAACTCGAATTCAATATGGTTGGATCTGCCAAGTTTCAGGGTTCATTCAATCCTTGTTTTACTTTTGTTTCAGAACTACAATGCGAAGCTGGCTGATTTTGGGCTGGCGAGGGATGGACCAACTGGCGACAAAAGCCATGTCTCTACTAGGGTCATAGGAACCCAAGGATATGCTGCTCCTGAGTATCTAGCCACAGGTACTACTTTAAAACTTCATTTTTTATTTTTATCTTGGCTTTTAGAAACAAGCCATTCTCTCTTTATCTTTCGGATGATATTTCAGTTCGAGAAGGTGTACTACTGTAGTCTTACAGAGCTAATGATTAGTTTGTTCCAAGTAATGGAAAGTTTTACCTCATTCTGTTTAAGAAATTTGAAGGACAGCAGTCCTTTAAATTCATGAATTTCTAGCCTATTGCACTCATTATCAACCTTAAAAGTGAATAGGCGTGGGTCAAAAACCAGTAGTTGCTTCCAATGAAGTATTCTCTAATGCCCAGTTTTCTCCGTTTGATTATACGAGGGATACTTGTGAAAATATGCATTAAACGCCTAAAACGAATCTGTCAGTTTTTTACTTTTTGGCATATGATGGGATGTGGCTACAATTTACAGACTTGTATGTTATAGGACAGACCTACAGTCGGTGCTCATCACTAATTGCATCTTTAATTTGCTTCGGCAGGTCATCTTACTGCCAAGAGTGACATATACAGCTTCGGAGTTGTTCTTCTAGAAATGTTATCTGGACGACGTGCTATAGATAGGAACAGGCCAACTGGTGAACACAACCTGGTAGAATGGGCAAAACCGTACCTGGTTGACAAACGGCGAGTTTTACGTGTTATAGACCCTCGACTTGAAGGCCAATACTCATTCAATCGAGCCCAAAAGGCTGCGAACCTAGCACTTGAATGTCTTTCTACTGATTCTAAGTACAGGCCGGACATGAATGAAGTGGTAACTACACTGGAGCAGCTTCAGGACACAACAAAGAACATGCCCAAAGGTACTCAGAAAGAGCACCATGCAACTAGTAATGGACTTTCTAATAATGCACCTAGGTCTCACAGAAGCAGCACCAATGATGCTCCCAATAGAGTAACTGTTAATTATCCAAGGCCTTCTGCAAACCCACTTTTTGCTTGACAGGAGAAAGTTTCCATGCCGCGGATATTACTTGAAGTACAGGTTTAGGGAAAGTGTTATGTCAAGTCATGAGAGCTTAAATTGTACATACCCAAGATTGTTGGAGTAGTAAGTATGTAGTGATTGTGTATATATGAATGTATTTGAGCCTACCTTACAAATGTTTTATGGAATTCTGGTTACTTGAAAAAACAATGTGGATATTTAACCAGGACATCTGGTGTACGTGATGCTCAGAGAGTATTTTTGGTTTCCTTTGTAACTCGTGTGACCTTGTAGAACTTCACTGTCAATGTATATATGGCCCATCTCATTTCAATTTTGAGAAGATAGTCTTCACCTTTCTTTCTTTCACAGGAATTTTGAGAATTACCTATCAAATACTATACTCTTTTGAAATACAGAAGTAATGGCTAGCCTCATTGGCATTCCATTTTAGTGTGATGCACTCAATGCCGTTATGTTTCTCTTCACTTTGTTTGAAGTCGGATGGATCTGAAGTTCAGTTACCCCCTTCTCCGTTAATCAAAGAAGAATAAACAAAACACGACCCTACCAAATGTGGTCGAAATTAATTAACAAAACCCAACACTGAAACGTTTGATACTGATGAACCATGACACAGCTCGAAAGTTCAAACAAGATCAAGGCTACCTTGGTCTCACCTTCAGGCATATATCTAGAAGGACCTTAATTCCCAATGAGGATATACAGCTCCCTGTCATTTCCTGAGAATTAAGACAGAAGGGCGTATAGACTTGTTCTACCAAGTGATGCAACAAATTAATCCAAGCTTTCTTAAACTATTAAGGCGTCTAACTAATTATATTTCTTCATTGACCAGCTAACTGAATTAATTTAAATTCAAGTCAATTGCCAGTTGCCTGAAGGCCACAAGACGTGTTTGGAAATTAATCATATTAGTTTATGTTCCATTAGCGTATAGAAGTTTAGTACTAATTTCTGGCCAAATTGGACATCTTCTAATCAAATCATGACCTTGAAGTAGGTAGACAGCTACAGATTATGATGACGATTGACGAACTAAGGTTTCATGATGAAACCTCGGAAGAACGAGTCCAATTTAATGTAAGGAAGAAACTAGAGAAACTATCAATTAATCAACGAAAACGAAAACGAAAACGAAAACGAAAACGAAAACGAAAACGAAAATTGACAAGTGCCGAAAAACAGCTTTGTGAAAGTAAGATTAAATAAGCACATAGGCAATCTAAACAAGTAATACCACAAGAGCCTAAAGTTAGTCAGTACATCAGCAATTTGATTACTTTCCAAATATATATGAGGGAGCGAAAATGCATAATTGAAATTGAGCGAAGGCGAAATACACTATAGTCTATAGATGCTATGAAATTCTTCTCGTTGATAACAATATTCAAAACCAGAAGGAATTACACCGTGGAAGTTTCTAACGTACCGAAATCGATAACAGCTAGAGAAGAACAAATTAGAAGGTAGAAGTTTCTGACGTAGTTGCTTGTATATATATTATAACACCAATTGCATGAGACGACCAAGACTTAATTCCATTCTCCATAAACAAAACATTGAACTAGTTTCAGTTTGATATAAATGTTTCTAATCAAGTCTTTAAATCACTCATCAAAGAGAGAGTTTGGAGAGATAGAGATGGGAGACAGAGCTGGTGTACTGGAGGTGAAGCTGATTGAAGCAAGAGACCTCAAAAACATGGATTTTGCTGGTAGATAATTTACATGCAACATTCTTTTGCTTAGTTTCATACATTTTAATTGCTTTACCTGAAACTTTTTGTAAAGTCTTTGATTGAGATCATATATACATGAAATTGATTTGCAGTGAAGATGAACACATACGTTGTGATCGAATATGGAAATCAAAAGCATACAAGCTGCGTTGCTAAAGGTTAGCATTCCCAACGTCTGATCACACCACAAGTATGTGTACCAAGACATCATTTGGTTTAATTGGTATGTCAAAAATTACTGAAATGCAGGAAAAGGAACGAAACCAGTGTGGAATGAAACATTTAGATTCGAGGCGGAGTATCCGGGTGGGGATGAAAATCACAAGTACATGCTTCATTTTCGTATCATGAATACACATAAGATCTTGGACCACGACGTATTTGTTGGCCAATCTACGTAAGTAGTATTCATATAAGTAAACCTACACACTACACAGCATTTGATGGCTAGACCTCTACAGTTTTCATGTAGCAGTTTTGTACTAAATTTGTTACTTTATTAAACATATTTGTGTGCAGAATTTATGTGAAGGATTTGATAGCTTTGGGCACGGACAGAGGGAATGCTGAGCTTCGAAGCGCCAAGTATAGAGTTGTTCTTCAAGACAAGACTTACGCCGGAGAGATTTCTGTTGCTTTATCTTTTTCCATAAACCAATAGAGCACCTTATTTAGCAAAGGCTGTGCTCTGTCATTGTATTTATAATAAATTATGACTTTATATTTGTAAAACTTAGTTCTTTCATCATTCAACAAGCCGTCTTAGCTCAGCTGGTAGAGCGCGTGGCTTTTAACCACGTGGTCGTGGGTTCGATTCCCACAGACGGCGTTTAAATTTTTATTTCAATGTTCTGGTTAATCTGTGTATCTTTAGATTAGACCTGTAAAGAAATGCAATAAAAATCTTTTTTTTTTTTTTTTTGAGATGGTTAGAAAATGAAATAGAGGTTCGATTCTCTCTCTCTAATTTCATAGACAATAAAAACATAAAAACGCTTTTTAGGGTTTATCTTAAATTAGACTTTCACATAAAAGAAGTGCAATATGATTTTCAGAAGCATTTTATTGTTTTTTTTCTTCTTCTAAGAGGTAGTGTGAAAATTAATTGGACTTAACTGATTAAAATATGTTAGAGGTTCAATTTTCACTCTGTGATGTAATATAATATAAAACAATAAAAAAAAAACCCTTTGTGCAGAATAATATCATACAGTATCATCATTTTTCTTCTGGACCAAAACATAACAAGTCAGTGGCCTCTGCAATAGGTGACAAAAATTCCCTGAAAATTGAGCAAGTTTTCGATAGGATTCTCAAGTATATATTCAAATTGAATTATCCTCAACATCACCATCTGTCCATATAACCTCAAAACCCCATTTGCATAAGATTCCAGGCTACTACTATCTGTCAATCTGTGCTTGACTAATAAGAACAATATGAAAGTGATAACACAAGAATAACAACATCAATACTCTGAGGAATAAATCCTCAAAATTTTGACCTCTATCTTTGCCTCATTGGTCTTTTTTTTCACCGAAAGTTGGATAAGGTATATCATACATACTTTTCTCTCTACTGATATACTGGATAGAGTAGTCCTCTTTTTAGGCTCCAAAAGTATCTACTATATCTAAACAGAACCTTAGCTTAGCAGTAAGCACCCATTTACTATCTCCAAGCCTTTGGAAACCCCAAAAATGGGTGGTTCCATTTGAGGCATAGTTTGGAAGCAAATAAATTAAAGCTCTTATCCCACTTGATACAAACCCTTCTTGGGTTTATTTGAATTTGAATTTGCAGAAGGACCACAAAAGATTGAAATCTATGACGATGAAGATGAAGACAAGTAGCTGGACAAACAAACTTGATTGCCTTTAAGATATGAAGTTGAAGAGGGCATTTAAAATTGTTTCTAGCAACTTGAATTTGTGACCATTTGAGGATAGGAACATTTTGGCAACATGGTTTTGGAGGTGCTTTAAGCTTTTAGTACAGAAAGGTCAAAGGAGCTAAGTACCAGGAGGAAGGAATTTGATTTTTGAAAGGACAAAAATTGGTACCAAATTAAAGAGTGGAAGGGTGAAAAAGAAGAGGTAATGAGAATTGAGAAGAACAAATGTAGACAGGTCATTCAGTGCCAGAGAGGGACTGGGAGAGGCAAGCAGATGCTACCCAGAATATGCATTTACTGACAAATGGGTACATTAGAAGAATGGTTGGTGCAAAGTGCAAACTGCCAATATTCCCAATCAAAATAACAATCACTGAAAGACTGCTGTAAAATTATTGAGAAATACTAGTGAGTAGCAATCTTTCATATTCCTCACCAGACACCAGTCTTTCACACTCTCCATTACATCCCAGAGAGTTATTTTATCATTGGAATCGATCGACTCGTACATCAGTTTTTGAGAACATTCATCAACAAAACTGAAATTCGTTTAGTCATGTAATTGTTACCCAATAAATGGACAGTTTGTCACGAGAATCTAATTGTTACTAAAATCATCTATAATTGGTTGATTCTCTTGGAAATAATCGGTAAAGCATGATTTAGGAAATGAACAATTACGATTACGGAACAAAATTATTTTTTAGGATAAGAAAATTGGTAAAGAAAGTTACTAGCATTCTACGAAAGCATTTTTCTACGTACACAATCGTTGCCACAAATTGACAAATACGAGTTATGTTTAAAAACACCCTATTGGTAATGATCTAGATCTTGAAGAAATATGACCAATGAAGAGTTTCAGAATTTTGTGACCCAAAAAATAGAGAAATCTAAGAGAAAAAACGCTCCCCTTTTCTCGGAGCACCCAGGCCGAAACCCTAGGTTTCATGCGGAAGCACAGCGGCGGTTCCGAGGATCCTCCGCATGTGAGAAGTACGCTTTGGCGTCGAGTATCTAGGTCAGTGAGCGAAGCAGCGGCGGTAGATCTCTAGATTAGTTTCGGGTCTTACGCACACTCGGTTTGTGGGGAGGAATCGCAGAACCTTGCAGAGAAGAGGCAGTTTCTAATAGGCCTGCAGCAGTGATGCTGCGACTGGTACGTTGTTGTCGGTCTTCGGGAGGAGGCGAGCGGCTCTTTCTTGATTCAGATTAGGTCGTGTTTTCTAGCGGCCACACACCGGCAAGTTGGTGCGCAATATGGAGGCCATGGCTATTTGAGTAGGGCCACCGCCACAGGACTGACTCAGCGGCAGCGGCGGCTCCGGTGAACCCATTAGGGTTCCGGTTCTTGCTAGCCTAGCGCTGGAGCGAGGGTGGGGGCTAGTGGGTTGGGATTTGTGTTTCAGCCCATTTCCCCTACTCTTTTTTCGGCTTGGGCTGGACCTCTTGATGTGTTTGGTGTGGGCTGGCCTGATACCTAACATTTGAATTCTAGTATGTTGCTATTTAAGTTTAACTTCTCTAGTTGTACACCGATTGAGGTCTCTAGGCCATTAGAGTTGTTCTAGCAAGGGTTTAGGTAGTGTGGATTTGTGTTCATCGTGCTAGGTGCATAAATAAGTGTGTGTATTTGTTTGCAATGAGAGTCACCTGTCATATGTTTGGCGGCTTGTGTCATTTGAATTCTGTTGATATACGTGTTTTCTAGCCATGGATAAGTAATGAAATTATCTATTTCTTAAAAAAAAAATCTAGATCTTGAAAAAAAACTTCCCATAAACGATAGGAAGTTGTCAAAATCCATTAAAAATTTCTATCAGTGCTTCTTGGTAATAGATGGATGAAAATGAATTGAATGATGTTGACTCATAGCCAAAGAGAAACGAACCGCAGAAGCGCGGACATTAATATTAGAGACCTTAATATTATGACAAGGATCACCGATCCTCATCGTGTTGCTGACTGATGGATATGGTAACAAGGTCACAATGGCAGTTACAGAGTTGGGTAGAAAGAAAAACTGGGTAAACTTCAATTCATGTGGAGCTTTCTTCGTTTAGGCATGTGAAACTCAACTTTCCAGATGATTTAGCTCAATCGGTTTGGGAAAGAACAATGAAGTAAGAAACCATGAATGTGTGAGATGAGCATCTGAGCCACTCTTCCAGGTAATCTGGTAGGTATCAGATATCATATGCTGCCATTGCTTCCTTCTTGTCAAACACAATTCTCGAGGGAAACGTCATGTAAAATTGATTGCCGCATTGAATACGAATGGAAATTTCAACTACCATCGATAAGATGGGCGTAAACAAGACTAGTGGTTAGAGATCTCATGACAAAGGAGTTCTATCGAAAACTCGATCAGTAGTTAAAGATGAAACATGAGGTTGTGGTCATTCATCCTTCTCACCACAAATGAGAAAAACGCAGTTAGTTTTATTGAAAACACGGGTCATAATGGTCAGAAACAATTCATATTTTGGGTCATTCTAAAAAAAATCATAATCTTGACAGCAACAAAAAATATCAATTGAAACGACATTTTCCTTAGTCATTTGGTTACATCATTAATGAACACATCAATGTTGTTCAACAGATTTTTTATGTCTAGATAGTACAACTAACAAGATGATTTTCAATATAATGAAGAGGAACCTAAAGGATAATGCCGGTTCCGATTCATCAATTGTTATTTGTATCACATGAGTGTGGTGAGCGTGAGCGTGAGCGTACTACTTAAATTTTTAGGTAAACCATACAAGTATAGATTACACGAGATGCACCGTCACCATGCCCATTAACTACATTTTTGAGCACCACTCTCCGCAACAACCCCATTAGAGACATTCACATTGGCTTTAACTTTTATGAGTTAGAATAGGCAATTTGAAAGAAGTTACAAAGGGTAAAAACCCAGATAGACAAAGTAAAACACATTCAAAAATCACAATTATAGGTCACATAGTAATCATATATATATTATAGAAAAAGAGAGCTGCGGGCAACATGTTTGTTCCTGCAGCCGCTTCAGCCCCCACACAATTTTACTGGTTTACATAAACTTGACCAGTAAAGAAACCCCACTAAAACCAAAAGCATCACCCAAAAAAGTAAAAGAAAAAAGTAGCAACCGACACACTTAGACTTGGTCACTTTCCTAACCCTAATATTATCACCATCTCCTTCCCTTCCCTTTCCTTGCTTTTCTTGTCCTACGTACCCAGAACCCCATTACACCCATAATTCTCTATCACTTTACTCCCTCCCCTCCACTTCCAATTTTTTCCCGGCAAAATTGAGGAAAAATCGAAAGGCGGGAACGAAATTGAAAATTAAAAAAAAAAAAGGTTAAAAAGTAAAAACGGAAAGGATAATCGGGTGAGCTTTTCTCAAACACGGAAATTCTTTCCGGAATAGGTCTGCCCGAACTGCCAATTAGCTGGTGCCACGTTGTAGGTCGTCGAGCTTCGCCTGTCGCTGCCTCTGACTCTGAAGGACAGTGCCTGGCCCACCAGGACGGAATTGGATTGCCAGTTTTGCCCCCAGTTCCGGCTCATCGGCATCCATCCGGTGTTCGTGCCCTTCACGCTCACGCTCACAACATCCCCTGCGCCCGCGACGTTGGTGATCAGAACCAGGTTGAAGTACTTGTGGCCGTTGATGGTGAACCTGATCCCTCCCCTCTTTCTGCATGGGACCCTGTAAGAGATAAAAATACAAAACCCAAAAGGCACGGTTAAACATTTATGACCGCGGTTAAAATCCACTAGGGTTTTTAGGTTTTGACTGTTTGACTGGGAATTTCAGATGCGGGAAAAGTAGTGCGAGGCCCCAAAAAAAGTTGGTTCCTTTTCAACACAGAGCATCGGAGGCCGTGAAGGATCTCTAACAAACCCTTACACAAATGACTCTTATACCCTTTACCCTAGCACTATTTACCAAACCAAGCCACAAGGGTTTAGTAAAGTAAGGCTAGTTCGGTCATTTCACTCCGACTCAGTACACTTCAAACAACCGGTGACTGTTAAAAAAAGCTTTCACCGTTATGGGTGCCGTGTTTGGTTTCCGAGAAAACGAAGAATGTTCGGGAAGAGAGAAGCGGATTCGGCGCTTAAATTTTCCACTAACAACCAGATTTCCCGGCGACCAAACGGCGCTTTAATAAAAGATAAAAAGGTAGAAAATAACGAGGGCACTTCGGTCAAACCAGTATGAAAAAAAGTGTAAGATCTGACGCGACTCGCACAGTGAACAGTGAGCAGAGCAAGGAATCTGAGAGAATGCGCGTGAAAGAAACAGAGAGAGGGTTTTTTGTTTTTTACCGGCGGTAAGAGACGGGGACGATTCCGGCTTTGTACTCGGCGATCTTGAGGAACATGGGCATGGCGAGGTCGAAGTGGGTCCTGGGAGGGTTGCACCAACCGCCATTGTCGCTGGGCTGAGCGAAGTTGGGAGGGCAGAAGTTGGTGGCGGTGACGAAGATGGAGGGCTTTCCGGGGGTGCACCACCTGGGGTCGTCGCCGCACCTGATCTCAAAGCAAGCACCGCAGCTGAGGCCATTGTTGAACAGAGCAGTGCTCAGTGCAGCAGTGTTGACTCCGTAGCCCTGGCTGTAAAGGTTTCCGTACCCACATGCGCCTCCTGAGAAAAATGAAAACACAGAACACAAATTAGAACAAAGTGAAAAAATGGGGGGTTTTCGGCGTAATGGGTTCAAATCGAAAGCGGAAAAGGAGTGACTATGAGAGAATGGGAGTGTTTACCCATGGTTCCAGAGGCGTCGCTGCCGCCGTAGAAGGTGGCGTGAGCGTCCTGCCAGGGGCCACCGGTGTAAGGCCCTGGGATTCTGGCATTAGCCAGGATGAGGAGAGAGGCGAGTGAAGCAATGCAGAGAAGATGAAGGGAAGCCATTGCAGCACAGAGAGAGAGAGGATTGGAGTAGTGGGCTTGGTTTGGTGTGGGGCGAATAGAAAAGCGGGAACAAGGTGGGGGTACTTATGGAGGTGGTGAGGAGGGTATCCGGGGTCATTAATGCCCTCCCCCCTCTTTCACTCTCTCCAATTTTTTTTTTTTTTTTTTTATCTACCCAAATTAAATTTTTGTATTTTTGTATTTTTTTTTTCGAAGGGAGAGGATTGGGGTGGGAAGCAATGAATTGATGGACATGTGCACCACACATGGGCTTTTCTTCACTTCTTCACCTTCATGCATGGCTTCATGTTGATTTTGTTTGGCCGAGTTGAAGACCAAATGGGGACACCCACATGGATATTAATTAGTCTCTTACTAAATTTAAGGCCTTGATTTATCAAAGCTTGTAGTTTTCACATTTTCGATGGTGTAAGCCTCAAGTGTCCAAAAATTCCTAATGATCTATTGGGTATTATAATTCCTAATACTCATGTATGATAATTTCTTTAATTGTGAAAGGCACCCTTTCAATTTGGGCAAGAGGAGGATATCTCACATTGCAAGCAATTTTCAGTGCCCACTTGGCCATAATTTTAATACCAAGAAGATATTTAATTGAGTGATTGAATAATACTTTCTTAAGATCGAAATGAATCTAATGTGCATGAGGATGACCCCTCATTGAGGATTAAGTAAGAGGTTATTAAATATTGGTTCGTTTTAACTTCAAATATTGATTAAGCTGGGATATGTCATATTTCAGATGTTGGTCACGCAATCTGTTTTTTCATCTTATTTTAATGTTTAGAATCATGAAAAATTGAAACAATTTTGTATATATGTTACGAGTCATGAAAGAAAAATATGAGATAATTTTGCAAACATGTAAAGCAACAGGGAAAAATAAATAGCATCACTCTTTTGATGAGCAAAGCAATTTCATAACGCATGTGAGAAGTGAACATCTTGTGCCTCATGGTGCCAACTATTTCAATCCCAAAGGCCATTAAACAGAACAGAAGTGCGACCATATTACATCATCGATGAATAAAAAAAACAATAGTCTGATTATAGAGAGATCAACCTCTTTGCTCGACAGTTACACATTAATTCAATGCTAGAACTTCCTCCAAACATGCAGACGAGTTCATCATCAAACTCAAGCTTAATGGAGAAAATTTATAAAAATTCATACTCCTTCTTTCCCTTTTTGATAGACATTTTGATGAATAGACAAAACTAAGTTACTACAGAAAAAAATTTAAGTTGCTAAAAAATGAAACATGGATTGTGGATTGTAAAATGGAGAGTGAATTTCACTCCCTAAAATTTATTTCATAAAGAAAGATACGTCGTAAATAAATACAAGTGTAAATTATTTTAACTTAAAAGATAAAAAGAGTATAATCACTATGTATCTTTATCTTTCGACATATCAATTTTATTCTCAATTTGGAATTACGAAAAATTTAATCCAGCCAAAACAACACAATCAAAAGAACAAATGTAGAATATCTAATAATATCTATGAACTTGGTTCAAGACAAAGAAAAGAAGTGGTGAGAGGAATCCATTTTGCTTGGATCACAAGCTGAGAGAGGCATGAGCAAAAGGCTGTGATTGTTTGATGAAGGAAATTTGGTATCTCTCCGTTTTTCTTTTTGTAATTTTGCAAACAGAAATACACTTGCAAAATTGAAACCGATAAGAAAGTGAAGGTGGGAATCCAAAGCTCCGAAACCACGACCTTTTTAGACTTCATGCTCCTAATTAGCAAACAAGGACTCGGATTTTTCAAAAATTAAAAATAAGGTCAGTACAGATAAAGCGCGTGAAAGAAGGACCGGTCGTCCGTAGAATCGTAACGGGGTGCTGTGGCTGACGAGGGCTGCTTTTTACAGTGGCTGGGACCCGCGTCAATTACGGTTCAGGATTTTCCGGGTGGATGATCCGAGCCCTTTTAACTCTTAGCTGCCCTATGATTGATTTGATTTAGGGTTTACCCAGTACCCCACATGGGAAGGGCACGCCCACCAACACCGACTTTGTTTGCATTTACTGGTGTTTTTCCATTTTAGAGGTTTTGTACTCAACTATGAAGAAAGAAAGAAAAAGATTATCTACTTAGGAAATAAAATGAACAATAAAATATGTTTTGTAAAAAATACTAAATTCTAGGGCTTGGCTCGGTTCGGTATAAGAGCCGCATGCCCAAAACCATGTATCATACCGATCTAGTTTGGTACATAAAATGCCAAACCACTGTCGAGCACCGAAGTCGGTATACCAACTTATCGGTATACCGAGAGACTTGGTTGGTATCGGTTGGTAGGGCCTCAAACCGAGTTTATGATAGGGCCAAAATTTCAATGTGACCCATCTGTAATTTTAAAAAGCCCAGACCAATAAGTAAATGAAAAAAATCAGAAAAATAAGGATATAACTCTCATTCATGATACATCAACTTCATTGCTTCATTTCATCACTTAATTGTTCATACTTCATACAAATTCAAAATTTCCAATTCATTGTTCATAAAATCACTTCACTAAAAGTTCATACAAATGTACAATAATCTGAATAACTAAACTGAAAGTTCATATGAAGAAACAAGGGAATTAAACAAAACAACAAATAGACAGTAGCAGTTGAACCAAAAATCTACAATCTGTCAAACTGCAATGCTACCAAACACATGAAATTTGGTGTCAATGAAGCTCAGCAATGAACCAAAAATCTAATAACACTCAAGAGAAGACTACCAATCGGACCTCACCTCACCTCACCTCTATAATAATGAAGAGCAATGCTAATCGGGACCTGCTATCCAAAAGCAAAGACCCTAACAAAAAACAAAGCCGATAATTTGTTAATCACCAAAACCTGAAAGCCTAGAACATCACATAATTGAGAGACCCTACAGAGATCGATTCCGACCAAAAAAAAAAAATAATGGGTTTAAAACTCACAGATAAAATATCCACTTGAAAGAGACTAATTCGATTTCACTTGAAATTAATGGCAACACTGCAACAAAGATCGATTCCACTTGAGATTCAACATTAGCAAGCAATATGCAAACTAGCAAAAACATTAGAAATCACTCAACTTAGAACATGAATTGAATGAATCCAAGGGCTTCTAACTAAAATTAAAACAAAAAGTAACCAAAAGGGAAGACTCACCGGCCGTAGACACGATTTGAATGAACAGATTAACACATTCTGTGTTTAATTCTTGGATAGTTTGGACTTCGAAGGAGAGATCGAGTCAACGAGAGGTGGAGAGGGTTTGAGTCTGAGAGAGATTCCAGACAGCTCAGTTCGAGGCTTTGAGGGAGTGAGGGACTGAATGATGTTTCTGAATTAGTTCCACCTTAGGGTTTGGAAAGTTTTAGTTTAATTCAACGGTTATAATTTAATATGCAATAAAACTATTAATAATCAACGGTTCAGATCAATATATATATAATATATATATAAATAAATAATATATATTATATACGGTTCGGTACGGCATACCGTATTTTTCTAAAAATCAAAACCATTATCGTACCGTCAACTCTCTCTCGGTTCGGTACTACTGTACCAATAGTTCGGCTACCGAAAATGTCGGTTACCGACTTCCTTGGCTCAGCTCGAACTCGACTGGTTGGTTTGTCTCGGCTGAAAATGTCAGCCCTACTAAATTCTGCTATTCTCTATCAAATAAAATATATGTATCTCAATAAAATTTAAAATTTAGATAAAACTGTGGAGAAATTTTAATTTTCACTATTTTTTATTGGATTGAGCTTAGTTTACGTGCAATATGTCACATAACTCGAACACATACATATCGGATAAAGTTCATCCGCATACGAGAGAACTTGTTGAAGGATGTCGAATTTTGTATGTTGTGTGTTGAGTTTTGATTGACGGTGACTATGCTCTAGTCTTGATAAAATTATAAGCTAATGAAATCGCTCATCTTACAATGTTCGAAAATGACATTTATGCATTTGATTAATATCCGCAATCTTTTCAAAAAATTCAGCATCTCATTATTGAAATTCAAACTTAATAACCTAACGAACGGTTTTGAGGCAACCTATTGGAAATTAATGTTTCATAGCGACCAAAGACCAAACTTAAAAGCGTCGTGAGTCAAAGGGCGGGCAGAGAGGAGGGAAAGACTAAAAGAGTGATGATTCAAAGTTCAAATTAAAGTCGAAGGTGTCCTGCCCAATTTGCTCATCCAAATTAAATTAAAAAGGCTAATTCTAGCTAACTCGATGCGCATGCATGTGAATAGAATTATTATTGTTTCTGGTTTTGCTTCTTTCTTCTTCTTCTTCTTCCAGATGACTCACCCTCTCCTCCTCTCCATTTCAATCCATAACCCACCACCATAACCATGTGCTTTCTTGGCTTCACTTTCCACCCATATATGATCAAGTTTTTCTCCACATCGATGAATACTATCAATTACGAAACTGTAGTTTTAATTAACAATAATCAAATTATATCGACATAAACTCAATTATAAAATACTTTTTGTATTCGTGAACGCAGTCTTTTTAAAAGTGTAAAATTTATACATAAAAACTAATATATATTTAGATATCTTAAACTCCATCACCCTGCATTAGTGTTTATCATAATTAGGAAAATAACTACATAGAACGTGATATGATGTCTATGAGCATTTATTTTAGCGAACCATTGTAATGTTTCTGGTTTGTTATCCATCTCCATCGCTTATTAGTTCACAATAAGACTAGTTTATGGATGCCCTATGATCGAAGCTATAGAAACCTGAATTCCTCATTAAGTTATACACTTAATTGATCGAGAACAACATTCATTGAGACTTAAGGATCGGCAACAAATTAAGAATATCAATCAAGGAACTAAAAACATATATATTGCGAAATTAATTGGATGCGGACATAGGCTAGCTAGCATCGTGAGCTAAATGGCCAAACATGATCATAAGATTAAATTAATGACAATAACATAAAACTTATCGGCCGCACACTAAATTTGACAAAAATATATAATTGTATTCTTGTGGGGTTTTAAAATCTCCATGCTTTTGTGCATCTATTTTGGTTCTCCATATGGAGTTAGTTACGTTCATCGAATTGTCACGAGGATACACATGACAGTGTGTCATGTAGGGGGCACATATGTTGCTTTCATCTGCATCCCTTCTCAATTGTACATGTTGCGCCAATTGGATGGGGTACAACATGTATGTTTTCACATGAGATTGTTTGAGATTGATAAATAGGAGTAGGAGTAAAATGTTGTTTGAGATTGTTTTTTTGTTCACTTGTCAATTTGATGCTAACTTTACAATTGAAATAAGTACAGGGACTTTATCAATAAAACATTGCAAAAATAGCAATTTTAGTATACAAAATGACCAAATTTTATTTACTGAATGAATCAAGATTGATAAATATTCGTAATGAAATAAAAATAGGGGGACCGGCGGTGGGTTCCCAAAGTGTGGCAAACCCCTCTCTTTCGTGATAGAGGGTGGGACTTGTTCCCTACATCGTTTGTCTCCGAGGAGCTAATATCGTCTAATCTCTTATTCATTAAAAAAAAAAAATATTCGTAATGAATTCAGATCAAGTGTGTACAAATCGATAACATGTACATGTTGCGAATTCACTATGAAGGTGCAGTTACAAGCTCTTTGAATGCTATAACTAAATATAGTATGATTTTTTTTTTAAAGCTGAAATTGTAATTTTCTTAAATCTGTTTTGGACTTAAGTGGAAAACAAACAGAAATTTGCCGTTCTAATTTTGAAGTACAAACCCCTTTGTGACATACGAGTCAACACACCTTGGCCTTTTACCGATTAACACTCCAAATAAGGGTATGCAACTTGTGCTTTGGAGGATGGAGATACAGAATTCTCTTGTATCTGTTTATGCATGCGTTCATTGATCGGTCTCACTACCAGTACTGGCTAGCTAGCTTTCTGGTCCATTAAAGGCGAAGGTGGTGGTAGTGATGTGGTGCACTTTTGACACGCAATTGGATCACCGACCAACCAGATCTAGCAAATCTTCCAGGTCACCGATTAGTTATGAGCTAGGTGGCGTTTAGGTGCCTCAACTAAATTACAGCACCAACCAGAACGTACCCATATTCAGTATAATTTGCCATGCAGGCCAAGACATGTGAACCCTTCTTCTTCTTCGTCTTCGTCTTCCCTCATCTTCCCTTCCAAACTTTCCACGTTTCGTTTCGATGGGGACTGGGGCATGCATGTGATTTATGATCTATATGTATGTAGGGTACGTTTTTCTACATGTGTAGTCCTTTACGTACGAATTGGAAAAGTAGTAGAGGCCATGTCCTTAATTACGTGTACTGAATTCGAAAACAGTAATCAAATGGCCGGATAACATGACTTGTCACTAATGATGCATGATATAATAGATACGTACGCCGTACATGTCTTAAGCATCTTAATTAGTCAAAAACATTAATCTAATTAATGGCGAGAACATGGGTTTTCACCAAAGAGATGTGGTATAGAAGCTTATATCTATAATTGAGTATAAAAAGATGAACATAATTCGTCACACATCTTATATCTTTCTTAAAAGCATGAAGTTTCATACTTTACAAGAATAATAATCTCTAAAGTGCGGATTTCCCTCAAAATTAATAAAAGAAGACGTAATTGACGTCAATTAAATCGATTGTATACCTTATATGCCAAAGAGTAGTTTCTCTCACAATTATGCAGTTGCAGTTGCAGTTGCTTGTTTTGCTCACTGATAGATTATCATGAAAAATTATCAAGTTTACAGGAAAATTATGATCGACTTGTAACGAACAATAACTCATTAGTTAAGTGTATAAGAAACAAATTTTTTTTTCCTTCTCTGGAACAATGAACTCATTTACAAGTTAGTATCAATCCGATTATTCTATATCTTCTTTGTATGTTATAGTGGATGCATATTTATAGCATCCAAGTGCACAAAACATGCATCTTGAGGAAATGAAAGACTACTCTTAGAGCCAAAAAAAACTGAAACAGAAAGTGAGAGATGACATGACTTACGATTGGTAATTAATTTGCCTTTTGGGATTTGCTTTAAGAAGGGAAAATCAATAGGTACTTAGAAAATTGTTAACCAAATTCCACACCATCAAGCATAGTGATAACAAATTTAATAAAATCTAAGCACCGCTCGTTTAGGGTTTGTTCAAGTCGTTTTTGTCTCATTCATAATGTTCATTTAGGTCGTGATGGTGGGTACGTGAATCCATACATGTCTAAGATCTAATGTTGACTTTGATAGCTTTGCAATATAGATATGCATGTGTACGGTGAATATATATACGTTTCTAAGGATCCAAAGCTCGATCGATTTGCATATGCAATTCTATGATGACCTTTTGGGGTATCGTTGTATATTTTTATGGCTTTGAGAATAATTGCACTCCAGTAAGATAGCCCTAATCATGAGCTTTCATGCACTACTGACATATTTAAAATCATGCTGCCCCCAGTTGTGTATATGAGATTATATTACTTGTTTGTTTGCCTGCTAATCCAATCATGAAAATAGATTGGGGCTTGTGTGAACTTTGCTTCAAAACTAGGGTTCGAGTTGCATGATTTAAAAACCGGGCTATCATTTCAAAGTCAAACAGAAGATTAATCCAATGTGAATGAATGTTGCCGATGCCGCCGATCATAAAAAGAACAACAATTGGGTCCAACGGTCCAACCTAATAACCTCGATTCAATATTATGAATTATTATTAACTATTTATTTATTGATGTTTTTATTTGACGATCATATGAAGTGGTGAAGTTTCGTAAAAAAATAAAAAGAAAGAAAAGAAGCACTATTCCTTAATTACATTTTGATACAAGATTTCTTTGGATGCCAAATATGTACGAGAATTAAAGAAATATGATGTCCTCTTCTATTTCCTTCTATCATACATAAACTAACTCAACGACAGATGCATGAACTCAAATATGAGAAAATTCGGGGAGGGTATTCTTTCTATTCACTAAAGCTTTTAATCGCAAATTTAGATCTGACTTAAAATCATATTAAATGTGGGTGGTCGTAAGCCAACTAGGCTCCATCTTCATCAATGCATGCATTCTATGGAAGAATTGTTCTGCAAACTGTACAAACAGATAGGAAGGGATCAGTTGGCCAATGCCATATATTTAGCTAAACCATTCATGTAGTATATTGTTTATTGTTCAGCTATGATCTGGAGCAGAAACTGATCATGTTACAACTTAATTCTTCTGTATTATTTTCTAAGCAGAGGACAGGTAAGAGTACTCCAAATTTATTCCGTACCGGCCATTTTGATAAGCCAAATTAAGGATTCTCATGTTAGCCTATCATTAAACTAATATGAATAATTATGCTTATGGATGACTCTAGCTACCTCTATAACTGGAAATTTCCATTTTATAAGGTTGTTATGTTTATATTAAACAACACTGGTTATTTCTCTAATCTGTTCGTAGAATATAGTAACATGCCTCTGCGTGATCTAAACAAACTTAATCCTAAATGGCTTCATCTGTTGACTTTGAGTTTCTAACTGCATTCTCGAATCTTGACTTTGTGATTTGTGTATATATAATTTGATGTTTGGTATAAAATTAGACTTGTTTAACAATCGAAAAAGAATGATACTTGCACCACAAACAATGCATGTGTACGGCTAGTTCTATATGGTGAGTTGATAGATTTCTATAAATTAAAGAGCACAAATTTCTCATTGACTACGCCCCTCTAATCTAGCTTTCTCACTTTGCATGTTACAAGGATTGACATTTTTAATGGGAAATTCCTTTCTTATTGAACTAGCTAGTTGCTATTCAATATAGAGTACTCAAAGAACGTGGGCATTATCACGATCTATCGCCTATGGAATTGTTAAACTAATTTATATAGCTTCTGTTGCCAAATTAAATAAAAAGGCTTTTGATTTGTATAGACGACGACCCCATGAACTCGACTCTGTTATATCACGTAAGCCATGACTTAATTACATGACTTATCATGGGTCTTATATCTCCTGTAGAGGGAATGTTTATATAACTATTTTTTTAATTTTCTATCAAGTAATCGTGTCTACCAACCTTTGACATTCTTTTCATCATCATGTAATGTAGTTTATAGTTAGCAAAAGTTTGTTCGAAGATTACCTCTCTTCTTTGTTTATGAAATGAGAGGATAGAAATTTAGTTGAGTTAGGAGGATAATACTTATGTCCGAAGCTTAGGAGATTAAAACTCGCGTTTGAACAAGAAGACATGATACAATTGGGAAAGACTATTAGCCAAAATCTACTGGTGGTCCTAGAACTTTCAGCGGAACCCTTAGGAATAATACAACCTATGAGACAATTAGATCGATCTCTCCTCTAACCAAAATAACATTCGTCGTTCAAGAACAATAAAACGACCACTCTCGATCTCTTAGATGTCTATACATCAATTATGATTTGTGCTGAACTTGCAGTCATTAAAGCCCAGAAGAAATGAACCCAATAATATACCATACCATAGGCACACGTATATATGATCGAAAGTGCGAGATCTCGAGGGATGTCATCAAAACTAGAAACAAGAGTGGATGGGCTGACAAAAAAGATCGATATTTGATAGGAACATGTCATGTGGGTAAAAGCTTGTTAGAAGCCAGAGACAATATACTCCAAACTAGAGTCTGCAGGGTCCTCATGTGGTGTACTAATCTTCCCCCGACCTATCATCCATCACAATTCACAACTCTCTCTCTCTCTCTCTCTCTCTCTCTCTCTCTCTCTCTCTCATATAATTGTCTAATTATAAGCCTATAAGGGTTCAGGGACTTCAGGATGTGGCTCTTCAGAAATTATCCGGTGTAATCATAAGGAATTTGACTTTTTTTTTTTTTGAAAGGGGTTTGGAACCCAGTCTAGCTGGGAGGCTCAGCCCCACGCCCGGTTCCATTTATTGAATTAAAATTTTGCATCGGGGGAGGACATAAAACCTGAACCCCGAGCTACAGAATTACTATTACAATAATCTTCGTAGAGAACATCCTGAATAAAAGGAAATGAAATTTGACTCTTAAACAAAAGGAAATGAAATTCACACCGTCTGTTTTACAATTCATATTTTTTGTTTCATTTTTTAGTATCTTAACATGAAATGTTTTAAAATCCACACTATAAAAATACAAAACTTAATATACTAACAAATTAAACATGAAGTGTAGATTATGAGATGAGGAGTGTAGATTATGAAATGGGGAGTGCAGATTTCAATTCGATCCCCTTAAAAAAAAGAATTTACACGCTAGAGAGTTGTTGTCACTTTTTTTTCCCTCTCCATCTGGCAGCGCGTCCTAGGAGTGTTGTCGTCAGACGGGCTATTTTTGTCTCTGTGTGTGTTGATGGAGAAGGTTGTGTTCTCAATTGTGGGAGTTCAATCTGGATTGTCGCTATTTGAGGGAGATGGTGGAGGGGATCATGGTCGTTGTTGGGCGTTGGGTGTTGGTCTAGCTCTTGTTGGCAGCTAAGAGTGCTGTCGTGGGGCGAAGGTGGGGGTCTGGGTCAGGTGTTAGGATCCAACGAGGGCGGAGGCGAAAGTTTTCAGGGTGCCTAATTTTGGGTTGGAGATCTGATCTCGAAAGGATCGATGTCTTGACAAGTGGAATGCAGAAATGCAGCACTAGCGGTGGATACACCGAGTGGCTGCTGTGCTGGCGGTGGAGCTATCGCCTTGGGGAATTGAGGTGGTGGTGCAACAAGGCCGAGCGCGGAAGGGGTGGTGCGACATGGGCTGTGGGATGTCGATGGAGGCTGTACCAGAGTTGGGCTGGGCCTGGCATGTGGACAATGATCTCCTTGTTACCTGCGTTGGTTGTTGGGTTTGATTCAATTCTTGGGCCCAACCTTGGTTGTTTTTTTGTTTTAGTTTTTATTTATTTATGTTATTTAGTTTTGTTGCACATTTTGCGAGTAATAAGTCCCTACATTAGTTGTGTAGGGTTAGTCGGGCTATGTGCCTGTGTGTGCACTCAACATGCCTCGTCTGCTCTAGGTAGGCAGCAAGTTCTTAGCTTTGTCAAATGGTCGCTATCGCCTAGTGGTAGGGTGAAGGTAAGTGTCGTTGGATTGATTCTTCGGTGGCAATATAGTAGGAAATATGTGTTTTTTATCATTATGCTACGTTGTAATCAAGTTACATATCGAATTATCTTTCCATATGTCACTGTTATGTCAAAGAAAATACATTAACTAGTAGAGCAGCATTTGCTAGTTGGTGCATGGCTGAATACATTTTTCACTTTTGATATCATTTTAAGAAGTTCTTTAGATGCTTATTGTAATAAGGGGTTTATAATCAATGTCCCCCTCTTGTATTCGACAATTTTATTAATTAAGATTTGAGGCAGTCGCAGCAACTTTTTTTTTTCCAATTTTTTTATATATTTAATATATCCAATGCATGCTTTGAATCCTAACATTGTGTATCATTCAATTTAAGAGAAATGTTTGGTTGGTCTATTATTCAAGTTGGGAGAAAATAATTAATGTATCCATCATTATTAGTGTATCCGTCATTATGTGGTCTACGTATCATTCAATTCGATCGAACTTTACCAACACTAAACTCATAGGGGAAATGCATAATACAAAGGGGAATGGTCCAGTGAGAAGCTCACATTCTTAACCTGCACTACAAAAGATTCTTAAGCTCACATCAAATTGGGATAATAGATTGCATAATAGTCCAACTGGATGACTGGTTAGGATTGCACATGAGATAGAGAATATTGAAGCTTTAGAACACTGCAGAACATCTCATTAAGAGAGTCCTTTGTTAAAGCGCACACCCGCTTAGACCCTCACGAGCTTGGTACTTGGTAGCTAAGCTAGCTTGGCTAACTCATCATGTATGCAAATATGTTTTTGAGATTTTGAGGACCAAATGAAGCCGCAGCAACTAACCTAGGGTCCTTGGGCATTATAGTTAACAACCCAACTCATTATGCCCAAAAGGGCTAGTGCAGTAGTGTTTGGTAGCCTCACAAAATGGAGACAGAAATAATGTATATGGTGGCCAGTGGGATCGATCATGTGTTAGGGTACTAATTACCCTAGGCATTATTATTGCAAACATCAATATACACTCCACATGTATTGTATTGTGCATGATCATCAAACACAGAAAACCCTACTTTTCACTATATATTAGAGCACCACATTTCAGTCCAGTTCTATTGCAGCCTCTACAACATGTGAAACTCCCCACAAGTCTTAACCAACAAAGATTTGCTTCTGCAAGTCATGAAGGATCCTGTGAAGGAGTCTCGTGAGCAAAATAATTGAACTGTTCAATGCAGACCTTATGCACCCCCCGATATTCTTCTCTGCACTGAAGTTAAGAGCATGCCTCCCATGCCGCAGGTAGTTAATTTCTCGGTTAAAATATCTGTTATCTTCTCACATGACTGACCATAAAAGCCAAGTATAGCTAACTAACTATATTTTCCTACATTTAATCGATCTTAACCAAAAGGCGGAGAAACCATTTAGTTAGGAGAGTGAAATTGACAACTATTTTTCACAAACCATGCACACCCATTTCCATGCAAATGTCAATTAAAAAAAGTGTCAATTTTATCCCCCCTTTGGTTATTTTTACAACGAACAAAACTAATGAAATGTAACGGGACCATTATCTTACGACATGACGTTAACGCCATTCAATAACATAGTGCAACATATTGGAGAATATGCGTCTCACTCCCTAAAGGTGACAATGCTATTGACCATGGTCCATCAGCAAATGTGTCTTGGCCACTCTGGCTTGTAACATTTGAGGGGAAATAAAACAAAAATAAGGGTACATCCCTCCCAATGAAAATATATCGACAAAGTATCTTATATTTGATTAAAATAAATAAAATTTGGAGGCAAAAGTCAAGCGATGAAATTTCGCTCGTAAAATTGTCCCGACAATAATTTCATTGACATGTCATTGCTTAAATTTTTAAAAGACAACTTATCCCAACTCTGTCATAATGAACTAATAATTTTATTGACAAAACTCTTATGACAAAATTTTCAAAATTCAATGTCTCCCAACGATCTGTTCGTCAATAAAATTCACCCAACGGAGTTTTATTTGCAAAAGTTATAGTCCGGTGCGTGATTTAAATAATAAATATCATATTTTCTGACGAGCAATTCGTCGGCAAAGTAGCCACGTCCCGCCTCACATCAGACTCTCTGGATACATGGGGGCCAAACATCGGACTGAAGTATGAGATTGATTAGATACTATCTAATCAATTAAGAAAAATAAAATAAAAGGAAAGCAGGGTCGGTGTGTAAGTGACAAGTCCTCTCGGACCACTCCAATGCATGATTAGATACTATGATACAAAATCTCTCGAAAAGAGTTGAATGCATGAAAGATGAGATGAAGTGATGAACATAACCAGTTCATTTTTGTACCAATATAGCCAGTTCATTTTTGTAATCCAATCAGATTCATTTCTAACAACCATTCTACGTGCTGTTGAAAAGTCTCAACCATTCCACAACCACATGGGGAATAGGAAACTGAAATCTTTTGCTAATTGCAAACATGTCATGTATTGATAACTGATTTAATAAGGAGCCAGTTTCTAACTGAACATATGATATACAAAGGCTAACTTCTAGGGTTAACCAAAATTTGGGAACTCAAAAAACCCCTCTGGTATACTTGCTATAATACATGACCCCTACCAATTAGCCGCAATGAGAAATATAACCGAAGAACTGCAATGCCATTAGCCCACCAAAAAACAAGTGGAGTGAGGCCACAACATCTTCAAGCAAATCTCTACTTGTCATATTTGACACTTCTGTTGGAAAAGAGTGCAGCTTGGACATCAACTGCCGCAGGTGACAATGCTTGCAACAATTCCTCACCGATATTTGATCTATAACCCTGTGAGCTTGAGTTTGCAGATGTTGCAGTGGTAAATATTCTGTTACACAATAGGGGCGGCATGTAAGTGCCTACTAACCTATATAAGTAAAAGAATCCTACAGCTGTGTAATAAGAGAAGAGTGCTCACCCATATGGATTGACATATCAGCAATAAGACGTCTCTGATGAAAAGATACCGTCAAACAAGCCTATTTTTATCTATCAATGACCACCTCTTTGAGAAAAAGCACATCATCACGTGGATGAGCTTCTTCTACCCGAACTAGAATTTCATCTCCAATTTGTGATCCCACAGACACCCACACAGATGCTTGAAGTCCCACCTGCAAAATATTGAGTTTGAAACAATCAACACAACTTCAACACACCAACAATGATCTGCATGTGATCAAAGCCATAAAAGCTTAAGAGTTCACATCAGATGAAAGAACACTTGGGAGCAGGTGAGCAGAGAAAACACAAACAGATACTAAAGAATCAAAAGAATACAGCCTCAGCAATTGGCATGTACAATAACATGTTCACACTAGAGCTACATCCACTACCGGGACAGTCTTTAAACATCACCATTAAAATTATTCATGAGCCTATACGATCAATGAATCAGAAACTGTCCTAGCAAGTTTTTTTTTTTTTTTTTTGGGGGGGGGGGGGGGGGCGGGGTGGGGGGGAGTGTCAGGTTTGTAAGTTTTATGTGGCTTTCCGGCCCCCATGTCTTACATTGTAAGTTGTATGGGCTTTGTGACTAAAACAATGATTCAGCACACTGTTCCTTCTGATTGAGATACATAATATGAATTCAAATCCAGATAGCCTTGTATGCATCAATTACATATATTCTGTTGATAGACTTTTAGCATGGCCGGCAGTTTGTTTGCAGTTCAGCTTTGTATATAATCCACACAGTTTTATACTACAAAGAATGTATGACATGAATAGTTGCAGGAAGAAGTAGAAAAAAATAATCATTACGTGCTTACCTCAACTAACAGTATGGCTGCAATGCGATCCTTAATGAATCTAAGAATCAATGCACGAAATCTTTTTTCTTTTGGCTGCCTTCTCAAATATTCTAATATCCAATACCGCAGACTGCTGTTAAAGAGCCGCTTTGCTACTCTAGTATTCATGTTCACTATAGACGCTATCCCTTCCAACTGACCAGCTGAGAAAGGAGGAGAATCTCCAATAAGAAATGCTTTGATCTGCATATCCATTCAAAAATGATTAACAACTAAGCAATGGATTGGCTGAATACAGTACTAGAACATAAATTCACCTAAAAACTAAAAACTAAAAACATGTATTAGTAGTAATCTAACATGTAGTCATAGCTCTCGACTCAGCCACCTTCACTCAACTGTTGAAGCTTGGGTTTGTGAAATTTACAAGAGTCGATGGATGAGGTTTTAATCAAATTTGAGCTCAATTAAGCATGATTTAAAAGATTTGATGGATAAGGTTAAATATATTAAAAAAAAAATGCTGAAGCACAATTTTACTCCAGACTCCAGTGTAACTCTCCCAGCAGGAAGAATGTGGCTAATATAAGATTTAAAATTAGTAAATGCATACATGGTTGAAATCTAGTTTGTCAAGTACATTCTAGAGTGCTAATAATGACCAACAGAGGAAACATAGACAGAAAGACACTTTGATTTTTCCCCACACTTGCAAAAACATTTAACTGATTACCCTTCATTTAGGAAGGCATAGCTTTCTTGTCTGCTTGAGAAAGGCAGAACAAGATCAAGATCAGTACATGGTTTTGGTGACAGGAAGATCTGTTCCACATAAGGACAACATTAGGACTGTAGTTTATTAAGAGCCATGTGATGAATAGAAACACCTCACCTGATAGTGAGCTAGTAGATCCAGATATCTGCGGATAGGAGATGTAAACTGAACATAACCAGGAAGTCCTAAAATTCCATGGCGTATAGGTTTCCTGAAATCAATTTCAGCAGCACGCATTATTTTGACAAGGGCAGAGCTTCTAACAGGTCCTTCTGGAAGATGGGCAAATACAGATGTGTCGATGTTGGATTGGGGCTGTCCCCTGTATGGTAAAGGAATGTTATTGCTACAACCAAAAGTAGCTATAACTTCTCCACAGAGTATCATCATCTCAGAGACCAGTCGCATTGCAGGTTCAGCCTGGTCCTCAACATAGAGATTTATTACAGGCTCCGGATCCTCTGGATTCACAACTTTTATGCGTGCTTCCAATGTGGCTGTGTCAATGCCACCCTGAAAAAATGATATAGTTACTGACACAGAAGAATTGGGGGGTTACAGTCTACAGACACACACACACACACATTTATTTCATGCCTACCAAGTATCAAACACATCCTTGTTTAGATCTTGAACCAATCTTTCCTATTAAAATGTGAAACAAATTCAAAACCCATGTCATACAAACATCTATGTCACATTTTTTAACAGATAATGCGATTGGTAAAGCTAAATATGCCACATGGTTTTGAATTCCATGATTTTAAGGATTTAAACATAGTCACATCAGTATCTATGTTAGATCTCTGTACAGTTATGGGTAGTTACAACCATGAAAATGAATAGTCAACCAACAGGATCATGAAGAATCACAGGACTCTACTACACATGAAGACTATAGGATTAAGTTTTGTCTGAATTATCAAGTCTAACCTGTTCACGACGCCATTTTTTCCGGAGAGTTGCGGCCTCAGACAACATTTTTAGTTCAGACTCTTCTTCCAGGTTCAAATGAAGAAGCTCAGATGCACTCTCATACGTTAGCATATATGTTGGTCTGATGATGGAGTTGTCCACTGAATATTCTGCAATACTGTTGAATAAACATAGAGAGTATGAATGTGTGATAGAGTTCATCAGTGAAATTTCTTCTGTTCTTTTCTGGTATAGGAGTGGAAAAGAAAAACATCCTTTAAATTAACCAACACCATGATGTTTCAAAGAACTCTCCACCTCACTTGATCGTGATGATTGTACTTTGTGGCATAATTGTCTACAGAGGTGAGAGCACTTCACCCATATATCTAGCAATCCAGAAGACCCTAAATTTATGTTGGGATATCACATTGAGAAGTGAACTTGTCTGACATTCTAAACTTAAGTATAATTGACTCATTGCTCGTCACTCATAAGAGACAAATATGATGTGGCACAAAACCAAAATGTCTCTTTTTTTTTTTTTTTTCAGTTGATCTCATGATAACAGACTGATAAGCAAGAATCAATGACTTACCCTTTAATATGGATTCCTTCCAACTTCACAACATTTCTAATACCACCCATCTCCAACCCCAAGATAATTCTAAACCCATATTGACAAATCTCGGCAGGTAGCCAGGGTCCATAGACCCTACAAAACAGTTCTATAGCTAAGATACTCTATTTAGCATCTGGCAAAATAAACTGTTTATTGAAACCACCATCTCTGATCTTTTACTCTTTTCAGTCTGTAGAGAAATATGGATTCCTTCCAACTTCACAACATATCTGATCCAATCCATCTCCAACCCCAACATAATTCTTCTCATATTCACAAATCTAGATGGGAAGTGAGGGTCCATAGACCCTGGAAAACAGTTTTACAGCTCAGATACTTTATTTAGTATCCGGTAAAAGAAACTACTTACTGAAACCAGACCTGTTTCGGGTGAAATCTCAAATATGGAGAAAAACACCTGAAAATAACTGTTTACCTGCCATCAGAGTGCAGCACAACAGATACTGTAACAGCACTGCAAATCTCTCCTTGCTGCAAACTCATTCCCTCCATGGCAAGTTTTTCTGGGAACATGGGATAAGTAGCAGTGGGCAAGAAGACGGAAGTTCCTCTTCTCATAGCCTCCCTACACATTATGACTTTATCAGAATGAGTGAAACACAAACATCTATCACTATGCCTTGAGTGTTTCAAGAGATAACCTGTCTAGTATGCTCCCAGGTTGAACAAGCCTAGTCGGGTCTGCAACATGAATCCATATTTTAATGTGTCCATCTTGCAGCCTCGTTGCACTCAAGGCATCATCAAGCTGACATATTACAATCAACAAAATGTGATATGAAAAAATATCAAATTTGGAAGAGTAAGCATTAATTGTTTTGATAGTAAAGCATGATAACATTATTAGGCAAGTGTAATAAATACCTCATCAGCCTCATCCACATCAATGGCATAGACCTTCAGGTGAGTGAGATCTTTCCTTTCAATCTAAAGAGGAAGAAAAATATTTTCAGAACTTTACTACTACTATTAAACCTAATCTTCCCTCATAAGTACTAATATATACAACAGGAAGAGGGTTGACCTTATATATATATATATATATATATATATTATACGCACATATACTGTTGCATATAAAACCTACAACAAGGCACTTAATAATCATACAGTGGTAGAATAAGGAATCTGAAAATCTACTACTGAATTATATCTAGCCCCATGAGCATAACATTCATAATAGGAAGCAGCTAACCTCATCTGGATCTGATGGATCTAACAGAAGACTCTCTGCAGCTGATATAACTTCATCTGAATGATCCGTATGAATGTTGAACTTCAACAAGTCCAGATTCACATGTACAGGGAAATACCCAATATCTATGAGGAGATTCAGAGCTGATGATGCTGTTTTCACCATACCCATTGCCTTTAAGATCTGACAAAAAAATGTATATATGAAAGGATAAGCAATTACGAATGGAGCTGTTATACAAGTATGATGTACCACAAAAAGAGCAATACAAATACCAGGTCAACATAAGTGCTGCTCTTCCGAAAAATAATCTCTTTATTTAAACTTTTATCTTTGACAAGCAATAATCTTTCACACCTTAGAAATGCCTATTATCTCAATAAAATAAACTTGTCATTTAAGTCACACTTGCTTACTGTTCCAGCTGTTTTCCTTTGGTCATCGGTTTTGCAGTCATCAATAGCATAACATTCAAGAGACTCAATTCTGTGTTTGATTTTCTCTTCAACCATCCAAGAAGATTTAGGAGGTTTAGCATCTAAAGGCATAGCCTTCGCAGATTTCAGCAGGGTTACAAACTCCTGCTGCTCTTTCTCAGCAGCCTCCTTTGCAAGCTTCCTACGTAGAAGTTCCTCAACCTAGTTTCTCAGACAAAAAGAGAATTCCATGTTAAATTATTAGAAAAGAAAGGAGGCAATCACTGTTGCCAACATCTGAGTTACTCAGCTCACTACCCAAATTGTCATTTTGTCCTTATATATGCAAAGAATATCAGAGGAAGAATAAGAACATGGAAATAATAGGATTCAAAAAAATAAAAATGCATAAAACAAACGAAAAGAAGAAAATGTTAAATGCCAACATGCATCAAACCTTTCTAGGATGAACAGAGCATCTTTAAAATGTTGAAATGTTAAACGATCCATTTCTTGGAAACCAACTATAAGAAGACAATGGTAAACCAAAGTATAGATGTACCTGCTCAGCAGATCGAGGTCCATATATAGAGCGAGAACCTTTCGTCTCTAGGACAGTGAAGTATATTTCGTCTCCTGAAAGCAAAAGATGAGCACAGTAGCATTCTAGGGACTCCACACTACCAAATATCATCTGTGGAATGAGCTATGGTCATTTTGAGGAGCAACAGTATATATAATATAAATATATATTTAGCTCAGAGAGTTTAGTACCTCTGCTAGTTCTTCTACCTTCACCCGCTTATTCTTTTCAAGGAGTTCAACCCAAGCGAATTCTAGCAGTGCTGGATCCTGCACCAGATCAAAAGAAAATTCTTTAACAAACACACAAACCACCAGATGGGAGAAGATATCCACATCTGTAACTGATTGGGTAGGAACGAACCAAGTTTTCCCGAGCTTTCTGAATAAAGTCTGAAATCTCTGCATGGTCAAAATTTTCAACACCGGGAACAATATATGTAATTTGTTGTGGTTTGATGGATGATGTAACACCATTCTGAAATAGGTAAGATAAATACCAATAAAATAATTAAACCAGCAGGAAAGCATGCCACAAGGTAAAAAAGAACAGTGAGTTCCAACACCTAGCAACCTATTAATATGCCGCATTAGTTGTTTCTAGTAGAACCTGATCGGACACCATCCAGTTCTTCTTGCCATCGGGTTTCTGAGCAACAGCCAGCAATACTCGTTCCGCATCCTTCTTGAACTCAAGCAGCACCCCTTTTTGCAGTGTTCGGTTCACAAGCTTATCCTCTAGTATCTCTCCACTGCTTGTGAGTTCCACCCTGCACCATTACTATACTTTTATATTACACGTATAACATTCTTAGCGGTTTTGATCATCACATTAAGCCTATTACTGTCTGTCCCATACAATTTGGAGTCTCAATCTCCAAGCAAATTAAGGTTGGTAAACTAGTCAACTATATAAATCCTTTTTCTTTTTCTCAAACTCTAACTCTGTCTCCTCACGTAAAAGTACTAAGCAACCAAACGGCACGTAATCAAGGAAAATTGCAATTTTCTTCATAGAAATTCCGATATAAACTCGGAAAAGCTACTTCAGTGAGAGCAGTGACATTGCCATTTGGCCTTTTTTTTTTTTTTTTTTTTTTTGCTCTAACTAAACTATGAAGTTCTCACCAACCAAAGAAGCTCCTAATTGCATCAATTCAAGCTCATCAATTGCAATAAAAATTGAAGAAATGGAGAGAGAGAGAGAGAGGGAACCAACTTGGCGGAGGCGCGAACTCTTTTTGTGCGCAAGAATTGGAGCTCTTCCATGACGCTATCGACGAGGCTGTGGACGGAGCTTCTCTGAGCGCCGCCATGGCCGGGACTGGGCTTGTCGGACCAAAACAGCGGGAAGCGGATGCCTAATTTGGAGAAGCGGCGGAATTGGAAGTGGCACGGGCAGCAGCGGAAGGCGAAGAGAGTAGGGGAAGAGGCGGAGCGGAAGATTGAGCAGGTGCTGACGGCTCGCACCGCCATTACCGTCCGGCGAATGAAAGGTTTTGGGGGGAATGGCGAGGGAGTTAACGATAATGGGATATGACGGTGACTAAATGGATGAAGATACACCCGCTCTTTCTTTTTGTCACATGGAGCTATATAAGTATTTATTTTATTTAACTTCTATGATACTCAGCATATGATAACTATTACTCTATATAGTTTTAGAAACATGAAATCTCTCTCCCGACCTAGCTCTCTCCCTGTTAGGGTTTGTGACGGCCGACTATCAAGGTTGACGGCTCTACACCTTTTCCACGGCTTGTCCTTGGCGATCTTTGTATAGGTTGAGGCCTACTCTTACTTCTTCTCCTCATTGTGGTGGTTGGTGCTGCCGTTTGCCTTATCTTGACGGAGGTTAATGGCGATATTCATCGTCATGATGGATTTCGGGCTGGGATTGGATTATTGTTTGGGGATGGAGATCAATATGGGGCAGACTCTGTTCCTGGTTTCTTGAGTTGGGATGTTGGTGACCATGAGTTGCTCTTGGTTTTTCTGGTTAGATTCATGGACTTTGAGGCAGATTGGTTGATGACATCGATTGATGGTGGTGGCGGCGGCTTGTGGGTTCTAGATATGCTGGGTCGTGTCTCTGACGGCGGTAGCTATTTAGGGGTTTTAGGCTACATCGGTGGTTGTGCTGCATCTGGGTATTGGTCGCAATTCTCTACTCTTGCTGGCGCTGGCAGCAACGATGCAGATTGGGACAAGGCTACCCTGTTAAAAGGGTTGGATCCGCTAATTGGTGATGGTGGCAGTGATCATGCTGTGGTGGTGGACGACCAAGTTGTGTAGCGGCACCGGCGGCATTGCTGCCGTCAATGGAGATTTTGTGCATGCTAGGGTTTGCCGTGGTTTGGAATATTGGGCCTCAAGTGGGCTGGATGGATTGGGTCTCTATGGCCCATAATGCTGTTTAATTTTTGTTTGGGTCGCAAAAATCAGTACCTTAATTGGAACCTTTTTATGTAAGTTTTGAGGTTTCTAGGTTTTTGTTAGAATAAAAGTGCGTGAATTTATCTTCTAAAAAAAAAAGTGCGTGAATTTACCAAAAGGTGGGTGTACTCGGAATTTTTTGGGATTTTATTTTTCTGGAATAGGGTTTCATGAGGTTCTAAGAAATGTAAAAAAAAAAAGGGCTGACTTATTTCCATAAAAAAAAGAAAAATTTATTTTATTTTATTTTGGGCAAGGGTTTATGGTTAATTGAATTTCTATTCATTGGACCAACTTGATTTTGGGTGGGTGATATCGTGATTTGCAACTTTGTATTTTGAATTTTGCACTACATTATGTTTGTCATAATCGAAATTAATTACGAAATATCAAAACACAAGGATCAAAATGCAAGGAGTACAAAAAGATATCAAAGCAGGTGAGGGAAAAATACCTATCAGGCAGGCTGCATAATAGGACCGAGAAGCTAAGAATCCCAAAAAGTTATAAGTAAATATATCGAGTAAATCGTCTAGACAAATATATTGAGACTGTCATTCTTTATCATAGTGTATTATTATTATTTTTACTTCAAAAAGCACATCATAAATCGGTATGTAGATTCGTTTAATTTTTAGACATATTATTAAACAAAAATAACAAAATAGTTCACAATGCGAGATGCAATATTATAGATTTATAGCTATCATAAAACTGTTCAATAAACAACTTGAGGTAAAGTAAAAAAGATAGGATTAGTCAGGTTAGAACTTAGAAGCTGTTGCTATACCACATCTGTTATCTCCAATAGCTTGTCAAGAACTGAAGGGTAGCCGAAAATTCACAAAAATTCATCTCTTAATGGTGAATGCGGTTACTTCATATTTTAGAGCAGAGATAGTAAACGGCCCTCTACTAGACAGCTAATTTAATTTGAGTATCTTAGCCCAGAGTGAGCCAACGTGGTTTGATTAATAAATCACGCAATTGAGACAGAACGCTCTGTATAACCTTGGTCTCTGCTGCATGGGTGACCTCATTGCTGGAATATTGGCTCGACGGCTGAGACAAAACTCTCTGTAAATCGGCAGCCTGGATAGCAAAGATTTCGACATTTTTATGGGCCTTGACAGTACTGCCTGAGTTAGGCAAGTCGGAAAACGAGGTTGTTGCAGTTGCTGCCCAGCTTAGGATAAGCTCTTCACCGTAGCAGTCTCCTTTCTCAAGACGCGAAGTGGTTATTGAGCGGTCAGTGGTGTACTCGAGTGCAATGCCCTGGGTGATGAAGAACATCATATCAAGAGGCTCCCCCTCGTGGATAATATAGCTTCCCTTAGGATAGATCACTGGATCAAGGTGCTTACATATCTCCTTCAACACCATATCGTTCATGCAAGTACCTGGGCGATGGAGCTAGGGTGAAGTGTACAAGCACGTACGAAACAGAATTATTAATTAAGAGGGCAAGATAATTTTCTTTTAAAGGATTTGTGAGTGCTGTTTGTAAAAACACGAGTGTGGATTTCACTCTCGCTCCTTAGGTATAGTCCAAAATCAGAGGAACTTACTACTCTCTTTAACTTCTCCAAGAAGAGACTATGTCTGATGGAAGTTAATTCAGCTAGTAAAGTCTGGTCATCTACTTCACGCTTGAAGGTAAAAATTGAAGACATATTCTCCAGAAGAAGATCTGGGTCTTCTAAATCTTTCTTTTTTACTACATAGTCTATGCTTTTTTTCACTTTAGCAGGGAGGTCATATTCAGATAACATGGATTCTATTTTTGGTTCCAAAATCTTTTTCCACTTTTGACGGGACCTTTCTGATTTGCCAGCAACCTGCATAAATGTCTGTTCCACATGAAGGTTTAATTCGTTAATTAAATCTTGAAATAACATAGAATTATGGAATATAGTAATTATCAGACAGTAAAGTCACAAATATATTCAAACCGACAATGAATAAGTATGTTCAATTGACCTAATCTAATTCCCAATCTCATCCCACACCACTTGGTCTAACCTAAGAGCTATATGTTCTTTGTTCATTTCCTAGAGGTCTCCCGCCCATTTTATATATCATGACCAAAATTTGAAAATTTGATGTTTTTTAAAGCAGGTGAAATTAACACTGCTCCGTTTTTGTGTTTTTTTTTTTTTTTTTAATAAACTACACCCCCTCTTTCTTTTCTCATGCACATGTGCATTGTAAAAACACATGAAAAATAAGGGAGACGTAGTTTTCCAAAAAAAAAAAAGTGCCAATTTTTACTTCCCGTGTTTAATTACTGAGTAAATACTAAACACATGTAACTCATCACATTTCCCACATAAAATCGAGTGATTGACTGATTGCCACAATCTTGTTGGAATTTTGATCGCTCACCTATATTCTCTCACATTCAGTATACAAATAGGTAATGAAAATATGAGTTTTAGGAATCCCCCTAAAATAGAAGAGGTCTATTGAAACCAAAATTTGAAAAAATAAAATCATTTTCATTTGATAAATATGTTTAAAGAATCTCTTAGAGATGCTCTTACAACTCCAACATATCTCCTAACACAAAAAAATATAAAGGATTTTTCTCAAGGAAGTGATATCCACACAACCTTTTCTGTTGGAAATTACTAACACAGCCTTTTGTGTGTTAAACTGTTAATTAGAACATGAAGAGGGTGTATAATAGTTTTTTTTTTTTTTTAAGTTTGTGTGAATATCATCTCCCTTTCTCAATATCAACAATTCAATGGTTCCCTATCTCATTCCCTATTTTAGGCTAGGGAACCCCTAAATTTTATGTTTTCAGCACCTATACTGAAAAGAGAGAATATAGGAAATGGCAATAACCAACAAAATTGTAACACGTACATAATCAATTATTTGTTTAAGGATATTTCTATTTGTGTTTAATCGAAACTCTAGATTACTTGACCTAGTGGTAATAGGGTTCAATTAGAAGAATCTAGAGATTCTTTTTCCCTGTATGATTCTAAATCTATGCATTGTAATCCTCTATATAAAGAGGCCCCTATTATCAATGAGAATACACAGCAAATTTCTCTCAATTCCTGATTCCCTAAAACACGTTATCAGCACGAAGCCCTAACCCTGAAATCCTAAATTCGTAGCCTTCAAATCCCAGAAACCACCGCCGCCCACCTTGAAGATCTCAACTCCAGGAGTCCAGAACCGGCCTGAAAACCATCGAACCGCCCACTGGAAGTAGCAAAAGTCCCTTTGCCCGGTTCAAAGCCTTCCTCACCACCTCCTGCGGCCATATTCCACCACCTGCAGCGTCTCCACCCCAAAAACCCGGAACCGGAAATTTCACCACCGGAACAGGCCAAAAAGTCTTTGAACCGCTCACCAGAAGTCCGCCTGCCCTGAACCGCCGCCTCACCCTCAGCTCGCAGACTCTCTCTTTGCCCTATCCCTGTAAGCCCAGCTCAGAAGCAGCGAGGCCCAGACGCAGCGAAGCCCAGAGGAACAGCTCAGGCCCAGAAGCCTAAACCCAGAAAGTAGCCCACTGACGTCACCCACCTCAGGCGCCACATCAGCGCCTGCGTCAGCATCCAGTCAGCATCGAAACTGTCACGTCAGCTCTGATCTGCCACGTCAGCACCTCGGTCAACGGTCAGTCAACGCCGGTCAACACTTTTTCGGTGACTTTTTCGGCCACTTTCCGGCGACATTTTTTCGGCCAACTTTTTAGTCAAGTTTTTCCGCCTACTTTTTAAGGTAATTTTTTCTAAAAGTTCTCGTTTTTGAAGTTTTTTTAATTTCTTCTTCTTTTCTCGGGGACTTCCAACATCCCTTCTTCTACCCCCCTTTCTTCTTTATAGGGGAGACCAAAAAAACCGAACTGTGGGGGGTTCATGCTCACTCCAAGATTGGAGCTTGTAGAGTCCTCCAAACTTAGAGTTTGTTGAGAAGAAAACGATCGACCACATACATCATTGTTTCGATCTAAATCCAAAACCCCTATTGGAATCGGACTTTCTTGGAAGCGACTATGCTCAGAAAAATCTCTAATTTCTTGGAAGCGACTATGCTCATAAATTTAATAGTTTTTCGTGGTAGCCTTTTTGCTCCGAAACTAACCATAATCTTGTGTTGTTTTTCAGGATGAGTTACCTGAACAAGCTGAACTTTGTTCCACTAGAGACAACTGGAGCAGGATACCATAGATGGGTTCGAGATGTGTGCCAACATCTTAAGGCTGATGGACTTCTGGAAGCCATCCAAGAGCCTAGTCAGAACGTGCTCTCCATTGAGCAAGCTACTGTTTTTGAAGCAAATCAAGCTAAAGCCATCATTCTCATGACAAGTCACATGAATGGCGCGCTCCAAACTGAATACCTCAATGAGAAAGACCCAAGAAAGCTATGGGTTGAACTTGAGCAGTGATTTGGCAACGTTCGTGACTCCCTGCTTCCTGATTTAGAAGTGCGATGGCATAGCCTCCGCTTCTGTGATTTCAAGTCTGTGCTTGATTATAACTCGGAAGCTCTTCGTATCAAGTCCCTGATGGAGTTTTATGGTCAAACCATAACTGATATGATGTTGATTGAGAAGACTCTCTCTACCTTCCCCGTCTCTGCCCTAATGATTTCAAAGAATTATCGGATTAATGTGAAAGCAGGACGTATCACGAGGTTTCATGAGCTTATTGGCGCCATGAACGTAGCTGAAAAGCATGACAACATACTCGTGAAGAACTATAATGCTAGACCCGTGGGAACTAAGTCTATTCCGGAGTCTAACTACAGTCGCGCCCCCAAGGGAGGACTCAAGGAGAGAAACCCTAAGAGTAGGGACAATTTTGGACGCTCTGGTCCATATTCTCACCCTAAAGAGGAAGGAAATCTCCAAGAGAGGCGTGCACAGAACCATGGAGGTCAACGTGTGAAGAGAGAGAGAGGCGGAGCCTCCGGCTATGGTGGTGACGCCACCAAGAATAATAGTCATCCAACACATGCACCAAAAGCATCTCGATCAAGGGAGCCTGACCATAAAGATGTTTGTCTTCGATGTGGATCAAGTGGACATTGGGCAAGGAAGTGTACTGCATCCCAGAACGTTGCCAAAGCATACAAGACGTATCGTGAAGCAAGGGAAGCAAATTACATGGAACAAGACGATCAAGATGGAGATCTCGATCTAAGGGTGGAAGACTACAAGGATCAAGACCCAGAAACTGGCGATTTTGATTAAGTCTTTTTATTTTCCAAGAGATGTAGGCAATTGCCATATTACTTTTGTAGTAGATGCCAATGATATTAGTCTTTCTTCAAAGTAGGCGTACTCAATGTAAAAGTGATGTCTAGAAAGGTTTTGAGATAAGTGGTACTTAAGCGAGCTTTGCTCCACCGACATCTCTCTACTTACCTGGTCACATTTACATTAGAATTACCGAAAGAAGTTAGACGACTACCATTGTTTTGTATTAACTAGTTTATTGGATTAGATTTTCTTTGGTTAAAAGAAACGATGATGTAATTCCCTTTGGCCTATTAATAAAAGTTGAGTTCTTTTCTTTATGACTCCTTTTTAATTACGAGCTTTTTCTTTTAGGAATGGATGAACTTCAATATCTTGCGGATAGTGCGACTACGCACACCATTCTACGACATAGGCAATTATTCTTAGAGATGTTGCCTACATATTCATCTGTGACTACGATGGCTGGGCCATCAAGTTTAGTTCAAGGACATGGAATGACCCAATTCCTTTTGCCCAATGGCACCTTGATTAAAGTCACTGAAGCTCTCTACGCTCCTAAGGCAAATCCAACCTTATTAAGCTTTAAAGATCTTAGAGCCAACGGATTCCATGCGGAAACGCATAATGAGAACGGAATAGAATTCCTTTGCATTACCTCTAATGATTGCGGACAGAAGCGCATCTTAGAGAAGCTTATGTGTCAATCTAGTGGACTTTATGCCACTACAATTCGACCAATTGAATCCAATAATGTCATAAGAGCAGATCTCTTGGATTCAGACACATATTGGCTTTGGTATGACCGACTAGGACATCCTGGTCGTGATATGATGCTCCGTATACTTAAGACTTCACACGGGCATAACTTTTTCAGAGTAAGAAGAAGCAAGAATCAAAAATTGATTCCAGGAATTAGCAAGACCGCGAAAATTGCAGCTTCTGGCGCTGCTTTCGGCTGCCCCTGTTCCTAGTGATGACTCCATAAATGGCGCCAACCATGAGCATGACGCCATGGTTGCTCCTCCTGGTGGCCATGACGCCACACAAACCAATTTCCATGGCTCTAACGCCATAATGGGAGATGTAGTCACACACTTTACTTCTAATAGCGCTACAGATGCTCAGACCCAACGAAAATCCTCATTGGTTACTTCTAAGGCCACTCGCTCATTTTGCAAAGCCTGTTCCTTAGGGAAATTAGGACCGAGACCGTCCTACGCAAAGGATCCAAAAATACTCATTCCGTTCTTACAGAGAATCCAAGGGGATATCTGTGGACCAATTCAACCATCATGCGAACCTTTTAAATACTTTATGATATTGGTTGATGCGTCGACACGCTGGTCACATGTCGCGCTTTTGTCCACTCGAAATGCTGCTTATGCTAAAATCCTCGCCCAGATTATCCGCCTATGGGCTCACTACCCTGACCATCCTATTCAGTCGATTCAACTTGATAATGTTGGGGAGTTTACATCGAAAACGTTCGATGACTATTGCATGTCACTGGCGATTGATGTAGAACATCCAGGTCCCCATGTTCATACCCAAAATGGTCTCGCAGAAGCCGCTATCAAACGACTACAAATGATAGCGCGAACATTGGTTATGCGCACCAATCTCCCTATTTCTGCTTAGGGATATGCAATATTGCATGCAGCGACACTCATTCGTCTACGACCCACTGCAACCCAATCTTACTCTGCGTTACAGCTAGTGACTGGATATGAGCTTGATATCTCGCATTTAGGCATTTTTGGGTGTACCTTCTATGTGCCTATTACACCGCCACAACGTACTAAGATGGGTCCACAAAGACGAATGGGCATCTATGTTGGCTTTGAATCTCCAACTATTGTCCGCTATCTTGAACCCTTGATAGGCGATCTCTTTACTGCTAGATTTGCGGATTGTCACTTTGATGAGACAGTCTTCCCATAGTTAGGGGGAGATAAGAACACAGATGTTCAATAGGAACGACAAGAATTGTCGTGGTCTGTCCCCACTATGTCTCATCTCGATCCCCGTACCGCACAGTCCGAACTAGAAGTACGAAGAATAATCGAGCTCTAGAACGTAGCAGACACTCTGCCTAATGCGTTTTCTGATGTTGCCAAAGTGACGAGATCACACATACCTGCCGTAAACGTGCCTGCAAGGATCGATGTCCCAAATACTGGCCATCACACCACTCTTATGACATCAGGGGATGGCGCCATTGCCCAACATGGCAATGATGTGGCATCTATGGCCGCAGGTCCCGCAAGGAAGCGATGTAGACCAATTGGTTCGAAGGATAGTCGCCCTAGAAAGAAAGCGAATGAGGCACAGATAAATCCTTTGATCATCGATACTCAAAATCTGTCCCATGAGAATGTTCCAGATTACAGTTATGTCCAAGAGACATCATTGGGGGACGCCTCAATGTCAGAACCTGTCCATGAGAACGTAGAGATCTCTGTAAATTACACTAGTGTACATGGGACGTGGGAAAGAAACTCCATCATCATTGATGATGTATTCGCGTATTCAGTGGCGCGTGAGATTATTGAGACCGATGACATCGAACCACGCTCTGTTGATGAATGCCAACGTAGAGCTGATTGGCCAAAATGGAAAGATGCGATCCAGGCAGAACTTGATTCTCTAGCGAAAAGAAAAGTATTTGGCAAAATTGTACCAATACCGCCCAACACCAAACCAGTTGGTCACAAATGGGTATTCGTTAGAAAGCGTAATGAGAAAAACGAGATTGTAAGATATAAAGCTCGCCTTGTGGAGCAAAGCTTCTCACAAAGCCCTGGAATCGACTACGAGAGACCTACTCTCCCGTAATGGACGTCATTACGTTCCGCTACCTTGTCAGTTTGGTAGTTTCCGAAAAACTGAATATGCAGCTTATGGATATGGTTACTACGTATCTATATGAGGATCTAGATACGGAAATATATATGAGGATTCCAGATGGAATTCAGTTACCCAAATCAAGTGGCTCTAGACCACAGAGCGCATTTGTGATTATATTGAAACACTCACTATATGGATTGAAACAATCCGGACGGATATGGTATAACCGTCTAAGTGACTACTTGATTAGGAACGGATATGTCAACAATGAACTATGCCCATGTGTGTTTATAAAAAGGACAAGTTCCGGATTTGCAATAGTAGCGGTTTATGTTGATGACATGAACATAATTGGCATCCTTAAAGAGTTAAGGGAAACCGCTGAACACTTGAAATCCGAGTTTGAGACGAAAGATCTTGGGAAAACACGGTTTTGCCTCGGTTTAGAACTCGAGCACCGTAGAGACGGTATCCTGATTCATCAATCAGCTTATACCCAAAAGATGCTTAGGCGTTTCAACACTGATAAGATTAAGCCTTCAAGCACCCCAATGGTCGTCCGTAGTCTTGATCCATTCTGTCCAAAAGATGACGACGAAGAAGTGCTAGAGGCAGAAGTGTCATATCTAAGTGCAATAGGCGCATTGTTGTACTTAGCACAATGCACAAGACCATATATCTCATTCGCAGTGAACTTGTTAGCTAGATATAGCTCTGCGCCAAGACGACGCCATTGGACTGGTGTTAAAGATATTTTTCGATACTTAAGTGGTACGATTGATATGGGCTTGTTCTATCCCTATAGAGAGATGATGGATTCGGACCCATCAAGTGCCAGGGACGCTACACATGGTGGACTGCGTTCCCTCTCCCCAACCCAAAATGATATAAGTGTTTTGGAAGGTTTTGCTGATGCTGGATATCTCTCTGACCCACACAAAGGTCGCTCCCAAACTGGTTATGTTTTCACCATGGGAAAGACCGCGATATCTTGGAGGTATACAAAACAGACCTTAGTCGCTACCTCTTCGAATCATGCAGAGATTATTGCTTTTCACGAAGCAGTTCATGAATGTATATGGCTTCGATCCATAGTTACGCATGTTAGAAGCAATTGTGGTTTGAAGTCTACCACAGATGAGCCAACATGCATTTATGAGGATAATGCTGCTTGCATTGAACAAATGAAGCAAGGCTACATCAAAGGCGACAACACCAAGCATATATCGCCCAAATTCTTCTACAATCAGCAACAACGGAAGTACCTCAAGATCAAAGTAAACCAGGTTAGATATGAGGACAATGCGACAGACTTGTTTACTAAGTCATTGCCTAAATCCACGTTCGAGAAACATGTGGCAAGAATTGGCTTGTGGAAATTATCTGAACTCCTATGATCGTAGTCATCAGGGGGAGGCACAGACATCAGGGGGAAATGTCTACATGTTCGTCACATGTTCGTCTCGAATCGTGAAGGGTGTGTTGTGCTCTTTTTCCCCTTCGACCGAGGTTATTTTTGTCCCACTGAGTTTTTGTTACTCGGCAAGGTTTTTAACGAGGCAATGAGAGAAGCACCGCGTTTGGACAACACAAGGGGGAGTGTTTAAGGATATCTCTATTTGTGTTTAATCCAAACTCTAGGTTACTTGACCTAGTGGTAATAAGGTTCAATTAGAAGAATCTAGATATTCTCATTCTTTGTATGATTCTAACTCTATGCATCGTAATCCTCTATATAAAGAGGCCCCTATTATCAATGAGAATACACAGCAAATTTCTCTCAATTCCTGATTTCCTAAAACATTATTATTATTTTTGTTACAAATGCATTAATGCCTTTTTGCTTAACCAATTAAAAATAAAGAATTATTCAAATATAACTAAATTTTAAGTATTTTTGGAGCAAATTTTCAAAAACTATTAGCTAACTTTGAGGTATATTTTTGAAGAAAATAAGAGAATTTTAGATCATGTTTTTGGAGATGCTCTAACAGCATTAGTTTTAAGCCTACAAATGGTACAAAGATTGATGACGAACCTGCACATGTCCAAGGAAATATATAAATAGTACCAAGCCACTTATAGAAATAGCAACCACAAATAAGGTTTCCCATCCATAGGTACTGGTATTGAGGTTGGAAGCAAAAGAACTGCAAAAATAAAATGGAGTAATTAATAATTGAAATACAATAATTAAAAATGTATGGGAGCACAAGGGCTTGTAGCATTCTTGAATTAATTAGGACCACTAGCATAAGATGTGTGTCACAAAATTTTACAGTTTCACCTTTCTAAAAGCAAGAACAAATTAGAAGGGTTATATAAGAGAAGTGCAAAGTGCAAACCTCAAATTTCGTAGGCCCCACGAGAAACATAACAATAACTTTTGTGGTACGTTTGTTGACTCTTGCACACCGGACTGAAGAGCATAAAGAAATATACCGAAATCAAATGTTGCCGCATTCGGTGGATTTATAGGGCAAGCAAGTTTTAGCAATGTAACATTTCTGAATGTATTGGCATCACAATGAGTGCTAAACTCGCATCCTTTTTCACTTTGGCAAGCATATTCCCAACAGTCTATCTCTCGTTGGATAGAGAAAAAATACCAAAACGTCCCTAGTACCTAATAAATGAAGAAACATGTAAAATTCATAAACAGTACCTAAATTTTAAGTCAATTGATACTATTTGAACCTCAAATTTCAACCGCGGCTTCATATTCTTTCGTTCATTTTGTTATATATTACTTTTTGAAGACAATAATAATTTACTGCTCCCTAACATTTTGAGCATGCTCGTAAAAACAATAATAATAGTAATTTAAGGCTCCCTAAAAGTAAGCCGGGCTTTGGAACAATTACCGGCGATTTTAAGTTGGTACCGATAGTAAACCAATTAATGTCAGTTTTCAAAATCTGAAATTGTTGCTGACCGGGTTAGAGTTAGTAAATACACGACAATAGAAAATTGTGGCATGATGGTTAAGGTTAAAGATAAAATTGGTATGGATAGGAGAGGGGTTCAAATCTCATTTTCTACAAAATTAGAGGGATTCTATTAAATTCTAAATATCGATTGATTTTGGTTTAGAACCAGCATCGTCACCGAATTAAACATGCTTCATCTATTCAGTTTAGTTAGTTTTCAGTAAGATATGGTTCATTTAGGTTTTAACAATTCCTTTTCTCTTCTTTTTTTGTTGACAAATTTAACAAAATAAAGACAATGTCTCTCTTCATCGATGAATTTTTACATATCATTATTAATTTTTAAGGATTCACATGTATCAATCTTGGATGTGAACTACTTACCTACTATTATTCATTATGATGATATAATCCATTAACAAATATATTACTCTTTGGTTGGGAAAAAAATATATTACTTAGGGAGTAAATATATTGAGGTGGGATATAACTAAAAAATATTATATATATATATATATATATATATTTTGAGGTAGGAAGCAAACTTACATAACTGGCAAGGATGTAAATGAGAATATTGAATAAACTTGGTATCCAAGCCCGTGTAGGAGCACTCGACAAATGTATCTTCTTGTTAAGATTCTTGCAGTATCTATAGATAGGATAAACTCGTTGTAGATATTGGAATAGAATAAGCGAGTTGAGAAACTTCATTATACTCAAAGATCCAGAGCTCCTCATTCTCGGAAGGAAAACTAAGACGACAACCTGCAGATATTACAGAACATTTATCAGATATGGATTAAGAAACAATTTAGCTACGCCAGAAAGTGTTATTGATCTTACTTGTGGAATAGGAAGAATAGCGACAACGTCAGTTGCGATGCTCCCAGCTATTTCCTTAGGAGATCCCCGCCACTTTTTAATCTTAGAGCCTATTTTCATTACATAGCGAAGATCTGTGACGATTCGCAGAATAAGAGCTGCTATCATCAACTTCTTGTCCAACATGAGGCACTTAGTCTCCTCTTTGATGAGAGGAATGTACAGAAACAAAGGATCCAGTAACATAGAGATGAAACTAGAGAATATGAAAAATTGAGACTCATCCGGTGATATTATTGCTACGAGTAACACCGCTGGGATAAGAAACACTGTATGTATAATCTTCTTAAATATGTACAAAATAGGCATGTCGATATTTGACATATCCTCCGAATCCTGCTCTTTAATAATGGCCAACTTCCGCTCTTCAATCTTTGAAATCGAATTTCCTGGCATGCTACTCAACAAACAGAAACTGAATTAGACTACTGATAGAAGCTCATACTGCGTGCATGCAGAATGCCAAAATCGATCACATACTATCTTTTTTTATCGGTTGAACTTTTGATGCACAAAAAAAGGAAAAATTGAAGAGCAGGTCTGATTTATTTGTTTAAAATTTAGCCAAGAGAAATGGTCTCAGACTGGAATAAACTTACCTTGCATGGTCAATAGACACTTCACCCATCTCCACTTGTACCGAATCATTAAGCTGAAGCGGGCAATTATTTTGGAACTTTGCAGATGAAGCCATGAAGAATTGAAGATGCAGCAAATCTGATCAAATGTTCAAAGACAGAAGTCGATATATATAACTAATTAAGATTTAATTTATTAAGACAATTTAGTGTTGGAGTTGAAGCCCAGGGCGAGCCATTTTCTAATGGGTCTTCTCGTTTGGGTACCAAAAGTCATTTTTTAATACTGTATTCTTCTGCTGATCGCTGGCTTACCAATTTATTATTCCCACCAGCAAAAACAGGACAGACATATAATGATAAAGGGCGAGACGCGAGACCGCGAGACGATGACCGCCATATACTAGGAGTTCATCACGTGTTGTAATTTTCGCTCTAGACTTGTAGTGCACTTATTTGTTGAATCATACGAGAAAGTTGACTGGCCACTATTATATATTGATCAAAGATGGTTGTTAAAGAAATATGACAAGGAAAAAAAAATGAGAAGGGATCTATGCGTGTATGGATTCAAATTTGCTCACCATTTTTATTTTGTAGTGATATCATTATCTAATTAAAACTTGTCACATCATATATAATTAATTTAATACTTAAAATTTATTTGTTTAATAAAACATCATAATTAACTATAATTATGTTTTATAACACATGACAGTTTTATATTGAATGGTGGTAGTGGTGAGCAAATTTGAATCCTATGCGTAGTTGCAAAAGTTGACATGAAGGAGATGAAAGTTAATGTAGTTTTGACTTTGTAGAAAAAGCGTAAGATAGGACAATACTAGAGTTGTTGCACAAAAATCACTCTTTACCAAGAGCAGTAGGGCACTCATTTCTAAAGAATGGGAGAGTTCTGTGCTGAGAAAAAAATATGGAAAGTTGATTTTTATTATTGTTCTGTGTGGGGGTAGTCAACAACTTTGACTCACCACCATCATGATTAAACTTCGCTACAAATATGCCAGTAACAGCGATCATGAATACGATGATAACTACCATTGTTAATACTGCAATGAAGGAGGCTATTAAACACTACATGATAACGATTATAATAACGCGGCATGATGGCGATCATAATAACGCGACATGATGACGATCATAAATAACGCGGCATGATGACGATCATAAATCAGGTAATTAACGCGGCATGATGACGATAATAAGTACAAGTAATAGGCGATATTAAAAGCGACTTGTGGTGCAACACTCTCTCACCTATAAATAGGGGGCACGATGACCAAGATATCTGATTATGACTCTTTCTATTACACACGACTCAAATAGTTTCTAACTTGAGCGTTGGATGGTTTTCTGCAGCCTGCAGGTACCCCTCCTTTCCTTCGAGTCGACAGTCAACTCCAAGTCAACGACGAGGGAAGCTTCTGGATTATTCCTGATCAGCTCCTGCTCCAGTCCGCATTCATTGGTGAGTCAAAATCCTCCACGGAATTTTTCGTCACCAACAAGTGGCATCGTCTATGGGAAACACTTTTCCCTAAAGTGATGGCAGGAGCTGCCCCTGACGGGATCCCATTTTTGTCACTAAAGATTGGAAGTGATGAAATTTTCCCCTACCAGCCCCTGAATGGATCCATCCCAAACCCAATCGGTGACCTGAACTTGCCTCCGGTTGATGAGAAGCAAAGGCTGAGACAAGGACTCGAGCAACTCCGGAAAGAAAAACAGGACCGCGAAGCCCGCCGACTGCAAAAACTCAAAAAAATTCTACAACTTGATAGCGACTCGTCAGACGATGACGTTGGCGATGACCGTCCCCAAACCAACAACATAATACCAAATGCTGGGGCCAGCAGCGTTGGCGTTACCAGGGGAGTCTCCAGAGAGCCCTTTGTTAAGGGGATGAGAGGCACATCGAATGGGGGGCAAAACGATTGAGCCAGACTAGGCCAATCCAAGAGAACACGCAACGAATCGTGGCACGAAAAGATGGAGAAAATGATTGGTGCATGCAAGCATGCCGACCCTCTAGAACTCGCGGCCGAAATCGCAAGGGACGTCGGAGAGTCTCCATTCAATGACGACATCCTCAATGCGGTGAAACCTCGCAGGTTCACCACCCTCATTTTCCAAAAGTATGACAGGACTACCGACCCGGTAGACTACATCAAGGGGTACAAACAGCAGACGTCTATCGAGACAACCGACGAGAAACTGATGTGCAAACTCTTCCCTTTAAGCCTCACGGGGACTGCATCGACATGGTTCTAAGACCTCAAGCCCCAACCAATCTTAGATTTCGAAACGTTGAGCCGAACCTTCAACTCTCAATATTTCTGCAATCTCAAGCAAAAAAGGACATGGCGACCTTATTCAACACCAAGCAAAAAGTAGGAGAGAAAATCGGGTATTTCTTCGAGAGATTCAAGGCAAAGATGATGCACATCAATTGTGACCCTCAATGCGCGACAATCGCCTTTAGAGAAGGACTCTTCCCAGGTACCCTATATGAAAATCTATTATGCAACCCGCCAAGAGACAAGGATGATATTATTATAAGGGTCGAGGGTGAAATCCGGGTTGAGGGGGCAAAACCCAGGTAACGTAGACTGACGTTATTTCTTTTACTAATCATTTGTTTGATTTTCGCTTCCTTTTGTATTCGAAATGTATTTGTGGCCAGTGGCCAAAATAAATAAAATATTGTTTGCTTAATCGTGTGATTTCATGGTAAACCTTGCCTGCCGAACAAGCGAGGATAGCTATAACCGAATCTCATTTCATAATAAATACAGGAGACTGGTGGCTGAAATGTAAGAGCAAGGCTGGTGGCCGAAATAATGCACGAGGCTGGTAGCCAAAATGTCTATGCGAGGCCGGTGGCCAAGATGAACCAAGAGGAATGTATGAGGCCGGTGGCCGAAATGAATATATAAGGCTGGTTGTAATACCCCAAAAATTCATTATTATTTTCCAAGGATTTTCTGGAATTAATTTAGTGGTTGTTGGTACGAGTATTTGGTTCGTGGATGAAGCGGAAGTGTTTCGGACAAATTTTTATTAGAAAAGTATGGTTTTAGGGGGGGTGCAAAGGTTGACTTTTTATACATTGTGTTTCTCCAAAAACTTCTTTCACGAAAGTTGTAGAGTGCATTGATATGAGTTCGTGGACATGTGGAATGAGGAAATCGGAGTTCTATGTGGAAGTTATGGTTTATGGAAGTTTCGGATATTTTTGGAAACCACTATAAATAGAAATTTCCATTTCGGGAAATTTACTATTTTCATTTGGGCTTCCATTTTCGGAAATCAGATCCTTTGTTCTCTCTCTTTTTTGCGTCAGACTCAACCCAAACCCAGAAACCCGACTCAGCTTTTTTGGCGACCTTCAGCAATGGGACAAGCCAACACCGACTCAGACCAGCCTCCCGCGTCGCCCTGTGGTGGTGGTGGTTCACCGAAAAGTTGAGATTAGAGCTCCAATAGTTGAAACGATCGGGACTCGGTCGGAAATCTACTTTTCCGGCAACGTCTCAGCCGATCCTTCTCGGTTTTGGAATCTCCTCCTCCTCTTGATCATCCCCATACACGCCTTGAAGGATGATTTTGCGTGAGGAGTGAAAGATCAAGGGTTGAAGATCAGCTGTGCACAATAAATCTGGAGCTTGATCAGACGGCATCAATTGGTCAATCTTGCAAGCTTGATCTAGGACGATTTAGACCGATCTAGGCTTAGCTCTAGGTATAAAAGTTGCTCAACTCTTCATGACGAACATTTTTGGATGGCTTGATTGTTGTGATTTTGAGTTTGGCCGGTGGCGGTGCACCACTTCCTGTGGCTGCGTTCCGACCATGTCAGGAACAATTTCTGGTTTTATATATCATCTACTCGTCGATACGAGCGTTTTGATATATAATACATAATTTTTGAAGATTGTATGAATATGTTATGATTTTTACGGTTCAGACCGTTCGATTGTTCGATCCATGTGGATTCGAACGTCCGATCGACTTATGGTTTTGGCATATCAATTGTAGATGCATTCCGGAGACTCTGGGTGGTCTCGGATGACGTTTTACCTCAATTGACGTTACTTTCGGTTTGTAGTTTGATTTGGGGATTCGAACTTTAATCGTTTCTTTGAAATTAGATGCTTTCATACCACAAGTGGTATTAAGATGTGACCTTGATGTGATTAGGTACGTGGAAAGTGTGTTGAGTGGATTACATCGATTAGTGCTTATCTCGATTTATGTGTGAAGACGCAGCGGGATTCAGAGGTAAGTAATCTCACAATGTTCATTTACGAACGGAGTTACCTTTATCGTTTTGAGAGTTATTTATTAGGTTTAATTTCAGTTTACTCCCCCTGAGGTTTGGGGTCGTTATCATGTTAGTCCTTCTAGTTTCAATTTAATCAGTAACACCCTTGTACTATCCAAATTCATCAGCCGTGTCCAATTTTTGGACCTCCGTCCTAATTGGACGTTAAATCTGTTATGCGGGCTCCCTTTAGGGGTAGAACGGTCATTTTCACAGATAGTAATTCCATCGAATTTACTATGGACACCCGATGCATACTTTCAACCACTTCTGCACAACCATTCTTTTAATGTCAACTCTGTCAAGGATGTAATACAAGAAACCAATTCCATTCCAAATACCAATAACAGATTCATCAAGTCATCCAAATTTTCTCCCTAATTCAAATAACTACCAAGCTACACAATCTGATAAAATCAATAACCAAGGAGAACTCGATTTCAACTTAATCAACCACAATCCATTTAATTTCCACAAATTTCCAAATAATACAAATATAAATATACCTTCATCGTAGCAACAACAGGTCACCGTTTTCAAGCTTGATTCCAAACGCAGTTTGGGAATGAGTAGGAAATTGAACTGATGTCCTCGAATGACAGAGCCTTGCTTTAACTCAATCAGTCGCAGAGTTGCATCCCTCCTTCTAATTTCTGAAATTAAACGAAACTAAGGCTCAAACCTTGTTTCTAAAACTAAAAATCAATATCCAAGTGTTTAAGGAACCCTAGCACGGCTGTAATGCATGGTAACGCCGGCGGTGGTAGCAACGACGCCGAACCCAAAACAAACCCAGAAACTGATTTGTCAAAACTTCATCCAGTTGAAAAACTTATTATACTAGAGCATAGATCACGACGAAATGATCAATTTTCATACCACATGTAGCTCTATCGGTGACCGGAGTTGCGGCAATTTGCAGAACTCGCTGGAGAAAACTCAAAGCTTCGGGTCATCGATTCTCCTCCTTCGTTCAATGCTTGGACTATCTAAGGCCACAGGGTTGTCAGCATTGAGGAAAGGAAGCTATCGCCGATGGTCCGCCACGGAGAGGTGACCGGAGGACTGATTTCCTATCAGACCCAGTCGGGTTTGCTATCCGGGTCAATTGGAGAGGAGATCGGCGTGCAAGAAGAGTAGAGTGCAGCAATCATTTGTGAAGAGGAGCGAGCTCGAGTCAATTGGGGAGATGATGGTGGAGAAGAGGTGAGGTGCTGGGTTTGCAGCAAGAGGCCAAATAGTGCATGCAAGCGGTGAGAGTAGTTGACGAGGATTCTGAGCTCGAAGATGAAGAAAAAGCTGTGAAAGTTCTGCACCTGTGTAGAAGGTGGAAAAGGTATATAATCATCACTAAAGGATGGGGAAGAGGAGTTGGGCTGTGAAGAGGAGGATGGGGATGGTGGAGCATAGGCCAAACGACGTTGAATTATCCCCCTAAAGTGGGTATTTTTTGTTCTGATTTTTTTGTTATCTTGAAATGACTATTTTACCCCTTACAGTGGGCCCCTATGTCAGATTTAACGTCCAATTTGGTCAGAGGTCCAAAAATTGGACACGGCTGATGAATTTGTAGAGTACAAGGGTGTTACTGATTAAATTGAAACTAGAGGGACTAATTAATATGATGACGACCCCAAACCTCAGGGGGTAAGCTAAAATTAGTCATATTTATTAACTGCAAACTATAGTTGGTATTAGTAGGTATTCCTGAGTGAATGACTACGTATATATATTTACGTGAAATATATATGTATGGTGGATTTTGTTGATTGATGAAAATAATATGCATGATTATGCTCATTTATTGTTTTGTGGTGTGGCTTTTCGGAAAACAAAAGATTGTGGAAATGTTGATTTCTATTCTTTTGAAAAGCATTGAGATTTGTGTAACATTTTGAGTCCTGCGCGACTTCTTTAAATGTTATACTCCGAGGGACCGAGAGGCCTGAGGATTTAATGTCACAAGTTGACTTTTGGCAGTATATCGAGTAATCACGTTTTTGGCAAGACGAGTGGTTACGATTTCAGTTAGAGCCATAGTATGTCTGTCAGTGTAATTCATGGGGTAACGGAGCAAAGTTATATCTAACTCATGAGTTTGTGTTTTAATGAATCAAGGAGTGGCTTTCCTTATATATCATTTATAAGAAATCAAGGTGTGAGTTGCTTTCTTTATTTCGTGATTTGAAATAAATCAACGTGTGAGTTGCTTTCTTTATTTCATGATTTGAAAGAAATGAAGATGTAAGTTGCTTTCTTTATTTCTTGATTTGAAATAAATCAAGGTGTGAGTTGCTTTCTTTATTTCATGATTTGAAAGAAATCAAGATGTGAGTTGCTTTCTTTATTTCGTGATTTGAAAGAAATCAAGGTGTGAGTTGCTTTCTTTATTTCGTGTTGACAGAAATTAAGGTGTGAGTTGCTTTCTTTTATTACGATTTGAAAGGAAATCAAAGCGTGAGTTGTTCTCCTTTATTTCATGTGTTAAGGAATCAAAGTGTGAGTTGTTTTCCTCATCATTTGGGTGAGTTGTTTCCTTGAGTTGCATTACCATGGCTTTGGATATGGTGATTTGGTAATTTGCCTTTGAGAGTCAAATATGATTTCAAACATTACTTGAAGGGTTTTGTTTTGGACTATGATCATGGATTTGAATGCTGAATTGAGACATGAGCATATATATTCCTTATGAGTAGCCTTGTGGATGCATGTTATTGAATTAAGTGGAATGTTGATACTATGAAATATGCTTATTGTCTGTTAGATTGAGAGGACTCAAGCATGTTGTTTTTGTTGCTGGTTTTGAATTTACTCATACAAGCTTGCAAAAACTTACTGAGTTTGTGTTTGCAACCCGGTGCAATATTCCACTGTGTAGGGGTTTATCCTGCAGGTTAGGGTGAGCGTAGTTGAAGCCGTAGATTTTCCTTGCTGTTGTAGTGGTAGGTTTATTACCTAATTGTGCTACGCACTTATTAGTCTTCCACTGTGTAATGAGCGTAGCGTGTGCAGTTACTTATTGAATTGATGTTTCAGTTTAATTTGTAAATTTTGCTTAATGTAATATGTGACTATGAAGAATGAGTCTGTATTTATATTGTGGGTTCGGGACATCGTTGGTTGCCTTGTTTAAAGGAAAAATTTCTCAGTTAATTAGTATTGGTGTCCGAACCATCATGCCTGGTGCTCTGTATTTGATGTAATTGTATTATTATTGTGTCTGAAATTCGGGGCGTGACACTGGTGGCCACATATAAATATCTGAGGTCAGTGGCCAAAATGAATAAAATGTTGTCTATCAGACTAGAAGGAAAAAAGCTTTGAGCGAGGAAGAATGCTCTTGATGAGAAAAAATCTCTTTGCAAGGACAAAAGCTCTCGGCAAGGAAAAAAGTTATTGCTTGAGGAGGTGAACTCTAAAGGATACGTAGATTTGAAAAGGCAAATGCTCGAGGAGGCGACCGCACCGAACATTGAAGGTTAGTGCATATGGCAGCGTTGATACTTGATATGTTTAATAATTTAATGTATATATTGGTGAAGCATTAAGTGTCACCTTATCGAGGTGTCAAATCTTATCGAGGTTCGAGGTGACAACAGCATCAAGGTTAGTAGGAGAAAGAGATCGTATGGTGTCAAAAGATAGGGAGCCTCTGAGTTGAGCTCTGGCCGGGGCTAGATTTTAGAAATTTCCTCTTAGGACGAGTGTCCAAAATGAAAATTTGAGGGCATTATGGGGGTAGACGGGTAATCAACAACTTTGACTCACCATCATGACGATTAAACTTCGCTATAAATATGCGAGTAATGACGATCATGAATACGATGATAACTACCATTGTTAATACTGTTATGAAGGAAGCTATTAACGGCGGCATGATGACGATCATAAATATGTCTATTAAACGCGGCATGATGACGATCATAAATCATGTAATTAACGCGACATGATGGCGATAATAAGTACAGGTAATAAAGGCGATATTAAAAGCGACTTGTGGTGCAAGCACTCCATCACCTATAAATAGGGGGCATGATGACCAATTATGATATCTGATTTTGACTCTTTCTATTACACACGACTCAAATAGTTTCTAACTTGAGCGTCGGAGGGTTTTCTGCAGGTACCCCCTTTTCCTTCGAGCCGACGGTCAACTCCAAGTCAACGGCGAGGGAAGCTTCTTGATCATTCCTGGTCAGCTCCGCTCCAATCCGCATTAATTGGTGAGTTAAAATCCTTCATTGAATTTTTCATCACCAATATTTTGTAATTTGTTGATTACAATATAACCCATGTATATATGTTTTTTTAAATGGGAGTGAAATCCACACTCCCATTTTATAATCAACACTTCATGTTTTCTGTTTTAGTATATATCTAGCTAGCATCACGTTTTTATAATCTACACTACAAAAAGACAAAACTTAAAATATTAAGAATGGAAACATAGAGTGTGAATTTCACTCCCCTTTTTAAAGCCGGTGCCAAACTATTAAAAATAAATGTGGGTCCAAACAAAATAATCACGTATATCGGGTTACATACTAATTGTATCATTTTCTAGGAAGTTCAAAAACTACCTATGTAATGCTACCCTAGAAATAAGGTCTAAGTAACCGGTATCTTGACATTACTAGGGTTATCACCGAAAAATTCAAGATCCGACCCTAATTTATTTAAAATCCTTAGAACCTCTCTATGCAGAAGGGGCTTCCCTAGGGCTATCAATTAACTCAGTAGATCCATCATGACCTGCAAGCTCAATGAGCGCCTGTTTCTTCCTTTGTTTTCTAGTACCATTGGGAAACTTTGGTCCTTCGAAAGGTTCAACTTCTAGAGCTGTAGCTTCTCCTCCTTAGACTTGTTTTTGCTACCAACTGGATGTCCCATCTTGCACTTCTTTACTGGGGAAAACTCAAGGATACCTGCTTGTGAAGCCAGACTAAGAGAAGGTTCAAAGTCCAACTAGACCGGGGTGAAAGGAACTAGGTATTTAGATATCTTAGAATAGGTGATCAACGCATTATACGCCAGATGCTTCAACCCAGGAGTTGGAGTAGGATCACTAGAAGTCAACATCCACCAACGGTCCTCTATTCTAGTCACCACTGGAGTTGGTGATGGAAAACACGCCATCTGTGCTGCCAGAGCCGGAGCATAAAATAGTGAAGAAAGTAGGCATACCTCCATTTGAAAACAGTGGCCCAAAGAGCAGATTCCTGAAACGTGGAACGTTGCGGTATGGGCACGTGGTACGTCAGTCTTTATGGTACGCGATACGCTAGGATATATTAGTTAATCTTAATCTTAATAGCAAATTATTTTTACGTAACTATCCCTTATACAAATACTATGAAAACCTCATTAATTAGAATGGGTAAAGAGGTAAAATTATAGATAATAGAAAATATTCATTATCCTTTCTTGTTTGGTAAAAGGATAGTTATTATTTTTTATTTCAGAAGTAATAAGAATAAAAATCTCTTCCAGAAAAGAAAGAGGATAAATCATTCTCTATAAAAAAATTAAAAAAAGATAAACCTAAAAGAGTTGTGCTACAGATCCCAAAAAGCACTACAAAATTTTAATACCAAATGAGGTGGCATATGCTATGTCATCAGCTTTTGTTTAGAAAACTAGTGAGGTGGATTTTCCATATTTTGATAATTATGTTATTTAGACTATTTACCAGCAAGGATACATGAATATGATTCATGTCTCATATCATTCATTGGAAATATAGGAAAAGGGATGTGAATCAAAACCCAATTAATAAAAAATCACGATGGACAAGAGGAAGAACTTAAACATGCAGGGTTTAATACATTTTAATGGTGGGGATTTGCAACAGAAAACTTCAGAGAGAGAGAGAGAGAGCAGCTTTTGCTTATGTCATGTTATGGGTGAATGAACTGAACCTCCAACAAGAGCAAAAAGGGATCAAGTTTGGAGATTAATTGGTATGGTGAGGGTGGACTGGTGGAGCTGTGGAGGCGATTCCCATAAAATGATAAGAGATTAAATTTAATTTTTTGTTTAGGCTGAATATAATATAATAAAAAATGAATAAATTTCACCTCATCAATATATTTTTAAGGCAAAATGCTAACATGGTGCATGCCACATCATTTGGGATCTAAATTTTGTATAAAAATTTGGGATCTCTAGCATTTTTCAACCTAAAAATAGAATAAGAGGATAATCAAGCCGTGGAATTCAAAGGCTTGTCTACTATAGTGATCGATTTATTTCAAAGGGAGGGCTCCATAGAGCCATTGAGTCGCAGAAGATGGAGGAAACATCATATTCAAGAACACCAGGCGGGTAAACATCAAGTTAGATGGAGGACTGATAAGGGATCGCTCAACCTAGCGATCTGGGTCGCGGACGCACCGCAATTGGGTATGTCGTTTCTGGAACGCAGTTCCCTGGGGATATCAGCGTTTCCGGTAACTTTGGAGCAGAATCCTTGGCTACCTCATCCCCATTCAAAGCCGCCACGAGTTGTTTTCAGGCATCTAGTATCCTGAGCTTAGGGTTAGGGTTAGAACTAAAAGAGGTAATCGACGGAGCAACATTCCCAGCCTCTTCCAAGAACAGTTGACCGAGACAGTAGATGCTTAAGAAGGCCATAGACTCGACAAAACCCCCCACAAACTTTTCATACTTAAAACATAGTGTCGCAGAGACCCCCTCTTGAGTGATTCTATTCTTAGATCTCAATTTGGCATTTAGACTTCCCTTAATTTTCTTTTTTAGAAAATTACACACAAGTGATCTTTTGAAACTTTAATTAGTCACAAGGCCATCTTATATTTTTTGTCTTTATAAGGAAACCTAATGCTTCAATTTTTTCTCCAGTTGACAAATTTGCCCTTCCACCTTATCTAAACGAGCTGAAATGTTCTGCTCCACACATTCTCTCTCTCTCTCTCTCTCTCTCTCTCTCTCTCTCTCTCTCTCTCTCTCTCTCTCTCTCCCCTTCAGTCCTTCACAAACCCACACGACCCGGTTGCCTCTCTCTCTCCCCTTCCTAAACCCACAAGACGCCGTTGCAGACCTCAGACCTCACAAGCTCACCGGCAAAACATCTGATCGTCGACGGTAAGTAATTCGAGCCTAACCCGAAACATCTGGTTCTCCACAAGCAGGTAAACCTTTGGATCTTGGATCGCGGCTGCAGTGGATTGAGCTCGGATTGAGGTTGGGAGATCCGTTGTTTCGGTTAACGGCGAGAACGAGGTCTGTTGAACGCGATTGAACGCCAGCGAGTCCAAAGCATAGCGCAGCCATAGTCGAGAAGCTCGAGCGAGCTGAGGTCGTGGATCCGGATGATGACCTTCAACGACCAGAAGCCTGGAACCTTCGGTCTCCACTCTATAACTTGATTCGGTGAATTCTAGCACTGTTATCCTTGATCTCGTATTAACAAATCACCAGATTAGTCATGTTGTGATTGAAATTGTTCCATTTTGATTGAAGTTGTTCCACTTTGAAATTGTTTCATAATTGTATGATAGAATGAGAATTGTTGAAGTTTCTGTTAAGAAGGATTGTCATTTTGTTTTGGTATAGATGGATGAATGTGATGATTACTTTATCAAGATCTTGAGTTGCGTTTGTTTGAAGTTGAAATCAGAGTAATTTGATTCAAGTAGTGGACATTTTCAATTTATATTTGTTTGATGTTTCATCGTAGCTTCTGTATTGGTTGGGAACAGATTTCTTAGTCATTGTGAGTAGCGTTATTATTCTTAATTTAAGGGATCAGCTTTTGTGTTACTTGGTAGTAGATTTTGACATTTTGTTATTGGTGAGAATAGATTTTGTTGTTTGTTTGAGTAGATTTTGACGTTATTGAGATTAACTTTTGTTGTTGATTAGAGTAGCTTTTGTTGTTGGTAGGAATAGTTTTTTTGTTGTTGATGAGAGTAGTTTTAGTAATTGGTGAGAGTAGATTTTGTTATTTGTGAGAGCAACTTTCTGATGTTGGTGATAATAGTTTTTGTTGTTGGTAAGCGTAGCTTTTATTCTTGGTAAGAATATCTTTTGTTGTTGATGAGAGTAGCTTTTAGTGTTGATGACAATAGCTTTTTTTATCTCGTTGAAACTCTCACTAAAGTAGTTTTTGTTAAGAGTATCTTTTGTGGTTAGTGAGAGTAGCTTATACTATTGATGACAGTAGCTTTTCTTACCTTGCCGGAAATCTCACTGGAGTAGTTTGTGTTGCTGGTGAGAGTGACTTTTAGTGTTGGTGACAGTAGATTTTATTATCTCACCGAAGGTTGTCGAAAATCTCAAGAGTAGATTTTGTTGCCAATGACAGTAGTTTTTGTGACCTCTCTGAAGGTCAACTGAAATCTCACCAGAGTAGCTTTTATTGCTAGTGATAGTAGCTTTTGTGACCTCGCCAGAGGTTGCTGGAAATCTCATCAAAGTAGTTTTTGTTGCTAGCCACAGTAGCTTTTGGTGTTAGTGACAGTAGCTTTTGTGGTAGCCGGAGTTCGCCGGAGGTCGGTCGGAGACCCGTCGGAGTTCTCCTGAAGTTGGTCGGAGGTCGGTCGGAGACCCGCTGGAGTTGACTTGAGACCTCGCCGAAGGAAAGAGAAAATGATTGTTGACTTTTTACTGTAGTGGCATTTATATAAATATGTTAATTTTTTATATAAAATATAACATCTTTTTTAATCAAGTGGCCTTATAAGGGAAAAAACTAATTGGTAGCCTTATGGCTAAAAAAACATTTAAAGATGCACTTATATGTAATTAACTTTTTTTTTTCTATCATAAACTTCTTATTTTACCCTTTTTTTTCTTTCTCTTTTACACGTTTCTTGATCTGTTTTCCAAACTACCTACATCCGTGATTATTAACGTACCAAAAAAAAAAAAACACACCTCCTGTTAGTCTTACCTGATCGACGATGTTAATTGTTTTGTTTTTCTTCAAGCAGTTTGAAATTACTTAGTATAGTTAGAAGTTTTTTTGGTATAGTTGATATTTCCATATTTCCATTCTTTTCGAAGGTAACGACTGATGTTGAAGTGGTTAAAAAAAAAAAAAGGGATTCTAGAACATCAAATTTATGATTGCCAAACTGGGCTTTTGATGAATCTTCGTCCTTTCCTCCATACCTTGGTAGTCCGGGTTCTGAATTAAATTTGCAGCAGTGGTACGGCCATGCTGGTTAGCTCCCGATTTATTCCAGGTATTTTCTTGATTCGGATACCCATTCGATCGGTGACATTTAGTCCTCCAATGCCCATAATTCTTGCAGAAAGTACAGTACGGCCGTGTTCCTCCTTGAGAACTTGGTTGTGGCCGAAGTTGTTGAGGTGGTGGTACATATTTTGACGATGAAGGCTTGGTTTGAACAGTAAGACTTGATAACTCCAAATGGATTGCTTTGGTACTATCAAGTTGAGTCTCATCTTTGCGTATATATGCAAAGGCATCTTCAAGAGTAGGTGGAGTTCCACGCCTGAGCAACTCACCCTTTGCACTAGCATGCTTGTCGTCTAGACCATGAAGGAAGATATGCAGCCTCATTAGATCCTTCTCTTCATTGTGTAACTTGATGTCATCAGCATTCTTCATCTTGTTAGGGCGCCTTTGATCAATTTCCAGCCATAAGCCTTTGAGGGCAGCATAGTATACTGCCACAGGCCGCCCATCCTGAGTCATCATGAACGCCTTGGTATGGAGCTCATGTATCTGTGCAAAATCTGAGTCATTCAGATACAATTGCTTCAGAGTGCTCCAAATTTCTGCTGCAGTTTCACACCCAATGATTAATTGTACTACCTCATCTGCATGGCCTTGTAAAGCACAGACATCACAGCACCATTGTGAGTTTCCCACTTTGCATATCCTACATCTTCTTCATTCGGTGTCTTAATCAATCCATTCACATATCCCATCTTGTCCATACTGCAAAGATGAGCAGTCATCATCTTCTTCCAAGTACGATAATTCGTGCCATTCAACTTGGCACCCCCAAATCCCCCTCCTAAGGATTCTTGATTCACAGATACCTCCACCTTCTGCACATCAGAAGTCACAATCTGCTTGGAACTTTCTTCTCCACTCATGATACTTGAACTGCAACACTCTTCTCTTTTTACATTGCAGAAGCAACGAACAACAAACTAAGACCAAAAATCCGGGATCGGATTCTTGGCTTTGATACCAAGTTAAAACTAAGAGAACAAGAAGCTTTTGAGGATGAATTCTCACACACTTTTTATTATAATTTACAGAGGCATATTTATACAATCTTATACAACCCTAATTCTGGACTAACAAGGAAAGTAATCAAATCACAATTACAATCCCGATTCTATACAATTAGTATAATTAAATTCCTAATTGTAATCCTAAAATATCTATGACTCACAACACGTCCATCGTTTAAGGCTAAGATAAATGCCAAATAAAGTTGGAGTTGTTTACTATGTTTTTTTGGCTTCCAAATCCTTTTGGGTCTGATGAATTACATGCAGTTTCATGTTCTCTTCAGATCTTTGTTTTCTACTGTGTTCATAATTAGGAATTCCTTCAGCAGTGTCATGAATATCATATTGATTTTTCTTCTGTTACCCAGATTATTCTTTGAATTTAAAGAATTTTTTCTGATGGTTTTGTTTCTTCCCCTATTAAATAGATTATCGATTAATTTACCCAAATTGAGATTTTGAAAATGAGACCATGATTCTCCCTCACCACCCCCCCCCCCCCCCCCCCCTGTAGTTCTGTGTCTCTTCATCGGAGAAGGGGGTCGATTCCGATTGAGGATAATAAAAGATTAAAAGGTAGTCTTTTTATTGATATCTGGCTTTGCACCCTATTGAGTGGACAGCAACATAAAGTCATGGTCGCTGCTGGTGTGATTGGAGATGGTGGATTTTTTTTTTTTTAATACATGCAGATTGCAGAGGGATAAAATGGAGTTTCAAATTGTACAAAAATCTAAGGAGGTCCAAATGCCAAATAAGAAGGCCTGAATAGAAGAACATATACATATCGATCACTTTGAATTTTCATTTAAATGAATTTAATATTTTTTAATTAAATTTACTAACAACTTCTCTAGCTAAGAAGCCTGCAATTGCTCATGGCGAATGCCAAGTAGTCTCGTTTCAAAACTTATTCTAAATTTACTTTAAACAGCATGAATGCAACCACAACTGTAGCAGTAAACAAGAATGATGTTCCCATCTTATATGTGCAGTGTAAAAGAATTACAGAGCAGCCGGAGGATTTTATGTTTTTATTCTATTGGGCTTAAGATAATCTCTAATAGAGTCTCCATCTTCGCCCTAAACTATTTTAGAGAACATGTTTATGTTTTTGGAAAATTAGAAAAAAAACCCAAAAAATGAAGCTTCTATTAGGAAAAACCCATTCCTATATTTTCTTTTAATCTACACCCATTCACATAATTAAACCTTCCTTATAGGTTTTAAGTCTATTATGATTTTTCATGTTTTTTTAGTTTAACTATTTAACCTTTATGATTGAATAGAATATGTAAAATATTCCTCAACTATAGCGGTTGACTTTTTAGTAAAATATTTATTTCACCTCATTTACCGGAAATGAAATAGAATAATCCAACACCCTTGTCATTAACTTTCACTTGCTAATTTTGGTATTTCTAGATGAACCATTGGACTAACTGTATAATTTTTCCTATTGTATGTACAAGTGTTAAATATCACGTGAGTTTTAATATAAGCAAATGATTTAGGTACCTATCATTTAGGAATTCACAATTTGTACCTATCAATCAGGGAATAACTTAGGTAGAATGAACCATAGGTAAAATTGCATAATTTTGTATATCATTCAGGTGTTAAACATCGTGTGGGTAACATAAGCAAATGATTTAGGTACCTATCATTTAGGGAGTTCACAATTTGTACCTAAATTATTCAGAGAATGACTTAGGCACCTATAATTCCAGCTTTTGAATTTGGAAATTACATAACCTCCAACCCATGTATTGATTTAGATTAGGCTTTTGAATGTGGAGATTACATAATCTCCAACCCATGTATTGATTTCAATTGCTGGAATCAAGAGTTGATTAATTCTGGGCGATGTCTTTGCCCAACCGTTTCAAAACTTGCATCTGCAGAAAGTTTGGGGATGGTGACAGCTTTAATTAGTATTTCTTAACAACAATGGGTATTAATATTTATCCTATTTAGTAGTTTTTTTTATAGCTAAACGTAATTAATAGGTTTAGGTGTATATTAAAACAATCTTATAGATGGGTTTAATCTAAAAGGTGTGTGTGAATTTGGGTGTAGAATCAAATTTCCCTTTTTTTTTTTATCAATTTTACCAACTATACCAGACTCCTAAGTGGCTCTCTATTAGCTATCTCGCACCTAAATATAGAGAGCGAGGTGAGACTCTCTCAAATTTATGCTAATTTAAAACACTTTTTTATTCATTTAAAAAATAAAAATAAAAATTTGACTAAGAAACAATGAATTTTATTAATTAAATATGATTTAGATCATATAATAGGGCATCCGAAATAATAGTTGGAGCTGAAGTGAACCATTAAGTCGGAATAGAAAATTCAAAAGGGAGGCTAGCCAACCTATGAGCAACAAAATTGCTTGCATATTTACATGAACCAATTCAATGTAATTAAAAGACTTACATAGATCTTTGACTTATTATTCAAAAATTAATATAAATTCAAAAATTGTTAAAATAAAGAGAACTTATCAGACATAGTATAAAAGTGCCTAGCCAAAATAGCTTTTTAGAGCAATGCTAGCCATTTTTTAGTTAAATTTTAGCTAAAGTGGCTAAAAAATCATTTTAGCTAGCCACTTTAAAAATATGTATGCACCATTGCTATATATTTTAGCTAGTTTTGAATTTATATTATTTTTTTAATGAAGATTAAATAGTTTAAATGTATTTATAAATTACATAAAATAACTTGAAATGAATATTTTAAATTATAGAGAGCCTCATCTGGCTCTATATTTAGGAGAGAGATAGCTAAAAGTTATAATAGAGAGCCATTTAGGAGTTTGGTGCAGTTGCTAAAATAGATAAAGGGCTAAATATGCTCTCCAAAATATCTAAGGAACCAAATGAAGAGTCTGCTAAAGATACTTAAAAGTGCCTAGCGAAAAAAAAAAATATATTTTTTATTTCAAAAAAAAAAAAAAAAAACTTATCGGACATACTTTAAAAGTGCCTAGCTAAAAAGCTTTTTAGGTACTTTGCTATTGCTTTATATGACGTCCCAAATTTAGTTTGAACATTTTAAAAATATATCTGGTAAGTTCTCTTTATTTGCAGCAAGCTCAAACCTAGAACGCATCTAGAAAAACAGTTTATTATTATTATTATTATTATTTTTTTATAGTGAGGTTCATATATATTGGGAGGAAAATCCCATTTTGCTACTGCTTTAGAGCATCTTTACCAATGCTAGTCATTTTTGAGTCAAATTTTAGCTAAAGTAGCTAAAAAGTCATTTTGGCTAGCCACTTTAGAAATACGTCTGTATTAGTGCTCTCTATTTTAGATAATTTTGAATTTATATTATTTTTAAAATGAAGATTAAATAGTTTAAATGTATTTATAAATTACATAAAATAACTCAAAATGGTTTTAAATTATAGAGAGCCTCATCTCGCTCTCTATATTTAGGAGTGAGATAGCTAAAAGTTATAATGGAGAGCCACTTAGGAGTCTGGTGCAACTGTTAAAATGGATAAAAGCTAAACATACTCTCTAAAATAGCTAAGTAGTCAAAATAGAGAGTCTGCTAAAGATACTCTTATATGAGGTCCCAAATTTAGTTTTTTTTTTCCCTATTATGGCTGTAGTAATTCTCTCCCATACATTTAATAAGTTCTTAAAACGGGCTTAGAGCATCTTTAAAAATACTAGCTATTTTTAAGTGGAGTAATTCTATATACACATGCCTATTTACTTAATACACACCTCTCAAATTTTTTTGCCAATCTTTTCTCCTCAATTTCCTCTTATGAAGGAATACTTTTTTTTATGAGTTTGCTTGATGGCGATGGAGGTTGCAAAGTTGATGAAGGTTGGCTAGTGTTTTTTGATGTAGGCTTGGGTTCTAGAGAAATTAGAGATTCACAGCTAGGGCTGCACACGGATTGGGTTGGTTCGGTTTTGATTCTAAACCGTCACTATACTAAAGTGAGCGGTTTAAGCATTTTGGACAACCGATCATTAAAAAAAAATAAGCTTAACCCGATCCAATCCAATCCAATTAAAGATGGTTTGGTTCGGTCGGTTAGGTGGTTTTAACCTATATTATATTAACATACTATTTATGAAAGAAAAAAATTCTAGTAAAATGCAATCTAAATAATAAAATTATATTAAATAAGCATAATCTAAATTTAAAATACAATAATCGAATCCTAAACTAATATTCAAAAATCAAAATCTAGAATAGATTCAAAGTGATTAAATGATTTGATGGCTTAGCTATAAATACTAGCTTAATAGGGTAGTATTAAAGGTTAGAGAATGAGAGATTGAGATATGTGAAATGAGAGGATCAAATTAATTGTGGCGATTATTTATTAGACTTCTAGGCCTTTGGGAATTAGATTTGATATGGTAGTATATCATTTGAGAATAAATTTATAATTAGATATTTAGAACTTACTTACAACGACTGGACAAATGAATATATATATATATATATATATATATATTTAACACTTTTTCTTATTATATTTCAAACATACCGGTTGGTTCGGGTTCCGCGGTTTAAGTAAAAGAGAAACCAAACCAACCCAATTCATAAATGGTTTGGTTCGGTATTGAACTAGCCTTCAATTTTTAAAGTTAAAAAACCTTAACCAAACCATATTTACCGGTCGGTTTTGACCGGTTTGGCCGGTTTGTACCGTGTTTTGCACACCCCTATTCACAGCCATGACAATTAGATTGAATAATGAGTTCTTGTAGTATAGACTGTATAGTTATGTCTCCTGATTCAATTGGATTGTAATTATATTTAATTTGGACACTCTGGCATATGATTCTCATTAATCTTCTCTTCTCTTCTCTATGCCCTGGTCTAAGTTTATTAATTTATGTTTTGATTATTCATTTGTATTTATAATTTGAATATTATAAGTTGGTAAGACGATAACATGGATTATGTGTATGGGCGTAGTGCTATAAGCAATGAACATTGATCCTAGAGAAATCTATGCAATATTGATTTGCGAGAGATGTGTGCAGTTAGTTGATTTCATTTTAACCTATCAAAAGTTTCAACAATCATCGATCTCATCCTTTTCGTATTGTCCATTTTCTTTTACCCTTTTTTTCTAACTTATTCATTTGATTATAAAATAGCGAATAACGATAGACTGAAAATATGATAAATTTTGCACCTCTCAACCATGGTGGTCTGGATCTAAGTTTTTTTTTCCCCTTCTTCCTAGGTTATTCTTAGTTACAAGGGTAAAGATGTATTAAAGAAAATTTCAAAAAATGAGTGTGTATATTACGGAAATAGGTAGGTGTATTTAAAATTTCTCTTTTAAGTGCCTAGCCAACGATATTCATTCTATTTAGTTTTCTTTTATCAAATTATAAAAGAGGGGTAAAATAGGAATTAAATTTTAACAAAAATTTAGATAGGTTTAAGAAGTAAATTGAGAGGTCTAAATAGAACCACTCATTCTAGATTTTTACATGATTTTCCAAATATTCGAAAGGTAACTAATTTTAAGGGAATCAACTCAATCAAGTATATACAATATAGATTATGTTGAAACCTTTTTTTTTTAAATTTTTTTTATCACACACCTATGCAGTGGTATCCCAGCGCTAGGACACCTGCACCGACATTGTGACGAAAGCCAGGCAAAGCCAAACTAATCCACTGCACCGCAGACGCACGAACCCAAAGGGTCCCTCAAATATGTTGGTCACGGGTAAACCTGTATATATATGGACCGGATCGACCTAAATCCAAACCCGTTTACTTAAAAAAAAAATTGATCCAAACCCGCTCCGTTAACCCGGCGGATCATTGATAGCTTGATCCAAATCCGTATTCGCCGGATTAATGGATACCCGACCCGTTTATAATTTCAAATATTTTAAAATTTTAAATAGTAATATTAAATTTATATCATGATACCTCATAAGATATTAATAAAATATTAAAACAACATCAAAAGTAGAATTACATTATCAAAATTCTTAATGTTTATTGGAATCTTGGGTGATGGACTGTCCCTTAGATTTTTGCAAAAAAATTGTATTAGAAATTCTTCATATTTTATATTTTATATATTTTTTTAAATAATATTTTATTATTACGAAAACGGGCCGGTTCATTAACGGATCGGATTGATCTAAATCCGTATTTGATCCGTTAAATAAACATGTTAACAGGTTTGGATCATTAACCGATCAACGAATCAAAATTTTCGATCCAAACCTGTCCAATAGCCACAGATTTGGAGCGGGTCTGGATCAAAATCCGGTCTATTTACATGTATAGTCACGGGATGGAGCTGGGATTCGAACTCTAGATTTGGGGATTCCAGACTAGGCCGTTCTACCAACACACCACACCACGTGGTTGATTATGTTGAAACCTGAAATTTCAATTTTGATTTTCGTACTTCAAAAGTTCAAAGAGTAGTGCTACAATGCTACATACATAAAAAAATTATACAAAAAACTAATACCAAATGATATGGCAACCTAAGAGAGGCACAGGAACAAGTCCCACGCGCGGGGAGAAAAAAAAAATAGAAGGAGAGTTTTCTCCCCCGGCCATACGCCGGTGGCTTCCCGGCAGCTGCGTTATGGTCCGGGAAGGGAGTTTTGTTTCTGCGTAGTGATGGGGGTCCATGGCAGCGGCGTGGCTCTGGGTTGGTGGATGGGTTGTCGACTCCGGGTGTAGTCGGATCGATCTCGATTTGCTATCCCGGTTCATGGAGGTTTTGCGGCGGTGGTGCAGAGACGGATCTTGGGGCTTCAACAATGATCTCTTTCACCACCATCCCTGCATGTTGGGTTGTGGCTGTCCTGATCTAGATGCGGCGGTACCGATCCCGAAAGGGACCTGTCCTATCTCGTTTTTGGATCTGTGGGGGTTGTTAGCTTAGTGCTGGGGTGGTTTTTGTGGCGTGTCAGGGCGGGGCTGCGGCGAAGGGGTTAGGCGTGATGCTGTTTTGACACGTGACGATGGCCTGGTGGCTTTGGCGTTTGCTGGTGGTCGATGGATCTGCTGGTTGTGCTTGGTCATGGATGGGAGTGGTGGTTTTTGGGCTGGGCCTAGTTCTTGGGCGATATGTTTGGTGGTTTTTTTTGTTGGGAATAAGTCCCTCCTCTTGTGAGCGAGGGTTTGGGTGTTTTTAGGTAGCGTCGTTATCATTATTTGGTGTCTTGGTCGGTTTGGTGCTTCTGGTCTTTTGTCGGTACTTTCTGGCTATCAGCGTGATGGTGAATCACCCTTACAGGTGGTCTGGCTGTTTTGGGACGCGGTATCTGAACGGGTGGAAACAGTTCATCTTAATGTTGGTGGCGGGGTTGTATTGTTATACAGAGGTCTGGTTATAGGTTAATTTGGGTTGGGGTTGAGCTTTTTTAGCTCATGTAAGTCCCTTTCGTTGAAGGTCTGGAACTTTATAACCTGTTTGGTTATTAATAGATTGTTTATTCTCTAAAAAAAAAATGATATGGCATCCTACGTGGCATACCTCAAGTCAGAACTTATGAATTTACCTATTTTCTGTTTTGACATCTATGAACTATTTTGGTTTGAAAAGCATAAAAAGACCATGTAGTCTCTGAAGTCTGAACTTATGAATTTACCACTTTTGATACTGTAGTACATCAGAGGAATCAACATGATAGAAACAAAAAAAACAAAACAAAAAAAAATTGGTAGAGTTCTGCCCTTACCTTCCATGCATTGAAAAATTATTGTAAGTTCATCCAATAGCACCACGTAGAGGAAGCATATATAGTTTTATCACAAGACGAACAATCATAGCAAACCTTGACTATTTGATTGCTCTTAGCCCTTAGGATACATAGAAACATTAACCTCCCCTATTTCAAGCCCTTGGTCATTCTTGAGAGATTGGGAAGGCAAAGAGAACAAATTTTTTCGAGATTGAAGAGAACTCGATCACGCAGTTGCTTTATAATTTTCTGCTATGTTTTTCTAATAACCAAACCCTTCAAAGCTATATTAATTCATCAAGAGTTTTTCTATTAGAATCTCCAAATTTACTCACTTGACCTCTATGCTTTTTACACCTCTTATCAAATTTTCAAATACTAAGGGGGGTGTATTGTATTTAGATTTCTAAGGTGTTTTAAAGACTTTTTTGGACTTGAAAAATCTATGGGTATTCAATTATGATTTAATAAGACTTTTAAAGAGTTGTTGTAAGTATTAGGGTATTCAATTTGGATTTGTAAAGGGAGATTTTAATTCCATAAAAATCTGAAGGTATTCAAAAAATCTACGAATTTTATAGAATTTATAAAGTAGTGAACTCTTGTGGATTGCAGAGCCTCAGGTATAAATACCAAAGCTCCAAAGAAATCCAACGTCTCCACCAAAGATTTCCACAGTATTCTTTTTTCAAAGCAGCTCGACGTAGGTACGTGAAACCTCTTCTCTCTTTTCTAGGGTTTCTTTTCTCTCTCGTTTTTTCTTGAAACTTGGATCTCCTTTCTCTCGTTTCAATCATTTTCTTTGCTCCTGTACATATTGCTATTGTATGTATCCATATTTTGATCATCTATGAATTGTACCATAAGCCCTAGGTTGACTTCAGTAGAATTCTTGTTGGTGTGAAAATAATACCGATCCTAGGAGATTGATTCCGTTAATTACATGCTCATCTTCAAGATTTTGTTCATATGCTTTGTCAATTCCACTGCTCTTCTTGACATGCAATTTTGATCGTCTAGCCTTTGTACACTGTCTAACACCAGGGGATGGGCTATCAGCTTGTGATTTTCGTTGTCCACCCCTTTCTTTTACGGGAGTGGTAATACAAAACAAGATTAGAGTTTCAACCTCATTCTATTGCTAGGGAAAACAGTATGGTTCCACTAGTAAATTGTCAGTTCAACAGTCATAAATTCCTAAGTATCCCATTCAAAAAGAAAAGGGGAATAGTGCAACAACATCTTTGCAAAATTCTTGAGAAAATCTTCCTAAACTATACTTTCTAGGACAAGGTTATTTACCCCTTCAAGTGGTAGTAAGGTCTGCGGTTGTAAACTCTCACATTGGTAGTACAATTATGATCCAAGAAGAAAACTATTGATAACAGAATATATATATATATATAGCACCCAAGATTGCCAAATCAAAAACCTGGCATCTGAGTTAAATTCACATACTAGAAAATTGAGGAGCAAAGATCTTCAAGAAAACAACCAAAGGTTTTATCACTACATAATATCTAGTAATGCGAGATAGTTTGAATGGATAAGGACCTTCACGGATATCGTTTGCCTCATCCCAAACCAAAAGGGATTTCGATTTGGCCACTGCTAGAATCGAATTGGGAAGTTTTGCTTGGGAGCTCGATGCTGGGTACACACTATCTGCTTTCACTCTCCATCTCATCTCTATTTCCTTTTCTGTTTCTTTTTGTTTTTGTTTTTTTTCACTCTTTTGGTTTTGGGCCAACAAAAACACTCCATCAAAATCCATAAATTCTAGCAAAAAGTTTATACAAATCAGAAAAAGTCTATACGAATCTATTTATATAAAATCCTAAATTTTTTTACAAATCTATTGAAAAGTCTTTACAAATCAATAAAGTCATAAAATCTATTGAAATCTATCACTTAAAAAAAATCCACTAAAATCCAACTACAATACATCCCCCTAAATTTACTCACTAAACCTCACTAAATTTCCTCAAATAACCTCACTCATATAATTTGCAAACAAATTATTATCTTTAAAATAAAAAATTTAGTCATTTCAATGATTTAATCACTCTATAAATCTTAACTAAATATACATTTCTTAATCAAACATGAGTCTCAAAAATTAATGTCTAATCAATAAGAAAATGCCATGAACTATTATGTTTTTTTTTTCTACTTTAGCTGTGCAAAAAAAAAAAATCATTTGTTTTTATTCTAAAAAAAAAAATCGTTTTTTTATTGTTTATTTTTTTCTGTATTTTTTTTGTACCAAATGATTAATTAATTTTTTTTTTTTTTTGCAAATATAATGGATTGACTTAGATTATATCATAAATCATAAGAGGATTTATTTTGTTTTCCCTCACTAATATGCGTTCAACATATATATCATACATTTTTATATCACATGATCTTAATCATATTTTTAATTCTTATTAAATATATAATGCTTTAATGAGTATGTAGTGAAATTGGAAAATGAAAATAGATAAGGAAAATAATAAGGAATACAATCTAATATTATTGAATTGGAAAGTCTATATAAAATAAATATAATATTTTTTTGGTATAATTATTGTCCTTAATAGTCATTTTATAGTAGGTTATATATGTCATTTAATAATTCATAATAGAATGAGGTCAATTGAGCAGATTTGGAGGTCCCAATAGAAACTCTCATTCATCAATACCATCTAGTTTTCTAATAAACAAGATATTAAAATAAAAATTTCTATTTTAATGGTTTATTTTTATTTTAAATAAATAAAATAAAATAAGAAGACATGCAGAAAATTATTAAGATTAAAATGATTAAAATTATAACGTGACATGTGCCACGTTATGTGGTATATTTTTACAATTTTTTTTTTTTTTGAAATCTCCAGCATTTTCCAAGTTCAAATATAAGTTTTGCTCGTAAAATTAACATATTTGCTTTGGACTCTATGTAGGGCTAATAGCCGCACCACTTCAAAGTTACACATGATAGTATGAAACAGAGCAATCAATGATATCCAACTTTTTATAGTAAAGATCAAGAATGAAGATCACAGGGTAATAAATACAAAGAAACAACAAGCGTATGGTAACTGGTATCACAAAAACCTGCATGTGAAAATCAATTTATACATCTGGCAGTAATGCCAAATTAACTTGAGCCCTTGTAATCTCCATAAATCAACTGCAAAGCTGAGAACATAACCCCTGGATCTGAGAACTGCTTGCATTTGGATATGTATATGTGCCGTTCTTTCCATTGCTTGAGCATGTTAAAAAGAGCTGGTCACCTGTCTGGGTTGACTGCAATAAGGTTATGGCACACACGAATCAGATTGATGCAGTATCTCACAAGACAATATCAGACGGAATCTTTTTAATCAAACTCTCATTGATGCCATGTGTAAATGGACTCGAACCATTCTTGTACACAGAACAAGACACACCAAAAACAGTTCACTCTTGCTAATGACCAAATCCATTTGACACGGAATTTCAAAATCAGCACGTGTAATAACCAATTAAACAAGTGTGCATACACCAAGCTTTCATTATTTTACACCAACTTCAGGGTCATTTCCAACCTCGAGGGTATGACTTCAAGGGGTATTGATTACAATTACCTATCCATCAGTTTCTTTATTTTCTTTCCTAGTTATTTGATGATTCAGGTGATGGTATATTCAGTAGATCAAGCCCCTTTACTCAGCAAAGAAAAGGGCTCATTTTAGGGAAAATGGACTGGTTTTTAAAAATGACTGCATATCCTTAATAGCGTGCACAGAAGGGAAGGGGAAGTGTTTGCATTACTCACCGAGCAGTATGCAGGCTCTGAATTGCAGCTCCATTTTGATGTAGGAACACAAGACAAATAATGACACCAAGAACAATGTTCATTTGCATCAACTCCCCGAAGAAGCATAACCAGGCCAACAGTAAATCTGTCAAATGAGCCAAACAATATTAAGATTTTACATTTTAGACAGTATACATATAGCAAAATTCCATGTTCCAATAGCTTTTTGGAAGGTTCAAGACTAACAAACTGCAGTTTATATTTTCCTCATGTATTCTTCCAAGTTTGAATAGGATTTCTCTTTAGTACTAACAGAAGAATAAAGCTTCTCCACGCAGTAGATGTTTCATTTCTGGATGAATATTGGAGAAACAACTATTTTTCAAAAAGTTTCTATCATTCTGTGTGTAGGCATCTACAATACTACCCAAGCTTAATTATGGTCTACATTCCTATTGAAGAAACTAAGTCCCATGATTACATTGAACACCTAGAACATTAGTTATCATCCACTTCAGTGTTTCCATCATTTTGGTGATCAAAAGGTTTATAAATTATAACTAACTTTCGGAACAAGTACCAACAAATTTGGGGCTGAAATGGTGGTGAGCAGAAAATGAAGTTCCAAAGGAGATGGTAATAAAGATATTAATTGGCCACTCCGAAACAACTAACAGAAGACAGGGATACGTCACAGTTATGAGATTGGCTGTCAAGCAAATCACTCTTGTCCATAATATCCTCAAATTAGAAGGTTTAATTTTAGTTTAGTTTTTCTATAAAGAGAATTGTTTTATTTTTCTTCACGAGTAGATGAACTTGACATTTCCATAGAAAATTGAGATGACAACCTAAATATGGAGAGTACTAGAAGAGCATAGAAACAGATTGGCATACCCAACGATTAAAATAACCAGCGAAAGGATCCAAAAAATGCACTGATAGGTCTTGAACTTAGATTTAACTTCAGATGATCTGTACTCTGGAGGAGCATATCTTTGGTTAACCCATCCGAACTGAGGGCGGATAAGAAATACGAACCCCAGAAAGAAACCCGAAAGGAATCCTCCAATGTGAGCAAAGTTATCCACATGTGGGAGAATTCCCACTGCCAAATTGATTGCTATGATGATCAGGAGGGTGAAAAGCGCTCCAAACTGAACAATAATACGGAATTAGTGATATTGTCACCAAAGTTCTTGTAAATGTGAAGAGCCTTTTCTAGGCAGTTGAACTCTTACCTTACTAGCATATATCGTCCAGTTAGTGATAAGTTCAGAAAGCATGGCTCCCAGCAATCCAAAAAGTGCACCGGAAGCACCAACAGAGATATTTGACTGGATGAAAAGTGAAGACATCAAACTCCCACCAAGTCCAGAGATGACATATAGCAAACCAATCCGCACTGCAACAAAAGCACACAAGAATTGAGCAAGAGACCTGATTGAGCTAATTTTGTAAATTGACATGAACAGACAATACCTAGTGTCTATCATAGACAACCAAATTAAAAATACCATATCATCAAAATGTTTCGGACCAATCACAATGGAAACGTAACTTATCTCATACACCCATTTTGCAAGAATAAGTCCTTAAATGATATGAAAACGCTTATACTCATCAAACAAGTAGTAACAAAAAGTTGAAAACAATGCTGATTTTCAAATACATACCAAAACCAAATTCTTGCTCTAGCCGGTACCCAATAACCAAAAGACTCAGCATATTCGCCAACAAATGGAAAACTCCACCATGTAGCCAATTGCAAGTGATGAGAAGCCACCCCTGGTGATCATCAACCACCTTTTTCACATCTAAAGCACCCATCTTCTGTAACCTAAAAACCAATAACCACAACCATCAATCAATCTGAAGGGTCAAACCCAATTGAGATCAAACAAAAACCCAACCAGAAAACCAAGATCACTCACGTAGACGATGATGGTCCAAGAAGAGGGTTCTCCTTAAAAGGCTGGAACGAGAACCTCCCCAAGAACGTGGCAATGCAAGAGACCGAGTTCTTGGGGCAGTTGTTGACATACATAGTGATGATAAACATGATGGTATTGATGATAACAAAAGCAGGTATCAACCAGACAACCCATTTCTTGAAATGCTTGATTTCCCGGAACACGGCGGGCGTGGCGGGAGCCGGGGAAGTTAGAGGTGGCGTCTCAATGTCAACGGGGTGGACCACGTAGCTCCGCCGCGAGTTCAGCCGCAACTGGGTGGTGCCTGATTGAGAGTGATCTGCCGCCATTGAAAATGTTGGATCAGAGCTGGGAATAGTCGAGTTGGGTGATGAAAGAAAGTGACGAAAAGTCGTGAGGTTTGGGAACACAACAGGGTCAGAAAATGCGGGTTGAGAATCGTGAGATGAGTTTAGTCAATGGGATCAGTAGTTGAGCTGCTTGGCTTGGCTTGGTTGGCCTGCAATGAACTGCTTCGTGTTGCCGACAGCGAGATGGCGCCCACCCAATACTTTAGCTTTAAGCTACGGCATTTTTCAATTGGATTGTTCAAAACTTTGGAAACGTGGCGTTTAAAAAGTAACAGCTGGCACACGGCGGAGAGGTTCTGTGTGTTCAAATTATTATTAACGAGATATTTAACGAACGCCTTTAATTATGGACAAACCTTCTTTTTTCTTCTTTTGAACATGAAGTACGGAAAACTTTAGTAGGGCCCTTGTTTCTTTGGCGAAGGATTCCTGGGCCGCCGGTGGCCGTTGCCTTCGTTATTTTTTTGAATTTCCACCGTCCGATCGGGGTCCTATTTTGGATACGTAATATTCATAACGAGAATTTAATCAATAAGTTAAACGTTATCACGTGTTGATTCAAAAGACATGATTTACAGCAAAACTCATAAATTAACATTAAATTTATTGTTTATACGGATAAAGTTTCATTAAATAGATTTGTTTTATTCTAGTGTAAGCAGTAACTACGCTCCTAACTATTGCAAGTGATTCGGTGGATGCGCTGGGTTTCCTTATGGAGATTTTCAAGATGGTGAAATCCCGACGTGTTCGAACACTGAGTTGGTTTAGTGTTATGCCATGATGGGGTTGTAGTGTTTTGTTGGCTGTACAGGTCCCCAGCAGATTAGTCTATAAAGATTTTGAGGATACTGCGATCAATCCTCAAAAGAGGGTATCAAAAAAAAAAAAAAACTAATTACACTCCTAAATTTTATATTAATACGTAATAAGGGTCTCCTCTTAAACATGGAGCCGACTATAATGTTTTGCGCTTTTGTCAAGTATCCTAACTATGTTAACCACTATAGATGGTCGAGTTGGTAAAAGTTTCCAGGTGTGGAACCCCTCACATCCGAGTTCAAATCCAGCAAACACTTATTGGAGTTAAATCCCAATATATTCTTGGTGGCTAAGGGGAGGAAGCATTCTGACATGATTTCCCGGCACGGATTAGTCTCTGTAACTAGAAAACATTTGAGTAACCGTGTGATTTTTATAAAAAAATTAAAAAAAATATCCTAACTATGCTCTTAAATTCTTATATTGGTAATTTTTATCAAATTTAGTGCTTAATGAAAAATATAAAATTGGCACTTAATACGGCTCTCCTCTTAAACATGTAGCCGACTAGAATGTTTTCTTAAAATACTATATTTTTGGAATGCAAAAGAGTTGTATGATTGAGTAGTAAACTAAGCAATTTATATGGAGGAATGAGGGCATGATTTTATGTATTAATATCTTCATATCAAGTTGTTTGACTGTTTCCGATGAGATATATGATATATGATTGACAGAAATTTGTGTTTTTTCAAAGAGATATTATTAATTCAAATAATGCAACAGTAGATGCAGATTTATTTACTTTAATGACCTCAGTCGTTGATTTTTTTTTCCCTATCCGTTGATCTTCACTGAAAGCATTTTAGTAAAAATTGTGCTTACATTTGAGGAGAAATGAATATCTGATCTAGTCTAATTTTAACCTAATTCTCAAACAAAAAAAAAATTGACTCCCTCTCATTCCTCTCATCACTTGGGCCAACTCCAGGGCATAAACATAGGCAAAATCTTTGAGTCTATAGATTGCAGGTCCTATATGTCGTCCTTCCAATATATTGAAATCTAACATTCTATAAGGAAGCACATGATGTAGCATATCGTCTTACTCACCTTCCTAGTATATTTGTAATAGATGATGTGTAGTTAGAGGAGATATCTGCTATTATTGCGGATGTTCTCTACGAGGATTATTATCATGTATTTTCTGAGGCACGAGGTACAAGTTTTATATCCCCCTTGTTGTCTAATTTAAATTCAATAAATGGAACATGACATAGGGTTGAGCGTTCCAGCTAGGTTGGATTCCAAACTTAAAAAAAAAAAACTTTTAATGCTTCAAAAACATAGTCTAATTATGTGATTCGTTTTCCAACAGTAGAAATGAATTATTTCAAGCATTCTGCAAACTTCCTGATGCTTGTACAACTAACTAAGATCAAAATGATTCAGTAACAAAATTACTAATTAAATATTTACATATGTGTTTGCTCACCAACCATTGGAAAAGATTAGTATGAGGAAGAAAGATTGGAACAAATGTATGTCTAACTAAAATGTGAAGCTAGCTGAGGTTTGAGTTTGAGAAGAAAACAAACAAGGCAGTTAGTGTGTACTGTGTCGCACACTAGTCACCAAATTTCAACCAAGTTCCTTCCTATCAATAATATTAGATTTGGGATGATGTCAATGTTTGTGTTTAGAAGAACCTCGATCAATTTTCATGAAAAGAGACTTCGAAGAGAAAAGATCACAATTAAGCCTCACAACAGCCCAAACCAATCTCATAACCATATGAACATTCGAACACCTACGACGATTGAAATGATACCGGTACGACAATGGAGCTATAAAAGGTCAAAACACAAGAATTGAAATAAAAAAGGAAATGTGGAAGCATATCTCTCTACATTTGTGTGTTTTCAGCTGTTAATTGCGAGATAAAGAATCTCATATTCAAACTGGAGCTTTGAACAAATCAAACTTGATTTGAACTCCTGTCTTGTCAATTGCTAGTTATCAAAAAGGAATTTCCTTCTACATCCGGTCAATTTGTGTAACACCAAAATCTAATGATATAATTTTGGGCTTTGAAGATATGAGGCTGTTTCATTTTCCATAACCTTCGGCTAGTGGGCTTTTACTCTTTGTGGCCTGGGCTCGACTTTGACCAAAACAAATGATCTTGAGTCTTGAATAGTTGAATTTGGAAGTGGCAAATGGGCCGGAATGACCCGAGCATGGACACAAGTGTGGCTGTGCTACCAAACAGTGTGATAAGATTCATTCTATCCCCAAAGCACATAAAAAGACAAAAAACGTTCACTTTTGTTAAACTTGTACAAGTGGCAAGATATTATTGAGGAATTCGACCTAAACATGAGTAAGGGAGGCCGGAAGCTCGAATTTGAAGGTTGTTTCACTACTTCACCACCGTGTATTTGTATACTTATACCATAAATATTCGTTCTCTTTGATAATATAATGTACGAAAACACAACAAATTTCTTCCTTGATCATTTCCTTAGATAGCGTGATTGAATGATTTGCTGCCGTTCATTCATATACTTATATTATGAAGATTTATTCCCTTTGATGATATCATGTGCAAAAACACAACGAATTTCAATTTCCCCCTCGACCTAATTTTATAACGACAAGATTTTTGAACTTTCTTCTTGACTAAGCCAATAATTAACGAAGCTCGTAGTGGGTGCCACATGGCCACGTACCCACAATCATGGACAACCAGGTCAGCCAGCGATTCTTCCCTTCACCGCGTTAACCCGCGTCCACGACACGTCGTTCCTTCCGTCGCCGGCTTTGATTCGATGCTTCCACTGCTTTCTCCCTTTTAGCCGCCTTTATAGATCTTTCCCCACGCGCCCCCCGCACCGCGTGCCGCCACCCTTCAAAATTCTCCTTTCCCATATTCTGACTTCAAACATAAGTAGCGCCAACGATGACTCGTTTGCAAAGCAACAATCCTCGCTGTTGCTCACTCGCCAATTATAAATTAATAAAAAAAAACCCCAACATATCCACCTCACCTTTATCGCTCTCTCTAAAAAAACTCAAAATAAAAAGGCCTCGCTTCCTCTTCTCTCTTTTGCTTCGCTCACTCGTTTAATTTTGTTCCCGGAAGACTTGAGAGAGACTCAGACCAGACTAAGGGGGGCCCTAGGGTTTGTAATCGGAGATGGCGCCCAAGGATCCCAAGCAAGGCGGAGGCTTCTTCGCCTCCATAGCTTCCACTTTCAGCGCCGTCACCAAATCCGTCAACGGGTATCCAATCCCTCCTTTTGCTCTGATTTCAGGCTTTCCAGCTGCTTTGTTTCTTCCGCAATTTTTAGCTACCGGATTTGTTTTTTTTTGTTTTGTTTTGTTGAATTTTACTTCAATTCAAGCACTGCTAACTGTTGCTGTGATGGTTGATCTGGATTTCTGTGTTCTATTTGCCTTGGAAATGGATCGCTTGCTAGTTTTGAAGTTTTTATCGGTGTTGATTAGCTTGGTTTGTGATGATCTTGGTTCTAGGTCGAATTGGATGCGTGCTTGACTGTTTGACTTGTGATACTCGTATAATGTTTGCAGTGATCTAGGGATTGTATGAGAGCATGTTGACTTAATTCATAGGACTGAATTCAAAATGCATGATGTGGAAGTGTTTTCCGGTTCAAAGATTAGTGTGTGATGAGTTGTGGCATTTTTCGCTGTGCAGATTAGTGGGGTACGAGGGCCTGGAGGTCATCAATCCAGATGGAGGCACGGATGATGTTCATGAAGAAGCCAGTAAAGGAAGATGGAAGCAGGAGGTATGTTACTTCTCTGCCATGACAGAACCGTTTTGCAAATGAAGGATTTGGTCTAGTGTAGTTGTAAAGGTTGCAACATAAGGTTTATCAAAGGTTGTGTTTCGAGCGTGATCGTAGTTAGATGTGTCTGAAGGCCTTCGAAGTGGCATTATCATATAGAGTAGCATTTTATTTTATAACAATACAATATTCGATAGGTGATATAAATACACAAGTTAATTATGTTATTCTGGACCCTTGGAGCATTGGTGGATCACCACCAGGGTGGCCTAATATAGACTTACCAACATGAGAGATCTACCTAGCATGTCTGAGGACTTTTTTCAGTGTCAAAGCCATTTTTTCTTCACTCTCTTTGGCAATCACCTTTATGGCCTTGAGAAGTTGTCCCACCTAGCTGCCAAGTAAATAAGTCCTGTAAGATGTCATCTTCTTAATTTTATAACAATAGACAGATGCTTTTCCCACAGTGATAGTAATATGGTTATTGGTATTAATTTTGAAAAAAACTGCCACCATTTTTATACTTGCTAGTGCTTTCAAGCATACTCATTAAAAAAGTATTCTTCTCCTTATTCTTTTCAGGATCGGGATGGTTACTGGAAGGTAATGCAGAAGTATGTAGGTGCTGACGTCACATCAATGGTGACCCTTCCCGTTCTTATTTTTGAGCCAATGACTATGCTACAGAAAATGGCAGAGGTTTGTGTTATCCGTAGATTGTAATAGAAATTTTGTATACTTTGCTCAATCTGCTCCCATACTTCCCCAGTTCCCAATGTGTCTCACACTTTTCCATTTTTGTCACAGTTGATGGAATACTCCCATCTGTTAGATCTGGCAGATGAATGTGAGGATCCATACATGCAATTGGTATATTCTGGTAAGTAGTCTCTCTCTCTCTCTCTGGTGTGTCTGATACCTCTTTCTAGCTTTCCTCTCGCCCCATGTTGGTTCATGCATGTACTCTATTGTAGACTAACTTACTGTTGATGGTTGCAGCATCTTTCTTTATATCTGTTTACTATGCCTTTCAACGCACCTGGAAGCCATTCAACCCCATTCTTGGTGAGACTTACGAAATGGTTAATCATGGTGGCATTACATTTGTAGCAGAACAGGTGAGTTCTTAGAGCAAAGCTGTCCTTTCTCAATTATGATTTTTGGTGCTTTCTGATGGAAAGAAAAGATTTTTTTTTTGTTTTTTTTTGTTTTGAAAACCTCATATTGTTTGAAACTGAGGTTTTTAAAATAAATAAAATGGGTGGATTTTTTGAAATAAATAAAATAGTTGAAATAAAATTATGAGGGTTTGGTACATTAAACCCTAAATCGGCTTTTAAATGGTAGTTTAAGAATATGAATAGTATTTATTGTATTAACTCACAAATAACTTATATATTCTTTAAATAAACATTTCAGGTTAGTCATCACCCTCCTATGAGTGCTGCTCATGCAGAAAATGAGCATTTCATATATGACATAACTTCAAAGGTGAAAACCAAATTTCTAGGGAACTCGATTGATATCTATCCAGTTGGAAGGTAATTCTTATTTGATCTTCCTCTATGGTTATAGTTTTGTGAACAAATACCTTTTTATGATGTCAACTCCTTTGAACTCAAGTGGTAAACTATGAATTTTGGAACTAAAAACTTCTTCCTCAAATGAATGCTGGAATCGCGTATTAAGCATACTTTTTATAGTTAACTTGCTTAACTTCTGATTGTTTTCAATGCAGGACACGTTTGACCCTCAAGAAGTCTGGTGTAGTCTTAGATTTGGCACCCCCGCCAACAAAAGTCAACAACTTAATTTTTGGAAGGACATGGGTTGATTCACCAGGAGATATGGTTTTGACCAATTTGACCACAGGGGATAAAGTTGTGCTCTATTTTCAACCATGCGGCTGGTTTGGGTATGACTACCTTTTTCTTGAAATAGTGTAATGAGTGCTTATTGAGCAGCATCTTGTGGGGGGTTATCTGGTGATTTAAGTAAAGTTTCAGGTCAAAAACAACCTTCTAGACGTCTACTAAGTGAGAAGTTTTAAAATCTTAAAATTGTCTTGATGTTGTTTTGTGAGTTGCCTCATATGAACAACTATCCATAAAGATGTGGCAAACATGTGCTTTTAGGACTTGCTATTCAAATGCATCTTGTGGATCTCAATATCTGATTGGGTATAATTTATGCATGGGATCCAGTGATCAGAAACATTTAGTAACGCTGAGATCTTAAGCAGGACATAGTGTCAGGGGAGGAAATCCAATAATTGAGGATCACAATTAGTTTGGGAAAAGCCTTATGTAGCTAACTGAAGTCTTTTGGGACATTGACATAGTTTGGGTTCAAGGACTTAAGTTATTAACTAGTGTCAGATTTATGTTGAGTACAGATTTTTCTCATGTGTATTATTGTTTACAGAGCTGGTCGCTATGAAGTTGATGGATATGTTTATAATTCGACCGAGGAACCCAAGATATTGATGACTGGAAAGTGGAATGAGTCAATGAGTTATCAACCCTGTGACGCAGAAGGTGAACCACTTCCTGGCACTGAATTGAAAGAGGTTGGTTTCTTACTACTTACCAGCTACACCTCGAACTTCATAGAATCTTTTTGAGGAAAACATGCTGCTCTTTTCTGATGACCTAAGAAACAAAAGTGTTTTTCTTTTCTCTTTTCTTCCTTCCTTTTATAAAGCTGATAAAATCTTCTTCTATTGTTTCATTTCAGTCTTGGAAAGTTGCTGAAGTTCCAGAAAATGACAAATTCCAGTACACATATTTTGCGCATAAAATAAACAGCTTCGACACTGCTCCTAAGAAGTTACTGGCATCAGATTCTCGGTTGCGTCCTGATAGGTTTGCACTGGAGCAAGGTGACATACCTAAAGCTGGCTTTGAAAAGAGCAGGTCCCCCATCTCTCTCTCTCTCTTTCTCACACACACACACACACACACACACACAACACTACAAACACAAACCAACACATGCTACAATAAGAAAATAAACAGAATTCATTGTTAATGGTTGGCAAGAATCCACTGCACAGATGCTTAACTTTATGATTTAGCACTCTTTTTCAAGACAACCAGGATAAAGAAGCTGACGCCTTAGACCTGTCTACCTACTTTATTTTTCAGTCTGGAGGAGAGGCAGAGAGCTGAAAAGAAAAATAGAGAGGAAAAGGGTCATGAGTTCACTCCAAGATGGTTTGACAAAACAGATGAAATCTGTCCCACAACTTGGGATGACTTGCAAGTGTACCAATACAATGGCAAATACACCGAACATCGGGCCGCAATAGATGACTCGGACAGCGTTGAAGCAATTGACGTCAAATCAATAGAGTTCAACCCCTGGCAATACGAGAATTTGGCTGCCTGAAGGTGTTATTAATGTGATTGTGTTTGTCTGTATAATATTTTCGCTGATTTATTTATTTATTTTTCACCTTGGCTCTCTGTTAGAGTCGGTATCACGATGGAATTCTAAGTCTGCTAGGCTTCTTTTCTGCCTTGCTATGACATTGGTATGTTGCCTAGATCATATATTAAAGCAGTTGAATGTCTGGCTTGTGTTTTAGTCTTGAGAATTCCTATAGCTCTGTTGTTATGACTATTGTGATGGTGGCACGTGTGATACTGTAGCTGCTTCCAAATTTCTTGGCAAAGCGCCTTTTCAGAGAAGCATGGGTTTGGAGCTGCCTGATGTAACCGATGGGGAAATTTGTGGTGGACCATTTTGGCTCCTGCATTGCTTTCAGTCACGTTTTCAGACATTTTTTTCACTTGGTCCTCCCTTATCTACTTTCTCTCTGACCACAAACTAAATCACCCCCACCCATATCCCTCCTAGCTTATCGTTCTTTGCCTTTGTTACTATGTTTGCTCTCTCTCTCTCTCTCTCTCTCTCTCTCTCTCTCTCTCTCTCATGGGGTCAGGGAACCTCATGCCATTGTGATGTGGTAATGTGGGTAGGGTTTGGTTTAGTTGGTGCTTATTTTGGGATTAGAATAGTAGTCATCGACTCATCGTATATGCACTTTCTAGCTAAAATTGGATGAGAAATTAGCTTTCATATCTAAACTTCTTTCCAACAAACCCCAAGTAGAAGAGGGACATGTCTGTAACTTTATCAAGACAAGAATATGTTCACAAGGGTTTTTATAGCTTTTGCAACCATTAATGCCATTCATTGGACTCTACATTACAATTTAAGGTCCCTACAATGTAACATTCACAAAAAATTAATACCAATAATTCCTAGACATGAATTCTAAAGTGGGCACATAAGCAATCCTATATTGCAAACTGTTTGCTCCTTGATAGGGTTATTAAAGTTCGGGCCGGTATTTAAATTCTAAAATAAATTTTTTATAAGCGAGAATAACACGTATCTGTAAATCACGATTAATAAGATAAAAACACTTAATACACACAGACTGATCAATTAAGGCAAACAAATTCTTTCATGAACATATTTTTCCGCCACATACACGTGGTAGTTTGGGACAATTTGATAATTTCTTCAAACTGGTGTACGGTACGGTCAATTGCATTTTCCAATTTACCCCAAAATGAGACGACCAAGGAAACTTTTCTCTACCCAAAACGAGGGGGTTTTACTATTTTTGTGAACGAGATAAGATTAACCCCCAATAGTGGAGAGACCTACACGTGTCAGATACAGAAGTGATGTGTCCTAGACGCAGGAACTGGTCCAAGTGGTTTTGTTAACTAGTGCAACCGGTAAACCCCCCCAGGAGTTACCGGCTGGCTCAATTATGAGGATGAGGTTCAAACTTTATAAACAGTTGGGGGGTTTAAGAAAACTAGTTGGGTGGTTTTTCTGGGGGTTTTTGGTGATCAGACACAACCCATTTTCATAGGTGAGAATTATTTTTTGTAATTTACAACAAGCACTGTCTTTTTTGGTTCCTCTTCCAAACAAAAATAACAACTTTAATTCTCTCTGTTTTTCAGGTTGAGGTTTCTGTGTTCATCGATCAAAGGTACTTATTATTTTTTTTTTTGGTCTGATCAAAGGTACTTACTTGTTCATGAAAAATGAGGACCCAGATTATTTTTTCTTGCATTTCTGTTTATACAATCTCAGTTTTTTTTTTTTTGGTTTTGTTTCTTTTCAATTTTCTTCAAGTTTTGATCTTTAATTCTCCTGTCATTTTCATGTCCGCTCACTTTTCTGGTGGAATTTCAATTCCAACATTTTGTGAATTTATATATATTTATATATATATGATTTTGAAGTAGTTAACTGTATGGAGGCCTTGATTAAACAAATGGGAGAGTCAGGTCTGGTCTCCATGACCATGAGGTGTTTGGGATCTGCCGTTTCTATGTCCTGCCAGGGTTTAACGTTTTTTACTTGTTGTTTTATTAATGGTGTAGATTGTTAATATGCATTTTTAAATTGGTCTTTGTGACATAAGAAAGTGTGATTTTTGTTTTGTTTTGCAGAAATTGAAGGGTGCAATCTAGGTTCTGGTTGGCATATATTGTTTTCTACAATGGGATGAATTTGAGGTTCTGTAATTAACTGTTAGCCTTCTTGTCTGTTTTAACACTGGACATTCACTGTTCCACTCACCTGTGCATTTGATTTTCCTCTGTTTGCTTATTGATACCTTAGTCTAAATTTCATTTTTATTTAGTTAACACTTTCGAAGATTTGAAAGTAGATGTAAGGAAAATGATTTTTTTTTTCTCGTTTTCTTGATGAAATGAAGAAGTTATTGGGTGAATAAATGAAATTGCAGAGGTAAAGATCCATAAGGAGGACTGCATTTGGTTTTGCAGAAATTTTTGGGAATTTTGTTTTTATCATGATCTCCTGTTGTTCAGTGTGTCTTGAGTTTTCCTTTGCTGCAATAAACTGGTTGTTGTTGTACACTTGTTAGCCGCAGAGCTAGATTCTGCTTTAAAAATTGTTTTTCTTCACCAATTGGTCTAACTGCTGAAAAGCATGAAAAAACTAAGATCATATTCATGGAAAGAGTATCATTTGATATAAAGAAAGGCCATGATCTGTTTGATGAATTTTTGTTTTTTGTTTTTTGACAGGGTCTCATTCAGGCGGCCTTGGAACATAAAGAAAGCTTGTTAAGTTTAGCTGATGACTTTTTCTACTTGTGATGAATCTCTGAGATATGGTACCGCAGAGGAGGGTGGATTATGGCTTCAATGGCTACCAAGTGCCTGAGGTTCCTCGAGCTTCTAGATCAGCTAGGGTAAATAAAAGCTCCCATGATCCATCTTATGGTTGCGTGGTAACTTTTCTTTTGTGCGTAAGTAGTTACTCCTGATCTCATTCTGTCATCCTTGGTTTAGGGAAAGGGACCTATCAGGAAGAAACTTGAAGGCAACCAGATTCATGCGTTTGAGATTTTGGCTAGTGTAGCTGGTAAACTATTGGAGAGTGAAAAACCTCTACCTAGTAATGCTTCTAGTGGAAAGGATCCTCATTACACATTTGATGATACCATAAGGAAGCAACAGAATAAAGGAAACTCATTGAAGGAAGAACCTTGTGAGTGGGGAAGCTGTGATGAAGAAGCCTCTTTCCGTGCCTGTGGGGTGCAAGGGCAAAGTCATACTCTGAATCAGTTTTCACATCTACAAGAAAACTTTAGTTTTGAGATGAGTGGGACATCAAAAACTAATGTTCACTCGGGGAAGGTTTGTTTTGCTAAAAAGTTGGGTACGGTTGACAGCAGTTCTTCTTGTGGAAGCTATTCTAACAAAGTAATCAGTGACTGTTTCTTATCTGGGGATTATATTGAAGAGGAAGACAAAGCACATGTTGTACTAAAGAGGAAACTAGAGGCTGAACCATCAAAGGATACAAGTGTAAAGGATGGAAAAGCCAATGTTTTAGTCTGTTCAGAAGATTTGCTAGAAATGGAAGGAAAGCCTCCTGAATTGGTCTGTTCTGAACATGATGTAAAGGTTCCTTTTTCAGGGGAATGCAAAATTCATGGTTCTTTCCCCTGCCATTGTGTTAAAGTAGTTAGTAGAGATGATGACGAAAATTCTGTTGGGTATGTCCAACCCTGTACCATGGTAGAGGAGTTTGAGCACACATCTGTTGGTGATAGGAAAATAAAGAATCTGTCAGCATCCAAGCACTGGAGAATAGCTCCAGATATGAAGATTGGGGGTTATCATAGAACTGGTAATTGGCTTTACAATCCACTGTTGTTTTAAGTAAGGTACAGTATAGGTGCTATGATTAGTCTGTTAGGTTCCATGGAACCCTCTTTCACTAGTGTACTTCTGGTGTATTGATCACACCTTTCTAGACAGTTATGTTCTTTATGATATATAATAGCTTTGATGTTGAATTAATGCCTTTAGATGGGAAAATAAAGCAAGTTTACCGTAATGGGAGACCTTGTTACGCACATCAAAGATCACAGAAGATTTATCCTTTTAAGAAGAGAAATTTCTTTAACCGGAGGCCATTTACTACGTCTGATAGAGGCTGTAACTGTGAAAACATATGCAGTTCACCTGACAAGAGAGAAGATGGTGGCAACTGCAACGCAGGTTCGAGGATGATTGCTGTCTGCTTTTCATATCTTATATACTCTTCATTTGCACTTAGGCTTTAGGTTTTAGGTATATCTTCAAGTTTGGTTGAATAATCCAGCTCTTGCATGCAGCAATTGGACGGTCATCCTCAACAACAGGTCGAGAACCTTCCAAGTCCAATGATCGTAATGGTAAGAGTGTCTGTGAGGACCTTTACTGCAGTCTTTCTTCATATTTGTCGTTTACTCTAAAGTTTCTTACACACTTCCTTTTGTTAATCAGTGAGGCTGAGTATTAAATCCTTCAAAGTTCCCGAACTTTTCTTTGAAATTCCTACAACTGCAACTGTTGGTTCATTGAAGGTATGTGTTCTCCCTGAGGTCACGGGCTCATAAATTACTGGTTGTGGCATATTTTTCCTGGGTTTGTACTTTTGCGACACCAGTATGAAGAATTGTGAGGCATTTTCTTTCCATTTCTTGCATAGATTGTTATTCTCTTGATTATGTTGGGAATTGGGAACAGAGTATATTAAGGAAGTCATATTATTATATTCCAATTTAATTGGTGATATATCTGATGTATAATTTTTGTGTAGAGGACAGTAATGGAGGCTGTAACTTCTATACTTGGAGAGGGATTACATGTTGGGATCCTAGTTCAGGGAAAGAAGGTCAGAGATGACAGCAAAACATTACTTCAGACTGGGATTTCGCATGATGACAAGCTTGACAATTTGGGTTTTACCTTGGAGCCCAAACATTCCAAGCTTATATATTCTCAATGCGGCAATGATCCTTCCTCTGTTTCTGGCAGAACTCAAGAGTTAACCAGGTAATGATATTATAAGTAGCTAATGAAATGAACAATCATGTTGTGGTTCTTTACCCTCTGTTGAAGCTCATATATATGGCATTATGTTCTGTTTTCAGGCATTCTGCATCTTTGGTCTCACGACCAGGGACTTCAAATGTCTCCCTGAATCCTCCAGCAACCAATTTGGGTAGCTGTGTTGACAAAGGCTTGAATGCAGTGCCCTCTTTTGCTAGTACTTCAATTGACAAAACCCCACCAGCATCCCAAGCTCTGGTTGCAGTTCCACCAATTAACGCAAAGCCACTGGCTGTGGTTCCTTTTCATAGGAGATCTGGGCATCCAGCATATGTACAGCGCCGGATGAGGAGACCTTTCTCTGTTTCAGAAGTAGAAGCATTAGTTCAGGCTGTTGAGAAACTTGGAACAGGAAGGTTGGTTTGCTTATTGTCCTTTTTGCTAGGGTTGATGAATATTTAGTCGTACAACGCGTCTACTTTCTTGCTTTGCAGGTGGCGTGATGTTAAAATGCGTGCTTTTGATAATGCAAAACATCGAACTTATGTGGATTTGAAGGTGAGCGTTCTATTTAATTTACAGAGTAGATTTTTCTTTTTCTTTTTTCAACAATTTTTCGGCAAAACTTCCTGAATGGTTTGTAAATTATACCAACAAAAATTCACTTTCCTCGCCTATTAAATTTTAAGCTATTTTTTTTGTATCTTCTTTCATCCTCGTTTCTATTATTTTTATGTAACATATAGTAAGATGGCATAAGATATCAAATTGTATCGAATTAGATTTCTGGCTGTGAATATAACAAGTCTTTTCTTAACTTCTTCTAGTTGGGATCAAGGCTTTGTCAAGTTTGAATAGTTAAACACCATGTGCACCCTTAATATTGGCTTTGGTCTCAAAGCAGTCGGGAAATGTAGAAATTTTAAGCAAATGTGGAAAATGGGAATGGTGCAGGACAAGTGGAAAACATTGGTGCACACAGCAAGGATCTCACCTCAGCAAAGGAGAGGAGAACCTGTTCCTCAGGAGCTTTTGGACAGAGTCCTAGCCGCCCATGCCTACTGGTCTCAGCGGCAAGCCAAGCAGCAGCTCAGAGCAGCAGCTTGAGAACTCAGATGTAGCGGGTAAATAAAGCTTAACTTTAGAATTCGCAATCTCGCAATTTCGTAAATTGTATGTAAAGCTGACAGATAGAAAAATTGTCATGTAAATGACCCTAATGTAATATGCTACTTTCACTCGATTCACTAGATGCCAAGCCAGCTTTTCTTTCCCAGTGTAACAGTGTTGTGTGTTATGTAAATGATTGTTTCTGCAACAAGAATATGCTCACAGTTGATTCACTTGCGGTCCTCCCCTGGTTGAACTTTCACATCTGTTGTCTTCTTTTTCTTTTTTTCTTTCTTGCAATGAAAGTGTTATTGATAACATGTACCAGGAAATGAGCACATCATATTACCAATTGTTGGATTCTCTGTCAGAGATTTTATTCTCCCGCAAGTCAATTTTTTCAATCCTCTTAGTTAAAGGCATGTGATCAGCTGGGGTTTGCCAAAGTATTTTAAGGCTCATTGTAACCAGAATCATCTATGGCATTAAGTATTAGGTCAGGTCAGGTCAGCTCTTAATATAAGCACAACCTTGTAAGATCCATGATTAAATATTAGATTTTGCCTTGAATTCCAGATTTGGAGAGGATTTGATTTCTACTAAAAACAAAGTCCTTTGTATTTCGTCGATCATTGTAACCAGAATCATCTATGGCATTAAGTATTAGGTCAGGTCAGCTCTTAATATAAGCACAACCTTGTAAGATCCCTGATTAAATATTAGATTTTGCCTTGAATTCCAGATTTGGAGAGGATTCGATTTCTACTAAAAACAAAGTCCTTTGTATTTGGTCGATGAAATACATTGGCATGGAAAATGATAGTAATGGCCAAACATGTTTTTGACCAATGACCATCAAACACCATTCTTCAAAGTTTGGTATTTTTTCATTGCATTGTTGGTGGAAAACAAAGCCCAAAAGGATGAGTCAACTTACAAACGCGATGGACACGTTTTTCACTCTCAATCTGAATGATAATTTGGTCATCAATTTGGTGGTCCTCTCTGCTTTTGATACCAAGCCCCTGTTCTTTTTTCTGCTCACAGTTTCTTTCTTGGATTGGTGGTCCTTTACTACTTTTGGAAATATCCCCGCCCTCTTATGTTCTTATTCGTTTTCCTTCCATCTTTCTTACTCATTTCCATTTCTGAGTGATTCTGTAACATTTTTTTGAGAATGAATGGGATTCTCTCATTGATATGTGTCTCTACTACATTTTTTAAAGGTGAATTATTGGGATTCCCACTAAAATCAACAAAGTTACATACTTGATTTTTAAGTTTTATGGAGGCATATTTCTACAGGGTGAGTAATATAGACTTCACTAATTTTCAGGAATGATCGATTCCTATTTCTTAACGTTGTGATAGTAAGGTTGTCCTAAAATGCAAATTCCTCATCCTAGTTTGAAATCTATGACTTGTCTACTTGACCCAAAAATGTATGGTTATCCTCATAACAGTAAAGAAAATACTATAGCAAATTAGCAATACATGGACAAACTACCGAAACCAGTGAAGGTAGGAATTCCATCAAACTCAAAACCATGGCCCGTGAACCCGTGAAAGTGAGAGAAGATCCAAACGGTCAATGACTGAGGTTCAATGTTTCAGACAAAAATAAAAAGGACGAGTGAGATTGTCTTGCAAAAGACAAAGTACGTGTCCACGTGGGATGGGGGTTGAAGTCCAGACGACCATAATAGTTTTAGGAAGCCAAATGGAAGAGAAAGAGGTCGATTCTGTGGGAGAATTGACCCCCAAAAAGATAGTCAGTGGGAAAAGGACCGTCTATAAGCGGTGACATTGGAACGGTCCCTAAATCAACGGCTGTCTTTCGTCCAATAACCCGGTAAACACAACCTTAAAAAACCACGAGACCTCCTCTGAGTTCCGTTTCTCTGCTTCATCTCTGTTCTGACTCTCTCTCTCAGTGAGCTCAGGCAAGTCAAAGGTGAGAGCTTTTACTATGTTTGAGGTTCTGTTCCTGAGCATTTCTGTGTTGTTGTCTTATTGTTAAAGTTTTCTTTGTTTATGGTTGACCTTCAAATTGAAATAGATAATGCCCTTTAGATTTTATAGATAAATTCAGTTTCTTTCTCTGATTATGTTATGAAATTTTTAGTCTTTTCCTTGGGTTAAGAAAATTTAATTGGTTTTTTGAATCTTGAAGCTTTAGTATTGTAATGGGTTGAAGAAGGATACTAAATTTGGAAGGAAATTCTTTTGCTTTTGATAAAGATACCAAGTGCCTTTGGATTTGGCGTTTTTCTGTGGAGACGATAGAGTTGGAAGTTCATAATTAAATTTAGTTTAAGACTCGATTGCTTGTGCATCTCTGAAGGGGCCATGTTTTTAGATCTACTTGGGGAGGTTTTGATTTTCATTCTTGTATTTTAACGGTTTTTATAGGATTGAAGGAGGAATCTAATTTGCAAGGAAATTCTGCTGCTTTTGAAAAACTGTACTGGGATTTGGAGTTGGATTTGGGATTTGGGATTTGTCTGTTGAGGTAACAAAGTTGATGACAATGGATCCGCGTCTGCGGAGTTTCTCTGATTCTTTAAATGGAGTTCGATTAAGCAACCGACCTTTTTCCATTCTTTCACATCAGAACATTGTGCCCCAATCCCCATTTAGTAGTCATCCTTTCTTAGGTAGCGATTATAGGGAATTCAATTACCCTAGACCCGATCTAACCCCAAATGATTTATCGTCTGTCTCGAGCTTGAGTCATGAGGAGGAAGATTGTGACTTTTCAGATGAAGTCTTGAAATACATTAACCAGATGCTTATGGAAGAAGACATGGAGGATAAGACTTGCATGCTTCAAGAGTCTTTGGAACTTCAAGCAGCCGAGAAGTCATTCTATGATGTCCTTGGAAAGAAATATCCCCCTTCCCCAGAAGTAAACCATGATTTTTCAGTTCCATATGGTGAGATCCCAGATGATGGTTTCTCGGGAAACAGCAGCAACTATATTACTTCTAGTAGTAGTAACAGTGGTTTCTCTGGAAATGGCAGCAGCTATATTACTAGTAGTAGTAACAGTGGTAGCTATTTCAGTGATGGTACCTGGATTCAAAGTCCAGGTGGATATATGTCTCAATTTCAAGGTCTTCCACCTTATAACATTTCCCATTCATCGTATGGCTCTTCAACTATGGTCAGTAGCCTGGATGGGCTGGTGGAATCTCCTAGTAGCAGTCTTCACGTCCCTGATTTCAGTACTGAGACTCGATCTGTTTGGCAGTTCAATAAGGGGGTTGAAGAGGCTAGTAGGTTTCTGCCTGGTGAGACTAATTTGGTTGTTGATCTTGATGTGAATTGGTTGTCGGCTCAAGCTTTGAAGGTTAGGACTGATGAGGAAGTTGTTAAACCGGAGAAAAAGGATGAAGGGGAGTGTTCTTCCTGTGGTCCAAGGGGGAGGAAGAATCCGTATAGGGAGGATGATGAGGATGTGGAAGAAAATAGGAGTAGCAAGCAAGCGGCAGTTTCTACTGAATCTACTCTGCGATCAGAGATGTTTGATAAGATTTTACTTTGTAGCTTAGGAGAGGGTAAAGAGCACTTAATATCCAAACGGGAGCAGTTGCAGAATGGAATGATCAAAAGTGTGCCTCAGAAAGAGAAATCCAAAGGATCAAATGGAGGAAAAGGTCGTGGTAAGAAACAAAGTGGTAACAAAAAGGATGTTGTGGATTTGAGAAGTCTCCTCATTACTGTTGCACAAGCAGTTGCAGCTGATGATCATAGGACTGCAAATGAGCTGCTGAAGAAGGTGAGGCTGCATTCTTCGCCTTTTGGAGATGGGACTCAGAGACTGGCTCATTGCTTTGCTGATGGCCTCGAGGCTCGCTTGGCTGGTACTGGTAGCCAGATCTATAAAGGCTTTGTTAGCAAAAGAACACCTGCTGCTGATGTCTTGAAAGCTTACCATCTTTTCCTTGCTGCATGTCCATTTACTAAGTTGTCTAATTTTGTCTCAAACAAGACCATAATGACTTCATCACAAAAAGCGATGAGACTCCATGTCATAGTTTTTGGTATCCATTATGGTTTCCAATGGCCTACCCTTATTCAGAGGATCGCAATGAGGGAGGGTGGACCCCCAAAGCTTCGGATTACTGGAATTGAATTTCCGCAACCAGGATTCCGGCCCGCTGAAGGAGTAGAGGAAACAGGACGTCGCTTGGCAGCTTATGCTGAGACATTCCACGTGCCATTTGAGTACAATGCTATTGCAAAGAAATGGGAAAACATTACACTTGAGGAACTAAAAATTGGAAGGGATGAGTTTCTTGTTGTGAACTGTTTGTATCGGGGTAAGAACTTGCTTGATGAAAGTGTGGCTGTGGACAGTGCTCGAAATAGGGTTCTTAATCTGATAAGGAGAACTAATCCAGACATTTTCATCCATGGAGTTATTAATGGAGCGTACAACGCCCCCTTCTTTGTCACCAGGTTCCGAGAGGCTTTATTTCATTTTTCTTCAATGTTTGACATGCTCGAAACAGTTGTACCCCGCGAGGATCGGGAGAGGATGGTGATTGAGAAAGAGATAATTGGCAGGGAGGCTTTGAATGTTATAGCTTGTGAGGGATGGGAAAGAGTGGAAAGGCCAGAATCCTACAAGCAGTGGCAGGTCCGCAACTTGAGGGCTGGGTTTGTGCAAATACCTTTCGACAGAGAACTTGTGAAGCTGGCGGCTCGGAAAGTGAAATCTAGTTACCACAAGGATTTTGTTATCGATGAAGATGGGCGCTGGCTGTTGCAGGGATGGAAGGGACGGACCATATTTGCCATTTCTGCTTGGAAACCTTCGTAAGGAGCTTGAAAGCCACATTATTAGTGCTTGTAATCTGCTTCTTCGCTTTTCAAGGGGATACCGGGTTGAGTCAAGGTAGTTGTGTTAATCGATTTATGCTCTTCATAAGTTGATTGCTTCGTTGGTAATTTGGCAGGTAAATGTGGTAGCTGGTTTCGATCGTTGATTTTGATTATTGTAACACTGTCATAGAGCCCTGCTTTGATGTTCCTTTGTAGAAATCTTTCAGAATTATCATACAACACTTCTCTTCACTAGTTGATAGTAGTTGTGATGTACATTTACTCCACTAGGGGTATTCTGATTTCAGCTAGATAAAATACAATTTTTCCTTTTCTTCGAGTTTGTATAATACCTGCTTGTGTGTTATGAAAGCATCCCTTTTGATTATAGTTCACTAGTCATCCCTGAAGCAAAGGTGCTTCTTCATTGCACAATGAGACCCACCAACTGATATTTGCCAATATAATCATTCATCCTTTATTCCTTTGATTTGGTACCACATTAGCACCAATCCTTATACTACATATATCATGGATTAGACAGTAGTCTTCTGCCTATAAAATAATGCAATCTAGGCTCATCTTTATGCAATCATTTCGAATTTAATTTCAACCATGTATGACTATGGCACACACTGCTTATAACATAAACAACCAGAATTTCATAGCAGAACAACAAATGGGATTGTGTTATTCTTCGGGCATATTTGGCTCATTGAACCATCGAGGAGGATCATAACCAGAACCACCTGCAAAAAACAACCGAATTCAAATAAACTCAAAAGCCCCAAAATCAAACACAAGAAAATCAAGAACAAGAAATTACCTAGGGGATTGCAGCGGCAGAGACGCCAAGCAGTCAAGACTGTACCTTTTGCAACCCCATATCTCTTGTAAGCTTCCATCGAGTACTCACTGCAAGTCGGTACGTACCGGCAACTTTTCGGCATCAAAGGCGAGATCTCCCCTGTTTTTTTTCCACACCAAAATTGCAACAATTTGCTTAAACCCACCATTCCCAGTTTTTCACAGAACGAAAAAGAAGCTTACTTTTGTAGAATTTGAGCATCGACAACGCGGCTTTGACTCCCAAACTGTTCACTTCCTCATCTGATACACAATCCAACTTGAACGATTTCAATTTGTTGCTGAAATTGAAGTTAGGGTTTTTGGGGAGTGAGTGAGTGAGTGAGAGAGAGAGAGAAGTACCTTGTGGACTGTTTGGGTTGGAGTCTGAGTCTCCATTCAAGCAATTGACTACTCCGCGCCGTCGAGAATTCAAGGTATTGAGTTGGGTTCGGTAAATTTTGCGGGAATTGAAGTTAGGGTTTTGGGATTGGGGCTGAACAGCTAAACCCAGAGGTTGATGGTAGTTAACAACCGCCATTTTCAGCTGCGTTTGAGAAGTGGAGCCAACTTTATTTATAGGTTCGCGAGGACGACGTCGTTTCGTGTGTTCGAGTAAAATTAAAAAAAAAAGTAGTAACCTTCAATAGCTAGTTAGCTACATTTGAACGATTTCATTTTGAGTAAATGATACAAACAGTTTCTATAATTTGGGTCAATTTCCAACACTCTAAAACAATGTGATAGTTTTAGAATATTGGAAATCAAAATGTCGACCGACTCAAAATAACTCAAAATTTTGGTACTATTTGTTTATAAAAACACTTTCATTTCTATTGTCTTCTTATCATCTTGTGTAGAAATGATCATAGTATTATATATTTGCAATCAATTGGTGATGTTTTTTTTAACCCAAATTGGACACAGGCTTTTCATATGAACAATATAAATAAGCAGGGGAAAACCAAATTTCCTTGTAAAACTAGCATAGCTCCCATTATCAAGAAGGGTAGTCATACACCAAATTTCCTTGTAAAACTAGCATAGCTCCCATTATCAAGAAGGGTAGTCATACATCAAACCTAGATTATTTGAAGTTGAGAGCACCCAATAAAGATGTACCCTTTCATAAGCTAGGGGATGAAACCCCTTGAATACAACTCTAAGATTGCTTCACTGCCATAGACATGCTCATATACTAGTTATTACTCTTCTTTCCCCACAAGAGTAAATCTCAAATCTTGTTTGCAGGCAGTACAACAAGATGGAAATTAGATGTTTTAACATAACACTTGAGGCGGAAATTGGGACAGCATTAAATCAAAAACGAGTGGTGATCTGGGAAAAGAGAGCCTTGAAATCTTTGGTAGGTGTTCCGGTTCCCTCAGGCTTGGAGGCTAAATCAAATGCCTTGTTTTTGGCCTCCTCAAATTGCAATGCCTGATCAAAATAAAGGGGCATGAAAAAGTAAGCAAATCAGTAGAATGCACCACCACTCCACCAGTGACCAAAAATGGACGGCTTCCCAGGAAATTAGGAAATTGTTCATTTTGACAGCACATATATACCTGAACGCAGACTTCTGCGACGTCAGCCCTAGTAATGGTTCTTGTCTCCGTCTTCAGAAGCTCATCATCTTTCCCAATAAGAAGTTCACGAACACCACCCTGTTTGTCTTGCAAGCCTCCAGCCCTGATCAGCCATAAAGCTCCAAGTTAATTGGCTAGTCAAAGAGAATTACCGAATAAATGATCATGTAGTGACTGGTATCCATCATTACCAGCTACCAAGATGTGGTGATTTGCATACACTTGACTGGTATGCTCATATCCAAAAGTTGTAATTATATCACAGTAAAACTTGAAAGGAAACTGAATCTAGATTTCTGTCTTTGGTTCAAGCAACTAAGCTTCAGTACCCTAAGCTATGAGGGACCACAAGAACAATGTATTCTGTGGGCGTTTCAGAAGTTCTCTAACATCTTTTGTTGAAGATTAGAGTATAAAAGTCAAAGCAAAGTAGGTACCAATGCTCAGGCTTACTACTTTTTCAGTTGCGAGGTTTGCTGTCATCAATACACATGATTATAAGAAAAACCAGCCAATGACATTATAAGATCCACCAACTAAGAATACTGTGCTTGAGGATTACAACTGGACCAACCTTATGATTGTGTATGGAATACCAGAGTCAGCCAAGTACTGCTCTGCCTTCCTCTTCCAAACCTGTTTAGCAGACATTTGGATCATACTTTTTTGATTATCATATAAGCAGGATGAAATTTCATTTCCACAAATATTAGGCTTGACAGCTACCAGAAAAGGAGGTAATTCAAATGTAGACAGGGATTACTAACCAAGATATTTCCATTACCCAAGCTGTTTAGGGGGTTACTCAAATCAGTTCCACCCATAGACCCAACCAATACAATTTGCTTCACTCCCGCAGCCTTAGCTGTTAAGGATCATTATACATAATCAAAATTGACATAATGCTAGAACAAACCATGTTCAAATAACAAGTGGAAAGAAGGATAAAAAAATCTACCAGCATCAATTTGGTTTTTCTGTCCAAGCCAATCAACCTAAGAAGCAAAACCATGTATTAAAACAAGGAGGATAAACAATGGTTACAAAAACAACTGTTACAACGACTTCCTACTTACCAAGATTCTAATCATAACAATGGTTGAAAAATTACCTGTTCAGGATATTGCCCATCTTCAAAGTAGAACTCGGGCCTCTCACCCTTGCTTGGATCATAACCAGGTTTCATCTTTGGCACAGCACTTGTAAGGATCACGAGGGCATCGATACCTTGGATCGCAGGTACAATGCTGTCGGCATCTGTTATATCTCCAACATAAAGATCATCTGATCCACCAATTTTAGCTTTGCTCTCTTCTGTTCTAACCAGACCTCTAGCAACATACTGATCAGACCTCTCCTTCAACTTCTTATAAACTATGTTGCCTGTGAAAATCAACCAACAACACATTACACTCACAATCTCTTCCTTAACATTAAAAAAAGAAGAAGAAGGTCCCCTCCCACTTTCATGGACATAGATCTGAGCAACACCTCAAAATATACACAATTCAGAAAATGACTTCATTTCAGTCCTAATTGCATTTGTCAGCCAAACTTGCAATCACACATGCTTCTCCACACGGTTCCTAATTGCATCTCTCTTTCTAGTTTCAACTCCTACACTGTTGACTTCATGAATGTAATTGGTCCACTTCAAATTTCACCCCTAAATAACCATTTTCGATTGCAGCTACAAACAAGACTATTGACTCACTGACTCAGCATCAATAACCCAGCAAAAAAAAAAAAAAAAAAATCTAAATTTCAGTGCAAAACCACATAAACAACTGAACCCATCTTGACTTTAACAATTAATATAAAAAAGATTCAATCTTTTAACAATTCAACACAACCACGAGAGAATGAGAAAAAAAAGTACCAGTTCTGCCACCAGCTCCAGTGACAAGGACTGTGCTTGTACCCGAATCCGCCATCGCCGTTATAGCCACTCCTCTCCTAAAACCCTTCCTCACCCTCTTTTCAAGACTCAAAGATAAAGATGAAGCAGAGAACAATGAACTGGAATACTTATAAGAAGAAAGACTCGACCTTTGTGGAAATGCGACCCAACTACATTTATGACACTGACGGAAATTATTGTAATGATCTGATATCACCAACTGGACACGTGGTCCAGCTGCCACCGTTGCCATCAGACCTTAGTTGTACGGAACAATTTCCATAAACCCACAAAAATGCAACCCCAAATTCTTGAACCAGAGCTTGTATAGAAGGAGAAAAGCTAAAACCTTTGCTGGTTCATTCTTTGCCTATCACCTAAAACCTTATCTCTGACAGTTTCAAATTTTTACCCTCATCAAGTTTTTGTTACTCAGTTACTGTGTGGGTGTAAATTCTCACAACTCTTTACCACTTGATTATGACATAATGTATCTTTCTGCTATATATGGATTCTATTTACTTGGCAAAATATGAGAAGAAAATACTGAAAAAAACATGTCCACAACTCAGAAGCTCTGTTTGCACGGCTCATAATGCACATAACTCTAGTCAGTACAATGTAGTTGGATTAATTTGTTAGGAGCTTCACAACATGAACTAATCTAACGGTTTCAGATATAGAGTATTAAAATTTTCGTGTCACTCTATAAGACCCATTCCTAATTGTAGCCAAGGAAATTCTTTAAACCGGTTTCTTTCCCAACCACCCAACTAATCAAGGCCATGTGAAGAAAATGAATGCTATTCACACACACTACTCACTAAACAACACAAAACCTATTGCAATTTTCTTTGAAGTTATTAGTTAATTCAAGAAACTTCATGTGATTTTTAGTCAATGATGTCAACGCAAGTGTCTGGTTGTGTCTAATGACTCCACATTTCATTGTCATCAATAAGCTTAAAATATCGAACTGCATATGATAATCACCTGTGATCTAGGACATGTCGTTTTCACACTGCTTCTAGCGGAGCGGATCAATTATGCCACCGCCACGCACTTGAATGATCAAATGTAGATACGCATGTGTGTCCCTTTCGATACAAATGTCGAGTTATTTACATACTACTAAACTTTTTGTTATTATATACATCGCGTGATTAGCATGAAGTTGGATTCTAATAATTATAACTGCTTTGGCCTATGCTTCCATTGAACGAGGCAAAGGAGTAAGATAGACGTCAAAGAAACGTCCACGTTAATAGTCTGAAGAAAAATATTGAATGTTCCATTCAGTTTCATAACATAACTCTAAACTCATGCTTTAGCAATTCTATACTCAAAATAATCAATCCTAAATCTCATATCGTGATTTTCTTGATGAGTATTTTTGTGAAGTCCCTTGTCAGATTTTATCGAGTTAGATCCATTAGCAATTTGTGCTCCTCTCGTAAACTATCCCATTTTTAAGATCCATTAGTAAATCCAGACTAATTACTTGGTAAATCTCAAGCATGTATATTAGAATTAAAATCAAAGATGAATTATATATCTTTATTTTAAATAGACAAATGGGGATTGAGACCCCAAAAACATGATTTTTTTTTTCCTCAGAGAAACTAGTGCATGTTGGCACAAAACATGATTTTTACTCTAAGCTGTGACTGAAGTTTCCACTGCTACTTTTCCAGGGTAACCAACTTCAGATTTCCTATCAGCTTCCCAAAGCTCTGGTAGTGCTTCCCTCAGATTGTGGATGCTTTCTAGTGCAAAGTCAGCACCTTTAACTCTCTGTGATGTGCCAACCTGTACATTGAATAAAATTAAAACCATCAGTTAGTGACCAAATCCTTGATTCTATATGTTATCTGTAGTCCTATCCTATCTAATTATGCCAATAATTTGTGGTATAAAAATTATAAAGTTTCCAGTGACTTACCAGCACAGTGTGAAGACCCACTCTTTTGCCAGCTTGTATGTTCCTGACACTATCTTCAAAGAACAGCTGAACCATCCAAAATTTAAAAACATTAGTAAATATGGTAGTGTGGTAATGATATTCAAGTAAAACCATGAGAGAGAAATATAGAACTTACTGTTCTCTGAGGGTTAATGTGGGCAATCTCGAGGGCTTTTTCTATGGCAGCTTCTGATGGCTTGCACACAATTGGGGTTTTGGGTAATTTTGAAGAGGGGTTTGCTTGAGCAAAATGGGCAATGATGTCAAAAATCTCAGAGCTACTAGTAGTTGTTGTGGCAGGAATTTGAGCAGTGCTTAATCCCACAAACTCAATGTCATCTTCATCATCAGAAACAGTGCTTTTGTGAATAGGGTTGAGGGTCTCAAAGCAGATAATTCCCTCAAAGCAATCTTCTAAACCAAGCCTGCTTAGTGCTTTAGCAGCATGGACCTTGTCTGCATTTGTGAATATCTGTTCCACATAGAAAACAGAATCAATTAGAAGGAAGTTTAAACCTTTGGCCTTACTAGGATATTAAGTAAAGGACTAGGTGCTTACAATTTTCCTGTAAGGCAGGTTGAGCAAAAGACTCCTCAAAACAGGGTCTGGTTTTATGTTCTCATAAGGTAATCTACCATGGACAAAACTGTTGCATAGAAAATCCATAGGTTAATAATACTTCAGGACCAAAAACGCCAAGAATATGTCAAAGAATAATCAAATAGAAAGGCTTTTCTCACCTGTGGTATTCATCATAGTCAAAGTCATAGCCAATTGCCTGCAAGGAAGAAAACCCAAAATACGTATTTCATTAATGAGCTTCTTAGCAATTAAAAAAAAACAAATTCCAAAAGAAGATGGGGGAAATATCAAACAGTACCCTAAGTCCAGCCATTGTAGTTCCATAATTCTTGTACAGCAGGTTACCCAATTCAGGGATGATGCTCCTCTCAATGCCAAGCTTTTCAACCATATAATCTACAATAAAAAAGAACATAGGGAGATCAAATATATGCATTAGTAGAAAATAAATAGTCTCTGAACTTATACCCGAGTTAACAAAATTAGTTACCTTCTATGTTATTGCGGCAAGCAGTAGCAACACCAGTACTTAGGGGATAAAGGGTATCATCTAGATCTGCAGATAAGTTCAAACAAGTGGTTAAGATGGAACTTTCCAAGGTATTTTCAAAATTTGACATGAAAATTACCATAAGGAAAAGTCTTACCAAATAGAAGACAATCATATTTTGGCCTCTGAGCCTGCCTGTAACGGTCTTCATGGAACTCCATTTGATCAGAAAACCTTCAGAAGATGGCAAAAAGAAGTGAATACCAAGTTGCATGATAGCTTTAACCCAAACAAGCTTATATTAAGTTTCTTTTGAGGCTGAAACTGATTGTTTTTTCCTTGCAGAAGTAATTAGTGGCCCTTATTGACTCAGATTACCACCAAAAGAGGAAAAGGGTATGCACAGGGGGGACAAACTGATTCTGAGGCCAGCACCAGGAAGCTAGGTAGGATAAGGCTTTCCTAGTTTCTGAATGGACAATCCACAACCTCTAGTATAAACTGAATCAAGAAGAGGTGGACCAATGGCTTTGATTGGTGTTATCTAAACTCTAATGTATGTTCACCTAATAACTTAAAAGATGTGCTTACTTTATGTAAGCACATAGATTACTGCCTAAAGCAGCTACAATCAAAGTAAGTTTAAACAAAGTTCATGTGTTTTATGAAGCACTTTCCCCAGTGTATCATAACTTTAGGGAGCAGGTACTACTCATTGAAGGGTCTTTCCAAGAAGAACTAAAAACAATGATATTTTATTTGGATGAAGAAGAAAAAGATGATCATGGCAATCTGGTATGATCAAAACCCAAATCTTCAAAATAAGGAGTACTGGAAATGCAATAACATTTCTATGACCATGAAACTCACCAGATTAGAATGTGACTACCCGATAAGGGAGAGAAAGAAAGAAACTGAAAGAGAGTTTCTTCCTTGCAAGAAGAGAACTCTGAAGAGAGAAAGCAATGCTCTTTGCTTAAGGTATTGAAGAAATGATGGAGTGGGAGGAGGAATGAGAGAGGCAGAGGCGGGTTTATATAGGCAAAGCTTGGCTTTATTCCCACGAGTTTCTGAATTTTTTAATGGCTAATACGCCTATACTCAATTATTTTTTTCATCTTAATCACGTTCGGTTAATTTAAAAAAATTCCATTAAAGTAAACAATAAAATGAGGAGGAGGAGGAGATCGAAGTTAACAGGAAAGAAAGCAGGAAATTCTGAAGGGTTGAAAAAGTTGAACAGGATGCTGTATTTTGTGGACTCCCTCTATTTGTCCAGAAATTTCCAGTTTTGCCACCACCTTACACTACCCTTTCAGGTCCAAATTATCCCTTACAAATTTTCCTAATTCCAAACACACCCTTGTTAGAAAACTAGACTGACTAGTGGTGACTGGTTAATTGTCCAAAACTAGCTAGTGGATGCCAACCATGCATGATAATCTCTATATTATGTTCTGATGTCTGATCTAATCAAAATCAAACATTAATTCTAGCCAGGGAGGTATATGCTATGATGCATGCGTGTGGAACATACTTAGCTTAATATGCCGTGAGAAAGTGTGATGGCTAATTTGGAAGAAAAAAAAAGTCTAAATAACTAAGGAGTTATTAGGAAAAAAACTGGCTTACAACTCTATTTTTTCATACATATACATATATATATATATATATTTTTTTTTTGAGAAAATTAAGTTGTGTGAGATTTTTTAAGTTTCTGAATATGGTACTAAATTTTGTTTTGAGAATATGGTTGCGACCTAGGATGTCTAGTTTTGGATCCATTAATCTGGATCCTTCTGGAATCATGTTGTGATCACCAGTAAGGACAAAAGCCAGCATATATAGGAGTTGGATGGTCTGAATCACTCTTTCACACTATCATCAAAAAATATTTCATGAATAGCTTGGTTTAAACAATACTAAATTCACCATATTATAGTGTCCTACTCTAGTTCCATTTTGAATCTGGATATTTCTAACAAGAGAAGTAATAATATTTGCAAACACATTATTTGATAAATAAATGGGTGCTGCTATTGTCATCCTACTAATTACCACTTTGTTCATCCTAATTTTCTTCTCACCTTACATATTTTTTTTTAATTGTAAGTTTACTTTGTTCACCCATTTGTAGTACCTAAAATACATTTTTCCAATGTAGGATTTAACTGTTTTTTTTTTCTTTTTCTTTTCTATTTGGCTTCCTCTGCGTCTCTCTCTCAGTTCTTTTTGGTTTCTTTCTCGTTTCTCTCAATCAATTAGTCTCATGAAGTCTTAGTCAATCAGTCTCATAAACGAAGAAACATGAAAATAAAAATGCAATTATCTCATTTTTAGGCTCCAAGTTGGTGTTTTCAGACTTCATCATGATATATTTTGAGGCATAAAAGTTGTTGGCACACAACATGAAAACGATTGAAGATGATGATTGCTAAGAAAGAAAGAGTTAGGATTTAACGATGAATAAAAAGATTAAAAATGAAATTTAAGTAATTGCTCTGGTATATATAATAAAGAAAATAAATTTATAATTTTTAATAAAATATTATCTTTTATTATATTTTTATATTAAAGTATTTTAATTTTTCAATAAATCAGAGTTCGACGTCGGGTCGGTTTTGATCAATGAGATGAGCACGACAATGCTCACATACGGCCGATGTTAATCAATGAGCGTCCACACTTGTCATTGCATATGGTATTTACTTTATAATCATTTAAACTTTATTCATTTAATCATTTTGTTTTGGAAAGAAGGGAAGTTGAGCAAGGCAAATCAAGTCTAAAGACCAATTATTGGTCAATCAGAAAAACTGGTATTTTATGCATTCAATTTCAAACAATCATGGAAGATGTTCATTTACTGCTGACTTAGTAGATTGGTTTATTTCTTTATCAAAGTTTTGGTTGAATTTGTACTTGATTATACTTTCACGTATGTATATACAGTTTTTTTTGGTCTAGATATGTATATACAGTTGTGGTATCTCTAGCGAGCAAAATCATATAGTTAAGCTATATATACACATTTTCCATGCTCGATCATGAACAGAAAAGCTAGCTATTACATCAACATGCAGAACACGCACTGGTTTTGTAGGGTCATACTGCCTACAAATATAAACAAAGATGATAAAACTTGTATGCCAAAATATCCAATACTAGCTAGTTGGTTCAGTATTTTAAATCAATAGACTGTGGATGAAGCTAGCTAGCTAGATATATGTCTGTATCTTCAATATTAATTTTCTGTGAATAATATACCAGAGATTAATAACCTCCATAATTGGGGCGGGGGCATGTCAATATGTCATATTCAATTTTAAATGATTGTTGATGGTATATATGATTGCTGTGCTATCTATCTTATACAATTTTCGTATGAATAATTGGTCGAAGTAGTCTTTAAATAATACAGGTGTCATTGCAATGATGCAAATTTACGTCTTATATGGGCAATACTTTACATCCGCTTAGCCAGTTGCCAACGCAAAGATATATATTGTGATTTGTGATCCATCTTGCTTCTTTCAAATTCTAATACTAAATATATGATGCATGACATCAATAAAACGTTTTCTATGTTGGCCTTACTGAACCCCTTTTATTTGCAAGTGGATCTGTACGTACAGATATATATATCTCTCACCTAAACTTGACTTGCTTTACTAGTTTCCTAATGATTTAATTTTCCCAAGTTCAGTAAATGTTTAACATTTGTATATTAGAATTTTTTTTTTTTTTTTAGGGAAATGGAATCAGGTTTCAATATATTACGACGTCACACCGTCAAGCTAGAGGGTTTCAAGAAACCACTCATAGTACAAATATAAGCACAATATAGACTGCGCAAAGCAGGCAAACACCTAATCAGATTGTCTAAAGCAGCCAAATTATTACTAGCTAAACCTAGAAAAAGAAAATGCAACAAATAAATAACCCATCACCTATCCAACCCCGAATCAAAGCAACTGACATAACAAGCACTGACGCCTCAGACCTTCATGGTGTACATCGTCACTCATCAAGCAGCACACAGCCACAATCAAGGACAAAATAGGAGGTGAGCCGAGCCAAACTCAACTATTCAAAACAAGAAAACTGAAAAACTACCACTCTCCAAAAAAAACCTAAATCAGGCCTGGTCCAAGAAAAGGAAGGGAATAAGAGAATGGACTTACCCAGCCAGACCACTAGGAACGGCCCAGGCAGGCGGAGGCCCATTGGCCAAGGCCCATCTCTTACCCACACCTTCCTAGATTCGCCCTCGTCAGGCTTCAAGAGAGCAGCCTCCTTCACCAATTCGACGGCCGGTCGTGGACCTCCACCGTGGCCATGGTCAAGTCTGGACCCCGACGCCTCCTCGCCACCTAGCCTGGCAGGACGGATCAGAATCCGGATCCAAGCACCGTCACAGCCCAACCACCCTTAAACTCGAACGGAGCCGGACACACCTGGATCAAACAATGTTGTGGACCACCCCTGCCCTCGCCGCGATCAAAGTCTGTCACCGCTTGGATCGAAACCCGCCAACACGATCTGAGAAGCCTCTAAACAAAGAACCCCTCACCGCACCCATGATCAGAGAAGCCTTCGATCAGAAAACTCCTGCCGCACCCCACGATTGTCACCGAGAACCAGCTCGGCGCCGTCGCCGTACCTCGTCACTCCCACGGTCGTCGCCTTGCCTGAGGGAAGAACGCCACCGCTGCTCCACGAAACCTAGGTTTTGCCCGTCGAGGTTGCTCCTCAAAACTCGGAGGCTTCCCTGATCTTGATAAGAGTGCACATCCACTTATTTTTGTTTGTATATTAGAATTCTTATTTCAGATGTTTATAGAGAAATTAAATATAAATTCAATTTTCTAAAGAAGTATTGGAAAAATCCATACATATTTTTTTGATGGGAAAATTTTAAGAACAGTGTACGAAGTTTGGCCCACTATTGATTTTCGTACACGAAGTTACAAATTATGAACTTTGGTACATGAACTTATAAACCCGACCAAAGACTTGTACACGACGTTAATGACGCCATTAGAAGGTGTGAAACGTGGCAATTTTTAGGGGTAAATATGTCCTTTCATTGTTCATCTTCTGCAAATCTCTCTCCCCTCTCTCTGCAATATCAGATTTTTTTTCTTCTTCTTCTTCATACCTCAATACAAATTGTTCTTCTTCTTCATTTGGATTCTACCATTTGTTTCCTTCTCACCTTCTTGATCAACCCGAAATGCCAACCCATCAAATAAGGCCAAGCCAAATATAGTTCTAAACAGCCTTCCTGATCCCATAAACAAAATATAACAGTCCCTTCCTCAGGATGAGTTCCTCTCCACAAAGAACACCATAATCCTAATCCAACCCGAAACCAGCCTCCCACAAATCGAAACCAAAATCAGCACCTCCCATTTCCACAGTATCAATTTCCACAGATTCATCTCTCTCAAAACTCTGATAAAACGTTTTTTGGGAAATTCTTGCACAAAATCTCCACCTAACCAAAACAAACCAGAAACTAAGTCCTTACTGTAGGCGAATTCGGCTGCTCCGAACCATATCCTGCACATTGCAAACACAAAAAGCAAGAGGTAACACAAATGAGAGAGAGAGAGAGAGAGAGAGAGATCCATAACTAGAGTCACGAAATCGATTTCAAATCAGATCTGATACAAACAAAGGAAACAAATCTAAGTGAGTGTGAAAGGAGTAGAGGCTTCACTCCTCTACTCACCTTGAAAGCCATTGTGAATACCGAGAAGGAAGAGAAGAGGCACGAGCATAGAAAGCAGAACCAGGTCTAAGACTCCTACCACCAAACCTTTCCATCTGTTCTTTCCGGCGTATGCCATCTCTCTCTCTCTCTCTCTCTCTCTCTCTCGCCGCCGTAGCCTCCTAATCCGATATCATACCACTATAAATTTCCCCATCCACGATGACGATTCCAACTGCAATCCACCGCAATTTCAGCTTCTCCTTCGTCTCTAGCTTCTTTTTCTTCTTCTAGTTCTCAAATGCAGCGAACCACTCTTGGCCGTGGAATAAAAAACCGACACGCCATAAAAGGTGTGGTTCTTCTCCAGCATGTATCATTCAGATTCTTCCAGTGTGATTATGCAGCTCTCTCTTTCGCTTTGTCTATGTGAGAGTCTGTGTCACTGCTATTCAAATCAGCATCGATGCCTTGACGTTGATAACGTCATTAAGGAAGGTGGTGGGGAGAGAGGGATGATCGGAGGATGGTGTAGGAAGAAGAAGAAGAGAGGAGGGATTATAAAGAAGGGTTATGCGAACTGCGAAGGAGAAGAGAGATGGGTTTGCGGTGAAAACCATATTCTACCCTTCATTATATGTATAATGACATACCCACTGACGGGGTTATTGACGTCGTGTATAAAAAGTTGGTCGGGTTTATAAGTTCATGTACCAAAGTTCATAATTTGTAACTTTGTGTACGAAAATTAATAGTGGGCCAAACTTTGTGCACTGTTCCTAAATTTTTCCCTTTTTTGATTGATTTACACCTAATCCACATAACAAAGATTTCAAGTATGTATCTGATAATTGTAACTAAATCTAAATTTATGTGTTACCATAGGAAAAAGATGGCTTCTCGCCTCCTCTCTCTGGCGGTGAGTCTTTGTACTCGAGGCCTTACATCTTTTGATGGCGGCGATGTCCAGTCTCAAGCATATGGGTGGCCTCCGCTACCCTCTTTTCCTTCATCTCTATTAGAAGTTGGTAGGTATAGGGTGGAAAAGATGGGACTGACTTACCTCAGGCCGTCTTTGCCTACAACGGATTATGTGGGTTTGAATCCTCGGGTGGCAGTCTATCTCCTTCTCTTTGGGTGGTAGTGGACTGGTTGGATGGGGGTTTGCTACTGGGTTCGTTAAGTATGGCGGAAATAGAGTCTGGCAGCATGTTGCTATGACTAAGGCTGCGGACAAAGAGTGGAGTAATGCTAGCGGCAGTCCAGGTTATGGCGGTGATGATTGGGTCTATTCCATGATGGTCGTTGCCGCTAATAGTGGTCGATTCGTGAGGTTGAGGTGGTTCCAAACTAGTGGAATTGCGAGAGAAGTGGCTGTCGGGTGGGATGGCGGCACTGTGGAAGCTAGGGTTCCTGCATGGTGGTTGGGCCTATATACTTAGGTTCCTTGGCTTTGGGCTTATGTTGGTAGGATTGGGATATGGGCTTGTATTGTTGGGTTTAGGCCCTTTGCTGATGAGTTGGGGTTTATCCCTTCTCATTAAGGTCTTTTGCTTTTTTTTTTCTTTTTTTTTTGAAAGAAGGTCTTTTGCTTTTAGTTTAAGAAGAATTGAAGCTATAACTTGAATTGTTTGGTTTTTAGCCTTAGTATTATCGGGTTCTTGGTTCTCGGACCTTAATCTTAGGGTGGTATTATGTCAGGGTCCTTTGGGTTCCTAGGTAGTGGCTCAATTCCAACATAGTCTCTCTGGGGTGGTTCATTGTATAATGTTATCTATATTTGCTAATATATTGGAGTGGCGTCTTTTCTTAAAAATAAAAAATAATAAAAAAATTCACGTAACTAATTCTTTTTTTTATTAGATAAACAATCCAAATGCTACATTAGCTACAAGTCTTTCGTGAGTCGAACTCACAACCTCCCACTTATAAAGGCGAGACTATACCACTAGACCAAATGGTACTGGGCGTTAGGGCTGGCATTTTGTGCCGAGAAAAACCGTACCAACCGCATCCGTGCCGAACTAAAGAAATTGGTAGCCAACATTGCGGTAACCGAACTCTTGGTATGGTACAACTGTACCGACTCCACATACACCGTACGGTAATGGTTTGAATTTTCATATATACACGGTATACCATACCGTACGGAACTCATGTATAATACAACAATACTCATTTTTTTATTCTTCTCTCTTCTTCTTTCTGACTCTCTTCTTTTTCTTCTTTCTTCTTTCTTGAGTTATTCTCTCTAGACTCTCTTTTTTTATGTTTTTTTTCTGCTCTCTTCTTATCTTCTTCTTCTTCTCTCTCACACTCTTCTCTTTCTTCTTTATGGACTCTCTTTTTTTAGTTTTTTTTTTTCTGCTCTCTTCTTGTCTTCTTCTTCTTTTTAGTGTCTTCTTCTTTCTGACTCTCTTCTCTTTCTTCTTTCTTCTTTCTTTTCCCGGCCCGTCTCTTCTTTTTCTTCTTTCCTCTTTCTTCTTTCTTCTTTCTGGACTCTCCTTTTTCAGTTTTTTTTTTCCTGCTCTCTTCTTCTTCTTCTTCTCCTCCTCCCTCATTCATCTGCTTCGGGATGGTGCCGAACCGTACCGAACTAACCGATTAAATCAGTATACCGACTTCTTAGTATACCGGATTATGTGGCCAGTAGTGGTATAGTTTTTTACATACCAATATAAGTTGGTAAGGTACATGGTATTGACTCATAAGCTCCGGTACTACCGAAACCAGCCCTACTGGGAGTAACTAAACTTTCTTTGTAGTGTATTGTTGTATAATTAATATTTTTTGTATTGTCCTATATGCCTGATGTATCCTTTGGATAGTGAAAATTAATATGATATGATAACTTATCCTTAATTTTAGCAATTGTAGCTACTCATTGAAATATGAATTCTAATTTCTTTTTTTATTTCTTAAAATATAATTGTTTCTTAAAATAAAATCATTTACAACAATTCTTATTTTTCCAATTTATTGCAATTAATTTTATCTTTTTTTTTTAATAAAGAAAACGTGTTGTTCATACCATGTACAAGTGGCACACGAGCACTGGCACCACATGCCTAGAGAATCTGCCAGAGTTGGAGGCAACACACCGAAATATCTAGACAACAACCAAACGCCTCATGGCCACCCTCCAAGTTAACTTAATATTATTGAGCAATCCCCAATATGGAAGAAAGTCTTCCCACATCGAAAACAGCAGACAAGAAAGTCCCAATAATTGCTATAAAAAAGCCACATGTTGCCAAATCTAGTAAGAACATTCTATTCCCTTTTCGTACCTTTACTTGTTAACATTTTCACCGATACTGAATTAGGCATCAGTGGGTTATAAACTGACAGCCACGGTCTCCTTCTGACCCTTGTTTGTCATTGACATGTAGCGATATATCAGCGCATAAAAGACTCGACGTATTCTGGACAACCCCAACTATCGGTGGTATTACATAGAAATCATATATAACGAATTACCCAAAGGAGGCTGTTTGAAAAACAATTGCCTAAATAGTTTCACTTTTTTAAGGAACAATAAAGCACATCGAAAAATTGTTCTACATTGGTCATGAGAAATCAAAAGGCACAGGTGAAGTGAACCTTCTTAGGGACATATCTTAGCCTCCTCTACCCTTGCCCCATCGCACAGAATTGCCATAGTTGCGGGCAACTCCAACCACCAACGCGCTCCAAAACTCATCCACACTGACGACCTAACGCTATTGGGACCCCACAGCCCTCCTCCTTGATCTGCTGGCCAACCAATAAGGATAAGAAAGAAGAAGCAGAACCTGAACCGCCTCCAATCTAATGACTTATGGTCAAGCCCCAAGAAGGGAAGGCATCCATAATCATGGATGAAATTCTAAATTGAAAATAAGGATTTTCAATCCCAACTTCAGCAGAGCGATTGCTAGGTTTTTAGCTACCACTTAAATATAATAGGAGATCTAAATAACTATTATTTTTTTTCAATTTTATCCTTAATTGTTTTCGTTTTTCAAAAATGTTGCTGGTATATACGTAAGAATTCCATTTTACTAAGGTTTGCGATTATTTTTAAAAGAAAATTGTCAGCACATTCATAGTTCAGCAATAGTACACATAACGACCCACCTGAGTGAGGTTATCAGAAAGAGTCATTACCTAATTAAACCCATATTTTCAAGCCATTTAAGCTACAAAATTTTACCATAAAATTATTATTAGATAAACCAATTATTAACTAGGAGTGTGTGTTTGGTGGAATGGTAAGACAATGATTTCTCATTTGAAAAGTTGTGTGTTCGAGCCCCATCAAGGGTAGGGAGGGGTGGAGTTAAAAAAAAAAAAATCATTAACCTTCCAAATGACGATTTATATCAAAGAGGTAGGCCTTCTCGAAGCATTTACGAAAGGGATCGTTTCTTTTATCAATCAGAGTATGACAACTATTTGGAAAACAAAAAATAGATCTATGCATGGCATTGTACCGTAAAACTATATATGCGATGTAAACCTCTTAACTAGGCATCAAAGAAACTCGTAACATTAAACATGCCTTATAGCTAGCCATGACATTAAATAACATACATCTAGAATAGGTGACCAAAAAATCATATAGCAATGAGGTATCTAAAACTACATATCTCTTGACAAGGTATCAGAAAAAACTTATATGATAAAATAAAACGCCGGTAGGCATTAAATTTTTAGAACTTGAAAGTCACGCCTACTACCTCATAGCCACAATGTTAAACATACCTTATAGCGACAACATTACATAACATACCTCTAGAATAGGTAACCAACAAATCACACAGCATTGAGGTATCTAAATCTATATATCTCTTTACGAGGTATCGGGAAAAACTCATAACATAAAACAACCTACCTCATATCCATGAACATCAATAAATTTGAAATAGGTAACCAATGAAACTCATAGAATAAATAAAAATAAAAATGCCGGTAGGCATTAAACTTATAGAACTTGAGAGTCATGTCTACTATGTACCTTATAGTTATGAAATTAAATAACATTAAACATATCTTACAGCCATGAAAATAAATAAAATACATATAGATTAGGTAACTTATAAATAATATAGCAATGAGGTATCTAAAACTATATATCTCTTGACATGGGATCAGAAAAAAATCATAGCATAAAACAACTTACCTAACTCATAGCCATGAACATTACTAAATATCATAAATTTGGAATAAGTAACCAAAGCAATTCATAGCATGAGAGAAAAACAAAATAAAATAGAAAGCCACTAGGCATTAAATTTTTTAGAACTTGGAAGTCACGCCTATTACCTTATAGCCATGACATTAAACACAAGGTTCTAAAAATCACTAAGCGCTAATTGGGCGGTAACCCGGCGTTAGGGGCCTAGGCAGCACCTAGGCGGTTTCTAAACTTTCTATTTTTTAATTTAATTTAATTTTTATTCTTCAACAATTAATCTATTAGTCTATTAAAGCCTATTGCATCAGTGCCATTAAATCAAATATTCAACATGTTGAATTATATATTTATTGAACTAACGTAAGGATGTCTTTGGGTTAATTCACCCAACATAGCCCTTTTTTATTTAATTTCTTTTTTGACAAATAGTACTTCTCATAGAAACAAAGTCTAGTGGGCTAGAAGAAACAACGGGTCAGTGACCAAATCCATGGAACAATTAAGGAAAAAGTGGAAAACGTATCAAACCTATCTCAGCCTTCTTTTCTCCCTCTCCTCTCATCATCCGCCTCGGACCCCAAGTCCCCAACTGAACAATTGTCACCCCACAGCCTTATATGATTCCACCATTTCTTTATCTCAATGATTTCAAGCTTTCCTAGGTATTGATTTCGAAAGTTTTGTGATGGATGTTTGATTATATGATTGAAATTAAATCAAGATGATGTTTAGAGGGAGTGAGGGACAGATCGAAGTCGTCGAGGAGAGAGAGGATGAAGGATCAGAGTTGAGGAGAGAGAGAGTGATGGTGAGAGGACTCATAGGAGAAATCAGAGATAGTCAAGAGGACATACTAGAGAGAGAAAGTCGAGCCGTCGAGCCTCGAGAAGAGAGAGAAAGTGAACAGATGCGCACCACCTAGCGCCCATTTCACTGCCTAGTCCAAAATCGGGGTGGTCAGCCTGCGCCTAACGCCTAGGCTGCTGCCCAGACCAATTTTTAGAACACTGATTAAACATACCTTTATAGCTATAACATTAAATAATATACCTCTAGAATAGGGAGCCAATAAATCACATAGCAATGAAAATTTTATACTAATACAAACCATTATACGAACTAAATTCTTGATGACATTTCATCAAATACAATGAATGTGGCAATGCGCCACAATGAAAAGTAAAAAAAACAAAAACAAAACAAAGAACATTGTTCTCCCTAATCTTAATCACAAGAACAAATATTATCAATAGTAAGAATCAAATAACTTAATGGTGCGTCTATTTCCACCCTACTAAATACTTTGTTCACCCTATAACAAAAAAATTTCTTTAAAATTATAAAATTGTCCTTAACAACAATTATTAACAAAAACAAAGAAAATGAGAATTCAATTTTGTTTTAATTAAAACTTAACCCAACAGACATCCTAATTATGAATTATCATAACAGCTTTCTATACCAAAAATATATATATGTATCATCTTAGCTTCTTCATCGCTATCCGACTAAACAAATAATTAGACGAAATTTTCAAGCTATAGCAACAAGTGAAAAGCATTGTTGATTAGTATTATTTTGTTCTACTTCATGTGACTCGTGTTTGATTCTATGTTATAATAGTTGATGAAGGGAGAAAATAGAGAAAAAAAAAAAGAGTAAAAAGAAACTAGAAGGCATATGGGGTTGATGGTGTGCTAATTTTCTTTTTCTTTTTTCTTTTCTGATTTCACATTTTCAATGGTAATATCTTTTTTTCTTTTTTAAATTATTTGAGGGTGACATTAGAAATTTCATATAAAAATTTAATTGTAGGGTGAACAAAGCATTTGGTAGGGTGGAAATAGCCTTACCCATAACTTTTTTTTTTTTTTTATCAAGAAGAAACTTCATTAATAATGAACTGGATACAATGAGTTTTGGCATCATCTCATACACATAAATGGCCACTGGATTTCACACTGGAACTCCAAAATGACAGACTAACGGAGCCAACAAGACCCCGACTCAACTATAGACTTAACTTGCACTACAACAAAAGGCAAAGACAAAACTATATGATAGACAAAAGCGCAAAAGCAGTGAATCATTGACATCTCACATCTCGTCCAGCCAGTAAGAACTCTAAACTAGAAAACTTACTTGTGTTGACACGAAGCTCACCCACCAGAGTCCTCCTGACCAGTGCTTGATCGACGAAGCCAACACTCATTGTGACCTAAACCCGATCAAAAAGGTGACCAGACAATCAGACCTGGGACTAAAAAACTCAACACCATCACCACCCTCTTGTCAACACCATCCATCCACCACTGCTCCAAATCGCCATCGCCTTCGACCCAATCTCAGACAGGAAAGACCCACTAGAAGGCCAAGGATGATTGTCAATAGCCAGACATTTTCGCCACCGCTGCTGACCCAACTCCAGAACAGGAACGACCTCTCGACCGGAGAAGAGAAGATTGTCTATACCAAAAATTGCAGTGCGACCCAACAGCTAAAACTAAAAAAACCTACAAAAGACTTATTGAAGAAAACCAAATAAAGAACCAAACACCAAAAACTCTCAGCTGGCCTCTACACCCACCACCACCACCATTGCCGATTGACCCCGAACAGCCCTCTGCCATCAGAATCGCCTGACCACCACCCTCTGCCACCAAGATCACCCCAGGCCTTTCCCAAATCGGGTCCATCCCATATCAAACCACCCCATCAAAATGGACCCAAACCGATCGGGACCAACCCAGGCCGCCACCACAACTCCCCTAAACCGCCACCACCACTACCCGATCCGCCGAAGAAACATTGACTGAGGACCCGGCATACTGCAGACCCGTACGGGCTCACTAAGCAAGGTTGGATCGGAGACGAACTTCGAGGAAAATAGCCAAAATGGAAAAGAAAAGCAAACAAGCAAAATGGAAAAGAAAAGCAAACAAGCAAAATGGAAAAGAAAACAAGATCAAGAACGAGTACCCTCCCTCCTCTCCAGCTGGAGATCCCAATCAAATTGATCGAGATCTGGCCAGAGAGAGGGAGGAAGGGGGGAAACTGGTTTCGGGGGGTTTGTTTAGAGAGAGAGGAAAAAGTTGGGGTTATTAGTTGTTAGCCTCACCCATAACTTAATTACCTCTGTAATAGATCACCCATAACTTAATTACCTCTGTAATGGACTAATAGAAGGATTTTGAACCCAAAAGAAAGATATGCAAAAGGTTGAGGCTATTTAAACCCCACCAAATGCTTTGTTCACCCTACAATTAAATTTTTATTCTAAAATTTTCAATTTCACCCTCATATAATTATATATATATATATATATATATATATATATTATCATTGAAAATGTGAAACTGGAAAAGCAAAAGAAAAAGAAAATTAGCACACCATCAACCCCATGCCTTCCAGTTTCTTTTTACTCTTTCATTTTTTTTCCTGTTGTTTATCTTCTCCATCATCAACTATTATGACATAGAATCAAACACGAGTCACATGAAGTAGAACAAAATAATACTAAACCGACAATTCTTTTCACTTGCTGCTATAGTTTGAAAATTTCATCTATTTATTTGTTTGGTCGGCTAGTGATGAAGAAGCCAAGATGATTTTTTTTTTTTTGGTATAGAAAGCTGATATGATAATTGGTATGTCTGTTAGATAAAGTTTTAATTAAAACAAAATCATTTCTCATTTTCATTATTTTTCTGTTAATAATTGTTGTTAAGGACAATTTTGGGATTGTAAAGAAAATATTTGGTTATAGGGTGAACACAGTATTTAGTAGGGTGGAAAATAGAGGCTCAGCATTCATTTAAAGCAGCAATTAGCCCATTTGAATTTGAAAAAAAGACCAATATTGCATGATTCTAGCAATTTTAATACCAATATTGAAGCTAGAGATTATTATTTTTTTAGTTAAAAAATAATATATTTATCACAAGCCAGAATAGGATGTTACATACCATTCCGCTATCATTTAAGGGCATAGACAGACAAGAAGCTAGTGGTAGTACCCACATGTGGTATGTATATATAGTCCTACTCATTATACATTCAAATACGTAGAGATAGTGAATACCTCATTCGATACTACTCTAGAGACACTAGAGAGACATTGGGTGCACATCAAGTTAATATATTAATGCCAAGTACTTTAATCATGACATTACATAATGTTACTTTTTTTTTCAAGAGATAGATTAGCGTAGGTTCTCTTATTTATTTCCTCTAGTGCCAATTTTTATAATTTTGAGAGAAAGAATGTTGTATTATATATCTTACATGACAATTTTTTGTGTAAGTTGAAAAAAATAATGGATGAGTTTTATCTAATATTTCTTATGGAAATTGAGTATATAATGAATTACCCCAAAGCCCGAGTTTATATTCAAAAGTCTCCAACATCATCCAATTTGCATTTGTATTCCAGAGAGCAAGGAGCATATGAGATCCATGTATTCCAGAGTATTTAAGGGTTTTCCTCTTATTAGGGTTTAGTTCTTGAAAGATAGAGGTCAATGTATAGCAAAATTTCTCAGAGAGACAACTAAATAAGTTTCCTAAATTCGAGCAGCAAGCACAGTGAGTAGATTCAAAAGGTTTTTCCCTCAATCCCTCAAGAAAACTCATGAATCTACTTGGGCGAAAGAGTTGGCTAATTTGATATATAATGTTGACTCATTTTGAGTTCGGTAGTTGTTATAGCAATATACAAACCTTTATCTATTATATTTTATATAAGAGGAAAAAGAGGGGGGAGGCTTTTGACCTCACAAACTCAACCTCTTTGATTAAAGTTGAGATGTTTACTCTTTTTATCTTTATGAATAAATAGAAATGTGTTTGATGAAATGCATCACAAATACAACTTAATTTCTCTACAGTCTAGCAGTTGAGAGTTGAAGTTAATTTTGGAGCTTCTTCACCTTGTTCCTACTTTCTACATAGATAAAATCATGTACCCACCTTGCTAGTGTTAGATGTGTAGATGATCTTTAGTTAGATGAGTCACCCGCTATTATTCGGAATATGCTCTATGAGAATGTTGTTGATTTTGTACATGACTTTGGTCTAATGTCCTCCCTGATGTATTCTAATTTCTCTATTAATAATATATACAATAATATGTACAGGCGTGGAACGAGTATGTACCCACCATTAAACCATGGTCCAGGCGTCGCCAGCTGGCTTCATGTACATTGTCAATTCATTTTGGATCCGGTTATTAGCACTGTATTATGTACCATTGAAGGCAGTGCCGCCACTAAGAAAGTGCAAATGAACCCCATAATACAGAGCAAATTATGACACAGCTGCTTGCCATATTTTAATCTACTGTGAGGAAATGATTGGAGCCGTAGTCTTAGAGAACAAGGAAAAGTACAAAAGAAGCATATGAAAAAGGAAGGAAAAGGAAAGTGGTTAGACCCTTACTGAGTAGTAATTAGTCGCCCTTTTCCCATTCACCATATCCTTAATATATAGGAAAGATGGTTACATATACTACTCGCTAATCGCTATGATAGGTCTGTCTCATGAAAGATCCATTTCTGACTCGTCCCCTCAATTATTTCAAATACCTGGGGTGGCTGTGATCACGACCCTCGTATTGTTTTTTTTTTATTTCTTACTTCTCTAATTCATATTATAGCATTATTATTCAAGGCCCTAAGCCTCCAGTTGGTGAGGTTGTTATATGGAGAAAGCTACAGCAACGGAGAGTCGTAAATATCATGATCTGGCATTGCCAGTCAAACGAGGAGAACCTCGAATTTAAATTGCCATACCAGAAATATTTTACTGGTTTATGATTTGGTTTTATATGTGAAGCTGAGGAGTACTTGTTTAACTTTCTGCATAAAGTCAACATATATGGTTCACAAGATGAATTCAGAGACATTTTGTACTTCGTACATTTTATTTCAGATTAGTACATATTGTATATGATAAAATCAACCCAACAATGATTCATGGCATCCCCTAAAAATATCTGGTGTGCCTGTTTAGATATTTCTACTTGCTACTGGCTAAACTTAGGTCAGTTTTCTTTTAGGAACCTTTCTTTTACAACGCCCTAATGTTTGAATTTATTCGGTATATTCCTCCATTCAAATCTATAAAATTCTTTCGTTAGTTATTAGCATTCTGAGGTTTCCACTTCAATGGACTTTTTCATGAGTTGGATTTGGATAAATGAGTTGTTACACACAGTTACAAAAAGTTGCATTGTGGGTCTTTTAACTTTATTGGAGTACTTCTTCATGAGTAAGATTAGATGAGCGAGGTTATATGACTGTAAATATTTGGCATGAAAAAATGCACAAAATGATAGTGAGAAATGACTAGGGCCAAAGTAGGCGAAATTAAATTAAGATCGGTCAAAAGTCTCAAAAGCCATTGGTAAATTATAAAATTGATGAAACAAACAATAAAGAACGGTCAAAGTTTAAGAAAAAAAAATGCAAGTTTCGTGCCATTAGTAGAGGAAGCCTTCCAAAGTGGTTCATTAGTTATTTCTATAAATAAGAAAATGGAAATTTAGTTAATACTTTAATAAGGATTTAGCCAAGGAATTCAGTTTACACAAAATTGAGTGTACGTATTATATAGCCAATTGCAAGAGCAGTATAATTACAATCCAATCTGGATTGAGTGTGATTGAGGTTTTGTTCCTAATTAGCTAAGACTACTTGTCTTATTTGAATGCTTGCATAAGTATGACAGGGACTGGCCAACAGCTTAGGAACCCATATGTATGTAGACCTGGTTTTCTCACACGTACACACACACACTAAGAGGCGTTATGAAGAGGACGTCCGCATGGTCGCTAAAGTGCGGAATTTCACGCTGCAGCCGCGTTCAGGCAGCAATGGGCCTTGCCGGACGGAGGCCAGGGGTCGAGCCGAACCAGTCTGCAGTAGGGTGGAGTTACCGGTGACCGGTTTGCAGTGCTGCCCAGAACCTTGTAGTTGCAAGTGAGGTCGCTGCCCAGAACCTTCAACCTCAATCTCCTTCGACCTCGATCGCTGCCCATAAGAGGTCTGAGTTGCTTCCGGCCTTCATCTGCCAAGATTCGCGCCGTCTGAAAAGCTGCAGAAGCATTGACGTCCGCACTTTAGCGATAGTACGATCGTCCACTCTAGAACTCGCCTGTGTGTGTGTGTGTATTTTATCTAGAGCTAGACCTCGATTTGAAATTTCATAGCGAGGTTAGGGTTTAGGGTCACTTTTGGTCTCATATCCACATCTCGATTGTTCAGTTTTTAGGTACTAATGTATAGATCATCTATGCAAAATTTCAGCCAAATTGATGATCTTTAAGGTATCTAACTCACTTAAACCAGTGAATGAACTGAATCTGTCCAACCTAAACCGTACTAGCTTTAAGGCAGTTATCAATGCCTTAACGACCATCAATTTGGTTGAAATTTTACATAAATGATCTATACATTAGTAGCTAAAAACTGAATGGTCGAGATGTGGAAATGCGACCCTAAACCCTAACCTCACTCTAAAATTTCAGAGCGAGGCATCGCTCTGGATAGGATCTGTGTGTATATATATATATATATATCCAAAGCGAAGCTTCAAGTTGAAATTAAAGTGCGCATTTAGAGTTTAGGGTCACTTTTCGGTCACATATCCACATCTCGACCGTTCAGTTTTTATCTACTAATGTATAGATCATCTCTACAAAATTTCAACCAAACTGATCATGGTCGTTAAGGCATTGATAACTGCCTTAAAGCTAGTACAGTTCAAATTGGACAGATTCAGTTCTTAGCGAGCTAAATACCTTAACGATCATCAATTTGGCTAAAAATTTGCATAGATGATCTATACATTAGTACTAAAAAACTGAATGATCGAGATGTGGATATGTGACAGAAAAGTGACCATAAACTCTAAATGTGCATTTTAATTTCAAAGCGAAGTTTCGTTATGAATAAAATCTCTCTCTCTCTCTCTCTCTCTCTCTCTCTCTCTCTCTCTCTCTCTCACACACACACACACACACACAGTTATAAGACATACCAACATATTAGATTTCTCTAAACTAAATTTTTCTGTACTAAACTCACAATTCTGAGAGAGTACCGCTACCAATTTTTTTTGAAAATTTTATGTTTTAAAATTGAAATTTATTTTATTTATTTCTTTATTTATTGTGGGAGTTATTTTCAATATTATCTTTATTATCTTATTTATAATTTTAACCATTTTCTATATTATTATGTAATGATTATTTGACTGTTATATGGTTTATGAGGCTAATTATAGTGATAAGAAAGTGTGAACTGTATAAGGGTGCATGGCTAGAGTTGGAAGCAGTGACTGAGCCAGACATTTAAGATCAATGGGGCACTCCAAAGTTTTTTTAAAAAATCAAAATTTAAAATATATCAAAATTTTAATAAAAATAAAAAATTAAAATAATATTATGGAAAGATCAATATTTTTTTTAAATTACATATTTTATTAATCAAACTTATAGTTTTTTGATTTTAGACCATTGAAAAATTGAAATATAATTTATCTATGAATTTAAACTCATAAGAGAGAATAGTTTTAATGTTTTTTACTTTTTTTTTGTTGAGAAGAAAGAAAAATATTAATGTTTGAAAGAAAAAAAAGAGTGCATTGTTGCTAGTAATACTCAAACCCAAGAGCACATCCACATGCAAAAAGGCGTGTACCACTACAACAAACCAGCTATCGATGGTACAACCAAACTAGAAGAATTTTATACTAAAATCTTACTGGGGCACGTGACCTACCGTGCCCCAACGTAGCTCCGCCTCTGGTTGGAAGGTACTTGTGGTTGGATTACATATCGTTATGGGCAAACATACATGTGTGAGAGTATTTGAGAGATCGGTTGTGAGAGACAATCCACCATAGTGCAACCACTCTAACATAACACCCTGTATATCCACCTAAAGTCCTCTTCCATATTATATATATATATATATACACACACCTTTTTTAGTGCACAGGTGATTAAGGTTCAATGGGGCTAGCTTCTTAGCTGTACGACAGAACTCGAAGAGTTATTGTAATTTAGGGGAAGTTCGTCATTCAACCATGTGCAATAGGGGACAAATCTTCTCTTGGGACAGTGCGCTACTCAATATGTTTTCATAGATAAATCTATATATTATATTATTTTCTTACTTTATTTTCTTATCTATATCATTATTCTTATTTCTCAAGATATTACCATATTATTTTGTGTTTTTATTTTACAGGAATTTTTACAACAATTTTAGCTCAAACAAAGTTATTGTAATTAGAAAATCACTATTAACATTTCTAAGAGAATATTTTACCATAATTTCGTGATTAGAAAATTACTAATAACACTTTTGAGAGAGTATCATATCAATTTTAAATTTTTTAAAACAAGTATGTGGAAATCACATTCCTTTCAACTCAAATGAGAGAAATATCGATTGTAGCTGCACATGTAAACCATTCACGAGAACTAGATGAATTAAAGATTTTGACTAAGATTCTCAAATCTCAACCCTAACACGTGCCTGGTTAATTGAGTTGGGTGGAGGATTGCTTCCTATCTCAATAGAAATGATTGAGCTATTGTACATTTTGTACTTTATGCAAAGCTTAATTATTTAGTAATTGATACCTTAGTACCTTACACTATCAAATACTCAAATAGAAGTTTTTTCTTTGATTAATCAAACATGCAACGATTATGAAAGAGGAGCCAGATCCACGCTTAAATTCAATTAATCCACCAATTATAATTGAGAGAAGTACTTCCCCAAACTTTGATAGTTGCCAATTATAATTGAGAGAAGTACTTCCCCAAACTTTGATAGTTGGGGTTGGTAGGTCATAATATTCATAATTATATATCACATATGTGTTGTTTTGTGCAACTGCTAATTATTTTGTGCATGGCACCAAACCTTACGATGTGCTTCTACAAGATAATGCATAACAACTAATGATCTCCACCATTCAATTTCTAATAATGCGTCAAATAGGACTGTTTATGAAAATAATACTGCTGATTGGACCACCATATATAATTAATTGGCAGCTAAATTCCCATTATGTTGTTGTGGTCATACACATTTAGAACCACATTTATTGGTCAGTGAATATGGCTGGAAAAGTACCATTACCCTAAATCACAAGTAGTGCTAAGTTATCCACATTATACGCTTCTCAATCCCATGCCATCACGGCAAATCTCAATTGTTTGGAGGAGAACAACCAGCTAGTTAAGTTGTGGTGATAGAAGATAGAGAAATTTGTTAGAAGTAGATAAGTTTTGATTCTCTTTAAAACTTATTTGAAAGAACAATCATAACCCCAGTAAAACTGAATATGACTAGAAGTGTTAGCCGGTACTTGAAAGATGAATTTCGGCTACTCAGAAGATTCAATCGCACCCTTAACTTTTTCCCGAAATTATAAAACTTTCAACCTGTATAAGTTAAGCCCCAGCCCACCCCCCCACGAATTATTGGTAATGAGTTGGGATGATCGGTACTACTAGACTTGTTTGCTTTCCAACAAAGAGGCCATTAGTGTTGGGATTTTGACAATTCCTAGCTCTTTAATTTTTAGGCCAAAAGTGAAAGGCGTTTGTCCATTTATGATTCTCTAGGTACTCAATCAACTGGCTCCAATCATTCCAAAATATCCTCTATTACACTACAGCTATCATGCATGCATACAAAGATGGAGTTCCATGTATCCAACTCATAAGTACTAACAAAGAGCCAAATGCCAGTACTACTATTGACCCTCAAGTTCATTGTCACCCTCTCTTGTTTAGCTCACTATAGATCGAAGAAGATATTCTTCAATCACTGGGTTTGTTTATTTCCTGAGAAGGTAGATCAATCCGCCTGCTGCTTGCTGCTGAGAAACTAAAGCCTAGTGTGTTAGTAGTTACAGGATCGATAAAAAACGGAATCAAATTCAGAATAGAAATAATGAGTTTCATTGAGTTGAGAGACCAGTCAGAAACCCTAGTGTACTAGTTACGTTTAGGATTTAGTGAGTGAAGGGTCGTCGTTAATCTTATACAGTAAAATCCTGCGACATGTTTGGGAATATTACAGCAAGGTCGCCGCATATATTGATTACCAGTTTACCAACAAGCTCGAAACTTTCTTTTACTTTAGCTGAAAGGTCCAAAGTAAAAAAGAGGGTAAACAGTTAAACCAGCTGTTTGCATTTCCTGTGAGCTCAACTCATCGATCACAATCGACCTACTTGTAAAGGAGTCTGAGTCTCTCTCGCAAGTGATTTTTAATTTATAAAGGAGCGTGTAGGTAGCATTTGTCGGAAAACCCACTAAAATAAAGAGCAGGAGAAAGCAACAAAGCCCTATAGTCAGAATCAATCACCAGTTCACTTCCCCAAAGATGCTTGAAAATGATTGCCCCCAGCTTCCTTCCCTCGATACAAAAGAGAGAGACAAAATATGGTACCACCGTCCATCACTCCTCCTCCATCGAATGATACTGGTGCTTTTCTTATCAGTCATTTCCTCGGTGTACTATATGCCTTGTGTCCCAAGATTGGAGTCCTAGGGCTTATTCAGCCGCCCTAGCCGCCCTAGCTAGCTATGTCTTGATTTTCATGGACCCGAAAGCGCAATGTGAACAATGGATCGTGCTCGAGGTTCGCTGGGACTGAGGAGATATCCCGTACGTCATGAATTGTAAGCTTGAGGGTCATGGATCTAGAACGTAACCCTAGACATTAATCAAGTACTGGTGGAGTCACAATGGGATCAATCGAATTTCAACTTCCTTTTCTTTCATGATCTTCAGTGAATACGCAATTTTACCTAGATTTTGGATCGCTTCTTTAGTGAAAAAAGAAAAGAAAAAAAAAGTGATGTGTTTAAAGAAATGCATACACGAGGCATTACGTGAACCCAAGAGAAAGGTTCAATTTCATCATCATATTTATTAGGTCACATTTCTCCAAGTGCAAAACCCAGCATCAAAATCGACCTCTTAGATCTTGGATTCATTGGTAGAGTCAACGATTCCAAGTTGAAGCTCTGTTGCTCAAGGCCCAAATTCTAAACATCAAGGAGCCTGAGACTTGTTCAGAATCTTATATTTTGTATGATTTACCAACAAAAATTCGCTGCTAAATGTTTGTTCTGCGAAATTTTAAGTTCAAAAAATTAATTATATGCAATAGTCTCATATTGGATTAATAATTAATAAATTAGGGTAACATTATTGCCCCTAATAATTCGTCCACAAAAGACGGATTCAGGAAGACCTTGATTAGTGAAAGATTTCATACGCATTCAAACAAACATGACTGAAGGATATTTCTAGGAACTAACCAACTGTGTTATACACTTATACCTTCTATTTTTAAAAACAAGAAGTATAGATGGATCTCAAAATAAATGACACCTTTGCATATACAAAACTTTTACAATCGGTTAGAATAAAGAGGCAGCCTCTGAACAGAAGGTACAGAACTTCATTCTATATAAACATGATCATCTCTTGTAAGGCTCTAATCACTATGCAGGCACAGCATCTTCAACCTCTAATCACTATGCAGGCACAGCATCTGGTTGAAGAGGTGGTGACCGACCATCCTTCACATCCTTACCCTCAGTGGTTGTCTCTTTAGCCTCCTTATCTTCTTCTTCTTGGAACCCTTGCTTGAATCGATCATAATTTGTGGGCTCCTCCGACTTCCATGGGCGCTCTCCCAAGACACGAATAAAGTCTTCTTGGTGTAGGACCTCCTTTTCCAGTAACAGCTCTGCAATCTGTCCTACGTGCTCCTTGTGCTCCTCTATCAGCTCAATAGTGCGGGTATATGCTTTGGCAACCCATTCTCTAACTTCACTGTCAATTATTGCACCAGTCTTACTACTGTAAGGCTTCGTCATCTCAAATTCATCCCTTTGAGGAAAAGAAAGAAGGCCCACTTTGTCACTGAAGCCATATACTGCAACTTGGGCATATGTCATTTTGGTCACTTTCTCCAAGTCGTTCTGTGCTCCAGTTGAAATCTTCCCCAACAAAACCTACTCCAACAGTAAAAATTAAAACCACATTATGTAAGTTAATGATTCAAATCAGAAGTCAGTTGACATAATCTAAAAAGATGTAACGATGCCTTTTGTGTTCGAACTAAAATAAGGGCATACCACAACTACTAGATATAGGGGCTGATTATGCAAAACCAGCCACAATGTCTGTCTGTTCTAAACAGCAAAACAACATGTACATCATAGATTTTAAGCATTTTTCTATTCAAATTATGATGAACAGATTATAGACACGTGCACAAAATTCAATAAGAGATAGCTTTCCCCGCTCAGTTCTGAGAACTACTAAGAACACCTCAATATAGTTTTGTAAACTTCAACTTTTGAGTCTACAGGGCATATGCTTGATCATTTTATAACAAGTAAAATAATTGAGAACAGACTAGAACAAACAAATTTTAGTTACAAACTACTCGGATATTGCATGAAACTGGGGCCATTAGTTAGGCATATAGGGAAATGGATTCATGAAAAAAAACACACCATATACATTTGGCATTCACTATTAGAAGTCTATGGTTTGTTAGTACAAAGGTGACATTTTAAGAATTTTATACAACCTACTTCAATCCCATTCATCATACTTCGATGAGAGATAAACCATTCTAAACCTTGTATAACCTTTAATGTTAAAACTAAACCCCAATAAGTTCAGTCTCCATACGAGTATTGGGAAAGGAGCATCCAATAAGCACCATTCTTGAATCAAGAACTTTCTACCTTTAATTTGATTATTTCTCTACTTGCTGATTAAAAACGTTCTGGATAAGTAGAGACAGTAACTTCACCTCTTCAGAAGCTCGACCACCAAGGGTCATGCATGTCATATCAAAAAGCTGCTCTTTGGTCATAAGAAGATTTTCATTGGGAACATACTGAGCAAACCCCAGTGCTGCAGTGCCACGTGGAACGATAGTTACTTTAAGTAAAGGTTCTGCATGTTCTAAGAACCAACCAGCAACAGCATGGCCAGCTTCATGGTAAGCAACAGTCCGTCTTTCCAGCTTGCTTATTACCTACATAAAGAACCCAGTAAATGTTTCAATATCTTGATAAAGAATATAGACACCCTCTGGTGTTCGAATAGTTGTCTACAATTATTAGGTAGTTCAATACAACCTTAGAATTGCTGATACCACATAAAGTATCTCACTTTCAGGTCCATACCAAACTCTTCTAATACTTGGCTATTACTGTTTGAATCATAAAGGAGCTAAGCTAACAACAACAAAGGTTAATGCAGTGGCAATATATACCTTGTTCTTCTTTTCAAGACCGCCAATTACCCGATCGATAGCTGCCTCAAAATGTTTCATTGTGATCTTTGCACTCTCATTCCTTGCAGCAATCAAGGCAGCTTCATTGCAGACATTTGCTATATCTGCTCCAGCGAATCCAGGAGTCAGAGCAGCAAGTCTCTCTGAGTAATGGGATGGTTCGCGATCTAATTTGAGCTTTTTCAGATATATCTGAAAAATCTGGTTACGACCTTTAATGTCTGGTTTATCAATAGTAATTTGACGGTCAAACCGACCAGGCCTCAAGAGTGCTTTATCCAGAATATCAGGCCTATTGGTCCCAGCAAGTACAACAACTCCAGCAGTTGTTCCAAATCCATCCATTTCTACAAGCAATTGATTGAGAGTACTTTCTCGCTCATCATTGCCACCAGAAAAGCCTCCACGCCCTCTTGCCCGGCCAATTGCATCAATCTCATCAATAAATATTATACTAGGTGCACATTGTCTTGCCTCTTGAAATAAACTCCGAACCCTTGATGGCCCAACACCAACAAACATTTCCATAAAATCCGAACCAGATATAGATAGAAATGGCACCCCAGATTCACCTGCAGTTGCCTTTGCAATAAGAGTTTTTCCAGTTCCGGGAGGGCCAACAAGAAGGGCACCTTTTGGAATTTTTGCTCCCAATTCCTCATATTTCTTAGGGTTCTTGAGAAAGTGCACAAATTCCATAATTTCTTGCTTAGCCTCATCACAGCCAGCTACATCTTTAAAGAAAACCTGAACCGGAAAAGGAACATAATATGATTATTGTACATAACTGAGTTTAAGTTTCACCTCCTTACTATGACAAGAGATCTAGTGAAGACAAACAGAAGTAAAAGAAATGCATACTTAACCTTGTTTTTGGCATTCTTATCCACTTTTGTTATCTGTGCTTTTCCTATATTGAATATTCCTCTCCCACCTTTTCCACCTGTGCCACCAATACCAGGCATTTTTCGCCCTGTGAACCAAAGAGCTCCCAAAAGCAACATTGTTGGCGCATACTTCATCAGCTCTTGGAACCAATTGATTTGCGCTACATAAATTACAGGAACAAAATCATGACGGTCAATCCCTAAAGCTTCTTGGGCTTCCTCCAATTTTTCCTCAAAAGAGTCAACACTCCCAATGTTAAAATAGTACTTGTACTGGCTCAAATTTCCTCCGGAAGGAGAACTGTTTTCAGGTCCCTTGACAAAATCATCACTACTCACATCTTGAGTGCGTGGGGAGCTTCTCACAAACACTTTTGCAACTGATTTATTTGCCACTTCAATGTGATCCACCAACCCAGGTTCAAGTAGCTTGTTTTTAAATTCTTGGAAACTTATCTGAGAAAAATAGCATGATGCTTAACAGAACAAATGAGGCAAATAAAATGGAGAAAAATAAGCCATAGAGAATGAAAAAAAGAAAAGAAAAGAGAAGGTATGATGGTTCCATGATTGCAGAGAGAAACTCAAAGTATTAATGTCAAAAATACTTTATCACAAACTAACTACAGCATCAAATGACGCTCAAATCAGTTTGTCAGGGGACTTACTAGCAGTGAATGGCTAGGTTATGATTACTTGTTCAGCACATGACCGGCATGAAGTTAGTTCCCACTCACTGACTTTAAGAAGCACTAGTGTATAAATAACATTTGTGCCTTGTGATATAGTTCCTCTCTTTCAGCACAAATGCAATAGAATGACATTAGTCTAGAATGTATGCACACCATTAAATTATTCTAAGCCCCCAACGCAGAAATCCTCAAGAGTCATGGTGAGTAATGCAACAACATTTCTCTAGTCCCAACAACAAGAACGTAATAACACGCTGGAAATCAACTACTATCTAGTTAAGAGAATAAACCGTTATGCACAAACACAATGACCTTAAGCAACCTATCCACCTATTCAACACTAGTAAAGCAATTGCTCTAAGAGTAGTGATTGCCTGCTTATGTTTCTGAGGAGTGAGGAATAACGATATGAAAATAAATCCCATGAACAATAAAGGAGTGATTAAATCTTGAATCTGCTTTGAAAAATTTCCCTGGGCATTCCCCTGATCACCAGCACCTTCTGAAAAAGAAAATTTGAAACTAATGAGGCAGAGTTACATAATGTTTAGCACTTGCTCAAAACACACAGAACTGAAAACAGAAAATTTATTTCACCTTTCGACCCGGATTTCTGATCATTCCCTTTCGGAATTTCCTTCTTATCTTTCGGATAATAATTCTCGTAATCTAAACAACAGCCATTAAACAATAAATACACTATGCAAAGCATCAAAATACATAAACAAAGAGAACCTTTTCCTCTAACTTTTGGGCAAAAAAAACGTCTTACTTTTCTTCCCAGGCCTTTCGCTGGAGAACAGGCGACGAGTCCTAGGGTTTGCAAGAGCCGATTTCAAATTAGACATGTAGGTATTCGAAACGAGCTGCTTCCCAGCTCCACTATAAGTTAAATACCCCCTCAGAAGCCCTAACCCGCCGGAAATGCCCGCATTGCCGCCAAGCGGCGTCGGCGGTTCGTGCCTAAGCGCAGCTCTTCCATTATAATTAACCCAAATTACGCTCTACACAGCAAAAAATCGACTTCATCAACCAAAAAAAAGGAAGAAATTTATAGCAAATTTTGTAAAAAAGAGAGGTGATTTCTTCGTTTGATAAGGCGTTTCTCACCTTTTGGAACGCGGAACGAGCCGGGCGAGAGAGGAGGCGTCCGCCGCTGGAGAAAATCATCGTGCTGAGAATCGTAGAGAGAGGGCGGTGGTTTTGAAACCCTAGATAGAGCTTACGGCGCCGTTTCGTTAATTTCAGCTAGAAGGTTCTGAGAACGGGAAGAGAGAGAGAGAGAAACGGGGTTACCGGAATGGGGGGACAGTGAGGACAGAGCCGGAGATTTCATAAAACCAGAAACCGCCTCGTCCTTTTGGTGAGGAAATTACGTGATACCCTTGATTATCACGAGAAGGTTAGTTTTGTCAACAGAGTGGCAAGTTTTTTCTTCAATTTTTTTTTTTTTTTTTTTTTGAAAATGCGGCAAGCCCACTTAATACCTCCTAATGCGGCCCAAGCTCAACAAATCCAGAACCAATGGCAAAAGAGACAAGAACAAATGAATCAACAGTGGTCTTAGACCACGCGTCAATTTTTGCTTCAATTTCTCCTTTTGTTTGTAACCAGAAAATGATCAATGAATTATGAATTGAATCAAATTTCCTTTGTTTTAATTGTAGCTTCTATCATCTGGTATCAGAGTATGGCTCCTTCACTACCCCTATCGCCTCCACTTTCATCCCACCACCACCAGACCCTAATAGAAAAAAGAAAAAGAAACAAACTTGTAAGGGAGGGTAGTTAGAGTAATACATAAAAATAAATAAATTAAAATAATAGATAAATAGAGAGGGTGTGTGAATAGAGAAAATGGTTGTGTGAAAAGCATCACCTTTTATTAAACTTTAATTTAATGATAATCTATAATGTGCGTGTATTTGAGTATTTTTTTTATGTTCATTTTGGCAAACAAAGTGGGTTCTTTTGAATATAGTATAGGACAGATAGTTTTGACTTTTTATTTTTTATTTTTTTTAAGATAAGAGATAACTATCATTAGTAGCCGACGGAAATGGCGATTATATCAACTCCAAGGTTTGGTACATGTCTCTAGCCCAAGAAAACAGAAGACGTGATTAACACCACTCGTTAGTTCCACTAAGTTTGTTTATTCGAACGAGCCTACAAGTAATAAAAACAACCTAATATCTAGAAAGTTGAAATTCAATCTTACTGGCTGCAAAAAACGAACCCTAAACTAGGCAAAAGTTATGGCCCAAAGAGACCCAAACCCTAGCCCAACCTAATGTAGAAAATTTAGAAAGCCGTAGCCCACTAGAAAACCCTTGCAAACCAATCGCTGCCACCATCACCAATACTTGCGACACCTTCCCATCCCTTGCTGGCAACCATCGCCGCCATCACAATTTTCCTGGATCAATCACTGAGCAAGCTACCAACCAAGGGAGAAGTTGTAAGAAAAAGTCCCTCCCCACTGATCGTGATAATGATATAGCCACCATCAATAGCAAATCCAGTATAAGCAATCCAACACTTCAACTTGTATCCTCAAGTATTGCAGCACCATTTGTCAAAAACCTTCAAAACCCCGTTGAGATCCAACCGCAAATGGAAGAACAAGATTGCATGAGTGGAGCGAGAAGGTAGAGAAGATTGACAAGATTGACCTTTTGGAGAAATTATTTTCTGCAAAACAATACAATATCGAGACTCTTGACAATTAAATAAGTAATGCACCATTTTTTATTTATTTTTATCTCCTTTAATTTTTCATATATGAATTGGGTAAAAAAAAAAAGCGATGTATTATCTTTAGAGTCTCAATAAATTTTGAAATATGATTTTAGATCATTCATACGTGTTATAGAAATAAAACTTATTGTTGGATCATGGAAACCATTTGGAGCGGGTAGGTAGAGCAAAATAAAACAAAATTATAGTTTTTTTTTTTTGAGGGAAATGAAAGACTAATTCATTGATTGAGAATCATTACAATCATAGATTAAACTAGCCTCTACAGACAGAGGAATACATGAAAAGAAATCTACTTGAAAATCAGCATATTTGGCATCTTGAGCCAAGATATGAGCCACCCCATTGGCTTGCCTTCCGACCTAAACGACCCGAGCTCCCTGTGCTTCGTGCAACAAGATCCGCAGGTCGGCCAACAGAAATCCCAAGTCCGAAAAGTCCAGCGAGGAAGAGGAAAGTGCAGACACCAGATCCAAGCAGTCAGTCTCCACTATTAAAGGTGTAAGAGAATGATCAATAGCGAGCTGCACTCCCAACACCAAAGCTAGAAGTTCCGCATGTCGAGCCGAGTTAGCAGTTATAATAATGTGCCGAAATCCATGGAGAAACGCCCTGTTATGGTGGCGGAACACCCCACCTAAGCCTGCCCGACACGACGTGTGATCATAGCTAGCGTCAACATTCAATTTCACAAAGCCTACTGGGGGTTTCTTCCACTTAGAAACCGACCTACTAACCAAACCCAAACGGGGGGTCATATGAGCCGCTTTATAATCTTCAAACCAACCCAAAACCATCGGAACAATCTGGGATGCTTCCTTAAAGTCACCCTCCTAAACCTTGGCATTCCTGTTCCGCCAAGTTGCCCAGAGAATCATAAGTGTAGAAGCAAAAAACTGAGGGGTTGACAAAGAGACAAACGAAAGCCAATCTGTAACAGTTGTGGGACTCGAAACTAATGGCAAGTTGGCTCCCTGAAGCAAACTTATAGCATGGGGACAATCACGAACTGCATGGATAGGAGTCTCAACTTCTTCATCGCAGAGTGGGCATTGGGTATCCAAATCAATACCACGTTCGCTAAGCCTACTCCGAGTAGGAAGAACATTAGAAGCTGCTTTCCATGCACAAACCTTGACGCTACCTGGAACTGGGGAGTTCCATAACCGACGCCAAAGAGAAGCACTTGGATTAGGTGTAGTAGAATGATCAGTGAGAATCCGATTCCGGGCTACATGGTAGGCGGATTTAACCGTAAACTGACCTTTCTTGTCACCACCCCAAATCCACCTATCTTCATGGTTCCGGGGACTAAGAGGAATAGCAAGAATTTTCTGCACAATATGAATAGGAAATAATTCTGTTAATAAAACAGAGTTCCACACACCTGGAGATTCAAAGAGATCAGCCATAAGAGTCACTCTGTCCAAGGAGTAGGCAGTCAAATCCTCATCCAACAACCACGGGTCCAGCCATATATTGGTAGATAAACCATTCCCAATATGCCTTTTGATACCAGTTCTAAGAATGTCTCTGCCTTGCAAGATGCTTCTCCATGCATAAGATGGTTGGGAACCAAGGGAAGCCTCCCAGAAATTACTCTGAGGAAAATAAAGAGCTTTGAGAAGTTGACCAATCAAAGAGTTTGGATTTTGAATTAGCCGCCATCCTTGTTTTGCTAACATAGCTAAATTGAAAGCAAAAAGGTGCCTAAACCCCATACCACCCAAACTTTTAGGTTTGCAAAGTTCATCCCAAGCACGCCAATGCATGGCCTTCTTCTCATCAGTGCTGCCCCACCAAAATTGGGCACACAATTGATGGAGTTCCTGAATGAGATTCTGAGGAAGTAGATAGCAATTCATAGTATACAAAGGTAACGCCTGGGCTACCACTTTAATAAGTATTTCTCTACCTGCAGCACTTAGTAATTTGGATCTCCACCCAGTCAATTTCTTTGACAAATTATCTTTAATATAAGCAAAGGTATCAGATTTGGACCTGCCAAACAAGAGTCGGAATCCCTAAATACTTGTCATGCTTGTCCACCACCTGAACCCTAAGAACCTGAGCCATACTAACCCGCAAGTGCGGCAAAACGCTTCCACTGAAAACCACATTGCTCTTTTGTAAGTTCACTTGTTGTCCCGAAGCTTTTTCATAAATGTTGAGCACATTCCGGATCATTAAACAATCTTGGATTGTAGCATAAAAGTAGAGCATACTATCATCTGCAAACAAAAGGTGGCTAATAGAAGGAGCCCCATCACAAACTCGCAACCCCTGCCATTGCCCATTAGAAACCACATGCGAAATAAGAGCAGACAATCCTTCAGCACATAATAGAAATAGGTAGGGAGACAATGGATCGCCTTGCCTTAATCCTCTCTGCGGTGTAACATAACCTCTAGGTGTACCATTAATAAGGAAAGAGAAGCGTACCGTAGATAAACACGACATAATCAGTGCCACCCACTGCTCAGCAAACCCCATTTTTATCATGATACGCTGCAAAAAGCCCCATTCCAATCTATCATAGGCTTTACTGATGTCCAGCTTAAGGGCCAAAAAACCTTCTTGACCACGCCTCAATTTGTGCATGTAATGAGCTAGTTCTGACGCCACTAAAGTATTATCAGTGATAAGACGATTAGGGACAAAAGCACTCTGCTGAGGGGAAATAATGTCAGGCAGAAAACTCTTGAGCCTATTTGCAATAACCTTGGAAGCTATCTTGTAAATAACGTTGCATAAAGCAATTGGCCGGAGATGGGACATATTTACCACTTCTTTGATCTTAGGAATGAGAGCAACATAAGTGTAATTCAAATCAGAGGGAATTTCAGAAAGAGTTAACATCGAGATCACCGCATTACTAACTTCATGACCAACTAAATCCCAATACTTCTGAAAAAAGAAAGGTGAAAAACCATCTGGACCCGGTGCTTTCGAAGGATGCATTTGAAACAAAGCAATTCAAACTTCTTCCGAACTATAAGGAGCCAAAAGAAGAGCATTCATCTCCTCAGAAACTCGGGGTTCAATGGTCTGAAGAACCAAGTCCTGAGCCTCCACATCCGAGGGTTGGGAACTAAATATATCCTGAAAATACTCCAGCACAACCCCATCAATTCCAACCTTGGACTCCTGCCATATCCCACTAGCATAAAAAAGGCCCTTAATCTTGTTTCTTTGTCTTCTGTTTGATGCTTTCTTGTGAAAAAACCGGGAATTCCGGTCACCCTCCTTAAGCCAAATAGCTCGAGAACGTTGCCGCCAATATGTCTCATCAATGGACATCAATTCATTTAAACGCTGTGATAGTTGCATTTTGAGGGCAGTGTCATTATGGTCAAAAGGTTTTTGTAGAATAACATCCAGCTGAGCTCTAACCGCTTCCACTTCCTCCCTTCTACTGCGGAAGACCCTACGATCCCATGCAAGAAGATGGGAACCCAAATCTTTAACTTTGCGGCACAACTGCAGCATAGGCTCCCCCCCCATAAGGAATACTCCATGCCTCATCCACTGTGGCCAAAAAACCTTCGTGGGCACACCACATCTCCTCAAACCTGAATTTTCGTCGGAAACCTTCATGTCTTTGCGGCTCCTTTCGTACTTCCAACAGTAGAGGGACATGGTCCGAACGACTAGGATGGAGATTGATCACACGTGAAAAACTGAAGTTCGATAACCAGGCCGGGGTACAGGCACCCCTATCCAGCCTTTCTTTTGTGTTTGAATCACACCATGTGTACAACCCGCCAGCCGCACCCATGTCTTTCAGATTACAGTCCGACAAGGCTTCCCGAAACGCCTGCATCTGACTCTGACTGCGCAACCTACCTCCTGACTTCTCTCCCAACTCCAAAAGCTCGTTGAAATCCCCAGCAACAACCCAAAGCTCACCAGGATTCCTGACCAAGGATCGTAGCAAATCCCACGACAAATGACGCTGACCCGTCTCAGGATGACCGTAAAACCCCGTAAACCTCCACTCTACTTCGTTTGGGGCTGTGACGAAAACATCAATGTAATACCTCTCCACATCATGAACCCTAACCGAAATAGAGTCATCCCATAGCAATGCAAGACCTCCTGATCTCTCCACACGATCAAAGTGGGCAATATGAGGAAAACCCACAGAGCGACGCAACGACTGATGTTGCTCTTTGGTGCAGTGAGTCTCGCTGAGGAATATGAGACTGACCTTATGTTTTTGGATTAGCATCTTCAAGGCGTGTCGAGTCCTTCTATTGACAATACCCTGACAATTCCATATCAATATATTCATGATGAAAACTGACAAGGTGAACGGAGCACCCGCTGAAGCCGACCGGCGGCACTACAGAAAAACCAGAAAACGCTAGGGCTAAGCCTAGGCTCCGTAGTTTTCGCTTTTTTGAATCCTTGCGCTTTTTTAAACAAAATTATAGTTTTCATACTTCTTATTTGTCTTTTAAGAATATATTCTGTTACATAAAGTAAAATATATTTAGACGATAGTTTTGGTTGGTGTTTGGAGTATTCATAACTCATGGGTCCTACTTTTCATGAATAATATAGCAATGTAATTGTTCATTGGATCATACAAACCATGTCATAATCAGCTTTCGCGTGATTTTCGATGCCAAATTTAGTTACTGCACCTCATTTAGAATCTCAAGGCTGATGAAGATGGTAGACACCAAAAATTTAATGAAAATAAAATTTATAATATAATTCAGTCAACACTTGAAATTATGACCGAACAAATTTAGTCTGCATGTGGGTCTCACAAAATGTGCACGTGGCTTATGAGTAAGCAAACCAAGCGGACCCAAGGAATGACACTTGGCGGCATACAAAAAGTCCGACGGCAATAAATAAATTTGTTCCGACTTAATAAGCTGATATTAAAGCGGATCAATCAAATTAAATTCCGAATCAAATCAAGTATTAAATTTAGTCTGCTGATTAGATGTCAATTTATTTAAATTAATAATCAAGATGAAAATCAGCCATCAAATTGATTGGCTAATTCCTTAATGGTCGTGATTAAATTAGTTAATTAAGGCTAATTGATTTGATTACGTAATTAAGGAAAATACAATTAATTACGTGTCATCAAGGCATTCCAAATTGAAAGAGACGCCGACACTATAAATACCCCCTCTCAAATCAAGGAAATGACTTCAGCCAAAAATAGAGAAGAAGATACTCTCAAAATTTCTGAAGACTCCCAAGCTCGTGTGAAGAACCATCAAGCTGCCAAATAGCCGGTTCCTCACCAACCTCAAGCCAAAGCACTCGTCACGTGTCAACTCTCGTGACCATCGTCCAAGTCAAGATCAAGCGTCAAGCCCTTGAGTGAAATTCATCGTCGGAGATCGAATCAGAGGATTACCAAAAATTGTAACCCGCACTTAAATTAATAAAATTATTATTTTTTGTACACGTGTTTGCATCTTGTTTGTTTTCAGATTTCCATGTTTACAAATTGGAACAAACAAGATGCGAACACATGTACAAAAAATAATAATTTTATTAATTTAAGTGTGGGTTACAATCTTTGGTAATCCTCTAATTCGATCTCCGACGATGAATTTCACTAAAGGACTTGACGCTTGATCTTGAGTTGGACGATCGATGGTCACAAGAGTCGACACGTGACGAACGTTTTGACTTGAGGTTGGTTAGGAATCGGCTATTTGGCAGCCTGATGATTCTTCACATGAGCTTAGGAGGCTTCAGAAATTTTGAGAGCATTTCTTTCTCTTTTTTTAGCCGAAGTCCTTCTCTTGATTTGAGAAGGGGAATTTATAGTGTCGGCATCCCTTTTCATTTGGAATACCTTGATGACACGTAATTAATTGATTTGTTCTTAATAACATAATCAAATCAATCAATCTTAATTAACTGATTTAATCACGACCATTAAGGAATTATATAATTAATTTGATGACTGATTTTCATCTTGATTATCAATTTAAATAAATTGACATCTAATCAGCAGACAAAATTTAATACTTGATTTGACTCGGAATCAATTGATTTAATTTAATTGATCCGCCTTAATATCAGCTGATTAAGTCGGAACAAATTTATTTATTGCGTTGAGATTTTTGTATGCCGCCACATGTCATTTCGTGAGTCCTCTTGATTCTGCTTACTCATAAACCCTGTGCATATTTTGTGGGACCCACATGCCAACTAAATTTGTTCGGTCATAATTTCAAGTGTTGACCGAATTATTTAATGAATTTTATTTTCATTAAATGTTTTGTGTCTACAAAGACAAAATGAAACTCATTTGATAAATTCAAGGAGAATATAGAAAAATATAGATGGAAATCATGGAACTCTTGCCTCCTCAATATCAAAATAAATAATGATATAACAAGAACTATCATAATCTTACTAATATCCTTCTTGCTATGTTGACGACAAATTCTACATTGGATTTTAACATACATTGAAGATCATTAATATTGTATATATGTATATATATAGAAACATTAGGATTATTTAGCTTAAACAACTAGAGTTATGGATTCATCCAATGCTATGATTGATCCCAACATCAAAGTAACTAGGCCATGACAGAGAAGGAGGAGAGGTTGGAGGTGAACGGTAAGAGCAACATGAAGAATTTGAAGCACTTGAAGGCTTCCTAATCATAAATGGCACCACATCTTCAAGCAACCCTTGTGACCCCCTCTCTTCTTCCACAAACTCTTGAGGTTGATCCGTAAATGCGCCGGGCTGCAGATCATGTTCCGGGTCTGGAGTAACGCTCCGCGGGCTTTCTTGAGCATCTTGCTCATGGTCCTCCGGTTGTGCCGCCAAGGTTCTCTTCTTGGGCTTTTTCGTTGGTGGATTCGGATTCTGGGCCGGGGTAAGGTGGAAAAATGGATATGCAAAGTGTAAGTGGAGGCCTTCATAGGTGATGATGAGTGTGTCCGGATCCTCACTAGACCTCTCCACTTGCTTCTTTGCACTGCATCTTGGGTTTGTGCACCTGTAGTAGCTCCTATTTGTTTGACCAACACACAATCCAGAAACAAAAGCTTGGTAAGAAAGCGCACAGAAAAAAAAAAAATCAATTGGAGGAAAATGCCTGTATTATTGCAGCAATTTGTCAAATGTAAACCTTTGTTTAATGGCTTGTAAGGGTTTATAGTATGGCCCAGGACCTAAGCTTGACCTTATTTAGGCTTAATGTACTAGGATAATGTTCTTTGGGGTTGAGGAAAGATCAAAGATCAATAGAGTAGTTGGCTTCGTGTAGCACTAATTAGTATTTACACTTGGGAGTTAGGATAGCATTGTTTTGGGCTCTGCTTAATTGGTATTATAATTGGAGTAGAAGCATAAGATATTGAAGTGGTTAGTTAAGGATGCTAGGCTTTCGATGCAAAGTTCAATGGTTTAGGTCCCTACTCTAAAATAAACAACTGATGCAATTCCATCTGGTCTTGAAATCACAAGAACTCTGATTTACAAGAAAAACAATTTCATATAATGCTTTCTTTCATATATACATAAAATATAACACATTATCCTCACTTATTTTGAAGTTTCTTTTGCTAGTTATAAAATTCAAATTATGCAAAACGTAGAGCATATACATCTTTCTTTTATTCGACTGGGAAGGAAGAGTATTACATTTTCAACTGAAAGATTTTGCTCCATGAACATTATATTTTAGAAATTAATAACATAAAATCTCACTAGTTCAATCAATAAGGGAAGAAGGATGAGCTAGCTAGTAAAAGTTGTTTACCTAGGATTTGGGCTATTCTTGATGGATTTCTGTCCATACTTCCTCCATTTATATCCATCATCAGCCATTCCACTGTCACAACTTTTGATCTTCAGAGTATACTTGTGCTCAACCTTACTCAAACCTCTCTCCAATATTGAAAGTCTGCACTTAAAAACAAGATACATATCATATAATGCACATTCATCAACTTTATATACAAAACCCAATTAAAATTCTTCATTACTTGTCCAGAAACAGTGATTTAAAAGAAACGCAAATTACTGACCTGGCTTGTGAGAGTTCTTGGGGTTGGACTGTTATCCCAGTTGTGACAGACAAAGCAGTCTCAATATCATGGATTGTTGGTCCAGAATAGACGTTCTGAACGAACCGGTTAAGTCCCTCTTTGTTCGAAAAACTCATTTGCGGATACTCTACAGCCTCCTCTGGTAGCACAAAGAACGGAGACTCATTGTCCAAAAGCTCCCTCACAAGCTCCTCTTCCAACCCATCCGGCCAATTAGTACTCATTGCTTCCTCCATTAATGCTCGTAGAAGAAAAAGAAGAAGAAAAGGCTTTGAGGAAATGAGTTTGACAGGAAGAGAAAGACGACTCTTAATGGAGAAAAGAAAGGGAAAAAGTGGAGCAGATGAAGAGGAAGTTGTCACCTCTACGTGTTTGCCTCTTGACTTTTAAAGTAAGAGGAGGAAAGGAAGAGCTGTATTGGTTTTGTATGGATTTCTAACCCTACTTTGACTTAATACTAAGAATTCTATTCCCGTCAAACAGTAACATATTTGGTAAACTGAACACTATGGCCACCACCAGCACCTCATTAATTATTTTAGCTGGGGTAGTACTATACTTTCTTCTTGTCTGCATTTATGCCAAGGTAAAAATTTCATTCAAATTCAAGAACAGCTTGAAATGTTTTACTTGCTTTGCTGTATTCTCTGTGATTTCATTTAAGGGTGTCTTTGTCTTGTTATATTGTGTTTTCAAGAGGTAGAGGGTACTAAGTGGACCAAAGCTATACCTGACCCATTTCAACCAGAGTAGCAAGAGTCAACTACTAAAGAATCAATAAAATTATACCCTTTTCATTAGTTTAAAAGAGTTGTTCTCTCACTCTTTGGATAAACAATCAAAGAGTTGATCTTCATTATCGTTCCTTTCTCAATTGTTTAATTAGGGAATAGGGGAGCATAATGTCTAGCTGGCCAGTTTTATATGAAAAGTGATCATATATATATATATGAACTATAGAATTTACATCTTGAGGGTGTGGTTATTACTACTCGCTCAACAAATCTCCAAATATCATATCATGGCTCTAAATAGATATTGAGAAATTTCAGATAATGTTCGGTAAAATTTACGAAACTATCAATCTTAGCTACATATTTGAATAAACGGATGAAGTCACCAACTTAATTATCACTGTTTGTGATGAGTAATGACAGTGTAGCACAGATGTGACAAATAATATTGGACGCTGGTTTGTTTTGCTCATCCAAATATCTTTTTTAAGACAATTCGTCACTTCAATTCTACGACATGAAATTGATGATTAAAATACTGAATGATAAGAACCACAGCCTAAATATCTTAATCCTATAGCTGATATTGTCCCTTTTTATAACTGTCCAGCTAGACATTGTTCTCCAAACTAAGGAATATAGAAAGGAATGATATTGAATATCAACTTCTTAGTTCAGTAGAATTTTTTCTTACACAGATGGTATTAAATAAAAGTTGTGTAAAGATTCCTTTGCAGCTGATAAAAACCAATTAAGGCTATCCTCTTACTCCATTAGTACAATGTAATAAAGGGATTATGAATGATTAATTGCTGATGAGATTAGATACTATAGTCTGAAACTTAATGTATGATAACAGCAGGTTTAGATAATATTGCAAAGATTAAAGCCTACATTGTCTAAGATTTATACTCATAGAACAAACTAAAGCACGTTCATTATTAAAAAGAAGCACAGATACGGACCAAATTTAATTCCCGAAGTAAAGCCTTTTCTTTTCCCCTCTAAATGGCATGATTTTCATATCACTACGTCAACATTACTAAGAGTTTTAGTGACCTTTTTTGCAGTTCATAGGCTGGCGGTGTACACACTCAGTGCCTATATTGCATAACAACTATACTATAGTGGTCCAGAGAGATACAAGATTGCATGCCTTGATCTTTCTTAGAAGAGGAAAGGACATTTATTCTTGCCACTATATGAAAGCTATATTAGCATTACAATTATGAAAATTAATGAAGTGCGGATGATAAAGTTATGAAACTATCGATTTCAATTACACATTCTAATAAATGAATGAAGTCACCAAAACTTACCATCATTGTAGCATAAATAAGATGAAGTACAGCGCACGTCAGCTGGCTTTGCTTATCCAATCATCGTCCCTAGTTCTTCTATTTTGATATAAATCATAAATTTCATTCCTAAAAAGATTTAAAAAAATAATTATTAAAATGCAAGACAAATATTTCATACGCACTCAATCCAATAATTACATGTTATGTCATGGGAATATCAATTTACCATCAGTAACGTCGCGCGCCGACCAGCTTGCTACTTTCCATGCACAGTCGATTTTACTGGACTTGCAATTCTGTCTAAGAATTCTTCGAACATCTTACCTTCATGTCACGGAAGGAAGCTTGACAACAAAGCAAGCCATACAACCACGTACGTTGACAATGCACCACAAGTCCATGTCATGGAAGCTCGATGCAACAAGTCGTGCCGGAAACAGACAACAGGAATTTAAAACCCTAGAGACAAAATTATTCAACTACCATCACCGCGGCCATGGAGGCTTAGTATTTTACAAGTTTATCTTGAAGCACAGCCAGGGCCGAGTGGTTGCTTCAGAACGAGGGCAGGTTAGTTTGGAAGCATGCGGCTTTGACTTTGCGAGTCCTAGAAAAACCACTAACCTCTAGCGGGCACGGCGGTCTGTCCGACCCTACCCACCTCCGCGTCCAAACAAACGGAGCCGTTGACTGTCAGACAATCGGAAAGAGATGCAGCGGCGTCGTTTAGCGAGAAGGAGACGACGAAGTGGGCGCAGGTTGAGACCATGCACCAAATCTTTGGTCGGACGTGCCCTCAAAAGTCAACCCGGACACGTGTGAGCGTGAGGGACCCCATCGGTATCGGGGTTCAAGAGTGAAGGGGCGGTTGGAGCTGTCCACGTTAGATCGGAGAAGCGTCGACGCTGTAACTAAACCGGTTTAGGGTAGAGACAAGGAAGAGAAGGAGCTAGAGGGGGGTCACTGGGGTCCTGAAGAAACTGGGGACATGTCCTAATCGTCGTGATGGAGTAGGGCATCTTCCCCCCGAAAGTAGTCAAAAACAATTCCTCTACCTGCGGTGGTGGTCTTTCCGTGAGAACCAGACATAAATTATCAAGAAACATGTGATTCTTCTTTGCATTCTTGACTAATGCTTTAGACCTCTCTATTCATTCACAGTTGTACTCATGATTCATGATTCATGATTCATGATTTAAATCTTTCATTCATTCATTGTCAAAGATCTTGTTGGATTATTAGAGTTATTCTCATTCAATTGTTTACTTGAATTTCAGAATAAAAAAATAAATGTTCTTTGGCTCAAGCCAAATCACCTTTACAATTCACATATTAACTGACGTGTTGAGAGTATATTGCACATTAAAAATGTTAAAGACTTACATGTGACATATTTTATACTCATTTATTTTTTTAACATGAAGTCATACACTCTCTACCATTATAATTTTTTCACGTACGTACTAGCATGCCTTTGATTAGATATCAACAACGCTATTTACCTTCCCTCCTTTATTATGTTACTGTTGCACCGAGAGCATTATGACTTGGATTATGGGCTCAAATAGAAAACTACAAAGACCAGGAGAAGGAGAATAACCTTATTTATCAAAGCTTGACAGAAATTGGTTGAATTTTCATCTAATTGGCTATTTTCAATATGGGTAATATTTTACAGATTCCAAAATCTGATATGCTAACCAGATATTTTACAGATTCCAAAATCTAGTATGTTAACCAGATATGTATATACTGTGAAAAATTAGATATGCTAACCAAAGTAGGTTTTTATGTACATATTGCAAAATAATGGTTAGGCTTAGCGAAAGTGTTCTATGTTTGTAGTTCAAACGAACTATTTTACATTAACTCCTCTGATGTGTCTTCAGTTGGTTCCATCATATCTGCTGCGTCGTTCTCAGTTGAAGGCTGTCACTAGAAGTCAAAAATAATCATATTAACATAAAAGTGGAGTGAAGGATTGAATGCATATGCAAATTGTTGGTTTGAAATCTCAAATTGACATGTAAGAATGAATGCGGTGAAAGGTTATGGGAAACGAACAGAAGGACAACCATATTTAAACCAGCCTAGCATAGACACAAATAATGTATGTTTGTAAGAGAAGTTGGACCTCTATATTTCTTTTTAGCTAGCTAGAGTCATTGTTCTATCAATTTTTTCCAGTAAGGGAAAAATTTACCGGAAAAAATTGAGGAGTTGTATGCATGTTTTTATTTTTATTTTTTGACCCCAAAGATGCAAATAGGGATTTAAAATGAAGTTCAGCACCAACTCTGGTACACTAGAACTATGAAACCTTATTAGTTATTACAGATGGTTATGTAAAATAACGGACAGGAATTATGAAAGTTCTCAGCTTATGAGGGAGACTCAATTCAATGCACATTACTATATAAGAAACAGACTATTTTCATGTGAAGGTTGTAAATGCAAAATACATTATGCTAAAGACTTAGACAGAGGAAAGAAGTTACCTTTTTGGATTTTCGTTAGGCATTGAGGTGAACAGCTGCTTGCTAACCGAGCGAAAGTTCCTTTTTTCGTTGATGAAACTTGGTCTGGTGTTGAACTTGAAGGACCAGTTTCCTGTCTTGGGGTGAACGCCTGAGTGTCATGGAATACTCATTTCACGATAAAATTTTGTGCAGTCCCTGGTTTAAGCTTCAGCAGTTTAATCTGCCTTTGTGTCTGCAAGATTTCTAGCGGCAGTATTTTTGGATATTTATAGTTTTCTTCAGGATGAGATCCTCACATGTAGTTCCGAAGAGCTCTTCATCTTGTTTTCCCATTATAATAGCAGTGCCCTCATCAAACGCGTCTTCTATAACAGCAGTTACTCTGAAGCTGCATGAATAAAGGAATAGAAGGGACTGGAAATTAGCAATGGTGAACTTAAGCTTGTGATTTTAAGAAGCACTATACATAAACCTGCATTCCTAAATCCAGAATAATTTTGGATATTGCTGAATGATAGAGAGTAATTCAAATCCTAAACAACATTGAATATTCCCCGACAGGTGTAAGTTTTAACTGACTTGTTAGCTATTGACTTTGGAATGACCAATTCACCAAAATCAGCATTCTTAACTCTACTTAAATGTTTTGACTAATAACATCATTTCATCAAAACATACAACATAGGCTTCACAGACAATTAAAGTAGATTAGTTCTATTCTGTTCTTGTCTTTTGAAATAGTGATCATGTTATTGAGAACTGCTTTAGAGCTAGAAATGCAAGTTCATCAACGACGCACACCATTGTGCGTGCATGCATGAGTAATGAAACAAAAGTTGTCAACAGAAGCAAGCAGAGCAAAGTAGAAGAAAGTTGAGATACCTAAAAGCTAGGCATGAGAGATAAAGCTTCTAGGCACATGAAAACTGCAGCTAAACTTAAAAAGAAGGCCAACGAAGAAAGTAAGGATGGTCATAGATGAACCAGGAAGCTGGCTATGAATGTGTAAAATGTCATGGAACCTGAGGAAGTTAACTCTACAGAGACAAAGTTGCCAAGAATGCTGAGAGTTCTGTCTCTACCTATGCAAAGTCTCAGACATATAATACTGGTTGTGTGATATAGTCATCGAGGCAGGTGTGTGGCAACATGTGTCAGCTAATGGAATTTCATTCAGTTAACAAACACTTAGAAATATCCTAATTGCCTAAGGATTTAAAACTAATGGCAGTATGGCACCCATTAATGGTGAAGCCGATTAGCTAATTCTAAGCTAGTTTTTTCATTTTAAAATGTGTCATTCAATGGAAGCTGATATATATATATATATATGTATGTATATATTACAGGAATCATGCATATGTATATATGGGATACACCCACCCACCCACCAAGAACATTTGCATCTGCATTTGCATCAAACAGGTGAAATCTCTCACACATACCAAGCAAATGAAAACAAACCTGCATTAGGCATTAACTCAACTTCAGGCTAAAAATTAAACCAAAGCATCACCAGGTTTTTGCACCAATTACCAAAGCATCATCTTAACCTGAATCTCATCAGCAGTATGATGGTTAAATGTAAGAAGACCATGGGTTTACATACCTTTGAAAATTAGGATATCCAAAGAAATTGTGTCCATCAACCAACTGAAACCACCATAACTGAATATCTCATGACCGATATCCACTTCCTGTACAGAAATAAGACATTGCACCTCAGTTAAATAACCTGCCTTGCTTATTTCTCATCCATAGTAATATGCAACAAATTTTCAAAACATACTCTCCACTGGTTTCAATAATTCAGCTAATCTAGTAACATTAACTCTTACCAATTTGTATTAATTCCACTGTTCTATCAATCATCTATATAATTCACAGCACAGAACCACTCAAATAGTGTACTGGAAATGGTAAGGACAAAAGATGAAGTTCAATCTTAACCTACTTATTTTGAAATGCAGCAACCTACATCAGCCTTCTGTTTGAACTCAACATGTCCACCTTCAGATGAAAACGAGACCTCCAATTAAAAGTCAAAATGGTCTCAAGAATGTACTGGTAAACTGCACATATTCCTTAATTCATAGGAAGAAAACCATAAATTTGTAACATATCCATCCAAGTGGAAGATACCAATAAGAATAGGGTGATGATTTTGTCACTCCACGTTGCAATATATTTTACCACTTGCACTTCATTTTTATCTTTATTCATCTATACCTGAAAGTACTAGAGCATCTTACCCAAAACCAATTGGCAATGGGTGGAGAAGCTGAGTACCTAAACAGCTCTTATCCTACAGTTCCTATGTAATATATTGAAGTGTCCGATAACATGCCTATAGAGATAAACACTTGGTGTTATATTTATTTTATAGCTTTAAGTATAAACATAGAGGAGTCTTTACCTGTGTCAACTGGAGTGCCTTTTATTTTATTACCTTCACAGCAACAGAAGAGCAACCACCTTCTTCACCTTTCCAATAAGAATCAGTCCAACAATTTGAGAAAGAACATGAACTCAAAATTTACTGTTAAATAATTTCTCTGCATTATCTTTAAACAACAAGTAAATAGCCAAACAGGGAAGGGAAATAAAGAATCTGGACTCTGTTTGGGCCTATCACACAACTGTTGTTTTCCCTATTGAATAAAAGCTCCTAAAAACTGACCAACAAAGTATGCCCCTGCAGAATCAAAATAGTTAATGAACTGATGATTGTCTTGCTGCAAAGGAATAAGGACCAGGTGGTTTACATATTCAATGCTGGTGGTTAAAGAACACAGAACATAAGAATTTTGCTCTTTTCTTATGAGAGGTTAAAGCTTTACATCCACAAAATGCAAGACTTTGAAAACTTTTCTTTGCTCAGATAAAGCTTTTACCTACACTTATTAATGCTTTTGGAGTTTTATTGGATTTACACCAAACAGTAAAAGACAACAAGAAATTAAGAACACCATTCTTCTCTGTGGGTGTGTTGATTCTAAAACACATAACTGAAAGAAAGGGACAGTAAACAAGGGGGAAAAAGACTTCCATAAGGTGCATATCTAATTTAATTTCAGACAAACCTTAATATTTGCAAAAACATCTGCAACTTCTCTTGTTTGGAGATAAGGACCAGTTCATGCACATATTCGATGCTGTCTTGAGTCTTGGGTATTGATGGAGACAGGAACAACAAAATTGGGCAGACCTTCAAGAGTCCTCCATTCAACAGTTTAGAGACGCAAACTGAAAGGTTCTTTCCCTGAAAGGCCCGTTGTTCAGCTTGGCTTGGCTTGGCAGTAAGGAAGAGTCATGAAGTCCTGGATTTGACCACAAACTGCAGTTATTTTATTTAATAAATTGCAGTGCGGAATGCCATACAATACTAAAGCATCCCTTTTCAGTATGATATCTTAACCTGAACTTGTCTGCAATAAAATAAATGTAAAAGACCATATTACCTTTGAAAATTTGGATATCTGAATAATTTGTGCCCATCACAGTCCCTCAAACTGCCATTACTGAATCTATCATGGCCGATACATGCTTTGCTTTTACCACTTCCTGCACAGAAATAAGAGCAAGCACTTCAACTAACTGACCTGCCTAGCTTACTTCTCATCTGTAGTAACATGCAAGATACCCAAAACATACTCTTTTGTGTTTTCAATAAATTTCTCTAGTAATGTTTGACAACATACATTTCACCATTTTATATGTTTCCGCTTTTCTATCAAATCTTGATGAAATTTGCAGCATAGAACCACTTAAATTTTTTATTGGAAATGTTAAGAAGATCAATCTTAATCTACCTTTCATCATGAGGAACTTCAAGCGATCAGTGAATTCTACTTGTGAGTTATGACCCGATCGAATTGAACCTTGTCAACACATATCTCAAGAAACGAACTAAAATAAGTTTGGTCATTATCAAAAAGAAACAAAAGGAAGTGTGGTCAAGGCTGTTAAAAGAAATATTGGATAAACATGGTTTGTTTGGTTTAGATGAACCAGGAAGCTGGCTATGAATGTGTAAGATGTCATGGAACCTGAGGAAGTTAACTCTACAGAGACAAAGTTGCCAAGAATGCTGAGAGTTCTGTCTCTACCTATACAAAGTCTCAGACATATAATACTGGTTGTGTGATATAGTCATCGAGGCAGGTGTGTGACAACATGTGTCAGCTAATGGAATTTCATTCAGTTAACAAACACTTAGAAATATCCTAATTGCCTAAGGATTTAAAACTAATGGCAGTATGGCACCCATTAATGGTGAAGCCGATTAGCTAATTCTAAGCTAGTTTTTTCATTTTAAAATGTGTCATTCAATGGAAGCTGATATATATATATTACAGGAATCATGCATATGTATATATGGGATACACCCACCCACCCACCAAGAACATTTGCATCTGCATTTGCATCAAACAGGTGAAATCTCTCACACATACCAAGCAAATGAAAACAAACCCGCATTAGGCATTAACTCAACTTCAGGCTAAAAATTAAACCAAAGCATCACCAGGTTTTTGCACCAATTACCAGACCTGAGTACAAGCATTCAAGAGCAAATAACCTTGGGATGGCAATTACATGAAGCAAGAAACTCCTTTCACAGAAGACACCTATCTAACACTTTTATAAAAGCTGAAAGTTCATAACTATAATAAAAAAACAGGAAAAAAAGGGCAAAAAAAGACCATACGTTGAGCTAGTTTTCTACATTTTGCCATGGAACGATGAGCAGAATATGAAGCCAAGCATCAAACGCATATGCAGAGAACTGATTTTGAATCCTAGATTCTAATGAATAATCGAATGTTGCAGAGAACTGATCTGGAATCCCAGATCAACATATAAGAATGAATTTGGTAGATTTGATAAGATCTGTTTACATTGTGAATTTAAGAATTGAAAATTCTGTGTATGCACCAAAAGTCTGTACATGCATTGGAATAATGTTCTGAGACAGAAAGAGCCTCTTGAAAATTCAGTGTACACATATTTACAGAAATCTATAAAACATTCAACTATCTCAGAACAAGTGATGTTGATGGCAGTGCGAGCTGTAAATGGGACTTATGAATATCAAACAGCAACCAAAACTTGGAATCTATCACCATTACTGATCAGAAAAGTAGATGAAACAAAACCATAATTTATCCCTCATGGAAAAAGGTACCCAAAGAACTGATTTAGAGTTAATATGCATACCATATTCCACATTCTCCAATACTGATGCAGCCAAAAAGCCAGAAGAGCCATACAACAAAAGTCAATGGTCAGAAATTTCATGTCAGCATAGAACTGTAAGAGGACGAACTACTAATGCATTTCACAGGAAACCTACCTCATCAACTGTTTTTGCATTCCAGCAATCTTTATAGAACTTTCGATCCCCAAAACATAGCAGCTAGCAAGAATATTTAACCAATATTAATTAGAATACTGTATGTAAGCAAAAGATTTTTCAAAAAATGATCCAACATGGGAGAGGGAAGGAGTGCATCGTATACATACCAAAGGTGGAAAAAGTAATAGAACATGCATAGCCACACATATAAACATGGAAGAAAGTTTCAAAACCCTCCCTATTGCATATAAAGGTTCCACTTCAAAGGATGTTGTGAATTCTTGATAATAGGATTGATGTCCTGCAGACTGCAAACAAATACAAATGTCACAATTCCTCAATGATCAAAAGGACACAAAAAATAGCAAAGTTTGTACATATATCACAAACACTAAGACACGTAGCCAAAGCTCCCATAAAAGCTCAAAGTTTATATTTTCATTATCAAACTTTGTCAGCTCAATGTTTGTATTGACATCCTAAGTATCTCTGCAATCAAACACATCGCTTTTTGAATTCAATCGACAATACCACATAGGGCAGGGAATTTTGTTTTAGAAAGAAGAAACACCATAATCAAAAACCCATCATTGCAAACTTATCCAAATACAGAAAGCAGCAGAAATTCAAAGAACCTAGTAAGCACATGAAATCAAAGTTTGTACCTTCAAAGAAAATGCTTGACAATAAAAGACATAGCTTCTGGAATTTAAACAGAAAATAAAGCAAGTCTTCATAAACTGTCCATCAAACCTCATTAATTCATAGGAAGAAAACCATAAATTTATAACATATCCATCCAATTGGAAGATACCAATAAGAATAGGGTGATGATTTTGTCACTCCACGTTGCAATATATTTTACCACTTGCACTTCATTTTTATCTTTATTCATCTATACCTGAAAGTACTAGAGCATCTTACCCAAAACCAATTGGCAATGGGTGGAGAAGCTGAGTACCTAAACAGCTCTTATCCTACAGTTCCTATGTAATATATTGAAGTGTCCGATAACATGCCTATAGAGATAAACACTTGGTGTTATATTTATTTTATAGCTTTAAGTATAAACATAGAGGAGTCTTTACCTGTGTCAACTGGAGTGCCTTTTATTTTATTACCTTCACAGCAACAGAAGAGCAACCACCTTCTTCACCTTTCCATAAGAATCAGTCCAACAATTTGAGAAAGAACATGAACTCAAAATTTACTGTTAACTAATTTCTCTGCATTATCTTTAAACAACAAGTAAATAGCCAAACAGGGAAGGGAAATAAAGAATCTGGACTCTGTTTGGGCCTATCACACAACTGTTGTTTTCCCTATTGAATAAAAGCTCCTAAAAACCGACCAATAAAGTATGCCCCTGCAGAATCAAAATAGTTAATGAACTGATGATTGTCTTGCTGCAAAGGAATAAGGACCAGGTGGTTTACATATTCAATGCTGGTGGTTAAAGAATAAAGAACATAAGAATTTTGCTCTTTTCTTTTGAGAGGTTAAAGCTTTACATCCACAAAATGCAAGACTTTGAAAACTTTTCTTTGCTCAGATAAAGCTTTTACCTACACTTATTAATGCAACACATATCTCAAGAAACGAACTAAAATAAGTTTGGTCATTATCAAAAAGAAACAAAAGGAAGTGTGGTCAAGGCTGTTAAAAGAAATATTGGATAAACATGGTTTGTTTGGTTTAGACTTCACAGATGGTTTAGAACAAAAAATATAGCTTTAGAAGAGTGACTGGCTTGTGAATGAATTTCTCAACAAAGCAATCACACAGATTTTGAACTATTTTGCATTTGTAGGATTACTGATTAGGGTTCCAATCCAGGTAGACAAATATGACTCCTGTTAACCCAAACACATTATCGACTCTGCAGTCTGCACCCTCCAATAAAAAGACATAAAAGAATATACTGTATATGTAAATGTAATCGGAAAAAAAGAATATGTATGTCTAAAAAATGTTATTGCAGAAGATAAATGTTAAATCAAAATTTGTGCAACTCAACATACTGGTCAAGAAACGTAAGGATTGGAGTGAGTTTTTCTTTTGAATTTAACAGAGAGCAATTTATACCTGTAGCAATTGGAGTGGCTCTTAATACTTTCAACAACAACACAAGAGCATCAAACCACCTTTTTCCAATTTCGCTTAGGACCCCAATCCTGCAATGCTGATAGAGAGATGATATCAAATTGTAGATGCTCCTGCAGATAGAATGTAGGTGTAAGCTGATATGGAATCGACAGAGCAGCGAGAGGCTATAGGAAAACATTACAAAAGACTACAATGTGTTATGTAACTTACACATATTACTGCAAAACTTGGAGCAATTCCAACTTGACTCATACCAGCAGGCAGCTCTTATTCTTGATGAGTCAGAAAAAAGGGTCCGTGCAAGCCCCCGCCTCATATAACTAATAAAAAAGAAGTTATATATGGACACACCAAAAAGGGTATACAAGTTTTAATTTCTTTAGAGATGCTTCAGAAACAAAAGTTGTGGCTTTAGAAGTGACAGACTAGAGTGTAGAGACCTAGTATTTTAACAAGAAGAAGGATTTTGTAAATAAATTGAGAAATTCAGAGCTCCATGGCATGACTTCTTCTCCCACCTAATATTGGAATTTGTATTTTTAAATCAACTAAATTGACTGATTATAAAATGAGCAGAGATGAGAAGAAAACAGAGAGTGATAAGAAACAGCCAAAAGCATTCTTGTCACTGATTTATATGATTGAAAAAAAGGTACTCGATGAACTTGAGAAAAAAAGAGTTACCATTGATGTCTGGAATATGAGAAATCTTAGGCCACTCAGGGCCGCTCTCCTCTCTGCATCTTTCGCTCAAAAGGGGACAATTGATGATCTGTAGCAAATCTAATTTGGTGAGGCGGTGCATAGCTTGGACGGAAGGTAGATACATCAGATTCTTGCAACTCTGAATACTTAAGAATTGAAGAGATGCAAGGTTTCCCAACCAATCTGGAATAGCCTCCACTCCCTCAAAGTCATGTATCCACAAATCGGTCAAAGACGTCAAGTGTTGAATTTGTTCAGGCAGAGACTTGAGCTTCGGCCACCCGTACAGCTCTAAATCTTCAAGTTGTGGTAGAACCTGAAAAGCAGGGAATGAATCCAGCTCATTCCAAAACGGCCCAAGTGTCAATTTCTTGAGACGGGTGAATACGTGTGGGGATGCCATTGTTAACCCACTGGGTAGACATGTCAATCGGGAACAATCTCTAATCCACAACTGACGGAGGGATGTGAGTTTGTCTAAACTTGGAACAGTCTCTAGATTAGGGCAACTGCTTATTCTCAACTCCCCAAGAGAGACGAGGGTTTGAAGAAAGGGCAGCTCAATTTGTGTACTTTGACATCCCTGGATTTCCAATCGACGGAGGGATGTGAAGCCGCCGTGTAAAATTGGAAGAGACTCTAGATTACTTACAGTCAAGTCTCGGAGGGATGTGAAGCCGCCGTGTAAAATTGGAAAGGATGTTACCTTAGGGAACTCTGCTACTGCCAAATCAACAAGAGAGGTGCAGCAGCCTAGTCCACTCGGCAGGCTTGATAATTCAGGACACTGCCAAAGCCTCAGTTCAGCAAGGGATGGGAGGCCCTCAGATGGAATTGGAATCGACGTTATCTTGGGGCAGTTGTCTATTATTAATCCTTGAAGAGATGTGCAGTATTGTAGCCCATCAGGTAGACTGGATAACTGACGACATTCTTCGATCCTCAATTGGCGTAGAGATGGGAGACCACCGTGCTCAGGGATGATTGGGATGGACTCTAGACTGGAGCAATCTCTTATCACCAACTTCTCAAGAGATAATAGCCCATAATCAGGTAAACACCGCAGCTTAGGACACCCTCTAATTATCAGTTCCTGAAGAGATGCGCGGCGGCAGTACTCATACCCTTGTGATTGGGGCGGAGCAATACAAGTTAACTCCTCACACCCCCATATATCCAAATGCGCAAGATTCTGATTGTTCTCTAACAACCTTTCCGGCAGACAAGCAAGTCCACTCACACTGTCTATCTCGAGAGAAGTGAGAGTGGTCAGTTTATTGCTTAGAATACTTGCTATTGGAATGCCTCCGCTATCCATGCTTTCAATCACCAACTTTTTCAGACATGGAAAATGACTGGGAGCACTTCTCAATTGACTGCAATTCCCCAGGGTCAACTCCTCAAGGCAAGGAAACACCGTCACTCTTTCTGTTGGCACTTCCTTCCATTCAATTAGGTTTTCCGCCATCCCAATAAGTAATGTTTTCAATGCAGGAAAAAAAACCTTTGTATCATCAGAAACGTGATCATAACCATAAAACTCATATCCCAAACACCTGAGGTTCTGCATCGAGTACATCTTCACATGTACAAGATTGGGCAGCCGGCCAAGTGCTGGCACTCCTTCGCATTTGTTGCATCCCTGTAATTCAATCTCTTTTAAGTTGTTGGATCGCAATAACCATGATGGCAATTTAACACCCATGAAGCCATGAATCTCCAAAACTTCCAGATTAGAATGTGGTTGCAGGACTTCAAGTACAACTTCATCACTGTCACCACTGTTGCTTGGCCTACTAGGCGTCCATCTAAAGAATAACTTGCGCAGATGTTTCTTCTCCACTAAATTTGCTTTCTCTGCTTCTTTTTTATCTCTTACATGTTCCATATTATAAAAAGATAACGTACCTTTCAAATGGTTTAAGCCACCAAATTCCCCAATATGAGGACCAGTCTCCTTGCCCATCTTTACAAAAGGTAATGATCGGAGATTAGTCAATCTTTCGAATACCCCACCTGGAACTTTTACATGTTTATCAAAATAAACATGTCTCAAGTTGATCAAATTTGCAATTTCCTTTGGGAACTCTTCAAGGACATGAGGCATTTTTAATGTCTGAAGGTTATAAAGCTGACCCAAAGATTTGGGAAATGCTTTGATCTTTGTTTTCATAACATTTAGATACCTCAAGTGTCTCAACTTTCCAATTGAATTTGGCAATTCCTGAATATCTGCCTCGTATAAATTTAAAACACGTAGAGCTTTAAACCCAGGTGAGTCGTTGTCAAGGACTGCTCCTTTTGAAAATAGGGAGTGCAAGTACTTCGACTTTGAAACACGTTCAGCAAGATCATGAACAAGATCGTGCATCTTGTATGTGATTATATCACCATGGTAATCCCTTTCCACATCTTGAAAAAATGAGTTTTGTAATAGAATAGTAAAATATTCATTACCTCTGTCCTCCATCTCTATATTATTTTGGCCGGGAGAAGGGTGTAGCCATCCTTGGGCCATCCAAAGTTGGATCAAGTCATCCTTTTTAAATTCGAAATCTTTGACGAACATTGAACAGTATGCAAAACATTGCTTCAATGATGGAGATTTTAGTTCATCAAAGCTCAATTTCAAAATCGCCAATATTCTATTTTCTCCATCCGGTAAATCCCATATACTACTTTCCACAATTGATTGCCATCCATCACAATTTCTAGAACGCATCATATTTCCCAACACCTATAATATAATAATATTAGTGAATGAGATAGATTTTTATAAAACCTACAATAGTGTGGCAAACTATACATGCAATAAGCAGTTACCGTTGAAATGGAAGATGACCTTACTATCGCAAATGTCTGATTGATAATACCAAGGTTCCACCCAATTAAGGTCAAGGTTAGGGATGGTAGGTAGGGTATGGCTTTATGGGAGGGTGAATCTTCACGAGATGTCTCAGCTATTGTTTTTCTTCTCGATGGGGTGTCATGTGCAAACTGAAGGAAAAGAGCGGCAATCATTTTTTTGTGCATTATGAAGTTTTTTTGGCAGAAATTAGTTAAGAAGCACAAAAACATGACTCTTTTCTTTTGTTCTTTTTTGTCAAATCTATATTACTGCATTTGGGAATGGCCTTCCTAAGCTCTTTGCGGTATGCATGTGGTGTTAGGAAATGGACATGTGGCAGCATCCTGATGGTTTTGTTAAGAAGCACCATTACTGCGTTGTTAATTTTTGTTCACTTAAATATACATGTGGTTCAATTTACTTCTTATAGAGGACTAAGATTCTCATTTAGCTCTTGGGGCTTTTGTTTAGGTGGTTTTCAACTTCCTAGAAGGCTAGAACAAAAGGCGGAAGTAATATAGAATTTAAAATAAGATTAAGTAGCTAGAAAGCATGAAAATTAAAACACAGAATTGATCAATGATATAATTTACATACCTTTGCTACTAATGGTACACCTCCGCACTTTTTAGCGATCTCCCTTCCAATTTTCTTTTGATCTTCAACTATAGGAGCACTCCCAATTGGAATTGCTCTGTCCTTCAAAATATGCCAGCATTCATCATCTGATAGTTTTTCTAAATCACACCTAGGAAGGGTCTCCACCATTTTTGCAACTTTGTCGCTACGGGTAGTGACAAGGATGCTGCTTCCTTGGGTATCATTGATGTTTACCAAACAACTGATCAGTTCTTCCCATTTTTGAGCATCTTCGTTCCAAACATCATCAAGCACAAGAAGATAACTTTTTTCTTTCAACTGGTTTTTGAGGATTCTACATATTGCATCTATAGCTTGTACTGCAGCGTGTTCAGGTTTAAGAGACTCCAAGATCCTCCTTAAAATCGAGTTGACTTCAAAAGGGGTAGACACACAAACCCACATCTTTTCTTGGAAGTGTTGATGTATCTTATCATGATGATATATAGATTTAGCTAAAGTGGTCTTCCCAAGTCCTCCCATTCCCACGATGGCCAGAACTGAAAGATCATTTTTCTGATTGTTGTTTGATTTGGTCAAGGTTTTCACTATATCTTCCACAACATCTTTCCTCCCAATAATATTGGTTTCATCTTTTTTGAAGTCAGAGTAGGTTTCCCTATCAATTCTTCTATCATGGGAGCTTCTTGCCTCTAAGAAAGGCCTAGCAACAAACCCAAAACCACTTGCTCTTTTACCCAAATCCTCCAAAGATGTGTTGATTTTCTTAATTTTATGTGCCATTTTAACACGAAAAAAGATGGGATTGGAGAGGGAAAAAAAGTTTAGCACCTTTTTCTTCATCTGGTTCCGCAGTTCCACCTTACGCCGAAGAAGCTCATATCCGTAGTCATCCAATACATCATCGGCCAGATGAGCTATCTCTTCAAGCTTCTCCAACCAGAGCTTCACAGACTCGCCCTGATCTTGTCGCTTCTGTTCAGCATCCCGTAGCACAGCGTCAAGAAAGAGCAGCGACTCACGCAGATTTGCTAATTCTCCCTTGAATCCCCATAAAAGAGTAAACTCTTGAGTGGCAAGTGAAGCTACTTTGGTCAGCATTTCCTGGGCAGCAAAAGTAAGAAACTCAGCCATGGATTTCTACTCAAGAGAGTCGATCGAGAGTCAAGAACAAGAACAGACAGCTTGATTAGTTGAAGAAACTAGTCCTCTTGTGAATTTTATAAGGCGTTGGACAGTTAGACTATCTATCAATGACGAATGTGGATGGAGTAGGGGATAGACATCCGGCCGACAAAGATTGGCATAGATTCTCCACCTGTTTTGGGCGTGGTGCTTTACGTAGGGCGCGCGCTTTACTTCTTCTTTACTTTTGTTAAAGCACGTAGGTCATCCATCAAAAATGGCCATCGAGCGGGCCATGCAATCATAGAGCCAAAATTATATACTTCGACCGAAGTTGAAACTGGAAGAAGATATTTTGATCAATTACAATCCAGATACTGGAGCCCAATTCAATTGGGCTTCATTGTCGCGAACTGTCAGATGAAGCCCATCTTCGTACCGAATCTAATTGAAACTGGACCATAGTGAGAAAAGTAATCAAAGCACACTTTTTTGTGAGATGGCCCATTATAGCAGATGAAACTTTCGTTTCATGACATAATTCAAGAGAACGACAATGCGCCTAACATTCAAAACAATCTAATTTTCCCGCGCAACACCGCCCCAAAGTTCGCGCCTCCCCAATTTCAAAACCAATAAAAAAATAGAAAAACAATAAACCATTCTGTACCGGAAACCCCACGTGGACACAATCCTCCACTAACCTCCCGCCACGTCGCCCCCCCACCCGGCTCACCCTTAGCTGTCATGCACCGCCCACCACACAATTCCACACATCCCAATTTTTCAAATTCCTCCAACTCGTTTATATTTATAAGCCGCGCTCATCCCCTTCTCCAACCACTACAGTCTCTTTGCGACTGCGATCGACGGCTGAGAATGGAGCGATGTGACGAGCACTGTACGACGCCGAAGCGCCGCGAGTGTCGGATACCGGAGGAGTCCATGTGTCCTCCGGCGCCGAGGAAAAAAGCGGCCGGGGATCAAAACAAGAGGGACCCGCCGAAGAACGGCTACTTCCAGCCGCCTGATCTCGATTCTCTGTTCAACATGCCACCCAGAACTCAAGTTTGCGCTTAGGTTTCAGGCCGTTTGGTAATCATTACACGATGGTTTGGTTTTCACGGTATATATTACTATGCTTGTTTTGTTTTCCATTACTGTTTTCTTCAATTTCGGGTTGGCAATGGCATGCCCGAAATTCTTTTTTTTGTTTTGTTTTGTTTTTGTTTTCGGTAGTGGAGGAGGATGGGGAACGTTGCGGGGATAAATCGGAGTGGGTGTGGGAGGGAGATCTGTAGACCTCAGGTGGGTCATTTCTGATGAATAAAGAGGTTGGGGGTTTGAATCGATTACCCTAAAAGGGAACCAAAACATGCAGGCTTTGAAAGTACATGGAAATAGTATTTGTCTCTGTGTTTGGTCACCTTTTTTTTTTTTTTTTGGTAACTTTGGTGATTGTTGTTTGGTAGAGAACCGAAAGGAAACGTAAGGTTTGTATATGGGGGAATATGATTTTGTCATTATTATTGTTATTTCCCATTTTGGCCCTTCCCTTTTCTTTGCTCTATTATGTGAAGTTGTGACTACTGACTTGTGAACGTGAAATTAAGTAGTAGTAAAGGAAAATATATATGATGCAACTCTTTACGTGACATTATGAAATTTGGCAAAGTTCAACAACTAGTTGGTTCATTTATTTACACGTTTTAGAATGAGCCTATGAAATATCATTGTACTTCACAATTCTTTGTTTTTTTTCTTTTTACATTAAAATGGAGAACATAAGACTTTATCCTTTATATATTTGAGAAAATAAATGAATGCATTAAATATAGTTTCATATATGGTAAGTTTGTTGTTGAAAACAAATTGAGACCTATTAAAGACTACATCAATGACTACATTATCATCACCCAACCCAAACCAGAGACTCCTCTGGCTACTTTCCTCTCAAGTGATTCGACATGCGAATACATAATTGACTACATATATCGATCGGTGACGCCATTCAGATTAGATTCATTTTTTTCTTTTCCAACTCCAACAGATTTCTTATTTTATAGCAATTTCTAAAATTTCTATAATTCTTTCTTAAAGTTTTAGAAATTGTTGTAAATTTATGAATTTTTTTTCTCTCTTTCCTCACTATCCTTAGAATGGAGATAGTTATAGGGAATTTGTTAGAGCAAAAGAGACTCATTCTTTTCTAAAATAGAGAAAAATTAAAATATGGGGAACCTGATGGAGTTGCTCTTAGAGCCAACATCTAACTAACGACCCCATGGACTGACCAAATATCATGTTGATCAACTAACAACCCCACTAATGACTAATAACTAGGTCTACTAATCAAACTTTTTATTTTGTTAGAGAAGAGAGCTTGCTCTTCAAAACTGAATTTTTTTACCAATTTAACCTTTATTTATTAAAAAACTATGAATTATAATTAATTAATAAAGATAATATGATAAATTGTATAATAGAAAACAAAAGAATAAAAAAAAAGCAGAAAATGTGATAGTTGTACGAAAAATTTATTCACTATCTTTAACTTCTCTCCACACACATAGTGAGTGAGCCATGCTAATATCAATAAAGTGTTGTTGACTGTGGTGTTATTAACACACTCTAAATATCTATTTACACAATTTTAATCTTCCTCTATTATATATTTATCTATATTCTTTTATTGGTTTAAATGACATTTGAGGTATCGGAACCCAAAGTTACCTCTAAGACAAACAAAGAGAACAAATACAATTATAAGGCAAATATCATTCCAGGGTAGACCAAATTTTTTTTTTTTTATAAATCAAAATTTTCTTATTAAAAAAAATTATAACAGTTAGTCAAAAGTCCTTAGAAGAAACAACAACAAAAATATACTAAAACATTGAACCAGTTGAATCAAAAATTAAGACCCACAAACTTGTTTGGCCTCGTTTGGTCTTCAATAAATAATTAATGAGGGCATCCACAACTATTTATTCATCTTAAAAACACATTTATTTCATATAAATAATCAAAATTATTTATCGTCATCTTAAAAACTCGTATTGATTACATTTCAATAATTAAACATGATATGATAATTTTGCATGTTACATAAATTCTGGGTCCTAGCTAGCTGAGCTGAGCATTACCTAAAGAATCTGATTTGATGCAATCCCTTCCCTAGATCTTGTTTTGACCAAAAAGAGAGTAGTATTGACCACACAGTCACATCGTCCACATCATTTTTAAAGCCCTTGATTAAACTTGAGATTCACATCAAATTAAACAGATATTAGTCACTCTCATAGATCGATGGTCCATCACTTTCCAAAGACCTGGAAAATAGAACATGTAGATTCTACACCAAAATCTCCAACGAATGTCTTTCAGATGATCGAGAACGTTGTTCGTGAAGAACTTAAAACAGTGAAGGTCGACGTGCACCTCTGCAAGCAATGAGTTGGTGATGGAAAAGATATGGTGAAATTAAATTTCTTAGTCTCAAAGATAGAATAGTTGTGGGGAGACCCGAATAAAGATTGCAAATAAAGGAAGTAGGAAACGAACTGAGCATCAACTTGAGCATACGTAAAAGAGGACTACTACTTGGTTTTCTGCAACTACCACCTTAGCTAGCTCCACTGATAAGCAAAGTTAAGTTTCTTTTAATCCAATGGTTTTTAAGTAGACCTAAATGAGTGTTAGCTAGAATTAGTGATTATGGATGCAATCACAAGTCACTAACATATTGATTAAATCATGACTAGCTAGCTTCAAGGAAGGAATTTCAAAGATCGATGATGCTGATGAGGGCTTGGTGTAGGGTCTTTCGTTTTTAGATGTAGAGATCGAGTAAGAGTTTAGGTATCCAAAAAGCGTAAAATATGTGTAGGTTACAACCTGTTTGACAATCACTAATACCAAATGTTTTAAGATATACATGTTATATAATTTTGCAACATTATGCACCAAGTTTACTAACAACCTCATTCGTGCGCAACCTGACTAGCTTGCTCTAGAGACAAAGATGGGCGAACAAAGGCGGACAGTACGGGAGATTAGAGGATTCAAGTCCACGAACTCGTGCAAAATTTTGTTTGACAAACCGTCACATGATTAATGTTTAAGTTAAAAAACATGTGTATATCAAACTATCAAATAATATCAAATTCTGGCAACTCATTTATATTTTGAGGATGAGTTATTTTTCTATTGCACTTTCAATATGAACTATTCTCTATAGAAAAAAGAATATATATATTCTCTATAGTAATTCTTATATTTAATAGCATGACAATATAACTTATAAAGCGGTCTAACAAAAAAACCAGCGGCGGAACTGTTACAGGGCCTGAGGGGGTTCAGACCCCCCCCCCCCCCCAACATTTGTCCAAATCTTCACCAGATACCTAAACGTCATACAATTAAGCTACAATTAAATAGAACTTGGCTTTAATTAAATCACTGGACCTCCCCCAACACACCAATCAGGCAATCAGCAACACAACTTACAAAATTATAATGAGAATAATTCAAAATTAATAGTATTTACTGTGTAATAACTATCCAAATTTATAATGAGGAAATATGGAAATGCTTCTTAGAAGATTTTGCAATTTATTGTAATTGATGTCTAGTTTCTTCAATTATTTTATTATAGAGAAAGTTAACAAGGTGTTTTTTTTTTGTTAATAAAGTCAACAGAGTGTGTTGATTAATATGGAAAATGAGTTTTATTTTTTATATTTTTTTATATTAAAGTTAATGTTTTATGTCTCGACCCCCCCTAATTTCAGATCCTGGTTCCGCCACTGGAAAAAACTATACATGACTTTATGGGTTGTGTCTGGATCTGCTTTATCTAAAAATCTTGAAATATTGGTTGATACATGTTCAAAATGTGTAGTCTTTATTCATCTATAATTCTTTTATGGTCTAATATCTATCAATAGATTTTTTTTGTTGAGAAAAATATTCATCAATACTTCATAGATTTAATATATATGACACTGACGTCTTTCTACTTCTAATTACTGCGAAATTGTTTCTTTGGATTAATTAATTGACGTACCAAATGAAGAAGAGAAAGATTATGCATGCCAATCCTAATGCGACAGCTAGATTCAATAATGATTAACGCTAGCTAATTAAGCTAGTACAACTATAATAGTAATAGACTTTTTAACTACATAAATTTAGCATTTCTTCAGCAGATGAACTTGGAAAAAATGGGTCATTGTATTGTGGTAATTAGAATCAATGAGGATGAAGACAGAGATGGAATCTTACTTAATTGGCACTCTAAAATTAAGCTCGACCAACAGCCAAGCGGAACACACAAGGAGACCATCACCATCTCCAATTGTATCCATTAATGAACTCCATGAAAACTGCCTATATTAAGCACACCTTCCAGCACTCTCTGCATAATATTCCAACTCTCACATTGCTCACAGCGTAGCTTCCGAACTAAAAAGATCTAGCTCCAACTAAACGAGAGAGAGGGGAAAGAAATGGGTTATCTTCGTTTTCCGTCAATGGCGGCATTGCTCTTTTGCTTTTGTGTTGCAGTAGCTCTAATGCCAGAGTTTGCTGAAGGCAGAACAAGACACTACACTTTCAATGTACATTTTTATGATCTCTTTGTGCTTCACCGATTTCATTTTTTATGTATTAGTTAGCTACGTAGATTTGTTTACACTCATGGAAAGTCACGCACTCTGCGCTTGAAGTTCAGTACTATATATGATCTTCAGAGTGTGAACAATATTGCTTTATAAATAATGTGACGTAACTCAGCTTGTCGACTTTTCTAACTTGAAATGTTGCTACTGGAGTACAGATTAAGTACCACAATGTCACAAGGTTGTGCAGTACAAGGAGGATCATAAGTGTGAATGGAAAATTGCCAGGACCAAGACTAGTGGCAAGGGAAGGTGATCAAGTTCTCATTAAAGTGGTGAACCGGATCAAAGAGAATGTTACCATTCACTGGTATGATTAACGAATCTATTTATATAATTAGCAGATGCCACATATTGTTTAAAGGAACAGAAGCAGAACTTGAACCAGTACTGGTGTAAATTTGTGTTTGTTTTGTATGAGAAAACAGGCATGGAATTAGGCAACTTAGAAGTGGTTGGGCAGATGGTCCGGCTTACATTACACAGTGTCCTATCCAATCTGGCCAGTCATACATTTACAACTTCACCATCACAGGCCAGAGAGGAACTCTGTTGTATCATGCTCACATTTCATGGTTGAGAGCTACCCTTTATGGACCCATCATCATTCTCCCAAGAAGAAATGAGTCTTACCCTTTTGTGAAACCCTACAAGCAAATCCCCATTATTCTTGGTAAGTAGCAGCTCTTTATAACAAGCAATGATTTGGACCCATCTGAGAACTTTAATATTGAAATGGTTTGATTTCATTTTTCATGATTTGGGTTTCCAGGAGAGTGGTTTAAAGCAGACCCTGAGGCTGTGATTAGCCAGGCTCTTCAGACTGGAGCAGGACCTAATGTTTCGGATGCGTACACTCTGAATGGGCTTCCAGGCCCCACGTACAACTGTTCATCTAATGGTACGAGTATATTTACCGATGTAATGTTCTACAATCATATATTTAATATGTTACATACTATTAGGTAATATGTTTTTATCTGACATGCATGAATTTGAGTAAGTAGTAATTCTAATTCGCCGTTTAACAACATAACACATATAATCAACCGTAACAAATATTTTAATGCGTTTTAATGTGGGCTTTTGCAGATGTATTCAAGCTAAAGGTGAAACCTGGGAAGACATACCTCCTCCGATTGATCAACGCTGCACTCAACGACGAGCTATTCATCAGTATAGCCAATCATTCCCTAACCGTGGTGGATGTCGATGCTTCTTATGTCAAACCTTTCAACACTGACATACTTCTCATCGCCCCTGGCCAAACCACAAACGTCCTCCTCACAACCAAGCCCAATTTCCCCAATGCCACTTTCCTCATCCTCACGAGCCCCTACTTCACCGGTGCTGGCACCCTCGACAACACCACCGCTGCTGGAATCCTTGAATATGAGAACCCACTAAGTAGTACTAGTACTCCCTCTCCCATCAAAACTCTTCCCCTCCTCAAACCAAGCCTTCCACCCATCAATGCCACCAAGTTTGTCAATGTAACCCAGTTTGTCCAAAACTTGGCCAGCAAGTATCGTAGCTTGGCCAGTACTAAATTCCCAGCCAATGTCCCCAAACAGTGGACAGGAAGTTTTTCTTCACCGTAGGACTTGGAACAAGCCCATGCCCCAAAAACACGACATGCCAAGGACCGAATGGCCAAAAGTTTGCTGCGTCGATTAACAATGTATCATTTGCTCTTCCATCAGTTGCCATGCTTCAGTCACATTTCTTTGGACAGTCCAATGTGACTTACAGAACTGATTTTCCTAGCAAGCCAGTTGTGCAATTTAACTACACAGGAACTGCACCAAATAACACTAATGTGAGCAATGCAACAAGGGCAGTGGTGTTACCATTCAACACAACTGTGGAGGTGGTGTTGCAAGACACAAGCATTATTGGTGCGGAGAGCCACCCACTTCATCTTCATGGGTTCAATTTCTTTGTTGTTGGACAAGGTTTTGGAAACTTTGATCAGAACAAAGATCCTGCAAAGTTCAATCTGGTGGACCCTGTTGAGAGGAACACTATAGGTGTTCCGGCCGGTGGTTGGGTTGCCATTCGTTTCTTGGCAGACAATCCAGGTATGGCTAATTACATGACATATTAATATGTTCCGCGGTCAAACTCTTAATTTACATGTTGATGTGTTTTCAGGAGTGTGGTTTATGCACTGCCATTTGGAAATTCATACAAGCTGGGGACTGAGGATGGCTTGGATCGTTCAGGATGGGCCACAACCAAATCAGAAGCTACCTCCACCACCGGCAGATCTTCCAAAGTGTTGATTTTGACTGACCGTGGCGTCCGGATTGGCGGCCTTTTTTTCTTGTTGAGTGCTCTTGTGTCCCGAGTTTTCCCTCAATTAACTTAATAACTAAATATGATACAATCATATTCTTTTTCTTTGTTAGCAAGTTCGAGTCGTATAAGAGAAATAATTACGGATCTTCTCTTTTTACCAAAGAGAGAGAGAGAGAGAGAGAGAGAGAGAGAGAGAGAGAGAGAGAGAAGAACTGCTCTTTGTAGATATTTCCTGGTAATTTTGAATATAAATGTTTTTTTCTTCTTTTTTTGGCATTTTGAATTAGGACCCTTTGAATTATGGTACTGTGTTCACTGTTCAATACTCGCCTCTTTTTCTGGACAACACACGCACACAACACATACCTAGATGACGAGAGGGAGGAGCTATGTGAAGTATCCCCATTTTTCGCTTGAAAAACTCATTTCCGATTAGTACATATTGATTTGTTACATTATTCAAGTACAAGTTACAACAGAGATTAAAAACTGTACACATTTTCTGCTCACATCCCAGCAATAAGCACTTTCACAGCATAAGCGATGAAAAGTACTGCTCAAATTCTTGATCGATGGTTGGCTTCCTGCTGCTGCCTGATTGAGCCTCTGCAAATTAGCCGACAATGAAAACTTTACTCAGTAAGATGGATCAACTTTACACAAATAGTCAGACAGTAGCTTTCAATACAAAACCCACTCAGTAAGATAGACCAACTTTACCAAATAATCAGACAGCAACTTTCAATACAAAACCTCCATTACCTTGATTTACACTCCACCTTCCAGATGAAAGTACATATGTATGCGGGTTCAGAGAATTGGAGTAGATAATATCTTCAACTTCCTTATCTGTACATTCCTCAATGAAGTGGTCTCCATATTCTGAGCAGATGTAATTTGCCTCGCCTCCAAATTCTTGGAGCTGCTCTTCATGGTTCTGAATAGGTTGATGCACTTCTACATTCATGAGTTCTAATTCTGCTTCGCTATAATTTGCTTCCATAGCTGACAGAGTGTCCAAACTGCTGTCGGTATCTTTAAAAATATTGACATCGCAATTGACAGATGAAGTGGAAGGCCTATCATATATGCTCTTTGCATATGCTGCGTTTAGTTCAGCTTCACTATAAACCGACATTGCAGAATCACAATAATCTCCTGCAAAACTATTGCTACCTTTTCCCGATCCGGGACCAGACCCGTCATTGAGGAATGCTCCCTCTATTTCTCTCTTGACTACGTGTGTCTGCATGTTCTGTACTTGGTCAGGATTTTCATCAAACATGGAGACATGTTCATCAGACGGAAAGTTCAGGTCCCAGCATTTGTGCTTGGGTACAGGCAAGCCCAATTGCTCGGCCTGCAATTTTCTTTTCTTGATTGTCCTTCCAACTTCAATGACAGGGAAGCTGCATATAGAAGTCCCATGGAGAACAAGGATGAGAAAAAGCTGCAATTACCAATCATGTAGGCAAACAAGAATTACCAACTAGTTCAGGTTCACTAGCGTTAAAACAAAAATAAAAAGAGGGCCAAGGTCAACATGCTTAATTTCAACCAACCTAATGTAGCCAAAATGAAGTGGATTATGAAAGACAAGTATTAAGCTTAAGAAACTGATGAAAGGAGCAAAACTTATTGCATAAGGAAACCATCAAGATCAAGAACATGAAGGCATAAAAGCAAAAAAACTCAAGGCCAAGTCATAGACTGCAACAGAAACAAACCCAATTCATATCTCTTTCATTCAGCGCTTGAAACAAAATCATGAACCTTTAAACTTCATGGTCATCCAAAAACTTATCCCCTAACCCACCAAGCAGTGAAGTAAATTGACACTTGACCCAGAAAAAGAGTACAGTAAAATTGACAGAGTCTTTTTATGAGACCACTCAAATTGAAAATATTTGATTTTGTTTTCTAAATCAGTGACCAACTGAGACCAGAAATAGTTTCTACTTGAGTCAATGACCAATACTGTACTGAAATCAGTGACCAATTTTGGGTTGGAGATCCAACCCAAAAAAACTGATTACTTGTATTTGGGGCAAAACAGCATTTCACATTAAGTTCAGTCCATATGAGAACAATAAGCTCCAAATTAAGTTACCTGCTGCTGAAACAGAATAAATAAACAAAATTTAACGCATTGGGATCAAATTAAGCTGGTACTAAAATTCAAAGATTGATCGTTGAAATGAGTCAAAAGGCATTAAAAGAAGCAAAAGAGAGAAACCCAGATAGTAGAACCTGTCAATCTCAGTTGGGCTTTGTTTAGAATCCGCATCCATCTCCATGAACTTGAGAGACAAGAACTCAACTCAACTCACAGAGGATGAATAGTGCTCCAAGGATTGCTATATATAGAAAGAGAGGGCAGAAAGTAGAAACATGGATGTTCGGCTCCGGGCTCTCTTTTAAGATTTTGCAACAGCTCTCAGAGTGGCGCGTATGAGACACGCGAAGAGAACGTTATGGGTGCAGTGTGGCGCGTTTTGCTGTTTCCCTCGACGTCGGGTGGGTATGGCTATATGCCAAAATAGCCAAAGAAAATGCTGAGTGGGATCGAGAGCCATGTCCTCAACCCACTAAAACGACACGTATGCTTCTCCTCAGCCGAAAAATAAAAATATGAGTAATTTACTGAAGTAATGTATCATTCCAGTGATGCCGAGTCTTCTAACTAAATAATTATGCAGAGCATTTTAGATTTGTGGGTGAGTGAATTTCTAGTTTATGAGTGTGATTCTCTCGATTTGTTTACCTCAATTTAGTCGTATTAAGCACGCTATTAAAATCTCGCGTTCATCCCCCACCCACACAATGAGGGTGGATGGAAAGACCACAAAATTACTCTCTAACAACTATGCTTTAAAAGTTGCGCAAAAGTGATTTTGGTTGTCCAGTTTCATACTTGTACCTGACCTGTCAATGGTACAACTTGTAGAAAATGTTGGAAAGTGTGTATCAAAATCTCTTGCGAACTTAAAACCAAAATATATAACTGAGAGATGACAATTTGGATTTGATCCTCAAACTTTATAGCATCAATTGAACACAACGATTCTGAAAACCAATAAGTGAACCATCGTTTCCATTATTGTTTCATGTTACAAAGGATTACAACTCTTCTAAGTTACACAGGCAGCCCCGTCTCCTCTACATAATGTTAAGCTGGAATGCTGATACCCTCTCTGTACAAACCTATCAGCTGAGACCATTTTGTAAAGTGTAAACTATAATTTTGGAGTAACTACCCGAACAAAAGGAGAAATATCTTTTGTCTAGTTTCTCAAAGACTGACTAGGTTTGGCTATGGACAAGGAGTCAAGGACCCTATACTCCATTGCTTCCATAAAATCGTGCTACTTGAAAGGAAACAGTTTCAGGATCCCCAAGACCGTGATTTGCATTAGTAGGAGACAAAGAAAAGCCCTTTTCTTGTTTTGGAGCGACTCCAAGGAGGACATTTGAAAAGGACTGCCAGACATCACCGCACGACATCAAACCCTATATAATCCATCACACTAGGCAAGCCTTTTCCTACCAATGCACTCCAAGATGATGGACCAAGAAAATTTCATTTTGACGTTGAACCACTGGAAGGGTAATCGTAGGCTGTACGAAAGCGAAGTCCTGATCCAATATGTCCTGATGTGGGGAGTAACCAACTAAAGATATTTGGACCCAGTACCTACAGCAGTTTAGACATGACTAGAATGTAATGGATGCCCAACACAAAAGATAAATCCCTGATTCATAAGAGATAACATTCCACCCCAAAGAGACACAAGAAATATATAAATACAGAATGAATAGAATGTACTGAAAGCTAATGCCTTTAAGAATGTGCAAAGACATTTGCTGGAGCTTTCGTGCATTTTAGGTGCACAGCAAGTTTGTTTGTGTGTGTGTGGTGGTGGTTTTTTTTTGTTGGGGTGTAAGGGCGGAGGAGGAGGAGGGGGAGGGGGTGGTGGTGGGGGGCGACAGTGCAGAAATTACAAAAATAAGAACTTATATCAAGTAAAGTAAACACTAATCAAAAGAAGCAGTCCCTTCACCCATTTAACAACAGAGCACAGATACTTTGATGAGCAAAAGGAAAGAGTAAGGGAAATACCATTGACAAATTTTGATAGGTACCAAGATCATATGGATGTGAATAGATTTGTCCTCCTTTCTCTGCAAGCCACATAGCTCTTACCCCTTCATGGTACTGTTAGAAAAATAGATATAAGTGCCAATGAATTAGTGGTGCAGATTTCTAAATCAGGTTGCAACCAAACAGCTGAACCATTAAAAAATTTATTCCAAGATAAATTACAATTAATCTTGGAATAAATTTTCAATTGATCATAATAGAATGATAGACAATTTAGTAATTCCTAATAACCTCAATTGTGGTCTTGTTTTGCAAAATGAGGTAGATATGCCAACCTAATAGAACACTCAGTGCTACACACAAGGGAAATAGCAATAGCCCAGAAATGATCTGAAAACAAATATAAAAAGAATAAACATAAGCAAATGGTAGTGAATGCATGGCTAAAACATAATGCCGAAGGGTAACCTTACATATACAGTTGTAAAAGAGTCTGCACTTTGCTCCTCATCCTTTTCAAAATCATTAGCCAGACTACCCAATAGCAACACCTGAAAAATTGTAAGCCCAGAACCAATATTGAAAATAATGACAATAAAATACAAAAATCATCTTAAATTTATCATGTTTTCACTAAAAAGTTAGCCGCATCTCATTAATATAAGCTCAAAACGCATAGTTTCCACTTTTAATATAGGAAAAGAAATTATCTGGCAGTAGATGTGTTTAATGTTGACCAAACACCACCCCACACACACACACCAAATTTTTTTTTTTGAATTACCGCATGGTAAGAAAAAAGAGTAAAATGACCAAGTCAAGGAAAATAAGTAATTTACCAGGGAATATAGGCATGCTATAACAGCATACACAACGAACACAAAGAAGACCTTATAGTTTGCATGGCCGACGCAATTATTAATCCATATGCAATGATGGTCCTGGCAACCAAGAGGCAGTACTTGTACTTTAATAGATTATCCAGGACATCCAAGAAAATTAACTACACAGATAAGCCTACCATTCGTAAAACGCATCTCTTGCATACACGACAATGATGTGCACGAGCTGGCTTATAGTGAGAACACTTTTGGCAATATCTCAAATCCCCTCCCTGCAAAGTCATTCCACCCAACAATCATCTACTAGAAAAGACTCACACTTTGCTACAATCGATCCCATTGAAAGATTACTACAGGAAAAGATTCACAATTTGCTACAACCTATCCCATCACAAGATTACATGTTCCTAAGAATAGTTCCAAACTGTATCACTCTCTCTTTATTTTTTATTTTTTATTTTGGTGAATATTAACAAACATGCTGGACAGCCACTTCAGGTGAAACCTCTTATCAATTGAAAGAAGGCAATTTGATTTAAAAATATAATCTATTTATTTCCACGTGTACCTACAGAACATAATTAAAAATAATAATAATAATAAAACTGACACAAGAATACCAAATTGTTAATAAAAATAATGAGGCACCATATTGAGCGATAGCTTGGTAATCATGAAAGAACAGTCAAGCAGAAGTACATGTGGCAACAAAAGCGCAGTCTAGCTTGATAACTGCATACTATCCAGAAGAATAAAATTTTAAGTTTCTGTGTATCCACACCCAAATGGTGGACAGCATCAAACATCTCGAAGTTCATTAATGCTACCTAAAAGAAGTTGGCACTTTATGCAAATTAGAATGACTAGATGAACTAATGATAAAATCAGAGAGGTTAAATGTCAGTAGTTGAACATTGCTACAGTGTATGATCAGCCCTCTCACCCATATTTTTGTATTAAGTGTGTTACCCCTAGCCCATCTATCATGTATTGTTGTGCCAAGCTCATTTACCAGCCAGCATGGCTATTGTACAAAATGTAAGGGGTCCTTGGCTCCTATAGAAGGAGGTCACCCTTACCTCCAGTTGATGGCTAACTTCCTGAGCCAGACTCTTATAACTTGTATCTTCTCTTTTTACAAAGTAAAAATACCTCAGAGCTTCTAAGTAGACGTAGTAGCCCAATAAATCCAATTTTAGTGTGTTCTTTATGTTGTTGTGATCTTTATGGTTAGTGTAATGACTGTAATCCATCCCAACAATGGACACAACACATAAAGTTGGTTAGTTTCCAGATGTATATTTGCCATTGATTTCTGTGCCTCTCTATGAAGATCATACCTTGAGAATATCATACTTGGAGCATACCGAAAGATATGTACTATAAAAAGTTGGTATTTTCTGCAGAAAACTGACTGAACAGATGCAGCCAAGTCTGAATAACCGAATATCAAAGCTGAAAAGTAAAAGTGAATTTATAAGGACAGAATTGGTTAGTTTTCCATATATAACTTTTCAGTTTAGTTTTGTGCATCTACATGATCTAGCCTGCGCATATCAGCATTGAAACATACTGACACACACGTGCATTGGCCCCACTGATTTAACACAACGTCATTGCACTGTTGTCAGAACAACTGAACATGCATATCCAAGAGGAAGTGATAGAGAGAAGGGTGAGCAAACCCTATTCGACTGGTTTTGAGTCCAACATAGCAGTTTCACATTCATGTGGGAGATCAAAGATCATGACAATAATCTTAATCATGTATCTCATCCTTTCATCGAATATAGAAGCTGACACAAGACAATGCAATTTAAAGACCTGGAAATGACGAGTGCTGGAACTAGGAATCAAATGTCCCCCATAGCTTAGCAAACATTAAAGCAGAGGTTTGATCCCACTTATTTACTTACTCATCAACTACACATTTCTTGGCATATTTGCCAGCTTTGCCATAACTTGCAAAAGTACAAAAAGTTTTACTGTTTGAGGAACAAATGTTCACTTCACTGCAACCCCACTCATTAACACAATGGCATTGCACTGTTGTCAGAACTCAGAACTACTGAACATGCAAATCCAAGAGGAAGTGATACAGAGAAGAAGGAAGAGAAAACCCTATTCGACTGGTTTTGATTCCAACACAGTTTCACATTTCAGGTTGGTTAGTAGTGGATTCGCTTGAAAGTTATACACTTTAGGTCTTGGTAACAAATCATGCTTACATAGAAAAGAATCATAACCATTAAAATCTTGAGAGCGAAGTAAGCATTTGTGTGTCAAACAGTACAAATCTTTGAACCTTTGTATGTTATGGAAAAGCTGCCATATATGCCAAGGAATATGTAGTGGATGAGCAAGTAGATAAGTGGGATCAAACCTTTGCTAAGCTCTGCACGACATGTGATTCCTAGTTCCAGAACTTGTCGTTTCTGGGTCTTTAAATAGCATTGTCTTGTGTCAGCTTCTATTTTTGATGGAAAGATGAGATACATGATTAAGATTATTGTCGTGATCTTTGATCTACACACACTCAAATGTTATGATCTAGCCTGCGCATATCAGCTTTGAAGCATACTGATACACACGTGCATTGGCCCCACTAATTTAACACAACATCATTGCACTGTTGTCAGAACAACTGAACATGCATATCCATGAGGAAGTGATAGAGAGAGAAGAAGGGTGAGCAAACCCTATTCGACCAGTTTTGATTCCAACACAATTTAACGTTTCATGTGGGAGATCAAAGATCACGACAAAATAATCATAATCATGTATATCATCTATCCATGGAACATAAAAGCTGACACAAGACTATGCTATTTAAAGACTCGGGAGACGACAAGCTTTGGAACTAGGAATCACATGTCCCCCAGAGCTTAGCATCCCACTTATCTACTTCCTCATCGACTACATATTCCTTGGCATATTTGGCAGCCTTTCCATAACTTAAAATAGTTCAAAGATTTATACGGTTTGAAGAACAAATGCTCAATTCACCGCCTATCAAAATTATTTTCTTCCTTTTAAATCCATATTAATGGTTATGATTCTTTTCTGTGTAAGCATGATTTGTTACCAAGACCTCAAGTGTATAACTTTCAAGCAAATCCGCTACTAACACACACTCGAAAATGTTGTTCTGCTGATTCCCCTCACTCCGAATCAGCTCAGCTAAAGTATAAACAACTCCTGACTCATTGTCACCACAATTTACAATATCTAACAATTCAATCCAAAACCAAACACCACTGATTTTTTCTCGAGCCAAATACGATTCAGCAAAACATACCATAGCTTTATTTGATCAGCATTTCATACACAAAAAATTTCCATCAGCAAATCTTAAGCAAATTCAACCACATAAAATCAACAGAAAAAAGAAATGAACTCAAATTATATAGATTTCAAGAATGTGAATTTCGATACCTTGCGCTTGATCTCGTGGATAGGGTTTTCGGAATCCTCGACATCGGGCATGTACGTGGAGGGGACCCGACCCGGATCCCGGAACACGGAGATGGAGTAGTTGTAGACGCACATGGCGGCCACGGCGGTGAAAATGGCGGCGTTCATTAACCCCGGCGACGACCACAGACCGAACCACCGGTCTACGAAAATGAAGACGGTGGAGAAGTAGATGTAGCCGATGGCGACAACGACGACGGTCACCGGCAGAGAGAACCCGACGCTTCGCGCCATTTTTGTGAGAAAGGAGGGAAATTTCGTCGGAGGCGGAGGCACCGGCGCCAAAACGACGGCGTCTCCCGGTGGTGGGGGGTGTCGTTTTTTTTTTTTGGCTGGAAAAAAAATGCGGAGAGAGTTCTGGAGGTTGGTGACGAAGTTTGTTAATCTAGACTGTGGCCGTTGAGGTTTTAATTTACGGGATTACCCTTGAGAAGTTCTGTTACTACAAGTAGGACCTTTTAGTAGGTTATTGTTTTTGTTCTTCCTTGGGTAAAATGTACGTTCATCATGGAAGAAACAAACTCTAAAAGGGACACACCAACGAACTAACCCGAGGAACAGAAAGAGGTTGATTGCTGGCCTAATGGCAGCTACACAAGCAATGGAAAATGACTGATGGAGTCTCATCCAAGGAATGTCACAGCATAGAGAGTGCGATGTATTCTCGTCGAATATGATTGTCGATAGATTATATATGATTGTTTTTGTTTTAATATGTTCTTTTTGATAGATTAGTTTTCACCAAAACATGTAGTGTTTGATTTTTTGTGTGTAGTGCAATTCCTTAGGGAATGTGTGCGATTTATGTTTTGATATTAAAAAGTTATGTACCAAAACAAAGAAAAATATAGGGCACTTCAAACACTCACGATATCCTTAATCTTTACATAAGAGGTACTAAATACTAATGACTTTCAACAGTAGAGGAACACAAATAACAAGGAAGTTGACAGTCTTTCATAGGGGGAAAATTGATTGATTCTATTATCAAGAGTGGACTTAATTGCCTTATGCAGCTTGTTCTTCGATTGTTGTTGTTGTCGTCATACAAAACTAAGCAAATCCTACCGGTTGTTAGAGAATCATTACGCTTGCAAATGGTTCAAAAAAGGTTTGAGAAGTACTTCTGAAATTCATATAGTTTGTTTTTTCTCTTAATAGAGTATAAGAAAAATGATTCTTACAGTTTTAGACGTAGATTGTAAAAATCATGAATTTCAATGAGTGTATAGTAAACTTATAAAATAAAAAACAAAAAAAATTATTTTGATATAATCATTTTTTCCTTCTTATCTTAAGACTTTGAGAGAAAAAAAATGAGAGAGATATTATGAATGTGAGCATAAATGTCATTAAGTTGGAGTTGTAAAGTATTGTAATAGAGACAACTTGTACTTAGAAGGAAACAGATATTCTATATATTGCATTCAGTACAAGAATCACTGGCATTACAAGTCAAAACTCCCATCCAGTTCTTTCACAGGATAGGAAAACTATCTTGGCCTAAAAAGCCTTGGAAACCTTTCTAGTCACAAACTCTTTTTTAAGGAGCAACAAGACAAAACAATATGAAATTGTAACAAAACCAAACAAAACCTATGAGCAAATTCTGATCTTAACATTTGGGAAGATCTGATGGAGGGGGAGGCAGCTTTTGGTTGCGCCGCTTTCCGTCAGTGACAACCCACGCCATCTTCAATCCCCAGCTGGTGTGCACTTCTAGGTGGCAGTGCATAAACCAAACGCCTATTGCATCACCAAAGAGAAAGAAAGAAACAAAATCAGATTGCATGTATAATTAAGCTAATATATAATGTTCGAGAAAATCTGGACTAACATCTAACAACATAATATGCCGTATAGAACATTAGTTACTTGGCATATAAGTAATTAATTACCTGGATTATCGGCGAGGAAGCGTAGGGCAACCCACCCACCAGAGGGCACACCAACTGTGTTCCTCTCAGCAGGATCAACAAGGTTGTACTTTTTAGGGTCGTTTTTAGGATCGAAATTTCCAAATCCGAAACCCACCACAAAGAAATTGAATCCATGGAGGTGAAGTGGGTGGCTCTCAGCCCCAATAATGCTAGTGTCTTGCAGAACAAGCTCCACTCTAGTATTGAATGGCAGCACCACAACCTTAGTCCCACTGCTCAAAGCAATGTTGCTTGGTGGAGTACCTGTGTAGTTGAATTTGATTAATGGGTTGGCTGGGAAATCTGTGGTGTACACACCCTTTGATTTGTTGAAGAAGTGGGCTTGGAGAAGGGCAGTATTAGGTTGCACAAATGACACATTGTTGATTGCCGCGGCGACCCTGGTGTTGTTTGGGCCTGGGCAGTTTTGGTTCTTTGAGCATGAAGTTAGTCCCAGACCAACTGTGAAGAAGAAGTTTTTGTCCACGGTTTTCGGGACATTTGCAGATGGGAATTTGGGATTGGCCAAGCTGCGGATTTTCTTGTTGTAGTTCATTGAAAACGATGTGTCATTGAGCTTTGGAAGCACTGGTGTGAGAAGAGGCAGCTTCTTCTTGTTCTTGTTTTTGTTGTGTTTGCTTGAGACAGAAGTTTCATATTCGAGTAGACCTGTGGTAGTAGAGTTGTCAAAGGCAGCTGGGCCGGAGACATAAGGCCTAGCTGCCATGACAAATGTGGCATTTGGGGACTTGGATTTGGTCCTCAAAATGACATTGGTGGTCTGTCCTGGTGTGATGAGAACAACTTTGGTATTAAAAGGTTTCACATACACTGCATCCGCTTCAACCACAGTGAAAGTGTGATTAGCAATGCTGAAGAACAGCTCATTGTTGAGTGCAGCGTTGATCAAACGAAGCAGATAGGTCTTCCCCGGCTTCACCTTGAGCTTGTATGTATCTGTGAAATGAAAAATTGTACATGAATTTATTTTTCCAATCTGCAAATTGCTCTAATTTCAAATTGAACTATGTTAAAACAAGTGATATGATGAGGTATAATGTGATCAAGAAAATATGATCCCATATATATTACACGTTTCGATTTTTGAAGTGATGACAAATCAATACCTTTGGCTGAGCAGTTATACAATGGTCCTGGAAGACCATTAATGGTGTAGGCATCAGAGACATTTGGTCCTGACCCTGTTTGTAAACCTTGGTTGATCACTGTTTCTGTGTCTGCTTTCCACCATTCTCCTGTAAGTTCGAAACAAATTCCATTATCGATTAGTTGCTAATCTTACACTCTTAGTTAGTTGGGTTTTCGATCAAATTAAAATTGGGATCTTGAACTACTTACCAAATATGATGGGGACTTCTTTGAAGGGTTGGGGGAATGGGTAAGGCACATGCTTTTTAGGGAGAATGACAATAGGTCCATATAGGGTTGCCCTAAGCCAAGAGATGTGTGCATGCCACCACAATGTGCCTCTCTGGCCAATGATGGTGAAGTTATACACATAACTCTGCCCTGTCTGAATTGGGCACTGAGTTATATATGAAGGTCCATCTGCCCATCCACTCCTTAATTGCCTAATTCCATGCCTGTCATTAAAATATCAACCGATACTGAGCATTTAATCAAAGACAATAAACCATACCCTAAAAACTTAAACTTTGAGGAATGAGCGAACAATGCATATCAAGTTAACACGTACCAGTGGAGAGTGACATTGTTTTGAACATGATTGACCACCTTGATCACTAGCCTGTCACCTTCCCTTGCTATGATTCTAGGCCCCGGAAACTGCCCATTCACGGTTATAATGCTCTTCGTTTTACAAAGTCTCGTCACACTTTGAGACTTGATCTGCGCAAAACAATAAGCTAAAAACGTTAACCGGCCCTTGATTATATTTCACCATATCGTAAATGAAATGGAACACATACATTAAACTTGTAGTGCCTGGTAACCCGTGCATGCTTTGCCACTGCTAGCTCCGGTAGTACACAAAAGAACGTGCAAATCGCAAAGAAGATCATAGCCATTGACAATGCTGGTGATGCAGGAAGACTAGAACCCATTTTTTCTTTCTCTGACCTCAATTAGCTAGATAGACTGCTGAATTGGAGTTGCGTTGGATGAGCAAAGAGCAGATTGATGAAGCATTTTATAGGCTTAGTATGCATGTGTTAATTAGGTGATTGATATGGGTAAACCAATGCCTTCAGCAACCAAATACATGTTTCAAACCAGACGAGAGCTGCTGGTCAGGCTTTACTTTAGAGTGCTGATCAAGCCAAATTAGATTAATTAATTACTGTAAAGGTATGACTTGAAATTCCTGAACTGCCACTTGCAGAAATTTGAAACATCAACAGCTTTTTGCAGTTTGCATGAGCATTTATGTCAAATGAAGTGAGAATTAGATGAATAAGAAATGAAGAAATATGAAGCATCAACCTCCTACCGTTTATACTTGCTAAATAAGGAAAATGAAGGTGTTACACCATCTTTTTAGCTGTCATTTGTACTCTATAGTATAACAGCTTTGATGTTAATGGAAATTGATCTAATTCTACCCTTTCTAAAAAGCTGGAGCTCTTTTGGCTATTCACCAAGATAGGGACAATTTCGGTCTTGAGAGTGATTGCTCACAGTCACTTGTGGTGGCTGCTCTACAACAAAGTGGGGATGATCTATCTGTTATAGGGCGTATTATCGATGATTGTAAGTCATATTTGACAACTTTTCATTCTATTCAGATTAGGCATATTTCCCGTGAAGCAAATAGTGTAGCCCATAGATTGGCTCACTTTGCTAGTCTTAATTAACTGGATGATATTTGGTTAGAGGAGGCTCCTGTGATTTTCCAGGATGTTCTCTACGAGGATTTATGTACTGGTGCTCGAGGTCAAGGTTTTATGTCCCCCTATGTGCACACTAATATTATTAATATAATAAGTCAGGCGTGGGGCTGAACCTCTAAGCTTGGCTTGGTTCTAAACTCCTTTTAAAAAAAAAAATCGACAATGTTTGATTTACCAACGTCATTTGAAATGCAATTAACAACTCTATATAGCAGATCAATCAACATCCAATTTGGGAATTTTTTTTCTTTCCCATGAAACTAAAGATTGAAAAGGATGTTGTACAACTACATTAAAGGTGTTAGATATCGTGACAAATTTTTAATTCAACAGACGCATTCAACGTCCATTTCACAATAACTAATCACGTGATTAAATCTTCTAAATTTCATAATTTGAAAGTTTAAGTGATTGAAAAGATTTTTCATACAAGCAGAATGGCTTGTCTACAGCTTCATCCGGCCTCTTGCCACTTTGGTTGTAGCCTACCGACTCTTTTACTTAAAATGAGCGGATCTTGTTTTATGATTTAGTTAAGGTTTTGACATGTACTATTTTCCTTTAGTCCATGATTGCCTAGTAGCCTTCAACCTCCTACCGTTTATACTTGTAAATCAAGGAAAATGAAGGCAGGTGTTACACCATATCTTGTTAGCTGTCATTTGTTCAATTTTAACAGCTTCGATGTTAATGGAAATCGACATTGTCTTATTTGCCAATATTATTTTAAAAACAACAACCCTACGTAGCAGATCAATCAATATCCAGTTTGATAATTTATTTTTTCAATGAAACTAGAGATAATTGAAAAGGATGCCATACAACTATTGATAGCAGAGATTAGATAAGGTGAGAGATTTTTTAATTTAACAGACGTATACAACGTTCATCTCACAATAACTGATCACGTGATTAAAGATTCTAAATTTTGTGACGTGAAGGTTTTAGTGATTGAAAAAAGTTTCGATTCAAACAGAATTATTAGTCTATAGCTTCATCTGACCTCTTGCCACTTTGGTTTTAGCCAGCTGGACTTTTTTACTTAAAATGACCAACCCTTTGTTTGATAATTTGGTTGAGGTTTAGACACATACTATTTTCCTCTAATTTTTTTTTTTGGGTGTTTGACCCAAGTCACCAGAAATAAGTTGTTATACTCACTAGTAAATTACTTCTTGATAGAGATATCTTTTGAGTGAGTGACTTATTCCTAATCGTATCAAGGTCTTTTGAGTTAAACTCAATACCTATTGTTGTTTAACATCTTTTATCAGAAGGTAAATAGAAAATGACATTGGATTCAACTCGTCCTTCCTTACTACTGTACTAGCTTCTGTTATAATGTTGTTAGAGGTTGGTATTGTTCTTCACCTTAAGATACGATCATCATTGAAAATGACAGTGGCTGCAAGACCTTACATATTTAGGTGGTGATGGACCATCGGTGGTCGGAAAAACATAGCAAGTTGAAACCGGTCAAGTACCTTTTCTAATAATGAAGCACTTTTACCATGCCAGCCATTGATCGTGTTGGTTGCTCACTAGTCATTTCCTATTGAATGCCAACCAAAATTTCTGCTCAAATTGATTGTTCCTCAAAATAGTATCTCAACTTCTCTAAGCAATACCAAAAGATTTGACAAAATAAGTTGACAGAACAAAGTCATAAACAACCACAACCACAATTCAGATAATGCACTTCAAATCTTTGGTATTAAGGTTAGTATGATACTACCGAGCGATGTGCTTGCTGAATGCCCCTACTATCGCGTGCAACTCATATTTCGTCATTCTTCCTAATGTCAATGTCTTATCCATTTATCGTGGATTAAGTTATACTCTAAGATCAAAAATAATGCAAGAGTGAGTGTATGCCATTAAAGTTGTTTGGAAACGAGATGCTAGACCTTGATTCATAAGCATCATTGTAAAGAATATTAATAACGTTGATTGACAAATATATTTGGTCAAAAGTAAATATAATGCATATTCGCAGATACAAATGAGAGCAAGAGAAGGCCATTGTCTCTGCTCGTCTACCGATTCAACCATAGTCAAAAACTTCATGACGTATTTTTTTCGTTTTGACATATTTGGGTAATGATAGAAAATCTCCATTCTGATAAAGAAAAATCTTCATCTACAAATTATTACTTTATAACTATAATCACAGATTCACACACCTAAGCATACAGAAGAATTATGTAAATAAACCGTTAATTCACTTAACTGTTTATTTAAATAATTCTTTAGTATACATACTTCACGAAACTCAACTCTCACTACACATAAATTGGCAAAATAAATTTTTGCAACTCTTATTCTCCTTCTACTTCATCTAATCTACTCTTAGTAGTCTAGCTATCTACTTAAACACCAATGTAATCTTCCATGCAGCAATCAAAACCGTCCACACATCAAACCAACCCTAGATGATAGGCCCACATAATGACGACGATGATACAGTCGAGGACCACTGTAACTACCAAGGTCCTTACCTACACACAATCACGATAACCACACTGGACCGGGTCCGGGAGGAACTATACATTGAACCCAAATTTCTGACCCGCCAAATCACACTGCACCTCAGCCAATCCGATCCGAGAGTTATGGAGGTCAAATTCCATCCACACGTTCTGCTGGTGATGGTGACCAATAACAAACGCCTCAACACCCAAAAGGTCGGAGTTTCCAAATGTGAAGCAGTACAGCGAATCACTCCCTCTGACCTCACCCCGTACCCGATACAGTAACTGATTACCCGACACTTTCATCTCGGCGCCCCGAAACATTAGCGTCACGGAAGGTAACTGTGGCAGTTTGGATTGGTTCAACCCGACCCGGTAACACAAATCCATAGCTCCTTGGAAGACGAAGTTCGGATCCTCATAAACCCGAAGAATGTGGGCGGTTTGGTTCAAGAACTCGGTTCGGAGTGCTGTGTAAACCGGCCCGAGAAGGAAAGTGAACTGGGTGCCCGAGTCGACCATGGTCTGACCCGCCCCGGTATGGTCCGGTTCGAAGTCGGATTTCGGAATCGGGAGGAGCTTGTTCAAGACCTTAATGCCTTCGAGCTGGACGGTGTAGGCGACGCGGTCGAAGTACGGCAACGGCGTTGAGATTTGGATCAACGGGGTGTAGTTCAACGGCGCGACCAACGAGAAATTGGAGTCCCCGAGAAGCAAGACTCCCGAGAAATCGGAGCCCGAGATGCAGTACGAGAATTTGGGAAAGGCCATTTGAGAAACGAAGGAGAGCGAGCCGCGGTTCATGCCCATTAACCCGGTGTTCTTGGAGTCTTCGTCGGAGTTCGGGTCGAAGATCGAGTCCATGCACCCGAAAACCAGACCCGAAATTCCGGAGCTACCGATGGAGAACTCGTCGGCGGCGAGGCATCCCTCCGACGACGAGAAGTCGGCGTAGGTAAGCGTGGCGTGGCAGAGCTTGTTGGAGTCGCAGGAGGCGGGTATGGATAGGTCCTGGGTCCGGGTCGTGCAGGTGGGCGAGGAGCACGGGATGGGCTTGTAGGAACTGGACCGGGTCGGGTCGAACGTGAAGTTTCGGGTTCTGTTGCAGTTAAGCCAGGAGAGCTCGCTTCCGGTGTCGATGACCATGGAGACGTTCTGGGGAGGCGTGCCCACCGTGACGGAGACGGTGAGGGTCACATTGTGGTGAAATGGGAGCTTGTTTGGGGACTTTGGGAAGGACCCAGATGGAATTTCCTGGGTTCTGAGGGGCAAAATAAGTGAGGGGCTCTGAGAGGAACAGAGAGTGGAAGTGAGAGTGAGAAGTAGGAGGAGAGACTGGAACTTTAGACATGGGTTTGGTTTGGAGTTGCAGAAAATGCAAGCTTTCATGGCTTGTTTAATATAGTGGCTTTGAAAATGGAACGATGAGACTGAGCACAATGTGGAAGAAGAAGAAGAAGATGAGATATGAGAATTAATGAGCACAATGTGGAGTGTCTATTATTTAAGAGACACAGCGTGAAGAGTCTGAATGTTTTCAATGCTCTCTGATATACAAGACTCAGTCTCTGCAGAGGAATCTTGAATTTCTCAGGTTTCCTGCTCAAAAAATATCGAAGACGGTGAGATCCATTATAAGGTGGAGTCAAACGACACAGTCGAAAATGTAGTCTAGTAAGAATCACAACTTTACCGCTAAGGTCACTCGACAGAAATCACAGAATGACAGCAAAGTGTTACATAGTATTTCTGAGTATTAAAACTCCCTAATAATTGGTAATCGGTTCATTAATTTAAAGTGTTTTACACATTTAAGGATTTAAAGTGTATTACGCATTTAAGGATTCAATGAGATGACCTGAAAGGCTTGTTTGATCAAAAAGGCTCACAAGGTTCATGCTGGATGTTGACTCAAGAGTCTCTTATACATTTCCTATCTACCGTGTAAAATATGCTAGGTTTTGGGTTTGCGGCATCTTCTTCATCTTTTGCATTTACTTTGTGAAGATTTGAAAATTCAATTCAAATTATGATAATGATGGCCCCCTCGTGCTCGAGGTATGGTGGTGGTGTTGGCTGTAGCTCAGAAGAGAGCTTTGTTTAAAGGGAAGGTTACAATTGCACATGACATGACATTACTGGTGATGACTCTTCTGATTGGGAAGGGGGTCGGTGACTCTGAGGCTGTGAATTGGACAGCTATTAAATTGCAATATACCCCCCCCAAGGCCCCATGCAAGGATAGCCTATCTTTTTCTTGTCCTGCAAAATAAGGGCACTTCGGACAAATTCAGATATGGGATATCTTCAGGGACTCAATCTTGGACTGCAAAGGTTTCTTGTATTAGCACTCGTAGGACCCTAGGTACCGTATACAAGTAATTCATATTTATGAAAATATCGAATCTTCTTACTTAAAATTGGTAAAACACTAAAACGTCCAAACGTATAAGTTGGATATCGTTCCACTAGTTATGAGGTGAAATGCAGAAAGTATTAATAGAAACTTCGATTATCTTGAAAATATATACTATTATGAGAACACTCCATTAACTCAGACTTAATACCTGTCTTCTAGAGAGCAGAGCTTGACGTTTTGCAGCGGATAGAATCTCTGGCTTGGACTTCTGGCCTGAGACATAGTGCAACCCATAGCCCCACATTGAAAAATTAAAAATTTCAGTACAATTGATAGTAATCTCTGACCTCCACTCGACAAAGCAAGTTCCAATCCAATCAATTCTAACATTGGAGGGTTAGAGCTTAGGCTTTCACTTGGCAGCTCATCTCTTAAAATTTTTACTATACATTGTTTCAAATTTGTCATTACAAATCAAAGAAGCATTTACATATCTAACCAAAGATATTGTATGACTAATAACGATACTCGTTTAGATTTTAGAGTGCTTTCTAATATTTTCATAATGATTGTCAGTTGTTTGATGTAAATTTAAAGTCACTACAACAGACATTAACAAACCGCTTCATGCATGTAGAGTTAATGCTATATTTGCAAGTCTAAACTAAAATGGTGATCAAATTTGTGCTAGCAGAACATGCTACCATGCCACCATGATATATATGGATGATCATTTAAAGTTAAATACACCCTGTGGACTATTAATGGTGTGGTCAAGCAAACTTCAATTTGAAGAGTGGTCTATTTTCTTTGGACGTATTGTTAGGGGCTCATGTGGTTATGTCACATCCAATGCTGGTGGTGAGGCAGCCAACGTTATCGTGAGTGCTCTAACCCTAACGGTCCAGCGGTTGCACATGTTATGCTTAACTCTTTTAGGACAAGATTTTTGTGTTAATGCTATTACATGATTTGATCCAATTGCTTCAACCTTAATAACACCATTTACTGTTCGTCTCGTGAGCCATAAAGTTTAGTAAGCATATGAAATGACCAAATACATGCATTTCCTTCGCCCAGGAGGCCACGGCCATCTAGTCTAGCAGTTGTGTAAATCTTTTGTTTATAAATGAGAGATCTTTACATTGGAGTTCGACCGAAGAATAACCAATTGTTGTATAATAATAAATGAAGAAAACTCTTCCATCACATTCATAACATTTGCTTTCAGTATCTTGTCCTGTAACTGAAAAAGATCTTTCACTATTGGCTAATGGCTACTTGGCTAGAATACATGTGTAACGTGTTGATTAAAGGAAGAAGCACCCGCGAGAGCTCGTATACGCAAATCTCTCATTTGAGTTGTGATGCTATACGGTATGGCACTCAACCAAAGCAATTTCCAAGTAGAAATAACTAAGATACTGTTCCCTTTTAGTCCATTTGTTCAGCTATTTTTGTAATTGATGAATATGTGCCAATAATAGAGCACAACACCCCCAGCATTATAACGAAAACGCAAGTTGTAATCTGAAACATTAAAACAAGAAGCATTTTGAGGAAGAAGCATTATTATGACAGAAGCTACAAGCTTTCTGACCTATAACTCAAAATCTCAAAGGCAATGATCGAATATAGATTCTTACCTGCGACTTAGTTAATCTACCTTTAAGTAGGATGAGATAACAGACCCCTGGGAAGATAATAGCCTGCGAAGGAACATTAGAAAAAGGAACTTGATTTAGTTCCATTGATGAAAGTTTCTGCTATCTTTCTGTGTACATTACACACATGAATAAACTAATAATTACTTACCACTAACATTGCAAGTAAGGATCCCATCAATGCCATCACCGCACCTGCACCAGATTATTTTGCCTTGTGTTAATAAGGGATTCCATCAGGCACGTTATGTCATTAGGTTGGCAATCGAATACAGCATAATGTTGTAGTGTAGAATTCTAACCAAAGAATGGAAAGCTCAACGCTACGACCAAAGTTGATAGAACTAGAACTGTTCTTGTAAGGATTGAAGCCAAATGAGATCCCATCCAAGCTACAGGAAAGAGTTCTTCTAAACTCAGAGCAACGGGCGTTATTGTGAGGGCATACTTTGTCATCGGGTTCACAATCTGAATTTATAATTGAAAACGTCATTACCCAGTTGGATTTGGATTTAGTTAAAGAAACTCTTTTCAGAAAAAATAACCAAGTATCTTAAATCATATCATACTGTTGTCCAGACTGCAATTTTTGAAGCAACAAATTCTTCGGGCATGTTTAGAGTGAACTGAGACCTCACCGAGTCTCCAAACATTAGATAGCCACATATTGCTACCCCAGTATACATGAAGAAGCAAAAGGCACCACTGCATACATCAGAAAACATGCATTACCAAAGTGATCATACAATTTCTCAAGGATTTTGAGAACATTTTTTTTATATATTTCTCTTTCAGCAAGCAATTACATTTTCTGCCAACATTTTCTGCAATTACATTTTCTATTTCATACAATTTCTCAATTGGTGTTGAGATGATTTTAGTATGCTTACCAGGTTAGTAGAACTGCTGGAAATTGAGATGGTTTTCTCATAGATGTGTAGATATTTGGGAACACTGAATGACCAGCGTAGCCGAAACCATATATACCAATTGTGACAGACAAACCGGAAAGGTTTAAGGCGGATCCACTGTGATGAAAGCCAACTTGGTTCACAGCCCCAACCCACAGCAATAAAAAGGCCACCAGAATCGATGCACCTACTCCTCCAACTGAAAACATCGGTTAAAGTAGTAGAGTTTTTTAGATTTAATTAGATGTCCAACATATGAAATTGAAGAATAATAAAATTATGACAAGATAAGTGATCAAGATATGAAACCTGAGAGGTAAGAGAGCAAACTAAGATTTTGAAGCCATACAGTGGGAAGAACTACAAGAGTCGCTGTGATGGCAAAAATTTCATGACTTTGAAGATGGATTCCTGCAAATGCTATGTGGGTGTTTGGGAATATTGCCGCTAAGTTATCGCCCATCATCGTCAAAAACTCCACACAAGCACCCTACAAACAGAGTTATCCAGCTTAATTTATAATGCAAATACAATGAAAGAAATGAGTAACAAATCAAAAGGCATGGAAGAAAGTGAGAGTCTTTTGCACTTACATATAGTTCTAGATACAAAATTATCTGCATCGCCCAAAACCAAGTGTTAGTGTTGCTTCAAAATGGAGGAACAAGAGTGCCATCCACTTTGTGATGTGAACCAAGAATTTGTATAAATGTACATCAGACTTACAGATAGAATTAAACGGCCAGTAGAGCCAAAAGCAGCCTGGCCAATATCTGGATAGGTTCGGAGTCCGGGACAACTTTCTAAACATCGCATTAATAAAATTCCAGTATAGCAACATATCACACCAAACAATGCAAGTAAAATGAGGCTCAACCACCCTCCTTCTTTTATTGCATATGGTGTTGTAATAAGTCCCATCCCACACAAGACATTGATTCCTGCATATAAATGATAACAGCAGTATGAGTATGAGCTTATTTGAATGAAACATGCAAGTGGTTATGCTGTTTCAATGTTTTTATCTGAGTGCATGAGTAGGGCAGAGAGTAAGCTACAACATAACATGTCAGATATCTTGCAAGATAATGTTAAGCTACATAATGATTGAAAGGGAACAAAAACAAAGGAAGAAAAGAAAGGCTACCATTGAGTACAGCTTGTGAAAATGAACAACTATGTTCCTTTGGCGGTGGCAATTCACAGACTGAATTTTTTGCGGAGAGAGTTGGGGGAGATGATGCTGCAAGCCCTTCTTTTTCTAAACTTGCTTCGGAAGCAAGTAATTTGCTACTGAGCTGTGAAGAATTATCATCAGGTGCTTGTTGCCCCTTAACAAACGAAGACAAGGAGCTGAAACTGGGCCCTCTTGATCGCATAAAAGTAAGGGAAGGAAGGGAAGGAGGAGTCATGACATTGGTGTACATATCGATGGACTGCCTGCACATATTCAATCAAGCAAAAAGATTAAGAGACAACTTTCTATACATTATTCTTGTATGATTCTATCATGCTTTTGCTCTCACAACTTTCTTCAACAGGAGGAAAAAGAATTCAAACACAGAGAAACCTAGGAAATTGAAAGCTAAGGAGGCTCATTAATTAATTAGGAAGGGAGTAGAACCAAATAACTTCAGGGTCTTAGTGTGGCCTAGATTGGCACAAGCCTCTGCAACAAAATTGCCTCTACAAAAATATATGCTTAAAATGAAGCAGTTAAAGATGTCATTGATGACAGTAAGAAAAAAACAAGGACTAAAGCATTTTCCATTGATGCACTTTCGGTCACAACTTTGCTTCCCAAAATCCCTAATGATTCTGTTTTCCCTCCTCTTACAAGAGCATGTAATCCAATATATAGCTAGAAATTCATGCATATAAATGTCATAAACCAGAATCTTCCCTACTAATATCGCTCTCCGAATCAACAACAAAGTTATAAACATAACCAAGGGCATGGTTGATGGAAAGAGTTACCAGTAGCTCTGAGGCCATGCATTATTGTTAGGTGCACTAATGGCAATGCCCTCAGGTCTGCCTACTTCAGATTCAGTTTCGGCTTCGGAAGGCTCATAGTTGTTTCTGTGTGCTTGGTTCTCTTCATCATCTGTTAAAAAATCATCGTCCCCGCGCTCCGGTCCAAGATCCTCATCCAGCTTCGTCCAACTGCTCATTCTACTCCTTTGATTAACCCAAAACAGAAAGACTTAACACTCTCTAATTAACCAGAAAGAGATCTTTCTCTAACCTAAGAAACGAAGATGCTGATGCTGCAGAATCAACAAAGACAGAGCAGACAACAGTTACACGCCTACACGGGGCTAACAGGTTTCTGGTTTGAAATATGAAGCCACGTTTTACGCAGGTGACAGCGTGCATGTTGCTATAGGTATGTGGCTGTAAAGCCCTTCAAGAACCAAGACGCTACACGTGTCGGTTATTTCTTGACGCTGGAGATGAGGTTCTGGTTTTCATGAGGACCAAAAGAAACAAAGACCTAATCCTACAGGATCCGAACTTCAGGGCTCTGTCTGTGTTTTATTTGTAATCAAACTCGTTTCGTCATAGACGACTCGTAGTCATCATCTAATCATCAGTCTCGTCCACCTTCCCTAGTCACTGTCATTATGGACAGAACTGTTTCTTGAAAAACTAAAACTGTATCGGATCGAGTAGATACAATGTTCTATTTGATAAGCAATGAAGCTAATTTACCTTGATTTCTCTTTCTGTATTGATTGTACATTGCTTGATATCTGATTGTCTTGATTGTACATTGCTTAATCTTAGGACGTTAAGGTGTAACTGCAAATCTCCAGGATCCAAACTGATCAGCAAATTCATTGTAATGGCTGATCTCCAGGAACTAAACTGATCAGCAATCATGTATATAAGATTGAAATACATCAATGAGAAAAGTGTGGAAAACACTTTACCCAAATCTACTATATTATTCTGGTCTGTTTTTGGTGTTCTCTTATTTCTTTGTTGAGGCTATCTTTTTTAAATAATAAAAAAATATACTTATTGTTATCCAACTATCCATTTTTGTTGGTATAAGTGCACGTTGGTGCACTATTCTCTCTCTTAATTTGAATACCAAATGTTACCTCCAAGATTTTTTATTTATTTTCAAAAATAGAATTTTCCACATGTACCTGACATTTCCCAGATGGGCATGGTCATTTTGAAAAGTATGGTCTATGAATAAAACCACTAAAACTTTTTCTCATATACATTTTATGGATGACTGAATACATACATGTCAATACCTTATCAGTTAAAAATAAATAAGAAAGATGCGACATCTTGAACAAACAACCATCTATATAATGAAGAAAGATCGATGGGTGAAAAACATCAACGAGACATTTTGGCGATGACACGAAGGTACAACAATAGCCTTTCTGGGGGCAAGGGCGGATCCTCTGGCAGCTCAGGAGCCTCTAGGTTATAGTCCTAGAAGATTTTCTGGAGATTATATATAGTTTGTTTATAGGTAGTATTCCTTAAGGAAATTTTACTGGCTCCGCCACTGCTTGTTGGTTAATTGCACGAGTTCGCCTACGGTACATCACCATACCGATATATCAAGTAGACTTGTTCGATTTAGAGGTAGATTAGCTCTATTTTACTTTTGTAACGAAATAATCTACCTTTCTATTGAACTAAGTTTACTTAGTGTACCAATAAATCGATGAATAGTACAATTTCCCTCATTGCAAATCATTTTCCGATAGCATCATCAACTATCTAAACAGTCAACATAGCAAATTGCGGCATTATTCTTGTGATGCAAATTGGTAGAGGTGGTAGGTTACAAGCCAACTTTAACAACACTCTTAGCTCGTGACAATTCGAGCAAAGCTCTGCTCTGAATAAAAGTACTGCTGCATCCTTTTAATTATCAGAGTGGAAATATGGCAAAGCCTTATGCACAGAAATAAATTCGATCATGTAAAAGTTACACTTATAGACCAGTAAGGAAGTAGAAAGGTTTAAAGGAATGAAAGGAGAAGAGAGATCTGACTCTCTAAGATTTGTCAACTTGGTTGAGCTTGCCCAGGCCATTGCAATTAGCACACACAATCTGAGCCTGGTCTTTCCGTGCTGCATTGGCTCTCAAGGCCACCCCCGACTTCCGAACGAACCCTGCCCCATCGCATTCAGGACATCTAGAACACAACAGAAAACACAGCATCCAAGAATGAAGCTTCAATTTTCCAAATTTCGGTTTTGAAGAAGCATAAAAGGAAATCATGTTTAGCAATGAAATTATGAGAGATGGTATGGTAATTACGTGTCCTTGCGGGAGAAGAGGATTGGGAAGGCAGTTCCAACCAGAGCCACAAGAGCAGCACCACCAATCAAGTATGGTGTGCTATCGGCGGATACATCTCCAACCGCTGCAACTACCGTCAATGCTCGCTTCTTGTTCTTCTCAGTCCTCTTCCATAATAGAGCTCTTGACCCCGCTAAGGGGTTACCAACTAACGTTGGTTGCTTCAGTGTTTCTGCGGAAAGCATAGTCAGAGGTGAAGAAGACATTGAAGCCATTTCAAAGAAATCTGTTTGTTTTCAATTTCTGGGGTAGGAGAGCAAATCGATCAGGGGTTGAATTGGGTTTTAAAATGACACGGTTATGGTTTGTATTCAGCAACCCACAGATATTTTTTTCCTTCCAAATGGATAGGGTCATGAGGCCACATCAGTACTCAAAAGATTTCTGTGGTTTCAAAGATAAGGCTTGGGTCCCAAGTCCTAATTGAGTCAACATCTACTTGCCACTGTGCCTTGTTCAGTTCTTTGGGACCTAGACACCCCGTAGGAGCTGGCTGGGGCAATAACTAGTGCAGAAAAATGACCGAGGCGAAAACTTTTCAAGAAAGTGACTGTCAACATACACTAGCATCAACGTAACCATCACACTATGATCAAACAAAGAACATTTGAAATTTCCTATACATGGTTTAGCTGCGTGAATAGACCTTAAATTGTTCGAGCAAATTTCCACATTCCATGCAAAGACAAATGCTTGGAGTGATGAATTATCAAGCCGCACCCCCAGAACAATGAAGTCTCCCATACATGGTTTGGCTGCTTGAATAGACCTTTAATAGTTCGAGCAAATAATTTCCGCATTCCATGCAAAAACAAATGCTTGGATTGATGAATTATCAAGCTGCACCCCCAGAATCTATCCTCTAGACCATATGATCCAGAGCAGTACATTTTATTCACTTTATTGCTTCATCTAACAATCCAGAAGATCTTCCTAAAAAACAACACTATAGGGGCAGCAATAACAAGGAAGCTGCTTCATCTTAGCTAAGAAGATATTCCTGATATGACATTACTCGAGTGGCAGCAATATAAAGGAAGCAAAGCAACAAACCTTTGCTTCATCTTAGCCATGAAGGTATTCTTGAGATGACATTACCCAATCAGCAGAAGTGATTGAAAAAACTTTTGTCACATTGTTCCAGAGTCACCCACACTACCAAAGCAATTACGTAGAAGATAAAAAGAACACCTTTATAAAAGGAACAAACTTGACCACTAAATCCTTTATGGTTATCAATGAACTTGCAACTAGCAACCAATGGTTTTATAAAGAGAATGCACAACAATAACCTAGCTAAATAATTGCACAAAACTCGATTCGAAGAATGATTATTTTGTTTTGTTTCAGATGAAGATGCAATTTCACATGCACCTATAAGAACATGAACGATGCAGAGCAATTTAGATATCACTATAAGTGAGATTCTCGAATCAAACATTGCTAAATGGAAATATCACACCATTAAATGACACAAAGATGCAGAGCATTTTAGATCACTGTAAGTAAGAGATTGGCATCTCGAAATAAACATCGCAGCAATGAAGAGAGAAATTAATCACTTTAGATTGAATAAGAACAATTCTAATACAACAACAGACCAAAAGCAGCAATCAGCTTCTAAGTTAATTCACTGCTAGTCTGCAACAAGAGAGAGGCCTTAAAACCTAACAATGATACGAACACCAACACAAAGGCTTCTACAATGCCAACCGCAAAGCTCCTAACACCTTAAGCTTACTTACTTCTCCTCCTTCCACATCTTCGAAAAGTCGAAAACTAGTCCTACCAATTCAAAATTTCCATCTCATCAACAGTCACAATTCATAGATTCTTCGGTCTTAGTGACCTGTATTGCTATTTACAGCAAATAAACCATAAATGTACAGACATTACCAGAATTCCAATCAAACGCATAACCAAAACTAATAAGAGAAGCTAAACCTCCATCAGTTCTCATCATCTTCAAAAGCCCAGCCCTGATTCCGCCGCCGTGAAGATCTACTGAACACACTACTGCTCCGACTTCTTCTTGCTAAACGAGACTCCGAGCTCGACCTTGAAGATGAGCTCCTAAGCCTCCCAAAAAAGGAGAAGAAACTTCGAAAAGCTCTAGCAAAACCACCACTCTCCCTTGTTCTTCTTCCACTCGAAGCCAACGAAATCATCCTCGGAGCACCACCAGCAGTGTTGAACCCACCGTCCATCTCAGTGTACACCACCGGAAGCTCACGCTCCGCCGCTCTTCTTCCTCCGGTGAACCTCCCCACAGCGAATCCGCCTCCCGGTAACCTCCATATAGTCAATCCCACAGTCTCTTCCTCTCCGATCAGAGCAGTCTCCAGTGAGGGCCTGCCACTCCCACCGCCGCCGCGTACGTCACTCGGCAGCTGATGACGACACACCGGGCACGAATTCCGAATCGAAAGCCAAGGAAAGATACAATCATTATGGTAAATGTGCTTACAGGGCATCTCACGCGCCTCCGAATCAAGCTCAAACGCCTCCTTACACACCGCGCAGTGCGACTCCGTCGTGACGTGGCTGTCCTCGATTTTGATCACCGGCATCGACTCGATCGCGGCTTTCGACGCCGGCGGGTGGTCCAATCTTCCGACCCCGTTCTCCAATTGGGTCAACTGGTGGAGCAACCGGTCGAAACCCGACCCCATCAAGAAATCCGACATGCTCGACGGCAGCGGCCGAAGCCCCAACCCCGCTCCGTCGTCGTAGTACAGCTCAAAAGTCCCCGGGTCGGTTTCCGTAGCCGGGGCTCCGGAATCCGGCGGGCCGCGGAGCACGATCACCGGGTTGAAAGGGGATCGGTCGCGGCTGCTCCTCTGGCTCCGCCGCAGCCTGGGGCTCGGGCTCTGCGATATCGGCGTGCTGTCGAGGAACATCGCGGCGGCCGGAAATGGGTGGTTGAGAGGGGATCGGGTCGGGGTCTGGATCTCCTCGATGAACCCGGCGCCGCAGTCGGGGCAAAAGATCGAGTCTTGGGCCCGGACCCGGACCCGAATCATGCGGCTGCACGTGTAGCACCAGTAGGAGGCGCCCATGGAGGCCATCGGAGATGAGCTAATCCCTAATTTCACAAAACGGGGCTGAATTGGGGGAAGAGGGAAAAGAGGCCAAAGACTGTTGCTTTATGGAGGAATTGAATCCGGTGAAGTTAAATTAGAGCTCGGAAATCAAGAACGAATTGGAATCCAATGGGGGTGGAGCTGAGATCGTACTGTGAGATTTTGAACCCTAGTGAAGCCAGAGAGAGAGAGAGAGAGAGAGAGAGAGAGGAAAGTAAAAAAGAACAAGAGCAGAGCTTTTTTATGAGGGCGATTGAAGGGAGCGCGTTGTTCGTTAAAGCGTGGTGCTTACAAAAAAAACAGGAAAATAATTAAAAAAATAAAAATAAAAATAACGAGGTACGTGGTACGCAATCGCACACGTATCGAATGCGAGGATGAAACGAAGTGTCGTCGAATCTAAGATTTGAATTTGAAAAAGTTGGGTTTGACTGCTATGGTGAATAGCGGAGGAGGATGGACGACATGTCGTTGTGGGGGGATCGGGAATAATAGCGGGGGGTGATACTTTACAGCTGAGTGAAGGCTTTTTGGAGTGAGGACTGGTACTAGTAGACTAGTGGACGACCTACCTAATGAAGTAATGAGAAGACAGCATTTTATGGGAGACAGAATATTCCACGTTTTGGCCGCTATTTTTGTTTTTTATTGTTTCTATTTTGGGAGCTAAATCATTGGGGGAGTGACATGGCCCAAGAGAGAAAATAGAAAGTTAGGAACTCATTGACTAACTTCAGGTTTGGCCCAAAAGCCAATTAGGAAGAGCGGTGAGATTAGCAAATGTAATTCACACTCTAATCTCCTTTTTTTTTTTGTTGATTGTCTTATAAAAAAAAAAATTAAGTTAATAGATAAAATTGCAGTTAAAAAAAGAAAAAAAAAAATACGGATTGTAAAATGTGGAGTATAAATTTCAGTGTTATTTTCTAATCAACCAAGTATCAGTATCAATAGAATCTGTTGTGGAAGACGGTTAGATCTATATATTTTGATGAATGGTACCATCCAAATCTTCGTGAAGAACATATGCATTCTCCTATAAGATGAATGAGACTTTCAGATATGTGCTTAATGAGGGAGTACATGAAAGATGATTCTCCAAAAAGTACAAAAATTCTTTTATATATGTAAAACAACCAAGGTTCGTAATTTAGGATTTCAATGAAAAGTTCAGAATTTCAGGTTTATAGAAAATCTGATGAAAAACCAAATGTCAATTTAAATTTCAGTAAATATTGACAACCAAAAGTTAGTTTGGATAATATTTTGCATATGTTTTACAAGAAAGAGAGATGCTCTAATGAGGACCTTCAAAATGAGGAATTCATGAAGACTTTCTTATAAACAGGTGTGAAATCTATTTTTCAATTATATTTCAGTAAATCAACCGTTAGATGATCTTAACAATATTTTTCATATTAATAACAAGTCCATTTATTAAAGTCATGATCAAGACTTGATTTAGATCTTTTATTTCTATTGTCCTTTGCTGCTGCTTCTTTAACTTGCAATCTTGGCAACTTCAATGCCAAGTGCCTTCCTTTCAGATAGCATCTTCTTGGCTTGGCTCAGATAATCCTCATAGGTGACTTTCTTAAATTTCAACGGAAGGGACCCCGGTGACTTGAGAACCATTTGATGAAGGGGTTCAATTTCCGCATTTGGATGTGCTAAATAATAGGTTGCATAAGAGATCCTCGCCTTGCTATCGTTTGTTACAACTCTGTGTTCAATGCTCTTGTACTTCCCATTACTCCATATCTGTCATATCGCACAATCGTAAGCATAAGGAGCGTAATGGAAGATGATGTACCTCAATAATATCTCCAACATTCACAACATCATGAGTTGGCTTGATCGGTACCCATTTTCCGTTGTGTTTGAATTGTAAGTCCCATTACATCATCTTGTTACATAACTATGGCTAAGCTCGTTTTGTCTGTGTGTGCTTTTAGACCAAGTACTTTGTCATGCATTGAGCACTGAGGATAGTAGGCCGCAGATAGAGGTCGGAGCAACTCTTGATGCAGTCCGAGAAGAGCATCCTTCTCCATCCCCATGATTAAAGATTGAAACCTCAGAAGCTCCTCTCCAACTCTTCTAACTTCACTAGAGTATGTCTCAATAGCCTCCCTTCACCATTTATATATAAACAATTAAGTTTTAAGTCAACCAGTGTTTCATAACCTTTTTGTGACAAAGGTTGTATTCCTCATGCATTGAAGGTGCCGATCATCCTTAGCAAAACAAATATGGTGCATGTTGTCTCACAAAAGAAATTAAAACTGCTTCAAAATCAAAATCTACAATTCATTCCTCATTGGTCTTATCCCGATTCTCAAGTCGAAAGTTTAGTAAGAATTATTGCTACCTCACTGAAGCAAAACATGAAGCACATAGATAGACATGTCATGCGGCTCGCGTCTATGTAAGAGATATACAATATGTGTGTGTGAGATAGAGTTTAAATGTGTACTAAAGTGATGAATGAAATTATTTTGAGGTATTGTTTGTATAATTTTTTTTTTCTTCAATTGTAAAAAATAAATCTTAAAATTTAGGTTACTGATGTAAATATTATTTCTTATGTGGTTGTTCACGTTATTAGTTAGGGACCTACATATAATATCTTAATAGTCTGAACACTTTTCATGTAAACCTTACCTCTATATAAGGGAGGCCTCTGAGACTGAATAATATACTTCTTCATTTTCCCCTCATCTCTCTTTATACATTTCTTACTCTCTACGTACACCCTCTACAAAATAAGTCAATACTTTATAACACATTATTAACACGCTCTATTCTTTTATTTAACACTCTATGATGACCCACGAGTCCTTATGGTGCAACTTTGTTGCTTCTAACCATTATGCAAGATCTATGAGTCTTATACTTCAGTTTACTTTTTCAGCAATTTTTACATTTACTGTGTAATATATATATATATATATTATATATATATATATATGGTTTCATATGATCTTTAACATGTCCCTATATATATATGATATACTTTCTTAACATAATGGATATATGTTTGCTGTTTCATTACTTATCGCATATTTAATATGTATATAAATAAGGCCATGATTTTTCTACACTACCATCTCCATCAGGGATTGAAGGATGAGTACTTAACTGTCAAAGACCCACTTGAGCTATGGACAGGCTTGGCAGATAGATTCGCTCATCAAAAGACTGCTGTGCTCCCTATGGCACGTTATGAATGGACGCATCTGCGCCTTCAAGATTACAGTTTTGTGATAGATTACAATTCTGCCATGTTCAGGATCACCTCCCAGATGAATCTTTATGGAGAAACTGTCACTCAGGCCCTGATGCTTGAAAAGACCTTCTCCACCTTTCATGCCTCAAATATGGTCTTACAGCAACAATACCGAGAAAGAGGATTCACCAAATACTCTGATCTCATCTCTTGTCTTCTAGTGGCTGAGCAAAACAATGAGCTCTTAATGAAGAACCATCAGTCTCGCCCTACAGGATCACATCCATTCCTTGAAGCGAATGTTATTTTTACTAGTGGTCATGGACGTGGTGGAAGGCATAACAAAGCCCATAAATGTGGCTGTAGACATGATCAGGGTCGACAAAATGGTCAAACTCATGGGGGCTACAACCAGCAGTTGGGTCCAAGGAACAATGCCAAGATTACTAAAGGAAATGGTCAGATGATCAAAACTCATAAAAATGAAGACAATGTTTGTCTTAGATGTGGTGGTAAAGACTATTGGGCTCGTACTTGTCGTGCAGAAGACCATTTGGTAGCACTCTATAAAGCTTTCCTGAAAAATAGAAAAATGTGGAGACAAACTACATTCACTATGCCAAAAAGGCCTTCAGACGACAGAACTGTTCTGTCGTCTGAACGAACAAAAATATGTCGTCTAGTACGGTGTCGTCTCTTGGGGGCATCAGACGACATAAAAAAATAAAAGTCTTGTGTTGTCTGATGAGTTTTGCATTTTGGGAACATTGTGATCTGTATCTTTAAAAGCACTCAAACAACATTTTTGTATTGTCTGATAAACAAAACAACCACAGACTTTTGTAAATACTATTGTGTCTTCTAGCATACAACAACAATTAAATGTTGTGCAAATTGACTTTAAACAACAATTATCTGTGGTCATAAAGTGCATCAGAGGACAATTAAGTGTCGTTCTATGGTAGATTTATATGACATTTAAGTGTTATGTAAGGTTTTGAAATTGTACTTATGTGATGTTGGGAAATGGTTTAGACAATAGATATCATATTATTTCTGTTATGTCAGTCTCATTACAACGACAATTTACTGTCGTTTGAGGTTATTAAGACGACAAATATTTGTGGTCTGAATATAAAAAGGACCACTAATAGTACGTGTTTTATATTGTCTGTGATCAAGTCCAACCACACTTATTTGTTGTTGTTATACTCTTTAGCCAACAATTCCATCTAACTTATGTTGTTGTTTTGCCATTTAGACTACAATTTTCTGTCGTCCCACTGCCAAAAAGACAATAGACTTCTAATTGGTTTTTGTGTTGCTTTTGTGCAGCTGCAACCACACATTAGTGTGCTTTTGTTGTAGCTTGCAATTTGAGATAACATATATTAGTAGTCCTCTGTTACAATTGGTATGCATGCATTTTGGAAATTAAAATTGCCCATTCATGAAACCATAAAATCCACATCCAAAATCATTCATTGCAATTTCCATTAATCCACCATTGTCTCATGTATACAAACCTAATCATGAACATCAGTTCAAAATAACCCATATCCACTAATCTGGATCTGCAGACAAGTTCAAATGCTTAATGAATGAAAAATTTCTACTAGACACAAGTTAATAAAGGAACTAGCTAGGTGTACTGCTGTACCAGTTTCACAATCTGATCATGAATGGAATCACCCGAATCATAGAAGTGGTCACAGAAAACAGAATGGCCAGTGAGCCTGCAGAGACACAAACCTGCTGACCCATTGGCGCTCCACCATAAACAGCAACCACCTTTGCTCCATTCTAATAAGCAAACTTCTTAGCTTCCTTATATATCTGGCACAGAAAACATTTTATAGCATCAAGTTCCTTTCGTATATGCGCAATCTTTCAATCTCATAGTAGATGATATTCATTCACAAAGAACACACTACGTACCAAGAATAGCTTTGATAACAAAAAGGTGCAGTAAGATTCCTTGATATCACTTAACAAGCTGCCTTAAACATTACCTACCCTTACGACTAAAAGAACAGACAAAAAGAGTGTTGTATACTCTGCAAAGTACAAGCTTGTGTGTCTCAAAAGCTTTAGTCCTACAAACGATATCTTGATGCTAAGGTTGCACATATTTCTGAGTTCCTGCCAAATCACACCTTTTTGATAATCTAAACAATATCCTCATCTTCGAGCAGATGCTCCTGTTGCCAAACCAACACAAAACATGCATTTGATTGACACAAGGAATATTTATTAATTTTAATAAATTAAGCACAAGCAAACGAAAGAGATAACATGCTGGATTCAGAAAAAATTAACCTTTCCAACTCTTTAGGGCTTGTGTTTTGCGCTAGACCCCCAAACCAGAGCACTGCAACAAAAAGTGTGATGTTAACTTTCATGACTAAAGATGGGGTATATTGATAGTCCCTAACCAAAACTCTGTCAGTTTTAATGTTCTTATTACCATTTTGGATACCTAATAGTGATAGTCCTCAATGACTTCAAACCATACCTTCTATTTAGTATCATTTTATTAATTAAGAGAGAAGTTTGACTACCATAGTCTAAGCGGATATTGTATTAATAGTAATCTGGTACCGCAAAATCGACCATCAATATATAGGTTATTATGGTTATGAACCAAAAGATAACAACAGAAATGAGGCCACTTTGAACTTTTGCATACGATATGAATTACTTGTTGCTTATACCAAATGAGAATTACTAACATGATTAGATCCTAGGCCTGACTCCCCATGGAATAGCTAGGCAGAAGCCAAATTAAGGCCATATAACTATCTAGTGAGATCATATAAGCATGTATTTTTGAAAAGTTGAAGAACTGAAGACCACTTGAAAATAGGAAGGTCTAGAAATATACATATTGACAACAGAAGATTTCAACGTTATTGGAAAAGAATCCAAGCAACTTAAAGTGACCACTAACAAGTACTAGAATCGGATTGAAACTCAGAAACCACAACAATACAGAGATCCTAACTTTGTGCTCAAATGTAGACCTTCTGCTCAGTTTATTAAAGAATCATGCCAACTGGTGAAGGGTTGCATTTAACTGTGCAGAAAAACAAATGGAAATATCCATTTCCATAAACCCACAAACCTACAACCCCAACTTAATTAACAACAATAACTAGGATGCCCCACAATCTATCACAAGAAATACCTATCAACTTATAAGCATTAATCATATGAAATGCAACCTGCTTTAAATTCAGAAACCAATTGGCAATCAAAATAACAGGAACTATAATAATAAACAAGCAGTCAACCCAAAATTTCAAAACTAGAATGAGAAATGATTATAAAAGAAGCGACCTGAAAGACGGGGATGGTCAAGGATTCATAGCAAATAGGACAATCAAGCACATCCAGGTCGGTCAAGGTGATGGAAATAGACCTAACTGTGGTGGAAGCAAGAGCAGTTTCTTGAGTTGCCGAGGCGATTAGTAAATCAACAAGAAGTTAGACTTGACTGAAACGAATAACGTATGCATGCAATGGTTATGTTTGTTTCCAAACAATAAGTTTAGTTTTTGCATGAAGGTTTTAGTATATCATGAATTATTGGTGACAGCTAATGGGGAAGAATAGTGCCTCTACAAACTAAATTACAGAAAACCATATGCATGTACACTTCCAGTAAACCAAGCATTCAAATACCATATATAATTATCCTGTGTTCAAAGCAATTAAAACTTGATGTTTATTAGTAATGATATCCTCTGTTCAAAGCACTCAAAACTTGATGGTTATTAGATATGTACTCTCTCGCTTTCTGAACCACACACACGCAAGCAAACATACTCATTTTTGTGGGGGTTGAATCCCAAACTAATACCCATTAACAGGGTACATTCACTGTTGGATAGCTTCAAGCCATGCTTTTCCCAAATAATCTGCTCTTTGAAAGAAAGGGAAAAAAAAAATATAGTGGTGGAAAGGTATCCTAGTTGAAAAAAGTTTTTATGGTTTCTTGAACAGGAAAGACTTTTCCTGTGTAACACTTTTGGAAGAAAATTAGCATTTCCTTAGTTTCTTCCAGCAATGTTATGACATATAGTCAAATAAAAATACCAGAAAACTTTTTCATCACCATAACTGAAGCACAGTGAAGAAATTAAGTTCTAAAATGTAATATTCAAAAATCTACTAAACAACATTTTCATCAAAACAAACAAGGAAACAGCAAAGCAGTTCATCAAGTCCTTAGACATACAAACAATAAACCTGATCCTTGATTGATATTTGAACTTCTGTTATACATCCCACAATAACTGAGCTTAACTGAGCTTAAAATCGGTGAAAGCTGAAAAGTTAAGCGCAGTTATTGTGGGATGTATATATCACCAGCAGAATTCTAGCTAGTTTAATGCACCATGCATTGTAGCTAACATTAATTGGAGTGGCTCTTAGTACTTTTAACAACAACAGAAGAGCATCAAACCACCTTTTTCCAATTTCCCTTAGGACCCCAATCCTGCAATATATGCTGATAAAGAGATGATACTGAATTGTAGATGCTCCTGCAAATACAATGTAGTTGTAAGCTGAGTAGTGAGAAGTTGATATGGAATTGACAAAGCATCTTCAATTCCCCAATCTAAACGTTAGACTAATATGCAAATAACCCATGATTTCTAGTTGAAGACCCAATTAGCATCTTTAATGAAAACCCAGATAAGCTCAGCCAAAACAACAAATCAATGCAAAAGTGCAGTAAACATTAAAGCATACAGTTCCAATTACAAGAACAATCTTCCAGCTACAACCAAACCGAAAAAGATTGTCAACAAAATCAAACAGTGCGCCTTAGCTAAACTAGAACATAACTGACATATGCAGGATACTAAGGTTTTCTTGGAAAAAAGAAAAAAGAAAAAAAAGGTTCATTCTTATAGACCATAAAATTCTGTTTAGATGAAAATTATAGCAGAATCACAACTAGAAAAGCTCTGATCCTAAATCTACTAAACATACAATGTGGGACAGTGAGATATATATATATATATATTTTTTTTTTTTTCAAAGCTAAAAGATAAAACAGAAAACAATGTGCATTACCGTTTCATTCCCCTGCATGTTTGAAAGATGCGCAATCCCATTGCTTATCCCATTCCCATTTTGTGTATAGACACCACCATTTTGTTTCTGGTGTCCAGAGTAGCTGGTTTTTGCTTGACCTGTCAATCTTTGTTGTCGGTTGGGTGACTGATTACTACTTCCCTGAACAATCCAAGCTTACTTAGTTAACTAACATAGCTCAAGCATCGTCTCTTATTGATTAATAAAAAATAAATATAAAAGGGTGCATGCTCACTTAGTTGATGCAGAATCAAGACATGCTAAAAAAAAATAAAAATAAATAAAAACATTCAAGTGCTAGGGATTCTACCATGACATTGCCAGATAGCTAAAATGTTGGTTCAAACCAGCAAAACTAGTACATAGTGTCTTAGTGACATACTTTTCTAACTACAAACCCATGTAGATATGATAGTAGATATCTCATCAAGAAGTTTGACGCGACTTGAAGCAGAATTTAAACAATGGCAAGCTTGCAGCACATATTGAGTGGAATTGATGTTAACTGATGCAACTTAATTAACTTCATATATAAGCCACTACCTTGTGCAAGCTGGTCCCATTTGCTGCCGCTTTGTAGTTTTCAATTCTAGAGGCATTTAGAGATGCAATAGTTGTGTCCAGATTTTGTTTCAATGAGCCATTCTCTTTATTCAATATAGAAATTTGATCCTGTCAAATGCCAAAAGTAATGTATGGCAATATAGTATCAAAAAATTATGTCGTCTGAATAATGCTTCTAAATAAGCAAAAATTTATAATAAAACAAAAATGGCCCTATACTTAGAAACCAAGGCATAAGCTTTACCAATCCCAATTCCAGGAACAGATGGAAGGAAATCACAACCAGTCAAGACACACATACCTGCAATAATGCTAAAGAATCAATATGCTTTAGATCTTTAGGGAAAATGAATTACCAAGATGAGCTCTTTAGGGATCTCTTTGGTCCCTACACAGAAAAGAAGAACTCTCACATTAGAAGTCATCGCTCACAATGTGTATCTTTGTGTGTGTGTGTGTGTGTGTGTGTGTGAAGGACATCATATATCATAAGACAATAGGGATAAGAGGTAGATTACCTTTTCCAAAGAGGTAACACAGGAGGGACTAGGAAGCAGCCTCATCAAGTAAGAGCTGAGCCTGCTGCCTCATCAACTTATCTTCTACAATCCGATGCCGTATGTTGGAACCATACCTACAGAATACAGATGGTATTAAAGAAAGAAATCTTTATGCACTTCTAAATGCTAGCTGAGCTATTGAAAATATGCCAAGCAGTATTCAACTTATCAATCAATCAATGATGTAATTCATAAAAATTTCGATTAGAAAACGATAAACACAACAATTAATTAGATTAGAGTATCTCACTATACCGAAAGTATAAATGCATTAATCCCAGTAAGAACTCCATAGTGAAGGAAGTGGATAAGATTGTTCTAATCGTCCTTAAAGGATAAGCACATGCATAATGGACTTTTGGCTAAGTAACAAATCAAATTCCTCTTCTGAAAGGAAACGTACTTGACCACAATCTAATCCCATCACCATAATAGCTGATATATTTGTTGTTTCTCCAGCAGAACAAAATTGACGACTCTAGCTCCCTCTGCAAATCAAATCAATTCAAAACCACAAACCAAAATTCCCCCACAGATAATCAAAAGCTGACAAATATCAGCTTCCCAACTTCAGCCAAAAGGCAGACTCTTATAACACACTTATCAGCTGACAAAATCTAAATCACAGAAGATCGTGGGATTTGTTGTTGTTCATAATCTATATCTATGTAGTTATGTATATAGCTTTAATCACAAAATGACGGATTTTATGTAGTAAAGTATATGGCAAATCCCAAAAGCTATATGGTGAACAAATGAAACAGGGAAATAGGTGGAAAGAAAGAAACCTGCCACTGAGGACAATACATCGGAGGGAAGCTCGCATTCATCTTCTCGTTGGCTTTGCAAAAGAAAAGGAATCAGAGGTTTGACCACATACAAAATATTTACATACATTGCATGTGTGTGTATCTGAAGGATTAAAAATCAAAACCAAACCATGATAAGCACAAATGAATCAATTGATTAACACTGATCCCTACATTGTATCTCTCCATTGAATCAATAAGACTAGAAAGATGATAACCCATTCTGGGTTACTTGCTGCCCCACAAGTCTTAACAAATACTAGTCTTACCTCTAAACAAGTTGTCAATTTCATTATTTGATAGACTATATATATCGAAGAAAGATCAGAATAAATAATAGCAAAGGTTGAATGGGAACAGAAATAGTGGAAAGAGATGGAGGAGTAATTAAGTACCTGAAACAGTGGGAGAGTGTAGGAATGTCGGGAGGAGACTTGGAATGAATGATAGAGCGAAAGGATGAGATTCTACGAGCAGACAAGGATTTAAGAGAGCGTCGTACTCGTAGCCCAGTGATTTGAGTACCCAATCCAAAGCCAAAGACGAACCTAAAACCAAGTTGGGGTTGGTGGCGGCGGCGGAGGTCGCTATCTCGCAGCCGTAGGTGATTCGAGACACAAGAGCCACCACCACTAAACATTATTTGCAATTCTCTCACTCCCTCAAAACTCAAAACTCAAAACTCAATCCACTCACTCCTAACTCACAACTCACAACAAAACCTTTTCAACATTCGTCCCCCTCAAATTGGACGGCGGGGAGGGTGTGAGGGTGGCGGAATTGGACAGCGGAGATGATGGGTGGGGAGAATCGGTGGTGGGGAGTGGGGGAGAAGTGAGGGAGAGGAAGAGAGAGGGGAGATGAGAGAAGAAAAGATTGGCTTCTAAGAGATAGACAAGAATATAGAGGACTGATTTCACAGGCCAGTCTCACGCTCCTTTTCAGTCCTCTGATTTGACTAATGGTGTTATTCCAACTGATTTCACGGTTTCGGGGACTGGATCTGAACAAAATTTCGGAATTGAGAGATTTTAGGGATTTTGGGTTTCGGGGAAGCAAACGAGAGGTGGAGAGAGAAAATGGGGATTTTATGTGGCTGAAAGAGTGAGCCGAGATGGGAAGGAGTAAATGTGTAGTAATGCCAAAAACGACTTGGAAAAAAAAAGTGAAATTCACCTTCTTCACACAACACAATTGTGTTGTTTGAGTGTCACCCCCATTAACTAGTCAGCTAGGGTCTCGGCATTTTGAGAGGGAAATGACTAGAACTTTTTGGAGGGAATTCCAAATATTCTCGTAGGGTTAGATTTGAAATATCCCCATATTTTACAACAACATATAAGTGTTGTCTGTATCTAACCATATTTTCAAAATGAAACGATCTTTGAGATAGGAAATCATCATCTTTTACAACTACACAAATGTGTCGTCTGAATGCTCACCTTTTTTTCAAATTGAACGAGTATGGTTTTAGTCTATATTCAGACAACACAAAAAAAAATTATGTCGTCTGAAAAACTCAGACAACATAAAACTAAACTTATGTCGTCTGAAGTGTGTCGTCTGAAGCACATTTTGGCATAGTGATTGATCGCTCTGACCATTGGGATTTATCTGAGCCTCTGGACATTACCCCGCTTGATGTCTCCGATTTTTTTGCGAACATTAATGGAAGCAATTTTGATGATATGACTAGTGGTGGAGTCCTTGACGACAACTAGTTGTCAGCCTATGCTGAGGCACTTTTCCCATTATGTTTTCCTTGCATTAGTCGTATTTTTCCTTTGTTTTTGGTCTCTGAATTAGATGTTTCTATTAGTTATATTTTTCTCTCGAGTTTGGAAGTTCAATAAAAGAAGAATGTTTCTACTCTACTATATATATATTTTTCCCGAATAGTTTGAATTTCCAATTTTTTTGTTATGACCATTACTACCATTACTCTACTTGTCTCTAATTATGGTTTAATTATAAGTTTCACAGTTTTTTGGTCTTGCTAAAAAAAATATATCCTTGTTCAGGCGTGCATGCACACATGCAATCATCCTATAGATTTCTATTTAACGTTTTTCAAAGTAGAATATATAAGGTAGTAATGCATCATGTAGATAAAGATCAATGAAACTAACTCGTGTATGGAATATTTACGTACTTATCTTTGTGTAAGGAATATCACCAATAATCATCAATTTATCACAAGTAGATATCTCAATGACTTTATGTCAATGATTAGACAATGTCTTGCGAATATAGTTATCGGAAGGAAGTTGCATTTAAAACTACTTCTAACTAGTCTTCCTTAATTATTTTTGTTTATTTAAACTTCCGTTTGAAAAAAGAGAAATTTATATTTCTTTTTGGCGCCTAACTCAATGACTAAATTGTTTTATCAATAAGAATATAAACAAACACAATATTATGCCTTAGTCAGATTGATTAATTGTTATTATTTCTTTTTATGAAGGCATGGAAAGAGATTTTGAGTGCTCTCAAGTTATGAAGGATGGAGAAGATATATGTCTTGCTGACAGTGTCACTACACATACGATCCTTCGCGATCGGGTTTATTTCTCCACTTTAACAACTTCTAAAGCCAATGTGACTACTATCTTAGGTCCTGCAGACCTGATTGAAGGCTTCGGAAGAGCCCACATTAGGCTACCAAATGGAACTCAATTGTCCATTCAAGAGACTTTATACTCTTCGAGATCTAGAAGAAATCTCCTCAGTTTTAGAGATATCCGTTTAAATGGATACCACATTGAGACCACAAATGATAATCATGTGAAATATCTTTGCATTATGTCCAATAAAAACTGCCAAAAGCAGATATTGGAAAAATTGGTTGCTCTATCATCTGGGTTGTATTACACAACCATTAAACCAATTGAGGCATACCATGTTGTGAACCAACAGTTCAAAAATCAACATACCTTTATGCTTTGGCATGACTGTTTGGCTCACCCCGGATCCACCATGATGCGTAGGATTATTACAAATTCCAATGGACATCCATTGATGACTAAACATATTGTTTTGCCAAGCAACCCTTGCGAAGCTTGCTTACAAGGGAAATTGGTGGTTAAACCATCTTATGCAAAGATAGATATTGAATCCCCATCTTTTCTACAAAGAATTCAAGGGGACATTTGCAGACCAATTGACCCATCTTGTGGACTATTTCGATATTTTATGGTCCTTGTTGATGCCTCTACAAGATGGTCACATGTTTGCCTTTTGTCTACATGTAATGTGGCATTTGCCAAACTACTTGCTCAGATAATTAAATTACAAGCTCAATTCCCAGATTACTTTATCAAGTCCATTCGTTTAAACAATGCTGGTGAATTTACAACTCAAACTTTTGATGATTATTGCATGTCTATGGGAATTGAAAATGGTTTGGCAGAAGCTTTTATTAATAGACTTCAAATAATAGCGCGCACTTGCTAATTAAAAAAAAGATGCCAGTTTTTGCATAGGGACATGCAATTTTGCATGCAACAGCTTTAATTCGGTTGAGGCCCATAGCCAACCATCAATATTCCCCATTACAACTTGTTTCTGGGAGCTAGTCCAATATCTCCCATCTTCGAACATTTGGTTGTGCTTATTGCACCGCCACAACGTACAAAAATGGGCCCTCAACGTCGATTGGGAATCTACATTGGCTTTGATTCACCATCAATTATTCAGTATTTAGAACCCATGATGGGTGATACCTTCACTGTACGGTTTGCAGATTGCCATTTTGATGAGACAATATTCCTGCCGTTAGGGGGAGATAAGATTGTTCTAAATGAACGTCGTGAATTAATGTGGACTGTACCCACTATATCTCATCTTGATTCTCATACCAAAGAAAGTGAAATTGAAGTACGAAGTATTCTGCACCTTCAAAATATTGATAACACAATGCCTGATGCATTCACTGACAAGAAAAAGTGACAAGATCACATATCCCAGCAATAAATGCACCCACTAGAATTAATGTCCAAATTGGAAAAAATAATGTGGGGGCCAATGAGCCATCTGTTGCACGCCTGAAGAGTGGCAGACATGTAGGTTCAAAAGATTCAGTTCGTAGAAATAGAAAATCAAAGGCACATCTGAATCCTAATGAAATCACCCCTAAAGAGAATATTGGGCAAGACATTAATGTCCGATCCGCAATTCATGATTCTGTGACAACAGAAGGGGAAAATGACATCAGTGAGACACTAGCCCATGAAGAGGCTCAGGTACCTGAAAATAAGGAAATTTCCATAAACTATGTGCACACCAATGAGTTGTGGGATCGTAGAGATATGATCATAGGCAATATATTCTCATTCGCAGTAGCTACTGAAATAATAAAAGACGATGACACTGAACCTCACTCTGTTAATGAATGTAGAAAGAGACATGATTGGCTCAAATGGAAAGATGCAATCCAAACTGAATTAAATTCTCTAGAAAAACGCAGTGTTTTCGAACCTGTTGTCCAAACACCACCCAATGTCAAACTGGTTGGATATAAATGGGTATTTGTAAGAAAGCGTAATGAGAAAAATGAGATTGCAAGATATAAGGCGCGACTTGTTGCCAAGGTTTTTCACAAAGGCCTGGGATAGATTATGAGGAAACATATTCTCCCGTAATGGATGCTATCACATTCCGCTATCTAATAAGTTTAGTAGTTTCGGAAAAACTTGATATGCGACTTATGGATGTTGTTACTGCATACCTATACGGTGAGTTAGATACTGATATCTACATGAAAGTCCCAGAAGGACTTAGGTTGCCTGAAGCAACTACAAAACCACGTAATATGTACTCAATCAAACTGAGACGATCCTTATATGGATTGAAGCAATCTGGACAAATGTGGTACAACCACCACAGTGAGTATCTACTTAAGGAAGGATATGTCAATGATCCTGTATGTCCTTGCGTGTTCATTAAGAAATCAAATTCTGATTTTGCAATAGTCGCAGTTTATGTCGATGACATGAATCTGATTGGAACTTTTTCATAACTTGGAAAAAATGCTGAATATTTAAAGAAAGAATTTGAAATGAAAGACCTTGGAAAAACAAGGTATTGCCTTGGACTGCAGATTGAGCATTTGGATAGTGGGATTCTTGTCCATCAAGCTACTTATACCAAAAAAATTCTGAAGAGATTTGGTATGGACAAAGCTCACCCACTTAGTACCCCAATGGTTGTTCGGAGTCTTGACACTATGAAAGATCCATTTCGTCCAAGACAAGATGGAGAAATTATCCTTGGTCCAGAAGTACCATATCTCAGTGCTATTGGTGCCCTACTTTATTTGGCATAATGTACAAGACCAGACATTGCATTTGCAGTTAGTGTGTTGGCAAGATATAGCTCTGCTCCAACATCACGCCATTGGAAAGGCGTAAAAGACATTTTACGCTACCTTCATGGTACAAAAAATATGAGTTTATTCTATACAAATAAATATGTTGATAATCCCACGATTGTTGGATATGCTGATGCAGGATATCTCTCTGATCTGCATAGAGGTCGCTCTCAAACATGATATGTTTTTACTTGCGGTGACACGACAATTTCATGGCGATCATCTAAGCAAACACTCGTAGAAACTTCCTCTAATCATTCAGATATAATTGCATTATATGTAGTTGCACTACTAGAATTCTGTTCATTTACATCAGTCCAGAACCGATGTAAAACTAAATTCTGACCGATGTCTTTGTGGCTGATGTAAAAGATATAGACATCAGTATAAGCACGTTTTTACCCGATGTCCCAGACAACAAACAACATCGATTCTAAAAAATAAATCGATGTATAATCATTATAATCAACATAATTTTATATGTTAACTATATTTAATTCTTCATATTTTCACATTTTATGCTTAATAAAGTATATCTCGAACAATACCTAAGTGAACATTTAAATCGATTACAATTTCGGAAATGATGTCTAATACACTCGTAGACATCAGTCTCCAAAAAATGCTACATGATCGTGTCCATTTTTACGTGCATCTTGCCGCATTATTCTCCTCAGAACGATGTATGTACCTTTAGGTAACATCAGTTAATCTATTAAGAATGATGTTTTATGTTACTAGGAACATCGCTTTTCTTTAGTTGAAACGATGTCTACTAGTTTTGTAGACATCATTTCTATTTTACAAAACTGATGTTCTGTATTTCACGGTAAATCGGTTTACTTTATAACAGCTGATTTGTATGTTGACAATAGATAATGGTTTGGTGTTTAGATATCAATGTGCCTTGGTTTTGTGTACATCGATTTTTTAGTGACATATCGATATGTTCATAATCATGAGACATCAGTCCAATTTTAGGTACTGATTTGTAATCTCTGAATTGACATCGTTTTCTTTGACATTAGTGTTTTGTTTCCCATTTATATGCATCAGCTCATATATATCATAATGATGTGCAAATAATCATCTAGCTGCTGGTGGTGGAAAAGATCTAGAAATACATTCCTCATCATCCAAAAATTAGAGCTTTCCATTAATTTTTTCATCTTCATTCATGATTCTACATAATTCACAAAATAGAACCCCAAAATCTACAAAGGCTAGCCCAGACATATTAGCAACCAACTACAAAAGTTCAACACCAAACTTTACTTCAAAGCAAAAACTAGTCTTACTCAAAATCATGTTGGTAGCCAAACTCTGTATATAATTAGCCACTTCAATACGTACAAAGTCTGGTCTTTCACAATTATATGTAGATGCCGGATCAACAAAGTAATGGTGTCAAATTCATCTCTTTGAGTAAGAAGTTCATGCAAGTACCTGTGTCAAAAGCAAAGACATGAAAATTGCCGGCAAACTCGTTTCCATTACCTAGCTTTCCATAGTTCTGTATCAAATCAATCTTAGAGAAGACATTAATTTATGTGTGGAAGCTCCATATGTATCATGGTTGATAAAGAAGAAGAAACACAATAATGTTGAAGTCTGTAGAGAACATAAACAGAAATTCTTTTCTCCAGTTCTTTTTAGATATTAAAACAAATCATTTCAAATCTTTAGTATTGAATAAAAGTTTATCTGACCAGTAGTGGGAATGTAGGACAACCACGGTATGAGTTACTCACCCATGCCTACTCTTGGTTTGGCCAGCCTTTGAAGTACTCTGCTGTGTTTGTGAACCATGGCTTGTGGTAGCTTATACTGAGATTGCGCTCATGCTTCAACAGTTGTATGATATGTTAATTGACTTCCACATTGACTCTGAGCATTTTACAATCTTTGGTAGTTGGACCATATCAATCTTTTTCAATGCAGCAGAACCTTTACTCAACAACCAGATGGCAAGCCTATGAAATGCAGAAAAAATAAATAAAAAAAATAAAGACATGACCAATAGACAAAAACAAATTACAATCAGTCAAACATTGTTTCTATAACTTTCTTTCACATGAATAAAACAATTTCAGATAAAAAAAAAAAAAAAACAAACAAACAAACAAATCAGATTCTCTCTCTCACAAATACCTTCCAGTTGTCTAGTTGGTTTCTTTTAAGCAAGAGCTTGTTAAGAGAGAAATAAGTCGAGATTTTACACTGTTTCATTGCTTTCTAAAAACTCTCATTTTTTGAATATAAGAATACCAATGCAGTTCACCTGCATATTTTAATTGTGCTTCCTAGGAACCTGAACAATTGATGAAACTTCTTTCTAATTATTTCAATAGGATTTAGGGTTATAAGTCTTGCCTCATTAATCAATTTAAAGTTACCTAGGCAAATTATACATTAGTTGTTTGACAGATCAAGTACATGCAGTGCTTTGATATTCACATAATCCCTCTTCCAGAGAAATAACTCTCATGTAGTATTCTACCTCTCAATTCCCACGATTCCTCTCTAAATCAAAAATAGAAATAAGCATTGTGATTATATTTCATTGCAATAAGTTCTTTCATACCTTAATCTTCCTATCGAGTTTGTCGAGACCACAATTTCCTTGCAGATATTCAGCAGCGTGGAGATTCAAATCATTTGCATAAACTCATTCTACAATCTTTACTGCAAAGAGAGCTATTGGACCAACTCCAGAGTGAACATCACCTGTCAATAGTAAAGAAACAGCACTGCATGAAACTAAGCAGCTCAAATAGATGCTTTAAAACTATAGGAGATGAGGAAGCAAAGTTCGATTCTATGTGATAACTGATAACATGACCCTAAATAACACAGCATATCAACATCCGACTTTCATGTCATAATCTTGAATGTCTGCATTATTGTTTCTGGAAATAGAAGATAAACTACTATAACAAAAAATCATCCAAGGTTCCATTTTTTTTCTGCGTTCACTTATTCATCCTACCTACCCTTCTAAAATATAAAGTAAAAGCTGATCATCATTTTGGACAATAGAAGAGATCCCAATATTAAATCGTCAAAAAAGTTTATGTAACCAAGAAGTATTTGTATCCAGGTATCACACCAATCATCAACAATTATATTCTCAATCACAACTGAATTTAAAAGCAGAAATCTGATGAGTGCAAGTTCATGTTCCATGCTGGAAATGTCACTTACTTTGACAACTCGCAGTTGGTTGAATGCACAATTGTTGCTACCATCTAACCAACAGTTTGCTTCTCTTCAAATAGGTCCATCTTGTCACTGATTCTACACAAAGGTGAAAGTTTCTACAGCATTAGAATCTGAAATTTCTGAAGAAATAAAAAGTTGTCAAATATAAAGTAGGTTCTAATTTTCACTTTAAATTGCATTTCAACTCCAACAGAACAAAATGAAAACTCAGGGGAAAATGACTGTTCAATTTGCAGGAACCTTAAGAAGAAGGTCAGAAACATGATTAATCAAAAAGCTGTAAACCAAAAATATGAACAAAAACAAAAGGTACGTTTTTACGCATAAGCTGCTTCATATATTTAAAAGACAAACAAAAAAGGCACCTAATGGTTCAACAATAAACCCGGATTAAATAAAAGAATGAGTTAATAGCCACCAATAGCAAAATAGAGATATACCCAAAGGAAAAGTTAAAAACAACAATACAGAAAGCAAAGATAACTTCAAGGTTACGCATAAATCTAATGATCTAAATGTTGCTGTTATTCACACGAAGTCAATAGACAAAAGCAACTACAAACTAATGCAAAATGCAATTCCAATGTTATACTAAATTAACCACATCCTTGCTTGTATCTTATATCTTTTATAGACTGAATCATACCAAACTTGAAATTCAGCAACGCAATAAACAGAGGTAAATAAACATGTGTAGATAGTATTTGAAATAAGCAAAAGTTAAGAACTTGTTGTGAAGAGGGGGAAAAACACACACAATCAATCAAAAACCAGACAATAACTGGAATAAGCACCTTTGAAGGGGGGGAAAATACGACTTTGAAAAAAATGAAGTGATCGACATCTCATCTGTCAGCTTTCTTATGGAGTTCCTTTGAATGCAGAGATGATCAAAATAAGGCTATAGACAATAAATGCTGATGACTAATAAAAAGAAAAGGGATTCTTATATATTGTCAATAATATCTTTTTTAATGTGTATGCAAGTCGATGTACAGTACAACAAATTGTACTAATCCAATAAGGAAAAGTGTTATGACTCCTACTTTCCGGTTGTCATTGATAGAGGTTGGTTAATGGTGGGATTCATAAAAGGAGTATGATATATGTTGAAATCAAATGTAAATTAACACATAGCCAAAAACTCCTCAGCTCCATTATCTCCTTCAGCGTATTGTGCATAATTAAACAACAAATCTCACAAACAGACAAAAAAGATGAAACCTAGAGATTAACAATTAAAACACTTACTTGCTTCTTGTCGTACACATCCATGTTCTTATTGTATTCAACCTTCCTCTTCTCTGCCGCGCCTAGTAGGGTGCTTTCACCTATCTAATTTTTACCTAAAAGCAACAATCAGAAAACAATTGGAGAATATTCCAGCAATAAACAAATTATTTACAAAAAGAAAGCCTGAAAACTCACAACATCAGACAACGATTGTCATTTCTCACCACCAGTTTTGCCATTCTGGTCAATAACGTACAAGAAAATATACTAGACTAATTAAAATCATTCAAAATTTGACCAAAAAAAATTCATATTTGGAAGAATTTAGCATGTAGATCTGGGAAATGAGATTGACTTACAGCAGCGTCCAATTTTTTGTTGGAATGTTCCTTCCTGTGCCCCTCTCTAAACACCTGCCTATTCAAAACCAAAACAAAAAGTCAGCGAAATAGATTCACACCTTAAAACAAAAAAGGGAGAAATTTTCACAGATCTAAAAAATTCATGAACATGCTCAAAGTGTCAAAAGTCACTCCTTTCACTACTCAATAAAATGAATCCCACAACCCTAGAGAGATCATCACTCAATATATATTATATACTAACCATAGCCACAGTTTTGATCTTATAAAAACTTATCAATTCATCCAATTAAGTAATCAAATCTATTACACTCAATTCACCTCGAAAATTGATAAGAAAGCTAGAAGAATGGAATTATACACAGAAATTTCACTTTCATACCACATATCCTTTCATCTGTGATAACTATACTAATAATCATTGATCACAGTGTTCATTATACCACAACAACACATTGACTCCATACCTGAATAATAATAGAACATGAAACCAATAGCAAATAACAGATACAGGAACAATGGCTGAAAAAACAATTGAGACTCTCCTTTGCATAGAACCTACAAAATCAAGAAGCAACGTTTGCAGGTGCGGCAATTGAAACACAAATGTAAACCAAAGATATAACAAGCATTACCAAAGGATCCAAAAAGCTTCAAGAAATAACAAGAGGCACCTACATCTAGAAAAAGTCCCAGAGCTGTTTCTGACATTGCAAAAACCTGCAAAACCATATTAAGAAATACAAGGGATTATAGCCAGCAACTAGAAAGACTGAATAACTCAACCTTTTGATTTTCCTTTAAAAGGTACAGCAAACAATCTAAATATATTTCTAGATGCAAATCCTAATTGCATTCCACAATAGCACTAAAACTGCATTCAGTAAAACTTTCTTACTTCAAATGGGAGGTTAATTGATAAACCTACCGAATTCTCAGTTGCAACACGGAGTCTACCATGGATGGAAGCACCAGCCCCACCTCCCATGATAATTCCATTCACCCATGAAACACACGTCACCCCTGAAACGAATAAAAGCTGAGAAGCTGAGAAGCTAAGACTGACATCGAATCCACATACACCAAACAATGGGACACATTATGAAATAATACCGAGGAAACAGATTACAGATGATAAAGCACTACACCAAACAATGGGACACATTATCCACACAGAGGCTCCCAAATTTTTGTCCTTTCAGAAAAAGTTCATTTCCTCACAAGCCCAAAGTAATGAGCAACTCCATAGCTCTAAACAACTTAAACATCCTTCAATATTTCCAAGCTACCAAGCTCAATGTGAACCTCACAAAATAAAAAAATTCACCAAACCCTAAAAACCATAAAGCAAGTTACTTTCACGATTTCACCTAAAGCAAACCCCAATAACACAGAACCAAGCACGCAATTAGATACCAAATATCAGCTTTACGAGCTAAAGAAGTAGAATCGGAGACGCACAAACCCTAAAATTGACTCAATCAAAATGGAAAGCAGCAAATTTAGATCTGGGAGATCTAGGAGAGGACGGAGACAGGAAATCGAACCTGACGGAGCCGTTTTGGAGGTAAACGGAAGTTGAAATGCCAGTGATAGATCTGATTGGGTGCCGGTGATGGGTGTGGTGTGTCTCTCTCGCCCTAGAAAAGTAGAGTTACACTTCTGATGGGTGAGAAGCGTACAGAGAGAGAAAGAGGGAAGGGGAGAAGAAGGAGAGAAGGAGCCAATGGGTTATTCATAGTTGGTTAGGCGAGAGAAGGGGAGAAAGAGGTGAGGATGTTGTTATCGTTACAGTCGTCGACGCCCTTCAGGAGCTAGAAGAGAAGCTTCTTGACCAAATCAAACGGTAAGGGTTTGACGGAGACAGTCAGCGACCCCAAATTCTAGCCTCTAGTAAGCAGTAGTCTTCGTGATCGGAGATTGAATCGGCGGGTTGAGGAGCAGATGGCGGAGAAGACCAGAGCTAGCTGTTGGGGTGGAGAAGGAGCTCAGGATTCGGAGCCTCTATAATTTCTTCGACTCTGCCAATCTCAGATCGAGCCCAGGGTCAGGATTCAGAGCTGTTACTTTAACCTTAGATCAAGGTTGGAATCTCGGCGCTTCAAATTCCGCTGGAGAATAGAGGAGGGAGGATTGTGATGGTGAGGAGGAGGAGGAGAAGGAGCTTAGGGTTTGTGTTTCAGTTTTGGGGCCAGGAGCTCTTTTTGCCTAAGTGTGGAAAATTTTAAGTTTTAGTCCCCGTGTCCTTCAATTCACTAAAACACTTAGCGCGTCCACGAAAATGAGGTTCCCGCAAATTTTCAAACAAAACTTTTAACACCAGTCATTTTAAGAACTGATGTTAATAGTATACATTTAAATCGGTATTTTTCTAAAACGATGTTAACTTACTTTTTTACATCATGTGCAACTCTGACCGATTTAAATGATGTGATGTAAATGAACAGATTTCTAGTAGTGTTGGCCGAGAATGTTTTTGGTTAAGATCCATGATTCGCCATATTCAAAGCACTTGTGATTTACCTTCAGTAACTGACAATCCAACAGTCATATATGAAGATAATGCTGCTTGTATGTATTGCTCAGATTAAAGAAGGATTCATCAAATGTGATAAGACTAAGCATATCGCACCAAAGTTCTTCCACACTCACGAGCTTCAAAAGAATCAAGAAATTGCAGTTAAGCAAATTTGATCCGATGAGAACTTGGCTGATTTATTCACCAAATGGACCCCGAAGACTCCAGTACTATATATATATATATATATATATATATATATATATATATATATATATCAGCAAGGTTCCAAAGAGGACGTCCTTGCTATACATATTGTGCGGATGGGTTGCGGACAGCCGTCCGTTTCTTTAAATGAAAGCCAACGGCCCAGATCAATCTCCTTGAAAACCAAAACGCGGGTCGAACTATAAGCTCCACAACGATCAACTGTAGACTCCACTTTGGTTTCATCGAAGACCAGAACCAGATCGATCAGTTCTCCACAATCTCTTCTCATCTCTTCAGTTCTCCACAACGGCTCAGATCGATCTCTTCCCAAAAACCAACGCGGGTCGAAGTAGAAAACTCAGACGAACTGTACACTCTCCACTTCGATGCAACCAAAGCCTCTGGTTCTCCCTCTCGTCTCCACGACAAAACACTGTGATGGTCTCTTCTCACCCAAAACCATTAGCAATGCCGGAGTGATTCCACCGGCGACGACCGATATCAGTCCTCGCCGAACCTCGTCATCTCCTTAGTCCTCCTAACTGCTGCCGCCTAGGTTTGATGATGACGCGGTCAACGGAGCTCATCACCGGTGAAGACCCCGATGAAGGTCCCCAAGTCACCGTATAAGGTAAAGCCTTGAGTTTTCTAAGTTTGAAGATTTGGGATAACTGATTTTGGGATTACTGAATTGGGATTACTAATTTTGGGATTATTGATTTTGTGTTTGGGATTACTGATTTGGGTTTTGGTTTTGAGAAATAGCTACAGTGCTACTGGTTTTGGTTTTGCTTGCGTTTGATTTGTTCAGAAATAGCTGCAGTAGATTGGTTTTGAATAGGGGCAAGAGTGTTTCCCAATGCTCCTGAGTGCAAGGACAGAATACTAGTGAAATTGGAACATTGGTAGAAAACTTTAAGTTTTTTGTGCAGCTATTGATTGAAATTCAGTGATCTTTTGTCCTTAGGTTAATGACAACTCCCCAAGATTTCACACACACACACACACACATATATATATATGAACAATTGTAGTATTTAAAGTTTTAAACATAATAAAACAGGACAACCATGCGAATATGAGAAGGGATTGATGTCTGGAGGCAGTATGAGAATATTCGTGGGTGGGTAAAGCAGACTAAACTTATCATTCTTAAGTTTGGTATCGATTATTGGCTATAAAAAGAAGTTTGTTAGTGATTAATTGAAAAAAAACAAAAAAAAAGAAAGAAGGAAAAAGAGACCAGAGAATCACTGTTAACAGCATGGATATCCTTCTTAAGAAATGCTTAAATTATCTCAAGGGATTTTGCGCTTCTCTAAGTGGCAAGTTAATAGTGAAACTAAAGGAAAAGAATGAAGCCAAAATAATTTGTTATCCTCAATGTATGTGTATCCAGCTTATCTTAAATTGTTGGTCTGGCAAACTCAGATGATGCATATGTCTTGGCTAATTCTTGAGACTTAAAGAGTACATAGTATGGTTAAAATTCCATACTAAGGTGTGCAAGTTGCTCAAAGATCCATAGTAATGGCTCATTCTTAGCTTCAGGGATGCAGTGAGAACATTACAATCCACTTAACTGAGAGAGCTTATAGTTATGTAAAAGTCATTTATTTGTTAGAAGCACATGAAATTTCAATGCAGCTTTTAGGATACTGATCTAGTGTGTGTGATTTTTCAGGTTTTGGATTTGCAAGATGATTTCAGGTTGGCTATTGGTTTGATTGATTAGCTTCTGCGCTGGTTTCGATATTGTTGCTGTTATTGGTGAATATTGTTATGAATTTTGTGATGTGTTTGATTCCTCAAGCTTGGGATGCACCGGCAATGACGATTTCTATTTGAGGCAGGTGGATTGGTTGCTGCATAATGTATTGGCTGTGGGATAGGAAAAACTGTGGTTATTGGTGGAATGTTTGTAGTAGTAAACACTAAATGTAATGTGCATTTTCTGGAATGACAATGTATAGAACATGTGAATGTAATGTGCATTTTTTGGAATCACAGAGCTTTGCTCTTGCTAAGCTATTTCTCATTTGTTGTACTCTACAGAAATATAGAATGAATGAAATGGCTCATTTTGAGTCAATATGCAATGTTAAAGTTTTGCTCCAGATTGGAACATTTTGAGTCAATCAAAGTATATTAAGTCATTTTGCTCCAGATTGGAACATTTTGAGTCTAACATTGCATATTAAGTCATTCCACACCTCATTTTCTGGAATCATTACAAATCAGCAACAATTGAGCATCCACAATTGAAACCATTACATAATGAATTCACAATGATCCTCACTCTACCATATAATCTTGAAATGATCAAAAATGGCTTCCAAAACCTCCAGAATCAAAGAGACCACCAAAACACTGCCTTGCCATTAACTGATCACTGCATCCAAAACCTGCAGAATCAAAGAGACCACAAAATCGTCTTCCCATAAACTGATCAGTGACTGACCAAAACCTGCAGAATCAAACCTTCCATGAAGATTATAAATGCATCCAAAACCTGAAAATTGACTCAATAAACTGAAAACCAAACATGTAAATGAAGAAACTACTAATCTACCTATTTATCAAGAAACTCAAAACCAAAACCAATACCTATTTCTGAACAAATAAAACACAAGCCCAGTAGCAAATTCAAAACCAATCTACTGCAGCTATTTATGAACAAATCAAACACAAGCAATCTACCTATTTATCAAGAAACTCAAAACCAAAACCAATACCTATTTATCAACAAATGAAACACAAGCACAGTAGCTGTAACACCCCAACACGAGCAATTAATAAACTAAACAAATTTAAAGTTTTCAACATCTGTACACGTCTCAAGCAACTAGAAGATAACTTTGACCATGGAAAACAAGTAAGCAACCAGCAGAATTAGCAAATAACGACAACATTTAATTAAGAATCAAAGTATCCAACAACATTCTTCACAAGACAAGGTCACAAGACCATTAACAACCTTTATTACTAAAGTTTGCTAACCCCGAATTAAAATTGAAGTAGTATTGTCCTCCAATAAAGATAAACCATACAAAAGACCCTCTACGACTATATATTGTTACAGTCCAGAAGATCGATTTAAAAAAAAAAAGTAAAGGCTGACTTTCTGATCTAAAAACTTGCCAGTCCAATTAAAATTACAGGTAGGGAGAGATGTTTATTACATGCAACATCAGCAGGCATAAATCTAAGCAAAACCTTTCATGGGAACAGGAACAGATCAATGCAAGATTAACTAGGCAAATGTGAAATGCCAATCGACAAGAGCCGTGAGAATTCGAGACCAATCCCAATCATATCACCAAACGAAACCCCCTTTTTTTCAGCTATAAAAAGAACATGTTACTCAGCTTTAAATTCGGATTAGTTTTCTAATCCGGGTTGGGGTGTTACAGTAGCTATTTCAAAACAAATTCAAAACCAATCTATTGCAGCTATGTATGAACAAATCAAACACAAGCAATCTACCTATTTATCAAGAAACTCAAAACCAAAACCAAAACCAATACCTATTTATCAACAAATGAAACACAAGCACAGTAGCTATTTCAAAACAAATTCAAAACCAATCTACTGCAGCTATTTATGAACAAATCAAACACAAGCAATCTACCTATTTATCAAGAAACTCAAAACCAAAACCAATAGCTATTTCTGAACAAATGAAACACAAGCACAGTAGCTATTTCAAAACAAATTCAAAACCAATCTACTGCAGCTATTTATGAACAAATCAAACATAAGCAATCTACCTATTTATCAAGAAACTCAAAACCAAAACCAATAGCTATTTCTGAACAAATGAAACACAAGCACAATAGCTATTTCAAAACAAATTCAAAACCAATCTACTGCAGCTATTTCTGAACAAATCAAACACAAGCACAGTACCAATCCAAAAAATACCAAATACAAAAAACTCAAAGCTTACCTTAAAGAGCATGTTTTCTGGTAGTGAACTGATATGTTTGAGACATTATTCTGCCAAATGAGATGATGAACAACTATCCTCATCCATACTAGTGGAACTTGAATCACCATTTTCATCAATAGCAGGTCTACATAAATAATCAAAAATAAAGTCATCAATATCAATCGATAAAAATGTTGCCATGAACAATAATATCAAACACAGGTATCTTACCTTCCATGAAGTGTTGGACAATTTCTTTTGTCATGTGACTGACCAAATAGTCCACATCCATGGCATTGCCTACCTTGACTGGCATTTACATTAACTTTCCTCTTCTCTTTTCCTTTCTTCAACCTTCTCCCACACCCTTTTGCTCTCACTTGATGTGGTTCATTAAAAACATGCCGAATAGTAGCATTGTTGGTCTCGTTCTCCAAATCTACTGCAGTTTGTCCACCTTCATTACTAACTAATGGTTTAATATTCTCCAAAAAAGCATCCAATGCTTCCATAAACAGCTTGGTAGCCTCATCACTCACCATAACCTTATCAATTGCACATGTAGCATGCTGGAATAGTTTAGTCCTCCTTGCAAGTAAAGCTTTGTTATCTTTTATCTCCATTCCATTACAATCTAACACAACTCTATGTCTTGCAGCTTTAGTCCATCTCTTCAAGATGTACTGAATAGGCAATTTATCAACATCTTGGATCTTAATCAAATATGCCAAAACATGCCGACATGGGAAACCTTGACTGTCAAACATTCTACAGCTGCATGATGCAAAATCAGATTTCTTTTCATAAGTAAGTTCACGAGACTTACAAGTATCAATGTTCTTTCGTATAACCTTAAACTGTTCTTGAGTGACATTTTCAAACACAAGTTCAAGTTCATATTTGAAGCTCTCTCTCAACTGTTCTTGAACTTCATAAAATAGTTTACGTGTATAAACCTTGGCCATATGATCTTCTAAGTCAAGGGACACGACAGTTTTTGCCTTCTCATCAATATTAATATGATCCTCCTCTAACTCATAATGTCGTTGGTGAAGAAGTCCCCTTTTAAACTGAACCATAAATTCCACCAATGAATTCCACTTAGAAACATAATTCTTGAAGAAAGAATGTTGACTCTTTGCTCTTTGACTACTTGACATTCCAGCTGAGAAAACATGATTGACATATGCTGGTATCCATGATGAACGAATTTCGTATATCGACTCCAGCCACTTGTTATCACTCAACCCACTCTTCTCAATAATTTCAATCCATCTTGAGTCAAACTCCTCTCTACTACTTGAATTCCATATGCAGCTATGAAAGTCTTGGTAGGAATCCCGATATTTAATCGCATCTAGCTTCTCAGAAAATTTATTAAGAATGTGCCAACTGCAATATCTATGAAATGTTTGTGGGAGTGCTTCTGAAATGGCTTTAGTCATAGCAGGATCTTTGTCGGTAATGATCATCTTGGGGGCATTTTCTGGTGCATCTCCTGGCATTGCATTTAGAAATTCCTTGAATAACCAAACAAAAGTATCGGTTGTCTCATCATTCAAGAATGCACAAGCAAAGATGATTGTCTGCCCATGATTGTTAACACCACTGAATGGTGCAAAAATCATTCCATACCGATTTGTGTTGTATGTAGTATCAAAGATAACTACATCTCCATAAAAGTTATAAGCTCGTTTTGAAATTGAGTCAGCCCAAAAGCACCGTGTTACTCTGTTTTCCTCATCTCCATCCATTGTATAGACAAAAGAAGAATCTTTTTCTTTCTCATTCTCAAAATGCATGTACAGTAGATCTCCATCACGCCCCTTCTTCTCTTCACGACAAGTTCTTCCATAATTATATAGATCACGCTGTATAAAACCAATATTTTGAATGCCACCTGCCTGAACACCAAAGAATTCAAACTGTTTATGTTTCTCCACATTCACCAAGCTTAGTTGCTGTGATAGAACTGTGTTAACTTCTGATACACCACGGTGAGATCTCAACAAATGTACTCTAGGCGGGCTTGTTAATGGATGGTTGTGAGCCTCAACAAATACAGAGATTGCATATCTTCCAGACTCCTTTCTCACAACTGCAATTCTCGCTTTACAACCCACTTTTGGTAATCCTCTCTTACGCTTTTCTCCTTCAACTTTGGAATCTCCTTGCTTATAACAGACATACTCCTTCCTCATAAGTTGTTTCTTATCTTTGCTGGTTGCAGTAGAATGACTTCTAATACTAAACCCTGCTTCTTTTGCATATCTATTGTAGAAAGCAGCAACATCATCTATTGTTTCAAACTCTTGGTATAATTTAGGCATCAACTCTGCCTTTACTTGAGGAATATAAACTTGATCATCCTCTGACTCCATTTATTTGAAACTGATTACACATGAGATCAACAATCGAAACAAAAACCAAACTCAGAAACAGAAAGAAGAAAAGTCCCAAAATATGGAAAAAAACCCTAGATTTTGTAATTGGAAATCAAACAAATCAGAAAAGAGACACAATCCATACCGTAGATCGAAGTCTCTGCTTCCAAGTCTGCAACTTTTGGCGCGAAAACTCCAAGGGATGTCTGGACCATAAGAGAGATGCAATTTTCATGAGAGAAAGAAAAAAGAAAGCTTCGGTTGCAACAATCATGCAACCTGAGTTCTCTTTCTAGTATTTGGAGACGAGATGAGAAGAGATTGTGGAGAACTGATCGATCTGGTTCTGGTCTTCAATGAAACCAAAGTGGAGTCTACAGTTGATCGTTGTGGAGCTTATAGTTCGACCCGCGTCTCTTTTCAAGGAGATTGATCTGGGCCGTTGGCTTTCATTTAAAGAAACGGACGGCTGTCCGCAACCCATCCGCACAATATGTATAGCAAGGACGTCCTCTTTGGAACCTTGGAACCTTGCTGTATATATATATATATATATATATATATATATATACAGATCCTATCTAGAGTGGAGCTCCGCTTTGAAAATTAACGTGTGAAGTTCGAGTTTTGGGTCACTTTTCAGTTGCATATCCACATCTCGACCGTTCAGTTTTTAAGTACTAGTGTATAGATCATCTCTGCAAATTTTCAGCCAAAATGATGATTGTTAAGGCATTGATAACGGCCTTAAAGCTAGTACGGTTCAGGTTGACAGATTCAGTCCGTCCATTGGTTTAAGCGAGTTAGATACCTTAACGTTCATCAATTTGACTGAAAATTTGCAGAGATGATCTATACACTAGTACCTAAAAACTGAACGGTCGAGATGTGGATATGCGACCAAAAAGTGACCCAAAACTCGAACTTCACACGTTAATTTCAAAGCGGAGCTCCGCTCTAGATAGGATCTGTATATATATATATATATATATATATATATATATATATATATATATATATATGTTCCAATGGTTCGATTTCCACATAGTGACGTGGAAAAAAGAAAGATGCATAAGACATCCTCGCCTTGGTTTCAGTTGTTACAACTTACAACTCTATGTTCAATTCTCATGTACTTCCCGTTACTCAATATCTGTCTCGCAGTCTCGGCAGTAACAATTAATTAAGAAACATGAAACTAAGATGATGAAATGGACTGAAACTGTTGCGGTCTTATTGAACAAGATGGGATTTAAGCTCAGCTACCTCAATATTATCTGCTACGTTCACAAGAAAAGCATCCGAAAATTGGAGTAACCGGAAACATTGTTGTCTTGCAGAAGTATGGTGAAAGTGCATATGTCCAAATGTGGAGTTAAACCTAGTACCTTGTCAGGCATAAAGCATGGAGGATAGTAGCCGACGGACAAGGCTTGCACCAACTCTCGTTATAGTCCAAGAAGTGGAGAAGCCCATAATCAAAGATATAGACTTCAGAATGAACCTCCTCTCCAACTTTTCTTACTTCACTGGTATATGCATGTGTCGATAGCCTCCCTTTAACAGTACATCATTTATGAACAATTTTGTAGTCAACTGGCTAGTTTTATTTTCAGTAAGTACCAGCTAATTATAAGGTAAAAAGTAAAATGTTTAGGAACTTACTTGAATGGTGTTGGTGGCCAAACCTTGGGATTTCTGTACTTGGATGGGTGAACGGCAAGTGTAAGTCTGTCAGACCATTCCAGCATTTGGTCTTCAGAAACCACAGAGGAGTGCCCATAGCCTTGCATTTCATCTAATGGCATAGAAATCTTGTTCTTCTCTTCCAAGGGAAGTTTGAAGAACTTTGCCGCAGAATCCTTCATCCTTTCCATCACTTCTCTTGCCACTTCATGATTTACCATCTGCAAATATATATGTTTCAACTTGGAAAGTTACATTTTGAAAGTTAGTAAGATTTAAAAGTGTCATATACAATTTGTATGATCGACAAAATACCTGAAAGAATCCCCATTGTTTACAACTTTACATGCCAGGTCCAGTTTCTTAATCTATTCCTTGTGCCCTATTGAGATCAGAGAAAAATCAATGATAGGAACCTCAGAAGAACGACCATGACTAGTATCTCCATCCTTTGGCATGTCAACTACATTTCTGAAGTATCTTTGAGGGACATGCAAAGGGTTATTCCTCACCATTTCTTGAACATTTGGTGCTGGTAGAGATGTGCCAGAAAGCGCTACATCTGTGCTTGAACCCATTTATGTTTGCTTGTTTCGACCGTCTCTCGAGTTTTAAACCCTACCTCTAAATCTAACCAACCAATAGTACTAGCTAGCAATACTCTTTTATAGAAACTAAAATGGTCCCTGATTAATTAACTAATTAGTTTTCTTTGCAAGTAGGCATCTTCATCACATGCTTGGATCCAATACGTGATTTATGGATTATATTTTGTTTCCTGCATTTGTGCAGCAACAAAAGACAAATGCTGTTGCTTACGAGGACTTGTTTCTTCACTTCTGTATTTGCTTACAAGGATTTGGTTTTATCTTCACTTCTAAATTTGTTTTGCACTTTTTTGTTGCCAATAAACTAATTTGTGCCTGATTGCTTGTTTATAATTAAGTTTCCTGCTGTTCAGTTTTTGCTTTACTTGGAGTTCTTTTTTTTTTAATAATTTTTTTTCTTCTGTTATGCGAGGTGAGGAAGGCGGCGTTGGAAGCGAGGGAGTGAGCTCGGAAGAAGGAAGAAGAAAGAGATAAAACGAAGGAAAAAAAATAACAGAAAAAAAAATTATTAAAAAAAAAAGAACTGAGGGCATAATGAACATTTTGGTGTCAAAAAATGACGTCGTGTACTGATAGTGGGTTGAGTTTTAGATTTCGTGTACCGAAATGTTTGGTTTGAAACTTTGTGTATAAGAATTATTAGTGGGCTTTACTTGGTGTACTGTTTGCGAAATTTACCCCTAAATTAACACACAAAATACATAGATACAATATCATTATTGTAAAGCACTCAAACCACATATACAGCAATATAAACATATGAAGTGTTCTTGAAAAATCAACAAACCTGCAGAGGCCATTGAACTTCAAACACAAGTCTTCTGCACTGCTCACTAACCAAACTCTCCATGGGACAAGTATGTGTGTTGATCATGATAGTGAGAGTGCAGGGACCTGGTTTATATATGATTCATTCTAGGCTTGGCTCCCTCCCATAAAGGAAACCATTCAATGTTAAATCACATAATTTTAGGCGTACAACATTATCACTTGGTTTGATTTCCAAGTTTTTGTTTATTTATCAGATTTCTTGCATTATCCCTTTTGACACACAATGAATAAGCAATCTGTAATTAAGTCACAAGATTTCCATTGCTTATTCTGAAAATAGATTGACAAGTTGTTGAATGCTTGATTGAACAAATGATAATGTCCATTTTATTCATACAGTTCAATGAAACGACATACTTGTCATATTAACGACAATCCGACTACATTGTCATGGATCAAGATTTGAGATATTTTATTTCTCTGTTTTCTGCTGCTGCTTCAACTTACAATCTTGGCAACTTCAACGACATGTGCCTTCCCTTCAGATTTCATCTTCTTGGTTTCCCTCAGATAATCCCCATAAGTGACTTTCTTGTACAACGGAAAAGACCCCGGTGACGCAAGAATCATTTGATCCAGGGGTTCAATTTCTGCATTTTGATGTGGTAAACAAAAAGTTGAATAAGAGATCCTCGCCCTGCTTTCGTTTGTTACAACTCTATGTTCAATGCTCTTGTACTTCCCATTACTCCATATCTGTCATATGGCACAATCATAAGGATAAAGAGCTTAATGAACTCCTAAAAAACAATGAACTTTTTAAGTCATAGCGATTAGCGAGAAAGATGATGTACCTCAATAATATCTCCAACATTCACAGTGAAGGCATCGTGAATGGGCTTGATTGGTACCCATTTTCCGTTGTGTTTGATTTGTAGTCCCATTACATCATCTTCTTGCATAACTATGGCTAAGCTCCCTTTGTCTGAGTGTGCACTTAGACCAAGTACTTTCTCAGGCATTGAGCACTGAGGATAGTAGGCTACAGACAGAGGTTGGACCAACTCTTGATGTAGTCCGAGAACAGCATCCTTCTCCATCCCCATGATTAACGATAGAGACCTGAGAAGCTCCTCTCCAACCCTTCTAACTTCACTAGAGTATGTCTCAATAGCCTCCCTTCACCATTTATAAACAAGGTTTAAGTCAACCAGTTCACAATCCTTTGTGCTACGTAAGAGCTAAGGTAATAAACAAAATGCCAGAGTGTGGAAGTGTTTTTAATGCTCAAGAACAAAGCTTGTATTCCTCATGCATTGAAGGTGCCGATCATCTTTAGCAAACCAAATAAGGTGCATGTTGTCTCATAAAAGAAAAAACTGCTTCAAAATAAAAATCTACAAAACCCTGATCAAACATATATATTTATTCAAAATTGTTACCCATCATTATTATTGCTAGCTCATTGAAGAAAACATCAATCAAAACATGAAGCACATAGGCTGATGTGTTTATATAGACGTGTCACGGCTATGTAAGAGACATGCAACACATAGCGATCATATAATGTAGTTATTTCCTCGACAACAAGAATTATTTTGTAAAAAGTTAACTATATCGGATCTGCGCGTTTATCTAACTAGCGCAGACAAATACAATTGATCAAACTAAAATATAAATGATAATCATCAAAAGAATAAACAATTTAACCAATTTAGTCGGTCGATATTTTTAGAATAATTTAACAATGAAACTTGTAAAATGAATAATTCTAAATCTTCGGATTTTGGATCATTCACATGGTTGAGGATGTAGACGTCTAGAGTGACATGTGCATGGCTTTTGGAAATAATATGTGTGCGGTTCCAATTTATTAATTATCTTCTGTAATCGATCTATTTGTGTGTGTATTACATGTGTGTAGATTTTTCCTTGAAGTTTAGGAACATACTTGAATGGAGTGGGCGGCCAAACATCGAGCTTTCTGTACTGGTGTGGGTAAACGACAAGAACAAGTTTGTCGGACCAATCCAGCACCTTCTGATCCACATTGGTATGGCCATAGCCTTGTATGTCATTTGATGGCATAGCAATTCTGTTCTTCTCTTCTAATGGAAGTTCAAAGAACTTCTCCGCCGCTTCTTTCAAGCTCTTGGTTACTTCTGTCGCCACTCCGTGATTTACCACCTGCAAATCCAGTATAATCTCATCGAAAATTTATGTCAAATTGAAATCGTTTAAACTTTTAAGAGCTGCACACAAAGGAGTTTGATGAAATACCTGAAAGAAACCCCATTCCTTGCAAGCCTGGTCTAGCTTGGTGAGCTCCTCTTTGTGCCCTTTTGAGAGCAGTGAAAGATCAATGATGGGAACCTCAGAAGAAAGATGAGGACACAAACCTGCATCTTTTGTAATGTCTGTTTCATTCCTGATGTATTTTTCAGGTACCTGAAAAGGGTCAGTCCTCACCATTTCTTGAACATTTGGTAGTGAGGGACATGGGGCATAAAGGGCTGAGTTTGATTCCATTTCTTCTGTTCTTTCTTTCAACAACTTTGGAACCGCACCACTAGAATAGCTTATATAGTTATATATATAGGACCAATGATCGATTTTGATTATTTGGTCTCAGCTGATTTAATTTTATGGTAAACACAGCATATATGGAATTAAATTCAAAAGATTATGATATACCTCCACCAACCCTTTTCTCCAATTTGGATATTTTACCTTATTTAACCATCATTTTAGATTCTCACCCCTAGCTACCTAACACATTTGGGTATTTTAAGGAAAAGAAATTTGAACAAAAGACAAATATCAAATTTGAGAGTGAGCTGTTGGTGAAAGTATCAAAATGTTTCTTTTCATTATGATTATTTTAGCATTAGGGGAGTTCAAATTCAGCACGCCCCACAAAATTGCAACAACGAGAAGAATGGCTTCACAAAGCCCCGGAATGTATACATGATGTATTACAGCATGATTGTAACTCTGCTAATGAAATTTAGCACTCTCTATAAAAAAAAAAAAATCATGATTATTTTATATCTCATCATGTCTCTAAATATATTGATGTTTCTCCTGTCTAATAATAATTTAATAGTAATTATGACAAACCTCATTTGACATGCATGTTAATTATGATAGGCATTTTCTTTTCAAAGAAAATCTTTTTCCATCTAGAGGGGATACTTATTTATTCAGGTATCGGTCCATCTATAGCAGTTATATAAATTTTAGTAAGCTATTAAGTAGTTCCGTTTGGTTATCGCCTTGTTTTAGCGGATCTCAATATTGGTGTTTTTTTTTATGGATTGCTATTTCAAATATTGCTCCCATTGAACTTCTTAGAGCAAGTTCACCCGTAGTCAAAAAATGTCAAGGTCGAGAAGTCAAGAATTCGACCGGTCAAGATACTGTTCACTGCCACTGGACATGGGTTTGCACCCGTTTTTTTTCTTGACCGGTCAAAACTGTTCATCCACTTTTACGTTATTTTGGGGGTCGTGAAAATTGACTTTTTATACGTTAGGAATTTGGGAAACCTTCCTTCATAAAAGTTGTAGAGCTCGTCGATACGATCTCGTACATATATGAAACGCAATATTCGGAGTTCGTATGAATTTATTATGAATTTTTGAAATCTGAAAATTTTCTATAAATAGCAAAAAAAAAAAATTCTATTTTGTTTCAAAGGACGAAAATTTTTCTTTATTGCATTTTCCCCCCTCCGGTTCTCTCTCTCACAGCTGCACCAGAGCTAGCGGGTTTCGTCCGACCCGACCCAGATTTTTCTCCGTCCTCCGGCCAAGGACCCGACCCCCCCGAGGTCGCCTCACCTCGGCCGGCCGCTCCGTGGCGTCAGCCCGCCCAGATGCTGCCCCCAGGCCGAGATCGAAGCAACCCAGGCGGGTCTGCTTGTTGCTGTTGCTGCTTCAGTTCCACGATGTTGCTGCCCCGAGGTCGCCTCACCTCGCCTCACCTCTTCTCTCTCTGCAGACGTCACCCACGTTTGGGTGTGGGCCGAGCTGGCACAAGCCTTAGCTGGGCAAGGAAAATGTCATCCTCTTTCCTTTTTTCTTGACTGAAGTCAAGAAATTTCTGACTTTGCCCGGTCAAGCTTCTGTTGGTGGAAGATGGTTTTTTTTCTTGCCCGGTCACCACCTCAGCAAATCCATTCTTTGCCCGGTTAAAGAGTAACCGGTGGACTTGCTCTTATGTCAGGAAAGTGTTACATTCTCTTACAATTGTCTCTTAAGTGAGTGTGAGATAGGGGAGGCCTCCGGGGGTTTTGGAGCGACCTCGTTTTCGAAACCTAAGGTTTCGATTGCTAGCGGCGGAGATCTCACGGTGCCCAAACTAGGCAGTGACAGGACAGCGACGGTGAGGGCAATGAGCTGCTGCATTGTAGTCCTCTGGTTTCTTCGGCGGAGTTGTTTACAGATCGGTATTTCGAAGAGAAAGCTTGAGAGGACAAGCACTCTGATCTGCGGCGGTTGAGGGTGCAGACCGGGGGCAGCAAAGGTTCTTCTAGGCGGCGGAGGTTGCGTTTCGCGTCAGGGCTCTGTGCTTCGGGGCGGAGTTTTGTGTGGTGATCTGGGGTAACTGACCTCGGCGGCGGGGCTTGATCTTTGTTGTCCAGGTCGGGGCGTACTCACCTAACAATGGAGATAGTGGAGCAACGCGGCCGGCCACCGGATTGATAAGGGGAGGCTGCTCCCTCGACGGTTGGTGGCAAGTCCATATGGGGAGAGTGGTGGATGGAGGTGGGCTTTGGCCATGGGCCTAGTCTGGCTGGGCTGCTGTTTTGTGGTCTGGTTGGGTTAGCCCAACCTCTTTTTCACCTTTCTCTCTTAGTTTGGGCCTGTTGTGGACCTTTGGGGGAGTGGCAAAGCCCAATTTTATTTTTTGCTTTGAAATTTTGAATAAGTGCTTCTACCTTGTCTCATCGTGGTCGTAGCCGTATACTGGTTTATGAGTGGCGATGTACACCAGAAAGGTCTTAGGCGTCAAAACTTGTCAAGTTCGTGGCACTGATTTAGGGTTGGATAGGTGTAGGGGTTTTTTAATTTTTGCATTTTCTTTTTTGGTTTTGTTTTTGTTATTAGTCATTTGTTTGCCTCAAAATCGTCTCGGCCGAAATGAGGGCCGAGGGACTTGTGGTCGAATCGTCTTCTGAAATTGCGCGGGCGTGCCAACTCGCGGCCGAATGGCCAAGCGAGGTTTCTGATTTGAATGGTGCGTGATCTGACTTCTTTCAAATGATTGTAGGCCGAGGAAGGAACCCTCTCGGCCTTTAGGTTCTGATGCCTCTGTTGCAAGGACTTCGGTTAGGCATCAATCCTGACCGGGATCTTCTATCACACTCACTTCTTGGATGAACTCAAAGGTTCGGGTGACAAGCGAGAGATCTATTGGGTGAAGGTACTCGCAAATCACGGTAAAGACGAAGGTGAAGTGGATTCCGTTGTCAAAACGTTGTGAGATGATATGTGTGTGAATGGCGAATCGCATCAATCCAATCCGGACTGGCCGAAAGAGATCAATGGATGATAATTCTATGTTACAAACTACTCCTAAGTGCGAGAAGTAAAGGACATATAAAATAAAGAACAAGAAAGTAAAGTGCTTGAATGTAACGACTGAAATAAAAGTAAGAAACTAAAAATGAAAACAAGTTATGAAAGTTGAATAGAAGGCAAAGTACCTATGAAAGAGTAAGAGAAAAGTTTGAGTAAAAGTTGTATATTGATTTGTTTGTGTGGTGCAGGACCTTTTACTATGAGTTACAATGTGCTATATATACAAGTCAAAAACCCTATCTAACTTGTCCTCCAAGACGTGGAATTGAAGTAGGATTCTCCTTCCTTCTAGGATTGATTCGTCTCATAAAATCCTGACTCGGCTGATATCTGAAATCTTCACAATCGAAATCTATAATTGATTCGAACTCCTTCCTTGCAAGGATTCCTCAGTCGATATTGTTGCCTAAACTTGGCCGAACACATTTAATTCTCATATCGGCCCACATGCGTAACCACCCTTTTGAACTCGGACTAAACCAAACATATGGCTGTATGGTCCAACTCACTGATTTTTGGGTCGTCCGTTCCTAAAACCTCAAATCAAGCTGGGTGACCGACCGACACTTTTCCCTCGGTTGTATGACTTCACTTTTCCCTCGGTCGTCCGTTTCTAAAACCTCAAATCAAGCTGGGTGACCGACCGATACTTTTCCCTCGGTTGTCCGTTCCTAAAACCTCAAATCAAGCTGGGTGACCGACCGACACTTTTCCCTCGATTGTATGACTTTACTTTTCCCTCGGTCGTCCGTTCCTAAAACCTCAAATCAAACTGGGTGACCGACCGACACTTTTCCCTTGGTTGTATGACTTCACGAACTATTTATCTTGAATGGGTGCCAACTCAGTCCCATTTCTTCTCAACATGGTCGTACACGAGAGTAGCTAAATTCAGGTCCAAACATCATTCTGCTTTATGCAGACTGATTGGCTGCTCGGTGTAGTCTGTATTGTGCTTGATTTTGTAGTATGAGTGGTTCTTGTAACCCTCTAGCTTGACGCAGTGACGTCGTAATATATTAGAACCTGATTTCATTTCCCTAAAAAAAAAAAAAAAAACTTCTTATGTCAGGATATGGGTCAAATAATAAATATTTCTTTTTAGGTGGTCTACGAGCTGCTGCTCAATCAATTAGTTATGAAATACCATTAACTTTATGTGTGTTATCAATGTCTTTACGTGCGATTCGTTGATATATAGACATAAACTTTTCCTTGTTCTTCCTTTCTAGGAAAGCGGTGGAATGAAGGCATTAAGCAGTTCGCTTTTTTTTTTTAGGAGAATTTCTTAACTTTTGATGTTTCCCCTATTATTGCAAATGAATCCGCTATGCTTGGCTCAATAAAAGTGAACTCCCCATACATAATATAACACTTAAGCAACACAGAAATATTATAGAGAGTATAGAACATCAAATAATAACCAATTCCCGTACTTAAAATGAAGCTGTGTAATAACTAATGACCAAATAACAATCCAAACGTCCCCCTCTTTAATTGTCACTACTGAAGCCCAGTTCGTGCAGACATTGCCGCACGAGCCCTGATGAAGTATGAAACTCAAAGTAATAAAGTTTGGGCATAGGAAGAATCCCCACCCCAAAGCACATAACCCTATGGGGGAAGATTCAGTGCACCGACGTGCACTTGCACCGACATAAATGGATGGTTAGATTATATTAAATACACTCTTAGATTCTTACTAAAAATATTAATTATAAATATTAATGGTTGAAATCATCTTATAAGTGTTGGGTTATTTACATCATCGGTGCATAAAGACACTTATTAAAAGCTACACCAAAAGATAAGAAATTATAAAACGAGGGAAAAAGAACTGCTGAGCTAACAGAGCCCAAGGACCGAGCCGAGGCTCAAGTTCCGGCCCGGACAACAGTGGAAAATCTCCGGTCCAGATCCAACTTTGAAAACCTAACACAGTTAAGAAGTCTCTTCAACTTCCTTGTTGAATGAGGTCTTGGACTAGTAGTGCAATGTTACGGTGAGAAGATCCGCCTTGTTCCACCGCTCTTACGGCCATTTTCGCAAGCTGCCTAGCTCGATCTCTTCTCGCTTCGCTTTCGTCTCCATCCATCAACTTGTCTATTGCTTCCTTCACATTTTCCTTCTTCACCAACACCCCAATCTCCTCCTCCTCACCCCACTTCATTGGATGTTCCACCCCAACCCTGACTGCAATCTTTAGAACCTGTTGTATTAGTTTTTCATTGAGAAATTGATCTGCAAACAATGGCCACGTGATCATAGGAATCCCAGCACATATGCCTTCTAGTGTTGAATTCCAGCCACAATGTGTCAAGAACCCCCCAATGGCAGGGTGTGACAACAGTAGTGTCTGCGGAGCCCAACCCCGAATCAAGAGGCTCATCTTCTTGGTTCTTTCCTCAAAACCATTTTCTGCAATCCACCTTTCCAACTCTTCGGATCGAATGCCTTCTTTCAAAACCCAAATGAAAGGTTTCTTTGATGCCTCCAAGCCTAATCCAAGCTCTATCCATTGCTCAGTGACTGCATTACATAGAGTTCCGAGGCAAGCATAAATTACAGAACTTGGTTGCCAAGAATCAAGCCAGTTCAAGCAGTGTTGTTCATCAACCGAGGCCTTGTCACCCCTTTGTGCTTTGTCCAAGTCATCTTTGTTGCAGAGTGAAACAGGGCCAACACACCACACCTTACCATTTCTTGCCTTCTTGTAGTCTTTCACATACGCTTGCTCCAATTCTTCAAAAGTATTCATAATTGTGCCGTATGAATCGTACTCGGCGGCAAACATTTCTCTAGTAAAATCAATCATTTTTGGACTCAGAGGCCCTGGTAGCTGAGCTTTGTTCATCTCAATTCGATCAGGCACGTCAGGCACAACAAAATAGTCCAATTCTGAGGCTGTATTCTCAAGGACATTGGATATGCGCACATTGCGGAGGCACAAGAAACAGAAGCAACATGTTCCACTGAAAGAGATCCTGGGAATGTGAAACGTGCGAGAGATGTTGATTGTCCATGGCAAAGACATGTCCGAGATTATGCAATTTGGCTTCGGAGTTAGCTCCGCAAACAGTTTCTCCACTTCCGGTTGTAGCATGGCGATTGCAGCAAAGAAGTTGAAGGTCATGTCGTGTGAATGTACCATGTCGAAGTTCTCACACCCTTGAGGTAATCCGACTTCTTCACATGGGAATTTCAGCTGGATTACTCGGATTTGGAGCCCGGATTCTGTGGCGCGATCAAGAGCTGCTTTGAAACGGGCTGCATTGTGTGGTGTCGTGAATATGGTGATGATCATGCCTTCTTGTGCAAGCAATTTAGCAATGTCGATTAATGGAATCATGTGGCCTGGAGCCATAAACGGAAACAAAGCAAAGTGAAGCTTCTGCTGTTGAGAGGCCATGGAAAGAGAATTGGAAGCAGAAAGGGTAATCGATATAAGAACCTATGAAGAATAAATGTTTTCTCTTGCTCGAGTAATATGAAACTCCACGGATATCAGCATCTTGTTGTGCTTTGCAGATGATGCGGGTATATAAGAAGTCTAGAAACTGGACTGATCAGTTGTCTCTTATGAGTTTTCTAATATTGCTATTTGGATGCTAGTAATGTGAATGCTTCTGGTTGATGCTTACTTCAAAGATGCTGTCAAAATATGTAAGTCCAGTAGATGAAATAATTAGGCTGCCAATCATTGTAGTGGGTACCGGGTACGTATTATCCTCCATTAAGTAAAATTTTCAAGTTGGAGGACACAATTGGCCGGCGACCAATTTATGAAAATATTCGATTTAAAGCAGTGTGGCAAGTGATGTACTAATAAGGCCACAAAACAGTCTTGATCTCTGTCAATATTTACAGCATACTTGGCTTTAAGACTACTACTCTAGTATTATGGACGATTATGTGACCAACAAAATACCTTCAAAGTCTTCATAAAGTTCTTATTAATTAAGGACTCTCAACATAACTTTTCGGTTTTCCGTTAAAACTCTGAACATTTCCTACCAACTTTCAGTCTATAATTCTATGCAAATGTTGAATTATTCATATTTTGTGGCAAATGGGAATCATTGCATCAAACCCATCCCTAGAGACCTTCACGTACTAGTAATAGTACTAGGCATATTGTTGGTCTCTACTAACAACACTGCTCTGGATAAGGTCCAATACCATATTCATATATGCAATACTTTCAAACAATTAACAACATGTGCTAGACTGCTAGTACAAAGACAGACAAGATGCTTTGTTATATTAATAACAAGTCCGTTTATTGTAGCCATGATCCAATACTAGATTTATATCTTTATTTATTAGGTCTTCTGACTTTTGAACATTACAAACGTCTCCTTTAATTGGCAATCTTGGCAACTTCAGTGACATGTGCCTTTCCTTCTTTTTTCATCTTCTGGGTTTGCTTCAGATAATCTCCGTAAGTGACTTTCTTGTACAATGGAAGGGACCCTGGAGACTCAAGTACCATTTGATTAAGGGGTTCAATATCAACATTTCTATGTGGTATATAAAAGGTTGAATAAGATATCCTCGCCTTGCTTTTGTTTGTTACCACTCTGTGTTCAATGCTCTTGTACTTCCCATTACTCCAAATCTGTGATATCACACAACCATAAAGTGTGAAGTTTAATAGTGAAAACATTATTATACTGCTTAAACAGAGTGAATGAAGATAGAAACTCAGCTTAGTTAAAGAAGTCATTTGATGCTTTGTTACCTCGATAATATCTCCAACATTCACAACGAAAGCATTGGGCAATGACTTGATCGGTACCCATTTTTCTTCGTGTTTGATTTGGAGTCCCGGTACATCTTCTTCTTGCATAAGTACACCCAAGGTGCCTTTGTCTGAATGTGGACTGAGACCCATTACTTTATCAGACATGAAGCAGGGAGGATAGTACGCCACAGACATAGGTTGTACCAACTCTTGATGTAACAGGAGGAGTGCATCCTTCTCCATCCCCATTATTAAAGAGACAGACCTCAGGAGCTCCTCTCCAATTCGTCTAAGTTCACTAGAATATGTCTCAATAGCCTCCCTTCACCAATAAAGAGTTATAAACAAGTTTAGAGTCAACCGGTGTTTCTAACATTTCTTGTGGTAAATAAGAGGGTAAATAACCTAAATTTTATTGGTATGAATGTATTTTAATGCTTAAGAACAATGTTTGAATTGGCTCCTGACATCAATGGTGCCAATGCTCTTTAGTGAATCAAATTTGATGCATATAATTGACTGACAAGCAAGAATTAATTTCCAGCTCATTTTTTCTCCATATATGAAGAATATGCAAGGCAACTCGGCCTAGAGCGTACTTCCAGAACATAAAGAAAGTGCACAACTCCACCCTTGTCGACCACTATGTTAAATCATTTTGTGATTAGAACTTTTTTTTTTAATCAGGAGATTATACGATATTAATTCAGCGGAGACAAACACTATGGTACATAAAACTCACCCTCTCTAAAAAGAGGGTAAGTTTTGTGTCCGAATCTACCGCCATTTCTCTCATTTGTCATTTTATTAATAAACAAAAAGAAGAATACAAGCTAAGCTAAGAAAAGGGGGATTAGAACTGTTTATTTTATTAAGTTCCTCTGCAACAATGATTATCTTGGAAAGAGTCAATCAAAACAGAATATCAAGTACTCTAAACTGTGCAAACAAATACTATATAACAAAACAAAAACGCTGATGATAGGGAAATTCTATAATACTTGCATGTATGTGATACACTCATTTATAGATCTGACAACAATTTGGTTGTCATTGGGGTAAATAGAGTTATTTTTTGGGGTAATTTTAGTTCTATTAGAGGTAATTACTCCACCTATGATATTTTTACAAGTTTATGAACAAATTGTTGTCGATGTGGTAACTTGGTTCAATTATATGTAAATGTGTAAAACAAATGTGATAACTTTGTTATAAATTTGGTTAAACTAAATTGTAATTTTGGTTCAATTAGATGTAAATGAGTGTATGATAAACATCCAATTACTATAAACACGCTGATGATAGTAATCAAATTAATAAACAATTATCAAAAAAATCAAATTAATAAACAATTTCCAACTAGGTATGAGTCTCCAATGATATAATGTACAAAATTAACAAAGTTTCTTCGGTAAAGTTTAGGGACATACTTGAATGGATTTGGTGGCCAAACATCGAGCTTTCTATGCTGTTGTGGGTAAACAACAAGAACAAGTTTGTCAGACCAATCCAGGACCTGATCCACATGGGAATGGCCATAGCCTTGTATGTCATTTGGTGGCATAGCAATTTTGTTCTTCTCTTCTAATGGAAGTTCGAAGAACTTCAGCGCTGAATCCTTCAAGCCCTTCGTTATTTCTGTTGCCACTCCATGATTTACCATCTGCAAAAAATCAAGAGTTTGAAAATTCTCAACTTTGAAGAGTTGCATGCAAGGTGTTTATGAAATACCTGAAAGAAACCCCATTCCTCGCAAGCCTGGTCCAGCTTGTGAAGCTCCTCTTTGTTCCCATTTGAGAGCAGAGAAAAATCGACGATGGGAACTTCGGAGGAAAGCTGAGAGCACAAACCGGCATCGTTTGCAATGTCCTTTTCATCCCTGATGTATCTTTCAGGCACCTGAAAAGGGTCACTCTTCACCATTTCTTGAACATTTGGTAGTGGCGGACATGGGTCATACAGAGCTGAGTTTGATCCCATTTTTCTTTTTTCTTTATGTGAACAACTTTTAGATAAAACCTCTGGATTCTTGCTTATATATAAAGTTATTATAGATAGAGATCAATTAATTTGGTGCCAGCTAATTACTTGGGTTGGTCTGTTAAACTCCTTCTGCATGTCATGTAATTGGTCTGTTCTGTTTTTAAAGACCGCTTTCGCCAATGAAGTGAATTGAGGTGACTGTTTGTTTTGTAATTAAGCCAAGTCATATTGTTTAATTTAAGCAATTAATTAAGTTTTATATTTATCTTCTCTGACTGAAAATATTCCTTCAGCTACGTTTATACACGAATTCATCTGGCCGGGTCACATGTTTCCTCTTCTCTGCCACAATTATTCCACGCAAATCCATAATAGTGAAGATGAAACATGTGACCCCAGGTGAAGAACTCGGATATTTAATTCTTTTGTTATATTGGAGAAGATTGAATCCCTGATCTAGCTTACTTGAAACTCAATTCTCTACCTATGCCTTCCCCACTTAAGCGAAACTGTTTCAACTCCCATAGACGAACCCCTGCATTTGGGCCAAAACTTCAGCTTTCTACGCTGGGAAAATGCATCAGACCGAGTACCACATTGACAATGCTTTTAAACCAATTCACAAGATGTTCTAGCTCAACAAAATACAAAATGCTTGCCATACTAATAACAAGTCCAATTAAGAAAGCCATGATCATTTTCACTTATGGGTCACTATGTAATATTACTTTTACTTGTTGACTAAATTGTTTGATTTTCTTTTCAAAAATAAAAAATAAAAACAATCATTCAAGATTTGATTAAATATTTATTTTTTCATGTCCCCTGCCTTTTGAAAATTAGTACATATGCTGTAACTACCAATTAAGCTTAGCAACCTTAATGACATGCGCCTTCCCTTCAAATCTCATATGCTTAGTTTGCCTCAGATAATCTCCATATTTGACCTTTTTGTACATCGGAAGGGACCCCGGCGACTCGAGTACCATTTGATCAAGGGGTTCAATTTCCACATCATGACGTGGTAAATAAAACGTTGAACAAGATATCCTCGCCTTGCTTTCGTTTGTTACAACTCTGTGTTCAATACTCTTGTATTTCCCATTACTCCATATCTGTCATATGGCACAGTTATGAGTGGAAAGCTTAATGAAAACATTGTACAAAAAGAAAAAAGAAAATGAAAACATTGTCCAAAAAGAAAAAACAAAAAAATCAGTCTCAGTGAGAAAGATGTGATAGTATGATTTGCTACCTCCATCATGTCTCCAACATTCACTACTAAAGTGTCGGGAATTGGCTTGATCGGTACCCATTTTCCTTCGTGCTTGATTTGTAGTCCCGTTACATCGTCTTCTTGCATAAGTATGCCTATGGTCCCTTTGTCTGAGTGAGGGCCAAGTCCTAGTACTTTATCAGGCAAGTAGCATTGAGGATAGTAGGCTACCGACATGGGTTGCACCAACTCTTGATGTAGCCCAAGAAAAGCATCCTTCTCCATCCCCATGATCAAAGACATAAACCTTAAGAGCTCCTCTCCAACTCTTTTAACTTCACTAGAATATGCCTCAATAGCCTCCCTACACCAAATGAATATATATTTATCATCAAGCTAAAGTCAACCAGTGCTTAGGTTAAATAATCAAGGCTGAGGTAAATGTAAATACTGTTCATGTGTGTTTTAATGCTCGATCAAGAACAATGTTCTGCTCCAATCATCTTTAGGAAGTCAAATTTGATGCATGTTGAATTGCACGGTAAAATTGCTAGCTCATTGAAGAAAAGAAGACACCTATATAATTTTATAAGTATGAAGAGAATCATTTTAAGAATCGATTTATTTGTTCGATTATTTGTTTGAATGAGTTTTGCTAAGAAACTTGGAAAAAATTGCACAGTAGTGTAATGTTTGCTTTGACGTCTATTTATAGATGTGACAAGAAATTGTTAATATTGTAATAATATGAGTCATTTTTGTGCAATATTAATTATTAGAAATAATAATTCCACCTATGACCTTAAATTCAGTTATATGTAAATAGTGTAAAACAAATATATAGTGTATTTGTTGTCAATTTAGTAACTTTAGTTTAATTAGATATAAAATAAATTACATTCTAAAAATATATATATATAGAAAAAAAAAAAATTTATGACATAAATTGATATACCACAGCCGTACCTATTCCGTTTCTTTGGATCATGCAGTCGCATTACCTTGAAAAAACATCTATTTCTTTTGGTCAGACTATATAGTCATACATTTTCCATGTTCATATATATTATAGAAAAGCATAGTTGTTTCTTTGAAGTTTAGTGACATACTTCTATCCAAAAAAACAAAAAAAAGAAGGTTTAGTGACATACTTGAATGGAGTGGCCGGCCAGACCTCGAGCTTTCTATAGTGGTGTGGGTGAACGATAAGAACAAGTTTGTCGGACCAATCCAGGATCTGATCCGAATGGGAATGGCCATAGCCTTGTATGTCATTTGGTGGTATAGCAATTTTGTTCTTTTCTTCTAATGGAAGTTCAAAGAACTTCTGCGCATAATCCTTCATGCCCTTCATCAATTCTGTCGCCACACCATGATTCACCATCTGCAAAATTAAGAGTCGGAGGATTAATTCCAAGGTTTAGAACGTTTAAGAGTTGCACGCAAGGTGTTCAATGAAGTACGTGAAAGAATCCCCATTCCTTGCAAGCCTGGTCCAGCTTGTGAAGCTCCTCTTTGTTCCCATTTGAGAGCAGAGAAAAATCGATGATGGGAACCTCAGAGGAAAGTTGAGGACACAAGTCTGCATCGTTTGCAATGTCCTTTTCATTCCTGATGTATCTTTCAGGCACCTGAAAAGGGTCACTCCTCACCATTTCTTGAACATTTGGTAGTGGCGGACATGGGGCATAGAGGGCTGAGTTTGATCCCATTATTCCCTTTCCTTTCTTTGAACAACTTTAAGCCAGCACCTCTAAACTCTTAGATATATAGACCAGAGAGTCAGAGATAGATTAAGTTGGTCACAGCTGATTTGCTTTGTCTGTTAAACTATTCTGCATGTTGTCTTATATATTGGTCTCTCTTATTTCTCAAGACGGCTTTTGCCAACTGCATTAGAGCTCAAGTTGACTATTAATTTGTATTTGCTGTACCAATTGCTTTGTAATTAAGCCAAAATTTAAAAAAGAAATGGTCGGATGTTTATCTTTTATTCTTCTCAGACTAAAAAGATTCCTTACACGACTTGGTTTGATCACATGCTTCATGTTCACTACTCTTGGTTTGGGTGGACTAATTTTTGAGGAGGCAATTTCTACATGGAACCTGACTTTGGTGACTCCAACATTTGTCCATTTGATCGAATGGCTAAAATTCCACATATTGTGTCACCTACAAAAGAAAGGAAGCAATTTTTGTCATAGTTTATGTGTCTATCTATTTATCTATCTATGTATTTATTCATCTATCTATTCATATTATAAAGTTAAATATTTCAGCTTTATCAAATTTTCAAATGCTTGATTACCTTTTACTAAATAAAAGTATTTTATAAAAATGAATTGCCTAGGCTTCATTAAAATTTAAAATGTTTGAACGATTTTTGCAACCAAGGGTGTCAAACTAATAAAGACCTCTCATTCACAAAATTAAGACTTATAACGATAAACCAAGTGGAGTATGTTTTTTAAATTAGTCTATTTACTTACGGTTATTTATCCGTGTTTATACACGAGTTCAAGGCTAGTATATAAGAATTGAGAGCTTTCATCATCAGTTTAAACACACCCTCCGATCCCTCTCTCTTCTAATTGCAGAGCTCGGTTGGCTTTTAATGGAATTTCATTTATTTACTAATTTTCTATTGAAATGCCCATAACCATTTAGTTTATGTCTCTTTTTCATAAGTGGGAGGTCCTATATTCCACTCATTTCTATTCGTCTACTAGTTATTGTTTGATCTACAAAAACAAATGTTCTCTTGCAACATAACCACAATAGAAATGGTACAGCAACGAAAATCAAATCGAACACACAAACTAGGCAACATAGAAGTGATAGAACGTACAGTCCAACTTAAAGTAATGATAGGAAGACTGGATTTAGATACATCTTTATTTCTATTGTTCTCTGGCTTATGATAATTGAAGCATCTGCTCTAACTTCCAATCTTGGCAAATTCAATTTGTTCTTTCTCATAAAATTTCTTCTTCGAGATACCTTCCTTAATATATTCTCCATATTTGACTTTCTTGTATATCTGAATGGACTCTGGAGAGTTGAGTACCATTTGATCAAAGGGCTCAATTTCTGCATCTTCATGTGGCGCAAAAAATGATGCATAAGATAACCTTGCTTTGCTTTCATTTGTCACGACTCTGTGCTCAATGCTCTTGTACATCCCATTACTCCATATCTGTCATAGCATACATGAATCCTCATGAATTGTGTATAGAACAATTTTAAGTTCAACTAATAAACTAACTAAGCATCTTAGGAGAAATATATATATAAATATATATATATATATATTTAGGAATTTTCTCAGGTGCGGACGTCCGTACCGAAAATTCGGTACGGATTTCCTGTTTTCGACCACTTTCCGGCCACATTTTTACATCTTAACCGTTCAGTTTTTAGGTCTTAGTGTATAGATCACCTCTACAAAATTTCAGCCAATTTGGTGATAGTTAAGGCATCCAAAACTGCATTTTACACGAACGGACCGAATCTGTCGAACCGGAACCATTCGTATTTATAATGGTAAATTGCAGTTTTGGATGCCTTAACGATCACCAAATTGGCTGAAATTTTGTAGAGGTGATCTATACACTAGTACCTAAAAACTGAACGGTTAAGATGTAAAAATGTGGCCGGAAAGTGGTTGAAAACAGTAAATCCGTACAGTTCGCTCGGTACGGACGTCCGCACCTGAGACGGACTGTATATATTTATATATATACACATATATATATGGTATATGCTATACCTCAATCGCATCTCCAACATTCACAACCAAAGAGTTTGGAATTGGCTTCACCGGTACCCATTTTCCTTCATGTTTAAGTTGTAGTCCGGTAAGACCGTCGTCTTGCATAAGTATGGTTATGCTAGCTTTGTCGGAGTGAGGGGTTAGACCTAGTACTTTGTCAGGCATAGAGCATGAAGGATAATACGCCACAGACAGAAATTGTGCCAGCTCTTGATGTAGTTCAAGAAGAACATCCTTCTCCATCCCCATAATCAAAGATAGAGATCTCAGGAGCTCCTCTGCAACATGTCTAACTTCACTACCATATATCTCAATAGCTTCCCTTCACCAATGTGGCAATACATGCATGTTAATTTTAAAAAAAATTTGAATATGAAGTCAACCAGTGTACTTTTTTTTTTGTTTTTTGGTAAATAAGATCCAAGGTAAAGATAAAATATTTATGAACATACTTGAGTGGTGTCGGTGGCCAAACCTCAGGCTTTCTATGTCGATATGGGTAAAGCCCGAGAAGAATTCTGTCAGACCAATCCAAAATCTTCTCCTCAGAAATTGCTTGGTTAAAACCATAGCCTTGTCTCTGAGCTGATGGCACAGCAATAAAATTCTTCTCTTCTATTGGAAGTTCAAAGAACTTGTCCGCAGCATCCTTGATGCCCTGCATTACTTCTGTTTCCACTCCATGATTTATCATCTGCAATATTTATGTAACTCGGAAACCTGTTATTAGGCAACCCCTAAACCTACACGGCACACCTCATAGCTAGGAAAATATGATGGATCGATAAATTAATTTACTGAAGAAAACGATCTACGGAAACATATATACAGCATGGGAGAGATAGATCGAGTATCACCACTTAATTACTATTAAGCTATTGTGGCTTTTTATCAATGATGCATAACAGGTAGTCAATACGAGTATCGAAACTATCGTTGGTAAGGATTTCAGATGACTTACTTACCACAAAGAATCCCCATTCTTTGCAAGCCAGGTCGAGTTTGCGAAGCTCCTCGTTGTCCCCTTTGGAGAGCAAAGAAACATCAATGATAGGAATCTCAGAAGAAAGATGATGACAAATATCCGCTTCCTTCGGCATGTCTTCTTCGTTCCTAATATATCTTTTGGGAACCTGTAAAGGATCATTCCTTACCAGTTCTTGAACATTTGGTACCGGCCGAAGAGATGATCTATGTGGTTTCTGGGAAAAACTCCCAGAATCCTTATCCTCCTGCACAAACGCCACATCTGTGTTTAAACTCATCTTATTTCTCTGGCCCTATACTGATTAGCTACAGCTCGGATGTTATATATGGGGATCTGAGATGATCGCAATGGTTTCTACTTTCTGATTAGTTCTTTGACTAGGATAGGCATGGTGTCTTTGAACTTTCATAATCTGTTTTGTACAGTCAATTTAGTAGACGAGGACACACGACAGAACGCATTTTCACCTTTTCACTTTGTGACCTTGAGGGACTGTAACTGGAGTGACGTGGATCCACTTGAGCTCGAGGGGAAAATATTTAAGCGGAAATTACACTTTTGATCCTCTAATTTGACCGTAATTTCATTTCACTTGAATACTAGTTGGAGTCTTGGACTCTTGGGAGTCTTGGAGACTTGGACCCACTTGAGTTCGAGCCTTCAAGGATATATCTCACAATCTCACATATAAAATGTAGGAGATTGAGAGATTCCTTTAATTTGAGCACATTTCCATTTTTCGCTCTCGCTGTTTTAATTTGGCTAATTTCCTTGTAATCTTTGTAGTCTTCCAATTTCCGTCACAATTTTAGATATAAGAACTTTTAATTTGGTTAATTTTCATGTAATTTTTATGGTCTCACAATTTCCGTCACTATTTTAATACAAGTACTTTCTTTTAATATTTTAGTAATTTGTGTTTTCTATCTAGCCATGTCATTTAATGCGCATAAATAACTATTAAAGGTTATATGAGAGCTCTCGCTCTCTCCCTTGTGATGCGGCCAACCCTAGGGTTGTGCTTTCCGATAGTTGATGGTGCCCTTGGTACCTGGCTGCCGAGTTCTCTGAACTCGTGGATCCCTTCCGTCCAACCCCTTGGTTGTTGCACCCGTATCCTGTCGGTCTCTAGATGGGATTCAATCACTTCTGCTTGGCATGATATTGCTCGTCCTCCGGCAAGTTCCAGAAGGAGGCTCATTTGCGGATCCGTGGATCCAAATCGCATTTGGGATCTCGGCTCTTATTTTCCGGTTTGCTCTCTGGCTAGTGGGGTTGATGCCGCGTTGTTCCGACGTTGGTTAGAGTCACGGCATTCAGCCCATGTTCGGCGACGACGGTTTGACTTATGGTGGTTAAAGGCACTAAGATCAGGTTCGTTGGGCAAGAGGCTTCGCGATTAGACCATCTGGTTGCAGTGTTCGCGGTCTAGTCTTTGCCATGCTACCCCGAAGGCGCGGCGGTTTGTCTTGGAGGCGTGGTGGTGTGGCCCAGGAAGGGTGCCCAGCCGCTCGGGTACCCAGAGTGTTTTCATATGGGCTGGATCTTGGTTATGTGGCTTTTTCAATTGGGCCTGGACCGTGGTCATGTCTGTTTTGGCAGACTTGATTTTGGATTCAGGTCGGATTTGGATCTGTATTTGGGACCCGGGTTGTCCTTAATTCTGGATCTTGGATCCAAGACAACTGCTCATTTTGATTTGGTATTGGTTCTGGTTCTTGGGAGTTCGTTTGCTAATTTTCGAGTTTTTGACACCCTCGGTTACTTTCAAACTCCGGGTGAGAGAATCACCTCCCCTAGGTGTTCGTATCACTGGTTACAGTTACGGTTACTATTACATTTACACTGATCTAGTGACATATGCAGTGCAGCGATGCCAGTCAGCATCAAGTCACATGGATACCTGGTTCTCTTTCCTTCTCGATGCGATTGTGCAACTAGTTATGCTTTATTGTTTTTTCTTTATTATAAAGGTGTTTGTGCATCTTGTTATGTTTTATTGCTTTCTTTCGATGTTTTGTGCATCGCTCCATGTACTCTTCAGTTTCACTTAATATAGCTTGTCGTCCTTCCTTCAAAAAAAAAAAAATCTAGCCATGTCATTTTATTGTGTTTATATTTCGCAATAAACTTGTTTTTCTCATTTACTGATAGGCCATAGCCTCTTCATTTCTAACTGGATACTAGTAGCGACGCGCCTAAAGGACAAAAAAACTCAGTACATTCTGATCCCCTTGCAATAGTGACGTACCTGTAAAGCTATTGAGCACCTAAGATCAATAATTGATCTCACAGTAGTTTTGTTGATAAGATAATTAAGATTATTTTTGTTTAGTTACCCAATTTAGAGTTTTTAAGTTGATGGATTATTTAACTATCATAGATTGATGATTCACATATTGATGCAGAACGGATGACAGCCCAATTCGAAGAACAGTTGGATGGTGCTAAAGGAGGAAAACGAAAAGTGACTAGTAGACACGAAACAGCTCGGTTTCTGATTGGGACGTATCTTACCTTTCCGGAAAGGGAATCGCGCCAGAAACAAGACTCATTGCTTTGCAATGAGCTGTGGCCTTGTGGCCTTTTTCGGGCTTTCGGGGTCGTTTAGGGCCTCAAAACTGAGTTTTTCTATTTTTTTCGAGTTTTGGTTTTCCTAATTAATTTTGGGTTGTTTTCGTTTTTACCAATGGGCTTTAGGGTTCAATGTTAGTCGCCCTAGGGTTTTATTTCTCTTATTTAAGCAGCCTCAAGCGGCTGCAGAGCCTATCTTTTCAACTTTTATCAATCAAATAGAGAATTTTCTCTTTATCTCTTGTGGACTCAAGAACCCTTTTGTTAGGTTTATTGCTGGTAAACCTAGTTATCAATTCGACTGCGTCAGGTGGTATCAGAGCAGGTCTTCCCTGTCTCTTTTATTTGCCTTAGTAGCAATGGGTGAAGTTACGAAATCAGATATTGAAGCTCTTACAACAGCGTTTACCGCTGCCATCAATTCCATGAATAATCAGATTGGAGAAATTCGTGGATTGTTGGGTGAGAGGAATAACAACAACAACAACAACAACAACAAAAACAGCAACAATAATCGGAATAGAGGTGGGGAAGGAGGCCAGCGAGTTAGGGCTCCACGTGGTGAGGTTGTTGTTAATACTTCATAGTCTGAGTCTGAAGAAGAAATTGTGCAACATGAACACCAAGGACAAACTGACCCGGATTACAAAGTTAAGGCCGAGATTCCTTTCTTTTCAGGCAACTTGGGTGTAGAAGATTATCTGGATTGGCAGCTTCAGGTGGACAGATTCTTTGAGATTATGGAAGTGCCTGAACATAAGCAGGTTAAGCATGTTGCCTGGAGATTGAAGAGTACTGCTGCAGTTTGGTGGGATAAATTGTAGAACACTCGAAAGAAGCAAAGGAAACAAGGTGTTAGAACTTGGCGAAGAATGAAGCAGTTGATGATGGAGAGATTCTTGCCAGATGATTACGAGCAGATTCTGTACAGGTTGTATATTGAATGCATCCAGGGAACTAGGACAGTGGCTGAGTACACCGTTGAGTTCCTACGCTACTCAGAGTGTAATGAACTAGGAGAAACTGAAGGCCAGAAGGTGGCTCGCTATATCAGTAGGCTGAAGCCTTTCATTCAGGAGAAAATTGGGTTAGTCACTGTGTGGACTGTGGCAGAAGCTTCAAACCTAGCATTGAAGGCAGAGTTGTTAGAGAAGCCTGCACGAGCTTCTTCTTTTTAGAGATATAACTACCAAAGGAGCACAGATTTGGTTAATTCCTCAACTGACAAGGGTAAAACCACACTGCAGAAAACAGAAAACGCTTTTAGGGCTTCCAATCCTCCTTTTAAAGGGGCTGGTAGTTCTAGTGGTGCTCAAAACAGGGCCCCGAACCAGAGGCTTAATAATCCTTATGCTAGACCTACAGCAGACATCTGTTATTGATGCAACAAGCCTGGGCATAAATCTAATGTGTGTCCTGAGAGGAGACAAACTGCTCTTATATGTGAATATGATGAAGATGAAGAAGAAGGAGGAAGAGGTGACGATTATGATGGGGCTGAGTTTGCGGACGAGGAGTCTCCTGAAAAGGTTAATATTGTGTTGCAGTGGGTCTTATTATGTCCTAAAGAAGATGGGCAGCGACACAATATTTTCAGGTCATTTTGTTCCATCAATAACAAAGTGTGCAATTTGATTGTGGATAATGGGAGCTGTGAAAACTTTGTAGCCAAGAAGCTGGTGGAATACTTACAGTTACCTACGCAGCCTCATGAAGAACCGTATTCCCTTGGTTGGGTCAAGAATGGTCCACAAGTTCGAGTTACTAATTCCTGCAAAGTACCGGTATCCATTGGTAAGCATTATAAAGATGAAGTTCTGTGTGATATTATTGATATGGATGCTTGTCATATTTTATTTGGACGACCTTGACAATATGATGTGGATGTGATTTATAAAGGCAGAGATAATGTGATGATGTTTATGTGGAATAGTCATAAAATTTCTATGGCTCCTGTGTGTCAATTTGAGAAATCTGGTGGAAAGAAAGGGGAGAGTTTTCTGACCTTGTCTAGTAATGAATTTGAGATGGAGGAGGCCTTTAAAGAATCTGAAGTTTTCTGCCCAATGGTGATAAAGGGGTTGTTGGCTGCAGAAAAGGAAGATGTGGTGATCCCTAAGGAAGTGCAGAATATGTTGGGAGAGTTTGAAGAGTTGATTTCAGATGAGTTGCCCAACGAACTACCACCTATGAGGGACATTCAACATCAAATTGATTTGGTTCCTGGAGCTAGTTTGCCAAATCTGCCAGATTATCGAATGAGTCCCAAGGAGAATGAGATTTTGAGGGAGCAGATTGAAGACTTGTTGAAAAAGGAGTTCATTCGTGAAAGTATGAGTCCTTGTGCAGTTCCAGTCCTCCTTGTTCCTAAGAAAGGCAATCAATGGCGGATGTGTGTTGATAGCAGGGCCATAAATAAGATAACTGTGAAGTACAAGTTTCTCATTCCTCGTTTGGAGGACATGCTTGATGAACTGGAGGGTTCCAAAGTGTTTACCAATATAGATCTTCGGAGCGGTTACCACCATATTCGAATCAAGCTAGGAGATGAGTGGAAGACAGCTTTTAAGAGCAAGGATGGCTTGTTCGAGTGGATGGTTTTGCCATTCGTGTTGTCTAATGCACCCAACACTTTTATGAGGCTTATGAACCAGGTTCTTTGTCCTTTAATTGGTTCATTTGTCGTGGTGTATTTTGATGATATATTGATCTATAGCAGGACCAAGGAAGAACATCTGGTACATTTGAGACAGGTTTTGGGAGCTTTACAGGAAAATAAACTGTACATTAACCTGAAGAATTGTACTTTCTGTACCAACAAACTGTTATTTTTAGGATTTGTGGTTGGAGAAGAAGGCATTCAGGTTGATGAAGAGAAGGTGAGAGCAATAAGAGAATGGCCAGCTCCAAAAACAGTTTCTGAGGTGCGGAGCTTTCATGGTATAGCTACTTTCTACAGGAGGTTTATGAAGAATTTTAGTACCATTACTGCCCCTATTACTGAATGTCTGAAGAAAGGCAAATTCCAATGGGGAGAGGAACAAGAGAAGAGTTTTACCTTAATCAAGGAGAAACTTTGTACTGCACTAGTTCTTGCTCTTCCTAATTTTGACAAGGTATTTGAGGTTGAATGTGATGCTAGTGGCGTTGGGTAGGTGATGTGTTGTCACAAGAGAAGAAGCCAGTAGCATTCTTTAGTGAAAAGCTTAGAGAAGCTCGTCAGAAGTGGAGTACTTATGACCAAGAATTTTATGCAGTGTTCCGAGCATTGAGGCAATGGGAGCACTACCTGATTCAGAGGAAGTTTGTACTGTTCACTGATCATCAAGCCTTGAAGTACCTTAATAGCTAGAAAACTGTGAATAAGATGCATGCAAGGTGGATGAGTTTTCTGCAGAAATTCCCTTTTGTGATTCAGCATAAATCTGGTACTCTTAACCGGGTTGTAGATGCTTTGAGTAGGAGGGCTTCATTGCTAGTCACTTTAGCTCAGGAGATTGTGGGGTTTGATCTCTTGAAGGAGTTGTATGAGGAAGATGTTGATTTCAAGGAGATTTGGGCCAAGTGCAACAACAATAATGCAGTTGCAGATTTTTATGAGAATGAAAGATATTTATTCAAGGGCAATCAGCTATGTATACCTAGTTATTCATTGTGGGAGAAACTGATCAGAGATCTGCATGGAGGGGGATTGAGTGGGCACTTGGGCCGAGACAAGACTATTTCTAGCCTTGAGGAGAGGTATTTCTGGCCATAGTTGAAGAAGGATGTAGGAACTATCGTGAGAAAGTGCTACACCTGCCAGGTTTCTAAGGGTCAGTCCCAAAACACAGGTCTTTATCTTCCTTTACCTGTTCTTGAAGATATTTGGCAGGATCTTGCTAAGGATTTTGTGTTGGGATTACTCCGTACCCAACGAGGTGTGGATTCAGTGTTTGCAGTAGTTGACAGGTTCTCTAATATGGCGCATTTCATCGCATGTAAGAAGAATGCTGATGCTTATAATATAGCCAAACTGTTCTTCAGAGAGGTGGTTCGTTTGCATGGAGTACCCAAGTCCATTACTTCTGACAGAGACACAAAGTTCCTTAGCCACTTCTGGATTACCTTGTGGAGGATGTTTGGAACAGTTTTGAACCGTAGCAGCACAACTCATCCTCAAACTGATGGCCAGACAGAGGTTACTAACATAACTTTGGGTAACATGGTCCGAAGTGTTTGTGGAGATCGACCCAAACAGTGGGATTATGCTTTGCCACAAGTGGAGTTTGCTTATAACAGTGCTGTGCATAGTGAAACAGGGAAGTCACCATTCTCCTTAGTTTATACTGCTGTTCCTCGACATGTGGTTGATCTGGTGAAGCTTCCTAAGGTTCCTGGTGTTAGTGTTGCTGCTGAGGGCATGGCTAGAGATGTACAAGCTGTTTGAGACGAAGTTAAGGCCAAGCTGGGAGAAACTAATGCTAAGTATAAAGTTGCAGCTGATAAACATCGCAGAGTCAAAGTGTTTTAAGAGGGTGATGACGTGATGGTGTTTATGAGGAAGGAGAGATTTCTTGTTGGTACCTATAACAAGTTGAAGCCCAGAAAATATGGTCATTTTAAGGTGCTGCGGAAGATCAACGACAATGCTTATGTTATTGCCCTTCCTGATTCCATGGGTATCTCTAACACCTTTAATGTGGCTGACCTGCATGAGTTTCGTGAAGATGAGGTTCTTTATTCAGATGAGAACTCAGGGTCGAGTTCTTCGAAAGTGGAGGAGACTGATGCAGAACAGATGGCAGCCAAATTCGAAGAACAGTTGGATCGTGCTAAAGGAGGAAAACAAAAAGTAACTAGTAGACACGAAACAGCTCAGTGTCCGATTGGGACGTGCCTTACCTTTCTGGAAAGGGAATCGCGCCAGAAACAAGAGCAATGAGCTGTAGTCTTTTTTGGGCTTTCGGGGTCGTTTAGGGCCTCAAAACTGAGTTTTTCTATTTTTTTCGAGTTTTGGTTTTCCTATTTAATTTTGGGTTGTTTTCGTTTTTACCCATGGGCTTTAGGGTTCAATGTTAGTCGCCCTAGGGTTTTATTTCTCTTGTTTAAGCAGCCTCAAGTGGCTGCAGAACCTATCTTTTCAACTTTTATCAATCAAATAGAGAATTTTCTCTTTATCTCTGGTGGACTCAAGAATCCTTTTGTTAGGTTTATTGCTGGTAAACCTAGTTATCAATCCAACTGCATCACAGATGATCGTGTTGCAACAAACAAAATGACTTCTTTGATTGAACTAGTAGCATCTCCATAGTTTTGTTATGCAAATTGCACACATGAGATTTTACATTACTTAATTATCAAAAATAATGCACAGGGCAAAAAATACATGCTTATCCTTATTTTGACATTACTAGGCAACTCTCTATGATGATTTCTAATGGACACCTTCATCGTATATCTTCTCCTAGAGGCTCAATTGGTTCTTCACATGTTCTATTTGCAAATGATGTTATTGTGTTCTGTCGGGGTGATAAATGCAATTTGCTTAAAATTATGAGCTTTTTTAAGGAATATGGGGGTGTTTCAGGCTAAGTAGTTAATAAGGACAAGTTGCAAGTTTTCATTGGCAAGCATATGTATCGGCAGTGACATTCGATTTCGAGTTTCTTGGGTATTCCATTGGGTTTAGCCCCTTTCACGTATTTGGGTGCTCCTATTTTTAAAGGCAAGCCACGGGTTTTGTACTTTCAACCGATTGTGGATAAAATCAGGCTTAAATTATCAAGTTGGATGGGCTCATTTTTGTCCATGGTCGGAAGACTCCAACTTATCAAATCGGTCATCTACAGTATGTTTGTTTACACATTTCCAGTGTATGAGTGGCCGGTCTCTTTGCTACGTCGTATTGAGGTATGGTGCCGTACGTAATTTTCTTTGGTCTAGTTCAATTGATAAACGTGGGATTCCTCTAGTGGCATGGAGATCTTGTTGGGCTTCCGTGGATGAGGGTGGCTTAGGGTTGAAGCAGCTTGTGATTCTTAATCGTTCTCTTTTGTTGAAGCATTGTTGGGAGATCTATTCTTTTCCATCAGAAGCTAGGTTGTTCATTTATTCAGAATAGATTTTCTCAACATCGCTCTTATGCCTCTTCCTCTATATGGTCGGGAGTTCGTCCTTTTTGGGGTGTTGTCAAAGAAAATTCTCAATGGTTGATTGGTTTAGGAGACAAGATTTCTTTTTGGCATGATAATTTTATGGGGAGGCCTATTATTGATTACTTTGGTGCTCATGTTGACCTGCGAGGTAATAAGGACTTGGTTCCTAATTTTATTGTTGGTGGTTCTTGGGTGTTTCCAGATCTTCTTCAAGTTCACTTTCCAGCATTGTGTAATAAAATTAGGCAAGTTTCTTTTGCAACTAACGCATCAATAGAGGACAAGCTCATTTGCCTTCATCAATAGGTGAGTTAACGAAAAAACATGCTTATCAATTTTTAAGTCATCCATCTCCCTCCCAGCCTTGGTGTAAGACTTATATGGTCTAAATTTATGTTGCCTAGAATGTCTCTATATGCCTGGAAAGTATTAAAAGGGAGAATAATTTGTGATGATCTTCTTCAAAGACGGGGGGTGGCTTGGGTTTCAAGATGTGAGCTTTGTGGTGCATGTACTGAATCCATACAACATATATTCTTGCTTTGTCCTTTTACAGCTGCTATATGGTCTTGTTTTTCATCTTTTTTTGAATTGGGTGTTATTCCTCATACTCTTATGGATATATTTCACAAAGGTTTGAGTATGGGACGTAGTTCACAGCTTAAAGAGCATTGGTTGATCACTTTCACATCGATCTTATGGTTTGTATAGCATGCTAGGAACAAGACCATATTTGACAGCAAGTTGCTTTCTACTGCTTCAATTTTTCAACTCATTTCGGGTCATGTTAGAGCGGCTAGTCGGCTTGCAAATGGTCAAATGAGTAATTCAGTTCAAGATCTTCGAATATTAAAGTGTTTTGGAGCAAAGTGACGGTTGCGGAGAGCGCCTAGAGTAATTGAGGTTGTTTGGCATCCTTCGATCATTGGGTGGGTGAAGATTAACTCAGATGGTGCTTGGAAGCATGTAGAGGGTGTTGGAGGTTTTGGTGCTGTATTTCATGACTTTAAAGGTCATGTTCTGGGTGCTTTTTCTTCCAACATTGACATTCCTAGTTCTATAGCGACGGAGGTTTTGACAATTATAACAGCTACTGAGCTTGCTTGGGTTCGTGATTGGAAACACATTTGGTTGGAGGTTGACTCGTCATTTGTGCTAGACTATCTACGCTCTCCTTTGCTTGTACCTTGGTAACTTTGTGTTCGTTGGCTTAATTGTTTAAGTTGCATCGCAAATATGACATTTCAATCTTCTCATATTTTTCATGAAGGGAATAAAGTTGCAGATGCATTGGTTAATCACGGTACGTCGTTAACTCAACTGGTGTGGTGAGATGTGTCTACTTCTTTTATTTTGTCCTATTGTAATAGTGACATTATGGGTCTTCTCAGTTTCGGTTTTGCTAGTTTTGTTTCATTGTTAGTTTGCTTTGAAAGGTTTTGGTTTTGCCCCCCTCTCTTTCTTTGATTAATTCAATAGTGTTAGGGAGGTTACTAATTACACTCATTTTTATGCATGTAATTATATCTAAAACACTATAAATAAGTTAATCCTCAAATCAATTATTATGTAATTAATCCATTTTTATTTATTTTGTAGTAAATAAGCGGAGTTGCGGATTTCGAAAGAAGTTGTGTAAAAATGGAGCTAATTGGAGTTATTGACAAAAAAAGACGAAAAGTCAACAATGGTCAATGAGTCAATGCAAGCAAATATGTGAAAATCTTTGGCTTGAGTTCGGGAAAAGCGAAAGAACAGGAGAAGAAACAAAAAAAAAAAAAAAAAGCAAAGAAAGAGACTTAATTAAATGAATTGGCAGATAATCAATTAATTAACCAATTATTTGGTTAATCATGCTTAGTAAAGCCAATAGCTCCACGTGATTCATCCTTTTCCTTGCAGCCATGTCATTTGTGATTAACCAGGCATGACGTCGCTCCCTCCCCCTCAACCATATATTCCAGCCATGCCATTTGTCCCCTATCCTTTCCTCTTTCTCACGAAACCATCCTAGCCACTCAGTTTAATTAACTCATTCCTCTTCCTCTCTTGGGGAGTCGAAAGCCACACACCCATACTCCACCATACTCCATATCTCATTTTTTCTTCTCCTCACTAAGATCCACACATCTTCACCAAAATCCACCTCACTAAAATTCCTCGCTCATTCTCATCTTTTCTTCTCCTCACCAAGAATCACACCACCAACCCATTTTTCTACATTTTCTTCACTACTCCACCAAAAAGCTTCATCAACTTCACAAGATTCAAAGAGGAATCCCAAGCATTAAGAGCTTCATAAACATCAAATTTGGGTAAAAGTGGGAGCCATAAATCAAGGCTATCCATAATTGTTATATAGCAATTTGTGTCTTGTTCTTGTTACTTCCTACTTCTCTTCACTTTGTTCTTCTTTAAATTATGTATATTGATGTTTGTTTAATGATGGGTAGTGAGTAGTTCTGTTGTTGGGGGATAGGGTTGTGTGCCCTAGTCCAAATCTTGTGTAAAAGATGCTTATTTTAATGTAATGATGCAATTTTCATATGATGGATGTTTATATATATTTTTGTTGGGTTAAAATGCATATCTAGGAGCCTAGTCAACTCTAGGGTGTGTATTTTGAGCATGTCTAGGACGGAGTTAGAGGCTTCACCCCCTCTAATTCCTAAGCTAAAAACTTTCAGTTTTGTATTCGAGGGGTTATAAGCATGGTGATTAATTTACACCCATTGCGTGAATGTGCGGGCGGATCGCTTAGTAGTCTAATTTCTCGATCTCTAGACCTCTTGATGTGAATTAGACACCCTTGAACCGGCTCTAATTCATGCCAAGTGAGTTCCTACGACTCTTAAACAGGAGTAGAAATACCATGAAAGGGAATTTCGGTCCTTTGGATATGACTACCGCCAAAGTAGAAAATTTGCATATACATTAGATTAGCTTCCAACACTTGAGATTTGGGGTGAAGGAACCTCTCTAGTACCCGACATTCTCATTATATTGTTTACACTTTTCTAGTTCAATTTCTCTGCATTTTTAGTAATCACTTTACATTTTATCACTTTTTGTTAAATTCAAATCAACTCTCAATCATTGAATCTATCGACTCATTTGTGTATATTCACCTTGAGGTTACAAGTTAGTGGCTTTGAATAGGCTTAGTGTGAGCTAAGCAGAGCATTGCCAAGGCTGCTTGGAGCCTTGATTGTTTATAGTTTTCATTTTATAATTTTATTCTATGCATTCAAGTTGTCCTAAAACCAATTATCTCAGTTAGGTTCAACGCCAAATCCCCGAGGTACGATAAACTAAGGTCCAAATATTTCCCTTACTTGACACGATTCGTACGCATGCGAGAGTATATGATTCAAGCCAATCCCCTTCCATTTTTCTTATTTCTTTACCTTTGTTTTAGGAATACAAGAAAAACTCACTCAAGCTTCAAGGAGACATCATCAAGAGCACCACACCTCCATCTTGGGTAGTTAGATGAAGAAATTGCTTGGTTCATACTAGCATATAGCTAGAAGTGACTAAGTCAACTCTCCCCTCTCTTCCTTATCATCTCTTTCATATTTTTCTATACTTTTGATGATGTTTCTATATATAGGTAGTGAGTAGTTTCTTTGGGAAACTAGGGTTTGAGCCCTAGTATGGATTTGATGTACGTAATAAATATGTTTTGATTTCATGGTTTTCAATTTCGTGTTTGGCATATGTTCTATTATATGATATTTGACTTAGATGCATGCTTAGGAGCTTGATTAACTCTTGAATGTGTAGATGAGCATGTCTATAACAAATTAGGGGACCTAATCACTTCTCTAGTTTATGGCTAGGACACTTGTTTAGAACATGGTTAGTTACAATACCAATTTCGATTGGGTATTGGTTAGCTAGCTTGGGAACTGATTCTAAAACTCTTCACCTTTTAGTGCAACTAGAGGCCCTAACAAGGCTCTAGAGTGTCTCAATTGAGTTTCTACGGCCCTTGATCTAGAGTAGGAATACCATTTAAGGAATCTAATGACCCATGAGCCTTGAAGAGCCTTGGGTACGGTTCTTGATGCCACTATAAATTGTTTGGCCATTGTCGGAATATATTTGTGCATTGAATTTAGCTAGGAGGATACCCTAGTGACCTAATTTCCATTTCTTACTTTTCTTTTCTTAATTTAATTTAGTTGTTAGCTAAACCTTTCATTTAAATTCTTGCAATTTAGTTATTTGAAAATTACAATCACAATTTTAAATGACAATTTCTACCTCATTGTAAATAGCTACCACTTTTAGTTTTTATTAGGCTTTGGTGAAAACCAAAGCCGAGCATTACTAGGACTTGGTGCCTTAGATTAATATTTTTATTTTATTTTATTTTTCTTTTCTTTGCTTAGTGACTTTAGTTTGATCCGACTACCCAAGGATTGTGGGTTAGCCACTAATCCCTGTGGTACCATAATTTTGGGCTTAATACTTCCATATCTTGACAATGATACGTACGCTTGCATAAATGTGTATCAAGTTAGTCAGTTACTCCTATCTCTCACTCATCTTTCAAAAAAAAAAAAAAAAAAATCATGATGGAAGACTTGAGACTAAAGTCTCTCTTAATCTTTTCTCTAAGCTTCCGAAAACAGAAACATCTGCTTAGCCTTCGATCTTCGCCATTTGAGTGTGTGCCTTCCCCGCATGCTTCATCTTCATGGACTGTCTGAGATAATCTCCATATCTGACTTTCTTGTACATCGTCTGTGACTCCACAATATCATAAATTGGTTCAACTTCCACATCGTCATGTGGGAAAAGAAATGTTGCATAGGATAACCTCGCCTTGTTTTTGGTCGTCACAGCTCTGTGCTCAATGCTCTTGTACTTCCCATTAGTCCATATCTGTCATAGAAATAACAAACATGCATGTTAAAGACAATGCTGGTACTACTCGATCTCCTTAAATTTGTTATAGTTCAGTACCCTCGTACTCATTACCTCAAGAACATCTCCAACATTCACAACAAGAGCGTTTGGAATTGGCTCGACTGACACCCATTCTCCTCCTTTCTGAATCTGCAAACCGGTGACATCGTCCTCTTGCATAAGTATGGTTATAGTGCTCGTGTCCGAGTGTGGACTCAGTCCTAGTACTTTATGAGGCATGGAGCATGGAGGATAGTAGTTCACCCTCACACCTTGTAATAACTGGTTATGGAGGCCAATAAGAGAATCCTTCTCCATTCCCATGAGTATCGATAGAGACATTAGAAGCTCCTCTCCTACTCTTTTAACTTCACTAGAATATGCCTCAAGAACCTCTCTTCATCAAACAAAATTTTTCCACAAATGGGAAGTCAGAGTTAAATATTACTACTTTACCTAAAAAGATTACAATTTTACTCTTTGAACAAAAAGCTCTCGTAGCTCAGTTGGTTAGAGCACCCGTTTAGTAAGCGGGAGGTCTTGAGTTCGACTCTCAACGAGAGCAATATGATTTTTTTTCTTCTGTTAATAAATTTTAGAAACTTACTTGAATTTCTCTGGTACTGCTGGCCAAAACTGAAGCTTTCTATAATGAGTTGGGTACACGATGAGAATCAATGTATCAGACCAATCCAGAATCTGGTCTTCAGAAACCACATAAGCATGGCCGTAGCCTTGTATGTCATCTGAAGGCATAGCAACCTTATTCTTCTCTTCCAGAGGAAGCTCAAAAAACTTGGCCGCAACATCCTTCATGCCCAGCAACACTTCTTTTTCTACTCCATGATTTACTATCTGCAAAATAAATAAAACACTTACATAACGAAGCCCTTGAAACCTGTAACTTCCGATCCACCCTAGTTAGTAAATATACCTAATGCAATCATATGTACACATTTCTAAAATACTCCCTATTTTACAATAGGCAGAGCAAGGAACTTTTAAGACGGAGTGAATAGGCTAGCTGCAGCACTTGAACGAAGGTGGACTACAAGCTTTATTACCCTTTATATATACTAAAATTAGGTAGAAACATATGTAATATGCAGTTGTTTTTAGTTTTCACTTTTCACAAAAGCTACATGGGTATTGGTTAGAGTCTAGGTAAGCTTAGTTGTGGCTCTGTGCGCAGCGTTTTACTGTACACCTTGGACATATATGAACAAATTCGTTTATTATTTCTTATAGTATTGACGATTTTCACAAATTCATATATGTATAGAACAATTTAGTGCCGTTTTACTAATAATATAAGTAAAAACAGTCACCAAGGTTATTAATTTGAATTAAACTTAATTTAAATTGGGTGAATTAATAGCACATGAATTTTTCTTAGGAGATGATAAATAGAAAACCTGAAAGAATCCCCATTCTTGGCAAGCCATGTCCAATTTGTCAAGCTCCTCCTTGTTCCCTTTCGAAAGAAGAGAAAAATCAATGATAGGAATCTCCGTAGATAGGTCAGAAGTAGTATGATCTTTATTCTCTGGAATCGCTTCTTGATCCCTAAGGTATCTTTCGGGGACCTGCAAAGGGTCAGTCCTCACAATCTCTTGAACATTTGGCACTGGGAGAGATGGAGCAAAAGTTGGTGCAACCTCTACTTGAACTAATCCTTCATCTGTACCTGAACGCATGTTTCCGTTTTGTACAGTTCAGCACTTAAAAACTTCAAGCACCAATAGTTCTATATATAGACCAGTACGCTCTACTAGGTACGTACTAACTGGCCGGCCGATCACTGAGTCTTGTTTGTAATCTAAGGTGGGATATTCATCTTCCCATGTATCGATATTCCTTAGTTACGTGCTTACATGTAGAAGAGTTGGACCTTTCGATCTTTCTAGTTTAGCTTAGTGGTTTATTTACCATCTTCTTATTGGATATATTGTACTACCTTATTGCTTCGGAAACTCCAAGGATAACCTGCAGGCCGAGAAATAAAGTTGTAATTAGGAGCTTCAGGTACCATAAGTCATTTTTCGATCGTATCCTGGAGAAAAATAACAGGAAGTTGATTATAATTTAGTGATGGTTCCACATTCATATATAGGCAAACAAGCATAAAGGCATAATCTAAATAGTAGGATGCAATACTTCTAAACTATAAACAACAGAAACTTGCATGTCGATCACACGGACTAAATTTATTAAAGTGATGATGGAAGCTTGATCGATCTAGCTCTTTGGATCTCTTGCATGTCTTCGGCTGGGTTTTGGAAATTAAAACCATCTGCTTTGACTTCCAATAATCTCGGCAACGTATTGACATGGGTGCCTTCCATCAAATGTCATCTTCTTGGTTTGCCTCAGACTCCAAATTTGACTTTTTTGTACATCCAAAGTGGCCGACCCCAGGGATTCCAGTACCATTCGATCAAAGGGTTCCATTTCAACATTTTCATGTGATACATAAAAGGATGATCGAATAGGATATATCCTCGCCTTGGTTTTGTATGTTACATCTCTGTACGGACGTGTTCAACGCTCTTGTAAGGATTCATATCTGTCATAGTGTCGTGTGTGTGTGTGTGTCATGCAATCATAAAAATGATGAAACTTCAAGAAAACAGTGTATTCTCCATAAAATGATGAAATCAGGTATTATGATCCAATAAAAAGCTATTAAACTCATAAATAGAAAGTACGAAATGAGTGCATGATGATTGAAAGTTTGAAACCGCGCCGGGGACATATTAACTTGATCTTTTATGGGTGGATTTGCCAACGAATATTCGTTGCTAAAAATACTTTTTAATTTTGGAGCTTTTGACAGACGAAATTTCATTGGCAAAAAAAAGATTTTTTAAGGTCGGCTTTTGTCAACGAAATGCCGTTAGCAAAAGACGCATTCTTCTTTTATAAGTGACAGAAAATTCATTGGCAAAAACTCCCAAAAAAAAAAAAAAAACCTCTCACATTTGTTGACAAAATGGTCATGGGTAAAGCTCTAATAAAAAGGATAAAAAATAAAGTATTCAATAAAAAGATTGTATCATTTGCCGGCAATATTTGATAGTAAAACTATCAAATATTGCCGGCAAATGATACAATCTTTTTATATATTGAATACTTTATTTTTTATCCTTTTTATTAGAGCTTAATTTACCCATGACCATTTTGTCAACAAATGTGAGAGGTTTTTTTTTTTGGGGGAGTTTTTGCCAACGAATTTTCTGTCACTTTGCATCACGAGAGGAAATGTTAAATTTCATTTAGATGAAAGTAATTAACATTCAACGAAAAGCACTCGATCTCCACTGAGTGGGATGATAGCTAAAGTCCCTAAAGGCTAAAGCAATACAATCCGAATACAACGCAACAACAATAAAATGGGACCTTAATGTATGTTATCGACCACGAGCCACGTAAAAATTTAAAATCATCATCATGCATATATAAATGTCTAAATATGCTTTCTAGTAAATGAAAATAGAAAGATATGCTCATTTAATTAAGTACTTCCTAATTTTGCATTTTGAGTGTGTTCCTTCCCCTCCATTTTCCTCTTCAAGCATTGAATCAAATAATCTCCATATTTGACCTTCTTATACATCTGAATGGTCCCTGATGACTCCAGTATATGATCGAACGGCTCAATTTCCACATCGACATGTGGAAAGATAAATGATGCATTAGACATCCTTGCCTTGCTTTCGTTTGTCACAGCTCTGTGTTCAATGCTTTTGTACTTCCCGTTGCTCCATATCTGTCATATATAGCAACAATATAAATTATAGAGCCTAAAGAAATTTGTACTCCTTCAATTTGATTATGCAACACTAGCTAGCTAACTACCTCAAGAGCATCTCCAACATTCACAACCAAAGAGTTTGGAATCGGCTTGACTGACACCCATTGTCCTTGTTTTCGAATCTGTAATCCGATAACATTATCTTCTTGCATAAGTACAATAATGGTGCCTGCATCCGCATGTGCACTTAGACCTAGTACTTTATCAGGCATAGAGCATGGAGGAATGTAGTTTATGCGCAATGCTGCTGCCAAATCTTGATGCAGTCCAAGAAGAACATCCTTCTCCATCCCCATAGTTAAAGACAGAGATCTAAGGATCTCCTCTCCAACTCTTTTAACTTCACTAGCATATGCCTCAATAGCCTCCCTTCACAAACGTCAAGTATGCATTATTAAAAAAAAAAAAAAAGAATAGAGCTTTTGTGTTTGGTTTTATTGACGATGATATGGGCTCAAATTGCAAACTTGTTAACCACGTAGAACAGAAATGCCAGATTACTTCATAAAAGGTGAGCAGAAGTGAAAATAGTTAACCTAAGCTACAGGATAACAGGAATATATATATATATATATATATATATATATATATATATAAAGTGTTTCTTGGGTGCGGACATCCGTACCTAGTTTCCCCATATTCCGATCACACATTTACATCTTAACCGTTCAGTTTTTTAGATCATAATGTATAGATCTTCTCTGAAAAATTTCAGCTAAATTGGTGATCGTTAAGGTATTCAAAACTGCAATTTATAATAATGAATATGAACGGTTCCGAATCTGTCGAACCGGAACCGTTCGTATTCATTGTTGTAAATTGCAGTTTTGAATACCTTAACAATCATCAATTTGGCTGAAATTTTGCAGAGATGATCTATACATTAGGACCTAAAAACTGAACTGTTAAAATGTAAATGTGTGACCAAAAAGTGAGGAAAAAATGGAAATCCGCACCTAATGCTTAGGTGCGGACGTCCGCACCCAAGAAGCTATACACACAAATTAAAAAGAAACATACTTGAATCCCCTTGGTGTGGTTGGCCAATACTCAAGGTTCCTTATCTGGGATGGGTAAAGATTGAGAACCAGTGCGTCGGACCAGTCGAGGGTCTGCTCTTCAGTAACCACAAAGGCTTGTCCATAGCCTTCTCGTGTGCCTTTTGCTGTTGACATGGAAATTTTATTCTTCTCTTCTAAAGGAAGTTCAAAGAACTTTGCAGAACCATCCTTCATGCCCTGCAACACTTCTCTTGCCACTCCATGATTAACGAGCTGCATGAAGTTCCAATTAATGTTAGTTTTATATTCATTTTGGAAGTCTTCCACCGGCTGTTTTCGTATATTCATCCTCGAAATGGTAACATATCCTTACACATCGATCAATAGCAATCTAGAGTGCTACAGCCTAGCTCGATTAATTATAGTAATCGCAAATACAGTTATAAATAGCACATAGAATCCCCATTCCTTGCAAGCCAGATCCAGTTTGTTAAGCTCCTCATCCTCGTGCCCACTTGAGAGCAGAGAAAAATGGATGATGGGGATATCATCAGAAGAAAAATCATGACTAGTGTTTGCTATACTCTTTGGCTTGTCTTGTTGATCTATATTCTTTAAAAGGTACTTCTCGGGGATCTTTAATGCATTACTCCTAACCAGTTCTTGAACATTTGGTTCCACTGGCAGAGATGCCATATCAAGACTACTCATTTCAATTTCCTGTTGTGTATAGCAGATGGGTTGGCTTTAACGACTAGAGGAGGAGGTATATATGTATATAAAAGAAAAGGGTACGTTGGGTTGCTTAATTGCTTGCTTTTTAATTTGGGCGTGCAGCATGTGTCAGTGGAGCTATATAAGTTTTCTCTCATTAGAAAAAGTGTTGGGTATAAAACGTGTTTTGGTAGAACTAATTAGAAATCTGATTAAAAATCAAAGTTGGTGTAATATCTTTGCCTTTTGTTATATATAATGCATGAATATTATTACTTGAGAAATACTCTTATGTTTTTTAATGCAAAGACTCAAAGTGGAGCCACGTTGATATAATTAACTATATATTATCAAAGCTGTTAAACTGCTCTTTTATTTATTTATTTTTTATGACAAAGCTGTTAAGCCGCTTGATTATGGTGCATTTTGCCATTTTGTTATGTTTTACTATCAGTCCACTCCACTCCCAAGATTTGGTAACCAACTTATTAATAACTCTAATCTCACAGCAAGGTGACTATCACAGTAGCATCAGCAATCAGGATGCACATAGGTAATTCTTACCCAAATGAACTATTGGAATTCTTCCCCACAAGAGGAGACAACTAGTGCACGGAATCAATACTACAAGAAACCAATTTTATTGCTATATGTCAGCTCCAGACTTCACCAAAACCCCACACTTCAATGGTATAAAATACAATTCCTTCAGATAGCACATGTGATGATTGTGATCTATTGTCTAGTACTCTAGTAGTAGCTAGGCCTTCATCAATGGTTATATAAATAGCATCATACTGTATATGAACACTTCAAGCATACAAGAGTTATTACCTTTATCTTCTTTGATTTCAAAGTCACTGTCTTGTCAAATTTCTTCTCTTATATCCGAAAACATAAAATAATGTCTATATTGCCACATTTGTGCGTGATATGAGCAAATGAAAAACTATCAGATCAATTGAAAAAATTTTGTTTAATTTTCTTTGGTTGTATTACAGTTTATATAACAATGGACTCATCATTCTCTGATATGTTTGTTAGTTATCGAAATCCTGTAATTTGGCTATGGCTAGCTAATTGAACTAAAACCTCTAATTCACTGCTGGCATATGTCGTACGAATTGCTGAACATACAAAGAAAAAATGGAATTACATCCGTGCTTGACCTTCAATTTCCAGATTACAAAAGTTACAACCAACTTAAAGTCATATGGAAGACTTGAAATTCGATCGGATTAAGGTTCAGCCTTTGCCATTTGAGTGTGCGCCTTCCCCTCCAATTTCATGTTCATCGATCGATTGCCTCAGATAATCTCCATATCTGACTTTTTTGTACATTTGGATGGACCCTGGCAAGTGGCAACCCGACCATGTGATCAAACGGTCCAATTTCCACATCGTCATGTAGATAAAAAAAAATGACGCATAAGAGAACCTCGCTCTATTTCTTGTTGTCACAGCTATGTGCTCAATGCTCTTGTACTGTCCATTGCTTCATATCTGTAATGAAATTAAGAGAGATAAAAAATATATATAGGAAGCTTGATGAGCATAATTATGTACTCGTTATCGTTCAATTCGAGTCGATTGATTTTTCTGTTTCATATCCTCTGAAATTATTGTTACTACTTGCGTACCTCAATAACATCTCCGACATTCACAACTAAAACGTTTGAAATTGGCTGCACTAGTATCGGTAATCCGTTAACATTGTTTTCTTGCATAAGTATGGTTATGGTGCTTGCATTGGAGTGGGGGCTTAGACAGTTAGACCTAGCACTTTCTCAGGCGTAGAGCATGGTGGATAATAGTTGATTGTGAAAGCTTGTACCAACTCTTGATGTAGTCCAAGAAGAGCATCCTTCTTCATCCCCGTTATAGAACTCAGGAGCTCCTTTCCAACTTTTTCAACTTCACTAGAGTACGTCTCAATAATCTACCTTCACCAATACAAAATGTAACAATTACTAACAACATATCATTGCAAATTCAGATGGTTAAACCGCCGTTAAAGCAAGTAGCCCTGGTCTAGAAATCGTTCTCAACGAGAGCAATAAGTACTGTTCTAAACGCCAGCATGACAAAATTATTGGAACCGAAACAAATAAGGCCAATAAAAAAAATTCTTATTTCTTCTTGACTTTGTTCATGGACTACTTTGTATTTGATTTCAGAAACAGACTTGAATCTCTTGGGCGTGGTTGGCCAAAGCTTAAGCTTTCTATGGTGGGATGGTTAAACAACGATGCCCAGTGCGTCAGACCAGTCCAATATCTGGTCTTCAGAAACCACATAAGCATGGCCATAGCTAGCCTTGTATGTCATTTGAGGGCATACAAACCTTATTCTTCTCTTCTAAAGGGAGCTCAAAAATCTCAGCTACAACATCCTTCATGCCCTGCAACAACTTGCTTGCGGCTCCATGATTTACCATCTGCAGAGTTTGTTTAACTTTTTTGGTAAAACTCAGGGACCAATTTGGCTAAAGAGATTGAACATAGGAGCTCTTCTACGTGAACAATTTAACACCATATTGACGAAAATGGCCATGTTTGTTAGAGGAGCAACACAAAAACCAAATGTGTTCGATTAAAGGTCCTCGTTCGTAGAAGTATTCAATTAAGAGAAAATTAGAAGAAAAAAAAAACCCAAAAAATGAAGCTCCTATTAGGAAAAACCTATTTTTATATTTTCTTTTAATCTACACTCATTCACATAATTAAACATTCCTTATAGGTTTTAAGTCTATAATTATGATTTTTCATTTTTTTTAGTTTGACTATTTTAGCCAATTTCAACAAAAAAATCTCAAAAAGAAAGAAGCGTCTTCACATTAAGAAGAATAATTTGAATATTGAAAATTGGTATTCAAATAGGCTTCTTAATGATGGAATTAACCATAAATTACTCTTTTAGATATATCGAGATTCTCGTGCAAAATCTTGATTGAGATTCCAAGCGTAATATTCTTTAGTATCTAGGATTCTATTTCCGATTTTTATTTAATCAGGTTTAATTAAGTTTCCTAGTTTTAGTCTACAATATATTGTTCTTTATGTTTTCTATTTGTATTTTATGCTATGTGCCCTATATAAGGCACCTCTTAGATTGTAATTTTTATTCAAGTTATCAATAAAAAATCAAATATTAGAGAAGTTTCTCTATGTTTCTTACTGCTGTGCCCATAATTGTTAGTGGATTCTAGCTCATCTCATATAGCTTTCGAAGCTTGACGGAGCCTCTTACTATCGTGTTCATGCTTCCAGCATCATTTGGTATCAGAGCAGGTCTTTCCTGTCTCTCTTATTTACCTCGATTATCCATGGGTGATGAACGTACTACCCCAGTTACAAGTGCGGATTTGGATGCCCTGCTTACCGCTCAGCTGATTGCATAGATGACCGCTACCGTGAACGCTCAAATGGCAGAATTTCATGGGTTGTTGGAAGGAAACAACAACAACTGTAACAGAGGTGGGGAAGCACAACGTGCTAGAGCTCCACGTGGTGGTGGAGGTGATATTAATTATGATTCCGAGGTTCTCATAACCAAGGCTAATATTCCTTACTTTTTTGGTCACATGAGGGCGGGGGATTTTCTGGATTGGCAGGTTAAAGTGGATAGATTCTTTGAGATCATGGAGGTTCCAGAACACAAACAAGCTAAGATGGTTTCTCGGAAGCTGAAGAAAGATGCTGCTTATTGGTGGGATAAGTTGCAAAGCTCTCGTCAGAGGCAAAGAAAAGAGCGTGTTCGGACATGGCGGAAGATGAAAGGTATTCTTAGCGAAAAATTTTTGCCTAGAGATTTTTCGATCAAGAATTACCCTCATAAGGTTTTTGAGAAGAAGTTAAAGTCCAAAGAGTTTTCTTTACCCGTTGAGATTAATAGTTTATCTGAAGAAAAGCCAGAAAATTTTCTAATGGAAGAATCTCCACAAGAAATCATCCATGATAACCAAGAAGAGGTTAAAGATGAAATTGTTCATGTAGACAAGGTTATTAATAATGAAGAAGTCATGGAGCCTAAAATAAATCACTCAGAACCAGATATCATTCAAGAATGCAACCTTGAGAGCCGAGACGAATCTACTAAGGTTGCGTATGAGAGCCAAAATGCATATGACAAACTCATCTTTGGCATTGGGTTCATGATTGCGCCATCAAAATTTGCAAAGGATCAGGTCCAAATTTGCAAAGGTCTCCAAAATCGAGTGGTTTGGATAGCTCCAAGAATAGGGTCTCTGAAGATGAATTTTGACTGGGCCTGTGATGTGAAAAATGGAGTATGTGGACTGGGTGTGGTGTTCAGGGATCATCAAGGGTTGTTAAAAGGGGCTTTAGCTGTTCCACAGGTGGGCAATATTCCTCCCAGGTCAGTAGAAGCCTTAGCACTATTACATGGACTCCGCTTTGCGATCCACGTTGGATTCTCAAACCTAGAGGTTGAAGGTGATGCTCTTTCAGTCATCAACACTCTACATGATAGTTCTGATGATCTAAGTTTTGAAGGTCATATTATTGATGAAGTTAAGTTTTTAGTTAAGTCTTTTCACATTCGTAGTTGCCATTTTGTGAAGCAGGAAGGCAACAAGGTTGCCCACCGGCTTGCAAAAGAGGCGTTAAAAGTTAGTCAACATTTGCTTTTTTTGGAGTCGGGGCCTTCTTGGCTCCATCAGTCTGTCAGTATGGATTTCCATTGCGAAGTCTAGTTGGATCACTATTCGGGTAATAGTCACCATGTCGGTGCACTTTTGCCGAGTATTGTTCCACAAATCGTTGTAATATTTTTTTTTTTTTTTAAATTTTTTTTTAATAAACTAGCAAGGATTAGGCGATATTAGCTCATCTGAAGCAGTCTGAAAGGGGAGACTAGCACCCACACAACCCCGAAGGGGACCGCAACAACCGGGAGCCCACCGCCCGTCCCTTGCCAGAAATTTATTAAAATGAACCAAGATACAAACATGGGAGGGGGACTAGACAGAAACCTCCCTGGATGAATAGACAGACCCCACGCAGTACAAAATAAGAACATAACAATTAAGAAACCAAGACCTAATAGTGTAACAGAACAAATAAATAAGAACAAGCCTGCACTAAGAGAAGCGAAAAGTAACTCTAGAAGCCAAGTCTCTAGCATACTCTAAGAGAAAGGATGTAGGGAGCTTCCTCCACCAAACTGCCCCCATATTCAAAGCACCATAGCGAGCAAATTTATCTGCCAATGCATTTCCTTCTCTGAATATATGCGATATCTGAAAGGTAAAATGGCTAATCTTGTATAAACAGTTCATCCAAGGGATACGCCATCTCCAAGGAATCAGATCAGGTTTATTGAAGTAACGCACCACCAAAGCAGAATCAGTTTCCAACCAAACATGAGTCCAACGTCTAACCATTGCCACCTCAACTGCTTCAATAACTGCCAGAACCTCAGCATCAATAGCACTTGGGACAGCAGCATTATAAGAAAATCCTCCCAGGAAGAGACCATCTGAATCCCTAAATACTCAGCCAAAGCCAGCTCTAGCAGGATCTGAAAAAGACCCATCCGTGTTCGCCTTGATCCAACCCGGAGGCGGAGACGCCCAAACCACAGGGGTAAACTTTGGGGCCCGCGCTCTAAGTGGAGAAACTCCCAGCAAAGAATAAACCTGGGCTGCAGTACCAATCCGACCACAAGGAGCAAAGTAGCACATCGCCGATTCCTTAAAAGAATTAATGAAGAACTGTTTAAATCTCTGGAATTCAAAAACCCTGCCATCAAACCTGATTTTGTTCCGTTCAGTCCAAATGCACCAAAATATATTGCAAACTGCTAGCCTCCATAATAATTTAGAAGCCACCGGTAATTGGTTCATCATATTCGAGTCAAAAATTCCCTATAAGGTTAATCCAACTGAGCGCTGCAGTCGAAATATATCAAACAACCATGTCCACAACTCCCCAAGCGAAGGACAGTTTAGAAATAGGTGAGAGACCGATTCCACATTATAGTAGCAAAAAGAGCATTGGGAGCAAAGGATCTTACCTCTTCTCTGCAGTACCTCATCAACCATGATCTTAAGATGGAAAACCTTCCAACATACAATGCTTTTCCGGGGCTGCACCGCTTTGTGCCAAATAGCCTTACCCCACTCAAGTGATGTACTAGGACCAGTGAGAAAAGAATAAGCTGCTGCCGTATTCAAGGATCCGGCAGAGGTAGTAGGCCAAAGGACAGTGTCATCCATGTCAATAGCTGGAATTTCAGTCTTTAGAATGTCTTCTGAAACTTCTGGAAAATTCTCAAGGAACTCATTTGGCAGAACCCAACGTTTCTGCACAATATAGTCACAAACGCGGTCACGAAGATAAGGCCAGAAAGAAGGATTGATATTCAAGCTATCCACCAACGAACCTCCAAGCCAATTGTCTTTCCAGAAATGGATGCTCCTGCCATCACCCACTTGCCATCTTAGGTTAGAAACCAGAGTTGGCCACAACTTCTTCAAGCCGGTCCAAATAGATGATCTTTGATAATAAGAGAACGTGTCTAAATTCTTCTTTAAGAATCTATCCCGTAGAAATATCGAAGAATCTGAAGAACCTGTCACCATATCCCAGCATCTCCGAAGAAGAAGAGCTCTGTTCAAAGTGAAAATATTTTTTAATCCAAGCCCTCCACAATCCTTAGGCAGACAACAGGTCTTCCAAGAAATCAAAGCAGCTCCCTTTCTAAGAGGGTCCCCAGACCAATAAAAGTTGCGCATCCAAGACTAAACTTTTTTGAGCAAAGCACGTGGCCAATGGTAAACATTAAAGCTATAAACAAGTAGACTTTGGATGACGGAAGAAATAAGTTGCAGACGCGCTGCCTGTGAAAGCTGCATGCCCTTCCAAGCACTCAATTTGCATCTTGCCCGGTCTGCGATGGCCCTGAAATATGATGCCCTGTGACTCCCAAAAAATATCGGAACCCCCAAGTAGTTGAAAGGCACATTACCTTCTCTGATGCCAAGAATACGTTTAATCACTGACGCCCTTGGTCTGGCATGCCTTCCCAAATAAACAGATGATTTGGCTTTATTAACCACCTGACCTGAGTTCGCTGCATATTCCTGAAGAAATTTGTTCAGCGACCGTAACCCGCTAGAATTCCCTTGCATGAATATCATCACATCATCTGCATACAGGACATTAGAAGGAGGATGAAGCTTTTTAGGGGCAGCAATACACCTAATTTTACCCCTGCTAACTAGTCTGGATAAGCCCCTGCTGAGAACCTCTTCTGCAAGGCAAAAGAGCAGAGGGGATAGTGGGTCTCCTTGCCGAACTCCTCTAGAACAACTGAAGAATCCACAAGGAGTCCCATTCACTGACACAGAAAGTCTAGCTGAAAGAAGGATGTTGTGAATCCAATTCACGAAGGTAGAGCAAAAGCCGAAGGAGCTCAGAACCCTGAGTAAAAACTCCCAATCTAAGGTATCAAAAGCCTTACTGATATCCAGTTTAATAGCAACATTTCCCCCCGCACACTTCCTGTCTAATAAGTTCATACACTCCGATGTCAAAATGATGGAATCAGCAATAGATCTTCCCTTGATAAATGCACTCTGGCTTGGTGACACAATTCTCATAGCCACTGGGCTTAATCGGTCAGCAAGGATTTTGGTGATCACCTTAAAGACAAAGTTTGCGAGAGCCAGAGGTCTAAAGTCAGTAAGCCCTTCTGCATCCTCTTTCTTTGGAATCAGAATAATAAGACTGGAGTTAAAATTTGGTGCAATACAACCCGAAGCAAAGAAAGATTGAACCGCTGCAATCACATCATTAGCAACCACACCCCAACAACGTTGAAAGAAACATCCTCCAAAACCATCTGGCCCTGGGGCACTAAAAGCATCCATCTCCAAGACCGTTTCTGCAATTTCCTCGGAACTAGGGATATCAGTAAGTGAAGAGTTCTCCTCCAAAGTGACAACATTGGAAATCACCCTTTCCACTAGACCCGTATCAACAATGCCAGGGGCCTTAGTGAAAGCATCAATGTAATGCTGAACCACATGGCTCTCAAGTAAATCCGGGTCCTGAAGTAACACATTTCCAACCCTAATAGACACCAAAGGCTTTTGTAATCTCCGTATTATTAATGAAGTTCTTTTTTGATCAAAAAAATTTGGATTCTTTAGGATTTGTTAAATTATGATTTTAGGTCTTGGATGCCTATATAAGCACCATCATGTTTTGTATTAGAATCAGTTTATCATATCAAATTTAATAAAATCTAGAGATTTTCTCTATTTCTCTAGTGGACTCCAGAACTATGTCTTTTAGGTTTATTGCTTGTAAAGGGGTTTACTACCGACTGCTTCCGGAACTCATGGCAGGAAACAGTCTGATATGTCGTAATGGAGCTAGCACTATAGACAACGACTTGGACGAGCGAAACCATTTAGCTATCAATATCTGAGTTTCCTGTATATTTGAAGGAGCTCCGTGGATCAAATGGTTCCACCATATGATCGAATACATATGGTTCTACTTTCACATCGTCATGTGGATAAAAAAATGACGCATATATATGGTAACCACGCCTTGCTTTTGGTTGTAACGGCACTGTGTTCAATTATAGGAATTAGCCTATATAGTTCAATTAGCAAGCCTCAATTAGTTCATCTTCTAGGAAGACTTTTCCAGTATCAGTGAAAGCATCTTAGATGCTACTTACTGTACCTCAATAGCACATTCACAAGAGCGTATGGGATTGGCTTGACAGGTAGCCATTCTCCTTCGATTCTTTTCGAACCTGTAATCCGACAACATCGTCGTCTTGCAATTAGTATATATGGCCGGATATATATGGAGCTTCTGTCCGAGTGTGGGCTTTTATCTAGCTAGCACTTTAGTTTCAGGCCTTGACCATGAAGTATAGAATACTATCCTTGGTGTAGTCCAAGAAGAACATCCTTCTCCATCCCCATCCCTCTCCACGGTACTTTTAACTTCACTGGATTAATATTTCTCAATAGCCTCCCTTCACCAATAGAATACTTAACAACAGATTATAAGTCAGAGTTTAGCTCAGTCTCCATGCATGTGAAGATGATTCAAAACTGTCAATAAGTTTAAAGCTAGTCCACACTTAACAACGGGTTTTGATCACCTGCCCATGAGTGATGATGTTGTAGCTTTATTTGTACTAGAAGTACTAATGCGTGCACTACTACTACTAGTACTGAAAATACTGAGGCATTACACTAAATGTACAAGTCCAGTGGCGGATCTACATAGTGCCTTGGGCGGGCTGGAGCCCGTCCGAAAATTTTGGGCAAAAAAAAAAATTAGATATATACTTAGTTTTTTTTTTTTTTTTTATTAGGTATACGCTTACTCGCTTAGGCACGCTTTACATCGAGTCGACCTCTCCACTTCGGCCTTCGCGTCTTCGTATTCTATTCCTTCTCCAGCCTCCAGTCGGCCAGTCCTCCTCGGCTCCTCCTCTAAACTCTAGCAGAGCTCGGCTAGTCGGCTTCTCCACTTCAAGTCTCAGAGATCAAGAGTTCAAGACATCAATAGTTCAGTCTTCCTCCCCAAAGTGCTTCGATTCCTTCTCCAGTTCGTCGCCTCCAGTCCTCCTCCTCTAAACTCTAGCAGAGCTCGGCTTCTCCACTTCAAGTCTCAGAGATCAAGAGTTCAAGACATCAATTTCGTTTAATTGAATGTAAGATTTTGTTTAATTGAATCAATCCGATTTGGGGAAATTTCTAGGGTTAAGGATTGATGTGAAATTCAATTTCGTAGGTTGTATTGGATTGATGATTTCATGGATTGAAGAATGAAGGTTGTCTCTTGGTCTGGAAATCTGGTATGCAGCTCTGATTTCTCTCCGACTTCTTGGTTCTGCAATTTCTGGGTTCTGCAATTTATGGGTTCTGCACTTCTGCAGTTCTGGGTTTAATTGTTTAAATGTGATGTGGGTTTAATTGTTTAAATGCAAATATGAGTTTCTGTTGTGCAAATGTGCAATTGTTGTGGGTTAATTGATTATTTGATTTCAATACTTAACAGGTCAGTGCCTCAGTGGGTTTACTTAAAATTGTGCAATTGAGTTTCTGCAGCAAATATGGCATTCTGCTGTGCAAATGTGCAATTGAGTGATTTGAGTCTACTGCTTTCTGAGGTATTTTTTTCCTTTCTGTTCATTGTGCATTAGTAATTAAGGTGGATTTGGGTAGGTGGTTTTATTCATGATTGAATGGTGGAAAGAATAATAGTAATCAGCTACTGTTAGAGAAACATATATACTTGATCAGTTGATCGATTACTAAACAAGAAAGTAGGGACCAATTATATAGGTTGAGAATGAGAAATTTCCAGCTTTTGGTAAAAGAATTAGATGGATAGGGTTAAGCATCTTCTTTCTGCAATATGTAGGACTTGTTATTATTGATATTGGAAAACACATATACTGCTGGGTTATTATTAAACTCTCTTTCATATAATTTATATTGTGGTTTTTTATTTTTGTTAAATTAGTTATTATGAAAAGTAGTTAATTCAAAGTTAATTTCTTAATTTATAGGTGTTAGAGTAAAATGTCAAATCATGAGCCAAAAGCGAAGCGATCAAAATTCATTGACTCATGGTTTAAAAGAACAAATGTTGAGTCTTCAAGTTCATATGTGGTTTCTGAACCTTCCATATCCTCTCCAAATATTGATGTTGAACCCCAACCTTCCATTCCTGAACCACAAAATAATATCAACGCTCTTGAACGTGATCCTGGATTACGTTGTGCCATATGGAAATATCCAGTCAATGAGCGTGATAGTATTCGAAAAACCTATGTTTTGTTGGGTCCATTTCAACCTGAGTTAGAATTTCCATTCACTGAACAAGGGAGTCAACAACGTAGATTTCAGTTTTCTTGGTTCAAGGACAATCCATGGCTTGAATATTCAATTGCTCTTGATAGGGTGTATTGCTTCCCTTGTTTTCTATTTGACACTGAAGATTCTCAGCATACAGCATTCACCGTTGATGGGTTTAAGGCTTGGAAGAGGGTTTGTGGTAGTGATAATGTGTTGATGAAGCATGTAGGAGGCCTTAATTCTCCCCATCATGCTGCAATGCAAAAATGGGATTTATTAAGAAATCCTACCAAACAAATTGAAACAATTTTTCAGTCAAAATCTAGTAAGGATATAGAGGACAATCGATTGAGGCTTAAGGCTTCAATAGAAAGTGTAAGATTGCTAGCTAATCAAGGAGCTGCTTTTAGAGGCCATGATGAAACTGAAAACTCATTGAATGCGGGATATTTTAGAGAAGTCATAAAATCTTTTTCAAGAATGAGTATTGAGGTTGAGAGAGTTGTTTTGGGAAATGCTCCCGGAAATGCCAAGTACATTAGTCCATCAATTCAAAAGCAACTTCTAAATATTCTTGGTAATAAAGTGAGGAACAAGATACGTGAAGAAGTTGGAGATTCCAAATATTGTATTCTTGTTGATGAAGCAGTAGATATATCTAGTAAGGAACAAATGGCCATTATTTTGAGGTTTGTTGATTGTCAAGGTATTATTCGAGAACGATTTTTTAAGATTGTGAGTGTTCCTAACACTACCTCACAAACTCTTAAAGATGAGATTTCTAAAGTACTTACTATGTACAATCTTCAAGTGAGAAATATGCGTGGTCAAGGATATGATGGTGCTAGCAATATGAGAGGTATTTATAATGGGTTACAAGCATTGTTTCTTGAAGAGTGTCCTTATGCTTATTATGTGCATTGTTTTGCTCACCGCTTGCAATTGTCATTGAATGCTACAGCTAAAGGGGTGCCGGAGATTTGGCAATTATTTTCAAGTTTAAGTTTAATTGTGAATTTTGTTGATTCTTCTGCTAAGCGTCATTCTGCATTAAAAGTTGTGAGAAAGGAAGAAATTGCAGATTTGGTAGCGTGTGGCCAACTTCAAACAGGTACTGGTGCTAATCAAGTTTGTACTTTGCAACGAGCTGCTGCTACACGTTGGAGCTCACATTTTCGTTCAATTAAGAGTTTGATTGAATTGTTTAGTTCAACCAAAAAAACTCTTAATTATATGATTGAGCAAGGACCCAAGGAATTGCAAGGAGAAGCTGTGGCTGTTCTTAAAGCTATGATGTCTTTTGATTTTGTGTTCTGCTTGCTTCTAATGCACAAATTGATGAAAATTACTGAAGTTCTTTGTCAGACATTGCAGCGAAAATCTCTTGACTTCGTACATGCTATGAAGTTTGTTGGACATACAAAATCATTTCTTCAAGAGATGAGAGAAGAAGGCTGGGATGACTTGGTAAGAAATGTTGAAACTTTTTGTGAGAAACATGATATTGATATGCCTGATATGAATGCTCGTTATAAGGATGGTACAGGTCGTCGTTGCCAACAAAGAGATTTCATTACAGTTGAGCATCATTACCATATAGATGTCTTCAATGCTTTAGTTGATTTTCAGTTGAGCGAGTTGAATAGAAGATTCTCAGACCAAACATCTGAACTTCTTATACTTAGTTCAACCTTGGATCCTCGTGATAACTTCAGTAATTTTAAAACTGAAGGTGCATGCAATCTTGCAAAGAAGTATTATCCTGAAGATTTTGTTGATAGTGAAATGTTTGCTCTAGAATTAGAGTGTGCATATTATGAGAAGGATATGCGTAGTGATCCAAAGTTCCAGAATTTGGAATCCATTTCTGATTTGTGCAGAATGTTGGTTCAATCAAGGAAGTCAGAATTTTTCCCTATGCTTTATAGATTGATTTGTCTAGTTTTGACTATTCCTGTTTCTACGGCGACCACTGAAAGGGCATTTTCAGCTATGAACATCATTAAGAATAAACTTAGAAACAAGATGGAGGATGAGTTTCTTGGTGATTGTATGGTCCTTCACATTGAGAAAGAATATGCTGAATCTATTGACAATGAATCGGTGATCAAAGAGTTTGAAGCTTGTGGAACTCGTAGAGTTAGATTTAGTTAGTTTAGGTTCTTGTATTGCATTGCACGTTTATTTTGTTGTTGATTTTGTTTTTTATTTTTGTATAGATATGCATTTGAGGGGTAAGGCTCACTACGTCCCCCCCTGACTAGATGTACATTTTTTTTTTAATTTATAAAATTCTCTCGCACCGTCGAGATTCTCCATAATATATATATATATAATTTTTTTTTTTTGTTTAAGAAATCCAGCCCGTCCAAGGTTCCAATCCTGGATCCGCCACTGTGTACAAGTATCAATTGAATCACTAAAAGCATTTGAGTTCAACTACTGTTTTCAATTACAAGAAACAATACTGTTTTTTTCCTCAATGAATCTCCTGCACATACTTGAATCCCTTTGGTGTGGTTGGCCAAAATCGATGCTTTCTATTTTGAGTCAATCCAGTCCAGTATCACATCCTTGGTAACCGGCCACATAGGCATATACATGGCCTCGCAAGTCATCTGGTGTTGAAGCTCCTATGCTTTTATTCGAACGGCAGTTCAATGAATTTCACCATAGCATCCTTCATTCCCTGCAATATTATACTGTCGCCTCTCCATTATTTACCATCTTCAATGTTTATTTAACTCAAAATGTTACACCAAGAGAATTTCTACGTCTAGAGTTTTTTCCTCAGAATGACTAATTACCTGCTGAAAGAATCCCCAAATCCCCATTGTTTGCATGCCAGGTTCGGTTTGCTAAGCTCTTCCTGGTGCCCTTTTGAAAGCCGAGAAAGATCAATCATAGGAATTTAAGAAGAAAGATGACATGCATGATCTGTACTCTTTGGCATATCATTTTCATTCCTAAAGTATATATCTTTCAAGAACCTTCAAAGGGTCAGTCCTAACAAGTTGTTGAACATTTGTTACCGGAAGAGATGAGCCACAACTTGGGGCAGCCTCTCGATTAATTATTCCCACATTTGTGTATGAACTCATGTTATATGTTTCCTTCTTCTGAAGTTCAGTTTAAAACTGCATTTCTAACTTAAGGACCTTTAAGTGGTGTCTGATCATTATTTTTTATATGCTAAGGTGGATGACCACATTCCAGATCTTTAAAATTCCTTTTGTTGCTGAACATTGGACTTTCAGTCTGTCTAGTTTGTTGACATATACATGCATAAGCTTACACTCCTATTGGATGTTTACAACTTTGCTTCTGTAACTCCAAAGGGTAACTACTTTATAATATGTTTGCTCTGGCTAAATTGCAATAAATGTTTTGCTAGTTTACAATTGGTTATTCTAATGCAAAAATAGACAAAGTAAAGTATAGAAGAAGAGATTGGAATAATCTGTTTTGTATTTGATGATTGCTTTACAGTACAAAGCCTAGATTTATACAAAGACTATAGTCTATCTAAGGTTCAGATTCATGATTTACCTGAAAGACTCCCCATTCTTTGCAAGCCATGTCCAGCTTGTTAAGCTCCTCTTTGTGCTGTTTTAAAAGCAGAGAAAAATCAATGATAGGAATCTCAGAAGCAATATCATGACATGTATCTGCAATCTTTGGCACGTCTTCTTTATTCCTTAGGTATCTTTCTGGGACCAGCAAAGGATCATCTCTCACTGTTTCTTGAACATTTGGTACTGGCAGAGATGAGGCAAAACTTGGTGCAACCTCCCCTTCTGCTAATGTGACATGATCAGGATTTGAAACCATGTTTTCTTCTCTGATTTTTCACTGTAAAACCGTATCTATAGCACCCAGAGTCTTATAGACCAGTACTCCAAATGCTATCTGATTAATGCTGTTAAGGTGGTGATACATATTGTGGAATATTCCTTGGTTGTAGAACTATTGGATCTTCCTTTCTGCTTAGCCTTGACTGAAATGCAGAAGAGATTTAGTTTATCTCTTATTGGATGTTTTGTAACTTTGTGCTTCGGATTCCAAGGTTAACAACATTGTGCAATTGCTCTGTTTAAATCATATTAGCAGAGAATAAAATTACAATTTTATTATTATTTTGGTAGTCTTTTGTAACTTTGTGCTTCGGATACTCCAAGGTTACAACAACATTGTGTCAATTGCTCTGTTTAAATCATACTAGAGAATCAAATTACAATTTTATTATTATTTTGGTAGTCTTTAATAGTGTTCTGTGTTCAATACAGTATCTTAATTAGAGATAATTTAAATGAAGCACTAGCTGTTCTTTACAAGATAATAAGTTCCATAGACACTCTCCCAAAACAAATTGCATTAAGCTTTTAGTAGTACGTAACAGATCACCCAAGTCCCACCAGCCTACAAGTAACTAATGTTTACTTCCATATAATATCTTTAATATATACTTGTTCCATTTGCTTCTAATTGAAAACAAAATAAGCATAGTTGAAATGTTGATCAGGACTAGCTACAATCCCTTTCTGTAATTTTCATTGGGGAGGGCAGAAAGTGATGACATACCGTGAAGCCCTGCATCTGTTAAGGCTTGAAGAGTCATCAAAAGCATAGCTATAAGCCTTGGGGCATATAGCCTTAAACAGATGAGCAAAAAGAGTTGGCTTGCAAGTGTTTGGGTTTGCATAGTTTCCAGTGCAGCAATACTTGGCAGATTGCATAGCCAAGCAGGCACTTTTACACCCCACGACCTTGCCTCCTCTCCTCACTTCCAAAGCTGATGGGCAGCAAATGTTCAAGTCAACTTCACACGAAGCAACACCACAACCTATTCCACCCCCAACAGGTTTCATGGACACTGGCAAATTGAAGCCATCGACCAAGCTCACGTCATAGAAATGGAGGGGTGAATTTGATGTTCCAAGTGTCATTTCGACCACAGTTGCTGGGGGAATACCACCTTTTCCTTGGCAATGCAATTGGCCAAAACAGTCACCGGTTTCACAGTTACCCTTTCCATTACTGTCAAAGGAGCAACCCTGCCTTCCCCATATCCTTCCTGACCATTTTTCAGGCACATCAAGAACCACTTCCTCACCACTTCCAAGATGGAAACCGCCGCTTTGGGGGGTGGCTAGGCCTGCACCTCCAAGTATACCAGGCCATATGCTTTCATTGCAGTTGTTTACTAGAATGAGTTGAGCCCCATCTGCAACCAAAAGTCCAATCAAAAACCCCCAAAAAAAAAAAAGTGCATTAATGAATAGAGTATATATACATAGAAGATGGTGAAGAATTACTTGTAATTGAGATTGAGGCTAATATATATAACAAGGGAAAGAGAAGAGAGGAAGCAGGCATTGGTTTTTCAGAGTCTAATTACTTGAATTTAGTTAGTGAAAGAGAGAGGGACTGAGAATAGGAGAGGTGCTTTGGAAATACTTCATGAGTACAAGCATATATATACAAGTTGAGACAACGGCATGCTTTTTAAGTGAATTTAGGTGTTTCAGTGTCTTCTGCTTTCTTTCTCTACTCTCTTTCCCTTTTACTTTCATGATAAAGGGAATATATTCATTGCTTCCCATTGAGGGCTTTCTTTTCTCCATCATTGTCCAAAAATAAATTGTAGTCAGTTTTCCAAATAAAAGAGGAAGCTGCACTAGATTTACATATCATGGAATGTGAAGTTGAATATTGTTAGAGCATTTGTTTGGGTTTCTTGATCATCAATTAATTCATGTGATTCTCAGGCTTATGGAAAAGTAATAGGATTTACAAAAGTGAAATGATCACTGTTTTAAAATACACAAGTAGCAGCAATTATAATGAAAAGTAATATTGGTAGTGGCTTTCACCTTAGTTTACAAGTAATCTTCAAGTTATTGGTTCATTGTTTAAGGTAAAGTGATTTCTAGGAACATTATCATGCATCCATCTTTATGTTAAATCACAAGATCTTTCTTCTTTTGTGTCTCAGAAGCAGAAGGTATGCATGTTTGTGAGTTATAAAGTTTGGTTTGGGCAAAAGAAAGTGAAAGATTATGGACTAGTTTGGTTTTGGATCCGAAAAGATAGGCTCCTCCATCTTATGTAACTGCAGCTAACAGTTTAGGACTGAGTAATCAAATTTCCCAATTGGATTGTTTTTTTTTTTTTTTTGTTGAGAATATCCCAATTGGATTGTTAGAAGTTAAAACAATTGGAAAAGTTTTCAAACCAACATAGTGTATATTAAGCAAATACCTCCTCAAGCTGCTTCTTCATATACTCTGCAATTTGCAAACCAACAAAGTACGGATTAATGGGGAGTGGAGGTTTCCTAGTACCTCTTGCACCTAACACTTCGATCACATATGACATTTCTGAGTTCTGACCTTCATTACTCTAAAGTATAAGCAAGTTGGCCAGTTTAATGATACTTTAGCCATGATGAACTACTAGCTTGCCACCATATATGTTCTCCTTTTATTAAAGAAATAATAATAACACATTTGTTCATCAATTAGTACATAATCTCATTTATTATGTGTTTCAGCATAATGGATTTTTGCAGTCAATATTATCAACACAGTCTTGAGGTCAAATCACAATAACCGCAACAATTCTTCTCCGCTTTATTTTTGATTTAAGAGAGTCTCTCTTTATTCTTCTTTAATACATATTCTCATCTAAAATGAAAATAATCCCGTCATATTGGTGGACTTTTTTTTTTTTTTTAGGCAAAGGAAATTTATTAATGAATACGATTGGAATCATACATAAGGGCATCCAGGATGATTTCTGGAGCATTTACAAACCACTCATGATTGATATTGGACTCAAAACCCTGACTAGCAAATCGATGAGCTACAGTATTAGCCTGTCTACGAACAAATCTTAAACTAATACCTGCAGTTGAAACGAATAAGTCCTTAACTTCAGCAATTAAAGCACTGAGTTGAGAAAGGTCAGTCTGCTCACTGGTGATAGCTGTGACTGCAACCTGACAATCACTTTCGATCACTGCACTTGCTACCTGCATGGATTGCAAGAGTTGCATGCCTTGCTTCACAGCCAGCAGCTCGGCATGGAGAGGAGAACTGACATAATCCACTCTGTGAACAAAGGCCGCAACAAACTGTCCTTGCATATTACGAAGCACTCCGCCTGTTCCCCCGTAGGGAACTTGGGGTAAATAGGCTCCATCTACATTCAATTTCAAGACATCCCCGACAGGGGGTTTCCATTTGTTACACAGCTGTTGTCTGCCATGAGAAGGACCCCCACACAGGTTGGCTTGAAGATATTCCTTGTACCAAGCTAACGCATTGGCCACCAGACAAGGGCTAGATTGAGAATGGTTTTTCCATAAAATGTCATTCCGGTTTCTCCAAAGATTCCATAAAAGGACAAGAAGCTTATCAAATAAGGGTGAAGGCATGGAACTAGCCTGTTGTAATAACCAGTCCTTCCACAGCAAAGTAGAAGGAGGGATAGCAAAATGGTGAGTATTCCAAATATCCCTGGCTATCGAACAATCACAGAATAGGTGTTCAAGCGTTTTTGCAGCTTGGGAACACACCACACAGTGTATCTCACCTGTATACCCCTTCGCTGTCAAGGCAACCCTAGTTGGAAGAATATTATGAGCAGCACGCCATCCAAAAATGGCTAACTTATTAGGGACTTTGGCCTTCCACAAGGCCTTCCAAAGTGGAACAAATGGGTCTCAAGTAGATGTGGACGCAAAAATGTGGCCAATGGAAAAAGAGCAAACCACCTTATATGCAGATTTAACCGAGAACCAACCTTTCTTATCGAACTTCCAAGCAATCTTATCTGTCCCAAAGAGTCGACTTAAGGGAATAGTCAGAATATGCACGGCCACATCGGCGGTAAAGCAAGCATGAACTGCCACAGAATCCCATGATCCGGTACTAGAGTCAAGTAGGTCAGAAACCAGCTCAAAAACAGTGTCAGGAGGTCGAGTTACCGAGTGGGAAGCAATATTGGGAATCCAGTCGTCGGTTCATATATTGACAGAGGTCCCATTGCCAATTCGCCAATAAATACCAGCTTGTAAGGTTGGTCTTGCCTCCAAAATACTTCGCCACGAATAGGAAGGTCTATCTCCCAAATCCGCTGTAAGAAACGAACCATTTGGATAGTAAACTGCCTTGAAACCACGAGCGACCAGTGATGTAGGATTGGACAAAAGTCGCCACCCTTGTTTCGATAACATGGCAAGATTGTGAGAGTAAAGGTGTTTAAACCCCAAACCACCCTGCTCCTTTGGGAGGCACATTCTCTCCCACGACCTCCAATGGATCTTCCTTTTCTCATCAGTGCTTCCCCAGAAAAATTGGGCGCAGAGTTGTTGAAGGTCATCACAAAGGGACTTGGGAAGTAGATAACAATTCATGACATAGTTCAAAAGAGCTTGAGCAACAACTTTGAGAAGAAGCTCTTTCCCTCCTATACTAAGTATCTTCGATCGCCAACTTATCAATTTCTTGGTGAGTCTTTCCTTCAAATAAGCAAAGATGCCCGACAAGGCGACAATCACACTCGGTTTTTTTGGACGTTCTTGAGCCCTGTGTATGTGAATGTTTCAACCGTTAGAGCACAATATGGTGCTTCAGCAACAGTTCCCTTCAAGTGACAACATGAACATTGCATTTTTCACACCTAGTGCTGATTTGGTGTACACTAGTTATAATTTTATTCGTTTCTGCTAGATTTATGTGCCTCCTCTTATTATTGAGATCTTATGTAAGTCTCATATTATGATGGATCTTTTAACTTATCTAATACAAATTTCAACGAAGACATACTTTTTAACTTTAGTTCAAAGTTTTTTATACATATAAATAGGTAGTTAATGGGTTATAGGCTTTCTTTATGAGCATGGAACCGTCAAATAATTGAATTTAATAACACTGTGCTACTACCACAAACTCTTTATCTGCTTCATGATGATAGATGGAAGATATGTAATGATCTTTTCTAACTTGAGTTATTAATATATTGATACGATATTCATTAAAAAAAACATATAAATAGGTTGAGTTAGTGTCGTGGCATTCGATATTATTTAACGAAGATTTAGCAGTTAATAACTTAATATGTAACGCGATTACGCGAAGCAAACATGATAAGTACTACTATTGCTCGTGTAACAGAAACCGCAACCTAAAACCCCCCTTTTTCTACTCCTGTTGAGGTTTTGGGATTTCTCTGAGCGAAATCAGCAACCACCATGATACGCACTGCGCTATCACGAGCAGCAGCCACCGTCGCCGCCCGCACCTCCGCCAAGCTCCGCCCTTCCCTTCTGGCACGGTGGAGATCGTCCAGACATCTCCACGATGGGATTAACGCCAACCCTGTTGCTGTTCAGATGATCAACTACGCCCTCTCTCTCGCCAGGTCTCACAAATCAGGTTCCTTTACAACTCTCCTCCTCAATTCCCCATTTTATTTTCTCCAAGAATCAAATTCCAACTCAGTTTGATTTTGATTAAATGTAGATGAATCGTACGGTCAAGCTCAGCTTGTGCTGGAACAGTGCCTTTCATCTCAGCCTGGTGAAGGCCAGGACCTTGCTTCTGATAATTCAAGGGCAATGGTGTTAATGGCCATGTCTACTTTGTTATCTGAAAGGTTGCACCTTTTTCTTTTCCTTGTGTTTTTGGTGATTCCAAAACCCAATTAAGTAGTATGTGTTATGGATTAAAAAAACTTATCTTGCTTCGAATTTGATTCTTTTAGAGGAAGGCTTGATGAAGCAACAGAAAAACTGCAAAAAGTCGAAGACTTGAGCAGCTCTTCAGTTGGTGTTAGGAGTAAGATTTTGCTGTACCTTATGCATGTATACTATTTTTAAGGTTGGCTTAATGGAAAGACTTTACTGACTAATGAAGCTTTCCGGCTTGTGTTATAGTTGCCGCGTTGGAGGCGCTTGTTGGACTGCACTTAGAGTTAAAGCAGGTACTTCATTACAAGACCATTAGTATTATGTTCTTGTTTGCTTGTATGTTTCGATTTAGTAAAGATGGTTCTCACTATATAGGATCATACCTCATCAGTGCTCGCTGATAAATGCTTAGAACTGTCGGAGAAACATGATGAACTTGGATCTGGTGGTTCTGAGGGATATACTCGTGCTGTAGCGGTAAAAGGGCTTGTTGAGCTTGTGCATGGTAATCTGGGATTATGTAAAGATGTAGCTAAAGGTACCTTTTCTCTATTAATACTCTCATATTTGCTTTAACTAGTTACTATGAGTCTCAGGACATAAAATTTATATTTGGAGCTTTGGGTTCTCTGCAGGTGAACTTTTCATTCGAGAAGTTGAGAGAAATGTTGAGGAAGTTGAAGAATTCACTGGTATGGTTCATTTGAATGTGATTGTGTCAACCCATTTTTCAAACTTCTACATAATGTCATTAATCAAAAGGTTGTAGGTAGTACTGCTTTATTCTTTGGAGAGCTCTTGCATGCCAGACAGAGCTTTGAGATGGCGAAGAAGGTATACCAGAAAATTGTCCAAAATGATTCCAGGAATGAAGAGTTCAGTGACCCAAGTGCATTAGCAGCTGGTAATATGTCGTCAGACAATGTTTTGTTAGCGGCCACATGTGCGTTGGGACAGCTTGAGGCTCATTCAGGGTAAGCTCTTGATTACTGTTGAACCTCTCCCTTTGCCATTTCTGTCTACCATGCCCATGAATTTAACCTTTCTTCTTTTAGGAACTTCGGTGATGCTGAGGAGATGTTAACGAGAGCTTTAACTAAAACAGAGGAACATTTTGGTCTGTTGCTTTGATAATACTTTTCTTATGAAGTACAGTAATTTCGTAATTTTAGTGAATGATATGCTTGTTGCTCCTGTGGCTTCATAATTTGTGTGTAGGCTCTCATCATCCTAAAGTTGGCGTTGTTTTAACCTGCATAGCTCTCATGTTTCAGCGTAAAGCAGTCCAAGAGCATTCCAGTTCTATATTGATCCAAGAGGTCAGAACTTGCATGTTATCCACATGTTTTTCCAAAAGTTGGAATGCCTCTTGCCATTTTCTTGCTACAATAATGTTTATATCCATGACCTTATTGACAGGGACTTTATAGAAGGGCAATAGAATTGCTGAAAGCTCCAGCATTGGAGGCTGAAGGTATGTGTAATTGTGCAGTCTGTGGCATCATTTTCTCCTACAAGAACCTTTAGTTAACTGTGTTGCTGCTCTTTTTTGGATTGTGTAGGTGCAGAAGCAAAGGTAGATAGAAGTGATATAGTGGCCCTTGCAAGAGGTAATGGCTAAACATCTGAACAGCTTTTCAGAATGCATTTTGATTAAATCCATAATCAGAGACTATAACTGATGAAGGAGCGTAAATTTTTCTTTCGTATCTTGATGGTGGGACATGCACCATAGAATACATATTTGTATCAGTAGTTGTGATAAACTTCTAATTTCAAGTTGAACAGTCTTTGTATAGTGATGTGGAAACCTGTAATGGCATTCTCTTTGACATGTTGACCTTTTAATTTGAAGGTTCCCGAAAAGGTTATGTTCATTGATATAAATAAGTTATTGTGTAGGTGGGTATGCAGAAGTACTTTGCATCCAACAGAACCGAAAGCATCAAGGAGAAAAAATGAAGAGATGGGCAGAGGCTGCATGGGGAAACCGCCGGCTCTCATTGGCAGAAGCACTAGATGTATCTACATCTTTAAAAGTTCCAATTATAGATGCTCGAATCAGCAGGGTTCTGTAGTGTTTTCATTCCTAGGATCTGCAGACAGCAGTGGCAGCTCAAGGTTCCTTCGTGTTATGCAGTGGAGCAAGAATAGTTGTTCTAATCCCATCAGGCCCTTTGCACTGCCTAATGATATAGCAGATACGAGCAGACAAGCAGCATACTTCATAGAGAAGTATCTTTAAGCCATTTGACATTATGGCACGTGTATCATTATGTACCTATCTACCGATAATGGAGAGGCATCTATGCCGGAAGTTATATACATACTTGGAATAATGCTTGTTGAAATAAATTTTGATAGGGAAAAAATTTTGGTGGTGGTTTTGTTGCTTCTATACTGCAATTACTATTTTGAAGATTAATAAGACAGATTAATGTGCGCCAAATCTGAGGTCCGACAGACCTTAACCAGGACTCACGAATTGGCAGAAAAATGACATAACAAGATCAAAGAGTCTTGTGCATTGACGTAAGAAGATTGGAAAGGTCAAAGGAGCTCGTTTTAACAGCTATATCATAATTTCATTTCATTACAAGAGTCTGCACACAAATTACTCCAGATACAAAACAGAGTTACCGACTTAAAGATGAACTACAAAATGCTTTTCAATTAATGTTACTTTCATTCCCATCTTGAATAATCAAAGAGGAATATCAAGACCTTTTCCAATTTCCACTCCAATCAGCTGCAGTATCCCCTTGTTCAATATCTGAAAATTATTATAATAAAAAAAATTAAAAAAATTAAAAAAACATGTCAGCCAGAAATCAAACCTTCCAGAGCTTAATCATTGGCAATAACAGACCATTACAACAACAATAGAAGAAGAATTTACCAATTCTACGATGAAAGTTCCAATTAGTCCAATCATACAAGCTCTAGAATTCCATATTTCTGCAGTCCTGGTGAACCCAAGAAAAGGAGCCTGAAACTTTGGCTCTACTTTTGGCACCACTACCTGAAATGTTCATACACATCATGTTCATCACAACTAGATAAATACATTGAAGGAGTTAATCTATGATGACAAAGGAAGCAAAGAACATACTCCAGGAGGAAGCTTGGCGGCTCGAACGCTGAAGGTGGCACGCTTCGTGGAGGCTGTGCGATGCAAAGTCCCATTTGGGAAAATACAGAGTTGCTGGGTTGGATGATTTGCTGTTAAAACCCTAGCAGGGAGGAAGGAAGATGATAGTATGGTAGATGATGAAGTTGCCATTTTTTTTTTTTTGGTGGTTGTGTTCTATGCAACTCTTATGCGATTGGTTCCTTTAGCTTCCTTATCAACTTGACTCTATAGAATACTTGGCAAAGAGCTTTCCACGTACATATTTGGATGCTTTGTATTATAATGATGGATGTCGTTTGACTTGTGTGTGGACTTTGGACTTTTGCTGGTGGGACATGCCATAAATAACTTCTCCTCTGATCTCTATGGTCGATTAAAGTTCTGAACTATGAGTCTTTAACTCTCACAGGTCACATTTCATGAACAGTGTTTCTGGCTAGTTCGTTCGTGTCATTGATTCTTTATGAGCAAGAAAACACTAGCGGAAAGAGAATACAGCAGTATGTGTGTAGTTTGCTGCTTCTCTGCGCATGTTAGCTTGGAGAGAAAGGTGGAGTCATGCATTTCCAATTAAGAGATTAAACATTTGCGGTATAGTGATTGTCTAACACTAACATTACGTGGTCGTCGTTAATATGCATGTAGTAGGTTAAAAGAAGAACTGCTTGCTCTTATTTCTTGTCTGATAAATATCATGGAGTTTGTTTAAATTCTGGGCCAAGACTTTCTTGGCCGTAAATCTCACTATATGTTGTTACTATAGTTGCATACAAGTTAAAGATTAAAAGGAAAAATGAAAGACACCTTTTTTTTTTTTTTTTTTTACTCTTCTTCTTCTTCCCTCTTTCTCTTCCGGCAGATCCTTGCTGTTGATTCCGCAGTGTCCATTCTTTGAGCTCTCATCTTAAAGAGGGAGAAATCAACATGATAATGAGAAAAGTTAATCCGCTCCTTCAGCAACACAGTTGTGGGACTTGAAGGGCAGAAATGGAAAACCCTGTGAGCTAGTAAGTTGTAGAAGCAATCATCAGCTACTGCTTGTGCTTCCATGAGCTTCTGGCACTTGACCAACTCAGCCTAATAAGTTGAAGAACCAATTATCAATAAAACAGTTGGAGAAAATTAATAGTAGTGGAAAAAAGGGGCATAAAGGGGACTCCGACGTTCAACCTTTTGATTGTTATCCAGTAGACTTGTAGCACAGGCTAGGTAGGTATCAGATGCTGTACTTGAAATAATTGACTTGTCTAGGCTGCAACTTAGAGCAGATATGGCAACCACGCTTGGCCTAAACTCCAGCAGCTTCGAGTCTGGACCATTTCATTTGGTTCCGTTACTTATTAATCATTATTCATGTCAGTAAGAGTATGCATAATATTAGTATATACACACATAAATCATCACACACTCGCACACGATTTTTAAACAGCATCGATTATTTTCTGTATTGATACTGTGCAATTTGTGTCTGAAAATAACCTTTTTTTCCGGTCAGGAGATGTCTACAGATGTTTTGTTTAGTATTAATTTAGGGATCCAAAATTCCAAACTTCATCGTTTCTCTTAATCCATACAACTAATAAGTAGTTAAATAGAGAACCAGACCATATGCAACTCACATACTACCTGAAATAGCTCCAAGAAGCAAGTTGTTGAATTTGGTAATCAACTGTTCCTGAATTTGAGGTTTAAAGGATCTGGAGTCAAGATTGATCAATGATAACAGCAGTTCTAGGTACGAGTAAGCTGTTGTAGAAGCAATGCGCCATCCTAATGCCTCTAGCACCATTATTTCCATTCGTTGGATTGTGATGGAGTCAAAAGAGTAGTCCAGATCCTCCCTCTTCAGTTCATATATATCACCAAATGAAACAATTGGTAAATATATTCCTAAAACTTAAAAAAACATTAGCTGATCACACAATAACTAAATTAAGTATACCTGAATTTCAAGCAAGGTAGGAGAGCAGGTGTCATTAAACTTGGAGGCAATGGATAAGCAAGCAATAGACAACAATTCCACCATCCAATATTTCCATGGCTGGAAACTCACCAAATTGTGGAAATATATGAAGATTAAAAAAAGTAGAAATGGGGAAAAAAAATCCCTCCCCTCTCACACACATATATACAGGTATATCATATTGCTTACATTACAGTGATTCATAGATATGAAGCGATCAAGGTAGTTTGCAGCATAAAAAACAGTTCTAAGGGAGAGGTTCAAGCGGCTTCTAGACTGGAAAACACAAACAGTAGGAGACAACTTGATCAGCAAAGAAAAGGGTAGTCATGGTTCTTGAAAAGTAATCATATCAATACTAACCTTGATAAACCATTGAATGCTTTTAAACCTAGCAATGACCAAATGATTTGAGCAGAGATTTTCTACGTAGTTCGGTTGGGGCATGTAACTCATCTCCTTCTCCAAGCATATAGTAAAAGATTCATCATAGTCATCCTTACTTCTTGCATACATTGATAATGTTCCACAATCAATCATGTAGTTCATAGCAGTCGTCAAAGGGCTGGAAGGCCACACCTCATCGCAGAGCAAACTTTGATCCATATGTCCAGATTCTCAACCAATTGGAGAAGCAGGAGCAGCAGCAGTTACTACAGTATTATTGTTTTCGAGCTGGCCTATGTATTTGTACCTTAATCTCCAAATTCAATAATATATGGGACAGCTCTGACATGCACCAACACCAATCTTTCTTGCCTATGATTTATTCTGTGTACTTTGACAGATGGAGAGAGAAAACTAAAGATACCATTGTTGATGGTGAAAAGGAGAGAAAGTTGGCTATATATAAGAAGAGGTGGTGGCACTGTAGCTGTAGTGGGTGGTTAGAGAGAGAGAGGGAAATAAAAAGAGGGAGACGTCCCTCATGAAAGGGGTAAATGCAGCAATGCAGCTAGAGCGTGTGCGTGGTTAGATTTTAGAGGGTGGTTTTTAATTTTCACTGTGGCTACCAATTGCGTGAACCCATGCACGAGGATGGCTCTGTGAGCTACTTATACGAATTAATGGCTTCCATTATCATCATCATCCATCGCCTTCAATATAGGGTTATTAAGCAGTCTATACAGCTAGGATCAACGTTGTTGGCACTGAAGTTGAGAATGAGATGACTGAAAGTGGGAGATAGTGGGGCTCTCTTCTAGTTGCGTTGGGTCCACGTTGTACGTGATCGTTTTAACTCTTGAATGATCGATCATGAGGCCTTGGTGATTGGATGATTGCCTTCTAACAAAAACTGCCATTTTAACTGAATATAACCCCCCTTTGATATTTCATTAGAGCAAGTTCACCCGTAGTCAAGAAAAGACAAAGTCGAGAAGTCAAGAATTCGACCGGTCAAGTTACTATTCACTGCCACTGGATATGGATTTACACCGGTTGTTTTTCTTGCCCGGTCAACACTGTTCACTTTTCACTATTCACATTATATTGGTCACGTAATTCACTGTTCATCAATGTATTTCACTGTTTGGATTTACTGTTTAAGTTTTTTTTACTGTTCATTGGTGATTTTCACTTGCTCCCCCATTCGTCCGTGATCTTCACTTGCTCTCTCTTTCACGTCTCCTGCTGCGTGGCCCCCTGTGACGTCAGCCATGCTCTGCTGCGGGGCGAGCTGGTGGCTGCCCAAGCCTAGGCAAGACAAAAGGCATGCGCTTGGAATTTTTCATGCCCTTGGGGCAAAGAAAGCCAAACTTTGCCCAGTTAAAACTGGCCCGGTGGAGGAGAAAATATGCACTTGCCCAGTCACCACATCATCATTCCATGACTTTGCCTGGTCAAGAGCAGATCGCTGGACTTGCTCTTACTGACAATGTCAATTCCAAACTCATAAATGCAAAACTTTCGCTTGTTGTTGGATGATAATTATACCGGAACATTTTACACTTTCAAGCTTTTATTTTTTTAATTTTTTGATGCAATGAGTGATAGCAGAGGAGCAACCTCTCTAAGAGCAAGTCCACCTATTGGGGGTAAATGTCAAGGTCGTAAAGTCACTGGGTCGACTGGTCAAGAAACTGTTCACTACTACTGGATATGAGTTTCTACCCGTTCTGTTTCTTGACCAGTCAGTTACTGTTCATTGAAAAAAAAAAATTTAATTTGTTTATTGTAAAATTGAAATATATTTGATGTAAATAGATCATTTGCATACTCTTTGTGAGTCCCGGAATTCATCGAGCTTAATTGAGATCGTTCATTAAATTATTTATTTACAATCTTTGTAATTATAAAAGATGCTTGAGAATATTTTTAGAAATTTTCACGAGTGAAATCCGTGATTTAAGAGTTGGATAATAAAGTTCATGATACAACGAGTTTGTCAGAATTTTTGGGGAATTTTTCGGATATCCGAGCTATTTATAATAATTTTTCAAAATTACGAGATTTTAGAAATTATTAAAAGAAAAAGGAGAAATTTGTGCTATGCGATTTGGGCCATTGAAATACCCACAGACTTCATCATAGCCGTCCAAATTCAATTATTGGAGGCTATATATTGGATCAGATTGGGTCAAACATGCAGACCACATAAGCTTCTTATGGGCTTCTGACCAGAGAGCGCAACTCAGAAACCCGGAAAGAGAATCCGACCGGCACTCCACCGACCGGCCATCTCCCGGCGGCGGACCACCTGCGTCCGATCCCTCTCCTCAGTTCCAACATCCTCCTGGCGGTAGATTATCCAATCGGTGACCACAGCGGCTATACGAGGCTCGAGAAGCATGAAGTTTTTCCGGCGGCTACGGTGGCCGATTTAACTGCATGAGGTAGGAAATTCAATCCTCTCAACACCCTCTACATACTAATATTCTTAGTTTTTGAAATCGATCAAGTTTTGATGATTTGGTTTCTGGGTATTCCTCGGCTCCATCGCAGCTCTTCGGCATCGACGACATCTCCGGCGCTCCTGGCTTAGTTTCTGTCGCGACCTTGCTGAAGTCAGCCACGATATGGAGCGGGCCGAGCTGGCAGCCGGTCCCCATGGGTCAAGAATTATGTCAAGGCTTTGCCTTTTTTTCTTGGCCTCGGTCATGAAAATCCAAACTTTGGCTGGTTAAAACTTTGCCAGTGGAAGTTTGTTTTTCCCAATTTATGGTCACCACCTAGGATTGATGAGGTGGAGGTCGGTCAAGGAGAAACCGGTGGACATGCTCTAACACTCCAATTTATTAAGCCAAAAAAATATGAATGACAATGAAAGGGGACCTAACCAAAACCTCAACAATAAACAAGCAAAACAAACAAGTCAACAAAATCTAAACTGTCTAAGTATATAGTTTTGGTATCAGGATTTTGGAAATATTTATAAAAAGAAGGGGAAATGATCATTAACCCAATTTCAGCTTAAAAATTGCCCACTTGCTCCACTAACAGTTTTTTAACCCCATTTACCCAAAACACTCTAAGGGATTATTTCCCTAATACCTAATTAATTCATTTTTTATTCTTTTTATTTATTTTTGGGACAATTTTGGCCCTCCTTCTTTGTCACTTAGAGAGAGAAGTGATAGAAGACCTTGGCGGACTCCGGTGACCAGTGGCCGGCTGCGTGCTCCTGTGACCGGAATCCGGCGATCGGTCACTGGAATCTGGAATCCGGCTACCGGACTGGTGACCGGATTCAGGCGTATGAATTTATTGCCCCCCTAATAATACTCAGTAACCATATTATTGCCTCCCAGTAATCATATTATTGCTCCCCAATACTTATATTATTGCCTCCCAATAATCATATTATTGCCTCCAATAATCATATTATTGCTGTCCAGTGAATTGTATAAACTCCCAAAACCAAAATGAATATACTACAGGCACAATTGATAAATTTATATGCACATTATTGCCCCTCAATACTCATATTATTGTCTCCTAATAGTCATATTATTGCCCCCTAATAATCTTATTATTGCCCCAATAAACAGTGTATTGCCCCTCAATAATCTTTTTATTGCCCCCATGAAAAACAATAAAAGACGGATTTGCTGGAGATTGTTTGCGATACCGGGAGAGTTGCAATACGCCAACACCGAGAACAACTGCACATTCATGAAGAGCTACAGTTTTGTGGAGGTGTTTGTACTCCAGGTACTCGATCCAGTCCCACGTCGGATAACCCCTCGGAGTGGGTATCCACGACTTGACCTGCCACCAATCCCTCCGACCCGATTGACCGGGCAAGCTCTTCCACGGCTCGGACGATTCTAGAAGGCTCGACGCCGACGGTGGACAAGGCTAGGTGCTCAAACGCAAAGGAGAAAAGCTCGTCACCTGCCAAAACGGTAACATCTTCGCCGAAAACCTTGTGGTTGGTGGGCTTCCCGCGGCAGAGTTCGTCGTTATCCATGCACGTCAAGTCGTCATGGATCAACGACATGGTGTGGATCATCTTGACAGCGCAGGCCGCCAGCACGGCGACGGACTCAGACCCTCTGACGAGCTGGCACGCTGCGACACACAGAACGGGTCGGACCCTCTTGCCTCCAGCGAGCAAAGAGTACCGCATCGCTTCGTGGATCGTAATCGGGTCTTTCAGCGAAACGGCGGCGTCTAAGGCCCGGTTGATGGATTCGGCCTTCTCCACCATATCGGTCTTGAAATTGAAACTGGGCTTCCCGGATTCCTCTTCCTTATGCTCCTTCACAGTCTCCTGCTTGGTCAGGATTGCCGTGACGGAACTAGATCGGGTCTTTGAACAGAGAGAGAGAGAGAGAGAGAGAGAGATGAGTTTAGGGAGAGAGTGTGAGAGGAGTGTAGTTTGTTAATTAAAATGAGGGTAAAACTGTCATTAACGTTTAAATTGGGTTAAAAAACTTTTAGTGGAGCAAGTGAGCAATTTTAAAGTTAAAATTAGGTAAGTGGTCATGGCCCCTAAAAAGAATGCCAATAAATAAAATGTTTGATAAGGAAATGAGTTTAAACTTTAAAGCAATAGGCTGCAATTCAGTATTTGCAGATGCTGCTGCAGGAGGTGTGGTGTTGAACGATCGTCTTGTTCAGCAGCCCTTCTAATCGATGTGTTTCCAGTTCTAAAGCATATATTCATAGCCCTTGAATCAGGTAAACCACAGGGTCCAACTACTTTGCTAAAGAAAAAGAAGAAATTACTGATTGAGTTGTTTATCGACTTTATCCTGGAATCTTGAACTACTGCCTAGGTAGAGCCTGTAAGACGATAGGTAGTAGTTCCATACAGCATAGTGGCAGCACGGGTTAAGCCCAATTCCCCTTACTCGCAGTATTCTGGGTTTGACATCCCCAATTACCGCTTACTAGGTTGTAGCCTTGTAGGTACCAGAGAAAATTACATGCTAAACATACTGAAGATAATGCCAAGAATCATAGAGAACGAACTAAACTTTCCTGTATTTCTCAATCAAAAATTCACGATCAAATGCATGATATCATCTCAAAGTCACTAGTATATGGTAATCACAACACAGCTCGTTACGTACCATTACTAACACAAAACGAATCTACATATTGTTAACGTCTACCATGCTTGTACAAAAGAGAGAATATATGTATGACAAATACTATCGCAGTTCGTAGGACGAAAAACTGAATCCTAATCTTCCCTCATTTGTGGATTTCAGCTCAAGCTTCTGGAACGGGCTGCAGGTTGGTTCACATAGCATTTCAGTCAATAAGTCGCAATGTACTAATGAAGTGACAAAAGACGGTGAATGGTATGAAAAGTGATAGTTTACTTCCTACGCATAAGCACATCCCCATCATAAATAGAAGAAATCAACAGCATTCTATATTTTGAACAAAGCAAAGAGTTACAATACGTCAAATTCATAGACCAACAAGAAGATGAAGGAAAGCTACCTGCTATTAGGATCATAATAAAAGCCGTTGATGGAGCCATCACTACATGAGAAACACACATAGTAAAAGCCGGCTATAGTCAAACCACAGTCTGTGCCAACATTCACAAAGTATTGCTCCTTCCATCTCTGCACCAGCAAATCAAAGAACTCAATTTTATTGGACATTTGATTTTTGCTAACTGACAGGTGATAATAAAGCATTTAGACCAGTTACCAACTTACCATGAATATGTATTTATAGTTGCTGAGATCTAATGATTTGCCACCATCAACTTCCACTCGGCTCTGTAAAATGTCGAATTAGTTAGGAGACAAAAGAACTTCAGATATGAAAGACAACATTAAGACTCCTTAGCTTACCAAAAGAGCAGAAAAAGAAGGAAATTTGGTCCAGTGCCTTATATCATCATCGTGTCTGTCACAAGTTGCACAAACATTTGATTGTTATTCACCATCACAACTAGCTAAATATGGGTCCTTTCTCAATTGTAGATAAAAGAACAAAAAGCCATACGTTGCTTCCCACTTCTCAGTGAAGAAAGTATAATTCTTGGTGTCAACAATCTCCCCTTCCCAAAAGGTGACGACCTACCACACAATGAAAAGAAAGTAAATGCTCAATGAAGGCCTCCTATGATGAAAATACAACAGTTTCTTATGAATCGAGATAAAATTAGTCAATACAATGATGATAATGCAGAAAATCGAGAAATAAAAGATAAAACAGATCAAAGTTCAATTCACTTTATGTCAAAGAGGTTGGTGGTGGAGAAACAAACAACTAGATGGCAACGTCCAGAAAAAAGTGGTTACCTCGAATTAATATGCAAGAGTGACTTGAGTGCATATTTAAGCATGTTGTCTAACTTAATTCCAAACCCAAAGCAAATATAAAGAAAACCTATCTATCCTATGAGACACGCGGTTTTCAGCGATAAATGGATACGAAGAGGCAAAGAGACAGTGAGTGAAAGACTGATGAATTGGAAATCAGGCAAACTAAGTCAGCTGCAGCACCCAACAAACACAGAGAATGCATGCTTTGATTTAACTGTACGAGGCTGGCCATCTAATATAATTCTATTGCAAAATTCCTTATATAAAGTCTTCCTGGACCACTATCTCTAAAGATGTTGTATACACCAGTTCCGCAGCTGCTGAACTAATTGACTGTTGTTAATGAATACATTGAAGCAAATCTGATACTAGAACATTGACATGAGGACCGACGATCAGCAAGGAAAAAGAGCAATTTCTTACTGGTGTGTCAGCCATGGGAACATTAAGTGCTTCCATGGTTCCACACAGATAACCATTCTCAAGATCACACCCTTGTATCCGAACATTTACTCTCCAAGCTTCTTCTTTCTGCAGACTCGAAACATTTTGAGTACCGGAGAAGCCCTGCCACAGAATCATTAACTTAATGCTACAATAACATACCAGCAGAGCTACAATTCAATTCCCCATTTCCCAGAATAGACAATCATTACAAATTTGATCAAAATCACAGCGATTCCAATTTCACAAAGACATTAAGAAATATAAGAATTCCAAAAGCCAGGGGCAAAGAGAGAAACCTGGCCAACGCTTAAAAGTGTGAAGGGTGGGGGAGATGTATGTCCGCAGTTTGAACCTTCAAGCGATGCACATGTAGAATATGAGGATTTAGAATCACGTTTCACGAGTGAATAGTTGTGAGAAGAAACAGTGAATAATTGGATCGTTGAATAGTCGAGGTTTGGCTAAGAACCCCAATAAGAATAGGGAATGGTGAAAGCAGTGGTGGTGTGAAATAGAGGGAAGTACCTGAATGGTGTTGAGGAGGCGCGGAGGTCTCTGCCGCTCTGACCGGCATTTCTGAGCTCAATCAATCAAATCCCAAACCCGACCATCGCCTCTCTCTATATTAACCCGACCCGTTAGTCAGTTACCGCCTCTCAATACTTTTACTGATCCGGATAGAGTTTGGATCCGGATTTCAGACCCAAAGGCTTGCAGGTCGAATCACTTTTCGAACACGGACCTCTCCCATCCAAGGTTTCAAATTTCGGTTTCGATTTCGATTTCGGTACTTCAAATTTAAGGAAATTTCGGAGAAAGTTTCGATTTCGGTGGAAATTTCGGTTAAAAATAAAGAAATCAAATTAATTGCATTTATAAAATGATATTTTTGAATGAAACTTTTGCATAGACTAAACTAACCTATAATAAACCTATTTACAATGTAACATCTCTAAAATTATACATTTATAACAGAATTATGATATTTTATATGGACGAGTAATTAACTAGTACTGTAGTAGGTTGCTAAACTAGTGTTTTTATCTATGTGTATTGATAATGTGTTGTATATTGATAATGTAAATATGATTTACTTTTTTTAATAATTAGAAAATTACAAGGGGGTGGGGCGGGGCACGTAAAACCAAAACCCCGTAAATGAAAATGAACAAGTACAACAAAAGGAATATAAAAGCTACTACGATGTGGTTCGATCTAGCTGGTTGAACTTCTTTCATTTAGTATTATATAATACTGCTCCCAAGTACATGAATTTTGGAAACGATTTTCGTACTTCATCACATGGTTATTGTATGTGTACGTGTTGTTCCCTTTCCACATGCAATCCATATATCGGATATTGTGGGAATTACCTAATATGATGTTACAGTGTATGAAGCATACAATATTTGAGACGAAGCAAAAAGGAAATCATGTTATGGTTGGAGCATTCAACTTTGTAGCAGATAAAAACAAAAAGATTTTTTGTTGTATTCAACTTGATTGGAAAAAAAAAAAAAAATCAAAATTTCATATTTTCTCTATAAAAGTATGAAGTAAAAATTCATTGTAGGTGACATAAAATTTAACAGAAATTTTAGAGAAATTTCGGACAAAATTTCGGTATGAATTTTTAAATATATATTGTGTGTGTAGATATTTCGGAAATTAAGAATTTCGTGGAAATGTACGGAAAATTTCAGAAAATTTCGGGAAACTTCTGACGGAAATGATATAGCATATGAATTTTGTTTCGGTACTTCAAAATTACGGAAATTTCGGCAGTTTCGGAGAAATTTAAAACCTTGCTCCCATCATATTTTTTGTATGTTATCTGGACCCCGAGCCGGTTATAATTGACAGTAAATAGGCCTCACAACGTTTCAAAGCCCACACTATCACACTAAGGCTTAGTTTGGCATTGCTTTTGGACCAAAAGCGCTTCTGGTGCAAACTGATGCTGTTTGGTAAACTCCAGAATTTTAGCTTTTAGGCAGAAGCGCTTCTGCGCGCAACAGAAAATCAGAAGCTACTTTCAGTAACTTTTGAAAATGGCTTTTGCGGAAGGCAACTTAAAAAACACGGAGCTATTAATGATTATTTTCTCTTCCTTCCTTCTCTATGGTCAGTTCATCATCAATCATCGTCATCATGAACTCTCAAAATCATTCAGCAAAGCAGACTCAGACCAATCCCCCATACCTCAAGAACTCATCACATCGAATTTGAAACCCAGAAAAACCGTCTCATAATTCTCAGAAAAACAATTAGTGTAAGAGCACAAATAACACACCAAATTCCACAAACACACACTCAATTTTTTTGCTCTGAAGATGGAGGCTTGTAGCTGAAACATCACTTCAAACACTCCGAGATACAATTAAGTTTTTCAAATCACCGAAGACCCATCATTTGAATCTCAAAAACAAAACTACCCATCTCAAAAATTGATAAAATCTTGCAAAATTCAGCTTTCAAAGGCACTCGCCACCATGCTCCTCACCATCTGCATGGCATAGATGCCGCCTAATTTCTTCTAATCAAAGGCTGCAATTGCGAACTGCTGCTCTCCCTCACTGTCAGCAACAGTGCATTTTCTGGGCAACTCAAATATCTCATCGCTGATCTGACCCAAGCATCCTATTCCATTGATGACTCCACTTTTGCATGCAATGTTTAGAACTACCAAATCCCAGAATGGCTATAAAAAAAATCCCAAAATCCCAAGATTTCTGGTTTCTGGGTAGGAAAAAGAATGAATGGGAAGCTGGATGGATGATTGAATGATTTAAAGGAAAAGACAGATATGAGAGAGAGAGAGGGAGGGAGAGAAGAAATGGATATGAGCTGTTGGTGCGAAATTGTGAGGGAAGAAGCAGAAAATGGATGATCTGATGACCATTTTTTTTTGTGGATTAGCTGGGGACCCAACGAGCCCAAGGGAATGATCTGATGATCATTAATTGTAAAGGAAAAGCCAAATATATTATTGGCTTAATTATTAAAATTAATTTTAAAGATTTTTCAATCACTTATATTACTCTTCTCGTAAAAAAAAAATCACTTATATTACTCTTTTTACGTCTATATATATTCATAATTATATAATTAAATATTATTAAATTAAATAAAAATTAAAAAGTTGACATTTTTTGTAAACTCTCATTTTAATAATTATACCTAATCAAAGCATTTTTGTTTTGCAATTTACCAAACACCTATAAATTGTTTTTCATTCTCACAGCATTTTTAAAGACAGTTTACCAAACACCTCAGCTGCTTCCTCTCACAGCAAGTTCGGAAGCACTTCCTCTCACAGCAAGTTCGGAAGTGCTTCCTCTCACAGCACAGCAATCCCAAACTAAGCCTAAGGCTTAGTTTGGCATTGCTTTTGGAGCTTCTTTTGGGGCAGCTTCTGCTTTTGGATTTATGATATGGTGTTTGGTAAATTCTCTAGAAGTTGCTTTTGGTCCAAATAGATTCTCCTAGAAGCTGAAAGCGAGAAGCAACCAAGTGCTAGCTTTTGAAAGCTGCTTCTCTGGAAAACACGGAGTGAACAGTGCTTCTTTAATGAAATTTATCAAATTCTCGATTTTGTCCTCATTATTTTCTAAAATTTACACTGAACCCAGTCATTTTTCTTCATCTGTATTCTGTGCAAGGCAAAACCATCGCACTCTCCTCCTCCTCCTCCTCCCTTCGCCGTCAAATACTTGAGCATGATTCATACTCATCGAAAGAAATCGAGAGAGGGCACTGATATTTTTTTCCCTCTCAGTCTCTCTATTCGACCGTCAAGGCTTCGACGACCCTCGCTCTCCTCGACAGTAACTCGGTGACGGACTACAGTTAAATAGTTGATCGATCTGTCTAGGTTTTTACTTTCTGGGTTTTCAATCAATCTCTCAAGTGTTCAAATAGCCTCGAACTCTTGATTGCTCTCTTCCTCAAGCAGCAAAGCAGAAATTGTTGGTTGCTTTCCAGTTCGATTTATGAGTTATGGAATTGATCAAGTTGTTTTGGACGTTAGTTACTGATTGAAATTGAATTGTATTGTATATTTATATTGCTTCTGTTTTGAAATTTGGCATCAATTTTGCCAATTTTGGTGGGAATTGAATTGCATATGTCTTGGTATTTAGATGGAAATTGAAATTGTATCTGATATGAAATTGTTTAGGTGGAGGTGGAAACAAAAGGGGGGTCTGGAAAGCATTGAGGGGATTAAACTCATTAACGTATCCAAATAAAGTGAAAATCTTTATGTGGAGAGCATGTTATGGCTTCCTTCCTTGTGCTGCAACCTTGTTCTATAGAAAGATTGGGTCTAGTGCATGCTGTGGGAGTTGTTGTTTTAGGGAAGAGACTGCTAATCATATTGCAACTATTGCAAAACATTGTTAGCTTTTCATGGAAGCAAATTTATGATTGTAGATTTGTAATTGACAATTACAATATTGTTATTCAGAACGTTTTGAATCACAGTTTGTTTTGTTTGTTTGTTTTGATGCTTGTTTCATATTATAGTAGATTAATTGGAATTGCAAAGTTGTGGTATTCCAAGCTTTGGGCTTTCTAATGATGGATGAATTAGTTTGGGAAGGACACTCTATTAAGGTTCTTGGTAATCATGCAGCTTTGGACCAGAACTGTAGCTTATCATGCAGCTAGGAATGGAACTGGGCATCCCTATCTTTTTTATTTACAAAGCTTCTACGTCATTGTATATTTGGAAATTTGCACATTCAAGTATGTCACTATCACTAATTACGCAATGCAACTGGTTTGGGATATATGAGAATGCATAGCTCATCAGATGAGGACAAATGCATAGCTCTTAGGTGTTTGATTTTTGGTGTGTCAACTATATGTGAAACAATACAAATCATAAGGCAAGCTCTGCCCATTAGGATTTATTTCGTTCTTTTCTTAAAAGCCTCAAGTCTTTTTTCATGTTGATCATTGGGGTTTTGACTTCTATAGTTCTAATTGATGAGTTTTGCTACATATAAAGGATGAAGTAGTGATCTCATTTGGCTTTATTTATTGAGGCTCACCTGACATAGCTTTCTGGGTTTTTTATGGTCAGAGATCTGGAATTGCAAGCAGCCTCATTGCCTCCTCAATATCAATCCATGTCTCTAGCAGCCACAGCCGCAGCTCAGATGAACCAAAGCAGGTAGCCGCGTACTCAGCAGCAGATCAAAGCCACACACAATCATAACTCCTTAGGCAAGAAATCAAAACAAAAAAGTGGTGGGTTAAAGTTCCAATTTTACCTTAATTACATATGTTCTCTTCTTGATGGTCATTATATATAGACTTTGCTAATTGCTCATATGCATAGGATTTTACAATAAAGAACATATTTTCTTTTTCCGTATTCTCATAAGTCCATATACGTGAGAGGTGTTACCTTATGTTCACTGTGAATTTGTCAGTCATACTAAATAAAGATATATAGTTGTGAGAAATGAGATTCAGTTGTGTCATTGCAAAACATTTCTTGATCTTCTTGAGAAAGCATGGGGTGCTTGACTATGTTCACATAAAAAAAAACTTGATGTAATTTATAGGCATTGTGAAGAATATGAACATGCATGTCAAAATGATTTACTGTATATTTTACGATTCTCAAGTCTCTAACTGTTTCTTCTGCCTTACAAAAAAACCAGATGCAGATCAATTAGCAATGTAGTTCAACCCCAAAATAGCTATGGCACTGTGACTTATGCATATCTGGTAGCCATTTGTAGTTGTTTTTGGTTGTAGCACACAATCTTGATACCAAGGCTACCAGGAATAAAGTGAAACAACCTCAAAATGAAACATAACCAAAGTATGTCCTCTAATTTCATTCATGTCATATCATTACAATCCCTTTTCTACATAATATAAACAAGCGGAAGTATCTTATCTAAAACAATTAAACCTAAAAACAATTTAAAAAAAAATTAAGCATTTTGCCTAGAAACTTTACTTATGTTTTAAAAATTTTATATGTTGCCCTTATCTGCATTTTAAGTTTAAGTTCAAGTTTTGAAATATTCTCTTATGTATCTCGGAATTTATACTTAGAAACTCTATTGATTTGTATTAAAATATCTACTAACCCTCCGCTGTTATCATTTGCAGTAACACCCGGTCACAACCTACATTAGCTGTAGAATAATCATCTCGAAGGACCTGATGTCGCTATTTTGTTGACACTTGACAAAATTTGTATAGCGAAACTGCTTTACTTAGGAAATCAATTTTGTAACCAAATTAAAATACCAAATTCTGCTTGGTATTTCCACTTTTGTAATATAACTACAATATTCCGTAAACTGTGAATCTATAAATTTGACAAGAAAAAACACCCGCAGCATCGCACGGGCTTACATTTCCTAGTACCAAATGAGAGGCCAACTTGCTATTTTGTGTAATAGTAAAACATAATATGCATATTAAAAGGTTTAAAGTAAATCTTTTAATCGATCCAAGCAAGGGTATAAGGATAATGCATGAGAAATTTTTTTATTTGGTATGGTTACATAATCAAAAAACAAAATTATGTATTTTAGTAGCATATCTTAGCATGTATGACCATTTTTGGTAATTATACGCAGGCAAAGCACGTTTGCCTTGCAACTTACCAAACACCTAGAAATTGCTTTTCGTTCTCACAGCACTTTTAAAAACAGTTTACCAAACACCTCAGCTGCTTATTCTCACAGCAAGTTCGGAAGTGATTCCTCTCACAGCAAGTTCAGAAGCGCTTCTTCTCACAGCACATCAATCCCAAACTAAGCCTTAAAATGATCAGGTTGTAGGACCCGCAGGTATCCGCAATCAAGCCTACAAGATGACTTAGACACCCGTAAAATAGGCTACTCCCATCATATTGTATGACTGTTATTTGTTTTTGATATCTTTTTTATTTATGCTTTTATATTTGTAATTATTCTCTCTTTATTAAAAAAGACAAAAAATATTTTCAATCTCATCCATAATATGTCCAATAGTGCTCAAGTTCAAGTTGATATATAGCTTGTATCATCACTCTCAAGTCTTAATTGCTAGTTGAATGAACCTTTGAAATAGCATATTGCAGTCCATAGACAGGAACCTTTGAAAACCTCTCTGTACAGGCTTCGAATGTAAAAGTTTGTCTTTGAATGGCATTCACTAACAAGATTTGGTTGCTAAGAGTATGGCCTAAAAGAGACCCAAATTAATGGAAGGAGAGTATAGTAATCTCAATCGTCGATATTTTTCAGGTTGAAACTTGATTGGCAATACCTCGGAGGCAAAGGACTAATCTCTTTTTAAATGTCAATTATCAAAGGTAATCGCTAATCTGTTGAAGGAAATTGACTTATGTGTGCCTAATCAAACTAGGATTAGTTCCATGATTGTAACAGGAGAGAATGTTCTAGAATTCCTAGTCCTATTTGGAATAGTTTTCCTTGTACCATTAGAACATATACTTTGTAATCCCTATATATAGGGCTCCTATTCTCAATAATGATATACACAAATCTCTCTTGATTCTCTTTTCCTTAAACACGTTATCAGCGAGCTCTAATCTTGAAACAAATACCCAAAACCCTAAAACAAGTCGGAACCCTCAACCCCTAATTGCCTCATCCTCCCAGCTAGTAGCCCCCGACCCCAGGAGTCCGAAACAGGTGGAAACACCACCAGAACTGGCCTTAAACATCCCGAACCGGCCACCGGAAGCTCCAAACCACCCGCAACAAATATTCCACCGGTTCACCACCTTTAAGACCTCCAATTGCTACCAAATTTTTCCATAGGCAGCATCTCGATCCTAGAATCCGGGAACCAGAAAAAAATTTCCCCATAGCTTGCCTAAAAGTAAGTGAACCGACCACCTAACTGTTGCTGCTTCTTAAACCAACAGAAGAAGAAAAGAAAGAAATGGGAAGTCAAAGCCCAGAAGAAATCAAAGCCCAAAGGTCAACGACCTAGAAGGAGTCAAAGCCCACTGCCACAGGCCCACTGACATCAGATCTGCCACGTCATCAGACACGTTAGCATCTCTGTCACGTATTCTGCCACGTCAGCAACAACGCCACATCGGCTCCCACGTCAGCACCATCGTCACATCATCCTGCCACGTCAGCACCGATCAACGCCGGTTGACCTTTTTAGGTCAACTTTCCTGCGACTTTTTCGACCATTTTATGGTGACATTTCCAACCACTTTCCGTGCACTTTTCCGGCGACTTTTTTCTGTCAAATTTCCCGGTTACCTATTTCAAGGTATTTTTTACTAAAAGTTCCCCTTTTTTTTGAGTTTTTGTTCAATTTCTCTTATTTTTCTCTGGGACTTGCAACCTCCCTTCTTCTACATCCCACCTTTCTTGTAACGTGGGTTCGATTCTCAAAGTGGAACTGTGGGGAGTTCACGCTATATACGAACTAAGAGTGTTCATAAAACACGGACTAATAGTGTTCGTGAGCATTGAAATATTATGAACTAAGAGCATTCGTAAGCATCAAAATTTGACCATTTAAACATCATTGTTTCGATCTAAATCCAAACTTTGGAAACTATTGTCAAAAAAGACATTGGTTATAACTTTTTCGCAACAATGCTCACCCAAATTAAGCGTGATGTCTAGAAAAATAGTTGAGATAAGTGGTACTTAAGCGAGCTTTGCTCCACCGACATCTCGTCTTCCTTTCGTGTTCATGCTTTATTGGAGTTACCGAAACGATTGAGTAATTACTACTTGTCTAAAGCTTGTTTTGGATTAAAATTTTGATCTAGAAACTTTGACATAATCATTGGCTTTCATTGAAATTAATAAAGTATCGATTTTGATTTGAATTTTATTCATTCAAGTATGTTTCCCGGAGAGTTAGAATGCTTTGTGGATAGTGCTACTACGTACACCATACTTCGAAACAGGCAGTTATTTCTTGAGATGACGCCTACTCGATCTTTAGTGACTACGATGGCAGGGTCATCTAAATTAATTCATGGTCGAGGACCAGCTCATTCTTGTCGCCAAATGGCACAATTATTAATGTCACTGAAGCTCTCTATGCTCCTAGGGCCGGAAGAACCCTATTGAGCTTTAAAGATATAAGAGCCAATGGTTTCCATGTGGAAACACATTGTGAGAATGGACAAGAGTTCCTTTGCATCACATTTAATGACTACGGACATAAAAGAGTCTTAGAGAAACTTATGTGTCGTTCTAGTGGGTTGCATGCAACCAGTATTCGAATCATTGAATCCAATCATGTTATGAGAGATAATTTATGGGATTCCAACATTTATAGGCTTTGGCATGACCGCTTAGGACATCCAGGTCGTGATATGATGATCCGTATATTAAAGACTTCACACGGACATCCATTCTTCAAAACGAAAAGAAGTAAAAATCGGATTTTGGATCAACAAGGAGCCACTGCGCCTCATGGTGTTGTCCCCCTACATGATCAGCCTTCACAGGCCAGTGCCGTCGTCCCCTTGCTACCCAAGAGTGGCTTTAACGCCACCTATGCTCCCATGAATCCAAATTCTACTTCTAAAGCTCATTGTGACTTAATGGTTCAACTAAAATCCTCATTGGTTGTTTCTAAAGCACATCATTCGTTCTGCAAAGCCTGCTCTTTAGCAAAATTAGGATCGAGATCATCCTATGCAAAAGACACTAAAGAAAATATACCATTCTTGCAACGAATCTAAGGTGATATTTGTGAACCTATTCAACCACCTTGTGGACCATTTAGATATTTTATGGTGTTGGTTGATGCATCGACACGCTAGTCACATGTCATGCTTTTGTCTACTAGGAAAGCTGCATTTGCTAAACTCCTAGCACAAATTATGAAGTTAAGAGCTTACCACCCTGATCATCCTATTAAGTCTATAAGACTAGACAATACTGGGGAGTTTACATCAAAAACTTTTGATGATTATTGCATGTCCATTGGGATTGAAGTTGAACATCCAATTCCTCATGTTCACACCCAAATGGTCTTGCAAAAGCCGCCATTAAACGAGTACAAATGGTTGCTAGAGCATTGGTTATGCGCACCAATCTCCCTATTTCTGCTTGGGGCTATGCAATATTGCATGCAGCTGTGCTTATTCATTTGAGGCCCACTGCCACTCAACCCTTTTCTGCATCCCAGATGGTGACTAGGTATGAGCCTGATGTCTCACACTTACACATATTTGGGTGTGCAGTTTATGTGTCAATTGCGCCGCCACATCGCACCAAAATGGGTCCTCAAAGACGATTAGACATTTATGTTGGATATAATTCTCCAACCCTTGATAGGCGATCTCTTTAACGCTAGATTTGCTGATTGTCACTTTGATGAGACAGTCTTCCCATCGTTAAGGGAAGATAAGAACATAAATGTTCACAGGAACGACAAGAATTGTTGTGGTCTGTCCCCACTTTGTCTCATCTTGATCCCCGAACCGCACAGTCCGAAATTGAAGTGCATAGAATTATCGATCTTTAGAACGTAGCAAAATCGATGCCTGATGCGTTTTCTGATATCGCTAAAGTGACGAGATTACACATACCTGCTGCAAACGCGCCTGCAAGGATTGATGTCCCTAAAATTAGAGGACATGACGCCATCTCAAGGAAAACTGAGCATGGCACTAATGTCCCCTATATGGGTGATGCAGTGGCTAAGGCCATGGCTCCTGCCAGGAAGTGTGGGAGGCCCAAAGGTTCGATGGATTCTCGCCTAAGAAAGAAAGCGAGTTTGGCACAAAACAATCCATTAATCATCGATGTAAATAATCCATCTCATGAGAATATTCTGGATTATGGATATATCCAAGAGACATCATTGGGAGATGCTCCAAATGTCAGAACCAATTCCAGAGAATAGGGAGATCTCCATGAATTACACTAGTGTACATGAGATGATGGATAGAAATTATATTGCTATTGATAATGCATTTGCATATCATGTTGCGAAAGGAATTATAGAATATGATGATATCGAACCTCGCTCTGTCGAAGAATGTCAATGAAGAGCGGATTGGCCTAAATGGAAATATGTGATCCAGACTGAATTAGATTCAGTAGCAAAGATACAGGTATTTGGGCCTATAATGCAGACACCCCCAAATACAAAACATGTTGGCCATAAATGGGTATTTATTAGAAAGCGTAATGAGAAAAATGAGGTGGTTAGATATAAAGCCCGCCTCGTGGCGCAATGTTTTTCACAATGCCCTGGAATCGACTACGAGGAGACATATTCTCCCGTAATAGACGTTATAAAGTTTCATTACCTTGTCAGTTTGATAGTTTCCGAAAAACTTGACATGCAGCTTATGGATGTGGTTACAGCATATCTCTATGGGGATCTAGATTCAGATATATATATATATATATATATATATATATAAAGGTTCCAGATGGACTTCAATTACCCAAATCAAGTGGCTCTAAACCACGGAGCGCGTTTTCAATAAGATTAAAACGCTCACTATATGGATTAAAACAATTCAGACGGATGTGGTATAACCATCTAAGTGACTACTTGGTTGGGAAGGGATATATTAACAATGAAATATGCCCATGCGTGTTTATTAAAAGAACAAGTTCCGGATTTGCAATTGTAGCAGTTTATGTCAATGTCATGAACCTAATTGGAACTCTAGATGAGTTCAAGGAAACTGCTAAATACTTGAAATCCGAATTTAAGATGAAACATCTTGGGAAAACATGGTTTTGTCTCGGTTTAGAACTCGAGCATCGTAGTGATGAGATTTTGATCCATCAGTCGACATATACTCAGAAAATTCTAAGGCGCTTTAATGAAGATAAAATAAAGCCAGTGAGTACTCCCATAATTAGTAGTAGTCTTGAGCCCCGAAAATATCCATTTCATCCAAAGGATGAGGACGAAGAATTATTAGAGGCTGAAGTGTCGTATCTAAGTGCAATAGGTGCATTTAGCTCAATGCACAAGACCAGACATCTCATTCGCAGTGAATTTGTTAGCTCGACATAGTTCTGCGCCAACACGCTGCCATTGGATTGGTGTAAGGACAATCTTTCGATACCTAAAAGGTATGATTGATATTGGCCTATTTTATCCCTACAGAGAGAAGAGGAATGACGGAAAATTGGGATCGGACCCCAAAAGGCAAGATGCCGCTGCCCATAGCATGATTCCGGCCATGCCACCACCGCCGTCCAAGGTGGCCGACGTCCTCCTCTTCCCCTCATCAAAATGACAATGATGTTTTGCTGGGTTTTGCTGATGCAGGGTACCTCTCTAACCCTCACAAATGTCGCTCACAAACGGGTTATGTCTTTACCATGGGAAGCACTGCGATATCTTTGAGGTCTATAAAATAGACCTTTGTTGCTACTTCCTCAAATCATGCAGAGATTATAGCTTTACATGAAGCCGTACGCGAATGCATATGGCTAAGGTCTGTAATTAGACATATTCGAGGAAGTTGTGGTTTGAAGTCTACCACGGATGAATTCACATGCATTTATGAGGATAATGCAACTTGTATTGAGCAAATGAAGTTAGGTTTCATCAAAGGCGACAACACCAAACATATATCGCCTAAGTTCTTTTATAATTAGCAACAACAATCACTTTGAAAGATTGAAGTAAATCAAATCCGATCAGTGGATAATATAGCGGACTTATTCACTAAGTCGTTACCCAAATCCACATTCGAGAAACATGTGAAGAGCATCGGATTGATAATGTTATCCAAACTCCCACGATTATAGCATTCAGGGGGAGATATCGACATTAGGAGGAGTTATGATGTCTATGTACATGTTCAATCTCGAAGAGTGAAGGACGTGTTGCACTCTTTTTCTCTTTCTCGAGTTTGTTTTTGTCCCACAGGGTTTTTCACTCAGGCAAGGTTTTTAAGGATGAAACGTCACCACCAAGTTTGAGAGGCACAAGGGGGAGTGTTGAAGGAAATAGACTTATGTGTACCTAATCAAACTAGGATTAGTTCGCTGATTGTAATAGGAGAGAATGTTTTTGAATTCCTAGTCCTATTCGGAATAGTTTTCCTTGTACCATTAGAACATGTACTTTGTAATCCTTATATATAGAGTTCATATTCTCAATAATGATATACACAATTCTCTCATCAATCTCTCTTGATTCTCTTTTCCTTAAACATAATCATCATTAATAAAACCAATGCAAAATGCACCAAGGCAAAAACTCCAGCTAGGCACTCGTAGTGAAACCTTTATCAGTTGCATACTTGCATTACAAAATGGGACATCAAAGAGACCGGTTTTGGTGTCAAAACAGTACTAGCATAAACATAAACATACTATATACATCCTACTTTATATATAGATGATGTCATACATGAAAGGGGAGGGACTGGTTAAGTTACCATGGATTTGGTGCAAACCAAACACAAGGACAGTAAAATTTGACAGCCGAATGAACATTTGAAAAAGCAAGAGGTTGGATGCTCCTACTACCCAAGGAAAACACCCCACATTCATGCCTACTGGAGTACGGTTGCAAAGCAGGAGGCATGAACGCAAAATAGATGCAGTTTCTTTCAAGATTCTTATTATGATCATGGGAATGAAGATCACTAAGACCCCCACTAGTGCTGCTGGAACAGATAAACTCTCTGCTCTTTGAGCTGAGATACAATATCCGATCACCAAGGTCTATAAGCTCCTCCGTTCTCATAGTCCACACCGATTCCGTTATCGATATTAACCGCCACATCATCCACAGTCATGGAGCCAGGTAACAGATGATTAAACTAAACTTGACACCGAGATTGAACATTTTCAGTAGCAGGTTGCAAGCAGCAAACACAACAAATTTGGTTTAAGAGAGAGCTTGAACAGAGTGATATTCTGAACAAGGAGTATGATGATATCATTGATGCGGATGCAGGCAGCAAAGAAAACCAAAATTAGTTAGCTAGGATTCATAAACTCATAAAGGAGTATAAAGTTAGCTGAATATACATTAGTTATGATATGGGGGTTTATATAGGTTTATTAGCCAGATATGAGTTAGCTACAATACAAATTAGGAAACTCCTAATGTGATGAACACTTTCGCAAGAACAGATTACAAGCATTCCAACTTCAGAAAGGCATACAAATTAGGGAAATAGACACTGACCAAATAGTCCAGATTTCAGCAAACAGTAGCGCTTTTCTGTGAAATTCGGCGGGAAAGAAAGACGGTGGTGATACATGAATGTTGAGAAGGTGCGGCGGAGATTTTCAATTGGTTTCCCATTTACTTATAAAAGGCCATAAGAAATAATAAACTTTCAGAGGTGTATACATATGCTAGTATGGCTTTTGATTCCAAGTTTTTGAACGAATTTTCTAAATATACGAAAGACAAACTAACTGTTCACACCTGTTCATCGAGGCCGGAAAGGACGGTGCTGTCCTCATTTTATCTTTTTTTTTGCCTTACTCCCTTCATTGGGGGTCGAAAGGTCGGTTTTGCCCTTGCTTTGCACCCACAAGCGCATAAACAGATGGATCAGCAGTCTTACGGTAATACTCTTCTGACTCTGCAACTCTGATCGTCGATCTTCGACAGCCCATCAGCCTTCTCTCCGTCGATACCGCGAATGTGTAGTTTCAATTTCATCCGAGTAATCCTCGCTTTGCTTCCGTCTCCAGGTTCCTCTCTCTCTCTCTCTAACTATATCCATGCAGCCCCAGAGCCCCTTAACCAATCACACATACAAATAAAATTTGATCTCGAATTGATTGCAGAGTTTTCACTCATATTCAGTCTGAAGAAGATCTCAAGTCCTTGTTTGCGTCCTTGGCTGCTCAGCCACACAGCGACGGCCAATTCATCTATCCTTCGGTTTTTTCACGTCAATTGCTTTACTTCCTTTCCTTTTGTTCTGGGTATGTTTAATTTGATCGGTTTCATTGATTTCTGAGCTGAGTTGACAGAGAGTGGGGGTTGATTGGTTCGATTAGGTTTTTCTGAGGAATTTGTATTTGATTGATTGCAGATAGAGGTTCTTCTCTTCTTCTTTTCTGTGTTGCAAGTGTAGTAGCTATCTCTGTCTTTGAAGTAGATGTTGTGCTTGAAACACATCTTTTCTTTTCAAGTTACACAAGTCAACTTGAACATGAGCTGTATAATTTGAGAATTTAAATGGACATCACACTCTCGAGTTTATGCGGAACATTTTCCATAGTTTGAACTTGATAAATGAAATCTGCAGTAAATGTCTGTGTTTGGTTATTTGCATTTTTAGTGGAATTAAAAATTTAAGCATAACATACAGCTAACATTACCATTGCCATATGCTAGGAATTTAAAATAGATGAAGAAGAAGGAAAAAAAAAAAAAAAAGGAAAGAAACGGGTCTGTACACTAGACTGGATTGCAACCTTTTTGCTGGGCCACTGTTTTTTATTTCTGAGCTTTGGTTGTTGATCAAGAGGGCGAACGGTGTTATTTGGTGTGAGCTTGAGAAATCTGTGACTCTCGTGTTATTAGAACCAGTGAGAACTTGATTGCAATCAAGGATATATGTAGATGGACTTGAATATTAAAATTTCAATTGTTTTCTGTAGCGTAGTTGAACTTGGATGGCTTTTCTGGGTTGTTGTTTTTATTGGATTGCAGTATTTAGAGGAGCTAAAAATTTCACCTTTTTGTCGAGTTTCTAATTCCTTTCATTGCTTGATAACCTATGTCTATAAGCTTTTTGTTTGTTTTATTTGAATCGGAAGAGATTTTAAAACCGATGAGATTGTCTGTGGCCCAAAGATGATACTGCTCAAAATTGCAAAGTTTGAGCGTTTCTCAGTAATGGATTTGTCAAATTGTATATAAATGTGTGACTTGATCGATTTGAGATTCTTAATGGCAGGTCCCTCTATGTATTTTGGTTTGAGATAACATGACAATTCACTTCTGCTTCCTTCTAATTGGTTTGAGATAACATGTCTAATCACTTCTGCTTCCTTTTAATTGGTTTGAGATAATGCAGTGAGTCATTTAGCTGGTATTCCTTGAGCTGCAACTTTTGAATTGTCATAAACATTAATTGGAGGAATTGGTTTGGGTTTGTTTTCGGGTGTTATTTAATGAAAGCCAATTAAGAAACCAGCCTTATGACAAATTTAGATCGACTATTTTTGTATTTTGCATTATTTACTATACAACTAAGTTTAGACAATTAAGTCTTCTGAATTTTGATCAAATACGACTAAATGGATCAAATATATTTAAAATTTTGATATATTTGTTAGTTTATGATCATTACAGAACCCCCAAGATATTGTTTTCTTCGTTTTTTCAATATAACAGTATGTGTTCTTTAACGGAAAGTACATATAACTTTTAGTTACTAATATTCAGAACTGAGAAACTTAGTCTTTTATTACTGCCGATTCAAAATTTAATGTAGTAACAGCAATATGCAGACTATTTAAAACTATTGACTATGAGCATATTTATAAACTTGCCAAATGTTTATGATAAAATTCTTTTCTGTGATGAATTTAATCTATAATGTGGACAATCATTTACTTTTCTAAGGTGTTAGCCTATTTTGAAACTGCATTATAATGCATATTCACTTACTATATGTCTAAAAGTGTTCTGTATCAGTTTATCACTATTATATGCCAAATGAGTTCATTGCTGTTTTCTTTTTTATATTTAGTTTATGCATAACTAACTGATAAATTTACTGTTTGTATATCAGCTATACTTGAACCATTGAATCAACTTTTGTCATCAGAGGTGATCAACTTGGTAAGTCTCTTGCCTTTTCAATTCGTATGTGAACTGATTATTTAGTTGTAACACGTTTCATCAAAAACATTGATCGAGCTTATAGACATGTTCATATTCAAGAGCACCTCTTTGGTCAAAATTGTAGACATGTTCACATTGGTCGTGTTACCTGTTTTGAAACATTGTCTCCAACATTCTTTTTGTTATGGTCTTCAATTAATTGAATTACTTAGTGAATCCGTTATAGAGTCTTTAGGAATGTAAATCTGGTCTCATTATTTAGCCAACAATGTTTAAACATTAAACATTAGAGATCAGGTCTCATAGAGTCTGTAATTATTCATGATCAATCATTCCATTTATGCTTTGATTTTTTTTGTACACTATAAATTCATATAAGCTCTCATTATAGACATAGAAGAATCAATAGGATATTCTGCATACCTCTTTGCAATCATCACTTAGCTCTTTGTATCAAACTTCTGTTCATTGTTTAGCATCTACTCTTCCCTTTTAATCTTGGTCACAAAGAACTTGGGGCCAGCAAGAGTAATTCCTTTTGAATTTTTTCCCCCAGTTTTTTGTGATTCACTGAAGCTTTAGATAGTTGGTTTTTGTGGATTTGTGGTTTAATCACAGATTCTTTTCAGGTGTTCAAATTTGCAGTTTATCGATTTCCTAAGTTTTAGGCTTTCTTCTTTAGCATTGTTTTGATCGTTCATTTGTCAAGGAGAGTTTCAAATTGGATTGGGGTTTGCAGAAGCCTCAAGGTTTCACCGATTGCTTTTCAGCTTGAACCAGGTAATTAAAACATTTGTTTCTATGTCATTCGCTTTGCAGTTGGCATTGCATTTATACAGTTGCCTCTTTGTTTCATTTCAGCAAGCTTGGTTGAAACGGTAGGTTAATCACTTGCAGTTTATAAGTATATGACCTGTTTTAGCATATGCCCAGTTCATTTTTTTGCATTTAATTGCTTAAAATTGAAGTCTTCGATCCTTCTGAGCCTGTTTGAAGTTTTCAGTTGGTGGTGTCAATTGGGTTTTGGTGATTGTTTTTTTTTTTTTTGGGTACTTTATTGTATCTGGCTTGATGTGGGTTTGAATGTTGATATGGAAAATGGCTTCCTTTTGATCATTTGTGAGCTACTGTAGTTGTATTTTTAATGGAAAATTGCTTATTGTGTGATTTGTGATTCTGGGTTTTGGTTAGAATTGATTCAAAGTTGAAACTCAACTGTGGATTTTGCAGAATTGGTTAATATTTAATATCTTAGACATGTTGTTCCTTTTGCAGGTAACTAATAGTTTGGATCAACTCCAACTACAATTGGAGCAACCACTTTTTTACACGTACTCCAGTTACACTGGCTTAGAACTAAACCTTTTGTAAAGCTACAACTGAAGCAGCTAAACCTGTTGTACAACTAGCATTTCTGAACCAACCTCAGTAGCAACTTTGTTAACCTATTTTACTGACACACTTTCGTCACGTTAACTTTTTGTATAAAAAATCTTTCACTCTTTTCAATAGAGCGAGTATTATAATATGAAAGCTTGCAAGTTTTATAATATGAATGCTTGATGAACTTGAGTGAAATCCGCTGTCTTGCTTCTACACTGCAATTAATTCTTCCTTCATACAATTTGACAATGCCAACAAATCAAGTTGATAAAATACCAAATTTATTTCCTGCTCAGTTCTTAAAAATTTAATATCTAATTTCATCAATTAAATTTTCAACTTCCACAACTTTCAGGCTAAATGTCATGGAAGAATCAAATTGCAATCAATACTCCTGCCTCTCCAACAGTTTAACCATACTCTGTACGTGCTCAATTATATTCTTCTCCACAAAGAAACGCTACAAGCTCTACAAGATACTCGACAACGGCATAACTCCTGCAGCGCAATTTTTCCTCGTATATACTAATTGCTTGGAATCAACGACCACCTGAAAGTAATGCCGACTCTGCAATATATGATGAATGCGAGGACCCCTTGCCTAAGGAAGACTGATACGACATAGCATAGTCATCAAAACCTTCACGGTGTCCAACCGCTAAGCCACTAGAAGAAAGCCCGAGAAGTGACACTTCCGGCAAAGCAAGATCACCAGCCAAGTACTGAACGACTTGTCGCATGCTTGGCCTTGCCGCTGGCTCCGAATGAGAGCACAAAAGCCCAAGCTTCAACACCAACTCCAATTCCTCGGCTACAAAATCCGTACCAAACCTTTGATCTCTTGCCTCAAGGATGTTACTTCTATTCCAACAAGAAAATACCCAATCAAGCAAAATCTCAGCTTCTGGACCTTGTCTCTCAATAGGCCTTTTTCCGCAAGCAACTTCGAGCAAAAATGCCCCAAAAGCAAACACGTCGGTGCTCGTGGTGGCCCAACCTGTTCTTGTGTGCTCTGGGGCTAGGTACCCTAGTGTTCCAACTATATGAGTTGTTTGAGGGTCTGTTCCATGGTCGTATAATCTTGCAAGCCCGAAATCTCCTAGCTTTCCATTCAATTCCCCATCTACCAACACATTACTGGCCTTCACATCCCTATGAATCACAACCTGTTCCCATTCTTCATGAAGATAGAACAGCCCTGAAGCCACACCTTTGATGACTTTAAACCTCTGGCTCCAATTAAGGGTCACCTCAGGTTGATCATAGAGGTACTTGTCCAAGCTTCCATTAGGCATGTAGTCATAGACCAAAAGCAGCTCCCCTTTTCGCCTGCAAGCAAGGCATTAAACATCCGTGTTAAACGAAATATCTGTATACAAACGCGTATTGTGTCTCAAATTGTTTAAACTGTTGAGAAATGAGCTAACAGTATATATCAAATTAACACTTTATCATTTACAGCCAAAATTCGCAAATGGACAGAAAAACATGTCAAAATATACATAATTTGACTACATGAGAGATGTGAAAACTCCGTACTTTATGCAAGTAAGATTGTGATAACATGTTAAGCAATCTTTGTACTCCAAAACTTGAAGATTTTAGAGAATAAGTAAACAATATATATCATTGCCATTTAACACTGGAGTTTAACATCAGAAATATAAATATCAACAGAGTTGTATCAAAAAAAAAAAATTAATAAAATGTGCTGGAGTAAAACAGAGAACTAGAGAAATTTGGTGAATATATTGATCAAAATTTGAAGACCATACCTGCAATATCCCAACAGTTGTACTAAATTCCGGTGACGAAGCCGGCCAATACTAACAATTTCTGCTACAAATTCCTTCATCCCCTGTCTTGATTCATGTGATACCCTCTTCACTGCAATCTCAACTTCAGAGGAGGGTAATAAACCTCTATAAACTTTACCAAATCCCCCAGTTCCCAAAAGCTCCTTTTCCCTAAACCCTTTGGTGGCTATATACAGTTCTTTGTACTTAAACCTCTGAGGACCATACTCTAGCTCCCAATCTTCAAGCACTTCTGCAAACTTCCTCTTCCTTCTTATGACATAAAGCACACCAGAAACCACTAGCAAAACCAAACTCACTGAAATCAGAGGCACACCAAAGGTGAAAAGCATGGACCTCTTTTTACCTGCAATGCTGGGCAACTTGGGAAGTTTGGAAGTTATAAGGTCTTGAGCTTGGCCATTCATCCTAAAGCTCCAACCCACTACATAATGGGAGGTGGGCACTGAACCAGTTGCAGAGGAAAAACCAACATACATGGTTTTGTTGAGAATTGGGGAAAGGTCATATTTCAAAGACAAAAGTGGAGTTGGGGATTTAGTTGCAACACCAATTGGAGCCATAGTGACTTCTATTTGCTTCTTGGTACCATCATATTCAACCCAAACTCGCATTTCTTTACCACTGTTAAGAGTCAGGTTCTTGAACTGACCATCAAATAAACCAGCTGGAGCAGCTCTGACAGAGTGCAAGCCATTGATGTCGATTCCAACATGGTTGTCATTGATGTCACTGAATTGCGGAGTCTGGATCGTGTCAAGCTCGACAGCAAAAACATGATTGGTGAAATTCCCATTGTTAAACTCGTTCAACAGGCCCAAGTAATTGCTCGGCAGAGCTCCGTGGAGGCTTCTCGTCGGAGCAATGACAAAGGCCATTCCATGGCCGCTGAGAGTAGTGTACTTTGATCGGATGGCAAAGACAAAGATGGTGGAGAAGGAGAAAGCGGTGTCGTTCTCTGAGTTCTTGAAGGTTACTGGGTTAGGGTAGAAGGCGTGGCCACTTTCCTGTTTGGCGTCGTTTGTAAGCTTTAAGAGACCTTTCGGTGTGATCTCTGCTATGCCGTCTAGACTGAGATTAAGACCAGAACGGCCATCGAAACCATCATTGTAGATGAAATTGAGGTCTTGGGCTTCTGCTGCTACCAGACTTACTAGTAGTACTAGTCGAACAGAAAGCTTGACAAACATGGCTGGCTAAGTTTCTGGACCTTCCTTCTTGGGTATTTATGGATCTAATTAAACCCGCCAAAAAATAAGGAAAATCAAAGGCATCTTGCCGATATCTGGGAAGAGTATATTGGAATTATTTGGATCATCATTTTTAGAATGTGTTAAAGATGTCCGGGGTTTTTCATGGAGAAGGTCTGAGATATAGACGATCCAGCGCCCACTATCGTACATAAAGGGAAATTATGACATGGTTCCGGACCATGATATACCATGATATATGTTGGTGGTCTGAATTGATGTTATTGACTTATATGACTTGCAGTTATTTCTGATTGAGCTCTTACTTTAATTTTTGTTCACCCCTTGCATGCTCTCCACCAAATTGGAGTTATATTATTAGCTTAGACCACCACATAGCAGTGTCACGTGGTACTTCAAAACCACATAATAATTTCTCTCAACTCAACTGGTTCATCTCCCCTATACTGCTATACTAGATTTTGATTGGTCAGTGCCCTTAGAAAAAGAATCTAATTATCACAATAATCATAGGCATATATAGCTCCTCTTTCATTTCAACGAGCTCTCACAATCACATGCTCGGTTTTTTTCTTAATTTTTTTGCATTCTAATACCAGATAAATAGTAATTTTGGAGCGAGGGATTGTAATGATCAAAATGAATGATTGCATGATGAAACTCTAGTTAGGCGGGTGACGCGTGTGAGCCCCTGAAAAATTTTAGTTAATTTCCGAAAGTAATTTTACGCCAATACGATTTTTCGCAAGGTGATTTAAGTGAAGGAATTAACTTTGGAGATTAACTTGATGTCGAGACCACCTATTGGGCCGACAATTTAGGTTTGGGCCAAAGTTCTTCCATTTGGGCCTAGGGCAAAGTCGCAAAATAATTTAGGAGGTTTCTGACGAAAAACGAGTAAAAGAAAAGTTACAAGCCCAAAACCGAAAGCAATCAGCTAGGAGAATTGTGTAGTTCGTCGAAGGGGCAAATTTGACATTTCTCATACGTGAGTATAAATAGAAAACTAGGAAACCCTAAAATCTCATTCTCTTCCTCTCTCCCCTCTCGGCCGCATCACTCTCTCTCCCCCGTTCTCTCTCTCTTTCTCGTCCTCCCACTGTAGCACCGGAAAACTCCCTCTCCGGCCACCACCTCGCAAAACCGTCCCCACAAATCAATCCAGCACCCAAATCCGACCCAAGCCCGACCTCTCTTTCTCATCTTCGCTCCCTGCCATCGCCGGAGACTCCAGCTCCGGCCACCACCTCAACACATCTCCTCCACCAGTCGACGCCGCACCAAAAGCCCGACCAAAACTGGAGCCTCACCGTCGACATGCATCACCTCCAACCTCCGTACTGGGTTTCTCGAAGCAGCGACGCCACTGTTCGTCGGCTTTCCTTGATTTCCATCCATCATCTCGCCACTCCGACACCACCATCCGTCTCAGCAAGAAACAAGGAGCAAAACGCAGAAGTTCCGCCACCCACCAAAGTCGGAAAACTGCCGTACGAGCTCGCCGGAACTCGTAGCTAGCTCTGCATGCCCTCGTTCTCCAACCTCCAGTCCAAATCGAGCTGGACTACCTCCCTAGATCTGATCAGCACCTCACTACCCACATGTTCGCGAGACGCCGACTTCCGATGCCGATTAGGGCCACCGTACTGGCTACACGGGCCGCCGCTGGCGTGTCAACCACTGTAGCTCCACCGCTCGCGGCCGCTGGATCGTCTCTGTTAGGTAATTTACGTTATCCTAGTCTGGGTTGAAGCTTCCAACTCGATTTAGATTAAACCCCTAATTTCTGTTGCTCATATTGGATTGTGTGAGGTTTGGAGAGTCTGCGTTTTTGGGTTTGAAGAGGACAGCCTGGAGCTGAGGCTTCGATTGAGTGACCCTTGAAGAAGAAATGGTAAGGACACTCTGCAGTTCCTGTTTTGGATACGAAAGTTGGTGATGGTTGACTGTTGATTTTGTTCTACCTGTTAGGGGTTCGAGTGGGTGATGGTGTTTTGGTGCAGCCATGTTAAATCGACTTCCAGTTTTGGACATAAGAATTGGTAAGGGTCTGGGTCTCTAGTTACCGAGTACTGTTGGTGTGGTGATGTTCAAATGGTTGTAACTGTGGCTTATCGATTGAAAGCATTGAGTTTGAATTGTTGTAGATTAAATTGTTGGAACCCGGTTAATTGCTTGATTGGTTAATGCCTCTTAAAGTTATCGGTTACAATAAAGTATACTGTGGACAAGCTTGAAATGAATAAATGTGTGGAGAAGATTAGGGTTGTTAGTTAAAACGATGACGGAGTTTGAATTGTCATATTGTACAGTAAGTGGTTGTTGAAAAAGAAAATGAGGAGCTTGAGTAATTATCAATGTTGAGTGGGGTTCGGAAATGAAAATGGTGGATTTTGCTTGATTGAGTTAAATTAGGGTATTGGATTAAAGTTCATGAAACAATGTACAAATGGAAGTACTCAAGTGGTATCATATCTCGGAATGAACATGTAAGCTAAATCATTCGAGAATGGTAATTAACCCCTTGTTTTCTTAAAGTAAAATGCTAAATAAAGGAAAGTGAAAGTGCCAAGTATAATCGCCATATCACGAATAATTCAAATGCTATATCGATCATTTGGATTATTCGGGAATGGTAAGTGTATTTGTTGCTTAAGAAAGGAATGCTAGACAAAGGTACCACCTATTTAATCCGAACTATATTATCGAAAGAAGTATGATCACCATATCTCGAATGAGTTTACTTTTCTAAGTGAATTGTTCGGGAATGGTTTTTAATAATTCTCGATCATGGGTTACTTGGTGAGTTTTAAAGTGAGTTATGAATCAATTACTTATCGGTATGATTTTTGTTCAAGGACTCGAGTGTGTGCACATGAAATTGGAAGAAGTATTGGACGTCGGAAACGAAGCCGAGTTTGGGCGAGCACTCCGATTCCAGGTAGGGTGAGCTGTCCCTTCCTTGTTAGCTGATTTTCTTTATGTGGAATGCTATAGTATGATATGGTATGTTTCCTGCAAGTACGTTTTTGGTTGTTCATTAGTCGATGCCTCGTGATACATGTGTTTTCAGAACTGATAATTGCTAATTGCGAAAACCGAGGCTAGACTTGCATGTTGAGATACTGTACCCTTGTATGTTTATACTTGTGACCTGAAAGTGAATGGGACCTAGACGCTTAGATTCCTAGGGATCCCACGGTGTCGATAACCGTGAACCTCCGGAGGGGGCTGTGCTCCTATGTTTGTCGAGGAAAGATAAGTAGATAGTGAACCAGTCATAGGAGACTCAGGGCCAGGAAATGGACACTTTCGCTACTTGTAGTCAGAAATACTACATAGTAGTTGGCTAGTTCTCGAATTCAGGACGAACCAGGTCGGTCACTGATTTGTTTTATATTAGCCGGCAGGTAAGTATGTCGGAGCTCCAAATTGTGTGAAGCATACTGCATATGCTTTATAAAAGAAATAAATGTTTGTGGTTGCCTTTTTTTAAAGTATTTTCGATAAACGTGCACAATATTATGTAGTAAATATTTTCAAGTATATTATTATTTTCAAACCTAGCATGGTTGGATCGGCCCCTACTGGGCATGCGAGGACGAAAGCTCACCCCTATAACAGTGTGCAGGTTTTGAGCATGTGGTCGGGAAGCGTATAGGAGAGGCACATGGCCCGGCTTGGCGTAATCCTCTTTGTCTTTACTAAAGTACGGTTTTGGGACCATTATCGGATTTTGAAGTCACTTATTTATTTACCTATTGACTAATTTATTTATTTATTTATTTCCTACTCGTTTACAAAGATTTCGAGAGACCAGTAACCCTGGGGCGCGTCTCTCATACTTGTTTTTACTTCGTGATTCGTTATTTCCCAAATTAGGCTCCTAACGTAAGCCCAAATCTTTTAGCTCACTTTAAAATTCCGCTTGCGAAAATATGATGTTCGGTTGCTAGAATGTTTTGTAACTTTTGTCCAAGAAAGTGTTTTGTAAACCAACAACCTGAACCTAAAAGGCCTTGTGATTTCGGGTTGATGAGTTATCGAGATGTCGTTAGTGACATGTCGGTTTCTCATTGGCTCGGGGTCGCGGCGCTGTGGGACCCCCCTCTCGGGCCACTACAACGCGATCGTAATGGTTAAGTATTTCTAATACACCTTAAGCCTTTGCTTAGTAGGGCACTTCTATTTGCTTATGGATGGGGAAGCAATTCAAATCTCAATTTCAAAGATAAATTGCAACACAGAAAGGGAGAATATCACAAATTGTCACTCAACTATAACACATTTTGGTCATTCAATTTTTAAATATATCACTTTAGTCATTCAATTATAACTCTGTCAATTACCTTAGTCATTATGCTAAATCCTTCGTTAAAATATCAATTAAATAGATTAAAATTTTTGTAAATATGCATTTTTTTAGTGGGTAATTTTGTCAAAATCTCGCTTTAGTCACTTCTTCCAATCAATCTAATTCAAACTTTTCTGTTTTTAAGGTTGGGTACTTGGGTGGATGAAAGTATTCTTCATGTTTCGACAGAAAAATTCTTTTCTAACTGAAAAATACAAGCGACTAAAGTGATATATTTAAAAAGTTAAATGATCAAAGTGATATATTCAAAAAACGAGTGCCCAAAGTGTCAAACAGATAAAAGTTGAGTGACTATTTGTGATATTCTCAATTGTATTTCATTCAAGTGAGGACTATAAAATGAGGACTAGTTGATGACTTTTGTGTTAAACCCACTTTTTGATCACATTTCCGCAAATCAACCGTTAGATATATAGATATTTATGTGGAGATTATTTATGCAATTCTTCAACCAAATTGAAAATAGTTAAGACATTTATAATCGTGATTTATCAATTATGAACATGAACGGTTCATGTTTGATAGATATGGTTCGTCTATTGAGTTGATCTAATTCGGTACCTTAACAATTATCAATTTAGAAGAAAATTTTCAGAAGTGATATACTAATGTATACTTAAAATCTAAAAGTTGATTTGTCTTAATGTAATCGAAAAGTGGGTCTCCCAAACTGTTAATTAGAAAGTCATCAACTAATTCTCATTTTAGTGCTTCTCATTAGAAGGGCTCCCTGTATTTCATATATTTACGATCCATTTTTTTGTCATTTTAAATGATTGCTTATTAGACCAATTTTTTAATCACATATCGGCATCTCTACTGTTCAGTTTTTAGGTTTATATGAGAATATCACTTCTGTAAATTTTCAGCCAAATTAATGATTGTTTGGGCATTCATAATTGCAATTTACAAGTATAAATATGAATGGTTCGTCCATTGATTTAATCCAATTTAATACCTTAAAGGTCATCAATTTGGTTTAAAAATTGCAATAGCGATCTACACATTAGTACCTAAAGACTGAACGGTTGAGATGTCAATATGTGATCAAAAAGTGAGTCCTGCAAGAGATCTCTTAAAATAACCAAAAAAATGTGTGTGTAGTCTTTCTATGGTAAGGACCTCCTTAGATTTTAATTTCCTTGAATAGACTCACTTTTCGATTGCATATCCACATCTCGATCGTTCAGTTTTTAGGTCCTAATGAATAGATCACTTCTGTAAATTTTCAGCCAAATTTATAATCATTAAGGCATTTTAAAATCTAAGGAGGTTCTTAGCATAGAAAGACTCTATATGTATATATGTATATATTACACACACAGATATATATATATATATATATATATAAAATCTAGTCCACGGGGCGAAATATATTCATCACAAGCCAAAATAGGCCATTACATACCATTCTAGTGCCATTTATAGACAGAGAAGAAGATAATGGTAGTACCCACAGTGATATATAGAAATAAACCTACTTATTATACATTCAAGTATGTAGAGGTAGCAGAGATCCTCCATTAATACTACGCTGGAGGCGCTAGAGATAGCTAGAGTGCACAAAAGTGCCTATGATTCTAATACAAAAGGAAATTATTATAATTTAAAACCTCAAAACATAGGGTTCCCCAACAAAGGAAATAATAGAAAGAAAAGAATCAAAACTATTTTGGGAAAAGGCTAGCTCGAGGCCCAACAAAGGCCCAACCTAGCCCTGCTTCACTATTCACGCAGATCCGTCAAAAGCACCAACGTCGACCACCGTCACCGCCATCAAAATGACGGCTCCACACTGACGCCACCAAACTAGCAAACATCGCTACCACCGCTTGGAAACAGTCCCGCTCACGAGCACAGACGCTAACCCAAAAATCAGAAAAACCCGCCCACGGGTTAGCGTAGACGCTAACCCGAAAACCAGTGCTCCCGTCATCACCGCCTCAGAGCAACGAAAACAAAAAACCAAACCAGAGCCACGTCCAACCTCCAAGTAGAGCCAACCCAAGGGCCCAGCCCTAGGACTCATCAGACGTCCGACATCAACTTTATGACAACAGTGCGACCAAGGTCAACACTGCTGCCAGTCAAGTGTCACCGGACGAGAGATGAAGTTTCCACGCCACTTAGGCCTTAGTTTTCTCGAGACAGAGAGTTTTATGATTTACACACACACACACACACATTGATAACTGCCTTAAAGGTAGTACGGTTCAGGCTGACAGATTCAGTCTGTCAATTGGTTTAAGCGAGTTAGATACCTTAACGATCATCAATTTGGCTGAAAATTTGCAAAGATGATCTATACAGTAGTACCTAAAAACTGAATGGTCGGGATGTGGATATGCGATCGAAAAATGATCATAAACTCGAACTTCACACTTTAATTTCAAAAACGGAGCTCCGCTCTAGATAAAATCTGTATATATATATATATATATATATATATATATATATGATTTTAAGACATTGCCTTGTATTCTAAATCTAAATCTCTATCCTTAATTGCTAAACTAAAAATAAGGAGGACTTGACCGAAAATTTGACTTATTTAGCTCCCCATTTCAATCAAAGAAAGAGTATGGGGTCCTCCCTTGGTCTTAGTGTTGGATTGGTAAGGAAGGGTCTTATCAGGGGAGGCGTCTCCTAGTCATTTTTTTATATACATTTATGGTCAACATTTCACCGTCAAAGTTCGAAGAAATAAAATTACAAAACAAACTAAAGGTATGCAATTCAAGGTTGAATCCATTTAAAGAATAGACAATGACAAATACCATCCACAAAAGCGAAATGCTTTAGCTAAATATATAATTATCATAATTTCCATACAAGATTGGCACTGCTATTGTCTTTTATTTTTCTTGTTTTTTTCAGTTAGGTAGTTGAATATATAACTTTGATTGGTTTATTTCTCAATTTCTATGTCAGATTATTTTCTATATATAGCTATTCAGAATGCTGGATAACATTATGCTAGTGATGTAGAGTGCAATGACTGTTTGAACAAGTACTTTGGATTAGCACCAGGTACAAGAAATCAAGGACGGCATTCCAAAACCAAATGCATTTGTATAAACAAATTATATTTGGATCAAAGAATTTTTATTTTTAAGTTACTATCATAATGATTAGACTAGGTTGACTTTTATAACACCCTAATTGCCGGCCTATGGCTATTTTTTAATCTATTAGATTATTGTAGAATCAAGAACAAGGAAACTCGAGAACATCCCGAAAGATAAAAGTGAAAGTCGAGAAACCCCAGGGTTTAGCAAAGGGCGGCGGCGGAAGCCTTTTCCGGTTGTTGTCTGATCAAGCAACGGCAAGGTTTCTCGACGTGGGTCGTGGCAACACAGGTGACCGGTGAGTCTGGAGAGGGAGCGAGTTCCGATTGAGAGGGGAAGTTGTTCAAGTGGACGGAGGCGCAGAAGTTCGGCATCCATCTCGGCCAGGCAGTACGCTTCCGTCTCTGGGTTTCTCCTCCGAGGTGGAGATAGATCTGATCTCGAATCGACAAAGGATTGTTTCGATCTAGGAGTGAGGCGGGGTTGGTCGGCGTCTGATCGGTTGACGACCTTGCATACAAGATCAAGGATCGGAGTCGATCTTGGGCGGCATCTGAATGGAGTTCTTGTAATTTTGGACTCACGTTGGGTGTGGTTGGTGGTGGATAGGCGTGGGTTCACTATGGGAAGCTGGAAGGGTCGGCCGTCAGAGGGCTTGGCGATGGCGATAGGCGGGCAACGGGAGAGTAGTGCTCTAGCCACTATCTGGATTTGGGCAGCTTGGGCCTCTGACTCTGGGCTTGGGCTTTCTGGGGGCATCTTTTGGGCCCTTGTGGGTTGGTTTGATTCTTCAAAGAATTGGGCCATGTGGGAGGGTGTCTTGCCACCCTCATATGTTACTTAGTGGGCTGGGCTGGCCTGACCTGAGAATGACCTACTTGGGCAGTTGGGCTTGTTTATGGTCACAAAGTGCCAGTTTAATTCAGATCATGATTCCGGTGGAATTGGTAATTATCTCGAGTTTGAATGGAGAAAGCAGGTTATGGATAAGGGTTGGCTCCTATTTTTTTGCTAGGAAGTGGCTCTCTGTTGGTACCGCAATTGCGCGCCTGGCTAATGGGGATGCCCATCAATGATTTTGCCCTAGAAGACACGGAGTTGTTCTTTGTCTATGGGTTCGCTTTCCAAAGCTGGCTCAAAATTGACTTGTAATGAGTTTACATTACTTAGATAGGAGCGTGGTCGTTATCCCTCCATTTTTCTGTCTTTAAGTGTATGTTAGGCTCTGGCTTTTTGGCTGGTCATCTAATGCAATGAACCTTTGTTTCAAAAAAAAAAAAAAGACTGTTTGAACAAAATAAGAAATATGTTTGACAAAGATAAGATTAATATATAAATATGGGATCAGCTCTTTTGAGTCTTCTAAGTAATTACAATTTTGAATCTATTTATTCGATTAATCAACGAAACTTGTCAAAATTTCTACTCTAATCATATTATCAATCAATGTCACATGGCATTGCTTGCGCCACTTCCATCTCTCTCACTACGAAAGAGTGCATTTTCTCCATTTTTTGAAGATATTGACTTGTAAATGTGTGTGTGTGTGTGTGTGTAGAGGGCTCTTCTATTAAGAGATCTTTTCTTTGGTCATTTTGAGGGATCCACAATGGAACCTACTTTTCGATCACATATCGACAATTCTACCGTTCACTTCTTAAGACTCAATGAATATATCACTTGTACAAATTTTATGCCAAATGGGTGACTGTTAAGGTATCGAACTAGATTAAATCGATAAACGAACATAATCTGTCAAACCTGAACCGTTTATGTTTATAATTGTAAATCACAGTTTTGAATGTCTTAGTGATTATCAATTCGGTTGAAAATTTGCAGAATTGATCTACTCATATAGGCCTAACAATTGAATGGTGAAGTTAAGTGATCGAAAAGTTGATCAAATAATCAATCCTCTAAAATGACAAAAAAAAGTGATCCCTTAGTAGAAGAACCACACACACACGTGTGTACGTGACACACGTGTGTGTGTGTGTGTGTAATGCTTGTTCTAGAGAGAATCTCCTTACTTTAAGAATTTGAAGAGTTTTACTATTTTACGCTAGTATACGACTTTATTTATAATTTCAACTATTGATTCTTTACATTCCTATACAAAAATTGTGTCTACAAAAAATCAACTAAATCCATAATCATTTGGTCATTCAAAATTGTGTAAACAAATATTATCTGTTAGATAAAATTGAAACTAATATTGTGATAACCAAATGGTTAAACGGATTTCGATTTCGCTAATTTTTTTTATAAGATTCATATATGTTTAGGTACCTAGAGAATGAATGGTTTAGATTATTAAACTATATGATAAAAATAAAAGCATCTTCACATTTCAAGTTTAAAGAGATCATCTCTAGATCCTATATATAAAGACACGCATAGCCACTTTTTAAGAACATGTTGGCTCTGAATAAGTCAGTCATATTGTTTTGCCAAAATAATTTCATTCTAATAGCTAAATTTGTCTATTTGTTGAAGAAACGCATGAATTCTTCGGCGAAATTTCTTAGCCGCATGCTAGAGATGATATTATTTACAAAGAGGGATTAGTCCACTAGGTTTTGATAAATAATAGAGGATACTTAATTGCATTATTAGTCTTGAGAAGTGCCCGAGAAGCCCTCATCTTCAATTCATATCTCAAGAACATCACAACTTCGTAGATAATTATAGCTTGTGGGACACTTATGCTGTTACAAACCTGGGCCACTAATTAAAAGATACAAAATCAAAGAAAAAGCCAAAACTCTCATACTTATTCAATGCCAGTCTGGACTCTGGAGGGTGTCTATCACCATCTTATCAATGGCTCTATGACTAGACTATTCCGTCTTAGATTCGAGGGCACTAATTGAAATGTATGAAATCAAAGAAAGAGCCAACGTTCTCACGTCCTAACCTCACACTCGAATAAGAGCCGGTCTTGGGGGTACGCTGAATTGGCTCCCTCCTAGGGCTCCCAATTCTATGGGCCCCAAAATTTGTAAGTTTCTATATAGAAACACTGACACTGATGTACTACCGCATATATCAGATTCCATTGAATGAAATAATTAAACAACAACTGTATAAGTAAAGGACAAAACCAACTCAACTAGTAGTCTTAGACTAAACAACTCATCTTTCAGAAAGACTGTAAGCAAAGTCAAAGTATATGAACTTTTCTCACAAATTGAAGTCTTATATGAACTTCTCTCACAAATTGAAGTCTTGAGGTCTAAACTTTTCAAGCATTTGTACCAACTCAGCAAGTATAGCTATATTACATGTATATAATCTCGTTGTTAACATCCTGAGTTTGATATGCAATTTTCTACTATTCTTCTGTCTTTAATTAGAATGGTATTCGGTGTAAATTTCTGATTTCGCAAATATTTTGATTGAATTACTTTGTTCCAATATATAATTTTTAATTATTCTGATAATGAGTCTTAGAAAACTAAATAATATATCATTAAAAAATATGGAGCTTACTCTTATCGAAACCTATTGAGCTATTGAGCCTATCACGCCCCGAATTTCGAATAAAGATATTTGAATCCGAAACGATAACTTAACCAAACTCCCGAAAATGCAAAGAAACTTTTTCAATTTAATCGAAGTAATAACAATAATCTTAATAAAGACTCAAACACCGGAGTCGAATGTTATATCAACGAGTGTTTACAAAACACAAATGAAGTGAATTACGAATGTAAACGCTCACTAAGTGCATAATACAAATAACAGTTAATAACAAAATAGGTTAAGAACCTAAACTGCTGCAACTACGCCTCGAACTCAGCTCTGGTGGTCATGACCTGCAGGAATAACCGCTACACTATGGAATAGTGCACGGGGATTGCAAATCACAAAGTGAAGCACGTATCGACGCGCTCTACGACTTTCTTGAAGGAAGTTTTCACAGAATCCAAACGTATAAAAAGTCAACCAATAATTTTTTGAAATAATTTCCGCTTCACCCTCGAACCACAAAATCGTACCAACGAACACTTTATTAATTCCAGGAGATTCCCAGAATCAATATAAAATTTCGGGGTCTTACAGAGCCAACAAAATCCATGTGAAACTGTATGTAGAGAACGGAAATGAGTTCTTTAGCACTACCTCTAATGATTGTGAATAAATGCACATCTTAGAGAAACGTGTGTGTGTCTTTAGTGGATTTTAGGTCACCACTATTCGAGCTATTAAATCCAATAGAGTTATGAGAGAAGATCTCTTAGATTTAGACACATATTGGCTTTGTCACGACATGATAGGTCATCTTAGTCATGATATGATGATCCATCTACTAAAAACTTCACATAGACATCCTTTCTTTCAAGCGAAATCAAGCATGAATCAAAAGTTGATTCCTGGACTAAGTGTGACCTCTGTCGCTGCCTTTGGCGTAGCCGCCGTCCACCACCATCCTAGGCCTGGCACAGTCCCTATCCATGACGCCCTGGATGGCGTCTATCATGTAATGACACCCCAGGTGATGCTATAATCACCAACTTTGCTTCAAATAGCGTTTCAGACGCTCAAGCTGATACGCCCAAAATAGACGCTCAACTTAACCCTGCAAGATGTAGTCGTTAGCAATACAGAGTAAGCAGGGATCGTTCAAGCCGGAGATTGAGGGTAACTTTATAATTCACACAAAAGAAAAACAAACTAAGTTAAACTAACTAAAGCACAAAACAAATAACAAAACTAAGAAAAAGAAAAATGTCAAAGAGGGAAAAAGATGGCAGGACAAGATGGAGATAGAAGGGTGTGTTGCAATCCTAAGTTGAAACAGATTTTGGGTTTTTATGTTCCTACGAAAATAAAAGGAAAATAAGAAAGAAAACAATTTTAATTTTTGGTTTTGAGAAAAACAAGATGGAGAACATGTTAGAGACTTGGAAATCCACCACCAATTACTTTCGAACAATGTTAAGTTAACCTAGTTTCAATTACTAAGGTGTGAACAGAAACCAACCAAGAAACAAGTCGGAGCAGATCATGTCCCTTATTAATGTTTCCCTAATTACTCAGTCTACATGAACGCACAATAGCTAAGCCTATCAAACATGCAATCAAGGTATAGAACGCTATCCTATCAACAACACATATAGTGTTAACACATTTGAAGCATTAAGATCTCATGGAAACGATTGATTATAGAGTTGCAGTCTAGTGTGGAACGCCTACCTAGCATGCTCTTCTAATTGTTTAAACATCAGCTTTTGTCCAAAGCCTTGCATACTTGTGGATTAGAAAACAAGACGATTAGATGAATTATTTTCTAAATCCTAGCTCCAATTACATGCATATATCCTAAGTGTCGACCCAAAGAACATAAACACATAAAAGTTTTCAATCAAGCAGAAATAAACAACCAATTCACACCAAAGATCAAGAAACTAGATTTAAACAAACATATGTTCTACATAATTGGGGATTCAAACCTTGCCCCTAACAAAAAGATAGTTAGTTACACATTGTTTTAAAAACCAAAATAAAACAAATAGAGAAAAAGAAGAAAAAGATGATGGCGGATGAATGAGAAAGAGAGATAGAAGAGAAGGTGAAAGGCATGGTCGTTTGCAACGTGTTCTGCTTCTCTATATATATGTGGAGCACCCCCAAGTTTCCTTTTCCAATTCTGCTTTTAAAGCCTCCCCTAGTTGCTTGAGGATTACTCTAATTGGTGCACAATTAAATGATTTTCAAGGCTTAATAATCTTCCCAAAATCTTGATGAATCATTCTAGGAATCTCCTTCATATTTGTAGCAGCAATAACCTTCCAAAAATGCCCTAGAAATCCGTCCAAAGAAGAATGTCGGCCAAAATGCCCTGTTTTGACTAGGATTCAATTTCTGTCTCTGAAGCTTCATTCTTGGACAAGGAACAACTTTGTCTTGAAAATTTTCTGGATGGTTCTTGACTCCCACGTGTTCTATGACATCATATATTCTAGATTGATCAACAAACGTCTGGAAGAACTCCAAGAAAATTGCCGGAAAAGATCTCCCAAAAAGCTTCGTGAAAAGCTGATAGTTTCTGCCTTATCGGGAAGCCTACTTTGCGCTTGGTTTCCTACTGCCTCGTTGACACTTCTGACCAGTTATTTGGCTCTTGTTAAATTGTAACATCATGTCTTCAAGGTTAGCTGGTCCTTTCTGCATAGGTGCAGCTGGGAGGATGCAAGAATGTCTCCTCAATACCGTTCCCAGAAAGCTGATTCTGAAACTGCAGTTTTCTGCTTTGCAGCAACTGTTTTGCACAACGATTTCCGTGGACTTCCCTTGTAATTTCTGGCTAAAAGGTTGATCAAACTTAGTCCTCCGCATCATTAATTCATGAACCATGGCTTAGTTTCTCCCTTTAAGCTCCTACTTCTCTTGAATCACTTCACGAATAACCTAAAAAGAAAACAAAGTTAAAACTGACTTTTACAAGGAATTAACTAAGAAAAGTGTAAGGGATTTCACACTATATTTGTCGCATTTATGCTCCTATCACAAGCCCAACCAAAATCCTCATTGGTTACTTCCAAGGCATCTTGCTTATTTTACAAAGCCTGTTCCTTTGGGAAATTAGGACTGAGATCATCCTATGCAAAGGATACGAAAATGTACTCATAATGTTCTTACATAGAATCCGTCGGGATTTTGTGGTCTAATTCAACCAACTTGCAGACGTTTAAATTTCATGATGTTGGTTGAGACGCAAACACACTGATCACGTGTTCTGCCATTATCTACTTGTAATGCTGCTTATATTACACTCCTAGCACATATCAGATGGCGACGAGCTCACTCCCCGCATCATCTCATTCAGTCAATTAGACTTGACAATGTTAGGAGAACATAATTATGTCTCATTTTGGAAGTTGAGCATCGTGTTGATAGATGCTTAGGCATTTTGACAAGGTCAAGCCTTCAAAAACCCCCATGATCATCTGTAGTTTTGATCCCGAAAATGATCCTCTTCATCTGAAGAATGATGACGGAGATGTGCTAGAGGTAGAAGTGCCCTACTTAAGTACAATAGGTGCATTATTGTACTTAGCTCAATGCACAAGACTGGACATCTCATTTACAGTGAACTTGTTAGCTAGGTATAGCTCCATGCCAACGCGTCGCCATTAGACTGATGGAAAATATATCTTTCGATACTTGAGATGTACGATTCATATGAGCTTGTTCTATCCCTACAAAGAGATGATGGATTTGAACTCATCACACACTAGAAACGCCGCCAACGTTGGCTTGCGTTCTCTATCCCCATCCCAAAACGACATTAATGTTTTGGAAGGTTTTACTGATGCTGGGTACCTCTTTGACCCACACAAACTGGTTATGTGTTCACCATGGGTAAGATCGCGATATCTTGGAGGTCTACATAACAAACCCTAGTCACTTTATCTTCAAACCATGCAGAGATTAGTGCTCTTCACGAAGAGCATTTTGTGAATGAATATGGATTGGATCTATAATTACGCATGTTCGAAGCAATTGTGGTTTGAAGTCTACCACAGATGAGCCTACGAGCATTTATGAGGATAATGTCGCTCGCTTTGGACAAATGAAGCAAGGCTACATCAAAAGCGACGACATCAAGCATAATTAGCAAAACCAAACTCTCCTCAAAATCAAAGTGAACTAGGTTCGATTTGTGGACAAAGTCGCAAACTTGTTCACTAAGTCATTGCCTAAATTCCACTTTTGAGAAACATTTTGGTAGCATCGTTTACGGAAGTTATCCAAAATTCCATAGTCATTGTCATCAGGGAGAGATATAGACAACAGGGGGGTGTCTACATGTATGATCTTGAAAAGTGAAGGGTGTTGTGTTGTGCTCTTTTTTCCCTTCGACTAAGGTTATTTTTGTCCCACAAAGTTTTTGTTACTTGGCAAGGTTTTTAATAAGGCAACGTGAGGAGCACCACGTTTGGGAGACATAAGAGGGAGTGCTCAAGTAAATTCAGAATATGTGTCTGACCCAAACTCTAGGTTACTTGCTCTAGTTGTAATAGGATTAATATTAGAGATATTCTCGGAGATATCTTCGTAGATATCCGATCAATATACGATTATGTTTCCTTGTACAACTCTAATTCTCTGCCTGTAATCCTCTATATAAAGAGGCCCCTATTATCAATGAAAGCACGACTCAATTCTCTCCCAATTTCAATTTTCCTTAAACAATTTTCAAATTTTAATTTTTTAATTTATTATTTTTTTGGGTAAAAAGTGAATTGTATTGATCAATCAAGATGCTTAGAATCATAGATAATTGCATCCAACACAGTAGTCGAAACATTGTTATTCCAGACATTGCTCATATTGGACTCATAAGCTAAACTAACTAATATGTGGGCAACACAGTTTGTAGCTCAAGGAGTATGAGCAATTGTTAGTCCTAGAATTATAACTATTCTAAAGTAGAATGGGGTTTTGTACTGTTCATTCAATAGTGTCATGACTCTTTTGCCCCTCTATTTTGAGGATTTACTCTATTGATCCTGCCGTTTGATATATCAACAATGAAATATTTTTTCCTTTTTTTTTTTTTTTGAGAATTTAGAATCATCTAGAGAGAGATGTACATCTTCAAACTGAGAGTGCTAGAACGATCCAGAGATAGAGAGGGAGATAGATTGAGACTGCGATCTGATTCGTCATTGCTGCAGGCAGAAAAAGAGAGGCGAAGATGATTGTTCATCTTCCCCTTATTCGAGACATCTGGGCATGATTCTTTTTTTTTTTTTTTTAGTTAGGTCGAAATTTCCGAAAGTTCACAATTTGGGGTTTTCTAAATTTTAGGCATTGGATTTGTAGAGCACTACATCTTTTAAAGGTATTATTATCTTTCTGAAAGCGATTGATCTAAAATTGGTTTTTTGTTGTTTGCAATCTTTATCAAAGTTTAAACACTGAGATTCAAAGCAGGAGACCACAAATCAATTTGTGTTTGTCTTGGAAAAGGTACATTGGATATTCTTGATTTATAACATGGATTAGAAGGAGTTGAATGTCTTTATCTTGATAATGATTGATTTATGAAGTTTGGAATTTGTCAAAACAAAAACCTATATTGTTTCTTTGTTTTGTTATGAACATCATCTGATTCAACATCATCTCTATTTTGACATTAGGAGCCTTTCTTGAATGGGTTTTTTTCATTTTGTTCCTTCTCTAATAGACTTGGTTTTTTTTGTACACGACTTTAGTTTTGTAATTATTAGCCTTCATTGAATTGTTTAGAGTATCAAATTCTAACGTATAAAGCAAGTTGATAGGTTTCGCAAGTGTTGGAGAATGAATAGGAAACCTCCACCAAAGCCATATATTTGTCTTTTCATCGAATGCAACTTTTGAGTTTTCACAAAATTGTATTTCCATGAGAGTCAGCTTCTATGAACTATAATATACATCTATGAGATGGAGTATGAAATTCTACATCCATGAGAGTCAGTTAAAATTGATTCTATTTCTCTTTTGCCTCCTAGGGATTATATCATGTATTATACAGATGAAATATGGTCAAGTCTTTGGATTTAGATGATCAAAGTAGATGGAAATACAAAATGCTATTGCCACCAGAGGAAGTAGCTAGAAGTCATGTTGGTCTCCTTAAGATTCAATATAAACCAGAAATTAGTTTTTAATCTTTTCCCACAGAAATATATTAGAGTATGTTTTTGAGTTGAAAAAAAAATCCCCTCTCCCTCAATTGTTCCATTTTGAAAGAGTACTTTTGTCTATATAATGATAACTAAAGTAACTCTCTAGATTCATCAATTAGCTTTATAACTTACGTTTGCCAGAAATTTACCTCACTACACCTTTAGTGTAAAACCAAGTTTAAGGTGTTTATATTCGTACATTTGGAAGTTCAAGTGTTGTAGAAGTGTCGAATTATTTGAAGATAGATGATGCTAAATCTTTTTTCAAAGATGATGAAGTTTACATTTTGATTCATAGTTTGTAGATTAATCTGATAAAACATAAATTTTTAAATTTAAACTAATTTCTTCAATCTAAGATGAATAACAACAAGGTCGTTGGTGTTACTTTGGGAATACTACTTTTTATATGACTTTTGATAAAGTTTCTTTATTGCAATCTCATTCATATATGCTGTCATTATCCAGATTCCTTACACAATTATAGTAGTATTAACATTTCAATATTATTATTGATTAGGTCTAAGTAATGCATTAAACTATTAACTTAGCATGTGAGAATGACAACATGAATTTGCATCAATTTATAAACAAAAGCATCAATACAAGCAAGTTTGGCTAGGGCTTTCAACCCTAGCCCCAACTAATTCACTACTCACACATAGCTAGATACACAAGTTTCAACATTCTATAAACATCAAATACATAAAGAGATAGGGAGTAAGTGGTGACTATTGATGATGCCGGAAGAGGTGGTGGAGATGGGTCTCCAACAACATGATGTGGTGGTAGTCACCTCATTATCCTTGCTCCAAGTGCTTGATATTGGTAAGAATCGTGAAATTTGGAATCTCTAAGGTGAGTTGTGGTGTTCAGTGGTGGAGGAAATGGAGGTTGTAATGGTGGAAATGGTGGTTTTAGTGGTGGAGATGGTGGTATCTTCTCTAGAGAGAAAATGGATTTTGGATAGGATGAAGATGATTGAATGGAGTCAAGAATGCTGAAGAATTAGTCTTTGGCCTCTCTTTGATCAGTTATTTGTGTCCTCTTTGGTCCCTAAGTGTGCAAGAGATACTCTTACACCATTGTCCCCTAAATGGTCCCAAATTGACAAGGTGACAATCAAAATGACAAGGTGTAGGGAGATATTTGAATTTCTAGTGATAGGATATTCTCACAACCATGGTCCTCCTTTGCTGGAGAAAGGACCCTCCATGAATGGCGGCTCGCTAGGAAAGTTCACCGGAAAAGTCGCTGGAAAAGTTTGCCTGAAAAATCACCGGAAAAGTCGATTTGCAATTTTCTTCCAATCTTCGTGTCTACTTCCTCTAGCTTCAAATCTCCTCATTTCAAGCCTCAACTAGTCATTTTATTCTCAATGCAAGGTTTCCTACAAATAAAGGAAATGGATTAAAAAGGGGAAAATTGCATGGAAGACAAATCAATTTTCATAATTATGGGGCACAATTGCATAAGTAATTTGTGACTCAACACCTGCCACGTTGGATTTGTTTCCTTTTCTATCTTGCTGATTCAACACCTAAATTTTCCATTCTTAACGTACCCTTATTTAATATATTCTACACAATAAACAGTAAAAATTAATATATTAATCGTAATCCTAAATTTTTGCAATCTTGTTAATGTAAAATTAGCAAATTTAATAGGTTGACTTTAATTAACATTATTAGATCCTTGATTGAATTCAAAAGAGAAATCTTATATATTAAGACATTATTTTTCCTTGCTATTGCCTATTACATATTGTCTCATTCTCCTTCTCCTACTCCTTCTTCTTCTTCTTCTTTTCTACCGAATCATCTATTTTTTCCTCTCCTTCTTCCGTGCATTTCTTCTTTCCAGCACATACTTCTAATTTTTTTGTTTATTTCTTTTTCTCTCATATCTGGATTTTTTGTGTGGTTTCTCCCTTCTTAAGTCGTTTTTAGGTCTTACTAACGTGATTTCTTCAATTCACAACTACCTTTATTATAAAGTTGGTAACAAGTTTTGGCTTACGTTTGATATAGAATCGATTATGGTGTTATAGGTAACATTTGCCATAGAATTTGATCAGACATTATTATTTCACATTTACATGCCTTATTTATAGGTAAGATTTCACAAGTTTAAAAAAATTTCAAGTAGTTTTTCATCAAAAACAACCTAGCTAGAATGCATTACTACAAGTAGATAGATCAATTGATAATAAAACCCGTAGCAGAGCGCGGACATTCTTTCTAGTGGTTTTCAAACAAGCTTAAAAATTACAGATCAAGTTTTTGTGTTTAGAAATGTCCAACTCAGTGGCTGAAATAGGTTGTACTGCTAAGAAACAATCACTTTGAGACAACATTAGTAACTTGCATCTACTGAAGTAGCACTACTCCCATCTTGATTTCCAAGGGCTCACATACTGCGCAGAGGCAACATGATTACAATGATATGAGAAACCAGCAATAAACTCACCAGCGGCATTCCTTAGAACACCTTCGATGGCAAGAAACCGCAGTCAACATTTCATTTTAGCTTGTTGTGCGTATGAGGCTTCCAATACTTGCTCTTACGAGGATGGCTGTGAGCTGCTTATAAGAATTAATGGCTTCCATCATCATCATCCATCGCCTTCAATGTAGGGTTATTAAGCAGTCCATACAGCTAAGATCAAAGTTGTTTGCACTGAAGTTGAGAATGAGATGAAAGAAAGTGGGAGATAGTGGGGCTTTATTCTAGTTGAGTTGGGTTTAGGTCGTTTGTGATCGTTTTAACTCATGAATGATCGATCATGGCCTTGGTGATTGGATGATTGCCTGCTCACAAAAACTGCCATTTTAACTGAATTTCAGAGCCGGCCCTGGGATTTCGGGGGCTCTAGGCGGAAAAAAAATTGGGGCTCCCTCAGTCTCATTCTCATGTACTTGTTCACTATGTGCATTAAAGTACTTGCGTAGAGACCCAGCTTGAAGCTTGACTAATGCATCTCTTTTTGGTTTCTCTTTTCTTTTTTTAGCCCCAGAAGGATACTTACTAATTGGAGCCATGATAACAACCTGCAAAAGATAAAACACATAGAATTTTCAATTGAAACATATTGCCATATAATACAATTACCAATGTATCAAACCGACAAAACCATTTTCAATTCAAACTTACTGCCATACAAATGATACAATACTATTATCCTAATATTAAACCCAAATGATGGTCAACAAAGTAGAACAATTTTCAATTGATACAACTATACAAGACCATTATCCTAATATTAAACCCACTTTCAATTGATAGTCAGCAAAGCAAAACAATTTTCAATTGATAGTGAACTAGTCAAGTTGATTGTTGATCAGTTCATCACTTCATTGTTTTGTAGTCTCAGTAGCACGGTAGCACAAACAATCAAATTGAGATTAAAGAATAAAGGAGCACCAGAGACTTGTGTTCTTCCTCTCCTATAGTCCTACCGAGTAGTCGAGTACCGACCTACCGTCCTACCCAAACACAAATTAAAGAACTCATCTCCCTCTCCCAATGACCCACAGACCCAGATACGAAAATTAAAGAAGAACTGAAGAACAAGATTAAGTCTTAACATAAAATTATCATCACCCAGAATCCCAGATACAGAAGATAAAATAACACTGCAATAATGGATGAAGAACAACAGGCCTTCGACCTTTTGTTTCTACCCAATTCAAGAAGAACTCGTTTCCTTCTTCCTCCTCGACAAGAGGAAGAGTCGAAGAGGCATGAAATTTGAGCAAGAGAGAATTACCTGGACAAGTTTCGTCTGAAAAGTGAGAAGCAGAGATCTGGAGACCGTAGTTCGGCACAAGACATGCATCGTTGTTAAGGTGAGAAGAACTGAAGAACATAAGTCATTTAGAGGCGATCAAACAAACAAATAAGTATCAGATAATTTTTTTTTTTACATATATATAAAAGGAGCTTTTTTTTTTGGGCCCGTGAAACTGGGGGCCCTAGGCCTGTGCCTATTGGGCCTATGCCTAGGGCCGGATCTGCTGAATTTCCATCCAAACAATGCAACTTGTAAATTATAACCCCCTTTTAATATATCATTATTGACAATGTCAATTCCAAACTCTAAAATGTAAAACACTTTCACTTGTTGTTACATGTTAATTATACTGGAACACTTTACACGCATAGTGGCAACATGGGCTAAGCCCAATTCTCTTTACTTGTAGTATTCTGGACATGACATCCCCAATTACCGCTTACTAGGCTGTACCTTGGAGGTACTGGTAGGTACTGGAGAAAATTAAAGGGTTTTTTACTTCAATAGTGTCTAAACTCTTCGAGAACTTTTGAAATGATACCTGAACTTTCAAAGTTATCAATGTGATACCTAGACTCATTTTTTGTATCAACGTCGTACTTGCGGTCGATTTCCGTCACAAAACCGTTAACTATGACCACGTGCCCAGCACTTAAGGCACTTAATGAGGTTAAAAGACTAATTTACCCTCAAAAGTATATACTTCAATAGTGTCTAAACTCTTCGAGGACTTTTGAAATGATACCTGAACTTTCAAAGTTATCAATGTGATACCTGAACTCATTTTTTTGTATCAACGTCGTACCTGCGGTCGATTTCCGTTACAGAACCGTTAACTATGACCACGTGCCTAGCACGTGAGACACAGAATAATGGTAAAAATGACCTTTCCCACTTTCTTTAGTTCTTTACGTGTCCTGTCGTACCTTCAATTCTTCTTCTCCATTTCTATTTCCTTTTTCATTTGCAAAATGCAATCAGATGGGATGATGACATTTTCTAGCAAAATGCAAAACCAAAAGCAAAACTTGAATCCAATTCTCTGATGGAAAGACACTGCCAGGGACTCCATCTCGTTGAAGTTCTCCAAGCACAACTTTCTTGACAGCTTTGCTTCTCTGAATTTATTGCAGGCTGGAACGGTGTAGACGGTTTCACTACTCTTGGCCTCTAGATCTGAGACTTGGAATTTAATTGAGATTTCAGACAGATGGATCAGAGAGAGAGAGAGAATATGGCCAACGGCAATCCAGACCTTCTTGTGCAGCTTGCCGGAGATATGACGAAGGCGGGCTACACCGTCGTGGCACTCGGCTTCCTCACCGCAACTAACATCACAACATAAGTTCATGAATTTCAAAAATAGTTCGTGTCTTTGTAATTGAATCAAAATCTGCAAAAGTGAAGGAAACTGAGAGTCTCTCTCTTTCTCTCTCTGCAACTCTCTTTCTCTCTCTCAACAGCGGTGAAAAGGCGAAGGATGGTGATGATGGGAGAAAACCCAAAATTGATTTTTCCGCGACTGTGTGTCTGTGTATAACTATATCTATTTGTCTATGATTTATCGAATAATGGGGCAATGATCATTTCACTGATTCCAGCTTCTAATCAATTTGTCCAAAAAAAGAACCGGCCTTTGGTTATTTACGGCTGTAATATCAGTACTTAGTGGGAGCATCAGACGAGATACTCCAGCGAGGCAATCGGCGGCGGTCGAGGCAGGTGAGGAACAATGTGAAGGTTTTACAGCGGCGGAGGTGGATGATAAGGCTGCCAGATGGGCTGCGCGTGGGGCTTCAGGCAACGACGGAGTGGCGAGGAGCTTCAATTTTTGCAAGGTAGCCATATCGATCTAGCTGAGTTCAATGTGGTTGTAGTCAGGTAGTGCTTGGAAAGGGTTGGGTGGTTGAGAGAGAAGGTGAGATCTGATTTGCGGCTATGACTTCCAATCGGAGGGGACAAATCAGAGGGAAGAAAATGTCGAAAAAGAAAAAGAAGAAAGAAAGAAAGCAAAAAAAAAAAAAAAAAAAACAGTACTTTTGAGGATAAATTAGTCTTTTAACCTCATTAAGTGCCTCATGTGCTGGGCACGTGGTCATAGTTAACGGTTCTGTGACAGAAATCGACCGCATGTACGATGTTGATACGAAAAAATGAGTCCAGGTATCACATTGACAACTTTGAAAGTTCAGGTATCATTTCAAAAGTCCTTGAAGAGTTCAGACACTGTTGAAGTAAAAACCCTGTGAAGAACTAAAGGAAGTGGGAAAGGTCATTTTTACCCGTATTTTGTGCCTCACGTGCTGGGCACGTGGTCATAGTTAACGGTTCTGTAACAGAAATCGACCGCAGGTACGACGTTGATACGAAAAAATGAGTTCAGGTATCACATAGATAATTTTGAAGGTTCATATATTATTTCAAAAGTTCTCAAAGACTTCAGACACTGTTGAAGTAAAAAACCCAAAATTAAATCCTAAACATACTGAAGATAATGCCAAGGCAAGAATCATAGAGAAATAACAATACTTTCCTGTATTTCTCATTTAATCAAAAATTCACGATCAAATGCATGATTTCATATCACCTCGAGTCACTAGTACATGGTAATCACCACACAGCCCGTGAAGTATCATTACTAACACAAACGAATCTACAGATTGTTAACGTCTACCATGCTTGTGGAACAGAGAGCATATGTATGACAAATACTATTGCAGTTCGTAGGGCGAAAAACTGAATCCTAATCTTCCCTCATTTGTGGATTTTCAGCTCAAGCTTCTGGAACGGGCTGCAGGTTGATTCAAATAGCATTTCAGTCAATGTAATAATGAGGTGACAAAAGTAAACCCAGAAGACGGTGAATGGTATGAAAAGTGATAGTTTACTTCCTACGCATAAGCACATCCCCATCATAAATAGAAGAAATCAACAGCATTCTATATTTTGAACAAAGCAAAGAGTTACAATACGTCAAATTCATAGACCAACAAGAAGATGAAGGAAAGCTACCTGCTATTAGGATCATAATAAAAGCCGTTGATGGAGCCATCACTACATGAGAAACACACATAGTAAAAGCCGGCTATAGTCAAACCACAGTCTGTGCCAACATTCACAAAGTATTGCTCCTTCCATCTCTGCACCAGCAAATCAAAGAACTCAATTTTATTGTACATTTGATTTTTGCTAACTGACAGGTGATAATAAAGCATTTAGACCAGTTACCAACTTACCATGAATATGTATTTATAGTTGCTGAGATCTAATGATTTGCCACCATCAACTTCCACTCGGCTCTGTAAAATGTGGAATTAGTTAGGAGACAACAGAACTTCAGATATGAAAGACAACATTAAGACTCCTTAGCTTACCAAAAGAGCAGAAAAAGAAGGAAATTTGGTCCAGTGCCTTATATCATCATCGTGTCTGTCACAAGTTGCACAAACATTTGATTGTTATTCACCATCACAACTAGCTAAATATGGGTCCTTTCTCAATTGTAGATAAAAGAACAAAAAGCCATACGTTGCTTCCCACTTCTCAGTGAAGAAAGTATAATTCTTGGTGTCAACAATCTCCCCTTCCCAAAAGGTGACGACCTACCACACAATGAAAAGAAAGTAAATGCTCAATGAATGCCTCCTATGATGAAGATACAACAGTTTCTTATGAATCGAGATAAAATTAGTCAATACAATGATGATAATGCAGAAAATCGAGAAATAAAAGATAAAACAGATCAAAGTTCAATTCACTTTATGTCAAAGAGGTTGGTGGTGGAGAAACAAACAACTAGATGGCAATGTCCAGAAAAAAGTGGTTACCTCGAATTAATATACAAGAGTGACTTGAGTGCATATTTAAGCATGTTGTCTAACTTAATTCCAAACCCAAAGCAAATATAAAGAAAACCTATCTATGCTATGAGACACGTGGTTTTCAGCGATAAATGGATACGAAGAGGTAAAGAGACAGTGAGTGAAAGACTGAAGAATTGGAAATCAGGCAAACTAAGTCAGCTGCAGCACCCAACAAACACAGAGAATGCATGCTTTGATTTAACTGTACGAGGCTGGCCATCTAATATAATTCTATTGTAAAATTCCTTATATAAAGTCTTCCTAGACCACTATCTCTAAAGATGTTGTATACACCAGTTCCGCAGCTGCTGAACTAATTGGCTGTTGTTAATGAATACATTGAAGCAAATCTGATACTAGAACATTGACATGAGGACCGACGATCAGCAAGGAAACAGAGCAATTTCTTACTGGTGTGTCAGCCATGGGAACATTAAGTGCTTCCATGGTTCCACACAGATAACCATTCTCAAGATCACACCCTTGTATCCGAACATTTACTCTCCAAGCTTCTTCTTTCTGCAGACTCGAAACATTTTGAGTACCCGAGAAGCCCTGCCACAGAATCATTAACTTAATGCTACAATAACGTACCAGCAGAACTAGAATTCAATTCCCCATTTCCCAGAATAGACAATCATTACAAATTTGATCAAAATCACAGCGATTCCAAGTTCACAAAGACATTAAGAAATATAAGAATTCCAAAAGCCAGGGGCAAAGAGAGAAACCTGGCCAACGCTTAAAAGTGTGAAGGGTGGGGGAGATGTCTGTCCGCAGTTTGAACCTTCAAGCGATGCACATGTAGAATATGAGGATTTAGAATCACATTTCACAAGTGAATAGTTGTGAGAAGAAACAGTGAATAATTGGATCGTTGAATAGTCGAGGTTTGGCTAAGAACCCCAATAAGTATAGGGAATGGTTAAAGCAGTGGTGGTGTGGAATAGGAGGAAGTACCTGAATGGTGTTGAGGAGGCGCGGAGGTCTCTGCCGCTCTGACCGGAATATCTGAGCTCAATCAATCAATTCAATACACAGCAAGGGACTCCATTCAATACACCATACTACCATAGAGCCCCACTCTAAATTAACCCGACCCGTTACCACCTCTCAATAGTTTTGCGGATCCGGATTTCGGACCCAGGTTTCCGGGTCGGATCACTTTTCGGACATGGGTCACTAGTTAATTGTTCCAAGAGAGGAGAGATTCTACTCCATATTAGGGGTCGTCAACGGGCCGGGCCGGGTTGGCCCGAGCCTTGCTATATTTTTAAATAATTGCGGGCCGGCCGAGCCGGGTTTTATTAAAAATCAAAGGATCCAAGCCCGCAAGGCCCGCTTTATATGGACGGATGGATAAATATTTGGGCCGGGCCGGGCCGGGCTTGGCCTTGCGGGTTTTTTTGGTCGGGCCTTGCTGGCTTTATTTATAAATAAATATTTAAAGACACAAGTATTTTTTTTTTAATCAAGCTTTGGAAATTCAATGGATAATGATCAAATACAACCAAAGATAACATATCTATATAACTATATTGTACCAAAAAAAATCTATATTTATATATAGATACTAATTTATTGATAAATAAATTTTTAAAGACACTAATTTTTTATAAATCTATATTTATACATCATACACTCCAAAGAGCTACATATAGCAATTAAAAGAAAATGAGAAACCGACCGTTTGATGAGTTTATTACAATAAATTATGAGTGTGGTAAAAAATTTAGCCAATTTCACCATATTTTCGAATCCGATCGGATTGGTCAACCGTAGTCACTTATATGTTTTATTGGTTGACCGATGGCGTGGCAACCGCGAGACGTGCTTATTTTTTCACATCACGTTTGTATATATTCCATCGATGGATGTGCGTAGACATAAGATATAAAAATAATAATTTTAATTACAAACACATTGGACTATACCAATTTTATTCCTAAAGTTATATGACTTATACATTGCATTTAAATTGTTTAGGTTCATTCTAAAGCAACTATGAAGTGGAAAATGAATTCGGAGAAACCAACCGCTTGATGGAGAGATTGTAATGATTTATGGTGGTTGTAGAAAATCCAGCCAATTTGGTTCTCGTTTCGAATTCGATCAACTAGATCAAACGTAGTTACTCTTATAAACCTATATTTATATATCATACACTCCAAAGAGCAACCCCTATCAATTCAAAGAAAATGGAAAAACCGACCTTTAGATGAGTTTATTACAATAAATTATGAGTGCGGTAAAAAATTTAGCCAATTTCACCATATTTTCTAATCCGATCGGTTTGGTCAACCGTAGACGCTTATATGTTTTATTGGTTGACCGATGCCGTGACAACCGCGAAACGTGCTTATTTTTTCACATCATGTTTGTATATATTCCATCAATGCATGTGCGTGGACATAAGATAAAAAAAATTAATTTTAATTACAAACACATTGGTCTATACCAATTTTATTCCTAAAGTTGTATGACTTATACATTACATTTAAATTGTTTAGGTTCATTCTAAAGCAACTATGAAGTGGAAAATGAATTCGGAGAAACAAACTGCTTGATGGAGAGATTGTAATGTTTTATGGTGGTTGTAGAAAATCCAGCCAATTTGGTTCTCGTTTCGAATTCGATCAACTAGGTCAAACGTAGTTACTCTTATAAACCTATATTTATATACCATACACTCTAAAGAGCAACCCCTATCAATTCAAATAAAATGGAAAAACTGACCGTTGGATGAGTTTATTACAATAAATTATGAGTGTGGTAAAAAATTTAACCAATTTCACCATATTTCGAATCCGATCGGATTGGTCAACCGTAGACACTTATATGTTTTATTGGTTGACCGATGCCGTAACAACCGCGAAACGTACTTATTTTTTCACATCACATTTGTATATATTCCTTCAATGGATGTGCGTGGACATAAGATAAAAAAAATTAATTTTAATTACAAACACATTGGTCTATACCAATTTTATTCCTAAAGTTGTATGACTTATACATTGCATTTAAATTGTTTAAGTTCATTCTAAAGCAACCATGAAGTAGAAAATGAATTCGGAGAAACCAACCGCTCGATGGAAAGATTGTAATGTTTTATGGTGGTTGTAGAAAATCCAGCCAATTTGGTTCTAGTTTCGAATTCGATCAACTAGGTCAAACGTAGTTACTCTTATAAACCTATATTTATATATCATACACTCCAAAGAGCAACCCCTATCAATTCAAAGAAAATGGAAAAACCGACCATTGGATGAGTTTGTTACAATAAATTATGAGTGTGGTAAAAAATTTAGCCAATTTCACCATATTTTCGAATCTGATCGGATTGGTCAACCGATATGTAGAATATATATATGCACATTAGCACATATTTTATATAGAAGTATAAGAACTTCCACACACACACACACACACATATATATATATATATATATATTTCTTATGTGGTAATGCATATATATCTTTTCTATATATATACATTTGGAAGCTTCACATATTGCAAAAAAGAATAGTAAGCTCAAGGAGAAGAAGATAGTAACAGAAGGCCCAACTAGCCATTTTTTCTCACTGATTCTACAACCTTCCATATATATGTTTATAAACACACACCTACACACACACACACACACACATATATATATATATATAATATATATATAAACACACACACACATATATATATATATATATATATATATATATATATAACACAAACACATATATATAAACACTCACACAAATATATATATCTATATGTGTCTATATATCTATACTATTATTAAGAGAAGAGAGCAAGCTCTCCAAAACTGAAATTTTTTACCAATTTAACCTTTATATATTAAAAAACTATGAAATATAATTAATCAATAAGGATAATATGGTAAATTGTAAAATTAAAAATAAATTTAAAAAAGCAGAAAATATGATAGTTGTACGAAAAAAATTTCCACTACCTTTAACTTCTCTCCACACACATAGTGGGTGGGTCCTGCTAATATATATTTATAAACACACACACATATCTACATATATATATATATATAAACACACACACACACACACATATATATATATATAATATTTTACGGGCTTTTATAGGCCGGGCCTAGCAGGCCTTTGGCTGGCCCGGCCTGGGTTTTTGCGAGCTTTTTTCGGGCCGGCCCACTACCTACTGAGGCGGGCTTTTTAACGGGCTGGGCTGGGCTTTTAGCCCTCAGGTCCGGCGGGCCTCCATCGGCCCACTTGGGGTTGTAAATATGGGGTTGTAAATTTCACCCCCCGTAAAAAAATACTACATACAGTGATACAAACAACTTAACAAATATGGAGTAGGCCTCATCAAAAAGCCCGCGGATCAAGTGGGCCGATGGAGGCCCGCCGGCCCTGAGGGCTAAAAGCCCAGCCCAGCCCGTTAAAAAGCCCGCCTCAGTAGGTAGTGGGCCGGCCCGCAAAAAGCTCGCAAAAACCCAGGCCGGGCCAGCCAAAGGCCTGCTAGGCCCGGCCTATAAAAGCCCGTAAAATATTATATATATATATGTGTGTGTGTGTGTGTTTATATATATATATATATATAGGGAAAAAAATGCAAACAGTATCTGACCTTTCGGCCATTAGTAACTTTAGTACCTGACAAAAAAAAAATGTCACTTTGGTACCTGAAGTTCGGACCCCGACCCAACATTAGTACCTGAAACACTGTTGGCCGTTACGGCGCTAGCCACCTGGCAAACTTTGAGGGGTATTCTGGTCCCTTCAACTATTCCCGCCAATTCAGTCACAGTAAATCTATTTCTTGGCGCCAACTGACCAAAGTATATATCACTTTGGTACCTGATATTTGAAGCCCGACACAATAAAATTACCTTGCCTATCGATCACCATAGCCATAGCCTAAAACTGGGGAGAGAAATCAGAGAACAAAATCACCATCATATTGACCAAATTTCAGTCTCTCTCTCTCTCTCTCTCTGTAATTATGGTTGATTTGGATTGGAAAACAAAGATGTCTCCTCATATATACCCAACAAATCCCCCGGCTCCTTCCGCGTCACCCAAATCCAGTCCGACATTTCCGTCGCGCCGCGCCGCCATACCTCTGACGGACCTCTATCACGACAACAAACATCGTCCTTGATCTTTAGCAGCAGACCTGAAGAACTCAATTCTTCCAGTCAAATTGAAATCAGATTGAGCAGGTTTTGATCCACCTCGTTTCAGCCTCAAATTGATGGAACCTCAATGGAGCCGGCGATAGACCGCTCCGTAATTCAAGCTTTGGGTTTGCTGTGGATGATAAAGGCGCCCAAGATAAAGATCTGGTCATCAATCCAGTTTTCTCCTCATCGATGTGCAATCGAGGCTGCAAATGGAGATGTAAGGTCCTCATCAATCCTAGCCCAAGACGATCAGATCGGCTTTCTCCTCCTTGGCTAAGCAGTTGAGGTCGTAATCGGACTTGGAGGCCGAGTTGTTGAGGTTGACGGCGACATAAACTGAGCAGTCGAGGTGGAATCCAAATCGGAGATGCAGTTGACGGCGATGGCAGTCGAGGTCGACGGTGGTGAGAGAGGGTTAGTGACGACGTCGTGGTGGGCAGCCCGACTCTGGTAGTAGCCGGAGTTGGCGTCGGGGCTTTGTAGGGTGGGAAGAGAGAGAGAGAGAGAGAGAGGGTTAGTGACGACGTGGTGGTGGGCAGCCCGACTCTGGTAGTAGCCGGAGTTGGCGTCGGGGCTTTGTAGGGTGGGAAGAGAGAGAGAGAGAGAGAGAGGGTTAGTGACGACGTGGTGGTGGGCAGCCCGACTCTGGTAGTAGCCGGAGTTGGCGTCGGGGCTTTGTAGGGTGGGAAGAGAGAAAGAGAGAGGGTTAGTGACGACGTCGTGGTGGGCAGCCCGACTCTGGTAGTAGCCGGAGTTGGCGTCGGGGCTTTGTAGGGTGGGAAGAGAGAGAGAGAGAGAGAGAGAGAGAGAGAGAGAGAGAGAGAGAGAGAGAGAGAGAGAGAGAGAGGAAATTAAAAAAAAGAAAGAGGAAATTAAAAAAAAAGACAAAAAACAAATTAGAGTTGAAATTACTTATATGCCCTTCAAGTAATGTCAGTTGACTAACGCCGTAACGGCCAACAGTGTTTCAGGTACTAATGTTGGGTCGGGGTCCGAACTTCAAGTACCAAAGTGACATTTTTTTTTTGTCAGGTACTAAAGTTACTAATGGGCGAAAGGTCAGGTACTGTTTGCATTTTTTCCCTATATATATATATATATATATATATAAACACACACACACACACACATATATATATATAATATTTTACGGGCTTTTATAGGCCGGGCCTAGCAGGCCTTTGGCTGGCCCGGCCTGGGTTTTTGCGAGCTTTTTGCGGGCCGGCCCACTACCTACTGAGGCGGGCTTTTTAACGGGCTGGGCTGGGCTTTTAGCCCTCAGGGCCGGCGGGCCTCCATCGGCCCACTTGATCCGCGGGCTTTTTGATGAGGCCTACTCCATATTTGTTAAGTTGTTTGTATCACTGTATGTAGTATTTTTTACGGGGGGTGAAATTTACAACCCCATATTTGCAAACCACACCCATTTTCATTTTTTTAATAATATTTCATCTCAAATTTTTTTACACTTCCTAAAATGCCCTCAAAAGTCAGATATTCTTTTATTTTCTTTTTGGGTCTTTTCTTCTCTCTCTCCTTCCCTCTTCTCACGACAACAATCTCCCTCTTCTCTCTTTCTTCTCCAGATAACAACCTCTTCTCCATTGAAAATTGGTCATCCTCTCCATTCAAAAGTCAATTAACTCTCTTTCCTGTACACTATTTATAAGGAGAATAGTAAGAAACAGTTCCTGAGTGCAGGCTTGCCATCGCTGTTGAGGTCAAAGAACAAGTCTCCTGTAAGTAGATTTCCTTGATTCTTCTCAGTTAGTTTATGAGTTCGTAATTTGGATTGGATTTTACATTAAGTTTCAGTTTTGATTTCAGTTGGGTTATTTTTGCTCTTTGATTTCTGCTAATTTTATTCAATTGGGTATTGCATGAGAAGTTTAGACATATTTGATCGAGTGAGTGATTGTGTATCACTGATTTCCTATTATAGTATGCATAATAGTGCCTTTTGGGTTTTCAGAGGGCAAAATCATTTGGGTTCTACGGACAAAGAGAAAAAGAGACGAGACGGAAAAAAAAAAAAAAAAAAGGAGAAGAGAACAGGGGAAGAAGGGAAACAAGAAGAGATTTAGAGGAAGAAAGAAAAGGGGAGAGAGGAAGAACAAAAGAAAGAAAAGAAGTGGCTCTCCTTGTCTGTAGTTGAGCAACTAACTGAGACTGCACTTGCTATCACCAACCAAGGACCAACAAGGTCACATTCCTACTACATTTTAGCACGATCTTACAATAGCAAGGTAAGAAAATATTATGCTCTTCTTTTTTATATGGCAAGGTCATGATAATGAAGGGCTCTTTATAGTTTTTCTAATCTCTATATTGTGTTGGTAAAAAAAGTATAGCTGGGCAATAAAAGATATTTGTTTGACGTGTTCTTGGTCATTTACTCATGGGTAATTCATGGTAGAGGGACTGATTTGTACTATTTGTAACTGTTAATGCAGGGACTGGCTATGGTAATGCCACTTCTAAAGTTGCTGTAAGTAATCCAATTAACTTATTTGATAATTCCTGCACTTGATTTCTTTGTTGATAAAATTTCCAGCTACGGAAGTGTTTACACTGATATACTAATCCATTGGTTATTTTTTTTTTCAATTAAGTAGAGCTTTCTTTCGTGAATGTCGTACAGTTTTAGATTATGACATGAGCCAGTATAAAATGAGGCAAAACCAAGTTGATGTCTACGAACAATAAATCTGTTTGGCAACTTTTATTGAAATTGTATTGACTCTGTAAGCATGTGGAATTCTTAGAAATACATAATTTCTGTAGAAATACCTTATTGGTGATTTGCTATTGTTTATATAATGTTTTTTTATGCTTATTTTGAAGAAATTTGACATCCTTGGCTTTTGTTATTTTCCTATCTAAAAACAGGTTTTAGGAGGAATCAAGTCTGCCACATTATGGTGAGAAGCAATCTTCTTTGTGTGTATTTGTTTTGTGAGATCAATACAAAAGTGGGAGAGGGATTTGGGTTTTGATTACAGTCCGAAATTCCCAATTGTTGATTTTTTCTTTTGGATTTTGTTGTTTCAATTTTGAATTGTTCTCTTATTCTGATGTGGGGATATGTATTGGATTTGAATTTGCAGGTTTTTATTTGGTGGTTTGCATGAAATCTCATCTCAGCTTGCATCACCAACCCTAAAAATTTGGGTTCGTCATCAGTAAGGTAGCAGTTTGTGTCTTACAACGTATTCCTGGTCTAATTTCTGTTTTACTAATTTTATCATGCTTTTTTTCAGTTTAGATTGTTTGCAAATAGACAAATTCTTTTCCATTTACGAAATCATTCACAAATAGTGACGTTTTATTTTCTAAGGTGGAACTGACAAGAAAATATTTTAAGGGACGATTTGTCTTTGGATTTGGAAGGTAGTTTCTTAATCTTTTTAGTTTTGATGTTAGCTTTAGTTACATTTTTGGACAGATGTTCGCAGTTTTTCATTAGTATTTAACTCAATGTTTCAATCTTTGAGAATATATGCTGTTAGTATACTTCATGTAACTTGAAAATGACCATTTTTTTCATACTGCCTAATAAGAGGGGCTTAGTTGAGTTTTTACAGCGATTTGGCTGAATGGTGATGGATTTATTGCGGAAGGATCTAACATGAATGTGGCTTTTGTTAGAAAAGACAAGGAACTTCTAATGCCTTAGTTTGACAAAATACCAAGTGGCTGCACGGCTAAGAGAGTTTTGGCGCTTGCAGAAGGCCTGGTGAAGGAGGGTAAGCTTCAAGGAATGCTCTATAAAGATCCTTCTAAAAGGCTCGCTGCTCACCAGGTTTTAGGTAGTTTAATAATGATTGCAGTAACAGAGTTTGCTCGAATGAGATCATTCTAGCTAGCATCTGTAATATGATACGAGTTAAAGTTGAAAGTTTGGTGTAGTATGATCAGTACTTTGATATGGATTTTTTTTAAGTTTATCATGCCATATCTACCAGTTCACTTCCAAATTTGGAACACAAGTCTTCTTCCATTTGTTACTTTCTTCACCTTGATGCAGAAGCTAAAGGCTTAAATTTCAAGACCAAACTACGACTAATTGGAAGCAAATGATAAATGTATGCGAAGTTGCATTGCTGAAGCAACATCTATTGACTTCAAAAAGATACATAGCTCAAATCCTAAATTTTTTCTACCAATTACATAGCTCAAATCCCAAAAAATACGTCATCTACAAAACTCTCCTGTACTGTGAGAGATACAAAAAGAATGTAGTCTAAGCCATGTTGCACAAAAAGCTTCTTGACCAAGTATACTGGGCCAATTTTTGTTTCATCTTTGTCCCCTTCAACTTCCTTAAAGAAGAGAGCCACACTCCCATAAATTTCTTGCTCTATGCACAAAGAAGAAAAATGCAGACAAAGAGTCAGCTTACATTATTCATTTAAATTGAAACACACGCAGTAAGTTGCAACTAGATTTCAATAAGAAGGCTTAATTGAGACAACAATCCAATCAATACATACCACCAATTACCACATCACAAGATGATCAAGATTAACTACATGTTCTTATTACTGACATATAATAAGGACTAGAATAAACTATGTAGTTAATCCTCTTCAGTTGTATTGTTTCATTTTGAATTCCATGCGTTCAAACAGATTATACTAGTTCCTTATTACATTTAAGCCATACCCATTTCCAAATTTGAATTCTGACATACAGACAATCTTATCTCAGCATAAAATTGCAGCAAACCAAAGCATATAGTACACATGCTGCAAACCAAATCCAAAAGGAAGTAGCAAACCAACTAAGAATGTAAATCAACAACTGGCCAAATATATAAGAAAGAGAAAGAAGGCAAGAAAGGGTATGCTATGTATTGGATGCCAAATCGATCATTAGAAAAAACAAAGGCTAAGACACTGGTCAATATTACAAAGCAACAACTATAGTTTCCAATCCCTATATCACGACCCTATTTCCAAGTCTCCTCTCCATTATTACTAATTTCTATCAAGTAATGTACCTCCCCAGCCAAGCTCCGGGTGTGCAAATTTTTCAAGTTCTCAACTAAGTGGAAAGGCAAATATGCATGAATTTCACACTAATGCCTCAGATGGTGCTTGTCTTTCTTTCACACTAAGCCTTCACAAAGACAAAGAGATCCAACACTAAAATAGGAGTCAAGCATATAACCTTAGTACCTGAATATAGTTATATATAACAAAAAGACTACTAGAAACTAAAAGAATGAGGGGCCAATCCAACAAACAAAGTGACTCACAAAATTCAGTGTGCCTAACCTCAGAATGCATAACAAAAAACAGCAATTAAGCAACCAATTCCGAATTCCTCAAAATGCATAACAAATAAATCAGGATGCGTCAACCAAAAGAAAGAAAGAAAATAAACAAAAAATTATGACTAACCCAAAAGAAGCTGGGAGCTTTATCTCACTGTGTTCCTAGTGCGGTAGACTTATTAATTGAAGGACACTTGTTACGATAATGACCAATATTACCGTAGCCACTACATTTTTGAGGTGCCTTCTCCACTCTCTCAAAATATGAAGGTTCCCACCTTGTGGAGGTAGTTTCCTTTCTTTTATTTGATCCTACCAGACGACCTTTGTGAGGTTGAAAAGTAGGTTCAAAAATTAAAGGACAAGATGCACCAAGAATCTAAGAAAGCTGCCTTATGGAGAAGATGACCAATTTTCAATGGAGAAGAGGTCGTTATCTGGAGAAGAAAGAGAGAAGAGGGAGGGAGAGAGAGAAGAAAAGACTCAAAAAGAAAATAAAAGAAAATCGATCTGACTTTTGAGGGCATTTTAGGAAGTGCAAAAAAATTTGGGATGAAATATTATTAAAAAAATGAAAATGGGTGTGGTTTGCAAATATGGGGGTGCAAATTTCACCCCCCTTTTTTAATCTTTTGATTCAGAGTGGTGCTATTCACACACCCTTCTATTTTTTTATTACTTTAATTTAATTTTATCTTTTACAATTCTATTTTTTTTTTCTATTTGTCAAGTCAATCATGAATCAAACATCAATATATCATTATACAATAAATTAATTTTTTTTACCTATAAATGAAGGAAAAATAATACGTTCATTAAGTGTAATGACCTGTATTATTAGACAATGAATATGCTTCCTAGGTAAATTACGTTCATCCAACTGAATCTAAATTGCAAAGTTTGTCCTTAGCCTTGCATAATACATTCTTATTATTTATGGGTGAGTGTTCTATCAATATAGTTATCTAAAATACATTATATTAAGAGTTCATATTATTGATTATACCTGTGTCTACATTTGTCTAGCCCCTCAGGTTAGTCTTATTCAAATAATTAATTTTGAATTATACTCCTTTTTTTTTATACCTACAAATTTCTCAAATTTCAGACTGCATTTGAAAATGGCCTATTGCCAATTTATAAGAGACGAGAAACTCTAGTAAGCTAAGTGCAATATTGGAACCCAAGACAACAAGGGAGTAAAACATGCGTCTTACCCCTCCTACTTGTATGAGGACAAATTATGCAATTTAGATTCAATTGGATGAACGTAATTACCTGGGAAACATATTCCTCGTCTAATAATACAGGTCAAAATGAACGTATTATTTTTCTTTCATTTATAGGTAAAAGAAAATTAATTTATTGCATAATAATGTTTGATTCATGATTGACTTCTCAAATAAATAAAAGATAAAAGAAAAAAAGAAAAAGAAACAGAATTATAAGGGAGGATAGTTAGGGTAATTTGTAAAAAAAATTGAATTAAAATATTAGACAAATAGAGAGAGTGTGTGAATAGCACCACCCTTGATTTATGGTTTTATGCTTTTATATTTGTAAATTTTCTCTTTTTATTAAAGAGACAAAAATCTTTTCAATCTCATCCACAGTATGTCCAATAGTGCTCAAGTTCAAGTTGATATATACCTTGCATTATCACTCAATTCTCAATTGCTAGTTGAAAGAACCTTTGAAATAGCAAATTGCAGTCCACGGAAAGGAACATTTGAAAACCTCTCTGTACAGGCTTTGAATGTAAAAGATTGTCTTTGAACAGCATTCACTAACATGATTTGGTTGCTAAGAGTATTGCCTAAAAGAGACCCAAAATAATGGAAGGAGACAGTATAGTAATCTCAATCGTTGCTTTATTTTTTTGGTTGAAAGTTGAAACTTGATTGGCAATACCCCGGGGACAATTCAATCGCAGGAGGCAAAAGACTAATCTATGTATTGTCGAAAAAGAAAGAAACAATAACAGCAGGCCAATCTTTTTGAAAGTCAATTATCAAAGGTAATCACTAATCATCATTAACAAAACCAATACAGAATGCACCAAGGCAACAACTCCAGCTAGGCACTTGCAGTCGAAACCTGATTGCATTACAAAATCAGACATCAAAGAGACTGGTTTTGGTGTCAAACATGAAAGGGGAGGGACAGTGGTTAAGTTACCATGGTGCAAACCAAACACAAGGATAGAAAAATATGACAGCTGAATGAACCTTTAGAAAAGCAAGGAAAACATCCCACATTCATGCCTACTGTACGGTTGCAAAGCAGAAGGCATGAACGCAAAATAGATGCAGTTTCTTTCAAGTTTCTTATTATGATCATGGGAATGATGATCACCAAGGCGCCCACTAGTGATGCTGGAAGAGATAAACTCTCTGTTTTTCGAGCTGAGATACAATATCCAATCACCAAGGTCTACAACCTCCTCTGCCCACCAAGGACAATTACTCTTAGGCACTAGCTTGAAAACTCAAAATCCTGCAGTGCCTAGATTAGCCTCCGCAGCAATAACAGGATCAAACATTTTACGAAAAATCATAAACAACTCCTTGGATGCAGAATCTTTTGCTAGTTAAGGGCCTGACCAAACATAAGGACCATCGAAGAATGATGGGAGGAACAAGAAGTTGGAAAGTTGAATAAAGATTTGGGCTATGTAGCTATAGGTAAGTTGGCCACCAACGTTCCCGTTGTCTGATCGGATAATGTCAAATACAATTAAAAACTCAGACATCCACGTAGTTGTTGCAACATAAACATATAACTTCCCATCAAATTTCTATATGATAAAATTTGAGAGCCTCATCCTCCCTCCCCTCAGCAGCAGCAGCAGCCTCAGCCTACTCGATGAGAGTCCATGATGTATCTGTTAGTGTGAATTATGGCATAAGATTAGGAATGTAATATATTGTAGTTATACCATAGTAAGTACTTATTCTATGTGTGGTAGAGAATAGAGACGTAAGTCAGTTGTATTTCTGTAATCTTCTTTATATACCTCCACTGTGAAACGAATAGATTATCAGACAATTCATTCTCTCAATCTCATTATATTTACTTGGTATTAGAACAAAGATATGAAAACTCTCAATCCGAGGAAGACAGTAGATTTAGAATCCAGTTATTTGGGTTAGTCTCGGTACGACGTTGTTCTCCACTTTGGCAAACGTCATTCTTTTTCTCGATCGGCTTAGTCTTCAGCCAAACACCGCCGTCGCTCTCCTCTTGTCCAAATCGACTTCATCGTTCATCCGAGAACAGCTGTCCACATGTTCGCGCACAACCATCTTCGTCATTTGCCTTCATCTGTGTTCGTCGCAGCCCGCAGACCAGTTCGCAGTCCAGCAAGTCGTTCGCCTTCATCTGTGTTCGTCGCAGCCCATAGACTAGTTCGCAGTCCAGCCAACGTCGCCCAGACCGTCTGTTTTTTCTATTCAGACCGGCGTCGTTCTTAGTCCAAACCAGTCCATCCTCAGTCCACCTCGTCAGGCCTTATTCACATTCTGCAATGCCTAGAGCAATGAGTTGTTATGTTTTCTTTTTCTTGCTTCCGCTGTGTATTGTTGTTGCCTATTTCAATGGGAAATATGAGAGAAAATCAAGGTTCTAGGACCAATGAGGTCCAGAAGGTTGAGGTCTCTGTCAAGAGCTCAGAAGGTGGTTCTTTCAGGGGCACCAAACTCAATGGTACCAATTTCCAAACATGGAAGAAGACTATGTCCGTTTATCTTCGTGGGATACACAAGATGGGGCTTGTGACTGGAACAATCAAGGCTTCTAGTGAAGATGATGTGGAGGCCTATGCTAAGTGGGAAGATGATGATGGATTTGTAATGTCGATTCTATTTAGAGCCATGATTGATAATGTGCTACAGATGGTGGAAGAATGTGAAACTGCTGAGACAATATGGAAGACGTTGGGAGATCTCTATACAAATGAGTCTGATTTTATACAGGTTCATGAAATGATGTGCAAAGTTGCAAGAATGCAACAGAATGGGCAACCAATGTCAGTGTTTTTTACCAAGCTGAAGAATTTATGGGCTGAAATTGATCAGAAGTGTCCTTGCAAGATCAAGAATCAGGAGGATATTGCATGGTACCAGAAAGAGAAGGAACTTGAGCGGGTTCACGCATTCTTGAGAGGACTTGATGCAAAACATAATAGTGCCAAAGGAGAGTTACTCAGAATGCCAAATCCTCCTAGCTTAACCACAACTTTTACATACATTCGTAAGGATGAATCCCAGCAGGAAAGTCTCAAACAGGCACAAGTTGAAGTATCTACCTTGCCATTCAAGCACTAGCACCTTTCCTCCAGCAGCAGAGTTCAGTCCCACTTCATTAGCAAGGACCTCCACTAGGCTTTTCCAAACGTCGTCGTCCTCAGTGTTCTTATTGCAATGATGTTGGGCATGTTCTAGAGACTTGTTAGAAATTAATCCCGCATCTTAAACCTAAAAAGCAAGCTTATCGTCTTAAGCCGAAAGCAGCTACTGTTTAATTGGTCCAAGAACCAGATTTCTATGGAGTGGCTGCACAGGATCATATATAGCAGGTATGACTACTCCTACAGCCTCTATAGCTGGTCGTGGTAAGATTGGTATGGCTTTAAAGGTTTCTAACCTTGTCGGTTCTGATACTTGAATTATTGATTATGGTGCATCTGATCATATGACTTATGATAAATCTTATTTTACTAAATTGTCTTCCGCACCAGTGTCTTACGTTACGAATGCCAATGGTGAGGCTTTTCCTGTGTTAGGGACAAGGTCAGTCTGTATTACCCCAATCTTACAACTTCATAAAGTTTTATATGTGTCTGACTTATCTCATCACTTGATATCTGTCCCACAGTTGAATACTGAATCTCAATGCTTCGTAACCTTTTATCCCATGTATGTGATTTTTCAGGATCTTCTCACCAGGGAGATAATTGGACGGGGGTACCTGAGGGGCAGATTGTTTTATTTGGATCAGATATACGTTGGGGAGAAACCAAGAGCACAGTCTAGCACCGCTTTGACTTCGAATTCTAACAAAGCTAAGTGAGATTTGATTGTGGCACCGCCAATTAGGGCATCCATCTTTAAATCTTATGAAAAAGTCCATGCCTACTTTATTTATTGGTGTGAATGAGTCTGTTTTGCATTGTGAAACATGTGTCTTGGCCAAGAGCCATCGTGCTACTTCTTCTCCTAGTATTTTTAATAAAATTATTATTCCTTTTGAGTTAATTCATTTTGATGTTTGGGGACTTCTAGAGAGCCTACTGTATCGGGTATGAGGTATTTTGTGTTGTTCATTGATGATTGTACGAGATTGTCATGGGTTGCTCTTCATAGAACCAAAGATGAAGTCTTTCTAGCTTTTCATACTCTTGTTCAAACATAATACAATAGCACCATTAGAGTCCTACATTCTGACAATGAGGGAGAATATGTTAATCATGTATTCCAGGATTTTTTCCACACACATGGGATTGTTCACCAAACTACATGCCCACAAACACCAGAACAAAATGAAGTGACTGAAAGGAAAAATCGTCATTTACTTGATATGGCTCGTACCCTTCTCTTTAGTGCTCATATGCCTAGGTATCTTTGGGGCGATGTTGTACAAGCTTCCTCCCATCTCATCAATCATCTTCCATTTAGTGTTCTTCAGGGAAAAATTTCATTTGAGGTTTTAGCATCTCATGTCTCCTTGCCATCATTTCATAATCTTCCTGCCCGTGTTTTTGATTGTGTTGCTTTTGTCCATGTTCCTAAAAATCAAAGGTCTAAGTTGGATGTCCGGGCGATTAAGTGTGTGTTTGTTGGTTATGGAGGATATCAAAAAGGGTACCAGTGCTACCATCCACCAACCAAAAAGTACTATGTCACTATGGATGTTACTTTCTTTGAGGGCATGAGCTACTTTTCCTTCTCTGATACTGCTTTTCAGGGAAGAATTCATATTTTGAAGAGCTGTATCATGGTGAAGGGGAGGGATTAGAAGAAGTAACCAGGCAGGAGATACTTCGGGCCAGTTCATACTCAATTCGTTGAATCTAGTAGTCGAAGAAGCATAAGCTCATCCAGAAGAAGAAGCCCCAAGCATTCAAGCACCAGTTTCGATCACTGAAAATGAAACTGAAGACACAACTGTCCCCTCAGTCGTCGCTCCTACCCCTGACCCACAGCCCCCTGGTACTGAAGATCATTCATCTGAGGTATGTCCACCTACTGGTACTAATAATAGTGAGTCTAATGTTGGACAATATGTGTTACCAAATAGGTCTACTCAAGGTCAACTAGCCAAAAGATATGAACCAACTATTCATGCAAAATCAAAGTACCCAGTAGCCAATTACATGTCCACTAGGAGATTGTCTAAGTCATATGAATCATTTATGAATCAAATATTTGCTGTATTAGTACCTAGCAAAGTGTAGGAGGCGTTGGGGGATCCAAAGTGGAGGAAGTGGAAGAAGAGATGGAGGCGTTGCAGAAGAACAATACTTGGCAGCTTGTGCCTTCACCACAAGGCAAGAAAGTTGTAGAGTGTTGTTGGATGTTTACCGTGAAACATAATGCAGATGGATCAATGAATAGGTATAAAGCACGCCTTGTAGCAAAATGGTTTACTCAGACGTATGGTATAGACTACGATGAGGCTTTTGCTCCTGTTGCCAAAATGAACATTATTCGGGTTCTGCTTTCGTTTACTGCTAGTTTGAAATGGCCACTCTAACAGTTTGATGTCAAGAATCCATTTCTTCATGGAGAGTTAGCTGAGGAGGTGTACATGAGTCTTCCACCTGGGTATGTAGCTGCCTCTCCTGGTGATTTTGTATGCACATTGAGAAAATCTCTGTATGGTCTCAAACAGTCACCTCGTGCTTAGTTTGGGAGGTTTTCACAGTTCATGAGGAAGGTTGGTTACAGAAAGAGTAACGACCATACCTTGTTTCTCAAGCATCAACAAGGAAAGATAACAACCCTAATCATTTATGTTGATGATATGGTAATCACTGGCAATGATATTGTTGAGAAAGATAGACTACAGACACAGCTAGCCTCTCAGTTTGAGATGAAGGACTTGGGTGAACTAAAGTACTTCTTAGGGACTGAGGTAGCCAGGGGAAGAGAAGGGATCTACTTGTGCCAGAGGAAGTACATTCTCGACCTACTGACAGAGACAGGTATGTTGGAATGCAAACCTATTGACACTCCTATTGAGCAGAACCATTGTTTAGTAGAGTATCTAGATCAGGTACCTACTGATCGAGCTTACTATCAAAGGTTGGTTGGACGCTTGATTTATTTGGGTCATACAAGACCAGATGTTACATATGCAGTGAGTGTGATAAGTCAGTTCATGCATAACCCGAGTGAGAGTCACATGGATGCTGTTGTGAGAATTTTAAAGTACTTGAAGTCAGCTCTAGGGAGAGGAGTAATCTTTTCTAAACACGACAACATTCTTGAAGTTTGTGGATTCATAGATGCAGATTTAGCTGGAAATATTACAGACAGGAGGTCGACATCAGGTTACTTTACCTTTGTGGGAGGTAATTTGGTTTCATGGAAGAGTAAGAAACAGAAAGCTGTGGCACGATCTAGTGCTGAGGTTGAGTATAGAGGTATGGCTCATGGGGTGTGTGAATTGCTGTGGCTGAGAAATCTGTTACGTGATTTGGGTTTCAAACTCAAAAGTACTATATATATATATATATATATATATCATAGAATCCAGTACAGCATGATTGTACTAAGCATGTAGAATTTGATTGTCACTTTATGAAAGAAAAGCTAGATGCCAAACTTATTAGTTTCCCTTTTGTTCCTACTGAAAAGTAACTTGCAGATATACCTACCAAAGGAGTTTCTAGGAAGGTGTTTTATGACTCAGTAAGCAAGTTGGGCATGGTTGATATGTATGCATCAACTTGAGGAGGAGTGTTAGCGTGAGTTATGGCATAAGATTAGGAATGTAATATATTGTAGTTTTACGTAGTTAGTATATATTGACTTATTCTATGTGTGGTAGATAATAGAGACGTAAGTCTGTAATCTTCTTTATATACCTCCACTGTGAGACGAATAGAGTATTAGACAATTATTTCTCTAAATTTTGTTATATTTGACTATATCAGTAGGCTTGCAAAAAGCCAAACGACTTTCTGATGTAATGCTAGCCACAAAACAATGTTGCAGCCTTATTGGTACTGAAGAAGCTACTACTTTCTTGAAGTTGTGGCAGTCTAGAAGGGATGGGAGCATGACTCTAGCACCTGATACTGGGTTCAGGAAGAAGTTGACAATAGGATACCCTTCAGCCATAATCAGCCACCTCTCAATAAAACCAAGACAATAAATCCCCCAAAACCGTGACTGATCTTTGTTAAGGAAATATAAAATATCACTGGCATATGATTCCAATGAAACGCGCGAGTTTCCGATTACCATCACTCACAAAGCAAGTTTGATATTTAATGTGGAAGGAATTGATGATATAATGGTGGGCAGGAGAGATGAGCAAAAGCAGTGGAAGTTGAGGAGCAGGAAGGCAACTCTTGGCGGCAATACCCATCTCCACAGCAGCACGCCAACAAACACATACGTTTGGAAACACAAGGTAATCCGATATGCATAGCCTTTGCAAAATCAATAGAAAGATTTTTTGTGGGAGACCATTAGACCACCTCTCCTCTGTCTTTGAATCAGGGTAGTAGTAGTAGTAGTAGTATTTTCTGACCACTCTTCTATTTCTAATCAACATCGCTCTAAGCTTGCGGCCAGTAAGTTCCCGTCTGCGCTTGGGACAAGGCAAGAGTATTGTGTACACCACACAAACAATAGCAAGTACTCGACACACAATGAAGGCAAGAATTCTCATAGTCCACAGCGATTCCATTATCGATATTAACCGCCACTGTCGGATCATAAAAATAAACATGAACATGTCATAATCTGCATAGAGATAGAGATACAAGTACAAAACATTTTGAATGACTATAAATGTTCATATATAGAATGAATACCTATGGAGTCCATCGTCTTCAAGCAAGGATTCAGTAAGACAAAGTCTTCTGTTCTCTCCAACAGTGATTTGTTCTATCTCTTAATGGGGCGAGATTACTTGTGAACTGGTAGAATTAGGAGAACAGGGACCTTGACTTATATAGGTACCATGTGATAGAACCCACCCATCAAAGAGAATTTATCACTTACCATATGCACCTTCTTAGTGGTTAAGCCACTTGATTTCATATCCTTTAAGACATATTATTAGGCTCATAATCTATAACATCAATCACAACATTAAAGCTACTGATTTACTGCATATATGATCCTTTGATTTAATTGAAAAGACATCACATATTATTATTGTGTAAACTTTATTATTAGATGATATGTCCAATTGGGTTCTTACATTCTCCCACTTGGACTATCATATAATACACAATAAAGATATCAATCCAAAACCAAATTAAACCAATCTTTAGTCGACATGGACAATACATACAGTATAACCTAACTTCAAGACTCTGTCAAATACAACCACTCAAACCAGATCATAAGAAATCTGATGCAACAATTTTCATAGCACCTTATGTCCATAGCATCAGCACTTGTATTCACATGAGCCACCACAAGATATGAAAATATTTGATATAGAGCAACTGAATGTGATTACTTAACGTCTCATATCATGGTCTCACCTTATGGCTTTGTAGAAAAGCCCTTTATGCTTCCAAAAAGCTAAAGTGTTTCCAGAATGAAAAACACATTTCAATTCATTGTGATCAAATACTTGAAGACAATGATCTTTCAAATAGCTATTCAAGACTTGAGTTGCAGCAATAAATTGTCATATACTAGCAATCGAATAATCTTTTAACAATTGCAGAATTGACAATACATTCCAATATTAATAAGAAACAACCAATTGTATCAAATTGCAGCAATCAATATAAACCAAATCTGCAGACAAAAGACAAAAGGAAACAAACAGACAAACATTTGGAGATATGCTCCCACTATCCTATGGAATTAAAGCTATTAACTAATCCCATATTTTTAACATGCTTGTTAAATACTGAAACTGACACAGGTTTGGTGAGGGGATCAGCAATCATTTCTGTTGTCCTGATGTCTTCAACAGCCACCTTTAGCTCTTCAATTTTCTTCCTTACATGAAGAAATTCCAATTCTATTTGTTTTGAGCTAGAAGACCTCTTGTTATTCTTTGTAAAGAAAACTGTAGCAGAATTGTCGCAATAGATAGGCATCGGTCTTTCTATAGTTGGAACAACCTGAGTGCAACGAATAAGATCTTTAACCAAATTGCATGAGTAGTGGCATGACTCAATGCAATACATTTAGATTGCATGGTAGATAAGGTAGCCTTAGTTTGCTTTGAACTACCCCATGATATTGCTCCACCAGCCATGAGGAAAACAAAACCAGAAGTAGACTTCAAGTCATCCTTATCACCTGCATGATCTAAGTCAGAATACCCAACCACATCTAATGATTCACCTTTCCTGTACACTAACTTGTAGTCTCTAGTTTTCTTCAGGTATCTCAAAACTTTCTTGCCCGCTGTCCATTGAATCTCTCCTGGATTAACTTGATACCTACCAAGCATACTAACGGCAAAAGCTATATCCGGGCAAGTACAAACCTGAGCATACATCAAACTTCCTACGAGTGAAGCATACGGCTAGTTCTTCATGGCATTCTTCTCAAAATCATTCTTCGGACACTGTGACTTATTGAATTTGTCACCTTTGCTCATAGGTAAATCTCCACCAACACAATTTTCCATAGAAAAACGCCTCAGCACTTTGTCTATGTAACTCTCTTGAGAAATTCCCAGCAGGCCCCGTTTTCTATCTCTTATGATTTTGATTCCTAACACAAAAGATGCTTCCCCTAAGTCCTTCATCTCAAAAGACTTGGATAAGAATGCTTTAGTCTCTAAAAGCAATTTCATATCTGTACTAGCCAATAAAATGTCGTCAACATACAGTATCAAGACAATGAACCTGCTCCCACAAACCTTAAAATAAATACATTCATCTAGAGGATTCTCCACAAAACCATTTTCAGTTACAACCGAATCAAACTTCAAGTACCACTACCTTGAAGCTTGCTTTAAGCCATAAATTGACCTTTTGAGCCTACAAACCATGTGCTTACTTCCTTGTTCCTCAAAACCTTGTGGCTGCTTCATATAGATTTCTTCTTCCAACTCTCTGTTAAGGAAAGCTGTCTTAACATCCATCTGATGTAGCTCCATATCATAATGAGCTACTAATGCCATAATCATCCGAAATGCATCTTTGGTTGAAACCGGTGAAAAAGTTTCATGGTAGTCTACTCCTTCTCTTTGAGTAAAACCCTTTGCCACCAACCTGACTTTATACCTTTCTATTCTTCCATCTGAGTTCTTCTTTGTTTTGAAGACCCACTTGCACCCAATTGGCTTGACATTTGGGGCTGATTCAACTAGCTCCCACACTTGATTATCTCTCATAGACTCTAACTTTGTATGTATTGCTTCTGTCCATAAAGCTGATTGGGAACTATTGATGGCTTGGTTATAAGTGATTGGATAATTCTGTTCGCTGATATCAAAATCGACCTCTTGAAGAAAGGTACTAAACTTTTCAAGTTCTACTTCTTGAAGAAATATCACATAATCATATGAAATTGCAGACTTACGAACTCTTTCAGACCTCCTTATTGGAACAACTTCTAGTTGTGCTATGGCTGCTTGATTAGGAGGAAGATCTTGGTGTTCGAAATCAATGGGATTCTCAACAATCTGATTATCAAGAACAGGAGGATCTTCTGGTACTAAAGGGTATACTATGGCTGGAATGGCTGGAGCATTTGCTACTAGATTTTGAACAGCTTCTTCACCCTCTTCCTCCAAAATAAAATCTTGAACAGTAGATGACATATTAGTCTCAAGAAACTTGGCTTTATTAGTTTCAATTATCCTAGTGGAGTGACTAGGACAATAAAACTTAAAACCTTTAGATTTATCAGGATAACCAATAAAATGGCAAGTAATGGTTCTTGGATCTAGCTTTTTCTCTTCTGGATTGTAAGGACGAGCCTCTGCTGGACATCCCCAGGTACGAAAATGCATAAGACTCGGTTTTCGACTATTCTAGATTTCAAATGGTGTTTTATCAACGGCTTAGCTAGGTACACAGTTAGAAATATAATTTGCAGTCTTGAGTGCTTCACCCCACAAAAAAATTGGTAAACTGCTTCTACTGATCATGCTTCGGACCATGTTTAACAACGTACTATTTCTACGTTTTGCAACCCCATTCTGTTCTGGTGTACCTGGTGTTGTGTATTGTGCAATGATTCCACATTCCTCCAAATATTTCACAAACGGACTCTTATGTTGTCCTGCCTTATCATATTTGCCATAGTATTCTCCTCCTCTGTCAGATCGAACCACTTTAATGGATTTCTCCAACTGTTTTTCAACTTCAAGTTTGTAAATTTTAAACGCATCGAGACTTTGAGATTTTTCAGAAAGTAGGTAGATATGGCAATACCGTGAAAAATCATCAATAAAGGTTATAAAATAATTTTTGCCACAGATGGTATTGACATTAAAAGGACCACAAATATCTGAATGGACAAGTTCTAGAAGATTAGAACTACGTGTGGAACCTAACTTCATAGAGTTTGTCATTTTTCCTTTTATGCAATCAACACAGATTGCCATATCAGAAAAATCTAAGGCTGGAAGTATTCCAGACTTAACAAGCTGTTGAAGACGTCTTTTGGATATGTGTCCAATACGTTTATGCCATACAAAAGAGGAATTTTCATTAATTAAGACTCTTTTGGAACCTATAGATTGCTCTATGAGATAAGAATCAATAGAATAAGAACACCTCAGACTGCACATGTCATCTTGAAGATAAGCACTACCAACACAATTTGAATTATGGAAAAACTTTATTTCTTTAAAAACAGTAAAATTGAAACCATCCTTAACAAGTTTGATAGGGGAAATTAAATTCCTTCTCATCGAAGGAATAAACAAAACATCCTTTAAAATCAACACAAAACCAGATTCTCACTTAAGGTGAATAGTTCCTATGGCTTCAACAGCAACTTTGACTCCATTCCCTACGAAAACTTTGACTTCATCTCTCCTTAGAGTTCTTCGGTTTACGAAGCCCTGCAAGGAATTTGAGATGTGAATAGGAGAACCGGTGTCATACCACCAAGAATTTGAAGGAACAGAAACAAGATTTGACTCAATTATTGTAAAAACATAAGCTAAACCTAGACAAGGACCTAGGATAGTAAAAACACGATACATACCCTTCTTTTCTAGCCACAACTTATACTTAGCACAATTTTTCTTCATGTGACCAAAATTTTTGCAAAAGAAGCATTTGAAAACTGTTGTTTGTTTTGGCTTAAGGTTCTGAGATCCTTTGGATGAAGAGGAGTTCTGCTTTGGAGAAGCACTCTTGGCATGATGAGGTGGGCGTTTGTAGGATCCAACAGCCTTCCCTTTATTCATCCTTGACTGGGTAACCAAAAGGACAAATTTATCCTTTTCATTTTTCAGCCTAGCTTCTTCTTGCATAGAGTGGGCAATAAGCTCATCTACGTTCCACTTCTCTTTCTGAGTATTATAGCTGACCTTTAGTTGGCTATAGGCATCTATAAGGGATTCAAGAGCAAAATGGACAAGGAAAGGATCAGGAATAGGAATTGCTAGGGCTGAAAGTTTCTTGCTCAGGTTAATCAGCTTCATAATATGCGCCCTAATGCTTCCTTCTCCTTCAAACTTCTTCTTAGACAGTGCCATCATCAGGTTTCGTGTTTCTGCCTTTGAGGATTCCTGAAACTTCTGTCCTATGGCTGCCAGATAAGCTTTAGCATCATTAGTTTCTGCAATGCTACCTCGAACAGTCTCATTCATATACTTTTTCATGAACAACAACGCCACCCTGTTGGATCTCTCCCATTTTTTAGCTTTCTCCTTCTGAGCATTAGTACTGGTTGGAGTAATCACAGGCTGATCCTCCCTTAAGGCTAAATCAAGATCCATAATTCCTAGGTTTATCATTACGTCATGCTTCTAGCACTTAAAGTTGGTTGCACTCAAAATTTCTATGGGTGTCATAAGCTCAGAAGAAACTGTAAAGTAAAACATGTAACAGGCCTTAAGAAAATTATCCTAAACATGTCATACAATGAAAAAAAGAACAATTCAGAGAGCACAAAAAAAATTGTTCAAATAACCCCATTCTTTAGTTGCACTATTAAATAACACATGTGAGCAAGAAATTTATTAGTGCCTTGAGTTCTTTATCACACCATGTTAACGTTAGTGATCCGTGGGATCTCTAGTTAGCTTTAGAGAGAGAGAGAGAAAGAGTGACACGAGATGTATAGTGGTTCGTCCCCCGCCTTAGCGGGAAACTACGTCCACTTGAATGTGTGTGTGTCGAGCCTTGCGGCCTAACAAGATTACAATAGATGTAATGGGATCGTGTTTAAGTGGGAGGAGGCATTCCTTTTATAGGTGAAGGAAGCCATCTCCTTTACATTTTCTTAGATGTGGGACAAGAACCCACTATTCTAGTCTTGAAGCCTAGTTGTGAGGGCATGTTGGCAAGGCCGGAAAGGTGGCTTCCCGGCGACGGATTTGTGACTTCCGGATACCGTAGCGTAGCTTGAACATAGGGCTACAAGATGCAAGTAGCGGTTGGGCTTCACCATGTCTTGTGGATGTCCCAAATAGGGTGTTAATTATGCTTGGTGAGATAGCAAACTAGTGTCACTAGTAGAGGTATCTACAAGTCCCCGAAGTCCCCAAGTAAGAGGAGCTTCTTGGTTGGGGAGTTATACACATGATGTCACCAAGCATAAGTAACCGGGCGGTACGGAGCCCCTACAAGTCCCCGAACTCCGTAAGCAAGAAGGGACTCGTAAACCTGCACAGCAAAGACAAAAAACAGGCATATGTAGAATGCTCGTTGCATTGGGCAACAAATGTGAGTTGCATTGATATGCGTTGGCATATATGAGCGTAATAGTGCTCATATGGTCGTGTGAGAAAATGAATTGCATATGATAAATGCGTGACGCGTGCAAGGAGACGAACGAGGTTGATTTTGACGGGGTTATGCTCGCGAGATGCAAGTTGCATGAGCGCCGTGGAGGTATGCATTTGTAACTCATGAACGATGATCGCGAGTACGGTTGTGTTTGTTTGGTTGTCTCTCGTATTAATGGAACGAGAAAAGAATTCAATTTGTCGCAAGCGACAAATGGTAGAAGAATTCAATGTTCCATTAACGTGTGGTGTGTCGAGTAGACATGAGCGTAAAGCTCGAGGATTGCCGGGAAGGCATGAGCGGAAAGCTTGTGAGCGGGAAACTCGGGGTTGCCGGGAAGGCATGAGTGGAAAGCTCGTGAGCGGAAGCTCGTGGGTGCCGGGAAGGCATGAGCGGAAGCTCGGGGTGCCGGGAAGGCATGAGCGGAAGCTCGGGGTGCCGGGAAGGCATGAGCGGAAGCTCGGGGTGCCGGGAAAGCATGAGCGGAAGCTCGGGGTGCCGGGAAAGCATGAGCGGGAAGCTCGTGAGCGGAAGCTCAAGGGTTGCCGGGAAGACATGAGCGGAAGCTCGTGGGTTGCCGGGAAGGCATGAGCGGAAGCTCGTGGTGCCGCGAAGGCATGAGCAGGAAGCTCGGGGTGCCGGGAAGGCATGAGCGGGAAGCTCGGGGTGCCGGGAAGGCATGAGCGGGAAACTCGGGGTGCCGGGAAGGCATGAGCGGAAGCTCGTGGGTTGCCGGGAAGGCATGAACGGAAGCTCGGGGTACCGCGAAGGCATGAGCGGTAAGCTCGGGGTGCCGGGAAGGCATGAGCGGGAAGCTCGGGGTGCCGGGAAGGCATGAGCGGGAAGCTCGGGGTGCCGGGAAGGCATGAGCGGGAAGCTCGGGGTGCCGGGAAGGCATGAGCGGGAAGCTCGTGAGCGGAAGCTCAAGGGTTGCCGGGAAGGCATGAGCGGAAGCTCGGGGTGCCGCGAAGGCATGAGCGGTAAGCTCGGGGTGTCGGGAAGGCATGAGCGGGAAGCTCGGGGTGCCGGGAAGGCATGAGCGGGAAGCTCGTGAGCGGAAGCTCAAGGGTTGCCGGGAAGGCATGAGCGGAAGCTCTTGGGTTGCCGGGAAGGCATGAGCGGAAGCTCTTGGGTTGCCGGGAAGGCATGAGCGGAAGCTCGTGGGTTGCCGAGAAGGCATGAGCGAAAGCTTGTGGGTTGCCGGGGAGGCATGAGCGGAAGCTCGGGGTGCCGCGAAGGCATGAGCGGTAAGCTCGGGGTGCCGAGAAGGCATGAGCGGGAAGCTCGGGGTGCCGGGAAGGCATGAGCGGGAAGCTCGTGAGCGGAAGCTCAAGGGTTGCCGGGAAGGCATGAGCGGAAGCTCGGGGTGCCGCGAAGGCATGAGCGGTAAGCTCGGGGTGTCGGGAAGGCATGAGCGGGAAGCTCGGGGTGCCGGGAAGGCATGAGCGGGAAGCTCGTGAGCGGAAGCTCAAGGGTTGCCGGGAAGGCATGAGCGGAAGCTCGTGGGTTGCCGAGAAGGCATGAGCGGAAGCTCGTGGGTTGCCAGGGAGGCATGAGCGGAAGCTCGGGGTGCCGCGAAGGCATGAGCGGGAAGCTCGGGGTGCCAGGAAGGCATTAACGGGTAGCTCGAAGGTGATGCCCTGAGGCATGAGCGTGACCGTTGCTAATTATGTTGGGCTGTATGTACAAGTCCCCGAAGTCCCCAGTCAAGGAGGGTGTTCTTGCGGGTCGATACCAAAGCGTAGCTTTGTGCCGTATATCAAGCATAATTAGTGCGAGTGCGTCGTCCATCTAGAATTGTTAGAGCGAACGCTTTTGCCTTTTCGGGTGGGCCTCTGCTAGGCCCTGCGAGGAGTCCCCCACTCCTGGCTATAGACCTCCGGATGGTCGGAAAATTGTTTGATGAGGGGAGCTGCGCGGAGCAGAGGGTGTTGGGTAGCGAGCCCAATCTTTGGTACTCGAGCGTCGGGGTTAACTGCCGGATCAATGGCTGCCGTGGGCTGTGTTAACTAGTCCCTTGCTGTTTTCTCGGAGGAGAAAAGCTTGACTGCAATGCCGCGTAGCGGTCATTGTCATTATGAGGCGTTGCCTTACCGCTTGGCGGTTGGTCTTATGAAAAATGATAAACACATAGAGCAAGTAATAAAATTTTGTTTGAGTGTCCCATACTTTTTTAATTTTGCAATTAAAATAGAAGCATGGCATATGTGTATAGCATGTACTTGTAGTAAAGTTGCTAATAACATTTTGTAGGCATGCTTAAGGGTCATGGAAGCATGTAAAGATATATCAAGTGTGATATTCTATAAGCATGCTTAGAAGTAGTAAAAGCATGGTATTGGCATGGCGGTAGCTCAAATTGAAAGAGCGTAAAATGTAAGATATAGTGACTTATCTTATGCCGATTTGGAGGTTAGCGGAGTTGTCGAGCATGACGGTCCATTGCTTGTGGCGGATAAAGTACTCCGATAATACACGTCAACTAGTAGTTGAGGTTGAATGCTCAATAGAAATAGTTGAATTTCCTTGAAACAAAATAGATGATTAATATGTGGATTTGTAAAATCGACATAAATAATTTGCATATGTACTTTGATAAAATTTTAAGCAAAGTGTATAAGCAAATATGGTAGTTTGACGACAAATGTATATGTGCATCTATTTTGAACGTGAAATTGATAGATATAACAAGACCATTTAGGCATGTGAGGTTCATTGTGGGAGATCTATCAGTTGTTCTTGCTGGGAGAATAGGAAATACATTGGAATTCAATTGTAAAAATTGAAGGCATGATGTATAGCTCAGATGCATATATAATGATAATTTAAGCATGGATCATGAGCTAGTCTCTATCATATAGTCAGCAGCTAGTTTCCAGAAGAGGACAAAAAGTGGCATTAACTTAATAGATCATGGTGGCAATATATGTGTCATATAGCATTGTTTGACTAATAAGCATGCCTTTAGTTTACGTAAAGGAACCATGCATGCATTCAAATATCTAGGGCTCAGTGTCTCTTTGAAATAGCTACACGTGACAGTGCATGGGCTAGTAGAGATAGTCCTAGTAGGGCAATGAAATGTTATAGAAAAATTTTCGATAGGCCCTGGAGCCTATATGTGAGACAATGTAGTGCAAGCATTAAATGCAAATTCTGGGCTTCTGAGATAGTCATTAGTCAAGACAAGCTCTGCACTAATGCTTAATTGCAATTATAATAGAATATGTGGCACCAGCAAATAAGTGAAGTGCGGAGTAGCCTTATGTGTGTATGTGAGTTGACTGATGAATATGCCTAATTAAGTAACATGGCAGAGAGACCATGCAAGTGGCATAGCAAGTCAAATCAATTACACGTGTGGTATAGCTCTTGCACAAGTGCATGGTTTCGTGTCATGAATTAGAGCATAGCAGATCACGTGTATAAAGGCAAGCATAATAGGTGTGTGGTTGTGGGTTTTTTTTAACAAAAGCGTAGCCGACAGTGTGCACATGCCAGTACACCCCAGACTTCGAACAAGTAGTCGCGCAGTCAACGACTCAATGTAAAGCAGTAATTAAGAATAGCATGATATTTATATCCGTATGAACAATTATGCTATCTCATACTGCAGATATGTTCGAAGAGCAGTAACCACAGAGACATTCAAAGCGTTGAGTTTTTATTAACTGGAGCCAAATGTCAATTGAAGACACTTATCTGGATTTGGAGATTGCTTGATAGAAGCTGTGTCGGTGGCCGGATGTGAAGATCGTTTGGTGTCCAGATCCTCTCCATGGGTTTCCAGATCAAGTGGAGGCTGCCCAGTGGTGAAGCTCAGCGGAGCTTTGGCCGGCGGAGGAGGCTTGGCCGAGGTTGGCCGGCTGAACTGGGGTGCAGCGGTGCGCTGCCGCTGAGGATAGCTAGCGGAAGGCCCGTTGGTGGACTGGGTTGTCGCTGACGGAGCACTGGGCTTTGCTCGTTGGCGGAAGAGAAGCTTGTTAGCGGAAGAGCTTGTCAGCTGAGGTGGAGCTTGTCAGCGGAAGAGAAGCTTGGCGGAGGCATGAGTTCGGCGGAGCTGGGGTGCAGGGGACCTCGTGACCGGACTGGAATTTGCGATGGCTGAGTTTGGGGGTCAGCGGTGTACAGTCCGGCGGATGTAGTCTGGCGGAGGATCGAAGGTCGGCGGAACTCAGAGCTCAGCGGAGATGGCAGACCTGGAGTTCGGCGGAGCTGCAAAGTAGAGCTGAGGCTCCGAGCTTGAGTTCAGCGTTGACCATTGTTGACTCGGTGCCCAGCGGCTTTTTCCATGGGAGGACCGAAGCTAGGAGGGCGGAGCTGTAGTTGGAGGGTGCCCAGCGGTGCAGCCCAATCAGCAGTGTAGCAGTGGCGGAGGATAGCCGGTGAAGATGGAGCTTCTGCCGCTAGTGGTGGTCCGAAAGTTTGGCGGATGCTCAAAGTGTGGCGGAGACGGCGAGTTAAGCGGAGGACCAGTTCGGCGGAGCACCAGTTTGGCGGAGCGGAGCCTGACGGAGACCACGAGCTCGGTCGAAGGTGGACGGAGCTACAGTTCGGCGGGGATGCAAGTTGGGCGGAGGAACTCCCAGCGGCGAAGCTGGGCGGAGCCTTGGAGCTGCAGGTTGGGCAGAGCCTCGGAGTTGCGGCTGGCGGAGCTGCGAGTTGGGCGGAGTTGCAGCTTCGAGTGTGGCGGAGCGGAGGTCTGCCTGAGCCAGCGGAGGAAGGAGACAATGTAGCGAAGAAGATGGGTGTCCAGAAAAAATGTCTGGGTGCCCAGAGAAATTTTTGCCGCCCTGATTTTTTTTTTTTTTTTTTTAGGTTCAGCGTTGACTAACCTTGGTCAGCGTTGACCAAACGTTGACCGGCCCCCTGATGGGCGTTGACCGACTCCGCCGGGCGTTGACCGTCCCCAATTTGATGTTGAATGAGCGTCGACTCGACATTTTCGGGTCAAAGTTCGTGTTAGGTGACGAAGCCTTTGTATTGGCTTCCCACAGACGGCGCCAATGTTAACGTTAGTGATCCGTGGGATCTCTAGTTAGCTTTAGAGAGAGAGAGAGAAAGAGTGACACTAGATGTATAGTGGTTCGTCTCCCGCCTTAGCGGGAAACTACGTCCATTTGAATGTGTGTGTGTCGAGCCTTGCGGCCTAACAAGATTACAAGAGATGTAATGGGATCGTGTTTAAGTGGGAGGAGGCATTCCTTTTATAGGTGAAGGAAGCCATCTCCTTTACATTTTCTTAGATGTGGGACAAGAACCCACTATTCTAGTCTTGAAGCCTAGTTGTGAGGGCATGTTGGCAAGGCCGGAAAGGTGGCTTCCCGGCGACGGATTTGTGACTTCCGGATACCGTAGCGTAGCTTGAACATAGGGCTACAAGATGCAAGTAGTGGTTGGGCTTCACCATGGCTTGTGGGTGTCCCAAATAGGGTGTTAATTATGCTTGGTGAGATAGCAAACTAGTGTCACTAGTAGAGGTATCTACACACCACAAGCTTTATAGAACACGAAACTTGATAAATTTTATCAATGCATGTGAGCAAGATGATAAGATTTCTTTATGTGCTCTAAATTCCTTTGATGTGCTGAGTTAAACTACGATATACTTAATTAACACATGTATGGCAAGATAATATCCATATATCATATTTTAAGGTCACAATTTTGGTCTAATATTATAACCATGAACTGAGAAAAACCTGAACAATTTTAACACCTGTATGGCAAGAAAAAATCATTATGGGGTATCTCAGAACTAGACCAATGTTTTGTTTGAGTCTTATGAAGTGTATATTTAAGCGTGAAGGTTTCGATTAAAAACTTTAACTTAAATAAGACCTCAAACAAAAAACATATATTGAAAATATATATATATATATATATAAACATATGTTGGATGCTGAATTGCCATCTAGCCCAGAAAAATACTCATAATGAATAATTCTGCAAGTATATGTTCTACGCATTCATATACTCTGATATGCAAGAATGAAACTTAATTAGCTTAGCAAAAATTGCCAAACTATATACCAATACCTGAGCATTTTGTTCCTATGAATTGCAGTATAATACATACATACAATTTCTGATTATATCCAACCACACAATCGAGACATTGGAAAGAAAATAAATGCTAACCTCAATGAATTTCGATCCTTAAATTTAATGATAGAAGCATGAAGTATGGATGGGTATAAGCATGGAAACAGCAAAAGGGACATGTTATGGGCTCCCAGCGATAGAGTGTGAATAACCCATTGCTTGATTTGAGTAAATAAGAAGCATAAACACAGAAAGAAAAAACCCCCAAAACTGAATTTCTGAAAACCCAAAATGTGCAGCGGAAGAATGGGGATGAATGGGATGAATCATGTTGATTCCAATAAAACAAAACGCACCGTTTGAAATATAAAAAAAAAAAAAAAAAAAAAACCAGGCCCCATTTTATTTTATTGTAATTTACTTTATTCCAAATTTCCCTATTGTTTTTTTTTTTTAGGGAAACTGTCAACCACTTTATTAATAATAATCATAAGAAAAATTACAACTTATACATGTAGAAACTACATCAAAATATAAAATAACAAGAACAATACTAGATGCAACAATACATCGGAAATAAAATCTAACAAGGGCATTAAGGGATGCAATTAAGCATTTGATGAAGCACCGAACATAATCCAGGCTATGTAAAACGGTACCAATAGTATGGCCGACCATACTTCCACGCAAAGATATACGTCGAATAGAGGGTAACCTTCTATCAAGGTAACCGGCGGTAGTGTGACCGACCTTACCCACTCCACACAAATTAATACGTCGAGTAGAGAGCAATCTTCTACCTAGATAGCCAAAATTCCAAATCCAGAGTATAGCAGAAAAAGGAATCCGTAAAGAGTCTCCTGGATCCCAAATACGAATCCAAACAGAAGACAGAACCCAAACAAAGGCCCTTCTTGAATAACCCAAACAAAAAGAAGCCCAGGTCCATATCCACAGGTGGGCACCCAGAATCTCTTTGGGCACCCAGACCGGCCTTGTCCTCAACCCCAACCGTTGCGCCGCCGATCCAACAGCCGGACCACTCCATCGACGAAGGCCATCAACTGGCAAGAAGAAGTCGACGTCACAAGCCGCGGACCCACAATCTGGTAGTAGCATCGTCAGGTGATCTGGCCGGAGAAAGCCCACTCTGATCGATCCCACCGTCGACAGTTCCCCTGAGCCGCACCCCCACGCTGCTAACAAGGCTAGGCCTACACTGGATCTAGAATCCCAAAGGCCGATCCTCCGGGCATCAGGCAAACGCCGCCAGAGATCCGAGGGCGCCGTCTCCTTCCACTGCCGAAGCACTATAGCGGCACCCAGATCATGGATCGCCCCAAACGGAGAGGATCCGAACGCAGTGCTGATAGAACCCGGATCCCAGGTTTGATTAGGATCCGCCAGATCATGGCGCTGCCCTCCACCACCATCATTGAAACCGATTGCAGCCCTAAGAACACGAGCAAAACCCGAAGGGGTTGAATCCCATCGCCAAAACGACGAGAGCAGGTTGCAGCAACCCGAAGGTTGAAGAGGAGAGATTCTCGAGTCCAAGAGACTCGGCAGCCAAGGACCACGGACGCCAACGTCGCAATCCAAGAATATCGGACGGAAAAACCCTAGGGTTAGCCGCCGAACAGAGGAGAGAGTGAGAGCTCTCATCCCTTTTTTCTTTATTCCTATTTCTATCTAGTTTTCAAGGCAAATTAAATTTCCCTATTGTTTTGTTTATACAAAAGACCCAAATGAGAGATATCATTTTTCTTTTTAAGGAACAACCAAAACTTCAACCGATCTCTATATATGCAGAGTGACTCTGATACCACTTGTCAGATCATAAAAATAAATATGAACATGTCATAATCTGCATAGAGATAGAGATACAAGTACAAAACATTTTGAATGACTATAAATGTTCATAAATAGAATGAATACCTATGGAGTCCATCGTCTTCAAGCAAGGATTCGGTAAGACAAAGTCTTCTGTTATCTCCAACAGTGATTTGTTCTATCTCTCAATGGGGCGAGATTACTTGTGAACCAGTAGAATTGAGAGAACATGGACCTTGACTTATATAGGTGCCATGTGATAGAACCCACCCATCAAAGAGAATTTATCACTTACCATATGCACCTCCTTAGTGGTTAAGTCACTTGATTTCATATCCTTTAAGACATATTATTAGGCTCATAATCTATAGCATCAATCACAACATTATAGCCACTGATTTACTGCATATATGATCCTTTGATTTAATTGAAAAGACATCACATATTATTATTGTGTAAACTTTATTATTAGATGATATGTCCAATTGGGTTCTTACAGCCACATCATCCATAGTGATGGATCCAGGTAACAGATAATTAAACTAAACTTGACACCAAGATTTAACATTTTCAGAAGCAGGTTGCAAGCAGCAAACACAACAAATTGGTTCAAGAGAGATCTTGAACAGAATGATATTCTGAACAGGGAGTATGAACATAAAATCAAAATTAGTTAGCTAGGATTCATAAACTCATAAAGGAGTATAAAGTTAACTGAATTTACATTAGCTATTATATGGGGTTTATAATTTTATATAGGGTTTATTAGCCAAATATGAGTAAGCTACAATACAAATTAGGAAACTCTTAATGTGATGAACACTTTTTCAATAACAGATTACAAGCATTCCAACTTCAGAAAGGCATACAAATTAGGGAAATAGACACTACCATTTAGTCCAGATTTCAGAAAGAGTACTGCTTTTCTTTGAAATTCGGCGGGAAAGAAAGACGGTGGTGATACATGAATGTTGAGAAGGTGCGGCGGAGATTTTCAATTGGTTTCCCATTACTTATAAAAGCTATAAGAAATAATAAACTTCCAGAGGTGTATATATATGCAAGTAGTATGGCTTTTGATTCCAAGTTTTTGAACGAATATATACTCAGTGCTTGGAATCAACGACCACCTGAAAGTAGTGCCGACTCTGCAACATATGATGAATGATGCGAGAACTTATTGCCTAAGGAAGATTGATACGACAAAGTATAGTCATCAAAACCATCACGGTGTCCACCTGTTAAGCCACTAGAAGAAAGCCCAAGAAGTGACACTTCCGGCAAAGCAGCATCACTGGCCAAGTACTGAACGACTTGTCGCATGCTAGGCCTTGCCGCTGGCTCCGAATGAGAGCACAAAAGCCCAAGCTTCAACACCAACTCCACTTCCTCGGCTACAAAATCCATACCAATGCTCTGATCTCTTGCCTCAAGGATGTTACTCCTATTCCAACAAGAAAACACCCAATCAACCAAAATCACATCTTCTGGACCCTGTGTCTTAATTGGCCTTTTTCCACAAGCAACTTCGAGCAAAAATGCCCCAAAAGCAAACACGTCGGTGCTCGTGGTGGCCCGACCTGTTCTTGTGTGCTCTGGGGCTAGGTACCCAAGTGTTCCAACTATATGAGTAGTTTGAGGGTCTGTTCCATGGTCGTATAATCTTGCAAGCCCGAAATCTCCTAGCCTTCCATTCATTTCCCCATCTAGCAACACATTACTGGCCTTCACATCTCTATGAATCACAACCTGTTCCCATTCTTCATGAAGATATAACAGTCCAGAAGCCACACCTTTGATGACTTTAAACCTCTGGCTCCAATTAAGGGTCACCTGAGGTTGATCATAGAGGTATTTGTCCAAGCTTCCATTAGGCATGTAGTCATAGACCAAAAGCAGCTCCCCTTTTCGCCTGCAAGCAAGGCATTACACATCCGTGTTAAAGGAAATATTTGTATACAAATGCTTATTGTGTCTTAGAATATTTAAACTGTCAAGGAATGAGCTAATGACGTATATCAAATTAACAATCATATACAGTCAAAATTTGCACATGGTGAGACAAACAAATCAAAATATATAATTTGATTACATGAGAGATGTGAAAACTCCAGACTTTATGCATATAAGGTTGTGATAACATGTTAAGCAATCTTTGTACTCCAAAAGTTGAAGATTTTAGAGAATAAGTAAACAATATATATCATTACTATTTAACACCAGAGTTTAACATCAGAAATATAAATATCAAGAGAGTTGTATGAAATAAAATTACTAAAATGTACTGGAGTAAAACAGAGAACTAGAGAAATTTGGTAAATATATTATCAAAATTTGAAGACCATACCTACAATATCCTAACAGTTGTACTAAATTCCGGTGACGAAGCCTGCCAATACTAGCAATTTCTGCTACAAATTCCTTCATCCCCTGTCTTGATTCATGTGATACCCTCTTCACTGCAATCTCAATTTTAGAGGAGGGTAATAAACCTCTATAAACTTTACCAAATCCCCCAGTTCCCAAAAGCCCCTTTTCCCGAAACCCTTTGGTGGCTATATACAGTTCTTTGTACTTAAACCTCTGAGGACCATACTCTAGCTCCCAATCTTCAAGCACTTCTGCAAACTTCCTCTTCCTTCTTATGACATAAAGCACCCCAGAAACCACCAGCAAAAACAAATTCACTGAAATCAGAGGCACACCAAAGGTGAAAAGCATGGACCTCTTTTTACCTGCAATGCTAGGCAACTTGGGAAGTTTGGAAGCTATAAGATCTTGAGCTTGGCCATTCATCCTAAAGCTCCAACCCACTACATAATGGGATGTGAATAATGAACCAGTTGAAGAAGAAAAGCCAACATACATGGTTTTGTTGAGAATTGGGGAAAGGTCATATTTCAAAGACAAAAGTGGAGTTGTGGGTTTCGTTGCAACAGCAATTGGAGCAATAGTAACTTCAATTTGCTTCTTGGTACCATCATATTCAACCCAAACTCTCATTTCTTTACCACTGATAAGACTCAGGTTCTTGAACTGACCATCAAAATAACCAGCTGGAGCAGCTTGGACAGAGTGCAAGCCATTGATGTCGATCCCAACATGGTTTTCATTGATGTCACTGAATTCCGTGTTCTGGATCGTGTCAAGCTCCACAGCAAAAACATGATTGGAGAAATTCCCATTGTTGGACCCGTTGAACAGGCTCAAGTACTGGCTCGGCAGAGCTCCGGGGAGGCCTCTCGTCGGAGCGATGACAAAGGCGATTCCATGGGCGCTGAGAGTAGTGTACTCTGATCGGATTGCAAAAACAAAGTTGGTGGAGAAGGAGAAAGCGGTGTCGTTCTCTGAGTTCTTGAAGGTTACTGGGTTAGGGTAGAAGGCATGACCACTTTTCAGTTTGGTGTCGTTTGTAAGCTTCAAGAGACCTGTTGGTGTGATCTCTGCTATGCCGTCTAAACTGAGATTAAGACCAGAACGGCCAGTGAAACCATCATTGTAGATGAAATTGAGGTCTTGGGCTTCTGCTGGTGCCAGAAGTACTAGTAGTACTAGGAGAACAGAAACCTTGACAAACATGGCTGGCTAGGCGTCTGTGAAGTTTCTGGACCTTCCTTCTTGGGTATTTATGGATCTAAACCCGCCAAAAAATAAGGAAAATCAAGGCATCTTGCCGATATCCGAGAAGAGTATATTGGGTAATTCTTTACAATTTGGACTGTTAGAGTGGGTTAAAGATGTTGTTTTCATGGAGAAGGTCATGTGATATAGACGATCCAGCGCCTGCTATCGTACGCAACGGGAAATTATAACATGGTCCCAACAGTTTGGATTAAGGCACCTTGTTGGTGGAGTTATATAAAATTTCAAAAGTTATAATCGAAGGTTCATAGTAAAGACGTGAGAGCAAAGAAAGGGACACATAATTACAGAAAAGTAAAGTTCGAAGCATTTGGATTGTTTCATTTGTTTGATTGTCGCTCCTAAGTAGGAAATCCTCATTTAATACCAATATAATTGGTAGAAAATAATCCTCAGGTGTTATTTTCAAATTTTAATTTTTTTCTTTAGTAAAAAATGAATTGTATGGATCAATCAAGATGATTACAATCATAGATAACTGCATCCAACACTGCGTAGCCGGAGCATTGTTATGCCAAACATTGCTCGTACTGGCATGGACTCATAAGCTAAACTAACTAATATGTGGGCAACACACTTTGTAGCTAAAGAAGTATGAGCAATTAACTGTTAGTCCTAGAATGGTTTTCAAACAAGCTTAAAAATCACAGATCAAGTTTTTGTGTTTAGAAATGTCCAACTCAGTGGCTGAAATAGCTTGTACTGCTAGCAAACAATCACTTTGCAGATCAACATTAGTAACTTGCATACTGAAGTAGCACTACTCCCATGAGTCCCATCTTGATTGCCAACAGCTCACATACTGTGCAGAGGCAACACGATTACAATGATGTGAAAAACCAGCTATAAACTCACCAGCTGCATTCCTTAGAACACCTAGCCTCCAGCACCCCAGATGTTGACGATGGCAAGAAAGCGCCATCAACATTTAATTTTAGCTTGTTGTGCATAGGAGGCTTCCAATGCTTGCTCTTCTGTGGCTTATACGAGGATGGCTCTGTGAGCTATTTATGCGAATTAATGGCTTCCATCATCATCATCATCCATCGCCTTCAATGTAGGGTTATATATTAAGCAGTACGTCTATACAGTTATATAACATCAACGTTGTTTGCATTAAAGTTGAGAATGAGATGACTGAACGTGGGAGATAGTGGGGCTCTCTTCTGGTTGAGTTGGGTCCACGTCGTATGTGATCGTTTTAACTCATGAATGATCGATCATGAGGCCTTGGTGATCGGAGGATTGCCTGCTAACAAAAACTGCCATTTTAACTGAATTTCCATCGAACGATGCAACTTGTAAATTATAACCCCCTTTTAATATGTCATTATTGCCAATGTCAATTTCAAACTCGAAAATGTAAAACTTTCACTTGTTGTTGCATGTTAATTACACCGGAACACTTTACACTTTCGAACTTTTATTTTTCTAAGTATTTAGTTTTGGTATCATGTTTTTGGAAATATTCATAAAAGAATGCCAATAAATAAAATGTTTGATAAGGAAACGAGTTTAAAGCAATAGGTTGCAATTCACTATTTGCAGATGATGCTGCAGGAGGTATGGTGTTGAACCATCTTCTTGTTCAGCAGCCCTTCCAATCGATGTGTTTCTATTTCTAAGGCATATATTCATAGCCCTTGAATCAGGTTAACCACAACGTCCAACTATCTTGCTAAAGAAAAGGAAGAAATTACTGATTGAGTTGTTCATCCTTGAACCTTGAACTACTGCCTAGTAGAGCCTATAAGACGATAGTATTCCTTCCCGTAGTAGTTTTACACGCATAGTGGCAGCACGGGCTAAGCCCAATCCTCTTTACTTATAGTATCCTGGGCTTCACATCCCCAAGTACCGCTTAGTTGGTTGTGCCTTGTACGTACTGGAGAAAATTAAATGCTAAACATACGGAAGATAATGCCAAGAATCATAGAGAAAGAACTAAATTTCTCAGTACTTAATCAAAAATTCACGATCAAATGCATGATTTCATGTCACCTCGAAGTCACTAGTATATGCACACTACTACAAAAAGTTAATCACACAACACTAATCACACAACAGAATAGAAATCATCTGTTGTGTGTTTAAGTAAACTCGATTGTACAACGGTATTAGAAATATTCTGTTGTGTGAATGTCAACAAAATGATAACTTTTTTTTATCAAAACTACATTACACAACAGAATTAAGTATTGTATGTCGTCTGAGTGTTAAAAAATTTAGCGGCAAATTTCCCTCCACTTTGGAGTCTTGGTTGGCTCTTGAAACACTAAAAATTGGGCTATTAGGTACAACGGGTTTCATTATTTCCATTGTGTGATTGAAAAACTAAGCACCATTATTTGAGTAAGCTTGCTTGAATGTCTTCCCCTATATAGGCCTAGTGTAAGCTTTGGTCATCAGACAACATATTTAAATTTTTTCTGTTGTGTGAAGTTAGAACTGAGCGGCAACATTTTGGCTCAAAATATTGTAGGCGCCATGTTTTGGCATTTTAATTTTTATGTAGTGCACTCATACGACAGTTGGTGAAGTTTCTGTTGTGTGAGCGACTTTAGAAATTCTAGTTTAATTGTGCCCTCACCCAGTCCTTGCCACATCGTGTCTGAAGAAGAAGAAAAACAAAACAAAATGAAACATAACCCCTCTCGAGCTTTCTCAATCGCGGATTCGGGCCCTCCCTTCTCTATCTCTCTCTTCCCCGCGAAACCCCTCTTTCCGGAAACCTCTCTTAGTCTCTCGATCTCCTTGCTTCTATTCTTTATCCCCTGAAATCCAAATCCTCTTCAATGATGGAGGAGATAGAGTGTCCCAGATCCACTTTCTCTCTCCTCCTCGTCTAAGATGCAGAAGAGGTTTTAGGTCTCTGACACTTCTTCAGTCAAGGTTTATTTCAAGCGCGGTGACTCCATCGATCACCCTCACCTTTGGCCCTTCCAGGTTCATTCCAATTTCATTGAACGGGGCTCAACATTGAAATTCTAATTGAGTTTTCCTGCAGTTTTGGCAAGAGACAGATAAAGCAGCTTATCTTGTGAGACAATACTTGTTGAATAATCTACATGAGGAAGAAGAAGAAAGCAATAGAGTAGAAGAAGAAAGATGGTGAGGTACAATAGGGCCATTACAGTTTTTTCTCCTGACGGCCAGCTCTTCTAGGTCAAGCACGTCCTCGAAGCCGTGCGAAAGGGTAACGCTGCCATCGGCGTCCGTGGCACCGACACCATCATTCTCGGCGTTGAGAAGAAGTCTACCGCCAAGCTTTAGGACTCCATGTTCCTTTTCGCCTCTCTCTCTCTCTCTCTCTCTCTCTCTCTCTCTCTCTCTCTAATGCAGATGATTGGTTTCTCTTTGCTTTGATCTAATGGATGATAAATTCAGCTTTAGGGTTGGGGTTTATGTTTGGCATCGATTTCCAATATTGGTTTCCAGTTTCTGCAATTAGCTTAAACTAATTGAATGTAGGATTTTGATTGGGTTTGCACATATTGTGATTCAGGTTCAGGTTGCTTTTTTTTAAGAATTCAAGATGTTAATTTTACTTGAAAATTTTGGTCTAATGAGTGAACAGAGCTATATGGGTAATCTGTGAACTGATAGAATTGCCCTTAGAATTGTGGAAGTCCTGATTTAGTACAAGTACTATGGAAACACGATAGATTCTTTGCAAAAAGGCTGCATTTTTAAGGCCCCATTAGCTCTATATCTAACTTGGTTATCTGCATTTTTTGTGTCCCCTTATTAAAAACTTATCTTGGCAGTGCACAGCTGATCTATTTGTTACATTGGCCTTGCTATGAGTGGATGATGAATGTTTCAATTGTCATAATAAGGGCTTTGGAATTATTTGGAGGGGCTGTATCTATGTATATTGTGTGTGCTTCTCATTCTTATCGAAAAGAAACGGTTGGCTTTTCAGGTATCTCTTTCTCTCTCAATCCCCAGTAAGTTTCAGTTGTTTTACCATCTATTGCTCCTCTTGGCAAATTTATTATGGTGGTTGTGCAGTTACTTCTGATGAAAAACAGAGAGAATTGTAAAGAGAGAGAAAACTCAAAGAGATATTTTCATTATTTTCTTTTCTAATCTGTTACAACTAATCGTATTTATATATAGAGATCTATAACTTAATTCCTGGAAACTAGGAGAGAATCATTTACATAATTCTAGAAGATATAACAGAATAGCTATGGGTTTCTAGAAGAGACTGTAACAGAATGGCTGGAGCTGTGATTCACGTTTTCTTTGCTTTCATGAGTAGTGATCTGGTGTGGCTGCAGCTTATGATCAATATCCCCCCTCAAGCTGAAGGGAGTGGCACGAACTGGAAGCTTGCCACATAAGAAACTGAAACGATCCTTGGTGAGGGACTTGGTGAAGATATCAGCAGGTTGATGAATTGTAGAGATGTAGGAAACCTGAAGGAACTTACGGAGGACCAATTCACGGATATAATGATAATCCATATCGATGTGTTTGGTCCGAGTGTGATTGACAGGATTAGAGGCTAGAGCAAGAGCGCTGACATTGTCACACCAGATACAGGGAGGTGTAGGAAGAGCAAAATGAAAGTCCCGAAGTAATTTGCAAAGCCATATGATTTCAGCAGCAGATTGAGCTAAAGCACGATACTCCGATTCAGTGGAAGAGCGAGAAACAGAGTGTTGTTTCTTGGAGGACCAGGAAATGAGGTTAGAACCAAGAAAGATGCAATAGCCACTGATAGAGCGACGATCAACGGGGCAACCAGCCCAATCAGCGTCAGAGTAACCATGCAAGAGTAAGTCACCCTTAGAGAACAGTAGGCCATGATGAATAGTGCCTTTGAGGTACTGAAGAACCCGTTTAGATGCTTGGAGATGAATGTCTTGAGGGGAATGCATGAATTGGCACAATTGGCCAACAACAAAGGAGACATCGGGCCGAGTCCATGTGAGATATTGTAGAGCACCAACCAAAGACCTGTACTCAGTAGGATTAGCCAAGGGAGTGCCCGAGGTATCAAGGCGAAGAGAAGATGAAGGAGTGGTGCAATGTTTAGCGCCGAGCATGTGATATTTGGTAAGGAGGTCAAAGGTATATTTGGTTTGAGAGAGGTAGAGCTTGTCACTGGTTCTATGGACCTCAAGGCCTAAAAAATAGTAGACTGGAGTAGGTGGTTTAATAGGAAACTTGGATTGGAGGTGACTGATAATGGAATCACAAAGAGAGGTCGAGGAAGCAGTGAGCAGAATATCATCAACGTAAACAAGCATGACAGCAATATGATTTCCAGCAACGTAATAAAAGAGTGAAGTATCATTAAGAGAAGGTGTGAAGCCAATGTCAAGTAAGGAGTGGAAAAGCTCATCATACCATGCTCGAGGGGCCTGTTTAAGGCCATAGAGAGAACGTTGAAGTTTACACACCATTGGTGTAGGAGAAGAGACCCGGAAGCCAGGGGGCTGTTCCATGTAGACCTCCTCTTTGAGATGACCATGCAAAAAGGCATTGTTGACATCAATTTGGAGGATAGGCCAAGAGTACTGAACAGCAAAGGTGAATAGGAGGCGGATAGTGCTTGGTTTAGCCACAGGAGAGAATGTTTCAAGATAATCGATTCCTTGTTGCTGATGGTAACCCTTTGCTACCAGACGAGCTTTGAACCGATCAACAGAACCATCAGGCTTATGCTTGATCCGATAAACCCATTTGCAACCCACCACATTCATGCCAGGAACTAGAGGAACCAAGGACCAGGTTGCAGTTTGAGTAAGGGCATTAATTTCTTCTTGCATAGCATTATTCCACTCGGGATACTTACAGGCTTGGGAGTAGGAAGTGGGGGTAATAGGACATGAAGCAAATAGAGCAGGGGCTGGGGAAATAGTATGTTTGGTAGCCAAGAGAGCTTTAGGCTTGTTGTGGCCAGTCTTGGAACGAGTGAACAAGTTGTGAGTGTTTGAAGTGCCTCTAACTCGCTTTCGAGGAGCAGGTACAATTGGGAGAGAAGATGATGATGGGTGAGGTTGTGAACATGAAACATCAGGTGGAGGTGAAGGTAACGGAGGTGGATTTGTGTTTTGATGTACTGAAGGTGACAGTAATGAAGGTAAAGGAGGGGAAGGTAATGGAGAGGAGGTTGAGTTATGATGGACTGGAGGTGAAGGTGGAGAAGGAATATGAGACAGGAACGGGGAAGAAGATTTAGTGAAAGGAGGTGAAAAAGGTTGTAAGAAAACAGGTGGACACGAGTTTGTGGGTGGTTGTGATTTTGAAATGAGATCCTTATAAGGAAAAGAGAGTTCATCAAATTGAACATGCCGAGATGTGTAAACGCGACCAGAAGAGGGATCGAGACAATTATAACCCTTGTGATCATGGCTGTACCCAATGAATATGCATGGACTACTCCTAGGTTCAAACTTGTGTGTGGTGTAAGGCCGCAGCCAAGGAAAGCAGAGGCAACCAAAAGGTTTAAGAAGATAATAATCCGGAGACTTTTGAAAAAGCATTTCAAAAGGAGACTTGGAATGCAATGTAGGGAGCCTGTTGATGATAAAACAAGCAGTTTGACAAGCGTCAAGCCAATAACAGAAAGGTAATTGGGATTGTGCAAGGATGGTTCTGGCCATCTCAACGATGTGTCGATGTTTACGCTCGACAACACCGTTTTGTTGAGGAGTGTGAGGGCAGCTAAATTGATGAGATATGCCGTGCTTAGCAAGATAACTTTTGAAGACAGAGCTAGTAAATTCACCACCATTATCACAACGCAAAGTTTGAATAGAAGTAGATAGCAAATTCTCAAGACGAAGTTTGAATATATGAAATGCAGCAGGTACATCAGATTTCTTGTACAATGGTATAATCCAGCAATGCCTAGACCAGTCATCAACTAGGCTGAGAAAGAATCTATACCCTAATACAGATGAAATCGAGGCAGGCCCCCAAATATCGGCATGAAGAAGCTGAAGTGGACCAGAGCTGGAGTTGCTTGATGTGGAGAAGGGAAGCCTGTGAGCTTTGCCTTGCATACAGTGAACACAAAGAGAGTGTGTGGATGATGGAGCTGGAACATTGAGAGCCTGCAGTACCTTATTGACAATAGTAGAATTGGCTTGACCAAAGCGAGCATGCCACAGATTACCAGAAAGTAAAGAGGTAGAATGAGCCTGAGGAGAAGAGTGTGATGCTGCGGAACGAGCTGAAGGTGGAGATGAGGTGAATTGGATGGGATAGACCCCATCATGCACTGGCCCTTGAGAAAGAGTTCTCCTGAGTCCCAAATCCTTGATCATTGAACCAGTAGGAGTGAGAACAAATGCACAATCATTATCAGTAACAAATCGATTTACAGAGAGTAGATTATGTGTGATTTCAGGAACATGTAGAACATTCGTCAATTTAAAAGAGGCAGAGGGCGTATGCATAAGTGATGATCCAATATGAGCAATCTGTAAATTGTTTCCATTACCAACTGTTAGTTTAGCGTTACCAGTGTATGGAGTGACTTCAGAGAGATGAGAGAGGTCAGGCGTGACATGCTGACTAGCACCGGAGTCAGCTAACCAAGTAGAGTTAGCAATCGGAGCAGCAGAGAAGTTGAAGCCTGGTGAAGAAGGAGAGTATGGTGGATGCACAGCAGGTGCTTGGGAAAAAGACTGTGTAGGAAAAGTCGGAGCTGTAGGCTGAGCAGCGAAGGCAACAGGAGACTCGGTTGGGGCAGTCGGAGCAGCAAAAAGAGCTGTGAGCTTTGCCGGAGGGATGCGGCCAACGTAGGCATGGTTCATGCGGTTGTAACAATCGATAGCAGAGTGACCTTGACGGTCACAGATCTGGCACTGGATGTGAGGGCGAGAGGAAGGAGAAGTAAAGGAGCCACGAGAGGTACCTCGGAAGGACGAGTTCCGGCCACGGCCACGAAAAGGAGAAACGCCGCGAGCGCCGCCGCGAGAGGTGGAAGGAGCAGTAGATGTGGCAGCGAAGGCAGAAGCAGGAGCAGACAACTCGAGGTTGAGCTGCTTACGATCCTCGAGAATGATTTCTTCTAAGAGAAGTAAGTTGTGAAGCTCCGCAGAAGTGACCGGAAGAACTCTCATTCTGGTGCGTAGGGCGGTGGCAAAGGAGGAGTACTCGTTGGAGAGGCCTTGAAGGCAATAAGCAACAAGATCGGAGTCGCTCACCGGAGCTCCGAGAGCCGCAAGACTATCGGCGTAACCTTTGAGTAATTGAAGATAGGCGGTCATGGAAAGAGTACCTTTCTTGGCCGTTTGAAGGCGAGATCGGAGATGAAGAAGGTGAGCTTGAGAGAGTCCGGCAAAGCGAGCTTCAAGATTGAGCCAGAGATCACGAGCATGAGTATAGCCGATGATGTAGGGAAAAACAGACTCAGAGAGCGTGGAATTGATCCAGATGAGAAGCTGTTGATCGCGCTCAAACCAGGAAAGGAAGGCATCGTTAGGGACAAGCTCACCGGAGGAAGAGAGAACCTTCTCCGGGGGACATGGTTCAGATCCGTCGACGATTGAGAGAAGGCGGTACTTGTGGAGTACTGGAAGAAACACAGATTTCCAGAGTAAGTAATTGGTCTCGGTGAGTCGAACGGGGATGACCGGACCGAGATTCTGAACCTGCATCGTCGATGAGGAAGCCGCAGTGAGAGGAAAGATCGGGCTAGGATTGGTAGCAGGTGAAGAAGCAGAGGAGGCCATGGCAGAGAAAAGAGTTGCAGGTGAGGTCTAGAGGTTGAAGATGAAGATTCAGAGAGTAAGGGAAGCTGTGAAGCAAAAGGCTTGTGATACCATGATGAAAAACAGAGAGAATTGTAAAGAGAGAGAAAACTCAAAGAGATATTTTCATTATTTTCTTTTCTAATCTGTTACAACTAATCGTATTTATATATAGAGATCTATAACTTAATTCCTGGAAACTAGGAGAGAATCATTTACATAATTCTAGAAGATATAACAGAATAGCTATGGGTTTCTAGAAGAGACTGTAACAGAATGGCTGGAGCTGTGATTCACGTTTTCTTTTCTTTCATGAGTAGTGATCTGGTGTGGCTGCAGCTTATGATCAATCTTGGTGTGAAACAGTGCCATGACAAAGGAATATGTGGTTTGTTTGTCTAATGATTGCAACTAGATTTAGGGTTTCCTGGGTTTTTACTGGTTTTGATAACTAGGTGGAGTTGTTTATCTTGCAGTATTTGATTTTCCTAAATTTTTTTGATTTTATTTTATAGGAAAAGTCTCAAGTATCTTCCTGCTATATGTGCTGTATTGTCAGGTACATATAGTTGCTTTACCATTTTCTGCTTCGTTCTTACATGATTTGTGGTTTTAGATTTCTGCTTACTGCAATCTGCAAGTACTTTTGTAAACCGTAGTTTTCTTCAATGTAGGCACAAAGTATCCTCTACTCAATCTGAAGACTTGTCTATTACTTCTACTACTTCAGGTACCGAGGTTGGAGAATTAAAGGTATGATGACGACAAGTAAAAGTTTTAGTTCTATATGGAAGCTTCTATTTATTATAATGGGAGGTCACTACTTTATTCCATACATGGCACTGGAAGCTTTATATATGATAAACAAATTTTTAATTTAAATGGTCATAACTTCTGTAGATGTTAATTGATTTATACCACATAACAATCACACATTTGTAATCAGATAAGCGTAGAGGTATCCGGGGCCAAAACTCAAGCAATATTTGATGACGTCTAATATTTTGTTCAAATAACTATCCAAAAACACATTGAGGAGGAACTCTACAATTCTGCACTTGAGGTATCTGTTTACTTTCTATTGAGACAGTTATTAATATCACACTAGAGAATTGTTCAAATAACTATTCGCTAAAAAAGAAACGATAAAAAAGAAAAAAGAAAAAAAGAAGCTCAAATAGCTCTGCTTGCCTATTGCTAAAACCTACAGTGTGATTATAGGGAAATGCACTCGGGCTTGAACACCATTTACACCGTGGATGTGCATTAGCTGCTTTTAATCATTTTCTTGGTTTTAGAGTTCAAAAATTGAAATCAGAAGGAAAAGGACAAATACAAGCAAATGTTCAAGCAGATGTTCAAACACTTCTTGGACCTATGACAGAAAGAGAAGAGTCTCTTCTTTTATCAGTAAGTTTTATTGTCTAGTCATTTAGTATCATACTTTTCTGTGGACAACAAACTAGTGAAGTGGATCTCTTATCAACTCGTGTACATTCTCTTTTTTTGTTTTATTAAATTTCAGTTTTCCTTCAGTAGAATATATTTTTCATTTTACGGTTTTTACCTGACACTATATATATATATATATATATATATATATTAAAAACTGAAAGAGTACAAACAGTAGTGTACTGGCAGTGCCTAAAAGAAGTTAATGTTATACATTCAGTTATAATGACTTATAAGTATTATGTACACGGAAAAAAGAAGAACAAACTAAGGTAATAGAGATGGAAAACAAGTTAAGATGGCGCTAGTGCTGTACAAACCATCTTTCAAACAGGTTTCAAAATACATGGCACAACATGTCTAATGGCTTTTTCCAGACATGACCTCTACACATACTTTGTGCCTAGCATGATATGCTTGAGTGGTTCCATGAAGCATATATGAGCTGGGTATAATTGATGATCCAGTTTACACCTCTGCTTCATCATTCTATTAGAATTTGGAGAAGCTTGGGTGCATGCATATATATCTATCATTGCTGCAAATTCCCAAATCAATGTGCATTTATTTTTTAATTAGTTTTGGCTGCGAGATAGGTAACACATCAGGTTTGTCTCTCTCCTTAAGTTGTGACTGTCTTAGCATACTGGAAATCATGCCATCATTGTGCAAAATTCTGTGGTGGTCTTTCACTAAAAGTCTGGCATTTGAGTAGTGAAATGTTAAGTTTACATTAACTGTGATTTTCATCTTGCATATCATTCAATTTGATTAACGGAGAATTATACACCATTAAGAAGCATGTTACTGAAAAAGTGATAAATGTGGATTTTCACAACCTAGCTATGTTTGCTATACCCTTATGTATAGGGCTTTTGACAATAAACTAGTAGCTACCTAAGATTTCCATACTTGAACATGCAGTTTGATTCAAATATCACATTATATACATCAAGGCATCAAGCCTTGCTGACTGAGCTTATTTGCTACTTTTCAACTTCCTACTAACATGCATGGAGGGAATGGAAAGGTTGTGTACATTGATGCTGACCCAGCAACAAAGGCAGCTGCTGCAACTATCCTTGGCATCTAAGTTGGCTATGGATTCAGGTCTAAGATTCCATGTCGAAGATGAATCTAGAGCTAATGCTGCACAAGATAATGAACTTGCCCATCAAAATCCTCAAGCACAAGATGGAAATTGGATTGCTCGTATTGCAGCATTACTTATGGGTGAGGATCGAACACAATCTTGTATAGCTTATGAAATTGGAAGGCATAGCTCAATGAAATGTTTAAATGCTTATAAAGTTGTATATGGTGAATAAATTAGAGTTTGTTTGATGTATCAAAGCTACTTTTAGCATTAATATAAAATTATTGTTCATTGGTAATAATCCCTAATAGATTTGTACAATTCACCTAGCATTGATCTCATACAACACAGTGCAGAATAATATAATATGTTGTCTGACTGTAAAAGGATTCAAAATTAAGGCTTCTCATACAACAGTTACTAGATATTAGCCAATTCGATTACAACATTCACACCACAGTTAAGACAATATAGTTGTTATGTGAACTAACAACCAACAACAGAAAATAACAAAATTATGTTGTGTGAGGTTCATAACACACAACAGAAATAAAATTATCCCTGTTGTCTGAATCAATCAACAGACAAGAGATATAATTTCATTGTAGTTGTCTAATACTTATCTGAGACAACAAATAAACAATATAGCTGTTGTGTGTTATGAATCTCAGACAACAAAGGAGTAATATCTGTTATGTGTTATGAATCTAAGACAACAACGAATTCCTTCTTCTGTTGTCTGAATATGTCGACACATCCCCGCATGCCATGGCAGACGCATGCCTGCGCAAATTTCACACAACGGAAACAGGTATTCTGTTTAGCAAAGTATTGTCACACAACGGTGAAATCACCGTTGTGAAAAATCACACAACACTTGTTTAGACCACAGTGAGGCTGGTCATCACACAACACAAAATGTATGTCGTCTGATTAACTTATTGTAGTAGCGATGGTAATCACCACACAGCTCGTGAAGTACCATTACTAACACAAACGAATCTACAAATTGTTGCATGCAGTTCGTAGGACGAAAAACTGAATCCTCATCTTCCCCCATTTGTGGATTTCAGCTCAAGCTTCTGGAACGGGCTTGCAGGTTGGTTCAAATAGCATTTCAGTCAATAAGTTGCAATGTACTAATGAGGTGAAAAAGTAAACCTAGAAAACGGTGAATTGTATTAAAAGTGATAGTTTACTACCTAAGCATAAGCATATCCCCATCATAAATAGAAGAAATCAATAGCTTTGAACAAAGCAAAGAGTTACAATACGTCAAATTCATAGACCAACAACAAAATGAAGGAAAGCTACCTGCTATTAGGATCATAATAGAAGCTGTTAATGGAGCCATCACTACATGAGAAACACACATAGTAAAAGCCGGCTATAGTCAAACCACAGTCTGTGCCAACATGCACTAAGTATTGCTCCTTCCATCTCTGCACCAGCAAATCAAAGAACTCAATTTTATTTGACGTTTGATTTTTGCTGATTGACAGGTGATAATAAAGCATTTAGACCAGTTACCAACTTAATTACCATGAATATGTATGGATAGTTGCTGAGATCTAATGATTTGCCACCATCAACTTCCACTAGGCTCTGTAAAATGTGGAATTAGCTAGGAGACAACAGAACCTCATATATGAAAGACAACATTAAGACTCCTTAGCTTACCAATAGAGCAGAAAAAGAAGGAAATTTGGTCCAGTGCCTTATATCATCGTCTCGTCTGTCACAAGTTACATAAACATTTGATTGTTATTCACCATCACAACTAGCTAAATATGGGTCCTTTCACAATTGTAGATAAAAGAACAAAAAGACATACGTTGCTTCCCACTTCTTAGTGAAAAAAGTATAATTCTTGGTGTCAACAATCTCCCCTTCCCAAAAGGTGACGACCTACCACACAATGAAAAGAAAGTGAATGCTCAATGAAGGCTTCCTTTGATGAAGATACAACAGTTTCTTTTGAATCGAGATAACATTAGTCAATACATTGATGATAATGCAGAAAATAGAGAAATAAAAGATAAAATAGAGTAAAGTTCAATTCACTTCATGTCGAAGAGGTTGGGGGTGGAGAAACAAACAACTAGATGCCAATGTCCAGCAAAAAAGTGGTACCTCAAATTAATGTGCAACAGTGAGTTGCATGCATATTTAAGCATGTTGTCTAACTTAGTTCCAAACTCCAAGGAAATATTGACGCGGGCGGAAGTAACCCTAGGTTTACAAGCAATAAACCTAAAACAAAGATTCTGGAGTCCACCAGAGATAAAAGAGAAAACTCTCAATTTTGATTGATAATATGATAAAAGTTAGTTCTGCAGCCGTTTAAGGTTGCTTATATATGGGAAAAGAAACCCTATGGCGACTAACAATGAAACCCTAAAGCCCACGGATTAAAACAAAACAAATCCAAAATAAACTAGAAAACATAAAATAAAAAGAATGTAAAACTAACATAAAAATATTAAATCACGAATCGGATAATTAAGACGATACATTTTGGCTTAAATATAATAGGGCTCACTAAAGTGAGTCTTGAAGATCTCGTCGTTCCCATTCTAGAAAGGTATCATGCGTTTCAAACGGACATTCTGGCCAAAAGTTAGTCAAATCTGATTCAAAATCAAAACCTGACTTTTCGCACGAGAAACCCGAAAAGTCCAAAACCAAATCTTCTTGAATATTCCAGCGGCTAGTAACCTGATTACGCGTGAGTTACCTATTTTCCAATCACTCTTGTTGATTCTACACCGCTTCTTTACTTTTATGGTTTTTCTGCTAAACTGGGTCCATTCTCGTCCTACATCAAATATAAAGAAAACCTATCTATGCTATGCGACGCGGGGTTTTCAGCGATTAAATGGATACGAAGAGGCAAATGGGAAGTAAAGACTGAAGAATTGATAATCAGGCTAACTAAATCAGCTGCAGCACCCAACAAACACAAAGAATGCATGCTTTGATTTAACTGTATGAGGCTGGCCATCTAATATAATTCTATTGCAAATCTCCTTATATAAAGCCTTGCTAGACCACTATCTCAACAGATGTCGTATACACCAGTTCCATAACACATTCCACGGCTGCTTAACTAATTGACTGTTGTTAATGAATATATTGAAGCAAATCTTATACTAAAACATTGACATGAGGACCAACGATTAGCAAGGAAGAGCAATTTCTTACCGGTGTGTCAGCCATGGGAACATTATTTGCTTCCATGGTTCCACATAGATAACCATTCTCAAGATCACACCCTTGTATCCGAACATTTACTCTCCAAGCTTCATCTTTCTGCAGACTCGAAACATTTTGAGTACCGGAGAAGCCCTACCACAGAATCATTAACTTAATGCTACAATAACATACCAGCAGTGCTACAATTCAATTCCCCATTTCCCAGAATAGATAATCATTACCAATTTGATCAAAATCACAGAAATTCCAATTGCCATAGAGCTTGTATCATCACTCTCAAGTCTCAATTGCTAGTTGAAAGAACCTTTTGTTAAGTTAAATAGATTTGAGAGAGATTGATAAGAGAATTGTCCAACATATTATTGAGAATAGGAGCCCTATATATAGGGATTACAAAGTACATATTCTAATGTTACAAGGAATACTAATCCATCTATGATTAGGAATTCTAGAACCTTCTTTCCTATTGCTGCTCCTAGTTTGATAAGGCACACTAAGTCGATTTTCCTTCAACACTCCCCCTTGTGCCGCTCAAACTTGGTGGTGACTCTTCATCTGTTGCCTCGTTAAAAACCTTGCCAGGTAACAAAAACCCCGTGGGACAAAAATAACCCTGGTCGAAGGACAAAAATAGCACAACACGTCCTTCACTCTTCGAGATCGAACATGTAGACATCATAACTCCCCCTGATGTCGATATCTCCCCCTGATTGCTACAAACGTGGGAGATCGGATAACTTTCTCAATCCGATGCTCTTCACATGTTTCTCGAAGGTGGATTTAGGTAACGACTTAGTGAATAAGTCCGCTACATTATCCTCTAATCAGATTTGATTCACTTCAATCTTTGAAGTGATTGTTGTTTGCTGATTATAAAAGAACTTAGGCAAAAAATGCTTGGTGTTGTCGCCCTTGATGAAACCTAACTTCATTTGTTCAATACAAGCTGCATTATCCTCATAAATGCATGTAGGTTTATCTGTGGTAGACTTCAAACCACAACTTCCTTGAATATGTCTAATTATAGACCTTAGCCATATGCATTCACGCACAGCTTCATGTATAGAAATAATCTCTGCATGATTTGAGGAAGTAGCAACAATGGTCTGTTTTGTAGACCTCCAAGATATCACAGTGTTTCCCATGGTAAAAACATAACCCGTTTGGGAGCGACCTTTGTGAGGGTCAGAGAGGTACCCTGCATCAGCAAAACCCATCAAAACATCATTGTCATTTTGATGGAGAGGGATAGGGTGAGGCCAGCCACCCTCGGTGGTGGTAGCGGCATTGGCGGCAACATGGTCGGCCACTATGTTATGGTGGACATCGGCTCCATGCCTAATGGGGTCCGATCCCATTCTTCTGTCATTCCTCTTCTCTTTGTAGGGATAAAATAGGCTCATATCAATCGTACCTCTTAGGTATCGAAAGATTGTCTTTACACCAATCCAATGGCGGCGTGTTGGCGCATAGCTATGTCGAGCTAACAAGTTCACTGCGAATGAGATGTTTGGTCTTGTGCATTGAGCTAAGTATAATAATGCGCCTATTGCACTTAAATAGGGCACTTCGGCCTCTAATGGTTCTTCGTCCTCATCCTTTAGATGAAACGGATCTTTTCCGGGCTCAAGACTACGACCGATCATGGGAGTACTCACAGACTTTGCTTTATCTTCATTAAAGCGCCTTAAGATTTTCTGAGTATATGCAGACTGATGGATCAAAATCCCATCACTACGGTGCTCGAGTTCTAAACCGAGACAAAACCGTGTTTTCCCAAGATCTTTCATCTCAAATTCGGATTTCAAATATTTAGCAGTTTCCTTTAACTCATCTAGAGTTCCAATTAGGTTCATGTCATCGATATAAACTGCTATGATTGCAAATCCGAAACTTGTTCTTTTAATGAAGACGCATGGGCATATTTCATTATTAATATATCCCTTCCCAATCAAGTAGTTACTTAGACGGTTATACCACATCCGTCCGGATTGTTTTAATCCATATAGTGAGCGTTTTAATCTTATTGAAAATGCGCTCCGTGGTTTAGAGCCACTTGATTTGGGTAATTGAAGTCCATCAGGAACCTTCATATATATCTCTAAATCTAGATCCCCATAGAGATATGCTGTAACCACATCCATAAGCTGCATGTCAAGTTTTTCGGAAACTACCAAACTCACAAGGTAGCGGAACGTTATAACATCCATTATGGGAGAATACGTCTCCTCGTAATCGATTCCAGGGCGTTGTGAGAAACCTTGCGCCACGAGGCGGGCTTTATATCTAACAACCTCATTTTTCTCATTACGCTTTCTAACAAAGACCCATTTATCGTCAACAGGTTTTATATCTGGGGGTGTCTGCGTTATAGGCCCAAATACCTGTCTCTTTGCTAGTGAATCCAATTCAGCCTGGATCGCATCTTTCCATTTAGGCCAATCTACTCTTCGTTGACATTCTTCAACAGAGCGAGGTTCGATATCATCATATTCTATAATTCCTTTTGCAATATGATATGCAAATGCATCATCAATCGCCATAGAATTTCTATCCATCATCTCATGTACCCTAGTGTAATTTATGGAGATCTCTCTATTCTCTGGAGTTGGTTCTGACATTGGAGCATCCCCCAATGATGTCTCTTGGACATAACCATAATCCGGAATATTCTCATGAGATGGATTATTTACATCGATGATTAATGGATTATTTTGTGCCAAACTCGCTTTCTTTCTTGGGCGAGAATCCATCGAACCTATAGGTCTCCCGCGCTTCCTGGCATGAGCCATGGGCCTAGCCACAACGTCACCATCACTGTGAGTGGGGACGTTGGCACCATGCTCTGGTAACCTTGAGATGGCGTCATGTCCTCTAATTCTAGGGACATCAATTCTTGCAGACACGTTTGCAGCAGATATGTGTGATCTCGTCACTTTAGCGATATCAGAAAATGCATCAGGCATCGATTCTGCTACGTTCTGAAGATCGAGAATTCTCCGCACTTCAATTTCAGACTGTGCGGTTCGGGGATCAAGATGAGACATAGTGGGGACAGACCACGACAATTCCTGTCGTTCCTGTTGAACATTGATGTTCTTATCTCCCCCTAACGACGGGAAGACTGTCTCATCGACGTGACAATCCGCAAATCTTGTGGTAAAGAGATCGCCTATCAAGGGTTCTAAGTAGCGGATAATCGTTGGAGGATCATATCCAACATAAACGCCTAATCGTCGTTGAGGACCCATTTTGGTACGCTGTGGCGGTGCAATAGGCACATAAACTGCATACCCAAATATGCGTAAGTGTGAGACATTAGGCTCATACCCAGTCACCATCTGGGACATAGAGAAGGGTTAAGTGGCAGTGGGCCTCAGACGAATAAGCACAGCTGCATGCAATATTGCATAGCCCCAAGCAGAAATAGGGAGATTGGTGCGTATTACCAATGCCCTAGCGACCATTTGTAGTCGTTTAATGGCGGCTTCTGCGAGACCATTTTGGGTGTGAACATGAGGAACTGGATGTTCAACTTCAATCCCAATAGACATGCAATAATCATCAAAAGTTTTTGATGTAAACTCTCTAGCATTGTCTAACCTTATAGACTTAATAGGATGATTAGGGTGGTGAGCCCTTAACTTAATAATCTGGGCTAGGAGTTTAGCAAATGCAGCATTCCTAGTGGACAATAGCATGACATGTGACCAGTGTGTCGATGCATCAACCAACACCATAAAATATCTAAATGGTCCGCATGGTGGTTGAATAAGTCCATAAATATCACCTTGGATTCTTTGCAAGAATGGTATATTTTCTTTAGTGTCCTTTGCATAGGATGGTCTCAATCCTAATTTTGCTAAAGAGAAGGCTTTGCAGAACAAATGGTGGGCTTTAGAAACAACCAATGAGGATTTTGGTTGAGCCACGAAGTCACAATGGACTTTGGAAGTAAAATTTGGAGACAAATGAGTCTTGGTGGCATCAATGCCACCCTGAGGCCGCAGGGGAATGGCGGCGCCGGCCAAGGATGGCCGGATTTGGGGTTGAACTGCGCCGTGAGGCGCAGGGGCTCCTTCGTTGTCCAAAAACTGATTTTTACTTCTTTTCGTTCTGAAAAATGGATGTCCGTGCGAAGTCTTTAATATACGGATCATCATATCACGACCTGGATGTCCCAAACGGTCGTGCCAAAGCCTATATGTGTCAGAATCCCATAAATCATCTCTGATGACATGGTTGGATTCAATGACTCGAATAATGGTTGCATACAACCCACTAGAGCGACACATAAGTTTCTCTAATACTCGTTTATGTCCGTAGTCATTAGAGGTGATGCAAAGGAACTCTTGTCCATTCTCACAATGCGTTTCCGCATGAAAACCATTGGCTCTTATATCTTTGAAGTAATAAAGTTAGAAAAATATGTCAATGACATGAGATAAAATAAATCGATACTTTATTAATAATAGTCAATGATTACATCAAAGTTTCGTGACCATTTATCTAATCCAAAATAAAAATCACATCGTAGACAAATCGTAGTCACTCTATCCGTTTGGTAACTCCAATCAAATATGACCAGGGAAGTAGAGAGAGATGTCGGTGGAGCAAGGCTCTCTTAAGTACCACTAATCTCAATTACTTTCCTAGACATCATACTTAATTCGATGCGCCACATAAGATAGAATTAATACAAAATGTCATTTATTGATTAAGGCATATTGCCATTACATAATTCTTGAAAATATAAAAGACTACTCTAAATAAAAATCTGCGGCATGTTGTCTTCATCGCTAGATTTAAAGTCTTTGTGAACTTGATGTCTGGATCACCATAATGCCACTACCTTCGTAGGTACATTGCAAATTCAGGTCCATTGATCAGACGTTCCATATCAGAAATAGACACCATAAAGAGGATTCTCCCTTGATTGAGGCGCATTGGCGCAATATGCATAGTCCCTAAGACTGGTGGCGTTGGAAAGTGGTGCCCATGGCCAACGTTGGCTCCATGGTTTCCAACCCTATCTCCCTCGAAATCACGCCTCCAACGGTCGTGTGATTGTCGCCTTGAGAGATTACCTTCTTGAGCATTTCGATAGTATGGATCATGACGTCGATGGCGACTTTCTCTAGCCATAGGACGATGCTCTTGATAGCTATCTTGAAGCCTATCAATTTATCTTTTCACAAGTTCATTGCCATGTCTTTCAGCAGTGGCCATAGCTGCAATAAGCCGTTGGAAACTTGTGATCCGTCTTGCATTTACATGAGTTCGGAATAAGTCAAAGGACCTCATAGCATAGACGGGGAAGGTATTGAGGGTTTTCTCAATCAATTGGTCTTCTGTGATTGTTTTTCCACAGAGACGCATCATTGCTTTGATGCTGAGAGCTTTCGAATAAAATTGCATGACAGTGTCAAATATAGAGAAGCGAAGATTGTTCCATTCTGCCTCTGTATTCGGAAGGATGGAGTCACGAACATTGCCATATCGTTCGCGAAGTGCTTTCCAAAGCTTTATAGTGCTATCCTCATTTATGAACTCAAACTGGAAGTCACTATCCATGTGACGTTTCATGAAGGCAAGTGCCTTGGAATTATCTTTCTCAGTTTGAGGGTCTGAAGCTGTTTTTATAGGACAAAGCTCTTGGATTGTATGCAATAAATCTTGGGCAGTAAGATGGGTCGCAATGTCAATGGCCCAGTATAAATATCCTTTGCCTGCATAATCCAATGGAACAAAATCGAGTTTGTTCGTGTTTAACATCCTGAGAGATGAAACAGGAACAAGTTAGTTTCGGAGTCAATGCTTCCACGACAACTAAATAATAAGATTTCTGAGCTATGCTACCAAGAAATCGATTTCCAAGAATAATTGGATTAGACCGAAACAATGATGTTTATATGGTCGTTAATAGATGCTTACGGACGCTCTTAGTCCGAAGTCTTACGAACGCTCTTAGTTCGTTAATTGCGTGAATCCCCACGATTCCGCTTTTCTCAAATATGGAACCCACGTTATAAGAAAGGTGGGATGTAGAAGAAGGGAGGTTGCAAGTCCCCGAAGAAAAAGAAGGAGGAATTAAAGTACGAAAAACTAGAACTTTAATTATAAAATTTACTTGGTTAATTGAAGCTTGAAACCTTGAAAACTTGAATTCTTGAACTTTTGGAAGCTTGGATTATTTGTTGATCGATGGATGCAGTTTTGGATGGCTTGGTGGTGATGGCAGCAAGGTGTTTTGGTTGCTGCCAAAGATTGCAGGGATGAAGGCCGAAAACTACTTCAATCCGGGGTTAGGATTGCAGAAGCTATTCAATCCTAAGCTAGGATTGCAAACAGTTTGCAATTCTGATATTAACAGATGGCTGAAACGGAATTGCAGGGGCAGTAGGCTTGCGGCAAGGCTGCAGGGGCAGTGTGCAAGGCAGCAGGGGCTGCTGTGAGGCTGCAGGGGCAGCGATACGGCGCTGTAAGCACACGGGCGCGTAGCACAGGGCGAGCCAAGGTAGGCTGCAGCAAAGGCTCGGCTAGCTCGGGCTAGGGGCTGCGGTGGTGAAAGAAGATTTTGGGTTTTGGTTTTCTGTTTTGTGGTTAGGGCTCGTGCTGATAACGTGTTTAATAGATTCGAGAGAGATTGATGAGAGAATTGTCCAACATATTATTGAGAATAGGAGCCCTATATATAGGGATTACAAAGTACATATTCTAATGTTACAAGGAATACTAATCCATCTATGATTAGGAATTCTAGAACATTCTCTCATATTGGTACTCCTAGTTTGATAAGGCACACTAAGTCGATTTTCCTTCAACTCCTTTGAAATAGCAAATTGCAGTCACCAAGAGGAAATGAATCTTTGAAATTAAACCCCTCTGTACAGGCTTCGAATGTAAAAGATTGTCTTTGAACAACATTCACTAACAGGATTTGGTTGCTAAGAGTATGGCCTAAAAGAGACCCAAAATGATGGAAGGAGATAGTATTGCAACCTCAAGAGTTTTTCTATTAGAACCTCCAAATTTACTCACTTGACCTCTATACTTTTTACACCTCCCTATCAAATTTTCAAATACTAAGTTTACTCATTAAACCTCACTAAAGCTCCTCAAATAACCTCACTCATATAATTTACAAACAAACTAAGATCTTTATAATAAAAAACTTAGTCATTTTAATGATTTAATTACTCTATAAATCTTAATTACATCTTCATTCCTTAATCAGACAACATAAATCTCTTATCCAATAAAAAAAAATCAAACACAAGGTATTGAGTTTTAAAAATTAATAAAAATAAAATAACATGAACTATTATGTGATTTTATTATTTACTTTTTCTTTTTTAGCTGTGCAAAAAAAAAAAAAAACAGATTAATCATTTTTACTTAATGTTTCTCTATTTTCTGTACCTCATGATTAAATATTTTTTTATTTTTTTATTTGCTAGCTCTATTTTTTTCTGCTTCTTTTTGCAAATTTAATGGATAGATTTAGATTTAGGTCATAATACAATTTATTTTGTTCTCCCTGACAAATATGCGTTCAATATGCATATCATACATTTTTATCTTTATCATAGTTTTATTTCTTATTAAATATATATGAATGCTTTAATGAGCATGTAGTGAAATTGGAAAATGAAAATAGATAGGGAAAATAATAAAGAATGCAATCTAATATTATTGAATTGGAAAATCTAGAGAAAATAAATATAACAATTTTTTTGGTATAATTATTGTCCTTAATAGTCATTTTATAGTAGGTTATATATATCATTTAATAATTCATAATAGAGTGAGGTCAAGTGAGCAGATTTGGAGGTCCTAATAGAAACTCTCCAACCTCAATTGTCGAATTTTTTAGGTTGAAACTTGATTGGCAATACCTCGGTGACAATTCAATCGCAGGAGGCAAAAGACTAATCACAAATCATCATTAACAAAACCAGTACAGAGTGCACCAAAGCAACAACTCCAGCTAGGCACTTGCAGTTGAAACCTTTATCAGGTTTCATTACAAAATGGGACATCAAAGAGACTGCTTTTGGTGTCAAAACAGTACTAGCACAAACATAAACATATTATATACATAATACATATCCTACTTTTTATATAGATGATGTCAAACATGAAAGGGGAGGAACAGTGGTTAATTAAGTTACCATGGATTTGGTGCGAACCAAACACAAGGATAGTAAAATTTGACAGCTGAATGAACATTTGGAAAAGCAAGAGATTGGATGCTCCTACTAGCCAAGGAAAACACCCCACATTCTTGCCTACTGGAGTAGGGTTGCAAAGCAGGAGGCATGAACGCAAAATAGATGCAGTTTCTTTCAAGATTCTTATTATGATCATGGGAATGATGAGCACTAAGTCTCCCACTAATGCTGCAGGAAGAGATAAACTCTCTGCTTTTTTAGCTGAGAAACAATATCCGATCACCAAGGTCTACAAGCTCCGCTGGCCACCATGGACCATTACTCTTAGGCACTAGCTTGAAAACTCGAAATCCTGCAGTGCCTGGATTAGCCTCTGGAGCAATAACAGGATCAGACATCTTATGAAAAATCATAAACAACTCCTTGGATGCAGAATCTTTTGCTAGGTAGGTTGGAAAGTTGAAGCTGTGGTAGTCTGGAAGGGATGGGAGCATGACTCTAGCACCAGAAACTGGGTTCAAGAAGAAGTTGATAATAGGATAACCTTTAGCCATGGTCAGCCACCCCTCAATAGACCAAAGACAATAAACCCCTCAAAACTGCGACTGATCTTTCTTAAGGAAATATAAAACATAACTGGCGTATGATTCCAATGAAACAAGTTTCCGATTACCATCACTCACAAAGCAAGTTTGATCTTTAATGTGGAAGGAAATGATATAATGGTGGGAAGGATGAGATGAGCAAAACCCGTGGAAGTTGAGGAGCAGGAAGGCAACTTTTGGTAGCAATACTCATCTCCACAGCAACTCGCCAAGAAACACAAGGTAATCCGATATGCATAGCCTTTCAAAAATTAATAACAAGATTTCCTGTGGGAGACCATTAGACCACCTCCCCTCTATCTTTGAAGTAGTAGTAGTATTTTCTGACCACTCTTCTAATTCTAATCAACATCACTCTGAGCTTGCGGCCAGTAAGCTCTCGTCCGTGCTTGGGACAAAGCAAGAGTATTGTGTACACCACACAAACAATAGCAAGTACTCGACACACAATGAAGACAAGAATTCTCATAGTCCATACTGATTCCGTTATCGATATTAACCGCCACATCATCCACAGTGATGGAGCCAAGTAACAGATAATTAAACTAAACTTGACACCGAGATTGAACATTTTCAGAAGCAGGTTGCAAGCAGCAAACACAACAAATTGGTTTAAGAGAAAGCTTGAACAGAACGATATTCTGAACAAGGAGTATGATGATAAAATCAAAATTAGTTAGCTAGGATTCATAAACTCATAAAGGAGTATAAAGCTAGCTCAATTTATATTAGCTATTCTATGGGAGCCAGATATGAGTAAGCTGATAACCAAGAAAGATATAGTCCAGCTTGCAGGTCATTGCATTGATCAGTACTTCAATCTCAATTACTCTGAAAATCAATGACAGATCCTAAATCAAAGTATATTGATTTTCTGATTGTTAACCGTTTCATGTATCTACTTTCAAACCAATATATTCTGTAAATCACACAATTAGTTCTTACCTTAGATAGCCTACAATCCTTGTATAAATCCAAGATTTGTACTGTAAAAGAATCACAATAGACAAATAGATTATTCCATTCTTTTCCTCTGTTCTTTATGGTATCAAGAGCCTAATTTCTATAATTTTTTTCTCAATCTCCGATCCCATGGCCTCCTCATCCTCCACTGAGAATACTCTTTCTGTTTCCAACTTCCTCACAATTAAGCTTGACCGAACAAACTATCCCCTATGGCTTGCCCAGATCACCCCCATTCTGAAAAGTAGGAAACTGTGGGGTTTTGTTGATGGTACCAATCAGTGTCCCCCTTGCTTCCTAAAGACAAAGCAGGACAGCTCACGGATCAAGTTAACCCGGACTTCGAGCCTTGGATTCTCCAAGATCAAATGGTCCTCAGTTGGATAAATGGTTCTTTCACTCCCAAAGTCCTCTCAACTGTCGCACGCTCCACCTCTTCTCATGCTACGTGGACTACATTAGCTACCCGATTTGCTTCTCAATCACAGCACCGTGTTCTTCAAGTACTCCGAGCCGACCTCCTTCACACCACTAGAGGTACTATGTCTATCTCAGATTACCTGGACAAACTCAATTCAATTGCAGACAACTTGGCCCTTGCCGGTTCTCCTGTTCCTGACACGGACCTTGTCAACATTGTCATGACCAATGTTGGCCCCCTATACGAAACAACAGTCAGCTCCGCTCAAGCTCGTGATTCTCTTATCACGTATGAAGCCCTTGAAGCTCTTCTCCTTAGTGCGGAACGCCGCGTCTCTGACTATGCTCACCCTGTTGCTGCCGAAGGAATCCATGCCCTTCATGCTACTCAATCTAGGGGACGAGGTAGGAACTCATTCACCTCTAGACGTGGGGGTTCCAACCGTGGAGGATCGCATTCTCATGGAATCACAAGTTCCAGTTCTGCTCATTCTAGAGGGCGTGGTACGTTCTCTCTTTCTCGTGGCTCCTCTGGGTCTCGTAGGTCTTCTATCTTGGGTCCAGCCCCAAGTAGCACTACCAACAATGGCAACTCCTTCTTCAATACTGGTCGCATTCAATGCCAAATCTGCTCTCGCCCAAGCCACTCTGCTATTGACTGTTTCAACCGTCTCAATTTGTCTTATGAAGGTCGTGTCCCATCTTCTCGGCTAAATTCCATGACTGCTCATCACTCTCCTTCTGAAGAAACATGGTTGACAGACACCGGGGCAAATTCTCATGTGACACCAAACCTAGGTAATATTGATTCTCCTAAATCTTATAAAGGTCTTGATAATCTTGGTGGAATTAATTCTGATTCTGGATTGTCTATTAAACACATTGGCTCGTCTAAGCTTAATTCTTCCTCTTCCTCTTTTCATCTCAATGATATTCTTCATTGTCCCTTTGCATCTACGAATCTTCTCTCAGTCTACAAATTCACTATTGATAATCATTGTTATTTTATCTTCTATCCTAATTATTTCTGTGTTAAGGATCTGAAGACGGGGAAGATGCTTTACCACGGGAAGAGTGAAAATGGCCTTTATCCATTACGGTTTCCTTCAAAAACATCCAAAGTCTCTGGTTCATTGGCTTATGTTGGCTCTCGTGTCTCCGCTGAAACTTGGCATTCTTGCCTTGGTCATGCTTCTTCTACTATAGTATCTAAAGTATTATCTAATAAAGCTATTCCAGTATTGGGATCAAGCAACTTCTCTTTTTGTCAATCATGTCCATTAGGGAAAAGTACAAAACTTCCCTATCAATTATCAGATTCTGTTTCAATTTCCCATTAGAATTAATACATTCGGATGTTTGGTGCTCCTCTCTCTTATCTCATCAAGGTTTTAAATATTATTTACTCTTTGTCGATGACTATTCCCGATACTCTTGGATATATCCAATGAAACAAAAGAGTGAAGTTTTTCAATTATTTATCACTTTTCGTACTCACGTGGAAAAATTATTTAATCCTCCTATCAAAATACTTCAGTGTGATGAAGGCGGTGAGTACAAGAGTCATATTTTTCAATCCTATTTATCCACTAATGGAATCTTCCAAAGATTTTCTTGTCCAAAACACCCTGAACAAAACGGTTTGGCTGAACGAAAGCATCGCCATATTGTTGATACTGGACTCACTCTTTTGGCCCATGCACATATGCCATCCACGTATTGGGTTGACTCGTTCAATACGGCAGTGTATATCATCAATCGTCTTCCATCCCGAGTTCTTAACTATGCCTCTCCCTATGAACAACGTTTTCATCGTGTGCCTCAATATCACTCTTTAAAGGTCTTTGGTTGTGCTTGTTTTCCTTATCTTCGTCCCTATAACTCTTCAAAATTACAGTTACGGTCCAAACGTTGTATGTTCTTGGGTTATTCACTCAATCATCAAGGATATCGTTGTTTTGATCCTTCTTCAGGTCGTGTTTATTTGTCTCGTCATGTGTTATTTGATGAGTCCAGCTTTCCATTTACCGAACCTGCTCTCACTTCAAACTCCTCCATTGATTCCTCAACAGATCAATCCATAATAATTTTTGGCTCATTATCAGGCCCAAGCCCATCTCTATCTCCAAGTCCTTCTCCTTCTCCTTCTGCATGTATATCTGCTCCTCCACGTCAATCTCACTCTCCTTCCCCATCTGCCGCAAACGTTGCTCCTCCTCCAGCCCATGAACGTCCACCACCCACACCGTCTTTACAAGTTTATACTCGCAACCCACAACGCCCAGTTCTTACTTTTGGTGATTCCTCTCAATCCCATTCTCCAACTTCCTCTTCTCTCCCAAATCAGAGTATTCCCACATTGATTTCGCCCTCCTCTTCCCAGACAGATGCATCACCAATTACCCATACCGATCCCCTTTCATCCACCTCCCTCCCTACTGACAATTCGATTCCACCATTGTTATCCTCTCCTTTGGTGTCACAAGTGCAAAATCATGGAGGCATCGTAACTCGCAGCAAACATGGAATTAGCAAGCCCAATCCCAAATATGCTATGCACTCTACTCTCCTCGCTCTTCCTCTTGAGCCTACTTGTTATACACAAGCTGCAAAGTATCCAGAATGGCGTGAAGCAATGGATCATGAGTTCAAAGCATTGCAACAGGCAGGTACTTGGTTCTTAGTTCCACCATCCTCCTCAATGAATATTCTTCCTAATAAATGGGTATTCCGAATCAAGAAACGCTCAAATGGGAGTGTTGAGAGATATAAGGCCAGACTCGTCGCCAATGGCTTTCATCAGCAAGAGGGCCTTGATTATACTGAAACATTCAGTTCAGTTGTTAAACACTCCACAATTCACCTCGTTCTTCCTCTTGCAGTCAGTCATTGTTGGCCAATTTGACAGTTAGATGTGCAAAATGAGTTTCTCCATGGTTATCTCAATGAGGACGTCTATATGAAGCAACCTATTGGCTTTGTCGATCCTACATTCCCACTACATGTCTGTAAGCTCCGCCGTTCTTTATATGGTTTAAAACAGGCCCCTCGGGCTTGGTTTCGGTGCTTTTCAGATTACTTAGAAGAACTTGGCTTCCTGGAATCACGGGCTGACTACTCTATGTTCACATTCAATAATAGAGGCATCTATATCATTCTTCTCATTTATGTGGATGACATATTGATCACGGGTAACAACTCTTCTCACATATTACACCTCATTCATAATCTCAACTCCTTATTTTCTATGAAAGATTTGGGCTCTGTTCATTACTTTCTTGGTATTGAGGCTATCTATAATGGTGATCATTTGCATCTGACACAACATAAATATATTGTGGATTTGTTGAAAAAGACCAAGCTCCATGATTCTAGACCTTATCCTACACCTGTTTTATCTGGCAAAAAGCTTAGTGTCTATGATGGTGTCAAGTTAGAGGATCCTTCTGAATATCGAAGTATTGTTGGGGCTTTACAATATCTCACTCTCACTCGTCCTGATATTTGCTATGCTGTCAATCAAGTTTGTCAATTCATGCACTCACCAACTAATGTTCATTGGGTGGCAGTCAAGAGAATCCTACGATATTTGAAGTATACTCTTAATCATGGGTTAGTTTATCAGCCAGGTTCTCACAAGTTAGTTGCCTATTCGGATGCCGATTATGCCGGTGATCCGGATGATCGTCATTCCACTGGTGGATTCTGTGTTTATCTTGGTCCCAACTTGATTTCTTGGAGCTCAAAGAAACATAAAACAGTCTCCCTGTCCAGTGCTGAAGCTGAGTACAGGCAACTTGCCTACACAGCTGCTGAGTTGTCTTGGCTTCGATCTCTATTTCGTGATCTTAATGTATTTCCCTCATGTCCCCGGATCTGGTGTGATAATATCAGCTCTATATCTTTGGCCTCCAATCCCGTATTTCATTCCAGAACCAAGCATATAGAAGTTGATTACCATTATGTGAGGGATAAGGTTGTTCGACAAGAGCTTACAGTTTCCTATGTTTCTACTGCTGACCAAACAGCTGACATTTTCACCAAGGGCTTATCTACTCAGCGTTTCCAATTTCTTGCATCCAAGCTTCCGGTCCGTGCTCGTCCTCTCAGCTTGCGGGGGAATGATAACCAAGAAAGATATAGTCCAGCTTGCAGGTTATTGCATTGATCAGTACTTCAATCTCAATTACTCTGAGAATCAATGACAGATCCTAAATCAAAGTATATTGATTTTCTTATTGTTAACTGTTTCATGTATCTACTTTCAAACCAATATATTCTGTAAATCACACAATTAGTTCTTACCTTAGATAGCCTACAATCCTTGTATAAATCCAAGCTTTGTACTGTAAAAGAATCACAATAGACAAATAGATTATTTAGAAAAATACATAGTAATACCAGACAAAAGTTGAAAAAATAGAAAACCCAACTTGTGTAAGTTTTATACAAATAAGGACAATGAGCCGGGGCCCAAAGAAAATAGAACAAACTTAATCCCTGATGTTTCATCCACAGTTACAAATTAGAATAATTTTTCGTTGAAATTATAATGATGCCACTGTTGGATGGAATAACCCCAAAAAACAGAGGTCTGATAAGCATAGTACCGCAAACCGGCGATGAGCTCCCGCGTCGTCTCCTCAAGGCGTCGAAGAAGTCCGCCTCGTCTAAGCGCTCTTAGGCCGGCGACGGGAACATAAGGATGGCGGCGTCGCTGCCGGTGGGCATTCCGGACTGGTCTAAGATCATGAGGAACGAGTACCGAGAAAACCGACGGAGGGACGATGACGAGTTCTTCAACGGGAGCGTGAGAATTTAATTGAGAATTGATCACAAAATTGGAGGTTTTCGTGTGGACGCAAGTGTAGGGAAATCTGCTACTGCAATTGACAGACAAGTGGTTCCAACTTTTAACCTGTGCATGACCTCACCATTGGAGTCAAGTTCGGAGCTCGCATGGTCACCATTGAAGCTAAGCCCACACTGTAAGTTAATACGGTTGGATTCACAGTGAGGCAAAACCTAATTATTGTATAGAGAATTTCAATTGGATAAAGCAAAGTCTTATTGGTGTTGTAATGGTCAAAATTGGCAAACTAACATGAATGATTCCGCACTCCTCTTGGACCTTGTGCTCTGTTAAACCAAAGAGAAATCAATTGTGTGGAATTATCTAGTTATATACTTATATGTCAAGTGAACGATGCTGCATAGATATCATCCAAGAAATTGCATCACCTTGAGGTTCACAGTTTCTGTTGGTAATTTTTCATACGTAAGAGAGCCTAAGAGTCAAATCTACATGATGCTAAATACTATTCCGGAAGTGAGTAACAGAGGACTTATGAAGCAGATAACTTCTTCTATTAATGCAAGCCAATTTACAATTGCAAGAGAGCATGACAATGTGAAGTTTTACACTAATAGTTCAATCAGGTAACATTCGGTAAAGGCTTAAGATCTCTATGTGCCTTTATTAATGATGAATTGAGATTGTTTAGAGTCAGTAGCAGCAGTAGTAGCTACCTTCAATATTATTTCAATTTCAAGCAGCAATAGTAGCAGTAGCAAAACTAATCTTCATTTCATCTCCATCTCAAAACAGTAGCAACTAACCTTTAATGTTGTCTCGATCCTCAAGTAGTAGTATAACTGGACGAGTGCAGTAGCAGAACTGGATGCGTACAAGTGCAGTAGTAAAACTGAACAAGTACGAGTGCAGTAGCAAAAATGGACGCGTATAAGTGCAGTAGCATAACTGAACAAGTACAAGTGCAGTAGCCGAACTAGACGAGCATAAGTGCAGCGAGTGTAATAACAAAACCAAAAGAGTACGAGTGTTGCAGCAAAATTGGATGATGACGAGTGCAGTAGCAGAACACAAGTACAAGTGCCGTAGCAGAACTGGACAAGTATGAGTGCAGTAGCGGGATTAGACGAGTGCAGTAGCAGAACACAAGTACAAGTGCCGTAGCAGAACTGGACAAGTATGAGTGCAACGAGTGCGGTAACGGGATTGGACGAGTGCAGTAGCAGGATTAGGTGATGACGAGTGCAGTAGCAGAACACAAGTACAAGTGTAGTAGCAGAACTGGACGAGTATGAGTGCAGTAGTGGGATTGGACGAGTGTAGTAGCAGGATTAGGCGATGACGAGTGCAGTAGCAGAGCTGGACAAGTTTGAGTGCAGTAGCAGGATTAGGCGATGACGAGTGCAGTAGCAGAGCTGGACGAGTTTGAGTGCAGTAGCAGGATTGGACGAGTGCAGTAGCAGGATTAGATGATGATCGAGATGAGAGTAGTAGGAGAGTGAGGTTTTGTGAAGTAACATAAATGGATTATTCTCAAGAAAAAAAAAACATAAGTGGATTATTTTTAGGAAAAAAAAAACATAAAAGGATTATTCTAAAAATAAAAGTAACATAAAGAATTATTCTCAGAAAAAAAAAATTAACATAAGGGGATTAAAAGTCAAAAAGAAGTAGTTAAGGGTAAAAAAGTAAATTAACTCATGACAAGTGGAGAGCAGATTGTCCTTATTTGTAAGATTTGATCCTTATAAAGGAATTAGAAGTCAAGAGAAGTAGTTAAGGGTAAAAAAGTAAATTAACTCATGACATGTGGCAAGTGGAGAGCACATTGTCCTTATTTGTAAGATTTAGTCCTTATATGTTTAATTCAATTTTTAGAGGATGTATTTGTTAAGTCATTTTTTGTCAATAACTTATATGTAATTTATTATAGATTATTCCATTCTTTTCCTCTGTTCTTTATAAGCTACAATACAAATTAGGAAACTCTTCACGTGATGAACACTTTTGCAAGAACAGATTACAAGCATTCCAACTTCAGAAAGGCATACAAATTAGGGAAACATGCAAACACTGTACCAAATAGTCCAGAGTTCAGCAAGAGTACCGCCTTTCTGTGAAATTCGGCGGGAAAGAAAGACGGATGTGATACATGAATGTTGAGAAGGTGCGGCGGAGATTCTCTCTTCTAAAGCTCTTATGAACAGTGTGGTGACGACTTTGCCCTGCCTGTTTAGAGTTCTCCTCGATTCTAGCCATCTGTCGTGTTGTTCTGTTGCCACGAAGAGAGAGAGAGAGGGTGAGATCGGTAGCCTAAAACAGAGAGCGAGAGAGAGAGATTTTGGTTGTAGGCTGCTGATGAGGTTGGGTTTTGATCAGGCAGCAAAGATAATTAGTTTTGGGCGTGGATTCAGATTTTCTTCTGTTCTGTCTTCATTCATTGGCTCTGAAGAGTTGAGTTTCAGTTTATCTAATTTGTGTTTGTTATGGTTGTCTTGCAGTTGGCTACTCGCTAATGTTTGGTTGGAACGCTAGGATTCTTTAGCAGGTAATTTAATGTTTTTGTTGATTCATTGGTTTGATTGCAGTCGAAAGTAATTCCCTCTCATGTTCTTAATCTGCCTGAAAATAAATTATTTGGTGGGGGAAAAGATAAAAAGAGAGAAAGAAAGTAGGATCAATATTCGGGAACCTCTCTTTCTAGAAAAATAGGTCCAATGGTGGCTGGAATTTTGGGGTCAAAGCTTAAACTATTAAATTTTAAGTATTTGAGTGATCAATCAGTCCATTCTCTACTTGATCAAAGTACGTATTTGAAAGAAAAAGCTTACCTTTAGGGTACCAAAATTATTGCATGGGTCTTTCTCCTTTTGATTCTTTCTGAGGTGGTTTTCTCTGTTTATTTGGTTTGTGATTGATTGTGAGGCATAAAAAAATTTCTCGGTTTTCAGCTTCAAAATTCTACCTCCATATGGAGTTATATGATTGGACCCTATGTCTTTCTTCTCAATTAGACAATACATACTGTCCTCGACGTTTTTCATAACTGGTGATTAGTGATAGAATGTAAAATATTGTTTAGTAGATTCCTAAACCAAAAGGAGCCAAGTAAATAGAAACTGCAAGCAAGGATTACATACATACCCATTCATCATCAATTTCATTTCATTTAACACCATGGAGGGTCCAAAGTGAACAAAGTTGGTATGTAGATGGGGATTTTTGTTTCTGAATGAAACAGACAAGTGATGGAATTACATACTTCATGAATTTAACCCATAATTCTAAGCTTGCAGCGTATATATATAGGGCCATATTTTCTGGGACATGGGATGTTGGCTATTCTGAGAACAGGCCACTTCAAATTTTCAATTGATTGGTTCTGAGTCTATTGACCACTTCTTCTATTGCACCAAGTGTTTATAGACATTATTATCTTTAGAAGGACTTAGTTTCCTTTAGTTCTTGAAGAGCATGTATTTTAAACCACAATTAGTCATTACAGAGTGGATCTTTGTTTAATTTCCTGCATACATAGGACTAATGTTCCATGTATTATGCATGTATAACCAAATTCTGGCTGCCCTATTGGATATGAACACAAAGAAATAAGAAGAAAAGCTATGTCTGGGAAGATCTGAAACCATGGGTCCTCACCAGTTTGTTCATGTTTATACTTTCGAATGTAAGGATCTGAAATCATGAGCCATCTTTTTGTTGAGTCAAACAAAACTTCCCTTTTGATTGATCTCTTGACATGCAGCTACAATATTTTGATCTGAATGAGTATTTCTTTTGTAGGCAGTGAAAGAAAAGAAAAAAAAAAAAGATATGATTTGCTGTTTTCAGATTTATAGCGGGTTTTGGAAGTTTGATGCTTGGTTGATTTGTGTAGTGGGAAAGATTAGGTTTTTATTGGGATTTTTCATCAACAAGGAGTCTGCTACCCTCTCAAATAGCTCCTAACTTCTATTACATGATTCCAGAGACGATATTTGCTTCTATTGTTGTGCATTCAAATGAGATTACTTCTCATTTAGCATAATGACTTTACTGGAAGTCCATTCACATCAATAAGGACCTACAACTATTGTTTGTATTACTACTTAGTTTTGTAACTTCCTCTGTTTATGATTGCAGAGATGGAGCTATCCCCGGTCTCACTTTGACAATTGAAGGAAAACTCCCTAAAGGGTATGCAATGCCAATTATATACCAAAGTCTACATTTCCCAGATTCATGCTTAAGGTTATTGGGTATAACTTAGTTTACATTGTTCTTTCAGGTTTGAGAGGGTCAAGGATATAGAAATCTACCATTGTTGGGATCATAATCGTTCATTACGTGTTCCTGCCTCTTAAAGGCATATTGATCATTAAAGGGGTGCTTAAATTTTGCTTAGTGCATTCTGATCCATTGTATCTATTTGTTCTTCTGAGTCTGCACTCCCACCTGCAATGAATGTAGGTAACCTTAATGAACACACTTGGCAAGGTTTCTCTAATTTTAGCCTCAGACTCACTTTGCTAACAAGTCGTATTATAATCATCTCCTAACAACACTTATCCTTATGTAAATGGCAGGAACCATCACCCAGTTGTTCGGAGCAGGAGAGAATGAGTGTTCAATAATCCTGCTGTGGACTAAAGTATTTGCTTCAGTATCCCTCACTTTATGGTCTGCCTTCTTGATGTGGTTTGTGGCCGGGCAAGTGTGAAACAGCTACAAATGTGCAATTCATTTTATATATTAGGCAAACTTTGAATTCACCAAACTATCTGTTCTATAAATCAGGTTCCAGGTTCAACCACATATAGTCTAGCGCTATACTATATGATGAGTTCTCTGGTTGAAGATGCACCCTTACTGGAGAATTTTATTAACGGGAAAACTTATATTCTCCCTTTTTAGAGAATTTTATAAAGTATCTGGATCCAAATTTGAAACTTATATCATCTCTATCTCCCTTTCTGTCTCTTAATGATCTTGAAAATGAAATACATCTTATCGGTGAAACAGATTCACTGCCATTCTGCCTCTCTCTTCTTCTTCTCCTTTTTTGTTTTTTTCCCTTCCCTTTAACATGATATTTTTTTTCCGTCATAAAATTCCATCCCTCAGTATGATATGATTTGGGTCATGAGAATTGATGATTATGGCCCCAGGGTTGATGGATTGTTAAGCAGAGTGGGAAAGAAAGCATGCCTCATTTGGTCAAGCACTTGAAATAAATTACTTTTATGGGAAGAATTACTTGGAGGTACAATTTCAAATTTTCAGTAATAGCTATGAATGCATTTTAAAATATGTTGCTTGGTTGTGTAAGCATAACTTGCATATTAAAGTATAAGGTTTCAGACTAGCATATGTTCTTTAATATGTCAAAGTAGAAGTACCATCTCTGCTTTTGAGTGACAGTTCTGTAATAGAACAGTGGGAGTGGATTTCTATATAGGAGTGCCTGCGATACGAAAGCAAGCATTCAAACCTAGAGCAAGAAAACAATATCGCGGCATCATTGGTCAAGAAACATTGGCTGGAGCTGCTTCTTTAGATACATCCAGTCAGGTTTACCCATTAAAATTATGCGCACAACCCACAAAGCAGAGTCAGAAGCTGGCTTTGCGAGCAAATCCACAGAGAGCTTCTGTGGATGAGAACAACAAGAGTGAGGCTGGAAATGCATGCGTCCAGCATAAGAGGAGGGTAGTGCTGATGTAACCAATGCTTTCTGTAAACCTTCATATGGGGACTGCTTCAATGCAACTGAAGTTCAGGTCAGTATCTATTAATTAATTTCTTCAATACAAATTCTGGTATTCTCATCAATATAGGATAGATGCAACAAGAGAATTGGTTGTGCAACCATACTGCTAATTTTGGTCACCTGAATGTTTGAGCAAACTAAAAGATACTGATCTTTTTTGTCGTGATTGGTGACAGTTCTTATTCCAATGGCAATGCTAATATGAATGGAAATGGGAAGGGAGTAAATGGAAATGGAGTGAAGAGAAAAAGCCATCGTGAAGAGCTGCTGGTATGAGGAAGAAATTTGCTCTTAATAAGGACAGTTACTTTTATATACATTTCCAGTAGAATGAGTTCATTAGTTTAGTAGGACTCTTGGCTTCTACACTATCTTTTTTCCTTTTTTTTTTTTCTTTTTTCTTCTGGGGTTTCCTATTTCATTGTACATATAGCCGACTTACTATTTTAAGATCTGAGATTAAAAGTTCGTAGTTCACAGATTGAATGAATTCTTCAAAAGTGAAACATTCTTTTTTGACAACTAATATCGGTCATGAAAATTTAATGTTGGATTAGAAGTGCCGGGGCAAGCTAACAAACCCGCGGCATCGCGCCGGCTATCTTGCTAGTATTCAATTGGTTTCCCATTACTTATGAAAGCTATAAGATAAGATAAACTTTCAAGTAGTATGGCTTTTGATTCCAAGTTTTTGAACGAATGTATACTATAATACTAATTGCTTGGAATCAACGACCACCCGAAAGTAGTGCCGACTCTGCAACACATGATGAATGGGAGAACTTACTGCCTAAAGAAGACTGATACGACATAGCATAGTCATCAAAACCTTCATGGTGTCCAACCATTAAGCCACTAGAAGAAAGCCCGAGAAGTGACACTTCTGGTAAAGCAACATCACCGGCCAAGTACAGAACGACTTGTCGCATGCTTGGCCTTGCCGCTGGCTCTGAATGAGAGCACAAAAGCCCAAGCTTCAACACCAACTCCACTTCCTCAGCTACAAAATCCGTACCAAAGCTCTGATCTCTTGCCTCAAGGATGTTACTCCTATTCCAACAAGAAAATACCCAATCAACCAAAATCACATCTTCTGGACCCTGTGTCTTAATTGGCCTTTTTCCGCAAGCAACTTCGAGCAAAAATGCTCCAAAAGCAAACACGTCAGTGCTCGTGGTGGCCCGACCTGTTCTTGTGTGCTCTGGGGCCAGGTACCCGAGTGTTCCAACTATATGAGTAGTTTGAGGGTCTGTTCCATGGTCGTATAATCTTGCAAGCCCGAAATCTCCTAGCCTTCCATTCATTTCCCCATCTAGCAACACATTACTGGCCTTCACATCTCTATGAATCACAACCTGTTCCCATTCTTCATGAAGATAGAACAGCCCTGAAGCCACACCTTTGATGACTTTAAACCTTTGGCTCCAATTAAGGGTCACTTCAGGTTGATCATAGAGGTATTTGTCCAAGCTTCCATTAGGCATGTAGTCATAGACCAAAAGCAGCTCCCCCTTTCGCCTGCAAGCAAGGCATTAAACATCTGTCTTAAAGGAAATATTTGCACACAAACGCTTATTGTGTCTCGAAATGTTTGAACCGTCAGCTAACAATGTTATATCAAATTAACAATTTATCATTTATGGCCAAAATTTGCAGATGGAGAGACAAACATATCAAAATATACATAATTTGATTACATGAGAGATGTGAAAACTCCAGACTTTATGCAAATAAGGTTGTGATAACATGTTAAGCAATCTTTGTACTCCAAAACTTGAAGAATTTAGAGGATAAGTAAACAATATATATCATTGCTATTTAACACAGGAGTTTAAACATCAGAAATATAAATATTAAGAGAGTTGTATGAAAAAAAAAATTACTAAAATGTACTGGAGTAAAACAGAGAACTAGAGAAATTTGGTAAATATATTTATCAAAATTTGAAGACCATACCTGCAATATCCCAACAGCTGTACTATATTCCGGTGACGAAGCCGGCCAATACTAACAATTTCTGCTACAAATTCCTTCATCCCCTGTCTCGATTCATGTGATACCCTCTTCACTGCAATCTCAACTTCAGAGGAGGGTAATAAACCTCTATACACTTTACCAAATCCCCCATTTCCCAAAAGCTCCTTTTCCCTAAACCCTTTGGTGGCTATATACAGTTCTTTGTACTTAAACCTCTGAGGACCATACTCTAGCTCCCAATCTTCAAGCACTTCTGCAAACTTCCTCTTCCTTCTTATGACATAAAGCACCCCAGAAACCACTAGCAAAACCAAACTCACGGAAATCAGAGGCACACCAAAGGTGAAAAGCATGGACCTCTTTTTACCTGCAATGCTAGGCAACTTGGGAAGTTTGGAAGCTATAAGGTCTTGAGCTTGGCCATTCATCCTAAAGCTCCAACCCACTACATAATGGGATGTGAGAAACGTACCAGTTGAAGAAGAAAAGCCGACATACATGGTTTTGTTGAGAATTGGGGAAAGGTCATATTTCAAAGACAAAAGTGGAATTGGGGGTTTAGTTGCAACAGCAATTGGAGCCATAGTAACTTCAATTTGCTTGTTGGTACCATCATATTCAACCCAGACTCTCATTTCTTTACCATTGTTAAGAGTCAGGTTCTTGAAGTACTGACCAACAAAATAACCAGCTGGAGCAGCTTGGACAGAGTGCAAGCCATTGATGTCTATCCCAACATGGTTATCATTGATGTCACTGAATTCCGCGTTCTTGACCGTGTCAAGCTCCACAGCAAAAACATGATTGGTGAAATTCCCATTGTTGGAGGGATTGAACAGGCTCAGGTACTGGTTCGGCAGAGCTCCGGGGAGGCCCCTCGTCGGAGCGATGACAAAGGCGATTCCATTGCCGCTGAGAGTACCGTACAGTGATCGGATGGCAAACACAAAGTTGGTGGAGAAGGAGAAGGCGGTGTCGTTCTCTGAGTTCTTGAAGGTTACTGGGTTAGGGTAGAAGGCATGGCCACTTTTCTGTCTGGTGTCGTTTGTAAGCTTCAGGAGACCTTTTGGTGTGATCTCTGCTACGCCGTCTAGACTGAGATTAAGACCAGAACGGCCATTGAAACCAGAATTGTAGATGACATTGAGGTCTTGGGCTTCTGCTGGTACCAGACTGACAAGTAGTACTAGTAGAACAGAAAGCTTGACAAACATGGCTGGCTAGGCGTCTGTGAAGTCTGGACCTTCCATTTTGGGTGTTTATGGATATAAACCCGGCAAAAACATAAGGAAAGTCAACGCATCCAGCCGATATCCGAGAAGAGTATATTGGGTAATTACAATTTGGACCATCATTGTTAGAGACTTAAGAGTGGGTTAAAGACGTTGTTTTCATGGAGAAGGTTCTGTGATATAGTCGGTCCAGCGCCTGCTATTCTACGCAAACGGGAAATTATAACATAATTTTATGTTTTTTTTTTGCTTTTAATTTAATTTTTCTTTCTGTTTTTTATCTATGTATGGTCCTCATCAAATTTAAGTGATGCCATTTGTTTGTACTGCTACTTGGCAGTGTCACATGGTATTCTGACTGAAAATAGGGACTATGGGGTCCTCCCTTGGTCTTAGTCTTTAAATCAGTAAGGAAAGGTCTTATATGGAGAACCGTCTCCTGGTCATTTTTTCATACATTTATGGTCAACATTCACTGCCGAAGTTTGAAGAACTAAAATTACAAAACAAACTAAAGTTCTTCTAAAAAATAAATAAATAAATAAACTAACTAAAGTTAAGCAATTCAAGGTTGAATACATTTAAAGAAATGAAATGAACTCAATTATTTGGGTTTGCCGGAGATAGTCCTAGTAATTTATCAAATGATTAATTTCAGTTTACCCCCTTGGGTTTTGAGGGTGTCATCATGTCACCTCATCGACTCTCAATTTTAAATTTTTACCCCTCAAACTTTTCAATTTCAGTCAGTCATATCCAATTTCTCAGATTCCATCCAAATTGGATGTTAATTCTGACGATCTAACCCACTTTAAGGGCTAAAATGGTCATTTCAAGACAAAAAAAAACTCATATGTGTCCTTAAAAGGCTTCAAAGTTGGTTAGATCGTTAGAATTAACATCCAATTTAGACGGAATCTGAGAAATTGGACATGACTGACTGAAATTGAAAAGCTTGGAGGGTAAAAATTCAAAATTGAGAGTCGAGGGGGTGTCATAACCCCCAAACCTCAGGGAGGTAAACTGAAACTAATCTTTTATCAAATGCATTCCCCATGAAATTAGCTTCCAAAGAATGATTGAAGAACCGACCTAGTTGAGGAATTTTTTTTTTTTTTTTTGTGATTCACACACATGCGAAGTGCTTTAGCTAAATATATAATTATCTTAATTTCCATAAAAGATTGGCACCACTATTGTCTTTTATTTTTCTAGTTTTTTCAGTTAGGTAGTTGAATATATAACTTTGATTGGTTTATTTCTCAATTCTATGTCAGATTATTAGAATGCTGAAGAGGGAGTATTCAGAGCACCGCCTTGCACTTGCACCAATACAAATAAATAGTTAGATTGCATTAAATACACTTTTTGTCTATTAAAAATAAAGTTGATAATAAATATCAATAGTTGAGATTATTTTATAAGGGTTGGGTCACTTGCACCGTCGGTGCATAGAATAATTTCCAAACGTTGGATAACATTATGTTAGTGATGTAGACCGCAATGACTGTTTGAACAAAATAGGATTAATATAGGAATATGGGATCAGATCTTTTGAGTCTTCTACGTAATTACAATTTTGAATCTATTTATTCGATTCATTGATTAAACTTGTCAAAATTTCTACTCTAATCTTATTATCAATCAATGTCACAGGGCATTGCTTGCGTCACTTCCATCTCTCTCACCAGGAAATACTCCATTTTCTCCTTTTCCTGAAGATATTGACTTGTAAATGTGTGTGTGTGTGTGTGTAGAGAGAGAGCTCTTCCATTAAGGGATCATTTTTTGGGGTCATTTTGAGGGATCCACTGTGGAAGTGTGGAACCCACATTTCAATTACATATCGACAATGCTACCGTTCACTTCATAGGACTCCATCAATAGATCACTTCTGCAAATTTTCTGTCAAATAGGTGACTGTTAAGGTATAGACGAACAAAATCTATCAAACCTGAACCGTTCATGTTTATAATTATAAATCACAGTTTTGAATGTCTTAACGATTATCAATTTGGCTGAAAATTTGCATAATTGATCTATTCAAATAGGCCTAATAACTAAACAGTGGAGATAAGTGATCGAAAAGTTGATCAAATAATCAATCCTTTAAAATGACAAAAAAAGTGATCCCTCAATAGAAGAACCTCACACACACACACTAAGCAAGTGAATAACAAAATATGCAGCATCACACTGTAAACAATTGAAAAACGAAGAGTAAAAACCCAGACCATATAAAATCTAAAAATAACATAAATTTAAAAATCATGAATTGAATTCAAGGAAAGACAGCTCATTTCTCAACAAGGACATGATAACCCAAATCTAAATAATAAACAGAGTGGAGAGATCTCAAGTTATGAACCTTAAGAAATCGGTCGGATGGGCATGAGACGAAGCCTGAATGTCGGCTTGGCTCAAGACCTTAGACATGACGTGCAAATCTCCATCGGATGTTTGTTGAAAGGGGAAGATTCATGTCGAAAAATTGATTCGCATAAGAGTATCAAATCAATTACCTGATACTCTTATGCGAATCGATTTTTTGACCAAAAGAAGATGAAAAGAATTTCTCTCTCTCTTTCTAAGGCATATATTCATAAGCCCTTGCTTGCTAAAGAAAAAAGAAGAAATTACTGATTTGAGTTGTTCATCCTTGAACCTTGAACCTTGAACCACTGCCTGGTAGACCCTATAAGACGATAGTATTCCTTACTGTAGTAGTTTTACACGCATAGTAGCAGCACGGGCTAAGCCCAATTCTCTTTACTTGCAGTATTCTGGACTTTGACATTCCCCAACTACCGCCTACTATGGCTGTACCTAGTAGGTACTGGAGAAAATTAAATGCTAAACATACTGAAGATGATGCCAAGAATCATAGAGAGAACTAAACTTCCCTGTATTTCACTATTTCTCACTCAATCAAAAATTCACGATCAAATGCATGATTTCATATCACCTCGAAGCACTAGTATATGGTAATCAACACACAGCCCATGAAGCACCATTACTAACACAAACGAATCTACAGATTGTTAACGTCTACCATGCTTGTACAACAGAGAGTATATGTATGACAAATACTATTGCAGTTCGTAGGACAAAAAACTGAATCCTAATCTTCCCTCATTTGTGTATTTCAGCTCAAGCTTCTGGAACGGGCTGCAGGTTGTATACAATCTAGTGTGGTGAAAAAGTAAAACCAGAAAACAGTGAATGGTATTAAAAGTGATAGTTTACTTCCTAAGCATAAGCACATCCCCATCATAAATAGAAGAAATCAATAGCATTCTATATTTTGAACAAAGCAAAGAGTTACAATACGTCATATTCATAGACCAACAACAAAATGAAGGAAAGCTACCTGCTATTAGGATCATAATAGAAGCCGTTGATGGAGCCTACATGAGAAACACACATGGTAAAAGCCGGCTACAGTCAAACCAGTCTGTGCCAACATTCACAAAGTATTGCTCCTTCCATCTCTGCACCAGCAAATCAAAGAACTCAATTTCATTTGACGTTTGATTTTTGCTGATTGACAGGTGATAATAAAGCATTTAGACCAGTTACCAACTTACCATGAATATGTATGGATAGTTGCTGAGATCTAATGATTTGCCACCAACTTCCACTTGGCTCTGTAAAATGTGGAATTAGCTAGGAGACAACATTAATTAAGACTCCTTAGCTTACCAATAGAGCAGAAAAAGAAGGAAATTTGGTCCAGTGCCTTATATCATCATCTTGTCTGTCACAAGTTACACAAACATTTTATTGTTATTCACCATCACAACTAGCTAAATATGCGTCCTTTCTCAATTGTAGATAAAAGAACAAAAAGCCACACGTTGCTTCCCACTTCTCAGTGAAGAAAGTATAATTCTTGGTGTCAACAATCTCCCTTTCCCAAAAGGTGACGACCTACCACACAATGAAAAGAAAGTAAATGCTCAATGAAGGCTTCCTATGATGAAGATACAACAGTTTCTTTTGAATCGAGATAACATTAGTCAATACATTGATGATAATGCATAAAATAGAGAAATAAAAGATAAAACAGAATAAAGTTCAATTCACTTTATGTCGAAGAGGTTGGGGGTGGAGAAACAAACAACTAGATAGCAATATCCAACAAAAAAGTGGTACCTCGTATTAATATGCAAGAGTGACTTGTATGCATATTTAAGCATGTTGTCCAACTTAATTCCAAACCCAGAGGAAATATAAAGAAAACCTAACGATGCTATGAGACACACAGTTTTCAGCAATTAAATGGATACGAAGAGGCAAAGGGACAGTGAGTGAAAGACTGAAAAATTCAAAATCAGGCAAACTAAATCGGCTGCAGCACCTAGTAAGAGGTTGGCCATCTCATATAATTCTATTGCAAGATAGAGTCCAGACAATCACAGCGCTATGGAAATGGAAACACCAATGCACTACAAATCTCCTTACATAAAGCCTTCCTAGACCACTATCTCAACAGATGTCGTATACACCAGTTCCATAACACACTCCGCAGCTGCTTAACGAATTGACTGTTGTTAATGAATATATTGAAGCAAATCTCATGCTAAAACATTGACATGAGGACCAACAAACAGCAAGGAAAAGAGTTTCTTACTGGTGTGTCAGCCATGGGAACATTAAGTGCTTCCATGGTTCCACACAGATAACCATTCTCAAGATCACACCCTTGTATCTGAACATTTACTCTCCAAGTTTCATCTTTTTGCAAACTCGAAACAGAATAACAGAATCATTAACTTAATGCTACAATAACATACCAGCAGTGCTACAATTCAATTCCCCATTTCCCAGAATAGATAATCATTACCAATTTGATCAAAATCACAGGGATTCCAATTTCACAAAGACATCAAGAAATATAGGAATTCCAAAAGCCAGGGAGAAAGAGAGAAACCTGGCCGACGCTTAAAAGTGTGACGGGCGGGGGAGTTTGAACCTTCAAAAGTGATGCACATATAGAATATGAGGAAGGCAACTCTTGGTAGCAACACCCATCTCCACAGCAGCTCGCCAACAAACACATCCTTGGTTCCCCAAGGTAATCCGATATGCATAGACTTTGTAAAATCAATAGCAAGATTTCTTGTGGGAGACCATTAGACCACCTCTCATCTGCCTTTGAATCAGAGTAGTAGTAGTAGTATTTTCTGACCACTCTTCTAATTTTAATCAGCATCACTCTGAGCTTGCGGCCGGTAAGTTCCCGTCTGCACTTGGGACAAAGCAAGAGTATTGTGTACACCACACAAACAATAGCAAGTACTCGACACACAATGAAGACAAGATTTCTCATAGTGAATTCTCATAGTCCACACTGATTCCGTTATCGATACTAACCGCCACATCATCCACAGTGATGGAGCCAGGTAACAGAATTAAACTAATGAAGACAAGAAGATTGAACATTTTCAGAAGCAGGTTGCAAGCACACAACAAATTGGTTTAAGAGAGAGCTTGAACAGAATGATATTCTGAACAAGGAGTATGATGATATAATTGATGCGGATGCACGCAGCAAAGAAAATCAAAATTCGTTAGCTAGGATCCATAAACTCATAAAGGAGTATAAAGTTAGCTGAATATACATTAGCTATGATATGGGGTATATATGGGGTTTATATAGGGTTTATTAGCCCGATATGAGTAAGCTACAATACAGATTAGGAAACTCTTCATGAGATGAACACTTTTGCAAGAACAGATTACAAGCATTCCAACTTTAGAAAGGGATACAAATTAGGGAAATAGACACTGTACCAAATAGTCCAGATTTCAGCAAGAGTACCGCTTTTCTGTGAAATTCAGTGGGAAAGAAAGACGGCGGTGATACATGAATGTTGAGAAGATGCGGCGAAGATTTTCAATTGGTTTCCCATTACTTATAAAAGGCTAAAAGAAATAATAAACTTTCAGAGGTGTTTACATATGCAAGTACTATGGCTTTTGATTCCAAGTTTGTGAACGAATATATACTTATTGCTTGGAATCAACGACCACCTGAAAGTAGTGCTGACTCTGGAACATATGATGAATGGGAGAACTTATTGCCTAAAGAAGACTGATACGACATAGCATAGTCATCAGAACCTTCACGGTGACTAGAAGAAAGCCCGAGGAGTGACAGTTCCGGCAAAGCAACATCACCAGCCAAGTACTGAACGACTTGTCGCATGCTTGGCCTTGCCGCAGGCTCCGAATGAGAGCACAAAAGCCCAAGCTTCAACACCAACTCCACTTCCTCGGCTACAAAATCATTACCAATGCTCTGATCTCTTGCCTCAAGGATGTTACTCCTATTCCAACAAGAAAACACCCAATCAACCAAAATCACATCTTCTGGACCCTGTGGCTTAATTGGTCTTTTTCCGCAAGCAACTTCGAGCAAAAATGTCCCAAAAGCAAACACGTCGGTCCTCGTGGTGGCCCGACCTGTTCTTGCGTACTCTGGAGCTAGGTACCCGAGTGTTCCAACCATATGAGTAGTTTGAGGGTCTGTTCCATGGTTGTATAATCTTGCAAGCCCGAAATCTCCTAGCCTTCCATTCAATTCCCCATCTAGCAATACATTACTGGCCTTCACATCTCTATGAATCACAACCTGTTCCCATTCTTCATGAAGATAGAGCAGCCCTGAAGCCACACCTTTGATGACTTTAAACCTCTGGCTCCAATTAAGGGTCACCTCAGGTTGATCAAAGAGGTATTTGTCCAAGCTTCCATTAGGCATGTAGTCATAGACCAAAAGCAGCTCCCCTTTTCGCCTGCAAGCAAAGGCATTAAACATCCGTGTTAAAGGAAATATTTGTATACAAATGCTTGTCTCAAAATGTTTAAACTGTCAAGGAATGCAAATTAACACTTTATCATATATGGCCCAAATTCGCACATGGAGAGACAAACATATCTAAATATACATAATTTGATCACATCTCGTGAAAACTCCGGACTAAGGTTGTGATAACATGACTTGAAGATTTTAGAGGATAAGTAAACAATATATATCATTGCTATTTAACACTGGAGTTTAACATCAGAAATATAAATATCAAAAGAGTTGTATGAAAAAAAAATACTAAAATGTATTGGAGTAAAACAAAGAACTAGAGAAATTTGGTGAATATATTTATCAAAATTTGAAGACCATACCTGCAATATCCCAACAGCTGTACTATATTCCGGTGACGAAGCCGGCCAATACTAACAATTTCTGCTACAAATTCCTTCATCCCCTGTCCTGATTCATGTGATACCCTCTTCACTGCAATCTCAATTTTAGAGGAGGGTAATAAACCTCTATAAACTTTACCAAATCCCCCAGTTCCCAAAAGCTCCTTTTCCTTAAACCCTTTGGTGGCTATATACAATTCTTTGTACTTAAACCTCTGAGGACCATATTCTAGCTCCCAATCTTCAAGCAGTTCTGCAAACTTCCTCTTCCTATTTATGACATAAAGCACCCCAGAAACCAGTAGCAAAACCAAACTCACGGAAATCAGAGGCACACCAAAGGTGAAAAGCATGGACCTCTTTTCACCTGCAATGCTAGGCAACTTGGGAAGTTTGGAAGCTATAAGGTCTTGAGCTTGGCCATTCATCCTAAAGCTCCAACCCACTACATAATGGGATGTGAGGAACGGACCAGTTGAAGACGAAAAGCCAACATACATGGTTCTGTTGAGAATTGGGGAAAGGTCATATGTCAAAGACAGAAGTGGAGTTAGGGGTTTAGTTGCAACAGCAATTGGAGCCATAGTAACTTCAATTTGCTTGTTGGTACCATCATATTCAACCCAAACTCTCATTTCTTGTCGACTGATAAGACTCAGGTTCTTGAAGTACCGACCATCATAATAACCAGCTGGAGCAGCTTCGACAGACTGCAAGCCATTGATGTCTATCCCAACATGGTTATCATTGATGTCACTGAATTCCGCGTTCAGGATCGTGTCAAGCTCCACAGCAAAAACATGATTGGTGAAATTCCCATTGTTGGAGATGTTGAACAGGCCCAGGTACTGGTTCGCCAGAGCTCCGGGGAGGCCCCTCGTCGGAGAGATGACAAAGACGATTCCATGGCCGCTGAAAGTAGTGTACTCTGATTGGATGGCAAAGACAAAGTTGGTGGAGAAGGAGAAGGCGGTGTCGTTCTCTGAGTTCTTGAAGGTTACTGGGTTAGGGTAGAAGGCATGACCACTTCTATCATTTCTCTCTTTGGTGTGGTTTGTAAGCTTCAAGAGACCGTTTGGTGTGATCTCTGCTATGCCGTCTACACTGAGATTAAGACCAGAATGGCCATTGAAACCAGAATTGTAGATGAAATTGAGGTCTTGGGCTTCTGCTGGTACCAGACTGACAAGTAATACTAGTAGAAGTAGAACAGAAAGCTTGACAAACATGGCTGGCTAGGCGTCTGTCAAGTTTCTGGACCTTCCTTCCTTCCTTCTTGGGTATTTATGGATCTAAGAAGTAAAGTCAACGCGTCTAGCCGATATCCGAGAAGAGTGTATTCACAACTTTCACTCGAACAGTATTTCATCAACAAAACCTCATAATAAAAGAAACGACAAACACCAAAACGGAGAAAGAAATAAAAAATTTGAATTCCATCTAGTTGAAGATAGAGAGGAGAAGTAGAAAGAGAAGCAAAACTAGCCTCCATTTCTCTATCACAGTAGCAGCTCATCCTATCAAACGAAGAAGACGACACAAACGAGCTCACAAAGTCATCAAACCCGGCTACATGCGACCCACTAGGCGCTCTCAGCTCCTCCTAAATCTCAACCTAGCTCCCCCCATCCAAATACCTCATCACCAATCTCATAATGGGCCTGGCCCTCGGCCCACATCACGACCTCCCTCTCCTCGGGCTTCGCATTGAACCCGTACTCGCCTTCCGAAATCGGTCATGGAGACAATGATTTAGTTTGAGTCGAGCTCGCAGAATTCTCGCGCCCCATTAGATGGTTTTCTCAGATCAGCCCATCTATTCCTCTCGCCCACAATATTCGATACACTTTTACTAGGAGCAAAAATGATGCTGGGACTAGGTTTGGTGGTCGCCACACAAGATTGGCGTTGGAGAGCCATCAGTAGATGGCTTTGGAGGGAGGCCAGTGACATGAACTATTCTGTCGTTTTTTTAAAAGCTTTTTTGTTTTAGCTGTGTAAAAAAAAAATGAAAATTAATAATTATTTCTTAATGTTTATTTTATTTTCTCTAATTTTTTGTATCACATGATTAATTATTTAGATTTTTTTTTAATTGCTAGCACTTTTTTATTTGCAAATATAATTGATAGAATTAGATTTAGGTCATAATATGATTTATTTTGTTTTCTCTCACCAATATGCTTTCAACATGTATATTATACATTTTTATGTCACATGATCTTAATCATAGTTTTAATTCTTATTATATATATATAAATATATATATATATATATATATATATAAATGCTTTAATGAGTAAGTAGTGAAATTGGAAAATGAAAATACATTAGGAAAACAATAAAGAATGTAACCCTAATCCTGCTCTCACTTCTCTCTCCCTCTGCCTCTTCGATCATCTGATCTCATATATTCCTCGGTCGCATTTTCTATCATGGAGGCAGGACAGAACTAGGGTTGGAGAGAGTTAACGAAAGTTGTCAGCCTGTTCGGCGGCGCCCCCGCATCGGTCGTGGCTCCCTACTTCATCGACGAGTGGCAGGTGTTGCCGGACGGGGTCTTGGGATCTCAGGGGTCCTACTCTGCTCTTCGTTTTGCTGGTCAAGGTTGGGTACTTTTCTTCGCTTCTCTCAGGTGGCGTCGTCGGTGTGGAGGACGGATGGGTGGCGGTCGGCGTGGAGAAAGTGGTCAGAGGTCAGATCATGGCGGCGGTATACCATGGATCGTATGGCGCTGACTTCTAATCTACGGTGGGTCGCTAGACGGAGATGGCAGATGTGGTGGATCTAGGTTTTCAAGGTGGTGGGCATGGCAGAGGTAAGGCATGGTGAGTCTTTCATCAATTTCTTGGTGATAGATTTGTTGTGGTTTGCTGTATGGTTCATGCACCTTCGACTTGGGGAGCTTGAAGACATGGGGCTACGGTGGTGGCCTACCGGTGGGTCACCTAACGACAAGGGTAAGGAGTACTGTGGCGGTGACTATATTCTTTTGGTTAGAGTCTTGTTTTTAGTTAGGTTGTTGGTTAGGTTACTTTGGTCAATAGTTGGTCCCTACTCGTTTTTTGCTAGGGTTGGGTCAAATTGATGTGCCATGGATGTGGTGTCTTTCCTGGGGACGAGTTGGTTTAATTTCGGTTTTATCTTATAGTCAATGTGCTAACAAGCGATCCTTGCACGTGGTCTGGTTTTATTGAGACGCGGTGTGGAAGAGGACGCTGGTTTCTCTGGCGGTTGTCTATAGGGTGTTATCGAGTTTCTCAGGGTTATCTGTAGCCTGTGAGGTTGGGCGAAATAGGTGGTTAAGGGTTGGGCTCTTTTGGCTCATGGATGTCATTCTTGATGACGAACCCGTAACTAGTTCGGTTTTTAGGGAGAAGAGTGGGAAGTTCTTGTCCACCACCGGTCATTTCCATATTATGTAATCTTGGTTATTTTCATTAAAGGATTCTTATTCTAAAAAAAAAAACAATAAAGAATGCAATCTAATATTATTAAATTGGAAAGTCTAGAGAAAATCAATATAATATTTTTTTGGTATAATTATTGTCCTAAATAATCATTTTATAGTAGGTCATATATGTCATTTAATAATTCATAATAAAATGAGGTCAAGAGAGTATGTTTGAAGGTCTCAATAGAAACACTCAAAGTTAAAACTCTCATACTTATTCAATGCCAAAATCTGGAGGGTGTGTATTACCGTCTTAAATTCTAGGGCTCTATAACTATCAGCAACACTATTACCGTCTTAGATTCGAGGGCACTAATTGAAATGTACGAAATCAAAAGGACGAGCCAAAGCTCTCACATCCTAACCTCACACTTGAGTAAGAGCCGGCCTTGGGGGTAGGCTGAATAGGCTCCCGCCTAGGGCCCCCAATTCTATGGTCCCCAAAATTTGTAGGTTTCTATATATAAACTCTGATAGATAGAACTAATGATGCACTACGGTACTACCACATATATCAGATTCCATTGAATGAGATAATTAAACAACAAATGTACAAGTAAAGGACAAACCCAACTCAACTAGTAGTTTTAAACTGAACAACCTCATCTTTCAGACAGACCATAAGCAAGTATATGAACTTTTCTCAGCAATTGAAGTCTTGAAGTCTAAACTTTTCAAGCATTTGTACCAACTCAGCAAGTATTGCTATATTACATACATATAATCTCGTTGTTAACATCTTGAGTTGGATATGCAATTTGTTGGTACTTTGTTCATTTGCACATATTAGGATCGATACATTGTTGCAATCCTAAATTAGGGTGCGCCAACTACATCACTCCTAATATGCAAATTACATTGTGGTGATCAGATATTAGGATAGATACATTGTTGCAGTCCTAAATTAGGATGCGCCAACTACATCACTCCTAATGTGCAAATTACATTGTGGTGATCAAAGACTGGTCCTTGGATCTCGGTCCCGAACAGTCGTCTTGTCCAAACAAACGTCTTTTGACGTCTTTCTTTGTTTCAGATAGATATGAGAGCAGTTACAATTACAAAGGACACATTTATTCGATTTTGAAATTCAAATCGAACAGTTGTAACTTCTCATACCAGTTCAATCTGAACTCTATAAAAGACTCATAAAAGGCCAATTCTTAAAAACATCGTTTTTGAGACTCACATATCTTCCATAAAATCTTCTGAGAGAAAACACAGATTGACGTTCGCGATAGAATCCAAGGCAACACTGCTAACCTTAGATTGAGAGTTGAATCCTGCAGGGCAGACGTCTTAGAAGATCTACAGCAAGTGTGTAGGGACGTATTTCTATCTTAGGACATTGCACCAAAGCAAGCCTCTCTCAAAGATTCAAGTCAGTGAATTCGATTTCTCCTTTCTTGATATACTTTCATTTGTTCTTTACGTATTGTTTTCGTTCCTTTTAATTTTAGGATTGCAACTTCACTGCAATCCTTTGTCGTATTTCAATCTGCCTTTAATTTTACTTTAATATTTTAGGATTGCTAACTACTTTCAATCCTAGTCGTAAATATATATATATATATATATATATATATATATATATGGTTGCAAACAACGTTCTGTTTCTTGAATTGATCTATCACTTATAGTACCTATTTCTAACAATAATTTTCTCTTATTATTCTGTCTTTAATTAGAATGGTATTCGGTGTGCCCAGTATCATTTGGTTTAGTAACATAAGTCTCTCATTTATAAGTGAGAGGTCGTGAGTTCGACTCATAATAGACTAGTTGTTGTATTTGATAAAAAAAATTAAAAAGAAAAAGAAAAGAATGGTATTTTGTGTAAATTTAAAGTTTTGCAAATATTTTGATTGAGTTACTTTGTTACGCTATATAATTTTTAATTATTCTTATAATGAGTCTTAGAAAACTAAATAATCATTATAAATATATGGAGCTTTATATATATGAACGTCACGAGCTTCATTATATGACTCGCCTCAAGCCCCCGAAACCTCAGGTCCTGCTCGATGCCATCATATTCACCTAGCAAACTCAACTTGTATAGTTGTATTGTTTGCCAGTTGCAACCTTCTGCTATGCCATAAACCTTACAAATTACGAGTTATCCAATTGTTAATTGGTTGACCAATTACTACGTAATAAACATTATGTGTTCCATACTTCCTCTTTTAATCCGTGGTAAACTTATTGGCACCTTGTTGGTGGAGTTAAAATGTCAAAAGTTATCAGACTGTTTCTATTGGGACCTCCAAATTTGCTCACTTGACCTCACTCTATTATGAATTATTAAATAACATATATAACGTACTATAAAATGACTATTAAGGACAATAATTATACCAAAAAAATATTATATTTATTTTATGTAGACTTTCCAATTCAATAATATTAGATCGTATTCGTTATTATTTTCCTTTTCTATTTTCATTTTTCAATTTCACTACATACTCATTAAAGCATTCATATATTTAATAAGAATTAAAAATATGATTAAGATCATGTGACATAAAAATGTATGATATATATGTTGAACGCATATTGATGAGGGAAAACAAAATAAACCCTCTTATGATTTATGACTTAAATCTAAGTCAATCCATTATATTTGCAAATAATAATAATAATAATAAAAATAAAAATATTTAAATAATTAATCATGTGGTACAAAAAATACCAAAAAAAAAAACATTAAAAAATGAATGATTTTTTTTTTGAGAATAAAAACAAATGATTTCTTCATTTTTTTTTTTGCACAGCTAAAATAGAGAAAAAAATTTAAAAAAAAAACATAATAGTCCATGGCATTTTCTTATTGATTAGACATTAATTTTTGAAACTCAAGTTTGATTAAGAAATGTATATTAGTTAAGATTTATAAAGTGATTAAATCATTGAAATGACTAAATTTTTTATTTTAAAGATAATAATTTGTTTGCAAATTACATGAGTGAGGTTATTTGAGGAACTTTAGTGAGGTTTAGTGAGTAAATTTAGTATTTGAAAATTTGATCAGAGGTGTAAAAAGCATAGAGGTCAAGTGAGTAAATTTGAAGGTTCCAATAGAAAAACTCAAGTTATAATCGAAGGTTCATAGTAATCGTAAATTCTATTAAAGACGTGAGAGCAGATAAAGGGACACATAATTACAGAAAAATAAAGTTTGAAGCATTTGGATCGTTTCATTGGTTTGATTGCTGTTCCTAAGTAGGAAATCCTCATTTAACACCAATATAATTGGTAGAAAATAATCCTCAAGTGTTATTTTCAAATTTTAATTTTTTTTCTTTAGTAAAAAATGAATTGTATTGATAAATCAAGATGATTACAATCAGAGCATTGTTATGCCAAATATCGCTCATACTGGACTCATAAGCTAAACTAACTAATATGTGGGCAACACAGTTTGTAGCTCAAGTATATGAGCAACTGTTAGTCCTGGAATGGTTTTCAAACAAGCTTAAAAATCACAGATCAAGTTTTTGTGTTTAGAAATGTCCAATTCAGTGGCTGAAATAGCTTGTACTGCTAGCAAACAATCACTTGCCAAATCAACATTGGTAACTTGCATCTACTGAAGTAGCTCCACTCCCATTTGATTGCGCCAACAGTTCAACATATCGTGCAAAGGCAACATGATTGCAATGATATGAGAAGCCAACTATAAACTCACCAACGACATTTCTTAGAACACCTAGACTCCAACACCCCTTGATGTTGAGGATGGCAAGAAAGCGCCATCAACATTTAATTTTAGCTTGTTGTGCATAGGAGGCTTCCAATACTTGCTCTTACGTGACTTATACGAGGATGGCTCTGTGAGCTACTTATACGAATTAATGGCTGCCATCATCATCATCATCATCTTCATCATCCATCGCCTTCAATGTAGGGTTATTAAGCATTCTATACAGGTAAGATCAACGTTGTTTGCATTAAAGTTGAGAATGAGATGGCTGAACGTGGGAGGAGAGCCCCACTCTTCTAGTTGAGTTGGGTCCACGACGTATGTGATCGTTTTAACTCATGAATGATTGATCATGAGGCCTTGGTGATTGGATGATTGTCTGCTAACAAAAATTGCCATTTTAACTGAATTTCCATCCAAACGATGCAATTTGTAAAATGTAAATTATAACCCCCTTTTAATATTTCATTGTTGTCAATGTCAATTCCAAACTCGAAAATGCAAAACTTTCACTTGTTGTTGCATGTTAATTATATGTCAATGATTTAAATCTTTGTATCTACATATCTATCGGAATTTTGAAAAGGGGAAATATTAGGGATATAAGAGAAAATATATCGTATTTCAAAAAGTTAATTTATTGGAATTACATATAAATCCAAAAAGAGACTCTTGGTGGTTGAAAAGCTGCTCGCTGGTCTATAAAAATGTAATAATCAGACTAAGACATATGACCTAGGGGTAATCATTTGGCCCACAAGCCTAAAAGCCCATAGGCACCCGCCCGGACCAGTGGGCAAAAGTTCAGCCCGACCCACAGCAAAGTCCATCTTGGCCCTGTCCATTGGGCATGAGGCAAGGGTAGGGAGGAGGGTTCAATTTTTTATTTTGTATTTTATTTTGGTCAATCATTAACGTATCATAATTTTTTCATAACTTTTTGTATTTTTTTTAACAAAATAATATGACATATAAATATAATGGGCTCAGCCCTGCCCACCCAAAAAAACCTGTTAGGCCCTGGGCCTTAATTTTTCAGAGAAATCTGGCCCTGGCCCTCCCGGAAAAAAAAATAAATAAATAAAAATTGGCCCTGCCTGGCTCGACCCGAGCCCATTAATTTAGGGTAGGGCCGGCCCTACCCTATCCATTGACGACCCCTAATATTATGACCCATATAATACGAATTGTAGTGATAAACATGACAGTTATAGATCTTTTTAGAGCTGCCGACTGTTTCCCCTATAAAGGGGATAATAACTTAATAGTCTATTCTCTTTGTCTGAAACTTTAATATAATTGAGGCAAATCCCATATAATTGAAAAAGATGAAGTGAATGAGTTACTTTTTGAAATTGCTTCATCATGAATTTTCCTTATCCAGATTCGTCTTTAGGAATTTCACTCCTCACTCGGATTTTCCTCGAAGGGAATATTCCTCATCCAAATTCGCTTTAAGGAGATTCATCCTCACCCATATTCGCTTTGAGGAGATCTCTCCTCACACAGATTTTCATTTAGAGAATTACTTCTCACACAGAATCGCTACTTAAGGGTATTTCTCCTCACCTAGAATCACCTTACTATAGTAGTTTTACACGCATAGTGGCAACACGGGCTAAGCCCAATTCTCTTTACTTGTAATATTCTGGGCTTGACATCCCCAATTACTGCTTACTAGGTCGTCCCTCGTAGGCACCGCCGCACTGGAGAAGATTAAATGCTAAACATACTAAAGATAATGTTAAACCACATGATGCAACAACAACATACATCAATAACCAAGATCAACACATATAAGATATAACACATATACAAGAAAAATTAAAACCAACTGCACAACATCCACACAGAAACTGCATAATAGTTTTCCTAGTGGAACTAGGACTCCACCTGGATCAATAACACTCTGGATCCATGTAGATGCAGCTTGGCCTAGGTTCGACATCTTGAGCAGCTTGGACCAAGGATTGAATAGCTGCAGAACTTGAGCAGAAAGCCTTCTGTATGTCAACACCAAAAGCTTCAGAATGGGGCTGAACAATATGCTAAAAACTGGTGATGAATACAGGGACTTTACTCCCTATTTATATTGGCCAATAAACCCGACCTGGACTCATCCCATAAGGAGTCCAATACTTGCTTCATGTTTATCTTGATAGGAGACTTATTGTTTATCACAAATACTCGATGTAATTCAGGTTAATTACTAATGAGCTTCCTACTTCTATTAAGAGACATACTTCTCAATAGATGACTAGAATTAGAGTTATGATTATATACTTCTTGTTATTTATATAAAGATAAATCAATTGGTTTTATTCTTAATGTAAAACAGATAATGTTAAGTCCATATTTTCTAACATATAATGCCAAGAATCATAGGGAAAGAACTAAACTTTCCTGTATTTCTCACTTAATCAAAAATTCACGATCAAATGCATGATTTCATATCAACTCGAAGTCACTAGTATATGGCAATCACCACATAGCCCGTGAAGTACCATTACTAACACAAAAGAATCTACAGATTGTTAACGTCTACCATGCTTGTACAACACAGAGTATATGTATGACAAATACTATTGCAGTTCGTAGGATGAAAAACTGAATCCTAATCTTCCCTCAGTTGTGGATTTTCAGCTCAAGATTCTGGAACGGGCAGAAAGTTCGTTCAAATAGCATTTCAGTCAATAAGTTGCAATGTACTAATGAGGTGAAAAAGTAAAACCAGAAAACAGTGAATGGTATTAAAAGTGATAGTTTACTTCCTAAGCATAAGCACATCCCCATCATAAACAGAAGAAATCAATAGCGTTCTATATTTTGAACAAAGCAAAGAGTTACAATACGTCAAATTCATAGACCAACAACAAAATGAAGGAAAGCTACCTGCTATTAGGATCATAATAGAAGCCGTTGATAGAGCCATCACTGCATGAGAAACACACATAGTAAAAGCCAGCTATAGTCAAACCGGAGTCTGTGCCAACATTCACGAAGTATTGCTTCTTCCGTCTCTGCACCATCAAATCAAAGAACTCAATTTCATTTGATGTTTAATTTTTGCTGATTGACAGGTGTAATAAAGCATTTAGACCAGTTACAAACTTACCATGAATATGTATGGATAGTTGCTGAGATCTAATGATTTGCCACCATCAACTTCCACTTGGCTCCGTAAAATGTGGAATTAGCTAGGAGACAACAGAACTTCATATATGAAAGACGACATTAAGACTCCTCAGCTTACCAAAAGAGCAGAAAAAGAAGGAAATTTGGTCCAGTGCCTTATATCACCATCGTGTCTGTCACAAGTTACACAAGCATTTGATTGTTATTCACCATCACAACTAGCTAAATATGGGTCTATTCTCAATTGTAGATAAAAGAACAAAAAGCCATACGTTGCTTCCCACTTCTCAGTGAAGAAAGTATAATTCTTGGTGTCAACAATCTCCCCTTCCCAAAAGGTGACGACCTACCACAATGAAAAGAAATTAAATGCTCAATGAAGGCTTCCTATGATGAAGATACAACAGTTTCATTTGAATCGAGATAACATTTGATTATAATGCAGAAAATCGAGAAACAAAAGATAAAACAGATCAAAGTTCAATTCACTTTATGTCAAAGAGGTTGGGGATGGAGAAACAAACAGCTAGATGGCAATGTCCAGACAAAAGTGGTACCTCGAATTAATACGCAAGAGTGAGTTGCATGCATATTTAAGCATGCTGTCTAACTTAGTTCCAAACCGAAAGGAAATATAAAGAACCTATCTATGCTATGAGACACGCAGTTTTCAGTAATTAAATGGATACGAAGAGGCAAAGGGACAGTGAGTGAAAGACTGAAAAATTGAAAAACAGGCAAACTAAATCGGTTGCAGCACCCAACACAAAGAATGCATGCTTTGATTTAACTGTATGAAGCTGGCCATCTAATATAATTCTATTGCAAGATAGAGAGTACAGACAATCACAACGCTATGGAAATGGAAACACCAATGGGCTACAAATCTCCTTATATAAACCCTTCAGATCACTATCTCAACAGATGTTGTTTACTCAAGTTCCGTAACACTCAGCAGCTGCTTAACTAATTGACTGTTGTTAATGAATATATTGATACAAATCTAATACTAAAACATTGACATGAGGGCTGGCGATCAGCAAGGAATAGAGCAATTTCTTACTGGTGTGTCAGCCATGGGAACATTAAGTGCTTCCATGGTTCGGCACAGATAACCATTCTCAAGATCACACACTTGTATCCGAACATTTACTCTCCAAGTTTCATCTTTTTGCAGACTCGAAACAGAATAACAGAATCATGAACTTAATGCTACAATAACATACCAGCAGTGATACAATTCAATTCCCCATTTCCCAGAATAGATAATCATTACCAAACTATACAAGATCAAAATAAGAGGGATTCCAATTTCACATATTACAGAAGCCTAAGAAATATAACAATTACAGAAGCCAGGGGCAGAGAGAGAAACCTGGCCAACGCTTAGAAGTGTGAAGGGTGGGGGAGATGTATGTCCGCAGTTTGAACCTTCAAGTGATGCAGATATACAATACGAGGATTTAGGATCACATTTCACAAGTGAACAGTTGTAAGAAGAAACAGTGAATAATTGGATCGTTGAATAGTGGAGGTTTGGCTAAGAACCCTAATAAGTACAGGAAATGGTTTGTTGGAATTTAGTTAGAATATTTCAAAATACCAGCTATATTTGAAACCTCTATTGGACCTTTAATTGCATATGGCAATAGTCATTAACTCTCTTTGATTGTGATTGACACAAAGATTTCATCAGTTTACTCATATATCATTCATTTGTTCAAGTCTACAATTATGGTGGTTCTTTATTTGCTTTCTTCCGTTTTGGTTTACTCACCAATGTCAATATATATATTGCTTTTGTGTTACATAAGTTACAGAGTTTAAATGTCATTCATATTTGACGTTTTGATTCTTCCTAATCAATGTCATAATATTCTTTTCGGTTACATAAGTTACATAGCTTAATTGCTATTGTTAAATTATCATCGCATTGATCATTCATGTCATATATATAATCCCTAGCTTTCCAGATAAAAACATACAAAAGAAATTCAATCTCCTTTGTTTCCTTACAAAGTATTCATGTGTTTCCTTTAATTTATCTATTCCACCAAAGAAAGCTAGTTTCAAGTTATTCGATACGATCCAAGTATTGTGAGTGTACACCTACAAGGATCGAGATTGTTGTACCCTGGAGGGTAGGGCGCCATAAATCTGCTACATCGAGACATTGTCTCCGAATGGCGAAATCTACTCGATCTTAAGGGCAGTGTTTACAAGCCTCAACCTTAAACTTTTTTCGAGTAATGTGTCTTTCGAAAGCCTATAAATCCAAGAGATAAGTTCTATAATCCTTGTTATTTAATCTAGTATGACAATAATATTATTATAATTATTTATTATTAATATATGTTGTATTCGTGTGATTTTGTAGGAGAATCAAAATATGGTGACTCAAGTAGCATCCATCAACCAAATTTTCCAACATGGTTAAAGCAGTGGTGGTGTGAAATGGAGGGAAGTACCTTAATGGTGTTGAGGAGGCACGGAGGTCTCTGCCCCTTGGACCAGCATTTCTGAGCTCAATCAATCAAATCCCAAACAGACCAAGGGACTCCGATTCAATACACCATAGATTAGAAGAAGTTGACAATAGGATAATCTTAGCCATGATTAGCCACCCCTCAATAGACCCAAGACAATAAACACCCCCCCCCCCCCCCCAACAAAAAAAAAAAACTCGAGGAAATATAAAATATCACTAGCATATGATTCCAATGAAACAAGTTTCCAATTACCATCACTCACAAAGCAAGTTTGATCTTCAATGTGGAAGGAAATAATATAATAGTGGGAAGAGAGATGAGCAAAAGCCATAGAAGTTGAGGACCAGGAAGGCAACTATTGGTAGCAACACCTATCTCCACAGCAGCTCGCCAAGAACACATACTTGGGGAAACACAAGGTAATCCGATATGCATAGCCTTTGTAAAATCAATAGCAAGATTTCTTAGGGGAGAGACCATTAGACCACCTCTCATCCACCTTTGAATCAAAGTAGTAGTAGTATTTTATGACCACTCTTCTAAGTTTAATCAGCATCCAATAAGTTCCCGTCTGCGCTTGGGACAAAGCAAGAGTACTGTGTACACCACACAAACAATAGCAAGTACTTAACACACAATGAAGACAAGATTTCTCGTAGTGAATTCTCATAGTCCGCACCAATTCCGTAATCGATATTCACTACTAGAAAAATGGCCTAAGGGGACACATCTTATGTGTGCCTTTTGATACCTAGAGGGACAAATATGTGTCCCCATTGAGCTATAGAGACACATGTCATATGTGTGCCTATTCTTAGTGTTCCTATTGCTAAATGGAACACATATATCTTAAGTGTCCCCAAATAAAAGAGTAGGTCCCATGAGTCTCTCTACACTACAAATCTAGATTCTGTATCAAGTATTACAGTAAAAATACACACACTCTTGAGGACACTTACATTTGTGCCAATGACCTTTTTTTTTTTTTTTCCATTTCCTTGACCCATAATAGATTCAAATCAATCCTTGGCAATTGCAACAGTAAAGTACTCCAATATGTATTAGAAACCATATCAAAGATTAAAACAGTAATCGCAATCCCATTAATGAATAAGTACTTCTATGTTACAATAGAATAAGTTACTATATCCAACTACGAAACTTCAATTCAGTGGATCATTAATACATGAAAAAGCTAAGTACTTTAGCAGCACTTGGTCCAACAGTCCAACCCGCTCCAATATGAAATCAACTACCTTTATACACATACTTCCTGAATAGAGATTGTAGCAGACTAGCAAACTGCACAAGTATGCAAATTATATGATCAATGCAGCACTTAATAAGATGAAGCACGTACTATTATACCGACCATACTACTACACAATTCAGTCAAGGCATGTTTGGAATCATCGCTGCATCCTGAATGAAGCTAATTTGAACATGAATGTTTGATGATATTTATAACTTGTCTTTCACCAGACACAAGTGTACAAGCTGTGCAACTTCTGAAAAGGTCTAGCATAAATCATAGCATTGAACAAAAATAGCAGGACAAGAGTATGCGGCTTTTCAAGATCACAAATTAATAAAGAAGCATCAATTTTTATGCATGTTCCCATGAGCCATCTCAGTAACATGTGAAACCTCAAATAAATAAAATAAATAAAAAATTTATAGATTATATCTATATCAGAGTTCTCAATAGTGAAATGAAACTTACTCTTGAGAAAAATGAGCCACAAAGTTTAGAGGCTCGGTACCATCGAGTTGCAACATAAATTACATAATCCTTCACAGATACAAAAAAAGCTTAGTCTGCAGCCATTATCGTTTATAGGCAAATGAAAAACTTCTGACAATAGACATTCTCATATTTGTTTGGTGGCAATTTACAGTCCAAAAAATAGCAGATGGGGCATCATTAAAAGATACTCAAGCAAGCCCAATGTCTCATATCTTTATTTGCAGTCAGCATTAGTGAGGATATTTTTTGGATTTAAATCTCGATGGAATACATTTGCTCCAAGAAATGCAAAGTAAAAGGAATTAAATCACTGAAACAGCAGACACTACTATAATTTGTCTGAAATACCAACCTGTATGAATATACTTTAAATCACAAACAAGCTGGTACATGAAAAACTCACTATGCCAAAAAGGTCTTCAGACGACATAACTGTTCTGTCGTTTGAGCGAACTAAAATATGTCGTCTAGTACGGTGTCGTCTCTTGGGGGCATCAGACGACATAAAAAAATAAAAGTCTTGTGTTGTCTGATGAGTTTTGCATTTTGGGAACATTGTGATCTGTATCTTTAAAAGCATTCACACAACAGTATTGTATTGTCTAATAAACAAAACAACCACTGTCTTTTTTAAATACTATTGTGTGAAGCATATTTGCAAGACATATTTCTGTTGTCTGAATTGATTCCCAACAACAAATTTTTCCTGATTTTTGTGGTTGTTAAGTTGATCCAATGACATATTTGGCTTTGATTTTGTGGTTGCCTCGTATTTCAGGTGAAACATATTTGTATTCTTGTTGTGTGACGAACATGTAATCTGAAAATTGCAAAATACCATATATTCATCAAATCTGGAATCCCAGTACAAAAATACCAATATTCAATCTGTCATTGCAGCCAAAGTACATGCATGGGGATATTCCCGAAACTCATAAGGAAAAAAGGAAGTGAGTTAGACAAAAAGAGAAGAAACTTGGACAAAAAAAGAAGTAACTTGGACAAAAAGAAAGGAAGTGACTTAGACAAATCTTTTTTGTCGATAACCTCAGACCAATCAATCGAATATTGATTAATACGTAATCGATCGACTACTTGAAAATGAAAATGGCTCTTCTGCTCAGAAATGAAATGTTCCAAATGTTCCTGTAACTTCTTGCTCCCATTGGACCATTTGTATCTATATGCATCAGGATCCCGATTCATGGATCTCTCGGTTCGAGAAATAAAAATAAGAGGATCGAACCATTTCTTCTGACTCTTTTTCAAATTTGATAAATGTTGGTTGATACTAATCCTAAGGCAAAAACCTACTATCTAGAGCAATTATACTAATCTAGGATATGGATGATGCATGTCCAAAAGCACATATCTATGCACTAATTATTAGGTGCTATTCGTCACGGAATTCTGTGGGTTATCAACAAGCAAAAATGCAACCATCCGGTTCTTAGCCAAGGCATTCCTAAGACAACGTTTCAACCTCTCCTGCACAGATGACATTTTTAACAGTGAAATAAAGAAACACTAAAGTTGAATAATATAGGCAGCAACAATAGTTTGTTGGTCAGTCAAAAGAGAAAGAAAATGAAAGTTACCTTCTCATGTAAATGACCATCTGCAATTATCAAAACAAACTGTACGTAATCAATTCAGCAACACTCTAGGTAGCAGCATCTAACCTGTTATAGGGTCCGAAGGTTTTGGCATGAATATTCGTGGAGGGCATTGGGAGGACCTAACATCCCAAATTCGACAAGTCTCATCATCTGATGACCTACAAATGAGATTGAGGACAAAGTAACAACAAAGGGGTTTCAAGTACTATTTCGCTAAATGCCAAGTGATAAAATAACAACCACAACCAACATGTTTCAAATAATTATTTATGAAAACTTGATAAGAGTTGCAAACTGCATAGTATTAGGGATTTACTTTACACGAAAATGTTTCCAAATCATGCTATTCAGTGGAATCATTTCACACATAGAGAACAACCAAGTAGAGGGAAGCAACATCAGAGAGCAATAAATCTTAGAATGGGGCTTATGATAAAAGTTGGTAAATTGCACTAAGCGTTGAACTAAATGCAATAGCAGTCACAGTTCCAGTATGGCCCTGCAGAACCGAAATGGGATATCCATCTGCAAGTCCAATTCAGATGAAGCAGATGTGACCAAAGTATTGTTTGAACTCACAGCTAAGTCAGTAATGTCACACTTTGATTCATATAACCAGAAAGGTAAGTAAATTAATAAAGGAAACAAATAATTCAACGCCAGAGAGAGAGAGAGAGAGGCAGGCGGGGATGGGGATGGGGATGGAGAGAGCATGTCACCCATATTACATAACTCACTTTGTGTCCATGATAAGTGCAGTTCCCATTGACCAAATCTTGACAAGACGATCATCCGATTGATCCAGTGATAACATATCTCCCAGACCGATCAAGATCACATATACAGTGCAATATGTATATGTTTTGCAAAACACATAAAGATACTAGAAGATCCAAGGGAAAATAAACCAAGTACCAAGAGGGAGCATGTTGTAAGGCAACCAGAAATAGTTAGTTAATTGGCGAAATACTTTTATCCCAGATAATGTTAACTACCATTTAAACTGATATTTATAAGGAAAATTTTCAGTTTACTATCCTGTACTTTGCACTTAACATCATGTCAGTCCCTCCCCTTTCAATTTGATCAGTAACATCCCTGCACTTTCAATTTCAATCAACCGTGTCCAATTTTTATTGTTCCATCCAAATCAAACGTTAAGCGATGACCTGGCAATGACCAACTGATTCAGTGGGCCCATTTAAAGGGCTAAATTTGACATTTCACACAACTTTCCTTAAAAAAAAAAAATGGATCGAATGACCCTAAATTTTGGAAGACGACGACGACTCATCGAAGATGGAAGATTGCAGCTTGCCCAATCACTTTGCATCAGAAACTGATGGGATGCTAAATTCCGAGCAGAAACAGTAAAACTGATGCATACCCACAAATAATAACTCTTCTAATATCAGATTGGTCGGCAAACACTGTTAACTGAAATCAGAAGATTACTGGGACCAAAACTAAGAAGAATCTGTAACAACTCAAGAACACCAAAAACAACCTGATTTTCAGCTTCTTTTTCAAAAACCAATCGCTTGTGAACTTCAACCAAACCCCAAACCAAATTCTACTCAAGACTGTTGCTTTCACTCACCAAACACAAACCAAAACAAAATATTGCATTCACTCACTCCCCAAACACAAACCAAAACAAAATCTTGCATTCATAAGAAGATAAGAAAAACAAACAACAAAATTATGGAACAAACGTGCCAAAATCCAGAACCAAAAATCTCAAAATTGAACTAAGAAAGAGAGCAAGATAGAGATAAAGAAACTTAATTTACTCAAACCCATCAGTGAAATTAGCGCTACTATCTTCTTGATCAACTGGGTCTTGTTCTTGCCTCACCATTTGCTGCTGTGACGTTAGCAAGCAATTGAGGCCATCAACAACCAGAAAGAAGCTTTGGTACAGGTCCTCATCGGGCACTGGAACATCATTGAGCACAGGGATGTCACCTATCTTGATTGTATTGATAATAAACCTTCTTCAAAAGTCGGCAGCAGCTTCTGGACCACGTGCCCCTGAAAATCACCTAGTAATCAGAGCTGTTCCTTGAGTAGTCTTTGACGGCAATGAAAACCATCAGCGTCAAATTCTAGTTAAACCCAATCATTTGGGCATCAAGAAACGTATCCATGATAGAACAACCTTCAGACCTAAGCGGATCTGCAACGGGCCCGAATGGCCGGTGTGGCTGACCCGAAACTCCAGCAATCGGAGCGGGCGCCGAAGCTTCATCAGTCTCCAAGAAAGACAAGTTAAAGAACTGATCGATGGTGTATATCATCATCGACCCCATTGTCCAAAAAGAAACTCGGGTCGACCCGAACATCATTGATCGACGAATAGCCTCTTGAAGCCGGAGATGAAGTCAAAATCAGTGTGTAATTCGGGAGAAGAGTTTTGATTTGTGAAGAAGACATGTCTAAACTGAGAGAGAGAGAGAGAGGAGAGTGGAGAAAGACCTTGGAGAGGTCCGGCGAGGTCAAGGTGCTGATCTGAGGGTCGAGGGAGAGGAGGTGGGTGGAGATGGGGGAATGGAGCTCTGAGCAGATTTTTAGGGTCATTCGATCCAATTTTTTATTTTTTATTTTTGGAAAATTGTGTGAAATGTCAAATTTAGCCCTTTAAATGGGCCCACTGAATCAGTTGGTCGTTGCCAGGTCATCGCTTAACGTTTGATTTGGACGGAACAGTAAAAATTGGACACGGTTGATTGAAATTGAAAGTGCAGGGGTGTTACTAATCAAATTGAAAGGGGAGGGACTGACATGATGTTGAGTGTAAAGAACAGGGTAGTAAACTGAAAATTTTCCTATTTATAACTTAATAATATCTCATCATGGGTGCCTAGAAAGTAAGCTGATTATCAAAGTGAACCACACCACAATAGACAGCATTATGATGCCCCCTTAGCTTATTTTTGTTGTTCATCTTTTGCACCATAGTTGATGGTTTAGCAATGGCATAGCATGCAGAGTGAATGGATGGTGCACGATGATGTTTAAAGCCTTAGATAATTGTTATTTTTCTTTCATATATAGTATTATCAAAATAACAATTATCTTGTGGTCATTTATAGTTGTGTATAAACTTATTTAAGACTGGATTCACTCGATTATTTCTAGAAATAAATGGTCAGCAAACCAAAAATTGTATCAGTCATGGCATCAACTATTTCTGAGTAATAGTTTTATCTTATATAACTAGTTATATGTAAAGTAAATTATTATATACCAGACTAAAGAACAATCTCTACCACTATAGGTTTTCAAAAACTCCATACTTGGCTCTGATGAGTTTCCTATTAGCTTGCAAAATTGGTTCGTAAAACAAGTGAATCAACAAAGCCTATTGGTGCCAAATGCAATACCTTTTGACTTCCTTAGCTGAAGAACCCAAGAGTTTCCTATTGGTGCCAAATGCAATACCCTTTCAGCTTCATTTTGCTCAATCCCATATCCATTGATTCCCTTAGCATAATCCAAGCCCATATCAAAACTGCATAATCTAAACTCATCTGCAATTCAAATGCAACCAATAAACTAATAAGTATTAACATTATGAACAAACGATAGAATTCAAAATGCAACATAAATCTAGCCTAATAAATGGAATTAAATGGGGGAATCTCGAAATATTGTTACAATACCTCAAATATGTATTCACGAGTAATTTCAATCAGCATCACTAGAACAATTCAACCTACAACCAAGCAAAAAAGAAAAGAAAAATTCAAAACAGATGTTATAGCAGTGTAACATACAACTCAAAATATTGAAGCTTTATAAAGCTTGAGAGGTCGAGATAGAGGGCAATGCCTAAATAAAAAGCCCAATCTTGAAACCCAAATGCAATCATATGAACCCTAGGCAAACTGAATTGAAAACAAACCAAATTTATATTCAGAAATCAAAGGACAACAAACCAGATCTATCAACTAATGAACCAGAATATAAAGTGGAATTCAGACCCAAACTAATTAAGCCAGAGAGAGATACATATGCGTCCGAGCGGGTTACCTAGCCTAAAGCAGAGGCCGAGTCAACATGGGCGACGAACAGGGACAAAGCCAGAGCTAGAGAAGTGCATAGAATGAACAAGGAGTCGAAAGCAAACGGGAATGGATTCTTGGTGGTAAAGAGAAGCTTGTTGAGACATGGAGGGCAGTAAGCTTTGTGGAGAACAACAAATTTGACGGGTTGTAGTCAAGATTAGGTGAAACCATTTGGGTTTTTCTTGGATTGAAGAAGAAACCCAAGGTTCGGTGAAAGCTTCCATCTTTAGGAGACGAAGCTCACCGTCATTGGAACCGGAGAGAGTGAACTAGCCGTCAGGAGTGATAGATTAGAGCAGGTTTTTGCTGTGGTTTGGCTTACGAGAACTGGCGTGGAACCGCATATGCCCGGAGAAGGAGATAGGGGTTCGTATCTCCCCTGTTGGGACATAATGATTTGGGGTTTATCTATTTCATTGTCTGCAGGAGGAACCAATATCAATCTGCAAGAAGAAAAATCATGAGAAAAATGTGAGAAATCAGACAAACCCCAAAGGTAGAAGAACACTAAACGCCCAAATTGAAACCATTGTCTTTGGAAGAGAAGCCTTCCGGTTCCGGGGACTGGATCTGAACATGATTTTCAAAGAGAATTTAATTGAGAGAGATTCTAAGGATTTTGGGTTTCGGGGAAGCAAAAGAGAGGTGGAGAGAGAAAATGGGGATTTTGTGTGGCTGAAAGAGTGAACCGAGATGGGAAGGAGTAAATGTAATGCCAAAAAAGACTTGGGAAAAAAAAGTGAAACTCACCTTCTTCACACAACACAATTGTGTTGTCTGAGTATCACCCCCATTGACTAGTCAGCTAGGGTCTCGGCATTTTGAGAGGGAAAGGACTAGAACTTTTTGGACGGAATTCCAAATATTCTCTTAGGGTTAGATTTGAAATATCCCCATATTTTACAACAACATATAAGTGTTGTCTGTATCTAACCATATTTTTAAAATGAAACGATTTTTGAGATAGGAAATCATCATCTTTTACAACTACACAAATGTGTCGTTTGAATGCTCACCATTTTTTCAAATTGAACGAGTATGGTTTTAGTCTATATTCAGACAAAAAAAAAAAATTATGTCGTCTGAAAAACTCAGACTTTTTCAAACGACATAAAACAAAACTTATGTCGTTTGAAGTGTGTCGTCTGAAGCACATTTTGGCATAGTGACTAACGCTTAAGGGTAAGACCATCATTTTCCTTGATAAAGTGGTGAAGGTACGATTCCATCAACTCGAACACAACATAGATATCTCTGAATTTTTGTCGTGAAGAAGGGAGCATAATGGGCTTTATTTCAACAATATCAGGATGATGAAGCAGATGAAGAATCTTAATTTCCCTCAGGATCCTTGAAGCATCTGAGACATGCTTAAAGACACCATTAATCTTCTTGATCGCAACTTTTTCTCCAATGTGGGTGTCAACCACAGAACCCACAACACCATAACTTCCTTTCCCAATGACATTCTGAACTTTGTACCTGCTTGCCTTTCCATATTCTGTGAAGAATTCTGACTCTAGATTGCTCTGTACAACAATCAACAACCATAATTTGTAAACAGAAACAAAGAGACTCTTTCATTCTTATAATTTATTACTTTGATCCAGAAATAGTTTCAAAAACACATACTACTACCAAAATTAGTAAAATCTGTGGTCATAAGTTGATATAACATCAGACTGAAATAGGGTTAAAAACTTAGTCAAAATAGGCTTAATTGCTAAAAATGTACATGCCTCCCCATCAAAATTTGAAGCTTTACAGAGCAAGGTTCAATTACAATCAAAATGAAACAGGGTAAAAAAAATAAGCTTAATTGGGCACAATGCCCATGCCTAACCAATCAAAATTTGAAGCTTTGAATCTTGATCAGACCAAAAACAAAAAAAAGTTTCAATCTTCGCTAACTTGTATTGGTCCATTTTCATTGCCAAGCCAAACAAAGGCCTAATAAATTAACTAAACCCTTTTTCGGAAAACCGAGAGAGAACAGTTTCATTTTCTCGTACAGTCGAACTGTCTGTGTTCCGATGTTTCGTCCGGCGACATGTCTTCAAGGCGCTGTCGTCGGACAGGTAGGTAGAATGTCTCAGTCCGCCGGCAAAGGTCAGGAGATGTGTATGGCCCGAGAGGAGAACGTTTGTTGGGGGAGGTCTCAGTATCTGCAAACGCTGAGATCGAAGGAAGGTCGGTGGACCCAGAACGGGTAATCACTTTTGGTCGACGATGTGGAAGCCTGGGAGGGTACGAGATGTGCAATCGATGGGCCGATCCGGATCCAGCTGCATTCCGTCAGTAATGGCAGTTTGGTTTGGACGACCTTGCTTGTCGGGTACATTGCAATATTACTGTGCTTTGACAACCCGGCTTGGTCGTCTATGTGGTTCGGCGGTGACGTGGGTCAAAGGTGGCGTTGTCCGGCCACTGGCTTCAACGGCGGTCGGATGGTATGGTGGTTCTGCAGATGCGATGCCACAATTCCGACGAATAATCATTGAAAGTGGAGGTTGGCATGAGTCATGGGTCTTTCCTCTGTTGATGGGCTTTTCTTGATGGGCTTGTGAGCTAATATTAGATATTATAGGTATTATTGATTATTTCAATCCTTGTAGTTTTATTTTTAAAATAAATTTCTGCCATTCTGCGGTAGATTTAGGTGGCCTTTGTCCCGGCTTGCACGTTAGGTATGCCTTGTTTGGCCTAGTGAGGTGGCATGTCGTTGTTGACTGCACGCAATCTCTTAGTGACAGAATGAAACAGAGTGTCGTCGGTCTTAGTTCCGATTGGCAATATAGTGGGACAGCTGATTTTATTTGTACATTGATCCTTTTCGGGAGAGTGATCTTTCCAGTCTGTCACGATAAAGCAAATGTAGTTGCCAGAGATACAACCATTGCTATTTGGTGCATGTTAGGATACATGGTTTTTGTAGAGATATTGCGGGAAATTCTTTTTACGCTAATTGTAAGTTGGGGTTAAGGAATTATGTCCCCCCCTCCCATGTATTCTATTGTTTCATTAATCAAGGCTTAAGGGCAGTCGCACAGGACCTTCTTCAAAAAAAAAAAAAATTCAACTAAACCCACCGTGATTAGTATTCAACCAAACAAACAATAAGCTATTGAAAACAAACAAAGAACCAAAATCAGATCAAGATCCAGATTCTGAAATGCAAAGAAGAATGAGAAAGGCACATTCTTTTCCATAATATGAGCTTCGTTTGGTTTACTTCCTAGTTCTTAATATAAGCTTAAGAAGTAAGAGCGCCCCATTTGAAATTTGAATTTGAAAATGAATTTGACTACAATACTTCATCATAAGGAGAGCAGTGCTAGTCTTCTTGACAATAGTTGGCTTCAATGGTACGATGAAACCAACAACCACCGTCGAAGAACCCAATTGAGGAATCGAATCGAAGAATCGGACTAAAGAACACAAAAGAAAAATCCGATGAAGAAACTAATGGAACAACACAACCAAAGAACCCAGATTGAACAACCCTTACACCCAGGCTAGATTCCCTTCAGTTTTCCCAACCAACCTAGAACTTCAAGTTTCCCACCCCTAACTCATAAGCTACAAATCGAATAACCTATCTAGAGGTAGAGATGGTTTTGATCAGGGTTCATTTTTGAGAGATGGCTTTGATCGAGATTTGTCAAAGAGAGATGTGGCGCTGGGAACAGAAGTGGAGATGGTTTGGGTCACAATACACACCTCGTAATACACATTGAAAACAAACAAAAAGAAACGGGCGAGAGAGAATGGGAGATAAAATATGTATTTTAGTGCGTACGTGTTATTTTTATCAACTAGGGTCACTTCATCCGTCCCTTCTCAATGGAGAGAGAGAATGTGGAGATAAAAATATATATTTGCAGTGTGTATATGGTATTTTTATCAAATGGGGACACTTCATCTGTCCCCTTTTCCTAACTAAAGGCACACATATCTTCTTCTTCTATGCCTATTGATCACTTAAAGGCACACATCCTTCATTTGTCCCTATTCTATGTGTCCCCTTATAGGCCATTTTTCCAGGAGTTTTTCTATTGGAACCTCCAAATTTACTCACTTGACCTCTATGCTTTTTACACCTCTTATTAATTTTTCAAATACTAAATTTACTCACTAAACTTCCTCAAATAACCTCACTCATATAATTTGCAAACAAATTATTATCTTTAAAATAAAAAATTTAGTCATTTAAGTGATTTAATCACTCTATAAATCTTAACTAAATATACATTTCTTAATCAAATTTGAGTTTCAAAAATTAATGTCTAATCAATAAAAAAATGCCATGAACTATTCTGTATTTTATTTTTCTATTTTAGCTGTGCAAAAAAAAATTTGAAGAAATCATTTGTTTTTATTCTCAAAAAAAAAAAAATCATTTGTTTTTTAATGTTTTTTTTTGCTGTATTTTTTGTACCACATGATTAATTATTTACATATTTTTAATTTTTTTTTAACTGATAGTTTTTTTTTTTTTACTAATATAATGAATTGACTTAGATTTTGGTCATAAATCATAAGAGAATTTATTTTATTTTCCCTCACCAATATGCGTTCAACATATATAACATATATTTTTATGTCACATGATCTTAATCATATTTTTAGTTCTTGTTAAATATATATGAATGCTTTAATGAGTATGTAGTGAAATTGGAAAATGAAAATAGATAAGGAAAATAATAAGAAATACAATATAATATTATTGAATTGGAAAGTCCACATAAAATAAATATATTATTTTTTTATATAATTATTGTCCTTAATTGTCATTTTATAGTAGGTTATATATATTATTTAATAATTCATAATAGAGTGAGGTCAAGTGAGCAGATTTGGAGGTCCCAATAGAAACTTTCTTTTTCTAGTAGTGATTAACCGCCACATCATCCACAGTAATGGAGCCAGGTAACAGATAATTAAACTAAACTTGACACCAAGATTGAACATTTTCAAATGCAGGTTGCAAGCAGCAAACACAACAAATTGGTTTAAGAGAGAGCTTGAACAGAATGATATTCTGAAAAAGGAGTATAATGATATCATTGATGCAGATGCACGCAGCAAAGAAAATCAAAATTAGTTAGCTAGGATTCATGAACTCATAAGGGAGTATAAAGTTAGCTGAATATACATTAGCCATGATATGGGGTTTATATAGGGTTTATTAGCCAGATATGAGTAAGCTACAGTACAAATTAGGAACCGCTTCATGTGATGAACCCTTTTGCAAGAACAAATTACAAGCATTCCAACTTCAGAAAGACATACAAATTAGGGAAATAGACACTGTACCAAATAGTCCAGATTTCAGCAAGAGTACCACTTTTCTGTGAAATTCGGCGAGAAGGAAAGACGGCGGTGATACATGAATGCTGAGAAGATGCGGCGGAGATTTTCAATTGGTTTCCCATTATTCTAAAAAAAAAAAGCGTCAAAGAGTTCCTAAGAGTCGGAAAAGGCCCTTTTTATCCTGACTGTTCGAGGAGAATATCAATGGGGTGGAAAAGTCGTTTCTGTCCTTGCTCTTCTCTGTGTCAGATGGGTATAATGATCGGGGTTTCTGTCCTTGCTCTTCTTTCAACAAAAGAGAGAAGCGAGCAGAGAGAAAAGAGGGGAGAGAAGAAAGAAAAGAACAGTTGCAAGGTATTGGATTTGTGGTTTGAATTGTTCTGTGGTTTTCGTTGTTGGATTTTTTCTTCTTTTGTTAGATGTTTTTGAGGGGGATGATGCTTTTGGGATTTGTTTAATGTATTGGAGGATTAGCTTTTACGGTTAGGGTTACTGAATTGGGGGTTTTCTTGGTTGATAGTTTCGATTCTGAGTTTTTAGGGTTACTGAATGGGGGGTCTACTTGGTTGATTGAATTTGATTCTGTAATTTCAGAGTTTCGATTCTGAGTTTTTTGAAAGTTAAAGTTAGTCGCTTCCCTGTGTTTATGCTTAATTGAAAATTGGCAAGTGAAGTTGTCGCGTCTATTCCTTTCGATTTGATGTAAGGTTTTTGATTTTGATGGTAGATTGTTGGGGTACAAGAAAGAAGAGGAGAGATTGAAGATTTTGGTCGAAGAGGTTGCTGGGTTTTGGAAGAGGTGTGTGTTTCATTTGGGTATATGTTTGGTAAAATCTCCTCTCTTTGCCATTGCTCATATGAATATTGTATATTAGATAGAAGATGGGTTAGAGACAGTAGGTGTTCATCTTAAGGGACTGTTTATATAGAGACTGGAGAACTACCACTTTGCAGATACAAAATTGAGGACGACTAAGTCAGTAAGATGATGTGGCCAAAAAAACCTCCACTTAATGCAAGTAGTATCATAAAATATTGTAGCAACTTAAGGAATGTGTTTCAATCTTTGGACTTGGTCCTTTTTAACAAGAACATGTACTGAAGCCAAATATTGGTCTTAAAATCAAAAGAATTAGTCAACTACATATAGAATCAGTTAAAAAGTTTGTAGAACAGAATGAATTGTGAAATTATTAAAGCTTGGTTGTGTTATTTATACTGTTGTTGGGTAATAGTGTAATTTTTTTTTTGTTTTTTTGTTTTTTTTTTTGGGTTGTAAATATTTCATTACTTTGCATTTACGTTGGAATATTAGAAGTTAGGTGAAGTGTTTTTCGCTTGATTACCGGGTTGGCTCCAGGATTATTTACTTTTGGCGTGCAATGATGTGTAGAGTTTTTATTTTTTATTTTTGGAAGAAAAAGAAGAAGAAACTTATAGAAGGCTGTTGATTTCTTATTTCTGCAGGAGGCTCTTTCAATTTATATCTGTTGTTTATTTTATGTAATTCTATGAATATCACTGTCAGATGTCTGGGTCAATTGCATCCAATTGTTGACTGTGAAAGTGATATTGGCTTAAATCTTTTTTTGTGAGTGAATTCTGACGAGTTAGGCATGAGCAACAGAGAGAGATAGTAAGAAGAAGTGGTGAAAGAATATTAGCACAGTTTTTTTTTTTTAATAGAAAAGGGTAGGGTGAAGGTTAAATTTTTACAGACATTAGGAGAGTTGTATCTGGGAAATAGTAGTACTCCAGAGCTTTTGCCTCTTATTTGTCTGTGTTTGGAAAAGATTTGAGCTTCATGTATACGTCTAAATGTTTGTACATTGTAGAGTTTTGCACAAATATGAAATGGGATTATATACTTCTCTTTTGTTCAGAACTGGATGGGATAAATATATAATTTTAAGAAGCAGGAAATTTCTAGCTACTTAAAACTGGAAATCTATAAGCAATTAACCAGCTTAAGACGGAATCAGATTTCAATACTAGCTTCTGGATTGGGCTGAAAACAAGTGGAACAGGTGTCGTATTTGGTTGTATTTATCTTTCTTTAATTGATTAGTTCAAATTGTGTGTGTAATGATGGGGCTTTAGCTTCAGATTGTGATTGTTAAATTTTTGTTGATAAGTGTGAAATGATTTTTGAGTGATAGGTTGAAACTGTGAAATGATTTTGGAATCATAGGTTGAAATTGTTATTTCTAACCCAATTGTATTATAAAGTACCAAAGGTTGTAGCTGACCAACCTGGCAACCTGTTCTGTGCAGATTTAGAACAAAACAGCGACTAAAGTGTCAGACCTCTACAGTTTAAAATCAAGGATAAGGGATTTTGTTTTTTATTTCATGCTTCGCTGAATAATCATACTGATAGCTTAGACATTGTCTGAATGCTTATGCCTTTAGTAACTATATCTGGAAATTGACTGAATGTTTTTGCCCTTGGTTTTCTCAGTTTTGGATAGGGATTGTTGTCGGGTTTGGAATTCAGCCATTCAGCCACTCAGATCAAGATCAAAAAAAGTAAAAGAAGAGAAAAGAAGGAAAAGAAGAATCGAAGAGAGGGGAAGATCTCGCCGAGAATAGACCGGTTCAAAGGTATTTTTGAGAATCTGATTTGTGGTTTTCTTCTCTATTGTTTTCAATTAAGTGGACAATAGTAAGGTTTCCTTTATGGATTGTAGTTTTCTTGTTAGAGTGTTGTAGTTATGGATGAGTTTTTGTTATTTAGTGAATTGATTTGTATGGTTTTGGCTTTAGATTAGTTGTGAATGATCTGTATGGTTTGGTGTTTTGATAACTATCAATTAGTTTTTCAATGATTCAGATAGTATCTTTTTGATATATTGTGTTGACCGATTCATCTGTTGTTTGATTTGCATGTGTTTGCAAAATTGTTGGTTTTACTTTTGGTTTTCTTTGATGGTTGTGTACTTTGGGTGTTCAATGTCCTTAGTCAGATCAGAGAGTTGTAATTAATCAAAAGACATATTACTACACCAGGAAGCAACGTCCTTAGTCGTGGTAATTCCTTGATTTCATTCCATCTATATAAGGCTATGTTAGAATTTTTGGGGGTTATTCCAAACTTCATAAAGTTAATTTCTTTATTTGATTATCAGTCTTCTTCTGCTTATTGTTGTTCTTATAACCATTTCTGAACAGATTTTGCTTTCAGCTTTCGAGTGTGCACAGTGCAATGAGAGGTAAAACTGTATGCTTACAAATTTGTTAGTTTCTTTGATTGGTTTAGTTTTGTGCAGTGGAGGTTTTAATTTTGTTTTATTGATATAGGAACAATGAGGTTCAGTTTGCTGGTGAGCTTCAACCCAAGGGTTGTAACTACCACTTGAAGGTTCCTTCTGGGGATCCCAAGGTTAGTCCCTTTAGAGCTATGAATTGATATTATCCTCTTATGTCGCAAAATAAAAATTATTTGGAACTGAAATGTAGGTACAGAATTACTAATAAGTCGTAAAGAACTTGCCTTACAGTGATTTTTTTCCACTGTAGTTGGAGTTTAATGATATCTGCACCACATGAGGCATAATGTAGTTTCTTATGTATGTTGTTTATCCAAAGTTGTTGAGCAGCCCCCTTGATGATTTGTTTTATTTTTTTAATTTTTTTATGCAGATGCTTGATAGACAAGTGGTGAAAGCTGAGTTTGCTACTATTAAGGTACTTGGAATGGATGTTGAATTAGTGATGGCAATTCTTTATACCTATTTGCTCTTCCATCTTGCGTTTTGCCAAGTGACAGTTTTCTGTTAAATTGAGATTAGTAAAATGAAAAGAAACCGCTTTTCAGTGTATTCATGTCCGATTGTAACTTGGAAGCTCTTTTATTTGAGAAAGCTAATTAAAAACCGTTAAAAGTGGAGACAATAATAGTTCTTTCTTGCATCTCTGTTTCTCGGATTTTGCCTGTGAAATTCATCAAGTGCAAGAGGCCCTTAAGTACAAGGTAGCATCAAAACCCTTTGAACTTTACACATTCAGTATTTAATGAGATAGAATTCGGATATGCTGTTTTATGTTCTTTTTTTTTCCCCATTTTCTGGGCACATGTACCAATCTTTGTTTGCTGAGTACTGTAGGATTAAGCAATTATCTGAGTTTTCAATTAATATTACTACATTTGTAGAACCCGGGGAACTTCCCCACCTAGACACCCTTTGTTATTATACTATGCCTGTGATTCTATGTCTTTTATAATACTTGACATAAGTAACTTATATCTTTATTTTTAGGCCCTTCACTGTCATGAAGAAAGGAAGTCTTTGTTTGGGGATTTAGAGGCACATTACTAATACAAGTAAGAGGTTATTATAATCAGATTTAATTACCAACTTTGCACAATAGTCTCTTTGTCACCCTGTGATCAACTCTGTTTCTAACAATAGTCTCTTTGTCAAATAGGTGTTAAGAAGCTTCACATCACAAGCATTGACAGCTTCCAGATTGCAAAAAGCAAGAACAACTTCCAAATGTCGATTAATCATGCAGGTGCAGTTCTTTTAATTTTCTGATATATGATCACACATAATTTTCGGGTCATTGGTTGGGCATTGTTTGAATATCTAGCCAATCTTTTTTCTCAGGTGAGGCTGCAGTTCGTTCTTGGCTGAAGAGAACTAAGAAGGTTCCGAAGAGGAGTGCAAAATCAAATCAGAAACTGGCAAAGAAATATAAGAAAAACAAAGACGACGAAGAGGATCAAGAAGAAGTCGATGAAGATGAGAAGGAAGAGGATGATGCCCAGGACTAATATGGTACATAATAAACATCCCTGGATGATGTCTGCCTTCAGTTAAGATAGGAGGCTGTAAACTTCAGTCAAGATAGGAGATTATCTCTCACTCTTTATACATATTTTTGTTCCTTTTTAGCAATTTTCTGACCGGACTGTTCAAAATTTTTATTTTACTCATTTTGGGCGGTAGAAACATTCAGTGGCAGTAAGCAATGCCACTGAACATTTATATTTTCAATTTATTTCTACTTATATGTTTCATGTGCGAGATTGCATCTTTTTCTTACAGAATATGTCACTGCGTGAGATTTGTCTTTTTAAAATTTGTCTAATCTATTTATTATTCATCTTCAGAAAACAGTCATGTATACAGGGTTTGATAGAGAAAAAGGGAGTTTCTAAAAAGTATGTTTTCCTCATAACAATAGTAAAATACATTAGTGTAAAGCTAAACTGTTGTTCCATGCTTTAGAATATTTGAGACTTTGAGTAGAAATAAGCACATTTGTTTATCTTATTGTCATCAAATAAATTACATTTGTTTCTACTACTTCAACACACAAGCCTTTGTTTATGTTTAAGATAGAAGGATTACTTTGCTTTACACTCTTTTCCTCTAGGAATTCTATGAGTGAGTCCCAATCAAGTGGGATGGACGAATAGCCTTCTGAAGTTCATGACTTCATGTGCCTTATGCTTTTGATTATTTTTCTATTAGTTTTTCTTTAGTCTAAGGGCTGCATATATGTACAGGAGGAGTATTCCACCTTAACAGACTTATAGTAATTTGCTGTGTTTGTTTTTAGGATTTTTTTTGTCTTATTCCAGATTGTCTGAGGCCTGAGGGTTGATGAAAATGAGTTTTTTTTTTTTTTTAGTGGCAAATAAGATACGCAACTGTTTGGTTATATATTATTGTTTTTAAAATAAAACCATGGACAACAATCATCAGTATAAAGTCACAAGTGTGTTTGAGTAAGGTAATTGGTTGGTTTAGATTTTGTTGGCAGTTGAAATTTTTTTAATTTTATTTTCTCCATGTTTTGTTTGTAGCTGTGATGTGTGAGGCTTTGATGTCTGAAGAGAGAGAGTGTAAGAGTTCAGTTTTACAAGGTGATCAAAGCAATCCTTCCAGATGTTCTAAACAGAGTCAATTTTTCTCTGGAAGTACTATTTAGTTTGGTTCTCAGAACTGTTGGGATTGTATTTTCACCGACTGTTATTTGGTTTTACAGATAAGGAAAGCTTTTTTGAAGCAGCTGAAAATGTTCCTGGGGTAATATTTTCAACTTAGTTCTCATTTTGTTATTAAGATTTGGTTGTATTGAATTTAATTGTGATTTGTATTCTTATAGATTTTGTGATAGTTTTGGTTGAAAGAAACCGGGGAAGGGTTTTGATTCTTTTTGATATGTAGCATCTGGCGAAGATGTGATTCCATGAAGTCAAGGTTGCTGTGAGTCCCTGTGACAAGTCAAGGCATGAGAAATTGTATCATTCATTTATGATCATTGATGAGAAAACTTATAATGCTGGAAGAAAAATGGGGATTTTGGCTTCTCATGCATTTTACCCAACATCCAATGTTCTTAAGTTTGTCTGTTTTTACTTCTTGCTTGAAGAATGAAGACATGAACTACTACAAAAGTTCTCACTCAGATAGACTTGTACTGTAGACAATCGATTGTTAGAGAGCAGACAACCACAATTTCCTCTTATAGGCCGATAATTTATTTGTTTGTTGTGTTGTTTTGTTCAAGTACTTGGTGCGTCAGCATTATAAGGGAGCTGAAAGATTTTATTTTTGGAGTTCTCTACAAGTTTTAATGCTAGCCTTTCGAGCATTTTTTGCATTATACTGTTTATAATTTAGTGGAATGAAAGAAACTGAAAACAACCCGCAGCAGAGTGCGGGCACGGGCAGGCATTAATATCACTCCTGTCGTGAATGTCCTAATCTCTTCTTTGATCGCAAGCTTTTCGCCTTCCAAATCCTAAAAGTTGACCTCAACAATTTCATACTCACTCTTTCTCTTCACAATCTCCAAATCTTACCTACAATACAGTTCAAGCTGGCACAAAGAGCTTTACAAAAGACTTCGGTATTTCTGTATTCATCTTGCAATGCATAAAAATTCATTACAAAAAATTTTAGGCTGAATTCATCGATCAAATTAAGAGACCAGCTATTGACCAGCATTACTCTTCAGCAAGCAACACCAACACCAAATGAACATTGTATTCAATTTATAGCTTCATTAGACTATATATATCAAGTTTGATATGAAATTATCAGTTTTATAAAAAAATTTGTATAACAGTCTTATAACATCAATCACATTATCATCTATTAAACCAATTCCCGCGCAAGCCGCGGGCAACCATTGCTCGTTATTTATAAAAGGCTATAAGAAATAATAAACTTCCAGAGGTGTATACTTATGCAAATAGTATGGCTTTTGATTCCAAGTTTGTGAACGAATATATATACTTATTGCTTGGAATCAACGACCACCTGAAAGTAGTGCCGACTCTGGAACATATGATGAATGGGAGGACTTATTGCCTAAAGAAGACTGATACGACATAGCATAGTCATCAAAACCTACACGGTGTCCAATCGCTATGTCACTAGAAGAAAGCCCGAGAAGTGACATTTCCGACAAAGCAACATCACCGGCCAAGTACTGAACGACTTGTCGCATGCTTGGCCTTGCCGCTGGCTCCGAATGAGAGCACAAAAGCCCAAGCTTCAACACCAACTCCACTTCCTCGGCTACAAAATCCGTACCAAAACTCTGATCTCTTGCCTCAAGGATGTTACTCCTATTCCAACAAGAAAACACCCAATCAACCAAAATCACATCTTCTGGACCCTGTGTCTTAGTTGGCCTTTTTCCGCAAGCAACTTCGAGCAAAAATGCCCCAAAAGCAAACACGTCGGTGCTCTTGGTGGCCCGACCTGTTAATGTGTGCTCTGGGGCTAGGTACCCGAGTGTTCCAACTACATGAGTAGTTTGAGGGTCCGTTCCATGGTCGTATAATCTTGCAAGCCCGAAATCTCCTAGCCTTCCATTGAATTCCTCATCTAGCAATACATTACTGGCCTTCACATCTCTATGAATCACAACCTGTTCCCACTCTTCATGAAGATAGAACAGCCCTGAAGCCACACCTTTGATGACTTTAAACCTCTGGCTCCAATTAAGGGTCACCTCAGGTTGATCAAAGAGGTATTTGTCCAAGCTTCCATTAGGCATGTAGTCATAGACCAAAAGCAGCTCCCCTTTTCGCCTGCAAGCAAGGCATTAAACATCCGTGTTAAAGGAAATATTTGTATACAAACGCTTTTTGATGTTGAAACTGTCGAGGAATGCAAATTAACACTTTATCATATACGGCAAAAATTCGCACATGGAGAGACAAACATATCAAAATATACATAATTTGATTACATGAGAGATGTGAAAACTCCAGACTTCATGAAAATAAGGTTGTGAAAACATGACTTGAAGATTTTAGAGAAGAATAAGTAAGCAATATATCATTGCTATTTAACATTGGAGTTTAACATCAGAAATATAAATATCAAAAGAGTTGTATGAAAAAAAATTACTAAAATGTACTGAAGTAAAACAGAGAACTTGAGAAATTTGGTGAATATATTATCAAAATTTGAAGACCATACCTGCAATATCCCAACAGTTGTACTAAATTCCGGTGACGAAGCCGGCCAATACTAACAATTTCTGCTACAAATTCCTTCATCCCCTGTCTTGATTCATGTGATACCCTCTTCACTGCAATCTCTATTTTAGAGGAGGGTAATAAACCTCTATAAACTTTACCAAATCCTCCAGTTCCCAAAAGCTCCTTTTCCCTAAACCCTTTGGTGGCTATATACAATTCTTTGTACTTAAACCTCTGAGGACCATAATCTAGCTCCCAATCTTCAAGCACTTCTGCAAACTTCCTCTTCCTTCTTATGACATAAAGCACCCCAGAAACCACTAGCAAAACCAAACTCACTGAAATCAGAGGCACACCAAAGGTGAAAAGCATGGACCTCTTTTTACCTGCAATGCTAGGCAACTTGGGAAGTTTGGAAGCTATAAGGTCTTGAGCTTGGCCATTCATCCTAAAGCTCCAACCCACTACAATATGGGATGTGAGGAACGAACCAGTTGAAGAGGAAAAGCCAACATACATGGTTTTTTTGAGAATTGGGGAAAGGTCATATTTCAAAGACAAAAGTGGAGTTGGGGGTTTAGTTGCAACAGCAATTGGAGCCATAGTCACTTCAATTTGCTTCTTGGTACCATCATATTCAACCCAGACTCTCATTTCTTTACCACTGTTAAGAGTCAGGTTCTTGAAGTACTGACCATCAAAATAACCAGCTGAAGCAGCTTTGACAGAGCGCAAGCCATTGATGTCTATCCCAACATGGTTACCATTGATGTCACTGAATTCCGGGTTCTCGATCGTGTCAAGCTCCACAGCAAAAACATGATTGGTGAACTTCCCATTGTTGGAGACGTTGAACAGGCTCAGGTACTGGTTTGACAGACCTCCGGGGAGGCCTCTCATCGGAGCGATGACAAAGGCCATTCCATGGCCGGTGAAAGTACTGTACTGAGATCGGATGGCAAAGACAAAGTTGGTGGAGAAGGAGAAAGCGGAGTCTTTCTCTGAATTCTTGAAGGTTACTGGGTTAGGGTAGAAAGCATGACCACTACTCTGTCTGGTGCCGTTTGTAAGCTTCAAGTGACCTTTTGGTGTGATCTCTGCTACGCCGTCTAGACTGAGATTAAGACCAGAACGGCCAGAGAAACCATCATTGTAGATGAAATTGAGGTCTTGGGCTTCTGCGGGTGCCAGAAGTACTAGTAGTACTAGGAGAGCAGAAAGCTTGACAAACATGGATGGCTAGGCGTCTGTGAAGTTTCTGGACCTTCCTTCTTGGGTATTTATGGATCTAAACCCGCCAAAAAAACATAAGGATAGTCAAGGCATCTAGCCGATATCCGAGAAGAGTATATTGGCCTATTGGGTAATATTACAATTTGGACCATCATTGTTAGAGTGGGACAGTGGGTTAAAGATGCTGTTTTCATGGAGAAGGTCCCTGTGATACAGACGATTCAACGCCTGCTATTGTACGCAACGGAAAATTTACTATATACTATTTGCGGGTTCACTGTTCTGCCGAGCCGGTTATGGGTCAAAAGACCTGTGTATCGTTTCAAAGCTTTCGTGTCTTTGTTCTTCGCGTCACACAATTTGTGTTTCTCTTGCTTTGACATCTGGGCTGCTGCTCAGTGCTGTCGTGTCTATGATAGCTCACTCGACCGAGAGGTAGATAGACAGAGAGCTTCAGTTTGAGAGAGAAATAGCGCGAGAGAAAGAGAGAGAGCTCCAGACTGTGTTCTATCTATCTAGGGACAGAGAGACAGTTTGAGACTGAAGAAGAGGGAGACGGGAAGAAGTTGATGGTCGATTTGAACAGAAATTGAGTGAACTGATCATCCCAGGTATTCTACGATGGGTTCGAATTTGTTTGGTTTACTATTTTGTTGGTTTCTCAGTGTTTCTATCATCATACATCACCGTTTTGGGTTTTTCCGTGTTTGAGGTGTGGCGTGAAACATCCAATTCCAGAGTTATTGTTCATGCATGGAGACATGGATTGCTTCTACATTCAAGGTTCCTTAATTCTCCTCTCTCAATATTGTCTATTGTGATTGTGAGTGGGTTTTCGTGATGAGTTGAAAGAATTTTGATTTGGGGTTTTGGTGATGCAGGGGTTTCTGGGTTATTGGCTTAACCTTCAGGTGGAGGTGTGTTGAGACAGGCAGGAGAGCTGCTGTTTCTGGTGTTTGAGGTGTGGCCTGAAACATCCAATTCCAGAGTTATTGTTCATGCATGGAGACATAGATTGCTTATTTTGTTTGCTTTGGTTTTTGTGAATATTCTGGGTCTCTTAGTGTCTCTGTTTTGCATCATTAGTTTTACTGTAATTCTGGGTGTCTTAGTGTTTCTGTTTTGCATCCTTTATTTTTACTATAATTCATGAGCAGTAGTGATACCATGAATTGTTCTTACATTGAAGATAAAATGACATTTTAGTTTCTTATAGGATAATTCTCGACTGTGTATGAAAAAAAAAAGTTTAGAAATGTATTTGAATAAAACAGAAATATAACCAGACTCATTTTTTGGTTGCCTTCATTTTCCCGAACTTTAGAGCAATTTGCACTGATGTTTAGCTCAATTTGCACACTATTTATGTCAAGAATTGTTTGGCAACTGCGTTCGTTTAATAATGTTGGTATATAGAGTTTGGTAGTCTCTGTGTATAGAAATTTCTCCTAAAAAATATGGATTTTATTTTCTTTTTCTTAATTTCTTACCAATCTGAAAGAGATTATGGACTATAGAGTATATGGATTAGTTGTAGAAGACAGTTGGCAGAAAAGATGTATAACAGAAGTATGCAATTTGTGTACAAATACCATGGCTGTCTAATGTTATTCTTGATGAAAAATGGTTGAACTTAAGAGAGAAAACCTTAAGATGCAGTAAATACCATTATTTTTTATGACTTGTATCAAGAATAACAAAGGTTTTGTATGCAGGTTTCACATGCTACTATAATTGTTGCTGCAATTGATTTATTTGTTGTAAGAAATCGGTCTGCAAGGTGTGAAGAAAAGGAGAAGCTTGAATCTGTAAATCAAGGTAAATGGAAGAGAATACATGTTAAGCAATTTTTGATAGTACAATGGATTACTTGACCAAAGTATGATATGGAATGTGTAAATAAAGGTTGAGAGTTAATCTGAGATGCCTAATCCTTTCACTGTTTTGCAGGAAAATTTGGGTATAGCAAGAAGGAAGATCTGGAATTACCATTGTTTTTTATTTGTCTGCTTATTCGTCAGAAACCAAACACAATTAGGTAAATGAACTTTCTATTGAAGTTAGTTTTGGTAGTTTTATCTTTGAAAATTATCTATATTTGCATCAACATGTTAGATGCTATTACCCATCTAAATTCCGTTTTTTCTTTTTAGCCTAATAAAGATAAGATCAAAAGAATCACTGTTAATTCATATCTAAATATTTGGGGCAGCATGTATTTTACAGCTTTGCTTAATTATCATGGAAAACCATGTAACTTTCTGCCAACATGTTAACTTTCTGTGCTGATTTGCTTCTGTATTTTCAGTTTAAATGAATTCTAGAGTTTGTCAGTCCTTGCTGATTAATGTAGATAGGCTATCGTTCGATGAGCTATGTTATTTGAATCAAGGTCATATTGGTTCATAATACTTGAGGCAGGTGATTAGGCACAGGGATAGAGAAGTTAATAATGAAAATGAAATCAAAGACAATGAAGAGAACAATGGTATTTAAGCAGTGTAATTTGTGTTGTATTCTTTGTTTGTGTTGATAACAAATAGCAAAGTTAGTGCTGCAATGAACTATTTATGGAGAATAGCATATAGCATTTCTAACTAGAGCCTCTTTTGTGCAATATGGACACATTTCTTCCAACTGAAAACTAGAATACCAAAAGCATGTGAAGCTGTAAAAAGTACAAGCGGATAATGTGAGAGTAGAAACTCTGACTTTTTCAACCTGTTTTTCCTGTTTAGATAAAGAAAGTATTAGTAGTTGTAATGAGTGGTCTTCTTTTGTTTTCCAGATATCGGGAACAGCAAGCTATCAAAGTTTACAAGTATTTTGAATTCAGGTACGAATGTTCAAATGATGTTGCTAATAAAATTTAAAGAGTGATGCTAATTATTATTGAATGAGTTTGTTCACTATCTGCAAATGAATTTTAAAGACATGTGAAGAAAGTTTGATAAGATAATCAATATGATTTGATTGTTGGAAGATTGGTTCATCTGAGATGTCTAATCCTTTTACTGTTTTGCAGGAAAATTTGGGTACAGCAAGAAGGAAACTGGGAAAAGAGATGAAATAGGTAATGAATAGGACATAAATAAAAAAAAGTAATGTTCCATCTGTTCTTATATGTCTGTTTTCCTTTTGATAATTTGTGTTGATTATTTCTTCTTCCGGATACGTAGGCAATTGTTTTGAGCAGGAGATGAATGACAACCAAAAAGATGAAGTCATTTGCGAGGGAAGCAAACACATGAAGTGGTCTGCCAGTGATATGGTCTGTTCATTATTTTCTTTCTTTCCTCTGCAATTTTTCATTGTTGTTTATAGTATTTAGATTTGAATATGCATTTGTAGCCAAAATAATGAACATTGGTTGTGTTTGTTTAAAATCTGTACAGTGACTATGAATTGACAACTACTCTACTGAAAGATTATATTGCCTTTTTACTGTTACCTTTTGTGCAAACTCTTTGCTAAAGGTTTTGTCTTTTTAACTCTTTGTCAGTCAAAGTTTTGTTCCATTGTTTGTGTCTTGGTCATTTTCAAACGTGATAGTTGGGTCTCAAAGACATTGTGTTCTAAGTGTTTTTATTTGACCCGACTTTTATGGGCACCCAGGGGAATGCTTGGTTATTTTTTTCAGATTTTCTTTCTCAAGTGAGAGGATGCCATCGGTAGCTGTGACTCGGAGTTTATGTACATTAAAAACTGATAACTGTCTCAACTTTATTTTGGTTTTAAGGGATCGAAAGTCCTCTTGATCCACCTTATTTCTTTGTCACCTTTGAATGAGTTGTGAGATGTCCTATTGTCGCTTCACTAGAAATACAAATGTTACCAGTTACAAGGGTTTACCAAATAATAGTATGTTTGCTTTCGTATGATCACTTAATTTAAAACTATGGGACAGTTGTGATGTTATTTCTTTCTTCTTCTTTTTTGATAAAGTGATGTTATATCTTTGGATCACCTTTTTGTTTGTGTATCGAGTTTGCTTCCCTAATCTTCCAGTTTAATAGTATAGGTGTTCACTAGACATGAAAGTATGATCTATACTTTGTTTGCTTCACAATGTTTTTCATATATTATTCAATAAAACACATTGCTATAAACATGACTCCGTCTTTACTTTCACATTAATTACCTCAAATTTCACTTTATCCTCTGTCTACTAACTCTTTTAAGTTCTAAATATAAACTTCTTCACAAATTTTGAATGTCACAATGACTGTTTTTATTTTTACAGTTACAGGCTTCATGTCACCATTGAAGATCCAAACAGTGAAGCCACAATAAAACTTAGAGGAAAACAAGCTGAACAGTTATTCGGAATAACTTGCAAAGAACTCTTGAACAAGTGCCCCTATGCACCACAAGAAACATTGCCACCAGAGATATTACAAACACGGGCAGATCCATGTTTTCCAAATTCAAATCACTGAGACAAATCTTTCCAAACACAGATCATCAACCAGGTACCAGCACACCAGCTCATCCACTGTATGAAAAAAAAATCGGTTGATAGAAGCAAGAAACAATTGTTTGCTACCAATCAAGAGAAAAAACCCCGCTGGTAACTACATACATTTCAACTCCATTTTTCCACTCATAAATTCTTTCACACCTTTTATAACTTCTTACTTTCACAGTGATACACAGACAAGCACTGAATCAGCAGCCTCAACACCAGACACTCTGAACAAAGAAAAAATTGATTGAAGTGTCATGTCGCTTTTCATGTAAATACAGACGGAGGAAACACCTTTTTGAACAACCTCCACAACTACTTACCACCTTTTTGGCTAGGCTAACAACTCTTCAACAACTGCTGTCACTTTTGGTATAAATGTAACTGGAGGAAGCACCATTTTGAAGAACCTCCCGCTAGGTTAGCCTATAAGTAGAACAGTATATTTTTGACAAGTTGTGTCAACCACAGTTGTATTGTATATTTGCACATTATCAAAACATTCATATTGATGATAATGTTAGTTGAAAACATAAATCTCTAGCCATCCAAACTTGCAAATTTTGTTTCAACACCCGCAGCAACGCGTGGGCACCCAGTAATGAATTATAGTACACGTGGTGATTTAGGTTGATGTTATTGGCTCATATAACTTGTAATTATTTTTTATTTGTTGAATGATATTATTGGCTTGCACCACCACATATTAGTATTGGCTTGCACCACCACATGACACTGCCATGTGGTACTCTTAGACCACACAATAATTCCTCGCAACTTAATTAAAAGTTTAGATGTTTCTATGTTTCTAACAGCCGAAAAAATTTACTTTAACAGTTTTGGCCCATCACCAAGTTGTACCCACGTGCAACTTTTTTTTTTTGATCGGGTTAGTTGTTAGTAACTCACACACCCATGCAGTGGTATCCCAACGCCAGGACACCTGCACCGACATTGCGGCGAAAGCCTGGCAAAGCCCACGTGCAACTTGGACTTGCAAGACTCTAACATTCTTTTAAATTTCTACTATATTTTATTAATTGATCAATTAATCAATGATTACCTTATACTTATTTAGTTTTTTTTTTGGACAATGATAAAAGATGTCATTTTAAAGTACCTTATGATAATCCAATCACCACAAATATCCCCATGATAATTAAGGTCATCTATTAACAACCTACCACTAAAGTTAAGTTTAATTACCAAAGTTGCCACTGGAGACTCTCTTTTCCCTTGCCGTTACCCAAGCCTGTCTGAATCCATTCGGACTCGACCCTTACCAAAATCTCTCTCTCTCTCTCTCTCTCTCTCTCTCTCTCTCTCTCTCCATGGCGTCCAGTACGTCTGGTCCCCTACGACGTCGTTTCTGCGTTCTTCGCCGAAGCGGGAGCTTTGAATCGGCTCTGTGGATTTGAAGAGATTTGGTAGCGGCGGCGGGTATTTCCGGGAGTTACTTCGGGAGTTCCTCAGGTTCGGTTTCGTTTTTGTGCTTTTCATTTTTGAGCTCAAATTTTCTCTCTTTTAATCAGAAAGCTTGAATCGATTTTGATCAGAGCTTCTCTCTCCATTTTGATTACGATCCAGATCTTGTCGGACTTGAGCCACTTGCTGCAATTGTACCCGCCGGATGTCGACCACGGCGGCATTTTGTACACTACGACCTCGCGCACCACTAGCAGCTTAAGAATCCTCGTCGTCGCCGCCGCCGCGATCCATCTCCTTCGTCACTATAAGCTCGCTCTCCCCGACGATCTCCTCTCCTCCAAACCTTACGATCAGTCCTGGACCTCCAAAGGTGCTTCTGCGCTTTCGTTTTTGCACTTGTTTTCTCAATAATTCAATTTGCGTATACAATGGATTTGATCCATGTAGATCGAATTTTAGGTAGAAGATTACTGATATGAAGCGTTTAAGTATATTGTGGAGTAGTTCATTTTTGTTTTCTTTTAGCATCAAGTTCTTTGATTATGGCTTCGTGCATCAAGTTCTTTGATTATGGCTTCGTGCATCTCGAGTTATTCATATTCCATGTTTTTTTATTTCGCGCATTGGATGTTTCTCGTAGAAGTGTTGCATTTGTATTGCTGGTGTTAGATTTTGGTCTTTAATATCGGTGCTTATGATCATTTGAATTGCTAGTGTTAGAAGGGACTTTGCAGTCTGGGCATTATCAGTAATCTGTGAGTGCTTCTTATCCTTTCTTTAAGCTCGGAGAAATCGTCACCACCATCCCTACCATCAGTGAGCCCTATAATTTGTGCTTGTTTATACTAGGGATTCATTAGTTCCAATTGCAAAAGATCATAGGATCCTTTTACCCAAAAAAATAAAATAAATAAAATCTACGTTGCTTCACTAAGTTTCTATTTGGTTTGGTGCATACTTTCCTGGACTTGCATCTGCTTACTTGTTGTAGTTATATAGCTTTATGTCTTAGTTGCTTGATGAGTTATTCTGGTTGCATGCCCTCTAAGTGATTAGAAGATTCAGAACCTTGTTTAGGGTTCTTGTTCTTTGTTGTTCTAAATTGTTGGCTTTTGTAAGTTTCTATAGAGTTTGGATACATAATCTCCTGTAGTACATTGCATCCACTCACTTGCTATAGTTATATTGCTTTATGTTTTAGTTTCTTCATGAGAAATTATGGTGCATGCCCTGTAACTGATTGGAAGATTCAGAATCTCATCTAGGATAAACAGTTGCACATATTCTTTTCGGTCTTTTTGGTACTAGGGTTGAAAGGTAAAAATTTGATCTGGTTTCAGGATGAACTGAGGGATACTGTTTTGCTTGTATTTGCCAACAAACAAGATCTTCCTACTGCAATGAATGCTGCAGAAATAACTGATAAGCTTAGGCTTCATTCTCTCCGCCAACATCATTGGTAAGTGATATTGGTCTTTAAACAAATTTTTAAAAATTTGACCTCCTGCTTTCTTTTCTCTTATCATGTTGGTCATCTGTGTTCTGAACATTATGTCAGTGTTGATTTGGGCTTTGTTTTAAAAGCTTAGAGTTTAGTGTATTCTGTAATTGGTTTACAATATTGTAAGATGTGAAATAATGGCTTTAGAAAGGCTGCCCTAGATTATACAAAGGCTTTTGTCATTCCTTTGTTTAGTATTTGGGAACCATGTAGGTGCATTGACCTGAGTGTTACAACTTCACAGAGAGAGAGATGTAAGGGTTACTATTCAATTGTATGTTATAGCTGTTCTAAAAGTCTCAAACAGCTTTTGACTTGAAGAAATTTAGCTGCCTATTACAGTTTGTTATGCTAGTCATATATTTTGGCTTGTTAGCCTTTTTAGCTATGTAGAGACCTTTTTTTTTTTCTAAACTGGTTCAAAGCTCTTTACCTGATAAGAAGAATATGTGGGTTTTATCATTTTATTGTTATAAATCGTCAGTTGTTTATGTTGATTTAAAGTTTTTACATGCTACTGAGAACGCAGATTCTCATCATGTTTTACTTTATTTTGTGGTATCTATATGGTGAGTTACTATGAATATCATGACTGATGCTATTTTCTGTTTGTGCAGGAATCACCGTGGTCTTCAACACTACTAGGGCCTTCGTGTGCGTGGACAACACAACAAGACCATTGGCCACAGGGGGAAGATTGTTGGAGTGTCCAAGAAGCGTTGAAGAACATATTTTGGCTGTTTGGGAGGATGTCATGTAGTTGCTCTTTTTGTGTTACTTTTAAAAATACATTCTAGTTTACTCAAGTCAACTTAAGTTTTGGTGGATTAATGCTGAATGTCTAGTTATGTATTGATTCCATTTGACTGCTTGGTAGTTTGTGTTTGAGGATCGTATGGTATGCATATGCAATGGAAATGGATAATTTTTATTTTGGTTGGTGTTTCCATTTTGATTAGGGTTGCTTGGCAGATAAAGTAGCCTTTTGATTTGATGCATTAGCATCAAGTTTAAGATATATTGATTATGTTTTTGTGAAGCAAAAACTGATCAGAATGGTTTTTGTTTTTGTGAACCGAAAATTGATCACAATCTAAATGCATTTTTGCTTGCTGAAGCCTAAATGCACTCCCACATGACCAAACAACATAGACTAAAAGCACAAAACTATTAAGACCAAAACAATGGGATTCTCTTTCTTAGTCAGTGACGTATATAACAATGACATGGTCATTGACATGCAATATGACCTGGCCAGTGACATGCGATTGACAGTTACATGATCAGTGACATGGCAAGTAACTTAGTCAGTGACATGTTTATGACTGTGACATAGCCAGTGACTTGAGGTTAACAGTGATTTGGCTGTCTCACTGACTTGAGCTGACCAGGTTAATAATGATTTGGCCAGTGACTTTGCCGATGACTAAAGGTTAACAGTGACTTGGCCAGTGGCTTTGCCAATGACTTGAGGTTAACAGTGACTTGTCCATGGATTGACAGTGACATGGTCAGTGACTTAGTTAGTGACATGTGATTAACAGTGACTTGGCTATCAACTTGTGACTTGGCTACTGACAGTTACTTGGTCAGTGACATGGTTAGTTACTTAGTTAGTGACATGTGATTAACAGTGACTTGGCTATTAACTTGTGATTTGGCTACTGACAGTTACTTGGTCAGTGACATGGTCAGTTACTTGGTTAGTGACATGTGATTAACAGTGACTTGGCTATTAACTTGTGACTTGACTACTGACAGTTACTTGGTTAGTGACATGGTCAGTTACTTGGTTAGTGACATGTGATTAACAGTGACTTGGCTATTAACTTGTGACTTGGCTACTGACATGGTCAGTTACTTGGTTAGTGACATGGTCAGTTACTTGGTTAGTGACATGGTCAGTTACTTAGTTAGTGACATGTGATTAACAGTGACTTGGCTACTGATAGTTACTTGGTCAGTGACATGGTCAGTTACTTGGTTAGTGACATGTGATTAACAGTGACTTGGCTATTAAGTTGTGACTTGGCTATTGACAGTTACTTGGTTAGTGACATGGTCAGTTACTTAGTTAGTGACATGGTCAGTTACTTGGTCAGTGACATGTGATTAACAGTGACTTGGCTACTGATAGTTACTTGGTTAGTGACATGGTTAGTTACTTAGTTAGTGACATGTGATTAACAGTGACTTGGTCAGTGACATGATCAGTTACTTGGTTAGTGACATGTGATTAACAGTGACTTGGCTATTAACTTGTGACTTGGTTACCGATAGTTACTTGGTTAGTGACATGGTCAGTTACTTAGTTAGTGACATGTGATTAACAGTGACTTGGCTATTAACTTATGACTTGGCTACTGACAGTTACTTGATTAGTGACATGGTCAGTTACTTAGTTAGTGACATGTAATTAACAGTGACATGTGCATGATTGTGACATGGCCAGTGACTTGAGGTTAATAGTGACGTGGCCAGTAACTTTGCCAGTGACTTGAGGTTAACACTGACTTGGTTAGGGATTGACAGTGACATGATCCGTGACTTAACAAATAAAGCATACCCAAATCAAAGTCACTCTTGGTCCTTGAGCAGCACATAATAACATAGTTGATGAAAATACTTCATGAAAATCAATTCCATTGATCTCTCTTTTATTAAATAAAGTTCAAAACAGTTTTGGAAATCCATAATGATCGCTACTATAGGATTAGGACTGAATCCAAACTCGTATGAGGATTTTGATACAAATTTAGACTGACATTGCACAATTGTGAGAATATAAACTGGTTTACATCTGGGTCTTCTTGATCTATTATGAAGGTGCAGCAAAAGGATAAAATATTGATTCAGGAAAACACCAAGTGGCAGGACATAACTTGCCTTTATATCTATTGTATAGTTTCTCCAAATGTCTAGAATCAGTATGTGCTTGAATCTGAGGCTGGCTGTGGAATATATCAAATGCTCCTTCAAGATGCCAATCACTCGCCTTCAGAGTCTGCAGAGAGACTTTATCACTGCATATGATGGCAAGTTAAAATTACCAACTATTCCCAGAAACATGCTGAAACTACAAGGTACAAAAAAGTACTAAACAAGCCCACTAAATATAATAAAAAGTACGGTGGTTGTGGAGTATGCATACACTATTCATCCAACTCAAGTTCCCCAACTCAGCTCAACCTTACTCTTTTAACAACAAAACTGCTGCAGAAAATAATAGTACAGGAACAAGAACAAAACTAACACCAAACAAGCACAATCTGTCCATAGAAAGGCCAAAATTATGTGGAGAACAGGTAATGACATTTCAATGGCAATTGGTTTTAAATGGTGCTTAAATGAAAATGCATTAAAGCAGCATTGCTATCAGAACTCAACATCTGAATGGGTCTTGTTAAGAACCTCAACACAGACATTTTTCTATTACTCATCTATTGTGATATTTTCAATGTAGTTAAGGCATGTCTGGATTTCAGACATAGCTATATTTATCAGCTCTCACCTGCTGATACTTTCTATTTTGTCAAGCCCTGCTTTATAAGTGCAAGGCGTCAGAAGTATCTCATTTAAGCTAGATGCAAGAACAAACCAGAAATTTAAATAATGCTAACACTTCAACTGCATATAATAGTTGCAGATGGTTCCACTAAATGTAACACTTGTAATAGAAAGTTGAATTACAACTACAAGTCATGCACTTATAATTAAGTAAACTGAGGTTCAACAAGTTGAAGCAGAAGCATATTAAGATCAATACCAAAAGGCTAAGCATGACCAGTTATCAATGTCAATACGAAGTCATAAGTTAAAACCTACCTTTCAAAGCAAGGATTTAGGAGTTTGGATTCATAGGTGCAAAGTCGGCGTTGATTCGGCACACTCATTTCAATAATCACAATACTATTCTGCAGCGTTGTTTCTCGAACACATGTGTACTTATTGGACTCCATAGTAACATGCGTAAATGTTATGAATTGCGGATTAATCTCAACACTCGGAAGCTGCAATCAGATCAGATCACATGAACTCATCAATCACTTTTTATAACAGTCAAAACCTCCCAGAGTACATCTACTATTCAAAAGCTGGCTCCTAAAGCCAGCAATTCCTAGTGAGCTAACTACCAGATCTGAACAGAGACTATAAACTTCACAAACTCATAGATCTATCTGAAGCTTGACGAGAAGTAAAACAATAAAAAACGAAGTCCAAACTACGAATCAAGCACAGTATGACCAAAAAATCAACTATCTGAGCTAAGAACACAATTGTAACAACAAATTGAACAATAACTTTCCAGGTACTGTTGAAATGTGATGGTATCCAGTAATGGTGAGCAATAACTTTCTCTACTAGTCAAGCGTGTATGTGTACTTTTTGAATTCTACAAACGTAAAACATCAATAGTTAAATCCCAAAACCCTAGCAACTAAATCAGCACAACCCAGCTCCAATCAAATCAAATCAGCCTCAATCACATTCACACACAAACCAGCTCCAATCAAATCAAATCAGCCTCAATCACATTCACACAGAGAGAGAGAGAGAGAGAGGGAGAGAGAGAGAGAGTGATGAACATCAGCAAACACAGTGCAATAGATATCCATACCAGCAGAGAGATGAACCTGCAATTAGCCGCAATGGAGGCAAGGCCATCGGTACCGAATCCATCACAGGACGAAAGCACAAAGAGATTGAAATTCTTGAAATACTTGGCAATCAGTTCCAAGCTCTCATCAGAGATCATGATTGAAACCGGAGCGGTTGTTGGCTCCGATCATGTACATCGCAGCAGCGGAACTCCCCTTGCGGCATGAATCCACATGGACGGAGCAGGACGGGTTGCCGATCTCCACGATGAAGCCACTGTCCCAGTCCGGACACACCACCGGTGAGTCGCTGGAGCCGGTGAAAACCATAACGAAAGCAAAAACAAAAAAGCCACTGGACGCCAATGGACCAAGAGCAGTCGGAAGCTAGCGGCGCAGCGGTGGTTAATCAATTTGGCTGGAGGAGGCATAGTCGTCAATGAACAGAAGCTGCAGCACCTTCGATCTGAACCAATTGAAATTTGAATCAAATCAGAGAGAGAAACTACGATCAAAATCGAATCAAACTTTTTAGATTTTGGGATTTCTGATCGAGAGATCTAAGATTTTGAATAAACAGTTATAAACGTTTATTTACCTTTTAAGGACAGAATCAGAATCAAAAAAATTAAAAACTGACCTTTTTTAACATCATTCTATTATTCATAAGGACTAAATTAATATTATTAACAATTCATTATGGACCTTTTTATCAAGTGGGAAACTAGATGATCTTTTTATCATTTCACTCTCTAATGTGACATTTTCCATCATTTCCCTTTTTTTTTTTTTAAATAATCCTTTCTCCTGGTCATATTTCTATGCTGTTAACTATATTTCCCAAAGAATTCGTCTTTTGTCTTTCTCAATTTTCTCTCCGACGAACGGCAAGACGTGAAATCAACTAGAGAGTAAGATTTGTTACCTTGTTAATAAATCACTTCAATTAAAGAAATTTCTTTAATTTATTACAAAGTTTAAATTTTTTTAGAGATTAGTTAATTTAATTTATTGTACCATGAAGATCGTAAATAGTGATTTTCGAAACCAAATGGAAGGTATGTGGATGAGTGGCAGTATCATTACATACATTGGGAAAGATATATTTGCTTGTATTGATGATGAAACCACCATGTATGGAGTTCAAAATAATTAAGGGCAATCGTCGTAAACAATTATAATTGGTTTGAAGATATTTGTTATGTTTGAGTATATTAATAATTTATGATTTTCTTTTATCAAAAGAATGATATATAAACTAGTATATTTAAATTATTTTTTTAACAATAAACGTATGCGATTTTATGTTATTTGATAAAATTATATTTTTGTTTAATATATTAATCATTATGATTTAAAAATGACCCTCCAAATTCATATTTCTGGCTACGCCACTACTCCTCGTTCATTTCAACGAGCTCTCACAATCACATGCTTAGTTTTTTTCTTAATTTGTTTGCATTCTAACACCAGATAAATCGTAATATTAGAGCGAGAGATTTAATGATCAAAATGAATGATTGCATGATGAAACACTTGGCGGGTGACGCGATCGTAGTGGCATGGTCAAGTATTTGTAATACGCCTTAAGCCTCCGCTTAGTAGGGCACCTCTATTTGCTAATGGATTGGGAAGCAATTCAAATCTTAATTTCAAAGATAAATTGCAATGCACAAATGGAGAATATCACAAATGATCACTTAACTATAACTCATTTGACAGTTTGGTCACTCAATTTTCATATATAACACTTTAGTCACTTAATTATTACTATGTCAATCACTTTATTTACTTTGCTAAATCCTTCGTTAAAATCTCAGTTAAATAGACAATATTTTTTTAATATGCTTTTTTTAGAGGGCAATTTTGCCAAATCTCGCTTTAGTCACTTTTTCCAATCAATCCAATTCAAACTTCTCATTTAATGCTGGGTGGATGAAAGTATCTTTGATATTGTGGCGAAAAAATTCTTTTGTAACAGAAAAAATAAAAAAGTGACTAAAGTCAATAACGGAGTTAAAGTTGAGTGACCAAAGAGATATATTTAAAAAACGAGTGACCAAAGTATTAAACAAGTAAAAATTGAGAGACATTTGTGATATTCTCGATTGTATTTCAGAGGAGCCCTTTTAATGAGGACCACTAAAATGAGGATTAGTTGATGACTTTTGTGTTAGACTCACTTTTTGATAACATTTCCGCAAGTCAATCGTTAGATGTTTAGATATTTATGTATAGATCATTTATGCAATTTTTCAACCAAATTGAAGACATTCATAATCGTGATTTATCAATTATGAACATGAATGGTTCATGTTTGACATATTTGGTTCGTTCATTAATTTGATCTAATTCGGTACCTTAACGATTAACAATTTGGAAGAAAATTTTCAAAAGTGATCTATTGATGCATAAATAAACATCTAAGTATCTAACGGTTGATTTGCCTTAATGTAATGGAAAAATGAATTTCCCAAACTGTTGATTAGAAAGTCATAAACTAATATTCATTTTAGTGGTCTTTATTAGAAAAGCTCCTTATATTTCATATATTTATGATCCATTTTGTTTGTCATTTTAAATGATCGCTTGTCAGAACAATTTTTCCATCACATATCGACATCTCGACTGTTTAGTTTTTAGGTCTGTATGATTACATCACTTCTATACATTTCCAGCCAAGTTGATAATCATTAAGACATCCTTAAGCGTGATTTACAATTGTAAACACAAACGGTTTCGGTTGGACAAGTTTGGTTTGTCCATCAATTTAATATATTTTGTTATCTTAACGGTCATCAATTTGTCTAAAAATATGCATAAATGATCTATTAAGGAATCCTAAGAACTGAATGGTCGAAATACTGATATATGATAAAAAAGTGGGTCCCAAAAAGGAGATATATATAGCCCTTCTAGTGATGAATTCCTTTTTCCGCCATTTCAAGGGATTGATTATTTTACAAACTTTTCAATCATTTATCAACATCTTCATCATTTAGTTGTTAGATCTATATGAGCAGATCAATTCTGCGTATTTTTAGCTAATTATAAACATGAAGGATTCATCCATTGATTTAATCCAATTTGATACCTTAACGGTCATCAATTTGGTTCAAAATTTGCAAAAGTGATCTACACATTGAGACCTAAAAACTGAACAGTTGAGATAACAATATGTGATCGAAAAGTGAGTCATACAAGAGATCTTTTAAAAAAAAATAAAAATAAAAAAATAAAAAGAATCCCTTAATAGAAGGGCTATATATATCCGAAAAAATGGATCCCTTAATAGAAGGGCTATATATCTATATTATTACGGTTACAATTATATTTACACTGCTTTCGTGAAATATGCAGTGTAGCAATGTCGTTAGGCATCAAGTCACATCCTGATTACCTCTCATTCAGATGTTTCTATGCATCTTGTTATCTTTTATTATTCTTTTTTCATTATAGATGCGTTTGTGCATTTTGTTATGCTTTTTTTTATAAGGAAATGATGGAAAAGGTCAGTTTAGAGAGTGAAATGATAAAAACATCACCAAGTTTCCCACTTGATAAAATGATCCATAATAAATTGTTAGTAATATTAATTTAATCCTTATAAATAATGAAGTGATGTTTAAAAAGGTCAGTTTTTAATGTTTCTGATTCCGATTCTGCCCTTAAAAGGCTAATATACGTTTATAACTTTAAAGCTCAAATCCTCTCTCTTTCTCTCTCTCTACCCAAGCTCCGGTCCAACGATGAAGACGCCGTGCTGTAGAAAGCCAAGGGCGTGGAGGAGAAGAAGTCGAGTTGAAGAAGACAAAGCTCTGTTTCTCTACCGTTGCCTCTCATCCGGAGCAGGACGTCATTTGGATTTGAAATCAATTTCAAGCTTGGAAAATGTTGAAAATGGAGCGGTCGTTCCCGAGAGCGTCATCCACTTATAGACCTCGAGAGTGTCAATGGCGAAGAGCGATGCATCGTTGGGATCAGTGGATGAGTTCTTAAAGCAGTGTCAGCAATCCGGCGAGCCTTCAATGGTCGACGTCTCCAGAGATCGGAGCCAAACGCTCACATGAGGCTCCTTACCAACGGGTTTGATTCTCTTCTCAATTCTCCCTAGCTTTTTTTTTTTTTTTTTTCACCTTTGGTATTTGTAGTTGTAGTGAACTGAAGGTTTTGGAACTTGGAATTGGAATCAGGTACTACACGACGCGGTTGTGGATTGGAACACTGCCTCAGATGTTCGTTCTGATTGTGGATACGGAAAGTACTAGTCACTTATGTGCCTTGCTCTGACTGTGAAGCATCCGATAACCATCAGATTCGGCTTCATTTCCATGCTTGAATTAGTCAATAACTTAGTTACTTTTGTGATTATTAAGATGGTTAAGGGTCATTTAATAAGAGCTTAGCGATTATTGTACTTGATTAAAATTAAGTATGAAGCTTTTGACAAGAAGGTAGGAACCAAAAGAATTCAAAATCAGATTCACTAGTTTAGCTGTGTTTCCTTCATTTCTTTTGTTTAGAGCCAGAAAAATTATGTTTTTGTAATTCTGCTGTTATTTTTCTGCATCAAATGGTCTAGGGAATTATTGAACTTGTTTTTCAAAGCTGTAATTTTTTTTTTATTCTTATGGCATTCTGCTTTTGTTTTGGATGGTTGATATTATTAGTATTAGTTCATATTCGTGCAAGCTGAACAATTGTTGCTATGCAGGACCCCAGGTTTCAACCCGATTGATCCAGCACGTACCAACCTGTAAAGTGTAATATCAATTGCAACTGTGACGATAAAGGAAATCAATGCACTTATGAGAGGCGCTATGCTGAGCAGAGCTCCAGCAGTGGTGTGCTTGGCGAGGATGTCATTTCTTTTGGCAATGAGAGTGCACTTGTGTCCTATCATGCTGTTTTTGGTTGCAAGAATATTGAAGCTGGTGATCTTTACAGCCAACGTACCGATGGCATAATGGGTTTGGGTCGTGTTTAGCTTACGTCATGGACCAGCTTGTTGATAAGGGTTATCAGTGATTCATTTTTATGTGTTATGGAGGAATGGGTGTAGGTGGGGGCGTTATGATTCTAGGTGGGATTAAATCCCCCTGGGATATGGTGCTCCCCCATTTGGATCCTTTTCGCAGGTACATACTTTCATAATGCCTTTAATTTAGTTTGTTTTATTGAGTAATGTGTTTTCTTCATCTCACATATACACTTTATTTTTGGGGCAACAGTCCATATTACAATATTGAATTGATGGAGATACATGTGGCTGGAAAGGCTTTGAAGTTTTGCCCAAAGGTGTTTGATGAAAAGCGTGGAACTGTCTTGGATAGTGGAACGACGTACGCATACTCTCCAAAGGATGCTTTTATTGCATTTAAGGATGCTGTAAGACTTCGTCTTTTGAGTTACCTCATGTCTGTGTTTTTTTCTTTTTTTTCTTTTGGTGATTCTTTTTGTATTATCTAAAGTCAAGCCTCTTTTAGATACCCATTGAAAAGTTTAAGTTTGGTTCCTAAAAAGTTTTAAGTTTGCCTCAAACTGATGTTTCTGGTAGAGTGAGCAGGTAGTTACTCCTAGGTTCCAAAGGCCAGAATATGAAGAGCGGCATTATATGATAAATGGAAAAATAGTTGCATCTGTTAATGTGAAAAAGATTGTTGTAATGTTATGTCTGTTCAAGCTTAGTCTTATGTGTACTAAATTCATGGAAGCAGTAAGGTAGTACGCATACATGATCCAACACACTGGGTTCAAGAATCATGGTGGTTACTACTGCCACTAAATTCTTAGAGTTCTGGTTTCGCCATCAATTTGTTTATTTCTCAAAAGTGCCATTTTAGCTGATTGGTTATTATCTTTGCCCTTTTATTTTCAGTCCAATATGACCCATTGGCTTTGGTTCAAACCATTATTTTGTTTCCCTTTATTCGCAAAGTACCTTCTCTGATTTTGTTTTGCTTTGTTCTCATCATCTAGATCACTGTATAGAGGCCTAGGGGAGCAATGACTGCAGAGTGGAATGCCAGGTTTGTTTGCTACTTTTGCTGCTTTAATATAACTTTGGAGAAGTGACTAAAGAATTTGATAATTCTTGATCTCTTCGATAAAAATTGCTCTGGAATGGTAGCGTGGAGAAAGATTGAGTAGTGACGTTTTGCTGCCATCTTGATCTTGAAAGTAAGCACAAAGTTTTTTCTCTGTACTACAGAGTACACTTGTAATTTTGTGAAGTTATTCCAGAGGCAGTACTCTTTTCTCTTCTTCCATTTTGATGTTTTGTTACTTGAGCGCATATCTCTTATGTTTATTTGTCCTTGTTTGTAGTTTCCTGATGACCTGAACTTACCATGTGGGGTACTCCGTCTTAACTCTTAACCCAAATGGAGGTCATGGAAGCCAGAGTGGGTATGATGAACTCATAAAAGTATTCTACTTTTATTATCTTAGCATATTTACTGCTGAATGACTAAGTAATGATGAAATCTTTTGGTAAAATGTTAGTACCTGCCGCTAGTTTGACACAATGGTGATTAAAACAGTTGTAACTAAATGAATTATGAGTTCTTTTATCATTGGGATATAGGAGTTGCTTATTGATATTCTGTTATTGCTAGAAAATCACTAATTCATTGTGTTGATTCTTCTCTAAAGAAGAGGAGTGAGGCCAAAATAGTGTGTTAATAGAGTTATTCTGGTCGAGTTTATCTTTTGTTTTACTATCAACTACGAAAGCGCATTTCTGACCACTACAAAATCAATCTAATTTTTTTTATTAGTTCTACACATTAATGTTAATTTTACTAATCTTTATCATATAATCTAATATTCTGTTTTTCTGATAAATCAGGTTATGGTGGGAAGTTTTCTACCAGGTCACCAGCAGGAACACAAGCCTAAGAAGCAGAGAATCAAGTCAGTGTCATCACCGATTGTCCCTATCATTGTCAAATCTGTGATTGGTGAAGAAATGAAGGGCTACAGTGGATTAAAACCATTCATGATGACTACTTCCTTCCACAGAGACAATTCAAATTCTCTGAGCCACCTGATGCATCAGAACTTTAAAAATTCAACTTTTGAGAGTAACTCATTGGTAGCAGAAGAAGAGTACTTCAAAGGCTCTGGCCAATCAAATTGTGAAGTTTCTTTTGATCATGATTCCACGATCTCCTTGTGTGATAGTTGTACCCGAATGGTTTTCTTCATACTTGGTGACATCTAGGCTCACTCAACACTTACTTCCATTGTATTTGGCCAATGAAAAGATGTTTACTCAACCTAGCTGCATATGTGCAATATTTATATCATTTGCAGCCAACCTCTTGTTTTATTTCCTTTATTCAATAATAGATGTAGCTCTGCTATTTTTAAGAGTTAAGACTCATAACACTCCTATATGTTCACAGTTAATCTATGTTTTTTATTCATGTCATCATACAAGTTTGTTTTAGCTGACATGTAATGTGACCCGATCAGTGACTTGATAAGTGGTGATTGAAAGTGACTTGATGAGTCACATGTCATTGATAGTTACTTGGTCAGTGATTTTGACAGTTACATGATCACGATCATAGTCAGCGACCTGAGGTTACAGTGACATGTAACTTGCCTAGTGACATGGTCAGTGTTACTGTTAATCACATATCACTAACCAAGTAACTGACCATGTCACTAACCAAGTAACTGTCAGTAGCCAAGTCACAAGTTAATAGCTAAGCCACTGTTAATCACATGTCACTAACCAAGTAACTGACCATGTCACTAACCAAGTAACTGTCAGTAGCCAAGTCACAAGTTAATAGCCAAGTCACTGTTAATCACATGTCACTAACCAAGTAACTGACCATGTCAATGACCAAGTAACTGACCATGTCACTAACTAAGTAACTGACCATGTCACTAACCAAGTAACTGTCAGTAGCCAAGTCACTGTTAATCACATGTTACTAACCAAGTAACTGACAATGTTACTAACCAAGTAACTGACCATATCACTAATTAACCAAGTAATTGTCAGTAGCCAAGTCATAAGTTAATGGTCAAGTCACTGTTAATCACATGTCACTAACTATGTAACTGACCATGTCACTAACCAAGTAACTGTCAGTAGCCAAGTCACAAGTTAATAGCCAAGTCACTGTTAATCACATGTCACTAACCAAGTAACTAACCATGTCACTAACCAAGTAACTGTCAGTAGTCAAGTCACAAGTTAATAGCCAAGTCACTGTTAATCACATAGCCAATGACTTGAGGTTAACAATAACTTGGGCAGTGACCTCACTAAATAGGGACTTGATCTTGTCAGTGACTTGGCCAGAGATTAACAGTGACTTAGCCAATGACTTGACCAGTAATTGACAGTGACATGGTCAGTGACTTGAGATTAACACTGATAGTGACATGCAATGTGACTTGGCTAGTAACTTAATCAGTGATATATTCATGACTGTGACATGGCTAGTAACTTGGCCAGTGACTTGGGCTTAAAAGTGACCTCATTAACTAGGAACCTGACCTGGCCAGTGACTTAGTCAGTGACATGAGTATAAGTATCTAACAGTGACATGGTCACTGATCAAGTTACTAGCCACTGACATGCAATGTGACTTGGCCAGTAACTTGACATGTGTATTAAATGTATAACAGGGACCTGGCCTAGATGTGATTTCATAATACGAATACTAAACGTTATGAGCTATAGGAGCAATAATTTAACAAAACACTCAATCCCACAAGTCCTGATCGCCAACATAATGAGCATCAAGACCTTTTTTTTTTTTGGATAAAATAAGAAAACACCAGTAATTTGTTATTTGATACAAATTACAAGCCTAAAATGATAATGTGCAAGGGGCTCTAAATGTCACCTCCCTCGGTACAAATGGTTATGGCTGATAGAATTTCATCTGTAAATATGAAATATAAAATGTATAGAACAACCACCCTTACTGGAACTGATGCCTAGTATCTAATACTATTCAACACTATTAACACCAAGAGTTCTTCCTCTGCGCTATCTTGAGATAGTTGAGAGAGAAACTCCACAGCAGTTCCCTGCATATCCAACAACAAACCGATATCAGCCGGGGCTGTAAGTCTCTATTGATACAATTTCACAAAACGGTTTATTCGATTAGAGAAATTTAAGGTCCAAAAATCCTTTCAAGGAAACCTTTGCTTCCTTAACCCAAAAAACAAAAACAATTTGGCTCCAATCAAATGGATGTCTATAGAGTTCACTACTATTCAACACTGTTAACACCAATAGTTCTTCCTCTGCGCTATCTTGAGATAGTTGAGAGAGAAACTCCACAGCAATTCCCTGCATATCCAACAACAAACCGATATCAGCTGGGGCTGTAAGTCTCTATTGATACAATTTCACAAAACGGTCGATTCGATTAGAGAAATTTAAGGTCCAAAAATCCTTTCAAGGAAACCTTTGCTTCCTTAACCCAAAAAACAAAAACAATTTGGCTCCAATCAAATGGGTGTCTATAGAGTTCACTTGCCATGTGGTCTAGATCACCCTTGGCAAAAGCATATTCGTACTTCATTAGAATGTGCTTTCATGCACTTTCAAAAAGCAGTAGGAAAGCATTCCTTATTGTTCAGAAAGTAAAGTGACAACGATACAAACTAGCATGAAAATGGAAATGCCAAAAAAGAGATATAATAAGAGGTATAGCTCTTGCTTACCTATACACTGAAACCATTGAGATCATGAACTTTGCTTTTGAGATCACCCATCCCTTCATGCTTCTTAAGTTCTGAATATTATTTTTTGCTTCTGGGCAAACTAGAGTACACAAAAAACCCACAAAAGATTAAAACCGATCTAATAGAAACTGGGCAATAAGATAAAAAGTAGTTTCCTATTCAATGTGGCCGGTGTAAAATTTCATACAACTTTCATTTTCCAAGAAGTTGACATATACTCCTTTTAAATCAAAACTGGGGAAAATGGTTGACACAAATACCACATGCAAGTATAATATCATATAAATCCAATTGGTGATATTTATCTGCTTTAAGAAGACATATTTAAAATTGTATAACAGAAACATCTAACTTAGGTTTCTAAAACAAAGAGGTCATCACACAAAAACAAGTATATTTACTTCAATTTACGAAGTCTCATCACTAATTGATGAGGTAGAATAAAAATTAGTTAAATTAAAGTCAAACCTGTGCAAGTTTCTTCAAAACAGCATTCTCAAATGATTGATACCCAGCGCCAACTAAATTATTAAGATGATCAGGTGCTTCAGATTTCTGAGCTACTGTAGCCACTGGCGCAACAACTGGTTGAAGAGGTTTAACCAACAATGGATTGGAAAGGTCACCAGTCAAAGTTCTTGTTGAAGCAACCTACAAATAGTAACACCAACAACATGTTACTACAGCATTCAGAAAATAGATGTCCAAATTGAGAAGCATGAAAAAAAAAACAGTTTATCTGCATCTTTAGTTACCAACATAACTACAAAACAGAAGTTATAATTCCTGGAATTATCAAATGCCAAAATCAGTAGCTATGAGATATTTGAATGCAAGTTATATGCTCCCATTCTTCTATAGATATCAAAAACTAAAACTAACAAACAAGACTGTCATCTTCTATATAGCTTAGCATCACTGCAATATGATGAGATAAACCGATACACCATATGATAATAACTTCCTAGCTTTCAAGCAGACTTAATTCAATAGAAGGTTACCCGATGCCAATCGATGTCAAATGAGAGAACGAAACTAACCTGAGTGACTCTGTAATTGAAATAAGGATCAAACTTGTGAATATCAGTGATTTAGGACCTGTAGATTAATTTTCACAAAGCAACAACACCGTGAGCATTACCAGTAAAATCACGGATAAATCACAATTCTAAATCTCCATTTTACAAAACTAAGCCAAAACGAATCACAATTGATTTGGTAAACGTAAACACTATGATTCAAACATTGAGTAATCTACAATTACATGACCATGAGCGAATAGATATTGTAGTATAAATGCATTTTCGAGGCAGCGATACCAGTAACATTAAATATAAACAGTAACAGACGATAAGGTTTTGGAAAAATTGAAGATCATGGAGGCATACAGAGAAGAGACGGATCAAAAAAGCGAGAACGCCGATCAAGATGAGGATGAAGAAGGAGAAAACATTACCAAAAGCATTCCTCAAGGTTGTACTGGAGGTCTTGGAGGCCTCCATTGACGACTGGAACGAGATTCCGAGCTTTTCACACCAAAGACGATGGAGTAGACGCAGTAGGCGTGCTCCTTGAAAATGCTGACGGAGGCGGGGCAGTCAACGGTCCAGAGCTTCACGGTGTTGTCCCACGTGACTTGTGAGAAACGAGTAGCGGTGCGTGGGGTTGTAGTCAGAGGAGCTAACCTCGCGCGTGTGCTCGTGGAGGGAGCGGAGGAGGTTGCAGGTCGGCGAGAGGGCAAGGTTTTAGAGCTGGACGGAGGTTCAGACCAGGCGACGGCATAGACGCCGTTGGCGGTGTCGAAGAAGCCATGGCTGTGAAGTCAGTTTTTTTTTTGTTTTTTTGATAAGACGGTGAAGTCAGTTGAGAGAGAGAGGGTTAATTATATCGTGAAATAGATTGGGGAAGAGAGAGGTAATGGCATGAGTTGTAATTTTTGTTATTTTTAATGTCAGATTGTTAAAAGGTGACCTTAATTATCATGAGGACATTTGTGTTACCTGAATTATAATAAAGTACTTTAAAATGACTTCTTTTATCATTGTCCCTTTTTTTATTTTATTTCGATACTTTTGCATCGCTCCATATACTCTTAAGTGTCACTTAATATAATTTGTCTTCTTTCCTTCAAAAAAAAAAATCAAAAATTTTGACAGATTTAACCATAAGATATTAAAAAACTTTGAGAATAAATTAAATAACAAGGGTGAATATAATAATTACAAATAAATTTTTATTAAAAAAATTAAAAAGAAATGATCCCACAACCCCCAATTTTCTCTCTGCAATAACCTTTTTATGTTATCTATTTTTTTCATTTTCTTAAAAAAAAAAAATGAAAATGATGGAAAATGTAATATTAGATTGTGAAATGATAAAAATATCACATAATTTCCCACTTAATAAAAAGGTCCCTAATAAGTTGTTAGTAATATTAATTTAGTATTTATGAATATTGACTTGATGTTAAAAAATATCAGTGTTTTTGTCGGAAAAAAATGTTAGTTTTTAATTTTTCTGAATTCCATTTTGCCCTTGAAGCAAATTCTCTCTCTAGTCTCTATATTCTTCTCCTCCACAGAGACAGATCTCTTCTCGAGAGTGTCAATGGCAAAGAACGACGCGTCCTTGGGATTAGTGGGCGAGTTCTTGAAGCGGTGCCAGCAATCCGGCGAGCCTTCGACGAGACGTCTCCAGAGATCGGAGCCAAACGCGAACATGAGGCTTTACCATGACGTCCTTACCAACGGGTTTGATTCTCTTCTCAATTCTTCCTAGTTTTTTTCAGCTCTGGTATTCGTAATTGTAGTGAATTGAAGGTTCTGGAACTTGGAATTGGAATGATCAGGTACTACACGACGCGGCTGTGGATTGGGACACCGCCTCAGATGTTCGCTCTGATTATGGATACGGGAAGTGGAGAATAAAGGTCACCTGATTGGGACACCGCCACCTCAAATTCGCAGCCGCTGCCAATATGGGCTTCAGCCTATTTGATGTGTACGCAAACAAGGCCTTAGACATGATTCGGGTTTGTGATTGGTGGTTTTTGCTGGTATTTTTCCTTCTTTGGCTGCTTTGATGTTCAATTGCATTAAGAAAGACGACATTGACTGGTCTCCTTCCGAAGAGGGTGAGTGGAGGTGAGTAATTTGTCCCAGCTCAAGATATATCATCAAGAATTCAGTTTAAATTTGATTCAGTATCGAAATAATTGTTTTCTTGAGTTTGATTTGTGAATGCCACTGGTGTTGTTAATGTTAGGACTCAGTACGCTCAGTAGATGATCTAACCTTAACTCAGGCCATCAATTAATGATATGAACATTTAGATGATTCTATACTTCAGCAATTCAATATCAGTGTAAACTGAACATGAATTTGAATCTGGTTATTGATAATGATGATGATGATGATGATGGTTTAACATGAATTCAATTAATGATGATTAATTGTTGATACTCATTTGCTTTTATTATGTGTGGCATGGGATCGTTGTACATTGGTTTTAAGTGTAATCAGAAGCTTAGGCAAGTCTTGTAAATTGGAACGTCTTGACATTGTTGTTGTTTCTTGTTTGTGTATTTGTTCAAGATTAAGTTTGGTCTCACTAATGTTGTGGCATTTCTTCTTTTACACAAGTATTCCCTTTCTTTAATGTCTTCTCTTCATTTTCTCTTGTTCTTTCGTACGAGGGAAAAGTTAAAGATAAATACCTTGGAGAGAAAGGATCATGGCACAGGATTCATACATGTCAAGCTATATGTCGAATTAGAGGTAGCAAGAAAGAAGGGTAAATGTATTGTTTTCTTGCTTTCCCGTTACGAGCTGAACTATTGAACAAGAAGCTAAGTAGCAGTACAAAACAAAATGATTGAGATATGACTCCCAAGCCGATGAGTAGAACACGTACAAGTCTGTGCAGCCAACGTTGTTTCCATGTTTTAAATGATAATTTCAAAACGGTTGAGAGCCTCTAGTCTTTCCATTGCTCTCTGCATGTCTGTCTGGGGCTCTGGTTAATCTCCCATTCTTTGTTTATTTGTTTCATAAAAGCAGAAACTTGTATGTTGTAGTTACAGGGCACACTGGATTTTAAGTTTGGAACTTCTTCAGGAGCTGTATCTTAGCCTTGAGAACTTTCTAGTTAGAAACTTGTATGTGATAACAATACTATTGGGATGGAGTGGGTTATGGAATGCTGTATTGGGTTTGATTTATAATACTCATAGTGAGATTACTGTAAATCATCAATACAATGAATGAAGTTATTAATTTTATTTTCATCTTTTCTGGGCATTGTCAATTCAATTCACTGCAAAGCAAGTTAAAATCCAGAATTTTGTTGGTGGTTGTACACTTTTTTTTATTTTGTTGACTTATAATGAATGCAATGAAGCCGTTAGAACATATATAGTGTTTGTCCAACTTTCTCAGAGTCCACACCGATTCCACAATCGATATTAACCACCACATCATCCACAGTGATGATGCCACGCAACAGATAATTAAACTAAACTTGACATGGAGATTGAACATGTTCAGAAGCAGGTTGCAAGCAGAAAACACAACAAATTGGTTTAAGAGAGAGCTTGAACAGAATGATATTCAGAACATCATTGATGCGGATGCAGGCAGCAAAGAAAATCAAAATTAGTTAGCTAGAGTTCATAAACTCATAAAGGAGTGTACAGTTGGCTGAATATACATTAGCTATGATATGGGGTTTATATAGGGTTTATTAGCCAGATATTAGTAAGCTACAATACAAATCAGAAAACCCTTGTGATGAACACTTCTGCAAGAACAGATTACAAGCATTCTAACTTCAGAAAGGCATACAAATTAGGGAAACATGCAGACACTGTACCAAATAGTCCAGGTTTCAGCAAGAGCACCGCTTTTCTGTGAAATTTTGGTGGAAAGAAAGACGCCGGTAACACATGAATGTTGAGAAGGTGCGGCGGAGATTTTCAATTGGTTTCCCATTACTCATAAAAGGCTATAAGAAATAATAAACTTTCAGAGGTGTATACATATGCAAGTAGTATGGCTTTTGATTCCAAGTTTGTGAACGAATATATACTTATTGCTTGGAATCAACGACCACCTGAAAGTAGTGCCGACTCTGGAACATATGATGAATGGGAGAACTTATTGCCTAAAGAAGACTGATACGACTTAGCATAGTCATCAAAACCTTCACGGTGTCCAATCGTTAATCCATTAGAAGAAAACCCGGGAAGTGACACTTCCGGCAAAGCAACATCACCGGCCAAGTACTGAACAACTTGTCGCATGCTTGGCCTTGCCACTGGCTCCAAATTATAGCACAAAAGCCCTAGCTTCAACACCAACTCCACTTCCTCGGCCACAAAATCCGTACCAAGGCTTTGATCTCTTGCCTCTAGGATGTTACCTCTATTCCAACAAGAAAACACCCAAGCAACCAAAATCATATCTTCTGGACCCTGTGTCTTAATTGGCCTTTTTCCGCAAGCAACTTCGAGCAAAAATGCCCCAAAAGCAAACACGTCGGTGCTCGTGGTGGCCCGACCTGTTCTTGTGTACTCTGGAGCTAGGTACCCGAGTGTTCCAACTATCTGAGTAGTTTGAGGGTCTGTTCCATGGTCGTATAATCTTGCAAGCCCGAAATCCCCTAGCCTTCCATTCAATTCCCCATCTAGCAACACATTACTGGCCTTCACATCTCTATGAATCACAACCTGTTCCCATTCTTCATGAAGATAGAACAGCCCTGAAGCCACACCTTTGATGACTTTAAACCTCTGGCTCCAATTAAGGGTCACCTCAGGTTGATCAAAGAGGCATTTGTCCAAGCTTCCATTAGGCATGTAGTCATAGACCAAAAGCAGCTCCCCTTTTCGTCTGCAAGCAACTAAGCAAGGCATTAAACATCCGTGTTAAAGGAAATATTTGTATACAAATGCTTATAGTGTCTCAAAATGTTTATATTGTCAAGGAATGCAAATTAACACTTTATCTAGGCAAAAATTCGCACATGGAGAGACAAACATATCTAAATATACATAATTTGATTACATGAGAGATGTGAAAACACCGGACTAAGGTTGTGATAATATGACTTGAAGATTTTAGAGAAGAATACGTAAGCAATATATCATTGCCATTGAACACTGGATTTTAACATCAGAAATATAAATATCAAGAGAGTTGTATGAAAAAAAAAAATTACTAAAATGTACTGAAGTAAAACAGAGAACTTGAGAAATTTGGTGAATATATTATCAAAATTTGAAGACCATACCTGCAATATCCCAACAGTTGTACTAAATTCCGGTGACGAAGCCGGCCAATACTAACAATTTCTGCTACAAATTCCTTCGTCCCCTGTGTTGATTCATGTGATACCCTCTTCACTGCAATCTCAATTTTAGAGGAGGGTAATAAACCTCTATAAACTTTACCAAATCCCCCAGTTCCCAAAAGCTCCTTTTCCCTAAACCCTTTGGTGGCTATATACAATTCTTTGTATTTAAACCTCTGAGGACCATACTCTAGCTCCCAATCTTCAAGCACTTCTGCAAACTTCCTCTTCCTACTTATGACATAAAGCATCCCCGAAACCACCAGCAAAACCAAACTCACTGAAATCAGAGGCACACCAAAGGTGAAAAGCATGGACCTCTTTTTACCTGCAATGCTAGGCAACTTGGGAAGTTTGGAAGCTATAAGGTCTTGAGCTTGGCCATTCATCCTAAAGCTCCAACCCACTGCATAATGGGATGTGAGGAACGGACCAGTTGAAGCGGAAAAGCCAACATACATGGTTTTTTTTAGAATTGGGGTAAGGTCATATTTCAAAAACAAAAGTGGAGTTGGGGGTTTAGTTGCAACAGCAATTGGAGCCATAGTAACTTCAATTTGCTTCTTGGTACCATCATATTCAACCCAAACTCTCATTTCTTTACCACTGATAAGAGTCAGGTTCTTGAAGTACTGACCATCAAAATAACCAGCTGGAGCAGCTTTGACAGAGCGCAAGCCATTGATGTCTATCCCAACATGGTTATCATTGATGTCACTGAATTCCGCGTTCTGGATAGTGTCAAGCTCCACAGCAAAAACATGATTGCTGAAATTCCCATTGTTGGAGACGTTGAACAGGCTCAGGTACTGGCTCGACGTAGCTCCGGGGAGGCCTTTCGTCGGAGCGATGAAAAAGGCCATTCCATGGCCGCTGAAAGTAGTGTACTCTGATTGGATGGCAAAGATAAAGGTGGTGGAGAAGGAGAAAGCGGAGTCGTTCTCTGAGTTTTTGAAGGTTACCGGGTTAGGGTAGAAGGCATGACCAGTTCTGTCAGTTCTCTCTTTGGTGCGGTTCGTAAGCTTCAAGAGACCTTTTGGTGTGATCTCTGCTATGCCGTCTAGACTTAGATTAAGACCAGAACGGCTAGAGAAACCATCATTGTAGATGAAATTGAGGTCTTGGGCTTCTGCGGGTGCCAGAAGTACTAGTAGTACTAGGAGAGCAGAAAGCTTGACAAACATGGCTGGTTAGGCGTCTGTGAAGTTTCTGGACCTTCCTTCTTGGGTATTTATGGATCTAAACCAGCCAAAAAATAAGGAAAAATCAAGGCATTAGCCGATATCCGAGAAGAGTATATTGGGTAATTCGTTACAATTTAGACCATCATTGTTAGAGTGGGTTAAAGATGTTGTTTTCATGGAGAAGGTCCTGTGATATAGACGATCCAACACCTGCGCTATCGTACGCAATGGGAAATTATATTATTGTCCCGAATTATGGCGATTCATGTTGATGTTATTGGCTCGTATGATTTGTAGTTATTTTTTATCGGTCTTAATTTAATTTTTCTTTGTTTTTTCACCCATACATAGTCCCCACCAAATTTGAGTGATATTATTGGCTTGCAACACCACATGGCAGTGCCACGTAGTACTCTTGGACCACAAAATAATCCTCCTAACACAACTAGTTCGTCTCCCCTACACTAGGTTTTGATTGGTCAATTCCCTTAGGAAGAAAATCTAATTATCACAATAATCATAAGCATATACAACTCCTCTTTCATTTCAACAAGCCCTCACAATCACGTGCTCCGTTTTTTTCATTTTTTTTTTGCATTCTAATACCAGATAAATCGTAATATTGGAGCGAGGGATTGTAATGATCAAAATGAATGATTGCATGATGAAACTCAAATTAGACCGGTGATAAGATCGTAGTGGTGAAGTATACTAGTCCTCCATTCTTAATTTTAAAGATAAATTGTGAAGCGGAAATAGTTTTGTTCCACATTTTTTCTAATTAATTCATGTATTTATTATATATATAGACACTTTTGGGTCGCATATCCACATCTCAACCGTTCAGTTTTTAGGTATTAATGTATAAATCATCTCTGCAAAATTTCAGCCAGATTGATGATGTTTAAGGTATGTAACTCGCTTAAACCAATGGATGAACTAAATCTGTCCAATCTGAATCATATTAGCTTTAAAGCTGTTATCAATGCCTTAACGACCATCAATTTGGTTAAATCTTTACAGAGATGATCTATACATTAGTACCTAAAAACTGAACGGTCGAGATGTGGATATGCGACCGAAAAGTGACCATAAACTCTAAATGCTCACTTTAATTTCAGAGCGAGGGCTCGCTCTAGATAGGATCTGATATATAATACATAATGGTTCTATTCAGACCTCTAAATTTTTTATTTGAACCTCTCACAGTTTTTTTCCTCACCGGTAGTGTTAGGGAATGTTAGCAAATTAGTTCTTGTAGTTTGAATCATTTTTCATCTAGTGTTTATAATGTCGATACCTGTGATTAATGATCAAGGATTAATTTAAGACATTTCCTTGTATTTTATATCTCTATCCTTGATTGCTAAACTGAAAATAGGGACGACTAGACCGAAAATTTGACAATCTCCGCATTTTTTTTCTTTTTTTGAAAGGGGCTTTGGCCGTCTCCGCTGCTCCGCATTTTCAACCAAACAAGCGTATGGGGTCCTCCTATGGTCTTTGGATTGGTGAGGAAGAAATAAAATAAGCGTCTCCTAGTCATCTTTTCATACATTTACAGTCAACGTTCACTGCCCAAGTTGAAGAAATAAAATTACACAACAATGTTCAAGGTTGATGACATTTAAAGAAATGAAATAAACTCAATTATTTGGGTTTGCTTGAGATAGTCCTAATAATTTATCAAATCCATTCCCCATGAAATTAGTTTCCAGGGAGTGTTCGAAGAACCGCTTATTTTCCCATTATTTTTTTTTTATAATGTTTTTATTATTATTCAATTAGGTAGTTGGAATCTATGACTTTGAATGGTTTGTTTTCTATGTCAGATTATTCTCTATATATTGGTGATGTAGACTGCAATGACTGTTTGAACAAATTAAGAAAAATGTGTGACAAAGAGAAGATTAATATGGGATCAGCTCTTCTAAGTAATTACAATTTTGTATCTATTTGTTTGATTAATCAATTAAACTTGTCCAAATTTCTACTCTAATCTCACTATCAATCAATGTCACATGGCATTGATTGCGCCACTTCCATCTCTCACACTAGGAAAGACGGCATATTCTCCATTTCCTGAAGATATTGACTTGTAATTATGTGTATGTGTTTGTGTGCGTGTGTATATAAATACACATAATTACCTTAAGAATTTGAGAATTTTTATTACTTTATGTACATTAGTATATGACCTAATTCAATAATTTCAACAAGGTTTCAACAGTTGATTCTTTAGATTCTTATGCAAGAATTGTGTAAATTGTAAGTGGACTTTGACTTTAAATTCCGATTTATGATATAAATACACATAATTACTTTAAGAATTTGAGAATTTTTATTACTTTACGTACATTAGTATATGACCTAATTCAATAATTTCAACATGATTTCAACAGTTGATTCTTTAGATTCTTATGCAAGAATTGTGTAAATTGTAAGTGGACTTTGATTTTAAATTCAGATTTATGATTTATTTAATTATCGTTTCATTTATCGAGCATTGATTGGTTTCGAATATTATTTGGTTTGGATTATATTTCAAGCATTATTTATAACTATTTGCATTTCGCTAAGCTTGGAAAAACATGGCTAGCTACTGTTCTTAATTCTATCCCATGTAGTCAATGTCACGTATTAGTCACTAGTCTTCATTTAGTCTTTGCATATGCTTCCAAGTCATCGGATCCTACTAGCCAAAAAATCAATGCAGCCGACATTTGAGAAGAACATATTGAATGGACATAATTAACACTAGTCCAAGTCAAGGGTTGGACTGCCATTGTCACACTCATCCCAACAATTACGACATTATATCAAATATGAATTTCATTTTACAACTGAAACAGAATGCCATCGAAAATTAAGCTCGAGCAAACTGAAGACGGAAAACGCTCCAGAATAGCACACCTCAAACAAATCAAAAACTACATCAAACATTCTTATATCAAGAAATATGGATCAGCTTCAACTTAACCCAAAGTTCTTGGTCTTGCAAATCTAAATCATAAAATTCAACACTAGCAAAAAATAATTTGATATGTTAAGCTAGGTCATTTGTGATGAGTATGTTAGGAAGGTTGTGAATATGGCCAAAAATAAGCAACAATATATTCTGCACGTATTTACACATCAAACTGTTATACTATGTGCATCAAAGTGTAACTTACACACTCAAGTCCAAAAAGAGTCTTATCTCTGAAAGGTAGTAAACAAAACCATCAAACTCATATTGAGTTTTAACTAGCAGCACACATTTGTATTGAGCAATCCAAAACATGCCATCGCTATAACTCGAGAATGATACTTCACCATCTACTAAAACTTCATTATTGTTTCTCAAGGGTTTAAAGGATGGAAGATGTAATTAATTGTTGAAACCAAACTCTATACTTATGTTCCTTAGGAACTTGGGTACAAATATTTGCATGTAAACTTTCACTCCTGTGATCTCAAACAGTATTTCATGAACAAAACCTCATAAAAGAAACCACAAACACAAAAACGGATAAAGAAATAAAAAATCTGATCAAATTCTATCTAGTTGAAGAAGAATTAGAGTAGCAGCTCGTCCTATCAAACCTGGGATTCACCACCACAAGTACCTTCCCCTCTTTATACCACCCAGTCTACCAAAACCAACTCCCCGGGCCTCGCGTTGGGCTCAATGGGCCTCCGCCCGCATACCACCTCCAGCAAAAGCGCGCCAAACGCATACACATCCGAACCCGTACTAGCCTTCCCGTTTCTCGGCAACTCCGGAGCCAAATACCCGAGCGTACCCACGACCCGAGTCGTATTCGAGTTCGACCCCTGTTCATGCAGCCTCGCCAACCCAAAATCCCCAAGCCTCCCATTCATTTCACTATCCAGCAACACATTGCTGGCCTTGACATCTCTGTGAACCACAACCTGCTCAAACCCTTCGGGTAGATAATGAAGCGCAGAAGCAATCCCCTTTATAATCCCAAACCTCTGTTTCCAACTCAACACCCATTTCAGCTCATCAAGCATCCAAGCTTCCATTTTCCATGTAATCATAGAAAAGCATTAGGTCGCCTCGTCGGCGACACCATCCCAGTAATTGGACTAGATTTCTATGGCGGAGCCTACCTATGCTTGCGATTTCCTCCACGAATTCCCTTAGACCCTGTTTCGAATCGTTCGAGATTCGCTTGACGGCTACTTGGGTTCCTTTGAATACTTGGCCGAACCCGCCTTCGCCGAGGAGCTCTTTTCCTCTGAACCCTTTTGTGGCCTTTTTCAGTTCTTGGTAGGAGTATCTGTGTGGGCCGAGCTCGAGCTCCCATGACTCCATTGGCTCGGTGTTCTTGAGCTTCTTGATGAATAAGTAGACGGATAAGGAGATTACAGATGGAGTGAGAGCAATGGCTGCGACTGAGACTCCGATTTTCAGAGCTGTGTGATTTTTTTTTGGGTTTTGGAATTTTAGGAAGAGAGGCCAGATGAAGGGGTTGGGGCTGTCCATCAATCTTGAAGCTCCAGCCAAGAATGTAGTGGGACATAGCAAGCAGACCTGTTGAAGCTGAGAACCCAACATACATAAACTCATACGGAAGCTTTCGTATTGGAAGCTGTGTTGAGGCTCAGCATACAGGGCCATAAGGAGGACCAATTGTACATGCGAAAATGTGAGTCCAGTTCATATTGTGTATGTACTTAAAGTTCACATTACAGAAGTGATATATAGTTTGATATCTACATTGTTAGTGATGCTAAATGAGCTGCATTTTATAATGTAGTTTTCTTTTCTCATTCTGCATTGTGGTTGTTGAACTTGAGTATCATTGGTTTACAAGTTATAAAATTGCATTGAAGTCTCATGTGCACTAAGGATAGTGACTACATCTGATCTAACATGATTTCTTGTCAAGTAATTAATAGTTGTCCAAGTGGGAGAATGTAAGAAGTAATTTGGACAAACAAATTAATTACCTCAAGCATTGACAGTAATTGTGACCAAGCAGAATAAGTTACTAAGAGATCAATTTGTAATTTTGGACCTTGATTAAGTTTTGTGTTGGCTGGATAGATTGCAGGATAAGGTAACTTGAAATGGCCTTAATATCAGGTCAGTTATAGCCTTATAGGTAATGTGGTTATGGGATAGAGTTAGAGTAGGACTCAAACACTTTTGATGGGTTAGTGGATTGATATACTCTAAGTCTCTAACCACTATATAAAGGGGGTACCTGCAGTAGCTTTAGTACGTGAGTTAAGCACTCTTCCCATTGAGAGTTCACATTAAGCATTCTGCAGAAGATCTTCTTTTTACTAGCTCCAGTCTTCATCCTAGCTGCCTCAGTTCATCAGAATGGATCCACAAGGTTTACTTCTATTATCTTAGTTTTGAGCTTGAATACTTTGAGTTGCTTTTGTATTGGTTGTAATGCATGTTGTGTTTAAATGTTTTGTGGCTTAGCAGTACTACTTGATTGTAATGTAAGGTTTCAACAGTATAAGCAATTGTCAGTCCTGGAATGGTTTTCAAACAAGCATAAAAATCAAAGATCAAGTTTCTGTGTTCAGAAAAGTCTATCTCAGTGGATGAGTAGCTTGTACTGCTAGCAAACAATCACTTTCTAGATCAACATTGGTAACTTGCATCTGCTGAAGTAGCTCTACTCCCATCTTGATTGTCAACGCTCAACATACTGTGCAGAGGCAACATAATTACATGATGTGAGAAATCAGCTATAAACTCACCATTTGCATTCCTTAGAACACTTCCAACACCCCCAGATGTTGAGGATGGCAAGAAAGCGCCATCAACATTTAATTTTAGCTTGTTGTGCATGTGAGGCTTCCAATGCTTGCTCATATGTGACTTATGCCCTTTATTTTCACTACCATGCACTGCTTTATACTCCTCGTACCACACCATACAACTTGAGAGAATTGTTTGAGGGGACATTGAAGTTTCAGACCATAACATAGAGCTTCGATTTCACATAGCCCATATCACTATAAGTAATCTTTCAAAAATATCAGCCTTTAAAGTGCACGCTTTCTCAACCATCCATTCTTTGAATTGAAAACAGGTGAGACATGCACTACTAGGATAAAGTTCATAGACATCAGTCCACAACTGATGTTAAAAAAAAAAACCGATGTCTTAGTGGGTGATGTTAAAGATCGCCAAAACTAAGACATCGGTTCATAACTGATGTCTAGTTTACAACGAGACATCGGTTTAAGGTTCAGAACCGATGTAAAAAGGTTAATGTGATCACTATTTTGGTGTATTTAGCTATTGTCAAACCTTCATATTTTGGCATTAGATGCTTAATGAAATATAGGTCTAACAACACAATTATCCATTTTAACATCGTTATTGATTTAGAAACGATGTCTGATAATATTTTACACATCGGTTCCTGAAGAAGAATGATGTCCAATGCTATGTTGGACATCGGTTCCTTGGTCTATATCGATGTCTATATTTATGCTAGACATCGGTTTTTGTTTATATATCGATGTCCATACTAATGCTAGACATCGGTTTTTGTTTAAGAATTGATGTACATTCTCTTTTTTGACATCGGTTTTTATTTAGTAACTGATTTATTTTCTCTTTCTTGACATCTGTTTTTATTTCCAAACTGATGTATTTTCTCTTTTCTGACATCGGTTTTTATTTTCAAACTGATGTAATTTCTGTTTTTTGACATCAATTCTTCATCAGTAACTGATGTTTTTTTCTTTTCTTGACATCAGTCTGTGGATTCAAACTACTGTTATATCCCTTTCGTGCTGTATTTGGTACTAGAAAGCTGATCCACAAATAACATGAAATTCAAATGAAATTCAAATATTAGGGAATTGCATTAATTTCTATCCAAAATTAGAGCTTGAGGTAGCTTCAAAAGTTTTGCACAATAAACCCTAAAGGCTAGTCTAGAAGATACCACTACTGCAATAACTACATGCAGTATAATTTGTTCACAATTCATCCTGATATCACTTCATCTACTACAAAATGGTCAGCAAAATCTAGCCTTACTCAAAATCATATTGCTAGATCTGCAACATTGACATGACTGTGAACTAAAGAAACAAGTTCATGAAGAGCATGGACGGCAACTAGCTCCAGTTCATGAAAAATTGTTTCTTGCTTTTGCTCATTTCCTTCTAGATCCTGCCTGTCACTCGCCCGATCCAAATCCTTGTCATTTTGATCTGGGTAACATATAAAATCATGGCTATTAGCAAAAAGAGAAATGTCGCTTGCATAAACATGCACTTCATCTCATATGTTAGCACATTCCAAATAATAGTTTAGACCTGATCATCGTCAAGAATGAGCCTGAACAGAACATTTGGATTTCCATCCTATATTTTCAAATTCAGCTACATAGTTTACTTCATTTGGAATAAAACAGAACAACCAACTTTCTTTACCTTGAAAATTGAAACATGGAAATAATCATTTTCAGCACAAAAATTATCCTAGTTTAATTGAGTTGATTATCACGGTACCAGAAACTAACAATTTCCAGTGCTCCATTTGCCTTTTTACAGGTGTTCCAAACTATATTCATGTGATCATGTCTATTGCATCAACTCCCAACCAAAAAGGCCGTAAACTAATATTTTTTTCTTATGGTAGTTATGAAGAAAATAAAGGGTATAATTGAAAACCTGAAGTCGTAAGAGAGGTACTGCAATGCATCACAAAATTTGGTCCTGACTTGGTTGGCGTCAGTTGGCTTCTGACTTGGTATATAAAAGGTCCTGCAATATTGGATCACAATTGAAAACTAGAAAGTTTGAAATTCCACTGACTCAACCTTGACATTAATCATCATTTAACTAAGCTATGAGGACTAAAGCTGCATTGAGGAAATTAACCACCAGAAATGCATTGTCTAAGCTCATACTACCCATAGAGTACTTTAATGGTCACTTAAAAAAATCAGAATTTCGACAAAGAGTAGCTTTGGTACAAGTAACATTTGGTGCACTCAACTCTATGTTATCAATACCAAGGCACTATCAAAGAGGCCAATTTCAAATTTCAAAACCAAAACCAAGTGGACATGCAATAACTTGGTGCAAAACTTTAAACATATAAGAAAGAGGCCAGTTTTATAGTCCCCTAAGTTCTATATCCTGGATGAAGAGCACAGAATCAAAAACTTGGTAAGCAATAAAAGCAGCAAACTAAGCTACGTTCAACACATCCAGACATGTAATTATCTTACGCATAATTAAATAAAGCGATGAAAATTCAAACAATTTATTTAGAATAGAAACTCAACAAAGATTAACTTACAAATTGGCAGGTCAGGATTAGCAGTACTATCATCATTTCTTGACCAAATTGGCAGGTCAGGATTAACAGTACTATCATCATTTCTTTCCCCTTTCCGATCTGCATCACCATCTGTAGGTGGAATAATATGATGAAATTCCATTCCAGGAGGTATTACCTAATATTTAGTTCACATCCCTCAGGAATGGAACAAAGAACACATTCCAGATGAAATTTAATTGTCTAGGGAAGGATAAACAGTACCTGAGCAGGGGGTAAGGATGAAATGGATACATGCTGAAATAAAGACACAAAAACATAAAAATAAAGGCAAAATTCGGTCCCCGGCAACGGCGCCAAAAATTGCTCTGCTAAAAATAACACGCAATTTAAAACCCTTTTTGTTGTCAAGTTGTAGTAGTGAAAGTAAGGGATCGTTCTACGCCAAGGATCAAGGGTTCACCTTCAATTTATGTAACCTACAAAACAAAATAAACTAGAAACTATAATAAAACAAATTTAAAAACACAATTGGGGGAATTGTTGATTAATTATGCTGAAAATAAAGTAAGAACAAAAGATGAACTAAAGTAAAGTTTGTGAATATGATGATGAGCAGTTAGGAGTTCGTTATCCACCACTAAACACAATCCAAGTTCCAATTTTTCTTCCTATGTTTATTACTAAGTCATGAGAGAGAGATTGACCAAGTTACAAAGCTAGAAGCAAGCTAAGTACCTTATATTACTTCCCTATAATGTTCTAACAAGAACAAGCGCCGTTATTAGAACCTTTTGAAAACATGCAACATAGAGATCACAAGCAGCTCCTACATTTAGCAAGTTCTAAAGCATTAAGCACATATGGAAGGATGTCAATCTAAGTGTATAAACTAGTACAACAAGCGTGTCTAGTTGCATTCCTCATCTTTGGTACACACCTAGGCGAGAGGTTTTACTACTTCGGTTAAAATCACAAAACTATTAGGTGAATTGCTATTTAACCTAGCACCAATTACATGCATATCCTATATGTTTGCAACCACATAAAACATACATATAAAAGACTCATCTAATTCAGAACCAAAGAACAATCTCATCGACAAAGTAACTAAAACATAGAAATTTATTATGAAACTTAAACCATAGTTTAGGGCTTCAAACTAGCCCCTAACTCAAAAGTATTTAGCTACTCATTGTTCTAAGGTAAACACACAGTAACATATTGAAAATAAAAGAGCAAAGTCGCAGAAAAAGAGAGTGAAGAGGCACGGTGGATGTTGCTTGAAGATGGATGGTCACGGTGGTGGAAGATGGCGACTTTGGTGGCTTCTTTTCCTTATGCTTGTATGGAGCTTCGAAAATCAGAGAGCTAGGGTTCTTTTGAGGTGTGAAATCTGTATGGTCTCGTCTATATTTGACGCCTAGAAGCCTCCTCTTTTATTGTTTACAAACCCCTAACTTTCCTCCTCAAAACCGGGTTGAGTTCTCCTTATTCTTCTCCAACTCCACTTGCTTGGCTGCCACACAATCTTCTGAACCTTCCTTAAGTCTTTCTAATAGTCTCTTGATAAGTATAATGCAGCAAAAATCCAATAAAATTCGTCCCAAAATCTGCCAAGGATATCTTCAGAAAATATAGCCTTTAATTCACTTTCCTGTCTCAACTAGGACTGATTTCCCTCTCCTTGTTTGACAAGGGTTCCCAGCAGATTCGAAGGTGATATTCTGCCACATAATACATCTGATGTCACCCTTCAAAACCGTGCAAAAACCTTCTAGAAAGCTTCTTGAAACGTGGCCCAACAACGGTCTTGAAAATGCTTCGCATAAAGACTTGTCAGAAATTCCAGATTTTCCTTATCCTCTGATCATCTTTGCAGCATCGTAACTTCTTCATTACACCACCTTTCTGGATGATTCTTGATTCTAAACTGCTCTAAAACATATATTATTCAATTCTGGACAGAGAAATTCATGATTATCATCCCTTAAGTCCAGTATAAAAGTCCTTGAAAAAGCTTCCTGAAAAGCTGATGGAAACAGTCTTCTCGAGGAACCAACTTTGAGCACAGCCTCCGGCTTCCTCCTTATCATTCTGGACCAACTCTTTGCCTTCAGTTATAGTAAAACATGTGATCTTCAAATGGTACCAGGCCTTTCTTCATAATTCCACTCGAAGGTTATTCAAAACAGCTTTCCAAAACAGACGAAAATAAGGCAGACTCTTGTACTCTGTTTTCTGCTTTTCTGCAACTGTTTTGCACGGCAACTTTCTCCATCTTCTCTTGAGTTTTATGACCAAATAAATGATCAGAGTCCATCCTTTGCATCACTACTTCATGTGAAGTGCCTTGATTTCCCCATTGTAGCTCTCCTTTCTCCTTAACTGCTTCTCAAAGTACCTAAGAAAATAACAAAGTTAAATTGATCTTTTTAAGGAATAAACTAAGCAAAAGTATAGAGGTTTGAACTATAAATTCATAGCATTTTATGCTCCTATCATGAAACCCAGTCGGATGCATGTGTAGGAAGCAACCCCAATGTGTTAAGCTGCCAGGAACAATGACTATTTAACAAACTAGATTCCTTTATAGATATCATTAGGGATAAAGCAATTAAGAAAGTTGAAGAATAATTCACCTTCCACACACCAAGTGCCAAGCCCCCAAATTGGCAACTTTGGGCCAAGAAGATCCACTTTGCTGTCCTTGTAGGGCTCAAAAATACATAACCAAATTAAAAATCACAACATCAAGAATCTCAAGAACGTGGAAATCCACAATTAGTTCAAATCGCAAAACTCAAAGTAAATCACCATATGTCAAAATCACTATTTTTTTTTTCAACAAAAGGTTGAAGTTGAACAAACAAATATAAAATACTACAATGAATGAAACATAATTTTTCAGTCCTTCGATATTGATAATATTGCAAGGGTAAAAACTAAATCAGTGGCAGTAAGATATAAACTTAAAACATATTATATAAATATATCTAATAGGGTGGAAAAAGCTTAAACAGCTACTGACATACCTCAGATTGTTCAGAGAATCAATGTCCAATGAATACAACTCCTCAACCTGCAAGGTCGTACCAAGGCATATTGGCATAAATGAAAGTGAACTAGTCACAACATAATACTTCGACTAAAATCCCAGGTCATCTATTTGGTTAAAAAATTTGGTGGATAAAGAAAAGTTGGATATAATGAAAGAAAGGGTTAGTGTTGGTTACAATTTACATTTTTAAAAAGGATAGAGCAGTGGAAACTCCAATCTCACAACAAGAGCAAACATAAATCCTAGAAATGATTATAAGCTAAGATCTAGCAGTACCATTGGACAATCAACAAGGTTTATGGTTGATGTTAAGTTAATAGTAAGATTGAGCTTTACTCAAATTAAGTTCTATATCCAACTGCAAAAACGTGATATTGTGCAATTCAAAGGGAGTCCAACACTTGTATTTTCAGCATACTCGTTTATAACTAACAATCCCAGCTTTGTTTTTGATCTACCTGTGTTGTCATGATGATAAACAAAACAGTTCTCATACATTCTATACATTTCTATCTAAACAGGTGATAAGCATGTGGTTGGTTCCATACACTAGAGTATTAAAAGTGTGATAATTTTCAATACACTGTTCCAAGACAAGTATATTTATCAAATACACATACTGTTCCATATGATTTATAAGGGCAGTTTACAGAAAGATAAAAGTGCCTGTCCTCATCATTCTCATTAGTTGCACAAAGACAAAACAAATCATATAGCAAGTATACAGAATCTTCTCAGTATAATTTTTACCACAGTGAAGAAAGTATACCTTCTGCATGTAATACCTCATAGCTTGGATCAACTACAAATGCCTTCTCTTCTATCTCTTCAAATTTAGCACACAATATTTCCTTTCCATATCACAATTTTCTATCCCATTCTTTGATTCTTCAATCACCTTAGTCAATCTCAGTGTTCTTCTTATCAATGTCCTGAAAACTGAGTAGCATGAATTAAGGACATACACTTCATTACAGCAGTTCAGGAGTTCAATAGTGATGCATATACTTACACACTGAATGTCATTGACCTTGAAGTTCTTTAACTTTTACTTTCACCCCAATTTTCTATATTTTTTTGAAGCTCTGAGGCCTAGAAACAGAGACAACTAGGAATCAGTCAAGCAAAAAGAACAAACCAGAATTCAGGTATGCATGCGCTGCATAGCATATATAGTAAATCCATTCTCAGACTTTTGATTTTGAATCACAAGGTAGCGAAGATAAAGAAAAAAATCAGGATTACAAAAGGACAGTATTTTGTTGGTCATCACAACCACGTGATTGAGCTACTCCAGATTTACAAAAGGACTGTATTTTACTCCTCCCTTTAACTCTGTATTTGCATGAAAAAATAAGAATGATGGTCAGTGGGTCACATTTGATGGGGGTGGGAGAGATATCAAACTCAGAGACAAGTCATACCTCTGTGTAAATTTCTGCAGTATCCTTGATAAGGGATTCTTTATGGAAATAATAAAAGCATAATCAGCACAGATGATTTCTTGAATCAATACATCCATGGATATATTCTCATGATCTAGTTTAGCTTTACTACATTTAATAAAAGCTCTTTGATTCCATTTTGAAGCCCAAACCTGTCAAGAATATGGAAGAAATAAATGTCATAATAGCATCATATGATGGATCTTAAGTCACCGTAGTCTTGTATTCTTAGTTTCTTACAAATGCATGTCCAATAGATCTTCCATCAAATACTTTAATAGAAGCCTAATTCAGAGCTTCATTCTCAAATCTTCCATCCATTTCAGGATTGATGATCATGGAACAAAATATTGGCCTATGAATGTAACTAGGGATATGAGAATTAGCCCATTCTAACAAGTGTATGATGATTTTTAGGACAATCAGGAAACGTTTCCTGAAAAGATTGTCCAAATGTATTTGTTTATCAGTATCTACTTGAAGGGAAACCTTGTGATCTGCAAATATATTTACTGCAGAAAAACCTTGTGATATGCATGTATTCTGTTTTCAACTAATGCACATAAAATTGACATCCTAAAATTTCACATTGAGTAAAGAGACCTACAAACCAAACCATATTGAGTAAAAAAGAGGTTGCAGAGATAATATCAGTGACTGAAACAATGACCATTTCTGGTTGCAATTGCTGCAAGAAAATCAATTCCAATTGAATAGAAAAACTGAAAGAGAGGTTTGATTATTACTTGGAGAAGATGATTGAGGCCTTGAGAGCTTTCCGTTCTCTTTCTAGTTCTCTGTGAAGAAGAAGAAGGCACTTAGCTTCTCAAACACATTACAGCTACCTCAAAACCCATTACATATACCTTAAACAAAACCCCCAAAACCCAAAAACACAATCCAGAAACGAAATACCCATCACTCCATCAACAACTACCAGATTATCAACAAATCATCGACTACCCAATACCCATCACTCCATCACCTCCAAATTACACAAACACCCATTGCAATATCGAAAACCAACCACGAAGGAATCTAAAACGCACTGAATATGATGAGAATTTCAAGCAAAATTGAGAGGATAAAGATGAAAGTGATACCGTCGGGGTGGAAGGAGGAAAGAGAAGGAGGAGGGGCAAGGCGGAGCTCCGGCGTGGACTGCGTCTTTGGCGGATCTAGTGAATTTGAGAAGAGAGATGAGAGAACTAGTGAGCCAAAGGAAGAGGAGGAGGAGGATAGTGGAGGCAGAGAAGGAGGAGAGTGGAGGCGGTGGCTGCAGCAGAGAGCAGTCGGGTGTTGGTCGGAGGTGGAGGATGAGGAAGAGGAGGACGAGTGTTCATCGGGTGTCGTGGTGTCTAGGGTTTGAGAGAGAATTGTCGCGTGGGAAACTGACTAGGTGTTGGAGGCAAATGAAATTTTGTTCCCCCGCCTCATCAATTTTTTTAACTTAGTCGTTTCCGCGCCTTCTCAAAATTTTGTAAAAAATCATAGACATCGGTCAAAAATGATAATTGATGTTAATTATACAAATAGAAATCGGATTTCCAAGAACTGATGTTAGAAATCTCTTTTACATCGCGTGAATTCCTGACCGATGTCTATGACATGATGTCTATTAACATTATTCTAGTAGTGATGTTAGCATGTACCTGAAGTATTAAAAGGTGGTGCTGCAAGTATAGTGGATGCAATGTGAGAGCCACAGAAAACATGATTTACATCTTCAAAGGGGTAGTGACAAAACAGACAATTAGTATCACCTTGATAACTTTTAATTAGTAGGCAATTTTCCTTTAGTTGGTGGTTGATTATTACATGCCCTCCCTCCACACACAGATCTTTCCTTTATTAGGCACATTGTCTTTTCATAAAGCCTTCCATAATCCCTGAAATGGATTACCAGTAGAAGATGAAGCCAAGGTATTACTAAGTTTCATGTCTCTAACAATCCAGTATGTAGTCTCGACTTAGAAGAAACCCTTCCTTTCCAATTTCCAAGTGAGTTTATCTGCCAACTGATGTTTACTGATATGAATGCATTCAATCTTTTCCACAATATCAGGTTGAAAATGGTGATGTAATACTGAAGTAAACCAAGTATTTGTCTCACTACAAATTAGCTCATTTTCAGTTTGAACTCACAATTATCAGGCTGTGAAACCATGTACCTTGGTGCGTCAGAGATCCAATTATTTAATAGAAAATTACAGAGTAGCACATGACCAAAGATGTAAACACAAAAAACCCACTTTTAAAAAGATTTATACAAATAAGGACATGAGCTTAGGCTCAAAAACCAAATTATGTAAGCCTGATTCCCAATTTTAATGAAAAATGACCAAAATGCTTGGATTTTATAACAATTTACGGGTATTGCCACTGATCCAAAATCCAATTCCCAAAAATGAAAAATCCAAACCAAACGACGGAGCCAACGCAAAAACAGAAACCCAAAACCCCAAATCTCTGAAGCAGTAGCAGCTGGGATTCAAATCCTTGCTCAGCTCGAATCTGGCTTCAATGGAAGTCAATAATTTAAGTCCTTACTTCAATTTCGCTGCTATTTGGTTCAATTAAGATTCCGATCCGGTTTTGATTTGTGAGGTGGATTAGATGTGTGAAATTCAGTAGCTTTGTGAAAATTTGTATATGCTTGATTTGGATTTAGGGTTGATTAGTGGTTGGATCTGTGAGGTTTCAATATTGAAAATTTAGTTCTTTATATGCAAAGAGATTTTAATCAAGAAAAGATCAACTTTTCTGTATTCCATGAGAGAATTAAGCTTTACTGTGTATAAACATATCAATGATACTCTGTTTGTGTAGTTTTAGCAAACCCTGCAATCATATTCAGCTATAGCTGCTCTTAAGGTCTTAAGCCTTGCTCTTAAGACCACCAGAAATGGCTTCCACAGGTACATGTCTACCCACCTTAGCTTTTGGTTATACTTTCTGGGTTTTCATTTTGAAAAAGAAAAAAAAATCAAAATTGCCGGCCATGGAATTCTGGGTATCTGATCTTTCGGTCATGTATTTGAGTCTAATACCCATTAACATGGTTTCTAATTATTAGTTAATCATGATCAAAGGAGTTGTTTATATGGTGCAAAAGTCAGTTCTTGAAACTAGTGAGAGAAATTGATAGCATATATTGGATCAATATTACACTTACAGGTTATCTTTGATAACTATAATATGCTTATGGACAAGAAAAGCAAAAATCAGAGAGAAATGGAAGACATTCATATAGTTCTACTTTTACAGATCGTTGCAAGGTGGCACATGTTATGCGACCCTTGGGTTTTGTACCTGCTTCAATTATTTGTGTGAACTTGGCTTTCCTTGAAACACATTTTCATGTTAAAATTAGCTATTTTCTTTTTCTGCAATCTGTAGCTACTATCTACTTGGCTTGTTTCAATTTAGTTGAAAATACCAATTTCACTTTGCTTATGGTCAACTCGCAGGCTGTTCCAGTACATCCAAGGTGCTAATTTGAATTGCTCTCGAATTGGCATGACAGCTCCTGTGCTGACAAGCATTGTCCCTGGAGCTGGCCCTCTGCACTCATCCGCATGCTTTGTGAGATTCTATTTGCCAATGAAGTTTCAAGCTTCCCCACCCACACCCCTTCCAGAACTCAACTTGAAACCTTATACATGTGATAGTCATTACACTGCGGTCAGGAAATTCTCGGGATTTGCAAGAGATAGTAACATTGTGCAAGAAGCACAGAAACTCGCCACCAGACTTAGCAGGTCTCCATGGGCTAATTCTACATCAGAAGAAAGTAGATCTACTTACTCGATTGCACAGTATAACTCCCCTTTCCGGTTGATTGGGTGTGTGAATGAAGTTTGGGTCGATGTCAATGCCTCTGGATTGCTTTTCGATTCTTTTTATTAGTGATGTTCTGGAATACCAGATCGCTATACATTTTCATGCGTTTTTGCTATCATAAGCAAAATGTGTTGCTCTGTTATTCGTAGAACAATATGTTCCTTGAACCTTTTCTAAAGATATACGGATCTTGAAGGACCTTGAAAGATAGTTTCAAATAGTCATATTGGGGTTAATAAGAGCATCTCCAATGGATTTTTCTTTTGGCTTGTGTCAAATTCAAATTTGACATGTGACATGGCAAATTTGAAGAGAGAACATTTTGACAATTGTTAGCTCCAATGGAGATGTCAAATTTGAATATTACTTTAATATATAAAATCTGGAAACTGGAAACAGAAACTGCTTGAAAACAGAAACAGAAACAGTTGAGGAAAATGAAGTTCACTAGCTGCCACTGGAAAATGATACATGCACTAAAGATTCTTGAACAAGTGAATAACAAACAAGCAAACATAATTAGCAAAGTTCAGAAAATATACCCTCCATGGGGGAAGATCAAATTCTAATATTAAACAATAAGGATATGTTAACACCTCTCTGAACTTCTCAACTCAGGACTCCAGAAATCATTTGAATATCATCCTAATGACTAGGATTTTCTGCAAGTTATAGTTCTCCCAACCCCATTCCTTATTTCACAAGAAAAAGACTTTCAAACCGCACCAAACCAGAAACTAATAAGCACTTTACAACATTGACCAAGGACACAAACTAGAGAACTGAATACAAGACACTTCATAATAGCTATAACTTATGCCAGCTAGAAATCTACAAGTATTAATACAAATATACACCTTCTGAGAAAAAGGCCAGCAATGCCGTGACAAAACAATCAAAATTGATTCTAGAATCAAATTCTGGACTCCAACAAAAGACAAACTATGATGAAGAGCACAGATGTGCAATGAAAAATAATTCCATTACAGTAAACAGTATCTATAAAAAAAAACCCAGCTCAAATTTATCAGCATAATAATGCTACACCTATATAATACTAATCGAAAACATGAACAGAAAAACACTTGAAAGCTTTCATCTTTCTCCCTTTCCCTCACTTTCCCAGCAACCCAATAAAGAGCAGACTACAAAACTACAAGACCCAGATCCAAAACCCCTCAAACTAACGAAAAAGATCAAAACTTTACCACATGAAACTACAAATCCCAGCCAAAGAGCAAAATGGTATGCAAAATATGGCACTGAGAAGCTTGTAAAAGCTCTATAACCGTCTATTTAGTTACTAAAAAAAAGCAAAAGGTCTAAAGGTGCAAATTGGAAATTTAACAAAACCCTTTTGCATCCACTTTACCAAAATTAGTTTGATTTTGAAGTTCAATATAGTACCGAATCGCTACAAACTACGCCTATTTCTGCAAAGAACTTGACCAGAGAAGCACAAGATGCAAATTGTATCATTATTTGCAGTAGAAGAGTTCACCTTAGTAAAAATGAAGAATTAATATGACCAAGTCATAGTCATTCTCTTACCTTGGGCTTGGCTGGAAGGTTCCAAATTCTTATTTCCTTTGCACCAATTGAGCACACCAAAGCAACTACAAACCATTGCAACATACAATTCCAATTCTCTACTGCCCTAACCACATGTCTTCTTGTATCTTAAACCTCTTATACCCCGAACCTTGAAATTCAGCAACCCACTAAACAGAAGTAAATAAACATGAGTACTCAAGATCTATGAAGTGAAATTTGAAATAAGCAAAAGCTGGGAACTTGATGAAAAACCGTGGTAAGAATCTGAAACATTTGGATCCATGTTCCTAATATTGAAGAAGAAAAAAGAAACTTGAAGAGAGGAAGCTCGAAGTTTTGGGTTTTGGGTGAGACCAGAGGAAGAAACAGGCGAAAGGGAAAGAGAACGAGAGAGAGCGAGAGGGAGAGAAAGAAACAATAAAAAAATAAAAGACTGAGAGGGAGAAGCTGTCAAATTTGACGAGCATGGTCTTATGTCAAATACACGTGTAATAGACTCATGGGTTGGAACATAATTTGGTTGGTCAAAACTATACGTTAGCTGTACAGATGGCAAAAGACCCATCTGTTGGAGATGGTCTAAGTTCATCAAAGTTTTATTAAAGGTGCATCTTTACTAACCAGCATGCTAATATACTTGTGTTTGCTTGCTTGTTGAAAATTATAATGGTAAGTAGTTAAGTTCTAGTCAAAAAAAGGAAATTGATGATGATAAGATAGTCTCAGTTATTGATTATGCCTCTTTTGTAGTTAGCATCTTTAAATTGTTTGCTAAGGAAGTGGGAACACTACTAGAATTATGGCCTAAGACATCACCACTATTAAATCGGTCGGAATTGCACGCGATGTAAAAAATACATCCTAACATCAGTTTGTGAAAAATCGATTTCTATTGTGATTATAAACATCGGTCGTTAAATTAACTGATGTGTAAAGTCTTGTTCAAAAATTTTGAAAAAACGCGGAGGGACTAACTTAAAAATTTTCAGAGGCGCGGGGACTAAATTTTCATTCCCCCCAACACTTGGTATTTTCAGACAAAAAACTATCCAACCCTAGCTAAAGCGACTCCCACTTTCACTTCGAGCAGTTCCTTCACCTTGGCCGACCTCGTTCTCCCCGACCTCGTTCTACGACCTGAGCTCGTTCTCCGACCCAACCTCGTCCTTCAACGACCCGAGCCACCTTCAGCTCCTTCACCGACCCAGAACTGCCTCGATCGACCACGACCACGATCTCCTTCAGCGAGCTCCTCCGACCTATTTCTAAGACCCGAGCTCGTTCTCCGACCCGACCTCGTCCTTCAACGGTCCAAGCCACCTTCAGCTCCTTCATCGACCCAGAACAGCCTCGATCGACCACGACCACGAACTCCTTCAGCGAGCTCCTTCAATGACCTGACCACGACCACGAACTCCTTCAGCGAGCTCCTTCAATGACCTGACCACGAACTCATTCTCCCACCTGAGCTCGTCATTGTCCGACTTGAGCCGGCTCGAGGTAGTTCTCCGATCGCCACCATCGTAGGTCCGCTCTCTCTCTTCTCTTCACCACCAGTGCTGGTTTTCTGGCCGGTTTTGATCTAAAGTTTGGGTCTTTTTTGTTTAATTCTTATGTATTTCAGTTGGGTTTGTTTTTGAATGGCTTAAAGCTCTAAATGCTTTGAATGTTTTTGTTTTTGATCTTTTAAGCTGTTCATGTCGATTATATTTTATTTTTGCAACTTTTAGTTCTTAGTTTGGTCTCATGAATTTGGGTTTTGCTGTTGAACTATGGTGCTTAGATTGCTTGGTTTGGTCTCATGAATTTGGGTTTTCTGTTGAAACTATGGTGCTTAGATTCGTTAATTTGGTCTCATGAATTTGGGTTCTGTTGGAACTATGGTGCTTAGATTAATCTCAGTTAATCAGTTTAATAAAGGGATTTGCTTTTGCCAGATCGACATCATGAAATGTCTTTGATTGTTCAAGTTTTGCGGTTTCTTTGTATTTGTTTCATTATCCAAGCTACTGTCCTTATCTGTGTTATATATTTAACTTTTTTTTCGTCCTTTGTTTTTGTTGTTAGTGGGGAGTTTGAAGGCTAGGACCTATTTGTGATTACAGCTTTGCTCTTTTGGAAAGCCTCTATCAACAACGGCCTCATCTCCTCGACTCTTCCAGACCAGAATTTATATCATCCCAAACAATTATCATCCCAAAATCTTCTTCAAATCCATCAATGGTATCTTACCGGACCAAAAAAAAAAATTAACTCTCCCCAAATCTCTGTAATCGGTTGTTTCTGGGTTCGATCAAACATCTCTAATCTCAGTTGAAGATCCGCGGCTCCACCGGAAGTCTCCGATTCGTGGCTTTGATTCCGATCATGCACTTTGAGGTATGAATTGTGAAGACAATACATATGGTTTGATGGCTGAAATATAGAATTGTGATTCGATTCAAATGCTTTGATCCCATGATCAGTTTATATATGTGACATTTGATTAGGCCACTCACACTGTTAATGTGAGAAAGTGTATTATGCTTTGTTTCACAAGAGATAGTAGTGTGAAATCTCTAAACCAATCAACCATGAATGCTTACTTGCCTGCTAATATTCTCATGGAAGATTTATATCGCAGGACAAGGTGACTATATACAAGATAACTATATACAGAAGCCAAGGTGTTTTCTTTGATATAATTTCTCTGCTTCTCTATCATATATCTTTATAAATTCTCATATTTTTTTTTTTTTGAGAATGAAAGAGAATACATGTTAAGCAAGTTTTGATAATACAATGGATTATTTGATACACAGACTACTTGGCCTTAGTGATTCAGCGCTGACCCCAACTGCCGCTAAAGGGTCTATTTGACTATAATTGATAAGAGCTTTCTTCTTTTACGATCTTACTGATTGTATTACGTTTCTAAAGATTGATTTATCTCAATCTGATTTTTTGCCATTTCTACTCTTTCACTGATATTGATATGAAGGTTTTTGATTTGTTGCACAAAATTATAGATTTATGTTTAGTTTTTAACTTTAAAATCAATCTATATGATATTTATACTCAGTGAATCAATCTGTATGATACATATTGTTTTAGTTTCTAATTTGGTTAATGTTGATTGTTTTGTCCAGGTTTCACTCAGCTGGGCATTTGCTAGATGTATGTATGAAGAATGTGGGATTAGGTGATTTAAAGCCATGAAAGGCTATCATTTTCCTCAAGGGTATGATTTACTTCATTGGCTGTGGTTTTTAATTGTACTTGCTGCTTTATCCATGTACTTTTATGTAGCCAGTGTTTCAAATTAGCTTCTTCTTTCGTGTCTACTTCGATACATCAAACTATGTTTTTACTTCATTTGGTAACTTAAGATTTGAAATGTAGTTTCTAAATGGACTGAGAGAGAGCTATCCAATAAATCTTTTTCTCTAACTTTTAAGAGTGCTCTTTTAATAACCATACAAGAATAAACAACTATTGGTGGCTTTTAAGTAACATACAATGGACAATACTTGTCTTTATTTCATTTGTTGGTGCATGCTGGCTCATGTATGTTTCTGTGTATTTGGGTAGGGTTGTGTAATTCCTTACTTTTTTGTTTCAGGTGTGCTTTGGATGGAGAAATACTTAGATATGTGGGTGAAGCTTATCCAAAAGGGGTCTGCTCAGTGTGTTGTGGGAATGGTAAAGATGCAGAGGGCCCAGGATCTGACTTTGAGCTCGTGGTAGTGATTTCAGCTGCTAGACATAGCCCACAAAATTTCTGGTGTGTCAAACTAGTTTAACCACCCAACCACAAATGCTTTATTTCTCTTTAACATTAGATTTCATTATGCACGTAGTCTGCACCAACACCAGTTATTGCAAATTTAAACTGTGTCATGTTGTTATACCAGGTACTTTCTTAGTTACAAATATAAGGAAGATAATGTGGATTTCCTTTTTTTTTTAAATAATTAGCAATGGTAGTTGGCGTTCAGTGTGGAGCATTGAGTTCAAAGATGAAGTACAAATGCTGGAATTAAAAGGCAAACTGCAGGTATTATTTGTTTTGTACTTGGTGCATGATGGATGTGCAACCTGATTCATGTATCTCTTTGCAAATATATATTATGATATGCTTGATTCCTAGCATAAAGGCCTAACCAAGAATAAACTGTTACTTTTCCATGTTCACATCTTCTCGTTCTTTCAGGTGGGTGCCCACTATTTTGAGGAGGGGAATGTGCAGTTAGATGCAAAACATGAATGCAAAGATTCAACAATTTTTCAGGTGGACTTTAAATTGACTATTGCCATTTTATCTTGCTATAGCTTGGGAAGATGTACCATCCAAGGTCTATGAAACTTAATGCATTAGGTATCATATCACTTTCTACATCAATTCTAATCAAGGCTTGCAAGGGAATAAACCTTTATGAGTGGTGGGCAGTACTTACTAAATGAACTTTATGCTATAAACATGCCGGTTAGTGTTGCTAAGTTAGTAAATGGTAAAGAGTTTTTATTGGTTGGCTGGGTCATCTAGTCTGGTCCCTACTAGGATGATTGTAATCAGTTGCTAGTACTTATCAGTAGACTGCAAATCTTCTTAATTAAGTTGACATAACTCTTGGAGATGATGTTCTTAACCTCCTAAGCAATTTAAAGTTTGAAAAGAATACAATTCATCTGACCTTATTATACAATTTCTTAAATATTGGATATGAGGATCTTTGATCTTATTCAGTTCCCATTTCATGCTTTTTACAAATTATTGACAGAACATTTCCTGTGGCTGCTTTTCTTTATTTTTTTTTTCTTATAACTTAAACATGTGACTCTCACGCATTGATGCCCTCTTCTCACACCCTCATTGCAGTCCTCTGAAGATTCTGCAATTACCATAGGCAACATTATAAGGCAACATAAGGCAGAATACTTGGCATCTCTTGAGGTCCAACCATTTGTTGATTTCTCAAGTTAATATATGGTGTTGTTTTACATTTTGAGATTTTTACCAACAGATTTACTTCTGCAGGCATCCTATTCAAACTTGCCCGATACCACTTTTAAGGTACCATTCAAAATTCCGGATTGAGTGTTTGAGACGAAGGACCCAGTTCAATTTACTTCACAAACTGATACAGGGTAAGGGTTTAGCTGTTGATGCTTAAATATATCAATTTTGCACTTTTTATGCCCTATATTAATTTAGCAATTGAAATTAGTAGCAGTGGAACTCTTGTCTTTGAGGGGGCTTATAGCTTCAATGGTATAATACGTATCCATTTGGGCAGCAAGAGTTTGATCCTCACCTTTTCCCCCTACTTTGATTAAGAAACCTGTCATATATACAGTGTACACTCTTGGTTATATTTCTTGCTGAAAGAGGAGTTTTGAAAAAGAAAACATATATTGGTTCTGCTCCCTTTTTAGAATTATCTTTGTTATTTAAGTTTCCTGTTTCTGAGTGATTGGGTAATCTTGTCTGTTAACTACTAAAACAGGACTGTGAAAGGCATCAAATCTGAATAAACCTACTAAATCACCATTTTTTTTTCTACCAGTGGCTAATTGGCTATTTGTAAGAAAAGATGAGTGAGTTGGGTTCATATTCTACCTGGAACATAACAGGAACTTACAGAGGTGTGTAACTAGTGGCCATTTGTTTGTGCATAAGTTTTGTATTACTAACTAGTTCATATAATATTCTTATTACTTTTCATAGAAGTGTGCATTGTTTATACTGTAGGAATAATGGGAAGTAAAGTTTACTCAGTCATGTTTATGCTGAGTTCATTTAAGGTTTCTCATATAACCATTCCCTGTTGTCATTTTCATCTATTTAGGTGCGCCATGTGTTGCTGCAATTGAGAATATGAGCCATTTTGATGCTGATGGGAAGCGTCATTACCCATTTGGTAAAGGCTTAGGCTCAGAGGTATGTACATATATAATTTACTTTCTTGCTTCACATAATATCTTAATTAATCTTAGTATTACAGTTCATGCATTACCATGTATTTGAAAAAGTTTAATTCACATGTTTGCAGGTTGTAAAGCAGTTTGGTATCCCTAATCTATTTGATTTTCCCATTAGACCAACTGTAAGTCCTATGTTTTTTCAGTTCACTTATCATTCGAAATTGCTCTAGTGCATGCTTGAGACTAGCTTGGTTGACAACAAGGGCCATACAATTTCTATACAGTTCAAGTTTTTGTTTCAGAGCACACATTGTCACGATTTTGCTTCTTATCAATTTATCATCTTAATATGGTATATTTGCTGCGGGCAGAAATTGTCTAAAACCTTGATTACATTTATCTGGCAGCTATCTGCGTCTGGAGATCGTGGAGTACCTGAAGCAAAATATTAGCGCATTTCATTATGACTTACATTGATATATGTTTGTTGTGTATATATATATTTGTAGTGGGCGGTAAAGACTCGGAAAGGATATACCCAACAACAACTTGACGAGGTGCACATGGAGGTGGCCGACTACTTGCAGACCTTGTTGTAGATTCTGACTAGGATGGGGATTTTGAGTAAGGCTAGATTGCTATTTTGGTTCACTTTGACTACTTACAGACCTTGTTGTAGATTCTGACTAGGATGAGGATTTTGAGTCAGGCTACATAGCTTTTGGTTCACTTTTTTTGTAGTAGATGAAGTGAATGCAGCAATTATGAACAAAATTGCTGTATATAGGCATTGTTAGGGTAGCTTTGTAGTAGGTTAATTGAGGTTTTGTTTTGCCTATTTTGTGAACTGTCAATGATGATGATTTTGGACAAAATACCCCAATATATATTGAAATCACTTCGGTCAATTGTGGATATTGCAATATTGTATAGCAGCAGCTACATATTTTGTGGACATCAATCCTCTTATTTCAAACTGATGTCTATGTATAAAGTTTAAATCAGTTATAGCTATAAGAACTGATGTCCAGTAAGAGAGATACATCAGTTCCAAAATCAAAATCGATGTCCCATTAACCACAGGAAATCGAATTATTATGTTGGAATCGATGTGCCATAAGCTACTGCACATCGTCTTTTATAAAAAGATCGATGTCCAATATAAGTATTGCCATCGATGAGGACAAGAAAACCGATGTTATGAAAATATATGGACATCGTTTTTTATAGTGATTCGATATATTACATAGCATTAGACATCGTTCTTTTACTGGAACCGATGTAGTATAAGATGATTAACATCGTTTTTTCCCTAGAATCTGATGTTAATGTAAGTAAATAAATCGGTTCATATAATATTCAACTGTGTATATTGAATTAGGAATGGTAGGATATGAGCCAAATTACACGTCTAAATCATGAACAACAAGAAACGTTCATGGTGACTGATGTGTGAAGCAATATCAGTCATCGTTTTTAAGTAAATAACGATGTTAAAATGTATAGTTGGGTTGTAGGATCTATATTTCTATAAGCATTAAAGGCAAAAATATGAGGGTTTAACAATATATAAACATACAAATTTGTCTGAATTTAAACGTATTTACATCGATTTATAATGAAGAACCGATGTATATAATTATACCAGACATCGGCTAAAAACCGATGTCTGCATTTTCCGGATCTTTCTCATCAGGCACTAAGACATCGGTCGGAATTATTTTTCTCATCGGTTTTTGGCCGATGTCTTAGGCCAAAATTCTAGTAGTGGAAATTAAGCAATACATGGTATATAGTACAATTTGAGTTTTTCTGATGCCTTTTCTTTTAGTTACATGGGTTGCTATTGCTATTGAGATTCTTCGGTAGAAAGGATGAGAAAACTATAGGTTATACTGCTACTGTAAAACAAGATTGATTTGTTTTGGTTTTGCTACTAGTTGGAGGTTCAAACCAAACCAATTTGAACCGTTATGTTATCTGGATTCATGCTTTTGTTAATAAAAGATGTATGAGAACAAAGTAATTCATTTTGAGAGAGGTAGGTAAACTTTTTAAGTTCTAGTACCACATAACTACTTGAAAATGACCCTTAAGTTTCTTGTAAATCGTCGTCAACTTCTTTGCAGTCTTATTTAATATCTCGCTTTTGCTCTATTGCAAATGGTAGAAAGTTTCAGTCTTTCTAACCATGGTAAAAGCTATTATTGATCTACTCCTATTCAAATTGAATTGATATGCTGCTATAGTCTATAGTTTATGTCAATGATATGCTCTGCTACTATTCAGTGATATGATCTGCAATTTGGTTCAATGATATGATCGGCTACTATCAATGATATGATATGCTAGTGTTCAAATTGAATTGATTTGTCATTCATGGATTGACATATCTAATTGCTCCTGCTACTGCTCCTGCTATTGCTACTGCTCCTGATACTGCTACTGCTACTGCTCTTGCTACTGCTACTGCAACTGCAACTGCAAATGAACTTGCTACTGAACCAATGACACGTTTAGCAATAAAGAATACGAAAAAAGTTTGACGAAGATCTTTGAGATTCTCTCTCCTAGCAACGTGTAAAAGGACGATGACGAGTGCAGTAGCAGAACACGAATCGTAGAACTGGACGAGTATGAGTGGGGCGAGTACAGTAGCAGGATTGGATGAGTGCAGTAGCAGGATTAGATGATGACGAGTGTGAGTGAAATTCAATTTGAACAGTAAGTGAAATTCCCGTGCATATTAATTTCAATCAGGTAAATTGTAGATTACTCATTTAAAGTTTCAATCTTTGTTTTAACAATAAGATTGTGGGAGGAAGTAAAGAGAGAGAAGCGTACCAATTGTAAGGTGTTTCTAGGGATATACTCCTGAGGAGGCCATGAATTCTTTCTACAATGGAACAAAGTACCACTAACCATGATCTTCTTCGATCAAACTAATTTAATTGGTTCTGTCTTCTGTTGTGTCAATTTTACAAGTGCAGTAGCAGAACTGGACGAGTATGAGTGCAGTGAGTGCAATAGCAGGATTGAACAAGTGCAGTAGTAGAACACAAGTGCAAGTGCAGTAGCAAAACTAGATGAGCATGAGTGCAGCGAGTACAGTAGCAGGATTGAACAAGTGCAGTAGTAGAACATGAGTACAAGTGCAGTAGCAAAACTAGACGAGCCTGAGTGCAGCGAGTACAGTAGCAGGATTGAACGAGTGGAGTAGCAGGATTAGGCGATGACGAGTGCAGTAGCAAAACACAAGTACAAGTGCAGTAGCAGAATTTGACGAGTATGAGTACAGCGAGTACATTAGCAGGATTGAACGAGTGTAGTAGCAGAACACAAGTGCAAGTGCAGTAGTAGAACTTGATGAGTATGAGTGCAGCGAGTACAGTAGCAGGATTGAACGAGTGAAGTAGCATGATTAGGCGATGACGAGTGCAGTAGCAGAACTGGACACGAGTACAAGTGCAGTAGCAGAACTGGACAAATATGAGTGCAGTAGCAGGATTGAATGAGTGTAGTAGTAGGATTAGGCAATGACGAGTGCAGTAGCAGGACTGGACACGAGTACAAATGTTGTGGAGTTTTTTGTGTTTTGAAATTCTATCAAGGGGGTATATGTAGTTTGCTAATTATTTAATCCAAACTAGTGCCATTCCCAACTCTCCATAGTACGCTAGCTGTTAACACATGTTTTGCACTATGTATACTGCGCCAAGAAAAAGAAGGGGAGTCCCCAATTTCAGCTTCTAAAAAAAAGCATTGACTTGAGCAACTAAAGAGTGAGATTGTGTAATTAATCTCCATCTTTTCTTTGCCAGCATTGCAAGGTTATAAGCATGCATATTCTGAAAACACAGTATTCCTTCCTGTTTGGTTAAACACAGTACCCCATGACCTCCATTAAATCTTCTGTTCATTGTCTGTGTCACCCCAAACGTTTTGGATAGAGAGAGAGGATCCTTTTTGGCCTCGGCCTTTGGGTCGCGAGAGAGAAGAGCGTACCGCCCTGCCATAGTCACGAGTTTGTTTATAGTTGCGACTGTTGTCATAGTCAACAAGGTTGAAACTTCCAAGAATTATGGATTCAGTTGGGGCAAGTAATCACACAGAGATTCAGGTAGTAGATAACAGTTCATGACTTCATGGCATAGAGAGGCAAGTTTTTTTTTTAGCAAACAACATATACCCCCTTGATAGAATTTCAAAACACAAAAAACTCCACAACATTTGTACTCGTGTCCAGTCCTGCTACTGCACTCTTCATTGCCTAATCCTACTACTACACTCATTCAATCCTGCTACTGCACTCATATTTGTCCAGTTCTGCTACTGCATTTGTACTCGTGTCCAGTTCTGCTACTGCACTCGTCATCGCCTAATCATGCTACTTCACTCGTTCAATCCTGCTACTGTACTCGCTGCACTCATACTCATCAAGTTCTACTACTGCACTTGCACTTGTGTTCTGCTACTACACTCGTTCAATCCTGCTAATGTACTCGCTGTACTCATACTCGTCAAATTCTGCTACTGCACTTGTACTTGTGTTTTGCTACTGCACTCGTCATCGCCTAATCCTGCTACTCCACTCGTTCAATCCTGCTACTGTACTCGCTGCACTCAGGCTCGTCTAGTTTTGCTACTGCACTTGTACTCATGTTCTACTACTGCACTTGTTCAATCCTGCTACTGTACTCGCTGCACTCATGCTCATCTAGTTTTGCTACTGCACTTGCACTTGTGTTCTACTACTGCACTTGTTCAATCCTGCTATTGCACTCACTGCACTCATACTCGTCCAGTTCTGCTACTGCACTTGTAAAATTGACACAACAGAAGACAGAACCAATTAAATTAGTTTGATCGAAGAAGATCATGGTTAGTGGTACTTTGTTCCATTGTAGAAAGAATTCATGGCCTCCTCAGGAGTATATCCCTAGAAACACCTTACAATTGGTACGCTTCTCTCTCTTTACTTCCTCCCACAATCTTATTGTTAAAACAAAGATTGAAACTTTAAATGAGTAATCTACAATTTACCTGATTGAAATTAATATGCACGGGAATTTCACTTACTGTTCAAATTGAATTTCACTCACACTCGTCATCATCTAATCCTGCTACTGCACTCATCCAATCCTGCTACTGTACTCGCCCCACTCATACTCGTCCAGTTCTACGATTCGTGTTCTGCTACTGCACTCGTCATCGTCCTTTTACACGTTGCTAGGAGAGAGAATCTCAAAGATCTTCGTCAAACTTTTTTCGTATTCTTTATTGCTAAACGTGTCATTGGTTCAGTAGCAAGTTCATTTGCAGTTGCAGTTGCAGTAGCAGTAGCAAGAGCAGTAGCAGTAGCAGTATCAGGAGCAGTAGCAATAGCAGGAGCAGTAGCAGGAGCAATTAGATATGTCAATCCATGAATGACAAATCAATTCAATTTGAACACTAGCATATCATATCATTGATAGTAGCCGATCATATCATTGAACCAAATTGCAGATCATATCACTGAATAGTAGCAGAGCATATCATTGACATAAACTATAGACTATAGCAGCATATCAATTCAATTTGAATAGGAGTAGATCAATAATAGCTTTTACCATGGTTAGAAAGACTGAAACTTTCTACCATTTGCAATAGAGCAAAAGCGAGATATTAAATAAGACTGCAAAGAAGTTGACGACGATTTACAAGAAACTTAAGGGTCATTTTCAAGTAGTTATGTGGTACTAGAACTTAAAAAGTTTACCTACCTCTCTCAAAATGAATTACTTTGTTCTCATACATCTTTTATTAACAAAAGCATGAATCCAGATAACATAACGGTTCAAATTGGTTTGGTTTGAACCTCCAACTAGTAGCAAAACCAAAACAAATCAATCTTGTTTTACAGTAGCAGTATAACCTATAGTTTTCTCATCCTTTCTACCGAAGAATCTCAATAGCAATAGCAACCCATGTAACTAAAAGAAAAGGCATCAGAAAAACTCAAATTGTACTATATACCATGTATTGCTTAATTTCCCACTTCCTTAGCAAACAATTTAAAGATGCTAACTACAAAAGAGGCATAATCAATAACTGAGACTATCTTATCATCATCAATTTCCTTTTTTTGACTAGAACTTAACTACTTACCATTATAATTTTCAACAAGCAAGCAAACACAAGTATATTAGCATGCTGGTTAGTAAAGATGCACCTTTAATAAAACTTTGATGAACTTAGACCATCTCCAACAGATGGGTCTTTTGCCATCTGTACAGCTAACGTATAGTTTTGACCAACCAAATTATGTTCCAACCCATGAGTCTATTACACGTGTATTTGACATAAGACCATGCTCGTCAAATTTGACAGCTTCTCCCCTCTCAGTCTTTTATTTTTTTATTGTTTCTTTCTCTCCCTCTCGCTCTCTCTCGTTCTCTTTCCCTTTCGCCTGTTTCTTCCTCTGGTCTCACCCAAAACCCAAAACTTCGAGCTTCCTCTCTTCAAGTTTCTTTTTTCTTCTTCAATATTAGGAACATGGATCCAAATGTTTCAGATTCTTACCACGGTTTTTCATCAAGTTCCCAGCTTTTGCTTATTTCAAATTTCACTTCATAGATCTTGAGTACTCATGTTTATTTACTTCTGTTTAGTGGGTTGCTGAATTTCAAGGTTCGGGGTATAAGAGGTTTAAGATACAAGAAGACATGTGGTTAGGGCAGTAGAGAATTGGAATTGTATGTTGCAATGGTTTGTAGTTGCTTTGGTGTGCTCAATTGGTGCAAAGGAAATAAGAATTTGGAACCTTCCAGCCAAGCCCAAGGTAAGAGAATGACTATGACTTGGTCATATTAATTCTTCATTTTTACTAAGGTGAACTCTTCTACTGCAAATAATGATACAATTTGCATCTTGTGCTTCTCTGGTCAAGTTCTTTGCAGAAATAGGCGTAGTTTGTAGCGATTCGGTACTATATTGAACTTCAAAATCAAACTAATTTTGGTAAAGTGGATGCAAAAGGGTTTTGTTAAATTTCCAATTTGCACCTTTAGACCTTTTGCTTTTTTTTAGTAACTAAATAGACGGTTATAGAGCTTTTACAAGCTTCTCAGTGCCATATTTTGCATACCATTTTGCTCTTTGGCTGGGATTTGTAGTTTCATGTGGTAAAGTTTTGATCTTTTTCGTTAGTTTGAGGGGTTTTGGATCTGGGTCTTGTAGTTTTGTAGTCTGCTCTTTATTGGGTTGCTGGGAAAGTGAGGGAAAGGGAGAAAGATGAAAGCTTTCAAGTGTTTTTCTGTTCATGTTTTCGATTAGTATTATATAGGTGTAGCATTATTATGCTGATAAATTTGAGCTGGGTTTTTTTTTTATAGATACTGTTTACTGTAATGGAATTATTTTTCATTGCACATCTGTGCTCTTCATCATAGTTTGTCTTTTTGTTGGAGTCCAGAATTTGATTCTAGAATCAATTTTGATTGTTTTGTCACGGCATTGCTGGCCTTTTTCTCAGAAGGTGTATATTTGTATTAATACTTGTAGATTTCTAGCTGGCATAAGTTATAGCTATTATGAAGTGTCTTGTATTCAGTTCTCTAGTTTGTGTCCTTGGTCAATGTTGTAAAGTGCTTATTAGTTTCTGGTTTGGTGCGGTTTGAAAGTCTTTTTCTTGTGAAATAAGGAATGGGGTTGGGAGAACTATAACTTGCAGAAAATCCTAGTCATTAGGATGATATTCAAATGATTTCTGGAGTCCTGAGTTGAGAAGTTCAGAGAGGTGTTAACATATCCTTATTGTTTAATATTAGAATTTGATCTTCCCCATGGAGGGTATATTTTCTGAACTTTGCTAATTATGTTTGCTTGTTTGTTATTCACTTGTTCAAGAATCTTTAGTGCATGTATCATTTTCCAGTGGCAGCTAGTGAACTTCATTTTCCTCAACTGTTTCTGTTTCTGTTTTCAAGCAGTTTCTGTTTCCAGTTTCCAGATTTTATATATTAAAGTAATATTCAAATTTGACATCTCCATTGGAGCTAACAATTGTCAAAATGTTCTCTCTTCAAATTTGACACAAGCCAAAAGAAAAATCCATTGGAGATGCTCTTATTAACCCCAATATGACTATTTGAAACTATCTTTCAAGGTCCTTCAAGATCCGTATATCTTTAGAAAAGGTTCAAGGAACATATTGTTCTACGAATAACAGAGCAACACATTTTGCTTATGATAGCAAAAACGCATGAAAATGTATAGCGATCTGGTATTCCAGAACATCACTAATAAAAAGAATCGAAAAGCAATCCAGAGGCATTGACATCGACCCAAACTTCATTCACACACCCAATCAACCGGAAAGGGGAGTTATACTGTGCAATCGAGTAAGTAGATCTACTTTCTTCTGATGTAGAATTAGCCCATGGAGACCTGCTAAGTCTGGTGGCGAGTTTCTGTGCTTCTTGCACAATGTTACTATCTCTTGCAAATCCCGAGAATTTCCTGACCGTAGTGTAATGACTATCACATGTATAAGGTTTCAAGTTGAGTTCTGGAAGGGGTGTGGGTGGGGAAGCTTGAAACTTCATTGGCAAATAGAATCTCACAAAGCATGCGGATGAGTGCAGAGGGCCAGCTCCAGGGACAATGCTTGTCAGCACAGGAGCTGTCATGCCAATTCGAGAGCAATTCAAATTAGCACCTTGGATGTACTGGAACAGCCTGCGAGTTGACCATAAGCAAAGTGAAATTGGTATTTTCAACTAAATTGAAACAAGCCAAGTAGATAGTAGCTACAGATTGCAGAAAAAGAAACACTATGCCAATAATGTCTTCAGACGACACATTTCAGACGACAGATTTTTTGTTTTCTGTCGTCTGAATCTTTTAAACTTCTTTAGACGACATATAAATTAATTCTGTAGTCTGAATAGCATGAGAATCCATACTATTTCACTTTTTAGTAAGTTAGAAAATTCAGACGACAGATATCTGTCGTCTGAAAGAACCGATAAATTTGCATGAAAAAGTGGAAATTTAGGACAACATTCATATGTCGTCTGAGTAAATGGGAAACAAGTGGAAAATTAGGACTACATTCATATGTAGTCTGAGTAAACGGGAAACTGATAGCTAATTTGCTAATCTAAAGTATTCGATCCCTCCCTTGGCTATTTCAGTTTTTTCATCTTTTTAGTAAGTTAGAAAATTAAGACGACAGATATCTGTCGTCTGAAATAACTGATAAATTCGCAATGAAAAAGTGGAAAGTTAGGACAACAGATATCTGTCGTGTGAGTAAACGAAAGACAACATTCATATGTCGTTTAAGTAAATGAGAATAATCTATAGTATTCCCAGTCCCCTCCCTTAGCTAAAACAGAAAAACTCGGCCTTTCCCACTCATTTTGCCAGGACCTTTCCCTTAGCTGAAAAAAAAAAACCCAACCCTAGATCTAATAACACAATTGCCGCCTCTCACTCTCGATCAGTCAATCTCTCCCTCGCATACTCTCACACTCTCATGAACCTCAATCCCTCAATCTACCCTCAATCCCTTTCACCCTCTCCAGTTCACACACACTCCCATCCTCCTGCGATTCCGGCAAAGCATGTTTGGGTATGTCGTCTGAGTAATTTTCAGATTCCCTCTTTACCCATATCAAATTCCCTCTTCGTTTCATTACAACAGAACAAAAGAACAAATGGGTTTCCTCTACTTCAGCTCTCCTTGACCTAATTTCTTTATATCAACGCAGATAGAAGCTTGAGGACTGAACCCCAAATCCAAAATCAAGACCAGAGAAGCTTCGACTTTCAGGTACTCTCTTCTCTCCCTAATTTTCAATTGGTGGGTGTTCAAATTTATGGGTTTATGGTAGGGATTAGTGTTTATATTTGTGGGTACCAGTGTTCTAAATATTTGTGGGTTGGGCGGGCTGGGGTTAATTGGGTGTTTTTCTGAGCTTTTATGCCTAAAATAAACTTGTCCTCATGGGATCATAGACGTTCTATAACCTAATCTGAAACAAAAATGTCCTCCATTTCGGCATTTCCTTTCGATGAAAACCCTACACAATTTCCTCCATCTCTCAAACCCATGATACCCAATCACTCGATTCACTCCCAACCCTCTTTTTAGTCTCTTATCTCTGTTTTTTTCTTCAATCGGCGCTCATCCTCCACTCCTCCAGGTACTTCCTGTTCTGGTTTTTAATTTCTGATTTTTCTCTCGAGCTTTAATTTATCTGTTTCAGTCTGATTTTTCTCTCTTTCTCTGTTTCGTTGTCACGGTTCTTGATTCAAGTGTCTCTCGATTCTCACTGGATTCTGGTGTTCGTCGCAGTGGTGATGTTCTCGGCAGTGTCCGTGGTGTACTTCAATCAGTCGTTGAAGCCGAAGAAGATGAATCACAGAGAGGTTAGTGGTGAAGTTCCGGTCGAAGATCAGAGTATTGATTTGTTGCTTTGAAGGATGAGATTAAGGATCTATTGATGTTATCATCTTTTTTATGAAGTACCTTTAATTGTTTGTTGAAATCCATTGGTAGTTTGTTATACACTTATCCCCAAATTTCTGTTATGTGATTTGAAGGAAGTGAAAGAAGAGGTTGCTAAGTAAGTACAGCCGTACAGGTCAGGAACTCAGGATACTCGATTGCTTCTTTTTTTTCCCCTAATGTTTTTTCATATATATATATATAATTTGTTTGATAGGTTCAGTGTGTATTGACCTTGAATTGTGTTACGATTATGGATATGAATCTTGTTTTGGTTTTGTGGTTTGCAGATTGACGAGAATGTTCAGAGGCCTCTAAATATTGTCAGGTTCAAAGAGGTAATCATTGAAATCTGATGGTGTGTTAAAGACTTTTTTAATTATGAAATCTGATGGTGTGTTCAATTGAATGACTTTATGGTTATTTTGTACAGGCATACGCGGAGATGGAAGGTGTTTGTTTCGATTTGTGGTTCATGGAGCTTGTCTAAGAGCAGGGAAGCCATCTCCAAGTGAAAGCCATCAGAAAGAACTTGCAGATGAGCTTAGAGAGAAGGTACAAGATGAACTCAATTTTATATCCCCATGTTTCAACTTCTAGCTTCTTATAAATTGATATCGAGCTAGTCATCTAAGAATTGCATCAAGCACATCAACAAGAATTTGACTTATACCCTCTACCACGTATAGCTTGGTTCAATGATTCAATCCGTGAACAAATGATGGTTGAGCTACTTGCAAAAATTTGGAAAGAGAGAAAATTACTAGCTTTTGGATTGAAATTTGGGCCCATTCTTTGTTACAACTTATCCTGTATGCTTGTGTTTCTAGACTTACAGCTTCTTAATTGCTTTCCGTGCCCGAATTTGTATCAATTGTTTCCTTTCATTTGTCAAAGCACTCCCTACAGAATTGAAGCTGTTGTATGATTTGGATAGGTAGCAGATGAATTCATTAAGAGGAGGGCTGACATTGAATGGTAAAGATTCTTGAGATCTCTGGATCAGTTATGAACTTATGATTTTGCCAGTTGGTAGAAAAGGCAACTAAGCGACTGATTAATCTACGGACCTGTGCCTTAATATATAGTACTACAATAGAGATGTGATTGATTGTGCTTCTTGTACTTCTCTTAAATATATCATTCTCCAAGCGAATGATGAGCTTCTTTCTCAACTGATAATCAGAAATAAGCCAGCTTCGATACTAATTTTCCTTTTTTTTTTTTTTTTGTGTATGTATTTCTTTTCACTTATAGGTTTCTTGAAGATGATTTTGAGAGATACATTGTACAGCTGTGGCAACCCCAGATTTGGGGAGGCGAGCCTGAGTTGCTTATGTCCTCACATGTCCTACAGTAAGTTCACTCTTAACAACTTCTTTTGCTTCTTAGGGAATTCAATTATGGCAACCGAGTCACCAACTGAGTATCTATCTCAGCTGGACTGCTGTGGTTTCAGAGTCAACAACTAACTATCTCAAAATATCCATATAAAAAATTGTCAAATAGCAAAAATTAAAAACAAATTAAGTTGCCCTGTCTATTGCAAGTCCTAAAACATTTTTTAAGAATGCCTGTTTGAAATCTCCGGTTATCATTTTACATTTTCTTTTTCCAGTTGCTTTTGACCATTGAATTTAAGAATCTTACCCTTAGCTTTCGCACATTATTCTTGATTACATATATCAGAATTGATAGTAGAAAGTCTTTGACAGAAAACATGGAAGATAAGCAAGGGGAGATCAATTGGAGCAAGCTGCTGAGGCCCATGATACTGCAAAAGCCACCTAATAAGGTTGAGGTAGGGGAAAAATGTTTTTAAGCTATAGGGGTTATGTTTCTCTTAAAGAAAATTCATTTGGTGATTTTGTTAAACTCAGTACTTTCACTGTTTGAATGCATTGATCACTTGGTATTGCACAATTTCTCTTTTTCGATATTGAGTGAAAACAAGGGGCTACTTTATATTGTGATTTATGCTTGCAGTGCCCAGTTTACTTCTTTGTTGATCAGATGCAATTGCATGCTCTGTTGTCATACTCCAAAGTTGCATCAAAGTACCCTTTAAGGTTTCTCACAAAGTAATTTTTACCAAAATAAACCAACTTTTAAATTTAAAACTTCATATTGAGATTAAAAACAGCTTTGCTGAATTTCTGAGGAAGCTATTGATCTGTTAACTTCAAGCTCTGTGTAACCCTACTTACTGATCTCCAAATGTCCTGAATTTTTGATATGTTCGTGTCATGTTAGCTAACACTTGATCTGGGAACTTTCATGTTATTTGGACACTCAGTGAATATTTGGTGAATTTTCTAAATCAACTGTGCAGCTGCGTTTGTTTTTAAGAAACCTGACAGTTCAGTCAGTCTGCATCCATCTTTTACCTTTTCAAACTCCGATTAGCTTGAAATTTTAGTATGTTGTACCTTGAGAAGTTAGCCTTCATTCTGGAAAATTTCATCTTCATTGTTACAGAAATGAATTTTGTGTACTGGTTGTTTCGACATAGTTGTAGCTCAGATTTGTCTACTGCTTGCATGTTTCGATTAGTTGTGATTGCTTACTAGCAGGCTGCTTTTTAATCTGGTCATAAGCTTTTTAATCTGGATGTTGGACTTGTTGTCTTTGCAGGTATTACTTGTTTTGGATGGTATGAATTGAGTTATATATGCAGCAGCAGCAGCAGCAGCAGTAGTGTCTAGGAACTGCTTTTGTGCATTTTCACAGAACTGCCTATAGATATGCTTTTGTTTCTGGTAGGTTATGAGCAGTAGTAGTGGCTAGGAACTGCTTTTGTGCATTTTGACAGAATTGATGGAAAGTGTTGAACAAATGCATGCAGTTGCTGTAACTACTCTATGGATGCTACTAGGTTTTTGTCTTAGTTAGATTAAGATCCGTGCAACAATGGCAGTCATTAAAATCATTTAATGTAAAGGCTAGCATGCTAGCTAGTTTAGTATTATGCTACTGATAGGAATGTATTTTGGTGGGATGATTTATGCAATGAGGAATTTGTTGATTTCAGATCTTATAATTAATCTGCCTTTCTCGATTGACTACTGTACAGAATGAGGTTTGCTATGGTTCAAATCCAACAAATGCAGGTTTATGATATGTTGTATCACAAATACAGTAACAACAGAAAACTGAAGTTTATTTCACTGTCAAACAACAGAAATGCCTCTAACAGACAACAGAAAACTGAAGTTCAATTCACTATCAAACCACAGATATGCCTCTAACAGACAACAGAAAACTGAAGTTTAATTCACTATCAAACCACAGATATGCCTCTAACAGACAACAGAAAACTGAAGTTCAATTCACTATCAAACAACAGATATGCCTCTAACAGACAACAGAAAAATGAAGTTTAATTCACTATCAAACAACATAAATACTTCTAACAGACAACATAAAAATGAAGTTCAATTGATTATCAAACAACAGAAACGCGAAGTTTTATTTTCTATCAGACAACATAAAAACTTAAAATTGTGGTTGGAATACCAGACAGACGACATAAACATAGAGTCTTAAAACTACTTAGACGACATAAAAATAGAGTCATAAAACTACTTAGACGACATAAAAATAGAGTCTTAAAACTACTTAGACGACATAAAAATAGAGTCATAAAACTACTTAGACGACATAAAAATAGAGTCTTAAAACTACTTAGACGACATATAAGCATAATTTACCAAATTATAAGTGATTTACAAACAACAATTAAATGTCGTTAAAAATGCATTCAAACAATAGATTGTCAAACAAGTCTTTATTTTGGTAACTTCAGACTACATATATATGTTTTCTTATTAGTCTTAAGACGACAGAGGTTTTATTAAATCTGTAGTTTGTACCTCATTTCAACAACATTAATATGTCGTTGTATATGATTAATAACTACAGAAAGTTCCATATCCTTCAAAGTTGGGTTGTTCAGACGACAGATCCTTAGGAAACTTCTGTTGTCTGAGTGAGAACAGACGACAGAGGATATCTGTCGTCTGATGCTATAAGAGATGACAGCTGGATAGACTACATATAATTTGCATATCAGACGACAGATATAATCTGTCGTCTGAAGCTATTATTGGCATAGTGAAAATAGCTAATTTTAACATGAAAATGTGTTTCAAGGAAAGCCAAGTTCACACAAATAATTGAAGCAGGTACAAAACCCAAGGGTCGCATAACATGTGCCACCTTGCAACGATCTGTAAAAGTAGAACTATATGAATGTCTTCCATTTCTCTCTGATTTTTGCTTTTCTTGTCCATAAGCATATTATAGTTATCAAAGATAACCTGTAAGTGTAATATTGATCCAATATATGCTATCAATTTCTCTCACCAGTTTCAAGAACTGACTTTTGCACCATATAAACAACTCCTTTGATCATGATTAACTAATAATTAGAAACCATGTTAATGGGTATTAGACTCAAATACATGACCGAAAGATCAGATACCCAGAATTCCATGGCCGGCAATTTTGATTTTTTTTTCTTTTTCAAAATGAAAACCCAGAAAGTATAACCAAAAGCTAAGGTGGGTAGACATGTACCTGTGGAAGCCATTTCTGGTGGTCTTAAGAGCAAGGCTTAAGACCTTAAGAGCAGCTATAGCTGAATATGATTGCAGGGTTTGCTAAAACTACACAAACAGAGTATCATTGATATGTTTATACACAGTAAAGCTTAATTCTCTCATGGAATACAGAAAAGTTGATCTTTTCTTGATTAAAATATCTTTGCATATAAAGAACTAAATTTTCAATATTGAAACCTCACAGATCCAACCACTAATCAACCCTAAATCCAAATCAAGCATATACAAATTTTCACAAAGCTACTGAATTTCACACATCTAATCCACCTCACAAATCAAAACCGGATCGGAATCTTAATTGAACAAAATAGCAGCGAAATTGAAGTAAGGACTTAAATTATTGACTTCCATTGAAGCCAGATTCGAGCTGAGCAAGGATTTGAATCCCAGCTGCTACTGCTTCAGAGATTTGGGGTTTTGGGTTTCTGTTTTTGCGTTGGCTCCGTCGTTTGGTTTGGATTTTTCATTTTTGGGAATTGGATTTTGGATCAGTGGCAATACCCGTAAATTGTTATAAAATCCAAGCATTTTGGTCATTTTTCATTAAAATTGGGAATCAGGCTTACATAATTTGGTTTTTGGGCCTAAGCTCATGTCCTTATTTGTATAAATCTTTTTAAAAGTGGGTTTTTTGTGTTTACATCTTTGGTCATGTGCTACTCTGTAATTTTCTATTTTTTTTTTTGGTCAATAGAGAGAGGCAAGTTAGGCTCCTGAAATGTTGAGTATAATCCAAATAACAATTTTTAAGCACCTTAAAAAGCTCCTAATATTTTGTTATTTCTTTTCAATAAATTTTAGATAAAAATAAAAATAAAAAGCATCATATTAACCGGATAAATAATACAAAATACAGTCAAATTTGAACCAAGACAAAAGATTTTGCTCCGTTTAGCCCTCTATTTTAGTGATAGTCATAGTCAACAAGGTTGAAAATTTCATTAAATAGTTTGTTCGGCAAAATATTTTAAATTAATTAAATAATTAAAATTTTTAATTTTAAAATATTAATTTATATTCATTTTTTTCAATAATATAGGTACAATACGAAAAAAAACTTAAAAATTGTGTATAATACGTGTATAATATTTTTGACTTTAAAAATATCAAAAATTTAATAAGTCCATTTCAGAAATACAAAGTACAAAACTATTTTTTTTAAAAAACGTAAGTAAATATTTTATTCGCGTATAATACGAAAAATTACTAACTATGTTGATTTGGATTCAGCGACCACCGGAGAGGAGGGTCGACTCTGGAACATATGAACACTGATACGCCATTTCAACATCATCTGAACCTTCATCATGCGCAAATGCTAAACCACTCAAAGAGGGCCGAAGAAATGACAAATCTGGGAGATCAATATCACCTTTCAAATACTGCATCACTTCTCGCATGCTTGGCCTGGCTGCAGGCTGCAAACGAGTGCACAACAATGCAAGCTTCAACACCAATTCCACTTCCTCAACTACAAAATCGTTACCCAAGTTTTGATCTCTTGCCTCTAGAATATTACCTCTATTCCAACACGAAAAAACCCGATCAACCAGAACGATATCCTCCTCCGGTCTTTGTGTCTCTATCGGCCTTCTTCCACAGGCAACTTCGAGCAAAAATATCCCGTAAGCAAACACATCTGTGCTCATGGTGACCCGACCAGTTCTTGCATGCTCCGGGGCTAAATACCCAAGTGTGCCAGCTACATGAGTAGCTTGAGGGTCTGTCCCATGGGCACATAATCTTGCAAGTCCAAAATCTCCCAGTCTTCCATTCAATTCCTGGTCTAGTAGCACATTACTAGCCTTCACATCTCTGTGAATTACTACTTGTTCCCACCCTTCATGAAGATAAAACAATCCTGAAGCCACACCTTTGATTACTCTAAACCTCTGACTCCAGTTTAGAGTAATCTTCGGTTGGTTGTAGAGGTACTTTTCCAAGCTACCATTAGGCATGTAGTCATACACCAAAAGTAGTTCACCATTTCGCCTGCAAGCAAAGTAATAAATATGGATGTTAAAACAAAATATACAAAAATACAAGTATCGATCAAAGAAATTGATAATTGAAATTGACACTATTTTTTACAAACCACACCTCCCTCCATCATTAATCTTTCAATGAACACGTGCATGGAGGAAATGGGAGGGGGCTTGTAAAAAATAATGCAAGTTTCACCTCCCAAGAAATTATATGAGCTCTTTTATGAACATAAAATGAAATTGGAAACACAAAACCGAAATGTCACACCATACCTGCAATAGCCCAAGAGTTGTACTAAATTCCGGTGACGAAGCCGGCCAAGGCTAACAATTTCTGCTACAAATTCCTTCATTCCCTGTCCTGATTTATGCGAAACCCTCTTCACAGCGATCTCAATCTTAGAGGTGGGTAAGATACCTCTATAGACCTCACCAAATCCCCCAACACCCAAGAGCAGTTCCTTTCCAAACCCTTTAGTGGCTTTATACAATTCTTCGTATTTAAACCTTTGAGGCCCATACTCCAGCTCCCAATCTTCAAGTAGTTCTGCGCACTTCTTCCTTCTTATGATAAAAACCACAAGACAAATCGTTAGCAAAACTAAACTCACAGCCATCACAGGCACACCATAAGTCAGAAGTTTAGACAGTTTCTTGTCTCCTATCCTAGGCAATTTAGGTAGCTGTGAAGGAACAAGTTCTTGAGCTTGGCCATTCATCCTAAAGCTCCAGCCCAAAATATAACGGAATGTATTGACTGAGCCGGTGGATGCGGAGAAGCCAACATACATAATTTTGTTAAGAACTGGGGAAAGGTCATATTTTAAAGACAAGAGTGGAATTCGGGGTTTCTTACCAACACTAATTGGAGCCAAAGTAACATTAATCTGCTTCCGAGTACCATCATATTCGACCCAAACTTTCATTGGATTACCACTGACGAGGCTCAATTTCCTTGGGTACCTTCCGTCCTTAACATAGTATCCTGCTGTTGCTGACTTTACAGAGTTCAATCCATTGATGTCGATCCCAATATGGTTGTTATCGATATCATTGAACTCCGTGCTCTTAATGGTGTCGAGCTCCACAGCAAAAACATGATTGTTCATATTCCCCAAGTTCGAGCCATTGAAGAGGCCGAAGTACTTGCTTGGAAGAACTCCGGGACGTCCTAGAGTTGGAGAGATAACAAAGGCGAGGCCATGGCCGCTGCTAACTGTTGGGTCCTCTGATCTGATAGCGAAGACGAAAGTGGTAGAGAAGGAGAAAATTTCTGAACTGGATGATGAGTCATTTTTGAAGGTTACTGGCTCGGCGTAGAAGGTATGACCCGTTATTTTGAATAAACCATCAACCATGACTCCCCCTCCGGGGCCATCTTGCCAAATATTTTCTCCAGACTCGAAGCCATTGTAGATGAAGCTGAGATCTTCAGCTGCTGCTACGACTAGTACTACGAGAATTATTACAAGCTTGACAAACATGGCTACTAATTAATGTTCTTGATTTTATCTCACTGGCGCCTTTTTAAACTTTCAGACTTTTCATTACAAGTCTTTGCATCTGCTGATCGGATGACCATATTTCGATAAGAACTTATCGGGTGGATATGATTAACTTGACTCCAACCGTTGACCGCCATTGTCCATCACACCATAGTACCATGCTAGTTATTTTTTTTTATTTTTTTTTTCTTTCTTTTTTTAAAGAGGATCAAAGAGTTTCACTCATGCCCCCATGGTGACTCAAACCCATGACTTCGTACATAGGAAGTGGGCAGTGGCGTATCCAGGATCTGAATAGGGGTTGGGCTGGATTTAAGTGCATACAAATTTTGCAAGCTCGTAAATTTTTTTTCTTTTGAAGTTTGGAACCCAATGGGAAGCTCATCCTCACGCCTTTAATATTATCATTCAAAACATAAAATAGGGGGGGGGGGGAACATAAAACCAAAACCCCTTAAATTAAAAGTTACAAGCATAAACTTGTTGTAAAATAATAAAAACTAACTAAATCGTACCCTTCGAGGCCCACTCATTTCAAACTCAGCAATCACAGAATCATTGTCAATACTATCAGCAAATTCTTTTTCAATGTTGAGAACCATCAAATCATCAAGAAAGTCATCTTCCATCTTATTTCTAAGTTTATTTTTTATGATGTTCATAGCCGAAAATGCTCTTTCTGTTGTTGCTGTAGAAACTGGCAGAATCAACACAAAATAAATCAATCTATAAATCATAGGAAAGAATGCTGACTTTCTTGATTCAACTAACCAAAAACCAACATCAAGATTCAAGCACGAGGTTATAACTTATAACCAAAACAAAAACAACAAAAAACAAAAACTAAGCAACTGAAAGCAACCACATATAATATTGCATATTTCAAACATTCATATTTAATATTGCAAGCTTCCAATAGCCACCACAAACCAATTAATCCACCGCAAAGCAACTAATATACCGATTATCATTTATCAATAGCCCATCCGCCATCCCTATCACATATTTCAAACATCCACTGATCCACAGATATACCGGAACATCCACTGGCCACCTCATGACCTCAAAGCAATTAAACAAAGAATTAGAAAGAGAGAACTCACAGGAATGACAGGATTTGGAAAGATTTCAGACTTTTTCCATTCAATGGTCTCTTACGAAGTTCCGGTCTTTCGATTACTTCAATTGAAGCCTCTGAAATTCAAAGCTCACAGTCAATTGCAAGCAAAACCCATCAATGGGGCTTGGGAGAGATGAAATTAGAACTTAGAACTACCTTTATGTGGGTGATCTGGAGCTAATCGGGTTGGAGCCTTAGAGGAACTTATGAACTGACGAACTGATTAACTTGGTCGGATGAGCTGAGGATTAGGAACTGAGGAAGTCAAGAAGAGGAGCTGTCGGCTACTCTCTGGTAAGGAAGTCAGGATTAATAATTTAATATGATGTGTGTGTGTGTGTGTGTGTGTGTATATATATATAATTTTTATTTTTTTTAAGTGGGCTACTATCAGTACTATGGGCAATACCTATACTTGGGGGTTTTTCTCCTTGATTCTCCCTTGGGCTATAGCCCAACCAGCCCTGTGACTGGTTACGCCCTTGGTAGTGAGTGTTCGAACTACTGAACTAACAAAATTTGAAATTCATTTTACAACTGACTGTGTCACCCACGTTACGTTGCGCCATCAAAAATTTACTTGAAATAACCGAATGAAAAAACAAAATCCAGAATAGCACACTTCAAAGAAATAAAAAAACAACTCAGCTTCAACCAAACCCTTAACCTTAGTGGTTAGAGCACCCACTACCTATGTACGAAGTCATGGGTTCGAGTCACTATGGGGGCAGGAGTGAAACTTTTTTATCCTCATTAAAAAAAGAGAAGAAAAAAAAATAAAAAACCAAAACCCTAACCTCTCCGAGACGAGGAAAATTTATTTAAAAAAAAAATTACATCAAGACAGGGGGACAAAACCCTCATCCCGCAAAAAGAGCAATAAAAAAGAACTAACAGAAATGAAAGTTAAGAAAATCCAACCAATCACGATTACAAAAAGAGATGACAAAATCAGGAGGCAAGTCCCACCAAACAAAACCGGTAACATTAGACCCATGATTTGCTAGCGCATCTGCTGCCTGATTACTTTCACGAAAAATAAGAGAATAGCGAAATTGCATTTGAGAAATGTATACTGAGCAGTATAGCTCCACGCTATCCTTACTTGCCAAAGCACTAAAGAGGGAGAGCGAATGAAGTTAAGAACAAGCATAGAATCCACTTCTAACCAAAATATGCTTCCAATCTCTTACCCAATTAAGCTAATTCAATAGCCTTGATTGCTACCATAACTTCAGCTGCCACGAAACTTGGAATGTCAAAATTTGAGCGAAAGGCACCAAGAACTGTACCTTTATAATCATGGAAAACCCCACCATAGCCAGCCTTACCAGAATCACTCTTCCAAGCTCCATCGGTATTCAAGCGAGCACGAATTTACATGAAAAGAGAGTCTCGGGAGCACATTGAAGACGCCTAAGGAGCGGAGACGACTCACCCATCTTCCCCTTCTTTTCTCTTTCCATTCTTTACTTGTTTTTCCTATGTTTTTTCTAGTTTTATTTTAGCTAAACTCCTTTTCTAGGGCTAGGATGAGGCCCTAGCATGATTGTTTACATGTTTTGATATTCAATTGATGGATTATTAGTTTCTTTTCAGATGAATTCTTAATCTCTGCTTGAATTGTTGCTTATGTTAAAGTTCTATTGATTCGCGACCTTTAGGGCTTTGCATCTAGTTATCAGAAGATGAATTTGAGGCATAGCTGCAATATAATTCATATTAGCTTCATGTGATTAAGAATTGTAAATTACATTATTACTTGAGAAAGAATAATGATTTGCTTGATTTCCTTGTTTTCTAAAACGTAATGAGTCCTGCATGTTAAATTTATACCTGAGAAGGATAAACTGCATAGTTAGGATATACGACCTTTACCCGAGAGGGAGATAATCATGCACTTAAGGAAAACTATGGTCTAGAGTACCTGAGAAGGACTTAGATACGGGAATTATCATATGGAGAAACGAAAGAATCCATTAGTTGATTCAAAACGTAGATAAGATTGCTTGTGGTTGATTCCGACACCCTAGGCTCATCATCATCATATTTTTACTTTGAATCATTATAGACTCTTTTCAATTTCAGTTTATTTAGATTCACTTTTTAAGTTTCTGTTTTCAAGTTATTTTCCCATTATCAACAACTCTTTTCAAAACCGTGAAAATCATAGTCTTAGTTTGAGTCATTGTGTGTGTCTTAATTGATTTGTGTTTCTTGTTTTGTGTGTTTTTGGTTTTAATTAATTTAGGTTTTCATATTGTGAATTGACTTAATATCCTCGTGGGAACGACAACCCCTTCTCTTCCATTACTATACTACATCCACCATGTATACTTGCAGGAATTCCATCATGGATTCCAATTAACCTCAACGATTCTTGGCCCATGATGCGGGCGACATTGAATCCCAAACTTCTTCAAAATGGTGAGCTCCGTAGACGTATGATGCATGGAACTTGTGGCTATTTTTGTCGATAGCACCAACAAATGTCCTTCTCCATTCAAAAACACTGCTGATGAGAAACCTACTAAAGAAGTGAACCCTGACTATGATGATTGGATCCAGAATGATTAATTGGTCCTTAGCTGGATTAACGGATCCCTCACGCCTTCAGTTCTTGCTACTGTGCTTCAGTTCTTATTATCTTGATAAGGTGAATAGTTTTGATGATAATCTTGCACTTGTTGGCCACCCTGTTTCTGATGATGATCTTGTTGCAATTATCAGGAATAGAGTGGGACCTTTATATGAGAATACTGTTAGTTCTGCTCAGGCCAGAGACATTACCTACAACATATCAGCAGTGGCGGAACTAGGACTCGAACCTTGGAGGGGCCGAAAAAAAAAATACAATAACATTTTTTTTTTTTGGTTTGGAACCCAGTCAAGTTAGGAGGCTCATCCCCACGCCTATTTTATTTTGTAGAGATTTTTTTTTGTTGACTGACCTTGTAGAGCTTCTTGTAGAAGATGATCTGATGATGGGTATTGGGTAGAAATATATTGACTCCCTTTTGGCATTTTCTTTCTACTTTCTATACTAATGACCGTTTAATTACTTATAATAATAAAATATAAAAAGCTTAGAAAGTATAAATAGTGAGGTTGCATGGGACATTCAAAAGCCACCATGGGATGGGAATAGCAAAAAGCTAGAAAAGTAAGGAAAAAACTTCGCTGACCAGCCCTGGTTAGCAAGGGCTGCCCATAACCATTCATAAACTTACACATAAGAGACCTTTTGGTCTGGCCCCTTTTTATCTCTTCCTTTGCCTCATCTCTCAAATCTACTGCAGGTTTACTTCATTTACAATTATTATTAGGGAAACATAGTGGGCCCATATTTGAGTTTGTTTGTTATAATATGTTGCAGTTAATTTATCCTCAATGCTCAAAGGTAAGCAGTTAAATTTTACTATTCATAATTTCAATTGTCGACAGACTTGAGTTGGTTGCTATCTGTAACAGTACTAGCAAAGAATTGAAAAAAGAAAAAGAAAAGCTGAGAAAGTTGAAAACCTCTAGAGATAATCTTAGCAGAGAAACTCCCAACTATTGGGATATCATCTATAGATTACAAACAAGAATCTATAAAGTTGAAGAAGATATTGAAAATATCTTATATACTCTTCAAGAGGAACAAAAACCTCTTGATTATTTGAGCATTGGTTAGATCCGCAAATCACTGGTATCAGAGCTTGAAAAAGGCTCAGCACGGAATCCCCAATGGGGACAATGTCTGATTTAATAATAGAGAGACTGAATTCTCTATTAAAATCTTCTGATGAAAAATATCAAAACCTGCAGAAAGAAATATCTAGATATCAAGAACATTTAGAAAAATTACCTGATATACTCCACCAATTAGAAAAATTGGAAAACAAACTGGATTATATCAAAGAACTTCCAAAAACGGAAGAAGAAAAGCTAACAAGTGTTAGTAGAAAAATCAATGAACAGCAAAAAACGCTGGAGTCTATGAAAAATATACTGAAGGACAAGAAAATACCTACAGTAAAAACAAAAAAAAAACTAATGGATTCAAACCATTAGAAAGACCATAAAAGAATCCTGTTCCAAATATGATTTTTCTGGATCCATCAACTAGTTCTACTAGTATTCGGTATGAAAATCCGAAAGAAACTCGAGATGTCAACATGATGAGCATCTTCGGGAAAAAGAAAGGAGTACAACTCCTAAATGCTGAAGAATTCGAATTCAACGAAATCGAACAAGAGGTAAAAAACACCTCAATTCCAAAGCTAGATTTTAGACAAATCTACAAAAGGGGAACGTTTGAACTGATGGATAGCCATCATTTCAAACTATTAGAATTCACAACCCCCTCTACAACAAGAGAAACAGATCTATTACTGATCACTCCTGAAGAAGTTGCCAGAGCAAGAACAAAAAAGTATCAATTTATGCACATTGGAGCAGTCCAAGTAGGCATAAAATTACTTGCTCGAGAAGGAATAAATTGTTCAGTTCTATGTGTCTTGCAAGACAATAGACTAACAGATTTTCAAGCTAGTCTGTTGGGAACACTTGAAGCATCATTATGCAATCAAGTGGCTTATTTTAACGGTTTCCCAAATTTCTCAACCAGCTTGAAAGATGCAGCTCACTGTCTCCGACTGAGAGTCAAGACAGATGGCATATCTATGAAAAATGATATACAAGAATTGGCAATAGTATACATAATATACTATAAACTGATGAGTACCACAATAGAGCCAAAGACAAGGATATCAAACATCTCTGGTCTTACTACTGGATTCCTCACAAGTCAAAAGAACCATTCACAACAGATTCACAAGGTTACTTGGAATGAAGTAACTTTTCCTATTGAATGGAAATTATCTGGTCCGAAGCTACCACCAGAAAGTGCAAAAGCTAAAATTTGTGAAAGTAGAAAGACTGGAGAAATCAGTCTAAATTTTGACAATCACCGGAAAAGTGATGTCTGTCCTGAGAATATCAGGATAAACAAAAATCTTCTCAGAAAAAGCTACAGCACTAGAGAAGCTAGTAGCAGTGGTACCAAGTTCTCTGTTGAAGAACCAACAGAACCAATCACTGAAGAAGAATTAGAAGCTGATCTGAACAGACCAGTAAATATGCTTAAAGCACAAAAGCTCTATGATCTCTATGATGAAGCAGAATCTTGCAAAAATCCTGATCGGTTAGAAAAACTCATCGAATAAATGAAAAAATTCAAACCAGGAAAGGAAAGAAAACTCCTTCCCTATTAAGATGCTGAAATGGAAGAAGGAGACACTACAAGAAATGTGGGCTAATACAACGAAGTGATCTGCAAGGACTTGACAATTCATTGCATTTGGTTAGGTTATACAAAGAATTATACAAGTCTTTGCTTTTGGTTGGAAGGATATGCAAGGAATAGATAAAGTCTTCGCATTTGAGTAACCAAAATAAGAAAAAGTGTAAATTCGTTGTATTAACTTTTCATTTCCTTACATTAATCGGGCGGGATCTTTAGCGCTCAGTCTATTTGCTTTTTTTTTTTCTTTTGCTTTCCCTTTTCTTTCTTTCTCTATCTTTTACTTCCTCATCTCTCCTCCAAGTCGCTCTCACTCTCAGAAACCAGATCGAAAAACACACCAAACTCCAACAACCAAATCTGAATCGGACCTTCGCCATCCATCTTCTCCCATCCTTCTCTCTCAGCCTCTCACATCCTGCTTCAATTCCTTTGAAATCTAATCTAGGCCCAAAATCCGTAATACCCAAATCAAAAACCCTAACACCTCAGCCCCAGTTACCTCCTCCAATCTCACATGCTCTCTCGACTTCTTGCTTAGCAATCAGTTTCTTGTCGCCCTCTATTTCTGCTTAGCAATCGATTCTTGTAGCTCGTTTGGTATTTTTTTGCGTTTTGGTTTACGTTTGCAGTCTATTTTCGGTAAATTGGTGTTAATTTTGGTTAATACTTTGGTTTTGGTTGTGATTCTGTCAAGAAATTGAATGGGTAGCAGGCTCAGATCAAATTTGTAGGTTGCAGAGGTCTTCGCCATTGAAGCTCCCTCTCCTCCATCTCCATCACCTTCCCATTTCAGGTTTCATTCATCTCATGCTTCTATTTCTCGAATCTTTTCTTTTTTTAATTGGAAAAAAAAAAATTTGTTCTGGTTGCAGTCAACAGCGCCACTTCTATCTCGCCGTCGACAGACTCCAGTTCAAGATGGTATCTTTATCTCTCTTCGATCTCCTTTATTATATATATACTTTTCAGTCGGAGACGTTGAGATTATAGTTAACTGAATCTGTGAATTGAATTGAGCAGGAGACATTTATGGACCTGTTGGGCGTGGCGGGAAGGCGTCCTTGTCTTCCAATGGTGGTCTGCTACAGCTCACGTGAAGAACTCGACGCCGTCAGCTCCACCGTCGCAACCGTCCCCTATATCTCTTTAGCCCCTCTGGTAATTTGACACTAGAATGTCCGTTATAACATATTTACATATCTATTTCAATGTGTATATATATGATAAGTTCACTAAGTTGTGAAGCTTTGTTGCTTGATTGTTTTTGGAGTGGATAGGTTGTCTCTGACTTGTTTATTTTGATTGTTTTCTCAAAACAAAAAACCCTAAAATCGTTTTCTTGTTTATTTCTTTAGTTTCTGTTTTCGCAGGTTTTTGTCCTCTGTTTTCTTTTAATTAATTAGCATAGCAAATGATCTCCAAAATCCCTAAAAATTTACCAGTATCCAGTTTAGTGTGTTCGCTTAGTGTCTATGAAATTTCATTCAAACCGGAGTAGATTAGGTTAGGTTTTTATTTTCGTTTTGGTTTCTGGTCAGAGTCATAGTTAATCTGCTTTGTGTTTATTAGTTTAGTTGTTATTCCATCTTCTGTGGATTCATTGTTTGCAAGGTAAAGTTTGTGTGAGCTTTAAGTTTCACAAAAGAATGTACCTAATAGTTTGAAACTTCATATAAAAAAATTTATATAGTGTTTCTGAGCTGTTACTTGTCCTTGATGTTTATCTTTGAATTCAAATAAGCTTCAGGTCGTTTCTGTTTTGAGTATGAATTTGTAAGCATGTGTATGTTCCTGTTGTTGGATATACATGTTGTCTGCATTTATATGTTTGGCTTATAAGAGGCTATAAGGAATAGTTCCCCTCCGTTCAAACATATTGTGTTTCTTTTATATGTTATTTTTCAGTTTTTCTTTTTGGAAGCATGTGAGTATGCTAAACATGCTTGAATTGTTTGTACCATTTGGAGATGCGTGCTAGTAATATTTGATGATTGTGTTAAGTTTCATCCCAGGTCCAAAATTAGCAACAATTATTGGCTTAAATGTTCTGTAGATACCGCATTTCAGTGTTTTTTTGGTCATAGCATTTCAGTGTTTAGGTAAGCATTTTCTGGGGTGTAAATCTGCTTCTCAGCTGCATTTTTACTAATCAAGCATATAATTTGAGTGTTGGTCTTCTTGCCTAGCATTATATTCTATTTGGTTTCTCTTTTTTTTTTTTTTTTTTCTCTGGATTCTTCTATTTTGAATGTGTACGTTGTTGGTGAGTTGTGCTTGGAATTTGAAATTCTATGTGATTGATCAGGGTGCACCACTTTGCATTTACTATGCACAACGTGAGGCATGCAAATTTGGAGCATGCAACTACCAGTGACAACAGTACAAAGTCTCGTAGTTCAAGTTAAGCAAGGTCAAGGCTCTTTCCATTGTTCTTTTTTGATCAACTTTCTCCAACCAAAATATCGTTTTTCTTTTTGCAAGTCCTCCAATAGAGGCTTCATAACTCACTGGCTTAGCATACTCAGTTACATTCATCTCTGTGTTGTATCATCTTTATACTCAGTTACATACATCGCTGTGTTATATCATCTTTATATTGTCTTGTCCTGCTCCCATATTTCTTGCTTAGCAAAGAAACTGCTCATTCCAGCCTAAACTTAGTTGATCGACTTCTGTTCTGGAGTCTAATCGTTAAACTTGGAATGTGAAACATGTGCTTTTGTAAATCTCAATGAGGCTATGTGTTGGATGCCTATGTGTTGCATAACGTGAGAAAAATTGTGTGCAGTGAGCATGTGTTTTGTACTGCCAGCATCTCATTGTACATGGTAAAAAGTGTAATACATAAATCATGACTAATGTAATCCATATAACAACTTCAGTCTTAAGACTCTGGAAGTTAATTATAGAGTATAAATTAACGTCTAAGTCTTTGCCTACTTGGAAAAGGGATATGTAGTTGTTTCAAAGGCACTCTCAAACATGAAAATTATACTTTTGCATTCTTTCATTCTTCTTCTTCTGCTTTTCCTGGCTTTTTTTGCCTCCAGGGTAGATTCTTTCCCTAACATTCTTTCTATCAAAGAATGGGATGACATTTGCTTATATTTTCCACCATATTGTTGGAATGATCTTGGAGTGTAATTATTGAGCTAGCACTTTACTGTGGCATATTCAAAACAAGCTTGCATATCTTTGGTTTTTTTTTTTGGTACTAATTTAATAATTTGTATCAGTAAAACTTAAATTGTTGGCTGGTTATGTGTTGTATAATGTGAGAAGTACTATAAATTGTTAGTATGTGCATTATACTGCTCGTATCTCATTGTACATGGTATGACGTGTAATGCATAAAACATGACTAATGTAATGCTTATAACAGCTTCAGTCTTAAGACTGAAGTTATAGGGAATTCTGTGATTAGTGCTGATGCCAGTAGAGAACACAAGTGGTCATTCTCTATTGGCAATTGCAGAGAATAGAGTTGGTATTTCATTTCTTCTTTATGGATTGTATTTGTGATTAGTGTTGATAAACTATTGGCATCTGCAGATGGTCACTCATTGCATGGAGACTTCCAGGACGAACAGACTGAAATCAAGAATCACTGGGTCCTATGTGCATGTGTATCTTGATTTTTTAAATCTTGTTATAGATTAGTGTAGCCTCAATTTTTGATGTACAAACGAACTAATTGTTTTTAATTCAAATAATAAACGAAAAAAGAGTTTGGAATGACATTTGGGGTATATTTCTATTATTCAGTTTTTTTTTTAAAATTTTAATACTAAAATGCAAGGAATGATATGCAAGGAATTGTCCTTGTATATTGGTTAACCATAGTTAACCTCAGGGGCTAAATTCCTTGCATTTGAGATTAATAATTCCTTGCATTTGAGTTTTCAAATGCAAGGAATTTTCAAGTTGTTGTATTTGCTCTTTTGCAAGGGCCTCTTTGCAAGGACTCAAATGCAAGGAAAATTCTTTGCATTTGGGTTAATGCAACGAATTTCCAACTTTTTACAAGGAAAAAATTCCTTGCAAAAAGCCTTTTTTCTTGTAGTGAGATAGCTCCAAAACTTTCATCATCAGAGAAAAGGGAAAACTGAAACTCCCTATACAGAAAGCCCCTACAGGGAAAAATGGAGAAAGAAATTCTCAAAGATTTGTCCCAGAGGACAAGATACCCAGAGTACCAATTTCAAATTATGGTATCAGGTTAGATTTAGACAAAGCTCTAGACAAGAGAAAAACTCTTGACCAATGGGTAGACAGCCTGATGATGGCTTCTGCTCTCACCCTTGGAAAATTCGAAGCTCCTGATCTTCAGATGTACTTTGAAACTACTCTCACAGGAGTAGCAAAGAAGTATTACTTCTCTTTCAAGGAGACAGCCCGAGGAAAAGAATGGCTGGAAGAAATCAAAACTTCGAAATCTCCGTATGATTTTGCAGTACCCCTGTATGATCAGTTCTGTGGAGATCTATCAAATCTAAGTGAGAAGGCTAAAGAAACAGCCAAATCAAATATCTATTCTCTCAAAATCTGTGACATGAGATATTTTGAAGAATACTTGAATGAATTTCAAGAATATTACTGTACAATTGGTGAGCTAGAGAATACTGATCTAGTTAATCTGTTGCACAAAAAACTCCCTGAACCATGGAGAACAGCTGTGACAGAAAGCATAGCTGAAAAACTAATTGAAAGATTTTTAGTTGGAGGAATTGCCGACAGAATCCGGCAATTACTAAAAGAACAATGTAAAGCCAATCTTAGAGCAAAGATGGCTAAGAAACAACTCAAAGGAGTTGAAAATTTCTGTTATGGAATACTTGATATGCCAACCAATTGGGGATGTCATGAGTCTAAATTCCACAGAAAGAAGAAAGAAAAATATTACTCTAAAAAATTCAGAAAGAGTAATAGAAAGAAATATTGGAAATTCAAGAAAAGTTTCAATTTCAAGAAACAACAGGATGAAGATCCTACAAAGAAATTCTTCAAGAAAAGGAAGAATAGTCATCAGCATAAACAACAACAACCCAGCAAGAAAGCTTGCAGATGTTGGTTATGTAAAGCTGAAGGGCACTATGCCAATGAACGCCCGGAAAAGGGTAAAAGATCTACTAAAGCTCTCTTTGAAGAATATGAGCAGATAGTAGAAATAGCAAACGTGAAAGGCTACGAAATAGCCTATTCTGATGATGAAGAAGACGACAGGTCAGTATATTCTGCCTGGTCTAAAGAAGAAGAATCATCTGACCCTGAGACGGATGCTGAAGTAGAATACTTCGAATCCAGACAGATGAATATTTTGAAAATCAAAAACTGGGAAGAAAGTAAGACAGAATCATTAATGTCTTCTTATCGGTGAACCCTGGTACATTCGTTTGTGACTACTGCCTATGTCACGAGAAGGATGGTCTCCCTATGTTTTGTGAATAGTCAAAAAAGACTTATCACAAAGAATGCTTCATAGCTGAAGCAAGAAGAAAAACCAAGAATGGCCTTGTCAGCCAATTGGTAGAGCAAGAATATGAAGAATATTTCTTTGAACAAAAAGAGAAAGAAGTAGAAACTTTGTTCCAAGAAATCATGAAACCATCTTCCTCAAAAATAAAGGAAGAAGAAATCGATGAAGAAAAAATCGATGAAAATATTGAACTGGTTGAACCACCAGAAATTGTTCCGGAAGAATGCAAACCATTCATTCCAAAAGAACAAGCTCAAGAAAATGAGTTTCAACAATCGAAAATCGTCTCTACTAGTAGATACAGCAACTACATAGAGATTGGACTAAAATTCCCTGATCACAAGAAGTATCATCTACATGCGTTTGTAGATAATGGATCGGGATTCATTGTTGCAAAGAGATTTGCAATTCCAGAAGAACTCTGGAAACAAGATAAGAAAAGAACTGCTACTGGGGTCACGTTTGACGGAAGTCACCTCACCATGAACAAAGTAGCAAAAAATGTTCACATCACCATTGGTGGAGGAACATTTATCATCCATATTAATGTTTGGCAATCTGAAGGCCAAGGCTCAGATTTCTTGTTGGGTAATGATTTTATTCTCCAACAGAGGTTTATTCAGGATGAAGAAGTGATAGGCTTCAGAAAAGGAGAACGGGTGTTCTAGGCAGATCGGCTTACTCAAGCCAAAAGCGTGGTAGGACCAAACTTTACTACACAGTATCAGAGATCGCAACAGAATAGTAGTGATCTTACCCCCTACAAACCCAAATTTGAACCCATACTCCAAATCAAACAACAAGAAGAATTACTTGTTGAAGAATCTTCTGAAGAAGAAGAAGAAGAGACTAGTAAAGAAGAAGAAGAAGTTAGTTTCATCCATGAGCATAACCTCAAGCACTTCCAGAATAAGCTTGAGTCTCAGACAATTCCCACTCTTGAAAAAATCAAGAAACTACTCGAACAGAATATCGATGTAGATCCTCAGAAGTTTTGGGAAAAAGACCCAGTGGTCTGTGAATTGAGATTACATGACATGAATGCTATCTGTCATGTTAAGGCCATTCCTCAATACAAAGAGGAAGACCAAAAAGAATTCAGAAAAGATATTGAAGATCTCCTGAACAAGAGATTAATTCAACCTTCCACTAGCCCTCATCATGCTCTAGCATTCTACGTGAGAAATCATGCAGAGAAACTCAGAGGAAAAGCTAGAATGGTGATTGACTACAGAGACGTTAACAAGAAGACTGTCAAAGACGGTTATCAAATTGCTCAAGTAAGAGTATTGATCAACCAGCTCAGAGGAGCCAAAGTCTTTTCAAAATTTGATGCAAAGTCAGGTTTTTGTCAAGTCAAGATGCATCCTGAGAGTATTCCTCTCACTGCATTTGGAACACCTCAAGGTCATTACGAATGGTTAGTAATGCCTTTTGGTCTAAAGCAAGCTCCCTCAATCTTCCAGAGAAAGATGGACAACATCTTCAAACATGTTACGGAGTTCTGCGTCGTCTACATAGATGACCTTCTGGTCTTCTCCAAAAACAGAGAAGAACACATGAAACACCTCCACGAGGTTGTAAAGCTGATAGTTCAGCATGGAATTATCCTACGAGAAAAGAAAATCTTCTTTATCCTTGATGAAGTTGATTTCCTAGGAATAAACATCAAGAATGGAGTGATAAAACTTCAACCTCATATCCTTGAGAAGATCTGAAAATTCCCAGATAAAATTCCTGATGCTAAGAGTCTAGAGAGATTCCTTGGTGTCATAAATTATGGGAGAGATTTCATTCCCAAAATCTCAGGGTTAACAGCAATGTTATCTCCTAAAATAAGTTCTAAGAGAAAATGGAACTTCACTGCAGATGACGAAAAAATTGTGAAGCAAATAAAAAATCTCTGCAACAACCAGAATAAAATGATGACATTATCCTCCAAACAGATGCGAGTAATACTTACTAGTCCGGTGTTGTTCTGGCAAAAACGCCTAGAACCAACATTGAAAACATCTGTAAATTTTGTAGTGGCAAGTTCAGCCCTGCAGAACTGAATTATCCCACAGGGGAAAAAGAAATTTTGGCTGTCAAGAAAACAATTTTAAATTCTCCAGCTTTCCTTGGAAAACCCTTTACTATCCGCACCGATTGTGCTAGAGTAAAGAATTTCAAAAATTTTAAACTTGATAAAGCTGCTGATTGAGAAAGATTAGCCAACTGGCAATTATTTCTTAACCAATATGATTATAATGTCGAATTAATTGCAGGAAACAAGAACTATCTTCTGGACGCCGTAACCAGAGAACTGGCAATGTTTAGCCAAAGAGATGATGACGAAGGTCGTAATCCCAGAATCAGGAGAACTGGGAAAGAACATGAACCTGCTGAGGATCCTAAAGAAAAAATCCTCAAAAGATTCTTGCTAGGTCCAAAAGGACTAGCCACAACTGATCAATCCCAGGGTAAAGGATTGGCTAGCCCGTCTCAAATGACAGACGGTAAAGGCTCATCAAGACCATTGACGGCTGCTGCTTTGCCAAAAAGCAGACCAACTCCAACTGGAGTTATAAATGTTTTTAATTATGAATTAAGAACCTTTGATGCTCTTGTGTTCAGAACTGGTAGGAGACTAACTTACCACCAGAAGGCAATCCTGGATAACCTTTTATTTGCCTTTCAAGAAAGGAGCAGTGGTCTGATGTTCCCAGCTCTCTTTGCACTAGCTGAAGAACTCTATGAAAATGCAAGACCACAAGTTGACGAACTACAGCAGAGTGCTGTTCGAAAAGAAAAAATCCACTTCCTAGAAGATCCAGAAAGTGCTAGAAATCCCTGTCATAGCACTCAAAGAATCAGACTGGCATGAATTCCATAGTCTGATCGGAAGTCATAATTCTGAGAATCGTATCCCTCCAACCCTCTTTATTATTGCAGGACCATATGTTGGAAGATACTTAGTCAATGTTCAAAGTGAACATCCTCAAGAACACAAGCTTTGGCTTGTTGAAAATGATTTTGTCCATAATCTGTGGACTAAAACAAATGATGATCTCAAAGGCTTGCCCCATATCATTGTCAACACAGTCAAAAATATTAGAAAAAATGACTGCATGCTTCGTCTGAAGTTTAGATCCACTCCTCCAGAGTATATTTCTCCATATCATTATGTGAGAATAATTCAAAGAAAATATCTTCAACTTGCCTGTGTTGGATACAATGGCCAGCCAAACTCAAGCATCCCATGGATGAAAGCCATGGCTCTGGAATATATCAAAAAGATCATCTATGAAGATATCAACAATACCTTCCTAGCAGCAGGAGAAAAAACTATAATCACTGCTTACGATCATCCTGACGTAGTCAGCAGTGACCTGTTCCTATCTCTCACCAGAAAAGAGATAGATTCGACACTGGCGTGCTTACAGTGGATTGAAAGGCTTGAAACAGACAACCACTATAAAATGTATGTTGATACAGATGTCGAAGACAATGCAACAACTGCTCGTATGGCCCAGGCCGACAACGACTCGTTTGTCTTTGGTCACAATTCATAAACAGACGAGAACATATGAAGCAGCAGGTGTAGAAAGCACCGAAAGTACTTTTGGAATTTTCCCAAAAGTTGCTTTTGCTTTTCAAAAAGACAGGTGAAAAACATTTCACTTAAGGAACCTGCTTTTACCCCGTCCGACCTCCACCAGCAGGAGCACTCAAGAAAGCAGGAAATCACTGAGTCGTTCTGTACATTTTGTTGTTTTGAATTGTAATTTGAGTTCCGCTCCCTATATAAGGAGCTTTAGCTTCTTTAGGAAGGCATTCGAAAAATTCCTAGATCAGAAAATAGAGAAGAATCAAATTCTCTAAGAAAGCCAGAATAGCAGTGTGCTCTTTCCTTCCTGTCGTAGTGTGAAGTGTGCTTTCATTACAAGTAAGTAACTGTAATCATTCTTATGGATAGCTAAACAACTTCTTAGCTGTTTACCTGAGAATGAGGCTCTGAATTTCTGTAATCATGTTTAATAAATAAGTTCTATATGAAGCCCAATATGCAGTCTGAAAATAGTTGTTTAAATTTTGAATACTGCAATTTATCTGTTTACTAGTTTCAAGCTAAGATTGACGATCCAAAAAGCCTAGAACAACAGTGATTCCGCCTCGAAAGTAACCGTTTAGACATGATATCGTTAGGTGAAATATGGCATGTTGAAGGCTAGGTCTATGCTTTAGGATTTTACATCGCAAGCTTGATAATTATGGACAACAGATAAAGGTAGAAAAATGTTGAAAAAGAAAAAAAAGAGGGACACGTGTAAGACACTTAGAAGAGTACCCAAAACCTAGTCAGGAGGTGCTAACCACACCTGGTCAGCCAAGTACTATCCGAAAAGTAAAGCCTAGAAGTAGGAAAACTTAATTAAATAAAGAACAAAACAGATGAGAAGTTTGAAAACTGATAGTTAAAAAATTGGTTGGGCCACAAAGGTACAAATATGTAGACTTCATATATTTAATATATACCCTGTTAAGAAAATGTGAACACGTTAGGGGGAGGGGGGGCAGGGCCCATACCCGCCCCTATAAGGTTCCGCCATTGAACATATGATACTCTTTAAGCCTTGTTACTCAGTGCTGAACGCAGGCCAGAGACAAGCCCCACGACCCGAGTCGTATTCGAGTTCGACCCGTGTTCATGTAGCCTCGCCAACCCAAAATCCCCAAGCTTCCCATTCATTTCACTATCCAGCAACACATTGCTGGCCTTGACATCTCTGTTAACCACAACCTGTTCAAACCCTTCGTGTAGATAATGAAGCGCTGAAGCGATCCCCTTTATAATCCCAAACCTCTGTTCCCAACTCAACACCCATTTCGGCTCATCAAACAAATAAGCATCCAAGCTTCCATTTTCCATGTAATCATAGACAAGCATTAGGTCGCCTCGTCGGCGACACCATCCCAGTAATTGGACAAGATTTCTATGCCAGAGCCTACCTATGCTTGCGATTTCGGCCACGAATTCCCTTAGGTCCTGTTTCAAATCGTTCGAGATTCACTTGACGGCTACTAGTGTTTTGGAATTGGGGAGTGTTCCTTTGAACACTTGGCCGAACCCGCCTTCGCCGAGGAGCACTTTTCCTCTGAACCCTTTTGTGGCTTTTTTCAGTTCTTGGTGGTGGGAGTATCTGTGTGGGCCGAGCTCGAGCTCCCATGACTCAATTGGCTCGTCGTTCTTCAGCTTCCTGATGAATAAGTAGATGGATATGGAGATTACAGATAGAGTGAGAGCAATGGCTGCGATTGAGACTCCGATTTTCAGAGCTGTGTGATCTTTTCTGGATATTGGAATTTAGGAAGAGAGGTCAGATGAAGGGGATGGGACTGTCCATCAATCTTGAAGCTCTAACCCAGAATGTAGTGGGAGCTGGCAAGCAGATCTGTTGAACCTGAGAACCTATGAAGCATGGATACTTCAAAAATCTGACTATGGTGTATCGTATCCGTATCGGATATGGATACGGGTACGATACGCACTAGGTACGTATCTAAGACCTTCAAAACGTATCATTGACTATGTAGCATCAGTTGACTTTGTTGATACGTGTTGGATACGGTTTGACATACTTTTGGATACGTTTTGGGGTATTTTGGATAATTTCCTATCAATTTAAACCTGATCCACACGAAGCCGCACTGAGCTTCGATCAGATTCAGTTCTCTCTTCTCTCTTCGCTTCTTCGCTGCGTCCCGCGTCCCTCTCTATTCGTTGCTTCGTCCCTCTCTGTGGGTAATCACTGGGTATGTTCAGATCAGTGGGTAATCACTGAGTAAGCTTGAAGCTAGTGGGTATGTTCAGTTTGAAAGCTTGAAGCTTTAATATCTGTGGGTTGAAGGCTTGAAGGTTGAAGCCTTAAAGGTCGAGTTCTCTGAAGACTATCTTCGCATCTCTATTCGTTGCTTCTTCACGCCTCGCGGCTTTGTCATAGAACAAACGATGAGGATGGGTATGTTCTGAATTGAAAGCCTTGAAGGTTGAAGCTGATCTGTGGGAGTGTGGGTTGAAGGGTTGAAGCTTGAAGAGTCGAAGGTTGTTCTATCGCTTCTGTGGGCTATTATTAAAGGTATGTTCAGATTTGTCCAACATCTTTTATCAATTATAGTGAGTAGGCTAGTAGGTTTGGAATCATGGAATCAATTACGTTTTGGAGTATGAATTATCCTTATATCATATCTTGGAGTATGAATTATCCTTATATCATATCTTGGAGTATGAATTATCCTTATATCACATCTTGGAGTATGGTTTGTTATTAATGGAATACACGATTACACGAATGGTGAATTAAGTCTTGGCAAGTTGGCAGCAACCATCTATTTATAATTCAATTACATGAATGATAAATTAAGTTAAGTCTTGGCAGCATTGCAGCAACCATCTAGTTATAATTCTGTTACATGAATGTTTAATTAAGTCTTGGCAGCATTGCAGCAACCATCTATTTATCGTTTTTATTGTTATTCTTACCTGTTTAGGAAGATGAGCGATGCAATTGTAGTTTATGGAGGCATTCTTGAGGTTGCCAACCTCTCTCTTGATAAACCGGAATTGGAGGGTGTAATCTTTGATGATGAGGATGAAGTTGATTGAAGTTGTGCAAGTTTTGGAAGCTTGTTTGTGCTTGAACTTAGTTTTAATTTATGTTGCTTGAACTATTTGTTAAGTAATTTGATCATTTGACTTATGTTTTGTTTGATTATTTGAATATTATGTCTTTCAATTGCTTGTTTCATTGCAATTCCATCATTTTATATGCAATATTCATCAAATATATTTATTAACACTATATATATATATATATATATATATATATATATATTACATATTATTTTATAAATGTGTCCAAAACGTATCGTATCCTGTTTTTTTGAAAAAAAAAATATCCACGTATCGTATCGTATCGCACCCCGTACCCCGTACCCGTGTCAGTGCATCATAGCTGAGAACCCAACATACATAAACTCTTCGAAAATCCGGGAGAGATCTACATGGAAAGAAATAAGTGGGGTTTTGGGTTTGGAAGAGAGTGGTGAAATTGTGACATTGATTACATTTTGAGCTGAATCATAGTCTATCCAGGCTTGGATTGCTTTCCCACTCTTGAGGTTGAAGTTTTGTTTGGTTGTAGCATCTGTGTAATATGCAGCTTCAGCTGAGGCGTTTGATTTCAAGCTGTTGAGGTCGATCCCTACATGATTGTCATTGATATCTCCAAATTCCAAGTCTTGAACTGTGTCGAATTCGATTGCACAGATGTGTGTGGAGGAGTTGCCAATATCACTGCCATTGAAGAGACCTAGATATTGACTAGGCATGCAGAGAATTGATATCCTTCAATGGGGCCATTGTGAAAGCAACGCCATGGCCACCGAGCTTTGGATACTCAGGAACTATAGTGAAAGCAAATGAGGTGGAGAAAGAGAAGGCTTTGCCATTTGTGGAGTTTTTTAATCGAATTGGGAAAGTGTAAAAAGCATGACTACCCAATAATCTGCTAGTGTCATTGGTCAATTTGAGAATGCCAAGATTTTCAAACTCTGCTATCCCTGTAAAGGTTAGGTTAGTGCCCACATGTTTAAAACCACGAAAGAAGAGCTCATTGACCTGAGATGAAACTGGTATTGAGAACAGAAGAAGAGCACAGAACAATATCAGAGGATCTGCCATGTCAGGTGCAACCTTCAAAGTATTTGGATCCACACAGTTGCAGAAACCAAGGAAGGGTTTGAACGAGGTTGGTGGGATTGGAAAAATATGGCTAGCTACTGTTCTTAATTCTATCCCACGTAGTCAATGTCATGTATTAGTCACTAGTCTTTGGCTCTTTGCGAACTATGAGACCCTTCATTTAGTCTTTGCATATGCTTCCAAGTCATCGGATCCTACTAGCCAAAAAATCAACGCAGCCAACATTCGAGAAGAACATATTGAGTGGACATAATTAACACTTGGACTCTTGGAGTCAAGGGTTGGACTGCCATTGTCACACTCATCCCAACAATTCTTACATTATATCAAGTATGAATTTCATTTTACAACTGAAACAGGATGCCATCGAAATTTTAGCTCGAGCAAACTGAAGAGGGAAAATGCTCCAGAATAGCACACCTCAAACAAATCAAAAACTGCATCAAACATTCTTATATCAAGAAGCTTCAACTTAACCCTAAGTTCTTGCTCTTTCAAATCTAAATCATAAAAATTCAACACTAGCAAAAAATAATTTAATACGTTAAGCTAGGTCATTTGTGATGAGTATGTTAGGAAGGTTGTAAATATGGTGAAAAACAAACAACAATATATTCTGCACATATTTATACATCAAAGTGTAACTTACACGCTTAAGTCCAGAAAAAGTCTTATCTGTGAAACAGTGGCGGATCTAGGATCTAAAAATGGGGTGGGCTACGTAGTTATGTGTCTCTTTGGGCGAAGTCCAAAATTTTTTTTTAGTACAATTATACATAAGTGTGGGAATGGAGCGGGAAGATAAAAACCTAAGAGCTCAAGTGTTCAATGATTGAATTTAGTCTGGAATTTAGGCCTTTTTGGGAAGAAGAAAAAGAAGACGAAGAATAAGAGTTTGTGATGGAATGAGAGAATGGGAGAGCCAGAGAGGAGTTTGACTTTGATAATTCAGGAGTTCGAGTGGGTTTCGTCAAACAAACATACATACAAATATATATATAAGTTTTTTTTTTTTTTTCAACCCAAAAGTTTGGGGAGGGCTTGAGTCCTCCCACCCCTATATCTAGATCAGCCCATGCTCTGAAAGGTAGTAAACAAAATCATCAAACTCATATTGAGTTTTAACTAGCAACACACATTTGTATTAAGCAATCCAAAACATGCCATCGCTATAACTCGAGAATGATGTAGTGAATAATTTACCATCTACTAAAAACTTCATTATTGTTTCTCAAGGGTTTAAAGGATGGAAGGTGTAATTGTTGAAACCAAACTCTATACTTATGTTCCTTAGGACCTTGGGTACAAATATTTGCATGTAAACTTTCACTCCAGTGATTTCAAACAGTATTTCATCAACAAAACCCCATAAAAGAAACCACAAACACAAAAACGGATAAAGAAAAAAAAATTCTGATCAAATTCTATCTAGTTTGCCCATGAAGAAGATAGAGAGGAGAAGTAGAAAGAGAAGCAAAACTAGCATCCATCTCTTTATTAGAGTAGCAGCTCATCCTATCAAACGAAGAAGACGACGCAAACGAGCTCACAAAGTCATCAAACCCGGCCACATGGGACCCACTCGGCGGTCTCACCTCCTCCGGAATCTCAACCTCCCCGTCCAAATACCTCACCACCAGCCTCATATTGGGCCTGGCCCTCGGCCCATGGGCCGAACATATCAACCCCAACTTCACCACCATAACCACCTCCCGCTCATTATAAACCCCATCAAGCCTGGGATCCACCACCTCAAGTACCTTCCCCTCTTTATACCTATTCCAAACCCAGTCTACCAAAACCAACTCGCCGGGCTTCGCGTTGGGCTCAATGGGCCTCCGCCCGCATACCACCTCCAGCAAAAGCGCGCCAAACGCATACACATCCGAACCCGTACTCGCCTTCCCGGTTCTCGGCAACTCCGGAGCCAAATACCCGAGCGTACCCACGACCCGAGTCGTATTCGAGTTCGACCCGTGTTCATGCAGCCTCGCCAACCCAAAATCCCCGAGCCTCCCATTCATTTCACTATCCAGCAACACATTGCTGGCCTTGACATCTCTGTGAACCACAACCTGCTCAAACCCTTCGTGTAGATAATGAAGCGCAGAAGCAATCCCCTTTATAATCCCAAACCTCTGTTCCCAACTCAACACCCATTTCGGCTCATCAAACAAATAAGCATCCAAGCTTCCATTTTGCATGTAATCATAGACAAGCATTAGGTCGCCTCTTCGGCGACACCATCCCAGTAATTGGACTAGATTTCTATGCCGGAGCCTACCTATGCTTGCGATTTCCGCAACGAATTCCCTTAGGCCCTGTTTCGAATCGTTCGAGATTCGCTTGACGGCTACTAGTGTTTTGGAAATGGGGAGTGTTCCTTTGAACACTTGGCCGAACCCGCCTTCGCCGAGGAGCTCTTTTCCTCTGAACCCTTTTGTGGCTTTTTTCAGTTCTTGGTAGGAGTATCTGTGTGGGCCAAGCTCGAGCTCCCATGACTCCATTGGCTCGGCGTTCTTCAGCTTCCTGATGAATAAGTAGATGGATATGGAGATTACAGATAGAGTGAGAGCAATGGCTGCGACTGAGACTCCGATTTTCAGAGCTGTGTGATCTTTTCTGGGTATTGGAATTTTAGGAAGAGAGGCCAGATGAAGGGGTTGGGACTGTCCATCAATCTTGAAGCTCCAGCCCAGAACGTAGTGGGAGCTGGCAAGCAGACCTGTTGAAGCTGAGAACCCAACATACATGAACTCTTCGAAAATCGGGGAGAGATCTACATGGAAAGAAATAAGTGGGGTTTTGGGTTTGGAAGAGCGTGGTGAGATTGTGACATTGATTACATTTTGAGCTGAATCATAGTCTATCCAGGCTTGGATTGCTTTCCCACTCTTGAGGTTGAAGTTTTGTTTGGTTGTAGCATCTGTGTAATATGCCGCTTCAGCTGAGGCGTTTGATTTCAAGCTGTTGAGGTCGATCCCTACATGATTGTCATTGATATCTCCAAATTCAAAGTCTTGAACTGTGTCGAATTCGATTGCAAAGATGTGTGTGGAGGAGTTGCCAATATCGCTGCCATTGAAGAGACCTAGATATTGACTAGGCAGAGAATTGAGATCCTTCGATGGGGCGATTGTGAATGCAAAGCCGTGGCCGCCGAGCTTTGGATACTCAGGAACTATAGCGAAAGCAAATGAGGTGGAGAAAGAGAAGGCTTTGCCATTTGTGGAGTTTTTGAATCGAATTGGGGAAGTGTAAAAAGCATGACCCAATAATCTGCTGGTGTCATTGGTCAGTTTGAGAATGCCAAGATCGTTTTCAAATTCTGCTATTCCTTCCAAGGTTAGGTTGGTGCCCACATGTTTAAAACCAGGATAGAAGAGCTCACTGACCTGAGATGAAACTGGTATTGAGAGCAGAAGAAGAACACAGAACAATATCAGAGGATCTGCCATGTCAGGTGCAACCTTCAAAGCATTTGGATCCACACAGTTGCAGAAACCAAGGAAGGATTTGAACGAGGTTGGTGGGATTGGAATTCTGGGCTGTCCTATGAGGAAAGTCTAAGCATGGTATAGATGGTTTTTGTTGAATCTGAAAAGAATGAAAGTGTGTTTGTTAGAGCAATGAAGAATGTAGTCAATTGAGGACACTCACTAATTGAGCACATGGGCCATCATATACGAAAGATAAAGTGAGAGAGTGACAAAAAGCAGCCTATGAATTACTGGAAGTTTCTGTATAAGGAATATGTTGTGCAGGTAGAGAGCTCTAGAAGTAGTAGAAGATGGACTCCAACGTCAGAATTCGCATAGTTACAAGTTTGTCCCTTTTATTTGGTGAGCCAATCGACTTACTAATGACGTTTTATGTGAATTGTCTTCTTCTTCTTTGCTCTTTGGATTTTGACCCCCTCATAATAAAAACAGGTAAACTTCACTGTTCACTGATTGTTTTGCCTTTTTCCTTCCTTCACTATCCATTGAAATTTGGTGGGCAATCCTTGTTGAAGTAGAATGTTATCCAGAAAAAAAAAAAGGTTAGGTAGCGTGCATACTGAGTGGGCTGAGGGTTAGACCAAACTTAACCCTCAACTGTTGAAAGTTTAGCTTGTCAAGAAACTTCAATGCTAATTGTTTAGTACCAAGTTGATAGGAATCCTAATTCTTAAAATGCCGAGGGGAACAGGCTTCAATGCTAGCACTAAACAATTTATTTAGTCATTATGCTTTTCTAACTTGATTGTAGGTGAAGGAGTACAAAGTTCAAACCCACTATCCCAGTTTATACTAGAAAAATGTGGGCTGGGGTTGTAACTAGACTTGGGGACAAAACTTTAGGTTATAGAAACAAAACCGTGCTTGTTTGTTTAATCACTAAATCATTTTTATGGCCAAACTTCATTCTTTCGGTATTAACAAAACCGAGTAACCTCATATGCTGTCTATAAACAGATCCTGTGGAATATGATGATATAGATTTCGCTTCAATTCTTGTCATGCGCATGCCATGATGATGAGCTTGTGTAAAAAATTTATTGATTTCCTTTTCTAAATGAGAGCTTATATCATAATCTAATTCCAGATGAGAGCTTATTTTACAATGCTTGCCTAATCTTTTTTGGCGAGTTTTTATTTTTATTCTCATGTGCCTAATAGACTTGATGGAAAAATGCAATGATTCCATGCTCGCTTTATGAAAAGGGACATGTCCAATAATACCACCTACATGCATTAAAGTTTTCTCCAGATTAAATATCAAGGAATCTGCAGATGTGCATGTCTTAGACGCTAGAAACGAATGGCGGATTAAAACAAAACCCACTTGCCCTGCTAAGACAATTGTTCAGACCCAATTTTCTGTAGCTTTTGTTTTGTGGCACAGGGCACAGCACATTTGGTTCTATTGGGAGACACATTAGGACATTTCCAACTGCTATAAGGTACAAAACCATGGGGATAATGGGTTGGTAGATCGCACCGGCTTCATCATAAAACAGACACCGGTACGTTTATTCAGAGTTTCAGACACAATTGGACTTCATCATGTGCCTACTTTCCTCATAACTGATCGCATAATATTTCATATGGGCCTTACAGATGACAGTATTGTCTGTGTTTGTTTTGTTTTTCTTTTCTGGTTGGCTGTAATTGATCGGGTTGCATATTGGATTTATAATACACACACCACTACAGTATTATTCTACATTTTATGTTGATCTTGTAGTTTGATGAATTAATTTTTAATAGGCAAGGGCCCAGCAATTCATCCTGATCCCAATAGACCTGAGTTGTTCAGACTAACAAGAGCAAACCACTCAACTACTGAATGATTGGCATCAGGAGAAGTCCTCTGGTTGAACCTAGGACCTCTTTGAAAATGTGAACTGTGAAGCATGGGCATCTCCATTAGATTTTCATGTTGCTGTTTTTGGTACACACTGGTGTAGGACTAGCAGAATTTAGTTGCACACTTCTATATGTTTATGGTATTTGACTAATTTTCATCACTCTGATATATTTTACTCAGAAATCTTTACCTTACAGATTAACGGACATGTATTGGGGCTGAACACATGTACTGCTGACTTGAAGCATGAGAATGGCTGCACATTCATTCTAGTATATGCTAAATCCCTACATTACAACTCTAAAATTGGTATAGGCAGCTTCCGTCGTCACTCCTAGCTGTGGGATCGAAGTTTGCAGCAGATGGATCAGTACAGCCTTCAGGGACAGGAAGTTTAATCTGTTGAGCTGCATTGCCTGCATCCAAACAATTATTAAAGGCTTTAATACTTTTTCCTCAGTTTGTTGTTCCTCTATAAATCCTAAAGCCAGATGCAGCCCTATCATCAAGGCCTTTAGGATGAAGAGCCTAACCATAGAAGTTGCCACTCTTGATGGCATCGTCATTGGCGTCTCCGAGAGCTGCCTCTTTCAAGTATCTGTCAGACAGTTGGACTCTCTTCACATTCTCCTGCTCTTGCACAAGCATGTTTCCATACTCGAGGAGCTTCTCAAGTGTCATCTTTGGCTGATTGAAAGTTGGAGGTCCTTCTTTTGAGTTAACAAGCCTCTTCCCAACACCTTCTACTCCAACACTTGCAACCCACTTCCTCACTTCATCATCATAAATTCTTGCCCTGAGGGCACCGAAGAAGTCTACATGCAAACACAATGATATCAATCTCTTGTTTGTGGTTTGTTATGTGATGCCTCGTGTACCAATTTGTGTCAAAGAGTGGGCAAAACTTACCAATTGACTGACCAGGGAAGGTGTCAACAAGCTTGACAATGTCATCAGTAGGAATATTATCAGTCTTGAAAATTCCTGTGCAGACACCAATTCGGTCTTCACGAGTAGGCGCCCAGTAGAATTTCTCCATACGTCCATCTCGGATGAGAGGGGCATACAATGTGGAGAAGTCATTTCCGGTGACTATAATGGGAACACGGGGATTCTCCTGCTTGTTGTACATACCAGGGAGTTGGACATTGGTCGGATTGTCTGCAATGTTCATAAGGGTAGCATTCACCATTTGATTGTTGACGGTGTATTGAGTAGTTCCACCAAGTCTTCCAGCTCCTGCATCCAAATCATTAATGAAGAGGCAGCACATTTTGCCCTTGCTGATGATGTCTGCTGCTTCACGATACCTTTGCCTGATCAGTTTTGCTGGCTCCCCTGCATTTCCACTCTCCAGTTCTCCAGCACTCATCATAATAGGGCTGAGTATTCATATTCATTATAACATGGTTTAGTAACTATAAATTAGTCATTAAATTCCAACTTAGTTGATCCTAAACAGTAAACAAGTTCATAGGCAAGGAAGCAGAAGAAAGAAAGACGCGCTGAAAATTTGCATACTTGATTCCCATCTTGGCAAAAACAAGCTCACACTGGAATGACTTTCCTTGACCTTTGCCTCCCCAAACACCCAAAATAAGAGGAACCTGTCACGGCAATTATAAGTATCCCAAACAATTTAGCTACATTTGAAACCAAACCAAACAAATTTGGATCAAGATCCAAAAAAAATTGACCAACCTTGATGTTTGGCAGGTTCAAGAAGTTCTTAGTAATGTGAACAACAAGCTTATCCATGAAAGCTGGAGCAATGTAGAAGCCATCCATAACGTTATCCAAACTGTACCTGAAACAAATTTCAAAAGCACCAATTGACTTAAATGGATCAAAATCAAGAAAGTTGGCGTCCTTCACATGTTTAAAACCTGATCAAGTACTTACTGGCGAAGACCAGTGCTGATGTAATCGTAGGAGCTCATGATGGCATGGTGAGTCCCACTACCAGTTGGAGCTTGGAACAGAGTGTCCACCATTCCCTTTCCTCTGGTGATGTCCTGCTGATCATCTGAAGTGTCGAAAGCAAGTCCTCCCCATCTGTCCTTTGAGGTCTGCTTTTCCTCATCGTATTCTGCAGCAACTTTGAAATTCCGAGATGCAGTCCTTCTTTGGGTGACTTTGGAGCTCAAATTCTTGCCTAAGAAAGCAGAACTCGGAAATGAAGATGAAGCACCTGACCCATTCAACTTCAACTGCACCAATAACCAATAAAGCCTCAAAATTTAAGAAATCAAGGACCCAGAACATGGAAAACCAGTATCACAACCTAAAAGGGTCGAAAATAGAAACTTGCAAGAAAGTTTGTTGTACCAAATTGGCAAAATATCAATGTATCAGACCCAAAAGTACGTCAAGAGAGAAAATGAAAACAATGAGAAAAGGGTATAAATGTTTCAAATTGGTGAGTTTAATTGACGAAATCAAAGGAAATTAAAGTTGGGTTGGTTACAAAAAGGGCGGGAAAATCCCACAGTACCGGTGCTCTGTTAACAGCTCCGATGGTTGTTGAGATTGAAGCAGCCATTGATTGCAGCACGAGTCGAAAGCTTGCTATCAAATTAATGGAGGGTTTGAAGGAACAAGAGGAAGTGAAACTGAATTAGGCAAAACTGTTTGCGAGATTTGTCTCTTGGGAAAACAGAGAAGGCAATTTGAAGACTTTATAGGAGTGTGATCACTGTGATGAGAAAAAAGTGAAAGTGAAATGAGATCATGGAAATTGGCTTGCGAATTCCCAACGGCCACAGAGTTAGGATTGGCGGTATTACGTGGCGGATTGCGTCTTGTTGGGGTGGACGCTGGTTTTGGATTTGTGGCGGGTATTATGGGCTACATGGGTTTTGCTTAGAAACTTATAGAGGTTTCTGGGTTCTCCCTTAAAAAGGGACAAAATGGAGGGTTCCCGGAACTCGATAATTTGAGGTTAGAGTTTAAGCGTCTCTGTGTAGTGTGTCCGCAAACCATATGTAATTTTTTGACGGCATTAATATCATAATTTTTAAGGTTGAGAGGTTTTACTCAGTTAATGTTTAAATGTTATTTGTTTAATATTGCATCTATAATGTTACTATTTGGTCAACAAATTTAATTTATCTGAATAAACTGCACTAATTATATAGAATATAATGTATGTAGAATGTAGAATGTAGAATGTAGAATTGTGTATCATTCCTTATTGTTAGTTTAAGGTTCAATCACTTCAATGTGTACCTATGTTACTATGTACATGATACACACAAACTGGATGAGCCCATAGTTTAACACATAGAAGAACTGTTACAGTGTTAAGTTCTTCTATATCTTCATGTCATGTGGCGTATATAATATTGATGTAAACAGTCAACCACGGCTAAAATAACCAGAGTTGGAGTGGTTTTAGTGTGTTACCTTTCAAACTTCGTACACCAAACACCAGCCACAAAAATGAAAAAAAAAAAAAATCTTGAACTCTCAGTCACCAAACAAATCACTCATTCGTTGTTGAAACAATTAAAGAGAACTCCAGAACCTTCTCATGTGACAACAATTATAGAAGCAATTATTTCCCTTGTGTGAAAACTTAAAATGTTTCAAAATATCTTTCTGCCCCATTTGGTTGGGGGATGGGACGTGACACGATAACATCTTTTTTTTTCTTGGTTACAACACGATAACATCTTCGTTTTCATTATCCTATATCATTGGGAATAGCATTATTGCTGACTTATTTGATGACATATGTATGGCCTTAACCTCAATAGAGTGGGAGACTACTTTAAAGGAGAATTCAAAGTATGGAGCTTGCCGTACTCATTATTCTGTTCCACGATCAATCCTATCTTCACTTTTTGCAGCTTCATTTTTATGCTATAGAGGTACACATATACTTGGATTCATGGATTTAGATTGTTTACTTACCATTATCCTAGCCTCTCCTAAGCAATTCGATCATTGACTACCGTATGCTTAGCTCTTTACAATTTTCTTACCAATTTTAATGCATAACTGAGTCTGTTTAAGAAATTTTGCAAATATTTAGCTACATACTCTATTGTAGGAAAAAGAAAACGTAAATATCTAATTAGTACTTTAATGATAAATACATGCTACGCTCGGTCAATGCTTGTTTAAATATGTATTGAGTATATATTGAGATTGGATCGTTGAAATACGATTATTTGGATGAGTAAACTTTCTTCTTTGGAATAATATAGCTCAATTGCCCAATATATATATATATATATATATATATATATATATCTGCTCACCTAAGGAACAGTTTTAAGGGACTGTGAGGAACAAATGCATCTTAACCACATGTATTAGATATAAAAGCAGAAATTATAACAACTAAAAACTGTGCATTTATTTTTAGCCGTCAGATTTATTTATCCCTTACAGTTAGATGTGGCAAACGGGAAAGACCCATTTTTTAAGCGGGCCTAGTCGTGCTTGGGCCGGCCCATTTATTATCGTGCGGGGCTCGTGCTGGCCCATTTACTTAAACACTAAGCCTGATCCGGCCCATGGATCGAGCTCATATCGTGTCGGGTCAATAAACGGGCCGTGCTCGTGCCTATCCACTATAAAGCACAATTTAAAAATCTTAATTTGAATAAATAAAAAATAATTTTATTTAACTATTTAGAAAATTCAAATAAATTAAGTTCTACAATATTTTCTCAGTCTTAGCTTTTTAAGATTAGTTTTCTAATAATTTTTTATATTCCACTACAAGAAACAAAGAAAGAAAAAAAAATAACTCAAAATATATTGCTTTTAGTATATTATTGTGAGATTAATCTTTATTAATATAATGAAGATTTAGTATCATATTATTCTTTCTTTCATTCCATAGTTGTATTATTATGAGATTAGTCTTTATTCATAAACATATATTTAATATTTAGAAAAAATACTTAATGTCAAAATAAGGATATAATATTTTTTTTTCATTATTTTGACAACATAAAAGAAATAGCATTGGTGGAATTATCATGAGATTTTAAATAAGGATGTCTAATATCGTGTTCGGGCCGGACCAGGCCAATGGGCTAATATTCCTGGGCCCAACCCGGCCCGTTATTCTAACGTGCTCGGGTCGTGCCAGGCCACTAACGGGTTTGGGCAGTGCCGGGCCGCTTTTAATGGTGCCGTGCTCATGCTTAGAGGCCCGTTTGCCACCTCTACTCACAGTCCCTTAAAAACTGTCTCTTAAGTGAGCAGGCCTTTATATATATATATATCAAAACCCTAACTAAGTTTGCCAATGAAGGCTTAACTAAACAGAAGAAAAAAAACCTAGAGAGAGCCGCCTCTGCAGTCGACTAAGAAATCAAATTCTCGTCCGGCGGCACGCCCTCCTGGCGTCGTCGTCGGACGTGTTATCGTGGACCCAGTGTCCGGATGTGGATGTCCCTTGAATAATTCCAATCGAAGGGAAGGCTGCATGGTGTTGGTGATGTTGTCCAGATCGCGGGGAGGCTCCGTCAGGTTCGCGTGCAGACGGTGGGACGGTGGCTGGTGGGTTTCGATCTCCCCAAGATTGGAGTGCAGACGGGGGGAGGGGAGGTTGGCTGGTGGCGACGAGTCAGTGGCGGCGAGGTGGGGATCTGCAGTGCTGCTATCGGATCGGATTGTTCCGATCTGGTTTGGGCATGCTTCGATCTTGCTTGGAACCGCTGTGTGGCAAGGGGTGGAGAGGGTTGGGAGGGGAGATGATTCTTGCAAGCGTGATGGGGTTGAAGGACGGACGGAGGGATGGTCGACACCTGCTCGGTGCGACGGGTATCTCGCCGGTGGTGGGACGACGGGGTCTATGCATGCGAGATGGCGGCATGGTGACACGAACAGCCTATGCTCTCGGAATTATGCTTGGGTTTGGGCCCACTGTTTGGGTCCGGTCCAAGTTGTTTTATGTTTATTTTTTACATTTTTTATTTGGGTTTAGTTTCTTTTGGTTTGTTTTTCAGCAATAAATTACTTTCTAGGTTTTGTTTTACGTTTTAGTTGTTGGGTCGGGTCGGGTGCACTACAATTTTGGCATTGACAAGCTTCTATTCAGCGGTCTAGAGGTCGTTCATGTTCTGGAGTTAGGTCAGCAGCGGTGGCGAAATTGTCTGGCGGTGGCATACTGGCATAGACAATCATCCTTGGCCTTCTAGTGGAATTGTTCCTGTTTGATCTCGAGTCGGAGGTGATGGCGTTTTGGAGCTTTTGTGGATTGACAGTGTTGACATTAAGGTGGCCATGGTCTTAGGTTTAATTTAGTCTCAGGTCTGACGGTCCGGCATTTCTGTTTGGTTGGGTTCGAAGTCACAACTAGTGTAGACTTGGTCGATCAAAGGCAGGTCAGGAGGACCCTGGGTGGCGAGTTAGTGTTGACAAAGTTGTGTGCCTATTGTCTTTGCCTTTTAATTGTAGTGCAAGTTAAGTCTGTAGTTTGAGTCGGGGCTTATTTGGCTCCGTTAGTCAGTCATGTTGGAGTTCCAGTGTGAAGTCCAGTGGCCATTTTTATGTATGAGATGATGCCAAAACTCATTGTATTCAGTTCATTATTAATGCAGTTTCTTCTTGATCAAAAAAAAAAAAAAGTTTGCCAATGAACTAATGTCGTTATTTAAGACACATTTTTTAAAGAGAGGCCGAGACAAGATAAATACTTTTTAACTTTTCTATTATACGCAACTGAAATAAGTCATGATGTTCTCTACATTCTTTAGATCGGAGGAGTCACGCTCTCAAAGCGATTGCAACCTCTGACCTTGAGCAGTACCACATTTTGAACCCCATCTCCGCCATCGATGATCTCGCAACATTGTCTACGTGGTGCCTGCCAATAATAATTCCCAACGTGTTAAGCACCATATAAGTATATCATGGTTCAATGTATCTAATGTAAAATCATAAATAATGAACCGAAGTACAAAATGTTCTCTCACCTTCTCCCACAAGTTAGGTTTGAAATTAGAAGCTGAGACATTGAAAAACTGAACTTTCAAAGCAGCAATGTAGTCGCGTTGGAGACAATCTTTTTCTTCTTTCTCCGCGTACCTCTTGTACATAGTCAAAGTCTCATCCCCACCAACACTCTCAACCCGATCCAAGAAATACACAAGCGGTCTCTTACATGGATCCGGGCTCACGGATCGGGTATTGAACGTGTACGGACCCATTTCCCAACTCCTCCATGTCTGAAACGTCTCCAAGGCTGTTTCCAGGTTCTTTGCCGTCACCAACGACGGGTACAACTGCACTGTGTAACCCCAAGACACTGAAACTGACCAATTCCGTCTCAAGTCATAGCAAAAACTATGCTGTAAGGTCCGACCCGGATCCATTTTATACACACGAACCAACTTCTTAACTGAGTCAATCGGGGTTAGGCCAGGAAACATGGGCTCCACGTAATCCAAGTGGTGTAGTGACACTAGTGGTGCCACCGGGTGCGCCGCTAGCAAACCGTAAGGACTCCCTCGTATGTCAACCTGGTGAAATCCTAGCTCTTTTGTTAAGGGCACCCCAATCTCGCTCAAACATCCCCGGACCTTCTGATCTGAGCCGTAAAACGCATCATACCTATCAATGCACCCGTCCAAAACCCTAACCAGCTCAGCTGCCAATGGGTAGCTTATAGCAAAACCACCACCGCCGTAGGCCACAGTGTACGAGTGTATCACATCTTGCTCCACACTCTCGGAATTCCCACCAATGTAATACATCTGATTGTGATCGTATTTCGCTAACACCGTAACTAAGTTGTCAGTGAAAAACACCGTATCATCGTCTCCCATGACAAACCACCTTACATTCTCAAAGCCCAACTCGAAACTCTCTTTTACAATTCTTGCAATTCGAATGGCGGAGCGGGAACCGTACCAGCAGGAGTACTTGAACCGTGATGTGTCCGCTGAGACTTTGTACTCTGGCGAGGTCTCTGGCCACGTTATGTTGGGCGAGGGTTTCTGGTCCAGCCAGATAAACCCGCGGGTGACATTAGGCTTCCACCATAGGTCAATGTAGTGACGGCGTTTGTTCCACGACTTCACCGAGCCTCCGATGCCGAACAATATGTGGGAAATGTTTGTCTTGTCGGAGTCATTGACGGTGGTGATTTTGCGGTGGTTGAAGATGGTTGGAAGCACTAAGTTATGGTGTTGGGTGAAATAGTGGGGGTGGTTTGATAAGCCGAAGTAGAGGATGAGAGAGACTGAAGCCACTGAGCAAAAATATATGGCTTTGATTGTCGGAGGAACTAAAATGAAATTGAAGGGGTCGTGATTAATGGTTTTTCTTGTAGAAGACATCTCTCTCCGAAACTCCGATGAAACTAAATATCCAGGACAGACAAAGAGAGTTGGAAATGAAAATCTAAGAAGAGATAGATGATGGTTTACCAATCCTGATATTTATGATGAACATGGAGAGAGCTACTACATTGATGCCTAAAACGTCTCCTTTATAAATAATCTCTATCTTGACTCTTTCACTAAAATACTTCCTTACGGGTGTAAAACATTTGACTTTGCCCTTACTTCAAGGGTTGCTCAGCAAGGTCACCTAACATTTCTAATGGTCATTGGTCCTTTACGTGATTGCAGGGTCGTGACCAATTTTCTGGTTAACTAGGTGGGTTGGCCAGTTAGACCCACAAGTACACTACTAATCACCATATCACACGGATGCAATCTGTATGATAACATCGAAATATCTACATAAAATTCGTATATATTTTCCGGATGCAATACATCAAAATACATATAGAAATATATTGAAAGACTACTAGAAAAACATGTCATAATATCACACATATGCAATCTGTGTGAAAACATCAAAATACATACGGAAATCTGTGTGTAAGTGTAGTTTCACATGGTACAATCATGGATTCACTCTGTATGAATTGCAAGTGTTGCTCATGCTCTTTCACTATGACACTTTATAGACAGATTTGTGTCCTTGTGAAGCTCTATGACAACACTTTCCATGTGTAACAGCCTATTTTGCTAGTGGTGATACAGTACCTTTCTAATGAACTCAATTTTCATGGTTTTGTGCGTTAGTTACTTTGTTTGTTAGAATAAAACTAAACAAAGAAAAGGAGAAAAGGAAACTGTTGCTAGGTTGCATGAACATAAATTTGGATTGGTTGGGTTTGAGTAGGGGCCCACATTTGAAACTACTATGGACACTCTTGATATTGCAATGACCTGCAATCAAAATGTGATTTTTGGGCTGAAAGTGCAACGACTAGTTCCACTATGGCAAGATTTGGGCGACCCATTGTTGCAAAGTAGAAGCCTTAGCTAGGAACTAGGAAGTGAAAGAAGGCTAATTAGCTAAAGGGGAAAAATTCACCAACGGTGTCTGGACAATTTGGTGACTTTCACAATGATACATGAACTCTAAATGTTATCAATGTGATACCTAGACTTTACTTTTCGTATTATCGTCGTACCTCTGGCAAACTTCCGTCACGTCTCTGTCAACTGTGAGCACGTGTGACTCACGTGAGCCCAAAAATGAGGGCAAAAAAGACTTTTTTGCCCTTAGTTTGTTTTAGGGAAAAATTCACCAACGGTATTTGGACACTTATAGGATTTTCATAATGATACCTGAACTTACAAAGTTATCAATGTGATACCTAGACTCATTTTTTCGTATCAACGTCGTACATACGACCAATTTTCGTCACGGACCTGTTAAATTTTGCACATGAGTAAATTAATGAAGACAAAAATGACCGATGTACCCTCAAAAGTTTTTTTTTTTTCTTTTCTTTCTTTCTTTCTTTCTTCTTCTTCTTTTTTGGTTTCTTCTTCCCCTGATTTGAATCATCAAGATTCAAATCATCTTGCTTGTCCGATTCCCACCACCGATTGCCGATCAAACACCGCTGCTGCGTCTCAATCCACCTTCATGCACCGCAGATGTTTTTGGTTCCCCCCACTTCAAATCCTACAGCAAATTGAAATTGTGCACTGAGGCTTCACCGCCTCCGCCGACGACTTAGCCACCACCACTCTCATTCTCTCCTTCGACCCCCTTTTATACACCATTGATTAGAAACTCAGACCTTACCAGCCCTCCACTCTCAAATCACAGCTCCAATCCCACCCCGCCATCCTCTCTGTCATTCTCGACATGCAACACCATCCTCACCTGCAACTTCATCAGTCTAGCTGACAATTTCGGCCTCTAGCCCAACTTCGATAAGAGCCAATTGTAGGCAGACAAAGATTAACAACTTCGGCCTCTACACCATCCTCACCTGCAGAAAATTCGAGCTGTTCTAATTCACCAGCTTCGCCACTCCGCTACCACCCACCATTGCGCCTTGTCGATTAGCAGACAAAGAACTCGGAGCCTCCAACATCGAGAAATGGAGGCTCGCGTTCTGCATGTCCTGCGCGGCGGATATCGGCACTGTCGGAGAAGATGTTGCCTGAACAGAAATTGAATTCGGGTTCCATGGCTGAAACTCGTCGATTACGACCTTGGCTTTCTTGATGAGCCAATCGACGGCCTTGCTGGGCTGGTAGTATCCGAGCCGGTCTTGCGCATCGCAGAATTGAATGGCGGTGTGGGCGGCGAGCAGGACTCTATGGTCCCTGGGGCCTTTGGCGGTGCAGACCTTACTGTGGTGGTCCTTCCGGCCGGTGGCCCTTAGAATGTGGCCTCGAGCCTCCACGATTGCGCTGGCGGTGGAGGAAGAAGCAGTCCTTATCCCCAAACCCAATCGAGAAGCAGCAGAGGACGACGTCATTGCGCGGTGGTGGAGGTTGTTGTGGCTCTCCCCCATTTTTCTTCCTACATATTCGATGGTGGGTTCTCCGAAAGCAGTGGTGTTGGCAAGGAGAGAAGGAGAGAAGGAGAGAATAAAGAAACCGAAAAAGAAGAAGAAGAAGAAGAAGAAGAATAAAGGAAGAAAGAAAGAAAGAAAGAAAAGAAAAGGAAAAAAAAAAACTTTTGAGGGTAAATCGGTCCTTTTGTCTTCATTAAGTGACTCAAGTGCATCGCACGTGCAAAATTTAATGACTCCGTGATGGAAATTGGTTGTAGGTACGACGTTGATATGAAAAAATAAGTCCAGGTATCACATTGATAACTTTGTAAGTTCAGGTATCATTCTGAATGTGTGTCCAGACACCGTTGGTGAATTTTTTCCGAGGGTAAATCGGTCTTTTTTTCTTCATTAAATAACTCAAGTGCATTGCACGTGTAAAATTTAACGGCTCCGTGACGGAAATTGATCGTGGGTACGACGTTGATATGAAAAAAAGAGTCCAGGTATTACATTGATAACATTCAGAGTTCAGGTATCATTGCGAAAGTCACCAAAGTGTCCAGACACTGTTGGTGAATTTTTCCCTTAGCTAAAGTATAACGAACATAAGTATAATTATATATACACGTATTCCCAAACACCACCCGACATAAGGACATTTATTATTATTTTTTTGAGTCAACATAACGGTTTTTATATTTATTTATTAATTTCCTGATTTATTCATAAAAAATAAATAAAGTTGCTTAAGTATATAATAACTTTTTATGTCACATCACTCATAAGTCATAACAAGTGAGCCGATGTGTAACTTTAATCTCCCTATTAAAAAATTATATGTCATACATGATTCTGATTCTGGATGGTGGTGATCAAATGACTACTTGACTGCAATACTACCACTTGTGTTGGTTTTGACTTGAGAAAGAGAATAAGAGGCCAAGCGCGCACCGATTGATTAATGATCAACAGCGCGCATATGAATTACATATACGATTTGTATCAGAAAAACAAATTATATATATGATTGATCAGCCCGCACGTACCGTAAGGAAGTGTCATTATCTAAATACTTCACATTTAGGAGCTGTTAGGCACGTAATATATAAGTGCTTAAGCTCCAAAGTCTCAACGGATGGTGATGCATGTTCATATTATAACTATTTAACCACTACCATGTCACTAACTAATTTTCAAGTCATCGGTCATCCATGGGTCTTAATAGAGTTTAATCTCAATATCTCCATCTCGGTTCATGCCTCCAAGCTTAGTTAATTCCTAGTTAGCTGTCTAGCTGTATGATCCTAACTTTATTGTCAATATCGATCTATACCTCTACCCGGTTTCAGAATCTAATATACCTAGCTGTCTACCTAGCTATTAGGATACCTAGTAAGCCATGGTACACCTTTAATGGAATCAATTTTACATTTCGGTTTTGGTTGATATAATTCCTATCTAATGTTTCAAGCGTTCACTTGGTCATCAAAGTCATCACAAAGAAGTTTATGGTCATGCACAATTAAATTTGAAATCAAGTATTATGTTTAAAATTAAAATAATAAGTGAATATAAATTTATTAGTCACTAGGTGTTCAAATAAACAGTTCTGAGCGACTTTTAACCTATGTTATATTTAAGATCACACTTTTGCCAAACATATAACTAGAAGTTTAAAATTAATATTTTTTCTCTTCCATTCATAATTTCTAAGATCATATTAACTTCTAAAGTACTTAAAAAGCTAAAGTTTAGAGGTCAATGAATGAGTCTTAACTATTGTACATGTATTAGTACATAAGTTTCTTGTCAATGAACTATCAATGAACTTAAGACACTGCATAATTAGAGTGAATACATAGATCAATTAAATTAACATATATCTAATTTCATGTCGATACAGTTAATTACCGAGAATAATATGATGATGTAACATGTTAATTAGATGCACCAAATCAACTACATAGCTGTACATAGTACATAGTGTAGTGGTATTAACGTGTTTACTTTATGTAGGTGGCGAGTTTCTTACTTTGTCAAAAGATCGCAATCTCTTAATGGCATGGTGAAACTAAATATCGATAACTGAATTTATAGTTTGGTGGCAACATATTGGGAAAGTTGATTGTATTAGTATATTATGTTTTTGAGTAAGCATTTATTTTTCTGTATGTCACCACAGTTGTAAAGTAAATGGAGTAGCTAGTAAAGCACTATTTGCTAATTGATGCTTATTAAAATACATTATTCTAAATGAAACTCATGTTATTATCTCAAGAACTTCTCTTGATGCATATTGTAATCTGGGGTATAGTCATCATGTCCCCCCAATGTATTATACGGTTTCATTAATCAAGGTTTAAGGGCAGCCGCACCGACCCTTAAAAAAAATCACAAAAATATTAAGGGCTAGAAGTTGATAATTAATCTCTGCCGTTTTTTAAATTTTACATGCAGCAGTATGACAAATTAAATTGCATAAATTTCTAGAGGCTCCTAATTCCAACGAAGAGTTTAACTTGTTGAAAACAGTAAACACTGAGTTTAATGTGTTCAAGACACTCTTCAGTAGCGCTACATTAAGTTTTCATTCATTTTAATAATTAACTTTCCGCGCATGGCAAGAATATGTTAACTTTGAGGAAAGTCCAAAAGGTGTAACTAATTTTCAGATTTTTCTTTGGTCCATACAGGAAAAATACGTACTTTTTAAATATACATTTATACCACTATACTCCAACAGATACTGCCGGAATCCAAACTAAACATCAATTTCAGAAAAAAACAAAAACCAAAAACCAATACAACCGGCCAAGAAAACAAAAGAAATTAACACCCTAAAAAAATCAGTACCCTAAAAAAATCAGTATGTCACATTTCCATGCTCAATTAAACTAATAAGAACAAAAATTCCTCTGACCGAAAATAAAATACTATATCTTCATGCATGTGACTCCTCTAGGAGTAGTAATCCCAGAGATATTGTTTTTCTCAGTTGACCTGACCTCCTCTTCTCTTTCTGTTCTTCCCCTTCCATTATCAAAGCATGGAGAGGAATCACTCCGTCAAAAAACTCGATCTTAAATGGACCTCCGATGATCAAATCAGTAGTTTGGGGCAGGCAAAGTCCTACGCCTGTACCTTCTGCAAGCGAGGCTTCTCGAATGCACAAGCTCTTGGGGGACACATGAACATTCATAGAAGAGATCGAGCCCGTATCAGACAGTACTCGGAAGATCAAAACCAACTCTCTACGGATGAGGTGAAAAACTCGTCAACTGCTGCTCATCATGATCCTCCTCGTGCTAATAATTCCGAAGAGAAAACTTCGTCACACTTGGAATTGAAGGGAACCAGCATGATCTTAAGAAAGCCTTCATACCCTTTCAGTACTAGATCAGAAGATCATGAAATTGTGGTTCGTTCCAAGGGAAAAATGGGTAGTTCGGAAGATGTTCAACCACAGCTTCAGCTTCCTTTCAATTTCGAAGAACCAGTATTAGCAAGTGACAATTTAGCAGGTCATACAAATGGCTGTGGAGAAGTTGAGGAGTTGGACTTGGAGCTCCGGTTAGGATCCGAGCCACCCGAGAGTCCGAGACAACTTTGAGCACAAGGAAATCTTTTAAGCGAATCTGCAGTGATTCAGACACGCGGATTGGACTATTTACAAGGAAACGAGCAAGGTTAAGTTTTTTCACCCACCATCTTCTACCCATATTATTGGACGTACGGGACAATAAATTGAACAGTCATATACTATTGATGTTGTTTGTACTTCTTGCTGGTACGTTGTTGTTTGTAATTCTTTCTGCTATCGCCGCTCGTTTTGTGATTAATTCTTTGTAACTTTTTCGCTTTTCTTGTTTTGTGGATTTTGTTTTGGTTGTCTAATTAGTGTTATATATCTATAAAAGAGACTTAGAGGTAATTTCTTAACTCTTTAGCAGAATCCTTGTGTGATAAGGATGTACTTTGATAATTTTGTTTTGGACGAAATGTACTTCGGTGTTTGTTTATAACTATACAGTTGTGTTCATTTAGTCAGTAACTAATCTAATAGTGAAAAACAAAATTACTCAAAATAAAAATAATTATTTTTACAGTTATATTTACATCTAATGGTTAAGCATAAATGAGTTACTGACCATATGAACAGTATCATATAATTATTTGTATGGAATTTATGATAGATTATCCTCTTATCTCTTCTCTCTTCCTGAATTTCGGGCAATAAGTATAATTTGACTAAATGTTCTTGAGGTTCGCTACCCACTGATATCAATCGATCCTGGGGGTTCTTTCTAACTCGAGGGTTTAAAAGTGTGAGTACTGCAACTTCACCAAAGTGATGAATAGACTAAGGCAACTGCGTACTTAACTAAATTTAAGAAAGCATATATCACCTCAATAGATACATGGTGCTAGCGGTTTGCATTCAGCTGCTATCAGGGCCAAAAATTACGATTCCTGTTCTACAGAATGCCAGATGATGCTGGGAAAAGGGTACGTATATGTAGATTTGTAAGCTTATTAGTAATAATCTTTTGATTTATTAAAGGTATAGTGGTAATCCTGTCAAGTTGTCATCATTAATTAGTATAATTGTTGAAGTATAAAAGCATAACTGAAATGAAAAACATGATCAAGAAGTAAAAATGCAGTCAATATGATTACTCTGTTCTCCTTCCCTTCCCCTCTTCTTCATTCCTTTACTTTGTATTCGTTCATTGTTGCTGAATAATCCATGAGGCTTTCAGGCATAACTGCATACCTCGCCCATGAGACTAATTAAATCCAGTGCTTATTGACGCATGAGAAACATGCATGTTGCATCTGCACTCAATTAGGTTTGCCTGTTATGCTACTATGTCAGATAAATCAATTCTGATTTAGAAAATGTGATGTTGTAAACGGACGAAAGAGGCTCTCAGAGTTGGGGATCAGGAGGTGTTTCTTTTGGGTATTTATGTTGCTTTTTTTCTTTTTCGGCTTGAGCAGGCGTGCCGTTCTCAATGAATGTATGTAAGCTACCTCTCTCCATGAATAGGAATCTACCATGGTATCAAACTCTTGATTGTAGGAGGGTTTTTGTTTGAATATTGCAATTGTACGTAATTCACCATTTCTTTATTGGTTAGCAAAATGCAGGTTGTCTGTTATACACATGTTACAACTTACAAGCCTCTGCAGACATGCATGAAAAAGACTCAAAGGTCCAAGATCTATAGAGGTATAATATTAATTCCTACGATCTCTTCGTAGTTCAAATAGAGGGTATAACTTCAAAAAAGGTAAATGTTATCGTGTTAAATAAACTCTTTCCCTGATTTTGTATTACATATATTTTTGTAATGGTTTATAATATTGCAGCTAGTGCAATTTCTTTCTTCATACACATTCGTCCCTCTTAACAGTTTCCTTACATTGTTTCTGTGCAACGATTTTTTAGGTCTTGTGGGTCGGGGTTCCTCGGCTCCTAGCTAGTAATGTGTTGATACAGTCCTTTAAGACTATCAGGACTTCGGGTTTGGATGATTCGTGCACATTGTTTTGTTTTGCTGTAAGATGAATATGTCGACCATCATTTACTAGTAGTCATTGTGCAATGATCCATTACTTTCACCAGGTTGTGCAGATTCATTAAAGTGTGTGATTCTGTTTATACCTTAGGTTGGATTAGGACCGGTCCATGAACACGCATGTTAAATTAGCCCTACGTACGCTGACCTTGTTAGCAGCTTGCAATTGTATGGGAATCTCTCGCCTGAGGATAAATGTTGAGCAGTGTAACTGTTTTGATATACCATGGATGCATGCATCATTGAAGTTTTTTATAATTGTTGAACAAGTTTATTGTCTCATATGTACTAGCGAGATAGCCCGCAGCAGATAGCCCGCGCGATGCTGTGGGTATATCATGGACATTATTGAATTCACAAATATTAGGTACACTATATAAATGTGTTGCATATACACATCAAACATTGTTTTACATGATCCAAAATCTGGTACTTTAGCTAATTACTATACACAAATTTGAATCATGAGGTCTTCTAGAATATCATTGTTTTTAAACTGTGAAGCTGGGGCAGCTAATTCAACATGTAACAACTGAGAAACACGATCTCCACAATCATTGAAATGCAACTCTTGATAATGTAGAAGTCTAAAGTAGTCCTTCTGCACCGCAGTCAGCCAACCTGTACAGTGCAGTGGAAAAAAACTTAAGCTGATGTATAATGAGGCTGCTTCAAAGGCTATTGCAGTACATTTGTCTTAATCTATATTTTTTTTTCTTTTCATTTGATCAAGGAAATGTCAACAATTTTATTTCCATCACAACATAGCAATATTAGCGTCCATTAACAATTTCAATTTCTTTATACGTGCACAAATGTCATCTCTGATTCTTCCATTTATAAAACACTTGACGGAAACGAAGAACAGGAAATGAAGCCTATTTCAGACATTGATCTCTCTTGATCATTCTACACACTTTGCTTCACTTTTACATTAGCAAACTGAAAGAAATTCCAACCATTGAAAGTCATTATCTACCTTGAAAGCAAGTATATATGCTACATGTCTCATTTGCATGATACAAACATCTTTTTAACACCTATTACCAACCACCAACTTAAAGCATTCTTGTATTATTGAAGCTGAAGACTTAGTAAAATCTTCATCGATATGAAAAACTATATGCAGAAGATCAATTTTCTTTTTGAACATAATACCCAGCTAATTATCTTCATTATCTGTTCATGACATGAAGGAGATAATGTCTGAATAAAATTCAGTAACTGCAGATCTTGCTAACTTGTGAGGAACTGAGGAACCTTAATAATCTTTCAATGACAAAGCATAAATATTATACTAATTGAAATCACAAAATGATGGCTGAAACCACAAATTCAAATGAGTGTATTGCAAAACCTTGACAATCATGATTATAGTTCAAGAACCTACTACATAAAGTAAAAAAGTTCAAGCTTAGAAGATAAACACCGAAAACATCACTAAGCAGTAAAACTTTCATGATATTCTTTTCAATATTGTACAAAGAACAAATATCTTTTATTGCTCAGCTATACTTTTTTTACCAACACAATATAGAGATATTTTCTTTGTGTTCTGATTCTTTAGCTTGTTTCAATGAATACTATATCTTAGTTTAAGGATGTAATCAATGTGCTAATAATGTCAGAAAACCAAAATTACATGATTTGGTCAGCCATCAGAAGAAGACTATGCCTTTATACATGCTATGATCTCCACCAACCGGAGCTTATGGATGAGTAATACTGGCCTATTAAGTTGGAAATGAGAATCTGTTCCTATTTTAAACTATATATTCTATTTCTGTAATTCGTATATATTATGCCAGTTCCGACTACTGCAAGAAAATACACAGCCAGCAGAGGTAATATTTGAAATGGAAAAAGTCATACCTTGTAATTCATCCCTTGCCAGTGCATCTCACATGAAACAATCCTATCTTTGAGTTTCTCTGCAGCTATGAAGTACTCTGTCCTCATCCTTTTGCCTCTATACCGGCCAGAAAGCCACCCGGTATGTTTATTATGTGGTGTAAACTGTATAATACAGTTCCTAACTTCCTATGTACATCTAATGATTGCACATTCAGATGGAATCACTATGATTCTACATCACTTCAACTCGCCCAACACAACAGTAATCCAATTTATTTTCAACGGCAAGTTCCTATGTGCATGAACCATATGGTCTTACTTTCCAAAGGGATTTCCTGACCAGGTGAAGCCACGCTCCATGTCCTTCTCTTTGTGTAAAAATCGGTATGCATCTATTAGCTTTCCCCTGAAAGACATATCATCAGACAGACAAAGTTATTCTTTATTAAAGTAACAATACAACAGAAACGTAAGGTTCTTGGAAATTGACCCAAACAGGCCTAGAAAACTGATCTGAACTTGGTTGATTATTCAGTAGCAGCAAACCAAAAGCACTATATATGCTTTGTCTGAATGTGGCCTTGTACGCATAGAAATTGAAACACCAAGAATCCTAGAATAAGAGAAAAATTCAATATTGAAATTCGGAAGGACCACCACAATGATACCACACCACTTGAGCAATCATCAAGATTTTATAGACCAATTGGTACATGGAAGATTCAAATTTGAAGAACCCAACAATTAATTGCCAAAAAATTGAAACAGTTTACCTTAGAATCGGGATATTTGTCGGCGCCGGAGCTGGAAGAACTCCCTAGCATATGGCTTGATTGTGAAGAGATAAGTCAACTAAAAGTCTGAATAAAGAAAAACAGCAGAAAGAAGAAGGGCAGAATCGCCAATCCACTATTCATTACTTTTGTCGCTTGCGAAATGAACAGGAAAACGTGTAGTTTGCCTTTAGTATATTTAGACTTCGGATTAATTTGACTCATTTATTATTCATGCATGCTATTTGTGTCAACTGTCAAGTAATAGTCAACTAAAAGTTGGCTTCGTTATATGGTTCTGTTCTGTTGAAAATTGCATCAACTCAAAGTTCTCCTATCTTCTCCTCCTCCCCGAATCCTCTGTAAACCCATACTTCAGATCCACACACCAAGTCAGTGATTTTCCTTACAATCGAGAGGGCGACTTGCTGCGATGAACCAGAGATCAAAGAGAGTGGCTTTCGAAGCATGTCATGCAATTGAGGGGTAGAAGGCCGGAATTGGGTTGGGATTAGAGTTAGAGGAGAATATAGCTGATGGGTAATCTCAAATTCTTAATTACATTCCAGAATGGAACCAGAAATACAGAATGGACATAAGCTTATTAGAGAATTGATTTGAACTAAAAGGGAGAGCCAATTCTCTCGATAGTTCTTTCTATCTCAGCACAATTTCATTTAATGCTTTGATCTGATTTGGGTCTATGGTTCTATTCAATATCGAAATTGATGTCTTTTGAAAGCTTCATTTTTATTTCGATTAAATTGCGGATGAGTGCTTTGCAATTCTCAGTACCTTCGCTGCTGAGGTTTTGGAATTGGCTGGAAATGCTGCAAGAGACAAGAAGAAGAATCGCATTATCCCAAGGCATTGGCTGTGAGGAATGATAAAGAACTCGGAAAGCTGCTCGCTGATTTGACAATTACTTATGGTGGTGGATGCATCAACCTGTGCTTCTGCAGTCTGCTAAAGAACTCTGGGAACACGGCTTCAAAGGAGCCCAAGACTCCATCCAAAGCCACCTAAGAAGGCGACGCTTAACTTCTCTCAGTAAAAAGATCGATATTGGGTTAATAAAAATGAATTACTAAACAGAGTTAGCTTAGTTAACTGCAATGACAAGTATCAAAATATTAAGGGATGAGACAGAATAGGGCCAGCTGATCTCCTCCCTAGACTATTTCCGTTGTAGAGAAACATGATCTTTACGGAGGCAACTTCGTACACCAAAACAAAAGACATCCAAATTACTAACCTCACTGGCTAATATATTGAGATATCAATACGTCACTATTAACTTGTGAAGAATACCAAAGTCCCCCTAAAGTTCAAAATACTACAACATAAATGTACTTGATAGTGGTTTTCTTTGCAGTTATGGTTAGACCACACACTTCCCTGTCGATCATTTTGACTTGCACTTGTATTTTGTTCATCACTTAAAAATTTGACACTTGAGACATTTTTTTTTGGCAAATCAACAAAAAATTTAACACAACATTATCGGTTGCAAGTATAACTAAAGAGCAAATGATTAAACATAAATTAATAGACTGTACCTTCTTATTTTCTATTGTTTTCCTTTTTGTCCTGGATGTTGACTGTACTGAGGACAAAAAGTGAGCCTCACAACTATTGATTAATTAAAAAGTCCTCGTTAGAAGTTTTTCCTCCAAGATCCTATTTCAGAGAAACAAAAAGTAGGAAACTTTAATCTTTATGCCCCACTTTGCCAAGGAATAACAATTCCTTATGCTCGGAGGTAAAACATTAATGTATTCCTAAGGAGGTTAGAAATATATACGGTCCTTGAATATCTAGGAATCACAACTCTGAAACATGGTTCTAAAAATCGGTCTAGGCGGCGCCTAGGCGCTGGGCGTGGCCTCACCGTTCCGATTAGAGGCTAGTCGATCCTTCTGGGCGTTCGGCTTCTAGGCGGGCGCTTAGGCGGTATTAGGCGGGCTGGGAGTTAGGCGCGGAGCGCTGGACGGATTGACTCAACTCTCCACCACCTCCAGTTTCAGCTCCACCAACCTCTCCTCCTCCTCGTATTCTGAATCACTTCCATACTTCTGCTTCTTCCTCTTTTTGTAAGGTTTTCTTTTGGATTTCTCCATTGGATTGTTAATTAGCTTCCGATGCAATCAGATCTCGAAGCCCAACTCGGAGTTTGGCTTTTCCAAAAAATCGAAATCTGACCCGGATAAGTTTTCAAAAGGGTCAGATTTGCTAGTGCAGGCGTCGGCGAGAAAGGTGGTCCAACGGGGACTTGGTTATGGTGCGAGTAAGGGTTGGGTGTGGGAGTGTAGTGGGGCGAAAGATGAGGAGAAAGAAAGACTGGTTTACCATTGGAACGAGCACTTGGTTCTGGGTTTAGCCTCTTCGATTAATAGGCTCTACCTTTTTCTTTCCATAAATTTAGATTCTTGCGTTTCTGGGTTTACTCTATCTGTATGTTTCTGGGTTTGTGGGGTTTAGATTCATATATGTTTACCTTTTCCTATATTACTTTTTGTGCTTCTTTTGTGGGTTTTGTCTTCTTTCGTCCTTTTCTTGTTATTTCTTATGTTTAGAATTTCAAACTTTGTCAGTTGTAGACCCAAAGTACTCGGTGTTGCAGAGGACTAGGTAGACGTGTGTCATTTGTTCAAATTGAACTATAGAAGTCATATGATGAATCAACTGATATAGCTAGCAAACCCACATAAAATTGAGATTTTTTTTTTGCTAATAATAGGAATGAATGTTAAATTCTTAAACAATTTTTTCTCTATTGATTATTTTTACTATTTCCAATTGATTATTAGAATTTATATAATTATATTTCATAAAAATAATTAAAAAATTAAAAAAAATAAAAACCGCCTAGTCCCCGCCTAGGCTCCCGCCTAGGCCCTAGGCGCTAGTCCTTGGCTCACAGCCCGACTAGCGCCTAGCGTTTTTTAGAACCTTGCTCTGAAAGGAGAGTCTCCTTATGCATCTAAATATAGGCGACTCTCCTGCTTAAGAAGACATAGGCCCAGTTTGGGATTGTTGTGCTATGAGAAGAATCACTTCTGATATTGCTGCGAGAAGAAGCAGCTGATGTGTTTGGTAAACTGTTTTTAAAAGTGCTGTGTGAACCAAAAGCAATTTCTGAGTGTTTGGTAAGTTATAAGTAAAAAGTGCTTTGGTTGGGTATAATTACCAAAATGGGCATAGATAATAAAAATGCTACTAAAATACATAACTTTGTTTTCCGATTATGTAACTATACCAAATTAAAAAATTTCTCATGTATTGTCCTTATACACTAGTTCAAGTTATCAATGCATCACTTTCATCTCAAAGATCATTTATTTAAGTGGTGACTTGTTGAGCATAACAATGATACCAAAGATCATTTATTTAAAAGTTGTACATGTTCACACCATTATGCTGGAGACTAATCTATTAAAAGTAGATAGGAATGCTGATACAAATTTTGTGAGTAAAACAACGTAATTAAAGGAACAGACACCTAGAAGTTGCAGGAGCTCTATTATTGAGACATGTGGTATTTAGTTAGGACAAATTGCTAGCATGATAGTTTGATCATGTTGCTATTATATTTGATATAAATTATAAATGTTTGATCAGTCACTATGATAGGAGCATTTTTATGCGACGTTTTAATAATTGTTTCCTCATATTTTTCTTAGTTATTTCCTTTACTTAATTATTTTTAATTTAGTTTTTATTTTTTAGGTACATTGGAATAAATGGAGCAGAAATGTGCTGACATGAAGAAATAGAGTTTTCTTGGTCCAACTAGGAATCCCAGTCAACGCAGGAATCCTGATGAGGCTAGGAAACCTAAAGACATTAGGAAACCACATGGCTTGAAGATATTATGGGAGATTAAATCTGATTTTTGCATGGGAAATGATGGAGATAATGTGGAAATCAAGGAGAAAATTAAGGGAGAGTTTCAAGGGATTGTGCAACAAGAAAAGGCTCAAACCAAGTCCAGATTCATCCCTCAATTCCCTCAAGATATGTTGGCCGAAATTAAGGAATTAAAATCTGCAGTTTTAATGTTAAAATTGAGAGAAAATCAAGGGGAGGATGTCAAGGATAAAGCCATGGAGAAATTTAAGGGAGAAAAGGTCCAAAATGCGTCCGGATACATTGTCTAGGTTCATGCCTAGATATTTGGCCAAAAATGGTGAATAAAATCAGATAAAATCTTGGGAAAATCAGCAATAATATATTTGGAAAGATTATGGACTTATTTTAGAGCTTTTTGATTGGTTGAGTGACATGGCAGAGCTGACGTGGCATTAATTCATTGGTTGGAGCTGTGTGGTGCAACCAGAAAATTCCTTAGAAATTAAATTCATGAAGGCTTGCGTTCCCCTATATATACCCTCCTCTCAACACACCACCACACCTCTCTCATACAGAAAACCACCACAAAAAACCACTTCTCCCATTCTTTTCAAAACATCAGAAAAATTCTCTCCATTCTCTAGTCTTCAGAAGCTCCGCGTCTCAACCAAGGAGGAGGAGAAGTCATGCCATACATCAAGATCCTAGCCACCATCCACCCTTGTGTCGTTCCTATAAGATTGCTTGCTTTCAAGGATCTTCAAGTTCTTCGTCTCAAGGCTTCGTCATTCATCTTTCACAGTGTATTTCATACTTTCTTTTGTTTTCCTTTGTTTGATTCGTAGAGTTATGAATTCTAGTTAACATGACGTTTAAAGCCCGTTTATATGTTTTGAAATAAAATTGTGATTTTTATATGTTGCTTATGTGATATTGCTTGATTAATTTTGGATTACAGAAAACTTTCGCATGTTTGTGTTCTTTGGTGGCCAACTTAGGATATATGCATGTAATTGGAGCTAGATTTAAGTAGTAAAAGCTTTGGACAAAAGTCGAAATCAATTAAGGAGGATTGCAAATAGGTGAACTTATTCATAACTAGGTTGTGCACTTTGGTTGACATCCTTTCTTTGTTCTTAATACGTTGAATGTGTTCTTGATTAGCTAGCTTTCTAGACTATGATTGCATGTTCAATAGGATTGATTTAGATGCTTTCACTTAGATTAATTATTCAAGGAAAGTAAAAAATGGGAAATCGTTTGCTTTCTAAAGTTTCACACGGTCAACTTCTTTCTCATGACATAGAAAATCAACTATAGGAATTGTGATTGCATTTCTTGCATATGATTGTGGTTTTGATCTTTATTCCTTACGTTCCACCCTTGGATATATGTTTTATGTTTTCTTTATTTTATTTATTTTAACTTTTGATTTTATAATTCTTAAACCCCCCTTTTATTTTGTTATTTATATATATATATATATATATTCTATTTGTAAATTAATTCATACTTTTATTAATTCTTTATTTATTTTTGCAATTACAGGTGTACCCTCAATCCCCGATTAGAACGATCCCTATTTACCATATACTAACAATGACATTTTCAGGGTTAAATTATGCGCTTGCTTTAAGCGTATCACACTACAGGATAAATGGTTGAATCTTGTTATCGAAATTTAATAACTGTAAAAAGGCTACTCTTTGTTTCTATAGTGAATTAGTCAACACCCAACTGAAATTTCCAGGAGGGAGTAATTTACAGAACAGAGTACGAACTGCATATATTATGTAAATTGTAGATAAATATCCAACACATAAAATTAAACCCTGCTTATACATAGCAATCAACAATATCCTATCCTGGTAATCCTATAGTAATTCAGTACAAAATCATCAACTGGATAAACGCATGCACATTTCTGTCTTCTATAGGCTTACCAATTCAAAATGATTAATTGGTAATAGGATGGCATATACAGATCATGGCTCATCATGGCGCCAATTCTCATTTGAAGAGTAATCTTAGTCCCTCTTTGTCTGGCCATCTTGTGAGGAACTTTTAGAAGTTGCATTTGTGTCTTCAACTCATATATTTCTCAGATGTTCTCTATATCAATGCTTATGGGTTTTTCACCTTTAGGGTTTGGCTTGGTTCTATTAGTGCCAACAGCCTAGATAAAAGAATAATGGTTTATACAGATTACAATAAGATAAAGTAGCTAGCTTGTAAACTACATTTCGATTTAGTTTCTTTATCCACAAACAGATCAAATTGCAACTATAATTTTTGTTGCAGATCATACACCTAAAAGTATACAGCTTTTAACATCGATGTGTTTCTAACTTTCCTTGCAGATCATAAATTCTCTATACTATGAGATTAGTTATGACGATATCTTCATGAAAAACCTTAGTCTGTTTGTATTTATCTCGTACAGCTACCAAAGATCCACCACGTCTACCCAAAAACAAGTCGTGAATGATAAGAACACATTCTCTCCAATCCACTGCCTTATAACCAGTATATTCTTGTAGTGCTGGACACTAAAATGAATATAATTTAGTAATTGCCCTTCATACATAGAGACTAGCAGAAATACAATATGCAAGATAATCAAACACATACCCAAGGATTCATTTTTGACGTAGTAATAATAACTCTCGCTAGAAATACAGCCGATGCAGCTATAATAGAAGGCAAGAACTTCACAAGTTTGTAATCTACTAAACTTAGATCTATGAGGTAGTAAATTCTTAGTCCTCCCCTCATGCAAATTTGAATCCGGATTCTTCACCTTCACAATTTGAGACACAAACTGAACTTGCAAAAAATTTACATCAAAATCTATATAAAACCTGAACAAGCATTGGCTGACAAAAAGTCAACTTATGAACAAATTCCTCATAGAATTAGCACTGCATATAATGAGAAACAACACCTATCAGCTAATTAAGAATTGATCTCCATCTCAGAGAAACCCCGACTCACCAACAACCACTCAGTCAAAAAGCCCAAAATCCAAGCCGCCAATTAACCATCAAACTCCCCCGCAATTCCCCTAAGCTCTTCACTCAATTACCACACCCAACTCCACTAAACAAACCAAAAGCATGGACATACAAACATGGTTCTGCAAAAGAGTTGGTATGAGGTTTTACCTTTTACCAAAACTCCTCTCGTATTTCTGATGATGATTCTCAGAGATGGAGGGAGGAGAAGTAGAGCGCCTCTCTCCCAATTTGTGTCGATGAGGATAAAGAAAGGAGCAGGAGAATCGATCTATCTACAATGAAGGGAAGAGATAAAGTTGTTTTGTTCAATGTGATTTTTAGGAAAGAACGAGGACAAAATAGACATCTCAGTATAGGCTTAGTTTGGGATTGTTGTGCTGTGAGGGGAAGCACTTCTAATGTTGCTGTAAGAGGAAGCACTTCTGATGTGTTGCTGTGACAGAAAGCAGTCGAGTGTTTGATAAACTCTTTTCGCAAGTGTTGTGAGAGCAAAAAGCTATTTGTAATTACCAAAAGGGACATCATGCTGAAATACCAATAAATAAATAAAAATAAAATTTGGTCATCTAATTCTACCCTTTCTTCAGAATTTTTTTTAGCTACAATTCATATTTCAGTTTATTTCTTTTTTCTCAGACAAAAAAAAAGTTTATTTCTTTTTTCTTTCAACTAATTAACTTCTTTTGTATCTTGCAACATAATATTGAGAAAGATTCTCACTGACAGAGAATTAATTAATACAACACTTGATTATCTTCTGAAAAAAAAAAAAACAAAAACAAAAACAAAACCTAATTATTGTAAATAAAAAAAAGACTATTTATTGCTTTTCGTGGTTCTTCTCAAAAACTGGAACAAGGAGAAGTTAAGCAAAGAACCCGGAGAACAATCCAAGCTTCATCCAAATTCCTGGAAAACAATCCAAGCTCACATCTTCTCTTCTTTCGTCAATACTAAATTCCTGCCAATTTCAGAAACCAATCGCACCCAATGGCAATCCCTTTCCAATACGGACGTATTCGGTGTTTTGACTGAGAGTTTGGCCTAAAACCGCAGGGCAAATCGACACCAATGGCCGTCTCGAAATCGAAGACCAACACCCAACAACTACCAAACTTCGTTGATTTTTCTTCAGAAGTGATATTAGTGGTTTATGATTAGATCTGGGTGTTATGAGTATTGGGTTGTTGAACTGCTGTTCATGTGATTTGCAGCTCTCTTTTCAAGATCAGACGATTGTGCTTGAGATCAGTGGAGAAATTTTTGTTAGAATTATTTGCAGATAGTGTGGTTGGATTTCAGTCAGATTAAGGAGAAAGAGGGAAGGTGAAGGAGAAAATGGAGGTCGCACATATGAGATGTGTTTCAGACTTTTCAATGTAAATTCTAGAAAAGAGGAAGGATAAAATGGGTAGTATGATAGAAATCATTTAAAGCTCCGTGTTTTCATCTTCCTTCCGCAGAAGCAGTTTTGAAAAGCTACGAATTGTAGCTTCTCAAAATCAAGGTTGGGAGAATCGATAATGGACCAAAAGCTGATTTTTAGAGTTTTACCAAACAGGTCAGTTTAGGCCTAGAAGTGCTTTTGGTCTGAAATGCAACCTGGGAAGCAATCCCAAACTAAGCCAAAGTTTCATTTAAACCTCCGTGTTTTTTTGGAGAGGTTCCGCAGAAGCAATTAGCAAAGCAGCGATTTGCTGCTTCTCATAAACCAGCTTTTCGGATAATTCACTTCCTCCAAAATCAGCTTGAGGACATATATGGTGTTTGGTAAATGTAGCCCCAAAAGCACTTTTAGGCTCAAAAGCAGGTTGGGAATCAATCCCAAACTGGGCCATAGATTGTTCACTAAAAAACGATTTTTACAGTTGGACGTATTGTATCATGACTAAATATGAGCACATCAGCCGTGGAGAGCATCTTTTATGTGATGTTTGCAATGCATATTGTGTAAGCATTTTATGTTAAACTGTTCAGATTCTATATTTATAATTCATGTCTTTCAACTGTTTTAGAAAACTGAGTTAAGGCATTAACTTTGGTACTAAGGTTTGCAGCGATGTACCAAAACTTTGCGTAGTCGGGTGGGTTCTACCATTACGTTCTTGCTTAAGACATGCTAGATTAAAATAGCAAAAACAAACTAGAAATTCCTCATTAATTATTGCATAAATATAATTTCTCTCAATTTAATTACTTTTTTTTTTCACTTAAAATTTGACGGGTGTTTTCCAAAATTTATATACTTGTGAGCTAAATGCCTAAAAATAATATGCTGTTTTCTTTTCTTCTACAAGATCAACTCGAATTGGTGCATGATACATTTTGGGACCGAAGAAGTTGTAGGGAACACTTCTTTGATGAGACTCCTTGGTGTTATAATTGTGACAGATTTCAGGTTTGTGGAAGAAGATACTTTAATTTAAGGGCTAAATACTGTTTAGTCCCTGAAGTATGGCTTCGTCCTCATTTCAGTCCATGCCTTTCTGATTTAATCCCAAAAGTCCCTGAACTCACAATTTTCAGTCCAACCGGTCCATCTCCTCCATTTCCTTCGGTTGCTCGATGACGTTTATAGGTTATGTAAATGATGTAATACTCACGAGATTCCGATTTCACTGATCTCCTCTGGGTGGTGGCAGTGTGGTGACGCCGGGTTTCCTTAAAATGGGGCGGCTGCGGTACGATTGCAGCGTGTCGTGGCAGCAGTGGTTGCTTGCGGTTTGTGTGCGACCTTTTTAGCACAAAGAGGCAGAGGTAGAACTGGGCTACGCCAATAATTGGGCCCAGGGCTCTAACTTTTCTTTGGGCCAGTTGGGCTTCTAAATACTTAAATTTTTTCTTTATGTTTTCTTTTGTTAAGGGAACTTTAGGTTAGAATTTAGTTTACTTGCAATAATTTCCTTAGTATTTTAGGGGGCTACGCACTTTCATGCCTCTAGCAAATCATCTGGAGTAGTACCGAATGAGGATTCATGTTATTTCGATGTATTTAGTGTCAAACGAGTGACCTAATTCTATGTACTCTATGGTCTCAAAATTTAGAGGCCCTGTGCGAGGCAGAAAATAAGGCCTTTAATTCTTTATGCAATCTTACATGAATATATCATTGACAATTTTCGTAACATACAAATAAATAGAAATATAAAATTATTTTTTTAGTTTTTGTTTTTGCTAACAAAGATAAATATAATACTACTCAAAAAACACAAATAAATGAAAGAAGGATCAAGATAAATGTAGTATCTACAAAAAAAAAATGAAGGAATGAAAAGGGGCCCAAAAAATAAGATGGGAAGAGAATGGCATGCAATGAGAATTGAACTTATAGTCTCATACTCTCATACAGTAAGATGGGAGGAAATGGAGGCAGGAATGTTTGAAATACCCAGTTTATTTGACACTTCCCATTCAGTTTTCCAGCTCTCTTTCTGCCCTCAACAATTTTTTTTTTTGGAGTCCGGAGGCAGGAATGTTTGCAAGACTCGGAGTCGGAGAAGAATTCTCGGTCGTTGGGTCCAGGCTGGAAAGATGAGATCGGTGTGATAACTGGAGACCTTCTCCTCCGATTTGAGCCCCGCGCGCAGCAATCCCCAGCTTCCCGCAGAAAATCTCGTTAAAGGCGACGACCGCGACCGCGCGCTAGATCCGAGCCCGCTTCCCAAAGGCAGGCCTTTCTGGAGAGAGAGGGAGAGGCCGACGGAGTGGACACCGAGCATCTTCATGACCTCAATGAAGGCGATCCCGGTGCAGTTCCAGATGGGGTTCTTATTCAGCTTCTTGGAGTTGTGGTCGCCGGAGATCTCGGAAATGGAGATCTCTCCAGGAGGACTTGGGGATCGACGGTGAGGGAGACGAAGTTGACGGCACATCCGAGGAAGTCAAAGCCAAGGCCGAAGGCCTTGACTGTGGCGGTGTCAAGGTACCGAAACAAGAGAGGAAAGAGAAGAGATGGTCATGGTTTTGGAAGAGAGAGAGGGAGAGAGAGGAGGCCCAAAAGGGCGGAAAAACAATATGAGTTTAGGGTATTTTAGGAAGAGTCAAAAGTTGTTAGATGAAATAGTCTTAAAAAAATGAAAGGGTGTGTCATTTGTAATTAGGGGTGTGCAAATTTCACCCCCCATAAAATAAGGTACTAAAATGATAGTTTGTAGCGATGGATTTCTATGGAGCATCTAGGAATAAGAAGATTCAATCGGACGGCGAATTCTTACGTGGTTCAAGGAAATCAAAGGTCCGCTTCCACAATTTCATCTATATCGAATCTTAATATCAGAATATAGCTTATACCACTGCACTTACTTTTGATTGATTTCTCCATTTTCGAATCTGATTGGAACCGATGACTTACGCCTATTTCTTAGGGTGTTTAAAGAGCATTTTGGCACCTTATTTTATTCTTATCAATCAAACTTTGATACATACATGCAAGAACCTTTAATTCTTTGTCTCTCAAACCTTGCGGTATAAAACCCTAAAACAAAGTTCATCCCTTCCGGCGGAGCACCGCTTTGGTGGTGTCGTTGTCGGACAGGTTTCCTCTTTCCTGGCCTTGCGGTGGCGCAGCTGTGCTTGGGATATAGTTTTCAGTCTAGCGGTGCAAAGATCCAAATCGAATCGATTTGGCTGAGATTTCCTCAAGAAGACAGATGGAGGCATGACCGATCAGGGATCGACTTCCGTGGATTAGAGGGCTATTCGGAGACGAGGAGGTGCGACCATCAGTAACTTGATTCTGATGGTGATGGTTCGAGATTGGCTAGAAAATTGGGTTTCTGGTTGGGCTCGATTGCGGTGGTTGCAGGAGTTTCTTTTTTGGTTTGTTTGGATGGAGGCTGCAGGTAGGGGTTTGGTGGTGGTTGACGGTGATCTAGTTGGGTCGTGGTCATAAGATGGTGAGTGGAGTGTCAAACCTTCCTTGAAATCGTTGTTGGAGAGCTGGCGGCGGCTACTCAGAGTGGTGGCTGGGTCGATTATGGAGTGGCCCCATGACGGTGGGGTGGTGGCTGGGTCGATTATGAAGTGGCCTCTTGACGGTTGGGGCGTCTACCGTTGTGGGGCCCACCGTTTTGTGAGATCGACAAAGCATGGGGAAGCAGACCACTAGTCCAGAGGACCAAGCTGTTATTTCTGGCTTTGTTGCGCTTTTGCATGGTGATTTTGGTAATAAGTTCATACTCTCTCGAGTTAAGGTTGTGGTCATGGATTTCGACGGATGGTTTGATTTGAGTAGCTGGGTCGTTGCTGTTGGAACTTGTGGGACTCTAGTCCCACGTGGAAGAAATTTTGAAGGAAACACCCATGTAAAGAATTAAATGGGCAACAAGTACAAGATGTGGGCTTCGGTGGGCTTTCCTATTGGGCTTCCCATAGGAAGATGAATATATATATATATATATATATATATATATATATGTCAAAGATGGGTATATATATGTCAAAGATGGGCCTTGGGGCTCTTGGGCTCGGTTTGACTAAATATGATATTCTTTTTTGCTTTACTGTTCAATTTCGGATATAATCGAACAGTTGCAACGGATGAGATTGAACAACGTCAAACAACTGCCGACGTAACTCCTCTTCTTGGGTTCTATATGAGGACGACCTTCGGTCGTCATTGATCAATCAATCGATCAATCTTCTTCTTCCTCCTCCAAAAGTTATTCTGAGAAACATAAAGTAGAATTCGTCAGGGTCAAGTTCTTGTGCAAGAACTTGTACCGGATAGTTGTATCCTCTAGATAGACGTCCGAAACTACAGCACAAGTAGGGGCGAATTTCTGTCTTAGGTCACTGCACTGCAGGCCTCTATCTGATCAAGTAAGTGAATTCAATTTCGAATTAAAGTTATTTGATTTCAATTGATTACTTGTTACTATATATTCAATTTGTGTTCTATAATAGATTATATATACTGTTACTGTTCGTATATACTGATTGGTTATAACAGTTGCTAACAGGACCCAGTCTTCTGCTGGCTTAGGGCCGTGCGTTTTATTTTCAGCTTGTGTTGAGGTTTTCGGGAGATCTTGGGATGACCCCCTAAATAGTTTTCTATTGTGGTCATATCCTGTCCCAGTCATTGCTACTTATTTTGGTCAAATTAGCTCGACCAACTTCTCAAGTTGGCATTCGTCGTTGGATGACTTGGATCCATTAACTTGTCAGTCTCTCCTCTTTAGAGTGAAGATATGTAGTGTGAGACTTGAGTTATTTGTCTTTAGTTATAATCCCTTGTTGGATGCTGTGATTTTTTGCAGTTTATTTGAATGAAGTTTCTATTGATTAAAAAAAAAAAAAAAGCCTTTGATACATGCCATCGTCAATTATAATCACTTATGCCACCTCCAACCCATTACTTCAAAGGGGATGCTGACAAAAGCATGACGTCAAAATTATCCAGGACATCTGGGTCTTCATTCCTAGGATCCCAAGTACAACGATTCCATGTCACTTGCACCAGCAGTGTGCAAGTCACGTGCACTAAGAGACGTTGCTATTCAGTAGGTGGTCGTTGGTTAGTGAAGAAAACTGAAACGAAGAACAGAAAAAGCAATCCTCAGTAAAAACAAAAATTACGCCGACCAGTGCATGCACGTGGTTGTTGAGATCGATCTTCCCGAGTTCCCAATTCAATACCGAATTCAGCCCACAAAGCTCAAATTCCGCTGTAAGTCGTTTGCTTTTGGGTTTAAAATTTGATTCGATTTTATTTTATCCAGATGATTTGGTTGTTAGTTGAATAAAATTTGACATACAACTCCATTCTTTCAATGGGTCTATTCATTGGATTAACTGACTAGGTTTTCTGAAATTATTGTTTCTTATTGATTGGATATGTGAAATTAATCCATGTTTGAATTTCTGCAGCTGCTGATTGTTTGGAATTGAAACAATCGATGCTTAATGTTTATTAAAACAGTTGCTGATTGTTTGGAAAATCCAGTGGATGATCTTTTTCGTGGGGGAGAAAATCTTGTAGAATTAATCCGGTTTGAACTCAAAGTTGCAGACTTTCTTTCTGACGTTCTATATATATTCCAACTTTCTAACTGAGCTAGTGTACTACGTAGCAGTGTGGTGATTTGTTGTTTATGTTGTTATATTCACCGAATTGAACTGGTTCACACTGGGAGTACTATGACTCTGCTAGTCTAGGAAAAAAGTATAAATTTTTTCCCATTTTGTTTAGCGAGGTTGTTAGGTTCTCTGGTTATGCAGAGTTTGCCAATGAAGTGAAGTTCTGTTATCCTTAATAATGTCAAGGCTCTTGTCTACTTAATAATAAAAAATGTTCCTTTGGTAGACTAATAGTACGCCTTCCATAATTGTCATGAACTCATGATATTTAGAACCTTGCATACAAGAATCATTTTGTGGTTGCATGTTAGGTTTTAATTGAATTGAGTGTGCGCATTTTGATTCTGAAAATGATTTTGAGGCTGGTTTGAGCTCAGTTAGTGTGAACTATGATTGTGAAAAATGGAATCTGACTTCGGTTCAGGTGGTGATGATGACGGGTTTTACATGTTGATTGTGTTTTCCACAGAGATTAAAGGACCAAACTCCGCCTCTGCTAAAAGTGATAAATGCAAAGTACTCTCTCTTAAAAAGAAGCCATTATCAAGTAAAGAAGGACCTGGTGTTATCCCAAGTGTCAGACAGGAAAGCAGACGACCAAGTCCACGGGAATTAAAGTCTGTCAGAGGTTTATGAAGGAGCCACCAACAGATTTATTCAGCGAGCTCTAACTTGCACTTGAAGTCCATCATAATGCAAAACCAGAGCTTAAAAGTGCCTATGCCTGCTAAGGTTAGAACATGTTCTATGGAGCTCAGAAGCTTTTATGTTTTACATATTTGTTAGTTTATACATGGTTTGTCTTGTTATGTGAATTAAGGTCCTAAATTTGTTCAAAGATATCGGACTGGTTCGGTGAAAAGTGACGGGAGGATCCTAGAAAAAGAAGTAAATAACTAACTACATCAGCAGGTGGTGATGGTGACAGACGGATTTTACAGTTTGATTGTGTTTTACTATCTCTGGCTCTAATTCTAGGATTATTCCATTATGTCTTATTTCTTTTTGCCAAGCATATAATCATATAATGGATTCTGCAGACATTAACTGAACTTTTCGTTTATTTTGTTAACAAAGTGTTTAGCTTGTGGAAATGTAGAAAGATGTAGTTCTATCAAAATTAGGAGTTCATAAGGATCGATGTGGAAGAGCCTATGACGATCCTATTAACTCACATTCATTAGGGCATATCATTCAGTTATATAGAACACATGGTTAAAAACTTAATACTTTCTGGTATCCTATTTGTTTTGAATACCATATTTAGTGCTCACCTTTGTATACTTCACTCTTGCATTCTTAGTGCTACGACAGCTTCATGTATCTCATTTCTATTTTTGGACTATAAGTAGTATAAACCTTTATTTTGGTTATATTGTTGTTTCATGGTAGTGAGGATGCAATCCTTTTAAGCTCAGTGTTCAGGGCCAAATTACTTAATCATCTGTCTCCTTTTGATTTTTGTCTTTGGAGATACATCTTTTGCTCTATTGACAGTGTTGAAATTCAAGAGAAAAAGAACCTCCCTGAAATATTGCCGTAGTGTCTTCGAGTCATAAATTGAGATGTTATCTACATGTCAAGACTAGAGAGAAATTGGCCTCCATGTAATAATGTCTTGCTATAGAATTTAGTGATGGGTTGGTACTCATCTCTTGAAAACAGATACCCTCTGTTTGGAAAATGTTTAAGGCTTTAGGCATGCAGTATGATTGAAAATGTTTTAGAGTCTGAGAAAAGATACACTTGTTTTCAATTCCATACACAATTTCGAGTTAATTTTTTGTGCCTAACCTCTAAATAGTATCCTTAAGGCATTGGGTACTTTACATGCTGAAAGGAAGGTTAAGGTGTCAAACATATTAGATCCCTATAGGCGCCTTTTGATCATTTAAAATTTCCTCTTTAGTGCAGAACTTATACCCTTAAAAATAGGGGCTTTGACCCATTAGACTAGTTTCACTAGTTTGCATATGCTGAGACAGCATGTGCAACCAGCACTACATCATTCAAGTTTGATGGTTTGAGTCGGTATCTCCACCACTGAGGATGGCACTACAGTTCATTTAAGCACGGCATGATGGCTTCACTCTTGGTTAGTGGGTTAGGGGCCATTGGGAAATTGTAAATGTTCCAGTTTGCTCACATCCTTATGTACTTTTTGCTGGTATTTGTTCCTGTCAGTTGCTAGCTACTGGAGAACACATATTCTGGTTCTTTCAAATTACAGATTAGTTAGTTTCCTGGAAAGTCAAATAAGAGAGTTCAATATCTGCTTGTAATTAGTTGCATGACCAGTGGATGCTTTAATTTTTCTGACTTTCTGATCTTGTGCACTTATTGCCAGGAGTCATTTGTCTTGTCAGCAGCTTGATGCCTTTTTGGCAAATGTTAAGAAACTAAACAACCACGAGCAAAACAAGAGGTACAAGCTCTTTCTCTTTGAGCTCAAATTGTGGTGCTATTTTCCAGTTGATTTAGTGACTGTTACTTATCTGTAAATAACTGAAACATTTCAGGAGCCACTGCAGAAGGCTGATGAGATTTTTGGGACAGAGAATATAAGGACGTATACGTTTTATTGGAAGGATTATCAGTCATAACGTCTATAGAACCCTATATCCCATATTTGAAGGGTTGATAACTGTCCTGAAACATTTCAGGAGCCACTGCAGAAGGCTGATGAGATTTTTGGGACAGAGAATATAAGGACGCATACGTTATATTGGAAGGATGATCAGTCATAACGTCTATAGAACCCTATATCCCATATTTGAAGGGTTGATAACTGTCCGTGTAACTCGTGGCAATTGAATTCTGTAAATTGAATCCATTTTTCATGCAATTAAATATGAATCTGCAATAGTCATTTCTTTGAATTCCTTGAACTGTACAAGTAGCAACTTTGAGAGAATGTTAGAAAATGACTTGTTCTAACTTCTTTGCAAGCCTTACGAAGTTGGAATAAGTCATTAGAGAGTAAGATATTGCTTCCTGTATGGCTCAGAACTCTCTTCTTTTCAGATCCAAAATTAGATATGGTAACATTGCAAGTTCATGTTACTTGCTTCATGGTCTGTCTAGAGACGCATTTTACATCGTCAAGGATGCTTTTAGCAATTCCCTGATGGGAAATTGAATTTAACATTGTTTTCAAGTTAAATCGATAATCTGTTTTATACATAGTTGATAGTAGTTGTATAGTAAAAAAGATTCTAGTTAGAAGCTATTCCGTTATGTTATTGACATGTAAACATATCAATAACATACTCCAGGTCTTCTCATTCTGGCACATCCAGTGCTCCATCCCCTTGCTGCATATGCAAGCAGCGCCAGAACATATATGCCTAAAACCTCACTGGACATAAAAACCAATTAAGTCTCTTCCTTTTGAAAAATCATTTAATCCTTGAGTTATTAGTTAAGAAAAATCATTACATGTCAGCTTGGAAAGTAAAATTCTATTCAAAATTCAAGGTAAAGAAAATAGAAGAAACAAAAACAAAAATGGGTAGACAGTATGGAAAAGGTTTCACCTTCAATACCCCTTTTGGCTTCATGTGATAAGAGAACCACGCTTCAGTTGCTTGTCCAGTTGTCCGTTGAATACCTGTTGTAAACTTGGACTGCGACCTGGGAAGGCGTAAAAGTGAAAGTGGTAATCAAAATATGAAACTGGAGCAAGATGGAGCTACTCCGAAGGTAAAAACTGGTTCAGTTCCGTAGTCTTGAGACAAGCATGAAAATATTAATCACACTATGAAAATAATAAATATGTATCAGTAATTTGTGATCTGATGTTCATACTGAGATGCATCAATATCACTGGTGGTCTTGGTAGAATTGTCTTCATATTTAGCTTCATCGTAATGAGGAGATCAGAACGTAAAGCCCTGTCCCAGTGAAGTGGTTTACGCGTGACTATATGAACTCACATCCTATCTTTACAATGTTGTGCACTCTTATTACAAAACAACTCAGAGATTAGAATGACTTATTTCAATGTTAAGTAAAATTTGAATATGGAATAGAGAGTCAGTGAGTACCTAGAAGAGCAACTGTTTCTCTCTCACTGAAACCTCATTTGAGAACAGATGCAATATCTGAGTGATATTGTCACCATGTTTTGGAATCTCCGCCAATACCACATCAAAGTAGGACTGGGATCTATCTCCTCTACCTGTCGAGACCGGATAATATAGGCCACCAGTCTGCCATTTCAGATATTACAACCACATCAGCATGAAGACTGATTTATGCTGTTAAAGAGAATACTTAAGAAACTATGAGAGAAAGGAAGAAACCATGCTTGGGCTTAGGTGAGACGAACGCATCTGAGGGTCCCAATCTGGTTATATTCACATAATCTTGGGGACACTGTGCTGATGCCCCTGGCATTAGCAAACCACTAGCCTAAACAATCTGAAGAAGTACCCTTCGACGTAGTCAGGTCCGTACTTAATTATTTGGAATTGTGAAGCTTCTTGTCAGCTCATAAGTCATAAACTGCATTTAAGTATTTCCACCCGTGGAGAGAAGTAATACTTGCTTGGCTCTTCTGGAAGAATCTGCATCATTTTAACATAAAATTTAATTAGAAGAAGCATTCTCACATGCATATGCTAAGTTTGTTATCGAATATTGTTGCAATCAGCATACCAAATATTCTTCACAAGTTATCACATGCCACAACTTGGGAAGAAGCAGCAACTTTAACCAAAAATAAATAAATTCCCACATATCCATATTCATAATATTATCATTTTGCAACCAAGTTTCTACAGTGGTGACAACAGAAATTGTAGATGCTACTTGGCTGAATTTTACCCGAGGCTTACTCAAGCTGTAGAAAAATGTGTCAAGGTCCCAGAACTACTTGGTCTTGGCCATTCAGATAACATACCATCCAAAACTGCCAGTACCCATTAAAAGAATCTCTTGCGATGTTGAGCAGATCCAAGCTCCTCATACTCAGCCTTGGGGACACACATTGTTTCAAAATAAGGACTTGATGCCAAAACTGATCCCCCTCACCAAACACCTAGTATGGGGCTAGAGAAAACATGGCAAAACTTCAACAAATTGGAAGTAGGTACATGAGTAGAGTGTTATGTGTTAGGAGGAAACTTACTCTTATTAGGGAATTATCTTCACTTGATAGTCATCAGGAACAAGAGGCCGCAACTCTCTCTCTCTCTGCAATATCAATACAAACTTAAGTACAAAATAATGCTCTGGTATTAAATCCTACCGGGTGAAGCCTAAATAGATAAATTAGCAGAACAGAGGTACCTAGTAGAAGAAATACTAAACTAACTGATGATGAACTTTATTAAAAGTGAAAGTGAAGCTAAAACTAAGAGGAATAAGAAACAAACAACCGTTCCTATGCATTTAATATTTATCTTTTTATTTCATTCTTAGCATAGCTAGTCACTTTCTTATAGGGTATGCCCAAACTGTATTTACTGTGTACATCGTATATGAAATGAATCACTAATAACAAACTTATAACTGCAAGGCTATGAAATCCTGGGCTAGAGAATGTGTTGGTTTATGCTACTTAGCAGACCTACTCCCAACTTGGGGTAGAAATATACAGTGTTACGAAGTAATTGACTTCAATTTCTGAATGGTAATTTCATTTCCTTTATAGCCAAAATAAGCTGCACTTGCTACACAAGTCAAAACTAACATAGCCTGACATGCCTTTTACAATTACAAGTGTTTAATTATCTGAAGGTTTTGAGGTCCTACAACTAAGATAACTGGAGGAAGATGGATGACAGAAAGACCAAAAAGAAGGGACCCCCAAAAAGAAAGCTAAAAGCTAACTCATTTCCAAGCTTATCTGAAACCAAAAAGCCAAGCTACCATCATAAATACAGGCTTACCAATTTACTTCCTGTCACAACCTTTTTAGTGAAAACTTCATATTGCATAACTAAACCCAGAAAAATTTGCTTTTGTGGAGGTACAACATCAATCCCCTAATTAGCACTAAGGCTGGTAATTGACTTGAAGAATTAGACCACAAATCGTTCATCATAATATAATGACACTACATACCAAATCTTTTTTATATTACTTGCAACCAATGGCGTAGACACACTAGGGCGAGAAGGGTCATTTGACCCTTCTCAATATTTTGAAATAGTCCCTGATTGGTTGGAATGTTATAGACTTTCACATAATATTATATTTAATTATGTTGTTTGACCCTTCTGACAGAGAAAACAAAACAATGTCTAACAGTTTTGGGATCTTCAGAAAACCAAGGAGGCCTCTGATATTCTTGGAGAGATCTTGGAGTACGAAACCCAGGTTTCGTGTTGCTGGCGGCGGTGTAGCTTCGCTCCCCAGACCAGGCAAGGCTGCGGCGCGCTCAAGGGTGCGACGACGGTGTGGCGGCGGTGCGGACTTCGGTCTGGATCGTGGTGTGTTCGGCGGTGGCGGTAGACCTGTAAATGGACCGAATTTGGATCGGATCGACCTAAATCGAAATCCTTTTACTTAAAAAAAAAAAATCGATCCAAACCCGCTCCGTTAACCCGGCGGATCGTTGATAGCTCGATCCAAATCCGTATCCGCCGGGTTAACGGATACCCAATCCGCTAATCCGACCCGTTATAATTTCAAATATTTTAAAATTTTAAATAGTAATATTAAATTTATATCATGATACCTCATAAGATGTTAATAAAATATTAAAACAACATGAAAAGTATCACCAAAACTAGAATTACATTATCAACATTCTTAATGCTTATTGGAATCTTGGGTGATAGACTGTCCCTTAGATTTCTACAAAAAATTTGTATTAGAAATTCTTCATATTTTATATTTTAAATATTTACATAATAATAATATATTAATAAAAAATAATATTTTATTATTACAAAAACGGGTCGGATCATTAACGGATCGGATCGACCTAGATCCGTATTTGATCCGTTAAATAAACGGGTTAACGGATCAACGGATCAAAACTTTCAATCCAAACCCGTCCAATAGTCACGGATCTGGAGTGGGTCCGGATCAAAATCCGGTCCATTTACAGGTCTAGGTGGCGGATTAGCTTCTGGGTTGGTATAGATCCAGATCTGCAGGCGATAGTGGTGGGTTCGGTGTAGGGCTGCAGTCTCGGCATAGCACCGTGACGGAGAATTCCTGAGTGGGAGAAAGGCGGCGGTGACGCTTCCAAAGCGGGAGTCGATTGGTGAGTCAGGTCGGGATATCGGCTTCCAGTGGGTATTGCAGGGGATCAGATCCTCTCCGACTGGGTTTGATTGTCGGCGTGTAGCAGAGAGGAAGCGAACCAGGGGACAGTGATGCGGTGCTGGAGAGGCCGGCTGCCGGAGAGAATTGTGACGGCAGTGATGGGGCGGCAGCAGAATTGGGTTGCTGCTCACTTTACTCGGAGTTGGGTTTGGGTCTTTGGGCCTGGGCTCAAGTTTGAGTTGTTGGGTTTTCTGTTATGGGCCAGTAGGGAGGGTGTTTTACCACCCTCATTGTCACTTAGTGATGAAGGTGGGCCTAGCCTGAGATGTGGACATTCTTGGGCTTTCACGTCGACTTCTGGTCCAAACCAATCGTTTCGGATCAAGACTGTTACGAGAGTTGGTAATTATCTGGAACAAGATTGGCGTTCAAGCAGCTTATGGATAAGGAGTTGCTCCTATTTGTTGGCTAGGAAGTGACTTTCTATTGGTACCACAATTGCGTGATTGGCTAATAAGAGGTTAGAATATGATTTTGCCCTAGAAGACTTTTGAGTTTCTTTGTCTATAAGTTCACTAATTATAGCGAGCTTATCAGTAACTTGTAATGAGTTTGCTTTGCTTAGATTAGGGTTCCGGATTTTCTTGCAGGCTATCTTTTTGTAAGTGCAGCTAGACTCTAGCCATTGGCTGAATGTCGGGCTATTGATTCTAATGATATCAATTTCTATTCAAAAAAAAAATGTCTAACAGTTTTGGCCCATTGATTGATTTTTCTCAAAATATAACCAGTTATCCACATCTTGGACAACTGCACAACCTCACCATTTTTTTTAATTTCTTACTATATTTTATTCATTGATCAACTAATCAATTATTATCCGGTGTATGTTTAGATTTTTTACTCTTTTTTTTTTTTAATCTCCTAATCATTTTTCCACGCTTGCATCTCTTTATATGATCAAAGAGTTCATCATGTATTTTCTAATTTTCGGCAAAGACTTCGATATAACTAGAGAGTAAGCTTTATTTTAACTTGTTAATAACTTCAATTCAATTAAAATTAAAGAATTCTTTTAACTCTGTGCATAGTTCATAAATTTTTAGAGATTAATGAATTTAATTTATTCTTCCATAAAGATCATAGAAAATGATTTGCGAAACCAAATGTGAGATGTGTGGATGAATGCCTGATTACATATATTGGATGGTTTTTTATATTGATAATGATTACATATACATCAAAATAAGAGCAATCGTCGTGAACATTTATAATTGGTTTAGATAAATTTGTTATATTCAAGTATTGTAATGATTTGTGATTTTTCTTATATCAAAAGAATGATATATGAACTGAAATATGAATTTTTTATTTATAACAATTAGTGTATAAATTTTATGTTATTTGATGAAATTTTTATTTTTGTTTAATCGTCAATGAATAGGGACAGTTGATCTCCTGATTCTCCTCCCTATACTATTTCCGTTGTAGAGAAACATGATCTTTACGGAGGCAACTTCGTACACCAAAACAAAAGACATCCAAATTACTAACCTGACTTGATATATGTCAAAAGCTATCAATACGTCACTATTAACTTGTGAAAAATACCAAAGTCCCCCTAGAGTTCAAAATACTACAACATAAATGTACTTGATAGTGGTTTTCTTTGCAGTTATAGTTAGACCACACACTTCACTGTCGATCATTTTGACTTGCACTTGTATTTTGTTCATCACTCAAAATTTAACACTTGAGACATTTTTTTTTGGCAAATCAACAAAAAATTTAACACAACATTATCGGTTGCAAATATAACTAAAAAGCAAATGATTAAACATAAACTAATAGACTGTACCTTCTTACTTTCTATTGTTTTTCTTTTTGTCCTGGATGTTGACTGTGCTGAGGACGAAAAGTGAGCCTCACAACTGTTGATTAATTAAAAAGTCCTCGTTAGAAGTTTTTCCCCCAAGAAAAATAGGTATATTGCAGAGAAACAAAAAGTAGGAAACTTTAATCCTTCTACTCCACTTTGCCAAGGAATAACAATTCCTTATACTCGGAGGTAAAACATTAATGTATTCCTAAGGAGGTTAGAAATATATACGGTCTTTGATGATGTAGAACGAATGGCAGCCCGAATTGAAGAACAATTCAATCGTGCAAAAAGAGGAAAACCAAAGTTACTATTGCAACTTTCGCATTTGGTGTCCGATTTGATCGTGCCATAGTTTTCCGGAAAGGGAATCGCGCTAGGAACAAATAGCCACGATGTGTGGTCATTTTAGGGCTTTCGGGGTCGTTTAGGGCCTCAAAAATGCAATTTACTGTTTTTCAGAATTTTCAGTTTCCTAGTTTGTTTTGGATTTGTTTTAATTTTACCCGTGGGCTTTAGGGTTTCATTGTTAGTTGCCCTAGGGTTTCTTTTCTCATATATAAGCAACCTTAAACGGTTGCAGAACTATCTTTCATCATATTATCAATCAAATTGAGATTTATCTCTTTTATCTCTGGTGGACTTTAGAATCTTTGTTTTTGGTTTATTGCTTGAAGGGTGATCTTTCCGACTGCGTCACTTGAATATCTAGGAATCACAACTCTGAAAAGAGAGACTCCTTCTGCATCTATATATAGGCGACTCTCCTGCTTAAGAAGACATAGATTGTTCACTAAAAAACGATTTTTACAGGTGGACGCATTGTATCATGACTAAATATGAGCACATCAGCCGTGGAGAGCATCTTTTATGTGATGTCTGCAATGCATATTGTGTAAGCATTTTATGTTGAACTGTTCAGATTCTATATTTATAATTCATGTCTTTCAACTGTTTTTGAAAAACGAGTTAAGGCATTAACTTTGGTTCTAAGGTTTGCAGCGATCTACCAAAACTTTGCGTAGTCGGGATCAACTCGAATTGGTGCATAATACATTTTGGGACCGAAGAAGTTGTAGGGACCACTTCTTTGACGAGACTCCTTGGTGTTATAATTGTGACAGATTTCAGGTTTGTGGAAGAAGATGCTTTAATTTAACTATGTCCGTTAGCTCAAAAAATAGTAGGACAATTTCTTGTTATAATAAAGTTGAAACTCAGATGACGGTCTATGTGCAGCAAGCTGGAGATCAATATTTGGACTTAGGTGACGGCCGATTAGCTTGCTCAGATTGCTCCTCCATAACTATTATGGATCCGAAGGACTTCAAGCCCCTTATTGAAATGGTGCATAAATTTTATAGAAGCTTAAATCTCAAATTAGTTGAAAACATATCTGTATTATTGGCAGATAGACATGAGATTTACAAGCTTTGCATCAGCAAGGGTAAGTACCGTAGTTTAACACTGAAAATATCAATTCATGTCATAGTAAATGTCTCATCGTGAATCCATGATATAGACCTATGTCCCCACTCCCCAGGCAAAACTTCCCAAAATAAACGGGGCCGCTAGAACCAAATGCTACAAACAAAACAACATTTTATGATATTTTGGTTTTTCATTTTGTGTTTAAACATTTGTTAATTAGACTTTTTATCTACTTATACTTGACGTAGGTACGCTTGACGTAGGTACAGAAGTACTTGGCTTAACAATATATGGTGTCCTTACTTCCATCAGACGGGTAAGAGTTCTCTAAATTAATCTTATTGATGAAGGGATAATTTTTTTAGAACGATAATATACAAGAATCTCTATCTCACATGTACTAAATTTAACAATTAAAATTATAAAGTTTACACTTGTTAGAAACGAGTCTATGATCTTACATTACCTAATTTTAATAAAGCAAATCACAAAAATCATGTTTCTGCCTCTCGAAAGAGAGCTTTCTCCTCCGCTTCCTCTCTACGCTGGTGGAGGCAGTGTACTTTCGATCTGGAAGGATGGCTTTGCCTCCTTCTATGGTCCATACTGTGGTGGTGGAGACGGGCTCCTCCATGGAAATCTGCCCAAATCTCTCTCTCAAGCTTCTGATGGCAGAAGTGAGGGTGATTTGGTGTTTGATCGGGTCTACAGTGGTGTGCTCGTGGGTGAAACGACTTGTGGCGCTTGGAGAGCTGATGGATCTGATCGGATCTGGAATTTGGCTTACAAGAGGCTGAGCTTGCCGGCTGATGGTAGCGCTCTCTGGCATGGCTGGGATCGATCGTTTTTGTTGGAGGACAACGGGATCAGTGGTGCTCTCGATTCTTCTTTACTAGCAGAGGTGGATGACGGGCTGGCATTGGGCGTCGAGTATGGTGGTGGGTTTAGTCATCTTTTGCTCGAATTGGTCCGTTTCTGTTTGAGTTTCTTGCTGGTATGGGTAGTGGTTTTCAGGAGGATGCTATCAGTGATGGTGGTCGTGCAGGGGTCAAACTCCGGTGAGTGGTGTATGATGGCGGCGGCTTGACTAAAGTGTGTTTTATTTGGGCCTGGTGTTGGACTGCTAGGTTTCTGTTTTGGGCCAGAGCAGTTGTTTTGTCTTTAAATTTTAATTTAGTTTTGGGCCTTCATTCATTTGTGAATGATGGGCCTATTTTTTTCTTGCATTGAGCGGGAGAGATCGCAAAGAAAAGAGAGACCTCATCGTCCCCATTGGGGTTTTTTAATCTTCTTCGGGGCTCTGCTTTTTTTTTTTTTTTTGGGCTTAATCCTAAAAGCTGGGTGTGATAGGAGATTACTAGTTTGCTTGCTCTTTTAGTTAAGGGTGGCTTTGTAGTAGTTTCTACGGAACGGTTCTTTCTGTCGACCCCATAGGGGTGGATCGTTTTTGTACTGCTTGCTGAATTACATAATGGGATGACCTCTTTTACTCAAAAAAAAAAACAATTAAAATTATAATAACTTCAATTGGTCGTCTAACTGTTTCCTTAAGTTGTTGTTTTTTTAACCTTGAAATCTATATATAAGGCTAAGATCCATTTTTCGTTTATTTCTGGTGGAGTCATTAATAAATCCTATTTACCTATTTTTTTTTAGCAGAATAAATCCTATTTACCCGGAAATTCTATTAAGTGTATCTACATGTTTGTGGTATTGTTTGATTTGCAACAGATTAAAAAATGTTCAAATTATGGAGGGAATATTAAAGTGGGGAGAAAAGTCAAGATGCTCTTTGCAAAAAGCTTAGCATTCAGATTTGGGTACAGAAAAGCGATGGTGGTTCTACTTCTGTTTGGCCGACCAGAGTATCTTACTATCCTTTAACTCAAAATTTATGTTATATATACTTTATATATGTTCTTCTCTTTTCTTTTTAAGCAAAATCCCCATTTTAATTTAAATTGCACCATTTTTTGCAGTACATAAAATTTAGAAGGTCATATTCCTTCTTAAAATTATTGAGAGACTTACTAGTATTACACAAGTGATTTTGACGCACCACTTTACTAATTGAACTCTACTTTTAACTTCACAAAAATATAATGCAAGTGATAAAATATATGATAATAACTTTTACGAATCCTACTTTTTTCACTAGGCTTCGTAGAATCGTAGATTCTAAAACTAGCCATCGAAGTGGAATAGTTAAGCTTAGTATTGAATTAGTCGGACAATTTGTTTTCTTATCTGCTTTATGCTAATATATGTTGTGTTCCTATTACAACAAACATTCTTTGTATGCAGTGTGCTGATGGGTGGAGCTTTGGCACATGAAATGATGCATACATGGTTGGAGCTTCAAGGTTTGACTGTGGAATTTTTTTTTTTCAAAAACTAATTTAGAAGCCAAGTTACCATTTATTATCATGGTTTATGCATACATAGTTAACATCAAAACTAACTTATGCGTACATAGTTAATTTCCAAATTTCAAAACCTGTTTCAGAGAAACTGAAGAGTGAATTGGTGAGTCTTCCTCTCATATTGAGGGGGTTTATATAGGGTTACAAAGTAGTGTAAATTGCCCTACATACATTAGTATATTTGCTACACAATTTCTCTACCTCTCAATGTGCATTCTATACAAACCACACATTCTCCACTTTCCTAAGTGTATACTCCATGATATAGACATTTACCTATTTACTACAACACTCCCCCTTGGATATTTCATGTCAGTAGTATTGTCTTGGAGGTGCGCTTCTAAGTTTGCCTCGTTAAAAACCTTGCCAAGTAATAAAACCCTGTGGGAAAAACAACCTTGGTCGAAGGAGAAAAAGAGCACAACGCGCGTTGAGTGTGGAGTTTGTATCTGGATAACATGGTGCTTCTCTTGTTGCCTCATTAAAAACCTTGCCGAGTAACAAAAACCCAGTGGGATAAAAATAACCTCGGTCGAAAGGGAAAAAGAGCACAACACACCCTTCACGCTTTTGAGACGAACATGTAGACATCTCCCCCTGATGTCTGTGCCTCCCCCTGATGACAACGATCATGGGAGTTCAGATAATTTCCGCAAGCCAATTCTTGCCACATGTTTCTCGAACGTGGATTTGGGCAATGACTTAGTGAACAAGTCTGCCACATTGTCCTCAGATCGAACCTGGTTCACCTTGATCTTGAGGAGCTTCTGTTGTTGCTGATTGTAGAAGAATTTGGGCGATATGTGCTTGGTGTTGTCGCCTTTGATGTAACCTTGCTTCATTTGTTCAATGCAAGCAGCATTATCTTCATAAATGCTCGTTGGCTCATCTGTGGTAGACTTCAAACCACAATTGCTTCGAACATGCGTAACTATGGATCGAAGCCATATACATTCACGAACTGCTTCGTGAAGAGCAATAATCTCTGCATGATTTGAAGAGGTAGCGACTAGGGTCTGCTTTGTAGACCTCCAAGATATCGCGGTTTTTCCCATGGTGAAAACATAACCAGTTTGGGAGCGACCTTTGTGTGGGTCAGAGAGGTACCTGATATGCGCATTTTAATGTGATATTTTAAATGTTAATTTCTCACATTTTGCTTAGTTATTCCTTAACGAATCGATTTTTAACTTAATTTCTATTTTTAGGTACATTGGAGTAGATGAAGAAGAAATGAGTGTTACGTCCATAATTACCTAGAAATGATGGAGAAGAATGAAAATGCACTAAAAAGTCAACCTTGAATATTTTCTTACTCCGGCTAGGAGAATCAGAGCCAAGCAAGGAAGAAGGAGCGGCCACCTGACCAAATGAACTCGAAATGAGCTAAAACTCTCCAGATCCATTCTAGACACCCAAAGGATCATTTCTTATGAAGAGTGCCAGAGAAAAATATGAGTGGAAGGCCTTCAAACAATCAGCCCAATTCTCTACAGAAGCAAAACCGGAAAACTGGACCTGTAAGAGGTCCAGCAGCATTTCCGGCCCAACCACATGGAATAAAGCTCTGAAAATTTGTCAGGATGATCTACACTCATAGTGGAACATTTTTTATGAAGAAGTCGAAGGCTCATTCTGAAGTTTTGATGGAGAAATAATTGAAGGAATAAAGGGGAAGAAACTGACCAGAAAACAGCTCAACACCACATATTCATGTTTCCCACCCATATGAAGAAAGCATTTCTTTTTCCTTGGATACATTTTTTCTACTCTAAAACATCATCATCACTTCCACATTTCTTCACCTTCATGCTTTGCTTTCATCATTACCTCATCTTTTACATATTTTACAAACCACTTTCATACTCCACTTTCATTATTTTTCTTCATCTCATCATTTCACTCTTCTTTTTCTTCCCTATTTAAACACATTCTCCTCTCACTCTCAATGACGAATTCCTTCATCCATTCCATCTCCTTGTCTCTCCATTTCCTCTCCATATTTCTTTTCCATTCTCTAGTTTTCTTGTTCTTCATTTTCAAGCCAAGAGAAAGAGAAGCCATGCAATACATCAATTTCCCAACCGCCATCCACCCTTGTGTCGTCCCTAGAAGATTGCTTGCTTTCAAGGATCTTCAAGTTCTTCGTCTCAAGGCTTTATCATTCATCTTTCAAGGTGTATTATATCCTTTCTCTTGTTTTCTTTGTTTGATTTTGTAAAACTATGAATTCTAGTTAACAATAATGTTTAGGGCAAAGTTTAAGCCCAATTTCTATGTTTAAATAAAGTTTTCGAATTCTATAATTGTGATTCTAAGTTGCTTATGTGAGTTTGTTCGATTAAATTTGCTTTACAGAAAACTTTTATATGTTTATCTTATTTGGGTCGACACTTATAGGATTTGCATGTAATTGGTGCTAGGTTTAAGAACATGAAATCGACTTTTCGTTTTGTGTAACTTGAATCAAAAGTAGTAAAGGTTCTGGACAAGAATCGAATTTAATTGAAGAGGATTGCAATTAGGTGGACTTTTCCATAACTAAGTTGTACACTTGAGTTGATAGCCTTTCTCTATGTCTAATGCGTTGAACATGTCATGATTGACTAGCTTTCTAGGGCTTGATTGCATGTTTGATAGGATTAATCTAGGTGCTTTCGCTTAGGTTAATTAGCATTGAAAAGTAAAATATGGGAAATCATTTGCTTTCGAATGTTTCACATGATCAACTCCTCTCTCATGACTTGGAAGAACAATTATAGGGTTTGGATCGAATTTGATTACATGGAATTGGTTTTGATCTTTGTTCCTTATGTTTCACCCTTGTATATATGTTTTTACATTTTCTTTATTTTATTTATTTTAATTTTAATTTTAAGAATCCTAATCCCCCCTTTTTTGTGTTTTCTTGTATATATTTATTCTTTACTACCCTTTTGTAAATAATACTTTATTATTTTAATTCTTTATTTGTTTATACAATTGTATATATTTTTATTCTTTATTTTATTTTTGTAAATAATACTTTTCTTTATTTGTTTCACAATTACAAGTGTACCCTCAATCCCCGGAATAGAACGATCCCTATTTGCTTATACTACTAACGATATTTTCAGGGTTAAATTATGCGCTTGCTTTGGGCGCATCAATTTTTGGCGCCGTTGCCGGGGATTGAAAAATCACTTGTTAAATTGTGTCATTTATTGTATATATTTGTTGTATATAAATTGTTTAAAACTTAGTTTAAATTTTTATTTATATTATTGAACACGAATTTTAATTGTAGGTTGTAAATTGAGAGGAATAGGTGAAGTCTCTTTTGTTAATATTGGCCTAAACCCCTTATTGGTACCTAGCTCAGGTCCCTTAAGGTTGAAGGCGGCCTTTATTAACACTTGTTGAACTGTCTTCACACTTATGAACTTTTTCATCTTAGTAAGCATAGCCTATGTGGAATGGTGTCTAGGAAGGGGACAACGTTCATGACGGGTTTTTGAATCCAGAAGTGCTTGCAAATGGGCATAAACCACAATGTGGGAGTAGCTCATGCCAAAATGGATTTTTCCTCTCGTGTTCGCCCTCCCCCACCTGGCCATTTCAGTAAGGTTGCCCAAACGATTTGAAAGGGAGTTTGTGTCTAGGCGACTATACTTGGGCCGCACGTCCACTTGATTTACCGCTTGGAATTTGATTCGATATCAATAATGTTTATAATAAAAGAAATACTTGTGAATACTCTATACGTGTAAATTATTTTGTTGTTTCACACTTTAATACTTGTAAAAATACTTTTCACGTTTTATACTCACTTGTACTTAACTTGTGTCTTTTGTACAATATACTTGTTAATTTTACTTGTAGTTTGTAATTAATAGTTATACTTGTTTTTATTTTGTATTTCTTTGTTAATTATAGTTACTAACTTTATTTAATGTAGGTACCGTCTGGCTGCAAGACGTAAAATACAAGCGCTACTTGGGAGGCAACCCATGCAAATCAGATTTGCTTTCTTTATCCTTATCTTTTATTTTTCGTTTTTGCTTATTTGTTTTAGTTGTTATTTTCGTAAATTTCATCCCTATATGCTTACTTATTTCATTGCATGCTTTTAATTGATTACATTGAAGATAATGCAATATTTAAGTGTGGGGGAAGAGATTTATATTTTTGTCTTTCATTTTGAGTCCAATATATATTTATATTTGTCTTTTATTTTTTGAGTCCTTTATATATATATATATAAATATTAAAAAAAAATTTGCATTCATTCAGTCTTATTAAATTCAGCTATTTACAAAAAAAAACAAAAACAAAAAAAAAATTAAAAAAAAAATATATATAATAATAATAATAATAATAATAATAATAATACTAAGCCATGTCTGCATCTCTGTAGGAGTTGAGACTGAGCTCAAGGGAAATGTGAGAGCCACCGCCATAACCGCCACCTCCCTCGGAAGTAGTCTTCATGTTGCCCAAGATGTCCTCACCATGCATGGGGAATAGTGGAAGGGTTTCAATCTCCTGGTGATATTCTCCTTGTTGTTCCATGATCGATCCATCAGCACCATAGCCGACACGTGACCCAAAGTTTAGATCAATGGATCTGTCAGTACTAGTAGAACCAGTGGATCCAAAATTGAGATCGAGAGATCCACCAACCGGAACGTTCCGAAATTCCTTCAACTTCTGCCTCTCACGAGCCTTGAGGTTCTGGAACCAAAAGAAGACGTTCTTGTCCTCGATCTGCCCATACTGTTTCAGATGAAGGCAGATCTCTTGAATCTGCTCTGGAGTTGGGTACTTAAAACCCTTATCATAGTAAAGGCCCTTGAGGATTCTTAGTTGAGGCGGTGTGGGAGCCCACCGGTTATTAGTCCCGGCTGCTTGGTTGTTTCCTCCATCCTCGATTTGTTGCTGGGTCTGTTGCTCCATTAGTTGCAGAGTTTGTGGTTCCATGTTGATGAAGAAATGATTTGAGTTTCGAAAGAAAGGCTGAAGGGTTGAGAGAGAAAGACTGGAACTCGGAAGAATTTTCTTTTGGAGTGAACAGTCGCTCAGAATGCACCTATTTATAGAACGAGTGAGCAGATCTCCACCGTTGGATCGACGATCTCTGAGATTAAATCTACGCGTTGGATTAAAGTCACCCGAAAACACGGAAAAGTTGTTGGCTCGTGAAGGACACGTGGGGGAACCAAACTGATCTCGAGGAGCTGTGACAGATAAGCTACAGCCGAAAGCAGGTTTAATTGCCGTGAATCAAGGAAAAGAAAGGACGCGTGGGGGAATCAAACGAATCTCGAGGATCCGTGACAGACAAGCTATAGCCGAAAGCATGCCATAAATCCAGGAAAAGAAAGGAATATTTACACGTGGGGGAGTTTCTTGGGCCGTGAACTATCATAACTCTTCTCCTTCCCGGAGAAGCTTTGTTAAAACCGTGTGCCTGTTGAGATTTCTACCCTATTTTGTGCTTTACATATACATCCTTTTTTGTCTCCTCCAGATTTTACTAAGGTTTGTCTAAGCGTGCAGTTTCAAATTCCTTCTACTTCCTCATGGCTCGAACCAAGGTAACCCCTCGCAGGGGCGTCAATCAACGCCGTGTTCTCTCTTTGGAAGAAGAAGGTCGTCAAGCGGCCACTAGAGCTGGGCTTACTCGTCCATGGGACCATCGTCCTATCCGTGAGCGTACCCGCAGTCCCCCTCCTCTGCCTCGTCGCTCTCCCAGACTGCATCCCGGAGAGTCTTCTTCCTCACCAGCTGCTCGTGCTCCTCGCCCTATGGCCACCCTGGAAAGCTTGTCGGATTCGATTGATGATTTGCGTTCCTCTCTCCGCGATGGTATTATGGTGACAGATTGGAGAGTCAATTGCATGATCGATTACATCTCTGAGATGAACTGCTCTTTGATCCGCTGTCACACTGCAATAAACAAGCTTGCTCAGGAAGTCAATAACTTGCAGAGTTATCCTCCTGGGTTTCCTCGCAAGGACGCTACTGCATCACAACATGAGGACCCACCTCCGAAGGCTGAAACCAGCAAGAGGGCTGCCACTCGCCCGCATACCGCTCCTCCAAAGGAGTAAATGGAGGTACAAGTCTAGGCTGAGAGACTTTAAACATTAAGCGCTGCATGGGAGGCAACCCATTTCAACCGTATCTGTGGAGGAGACATCAAACGCAGATTTGCTTTCTTGAACTCTTCCTTCTATTTTATTTTCATGAATTTTAAGTTGTTTTAGGTTTCGTTGTGTTAACTTTCTCTTCTATGCTTGATTTATGCTTTGCATGATTTATATTTGTTTATACATTGAGGACAATGCATGAATTAAGTATGGGGGAAGGATTATTGCTTTATTGTGTTTTTAGTAGTTAGTGTATATAAAAAAAAAATGAAAAATAGTTGATGTTGGATTGTGTTTTTATTGTGTTTTTAATTGATGTTGTGATACACTAAGGTATATTGGATTAAACATAGTCTTGAAAAAGGGTAGCTGTTTCAGTCCCATTGCACATCGAGACTCCCTGTTCCCGTACCTAAGTGTTGAAATTAAATTAAATTGTAAAAAAAAAAAAAATGTCGGTTTTAGAGTGTTTTTGTGTGTTTGAGTCTTAGGATGCTCCTAACGTCTAGGATGAACATGTCTCCGAATTCATGGCTGAAGGTTTTCACAATCAAAATAGGACTTAATTGAATTCTGTGGTTAATCGACGTTGTGATGCTTGTATGAAGATTTGAGATAGGATTGTAACTTGGTTCATTAAGCATGCTAGGATTAAGTCTGATTCATTTGACCCAAGTGAGCTGTTGAGCTAAAATACTTTCTTTTTGAGTGCTTACTGATAAATTCAAAATTTCATGGCTGTATTTGCAAAACCTCATCATTCTTTTGAAAACACAATGATCATGTGCCATAGATTTTAATGGACTAGAGAGTACTAGAACTCGGCTGTTGTGACTGTCAAAACTTGTATGCCATAATATGCACTGATCCTGGATAGGATAGAAGGCATTAGGATAACCACCATAGCCAAACAAGCATGTGTCCCCAATTGTGCCCGTCGTGGGACTCCTTAGAATGAACCCCTTTGAGCCTACGTTGAAAACCTTTGTTTCATCACCCTCACTACCCTACCATGAGCTTAGTACAGGATATCTCTACCCTTGTCTTAAGGACTTAGTAGAGCATGACATAGTATGTAGGGGTGACGATGAAAGACAAGTGTGGGGTGGGGAAAATCCAAGAAAAAAAAAGAGAAGAAAAAAAAATTTGCCTTGAAAAAAAAAAAAAGGAAAGAAAGAAAGAAAGAAAAGCGGAAAAAGAGAAGAAAAAAATTGAAAAGAAAACTCTTGGGAAAATGTTGAAGTGTGGTTTTGGACTTGTAAATTTGTAGAAGGCTCAAAATTGAAAATTACGCCTTTGTTCATTCCCATGTTGGTTAGAGTGAAGGTTTGGCCCAAAACAATGATATTTGGTCTACAAAAATGATGACATAAGGTGGTCCTTATATGCTCTGCTCGGTCCTTAGGATTTTTTGTATCCTTAATCTTCATTTCGAAAACCCTAGCTTAGCCCCATTACAACCTGTTTTAAGTGCTAACTTGATCCTTGAGATGGGCAATCTTTGGTTAGTGGAGTCAGTTACGCAGTCGAGCTTATGGTTTAGGTCCATTTGTGCACTTAGTCATTTCATGAGGTCTTTAAAAATTCTTCACAAAATGTGTTTATTGATGAAATATGCAAGCTGTTTGTTGCCTTACAATTTGTTCTCTTGCATATACTTGAGTGTGAAGCTTTTAAGCATAGCCATTTCTGAGAGAAAAATCGAGAGTATGCCCTGTGAGTTTGGATTGGACTTGTTCGAAACATGCTATCATTCACTGTATAACTTAAGTTCTCCATATCTTGCTTAGTCATATGAATGTCACGGGTTTATTAACCATGGAATTATCTTTGTGATTTTGATTAAGTGTTTAACGTGAAATCCATGAGTTTGGAGTCTCTGAGACAACAGTTAGGAGCAATAGAGTCATTTACTTGCTTTTTGTCAAGTCTTTCTTCTGTTTTGGATTTTTTTTGTTTTGTTTTGCTAAGGGACTAGCAAAAGCTAAGTGTGGGGGAATTTGATATGCGCATTTTAATGTGATATTTTAAATGTTAATTTCTCACATTTTGCTTAGTTATTCCTTAACGAATCGATTTTTAACTTAATTTCTATTTTTAGGTACATTGGAGTAGATGAAGAAGAAATGAGTGTTACGTCCATAATTACCTAGAAATGATGGAGAAGAATGAAAATGCACTAAAAAGTCAACCTTGAATATTTTCTTACTCCGGCTAGGAGAATCAGAGCCAAGCAAGGAAGAAGGAGCGGCCACCTGACCAAATGAACTCGAAATGAGCTAAAACTCTCCAGATCCATTCTAGACACCCAAAGGATCATTTCTTATGAAGAGTGCCAGAGAAAAATATGAGTGGAAGGCCTTCAAACAATCAGCCCAATTCTCTACAGAAGCAAAACCGGAAAACTGGACCTGTAAGAGGTCCAGCAGCATTTCCGGCCCAACCACATGGAATAAAGCTCTGAAAATTTGTCAGGATGATCTACACTCATAGTGGAACATTTTTTATGAAGAAGTCGAAGGCTCATTCTGAAGTTTTGATGGAGAAATAATTGAAGGAATAAAGGGGAAGAAACTGACCAGAAAACAGCTCAACACCACATATTCATGTTTCCCACCCATATGAAGAAAGCATTTCTTTTTCCTTGGATACATTTTTTCTACTCTAAAACATCATCATCACTTCCACATTTCTTCACCTTCATGCTTTGCTTTCATCATTACCTCATCTTTTACATATTTTACAAACCACTTTCATACTCCACTTTCATTATTTTTCTTCATCTCATCATTTCACTCTTCTTTTTCTTCCCTATTTAAACACATTCTCCTCTCACTCTCAATGACGAATTCCTTCATCCATTCCATCTCCTTGTCTCTCCATTTCCTCTCCATATTTCTTTTCCATTCTCTAGTTTTCTTGTTCTTCATTTTCAAGCCAAGAGAAAGAGAAGCCATGCAATACATCAATTTCCCAACCGCCATCCACCCTTGTGTCGTCCCTAGAAGATTGCTTGCTTTCAAGGATCTTCAAGTTCTTCGTCTCAAGGCTTTATCATTCATCTTTCAAGGTGTATTATATCCTTTCTCTTGTTTTCTTTGTTTGATTTTGTAAAACTATGAATTCTAGTTAACAATAATGTTTAGGGCAAAGTTTAAGCCCAATTTCTATGTTTAAATAAAGTTTTCGAATTCTATAATTGTGATTCTAAGTTGCTTATGTGAGTTTGTTCGATTAAATTTGCTTTACAGAAAACTTTTATATGTTTATCTTATTTGGGTCGACACTTATAGGATTTGCATGTAATTGGTGCTAGGTTTAAGAACATGAAATCGACTTTTCGTTTTGTGTAACTTGAATCAAAAGTAGTAAAGGTTCTGGACAAGAATCGAATTTAATTGAAGAGGATTGCAATTAGGTGGACTTTTCCATAACTAAGTTGTACACTTGAGTTGATAGCCTTTCTCTATGTCTAATGCGTTGAACATGTCATGATTGACTAGCTTTCTAGGGCTTGATTGCATGTTTGATAGGATTAATCTAGGTGCTTTCGCTTAGGTTAATTAGCATTGAAAAGTAAAATATGGGAAATCATTTGCTTTCGAATGTTTCACATGATCAACTCCTCTCTCATGACTTGGAAGAACAATTATAGGGTTTGGATCGAATTTGATTACATGGAATTGGTTTTGATCTTTGTTCCTTATGTTTCACCCTTGTATATATGTTTTTACATTTTCTTTATTTTATTTATTTTAATTTTAATTTTAAGAATCCTAATCCCCCCTTTTTTGTGTTTTCTTGTATATATTTATTCTTTACTACCCTTTTGTAAATAATACTTTATTATTTTAATTCTTTATTTGTTTATACAATTGTATATATTTTTATTCTTTATTTTATTTTTGTAAATAATACTTTTCTTTATTTGTTTCACAATTACAAGTGTACCCTCAATCCCCGGAATAGAACGATCCCTATTTGCTTATACTACTAACGATATTTTCAGGGTTAAATTATGCGCTTGCTTTGGGCGCATCAGTACCCAGCATCAGCAAAACCTTCCAAAACACTTATATCGTTTTGGGATGGGGAGGGGGAACGCAATCCACCATGTGTGGCGTTCCTGACACTTGATGGGTCCGAATCCATCTTCTTTCTGTAGGGATAGAACAAGCCCATATCGATCGTACTACTTAGGTATCGAAAGATATCTTTAACACCAGTCCAATGGCGTCGTGTTGGCGCAGAGCTATATCTAGCTAGCAAGTTCACAGCGAATGAGATGTCTGGTCTCGTGCATTGTGCTAAGTACAATAATGCACCTATTGCACTTAGGTAGGGCACTTCTGCCTCTAGCACTTCTTCATCATCATCTTTTGGACGAAATGGATCCTTCTTTGGATCAAGACTACGGACGACCATTGGGGTGCTTGAAGGCTTAATTTTGTCAGTGTTGAAACGCCTAAGCATCTTTTGGGTATAAGCTGATTGATGAATCAGGATACCATCTCTACGGTGCTCGAGTTCTAAACCGAGGCAAAACCGTGTTTTCCCAAGATCTTTCATCTCAAACTCGGATTTCAAGTGTTCAGCGGTTTCCCTTAACTCTTTAAGGGTGCCAATTATGTTCATGTCATCGACATAAACCGCTACTATTGAAAATCCGGAACTTGTCCTTTTTATGAACACACATGGGCATAGTTCGTTATTGACATATCCCTTACCAATCAAGTAGTCACTTAGACGGTTATACCACATCCGTCCGGATTGTTTTAATCCATATAGTGAGCGTTTCAATCTAATTGCAAACGCGCTCCTTGGATTAGAGCCATTTGATTTGGGTAGTTGAATTCCATCTGGAATATTCATGTATATCTCCGTATCTAGATCCCCATATAGATATGCAGTAACCACATCCATAAGCTGCATGTTCAGTTTTTCGGAAACTACCAAACTGACAAGGTAGCGGAACGTAATAACGTCCATTACGGGAGAGTAGGTCTCCTCGTAGTCGATTCCAGGGCGTTGTGAGAAGCCTTGCGCCACGAGACGAGCTTTGTATCTCACAATCTCGTTTTTCTCATTACGCTTTCTAACGAATACCCATTTGTGACCAACTGGTTTGGTGTTGGGTGGTATTGGTACAATTTTGCCAAATACCTTTCTTTTCGTTAGAGAATCAAGTTCTGCCTGGATCGCATCTTTCCATTTTGGCCAATCAGCTCTACGTTGACATTCATCAACGGAGCGTGGTTCGATGTCATCGGTCTCAATAATCTCACGCGCCACTGAATACGCGAATACATCATCAATGATGATGGAGTTTCTTTCCCACGTCCCATGTACACTAGTGTAATTTACAGAGATCTCTATGTTCTCATGGATAGGTTCTGACACTGAGGCGTCCCCCAATGATGTCTCTTGGACATAACCATAATCCGGAACATTCTCATGGGACGGATTTTGAGTATCGATGATCAAAGGATTTATTTGTGCCTCATTCGCTCTTTTTCTAGGGCGAGTATCCTTCGAACCAATCGGTCTACCGCGCTTCCTCGCGGGACCTGCAGCCATAGATGCCACATTATTGCCATGTTGAGCAATGGTGCCATCTCCTGGCGTTATAGGAGTGGCGTTATGTCCATTATTCGGGACATCAATCCTTGCAGGCACGTTTGCAGCAGGTATGTGAGATCTCGTCACTTTAGCAACATCAGAAAACGCATCAGGCAGAGTGTCTGCTACGTTCTGGAGCTCGATTATTCTTCGCACTTCAAGTTCGGACTGTGCGGTATGGGGATCGAGATGAGACATAGTGGGGACAGACCACGACAATTCCTGTCGTTCCTGTTGAACATTTGTGTTCTTATCTCCCCCTAATGATGGGAAGACTGTCTCATCAAAGTGACAATCCGCAAATCTAGCGGTAAAGAGATCGCCTGTCAAGGGTTCAAGATAGCGAACGATAGTTGGAGATTCATATCCAACATAAATGCTCATTCGTCGTTGTGGACCCATCTTAGTACGCTGTGGCGGCGTAATAGGCACATAAATAGTACACCCAAAAATGCGTAAGTGCGAGATATCAGGCTCGTACCCAGTCACTAGCTGTAACGCAGAGTAAGATTGGGTTGCAGTGGGTCGTAGACGAATTAGCGTTGCTGCATGTAATATTGCATATCCCCAAGCAGAAACAGGAAGATTGGTGTGCATTACCAATGTCCGTGCTATCATTTGTAGTCGTTTGATAGCAGCTTCTGCGAGACCATTTTGGGTATGAACATGGGGAACTGGATGTTCTACATCAATCCCCAGTGACATGCAATAGTCATCGAATGTTTTCGATGTAAACTCCCCAGCATTATCAAGTCGAATTGACTTAATTGGATGGTCAGGGTAGTGAGCCCGTAGACGGATAATCTGGGCGAGGAGTTTAGCATAAGCAGCATTTCGAGTGGACAACAGCGCGACATGTGACCAGCGTGTCGACGCATCAACCAATACCATAAAGTATTTGAAAGGTCCGCATGATGGTTGAATTGGTCCACAGATATCCCCTTGGATTCTCTGTAAGAACGGAATGAGTATTTTAGGATCCTTTGCGTAGGATGGTCTCGGTCCTAATTTCCCGAAGGAACAGGCTTTGCAAAATGAGCGAGGGGCCTTAGAAGCAACCAATGAGGATTTTGGTTGGGCCTGAGCGTCTGTAGCGCTATTAGAAGCAAAATGTGTGACTACATCTCCTACTATGGCATTGTAGCCATTTGGAGGAACAATCATGGCGTTATGCTCATGGTTGGTGTCATCACATGGGACTTGGGCAGCCTTATGGCGCCCCAAGACGGCTGCAGCACCAGATGCTGCAATTGTTGCGGTCTTGTTAAGTCCAGGAATCAATTCTCGATTCTTGCTTCTTCTCACTCTGAAGAATGGATGTACGTGTGAAGTCTTTAGTATACGGAGCATCATATCACGACCAGGGTGCCCTAGTCGGTCATGCCAAAGCCAATATGTGTCAGAATCCAAGAGATCTTCTCTTATGACATTATTGGATTCAATTGGTCGAATTGTAGTGACATAAAGTCCACTAGATTGACACATAAGTTTCTCTAAGATGCGCTTTCGTCCGCAATCATTAGAGGTAATGCAAAGGAACTCTTTTCCGTTCTCAGTATGCGTTTCCGCATGGAATCCGTTGGCTCTTAAATCTTTAAAACTCAATAAGGTTCGATTTGCCTTAGGAGCATAGAGAGCTTCAGTGACTTTAATCAAGGTGCCATTTGGCAATAGGAATTGGGCCATTCCATGTCCTTGAACTAAACCTGATGGCCCAGCCATCGTAGTCACAGTGGAATATGTAGGCAACATCTCCAAGAATAATTGCCTATGTCGTAGAATGGTGTGCGTAGTTGCACTATCTGCGAGACATTGTAGTTCATCCATTCCTTAAGAGAAAAGCTCGTAATTAAAAAGGAGTTATAAAGGAAAGAACTCAACTTTTATTAATAAGCCAAACGGAATTACATCATCATTTATTTCATCAAAGAAAGCGTAATCCAATAAACTTAGTTAATGCAAAGCAATGGTAGTCGTCTAACTTCTTTCGGTAATTCCAATGCAAAGGTGACCAGGTGAGTAGAGAGATGTTGGTGGAGCAAATGCTCGCTTAAGTACCAATTATCTCAAAACCTTCCTAGACATCACAATTACATTGAGTACGCCTACTTTTGAAGAAAGATTAATCCCATTGGCATCTACTATAGGATAATGTGGCGATTGCCTACATCTCTTGGAAAATGAAAAGACTTAATCAAAATCGCCAGTTTCTGGGTTTTGATTTTTGTCGTCTTCCACCCTTAGATCGAGATTGCCATCTTGATTTTCTTGTTCCATGTAATTTGCCTCCCTTGCTTCACGATACATTTTGTACGCGTTTGCAACATTCTGGGATGCTTTACATGCCCTTGCCCAATGTCCAGGTAGTCCACATCGGAGACAAGCATCATTATGGTCAGGTTCCCTTGATCGAGGTGCTTTAGGAGCACTTTGAAAACGGTTGTTTCCATTGGTGGTGTTACCACCATAACCGGAGGCTTGGCCTCGCTCTCTCTTCACACGTTTACCACCACGGTTCCGTGCACGCCTATCTTGGCGGTTTCCTTCCTCTTTAGGGCGAAAATATGGACCAGAACGTCCATAGTTATCCCTACTTTTAGGGTTTCGCTCCTTGCGTCCTCTCTTGGAGGTGCGACTATAATTAGACTCCGGAATTGACTTGGTTCCCACGGGTCTAGAGTTATAGTTCTTCACAAGTATGTTGTCGTGCTTTTCAGCTACGTTCATGACACCAATTAGCTCATGAAATCTTGTGATGCGTCTAGCATTGATATCAATTCGATAGTTTTTAGCTATCATTAATGCAGAGACAGGGAAGGTAGAGAGAGTTTTCTCGATCAACATCGTATCAGTGATTTGATGTCCACAGAATTCCATCATAGACTTGATACGAAGTGCTTCCGAATTGTAGTCAAGAACTGTCTTGAAATCACAGAAGCGGAGGCTTTGCCATCTCTCTTCTAAGTCGGGAAGCAGGGAATCACGGACGTTGCCAAAACGCTGCTCGAGTTCTACCCATAGCTTTCTTGGGTCTTCCTCATTGAGGTACTCATTTTGGAGCGCGTCATTCATGTGCCTTGTCATGAGAATGATGGCTTTTGCTTCATTAGCCTCTCTCTTTGCTCTATTTGCTTCAAAAGCAAGAGCTTGTTGAGGAGTAAGCACGTCCTGACTTGGCTCTTGGATCGTACTCAGGATCCCATCAGCCTTAAGATGCTGGCGCATATCACGGATCCACCTGTGGTATCCTGCGCCTGTTGTCCCTAGTGGGTTGAAGCTCAACTTGTTCAGGTTACTCATCCTGAAGAACAACAAGAAAATAGGGTTAGTTTCGGAGCGAAAAAGGCTACCACGAAAAACTATAAACTTTCTGAGCGTAATCGCTTTCAAGAAATTAGGGATTTTCTGAGCGTAGTCGCTTCCAAGAAAATCTTGATTCCAAGAGGGGTTTTGGATTAAATCGAAACAATGATGTATGTGGTCGATTGTTTTCTTCTCAACAAATTCTAAGTTTGGAGGACTCTACAAGCTCCAAGCTTGGAGTGAGCACGAACCCCCACAGTTCGGCCTTTTGGTCTCCCCTATGAAGAAGAAAGGGGGGTAGAATAAGGGATGTTGGAAGTCCCCGTGAAAAGAAGAGAAAAGTAATAAAAACTTCAAAAACGGGAACTTATAGAAAAGTTTACCTTAAGAATTGACCGGAAAAAGTGTCTTGAAAATCGCCGAAAAGTGTCCGGAAAGTCGCCGGAAAAGTGTCCGAAAAGTCGCCGGAAAAGTGTCCGGAAAGTCGCCGGAAAAGTGTCCGGAAAGTCGCCGGAAAGTTGTCGGAAAGTCGCTCGACAGATGTGTCGACAGCTGCTCGGCAGCAGCTCGGCAGCTGCTGCGTAGGTGCTAGGCAGGCTGCTCGGCAGATGGCTCGGCAGGTGCTCGGCAGATGGCTCGGCAGGTGCTCGGCAGCTGCTGCGCAGGGGGTAGGCAGGGGTAGGCAGGGGCTGTCGGTAGCACTTCGGCAGGGGCTCGGCAGATACTCGGCAGCTGCTGCGCAGGGGGTCTGCAGGGGGTAGGCAGGGGCTGTCGGCAGCACTTCGGCAGGGGCTCGGCAGCACTCGGCAGGGGCTCGGCAGCACTCGGACAGCGGTTCAGAACTTCCGGCAGCCGGTTCGGCAGGTTTCCGGCCGGTTCTGGGGGTTCTGAAACCGGTTCTGAGCTTCTGGGATCAAGGGCTTTGATATGTGATAGGATTTGGGGGTTTCTTGTAAGGTTGGTAAAATGACCTTGTTCGGATCATGAACTTTCTCTACTCTTATCGATTTCGATTCTAATTTCTAGAGCAATTTCGTGCTGATAACGTGTTTCAGAGAAACTGAAGAGTGAATTGGTGAGTCTTCCTCTCATATTGAGGGGGTTTATATAGGGTTACAAAGTAGTGTAAATTGCCCTACATACATTAGTATATTTGCTACACAATTTCTCTACCTCTCAATGTGCATTCTATACAAACCACACATTCTCCACTTTCCTAAGTGTATACTCCATGATATAGACATTTACCTATTTACTACAACAAAACCCAATTATTCATGCATAGTTTATTGTCATTCATTCTTTGACTATGTCTTTTATTTTAATAATTAGTGGGACGTGGGATATTGGAAAAAAGAGTTGAAGAAGGTATTTGTGAAGTCATGAATTACATGTGGATGGAATGGTTTTGTGCTAATGAAGGTGTTGAGTGCTACTCGTGCTACTCCTATAAAACTGACGAGCAAGCTGAGTTTACAAGAAAGTTGAAGGAGTTCTACCAACAGCGAATGGAACGCAGTGAAGACGAATGTTATGGCCAAGGGTTCAGAGACGCTATGTGGGCAGTGCAAATATTTGGCCTCGAAACTACACTAGAACATATTGTTCAAAAAAGGAGCCTTCCTGAATCAATGGTGTATCCCTATGTTTCCTGATTTTTATATGAAGGCTGTATACTACTATAACTAAATTAATTAATCATAAAACCCGCAGCAAAGCGTGGGCATATTAGAGCATCTTTAGCAATGCTAGTCATTTTTTAGTCAAATTTTAGCTAAATTAGCTAAAAAGTTATTTTCGTAGCTAAAAAATTATTTTAACTAGCCACTTTAGAATTACGTCTGCATCAATGCTCTTTAATTTAGCAAGTTTTGAATTTATATTATTTTTTAAATGAAGATTAAATAGTTTAAATGTATTTATAAATTGCATAAAATAACTTAAAATTAATGTTTTAAATTATAGAGAGCCTCATCCGGCTCTCTTTAATTTGGATCAGGCTTCTTCTCAACTGACAAGAGCCTTCCCAGAGCATAAGCATGACCGGATATTGCCGCCTTGCCGGAGCCGCAAACAAGATCTTCCCGTAGTCAGACGAGTGGAGACTTCCATCAACTATCTTCGGAGAATAGTGGAGGGAACGCCAAGGGATACGGTTCCTACTTGGGAAGTGGGAACAAATGCTTCAAACTTTATTTTTCTGTAATTCTTTGATCTCTCATCTTTACTATAATTTTTATAGTTACTATGAACATTCAAATTCGATTTTTTCTTAAATTAATGGCAGTATCGTAGCTGGCCATGGACCAAAAAAGAAGTGTTCAGGCGTTAGCATGTACATGTAGTAATTGGTCAATCCATTAACAATTACCTAACTAATAATTTATAACGTTTATATATATCATACTAGAGAAGGTTGCAAACGGCAAACAACGCGGATTTTAAGGCAGCACGCAATGTGTAAACTCGCTTGATGAGTATGATGGTAATAGTGTTGCATTTATTTTTGTTTGGAAGGAATATTGTTGCATTTTGATTATGTGAGAGTTTTGGCTCTTCCTTTTGATTTTATATCTTTTAATTAGTCCCCCAAATTTAAAACAATAATAGTGTTTCTTGTAGTTTTATTGATCAAGTTGTGATGTTCTTGAGATATGAATTGAAGATCAAGGCGTCTCCCTCACTTCTCAAGACTAATAACTCAATTATTTATCCTTAATTCATCCAAAAACTAATAGTAATCCCTCTTAATTTCTAAATTTAATTTCATCTCTGCATGTGGCTTATAAATTTTGCTGACGAATTCTTGCATTTCTTTAACGATTTAGTTCTGGCAAAACAATGACCAACTTATACAAAGAAAATAGCTTCTTAGAAAGTGATTGATAGTTGCAACCGTTGATCTTGAGAGTTTGAGACTGCAAAAACCAGCGGAATTACACTGACCCTAGTATATTTACCTCCAACAGGACCACCACAGGCACATATATGAAATTTGGCAGCTTTTGGCAACTGAATGGCCCTGTATATTTGGTTAGAAGACACAGGTTCAATAAAATCCCGGTGGTCAAAAGCTTACTGCTTCCGTTGTAACTACATGAAATTTGTATTACTAAATGCGTCTTCATTTAGAAAATCCTAACCCCCTGTCATATGATACGTTCTTATTTTGATCATAACAAAAGGAGAAACCCTTTGAACCACCAAAGCCATAACATCAAAATTAAAAAGTGAAAGCCTTAATCTCGTTGCCCATATTTGAGGAGGTGATAATTGATAAGGAACGTCCAAGATTTGTAAGAGCATCAACCATGAATTTGCTTCCTAACTAGAGAACATGTTTAAAAACTGGTGACAAATTGAAAATCGAGACATTTTTCTTTCTTCCACATATCTTCATATCTTGAGTGAGAGAATCTTAGATAGGATCAACATGTCACGTTGTTGGTACGCCCAACCAATCATGGTCCATGCATAGAGGTACTGGGGGATGTTTTGAGTATTTCATTTTAATAAAATATTGATAGTTCGGAATACAATTAAGTGACAGAGAAACATATAGGTTAAAACAGCGATTATGTAAACCCTATTTTACCTAGCGGCGATTGCCACGCTCACCCTATCGTTGTCTCCTCATGGCAGCGATGACTACGGTGGTCCCAACCAGCCTCCAAACCCAAAACTTTTGGGTCAGATCCTCTTTCTCCCATTGATCGTCTTTGATTTGTTAGAGATGTGAACTGTCCTCTTGGGACAGCAGTCTGCAATCATGGTGGTGGTCGGATCGGTGGAGGCTCCATTTTCATATCCCTGCACATGATAATGACAGTGGTGCTCTATACTATGGCAACAAAGTTTTTTTACAGTTGGGTTAACTTCGTCCAGAAGTATAGCTGCATGTAGGTGCAGTCCATAGTTTGCGAATCATCACCATGCTTCATCGACACCGGACTTGTCTTGGTCAGAACCGCAAGTACTGCTGAAGCTTATGCAGAGCATAGTTGGATCTGGTTGTCCAGATCAATGCGGATGGGCCAATTTTGGCCTCCAATCCGAATCCAACTTGCAATGACTTCAACGAAGGATGTGGCATCGGAGATGACCCTCGACGGCGGTCACTTGGCTGGTTACGAATTTTGACATGAAGATGGTGGCTAGAGCTATCACGGCGGTGGTGTTACTACCGCTGGTTCAGAGCTGTTGGGTTTGAGCCAATCTTTATGGCTACAGCCTAGTTGTTGCTCTGGGCCAGAGAATAAAGATGAAAGAAGAGATGGGCTTGGGCCCTTCATTAGTGAGGCATCTAAGGTAATGCGGGTCCTCAGGAGTTTGGGCAGTTGTGGGGCCCACTTCATTCTGTTGTTGAGCCGATTCTCTATATGGACTGGGCATCAATTGTTCTCGGCACAACATCCAAGCCCTACCTTGCAGGGCAAAGGAAAAATATAGATAGGTGTGGTAGGAGCCTATTTACTATGTCGTGCTATTCTCCATAATTTATAGGCACACTTTTAAATAAGTAAGTGGTTAGTTCGAATATAGGTGGTCTGTTTCTATATATCACAATAGTTCTCTTACTTCTTGATATGTCTAGTCGAAGGCAGAAGAATGATATGTAATGGCCATCTTGACATGCGTTAATGAAATCCACAATTCTTTCAAAAAAAGACAGAAAAACATGATTGGCTAAGCGTATCAATCACGTGGCACACGTGCCCTACCTAAAAATTTCTTGTCTAGAATACTACTGAAATAATTAGTATCATAGTTCCACTTCCATCAAATTAGCTATCCCGGGTTGGACCTTAATAAGTAGCTGACAATATTCCTGAGTGGTGACATGTTTTCCACTACAAGAGAAAATGTCATAGGCGACAACCCAAAGTTGTCGTAAAAAGTCAAAATTTCTCGCTAAATTGAAAATGCGACGATTTTGGGTTGTCGCAACCAGTTGTCGCCTTATGTGTTTTACTGATTGTCAAAAGCGACGAAATTACACAGTTGTTGTTTTTTCAATATGTGACGCAATTGGTTCCTCGCATATCACAAATTGTGAGACTCACAAGTATGTTACCAAACACTATATGCAAGACTTTATATTTATTACTATTTTTAATATACGAGGCTTTGTTTACGTCGCATATTTAATATACGAGGCTTTGTTTACGTCGCATATTCCATATGCGGGGATTGGATGTTTGTTGCATTTTCAACAAGCGACGCAATTGGTTCCTCGCATATAACATATTGTGAGACAAGTGAGTGCGTTACAGAATGCTATAAGCAAGACTTTATATTTGTTACAATTTCTAATATACAAGACCTCGTTTACGTTGCATATTCCGTCTGCGAGGTTTATATGTTTGATAAAAAATTTATATGTGAGACTTTTTTTTGTTGCAAAAAATAATTGCGAGGTTTCATTTTTGTTGCATATATTAATATGTGACACAAATGTATTTGTTGTAGAAAACTATATGCGAGGCTTTTTATTTGTCTCCTATAATTTCATTGAGGAACTAATTGCGTCGCATATTGAAAAAAACAACAACTATGTAATTTCGTCGCTTTTGACAATCAGTAAAACACATAAAGCGACAACTAGTTGCGACAATTCAAAATTGCCGCATATTTAATTAAATTTAGTCTTTTTACGACAACTTTATAAAAACTTTTTACTTTTGTCATTCTTGATTCTCTAATCTATAGCAAGAAAATTCATTTTCATAGCATTTAATAGATAGTAAAGATGAGCCGACAAAATAAGAATATATTAACCCAAAGTATTCTTTACAATCAATATAAATTCAAAATAGCTAGATCAATAATAATTCAAAACAGTCTAGAGATCCTTGTGTACTAAATCCAACATACTGGTAACCAAATTATTGGTCGTTGGTTTGCTGAAAAGTGTTGCAATGAACTCTTCATCTTTTTGGCATGCTCCTGATCACTTCCCCATATTTTGGAATATTGTCTACTCGCTCTTGCACTTTGAACTCATTACTGGAGACACATCTGCCGCGTTGAAAGTTTATTTTTAGAGATTTTGTAGAGGCTGTGGCATCTGCAGGGCAAAACAATGACTTAGTTCTAAGAAATGAGAAGGGCTTGACAATGAATGGATAACTTGGCTTAAAAAGAACAATAGTGCAAACTTACCTCCACTATGATGCCAAGTTCTCTTAATGAAGAAGTAATTTGAATGATAGCTTCATTGCATCTACCAACCTAGAATTCACCAGACTTATTGCAGCCCAAATAGCTTCTGCATCATGCCTGCACAGTATCAGAACAGCAAGTATGCGAGTTGCTCAATCTAATCTCAAATCCCAATTAACTCAGTTTTCTACCTAAAATTGAAAAAATTATTGATTCAGTAAATAGAAAACAGACCAAATTACATGGTGAATTGGCCAAAAAAAACAATCACCTCAGTTGCGGTGCCAGCCAAAGCACTGAAAGTGGACTGTTCTGCATCAAAAAGCTTCATTTTATTCCATAGTCCCTGACCAATTGTATCACTAAAATCACAAGTTCCAGAATAAACAATTTAACATTCACTCTAACTGAAAAGTAGAAATATTGTTACCTATCCCAAAGAGACCTTCATAATCACAGTTCTAATAAATTATAAGGGAGGAAGGTAAAACCGAATAGAGCTCCCCTCAGATGCATCTTGAAACATAGAACCTCATGCATTGTCATAATCATTAACAACCAACTTTGGAACAAAACCAATTATCATAAAAAAGCACAAAAACGTTCAGAACCCTAACCTACATTTCCAACACAGATCATTGCTCAACAAGATTTCTTTATGCCCACCACATGCCTCTTGACCCAACCTCACATTGCCATCCATGATCACAGCTACGTGCCCTGCAAACAAGGCTGTGGAAATCAAGTAAATGTACCATGACAAAGACTGATGGATTAAAAAACTCCACCGCTCTCAAATGAGACCCTCATTAATCATGAGCAGCTTGCACCAGATTTTGTTCCTTGTTAACAAAAAAGAGGATAATGACTGCATATAAACATACTCAGACACTTCCTCGCACTATGCTTGAGCTTCTCTTTCAAACTAAGCATTCATGAGGACATCTGGTCTATGTTACACACTTAGATATACAGATTAGTAATACCATTGAGTTGACCAAAAATAGACATAGCTACTGCCAACTACTTTCTCACAGAGTGTTTTGGAATAGCATCAGTAACCTTATCATGCAATTTCAAAAATCTATCTGAGGCGGCCTTAGATTGGTTCGATAAAACACCCTATAAGATACAAACAATCAATTAAGAGTATAATTAAACAATAGAAAGCTATAATTAAACAGGAAGCAGGAAACTCACCTTCGTTTTTCTTCACGATGTGATGCGCAGAAGGCGGTGGCTACAAAAATTACCCAGTCCTATAGAACAAGAACTGAAACCAAATAGAACATGAAGTTCCTCACGAACGTCGCCAGGTTGAGCGAAACCGGTCCCGTAGACATCGAAGAACGTCCAGGCAGAGAGGATCCCGCCGAATCAGGTCCGGTAGTTGTCACGGCGGACTATGGCGATGGAGGCGAAGATGCCCGGGACGCCATTTCCGACGTCGAGGAGTATGACGGAGGTCATGGACGGCGTGAGGTTGAGAGCGGAGGTGAGCTTGGTGGTGACGAGAGAGAAGTGGTCCTGGGCGGCTTTGATGAGGATGCTAGGGGAAGAGGCAGAAGCGATTAGGTTTATATTTCATTTTTCACTTTTTTTTTTTTTTTTGGTACAAATTTTTCACTTCTATTTTGATATAGAAGAAGCCCGCTCATTTTTATGCATTGCGCTTTTTTTTCTTTGGTATATTTTTCCTCCAAAATCCGGTGTTTATATATTAATTAAAGCTTTAAGAATTCGGATTTAAATTAAGATTAGCTTAGATGAAGGTTCAATTTCCCTCCAATATACAAAACGAATAATTTAAAATTTTAGACTCTAAAAGCACACCACTGCCGCAGGGCATTATTTAGCAAATTTCATTGAAGAGATATATGAATTGTAGTCTGACAACTAAGCTAAGATCTTGTCTTCATAGTATAACTCTTATCTCATAAAGAAAAAAAAAAAAGCAACAACTATCATCGATTCGGTTATGCTCTATAAGGCTGTTATCTCTAAGTTCATTCAGAAATATAATAGCATATAGAAATAAGAGAGATTAAAATAAAAGTGTGCTTATGAGGGCCTCAGAAGATGTGATGTGATCGACCTACTTTCTTTGTCTCTGGTGAGTTAATGTTACGAAATGTCCTTGTTACTTACACTACTCATTTGATTCCCTGCTCAATTATAATTAATCTCCATTATATCTAAATCAAATAGTGAAGAATAAAAATCGAACTGTGCTCAAAGAAGTAGAAAGTATGAGAGAAATGATAGACTGATCCTTATGCAATATATATACTTAAAAGCTTATGGTTTGAGAGAAATGATAGCGTTTTAAACAACTTCAAATTGTGTTAAATTTAGAATTATCATCCTTTCCATGAGCTGTGATACATGCTTAACTTTTAATTTTATTAAAATATGTGGTCTCCACTTGCAAGTAAGTATCCTTGTAGTTATATTCGCCTTGAGAAGATTTCTCATTATTTGGATTACATTCGAGGGGATTTCTCTTTACCCAAATCCGTCTCGAGAGGTTTCTCCTCACTTAAATTCACCTTGAGGGGATTTCACCTCACCCATCTGCCTTGAGAGGTTTCACACTTTTGTCTCACCTAGATTCGTCTTGATGGGGATTTTGCCTCACCCAAATCCGCTTTGAGAGATTTCACCTCGAAGCATTTTTCCCAAACAGATTGCTGCTTCTCTATTATGTCATTTCTTGACTAGAAACTGTTTTTAAATTTTACACCCCCACATAACCTCAATATTCCGTAATGTATGTTTCTCTATAAATAGTCAAGTAACTTTTTGATTTTTTTTATCTCTTCTCACATTTTACAAATTTTTCTTCATTTTATCGAAGATATTTAACGATAACGGAGAAATTTCACATAAACGGTGGAAGATAAGATATTTTCCTTTATGATATATCGATAGGTTGTGAGAAAGTTTAAGTTGTCATATAGTCATTAAGCGACACCCCGTAGAAATCGTCGCCTAATTGGTCTTTTGTGAGAAAATTAAACTTGTTACTTAAAGTCGTCACAAAAATATTAACTGACAATTAGTAGAAATTATTGCATAATTAACATTTTGCGAGGAATTGAGTGTCGCATAATGTCATATAGGCGACAACTGTCAATTTCTCGTAAATACCTACTTTATGCGACAAATCTGGGGAAGATAAGATATTTTTTCTTTATGATATATCGATAAGTTGTGAGAAAGTTCAAGTTGTCACATAATCATTAACCGACAATGTGTAGAAGTCATCGCCTAATTGGTTTTCAGTGAAGAAGTTCAAGTTGTCACATAATTATCAAGCGACAACCTGTAGAAGTCGTCGCCTAATTAGGCTTTTGCGAGAAAATTAAAGATAAACATTAACCAACAACTAGTAGAAGTTGTCACCTAATTGATTTTTTAGTGAGGAAGTTCAAGTTATCACATAATCATCAAGCGACAACTTGTAGAAGTCGTCGCCTAATTAGGTTTTTGCGAGAAAATTAAAGTTGTCACATAAACATTAACCAACAACTAGTAGAAGTTGTCGCCTAATTGATTTTCAGTGAGGAAGTTCAAGTTGTCACATAAACATTAACCAACAACTAGTAGAAGTTGTCGCCTAATTGATTTTCAGTGAGGAAGTTCAAGTTGTTACATAAACATTAAGCGACAACCTATTAAAGTTGTCGTCCAATTGATTTTTAGCAAGGAAATTATGGTTGTCACATAAACATGAACCGACAACTCATAGAAGTTGTCGCTAAATCAGTCTTCAGCGACAAAAATTTAGTTGTCACATAAACATTAAGTGACAATCCACAGAAGTCATCGCCTAATTAATCTTTTGTGAGGAATTTAAAGTTGTCACAAATATACTAACCAACAATTGGTAGAAACTGTCGCCTAATTGACATTTTGCGAGGAATTGGGTGTCGCAAAATGTCATATGGGCGACAACTGTCAATTTCTCGTAAATAACTACTTTATGCGACAAATCGGTTGTCGCTAATGGGTTCATATACGACAACTGAAATTTCCTCGTATTTACCAAGTTTTTACGACGATTTTTAGGTTGTCACAATGAAATTCCTCGCTTTTGCGATTTTCTCTTGTAGTGTTCTTTTGCTACATGGATTAATTGAATTTGCCTGAAACTGCCATGGCCCGTGGTACCTTCTTCGGGTATATGGATTCCTATTTCTATTTGTAGTTTCTTACTTACTAGCAGAGTCGACTATGATGTTGTGCAAAGTGGTGATGGAACAGGTCCCCCAAATTTTGGAACCTTACATATAATTCAGAATGCAAGTATATATATGATCAAAGAGCCTTTATTACATGAATCACTGAACTGCTCCTCCCATCTTACTGTATGAGAGTATGAGACTATGAGTTCAATTCTCATTGCGTGCCATTCTCTTTGTACTTCTCTTCCCATCTTATTTTTTGGGCCCCTTTTCATTCCTTCATTTTTTTTTTAGATACTACATTTATCTTGATCCTTCTTAATTTCATTTATTTGTGTTTTTTGAGTAGTATTATATTTATCTTTGTTAGCAAAAACAAAAACTAAAAAAATAATTTTATATTTATATTTATTTGTATGTTACGAAAATTGTCAATGATATATTCATGTAAGATTCCATAAAGAATTAAAGGCCTTATTTTCTGTCTCGCACAGGGTCTCTAAATTTTGAGACCATAGAGTACATAGAATTAGGTCACTCGTTTGACACTAAATACATCGAAATAGCATGAATTCTCATTCGGTACTACTCCAGATAATTTGCTAGAGGCATGAAAGTGCGTAGCTCCCTAAAATACTAAGGAAATTATTGCAAGTAAACTAAATTACTAACCTAAAGTTCCCTCAAGGCCTCAACAAAAGAAAATAACATAAAGAAAAAAATCTAAGTATTTAGAAGCCCAACTGGCCCAAAGAAAAGTTAGAGCCCTGGGCCCAATTACTGGCGTAGCCCAGTTCTACCTCTACCTTGTGCTGAAAAGGTCGCACACAAACCGCAAGCAACCACTGCTGCCACGACACGCTGCAATCGTACCGCCGCCGCCCCATTTTAAGGAAACCCGGCGTCACCACACTGCCTCCACCCAGAGGAGATCAGCGAAATCGAAATCTCGTGAGTATTACATCATTTACATAACCTATAAACGTACATTTTCTTCTCAAAAAACAAAACAAAAATAAAAACTATAAACATTTGAAATTCAAAGACTTTGTTGTTAATTCGATCAATTCGATCTCATAAGTGTACATCATCTACATAACCGATAAACTATTCCTGGTTTTTCCTACTTCTTGCGAGGGATCGGTTGCGGCCAGTGTAGTTGGCTTATATCCATTTTTTTTTTTTTTTTTTTTTTTGAGAATAGTAGTTGGCTTATATCCTGCTTACTAGTAACTTGGTAAAAAGTAGCATTGACTTGGCAAAAAGACGGATATACGTACTTTGGTTTGCAGTTTCTAGCGTTGAGGAAAGCCATTCTGTATATAATGAAAATGAAACGAAGGTAAATTTCATTTTATATCATTATGTTAACAAGAGTTCCTGAAAATTCTGGTATGCCCAGCAGATTTAGTTAACTAATTAATTATATGCTTGAACAAAGATATAGACTAATGAAACCATGCCGGTATGCACCTCAACCTTTTGAATTATAATCGATCAACCAATTTAAAATCTCTCTCTCTCTCTCTCTCAACACCCCAAACCGTCAACTGAAGGAAACAGACCTGGAACAACAACCGCCACCGCAGCAGGGTGATCCTCCGGCGGACAAGCAGTTGCAGGTGATCTCAATCTTGTTGCAACCGCACAACATCAGCGGCCCCTCGTCGCCCTCCAGTTGGCTTCCAACAAGGCTAGCAGCTTGAGGAGGCGCTCCAAGACGACCTCCTGCGCCTGACATCCATTGGAGACGACCTCTTCCTCTGACATTGACTGCCGGTCTTTCAGGAGGAGGTGGCGGCGGGTTAGGGCTTGAGTTGGGGTTCTGGATGGGTGGAAACGTTGGTAGAGGATTCTCTTCTCCTCCCAAAGCTGGTCGCATACAATTTCCCATTACCCCGATTAGCATGAAAGAGTCTGTTGGCAAGTTTGAAATTTGAGAGAAAAACGGACGGAAAGGCTCAATTTGGCCATCACCTTCATCTTCGAATTTTTTTTTTGTCACTCGACTGATTTGTCACATCGTCATGAGTTCCAAGAACAACAAGGAGAATCTTTGCATCCTTTTTAGAGTTAAAATCGCAAAACAGTACCCAGTTTATTTGACATTTTTAGTATCTAAAGTTTATTCTTATCGATCAAAATAAGGTACTAAGGCTATGTTTGTTTCATGGGATTGAATGAGATTGTACATCCTTATCAGCTTGTGTTACACTAATCTCATGTTTGGCAACAGCAAGGATTGTTTTAAATGAGACTCTAGAGTCCCAAATTCTCATAAACACCTTCTACCATAAACCCCCCAAAAACCATGGGATTATGGAAGCTCTCCTTTTCACCTTCTACTGAAACTTCTCGTCTGCTCTCCTTCTCAGCAACTTTCACCAATTCTGAGATTAAACACAAGCTCACCTCATTCTATCCCCAATTGAACCCAGAATCACTGCCACAGAAGGTTGTAGCGATGATGGCCAAATACCCAGAAATCAAATCTTCCAAAATTTTATCAAATTCAAAAACCATGTATACTAGCATGTAGAACACGAAGAGCAGATCAACTTTCATACCTTATGCACCTCAAAACATTGCCGGAGCCGCCGGAATTTGTACAGCAACTGCAGGAGAACCCAAGATTTTCGAGGTCCGATTCTCTCTCCACAACTAGCAACCAGACTAGCGGAGGAAAGAGAAACGTCGGCGACGACGAGATGGATCAAACTCAACTGGTGCGCCTGCAAACCCAGCTGGTGCCCCTGCCGGAGGTGGCCTGATGGCAGAGTTCCAATCGACTACCGTTTGGAGCTTCACGGGTCTTCAGGTCGATGGTGTTGGCTCTAGTTTTAGTCCTAACTGACCAAACATGGGTTAGGGAATAACATAGCATAATCCAGGCTTGAAGAGTCCAGGACTCTTATAGAAATTAAGGCAAGGTATGACAGTCCGGTGAAACAAACATAGCCTAAAATGATAGTTTATAGCGATGGATTTCTATGGAGTATCTAGGAATAAGAAGATTCAATTGGATGGCGAATTCTTATGTGGTTCAAGGAAATCAAAGGTTCGCTTCCACGATTTCATCTATATCGAATCTTAATATCAGAATAGCTTATATAGTCATGATTTACCACTGCACTTACTTTTGATTGATTTCTCCATTTTCGGATATGATTGGAACCGATGACTTACCCCTATTTCTTAGGGCGTTTAAAGAGCATTTTAGTACCTTATTTTATTCTTATCAATCAAACTTTGATGCATACATGCAACAACCTTTAACTCTCTGTCTCTCTGTCTCTTTCTCTCTCAAACCTTGCGGCATAAAACCCTAAAACAAAGTTCACCCTGTCCGGCTGCTCACCGCTTTGGTGGTGTCGTTGTCGGACGGGTTTCCTCTTTCTTGGCCTTGCGGTGGCACAGCTATGCTTGGGGTATAGTTTTCAGTCTGGCAGTGCAAAGATCCAAATCAGATCGATTTGGCTGAGATTTCCTCAAGAAGATAGATGGAGGCATGGCCCATCAAGGACCGACTTCCGTTGATTGGAGGGCTGTTCGGCGATGAGGAGGTGCGACCATTAGCGATGTGATTATGATGGTGATGGTTCGAGATTGGCTAGAAAATTGGGTTTTTGGTTGGGCTCGATTGCGGTGGTTGCAAGAGTTTCTTTTTGGGTTTGTTGGGATGGAGGCTGCAGGTAGGGGTTTGGTGGTGGTTGACGGTGATCTAGTCGGGTCGTGGTCATAAGATGGTGAGTGGAGTGTCAAACCTTCCTTGAAATCGTTGTTGGAGAGGTGGTGGCGGCTACTTAGAGTGGTGGCTGGGTCGATTATGGAGAGGCCTCATGACGGTGGGGTGGTGGTTGGGTAGATTATGAAGTGGCCTCTTGACGGTTGGTGCGTCTACCGTTGTGGGGCCCACCGTTCTGTGAGACCGACAAAGCATGGTGAGCAGACCACTAGTCCAGAGGACTGAGCTGTTATTTCTGGCTTTGTTGCGCTTTTGCATGGTGATTTTGGTAATAAGTCCATACTCTCTCGAGTTAAGGTTATGGTCCTGGATTTCGACGGATGGTTTGATTTGAGTAGCTGGGTCGTTGCTAACAGGACCCAGTCTTCTGCTGGCTTAGGGCCGTGCGTTTTATTTTTAGCTTGTGTTGAGGTTTTCGAGAGATCTTGGGATGGCCCCCCAAATAGTTTTCTATTGTGGTCATATCCTGTCCTAGTCATTGCTACTTATTTTGGTCAAATTAGCTCGACCAACTTCTCAAGTTGGCATTCGTCGTTGGATGACTTGGATCCATTAACTTGTCAGTCTCTCCTCTTTAGAGTGAGGATATGTAGTGTGAGACTTGAGTTATTTGTCTTTAGTTATAATAATCCCTTGTTGGATGCTGTGATTTTTTGCAGTTTATTTGAATGAAGTTTCTATTGATTAAAAAAAAAAAAAAAGCCTTTGATACATGCCATCGTCAATTATAATCACTTATGCCACCTCCAACCCATTACTTCAAAGGGGATGCTGACAAAAGCATGACGTCAAAATTATCCAAGACATCTGGGTCTTCATTCCTAGGATCCCAAGTACAAAGATTCCATGTCACTTGCACCAGCAGTGTGCAAGTCACGTGCACTAAGAGACGTTGCTATTCAGCAGGTGGTCGTTGGTTAGTGAAGAAAACTGAAACGAAGAACAGAAAAAGCAACGCTCAGTAAAAAACAAAAATTACGCCGACCAGTGCATGCACGTGGTTGTTGAGATCGATCTTCCCGAGTTCCCAATTCAATACCGAATCCGGAGATCTTCTTAGCATTCAGCCCACAAAGCTCAAATTCCGCTCTAAGTCGTTTGCTTTTGGGTTTAAAATTTGATTCGATTTTATTTTATCCAGATGATTTGGTTGTTAGTTGAATAAAATTTGACATACAACTCCATTCTTTCAATGGGTCTATTCATTGGATTAACTGACTAGGTTTTCTGAAATTATTGTTTCTTATTGATTGGGTATGTGAAATCCATGTTTGAATTTCTGCAGCTGCTGATTGTTTGGAATTGAAACAATCGATGCTTCGTTACTGCAATTGCTGGTTGTTTAATGTTTATTAAAACAGTTGCTGATTGTTTGGAAAATCCAGTGGATGATCTTTTTCGTGGGGGAGAAAATCTTGTAGAATTAATCCGGTTTGAACTCAAAGTTGCAGACTTTCTTTCTGACGTTCTATATATTCCAACTTTCTAACTGAGCTAGTGTACTACGTAGCAGTGTGGTGATTTGTTGTTTATGTTGTTATATTCACCGAATTGAACTGGTTCACACTGGGAGTACTATGACTCTGCTAGTCTAGGAAAAAAGTAGAAATTTTTTTCCCATTTTGTTTAGCGAGGTTGTTAGGTTCTCTGGTTATGCAGAGTTTGCCAATTAAGTGAAGTTCTGTTATCCTTAATAATGTCAAGGCTCTTGTCTACTTAATAATAAAAAAATGTTCCTTTGGTAGACTAATAGTACACCTTCCATAATTGTCATGAACTCATGATATTTAGAACCTTGCATACAAGAATCATTTTGTGGTTGCATGTTAGGTTTTAATTGAATTGAGTGTGTGCATTTTGATTCTGAAAATGATTTTGAGGCTGGTTTGAGCTCAGTTAGTGTGAACTATGATTGTGAAAAATGGAATCTGACTTCGGTTCAGGTGGTCATGGTGACGGGTTTTACATGTTGATTGTGTTTTCCACAGAGATTAAAGGACCAAACTCCACCTCTGCTAAAAGTGATAAATGCAAAGTACTCTCTCTTAAAAAGAAGCCATTATCAAGTAAAGAAGGACCTGGTGTTATCCCAAGTGTCAGACAGGAAAGCAGACGACCAAGTCCACGGGAATTAAAGTCTGTCAGAGGTTTATGAAGGAGCCACCAACAGATTTATTCAGCGAGCTCTAACTTGCACTTGAAGTCCATCATAATGCAAAACCTGAGCTTAAAAGTGCCTATGCCTGCTAAGGTTAGAACATGTTCTATGGAGCTCAGAAGCTTTTATTTTTTACATATTTGTTAGTTTATACATGGTTTGTCTTGTTATGTGAATTAAGGTCCTAAATTTGTTCAAAGATATCGGACTGGTTCGGTGAAAAGTGACGGGAGGATCCTAGAAAAAGAAGTAAATAACTAACTACATCAGCAGGTGGTGATGGTGACAGACGGATTTTACAGTTTGATTGTGTTTTACTATCTCTGGCTCTAATTCTAGGATTATTCCATTATGTCTTATTTCTTTTGGCCAAGCATATAATCATATAATGGATTCTGCAGACATTAACTGAACTTTTCGTTTATTTTGTTAACAAAGTGTTTAGCTTGTGGAAATGTAGAAAGATGTAGTTCTATCAAAATTAGGAGTTCATAAGGATCGATGTGGAAGAGCCTATGACGATCCTATTAACTCACATTCATTAGGGCATATCATTCAGTTATATAGAACACATGGTTAATAACTTAATACTTTCTGGTATCCTATTTGTTTTGAATACCATATTTAGTGCTCACCTTCGTATACTTCACTCTTGCATTCTTAGTGCTATGACAGCTACGTGTATCTCATTTCTATTTTTGGACTATAAGTAGTATAAACCTTTATTTTGGTTATATTGTTGTTTCATGGTAGTGAGGATGCAATCCTTTTAAGCTCAGTGTTCAGGGCCAAATTACTTAATCATCTGTCTCCTTTTGATGTTTGTCTTTGGAGATACATCTTTTGCTCTATTGACAGTGTTGAAATTCAAGAGAAAAAGAACCTCCCTGAAATATTGCCGTAGTGTCTTCGAGTCATAAATTGAGATGTTATCTACATGTCCAGACTAGAGAGAAATTGGCCTCCATGTAATAATGTCTTGCTATAGAATTTAGTGATGGGTTGGTACTCATCTCTTGAAAACAGATACCCTCTGTTTGGAAAATGTTTAAGGCTTTAGGCATGCAGTATGATTGAAAATGTTTTAGAGTCTGTGAAAAGATACACTTGTTTTCAATTCCATACACAATTTCGAGTTAATTTTTTGTGCCTAACCTCTAAATAGTATCCTTAAGGCATTGGGTACTTTACATGCTGAAAGGAAGGTTAAGGTGTCAAACATATTAGATCCCTATAGGCGCCTTTTGATCATTTAAAATTTCCTCTTTAGTGCAGAACTTATACCCTTAAAAATAGGGGCTTTGACCCATTAGACTAGTTTCACTAGTTTGCATATGCTGAGACAGCATGTGCAACCAGCACTACATCATTCAAGTTTGATGGTTTGAGTCGGTATCTCCACCACTGAGGATGGCACTACAGTTCATTTAAGCACGGCATGATGGCTTCACTCTTGGTTAGTGGGTTAGGGGCCATTGGGAAATTGTAAATGTTCCAGTTTGCTCACATCCTTACGTACTTTTTGCTGGTATTTGTTCCTGTCAGTTGCTAGCTACTGGAGAACACATATTCTGGTTCTTTCAAATTACAGATTAGTTAGTTTCCTGGAAAGTCAAATAAGAGAGTTCAATATCTGCTTGTAATTAGTTGCATGACCAGTGGATGCTTTAATTTTTCTGACTTTCTGATCTTGTGCACTTATTGCCAGGAGTCATTTGTCTTGTCAGCAGCTTGATGCCTTTTTGGCAAATGTTAAGAAACTAAACAACCACGAGCAAAACAAGAGGTACAAGCTCTTTCTCTTTGAGCTCAAATTGTGGTGCTATCACCACCACAATTCTGAACAACAGCCACATGCATGATTCGTGGGTATAGAGGTCAAAGGCAACGATTATCTGTGTCTATGGAGCAAAGTAACGGTGCAGCCACTTTTTTTCATGTCAGTGCCCTGTGGACCAGTTGCTTTAGGCCCATATGTCACATATAAATGAGAATGTGGCTCTGTTCAGTTTGACTCTTGCAGGGGCCCTACCTCTGTCTTTTATCCACGCCTATATTGATCCGTGACATCCCATCTCCATTCAAACCTAATTTACCAATTTTTGTTCTATTAATATGATGATTTAACAAATCTCCATTGGATTTTAACCTGCTTTGCAGGGTATTGAATTGACCATGCCCAGAAAAGATGAAAATAAAATTAATAACTTCATTCATTGTACCATAGAGATTACAGTAATGTCACTATAAGTACTATAAATCAAACCAAATACAGCATTACATAACCCACTCCATCCCAATAGTACTGTTATCACATACAAGTTTCTAACTAAAAAGTTCTCAAGGCTAATATACAGCTCCTATAGAAGTTCCAAACTTAAAATTCAGTGTGCCCTGTGATTCTGGTGCAAACTTTGTCAGGGCTATGCTGCAAGTTAAAGTTCAGATTATGCAATCCTTACACAGTCATGTCACAGTTTATGCAATGACAATCTACATATGAGTAAAGTACCAACAATTTACTACATTTATGAAAAAGTTTTAACAGAAAAAGTTAAACTTCCAATCAGACTTTATTGCAAGACAAATAATTGCAGAAGAAATAAGCTAAGAAATACTTGCCCATTCACCTGGGCATGGCGAACGACAATATTTGGAATATCTTTCACATCCACCAGACTTTTCACCCTTTGCTGCCAAGCACCTGCAATTGGTTTTAAATGTTTGAAGGCTCAATCAACTATTTTCTATTGAGCTAACAAGCAAGAAAGTTAGGAAATCTAGTATAGTACGTGCCTGCAATTAATAACAACATACACAAATAGTAGTAAAGGGTATAAGAACAATTAACAAAAGCCCAAATTGCAAAGGAAATGAGTAAGCAGTAATTATCCAAGTTGCTAAGTAAATCAGCTTGAACAAAAATTAGTCAGTTAACTCAGCAGCAAAATACAAAGAAATACATCACAGTTCTCTTCTTTTTGTTAGACAGGAGTGAATTCCAATCAATGATCAGAGCCAATGGCTTTGCCTCACATATTTGATGGAGAACACTTTCCTTCAATGCCTAAATAATCATCAAAGAACATTTTTAGCACTACAGCATGAATTACATATTATCTGTAAGAAAACTATGGAACAATTAATCTGTAAGAAAACAACAAACAATTAATCTTGCATAGGAAATTTGGTATACCCTGGAAACTTTGGACTTATCCTCCACCTTCTCTAATGCTTTAGCTTTAGAGGTTTCTGGGCTTATTATTATTTGTTTCATTCCTTGTTGAAGCAAACTGCAGGAGCTAGATAAGAAAGAAGAAGCATATGACTACCTTTATAGAGATATTCATATACAGTAAAGTACAACAGAAAGCTCCATCATGTAAAATGGGATTCGGATCAAATAAATCTAACAGAAAACTCCTTTCAAGTGATAGTTCATGCAGCGATTCAATATTGTTAGATGCAGTAGTATTAGTAGATATTAGCACTTTAGCAGTGCTAAGAAAGATACAAGATTGGTCTCCTCAAGAAAACCCAATTCAAAGTCCATCTCAAACCCAGAAACTATACATGAGAGATGAGGTTGGCAGAGGGTTTTAACAGCCAAACAATACGACCTGCAAGTATCAATAAAAAAAAAAATTCAAGATCAAAACCCAAAACAGAAATAAACCCAAAAACTCAATTCATAATCAGAACTCACAAAAAGGAAAACGAAATTTCTACCTCACAAACAAAAGATACACAATTTTACAGCCAAATCGAAGAAATCGCAATATGACAGAAGAAAAGATTACAGTTATAAAATTGATCAGATCCATGTGTGAAGGAAAGTGCAGATAACATGAAAAAGATAGAAGGAGAGGCCATCAGTGATGGTTGGAAACGGAGGGGGTTGTGAGGGTCGCGGTGGGCTCAGAGATCTGGTTTTTGAAGAGGGGGTGGGGGTCACAGATCTGGTTTTTGGGAAGGGGAGGGGGAGAGAGACAGAAGGGGGGACATTTAAGGGACTGAAACAATAATTTATAAAAAAGTGACCGACAGAGAGATAGAGAGAGAGAGAGGGATTTACCAAGACCAATGCAAAAAGAGCGGACTGAAGCAATATTTTAAAGAAAAGTCACGCTTGTAAATAAATGTGGCATGCATCACCCGCAGATTCATTCATACAGTGATTGAATTGCGTTGACTGAAACTCTTGCTCACAAAACACTGCAACCGTGGCTTGCCTTCCGTAGCCATTGCTCATAATTGTAGTGGTGTATTTTCCAGTTGATTTAGTGACTGTTACTTATCTGTAAATAACTGAAACATTTCAGGAGCCACTGCAGAAGGCTGATGAGATTTTTGGGACAGAGAATATAAGGACGTATACGTTTTATTGGAAGGATTATCAGTCATAACGTCTATAGAACCCTATATCCCATATTTGAAGGGTTGATAACTGTCCTGAAACATTTCAGGAGCCACTGCAGAAGGCTGATGAGATTTTTGGGACAGAGAATATAAGGACGCATACGTTATATTGGAAGGATGATCAGTCATAACGTCTATAGAACCCTATATCCCATATTTGAAGGGTTGATAACTGTCCGTGTAACTCGTGGCAATTGAATTCTGTAAATTGAATCCATTTTTCATGCAATTAAATATGAATCTGCAATAGTCAATTCTTTGAATTCCTTGAACTGTACAAGTAGCAACTTTGAGAGAATGTTAGAAAATGACTTGTTCTAACTTCTTTGCAAGCCTTACGAAGTTGGAATAAGTCATTAGAGAGTAAGATATTGCTTCCTGTATGGCTCAGAACTCTCTTCTTTTCAGATCCAAAATTAGATATGGTAACATTGCAAGTTCATGTTACTTGCTTCATGGTCTGTCTAGAGACGCATTTTACATCGTCAAGGATGCTTTTAGCAATTCCCTGATGGGAAATTGAATTTAACATTGTTTTCAAGTTAAATCGATAATCTGTTTTATACATAGTTGATAGTAGTTGTATAGTAAAAAAGATTCTAGTTAGAAGCTATTCCGTTATGTTATTGACATGTATATGTATATCCTTTATATTCCATTAATAACAGAAAAATGATAGAAAAAGATGATCATGTACGGTTTGTAGGGAGTCGGCAAGTTCGTATATGTGAAAAGATTTTGGTGGAAAAGGTCCATTTTTGGGACTCCCTTTGTCCGAGTATAAGGATGATTTATGTTTCTTCAGGCAATCTCTTATGCTTCGAATGGTGTTGTTCTACTTAGCTCTGTAAAGTACTCTACTTTATAAGAACTTCTTTTCCCCTACAACAGAGAGAGAAAGAGTGAGGACAAGTGGAGAAAGAAAATGCACCGATTTTTTTTTTTTTCTATAGAGAAGGGTAGAGTGAAGATTAAATTTGTTACATAGATTAGGGGAGGTGTATCTACCAAATTTCTATTTTCATTCTTTTCTGTTATTGTTTAAAAAAGAGGAACTAAGCCCCATGTCTGATTCTGCTGTAGTGCTGCCAGTTCTTCTGCCAGCAAGGTGGATTCGGCTCTTTTTAGGTAGGGGGTTCATAATAGGAGTGAACAGTTGCCATAAAGGCGACAAAGTAAGCTACTGGTGTCGTAATGAAATCAAATAATTAAATTCTGAAGCTACTCTCAACTCAGACACAGGTTATATCTACCTTTTCTCTGATCAGGTTGAAGTGATACTTGGAAATGAGGCGTGTTGATAGAGGGCTGACCTTGGACAAGCTTATGTGCTTTGCTTGGATTTCCGGTAATAAGCCTAATTCATTTGTTTATCAATTGCACTTGCTTTCAACGTATTTTTCTAATACAGAGAGACATGAAACAAATATTCAAAATGATATGAATCAAAACTACTAATCTTGGATGACAAATGAATCAATAACTCTGGCAACATTGGTACTAATTGTGTCTTCCTTTGAAATTTGAAATTCATTTATTGTATGTTTCTTCATACATATACAGACATGTTGGAGGTTTGGAACAATTCAGCTAAGAGTAATGGGTGACTTTCTGTAATTGAGGCTTGCACAAGCAAAGCTTTCTGCTCCAAAAAAGGTCTTTCACATTAACTAAACCTTCAAACTTTCCATCATTCATTCTCTATCATGTTTCCTTTATGAGTTTCCTCTTTGAACTATTCTATTTCCATGACTAATAAAAGTTAATCTCTAATATAATAATGCTATTTTTACTAATTCTTGAAATATTTTGCAGGACTGCACACAGGACTCCATCCACTCCAAACAAAAAAGCTTAGTTAAGCATTCTTCATCTTTGTTTACACTCTATCCTCATTTCCTCAAAGTCTAAGTCTGTATCTAATATAAGTTGTTTCCCTCAATAATATAACTTGCTAATTTGATTACAAAATTAAAAAGGCTACTCTAAATGTGTTTTCCGTTTATTCATCATTCTATGATACTCCGGTTTTGCAGTGTCTCATATTTGATCTTAATGAAGCTTGGAAAAGGGATATATACGTGGTAAAGTCCAATTACTGGTTGCATGTTTCTGTTCTTCTTTTGGTTTTCATTTTTTGTATGTACTGTGTTATCTGTTGGCTGATCAGATTGTTGGTTTGATATGCTGCTGATTAGGTATCAAGTGGTCAACAAACCAAGTGAGGCCAACACCTTATGAAAAGAATATGTAAAAGCATCAAAAGAGCATTTTACCTACAACCGGTTTTTATAAAATTCTTCAATGTATACCGTCTTTGAGTCTCTTTAGCTGGAGACCCAAATGCAAGACACACCTAAAGAATAGTTTATCCATTGCTTGGTAAGTTTTCTTTGCGAGCTATTTTATCACTATGATTGATAAAAATGTACTCTACTACTTCTCCACTCTGTTCATATTAAAAACATGCGATCATCACTGTCTTTATATTGATTCTTTATCATTTCCTATTTTCAACATGACATTGTTTACTCTAAAATTACTTTTGATTAAAAGTAAATTGTACCAACTTTATATGAAGTTGGTACAATTTACTTTTAAACTTATTTTTTCTCCCAACATTTGCTTTCTGCATTCATTACAGTTTTCCTTTCTTCTTACTATTTCTTTATAACTTCATCTAGCTTTAGCCACTGAAAATCTGATCCATTGTAAATATTAGCACTTAATTGATTCAGTGGCATCTGTTTTTTTATTAATGTTGACACTATTTTTTCAAGTTTGTTAGACTACTCAACATTTGATGACCATGGTTTCTACTGTTTGTCAGAGTAAAAAAATAAGAGTGCATTGGTCTAAGCAGAACAGTTCTGTTGCAATTAGAAAAACTTTTGGAAAGTTTGATGATGTACTTGAATCTGGTTGTCATTGTTTGCCTTTGCTGTTGAGGTAGTGCAGTAGCAGCTCATGTCTTTCTACAACTACAGCAATTCAATGCTCAGTGATACACAGACTTGGAAGCTTAAGAGATTGTGCTCCAAGGTTAGCATAATCACTAACTACACAAATGAAATCAGCACATTCCCCAAACAATGCTGACTTTCTGAAATCAGCAATAGCCCTTGATTCTTAATATTTTTATCAAATGCACATTGCAGGGGCCAAACCATAATCTGCATCAATGTTCAATCAGATTGGCGAAACTTCATAATAACAACGGCACAAGACCACTAATTTTCAAGCCAACATCCATCAAATAGTTCTCATTATTGTCTTTCATCTATTGCTTTTATTAAACAATACATACCACTTTTGATTTGAAGTTATTGATTCCGGTGGGAAATTTGTGTAACATGTTTTAATCTGTAAATTTTGACAAAAATATTCTGCTTTGTAATGTTATCACAGTAACATATAACAGTATTTCCCGCAGCAAAGCGCGGGCACTCTTCCTAGTACTATACAGTTGCAGCAATTGGGTCTTCACCAGCACACTTGGTAATAACACAACCCCAGCAACTCTCAGTCTCGCCTACTCGGCTCGATCACTGGTGACAGCAAAGTAAAAACAAAGATAATATTATCGACACCTGTCACTTTGGACACGACGCCACAATTTTTTTGGACACCCGTTTGATATCGCCCGCCTCAGTCCACTAAACTCGGCTTTGAATCAGAGCTAGCGACACCCACTGGGTAAGTACTCTTCCCGAGCTTACCTCCGACCTCACTGCATTCATCTTGGTAACCAAGCTGGCACCATCTCTCGGTATCGGCAACCTCCTCTCGGTATTGCAATTTGCAACACTCCCGGTATCGCAACTCTCAATGACACGAGGGAGAGCATATCGGCCTTACATGAACCTGGCAGGAGGAAACATGAAAAAGGCTGAGGAGACTAATTGCTAAATAAAATAAATTACATAATTTGTAAATTACCAAAACATCCCTAGCACGCAAGCAAACTAACCAAAGGCTTAACTAATGACCCTGGACAAGGTTGCTTGCGGCATTACAAGTGCGGCCCCTAACACATGGCGTAGAGGCACAATTAGAAACCACAAAACCAAGAGTCGACCATTGAAATTATTTGCACCTAATCTGTTTCATAGCGAGGGACTAGGAACTTTGCAAGAGATCGATTATCACTATTTTTACATCAATAGCCAATTCCATTCGAGTTTGATAAAAATTGCAAATAAATTCAATAAATAGATGATGAAATTCCAGACCAAGTTCGAGTTTCAGATACGAGACAAAAAAAAAAAAAAAGACATGACCTCGTTCTAGTTGTGATGTCTTTACATATTGGGTTTCTTAATTAACCTGATGGAAGGATCTGAGTTCCTTGAAATTCTTCAAAGACCTAAAGACTAAAACCTCATAATTCAGAGAGGGGGTTGTAGGCAAGGACTCATCTTCCCTAACCGCAATGACGAGCTTATAATTTCTTCCGGCGACGCACTGACTCTGGCCTGCGATCACGCTCTCCAAGACCAACTTGTTCTTCTGGTGCTTCTGCTTGTTCAATTCCAACACAGCGAACTCCGCAATCTCTTTCACAGAGGGCGCATCTATGTTAACCGGACGGTAAGAACATTTTATCTTTGAACCATTTACCTTTGTAGGACGAGGACGAGGAGAGGCCGCATCGGCGAGGAGGCTGTTGGGATAAATTTTTTGTTTTTGTTTTTCTGCTCTAACGTTGTTGTTTGTACGGAGATTCACTGTCTTGTATATAGAGAGTCCTGCGCGAATTCACACTAATTTTCTATAATCCAACTAGAAATAAGAAAATTTAATAATCAAGTATGTACAATACCTCCACCATCCTGAGACGCCGACGCAGGGCAGAAACAACCACCCCGAATCCAGAGTGCCGAGGAGCCACATAGAAACCCTAGAAGACAGAGAAACCCTAGCAGCCACCTTCCATAGAGAGAAAGCATTTTTCCCATCGGTTTGGTTTGTTGGAAATTATTCTATGCACCGACGGTGTAAGTGACCCAACCCTTATAAAATAATCTCAACCCTTGATATTTATTATCAACTTTATTTTTAATAAACAAAAAGTGTATTTAATGCAATCTAACCATTCATTTATGTTGATGCAAGTGCACGGCGGTGCTCTGAATAATCTCTCTTGATTTGTTTTGAAGTTCTAATTACTGTTTGTATTCTAGGGTTTATAATACTTGAAGAATAAGTAGACTTAAACTAAAATGGAAAGGTAATTAAAACTAAATCGATCATTAATTAAATGTAAAGATAATGAAATATCAATAATAAAATATCAAAGATTAGGAAGGTATAATGAAATATCAAAGATTAAAAATCTCTCCTATAATAATGTATTTAATGCTGCCCCATATGTTCCGCATCATTTTTATAATTCCATTCGATTTCAAAGACTATCTTCTGATTGTGCCAAGAAGAATAGCAGGGACATATTTGAAGTAAAAATTCCATTCGATTTCAAAAATAATGAAATATCAATAATAAAATATCAAAGATTACGAAACTATAATGAAATATTAAAAATTACGAAATACATTATTGTAGATTAATGTTGCCCCATTGGAACTTAGGACATCTCGTATGAAATCAATCTTACCAAATATAACTCCTGTTTCAGCGCTGAAGATACCTTCATTTGCCTTTGAGGCTGCTCAGAAGTTTAAGATCACCCATTAATTGTGCCCAACTCCAAGCACAAATTCTCTAGGGTTTCTCTTGTTTGGATGATTTGTGGATGTCAATAACATCAGTAACAATGTCATCACGGTTGAATTTATTTGTGTCATCTCTACCCTTTAGGCATATAATCCTACTGTGGATATGAAACCTTGATGATTAAATTAGACAAAATAAAAAATTTCAGCTAAGAATTTTTTTTTTTTTTTTTTTTTTTTTTTGTAGGTCAATACGTACTAATTCAGCTAGGATAAATACGTACGTACTAATTCTCCCTCGAGCTGATCTACCATGGTTGCGTATTCATAAGGGTTACGTATCCTTGTGTCCTTTTGTGGTTATTAACATTCATATCATGTATTAGGTGGAAACAAGGCTCGTCTCATTTAATGCTTCATCAGCCACTAAATAAGATGGCTGAAATGTGGATGAGAAAGATATGGAAAATTTTATTTGCACGTCCCTAAATACTTAATACACACCTCTTACTTAATACACAACTCATTTGATTTCTTATTCTATTATTTTATTAAATACACCACTCAAACTATCTAAATTATCCTCAAATTTCAAAATTCTATATAAAATCAGTATATATAAATCAATATTAAAATCATCATGCTAAACTTTATCATAATCACAACATTATATATATATATATATATATATATATATCATAATGAATTTAAATACGTCTAATTATCAGAATTATCATAATAATTTTAATTTTCTTTCAATTATTATCATGAGACCTGTACAATCTTAACAATTTTGTTATTCAAAATTGCTGGTAGTCAAGATTGTTGAAAAATAATCAAGAGCACATGAAGAGGATCCCAATTCCCAACTAGGTTTATAACTACATTGTTGTTATTTTCTCTCCATTACTTATCATGAAACAACATATACAATCATAAGGATTTTGTAATGCAAAATTGCTAGTCAATAACATACTCCAGGTCTTCTCATTCTGGCACATCCAGTGCTCCATCCCCTTGCTGCATATGCAAGCAGCGCCAGAACATATATGCCCAAAACCTCACTGGACATAAAAACCAATTAAGTCTCTTCCTTTTGAAAAATCATTTAATCCTTGAGTTATTAGTTAAGAAAAATCATTACATGTCAGCTTGGAAAGTAAAATTCTATTCAAAATTCAAGGTAAAGAAAATAGAAGAAACAAAAACAAAAATGGGTAAACAGTATGGAAAAGGTTTCACCCTCAATACCCCTTTTGGCTTCACGTGATAAGAGAACCACGCTTCAGTTGCTTGTCCAGTTGTCCGTTGAATACCTGTTGTAAACTTGGACTGCGACCTGGGAAGGCGTAAAAGTGAAAGTTGTAATCAAAATATGAAACTGGAGCAAGATGGAGCTACTTCGAAGGTAAAAACTGGTTCAGTTCCGTAGTCTTGAGACAAGCATGAAAATATTAATCACACTATGAAAATAATAAATATGTATCAGTAATTTGTGATCTGATGTTCATACTGAGATGCATCAATATCACTGGTGGTCTTGGTAGAATTGTCTTCATATTTAGCTTCATAGTAATGAGGAGATCAGAAGGTAAAGCCCAGTCCCAGTGAAGTGGTTTACGCGTGACTATATGAACTCACATCCTATCTTTACAATGTTGTGCACTCTTATTACAAAACAACTCAGAGATTAGAATGACTTATTTCAATGTTAAGTAAAATTTGAATGAGGAATAGAGAGTCAGTGAGTACCTAGAAGAGCAACTGTTTCTCTCTCACTGAAACCTCATTTGAGAACAGATGCAATATCTGAGTGATATTGTCACCATGTTTTGGAATCTCCGCCAATGCCACATCAAAGTAGGACTGGGTGCTATCTCCTCTACCTGTCGAGACCGGATAATATAGGCCACCAGTCTGCCATTTCAGATATTACAACCACATCAGCATGAAGACTGATTTATGCTGTTAAAGAGAATACTTAAGAAACTATGAGAGAAAGGAAGAAACCATGCTTGGGCTTAGGTGAGACGAACACATCTGAGGGTCCCAATCTGGTTATATTCACATAATCTTGGGGACACTGTGCTGATGCCCCTGGCATTAGCAAACCACTAGCCTAAACAATCTGAGAAGTACCCTTTGACGTAGTCAGGTCCGTACTTAATTATTTGGAATTGTGAAGCTTCTTGTCAGCTCATAAGTCATAAACTGCATTTAAGTATTTCCACCCGTGGGGTGAAGTAATACTTGCTTGGCTCTTCTGGAAGAATCTGCATCATTTTAACATAAAATTTAATTAGAAGAAGCATTCTCACATGCATATGCTAAGTTTGTTATCGAATTTACTATATACTAAGCATCCTGCAACTGTTCCTAAGCACTGTTCATCACTGTTCACCTGCGAAATTCCAGTTCTGCCCTCGAGTTGCATACATAGAGAAGAAAAAAGGCATCAGTTATCTGGAAGCCTCCATCACGTTTTTGCTATCGATCTATTTTCCTCTGTCTCTCGCCAGTCGCTGTGAACCCTCTCGAATCAACAAATTTCTCTCGCTCTCTTCGCACACAAATCCAAAACCAAAGAACCCAATCCAAATCGCTCTTGCTCTCACTCGAATCAACAAATTGCTTTTATAATTCATGATTTGTTGCGTGGCTTCTAGAGAACTGAGAGAGAGAGAGAGACCTGAGTTTTGGAGGAAGACCTCCATCCATCTGGTTTTGTTTTGAGATCGATCTCAATTATTTAGGGATTGCTGATAGGTTTTCCATTCGATCGAGAGCACCTGGTACTCTTTCTCAATTATTTAGAATTGAAATCAATCTCTATTTGAGGTTTGATTGTGGGTTCAATTAATTGGGATCGATCCTTCTTTTCTTTTGGGTTCAATCGATGTGATCGCTTTCCTTAAAAAGATTGTGGGAATTGATCACGGGCAATTGGGCAAATAACATGGCAGAGCTAATAGTTTTGTTGGTTTGATAGTTATCATGCTCTGAACTATTTTTAGTAGAGGATTCTGAGTAAGTGGGAGATATTCTTGCTGAAAATGGGTAGCAAAGCGGAAAAAAAAAATCGTGAAAAATTGTTGTTTAGTTTGTTCCCCATTAAATCATGGCAATAGAAATATTGAATTATTTTGTGTTCGTGATTGATCTGATTACTATTGTATTAAGCTGATTTTAACTATAAAGTTTTATCAGAGTGTTTGTTTATTGACTTTATGGTATCTACAACTTCAACTGTTGTTATTTTATGCTTGCAGATTTTGGAACCAGTTTGCAGTCAGATTCCTTGAATCTTTTGGATCCAGGTATAGGTTCTTTGAAAACTATGAGCCATCTATGAATTCCTTTGTTTTATTTACATTTCTGCATTTGGAATTTATCCATGATCAATATTTCTGCATGGCTATTCACTTCTGCTTCCTTCTATTGGTTTCAGATAACATGTTTAATCACTTTGGGTTCCTTTTAATTGGTTTGAGATAATGCTGTCAGTCATTGAGCTGGTATTCTTTGAGCTGCAACTTTTGAATTGCCATAAACATTTATTGGAGGAATTGGTTTGGGTTTATTTTGGGGTGTCAATTAATGAAAGCCAATTAACAACCCAGCCTTATGACAAATTTAGATTGACTATTTTTGTATCTTGCATTATTGACTATACAACTGACGTTAGACAATTAAGTGTTCTGAATTTTTATCAAATACGACTAAATGGATCAAATATATTTGAATTGTTGATATATTTTTTAGTTTATGATCATTACGGAACCCCCAACTTATTGTTTTCTTTGATCATATTTGTTAATTTTTGATAACTTTTAGTTACTAATACTCAGAACTAAGAAACTTAGTCTTTTAGTAGTGCCAATTCAAAACTGAATGTAGTAACAGCAATATGCAGATTATTTAAAACTATTGACTATGAGCATATTTATAAACTTGCCAAATGTTTATGATCGATATTCTTTTCTTTGATGAATTTAATCCATAGTGTGGACAATCATTTACTTCTCTAAGGTGTTTCATCATTTGACTTTATAATCATTATATGTCTAGAAGTGTTCTCTATCAGTTTATCAATATTATATGCCAAATGAGTTCATTGCTGTTTTCTTTTTTATATTTAGTTTATACATAACTAACTGATCAATTTACTGTTTGTATTATCAGCTATACTTGAACGATTGAATCAACTTTTGTCATCAGAGGTGATCAACTTGGTAATCCTCTTGGCTTTTCAATTCATATGTGAACTGATTATTTAGTTGTAACATGTTTTATCAAAAATATTGATCGAGTTTATAGACGTTCATATTCAAGACCACCTCTTTGGTCAAAATTGTAGACATGTTCATATTGATCGTATTTTTGAAACATTGTCTCCAACATTCTTTTTGTTATGGTCTTCAATTAATTGAATTATTTTAGTGAATCCATTATAGTCTTTAGGAATGTAAATGCTTTGATATTTTTTTTTTTAACTCTATAAATTCATATAAGGTCTTTATGAAACTAAATTGTCTTTAAATAGAATCAGACTTTTTAGTTTTGTTCTTCTTGCTAATAGTTATTAAGTAAATGTGGGTAAAAAAGTACAAACTTGAAGATTACAGGATGACATTTTTATTTTTGGTAGGACTTGAGTGTTCTTCTGTTATGTCGGATTATGGTTTTAAGTTTTAGTCTTCACATATTTAAACAGGTTTAGGAATGCTGATTATTTTACTCTGATTATCCATACACAACCTCCAAAATCATATCCATACACTTGAAAGTGAAATTCTGGTATGGGAATCAGTAATTTTGATTGAGATCTTACAGTTTTGCAGTTTTCTAAGGTTGAATTGCTCTGATGAGGCTTGGAATTCCTCTGTTTCTATTTTCTTCCAGTTGAATGTTGCATGTAAAATCTTTTTGTCAACTGAACCATGCTCTATTCTTACATGTTTCCTCTGCCCAAATATATTTGTTAACAGAGTTCTAGGTTGGCCCTTGAAATTAAGGTAGCGTTCTTTCCAAATGGTTTTGTTCTGTATTTTTCTGCATTTGATTTTGATTGGGTATTTGTTGCTGTTATAGGTGTAGACTGTGTTGATAGAAGTTGAGTCTGACTTTTGGCATCTCTGTACCAGGTAACATTCTGCCTTTCCTCTTTTATGTCATATCAAGAAGAAAGAAGAACAAGAATATACGAGCTTTAAAATCTTCATTGATTGGTAAGGTTGGTAATTCAGTTCCATTTGTTTCTCATAATTGGAAGAGCTGGAGTCATCTGATTGGTAATATATAAAATTAACAAGTGAAGAAAGTAGATAACTCAGATAAAAGGAACAAGGGGACGGGAACAATCAGTTTTTTTTTTTCTCTTTCCAGAATCACAACTTTAACTGAGCTCAATCACTCACTCAAGAAGCTGTTAATTTATCCTGAAAGTCAACAAATAATGTTCTCTGCAATGCTCTTTGTTTTTTTTTTTTTGTAGTTTAGAAGAGGTTAGCACATTCTCTGTTTTTCGTGTTTGTAATGTAAGTTTTAGTAGTAAAGTTATGGTTTTATTTTCGTTTTGTGGTGGTCTGCAGATCTGGAAATCTAGGGCTACCAAAAGGGAGTAAGAAATGCAGACACAAACTAAACTCATGAAGAGGAACAACTCCATGATTTGGTAAGATTTTTACTGAGTGTTGCCTTTACTTTACATTTTTTACTGAGCATAATCATGTTTAAGGCCTGGTACTTGAATGTCTTTGGTTGTGATTTCACTTGAGTTATGCTAAAACCTTTCACTTGAATGTCTTTGGTTTGATTAATACCAAACAAGGTGTGTACACTGCAATCATGATGAATATGTAAAGTAATCATCTAGATTTTGTCACAAAAATACCATGCTGAAAAGACTAATTTGCTCAAGCAAATCACCAATTAATGCAGAGCCATTTATATGTGCAGTGATGCCAGGAGTAGCTCTACACAGGTTGAAAGAACAAAAAACAATACAAAAAGAAGTACTAATGATTAAAGACGTGTTCTGGAAGCCTTCATCGAGTGCAGTCAAGTGCAAACTGTTCATTCTACTTTCGGTTTTCCTCTTAGATAGAAACTCACCGTCAAACGCAACTATGAACTGTACTGATCAAGCTGTGAGATATAAAGGTTGGGCTTAAAGCAAATAGGAGGGGTTTTGTTTTCATAGCTTCTGATTTTTGATTTGTTGTAGCGATTTGGATTGTGTGTTTGGGTTTGTTTTATGAATAGGAGAGATCCAAGATTGGGGTAGCATTTTGTTTTGTGAATTTCAATTTGGTTGCTATCAGAACGATTGACGAGGGTGAAAATTTGCGTTGTGATTTTGTTTTTGAAATTTGAAGTGTTTTTAATTGAATTGTTCATAGATTGAATTTTGCTTGGTAAGATTTCAACTTAGTAAAATCAACATTACTATCATAATTATTCATCTTTTGCTCATATACCCAAAACAATTACCTTTAATTCACCGTTTGTTTTCATGTTTTCAGCTGTAGTAACTGATTTCTCAACTTTTACAATCTTTCAAAACAAAAGCTTTCATTGTTTGTTTCTTTTGTTTATCGAAGTTCATCTAATTGCATGATTCATATACGAAATTTGGTTTTATTCTGTAGCCTTGGTTCTAGCTTTTGAATAGTTCCAAGAACCAAAGTTTTTTGTTTTTTGTTTTTTTTTGTTTTTTTGTTTTAACACTCTTAGACAGAGAGAATAAAGTAGAACAAACAAAAGAAATCCGGTTCTTAATCTGCTTTTGGGCAATCAATTATAGAATTAATCATAATGTTACTTCGGTAATGTTGAAAGATTTTAGTTTTGTTTATCCTGTATTGAATGAATTTAATCATAATGTCAATTTCTTTTCAGTTTCTTTAGAGCTAATTGCCTTTTTGGGTTTTCTTTGCAGCTCAAAACTTGAAGGAAGGCCACCAAGTTGCAGGCTCTCACACAAAGTATGTTTTTCAGAGTCACTAATTGCATCAATAGATTTCATTTTGTAGGCTTATTTGCCAGATTTGAGATTTTCCATTTTTGATTTGATGTCATCATAGGTTGCTGGGGTGGGAAAGAGAAGAGGGTGGATTCAAGATTGTGGTGGACTTTGGAGGCAGGGTTTGGGTTCGTTTATGGAGAGGTGGATTAAAAAATTTTGATCAAGTTTCGGGGATAGTTTTTAGCAGGAAAAGATGTATGTGTTTGATTTGGGTTGTTTAAAATTGTGGTTTTGATTAGGAAATTGATATGTATTTGTTGTTTTCTTTACAATCTCACTCTTTGTTTCTGCGAAATCAATTCATTTCAGTTGTTCGTATATATATGCAGGAAATAACCGCCTCTGTTGTAGGAGATTGATATGTATTTGTGTTCTTAAAACATTATTAATTTGATGTATGATATATACTATTTTATCACTTTCATCAAATAGTATCTCATTTTGGTTTATGTTGATCACTGTGAATTCCTTTTGTAAACCTAAAATGTTCGCAAATTGAAAATCTATAACATTCCCAAATTTATATGTTTTGTCGGTAAACCTTACATACAAAATGGTTAACAATAACAAACCCCCGCGGCATAGCGCGGGCACTATTTCTAGTATTGTTGCAATCAGCATACCACATATTATTCACAAGTTATCACATGCCACAACTTGGGAAGAAGCAGCAACTTTAACCAAAAATAAATAAATAAATAAATTCCCACATATCCATATTCATAATATTATAATTTTGCAACCAAGTTTCTACAGTGGTGACAACAGAAATTGTAGATGCTACTTGGCTGAATTTTACCCGAGGCTTACTTAAGCTGTAGAAAAATGTGTCAAGGTCCCAGAACTACTTGGTCTTGGCCATTCAGATAACATACCATCCAAAACTTCCAGTACCCATTAAAAGAATCTCTTGCGATGTTGAGCAGATCCAAGCTCCTCATACTCAGCCTTGGGGACACACATTGTTTCAAAATCAGGACTTGATGCCAAAACTGATCCCCCTCACCAAACACCTAGTATGGGGACCAAACACCTAGTATGGGGCTAGAGAAAACATGGCAAAACTTCAATAAATTGGAAGTAGGTACATGAGTAGAGTGTTATGTGTTAGGAGGAAACTTACTCTTATTAGGGAATTATCTTCACTTGATAGTCATCAGGAACAAGAGGCCGCAACTCTCTCTCTCTCTGCAATATCAATACAAACTTAAGTACAAAATAATGCTCTGGTATTAAATCCTACCAGGTGAAGCCTAAATAGATAAATTAGCAGAACAGAGGTACCTAGTAGAAGAAATACTAAACTGATGATGAACTTTATTAAAAGTGAAAGTGAAGCTAAAACTAAGAGGAATAAGAAACAAACAACCGTTCCTATGCATTTAATATTTATCTTTTTATTTCATTCTTAGCACAGCTAGTCACTTTCTTATAGGGTATGCCCAAACAGTTTTTACAGTGTTCATGGTATCTGAAATGAATCACTAATAACAGACTTATAACTACAAGGCTATGTAATCTTGGGCTAGAGCATGCGTTGGTTTCTGCTACTTAGCAGACCTACTCCCAACTTGGGCTAGAAATATAGTGTTATGAAGTGATTGGCTTCAATTTCTGAATGGTAATTTCATTTCCTTTATAGCCAAAATAAGTTGCACTTGCTACACAAGTCAAAACTAACATAGCCTGACATGCCTTTTACAATTACAAGTGTTTAATTATCTGAAGGTTTTGAGGTACTATAGGAATTACTAAGGTAACTGGAGGAAGATGGATGACAGAAAGACCAAAGAGAAGGGACCCCCAAAAAGAATGCTAAAAGCTAACTCATTTCCAAGCTTATCTGAAACCAAAAAGCTAAGCTACCATCATAAATACAGGTTTACCAATTGGGAGAGGATGCTCTCCTGAGCAAATTAATCACCTGACCTACCTGAGTTTTTCACTCAATTTCGACACCTGTATTTATGATGGTAGTTTGGCTTTTTGGCCTTACCAATTTGCTTCCTGTCACAACCTTTTTAGTGAAAACTTCATATTGCATAACTAAACCCAGAAAAATTTGCATTTGTGGAGGTACAACAGCAATCCCCTAATTAGCACTGAGGCTGGTAATTGACTTGAAGAATTAGACCACAAATCGTTCATCATAATATAATGACACTACATACCAAATCTTTTTTATATTACTTGCAAGTTGCAACGATATCATCGTTTGTCTTCCTCTTCCATTTTCTGATGTAAAGCTTTTCTGCAAGAAGATCATGAGCAATAGGGAAAAAATAAACCCCATATGTAAAGCACATAACAACATATCATGAGCAAGAAGATCAATTAGTCTGCAAGCATATATCATTGCTCACTACGGTCAATAACAATATGAACACTATGTATTGAAATGAAACAAAAGAGATACTAAATCAACTTCAACACTCGAAGAAAATTAAAGCAAGTAATAATTAGTTGGACAGAAACCAACAATGTTCACATTGGGTTCTCCACGAATCCAGCGTTGCTCTTCACCAAGATGAAAATCAGCTTCAACTTTCTTAGGAATATAGGAAGTTTCAAATAGAGCCATACCAGCATAATGACACGAGGGAAGTTTCCCATCCAACTTGTACAAATCCAAATCTCGAATGGGGCTGACCGGCATCCACAACTGCAACTAGAGTAGGTTTTTTCATCTTCTTAATGAGATCGACAAAAAAACCTCACACACCACATAGAAAGTCTAGGACTAATCCGTATACAAATTTCCAACAACTATAGGGCTTTGCCCTATGTTAGCGAACAAGGTGAAAGGGCAAATTGGGGGTAAAGATGAAGCTATTGCAGCTTTGATTAAGCGGCTTACTCCGAACTTATCATGCACGCACAGAACGAAATCGGCTCAACCCGACCATTAAGATTGAAGCAATACGTACACTAATCTAGTAACAATATGTCAATATTATACTTTTTTTTTTTTTTGAAAAATAGATAACTTCATTAATTTATCCATGGCCAGAAGACACATACATCACATGTTAACGTACTAGATGACACAAACCGTCAAACAAATTATAAGTTACCCTCATAGTAGAATACGAACACTTATTAAAGTGCCTAGCTAAATGTTCAAAACCCAAACTATCTATGACAGGATCTACCCCGGATTTCACCTTGAAATCTAAAGTGGCCCTGCAGGGCCCACCTTAAGAAGAAATTACACCAAAAATTTGGCGGAACTTTATCTAAAAGTGGACAACCCAAAACCTGTAGAAAGACACTTACACTTCTAAAATAATTCACCCTTAATCTTCTGGAGCCACCCTGCTCCATATACCATAACATCTCCCATATCACAAACAATTCTGAACTTAAGAATATTAACATCATAGGTTATCAAAGCAATCTAATGCACAAGCGTACAAGAAGATACAATACAAGATAAAGACCAATACTTTTATAATGCGGAAGCTATGACAGCTATGCCTCAACCCCATGTACGCTCGACCACAAGCTAAACTGGCTTGCAGAATGGGCATTTGAAACCGAAGGGTCCAGGAGAAAAACATTTGAAAATCGTTAGAGTGAGTGGACGAAAAATAAGTAATTTCGAATGAACAAGTGAAACTTAATGCTTTCCCAAGTTATTCTCCAAAACCTCGCATGCATTAAAAAATCTTAGAAACACTCTTAATCATCATATTTATTGAAATCTCAATTATGTAATGTCGATCATCTCGAAATCTCTTTAAAATCTCAAATCCCTCAAATACATAATGATAATTCAGACATCTCGTTAAATTACTCAAATTTAAAATCATATCTCAATAGGCGATGACTAAAGGGGACTGCTGTCTAGTCATCTCATGTCATCTGGAGGGGGCTACCGCTCAGATGACGCATCGGAAAGGACTGTTGCCTAGATGAGGCATCGAAAGGGACTGCTGACAGGATTTAGGAGGCGGGGGTTAGAAGGGACTTCCGACTAACCACACATAGTTAGAAGGGACTGCCGACCAACTACCTCATGTCACCTGGAAGGGATTGCCGACCAAGTGACTCACCGGAAGGGACTGCCGACCGGGATGTAGTCTGAAAGGGACTGCCGACCAGACTATTACCTAGAAGGGACTGTCGACTAGGTAATGCATGCATGCGCTGACTTAGTTGCCTCCTCAATAAACTGGAATCAATCTCTTTTAAAATAATTGCTTTCGGAAGGAAACCCGTTATTAATCCAATAAGTCATCAATAATTCACCGAAAGCATAACTTAAGAATATCTCGATAACTCAAAACTCAATATCTCAATAAATCCTCGAAAGCATAAATCAATAAATGCTTTCGAAAAGAAATCTCAATATAACTTCAAAGCTGATAAGTGCGGAGCTCAAAACTCATGAAATCTCGATATTTCGATCATGCTCAAATATTTGCTAAATCATTCATACTCGTAAATCACCATATAAATCGATATTCGAAATCAATAATTCTCACAATATTTTCTTAATCAATCACTTTCCGAAAATCATTTCCCAACTCAAAAGCTCATAAATAAATAGCTTGAAAATCTATTGAAAGCCCTCGGGAAGGAAATCCACTACTAATCCCGTAACTCATAGAGCATACTAAATCTCAAGAAATCAAGCTCATAAAATCATAAAACTCAATAACTCAAATAATAAAATAAACCTCAATCGGAAAATAATAATATACTGCATGCACAATTAATTTAAAATAAATGTCCACTCACGGATTGCGGTTACAATGGCCATCCAACTATCCTGTTCTCAAACTTGCATATTCGTCGTCCTGAACAATCAATATAATAAATAATTGTTTCTCAAGAACCGAGACTTAATTTACGATAATAAGTTCAATGCCCTAAAACCAATAAATCATTGGATACTCGAAATCAACACGGAACGAGCCCAAACTTTATACGTTATATCCAATCAATAATTACATCAGCATATCGAAAATAGGATCGATCCAACTATCGGATCTTCCCAAATCAAAATCCAAACTTTCCAAAATTTTGAGAATTCCTATTAATATCCAAACCTCCTCCAATTTCCACCAAACACCTATTTATATAATCGTAACAACATATACTATCCAACATATCAAAACAACTTACCAGGAACGACTGGACGCGCCCTCATGCGCCGCCACAAGAGGTTGCTCCTGGGCCCACGTGCGGCGTGTCGCCGGTCAACCACCATATCTGGCTACCAAATTTTATCAACATCATCAAATTAACATTTCTAACAACTTTCTCAACTGTGACAAAGTCAGAAAATGAGTAGAAGTACCTCAACAATTAAGGAGAAGTTTGAACCCGATTTGTGAATAGTGACCCCAAACTTCAAACCGTCGATTCTTCCTCCACGCTTCAAATCGCTGCAAAATACTTGAGGAGCATCATCTACGTCTCAAGATGCTCCTAAGGACTAAGGTTTGTGGTCTGTGGTGGCCGAAATCGGGAGAAACCAGCGTTGACCTTAATCTGCTACAGTGACCGTCCTCTTCTTCTCGTTGCTGAACCTTCCAAAGTTCAAATTAAGCTACCAAACAGATCCATAAATGAACAGAAGGAAGAGAGCTTTCCAACGACATCTTAAACGTCAAAATCCGTCACCAGATGAAGGAGTTATGGCCGGAAAATGGTGAAGAGCTCGGAGAAGAAGAGAGAATCGGGGAGAGAGAAGAGAGAGAGAGAGTTTGGTAAGTTTCCGGAAATAGAAACTTACCACAGTAACTAAGCTATTTATAGACAAATTATCATGAACAGTAGCTTCCATGAAGGAAATTACTTTCGCATACGAATTCTGATTTTTACGTACCACATATGCACACGCTCGGTTTAACGTCCTCTACAACTTTCATGAAGGAAATTTTCTCAAATTTTGACCCAAACAAAAAGTCAACTTTTAGGGCCCCCTAAAAGATCGAAACGGAGTCAAAAGTAAATGTGAATGTTGTTTACCGATCGAAAGACTAGTAAACTGGTAAATTTTGGTTCGGGACGTTACAATCTAAGTTCTTGCTATAGCAACCTTACTCGCCTAGAGACCTCAATTGTTGTACGACTAGAGAAGCTAACTTACATAGCACCAGACTCTAAAACAAATGCTAGGTACCACTATAGGGCTAGGTTCGGTTCGGTACCGGAGCTACAAGTCCAAAACCAGCTACCGTACCGGACTAGTTTGGTACACAAAATCTTCTCCCATTACCGGCCACAGAAGTCGGTATACCAACGTATCGGTATACCGAGAAGCTCGGTTGGTTGGTCCTCCAACCGAATTTCTAACAAGAGTGAAGAGTTGAAGAATCACTGAGCTTGAAGAATCATTGAATCCAAAACCCAGAAATCGAGCCTGAAGAATCACTGAATCCAAAACCCAGAAATTTGACTTATCACTTTTGCTGGAAGAGTGGAAGTCTAGTTTAACCAGAAATCCCATCATGGCCGGAGAGAGGATGAGAATCGCGGGCCCGTGCCGGAGAGAGAGAGAGAGAGAGAGAGAGAGAGAGAGAGAGAGAGAATTTCTTTGAAGAGTTTGAGAGGCTCAGAGAAGAGAGAAGAAGAAGAAAGAGAGAAGAAGAAAAACGTCTCCAGAAAGAAGAAGAAGAAGAAAGCGAAGAGAGAAATAAAAAACTAGAAGAAAGAAGAAAGGGAAGAGAGAAGAATAAGAGAGGGTCCAGAAAGAATAAGAGAGAAGAATAAAAAATAGAAGAAAGAAGAAAGAGGAGAGAGAAGAAGAAGTGAACATCTAGAAGAAGGAGAGAAAGAATAAAAAACTAGAAGAAAGAAGAAAGAGGAGAAAAGAAGAAGTCAGTGTCCAAAAGAAGAAGAGAGAAGAATAAAAAATTACAAAAATATGAGTAATTAATTGATTGTATATGAGTTCGGTTGGTACGGTATACCATGTATATACAAAAATTGAAACCATTACCGTACCGTGTATGTGGAGTCGGTACGGTTGTACCGTACCAAGAGTTCGGTTACCGACAGTGTCGATTACCAACTTCTTTGGTTCGGCTCGGATTCGGTTGGTTGGTTTGTCTCGGTTGAAAATGCTAGCCCTAGGTACCAGGCTGGCCCACACCAAGCACAACTAGAGAACCAGCCCAAATGAGCCCAGGCCAAAGAGAGGAGGGAAAAATGGGCTGAAGCAAAGAGCCTAATCCACTACCCCATACCCTCGCCCCCACACCCAAACTAGCAAGAGCCGGAACCCTAGTGATACTGCCGGAGCCGCCGCTGCCACCTAGTCAGTCTGGTGGTCGCCCTCCCCGAACAGCCATGGCCTCCATACTGTGCAACAAACCTGCTGGTATTCCGCAGCTACAAACACGACCTAGTTTGAGTCAAGGAAGATCTGCTCGCCCATCCGACAGACCGACGCAGTGCCTCCAATCTCAGGCTGCCGCCACAGGAAGATCATCATTGCCTATCCTCCGAAAGGTCCCTTGCAAATTACTCACCCAAAAATCGAGGGTACGTAACGCCAAAAACAGAGCTCGAGATTGACCACTGTTGCTTCGCTCACGGGGTCTGAAGACTCGATGCTAAAGCGTCCTTCTCACAACCGAAGGATCCTCGGAACCGCCGCCGTGCTTCTGCACAAAACCTAGGGTTTTGGCTAGGGTGCTCCGAGCAAACGGGAGCAATATACAATGTGCACTAGGCAATCTCTTACAAACATGTCAATATTATACATATATAAGTTCGGAGCATGTTTACTTGGTGAAGATAAACGGAGTCATTTCCATTGAGGTACATTTGTGAATAAGAAAAATTGGAGCCATTATGAATGCATATGCTGAAAATGCATGTGGAGTCATTGCACAGATACAACTATCCCATGCATGAAAGGGTAGTTTGTTATTTCTCATATCCATGCGATGCACGTGTTATTGTGAAAGGAGAATAAATATGGGAGGTTTTTTTTTTTTTCTCCCTCATTCACTTCCTTAATTTTATGTTTTTATTTTTATTTTACCATAAGTAGTAATTCTTTTCCCGATAAAATAATAATAATAGTAATAACAATTTTTGATAGTTTCATTATGAGCTTTTATTTTTAGGAGTTTTGACCAATCACCCTAATTCTAGGAATTTTTTTCTCCCTTACATCACCCACTTACCTATAAAGACACTAATAAGGTTTTCCCTACTACCCAATTAAGTTTTTTTTTGGGGGGGGGGGGGGGGGGGGGGGGTGTGGAAGTATTTTGCCCTCATCCATTTGTTACATAGAGAGCGAGAGAGAGAGAGAGAGACCACAGAATACTTCGCCAGAGTTTAGTCGGTGGTTGCCAACCGCCCACCAGATTTCTCTAAAAACCTAGCCAGAGGTCATCGGAGAGGTTTATTGCCTTCCCGTTCTCCCCTCCCCAATAGATCTTTATTGGGGGGCAATAAAAATTTACGAAACCTCACTTGAGGTCCCCAAAGAGATCGTCAGAGATCTCATAGGGGGTCGGAGAGGTTTATTGCCTCCTGGAATGAGAACTAATATCTCTAAAATTAGACAAATAAAACTTTGATTAAAGAAAAAAAGAGGAGATTACATCAATTCAAATCACTTACAGCACCCCAATAGACATTTATTGCCCCCCCCCCCCAATAAAACTTTATTGTCCCCAATAAAAATTTAATTTCCCTCAAAATTGAGTCCATATTATTCAATTGACCTTGATATATACCATAGTACCATGCATGTTCCATATTATTCAATGCCAAAAGAAAGAAAAGAAGCCAAATTGGAGTATTTGTGTATTTTGCCAAAAAAAAACTAAAACTATCAATGATCCTCAAAATTTTCAGTAATGCACAAAACACAAATGCTGTGATTGAAGAAACAAAAACTCTTAGAGAAAAACTCAATTCGAAATAATTGAAAACAAAAGGGTCAAATGCTCAAAACTAAGCTTGGTAAGGAACCAATGGTTCTTGCCACTCTTGAACCGGTCCTCCAATCTGGCCTTGATCTCCTTGGCGGCGGTGACATTCTTGTCATGTGAATGCAATGCGTTGATGTCAAGGCTGTAGCGCGCGGGCATCACATCCTTCTAGATCAACTTGCTCGGGTACTTGGCTACTCCGGTCACCAAGCAGTGCCCGTACCGCCACTCACGTGTCCCTTCATCAAAGGCCGTCACAATTACTGCCATCCTTCCGGTGAACAGCCCCTGAAGTATGAGCACTGCTTTGTTTAAACCGATTTTCCAATATGCACAAACTCACCGCCGTATCACCTTCATCGACGTCATCATCGACCTCGTCTCGCCGCCGGCCATCTATATCAGAGACCAGAGCTGAAAGCCGTGCGCTGGTAGAGAGAGAGAGAGAGAGAGATAGAGACAGAGAGAGAGTCAGATTGGGAAGAGGTAGAAAAAGAGAGTCGTGCCGGAAAGAGAGAGATGATAGAGTGGCATAAAATGTAGTTTCTTAATTAAGTCAAGGGCAAAATTGTCATTTTATTTTAAACTGAGTAAGTGAGAATAAAAATTTGTTGTTGGGATGAGTGAGTTAATTTAGCCCATTTTGGTGCTTTGGGTCAATGACCCTTATTTTTATTCTAAAGGTGCAGGCATTTTAAAATTTGTTAAAATTTTTTATACCATATTACAACTTCCCTTTATAGCAATAGAGATGTAAGTAAATAACTAAATATGCCTCTCTCTCTCTCTCTCTCTCTCTCTCTCTCTCTCTCTCTCTCTCTCTCTCTCTCTCTCTCTCTCTCTCCTCTCTCTCTCTCTCTAAACCTCCAAAGAGGAAATTTATTCAAATACAAATAAGAACCAGACAGCAAAAAAAATAAAATTGAAATAAGAAAATTACAGATTGGGGAACCATACCAATTAACCCGTCCAAACCATTAAAAAAGAATACAAGATTATACCAAAAACAAAATTCGAAAAGACTCATATACTCTCTATTCAAAAACCAAGACCAAAGGGTGAAGCCAAGTTCCGGTCTACTAGACCATTTGAAGAACAACCAAAGTAGCAAGAGTATCTAAAATCTGATTACCTTGATCATACTCGCACTTCTTAATTTTCATGCTCTTTTTGGATTTTGAGGTAATCAAAAGGACGAACTAAAGTTAGGTATGGAAGCCTCGAAACCCCCTAATAATTTTCATGAACAATCTAATTAAGCTCCATTATTTATTTTGGTTGTAGCCTAGTTCTTGCTCAAATTCATGTATAGGACAACCACCCCTAAATTAACAAAAAAAAAAAAAAAGTTTTTCTTCAAATTTTAATTTGGAATTATCGATCTATCAGTCAATTATTTTTATGTTATGTTGCCTTAATTATATCAAATCTGAAATGTTGATTTCCTTTCGGTATATATACCTCAATGAGCATACTGCATACTAGCTAGAATATTTTTTCCAAATCAGAAATGTTAACTTGTAATCCGCCCCTGGAGGTAACTCTCTAGTACATCTTATTACTTCCAATACCAGTAACATATATCACTCGTGAGTAAGTTGGTTCAAGTTTAAGAAAAGGAACCCACCAAAAGAGCTAAAACTAGAGTTATACACCATGCCAACAATGGACCCAAGGATTATCATGCGCACACACAGACGAAAAGGATTAGTGTAGCCCATCTCAGCAACGATTCCTCAGATTAGAATACAGCCAGCAGATGATAGCATTGAATCCACTAGCATTAAGGTAAGACCATTTTAACTGCAGCTGAACGGAGATTGTCAGAAAGGATCTCAGTTCATCCCATGATTACAATGGTATACTCTATATGGGCCTGAAGAGTGTCTTGGCAATTTCCCGCAAAATTCAGGAACTGGCCCAAATATTTTTGGGACATTGGCCCACACCATTTTTAATGGGAAAAAAAAAATAATGGCTCCTTAATTAAAATCTTTTCAGATTGTTACATTATAGCCCAAATCTTTCCAATTTGTTACACAAAATAAATCTGAATGTCTGATCCTTGATTAACATATTTCAACACCACTCGAGTCCCCATCGCCATTTGTCTGACCCAAGGACTTAGAATTAGCCTGTGTTTTGCCTTCTATGGAGGAGTCACACTCTCAAAGTGCATGCAGTCTCTAATTTGGACCTGTACCATGCTATTAACTCCATCGCTGCCATTGATGATCTCGCAACATTGTCTACGTGGAGCCTGCTCATTCAAGTCATAACCTAAGTTAATTTCTGCAGACTTACTTTGTTATGTCAGATCGAGAGTGAGAATAGAAACAAGTTGAAATTTAACAAGACATCCATAGATATATGCTTACCTTGTTCCACAAGTCAGGGCTAAACTTGGAAGCTGAAACGTTGAAAAACTCAACAGCCAAGGCAGGAGTGCAATCACAATGCCGGCATTCCCCTTGATTGTTCCACCAGGGCAAGTACCTGTTATATGTAGTCAAGGTCTCATCTCCACCAACGCTCTCAACCCGATCCAATAAATACACCAGCGGAATCTCACAGGGATCCGAGCTCACGGTTCGGGTGTTAAACGTGAAAGGTCCTCCATGCCGACTTCCCCATGTCTGGAACGTTTGAAATGCCGTTTCCAGCTTCTTAGCGGTCACTAACGACGGATATAACATCACAGTGTAACCCCATGACACTGAAACCGACCAATTACGCCTCAAGTCATAGCAAAAACTGTGCTGCAGGGTCCGACCCGGATCCACTTCGTACCCGCTAATTAGCCTCTTCAAGGACTCCATCCGGGTTTGGCTCGGAAATATTGGTAGGACGTCGTCCAGGTGGTGAAGTGAGACTAATGGGGCCACCGGGTGTGCCGCTAGTAAACCATACGGAAGCCCTCGTATATCCATCTGGTGAAACCCTAGCTCTTTTGTCAAGGGCACCCCAATCTCACTCAAACAACCCTGGATCTTTGAATCTGAGCCGTAAAACTCATGATATCGATTAATACACCCGTCCAAAATCCTAACCAGCTCAACCGCTAATGGGTAGCTTATAGCAAACCCAGCACCACCGTAGGCCGTAGCGTACGAGTGTTCCATATCTTGTTCCACACTCTCGGAATTAGCGCCAATGTAGTACATCTGATTGTGGTTGTATTTCGCTAACACAGTAACTAAGTTGTCGGTGAAGAACACCGTGTCATCGTCTCCCATAACGAACCATCTTATATTCTCCAACCCTAACTCGAAAGTCTCCTTCACGATTCTCGCCATGCGAATCGCAGACCGTGAGCCATACCAGCAGGTGTAATTGAACCGTGATGTGTCCTTGGAGACTTTGTACTGTGGCAAGGTCTCTGTCCACGTCATGTTAGAGAAGGGTTTATGGTCAAACCAAACGAACCCGCGGGTGATGCTAGGCTTCCACCACAGCTCAATGTAGTGTATACGTTTATTCCACAAATTCACGGATCCCCCGATGCCAAAAAGAATGTGGGATATGTTTGTCTTTTCGAAACCATCAACTTTGCCGGGGTTGAAGCAATTGGCGTCTATTTTGTGGTTTAGAAAATTGAAAGAAAGGGATTGATTAGAGAAAGCAGAGTAGAAAATGAGTGAAATTGAAGCGATGGAGCAACAAAGAGCTAGACTGAGCATAGAGAGACCATTTGTGGGGAAAACTAAAAAGTTCCGGTATTTGAAGTGATTTTGAATGGTTTCTGATCTTGCTTTTGTAGAAGACATCATCTCTCTTAATTTTCTGCCGTAGTTAGAAAATAAAAATGATAAGCAGAAGGAGGATTTGGAAGCCTCGAGCGATAACCAAGTACATGCAGCTACTCTAATATAGTTGCTAAAACACAGTTGCAGTCAATCCGCAAATACAATAATTTAAATGAGATATTTAAAGTACCAAACAATATTAGGTAAGAAATCTACTTCAAAAGAAAAAGAAGTTAATATAAATTGACCAAAATTGATTAAATTTGACTAGTTAATTATCCTATGAACCTTTGACTAGTTGATTAACTTGGTAATTGACCAAAAGAAATAAATCTTGAAGCGAAATTGGAGTTCAAACAATTACGGAAGAAGTGTGCTGCGCATCCGATAACGCCCACCTTCTTATTTAATGATATGTGTGCCTTCTATTTTAATCATTTTTTTTTTAGCAAATTACCAATAGATACAATCTCATCCCATTTATTACCACTAACAGACCTGTTTTTTTTTAATTCCCTTGCGGTACTGTAGTTGAACCCTGCGCAAGGTCCAGGCCCATGCGGCCATTTTTTGAATTGATTCTGTTAACTAGTAAATTACCAAAATGACCTCTATAGACTTAATGTACTGAGCTTCAGTATCATTATGAGGCATTGCAGATTTAATGTACTGAGCTTCAGTATCATTCTGACATGCACGAATTACAGTTCTTTCCAGTTTCTAGAGGCAATTCTAAATGATTAACCTATTGGATTGTTTGTATACACATAAAAGAAATCTCTCCACCATGGTTCTTCTCATGTTCTTCAATCGGTACATCTTCTTTGTCTATTGCAGCAGCCTTCCTCCTTGCCATTTGCGATTAATCTGTATATGATAAATGCAAATATATGAATACTGACCCTCAGTAGTTTACTGACCCTCAATAGTGTATTGACCCTTAATTTGATTAAAAAACCATTATAGCTTATAAGAATGCAAAAGACCTAATCAAAAGATACTCACAGTTGTAGCAAATCAATGACCAGAATTTTAAGCAGAAAATAAAGACTAACAACAATAATAAGATCAAATATCCACAGAGCCTAATAAAATCAGCTAAAGCTACTGACCCTTAGAAATAAACATAAAAATGAGCTTGCAATAAACATAGGGTTAGTGAAATCATGAAGCTAAGGTTACTGACTCTTAGAAACTGAAGCTCGTACAATTCATTTTGTACTATTGTTGGTCACAGAACTCATCATTTTCCATCAGAACAAAGAAATCTCAGAAACTAAACATACTGACCCTCATAAACTAAAGCTAATGATCTTTAGATGGTCCATATAATCATAGATTGCACATATTGCAGAATTTTAATGCTACTGACGCTCAATCATCATAGATTGCACATATTGCAGCATTTTAATGCTACTGACTGTCAATAAGCTCAGACAATTCATTTTGTACTATTATCAACCACATAACATCAATTTTCACCGCCTAGCTACACATAAAAATGAGATTGCAATACACATAGATTTACTAACCCTCAACAGACTAAAGGTTGATTTCTTAATTTGTTAAAGCTACTGACCCTTAGAATTTCTCAACCATTGAGAATAATTAAAATTTCTCAACCAAAATCATTTACCTGAGGGAGAGACTATGACAACACGAGGCTGAAGGTACTGACCCTCAGAATTTCTCAACCAAAATTTCTCAGGTAAAGCTGCTAAACATAATCAAATTTCGACAGTGTTGAATGCATTGCACAAAAATCAGACCATAGTTATTGACCTTCAGTAACTACAAATTTCTCTACTGACCTTCAAGACTATAGCTACTGACCCGCCGGTGTCTCACCCTTACTTCGCTGCTGGGGTCGCGCCCTTGGTTCGTCGTTGAGGTCACGCCCTTGCTTCTCCGTCGGGTCGCGCGCTTGCTTTGCCGCTGGGTAGAGCGCTTGTTTCACCGTCGAGGTCGCGCCCTTGCTTCTCCGCAGGGTCGCTCGCTTGCTTCGCCGCTGGGTAGAGTGCTTGCTTCGCCGCCGGGGATGCGAGCTAGCTTCTCCACCGGATCTGGTCCTTGCTTCGCCGCCGGATCGGGTCCTTGCTTCGCTGCCGGATCGGGTCCTTGCTTCGCCGCTGAGTCACCCCTTGCTTCACCTCAGGGTCGCACGCTTGGTTCGCCGCCGGGGTCGCGCGCTTGGTTCGCCGCCGGGGTCGCCCGCTTGCTTCACCTCTGGGGTCGCGCTTGCGCCCTTGCTTCGTCGCCTAGATTCACCGGAGCCCTAGATGTCGATTTAGTTCAGACGATTTAGATTTTGGGTTCGCTTTGATTTTGGGAGAAATGGTTTATATTGGTCAGTGGCATGTTTCGTAATTTTTTGAATACTTGAGAGTTATTTCTTTACGATTATGGCCGCACGGACTCCGTATTTTGGATTTTGCTATTGGTAATTAATAATGCCATTTTGTAGTTATCGGTCATTATCTCTTTTTTTTTTTGGAGTTCAAATAAATATTATTGATAGAACAGCCAAAACGGCACATACAAACGGTCTATAAGGACACCCGGTATCATTCACTGTTACAAATCTTACTCAAGTAAACCAGAGCTTGCCCAAACTAAACTTGAAACTAGTCTTACAAAAAATACTTCTGAATTGAGCCTCCTTTTGCCAATGCATGCAATTGTGGTGCGCTAGGAGGTTCAACTATTTAGTGCAAAAACATAGCAGAGTTTAGTGTGCAAGCTAACATCCAACCTACAAATTGCTTAGCTTCCTAATACAAGGAATTATTGTAATTTAGTCAAAACCTAAAGAACATAGAATTGGGTCTAGGGAAACAGCCTAGTCCAAATTGCCAGCCCACTAGGTCTAAGGGGAAAAGCTCAGAGCCAAAGTGATGGGCCCAAGCCCAATCTTAGTTCACCACCTCCAGCAGAAGTGCAAACCAACCGCCGCCCACGCCACAAGACTGTAACCACACCTTCATGACCCATCGCACCAAAGACGTCACCCTAACCGCATGCCAGAGTCCAAATCAAATCGGAGTTGAAAGAAAACCAGAGCTAAAGGAGCAAGAAGACATCTTCCTCAATACGCCCTGCCGCTGCCGCCGCAATCCAGAGCAAATTGGATCGGTCCCCAATCCAACCCTGACGCCAATCACCACCCTTGCAACGATGCCCAAACCCAACTTGCCACCAAGAACCTTTGAGCCAAATTGAGAGCAACCCACCACAATTATCTCCAAGCCATCAATCCCAGAGATGAAATACCCGTCCGGCAGCAAACCCATCGGCAACGCGGTGACACTTGCACTACCAACGGTCGCCACCAGACAGGAACGTTTAGGTGAGGAATTCGCTCTCTCGCGGCGCAAGGCTAAGAGAGATATGGTTGTTTATTTAACCCTTCTATTTTAACCATGATTAAACCTTTTTTTTTTTTTTGAGAGAACCATGATTAAACATAAATATTTAATAAGTTGTATAATAAATCTAAGATTTTTTCTTTGGGGCTGTGACCACTTACCCAATTTTAACCCAAAAATTGCCCACTTACTCCACCAAGAGTTTTTTAACCCCATTTACCCAATCTAACAGTGTTTGACAGTATTGCCCTCATTTTAATTAACAAATTACACTCATATCTCTCTCTCCTCCCCCTCATCTCTCTCTCTCTCTCTCTCTCTCTCTCTCTAACCTCGTCTCAGGCTCTCTTTCTCTCTTTCTCTCTTTCTCTCTCTCTAAGACACCACGCCCACCACTCCACCGTCGATGTCGGCCTCCACCGCCGCCGCTCTGTCCCACCGTCCGACCACCAGAGGATGACGCCATCCAACTCCACTATCTCAACCCCTCTGGGCTTCACCGGTTTTGTTAGTCAGCTGTCCGAGAAACTCTCCACGCCTGAATCGGGTCTGGGCTTTGCCAGTTTTGTTTGTTAGATGTCCGGGAAGCTCCGAAACTCCAAGCCGGAATCGAGTCTAGGCTTCCTTTGCAGGTCTTGGACGACGTCAAAACTGTGGTCTATTGGGGGGCAATAAACAGATTATTGCCCCCCAATAATTTCTTAACTGTGGTAAATTACTCACTAAAATTAGAGTTTAGATAAGTCTTATATTGTTTTGAGTTTATTAAAGTACAATAATCTGTCAATGATAGAAACTGGTGATTTTTTGGGTGGTCTATTGGGAGGCAATAGACAGATTATTGCCCCGCAATAATGTCTTAATTGTGGTTCATTTATTACAGGTCATTTCAACAAAATGCTGCTAGATTCATTAACCAACATAATTAGGTTTATTGGGGGGTCATAAAAAGTTTATTGCCCCCAATAATTTTTTATAGATTGTCAGAAGTAACTCAGTTTGGTTTTGAATTAGTTTACAAAAGTACAGGTATTCAAATTCAATACTTGGTGAATTTAAGTCCACAACGAATTGGCTTTTTTTCACACTCTCCACTTCACTTGAACCGTTTCACCCTAGGCCTCCCGGGTGGCCTCTTAACAAGAATAAATGCACCTAACAATAAAATGATCACCCATATTCATGCCAAAAATAACAAAACAAATATATTACTGCCCCACAATAAACAGATTATTGCCGCCAAATAATATATCAAAAATACCAAAACACATTAGAAGCAGTCTTTAACACATAGGAAAATATCACTGAACACAATTATAGAGACTTTATAATTAAGACACATTATTGCCCCCCAATAATCTCGACTCCGGTTGACGATTTTGCCCACAATTCTAGTCGTTTTGCAACAATTTTGGTTGACCATTTACCTTCACATTGATTTGACTCCGATTGCAGCCCGGGACCAGAGATACAATCAAGTTGCGATTTCCGTGATGATCAGTCGTCGGCGAGAGAGACAAAAGCAAATCGAAGAGTACCTGATTCTACTGGCGATCGTCGATTCCTTCAGAAGGTCCAACTCGGCCTCGCCGAGCTTCTCAGCTACGAGGACCGTCTACTTGGCGTCGAGCCTAGCCGCGGAGAGCACGACGACGAGTTTCGGCGAGGGGATGGGGAGAGCCGGCGTCGTGGGTGACCTGCTGGAGGGATGGAGAGAGAGAGAGAGAGAGAGAGAGAGAGAGAGAGAGACTTCTCTCTCTAAGTGAGAAAGAAGGAGAGGGCAAAAAAGTCCAAAAAAAAAAAATTTAAAAAAAATTCTTATTGGATAGGTATGGAATGGGGATCAAAATATCATCCCCATCCCCGTAATCCGATTTCACCCGAATTTCTCTCCTTTAAGGTAAAATACCGGATAGGTACCCTACTCGATAGGGATTTTTGGCATCCCTACCATCTGGGATAAAAAAAATATTTATAGGTACTAAAAGAAAAATATTTCAGTACATTAATGTACCGATATATCAAGTAGACTAGGTTTAATACAGAGGTAGACTAGCTCGGTACAAGGGTAGACAAATTTCATGCAAGTCTACCCTTGTACTGAGCTAGTCTACCTCTGTATTGAAATAGTCTACTTGATGTATCGATACATTAATGTACTGTAGACGATCCCTACTAAAAAATACATTTCGCAATAATTTGGGTATCATTTGGAGTTTTTATCAAACCCAATACATGCCACGTAGACGACTTTAATGGAAAAGTTAACATAAGTATTATATTTAGTAACGACGCAATACTCAGGTATCATTTGGGGTAAAAAAAAATCGAGTGTACCAAAAAATATCTTTCATAATATTTTAGGTATCATTTGGAGTTTTTACTCCTAAAATAATTATGCTGACCGATTTTCAGTGTACCGCCCTAAGATTTGGTCAAGAAATGCTATATTGGTTTACTTTATTTGGAATTCGACTAAAAGCTCCTAAGGTTTTGGTCCAATGTCATGTTAGTGAGTTAGTCTATGTAGTTTCAATTTAATCAATAATACTCCTACACTTTCTAATCTCATCAGAGCCGTGTCTAACTTCATTGATTCTGTCTAAATTGGATGTTAACTCTGACGATGGGGCCTATTTTAAGGGCTAAAATGATCCAGACAAAAAAATCCCATGACAAAAGAAATAGTCTTTTATGTTCTTCTTCCTCTGACTCTCTCTCAGCACCCATGGGCAGCTTCGAAGAACCCAGCAAGCCCATCTCCCTTTACGGCTTGTTGTCCCCCTTCACTCATCTCCAAACCCGATGGCCCCCCTCCCCGCTTTCATCCCCTAATCCGATCAACCCGACTTCGACCCGACCCAGTACCTCCGCTCGGTCCTCAGCCTCAACAACAAGCGCGTTCACGCCCTCCGCAAGAAGCAGAATAGCATCATTCCATATGAATATCTCTCGCCCAAGGCAAAGTCCTCACTGATCTTGGACCCGATTTTGAGTCCCCCTGAATACTTCGATTGTAAAAGTCCGTTGGGGTTTCGCGTGAGTTGAGCAAATAGAGAAAGGTTTCATGTGGAAGATCCAGCCAGGGATGTCGTGGGTAAGGTTGCGAAGTCAAGGTGCCGACGAAGGAGGCGGTGAACACTCGATCCATTTATGGTGTCTCTTCTTCACCCTTGTTCCGATGTCTCTAAAGTCTAAACAACCATCTAAGCTATCCTTTTCCCCTGATGGGCAACTCCCTCTATTTGATTCAGATTTTCATACACTGATTCTGTGCAATTGTATGAGAAGCAACCAAGGCCGCCTTCGCAGCAGCCAAAAGCCACTACACAACTGCAAAAGGCACCTCACCACACCCAAACTAGTCTTGGCAAAGTTGCCAAGTGGCATGGTTCTGTCTGTTGCAGGGAACGCAGTTTTTTTACCAGTTTGAGAATATTGGGTTCCTTTTAGGATAGAATGATCAGGGGAAGGATTCGTATTTTAACAATATCGTTAGTTAGGAGAATTAAAATTCAATGGAAGAATTTGAACTAAAAGAGATTTGTATTACTTAATACAAATGACCATTGAATATGAACTTTTAAATGACTAGCTAGTATGAAACATATGAAGTTGATGTATTCTATTTGACATAGTTGTTTACACTCTACACAGAATTTTGAGGGATAACTGTAAGTTTGCGAATATCTAGATTAGACTACTTGGGAATGTTTGTTTTAATATCATCGGCTTACTCCATGTGTCTCGTTAAACAAATTACAGCAAGGAGTCACTTTCAAGTTTTTGACTTCCTACCTTATGTAGTTCTCTATAATACGTTTCATCACACATGTTTGTTATCTGTTCGTTTGAGGTATACAATATAAACAATGTCACAATATGAAAGATGTTAATTGCATAAGTTTCTTAGATTGGTGATAAACCTATTGATATATAATGATATCATCTATGTTACAGCGGGAGATCCTTATTTAGATTCCTATGACCCCTCCTGCCCAATTCAGATTAATTTTCACGTGCTGACTCTTTAATAGTGAAGGGACGTCTTGATGGGAATATTCCAATAAAACACCTACAGTTAAACTAGAAATTTGTCGTAAGATGCCCACCTGTTATGCTCTTTCAGGTAAATGTGTAACATAACGATACTCTTTTATGCTTTTTAGGTCTCTGAACAATGTAATAAACTAATTAACAATGTAAAATATGGAAGGGAGGTATACTTTATTACTGTAGATAATTGAGAAAGGGTTGCAAGATGGACAAGTAAGCTATTATTGTTCATACTCTGTTTTCAAGATTTGGAATTCATCTTTCCCTGCCATGAACAAGTTAAATGAGAAAATTATAGAAACAGGCATATTAACATCTCGTATCATGTAACCTTAATTACCTTACTCCAGATTCAACTTACTAATTTGAAACAGTCTAAAGGTGTCATTCTCCAATTCTAGAGTTTGAAGTTGTCTAGAGCCTGAAGTTGACAATTCCACTTGTTAATGATGAGAATAATGGTGTGTGTAGGTTTATCAAATCCTTCAATTAACGTGCAAGTATTTTCGGATCTTCCTTTTTTCACCGTGGCCCTTTAGCATTTGCAAGAACAATTTGTCATGCATGTCATCCCCAACACTTCTAGCTAATCTTGAACTCAGCGCATTGCAGTAATCCTTATTGCCTTCTGTTAATTCTACATGATGCAACAACCAACACATCAAAACAAGATCATATCATACAACACATATATGCAATATCAATTAAACCAGCTACACAACATCCACACAGAAACTGCATAATAGCTTTCCTAGTAGAACTAGGACTCCACCTGCATCATTGACGTTCTGGATCCCTGCAGAAACAACTTGACCAAGGTTAGACATCTTGAACAACTGGAAACAATAATGAATAGCAGCAGCAGAACTCGAGAAGAAAGTCTTCTGTATGTCAACACCAAAAGCTTCAGAATGGGGCTGAACAATATGCAATACTCGGTGATGAATACAGGGACTTTGCTCCCTATTTATATTGGCCAATAAACCCGAGCTGGACTCATCCCATAAGGAGTCCAATACTTGCTTCATGTTTATCTTGATAGGAGACTCAGAATTTATCACAAACTCTTGATGTAATACAGGTTGATTACTAATGAGTTTCCTACTTCCATTGAAAGATATACACCTCAATAGATAACCAGAAATAGAGTTATATTCATGTACTTCTTGTTATCTACATAGGATTAAATCAACTGGTCTAATCTTAATGTGATTCAGATAATGTTAAGTCCACATATTCTAACATTCTCCCACTTGGACTAACATTGTCTGCGCACAACACAACTGAACCAATAACCCCATATAGACAACAAACTGAAGTGTGCACTGAAGTACACAAAAACTCATAGCTCATTCAGCTTGGTCAATTTACAGAAAATAATGCAGAACCTCAAACCAATTTTGATTAAATAACCAGATTGATTAAAGATCACCAACATCAAATACTGCAATCACATAAGCTCAAAGTGATAATAAGAGCAAAATTTGGATAAGTATATCTACCTGCAAAAATCCAATGCTCATAGTCCAACAGAATGATTTTGACAACTCAAAATCTTAACAGCAAAACTGAAAACACTAGTGAACTGATATTTGCTTAACTGAAAACTGAAACTGAAGCTGCAAAATTCCTCAATGCAGAAAAGTCCACTTGACAACACACCATATTTTAAAGTTCAAGAACTGTAATTTTCAAGACTGTAGAAATTAGAATAATGCCAAACCGAAAAAGAACACATATATGAAATACCTCATTTTATTCAGAAACTGCTGTATCAAAATTACAAGCAAAAACAAAAACGACAATAACTGGAGCAAGAAACCTATTACACAAAATAAAATTCTAAAAATTAAAATTGGCTCCCACTGAACTCAAGCCTCCAATTCAGATAGAATTCCCATGTTCTTGGTATGCTTCTGAAAACTTGTAACTGATAATGCTTTAGTGAAGGGATCTGCTAGCTGTGACTCTGTATTTATGTTCAAAACATTTATCTCACCATGCTTCACTCTTTCTCTAACACTATAGTATTTTAAATCTATGTGTTTAGAGTTGTTGGACCTCTTACTGTTTTTACCAAAAAATACTGCAGCCTCATTATCACAAAATATCTTCAATGCATCTGAAACAATTGAACTTAATACTTTAGTATGCAATAGAAAATTTTTGATCCACAAGCCTTCACAGACTCCTTCATAAATGGCTATGAACTCAGCCTGCATAGTGGAGGTTGAAACCAATGATTGTTTCATGGTTTTCCATGCAACAGCCCCTCCTGCAAGTATGAAGACATAACCAGATGTGGACTTTTTAGAATCCGGATAATGGCCTGCAAAGTCTGAATCAGTATAGCCAACTAGTTCAAGCTTCTTTACTTGTTTGTAAACTAACATGTGAGATTTGGTTTTCTGCAGATACCTAAGCACTTTCTTTCCTGCAACCCAGTGTTCATGGGTAGGATTAGACTGAAACCTAGATAAAATTCCAACTGCAAATGACAAATCAGGTCTGGTACAGACCTGTGCATACATTAGGCTACCAATTAACCTAGCATAAGGCTTGCTTTCCATATCAGACATCTTCCCCCATTTTTAGAATCCTTGGTTTTGGACAGTTTATCACCCTTTGTCATAGGTGCATCACCTGAAGCACAAGATTCCATACCAAATCTTTTCAACACTTTTGTGATGTAATTGTGTTGAGATAAGCCTAATAAGCCTTGTGACCTGTCTCTCTTAATCTCAATTCCTAAAACATAGGTTGCCTCACCCAAATCTTTCATGTCAAAATTTTTAGACAGAAAAGCTTTGGTATCCTTAAGCAATTTTATGTCAGTGCTAGCTAAAAGAATATCATCTACATACAGTATAAGAAAAATAAAATTTTTCCCAGCTGTCTTAATGTACACACATTCATCTACAATATTTTCTGAAAAACCAAAAGATGAAATCACTGAATCAAACTTCTTATACCATTGTCTAGAAGCCTGCTTAAGTCCATAAATTGATCTTTTCAGTTTGCATACATGATCTTCTTTTCCTATTTTCACAAAACCTTCAGGTTGTTTCATATATATGACCTCATCTAACTCTCCATTCAAAAAGGCTGTTTTCACATCCATTTGATGCAGCTCCATATTATAATGAGCTACTAGAGCCATTATAATCCTAAATGAGTCTTTAGTTGAAACTGGAGAGAATGTTTATGTATAGTCTATGCCTTCTTTTTGTGTAAAACCCTTAGCTACTAGCCTGGCTTTATGCCTTTCTATATTACCATTTGCATCTCTCTTTGTCTTAAACACCCACTTGCAGCCTATTGGTTTTTGGTTTAGGTTTGGTCTGACTAGTTCCCATACTGAATTTTGCTTCATTGACTCGATCTCAGCCTTCATGGCCTTCTGCCATTCTTCAACTTCATGACTCTCAATAGCTTGCTTGAAGCTTGAAGGATCATTATCTTCATCTAGGATATCAGTTTCTTGCATGTACACTATAAAATCACTATCTTCCCCATATACTGGTCTTCTCTCTCTCTGGGATCTCCTAGGCTGAGGTGGAATTTGTTCTTCTGCAGGGTTATTTTCTAAATGGATATTATTCATAGGTTCATCTGCATGAGGTTCTAATGCTACTGGTTCTTCTAAAACTTGATTTTGGCTTTGAGTTTCTGTATCTGCATTATCTGCATTATTTGACTGAATTAAAGGCAAGATGTTCTGTAAATTTTCGTTTTCAGTAATTTCTTCTAACTCTAAAGATAAGTCTTCAAAATTAGTATTACTGTAACCTTCATCCAAAAATTTTGCTTGATGAGTTTCAAAAGTTCTGGTAAAATTTTGAGCTGCATAGAACCTATAGCCTTTAGATTTCTCACAGTAGCCAATAAAATGGCAACTGACTGTTTTGGATTCAAGCTTCTGTGTTTGTGCATTTGGCAACTTTGCCTCAGCCTTGCATCCCCACACATGGAAGTGATGCAAGCTAGGTTGCCTTCCACACCACAACTCAAATGGTGTCTTGTCTACTGATTTACTAGGTGATCTATTGCAAATATAATTTGCAGTCTTAAGAGCTTCACCCCATAAAAATATAGGTAGACCTGTAGTGCACATCATACTTCTCACCATGTTTAATAATGTCCTATTTTTCCTCTCTGCTACTCCATTTTGTGTAGGATTATAGGGAGTTGTGTACTGAGCCTTAATGCCATTTTCCTGTAAATATAGTGCAAAAGGACCCTTTTGCTGGCCTGCTTCAGTGTGTTTTCCATAGAACTCCCCTCCCCTATCAGATCTCACTAACTTAATTTTCTTCTCTAGCTGCAATTCAACTTCAGTTTTATAAATTTTGAATGCATCTAGAGCTTGTGATTTTTCTGATAGTAAATAGATATAGCAGTACCTGGAAAAATCGTCTATGAATGTGATGAAGTAAAAATTTCCACAGATAGTTTTGTGTTTAAATGGACCACATATGTCTGTATGTATTAGTTCTAATAGGTTTTGACTTCTTAAGGCCTTTTTCTTTCTGAAGTTTGTCAATTTCCCTTTAAAACACTCAATGCAGTCATTCAAATCTGTATAATCCAATGCAGGTAAGATTTTATTTTTCTCGAGTGTTTTTAGTCTTTCTTTGGATATATGGCCTAATCTTCTATGCCATATATTTGCAGACTTATTATTGAACAATGTTCTTTTTGTACCTGTGACAGTGTTATTCTCAATAGTGTTTTGATTATTTTCAATTAACATAATCTCCTGTTGAGCAACAGAACAATTTAATTTCAAATAATCATGCATAAACACACCACAGCCAAGATAATTTGAACCCTGAAACAGCTTTATTCCACTGAAATCAATAATGAGTTTGCAACCAATTTTAACTAGAAGACCTACTGAAATCAAATTCCTTTTCAAAGAAGGAATATAATAAACACTATCTAGAAAAAGAAAATTTCCTAAGCCTAAATCAATCTTCAGGGTCCCAATGGCCTTAACTGCTACTCTCGAACCATTGCCCACACAGACTTGGACCTCACTATTCTTTGGTGTCCTCCTGTTTGTTAAACCCTGCAAGGAATTTGTAATGTGTATAGGTGAGCCTGAGTCTAACCAGTAAGAGTGAGATGCTATATTAACAAAATTAACTTCTAGAGAAAAGACAGATTTTGGAAAAGACTCACCCTTCTTAATCATCCAAGCCTTGAAACCACTGCAATCTCTCTTCATGTGCCCTACTTTCTTGCAAAAATAGCACTTAAACTTAAAAGGTTTCTCAGCTTTATGTTCTGCAGGTTTGCCAGGGACTTTAGTGATGGTAGTCTTCTTGAGTTTAAGTTGGTTCCTTTTCTTCCATTTTGGCTTCTCAACTAGGTTTACTGCAGTAGTTGGTTTGCCTTCTTTTCTGATTCTCTCTTCCTCCACAACACATATAGAAATTAATTTGTTCAGGTCCCAGTTAGACTCTTGGGCATGGTAGGAGGTTCTCAGGTTACTGTAGGTGCTAGGCAGTGACTGAAGTGCCACATGCACAACCTGAGAGTCTTTAACTCCCATGTCTAAATCCCTCAGCCTCGAGTTGAGGTCAATAAGCTCCATAATGTGCTCCCTTACACTTCATTTTCCTGAAAACTGCAGCTCATTAAATCTTTTGGATAGCCTAGCAGCCTCAGCTTTGTCACTCTCCTGATATTTGTCTCCTATGGCTTCTAGGAAATCCATGGCAAGCTCTGGCTCAATGATCGAGCCCCTAACTGTGTCAGACATAGAGGTTCTTATCACATTTTTGGCTTTCCTATTGGCGCTATACCACTCCTTATAGTATTTTCTATCTTCTTCTGTGCTCTCAGTGTCCAGTTCTAATGGCTGTTCCTCAATCAAGCAAAGATCCATGTTTTGATGCATAGACAGATAAAATTCAACTTGGTTTCTCCACTTCTTATAATTCCATCCATTAAGCAACTGAATTTGGCCTATAGTGACCACATTCAGACCTAAAAAACACAGAAAAATAAAGAAAATAAGATTTCTGCAGTAAAACTCTTATCTGTGTGTTAATCTTTAAAACAAAATCATGTATTTGAATGACACACCCAAAATAAAGCAAAAGACATAAAATTCAAGAGCAGTCATGAGCTTTAAAATTAGGCAGATACATGATTAGTTTTCCATAAAACCCCATAACTGAATTAATATCAAGTAACACCTTTGTGGCATAAAACTCAACATTCTAAAGTTCTAAATCACCATACTGCATTTTACAAAAATCAGTCATTCCTTGAATCAGTCAAGATCTTTGGACAAGAAAAGCTTCAAGGTATCTAAATAGATAGTTGTGATTACATATGATGCTGTTCTGCATTCAAAATTACACAGTGAACAACTTCTTAGGAAGACAAAATATAAGTGCAATTTTAAATGCAGTAACACAAGTTTCAGTTTTGTTAATACTCAAATTTTGTAAAACGACAGTGAAGATTTGCTTTGTGCAAAATAATCAATATAATTTTCCAAGAATCACAAAACTAGAATTAATAACCATATGCTCAGTTTCTGTATGAACTTATTAATTTATGCTATGATAATAACAATACTACAGATTTTAATGTTGGGAGATATATCTCTAGTTGTTAACTAAAAACCATAGCATACTTAAAACTAACAATACTCAATCAAAATCATCAAATCATACCATCACAGTAACCATACAATTTCCAAAACAAAACTTCATATCACACGATTACAGTAAGGCATTCAACCATATATGCAGAAATCCTTCAATATGCATGATCAAGCTTTCCAAATATGATTATGACAACCCTTTCCATATGCTAAACAGTAATCCATATGACAACCCTTTCCATATGCAGAAATTGAAATACAAGTTCCGGGATTCCCAATGAACATACCTTGGCCTCTGCTACAGCGCTGCAACAATTATTTTATAGCGGAAGCAAAAGAAAATAAGCAGCAATTTCAACCCTTTCACATGATCCAATCAATTCTAAAGGGGGTCTTGAATCCCATAACTGAGAATTCATCTCAGTGAGCCCTAACTCAATCCGATTCCTAAAGCAAAAGTGACCGTTATGTTCTAACGGTAACATTCTTTAAATAATATGTAAATTCTGGACTCGGGTTTGGGCCTGTTTAATGAGTTGGATTAGTACTAAAAACGGGGTTAAAACCACTTAAGGCCTGCTTTAGTCTAAATAGAAAATATATTTTATTTTCCAGAAAATAATTTTCATAGTATGGTTTTTCTGAATAAAAACAAAAACGCATGATATGTGTTTTATGAAATTCCTAAGCTCTGATACCAATTGTTAATTCTACATGATGCAACAACCAACACATCAAAACAAGATCATATCATACAACACATATATGCAATATCAATTAAACCAGCTACACAACATCCACACAGAAACTGCATAATAGCTTTCCTAGTAGAACTAGGACTCCACCTGCATCATTGACGTTCTGGATCCCTGCAGAAACAACTTGACCAAGGTTAGACATCTTGAACAACTGGAAACAATAATGAATAGCAGCAGCAGAACTCGAGAAGAAAGTCTTCTGTATGTCAACACCAAAAGCTTCAGAATGGGGCTGAACAATATGCAATACTCGGTGATGAATACAGGGACTTTGCTCCCTATTTATATTGGCCAATAAACCCGAGCTGGACTCATCCCATAAGGAGTCCAATACTTGCTTCATGTTTATCTTGATAGGAGACTCAGAATTTATCACAAACTCTTGATGTAATACAGGTTGATTACTAATGAGTTTCCTACTTCCATTGAAAGATATACACCTCAATAGATAACCAGAAATAGAGTTATATTCATGTACTTCTTGTTATCTACATAGGATTAAATCAACTGGTCTAATCTTAATGTGATTCAGATAATGTTAAGTCCACATATTCTAACACCTTCTTGACAGTTCATCAAAATGGATTTGACTATTCGCTGAATATTATTCTCAATTTTCAATCAGAAGCTGTTAATTATGATATTGCTGACTTGGGCCTGACAGTTTAAATACAGAAGCATGCAAAACCATATGATTAACTTGGCACAACACCTTGTTAAGGATTAATATGCATGATGAAGTTGTTACAAAATATCAATTGGCCGGAGGCATTCTAGATTTCCCTGCCCTTGAGATGAACTTTAGCCCTGCAGACAGGTTGAATGTTAATATATAGCATCTATCACATATAGAATAACGCTCGAGTTACCTTCTGTAATATGTAGCAGGTGAGCAGCTGTATGTTTTGATTGCTTCATTCACAGTCTGTACTCCATCACTTGGAAGTTGCATTCGATCAGCAGCTGTATGTGATGAACAGCTTCTAAAACGCTTAATTTTTTTTGCTTTTTTTTTTTTTTCAGCCTCCCTTTTCATCTCCAAAGATAATAAAAGCAAATGGAGCAAGTTTGCCTTGACCGCACTGCTGGCTTAGTTTCCTTGCGTACCTAGAACTATCGCATCCAGTTCTACCGCTTGGCTGAGGGGTAAAGAAGTTTTTATTTATTTATTGCATTTGAGTCTCTTAATGTTCCTGCTAAGTCAATTTCCCACATTGATACACAACTTGATAAATAATGTTTTCTCTATATAATAACTCATTAGCTATGTGACATCAATTTGTTGACGATAGATACGTACATTTGTGCCTGATTTGTGCAGACATGTTTGGAAAGAGAGAGAAAGGCTAGGGTGCTTAATTGAATATTTTACATTTTTCTTCTTGAAATTGTTTAGATTGCAGCATGACTCTATTTCGGTAGCTTGTATTCATCTTTAATCTTCTAGATTTGAGGAAGGCGGGTGGGGCTTTTCCTGTTTGATAAAGCTTTGTATGCTAAACTGCATGAATATTTTAATACCTCAGGTATGGATTTAACAAACTACTGGATACCTCATGCTGACGTTGTATCTAGCATTCCCCTGAATACATTCTTTCCAAGTGAATAATTATATAAGCACATCAAAACAAACTACTGGATATGTCGTCTGTTGCCGAGCTTTCTATTCTTTCCATTTGGCTTGGCTTTTTCTCTTTGGAGGAATTTCAGACTTCCTGCTGCCCCATAATTGAGCATGGTTGTGTTAAACACTTCAAAGGCCAACACTTGGGAGTATATTTTGAATGTGATATTTTTTTCATTACACGTATATCATGTTATGTCGCTTTGACACTAGTCTTAAGTTATCAAGTTAGCAGAAGATATTAAGGAAAGCACTCATTTTACTGAATATATAATGAATTGCTTCGCTCTCTCATGTATACATGTGCATTTTGAAGCAGGCAAGTGCATTTGAAGGTATAGTTTTCGCTCTATCTGACGTTAAGCCTGAAGTGGTTGTGAGGCTAGGTAAAGTCATAATTGCTGACAGCTTTGGGTCAATCAAGCAATTCCGGTGTGAAGGCTCTTTGCGCATCACATATCTGAATTTGAACTTGCAAAGCCTAGAAAAACTTGAATGTATCTCATATTGGTTTTTTTTTTAGTGAGGTTTCATTTCTTATTGTCTATACTATATGTTCATTGGACTCTTGGTGATAAATTGAAACTTTTTGTTCCATTTATTGTGTCACTATGCAAATTGGTGCTGAACTTATATTCAGTGTGCTTGGTTGCAAGTACAACAGAATAACTGTTACTCACAAGAAAACGTTTTCTTGTATGTAATATCTTTTCTTTTTGAAATTTTAGTCTCCCTTATATGTTTCATATGTTGGCTTAAACAGATACCTCGTGGATTTGTTTGTAAAATATACACAGGCTTCTTATAGTTGGCTTAGACATACATCTTGCATTTTAACGATCCGTTTTCTTTTATCATGATCATGGATGCAATACTGAAAACTATTTTCTTTGCCTTAGTCTTCAGCAATCTGCGACCTTTTTAGAGATGCTGTTGGCGCGATTCATCATCTTACTCACGAGGCCTTTCCTTTACAGCCTTTCCTTTTCATATTACTTACACGGATGATTCCGCTACTATGCGGGTGCAAGAAAATCAAACGCTTGGGAGAGGGAGTTAAATTGTTGAGTAGTTTGCAGGCGTTTGCAAGGGAATTATAGTTCTGTACCAAAGAAAAAATACATTTTTCACCATATCTTTTTCCCACTCAGAATCAGAATCATAGTTTTCTGTGTCCCTCCATTATTACTCCTCCACAGTGAAAATCCATTTTACCATTTCTTTTCCCCGCTCAGAAATCAGAATCATAGTTTTCTGTGTCCCTCCATTATTGCTTCTTTCACTGCCCATCTTTCTTCTGCTTCTCTCTCTTCTTCGCAGCTCTTCTTTGGAAAACCATCAAGTATTAAGGTGCCCAACCAAATTGAGGGGCGCAGCAAATTGCTTGAAGCATCAGAATTGTAACAGAAGTTTAACCCTCCTTTCAAACATAAAAATAATTAACTGGGGGCACAAATACAATGGGACCCTCTTTTAAACATAAACATCATTAGTGAAAAACGGACAGAAAAAAAGAAGTAGAAAACTGAAAATCACACAAGAGAATGAATAGATTGTCGCAGAACACAACCAGACAAAGTTAACTCAGTCTGTTTCTTTCTTTCTGTGTTTGTTTTGAGTCATTGAGTGTGTAGATTTAGTTTCAAGAAATTCAATCTATAGAGGGGATTCGTCTCCATTTGGGAAGGCTTGGTTTTGTTTTGTTTCGTGTACTCTGTTTTGGCTAAAACGGAATGATATGGTTTTGCCTGAAATAGTTTAGTTAGAGGTATGGTCATTGTTGTTGATGTGCTTGTCGTGTGTTCGCTGAGTTTATTGAATATTTGGTTATTAGATTCATTACTGAAAACAAGGGCAGGCCTTACTTTGAAGAATTTGAGGAATCCCGTTATGCGTTTCTTTGTGCCTTCATACAGAAGAATTCTATAGTGACACCAGAGTGGGCCCTGGAGTTTTGGCTCGTTCATGTCCACACATTGGATATTTGAACTGGATCAGTTTTCAGTAATGCTGGTACTGGTAATCTTAAAATGATAGCATGCCTTTGTGCATGTTGTGTGAATAATTGAATCTTTTTTTTTTTTTTGAAAGGAATAATTGAATCTTTAAAGAAGGGTGAATGAAGTAACCTAAAAATTGAGTAGATGAAACCTTTCTACCTGCGATATGCTCTCTCTCTCAATGTTCTTCGATTTAGTGTACTTTTGTCTAGTACAACGCTCTTCAGAGTCAATAGTTTGTTTACATTATTCACCGCCGTATTTTTATTAAAAGGGAAACTAGAGATTTTACCCAATAAGTGAAATGAAGATTGACAGTTGCATTAGTTAAAGTTGAATTCAATTGGCTTATCTCCAAGACCGAATCAGACGTCCATATTTCATCTTGGTTGGTTGATAAAAATGGAGATACTGGTGGCGTTTTTTTTTTTTTTTTTTTTTTTTTTTTTTTTTTTTAAATTTTTAAGGAGAAATGGATTAGGCGATATTAGTTCCTCGGAGACAGACAATGCAAGGCACAAGTCCCACCCTCAAACCCGAAGGTGAAGGGTCTGCCCCACTCTGGGAACCCACCGCCCGTCCCCCAACTCAATTTATTAATAAAAAAGGAGAAAAATACATCGTTCAAGGGAGAAAACAAAATTAACAGCGAAATAGAAGAGAGGGAAACTTCCCCCTCATGAACAAATCTACAAGAAGAAAAAATCAGCCACATAAGTGAAAACTGGACACACGAACTATGCCAGAATTTTGGTTGCGCCTGCATGTAGATGCATATGAAGCTAACATTGCGCACGACCTCCTGGGAATGAAAGCCTCTGAGAAGGAGCGGGCAAGAAAGGCAGACGAACATAATCATCTCAGCAACCTGTGAAGCGATAATTTGGGAGTCCCAAAAATCCGCCTGCAAGTACCTGTGAAGCTCTGCAGGAGGTCTAGGATACCAGGTAAATGAGTGTTTTGAAACACCTAAGTTTGCCATCTTATCTGCAGCTGCATTCCCTTCCCTAAAAATGTGAGTACTACGAAATTGCATTTGTTGAATGTTCTTCAAGCAGTTTTGCCATCTAACTCTCAAGTCCCATGGAGGAGAGAAAGAATCGGAGGAGAGAGATGCTAAAACACTAATAGAATCACTTTCCAACCACAGAGTAGTCCAACCTCTAGTGAAAGCAACTTCAATAGACACAATAACAGCATAAAGTTCAGCATAAAAGGAAGAATTGCAACCCAGAGGTTGGCAAAAACTCCCTAAATAGACCCCAGAAGCATCGCGAAAAACTCCTCCACAAGCTGCAGGACCAGGATTACCTTTCGCCAGACCATCAGTGTTAACTTTAACCCAAGGAGGGAGGGGGGGATGCCATAGGACACGTTGAATCTTGGGCGCTTTACGAGGCTTGGGGCACACCCCAAGGGAAGAAAGAAGTCGGGAATCCAGGACGCCTTTATAGTAACCAGGAACAAGAGAACCAAATTGCCGAATCCATGCCATAATTGAACAACACAGTGTAGAAAAAATAGGGGAACGATTATCAAACCTGAGTCTATTTCGCGCCTTCCAAATTTCCATGAAAGTAAGCAAACCAGCTGCCAACCACAAATTATAAAGCTGAGGGGAAAAACTCTTGTGACAAAAGCCAACCCAAAAATCCAACAGAGAGTCATAAGCAGGAAATGAGGTTCCAAACTGAGTTGCCAGCCATCCCCAAAGATATTGGGAGAAAGGGCAGTGTAAAAATAAATGTAAAGCTGACTCTGCCGAACTGTTGCATAATTGGCAGATGGACACAATCGGAATCCCACCTCTTTTCAGCCGATCATCAGTGGGCAAGCGATCTAAGAGAATCCTCCAAGCCAAGAAAGAAAATCGTGGAGGAATGAAGGAATGCCAAATAGTAGAAGCCCAGTCTCTCAAAATAAACTGACGTCTAAGCAAGTTATAAGAATCAATGAAGGATAACTCTCCAGAGGCTGTAGACTCCCAAATGAGCATATCAGGTTCAGTGTCTAAAGGGAGACAAATATCAGAAATTTTCCTGTACAGGTCAGGAAAAGTATCTAGGAAGAAAGAGGGAAACTGCCAAGAATGATCAGAGATGAAATCAGCCACACGTAGATCACTGAATCCTGACCAGTCGAAAAAACCCAACATTTCCAAAATTGGATCATGAAGCCATTTATCTTTCCAAAATGACACTGAGCGACCATCTCCAATAATCCAACGACAATTGGATTATTGGATTCAACTTACAATATTACTGGTGGCGTTTTACTTACAATATTAAACATTACTGGTGGCGTTTTACTTACAATATTAGTTTCAACTTGTGTATCCATAATAGATTCAACCAGTTCTTAATACTAGTCAAGAGGATTTTCTCTCTTGTATGTATGCATGCAAAAATAATGAGGTAAAGCTTGTTTCATGATTAATATCAGTCTGTAGTGCAGTTGTCTTTATTCTTCATTGTCATGTTTAACAGCGTGGCCAATTTGAAACTGACCTAGGTCAATGGTGCAGCTAGCTCTTTATTAATTCTTGGATTTGTTTAGAAATTGCAAGATGGAAAATGCAGTGTTCAAGTAATAGTACATTTATATTATTCAACATGTTTTTTTTTATCCAGAGGGAATAGAGTTTCTCAGTATCTCAGTTGGATATACCATAAAATCTTCAATCCTAAACCCGATAAGAGAAGTGCAGATTTAATTCAAGATTAAATTCATCTTCATAGAAGAAGATATGGAGTGCCTATGTGGGTTTTTTAAACAAATACGGGTTTCAATTAGATATGGGTTGCATTGTATTTGCAATATCTTCAAGCTCACATCATCCATACACACAAAAATTTGAACTAGTTCTTAATCTTAGTCAAAAGAATTTCTCTCTAATTGTATTCACAAATGTGTCGGTGGAAAATATGACAAATATAAATTTGAGTTTCAAAGTATTGTCAATGATATGATCCTACTATGACACTAATGTCAATGAAATCATCCTATTATGACACTAATACACCTGTTTTAACGCCTATTGAAATATTGTCAGATGAGAAAAAAGATTTCTTTTTTGTTTTTTTATTTGGATACCGGACACCCAACCTTAATGGGAGACTACTCTGCAGGCGGAGAGGGAAATAACTCGAATAAGATGAAGATGAGGAAAACGATGAAAAATAAGCATCATCGATGGGAATCAGTGTAGAAGATTGGAGGTAAAACAGAGGTAAAATCTTGCCTTGGCCAAATGAAGAAAGAGTGTAATGGCCTTCTCAAATAATTTTGCTTGCAGATGATGATGTAGTGCATGTGTTTCTGGGGATGTGAAAGCGATAGGATGCGAGCTCCCACTTTAAATTGCCAGATTTCTGATGAGTTTTTCACACCCAAATTCTCATCGGTACCCAAATAGGATGGGGAATTGTTTGAAGCCTTCCTCCAACAATGGAGCACCAGCTCCCCGTCAAGCACCACCCCAAGGACCACCACCACAAGCACCACCGCAGCAAGCGCGTGGAGCTGGTGGCAGGGCAGAAGATCGGCTCAATCAGCTGGCCCAGCCTCGTCAACTGGCTGCTCGAGCTCAACCTCCTCTTAACCGAAGTCAGTCTGAAAGGATACGTTTGTTGGGAGAGAGACAGATGCTGAGTGAAGGAGGCCGTAGGAGTACTTCCTCCCTCGGCTATCCCACCCTCCTCCATTGTTGCGGTTGCAACGATACCTATATCATTTGCAACTGCCTCACCGGAGGTGGCCTCACCGGAGGTGGGGGAGGACAAGGTACCCATATCGTTTGCAACTGCCTCACCGGAGGTGGGGGAGAACAAGGCTGAGAAGGCGGTTTGCAGAGGAAGATGACGGTAGCGAGAGATAAAATTCTGTAATCTGCAGTGACTTAAATTATGTAATGTTTCCTTTGTTTGTTCTGGGCTGAGGCCTTTTGGGCTTTTCCCTTTTAATGTTAATGAGTAGATGTCTGTTGTTTGTTCTGGGCCTGAGGCCTTTTGGGCTTTGTCCTTTTAATTTTAATGAGAAGTATGTCGGTTCTAAAAGTTGTTTGCGTATTTCAATTCATTTCGTCCATCCTACAGCTTTTTCACATTTATGTTCAACCTAGCTGAGACGAATAAAATAGCTGGATGAGAAATGCATAGGACTCATTGGTACAAGTTTTTTTGTTTGGTAAAAGTTGATTTGGGTTTTACTTGTAAAGATTAATATTGGGCATGAGACAAAGATACAAGAATAGCAACAGTGATCTCGTGAAGTGAAGGAGTTGAAGCTAGTTGATCTCGTGAGAGCTGGAACTTCCTCCCATGCAAATATACTCATTGAGTTGTCAAAACAACTATAAACTATGACTCCCAACACACCTACCTAACCTAATTTTTCCCAGCATTTATTCTTCAAAATTCTCATTCTTTTTAAACTAACAATATTATTGGACTCCCTCTTGGATTTGGCAAAAACTACTCCCTAAAAGAGAGAATAATTGCCCACGCAAGCTGATCAGAATAATATCTCTCATTCTCTCACTCATTTCTATATTGCTACCCTTATATAGAAGTTCCAAAACGACATCTGCTTTCCCATGTGCACCACTGCCTCTAAAACTTCTCTGTGTAAGTCTCAGACCTATCCAACTCATGTCTCTTCATCACGACAAACCCTCCCAACCATTTTTACGTACATGTAGCACTTCGTAGAAGCCGAAGCAAACAATCTCACTTTCCCTAAACTGGTCCAATACAGCTACGTATAAATATATACAGACCCTTCACCCTTGTTTTATTCAATTCAGTTTCATTTTCATATGCATCGTAGAAAACAAAGACCCACATCGAAAGGTCCTCGATCTTCAAGTCATTGCCTTTTCTGGGAAATAATTTGTTGGGTTTGTCTTAAATTCCTTGCCCAGCCTTTTTCATTAAAGTCCAGTTGGTTAGTTCTCTATTAATGTTTAGTCTTCTATCAGATTAGTTCCAGACATTAAATGAGGGCCATATGTATTCCTAGCTAGGGTTAGGGTTTATACATGGGGGAATCATTTAAATTTTTAGTTTAAAATCTATAACTAGGGTTTTGTGACTGATGGGCATTGAACCTGAATTATAGATACACAAAAAGATAGAAACAAAAGATGCTTAGATAGCAGCCAACTACAGGTGGTGTGGGGATAATATTCTCTTTTTGATTAATTAAACTTGATATTATAATGTGATTGTGAATACTTAATTAGATTGATTCCATAGAGTTGGTGGCAATTTTGGACAGATTTGAGAAGAGGGAGAAAATGTGAGAGAAATAACACAAGCAGATGGATTTTAGCGGAGGGGGGGAGCAAGAGATCTGAGATGGTGATGATAATAATACAAGAGAAAAGAGAATCGATGTTGGGAAGTATCTGACTTTATGTGGCTTTGATAATCTCATTACTCAGCATTTTTTGGGGGGTAAGTTTAGTTGTCTCTATGACTCTATCTGATGGAATGTCAGTGAGGTACTGAATGGGAAAAAGAGTCACCGGTCACGATATTCCATGCACGTCTTCGTCAGTTCCTTCACCCTTCAAACCCCACAAGCATACACTCCTAGTTAGTCTCATTTCCTAAATCTTCAATTCCTCTCTCTTTGTCTAGATATTAGCAAAGCAAATACACTCCAAGTCATCTGAACAATTAACCATTTCTCTTAAGTTTTGTAGAATATGTGTTTTCAGATTGACACGCTGACAATTTGATATACCTGAAATATCTTGCACTCCTAGTTAAGCAAGCTCATTGCCTAAATCTGCGATCTTTCTTGGTCTCTCTCTATCTCTTTGGCAATTCATGAAGAAATTACTAGCATAGTCCTCAGAACAATCAACTTACCAAGTACTTATTCAATTAATTTTTGCTCAAAGACGTATTATTAATAATCTGACAACATAAATACCAGATACCTAGTTTTCACTCATTCTACAACTTATACTCCAGTCTTTCTCGCTATCAAATAGTAATTTTCAACAAGCATGTTGCTGATAAAAGAAGAGGGCCTCGAGAATATCGGCCTAAAAGATCAAATGTAATGTGAAGCTGGGTAATTTGAGAACATGGAGGATACATGTGGATCTTGGCAAAACTATCCGAATCTTAATCCGCTAAACTTTTTAATTACTCATAAAAGTAAAGACATCTGTTTCCTAGAACTGAGCATGAATCTAAGAAACAAGACAATGAATCAATTTGGAAGTTTTGAAATCTTATGTCAAATTCTTAAGTTTCCATGAGCTTAATTAGTAATGATCTGGCTAAGGAACCAACAAACTATTACAGTGCTATATACAATAATATTAAGATTAAGCTGAGATGTATATATATATCTATTGTGATTATCAACAAAGGCCATTCTTTCATTTCCTTTCTTTCTATGACTCCCATATGGTCATCGTTACACCCTAAAAATTCATAATATAGCACACTCCAAGAAAGCCAAGAGGTCCAAACAAATCAAGCATAGAGGCCTTGGCCTCAAGATTAAAGGCAAAATTAAATGTAAAAGGAAGAACGCCAACCGACATGATCGAATTAACAGAAGGTCATGTAATATGTCTATATATCAGCAGTTGATGATCAATCAGGTTCTGCTATTTGATTACCTTAGGCCGGTGTCCGAGCCTGAGCTCAAGATCCAACTCTTCAATGGAGCTGGGGCGGCTAAGTACTTCAAAACCCTCCGATTTTAGGAAAAGAGGTAAAGAATCTTTGGATGATTGCTTCTCCTCCATTATTTTTCTTCTCTTGCAACTAATGATAGCTTCATTTTCATCACCACCAGCTGACACAGATGGACGAGCACAGCGGACGACCAAATTCAAACTCACAGACAAATCAGCTGTAACATAATCAGCACCCTTATTAGCCCTACATGGCCCAGATTCCACAATTCTCGAGATCTTCTCTGCAGCTTCAGTCTTTCTTGCAACAGAGTTATTATAATATCTATTTGCGGTCAAGATTGACCTGGACGGAGGAGATGATACAGAGGATGACCTAGAAGTTGGGATATTCAAGGTAATTTTCTCTTGACCACAATTTTGATCTTTACCTGGTAATTGAGTCGAAACCCTAGAAGGCGATGAGGGAGGATCTGAACTAGGGTTATTAGGGTTATAAACCAAGGCACAAACTTGATGATGAGATGGGTATTGATGAAAAGTGCCCAGAGATGATGAGAAGGGATTGATTTGGACAGAGATATCCTGATGATTCTGATGATGATGGGCAGTTTCGACATTTTGGTCATTATTGGGGGACTGCTTGAGTCTAGCTCTGTCTCTCCTGTGGACATTCATGTGGCCGCCAAGAGCTTGAGCCGAACGAAACTCTCTCCTGCAGAAGCTGCAGGAATAAGATCTCGGTGGCCATATGCAACCTCCGAGAGGCCCCGCTGCATCTTCTGCAAAAGCTTGTTCTTCCCACGACGATTCGTCATGGGAAGGCACCTGAACTTCATGAGAAGCACTCATCAGACTACTGTGCTTGCGCTTTGCCCACATCCAGTACCGTGCTTGCTCCATTAATGCAATACCAGCTGCCAGGCTTTGAAGTTGATCGAATCGAATTCTAATCTACTGAGCAAGGTTAGAGAAAGAGAGTGGTGATGAGGTCTGTATTTAAGCTAGCTGCAAGAGAGTTAAAAGTACTTGGATTGATCTGAGGAAGTGAGGTTGCTTAGGAGAGTTGTTTAGAAGGTATAAAGTGGTGGGTACTCTACCTCTTGCTATTTGTTTTTTAAGCTTTTCTGGTTGGGTTTCAGTCAGTATTCACTGATGAAATGAGGAGGTATGATTATTTTTCTCTCTGTATTTTTCTTGAGGAGGGGAAGCAAAGGCTTAATAAATGTTCACTGTTGTGGGTCCTGATGAGACCCTCTTGTAAGATGAGGGTGCTTATAGACAAACTGAAACAATCTGACTGAAATCTCCTCGAGGGTCCTTGAGGGAGATTTAAACAAAAGAGCTAGTGACAACAAGATGCTTCAATTATTCCTCCTCATTTGTACTTAGATGTAACTCGCAACCTCAAGTCAAGACAGATGATATATACATATATAGTACCAAAGATATTAACCATTTATGGTTTTACCTCCTGGATACTTTTAGTTTTGCTGATTCATATGCTTGAAGCATCAAAAAAGGAAAAAGAAATTCATATGCTTGAATGAACAACTGTAAGAACAATTACCGGTATATAATTCCGGATACGTACACAGATATGTTTTAGAGTGGATGTTCATAAATTTTAATTCAAGCTTTCCTATTTCTCACCATCACAAATTTTAATTCAATACTCTAAATTATTCATTTCTTTAAATTCTTATATATGTATTAACTATGCAAAAATTAGTCAAATGAAAAATCATTTGGTAATCAAAACTAGTGTTGTATAGACAAATGTAGTATATGTTGGAAATAAAACGAACGATAATGATGGTCATGCATGAAATAGCTAAGTGATTTCTAATTTAGCTGCTTCTTGGGACTAACTATTTTTACAAAAGAGGTTAACAAGTAAATGGTTCGGATCATTGCATATTAATCCATCAAGTCCATGCATTTCACCAAATGAAGGGCCTCTAGAGTCCTCTGCTGTAATTTTATTCCTACATGCAAGTAAAAACTTTTATTTTAACAGTTTAAACAGAAAACCCTAGATACCAATGTTGCCAGCTGCCTTCACAATTGTATATTCACTGTTTTATTTTCTTATGATCGATTTCGTAAATATACACGTGTGCCGAATATTGGTGGTCTTCTGGGTTGACAGGAAGCCGTCCGTTGTTGAACTTCTGGCAAGTATGAAGTTACAACATCTAGAACACGTACGTAAACGTCTAAAGACACCAGTCAACTGAAGACCTCTTTTTTAGCTTTTCTTTAACATAATCTAGGACCTAAAGGAAGAAATGCTAGACGAATGAGAAAAAAATTTAGATAAGTAAATGGCAGGATGCATGCATCTATATCGTTGCAATTCTTTCTCGTTGGTAATATGTGATGAAATTTAACTTATAGTAAGAATTTGGACATGTTAATCAAAAATATCTGCTCTAATACTATGATATTGTTGTTGGTTCACCATCCATTTGAACAGACTAATTTTTTATTTTTCTATGTATACCCTTTTCCACTTTTCTTTCTTCTGAAGTTGGCTTTGAGAACGTATCATAACTCTCGAATTGGTTGACGCAATCCAGAGAAATGGCAATCATTATTATTAGAATTTGAGACTCACCGGCTCATGGTATATTTGTAACTATCAATTATATATTACAGATATGAGTAGTTCATATTTTCTCCATTTGGAGTTGTAGACAATTTACGTTGTCATTTCCCTAAAAAAAAATATTTGTTGAACTAATGAATGAAGTTAAAAAAAAACATTGTAATTTTGTGAAAATCAGAGGCAACACATATAGTTCAATGATGGAAGAATTGTATTCATCGGATTTCAATGACACAATTTCGTTGCTCTCAAATCTTTTGAGAAGGGAACCAAGTAACTGATGCTTTGGCCAATTTTGGTGTTTCATCGACGAACTTGACTAGGTGGGATTCATATCCAGATTTCATTAATCAATTTTGCATTCTAGATAGACTGGATCTTCCTAACTTTCGTTTTCGATAATTTCTGTTGTTTCAGCATTAGAAGTCATGTTTTCTGGTTGATCTATTCGAGTTTTATTTGTTTTGAAAGACGGGTTGTATGCCCTTCCTGATCATTGGTATTTTTTTTTTTTTGAAGGGGTAGGATTGTCCTCTCCTCATGCTTATATTTTCCTATATTTTAATAAAAAATTTACCTCGCCATTGAGGGTTTTGATTAAAGAAAAGAAAAAAAAAAGGCAACGCGTATAGTTCATGGAATACATTCTTGTTTTCTGACTTCCGTATCAAACAGTGGACGAGTCTTTTTACGGTTTTTTCAAATTGTATATCATGTGTAATGCTTTAGGGTGTCAATTTTCTTGGAAATAATAGAAGGGAATCATCAGCCATTCTCAATTCTTTAACAATACAAGTTCTAGTTGGTTGATTAATCATCAGGTTAACCTTCATTTCCACCTGAACTTAGAGTTTTCAAAACAAAGTAACGTACAAGACTTTGATGTCAATAAAGTCGGTCAATAATGACGAATTTTAAATACCGTGCCAGAAATTAATGACTGTTGTGATACGGGTCAAGTCTTTAGTTTTTGGCTTAAGCATTCGGCCAGGTCCATTTGACTCCTCCGAATGTATGTGTCAAGAAATAGCCATCGTGTCCTGTAAAAGGCCACTCCAAGATGATCATGAGAGTGTGTGTGTGTCTATATATATATATATATATATATATATATATATAGGCCTTCTTGGGTGTGGACGTCTGGACCTTTTGCTTCGGTGCGGATTTCCAGTTTTTCTCCACTTTCCGATCATATTTTCACATCTTAGCCGTTCAGTTTTTAGGTCCTAATGTATAGATCATCTCTGCAAAATTTCAGCCAATTTGGTGATCGTTAAGTCATCCAAAACTGCAATTTACCATTATAAATATGAATGGTTCCGGTTCGACAGTTTCGGTCCGTTCGTGTAAATTGCAGTTTTGGATACCTTAACGATCACCAAATTGGCTGAAATTTTGTAGAGATGATCTATACATTAGGAACTAAACATTGAACGGTTAAGATGTGAAAATATAATCGTAAAGTGGGAAAAAATGGCAAATCCGTACCTTTTTGCTTCGGTGCGGATATCCGCACCTGAGCAAAGTTCTATATATATTATATATATATATATATATATATATATATATATCTAGACCCCAGATCCTTTAATCAACAAGGGCAGCTAACCCTTTTCGCCTATAGCTTTGAGCACTTATTCCTTTTGTACCCCTGTCACGAGCTTATAGGAAGACATTACTACCACAGGAAACTGTAGATCCTACTCACGGAGCAGCGGATATAGTTGCTCGTAGAGGTGACAGAGCAGTAGACCATGTACTCCTTCTTACTGACCGGTCGAAAAGCGGTCGATAAGCAAGAGCACTTCTAGAGAAGCTTTAGCTCTGAGGGCATGTTAAACGCCTTGTCCTGTATGACATTACCCGCAGCTTACCGAGAAGTATATATATATATACAGTCCGTCTCAGGTGCGGACGTCCGTACCGAGCGGACGGTACAGATTTCCTGTTTTCAACCACTTTCTGGCCACATTTTTACATCTTAACCGTTCAGTTTTTAGGTCCTAGTGTATAGATCACCTCTGAAAAATTTCAGCCAATTTGGTGATCTTCAAGGTATCCAAAACTGCAATTTACCATTATAAATACGAACGGTTCCGGTTAGACAGATTCAGTCTGTTCATGTAAAATGTAGTTTTTGATGCCTTAACGATCACCAAATTGGCTGAAATTTTGTAGAGATGATCTATACACTAGGACCTAAAAACTGAACGGTTAAGATGTAAAAATGTGGCCGGAAAGTGGTCGAAAACAGGAAATCCGTACCGAAAATTCGGTACGGACGTCCGCACCTGAGAAAATTCCTATATATATATATATATATATTAACCCAAGTCTTTTATTACATCATATTGAGGTCTTGAATGACATAGTCACGTATGGAGACCAAGATCACATGTATTTATACAATGATCAATAAATATAATTAATCAGAGAGTTAAACAAATATGTAAGTTTCTATTAAAAAAAAAAAACTAGCCACAAGAGCGTAGCCAGAGTAATCGTGAGAGAGGAAAACCCTAGCCTACAAAACATTAATTTTTCAGTGAAGACGATAGAGATGGAAGCTGTTAATGAAATGGAAGTGCGCTTGGCCGCATCACTGGGACTAGCAGATGCACAGAAGCTAGTAGATCTTCGACCACCGAAGGGGGAAAGGCTACGAAGGTCACAGACATACTTGGTGGGAAAGCTACTGACTGCTCGAGGTTTTAGCAAACGCTTGTTTATGGGAATCTTCCGGCTAACCTAGCAACTCAATGGCTGCTATACTATCCAATAACAAGATGACCGGTTATTGTTTACTTTCCCGGACCTGTTGGATCGTAATCGGATTATTCAAGGAGGGCCGTGGGGTTTTGATCGTGCCCCGGTGGTGTTAGCACCCTGTGATGGTGTTGGGCCTATTAGAGACGTCCCCATTTTCGCCTTAGCTTTCTAGATCAAGGTGCATGGATTCCTGTTGAGAATATATACATCCCACATGGAAAAAATGGGACATTGCCTATGAATTTATAAGGGTTTGAGTCACTCTATCCATTGCCAATTGATTTTGGATATGAACCCCAGATTACTTTATCATGGTATCAAGGCCAGGTTATCCCACGTGTGCATGCCTCGCAGCCATACAGTCTCCACGTCACCCAAAGTTGTCCACGTGTATGGCTTGAAAATTCGCCACACGTTCGGAGGCGTGTTAAGAATATATAAATCCCACATGGGAAAAATGAGACATTGCCTATGAGTTTATAAGGGTTTGGGCCACTCCATCTATTGTTAATTGGTTTTGGATGTGAACCCTAGATTACTTTATCATGGTGTCAGAGCCAGGTTACCCACGTGTGCATGCCTCACGGCCACACTGGCTCAACATCACCTAAAGTTGTCCACGTGTATGGCTTGAAAATTCGCCACACGTGTGGGGGTGTTGAGAATATATACATCCCACATGGGAAAAATTGGACCTTGCCTATGAGTTTATAAATGTTTGGGTCACTGTATCCATTGCCAATTGGTTTTAGATGTGAACCCCAAATTACTTTATCAATTCCTACCGGCTTTCCACATGAATTAGTGCCTTCAGTGAGTGGGGAGTGCACTGGGACGGTACATTCAGAAGGATACAATTAATGGAGTTTGACGCAAGTCAGATTCAAACTAAGATTGAAGTAGACCTGATGCAACCGGTAATTTTTTGCCGGAGTTTCACGATGACGACAGCATTGATATGGACCAGGATTTCTTCTTTGAAAACCTATATGGATGGTGTAGGGATTGAGGTCTCCTTACCCATGTTGGGTTGTCGTGCTCTAGACCACTGCTGCAGGAAGTCTTGAGAGTTGAGATGACTTCTACGAGGCAGAACATAGAGCGAGTGTTGAGCAGGGTGGATGTGACACCAACTGCAGGTGCATCCTTGGTCTTTAGGGCACAAGCGGTTTCAACAGTGGCGTCTGGTTTGAACAGGGTTTTACCTGCTGCAAAACCTAATTCAAGGATAGAGATACACCTCTGATCCATGATAGTGGCCAAGGACAGGATAGAAAGCCAAGATGGTGGAAATGGATCAACGGCAGGGGAAGCTAAGGATAGACATGATATAGTGGTGGAAACAACGACTGCATCTGGTCTAGTTATGATTGAGGAGGCTGGTGGACAAGTGGTGCAGTCAGTGGTCGCTCCAACAGTAATGCACAGTTGTGGAGTGTGCAGGAAGAGAACAGAGGAGGATGGGGTGTCGCCAAAGAAGCTGCATCTCAGCCTCGCTGTGGGCAGAACCAACCTAGATGCTATATCAATGGGCTTGTTTGCTATGAAGCTAGTACATGAGGCACCCAAGAAACGGGGTAGACCGAAAGGAGCAAAAAATAAAAGTAAGCCAGAGATCAAAGTTGTCCAAATGTTGCCAATGAAGTACTCACGGGCGAAGCGAGTCAAAGCTCCAGAAAAGTGGAAAGGTTGATTAATGGTTTACTAGAGTTCATTATATCTAGAACTGAGGATAACCCTAACCCTTCAAAGGGAAAGGACCTCATAGTTGTGTAGTCTTATTTTGCTTTATTTAGAATAAATGTCTATGCTAGCTAGTAAGGGTCTCTCTATGAGCCTTTATAGAAGTGTTTGGCTTCACTGTACCACAATTGCGTGCTCGTTGTGTGAAGTTAGGTAGTCTAAATTGCTTACAAGGCGAGGTATTTTTGTTAGCATGAGCTACACTGCACTACAATTATTGAAACAGAGTAGTCATTCTTATACTATTCTTATCTATGAAACAGAGGCATACAACTTGTATGTACTCTTTAATTCAAAAAATAAAATAAAACAAAAATAATAATTAATCTAAGCAGAATTGAATAATGTTAGTGAGACTAATTCGTCTGCGTTCTTAACGTACGTTTATCTAAAACCTTTCTTTGTTACATGTGTTAGAGTTACTATTCCATTTAGTACTTTCTCTGTTACTGTACGTGGTAATTACTTGTTGTTAAAGCTGGTTTAATTGTTAGTTTGTCAACTGTTTGTCACATGCAAGTCATCTGCAGCTTCTTAGCTAACTATAAGTTCCTGTACGAACTCATCTCTATCAATAATATAGCCCCATTTTCTTCTTTGATTTTTCTGCTTTCTTTCGTTTTCTCTCTGTTTCCTTTAGTTTTATCATGGCATTAAAGCAGGTTACCCACGTGTGCATGCATAACGGTCACACAGGCTCCACGTCACCCAAGTTGTCCACGTGTATGGCTTAAAAATTCGCCACACGTGCAGGAGCGTGTTGAGAATATATACATTCCACATGGGAAAAATGGGACATTGCCTATGGGTTTATAAGAGTTTGAGCCACTACATCCATTGCCAATTGGTTTTGGATGTAAACTCCAGATTACTTTATCAACATGTACATTTTTCATATGAATTTTGTTTTAATTAAGCGATCATTTGCCTTTAACCACATCTTATAGATTGTCAAAAAGTAAATAAGTAAAAGTCATATTTGTACGATTGTACTTGGCTATGATAAATAAGATCATCCGGAAAGTAAAATAAACTTTTGTTTCAATAACCATATCTTCAGAAGTTGTAAGTATGTACATGAATCATATATATATATATTTTTTAAAGATGTTTGGAACCCAGCCTAGCTGGGAGGCTCAGCCCCACGCCCGATTCCATTTATTATATTAAAATTTTGCAACCGGGGGGAGACATAAAACCTGAACCCCGTGCTACATAGTAACAATGACAATAATCCTCGTAGAGTACATCCTAAATAATAGCAGGAGTCTTATCTAAAGCCAAACATCATCTAACCCATAAACACTAGTAAGGTGTGCAAGTCTATGTGCAACACCATTTGTTTCATGGTAGATATGTCGAATTCTAATTGATTGAAAAGCAGTCATGTAGTCTTTACAATCATCCAAAACTCGACTTACCTCCGATAAGTTCTCCTTCTTGCTATTGAGAGCAGCAATCAAAAGGGCAGAGTCGCTTTCAACGTCAATTCCCGTCCAACCTTGGTGTATACTAAGAAGAAGACCCGCTCTACACGCCTCCGCTTCCATATTGATAGCCGAGTGTGCATGTAGAAAAGGTCTTGCAATAGCCGCAATACCCGTGCCCATCTCATCTCTGACCACTACTCCAATGCCTCCAACACCGTCGTCCGCCCTAAAAGCACCATCAATATTTAATCTCAGTCTACCACGTGGAGGACATTTCCATTTAGCCACGGGCCTCTTCACATTTTCATATTTTGTTTTCAATAATAAAAAGAGTCCATTTTGTAATAAACTATTTTCTCAGTATTATTTCATCTTTATATAAATAATAAGCTTGATTTTTCAAAACAACTTGCCAACAGGCTAGGGTACGGTGGGAAGATAATAGTAGATTGATTTAAAATGGACTAGGTCACATGTCTGAAGAAGCTCAGATCTGTTGAAGAATTCCATCCTGCTAAGATGGATCGGCTTCATTTTCAAAACTAGAATCCCTTTAATTCCAATATGTTCGACAAAAATGAAAGGATATTTACATTTCCTATAATACAAATAAACTTAGAGAAGGACTAAGACTCTTCTTTAATGATAGAATACCCTAGTGAGATTGTCCTATCCAGAGAGATTCTACGGAATTAATGTCCTCATTCTCAACTTGTTTATCTATGATTTAATTAGACATATCTTAATTTAGGCCCTCATGGTTTCTTCATATCAAACAACGCAGAAAGAGAGGGAGGAAGGTGAAGAGGGGACAGTTTTCAAAGACAAGTGAAGATCGATGATGGTGAAAGTTATCAATTATTTGAAGGTCTTGTGTGTGATATGATACGTGAGTGACTGGAAAATAATAGAGGATAAAACATATTTCTTCAACTATTGCGGTTGTTAACAATTTTTATGTCAAATTTATTTTAAAAATGTATGTCGTTCGAATACATTACCTGAGTATGAATGAATTTTGTTTGGAGAATAATTTCTGAAAATTAATTACTTATCCACAGTTAGAAGAGTTTACTTTCACTGCTTCCATTGTTGGGACTTGTGAAATCAAAAGCTTAATTGTCATCCCCTCTGCATGTTTCTCAAACAGCTAAGCAATATAAAGGAAAGCCTGTACTTACCTTTCTGTCTGCTTGCGAAAAGTATACCGAAACTTGACATATACAATTCTAAACATAATTACTAATTAAATTATTGTAGAGTACTGTTGGTAATGTCATTGTCTTTGGAATTTATTGTTTTAAAACAAAATGAAGACAAGTTTAGGTGCCATTGGCATTTTTTTAGTATAAAACCTAAAGAACACGCACCTTCAGTAGTAGATAGAATATATTATTGAAAACAAATATTTCAAATAGATTGTAATAGAAGATAATCCAAAATATACAAAAGTCATTTTCTTTAATTCCTTTGGTGGCTTCGCCTTAATAATGTGTTACATAATAAATTAGTTTGGGATTACTGTGACTTTTGAAAAAAAAAAATGAAAAAAAACTGATGTTGTTGTGTTGTGAGAATAATCAATTGTGAATTAAAACAGTTTCGTGTTTGGTGAACAATACTTTTAAAAATGTTGTTAGTATATAAAACAAGTTCAGAGTATTGGCTAGAAACAATTCGCGCAGAGCCAGAGGAACTCTAAGGCCGCGTTCACCGTTGTTGCAAAATTGGTCTCGTCCGGCGGCTCCCGGACGTCCGAGGTGGCCTCCGGCCTCACCGCAGTCTTGGGGTGTGCTGCCAAACGGGAGATCGATAGCTACTGCCCTTGGGACTATGTTGGAGAGGGTTTTTCCCAGCTTTGTCAGTTTGGTTTGAGGGCGGTGGGTTGTGTTGTTACAGGCCGGTTGTCAATCCCCGTGGAGGTTTTTCTTGGACCGACGGCGACGACATGGTTTTCGATCGGTGGAGGTGTGGGGCTGTGGGAAACCGAATCTGGGGACGGTGTTGTTTGGTGGTGATGTAGGTCGGTGGTGCTTGGAACGGTTTAGATCATTGGCATGGTGGTGTGAATCGTGACAATGTGGGTTGGCGGTTGAGGTCAGACCAAATTCAGCGGGAAAGTGACATACGATGAGGGTTGGGAGCAGATGGTGGATTGGGCCCGAACCAGGTTGATGGGTAGTGGGGATCTTCTTGGCTGACTACCCTATTGAGCTTCAGGTTGTTGGGCTCGGGTTTCTACCCTAGTCTAGTAGCTTCTAAATTTGGGTTAGGTTTTAGGCCCTTGGCCCAACCCTATGTTTTGAGCTTTTTGTCTAATTACAATAAGTTCCCTTGTATTAGGTACCTAACGAGTGTAGTTTGGCTTGTCTATTCGCTATGTTTTTCCATAGCTTATAGACTCATTTTTAAGTGAGCGATAAGTTTAAATATAGTTGGTCTATCCTATGTACCACTGTGGTTCCTCCACAAATCCTTGTTTAGGCCATTGTTATGTGTCAGCAGGTGGGTATGTAATTGCTTTCTTGGCATGCACTATTATAAATGGAATTACCATTATTTCAAAAACAAAAAAAAAACAACTTCAGAATGTTTGGTAAATTCTAAGTAAAAATATTGTAGATATGTTTATTGACCACAAAGGACATGATTTAAAAAAATTTATTTTCTTTCATCCTAAACAAATCGATCATGTCATTTATTTTTTTCCCTCCAAAAAGAAAAAAGAAAAGAATCAAAATCTATATCTTGTATATAGGTATGTACACATAGGAATCAATAGAAGAAAAAGAAAATAATCAAAATCTATATCAACAAGTCATGATATTCATTTTCACAAGATTGATGTCATGAGTATATACACAGATCAAGGGAAGCAATAGAAGAAAATGAAAAGAAAAGAATCAAATAGGAAGAACATATGTATATTCATGATAATGATTGATATTTTCAACAATGAGTGACGGTATTACTAGGATTTTATAAACCTTCGCGTGTTTTGATCGAAAGCAGTTTCTAAAAGTAACATTTGGGTTGCATATAAAATCTGCTATCAGTGATCTATAATTTTCAATTAAAACTGCTTTTTATTAATTTATCAAACACAATAAAATCTAAAATTTTAAACAAAATTAAGCTGATTTTTTTTTTAAAGGAAGCAATCCTAAACGGGGTCTTAATCTGCCTCATAAACCTCCTTCATTATAATTGAAAGCTAGTAACATCTTTTTTTTATGAAAATGTTCATTGGTTAACTTAATTTGTGTTAGATCACTACTTATAAAATCACCTCTTCTAGAGGAAAGAATGACTTCTACCTTATCGATAATACTTGAACAAGCAAACATATATGATCTAGAGTTGAGTCTTCTATTCGACATGGGAGTAGTAGCGAATTTATAATCTTTTCTTAAGCAAGTGTTTGATAGTGATAAGGATAATCATTTACTGCAGGAAGTCTAATATTTTTATGTTTTTCAAGTACTCCTAATTTCCCAAACATACATTAAATTTCGATAAAATGAATGTTCGATAAATTAATAATCTCGATAATCGAACTTTGGATCACAGTTTACAAACTAGGCCTCTTCTGAGGTAATTTTGTACTAACACACAATATAAGAATCTCTTTTATGAGTTACCATAAATCACACTAAGACTATTTCCTACATCCTATAGTCACCCCCTTTAAATCAGCCTAGTGCATCGGATGATCTTAGTGTGGCTCACAATGAACAAATAACCAGCAGCTATGTGACTTTCTGTTGGAAAAAATGGATGATGCTTCGAATGAATGAGAACTTATTAGGTTGAGGCGTGTAGTCACTGCCCTTAAGAGTAGATCCGTGCCTCGAAGACTAAGTCTTGGTGTATCAGGTTAAAGCGCCCTACCCTGCAGGATACAACAACCTTGATCCTCGTATGTGTACACTCACAATACTTGGATTGGTAGAATAGCTTTGAAACTTTTGGTGGGACAAAGAACAGAGAAAAGAGACTCACAAAGACATGATATTGAGATAGCTATGTTGAGTTTTTTCATGTGTAGATGAGCTCGTTAGGGAGGGTATAAATAGTAGTGCACGAGAGGAAATTAATCATGGAACAATTAAGCTTTGTAACTGACACTATTCAAACACCCCAACACATGTAGACACAATATAGGACCAATTCATGCAATTAAGGAGAGTAACAGACCTATTGAGTTTTGAATATGGATTTGAATTCCACTTGAACGGTCCGATTGAACATGAATGCATGATTGAATTCAAATGATCATGTAACATACCACTATTGCCATTAACTCATGTAACTGAAAACCTATGGCAATCAATAATCATTTGAATTCCGGAATGGATGAATTCAATTGGAATGGAATACTAACAACAAGTATTTTGAAATACCATAAAATTCTAACACTTTCTCATTAATATTCTAATAACATTCGATAGTCAATATCTACGTTATGAGAAGACTACTGTTTTTTCAAACCATTCGACGGACTTGAGAGATTTTTACTATACTTCTGATCCTTACTATACTTCTGATCCATTAATAAGGGCATTATTCGTATACAAATTAATCAAGAAGATTAGTGTAAGAGGTATTTGGTTGTATATCACCATCAACATCTGTCGCCTAATGAGAGATAGATACAGAGGACCCTCCTTGATAGTTGGTCTATAGGCAACTTTAGGTGACACTGATTGACAATTTAAACAAGTATTTCTCATTTGCAGAAACTTAAACGGCAAAGAAGGCAAACATTCAGCCATGTTTCATGCTTATACCCTAGCTAGCTAGATATGGAGTCTAATATTGGCCAAAAAAGAAAATTATGTGGAGTCTACTATGTATATTACATGTTTATAATTAACTGAATTATTTTTCGATTAACCGTAGCTATTATTGGTGGTCATCCATCAATCATTATTATATATCCATCACTTCATTATTCGTTTTGCAAATACCTTTGTCTGCCTAGCTATCAAGATCATTGTTATATATGTACCTGGATTTGTCCGGGTGCATTTGGGTCACAAATTGACATTTTAATATATCATCAACTTGTGGATAAACGTCATTTATCTTACTAATTGTTGAGCTAATTCCTTTCACATTGTTGTAAGCATTTGAATTCTTAGTTGATGGCTCTAGTTATGCAAAATCCAAATAGAATTTTGGGTTTTAGCAGTGGATGTAACTTGCATGATATTCCTTCCATATGATCATGTCAACAAATATAGAAACCACTGTTTATGCTTTTGGGTGTTAATCTTGTGTTTGCGTCGAAACGATGTCGTTTCCAAATATGAGATTACAACATTCTGGATGATATAAGATTTAGTGCTTGCCAATTAGGGGTTGCACTGAAATTATAATTAAACGTACAGACGTTTCGAATATAAGCATAGCTCCACCACAATTACATAAGCAGATGATCACGTTTTTCATTTCAAGGGTGCTGACCGTCAATAAGCTTGAGTTTTGTGACCATCAATAAGTTTAAATTTTGCTCTCCTTTCCAGCAAGGAGGGTATTCTATACCTTTTGTATTAAAATTCTGTTTAGAATACTTTAAACTGGTAGACAAGAAAAAGTTAATCTCGAATTTGTTTGAATATTGTAAATTAACTCATGACCAAAACCTATGGATCAGAATTGACAATAAAAATAAATTAACTTGGCATTGCTGATGAGCAGGCCTTTTGATTATTTACGAATTGAAAGATTAAGATACAAACAAATATAGGTATTTGTGCTCCATACATTTGAGAGTACATTTTTTTTCTTTTTTGGGACAGATTGAGAGTACAGATTAGGCCTACAACAGATTCCGAGTCCACTAATAATTGGGCCATTAGTACGAAGCCCTTTCTATTTTCAACGCTATCTCTTCAATGGCATATACCCAAGTACCTAACAACCTCTTCTACAATGGCATATACCCAAGTACCCAACTACAATTCTGGGCTTTTTTTTACACCTAAACAAGTGACCTATCATTTTTTTTTTGGTCTCTTTCTGAAATTAATATTGCCTGAATAAAACTGGTGTAGTCCCACACTCGGACAAAGTATTATTCGTTTTAATCTACGTTTTTTTTTTTTGGTAATGCGTTTTAATCTTTTTTTTTTAGAATCAGTAAATTTATTCCAAAGAAAACGGTTACAAAATATGAGAAAAGCCAGTGGTGGACAAAGAGTTCCCCCCACTGCCCTATTACAACCATGAGTTACGGGTCTGTCGTCAGCGACAACATCCATGAGCCAATAGGGCCCAACCCCTAACCAACTAAAACGCCCATTTAATCGGGCTACAGACTTTGCAATAACATGAGCAGCACCATTCACACTTCTGGGCACATGGGAAATTCCTTGAATACCAACAGAAGCCAATAGCATCCTGACCTTGTCAACCAAAACACCCTCCGGAGCCAAACAATCATCACATCCATTCACCAATTGGACAGCCTCCAGGCAATCAGTTTCTACCTTTTCCATCCTCCAACCATTCTCTACCATTACTTCCAGTCCCAATATTAGTGCCTGCAGCTTAGCTGCACATGGCTGGAGACGGCCAATCAACCTTTCCCCCACCGCAAGCACCAAGTTCCCATCACCTCCCCTAATTAATGCCCCAATTCCAACATGAGACCCATTGTCAGAAACAGACTCACCACAATTAAGCTTCAGACCCTGTGGAGAAGGAGGAGTCCACCGAACAATGTCAGGGGCAATTACCCCATTATTCCTCCTATCACAAGTCTCCCTTTCTTGCACCATAATCAAGCTAGTCCAAATGGAGTAGCATTGATTAAATATGACTAAAGCAGGTCTAGGTTGACCACCATGCACAACTAGATTCCTTTCATTCCAATTGCTCCATAGAATGATAATTAACAACTTCATCTCATCCAAAGTTAAAACTTGTATGGCGTGCTCAATAAATGAAGAAAAATTGTTCAACGTACCCGGGTTCAGTTTCAAATAAAAACTCGCCCTCTCTAACACCGCAACACAAAGAGAGCACGATCGTGTTGCATGCAAAGGGGTTTCTTCAGCGACATGACACCTCGGACACATTGAACTATTAGAAATCCACCGTTGAAAAAGAGCCCACATGCACGGCAAATAGCCCGTCGAACACCTCCACAGAAAATGGGACATCTATGTATGAATAACATGCTACATCATCGATAAGGTTATGATTAATCAATCTTGAATGAATTGACATCTGTGTTTATTTTAAATACTCAAAGTTGGACTATTTTATTTTTCTTTATCCTCTTACTTGTTTTTCTTCTTTAAAATCCCTTAATTTTAAAATGCTAGTGGCTTTACCAAGTTATTGTTTTGAAAGTACACAATGATTATCAAGCTTCTTTGTTTTAAACTTTTAATCATTACTAGACATCGGAGGGTAAAAGCGAACAGTGCATCCATGCTTAATACAGTCCCGTTCACCTGGTCACTAGCTGACCAGGGATTATATGGTCAATGACCATCCGATTGAAATCGGACGGTTGACAGTTCTCTAACTTTTTAAAAGATAAAAGCTGTCAACCGTCCGATTTCAATCGGACGGTCACTGACCATATAATCCTTGGTCAGCTAGTGACCAGGGGAACATCTCTGATGCTTAATATATGTATAATTGCAAACATGTTTACTATTTAGATTGGTGACGTGTAACCGTTTAATATTCTTTGACATGTAATAGGGTTATGTCTGTCAACTCATACTTTCCGATATTTATGATGATAGAACAATGACACGACAAATAAAATAACCTCTAATTTTTCTTCTTAATCAACTAAGATGAAATGACTATTTTCCGACCTAGCCGCTCTTTGCTAGGGTTTCTCGAGGATTTTTCTTCGAAAAATTTCCCAAATCTCATCTCAAGATTCATGGCAGGTGCCATTGCTAGTCTCTCTGCTGCGTTCCAGTTGGTTGCTTCCGCCCGGGGTTGACCTAGGATCGGCGGGAGCGGCGGCTCTCCATGATGATCATTGGTATATGGTAGGGCATTTACTTGGTCCGAAAGCGAAATTTCCAGGGTTCAAGGGCACTATTCCTATCATCTGGAGGATCAAGAATGGGCTTACCATTTGTGATGTTGGGGATCGCTATGTCTTTCAGTTTGATCAGGAGGTGGAAAGAAACCGGATCCTGCATAGTGGACCTTGGTTCTATAGGAATACCATGTTGATTGTGGGGGAGTATGATGGTTTCAGTGTTGTAGAGGCTGTTCCTCTTCAAACTTTGGAGACCTGGGTGGCTGTCAAGGGATTACCTCCAGCTTTGCTCAATAAGGTGGCCTTGGCGTTGGTTGGATCCTCCATTGGCCAGGTCATAAAGTTTGATCAAACGGCTCTTAAGGAGGAAGAACAGAGGATCAGGCTTGAGTTTGATGTGAGGCGTAGGGTTAGGGTTTGGAGGGTTTTTACCTTTGCTCTTATGGTGGAACCTAAACTTGATCTTGTGTTTGAAAATGTGAAGGGCTTTTGCAGGGATTGTGGGCTCTTTGAGCACGATGTGACAGGTTGCGACAAGCTACTGGTGAAGGAACTAGAAGAGTTCATGCTCCAACCGCCACCGTCGGCATTGGCGGATCTCTCCATTTTTCACCTAGCTTGTCCCGGGGTTCTGGTGCTTCGACTCCCAAGGGTATGGCGTTGTTGGCTGGTGCGGTCTTTGTTGGGAGTGGGAGCAATGCGATGATTATCGGCTCTGGGGCAGATCGCGGTGCTAAGAATGGGGAACTAACCAATATGGCATTAGTGGAAGGGCAGACGTCACTGAGCTCCAAGAGTGTGGGAACTCCAAGCTTAGTGGAGAAAGGTATACCGGGGCTAGATACTGCATTTATGAAGAACTGGGTGAGTACTTTTTCTTCCCCTCATGTTCTTGATGTTATAAAGAAGATGGAAATGCCTGTGGTTGTAACTCCTTCACCTGTTATTATGGATGAGGATGTGATTAATAAGGTGTTGGCTTCTCTGTCTGGGAAGAAGAGGAAAGCATTGAATGACTCTGCTAGAATCGAGAAGCGGTGCTTGGCTCTCCCAGAACTGGGCCTCTCAATTGATGAAGGATTGACTTTGGCTCTGAAATATAAGCATGGTCAACTTCTAATATCTCCTAAGAAGAAGAAGATGGGAAGACCAAAGGGTAGTAAGAATAAGTCCAAGCTAGCTCAGGATTTGTCCAAGCTAGCTTGGGATTTGACTGTTGATGTGAAATCCAAACGTCCGAAAAAATGGAAGACTCATAGTAAGGCTTCTGAGACTGATAATGCCAATGCTACTGAGGGTGTAGTGGTGTGAATTGAGGAGGCTAGTCCTATTGTGGCCTCGGTTGCAATTGAAGGGGGAGTGGGCGAGGACTCGCCTACTTCATTTGGTTCTATTTGATTTACTTTCAGGTCGCAAAGTTCAACTGTTGCGTTGAATTTTTTATGTTTGCTTCAGAGTTGCTCTATCTTTGTTAGAATAAAGGTGCTTAACTTTAAAAGGTGAGTGTACTTGGGGTATATTGGGCTCTTATTCTGCTTCTAAAATAGGTTTTTAGGGTACTCTGTAATACGACTCTTTCTGATGGCCCCTTAAGGTGTGTCGTGTTGGTACTGCTTGCTTAAATACAATATTAGGATGACCTTATTTTCCTAAAAAAAAAAAAAAAACTAAGATGAAATGACAAATCAAATTCAATTTGCAACCATTCTTGCAAATATCTAAAGCACCAACTCTTTAAATTAGTGGAGTGTTACGTGTACAACATTCCTTGACACATGTTCGGGTCTTGTCTGTTGACTATGAATTTTTAACACTTACAATGACACAACAACAACACGTCTGTTGACGGAATTGACATTCTTTTGACATGTTTTAGGTCATTCTTCAATTCTACAAAACAAAAGCTGAATTTATTTTCTTCTTTTGAGGTACAATATAACCTTGATAAATGAATATTTCATAAATTAATAACCCCGATTAAATAATAAATATCTTCAGTCCCAACTCGGGACCGGTGTATAATACTAAGAACCTCACTAAATGCATATGTAAGATAATAATTTTTCTAAACATCCTTAAGAACCCAGTGAATATATAAAGTAATAATTGATGAAATAAATGAAACAAATATCGTAAAAAATATTAATAATTGATGAAATAAATAAAAAATCGTATATAAAAATTAAATAACTTTTTAACAATTTATATTTTCTCAATTTAACGAAGGGAAGTGAAATCCACACTCTTCATTTTATAATCCACACTCCCTCTTTATTTTTTTGGTAACTTAAATTTTGACAAATGAGTGAAAGAGGAAGTGGGGATTACAAATTAGGGAGTGTGGATTTCATCTTTAATTTATTGCAAAGTATGTACCAAATTTGGTATATTATTTTTTATTTTGTAGCAAGTAGTTAGTCAAAGTTATCACTGCTTGATATGTCTCATTCGAAGAAACATTTGGTATAGCATAATTGTCATTTAAATCTTGATTATCTTCGATAGACAACCTAATCAAATTAGACTATATTATATATATATATATATATATATATATATATATATATATTGAAGGGAAGGATTAGACTTTTTTTTTTAATAGGATTTGATGTTATTAGATATCAAAGCAATGAAAACAGGCTAGAGTCTAACAGAACTTACATAAGAAAACCCGGGACAAACCGGATAACCTATCTAAGCCACTCTAAACTTATTAAAATCTAAAGGGACGCTCGCTGAACAGTAAGCCTAAACTAAGCAAAAGTAGTCTCTCTCTCTCTCTCTCTCTCTCTAAGGAAGAAATATTCATCTAGTCTAATCTGCCAATCACGCAATTGTGGTACAAATATCAACTAGAAACGTCTTAGAAAAACCTATAGAAATTATCCATACTTCAAAAGGTTTGAGTCCAGAATCTCTAAAAACTTAGAGAACTTAAAGAGGCGCTAGTCCCTCCCCTCTAGGGTTGGAACTAGCACCATCTTCAACCTCTGCAGTAGACAACAACCTCGGCATCAGGTTGGTCTCTTGGCTCTTGGTTGTAGTCTTCGTGCCTAAGTCAGTATCACTTTTCGTAGTCTTGCTCGTCCCCGCCGTACCATAAGGCAACTCATTCAAATTACCCACAATACGGTCGCTCTTCCTCTTTGGTTGCTCAACATTTCTCTCCAACAATCTCATAATCATTGCAGCCAGGTGCTTTACAGGAGAGCCCAAATATGATAATATATCCCAGGCATAAAATACACCCTTTGAACTTCTATAGAAATTGGGCTGCCCAAATGCTCTGGGCACCCAACCTTTTAACAACCCGAAATCAGCCTCGGCACCTAGTCTAGCGCCGTCACTCATCTCAAAGGCCATCCTCAGCCAGGTTTCCATCCAAACTAGGTCGTCTTTGACACCACGACCCGACCGACAGTAGTAACCCAAGATTGGCAGTCGAGGCATCAAAACCAGGTATATACATATCGATTCCACCAACATCAACACTCTGCTGTCTAGCCAAATTGTCGGGACACCACACTGAAATAGCATATGTCGTCCCACCACCGTCATCCCAAAAGGTCAGGCACTCATCAGCTGAATCTTTCTCCCTTAGAATCGGATCTACAGTAAGAAATTGGATACGTTTGATTAGAATTGGAGCCAAGACCGGCCATAAAAAGACTGTAGGGAGAAAGCTGACGCCGGAGCGAGTCTGGCGTGCTATACGAGGGCGGCAAGGACCACCATCTTCATGCTCTGCGCCTCCAATCGAAGCTGCTAGGGTTCCACGAGGGAGAGTTATCATATTTTTTATTTTTTTTACACGTTCTAAGTAAGAGCAATTTTTTTTTGTCTCTCTATTTTGGGAAGGATTAGACTATGTTATCTAATTCAACTATAAATAACATAGAACTCTCTTTAAAGTCATAAATATTCATAATCCTAATATTATTCATTTATAAAGGTTTTACTCTATAGTTGCAATATAAAATACTAACTGTAAACTATAAGACTTAAACAACGTTATAAAAAGGAGAAAGGAGAATAGGGTTTTGAATCTCTTAACTGCTCTGTAATATTTTGCGGTTTGGAAGATATTTGTTTTAATATTTAAATTAATTTTTAAATACAAAATTCATTATTGTGTCAATAATGTATTGCTTCTTAATCATTTAAGATTTTTCTATTTTTGTCTCATATTGCGTCGTGTCTATATCAATGCTTCTTTGTTACAAACTTGAGGCCTCTTGACCAAAGCTAGACTATGTATTATGTATATCAACATTATAGTGATAATTTGGTACGGCTGGATTCGGTTGAAAATCGACTAATAAATCAGTCAACCGGCTACCGACTGACGTTGGTTGGTTTTCCAAAATCTGAAACCACATTCGTACCGTCTTCGTCGGTTACCGAGGGATCGGTATACTGAGATTTCGGCTGGAGTTTCGGTTTAACGACGTCGGCGAGAATTCGAAGAAAATAGCCGAATTTGAGTCTAATGCAGATGTGATGAAGGAGGTTATGTAGATCTGATGATGTGGATTTGACGATACAGATGAATGAGACGATGGATAATTGGAGAAAATGGAAGAAGATGAATGAAAGACAAGAAAGATGAGGGAGATGAAAGAACTTGATGAAAGAGGAGGAAGAGAAAAGAACTGAAGAAATTTAAAAAATGGTTTTTCGATGAGGATGAACTGATGAGTCGAAGAAGACGGCTAGAAAAGAAAGAGAGAGAAATAGAAAGTAAAAGAGGGTTTTGGTGTTTTGTTTTAATTCTATCGCCTAACATGTATTAAACATTGTATATAATATATTAAGAGCTGGTCGTGCTCTAGTGGTTGGGGAGCAAGGCTCTCGTGTATGAGGTAAGGGGTTTGAACCCTGCCTCTTACCAAGGTTTGTATGTTTTTGCATATTATGCGGTATGTACGTACATACGGTCGGTACGGTATACTGACGATATGCAATATGTGATACGGTAGTCGAGCCGAAGCCTTCAATCGATATGGCTTAGCTGAGCCGAATATCGGTAAGCCGACAAAGTCGGCCCATCTCGGTATGGTCCGGTTCGAATTCCAACTGGTTCTAGCCGAACCGAATATCAGTAAGCCGACAAAGTCGGCCCATCTCGGTATGGCTTGGTTTGAATTCCGGCTGGTTTAGCCCATTCGGCCCAAAATGCCAGCCTTATAATTTGGTAAACCCCATGTCCGTATGTACGAACACTGTTCCATAGTACACATTTGGCAGCTGCTTAATTCTTGAAAGTCCAGTCCTCATCAGACCAGGTCCAGTGGTGGGTTTCCTCTCCGGTTTCACTCGGTTTGCTTTGATGGGTTGCACACCAAGTGTCTGTTAAAAATGCACCAACCAATTCGCAGTCAAAGTTACCCAATACTAATGCGTATGCGTTTCACATTCTCACTAGCATCACCTCTAGAAAGTCAAGTATGATTGCGTTTAGTGCGGTTCATTTTCCGGATAGTTCTTTTTTCTCAAACTGATAACAACCCCTGAATCAAGGTACCTTAGTATATCTCTCCGTATACGAGATTCCAAGTTTCTGATTTGATCGGAATTGAACATATCAAAGTCAAGCGTATAAGTTCTTGACGTGTTTTCATATACTTTTATAGTTTTATCATTATATTGTTAAATTCAGTTGAATATTCACTCACAACCACCAACTACCAGCATGAAATTTGACTTGGCCCAACGAGGGACACACATTTGCTTTCAACATTTTCTATATATATTGACAGCTTTCGTATAAACCAATCATCTTGTTATAATTGATTCTGCTCAATCTGTCATACTTGGTTTTTGGCCTGTTAAAATCTTCAAGTTGCAGAAGCAGAAGCAAAACATGGCTGGGAAAGGTTTCAGCAGTGAAAGATGGTCTCTAAAAGGCAAGACCGCCCTCGTCACTGGTGGAACGAAAGGCATCGGGTAATTACATTTCTCTACTCTGTTTCCGTTATTTTTTCCCAAGTCATATTTGTTCTGTAGTAACTAAATAAGTTATTGTTGGCTATGCATTAGGTTTGCAATTGTGGAGGAGCTAGCGGGACTTGGCGCAACTGTACATACCTGTGCTCGTAACGAAGCCCTGCTTAATGAGAGGATTCAAGAATGGGAGAGTAAGGGATTTAAAGTGAGTAGTTCAGTTTGTGACCTGACCTCTAAATCCCAAAGGGAGGAGCTGTTGGAGACTGTCTCCTCTGTTTTCGATGGAAAGCTTAACATCCTTGTAAGTTTATTGCCTTTTTCGTCTTCTTTCTCTGTTTTATCAGCGACTACATAATAGCTAAACCTTATCACCCAGCATAACTATGACTCTTGACCTTGCTATGTGGTACTTTAAGATGAAATTTGATTTTTTTTTTCTTTGGTATTTTGTCTGCCCAACCTCTTGTCTTGTCAATTTGGTATACTCTTGTCTTGTCAATATGCTCAAGTATACCAGAAGCTTCGTTTCTCGTGGTAAAAGTAATGACATATACTTGAAACTTGTCCACAAGTACAGGTCACCTAATTAACAGTTAAAGTAAAGTAAAAACACCAAATGATAAATGATACCCAATTCAAATCTGTTCTGACGCAGAGCCATACAATTTCAATTGGCTTTATGGTTTCTATTGCTTGAACTCCTCGTACCGAAACCGGTAATTAATTTTGATTAACACTGCTATGTGCAGGTAAATAATGCAGCAACTGTCACACTCAGAACTACTACAGACTATTCTTTGGAAGATTTTTCAAGCATGATGAGTACCAATGTCGAATCTCCTTACCACCTTTGTCAACTTGCACATCCTCTCTTGAAGGCCTCAGGCAATGGAAGTATTGTATTCATCGCCTCCATCGCTGGTATAAAAGCTTTGCCTAGACTATCTGCCTACGCAGCAACAAAAAGCGCTGTCATCCAGATTTCAAAGAATTTGGCTTGTGAATGGGCACAGGATAGTATTCGGGCAAACACTGTAGCACCATGGGCTGTCAATACCGGGGCTAAACCTGATAATGTGAATAGCTCCTCAAAATCCTACAACTTTTTTTTGAAAATGACCTTGTGTCTTAGTTTATTACTAGTATGATAGAACAATCTAACATGATAAATTTCATTTTGCCACAGGATGAGCATTCTGCTGACTTTAGACGCTTAATAGGTCGAACTCCCATCCGTCGCGTTGCGGAGCCTAATGAAATTTCATCCTTGGTGACTTTCCTCTGCCTTCCTGCTGCTTCATACATCACTGGACAAGTTGTTAGTATTGATGGAGGATTTACAGTTAGCGGTTTCTAGTATACTCAAAACTCAAAATACAGGTTGCCAAATCAACAACCTGTGTACTCCCTAGTTTGTTTATAGTTCCATATTTCTTGGTCAATAAGGTTTGTGCAAACAGTAAAAAGAAAAAAGAAAAAATTGCTGTCCGCGGACAAGTCCTTGTAATTTTGTGTGTACTATATAAAAATAAGTTTTGGATTTGTTTTTGCTCACCTTGCTGGATTGCATTTCCCTAATGTGAACTGTTGGTTGATAATTGAGAGTGAAGGTCTTATCCACTTGTTACCAAATTAGTCAACTTATGAATGATATTGACAAGTTTGGATTACTCAAAACAATCAGGATCTAATAATTGTTTTTAGTAAGCCAATAGACTTTAGAGGAAGTAAACAATTACAAGGTAGAGAGATTGCCATCAAGAAAAATCTTATTAAAGCAAAAGAAAGAAAAGTCCAATAATGTTATAGTTATCCCCTATAAGACGTGCGTTAATCCATTGCTAATAGCCAACATGCAGTTCATGATTTTACCAAGTACGTACTCAGTTTCTTCCATTCTTGTTACTAAATATATAGCAGGTCAAAATCTCATATTATATAACTTGTTTAAAAAATTGAACATACAATGCTGAAGTAAAGTCATATATAGATGGCTCTAGCTCCAGTTCTTGGCTAGTTGGCTCCTTCTTCTTCACAAATCATGCATGCAAGGAAGGTTGTTTTGTCTTTCAAATACAAACGTGTGAATACCGTAATTTGCTTAATTAATGTGTAGTTTCCTTCTAATTATTGAGGCTGTTAATTAGCAATAGAAGTCAATCTGTTATTAAACGTAACAGTAGAGTTTTGATCAATGATCAGTAACATAAGTCATGAACTCTTATTCAAGATATATAATTAAGGCATGTTTGGTATGCTTCTACACGAGTTGTTTTTTCACAGTTTCGCTTTTGTTAAGTACGTGTATTGTAATATGCATGCTTGGAAATTATGCAGTGGAAAACACTTTCCAGAAACGTACAAGTGCTTCTTCTTTGTAGATCAGAACAATTGCTTGTACTGATCGAGATATAGAGATCCCCAGAAATCACTATAGTTACTTTTGTCAAACGCAACTGTTTAGGAAGCGTTGAGTGTTTCTAACTGTTTTAAAAGCACAAGCCAAAACCGTCCTTAAATTTGATTATTCGATAGCTCAGATGAGCATTTCCCTCTGAGCTAGCTTTTACATAGAAAAGGAGTGATGGAGAATTTTTATTTTTTATTTTTTATTTTTTTATTATTATTATTTTTTTATAAATGGATGGTGCGGTTGCCCTTAAGCATTGATTAATGAAATTGTTGAATACAAGGGGAGAACATTGATTCTAAAATTCTTATTACAATAAACATCTAGAGAACGTCATGAAATGATATAAGGAGTCCCCAACCATGCTTCCACCCTAGATACAGTCACCATCCACCGAGAGAGACGAGAAAACACTCCCCAACCCAGCTTTTGAGCTTTAAGCACGTCAACCATCCAGACAACTCATCCGGCCACATGCACCATATAATGGTGAGGCTAGTTGCCAGCGCCAACGTCGAGGCGGTGCTGGACAGACACGACTGACCACGATGCTCGATCTCAAGTTTTCCTTCTCGAGGGGGCCTCAAGAGAATTTTTATTTTTTATTTTTGTTTACCCTTCTTTAATTTCCTATGTACTGACTGAAGGAGAATTCTATTCTCACTTTGATTATTTGTTTTTGGAGGGTCAATGTTTTTATTATTGTATTGACATACTATTCACATGTTGAAGATCTCAATATTTTAGGTACAATTCAACTTGCATCCAACTAATACATGATTAACAAAATCATTCCGACGAAGTAAACGTTCAAAATAGAGACTTTTGATAGCAATTTATAGAGACAGCCTTGCATTTTACTGTAACCATACCTCTCAAATATGCAAAAGAAATAAAATAAGAATTGGATAGGCATGAAACTGCGAACGTCAACAAACACCAACTTATGTAAGAGAGATGACAGAGAAAGGTTTTTTTTATTTTTTATTTATTTTTTTAAATAGATAGAGAAGATTTTTAGAATGATACTAAAAAGAACCTTTTCTTTTCTGATAGGCATGAAAGTGCTTGAAAAGTATGAAGGTAGATATTATATAAGGGGTAAAGCTATGGTATGTTAACATTTCTCATACATCAACTATTTTCAGTGGCGGAACTGTGTTTCGGTCCGACGGGGTCCGGACCCCCCCCCAACCTTACTGTCAGATATATACTTATATCAGTTATATGTGCATTGCTGTTAACCAATCTAAGAAAAAACCTTCCATTCATGAAGAGGACACCCCCTCCTCCTCCCAAATCCACGTGATTCATATATGAAAGTTTAATAAAACAATCACTAATAGTAGTATTAATTAAAAACCAGGTTTCTTTTTTGTTTTTTTTTTAAACCAGAATTAAATTTATTGTTTACTCATGGATTATATTGAATATGATTTTTAATTTATTTCGGTGTAGGTTTTTTTTTTTTAATTTATGTCTCAGACCCCCCCCCCCCCAATATTTAAATCATGGTTCCGCCCCTGACTATTTTTACCACTTTCAGGACTCATGATACCACTTTGAGGACTAATATTACTATTTTGAGGACTCATGTCGTAAACTAAGAAAATTTACCACTTTAAGGACTCATGTTACCACTTTTAAGGTAATTGTATGCATATCATACGATAAAACATTGTAGAATTTTCCTTATACAAGAGTCTATAATAGGTCATATCCGAATTTTGAAAAAAAGAAAGAAAGAAGACAGATCAAATTATGCTTTTCATATTTTCTTTCTTGAAATTTCATCTTTTAGGTTCTTTGAGAACCTTTATGTCTATCCAATTTGGTGCAGAAGCTCTTAGCAAACTCTTCTACACTTTGTTTTCTATGCATACTTTAACTTTGTTTTCTATGCATATTTTGATTCTTTATTTATTTATTTTCACCTGATGGCAATGAGATTTGAACTCATTATCTTTACTAACTAACATGCCACAACTTACGAGCAACAAATTGTTTACATAAAATGTCCATATAGTAAAGAAAAGCAGTTATTACTGTTGAACTTATTATTATTTTGTAGACTTGATGGATAATCTACAATCTTTTTAGAAACTGCAAACAGTAAATCCTCCATCGACACTAACAACTTGTCCATTGATGTAAGAAGCTGCAGGGAGGCAAAGGAAGGTCACGAGCGATGAAATTTCATTAGGCTCTGCAATGCGACCGATGGGGAGTGTTTACATCCCATGGTGCCACAGTGTTTGTTCGAATGTTGTCTCTTGCCCATTCACATGCCAGATTCTTTGAAATTTGGATCAGTGCACCTGTATATTAGCAATTAATATTAAAATTAGTAAAGGATCATGGGTGGATATATATATATTTGGATTTCCTTGGGGTCATAGCATATAAATGATGCAATATTATGTTTTTCTTTAATTTTTTTTCTTAAATTTCTATCAAGAAATTAAGGACTCACTCTTTGATCCCGCATAAGTGGATAGTCTAGGTAGAGCTATGACACCAGCTATGGAGGCGATAAATACAATACTTGCATTTCTTGATGCCTTTAGGAAAGGGTATGCAAGTTGTCAAAGATGGTAGGGAGATTCAACATTGGTGCCCATCATGCTCGAAAAATCTTCCAAAGTATATTCTGTTGTACTTCTGAGCGTAAATGTTGCGGCATTGTTTACCTATAGCGAGACAAATGAACATAGATATTAAATTTTACATAAGCCGAGTTTAAAGTCAGATGGGGCAAGAATGACCAAGGCAATGAACTTACTAGGATGTTAAGCATGCCGTCAAAAATATGGAGATCGACGGTCTTAATGAGCTCCTCTCTTTCAGATTTCGAGTTGATATCGCAAACTGAACCGCTCACTTTGAAACCCTTGTTCTTCCATTCTCTAACCCTCTCTTCCAGCTATGCTTGGTTGCGTGCACATGTATGTACAGTCGCTCCTATTAAGGGTAGTATAGTAATATGGTTTACAGTATATAAAGAAAGCGCTAAATACTAGTTACTACCCTGTGGTTTAGGTCCAAAATCAATTCAGTCCCTGGACTTGTAATTTCATCAAAAACATCCCTGCACTTTCAATTTTGATCTAATAGGTTCAATTCATTAATATTCTGTTATGAGTTCAAGTTATAGTTGTATTATTTGTTAAAAAACTGTTTATTTAATTTATAGTATGACTCACTCCTAAATTGACTATGCATGCCACCTCGACACCACATCATAAAACATAGGCCATATATGAGCCACGTTAACAAGTTAAATAAATTCAATTATTGGAAAACTAACAAATTGGAACTATTATATCAAAATTGAAAGTGCAGGGGTCTTTTTGATGAAATTAGAAATTTAGGGACTGGATTGATTTTGGACCCAAACTACAGGGTAGTAATCAGTATTTAGCCCATAAAGAAAATTGTTGTCATTGTTTTCATTCTATTCCAGTCAAAATGTAGTTTTTTTAACTCTCTGCATTTCTCTTCCTTCCTCCTCCTTTCTTCGTCTTTCTTTTTCTTCCATGGTTGAAATTCTAGCATGGTATCAGAGCCAGGTTGCCCTGACCATCGCTCCATCGTTGCTTCTCCGCTGCAATGCTCATCATCCTTAATTATTTTCTTTTTGGTTCAATTTAGAGAAATCCTATCGAATAAGCCCATTCCCAAATCGGAATTTCCAAACCCTAAAATTTTCAATCTCTCAATCACTCGTCATCACAGGGAAGCCGTGTTTCTGTCTCCAGAGTCGATTTTCTTTCTACACTCACCGCGAACTCTCTCCGTCTCCGGAGTCTATTTGCTTTCTACTCTCACCACGTCACCATCCACGACCTTGGAGGCATCATCACCTCAGCTCTGTTGTTCTCTACGGTTCTCATAGAAAGCTGTGTCGCCAGTGACCACTGGACCTCCATCTTCGATTGAAGGACAGATAACTCGACGACTTCTCCGCCATCGATTGATTCCGACTCCGACGGTGATGAAATTTCAGAGAAATTTGTGATGTGAGCTCTAGCTATTTTCATCTTCTTTTTGGTAAAATCTTAACTGAACTCTCATGAAAGTTCAATTGGTTCAGTAGCTTCTTGAAAATGAAGTTGGGTATATTGAGTGTTATTGTTGTATGATCTACTCTACTTATAGTTTGCCCCTTATTCCCTGGATCATCAACTCAGTCTGGCTAACTGATGGTATTTGGTGTTATAAGGTTGATATGTTATGCTTTGGTGCTCTGGTGAAATCTATTCATATGTTGATTGGAGATATGCAATTGTCTTATGTCACAGCCTTTCCCTTCGAGTTGCTTTTTGCATTTCTTCAATTTTCTTCTATACAATTACCATTGAAACCAATTCTGTACAATTACCAAGTCTCTTGTTGATTTCCTTTAAGCTTTTCTTTCAATTTGCTTATGTCCAATTACCATTCAAACTACCGTTCAATCATTTTGTTGTCCTGTTCATTGTTCAGTTTTTGCTTCTGTACAATTACCAGTCAAAACAAATCAAGATCAAAATCTGTACAATTACCATTCAATCTTTTGCCTTCTGCACTTATCTTTGTTTTTCCTCTTCTTTCCTATATTCTTCCGGGCTGTGGCTATTGGCATTTCCTAGGACTATACTATTATTGTGAAAAGTGATAGAAGAAGATAGATGTACTATCATAAAGAAGTTGAGGGTGTTAAAGGTGAGAAGATGTGGCCTAGATGGCTTGGTCAGAGTGTTTTTCGGATGTTGAACAATGGCCATTGGTGCAATGATTTGGTGAATTGGATTGAGTGGGAATTGATGTAAGACTACTTGTGGTTTGACTAATAAACCAAAAGAAGTGATTGTTGATATTGCTGCCAATGTTGCTGGTTTATTGTTATTAGGGCTAAATATTAGTTACTACTCTGTGGTTTAGGTCCAAAATCAATTCAGTCCCTGAACTTCTAATTTTATCAAAAACACCCATGCAGTTTCAATTTTGATCTAATAGGTTCAATCTGTTAGTCTTCCGATAATTGAGTAATTTAACTTGTTGACATGGCTCATATATGGCCTATGTTTTATGATGTGGTGTTGAGGTGGCATGCATAGTCAATTTAAGAGTGAGTCTCACTATTAGAAATTTATCAAATAAAAACTTTTTCATCAAATAATCCAACTATAAGTTGAATACATAGCAAAATATTAACGAATTTGACCTATTAGATCAAAATTGAAAGTACATCGGTGTTTTTGATGAAATTAGAAGTCCATAGACTGAATTAATTTTGGACCTAAACCACAAAGTAGTAACCACTATTTAGCCCTTGTTATTATTAGCTGAGTTGAAGAATATATCAAAAATTCTTGATAACATGTGTTCTTTTTGTGGATGGGAAGTTGTCAAGTTGACAAAGGCTTGGTAGGAGTAGCACAAGGCTTGGATGAGATTGGATGCATTGCGGCTATCCGCTGATCACAACACAAGCATTGAAGAAGATGACCAGTGCATTTGAGATTTATATCATGTGTTCCAACCATTATGGTTGGTACTGAAGCATATGGTTGAGGGGGGATGTTAAGGGTAGTATAGTATAATATGGTTTACAATATATATATATAAAGAAAATTGCTGTAATTGTTTTCATTCTATTCCAGTCAAAATGTAGTTTTTTAACTCTCTGTGTTTCTCTTCCTTCCTCCTCCTTTCTTCGTCTTTCTTCTTCCATGGTTGAAATTCTAGCAGCTCCAAGTCCAGCTAGCTCATCTAATGTGGACAATCTACAATAAATACCATAGATTACAAATATGTAAGTAAACAAGCAACCATTTAAAATAAGAATATAAGATATACACCCAAAATATTAGTAAAATTTGAATCTAGAAATACAGAAATGACGAAGGGACAAGAGATAGCTAGCTAAATTACCCTATGCCTTTAGTTCCAGGCGGTCATACCATTCAGAGACCATCTTTGACTATTGAAACCTGCCATTAATGTTTTTGCTTCTGCACGTATACGAGTCGTTAAGAAATGAAGCTGTGTAAGAGTAATAAAGAGAGAGTGAACTAAAATAATGTGGATGTGAATAATCTATGAAAGCTGCTCTAGGTTATATAGCAATTCTTTCTGTACACCGACATTGACATCAATCAAATACAATTTTTTTAAGGCTATAGGTCTGCGCAACTCGACTCGATCCATTAAGGGAACGTTTACTTACTTGGAAGAAAAGGGAATGATTACGGGGTAAAAACATTCTTGCGTTTACTAACACATAAAGGAATAGGAATGATTCCAGGTAAAAGAATTCCTGCGTTTACTAACATATAAAGGAATAGGAATGATTCCAGGTAAAAGAATTCCTGCGTTTACTAACACATAAAGGAATCGGAATGGATGTAGGTCCCACCTCCTTATCAGGAATCGATTCCTGAATACTCAGGAATTCGATTACGAAGGCGGGAGATGAGTTTAGGAATCATTCCTCCGGAATCAATACCGATTTCTTTCTTCTCTCATTCCACTTGTCTCCGATTCATGATTATTTTCCATTCCAAGTAAGTAAACGTGATTGTTATTCTAAGTTTCAACTAATAAAAGATAGTGATGGTAATGGAAAATGTACAGCAGCACTCAACGCATGGTATATATAGTAAACAGAAATATCAAAGTGAGAAAGTTAGATTACAATATGGATTCATAAATTAAGCATGCACGATTAGTTACAAGATTCAACTAACTATTCTAACTAACTGCTGCTGCTTGCTCTTGAGCTTGGACCTTCTGATTCGTGGAGATGTCCACATGTTGCATTTGTCCAATATCTATGAAAGGAATAGTCACCCGGACACTAAACTCATATATTTTTGAAAAGTATTACTTTAATCACTTAACTTAAATTTAATAATTTCTCTATTTTTCCATTACAAATCTCACATGATTTTTTTTTTAATCAACAAAATTTTCATTCAACTTAATCCAGAATGACACGAATACATACATTCCCTTGCCAACTCTAAAGGCAAGTCTAGAACGTAGAATGCTAGCACCACTCATTAGACAACTAGTGCTCACTTATTCAAAAGTGAGCGTATGCACTATGAAAAGAAAACATAGTAAATAGGCTAAATCTAAATAAAGCAAAAACTTAAACTTTCTCTTTGCCCATAGAATTAGGCTTAGAAGATTTACAAGGGCCAAGTCACCAGGATCCCAAATACAAAATCTCATAGAGCCAGAGCCCATCAATTTGTGGGCCCCAATCCAAGAAACATTCCCATATATTTTGGGCACCCAAAACTCACTAACATATTTGGGCCACCATATTGGCTTAGACTTCCATATCTCTTTGGACACCCAACTCTCCCTAGGCACCCCAACTGCTTTGGGCATTCCCTCATCAATCTGGCAGCATCACCATATTGTTGTCGTAGTTAGGGAAAAAACTACTATGAGTGCCTCATCCCGTAGGCACCATGCAGTGGATAGAGGTTCCAATCCACTCCAATCCTGACCCCAGTCCGTCAAGCCAATCGTGGCCTTCAGAATCAGCCTCGATCAGATGACAAACCAACATCAAGATACCCGATCTTTTACCAGCATCAATCTGCATCGATGAATCCTTCCAAACTTTAGATCTGAGCTGCTCTGTCACCTTCATCGAAACCCAAACCGGAGTATTCTTAGCGTTGCCGAGGTTGAAATCTGCTGCCATGACTACCCAGTTATCGCTTGATGAACCACCTCCTTCAAGATCCACAAGTGTCTCATCCTCCTCATTGTCAAAGCCCACCAAGATTGCAATTTTAATAGCACCCGTTTTAGTCTCAAGCCATCTATGATTTTCTTCGTGCTCGCAATTTTCGCCGAGTCAAGATTGTTCTGGCAAGATGTGATTCTAGTGAAAGCACCCAAATCTAGACGTGGATGTGTTGTTACCAAGAAGCATCAATGGTGAGGGGCTAGAAGCAACAGTCGAGTGTGGAGAGGGAACCCCCACTTAGAAAGGACACGGACGCCAATCTCCACGGTTGAAGCACCAAGCCAAGACAGCTAGGTTTTGGGAGCCTCGTAGAGGCCATACATGCACTTTTTACCAAATCTCATTAAGATTGCCTAGTTATTTAATTCGTGAATTAACAAATTAAAAAAAAAAATCCGTTTTCTGAATTATTCTCAAAGATTAAAAAAAAAATCACCTTTTTTTTTTAAAGTCGACCGAATTATTCACGAGTACGTATTATTCTCGAATTTTCAATTGAAAAGAAAGCCAAAAATTAATAAAAATTTTATTTTTTATTTTATTTTTTCAAATTTAAGATTAATTTTAAATTTTAAACTTTTATAATTTAAAGGTTGTACAATTAACAGTCACAAACATTCCAAAAGTTATTATTTACACTTTTCATTTATTAAATAAATTATGTTGAAGTTTTGAATATCAAAATGGTAATACTTGAAAAAAGCTATGATCACCTTGATTCTTCAAAATTTATGTTTTAGAGGTCATATAATTATATATAAGTACTAAAAGCAAGAGCAGAAACCTAAACCCTAGGTTTTCGAGTCTAGCAACAATGCCTCCTTGTCCGTTGTGTTCAGTGACGCCGGTCATCGGGTGTCTTGCTGGAGGAGTGGGTCTCGTCTAGGTCCAGTGGACCTTACAGAGTTGCGAGGAGATCTATTTCTCAGGGATCGTTGTTTCTGGGTCGAGTGGTGTCGCCTGCAGGTGGTGAGGCAGAGATTTGTGTGATTGTTAGGTGCTGGTTGAAGGTGGCGGCACTAAGGCAAGATGATCAGTTGGTGGTGCTACGGCTTATTGGAAGCGTAGTGGTTTGGTGTGATAGGTGATCTTCTCTGCCGGTCGTGTTGCAGAAGGGAGGCAACAAAACTATTCCTTTTATCCAGCCTCCTCGGGGTGTTGGAAATGCCAGCGCTAGAAAAGCTTGGCGACGGTGGCGGTGATGGATCAGTAAGAGGTGCAGGATCTTCATCCTTCTGCTAGCTCGGGTTTTGCCTGGGCCACGGTTTAGGACTCAGGTTTTGGGCTTTAGGTTTTTAGAATAGTTGTTTTAGTTAGATTGTTTGTCTATGCTAGTAGAATCTTCTCTAGTAGCCTTTATAAAAGTATCTGGCTTTAGCATACTACAATGGCGTGTTCGGCGTCTAGAGTCTAATAAAATAGATGGACTACTGGGCAAGTAGATTTTGTTAGCATAAACTACTCTAAGCTATCAATGTCTGAATAGAGTAGTCTACATATATTAATTGTACTATTCTTTGGTCAATGAACTATAGCCATATTAATTTATGAGCTCTTTATCTCAAAAAAACTATATATATATATAAGTACTAGAATTGACAAATATCCATCTGTATTTTATGTCTATATTTTTCATTATATTTTATTTTAAACAAGTACATATCTAATTTTATAATTTGCCGTTTTCCTATTTTATGGTCAAATTTTTTAAATTATTTTTCACTAAAACTTACCGAATTATTCACTTACGTATTTTTAACGTTTAATTCCCGTCCCAAATATTACTAACTATGTTGATTATAGGAATTTTTCTGGTTACCATCTTCGAAATCATTAGGCCGGTATATATTATTGTACGTATCATGTACAAATTAAGTGGTTAATCCGGACTTTAAACTAATGCAACTCGTCTTTGTATTTGAAATATATGCATACAATCAGGTATAAAGTGAGATTGAGAAAATCATAGAAGTTGTTGTACAACGCGTCAATGCTTGACTTACATATCTCCGCGACAGTACCATTGCATTTTTTTTTTTTAGGGGAAAGGAAGATATATTCATGTGATCGAAAAGATCATACAACCGTACAAGGTCAAGCTAGGAGATCCAAAGATCACTCATTACAATCGTTGCTCAAGTAGTGCACTGACTACACATTAATAATGACTACTAGCCTAAACTACTCCGCCTTGATCAATAAGAAGCTACAACACCAAAAAAAACCAGTACATCCGCCTAAGACCTTCTTGGTGTACATCAGTACTGACCTTTGGATACATTGTAACAACCCACAGAAACAAGGTATACATGGCCAAAGCCCACTGCACCCACCAGTAAAAGATGGAGCATTATTACACAAAATAAAATAACAAACAAATAATAAAATTGGGCCCAAAGCAAAGCCCAGACCCAAGAGTACTCAAACCCTAGCCAAACTCCAGGTTGCAGCAGCCACCACACCTCCACCACGTTGATGAGACCCTAGCCACCGCCACGAGTAGACGTCGGATGACCATCCACCCCGCCATCATCGCCAGCAGGCCGACAAGAAACACCACCGCCCTCAAAACACCTCCTCCCAGCATGGTTCCGAAGCACCCATACCAAATCGGAAAACTCCAATCCAAAACGAGCCCGTCGAAGCCCCACCTCCCCCCGTCCTGCCAGTTGTCGCCGTCTATCAAGGGAAGAGAACGCCGATACCACCAGTCTGCCGCCGCTAGAGCCTCCAAACGATCAGAAGACGCAGACCCACCACAGGCTTGCAAGCTTGTCAAGGTCCAAGCCACGTCGCCGCAGCACAGGCTGAGAAACGGCCATCAAAACATCCCCGCCCGGCCGCACTCTCCGTTTACCAACAAGGCTAATAGCCTGGTGCCGCACGGGAGCCGCCGGACGAGAGCCTCCAAGCTTACCTAAGGAAACCTAGCCGCCCTCTCCTTGAGAGAGAGAGAGAGAGAGAGAGAGAGAGAGAGAGAGAGAGAGAGATCAGCCGTACCATTGCATTTTATTTGCCTAGGATTCGAATATATGAAACTATATATCTGTTAAGGAATTGATTCTTATCCGCGGAAAAAATCATCAATAAAGACAGTAAGGACTGTTCAAAAGAAATTTGTTAAGACACAGATAATGTACGAGCTATATAAGCTGTGGTGATCCCACTATATATAGATCCATCATGGACCCAGGAGCTTCTTAGAAGCCACGAACTGTAAATCCTCCGTCGACACTAAGAACCTGTCCGTTGATGTAAGAAGCCGTAGGGAGGCATGCACTACTAGCTATTTGGCCTATGGCCACAGGACTATTGGGTACTACACAGAATCTGTGGCCTTTATACACTCAATAAGGACGGTCAGACTTTTTCTGTGGCAAATGACAATATTGCCACTACATCCGTCTCCAACTGAACGCAAATGAATGCATGATGGGCAATATGTTGGTTTAGCCACAAATTAAGTTCAACCTCCGTCCCAAAAGTGATACCCCAACTGTATTTTTTAATTTGGACTTTCCATTGAATATTGGGTGGCTGTGGCCAAATTGATACAAACGAGATTTCTTTCATTTTTCCTTGTTTAATTAAATAAAACTTTTTATTCTAATCCGTCTCCAAAATGGTTCAAGTCTCAGACCGAGTATCTAGACCTGTCTTCTTCTTCTCTCTCTAACTCTGCTATTTTCGATCTTCATCTATTCGATGGCCGCTCCGAGTCGGAGCCTCCGACCACAACGACCACACCCACCTCTCTTATCCCCTATCTAATCATTTCATCTTTTGCCAGTCACTCATCCTTGTAAAAAGCTGTTTCTCACTCTCTCTTGAAGCCTCTCAATCTGGATCTGGCATATTGCTGGACCATCAACCATCGTCTTCTCTTTTTCCTGCACTTTCCCTCACACTTTCAGGTTCTCTCTACCTTAATTTTTTTTGTTGTCAGATTTATTTGCAGGTTGCAATATTTATAATCTTAGGGTTTCGAATTAGGGGCTTGTGCAACAACCTATCAAATATCATATTTGTTGCTCTCGTTACTAAATTGGAGTTTATCTCGACATGCAGATTGACTTTCCATGCCGAGTTCAGTCCCTCTGATATCTATTTAGATCGGTATAGATCTGAAGCCACTTGTTTTGTTTCTTTTGCCTGTTTGCTGTTTCGCTATCTTATTATCTTTTCATTTTATTCTTCTGTTCAAGTTTACAACTTTGGGGCTCGTATCTTATTTTTATACTCTTTTTTACAGCCATGGATTCTTCTTTTCAAAACCAAACAAGGCTACTTTTCTACTGTCATCGCACAGAGTCGGTATTCAAGATTATGAATTTCCTGAAGCCAAGGTAGATTTTTCAATCAACAACTCAATTTGCCCAGTTAAACTCTTTATCAGTAATTTCTAATTTAGATTTCGTGTCTTTGTTGTTAGAGTTTACAACTTGGCCATTAATTCTGTGGATTTTGCTTCATTATTGGGATTTTAGGATTGTTTTAGGGTTCAAATCATCAATTGGGTTACTGTCAGGCCTTTGGGTTATGCCTTGTTGAATCTTGACTGATATTCAATTGGGTAATGGTAGTGGGTATAAGCACCGAAGCCTCTATATGCTCAAATTTTAATGATGCCATGTTCTGCATCAGTAGATTGATTTTCCTGGGCACTATGTTAAAATATCATCTCTAAAATACAATCTTGTGCTGAGATGTTATAAAACAATGTATACATTATAATTAGTAGTGTGTTCATCTTGTAAATTATGGAGTTCCGAATACATAGTTCTTACATACATTACTATGAAACAGGTGATTCTTTTATTTCTCCAGGAGCAAAGCTCCACTTAATCCCCCTTGCCTTGCCGTACCACTTTCAAAAAATAGCTCAGGTATGGAAAAGGATCACCTTTATCTAGTTGATTATTGCCCCAAGAGTTCGCTTGTTGTTAGTTGTTGTAATTGTGAGCTATTCTTTGTGAACAGGTGCTGTAACTGCATAGCTCTGGTGGCCTACAGCTCCGCCAGGGTTAGTGTTTGTCAAACAATCTTGATCCATTTTTGAGTACCTTACTCATCTAGTCCAATCCTGCAGTATGGATATACTGGTAGTTGGGGTCAAGAAGCATGGGGTGTGGCTTTTAGCAAAAAATGTAAGTAAAGCAATGTGCAACCCTTGTGCTAATGTTTCAATGTCGTTTATTTTCAGATGTCTTGGAAATAATTGGAAGAGACTTGATAATGTATTAGGGTGTGAGAATTACTATTTAGGTGGTGTTGATGCCTGTGTATGTGTGAAGACCTGATTTTTATTTAATGTGCAGAACATTGATAAATCCCTCTGGTGAAATGTCCTATGCTAGTAATACATCTAAGTACTCGAATCTGTTTTTCTGCATTTTGTTCTCTTGTTTTTCTCTCTACCTGTGACATAAACTTTAACTTATAGTACATGGAGCATATAATTGTTTCTGAACATGTTATTCTTCTAATACAGAGAAACTTATTGTTGAGTTGCAGGGTTAAGTGAAAAAACTGAATTTGATGCAAGGGGGAAGTTACAGTAGTACGTAAGGTAGAAAGCCAGCAATCTATCCATTTCTTTACAGCCGTTTCTTCTTTTCTCTTCTTTCATCTGTTTATCAGGTATCATGTTTCTGATTGTTCTTCATGGCCTTATGGCGCTATCAAGAATTGCATGTTGATATATCTTTAGTCTTTACCATGTTCTTCTATATATTGCATTTGCAAATTACAATGAATGAATTTTACAAGTTTTCATTGAAATTCAATCAGTGACCCAAGTCTTTGATGAATTTTACAAGTTTTCATGGCATTATGGCTCTGTCTGGTCATATGGGATCTGATATGATCACTTCTGATGGGTAAAATTATTTTCTTTCTATTCTTAAAAGAATTGTGCATCTGTAATGCATTTTTAGTTGTGTATAAGAAGTCCATTATGCTTGCAAGGAAAGGAGCTTATATTGTGTGCATTGATTGAAAGAGGAACCACAGACAATGAAAGGAAGGCATTGAAGACCACCAGCTCTCCACTAGTTAGAGTTTCCAAAGTTAGTGATAGGTAAACAATTTTTGTTTTGTCTAAGTGTTTTGACTTTTAGCTGTGAGAGACTGAGGAATTTATAATATACTTGTTTCTTTTCCTCTGACGTATATGTTGATTAATGGACACGTGGGCTTCCATTTGCATTTTGTTGATATAATAATGTTATAACAATTCAGACTATAAAAATAAAAACAATTCCATTTTGCTAGGCTTGGATAGTACTATGCCGAGCCTGATGGTTCGGAGCAAATTTTTTTTATAAATGGAACCAATATGGGCACGGACAAGAAAGAAAAAGATTAAAATATAGGTGGGTACACATTAGCCACCGAGTCCAAAAGCAATGGCTAATAAGAAGTAATAAAATAAGAAGAGAAACTGTTCAATGTCAGAAGGAGGGTGAGAGCAGCGCGTGAATAATGGTGCTTTATGTGCGACGGACAGATTTAACGGTGGGCAATTGGTAAAAACCCCAAATGGAGTTGGTACAATTAGAGTCGGACATGATATTTGTCCCTAAAGGCCAATACCCACTAAACTCAGTCCCCAATAGACCCAATAGCTACTAAAATCTGGTGGTGGCTATAGGCCAAATAGCTAGTAGTGATGGGAAGGTCACGAGCGATGAAATTTCATTGGGTTCTGCAAGACGACATATGGGGGTTCGACCTATAAGACGCCTGAAATCATCAGCATGATCATCCTGTTGCAAAATCAAGTGTAAAATGTTAGAACTCCAGTGTGTCACAAAAATTGTGATAGTGTAAACTTCAAGGTAAAGAAACATCAAGGTTAATTAGGCCATAGAGAGGATTTTTACATGTTCAACTTTAACTCCGGTGTTTACAGCCCATGGTGCTAGAGTGTTCGGATGTTGTCTCTTGCCCACTTACACGCCAAAATATTTTGAAATTTGGATTACAGCACCTATTATATAGCAATGGTAACAGCTGTTTAAGCTCATGTAATTGATCAAGTATAATTAGAACACTTACATAATTTTTATTTAAACTAGAAATTAATAACTCACTCTTCGTTGCTGCATAGGCGGATAGTCTAGGTAGAGATATAACACCGGCGATAGAGGCGACGAACACAATACTTCCATTTCCAGAGGCCTTCAAGAGAGGATATGCAAGTTGGCAAAGATGGTAAGGAGATTCTACGTTGGTACTCATCATGCTTGACAAGTCTTCGAAGACTATAATCTGTAGTACTCCTGAGTGTGACTGTAGCAGCATTATTTAAAGCAGCGTAATTAGTTAATCAATTCCATGCACACTTGATTTAGGAAAATATAGAGAAAAAGAGATAGTGAATAAGTAGTGATCAAATTACAAGAATGTTAAGCTTGCCATCAAAAACAGACGAGACCTCCTTAATGAGCTCCTCTCTTTCAGATTTAGAGGTGAGGTCGCAAACTGAAACAGTCACTTTGAAACCCTTGTTCTTCCATTCTCGAACCCTCTTGTCGATCTATGCCTGGTTACCAGCACATGTATGTACAGTCGCTCCAATTCCAGCTAGCTCTTCTACAATGGCAAATCTATAGACAAACGTGCATGAAACAATTAGTCAACTTTAAATTTGGAATCAATAAATGATGAAGCTAGATAGAAGATATATGTAGCTAAATTACCCTATGCCCTTGGTTCCACCAGTGACGAGGGCGGTCATACCCTTTGGTGACCATCTTTTGTAAAAACCATATACATGCTCACAACGTATGCATACAAGCTTTGACAACAATCACAAAAAAACTAAAGCTTACCTTCAGCAATCGTAGGCATGGATTCCATCTCTGCAGCTGCAAACACGATCACTGAATATGGTATTCTGTTACTTACCAATTTGCTTCTCAATGCATAGAACAATATGCAAAACGTGGTAGTAATCAGGGACTAATTCATCTGTATATATATGAGACTTAAACCTCAAGAAGCTTCCCATTAAAGCATTCCTTGTTGGTTTAGGTTTCATTGTTAGATTCCTAATGTATCACAATCTTGTAGCCTTTCTTGTAGACTAAGCAATTGATTACTATCCTTAATGAATTAATACACTGCTTCATTAAGTTACTAGTATTGATTTACAATTTGTATCCATGTTAAACTAGGTTTGACATTTAGCTAATCATCAATTACTTTATGATGATATATGTTAAGTCCATATTTGATCTAACAATCTCCCCCTTGGACTCACACATATCATACTTGATGATTTGCGCCAGAGAACATCAAAACCTACTTAACTTACTGAAGTGCGCACCAGATGACAAACTCAAATCTAAAATCCATTCCAACATAGTCAGATGACAGTTACTTATGCAGAGCAAGAAACAATATACATTTTAACAAAAATGCAGAGTTTCAAAACCACAAACACAAGCTCCTGCAATCCACATATGTCAAACCAGAAGTGATACAATATATGTTAATGTGTATCAACAAGTAAACATATATTAGGTCCTACTTTATGTTTCTAAAACCAGAAACTCAAGCAAATTTACTGAACACTGATGGCTTAAAATTATTGCTTGAACTTTAACATCATGTTATACATGATTTAAGCCATCTGATAGCAAGTTTGATATTCAAAACAAGATGATAATTTCCAAAACAAAACAATAAAGCTGTAGGAAAATCATAACTGGAAATACCTCAAAATTTTATTGATAATAAAAATTGTCATTACAAATAAGTTGTGATAAACAAAAAATAAAGATCACAACTAAAACACAAGAACTCAAAAAGCCTTAGCATTTTAAATGCTCCAATTGGACTAACTCTCTACTGAACCTAAGCATCTAAATTAGCTAAAATTTCAATGCTTGCTTTATGCTTCTGGAATGCAACCACTGACAATGCCTTGGTGAAAGGATCTGCTAGCTGTGAATTTATGTCAATACTCAAAACAGCTATTTCACCATGCTTTACTCTTTCTCTAACACTGTAATACTTTAGATCAATATGCTTGGAATTATTTGACCTTTTGCTGTTCTTGCTAAAGAAAACTGCAGCCTCATTGTCACAATAAATCACACAATGTGACTCAATACTTTGGTCTGCATGAGAAAATTCCTAATCCAAAGTCCTTCACACACAGTTTCATATACTGCAATAAATTCGGCTTGCATAGTAGAAGTTGCAAACACGATCACTGAATATGATCTTCTGTTACTTACCAACTTGCTTCTCAATGGACAGAACAATATGCAAAACGTGATAGTAATCAGGGACCAATTCATCTGTATATATATGAGACTTAAACCTCAATAAGCTTCCCATTAAAGCATTGCTTGTCGGTTTAGGTTTCACTGTTAGATTCCTAATGTATCACAATCTTGTAGCCTTTCTTGTAGACTAAGCAATGGATTACTATCCTTAATGAATTGATACACTGCTTCATTAAGTTACTAGTATTGATTTACAGTTTGTATCCATGTTAAACTAGGTTTGACATTTAGCTAATCACCAATTACTTTATGATGATATGTGTTAAGTCCATATTTGATCTAACATCTTTAACTATTGAAACCTGCCATTGATAATTTTGCTTCTATATGTATGCGCGCAACTCTCTCAGTCTCTCTGTTACTCTGTATATATATTTGCTTCCTTTACGTGGTTAATTGACAGGCAAGAAAGTTGTTAACCCTGTTTGAATGTTATAAGCAAAGAATGAACCAAAATTTGGATGTGGGGAAAAGCTACGAAGCTGTGTATTGACATAAACCAAAGTGTAGAATTATTAAGTGTGAAGGCGAAGGGAACAGACAACGTATTCCCCTTCAGTTGCTAAACCGTGTAGAATTTTTTGTCAGTTAGTTAGGGATGGTCAATTCAATATGTAGATTGGAATATAGAATCATGCTGTAAGACATCCCTAGATCTAGTTTATATGGTTAACCTAATAACTACATATACAAGGAGGAACCTTTTTTTTTTGGGTCAATGAGGAACTTGTTTGATTCTTTTAGAATTTCACTAAGAGATACATTTTTTTTTAAATTTTAAGGGATTTTTTGTGAGGCCTACTTTTCGATCGCATTTCGGCATCTCGATCGCTCAGTTTTTAGGTCCTAATGTATAGATATTTTCTGTAAATTTTCAGCCAAATTGATGATCATTAAGATATCAAAGTAGATTAAATTAATTGACAAACCGAATCTGTCCAACTTGAACCGTTCATACTTATAATTGTAAATCGTAGGAATGAATGCCTTAACAATAATCAATTTATCTGAAAATTTGTGGAAGTGATCTACTCATAGAGACTTCAAAATTAAACGGTTAAGATGCCGAAATGTGGTCAAAAAATGGGTCCCATAAGAGATCAGTAAAATGGCCAAAAAAAGGGATCGCTTAGTACGTGGAAGGGCCATATATAGAGAAGCTCCTTATTTTAAAAATTTGAGGATTTTTACTACTTACTTGTATATGACCTAATCCAATGATTTCAACAGTTGATCCTTTAGATTCCTATGTAAGAATTGTGTCTACAAAAAAATCAACCAAAGTCATAATCATTGGGTCATTCAAAATTGTGTAAACAAATATAGTCCGTTAGATAAAAGTAAAACGAACATAGTTCTAATCAAATAGTTAAACGTTTTCCGATTTGACTAATTTATTATAGGATTTATGTGTGTATATAACTAGAGAATGAATGGTTTAGATTATTAAACTAGATGCTAAAAATAAAAACATCATCACATTTTAAGTTTAAGGAGGTTATCTCTAGATCCTCCCTATACAGACAGACAGACAGACACACACACACACACACACACACACACACACACACACACATACAGATGATCCGGATTATGGGACACATTATTTTACATAAATTTTTACACACACATACACAGAGCATCCGGATTATGGGACACATTATTTTACACAAATTTTTACACTTCTTTTTAGCGATTAGATCTGTTAATTTCAATGGTCTTGATTAATTTCCCTAATGATGTGGCGAGTGACATGGAATTAATTTTTTCCTCAACCAAAAAAAAAATTAATTACAATCATTTTATAAACATAAAACTAAAATAAAAATTTCAAGAATACAATGAGAAGAGCATAAGACTTATGTTCTTCAGAAAAGAAAAAAGAGGAACCAATGCGGTCGGAGAAGACAACAAATGTTGGCAACATGGGTTTGAATTTGGGGTGGATTATAAAAATTAGGGTTTTTGAGTGAACTGAATCAATTGATGAAGGCGGTGGTGTGTTAAATAAAGAACTAGGGCTTCAATTTGATAGTCCAATAATTACAATCTGGGGGAAAATTGTTAGCGTTCATGTGGGATGGTGGTAGTGAACCCAGAATATTTGCTGAACATGATATTGGTTGCTTGGTGATAATGATAATTACATGAACTCTTAACAAAAAACATTGCTTTTGTGATGGTGTGAGTGAGGCAAATTGTGGTAGAATAGACTGTTTGCTTCAATTCGAATGACATTGAAGTTCTCTTCATCATCTAAAGCTAGCCGTTTGGCCAGCTCAATCAAAGACTCCTCCATTCTACAAACCAACTAAAGAAAGCAAGACACCCACCACACCACTCGCACTCCTTGCCACACGCGCGCGCGCGCGCGCACACACACATATATAGATATAGTAAAGAAGGAATGAATGGGAAGGATGAGAGAACTCTAGGAATTGAAACCCTAGACCAAACCCTTACTCATCCAGTGAGAAGGGACATAAGTTTTTTCAGGTTCAATTTTCTCTCCAGAAAAGTTTAACTTGAATTTCTTTAGTTTTTTGGTTGATGATTTTTTTAATTTCATGTCATTTCCACATCATGAGGGAAATTAATCAAGATCGTTGAATTTAGCTAGATCTATTGGCCAAAAAGAAGTGTAAAAATTTTGTGTAAAATAATGTGTCTCATGATCCAGACCCATACATATATATATATATATATATAAAAGTCATTCTAGTGAGAGAATCCTTGTTTTGGCCATTTTAAGAGATCGCTCATTAGACCTGCTTTTCAATCACATATTCACATCTCAACCGTTCAGTTTTTAGGTCTATATGAGTAGATCATCTCTGCAAATTTTCAGCCAAATTGATAATCATTAAGGCATTCATAACTGCAATTTACAATTATGAACACGAACGACTCAGGTTAGACAGATTCAGTTCACCCATTAATGTAATCTAGTTCGGTACTTTAACGATAATCAACTTGGCTGAAAATTTGCAGAAATAATCTATACATTAGGACCTAAAAACTGAATGATTAAGATACCAAAATACGATATAAAAGTGGGTCCCACAAGGTATACCTTAAAATGGCCAAAGAAAGAAATCTCTTAATAAGAGGACCCTCGATATATATATAAGGGTGGAGCCACAGTGGAGCCTAGTGGGTCCCGTGACCCACTAGAGTTTTTATTTTATTTTTTATTCTGAAGTATCTGGTTACGTATACATAAATTGGTTTGATTGATTTAATGTATGGTTGCTCTAGTGTAGTGGATGCTGGCATGATCCACAATATTTAGGTGTTGGGTTCGATTGGTATTGGTTGTTGTGCTGGGTTTTATTTTTTTTTCTCTTGATCTGAATATTTGTGTTCAAACATCTTTTGGATATTAACACTACTTTTATTCTACTTTTAAATTATTTTTTAAAAACTTTAGTAGTTATTAGCTGATTTATTTTTTATTTTTTATGAAGTTTTTTTTTTTTTTTTTAGAATATTTTTATGAAGTATTAGGAACAACAAAGCTAGCTAAGAACAATATCGTTGGTACATGAAAATGAGCAATTGATGCCTAATTGTAGGGCTCTGCAAATTAAGTGCATGAGAATTCTTTAATTAAGTTATAACTGCCCCCTGTGCTCTGCAGACCTTAAAATTTTATTTTAATTCATATTGAGAACTGAACTAAATATTCATGTTCTTGTTGCAGACATAGCGATTCCTTAATTCATTGTTCTTGCTAACAAAAATAAGTTTTATAAGTACCCCACTTCAACTCAAATCCTATATATATATATATATATATATATATATATATGCTGCAAAAATGGCATCCTGCTTAAACTGGTTGGTTGATGTTATTCTAATGATTTCTTAATAAAACAATTAATAACACTATTGACTTAATGGATGGAATTGTTGATTCATTTAGAATGAACGAAAGGTTTGATTAATTGACATTTTCTGTGGATTAGTTATTTAGGATATCAAATCGCACGCAACTAGCATTAACACTAGGACTCTACTTCCTAATTATAGTCGTATGTATCACGCATTTGACAATGTTAAGATCGCACTTTCTCAACCCTAGAATAAAAGCTGATCTCTTCAGTATTCTAAAAAATACAAAGACCCATACCCGGCCGTCAACTTTCTTTTTGTTAAACGCTGGGACTATCAAATTTGTATACCAATTTGTATATATGAAGATAAGTGATACAGTGTTTCAGTTATAGGTTTAGGTTCAAAGAACCGATCACTCCACCACTTGGTAAAGACGTTTGGCACTCAAAATTATATATCCTTAGCAATATTGAACTCGTTACTACTAGATTAATATAATTTTTTTTTTTTACTACTATGAGACGCATATTACAATCACACAAATCAATCAACTGACGTACCTAACTATGGACGAACTCGAGCATGAAGAATTGAAGATACGTACTAATTATTCCAGTGAAAGAAAAGGATGAGTGGATGAACCTTCAATTGAGGGCTAAAGATCAAGTGATTTTCGATTAACCATGCACGTCAAAAACTTACAAGGTTGACTTTGATGAATTCAATTCAATAAAGGTCGTTCAACTTACCAATTCTAATTAAGTAACCATTAATAAAAGATAACAATGGTAAGGAACATGTACGGCGGTACTAAACGGATGGTACGTGTGATTGAGTTTCTGGATTGGAGTAGCTTATTGCCGAAGTTAGAAAAATAGAAATGGAAAACCACGCACGTATAATTAACCAAATAAAAAAATCGCTGAGTTATCTAGGTTAACTGTTATCGAAGAGTACCAAAACCGCTTACTTTTTTTTTCTTTTCGATCCGGGTTCCCTGACCCCACAGCCTGACTCTATCGAATTATCGATTGAAACCATGGCGGCGCCGTCAGTGCAAGATCCAAACCGCCACGACCTGCATCACCAGTAGCCCAAGCTACGCTGCCGCAACCTGCATCACAACTAACCAAACCATCCCCGATCCCAGCCTTGCAAACCACACTGCCAACGATCAAGATCCATTACGCCGGCGGTCCAAGAAACCTATAAGCAGGGATAAAATACCAGCCCGGACAACACGACCATCATCATCTCCACCATCCCAGCAGAAACAACTGACAAAACCAGAGAGAATCCCCCGACGGTGTCCCATGGTAGTTCTCCCGTCCGGCAGCATACCCCATGACAGCGGGAGGTCAGAGACCAGATCCAACGTCCAGGCGCCGCCGGAAAAGAAGAAATTTGCAACCTGAAGGTTTTAGGGTTTAGGTGATCCTTTGAGTTTATTCTCCCCAAAACCGCTTACTATTAGATTAAATACAAAATAATTACAAAGTGTAATTTTTTTTTGTATATTCCAGAGCCATGGATTCTCAATACTAAGTTTGCAAATCTCTACCTGGGATTCAACACTCTCTGCTTCCTTCTGTGCTTCCCTCTTTGCTTTCTTCTTCGATCTCTCAGTCCCTTCTTCTTCGATCTCTCTGGTTTCTTCAAGATTCAAGATCTGACGTTTTTGCAGCAATGGTGGCCACAACTATAGTCTCTCTTCTTACCAATCTCTCCAGTATAATCTCTGTGAAGCTCGATGACAACAACTACCCTACATCGCATTTTCATATGCACTCTCTGCTACGCGGCCATGGTCTTCTCAAATTTGTTGCCCAGAAAAAAAATTTATATATAATTTATATATGTCGTTGGTTATAGATGGATTCACTGTTTCTTTCCAATGTCAATCGAACTGGTGTACTGGTGGTTAATAATAGATGGATTCTATTATTAATAATATCAAATATTCAAATAAAAATATATTAAATAAAATATTTCTTCCGTCTCTAAAAGTAATAGAGATACCTTAAATTGTCATTGGCAGTTATTGTCCATGTGGCAGTGAATAAGTAATAGAGACGGAACTTTTTATCTAAGTGTCTCTAATAGGTTTTAGAGATGCAACCTATAGGGACGAAAGTCTAATTTGTCACTCCTTCTATTAGAGACAAATTTAAGTATATTTTAGTCACTAATATATTTTTAGAGACGTTTTGTGGCTGTCTCTAAAATATATATTTGGTGTAGTGCACTCTTGTCCATCACAATACTCCATTTCTGATGATGGTCATCTTACCTCAAATCTGACTGAGGATCTTGAAGAATGGCTTGAACAAGATTGCAATCTCATCTCCTTGATTACTGCTACTTTATCTCCTGAAGCCCTTTCTCATGTTGTTGGTTGCAACTCGACCTTAGAGGTATGGACTACTCTGAAAGATATATATGCAACTGTGTATAGATCTAATGTGCTACAATTGAAATCTACTTTACAATCCATTGAGAAAGGTTCAGATAGTATTGATAAGTACCTACTTAGGGTCAGGAATGTCAGGGATCAACTTTCAGCTATAGGCGTTAAGATTACAGATGAAGATATTATGATACTCATACTTAAGGGTTTACCATAAGAGTTTAGTACAGTTAGAATGATGATTAAAGTTAAGCATGCCCAATCTCTATGTCTGAGCTTCGATCCTTGCTTCTTGCTGCTGAATCTGAGTTAGAAAATGAGTCCAAGACCCTTGCTTGACCATCTATGTTACGTCCCGAACCAAGAATTTGCAATTTACTTTCGTATTAGACGGTGAATTGTTAAATATTTTCAATTTTGAACCTTTTTGGATGTTTTAGTGGCCCTAAAAGTTGACTTTTTGTTCGGGTCAAAATTTGAGGAAATGTTCTTCACGAAAGTTGTAGGGGACGTTAAACCGAGCGCGTGGTTATGTGGTTCGTAAAAATCGGACTTCGTATGCGAAAGTTATGGCCGAAAGTTCACGGTAATTTTTGATTAAAACAGAAAGTTACCTAGGGTAGGTTTCCATTTCCGGAAACCCACCCTTCCCCTTTTCTCTCTCCTCCCCCCCGAGCTCTCTCTTCCTCCGGTTCGCCCCATTCCCTTCCTCCTCCGATTGCCGGCGATTCCGGCCACCCCAAGGCGTGCCACCGGTCATTCCAGGATCGCCTCCTCCCTCTGAGCACCCCAGCAGCCTTGGTTTTCCACGATTTGGCCGGAAAACCACGGATCGAAGCAAAACCTCCTCCGGCTGCAGTTTGGGACTTTTGCCGATTCCCGGCGATTCCAGCCACCTCCGGTCCCCATCTCTTCATCGAAGGTTTGGTTTTTGCCACTGATCATTTCCCTTATGGCCTTGTAACACGATTTGAAGTGTAGAGGCCGGATCGAATTAGGGTTCTTGAATTTTCTGGGTTTGTGTTCTTGGATTGATTTCGACTGTTTCTAGTTGTTATTTGGAATTGTTGTAGTTATGAAGTTGAATCAGTGTGTTGAGTAGGTGTTGTATCTGAAATTTGGTGGCCGGAGGTGGAGGTTGGCCACCGGCGCGTGAAACCCACGCACCGCCACTGTAGGTGGCGCGTGAAACAGGGTTTTGGCCGGAAATTGTGACTGTTGAACATGTATTCGATCCATTTTACATCTAGTTAATTAATCGAAGCTTGGAAATCGATTTGGAAGTGATTTGAATATAAATTTTGATGGTTGATCAAGAAAATTGGTGAAATTATTAAACGAATTATGAGGAATCCATCCATCGGATTTCCTCGGTTTGGCTTTGAGCCTATATATTAAGGAGATAATATTATTGAAGAAGATTGGGAGAAATTGGGCAATGAAAGTTGATATTAGGGTTGATTTTAATTAATCCAATTTGGTTTTCCAACCCGAAATTAAAGTTACGAACGTTATATTGTACAGGACGTGAGGAGGATTTTCTCGAGGAGGGTTTGAATCGACGGCAAGCTTAGCCGTACTTTGTGAGTGGACTTTTGTTTTCAAACAAGTGATGCATGCATTTACTTATTAAAGCTTGATTTATTTTATTAACGTATTTTTTTCCGAGCATATAAAGTTAATTGCGAATTATCTCATGGAATTACTTTTAAATATTGTTTCTCATGAAGTATTTATGATTTGTAACGGTTGTGAGTTTTGGATATAAAGTATTTATGCTCGGATTCGAATTTATTTGAGACTTTACTTATAAATTGAGTTTGGTTAAAATAAATCTCTATGATTATTTATTGATTACGATTTTGGCATTGGGAATGCCTCGTTAATTTATACGGTTTTTACGTAATTCCAAGTACGGTTGGGAATCGTACTCGTATGTTCTTTATACGTGGGACTTGGGGAAGCTTTAAGGATTTAACGGTTTTTAAACCGCCATACCTAGGGTCGTTATTTATATATTATATTACTGGCTAGCCTATTATTACTCCTCCCTACTTACTATGTGTTCGTACGTGAGTAGAGGAGAGCATGGGATGCTCAAGAGTGTGGGACACTCCGACCCGAGCCAATAAGGCTCCCTTCTTTCGTATGGTGAAAGTTCTTCCCCATATTTTAATATGATTTGACTAGCGGGGCTAGTCCGATTTATTTTATCCAGCGGGGCTGGAATGGTTTGTACGAGTTTTGGGTTTAAAGAAATACGTTTTATAAACGTTGCATGCATCGAGACTTTATATTGTAAACTTGTGGGAAAGTATAAATTTATCTTCATTTATACTTATTTATTTTGTCCACTCACTCTAACGTTTTTATGTACTTTCCCCCTGGGCCCTTTGGTTTAAATTGCCCAGATCACAGTGTTGCGGACCGGCATAGGAGCGGAGACTAGTACCACCTTTGTCATCCATTCTCAGTAGGTTATTGATTAACCTACTTATTGTATTATATTCCGAGTCTATTCCTTAGATTGCTCTGAATACTTGTTGAGAGTGGATTTATACTTTTGTATAATTATGTGTGTAAGAGTGGTTTATTTTGGGAGATTGTTGAACGATTGAGTTGCTGGGTTGTATTTGTTTAAGATGTTAAGATTGTGGAGTTTGATGTTTATACTTGGAAAATTATGGAATGTTGCTAAGAAGCAGGGTGGCTTCAAGCATAGCATTTAGAGTATTTGAGGAGTGTTTTCAGCAGGTTTAGGGTTGCCCATTTTTAGGGGAGGTTCTGTCGAATTTTCTTGAAAAGTGGGTCCCGCAGGTCCACCTAGGAGTTAGGAGGGTAATTCCGGGGTGGGTCCTGACAATCTATGACTGCCATGGTAGCCAAGAATTCTTCTTGTTCATCTGAGTCTCAGGATGCTAAGGGCATCTTGCCTACACCTACCTATCATGGCTATAACGGCCTTGCTGCCTTCCATAATGGATTTAGGAACAACAATGGTGGCAACTATGGAGGTTTTAGAAACAATAATGGGGGAAATAATGGAGGTTTTTGAAACAACAATGGTGGCAACTATGGAGGTTTCAGAAACTATAATGGCGGAAACAATCCTAGTGGTTGGAATAATGCTTACAAAGGAAACAATGGCTCAAGAAACTTTGCCAACAAACCAACAAATGGATTTCAGAGTTCCAATGGCTACAATGGACACAATGGTGGCTTCAAACCAATAATTATTTGTCAAATATGGGATAAGCCAATCCACTCTGCTCAAACTTGCTGGCATCTTAGCAAAATTCAAGGCAATATGGAATCTCCCTCAGTCATTGAGTGTCAACTCTATGGCAATCTTGGACACTCTGCTGCTGAATGTAATCAAAGACAACAGTTTGTCAGTCTTCAGGGGCAACACACAGCCATGACAACCTCCCTCCAACACACTCTTGCCACACCAACTCATAAAGTTTGGATCACTGATTCAGGAGCTTCCTCACACATGACATATGATATTCAAGCTCTCAATAATGTCACAACTTATGTAACTGGTGATCATGTCCAGATAGGAAATGGTGCAGGTTTGACAATCAAGCATATTGGCAATGGTTCTATCTTTCTTAGTAAGCATGCTGTTCTTGCATTGAAGAAAATTTTGCATGTTCCAAAGCTTGCAACACAATTCTTATCTGTTTATCAGTTATGTAAAGATAACAATTACAGAATGATATTTGATGAATTTTGCTTCTTTATACAAGACAAGGTGACAGGCAGGGTGCTATTCCAAGGTCTCAGTGAGCATGGCCATCCCATCCCAGTCTCCATTTCCAGAAACTTCACTACTAGAATAATGCTAATAGACATCATGTCTTTAAAATCAGTTAGGATTTCAACTGATGTAAATTGTGTTTATAACATCGGTTCTAAAAAATCTGATTTCTATAAAATAATTAACATCGGTTCTTATGCTGAACTGATGTCTATACTTTTCAAACAAAATTTAAAAAAAACGCGGAAATGTACTAAGTCAAAAATTAAGGAAGCGGGACCAAATTTTTAACTCCCTCCCAACACTTAAGTCTTTCCACGACTGATTGACTAGCTAGGTTTTCCTCTATTTTTCCCCACACCGGCCGCGATACAGAAACACCGCAACCGATCATCCTCTTTCACCCACACCGCGACCGATCGTCCTCTTTCACTACACCGCGATCGTCCTCTTTCCCCCGTCCAGTAACCGACGACCTCTTTCGCCTTCTCTGGCTCCGATGGTTTGATTTCCTCCTCCTTGGCCGCCTCCTTCTCTCTCATCTCTCGTCTGAAATCCAGCGAATCTCCCAATTGCTGAGATCGAGAAGCCGAAGCCGGAGCTGCAGTGGCCGTCTGTCCTTTCTCTTTCCACGGGCCTCCCCTTCTCAGCCCCTCTCTTCGACCGTCGAGGCGGCGACGGCCATCGCTCTCATCGACGGTAATTTGCTTGAATCTATAGTTTTCTGGGTTTTTGATTTCGTAAATTTGATTCATGCTTGTGCTCTCTTTAATTCTGATTCAATTTTCGTTACCCATATAACGGTTGGAAATAAGATTAGACTTTTGTATTTTTCTGAATGTGATTTTAGGCACTTCTGAGGCAATCACGGCTATTAAGGAGCAAGAGAAGCAAATTAACGATTTTAGACAACATTGGTGGGATTATAAGACCTTCAAGGTACTTATCTAAGCTTCGACTAGTACTGAGTTACTGGATTTTCAGTCCAGTGAACTTTAATAAGATATTTGGTGCTGTGTTTCAGATTGACGTTGTTATTGGGTCCACCGAGCTCCGGCAAGACGACGCTACTATTGGGAGTATTGGCTCTCGCCGGACGCCTTGGAACTGGTCTTCAGGTAGTGGTTTATCTTGCATACTCATGACTAAGGGATCTTACTGGTTGGCCCTTCCGTTTTTAATTCATTGTATGAAAAAGTTTATGGGGATGCTTGAATATGAAAGCTCCATCTTACTCAATCAAAGTTTAGTTTCTCTGCAAATGTACGGGGCAGGATCTTACTGATCTTTGTACCACTTTCTTTTCCTTTTATTGTTGTTTTGGTTGTCGAAAATGTTGAAATCAGATAGTATGTCGAAAGAAAATTTATCAATTTTCAAGAAACTACTAATATCCTAACTTGGTTCTTTGGACAGCTCTGAGAGGATTGGATCTGTGGACTGGCTTTTTTCACCTTGAGGCAAATCAAAGCTCCCACTAATAACTTTGATCCTGTAAACAACATTGGGGAAGGCAATTTTGGTTGTGTCGACAAGGTACTGTAGTTTTCATTTACCATCTCTGATTATAGGCCTTGATTTCATAATGATTGAAAATTGAATAACCTGTTTAATGCAGGGCATCTTATTGGATGGCATTACAATTGCAGTTATAAAGAGAAAATCATTTAATTAAACAGTAATTTTCGTTCTTTACTCAGAAATCAAGCAAATTAGAGAAAATGAGAAAGAGAGTGGTTTTGGTTTTTGATTGATTAGTCAAACACAAGCTTGGCACTCGGCCTTTGAAAACATAAATTTTGATATTGTCAGCTTTGTTGTTTCTAATTCAGCTAAGCAACTAGAAATGATTTGAATTAAGGTGTTTATATATGTATGGGGGATTTTGTGTTTGAGAATCCAGAGGATACTTTGCAGTCATGGCACATTGATGGTTATAGTTTTAAATGTTCATGGGTGAATCAACTTTTCTATTTCAAAAGTTCAGATTAACTATTTTCGCTGTTTGTTAAGTTTCTTAAACAATATGGTTTTGATATGGACTGTATGGATAGTGGAGATTGGATATGAGCAAGCAGATTAAGATACAATTTGCAGGACACTATTTCACATTGCATTGTTTAAATAAACTCAACTATTCTTAACATGACAAATTTTTTTTGGCAAACTTCAGTAGTAGTTGTCTTAATAACCATGTGTTTATGGTTCATTTTACTGTGACTTTTCTAACCTCAATTTGACATTTCACAGGTCTATCTAAATTCATGGACTGCAATTTACTTACCTTTGGACAATGTGGGAACGTGGAATGTGAGATATGAGAATTGAGCCCGACAGTACTTAGGCAGTCCTGCAAATTTAACTTTTCTCAATCATTTACTTTTAATATTTCTGTTTAGGATGATCTTAGCATATCATGAAGACCAATGCTGTGATAAGGGTTCTCTCATGCAATGTAATTTGGAATCAAGGTAGTTACATCTGTCTCTTACATATATTTATAAATTGTTTGTTACTTAACTCTAGTGTTTTTTATAAGCTCAGTGCAACTTCATTCTATTTTTATTCTTATTTTTTTAAGCGTGTTATTGGGGCTGTACTGTAAGTCATGAGCTTATCTGAGTACTTTACTGGTTAGTGCTGCTTCTCAAATCTCAACTATATGTAGGATAGCAGTGCATTTAATTTTAGGAAGTCCCAGCTATGATGCATTAGCCAAACATATTACTTCTATGCACATCAATATATTTATGGCTACTACATTTATGTTTTACCTCAAGGAAAATGTATTTAACATAGACAAGCATAGGCTTCAGAATGTTTTAATTTTTGTTGACATGTTAAATGCGATTTTTTGTGCCTCCTTGATATGTTGATATGTATTACTGTGGATATTTACTGGGGATTTTTGGCAGGAAAATTATTGGCAGGATATTTGTCTACTTATTGGTGTACCATAGAGTCCTATCGATCTCTTTAAGGGTTTGCATGTGTTTACTTACACATGTTATTGATCTGACTATTGTGTACTGGCTGGCTGCAGGGTTGGAGAGGTGTGGAAAGAGTTGCAGGTTGAGATGGATAAACTATTTGAGACCAGAACTTAAGAGAGGCTGAAATCTGAGAACCACACACAATGAAAGGAAGACATTGAAGATCAGCAGCTCTCCACTTGTTAATAGTTTCCAAAGTTAGTGATAGGTAAACAATTTTACTAGTTTTTGTTCAAGTGTTTGAGACTGAGAGGAATTTATAGTACTTGCATTGATCTTTTCCCCTTTGACGTATATGTTATAATAATGTTATAACGATTCAGACTTTAAAAATAAAAAACAATTCCATTTAGCTTGGCTTGGATAGTACTGTACCTCATCTCAACGGAATTTATGCTTCTGAAGGATGGTTCATGAGGTTGATGGAGGGAAACAGGCAATTCGTCACAAGAGACCCAGAAAAGGCTCACTTATTTTATCTTCCTTACAGCATGCGCCAATTGGAGTTGAAGCTTTATGTACCTGGTTCACATCAAATTAAACCACTGGCAATATTCCTCAGAGACTATGTGAACATGATTGTTGGGAAGTATCCTTTCTGGAATCGCACACATGGGATAGATCATTTTCTTGTTGCTTGCCATGACTGGGTTGGTAATCTTTGATCCTTGTCATTTCCTTGTTACTGTCCCACGAAGAGTACCAAATTCCTGATGATCTGTTGTACTGTTTTGTATGTCTTTAAATATTATGTGTGGATTGTAGTAATTGATCTAGAAAGTTGAAATACAAAATTAGCATTTTTTTTATGAAGAGCAACATATACAAGTTCATGCAGCTGTTATACAGTTGTTTCATGGTTAGTATCCCGAGTTCTTTGAACTGAAACATGGATGAATATTTTCTGGGATGACGGGGTTGGATGCCAAACTGAAAATTCTTACTGCAGGTATGCTTTTAATGATAAATTTAAACCCAGTTTGTCTTTCTGCCTAAGTTTATGTAGAGTATGGTTTCCTGTTTCTTTTAAGTTTTGTTTTGGATTCTGATTTTGGGTCTTTTTGATGCAACAAATCTGATATAATTAAAGAGCATAAAGGTGAGGCTAGGGGCGATTAAGAAGAAGAGGAACGCTGTGCTGAAGTATCTGAAGAATAATGTTGCTGTTCTTCTCAAGCCTTCATATTAATGTATATGGAGGGTTAAGTTTCATGGCTCATTAGTTTTAATGTATATGATGTGTCAATTTTATCATTGTTTTGCTTGGCCTTAATAGAAATTAATACATTCCCTAATATTTAAAGTACATTTGAATTTCATGTTATTTGTGGATCAACTTTCTAGTACCAAATACAGCAGGAAAGGGATATGAAAAAAACATCAGTTACTTATGAAGAACTGATGTCAGAAAACACAAATTACATCAGTTTGAAAACAAAAACTGATGTCAGAAAAGAGAAAATACATCAGTTTGGAAACCAAAACCGATGTCAAGAATGAGAAAATACATCAGTTACCAAACAAAAACCGATGTCTAGCATTACTATGAACATCGATATATAAACAAAAATGATGTCTAGTATAAATATAGACATCAACATATAAACAAAAACCGATGTCTAGCATTACTATGGACATCGATATATAAACAAAACCGATGTCTAGATTACTATGGACATCGATATATAAACAAAAACCGATGTCTGGTATAACAATGGACATCGATATATAAACAAAACCGATGTGTAAAATAAGTATGGACATCGATATATAAAGAAAAACCGATGTCTAGAATAACTATGGACATCGATATATAAACAAAACCGATGTCTAACATAAATATGGACATCAGTTCAAACTATACTATAGAATATAGATTGAATGTCTAGTGAAATATTATGTACCAAACACACGAAAAGCTTATGAACCACAAGAAAAAATTTATGAGAACCGATGTCTAAAATATTATCAGACATCGTTTCTAAATCAGAAATGATGTTAAAATGGATAATTGTATTGTTAGACCTATATTTCATTAAGCATCTAATGCCAAAATATGAAGGTTTGGCAATAGCTAAACACACCAAAATGGTGATCACATTAATGTTTTTACATCGGTTCTGGACCTTAAACCGATGTCTTAGTTTTGGCGATCTTTAACATCGCCCACTAAGACATCGGATTTTTTTTTTTTTAACATCAGTTGTGAACTGATGTCTATGACCTTTATCCTAGTAGTGCTTGTTCGCACCATCTTCAACCTCACACACAGCCTTTCTTGGTTCCAAAGTATCTCACGCACTTTGGCATAAGAGACTTGATCATCCATCCAATGATATTACTTCCCCAATGCTAGCAAAGTCTAATGTCAGTTCATCTTCTGATTTCTCTAGTAGTATTTGTGAGTCATGTTTAGCTGGCAAATTCACAAAATTGCCTTTTCCAAAGTCTAGTACTAGATCATCTATTCCATTTCATACAGTCCACTCTGATATATGGGGGCCATCTCCTTATGTTTTCATAGAAGGTTACAAATACTATCTCACTCTCATATATGATTTTACCAGATTCTGTTGGATTTTTCCATTACATAATAAATCAGAAGTTTGTTCCTTGTCCATTGCCTTTCACTCCTTCATTTCTAATCAATATTCTACTTCTATTAAAATTTTACAAGCTGATGGTGGTGGTGAGTATATAAGCCATAGACTTCAAACATTTCTCATCAAAAATGGTATTATTCATAAAAAATCATGCCCCAACAAAATGGCCTTGCAGAAAGGAAAAATCGACATATTATTGTTGAAACAGCTCTTACACTTCTTCATCAAGCATTTCTACCTCCCAAATTTTGGTTCCATGCTTGTGTCATAGCAGTGTTCCTCATTAATAGAATGCCTTCTCCAACATTGTCTATGTCCTCACCATTCGAGTTACTTCATTCTAAATCTCCATCACTTGAATCATTAAGAGTTTTTGGATGTGCCTGCTTCCCACTTATGAAACCCTACAATACCAATAAGCTTCAAGTGAAAACTGTCAAGTGCATTTTCCTAGGTTATTCACCTAGATACAAAGGGTTCATTTGTTTTAATTTTTCCAACTCCAAATTCATTATCCAGACATGTTGTTTTTTATGAACAGTCCTTTCCACATCAATTCATACAGTCGAGCTCATCAACTCCTTCTGCTCGTAGTCCAAGTCCTCCAACTCCATTTCTTCTTAGACTTCCCTACAAGCCTCATTCATCCACACACCACCATGCCTCACACCTCGACAAGTATTGCAGATGTGACTGCTCATGCAGATGTTACAGTTTCCTCCCCACTCTCTACTGTCCCTGCTCTTGTTACTATAAATGATGCACCAAGCTCATCCACTGATCCTAGTTTATTTCCTGGAGAAGTCTACATTCCTATATCTGCTGCTGCAAATGTCCATAACATCCAACCTCAGTCCACAGCTAGCTACTTTAGTTCTCAACACTCATCTGCAAGAATGGCATATACAAAAAGAAGGCTTTTGTTACCTCCATTACCTCTTCTCCTGAAACTGTTAAGCCTCAGTCCTACAAGAAAGCCATGATGATTCTAGTTTGGAAAGAAGCTATGCATGAGGAATTCAATTCTTTTACCAAACAGGGAACCTCGACTTTGGTTCCACCTCACCGTGACGAAAATCTAGTAAGTTGCAAATGGATTTTTAAAGTTAAGAGAAACTCTTATGATTTTATTGCAAGACAAAAAGCCAAATTGGTTGCAAGGGGATTTAGCCAAGAAGAAGGTATTGATGATGCTGAAACCTTCAGTCTTGTTGTCAGGCATACCACTGTTAGATTAGTTTTGGCATTAGCTGCCCAATTTGGTTGGAAACTTCACCAACTCGATGTTAAGAATGCCTTCCTACATGAAGTATTAAGGGAAGAAGTTTATATGTCTCAACTGCCTGGTTTTGAGGACTCAGAGCATCCAAATTATGTATGTAAGCTACAAAAATATCTATATGGCTTAAAGCAAGCACTAAGAGTCTGGAATGAGAGGTTTACATCTTTCCTACCTCAGCTAGGATTCAAGTCCTGTATTGCTGATCCTTCTCTATTTGTCAAGAGCTCGAGCTCCTCTCATGTTTACTTACTCCTCTATGTTGATGACATTATCATCACTGGCAACAATGCTAATGCAATTCAACAAGTCAAGTCTGCTCTTCAATAGGAGTTTGACATGAAAGATTTGGGATTGTTGCACTATTTTCTTGGTCTGCAGATCACATATGTTCCTAATGGTGGTCTATTTCTTTCACAAACCAAATATGCCTCTGAAATCCTGCAAAAAGCTGGTATGCTGGATTGTAATGCAAGCATTACTCCTTGTCTTCCCAATTCAAAGTTGCTCCGAGATGAAGGTGCTCCATTTATAGATATAAAGACTTACAGGAGCATTGTTGGCTGCTTGCAATATCTCACGTTTACACGACGTCCTGATATTGCTTACAATGTCAACTCAGTTTGTCAATTTATGCAAGCCCCCACAGATGTTCATTTTCTTGCTGTGAAGCGTATTCTTCGCTATGTTAAAGGTACCTTGAACTATGGTGTTACATTCAGGAGAGCTCCGCTTGAATTGAAGGCCTATACTGACTCTGACTGGGCTGGCAACCCTAATGATAAAAGAAGTACTACAGGGCTTGTCATTTTTCTTGGTAACTGTCCAATCTCATAGAGCTCACACAAACAAATTTCAGTTTCTCGTTCTTCCACTGAAGAAGAATATAGAGCAATGGTTGATACAACATCTACAGTTCTTTGGATTCGGCACTTTTTACATGACTTGCAAATTCCCTTGCCTTCTGCTCCTACCCTTCATTGTGACAATGTCTCTGCACTCGCTCTTACCTCCAATCCCATCCACAACTCCAAAGTGAAGCATGTCGAAGTTGACGTCCACTTTACTCGGGAGAAAGTTGCACATGGTGAACTGGCTTTGAAATTTGTTCCATCCCTTCAACAGATTGCTGACATCCTCACTGAATGCCTTGACTCTCCTCGGTTCATATATCTTTGTGGCAACCTCATGGTTGGTCCTAACCATTCGGTTGAGGGGGGATGTAGCAATGATCAAACTAGTGATGAAGTCAAAGTCAACAATCAAGTCAAGGCTTCCCCAAAGTCCACGTGTAGGGCTGAAATTGTTCAGCAAGAAACGAAGTTAGCTGAGCTTAACTAATTAGGGTTAATTAGTAACTAATTATGGTTAATTAGTAACTAATTAGGGTTAATCAGTTACGATTAATTACAGGCTTTGGAATATAGAGACAAGCATAGCTACAGTGTAATACTTCAAGCTTAATCAAACAATTACATCACTATTCTCAATTCTCTCTCTCTTTCTGTTACATCCTCTTCTTCTTCAACTTCTTCTTTCATCCAAACCCTACTTTCAGTAGACAATTGGTAGCACTTGCAATCGAACGCTTAACAGCTGTTGGATTTCATACCCAAGAAAGAAGAAGAAATGAATAAAAAATTGCAGGTAGTAATTGACTATCTATACTAATGTTTTAAAAGGCTGAGGCGTAGCCGGGAGAGCCTCAGCAAGGCATTCGCCTTGAGGCTTAAGGCGTAAGCCTTACGTATAAATTAGTTGTATTTATGTATAGAACTAGTCTTATATATAGAACATGTATTGTAACAAAAAAAAAACATTATAAATTGTCATCCATTCATAATAAGCAAGTACTAAAACCATATGATTCAACAAAATCACCATATCTAAAATAAATCCAAAGATTTAAAGTTGAAAGACCAAAGAACAAGAACAATTATTGAAACCAACTTCATCCTTGGAAATCATCATCCTCATCAATTAGAAGATCACCATCCAAACTATCTTCACCCAAACTATCACCTCCATCACTATCATCACCCAACTATATACACTGACCTCACTCTCCTATAGATTTGGAGGAAAAGGCTCTGTGAGTAGTGATTACATTGTTTCTATTGTGCTATTCTTTATTTCTTTTTATGTTTCATGCCTTTCTAAAAGAGATGATATATAGAATCTAAATTAGGAAAAACAAAAGCATATATGTATCATATTCTTAATCAAAACACAATGCCATAAACCGTATTCAAAATATCACCACAGTTAATAAAAACAAATGGAGACACATATAAGACTCCACATATCTGTAAATTTGTTTCAACCAGCTAAAACTTCAAACTAATCATCAATTAATGGTAAAGGATAGAGAATTTAGCTAAACTGACAACATCTAATTTCTCTTCCCCAACTTGATCATGTGATTTAACTCTCTAAAACTCATGAGTAGGTGTTGAGGAACCCAGACTCAGCAGGAATTGGGAATTTGGGATCGAACTAGCAGCTAATCTTTCAACAATCAATTTCGATCTGTTTCTCAATATAAAGTCACGGACTCATGGTTACTTCTGCTTCACAGTGCCATCGAAAACAGTTCATGTTCAATTCCAAAGAAAAGAAAAGAAAAAGAAACACGAAATATTGCAGAGAAACACGAAATATTGCATTGCAAATCCAAATTTCAATTCCAATTGCACATAACAAAACAAAGAAACATGAAATCCAAAGAAAACAAGGAAATCGAAGCATGATCATACCTTAAATTCCTTTTCTTCAAATCGAACTACAACTCTCCAACTCTCTTCAAATCGAATTTATTTCTTCCTCCAATTATGCAAATAGTCTCCTTTAGAACCAAATTCTTGAGAAAACTTATGGGCTTCATGATTTTATCAAATTTTCGAGTAGGGTATTGGGATCGGCTGCTTTGAGAGTGAATTTGTGGTGGGGGGCGGGGGCTGCGACTGATTTGGGGCTTGGCTAGACTTCAGAACTGGACCTAAATGAATTTTTCTCCCAAAACATCAAAACAACGTCGTTTTGGTGTTTTAAAAAAAATAAAAATCCCAGGCGTTCGCGCAGGACGCCTTAAGGCTTGCTTTGAATGCCTTCCACGCCTCCATCTCCGCCTTGAGAGCCTCTGCGCCTCATCTGCAAAACAGACTCACTTTTCTTCACGCCTCACGCCTTTTACACTTCTTTTTAAAACATTGGTCTATACAATGAGTTTCCTAGAAACTGCTAACTGTAAATCCTCCGTCAACACTAACAACTTGTCCATTGATGTAAGAAGCAGCAGGAAGGCAGAGAAAAGTGACCAGTGACGATATTTCATTAGGCTCAGCAATGCGGCGAATCGGAATTAGACCTATTAGCTGTCTGAAATCGTCAGAATGATCATCCTGTTGAAAAATGAAGTTTAAATGTAAGCTGTTATCTCAAAATAATTATAAACTAGCTAGTATAACATAAGTAAGCTAGGTTAAGTTCTATTATAAAGTGGAAGGTTTGGAGAGGAAGCCTACATTTTCAACTTTAACGCCGGTGTTAACTGCCCATGGTGTTACAGTGTTTCTGCGAATGCCATCTTTTGCCCATTCACATGCCAAATTCTTCGAAATTTGGATGACGGCACTTTTCGTTGCTGCATAGGCAGATAGTCTTGTTAGAGCTTTTATACCGGCAATGGAGGCGACGAACACAATACTTCCATTTCCTGAGGCCGTCAAGAGAGGATAAGAAAGCTGACAAAGATGGTAGGGAGATTCAACATTTGTACTCATCATGCTTGACAAATCTTCCAATGCATATTCTGACATTCTGTAGTACTTCTCAGTGCATTGTTTACCTGAAGCAACATAAAGGACATTGATTAGTTAGTCTTCAATACAACAATTAGATCAAGAATGAGAGCGAAATTAATTTAAGGCGCCAACTTACAAGGATGTTGAGTTTGCTGTTAAAGACAGATGAAACGGTCTTTATGAGCTCCTCCCTTTGAGATTTAGAGGTTAGGTCACAAACTGAACCACTCACTTTGAATCCCCGGTTCTCCCATTCACGAACCCTCTCGTCAATCAGTTCTTGGTTACGAGCGCAGGTATGGACTGTTGCCCCAAGTCCTGAAACCTGCCATTGGTATCTAGTTTTGCTTCTGTATTAGTTTAGGGTTTAGAAGGCAAAAGCTGTGTATGAGTGTAATAAGCAGAGAACGCTCAGGATGTGTGGGTACTCGATGAAAGCTGTGTATATATAGTGCATTCCTGTCGTACACCGATATTGACATTAACCAAAAAATGGATTTATAAATTTTTGAAGAAGAAATTCGGACAGCGAATAATTGCATTTCCTCCTTAGGCCGAGTCAAACTTTTGGTCAGCTATACTTATGGATGGTCAATTCTGAAAATTGATGGGAGCATATATAGAACCATGTCAAACATATATATGGCATCGTGTATATATAATCATAATCGAGGAAGAACTTAATGGGAATTCTGTTAACGTGTGTATATATGCAGTAACCGCTGCTGCAAAAATGGCATCGTGCTTAATTGATTTGGTTAATGCTATTCTAATTCTTTCTTGGCAAATAAGTATACTAATTACGGAAGATGTACGGTACCGGTACAGAACGCAAGGTATGCTTAGTCGACTCTGTTGAGTTGATTAATTGGCATGCAGGTAGGATTAGTCAGTTGTTAATTAGTTCTTTCTCAACCCTAGCTAGCTAACACTGATATTATTCTCTCCCGCATCTCTCTTTTCCTCAAGACCAACCTATTGCGAACAAAAGAGCCATATACCCACTTTCTTTATGCTTTTTCTTTTTTGTTGGTTAACATTGGCGAAAAAAACAAGGGGATAGAGAATCCTCTTCCCAAAATTTATATATGCACGTAGTATTCGACTAAATGATCAATTCGTATAACTATAGTGTGATCGAATACTGAATCCATCAATTAATATACTCGAATAAAAAGAATGGAAAATTTTACAATATGTTAGGGCATCTCCAACAGACTAGTTATTTCAACAAAAAGTTATAAATTTGGCTAATTTGAGATAGTTTAGCACTCCAGCAGAATAGCTATATGAAAGTCAAATTTGGCTTTTGCTAAAATCTCTAGCTAAATTTAGCTAGGGAGGAGAGAGAAAATAACAAAAAATTAAACACTCCACGTTCAATTTTTTTAGTTTAGCTACACTGCTGTAGAAAAAGCTAGAAATTTACTATCTAAATTTAACTTTTAGATGATTTAGCTAAAAAAATAGCTTTTACTGTTGGAGATGCTCTTAATGTATGACATGCATATAATTACCTTAAAGTAATAAAATGAGTCATCAAAATAGTAATATTAGTCCTCATAGTGATAACATGAGTTCTTAAAGTAATAAATTTTCTTATTTACCACATGAGTCCTCAAGTGGTAATATAATTCTTCAAAGTTGTAAAATGAGTCCTCAAAATAATAAAACTAGTTGATGTATGAGAAATGTTAATATATCATAGCATTACCCAAAAAGAATAACCCTTCACTTAGGGGTAAGCATCCATATAAAAAACTTATATTAGAAATTGTCTGTGAGGTTGGCTTTGATTTATTGCATGAAGTCAATAACGGTCATCTTAGTTGATTCCGTTAATTGTTATTCTAAGCATCCACTTGTAGAAAGATAATCATGCATACTAAGGCAACGAACGCATGCTATTATTACCCAATTGAGAAACGTTAATCTGCCAAATATGCGTAGCTATTGTAAGATTTATATATCCAATTGGATATATAAAATTGATTAACCAGATGGTCTCATTAATCGGGTATTTTAGAGACACTTGACAGCTCTTGTAATTTTGGGTGTATCGCATTATCAGGTTTTGAGTGTTCTGCGGTTCCATTGTGCGTCGGGTTTGATCAGGATCAAATTTACTAACAGAAATTGACTTGGCAAATGAGGGTTGCATGCAAGTTTTTCAAGAGTACAATGTAACAGGAATGCTAGTATTATGTTCTTAAACTTAACTTCCAGTCTTCCACAATTCAAAGTGTTGTTTTTCAAGATCCTAAGTGTTCATTCTCACGATCAATATCACCTTTCCAATATTGTTTATATAATAGATCAACCAATTCAGAAACTGTTAAATCATCTAATTACTATATATAACTAGCTAGCTAGTCTAGTGACTTTTGAGGTCCTTTTGGTTACAGTTTTCGAAGTTCCTTTACGTACAAATGTATTATGTACTGCTCATTCATATCTTTGGTATGCGGTGCTGAAATGTAAGATCTGGAGTTTGCAGAGAAGTAAGAGAGAGAAAGAGAGTGAAGAAGATGAAGAATAGTGACTGATATTGAATGAATGGTCCACGGGATTCTTACATAGCCTTTATATAGAATTAGGCTTAACAAATTCTGTTTTACTCTAACAAACTCAGCTAATTACTTATAGTAACTAATTCTTAATAACCAGTCTTATCATCACACGTGTCAGCCTTAGTAGCCACGGCTGTTGCCTTGCTTACTCGTAAGACTTATGAACCTTGACCATCTTGACCATCACTATAATCCTTACATCCCCCCTCAAACTGATGCAGGGAACCAAGCACCAGGTTGGAGCAGAGATATTTGAACTGAGGAGAACCAAGTCCTTTTGTCAAGATATATGCTAGCTGTTGCAAGGAAGGAACAAACTGAGTAGCTAGCTCACCTCTGGCCACTTTTTCCCTAGTGAAATGCACATCCACTTCCACATGCTTGACCTTGGAATTATGAATTGGATTCGAAGCAAGGGCCAAGGCTGAAACATTGTCACAGTGTAATGTAGGAGCAGAAGGTAACTTGACATGAAGATCATTCAACAAATGTCGCAGCCAAAGAACTTCTGAAGCAGTGTCGGCCATAGCTCTGTACTCGGCCTCTGTTGAAGACCTTGAAACTGAAGTTTGCTTGCGTGAGCTCCAAGAGATTGGACAGTTACCAAGAAATATGACAAATCCTGTTGTGCTCCTTCTATCATTAGGGTCACCAGCCCAATCCAAGTCTGTATAGGCTCTTAACTCCAATAAAGCAGCTCTAAAAGTAATACCATAGTTCAGAGTACCTTTGATGTACCTTAGAATGCACTTGACTGCCAGAAAATGTACTTCAGTCGAATTTTGCATAAATTGGCACACAGAATTGACACTATATGCAATGTCAGGTCTGGTGAAAGTTAGCTACTGCAAGCATCCTACAATACTCCTGTACGTTTTGACATCTTTAAATGGAGCTCCCTCATCTTTGAGCAACTTGGAATAAGGTAAGCATGGAGTGATGCTGGCATTACAATCAGTCATTCCAGCTTTATCAAGAATATCCTTTGCATACTTAGCTTGTGAAATGAATAAACTTCCATTTGGTAAATAGGTAATCTGTAATCCCAAGAAGTAATGTAATAGTCCCAAATCCTTCATTTCAAATTCCTTCTTAAGAGCATCTTTAACATACTGAATTGCAGAAGCACTATTGCCTGTAAGTATAATATCATCTACATATAAGAGGAGATATACATGACAAAAACCAGAACTCTTAATGAATAAAGAGGGGTCTGCAATAGAACACTTGAATCCCAGCTGAGGTAGAAAAGAGGTAAATCTTTCATTCCAAGCTCTTGGAGCTTGTTTAAGTCCATAAAGTGACTTTTGTAACTTGCAGACATGAGTTGGATACTTTGGATCCTCAAAACCAGGTGGTTGGGACATATATACTTCTTCCTTCAAAATACCATGAAGAAAAGCATTCTTAACATCCAATTGATGTAATTTCCACCCAAATTGAGCTGCCATAGCAAGAACAAGTCTCACAGTTGTATGCCGAACAACTGGACTGAAAGTCTCTACATAATCAATACCTTCTTCTTGACTAAAACCCCTTGCCACCAATCTTGCTTTCTGCCTTGAAATGGAACCATCCGAATTTCTCTTTACCTTAAAAACCCACTTACAGCTTACCAAATTCTTATCAGCTTGAGGAGGAACTAAAATCCAAGTTCCTTGTTTGGTTAATGCGTCAAATTCTTCTTGCATTGCTTGCTGCCAAACTGGTATTTCCATAGCCTTTTTATACGAAGAAGGTTCTATAGCATTGAGGTCACACGATGCAGAAGCAACAAATGCCTTCTTTTTGAATATTCCATTCTTGCTTCTAGTTGTCATGACATGAGGATTAACAGAAACTTTAGAAATCTCATATTGAGGGATGAAGGTAGATATAATACCAGCTGTTTCTGTAGCAGGAGGATTCAAATGAATCTCAATGGCTGAGATAGGAATATACACTTCTCCAGGCTAAAGAACAAAATCACTTGAAAAGCTAGGAACAGTTTTATCGATATCAGATAAATGAGAAGGAGTAGATAGCTGAAGTTGCCCTGCAATAGGAGACACTGAACTCTGAAGTTGTACTGCAGGAATAGGCACTAAACTTGAACAAGATTGATCTTGTGTTGATGTAGGGAGGACAGGTGTGGCTAGGTGCTGTGCAGAATGGACTGTAGAACTTGAATTTTTATTTCTAGAAGGGTGTCTAAGAATAACTTGAACAGGATGAGAGGATGATGATGTAAAAGAAGTAGGCTGAGATGACGAACTAAGAAATTGATGGGGAAAAGAAGACTCATCAAACACAACATGTCTGGAAATGATGAACTTGGAATTGGAAGGATTAAAACAAATAAAACCCTTATACTCTGGTGCATACCCCAAGAAGATGCACTTAACAGTTTTGACTTGGAGTTTGTTTGAATTGTAAGGCTTCATTAAGGGAAAACAAGCACATCCAAAGACTTTTAATGACTCCAGAGAAGGTGGTTTTGAGTGTAACACCTTAAAAAGAGAAGACATAGAGAAAGTGGGAGTAGGCATTCTGTTTATAAGAAATACTGCAATTGCACAAGCATGGAACTAGAATTTTGGAGGGAGAAAGGACTGATGAAGAAGAGTAATTGCAATTTCTACAATATGTCTATTTTTCCTTTCTGCAAGTCCATTTTGTTGTGGTGTGTATGGACATGACTTTTGATGGATAATACCATTTTTGGCAAGAAAAGACTGGAAAATATGGCTATGGTATTCACCCTCACCATTAGTTTGTAAAATTTTAATAACAGAAGCAAACTGAGTTGTTACAAAGGAATGAAAAGCAATGAACTTTGAACAAACTTCTGCTTTATTATGTAGTGGAAAAATTCAACAAAATCGAGTACTATCATCTATGAAGGTGAGATAGTACTTAAAACCTTCAATGAATACATGTGGAGAGGGACCTCATACATCAGAGTGAACTATATGAAAAGGTGTAGATGACCTAGTACAAGTTGTAGGAAAAGGCAGTTTAGTAAACTTGCCTGCAAGACAAGACTCACAAACACTAGATGACTCAACAGATTGAAAAGGTACTCTAGACTTTGCTAACATAGACGATGTCATAGCATTGGAAGGATGGCCTAATCTTCTATGCCATAGAGACTGAGTGACTTTTGATCCAAGAAAAGCTGACTCTGAAATGGAAGATGAGTTGAAAAGATTTCTGGAGGTTGACACAGGTATAGGATAGAGTCCATTCTCACTGAGACCTTGAAACAGCACCTTGCCCGTCACCTTGCCCTGTATGAAAAATGAAAACTCATCAAAAATCATTCTGCAGTTATTGTCCTTGTATAATTGATAGACAGACAGAAGCTGTGCAGCAAGCTTTGGAACATGTAATATTTTTCTAAGTGTCAACAAAGCATTTTTGTTAAGAAAAATTGAACCATTGCCAATATGTTTGATAGAAAGACTTGCACCATTACCAACTTGAACTTGATCACCAGCTGAATAGGATGTGACATTATTGAGAACTTGAATGTCTGATGTCATGTGAGAATAAGCACCAGAATCTGTGATCCACACTTCATGATTAGGAGTTGTATGATTCTGCTGCAAAGAAGCAGTCATTGCACACTGTTGACCTTGCAGTTTAGCAAACTGAAGTCTCTGACTACACTCAGTTGCAGAGTGTCCATTTGTGCCACAGAGTTGACACTCAAGAATGTTTGAAGCTGAAGTAGAACCATTGACCTTGCTGAGATGCTAGCATGTCTGAGATGAATGACCTGGTTTGTCACATATCTGACAAACAATCCGAGGCCTATAACCACCAAAACCTCCATTGTTACCAAAGTTTCTGTTTCCATTTCCACCAAACTGCTGTTGATTCCCATTCCTATTCCCATTGTTCCAACCAGAGTTGAAACCATTGCCTCCATTGTTTCTGAATCTTCCATTTCCCCCATTGAATCCATTTCCTCCATTGTTTCTGAATCCCCCATTATAACCTCCTCCATTGTTCCTATAGCCTCCACCATTACCTCTGCCTCCATTATTAAAAGCAGCAAAGCCATTATAGCCATTTTGCATAGGTGTAGGCAAAATTCCCTTGGAATCTTGAGAAGCAACAGAACCATTCTTTACCACCATTGCAGTCATAGAGGTCATAGACATAGATTTTGTGTCACATTCTAACTCAGACTCAGCAGCAAGAAGCAAAGATCGAAGCTGAAAATGCCATGTGGGATAGTTGTTGTCATCGAGTTTGACCGAGACGATGCTTAAGAGATTAGCAAGAAGAGTCACAGCAGTAGCCACCATTGTTGCTCAAGAACAAAAAACTTGAATCTTGATAAGATCGGAGAAGAAAGATTGAGAGATCGAAGAGGAAAAGAATGAGAGATCGAATAGGAAAAGATTGATCTTCTGCTTCAATATGTACCTCAGAAAGTCAAACTACTGATGTTTTTACCAAAGGTCTTCATAACCCAGTGTTTAAGCAACATTGTACCAATCTCAGTGTGCTATCCCCCACTGAGATTGAGGGGAGCTGTTAGCGAGTCAACATGAAGTGCATGGTCTAGTATGAAGTCATCAATCTGCCAATAAAATGTTGTCCAGCTGTAATGCATGAAGTAGCCATCTGTTGCTTATGTGGCTTTACAGTCTGTAATAGCTAGCTACTAGTGTGTTTTTCTTTTTCGTGGTTTTATGTTTTTGTTGCTATAAATAGCTCTTGTGTTGTAATAATTTGTACTGGATTCAGTTTGTGGAAAATATCTCTCAGCTATTTTGTCTGAAACACTCTCTTCCTCTCGGTGAGTATATCGTCTTCTTTCTTAAGCTCTAAGCTTATAGCATCATGGTGGTAATGTTATCATGGTATCTGATACCATGCTAAAATGTAAGATCTGGAGTTTGCAGAGAAGTAAGAGAGAGAGAGAGTGAAGAAGATGAAGAATAGTGACTGATATTGAATGAATGGTCCACGGGATTCTTACATAGCCTTTATATAGAATTAGGCTTAACAAATTCTGTTTTACTCTAACAAACTCAGCTAATTAGTTATAGTAATTAATTCTTGATAACCAGTCTTATCATCACACGTGTCAGCCTTAGTAGCCACAGCTGTTGCCTTGCTTACTCGTAAGACTAGTGAACCTTGACCATCTTGACCATCACTATAATCCTTACATGCGGAACGGTTTGATATCATTTTTCTGGAGAGATCCTCTTATTGTGTAATTGGAATGCAATATATACGTTGTCTGATAGATGTTGAGCCATATGACAAACTATTCACATTTGGAAGATCTGAACAATTCTGTACGTATGCATATTCAACTGAGGTGTATTTACAATTTTTTTACGAAGTAGTATAAAATATACACAAAGACCTTCGACATTTTATTGTTAACAACTGCACCACAATTTACTGATTGTGAAGCTGGTGATTTCACCAAAAAAGAATAAAGAATGTATGGAGTACTGTTATATATAGAAAATGTAGGGATTGACTAATTGGCAATCCTACATCGAGTTTCCTAAAAACCGCTGACGGTAAATCCTCCATCAACACTAACAACTTGTCCATTGATGTAAGAAGCAGCAGGAAGGCAGAGAAAAGTGACCAGTGATGAGATTTCATTAGGTTCCGCCACGCGACGGATAGGAGTTCGACTTATAAGCCGTCTGAAGTCGTCAGAGTGGTCATCCTGGAGGTAAAATGAAGTTTAAAATGTTAGATATCTCAAATTCATTAACACATGCAGAACCTTCAAGGTTAAGTTCTATACATATAGTTGCAGGTTTGGAAGGGATGCTTACGTTTTCAACTTCAACTCCGGTGTTAACAGCCCAAGGTGCTACAGCGTTTGTTCGAATGCCGTCTTTAGCCCATTCACACGCCAAGTTCTTTGAAATCTGGATGACGGCACTTTTCGTTGCTGCATAGGCAGATAGTCTAGGTAGAGCTTTTAAACCAGCAATGGAGGCGACGAATACAATACTTCCATTTCCGGAGGCCTTGAGGAGGGGATATGCAAGTTGACAAAGATGGTAGGGGGATTCAACATTTGTGCTCATCATACTTGACAAATCTTCCAGATCATATTCTGTAGTATTTCTTAGAGTGACTGTTGCTGCATTATTTACCTATATACACATACATTTATACATACCAGCATAAGTACACTTGGTTTAAGAAAGGTGGAAAAAGAAAAATAATGAAACCAGTGAAGCTTACAAGGATGTTAAGTTCGCCGTCAAAATTAGAGGAAACAGTTCTCATGAGCTCCTCTCTTTGAGATTTAGATGTGAGGTCACTCACTGAGCCACTCACTTTAAAACCCTTGCTCTTCCATTCTCGAACCCTCTCGTCAATCTGTTCTTGATTACGAGCGCAGGTATGCACTGTAGCCCCTAGTCCGGCCAGCTCTTCCACGATGGCATATCTAAAGCATACCGAAAAATTGATATGGTTAGTTCTGAGATTAACCAAATAAGATACCCATCAACGAACTAGTGAACATGAATTCAGAAATACAGAAATGTTTGGTATGAAGATCGAGAAGCAAAAACTAACCCAATGCCTTTAGTTCCACCAGTGACGAGTGCGGTCATACCCTTCAGAGACCATCTTTGGCTGTTGAAACCTGCCATTGATCTTTTTGCTTCTGTGTATTTGGTAGTACGTACTGGAAGTTCGGGCAACAAATTAAGCTAGCTGCGTATTTCTTGACTTATAAGAAAGAATTAATGAGCTGATATGTGGATGACTGTAATCTACGAAAGCTGTGGGTATATATAGCTATCTTGCAGATCACCGTTCTTGAAATACCAGAATTTTAGATTGATCATGAGCAAGAAAGGATCAAACAGCGTACTGGCCCCTCCTATTTGGCTGAGTCAAACTTTTTATAAATTAGGAATTGTCAATTCAATACATTGATGTTATTGGTGGAAGTACAGAACCATAACACGTCAAGAGTCTATATTCTTGACTATGTTTATATCATAATTATCACTATTTTTGTGAAATCAACTTTAGATTCTCTTATAGCTATTACGTTTGCAGTTTCATCTAACAAGGTCATCCGTCGTAAAATGTACGCTACAGCCTACGGGTATAGAACAATAGGGTATAGTTGACTTTGTGGAGGTAACCCATACTGCCACACTTAAAATTAGCATGGTCGTACATTCACCATTTGCAAGCAAATGAAAGTATTGTATCATGAGAAACTGAGTAGTTAAAAAAAAAAAAAAATTACACATGGGATGTTCAGGGTACTAGTAGTCAGTTGAAAGAGAAGTCCGGCCTAGAGGAGTTTCATTCAATTTGAGCAATTCCCACTTTTATATGTTATTTTTGTTGGTTTAAGAAAAAATAAGTATTATTTTACTTCAACCGCTTCCTGTATAAATGTACAGGAAGACTACTACAAACACATGTTTCACATATTTTAATTTTTTCTGAAATCTGAATATACCATAAAATAGAAGGTCTTAATTATGACTTATACTTCACAGATTATCCAAGCCTCAATTTTCTAACCTTGAACTTGAAGAAAACCTAGCACTAGTTTAGATTTTGATAATGAGTGTTCTTCTAGTGTTATATATATGCTAGGTTTTCTTGCATGATACCAATTGGCCAAATTTTCTGCTTACTTGGTCAAACCACTAGAGCTTACAAAGATAGAGTAGAATTCTTACTTTGAAAATGTAGGTAAATGACCAATGACAGTATAAAGATGACCATAATAGGAGCAAGCCGTATCTGAAAGCTAAAGAAATTGAAGCCAACGGATAATTAATTGCACTAGGTCAACTAAGTTCCAAGAGGTCAACAACACCATGCCCTTCAAATTTTTTTGTTAATGCTATTATACTATCAAATTGAATTCTAATATATCAAATGATCGATAATTAGAATAACATCAACTGAATCAATTAAGCACGATGACATTTTTGCACTAATACTGATTAAATACATTAATGTCATGTAAAGAAGTCCAGTTTACGTTCCTCCTCCTGTATTGAATCGAATATATGAACAAGGTCAACCCTATACAGGAATATATAAATATTTGACATAGTGCATGGTTCTATATATTACGTTCAAATTCAATATATTGAATTGACATTTCCAATCACTAATTGAACAAGAAATTTGACTCAGCCCAAGGAGGGCAAAAACGCTGTTTGATCCTTTTTTGTTCTCATTAATTAGATGATTTTAATATTTCATTTGGTTCAATTCATGTCAATGTCAATATCGGTGTCTACCAAAAACCCTATATAAACACAGCTTTCATAGCCTATCTAAACACCCACATATTAGTTCTGCTTCATTATTATTCATACTCATCATACAGCTTACTAATTTCTTTCCCCTACCTGTACGTTAACCAAAACCACTTGAACAAACAATTTAATGGCGGGGTTCAACAGCCAAAGATGGTCTCTAAAGGGTATGACCGCCCTTGTTACCGGTGGAACTAAAGGCATTGGGTGAGTTCTCTCTTCTCGATCTTCGTCAATCGTTTCTGTATTTTATAATTCAAGTTTCACCAGTTCGTTTCTCAGAATCCTCCGTATGATTTGGTTCCAGGACTAACATATCAATAATTTCGTATGATTTAGATATGCCATTGTGGAAGAGCTAGCCGGACTCGGGGCAACTGTGCATACCTGTGCTCGCAACCAAGAACAGATCGACGAGAGGGTTCAAGAATGGAAGAGAAAGGGGTTTAAAGTGAGTGGCACAGTTTGTGACCTCACGTCCAAATCTCAAAGGGAGGAGCTCATTAAAACTGTCTCGTCTGTCTTTGATGGCAAGCTCAACATCCTTGTAAGTACATCTCCTTGATACACACACACACACACACACTTACATACACAGTCCTTCTTGGCTAAGGACATCCCTTAACTTAGCCTTAGGAACGGATTTCCAGTTTTTGACCACTTTTCGATCACATATTCACATTTTAGCCATTCAGTTCTTAGGTCCATAATGTATAGATCATCTCTGTAAAATTTCAGCCAAATTGATGATCGTTAAGGCATTCAAAACTGCAATTTACAGTAATGAACACGAACGGTTCCAATTCGACAGATTCGGTTCGTTCATTGGTTTAATCGAATTCGTTACCTTAACGATCATCAATTTGGCTGAAAATTTGTATAAGTGATCTATAAATTAGGACCTAAAAACTGAACGGTTAAGATGTGAATATGTGATCGAAAAGTAGTCAAAATATGGAATTTCGTTCCTTAAGCTAAGTTAAGGACCTCCTTAGCATAAAAGACCTACACACACACACACACACATAGGGCCCTTCCACTAAGATATCCCTTTTTTTGGTCTTTTCTAGAGATAGGGCATTAGACTAACTAATCCGTCACATTTTGGCATCTCAACCATTTAGTTTTTAAGTCCTAATGTGTAGATCACTTCTGTAAATTTTCAGCCAAATCGATGATCGTTAAGGTATCAAACTAGATTAAATCAATGGACGAACCAAATCTGTCAAACTTAAACCGTTTACACTTATAAAGTTACAATCTTAAATCGCCATTTTGAATTTGTCAATTTTAAAACACTTGCAAAAATAGTCTAGCAAAATGAGATCGAGAAACTGAGAGTGGAAATAACATTTCATTTAATTATGTATATGCAGGTAAATAACGCTGCTTCAGTTACCCTGAGAAGAACCGAAGAATATACTTTAGAAGATTTATCAAGTATGATGGGTACCAATGTTGAATCTTCTTACCATCTCTGTCAACTTTCATACCCTCTCTTGAAGGCCTCAGAAAATGCAAGTATTGTATTTATCGCCTCCATAGCTGGTGCCATAGCTCTACCTAGACTATCTGCTTATGCAGCAACAAAGAGTGAGTCATAAATATCTTAATTTCTTAAGCAAAAAACTATTTTCTGTTATAAACTAATTGATGAGCTTAATTCACTAATCGTTTTTTGTTGCTATTTCGTAGGTGCTGTTATCCAAATTTCAAAGAACTTGGCATGTGAGTGGGCAAGAGACAAAATTCGAACAAACACTGTAGCGCCATGGGCTGTCAACACCGGTGTTAAAGTTGAAAATGTAAATATGCCCTCCGAATTAACCTACAATTTGATAGATTTTATTAACCTAGCACAATTGTGTTTTGAGACCTATATCGATCTAACATTTTAAACTCCGTTAATTTTTATTAGGATGATCATTCTGAGGATTTCAGACGATTAATAGGTCGAACTCCAATTCGTCGTGTTGCTGAGCCTAATGAAATTTCATCCTTGGTCTCTTTCCTCTGCCTTCCTGCTGCTTCTTACATCAATGGACAGGTTGTTAATGTTGATGGAGGATTTACAGTGAGCGGTTTCTAGCATACAGATCAATACAAGAAGATGCCAATTGCCAACTTTCTTTATTCGTTGTATGTGGATAATTAGTCCCTCCAATTTGTTCACATTTCAGGTTTAAAAAAACCTTTACCTAACAGTAAAAGTGCATCACATTGTTGGCGAAAGATGTGTGATTTGGAGTTTACTTTCTAGAATTTATTAATAAATTCGACAACTTAGTTTGAATTCAGCTAAAGCTGAACTCTACCCAGTTGCTTAGATCTTTCAAATGCAAACACTATGGTTGTCCAACATTCTACTTGATAGCTAATTCTGCAAGGTTTACCGAATTTCCGTATTAGCTAATTCTGTGGTGCTTGATAGACTTCATGAAAAGGTGGGGCTTGGGTTATGGTGGTTTCTGCTGCATGGTTGCTGATGAACTATAGGTGTGTTTCATTTATATGGTTGATGCGTTACTGCATATCCTTCTTCTATTCATCAGTTTGTAACTATTACTTAGTGCTCACTTTGAGTACTTTACTTCATTTTGTTCTCAGAGAGGTTTTGGTTCCTGTCCCCCTCTCTCTTCTTCTATTTTCTTTTCTTTTATTAATAAGGGCTAAATATTGTTTACTACCTTGTAATTTGGGTCCAAAATCAATTCAGTCCCTAGACTTTTAATTTTATCAAAAACACCCTCAGACTATGATTTCTCATCCGATAGATCACTTCATCATGATTCCGTCAAATGGAGCTGTTAAAGAGATGACGTGGCATTCCAACTTATCTCAAGTGGGTCCCACATGAAAGGCAAAACTTCCAGAATTTCAAAACAAAATTTCAGAAAAATAACAAATTTATTTCTCGGTTTCTCCCTCATCTTCCTCTGCAATATCTTCTTAATTCTTTATATTCTGAAGACACATAGCAGAAGAATTCTCTCAAGAATCATAACCTAAGCCAAGTCATGGTGAGACAAATTCATCACCCAAAGCTGTACCCAAACCAAAATCTCCCTCCACTATCAAGAATCAGTATATATATGAGGCTTTAGCCAAGTCAACCCTTCCCTTCGACAATTTGAAATATTTCTGAGAACATTGATAAAAGTTCAAGAGATATTTACTTGTAGTTGTGACTGTGGGGATTGTGGATATGTATCTAATTCCTCCGCCATTACTGTCTTCGTTATTGCTTCCACTGAGAGATGATACGATCTCCGAGATCGTAACAGTGAAACGACATCGGTGCAAAAGGAAGGAAAGGAAAAACAAGAGGAAAAGCTAAGCAAATAAAACTGATATATTTCTTTGATAACTCCATACAATTCCTATCAGCTATTTAAGCAAAGAAAGCCTCCAGAGGTAATGGACTCATGTAAGGAAAAGCCCAAATAGACCCAAACAACAATGATGGCCCATGTACAAAGATAGAGTCGTAACATTTCCACCCGCTCAAAGAACAGGCTTGAGAGCTTGACCTCAAGCCTGATTTGTCTTCCAAAACTTGTCCCTGCTTCATCATCTACGTCACCAAAAATTATCTTTGACATCTAAGGATCCAGAACTGTAGATATTGCCAACCACAAGAAGATTTTATCCCAATACCTGCCAAATGCATGGAGTGAAGTTCCAAGAGCATAATCAAGGATGCTGACTAGCTGGACAGCCCATCATATTGTCAAAAGCAGACCCCAACTTGTAAAAGAAGCAACCATAAATGGAGACAGGAGAGAAAAAATCAAGGTAGAAAATGAACAATGTGCTACCCCATTGCAGAAGATGATGAAATGAGCCTTGAACCGGTATATTCTTATGCAGAACCCATGATACCATAACATCTTGTATCTTGAAAATAGCATCAGGCCCTCCAACTCTATACATTGCACCAACAGGACTCGACAAACCAAGAACTAGTCCAGCCAAACCCCAGAGATCTTCGAGAGAGTTATTGCAGTTCTCTTTTGACAACTCAACAGTTATACTGGTAGTTATATCATGTCTGATAGGTGGGAAATAAGCAGAGGAACTTTCCAAAATATCAGGAACCACATGAGTGATCTCTCTTATCATGCATAATGATTCCTTAATTACGTCACCGAGCAGGTCCCTTTCTGACATCTTGTCTAGGGTGCTTTTGCTACTACACATCACCTCAACAAGTCTTGTTATATTCTCAAACTCCCACTTATGATCAGTAACATGTAGGCAATTTGAGATTAATCCAAGAGAAATTGTAGCAGACCATTTGCGGTATTCATGCTCGGGCTAGACCAACCAATTTAATAAAAATTTTGAGGCAGTTGCTTTACTAAGATTGGAGATAATTTCTCTCCCCTCAACACGTGCATAATAGTCTTCATCAATCCATAAAGGTAGAATCACAACAAGAATTTTATGCACATAAAGACGTATCATTGCATGTGAGACTGATATCAGCAATGCACCAAGAATCATAAAGGTGGAAAGTGGAATGGTCCTCCATGCAAATATCCCCATTGATGCACTTGAGCCGAAGGCAATTGCCAATGTAGTTTGATCAAGTTGCACACCCCGAAACTGTATTTCCCTGAGAATCTTGATTACCTCCATGTGGTCTTGCTTCTGGGAATAGACAGAGATAAAGGCATTCACTGAAATCACATTTGGGCATGAGATGTTATCGGACATTTGATGGCCACTTTTTATATCACCAGACTTGACACATGCTATAAGCAAATTAATATATGTGACCTCATCAAGCTCAAAGCCCCGAATTTGTATTCTTCGAAGATATGAACTTGAGATCTCAGGTAGATAGTCAACAATCACTTGAGCATTGTCTCTAGCAAATTTAAGACCCTTTTTGCATCCCCCATGATACAGGATAAAAGCAAAGGTGAACACCACAGGAGCGTCTTGAGGGTGACTGACCAGTGCCATGTGAAAAGCTAGGAGAGCTACCCATAAACTACAGTCAGAAGGTCGATCAACTGTGACAACTTTATCCAAATTAAAGAATAGTTTCATCAACATCGTGGAATTATGAGGAAACTTCCTAATACTCTGTTCATCCAAGTATGCTACATGAATTGGAAGTAGAACTCTGAGTAGATTGAATCTCCAAAGCAGACAGAGAGATGGCTCAGCAGCTCCATAAGAAAGCATATAGTTCATTTCCATCATAATTCTACTCGTTGCCAATGTCAAAATGGATGAAGAAAACATAGATATAGTTGTCTCGGTTTCTTTTGGAATTGACAAACTCAGACAAGCAACAATTCTTAAGCCACGTAAAATTCGTGCGCAATCCTCTTTAAATGACAACTTGGCGGAGCCTAACAACCGTACCTTTAAGGATCTCAAATCTGCCATCCCATTTGCATAATCAAAGATTTTATTTGATAAAGGATCAAAGAACAAATTGTTAATTATGAAATCTCGATGCATGCTGTTTCTCCAGCGGATGAAATCTTTCTTATCACAACCCTTTGGCATTTGAGAGAAAGTAACTTCTTTATCAGAGTGTTTCACTTTTACCACCGTTTCAAAACTGGATACCTCTATGACAGAACCTTTAATATGCACCATACATGTAGCAAATCGTTGTCTGACAATTTGTGCACTATGGAACTGCCTCTTGATCTGCTTAAGATTAGATGTAGTGATCACATCAAAGTCTTTAGGAATTCTTTTCAGGCCCCCATCTGTAATTTTCTTCCAGTAGCTAGGATCCTCCTTACTACATTGAAAGAAATCAGCCACAATTGCAGCCATCTGTTCAGAGTGATAAGGGTCGATATGATATCCGAATATACCGTGCTCAATGATCTCTGCAGGACCACCGTGGATTGTGGCAAATGTCGAAAGGCCACAAGTCATGACCTCCACAACTGTGAGTGCAGGCTGAACAAAAGCACCTCCAGTATCTGCAATGTAACGATATAGCTCACCATTACGTGCTCGGTTAGTGTGGGAAGATATCCATCGAAATTGACCTTTCAAGTTGTACTCCTTAATGAGAGCATGCATCTTTTCAATCTCATCGTATTTTTTTCTAGTAGATATCTGAATCCGGATATTTTGTTTTCTCCAAAGCATGCGCGATGGTGCACTGTGTAACCCCCATTTTATAAGCCAACAAAGATGCAACAAGATTTCCATAACTGTAATTTCCAATAATAAAATCTGGATGTCCCTGTAACTTAGCAGTAGTTTCACCTGCAACATCCTCAGCAAAGGTCTCCAAATAAGACCATACATCAAACCTTGATATCCATTTACGAAGAATTCCATTCTCTGATCTGAAAGGAACTCGCAGAATATGGCTGTGCTCTGTTCCAGTGACTCTTTCTAGCCGCTGGTTGCATGTAGTTTCAGTGACTTTTTGGCGCCTTTCATTCTCGAGGGCACACACTTGGTCCAGTATATAGACAACCTGCCCATCGGTGTCTGGTAAGCCTAAGACATTCTCTTGCCCAAAGTATCCATGTGGAGACAAAATGACATCATTAAAAACCATTGGTACTTTCCCTAGAAATGTCTTCAAGGTAGTAGGATCAGAAGCCTTTACGATATCTCGGAGAAGATGTATCAACTCCAATACCTTTGCTGTAGTGTCTCCCCAACCTCGCTCAAAACCCAATCCTTGTAATACATATTCAAACTCACAATAGGGTGGCTCAGATGGAAGTGTAGAAAGATTATCCTCGGCCGTAACCAAAGCTGCTTGAAGCTTGGATATGCTCTGTAACCAAATCATGGCATCATAAACACTCAACGCCTTTTCCTCCTAACCATTTCGGACCAAAGAAGTAGTCAGAGTTTTCCACGAGAAAATGTTCCTCTCAGGCATTTTTAGAAACAATTCTCCAGCATCCATTAACCCTTCAGCTTTACAGTAACAACCCAATATAGCATTCCATGAGTACAAATCTGGCCTAGGCATTGTATCAAACAGGTAGAGAGCATGGTATTCGAACCTTGCATCATTCACTTCAACGTCATTGATAGACCATGGTTTAGCTTGGTGAATGGAGGTTCCATCACTGGCGTTCTCTTGGGAGCCCAAGCTACTGTTGTAGCAAATGCCTGCATTTCTATTGCCATCATGTAACGTGAATCTCCGTGGTTCGGTCTGCTTGAACAACCAAGACGGTTGGGCCACTGGTTCTGGATTCACACCATGAATTTGAGAATTCACCCCGTCGTCACCCCCCAAACCCGCTAGCTTAGTAGAAATGTTGGTTTCTACCATGTGACCCGTCTCAAGTTCGAGAGTAATTGAAGAAAGATCTTCATTAGCCACGGTTGGAGTTGAAAATTGGGGATCTTCCAAGTGTTCTACAAGAGGAACTCAGAGCAGTGGAGGGATAGACTGCTTTGTGGGGATGAAATGAGGCTGGGTAGGTGGGTAAGGGTAATAGATTTCACTTGGATGAGGGTGAATTGGAATTAGAGGTGATTGGTGTGTGGTGTTGAGCAGCCCAGTACTTGTGTAACATTGGTTCGGAGAACATGGGTAATTGTGTGGCAAAGCTGCAACGGTGCTCGATTGAGCATGATTTGCAGAAAGGTGTGGAAATTGGTGAGGAAAAACATAACCATTGATGATTGTGTGGGAAGGTGGTGGTGGTGGTGGGTAGCTTGGTTGAGATGGAAATTGTGAAGGAGGTGGTGGGTAGCAAGGGCTACCATGAGGGTGATGAGAATGAGCGTCTTAACACCCACCGGATATCACACTGCCGCATACCGCCGGACTCACGGGAAACAGGCCCAGGTGCGGGCTCTGATACCAGTTGATACGATCTCTGAGATCGTAACTGTGAAACGACATCGGTGCAAAAGGAAGGAAAGGAAAAACAAGAGGAAAAGCTAAGCAAATAAAACTGATATATTTCTTTGATAACTCCATACAATTCCTATCAGCTATTTAAGCAAAGAAAGCCTCCAGAGGTAATGGACTCATGTAAGGAAAAGCCCAAATAGGGCCAAACAACAATGATGGCCCATGTATAAAGATAGAGTCGTAACAAGAGAGCACGAAGTCCTCCCGCCTTGTTCTTGTCGCCTCTCTAGCTCCGATTTCTCTCTCAGGCTCGACACCCTGCCGTTCGGAGATGACAAGCCATTTTCGTCTTCGAAAACCCTCATCACCGGCGGCGGCGTCTGGACCATGAGAACAGATCTGATGGGAAAGAAAAAAAAATCCCAAATGTGAAAACATACCAATGAATCCAAAAAACCCCCCAAAAACTCATCGATGAGTATAAAGATATCGAGTTACCAATGGATTGGCATCTTATCATAGATTAATACTTTAATTATTTTATTGCTTTCATGTTGAATCATCAATTAATACTTTCATCGAATCATCAAATCACTTTGGGATCTATCTCTGTTTTATTGTTTTCATGCTGAATCATTGTTTCAGCTGGTTCCATGGATTCAATGGAAATTGTAGATTTTGTGCGTTGCAGACTCTTGCAGATGAAGATGAAGTAGGAAGATATTGAAGAGGAAGATGAGAGAGAAATTGAGAAGAGAGAGTGAGAGACAGAAATGAATTTGTTATTTTTTTGAAATTTTGTTTTGGATTTTTGAAATTGTTGCCTTTTATGTAGGCCCCACTTGTACTTAGCTGGCATGCCCACGTCAGCTGCTTAACGGGTCTATATGACGAAATCATGATGGAGTGATCTATCAGATGAGAAATGATAGTTTGAGGGTGTTTTTTGATGAAATTAAAAGTCCAGGGATTGAATTTATTTTGGACACAAACCACAATGTAGTAAATAGTATTTAGCCCGTTTTAATAACATAAAATAGAGGGATGGGCAGTGGGTTCCCGGTTGCGATGACCCCCTTTCTTTCGAGATTGTGGGTGGGTGCTAGTCACCCCAAATCGGCTATCGCAAAGGAACTAATATCGCCTAATCATCTATTTAATTTATTTTTTTTAAAACATTCTACTTAATACACTATAGAAAAATATTATATACACAACCCTAACTACTTAAAACACACCCTTAAAATTTGTTTGTCCAACATTCTTTCCTCTTATACTCCTCTTCTAAAAGACAAAAAGAGAAAAAGGAGGCGATGACCATTGTTGTTGCAACATCACTAGCAAGCCACGTACATATATGATCTCTGATGAACAATCAGAAAATATATATATATATATATATATATATATATATATATATAGGATTAAATTTAGTTTACAGCCCTGAACTTTGGGGTTAAAATCAGTTTGGTCCCTCTCTTTGAGAATTAACCGCTTTGGTCCCTATACTCTCAAATGACATCACCTAAGTCCAAAATTTGAATTTGGCTCGAAACATGACGTCATGTACTGAGTTGGAGCCGACATAGGGGCCCGCTTTTCAGACTTTAGACCCCACAAGGAGGGCAAAATAGACATTTCTAATTTTTTTTCTCTATATTCTCTCTCTCTTTCTCTTTCTCTCTCTCTCTCTCTCTCTGAAGCGGCCATGGAAACAAATCGAGCTTCCTAGCGACCTTTAGGCATCCGCACCTGCAGCCAATCCCAGATCCAGCTCCACCGCACCTACTCGGGTCAGTCATCAACAGCTTCCTCATTAGCTCCAAGTCAGACCGGAAAAGACCCAGACCCATCTATTCTTCCAACGGCAATGACCTCCTCAACTCGAACTATGAATTGAATGGCTGGTTGTGATTATTGATTGGCGTTGTTGCTCTATCTTTTTGGGGTTAATGGCGAGGTCGTGGAGCTTCTTGGAGAGGCGGAGGGTGTTGTGGAAGAGCTCAGAGGTGGCGTGGAGGTTGGAGAGCTAGAGAGTAAGGGCATTAATGGAGTAGAAGAGAGTTGGGAGAGTGAAGTGTTGATGGATCGGGCGTGGTCAGCGTGCCCGAGGGAGGAGAGCTAAGAGAGGAGGTCGAAGTGGCGGGAGAGAACCTCCGAGCGGAGCTGGGACCAGGGGCGTAGCCAAGACAAGGGCTACTTGGGCTACAGCCCAAGGGAAAATTTGGCCCAAAATCGATCAAGTATGGGTATAGCCCAATAAAAAAAATATATATATATACTTCTGCTTGTAGGTCGATTCTCAGCTCTCCCCTTCTCCGGTTTCTCCCCCGTGGGTTGTGGCGCTGTCTCCATTTGCTTCCCCCTTCCAGCCTTCCAGAGTTCCAGAGTTCCAGGTTCGATTTGCTAGTTCCAGCAGTCCGCCGAGCCACGGCCACCTCCACCGCTCCACGCCTGAGCCACCTCCTCCTCCACCGAGCCACCTGCCCACGGCCTACCTCCAAGGATCCACTGCGCTTCTGCGACAGTCGCAGTGCGACTCCTTCAAGGCTTCAATCAGAGATGATGTAGGTCGACTCTCAGCTCTCCCCGTCTCCGGTTCTCCCCCGTGGGCTGTGGCGGAGTGGCACTGTCCCCATTTGCTTCCCCTTCCAGCCTTCAAGAGTTCCAGATCCCAGGTATTGGACTTTTGTTGATTGATTATCATTGTTGATGGGTTGTTGATGATGGGTAATGGGTTGATAATTGGGATTTGGGAATGTTTTGGATTTTTGGTTGATTGATTGTGTGGGATATTCCCAGATGATGTAGGTCGACTCTCAGGAGTCTCATCTCTCCTCTTTTTCGGTTCTCCCCCGTGGGCTGTGGTGCAGTGGCACTGTCCCCATTTGCTTCCCCCTTCCAGCCTTTAAGAGTTCCAAATCCCAGGTATTGGATTTTTGTTGATTGATTATCATTGCTGATGGGTTGTTGTTGATAATTGGGAGTTGAGAATGTTTTGGATTTTTGGTTGATTGATTGTCATTGCTGTAGTGGGAATGGGTTGTTATGTTGTTGAATGTTTGATAATTGATTGTCATTGCTGATGGGTAATGGGTTGTTGATGATGGGTTGATAATTGGGAATGGATCTCTGTATCGGGTTGTTGCTGATGGGTAATTCATTGTGTTAATTGTTATATTGAAATGTATGTATATATATTATAGGTATTGAATAAAATGACGGATCGCCGAAAACCCAAGCGGTACAAAAATATTCTTTCATGGTTTACAAGTGACACTCCATCAAGTGGTACTAGGAATGAAATTGGGAGTGGGAGTGGGAGTAGAAATGTGACTGAGAATTATGTGAATGATGTTCCTATAAACACTGCTCCACCTAGTCCACTAGAAGAGTGTCGTGATGAAAGAATTGAGATAGAAGAAAATGTTGATGTTAGTTCTCTTGAGCGTGATCCAGGAATACGACTTCCAATATGCAAGTACCATTTGAATGAGCGTGCCAATATTTGAAGAGCTTATGTGGTCTTAGGACCATATCAACCTCAGTTAAGCAAGTATCCACCTTCTTTTGATGGAGGTCAATGTCAAAAATTTAATGCCAAATGGTTCAAAGATTGGCCTTGGCTTGAGTATTCCGAAGAGTTGGACAAAGCATATTGCTTCCCGTGTTTCCTCTTTGATAGTTATCCATCCCACCATCCAGCATTCACTAAGTGTGGGTTTCAAGGTTGGAAGAATGTTATGTCCAAACAGTCTGGCATTCTTGGTCACGTGGGAGGATTAAATTCCCCACATAATGCTGCCATGCATAAGTGGGAGACACTAAGAAACCCATCTAAGCATATTGAGAGAGTGATTAGCACACAATCATCACAAGAAGTAGCAAATAACCGACTTTGACTTATTACTACTATAGAGAGTGTAAGGTTGTTAGCCCACCAAGGATGTGCTTTTAGAGGGCATGATGAATCCATTGATTCATCCAATAGTGGAAATTTCAATGCAGTAAGGAAGTCTTTTGGAAGAATGAATATAGAAGTTCAAAAAGTCTTAGAAAATGCTCCTGGAAATGCTAAGTATATTTCTCCAGAGATTCAAAGACAAATTGCCAATATTCTTGCCAACAAAGTTAGAACCAAGATTCGTGAAGAAGTGGGAGATGCCAAATTTTGTATCCTAGTTGATGAAGCGGTTGATGCATCTAATAGGGAGTAAATGGCTATCATTCTTCGATTTGTTGATTGTTATGGGTTTATTAGAGAACGGTTTTTCAAAGTTGTTAGTGTTGTAGACACTTGTTCTCAAACTCTGAAAAATGAAATATCCAAAGTGCTTGCTCAATATGATCTTCAGGTAGAAAACATGCATGGCCAATGATATGATGGTGCTAGCAACATGCGGGGTGAATTTAATGGTTTACAAGCTTTGTTTCGTGAAGAGTGTCCATCTGCATATTATGTGCATTGCTTTGCTCATCGCTTACAATTGACTTTAAATGCTGCAGCTAAAGGAGTGCATGATATTTGGGAATTTTTCTCTACTCTAAACTTCATTGTAAATTTTGTTGATTCTTCTACAAAACGACATTCAGCATTAAAAGTTATCAGAGAAGAAGAAATTGTAGAGTTAGTGGCTGCTGGTACACTTGGTACAAGAACAGGGGCTAATCAGGCTTGCACTTTGCAACGAGCAGGGGCTACTCGTTGGGGTTCACATCTTCGATCTATATCAAGTTTGATTAAATTATTTGGAGCCACCCGAACAACTCTTGCCGAATTGGTTGCAAACGGACCAAATAAAGTACAAGGAGAAGCAAAGAGTGTAGGTAAGGCTATGGAGCGTTTTGATTTTGTGTTTTGCTTGCTTTTGATGCATGATGTCATGAGGATTACTGACTTTCTTTGTCAGTCATTGCAAAAAAAAAGCCATAGACATTTTGAATGCTCTAAACTTTCTTTCAATAACAAAATCAAAACTCCAAGATATGAGAGAAGATGGTTGGGATAATTTGATTATGAGGGTTGCATCATTTTGTTGTGAGTATGATATTATTATGCCGGATATGTCTTCTCCTTACAAGAAAGGTATAAGGGCTTCTGAACAAAATATTACAAATGAGCATTATTATCGGGTCAATATACTTAATGCTGTAATAGATTTTCAATTGGCAGAGTTGGATAGTAGATTTCAAGATAATTCGTTGGAGCTTCTTGTTCTTAGTGCTACATTTGATCCTCGTGATAATTTTGTTTCATTCAAATCTGAAGATGTTTGCAATCTTGCTTTGAAGTTTTATTCTGAAGATTTTACATCATCTGATATGTATGCTCTAGACATGGAGTGTGGGTATTTTCTAACAGATATTCAAAGGGATGCAAGATTTTCCAACACAAATTCTGTGTCTGATTTGTGTCGGCGGTTAGTTGAATCAAGAAAGTCTGCATTCTTTCCTATGATTTACAGGTTGATTTTCCTTGTTCTGACTCTGCCAGTTTCTACAGCAACAACAGAGAGAGCATTTTCATCTATGAACATCATAAAAAACAGACTTCGAAATAAGATGGAATATGACTTTCTTGATGATTTGATAGTTCTCTACATTGAAAAAGACTTTGCCGATAGTATTGATAATGATTCAATGATTACTGAATTTGAAGTTAGTGGGCCTCGGAGGGTACGATTCAGATAGATTTATGTTTGTAATTTTTAATTTACGGGGTTTTGGTTTTATGTCCCCCCCCCCCCAATTGTATGTTTTGAATAATAAAGGCGTGAGGATGAACCTCCCACTGGGTTCCAAACCTAAAAAAAAAAAAGAGTTCTTCGCAAAATTTTTGTATGTATAAAATTAGCCCAACCCTTCTGTCATTCCTGCCATGGTTGGGTCTTGAGGAGGCAGATGGCGCGTTGGAACTTTTTGGCAGTGGAGGCTTTTATCTGAAACGAGAGAGAGAGAGAGAAGAAAACAGAGAAAAAAAAATAGATTAAATTAGAAAGGTCTATTTTCCCCTCTTGTCTTTTTAGAGATCCACTATTCCACTTCATGTCGGCTGTTGTTCCAAATGGAATTAAAGCTTTAATCAATTTTTTTTTTTTGACGTGAAAGATTCAATCAATTAAGAATTCAAAAATTAAAGATTACTAGATTAAACGCATAGGTGGCACCCATCTGACCGTGGAAAATAAACATCCATATGATCCAAACGAATATCCGCTTGCCACGCGGCATGCGCTGGTGGAGTTCTAATTTTCCCCCGCCACTTGAACCGTAAAACAATTTATTAAAACTCGACCTCGCGGCACTCCACTAGAGCGCTTCACATGTTAAGTCGGCAATGGTCCTTCTCTTCCAGAAAGTTCCAACACCCCCGTGCTTTAAAAAAAAAAGTATAGTGGCCCAGATTCTCCCACGTGTCATCCCACGTGGCACTCGTTACATCCTGAAAAACGATTCGCCTCCATTTTCTGAGTCCGTCTGAAACTTCGAACTAAAGGCCGTTGCTTTTAGTAAACGGAAATTCAAAAACTGAGCTAGCTCCGATGAACGGGAACGAGGACGTGAAGATGGAAAATCGCAGAGAAGCTTTGGTGTATATGTCGGGATATTTACCGGGTGTCTCGCCGGAAAAGTCGCCGATGCTGTCTCTGGAGCCGGTCCAGTTTCCGAGTCCGATGGACGGTGGAGATTCGTGGAGGGACGTCTGCGGTGGCGGCTGTGGATTCGCTATGGCCATCTCAGGTTTGATTCTCGAGATCTTGACCTGATTGGCTTGGTTTAGTGCTCGTTCTTTCCATTCCTGTTGGATTTTTATGTGAAACAATGTTGTGAATTTGATTAGAGAGTGGGAAACTGATAACTTGGGGATCGGCGGATGAGGAAGGACAGAGCTACTTGGTTGCGGGGAAGCATGGGGTAATTCTGTGATCTTGTAATTACGGAAATGAGTTATGAATTTAAACTCTTTGGGATTGATTTTGGAGTTTTGTGTATATATGGTGTGAAGGAGACTCCAGGGACATTTCCTCTCCCAACTGAAGTCTCACTGGTCAAGGCTGCTGCTGGTTGGGCCCATTGTGTTTCTGTTACAGGTACAATTTCGTGGCCATGTCCCGGGTTTAGGGATTGTAGGATCATGTATTGGATATTTGTAAGGGAGATTTGTGTTGGAAATGAAAGGATTTGAGTAGTTGAATTGATTGATGTGATTGCTTTGTATCTGTTGCATTTAGTATCTGTGTGCATTATTAGTAATTTTATGGTTCCCCCATCGGATATGAGTAGAATCTGAATAAAAGTTTCTAAATTTTTAACATACAGAGACTGGTGAAGTATATACATGGGGGTGGAAAGAGTGTGTTCCCTCAGGGAAGGTATTCCATGATTTGGCTCTGGTGGGAAGTATTGAGAAGGATGCTACAACTACCGGGAAACTAAGTTCATTACCAGCTGAACAAGGTAGGTCTGAAACCTAGGTTTATCTTTGAGAAGCAATGGGGGAGATTTTTTTCATTTTTTTTTCATTCTGAATCAATGTCATTTGAAGACTTCGTTATGTTAAGCAGGAAGATCATTGTCTCAAGGCTTCAATTTTAGTGGTGAGACAGTATCTCATCTTGACAGCAAAAGGGCCGGAGAGGAAATTGCAAAGCGAAGGAAAACTTCGTCAGCTAAATTAGAACCTGAAAGCTCAACAGCAGCTGATGAACTCTTCATCGCATCGCCTTGTCTTGTAACAATGGGTCCTGGTGTGAGGATCACTACAGTTGCTGCTGGTGGACGCCACACTTTAGCATTATCAGGTAATACCACGAGGTCAGGGGCTAGCAAGGCCCTGTATGCTTCTGATTTTTGGGATAGTTGCTATTTCCGTGTAGTTACACCATATAGTTTTGTAGGTTGTAGGAAGTACGACGCTTTGGAAGATTTTTGATGTAAAGCAAGACACCTGATGCATCATAATTTTAACCGAAGTTTCAGATATGGGACAGGTTTGGGGTTGGGGCTATGGAGGCGAAGGACAGCTAGGTTTGGGTTCACGGATGAAGATGGTCTCTTCTCCTCATCTCATACCCTGCATCGATCAATCTGCTTCTGGGAAGGACAAGTTTTCTGCAGTATCTCAAGGATCAAAATTTCCTGGAAGTTATGTGAAGGAAATCGCTTGTGGGGGTCGACATAGTGCAGTAATAACAGGTCTGCATTTCATGGCTGGTTTTATACTAGTCATTGCTTAAAGTGTTAACATTTTTACCAGAGAAACAAGAAATAATCCAGGGATTAGTTCCGAAGGTTGTCTGTGTGAAAACAGATTTATACTTTTTCTATATTTTTTTTTTACTTTGGCTAGAAGTGCAGCAGTGAGATTATTCTTGGTGGTTCTGTTGGTTCTCTTAATTTGATGAGAATCAAATTTTATGCGATCGTCTGCATATTTTTTTCATTCCCATCATTTATAATTTTACAATGCGCAGATGCAGGAGCACTGCTTACTTTTGGCTGGGGCCTGTATGGACAGGTGAGCTTGCTATGGTAGTCAAGTTGTCCTTCATTGAGTGAATTATGTTCTGCTGCACCCTCATTAAATTCTATTAGAGTTGGGAGTGCTACTCACTAGCTGTTCAATTGGAATAGTATTTTTCTTATTTCTGTGTTTGCTGAGCCTTAAATTTAATCACCTGATTCCCTATTGTTCATGTCTGAATGTGGTGCTTCTACCTTTCTTTTGAGAGGCGAAAAGCAAAGCCTTACGAATTCTCAATACATGGAGAAATAGGAAAAAGAAAGAGAGTTGTTTCGCTTGTGTAACGAGTCCCAACTGCTAGCAGTCATCTCGTGCCTAAAGCATGAAATTTATATATATATATATATATATATAATTATTTTAAAAGTTTTTCTATTGATACAGTGTGGGCAAGGGAATACGAAAGATCAGCTAAAAGTTACTCGTGTGGAGTCATTAGTGGATACTAGAGTGAAAAGTATAGCTGCTGGACTATGGCATACTCTCTGTATATCTGTTGATGGCCGTGTATATGCTTTTGGGGGTAATCAGTTTGGACAATTGGGAACAGGTGCTGAGGAAGCTGAGGTAGGATCCACAGTTTTTCACTTTATTAGTCTGGAATGGATGCATTAAAATAGTGTTTTGACTTGGATGCTTTTTGGTCCAGGCTCCTGTGCAACTTTAAAAAATCGGCAATTTTTATGCTTTGTTATACCCTTCACAGAAAATTAATCTTTGCAGAGGAGTTTTTTGTGAACTAACTGAACTCATCTACTACTTCAGACTCTACCTAGGCTTCTGAACTCTTCAAGTCTGGAAAATAAGCATGCCAAAGCAGTTTCCTGTGGAGCACGCCATAGTACTATACTGACGGGTAAGGCCAAAGAAACTAACAAAATTGCTCTTTAGCTCATTTGGTTTTAAATGGTTCAAAGATCTCAATCTGGTATAAATACAGTTTCATTTATTTGTTTGCAGAAGATGGTCAGTTATTTAGCTGGGGATGGAACAAGTATGGGCAGGTATGGTTCCTAAGTTCTATGATCAAATATTAAGCTACAAACCAATATATTGCCATACGTTCTTGGTAACCTGTTTAATCCTGTTTGAACGCAGCTTGGTCTGGGTGATTCTGTGGATAGGAACATTCCTTGTCAAGTTTCTATAGATGGCTGCTTGCCTAAGCATATTGCATGTGGCTGGTGGCACACGCTATTGCTGGCGGAAATACCCATTTGAAGTGATGTCCATTAGAAACAGAGACAAGAGGATGACAGTTAGGATTGACCGACTAGCGGTCTGTGTTCTTAAATGCATGCTGTTTGTGCAGAATATAACATTTTATCAATACGTGCGTGCACGGAGGCTATGAGCTTTGTATTCCATTCTTTGTAGTTTTTTGAAGCTAATAGTCTTCAAACAGCAAATAACAGATAAATCTCTCTTGAGTTTGTACACAAACAATATAAGTACTTCTAGTGATTCATATACATTGCACGAGATATTTCCTTTGTCTTCTCTTTTATTATCTGGTTTACAATACAGGAGACGGTGTCTCAGATCTTGCTTGATAGGGAACCTCTTCTGCGTTGCAGTAGATGTAGAAGAGGCCAAAACACATCCATTCTGTGAAATCCTCTGGGAGCCTGAGCATATTATGGGAAAATGCCTTTAAAAAGGAGAAATAAGCTTCAAATATATTTCACACAACGTAGTGTTACAAAACTATACCTCAACAACAAAATGTGCCCACAAGTTGTTTGAGCGGGTTTCCATCACACCCTTCAACACTGTTAACTCCAACCGTCTGATAGCTTGGGCGATTTCAAGAAAGAGCCCGTGTTCATCACATAGCATCTGCAGTAGTGAATAGTAATTGGAGTTGGGTGAGATTTTGCTAACAGTGGTATTGGTTTGGAAAATTTTAAAGTGGAGGTAAATTGTAATGAACAAACCTCTATGAGCATATGCCCTGGGTGTTCGAGATCTTCCACTACAATGGGACTAATCTGGAGTTCATTTCCAAGTTCAAAAGCCCTGCTTGTGCCATTTGAGGAACCACTTGGGGTCTCATTTGTGTTATTGCAATGAGGTGCCTGCAGCATCATCTCAGACTAAGTCAAACTTGTAATGCAACTGATAATTTGGTAAAATAAAGGATAAACTGCAAGCTCCTTGAAGAGAATCATCTGTAAAAGAAAATGCAAGTCCTCACAGAAGTTGTTTCACTTTGATACTCTGTTACACATGAACAATAATAGTTTCACACTGTATGCAGAATTCAAGTTCAGGGGATAACAGTGGTGCTTGTGATGACTGTTCAGCGATATTCAGGTTTAGTTTCTCAAATTATTTTACAATCTTCCTAAACGCTCCAGAGATGAAAAGCTATGAACATGAACTGTTCTCTTGTACAGGCACTATGTTAACAATTCCTACTGTTATACTCATGGTTCCTCAAACTGTATAGTTGACAACAGTTACTGAAATTCATACAGCAAGATATCCTTGCTTTTGAAAAAAAAAAAAAAAGACATACATGAGACATGAATTAACTTTGCATACCTCTTGATCTTGATGTGCATAGGACTTCAATTTTTCAGCTTGGTTAGTCATGCTTCTTAAATACATCATGTGTTTTATTGTTCGGTCCAAAAGGCCATCAATGCTGCACTGAACTTACCACAGATGAAGAATTCCTAGTTAGAAAAATATATGTAACCATGTACTGCCCCACAATAAATACTGAAATGTAAAACAGTACAAACCTTGGCACCATTTGGGACAAGTTCTCGAAGTTCCTTGACACGATCCTGAATCAGTTGTCTATCTCTTGGTCTTAGCTTTGGGCTATTGCCAGGTTTGGCCCTTCTTGCATTGGTGCCGGACAACTTCTGTTCCCTTTTAGGCTGAGTAGGAGTGTGTCCTTTTGTTCCCTTTTCTTCCTGCTCATCGTCAACCACAGTGTTCATCATGCCTGTGAAAGAAGATGAAGTCTTGCGCGTGGCAGGCAAAGCAGATGTATGGCTCCATATCATTGGTTCACATTCCATCGGACCGCCCTCTTCAAATTTCAATTGTTTATAGGAAGCAGAAAATTGTCTTGATGAGGTTGTACATGATTTAATACCATCTGATATGCTAGATGATGTGTCATCTTTGGCTACTGAAGCTTCCAAGAGGTTCTCAGCATCACATCCGTTGGAAAACCATGGTGGGTTAATGCTGCTAATAAGATCTTTCTGCACACCAGAGCTGCTACATGTATCATCAATGGAGATGGATAAATCCCATAACTGTTCATTGGTTTGTCTCTGGAAAGATGTTCCAAGTGCTTTGTGTAGCTCACTAGTTTCAGGAAATTCAAAGAAATTATTCACACTGTTGTGCCTTGTATCATTATTGAATTTGAACAGTTGTTCTGCTGCACTTCCAGCGGTGTTAGAATTGAAACCTCCAAAGGATTCTCCAAAAACTCCAAAATTATAACCACCATTCTGAGAAAAGGCAAAAAGTTCTTCCTCCTGACAAGACAACCCAAATATCTGATTTTCCACCATATCCAGCACACTAGTGTGTGTAGACTGATTGACTGTATTTGCTTCTCCAGTGGAACAAAATGCCGGAACACCAATCTCACATTCACCTGCATTTTTAAGAACTGATGGATCTATTCCAAAATGTGGATCTTCAATGGTTGGAAATTGCATGAATTGCTCCAAAGTCGACAGTAGGTTATCATTCCGTCTGTTGTTGCCAATATCTTCTGACGTTTCAACTTTCAGTGGGTTAATGCCAACAGTTGATGACTCATATGTGTTCTCCATTAAACCAGATAAAAGTGACCAAGAATATGGAGCTTGAATGCCCCTATTTAAGTTGGAAGGTACAGCTTTCCCCATGAGATTGTGAATATCATTGAATCTGTCTTTCATAAAAGCAACTACTGCCAGATCTTCATCAACCTGAAATCTTGATCGGACAAGAAAGGTAAATATAAGATAATCTACAATCAGATGGACGAGGGTGCACTCACAGACACATATACAATGCGATACAGACACTAGACTGAGAAGCAACACAAAGAAATTACTTTCCCGAAGGGGAAGAACATCCCAGATACATGCAGCATGAGCTACAACATACAAAACTGCTTGTAGACTATTCATTTGGTAAAATGACACCGGAACAGGGCATATATTGCTTATCTAGAAAAGGATGTGACACTCACAACCAATGCAAGACATTTAGATTAAGTTTAGAATGAGCAGGCACCGTTTCCAAGGAGCCAAATTGCAAAACTCCATGTGGAAGTACAGGTACAAGCAAAATTGTCTGCATGAAAAATGAAATAGTTCAGCAGATTTTCAATCATTTTGAAGTAATTACATACGGATATTGAGCAATAAAATTCTCAAGCATGCAGATGTCACTAGGATTTTGACTGCCAAACAAGTTACCTTGACGCCCAATGCAAACTGAAGCAACCACTCATCTGGACACTGCAAATAAAAGTATACATCTTTCAGATAAACTGTTCAGTACTTGCAGAATTATCATGAACTTGTTCTACTAAAACTTACATCCGAAACTAAGTTAGAGTCAGATACGCTGGTGCGCAAACCATCGAGGAGCACCCAGCTATGGTTTCCTGTACTTGCAACCTCACCGACTACCCTGAGAATTATTCAAATCCACAGTGAATCAATTTTCAAATTTCCAAAAATATGAGAACATGAATATTAAGGCATTGTATAGCTTGCTAGTATCTCTTTAAGAGACAAAAATTGTGCAACGTAGGGTCAATTACGATGGCTCAATTTTTATCAGTGCCTTGTATACATCAGTGTGTTTGTCAGGAGAGAGAATCTGTGGACAAGCACAGTAGTAAAGGCGATTTTGCCCAACCGGAGTGTTAGGGACTGATGGTGATAAATACTGAAGATGACATAAAGTAAATGTCTTTAAGATCATAATTTTTAAGGTCCAAAATGAACTTACCAACCACAAACTTCTATATTGTTGGTGGAAAATATTGGTAATTTGATATTTTCAAACACATTTTGAACATGTATATAGAAAATTTTTGAAAAGAATTTACAGAGACAAGGGTCAAGATAAGATTGTACCCCTTTCCAAATGTGTAATGAAGATGTGACATATCGGCCACTGCCAGTCCAATTGGATACCCCGCAGATCCACCTTCATGCATGCCTGTTGCACACTTCTTAAAAGATATCTCATTCGCCTCACCAAAGTAGATACTATCTGTTGCACGATCCACAGTTTCTCTTGGTTTTGGTTGGTGACAGTACCCATCCTCCCAGCTCAAAATCCTTTAGATAACAACAAGACTAAAAAGCATCATACTGGGAATCATCAGTAGCTTCAATACTCATGGCATACAGAATATACTCGCACTAATAAAACCACTGGGATGTCAGAACTCAAGTCTAGGAAGAAGCTAATTTTCATGAATTGTAGATTATATGTTTCGTTTATGATTCTAGAAGATGAAAAGCAGCACAATATTAGACCATGTTTGGCAGCACCAATAAAATCAGGAACCTAATGGCGATTTTAACAAAAGAATCTAACACATAAGAAAAAAGAAAAAAGAAAAAACATCTTGATCATCATAGAGAAAAGTTTGAAACTCGAAAATGTTAAAAGCATTTTCATGAACAACTTTATCTCTGAATCCAAATCATGCCAATCACAATGAAATCAGTACAAGTGCAAAAATTCTTATCAAAAACCGAAAGAATGGCTCAAAGAAAAAACAACTCACAAATCGGTCTGATGCTTGAGCTTCCAAAAGACCCCATAAGTCCAAAGCGAATTGCTGCAGAGGGTCTTCAATAACTGCCTCAGAGCAGTAGTCCCCATCTCTTTTCAACTCTCTCAAAAGCTCAAATTAAACTAACAAACACAATCAATCACATTCAAAAACCACAAAACACAGAGAAAACACTCCCTAACTGCCCCGGTACGAAGCCCGACCCGCCTGTTTAATCCGTAGCCCTGCTCTTCTCTTAATCGGAGGACCAGTCGAGAACAGTTCCATCACTAAACCTGCTCTTTGCTCTCGCTCACTCACTCACTCACTTACTCACTATCACTATCTAAACTCAACTCAATCAAAAAACAACCTAAACAAACCGGGAATCAACCGCCAAAGTTTCGGCGTTCATAATTTCTGCAAAGACCAAAGCAAAAGGCGTCATTGACTAGGACCCAATAATCCAACTCGCGCTGTCGCAGATGCCTAATCATTCGAAAAAGAAAAAATTGACTGAGACTGATCAGCTACTTCAAGAAATGACAAAAGTTTGTTAGCTTTACCTCTAGAACTGAAGAAGTGGCTCCTGTTGTTCATATTCGTTAGCTTCCATGACTCTCTCTCTCTCTCTCTCTCTCTCTCTGTATTAAGTGAACTCTGTGTGGAAGCAATCTGGCCTTTTCCGAACTCCAAAAGCTCAAAACTCTCCAAAGGACACAACACCCGTCGCCAGAGGGGTGGGGGGTGGGTATGAGTTTATATAAAAAGTTGCCGCCACCGGAGAACCGGTCACGTTTAGTTTTTTGGGGGCGGATTTGAAACTTGTTCAAAGTCAGATTCTATAATTGGCTTTGAATCATAAGTGGGACTGGGGGCCCACAGATCTGTTTTTTAATGGGCCGGAGGAGGGCCCGTGATCTGGTACTCTGGTTATAGGTATTAATAAACAAACAAAGAACAGGAGGGGATTCGAGGTAAGCGCGTAGGTAGGCGAGCAGTGAATCTGGCTGAGAAAACTCGCGCCTTTTGGCGGGTTCTCTGACGTGGGCCGCACCTGCCCCCAATAAACGACACGTTGCACCATTAAAAGAAATATATATATATATATATATTATAATTTTGGACCTTCGACTTTTCTTGAGAAAAAATATTCTGTCTTTGAATACTAAAAGTGTGTTGGAGGCGAAGCTTTCGCGATCAGGACAAGAAACAGTGAGTTCCATTTGGTAATTCTTGTTTATTCAATGTCATTATTATGGTTTTAGTGTGTAACTTTCATGCTTTAATGATAACCATTAGTGTTTTTAAGTAGAGTCATGGATGATTTAAGTGCAGATTAAGCTGTATTCGATGCCCACCAAAGGGTTTCTGAATTTGGGAATGTCTTAATTAGTCTGAACTAGTGGAGTTTACGAAAAGTTATTAGAGTCTATGTTTAGTTATTCTACCATGTGTTTTACTCAGTACATGGAGCAGTGTTGTATATATAGTTAGTAACTATATCTGTTTTGTTTATCATCATTATTTAATGTCAGTGAAACTTGAATTTGAGACTTCTTCTTTGCTGATTTTTATCCACAAGTTGTAGCTCGCCAGTAAAGTCACATAAATGATAAATAGGTATAGGGAGTTTTGTCTACTCTAGTCAACGTACAATAATACATGGATGAAAAAATAACGTAAACGTAACTTGAGAAGGGATATAAGATCACCATTTGATCAACAATGACAGAGAGATAGTTACATTACTAGTATATTAATTAACAACTTTCAACACGTAGAATTAATACAGATAAGTAGTCGAAGTTTTCTAAAGTTTTATATACGTACAAACCCTTCTAAAGCTGATAATAGTTGACTTGGCTATAAGTAAACTGATTGATTAAGTGCACTTTGCATGATTGCGTCTAAGAAATGAAGGTTAGCCACTACAAATTAACTCCAAATAATGAATATTTATATTTCAACTATACTCACTTAATAGACATGAGGTAGGCGCCATCGACATATTCTTAAGCAGTCGAGTGTTGACTTCATTGCAAATTGTTGCTATTGGTTCTGTGATTAGTTTATTAAGTTTGGTTGGAAGATACCAGTGTATATATACAATGAGACGAAGTGGCAGTTTATGTGCTAACCCGAAAACAGTGTTGAATTTGATTTAATTCAAAAAGACAAGTTTGGTTTGTGAAAAGTTTCATCTCGCATGTCGTGGCAGTTAATTAGCTTAGCAACAATTGGACCGACCATGTATTTCTTAAGCACAACTCATTAGAGTACTGCTGGCAGCTACAACAGAAGTCAGCTCTATGAAAATTTATAAAGTATCAAATAATCTTTTGGTGTCTCTTCCGAGTAATGATATTGTTTTTCTTTTGAAACGGCCAAGTAATGATCTTATTAATCTGGAGGAAATTATGTAACTACCAAGGAAGATGCCATTTATGTATGAACCCATGAAGTACGAATCTGATGAAGGAGAGTGATTGGGAAAAACTCAAAAAATAGAACAAGTATTTGGCTATTCAGATATGCCTAATGTACAGCATACAACCTAGCAACCCCTTTGATTATAGCTTTTACAACTGTTTCGAAAATTCACGTTCAGAATACATAAAAGGTGGAGTGAGTGGTTAAGTAATTTTGTATAATTTTAATTTTGGTATTTTGGATTTGACATTATTTCTCATCACATCAAACAGATTTCCTACGTTTTCTAATATTTAAGGAGTATTTACGTCAAAATTGTCAATTATGTATATATATATATATATATATATATATATTTTGCTCAGGTAGTTAGTTGTTAGTAACTTACACACCCATGCAATGGTATCCCAGAGCCAGGACACCTGAACCGATATTGTGGCGAAAACCAGACTAATCCACTGCAGCACAGACGCACGAACCCAAATGGTACCTCAAATCTACTGGCCATGGGGTGAAGTTGGAATTCAAACACTAGACTTAGGGGTTTCAGACTAGGTCGTTCGACCAACACACCACACCACGTGATTTGTCAATTATAATGACAAACTCTTTTTTCTTAAATGTAATATAGATTATACAATAGTTTAATAAGATGGCTTGACATAATTTTATAATAAAGCATAAATTTGGATGAAGGTGACTAAAGAGTGTCTAGCTATAGCTTGGTTATGAAAAGTTCAGAGCGGGGTAGGGTCATATAATTTCACAATACTAATCATATACTTGATTACAATTCTTTTAGAGGTCATACAATGGGATTAAAAAAAGGTTAGGTAAAGTATAGTTATCCATCGATAAATCGTTACATGGGTAACAACGTAAACTTCGGGGAAACCCTGTTCTTGTTTTGATGACGTTTCTTTCAGGAGCCGGAACTAATTCGATAAGTTCTGCTTATTACTTACAATCTAAGCTAAGCCTCTGATGACATCTTGTAGCCAATAGACTACTGCCGACATAGTTTATCAAGTCATAGCAGCCAAATTGCTGATGACGAATTGACGATCAATAAAAACGACTTATATCTAGCTAGTCACTTGGTTTATATGAATCTCACATCAAACGTAGTAATTTTCTGGGCCATTCTCATTACTTAACTGCTGTATCGAGTTAACATTTCGTCCATTTATGGATTCAGATTTACGTATGTAACCACTCAGCGTTGAAGAAATGAAAACAAAAAATGTAAACAACAAATTAAATAAGGGAAAAGGAAGTCCGGATATTACACTTAATTATAATTAAGAACGTCGACCGACAATTCCACAACAGAGAGAAGTGAGAAGTCATTGGTCCGACGGCTATATTATAGAATTGCCATAATACGAACACGTGCGTGGGGCTCACATTCAATTAGACATCTTGTAATTAGTCATTTAAGATTAGGGTTTAAACAGTGACAGATTAGGGTTTACACAAAGAAAAAAATAATAATAAATACAAGATCAGGGTTGGTTTGTTTGATTTTATTTATTTATTTATTTATAAGGTATGTTTGTTGGTTGAGATTTGAGAATCTAGAGATAGTTTTCAATCCTTTAAAATACCAGTGTGCTTATTGAGCAGCTGAAATACACTGCAGCCGCGCACCTCCAAATTTGACCAACAGATCGATTATTAGTACTCGACGCTGATATATTAGGGTTTTGCTAAATGAAAAGTACTGGGTCTAAGATCGATACACAAGCCCCAAGGCGCATTCTGAAATGAAAAAAGTGTAAAACAAAAAAGCGTAGTGCAGTAGTAGTAGTGCGGAGGTGGAGTGTAAATGAAGGCACCAGACCAAAAGGAAGCATTCAACAGAGAAAGGGCACCTTCCTCTCCTCAGCTTACTAGCCAAACCCTAATCGAATCTTTCCCTTGCTTTCACCACTCGTCGCTTTCTCCGTTGAGCGTACGCGTCACAGATGGGGCTACTGGTTAGGCCCGCGCTACAGTCTATCTTCGCAGGAATTATTGCACAGTACTGAGACAAGGGTTGCTTTGTCGGGGAGAGACACCATACCTCTTTGTTTCTTTTCTTTTCCCTCTTTTTTCTTCTTCGATTCGTTTTGCCTCGTCTTTATTCAATTGAATCTGAACCTAATGCCAAAGAAGAAATTCAGATCGTCCATGAATCATGTCATTGAGAGAAAGAAAGCTCCAGGTGGATGAGAACGATAGTAAATTTGACCGATCAACATATGTGGAATGTGTCGATATTCTATTACGTACGGTGATTGCCAGTGACCGGAATTTTTCTTCGTGATAATGAAACATGAAAACTAATTTGCTTAGTTTGATCTCGGTTTTCTTTTGGTGAAGTTCATCGAACACTAAATTGTTCAAGGAAAATAGCAATTAAATATATGTTTGGTTACCGTCACTAAATATAATAGAGCTAAGGTTACTCCAAGGATCGAGAAAACCCTAGCCTTATCTTTTTGGATGGCTAAAAGTCTAAAATGGTAGGAAAATCAATTCTTATTAGCTCACCATGCCTGCCAACTATTAGTGCAGTTCGAATTCCCCTGGTGAATAATAGATCCAAACCCTAAACCCGCAGGTCCAGTTTCATCAAACTTTTGCAATTAACTGAATAACTGCCCTCGATATATCATGAGCTAGCTGGGTTTGTCATTTGTTTATCAAAATGACCACTTACCAAAACTAGTTGCATCTCTGAGTTTCCATTTCCCCCTTCAATTTATGAGCTAGCTAGTCATGCATCTCTCTTCCCCTTTTTCTGTAAACCCTACTTTCTTCTTTACACAAAAGCTGCATACATGTTCTTTAGGTTCTGGGACCATACATAGATCATATGGAAAATAGCGCCTACATGGATAACAATTAATAGAGCCTGTACAAGTCTACATGGAGCGCAGTAGATACATGCCTTTACAAAGACGAATAAAACAAAATGATTTGCATTTATGCAGTAGAGTACTATTCCTGAATAAGACAATTAACTACTGCTTTGCTTCCCCAATAGAGCGGGCAATATTTGAGCACGCCTGCGCCCCACTTGAAAAAAGTCTCTCGACTTCTAAACACCCTAAATCCTAACCTCAACCTCAGCTTGTTTATGAAACAGGGGTACAAAAGGAGGTTCTAGCTTGGTCGATCAATGAAGTTCACCCTATTTGGTCTGCAAAACAAATAGTGGAAGGTTCAGAGCCTTTCAAAGTTTCAAGTGGCCGGTAATCATCTATTATGGTCCAGGAACTGGAAAAACACAATAAGTACTACTTGAAGCTTTCATCAGTTAGTGGAGAGAGCATGTGCAAGAGACCACACTACGAATTGTGAGGGAGTAGGCTAGGGTCATGATGATTGGCACGAGGGCTATACATGTATAGCTTAAAATTTCAAGAATTTAGCTTAGCCAGGCACGTGACATTCTAATCTAATATGAGGTTTGGATATTGGTTTATTAATTGAACCATATTGTCATGTAACATATATAAGCTTAAAAGATCGACTAATGATAGCATGCAATAGCGCAAAGCAATGGCTCGGGCAGGGTCACCAGCGCAAGGCAAAGTATGGTTAAATCATTATAGTACACCTTCTATTTGTTTATAAATATCAAAGGTTGAGATGATGTTGGGTCATTTACATAATCAGTGCATAGAATAATTTTAAAAATTAATATTTATTATTCAGGTTGAAGATGAGTAAAATAATAATTGCGCACAACAATAAAAGGACTCGTGAATGTAGATTTTGCAAGTCTCACTGCTAGAGACATGTATGTCAAAAGTATTACAATTTGTTCATCTTTTTTTTTTTTGAAAAGCAATTTGTTCATCTTTAACACACACAAATATACATATAGAGAGAGGATTTAGAGAGGACATCCTAAAATTTGAAATATGAGGATGTTTTTAATTTTAGTATTTAATTTAATAATATAAATCATTAATTATCTAGTTACATAATGAATTATATAAAAAAATTAGTTAAATCGGAAAATGTTTAACCATTTGATTAGCACAATGTTCATTTTAATTTTATCTAACGAATTACATTTGTTTACACAATTTTGAATGACCAAATGATTATGGAATGGTTAATTTTTTACAGACACAATTCTTGCATAGAAATCTAAAAGATCAATGGTTGGAATAATTGAGTTTGGTCATATCCTAGTGGAAAATAGTAAAAATTCTCAAATTCTTAACATAAAGACTCTCTCTCTCTCTCTCTCTCTCTCTATATATATATATACAACCTTGCTCGGTGCGGATATCCGCACCTAAGCAAAATGTACGGATTTCCCATTTTTACCCACTCTCCGATCATATTTTCACATCTTAACCGTTCAATTTTTAGATCCTAATGTATAGATCATCTCTACAAATTTTCAGCCAATTTGATGATCGTTAAGGCATCCAAGAAGGGCTATATATATAGCCCTTATATAGGCTCGCTATAGAGAGGACCTCTTTACTTTAAGAATTTGAGAATTTTTATTATTTTACACTAACATATGATTTAATTCAATAATCTCAACCGTTGATCCTTTAGATTCCTATGTAAGATTTGTGTCTACAAAAAATCAATCAAATCCATAATCATTTGGTCACTCAAAATTATGTAAACAAATGTAGTTCGTTAGATAAAACTAAAACGAACATTGTGTTAATTAAATGGTTAAACATTTTCCGATTTTGACTAATTTTTTGTAGGATTTATGTGTGTGTATGTAACAAGAGAATGACTGGTGTAAATTATTAAGCTACATGCTAAAAATTAAAATTAAAATCCTCACTTTTCAAGTTTAAGGAGATCCTCTTTTGATCATATATATATCAACAGTAGAAATGATTGAATTTGGTCATTTATTAGTGTAAAATAGTAAAAATCTTCAAATTCGATCGTAAAGTAAGAGAGTCCTATCTAGAACATGCTTACACACGCACATACATATCATTGTCAATCTTCAAAGATGTTTCCAGCCAAGAGATCGACTTTGCTGATCTTTTAAATCTGCCGGGACAATCATGCATGCTTGTAACATTACCATGATCCTCACAACATCGAAATGGCCAAACACTGAATCGAGCATAACTGATGAGTCAGTCAGCCTACCATTCGATCGGCCGAGGCTCAATGAAGCAATGTGTGGTTCACGAGATCGGCCCGGTCCATTGCACGGTGCAAAACTTTAACCTAATCCCTCTCCTATATATGAGGAAACAAGGTGGCTAGCATTTCTGTCTGTCAAGCAGAAGTTCATAAGCGGACTGTGACACAAACCGCTCAAATGCAAAGTATGTCTGCCACTCCAAGCTCAAGTTGGACAAGGCCTGAGATGATACAACAGCAATTAGAGGCTGACAATCTCTTGAGGCCCAATGATATGGTCCAAGATTTTGAGTCATTATATTTTCAAAATGAATAACTCATGAAAGTTCAATACATAAGTTCATGCTTTCAATTTTAATAGTATAAGTCTGGATTGTAGTAGAAGATCTTCTTTGTAACTTTTCTGTTTTTCCAATGTTCATTGATCCTCCATTGTGATATTTTATAGCACAAACTAAAGTCGTCAGGCTCATCGATCACTTGTAGCTTCACTGTGAAGGCTACATTCTAACAGACACACATCACACTAGTAGATAATTTGGCGTAGCCCCTTCTTTTCTTCCTATATAGACATTAATTTATCCCATTTAGACACATCATATCATTCTCATGAGAGTAATTTATCCCATTTAGAAATAAAAGTAATGGTGTCACTTCATTCTTTATTATACTACTCTAGGTTAAGAGATTATGGATATTGATGATCATCGATCAATAAATCTTGCAAGAGAAGATCGCACAGGCTGTTGCCTGATCTCCCCGCCTCTTACAAATGAAAAATGCAAACCATACAATATTTGTTCCATAAATATTCAGAGATTCTAGAACAATTAATTCTATATTTGGAATTATTGATAATTGTCAATTTAAAATCCACTATGATTGGAGATGAAATCCAAGACGTTGACATGAACCTAAGCCCTGATGTTGCCAGAACCAGTTTTCTTATCCAAGTGGAGCTTATATTGCATTTGATTTCAGAAGGGATAATATTACCACATCAATTGAAACGTTGACAGTGTTAGAAGCTTGGTGTCGCCCCCAGATTAATGCTCCATTAAAGCTTAGTTTTTCTTTAGCTTAGGGTTTGGAGTGCTTTCGATGACTGCCTTGAAGCTACAAATTCAAATGGGAAAAGAAAACGACACGATCGACGAAGATTGAAGATTGATTTGCAGTCGTGGGATTGGTCGATGATGCAGGCAATGACTTCATCTACGACAGAGACAAATATATGAAGAAGTTAGAGTGATGAAGCTAGCTGTACAATGATTCATCCAATAGAGATATCTATGGTTGACGAATGACGATTTTTAATTAGAATGAGAATTCTTAATAAGATTGATTTGATGTATGGCCGGTCTAAACGTTTTACTTCGATTTGAATTCAGATAAAATTAAATAAATATTGGATTTGAATATTGTAATGATAATTGCACTAGTTGGAATGGTTAATTAACTAATTAATAACTAAGCTGATGGTTGATACTAACAATAGAGTAGAAATTAACTTGCGATTGAGAATGACTATGATAGCCAAAAAGTTGCAAATTTGCAGTTATCTAGTTAGATAAATATTTTTTGGCATATGGATGTTCAAATTTTAATGGAGTACATATTCAGGTAGCAGAGATGGGTAGGCCATCAAATATTACTGCATTTTGTCGATTTGTAGATGATGTAGTACAATACATATTTTCTGTCATCTACATCTTCTTGTCCTGTAACTTCTCCGAGAGATCATCATCTTTCACCAAAAAGTGAGAAGGTTATCACTTGGGCTTGAGATCCAACACTCGGAGTCATCCATCTTAAGTCATTTTCAAAAGATTGTTTGAGTTATTCACTTTTTTTTTTTTTTTTTATAATCCTTAGCCCACTCTATCCTTACATATGTCAGTGAAAATCAAACTTATAACTTTTATAATGTTGGAATTATAATTTATCAACAAGTCACAACTCACCGACATTATTTGAGTTATTTGCATACTATTTACCCTTTTATAAATATCTATTCGAAATTTCAAATTCCATACAAATTAGGTAATTATTACCTATACTAACGCTCTAGCTCCCTATGAACAGTAACATCCATATTGATTTACAATTTTATTCCTCTTTGTTATTTTATTACGACTATGCCATTCAACCTTCAAATAGTGAATAGTAATATTTGTGTTATTTTACTGTTTTTCCCCTCCTCTAAGGATCCATCACCCACTATAAATATATGCACATAATTTCAGCCTTAATCTATAACTCACACCATTCAAATGGTGTGTTGGCAGTTTCTAGTCTATACTAAAGCTCTAGAGTCTATGAATAGTAACATGCAGTATTTATTTACCATTTTGCCTCTCCCTCCCAATTAAATTACCCACATAATCCAAGCATATAATTTAGGCCTTAATTATTAAATTAGATATAGGAGTGAGACAAGGGAAGATTTTGATCTCATAACTCACACCATTCATATGGTGTGTTGGCAATTTATAGTTAATTTGAAATAGCTAACTTTTTTTTGGACGAATAGTTGATAAAAATAGATTGATCATAAAAGGTAAACAGTTTTATATTTCTAACCTTGAACTGTGTTTTCAGCAAACCAAATATGGACACTTTATAGATAGGGCTAAATACTGTTTAATACCCTATGGTTTGGGTCGAACATCAATTCAGTCCATCGACTTTCAATTTCATCAAAAACACCCATGCGTTATCAAATCTCGTCCAATAGATCCTTTCGTTATCATTCCGTCGATTGAAGCAGTTAAGCTGCTGACGAGGCATGCCATGTCAGATCATGTGGGCCCCACATCTCAAGCAAATTTCCAAAATTGCCCCTGCTTCTATTCCACCTCCAGATCCAGCGCCGTCATGCTACAGGGGGTTGAGAAATTGCCTCTCTTTGGATTAAGGTAATAATGTATCTGGATTTCCTTTAAAATCATCACTACCCATAAACCCCATCAAAACCTAGCAATTTTAAGACCCACCCTTTCCTTTAGCTCTTCGGTTTCACCTACCTCATCCATGGCATCTTCTCTTCACCCAAAGCCGATGACCTTCCTCAGACCAGTATCCTCACAACTACGCCCACCCCACCGTAGTAGGTGTTCCTGTACTGTGAGGCCACAGCTGGAACTGATCGAAACGGACCTTCGGCATCATGGCGTACCTTCCCCTGGTGGGGTACCGCTTCCAGAAACTGGTCGATTTGCAGAGGATTTCAATAAAACTCTCGTACTTGACCTTGACTCCCATCCGAGTCAACTCCGCCCAGGGCTCGGTGGCTGGCCGGGACTTGTCGAAAGTGGAGGAGGCGAAGAGGGAGCGGTAGACATAGCTGAAGGAGTGGAGAGGAACGCGTTGCCAGGGGGCCGAAGTGGAGGTCGGAGTTGGTGAGGAAGAGGAAGGCGATTTTGGGCTTGGTTTTGGAATCGAGGGAGAGGCGGGTGAATGCGGATTTGGATCTGACGGCGCGGGCAAAGAGGGCTTGGTCGTCGATTTTATCGGCCGAGGGATCGGGATTTGGTTATTGGGAGGGAGGAAATGAGGGGAGAGGAGGAAGAGGAGGAAGGCGAAGGAGAGTACGATGGAGAACATTGGAGAAGACGAAGAGGACGACGAAGACAAAGAAGAAGAAGATCGAGGGCATGAAGAATTACTGCTTCTACTGGTGAGACTGGTTAACTGGATGTGGTGGAGCCTCAAGGCATCCCTTTCTCTTTGAGGGTCTGGAATTGTGGAAGACTAAGAGCAACTCTCTCCCTTATTTGTGTGTGGGTTTGGGCTGAAGAAGAAGACGAAAGAGTGGTGGGTGGTTTCCGCGACCCTTCTACGCCGAGGTGGCTTTGGCGCTCCCGAGAAATGGGATGGTGGAGGAGATTAGGGATGCTGAGCTCGCAAAGGAGAGCGGAGGGAGTCCAGTGGGATGGTGATAAGGGCCTGACAAGGGTTGACCAGCGGATTTGGGGCTGTGATATGGGTTAGAATAGAGTTAGGGTCGTTTTGGAAATTATTCTTCATGTGGGACCCACTTGTGCTGAGTCGGAACGCCATGTCAGCAGCTTAAAGGCTTCAATTGACGGAATGATCTATTGGATGAGATTTAATAACGCATAGGTATTTTTGATGAAATTGAAAATCGAGAAACTGAATTGATGTTCGACCTAAACCACAAAATACTAAACAGTATTTAGTTTTATAATATCCGCTCTACAAATGTCCCTGCCCCTACTGAATTTATTGGTGGACACTAGACACCAATATCGAATTTAAAAGTCTCAAAAACTGTTCAGAAGGAAGATGCGAGGATATGTCATTTGTTCTCATATACAGTTTTATTCGACTCGGTCTAACCCATGTTTTTGAAGGAGGCGGTAACATATAAAACTATAGGCAGCCATGCCAGGGGATGGTTTCATTGAACCTTTTCTTAGATGAAGAAATATAGATATAATCATGCTGTATAAATAATATTATTTATCGTAGACAACCAACTATCATCTGGCTTTGTATCACATTCTTAATTAGACGTGGCGCCTGCTAAAATCATTGTTAAGTACACTTTATCGATCAAATACCTTGCTTTGAAAATCAAATGTGATCAAACACAATTAAAATATAGTTGATCAAGACAGCTTGACAAACATTGGTGGGCAATGGCGCCATTAGTTTGATGAGACCCAATTAATCTTCTTCAGAAAGCTCATAGAAAACCACTGAAACCAAACCAAACCAAACCTTCCCTACATAAAATAATTAACAAATTCTGGTAAAATAGAGGATAATAGAGAGATTTGGTAAGATGTAAAATGAAAGAATGTGGTGTGGTTTGGATAGAGCTTTCAAAGTCGTCGTGCGGGTTTGCGTTCAAGTCTTGCGTGGCTTGGCTTCAAGAGCTGGACTCCAACCTCATTCACTCCACGTCACCGATTCATGGCCATCTCTAACCCTTTTAAAACCCATTTGCCATTTCTCAACCCTCCATTATTCCAGAACAAACTAAAACCCTAAAGTTGAGTCCCTCAACCCGATCACAAGCACTTCTTTTTCTCCTCTTTTGTTGATCTCGGAAACCAAAGTTGCAACGATGGAGGGTTTGATTCCATTTGTGTATAGAGCAATACTGGAATACAAGAACAACAATAAACAAGATGCAGGTGGTGTTTTAAGCTCATCATGGTTCAGCGAGTCGCCTTCTGCTGCCTATATCCGGCTTCCCGGGGATTCGGGCCGGTTCCAGAATTCGGATATTCAGCGTTTCATGTCAGATTATAGTGGGATTAATTCTGCGCCTTCTTCTTCTGCTACTGCTCAAGTTATGATGTCTTCTGGTGTTCAATCTCCAGTTCGTCGTCGAGTTGCTATATGATGACGATCATGAACTCATGGTTGGTGACTTGCATGCCTGAAGAAAGCTGAAGGTGTGCAACCTGGTCAAATATGGTGGTGGGTTAAGTGATAATGGTATTTACTGTTTAGATTTTTATTCTGGGGTCATAAGTTTGAAGCATTAAGGGTATGGAAAACCCAAAGGGGGCCATATGCTTAACCTTAACTTGGTTTGTTGTAATTTGTTAGTGTGAATGTGAATGAAGGTATGGAAAAGTCAAATGTAAATGTTGATTGTAAATTTGTAATGCTTGGGTAAAGTTGTGTGTGAATTTGTGACGGCCGAAGGGGCCATATTAGTAGCTGTTAATTCAAGTTGGCAGTTGTTTGTAACTAACCATCTTCATTTCTTTTCCTTCTTCTACTAGTTCTACACGCTTCTATGACATTGCGTGCAGCCGTTTTATTCTTAATAATTTTTCTATTTTTTATGATAAAAGAAAATAAAAGAGTAGCCTCTTAGCACGTGACATGCGCATGACCATTTTCGTTTTAAAAAATTATGTAGTAAATCGTAATTTTTCTTTTATGATGAAAAATCAAATAAGAAAAAAACTGAAAATATGCAGTTTCAGCAAAAAGTTGTTGTAGAACCATTATGCCCTTAGAAAATAAATAATTTTGTTTTCATATAACTTTTTATTAGATCTCTACTACTATAAATGGAGTCTATCTTGTTGCGCACACACAAAAAAAAAAAGTCTATCTTTTTTTAATTTTTTTTTGGAATAAAAATGGAGTCTATATTTGGTATCAAAGAGATTCACCAAATTTTAAAGTGCCCATTATACTCTTATGTAACATAATTATCGAATAAAAACCAATAAAATATAATTAGAAAAAAGTGTAAAATTGAAAAAAAAAACAAAATCACCACTATTCTATGTCCCTAAAAAAACTTACCATCAGTCGACCCGTTTTTCATTAACCTCACAATATCATCCGCGGGAAACGTAGGCACGTGCCTAGTACAAGATAAGTTTGGTTTTTATTTTTATTTTTTATTTTTTTTTTATTTTTAAATTTAACCATATTAAGCCTTGTTAGCTTAATATTAATACAATTGGCTAGGGCTGGATTCAGTACAAAACAGAGACATTTTCACTCAAACCGTTTACCTAACCAACTTCTGTCGGTATACAAATTTTCGAACCATTTCCGATTCGACATAGTATGTATACCGACTTTCGGTTACCGAGATTTTGGTTGGTATAGATCGGTTTTGGCAGATTAGTGGCCAGAAATCAGTGATGCAATTGGGCTTCTTGTTGGAGGTTTCGTTGCCGGAGCTCGACTACTCGGAGGTCATGGGTCAGGAGATATTTGATGCAATTGGGTGAAAGTGATAAATTAGGGCTTTAATCGGGTTTGACGAGATAGAGAGAACTTAGAGAAGCTTATGCCTACCAATCGTTGGCTCTGTCCTCCATCGAAGATTCAAATTTGAATCATCTCATGTTGGAGTTCCCTTGGAGATGAGAACGATTTGATGATTTGATGATGCTAATTTGATGATGCTGATGATGGAGAAAATTAAGTAGGAGAGGAAGGAAAAAGAAGAAATAAGAAGAAGAGGAAGATGAAAGAACTGGAAGAATGAACTGGGAGAAGAAATTGATGGAAGATGAAAGATGGGGAGGAAGCATTTGAATATGATGGATTGATCACTGATGGAACATGATGAGAGCTTCTTTTAATTTTTAATTTTTTAATAATTCTATAACTTAAGAAGTAATAAATATAAACTTTGTAATATATATAATGAGAGTAGCTCGTGCTCTAGTGGGTGAGAGCTGAGCTGTTGCGTTAGAGGATAGGGGTTTGAATCCCGCCTCTAACTAAGTTTTATGTATTTTGTGGTATGTATACGTGTATACGGTCAGTACGGTATGCACATCTTCATACCGTAGCCGAGTCGAAAGCCTAATTTGGTACAACTGGGTTCGGTAAGCCGAAATATTCGGCCCATTTCGGTATGGTGAGGTTCAAAACTCAGCTGATTTGGCCCGATCGGCCCAAATTGCCAGCCTAAAAAGTGGCAACCCATGAATGGTGGGCTGGGTGTAACTAGAGATAGAGGAATAGCCGATTACTAGGGAATAGGGATAGAGTTTTATTTGAATAGGTTGCCTTTTTTTCTTTTTGAATTGGAAGGAAGTGAAATACCTTTATTACTGAATCATACGATTACAATCATAATGTAAGGCACTCAAACACACTCTGAAGTGTTTGAGAATCATTATTCATGAGCCTATGAGCAAGTATTGGAGGTGCGAGAAGCATGTTGAATACCAACTGAAGGCAGTTCATAGACCGGAGACAAGCTTTGATATCATCCACTAAGTTGCCTAGAGTTGTTAAATTTTTTACCATCCTCACATATAGCCTTTACTGTCAATAGACAATCACTTTGAACTATTGCATTCCAAACTTCCCTGGCTTGCACCTGTTTCAGTCCGTGTTTAATTGCAAGAAGTTCCACAGGTGTAGCAGAATCGAAGTTTCTTTATGGTAAGCAAAGCCGGCAATAAACTCCCCTTTGAATAGGTTGCCAGTTGCCTTCAGCCCTTGACTTTTGCCCCTAGTATGGTAGTATTGAAATAGAACTTCACAAACCACGTCCAAGCAAGTGGCAAGTGGAAAACTTTTAGTGAAGACCGAAGCGACAACCCTTTACACAGAGCAATTTAAAGAACGAACTGGATAGGTAAGTTATCAATTTGAATAATACATCTCAACTACATACTATTTTATTTTGTTTAGAAAGGGTTCGCATTTCCTTGTCAAATAAAAAAGAAAAAAAATGTGCACTAAGCAAATGTGGGTAACCCATCACACTTGAATCCGACATCTTTTGATAAGAAATCTTTTTTTTTATAATCTTTTTTGTTTTTTGAAATAGATTGGAAATCTTTTGGAAGACCCAAAACTATTCTTCATCGAAATTTTCTGATGACTAAACAAAATCGAATTGCTTTGGATCTGAAAATTTCCAGCTAAATTATAGCATTTCTTGTGCTTCTGAGTCATCAGTCATCCAACGGGATTAAGAGGTTAAAACTCCTCCGTAGTTATGTCTTCTAGTACAGATGTCAGATCATCATCACTCTCCTTACAAATGGTGTTCACCTAACGCACAAAAATAATGGTTGGGTCCTGTACATTGGGGGACAAATTGTCCAACTTCCGAAGTTTAAAGCATTACTCCACATTCCATTTGAGCAGGCCATATGATGTCCCTCAAATTTTATAACAAAAAGAAAAAGGGTATCTTTTTTTTTTTAAAAAAAAACCCACCCCATTCCCACCCTTGATGGGGCTCGAACTCCTGACCTCTTATATATGAGATCAAAGCCTTACCACCCCACCAAACACACACACCCTAAAAAGAAAAAAGGGTATCTGAAACCAAGTAAAATGGAATGTCAATAATTGATACGAGAAGAGCCTTGTAACTTAATTGTAAGTTCAAGTATATCATCTAGTGAGGATCTATAGTTGGGATGTCCCCGAGCAATTATGTAGCTAGGTGCAACGAGCAATTCTGCATTAATTTATGGTTACAGTTTCATGCAGTGGCGGGTGTTTGAGCCCGAAAGTATCTTTGGCTGGAGACATAGGAGTGTTCAGTTTACTGGGCAGATATATGGTCTTAAATAAGCTTTTTATTATTATTGGATTAAAGTTTCGCCAAGCCTAAGTTGATAAGGAAAACAAGCCCTTATACGACTATGATAAGAAACAAACTAGGAATCTATTCAATAATCCTTCAGACGCAAGGAACAGTTAAGCTGTAAAAATAAGAAGGCTCTAGGGCAAAAAACAAGACACAACAATTTAGAAATCAAAGCTGCTCAGGAGCAACCTCAACTATGGTTGAACTAGAGAAGTTAAGAACCGCCTTAACACCCATAGAAGCTAAAGACCGCCTTAGCAAACCCCTGTGCTTTCTCGACTTCCCGGTGATTGCTCTGCTTAACCTACAAAGTTAAGTATCAATGATCGATCCTGACGCCAGAGATCACGCCAAAAGTCTTTATTCTGTTAAGGCAAGTAGAAGAATCTTGTGATGAGATTGGTGCTCTCCTCATCCACAAGCTTGGTATAGAAGTTAGGTCCGAGACAAACTAGACAACTTGCATCCCACTGCATTGGCATGCAGCGCATCTGCAAAAGAGACTGTTCTCATCGTCTTCTTAGGAGAGCCAAACAGCGGGGCAAGTGGCATGCATGGGAACACATGATCCAATCAATTGTGTTTGTATAAGCTTGAACGCATCATATCTCTTTGATCTTGCTCACGACGTGTTTGACAGAGCAAACTTATTTTGACATCAGGGAATTGGAATCTGGGATAGTTTAGTTTCCTAATCGATTGTCCCTTGATGATAAATTCCTGAATCTATATATCACTAGATTTCAAGTAGATTTCCTGGCGCTCATTAAGGATAAAGTATTTGTAGTTCAACCAAAATAGTACTAAAAGAGTGTTATGCATATTTCCTCCTTAATGAACAGTACTAATCAGAGTGATATTATATTGCAAATTTAGGACGTGATACTATTCATTTCTGAACACAAGGATCTTCGCCGTAAACATTTCCGCCTTCCATGTAAACCTTAATTTTAAGGACGCATTGGTCCCATAAACACTCGCACCTTTCAATATATACGAGATTAAAATGACAACAGGATTTTCAGTATAACGAGAAAAAAAGTACCAAATACAATCTTACATTATACAAAATACAATAAACAAATGCATGACACCAGAATTAAGAATAGAACTGCAGTAATTAACAAGCCTAGCTTAATTTGCACCATTTTCCTCCAGATCTTCACTTCCAACTCCAATGAGGAATTTTAGTGTGGTTTCTTTTCTGCTTCTCAAATTGGTAATGTTATGGTGCATAACCGCCAGCCGTTGTCCGGATTGTGGCCGCACCACCGTGCCGTATCCACTGAGCACGGAGCCAAACTGCGGTGACCAGGCAAACAAGGTTCAGTGCAATGCAGGAACACTGTGGTTCCACACCCTCAACAACTCCTATCCAGTCACATCCGTTAATCCGCTAACGCAGCGGATTGTGATCCAACCACCAGGAGTGGCAAACAAGAACACATGTGTCGCTGCTGATTTCCAATCTCAGGGAATTTTGCTGGACAACAACCTTCCCTTCAACATTAGTGGCAGCAACACTGTGATAGGCATGAACTGTTCAACTGAAATGCTTACCACCTCCTTAAACTGCTCCTCCAATAGCATATGCCACGACTACGTTAGGTGTTGTGATATTTCAATACTTCACCATAAATTAGCAGTTGCTTCAGTATTAATATCAACTCTTCTATCAGAAAAGAAAAACATTTCTACATTACAAGCACTCCTAAACAAATCCGTAATCTATTAGAGTGAGATTTTCACACTGATCCCTTATTTTCATTTTGGAAATTGTAATTCTCCAAAACTAGGCACAATCCAATGGCATCATCAGCTTGTGGGAACTTGTCATTATGTTGTTCATACAAAACTGGTGGATCTTCAAATGCCTACAAAATCAGGGTTAGAAAGGAACGTTGTGTTGCCTATGTGAGTTTTGTGAATTTGGACCCTACGTTGGATGTGAGCAAGTGGCCTCAGCCTGCGGTTGAGATGCAATGGGTGTTGCCGGAAGAGCCAGGATGGGCAAGTTACAAGTAGATTGGTTTGGCAAACTCGGTGTGCTTGCCGGTTCCGTCCAGTGCCAAAGAGAGGAAGTGCTTGTGCAAGACTGGGTTCAAATGGGACCCCATCAATGGAATATGTCAAAGTATGTAAGCCTCTATCTGCATATTATTATCATGCATTGATCCTTATCATATCTAGTCATAAATGCTCTCGGCTCATTCTCAAACAGCTTAATTTTAGAGTGGTTGACTAACAGAGTATAAGAGTTATTCCTTTCTGTTATGTGGTTGAAACTTTCAAATGGTTATTCTGCCATTTTGGTTCTTAATTTATTGTTCTCCGAATGCACTAGAAGGAAAATATGCAAAAATCAAGATTGTTATACATTGTTGGCTCATGCATTCTCGTTAATTAATTTAGAATCAATTTCAAATTAATGTATGGTTTTGGTTTTGCTTCCCATTTTTTTTTTTAATGAATGAAATTTTCCATTCTTATATGGCCATCGTAAGAGTTTAGATATGCCAGTATCTACTAACGTTTTATTCATTAGACAAGGTTGAATCAAGCATATTTTATATGGCAAACTTTAGTTAATTCACTAAAACGTATAGCCTGATCAGCCATTGAACTTATCTTTTTGTAGACATAAAGTGTAAAAAGTTGAGAGGATGCAAACGGAAAAAGTTTGTAGCCCCAGTCATTGGAGGTATGTACGTATATATTAATCGTACAAGAACTTCATAGATCCTTTTCTTCAATTTTGAATGATTAAATACTGGTTATGATTGTAATAATATCTTCTTTTTAGGCTCCGCCTTTGCTGTTGTTGCAATGCTAATTGGAGGATCCTCTGCCTTTATAATTAAGCGACGTGGTCGAAACGTTGCAAGATCAGCAAAGTCTAGCTTGGCAAAGTTCAGAGAAGACATACTAAATGCTAACAGTAGTACTGGCAAATCAGCCAAGAATTTCACAGGCAAAGAAATCACAAAAGCAACCAACAACTTCTCCAAAGACAACCTTCTTGGCTCCGGTGGCTTTGGCGATGTCTTCAAGGCCACACTTGACGATGGAACTGTCACAGCAGTGAAGAAAGCCAAGGCTGGAAACATAAAGGGCATCGATCAAATTCTCAACGAAGTTCGAATTCTTTGCCAAGTAAACCACAGAAGCCTAGTCAGATTAATGGGTTGTTGTCTTGAGCTTGAACAACCGCTTTTAATCTACGAGTACGTATGTCCCAAACGGTACCCTTTTTGATCATCTACATGGAAGTTACCACAGTGCCACCAAAAGGGTATCACTAACTTGGGCCACGAGGCTCACCATTGCTCACCGAACTGCTGAAGGACTTGCCTATCTGCACGATTCAGTCGAGCCAAGGATTTACCACCGTGACATAAAGTCGAGCAACATTTTACTCGATGAAAAGCTCAACGCTAAGGTTGCTGATTTTGGTCTGTCGAGGTTGGCCGTGACCGAATCAAGTCACATTACAACATGTGCTCAGGGAACCTTGGGGTACCTAGACCCCGACTATTACTTGAACTTTCAATTGACAGACAAGAGTGATGTCTATAGCTTCGGAGTTGTGTTGTTAGAGCTGTTGACTGGTAAGAAAGCTATTGATTTTAACAGACAAGAAGACGACGTGAACTTGGTGGTTTATGTCGAGAACATTTTAAGGGAAGACAGACTAAATGATGCCATTGAACCTAAGCTTAAAGAGGAGGCTGGCACAATGGCTCTGGAGACTATGAAGGCATTAGGGTCTCTGGCAGCTGCATGCTTGGATGAGAGGAGGCAAAATCGACCCTCCATGAAAGAAGTTGCTGATGAAATTGAGTACATTATTAGTATCGTTACAAATGAGGTTTCAGCAACTTAATTAGGTCTTCAAATAACAATTTCAGCACATCGGTACTTCGTATCATATATTTATATCCTGTTCTTATATTATGTTTTTGTCCAAAATCATTTTGGTATATACTTCACTTTCTTTTCATTATAAAATTTAAATGCTAAATCAAAACTCACAAATGTAAATGGTTCAACCTTATTTGGTAAACGGAAACACTTGGTCTAAACCTTAGACAGTTGGTTTGGACTTTTTTTTTTTTTGATGAAAAGAGGTCAGCCTATTATATATATTCAGCAAGCAGTACAAAAACGAAACACCCCTGTTTGGCTCCAAAAATCAGTCTGGTGCAAACTGTCTCTTTTGCTGATGTGATTGTGCAGGCATGCCAGCACCGCGGGGTGCAGTCGTCGGGGAGTCCCTTGACTTGACTTCTTGATCAAACGATGTGGACGAGGAGAGCACCAACCTCGTCACAAGGTTCTTTTCTTACCTTTCGGAAAAGGACTTTTCGCTTTACTGGTAAGGACTTTGGTTGTGATCTCTTGCGTTCACCGAATCAATACTTAGTGTTGACTGTGTTGTAGACTAAGCAGAGCGATCATTGGGAAGTTGGAGAAATCACGGGTTTTGCTAAAGCGTGACTTTAGCTTCGCTGGGTTGCGAAGGCGTTACCCTTGCTTCGCTGGTCGAGATAGTCTTGGTGGCAGTGGTATTGGCAATTGGCTCCTGGGGAGACTAGGGCTGGAAGTACGGTCGCCGGATTGGTTTGGTGGCACTGACAGTCGGCTCTTGAAGAGACTGGGACTGGAGTGTGGTCACAGGTAAGAGAGGTTGCTTCGGGGAGACTTGGGTAATTGTAGAGATTAATTGGAGAGTTGTGTGTCCTTTGCTATGTCGTCTTTAGCCTCTATATATAGACTGCTGCAGATTCTCCTTCCAACTGGGAATGAAATACTATATTTTAGGCCACAGTTATTGGCCTTTGAATTAAATCAAAACTCTTAATAGTTTTGATAACTATCGTAAGCAATAATAGATTGACTCTGTCATAGCAATCTTTTAGGCAAAGTTAATTACTTCTTAGAGTCTTGGACGTAATCTTCCTCTTAGATGCGGTAGTAGGATATGCATGTATCTTAGTATATCTCCGCGAAGACTCCGTAGCATAGTGGCATGCAATCAGAAAGGATATATATATTATTGCAATTAAAGGTGATGGTACGTTCCTTCCATCCGACGTACATCCAACTTCATTCCTTGATTGCCACATATGTGGGAGACCTTGATTCCTTGCTTAGTCAAAGTTAATCACCTCTTAGAGTCTTGGACGTAATCTTCCTCTTAGATGCGCTAGTAGGATATGCATGTATCTTAGTATATCTCCGCGAAGACTCCGTAGCATAGTGGCATGCAATCAGAAAGAATATATATATTATTGCAATTAAAGGTGATGGTACGTTCCTTCCATCCGACGTATATCCAACTTCATTCCTTGATTGCCACATATGTGGGAGACCTTGATTCCTTGCTTAATTGGTCCACCATAGAACTTAATTGCACGGACTATCTCGAAGTAGAGGAGGACAACATGTTTGCCACATTTATTGCATGTACACATCATATATATATATATATATATGTTCATTTCTGACCGCATGCTTCCATATATACATATATTAATAGATTCAAGCAATTATGGATGAAAGCTTCATTAATTCACCTGCCCTGCATGCCAATATGTGAGTACACTGGCATCCTTCATGCAACTAAGGAGAATCAAGGGAGATTCACCTTCCTTAATTGATAAAGCCATGACGCTAGGACTCCTTGTTGATCTTTTGCCAAATATGTCCATTAGAATCCTAGCCAAACATAACCATGAGGCCATCTTTAATGCAAAGATCTTCTCATATGCTCTGTCTTCACAGCCGAGTAAACCACTATTAATTATCAAATATCTTGATTATTAATAGTAAACCGATAAGATCACGATTTGCCTTAAGATCACTTGGTCTTCAAGTAGGCTTTATTTAGCCTCTAAATAATATATTTCGAATTTATTGCAAATAAATAGCTTGGGCCAAGAAACCCTAGGCCGCATCCTCTGTGCCGCACCAAAACCCTAAGCCAGAGTTGGCCTTCTTTGCCACCAATCTCTACCATTCTTGAATCCTTGCAGCACTACATCTAGCTCTCTCAATGGCTAGTATTGATTCTGTCACCAAAAGTTTTGCAACCTCACTAGCTATCATGACCAATGAGGTTGTAGACATCTCCTCCATGGAGAATTTGGGGGGGGGGGGGGGGGGGGGGGGGGGGGGCGCAGAGGAATGCCCAGTCTTACCTCTTGGGAAGGCCTCTGTCCTCAAAGCCAACAACTGCTTCGGATCTACGTCGACATTTTCGTCGAATATGGGTGCTAAATAAAGGCTTCAGTGTTCAGCCGAAAGCGCCGGATAGATTCCTCTTCTCCTTTCATCTTCGGGGAGATAGAAATAAAGTTTTGATGGGAGGACTGTGGAGTTTCAATCTCGCTTTGGTTGTCATGAAACCATATGATGGAGTAGCTTCTCTACAATCTGTGGAGATGGAAGATCTTTTCTTTTGGGTTCGCATCACTAACATGCCGCCAGCATATGAGCAAAGGAACACTATTGCCAATGTTGCCTCTATTGCGGGTAAATTTCTTCATTTGGATCAAAAGCTATTTGATGCAACTCGGGAAATTAGGGTTAGGGTTTCTCATGCACTTTCGAAACCCTTCTTCATGCACAAAACCCTAAAATTTGGCAAAGGGATAGAGCAAGAGGTTCACTTCTTTTTTGAGAATCTTGTGGGCAAATGCAGTATCTGCCTTTGTGTGTATCACAAGGGGGAAGCTTGTCAGGCTGAAAACAATGCGCAGGTGGTCCTGGATGCTCCCAACCCGGCGGCACGAAAATTGCCTCTCAATGGCCCCTTCTTAGGTTTTCAGGAACATCAGTTCAAGGATGGATTGTTTCACTTCAAAGGGCTTTCCACCCCCATTCTCCCACCTGTGGGAAGGTCTCTTTTTGGAGGTGCTGAGACTAGTAAGGTACGCAAACCCATTGTTCTTCGTCATGTAGGAAAGCCACATACTACTGAAGACAATGCTTTGGCTTTGATACCCGTGGATACTGAACCGCCTGCTAAGAGAGATCGGCCCTTTCCATCTCCCAAAAAACTGCAATTTATGATGTCTGATTGGGTGGAGGGTAAAACAAGCCCTATTGCTCCATCAAAGAAGGTTAAAAGCCTGAATTCCCTACAAAATTCAATGCAAAATCTCTGGGTTTGGTGGACACACCAGGTGGTATGCTAGTGCCTGTAGAGGGTATGATGCCAAAACCTTTACAATTTGAGCTATCTGGTGGAAAAAGAAGAGAGGTCGACCTTTGGGGGCAAAGAACAAAAATCCACCCAAAACAAAACAAGTTCCAGCTGAAGATGTCCTGAGTCTACTGTATTCAGGCAAACCTCCAAGCCCTAGCTTCAAGGGCAAGGAGCAGATATAGGGTTTTTCTTTTGTTTAGCCTATACACTATGTGAAATGTCTGGCATAGTTATAGGCTCACTTACATAAGTAAGCGATAAGTTCGAATAGAGTAGGTTTATCCTATGTACTACTGTGGCTACTCCACGAATTCTTGTCTGGCCATAGTTATGTGTCAGCGGATGGGTATGTAATGGCCTTCTTGGTATGCGTTTATTATCAATGGATTTCCATTATTCAAAAAAAAAAATAGCTTGGGCCACAGATATTGGCCAGGTTTTCTTCTAGTCTCCCATGTAGGGAAAAAATGTTAATTTTGGGTTCAAACAACCACCATGGGGTCAACAAAAAGAATCATTCCTTAGGGAACCCTAAACACCTATTCTATTACAAGAACAAGTCTCAGGCCACCCCGAGTACACCCACATTTTGAGGAAAATAACGCACCTTTATTTCAAACAAAGATCAAAACATCCTCCAAAGCAAATAGTAAAATGAACCCTCAGAGAATGTGATCTTTGCGACCTAATAAAAAACTAAAAGCTAGGATTGTTATCACCTTCCATCCCTTCCAAAATTAAACAAGCCCAACATGCCCAGGAATAGGACAAAAACCAAACACCCAACATCCAGGCCCAACCAAAACACCTAGGACAAACCCTAGATGAGATTGCTGTCAAACCACCGCTGCCATACATCACTTGCCAGAGTTTGATGCATGCACGACCACCATCACTTATAGCATCATCCTGTAGACCAATACCAAGAAGAAACCCGAGCAGAAATGGATCTCATGCACGCTGAAGATAACAAACCCCACCACCATACTCGAAGCCCACTTCCAGTCCGGCATCCACTGTCGACGAAGAAGAGTCGAGAGCACCACCGATCTAGTTGTCCGTCAACAGGAACGACCGATCCCAACCACGTCAGAGAGTGCCACCATCGAATGGAAAACCCATCCTCTTGCAATCCATCCGAACAGATCCATCAGTTCTCCAACGCGAACCAGACGTTACAGCCCTGGACCGCAGCAGCCACCAAGCGCCGCCAGTCGCTTCACCCACGAGTACTCCTCTGTAGATCCGATCAAACATCAGATCCCCGTTAATTCCGCCATCAGCTTGAAAGAGAACTTTAGGCAGGTTTCGACGAAGAGGCCCGTCTTTACCACCACAGATTGGACCATAGAAGGAGGCAACTCCATCCTTCCAGATCGAAAGTACACTGCCTCCGCCAGCGAAGAGTGGAGGCGGAGGAGAGAGCTCTCGGGAGAGAGGCAGAAACATTTCTATTTTTTACCTATGAAAAGCAGTTGGTTTGGACATAATTAAACAAAAAAAAAAAGAAGCTTAACTAGAAAATCAATCTACTTCTGGTTAAGGGTCAATATTCTGCTAATACAATCCTAATCTCAAGTTAAATAATACAAAATATGATTGAAATTAGAACTTTGTTTATATCACCTTAAGAACTGTAATAATCTTGTATCCTGTCATGGGTTATGAGATCAGCTAATGCATGAGATCAACTCAGTTTCCAATATGATGGAACCTTGCTCGTCAATGACCATTATGGAAATGACAAGTGTAAAATGAAACCAAGAAAAATCTCTGGAACTGGAACTTGAGGAATTACATTTTTATGGTTGCTAAACATCTCGGATCTTGAAATTTTAAGTGGACAGGGGAACTTACTCGTGCAAAAGACAGATATACTTTCCAGCATGTCAGATTCTTGTTACTTCATGGCAATCAAGTAAGGATTCATGAACGAGAACAGTGCATTGCACCTGTGTAAAGGTTTCAACCTTCAAGGGAATGTCGAAGCCAATGTTTCAAGTAATTTGACAACAAAAACTTCAAGCCTCCAAGAAACTAACCAAGCCTTCATTTATAAGGTTGTGTCACATAAGCAACCTATTTTGTAACTACTATGTAGATGCTAGGTTTAAGCATAGCGAAGGCTGGAAAAATTGAGGGAGACTGTACACCAACATATTCCGTGTTCTGTACTAGTTCATTCAGTTTTGACGGAGCCGGAATAACAACGGTTTATAAGCAATAGAGCCCAAGATAGATCACAGACCTCTGGGGACGAAGTTTATAGCTTCAATTTACTCAAACTTTCGCTGTTATTCAACATTTCCACAGTACCAATTTACATTCTCTGCACCCAATTGATCACCCTTGTATATCAGTATCTAAATTATATCACTTCTAACATGGAACAGAATTAAGAACAACCTACACGATGACTCTGGAATTTGAGGAAAGATATGTTTTTAAAGTTCAACACTGATCCAGAGTCTCTTAAATTAAAACTACTAAATATGCTTAATTCATGTACAAATCTCATAGACAAGTCCAACACTTCTATGCACAAATCAATTTTACCAATTGGTGTCACAAAATGAAGCCTCAATGTACCCTCAAGTTTCTGTTGGCATTGATTGGGAATCAAATTCATGTAGCTTTTGCCTTGTGGGCTAGGACTGGAACCCCAAGCACATCAACTCAATGTGGGGCGGTTGAACTTCCCAGTGGTGCAACAAATTTATTAAAAAGAACAGAACAATCAGCATGCTGTTAATGTAATTCCATGTAGATCCTGGAGGTTTGGCAAACTAGAAATGACATAAAGTTGATCAAAATATGATGCAGGTCGGAAGCAACATGACTAGACAAAAGAAAAAGACTCGAATACCTATAGTCAGTCTGTAAATTTCCCCAGAAAAGATGAGGCATGTTACAGAAATTTTTTCATTTACATTGAAAACAAATGAATGCTGTAACTTACATGTATGTCAAGTTATCAACAGCAGGCCACAAAAAGAAAAAGAAAAAGAAAAAACAAGAATCTCTAAACTGAAGCTAATAGGATCCAAAACATCACATGAGAAGATACGGCAATGAAGGCCCAGGTAAGGAAAGCAAAAGCCACTGAAATCTGGAACTTCCGGCATGGTATATCCCATTGTGACGTGCAGAAATTTGTGTCTTTTGCATAAAGAATTACTATTCCTGCTGAAGCACTTGCAGCAGCCAGTGATAGAGTAGCTGTTACCTGTACAATTTGAAATGTTTATGATATCATTCAATAGGAAGAAGCCTGAATCCAGTTGGCTCTGTATCCTATGTTCACGTAACATAAATAAAACAAATATTCAACCTAAAACCTAAACAAATATTCAACCTAAAACCTTCCATCAGGAGAGATCAAAATTAACTGTACAAACTGGCATGAAAGTAGCAGTCCAGAATAACATAATAAAACAAATATCCCCAAAATTCTTTCCATCAGGAAGGATAAAAACTTAGCCATCAAATTATAAAGAAAAATCTCATGCAAATAGCAATAATTGGTTATTTCACTCAAAGGAGGAGAAAGTAATGTCCCGTCCCCCAAAGAATAACAATGAATAGGCTAAAGCCTCTTCTAATATTGGGAATCATCAATGTACATATACATTCAGTTTGAGGGAATGATATCAACTATGTACATAAGCTATCCTCACCCACAATCAGGAGAAGTCATATGCCAATTTTATTGATGATTTATCACTTTACCAATCATAAATTAGGACAACAGTCACCTAATTTCTACCATGTAATGTATTTTTTCAAATGGTGTAACTGCGTAGTGCCTAATAGCGGCATTTCTGGCTCTCCAGAGCTAAAACCAATTTACCTAGAAAATAACTTGGACATGCAAACCTATTTACTACAATAAATGTGTGGGTGGTAATGGTTTAGGACTTTAGGTGGTACCTAAAGTGCTTTTTAGAGTTGTGCGAATTAAATAAAAAGTATTTTGGTATCAAAGAAACATTTTTAAGTGCATCTTGGAGAAGCACTTACTAGGTTCCTCTATGAGCAACTGGGTAAACTAATAGGAAGCACTTGGATTTTGAATTTGGTTAAAGAACTGCAGATGAAAGAGTTTCATAATGAGGAACTTGCAGACATGCCAAAATATAATATCTCCCACAATTAGCAGACACACTTGCATACATCTAATTCATATTCTAGCAGGAGACAGAATATATATAGATCATTACAAGATGCTCAGAGAGTTAAATGAATAGAGTTAAAAAGACGAGAGAAATAGGTACCCAATCACCGACAACAAATAGGCTAACTAGGATTGGATTTTGGAGGTCTCTCTTTCTCCTCAAAGCATAAATATCAAGACAAGCAAGGCCAAAGCTCCATAGCACTTGAAGCCCCATTGACGCAATCAAATAGCTGAACCAGAGGACAGAGATTAACATAGCGTCTGTACAGAGTAGTTAAACATAAGCAAGAAAAATAAGTTGATTCGTGATCATCTCAAAACCATGAGAAAGAATCCACTAACATTGCGAATCAAACATGTAGCACAGACAAAAAAATGTCAAATTACTATCGCTTTCAGATTCTGACATTGGTAATAAGTGGAAACTCTTTAAACAAAAGGTGTTACTGACAAGGGTAAAACTAGGATTAGTTTGGCAGAAGGTGCAGGGGATAGAAGAAGACCGAGGTCATGCAGCGAAAAACATGTGAGGAAAAAAGGTATCACATTTCAAAATACTCGGGCAATGTATCTGTGCGTCACTTATGGATGGACAATTTCTGCATTTACATAACAACAAGGCAGTGGATTTATGCATTAATCTCATTCTAGGTGAAGCAAAGAAATCAGATGACACCTCTCTGGTCGACCTATATAGTTTTACAACTTATCTGTCTACTATTAGTTGCATCCATCATATATCTCCGGCGGAACTATACAAAAAGAATGCCAACAACACTACTCGGTTCATCTTCTTGCTGTTTGCATTTCTATTTCGACACATATAGTTAAGCAATCAGTCCGAGTGAACTATGAACCCCGAAAACCAGGAGCTTAAGCAAATCAACTACAGTTTGAGCACATAATCTTTACAATTAAATGCGGCCAGGCACTATTTCACTACAATCCCAAACCGAATGAGGCAAACCAAGACTTATCAAATTGCAATTAACGTCACTCACATAATCATATAGCTAAATTAATGATCTTTGACTCTAAAAAGAACGAAAGTTTAAATCTTTTCATACCAACATCACTTCTGACTAATTCAGACAAAACTAATAATAAAAAATAAAAATAAAAGTACCAGAAGGCGGTGAATGTGGCGAAGCGATCGGCGGAGACCATGACTCCGATGGCGGCAGCAGCAAACCCAAATTGGCCGATTCTAAGGAGTAACCCACTAACCGACCCTGGTCTACCTATCAGCTCCTTCATTTCTGACCGGAATGAACTGACTGACTCACTCACTCACAGGGCCCTTTCTCCGATCAAAGGGCCCCCAATGCAAAACCCTAGACTTCACACTCCTCCTCTCACTCCAGCTACCTCTCCCCCAATCTCATCCATTCCCGCAACTCTCCGATGTCAACCACACCGAATATTATTCAAGTCTACATAGATGATCTGGATTCCGGTCAGTATGGGAAGATTTCCAGGCAGTCTCAATCAGTCCGTGTTTGTGGGATTTGACTATTTGAGGTTTGGTGGAAGGAAATCAAATCAAAGGGAGTTGAAGGAAACCTAGTGATGGATTGAAGAGACAATTTAGGCAAAAAAAATATACTGACTGGAAAACAAAGATATATGCATTAATGTCCCGGTGGAGTGGAGCTGTCTATTTAGTCATTACTCATTTACCTTGTGATGGTGAGCCTGGCGGACTGACACTTACCTACGTGGACTTCCTTTTGCTTTTTGCTTTCTGTAATTTGGGTAAAGGACTAGAATTTCGGGACTGAATACTTTTTTAAGGGCTAAGTACTAGTTACTATCTTTTAGTTTAGGTCTAAAATCAATTCAGTTTTTAGACTTTCAATTTCATTAAAAACACCCTTATACTTTCAATTTTAATCTAATATGTCAAATTTGTTAATTTTTTTATCTAGGTTCTAGTTATAGTTGAGTTTTTTGTTTAAAAACTTTTTATTTGATAGATTTCTAATAGTGAGACCTACTTCTAAACTAACTTTGCATAGCACCTCAACACCACATCATAAAACATAAGTCCCATATGAGCCACGTCAGCAAGTTAACGGATTCAATTAATGGAAAACGGACCTATTAGATAAAAAATGAAAGTGCATGGGTGTTTTTGATGAAATTAGAAGTTCAAGGACTGAATTGATTTTGGACTCAAACAATAGAGTAGTAATCAGTATTTAGCCCATTTTTTAATCAACCGTTTGAGTGGCTCACTTTTTTGTTATATAACGGTAAATCAACTGTTAGATTTTTATGTATGTATGTATAAGTAAATCATTTTTGACAATTTTTTTTCCTTCCAAATTGCTAATTATCAAGGTACTGAACTAGATCACATCAATAGACGAATCAAATCTATCAAACATGAATCGTTCATGTTTATAACTGATAAATAACGATTATCAATGCCTTAACGATTTTTAGTTTGGTTGAAAAGTTGCATAAATGATCTACGTATGAATATCTAAACATCTAATTGTTTATTTGTGAAAATGTGATGGGTCTCACAAAAAAATATTCAACTAGTCCTCATTAGAAGCTCTTCCCTATAATTTCTTTTATTTTTCATATCATATGATGTTTCGAGTTTATAATTCGTTGTTATGATGGTTTTTTAGGCGAATTTAGTAGTTACATTTAGAGCAACAAATATTTTGAAGTATGGTAGAATTTTTGGTGATTTTCATCTGCTTGATAGATTGTGATAAACTGCTAAGCAAAAACAGCAGTAGTCGTCAAGCACTCAAGCTCCAGTTTGAGTTAGTGATAACCAAAATGAATACAAAATATGAAGTTAAGGGTACCAAATAATAGTTTTAAAATAAAATTCACACTCCTTATTTTACAATTTATATTCTAAATCTCATTATTTAGTAACTTAAATTTTTTTTTGATTAAATACTCGTTACTCCTCATACTTTTGCATGAAAAACAGTTTAGTCCAAAATTTTAAAATTAAACAGTTTAGTCCTTATTATTTCTAATTCTCACACAACAGGTCCTAAAATGACTATTATACCCCTCACTGTCTCTCTCTCTCTCTCTCTCTCTCTATATATATATATATATAATGTGTGTGTGTATATATCTATCTCTATACATATATACATATATATATATATATATATATATATATATATATAGAGGGAGAGAGAGAGGCATAAAAAATAAAAAATAAAAAATAAAAAGAGAGAAAAATAAAAAGTGAGGGGTATAATAGTCATTTTAGGACTTGTTGTGTGAGAATTAGAAAGAATAAGGACTAAACTGTTTAATTTTAAAATTTTGGACTAAGCTGTTTTTCATGCAAAAGTATGAGGAGTAACGAGTATTTAGTCTTTTTTTTTTTATAAGAATTTCCTCTTTCACTCTACGATCTATTTATCGTGAAGCAAATCGTGTGACCCATAGATTGGCGCATCTTGCTAGTGTTGAGTGCTTAGATGATTATTGGTTAGAGGAGACTCCTGTGATGATCCGAGATGTACTCTACAAGGATTCATGTATTAGTACTCGAGGTTCAGGTTATGTGTCCCCCTCGCAGTATAATTATCTTTTAAATAATAATAATAATAATAATAACGGGCGTGAGGTTGAGCCTCCCAATTAGGTTGGGTTCCAAACGCTTTTTAAAAAAAAAAAAAAAGGTGAATGCATATTACAAATTAAGAAGTGTGAATTTCATTTTAATTTTAAATTTGCAATAAGTAAACATCAATCAACTTAAAGTTCAATTATCGTTTGTTCATTTTGTTCCTAAAAGTTAATTATGTATCACTCATAGTCTATTCATTCCATTTTCTCACTCAAATATGATACTAGCACGTTGGTGGTACTTAGTACTTTCTCAAATTTTTATACAGATGATTAGTCATGTTGAGAACTTCAGATCACCTCGTTTTAGACTCATATTAAAGCAACTTTAGTTTCATGAGTTAACACGTGTCAATTATCACCTTATTATATGATTTTAGTCTGTGTCATATTTATAATTTTTTTTGTTTTAGAGTTTATACGTATTTTATAAAGTAACCGACAAAAATTATAACTCAATAATAGAGAAGAGTTTTAGCTTCAAATCAACTCATTTTCATTGTTTATTTTGTGCGTACGTATGTTTCTAAAATTCATCCAACCACCAACCACCAACCAATTGTTTTTCATCATTAGGTGCTACTTTTGTTAAATCCCGAAGTTAACCACTTGCTAATAAGAGACAAATGTTGCATACTTGCATCTGTAAATGAAATAAAAACCCTTAAAAGAATATGTTATTATACCTAAACAAGCAAAGCCGTCTAAAGACAATGATGTTTCAACTAAAACAAAGAGAGAAGCAAACCCATTTGGATCAACATCATTACGGATGGACAATGACAACAAATCAAAAAGAACGGGAGAGAGATAGAGAGTCAAGGCATGCCTTGGATATTTGTGTTTGTCAGCCTCACTTCCTCAATAGAGTAAAGCAAAACCGACTGTGTTGGGTGCATAATGATTCGATACTCCACTAACTACAGACACAAAAGAACCCAACTTTTTTGGATTTACAATTTTATTTGAAGGAACCAAGGAGCAAAAGATATATAGAGTGAGACACAAAGGCCAAACCAAGAAAAGGAAAGAGGCACATGTGTCCTAAACCGTTGAAAACTTAACAATGACTAACTACTACCTGGAAGTCTCTAGCCTCAGTTTTTATTTCATACTTGAAAATTATATAGTTTTTCTCCCTCCATATTGAGTAAATAGTAATCGGTAAACAAAGCTTCTTGGTAACCCTTGAGATTTATTTCTCGAGCTATTTTGCACTTACCCAAACAATAAAATGGAAATTATTCTATGCACCGACGGTGCAAGTGACCCAACTCTTATAAAATAATATTCTCTCACAATAAAATTGGGTTAAGGTACATTGTTGGAGCCAACTGTCTCCGGACTTCGCCATAATTACAGAAAGAACAATTAAAGAAAAGTCACCAGATACATTGCAAAAATTCAAAGAATGTACCTAGAATTAAGTCAATTAACATTAAAAGTAATATTAATTCTAGGTAATATTTGATCCTAAATTATTGCCAAACTCTTCGTTAAACGGCCGTCCACATATCAACGTCTCACCTTTTCAGCAAACTCCAGTACCCCAGTTAGTGCCTTATTTACAATTTTGCCACGATATGACGTCACCAGTCAAAGTCAACAGCATATGTGACGTGTATATAATACATGAGCGTTTTACGAGGTTTCTATTCCACAGTAATCGAACATTCTCATTTTTTTTTTACTTGGAAAATATGGCGAATGCGATTCGATTCTTTGAGATGAACACCGGAGCGCAGATTCCGGCCGTCGGTTTGGGGACGTGGCAGGCCGAGCCCGGCGTCGTTGGCGATGCCGTCACCGCCGCCATCAAGGTATTACAATAATGGTGCAGTGTTTTTTTTTTTTTTTTTTGTGTATGTGTGTGAAATGACTCAAATGGTGGTTAATGCAGGTTGGGTATAGGCATATTGATTGTGCTCAAATTTATGGAAACGAAAAAGAGGTATTCAAAATTTTAATACTTGATTGAATTCAATTTTGTTTCTTTCATTATGTGATTTTGATGTTTAAAATTCAATACTGGATTGTGTAGATTGGTTGTGCTCTGAAGAAGCTATATGATGATGGTGTAGTGAAGCGTGAGGACTTGTGGATCACTTCAAAACTCTGGTCAGCTTATGAACCTAACACTCTTTTGGTCTTTTACTACGTGATTGTAAAGGTCTTTTCTACGGTGATGATTATGTAGTTGAAAATTTTGAAGCTTGAAAATTTGAAATTATATATTTGTATGCTCTGTGCAGGTGTAGTAATCATGCACCAGAAGATGTGCCAAAGGCACTAGATGGCACCCTGCAGGACTTGCAAAGTGACTATCTCGATCTGTACCTGGTACGTAAAGCACGTTAAAATCCTCAGTTACATTTTTTTGTCAAACAATGTGACGTGTTATGTTTTGTGGAGGATGAATCTAGATCGTGCATTTGAACAAGTCCAATCGACCAATGTCTGGACTTGATATGCTTCTAACAGAGTAAAAGCATAGCATTTTCTTATTAGGCAGATTTCATTATGTGACTATGGAGTTTGTTTATATCAGGAAAGAAGGATATAATACAGGCCATTAAGCACAGACAGCAACCTTGCAAGTCTCACTATTTCCATAGACTGATATAATCCTCGTCTATTTGCCACTAATTGTCGAAAATTGTTTGTAGATTCACTGGCCAGTCAGCATGAAAAAGGGCTCAACAGGCTTTAAACCTGAAAACTTTTCTCAACCCGACCTACCAAGTACTTGGAAAGCAATGGAAGCACTGTATGATTCTGGCAAGGCCAAGGCTATAGGAGTTAGCAATTTTTCCACAAAAAAACTTGGAGATCTGTTATCGGTGGCACGCATACCTCCTGCTGTTAACCAAGTGGAATTGCACCCCCAATGGCAGCAGCCAAAGCTAAAAGCATTCTGCCAATCTAAGGGAGTCCACTTAACTGTGAGTGTTCTGATAGCCTGATGCATAGCAAAGTTTTCTTCTTTTTGTTTCCAAATGCACCTGCTGAGGATTAGTGATTGCTTGTATCATATTGTAACGAATTTCTCATTTCAGGGGTATTCGCCATTGGGATCCCCGGGTACAAGTAGTATTAAGGGTGATGTCCTTAAGAATCCGGTTCTTGCATTGGTAGCAGAGAAGCTGGGCAAGACTCCTGCACAAGTGGCTCTCCGTTGGGGGCTACAGTCGGGTCACAGTGTGCTGCCTAAGAGCACAAAGGAGGCGAGGATCAAGGAGAATTTTGATGTTTTTGATTGGTCCATACCTGAGGACTTGGTTTCGAAGTTTTCTGATATAAAGCAGGCAGGCATCTTGTCTTTATTACTTCTCTGTTCAGTCTTTTTGTTCTTGAATTCCATTCGTCTTTCGGTGTTATTTGGTGCTTATCATGATTAGACTAGGAATGAGACCTGACTAGCTTCAAATCTTTGTTGTTTATGTAATTATGTTCAATGGCTTTATGAATCAATTGGCATTGCAACATCATGGTCATTTATATGTACTCGGTGTTTTCTCATCGAAATATTCTCTGCTTTTTCACAGGAGAGGCTGCTTAAAGGCACTGGATTCGTCAATGAGACTCACGGTTTCTACAAGAACATTGAGGAACTTTGGGATGGAGAATTGTGAGCAGATGCTACATGTTACAGAAACATTTGCCTTCTCTTCATGCCTTTAGCTCGTTCTTTCTTTTGGTTGTAGTTTCACTAGTTAGAGTTAATTTCCATGTCTCAATGCCGATGGGTGAGTCCAGAAGTTTGGCACCTCTGTACTTTATACAGAATTTCAGGGAATTGCTAATAAATTTCATTGAAATATCAAATGCAGTAGTTATCCAGACTGATCTTGCACAGTTGTGTGTGGACTAAAATCCAGTAATCCACACAATCTCTATGCATCAATCTCACCAGAAGCTAAAACCCTGTACATGATAAATACCAAAAAACCATTGTTTTGAGTTCACTCCACTATTTGGCTTCATAGCCTGAACATGTCAGATAAACCAAAATCCAATCAAAGAAATAATGCAAATGGAGTCAAATGTAGAAGATGTACGGTATGTTCACATATCGGTATATCAAATATAGATCACACTCCCTATAGCACTAATCTAACTCCTTATATACACTAGATTTATATCCACTTCAAAAAAAAAAAAAACTAGATTTAGATCAGGCTAACTAGTCTACAAAATGCATAGAATCGGTCTGCTTCAATATCACATTTATCAAACGAGGGAATTGTTATTACTTTGATCATATATCTACTATTTAAAAAAGAAAAAAAAAGAGCCTTATAAACTGCCAAGTGTCGCTCTACGGAAGGGAACGGGATTGTAATATCTGAACCGGCGATGGGTTTGGAGCCAAAGAAGGCAGAGAGAAAATGGCGAACGCAATTCGGTTTTTTGAGTTGAACACCGGCGCCAAGATGCCTTCTTTAGGCTTAGGCACTTATCGCTCCGACACTCATCTCGTGGGCGACGTCCTCACCTCTGCAATTAAGGTATCACTCACTCTTTTCTCACCACTAAACCTTCAATGCCAATTTCTTTGAGGAAATGCTGAGCGTAATTTTGGGTTCGTTCGTTTTCGTGGGCAGATTGGATATCGTCATGTTGACTGTGCCCAAATGTATGGCAATGAGAAGGAGGTAGACACCAGAATTTCAAAGATTCATTCTTTGAAAATTTACATCTTTGATTTAAACTTTTGAGAGCAGTTTCTGGTTTGTGGTAGATTGGTGATGCTTTGAAGAAGCTATGTAATGATGGGATAGTGAAGCGTGAGGAATTATGGGTCACTTCCAAACTCTGGTTTGTTTACACTTGGAGATTGGTTTAAAACGCTGCTTAGATTTTCTAGCATTCAAAATCTTGTAGATTTTTTTTTTTTTTTTTTTTTTTTACTTTATGGAAACCGGAAGATTATCTGAGTAAGAATTGAGATTATATGCAGGTGTACTGATCATGAACCAGAAGATGTACCGAAGGCATTTGATAAAACTTTGCAAGATTTGCAACTTGACTATCTGGATCTTTATCTTGTATGTGGACTACTTTTAAGCTTTATTGTATTTATACCAAGGAATGTGACCAAGTCAGTGGGTTTGATGCTCTTAATATGATTTGGAGGTCAGATGGAAATGAGTAATCACATTCTGCACAGTGATTTGAGACATGTGCTTGAGTCTCACTAGGAAATTTATTTTGTTCTCTGGTGTTCTTAAAGTAATGATTCGTAGTTGTTTATTTGCCATGACTGTCATATAAATTTGGTAGATGCATTGGCCAGTCAGCATGAAAAAGGGGTCAGTTGGCTCTGATCCTGAAAAATTTACCACACCTAACATACCCAGTACATGGAAAGCAATGGAGGCACTGTATGATTCAGGCAAGGCCAGGGCAATTGGAGTCAGCAATTTCTCATCAAAGAAGCTTGGAGAACTGTTAGAGGTGGCACGAATACATCCAGCAGTTAATCAAGTTGAGTTGCACCCTCAATGGCAGCAAGCTAAGCTGCATTCTTTCTGTAAATCTAAGGGAATCCACTTAACTGTGAGTATGCTGATATAAGTTCATATATTGTTTGTATGGATAGTAATATCTCAATCTTGAGCAATGATCTAGTTTTGTTCTGATGACATGGACTTCTGTAAATGCTTTGGGAATGGAATGGCCTAGTTTTTCAGTTCTGCCGTTTCCAAACTCAGCATGGACTAATTAATAAATGCTGGTTGCAACTTGTGATGATAATCTTATTGCAGGGATATGCACCATTGGGAAGGCAAAAGGTGCTTGAACATTCTATTGTGAATATGGTGGCAGAAAAATTGGGCAAGACTCCTGCACAAGTAGTTCTTCGGTGGGGGATGCAAATGGGTCACAGTGTAGTGCCTAAAAGCACAAATCAGATGAGGATTCAGGAAAATTTTAATATTTTTGATTGGTCTATACCTGATAACTTGTTTGCCAAGTTTTCTGAAATTGAGCAGGCAAGTGCCTATTCCTTTATCCCCTTCTTTTCTTTTCTTCACACTGTTAATTTGATCTAGTGTTTGTGTTTGCTTATCATTCTATGTGAAGTAATTCTAAAAGGAAGCTCTGTTTGCTAGCACCTTTGTGTTTGTTCTTTGGCGCTTAAATAATGATGTATGAATTATGAATGAAATTTCTGACTGGGAAGCTTCACATTGGTGACGTTGTGCATGTTCAGTATCAAAAATCAGTAACCACTTGCAACTCTCCTGATCATTTCTATGTTTTTGGTGTTTGACGTTGTAAATATTACCACTTTCCTTGCAGGAGAGGCTGCTTAAAGGTACTGCATTCGTCCACAAGACTCACGGTTTTTACAAGACCATTGAGGAACTCTGGGATGGAGAGTAGTGAGCATACCGTGGATGTTAGAAAACATTTGGCTCTTCTTTATGCCTTCTTCGGCTAGTTTATTTGGTTGTAGATTGATTTTCAATGCAGAAGGGTTAATTGGCACTTCTGCTGAACGATGTTTTTGGCTCATATGATAGTTTCAGATACAATCTATTACCTGCGCCATGAGAGTTTATGTATGATGTTGCAGTTACTACATCAGATGTTGGGTCTTATAATCCTACTGAATTAAACAGCAAATGTAACTCAGAGCACATCAGGTTCATTAGTTTGGCATGCGGACCGTGTTAAAAGTTCTCCCACTCATAAGAATTCTGGTCTATAGAAATTTGTCAAATGTTGACAAAGTAATGTAGAACTTGCAAGGAAAAAAAAAAAAAACAACCCTAAACAAAAACAATAGACTTTCGACAGCCTCCTAAAATATCTACAGTGTTTGACCCGTGGTTGGTATATGTTGGAAATTGCGGCAGAGACTCGCAGAGTGAGAGAGAATGGCGAACCCAATTCGTTTTTTTGTGCTGAACACAGGCGCCAAGATGCCTTCGGTCGGCTTAGGAACATTCCGCACCGAACCTCATCTCACCGTCGACCTCTTCACCACTGCCATTAAGGTGCTCTCATCCTTCAATACCCATCACTAAATTGAGTCTCCTATTTATTTATTTATTTATTTTTTGACAATCTTACTATATTGAGTTGAGTTGCTCATATAGCATCTGAATTGTGTGCAGGTTGGGTATCGTCATATTGATTGTGCTCAAATGTATGGCAACGAGAAGGAGGTGACACCACACCTTCAAGATTCTTTTTTTCCTTTCTGATGAATGCTCATTTCTTGAAAATTTCATATGCCAATTTCTGCTATTGTTTATTTATTTAGCTTCATAATTGTTTGTGGTGTATGTAGATTGGTGATGCTCTGAAGAAGCTGTGTGATGATGGGATGGTGAAGCGTGAGGATTTATGGATCACTTCCAAACTCTGGTTTGTTTCCACTTGCATTAGTTGAAACTCTGCTTAGCTTGTTTAGTATCCAATTATCTGAAGTTCTCTCTCTCTCTAAGGAAATGACGTTTTCAACCGTAGTTGGCTGTTGACGGTTTTACTACCCGATTTCTGAGTTAGGATGATTATCATTATGTGCAGGTGTACTGATCATGAACCAGAAGATGTACCAAAAGCATTTAATAAAACTTTGCAAGACTTGCAACTTGACTATCTGGATCTTTATCTTGTATGTGAACCAAATCTAAAGCTTTACCCTTTTCTAAATGTTCCAAGAAGATGTCACCCAGAAGTTGATTCTTTATACTCAACACAAATTTGAAGTGACATCAATTTGGAGAATCTCACACTCGTACTAGCGTGTTTATCTAGTTTTCGTATGTTCATAAATTTAGTTTGGTTGTCTATCTGCTGTTGAATGTGATTAAACTTTTGGTAGATCCATTGGCCAGTCAGCATAAAAAATGGAAAGCTCACTCAACCTAATATACCTGCTACTTGGAAAGCAATGGAAGCACTCTATGATTCAGGCAAGGCCAGGGCTATTGGAGTCAGCAATTTCTCTTCAAAGAAGCTCGGGGATCTCTTAGAGGTGGCACGGATACCTCCTGCTGTTAATCAAGTGGAGTTGCACCCTCAGTGGCAGCAACCTAAGCTACATGCTTTCTGTCAATCTAAGGGAGTTCACTTAACTGTGAGTATGCTGATGTAAAGTCATTATTTGAACTTATGATAGTAATATCTCGATGTTGAGCAAAAATCTGGTTCTGTTGTAATCATGCTATGATGACAATGAATGATTTCAGAACAGAATGGACTAGTTACGAGTTTCCATTTTTGGGGTCCAAATCTCAGCGGTGCTGATTACTGATGTATTGTTGTTGTGATGTGTATGTTATTCCAGGCATATTCACCAATGGGAAAGAAAAAGGTCCTTGAGCATTCTATTGTGAAAATGGTGGCAGAAGAATTGGGAAAGACTCCTGCTCAAGTAGTTCTTCGGTGGGGGTTGCAAATGGGTCACAGTCTAGTGCCTAAAAGCTCAAATCAGACCAGGATTCAGGAAAATTTTGATCTTTTTGATTGGTCTATACCCGAACACTTGCTTGCCAAGTTTTCTGAAATTAAGCAGGCAAGTGCCTTGTCCTGTTCCCCTTCTTTGCCTTCTTATTTTCTCAGATGTTGAATTTGTTTAGTTTTTGTATGTGCTTGCCATTTGGTATATGAGTAAAATGTGGAAGCTTGGTTTGATGGCACATTCTCTATAAGTAGAGTCTCTATTGGTGCATCGTTCGAGTGGATATATCAGTAGGCACTTGTAATTAAAATTCGACTTTATGGTGAATGTGATCTGAAATGTGATTTGACTGTAAATATTAGCTAAAACAAAATTAGTTTTCCATTATCTAGTTTCTTTTGGGATGATTGAATAAACTTTCTTTTTGGATGATCGTGCAGGAGAAGCTTATTCAAGGTACTGGTTTTGTGCATGAGACTCTTGGTGCATATAAGACCCTGGAAGAACTCTGGGATGAAAAGTTGTGAGCAGCTTGTTCGAGTACGTTATACACGTGCTACTGGTGTTAATGGTTTAGACCTGATTTGTAAACCCACTTATCTGTAACGATTGTAAACCCATTTATCTGGAAAATATGTTTGCAACTGAAATCAGCATATTAACCCATTGGTATTGTGATGGTGGAAGTGTTGTGACCTTACTTTTGTTTTAGGGCAAATGCCCAATAAGGTCACCAGACAGGTGGGTAATTTCCAAGTCTTTCATTTTCTATATCACAATAAAAGCTTCCAGCTTTTCCAAAACATCTGACTGTATCCGTGTCATCAGCCAAAACCAACCAAGAGTACAAGACTACTATTTCCCATGTATCTGCACATTTGAACAATTGAACTCCACATGCATGGTAAAGTGTCTTCTAGTTGCTCCACAAGCATGGTTTACATATTTCCTAGGTCTTGTATTTTACTACTCGCATGTTGGAATACTTCTAATCCTTTTACTGATCACTAGAAGTTTGCTGAAGAAAAAAGTAGTATGCAAAAATGAATTCGAGTTGTGATTAGAATGCTCTACCATCCTCGTGATAAGGCCCCCTTACAGAATATTCGCTTCATCAAGAAACACAAGTCTGACACACCCTTTGAAATGTGCATTTAAAAGTCGGTGGGTAGACAGTGATCTTCTTCTTCCTTTTTCCTTCTTTTCTTTTCGGTGAAAAAGAACTGGTTCCCACACGACTATCTCCACAGGTGTCACTCTGTTGGCCAATCATAACTGCCACTATATCTTCATTAGGACCATACTAGACTGTTCCATATTCTTTCCATCTCTTCCCACACAAAGAGGCCAAGCGGCTTTTATACAAGCATTCATCACTCTTTCTACTTCATTTCTGTGAAAATTTGAAAATGGCGGACGATATTGGTTTCTTTGAGTTGAACACCGGAGCCAAGATGCCTTCTTTGGGATTAGGGACCTGGCAGTCCAGCCCCGGCTTGGTCGGTGAAGCCGTCGCCACCGCCATCAAGGTCTTCCTCTTTCCCTCTGAAATCAAGATCACTAGTTTATATGCTTTTTCTTAAAAACAAAGATCAAGCCTTTCTTGATGATATTGATTATCTGCTGTTTGATTTTGTAAAATCTTAGCAGTCTAGTAAAGTTGTGATTGTTGTAATTGCAGGCAGGATATAGGCATATTGATTGTGCTCAAGTCTATGGCAACGAGAAAGAGGTAACTGAAATTGCTTTTGCTCAAATCTAAAGATTTTGTATCATTTCATTTGTTATTGTCACTGTTTTTCTTTCATGTATTGGTTATGATTTGCCTCATTTTTTTGAAGATGGTTAGGTTGTTAAAATTTTGTTTTCTTGTAGATTGGTTTGGTTTTGAAGAAGCTGTTTGAAGATGGTGTGGTGAAGCGCGAAGAATTGTGGATTACCTCCAAGCTCTGGTTCGTTATAAGTGCAATGCTATTGAATCGAAATATTGACTATCATGAATGTTTGTAATGAGTGCTAGTTATTCATGATCTAAAACCTTAGCCCTCCTATGTTTTATATATACTAAAAAGCAACATGGTCTGCACTCTGCAGGTGTACGGATCATGCCCCAGAAGATGTACCAGAGGCATTGGATAGGACTTTGAAAGACTTGCAGCTTGATTATGTTGACTTGTACTTGGTATGTTCTGGAGTGTGTGCATATGGTTTATCAGATCATTCAGATGGCTTTAACATACATAAGTGTCATGCCTAGTTCAGGTTTAATCTGCATTGTTCAAAACATTTGGCAATATACCCTAAACCTTAACGTGGTTTTTGAATATAACTTTACATCCAAAGTTATTCATCCATTTATAGTAATGCTGTCTGGCCAGACGGTGAAAATCATAGATAATTAGCCTCATCATCTTGAATTTATTATTCCATTTTATCACCATCGTTCAGCTGTAACTAATGACCACACTGAAAATTTGAAGATCCACTGGCCAGTGCGGATGAAGAAGGGTGCAGTCGGTTTTAAGCCTGAAAACCTTGTCGAACCAGATATCCCTGGTACTTGGAGAGCAATGGAAACTCTCTATGATTCGTGCAAGGCTCGAGCTATTGGTCTGAGCAATTTCGCTACAAAGAAGCTGTCAGATTTGCTGGATGTGGCACGTGTCCCTCCTGCTGTTGACCAAGTGGAGTGCCATCCTTCATGGCAGCAGACCAAGCTGCGATCCTTCTGCAAATCCAAGGGGGTTCACCTTTCTGTGAGTATGCAATACAATTGCTGAATGGTGGTGTCATGTGTCTTGACTCTTGAGCAAAATATTAGTAGTCGTAGCATTTTTAGTTGGTTAGAAAATAATAAGGAAGGTATATATTCTTCTTTCAGGGATATTCACCACTGGGTTCTCCTGGCACAACATGGATCAAAAGTGATGTCCTTAAGAATCCGATTCTTCTCAGCGTTGCAGAGAAGCTAGGCAAAACTCCTGCTCAAGTTGCTCTTCGATGGGGACTGCAAATGGGTCATAGCGTTGTTCCAAAGAGTACTAATGAAGCAAGGATCAAGGAGAATCTCGATGTCTTTGGCTGGTCTATCCCAGAGGACTTGTTTGCCAAGTTTTCTGAAATTGAGCAGGTATGTAGTTAATGGGATTGGTTCTTGTTCTCCTAGTATCGATACCCTCACCAATATGGTATGTTGGTTAGCTATATCATAACCATTGAACAAATTCCACCCTTATCATATAATGTGAAAGCTGCCAAAGTTTCAGACATCACTTGTCTTCTCTGGTTCTTCCAGTTGGTTTGGGATTAGATCTTGTAATCATTACGTTGATGATGATATCGCCACTGATAAATTGATGATTCTCAGGTAGTCTTTATCCCTAACAATTATATGGATCTCCAATTATGCAGGCAAGGCTGATTAGAGGGAACTCATTTGTTCATGACACTTTTGGACCCTATAGAAGTGTTGAAGAACTATGGGATGGTGAAATCTAGAAAGTCAGATAAGTTGAGCCTGGGAGCATATTTTATGTGAGATTGCATTTCGATGATTTGTATGACTGAAAGGAACTTGTAATGCTCAGCGTTTTGCTTGGCTTAGTGGACTAACTGAATACATGCGCTCATCCTACTATTCGAGCCTTCTGGCCCTCGAACCTTCTTGGTTTAATTTTACTGAAATTTTTATTGTTTTTTTTTTTTTGAGAATAAGGTTTTATTGTAAATTTGGTTTGCAAGAAACTTGGAATAAGAGCAACTCCAACAGCTTCCCTATAATTTTTGTATTATAGAGAAGCAAAAGTCAAACATTTAGCCTATTTTTCTTCTCCAACTCCAACAGATTCCCTAGTTTACAGTAATCTATAAAATCTCCATATTCTTCTTTAAAATTTTGGAGTTTGCTGTAAATATAGGGAATTTGGTTTTCTCTTTCCTCACTTTCTCTAAAATAGAGATAATTATAGGGAATCTGTTGGAGCAAAAGAGTCTTATTTTTTCCTAAAGTAGAGAAAAATCAAAATATAGGGAATCTGTTGTCTAAGATTGTCAATTGTAGGTTGAAACTGCCCAAAGAGGTGCCCTTAGGTAAATAATCGCATAAACAATATTTATTTGGTCATTTATTCCATATTTGATTTACGGTTTCATTGATACTATTTTCACATTAAGTTGTTTCTATTATGATTTAATAACATATATTGAATTTGGTTATGTTATAATGATGAATATTAAATGAGGCTGAGTCAGAAGCTCAAATCAAGCCCAAAGTCATAACAACAAACCTGAGCCAGAAGCTCAAGCCCAAGCTGCAAGGCCAGAACAGAAGTTCGCCACATGTTGCCATGACAAATGCCCAGTTGGATGCGATGTCTAGGTAAGGTTCATGTTTCAGCTATCTTGAGAGGGGTCTGATCCAGCTAAACACGGGGTGTATCGGTCTACTACTATTGTTATCGGTCTCGCTTATCTGCAAAACAGACGAAATTCAGAGGGAAGACTAGGTGTGCCGGCCTTCAACGCTCCGATGCCTAAGTCAGTATCGTTATAAGATAATGATAATGAAAAGCGATAGTAAACAATTACCTCTTTGGGTTGTTGGAGATGACCTTAATGTAGCAGATTTGTGGGAACTTGGTTCTATTTCTTTCGGTGTGGGACGCTTGGGATCCCTATATTGCCCCGTAGGGTATTAGGATCGCCGGCTAGGGGCCTTCCTTACTTCTTACATTGGCGATACAAGTCTTGTGCTTCAGATATTTGTGCCTAGGAGGTATGTGTATACCAACAAGTCCCCCAAGTCCCTGGTCAAGAGTTCTCTTAGGTGGGGAGTTTGTCTTTGGTACAAGTATTAGAAGTGCAAGGCGAGTTCATGCCACATGGTTTCCATACAGCCATTACCCCCAGTCCCCACATAAGATGAGTCTTAGCTGGGGTGAGGAGATTGGTCTCGCAATTGCCATTGTGTCATTATCGCGAATCAGTGATGGGGCTTTATGAGTCTTTTGGCGCATACTTTATGCCTTGGTGACACGTGTGCTGCCGGCAGTTGTTTTTCGTGTGTGGAAAGTTTGGTGTATTGGAGTCCGTAACGTGTAATAATGGTGTGGTGGTAGGGAGATGAGGCGACGACGCACGACCTCTGTAACGATCAGAGGTGTTGGACACGTGGTGAGATCTAGTGTCGTCGTCCTTGCACGTCCAACGGTCCCTGTACTCTCGTGGTCCCTATATAGGCGGAGGAGGGAGAGTGGGGTGGTTATTGTTCCTCTGTTTTCGTTGGAGATTGAGGTAAGAAGTGAAGAAAGTTGGAATCTTTGGTGTGTCAAAAGCCTGAATCTTTCGTTTGGTGGTCAAAACTCCAGGATGTTGGCGTTGTTGTTCTTATTTTCTTGTTGGAGAAGTGAACAGGTACGCCATCTCTCTGACTTTCCTGGGTTTCTGTTTTGAGGGCGTTTGGGTTAGTGTGAGTTGTATATCAAGGGTGGTGTTTTCCTGTAGGCATTGGGTCGTTGTGGGTTTGGTTAGTCACTGGGGAAGGCGAATTCTAGGTTTAGTAGGAGTCTCAGTTGCTGCTTCAGGGGATACCGGATTTTGAAATTTCGCAGAGCGGTTCGTGGAAGGCGATAGGTAGGAGACGGTTGATTGATTTTGGGTATCTGAGAGAATGGCGCGGAAGCATCGTAGTCGTGGTAGGCGGGAGGGTTCGTCTCGTGGGGGTGGTGAAGGTGCTTCTCGTGGCAGTGGTGAGGGCGCTTCTCGCAGGAGTGGTGATGGTGCTCCTCGCGGATGGGCCATGGGCCCTTCCCGGGATGGCAGTGAAGGTGCCTCTCACGGAGGTGCGGTGGGTACTTCTCGAGGTGGCAGTGATGGTGTTCCTCGAGGTGGTGAGGGATCCTCACGTGGGGTCCCGATTAGGGTACGTTAAGCCTGTTGCGGGTCCCCAGGTTCCCGAGGTGGAAGAAGTTGAGGTGTTGGAGATTGCTCATTCGCCAGGTGGGCGGTTACTCCTTGGCGAGATGCCCATTGACCAGCCTGGGCCGAGTATGACCGAGGAGCAGATAAACGATATGAGGTACACTTGGGGTATTCCGGGTAACGTTCTGCTGCATCCTTTGAGAGATAGGGAGTGTTTTAGTCATCCCAAGATCGGATGGGCTGGCTTTTACGAATATCAGCTCAAGTGTGGGTTGACGTTCCCGATACCAGAGGAGCTGCAGTATCTGCTGTCGTGCCTAAATGTATCGTTAGGGCAGCTATCGCCAAAAGCGTTGAGGCAGTTGATGGGGGTATTGTTGTTGTGGAAGCTCAACAGACTGCTATATCCCAGCATTGGCTAGTTTAATTCCCTGTTCAAGATGTAGTACTCGACCAAGGGTGGCGATAGTGAGTGTATTAATTTCAGGGCGCATGGCCGTGCAGTTATTGAGGATCTCCTGTCAAACATTTATGCTCGCTGACGGGGGAGGCCTTGCTTGGTTGGAAGCCCCTGGCAGAACCCGGAGATGGTGCATAGGCTTCCGACCCGTTTCCAGCCCATCTGTGAGTATCGTGATTGCATTTTGGTTGATTTTACCTTTGGCCGGTGTGTGCTAATAACGTGTCTTTGTATCGTAGTGAGGCAGGAGGTTGACCAGACCACACTGAAGCAGAAGCGCGTAGCTAGGGTGATGGGTGAGTTTCCCAGGGGAGCGAAGGGGTTCTATCGCCTGTGTAAGCTCCCGATATATGAGAAGTTTAATCTGGGGAGGTGTCCGAGTGAAGGGCTATGTATTGCTTTTAACGTTCAACCCGTTCTTTGTTTATGTTCTAACATTGTTTGTGTGCTTTCCAGCTGACATGTCGAAATAGCATCGAGCAAGAGTGATGCGCCTTATGCGGAGGTGGATACAGATGTTATCATCAGGGAGTTGTTGCGCGAATCGAAGACAACAAGGTGAGTTGACGTCGATCTTCCTGACAAAGTTCGTGTGACCGATCATCGGTGAACATGCAGTTACCCGAAGAGATGTATATGAGGTTTCCCGATACTGTGATGGAGTATCTCAACCAGCATGCCGAGGGGCACGAGGCTCAGTTTGCTCTGGAACAGGCTCGAAGTCCCCAGGGGCCTCGAAGGCAGGTGGGTGAAGTGGGCGAGCGTCCCTACATACTCAGTGGCAAGCACCAGTCTTCCGAGATTCGGGAAGTAGCGAGATAGTCCCCCTAAGTCTCTGTAGGAGGGTGGGAGCGTGGTGATGTGGCTCGGCCATTAGACCTAGTGATTGAGGTAGAGATCTCCGTCGAGGAATTGCTTGAAGAAGTGGAGCGACACCAAAGCGATACCAACGCTCGGGCTCGCCTGATGTAAGATACGGTGTTGGAACAGCTGGATGTTGTCTTGGGCGATGACATTGGCGGTCTAGTCTAGCGCGAGGTCATTATTGTTGATAATGGGGAGGCGGAGGTGACCAGCCAAGTTGTTGGTGAGACAGGTTCGGTTGAGGTTCCTGAGGTGCAACCCTAGTCTGGAGAAGGCGTGATTGGGGGTTGCCCAGGTTATCAAGGCGGGGACCCATGGCCAGGTTGGCGAGGGGGATGGAACCCGAGTATCGAATACGTGTGCTCGTACTGACGGGGTCGGGTCGAAGAAAACGACTGTATAGCAACTTTGGCTCAGGAGTCCCCCAGTCGGTGTTAGTGTCGATACTCATGGGGGCAAGAGGTCTCGAACTGAGAATGTATCGCGCTCTAGATTGACAAGTGGGGACTCGCGGGGTTCGTGTGATAAAGTTGCTAGGGGTCTCGTGCGCACCCTGGGCGAGATTGGAGTCACTGATGGTGCCATCCTTCATATGGTCGCCAATCTGCCGAATTGTCATCGCAACCGCAGTTGTGCAAATGCTGAAGATTCACGCCTAGGGTATCGGGAGGCTCAGGAGAGGCTGATGAGGGTATATCATTATGAGTTTGTATGTTCATTTATTCCTCATTTCTTTCACATAGGTATGCTGACACCGGTGTGCGATGCAGGCTGTGAACATGAATTATCATGCCTTTGCCGAGTTGGTAGCCCATTTTTATTGGGAGATAGCCCGACTGCAGGGGGAGTTGGATGCCAATAGGGAGCGGGCAAGCGAGCTGCAGAGTGCATTGGACCAAGGCCACGTGGAATGCGAGGATATAAGGCGAGCAGTTGATGAGGGGATTGCGAGAAGGATGGAGTTGGAGCGATCACTTGCAGTGGAGGAGGCTCGTCGTCAAGAGGCAAAGGATGTTATTGCCCCGCTGGGGGAGTCCAACTTGGATCTGACTAGGAAGCTACAGCGGGCGGAGGATGGCCTGAAGGCTTTGGATCAGGTTAGGGCCTGGGTTGGCGAGGGTGAAGAATGCCTGCAAGAGTTGGAGAGGCAAGTCCGGGAACGTGATGCAGAGTTAGAGCTTCCCAGTGCTTCTCTGGAGAGTTTAGCTCATTTTTCCCGATCCCGTGGTGGAGTTGGAAGGACAGGTCAATACCCTGCAAGGAGACGTTGACCGCTTGCGAGTCGTTGAGCTCCAGGCAGAGAGAGGGAGGCTGAAGTGGAGCGATTGAGGAAAGAGTTAGCTGAGTAACAGGCTCGGGCTATTAACTTTGCCAAGGAAGTTCTCATTTTGACAAGCTCCACAAGGCCAAGCTAGATGGAGCGGACAAGGCGGTGGATCTCTATTTTCAGTCAGCCCACTTTCAAGAAAATATGAACAAGGCCTTCTCGGATGGGGCCCTGCACTCGATCCGAGATGGTATCGATGCTGGTTGGATTGATCAGGAGAAGATGGTGCGGGATATGCAGGCCAAGAAGGCAGTGAGATTGTAGGCCAGTGCCGCGAGTGGTGGTCGAGGTGCTGGGGTTGTGATCCGGGAGCAAGCTACTGTATCGGAGCATGTCTCGGGCCAAGCCAGCGATCGCGAGACAGAGGACTCTACTGGCGAGCGAGGGGAGGTGCGAGTGGATGCAGAGGGCGAATTGAAGTTTTGATTAGTTAGGGTTTAGCTTCTGTTTCCACCAACTTGTTGATCTTGTCTCTATGTTTTTAAAGCCTCAATCTTTAAGCTTGCATGTTGCAGATCTTGAATTTTTAACTTTGATGGAATTTTGTTTATGCGTTTTTGAGAAACCTGGGTGTTGTATGATTTGGGATTAGGGTAAATTGAAGTTTTGATTTACTTGATTTTGGAGGAGAAAGCAGCATGGGTCGGATTGTAATGTTTACTTCTATTTTCTTTTTAAGTATTGTTTTTCCAAACCAGTCATTGTTTCTGGACCACTCGTGTTGCTAGTTTGGTCTTTTGAGAGAACTCTATTTGGTCTTAGGTTGCAGGTCATTAAGTTTAGTGTTGTGTTTGTATGTTGCTCATCCTTATTAATGGGTACAAAGGTGAACTATTAGTTCATTTGATTAATTGGATTGGTCTGCTAGTGCAAAGAATGCTTTTGTAGCTTGGGTGAATATCACCCTCCCATGTTGATCATGCCATTTAAGTTATATGGTTAAACATAATTAGAGATGATATTTTTCTTTAATTTTACTTCTTTTTCTTATAGTTGGAGTTTTGTTAGAAATGACTAAAGAGGGGAGGGCAAGGAAGACTGTAATTTGAAATTCAGTTCTCTAGAAACCTCATTCAAGGGTTCCTGAAGGTTGTGTTTTGGAGGAACACTAACTTAGTTCCTGCTCTGTTATTTCTTATCCCTTTCCTATTTCATTCTTTTCAAGGCTACTAAAGCTAAATTGGGAGAGGGTTATGTCTCTATTCATGGCCTATATTTGACTCAGTAGTGGTACTAAGTGTTTGAGTTAGTAATAATGGTACATGTCATTCCATTTTTTTAACTCTGGGTATTGTAAAGTTTGATTTTGATTTTGATTTTAGCATCCTTCAATAAGGGGAATTCTACATTAGTGTGCAATCTAATTGGTTCTAAGTAGTGCTTTTTTTTTTCCCTTCCCTGTAAAGAGGTATAATGACTTTATTTTCAATTGGTTATGAGCAGATGGCACCATGGCTTGGCATTTCAAACACTGGAGCTGGAAATTTTGGGATTCACTTACAATACTTGCATATTTTGTGAAACTCTTCGTCTGCTACACTGTAAGTGCAATGCTTGTTGTATTTGCTGTGCCATTCTAGCTCCATGTCATTCTCTATGATTACTATATGGTACCATACTTGTATTTATACCGTACTACCTGCCGAAATAATGTTTTATGTTCCTCCTTGCCATTCTATAGTTTTCACAATCATTTTGAAGTTTTTCTCCTAATAGTATTTGCTGTGCCTTTTTCTAGATAACTACCAAAATGAATGAAATTCAAGTTTTGCAGGGGACTGCATTCTAGATGGTCCGGACCATGAGGTTTGCCTTTACACTTATAATTCTTAATCCATTTAAACAGTACAGTCCACCTGATATTTTGAGTTAAATACTGTTTACTCCCTATACTTATAGAGTTTCATCGTTTCAGTCCTTAACCTTCGAATTTCACCTAAAAAGTCTCTGAACTCTCAATTTCCTCCTAATTGGTCTCTGCCGTCAAATACTCCGTTATTTTGCTGACGTGGCGGTCGTTTTCCCCCTAAAAAGTCTATTATACCCTCACTTATTTTTTTTTTTAAATTAATTTTATTCTCTCTCTCTTATTTTTTTATTTTTACCTCTTCTTCTTCCACATAGAGCTTCTTCTTCTTCTTCCAAAAACAAACCCAAAATAAACTCAGCTCTCTCTCCATCTCTAGACCTTCGACGACGCTGAACAATTGAAATTGAACAAAAACCCCAAACTCCAACCTTGAACAACTATAAGAAGAAGAAGAAGAAGAAGAAGAAGAAGAAAAGCCCCAAAACGACGAATATGCCCCTTTTCTCTCTACCATCTTCTTCTTCACACCCAAATTAATCACCATAACCACCACTGAGCTCTCTTTCCATACCCAACCACCAATCCCATTGCAATCAACACCAAGCGTAAATGCCTTCATATCTTCATGAAATTACCCTTTACATTCTCAGGAAACCCACTTCATCACTATAGATTTACTAGGCCTGATATGGAAATACATAGTGGAGAATGAACAACTCTTTCATTCTTACGAAACTCTGCTCGTCAGCTAACTTCGGCGGCTAAAATCTCCATCTTCTGTTGCTCAGATAGTCATGACTTCTTCATAAAAGTTGTTCAAAATCGAGTCTTCTAAACTGTATTCAAATTTCATGAAAATCCAGCGGTTGAATCTTCCAAAATCAAGGTAAAACCAATGACTATTCATACAAAATTCTGTTTTGAAATGAAATGATGAATTGACTCCAATTCGTATTTACATGTCCTATTTCCTTTCAAATCCAGTCCCTCTTCGAAATGGGTTGAGTTCTTCTCTTGAGATTGAATTCAATTCATGAAGTACTCATTTCAATCTTGAGCAAGTTGAAGCCATCAAGGAGAGAGAGGCAAAAGGAGAACATATGCAATCTGGGTACCTCGCCCAGCCCAACACCAACGCCGCCCAAGCTGCCCAGCGCCTGCGCCGAAACCCGCCTATCTGTTCTAGGTATTTGAGTTTTTGGTGAGGTTTTGCTGGGTGAAGTGTTTTGATTCAAAATCTCATTTGGGTATTTGAGTTTTTGTGAGGTTTTCTATCAAGATCAAATTTTTTGGTTTATGTTAGTTTTGGGGCACACATTTTGATTGGAATTGGATCTAGTGTGGTTTGGACTTTGGAATGAAGAAAGTGATGGGACTGTACTCGATTGAGCTCACTAAGTTGTGAATGAATCGAAAAAATTGAATTGGATTAGGTGTGGTTGGTATTTGGTATTTGTGATTATATGGAAAGTGTTGATGTAATGAAAGTTGCATGCAAGTAATTATAGTTCTTAATTATCGAACATGGTTCTGCAGCAGTTAACGAAATTCGGGATCTAGTGATGATTCTGGTCATGGGTATGCATATTCTCCATCCAGCGAGAAGATGCTGGAGGATGAGAGCTTCCGGATAATAGATGGTCTTTAACCAGACAGAGATAAACAGAGGAGATGAGAGATGTGGAAGAAGAAGAGGTAAAAAGCGAAAAAAAAAAAAAAAAACTTAATTAAAAAAAAAAAGTGAGTGAGGGTATAATAGACTCTTTAGGGGGGAAACGACCGCCACGTCAGCAAGATAACAGAGTTTTTGATTTATGCTTGACGGTAGGGACCAATTGGGAGGAAATTGGGAGTTCAGGGATTTTTTAGGTGAAATTTGAAGATTAGGGATTGAAACGATGAAACCCTATAAGTATAGAGAATAAATAGTATTTAACTCTAAAATTTTACTTATTTATAAAATGGTTGATCTGATGGTGTTGTATAGTTTTGTTACGTTACTATCTGCTAGTGTCAATAATCCATATTTGATACTGTCATTTTCTTTTTAGATGATGGACTATTGTTATAAATGAATACTTGAAGAATGTCTTTCCATATTTACTTTTGACTTAATTGCTTTTCATGAAGTGTAATGGCAATAATGATATGATTTCATTATGTGTAGTAATGCTTTCATTAAAATGTATATCTCAATCTATTCTTTCTTATTTCAGCAAGTTCTACACTTCATCCTCCAAGTTCCCTGATGCCTTCTCTCTAGAGGATTGTGTTCCTCCCATATTTCTCAATTATGATATCTCTTCCTTCGGTGGCTGTCAGTGGCAATATGAAGCCTGACCAAGAATTCTAAAGCCACTCCACAAATTTTATTCTTCCATAAAGGTATTATTAGTCTGGGTTTTATTTCATTTCACTTCTGTCAATTAATTATGCCTTGTGTTAGTTTACATATCTTATTAAAGACAATATCTTCAGTTTTTTGCATCGAATTTAAATATGGGTACTTCTTTATAGCTAAATTAGTGCAATATTTGCTATTTTCAAATCATGAAATTAGTATTTTACAGTGAAGTAGAAGACATATTTCAATTTCAGTACTAACATCCAGGATATTAAACTAGAATCTAATTTTTGTATCTCAGGGTAGGATTGCAACGTTCTCAGAAAAGTTACGAGATTGACAGGAAGCATAGAAAACTTGCTCGAGGTAGCAGAGATGCAGCCATGGAGAGGAACATGAAGATATTTAAGTTTTTTTTTTATGTTGTATTTTATTTGAAATTGTATATGAATTGTACAATACATTTTAGAGATAAGTGGTTGTAGCTAGATCAAATTGTTATTTTTTTTATATATACTCCCAATTTTGCCATTGATATTGGTGGCATTGAGAATACACACTGATTCAGTAACAGTGGGAAATAAAAAGGTATCTTGCTGCATTGGGTTTTGGGATGCCACTGATGTTTTATCAGTGTGGATTGTCCTATAGCACCTGCAATAGAAGGGACTGTTAGCTCATTAGTGGCTGCATAGTGGGTAATGTCTTTAGCCACTGTTATCAATGTGCTTTGTCCCAATAGGGACTAATTCAAATCAGTGTGCTTTGGGGAAATTTGTAGTAGTGAATTCTTCCTTTGTTGTCTGACTTGATTCATAAACTCTCGTAAGAGTACGAATCATTGTCAAGTAAGGGAAGTATTTGAACCTTGATTATCATACTACGGAGATTAGTGGCTAATCCACAATCCTTGGATAGTCGGAACTAGAGTCACTAAGTAAATAAAGGAAAAAGAAAAAAATAAAATAAAAAGGCTATTCTAAGGCACCAAGCCTTAGCAATGCTCGGCTTTAGTTTTCACCAAAGCCTAATCAAAACTAAGAACCTAGTGGTGGATATGCACAAATGAGTCGAAAATTGTAGGAAGTTTTGAATTGTGAATTAACTAAATTAAACGCAACTGAAAAGTAAACTAAACAACTAATTAACGAACTAGAAAATTAAATTTGGGTTTTCAAATTAATGGGAACATGGGAGTGTTGGATGATTCACACTAACTATCTTGCAAATATCGATGCCAATTTCACAAATGCATACATTTCCTATATGTGTCGAGTCCCGTATCTAGTACCGGTTAAGCATACTAAACCAATTATCATTTCGGTGTATTGATTATGCCGGTTAAGGCCACAATCAACTCTCTAGTTTGAGCATTAGGCCGGTTAAGGCTGCAATATCCAAAATTAGAGGCCTAGAGAGCAAGAAAATAGAGACCCAAGCAAGCTTAGTTACAATTAAGCTAGCTAATGGTCACCACACTTAAATCCTAGATGCCACAAGACTAATACATTGTCAATTTATCAATCTATTCATCACAATTGCCCACAACATAATTTCAAAGGTTGACAAAGCCTAGAAACATGCTTCTAAGGACCAATAAATTCGGATTTAAAGCATACACAATGGAAATTGCATTTATTAAAAGTAAAGCATCAATATTTATACAAGATGAGTTAGGGCTTCACAACCCTAACTCCCAAAATTGTACTCACTATCCATAGTCAAATACATCATCAATACTGGAAATTATTCTATGCACCGACGGTGTAAGTGACCAAACCCTTATAAAATCATCTCAACCCTTGATATTTATTATCAACTTTATTTTTAATAAAAAAAAAGTGTATTTAATGCAATCTAACCATTTATTTATGTTGGTGCAAGTGCACGGCGGTGCTCTGAATAATCTCTCAATCAATACAATAAAATTATGGAATAGATAATAAAGAAGAGAGAGGAGAGTTAGCTTGGCTCACTTCTAGCTATGGGCTAGTATGAACCAAGTAATTTCTTCACCCAACTACCTAAAATGGAGGTGTGGTGCTCTTGGTGATGATTCCCTTGAAGCTTGAGCGAGAAATCCTCCAAATACTCACAAGAAAAATAAAGAAAATAAGAGAAATTGAAGGGGAGGAGTGGAAGGGCAGCAGCCCTCCCAAAGCTGCTGTGTGGCGCTGGTCGCTGAAGGGGAAGCAGAAGAAAAATATATGGGTCGTGTTGGTCTGCTTAAATGAGAGGATGAGTGGATGGAGATTAGGTTTGGACATGTGACATGCTGTGGTAGGGGAGAAAGAAAGTATGAGTGGTGGAGGTGGAGGTGGCATGTGTCATTGGAAGAGGAAGACTAAAAAGATGGTGCAGCTGATTTTAAATTTAATTAAACCCAAAGAAACATGCATGCACGCAGCTCCCCTTGTAATTAAACCAAAATGGTTTAATTATTAATTAAGCTAATACCAATCTCCAATAAGATTAATTAAATATGCTCCCAATTCGTTCCTCGGCTCTGTTTTTTTATTAGCGATCATCATCCACCTTTTCTAGTTGGGGTGCCGACTTATCATTGATTCGTCGTTTTGTCAAAAATTTCGAATTGCTTTGATTTTGTGCCACTTCTTCCGAAATCCATAAATCCGCTTATTTACTACAATAAAAAATAAAAATAGATTAATTACATAATAATTACTTTGGAGATTAGTTTAATTCTAGTGTTTAGAACATAATTACACGTATAAAAATGTGTGTAATCATTGTCTGAGATACATAACACACAACAAAAATATAATTTCTCTTGTCTGTTGATTCATTCAGACAACAGAGATAATTTTATTTTTGTTGTGTGTAAAATATATGGGTCGTGTTGGTCTGCTTAAATGAGAGGATGAGTGGATGGAGATTAGGTTTGGACATGTGACATGCTGTGGTAGGGGAGAAAGAAAGTATGAGTGATGGAGGTGGAGGTGGCACGTGTCATTGGAAGAGGAAGACTAAAAAGATGGTGCAGCTGATTTTAAATTTAATTAAACCCAAAGAAACATGCATGCACGCAGTTCCCCTTGGAATTAAACCAAAATGGTTTAATTATTAATTAAGCTAATACCAATCTCCAATAAGATTAATTAAAAATTCGTTCCTCGGCTCTGTTTTTTTATTAGCGATCATCATCCACCTTTTCTAGTTGGGGTGCCGACTCATCATTGATTCGTCGTTTTGTCAAAAATTTCGAATTGCTTTGATTTTGCGCCACTTCTTCCGAAATCCACAAATCCGCTTATTTACTACAATAAAAAAAAATAGATTAATTACATAATAATTACTTTAGAGATTAGTTTAATTCTAGTGTTTAGAACATAATTACACGTATAAAAATGTGTGTAATCATTGTCTGAGATACATAACACACAACAAAAATATAATTTCTCTTGTCTGTTGATTCATTCAGACAACAGAGATAATTTTATTTTTGTTGTGTGTAAAATATATGGGTCGTGTTGGTCTACTTAAATGAGAGGATGAGTGGATGGAGATTAGGTTTGGACATGTGACATGCTGTGGTAGGGGAGAAAGAAAGTATGAGTGATGGAGGTGGAGGTGGCACGTGTCATTGGAAGAGGAAGACTAAAAAGATGGTGCAGCTGATTTTAAATTTAATTAAACCCAAAGAAACATGCATGCACGCAGCTCCCCTTGTAATTAAACCAAAATGGTTTAATTATTAATTAAGCTAATACCAATCTCCAATAAGATTAATTAAATATGCTCCCAATTCGTTCCTCGGCTCTGATTTTTTATTAGCGATCATCGTCCACCTCATCATTGATTCGTCATTTTGTCAAAAATTTCGAATTGCTCTGATTTTGCGCCACTTCTTCCGAAATCCATAAATTCGCTTATTTACTACAATAAAAAATAAAAATAAATTAATTACATAATAATTACTTTGGAGATTAGCTTAATTCTAGTGTTTAGAACATAATTACACGTATAAAAATGTGTGTAATCATTGTCTGAGATACATAACACACAACAAAAATATAATTTCTCTTGTCTGTTGATTCATTCAGACAACATAGATAATTTTATTTTTGTTGTGTGTTATGAATCTCAGACAACAAAATTTTATTTTCTTTTGTTTTTGGTTGTTTCTTCACACAACATATTCCTTTTATCAACCATTGTGTGAGCAATATAAGGTTTGTTGTATGAGCTTAGTTCTCACAACATTGTTATGAGCTGTTGTTTTCTCATTATGTAATTCATAACTGGAATATTTTTCCAAAAATAATGCTCCATATTACCACATAAACCACAGTCTAATCCATATAATTCAAGTAGCATTTTTCAAACATCCAAACATTCAAGTTACTAAATAATGTACCAAACAAGAAAGCATTCCTAGCTGCTACCTACACATGAATCAAAAGCATTCCTAGCTATTCCTAGCTGCTAGCTAGACCCATGAATCAAACTTGGTAGCTCATATGCTAAAAGGAGGCCCACTCCAACTCATTTATGTTGCTTCTCGAGCTTTGGATCACTACCACAAAGCGGACATCCTTGGTTACAGTTCTAATGTCTTCCTTCCCAGTCCTCATTGTCATAATTGAAGACTGTTGAAACTCTGAAAAAATGTTAACAACTTACACATGTCTTTCTAGAAATGCACATACAACGTACACATGTACTGTAATTTCCAGCCATTTACATTTATAAGCCCTTTTGGAAGTTAAACTCAGAATATCAACAAATTTGCATGGGACGGTTTCAAGATGCAAATTAACTGAACATAAAATAACTACAGTACCTTTGCTTGCATATATTTATCTCTTACTGCTCGCAAATTGCTTCCTTATTTATTTAGCTGCAAGTCATGAAGGGCAATGACACAATCTTGTAAGTCAGGTGGTTTATAACCAGCAAGTCCTTGCAAGTCCCAACTCTACAACATATCTAGAGGGATCAATAATCTTCAAAATATTTCTAACAGTCTCAATCAGTATTAAGTTGCAAGATTTCAACTTTAGATAAAATTCACAAGCTCACAATTACTAAGTCCGCTACATTGTTTCTTACTCAGGCATGAACCTCAGGCTGGATTGTGAACCTTGTAAGAAAAACTACTGATGCAGCAATAACTGATGGTAGGAATCGAACACAGCAGTAGTCAAGCAAACTCAGTTCCACAAGATAACCACTCGCTATATGTCAAACACCTCCCGCACATTCTTTGCCTGTGTCAATAAAAGTATTAAATACCTTTTCATTTCTACCTTATTACTTTCAGTTAAACAAACTATTACAAGTTGTCAAACAAACATTTCCAAGATCATAAAACTGTTCACAGAGCTTCTAGCTAATTTCTAGCATCACAGGAAGCAAAGGCTTGCACCTGCCCAGAGTTTAACATTCAAGTCCCAAACCAAATCCCTAAGCAACCAAACCTTTAAGTTATGATCCTCTTCAATGATCTCTTCCAACCCAGCAAGTCCACCAAACGCAATCAATAGATGCCTAACAAATTTCATTCAGTCAAATAACAAGTATAAGTGAATAAGTAGGTACAAATCTCTATTTATATAACTATACATTAGCTTCATGTCTCAATTTTTCTTAAAGAAAAGCAACGGAACCTGATATATCGATACTAATTATAGGACCATGGTCCTCTTAAATACACTTAGAGCAATCAATTGTTAAACCAAAATATTCAACAGGAATTATGCCTACGTACTAACCCTTTTAACCTTGATGCATCTTTACATATATGTGTGTGTACATATATATATATATATATATATGTATATATATATATATATATCTATATACATATATATATGTATGTACTAGAAAACGTGTCCACGCGATGCTGCGGGTCTGTTTTTTTTTTTTCCAAGTTTCATATATAATAGATGAATACTCATAATCTAAAAAACATCGGTGCTAGTTAGAATATAATTTTTTTTTGTTAATAATAGATTAACAATAAATGAATACAGCAAGCAACAAACTTTTTTCATAATTTGTAGAAATTTATAAATACAAAATAAAATCAAAGTGAAAGGATATATGGCTGAATTATAAATAAATAAAAGAAAATCAAATTGAAAGGATATATGGTTGAATTGTAAATATATATATATATATATATATATATATATATATATATATATGGCAGAACTGTAATTTCAATAAAAAAGGGGGCAAAACCGTCACTTCAATGTTACATGAACAATGATGAACATGAATGAACAGTGCATCCATCTTTAGATATATACTAGAAAAGGCAACCGCGCGATTGGATTTGTTAGTTGTTAACAATTTTTTATGTAGTGCTTAGTCCTTAAACAATTCTTTTTGTAATTCTGATAAAAAATGTAATAGATCATAGTTACATAAGTTTGAGAAGTACAATTTTAGAAACAAAGTTTCTATAGTACAATTTTTAATAAGCTGTTTGAACAGATTACACATTTACGAGAACTACAATTACAGAAATATGATTAATGAAACTCTTCCATTTTTAAGATTAAAAAAAAATCTACTTTAGGTATCATTTGTAGAAATTTACAAATACAAAACAGAATTGTTCTCTCATAAAAAAAAATTAATAAATATTTTTTTTAAATGAAAAGATATGGCAAAATTGAAAAAAAAAAAAAGACAGATTGTAATTTTAGTTAAACGTTGGGGGCAAAACTGTCATTCCACTGTTACATGAACAGTGATGAACAGTGGATCCATCTTTAGTATTATGTATAATATATATATATATATATATATATGTATTATATAGATATATTTTCTTACTGTAATATATAAAAAATAAAAATAAAAAAGGAATGGCTGCCTCACACCAAATCTTTGAAAAAGCTACTGGCCACCTGCTTGATTGGAAAATAACAAAATCCAGCCATTTTTAAAGGAGCAATTCAAGCACGTGTAGAAAAGTAAAAAAGGAAATGGAGAAGGTGGGGTGGGGTGTGCTATCTATCTCATGATACAGGAGGGAAGGATTTTCAGAGGGAGTATTCAGAGCACCGCCGTGCACTTGCACCAACACAAATAAATGGTTAGATTGCATTAAATACACTTTTTGTTTATTAAAAATAAAGTTGATAATAAATATCAAGGATTGAGATTATTTTATAAGGGTTGGGTCACTTGCACCGTCGGTGCATAGAATAATTTCCATTTCTTCAATTGCGAAAGCCTGATGAAGAAAGAGATGAAATGTTCCTCACGGGGCTATCACCAGCTAGTCCTTAAGTTGCAAAGAGATGCATCAAAAATGAAATTGAAGGAAGAATATGGCATGGTTCATTTTCATAACTTCTCCAAATTCAGAAATTTCAATTGGCCAGCTGACACCAATTTTCTACATATGCCTTGAAAGAAATCAGAGGTCGACAGATTGAAGGAGGTTCAAAACCCGTCCCACATACATCAAGGGTCTCCATTTGTGGACACAATAGACATCTAGCAAAGAGAACAACCACCATTTGTGGCTAAAGACCAGCTACCCAGGAAAAGCAGTACCTGGCTCATCTAAAAGTACTATCTTATCAATTAATGGTTAGTACCTGAAAGTGGGTATACTGAAATCTGACCATGCTCTGAGGTCCCAATCAAATGATCATAGCCACCCTGTCATTGAGATAACAGAAGTTGGTAAGGAAGGTCATATCCGAACAATTAGAGAGACAACATGAATAGATAAGGCAAAGAGAGGCATAGAGTCAATGTATGGATACCTCGTATGGACATTCAGTCATTATCGAAGTGATATTGGAACATAGTGCACTTTGTACCCCCAATACATCCCTGCTTCTTCCCTTGGCTTGGATGATGATACAACATGCCATGATTTATCTAGATAAATGCCATAAGAAAAAAAAAAGCATTACGTATCTAAGATTATATTAAAAGATGAAAAGAAACCTTCACTAACTATTAATAAAGGAATCACTATAGTTAAAAGAATTCAGAACAAAATATTCATTACCAGCATCCAAATCATAGCCACTGTAACTCTTGTCAGTTAATCGCTAACTCCCTAGATTCAGAAAAACAAAGAAGAAAATCAATTAATCGCTAACTCCCGGGATTCAGAAAAACAAAGAAGAAAAGTATCAGGCAATAACTCGTGAAAGACTAGCAAAACTCGACAACGAGAATATCTTACTCAAGCCCACATCAACTAATTTCCCAACACCATCTGGAGATCTTTCCTTTAGTGTGACACCTATGCATTAATGGCAAATATCAAAACTTGTCCAATGTTCTAAACAACAAACACAAACAAGCCACCAAAACTAAATAGTAAAATTCATTAACAGTACAAACTCCAAACCATCTCATTTCTCAGTTGGTTCTAGTTCAATATCTTCAACATAAGCAAGTTAAACAGTTGCTTATCTTGCGATAAACTAATAAAGCCAATAACCATAGCAAAACCATATGAGAAACAAAACTAGTCACTTGATGAATAACACAAAATGGGTACTAAGCATTGGTAAACATACTACTGAACTAAATTGGTTTTGGTTTACCTATGAAATACTTGGTCATGACATCAGGGGTAACAACCTCGCGCTCATCAATATCACCAGGTCGAGAAGCCATGAATTGATTTAGATCTTTAGCGATAGAGAGAGAGTAATGATGAGAATCGATGAAGAAGAAGATGAGGTTAATGCAAAGTGGAGCTTCAATTATCAATTATCAATTGGGTAGACGGAGTTGGAGGCTGGTTTGGATAAGTGAAGAGCGAGCCCCAATTCGAACCCTAATTTCTCGCTGGAGAGTAAGAACAATCGGTGAATTAAGATTTCAAGGATAAGAGTAAATCGGAGTAGAGGAATTGGGTAATCGAATTTGCACTACACAATGATATAACTTCTATTCATCAATTTCATCAATCCCAAACCTCTACTCAAATCTATAGAAAATCAAGCACGAAATCGAATCATATATAGAGGACAGAGAGAGAGAGAGACTATAGCGATGGAGGAGCCAAGGGGGTCGGCTGTGCAGAGAGCTTAGAAGATGTTGTCTTGTCACTGAGTTAACTCGTTGATGTCGTCCCACCATCTCAGCACTAACGTCGCTGCCTCCATCGACTCCGAGGTCTGAGAGAGAGAGATAGAGGACCTAGAGGGTTCAAGAACTGAGAGAGAGAAGGTCGAGAGGGTCGAGAGCTTTTGTTTTCTTTTCTCTACAATTAGGTCAGGCTTGGTGGGAGTAATTGGGGGGAAGTAAAGGAATAAGAGTGGTTATCGGACTTCAATTAAGTTGTTTAGTGGGAGACTTCAATTTTTCTCAAGTTTATCCCACAACAGATGAAAATGACTGTTGTGTGAGAGTGTGATACAAAAGTAGGCTGGGAAGGAAAATTTGCCGTATGTGCCTACATATTTTTCATCAAATTGAAACTTTGGCGAGCTATGCAACTTGCTGAGTTACTTCCATGCTCAGGCAACAGAACTATGACAATCTGTTGTACAAATTTGTGCATCTTGCACTAGGTGTACCTAGAGGATTTCTCAAATTTCATACAAAATTTCTCATACAACAGATATAAAAAAAACTGTTGTGTGGATAGCTCAAATTGAGCTCCTTCTGGGAGGGAATTATGTGCTCATTTCCCTTCATCCAGGCCTCACATTCACACAACGGAAACTTCTTAACTCAGTTGTGCAATATCTTCTTAATTTTTTTTTTCAATTTGCTTACATTCACACAACATAAACATATTTGTACCGTTGTATGATAGAGTTTGTGTTACCGCACAACAGCAAATTTTAGTTCTGTTGTGTGTTTCAATTTTTGTAGTAGTGCTACTTGCTATGACATGACCATTTGGAACACCCTGGTCAAAGTATGATGTACCGTATCCTCAACTTATCACACGGGCATCCCCTTCTGAATAAGGGTCTTGTACTTACTAACACATTATGCCAAACTTGCTCGTTAGGAATGCTAAACACTAGACCATCATATGCAAATATTAGTATATAAGCCACCTTTTTCTGCATAGAATACAAGGAAAATTAGTGGGCCTATCCAACCACCATGCGGACCATTTAAATATTTCATGATTTTGGTTGATGTATCGACAAAGTGATCACATGTTACACTATTGTCCACAAGAAAATGTTGCTTTTGCTAAACTCTCGCCTAGATCATGAAATTGTGGCTCACCACTCGGATTATCCCATAAAGTCCATAAGACTTAATAATGCCGGAGAGTTTACATTGAAGTCTTTCGATGATTATTGCATATCCCTTGGGATTGATGTTGAACATACAGTTCCCTATGTTCACACCCAAGATGGTCTGGTAAATAGAATCTTGGTAATGCACACCAAGCTTCTAGTTTTTGCATGGGGCTATGCAGCCATGTTGGTCCTGTTGAGGCCCACTGCTACCCAATTTTACTCCGCGTTGCAGTTGGTGACTGGGTATGAACCTAACGTTTCGCACTTACGCGCATTTGGGTATGTAGTCCTCGTGCCAATTGTGCCGCCACAACGTGCAAAATTAGGTCCTCAACAAAGGATGAGTATGTATGTCGATCATGAATCCCATTCATTATGTGCTCTTTAGAGCCCTTGACAGGTGATCTCTTTTATGCTAGATTTGTAGATTGTAACCTTGATGAGACAATCTTCCTGCCGTTAGGGAGAGATAAGAACATTACCGTTTCTGATGAACGACGTGAATTGACGTGGAATGTCCCTACTATGTCTCATCTCGATCCCCGAACCGCACAATGCGATAATGAAGTGTGGAGAATTCTAGATCTACATAGTGTAGCCTAAAATATGCCAGATGCTTTCTTTGATCTAGCTAAAGTAATGATATCACATATACCTGCTGCAAATGTGCCTGTAAGGATAGACGTCCCCGTAAGACATGTAGTCCCAGATGGACCAGGTACGACCATGGTGGCTAACCAATCATATGTCCCTACCCAGAAGCGAGGTAGACTATTAGGTTCGAAACATTATTATCTCCAGAAGAGGGTAAACTTGGCACAAATGAATCTTCTTGACATCGCAATCTCAAACTCATTCATCTCACGAGATAAATTCGGATTATGGGTCTGTCCTAGAAGAGACGTTGTTGGGGGACACTCCAACATTTGAACCCACTCCCGAGAATAGAGAAATCTCTGTAAATTTTATGAGATTTGGAATCGTAATGAGATTATCATCGATGATGTGTTGTATTTGTGGTGGCCACCGAAACTAAAACAAGTAATGAAATCGAACCTTGCTCCGTTGATGAATGTCAACAAATAAACGACTGGCCAAAAAGGAAATAAGCAATCTAGGTCAAATTAGATTCCTTGACAAAGAGAAAGGTGTTTTGGACCTGTTGTTCCTACACCTCCCCATATTAAACTTGTAGAATTTAAATGAGTATTTATAAGGACGCGTAATAAGAAAAACGAGATTGTTATACACAAGGCTCGTCTAGTGGCGCAAGAATTTTCTCAACGCCCTGTGATTGATTAGGAGGAGACTTATTCTCCCATAATGGACGTCATAACGTTCCGCTACTTGGTAGTTTCCAAAAAACTGAATATGCAGCTTATGAATGTGGTCATAACTTATCTCTATGGGGATCATAATACAAAGATATACATGAAAGTACCTGAAGGACTCAAGGTACCCGATGCAAATAGTTCTAGACCACGGAACATGTTCTCCATTAGTTTTGAGATGTTCACTTTATGGTTTAAAACAATCTAGATTGAAGTGGTATAACCGTCTAAGTGAATATTTGATTGGGATGATATATGTGAATAATAAACTATGCCCTTGCGTGTATATTAAGGAAACAAGTTTTGATTTTGCAATTATGGCAGTCTTTGTCAATGACATGAATTTTATAGATACTCCTGAAGAGATCAATGAAACCGCAAAGCACCTGAAGTCATAATTTGGGATGAAAGACCTTGGGAGAATAAATTATTGTCTCGACCTGGAGCTCGAGCAAAGTGCTGATGAAATTTTAGTCCATCAACCAAATTACATCCAGAAGATGTTAATATGCCTTAATGGGGATAAAAGCAAGCACACCCATGGTCTTACGAAATCTAGAGAAAACCGTATCGTCCTGCATATGATAACGAAGAGATATTGGTGCCAGAAGTTCCTTATCTAAGTGCAATAGGCGCATTATCGTACTTGGCTCAATGCCCTAGACAAGACATCTCATTCGATGTGAACTTGTTAGTTAGATATAGCTCTGCATCAACACGCCGCCACTAGAATGGCATAAAAGACATTTTTCGCTACCTTAGAGGTACGGCAGACATGAGCTTATTTTATCCGTACGCATGAAGGAATGGATCAAACCCCCTTGATCCTCGGAATGATGCTCGCCTTGTTGGATATGCTGATATAGACTATCTATTAGACCCGCACAAGGCGTGTTCCCAAATTGGTTATGTCTTTACCATTGGGAATATTGCAATTTCTTGGAGGTCTAGGAAACAGACTCTTGTTGCTACCTCTTTGAATCATGCTGAGATTCTAGCCCTTCACGAAGCAGTATATAAATGTATATGGTTGAGAGCCATCACAAAAGCATGTTCAAAGCACAAATGGGCTGCATTCCACCACTGATGAACCAACGACTATCCACAAGGATAATGCTGCTTGCATCGAGCAAATGAAGACAAGTTTCATCAAAGGAGACAACACCAAACATATTGCACCAAAATTCTTCTTCAATCAACAACAAAAGGAGCATCAAAAGATTGAGGTCAAGCAGATTTGACCTGAAGACAATCATGCAGACCTCTTCACTAAGTCACTACCAAAGTCTACATTCCAGAAGCATTTATAAGGTATTGGTCTTCGTAAATTATTTGAGTTACCTAACATGTAATTTCCAGGGGGAGTATCCCGAAGCGTACCCACTTGACCATTATGTACTCTTTTTGTCCTTCATCCAGGGTTATTTTGTCCTACTGAGTTTTGTTACTTGACAAGGTTTTAAAGAGGCACATCTTTAGCATGGTCGCCCCACTTGTACTACATCCTGAAGATGCTTTAATTCGACATATATGCATTTTCCCATCTTTTCCCTTCGGCCAGGGTTTTTCCCATTGGTTTTACCGGACAAGATTTTGGTGTAGCAACTCTAATACATCTCTCTCGTAGACATAACTACCTACTTATGATGCTGATAAGAAAACTCCACTTATCTCCAAAGCTGTGATATTACTACTCCACACTCACGCGCGTTGTGCTATTTTTCTCATCCGACCAAGGTTGTTTTTTTCCATAGGATTTTTATTAATTGGCAAAGTTTTTGACAAGTTAACTTAGAAGCGCACAGCCTAGATAACACTATTGACATGAAATATCTAAAGGGGAGTATTGTAAGTTATTATAGCTATATCATATAAATAGACGTAGAGTGATATGTGTTTCTCCAAAGAGATCTGCTCTATATCAGCATATCTCCACAATTGACAAGGCTGTTGTCCATACATTGCTAAAGCTGTTGGCATATCTGCACCATTGACAAAGCTGACACCAAATGGAACCCATGTAAACAAACCATGACTTTTGTGACAAAGTTGTTGTCCATACATTGACAAGGCCACTACACCAGATTGACAAGGCCACTACACCAAATTGACAAGGCTAGCTGACACCCAAGTGGAACCCATGAAAAAAACCATGACTTTTGTGACAAAGCTGCTGTCCATATATTCCTAAAATATTCCTAAAGCTGTCCACACTTGACAAAGACATCCGTACCATTGATAAAGAAATCCGTACTATATTAATATTTTGACTTAGTTGTCCATACCCTGATGTATCAGAAAACCTACGTAGGATAGTTGTAGCAGCAGCACTATAAGAGCAGAGTTGTAAACATGCAAGAGTGAGCTTGAAATACTACACCCCATTCTCTAATCTCTACATCTAAACTCTCTCTCTCTCTCAAGTTCTTCTACGTTCGTTTTACAACATCTACAAGAGTTTTAGCCCAACCCATTTTTGACCCGTGGTTGGTATTAGTTGGAAATTACTGAGAGAGTGAGAGACAATGTCGAACCCAAGTCACTTTTTTGTGCTGAACACAGGCGCCAAGATACCTTCGGTCGGCTTAGGAACATTCCGGACGGAACCTGATCTCACTGTCGACCTCTTCACCACTGCCATTAAGGTGCTCTCATCCTTCAATACCAATCACTAAATTGAGTTTTTGTTGTTGTTGTTGTCATTTTTCACTATATTGAGTTGAGTTGAGTTGCTCATATAGCATCTGAATTGTGGTGCAGGTTGGGTATCGTCATATTGATTGTGCTCAAGTGTATGGCAACGAGAAGGAGGTGGCACCACACTATCAATAATTCTTTTTTCTTTCTGATGAATACTCATTTCTTGAAAATCTCATATGCCAACTTCTGCTATTGTTTATTTATTTAGTTTCATAGTTGTTTGTGGTGTATGTAGATTGGTGATGCTCTGAAGAAGCTGTGTGATGAGGGGATGGTGAAGCGCGAGGATTTATGGATCACTTCCAAACTCTGGTTTGTTTCCACTTGCATTAGTTGAACTTGAAACTCTGCTTAGCTTGTTTAGTCTCCAATTATCTTAAGTTTTCTCCTTTTTTTTTTTGTTTGTTTTTGTTTTTTAAGGAAATGAAGTTTTCAACATTAGTTGGCTGTTGACGGTTTTACTATCCGATTTCCTAGTTAGGATGATGATCATCATTATGTGCAGGTGTGCTGATCACGAACCAGAAGATGTGCCAAAAGCATTTAATAAGACTTTGCAAGACTTGCAACTTGACTATCTGGATCTTTACCTTGTATGTGACGGTCTCACACTCTTACTAGCTCGTGTATTTAGTTTTCGTATGTCCATACATATAGTTTGGTTGTCTATCTGCTGCCGAATGTGATTAGATTTTTGGTAGATCCATTGGCCAGTCAGCATGAAAAATGGAAAGCTTACTCAACCTAATATACCTGCCACTTGGAAAGCAATGGAGGCACTCTATGATTCAGGCAAGGCAAGGGCTATTGGAGTCAGCAATTTCTCTTCAAAGAAGCTCGGGGATCTCTTAGAGGTGGCACGGATACCTCCTGCTGTTAATCAAGTGGAGTTGCACCCTCAGTGGCAGCAACCTAAGCTACATGCTTTCTGTCAATCTAAGGGAGTTCACTTAACTGTGAGTATGCTGATGTAAAGTCATTATTTGAACTTATGGGTAGTAATATCGATGTTGAGCAAAAATCTAGTTTTTTTAAACATGCTATGATGACATTGAATGATTTCAGAACAGAATGGACTAGTTACTAGTTTCCATTTTTGGGGTCCAAATATCAGCAATGCTGATTACTGATGTATTGTTGTTGTGATGTGTATGTTATTCCAGGCATATTCGCCATTGGTAAAGAACAAGATCCTTGAGCATTCTATTGTGAAAATGGTGGCAGAAGAATTGGGAAAGACTCCTGCTCAAGTTGTTCTTCGGTGGGGCTTGCAAATGGGTCACAGTCTAGTGCCTAAAAGCTCAAATAAGACCAGGATTCAGGAAAATTTTGATCTTTTTGATTGGTCTATACCTGAACACTTGCTTGCCAAGTTTTCTGAAATTAAGCAGGCAAGTGCCTTGTCCTCTTCCCTTTCTTTGCCTTCGTATTTTCTCAGATATTGAATTTGTTTAGTTTTTGTATGTGCTTGACATTTGGTATATGAGTGAAATGTGGAAGCTTGGATTGATGGCACCTTCTATAAGTATAGTCTCTATTGGTGCATCGTTCGAGTGGATATATCAGTAGGCACTGGTAATTAAAATTAGACTTTATGGTGAATGTGATCTGAAATGTGATTTGACTGTAAATATTAGCTAAAACAAAATTAGTTTTCCATTATCTAGTTTCTTTTGGGATGATTGAATAAACTTTCTTTTTGGATGATCATGCAGGAGAAGCTTATTCAAGCTACTCATTTTGTGCATGAGACTCTTGGTCCATATAAGACCCTTGAAGAACTCTGGGATGAACAGTTGTGAGCAGCTTGTTCGAGTACGTTATACACGTGCTACTGGTGTTAATGGTTTAGACCTGATTTGTAAACCCCTTATCTGTAACGATTGTAAAAATAGTATTCTGATGGTGGAAGTATTGTGTGTTAGCGTGAGTCATGGTGTAACATTAGGGATGTAATATATTGCGTAGTTGGTATTTACCTATTCTGTGTATGGTAGAGAATAAAGACGTAAATAAATTATATTCATGTAATCCTGTTTATATACTTCCACTGTGAGACGAATAAAATTCATTATCAATCTTGTTCTATTTGACTTGGTATCAGAGCAAAGATTCGAAAATGACTTTGTCTCTTTGTTCTTTTTTCATTTTTCTCTTAATTAGAGGAAAATAGTTCTAAAACTCCATTTGATTGGTTCTGATACGTGGATTATTGATTTTGGTGCCTCCGATCATATGACTTATGACAAATCATATTTTACTGAATTGTCTTCCCCACCTTTTTTGTGTTAGGGTCAGGGTTAGTGCGTATTACTCCTACTTTAGAACTTCACAATGTGTTATATGTGCCTAATTTATCTCATCATTTGATATATGTTCCACAGTTGAACACTGAGTCTAATGCTCTGTAACCTTTTATCCTATGTATGTGATTTTTTAGGATCTTCTCACCAGGGAGATAATCTGTCGGGGGTATCTCTGGGGCAGATTGTTCCATCTGGATCAGACATACGCAGGGGAGAAACTAGGAGCACAGTCTCGCAGCGCTTTGACTTTGAATTCTGATAAGTTAAGTGAAATTTGGTTGTGGCATTGCCGTTTAGGGCATCCATCTTTTAGTCTTATGAGAAAAACCATGCCTACTCTGTTTATTGGTGTGGTTGAGTCTGCTTTACATTGTGAAACATGTGTTTTGGCCAAGAGTCGTGTTATTAATTCTCCTAGTGTTTCTAATAAAAGTGTTATTCTTTTTTAGTTATTTCATTCTGATGTTTGAGGACCTTCTAGAGAGCCCACTGTATCGGGTATGAGATATTGTGTTGTTTATTGATGATTGTACGAGATTGTGTTGGGTTGCTCTTCTTAAAACCAAAGATGAAGTCTTTCCAGCTTTCCAAACTTTTTGTACTCTTGTTCAAACACAATACCATAGCACCATTAAAGTCCTTCGATCTGATAATGGGGAGAATATGTTAATCATGTTTTCCTAGAGTTTTTTAAAAACCATGGGATTGTTCACCAAACCACATGTCCATAAACACTAGAGCAAAATGGAGTGTCTGAAAGGAAAAACCGTCATTTACTTGATATGGCTCGTGCACTTCTCTTTAGTGCTCATATGCCTAAGTATCTTTGGGGTGATGCTGTACAATCTTCCTCCCATCTTATCAATCGTCTTCCATCTAGTGTCTTACAAGTCAAAATTCCATTTAAGGTTCTTGCATCTCATGTCTCCTTACCTTCATTTCATAATCTTCCAGCTCGTGTCTTTGGTTGTGTTGTTTTTGTCCATATTCGTAAAAACCAGAGGTCTCAGTTGGATGCCCGGACCCTTAAGTGTGTGTTTGTGGGCTACATAGGTTTTTAGAAAGGATATAAGTGCTATCATCAACCTTCCAGAAAGTACTATGTCACTATGGATGTTACTTTGTTTGACGACATGAGCAATTTTTCCTCTTCAGATACAGCACTTCAGGGAGAGAATTCATATTTTGAAGAGCTGTATCATGGAGAGGGAGAGGAATCAAAAGAAGGGGAAGAAGAAGTCACACAAGTAGAAGGTATTTTGACCGATCCGATTGAGACCATCAACCAGTCACCTCCAGACATAGAAGCTCCAGACATCCAAGCACTAGTTTCAATCACTTCAAGTGAAGCTAAAGACACAATTGCCTTTCTTGCCATCTCTTCTACGTACCCCTGACCCACAGCTCCATGGTACTGAAGATCAGTCATTTGAGGTATGTCCACCCACTAGTAGTAGTAGTAGTGAGTCTAATGTTGGGCAACATGTGTTACCAAATAGGACAACTCGAGGTCAATCAACCAAAAGAGATGAATCTACTCTTACTGCCAATTCAAAATACCCAGTAGCCAATTATATGTCCACTAGGAGGTTGTCTAAATCATATGAATCATTTGTGAATCAAATATCTACTGTATCAGTACCTAACAAAGTGCAGGATGCGTTGGGGGATCCAAAGTGGAGGAAGGCAATGGAGGAAGAGATGGAGGCGTTTCAGAAGAACAATACTTGGCAACTTGTGCCTCCACCACAAGGCAAGAAGGTTGTAGGTTGTTGTTGGGTGTTTACAGTGAAGCATAATGCAGATGGATTTGTGAATCCGTACAAAGCACGCCTTGTAGTAAAGGGGTTTACTCAGACGTATGGTATAGACTATGATGAAACGTTTGCTCCTGTTGCCAAGACGAACACTATTTGGGCTTTGCTCTCGTTTGTTGCTAGTTTAAATTGGCCACTCCGACAGTTTGATGTCAAGAATGCGTTCCTTCATGAGAGTTAGTCGAAGAGGTGTACATGTAACGTCCCGAACCTAAAGTTACCACTTTACGAGTCTTTCGATGGGTAAACGACAATTACATTTAATTTTTGGCTCCGTTTTGACATTTTAGGGGGCCCTAAAAGTTGACTTTTTGTTCGGATCAAAATTTGAGAAAATTTTCTGCATGAAAGTTGTAGAGGACGTTAAACCGAGCGTGTGCATATGTGGTACGTAAAAATCGGAGTTCGTATGCAAAAGTTATAAGCGAAATACTAAAGTTACTGTTCATGTGGTAAGTTTCTATAAATAGCCAAGTTACTGTGGTAAGTTTCCATTTTTGGAAACCTACCGGTCTTTTCTCTCTCCTCTCCCCCGACCTTTTCTTCCTCTTCGGCCCGATTCTTCCTCCTCTGATTTCTTCCTCCTCCGGCCACCCCACGATGGAATCCGGGCATCAGCTGGCTCGCCTCTTCACCCTTGTCACGTCTGTGGTGGTGTTTTGCAGCGATTTGGCCGGAAGAGCTCGATTTGGAGCTGTGAAGATTACTGTAGCAAATCGGGATTTCAGTCGATTTCCAGCGATCCCGGCGCTCTCCGGCCACCAAATTGGCGTCGAAGGTTCGGTTTTTGACATAGATCATTTTCCCTAAGGTCTTTCATTTCAATTTGCAGTGTAGAGGTTGAATTAACAATTTCAATTTCTAGGGTTCTTGGAGTTTTCTGGAAAAATTTCACCGGCCTAATTGGAGCTTTTCCAGGTAAAATTGGAACTTTTTGTAGTTGAGAAAGAGGTTGGGTTTGTTGAGTAGATGGTGCTGCCAAATTTTGGTGGCCATCAGAGGTGGTTGCCGCCGGCGCGTGGGGCCCACACGCTGCCACTGTTGGTGGCGCGTGGAGGAGTGTAGGACAGTGTTTTAATTTCAGTTTTTAGCCCATTAAATTGTAGAAATGTTGTAGATGTGAAGTTTGGTGAATTTTGGAGGAATTTAGAATTGGTTGTGATTTTTGGAAGTTTGGAGTTTTGTGATTGAATTGTGGGAAATCCGGCCGTCAGATTTCCCTCGTTTTCATTGTGGATTATGTAAATCGTGGAATTGGTGTTAATGGTGAAGTTTGGATTAATTGGAGAAGAAATGAAAATGTTGATTTATGAGAATAGGACATTGGAATTGTATAACTCCGGATTGTTATTCACGAATTATAATTGTGTATAGGGCGATATTCCGAGCTATTGCTCGATGAAGGAACTCGTATGCGTGATCGCCTAAATAGTACTGTGAGTGGACATTTATTTTAAATTAATTGTGCATGCAGTATATTAGCATTTTCTGATTGAGATTTAATTTATAATTTGAATTATTGAGTTTTATGGTTTTATGAGATTTAGTTTATCGAGATTTATTTATGAATTACGAGATTAGTATTGAAATTCCTTCCCGAGGGCTTTTAGTAGATTTTTGAGATAGTCATTCCTGAGTTATTGAGTTGAGGAATGATTTTCGGGAAGTGAATGATTCAGAAAATATTATAAGAATTTTGGATTTCGAATATCGGTTTTTATGAGGATTCACGAGTACGAATGTTTCATCAAATATTTGAGCATGATTGATTTATCCAGATTTATTGAGCTTTGAGCTCCGTACTTATCAGCTTTGAAGTTAGATTGAGTTTTCTTTCCGAAAGCATTTATTGATTTACAGAGTATTTGATTTTATGCTTTCGAGGATTTATTGAGATTTCGAGGTTATTTTCAGTTTCTTGAGGAGGCTATTCAGTTTATTAAGGAGGCCAGTTTTGGCTCATGCGTATCTTACCTAGTTGGCAGTCCCTTCTAGGTAATAGTCTGGTTGGCAGTCTCTTCCAGACTACAGCCCGGTTGGCAGTCCCATCCGATGAGTCACCTGGTTGGCAGTCCCTTCCAGATGACATGAGGTAGTTAGTCGGCAGTCCCGTCTACTACCTGTGGTTAGTCGGCAGTCCCGTCTACTACTTGTGGCTAGTTGGCAGTCCCTTCTATCCACCGCCTCCTATTCCGGTTGGCAGTCCCTTTTGATGCGTCATCTGGGTGGCAGTCCCTCCTAGATGGCATGAGATGACTAGACAGCAGTCCTTTCTAGTCATCAAACGAGCCTCATGAAAAGGATGTTTTTATAAGGATTGAGGATGAGATTTTAAGAGATTTCAAGATGTTCTTGTTACGTGATTGAGATTTCAGTAAAGAGGATGATTAAGAGTGTTTTCAAGATTGTTACTGCATGCGAGATTTTAGAGAATAACTTGGGAAAGCATTAAGTTTTACTTATACATTTGAAAGTACTTATTTTTCGTCCACTCACTCTAACGGATTTTAAATGTTTTTCCCTGGGCCCTTCGGTTTTAAATGCCCAGTTTGAAGGCCAGTTTAGCTTGAGGTCGAGCGTACTTGGGGTTGAGGCATAGCTGTCATAGCTTCCGCATTATAAAAGTATTGGTCACTTATCTTGTATTCTACCTTCTTGTACGCCTAAGAAATAGATTGCTCTGATAACTCTTGAGATTAATATTCTTAAGTATCATAATTGTTTGTGAAATGGGAGATGTTGTGATATAGGGAGCAGGGTGGCTCCAGGAGAATAAGGATGGATGATTTAGAAGTGTAAATGTTTTTCTACAGGTTTTGGGTTGTCCACTTTTAGAGGGAGTTCTGCCAAATTTTTGGTAGAATTTCTTCTAAGGTGGGCCCCGCAGGGCCCCTTCGAATTTCAGGGTGAAATCCGGGGCGGGTCCTGTCAGTACATGAGCCTTCCACCTGGGTATGTAGTTGCTTCTCCGGGTGATTTTGTATGCAAATTAAGAAAATCTTTGTATGGTCTCAAACAGTCACCTCGTGCTTGGTTTGGAAGATTTTCACAGTTCATACGGAAGGTTGGTTACAGACAGAGTAACTCAGACCATATCTTGTTCCTCAAACATCAACAAGGGAAGGTAACAGCTCTAATTATTTATGTGGATGATATGGTAATCACTAGCAATGACACTGTTGAGATGGATACAATGCAGGGACAACTATCCTCTGAGTTTGAGATGAAGGACTTGGGTGAACTTAAATACTTCTTAAGAATTGAGGTAGCCAGGGGGAGAGAAGGTATCTACCTATGCCAGAGGAAGTACTTCTTGACTTACTGACAGTGACAGGTTTGTTGGATTGCAGACCTATTGATACTCCTATTGAGCAGAACCATTGTTTAACTGAGTATCCAGATTAGGTACCTACTAATCGAGCTCACTATCAGAGGTTAGTTAGGCGCTTCATTTATTTGGCACATGCTAGACCAGATGTTGCATATGCATTGAGTGTGGTGAGTCAGTTCATGCATAACTCGAGTGAGAGTCACATGGATGCTATTATGCGCATTTTGAAGTACTTGAAGTCAGCTCCAGGAAGGGGAGTGTTGTTTTCTAAACACAATAACATCCGCATGCATGGTAAAGTGTCTTCTAGTTGCTCCACAAGCATCGTTTACATATTTCCTAGGTCTTGTATTTTACTACTAGCATAACCTTTTTACTGATCACTAGAAGTTTGCTGATGAAAAAGGTAGTCTGCAAAAATGAATTCTAGTTATGATTAGAATGCTCTACCATCCTCGTGATAAGGGGCCTTTAAAGCAAGTTCATCCGTGGGTCACCAGGTCACTTATTATTCATTGCTTTTTATGTGTATTTTTACCCTCTGGGTCACGAGCACAGTGTATTTCCTGCCTTGGGTCACTCTGAGTCACTTTCTGGGTCACCATGGTGACCTGCACAGTGTATTTCACGGGTATAGTATATTTCGTGACCCAGAGAATGGAAATAAACACACCAAAATAGTTAATAGTAGGTAACCCAATGACCCAACAGGTGAACTTGCTCTTACAATTTCTGAATCAAGTACAATTTCTTGTTATAGATTCTAATATCAGTCCAAGTGGGAGAATGTCAGAATGAACAAATATTAGAATCCTAAAGCATAACAACTATTGCATTTGTAGAGCCCTAGGTCCCTTCTCTCTCTAACTTAGCGCTGTGAGAGTTAGGGTTTTGCATGTCCCTTTTCAACGAGGTGTAGATAGGAGTGCTAGGTACGATAAGGTTTGGCGGACTGTATGTCGTGGTGGCCCTCTTTTCTTTATTACGGGTGGGTGGTTCTAGCAGAGTTCTGTTCTAAGATGGAGGATGTGTTGGGAGGTTTAGTTCAGAAAATGGCGATAGATGATGGAAGCGCGGTGGATGTGGTTCTCCCTTCGGAGGTGATGGAGAAAGGGCCGCGCCGGTTCTACCTGGTCGGAGAGTTAATGACGCAGAAGCCATATAGGATGGAATCTCTCATCAATATGTTGCGATCCCTTTGGATACCGGCGGCGGAACAGTCCGATCGCTCCTGCCTCATGGTTTGTCCAATAGAATATAGTAATCGGATCCTATTCTCCTTCCGGAGGGAGTCCGATCTACGGTGGGTGTTGGAAGGAACTCCATGGTCTTTTGAGAAATTTCTCTTTGCGGTGGCAGTGACGAATGGTCTGGAGGACCCTCTGAGAGTGTCTCTCAAATGTCAGTTGTTTTGGTTAAGAATTCGGGGCCTTCCACCAGTGGTGTTGGAGGAAGGTATGCGCGAAGGCACTGGTAAATGTAATGGCACAACGGTGGGAGTTTATGCCAGAACTAATTTCATCAGAGGGAGGAGTAGCTTGGGTAGCTATCTCAGGATCCGTGTGGGAGTGTATGTGGAGGCATCGTTGAAGAAAGGCTTCTCGTTCAAGGCTGCTGGGGAGCAAACAAGCAGGTTCTATGATTTGGAATACGAACATCTTCCTTTTTTTTGTTTATTTTGTGGCCTACTCGATCATACAGGGAAGAGTTGTCCTAAGAGGGAGGCAGGAGAAATCACAGAACCCGGTTACTCGGTCTTGCTGAATGCAGAAAAGAAAGAACAATGGTTATGATCCCAATAGGAATCAAAGGAGGAGGAGTCTGCACCGGGGTTCTGCGGCCGCCTGTTTGATCTGGGTTCACCAAAGAAGACGGACTGGATGATGGCTGCACCAGATTTTCCGGTGTCAGGTTTAGTTCGTACAAGGGAGGAAAGAGATTCAGATGCCTTTGTACCAGGCTAAATGGGTGAGAACGGGATGGAGGTTGACAGAGCGGATGACGGTGATGAGGGTCAGCAAGGGTGGGCAGTTAAGAAACGGCGTATGGCGGTGATACCGGTGGAAGGGTAGGAGCTCAGGGATGTTCCAGTTATGGTATGTACGTCCATTACGGACGTATTAACGTCTACGACGTTGATGGGGGATCTAGATTCGTCAACTTTATTGGATGTGAGATATGGGGGCTGGATAATGGGCTGGAGAGAAAGGCACGGGCCATCCCTTCTCCCTCTGGGTCTAGACCCAAAACTATTTTCTCTCCCAAAAAGAAGAAGGTTTTATCAGGCTGGTCATGCAAAAAAGTCCTCTAAGACGAGTCTAGGACGTACTCCTAAACGTCTCTCCGTGATAGGTCCGGTCTCGACCCATCACGAGCCATGAATATTTTATGCTGGAACTGCCAAGGGATTAGGAACCCTTGGACAGTCAATGGGCTTAAAGGGCTTATTGCCCTAAACCTTCCCAAAGTGATTTTTTTGAGTGAGACTAAGTGTACGGAGGCGGAGATGGCACGGGTAAAGAAACAATTGGGGTGGAGGAATTCTTTCACGGTGGATTGTAAACTTGTGACAAAGAGGAAAGGGAAAAGGATAAGTAGAGCTGGAGGTCTATGTTTACTGTGGTCGGCTGGTATAAAAGTGTCGTTGAATACGCATTCGGATAATCATATTGATGTGATTGTGCATGAAGGACCTGCGTCCCCACAATGGAGATTCACAGGTATATATGACCACCCTAGGGCTGACTTGAGGCATTTAACGTGGAAACTGTTTACTAGTCTGCATGGGAGATGTTCACTTCCTTAGGTGATAGGAGGAGATTTTAATGAGATAATTCCTTTGCATGAAAAAGAAAGGGGCCCACGGAGTAGGTACAAACAGATGGATGATTTTAAAAAGATTTTGGGGGATTGTTCTTTGAAGGATTTACACTACACTGGGCCTTGTTTCACGTGGAAAGGGGTTAGGCATGGTATTGACCTGAAGGTGAGGTTGGACAGGTTTGTGGCTAGTGAATCATGGTCTCAGCAGTTCCCGAAATCTCGGGTTATCCACCTGGCCCTAATGAATCTGATCACTTGCCAAATACTCTTGGAGGTGAGGAAGTCATGGAGGACGACTAGGAAGCGAAAGAAACGGTTTCGTTTTGAAGAATTTTGGTTACATGAAGATGATTGCAAAGAGATAGTTGACATGTGGGTTGGGACTCCGCGACCGGTGCTAACCCCTTGGTGAAAGTGTGTAACAAAATTGCTACTACAAGGGATGCGTTGTTAAAATGGAGTCTTGAGCGATTTGGAAGCTTAAAAAAAGAAATTGAGATGGTTAGGGCTCAGTTGGGAGTTTTTTATGACTAGTCTTATTCGGCACAGCCACTTCCATGCAGGTTGGAGCTTGAAACCAAACTCCATGAGCTAAAAGGAACAAGTGTTTTGGAGACAACGATCTCGGGTTCTCTGGCTTTCTGATGGAGACATGAACACCCCAGGTTTTTTCACCAGAGTGCGACTAACAAAAAGAAGAAGAATATGATCAGAGGGTTGCATGATAATAATGGGGAATGGAGATTAGAGGAGTCAGATATTGAAGCGGTGGTGCTCTCATATTATAGAGAGTTATTCCGGTCGTCTAACCCCACTAATATCTCGCGGGTTAGTAGTGTTCTGCCCATAGTGGTGACTGATGATATTAATGCAGCCCTAGTGCAAGAGATTACTAAGGAGGAAGTCTGGGATGCCCTGAAGCAGATGAACCCGTCGAAGCACCTGAGCCTGATGGTTTTGCCCCATGTTTTAATCAGCAGTTCTGGTATATAGTTGGAGATCATGTGGTAGCGGTAGTCAAAGCTTTCCTGGAGTCAAGAGAGCTTCAGAAGCAAATTAATTGTACCCATGTTACTCTAATTCCGAAAGTCAAAAATCCAGAAACTGTAAGTCAACTACGCCCTATAAGTTTAGGTAATGTGCTGTATAAAATTGGGTCGAAATTGCTTGCTAACAGAATGAAGCCACTCCTTGAGAGTTTGATTTCTCCTTTCCAAAGTGCGTTCATTCCGGGTAGATTGATTCATTGATCTCAGATAATTCCTTGATTGCCTTCGAAATTTCCCATTTCTTAAAGAGGTTACGGGATGGTGAAGTGTGGTTCTGTGCTTTGAAGCTAGATATGAGTAAGGCTTATGATAGAATTGAATGGAGGTTTCTGGAGGCGGTGTTAGTCCAGTTTGGTTTCTGCTGGCAATGAGTTGATTGGATCATGAACTGTGTGGAGACAGTCTCTTACTCATTCCTCCTTAATGGGGAACCTAGGGGAGTTTTGCAACCTTCCCGGGGACTGCGGCAGGGTGATTCGATATCACCCTACCTCTTTATCCTATGTGCAGAGGCGCTCTCAAGATTGATCACGGTGGCTGAAGTGCAAGATAAGTTGCATGGTGTTACGATATGTGCAGGAGCCCTAACAATTAGTCATCTGTTCTTTGCAGATGACTCTCTTATCTTTTTCAGAGCTGATGCGGAAGAGTGCAATGTGTTGAGGGACATCCTCCTGAATTACGCTATGGTGTCGGGCCAACAAATTAACTTTGACAAGAGTAGTGTTTCTTTTAGTAGAAATGTACCCGTTCCTATACAATTCCACCTAGAAGAGTCTCTTGGTGTGGTGAGCGTGAAGAAACATGATAAGTATCTAGGCCTCCCCATGGAACTGAGTTATTCAAAAGATGAGGCGTTTCGTTTCTTGGCAGAGAAGATTGATAAGAGAACTCAAGGTTGGAGGGATAGAACTTTGAGTGCAGCGGGGAAAGAAATCCTAATTAAAGCGGTACTTCAATCCATTCCCAACTATGTGATGAGTTGTTTTGAGCTCCCCAAGCATCTGTGCAGTGCTATGCATATGACGATGGCGAAGTTTTGGTGGGGAGACAAGGGCGATGCAAAAAAATTTCATTGGGTAGCTTGGGACAAGCTGTGTACTCCGAAAAGCGAGGGAGGATTGGGCTTCCGTTACATGGTGATGTTCAACCACGCCCTTCTAGCCAAGAAAGGTTGGCTACTTCTGCAACGACCTCATTCTCTGGTGGCTAGATTACTCAAGGCCAGGTATTACTCATCTACAAACTTCATGAAAGCTACGCTTGGGTATGATGCTCCTTATGCGTGGCGAAGCATCCTTGTTGGCAGGTCTGTGTTAGAAAAGGGAGTCCGGGTTCAGATTGGTAGTGGCAGGTCTATGTCTCCTTGGGACGATCCGTGGCTTCCACTTCCCTATAGTTTCAAGCCTTTTTCTCTGCCAATGGATGGGACGGAAGAGTTCAGGGTTTGTGACATTATCGATCATGATGATCGGGAATGGTGTTTACCAATGATTTATGATATTTTCACGGTGGAAGAAGCTGCCCTCATTGCCAGTATTCCTCTTAGTTTGATAGAAACAAATGACAGATATATGTGGCATTTTGATAAACATGGGTCCTATTCAGTGAAGAGCGGCTATCATATTGCCAAAACCACTACTAGGCTCATGGAGCACGCATCGTCTTCTTCCGGAACTGGAGGCACAACTAGGCAGTTTTGGAACAAGGTTTGGAGGTCAAATGTTCCTCCTAAGGTCAAATCTTTTATCTGGAGGCTTTGTAGAGAAATTTTCCCAACAAGGACAGCGCTATCACGTAAGGTATCTCTTACTATGCTAGAGTGTGCTTTCTGTGAAAGGGACGTAGAGACTTGCATGCATGTGTTTCGTGATTGCCCAATTACATGTAGCTTTTGGGCCCACAACCCCATCCACTTGAAAGATTCGGTCTTTCCCAGCCACATGTGTGTTTGATTGGATAATTGCTATTATGGGGTCTCTTTCTCAGCATGAAATTGAGGTTTTCTTTGAGTCTTTATGGGCCATATGCTGTGAGAGAAACAAGGTGGTTGGGGAAGGTGGTGATTGTAACCCAATACACATGTCTTTTTTTTTTTTTTTTTTGGGAATCAATTACACATGTCTGTTTGGCGTTGAAGCTTTTGGAAGATTATCAACGAATTCATGTCAAGTCTGCGAAGCAGGGGATATGGCATCCTCCGGCTAAGTGGAGCTGTACTCCGAGGGGAAGATTGAAAATCAATGTGGACGGGGCCTATTGTGCTACTAGCGGCCATGGAGGAGTGGGGGTTATTGGTAGGGATGCGGAGGGACGTTGTGCTGCTGCCTTGGCAAGACATATACCATATGCACGGTCTGCTTTGCATATGGAGGCTGAAGCATTGCGTGCTGGTCTTCTTATAGCCATACATGAACAATGGAGTGATGTGGAGCTTGAGAGTGACAGTGCTATAGCGATGACTGCCCTGGCAAAAGAAGGGGAGGACTTGTCTGAGGTCGGTCTATATTGAATGATTATAAGTCTTACTTACAAAGTTTTAGTTTTATTTCCCTTAGACATGTGTTCTGTGAAGTAAATGGTGTTGCAAATAAACTTGCACACTTTGCTAGTATATCCGAGATGAATGATTATTAGGTTGAGGACACTTCTGATATTATTCAGGATGTACTTATTGAAAATGGATGTATTTTCTCATGAGGACTATGCTCTATGTCTCCCTCATTGTACTCTCAAACTTTTATTAAACTTTTATTAATAATAATATAGGGGAGAGGACCACTATTCCAACATAACAGGAGAACCCGTTTTCACAAAAAAAAGAAAAAAATGTCTGACACACCCTTTGAAATGTGCATTTAAAGTGGGTGGGTACTGGCCTACTGGGTAGACAGTGATCTTCTTCTTCCTTTTTCCTTCTTTTCTTTTCGGTGAAAAAGAACTGGTTCACACGCGACTCTCTCCACAGGTGTCACTCTGTTGGCCAATCATAACTGCCACTATATCTTCTTTAGGACCATACTAGACTGTTCCATATTCTTTCCATCTCTTCGCATACAAAGAGGCCAAGCGGCTTTATACAAGCATTCATCACTCTTTCTACTTCATTTCTGTGAAAATTTGAAAATGGCGGACGATATTCGTTTCTTTGAGTTGAACACCGGAGCCAAGATGCCTTCTTTGGGATTAGGGACCTGGCAGTCCAGCCCCGGCTTGGTCGGTGAAGCCGTCGCCACCGCCATCAAGGTCTTCCTCTTTCCCTCTGAAATCAAGATCACTTGTTTATATGCTTTTTCTTAAAAACAAAGATCAAGCCTTTCTTGATGATATTGATTATCTGCTGTTTGATTTTGTAAAAACTTAGCAGTCTAGTAAAGTTGTGATTGTTGTAATTGCAGGCAGGATATAGGCATATTGATTGTGCTCAAGCCTATGGCAACGAGAAAGAGGTAACTGAAGTTGCTTTTGCTCAAATCTAAAGATTTTGTATCATTTCATTTGTTGTTGTCACTGTTTTTCTTTCATGTGTTGGTTATGATTTGCCTCATTTTTTTGAAGATGGTTACGTTGTTAAAATTTTGTTTTCTTGTAGATTGGTTTGGTTTTGAAGAAGCTGTTTGAAGATGGTGTGGTGAAGCGCGAAGAATTGTGGATTACCTCCAAGCTCTGGTTCGTTATAAGGGCAATGCTATTGAATCGAAATATTGACTATCATGAATGTTTGCAATGAGTGCTAGTTATTCATGATCTAAAACCTTAGCCATACTATGTTTTATATATACTAAAAAGCAACATGGTCTGCACTCTGCAGGTGTACGGATCATGCCCCAGAAGATGTACCAGAGGCATTGGATAGGACTTTGAAAGACTTGCAGCTTGATTATGTTGACTTGTACTTGGTGTGTTCTGGAGTGTGTGCATATGGTTTATCAGATCATTCAGATGGCTTTAACATGATAAGTGTCATGCCTAGTTCAGGTTTCATCTGCATTCTTCAAAACATTTGGCAATATACCCTAAATCTTAACGTGGTTTTTGAATATAACTTTACATCCAAAGTTATTCATCCATTTATAGTAATGCTGTATGGCCAGACGGTGAATATCATAGATAATTAGCCTCATCATCTTGAATTTATTATTCCATTTTATCGCCATCGTTCAGCTGTAACTAATGACCACACTGAAAATTTGAACATCCACTGGCCAGTGCGGATGAAGAAGGGTGCAGTCGGTTTTAAGCCTGAAAACCTTGTTGAACCAGATATCCCTGGTACTTGGAGAGCAATGGAAACTCTCTTTGATTCGTGCAAGGCTCGAGCTATTGGTCTGAGCAATTTTGCTACAAAGAAGCTGTCAGATTTGCTGGATGTGGCACGTGTCCCTCCTGCTGTTGACCAAGTGGAGTGCCATCCTTCATATATGGCAACAGACCAAGCTGCGATCCTTCTGCAAATCCAAGGGGGTTCACCTTTCTGTGAGTATGCAATGCAATTGCTGAATGGTGGTGTCATGTGTCTTGAGCAAAATATTAATTGTCGTAGCATTTTTAGTTGGCTAGAAAATAATAAGGGAGGTATATATTCTTCTTTCAGGGATATTCACCACTGGGTTCTCCTGGCACAACATGGATCAAAAGTGATGTCCTTAAGAATCCGATTCTTCTCAGCGTTGCAGAGAAGCTAGGCAAAACTCCTGCTCAAGTTGCTCTTCGATGAGGACTGCAAATGGGTCATAGCGTTCTTCCAAAGAGTACTAATGAAGCAAGGATCAAGGAGAATCTCGATGTCTTTGGCTGGTCTATCCCAGAGGACTTGTTGCCAAGTTTTCTGAAATTGAGCAGGTATGTAGTTAATGGGATTGGTTCTTGTTCTCCTAGTATCCTGTTGGTGCCAATTTCGGCATCAACGAGTCAACGGAGGTTCCGTTGAAATCCAAGTGTAAAGTGGTGGGGTTGTTTTCTTCAAGTGGGCCTATCTTTTCCTTCGATTAGTTTGGCTACGTGAGTAGCCCTGGTCGTCCACTTGTGACTGAAGGTATGCCCTGGTAGTCCTGTGCCTAGCCTTGGTCGTTCACCTCTTGTGACTGAAGGTATGGCCTCGGGCTTCCTTCACCTGATCCTGGGCCACCAAGCTACCTTGTTTGGTGAAACTGATAGTCTCGTCTTGGACTTCCTTCACCTGGTGTTGGGCTTCCTCCACCTAATGTTGGGCTTCCAAGCTCCTTTCTTGGGTGGAACTGATGGCCTCACGTCGGGCTTGTTGGGTGAAGCTGATAGTCTCGTCTCGGACTTCCTTCACATAATGTTGGGCTTCCTCTACCTGGTGTTGGGCTTCCAAGCTCCTTGTTGGGTGAAGCTGATAGTCTCGTCTCGGACTTCCTTCACATATCGTTGGACTTCCTCTACCTGGTGTTGGGCTTCCAAGCTCATTTTTTGGGTGGAACTGATGGCCTCACGTCGGGCTTCCTCCACCTCGTGTTGGGCTTCCAAGCTCCTTTCTTGGGTGGAACTGATGGCCTCACGTCGGGCTTCCTCCACCTGATGTTGGGCTTCCACCACCTCGAGTTGGCGGAGCTCTATGGAAAGGACTATGCATTTTGGCATAGCTTTCGGAGAGAAGAGAAAGTTGAAGTGCCCCTCAGCCTTGTGAAGGCTGTGTATTTATAGGAGAAGAGTGTTGAGGTGGAAAGGGAAAGGCATGGGCTCAATCCCATAAAATTGGGGTGTCAGCCTCCACTCTCTGCTTACTGACGCTCCAGGATGGATTTGACAGAGTTGGTGATAGGTGTCGTCACGTAAACCACCCTTTGTCCTCGAATCACTGTTGACATGACAAGGGAGCCATACTGGGTGTCGGAGCTTGACACGTGGAAAAGTTTGTGAGAGTTGGTCCTTGATGTGTACTACCATGTCTCCTCAACAACGTCCAAATGTGAGCCTGAATGTCGAGGCTTTAGGCTTGGAAGTCGTGGTCATGATCCTTAGAGGTTGAGGATTCTAAGCCTTGGGAGTTGAATTCTTATCCTTGGGGGTTGAGGCTAGGAATGAGCAAACGGGGAATTCCCCCCTCCCCTGGCCCCGCGCCCAAATTCCCCTGCGCCCCCGTTCCCCGTCTGGGGATATTATCAGATGGGGGATTCCCCGCCCCGCCCCCGCGGGTAATGGGTTCCCCACCCCAGCCCCCGCCCCCAGCATTGGTCTTTTTTTTTCTTCTTTTTTTTGTCTATTTTCTATCTTTTCAGTTTTTTTTTCCTTTTCTTTTTTGACAAAAAAATAATTTTTTTATTCTTTTTATTTTCATCATTGTTTTGGTCGATTGAGTATTTCAAATGCTTGAGACAGTGTTTAAGAAAGAAATTGTTTGTTTAGTCACGAGGAAGCAATACGTTTAAAACAAATATTTATTTCTATAAAACAATTTTCACAACCTGGCGATTAAATGTGAAGTAATAAAATCCCGTTGCGTCTTCTCTCTTCTTTTTTTTTTTTTGGCAAAAATCTGGCTGCGTCTTCTCTAACAGCCAAAATCACAAATCACAATTATACGACAATCCAACGGTCTGATCCTCAAGGATCGCCTAGAGGATCATCTTTACCAATTTATACGATGATCCAACGGTCAGATCCTCACGGATCGCCCTTAGGATCATCATCTCAAATCTATATGAAGATTCAACGGTTGGATCGTCCCGGATCGCCCTTAGAATCATCATCACAAATTATACGACGATCCAACGGTTGGATCCTCAAGGATCGCCTAGAGGATCGTCTTTTCACAATTATACTATGATCCAACGGTCAGATCCTCACGGATCGCCCTGAGGATCATCCTCACAAAATTATACAAAGATCCAACGGTTGGATCATCCCGGATCGCCTTTAGAATCATCCTCACAAAATTATACGACAATCCAACGGTCGGATCCACCTGAATCGCTTTGAAGGTGTATTCTGGATGGGAAAGATAAATACCCCGTATAAGTTTTCTGTTTTTTTTTAGAATAAGAAAATTATAAAGATGCCCCATATGTTGGTTGAAAAATAATAGTTCTCAATTAAAAAAAAAGGAAAAAAAAAAAAAGATAAACGGGGACCCCGCATGGGTAATGGGAAACCCCGCCCCCGCCCCCGCCCCCGCCCCCGCTTGACAAATACGGGGAAAACCCGCGGGTACCCCTCCCCCCACCCCCGTTTGCTCATTCCTAGTTGAGGCTCCTGATTCCTTCGGACTATGCTATTCTAATAGCCAGGTCACGATATGCTTTGACCTCACCGTCCAAGGTGACAAGTCAATAACATGGTGATTGTCCAAGACCTAAGAGGTGGAGGTCCAAGGTTAAAGACTCGACATACCATGGTTATTTTCATCTTAGGATTATATTTTCTTTCTCGATGAAGGGTTTAAGTGCGTTGAAAGGTCAGGGTCCTACATGGACTCTTTGACATTTCAACGCGTACCACGTGGAATGGGTTGAAAAGTCAAAAGTATTTGTCGAACCAAATTATGACATCAACAATACCCTCACCAATATGGTATGTTGGTTAGCTATGTCATAACCATTGAACAAATTCCACCCTTATCATATAATGTGAAAGCTGCCGAAGTTTCAGACATCACTTGTCTTCTCTAGTTCTTCCAGTTGGTTTGGGATTAGATCTTGTAATCATTACGTTGATGATGATATCGCCACTGATAAATTGATGATTCTCAGGTAGTCTTTATCCCTAACAATTATATGGATCTCCAATTATGCAGGCAAGGCTGCTTAGAGGGAACTCATTTGTTCATGACACTTTTGGACCCTATAGAAGTGTTGAAGAACTATGGGATGGTGAAATCTAGAAAGTAAGATAAGTTGAGCCTGGGAGCATATTTTATGTGAGATTGCATTTCGATGATTTGTATGACTGTGAAAGGAACTTGTAATGCTCAGCGTTTTGCTTGGCTTATTGGACTAACTGAATACATGATGCTTTCCAGCGCTCATCCTACTATTCGAGCCTTCTGGCCCTCGAACCTTCTTGGTTTAAGTTTACTGAAAATTTTATTGTAATTTTGTTGAAGGAAATTAACTTTTGTGTGTCTTATCAAACTAGGGTTAGTTCTATGATTGTAACTAGAAAGAGCGCCCGTGCGATGCCGCGGGATTTTATTGTCAATTGATCTAATTATAGTAATACATTCTAGCAAGGTTGTTATTGATGAAAAATTATTGTAACGAAAATAATTAGCTAAATTGTGAGGTGCGGTTAGTAACATGCTCATGTAGATAAATAACAATTTAATCTACTCACTCTTAATAACAATAGGAACTGTTTGAAATGAATAAGTTTAGAAGATGAAGCAAATTTATTTTTAAGTAACCCAAGGATAGAATCCTTAATCTTATACAATTCAATCAACAAACCCTGCACAACACTTTCTTGACATTACAAAAGATGTAATATAAATTGAGAGGCACATCTCTAGCATGGCCTATACCTCCAATATGCTCTTGGTAGTCTCCCACCGCCCAATACCCCACTGCAGATTAAGATTGCACAATTTAATGTGTTAGTAACTAATCTGGATTACCCGAGCTTTAAGGAAATGCTAAGCATGCGGTGATAGAAGTTACTGCAAAGAGTAAAGTGGGGCGGTAACCATGACAATGGGATTTTCATTTTTTAGTTTGACATAACTCTCATCATTGAATTGCTTTTTAAAATATACAACGTGCAAGGTCATTAAATATAGTATGGATAACATCTTATTTTTGTTTTATAGACTCCAAAAAACTTTAAAAAGTAGTTCTCGATCATACTCATCGAAATTGAATTGGATATGAGCACTGTAGAAAGTATAGCAAAAAAAAAAAAATTATCATATGGAAATTGAAGAAAGTATCCCAAGTAAAAGAAATGAGAAATACCTTAACAAAGTCGAAATACATTGAGTTCATCAGTCTCACCCTCGAGCATGCTTTCATAATTACAGTGAATTTGGAAAGACTGATCAATTTGTAGTAAAAGTTGGAAGTTGCCACTTAGTCATTTATGCAAATCAAAACATAACTTTTGTACATTTGGACGAATAAAGCAAAAAATAAGAACCAAAGCAAATAACAAAAGACAGAAACATAAAGCAGAAAAATTTTCATGCAATAAGCTGCAGTTAGTATATTGGGTTATCAAAATTTTGAGTTTTACTTTTTTATTTGTTTGCAACTTACAAACATACATATAAATAACTCCATTAGAAATTCAATGCCATGAGAGGTGTACCATTACAAAAAATCATGCCTTGCTTATATTCTCCATCAGAGCGTCCAAGAACATAATAACCTTAGGCAGGAACTTTCTAATGCTATATATATGGGTTAATTCAAAGATCCTTGATTGAAGCCAAAATGTTATCAATGTCGGTTGACTCCCCATGAGGTGTTTCAGAATAACTATCAAGGATAAATGAAGTCAGGGAAGGCAGGTTCAGGAAACATCGTGGAGTATCACAAATCTATGTACACCGATGCAGTATAGGTAAGTATGATTACACCAAAAATTTACACTGTTGGATTGAAGTAAGGCCTGAGCTAGACAAAAAAAGATATCATATACCATTATAATATCTTTTGAAGCATCCAGTTGGAATATACATACCAACAAAATACAAAGGCTGGCTTTGTGCCTACTTTTAGCAAATGCTAAAAAATCACATAACCTATTCAGATGTAGGTTCATTCTGAACTTTCACCAATTGCAATTTGTTTCACAAAACGCATTCCAAAATGTTATTGTTACATGACATCATAAATGATGAAAATGAGTGAAGATAGCTTGATTCATCATCTATGAAAGATTGAAGCACCATTATCTGAAATTGTTGTCTTATTCCCTATTGAAGATCTTCCCTTGCTACCTCTGACCAATTCTTTTCTACAATGCAGCAAATAGTATAACATGTTTGAGTGATTGGTGGCCTCAGACCCTCAGTTACATAAAATAATGATTATTAGAGTGATCTTTTTCATTCTAAGTAAGTACCACCCCTTTAGAGAAATAATTTTCAATTGAAAGTTTGAAACTATACTAAATGAAGAAATAACCTATTGTGAATTTACAGGTTGGACAACTAATAGCTAGGACATTGGGAAACAATAATAGAACATTTCTTTCAGTGAAAAGAATAACTATTACCTGATGCAGAATCAACAAATTGTAACAAGGTGGAGCACTGATACCGGTAGTCCACTAATGATTATTACCTGATGCAGTCGTTAAAATCATTGTAACAAGGTGATCCCGGATCAGGTTTAGGGCGACTCCCATTGGAACTATTACAAATGAATACACTAAGCATCTAATCAATGGCGCTGAATGAATTATCATACTGCAGCTGTGAGTCTGCCACTTGCTCTTGTGCTACCTATAGTGGCGGTGTCGGTCCCAATCCCACTAGTTCAGCTGGGTTTAGGGCGACACTCATTGGGACTACCGGTATAAGTGCTGCATCAGGTAATAATCATTTGTAACAAGGTGGAGGATCATGTAATAATCATTTGATGAGTCGTTAAAATCATTTGTAACAAGGTGGAGGACCGCCACATCAAGATACCGGGATCTTGACAAAACAATGGCGCTGGTGGCCTTCAAGCAAGGACTCCACAAGGCAAGTTTTCTATACCACCTCAATTGTAATTGTCCAAATGCCACATATGACTACGTCATGAATGAGGCAGTCCTGCATGCCCAAGCCGAGTACAACACTTATGGCGCCACACCACCACTACAGCAAACTCCACTTAAAAACCCCCCAACCCGCCACGTTCTAACAAGGAAACACCACCACCACTCCAAACATAACCACAACACCCAATGACAAAAAAAAAGGGAATGGCAATAGGGTAATTATCAAGACAAGCGGCAAAAAGATCAGCATTATCATAACAAGGGCAACAGACCGTAATGGCAGTAGGGTAATTATCAAGACAAGCGGCAAAAAGATCAGCATTATCATAACAAGGGCAACAGACCGTTTCACAATGATCGCCACGAAAATCGCCACAATAATCCCTCCACAAGTGCTAAAAAATTTGACGTCTTTACAGTCTTGACGGCGTTGTATGAAGAAATATGTGATCAGTGCAAGGATCAAATACCACCACCATCCCCAAGAAAATACCTCAGAGTAGGAAAACCTAGAAACACCGGCAAATGATGCAAACACCATGAAGACAACGGTCACAACACCAACGATTGCAACGCCCACAAGACTGCAATTGAGTAATTATACCGTGACCGAAAGCTGGAGCAGTACAAGGTCTGACAACCGCCTCTGGTTGTCGCCAACATCGAACCAATTCGGCGGATCAACACCATTGATGACGGTGCTTTCATAGGCAGCCTATAACACAGAGCAAGAAAGTGTTATGAGTGCGCTAACCACCCAAAAGAGGTATTCAATATCCGTTATACCGGTCAGCCAAAATGGCCAAAACAGGTTGGGAACGTATCACTTTCTCTAAGGAGGAGGAGCGAGGTATTCACTCACCTCATGATGACCCATTCTTGATAGATGTTGTCCTCGACAAATCGTCTGTAGGAAGGGTACTAGTGGATAGCTGGTCAGCCGTCAACATCATATTCAATGGCTGTTACAAGCAACTACAGCGCAACAACAAACTTTTGCAAGACCACGAGCTGCTACTCAGCTTCTCCGGCGACGTGACCTAACCTCTGGGGTCAAATTATATGCGCTTATCATTCGGGACAATCCCTTGCACGGTGGAAATACATACTGAATTCATAGTGGTCGACTGCTTCAGCTCATACAATGCCATTATCGGTCGCCTAGCTCTCAACAAGCTGAAATGCATCATCGACGGGTACATGTTACTCATGAAGTTCCCGACACCCAACCGCACCGGGTCTGTCAGGGAAAGTCAGTCAATTACACGAGAGTGTTACTCAACGACGGTGTCAAGGTCAAGAGGCAGCCATGAAATTTTAACAGTAGCTAATACACCACAGTTGATCGACAAAATCGAGCACCCAGAGAGAACTGTTCGTATCGGAGCCCAACTCTCCCCCGAGATAGCGGCTGAACTCATCCAGCTTCTCAAAGAGACTGTCGCGGTCTTTACATGTTCATACGCCGACATGCGGATCAACAGTCTGTTTTCGCCTCTCCCGTCGTCGTTATCTCCCTCGTTTGAGGATCAACAGTCTGTTTTTGCACCTTGGCCGCCTCGTCAATCATAAAATTGACGTAGTCATTAATCCCGCCAATGTCAACCATCGCTTTTTTAAGAACTTCGGTGGTTCTTTTGTTCGTACGAATCGTAACTACAAAAGAAAGCACGTATATCGTCACTTTTGGGAAAAATAATAGCATATCACAATTCTATTGATTTCACTTACCAAGCTCCCGAGTCAAGCACAAGTGAAGAAGTAGCGACCAATGTGATAGGATGCGAAGATCTAGGCAGCTTTTGTGCTCCCAGCAATAGTGCACCTGACACACCCACTGTCGTTCAATGTCCGTCAACTTCGGTCTCCAACCCTCTGCAAGCAGAGACAAGATATCACATAACAAAACATGGCAGCATAAACAACAAGCAGGGCAGCAAATATTACACTCAATACAAAAACAAAGCCTCAAGCACATAGACAACAACCTTTTATGGCTTAGAACTTCGAGGGAACCTGAAACCGCGGAACCTTCGCCCTATCTGGCCTCATGTCATACTCCCAACCATCGGTAGCAACACACACAGTAGCCCGCCGATTTGTGGAAGAATCGGGCGTATGTTCCTGAAGTTTCGGAGCTCTAGGTCGATGAGTTAGTTTAACAGTCCCGCCACATTTTTCCTCTCGTTATACTTCAGCCACTGTCGGAAATTCACACCCCGACAAATCCCATAAGGTGGTCAAAGGATCCATCAATTAGTCTATCAAATCATATATGGAATATGCACCATAAACACCAATTACTTCATATGATCCACAATTAAAGGAGTAAATTCTTACATAGATTGGGCATGTGACTGAGGCTCAAAGAGCAAATCAGTCAAAATCCAAAATTTGAGAACTTCCGGCAGTAATTCAATGGTATGGACACCCATATAGTTGATATGGACACCAAATATAATGGTCTCTCACATCCAACTTTCACCAGCTGAAACTCATCTAGCTACTCGTTAGCTTGCTGAGATCAAGGAGTCCAGGCAATACTATCGAGTAATATCAAAATCCAGATAAGTTCTACCTTTGACATCTAGCTCCGGGTAATAAAAGCTCAGTGCTTTGCATATCCCCGGTTATTGTTCTTTGAATATATCTGCAAGGTTATGAGCTTAAAATAACCACACACACATATATACTCTGCTTTACCCGAAGCTTTGAAGCACTAGCATGTGTCGTTATCATATGCTGACTTTTCTGTATGCTAAATACTAGCTCATGTGTGAGTTATATAATTTACCAAGCATCTGATACTTGTTATCTAAATATGCATACATAACATGTTGGCATCCCATACTTAATTGCTTATTTCATATAGTTTAAAGCACTGCTTCAATCATTATCAGTAGCTTACTACTAGACTCCACATCATCTTTGATGTGAGTCTATTGTCATTTACAATTGACAAGCATCAGAAATTACTTTTTTCTTTACACAACTTGTGACCAACATGATATCTGTGCTAGCTTTCTAGCAACTGTGTATTCATTCATGCTTTAAGACAATGGCACTTTGTGTATATATGTTGCTTATGTCCATCTAAATGCAATGTCTTATGATCACACAGTACATCCGTTTCAATTTTAGCTTCACCTACTTGAATTGGAATTTGAACGTGATCATGCTTGTCATTAGCTCACAAGCACTCTATTATATATATTGCGCACTTCCAAATAATTTAGGTGCTAAACCTATTTGTCATATTTTCATCGAATGTATGATATGCTATAATCTTAAGTTCAAGTGCCACATATAAGCAATATCACACTTGTCTGCTAAGCTCTCTTGCCTCTTAATTTATCTGCTTATTGAGATATATATGGAGCTATGGACACCACTTGCCTATTAAGATTGTCTTAAGCAAGTTCACAAGTACCACAGTTGCTAACTCACCTACTATACATGTCATGTTTGCCTTCTTTCTTGATCTGCTATGCTTCAAGTAATGTGCCACGTATCAAATACGTAACACACTTACTTTCTCTGTCAATATATTGCTGCCTAGATGTCATAAACTGAGCATGTCATTCCAAAATGAACACAGACCCTCTCTGAGATTTGTCTTCTTTGGAAAACCAAATTTCCAATTTTACATTTATCTGATTGACATATATGCTAAACTTGTTGCATTTCCATTGAATACATGATCTACATGGTGTATACTCAATAAACTCAGTGCTGCATATAAATGATACGCCCAAAATATACGCTCAACTTAACCCTGCAAGATGTAGTCGTTAGCAATATAGAGTAAGCAGGGATCGTTCAAGCCAGGGATTGAGGGTAACTATATTAATCACACAAAAGAAAACAAAACAAGACTAAACCAACACTAAAAGAAACGTCATACAACAAAAAGAAAAGAGAAAAAGATGGAGGGACAGATAGGGGATAGAAGAGGGCACTGCAATCCTAAAAACGAAACTGAACTGGGGGTTTTTGGGTTTTTAACAAAAATGAATAGAAAACAAAGAAAAGAAAAACGATTTTGAGTTTAAGGTTTGAAAGATATGGATGAAGATGTCAGGAACTCGGAAATCCACCACCAAAATATGCTTGAGACAAATTTATCATCCTAGTTTCAATTACTAAGTCGTGAAAAAGGTTTCAATCAAGAACAAACCATGAAGCATGCGTGAGTTCTTATTACTTCCCTAGATTACTTAAGCAAGATGAACGCACCATTACTAAGCCTTTAGAATAAACAATCAAGGTATAGAACGCTATCCTATCAACAATTCATTCTAAGCATTAATCACGTGTGGAAGTTTGATCGAAACAAGTATGCAAAACTAGTGTGGAACGCCTACCTAGCATGCAATCCTTTTTATTTGGTTTCACCTATTGTCCTATAGGTTTTACTACCATTGAAACAAGCATTATTAACCGTTTAGGAGATTAAAATACCTATTTCTAGCCCCACTCACATGATCATAATATTTTATGTGCGCATTCATAAAACATAAACATGCAAGAGTTATCTGTAAACCAAAACCAAATAAACAATTTCACAACAAAGCAATCACGAAACTAGGAATCATAATATTGTCAAAAACATACCTTAGGGGCTTCAAACCTTGCCCCTAACAAAAGTGAATTAGCCACACATCGTCTCAAAATTCACAACTAGAAACATATAAGTTTGAATTACAAGAAAATAAAAACTGTAAAGGGCAGAAGATGAGAGCCACGAATCCACTTTTAGGCGGCCTTGAACGCAAGAACCCCCCTCAAGATGGTACACGGCAAGGCTTGATGAAGATGGATGATGATGTGCACGGTTTTTGCTCTTGGAGGACTTGGAAATTTCAAGACTTTGTGTGCTAGGGTTTAGGGCAGAAGATGGCGCTGTAGGGTCGTAGTTTTCAACGTGTTCTGCTGCTCTATATATATGTGGAGCAGCCCCAAGTTTCCTTTTTCAATTCTGCTTTGAAAGCCTCCCCTAGTTGCTTCAGGATTACTCTACTTGGTGCATAATTAAATGATTTTCAAGCCTTAATAATCTTCCCAAAATCTTGATGAATCATCCTAGGACTCTCCTTCATATTTGCAGCAGCAATAACCATCCAAAAATGCCCTGGAAATCCGTCCAAAGAAGAATTCTGCCTAACTGTCCTGTTTTGACTAGGATTCAATTTCTGACTCTGAAGCTTCCTTCTTGGACAAGGAACGAAAGGAACGACTCCGTCTTGACAGGTTTCTGGATGGTTCTTGACTCGCATATGTTCTATGACACCATATCTTGTAGATTGATCAACAACTTTCTGGAAAAACTCCAATTAAATAGCCGGAAAAGACCTCCCAAAAAGTTTCGTGAAAAGCTGACAGTTTCTGCCTTATCGGGAAGCCTAGTTTGTGCTTGGTTTCCTACTGCCTCGTTGACACTTCTGTCACGCCCCTGATTTTACACACATGAAAATCGATATATATAATCCCATAATTATACATGCGTGAACGTTCAGTCATCAATACAAAATACCTGGAATGTTTTTCCCTTTTAAACCAAGTACATGTTGATGCCCTGAACCCTTAAAGTTAATATACACTCGCTCCATAGAGTTATATATTACACAAGCTTACGAATTAAATTGTCGACAACAAGATAAAACGTAAATGCTCCTCAGAGCTCACTACAACGGAAGTCCAAATAACGGTAAAGTCACATAATTTGCTTCCTACCGTTTAGCTGCAAGTATGCAACCCCCACTTTAGCCACGATTTTCCTGACCTGCAGGATTAACCCCTACACCGTTTGAATAGTGTACCGGGTTGCCACACAACAAACCCGGTAAGCTTTTGCAAGCCCTTATGAGTAACTCAAACCCCACACAACTCACACCAATCACGAGAATAACTCACACAAATCACGTTTAAATAAATAAACAAAGCACGAGATAAACTCACTCAAATCACGAGATAAACTCACACAAATCACGTTTAAATAAATAAACAAAGCACGAGATAAACCCACTCAAATCACATTTAAATCAATAAACAAACACGGGATAAACCCACTCAAATCACGTTTAAATCAATAAACAAGTACGGGATAAACCCACTCAAATCACGTTTAAATCAATAAACAAGCACGTGATAAACCCACTCAAATCACGTTTAAATCAATAAACAAGCACGGCGGACAGACTAGAGCTCTAACTGATCGTATTCACTAACCCGGCCAAAGGTGTGAAGTCCCGATTTTCCCACCCACGATCCTCAACTCGTAAGTCTTTGGACCCGCAGTATAAATACCAAAACATTAAAGGAGTCACAATGGACCCAAAATGTTACACGAATCTAAAATGAAAGATTCCCCGTAATTGATCCCTATCAATTACTCCCGGTAAAAACCCATATTTAAATAAACCACCCACGAACTAAAATGTTCCTCAAATACACAAATCACACGCTTTTCAAAACAAATCAAAATCAACATTTCCACAATCATTTATTTTCCAAAAGCCACAACCCAAAACAATAAAAAGCATCATTTCATGCATATTGTTTCAAAATCCACAAACCACCAAAACATATATATTTCACGTAAATATATATATACGTAGTCATCCGCTCAGGAATGCCTACTAATACCAACTATAGTTTGCAGTTAACTAAATAACTCTCAAAACAGTATGGTGAACCCGTTCGTGATATGAACTTCGTGAGATTACTCACCTCGAACTCCTGCTGCGTCTTCAATACAGAACCGAACCAAAACTATCACCAACCACTCGTCCAAATACTTCGTCAAGTACCTAATCACATACGGTTCCAACTTAGTAACGATTCACATTTGATTTAAGTTCGAAACCCCTGTTTTGAACTAAAATCCCCAAAGTGGCGCCAATTGAGGCAAAACCACATCCGAGACCTCCCAAAGTCTCCGGAATACGCCCACGATCGATGTGACCAAACCACAAGTCGATCGGACGCTCGAATCCCACGGATCGAATAAATTCACCGATATGAAACGGCAAAAATCATAACAAATCCATTCGAACTCCAAAATTTGCATATTATATATCAAAACGCTCGTATCGACGAGTAGAAGACATATAATACCAAAAACAGTCCCATACATGGCCGGAACACAGCCGGAACGCCGCCACAGGCGGTGGCGCACCGCCGCCGGCCAAAACTCAATATTTCACAAAACTCCCAACATCAAAAAGCTTCATCTAAGCATGCTTGTGAACTTTCATAACTGGATCGAAGTCAGAAAACAAGCCTAAGGGATCGAAAACTACCTCACAAGCCGTGAACAGTAATCCAATCCGAGTTGATCGAAGTTTCACGTGAATCGATCCTAACAACCACCAAGGATCGATCGGCGAGGCTGCTCTGAGCTCAACCAAGAAGACTCGAAGCCTTGAAGTCGCCGGAACTATGTTTTCCGGTCGGGTCCGAAAACACCAAGCTGCACTGCCTTGCTGCGCCCTGCACGGTGGTTATCGCCACAAGAGGATGCCACAGAGACGACCAGAAGGAGGAGACGAGTCGTTCTGTGCAGGTTTCACGGCTAGAGGTCGCCGGAGATCGCCGGAAAAGCCGGGTCGGATCGGCCGGGTCCGGGTCGGGTCAGTCGAAAATCTTTGATACTGAAGGTATCGACCGAGAGAGAAAAGGGAGAGAAAAAAAAAACTTCCGGAAAAGGAAAGTGGGAATAATGAAATAATTTTTGATTTTTCTCTATTTATACTAAAATGGAAACTTCTTCCCATAGCCATCACTTCTTCATACGAACTCCGATTTACGCGTTCCGCATGTCCACGAACTCGTATCAAAGCGCTCTACAACTTTTGTGAAGGAAGTTTTCGGAGAATCCCAACGCATCAAAAGTCAACCTTGAACCCCCCCCCCCCCCCCCCTAAAGTCATACTTTTCAAATAACTAATTCGTCCGAAACACTTCCGCTCTGTCCACGAGCCCCGAAACCGTCCAACAACCATAAATTAGAATCCGGAAACTCCTCGGAAAATAAATACGAATTTCTGGGGCATCACAACTTCTGACCAGTTATTTGGCTGTAGTTGAAGTATGGCTCCATTGCTCCCTTTCAGCTCCTATTTCTCTTGAATCACTTCACGAACTACCTAAAAAGAAAACAAAGTTAAAACTGACTTTTTAAAAGAAATAGCTAAGAAAAGTGTAGAGGATGGCACATTATATTTGTCGCATTTATGCTCCTATCAATAAACAACGTCATACCCAAGGCTGCTAATCTCTTGGCTCTTATAAAATAATTGGATACACGCACAACACATATCTATTGCTGTCTTCATTATTATCAATATAAGCCACCTTCCCGGTCTTGCTAACATTCCTCCACAACATGCTTTCTACACTAGCATAAGGACTCTTAGTCCCACATAAAAGACAATGTAAAGGAGAGGGGTTCCCTTACCTATAAAAGGGACCCCTCCTCCCACTTAAACATCCATCCCATTACACACTTTGTAATCCCTTTGGGCTGTAAGGCCCAAACCCATATACTGCAACACTTCAAGTAGACATAGTTTCCCGCTAAGGCTGGAAACGAACCACTATACATTTTGTCTTTTCTCTCTCTTTCTTTAACGTTAATTAGAGCCTTCGGTTTCTAACATTAACAAAGTCATATACTAGTGTAAAATAGTAAAAATCTTCAAATTCTTAAAATTTTGAATGACCAAATGATTATAGATTTAGCTGATTTTTTGTAGACACAATTTTTACATAGGAATCTAAAGAATTAATTATTGAAATTATTAATAAAGCCATATATTAGTGTAAAATAATAGAAAATTTTCAAATTCTTAAAGTAAGGAGATTCTCTCTAGAACGAGCATTATATATATATATATATATATATATATATATATATAGGGTCCCTTTTTTTGGTCATTTTAAGAGATTGATTATTTGATCAATTTTTCGATCACTTATCAACATCTCCACCAAGTTGTTAGGCCTATATGAGTAGATCAATTCTACAAATTTTCAGCAACTGTGATTTACAATATAAACATGAACGGTTCAGGTTTGACAGATTTTGTTCGTCCATTGATTTAATCTAGTTCGATATCTTAACGGTCACCCATTTGGCTAAAAATTAACATAAGTGATCTATTCATGGAGTCCTAAGAAGCGCATGGTAGAGATGTCGATATGTGATCGAAAAGTGGGTTCCACAATGGATCCCTCAAAATGACGCAAAAAAAAAAAATCTCTTAATGGAAGGACACACGCACACACACATGTTTACAAGTCAATATCTTCAGGAAACGGAGAAAATGCAGTCTTTGAGAGAGATGGAAGTGGATTGATTGATAATAAGATGAGAGAAGAAACTTGGACAAGTTTCATTGATTAATCGAATAAATAGATACAAAATTTTAATTACTTAGATGTGGCTTAGAAATTTCGCCGAAGAATTCTTGTGTTTCTTCAACAAATGGACACATTTAGCTATCGAATGAAATCATTTTGGCAAAACAATATGACTGGCTTATTTAGAGCCAACACGTTCTTAGAAAGTAGTTGTGTGTGTGTGTGTAGGATCTAAAGATGATCTCTTTAAATTTGAAATATGAGGATACTTTTATTTTTATCATTTAGTTTAATAATATAAACCATTCATTCCCTAGTTACAAACATACATAAATCTTATAAAAAATTAGCCAAATCGGAATCCGTTTAACCATTTGATTATCACAATGTTCCTTTCAATTTTATCTAACGGACAACATTTATTTACACAATTTCGAATGACCAAATGATTATGAATTTAGTTGATTTTTTGTATACACAATTTTTGCATAGGAATCTAAAGAATCAATGGTTCAAATTATTAACAAAGCCATATACTAGTGTAAAATAGTAAAAATCTTCAAAGCCTTAAAATTTTGAATGACCAAATGATTATGGATTTAGTTGATTTTTTTGTAGACACAATTTTTGCGTATGAATCTAAAGAATCAATTGTTGAAATTATTAATAAAGCCATATATTAGTGTAATAGTAAAAATCTTCAAATTCTTAAAGGAGATTCTCTCTAGAACGAGCATTATATATAGGGTCCTTCTACTGAGGGTCCCATTTTTTGGTCATTTTAAGAGCTTGATTGTTTGATCAATTTTTCAATTACTTATCAACATCTCCACCGTTCAGATGTTAGGCATATATGAGTAACTCAATTATGCAAATTCTCAGCCAAATTGATAATCATTAATATATTTAAAACTACGATTTACAATTATAAACATGAACCGTTCATGTTTGATAAATTTTGTTCGTCCATTGATTTAATATAATTTGATACCTTAACAGTCACCCATTTGGCTGAAAATTTATAGAAATAATCTATTCATAGAGTCCTAAGAAGTGAATAGTGGAGATGTCGATGTGTGATCGAAAAGTGGGTTCCACGATGGATCTCTCAAAATGACTAAAAAAATGAATCTTTTAATAGAAGGACCCTATATATACACGTAGACATACACACATATTTACAAGTCATTATCTTCACGAAACGGCTAAAATGCAGTCTTTCCTAGTGAGAGAGATGGAAGTGGCACAATTAATGCTATGTGACATTGATTGATAATAAGATAAGAGTAGAAATTTATTGGACAAGTTTAATTGATTAATCGAATAAATAGACACAAAATTACATATGTGGCTTAGAAATTTCACCGAAGAATTCTTGCATTTCTTCAACAAATGGACACATTTAGCTATCAAATAAAATCATTTTAGCAAAACAATATGACTGACTTTTTTTTTTTTTTAAAGGATGACTAACTTATTTAGAGCCAACACGTTCTTAGAAAGTGGCTGTGTGTGTGTGTCTAGGATCTAAAGATGATCTCTTTAAATTTGAATGTTAGGATGCTTTTATTTTTATTATTTAGTTTAATAATCTAAACCATTCATTCTTTAGTTACAAATACGCATGAATTTTATAAAAACTTAGCCAAATTGGAATATCCGCTTAACCATTGATTATCACAATATTCGTTTCAATTTTATCTAACGGACAACATTTATTTACACAATTTTGAATGACCAAATGATTATGAATTTAGTTGATTTTTTGTATACACAATTTTTGCATAGGAATGTAAATAATCAACGGTTGAAATTATTAATAAAGCCATATGTTAGTGTAAAATAGTAAAAATCTTCCAAATTCTTAAAATTTTGAATGACCAAATTATTATGGATTTAGTTGATTTTTTATAGACACAATTTTTACATAGGAATCTAAATCAATTGTTGAAATTATTAATAAAGCCATATACTGTAAAATCGTAAAAATCTTCAAATTCTTAAAGCAAGGAGATTCTCTCTAGAACGAGCATTATATATATATAGGGTCCTTCTACTGAGGGTCTCTGTTTTTGGTCATTTTAAGAGATTGATTATTTGATCATTTTTCAATCACTTATCAACATCTCCACCATTCAGTTGTTAGGCCTATATAAGTCAATTATGCAAATTTTCAGCCAAATTGATCATCGTTAATTTATTCAAAACTATGATTTACAATTATATACATGAACGGTTCAGGTTTGATAGATGTTGTTCGTCCATTGATTTAATCTAGTTCGATATCTTAACGGTCACTCATTTAGCTAAAAATTTGCAGAATTGATATATTCTTGGAGTCCTTAGAAGTGAATGGCTGAGATGTTGATATGTAATAAAAAAGTAGTTCCACAATGGATCCCTCAAAATGACTTAAAAAATGAATCTCTTAATGGAAGGGCCCTGTATATACACGTAGACATACACACATATTTACAAGTCATTATCTTCACGAAATGGCTAAAATGCAGTCTTCCCTAGTGAGAGAGATGGAAGTGGCACAATTAATGCGATGTGACATTGATTGATAAATAAACTAGAGAAAAAATTTGGACAAGTTTCATTGATTAATCGAATAAATGGATACAAACATATTCTTGTTTTGTTCAAACAGTCATTGCAGTCTACATCACTAACATAATGTTATATATCCAGCGTTCTAGATAACTATATATAGAGAATAGTCTGACATAGAAATTATTGAGAAATAAACCAGTTGAAGTTAAATATTCAACTACCCAACTGAAAAAACTAGAAAAATAAAAGACAATAGCGGTGCCAATCTTGTATGAAAGTTATGAAAATTATATATTTAGCTAAAGCATTTTGCATGTGTGTGAATCACAAAAAACAAATTCCTCATCTAGATCAGTTCTTCGATCATTCTTTGGAAGCTAATTTCATGTTTCATGGGGAATGCATTTGATAAATTACTAGGACTATCTCCAGCAAACCCAAATAATCGAGTTCATTTCATTTCTTTAATTGTATTCAACCTTGAATTGCTTAACTTTAGTTTGTTTGTAATTTTATTTCTTCAAATTTTGGCAGTGAATATTGACCATAAATATATGGAAAAATGACTACGAGACGCCTCCCCATATAAGACCCTTCCTTACAAATCCAAGACTAAGTTCAAGGGAGGACCTCATACTCTTTATTTGAACCTTCCTTACATTATGTGCCTTCGTCAAAAAAACAGACGAAGAGAGAATCAAGCAATTACAAATCACAGCTCAATCAGCATTTAGTATCATAAATGTAATTGATATTTCCGTTGTAATCCTATCCCTATATAAAGGGGTTATGAATGAAATGAGTAGACCAATTCCAATCCATTTTTACTTTTACACGTTATCAGCACGCTCAGAGCTAATAGTCAAAAGAAAAGAAAAAAAAAAACCCTAGTTTTTCTAGTTACTTTCTCCTTCCCGTCGAAAAAAAACCAACCCTAGAAGAAGAAAAAAAAAAAAAACTCCCTCTGCCTAGCATCTCGATCCCAGCCCAGCGTGCCGGCGTCTGCATACCGAACACCGACTTCGTCAACCCTCTTCCTCATCATCGCCGTCGACACGATCCACCATTGCTCCTCACCTAAGCTCACAGCCGGCGCTCTCCACCGTCACAGCATCCACGATCGACCAGAACTGCCTCGTCTCTTACACCTAGATCAGTTCCCGGCGTCGATCGATAGACCAGACAAGAACTCTTGCAGATTCCGACACGGGACAACCCATACGACGACCTCCATTCGTCTCCAATCGATCCATACTCGCCGCCTGCAGCCACGTCATCCCTCGAGCTAGACCCATCTTGATCAGAAGCTGAAGCAGACTTCAGGCACTCGACCCAGACCTCGAGAACCCCGGCAGAGGTTGCCGGATTTTCCAACACCAGATCTTAGTTAACTGACAACCAAAAAAAAAAAAGCAAAGAAGAAAAAGTGAACTGACCCAAAGAAAAGGGCGACCCAGAAAGAAAAGGCCTTGAGTGTGGCGTGGCCCAGCAAAAAAAAAAAACAAACAAAAGAAGTAGGCCTTTCGGCCGAGAGAAAAAAGAGGAGCCCCCCCCCCCCCCCCCCCCCCGGCCCAGAAAAGAAAAAAAAAACAGAAATAAAAGAAGAGAAAAAGAAAAGACCCGGCCCACTGCTGAAAAAAAAGAGGAAGCGGTCCAGTTCTCAAGTCCAAAAAAAAAAAAAAAACATCGCTACGCACGCCTGCATCAACACGCGCGTGCGCTAGAATTGTTTTATTTTTCGAAACCAAGTATGTTCTCTTTAATTTATTTAATTTCATACTATGGTAAATTCTCATTATTTATTTTCTTGAGCATGCTATATATTTTATTGTTTATGCTTTTATTATAAATTTTTCGAGCATGCTTAGTTAGATTATATTAATTATTTTACGCATGCTTTGTTATTTATGCTTTATATAATTATCTTTAAGCCATGATTATATATTTGATTTTTGAGCATGCCATATATATCTATATATATTGTTATATATTATTTATGAAATTTTGAGCATGTTTTTATTTTATTTACGCTTATATAAATTATGTCTACGCATGCTTTGTATTTTACTATTGTTTACATTTTATTTTACGCATGCTATATTATTGCTATTATTATGTGTAGTATATAATTTGTTGTATATTTGTGAAATTTGAGCATGCCATGTAGTTTATTTTTATGCTATATTTAAATGTGCTATGATTATTTCTAATGCAACATATCAATACCGTTTGGCCATGATAATGAAAATTCATGCGCATTATACACACACTTACTGTGATAAAGTATTTTCACATAGCATCGAAAAAAAAATGTGACCATTGACGCGCTCGAAGCAAGCGCATAATTTAACCCTGAAAATATCGTTAGTAGTATAAGTAAGTAGGGATCGTTCTATTCCGGGGATTGAGGGTACACTTGTAATTGTATAACAAATAAAGAAAAGTATTATTTACAAAAATAAAATAAAGAATATAAATATATACAATTGTATAAACAAATAAAGAATTAAAATAATAAAGTATTATTTACAAAAATAAAGAATAAATATATACAAGTAACAAAATAAAAGGGGGGGGGGGATTAGGATTCTTAAAATTAAAATTAAAATAAATAAAATAAAGAAAACGTAAAAACATATATACAAGGGTGGATCGCAAGGAACAAAGATCAAAACCACATCCATATGCAAGAAATCCAATTACAATTCCTATAGTTGATTTTAAATGTCATGAGAGAGGAGTTGATCATGTGAAACATTCGAAAGCAAATGATTTCCCATATTTTACTTTTCAATGCTAATTAACCTAAGCGAAAGCACCTAGATTAATCCTATCAAACATGCAATCAGGCCCTAGAAAGCTAGTCAATCATGACATGTTCAACGCATTAGACATAGAGAAAGGCTATCAACTCAAGTGTACAACTTAGTTATGGAAAAGTCCACCTAATTGCAATCCTCTTCAATTAAATTCGATTCTTGTCCAGAACCTTTACTACTTTTGATTCAAGTTACACAAAACGAAAAGTCGATTTCATGTTCTTAAACCTAGCACCAATTACATGCAAATCCTATAAGTGTCGACCCAAATAAGATAAACATATAAAAGTTTTCTGTAAAGCAAATTTAATCGAACAAACTCACATAAGCGACTTAGAATCACAATTATAGAATTCGAAAACTTTATTTAAACATAGAAATTGGGCTTAAACTTTGCCCTAAACATTATTGTTAACTAGAAACAAGTTCATACGAAATCAAATAAGGAAACCAAAAAAGTTACAAGGAAAAGGAACGAATTACACCGTGAGTGGAGATGGAGATGGAGAGCTAGATGGTTGGATCTTGAATCTTGGAAGCAAGCCTTCAAGGTGGATGATGGAGGATATGATCTTCACGGCTCCTTCTTCTTCTTGCTCTCCTTGCTTGAAAATGCAGAAACTTAAAACTAGAGAATGGAGAAGGAAAATGAAAAGGAAATGGAGAGACAAAGAAGATGAAATGGATGAAGGAATTTGTGGGAAAATGAAAACTAAGGAAAATGGAGAGGAAATGGTGAGACAAGGAGATGAAATGGATGAAGGAATGTGTTTAGGAAAATGGAAAGGAAATGGAGAGACAAAGAAGATGGAATGGATGAAGGAATGTGTTTTAGAATGAGAGGAGAAGGTGTTTATATAGGGAAGAAAAAGAAGAGTGAAATGATGAGTGGAAGAAAAATAATGAAAGTGGAGTATGAAAGTGATTTGTAAAATATGGAAAAGAAAGAGAAATGATGAAATGAAAGCAAAGCATGAAGGTGCAGCAACATGGAAGTGATGATGATCTATTAAAGAGATTGTAGAAAAAATATATCCAAGGAAAAAGAGAAAAGCATCTAGCTTTCTTCATGTGGGTGGGAAACATGAATATGTGGTGTTGAGCTGTTTTCAGGTCAGTTTCTTCCCCTTTATTCCTTCAATTATTTCTCCAACAAGACTTCATTATATGCCTTCGACTTCTTCATATGAAATGTTCCACTATGAGTGTAGATCATCCTGACAAATTTTCAGAGCTTCAATCCATGTGGTTGGGCCGGAAATGCTGCTGGACCTCTTACAGGTCCAGTTTTCCGGTTTTGCTTCTGTAGAAAATTGGGCTGATTGTTTGAAGGCCTTCCACTCATATTTTTCTCTGGCACTCTTCATAAGAAATGATCCTTTGGGTGTCTATAATGGATCTGGAAGGTTTTAGCTCATTTGAAGTTCATTTGGTCAGGCGGCCGCTCCTTCTTCCTTGCTTGGCTCTGATTCTCCTAGCCGGAGTAAGAAAATATTCAAGGTTGACTTTTTAGTGCATTTTCATTCTTCTCCATCATTTCTAGGTAATTATGGACCTAACGCTCATTTCACCTTCATTTACTCCAATGTACCTAAAAATAGAAATTGAATTAAAAATCGATTCAGTTAAGGAATTAACTAAGCAAAATGTGAGGAATTAACTATTAAAATACCGCATTAAAATGCTCCTATCAACCATTACGAATCTTGGTCTTGAAATCTAATTCATATATTTGGAAAATAATTTACGTGGATGTCTTTATGACTGCGTAATTTATATCTTCTCTCTTGTTTTATGTAGATGGCTGATCCAACTCGACCTGAGTTTGACATCTTGGACTCAGAAGGACTTGAGTACCATCGTTGGGTTTCCGATATGGAAACTGCATTTGTGGCAAAAGACTACACTGCCACCATTACTGATCCCAAAGATGATGAACTATCTAATAAGGTGAAAGCAGATGCCTTAATTTTTCTGAGGCGACATATTGATCCTAGCCTACGCTGGGAGTACCTTCAGTTGAAGACACCCAAAGCACTGTGGGATGCCCTTAAAGGACGTTTTGGGAACATTCACGATACTTTGCTCCCAGGACTGGCTGTTCAGTGGAATGGAATCCGCTTGCTTGACTATAGAAAGGTCAATGACTTCAACAAGGATATGTTGCGCTTAAAGGCACGTCTCAATTTCTGTGGAAGGGAAATCACAGAAGATGATATGATCTACAAGACTCTTACCACCTTTCCTAATTCAGCTTTTATACTAGCGAACCAGTATCAGTTGGATTATGACAACAAAAGAATCACAACCTTCAATAAGTTGATAAGCCTACTGCAAGGGGCTGAGAGACAAAATAAGATTCTCTTGAATAACAATGCCAGGCCCACTGGGACAAAGAAAATTCCCGAGGCTAATTATGGAAAAATGAAAGGTGAAAATAACTCCAATGCAAGGGGGTTTAGACGTGCTGATCCCTACCCACGTGGCAACAATGCACCACGTGGAAAGGGACATGGGGATCATGGAAACAAGATGCCAAAGGAAAGAGTTGACAATGAACCATGCTATAGGTGTGGATTCATTGGGCATTGGTACAAGAACTGCCAAGCAAACAACAGAGTAGCAGCCAATTACAAGAGGTATAGAGAGTCTAAAGAACAAGTGGCTCACTATATGGAAGAAGGAGGTCATGACCTAGACGTCAACCTTACAGTTGCAGACTCCAACGGCAAAGAGGAACTTGCTAAGTCAATGGATGCTCTCAATCTTGACTGATCTGCTTTATTCATTTTATTTTCCAAAGACAGTTGTGAAGGCATAATGCCTCATTTTTAATTAGACTATTGTTTGGTCTTAAAGTTTATTTTCAATCATGGATTGATGAATAAGATTTCTGAACAAGACCTTGATTTGATTATCGTTGGCTTATTAATAAATTTTGAATTTTATTCTGAAGCACCGAATTTATTCAAATTTATTTACTACACATATTTACATGGTTCGACATAGCACTATAAAGATGTAAAGCAATACATCTAGAGAAAAATTATTAGAATGAAAAGAATACCATTCTACGCAAATAGAAATACTCTAAAGAATATGAGTTATATTTTCTAAATATCCCATTTATTTGTAGGAATGAATGGAGGAGAACTTGAGTGCTTAGATGATAGTGGGACTACCCACACAATATTAAGAAATAGGCAATTATTCATTGAACTAATAGCCTATAATTCCTCTGTGACTACGATGATTGGATTATCAAAACTAATAAAATGGCGAGGAACTGCCAAATTTCTGCTGCCTAATGGCGCAACATTTGAAGTCACAGACGCTCTATATGCACCAAGAGCTAATCGAACCTTGTTAATGTTTCAAAGCTATTTGTGCCAAAGATTATCCAGTAAAAACACACCGTGAGAATGGAACTAAATACCTTGATATTACATCTAATGACTATGGAAGGAAACACATCTTAGAGAAACTTATGAGCCAATTTAGTGGACTATACCTCACTACAATTTGGATCATTGAATCCTATACTGTCACCAACAATGAAATGTGGGACACTGACTCATACATGCTTTTGCATGACCGCCTATGGCACCGAGGTCGTGACATGATGATCCGTATTTTTCAAGGACTCACACGGACATCCCTTCTTTCGAGTGAAAAATGGGAGAAAAATCTGCCACACTGCAAGGTGTCGATTCTAGGATTGCTCAAATGCAGTCATTGCTTTCTGAAGTACCAGAAGCACTACCTCCCTCCCATTATGCCTCATTGACTATTTCAAAGGCACATCACTTGTTTTGCAAAGCCTGCTCTTTAGCAAAAACAGGATCGAGACCTTCCTATGCTAAAGATACAAAACAAAACATTCCATTCTTACAAATGATACAAAGAGATGTCTGTGGATATATCTATCCAGAATGCGGACCATTCAAGAACTTTATGGTTCTGGAGGATGCTTCGAAAATCTGGTCACATGTAGTTTTATTGTCCACAAGAAATGCTGCCATACTCCTAGCACAGATTATACGTTTAAAGGCTCACCACCCCGATCACCCTATCAAGTCTATAAGGCTTGATAATGCTGGAGAGTTTACATCAAAAGCATTTGATAATTATTGCATATCTATTTGGATCGATGTAGAGCATCTTGTATCCCATGTGCATACAAAAAATGGCCTCGTAGAAGCCACCATCAAAAGGCTATAGATGGTGGCTAGGGCATTGGTTATGCGCACCAGCCTGCCTATATCTGCATGGGGTTATGCAATATTACACGCAGCTTTACTTATTCGTTACAGACCCACAGCTAGCCAACCATTATCAGCGTACCAGTTGGTAACTGGATATGAGCCTGACACTTCACACTTACGCATATTTGGTTGAGTAGTATATGTGCCTATTGCGCCCCTACAGCGCACCAAAATGGGTCCTCAGAGACGATTAAGTATTTATGTTGGATACAAATCCCCAACAATTATCCGTTATTTGGAACCCTTGATAGGCAATCTCTCTACCGCTAGATTTGCGGATTGTCACTTTGATGAGACAGTCTTCCCGTCTTTTGGGGGAGATAGGAAAAAGGATTTTCCAAGGGAACGACAGGAATTGTCGTGGTTTGTCCCCACTCTGTCTTATCTCGATCCCCGCACTTCATAAAGTGAAAGTGAAGTGAAAAGAATAATCGATATTCAGAACGTAGCAGATTCGATGCCTGATACGTTTACTGATATCGCAAAAGTGACGAGATCACATATACCAGCTGCAAATGTGTCTGCAAGGTTAGAAGTCCCCAACAAGGGGCACGGTGCCGCAGATAGAGGCACTAACCGCACCTAGTGGAGGTGTGGTTGAGGCCGTGGCTCCCAAAGGAAGAGGGGGAGGCCACTTGGTTCGATTGACACTCACCCAAGGAAGAAGAGGGTGAGTATGGCACAAACCAATCATCAATGTATAGAATCCCTCTCATGAGATTGTCTCTGATTATAGTTATGTCCATGAATCAATACTGGAGGACGCTTCGATGTTTGAAATGATTCCAGAGAACAAAGAAATCTCAAAGGATTACGAGAGTACGTATGAGTTGATAGAAAGATCTTCCATATATACACATTGATGATATATACTGTTGCTCAAGGAATCATAGAGCACGATGATATCGAACCACGCTTTGTTGAAAAATGTCAACAAAGAGCAGATTGGCCTAAATGGAATGAATCAATCCAGGTAGAATTAGATTCTCTGACAAAGAGACAGGTATTTGGTCCGGTAGTGCTAACCCCACCAAGTGTAAAGCCTGTAGGACATAAATGGACCTTTGTCAGAAAGAGTAATGAGAAGAATGAAGTCCTGAGATACAAGACTCGCCTTGTGGTGCAAGGTTTCTCACAATGCCCTGGAATTGACTACGAGGAGACATACTCTCCCGTAATGGACGTTATAATGTTCAGCTACTTAGTTAGCTTAGTAATTTCCGAAGGACTAGAAATGCAGCTCATAGTTTTGGTTACTGCATATCTCCATGGGGATCTAGATTCAGAGATATATAAGAAAGTGCCTGATAGCCTTACATTACCCAAGCCAAGTGACTCTAAACCACGGAGTGCATTTTGCAACTAGGTTGAAACGCTCACTTTACGGATTAAAACAATCCAGGCGGATGTGGTATACCCGTCTAAGTGACTACTTGATTGGGAAGGGATATAAGAACGATGAATTATGCTCCTGCGTATTCATGAAGAAAACAAGTTCTGGATTTGCAATTGTAGCAGTATATGTCGATGATATGAACATAACAGGTACTCTTGATGAAATAAGAGAAACCGCGAGCTACTTGAAATCCGAATTTGAGATGAAGGATCTTGGGAAAACTCTAGTCTATCTAGGCTTTGAACTAGAACACCGAGTTTGTGGAATATTAATCCACCATTCTGCATATGTCCAAAAGTCAGGCAATATAACATGGACAAAGCACATCCTGCTAGCACTCCCATGATCGGTCAAAGTTTGGATGCAAGGAAAGATCCATTTCGTCCAAAGGAAGATGACGAAAAGCTGTTGGGAGCTGAAATTCCCTATCTAAGTGCAATAGGCGCATTGCTGTACTTAACCCAATTTACTCAACCAAACATTGCATTCTCAGTGAACTTGTTAGCTAGATTTAGCTCAGCGCCAACGCAGCGTCACTGGAATGGTATCAAGTACATTTTCGATACCTAAAAGGAACCATTGACTTGGGACTGTTCTTTCCCTACAGAGAGGCAAGAGGGATCGCAGATGGAACTGCAATCCCCAAAGGAAATGTTGATGGCGAAAGCGCCAGTCCCTACACCGAAACACCAAATGACGTTTTGGTTGGTTTTGCTGATACTGGGTATCTCTCTGACCCACATAAAGGTCGTTCCCAAACTGGTTATGTATTTACCAATGGGAACACGGTGATATCTTGGAGATCAACCAAGCAAACCCTTGTGGCTACCTCCTCGAACCACTCAGAGATCATTGTTGTACATGAGACGGTTCGTGAGTGTGTATGGTTAAGAACTATCATTGCACATATTCGAGGGATTAGTGGTTTGAGTTCTACCACTAAAGAGCCTACTTGCATTTATAAAGATAATGCAACTTGCATCGGACATATAAAGCTAAGATATATCAAGGGGATAATACAAAACACATATCACCAAAGTTGTTCTACAATCAGCAACAACAGACCCTTCTCAAGATTCAAGTGAATCAAGCAAGGTCTGAGGAGAATGTGGCAGATTTGTTCACCAAATCACTGCCTAAGGCCACATTTGAGAAACATGTGAAAAGTATAGGAATGCAAAGACTTTCCAAGCTCACTTGATTAATGTAATGATCAGGGGCAGGTGTAGACGTCAGGGGGAGTCTAACACACACATGTCATTCTCAAATGTAGAAGGTGCGTTGTGCTCTTTTCCTTCGACCAAGTTTTATTTTTGTCCCACAGGGTTTTTATTGTTACTTGGCAAGGTTTTTAGTGAGGCAACAACTCATGCACCATTTCGTCTTTGACTTGGCACAAGGGGGAGTGTTAAAGGAAAAGCACATTATGTGTCTTCGTCAAAGAAACAGACGAAGAGAGAATCAAGCAATTACAAATCACAGCTCAATCAGCATTTAGTATCATAAATGTAATTGATATTTCCGTTGTAATCCTATCCCTACATAAAAGGGTTATGAATGAAATGAGTAGACCAATTCCAATCCATTTTTACTTTTACAGTCTAATCTAGTCCTCCTTATTTTCGGTTTAGCAATTAAGAATACAAGGCTATGTCTTAAATTTGTCCTTCATCATTAATCATATGTATCAACATTATAAAAGTCCAGTTGAAAAATGATTCAGACTACAAGAGCTGATTTGCTAACCTTCCCTAACAATACCGGTGAGATTTTTTTTATTTTATATTGCATTTATTTATACATATACTAGCTTTCTTCACACATGTTATGTATGTATAATTTAAAAAAAAAAACAATGATAAAAGAGGTCATTTTAGAGTGTCATATTATAATTCAGGTAACATAAGTTACCCCATGATAATTAATGTCACCTCTTTATGACTTGACATTGAGAATACAAATAATTACAAAAACTGCCACCGCAGCTCTCTCTCTCTCCTCAAGCCCGTCTGAACCCTTATCAACTGCGCCTCCGAGGTCGTCGACTTCCGCAGCTCCGCCGACAACTTGGTCCTCTACCACGAGTGCGACTGGGACGCCCACGGCAGCTGCTCCATCTCCACCACACAAGATCGCACCCCGATCGAGGGCTTCTCCGGCTGCCCCTCCCTGTACAGTTCATCCAGATCTAGGAGATTCATTCCGGTTTTCGATGGCTTAGCCTCTCGTAAATGAAGACAACAATCGTGGCGATGAAGGTAATGTCCTTTTTAATAGGCAATCAATTTCACCGCTCTCAAATTTGATCTGGTTTTCTTCTCTCAATTTTGCATAGTGTTTCGGTGCTCTGGTTCGAAATTAGTAAATTAACAATTCATTCATCCGAATATCTTTGTTTACAGCCAATCTGTTTGAATTGATTGCGTATTGTGAGCCGTATAAATCATATTTTAGTGCATTATGGTGTAATTCTTGTTGATCTGGTAAGCTTTTGGTTGATTTGGTGCAATTTTGAGTTTTGCGACTCTTATGTGTCAATGCTGATGGTGAACTCATTGCAAATCTGCTTCATTTGCTTTGATTTACTTCAATTGTTGTCGTGGCAAGATTCTCTCCAGCAAGAACAGTGCTTGGAAGTAGAACTTGAAAAAAACAGCTTCATGGTAAGATGTTTTTCTTATTATTATGTTTCATGTCCATCAGATAATTGGGAAGCTGATAAGATATAAGTAGTGGATTACTCGGGTTCCTATATTCAATGTTAGGTCTACTTGTGATTTGTTAATTTGTTGCCGAGTGTTGTTCTTTTCCTTTTTGTTCTCTGGATTGATTATCAATTTGATATTTACCCTACTTTGACTTGTTTTTTGCTACAAGCTTTATGTTTATATTCATGATTGTTTGTTGAAAAGGAAATTGACTGCTTCTGCAAATACATTTATGAATGAAGGGAAGGTTGCTACAGATCCAATAGGTAATGCTCTCAGCTAGCTTTTGATACTTTTTTAATTTATTAGTAATAATTAGTGTAACTGATGTATCACTTTTGAGTTGTTCCCTTTTGTTGTCATATTGACAAAATTCCACTTTGTATGTGTTTGCATAACATTGTTTTAGATGACTTCATGGTATATATTGAGTGATTTTCTCAAGAGTAGACATATTTTAGATTTGGATATGCAGCAATTGATGCACCAGGAGGGTTCCACTTTGAATGGGGGTATGTTTGTGGGACATATTCATTGCAAGGACAAATGAGAAGCACTCAGAGTCTGCTGCAGCTTACATTGAGGTTTGGTCATTATGTTATATTTAGATTTCTTTATCCATAATATATTCTTTATTAATAGAAGTCACTATCAATCATATGTCATTTGCCAAGTTATTGACAAAGTCACTATTAAATCCATATCATTGGCTAGGTCAAATTGCATGTCATTAACCATGTCACTATTATACACAAATCATTGACCAAGTCATATTGCATGTCACTGTTATACACGTCTCTGATCAAGTCACTGGCCAATGCAGCCTAGATCCCTAGTTAGTGAGGTCACTAGTCAAGTCACTGTTAACCTCAAGTCACTGGCCATGTCACAGTAATGACCATGTCATTGATCATGTAACTGTTAAAGTCAGTGTCAATCACATGTCACTTGCCAAGTCACTGGCAAATTTACTGTTATATCCATGTCATTGGCCAAGTCACATTATATGTCACTAACCATGTCACTGTTATGCACATGTCACTAATCAAGTCACAATGCATGTCATTAACCATGTCACTGTTATACACGTTACTAACTGAGTTACTGGCTGGCCATGTCACAGGTCAGGTCCCTAGTTAGTGAGATCACTAGCCAAGTCACTGTTAACCTCAATTCATTGGTCATGTCACAGTCATGAACATGTCACTGTCAAAGTCATTGATGATCTTCTCATTTTCACAATTTTGTACAGGATATACAAACATGACACATGGTCTAGGGTAAAAGAAAATAGAGGGAAGAAAGTGAAGAAGAAGATTATGAAGAAGAAGCAAAAGTTCCAGCCAGGTAGAAAAAAGTTATGAAGAAGAGTAGCAAGGACAGAAGAAATTTTAGAAATTTGTTTATGGCTTAGGATGCAAGTCATTGGCCAATTGTAAACTCTAGCTTAGGCCTCATCAAAAAGCCCGCGCATCAAGTGGGCCAATGGAGGCCCGCCGGCCCTGAGGGCTTTTAGCCCGGCCCGTCAAAAAACCCGCAAAAGCCCGCCTCGGTGGGCCGAGGGCTGGCCCGCCAAAAGCCCGCAAAAACCCGGCCCGGCCCGTAAAATCCCGTAAAATATTATATATATATATATATATGTGTGTGTGTAGATATGTGTGTGTGTGTTTATAAGTATATATATACACACACTCACACATAGATATATATTTGTGTGTGTGTTTATATATATATATATGTGTGTGTGTGTGTGTGTGTGTGTGTGTGTGTTATATATAGAAAAGATATATATGCATTACCGCATAATAAATATATATATATATATATAGATATATATTATATGTGTGTGTGTGTGTGTTTATATATATGTATATATATTTATATATGTGTGTGTGTGTTTGTATATATAATTATATATATAGATATATATATATATATATATATATATATATATATATGTGTGTGTGTTTATATATATATATATATATATATATGTGTGTGTGTGTGTGTGTGTGTGTGTGTGTGTTTATATATATACAGCAACGTTCTAAAGAGGACGTCCGTGAAAAACTTAATCTGCGGACGAAAGCTTCTCAACCGTTGATTGGTTTAAATGAAAAGCTATGGCTCAGATTGAATTCTTCATTTGCATGCGGGTCCCACCCACATATTCTCTGTCTCCCGCACAGTCCGATTAGTCAACACTCTCCTCATCTGTCTCTAGCTAACTCTGTTCTATTTCTAAAGATTGAAACTTGCTCGTGATCCTGATCCTCCTTCATCTCTCCAATCTCCAAATCCATAAACAGATTGACTGGAAAGTGGAAATCTTGAAATAGGCAAGCCCTCACTTTTCATATATATCACCACCCCAAAGAAACCCGCCGACGATCGCTCCGCCTCAAGCTCCGCTCCAACTTCACATTCGCCTCTCCCTTTCACCATTCTCGCAATCTCATTCCCTTCGACGTCCCTCTCATCTTCTATAAGCTTTCATCAAGAGTTCTTTTTTCTTTTAAATTGAATCACAATTAAGCAAACCCAGACTGTTCTGTAAATTCAAACATGAATTTCCAATTAATAGAGTTGAGCCCGGAAATTGATGCCTAAAAAAAAAATCTTATCTCTGAGAAACTGATGCCCATAAACACCTTGATTTTGAGAGAGCTAGAATATTAGAACTCAAAAGGGGAGGACATATATCTAAAAGACAGAAATTAGGAGAGAAGTCTAGAGGAGTTCAGTACCAAACTACCAACCCAGATCGAACAAAAGAAAAACGAAGAAAAATTCTTCTAAGTCAAGCTTCATCGGTGAGATGCAACTATGGAAACGCAATGGTAGAAGAGACTGGAATTTGGTGACTGCCTAACATTTGAGATGGGTCTGGTCTTTTCGTGGCACCGCCTTCAAAAAAAGACCGGTAGCAAACCGGGCACCATGAAGATGAAGCTATCCGCCTATTCCCCTTTGATATCCAGAATTCTGAGTTGAGAAACGTTTCGAGAAAAGCTGACGTTTGATTGGAGCATTTGAATCAATGATTTTTGGCAGCTTCTGATCAATTGAAATTTCGACTCTGACCACCTTCAATTCCATAAGCGGCTTCTGCAAATTCAACTCCACCTTCTAGAGCAACCTCAAACCAACCAATGTGTCTCCAATTCTCCCATATCAGCATTAACGCCTGCAAAATGATGAAATTGAACTGTTAGTACTTTCAGACTCTTCAATTTGAATCATAGCCTATATCCAAATTGTGCAGAGACCATGAACTCTAAGATTTTATAGATCCAGATCCCCACCAATGACACAGATCACCAGGAAAAAAAAACTCATATTCTTCCTCCAGTTCTTCTTCTCCCATCTTGCGATGCAAACCTCATCTAAAAATCTTCATACAAAATGATGATTTCAGCGACCCAATCTCATTCTCAACCTTCCTATGCTCCAGAACTAGAAATGAATTCACCCAGTGACCACTTTTCACTTCCCGAAAGAAACCAAGTCAGACCCACACCTTTACTGAGTTCACTCAGATGATTTTGTTGTCATTTGTTAACGATGATGATTAGAGAGGATGAGAGTCGAAGGGGATGGGATTGTGAGAGTGGTGGAGGGGAGGAGAGAATGTGAAGTTAGAGAGAAGCTTTAGGCAGCGGTGGCGGTGGTGGCGGTTGGCGGGTTTCTTTGGGGAATGGGAGATGAGCAACAACACTAGAAAGTGCTGCCGATTTCAAGATTAAAACTTTCTATTCAAGCTGCTTATGTTTTTGGAGTTGGAGATTGGAGAGACAGAGAAAGATCGGGATTAAGAGAAGATTCAGTCCTAGAAAACCATATTAGAGTTAGAGACGGAGGAGGACATGTGGGTGGAACCCACATGGAAATGAAGTTGATTGACTGGCTGACACGTGTTTGTCCGCATTTCTCATTGTTCACGGACGTCCTCTTCTGATCCCTGCTGTATATATATATATATATATATATATATATATATATATATCACTACTACAAAAAGTTAATCACACAACACCAATCAGATAACGGAATAGAAATTGACTGTTGTGTGTTTGAGTGAACTCTATTATACAACGGTATTAGTGATGTTCTGTTGTGTGAATGTCAGCAAAGTGATAATTATTTTCTCATAACTACATTGCACAACACAATTAAGCATTATCCGTTGTCTGAGTCTTAAAAAATTTAGAGCAGATTTTCCTCCACTTTGAAATATTAATTGCCTCTCGAAATATTGAAATTTGGGTTACCAGGTACAACGGTATAACTATTTCCGTTGTATGATTGAAAACTGGGCACTAAAATTTTGAGGAAGCTCGCTTGAATGTCTTCTACCAAGTACTCCTAGTGCAAGCTGCATAAATTATACAACAGATTTAAGCAATTCTGTTGTCTGAACTAGAAATTTAGGGGGCAAGATTTTGAACCAAAATGCAATAGGCGGCATGTTTCCCTCTATATTTTTGGGTTTTGTTTATGTGTAACACACTCTTACAACAGTGTGTTACGTTTCTGTTGTGGGATCAACTAAACAAGAAGTTTTTATTGTGTCCCCAAAGTCCCAGACCTAGCCACATCTGTCAAAAAGAGAAGGAAAAAAAAACTCTCGATCCTCCGCTCACTCTCACTCTCTCTCTCTCTCTCTCTCTCTCTCTCTCTCTCTCTCTCTCTCTATCTCACACACCCACACTTTCTCTCTTGTGAAACCTCCCTCAACCTTCTCTCTATTGTCATTTCCCCAAGATCCCCAGTTTTCAACTCCAACCTCTCTTCGTCGCAGACCCTGACTCGAGACCCTCTAAATCCCTAAATCATCCATCTTCACGGGGAGCCGACTACGATGGCCTCGATTCTAAAGCCTTCCAAGGGGGTGAGATTCTCAATCCCTAAACCCTAAATCCAAGTCTGTAACACCGAGAAACCCCTATTCTTTTATGTCAATCTCGCCAACTCGATCTCTCTCTCTGCTAGTCTGAGTATCACAAATCGGTATCCGAAATGGAGGAAACCAAAATATGTATGGATCTTCATCTGAATTTTGATCGGAAATTCAGAATCAGTGGAGAAGATGATACAAGCGGTGATGGTGATAAAATACTCAGGGCAAGCCTCGCCTTGCCAAGTTTTACGAATTTCAGGTCCTTCTCTTTTTGTTTTTAAGATTTTAAGATTTTTTCTGTAGAAAAATTGGCTGATATTTCCAGTTTTTGAGGTCAGCCTGTGGAGAAGTAACAGGAGCTAATACGCAGTTGAGGTTCTTTCACTCTCTGCTGGAACCTATGATGTGAAAACTAAGACTGGAGATCCATTCGGAACCATGAAGTAGTCAGCTGAGCTTGCTCACGGTGCTAACAATGGTCTTCATATTGCTGTCAGGCTCTTGGAGCCAATCAAGGAGCAGTTCCCTATTCTCTCTTATGCTGACTTCTACCAGGTAAAATAGATTAACAATTTTATGAATTTGTATATTTATGGTTTCATTTACGGGTTAAAATTTCGGCTTTCAATTATTATTATTATTTTTTAATTTGGGTTTTTGTTTTGGAAATAATTGGCTGGAGTTGTTGCTGTCGAGGTCACTGGTGGACCTAATGTTCCATTCCATCCAGGAAGAGAGGTCAGTTAGCTTTGATTGTCTTTTATATAGATGTATGTATCAATCTTGTAGCTTTGATTGGTATTTATGGAGTTTGGCTGAGCTCTTGGTGAATGTGTCAATGTGTTGTCTTGATTAGGTTGTATTTCAATTGTTTACATGTGTGTTGATTGAGGTTTGATATTTGTTAGTGTGTTACGGTTATTGTAATTTCTTGCTCTTACTGCATTCAGAGTTAGCGTTTAGGAAATTGAATAAAGGCCTTAGGCATGATCTTAATTTTGAGGCCAATGCATTTGCACAATCTTGGATCGTGCATGTTCTAGTGTTTGAGATTAAGAGTTCTTGCTTTCTTGTCCTTTGTTTCTTTCACTCAACCTATATAGATTGTTCTATAGCAGTAGACAAAACAAAACAACGCTTGATTATTTGCCCAAGTCATCATCTTTTCTGGAGTACATACTGTTTAGTTTTTTCATTAGTTATTTTAAATACACTTGGTGTGCATACTATTAAACAAAACAAAACAAGGCTTGATTATTTGCTAAAGTCTTGCATCTTTTCTAGAGTACATACTGTTCAATTTTTCCATTGGTAATGCTAAGCTATACATTATGTACATACTGTTCAGTTTTATTTTTGTTGCTGCAGTTTTGAGTAGTAGAGCTGAGAAGTCCAGCAATTTTCTGGATGCGGAGTATATTTTTGGTCTGTTATTTTAACTAATTTTTTTCCTTAATTTCTTCCATTTGTTATGTTTCTGTGTGAATGAGTTTCTTTATGGTGCAGGATACTCAGCTTGTGTACAAGTATTTAAGGTAAGGTATCAGTGTATACACAAGGATAAGCGGCATGGTTAAAGAATTGGATTGGTGGGTTCTGCTAGGCCTCATTGATCAGTGGGCTGGTGTTAAGGTAAGGTATGCCTTGACTGATTTTTGTGATCGTTACTTATTAAACGTCTCTGTATGCTGATGATTTTATTTTATGTCGAAGAGTATTGCAGTGATCTAATGATTTTAGATGCCAATGATTAGTGAAAGAAGAAAGTTGTCCTCTGAATTATATTAGTGGTGGCTTATTTCTAAGTAGTTACTGAATATAAAGTGAGAAATTTACCCATTTACAATTATTTCTAAGTGGTTACTGAATATCAACAATGGACACATAGCTAACTCTCACTCTCCCATCTCTCTGTGGTGTTACTTTGCAGTGTTAACTTGTTCTTGTCAGACAAGTTCATATTTTGGGTTTCTCTTTTTTGATCAACTCTTACTGTCATATTCTGCTTCTGAAACATGGATAGACATCTAACATATATCTAGCTCTTTGCTATTGTTTGAATTGAGTTTGATGGCAACCTAGCAAGTAAGGATTGTAACTTTTAACTGTCTCTTTTAACTGTTTCCTTTACCAGTACTTGACTATGTAATTAAGATTTATACTTTGATATGTTATGGATATGCCTGTTGAAAATTTGAAATGCGTCAAAACTGTTCATTTGCTTGTTAATTTTTATCTTCCTTCTCAGTTGTTTGTTTGATAATTTCTCATTTTAAAAATAGAAGGAATTAAAGGAAAAGGAATTAGAAGTTTCTTAGATAAATGAAATCATTGAAATGTATTTATTATTGATATACACGCACACAAGTCTCCATGTGTGTGCATGATTATATGTCTCCATCTGTGTGCATGGTATGCTCAATTCATTTAGCATGATCCTTGTTCATGGAATTGTGGAATTTGAGTGCATAGTTAAACATATAACACGATTAATAATGTTTTCTAGTTTCTAATTCTTGTTTTCATTATATATATCTATATAATTTATATCATCCTCAATGATCTGCATAGTATGCTTAATCTTAAACAAGTAGGCCGATTGTGTCTGATATCTCATTGGATAGTTGAATTGATTATCATAATCCATGTCATTTTTCCTTTCAAATAGCAGGCATTATCTTTACTAGTTTTGTTTGTCTTAAATTATGATATGTGCGCCAGTTGATGTGATTTGTTACACATTAATTTCCTTTCAAATAGCAGGCTTGCAAGACCCGAATTGCTAAAAGAGTAACTGCACTGGAAGAACTGCTTCCACAATCTGTAGAGGTAATAATTTGCCTATGCCAGATCATGCATGCAGTTGCTCATTGAAGAAGGGTTTTTAATGACTTGTCAATGGTTTGTTTGTTTTTATTATGTCCTACTGATGCCTTCAATTTGAATTTTTTGAATTAGTAACTTAGTTATTGACATGGGCAGCTGAGTCTGCATATAAACATAATTAGAGTTTGGTATGTAATTCCTAGCAGAATATGCTTATTACACACCTCTTAGCATGCTACCTGTCGTTTCCCGTGTGAATTTTAGTTGTGGTAAAGTTGCAGTTTGTTTACATGATTAAGAACGTGTATAAATGTCTTCAACTCACATTATCATGTAATTAAGGCTATTATGTTTTCTGTGTTGTAGGAAACACCTGCTATAGTCAAGTCCTACTATGACAATAGAATAATTAGATGCCTTAGTGGTGTTGAAGGAGGTAAACTCCTCCAGCTGCATCTTTTTCTTCCTTGCTGAAGTTACATCATTCTACATTTGCAGCTAACTATAATTTTTGGATATATGTCTGCTGAGGATGAGCACGATGCTATGTGGTTTTGGCTGGACAAAGGCAAGTCACATGAATGCCCTATCTATGTTATCGTTTGAGTATCTCTTTTATTTTTTACTTTATATTATGGGGGTTAGTTATTGCTGGCAATGCTTCTATCATAATGTTATCTGTGTGTGTGTGTGTGTGTGTTTGTGCTTAGGTATTTCTCATATTGGTTTCATATTTTTAACAGTGCGTAAGGGGTTCTGTTGTTCTCTTGGACAGTGATGGTGCAGCTGCATTAGTGCTAGCGAGTGGGAAGAAGACACTTGAATGCAATAGTGCCAGCATGTGTGTGTTTTTGGAACAATGATAGTGTATCAGTTTTTGCTATCTTGCATTTGTAATTAGCTAGGATGCAGCAACCATCAAGCTAGCTAGAATGCCTTCTTTTTTGGTTTTATGGTATGGATGGATACATGAATGGATACATGAATGTTACCTCTTTTCATACATTAGATGGTTGAATTAGAGTATTTCAATGCCTAAATCTTATATTGTGCATTATTTTTGTGCAAATATTTCAGGTAAAGAACCAAAAATAATCAAATAACAATCAATTATATTACATTGTATGAATTCACATATATTGTTTATCACACAACAAATCAATTTTAATCACACAACGGTACTTATAAAATTTTGTCGTCTCATTAATACTCGCACAACAGAACAAATAGTTATCAGTTGTCTAATGTTAAATCACACAACGGTTCTTATAAAATTTTGTTGTCTCATTAGTACTCACACAACAGTTCCCATATTTTTCTGTTGTATGATAAGTTAACCAACAATAGTATGGTATTACTTCCGTTGTCTGAGTGTCATTTTTCTGTTGTGTGAAAAGTTAACCAACAATGGTCCCTACTTACTTCTGTTGTCTGATCACCATCGAAACAACAATTGAATGCGCCGCATCCAAAATATGGCATTGGCATGCGCAGAATCGGTGCAACGGTTTTAACTTATGCGTGGTGTCTATCGTATACACACAACGGTGAAACACCGTTGTTGGAGTTTACTCATCACACAACACTGAGATAGACGACAGACATGGTCCAAATCACACAACAGATTTCCACCGTTGTGTGATGCATTTTTTGTAGTAGTGTATATATATGTGTGTGTGTGTGTGTGTGTGTGTGTGGAAGTTCTTATACTTCTATTATTCTATATAGAATATGTGCATATATATATATTCTACATATCGGTTGACCAATTCGATCGGATTCGAAAATATGGTGAAATTGGCTAAATTTTGTACCACACTCATAATTTATTGTAATAAACTCATCCAACGGTCGGTTTTTCCATTTTCTTTGAATTAATATGGGTTGCTCTTTGGAGTATATGATATATAAATATAGGTTTATAAGAGTAACTAAGTTTGACCTTCTTGATCGAATTCGAAACGATAACCAAATTGGCTGGATTTTCTACAACCACCATAAAACATTACAATCTCTCAATCGAGCTGTTGGTTTCTCTGAATTCATTTTCCACTTCATGATTGCTTTAGAATGAACCTAAACAATTTAAATACAATGAATATGTCATACAACTTAAGGAGGAAAATTGGTATAGACTAATGTGTTTGTAATTAAAATTAATTTTTTTTATCTTATGTCCACGCACATCCATTGATGGAATATATACAAACGTGATGTGAAAAAATAAGCACGTTTCGAGGTTGTCACGGCATCGGTCAACCAATAAAACATATAAGTGTCTACGGTTAACTAATCTGATCGGATTCGAAAATATGGTGAAATTGGCTAAATTTTTTACCACACTCATAATTTATTGTAATAAACTCATCCAACGGTCGGTTTTTTCATTTTCTTTGAATTGATAGGGGTTGCTCTTTGGAGTGTATGATATATAAATATAAGTTTATAAGAGTAACTACGTTTGACCTAGTTGATCGAATTCGAAACGAGAACCAAATTGGCTGGATTTTCTAAAACCACCATAAAACATTACAATCTCTTCATCGAGCGGTTGGTTTCTCCGAATTCATTTTCCACTTCATGGTTGATTTAGAATGAACCTAAACAATTTAAATGCAATGTATAAGTCATATAACTTTAGGAATAAAATTGGTATAGTCCAATGTGTTTGTAATTAAAATTAAATTTTTTTATCTTATGTCCACGCACATCCATCAATGGAATATATACAAACGTGATGTGAAAAAATAAGCACGTTTCGCGGTTGCCACGCCATCGGCCAACCAATAAAACATATAAGTGACTACGGTTGACCAATCCGATCAGATTCGAAAATATGGTGAAATTGGCTAAATTTTTTACCACACTCAAAATTTATTGTAATAAACTCATCCAACGGTCGGTTTTTTCATTTTCTTTGAATTGATAGGGGTTGCTCTTTAGAGTGTATGATATATAAATATAAGTTTATAAGAGTAACTACGTTTGACCTAGTTGATCGAATTCGAAACGAGAACCAAATTGGCTGGATTTTCTAAAACCACCATAAAACATTACAATCTCTTCATCGAGCGGTTGGTTTCTCCGAATTCATTTTCCACTTCATGGTTGATTTAGAATGAACCTAAACAATTTAAATGCAATGTATAAGTCATATAACTTTAGGAATAAAATTGTTATAGTCCAATGTGTTTGTAATTAAAATTAAATTTTTTTTATCTTATGTCCACGCACATCCATCAATGGAATATATACAAACGTGATGTGAAAAAATAAGCACGTTTCGCGGTTGCCACGCCATCGGCCAACCAATAAAACATATAAGTGACTACGGTTGACCAATCCGATCAGATTCGAAAATATGGTGAAATTGGCTAAATTTTTTACCACACTCAAAATTTATTGTAATAAACTCATCCAACGGTCGGTTTTTTCATTTTCTTTGAATTGATAGGGGTTGCTCTTTAGAGTGTATGATATATAAATATAAGTTTATAAGAGTAACTACGTTTGACCTAGTTGATCGAATTCGAAACGAGAACTAAATTGGCTGGATTTTCTAAAACCACCATAAAACATTACAATCTCTTCATCGAGCGGTTGGTTTCTCGGAATTCATTTTCCACTTCATGGTTGATTTAGAATGAACCTAAACAATTTAAATGCAGTGTATAAGTCATATAACTTTAGGAATAAAATTGGTATAGTCCAATGTGTTTGTAATTAAAATTAATTTTTTTTATCTTATGTCCACGCACATCCATCAATGGAATATATGCAAACGTGATGTGAAAAAATAAGCACGTTTCGCGGTTGCCACGCCATCGGTCAACCAATAAAACATATAAGTGACTACGGTTGACCAATCCGAACGGATTCGAAAATATGGTGAAATTGGCTAAATTTTTTACCACACTCAAAATTTATTGTAATAAACTCATCCAACGGTCGGTTTCTCATTTTCTTTGAATTGCTATATGTAGCTCTTTGGAGTGTATGATGTATAAATATAGATTTATAAAAAATTAGTGTCTTTAAAAATTTATTTATCAATAAATTAGTATCTATATATAAATATAGATTTTTTTGGGTACAATATAGTTATATAGATATGTTATCTTTGGTTGTATTTGATCATTATCCATTGAATTTCCAAAGCTTGATTAAAAAAAAAAATACTTGTGTCTTTAAATATTTATTTATAAATAAAGCCCGCAAGGCCCCGCCCAAAAAGCCCGCAAGGCCAAGCCCGGCCCGGCCCGAAAAAGCCCACAATGCCCGCTTTATATGGACGGGCTTGGATCCTTTGATTTTTAATAAAACCCGGCCCGGCCCGTTGACGACCCCTACTCTACTTACTAAATCAATTAGCTTTTTATATCTTTTTCAGACCCAAAAAAAAAAAGTTTTTTATATCTTTTTATGGCGTCACTGTTATGTTTAGTTTTTCTTAATAAAACATTATTTTTATACATTTTTTTGCAGCAATTCAAGTTTTAGGCATCTTTTAAATTGACCAAGTCACTATCACTGGTTATGTCATATTGCATGTCACTGGTCAAATCACTGTTAATCTCAAATTACTGGCAAAGTCACCGGCTAATCGTTGACCATGTCATTGTCAATTCCTGTTGTATTGTCTAACTGCCAGATTAAGAACCTCTTCTAAAAATTCCTCACTTAAAGTTGGACAAACACTACAAGACATGTTCTAACAGCTGCATTGTGTTCATTATACGTAAAAAAAAAAAAAAAAAGTGTTGCAACCACCAACAAAATTCTGGATCTTAACTTGCTTTGTGTTGAATTGAATTGACAATGCCCAGAAAAGATGAAAATAAAATTAATAACTTCATTCATTGTATTGATGATTTACAGAAATCTCACTATGAGTATTATAAATCAAACCCAATACAGCATTACATAACCCACTCCATCCCAATAGTATTGTTATCACATACAAGTTTCTAACTAGAAAGTTCTCAAGGCTAAGATACAGCTCCAGAAGAAGTTCCAAACTTAAAATTCAGTGTGCCCTGAAACTACAACATACAAATTTCTGCTTTTATGAAACAAATAAACAAAGAATGGGAGATTAACCAGAGCCGCAGATAGACATACAGAGAGCAATGGAAAGACTAGAGGCTCTCACACGTTTTGAAATTATCATTTAAAACATGGAAACAACGTTGACTACACAGACTTGTACGTGTATTGGCTTGGGAGTCATATCTCAATCATTTTGTTTTGTACTGCTACTTAGCTTCTTGTTCAATAGTTCAGTTCGTAACGGGAAAGCAAAAAAACAATATATTTACCCTTCTTTCTTGCTACCCCTAATTCGACATATAGCTTGACATGTATGAATCTTGTGCCATGATCATTTCTGTCCAAGGTATTTATCTGTAACTTTGCCCTCATACGAAAGAACAAGAGAAAATGAAGAGAAGGCATTAAAGGACGGGAATACTTTGAGTAAAAGAAGAAATGCCACAACATCAGTGATACCAAATTTAATCTTGAACAAATACACAAACAAGAAACAACAACAATGTCAAGGCGTTCCAATTTACAAGACTTGTCTAAGCTTCTAATTACAGTTAAAACCAATGTACAACGATCCCACACATAATAAAAGCAAATGAGTATTGTCAATTAATCATCATTAATTGAATTCATGTTAAACTTATCATCATCATCATTATCAATAACCAGATTCAAATTCATGTTCAGTTTACACTGATATTCAATTGCTGAAGTATAGAATCATCTAAATGTTCATATCATTAATTGATGGCCTGAGTTAAGGTTAGGTCATCTACCGAGTCCCAACATTTACAACACCAGTGGCATTCACAAATCAAAATCATGAAAACAATTATTTCAATACTGAATCAAATTTAAACTGAATTCTTGATGATATATCTTGAGCTGGAATCAAATTACTCACCTCCACTCACCCTCTTCGGAAGGAGACTAGTCAATGTCGTCCTTCTTAATGCAATTGAACATCAAAGCCGCCAAAGAAGCAAAAATACCAGCAAAAACCACCAATCACAAACCCAAATAAAAAAACCCTTAATCATGTCCAAGGCCTTGTTTGCGTACACATCAAATAGGCTGCAGCTGGTATTGGCAGCGGCTTCTCCGCCGCAGCTGCCAGATTTGAGGTGGCGGTGTCCCAATCAGGTGACCTTAATTCTCTACTCCCCGTATCCACAATCAGAGCGAACATCTCAGGCGGTGTCCCAATCCACAGCCGCGTCGTGTAGTACCTGATTCCAATTCTAAGTTCCAGAACCTTCAATTCACTACAATTACAAATTCCAGAGCTGGAAAAAAAACTAGGGAGAATTGAGAAGAGAATCAAACCCGTTGGTAAGGAGATCATAGTAGAGCCTCATGTGCGCGTTTGGCTCTGATCTCTGGAGATGTCTATCATCGAAGGCTCGCTAGATTGCTGGCACAGCTTCAAGAACTCACCCACTGATCCCAAGGACGCGTCGTTCTTCGTCATTGACACTCGAGCGAGGAGGTCTGTCTCTGTGGAGGAGGAGGCGGAGAAAATATACAGAGAGAACTGGCGTTAAGGGCAAAATAGGAATAAAAAAATTTAAAAACTTCTTTTTTAACATCAATTCAATATTCATAAGTAGTAAATTTTCCCTTTGCGTACGATAGCAGGCGCTGGATCGTCTATATCACAGGACCTTCCCCATGAAAACAACATCTTTAACCCACTCTAACAATGATGGTTCAAATTGTAATGTATTACCCAATATACTCTTCTCGGATATCGGCAAGATGCCTTGATTTTCCTTAATTTTTGGCCGGTTTAATTAGATCCATAAATACCCAAGAAAGAAGGTCCAGAAACTTCACAACGCCTAGCCAGCCATGTTTGTCAAGCTTTCTGCTCTCCTACTACCACTAGTACTTCTGGCACACGCAGAAGCCCAAAACCTCAATTTCATCTACAATGATGGTTTCTCTGGCCGTTCTGGTCTTAATCTCAGTCTAGACGGCATAGCAGAGATCACACCAGAAGGTCTCTTGAAGCTTACAAACCACACCAAACAGAGAGGTGGTCATGCCTTCTACCCTAACCCAGTAACCTTCAAGAACTCAGAGAACGACTCCGCTTTCTCCTTCTCCACCAACTTTATCTTTGCCATCCAACCAGAGTACACTACTTCCAGCGGCGATGGAATGGCCTTTGTCATCGCTCCGACGAGAGGCCTCCCCGGAGCTCTGTCGAACCAGTACCTGAGCCTGTTCAACCCCTCCAACAATGGGAAGTTCACCAATCATATTTTTGCTGTGGAGCTTGACACGATCCAGACGCTGGAATTCAGTGACATCAATGACAACCATGTTGGGATCGACATCAATGGCTTGAGATCTGTCACAGCTGCTCCAGCTGGTTATTTTGATGGTCAGTACTTCAAGAACCTGACTCTTATCAGTGGTAAAGAAATGAGAGTTTGGGTTGAATATAATGGTACCAAGAAGCAAATTGAAGTCACTATGGCTCCAATTGGTGTTGTAACTAAAGTTACTAAACCCGCAACTCCACTTTTGTCTTTGAAATATGACCTTTCCCCAATTCTCAACAAAACCATGTATGTTGGCTTTTCCTCTTCAAATGGTCCGTTCCTCACATCCCATTATGTAGTGGGTTGGAGCTTTAGGATGAATGGTCAAGCTCAAGACCTTATAGCTTCCAACCTTCCCAAGTTGCCTAGCATTGCAGGTAAAAAGACGTCCATGCTTTTCACCTTTGGTGTGCCTCTGATTTCAGTGAGTTTGGTTTTGCTAGTGGTTTCTGGGGTGCTTTATGTCATAAGAAGGAAGAGGAAGTTTGCAGAAGTGCTTGAAGATTGGGAGCTAGAGTATGGTCCTCAGAGGTTTAAGTACAAAGAACTGTATATAGCCACCAAAGGGTTTAGGGAAAAGGAGCTTTTGGGAACTGGGGGATTTGGTAAAGTTTATAGAGGTTTATTACCCTCCTCTGAAGTTGAGATTGCGGTGAAGAGGGTATCACTTGAATCAAGACAGGGGATGAAGGAATTTGTAGCAGAAATTGTTAGTATTGGCCGGCTTCGTCACCGGAATTTAGTACAACTGTTGGGATATTGCAGGTATGGTCTTCAAATTTTGATATATTCACCAAATTTCTCTAGTTCTCTGTTTTACTTCAGTATAATTTTTTTTCATACAACTCTCTAGATTTATGTTCTGATGTTTACTCGAGTGTTAAATAGCAATGATATATATTGCTTACTTATTCTTTTCTAAAATCTTCAAGTCATGTTATCACAACTTTATTTGAATAAAGTCTAGAGTTTTCACATCTCTCATGTAATCAGATTATGTATATTTTGATATGTTTGTCTCCATGTGCGAATTTTGGCCGTATATGATGAAGTGTTAATTTGCACTCCTCAACAGTTTAAACATTTTGAGAAACAATAAGCGCTTGTATACAAATATTTGCTTTAACACAGATGTTTAATGCCTTGCTTGCAGGCGAAAAGAGGAGCTGCTTTTGGTCTATGACTACATGCCAAATGGAAGCTTGGACAAATACCTCTTTGATCAACCTGAGATGACCCTTAATTGGAGCCAGAGGTTTAAAGTCATCAAAGGTGTGGCTTCAGGGCTGCTCTATCTTCATGAAGAATGGGAACAGGTTGTGATTCATAGAGATGTGAAGGCAAGTAATGTGTTGCTTGATGGGGAATTCAATGGAAGGCTAGGAGATTTTGGGCTTGCAAGATTATACGACCATGGAACAGACCCTCAAACTACTCATATAGTTGGAACACTAGGGTACCTAGCCCCAGAGCACACAAGAACAGGTCGGGCCACCACGAGCACCGACGTGTTTGCTTTCGGGGCATTTTTGCTCGAAGTTGCTTGCGGAAAAAGGCCAATTAAGACACAGGGTCCAGAACATGTGATTTTGGTTGATTGGGTGTTTTCTTGTTGGAATAGGAGTGACATCCTTGAGGCAAGAGATCAGAGCTTTGGTACGGATTTTGTAGCCGAGGAACTGGAGTTGGTGTTGAAGCTTGGGCTTTTATGCTCTCATTCGGAGCCAGCGGCAAGGCCAAGCATGCGACAAGTCGTTCAGTACTTGGCCGGTGATGTTGCTTTGCCGGAAGTGTCACTTCTCGGGCTTTCTTCTAGTGGCTTAACGGATAGACACCGTGAAGGTTTTGATGACTATGCTATGTCATATCAGTCTTCCTTAGGCAAGGGGTCCTCCCATTCATCATATGTTGCAGAGTCGTCACTACTTTCAGGTAGTCGTTGATTCCAAGCAATTAGTATATATTCGTTCACAAACTTGGAATCAAAAGCCGTACTACTTGCATATGTACCTCTGAAAGTTTATTATTTGTTATAGCTTTTACTAGCGAGATAGCCCGCGCGATGCTGCGGGTATATCATGGACATTATTGACTTCAACAGTATTGAATTTACAAATATTAGGTACACTATATAAATGCGTTGTATATACACATCGAATATTGTTTTACATGATCCAAAATCTGGTACTTTAGCTAATTACTATACACAAATTTGAATCATGAGGTCTTCTAGAATATCATTGTTTTGAAACTGTGAAGCTGGGGCAGCTAATTCAACATGTAACAACTGAGAAACACGATTTCCACAATCATCGAAATGCAACTATTGATAATGTAGAAGTTTAAAGTAGTCCTTCTGCACCGCAGTCAGCAAACCTGTACAGTGCAGTGGAAAAAAACTTAAGCTGATGTATAATGGGGCTGCTTCAAAGGCTATTGCAGTACATTTGTCTTAATCTTTTTTTTTTTCTTTTCTTTTCAGTTGATCAAGGAAATGTCAACAATTTTATTTCCATCACAGCATAGCAATATTAGCGTCCATTAACAATTTCAATTTCTTTATACGTGCACAAATGTCATCTCTGATTCTTCCATTTATAAAACACTTGACGGAAACAAAGAACAGGAAATGAAGCCTAATGCAGACATTGATCTCTCTTGATCATTCTACACACTTTGCTTCACTTTTACATTAGCAAACTGAAAGAAATTCCAACCATTGAAAGTCATTATCTACCTTGAAAGCAAGTATACATGCTACATGTCTCATTTGCATGATACAAACATCTTTTTAACACCTATTACCAACCACCAACTTAAAGCATTCTTGTATTATTCAAGCTGAAGACTTAGTAAAATCTCCATCGATATGAAAAACTATATGCAGAAGATCAATTTTCTTTTTGAATATAATACCCAGCTAATTATCTCCATTATCTGTACATGACATGAAGGAGATAATGTCTGAATAAAATTCAGTAACTGCAGATCTTGCTAACTTGTGAGGAACTGAGGAACCTTAATAATCTTTCAATGACAAAGCATAAATATTATACTAATTGAAATCACAAAATGATGCCTGAAACCACAAATTCAAATGAGTGTATTGCAAAACCTTCGACAATCATGATTATAGTTCAAGAACCTACTACAGAAAGTAAAAAAGTTCAAGCTTAGAAGATAAACACCGAAAACATCACGAAGCAGTAAAACTTAACAAATATCTTTTATTGCTCAGCTATACTTTTTTTACCAACACAATATAGAGATATTTTCTTTGTGTTCTGATTCTTTAGCTTGTTTCAATGAATACTATATTTTAGTTTAAGGATGTAATCAATGTGCTAATAATGTCAGAAAACCAAAATTACATGATTTGATCAGCCATCAGAAGAAGACTATGCCTTTATACATGCTATGATCTCCACCAACTGGAGCTTATGGATGAGTAATACTGGCCTATTAAGTTGGAAATGAGAATCTGTTCCTATTTTAAACTATATATTCTATTTCTGTAATTCGTATATATTATGCCAGTTCCAACTACTGCAAGAAAATACACAGCCAGCAGAGGTAATATTTGAAATGGAAAAAGTCATACCTTGTAATTCATCCCTTGCCCGTGCATCTCACATGAAACAATCCTATCTTTGAGTTGCTCTGCAGCTATGAAGTAGTCTATCCTCATCCTTTTGCCTCTATACCTGCCAGAAAGCCACCCGGTATGTTTATTATGTGGTGTAAACTGTATAATAACAATATATGATTATAATACAGTTCCTAACTTCCTATGTACGTACATCTAATGATTGCACATTCAGATGGAATCACTATGATTCTACATCACTTCAACTCGACCAACACAACAGTAATCCAATTTATTTTCAACGGCAAGTTCCTATGTGCATGAACCATATGGTCTACTTTCCAATGGGATTTCCTGACCAGGAGAAGCCACGCTCCATGTCCTTCTCTTTGTGTAAAAATCGGTATGCATCTATTAGCTTTCCCCTGAAAGATATATCATCAGACAGATAAAGTTATTCTTTATTAAAGTAACAATACAACTGAAACGTAAGGTTCTTGGAAATTGACCTACACAGACCTAGAAAACTGATCTAAACTTGGTTGATTATTCAGTAGCAGCAAACCAAAAGGACTATATATGCTTTGTCTGAATGTGGCCTTGTACGCATAGAAATTCAAACACCAAGGATCCTAGAATAAGAGAAAAATTCAATATTGAATTTCGGAAGGACCACCACAATGAAACCACTTCAGCAATCATCAAGATTTTATAGACCAATTGGTACATGGAAGATTCAATGAAGACCCAACAATCAATTGCCAAAAAATTGAAATAGTTTACCTTAGAATCGGGAGATTTGTCGGCGCCGGAGCTGGAAGATGCGTAGGAGTCGGATTTAGTAGACTTTAGAAGAACGAAAACATGCAAAATACCCTGCTCCTATCCTTTCTTCCTCTCTCTCTCTCTCTCTCTCTCTCTCTCTCGATCAACAAATTGGAAAGAACGAAGCGGTGCCAGAGACTTACATGGCGGACCAAGTATTTGAACGAAGCACTTTTTTCTCTGTCAATCAACAACCACAATTGTTGATCAAAACCTCTCTCAAATTCAGAACTAAATCTCACACTCTCACTCACTATCCAGCTATCCAGCTGGTTGACCTGAATCTCCCTCTCACCCGTGCTGTCGTTGCGTAAAGCAAACACACGTAGCACTGAGCAGCACGACAGGCGCCAAGGCAATTCTGTAAAACAGCAGAAAAATGCAGGGCATAACCGTTAATTCACTGTTCATTCATTTTGTCTTTTCTGAAATGAACAGGAAAAGTGTAGTTTAGCTTTCGTATATTTAGAATAAGTAATGGGAAACCAATTGAAAATCTCCGCCACACCTTCTCAACATTCATGTATCACCGCCGTCTTCTTTCCCGCCGAATTTCACAGAAAAGCAATACTCTGTCTGAAATCTGGACTATTTGGTACATTGTCTATTTCCCTAATTTGTATGCCTTTCTGAAGTTGGAATGCTTATAATCTGTTCTTGCAAAAGTGTTCATCACATTAAGAGTTTCCTAATTGGTGTTGTAGCTTACTCATATCTGGCTGATAAACCCTATATAAATCCCATATAACAGCTGATGTAAATTCAGCTAACTTTATACTCCTTTACGAGTTTATGAATCATAGCTAACTAATTTTGATTTTATCATTATACTCCTTGTTCAGTGAAACAGTCGGAAACTAATTCACCTAATACAGCTGCTGAACCTCCCATATCAACCTTCATAAGCTCAATTGAACAGCAAATTCCTGTCTTGATGTTGTAGCCACCACTGATAACATAAAAGATAGGAAAATAAAGACCTGAGTGCCAGAAAAATAATAGACAAATAAGAGAAGCATTGAACTTTTATTTAAAAAAATACCAACCACTTATAGGACTTCACAACATTTACAGGCATCTAATGTATACTAACAATGCTATTCTTCTATTCCAAGAGTTATGACTTATGAGGACTAGAGTCTAGGGTAAAAAATACATTGTTCTAAGTCAATCTGTAACCACCTATCAAAAGTCAGACCTTTACCCACCAATGCTAATTTAAGCTTAGCAGGTTCACCAGGGGGTTTGTTGGTCAAGTGAATAAAATGTGGAGGATTTGCTGAGGCTGCAGCCACAGCCAAATAGGAACCCATTTTCAGATCTTTGCATTGCTCTTCATTTAATATTTTTGCAGATAGAACATCACTATATAAGGAAGCAATATTTGAGGCCTCTTCTGTTAGTTTCCCTGAAAACATAATGATCATCACATCCAGTCAATACTAGACATAACACAATCAACATAAAAATTACAAGTATAGCCCACCAAAATAGCAATAGTAGAGCTAAAACGAACCGGGTGTGAGAACATTGGCAGGTGAATTCGTGAGCTCTTTCCCAAGTATTATTCCAAAAGCAACATCTTGAGCATACTTGAGCTTCTTCTCAAGTTCAGGTCCAGTTCCAAGACCAAGAATGTCCACAGACTTAAGAGCTGGTTTCTTTGACTCAGATTTATACTTATTATCTTCATATATCCCCAAAACAGCTCCTACAACAAGTCAAGCAATTCCACACTGTTTATAACAACTATCACCATAACTTGAACAATTGAACCAAATGCCAACTTAGAATTAAAAAATTCTGTATCAAAGTACCAGATGCTATCGCAGAAGCTTTGCAAGATTTCGCAGAAAGCCCCTCCGAGGAAGCAAGCACAATAGCAATATCACTTGCTTGAGCAGTCTTTGCCATTGCTGCTGCAGCCTCCCCAAGACCCTTAAAAGCTTCTGTAGACGAAGCAGATTGTCCAAGCCCAAACAAGCCAACCCTCTTCAAGCCAAGACCAGGAAGCTTAACAACAGTAGACTGGCCAGACTTTCCTGTGAAGTCCTCCTCAGTCAAGACATCAGCCAACACCCCACCCAAACAGGAATCCAGCTTCTTCAATATCGGATTTTCAAATTTCGAGTTCTGATCTTTCGCCAAGTCCTTCTCTGTAACACCAACCGCAAGCAGGCCCCCTTTCCATTCTGTTACATCAATCTCTTTCGTCGTGAAAGTGAGCTTCATAAATCACAATCAAATCAATACATCACACAACAAAATCTAGTTACAATCAAGGTACTGTATATGTTTTTCTATGTGATCTTTAGCAAAAGAAGAAACAAATATACCAAGCCCCAACACAAATAGAAACACCGGCAACCTACAAAGAGAGAAGAAAAGAAAATCAAATACCAGCCAACAAAATGTACTCCAAACAAAAACCCCTGCAACCTGAAAGTTTTCTGTGTACCTGCAACTCATTAATATACTTAACAAAGACACAATTCAGAACAGAATAAGAACCAAATTTAGTGTAAAAAAGAAACTGAATCCTAAAAAAATGATACCTTTCCAATATGAGGCAAAGCAGGATGGCAAGAATGAGATTTTTACGGTTCAATCTCAGATTGGGACTTGCAACCCAAAATTTCTACCACATGTTTGGTATCTGTCATGAACCAAAGACTAACTCAAATCCAATGAAATAAACTCAATCTTCAATCATTGCTCCAAATATCAAAACCCAGCAAGTTACTTTGTAGACATTTTGCTGAAAGTGTGCTAATTACTTCCAAAACATTGTCCATTTTATAGTTAGTTCTCTAGTTGACATTAATTAATTAATCCAACACTTTACACTATGTATTTGCTTGACTAGTACGTGCTCATTCTTTGAAAGCAATGGCTTGGCAGCCATGAATTGAATTAAAAGTAGTAGCAAAATGCTTATGTAAATGCCAATGTATGGAGAAGCTACTGTTGTACACACCATAAGTAACAAATGTAAACAAAACTGTACTTAGAGAGAAACTTGACAAATATGGAAAAATTGCATTTAACAAAAGGTGGAACTGAAGACGATTGAAATCAATCATCAACACAGTTCTAGTTTCTACAACTCTATGACTCGTTCTTCTCATTAAAACAGATTCAAGGTGGAACTTGTGTGAAGCTAGAACCCATCAAAATTCTTAATAGAATCATAGTTCAAAACTAAAATTTGACAGAAATTAAGCTTAAATTCCCTGAAAATCCACTACAAATGTAAATCAAAATGCAGAAAATACCAAAACTAGTCTGCTACCCATTGAATTTCTTGACAGAATCACAATTAAAAACAAAAATTAACTCCAATCTACCAAAAATAGGCTGCAAACGTAAACCAACAGCAGAAAATACCAAACTAGCAACAAGAAATCCAGTGCTAAGCAAAAATGGTACAATAATACCTTTCCAAAACGAGGCAAAGCAGAATAACCAGAATGAGATGGTTAGTCATGAACAGCTCGGTGATCTGGAAATCAATATTTCTTCCAATGTCTTTGGTAATCTGTCATGAGTCGATAATTAACTCAACCCTCATAGAACTAACCCAATCCTTAACGAAAACTGGAGAAGACAAGGGATTAAAGAATCAAGAGAGAGCATGTGAGATTGAAGGACGTATTTGGGGCTGAGGTGTTAGGGTTTGTGATTTGAGCATTAGGGATTTTGGGTCTAGATTGGATTTCAAAATAAATGGAGCAGGATATGAGAAGGATGACGAAATGGATGGCGAAGATGGATCGTGGAGGTCCGATTCAGATTTGGTTGTTTGGGTTTTGGTGTGTTCTTCGCTCTGGGTTTTTGACAGTGAGCGGATTAGAAGAGAGATGGGAAAGTAAAAGATAAGAAAAAGGAGGGGAAAAAATTACGAAACAAGCTGAGCGCCAAAGATCCCGCTCGGTCAGGAGGGTCTGGAAGGAGTCAGGGGAGGAGGGAGGGAGAGACCCCGCGTTTCTAAAATTTTTAACTTAGTCCCTCCGCATTTTTGAAAAAAAATTGAACGAAAGTTTAGATATCGGTTAATTTGACGACCGATGTTAATAATAACAATAGAAATCGGTAAATTTATAAACTGATGTTAGCACGACTTTTTACATCACGTGCAATTCTAACCGATTTAATAGTGGTGATGTCTGATAACATAATTCTAGTAGTGTAAGCTAAAAAAAAAACGGAAAAAAAAAAAACTCAATTTTTCTAATTTGTTCTAACAACAGCATTAATTAAAAAAAAAAAAAACTCAGCGAAAGAAACCTTTTCCGAGCTTCTCGGAGCGACTTTGGAATTCGAAACCTAGGTTTCTACTAGTGGCGGCGTTCTTCAGGCAAGGCGACGTCCGTGGAGCGGGTCCTCAGCTTCGATCGTGGTTTTGCGGTGAGAGGTTTCTGACTTGGAGGCCTCTCTGACCGTGTTTGTTCTGGTTTTCGCGGAGTCGGCGATGTTTTTCTCTGATCTTTGTCGGTCCAGCAGGTGGGTGGCTGGTTTCGGCAGATTTGGAGGTGGTGGGTTCTGGGCAGAACGTGGCGGCGACAGGATAACACCAACGATTCACAGTTGTGAGTAGTGAGATGCAGACCTAAGCGTCTGAGATTGTAGTTCTCGGTGACGGAATCTGCGGCGGTCCAGGGAGGCAGAGGGAGGCCAACTTGGTAGGTTGTTTCGCACTGGCTTGGTACTCCTGCTTTGATCGAGCAGTGTTACAGGGGCCATGTTCACCGGGTTGATTGGTTTGCATCTAATGGCCGGCTGGAAGGGTTGCCAGTCAGAAAGTTGGCTTGCAGCAACGTGGGCATGGCAGAGGACGCTTAGGGCTTCTGCAGACTTTGATTGGGTTTGGGCCTGGGCTCCAACTTCAACTACTGGGCTCTATTTTGTGGGCCTTGAAGGAGGGTGTCTTGCCACCCTCATTTATCACTTAAAGGTGAGGGTGGGCCTGGCCCAAGAGGTGGACTTTCTTGGGCAATTGGGCTGATATCTGGTCCAGGATCAATCATTTGCAGATCATGACTTCTGTGGGAGTTGGTAATTATCTAGAATAAGATTGACATTTTTTCAAGCGGTTTATGGATAAAGAATTGCTCCTATTTGTTTGCTAGGAAGTGGCTCTCTGTTGGTACCACAATTGCACGCCTGGCTAATGGAGACACTGAGTTATTTTTAGTTCATGTGTCCTCTTGTAGCTAAAATTGACTTGAAATGAGTTTACATTACTTAGATAGGAGCGTGGTTGTTTCCCCGCCATTTTTCTATTTTTAAGTGTATGTTAGATTCTGATTTATTGGCCGGTCATCTAATAGAATGAACCTTTATTTTTTTAAAAAAAAAACAGCATTAATTAAAAAATTCTCTCTCTCTCTCTCTCTCTCTCTGTCGACCTTGGGCTACTACAGTAAACAATTAGGACTAAACTAATCGTACATATCAAATGGTCGCTCTCTCTCTCTCTCTCTCTCTCGACCTTGGGCTACTACAGTAAACAATTAGGACTAAACTAATCGTACATATCAAACGGTCGTCAATGGTTCTGTAATTTTCTTTTCAAAAAAAAAAAAACAACAACGGTGACGTTATGCTTTCTCTCTCCTCCTCTTCTAAACAAAGGCAGGGCCAGAAATTGTTGCTCTGACTCTGAAAACTGAAGATGGCGGACGATATTGGTTTCTTTGAGCTGAACACCGGAGCTAAGATGCCTTCTTTTGGCTTAGGGACCTGGCAGGCCAGCCCTGGCTTGGTCGGTGACGCCGTCGCTGCCGCCATCAAGGTTTTCCTCTTCCCCTTTTACTCAATCAATCTTCTCAGAAATTGAAGAAAACTTAATTAGATAGTTGAATTTTATACCTGATCGAGATCAAAGTTCACTCTGTTTTTGTGATTCTACAAATTGCAGGCAGGATATCGGCATATTGATTGTGCTCCAGTCTATGGCAATGAGAAGGAGGTAATTTTACATGCTTTTAGTAGCATTTTTTCACTAGTTTTCATGTATTTGTTCATTTCTTAAGTTGCTGTGATTGTAGTTCATATCATTTTGGGCAAGGTCAAATCTTTATGTATATAACTCTAGTTCAGAATTTAAAGGAGATATCTTGGGCTCAATCTATGAAGATGTTTAGGTTCTTACAAGGATGTAGTGTGTGACAAATAGTTTGTATTTATTGTAGATTGGTTTAGTTTTGAAGAAGCTGTTTGAAGACGGTGTGGTGAAGCGCGAGGAGTTGTGGATTACCTCCAAACTAGCGTTTGTTATGATTGTCATGCTAGTTTAATCAACACACTTCCGCCCTCTACGATTTGCATTTTCTAAAATCCAAGATGGTCATCCGCAGGTCTACTGATCATGCACCAGAAGATGTACCGGATGCATTGGATAGGACTTTGAGAGACTTGCAGCTTGATTATGTTGACTTGTACCTGGTATGCGCTACATGTTCTTAGTCTCATGTTATGTCTCTCATACTTCGGTTCTGGAGTGTGTGCGTGATTTATCAGATCATTCAGTTGGGATTCTATGTAGATTTATGCAATATGCCTACTTCAGGGTTTCAATCTACATTTTTTGGATAAGTTTGCCCCATCTGGAAAGCATAGATAAGATATTTGATATTTGATACTTGATACCTTTTAGTCTGGCTGTGTCAGCTATAAAATATGTGATAACTAGCCTTTCATCAATGTTTTATTATTCCATTTTGCGGCCATTATTCACCTGCAGCTAATGAGCCTAATGAAAATTTGAAGATCCACGGGCCAGTGCGGATGAAGAAGGATTCAGTAGGTTCTGGGCCTGAAAACCTTATACAACCAGATATCCCTGCCACATGGAGAGCAATGGAAACTCTCTATGATTCGTGCAAGGCTCGAGCTATTGGTGTGAGCAATTTCGCTACAAAGAAGCTGTCAGATTTGCTGGATGTGGCACGAGTTCCTCCTGCTGTTAACCAAGTGGAGTGCCATCCTTCATGGCAGCAGGCCAAGCTACGATCCTTCTGCAAATCCAAGGGGGTTCACCTTTCTGTGAGTATGCAGTGCAAATCTGAATGTTGTTGTCTTCTGTCTTGAGCAAAATATTGATCGTTGTAGCATTTTTAGTTAGCTAGAACCTAAAAGGGGAGCTATATAATCTTTTTTCAGGGATATTCACCGCTGGGTTCTCCTGGCACAACATTTATCAAAGGCGATGTCCTTAAGAATCCGATTCTTCTCGGTGTGGCAGAGAAGCTAGGCAAGACTCCTGCACAGATTGCTCTTCGATGGGGACTGCAAATGGGTCATAGTGTTCTTCCAAAGAGTACTAATGAAGCAAGGATCAAGGAGAATCTTGATGTCTTTGGCTGGTCTATCCCAGAAGACTTGTTTGCCAAATTTTCTGAAATTGAGCAGGTAAAGTAGTTAGTGGGATTGGTTCTTATTATTTTCCTGGTATCAATACCCTCACCCGTATCGTAGAATGGTCAGTTATGTCATAACCATTCAACACAGCCGACCAGTATAATATAATATGACAGCTTCTGAAGTTCTATTAGATCCTGTAATTGATCGAAGATGGTGATGACAGTCACTGATACTACATTATTTTCCAAATTTGCAGGAAAGGCTATTCGATGGGACCATTTTTGTACATGACACTTTTGGACCCTATAGAAGTGTGGATGAACTCTGGGATGGTGAAATCTAGAAATGCCAGATGAGTGCTGAGCTTGGGAGCATATATTTAAGAGTGAGAGTGGATTTTTATGATTTGTATGAGACCGTGAATGGTTATGGTACTTGTATTCTTGTAAGCTCAGTGCTTTGCTTTGCTTGTCTTGATGGCAACTTGAGCTAAAACAACTATTGCTCAGCGTTGTGCTTGGCTTGTTGGACTAACCGAATACACCATGCTTTCCAATGCTCATATTATTCGAGCCTTCTGGGGCCAAACCTTTTTTGCTTCATGTTGAACCGAAATTTGTGTTGAAGCTTGCTTTGCTAGAAACTTGAAATAGGATTCCTACCTTGCAGATTCATGGAACAACATTTTGTCTGGCCTTTAAACAAATGAACTTCATACTCTACACTGATTAATTTGAGGGCCTTAGAGCATCTCCAACAGAGTAGTTAAATTTAATTTTTAGCTATATTTAACTATTTTTGAAGCAAAATTCAGCTCCAACAGACTAGCTATAGCTTAGCTATATTTAACTTTAGCTAAATTGGCTAGCTATATTTAGCTAGAAAATCCTACATAGCTAAAGCAAAAGTTATATTTCTCTCTCATCTTTTGTCCACATGTCAGTTTACGATTCGATGAAACATAATATATCACTTACAAATAGCTATCATTGATGGAGCAACATTGTTAAATAATTACAAGTTTAGCTAAATTTAACTAAAAAATAAATTCTACTGTTGGAGATGCTCTTAAAGTGTGTTGTATCATAAAGAATAAATTTCGCCTTTATTTTATAAAATTTTAGAGAGTTAATCAAATAAAAAACGGCAGTCAAACAGTTAGTCAGAGACGTAACGTTCTCTCCCGCTCTCCCCATATATAAAGATCTTCTCCAAGAGGCCTGACGCCTGCCTCACTCTCTCGCTTCGAAAATGGCGAATGAAATTCAGTTCTTTGAGTTGAACACCGGAGCCAAGATCCCGTCTTTGGGATTAGGGACCTGGCAATCCAGCCCTGGTGTCGTCGGCGACGCCGTTGCCACCGCCGTCAAGGTCTTCCTTTTTCTCCGATTTGAATCTCGATTGATTTGGCTAATTTAACACTAAACTGATCACACATGTGATTCCACTAATTACAGGCAGGGTATCGCCACATTGATTGTGCTCAACGCTATGGAAATGAAAAGGAGGTAAATTGCAATTGTTTTCTTGCCGAGTTGCTTCAAAGTTATAGCTTTATTTTCTTTAATATCTGTGTATTTGTATCACTGTGTTTAAGAGTACGTTTTTGGATCTAATTGATTGCCTTTCGTTTTTTTTTCTTTTTCTTTTTCTAATCAATTCTTATTCTGTGTGTTTGGCTCATTCTGTGGAGATGTTTAAGTTGCTGCTTGGATTTTGTTGTGATAAAGATGTCGTTTTGGACTTGTTGTAGATTGGTTTGGTTCTGAAGAAGTTGTTCGAAGATGGTGTGGTGAAGCGTGGGGATTTGTGGATTACTTCCAAACTCTGGTTTGTTTTATTTTAAATCGAGTACTGTTGTTATGATTTATGAGCATTGATAAATGTTTATGCTAAAGATCTAAAATGGTCCTGCCGTGAGATGTGAGCTGTTTTCAGCTTAACTAAAACCTTAAGGTTCCTTTAAAATTAGGTAGTTTCTAAATTTCTAAAAGAAATATACAATTCACAGGTGTACTGATCATGCCCCAGAAGATGTAACAGTGGCATTGGAAAAGACTTTGAGAGACTTGCAGCTGGATTATGTTGACTTGTACCTTGTACGTATTATGTTTTCAATGCTTATTCTCAAGATATTGCAGCATGGTGGAACAATTTGTGCATTATCAGAATGTTTTCAGGGGTTTGGTATACTGTAGAGTCTCTAGTAGGTTTGTTCAAGTTGAAATCTGCATATTTCTTCTGTTAAAGTTTGCTGAGGTCAGAGCCATCTCTCTCCCATTTTTTTGATGTGTTAACCGATCCCCTTCAGTCTGGCTGTGTTGCCCTATCTAGATATCAGTTCAAATTACAGATAATTAGCACCAACTTCATCATCATGAATTTGTTATTTTGTCATACCATCTTGTGGACATTCTTTAGCTGGAACTAATTTCCTTCTGACAATATGAAGATGCATTGGCCAGTGCGGTTGAAGAAGGGCTCAGTAGATTTTAGTCCCGAAAACCTTATACAACCAGATATCCCTGCCACATGGAGAGCAATGGAATCTCTCTATGATTTGGGTAAGGCTCGAGCTATTGGTGTGAGCAATTTCTCTACAAAGAAGCTGTCAGATTTGCTGGATGTGGCACGCGTTCTTCCTGCTGTTAACCAAGTGGAGTGTCATCCTTCATGGCAGCAGGCCAAGCTACATTTATTCTGTAAATCCAAGGGAGTTCATGTATCTGTGAGTATGCAAGTATTAAAGTACAATTTCTGTGTTCACTGTCTTCATTCATCCAACTAGTTTACCTATGTTTAATTGGCAAATTTTTACTTTTCTCAGCATTTTGATTTAGCTGAAAGAACTGTGAATTTATCTTTCAGGGATATTCACCGCTTGGTTCTCCTGGCACCACATGGATCAAAAGTGACGTCCTTGAGAATCCGGTTCTGAACACGGTTGCAGAGAAACTAGGGAAAACTGCTGCACAAGTTTCTCTTCGATGGGGTCTGCAAACGGGTCATAGTGTTCTTCCAAAGAGTACTAATGAAGCAAGGATCAAGCAGAACTTCGATGTCTTTGGCTGGTCTATCCCAGAGGACTTGTTCACCAAGCTTTCTCAAATTGAGCAGGCAAGTATTTACTGGTATTAGTCTTATAACCTCCCCAGCGAGTCCCCACCATCAAAAGTTTTGCCAACATCTGATAAGCTTCACCTCGATCAATACCAATAAACACATCGCACCACTATATTACTGTTGCTAAAACATTCTAGACCTCACTTGGAGTTATCCTTGCATCTTCAAATAGGGAATTCTTTGGGATTTGGGATTAGGTTCGTCAGGAGGAATTGTGTTTTGTCTTTGCTCCTTACTACTCCATTGATTTTGATGTATGCAGGCTAGACTGGTAAGAGGGACTTCATTTGTTCATGACACTTTTGGTCCCTACAGGAGTGTTGAGGAATTGTGGGATGGCGAAATCTAGGAAGTCAGCCAGTGCACATATTCTTCAACTGAATTGGATTTTTATGGGTATGGAACTAGGGATTATGATCATCATAACCTCCCAAACCAATTTGATCACAAAGTTGTAAACTTTTCTTCAGTTTATTTAAACATTGCTGAAAATATAACTCTTAATGTTGTTTTATGACGTTATCGGTTATCCTACTTACAATCAGAAGTACATCAAGATTCCTTTCTGAAACTATTGCATTGCATTAGATTTGAGTAATCTTTAATTCTTTAACCGAAAATTCTACTATAGACCTTGGTGGAGGTGGACCACGGTTATGTTTGGTGTGTGAATAGCACGCGCGGTTAGATGGTAAGTGAAACTACTGATAATTAAGACATTCAAAACTGCGATTTACAATTATAGACATGAATAGTTCATGTTTGACAGATTCGATTCGTTCATTGATTTAATCTAGTTCAATACTTTAACAATCATCAATTTGACTGAGAATTTGCAGAATTGATTTATACATTAAGACCTAAAACCTGAACGGTCGAGATGTGGATATACGATCGAAAAGTGGGTCTATCAAAAAAATCCTTAGATATTACCGTATGTGTGTCTGTGTCTTTATATATATATGGGGTCGTGACCACTTACTCAATTTTAGCCCAAAATTAGGTAAATGATCATTTTCCCTCAAATTTAACTTCTAAATTCTGTTGGGCTTGTTTATAACCGGCCTTATTATTGTTTCCTTAAAACCATAGGTCCAATATCACTGACTCCAAACCTCTGTAAAACCCTAAGCAAAGCTCGAAGTCTGAAACGCAGCTACTCCTAAAACCCTGATGGCTTTGTTCTCGTCGATGCTTCGCAGGCCATCCTACTCCTTATTCTCCTTCGTGCTCCGCACCGTCGGTTCTGCAACAACCTTTCACAGCCGATTCTCCACCGTCCCCAATTTCGGCGGTGAGATCACCCGAGAATGCTCTGTTCCATTTCGGCATTTCTCCGCCGCTACCGCCACCGCCATGAAACCGGCCACCGACGAAAGGGTAGTCGGAGCTCTCGAGTCTGAGATCAAGGTCGCCGAAGAGGACATAGAAAATTATAAGGTCAGTGCCTAATTTCAGTTTCTGTTCATTTCCCCAAAATTTCATTTCATTTCGGGATAAATGAGTCATCTTTGTTTTCATTTGTTTTAATTCTTAAATGGGTTTTCGATGAATTGAATTTTGAATAATTAGTAATTGAGTAATGGGTTTGCATTTGTTTTCCCCAAATTGAAGTACTGCTGTTCTTTTTGCGGTTTGCCATCTTTTTTTCATTTTGAATTGGATTTTCACTTTTTCAGTGAATCAAGTTTTACCTAATTGAGGAATGGGTTTGTGTAATGTGACACGTACTAGGTGGGTGAGGTTGCAGATGGGTTTCCTTTTGAAATAGTAGACAATGCTGGAGAGCAGACCATAATGCTCAGAAGAGAATTCGATGGAGAAATCATCAAAGTGGCGGTCGATATTCCTAATGTTTCTTCCACCGAAGACAATGATGATGAGGAGGAGAATGAAGACACTGGGATTCCAATGGTTGTGAGTGTTTCGAAAGGAAATGAGCAGGAGCTGGAGTTTGGGCTCACTGCCTTTTCTGATGAGATTTGCGTCGATAGCTTGTCGATGAGGCAGCCAGAGGATTCTGAAGGATCGAAACGGATTGCATATGAAGGGCCTAATTTTAGGTAAGCTTGTCGTGGGAATGATGATTGTTCTGTTCTATTATGTATGCTTTTATTCAGTTTGTTCATGGTCTGATACGATTTGTTTTTTGTTTTCTTCACCAGTGACTTGGATGAGAGCTTCCAGAAGGCCTTGCAGAAATATCTGGAGGTTCGAGGGATCAAGTCGAGCATAACTAAGTTCTTGCAGGAGTATATGAGGAACAAAGACTTCAGAGAGTACTTGATGTGGTTGAAGAACCTAAAAGGTTTTATTGAGCAGTGATTGTTGCTTTCACGTGTTGGAGCAGTGATTGTTGCTTTCACGTGTTGGATAGAGGGTAGTAGGATTGCAAATCAATTCAGAAGGATGAACAAGATAGGAATAGTAGATTGCAACCAATGAACCAGTGTCGAGGCAGTTTTGATCATGTGAGTCCCTTTGTACACTTAAAAAACAGGGGACATATTTATAACTTGGAAATGGTTTTTATTAATGGATGGTGTTTCCCCTCTTTTAAGACTCAAATAATAATTAGTTTTCCTTGATAAGTTTGAAAGTTTCCCGGCTTCATCGGGAGGAGCAACTACCGATCAATTTTTAGGTCTGGTGAATTCTTGGGCAGTTGCCTGCTAGAATTCAATTCAGTTATGTTGTATGTGTTGGCCATAGAAAGATATATGAAAGAATGAGCCGCATCTCATGCAATCAATGCGCGGCTAATTTTATCCTTCTGTACTTGTAAGCAGGACTTGAAATAGTTCAATAATCTAGCAGGAATGCACTCAACTTTTGCGGAAAAATATAGTTTTAGTCACTCAACTATATAATCTCAAGGGTTATTTTAAGATGTTGAAGAGATGTGAGACCTTTGGTTTGAATATAGGTTGAAATTTTCTGAAATTATAGGACGAAAATTACCTTTAAAAAATGGCATGTTAGGTGTCATGTGACTTTTTTTTATTGAAAAAATTCACTGGCGGACTAAAGTAATAGTCGGAGTTAAAGTTGAGTGACTAAAGTGAGATTTTATAAACATGAGTGACCAAAGTGTTAATCAAGCGAAAGTTGAGTGACTAAAACGATATTTTTTCCAACAATATATGTTTCCCTGTTCACGTTTGACAGTAATAATCAGTATGAGCGGTCGGCATTGCTGTTCGCACCACATGTCTTTATGCAGTTCGCAAACTTATACACCATGCATTTCTTCTTGTAATTTTGGTTTTTTCCCCTCACTTTTTGTCATTAAGATGTTTCCTTTCTAATTATTGTTATTGTTATTTTGTGGTTTAGGAATGGTGAAAGATCCATCTTTTTTTCCGCAAAAGACTGTCTAAACAAGTAAAACATTCACCATGCTCATGCCTTATCATCAAACTCCGAGAAAATTTTGGAGATGAGAAAACAAGTAAGCAGTCGAGTGTTTAGAGATAATACATTGGTGAATTGCCTCTTAACAATACGTATCCTGCATTGTCTTCCAACAATTGATCCAAATAGGTAAACGACATCTTCCTCCCTTCATCAACTATTGTTTGAGAATTCTTTCAATTTTGTGATTGGGTTACCTTACTGTCACTTTTGAAATCGAATAAGCTAATCTTATGCTTTATCTTGGTTCTATTCACCTTTTCAGTACATAAAACATGAGTAACGATACAGATTCTGAAACTCTGCATTTTGATCTGAATACTGGAGCTAAGATTCCTTCTGTTGGCCTTGGAACATGGAAAGCTGAACCAGGTGTGGTCGGTCAAGCTGTCATTGCTGCAGTGAAGGTACATTCTTGATACAGGTTCCTGAAGTATGCTTACATGGTTAGGTATAGGCTCTGTTTTAGGGAAAAATTTATGCTGGAGAATTTTTCCTGGTTATGCAGAATGGCTACAGGCATATTGACTGTGCATCAGTCTATGGTAATGAAAAAGAGGTAATAATTCATCAATTCATAACACCCTGTTACATTTTCTTCCCTTGTATGCTCATTATGCTGGTTCTTCATGTGTGTGTGCACGCATGCTTGTTGTATTGATACCGAGCAGATAGGGGTTGCACTGAAGGAACTATTTTCTACTGGTGTAGTGCATCGCAGTGAAATCTTTATAACATCTAAGCTATGGTATGTGGTCATTCTGCTGCTGAATAACTTGCATACATAAATGTTCTTAATTTTGTTTTTCGTAACTTCTTAATGAAACTGATAGAGTTGGCTATGAGTTTAGAACCAATATTAAGCTTGAGCAGTAACCAATGGAAGCTTATATCGCTTCTTTCAACTCTTTGTGACATCTACAGGTGCAGTGACCATGCACCAGAAGATGTTGCTAAGGCACTAAGCAAGTCTTTAGAAAACCTACAGCTTGACTACATTGATCTATACCTTGTAAGCATCTAGAACTTTAAACTGGAACTTAAGATTTTGTGATAATGAAGAATGTAGAATGATTTTGTGGAACAACCTTCGACAGATTCACTGGCCACTTCGTACAAAGCCCGGGTCACAGGGTTTGACTCCGGAAGTCATGGCTCCATTGTGCCTTCCAGAGACATGGAATGCAATGGAAGGCCTGTACGCATCCGGTCAGGCACGTGCAATTGGTGTGAGCAACTTCTCGACTAAGAAGCTGCAAGACCTCCTTAGTTATGCAAAAGTTCCACCTGCAGTAGATCAAGTTGAGTGTCATCCTGTCTGGCAACAACATTCTCTCCACAACTTGTGCAAATCAACTGGTATTCATTTATCGGTAAGATTTTCTGACACATGTTATATTACCAAACTGTTGAACTAGGCCATTAGTCATCTGTTTCCTATATCTTCCTTTCAGGCGTATTCTCCTCTTGGTTCTCCAGGGTCTTGGGTGAAGGGGGAAATATTGAAGGAACCACTATTGGTTGAAGTTGCTGAAAAACTTCACAAGTCACCGGCACAAGTAGCCCTTCGTTGGGGTATTCAGAGTGGACACAGTATCCTTCCAAAGAGCGTAAACGAATCAAGGATCAAGGAAAATCGAAGTTTATTTGACTGGTGCATTCCTTCAGAGCTCTTCTCAAAATTCTCAGATATTCACCAGGTAATACGCCTGAATATACATGTAACATTCATCAACAGCGGTGGTGTACATGATTTCAATCATACATAATACTTGTCTACTGACATATCTTGCTATTAATGCAGCAAAGGCTCCTCCGTGGTGATTTTGCAATCCATGAGAGCTGTAGTCCTTATAAAAGCCTAGATGAATTGTGGGATGGTGAAATTTGAGACCGATGATTAACAAATGAAGCCTCTTTTTTTAATCCAGGGAAGTTTGTCTATCCCATTTTACATGGAAGAAATTGTACACTAGTATCTTTGGATTTCTTAAACCAGTATCAAATTTGTTATGGTTTCACCAGAGCAATCCGAACTCCGACTTGAACTGTATTGTTCATGTTTAGTGTGTGTGTGTTGGTGGGGTGGTAAGGCTCTGAACTCTCATTTGGGAGGTCAGGAGTTCGAGCCCCATCATGGGTGGGGAGGGGTGGGGATTAAAAAAAAAATTTAAAAAAAAAAAAAAAAAAAAAAAAAGTTTTGTTATGAAATATATTATCTCGACTAGGAGTTGAAATATAAGAAAATTGCTAAAAGGATAATTCTTCAAGTCTTAAGGAGCTATAGGCATAGGCAAAGAGGGAGAGGGTCCTTTGTCAGACCACCCTACCAGAAGGGTTGTTCGACCAAAAATTCTCATCCCATTACATGGATAAGGTGTTGTCTTTGTTGTTCGTATATTTTTTCTTTTCTTTTGTGAGTGATTGAAGATAAGAGAGGAATATCCCTCCAATTTATTAGAAAAGCAATAGTAAGAGGACCGAAACCAATATTTCCGAAAAATGGATTAACAAAAACAAAGAAAGAGGTGCATCCCACCACACCAAATTAAAAGAAGATGTATAATAATTTGTCAGCTTTGTTCTCTTCCCTAAAATTATGGAAGTTCTAAAAGTCATTGAGGAATCTGATATTTAATCAAACCAAAAACTGCCAAGGAATAAGAAAACTGCCAATATAATCAAACACTAGAGATGAATCAACCTCTCTAACCAAATATGTTTTTGATTGCAAACCTAAGAAGCTAATTGCCTTAATGATTGTGATTATCTCCACTACAATAGAACCAAAAACATCAAGATTTAAGGCAAAAACGCAGGGCTAGCCCTGGGCTTATGTTTATTGACAATGAGCCCCATAATGTTTATTGACAAACTATTCGTTGTTAAAAGCCTCGTGCAACAAAATAAAATACATCGCCGTTCAAAGCCTCCTATAAAAAATAAAATAAGAAATAAAAATAGAAATTGACAGGCCTAGTTTGCTCAAGTTAAGGGTCGGCCATTAAATTAATCTTAACCCGGCCATTAAATTAACCTCAACCACTCTAGAGGACAAGGACTCCAAATGTTAAAACACTCAAGATATTCAAGATACGTAGGTAGCTTAAGAGCAAGTCCACCCGTTGAGGTTGGCAGGTCAATACTATTCACTGTTTTTTGTCTTTCATTTTCACCATTTAGCTTGGCAGGTCAGATACTATTCACAAAAGGTCACTGAATGTCAGTTGGCAGGTCAAGAAATTGACCCAGAATGACCTTTTGTGAACAGTATCTGACCTGCCAACCTAAATGGTGGAAATGAAAGGTAAAAAGTAGAGAATAGTATTGACCTGCCAACCTCAACGGGTGGACTTACTCTAAGTGACCCATTACAAGATGACTAACTGAGGTCGGACCTATCATACCAGAAATTCCCATTTCTTTTAAAGAACGGATTGTTATGAGTTTCTATCTCAAATTCTATATATTTCCTTTTTTTTTATATTGACAAATAGGTAGAATATTCCCACTTTGCCCATTTTGGGGGAATTGAAAAAGAAAATAATAGTCAACATGTTGCGCGTTGAGTGTTTTGGCTTTCATTATAGGTAAAGTGTAACGCGTTTTTCCTCCCTCCAAAAAACCATCCAACTTCTCTTCGTCTCTCGTCTATTAAAGTAATCATCAGCTTTTGTATTGTACCGATCAGTCTTCATCCTTTATTCTCTGTGAATTTAAGTAATCGCAGGATTTGATTCACTTCTCTGTTTCATATCCTATTGAACTTCTTGTTCACTCTGGTTTGAAGAAGGTTCTTCAACAATGGCTTGCTTGAGGATAGGTATGCAGTACCTGTTTGATTCTAAATCCTAGTTAGTATATTTTCTTTTGATAAAGAATTGAATTTTGAAAGCTGCTTGTCTTCCTATTGGACATCTCTTACTTACTAAATCCTAATTTGTTGTTCTTTTTCTGACCCACAGACTCCACAGTGGAGACATCACGCCTTCCTTGGTCTGGTTTGAAGTCAACTATGGCCTTCTTCAGCTCTTCAGGAAGATAGGTATATATGCATAATCTTTGCTTCTTGTAACAAAAGAAAAACAGAAAACAGAGTTCACTTAGATTTTTATTTCTTCGAGCATGAAAACTTTATTTTTATTTTTTCGCTTTAAGAAGTGAAATTTATGAAGTTGATTGCTTCTTCTGGAAACCTTTCCTTTAGCTGCAGGTTTCCAAAGGCTTTCATGGCAACCAAAAGAACCTTCCCCTCAGTTTTTCCTTCTTCCTCTTCTTCATATCCACCTTGGAACTATGATGTCTTCCTCAGCTTCAGAGGTGAGGACACCCGTAAAAGCTTTACAGATCATCTATATTTTGCTTTGAAACGAGAAGGAATATCCACCTTTAGGGATGATGAACTTGAGAGAGGGAAACCAATTTCATCAGAACTCGGGCGAGCAATACAAGAATCAAGGTTTGCTCTTGTTATTTTCTCGAGAAACTATGCTTCTTCTAGGTGGTGCTTGGATGAACTCGCTGAGATTGTTCAGTGCATGAAAGAGATGGGACAGACGGTGCTTCCCATTTTCTATAATGTAGATCCATCAAATGTACGGAAACAAACTGGAAGCTTTGCAGAAGCCTTTGATGCACATGAAGAACGCTTCAAGGATAACTTGGAAAACGTGCAAAGGTGGAGAGCTGCTTTGACTGAAGTGGCCAATCTTTCCGGATTTCATCTACAAGATGGGTACGTAACATTAACCTTCTGAGAAAGCCTAGCAATTTTTTGTTTGTTTTTTTTGTTTTTGTTTCATGAATTGACTTTTACAGAAGTATGCGTGTGGTTTAGACATATATCTTGTCTTCCTGATTAGAAATTGAATTTGGAACTTTGACTGCTTAAACTCTGAATCAACCTAGTAAGACAATGATCCAAAAAAAGGTTTCATCTACCTATGCATATACAACTAAACTTACCCAAATGCAAACACATAGATATCATGCCTATAAACCAAGTTAAAAGCTTAGAAAAGTGAAGAACCTAGCTAGATTCTCACATAGTACTTATTAAATGCTCTAAAACTATGAACTATACACACTAATGTGGTGCACCTAGCATCAAGCATTTTGACTTCAATTGCTCTCTTTTCGACCCCAGTGATCCTTTGTTAAAGTTGGATAACTGATTAATTATAGCTTCTCACTGGCCAAAGTTACCGCGGTTCTTTTCAGGCATGAGTCAGAATTTATTCAAAAGATTATTGAAAAGTTAGGATGTGATTTGGTTGGGGAACTCTCAGTTGTTTCCAAAGACCTTGTTGGAATTGATTGCCGTGTAGAGGAAATAATGAAGTTATGTTCTGGTATAAGAAAGGAGAATGATGTGGGATTCATAGGTATATCAGGAATGGGTGGCATAGGAAAAACAACTCTTGCACAAGCTTTTTATGACAAAATCGCCAATCAATTTCCATCTAGAAGCTTTCTTCACAATGTAAGAGAGGTTTCAGAAAGAGATGGTATTGTTGCTTTACAAGAAAAACTCCTTCGTGATGTTCGGATCAAAAGTTTTACACAAAGGTGGGATGTCCATGATGGAATTAGTGGGATCAAGCACAGATTACGCCATAAAAAGGTCCTTATCATTCTTGATGATGTTGATAGTTTAGAACAATTGCAAGCATTAGCAGGAAGCGATGACTGGTTTGGTCAAGGGAGTAGGATCATTGTAACAACAAGAAATGAACATTTATTGAATGCTCATGGAGTGGATAGAAGGTATAAGGTTAAGGAATTGAGAAATGAGGAAGCCCTTCAGCTTTTTAGTTGGAAAGCCTTCAAGAGTGATTATCCTCAGAGAGATTACATGGAATTGTCCCTGGATTTTGTTAATTATGCCAAGGGCCTTCCTCTAGCACTTGAAGTTTTGGGTCCTTTCTTATTTGGTAAAAGCATAATTGAATGGAAAAGTGCCTTTAGTAGACTAAAACAAAGCCCTGAAGGAAAAATTATGTCTGTACTTATAATAGGCTTTGATGGTTTGCATGAGAAGGAAAAGCAAATATTTTTAGACATTGCATGTTTCTTCAGAGGAAATGACAAAGAATATGTGGAAAAGATATTAGAAAGTTTTGGTTTTGACCCTGTCATTGGTCTAAGAGTTCTCATTGATAAATCTCTAATTACCGTAGTAGGGAAAATCTTGTGGATGCATGATTTAGTCCAGGAAATGGGTCAAGAAATTGTTCGACAGGAAAATACAAGAGAGCTCGGAAAGCGCAGCAGATTGTGGCATTGTGATGATGTGCTTGATGTACTGGAGTATAATAAGGTAATTTATCTAAATAGTTGTTTTATATATATATATATATATATATATATATATATAAGTAGTTTACAGTATAATAAGAACACAACCTTAAGCGAACATATCAATAATACGCATGCTCAATAATGCATTATCTTGCAATAAATATTTAAAAGGGGCTGAATTTGGCTGGCACCTGCTTTTTCACAAATGCCACTCTCTTCCTTTCCCTTTTGCATGAATCTCATTAGTCATTATAAGGAAAATGTGCTAAAAAAAAAAGGGTTTGCAATTACATCCTCATATTTAAAAGACGTTAATTGTTCTATACTTCCATTCTTTCTACAATAAGATTATTCAATATCTTTTCATGCTTATTATTCTAATTAAGCAGGGAACCAAAGTAGTTGAAGGGTTAGTCCTAAAGTCACCTCAACAAAGAAAGGTACAATTGAACTGTGAAACCTTCTTGATGATGAAAAATCTAAGATTGCTTGGAATATATTGTGATGTGGTACTTCCTGAAGGCCTCAAGTATCTTTCTACTGAGTTGCGAGTTGTCCAATGGGAACGATATCCTCTGAAGTTATTTCCATCAAATTTCCCTTCAAGCAAACTTGTTGAACTGACCATGTGTTGCAGCAATATAAAACAATTATGGAAGGGATTCAAGGTAACAATTTTCTCATGCATAATACTAAGTAAACTAGGAAGATTAAAATTTTACTGATTAACATTTACCTTGTCTATTACAGGCATTAGAGAGGTTGAAGTCTATTGAACTCACTGATTCTGAAAGTTTGACAGAAACCCCAGACTTTACCGGAGTCCCAAATCTTGAAAGGCTGATTCTTGAAGGTTGCACTAAATTATCTAGTGTTCATCCATCCATTAGAAATCTCAAGAAACTTGTCTTAGTAAACATGAGGAATTGTAAAAGTCTTGAGAGCATTACATGCAAGGTCAGCATGGAATCTCTTGAAACTTTTATTCTTTCCGGTTGCTCCAAGCTCAAGAGATTTCCAGAGATTGTGGGAGATATGAAATGCTTGTCAAAGATTTGTTTAGATGGGACAGCTATACAAGAACTACCTTCGTCCATTGAGTTCCTGACTGGTCTTATGTTGTTGAATTTAAGTGATTGCAAAAAACTTCTTAGACTTCCGAGTGTCATTTACCATTTGACATCCCTTAAAACCATCAATCTATCAGGCTGCTCCAATCTTGATGAAATTCCATTGACCTTAGGGGGTGTGGAAAGTCTGGAAGAGCTTGATGTGAGTGGAACTGCCATACGACAGATGCCATCATCCATTGTGTATCTTAAGAACCTCAAAGTGTTATCCTGTTCCGGCTGCACAGGCATGTTGTCTTCGTCATTGGTCTTCGGCTGGTTTCCAGCTCTATGCCCTGCAATGGGCTTGTTGTCACCTTTTTCACTTTTAGGTTTATGTTTTTTGACCGAACTAGATCTAAGTTACTGCAATTTATTTGATGGAGCAATCCCTAATGATTTGGACTGCTTATCCTCGTTGAAGTATCTATATCTAAGGGGAAACAATTTTACAAGTCTCCCCCAGAGCATCAGCCGACTTTCTAACCTTTGGGATCTGTGCTTGAGAGATTGTAGCAAATTGCAGTCACTGCCAAAACTTCCAATAACCGTGGAATACATTTGGACGGATGGTTGTACCTCACTGAGAAGTGATTCTGATCAGTATGAAGTATGGCCTTCAGGAGAGGAAGGACGACTTGCTATTATTAAGCGTTCCGTATCCCCAGAATGTTTGGTCATTATGCCAGAGTTAGAGTTCATAGCAGTGCTGCAAAGATATCATGACATTAATGAGGTCTCTAGCTCTCTCTAGGCCCTCTTCATACCATGATAATAGTGTCAACTTACGAACATTTAACAATTTTTTTCCCTATGCAGGTGGAAGGAAATCCACAGTTGAAAACAACATACGGTGTTTCAGTTGAAGTCTTCATAATTCCAGGGTGGTTTACCAATAAAAGCTACAGCTCTTTTATAACCATCCAGCTGCCTACAGAGTTATATAATAAAAGCAGGCCGTGGATAGGATATGCTCTGTATGTTTGTTTTCGAATGCATGATGACTTTGATACTGGATGTGATTTAAAAGTTATGCACGAGTTAGATTGTTACTTCGAAACCAAAGAAGGTCCTCGTCGAAAAGAAACTTTATGTCACGAGCTAAATGTCAAAGACATTCCATTCACTGGGCCAAATGGATATTGGCTATACATAACACATGCGTGGTTTTCTCAACGTTTGAATGGCTTCGAGGAGTGCAGTAGCATTGAGGTTTTCACTAGAACTGATAACACAGCTGTGCAAGTGAAAATGAGTGGTAGTCGTCTATTGAAGCACGAGCAAGATGTTTTAGGGTTTATCCAAGCAATAAAAAGCATTTCTGTTGTTGTAAGAAGAAGTAGAGAGTTTAGGAAAGTGTATTCCGTTCAAGAAACAAAGTTGACCATGAAGAAACAAGGAGGGGAATCGACTTCAGGAGATTCAGATTGGTCCAGAACTCATTTGCTCATGTCGACAGAGGATCAAGGCTGCACAATTGACTCTACTGTCTCTCTAGAAGAACGCATGGAGTCACTGCCTTTAGATTTCTATGAGGTATTTCTCTTATTTTGATTCAATATCCAATGATGTACAGACTTTGCACCTTTCTTTCTCTCTCTTTTATGCATTTCTGTTGAACGTCAAATTTCCTTTATATAGGGTCAACAATTAGGAGAGAAAACCTACTGCATAGTAGGCATCCCCCTAAATCCGCACACTGCATCTGCTTTGAAGGAAATCCTTCAGGTCTCTCTCTCAACCCTCTCTCATCCGACACACTCGTACACAATAGCTAGACTAATTAAATATCATTATTTTTTTACAGGAATATTCTCATCGGTACATAATGCATAGCCAATCTTATCCACAATACAAACTTCCAGAGTGGTTCTGCAGTGTCAATGGTTCCTCAGTAACCATCCCTCTAAATTCCAGTTTGGGATCTATGAGAGATTTAAAAGGAATTGCAATTTGTGCTGCTTTCACAATACACGGGGATCCATCTCTCCTGCCTTATTGTTATGTCGTGGAATGTCATGTGCAAGCCAGCACAGGTTTGAGCACGACCAGCCGCAAGCATGAAAGAACGTCAGAACTTATTCAGTTGAAGCGGACTAGTTTCATCTCGATAACTTATATATCACGTCGGTCAATTTTAAATGAGCTGATGAATGACTGCACAATGAAAATCACATATTCTGGTAAAAGCCAGGACTTGGTGGTGCGCAATTGTGGATACCAGCTTGTATTCCATGAAAATGTAGGAGAGCTTGTGGAAACCATAGTGCAATGTGGAACCTCGTATCATCCTAATTATTGTGAAGAAAATAACTCGATCATGATTCTTTAGTTGCAGATGAGAGAAGAAATTAGCTAACCAATGAGAATGAGCAACATGGCCTCGTCTGAATATCCACGAGTCATTTCTACATTGTGCCTTCTGGAGAACCCAGATTGTAGTGCCTGCAGCTATGAAGTAATAATACAATGTTAATTAAACTGGATTTCAGGGTTAATCTTTATATACTACCAATAAATACAACTTGGGATGGCCCTCTGGCAAGGTGTCGATTCAAATACCAGACCCTGCTGATATCGTGACAACATTATGTTGTTATCATTTCATAAATGGAACTGGCATACACATTTGTTCTTCGACTTCATTCTACTGCTGAATAAATGAAAAAACTGGCATACATATTTGTTCTTAATTATGTTTTTTTTTTTTTTGAAAAGGGCCGGTGCGGCTGCCCTCACGCCTTCATTAATGAAACTGTTGAATACAAGGGGGGGACATTTAGCCTAAACCCCTGATTACAATAAGCATAAAGAGTACGACCCGAAATGATATCAGGAAACTCTACAAAAAACATGTATTCAAATAAGCACCAATTAGCAAAGAGCGCACTACTGGCTTCTCCATTTGCTTTAACATTGCGGTGACATAACAGAAAGAGAACTCGATGACTACGTAGCATAAATGCCATAGGCACAACTTTTCTGTTATGTTGCCGTCGGGAGAGAACTCCTACGACACGCAGTTTCACCCTGCCACTAGGAGGCAGCAACCATTTGCAAACGCAAGGAACTCGCCGCCTAGCTAGTGCAGAAACATTACTGCCACTAGAGGACCGCGACCATTTGCAAACGCAAGGAACTCGCTGCCTACCTAGGACAGACCAGGCACACAAAGGGTGCAGTCCGGGACCAAGCCCACGTCGCCCTGCCACAACTCGGCAGGGACTTATTACTGGCATATAGCCACCATTACCTGAAAAAGACAAAAAACAATAAAACTTAAAACAATAAAGCGAATTTGGGCCCAGAGCCCAGGTCCAAACCGCACATAGCCCAACCAAAGAGGAGCACAGACTGCAAGCCGCACGCCGCCGTCCTGCAAGCCAGATCCACACCGTCCGACTGGCATGAAATCGCCTGCGAGGAGCACCGTCTCTCTCAGCCCTCCGATCACCATGAGTCCACCCGATTCGATCACCATCCCACCGCAGCCTGAACAAGCACCCAAGACGACCAGGTACCCACCCATCCCAGCACCGAGACGCCACACAGCTGCGCCGCAAAACATCGGGCCACCCCGACATGAGTCTGAACGGCAACAGCATCCGGATCCACAGACAGAATAGATCCAGATCTGGATCGACTATGCCCAGAACACCAAATCGCCGCCGCCCACTCCCAGAACTTAGAAGCAAAGATGACACCAGAACATCCCGCCGCTCAACAGCGCCGCACCTCCGCTCCTCACCTGCAGAAGTCCACAAGCTGCATCGAGAACTCACAGACCGACCACAACCTGCCACCTTCCCACGGCCACGTCTTCGCCTGAGCCCCCCTCCGGACTGCGTAAAAACAACACAGACCCGTCCGACGATGACGTAACAAGGATGCGCCGCCGGACGGAGCATCACTCTCTGTCAGGAAAACCAGGCGCGTGAGGCGCGTTCTTTTTTCTCTTTTTTTTTGCTTAATTATGTTGTTATAATTTCATAAATGGAACTGATAGTCGGCGTTTATAACCAAGATTAAGCTTGGGAAATTTCTCCATTTTGAAGCTTATATTGCTTCCAATTTCTCCATTTGCTCAATCACTGCAACTCAGGAAGTACGGCCTACCCAAAAGAGTAGATTTTGGTACGAGAGACATAACCTTGATCTAACCTATCTCTAAATTGGAAAAGAAAAGCTCATGCACCTAAGAATTTAAATTCCTGCACCCCATAGCCTATAAGCATAGCCAACACAAATGATAAAATCATTCATCAGTAGAAGGATGATTACATGCATGTTCTCACCGAAAAAAAAAGGATGATAACATGAGGCCCCTTATATAATCCAGGTAATCAAAATCTGGCAAAGGGAATAAGAGTGAAATTACATGATAATAGAATATATAGTATCTATGGAGCAAGGATACTAGGTACTCCTACACTATAATTGAGAAATAATAGACTGCAGCTACGCATGAGGTCGACAAGGTTAACATTGATATGTAATTGTGTTCTATAAAGCTTTACTCTGCCACCGAGATTTAGGAACTTTTAAGTAAATTCTTGTGAGTGTATTCGACCCCATTATCACCATCGACGATCTGCCCTTTCCCCCTCAGAGTCCTGCATTTGTTACAAAACGGAAATGATCATGTAACAATGTTATCCTGCTCTAAGGGCCCTAGAATTCATAGCACCAAAGAGTATTATGATCTACTGCCAAGTATCTTGCATGTTAAATTTGCCAAAATATCAATCAATACTGCACATTCAGACATTTTCCACATAATTTTAACCATCGCATTTGGTTCTTTATGGAAACATAAAGAATACATTCTAGGAAAGCTAACCACCATAAACAAATAGAGATTGATGGGCAAATCTATATTAGTTTATCAGTATATAAAAAGTATTAAGCATATAAAACAGAAGATAATGCAGAATTCCTATTTCATACCATCTGGTTGTTAGCAGTCCTTCAACTCCTACAGGACCTCGAGCGTGAATCCTGCTTGTACTTATCCCAACCTGTTCAGCCAATATTTGAGTCAAAGATGAGGGGGAAAAGAAAAGTTTGATACTCAATACCAGGTCTACTCGCAGATTACCTACCTCTGCACCAAGACCAAATCGAGCTCCGTCGCAGAATCGTGTACTTGCATTGTGAAATACTGCAGCGCTGTAGATACAAAAAGCATTACCCATCAAGAAGTGCAACTTGAAAATATGATTCCGGAAATCAGTGAGACATGCTCTACTTTGTCTCATACTTAATTTAACTGTAAGACGATTTACATATATGCATGAACCATGCTTACCTGTCAACTTGGCTTAAGAAATATTCAGCAACTTCATCATCTTCAGTAACAATGCATTCAGTGTGACCACTGCAAAAGAGAAAATGGGGAGAGAGAGGAGGTGAAAAAGTCAGAATGGAGAAATAACTGAAAAAATTAATCTGTACAGAAATTAAAAGGGGGGAAGAGACGGAATATGAGAAATGGATTGACCTTCCATATACATGAATGTGGTCAACTGCATCATGCACATCATCTACAATTTCAACTGTGCAAGCCATTGAACTGTACTCGTGATGCAATGTGCTTGTCTCTGAAAGATTTAACAAAACTGCTGCATGTGGTCCACCATACAAAGTAACACCTGCAACCAAGAGGGTTGATTTCATTAAGTGGCTATCTTTTCAAGTTCACTATTATCAGGAAGAGAATAACTAAAACTGTAAGTAAAATTGTACCCATAGGAATAGAAACAAAGTCACCAAGTCATAAAAAAGAAACAAGTACAAGCTAAATATCAGCTCACAAACATATTCATCACATTTTTTTCATTGAAATTTCATTCTCAATGACTGGCTAGATATTTAATTGCAGAAAATTGTACCCACAGGAATAGAAACAAAGTCACCAAGTCATAGAAAATAAATAAGTACAAGCTAAATATCAGCTTAACAAATTCATCACATTTTTTCATTGAAAATTCATTCTCAATGGCTGGCTAGAAATTTGATTCTAGTAACAGTCACAACCTTAACATTCTGGTCAAACTTTACACCAGTTCTTTTTCTGCTTTCACTAGATCAAGGCCAAGTTTTGGCCTTCCTCTTCTTGGTTAAAGCAGAGGATAAAATCATACTGTCAAAGGTAGTAAATCTACCAGCTATAGTAACCCCAACATTTGCCAAGTTTCAACTTGTGCCCAAATGTCCTCAATCTACTAATCACAATGTATTTCAGACTATATTTCTTTCAGCACATCCCCATGTAATTAATGTCCATATATTCCTGCCTGTCAAATTTTAGGTGAAGATTGATAACTAAAAGGGGAGGTGATTCAACTCATGCCACCAAGGTCGGGCATCTCGTATCCTAGTTTGTTGTTACTGGTTACATGTCACCAAAATCTAGTTTGTGAGTATCAAATATGAAACATTGGTAGAAGTGACATGTTAGTAGTCAGAGACATCTTATAAGTCTTACAACTTGTTGGGATATAAGTCTACACATGGTGTCAAACCTGACTCTCGGAGTTGTGTGATTATCTCATTAAGCTGACCATTGTTAAACAAATCCTGGTGTACAAGAAGTGTTTCCTGCCAGAAAGAAAAAAAAAAGAGTAATTTCAAGACATGCGGCACATGGAATGTCAAATGCATAAAATATGTTCATGTGGTAGTTTGGAAATGGAGATGGATAGCAAAAGTGAAATTACCATTGCATTACAGGCTGCAGGATAATCTGTCTTTGCATCATGAACAATGCGCTTTGCCATCTCCAAATTAGCTGACTTATCGATATAAACATGGCAGATCCCATCTGCATGCATAAAAAAAAAAAACAGAATTTTGCTGAAACTCTAGCTAGTTTGCAATGGTAGGGTGTACGCACAATGTCTATCCTATTTATCTTACCGGCATGACCAAGAACAGGTATCTTTGTCGACTCCTTGATTTGAGAAACGAGTTTATTACTGCCTCTAGGGATGACAAGATCTATCACATCATCGAGCTATAACAGAACAAATATATTAGGTTTCGTCATATATTAAAAAAAAAAAACACACACACACACACACACAAATAACCTTTAACTTTTGTGCCCACCTTCAGCAGATCAGGAATATCATCTCTTGAAGTTACAAGTCCAATAAGCTTGCCACCAACAGTATCTGGGATTGCTTTGGTGATGACCTGCAAAAAGAAGAAAGTTAAACTAGCGAACAACAATTTAAATTAGGAACACGTAGCAGAGAAAACAGCTCCAGAACATTTATAAATGTACTAATAAAGTGCCAGCCTCTAGAGTCTCAAACCTTGTGCAAGATAGCATTTGACCTCTTGGCTTCTTTCCCACCTTTAAGCAGAAGACCATTCCGACTTTGAATTGCTAATGAAGCTATCTATTGAATCATATGAACAGGTAATCGTCATTACATTGAAAATACTACATGAACACAATGAAACAAATTCAAACAAAATTTTGTAGGGTTGTAAATTAAAATACACTAGCAGAGATACAAAAATGCAAGATCAAGAATGTTTCCTTGAAAAAAAAAAACCAACAAAAACTAAAAAAATAAAGAGGCCAGTGCCAAAATAAGAGCTTATGGCAGGTTCATTGTTCACTTAAATAATCAGAGAAAGTATGTTACATTGTCATTCAATTTTCTTATCATTAAGGAGTGGATGGCTTGCTAGCAATATTTTAAAATTATTGCTAACCAATAAGGTTGAGAAGTGACTACATATAGTCCATTGGAAATGTACTAATTACTAGTAAGTTTTCAACATGTGCATAGATGTTTAAAGATGCAGGAATATACAATATAATGGTACTTTATCTCTACCTGAACAAGGGCATCAGGTCGAGACTCAAAAACAACCAAAAGAACACCCAAGGGACAAGTCACTTTCTCTAAGACAAGTCCATCTGCAACCTGCATGCAAGAGCAAAGGGAGAAGTGTATCTTAAAGTTAAAATGGCATACTTGATAGTTAATCTCAGAGCAATGGAAAGAAAGCATACTGAAACAAGTTTATTTTTTAATTAAATTTAACTTCTATGTAGTTTAAACAATAAATTCTAATCTTGTGTCATGGTGGAAAATCAGATATTAGCAGCACTGCAAGATGCTTGAGATGGGTAAAAAAACTTCTATACCTATCATTTAAATGTATATAAATTCTAAAATCTGTATCACAACATGTTCATAAATTTATGAGTCATAAGAACTAGTACGGTATCCTGACCTCTGTTTTCTGCAAGACCTGGCCAATGGGCTCTTCCATGTCTGCAAGTTGACGCATAGATTTTGCAAGTGCAGAAATCTGTAGATATCAAAAAAACATGTTAATCCACAACCAAGTGATATGGGATTAAGAGATCAAACAGAATTTCAACTAGGAAAGTAGTAAAATACATGCCTTCCCAGGCTTTAGGGCCAACCGAGCTATTAGTGCCCCATCATATCCAGCTTCCTGCGCAGCTGCAATATCAGCTTCATTTTCAGCTAAAATGTCACTTTCATTTGCCTCCAAGGCATCAGCTACATCGAGCAATATTTGCCTCCTATCCAGAGAGTTTAGAGCCTGCAATAAAAATAGTTTGCATTACATGCTGAATTACTCTATGAATTCTTTACTTCGGATCCAATTAATGAAATAAGCAAGGAATTCAGAAGCCAGAAGCTCCCCTGGAGTAAAAAATGAATCTTCAGGAGAAACCATAACAATATATCAAGCTTCACAATTAAAAAAAAAAAAAAGATTATGGAGTTAAGTACTCGAAGCTTTCTAGAACATTCCCGTGCTGCAACAGCCAAGTCGCGTGCACATTCTTCTTTAACCAGAGTCCACAAATGTGCATCTTGATGAAAGACAGTACCAATTCGTTCTCCTTGAAGCACTTTGATAATGTTATCATTAGCATAGCCACTGTTTTAAAAAAAATGGAAATCAATCTAGTAACCACAGACATGTTATAGGAAACTTACAATGAAGTTAAAGAAAAAATTGCAAGAGAAACTCAGAAACAGTTGATATATAAACTTTCTTTGGAAAAAAACAGTTGATTCATTAACTCCACTTTACTTGATGATTTTCAAGTAAATGTTTCTTTGTCAAGGTGCATCAGGTGGTTGAGAAATTGGAGAGTTAGATAAAATATGCAACAAATTGAAGGTTGTGGAGCAGATGAAAATGTTAAAGAGAGATATCCAATTTAACCATAAGCTGGAATTCACCTAGTGATAACAACAGGGATTCCACCATAAGCGGCACACACAGCAGCATTGACTTTAGCGGTCATACCCCCCCTGCCCACCCTTGACTTGTCTCCAAATGTTATTTCTCCATGATGTTTTTCTTTCACGTATGTACGGATTAACTTTGACTTTGGATCAGTGGGAGGACCACTGTAGAGACCCTCTACATCACTTAGCAACACAAGAAGATCAGCCTTCAGTTCGAGGGCCAATAGACCAGCCAAACTATCATTGTCCCAAAATATACCAGAAGAGTCCTGCAAACAGAACTTTCAATTAGAAGCAACACACTTAATGCAATTACAGAATAGTTAAGAGCCCGTTTGATAACATTTTTGTTTTTGATTTTCAGTTATTATTTAGTTGAGGATATGAATGGAAATTTAGAGGAGAAAGTATAAGGGAGGGACAGGGAGAGATGGACAATGCACAAAAATATCATGGAAAAAAAAATTGATTGTTGTCTACTTCACGTCTAGAATTTTTCTTCCCTTCAGACCAAAAAAAATAAAGAAAAAAAGATCTTTCTTCTCATAGTTCTCTCATTTTCACTTCTCTGTCTTTAAAATAAAATTCAAAAACAAAAACCTTACCAAACGGGCCATGAGCAATTAACAAGATTTGTTTTCCTAGAAGAGGGAGTGGGCGAGAGACAAAAATATGGATGTTGGGCAAAACTGAATATGTGTTCAGTACAACATGGAAAAAGAAAATGTGAAACATATATCCCTTGTGGTCCAGCTAATATGGAATATAGCCTTAACCTGTTATATCCTTAAGGCAATTAGTAGATATGATTCCTAGTGCAACTTGATGATTATAGGAATTAATAACAGACAACCAGGACGAAATTATGATATTAGATCACTCCCAGGTCCAAAAGGAAAGAAACGAAGCAATGAGATCACAAACAAATGGCAGTGATGCTTCTCCACCGCTATGCAGAGTGTGAACACTTATGCAATGTCATTGTGAAGGAATTTTTGTAACATTTTGTAAAAGCGTGCAAGACTGAAAAAAGCTGCATATCTAAACAAATTCAACTGAAAGAGTACAGAAACAAGTAGAGTTGCATACTTCATAAGGGGCCTTCCTAGTACTAACTGCATCATTTTCGTTGAATATGGGAATAACCCTCAGTTTTAACAAGGACTTCACAGTTTCAGAGAGCTGCTTTCTGAAAGCTTCATCCCTGAAAACACTATCTGTCACGAGAAGCTGAGAAGAAGTCACATCAAGCTGCACGTTAAAGAGTTCCACATTAGTACTTTCCCCACAACAAAATTGGTTTACAGAGTAAATGCAAAATCGATAGACAAACTGAACATACTCGTTGTTGTAATCTACATAAAATTGCAAGAAGATTATTTTTCACCTGGCTGAACATGGCATCATAAAGAGCCATGAGACTACTCTGTCCAACAGCTGCACAAGCCTTTCCATCAAAATCATTTTGTGGGTTTTGGAGATCAGCAAAGCTACAAAACAAGCACAAACTTGTCTCAGACACAACATTCTTTTCAGGTTGCTCAATTTGATGCCAAAAATCAGAATCAACAAAGAAAAATTCTCCATCCTTACCTGCTATTTGCCAATCTCCTGTATCTCAGCCTTTGACGGCCAAGCCCAACAGCTCCTGAGGTCACCAAAATAACCTCATAGCCCTGAGAATTTATATCTTTAAGCTGCAAGTACAACAATCAAAACATGTCATCATCAGTCACATTATTAATGTACAGTAAGACCAATTCAATCATACTGAAACTTGCAGACACCACTTTTTATTACTCTTCCGCTCATACGATACAATGAGTGCATAAACAAACTGAAACTTGTCCTCCTAAAATTACATACCTGCTCACAAAGAGATCCTAGTCTACCCAATGCCAGTCTTCCATCACCACGAGTGACCACAGCAGTGCCAACCTGCAATATCATAAATCAATCTTCATCAGAAACTGAGTAAAACCTAAAGTTAAAATAAAATAAAATAATAATAATAATAAATAAAATTGGGTAAAAATGAATCTTTGCAAATTGTGAAAATACCCCAAGACACAAACTTTATGAAAATGCTGTTTATCCCACAAAATCTGGGAATAAGCCACCAAATCTGAAACTGATTACTTTCGCCAAAAAAAAAATATTCTGAAACTGATTATACTATGAGGCCTATCCCACATTTTGTATTAGAATAATGTACAGTCTCCATTAATTTAAGACTCACAAGACCCTGTGACGACAGAAAAAATCCAAAAACTGCAAAACTGAGAGCCACCAATCAAAAAGCTCAAAATTTTCACCTGCAGACTACACGTATAATTAACAAAGGGATCTATATACTACTATAACATCACTCCCGCAAGTCAGAAACTACTCTGCAAAAATTGGGCTGAAGCTCAACCCTTGTTGTCCCTTCCCATTTATTATAAATCTAAATGACTAAATCCCTATAACCTATTTATATTTTCTGGCCAGGATTCTTGGACCAGGGAAACGGTCCCAACACCGAACAAACATAATCAATCATATATACATATAAACAAATCGCTATATAGAAGCAATAAATATATATACTTTTTTCCTGCAAAATAATAGTAATAATAATAAAACACGGCTCATCAGAACCAAGATTCTACACGTCTTTCACACAACACAACCAAATATGAAGAACGAACCCAGAAAAACACAGAATGCAAACGTTAGGGACAGTGAAGACGAACGATGATAACCTTGACGATGATACGCTTAACATTCTTGACAAAAGCTCGCGTAGGATCCACAGTGTCCATGCTGACGAGTTAGGCGGGTCGACTCACCCTGGTTTTGTGTACGTAGTGAAAATCCCAGATAAAAAAAAAAAAAAAAAACGAGAGACAGAGAGAGGTGGAGAGATTGAGGTGTGAGAGAGAGAGAGAGAGATAGAGATAGAGAGCAAAGAGAAAACAAGAGCACATATAAAAAAGCTGTGAGAAAAGACCAAAGAAGTAAAAAAAACAAGGGTAAAGATGAGGAGAGCAACAAACAAAAACAATCGAGTGAGACTTAACTGGGTCGAGAAGTCTATTCCGAAAAGCGAGGACGGGAAGCCACGTCGCGTGGACGAACCTCTTTCGCGCTTCTGGTGGGTGGGCGGGTGGGTGGGTGGTGGTGTAATTTTTTCTGGGCAAGTGATGGTGCGGATTTGAGTCACGTGAAGACTTACAAAACCAGAGAACGCTGTTTACGTGAGAGGAGTAAAGAGTCGATGATCATCATGGACTTGGATTTGTGCGGTGTGCCACTTCCAAGTGTAACTATGTAATTGATGGAAAGAAAAGTAACTGCAGGGCAGAGAGAAAAATCAAAAATATGTTCATGGTTATTGGAAATCGTAACGGGAATACGAGTGCATTGAACCTAATCATTTCCAACTTTCATTCCTTTTGGGGATTTCATTAATTATTTTTAGTTTTAAATCCAATCCAATTGCATTATATCTAATATAAATATGATTTATCCAAGTAATTTTTGTCTTGTTACCATAATCTAAATCTATTATTAATTAATATTGAAAATTAAATAGATATTCAAATCTGTAACGTAGATTTGAATTTAATGTCTACCGTATCTTATTGCATTATCGTTCGAATAATAATGTAAAAGGATGGGGACACTACCACTAGCTTCTTGTATTTTGCACACGGAAATCTGGCTATTACTTGAGTAGGGTGGTGTTACCCCCACCTTTTATAATGAAGATTTTATATGTTTCAGCATGAAAATTGTTAAATCAATGTATTGAGGCCATTCTTGAGTCTAGTTGTGATGATATAATGTTAGGTGACTCAAATACGGGTGGTTATTCTTTCAATACCAAGTTATGTGAAAAACTGCGAAACGTATCAACTGAGGACACGTGTGTTATGCCTTCAAAGACTCTTCACGTAGTTAACAAATGTAATTAAAGGTCTAGTGGTATTAGCTCAGTGGTTAGAGCACCCACTACCTAAAATCCAGGTTATGGGTTCGAGTCACCATAAGGGTAGAAGTGAAATCTTTTGATAATCTTTTTATAAAATATTTCGAGAAGGTTTTGATCCCCCTCCTTTGCACTCTTGTTTTCCTTTTCTTACTATAAAATGACATGAATGATCTCCTCCTTACCTATCCAACTATCCAAGCCTTTACAAAAAAAAAAACTATATTTGGCAAAGATTCGGGTACAATATATAGTAACAATTGATCTAGTGTAAAGTAATGTCTTTATAGGGAAACGCGAACGCAACGTATTTGCTTGATCGATGTGATCATATTATGCCAAACAGCCAAAGTAAAAAATCGCATGCACAAAAATAATGTCGCATGGAGTCTGACTACTATCTAGATGCAGGATGGACCCTTTATCGATCAATGCTACCCTGAAGATAGAGTGCCTAGGTGAAGGTAGTACAAGATAGGCCGGAGAATGTCTCTTGATTTTGTCAAGTGCATGTATCAGGTATCCCCAGCACCCTACCAAGGTGTATTATCAAGCAATGAAGCTGTGAGGCCAATGATCCTGAAGATCGACATCTTATGTAGGAAAACTTACCAAGGAGATGACAAGTAGTACCTCAGCGAGCATGAGCTTGAATCGGTTTGGACTGCTCAAAGAATTGAATGTGGCGCTTGCTTAATTGGTTACAACATTAGCAATCGACTTTATTACTGACACACCTTGTGAAGCCCATGACAGACTTAGGGTCGACCCGTCCTTTTTCGGGATATTCACGAAGCCTGATTAAGACGTAGTTGTTACCAAAGAGGTGAGTCGCTTTACCGGAAGAGGACGTCATCACCGAAAGTGCGTGGCGACAACAAATACGTGCAAATGTGAGGAGTGGTGTTGCTGAAGGCAAAATAAGTACTTTTGGAAGAGAACTTTGATGGTGGAGAATCTCTGCAAGACTGCAACCTAAAGCCAAAAGTGGGTACAGAAAGCCACCCAACTCAAGAGCATGGGTGAGTCCTCTACCATCCGACATCGATGAGACCCCTCAAGAAAGCCACCCAACTCAAGAGCATAGGTGAGTCCTCTATCAATTTTCTTCGTGTCTTTCCTGCAAAACTTATTAGCTCCTGAACAATCTTGCAAACTATACACATGCATGTTGCTATGAACTTATCTTCTGACCAAAAAAAAATCTCTAAGAAGCTACACATTAGTTTTATGTGTAGCTACACATTAGCTACACATGATTGTTACCATGTATTACGTTGTACTATAACCGGTCATTTTGTTTACCCTAAAAAAGAAGAATTCATCTACATTGATGTGCGTATGCTAAGTTTATAAGCTATTGAATTAGATGTTTATTTTGTTTGGAAATTCTTCTATGCACCAACAATGCAAGTGAAGTGTTCAAAGTTGTTTTTCTTAAATTCATTGCATGAAACCTTCACAAATTCACGATAAAGTTTCACCAATTGGTATTTAGTAAGCTAGGATTACGTATCAACTTTTTATTGAGTACCCCATACACATTTCACACACTAGGAGTCATACTCCTCTTGTATCGATATTCGATAATGACAATTACATACTCAAATAAGCTATTCAATCTCATTGTCTAAAAACTCATCTTTTTTTCTTCTTCCGTGAGACCCAGCTAAAAGGATGTGTTGATATTTCAATTGTGACATCCAAAAGTCACCGTCAACATTTCTATTTTTGATCCCAAATTAAGAATTAATCAATACAAACTATATTTTTCCCGTCACAGAAGTTTATGCGATTAACACTAAAAAGAACATGAACATCACAATCTTTGTATTATATTTTTTATTTTCATACAGGAAAATGCACATGTCTATGTCTATTATACTGGCCACCTTTTTTTACTTAGACTCCTAAACTCATATATCTTATTTCGGCCTTCACAGGTTGAACCGTACGGGTATCGTTTAGTGCAACTTCCACAAGTATCCCAAACTCTATACAAGACGAGAAGTACTGATCCTCTAATATATGTCGTCGTCTCAAATACATTTCTCTCAACCGTGTCCTTCCGAAACGGCACATTTCTCGTATCAAAACTCTAGCTCTCCTCGTTCTCCTCTCCTCATTAATCTCATTCTCTCCTAGTCTAATCCGCAAAGGGTAATTTTCATCCGAAACTAATTAAAATGCACTTATAGGGTGTTCTTAGCATGTAGCTCGGACTCAAATTAACCAAAAGCCTTCATATATGATTCACCTATGAATTATATTTCCTGACTCGATAGTACTAAAGAATCATCTTGTCCAAAAGCTATTTTCAGTCACTTTACTGTTGATTATATTACTCTATACCAATGAAAGTAGTTTCATGCTGAAATAAACAAATAAATAACCTGATTTAATGCTTTAATCAAACAGAAAATTAACCAAAAGCCATCAAATATGATCCACCTCATGGATTATATTAATATATTTCCTCGATCTATACCAATGGATTGTCAGGTTAACCAAACAGAGACACCAAAATCTTCTTAACTAATTGAAAGAAGCGAAAAAAAAAAAGACAAGGTGTTTTCTTAACTTCACTATCATTGATGGTGTTTGTATTTCCTTGAAAGTTTGAATTAGGAGTAGAGCTAAAAGTCGTGGAAAGACTAGGTAGGCAGGGGGAAATTTGTGGGGGAGTGAAGATACCCGTTCTTGTTCTATCAATATTTGGAGTAGTGAAAGTTAATCGTGATATGTTGTTGAAGATGACTTTTGGTGGTGAATTTGTCAACGGGGCAAACAAAGTAGATTGATTGGGTTCTAGTGGAAACATCAAGTTGTCAGCTCAAGTAACGCTTAACCATCAGAAAATTCGGCCACAAAACAATTTTATCATGCTAGAGATATTCATGACCCGCCTGATTCTAAGTCTAACAAAGAAAATCATATTACATCAAATAACTCAACACATGAATACTTACATATGGTATGTTGATTTTTTAGATCTTTAGGATATATTCAAAACTATTTAATTTATTCTTTTGTATATCGATTTTTTATAATAAAATAAAACTACAACCTAAAGCTTCTGTATGTCATTCATCCTTTTATATATCATTTGAAGAGATATGTACTTTGTTTTTAACTCAAGAGTCATAAGTTTTAGATAGACATAATGTTTATACTTATACTGTGTAATTTATATATAAGATAGTTTTTTTTTTTTTTTTGGGAAAAATATACAACATAGTTTATTTTCATCTATCCACTAATTATTAATATTATAAATAATTTATATAACAATGTAATTATGTAAAGCCGTAAATGACATTCACAATACTTTGTATCATAAAGGCGAAGTTCATCCTTTCAAAAAACAAAAGGGGAAGTTCATAACAACATCAAATCTTGATAATGCATGGCTTTGGCGGTGTTTGTGTACTTACTGTTATCGTATCACAATTTGCTTTTGGTCAGTAAATACTCGATTTTTTCTTCAAACACAATAAGCTTATTACGAATGAAATTGATTTACTTGTCGAGCATGTCACATCCCATCCGGGCCGTGGATCTTATTTGGGCCTCAACGGGTCGACCCGTAACGCGTGTCGTTTAGCTCACCTCCTTTCTCCCAAACGCTCGTATCCCAAACTCAGACACAGAAACGGAGAGAAAGTAATCCTCTAATCCATGGCGTCGTGTCGTTTACATTTCTCTCTACACTGTCCCTCCCAATCCCAAACTCCACGTCTCTCTTCCCGAAACCCTACCTCCCCTCCCCTACTTAATCTCATTCCCTCCTCCTCTAATCCCCAAAAGGTAAATTCTTTTTTCTTTTTCTTTTCCCTTCACGGCCGTCACAGTAAATTTCTTTTACGCCTTGTAACCAAGCGACGCTGCTTGCGTTTAGGTCTCTTATTCCGGTACGCGACGCCGGAGATCACTTACCGTGAAGGCCCACATGACCACCCAGGAGAAGGCGGTTTCCGGCGACCGAATGCTGGTTTGCTTGTCACTTTCATGCTCTGTTTGGTTTGTGATTGTTAGAATTTGGATGCTTTTTGGGTTTGTGATTGTTGAAAGGGATGAGTTTGGATGCTTTGAATTGGAAAGTTTGTATCTTTGGATAGTTTGTGGTTGTTGGCTTTATATGTTTGGAATTTGCTGCTGAAGTTGGAGAGCTGAGAATAGAGAATGATGGTTAGAATAAGTGTTTTTGGCTTTGTGAAGAATATGCTTCGTTTCAAGGGTTTTTTCGGGATTTGTTTTTAGGTCTTTGTGCCGCCGCACCCGTTGATTAAGCATTGGGTTTCAGTCCTGAGAAATGAGCAGACCCCTTGCCCCATTTTCAGTAAGTAACAGAATTGCCAAACGTGGTTTTATATCTGATCATTTTGATATCGACTATCAAGCTTGATTAGTGCTCTAAGTGAGTTTGTTTGTTCGTCATTGTTAAAATGATGGAGAGACTATGGCTTTTGTTTCTAGTTTTGAGCTTATACTGCTTTGCTGCCCCCAAATTGAGTAAGCATTTTCTTATGGGGTCAGTCATATGTTGTAGAAAATGCCATGGCTGAGTTGGGGAGACTTCTTATTTATGAAGCTTCAAGAGATTGGTTGGTGAGTTTCCATATCTTACACTCATGGCTTCAGTAGTAATCAATAAATACTACATTCTATTTTAGGTTTATAACACATGTTTTCTCTTTACTAAATGTCAGCCTACGGTCACTGGAGAAATTCAATCACCAATGGGTGTTGCATCAGTTGAATTCATAGATCCAAGGGAGCCTGTGGCGGTTAGTTCTCAGCATTGGTTGGTGTTTAAAGATGCTTCCATTATATGAGTGTGTAGGGTACTAGATTTATGTAATCTTATATGATGATTGAATATTGGATTCACAGATTATAAAAGCGTAGATAAGTACTTCACTGAACAGGGTCTAACATCTGAGTGTGATCTATTGATATTTTATTCTTTTAGTTTTGCAGGTCGTTCCAATACTGAGAGCTGGTCTAGCTCTTATGGAACATGCATCATCCGTCTTGCCAGCAACAAAAACGTACCATCTTGGTAAGAAAAGTTCCCGTGTAGCATGCATGCAGTTCAAGTTTCTTCGTGTTTTTGGGTAATTGATATTAGCTGATGTCTTTTTCACTTATTCTACGCTCAAGGAATGGCCCGAGACGAGGAAACACTTCTACCAACTATATATCTTAACAAGTAAGCATTCCTTGTTTCAATCACAAAAGTATTTAAAAGCTTGTTTTTGTGGGAATTATAATGCTTTGAAGTATTTCTTATTCCTTTTATTAAGCATGATTCAAGTATTCGTCTCAGTTCTGAACTAGTCTTGTTTTGCCTTTTTCTTTGTATTTCTCATTCCTTCTACATGCAGTGTTTGTGCGACCTTTCTAACAAATCTTGTCAAATCTTTGGTAGGCTACCTGCAAAATTTCCTGAAGGATCTCGAGTATTTCTGTTTGATCCGATGCTAGCAACAGGTATCAATATCATACTTGTGTGGGTGTCCGATTGGATTGATAAAAGATGCGTCATAAGTGACCACTTCATCTGTTCATATATTTTAGCAGAAAATTTTGCAGTTTGCACTGAATTGTTATATTGGGTTGACTCGATTCTTTCTCTCTGTCCCCTTATTTTCATTTCAGGTGGCACAATAGTGGCCGCTGTGGACCTATTGAAGGAGCATGGGCTTGCTAACAAGCAAATCAAAGTTGTAAGTATTGTGAAGGGGTTCCTTATGTTTACTATAAGTGTCTTGATAGGTCATATATCCTGTGAATAATTTTCCTTCACAGATATCTGCTGTAGCTGCTCCTCCGGCCCTTCAAAAGCTGAGCGAGAAATTTCCCGGGTAACAATTTACTTATCACCGAGTACAGTTTGGACCAACCTTAGCATTTCTTAACTTGGCTTTTACCATTTTCCAGGCTTCATGTGTACACTGGGATCATTGATCCTACTGTAAATGATAAAGGGTAAGTAACTCCCTTTGCTGTAATGCGGCTACTACCTACTAGGAAATGTGATTTATTTTGCAAACTGCAGGTTTAATATATTTTCTTTTGGGCTGGTACTGATTTCAGGTTTATAATCCCTGGTCTGGGTGATGCTGGAGACCGTAGCTTTGGTACCTGAAGTCAGTCGTTAAGTATTCGGCTCTCCAATTTTTTAGCTTTGCTCTTGCAGTTTTGGGTTATTGAGGGTTCTGAGAGTTATGGTTCAAGCATAAGGCAAAGTTAGTTCATTTGCACAGTTTGGTATTGAGAACTATAGGAACCAAAGTCAAGTACCCTATGGATTTTATAGTTCTTATTCATTTTTTTTTTCTCTGAACCTAAGCTCTGCAGGTTCGAACAATGTTTGATAGCAATTATCGTTTATTAGCAATTTGAATTCAAAATCTAATTAGCCCCAGTAAAATGTTAAGCTCCAGCTTAGTGAACCTGAAGTTTGGTTGGGAAGATGGTAGAAATGTTCCAAGTCTAGAGCAAATTATTTGACTGCAAATAAGAACTTGAGCAGTAAAATATTTGTTTTTTTTTTATTTTATATTTTATTTTTGTTAATTTAATAAAGAATAAGGCAATATCAGCTCATCGGAAGCAGTAATATGCTAGACCTGTAGGTGTTATTAGATTTATTGCTTGTTTTCGTGCATGTGTATTGGGTATTTGGACTTGGTCTTAGACACAAGGAATTCCCCCTCGCTGTTCATAGGTATGTCAATTTTGTACTTGGTCAACTGAAAAGCGTGTTGATGTGCTCTCCTTGCTCATTGTGAATGGTGAACAAAAGTCGCCTTTCTTTGTTTATTTTCTATATGAAGGGAAGGAACTAGAAAGAGAACAGATGCGAACGAGGGGGATGACCGGATGAACATTACCCCATCACAATTACATACGCATATGAAAGGACAACTCTAAACAATGAAAGAATCACAATATAATTTCAGGGTACTGCTATTTGTTTTAGGAGCACAAGTCAAACGAGGAAAAACTTGAACTATCATGCACTGCCGCCTACTCCTCCTCCGCCGCCACAACCTCCACCCCCTGAATCAGCTCCATTGCCAAAATTGGCTCCACCTCCAGAGTCTGTTACAATGAATCCGGAGTCGATAATTGCTCCACCGTTGTCGTCGGGTCCTATGTCAATAGTGGCTTCAACGTCGGTATTAGCTCCACCTTCAGAAAGATTTCCATGTCCACCATCGCCTAGACTGCCACGACTTCTTAAAAACAGACTCAAAGCAGTAATTACGAAGAAGCCAACAAACCCGACTATGGGTATGATTTCCCAAGTTTTCATAAGTTGGGAGTGTCAAATAATCCAATGTTGTGTAACAAAAGCTTCGGTATCCTTTTTATAGCCAAGACAAGACGTTTACTTTTCAAAACAAAGGTTCAAGATGTTTAATTCTTTGAAATTTTCAATGATGGCTTTGAGTTTCCAACTGAACGTAAGTTTAGAAAGCCGAAAGCCTTGACTTCATCCAAAATCAAAGGGAAGAGGCAAATGCGGTTGTTTCTATGAGTTCATAATCTGGGTCAGAACTCAGAATAAGAGGTTAACTGGAAATTGAGTTACCATTGGGTAATCATGTATTCATGTTGTCTGATAAGTGCATCTTTGACATCATTTCGTCAAATGTAGAAGGGTGAAAATTAGTTGCTCGCTCATATTTTTGAACTTTTGTAATTTGTTTGGTGCCTCATGTTAATGCACTGAAAAGATGCCAAGAACAGTTGTATGACAGTGGAGTGTGGATGCACATTAGAAGATTGCGGGAAGAAGTGCTGGATTAAACTCCACGATGCATGACATCAATATTTGCGAGACAGATTATGCTTGCTATTGCTTCTACAATTGTGGAATGATTTGAATTAGTGCAGTTGTTAGATGGTAGAATAAGGGTATGGAGTAGCCACTAGAAGCAAATAATTGATGAAATGATGTCAACATGGTGGCACAAAGATGCAATTATACTTTATAACAAGTAGAATTAATAACATGAGTATCCAATGGTAACTCAACTTTCAGTAAACTTCTTGATTCTGCCCTATAGGTAGATTTATAAAGTCACTTAAACAACCGAATTCCCCTTTTTCATTGTTTTTTGATGTCTATTGTTTTTTCTGAACTCAACGCCTTGAATATTTCATTCTTAAAAACAAAAATAAAAAAGAAAAGACTTGAATATATCATATGTCAAATAAGAGAACATTGATCTTGAAGTTTTGTTTTGAAAAGACGAAAAGTAAACATCTTGATACATATTTAAACATTTTTTTTAAGTATATATCATTGATTGATCATAATGTGAACTCAGGCCAGAACGACACATTACAGACGCTTCCATTAATAAAAACAAAGTAAAGCAGATAAGAAACATCATTTTATGTAGTATAATACCACTCATTCGACATCAAATCTCACATATTCTAGTAACGAACTAGAACATAATAAAGCACACAAAGTGCACAGACTAGATAAACCTACTAAATTTTTTATTTTTGAAAATGTAGGGATTTATCAGGAAAAAAACTAGAGTGGTTCTATTCAAACCTCCACATTTGCTATATAGACCTCTATGTCAAAAAACTATCAATAAACTTTCAATTTTGCCCTTTTCTTTTATGTACATTTTTTTGGGTCTGTACATCTATCCTTCTTCAACCTTTCCAGCACCTACCTACACCTCCGATCACACCTCTACAACCAAGCAGGGCCGGCCTTGCCCATGGGCATCATTGGCGATAGCCCAGGGTCTAACATAGAGGGGGCACCAGATTTTATCAATAAGATTTAATAGATGTAATATATATATATATATATATATATAGATATAATTATATATGTATAGAGAGTGGAACATAAAAAAAATTCTGATTTCTAGACGCAGATCGCGTCTTTACTTCTTCTTCTTCTTCTAACGCACAATGGCAGATACAAAATTGATTATCCAAGCATCTCTTGCTCTCTCCAAAGTCCCAAACCTTGAAACCCAGCAATTTTTTTCTTTAAATTGGTTTCAATGGTTACTCAATTCTTCAGTTCATTCTCATCCATCACCCAATCTTTTCCCTCTATGTTTCTATTATTCTATGGTGACCATACGAATTTTTCAGCTTTCCATCAATGTAGGCTGAGGTCAAATCAAAATAGGTATTGGGTGTTCTTCAAATTTGATATCCAATGAAAATTTGGATATCAAAAGCCTTGTTACTTGTTTTTTGAGTTATATTGATTTTTAACAACCTGCTCATTCATTGGTTTCAATTTTCAATATTAGGTGCAATTGGAAGTTGGAGTTGCAAGTCAATCTCGATTAGAAAAGAAAGAACAAGAAGGAAAAAAGCAAATTCCAGATTTTCGGGTATGGTTCTATGCTCCAGTGTTTATCAATTATCATTCAAAGTGATTTCTAACAACCTGCTCATTCATCGGTTTTCAATTTTCAATATTAGGTGCAATTAGAAGTTGGATTTGCAAGTCAATCTCGATCAGAAAAGAAAAAACAAGAAGGAAAAAAGCTGATTCTAGATTTCCAGGCTAGTTGGGCACACACAAAAAATTTTGCCCGGGCATCAAAAAGCTTAGGACCGGCCCTGCAACCAAGGTTGGCGTCGTCAGATCTCACCCTCAAATTATGCCCTTCCTGAGTTCCTGTCTTGCTTGTACATAGTAGACGAGGGCTAAATTTCCCAAAGAACTATTCATGTCGTTGAATCAATATATACCTAGACCTGACCATCAATTAACCTCATGTTGCAAGACTGTAAGCAAACTTTTCAGTTTTGTTGTTTACAGTTTACAATTAAAATGAAAAGGAAGAGGTAATCAATAGCAATTAACATGATGAATACTCAATTCTTTAATTCCACCTTCAAGGAGAGACGCTAAAAAAAACAATGATAATGAACAAATCATTGAATAGATATGATTCAAAGAATTCGATGCATGCAAACTTCAATACCTGAACTAGAAACCCACAAGACCATAAAGTCTTTTAGTGAAGAAACGATGATCATCTAAAATTGAAAAAGGATTTTTTTTTTTTTTTTCTCTTTTTAAGCTTTCTAGAGGGGGTAAATGGGAATTAAATTTTTACAAGAAGTAATAGAGGTCTAATAATGGAGCTAAGAAGCATGAGCATGCATGTTACGCTTTTGCCAATAAAATTTTTGTTATATTCATTATTCAGTACTAATTGAACAAGCAAAATATGAGAAATTAGAAGCTAAAAGAACAATTGATTATTTCCTCTATTTATTAGCAAATACAAACAAATAGATGATATATGAATCGAGACCTTCTTCACCCTTGGATATCCTAATTTCTTATCATCTTATGCCTAGCTAGCTACACACGTCAGAACTGTTTCGTGTGATAGAACGAGCGGCCATGTGGCGTTCAGAAATTAATGACTTGCTTTCGTTTGCCAAGAAGAGAAAGAAAAGGAATAGACTTGCTTTCAGCATGCGCTGCTACCTCCTCCTCCTCCTCCACCTCCACCTCCACCACCAAAACCCGCCCCCCCGCCAAAATCAGTGGTGGCTCCAATGCCAAAATCAGTGGTGGCTCCAATGCCAAAACCGGCTGCACCCCCACCATGATGATGATGTCTACCACCGGAAATGCTACCACCACCACCGCCTGTACGTCCTTTACGCAATAAAGCCAAAATAGTTAGTACAGCTGCGAGAACACCCCAAACTATCAGTATAATCTTATATGTTTCCATCTTTCTTATACCTAGCTATCTCTACTGGATATAAGCTCTAGGATCTTCCTTTTATAGTACTGAGGATCAATCGAATACCGTTTACTTTTTGCAACGAAATTCCTGATTAGGATTTAGTTTGAACTTTCAAATTATTAACATATGTTTGGAAGCACACGCATAATAATTTAGTCAAATGAATAAGAAGGCAAACGCGATTACGCAAAACTCGGTTCCGTGTGTATACATTTTCCACAGAGACTATCGTTGCCATATAGGGTTTAAAATGAGACCCAATATTTTTCAGATTTCAGAACAATTTACACACGGAGTCTCGTGTGAAATAAAATAAAATTTAGTGATTCTAATATATTGTCAGATGGTAGAAGCCAAAATAAGAGTTATCTAAAGGCCGCCGCTCTCTGAACGCTGCCACCAAGCCGTGAGTTTTCCGGCACAAATGTTGCAAGGAAATATCCTTGTGTGGAACTGTCGAGGAATCGTCAATTTTGAAACCCAACGAGCCCTCCTTGATATAGTGAAGGCGAGGAAACCATGTCTTATTTTTCTCTCGGAAACCCTAGCTAAGAAAGGGTTAATTGATTCCTTGCAAGGTAGGTTAGGCTTCAAAAGTGGTTTTTGTGTGTCACATGAAGATGAAGGCCAAGGGTTAGCGTTGTTCTGGAATGATGAGACTCATGTTGATCTCCAAACCTACTCTGCCAATCACATCGATGCAATCATTGGTAAACCAGGTACGGAGCAATGGAGGTTTACTGGGATTTATGGAGTAGCTGCTCGAGGAGGCCGGGATCATACTTGGCAGTTGATAAAAACCCTAGCCAATCAAGCCATCTCTCTTCCATGGATTATGGCTGATGATTTTAACGAAATTATGTGTCAGGAGGACAAATCAGGAGGACCACCTAGGGCGGCTACGTACTGCGATGTTAAAGTTTCGACGTACAATGGCTCAATGCAACTTGCTCGACATGGGCTTTATTGGCAGCAAATACACTTGGTATAATACGTTTACTAAGGAGAGACTGGACAGGGGATTTCACTCCCCTCAATGGAGACAACGCTTCCCTTTAAGCAGAGTTATTGTTCTAGAACCATCAGACTCGGATCATTGCCCTCTCTTAATTGAGGTCCGAGGAAATCAGGTCCAGCCTAAACGAACTGTCCGCCGCTTCCGTTTTGAAGAATGCTGGTGGGGGCGGCCGGAATGCTACAACTGGGAATGCATTACAGCAGTTAAGTCGTAAGATTGAAGCAACGGGACAGAATTTAATGCAATGGCATGTCACGGATTTTGACCAGCAGAAAATAGAGATGAGAATTATACAGGAAAAGCTTCGTGGGACTCCCTCATTCTCCGGAGCTTTATGAAGAACAAAAAACTCTGCATGTTAAGTACAACCGGTTACTCACGAATCAGGAAAAATATTGGAGACAACGTTCCCGAGCAATCTGGTTAAAAGATGGCGATCGCAATTCTGCTTTTTTCACAGGAAAGCTAGTAACAGGAAAAGTCAAAACACCATAAAAGGCTTAACAGATGCTCATGGGGAGCGGAGAACTGAACCACAGGTAATTGAACATCTGCTGCATACGTATTTCCAGAATGTTTTTACTACTGAAGGCAGTGATCATGCTGCTATGTTAGAAGTGATGGAAGCTGTGCCGCGTAGGGTTGATGACAACATGAATGCAGCATTAATGCAAAACTACTCTGATGATGAAATTAAAAATGCCTTGTTTCAAATGCACCCATCCAAGAGCCCGGGACCTGATGGTATGTCCCCCTTTTTCTTCCAGAAATATTGGGATGTAGCTAGTGGGTCATGATGTATGCATTGCGGTGCGTAGCATGTTGGAAAAATGTGAACTCTGGCCAGAATCCAACTTCACCCATTTATGTTTGATTCCAAAAGTCCTCGAGCCGAGGGATGCAACTCAGTTTCGCCCAATTGCGTTATGTAATGTTATTTGCCGCATAAGTTCTAAAGTGGTGACAAACAGATTGAAGATCTGGCTACATGATATTATTTCTCCTCTTCAGAGTGCGTATGTGCCAGGACGTTTGATTTCTGATAATACCCTGGTAGCAACAGAGGCTGCACATTTCATGCATAAACTTCGCCATCAAGAAACAGGTTTTTTCTCTCTCAAACTTGATATTAGTAAGGCGTATGATAGCCTAGAATGGCCTTTTGTGCAAGCGATTCTTCTAAAGCTCGGTTTTGATCCACGGTGGGTTAGGATGGTGATGAATTGTGTCATGTCAGTCAAGTATGCAATCTTGATTCATGGGGAGCCTTCGGATCAGATCATCCCATCTAGAGGCATTAGGCAGGGAGACCTCCCTACCTCTTTATATTATGCAGTGAGGGCTTGTCGACTTTGATTTCTAAGGCGGTCCAAGAAGGTGCTTTACAGGGTCTCAATATGTGTCCACAAGCTCCAACTTTGCATCATCTTTTCTTTGCTGATGACAGTATACTATTTGGTACTGCCACTAATGAGGAGTGCTCACAGTTTCGAAGATTGTTAAATGTGTATGAAAAGGCTTTGGGCCAGAGGGTCAATCTTGATAAAAGTAGTGTTGTTTTTAGTAACAATGTGGCGCAGGTGAGGAAAGAAGAACTTGCAGCTATACTGGGAGTCAAATGTGTACACGAGCATGACAGATACTTGGGTCTCCCAATGCGCATAGGTAGATCCAAAAATGCTATCTTTGAGTACATAAAAGAAAAACTCACAAAAAAATTAGTGAGTTGGAAGGCAAAAATTCTTAGTGCAGCTGGTAAAGAGACCTTAATTAAAGCGGTGGCTCAAACTATGCCTCTGTATGCCATGAATTGTTATCTACTTCAGAAGGGTTTATGTGATGACATTCATCAGTTATGTGCTTCCTTCTTTTGGGGTGACACGGATGAGAAAAAAAGAATTCATTGGCGGAGTTGGGAGAAACTTTGCTTCACTAAGGAGGAGGGAGGTATGGGTTTCAAAAACATCTATGCTTATAATTTAGCAATGCTTGCTAAACAAGCATGGAGACTTGTCACCAACCCCCAATCACTAATTGCCCGATTGTATAAGGCAAGATATCATCCACATTGTAGCTTCTGGGAGGCTGAATTAGGCGATGCTCCTTCTTTCTCGTGGATGAGTATCTTGCAAGGAAGACCAATTTTGAAAGCTGGTACACAATGGAGAGTTGGGGATGGATCAACTGTCAATATATGGACTGACAGTTGGATCTCAGATTGTCCACAGTACCTAGTGCAAAAACTGACTGATTGTCCTTTTGAATAAGTCGCAGACCTCATTGATCCTTACACCAAACAATGGATGCCTTCCATGGTAAACTTGTGTTTCTTGGAGGACGTTGCAGGAAAGATTTTATGCATCCCATTAAGTCAACGAGCTTTACTTGATAGGCTTTGTTTGATAGCACGGGCTGCAGTGTTGGAGCAAAGTTTAGCTTCCTCATCACAGGGCAATCCGTATAGGGTTTTATGGAAACGTCTTTGGCAAGCAAAAGTGCCTGGCAAAGTACATGTATGCCTTTGGAGAGCTTGCCAAAATCTGCTTCCCACAAGGGCTAAGTTGCAAACCAAAGGTTATAATGGTGAACTAAGATGCCTACTATGCACTCACCCATATGAAGATAATGCACATGTGTTCGGTAAGTGCCCCGTTGCCTCTTCAATTTTAGCCTCCCCATTATTTAACCTGCATGACAGTCTGCTTCCTACTCTTAACTTCAAAGAGTGGATGTTAGAACGAGCAGTTCAATTGAACAACGTTACTTTTGAGAAACTGTTGATGGTGTTATGGGCTTTGTGGAAAAACAGAAATAATAAATTATGGCAAGATAAGAGCCAAACTGCTGATAGTATTTTATGTAGCTCGCTCGCTTGGCTGGAGGAATTTCATCAAGCTAGGAGTATTGACAGAACCACTAAGTTGAAGGAGAGAACTCGCTGGAAACCTGCTGCCAATGGGAATTGGAAATTAAATGTCGATGGCAGCTTCTTACCCAATGATGTTAAGGGAGGTCTGGGAGGAATCTTACGGGATGGAGCTAGGCATTTTAAGGCAGCCTTTGCGGTCCCAATTTCGCATATGGCATCCCCAAAACAGGTAGAACTAAGAGCAATCAAGGAAGGTCTTCGTTTACTTGAATCCATGCATGCTACAAACGTTATTATTGAGACTGATTGTCTACAAGCAACTTGGGATGTGGCTTCTGCACAACATGAATCTCACGTCAAAGGTAATCTGATTGATGACATTAAAATGGGTCTACTTGCTTTACCTACTATGTCCTTGGGCTACACTCCTCGAACAGCCAACTCAGTGGCTCACCGGCTCGCTGGCATTGCCTATGATAGTAGCAATAGCCTATTGTGGTTTGATCATGCTCAAGAGTGTATCCTTGATGCACTCAAATTTGATTGTAATCAACCCTCTTAGGGGTCTTTGAATGAAATCCATTTTTAACTCAAAAAAAAAAAATATATATATATATATATATATATTGTCATATGGTAAATTAAAAATTCAAACAGTTTTCCGCGTGCAACATTAGTTCACAAGAATATCTGTGTAAAAATATAAATAATAAAATTCTAATCCTACATCTCTGATCGAAAGAGTAAAGACTTTATTCTCTCAATCTCCCTCTTTCTCACAAATCTCTTATCTCTCTCTAATTTTCTCTCTCAAAAATGGATAGCTAGCTAGGATATTAAGTTAAATACCCAGACACCCAGTCCTCTCGCGACAAAAGCAGCAGCATCTTACGGTAAGATTTCACAACTTTTTTTAATCCAACATTTTGAGTTTTCCTTTAGGAATTTGAATTTCTTGTGGAGCTTCATAATTCAGTGATGATCGTTTTGTAAACGAACTCTGATGATCTTAAGCGGAGAGCTTTGCCGTTGTTGACAGAACTTGCAAGACCAGAGAAAAAGCTTGCTGGTGTTCGGATTGATGGGAAATGCAAATACAAGGACTCGGATGTCGTTTTAATACTGGGATTGGGATCCATCAATTGTTGTCGGGTGGTACCCAGCTAATTGGTCATGGATCTTAGATCTACAGTCAGTGGCGAATCCAGGATCCAATTGTTGTCTAGGCTAATTAGAAGTGCACAAATTAATTTTTTTGATGTTTGAGCTGAAAAACCAGTCCATGTTTGATGTTTCCGAACACCCACCAGAAAAAATGTACACAAACAAACCCAAAACCGATAGCACGCAACTCACCAATCAAAGACTATATCACTATAATGGGGGCTGTTAATCTTGATCGTGCTAATCTTGGTGTTGGATTTGGAGCTTTTTTTTTTTTTTTGGTACAGTAGGGGCACAAGGCCCGAACGCAAGGAAGAAGACAAAAAAACTAGTCTACCTAAGAAGACATAAAGGTTCTAGGCCTAGAAATGCCATCAATATCATCCATCACAGCTTGATAGACAAAAGGAGGAATGGAAGGGCATCTGCAAAGCCCTATCTCTTGATCAATACTTATCTTGGCTAAACCATCCGCAACCATATTCTGCTCACGATGGATATACTGAATAAAATAAGATTCAAATGAGGTAAGCATAATCTTACAATTAGAAAGCAGAGTACCCAAGGGATGGAGATCAATGTCAGCACTCATCATTAGGTTCAAAAGGGTAGCAGAATCAGTTTCCACAGTAATATGCTTGATCTTAAGCTCAATGGCAATCTGCAACCCTGTAAACAAACCCCAAGCCTCAGCTTGAAGAACTTCACCACTACCAATGTTGTGCATAAAGCCATGATGCCAAATTCCTGAGCTGTCCCTTATGACCCCTCCAGCACCAATTAAACCATTATTGGTTCTGGATCCATCCACATTTAATTTGAATTGGCCAACAGAAGGTTTTTGCCAACACAACATCCAGTTCTACTGATAGAGATATTCTTAGAGTTAATGTGACAAGAGCTCCATTCTCTAATGTACTGAAATATAATGGAAGCAGTATTATGAGGTCTTTGGAAGCCATCATCAAAAATATACTTGTTGCGCCATTTCCAAATAAACCAACAGGTGTAAATGAACAAATGAGACCAATAAAATCCCAAAAACTTACAGTTTTTTTGCAAGAGCTTAGCTGTTATCCAACTATTCCAGTCAAGCTTGAAAGTTCTAATAATGGTAGCAGGCATTCCAATTTCCTTCCAAACAGTAGTAGCCATGGGACAATCCCTGAACAAATGAATCATAGATTCAGGTTCCTCAGGGCAATGTTTACAGTTTGGGTTCATAGTAAAGTGTCTTTGTGCTCGGTGCATATTAGTCAGCAACCTCCCTCGAACAAAGAGCCAATTGAAGATTTTTAATTTTGGATGAATATTGAAGCTCCAGATACCTTTCCAAAGACCACTAATAGGTTGACCATCATCAACAATGCTATTATAAGCACTTTTCACAGAAAATTTACCATCATGTGTGGGCTTCCATATCATCTTATTAGAAGTGCGCCCAACGTTATCAATAGGAATGCAAATAATTTTAGCTGCAATTTCAGGAGGTAAACAAGCACAAACCATTGTGATATCCCAATCATAGCCATTCCAGAAGTCCTGAACTAGTAAGTTGGGATCCACCATGGTACGATCAATAGCCAGAGGAGCCAAAATTCCTTGAGAGGACCAATGGTCAGTCCAAAATCGAGCAGTGCCACCATCACCAATTCTCCATATAATTCCTTGTCTTAATAGAGTAGCGCCAGAGCAAATACTACGCCAAGTAGTAGAGCACTTATCAGGAGGTTTGTAGAGATTTCTAATCACACTGACATGTTTCAAATATTTAGCTTTGTACAAATTGCACCAGAAACCATCATCATTTTGTAGAATTCTCCAACTAACCTTAGCCAACATGGCTTTATTCATATCAGTTGTCCTCTTAATGCCTAAGCCACCCCTATTTTTAGGTTTGCAAACATTGTCCCAATTTACCAAATGTATTTTCCTTTTATCATCACTATCACCCCAAAGAAAATCCCTGTTGAGTTTATCTAAAGCATCACAAGTAGATAAGGGGATCTTAGCTGTCTGCATAGTGTAAATAGGTATAGAAGCAGTCACAGAATTAATTAGAGTGAGTCTACCAGCCATGCTCAGAGTTTTACTTTTCCATCCACAGAGCCTACCATGAACCTTGTCAATCATTTCAGAGTAAGTGAGTTTAGTAACTCGAGAATGCAAAAGAGGCACACCAAGATACTTACCAAGATCCTTCGTGAGAGGTGAGCCACAAATACCACTTATAGCTCTGGCAAGGTTAGTCCTAACATTAGGGGAGCAGTAAATTTTGGATTTCTCAAAATTCACAGACTGACCAGAGATACTACAAAACAAATCCATGCATTTTTTCAGGACTCTAGCTTGGTTGGTAGAAGCTTCAGCAAACAGGATCAAGTCATCAGCAAAAAACAAGTGTGACACCAATGGACCAGATTGAGAGGATTTGATTGGTTTCCATTGGCCAACTTCAATCGCCGATTGAATGAGATGGGAGAGCTTTTCCATGCAAAGTACAAAAATGTAAGGGGATAAGGGATCCCCTTGTCTAATTCCTCTACCAGCAGTAAATTTCTCAGACAAATCACCGTTAAGGATTACTTGAAAACTAGTTGAAGTGACACAATGCATTATAAGTTTAATAAGAATAGGAGGAAGCTGAAGTTCATAAAGTACCTGATGGATAAAGCTCCAACTCAACTTGTCATAGGCTTTGGATAAGTCAATTTTCCAAACAAAGAAGCCTCTTTCCCCCTTTGTATTCTTACAATCTCCTGTGTAATCATGACATTGTCTGATATGTGTCTTCCAAGAACAAAACTCACTTGGTTCGGACTTATCCACTACTGTAAGAACGGACGAATACGAGCAACAATGATCTTGGTAATTACCTTGTACATCGTACAACATAGGCTAATTGGCCTTGAAGAAAGGCATTAGTAACTAAGTTAATGATTTCCACTTTGCAAAGATCCCAATGATTTTGAAAGAAAGCTGCAGGAAAGCCATCAAAGCCAGGGGCTTTCAGACCTCCGATAGAGAATAAAGCAGATCTTATTTCTTGGAGACTGACAGGAGCCACTAGATTCTCACTGCAATTGGTATCACCTGTAGGAAAAAGATTAGGAATATTGAATCTCATATTAAGACTTTCTTCATAAGCAAATAGCATCTGGAAAAAGCATTTTGCAATATTTTCATGTCTTCAGGATTTTCACACCAACCACCACTATCATCAAAAAGGCCATCGATTTTATTTTTCCTTCTCCTGACCATAGTGGTAATGTGAAAATATTTTGTGTTTCTATCACCATCTTGAATCCACTTTTCTCTTGACTTTTGCTTCCATAGCATAGCTTCTTGGTCCCTGACCAATTCATACTGCTTAATAAGCTCTTTCTCAAGGTTGAGCAGGAAAGGGTTGTCATGAACACATAGCTTCTTCTGAATGCCCGCAATTCTAGCAAGGAGCCTTCTCTTCTTTTTGAAAATATTCCCAAAGACGTCTTTATTCCATGTATTTAACTCAGAAGCAAGAAGATTAGTTTTGTCGAGCAGATTACCAACAGTATTATTCCAAGCAGTAGTCACAAATCCCTTGTACTCCTCATGTTGCATCCACATGGAATGAAAACGGAAAGGAGGATTAATTCTACAATTCTGGACATGTGGTTGAAGTCTCAGCAATAATGGGCAATGGTCAGACTTCGTTTTGGCAAGATGGATAACTCTAGCTTCAGCAAATAGCAGCCTCCAATCAGTGTTACAGAAACCCCGATCCAATCTTTCTTTAATTCTTCCACTTGACCAGGTAAAATTAGCACCTTGATATCCAAGATCAATCATAGCCTCACTTTGCACCCAATCTCTAAGACCTCCAAATTTACCTGCGTAAGATCCGCCATTTTTATCAGCATAAGCAACAAGTTCATTAAAATCACCTACAATCATCCAGGGGAGTTAAGTAGAATTTGACATCGCAGTAAGATAGTTCCACAATCTTTGTCTAGTGCTAGGACAGGGGCTAGCATAAAGACCGGTGAGTAACCAATCACCTATGCCATTCCCAGAAACTTTCACAGTGATAGATTGAGAATTAGAGTCAATCTTTTGGAGCTGAACTTTATTTTTATTCCACAATATCCAGATAGCACCTGAAAAACCAGTTGCTTCTTCAACTACAAAGTCAGTAAAACCAATGCTCAAAAGATGTCTCTTAGCTTTAGAAAATTGAATTCTAGGTTCGCAAATAATTAAAAGATCAACATCATGCATCTTAACAAGGTCCACAATTACAGAACTAAAATCATCACCTCCAGCACCTCTAGTATTCCAAAAGAGAATTTTATCCATTAATTAGAGGAAAGCAAAGAGGTTAAACAACCTAAAGTTAAGCAACAATCATATCCTCTCCAATTGGAGAGGACATGTTGGACTCCAAAGAAGCCAAGTTTGTCACAGTGTGCTGTAAATCAGCATTGCCATCAGCAGAATTCTGCATATCATTTGAACCCACATGGTTCTGGTGATCAATCTCACCACTTATAACTGAACAGCCAACCCCATTTGATACTTTTGACGCCAGCACTTCCTCAGGAGGTGCATTACCAAGAGTAGCAATAAAATTCGTGGCTGGGAGTTTTAGATCACTATTAGATAAAGAGTTACCTATAGGGGTACCACCCTTAAAGACACCATTCATAAAGGAGAAAGAAGCCAGATTCTTAGAAGCATCAGATTCAAAAGGCTTGTTTCCCTTCACAGCACCCTTTTTTGATTTTGATATGGATGCATCACTGACAGTAATATTGTCATTAGTTGAAATTTCTTTGAGAAGTACCCTAGTTTTCGACAAACCTTTCCTAGCATTCATAGGGGAGCTGGGCACAACACTCTTGCCTTTCAATTTTGATTCCTTAGCTGCTGACTTTGCAGCCTTATCCTGCACGTGCTTCCACACTTTAACAATTTTAGGTTCACTAGCACTATCAACAGAGCCAAAAATAGGCTTGGACACAGGGGTGGCCTTTTCAGCAGTGTCACTTTTCTCTTCAATATCCTCAGTTTGCAAGGGTGCAAATCTCGAACCATAAGACCCTTTTCCTTTTGCAGAAGCTTGATTAGCATTGTTCCCTTTCCTGTTCTTATAATTCATGATCATCCAAGGTCCCATCTTAGCATTTACAAATTTCTTTTCATTTTCTCCAGGCATTGTATTTGGAGCAACTTCATTAGCAAGCTTATCAGAAACACAGGCCTGCATCTCAACATCATTTTGTTTCTGAAGGCAAGTATTAGTAGCATCCATAGCATTGCTAGGCCTAGTTTGTTGTGTAGGACTAGAATTCCCAGTAGCAGGTTCAGTAGAAGCATAAGGGCATTGATCCTTTACATGTCCGTAAACCCACAATTGAAACATATTGTTGAAATCCCTTCATAAACAACACCATAAGGTTTACCACCCATCTCAACATACGGTTTCAGCGGTTCATTCAAGTTAATCTCAACACAGATCCTGCAAAATTTACCACGAGCTTGTGCAAGGGTGTGTTGATCAACTTTAACAACTCGGCCAAGCATACTACCAATGATCTCCATTGTGTATTGTTTGAAGTATTTCACAGGCAAGCTTTTGATTCGGACCCAAACAGCCATGCGTTTAATTTGTTCTTCAGCAGGGTCAAAATCAGGTCGCCATTTTTGGACCACAAGTGTTTGGCCAGCAATAATCCATGGTCCGTTGCACAATGCATAATCCATATCTTCACATAGTTGAAATTTCACAATAAAGAAAGAATTGGGCAAATCCACAAGCTGCCATCTACCTTTCAAGGTCCATTTCCGAGTCAAAGCCTTCCTCATGAATTCGTAAGCATCATCCGATTTAGGTCGACCCATAAGTTTGATAATCACCGCACAATGCCAATCCAGATCAAGTTTCGCCTCAACTCTGTCAAAGAATGTGAGATTAGGCCCAAATTGACCATCAGAGATAGTGTAATCTTTCTCACATAGAGTGAAATCTTCCATCATCGCAGTGGAAAGACGACCCATGGGTTGAAGAACCGAGCTCGCATAGCTCATCGGCGTCTTAGCAGTGATCGGACTCAGCAAAGGATCTCCCGTTTCGGTCTGAACATTTTGGATCTAAGCAGATGATGAATCCTCATATCGCGTGCGCTTATATTGCTTAATCGCCGGCAAGGCCTCCCCGCCGCTCTCCGGAGGAACGGCTGAGAAACGGAACACTGAGCTTGCCGTCGTCACGAAGACGGCGATGTAATAGTGGTAGTGGGTGGTTGCGGTGGGTTGGTTGGGTAACGAAAAGCCAAGAGAAGCTCAATATCGGGCGCGTGGTGCGCGTACCAGAAAGTTCAGTGTTTTGTATCCAAGTTGTCCTCGTTGACTCCTTTACTTGTACATGACCAGCCCCAAGGTATCCCTCCGCAGTGTAAGCTTTGTAAATAGTGTAAAACTGTAAATAATGAAACACAAAAAAGTTGGATTTGGAGATTTTTCTTGCCATTGTTTGTCAATTTCTGAGAAAAGCAAGAATTGAAGCAATTAATCAACAGAACAAAAAATATGAACAGGAATTTAGCCTAATTAATTAGCTTCATCTTTCTCTCACACAAAAAGCAAGTCACAGATTCTTGACGAACCTACACCCTAGAAAATGAAATCTACACCAATCAAACTGGAAATCTGAAAAATCAAGAATTGAAGCAAGTAACAGAACATGAAATTGAGCCTAATTAATTAGCAAACACTAGCTCTCACAACAAAACGAAGTATGAAACAACTCCCAACAATCCCAATCCTCAACTTATACACAAAAGCCCAACTCACAATTACATCCACCACTGGTAGCAAACATAATCAGCGAGCTTCTCCTTTTGGGATTTCTTTGAGAAAACCCCATTAGGAAAAACAGAGTAGGAAGAAGAACAGAGATGTATCAAAAATTCAAAACAGGGGAGATCGATAGAGTTTCATACCTTGTTTACGAGAAAGTGAAAGAAAGATTGTTGATTTGGTCCTTTGGAGATTCCTTGGTCTGCGTCGCAGACTGAGGCAACTAGACAACAAGGGGTGAGATTTTCCACAAGAAGGGAATTTTGGTGTGGATTGATTGAGGCATTTCGCTTTCGAAGAGAGACTTAGGGGAGTTGTTTCATCGAAACGCACAAATCTAACCTACTGAGTGTCTGAGTAGTGTGATTGTGTGAGGCTGTGAGCTGCTGTGGGAGACAGGGAATACACGCGACTTTGATGGATAATTTTTTTTTTTCTTTGAGCTGGTATGGGCTGAAGGTAGATATATATATATATATATATACACACACACACACACACACACAACTAAGGGTTTTTAGCCCAAAATCTTGTCTAGGCTTGAGCCACTATAGCCTTCTACGTCCTTTCGCCGCTGTCTACAGTACAGGTAAAGGTCTCAGTTAATACCCAGCCCTCTCTCTATTATTGATTAGTGCTGAAAATTAGAAGCTAATGTATGAGTTATGGGTTTGATTAGTGCTTAAAGTTAGAAGCTGTGCAATGTAATGGAATTGACCGAGGCAAACAAATCAAGATTCATAAAGGTATATATATCCACTTTTGGTTTGTTGTTTATTTGGATTCAAACTTACTGATCTATATTGCGTCAGAGATGAGTAGCTGAAACTGGATCTCATTTGCAACAATACTTGTGTATGATTTTGAATCTCAATGAAGAACAATGAAGGAAAGATCCCAGATTTGCAAAATCTCAATAAAGGACCTAAAACAACATGAAAATAAATGGTGGACCTAAAAATAAATATCTAAATAATTCAATAAATTGATGAATTATATTTAATCTGGAAATTACAAAAATTCAATGGTTTGTTAATTTAATTTCCAATATAATTGATTTCTATGGGACCCACTTAATATAGCTCACACAGACAAGCTTTCCGTGTGAAAGTGATTTGGCAAAGCTCGCAATACGTACAAATTGTGAATCTGTGGTTTACCGTGTGAAACTACCCATACACACAGATTTCCATGTGTATTTCAATGTATTTACATAGAATCCATCTGTGTGAATGGACCTGTTTTTCTAGTAGTGATTTGATAGTGGATTTTCTTTAGGGGGTCTTTTGACAGATGACGAGTATTTGTATGCATATGCACACAAGAATAATTTGTCATATGAGGAATGAGGAATATTTAAGGTTAAGGGGTGGCGTTCCGTAGGGAATATTAATATAGTATATGATATATGATATGATTTGAATGGCAGCCTGAAGTGTGTGTGTGTGTGTGTGTGTGTGTAGTTAGTTAGTTAAACTGATCAACATAGATAAACATAGCATAGAGATATTGCACAATGATTTAGAAATTGAACGATTTCTGTGAGATAATCTGGAGGAGGAGAGACGAACTGGAGAATATGAGTCGAGTGAACTAGAGTCGGGAGTGGGTTTAGGGCATCAGGTGGGCTACTACTGGGCTTCAATATGGATAATACCCAATTAAAAAAAAATATACATCTAATTTTTTTTAAGCCTAAAAATCTCAGACGGGCTTAAGCCCGCCCCAGCTACTACCTAGATCCACCAGTGAGATATAGAGAATTGAGATGCCTTGGTTTAGGCATCCTGGTTTGAACTATTTGAGCAACTCCAACAGCATCCCCATATTTTGATTTTTCTCTACTTTAGGGAAAAATAAGTCTCTTTTGCTCCAACAGATTCCCCTAGTTTAGGGAAAGTGAGGAAAGAAAAAACAAAATTCCCTATATTTACAGCAATCTCTAAAAATTTAAGGAAAAATATGGGGATTTTAGAGATTGCTATAAAATAAGGAATCTGTTGGAGTTGGAAAAGAAAAATATGCTAAAGTTTTAACTTTTGCTTCCCTATTATACAAAAATTATAGGGAAACTGTTGGAGTTGCTCACCGGCCGCAGTCATGTTTATGTCAATTATTTATTAGCTTTAGGGATTTCATTGTTGGGATGTAATGAGAGGCACGGATTGGGATTTAGTGCATATGCTTCCTTGTTTATTGTGTGAATTCAGCACCGAATAAGAATAGTGAACTTGTATAGCTCATAAGTGATGTTTTTTTTTTTTTTTTTTGAGAACACATAAGTGATGTATTGAAACTTGAAAGAGTTGTTAATTGGAGCCACTATTTCTTTGGGGTGGCACGGTCACATATTTCGATAGATTGGTGTAGGCAAAAGGCCCTTTTTAGTATTTGGAGAAGAATAGGAGACTGTAATTTTCCCACTTAGGAACCTTAATGAGCCTTTGGGATCTTTTGAGATTTAAGCTTTTAAAATCTTTATGCAGTTTCTTTACTCCGTTTTGGAACTGCATTTGTATATGTGGAGACCTTAAGGGTACAGTTGAACCTAATTTATTTGGTTTTGTTATTAAGTGTTTAAAAAAACAAGCAAGCAGCATACAAATACTTTACCTACAACCAAAATTCATGGTGTTCTCAGCTTACAAATACTTCATCCTATGGTCAACCAACAGATCTTGGACATGCACAGAACTTTAGTACTTCCCCGGCTGAAGTTGTTACACATGAGTACATCAAAGTATCACCTGAAAAAGAGAAGGGATGGCAAGCAATCCCAAAACCAAAGGGCAAAGGGACATTACTCTTCTCTGGACTATGGACCGTGGAACCGTGCATGGGACAGTGTGGAAGATGACGACTTTAGCTAAGATGATGACTCAAACCAGACAGTCATGAACTTATGATCATAGTGAGTTCAAGATTAATTGAAATGATCTGCTGGTTTCATATGCTGAGATTTTTATAGCTATGAGAATCCAGCTTTGACATGTTAGCCAGCTTGACAATTGTATTGTCATATGAATCAGGATTTTGCATTTGTCCAGTTCAGTTGGGTTCGTCGAATATGCGCAGTTGTATATTACGCTCTGCCATTTTAGAACTATACATGCTGCGGCGCAGAAGTAAGGGGAAGCTCAGTATACAATTGAGATCATACTTGCACCGGTTGATTATTGCTTACGAAGTTATGAACGTCAGGCAATCATTGCTACTTTGATGTAATTATGTACTGTTATACATTGTCTGTGATGGTTGTTTGAAAAGCATGGAAATTTGAATTTGAAAATACAAGAACAAGTGAATCTGAATTATTAGCCAATATACAAACAATAATATGAATCGAGACCTTGTTCACCCTTGAACATTCTTATTTCTTACTATCCTATGTCTAGCTAGCTACGTACATCAGAAATATCTCGTGTGATAGAACTAGAGGCCATGTGGCGAGAAGAAATGATTCGCTTTCGTTTGCCAAAAGAAAGAAGAAAAGGAAATGACTTCCTTTCAGCATGCACTGCTACAGTGCTACCCCTCCTCCTCCACCTCCACCCCACCACCACCTCCACCAAAACCCGCTCCCCTCGCCAAAATTGGAGGGCTCCAATGCCAAAACCAGCTCCACCCCCACCATGATGATGATGATGATGTCTACCACCATAGGCTAGACGAAGTTGAAAACAAACCTACAATGACCAAAGCCTACACCGCAATTTGCCCCGCCACGACCATAACCACTACCGCCTCCCCAAACACCATGCGGCTTCCTTGGATCATCATCAGGAGCACAGGTGATGTTGGCAGCAGTTGTTGCAGTAGTGAGAGCTACATCAGTTCTAGTAGTTACCCCTCGGATCACAAACATGTCACCACCTTTAATTAGTAGTGTATTTTACATGGTTGTCCACTCAACCAAACCAAAAGAAAGGAAAACGATCCATGGGAACATTGGAAGAACTATATAGAGATATACTTCCATGAGGCTAAACATTACAGTGTCGATTATCAACTAATTACAAAAGATACGTATACTTTGGTATCAAAAGAGAAAAGTAAGGAGAAAGCAAACTGGGGGCTAACATAGTATCAAATAAGAACTTCCATAGAGAAACGGAAAAGAATGGGATAAAGGATCAAGCACCGGCATAACCACCATCGCAGCTGGCATTGCCGGTGCACAAACTGCCGCGTTGGCTAGGGTTGGTACTGAGGCAGCAACATATCAGACCCAGCAACAGCATCAAACCCGACACGATGGCTAAACCTTCTATCAAGTTCAGGTATTGCTTCATCTCCTACCTTAGTAGGGCTAGTACTACTCTCCTTTCTGTAACTCTGGTAGATATGTAGTGTATGGTCTTCCCACTTCTGATTGATTACACAATTTCTGGGAAAGGAGAGAGTATTAATCTCCTTAAGAATCAGTTAGAGACACAGAGACTGAAATCTGGAGATGGAGAGACAGTGGTGCAATGGACTATGTGCTCGGAAAAAGGCCAAAATAACATGGAGCCAGACTGTAGGTTTAATGTAGGAGAAGGCCTCCCACTCTGATATTTGATGGTTTTGGGTTGGGAAAAGGTTATTACTTTGCTACTTTATTTTTCTGATTGATGCTTCCAGCTTTGTTCTTAGAGAGCCAGAGTGCCTCTGCGCAATAATTAAATATTTAGAATATATAAAAGGTATGAGCAAAATAATAAATACGATAAATGCCAAAAAAAAAAAAAAAAAAAAATAATAATAATAATAATAAATACGATTAGTCTATCCTTTAAAGAAAAGCATAATGAACCGAACACAGAAAACCAATCAAACTAAGAAATCTCCTTTTAAGTAAAAGACTTCATATCTTGCAGCAAAAGTTTCTTATTTTCTTTTCCTTTACAAAAATTCCGAGAACAAAACTGAGGGAGAAACCCATGGTGTTGCGCCCTTGATATTCCTTTACATACGACCAATTTAAGTTATTATTATTAAGACCAAATCTATTGTACCAACCAATCAATTGCCAACACTTCATGTAAAAGGTTTGGAATAAGGAAATTAAGGTAGTTGCTTCACATTGTTATGTGAACACAACAGGGTGGCCGTCATGTTCTGAGGCAAACACCAAGCATCCAAAGACGTATCCTAATAGACTGATTGCATCTGTACAGTCCTATAGAAGTTTTAGGATACCCCGAGATGAAGCAAAAGCAAAGATTTCAGCCCAAAAGAAAGGAGGTGAGAGTCATATACTGGTTTTGGCCAATGAAAATCTATCTAAAAAGAAGGTGAAAGAAAGGCATCATCTTGCTTTTCACATAGGAAGGATGCGGTTGTTTTCCTCCCTTTAGAAAAATTTTTTATTCCGGGAAGGTGAAAAGAAACTTCTAGCATTTTCCTAAAACAAAGCCAAGCACCAAGCAAGGGAATCAAATTCCCCAAGAAATATAGCACCAGGTCAACACGGAGTCTATGCTCATGAATTGACTTCAAACTATTTGAAAAGCCTTTCTATGCTCACCAAACATAAAAATAAAATTTAAATGTACAGTATCATTATGGGAATATTTCAACCAGGGAATGTAGAACTCATGCAACTAAATCACTATCTTCTATGCAAAGCAACATAAAAACAAGCAGACGGACTTAAAAGACACCGCCCATATATTCTAAGAATGTTAAACACTACTGCACATAAGATCCTTCAATGTTTCCTACAAATATGGATTGTGAAATGGAACAATTTGCTTTACAGAAACAGGAGTTCATGACGATTTACATCCCACTGGTGATCTTCAGAGGTAGGCAGCTTTTACCTAGGAATTCCAGTCCAGCCAAGATTATTTTATAGCAACTGTAGTGAAGCTCAAGCTCCAAATCACAACTTGTATGAGATTCACAATCAATACCACAATTCCTAACAGAAGCAAAGACTGTGGCTGCAAAAAACCAGACAAAATACTATGTCAATTCATCATTTTTAGCTTGACATTTATTTCAGTGAATACATTAGCAGCTGCAAAGTAGAAAAGTATAGCATTAACAGCAAGTATAGGACTGCAAACCAACAAGAGCACAAGCACTAGCAATATCAAAGCAGCAGCAGCATTCACTCACATCATAGAAATTCCAGGTAAGTTACAGCTCACTATAGTTGCGCCAAACTTGACGAAATTCCTCGCGGAATGTGTTCAGACGTGCTTTCAAGTTGGGTGTCCTGAAGCTTGCATGCAGTAAAGTGGCTGAGAAGAGAGAAAGTCAATCAGAAAGGCGCACAACATGTGAGGCAAATAAATGAAACTTTTCTGAAAGTACTTTTGTGGAAGTAACATACCAAGAAGTCCGAAGGAGAGTGCCCATGAGACAATTAAGAGACCACAGGAAACAAGCCACAGGATGAAACTCACTACACAAAGAAGACAGATACTTATTAAACAGTGAAACATTATTGAAGTCACAAATAGCTTTCTTTAAATACTCCAGAAACAAATAAAGAAAAGAAGAATTTGCCTTCAAGGTTTAATTACCAGAAGAGAATATCAAGACAAACACCCAACGAGGCCGACCACATATGAATATTGCTCTCTTGGCTGAAGGACGTCCACGAATTACAGGCCTGGAAATAAATAAACAATTAAAGAAGCAACTACACTGAATACATAGATAACAGATCCAATGATAAGCAAACAAACTCACGTAAGAGGAGGTCTCATCTTTGCAGCTAAATGTGGAGAGAATTGCCTCACAGATCTTGTAACTTTCTCACTAAAAGTACCTGCAAAGCTGTAGCAATAGTACTTAATGACAATATTTTGGATTAACTGAAAGATGGCCACCAGTAAGTAAATAAGGTATCATCTATATCGATTAAGCCAGAACCTTCAAACTGGTTAACTTTTCAAAACTACCGGCAAAACAAGGGTAGAATTGTGTGTAAAAAAAAAAAAAGTCTAATTGAAAATAAATTAAAAGAAAGATGCTTTCTCAACCATGGGCGACCACGTTCCATTCAGGAGAGGAAAGACAGAAAGGGAAAAGAAAAAAAATAAAAAAAATCGTTTATATACTGTGCTAAAAGAAAATATCCGGATTGCGTTTATGCACGTGGGGAGACTAGTACAGCTTGATGAATGAAGCATTCCAGGAAAAACTGAGATTTTACATGATCCCTAACCGAAATTTCAGAATTTTGGTGACATCTTTGAAAGAAATCAACTCCCCAGACCACAAATCTGACTCGCATGGTGGTAAACAGAGACTACGTGATTCTACAAAAATCAGTTATTCATAAAATGCCGAAGCAGATTTAAATCAATTACCAAATATAAGACGAAGGTTGTGATAGTTAGTTATTAAATTGGTGTTAGTTATCAAATTGGCGTACAAACATTGACACATGATACAAATAATCATGTCTAATCAATCCAAACTAGAAATAGCAAGAATAGTAGATGAAGCAGATCCCCATTTGGGGTTATGTCCATATGCCGCGCCGCAAGAAACACAGTAGAATTAGGTGTTTTACCTGTCATTCAGAAAAGCAATGCTGAGTGCCGTCAGAAAGGCAGCCACAATTGCAAGAGGCCTCGTTAGAAAAGCCAAGCCTGCAGTTGAAAATGAAGAGTTAAAAATCATCTCCACACACATAGAGAAGCCATGAGATTAAAGTTGCTTTGCTCACCGAGAATCGTAACAATCAAAAGGAAGTAGTTGGTTCTGTAGCTGCAAAAAGCATAAACAGTTTTCATCAAATCCAACACTCGAAACAGATACAAATTCATCGATAAAATCAGCTCAAATATTTGAATCTTGGAATCATGATCATAATCGGCATCAAACATCTCTAGTACAGTAACGCACAAATCTTTCAACGAAGAACAAAAATTCAATTGAAGATTCAGAGGCGAGGGAAAGCAAATTGGAAAGTGAGAGATGAGGATGGTACTAGTAGAGATTGCATTTGAGGCGGCTGTTCCATTTGGAAGAGGATCTGGGGACTGTGAACCTGGAGAAGAATTCCGAGAAAGGGCGCGGCGGAGACGACCAGTCCACTTCGCGGAGCGCGTCGACCAGATCCTCCGCCGTGACGTTGCCCCAATCCATTTCTGGTTCGAAACCCTAGCTAAAACGCAGTCGTTGCGGGAAGCGAGCAGAGAGGGAGAGAGAGAGCGCGAAACGTTGAAAAAGAGAATCGTCGGAAAAAGAAGGGAAGGGATTGGAGGATGGTGGTGTGTGATCTGGTTTAAATGACACCCAGAGGCCAAGGAAGGAACTGATCTCTTCAAGAGATTCTCTTGGTTTTGGTCTCTGCTTAGACTCGCCCAAGTTTAAAGTTTTGTCATAAAAGTTTAAAAAAAAAAAATAAAGTTTCGTTTTTTGTTTTTTATTTTTTATTTTTTATTTTAGTTTATAATAAATTACATATAAGTTATTGACAAAATATTACTTAACAAAATAACCGATACATCATTTAAAGATTGAATTAAACATTTGGTCTTTATATCTTATAAATAAGGATAATTTGCTCTCTACTTACCACATGTCATGAGTTAATTTATTTTTTTACCTTTAACTACTTCTTTTGACTTCTAATCTCTTTTATGCTACTTTTTTTATTTTATGAGAATAATCTCTTTATGTTACTTCTCAAAGAAAAAGAAAAAAATCCATTTCTTTTATACATTGCTAAGAGAGAGAATCTCAACTCTTTATCAAACTTTTTTTTCTTCTTTATTGATGAACGTGTCCTTGGTTCAGTAGTAGCTTCATTTGCAGTAGCAGGAGCAATAGCAAGAGCAGTAGCAATTAAATATGTCAATCCATGAATGAAATTGAAAACATAGAAAATCTCATTATTCCCACAGCAAGATTACCAAACCAATAGCAAGATCACCCTTTTGCACCTACACATAGACACACAGTAGTATAGAGTTCATAAGATTATCTTGTCCGTAGAAAATTTCATTAGGACTGCATGTGTTATCCAAGAGCTGAATAATAGTTTTTAGTTTCTTAAATGAAGTAGCAATGGGATATTGGGTGTAGACATGCACATGATGTATTGCTTAATTTCCCACACTTCCTTAGCAAACAAAAAATCTCAAACATATATACGGGAAAATAAAAGGAAAAGATGAAGAGGAACAACACAAACCATGGACTATAACTTGAACACTCCATAGTGACAAGCCAAATACCAAAAACCCATAAAGATTTAGACTAAGAAAGACAGCATAAAATGCATTCCACCAAGAAAAAGAACTTATCTTCTTGCAAAATGCACACAGCACAACAAAACATAGTAACACAGACTCAAAATGGGATCAAAATCAAGCAAATTTCCACTTTGAAACTACCAAATGTAGCTAAAAACAAAAATCCAACTAAAAGATTAAAACCCAAACCTTCACATCAGGAGACCATTATTGACCCTCCGCCGTTATTGATAACTACAAATGTTGATGTACTTCCCATCCAGCCCAACTACCTGAAATCAAACAAATAAGTAACTCTACTCCTACTACTCTAACCTCCTCTCATTCTTTCACTCTTGCTTCGCTTCCTCCATTCTCTCCCAAACAAACCCAATAAGTCATATCCACTCTGGTCTCATTACCACTTTTAATATCCTAATTCGAAGAAATATAAAACGAAGGTAGTGAAATTGGAGTAAGAGCTTACCTTATCGACCTCCATTGAAGCCAAATTCGAGCTAAGCACGGATTTGAATCCTAGCTGTTACTACTTCGGAGATTTTGCAAATTTAGGCCTGTGAAATCTGAAATTTGAGCTCGGATTAACATATTGCTACTGCATTTACATGAAATTGAAGAAAAATTCATGAACCAAGTTCGAAATTGAAAAAAAAAAAACTTACTCTGCTACTGCGTTGGATCCATCGCTGAGGGTTTGGGGTTTGCGTTTTGGGATTTTGATTTTTGGTTGTTGTGTATTAAGTCAGTGACATGCGTGTAAATTTTGATGAAAACTGAGTATTTTGGTCATTTTACATAAAAATTCAGAGCCAAGCCTGCTGCATTTGGTTTTGGGCCTAGGTTTGTGTCCTTATTTGTATAAATCTATTTAAAGTTGGATTTTATGTGTTTACATCTTTGGTATGGTTCTACCGTGTAATTTTCTATTTTGTTTATCACAACATAACAACTAATATTTCATGAGTTTGACTCACGACCTCTCACTTATGAAAAGAAGATTTATCCCACTAGATTAAAGAAGAAATAAAGTTTTGTCCTAAAAATAAAGAAATAAAAAAGGAAACTCATGCTACTTGACTAAATGGATTAGGCAAGTTTTTTTAGAATTTTTTTTTTTAAAAGTAAGTTTTGTCATCAAAGTGTTTATAAAGTTTTGTCATAAAATCTCACTTATGAAAACAAGATTTATACCCGGAAGACCGGAGGAGGATCCTCTCCTAAGCTAAACTCTCTCCTAACCTACCTAAACTTTAAATGAGATGGTGACATGTGGTTATTAATAGATTCAATGGTTTATAGATACTTTATTACTTTTTTCTTTCCAATCTTTAGCCCTTTTTTGACCTTTTTGTCTGGACTTGAGAACCTCATCACCAGAATCTTTCAAATTTCTCTCATCTTCTCATCTTCTCTTTACCTCTCTCCCCTTTCTGTACTCTTGCATTTCCGATCAAAGAATTGATAGTCATGGACAAGTTGTTTTAACTTCCATGGCATAATCGCATGCTTTTCCTCTTTTTTCACATACCCAATTCGTATTTTTTTCTCATATCAGCAATATATCAAGCAGAAGAGAGAGATGTATATCATCACTGTAGTATCATTTGAACTTGGTGCAGTCTCACTGTTCCATTTAATCGAAATCAAGGAGCAATATGCTACTAGAGATCAAAGTAGGCAACAAAGTTCCATAGTAGGCATATGCTACCGGAGATCAATAAGAGGAAATGCAAATCAAACGGATTTTCCAGTGTATCAAGAGAAAGGGAAGGAAAAGAAAAACAAGAGAGAGAAAGGAAAGGAAAAGAAAAACATGGATACAAAAACAGAGAAACTGTAGACCATTGGATTTGAGAAAGCCATGTGGCACCAACTCCTTTAAAAGCTTAGGTAAGTTAGGAGAGAGTTTAGCTTAAGAGATGATCCTTTCCCTTTATACCTATTACCTAATTACCCTTAGATCTAATAGTACAATTAGTACTGAATATTATTATTATTATTTTTTTTAAGAAATAAAGTTTTGTCTTAAAAATAAAGAAATAAAAAAGGGAACTCATGCTACTTGACTAAATGGATTTTGCAAGTTTTTTTTAGAAGAAATAAAAAAATAAAAAAAAAGTAAGTTTTGTCATAAAAGTGAAAAAAAAAAAAACTAAATGTCTGAGCCCAGGTTCGAACTGGGGACCTTTAGTGTGTGAGACTAACGTGATAACCAACTACACCACCCAGACATTTGGTAAAGTAATTGATGATAAACATTTAATATCAAACTTTGCAGTGGTTAAGTCGCAGAGCACCAGTGACCAATATTCTTGGATGAGCGCCGTACAATGGAGAATGGTCAACAAACTCAACTCAACGAAACTTGAAGTTAAGTTTTCTTTTCGTACTACGAATATCACCCCACTGACGTTAATGTCAATGGCCCACTAATCTTACCGGAAGTAACAATTTTTAAGATAGAGACATCATAATTAATTTTTTTGGTCTTACCGTAAGTAATTCATTTCTTATGAATTTAAAGAGCAAAACCATCGTTTACACTTTATTTATTTTTATTTATAGTTGAATTTCAGTGAGAGTTTATGAATTAGATTCAGAAAATACATAGTATAGTGTTTGTATGTCCCTATAGAACATAATTTTAGCTGTTAATGCATATATGACTATGTATTGTGTCTCACTAAGATATTGTGAGCAATAGTTCTATGTTTTCAATGAGTGAATTCATGACAAAATTATGAGAGTTTATAATAAGTTATCAATGATAAAGATTCATTCAAAACTTTTAAGTTTAACCATTGATATTTAAATTATTAATATACTTATCTAATAGTCGAATTCAAAAGTCCTCAACGGATTCTTACTATAAAGATAAAAATATTACTACTCCATACTCTATAGTCCACACAAAGGTGTAAATTAACTATTAAGTACTGTAATTCCAGGAGAATCAAGTAAGAATTGGGTTTTTACCAAAAAAATATACAATAAAAACGTCCTTCAACCAATAGTCGCCTGACGTCGTCAAACCATGACATTATTGGGGCCTGGTCCATCCCATCACGACCTACCACACCAGGGGAAATAACCCCAACTAATCCACACTCGCCACCTGTTACATCTTCGACTCTTGGTAGACAAGACAGTTGTAGTGCACGCCACATGCTCGGTCCACCCTAGACCCAACCACACTGTATCACCGCCCGCCCCCTTCCTCCACGCTCCCTTGTAGCTCCACGTTTTCTCTCTCATTTTCAATCCCCTCTAATTCCCTCCCTGTACTTGGACGCCATCCCCACTAATCTCAATCATTATCACTAATCACGATTATCACACACCATAGTATTAGTTTAAATTATTGTAATAATCTCCTTAATCATTTCTCCATGTTAAACGAAAGGAAATTCCTTCCATTAATCTCTTCCCATTTTTTGCCCTCTCTCTAATTTCTCTCTATCAAATTCAACCGAAAGTCCACCGGAGATCTAAATTCGAGGTCCGGGGAGGTGCTTTCGGAGCTTCAATTCCGCTATTCGGAGCCGGTTTCGGGTTCGGAGCCCTAGAATTTGTGTAGAAAATGGCTCAGGGGTCCGGGAGGGGAGGACGGATCGTCGGGGACTACATAGTGGGCCGGCAAATCGGGTCGGGCTCGTTCTCGGTGGTCTGGCACGCGCGGCACCGAGCCCATGGGACCGAGGTGGCGATCAAGGAGATCGCGACGGGCCGGCTCAACAAGAAGTTGCAGGAGAGTTTAATGTCGGAGATCTTCATATTGAAGAAGATTAACCATCCCAATATTATTCGGTTGCATGATATAATTGAGGTTTCGTGGATTTTAATTTTGTTAATTTAATTTAATTTCTGTTTTGGTTTATTGAGCCTTGAATTTATGGAGGGAAAGAGTGTCTAGAGCTTTGGGGATTTTGAAAAATTGTGTAGTTTCCAGGATATTCAGGATTTTGGTTTTTAGCTGCAAATTTGGAAAATTCAAACTTAAGAAAAGTCTCTCTCTAGGAGCTAGTTGAAGTGTTGAAGGTGATAGCGATTGTTTAGGAAAGCTTGGCAGGTAAAGTTAGTATTTACTATCTGAAATTAGGGCATTGATCTCCAGGGCTTAGTGTATGGTGCATTGAAACATTTGCATTTCTTATGGCATTCGATAAGAATATGAAGTTCGAGCTATTCGGGCTAGAGGCTTTCTTTAGATGACAAGACATGTAGAAATGTGAGTATTACAGTCAAAATGGTTTCCCCAGGACCATGTACTAGGCACTAGGTTCGCTCGATAAAAGCTAAGATAATGTCTGCCATAGTGGCCTTGAGAAAGGAGTTTCTCTTGAATCGGAGAGCTGGGATGAATTGGCATTTGGAATTGTAAATATCTGTGTTTACCGGTGTTCTTTTCCTTGTTAATGGGCATACTTCTGTGTAAGACAAATAAAAACCGGCGGTCTGTTGTACTTTGTATCTATTTTGGGTGGAAGAAGGTTAATTCCAGTTAGCTGTTGATAATCACCTTCAGGCTTTCCCTCTTACCTCTTTCCTGTCGTAAGGTTGTCTAAGATATTCTCTTCAAATAGGTTCCTGGGAAGATAAATCTTGTACTGGAGTATTGCAGAGGAGGTGATCTTTCCATGTACATTCAACGCCATGGAAAAGTACCTGAAGCTCTTGCAAAGCACTTCATGCAGCAGCTAGGTTTGCCTCAAATTTTTCTATTTGCTTATTCAAGTCTTTCTTTCTTTCTTTTATGTAATGTACTGATGTTAAGGTGGTTGTTTTATTTACAGTGGCAGGTCTGCAAATGCTTCGTGACAATAATCTTATACATCGAGATCTAAAGCCGCAGGTTTGTTTATTATCTGATTAAAATTTGATCATTCTATAACCATAAAGAGAGTAGAACTTCTATGTGCAATGGTGCTTTAGCTTAGTGCTTATATAGCTCAACAAAATGATCACTGTTAAGTTAGTTGACCATCTCTTGCCAAATAATCCGTCATCATATGTTGTCAGACTTTAATTTGTTTCACATAATCAGAAAATTCCACGTGATTAACTATTTTGACGTATGCCTTGGTAACATAACATGCTACATAGTTAGGTAAGAAGTAAATCACTATCTATACCCATACATATAACTATGCTACCTTGCTCTTGTTATGACCTAAATAAGTACCTGGTCTTAGTTCTAGGATAAAAAGACTCTTACAGTTTGGGTTTAAACATTCCAACTTATTTTAGCATAGGCACCAGAAAGTGTTTTATTTTAGCCTGAGATTAGCTACTTAGTACAACCCTAACTGACTGTATAAATAAATAGATGTCTAGAGATGCCATAGGATAGTGTTTGATATGTAGTAATCTTGTCTCTGCAAAAAGGTTTTGTAGATATGTCATTTCATTTGTAATGTTTATCATTCTTGGAACAGAATCTCTTGCTGTCCACCAATGACAACAATTCCGTTTTGAAGATTGCAGATTTTGGATTTGCAAGGTAAATTTGTCCACATCCTTTTGCCTTTAATTTCAGCAAACTTGTGTTTCATCTATTTAAAACAGCCCTTATCCTTTTTTTAAATATGCGTGGGCAGATCTCTGCAACCTCGCGGCCTTGCTGAAACTTTGTGTGGTTCACCGCTTTACATGGCTCCGGAGATAATGCAACTTCAAAAGTATGATGCAAAGGTGAAATTTTTTTCTTCTCAAGTGATGGCCAACTTGCACAAAATGTTTTCCATTAACCTTAAACTGAATACGCAGGCAGATCTCTGGAGTGTTGGTGCAATTTTATTTCAGCTTGTGACCGGGAAAACCCCATTCACAGGAAACAATCAAATACAGGTTCAATTACAAAATCTTTCCCTCTTTCCTGTTTCCCTCTCTTAGCAAACGTGAAGCATTTAATGTGGGCCTAGGATGAGTACTCATCCTCAGCCAAAGTAGTAATTTTCCATGCCTATAACTTGTCCTTATTTTTCTCATGTGTTGGCAGTTGCTTCAGAACATTGTGAAATCAACTGAGTTGCAGTTTCCCGCAGATAACAACAATTTGAGTTCAGAATGCAAGGATTTATGTCAGAAATTGTTACGCCGCAATCCAGGTACTTCATTCTGCGACTCTGCGTGGTAAATTTGCATTTGCATATGTGAAATACTTGCCTAGGGCAAAAATAAAATGGATCAAAATGCTTCATCCTTGAATTCCTTTTAACTTTTCATACTCCCAGAGTTCCAGATTTCTCAGTGGAGTGTGAGAGATGGAAGCAGGTCATATATGATATATTTTTTGCTGCCCCATGAGTCTCTATTGTGTTGACGTTGTTGGGCTGACCAATCCATCTTCATGTTTTACTTTGTCCGACTTGAATGACCTTTCATTATCATCATAATGCAAGATCTGAATAGATGCATTTACTCATAGTTATGTTTTCAGTAGATGCATCTAATTGGCTTTATAGTTTGACATATAATTCATAGTGGTCTTGATTATAAGCTAAAGCACCTACATTTGCTCGACAATACAAATGCGGAACGAATAACATAGGAGAGCTGGGAAGATTTCCTTTCTCGAATAATATTGTTTGTTGTATGTTGAGACCAATAATTGGATTGAGTGAAAAAGAGGAATTTAAAATGTTTGTATTAGGGAAATATTAGCGGTGACACCTATTAATGACAGGACAAGCAATTACGCCCAGATAGTATTGATATGTAGTGAACCACTAGATACACCACTGACAAATTAGTTTAGTTTGATTGGAAGGTTGAAGAGGAAGACCAAACTAACACTGGAGGAAGTAATGGAAAAGCATCCAAGAAAATACTATTTTACAATAGGGAATATAGTGTACGATTTAGGAAAGGCAAAACTGATGTCAATGAATAAATGAAATCTACTGAGCTCCTATAATTCATTAACGAATTTTGACTTGATAGTACTGACTCTTTTCTTTGACATTGTGTCTACAGTGGAACGATTAACATTTGAAGAATTCTTTAATCACCCATATCTTGCTCAGAAGCCCCTAGAGAATTCATCAAGGTAAGTGAATCATAGAATTTTTTCTTTCTGGTTTTGAGTCAATATATTTCTCATGTTTTAAGAGGCTCCTTCGCGACACAGGAGTAGGAGGAGCTCACGGATGGGAGACGGATTTCCTACATCTGTTAGCAGTGCCATGAGGAACATGGAAGAAAGTTCTCAGGAGGATTGTATGCCTTTCCTTTTGGATGACGATTCTAGTGGTCCTGAGGGGAGCCCTTCTTTTTCAAGGAGGAGGCCCTCGATGAAGTCTACTTATGGATTTTCTCTTGATACAAAAGCTGATAGACGAGAAGCATCGCCAAGCACTTCTTTCAGATATGGCAGTGCAACACGTAAAGAAAATTCTACACTTAGGTTTGACAGCCATAGACCAGCTGGAAATCTATATGACCATCTAGGATCCATGGACCAAAAATCAGTGCATGCTCATTCAAGAGGTATACTTTTCTTATGTTCCTTGTCATCTCTGTATATGGTTCACTTAAACATGTCTTAATAGACCATAAAGTATTTATTATTTTGTTTTCATCAGCACGTGGGGATTCAATGGAGTTGATTGATCAAGATTATGTACTTGTCTCTGGACCTCCTATTGATGTGTCTTCTACTTCAGCTAGTGCTTCAAAGCTAAGCCACTCATCATACAAATCTGAGAGTCTTCCGCAAGAATCTCTAACCACCTCGTCAAGTGCCCCAATGCCAATCATGGGTGCAGCTAGTAATAACACGTGTTGCATAGGAAGCTTGGATAGTCAGAGTTCAACTGATATGGCTGATGCTTTGGAGCAGCCATCGTCACACTGCATGACAAGGCTTAATTCGTTGCAGCAGTGTGTGTCTGCTATTACTGAATTAGTTCATGAAAAGGTAAATCATGTGTTTCCTCCTGTGCTATCAACTGTTTTACGCTTTCCTTTCTTAAAGGAGTAAAGTAGTTAGAAGTGCCTTATGCAGACAACAGAGTATTTTCTCTGCTTCTTTGTGTAATTTATATTGCCTGTGTCTTCAAATCATTACATTCTCTGTTTTGTTTTGAACTTTTTGAATTGAAAAGATTGAGGCGGGCAAGCAACTTGAAGCATTCTCAATTCAGCTTGTAATTCTTGCTATTTGGAAGCAAGCACTTAACATATGCCACACACAAGCTGCCTCGGCAATGGAAGGAAGTCCAAGCCAAGAGACTACAAGAATTAGGAGGAGCACGAGCAAGAAGCATGGTAGTCCTGATACTGAGGAATGTCTTGAAGCCGTCAACTCTCAAGGGCCAGAGGATCTTTCTGCACAGATTGAGAGGGAATTTCTGCGGGAGGTTGAGCATGCAGAAGATCTAGCAAAGGCCATTGATCCTGGTATGGATTTAATTTTCACATGTTTTCTCTTGTGTTTCTTGTTTTTCATGTAGCATCCTTAAGATCAAGCATTGTTTCGCGTGGTTATAATCTGGAGATTAGTGACTTTCTTACTGAGCTAGTTTTATTGGCTTAGCTTATGCCTCATGAAATAAGGTCAACTCGTTCTTGGATTCTTTAATTGACATGCAAACATATACATATTTTGTTGTCTTTGCCAAATATGTTAAGAAACCGGCGCACCTTTTGTTTTATTGTACAACCAATAACAAACTTGCTAGTTTTCTTTCTCATGGTTGCAGGACATACGGAGATGCCAGATGCAATGGAGACAATATTTCAATCTGCTCTAGTTTTTGGGAGACACGGGGGTGTGAGTATCTTAATCTCTCATCTCATTTTCCTCATTTTCCGCATATGGCTGGCATTTCTTAAATTCTTCAAATTTTACACATTAAATTTGCAGGAAAAACATCATTATATATATATATATATATATATATATATTTTTTTTTTATGACATTGTAAACTTCTGAGCCAAAATTCTGGAGTTTTGGTTACCAGTTTATACAACTTATACAAGCCACATACAATTGCCATGTGTCTGAACTACCTTTTTCTTTTTACTTTTCTTTTTCTCCATGCTGTCTTATTCAATTAGTAGAGTATCAGTTTGGTCATTCAAAATTCATAACCTAAGATGTGTATGCAATGAAGAGTGCATTAATAAAAGCTAGATGGGTCTTTGAATAGATTCTAAGATGTAAAGCTGATTAGAAACCCAAGATGACTAACAACAGAGCAAATAACCTCCACACTGAACTTCCAAAGGGGAGTTTAGTGCAAATTACATCAAGATCTCTACATATTACACAAATTACCCTATGAAATTGTTTTTTTTTTCTTTTTTCTTTTTTTTCTTTCCATCATATATTCATATATCACATGGCAGGTTGATGAGCTTATGGGTGACATGGACAGTGCAGCAGTATTTTATTCAAAAGCTGTGCGTCTCTTGGTATTTCTTCTAGTGGAAGCACCATCCCTCATACTCAACCCGCCATTTTCCCTGACCAGTTCCGACAGGTATAGACTTCGAACGTACATTGGTATACTCAACAATAGGCAAGGTTATTCAACGTCACAGCGGATGGCTCTTTTGAAATGCGAGGAACAACAATGCCCTCCTTAGGAACTATAAAAGTTAAGTGTAGAGTTTGTTAATGACTTTATTTAACTGCTTGACTGTACATTGTATATAATAATTTGTTTGTACAGCTATTCTTTGATTGGAGAATGTGGGAAGGTGGTGGAACTTGTATCAAAATAGTTGATGTACTAATTTCATTTGTCATTAAAAGAATGATGAAATACATTTGTTGTTGCCAAGGCTCCAAAATGCTGTTGGAGTGTTTGTTTTGGAATGAATGTCATCACTTGTTGGAACTTCTTTTGCTTACGTTTTAGTTATTGAACGTTGGGAATAGTGTGAATGCTTAGTGACTGAGAGAATTTGTAGCTCTCCTTTTTATTTTGGGAAAATCGTCCGTACAGTACCTGACATTTTCTCCATTCTAAACTTCAGTACCTCACGTTCAGAAAATATCAGAACGGTACCTGAGGTTCTGACCCCGACCGAAGATCGGTACCTGATGTCGTTACCTTCGTTACAAAAACTGACAGCTGACATATTTTTATCATTAAATGACCAATTTACCCTTTTGTTTTTGTTTTTGTTTTCTTTAGTTTTTTCATATAATAATATAAAAAAAAAGCAAAATTTTTTTTCTATTAGTTTTAAACTATTTTTAGTTTTGAAAATTTATTTAAATTTTTGGTTTGTCAAATTTTATCTTTCTAACCTGTAGGATTAAACTAGACGTCGTTATGAGTTCGTATGAATTTTTGGAAGATTTTTCGAACACCCAAGCTAATTTTAATGATTTTTGGACGTTTGTAATATCCAAAAATATGATTAAAAATATAATTTTAAAGTCAGCTACATCCGGACCGTTGATTTCAAATGGCAGAAGATCTTGACCGTTGAAGGAATATATTGATCGAGACCCAGACCGGGTCAGTACCAACCCGAATAGCCGCCACACTTTTCTGGCATATTCCCGACATTGGACCAGCCTAGTTTTCTTCGTCTTGGTGTCGCTGTCATCCCTATGCCTTCTGTTTTGTCAAAAGACGTCCAATGACAGAGAATTGAAGGAGAGAATGTGGTGGCTTCTCCGGCAGGTTTTTCCGATTCCTGCCACGTCGTGGTCTTGCACCTATATCAGAAGCTTCCTCTCGATGTGGCCGACCTATTCATGGTATTTGCTCATTCAGATGATAAGCCAAGAGAGATAATCGAGGAGAAGAAGTTTTTGAGTCTTCCGGCGAAGTTTGCTCTGTCTTCCGGCGAAGTTTGGTTTCGACTTAGGTATCAAACTTGTTTCTCTTGTCGAGCTCTACCTCCCTATATACTTGAATTTCAATTTGGAGGAGATTTGCAGAAATCGGAATATTGAGGTTTTGATGGTCACTGCGGGTTCGCTGGGTTTGAATGGGCATGCGAGAGAGAGAGAGAGAGAGAAAGAGAGAGAGAGAGAGAGAGAGAGAATTCTGGGTTTCATGGGTTTAAATGGGAACGAGAGAAAAAGAATCATGGGTTTGAATGGGGAGAGAGAGAGAGAGAGAGAGTGCTCTGGGTTTGAATGGGAACGAGAGAGGGAGGGGGAGAGAGAGAAATGAACAGTAGTGATAGAGAAAATTTTTTTTTTAAATGTTTAGATTAAAAAATAAGGGGTTAAGACATGAAAAGACGAAAATATCCTTAAGTCGTTAGTCTTTATAACGGAGCTAACGGCTCCAGGTACCAATCTTCGGTCGGGGTCGAAACCTCAGGTACTATTTTGATATTTTCTTAACGTGAGGTATGAAAGTTTAGAATTGGGAAAAGGTCAGGTACTGTACGGACGATTTTCCCTTTTATTTTTGTTATGGGTAAGGTTTCAAATTTCTCCGAAACTACCGAAATTTCCATTGAAATTTCTGTAATTTGGAAGTATTGAAACGAAATTCTTATGCTATATCATTTCGTACATTTCCGCGAAATTTTTAATTTCTGAAATATCTACACACAAGTTATTTAAAAATTCATACTGACAACGAAGTTTTTTACTCATATTTTTATTTTTATTTTTTTTATTTTTTTTCCAATCAAGTTGAATACAACAAAAAACCTTTTTGTTTTTATCTGCAACCAAAATCATTTTCAAAATTCATATACTTGGAAGTAGTATTGTATGATACTAAATGAAAATAGTTCAACCATATGGATCGAACCACATTGTAGTAACACTTATTCTTAATACTTTATATTGCTTTTGTTGTACTTGTTCATTTTCATTCACGTGGTTTTGGTATTACGTCCCCCCTAGTTTTATTTTTCTAATTATTAATGAAAAATGCGTGATGGCCAAACCTCCCACTGGGTTTCAGCCATAAAAAAAAAAGTAAATCACATTCAAATTATCAATATATAGCACAATTATAATTACATATAGATAAAAACACTATTTTAGCAACCTACTATAGTACTAGTTAATTACTCGTACATATTAAATATCACAATTCTATTATAAATGTATAATTTTAGAGAGGCTACATTGTAAATAGGTTTATTATAGGTTAGTTTAGTCTATGTAAAAGTTTCATTCAAAAATATCATTTTATAAATGCAATTAATATGATTTCTTTATTTTTAACCGAAATTGAAACTTTCTCATAAATTTCCTTAAATTTGAAGTACCGAAACTTGAAACCTTGGGTAAGACTAGTATTACTCAAACAGTGCTACCAAATTCAACTTGGAGTTAATTTCAGTTTACCCCCCTGAAGTTAGGGGTCATCATCATGTTAGTCCCTCGAGTTTCAATTTAATCAGTAACACCCTTGTACTCTCCAAATTCATCAACCGTGTCCAATTTCTACTATTCCGTCCAATTTGGACCGTTAAGTTTGACTTTTGAGGGCTAAAATGGTCATTTCAAGACAAAAAAAAAACAAAACAAAAAATTGTTTTCTTCTTTTTTTCGTTTTTATTTTTTTGCATTTTTTTTTTCTGTTTTTTTCTTTCATTTTTTTTTCTTTTTCTTCGCTTATTATAATAATAATTATTTTTTTTAAATAATTTTGTCTTCAACCTATACACCACAAGTTATAATAAGTTTATAAAAACAAAAACAAAAAACTCTAGGTGGTCAAAAAGCAGCTCGCTGGTCTACAATATTTGTGATATATCTCTGATAAAGCAACGAATTTTAGGATATATCCCCAATAAAGTAAAGAAATATCTATAAAATATGATTAAAAAAATAAATACATATATTTCTTCACTTTATTGGGGATTTATCCTAAAATTCTCCGATAAACCAATAAAGTGAAGAAATATCTATAAAATATGATTAAAAAAATAAATACATATATTTCTTCACTTTATTGGGGATATATCCTAAAATTCTTCGCTTTATCGGAGATGTTCCACAAATATCGTAGACCAGTGAGCGAAGAATTTTAGGATATATCCCCAATAAAGTGAAGAAATATCTGTATTTATTTTTTTAATTATATTTTACAAATATTTCTTCACTTTATTGGGGATATATCCTATTATTCTTCACTTTATAAACCTATTATATTTTATAGATATATTTTACAAATATATCCTAAAATTTTTCGCTGGCTGGTTATAAATAAACCCTATAATAGGTTTATAAAAACAAAAAAAAAATACTCTAGGTGGTTAAAAAGTCGCTCGCTGGTCTACGATATTTGTGATATATCTCCGATAAAGCGAAAAATTTTAGGATATATTTGTAAAATAAATCTATAAAATATAATAGGTTTAAAATATATCCTATAATAGGTTTAAAATATAGGTTGAAAATATAATAGGTTTAAAATATAAAATAGGTTTAAACCCTATAATAGGTTTAAAATATAAAAAATTTCGCTTTATCGGAGATATATCACAATAAAGTGAAGAATTTTAGGATATATCCCCAATAAAGTGAAGAAATATATGTATTTATTTTTTTAATCATATTTTATAGATATTTCTTCACTTTATTGGGGATATATCCTAAAATTCTTCACTTTATAAACCTATTATATTTTACAGATATATCCTAAAATTCTTTGCTTTATTGGAGATATATCACAAATATGGTAGACCAGTGAGCGGCTTTTTGACCACCTAGAGTTTTTTGTTTTTGTTTTTATAAACCTATTATAACTTGTGGTGTATAAGTTGAAGACAAAATAAAAAATAAAAAAAATAATAATAATAAGCTAAGAAAAAGAAAATAAAAATAAAAAATAAAAAAATGGAAAAAAAAAACAGAAAAAAAATGCAAAAAAAAAAAACAAAAAAAAATTTCTTTTTATTTTTTATTTTTTTTTGTCTTGAAATGACCATTTTAGCCCTCAAAAGTCAGACTTAACGGTCCAAATTGGACGGAATAGTAGAAATTGGACACGGCTGATGAATTTGGAGAGTACAAGGGTGTTACTGATTAAATTGAAACTCGAGGGACTAACATGATGACGACCCCTAACCTCAGGGGGGTAAACTGAAATTAATCCTTCAACTTGTACGCCATTTAGTCAAGGTTAAGTTAGTTAAGATTGAGAGATCTATATATTGTGCAACAATGACAATTCAACATGTACGCCATTTAGTTAGGTTTGAGTTAGTCAAGGTCGAGTGATCTATATATTGTGGAACAATGACAATTCAACTGGGTTCCAACCATAAAAAAAAAAAAAAAAAACTAAATTACATTCACATTTTCAATATACAGCACAATTATAATTACATATAGTAAAAACACCAGTTTAGCAACCTACTACAGTACTAGTTAATTACTCCTACATATTAAATATATTTTTATTATAAATGTATAATTTTAGAGAGGCTACATTGTAAATAGGTTTATTATAAGTTAGTTTAGTCCATGTAAAAGTTTCATTCAAAAATATCATTTTATAAATGTAATTAATATAATTTCTTCATTTTTAACCCAAATTTCCACCGAAATTGAAATTTTCTCCGAAATTTTCTTAAATTTGAAGTACCGAAATCGAAACCGAAACTGAAATTTGAAACCTTGGTTATAGGTGTCATCGAAAAAAAAAATCTCTAATAAAGATGAAATAAAAAAGGATGGGTGTGCAGAGAAATTACTTGGGTGTTCAACTCTTATTTTGGGGGCTTAGGTTAATTCTTTGTTCACGGTACCAAAGTGAAGTTCTAGTGCTACTGTTTAATTTGTAGTTAGTTTTGGTTCTTTTGGTTTTGTTTGCTTTTGTACTTCTTTTTTTGTTGGTCCTTCTCTTTTGGCAAGGTTTTGGTATAGCCCCCCTTGCTTTGTACTTCATTTTTCTTACTTCAATAAATTCGGGTAAGAGCAATGAGCTCGCTCTTATCCCGCTTCTATATATTTAAGGATGGAGTTTCATCTTTTAGTAGAGATTTTTTTTATGACAACTCAGAGCAACTCCAACAAATTCCTCATATTTTGATTTTTCTCCATTTGAGGGAAAAATTTGGCTGTTTTGCTCCAACATATTCTCTATAATTATTCCTAAAATAGAGATAGTGATGAGAGAGAAAACAAAATTCCATATATTTACAGCAATTTGTAAAATTTTAGGGAAGGATTTAGAGAAGAATTATGGAATCTGTAAAATAGAGAATCTGTTGAAGTTTGAGCAGAATTTTTTTTGGATATTTTAATTTTTGCTTCCCTATAATAGAGAAATTTTAGGGAAGCTGTTGGAGATGCTTAGTAAGTCTGTGTCCATTTTTATATTTTTATAATGATAAAGAAGTGGTTTATACTTAACATTTTTATGACAGGTAACGAAGAAATTGTCGGCACAAGAGTGTCTCTTCGTCTTTTCTGGATAAACATTTCATTGAGAAAAATTCATCTCTTTTTAACTGGGAGGTTTTAACCGACTAATTATTTGTTGAAAAAAAATGCTTTATAATTTTCCCATTTTTTATAGTATGGTCTTACCCCAACGAAAAAAAAAAAAAAGAATAGTATGGTCTGGACAATGAAATTTGTTTGGCACAAGACTTTTCCTTTTAATTAATTTTTTGATGGGAACCTTTTGCTGTAAAATTTCATCAGTGAAGGTTAGTTTTCCCTTTTATTTATTTATTTTTATTTTGAGATTTTTACCAACTATTAACATGTCGGCGAAAGTGATTTAATTTTTTTGAATAGTATACTCTTGCTAACAAAAATTAGGACACAAGAGTGTTCCATTTTATTATTATTTTTTTATGAGAATCTTTTGGCCGGTCCTCAACCTTGCTTGATCCGTTGGGTAGGAAATTAAATAATAGAGATTAGCGTTAATTTCAGGTTCTATGTTTAGTCATGCTTACCGTCAAATCAATGAAGTGGCTCATAATTTAGCTAAGTTTACTTTAAAGTCTACAAGTTCTAGTTCATGGGGATTACTTCCTCCTGATTTCATTGTTGAAGCGATGTGTAACCTTGAATGCTATTCAATAAAAGTACCTGCCCTTTCTCTAGAAAAAAAATAGTACGTGACATAACAGGTTTCATTTTCATGTAGAGTTTGTCACTCTTTTCATTTTTGTTTTGTTTACATTTTACGATCATTCTTTCATTTTCAACCCCCATTGATTTGCACGTAGATTTCGTCATTCTTTTTTTTCAAAGATTAAGGACCCCTTTTTGCGACCGAAGAAAAGAAGGTTCTTAGTTGTGCTTAGTGTTGTAAATTATTATGGCTATATCATGTAAATTGTTGTATATTAGAAGATGCTTTTCTCTTTCCTAGTTTTAGGGGATCCATGTTTTAAGGAGGAATTTAAGGGTCCTTGTTTTATGGAGGACTTTAGGGGTCCTTGTTTTATGGAGGACTTTAGGCTATATGTTCCTTATCTTCCACTATATATGTAGTCCATTTCTCATCCATGAAAGATGGTGAAAAACAGAAATACTACACCTATTATCTGCATCTAAACTCTCTCTCTCTCTCTCTCTCTCAAGTTCATTGAAGCAAAACTCTATCCATTTCCTGAAACACTTTCACTTTCATTTTACAACACGTTATCAGCACGAATAGCTCCAGGATTCGGATTGCAGATTGACAAGAGAAGAGGTGAATAACTCTTGGGTTGCAGAGAAGAGGCAGTTCATCATTCAATCAACATCACTCTACAAGCTCTACAACCAAGTAGGTTTTTCCAAACAAAAACCTATTTTGCTGTTTCATTTTACCTTCTGATCTCTGTGTTCCAGTATTTATTTAAAATAGTAATTCAACTCCAAAATTCACCAAATTTTGTATGCTGGAGCCCTTATATGTTTAGTACATCTCTGTAAATTTTCATATTTTTCTGGGTAGTTTTGCTTAGTGTTTCAGTTCGTTTTTTGACTGTTGTTCAGTAGGAACTGCAGTCACAATTTATGACTTTTGTTGAAGCATCTAGTTTAACTTAATCCTCTATGAGAGACACTTATTTCTCTTGCATTATAATTGGCATGATTGAAAAAAAAGAAAGAAAGAGGAAAATCAATAGCTTTTAATTTAGCTATCAATTCATGTATATTGTGACGAATATCTATATATACTTGTTTGGACTTTGTGATAATGATACATCTTTCCTTCATTATTTATTATGATAATGTTTTACCTGCTCATATTAAATTTAAATATTTTACCCGCTTAAATTCTTTGCATTAGAATATATATGTGAGGAATGTAGGTACTTAATGAACCGGAAGTTCACACATAAACATTGAACCAAAAATTCATACATAAATATTGAACCAGAAGTTCACATGTATCGAACCTGTAGTTTCGACAACACTGAAAGATTATGAACCTTTCCAAGTAGGCTCATCCAATTAGATGCGATGTCTAGGTAAGATTCAATGAGGCTGTGTACTTAAGCGAGCCTCGCTCCACCTAAACCTCATCTTCTTACCTGGTCGTATTCAATTGGAGTTACCGAAAGAACTAAGTAATAATATTTCACATGTATCGAACATGTAGCTTCGATAATACCATATAAGGAACTTGAAGTTTCCTTCACAAATTCACTATACATGTTTAATCCGATTTTTAGTATCATGTTATAGAACCTGAAGTTCTTATTGATTGCTTATGGAAGTCATTACCCATGGCACTAACTATTGTCCTTTAAATCCTTGTAGAGAATGTCAAATCTCAACAAGCTTGACTTTGTCGCTTTGGAAGTTTCCGGAAGGAACTACCTCAAATGGACCCAAGATGTCAAGCTCCATCTGACTGCAAATAAGATGAGATCAACGATTATTGCTGACAACATCACTCCTGAAGACATGAAGGCAAGGGCTATGATTTTCATCAGGAAACATATGGAGGAAGCACTCAAGGTGGAATATTTAGCTGAAGAGGACCCACGGTCTCTTTGGGTCGCTCTAGAAGAGCGATTCAACCATCAAAGAGCCATCTACTTGCCGGAAGCAAGACACGATTGGCAGAACATACGCTTCCAGGATTTCAAGACTGTCAATGAGTATAACTCTGAAATCTGCCGGATTCGGTCACTCCTAAAATTCTGTGGAGAAGAGCTCACAGAAGCTGACCTACTGGAGAAAACTTTCTCCACCTTCCCTCCTTCCTGTATGGTCCTGCAGCAACAATACAGGGAAAGAAACTTTGCTAGATTCTCTGAATTAATCACCATCCTGTTGCTCGCTGAAAAGAACAACAACCTACTTTTGAGGAATGATCAAGCAAGGCCCACCGGTACTAGAGCAATTCCTTTGCCTGAAGCAAATATTATTGCCCATCACGAAAATAATCGTGGAAGGAGGAACCGGGGCCGTGGAAGGGGAAGAAGGTCTGAACGTCCAAGGCATGGACGAAGAAATGGACCCAGAAATGGCCCATATGACCGCGACCACCCAGGCAATGGCCCAAGGGGTCGAGGAGGACGTGGACAAGGCCCACGTGGTGGAAACCGAAATGCCCAAGTCCGACAAGCTCAAATTAGAGAGAACCCTGGTCCGGCCCGTCGCCCTCAAAATCAGCATAATCTATGTTATAGATGTGGAGGCACTGACCATTGGTCCCGCACCTGTCGTGCAACAGATGAAGAGATAGGAGAGTATCACGCCAGACGCGGAACTCGAGAGGCCAACCTTGTGGAAGAGTCAGTCCCTATGGATACCACCTTGGAGATTACTGATTTCCAAGCAGCTAATGGATACATCGAGGATTGAAAACTCGAGGACATGGACATAATAGGCACTTGTGCCATATCTATGTTATTGTTATGAATAATGCTTTCTATTTTTCAGTTTATCTTTGGTGATCTTTGGAATATTAGTTTTGCATAATTTTGTTATGTTTGGATGTTTAATTCAATAAAATTATTTATTTTCATACATGTGATCCATTGAATTAAATATATGAATAGGCATGTCTTGTGGAGAAATTTGTTGTCTGGCTGATAGTGCTACTACGCACACCATACTCCAAGATAGGAAGTTTTTTTTAAACTTATTGCCTACTCATACCTCTGTGACAACTATATCAGGACAATCCAACCTAATAGAGGGCCATGGCAAAGCCCAATTTATGTTGTCCAATGGTACTGAATTTACCATTAATGAGGCCCTATACTCTCCACGTTCCAGAAGAACGTTATTGAGTTTTAAGGATATTCGAGCCAATGGTTATCACGTTGAAACCACTGAGGAAAAAGGAGTGGAATATCTTTGCATAACCTCCAATTTGTATGGCCGGAAGCGGACATTGGAGAAGCTAAAATGCCTCTCGAGTGGTCTCTACATGGCTACCATTAGATCGATTGAGGCGAATCACATAACCAGCCAGAAGCTAACCAATTCGAGCAACTACTTGCTTTGGCATGACCGTTTGGGACACCCAGGTCAAAGTATGATGCGCCGTATCCTAAATTCATCCCACGGGCATCCCCTTACCAATAAGGATCTTGTGTACAGTAACACATTATGCCAAGCTTGCTCATTGGGAAAATTAAATATAAGACCATCATATGCAAAGACTGAAAAAGACTCCAACCTTTTTCTACAACGGATACAAGGGGATATATGTGGACCTATCCAACCACCATGCGGACCATTTAAATATTTCATGGTTTTGGTTGATGCATCGACAAGGTGGTCACATGTTACACTATTGTCCACAAGAAATGCTGCTTTTGCTAAACTCCTTGCCCAGATCATTAAATTAAGGGCTCACCACCCGGATTATCCAATCAAGTCCATAAGACTTGATAATGCCGGAGAGTTTACATCAAAATCTTTTGATGATTATTGCATGTCCCTTGGGATTAATGTTGAGCATCCAGTTCCGTATGTTCACACCCAGAATGGTCTAGCAGAAGCGTTCATTAAAAGATTACAAATGATCGCACGGACCTTGGTAATGCGCACCAAGCTTCCAGTATCTGCGTGGGGCTATGCAATTTTGCATGCAGCCATGTTGGTCCGACTAAGGCCCATTGCCACCCAACCTTATTCCGCGTTACAGTTGGTGACTGGGTACGAACCTGATGTTTCGCACTTACGTGTATTTGGGTGTGTAGTTTTTGTGCCAATTGCACCGCCACAACGTATAAAAATGGGTCCTCAACGAAGGATGGGCATATATGTCGGTTATGAATCCCCATCCATTATACGCTTTTTAGAGCCCTTGACAGGCGATCTCTTTACCGCTAGATTTGCGGATTGTCACTTTGATGAGACAGTTTTCCCGCCGTTAGGAGGAGATAAGAACGTTACCGTTCCTGATGAACGACGTGAATTGACATGGAATGTCCCCACTATGTCTCATCTTGATCCCCGAACCGCGCAATGCGATAATGAAGTGCGAAGAATTCTAGATCTACAGAGTGTAGCCCAAAATATGCCAGACGCTTTCTCTGATCTAGCTAAAGTGACGAGATCACATATACCTGCTGCAAATGTGCCTGCAAGAATAGATGTCCCTGTAGGACGCATTGTCCCGGATGGACGAGGTACGACAATGGCGGCTAACCAATCACATGTCTCTGCCCACAAGCGAGGTAGACCACTAGGTTCGAAGGATTCCTATCCCCGAAAGAGGGTAAAACCAGCACAAACGAATCCACTAGACATCGCGATCTCAACTAATCCATCTCACGAGATAATTCCAGATTATGGGTCCGTCCTAGAAGAGACAACGTTGGGGGACGCTCCAACGTTTGAACCCACTCTCGAGAATAGAGAAATCTCGATAAATTATGCATGCTTAAGTGAGATTTGGAATCGAAATGAGATTATCATCGATGATATATTTGTATTCGCAGTAGCTACTGAAATTATAACTAGCGATGATGTCGAACCTCGCTCCGTTGATGAATGTCAACGTAGAGACGATTGGCCAAAATGGAAAGAAGCAATTCAGGTTGAATTAGATTCCTTGACAAAAAGAAAAGTGTTCGGGCCTGTCGTTCCCACACCTCGACATGTTAAACCTGTAGGGTTTAAATGGGTATTTGTAAGGAAGCGTAATGAGGGAAACGAGATTGTAAGATACAAAGCTCGTCTAGTGGCACAAGGATTCTCTCAACGCCCTGGGATTGATTACGATGAGACATATTCTCCTGTAATGGATGTTATAACATTCCGCTACCTCATCAGTTTGGCAATTTCTGAAAAACTGAATATACAGCTAATGGATGTGGTCACAGCTTATCTCTATGGGGATCTTGATACAGAGATATACATGAAAGTTCCTGAAGGACTTAAGATACCCGATACAAATAGTTCTAGACCACGGAACACCCTCTCCATTCGTTTGAGGCGTTCACTTTATGGATTGAAACAATCTGGACGGATGTGGTACAACCGTCTAAGTGAATATTTGATTGGGATGGGATATGTAAACAATGAACTATGCCCATGCGTATTTATTAAGAAAACAAGTTCTGGATTTGTAATTGTGGCAGTTTATGTCGATGACATGAATCTGATTGGTACTCCTGAAGAGATCAAAGAAACCGCCAAGCACCTGAAGTCTGAATTTGAAATGAAAGATCTTGGGAGAACGAATTACTGCCTCGGCCTGGAGCTTGAGCACCGTGCTGATGGGATTCTGCTTCATCAATCAAACTACATCCAGAAGATGTTAAGACGCTTTAATGAGGATAAAGCGAAACCGTCAAGCACACCCATGGTCATCCGAAGTCTAGATCCTAAGAAAGATCCGTTTCGTCCCGCAGATAATAACGAAGAGATATTGGCACCAGAAGTCCCATATCTAAGTGCAATAGGCGCATTATTGTACTTGACTCAATGCACTAGACCAGACATTTCATTTTCTGTGAACTTGTTAGCTAGATATAGCTCTGCACCAACACGCCGCCACTGGAATGGTATAAAAGATATTTTTCGTTATCTTAGAGGTACGATTGATATGGGCTTATTTTATCCCTATGCATCAAGAAATGGATCAAACCCCCTTGATCCTCAGAATGATGCTCGCCTTGTTGGATATGCTGATGCAGGCTATCTATCAGACCCACACAAGGCACGTTCCCAAACTGGTTATGTTTTTACCATTGGGAATACGGCAATTTCTTGGAGGTCTACAAAACAGACCCTTGTTGCTACCTCTTCGAATCATGCTGAGATTCTAGCTCTTCACGAAGCAGTACGTGAATGTATATGGTTGAGAGCCATCACAAAGCATGTTCAAAGCACATGTGGACTGCATTCCACCACTGATGAACCAACCACTATCCACGAGGATAATGCAGCTTGCATCGAGCAAATGAAGACAGGTTTCATCAAAGGAGACAACACCAAACATATTGCACCAAAGTTTTTCTTCAATCAGCAACAACAAGAGCATCAGAAGATTGAGGTCAAGCAGATTCGATCTGAAGACAATCGTGCAGACCTCTTCACTAAGTCACTACCAAAATCTACATTCCAGAAGCATGTACAAGGTATTGGTCTACGTAAATTATCTGAATTACCTAACATGTAACTTTCAGGAGGAGTTGAATCAGGGGGAGTATCCAGAAGCATACCCACTTGACCATCGTGTACTCTTTTGTCCTTCGTCCAGGGTTATTTTGTCCCACTGGGTTTTATTACCTGGCAAGGTTTTAACGAGGCACATCTTTAGCATGGTCGCTCCATCCTGAAGATGTTTTGATTCAACATATATGCATTTGCTCATCTTTTCCCTTCGACCACGGGTTTTGCCCACTGGGTTTACCAGGCAAGGTTTTGGTGTAGCAACTCTAAATGCATCCCTCTCGTAGATATGCTACTTACTTCTTATGCTGATAAGAAGACTCCACTTATCTCTGAAGCTATGATATTGCTACTCCACACTCATGCGCGTTGTGCTCTTTTTCTCCTTCGACCAAGATTGTTTTTTCCCACAGGGTTTTTATTACTTGGCAAGGTTTTTGACGAGGCAACTTAAAAGCGCACAATCTAGGCAACACTATTGACATGAAATACCCAAGGGGGAGTGTTGTAAATTATTATGGCTATATCATGTAAATTGTTGTATATTAGAAGATGCTTTTCTCTTTCCTAGTTTTAGGGGATCCATGTTTTAAGGAGGAATTTAAGGGTCCTTGTTTTATGGAGGACTTTAGGGGTCCTTGTTTTATGGAGGACTTTAGGCTATATGTTCCTTATCTTCCACTATATATGTAGTCCATTTCTCATCCATGAAAGATGGTGAAAAACAGAAATACTACACCTATTATCTGCATCTAAACTCTCTCTCTCTCTCTCTCTCTCAAGTTCATTGAAGCAAAACTCTATCCATTTCCTGAAACACTTTCACTTTCATTTTACAACACTTAGAATAATAAGCCGAGTTCTCACCAGACGGGGATATACGTGAAACTGGATGGTATTTGGACTTTTTAGGATTTCTGGGTGCAATAGTTGTTATCAATCGACTTCTTGACTTGGAAGTCAATACAAACCCATATTAAAGAGTATTGGTAGGGTCCTTGTGGATATTGGAGTCTCCATCATCCACTTCACCTATCTTCCTAAGCATGATAATGATGAAACACATTCATATTAGCGTATTTCATTGACCAAAGCACAACGATTCGTACAGGTAATGTCCTTCTGTTCCTTGACTACTGACTTGTTCTAAGAACCAAGAGGTATATTAACATTAACATTCAAAGCAACCTCTCACTGTAGGTGATATCGCAAGTTGGATTCCCTCTCTTTTAAGTTAGAAAGATTAATCATATTATTAATGACAATTCGTTGTGATTACTTAAATCATATTACCATGTAATTTTTAATTTAATTGATTTCTTTCGGAAATTGTTTGTACATGGGGATCGAAAAATAAACGGCAGTGAAATCGTAAGGCCACATTGTGGAATAGAAAACGAAAGAACACTCATGCACCATGTGATGACTCGCTGGAAACCAGCATCTCTCTGGTGAAATTAATATAGTACATATCATTAAACTCTGCTAAGATCTTTGTGTGCTCTGCTCTCATTTGACCTCGGAACTCTTGCAAACTTCTTAATATATAAGAATGGAAGATCTTTGAGAATCTTAATCACTTCGGATCAAGTACATAGTTTGGACCCTTATGCTTACACCTAAGACGTGGCCGTGTGCCCCACATGAAGTACCTCATAAAAAGAATCTAATCTATGCATTTTCTTTTATGAAGACAACAGAAATGATAACCATTGATGACTTTTTGTCCTCCTAGTGTATATAAACAGAGTCGGTAGTTCACAGACAAAAAAACCCTTCAGCAAAAATGAAGTGCAGAGCTTTTTCAGTCTCCTTTCTATGTCTTCTCTGTTTTGCAACTGCAAAAACCCAAAGTAGTCTAAAGAGAGGATCTTCTCTTTCAGTGGAGGATGATTCAGATTTCCTAACCTCACCAGACAAGTCTTTCACGTGTGGGTTTCATGGGGTTGGCACAAATGCCTACTGGTTCTCAATTTGGTTCACAAGCTCAAAAGACAGGACCATTGTTTGGATGGCCAACAGGGACAAGCCAGTCAATGGCTTGGGGTCTAGAGTCTATCTGAGCCGAGATGGCTCGATGGTCTTGACTGATGTAGATGGAGCCATCATCTGGAAGAGCAGCACCAACTCGAGTACCAATACTGTTGCTGAAAGAGCTGAGCTTTTGGATTCTGGCAACCTTGTTCTGAAGGACCCTAGTGGTAAAATTCTATGGCAAAGCTTTGATTTTCCTACTGATACTTTGCTCCCAAACCAGCACTTTAGAAAGAGCAATAAGTTGATTTCTAATTTGGGAAGAGGGGATTTTGGTACTGGCTATTTTAGTTTCTATTTTGATAATGATAATGTTTTGAAGTTGATGTATGATGGTCCTGATATTTCTAGCTTGTACTGGCCTGACCTTGATTATAGTGTGTTTCAGAATGGTAGAAATGCTTATAATAGTAGTAGAGTTGCAGTTTTAGATGAACTTGGTAGTTTTTCGTCTAGTGATCAACTGCAATTTAGTGCTTTTGACATGGGTTTGAGAGTGAAAAGGAGGTTGACAATGGATTATGATGGAAATCTAAGACTTTATAGTCTTAATAGCTCAACAGGATTGTGGATAATCACATGGCAAGCTATGGTGGAGCTTTGTAAGGTTCATGGGATATGTGGGCAAAATGGGATTTGTATATATACACCAGGGCCAAAGTGTTCATGTCCTCCTGGCTATGAAGTAGCTGATGCAAGTAACTTGAACTTGGGCTGCAAGCCTAAGTTCAAGCGTACATGCTCGAAGTCCCAAGAAGAGAAATTTGTGCGGATTCCGCAAGTAGATTTCTATGGATTTGATCTCAATTATAGTGTAGCAATTTCAATTGATGATTGCAGACAGCTCTGCTTGGGGGATTGCCGGTGTGAGGCATTTAGCTATAGGCTAAATGGGGAAGGGTGGTGTTACACCAAAAGTGCTCTTTTCAATGGCTACAAGTCTCCAGATTTTGTGGGCAGTATATACTTGAGAATGCCTGTGAGTGTGGAAGCACCATTACTAGTCACCAGGCTCAATGCCCTGGATTCATGTAAGAGTACTGAGGCCCAAAAAATGGGTTCTGCTTCAATGTATGACAATACTAGTAAAAGGGTAAGATGGGCATATCTGTATTGGTTTGCTACTGCAGCTGGTGCAGTTGAAATTCTCTTCATACTTTCAGGTTGGTGGTTACTTTTCAGAAGACATGGCGCTAGAGCTCCTATCGAAGATGGATATCATGTGATTTCGAGTCAATTTAGAATGTTTCGGTACGCTGAGCTCAAGAAGGCGACCAAAACATTCAAGGAAGAGCTGGGAAGAGGGGCTTCTGGGGCTGTGTTTAAGGGTGTTCTGGAAGATGAGAGAGTGGTTGCTGTGAAGAAATTGGCAGACATTTATCAAGGTGAAGATGTGTTTTGGGCGGAAGTAAGCATAATTGGTAAAATCAATCACATGAACCTAGTGAGAATATGGGGATTCTGTTCAGAAGATAAACACAGACTCCTGGTGTCTGAGTTTATTGAAAATGGATCACTAGACAAGCACTTGTTCCCCCAAATTTTCTTGGATGGCAAGAAAGGTTTAAAGTTGCAATAGGGGTTGCAAAGGGTTTAGCCTATCTTCACCATGAGTGTCTAGAATGGGTTATACATTGTGATGTGAAGCCTGAAAATATACTCTTAGACAGTAACTTTGAGGCAAAGATTGCAGATTTCGGGCTAGCAAAGTTGACTCAGAGAGGCAGCCAGAGCTCTATGTTCTCAAAAGTTCGAGGAACAAAAGGGTATATGGCCCCGGAGTGGGCTCTAAACCTTCCAATCACTGCGAAAGTGGATGTTTACAGTTACGGAGTGGTGATTCTAGAGTTGGTGAAGGGCATTCGACTTTCGAATTGGGCATTGGAGGATAGCGAGGAGCAAGAGGCAGAGCTGACTAGGTGTGTGAGGATAGTGAAAAGGAAGATTCAATGTGGAGAAGATTCATGGATGGAGGATATGTTGGATCCAAGACTAAAAGGGCAGTTCAGCAGGAAACAAGCAGAAAAGATGGTTGAGATTGGTATTTCTTGTGTGGAAGAAGATAGGAGCAGAAGACCAACAATGGATTCAGTATTACAAGATTTGCTAGAATGTGAAGGTGAGTCCTATGTGCATCTGTAAAAAAAAATTAAAAATAAATTTGGCTACAAGTGCATATGTAATTTTTTTTTTTGAGAATAAGAAACCTTTATTGATAATAACCAAAATTACATCATACGGGAATGACCGGTGGTGGACATGAACTCCCCACTCTCCTCCCTAAAACCTAAACCAGTTACGGGTCCGTCATCAAAAATGACCTCCATGAGCCGAAAGGGCCCAACCCCTAACCAAACCAATCGCCCCTCAACTCGGGCTACAGCATAAGGCAATTTCCGAGAGTCACGATAAATCCCTGTAGCCAACATAACAAACAGCCACTTCCCCTTCATCCACACCGTGTCCCAATCCAACCAGACCACGTGCAAGAGCAAGTCACTACCACATTGACAACAAGAAAACACCGAGAGTAAAACATGTAGTCCCCGGACATAACGCCATATCAACGGCACTTCATCCATACTAACCCAAGAGACAAAGTACATCCTCACAGCCAACCTCAAGAGGAAAGATACTCCCTTCAACACCATGGCCCAAAACCGCCAGACCATGTGCAGGAGCTTCTCCCCATTACTTTGACCACAAAAAGGTAAATTGAATTCCTGGGAATAACACGACATACCTACCATAGCAATACTCCAAAACCCTAGCTCAAAGGAGTAGGGACTTATTAGACTAAGCCAAAAACCTAAACCAAAAACTGAAATAGCACTAAAAAACAAAAAAATACCATCGGAATCCATAGAATTGCCTAGAAGAACCTCCGGCGAATTACCAAGATCCCTCCTGCCAAGCTCGGCCCAACCACCAATCTTCCAAGCCAAGACCGTCAGAGCTGCAGATCGCTTATTCCTCCGCCAGCCTCGCCGCGAACGATCCGGTGCCATCCAACCACACCACCAACCTTCATAGACCTCCGCCCAAATCAGTGATCGAACCCAAAAGAGCAGCATATCCCTTTTGGAATCACCACTGATAGGAGAACCCCAATCCCGCCGCCGATCAACCCCACTCCAGTGCCACTCTGCACCTACGATCGCCCACGACCATAGAAGGTCAGATCGAAATCGATCTACCCACCCTGACATCCACCTCCCTTCCATCTCTCCTAGACCACGCTTGAGATTGAAACCTGCCAAAGTTACCAGAAATCTGAGAATTCCGAGGAGGAAAGTGCCCGTCCGGCTGCGCGCGCCAAACGCCGACGAGACCAGAGGCCCACGCCGACGCGGGTGCGCCGCCGGACGAGGAAGATTTTTGTCGAGGGGAACCCTAGCTATGAGAGAGAACGAGAGCGTTTTTTGATTATTGAAATTGTGTTGCATATGTAATTTTACTTGCACTGAATCCTGTAGTATTTGCCATTATGTATTTTTTTTTTAGCAAAAAATAAATTACTGAATCTGATATTGTTAAACAGCGACAAGGGTAGCCCATGGTCCACCATTGTACCGATGCATATGTAAAATTTTACTTGAACTGAATCCTGTAGTATTTGCCATTATGTAATTGTTGTTGAAGGAAATCGACTTATGTGTGCCTAATAAAACTAGGATTAGTTCCATGATTGTAATAGGAGAGAATGTTCTAGAATTCTTAGTCCTATTCGGAATAGTTTTTCTTGTAACATTAGAACATGTACTTTGTAATCCCTATATATAGGGCTCCTATTCTCAATAATGAATACACAATTCTCTCTTCAATCTCTCTTGAATAATTTATTCTTAAACACGTTATCAGCACGAGTTCTAACCACAAAACCAAAAATCCAAAAATTGAAATTCTCTTCAACATCACATTTTCCACCTTTGCACCTAGCCCGAGCTAGCCTAGCCGCTGCTGCCCGCCTGCACGCCCCTGGGCTGCATGCTACCCCTGCAGCCCTTACGCACCTGTGTGCGGCCTATTGCCCCTGCAGCATCGCCGCACGCCGGCTGCCCCTGCAGCACAGCAGGACGCTCGTTCCTGTGCACATCAGCCTGCTTGCACGCCCCGATATGTCTGAATTGAGACCTCAGATCAAAGTCCTTCCTACTTCAAAGTTGTTCGTCTTTGTCTCTTCTATCTGACCTCCGAATTTCAGTCTTATTAGAGTTGTTTTACGAAAGCTGTTCAGAAGGCAATCTACTCCAAATTTCAATAAGTAAGTTTTAAATTAAAGTTCCGGCTTTCCCAAATTTAAATTCCTTCTTTCTTTTTCTCGGGGACTTTCAACCTCTCTTCTTCTACATCCCACCTTTCTTATAACGTGGGTTCGATTTTTTGAAAAGCGGAATCATGGGGATTCACTCTAAGAACTAAGAGCGTTCGTAAACTAGGAACTAAGAGCGTTCGTGAACATCGAAATATTACGGACTAAGAGTGTTCGTAAGCTTCGGACTAAAAGCGTCCGTAAGCATCGATTTATGACCATTTAAACATCATTATTTCGGTCTAATCCAAAAATTCTTGGAAATCAATTTCTTGGTAGCTTAGCTTGGAAATCTTATTATTAGTTTTCGTGGAAGCATTAACTCTGAAACTAACTTGTTCTTGTTTCATCTTTCAGGATGTCAAACATGAACAAACTCGATTTTGTTCCATTGGATCATGCAGGAAAAAGGTACTTAATATGGTTCATTGATGTCGAGATCCACCTTATTGCATACTATCCAAGAACTTTGTCCTATAGAAACAGCTCCAGACCCTCAAACTGAGAATGATAATTCCAGGGCACTTGCCTTCATGAAAAGTCACATGGATAGTGACCCCTAGTTTGAATTCATAAATGAGGATAGCGTTATAAAGCTTTGGCAAGCGATTCGCGAACGATATGACAATGTTTGTGACTCCATCCTTCCGAATACAGAAGCAGAACGGAAAGATTTTCGCTTCTCTGAATGTGACACAGTCATGCAATTTTATTCGGAAGCCCTCCGCATCAGAGCAATGATGATTCTCTGTGGAAAGACGATCATAGAAGACCAATTGATTGAGAAAACCCTCAATACCTTCCCCGTCTATGTTATGAGGTCCTCTGATTTATTCCAGACTCATGTAAATGCTAGACGGATCATAAGTTTTCAACAGCTTATTGAAGCTATGGCCACTGCTGAAAGACATGGTAACGAGCTTGTGAAAAGAGAAATTGATAGGATTCAAGATAACCATCAAAAGCATCGTCTTATGGCTAGAGAAAGTCGCCATCGACGTCGTAATCCATACGATCGAAATGCTCAAGAAGGTAATCGCCCAAGGCGACAATCGCACAACTGTAGGAGGCGTGACTTTGAGGGAAGAAGGGTTGGAAACCATGGAGCCATCGTTGGCCATGGTCATCACTTTCCAACGCCACTAGTCCTAGGGTCTATGCATATTGTGCCAATGCGCCTCAATCAAGGGAGAATCCTCTTTATGGTGTCTATTTCTGATATGGAACGTCTGATCAATAGACCTAAATTTGCAATGTACCTAAGAAGGTAGCCGCATCATAGTGATAAAGACATCGAGTTCAAAAAGACTTTAAATCTGACGATGAATACAAAATGCCGCAAATTTTTATTTAGAATAGTCTTTTAACTTTTCCAAGAATTATGTAATGGCAATTATGCCTTAATCAATAAAATGACTTATTGGATTCACTCTCTCACCAGGCTCATCCAATTGAGTATGATGTCTAGGAAACTAGTTTGAGATTAGTGGTATTTAAGTGAGCCTCGCTCCACCGACATCTCTTCCTACTTTCCTGGTCATATTTAATTGGAGTTACCCAACGGATTGAGTGACTACGATTTGTCTAAAATTTAATTTTTCTTTGGATTAGATAATGGTCACGAAACTTTGATGTAATCATTGGCTATTTTATTAATAAAGTGTCGATTTATTTTATCTGATGTCTTGGACATATCTTAAATTCGAACTTTATTATTTCAAAGGTTTAAGAGCCAATGGTTTTTATGTGGAAATACATTGTGAGAATGAAAAAGAGTTCCTTTGCATCACCTCTGATGACTACGGACATAAACGAGTCTTAGAGAAACTTATGTGTGCTCTAGTGGGTTGTATGCAACTACTATTTGCATCATTGAATCCAACCATGTTATGAGAGATGACCTATGTGATTCTGACACATATAGGCTTTGACATGACCGTTTGGGACACCCAGGTCGTGATATGATGATCCGTATGTTAAAGACTTCACATGGACATCCATTCTTCAGAACGAAGAGAAGTAAGAACCAAAAATTGGTTCGAGGAGCTGCACCTACGCCTCACGGCGCCATGACTATGCAAAACTGACCACACATGGCCGACACCACCTATACCCTGCGGCCACTATATGGCATTGACGCCAGACCCTCTAATTCGCCTTCTCTTGTTACTTCTGAAGTCACTTGTGACTTCATGAATCAACCAAAATCCTCATTGGTTGTTTCTAAAGCCCATATTTCATTCTGCAAAGCCTACTCTTTAGCAAAATTAGGATCGAGACCATCCTATTCAAAGGATACTAAGGAAATAATTCCATTTTTGCATAGAATACAAGGGATTCTGTGGATCGATTCAAACAACTTGCAGACTGTTTAGATATTTTATGGTGTTGGTTGATGTGCGGGCACGCTGGTCATGTGTCGCGCTATCGTCCACTCGTCATGCTGCTTATGATAAACTCCTTGCCCAAATCGTATGGCTACAGGTTCACTACCCGGATCATGTCATTCAGTCCATTAGACTTGATAATGCTAGAGAGTTTACATCGAAAATTTTCGATGACTATTGCATATCATTGGGGATTGATATTAGGCATCATATTCCCATGTACACACCACAATGGCCTCCCGAAAAAGCCACCATTTAACGACTACGATGGTAACTCAGACATTTGGTAATGCGCACCAATATTTCCGCTTGGGGTTATGCAATATCGCAAGCAGCTATGCAAATTTGTCTACGAGACTACGACCCAGAGCCACTTAACCTTTATTTGCGTTACAGCTAGTGACTGGGGGCGAGCCTAATATCTCGTCCTTATGCATATTTGAGTGTGCGGTTTATGTGCCAATCGAAGCGCCACAGCACATCAAAATGGCTCATTACAACGAATGCATATTTGTGTTGGATATAAATCTGCAACTATAAGTCCGCTATGTAGAACCTTGATAGGCGATCTCTTTACCGCTAGATTTGAGGATTATCACTTTGATGAGACAGTCTTCTCGTCGTTAGGTGGAGATTAGAACGTCAACGTTCAACAGGAACGACATGAATTATCGTGGTTTGTCCCCACTATGTCTCATCTTGATCCCCTAAAAGTGACGAGATCACATATACCAGCTGCAAACATGCTTGCAAGTATTGATGTCCCTATAAGAGGACATGGAGCCACCTAGAGGAGATGGGCACGGCACCACCACTATGGATGGTGGTATTGTGATGCCACAAGGTGGCATAATGGGGTCATAGGCCATGGGTTTCGCTAGATAGCATAAGAGACCCATAGGTCCGATGGATTCTCGCCCTAGGAAGAGAGCGAGTTTGGCACAACTTGATCCATTGATCATTGATATTCAAAATCCATCTCATGAGGATATTTCGGATTATGGTTATGTCCAAGAGACATCATTGGGGAACGCTCCAATGTCAAAACCAATTCCAGAGAATAGAGAGATCTCCATAAATTACACTAGTGTACATGAGATGATGGATATAAATTATCTTGCTATTGATGATGCATTTGCATATCATGTTGTAAAAGGAATTATAGAATATGATGATATCGAACCTCGCTCTGTCGAAGAATGTCAACGAATAGCAGATTGGCCTAAATGGAAAGATGTGATCCAAGTTGAATTGGATTCACTAATGAAGCTGAAGTATTTTGGGCCTGATATGCCAACACCTCCTAACATAAAACCTGTTGACATTAATAGGTCTTCGTTAGATAGCGTGATGAGAAAAAGAGATGGTAATCTCTCCTTATGGCGCAAGAATTCTCACAAAACGACATGGAATCGACTATGAGAAGACATATTCTCTCGTACTGGATGTCATTGCACTCCACTACCTTGTCAGTTTAGTAGTTTCCAAATTACTGAACATGCAGCTTACGAATGTGGTCACTACGTATCTTTATGGGGATCTAGATACAGAATATATTAAAGGTTCTTGTAGACTTCATTTACCCAAATCAAGTGGCTCTAGACCACGAAGCACGTTTGCAATGAGGTTGAAACGCTCACCAAAGTGACTACTTGATTGGGACAAGATATGATGAACTATGCCCGCGCGTTTCCATGACAAGTTCCGAATTTGCAATTGTTGCGGTTTATGTTGATAAATATAATTGGAACCCTTGAGAGTTAAGGGAAACTGTTGAACACTTGAAATCCGAGTTTGAGATGAAGAACCTTGGGAGTACATGGTTTTTTACTAGATTTAGAACTTGTATACCGTGTCAATGAATGCTTTGGCATTTTGGTAAAGTCAAGATGCACTCCCATGGCCGTCAGTAGTCTTGACCCTAAAAGGGATACGTTTCGTCCTAGGGATGATGACGAAGACGTATTAATTGGTAGAAGTGTCTTACCTAAGTGCAATAGGCGCATTATTGTACTTAACACAATACAAGACCGGACACCTCATTTGTTATGAACTTGTTGGCTAGAAGTAGCCCTGCACCAACGTGTTGCCATTGAATTGGTGTAAAGACAATCTTTCGATACTTAAAAGGTACGATAGATATGGGCTTGTTTTATCCCTACAGAGAGAAAAGGAATGACGGAAGAATGGGATCGGACCCCATAAGTCATAATGCCGCCGTCCATGGTGGCCAGTGCCATCCTCCTCCTTCCCTCCATCAAAACGACAATGATGTTTTGATGGGTTTTGCTGATGCAGGGTACCTCTCTGACCCTCACAAAGGTCGCTTCCGTACGGGTTATGTCTTTACCATGGGAAGCACTGCGATATCTTGGAGATCTACAAAACAGACCCTTGTTGCTACTTTCTCAACTCATGCAGAGATTATTGCTCTATATGAAGCTGTGCACAAACATATATGGCTAACGTCTATAATTAGACTTATTAGAGAAAGTTGTGGTTTGAAGTCTACCACGGATGAACCATACATTTATGAGGATAATGCAGCTTGTATTGAGCCAATGAAGTTAGGTTTCATCAAGGGTGACAACACCAAGCATATATCGCCTAAATTCTTTTATAATCAGCAACAACAATCACTTCTAAAGATTGAATTGAATCAAATCCGATCAGAGGATAATGTAGCGGACTTATTCACTAAGTCCGCTACCTAAATCCACATTCGAGAAACATAAGAGCATCGAATTGAGAAAGTTATCCGAACTCCCACGATTGTAGCAATCAGGGGGAGATATCGACATCAGGGGGAATTATGATGTCTACATGTTCGATCTCGAAGAGTGAATAATGTGTTGTACTTTTTTTCTCCTCCTCGAGCTTGTTTTTATCCCACAAGGTTTTTCACTCGAGCAAGGTTTTTAACGAGGCAACGGATGAAGCGTCACCACCAAGTTTGAGCGGCACAAGGGGGAGTGTTGAAGGAAATCGACTTATGTGTGCCTAATCAAACTAGGATTAGTTCCATGATTGTAATAGGAGAGAATGTTCTATAATTCCTAGTCCTATTCGGAATAGTTTTCCTTATAACATTAGAACATGTACTTTGTAATCCCTATATATATGGCTCATATTCTTAATAATGAATACACAATTCTATCTTCAATCTCTCTTGAATCCTTTATTCTTAAACAATTGTTTTTTTTTTTTTTGCAAAAAATAAATTACAGAATCCGATATTGTTAAACAGCGACAAGTGTGGCCTGTGGTCCACCATTGTACCGATACTGTCCTGACCAACTTAACCACCTGTTAGGTGTTGAGTTTTAATTACAAAAGACCTCGGTACAATTTGGTGAGATCCACCCACTTATAAGTTATATTTTATTTGTCACTTTTCCAATGTGAGATTTTTCCTCTCCAATATGCCCCCTCACGTGCAACCTAACTCTAGGTTAGCACGTGAAATTAATTAATCCAATTCCCACATTGAAAATTGGGACACAAGTCTCTGATATGAGACTTGGTCAATACAATCCAAGGCCCACATTAGACACTTGGTAATAATCCAATCGGAATATTTTGGTTGCAATACAAGGAACCTCAATTTGGGCTCATGATACGTGCCTACGTGGAGACGTAATTGGAGAAGGACCCGCCCTGATACCATGTTAAACAGCGACAAACGTGATCCGTGGTCCACCAATGTAGCGATACTATCCCAACTTAATCACCTATTAGGTGTTGAGTTTTGATTACAAAAGCCCTCGGTACAATTGGGTGAGATCCATCGACTTATAAGTTATATTTTATTTGTCACTTTTCCAATGTGGGATCTTTTCTCTCCAATAGATATGTTTTGTATTTGAGTCATAAGATAATAAACGTGCAAAGTTAACTGGGTTGAGAATCACAAGCCTATAATGCAGTGTTGATGGGATATACGTAGCTCTATCCAAACACCACACAACGGAAAGAAAAGACTCCATTTTATATTTCATTGTGCAAAGCATGTTTCAAACAGAGCTGGCAAACATGACCGAGTCATTGAATCTCATAAATTCATGAATGTTGAAGGAATATCGGTTTAGTGTGCCTTATCAAACTAGGAGAGCAATAGGAGAAAATGTTCTAGAATTCCCAATCCTACACGGATTGGTATTCCTTGTAACATTAGAACTAGTACTCTGTAATCCCTATATATAGGGCTCCTATTCTCAATAATATGACATACAATTCTCTCTAAAATTTCTCTCGAATCTCTTTTTACCTTAACACGTTATCAGCACGACTCTAACCACAAAACAGAAAACCAAAACTCATTCACAAAGCAGCCCCTAGCCCGAGCTAGCCGAGCCTTCGCTGCAGTCTGCGCGCCCGTGCGTTTGCAACCTTGCACAGCAGCCCCTGCTGCCCCCTCCCTGCAGCCCTGCGTTCCAGCCTGCTGCCACCGAAGCATCCCTGCTGCGCAAACAAGCCAACGCACACCCACTGCATCTTTTTCTCGTTCCTGTGCACATCCGTCTTCTTTCAAGCCTCGAAACGTCTAGTTCGGAAGCTCAGATCGAAAAACTTTCTTCATCAAAGTTGTTCGTCTATGTCTCTCCCATATAACCTCCGAATTTCAGCCTTATCGGAGTTATATTGAGATCTGTACACCAATCGAAGTACAAGCTGTTCAGAACAGAATCTGCTCCGAATTTTCAACAAGTAAGTTTTTAAATTAAAGTTCCTGTTTTCTGAATTTTAATTTCTCCTTCTTTTTCTTCGGGGACTTGCAACCTCCTTTCTTCTACATCCCACCTTTCTTATAACGTGGGTTCGATTCTTGAAAAGCGGAATCGTGGGGATTCACGCAATTAACGAACTAAGAGCGTTCGTAAGACTTCGGACTAAGAGCGTCCTTAAGCATCGATTTAACGAACTAAGAGCGTTCGTAAGCTACGGACTAAGAGAGTTCGTGAGCATCTATTTTGACCATTCAAACATCATTGTTTCGGTCTAATCCAAATTTCTTGGAAATCGAATTCTTGGTAGCATTACTGCTCAGAAATCTCATATTAGTTTTCGTGGAAGCATTGACTCCGAAACTAATACGTTCTTGCTTTCCTTTTTAGGATTTAAGACTTGAACGAGCTCGATTTTACTCCATTGGATTCTACGGGCACATAATTTTCATGTGGACTCAAAATGTTGAGCTCCACCTAATTGCCCTTGATTTATTGCCTACAATCCAGGAGTCTTATTCTAAAAGAACCACTCAAGGCCCTCAAACTGAGATAGATAATTCCAGGGCATTTACCCTGATGAAGCGCCACATGAAGATGGCCCTCCAGTTTGAGTACATGAATGAGGATAACACTAACAACATTTGGGTTGCGCCTCGTGAACGTTTTAGTAACATTCACAATTTTCCGGACTTAGAAGCATAATGGAATAATATCCGCTTCCCTAAACTTTGAAAGAGTTATGAAATATTGTTCGGAGGCTCTCTACATCATATTATTGATGCATGATTGTGAAAAACACAAAAGAACAAATTGATTGAGAAAACCCTAACATGACCATAGGGGTCATGACGTTGAGGGTATAAGGATTGGAATCCATGGCGCCACTTTTGGCCATGGTAACACTATTCCAATGCCATTGGTCCTAGAGACCATATGTATTGTGCCAATACACCTCAATCAAGAGAGCATCCTCTTCATGATATTTTAAGGAGTACCCGATCAATAGTGATCAAGATATCGAGCTATGAAAGACTTTAAATCTGGCGATGAAAATAGAATGCCGCAGATTTTTATTTAGAATAGTCTTTTAATTTCCAAGAATTATGTAATGGCAATTATGCCTTAATCAATAAATTGACTTATTGGATTATCTCTTTTCCTCTAGGCGTACTCAATTAAGTATGATGTCTAGGAAAGTAATTGAGATTAGTGGTACTTAAGAGAGCTTCGCTCCACCGACATCTCTCTCTACTTCCCTGGTCATATTTAATTGAAATTACCGAACGAATTGAGTGACTACAATTTGTCTAATGTTTGATTTTACTTTGGATTAGATTATGGTCACAGAACTTTGATGTAATCATTGGCTATTATTAATAAAGTATCGATTACTTAAAAGATATAAGAGCCAATGGTTTTCATGCGGAAACGCATTGTAAGAATGGACATGAGTTCCTTTGCATCACCTCTAATGACTACGGAAATAAAAGAGTCTTAGAGAAACTTATGTGTCGATCTAGTGGGTTGTATGCAACCACTATTCGAATAATTGAATCCAATCATGTTATTAGGGATGATTTATGGGATTCCGACACATATAGGCTTTGGCACGACCGTTTGGGACATTTAGGTCGTGATATGATGATCCGTATATTAAAGACTTTACACGGACATCCATTTTTCAGAACGAAAAGAAGTAAAAGTCAGTTTTTGGACACCGAAGGAGTCCCTGAGCCTCACGGCTCCGTTCACCCCCATATCCGGCCACCCTTTGCTGGCGCCGCCATCCCCCTGCGGCATCAGGGTGGCATTGACGCCACCAAGGCTCCTTCATCTCCAAATTTTACTTCTAAAGTCAATTGTGACTTCGTGGCTCAACCAAAATCCTCATTGGTTGTTTCTAAAGCCCATCATTCGTTCTGCAAAGCCTGCTCTTTAGCAAAACTAGGATCGAGACCATCCTATGCAAAGGACACTAAAGAAAATATACCATTCTTGCAAAGAATTCAAGGTGATATTTGTGGACCTATTCAACCACCATGCGGACCATTTCGATATTTTATGGTGTTGGTTGATGCATCGACACGCTGGTCACATGTCATGCTATTGTCCACTAGGAACGCTGCATTTGCTAAACTCCTCACCCAGATTATTAAGTTAAGGGCTCACCACCCTGATCATCCTATTAAATTAGACAATGCTGGGGAGTTTACATCAAAGAATTTTGATGATTATTGCATGTCCATTGGGATTGAAGTTGAACATCCAGTTCCTCATGTTCACACCCAAAATGGTCTCGCAGAAGCCGCCATTAAACTACTACAAATGGTTGCTAGGGCATTGGTAATGCGCACCAATCTCTCTATTTCTGCTTGGGGCTATGCAATATTGCATGCAGCTGTGCTTATTCGTCTGAGGCCCACTGCCACTCAACCTTTTTCTGCGTCCCAGATGGTGACTGGGTATGAGCCTGATGTCTCACACTTATGCATATTTGGGTGTGCAGTTTATGTGCCAATTGCGCCGCCACAGCGTACTAAAATGAGTCCTCAAAGACGATTAGGCATTTATGTTGGATATGATTCTCCAACAATTGTCCGCTATATAGAACCCTTGACAGGCGATCTCTTTACCGCTAGATTTGCGGATTGTCACTTCGATGAGACGGTCTTCCCGTCGTTAGGGGGAGATAAGAACATGAATGTTCAACAGGAACGACAGGAATTGTCGTGGTCTGTCCCCACTCTGTCTCATCTTGATCCCCGAACCGCACAGTCCGAAATTGAAGTGCGGAGAATTCTCGATCTTCAGAACGTAGCAGAATCGATGCCTGATGCGTTTTCTGATATCGCTAAAGTGACGAGATCACACATACCTGCTGCAAACGTGCCTGCAAGGATTGATGTCCCTAAAATTAGAGGACATGACCCCACCTCAAGAGTACATGAGCATGGCGCCAACGTTCCCAACCTTGGTGACGTTGTGGCTAGGCTCACGGCTCCCTCCAGGAAGCGCGGGAGGCCCATAGGTTCGATGGATTCTCGCCCAAGAAAGAAAGCGAGTTTGGCACAAAATAATCCATTAATCATCGATGTAAATAATCCATCTCATGAGAACATTCCGGATTATGGTTATGTCCAAGAGACATCATTGGGGGACTCTCCAATGTCAGAACCAACTCCAGAGAATAGAGAGATCTCAATGAATTACACTAGTGTACATGAGATGATGGATAGAAATTCTATGGCAATTGATGAAGCATTTGCATATCATGTTGCACAAGGAATTATAGAATATGATGACATCGAACCTCGCTCTGTCGAAGAATGTCAACGAAGAGCGGATTGGCCTAAATGGAAAGATGCGATCCAGGCTGAATTGGACTCACTAGCAAAGAGACAGGTATTTGGGCCTATAACGTAGACACCCCCAGATGTAAAACCTGTTGGCCATAAATGGGTCTTTGTTAGAAAGCGTAATGAGAAAAATGAGGTGGTTAGATATAAAGCCCGCCTCGTGGAGCAAGGTTTCTCACAACGCCCTGGAATCGACTACGAGGAGACATATTCTCCCGTAATGGACGTTATAACGTTCCGCTACCTTGTTAGTTTGGTAGTTTCCGAAAAACTTAACATGCAGCTTATGGGTGTGGTCACAGCATATCTCTATGGGGATCTAGATTCAGAGATATATATGAAGGTTCCAGATGGACTTCAATTACCCAAATCAAGTGGCTCTAAACCACGGAGCGCGTTTTCAATAAGATTAAAACGCTCACTATATGGATTAAAACAATCCGGACGGATGTGGTATAACCGTCTAAGTGACTACTCGATTGGGAAGGGATATATTAATAATGAAATATGCCCATGCGTGTTCATTAAAAGAACAAGTTCCGGATTTGCAATCGTAGCAGTTTATGTCGATGACATGAACCTAATTGGAACTCTATATGAGTTAAAGGAAACTGCTAAATACTTGAAATCCGAATTTGAGATGAAAGATCTTGGGAAAACACGGTTTTGTCTCGGTTTAGAACTCGAGCACCGTAGTGATGGGATTTTGATCCATCAGTCTGCATATACTCAGAAAATCTTAAGGCGCTTTAATGAAGATAAAGCAAAGCCTGTGAGTACTCACATGATCGGTCGTAGTCTTGAGCCAGGAAAAGATCCGTTTCGTCCAAAGGATGAGGACGAAGAGCTATTAGAGGCAGAAGTGCCCTATTCAAGTGCAATAGGCGCATTATTGTACTTAGCTCAATTCACAAGACCAGACATCTCATTCGCAGTGAACTTGTTAGCTAGACATAGCTCTGCGCCAACACGTAGCCATTAGATTGGTGTAAAGACAATCTTTCGATACCTAAGAGGTACGATTGATATGGGCCTATTTTATCCATACAGAGAGAAGAGGAATGACAGAAGAATGGGATCGGACCCCATTAGGTATGGAGCCACCGTCCACCATGACAAGGTGGCCAGCCATGTTGCCACCAACGCCGTCACCACCACCAGGGGTGGCCGGCCTCACCCTATCCCCCTCCATCAAAACGACAATGATGTCTTGATGGGTTTTGCTGATGCAGGGTACCTCTCTGACCCTCACAAAGGTCGCTCCCAAACGGGTTATGTCTTTACCATGGGAAGCACTGCGATATCTTGGAGGTCTACGAAACAGACCCTTATTGCTACTTCCTCAAATCATGCAGAGATTATTGCTCTACATGAAGCAGTGCGTGAATGCATATGGCTAAGGTCTGTAATTAGACATATTCAAGGAAGTTGTGGTTTGAAGTCTACCATAGATGAACCTACATGCATTTATGAGGATAATGCAGCTTGTATTGAGCAAATAAAGTTAGATTTCATCAAGGGTGACAACACCAAGCATATATCGCCTAAATTCTTTTATAATCAGCAACAACAAGCACTTCTAAAGATTGAAGTGAATCAAATCCGATCAGAGGATAATGTAGCGGACTTATTCACTAAGTCGTTACCTAAATCCACCTTCGAGAAACATGTAAGGAGCATCGGATTGAGAAAATTATCTGAACTCCCACGATTGTAGCAATCAGGGGGAGATATCGACATCAGGGGGAGTTATGATGTCTACATGTTCGATCTCGAAGAGTGAAGGACGTGTTGTGCTCTTTTTGTCCTTCGACCAGGGTTATTTTTGTCCCACAGGGTTTTTGTTACCTGGCAGGGTTTTTAATGAGGCAACAGATGAAGCGTCACCACCAAGTTTGAGCGGCACAAGGGGGAGTGTTGAAGGAATATCGATTTAGTGTGCCTTATCAAACTAGGAGTAGCAATAGGAGAAAAGGTTCTAGATTTCCCAATCCTACACTGATTGGTATTCCTTGTAACATTAGAACTAGTACTTTGTAATCCCTATATATAGGGCTCCTATTCTCAATAATATGACATACAATTCTCTCTACAATTTCTCTCGAATCTCTTTTTTCCTTAAACAATGAAAAGAAAATTATTAGAAAACAAATTATCATAATAATGTAACATTTGAACCACATAATCAATCTATTGTGATCTGGAAAAACTCAATTTCGTTTTGGATACCTGAAGGCTGAAGAAAGCCATCAGATTCTGAAGAAGGCTTACCGTATAAGTCTATATTGGCCAACTGCCATTTCCAAGGCAAAAGTATTTTCAGAAAAATCCACCATGGAAGTTCCCAAGTTTATTCTTGTTTTGCTATTTGCAGCAACCTTTGCTTGGAGTCGAGCACAGTTAGAAGGGATGCCAAGCTTAAAGCAAGGGAACTCCTTGAAAGTTGAGGAAGAGAGCAACTTCTTGGTTTCACCAAATGGAACCTTTTCGAGCGGATTTTACAAAGTTGGCGCCAATGCCTCCTGTTATTCAATATGGTTCACAAATAGTGCCGACAAAACAGTTGTCTGGATGCCTAATCGAGATAAGCCTGTCAGCGAAAGACGCTCGAAGCTAACCCTCCATGGAAATGGCAACCTAGTTTTGACTGATGCACTAGGTTCGGTTGTGTGGTCAACCAACACAATCTCTAAGGAAGACATGGAACTTCAGCTTCTTGAAACAGGAAACTTGGTGCTGAGTAACCAAGACGACAGGATCATCTGGCAGAGTTTTGATTCTCCAACGGATACACTTCTGCCATCTCAGCCACTCACCAAGAACACAACCTTAGTGTCCATGAGAGGCCAAGGTACATACTTATCTGGATTCTATAACTTCAAGTTCGATGATAACAGTATCTTGTTTCTCATCTACAATGGCCCTCTACTTTCTAGTGTTTATTGGCCCCAGATTGTTTCAACTGTTTTTGAAAGTGGTAGAAATCCTTACAACAGCTCTAGAGTGGCAATTTTAGATGTGGCTGGACAATTTATATCTAGTGACAATATGCAGTTCTATGCATCTGACTATGGGGTTGGTCCAAAGCGGCGTTTAACAATGGATTATGATGGCATCGTAAGATTGTACAGTCTTGATGACTCAACTGGGAATTGGAAACTGTCATGGTTGCCTGATGGTGTCGATGCATGCCTGGTTCAGGGCTTGTGTGGTGAATATGGTATTTGTACATACAAACCACTACCTACTTGTACTTGCCCTTCAGGGTTTTCCCTAAACGATCCTCAGACTGGTCCAAAGGCTGCTCACCTCCCTTCAATTTGACCCAAGATACAAGCAAGCTAGACTTCCGTGAGCTCCCTTACACAGATTACTATGGATATGATGTAAGTACAATACTTGTACATATTGTATTGGCATTCCCATACAAAATTTATGACAAAGCCCGTTACTGATCTCAGAGAGTCACAGGTAAATGCATCTGCATATGCATGGGATTGCAACGTGTGTTGCAATCCCCGAGTCAGCTGTCAGTTTTATGTGGAGTCCGATTTTGGAAAGTAGGTTTTAGGTTTTATGTATTTATGTCTTTAAAATATTTTTCTGAGTGTTAAAATCGTGGTGTTGATGCCTTAGGGTTTTTAGGACTTGTCTTTTCCTAATTGATTTCCCTTAAGATTTGTTGGAGTTCATATATGGGAAGTTTCTTTCCAAATTAATGGGGAATTAGGGTAGAATCTTTGCATGATCTTTGAGTAGTTGCCGCAGGTCCATTATATGAGGAGAAAAGATACACGGTCTGTATACACATCCATAGAGGCAAGAATTTTGATAGAGTCTTGCATGTTTGTTTGAGTTTGTGTCTTCACAGAGAGTCAAAACACTTTGTCCATGTATAAGTGTTTGTGATCATAGTTTCGTATGAATAATACTCTCTCAAGATCAGTAGGGAGACTGTGAAGAAAGAAGAACAAGATTTGAAGATCGTTCAAGTGAAGGAGTTCTAGAAGGAAGACAAACTTTGTATTAGATTTTGTGTGAATCTTATAGCCGAGCTAGAGCTATTCAAAGTTTGTAAAAGAACATATCATTTTCAATATGATGATCTTTATTTTGGGTTCTCAAGAGTAAGAGCCCCGCAGTGTTTTTAATCTCATATCTTGAGATTTTCACTGCGTAAACAAAATTCTGGAGTTTGTTCTATTATTTCTGATTTCTGTCCAGTTGGGATTGATCCACATACTGCAATCCCCATTCTCCAGAAACTCATATTCTGTCCTTGTATTTTCATATGACTTGGAAACCTATCAACTTGGAATTTCTTTTGAAGCATGCAGGAATTCTTGCCTAGTGGATTCGAGATGCTTGGGATTCGGATATGCGCTGGTCGGATTGGACAATGTTACCCTAAGAGTCTTCTGCTTAATGGATACCGTATGTCAAATGTTAAGAGCATCTTGTATGTTAAGATTCGAAAAGATTTTCTGACCCCTGGTGCAGTCCAAAGCAAACTAGAAGCACATGATTTGAGTTGTTCCGCAGCACAGTTTTTTGTAAGTTGTGATCTTGAAACAGAAAAGGGCAATGGAAATCAGTATATGAAATACCTTATCGGAGTTGTGAGTTCCTTTGCAATAATTGAAGCAATCTGCATTGGTTTGGCATGGTGGTATGTGTTCCGAAAACAAGCTCATGAGGAACTGGTGAGCATGGGTTACATGACATTAGCCATAAATGCTGTAGGATTTAAACATTTCACCTATGCAGAACTAAAGAAAGCAACCAATGACTTCAAACAGGAGATAGGAAAAGGAAGGTTCGGAACAGTCTATAAAGGGGTTCTGGATGGTGAAAGATTTGTAGCTGTGAAGAGATTAGAAGGCATTCTGCAAGGAGATGCCGAATTTTGGGCAGAGGTGAGTGTAATAGGGAATATCAATCATATGAACTTGGTTAAACTATATGGTTTCTGTGCGGATAATAATCATAAGCTATTGGTGTATGAGTACCTGGAGAATGGATCCTTGGATAAACTCTTGTTCTCAGAAGTTGAACTTGGATTGGAAAAGCGGTACAAGATTGCATTAGGCACCGCAAAGGGTTTGTCATATCTACATGAGGAGTGCCTTGAATGGGTACTCCACTGTGATGTAAAGCCTCAAAATATACTGTTAGACGACCATCTTGAACCTAAGGTGGCAGATTTTGGTATGTCCAAGTTGTTCAAAGACATTAATGATGAAGGCAATGGATTTTCTAGAGTTCGAGGTACCAGAGGTTATATGGCTCCAGAGTGGATGGTGAATCTGAAAATTGATGCAAATTAAGGCAGATGTCTACAGCTATGGGATTGTTCTGTTGGAGCTACTGACTGGAAAGAGTGCTTCTATTCTGCTTTCAGCTTTTGCACGAGAGTACATTGAACACAACCAACTGGTACAATGTGTGACTGAAAAGATCAGAGTCGAAGGGATTAAGGAAGTGATAGATCTGCGACTTCATCATGATTTCAACAAAAAGAAGCTTGAAAGATTGATGAAGGTTGCTCTTTTGTGTGTACAAGAAGATCGAAGTGCAAGACCTGCCATGAGTAAGGTGGTGGAGCTTCTACTTGAGTAAAGGGCAGATAATAAAGGAACTGAAGATCAGGGAATAAATACTACAAGTTAACTGTGTGATAAAGTTGGTGTGTAGTTTTTACATTTATTTAGCTTCCGAGAAAACTCAACAGTATGTTACAGTTCCAGCATTTCAGCTGAAGATGAAAAAGATTCATTCCAATAAATCAGTAAGTTATTTTATGTTTCTGTGTATTCTATTTTCAATTTCAACTTCTATACTTGATTTTTTCTAAATAACCTAGTTACTTATGAAGAGCTAAGCTAAAATGACCAACAATGGATTCAGTAGTAAAAGAATTGCTAGAATGTGAAGATGTTCTACTGCAAAGATGTTGGTGCATCTGTAAAATTTTCCTTGAACTGCTTCCTGTAGTATTTGCAATTTTGTAATCAGTTATTTTTTTGTAAAAAAATAAAAATAAAAATAAAACACACACATACATATATATATATATATATATATATATGTATGTTACTAAATGGAATTTCTAGATGTTTACGACTCGAAGTTATGAAAGTTCCACCCCATTGCAAGTGTAACCGGGTTGAGAATGAAAACCCAGGTCCTCAAAGCCATTAAATTAATGAAGGAATAGACTCCCATTTTTTATATTTACTTGACTCAGTCATTGAATCTCATAAATTTGTTATAATTCATGGAACGAACAGTGTTGTTTCCAACTAATTAAAATAATGTATGGATAAAACCAAAAAAAGAACGCATGTGATCTGGTGAAACTCAATTCTTGCATCACGTCTGCGTAAACGGTCAAATAGAATAGTCTGTATTCTGATTATTCTCATTCACACGGCTAGAAGGCCACCTTATAAGCCTACATTGTCCGTCTTCCATCTCCAAAGTTAAAAGCATTTTCCAAATATCCACAATGGAAGTTCCCAAGTTTCTCCTCCTGTTGCTATTTGCAGCAACATTTGCTCAGAGTCAAGAACGGTTACAAGGGATGCCAAGCTTAAGGAAAGGGAACTCCTTGAAAGTTGAGGAGGAGACCAACGTCTTGGTTTCACCAGATGGAACTTTTTCTAGTGGATTTTACAAAGTTGGTGCCAATGCCTCCTGTTATTCAATATGGTTCACCAATAGTGCCAATAAAACAATTGTCTGGATGGCTAACAGAGACAAGCCTGTGAGCAAAAGAGGCTCAAAGCTAACCCTCCATGGAAGTGGCAACCTGGTTTTGACTTTTGACAGATGCACTTGGTACACTCGTGTGGTCGACCAACACAATCTCTAACGAAGACACGGAAGTTGTGCTTCTTGACACAGGAAATTTGGTGCTGAGGAATCAAGCAAAGAGGGTAATCTGGCAGAGTTTTGATTCTCCCACAGATACACTTCTACCAACACAGCCACTCACCAAGAACACAACCTTGGTGTCCATGAGAAGCCAAGGTACATACTTATCTGGGTTCTATAACTTCAAATTCGACGATAACAATGTCTTGTTTCTCATCTACAATGGCCCTCAACTTTCTAGTGTTTATTGGCCCCGGATTATTCCAAGTGTTTTTGAAAGTGGTAGAAATCCTTACAACAGCTCAAGGGTGGCAATTTTAGATGTGGCTGGACAATTTATATCTAGTGACAATATGCAGTTCAATGCATCTGACTACGGGGTTGGTCCAAAGCGGCGTCTAACGGTGGATTATGATGGCATCTTAAGACTGTACAGTCTTCATGAATCGACAGGGTTGTGGAAACTCTCATGGTTGCCTGATAGTGTTGATGCATGCCGGGTTCAGGGCTTGTGCGGTGAATATGGTATTTGCACATACAAACCACAACCTACTTGTACCTGCCCTTCGGGGTTTTCCCTAAACGATCCCTCAGACTGGTCCAAAGGCTGCTCACCTCCCTTCAATTTGACTCAACTCACTCAAGATACAAGCAAGCTGGATTTCCTGGAGCTTCCTTACACAGATTACTATGGATATGACATGGCAACCTATACTCGTGGAATCTCTTTTGAAGCATGCAGGAATTCATGTCTAATGCATTCAAGTTGCTTGGGATTCGGATATGCACTGGATGGGATCGGAGAATGTTACCCCAAGAGTCTTCTGCTTAATGGATATCGTTTTCGAATGTTAAGAGCATCATCCATGTGAAGATTCCAAAAGGTTTTCTGAACCCTGGTGCAGTCCAAACCAGACTAGAAACACATGATTTGAACTGTTCAGCGGCACAGTTTGTTGTAAGTACTGATCTCGAAACAGAAAAGGGCAATGGACACCAGTACATGAAATACCTCATTGGATTTTTGAGTTCCTTTGGGCTAATTGAAGCAATCGGCATCAGTTTGACATGGTGGTTTGTGTTCCGAAAGCAAGCTCGTGACGAAATGATGAACATGGGGTACATGGCATTAGCCATAAATGCTGTGGGATTCAAAAGTTTCACCTATGCAGAACTAAAGAAAGCAACCAATGACTTCAAACAGGAGATAGGAAAAGGGGGGTTCGGCACAGTCTATAAAGGGGTTCTGGATGGTGACAGAGTTGTAGCTGTGAAGAGACTAGAAGGCATTGTACAAGGAGATGCAGAGTTTTGGGCAGAGGTTAGTGTGATAGGGAATATCAACCACAGGAACTTGGTTAAGCTTTGGGGTTTCTGTGCTGAGAATGAACATAAGCTGTTGGTATATGAGTATCTGGAGAATGGATCCTTGGATAAACTCTTGTTTTCTGATGTTGAATTAGGATTGGAGCAGCGATACAATATTGCATTAGGCACTGCAAAGGGTTTGTCATATCTACATGAGGAGTGTCTGGAATGGGTACTCCACTGTGATGTAAAGCCTCAAAATATACTGTTAGGTGACCATCTTGAACCTAAGGTGGCAGATTTTGGCATGTCAAAGTTATTCAAAGTCAACATTGATGATGCAGGCATTGGATTTTCCAGAGTTCGAGGCACCAGAGGTTATATGGCTCCAGAGTGGATGGTGAACCTTAAAATTGATGCAAAGGCAGATGTCTACAGCTATGGGATTGTTTTGTTGGAGCTACTGAGTGGAAAGAGTGCATCTATTCTACTTTCAGCTTTTGCACAAGAGTACACTGAGCACAACCAACCAATGTTTTCAAAGGCGATTCCGGTGCGCGCACTGGGCGAGCTTCGGTGTGAAGCGACCGGAAATCGCCTCGCTAGTCCAAACTAGGGCGTGCTACTGGAAAAGCGTACCGAAAAGCGATGGGGCGGCCATTTTTGCAGAAACTGAGCTCTGATACGGCTGGAGGCGGAAGGTAGAAGATGAAGTCAACTGGTTTTATTTTATTTTATTTTTTCTTCTGATCAAAACGACGTCGTTTTGATAAGTTACTTTCTGGAAGAAAAAAAATTTGGGCCAGTCCAATGGATGTAGTCAAGTAGGAAACATGCAAAAGATAATGGCCCATTTACATTCAGCCCCAATAGCCCAAATAATTCAATAATTTGATATTTTATTTATTAGATTATATTTTTATGTGTTTTCATATTATTTATAAATGTAATATATTAGAATAATATTTGCGGGAAAGGCGGTCGCCTCAACGCCTTGAGGCACTCGCCTCGTGAGGCACTAGCAAGACGCCTTCGCCTTCGCTTTCGCCTTTGAAAACATTGCAACCAACTGGTACAATGTGTGACTGAAAAGATCAGAGTCGAAGGGCTTAAGGAAGTGATTGATCCTAGACTCTATCATAATTTCAACAAGAAGAAGCTCGAAAGATTGATGAAGGTTGCTCTTCTGTGTGTGCAAGAAGACCGCAGTGCAAGACCTGCCATGAGCAAGGTTGTAGAGCTTCTACTTGAGAATGATGAGGGAAGAGTAGATGATGAAGAAGATCATATAATTAGTATGTAGTTTTTGCATTTTTTTAGCTTCCTACAAAATGTATCAGAAATTACTGCTTCAGCATTTCAGCTGAAGATAAGAGACTCATTCTAATAAAACTTTAAGCTTCTCTGTGTTCAATTTTCAATATCCATAAAAAAACTATATAAAAAAAAGGACAATAAACAAAACAAGGGAAACAATTAAGTGTTGGTCCTGCTATTGGTAACAGCCAAACAAATTAAACAGCTAAAACGATAATCCCTTTCATGAATTAGTTAATTAGAATATATGGTTTATATGGAAGGTCAATGTCACCAAAACAAATGGCTTCCTGATTCATTTTTCTCCTTGATTTCTTTAACATAACCTAATTACTTAAGAACATAGCCAAGTGACTTAGTAAAGTTCTAGATACCATGTTCAAATTTTTACATCAGTAAAGGAGAAAAAACGATAATATAATTACTACAAAATATGAGAGGGAGATTATCATTCTCTTAATTGATATTTAGATGATTAAAACATATGACATATGGCTGTCTTACCAAAAAAAAAAAGCATAAAAGATCAGACAAATCACCTTGTCTATGGTAAAACTTATATAAGAGTCATTTCCTAGCTCAACAATCAAGAGTCATTATAACTAGGATTTGTTCATCTCTTGGGACTTCATAAGTATGGACCACTTCAAGGCTTCTTACGCGTCTCAGCTCAACACTTCATCATCAGGTATAAATTGCATTCATATTGCTTGCTATTTTAGGACTGAAGTTTCTTATCTATCCTAGCTTAGGATGAGACTTGCGTTTCAATCCTGTGTGTCTAAGCTGAGCTGGCAGTTTGTTCTAAGCTTTGTTTTATTTAATGTATCTGATCTTAAACAAGTGAGTTATCTTTATTACACATATCCAGTCAGCCCTAACTCGAGTCTTTCCATATAAATAGGTTCTCACACTCAGCTAGCCAGACACTCACATTGAGAGAGCCACTGTTCTTCAGTTTCCATTATCCTCAGATCTCTCTAGAAATGCACCGAGCCAAAAATCTTCTTTGAGAGTGTTTTGGTAAGTTGTTCCATGTCTAGCTTCCAAAGGATTGTTAAACCCAGAAAACCATACCTTTAAACACCATCTGTGTATGTCTTCATGTGTGTTGCATACATGCCTTTGTGCCTTGAGATGATTGACGACTATGTGGAGAGTTGTGCCATCAGAAGATTGACGAAGGAGGTTCATATCCATAATTCAGAATCAGTAGCAAAGCAGAGACAGAGATGCCTTCTAGATTGGGTCTAGGAAGATTGAGTGTCTGTAAGTTCTTTATTTACTGATTTCTTTAATAGATTTGTTACCGGCATAGTGCCCGCAGTTGTTTCCCTTTTCTAAGGGTTTTACTGCGTCAACAGATTTTGTGTTTGTGTGTGATGTTTTAGATTCTGTTGATGGTTTGGTAATTCAAGAAAGTCATAGCATCATTAGAGATATTGAAATCGATTTCAATTAGGATTCAAGTTATACTGCAATCCTAGTTTAGGATGCGAACCATCCTGCACTCCTAAGTCTGATTCCTAAAGTTGTTGACACATTGACTCATTTTCATTAGTGGGAGAATATATACCCATTCTGTACTTACACGATCATTCTTTCATTTTCAACCCCCATTGATTTGCACATAGATTTCGTCATTCTTTTTTTTCAAAGATTAAGGACCCCTTTTTGCGACCGAAGAAAAGAAGGTTCTTAGTTGTGCTTAGAATAATAAGCCGAGTTCTCACCAGACACAGGGATACGTGAAACTGGATGGTATTTGGACTTTTTAGGATTTCTGGGTGCAATAGTTGTTATCAATCGACTTCTTGACTTGGAAGTCAATACAAACCCATATTGGTAGGGTCCTTGTGGATATTGGAGTCTCCATCATCCACTTCACCTATCTTCCTAAGCGTGATAATGATGAAACATTGAAACACATTCATATTAGCGTATAACATTGACCAAAGCACAACGATTCGTACAGGTAATGTTACCTAATGTCCTTTTCTTCCTTGACTACTGACTTCTTCTCAGAAACCTCTCACTGATTCGTACAGGTAATTTGGACCCTTATGCTTAAACCTAAGACGAGCCAGTGTGCCCCACATGGAGTACCTCATAAAAACAATCTAGTCCATGCACGAATGGCACTAATAGCGTAGAAGATCCAACACTCGTGACCCTTTTCAAATTTTCTTTTATGAAGACAACAGAAATGATAACCATGGATGACTTTTTTTTCCTCCTTGTAAGTGTATATAAACAGAGTCAGTAGTTCACAAACATAAAAACCCTTCAGCAAAAATGAAGTACAGAGCTTTTTCAGTCTCCTTTCTATGTCTTCTCTGTTTTGCAACTGCAAAAACCCTAGGTAGTCTAAAGAGAGGATCTTCTCTTTCAGTGGAGGATGATTCAGATTTCCTAACCTCACCAGACAAGTCTTTCACGTGTGGGTTTCATGGGGTTGGCACAAATGCCTACTGGTTCTCAATTTGGTTCACAAGCTCAAAAGACAGGACCATTGTTTGGATGGCCAACAGGGACAAGCCAGTCAATGGCTTGGGGTCTAGAGTCTATCTGAGCCGAGATGGCTCGATGGTCTTGACTGATGTAGATGGAGCCATCATCTGGAAGAGCAGCACCAACTCGAGTACCAGTACTGTTGCTGAAAGAGCTGAGCTTTTGGATTCTGGCAACCTTGTTCTGAAGGACCCCAGTGGTAAAATTCTATGGCAAAGCTTTGATTTTCCTACTGATACTTTGCTCCCAAACCAACGCTTTAGAAAGACCAATAAGTTGATTTCTAATTTGGGAAGAGGGGATTTTGGTACTGGCTATTTTAGTTTCTATTTTGATAATGATAATGTTTTGAAGTTGATGTATGATGGTCCTGATATTTCTAGCTTGTACTGGCCTGACCTTGATTATAGTGTGTTTCAGAATGGCAGAAATGCTTATAATAGTAGTAGAGTTGCAGTTTTAGATGAACTTGGTAGTTTTTCGTCTAGTGATGAACTGCAATTTAGTGCTTTTGACATGGGTTTGAGAGTGAAAAGGAGGTTGTCGATGGATTATGATGGAAATCTAAGACTTTATAGTCTTAATAGCTCAACAGGATTGTGGATAATCACATGGCAAGCGATGGTGGAGCTTTGTAAGGTTCATGGGATATGTGGGCAAAATGGGATTTGTATATATACACCAGGGCCAAAGTGTTCATGTCCTCCTGGCTATGAAGTAGCTGATCCAAGTAACTTAAACTTGGGCTGCAAGCGTAAGTTCAAGAAGCGTACATGCTCGAAGTCCCAAGAAGAGAAATTTGTGCAGATTCCGCAAGTAGATTTCTATGGATTTGATCTCAATTTCAGTAACACAGTTTCAATTGATGATTGCAGACAGCTCTGCTTGGGGGATTGCCGGTGTGAGGCATTTAGCTATAGGCTAAATGGGGAAGGGAGGTGTTACACCAAAAGTGCTCTTTTCAATGGCTACAAGTCTCCAGATTTTGTGGGCAGTATATACTTGAGAATGCCTGTGAGTGTGGAAGCACCATTACTAGTCACCAGGCTCAATGCCCTGGATTCATGTAAGAGTACTGAGGCCCAAAAAATGGGTTCTGCTTCAATGTATGACAATACTAGTAAAAGGGTAAGATGGGCATATCTGTATTGGTTTGCTACTGCAGCTGGTGCAGTTGAAATTCTCTTCATACTTTCAGGTTGGTGGTTACTTTTCAGAAGACATGGCGCTAGAGCTCCTATCGAAGATGGATATCATGTGATTTCGAGTCAATTTAGAATGTTTCGGTACGCTGAGCTCAAGAAGGCGACCAAAACATTCAAGGAAGAGCTGGGAAGAGGGGCTTCTGGGGCTGTGTTTAAGGGTGTTCTGGAAGATGAGAGAGTGGTTGCTGTGAAGAAATTGGCAGACATTTATCAAGGTGAAGATGTGTTTTGGGCGGAAGTAAGCATAATTGGTAAAATCAATCACATGAACCTAGTGAGAATATGGGGATTCTGTTCAGAAGATAAACACAGACTCCTGGTGTCTGAGTTTATTGAAAATGGATCACTAGACAAGCACTTGTTCCCCCCAAATTTTCTTGGATGGCAAGAAAGGTTTAAAGTTGCAATAGGGGTTGCAAAGGGTTTAGCCTATCTTCACCATGAGTGTCTAGAATGGGTTATACATTGTGATGTGAAGCCTGAAAATATACTCTTAGACAGTAACTTTGAGGCAAAGATTGCAGATTTCGGGCTAGCAAAGTTGACTCAGAGAGGCAGCCAGAGCTCTATGTTCTCAAAAGTTCGAGGAACAAAAGGGTATATGGCCCCGGAGTGGGCTCTAAACCTTCCAATCACTGCGAAAGTGGATGTTTACAGTTACGGAGTGGTGATTCTAGAGTTGGTGAAGGGCATTCGACTTTCGAATTGGGCATTGGAGGATAGCGAGGAGCAAGAGGCAGAGCTGACTAGGTGTGTGAGGATAGTGAAAAGGAAGATTCAATGTGGAGAAGATTCATGGATGGAGGATATGTTGGATCCAAGACTAAAAGGGCAGTTCAGCAGGAAACAAGCAGAAAAGATGGTTGAGATTGGTATTTCTTGTGTGGAAGAAGATAGGAGCAGAAGACCAACAATGGATTCAGTATTACAAGATTTGCTAGAATGTGAAGGTGAGTCCTATGTGCATCTGTAAAAAAAAAATTAAAAAAAAATTTGGCTACAAGTGCATATGTAATTTTACTTGAACTGAATCCTGTAGTATTTGCCATTATGTCTTTAGCAAAAAATAAATTACTGAATCTGATATTGTTAAACAGCGACAATGGTGGCTCATGATCCACCATTGTACCGATGCATATGTAAAATTTTACTTGAACTGAATCATGTAGTATTTGCCATTATGTAATTGTTGTTGAAGGAAATCGACTTATGTGTGCCTAATCAAACTAGGATTAGTTCCATGATTGTAATAGGAGAGAATGTTCTAAAATTCCTAGTCCTATTCGGAATAGTTTTTCTTGTAACATTAGAACATGTACTTTGTAATCCCTATATATAGGGCTCCTATTCTCAATAATGAATACACAATTCTCTCTTCAATCTCTCTTGAATCATTTATTCTTAAACACGTTATTAGCACGAGTTCTAACCACAAAACCAAAAATCCAAAAACTGAAATTCTCTTCAACATCACATTTTCCACCTTTGCACCTAGCCCGAGCTAGCCTAGCCACTGCTGCCCGCCTGGGCGCCCCTGGGCTGCACGCTACCCCTGCAGCATCTCCGCACGCCTGCTGCCCCTGCAACACATCAGGATGCTCGTTCCTGTGCACATCAGCCTGCTTGCACGCCCCGATATGTCTTGATTGAGATCTCATATCAAAATCCTTCCTACATTAAAGTTGTTCGTCTCTGTCTCTTCTATCTGACCTCCAAATTCCAGTCTTATTAGAGTTGTTTTGAGACCTGTACACCAATCTAAGTGAAAGCTGCTCAGAAGCAAATCTGCTCCGAATTTCAATAAGTAAGTTTTAAATTAAAGTTCCGGCTTTCCCAAATTTAAATTCCTTCTTTCTTTTTCTCGAGGACTTGCAACCTCTCTTCTTCTACATCCCACCTTTCTTATAACGTGGGTTCGATTGTTTGAAAAGCGGAATCATGGGGATTCACTCTATAAGAACTAAGAGCGTTCGTAAACTACGAACTAAGAGCGTTCGTAAACTACGAACTAAGAGCGTTCGTAAACTACGAACTAAGAGCGTTCGTTAACATCGAAATATTACAGACTAAGAGTGTTCGTAAGCTTCGGACTAAAAGTGTCTGTAAGCATCGATTTATGACCATTTAAACATCATTGTTTCGGTCTAATCCAAAAATTCTTGGAAATTGATTTCTTGGTATCTTAGCTCGGAAATCTTATTATTAGTTTTCGTGGAAGCATTAACTCTGAAACTAACTTGTTCTTGTTTCATCTTTCAGGATGTCAAACACGAACAAACTCGATTTTGTTCCATTGGATTATGCAGGAAAAAGGTACTTAATATGGTTCATTGATGTCGAGATCCACCTTATTGCATACTATCCAAGAACTTTGTCCTATAGAAATAGCTCCAGACCCTCAAACTGAGAAAGATAATTCCAGGGCACATGCCTTCATGAAAAGTCACATGGATAGTGACCACCAATTTGAATTCATAAATGAGGATAGCGTTATAAAGCTTTGGCAAGCGATTCTCAAACGATATGACAATGTTTGTGACTCCATCCTTCCGAATACAGAAGTAGAATGGAAAGATTTTCGCTTCTCTAAATGTGACACAATCATGCAATTTTTTTCGGAAGCCCTCCGCATCAGAGCAATGATGCGTCTCTGTGGAAAGTGACTTGGTTCATAAACTCTTCGCAAGTGTACGAATCGTTGTCAAGTAAGGGAAATATTGAGCCCAAAGATTAGCGTACCACGGGGATTAGTGGCTAACCCACAATCCTTGGGTGGTCGGAACTAAAGTCACTAAGAAAACAAAATAAAAATAAAGTGAATAAAAAGGCTAATCTAAGGCACCAAGCCTTAGTAATGCTCGGCTTTGGTTTTCACCAAAGCCTAATCAAAACTAAGAGCCTAGTGGTGGATATGCACAAATGAGTCGAAATTTGTAGGGGGTTTTGAATTAGGAATCAACTAAATTAAACGCAACCGAAAAATAAACTAAACAACTAATTAACGAACTAGAAAATTAAATTTGGGTTTTCAAATTAATGGGAACATTGGAGTGTCAGGTGATTCACACTAACTATCTTGCAAATATCAATGCCAATTTTACAAATGCATGCATTTCCTTTATGTGTCAAGTCCCGTATCTAGTACCGGTTAAGGCTACTAAACCAATTATCCTTTCGGTGTATCGATTATGCCGGTTAGGGCCACAATCAACTCTCTAATTTGGGCATTACGCCGGTTAAGGCCGCAATATCCAAAATTAGAGGCCTAGAGTGCAAGATAATAGAGACCCAAGCAAGCTTAGCTACAATTAAGCTAGCTAATGGTTACCACACTTAAATCCTAGATACAACAAGACTAATAAGTTGTCAATTTATCAATCCATTCATCACAATTGCCCACAACATAATTTCAAAGGGTGACAAAGCCTAGAAACATGCTTCTAAGGACCAATAAATTAGGATTTAAAGCATACACAATGGAAATTGCATTTATTAAAATTAAAACATCAATATTTATACAAGATGAGTTAGGGCTTCACAACCCTAACTCCCAAAATTGAACTACTCACAACCCATACAAGAATCCATCAACAAAAGTATATAAAAATTATGAAATAGATAATAAGGAAGAGAGGGGAGAGTTAGTTTGGTCACTCCTAGCTATGAGCTAGTATGAACCAAGCAATTTCTTCACCCAACTACCCAAAATAAAGGTGTGGTACTCTTGATGATGATTCCCTTGAAGCCTTGAGTGAGTCCTAAATTCCCTAAAATAAAACTAAAGAAAAGAGGAAAAAAATGGAGGAGAAGAGGAGACGAAGAGAGCAGCCCAAAGGGGCTGCCTCTGTTTTTGGTGCGGCGCTTGGTGCGGCTCCTCTGATCGATTCCTGTAGAGGATGATTGATTGAATATATATATATGGGTCAATTCGTGGCTACTGTTTGTGAGAGAGGAGAAAAAGATAAGGGTTTGGACGATCCGGTGCGTTTTGGAATTAAGACAAGGGAAGAAAAAAATGAAAGGATCTGGTTGCTCCATCCCATGTGATTAGTTGCTGCATAATTTGAATGAAGACAAACAAGGTCCATGCCACTTGTCAACTCATAATTGGTCAGACCAATTAAATTAGACCAAAACGTGCATGCCTGCTTAATTAACAAGTTAATTAACCAATTAACAATAGGTTAATTAACTAATGGTTAATTGGTTAATTAAGGCAAAATAATTTTGTCCTTCTGTCGAGAATTCCGACTTTCACCATTTTGCATCATTTTTGTGTCCATTTTTCCTCGATTTCTTCAACTCCGCTTATTTCCTACAAATAAATAAAAATATATTAACTACATATTAATTTACTTAAGGATTAGCTTATTTCACGTGTTTATAATGCAATTACGTGCATAGAAATGCGTGCAATCAGAAAGACCATCACAAAAGACCAATTGATTGAGAAAACCCTCAATACCTTCCCCGTCTATGCTATGAGGTCCTCTGATTTATTCCGGACTCATGTAAATGCTAGACGGATCACAAGTTTTCAACAGCTTATTGAAGCTATGGCCACTGCTGAAAGACATGGCAACGAGCTTATGAAAAGAGAAATTGATAGGCTTCAAGATAGCCATCAAAAGCATCGTCCTATGGCTAGAAAAAGTCGCCATCGACGTCGTAATCCATACGATCGAAATGCTCAAGAAGGTAATCGCCCAAGGCGACAATCGCACGACCGTAGGAGGCGTGACTTTGAGGGAAGAAGGGTTGGAAACCATGGAGCCAACGTTGGCCATGGTCATCACTTTCCAACGCCACTAGTCCTAGGGACTATGCATATTGCTCCAATGCGCCTCAATCAAGGGAGAATCCTCTTTATGGTGTCTATTTTTGATATGGAACGTCTGATCAATAGACCTGAATTTGCAATGTACCTAAGAAGGTAGCCGTATCATGGTGATCAAGACATCAAGTTCAAAAAAACTTTAAATTTGGCGATGAATACAAAATGCAGCAAATTTTTATTTAGAATAGTCTTTTACTTTTCCAAGAATTATGTAATGGAAATTATGCCTTAATCAATAAAATGACTTATTGGATTCACTCTTTCTCACCAGGCTCATCCAATTGAGTATGATGTCTAGGAAACTAGTTTGAGATTAGAGGTATTTAAGTGAACCTCGCTCCACTGACATCTCTTCCTACTTTCCTGGTCATATTTAATTGGAGTTACCCAACGGATTGAGTAACTACGATTTGTCTAAAATTTAATTTTTCTTTTGGATTAGATAATGGTCACGAAATTTTGATGTAATCATTGGCTATTTTATTAATAAAGTGTCGATTTATTTTATCTCATGTCTTGGACATATCTTAAATTCAAACTTTATTATTTCAAAGATATAAGAGCCAATGGTTTTTATGTGGAAATGCATTGTGAGAATGGACAAGAGTTCCTTTGCATCACCTCTAATGACTACGGACATAAACGAGTCTTAGAGAAACTTATGTGTCGCTCTAGTGGGTTGTATGCAACCACTATTTGCATCATTGAATCCAACCATGTTATGAGAGATGACTTATGAGATTCTGACACATATAGGCTTTGACATGACCGTTTGGGACACCCAGGTCGTGATATGATGATCCGTATGTTAAAGACTTCATATGGACATCCATTCTTCAGAACGAAGAGAAGTAAGAATCAAAAATTGGTTCGAGGAGCTGCACCTACGCCTCACGGCGCCATGACTGTGCAAAACCGGCCACACAAGGCCGACACCACCTATACCCTGCAGCCACTATATGGCATTGACGCCATACCCTCTAATTCGTGTCCTCTTGTTACTTTTGAAGTCACTTGTGACTTCATGGATTAACCAAAATCCTCATTGGTTGTTTCTAAAGCCCATATTTCATTCTGCAAAGCCTACTCTTTAGCAAAATTAGGATCGAGACCATCCTATTCAAAGGATACTAAGGAAATAATTCCATTCTTACATAGAATCCAAGGGATTCTGTGGATCGATTCAACCAACTTGCAGACTGTTTAGATATTTTATGGTGTTGGTTGATGTGCGGGCACGCTGGTTATGTGTCGCGCTATCGTCCACTAGTCATGCTGCTTATGATATACTCCTTGCCCAGATCGTATGGCTACAGGTTCACTACCCGGATCATCCCATTCGGTCCATTCGACTTGATAATGCTAGAGAGTTTATATCGAAATTTTTTGAAGACTATTGCATATCATTGGGGATTGATATTAGGCATCATATTCCCCTGTACACACCACAATGGTCTCTCGGAAAAGCCACCATTAAACGACTACGATGGTAGCTCAGACATTTGGTAATGCTCACCAATATTTCCGCTTGGGGTTATGCAATATTGCAAGCAGCTATGCAATTTTGTCTACGAGACTACGACCCATAGCCACTTAACCTTTATTTGAGTTACAGCTAGTGACTGGGTGCGAGTCTAATATATTGTCCTTATGCATATTTGAGTGTGCGGTTTATGTGCCAATCGCGCCGCCACAGCGCATTAAAATGGGTCATTACAACGAATGCATATTTGTGTTGGATATAAATCTCCAACTATAAGTCCGCTATGTAGAACCCTTGACAGGCGATCTCTTTACCGCTAGATTTGCGAATTGTCACTTTGATGAGACAGTCTTCTTTTCGTTAGGGGGAGATTAGAACGTCAACGTTCAACATGAACGATAGGAATTGTCGTGGTCTGTCCCCACTATGTCTCATCTTGATCCCCTAAAAGTGACGAGATCACATATACCAGCTGCAAACATGCTTGCAAGTATTGATGTCCCTATAAGAGGACATGGAGCCACCCAAAGGAGATGGGCATGGCACCACCACCATGGATGGTGGTATTATGAAGCCACAAGGTGGCATAATGGCGTCATAGGCCATGGGTTTCGCTAGATAGCATAGGAGACCCATAGGTTTGATGGATTCTCGCCCTATGAAGAGAGTGAGTTTGGCACAACTTGATCCATTGATCATTGATATTCAAAATCCATCTCATGAGGATATTTCGGATTATGGTTATGTCCAAGTGACATCATTGGGGGACGCTCCAATGTCAAAACCAATTCTAGAGAATAGAGAGATCTCCATAAATTACACTAGTGTACATGAGATGATGGATATAAATTATCTTGCTATTGATGATGCATTTGCATATCATGTTGCAAAAGGAATAATAGAATATGATGATATCGAACCTCGCTCTATCGAAGAATGTCAACGAATAGCAGATTGTCCTAAATGGAAAGATGTGATCCAGGTTGAATTGGATTCACTAACGAAGAGGAAGGATTTTGGGCCTGATATGCCAACACCTCCTAACATAAAACCTGTTGACATTAATAGGTCTTCGTTAGATAGCGTGATGAGAAAAAGAGATGGTAATCTCTCTTTATGGAGCAAGACTTCTCACAAAACGACCTGGAATCGACTACGAGAAGATATATTCTCTCGTAATGGATGTCATTGCACTCCACTACCTTGTCAGTTTGGTAGTTTCCAAATAACTGAATATGCAGCTTACGAATGTGGTCACTACGTATCTTTATGGGGATCTAGATACATTATATATTGAAGGTTTTTGTAGACTTCATTTACCCAAATCAAGTGGCTCTAGACCACGGAGCACATTTGCAATGAGGTTGAAACGCTCACTAAAGTGACTACTTGATTGGGATAAGATATGATGAACTATGCCCGCGCGTTTCCATGACAAGTTCCGAATTTGCAATTGTTGCGGTTTATGTTGATAAACATAATTGGAACCCTTGAGAGTTAAGGGAAACCGTTGGACACTTGAAATCCGAGTTTGAGATGAAGAACCTTAGGAGTACATGGTTTTTGACTAGATTTAGAACTTGTATACCATGTCAATGAATGCTTTGGCATTTTGATAAAGTCAAGATGCACTCCCATGGCCGTCCGTATTTTTGACCCTAAAAGGGATACGTTTCGTCCTAGGGATGATGACGAAGACGTATTAATTGGTAGAAGTGTCTTACCTAAGTGCAATAGGCGCATTATTGTACTTAACACAATACAAGACCGGACACCTCATTTGTTATGAACTTGTTGGCTAGAAGTAGCCCTGCGCAAACGCGTTGCCATTTAATTGGTGTAAAGACAATCTTTCGATACTTAAAAGGTACGATAGATATGGGCTTGTTTTATCCCTACAGAGAGAAAAGGAATGACGGAAGAATGGGATCGAACCCCATTAGTCATAATGCCGCCGTCCATGGTGGCCAGTGCCATCCTCCTCCTTCCCTCCATCAAAACGACAATGATGTTTTGATGGGTTTTGCTGATGCAAGGTACCTCTCTGACCCTCACAAAGGTCGCTCCCGTGCGGGTTATGTCTTTTCCATGGGAAGCACTGCGATATCTTGGAGGTCTACAAAACTGACCCTTGTTGCTACTTCCTCAAATCATGCAGAGATTATTACTCTACATGAAGCTGTGCACAAACGTATATGGCTAACGTCTATAATTAGACTTATTAGAGAAAGTTGTGGTTTGAAGTCTACCACGGATGAACCATACATTTATGAGGATAATGCAGCTTGTATTGAGCCAATGAAGTTAGGTTTCATCAAGGGTGACAACACCAAGCATATATCGCCTAAATTCTTTTATAATCAGCAACAACAATCACTTCTAAAGATTGAATTGAATCAAATCCGATCAGAGGATAATGTAGCGGACTTATTCACTAAGTCCGCTACCTAAATCCACATTCGAGAAACATAAGAGCATCGAATTGAGAAAGTTATCCGAACTCCCACGATTGTAGCAATCAGGGGGAGATATCGACATCAGGGGGAATTATGATGTCTACATGTTCGATCTCGAAGAGTGAATAACGTGTTGTACTTTTTTTCTCCTCCTCGAGCTTGTTTTTATCCCACAAGGTTTTTCACTCGAGCAAGGTTTTTAACGAGGCAACGGATGAAGCGTCACCACCAAGTTTGAGCGGCACATGGGGGAGTGTTGAAGGAAATCGACTTATGTGTGCCTAATCAAACTAGAATTAGTTCCATGATTGTAATAGAAGAGAATGTTCTAGAATTCCTAGTCCTATTCGGAATTGTTTTCCTTGTAACATTAGAACATGTACTTTGTAATCCCTATATATAGGGCTCATATTCTTAATAATGAATACACAATTCTATCTTCAATCTCTCTAGAATCTTTTATTCTTAAACAATTGTTTTTTTTTTTTTTGCAAAAAATAAATTACAGAATCCGATATTGTTAAACAGCGACAAGTGTGGCCCGTGGTCCACCATTGTACCGATACTAACCCGGCCAACTTAACCACTTGTTAGGTGTTGAGTTTTAATTACAAAAGACATCGGTACAATTTGGTGAGATCCACCCATTTATAAGTTATATTTTAGGGAAAAAATCAGGAATGGTCACTGAGTTATGTCGTATTCGACACTTAACTCACTGTGTTTTCAACAATATCACTTAACTCACTCAATTTTGAAACCGTCTGTCACATAACTCACTACCGTGTAACAACGTTTATTATGCCGTTAAATATTTGAACTGGAAGGGTCATTTTCGTCCAATTGATGGTGCAAATATCATTTAGTTGAGTTTGAGTTAAACCTCGACTTTCTGTGATTGAAATCACAAACAAAAAGGGGAAGAACTAGAGAGAGATGAGAGTAGGAGTGAGAGGAAGAGAAGACAATCTGAAAACTTTGATCGAGCAACTATGTCAGATGCGCCAAAAATGTGGAGATATTTTAGACTGGATGGAGAGCCACCAACAAGGCATGGTAAGTGAATCATCTGGAGTTAGGGTTTTAAAATTATTGAAATTGAAATTGGGATCCGGGTTAGTGTCTTAAGAGGATGGAATTTGGGATTGGGGTTAGGGGTTCCTCTCTAGGCTAGGTCGTCAACACCTCTGTGAGGTTCTTTTGTGATTACTGTTGCTGCACCAGTAAAAAGTAAAAATAGAGAATCAATTGTCTTTACTTTATTCTTTTCTCTGTCTCTATCTTTGTTGGAAAAGCAGAGTTATCTAAATATCTGATTGCTTTATTGCTTAAGAGTCAAAGAAACAAGAGGACAAAGGTGAGAAAGGAGTCGGTGGAAGAAAGAAAAAGGGAAGGAAGGAGAAGATTTCGTCTTCTTATGAATTACTTTATTGATTTCTTTAAGATTCAGTTTTGTAGTTTTGTTTTTGTCCCTTAATCCAACTCTGCCTTCTCTCTGCAAAACCCAACCGACTAGTTTTCCTTCTCCTCCCCCCTCTCTTGCCAGATCTAGATTGTTTTCTGATCTGGATCTCTGGTTTGAGAGTTGGGGGAGCGATTAATCTTCCATTTTTCTTCTTCTAGAGGGTTTTTGTATCTCTCTTTGGGTTTGTTTTTTTTCGTTTTCTTTCCGTCTACCATCTTGGGTAGTTTTGCTCGAAGCTCGTCTCCGTTTCTTGGCAGATTTGGTTCGATGTTTTGAAAGTGATGTTTGCATTAACCTCTGGAAATCTGATGGTTGGAACATCGAATTAGATATGGGTCCTTCCTTTGCACTTTCAATTTTGTCGAATTTGGTTGATCAGCTACTCTGCAGTGGTGCGGAGGTCTCATTCTTCTTGTCAGCTGTTGCAGATCGTACTGTTCTCAAGTTGTTTCGCTTTGTTGTTTGTTTGGTGCTTTTTGGTCCTTCTTGTTGGTTTTATTGGCCAAAAAAAAAAAAAAAACTGTTGATGAACATCGATTTTCAAAGTCACAGTGAGTGGGAAATCATGACCACAAACACATATTCCAGTATTAGTCATTGATTTTATTTGGTAGAACTCAATTTAGTGCTTGCTTATGCAAATCAACCAACTGGCTTTTAATTATATCTGTAGTTTGTTTTTGGTATTTTATTGCCTGATTAGTTTATTGCTGGGATTTCATTTAGGTTTGAGTGATGTCAATCAATTTTCAGGTGTGGTTTTCTTAACAAATAGCAATCTGGTTAGTCTCTATTTCTTTAAGACCGTGTATCTTAACAAAAGTTTTGTTATTTCTTTGCAGATCCGGATTGGTTCTCAATGGAGATTCATCATGGAGGCAGGTTCTATAGGTTGGGTAGTGGTAGTAGGCAGTACAAGGGAGGTGAGGTAGTGTATGTTGATAGATTAGATCCTGATAAGATTTCCTAGCCAGATTTGAATATCTATGCTGAAGACTTGGGTTATAGAGAACCCCCAATTATGTATTGGTTTTTGTTACCTGGAAGTATTCAGGGAGAAGGTTGGTTACCAATATGTGAAGACAAAGATGTGTTAGATATGTTGAAGTTTATGCCAAGTAATCGGATATTGCAGATTTACATTGTTGGGGGAGGTGTAAGAAAAAAAAAGGAAGCTGAGTTAGAGGATGAGGGTGGGGGTTCTCCTAAAGAAGTTGATCACCAAAAGTATATTGGCAATGTGGTAGAAGACTTGGAAGAAGTGATTGATGGTGATCTTGGTGTGACAACTTTACATGGGGCAAAGGTTTCAAGTAAGGCAAGTGGAAAGAGAAACAAGGGAGGTAGGCCAAAGAATAAGAAGGATGTGGTTACTCACTTGACAAACCAGTTTATAAATGTCAAGGCTAGTGAGACAATTGCAGGTGATAATCTAGTGGCTGAAAATAGAAAGAGACCTAGAATGAAGCAAAAAGCATGCAAGATGAAGAAGAAATCCAGACCATATGAAACCAGATTTATGGGGGAAAAAAGTTTTGCTGAAGTAGAAGGCATTCAAGAAGAACCTGAATCTTCTGATAGTGATGATCCGAATTTTGAAGATCTAGTAGATAGTGACTACGACCTTGATGATAATGATGATGAGTTTCTGTTTAAGGCCAATGCCGATGGTGACCCTGATGCTAGTCATGAGTTCAATGAAATGGGATTTGCGGGTGACATTTCAGATGGAGAAGGTGAAGATTCTGAGAAGTTTGATAGTGGAACTGATTCAACAGCAACTGAGGATGAAGAAGAAAGAATTCAAAGTGGGCAAAGGAAAAAGAAGAAAAGGTGGTCCAAATGGAGAGAATTCCAAAAAGAAGACATGAAGAATCCTCAATTTGAGCTCGGCATGTCATTTCCAAATTCAGATGTGTTCAAGGATGCTGTTAGGGTGTTCTCAGTGAAGACAAAAAAATTGCTCACATTTAAAACCAATGATAGGAAAAGGGTGGAGGTGGTGTGCATAACAAGTGAAGGCTGTCCATTTAGGATTTGGGCTTCTGTTAATGGCAAAGTTTCACCTACATTCTACATAAAGACAATAAACATGGAGCACAAATGCAGTCAGTTGACCAGAAAGAACTATCATTGCAATGCTCCATTTATTGCTAAAGGTTACATCGATTCTTTCATGGTAGATAAGAATTGGTCAAGGGAAGGCATACAAGCTGCTGTGCAAAGAGATTATGGTATGACACCCGGTTACCAGATGTGTTACAGGGCTAAAAAAAGGGCAGCAAGGATTGCAGAAGGTACAGTTGAGGATCAATACAATCTGTTAGAGTCCTATGCAGCAGTTCTAAAGAAGACAAACCCTAACACTTCAGTGTGGATTGAAAGAGATGTAAAGGGTGAAAATGTTAGAAGGTTCAAAAGAATATACATATGCTTTGGTGCTATGAAGAAGGGATGGATAGAAGGCTGCAGACCAATAATTGGTGTTGATGGATGCCATTTGAAGACCGTACACAAAGGGCAATTACTGACAGCTGTTGGCATAGACGGGAACAATTTCATGTACCCTATAGCATGGGCTGTCGTTGAGAAAGAAACAAGGGAAGCATGGACATGGTTCTTCAAGTTTCTCAAAGATGATTTGTGCCTCGTAAATGACTACACCTATGTGTTTATGAGTGACAAGCAAAAGGGATATTGGAGGCTGTGAAGGAGTTGTTCCCTAATGCTAGTCACAGACATTGTGCGAGGCATTTATATAATAACTTTAAAGGAGATGGAAATGTTGGTCAGGAGCTTAAGGACTTGTTTTGGGCGGCTGCAAGATCAACCACAAAGAACCATTGGATTAAGAATCTTGATTCCATTCATTCTAAGAGCACAAAAGCCTGGAATTTCTTGAAAGACAAGCCCGCTGAGCATTGGAGCAGATCACACTTCAAGGTTGAGCCCAAGTGCGATATTCTACTTAATAACCATTGTGAGAGCTATAACTCTAAGATTCTCCCAGCTAGGAAGATGCCAATTTTGGGATTGTTGGAGGATATGAGAATAAACTCAATGATAAGACATGCAAATCGGAGGTGTGCAGGTCCTAGATGGAAGAGTAAAGTTGGACCTAGAATTGAAAAAATTATGAAAAAAAATGCAGATAGAAGCCATGAGTACACCCCACTAGAGTCTTCGCATTTGAGGTTTCAAGTTCAAGGAAAAGGGGTGGCTTGCCAATCAGGAGTTAATAGTTTGCATGATGTTGATCTCCAAGCAAGGTCATGTACCTGCAGGAGGTGGGAACTCAGTGGACTTCCATGTCCACATGCATTCGCTGCAATATTCTCCAAGGGTTATAGACTAGATGACTTTGCGGATGAGTCTTTTTCGCTAAAGAACTACATGCTTGCATATGAACCTGCAATAAACCCAATCCCTGGTGTTGATGAATGGGAGGTTGTTGAGAGGCCCATTTTACCTCCAAGGTACACTAGAGGACCTGGAAGGCCTAAGCTATTAAGAAACAAGGAACCAGGTAATGCATCTAATTCTAGTGCTTTATTTTACAAGTGTTTTAGTCAGTTTATATTTAATTTTAGGCATTTATTTTAATTAAATTCTATTTTCATTTGTACACATATAATTAGGTGAGCAAGCACCACCTCCTGGAACAACCAAGTTGTCAAGAAGTTACCATAAGTCCATCACTTGTTCAGTTTGTAAAAAAGATGGCCATAATAAGAGGACTTGTCCAAGGAGACAGCAACAAGGCAATGATTCCCAAGCTGGCGTAAGACTTTTATGTTAACGTTGATGATAGAGGCTGCACTTTATATTTTATTTGTAATAAGGCATCTTATTAATGTCAATTGGGGCATCAAACAATTTAGGTTCAACCATCAGAAACTGATGATCAGAGTGTCCATGTGGAGCAAGCTGAAAATGTTCAAAGTGATGTGCAAGTTGAAAGTGATATGCATTATGGATCAGTGCAGCAAACTGCAAATGTTAGTAACAATTAACTTATGCATGATGTTCAATATCCAAAGTTTTATCTCAGATAATTAATGTTGCTAATTTCTACTTAATGATGGTGGTATGGTATGTGTAGGTACCAACACCCTCAATTGTTGCAAGTGCTTCATCTTAACCGATGATCTCATCACCACCTCTACCTCAGTCTTCTTTGCAGCCCACTGTTATCAGATCATCTCATACGTCCAGGACATTTGTATGTCCTAAGACAGGGATGTCATTCAAGACCAAGTCAATAGCACATAAGCCTAAGCCTAAACTTGTGATAGGAACAAGCACTAAATCAAAAGCCCAACAAGGACCAAAGGAGGGTTCCAACAAGAAAATTTGGAAGCCTTGAACTTAACTTCTATTTTGGACTTGTCTTGTAGTTTTTTTGTCAGTTGAAGCTGGTCTTACCAACAATGCAGCTAGAATTATGATTTTGTAACCCAGACTGTTAGCATGTACTGAATGTCATTTTGATACAACTTCAAAAATTAGACTGAAATTGCCAAGTTCAATCCATGTTCGTTTTAATAGTGCAACTGCAATTTGATTTTGTTTTTACTTTTATGGTTCAAGGATAAACAGGTCAGGGCCTATAGATCGGGTTTCTTTTGATTTTTATGATTTTAGGAGAAACATGTGAGACACTATAGTTTGAGGGGAAAAGAAAGAAAGATTGGAGGGAAGGAGGAATAAAATTTGGAGGGAAGATTATTCCTTTTACATGAAATTTGGAGGGATTCAGCAAAATGGCGGGAATAGCTTCATTGGACGAAATTATCCCTCAATATATTGCACTTGATCAATTATTTAATGATTAAATAGACGGTAGTGAGTTATATGACAGACGGTTTCAAAATTGAGTGAGTTAAGTGATATTGTTGAAAACACAGTGAGTTAAGTGTCGAATATGTCAAAACTCAGTGACCATTCCTGATTTTTTCCCTATATTTTATTTGTCACTTTTCCAATGTGAGATCTTTCCTCTCTAATATGCCTCCTCACGTGCAACCTAACTCTAGGTTAGCATGTGAAATTAATTAATCTAATTCTCACATTGAAAATTGAGACACAAGTCTCTGATATGAGACTTGGTCAATACAATCCAAGACCCACATTGGACACTTGGTAATAATCCAATCGGAATATTTCGATGACAATACAAGGAACCCCAATTTGGGCCCATGATACGTGCCTACGTGGAGATGTAATTGGAGAAGGACCCGCTCTGATACCATGTTAAACAGCAACAAGCGTGGTCTGTGGTCCACCAATGTACCGATACTGTCTCAACTTAACCACCTGTTAGGTGTTGAGTTTTGATTACAAAAGGCCTCGGTACAATTGAGTGAGATCCACCCACTTATAAGTTATATTTTATTTGTCACTTTTCCAATATGAGATCTTTCCTCTCCAATAGATATGTTTTGTATTTGAGCCATAAGATAATAAACGTGCAAAGTTAACGGGGTTGAGAATCACAACCCTATAATGCAGTGCTGATGGGATATACGTAGCTCTATCCAAACACCACACAACGGAAGGAAAAGACTCCATTTTATATTTCATTGTGCAAAGCATGTTTCAAACAGAGCTGGCAAACATGACCGAGTCATTGAATCTCATAAATTCATGAAAAGAAAATTATTAGAAAACAAATTATCATAATAATGTAACATTTGAAACACATAATCAATCTATTGTGATCTGGAAAAACTCAATTTCGTTTTGGATACCTGCAGGCTGAAGAAAGCCATCACATTCTGAAGAAGGCTTACCGTATAAGTCTATATTCGCCAACTGCCATTTCCAAGGCAAAAGCATTTTCAGAAAAATCCACCATGGAAGTTTATTCTTGTTTTGCTATTTGCAGCAACCTTTGCTTGGAGTCGAGCACAGTTAGAAGGGATGCCATGTAAGAATTAATGTGGACTTATCAATGTTCAATAAGGACCACAACAACTTAGCTACCTTATTTGCAGAATAAGTAATTAGACAGTGCTTGAATTATTTGAGTCCATGACCTCTTTATCTATAATCAGTACGTACTGGATACGGTATATATTGTTGATTACTTAATTATAAAGTAATCATAAATGTACATGAAATAGTTTGACAAAGGCCTACATCAATTAGGACTAAGAATCCTTTATGGGAGGTACCTAGTCCGTGATGCCTATAAAAGTCTTAGATCCCTGCTCTATCAATCACCACGCTATTCATAAGCTTCGCCCCATAGAAGTTTGCACACAGGATTGGATAAAGGAGAAGATCTATCATGACTAATTCAAGTTGGTATACATGATTTATATTTTGTTCATCTTAATGTTATGCTTATGTTAATCTTAATTATGTTCTGTGTTCTTAGATTGAGTACAATCTTGTTTTAAGTTTTACGTTTTACATTTGGTATCAGAGCCTTTTGTGCTCAATTAAGAATCAAAAATTTTTGAATCGATTGATCTTAAAAGAGGGGAAAGAGTTATGTTTCTTGTATAAAGTTTTGGCTGGGCCTCGCTTCATTATCAAAGCCCAAACTACTAGGAGACAAGCCCAAGGCCCGCTGTTGTTAGACAGCCTTCATTCAGGCTAACCGGTATTCCTGCAACGGTCAGCCCCAAAATTTAATTTCCAAAATTCTAGGGTTCTTCGATGGCGATCTCAGTCATGACTTTTCCGCCTAAATTTTCTTAAATTATGATCGGAATCGTGATCGAACTACCCTAAAAGCTGTCAATCTAGTCTTGGAGTGGTCTCCCCATCGACAACAAGCAAACACTGTAGTATCCTGGTATGCTTTCGAACTGCAGCAAACAATTTTTGAAGAAAATCGATCTACGTGTCTAAATTTAAGATTTTGTTCATTTGCCTTGTTGAGCCATATAACTGTTGTGATTGACCAATTTGGTTTGTTTTGAGTAATTCTGTTTCTTCTCCTCAAGCTTCTATTGGACCCGTCTTTAAAAAAAAAAAAAAAAAAGTTTTCTTTCTTTTCTGGGCGTTGTTTGTCCTCCAGCGCAAACTACAAAAGAGAACGAAGGGTTTTGCGATTTGTTTTGTCAAAATAGTTTTATGGGTTTTGTTCCAGATACTTTTGCAACTCGATTAAGGTATGTATTGTGAATCTTAGTCTGAGATCTTTGTGGCAAATTTTCAAAACTTTGAAAAGTTGGAGTTCTTCAGTATATTAATTTCTTCATTGAAGCTTGACATATGTATTCTGTCAGTTGGGTTTGACTTAAGATGCGTTCTCCCAGATTAACCTCCAATCCCTAGTTTCTTCTTTTTCTTTTTCCTGAGAAATTCGAAAGATTTATTTTCTTGGTGGTTTCATAATTGAATGCCTGAGTTTTTATTTTATTTTAGTTTCTTTTTAAATTTGCATGATGGTTTTACTACTGACACTTATGTATATCGTTTTATACCTTTAAATTGATCAAATTACATGTTTTTCATGCAAACATTATATTCAATTTTAGTACAGTCTGCTCTTAGAGTTATGTTAGTCATGGAGGATACTGCAGTATATTGGAAAATTGATTGATTGACCTGAATTTTAAAAATCTCATCCTTTAACCTTCTATTGTTTATGTTTTGTTCCTCATGGCCTTTTTCACTGGTATGCATAAATGCATAATCATCAACCATTCATATTAGTATAAAATTTCTTATCATCAAGGTGTCAGTATTGAGTCCCTTTCTAAATTGTATGAATTAAAGGACCACTAAAATTGGTATTTATAATTGAAGCAAAGTGTAGCCAAATAGATTTTAAGTCTGTCTTTGTCTATTTTGTTAATGGTTGTTTTCCGAAATAACCAAGATTAAAGGATTACAATGTTTTGTGCATGCTGAATTGATTTGTTACTTCTTAGTTCTCACATCTCAATATTTTTCAATTCAAATCTCTTATGTAGAACTAATGATTTGATTTCATGCATGAGTTTGCACGAAAGATTGATCCTTTTATGTTCAGAAAGAAAGAATTTTCTGAAAAGAACAGAGTTTACTAAGACCAACTCGATTTCACAAAGGTTATTCTGACAAATTATTTTGATTTACATTTTTTTTCCCGCCTATATTTGTCTATAACTATTGCTGAAAGTGTGGTTGAGGAAGCCTATTGTTGTGGGTATGCTTTCATTTTGTTGCTATTTCCAAGTTACAGGAGAATCTTGCTTCCAGGTACGCTTCCATACCTATCTCAAAATTAAGCAAAACTATATAGTTTCAGTAATTCAATGAAGATTTCCTACATGCTTTACATGATCAGTTGTCTTGGTTTTAAGTAATTTTCATGACCTTGGTGAGACATGTATGGTTTTGACAAATTGTGTTGATTGAATCCTTGTATTTTGTCGAGTTTATGATCCTGGATGTTTCTGTTTGCATTGGTTGATTCATTGTATGCTTAATAACAGTTGATTACTTGTTCTCCCAATTCAGTAATAATCATTTGTGAACAATTTCATAAAACTCGAATAAAATACATACAACTCTGCATAAATTTTTGGTTTGGTTTGATTAAAGTCTTTTACATAATGTATTGTCGATAGCAATCCCATGTAGAAGACTATAATTAAACATAAGTATTGGACCAATACCTTGTAATATTGAGTTTGGAAGCCAGTGTCTTTGCTCCCCATAGGAGGTTTAAACATTCACAACTTTTAAATTCAATATTAGCACATAACAAAAATTAAAATTCACATTCAGAGGTCATTAGAGATGCTCTTCTTGCCACCCCAGGTGTTGACATCATCTAACCGACCTATAGTTGAGTTTTGGTCTTTGGTTATGTGATTCGGTAGTGTCAATTGTCCTTTTGCCACTCTAGGTAAGGCTGACACGATGAAGCACTTTGGGGCTCTCCATTTAATGCCTAGTTCTTAATTTTCAAACTAGGGTAAATTAAGGAACTGTTAATGATCTATTACAGCAATAAGTATTCCATAAAGTTTTTCCATCTTCTTTTCAAGAGGTAAAATTGGGGCAGAAACTAAGAGTTCAGTGTTTGAATCTTCCATCGATTTCAAAAATAACTGCTTTCTTTACTTTGGGGGAAGAGATTTGTCATGCCTCAATAGCTACTGGTTTCATGGTTCTTTGAAGGGAAAAATAAATATAATTATGTCCTCAAATTGCTGCATATACTACATATGTCTTAGTTAAAATAGTAGCTATGTTTATCAATTGGATAGTTATGGTGCTGACTTTAAATGTTTGGTTTTTGCTTGATCATGGTTGACATTCTTTTATTTTGGTTTATTCATGGAGCATTAATTAAAAAGAACCATTCATTTTTACTTGCTTGGTTGTTATAAAATCTATAATACATCAGACAATACCTTACATAACCAAGATGTGGTGGTTTACATAATTATATATTCATTGAGTTATGTATATATATGGTATACTGTTTGTATGTTAAATATCAGAGTGTTGCTTTGCTTTGAAGCTTGTTCATGATAAAATATTTCTCGCATATCTGATTCTTGATGTTAAACTTAAGTTGCTTATATATACATATCTTGGGCATCTTTTATTTATTACTTTGACTACTTTAAATTACCGGATCTTCATATAAAGCATTCATTATTTCGTGTTATCTTTTAGAAAAGTTTTTTTTTTTTTCAAGATTAAATTTACTTTTTCATTCTCTGCATGAAAATCTACTTCAAAGTTGCCACTGCCATAAGTGCAGTCATCTTTAAACAGTGACTTGTTTTAAATTTCTATCATATTGCCTTTCCTGCCACAAATAATGATCTTTCGATAAACATTATTATACTACTTATGAAAGAAAATATATTTTGGTATCTATTCACATTGTAACAATGAGTCATAGTTTTCCTCATTATTAGGAGTCATATGAAATTATGAATCATTCTCTGTATATTAATGTGATTTAAGTGAAGCCCTTGGTAAATACTTGAACGAAATAAAAACAATGTTTTGCTATTGGCAAGTTTATTAAATTTACTTGTTTAAGGATGGACACAAGTTGTGTGTTGCTCTAATGCCCTGAAAATCTGACATGTGCTGTTATTTTTGTTACATATAGTCTGTTTTTGCTATTTCTCTTTCTGTAATTTAGAGGCATATTAGAACAGCTAGGTCCCAGATTTAATTACAGGGATGTTCTCTTATGATTATTTTTCATTATATCACATGTGGTCTTGTGTCTTTTTGGCCAACTGAATACCACTTTATATTATTCTCCTTTATTAATGCCTTGGGAAATAAAGCTCATTCCCTGTAGTAGAATTCATGCATAATATGTGACTTGTTTTGAGAATATGTTAACATGGTCCAAATACCAGACTTACTACATTAACCTATTTGCTTATACTAGTACAGCATATCAATTTGTTCTAGTAATAACTTAAACATTCTTATATCATGCTATATGAAAAACAGTGACATTACATGACAGGTGTTGTAGTCATTGATTACTAAGAATCATCTACATGACTGGACTATAGGTATATGTAATCCTATTTTCGTCTCTGTTTTCCAATCTCGATTCGGTTTGTTTAAAGAATTCAATATGTGCCCTACTCCCAGGTGGGAGGTTAGCTATAAAATTAACATGGACAATGATTATTTTCATTTGATCAAATATGAAAAACAAAAATTGTTTAAAGATCAGTCATAATTGTGGAAATAATCAATAATACTTTTGTGCTTGATTTACAAGTTCATTTGCATTACAAGATATAGATACCAGGCTTGTAGCGAAATCTATCCTTGTGTATTTTTGCATTTCATCTGCGTTTCCATCTAGTTGATAATTGTAGTATCTTGAAATTGAAATTGCATATACTAATTAGTAAGGACCTTTACAGGGTGTCTACAGCTAATCAATATTTGACAGGGATAATGTAAATTCATTTGTTTCTCATGGATTGTTCTGACCTCTGAGTGACACTCTGAGTTATATGGTTTAATATTTTCTGTTTAATCCAGCTGCGTTTTCATTCACATTAATCTACCAAAGGACATGCAGCGTAGTCTTTCATATGTGTTGAAGAAACGAAGTTTTAAGAGTTGGACTTTATTGCATCTACCTTATTTTGTTCTTTTACTGAATACATATACCTTAAGAGATCAGTGGGAGTATAATCTTTTTCAGGGAATGCTATAAAAAGGACTGGAAGATAATGAAGGTGAGGTTGTAAGATTGGTACCTCTTTTGGTTACCTTCATTTACCAAGAATTCTGCAATTGCATAATTATAAAATCATGCGCAGACTATTAGAGTACCTAAAAGTTTCACATGCATTTGGACAGTGGGAGTACTCAGATGTACATAACTACTTTGGTAATTCTTAGAACTTGTTGCTGTAAGGATTTACTAGTTAAATTTTATTATGTAAGAACATTAACCTTTTGAAGTTCCTATTAGTATTTGGCAAATTTCTGACTTAAGTAGTATTTTGTTGAATTTATCTGCATTTATTTTACTCGAGTAATGAGCTATTTCAGTATTATAGCGTTCTTTGCAGATGAATTACAACATGACTGATGAAATTTGTATGAAGCTTCTTGAGAAGCCTTAAGTTACAGTTCTATTTTTATAAGAATCCTTAAGATTGGATCATACATTTGTTTACTTGCATTGCAGATTTCATTCCGAGTAAACTGGGTTTTCATGTACAGAGAATAGCTCCTGTGTTCTGTGAATTGTTGCATTATAATTGCAAGGTGCTGATGCTTAGTTAAGTGTTTGATTTCCTGCAGTTTAATGTGATCAGTCATAGAATGACTGAGTTTAAGGATGGCTTGATGATTTTGGCTTGTCTATGTGCACACTTCATATTTACTATATCTGAGGCAGTAGCATTCTTGTTGTTTGAGCATTGATAGTCCAAGTGGGAGATTGTAAGAATTAATGTGGACTTATCAATGTTCAATAAGGACCACAACAACTTAGCTACCTTATTTGCAGAATAAGTAATTAGACAGTGCTTGAATTATTTGAGTCCATGACCTCTTTATCTATAATCAGTACGTATTGGATACGGTATATATTGTTGATTACTTAATTATAAAGTAATCCTAAATGTACATGAAATAGTTTGACAAAGGCCTACATCAATTAGGACTAAGAATCCTTTATGGGAGGTACCTAGTCCGTGATGCCTATAAAAGTCTTAGATCCCTGCTCTATCAATCACCACGCTATTCATAAGCTTCGCCCCATAGAAGTTTGCACACAGGATTGGATAGAGGAGAAGATCTATCATGACTAATTCAAGTTGGTATACATGATTTATATTTTGTTCATCTTAATGTTATGCTTATCTTAATCTTAATTATGTTCTGTGTTCTTAGATTGAGTACAATCTTGTTTTAAGTTATACGTTTTACATGCCAAGCTTAAAGCAAGGGAACTCCTTGAAAGTTGAGGAAGAGAGCAACTTCTTGGTTTCACCAAATGGAACCTTTTCGAGCGGATTTTACAAAGTTGGCGCCAATGCCTCCTGTTATTCAATATGGTTCACAAATAGTGCCGACAAAACAGTTGTCTGGATGGCTAATCGAGATAAGCCTGTCAGCGAAAGACGCTCGAAGCTAACCCTCCATGGAAATGGCAACCTGGTTTTGACTGATGCACTAGGTTCGGTTGTGTGGTCAACCAACACAATCTCTAAGGAAGTCATGGAACTTCAGCTTCTTGAAACAGGAAACTTGGTGCTGAGGAACCAAGACGACAGGATCATCTGGCAGAGTTTTGATTCTCCAACGGATACACTTCTACCATCACAACCACTCACCAAGAACACAACCTTGGTGTCCATGAGAAGCCAAGGTACATACTTATCTGGATTCTATAACTTCAAGTTCGATGATAACAGTATCTTGTTTCTCATCTACAATGGCCCTATACTTTCTAGTGTTTATTGGCCCCAGATTGTTTCAACTGTTTTTGAAAGTGGTAGAAATCCTTACAACAGCTCTAGAGTGGCAATTTTAGATGTGGCTGGACAATTTATATCTAGTGACAATATGCAGTTCTATGCATCTGACTATGGGGTTGGTCCAAAGCGGCGTTTAACAATGGATTATGATGGCATCTTAAGATTGTACAGTCTTGATGAATCAGCCGGGAATTGGAAACTGTCATGGTTGCCTGATGGTGTTGATGCATGCCTGGTTCAGGGCTTATGTGGTGAATATGGTATTTGCACATACAAACCACTACCTACTTGTACTTGCCCTTCAGGGTTTTCCCTAAACGTTCCCTCAGACTGGTCCAAAGGCTGCTCACCTCCCTTCAATTTGACTCAACTCACTCAAGATACAAGCAAGCTAGACTTCCTGGAGCTCCCTTACACAGATTACTATGGATATGACTTGGAAACCTATCAACTTGGAATTTCTTTTGAAGCATGCAGGAATTCATGCCTAGTGGATTCTAGATGCTTGGGATTCGGATATGCGCTGGACGGATTAGGACAATGTTACCCTAAGAGTCTTCTGCTTAATGGATACCGTATGTCAAATGTTAAGAGCATCTTGTATGTTAAGATTCCAAAAGATTTTCTGACCCCTGGTGCAGTCCAGAGCAAACTAGAAGCACATGATTTGAGTTGTTCCGCAGCTCGTTTTTTTGTAAGTAGTGATCTTGAAACAGAAAAGGGCAATGGAAATCAGTATATGAAATACCTTATCGGATTTGTGAGTTCCTTTGCAATAATTGAAGCAATCTGCATTGGTTTGGCATGGTGGTATGTGTTCCGAAAACAAGCTCATGAGGAACTGGTGAACATGGGTTACATGACATTAGCCACAAATGCTGTAGGATTTAAACATTTCACCTATGCAGAACTAAAGAAAGTAACCAATGACTTCAAACAGGAGATAGGAAAAGGAGGGTTCGGAACAGTCTATAAAGGGGTTCTGGATGGTGAAAGATTTGTAGCTGTGAAGAGATTAGAAGGCATTCTGCAAGGAGATGCCGAATTTTGGGCAGAGGTGAGTGTCATAGGGAATATCAATCATATGAACTTGGTTAAACTATATGGTTTCTGTGCTGATAATAATCATAAGCTATTGGTGTATGAGTACCTGGAGAATGGATCCTTGGATAAACTCTTGTTCTCAGATGTTGAACTTGGATTGGAAAAGCGGTACAAGATTGCATTAGGCACTGCAAAGGGTTTGTCATATCTACATGAGGAGTGCCTTGAATGGGTACTCCACTGTGATGTAAAGCCTCAAAATATACTGTTAGATGACCATCTTGAACCTAAGGTGGCAGATTTTGGCATGTCCAAGTTGTTCAAAGACATTAATGATGAAGGCAATGGATTTTCTAGAGTTCGAGGCACCAGAGGTTATATGGCTCCAGAGTGGATGGTGAATCTGAAAATTGATGCAAAGGCAGATGTCTACAGCTATGGGATTGTTCTGTTGGAGCTACTGACTGGAAAGAGTGCTTCTATTCTGCTTTCAGCTTTTGCACGAGAGTACATTGAACACAACCAACTGGTACAATGTGTGACTGAAAAGATCAGAGTCGAAGGGATTAAGGAAGTGATAGATCCGCGACTTCATCATGATTTCAACAAAAAGAAGCTTGAAAGATTGATGAAGGTTGCTCTTTTGTGTGTACAAGAAGATCGAAGTGCAAGACCTGCCATGAGTAAGGTGGTGGAGCTTCTACTTGAGTAAAGGGCAGATAATAAAGGAACTGAAGATCAGGGAATAAATACTACAAGTTAACTGTGTGATAAAGTTAGTGTGTAGTTTTTACATTTATTTAGCTTCCAAGAAAACTCAACAGTATATTACAGTTCCAGCATTTCAGCTGAAGATGAAAAAGATTCATTCCAATAAATCAGTAAGTTATTTTATGTTTCTGTGTATTCTATTTTCAATTTCAACTTCTATACTTGATTTTTTCTAAATAACCTAGTTACTTATGAAGAGCTAAGCTAAAATGACCGACAATGGATTCAGTAGTAAAAGAATTGCTAGAATTTGAAGATGTTCTACTGCAAAGAAGTTGGTGCATCTGTAAAATTTTCCTTGAACTGCTTCCTTGTTGTAGGAGAATAGAATTGCGTTTATTATTGATAATAAGAGCCCTTTATATAGGGAGTTTACAGAGTACACAAAAGGTAACAGAATCGGAATACAATTAGTATACCTAGGGTACTTTCCTATTACAACTCTAAACCCTAGTTTGTAGAGGCACACATTATGTCGATATCCTTCAACACTCCCCCTTGTGCCGCTCAAACTTGGTGATGACGCTTTAATTGTTGCCTCGTTAAAAACTTTGCCAGGTAACAAAAACCCTGTGGGACAAAAATAACCCTGGTCGAAGGACAAAAAGAGCACAACACGTCCTTCACTCTTCGAGATCGAACATGTAGACATCATGCCTCCCCCTGATGTCAATATCTCCCCCTGATTGCTAGAAGCATGGGAGTTCGGATAACTTTCTCAATCCGATGCTCTTCACATGTTTCTCGAAGGTGGATTTTGGTAACGACTTAGTAAATAAGTCCGCTACATTATCCTCTGATCGGATTTGGTTCATTTCAATATTTAGAAATGCTTGTTGTCATTTCGATGGAGGGGAGGAGGAGCACGGAAGGTGGCATTTTGCCTTGTGGGGTCCGATCCCACACTTCCGTCATCTCTTTTCTCTGTAGGGATAGAATAAGCCCATATCAATCGTACCTCTCAAATATCGAAAGATTGTCTTTATACCAATCTAATGGTGTTGCGTTGGCGCGGGGCTATATCTAGCCAACAAGTTCATAATAATTGAGGTGTCCGGTCTTGTATTGTGCTAAGTACAATAATGCGCCTATTGTACATAAGTAAGCACTTTCGCTATTAACACATCTTCGTCATCATCCCTGAGACGAAACGGATCCCTTTTAGGGCTAAGACTACGGACGACCATGGTGCATCTTTGACTTTATCAAAAATGTCTATTGACACGGCATACAAGTTCTGAATCTAGACAAAACCGTGTTCTCTCAAGGTCCTTCCTCTCAAACTCGGATTTCAGGTGTTCAGCGGTTTCCCTTAACTCTCAAGGGTTCCAATTATGTTTATCAACATAAACCACGACAATTGCAAATCCAGAACTTGTCATGGAAACGCGTGGGCATAGTTCATCATATCCCTTCCCAATCAAGTAGTCATTTTAGTGAGCATTTCAACCTCGTTGTAAATGCGCTACGTGGTCTAGAGCCACTTGACTTGGGTAAATGAAGTCCACAAGAAACTTCATTATATTCCGTATCTAGATCCCCATAAAGATACGTAGTGACCACATTCGTAAGCTGCATGTTCATTTATTTGGAAGCTACCAAACTGACAAGGTAGTAGAGTGCAATGACATCCATTACGAGAGAATATGTCTTCTCGTAGTCGATTCCAGGGAGTTGTGAGAAACCTTGCGCCATAAGGTGAGATTGCCATTTCTTTTTCTCATCACGCTATCTAACGAAGACCTATTAATGTCAATAAGTTTTATGTTAGGAGGTGTTGGCATCTCAGGCCCGAATCCTTCCTCTTCGTTAGTGAATCCAATTCCACCTGGATCGCATCTTTCCATTTAGACCAAGTTTCTCTACGTTGGCATTCTTCAACGGAGTAAGGTTCGATGTCATTGGTCTCAATAATTCCACATCCTCATGTATACTAGTGTAGTTCGTAGAGATCTCTATATTCTTAGGAATTGGTTCTAACATTGAGGCGTCCCCCAACGATGTCTCTTGGACATAACCACAATCCAAAATATTCTCATGAGACGGATTATGAGTATCAATGATCAATGGATCAAGTTGTGCCAAACTCGCTCTCTTCTTAGGGCGAGAATCCATCGAACCTATGGGTCTCCTACTCTCTCTAGCGGAACCCATGGCCTATGACTCCATTATGCCACTTTTGTGGCGTCACCATACTACCATCCATGGTAGTGGTGCAGTACCCATCTTCTCTGGGTGGCACCATGTCCTCTTGTGGGGACATCAATCCTTGCAGGCATGTTTGCAGCAGGTATATGTGATCTCGTCACTTTTAAGGGATCAAGATGAGACATAGTGGGGACAGACCACGACAATTCCTGTCGTTCCTGTTGAACATTGACGTTCTAATCTCCCCCTAACGACGGGAAGACTGTCTCATCAAAGTGACAATTCGCAAATCCAGCGAAATAGAGATCGCCTGTCAAGGGTTCTACATAGCGGACTTATAGTTGGAGACTCATGTCCAACAAATATATATATGCATTCGTTGCAATGACTCATGTTGATGCGCTGTGGCGACGCAATTAGCACATGAACCGCACACTCAAATATGCATAAATACGAGATATTAAACTCGAACCCAGTCACTAGCTGTAACGCAAATAAAAGTTGAGTGGCTGCTATGAGTCGTAGACGAATTAGCATAGCTGTATGCGTTATTGCATAACCCAAACGGAAATATTGGTGCGCATTACCAATGTCCGGGCTACCATTGTAGTCGTTTAATGGTGGCTTTTCCGCGAGACCAATTGGGTGTGTACATGGGAATATGATACTTGATATCAATACCCAATGATATGCAATAGTCATCGAAAACTGTCGATGTAAACTCTCTAGCATTATCAAGTCAAATTGACTGAATGGGATGATCTGGGTAGTGAGCCCGTAGCCATATGTTATGTGCTAGGAGTGTAGTATAAGCAGCATTACGAGTGGATAATGGCACAACACGTGACCAGCGTGTTTGCGTATCAACCAACACCATAAAACATCTATATGGTCCGCAAGTTGGTTGATCAAATCCATAGAATTCCCTTAGATTCTTTGTGAGAATGGAATTATTTCCTCAATCTCCTTTGTATAGGATGGTCTCAATCCTAAATAACAGGCTTTACAGAACGAAACATGGGCTTTATAATCAACCAATAAAGGTTTTGGTGAAGCCATAGTGTCACAATAGACTTGAGAAGTAGATAGAGGAGTTTATGGCGTCAATGCCATGTATTTGCCGCAGGGGGTAGGCGGCACTGGCCATGTATGGCCTGTCTTTGCACAATCATGGCGCCATGAGGCGCATGTACAGCTCCTCGAACCAATTCTTGGTTCTTACTTTTCTTCGTTCTGAAAATGGATGTCCGTGTAAAGTCTTTAATACACGGATCATCATGTCAAAGCCTATATGTGTCAAAATCCCATAAGTCGTCTCTCATGACATAGTTGGATTCAATAACTCAAATAGTGGTTGCATACAACCCACTAGAGCGACACATAAGTTTCTCTAATACTCGTTTATGTCCGTAGTCATTAGAGGTGATGCAAAGGAACTCTGTCCATTCTCATAATGTGTTTCCACATGAAAACCATTGGCTCTATAAAGTTTGAATTAGGGTATGTCCAAGACATTAAGTAAAAGAATTGACACTTTATTAATAGCCAATGATTACATCAAAGTTTCCAAAGTCTAATCCAAAATAAAATCAAAGTAAGATACATTGTAGTCACTCTATCCATTTGGTAACTCCAATCAAATATGACCAGGAAAGTAGAGAGAGATGTTGGTGGAGCAAGGCTCTCTTAAGTACCAATAATCTCAATGACTTTCCTAGACATCACATTTTATTGGGTCCGCCACATAAGAAAGAGTTTAAGACAATTGTCATTTATTGACTAAGGAAAATTGCCATTACAAAAGTTCTTGGAAAAATAAAAAGGACTAATCTAATCAAAGTCTGTTGCATCCATGTCCATTTCATCTTCAGCTTTGAAGTCCTCTATGGTGAGATTGACATCTCCACCATCTTCTTCTTCTTCTGCAAGGTACACTTCTTGCTCTCTCAGGTCCCTATATGCCCTGTAGCTTGCAGCTAGTTCCTCGCTTGCCTTGCATTGCTTGAACCAATGCTCAATTGATCCACATCGATGACACTCATCATTGTGGTTGCCTCCCTTTAATTGAGGTGCACGTTGTGCACGTTGCGGGCGTTCCCTAGGAGGGTTTGTGCCACCACCACGACCCATTGAGCCACCATTACGGCTAGGGATACCACGACCCCCTCTCCCACGTGTGGCATTACCACCACGTGTATCCGCACCAAACTTGCGGTTTCTGATTATACACATTTATATGTATGTAATTATATCTAAAACACTAGAATTAAGCTAATCCTCATGTTAATTAATATATAATTAATCCATGTTTATTTACTTTGTAGAAAATAAGCGGAATTGCGGAAACGAGAGAAAATGGTGCAAAATTGGAGCAAATTGGAGTTTCTGACAAAATAGCCGACGCGGGTCAACCGTAGTAAATGCCATCAAAGGAGCGGGATCCAATTACCTCCAATACTACGTGCGGAAATGCATGGAAAAGAGTGAGAAGAAACGGAAAGAATTGTAAAGTCGGCAAAAGTAATGCATCTTAATTAATTAAGTTAATTAATCAAGTGATTAATTGCTTAATTAATCAAGTGATTAATTAACATAATTAATCAAAAAATTTGTGCAGCCATGCACGTGCAGCCATAATTTGCTTTCACTCTCTTCCTCGTTGTTCACACATATAGCACGTGAATAGTTTTCATTCTTCACAATCATCCACTGCAGCCTTAACACGTGGACAGCTATCCACTTATCTTGCTTTGGCCGCCACCCATTATCAATTATACTATCTTCTCTCTTCAGCATATATATATATATAGAGAAAAATTCAGCTACCCTCCCCAAATTATGTTGCCAAGGCCAATTTGATACCCGAACTCTTAAAAGTATCAATGTGATACCCAAACACATATTTTGACATCAACGTGATACTTCTGTCAAAAATTCGTGACAGTTCCGTTAAAAAAGTGACATGTCAAGCACATAAAGACCAAAAACAAAGAAAAAGACCAATTTACCCTTTTCTTTTGTTAATTCATTTTTTTTTCTTTTTCTTTTTCTTTTTCCTTCTTCTTCATCTTCTCTCTTCCGCATCGACCCGACCTGACCTCTCTCTTCCGCTCTCCTTCTCTCTGCCATCACCGGGAAACCCAACTTCCGGTTACCACCTCACGTCACCGCCACCATCCTTCGAACCAGCTCCCAGTTTCGATCAAAACCCAAAGGCAGCTACCCCAACCGACGGTGGAAAATCACTGTACACACCACCGCCGATGGCATCTAATCTGCATGCCTTCGTTCTCCAACCTCCAGTCCAAATCGAGCTAAACCACCTCCATAAATGGAATCAGCGCCTCACTACCCACCAATAGCCCATAACCTGGACTTCCAATTTCGACCGGAGCCACCCAGCACCGCCGTGAGAGCCACCGGCTTACCTTTTTCGTTCGGTAAGCTATATTTCGTCCTCTCCCTTTGGATAATGCCATGAGTCATTGTGAATCGAAAAGCCTAAGTCACTGCTCTCTGATTTGGAATATGAGGTTTGTGGAATCTGGAAAATTGAAGCTTTGGAGAAGAAATGGGCTATTGGGTCAGTTTCGACTGAAATCGAAATAAGGAATTCAGATGGTTAATGGATGTGGATTTCTGCGTTTTTGGAGTGTTGGAGGAGAGGAAGCTGCTGGGTTAATTTCAGTTGAAACTGAAAAAGGTGTTTACATGATTGTTGATGGTGAATTGCAGTAATTGGAATTAACTTCCAAATCTGGTAAAGAAGAATCCTTCCTCACCCAAAACCTCTCTCTCTAATCCTTCACCATGAGCAGGTCAGGTCAGCCCCCGGATCTGAAGAAGTACATGGACAAAAAGCTTCAAATCAAGCTAAATGCAAACCGAATGATTGTTGGAACCTTGCGTGGATTTGACCAGTTCATGAATCTGGTGGTTGATAACACTGTAGAAGATGATAAAAATGGTGATAAAAAAAATAAATTTAAAAAAAAAAGTTGAAGACGAAAAGCATATCTTTTTTTTTAATATATATATATATATATAACAAAATTGGTGTAAAAGTACGACTTTGCCCTTAAAATCTAGTCACATGTACGACACGTGATCATTTTTAACGGAACCGTCACAAATTTTGGACGGAAGTATCACATTGATGTCAAAATATGTGTTTGGGTATCACATTGATACTTTTGAGAGTTCGGGTATCAAATTGGCCTTGGAAAAATAGTTTGGGGAGGGTAGTTGAATTTTTCTCATATATATATACCACGACCTAGTTCTCCAGCACGCTACCAAAGACACAGCAGCCGCACCACACCAAATAGAGGCAGCCCCTTTGGGCTGCTCTCTCTCCTCTCCTCTCCTCCTTCTCCTCTATTTTTCATAGTAGTTTTAGTTTTTTTTTTGGGTATTCATAGAATTTCTCACACAAGCTTCAAGGATTCATCAAGAGCTACAAGATTCAAGCTTTAGGTATTTGTGGGAGTTGTAATTCAAGGGAAGTCATATTAGCTTCCTAGCTAATTGTGGCTACCTTTGTGTTCTCCTACACTTCTATAATCTTTTCTCTTTGAATTTTGTATCTTTGATGTTCATAGTTATGGGTTGTGAGTAATTTCTTTGTTGGGAGTTAGGGTTGTGAAGCCCTAACTCATCTTGTATAAATATTGATGCTTTAATTTTAATAAATGCAATTTCCATTGTGTATGCTTTAGATCCGAATTTATTGGTCCTTAGAAGCATGTTTCTAGGATTTGTCAACCTTTGGAATTATCTTGTGGGCAATTACGATGAATAGATTGATAAATTGACAACTTATTAGTCTTGTGGCATCTAGGATTTAAGTGTGGTGACCATTAGCTAGCTTAATTGTAGCTAAGCTTGCTTGGGTCTCTATTATCTTGCTCTCTAGGCCTCTAATTTTGGATATTGCGGCCTTAACCGGCGTAATGCCCAAATTAGAGAGTTGATTGTGGCCCTAACCGGCATAATTGATACACCGAAAGGATAATTGGTTTAGTAGCCTTAACCGGTACTAGATACGAGACTTGACACATATAGGAAATGCATGCATTTGTAAAATTGGCATTGATATTTGCAAGATAGTTAGTGTGAATCACCCGACACTCCCATGTTCCCATTAATTTGAAAACCCAAATTTAATTTTCTAGTTCGTTAATTAGTTGTTTAGTTTACTTTTCGGTTGCGTTTAATTTAGTTGATTCCCAATTCAAAACCCCCTACAAATTTCGACTCATTTGTGCATATCCACCACTAGGCTCTTAGTTTTGATTAGGCTTTGGTGAAAACCAAAGCCGAGCATTGCTAAGGCTTGGTGCCTTAGATTAGCCTTTTTATTCACTTTATTTTTATTTTGTTTGCTTAGTGACTTTAGTTCCGACCACCCAAGGATTGTGGGTTAGCCACTAATCCCCGTGGTACGATAACTTTGGGCATTATACTTCCCTATCTTGACAATGATACGTACGCTTGCGTAAATGTGTATCAAGTCAGTTTCCTTCCTGGTTAGGGCGGTTATATGGGCCCAAACGTCCCTCATGTCCCCCATTCTTAGGGTACCGCTCCTTGCGCCCTCCTTTGGGTGCATTATAATTCGCCTCATGAACGCTCTTAGTTCCAATGGGCCTTGAATTATAATTCCTCACGAGTATGTTATCATGTTTCTCAGCTACAGATATAATATTAATAAGCTGATGGAACCTCGTGATCCGTCCAGCATTGACTTCAGTACGGTATTGCTTTGATACCACAATGGCTGAAACGGGGAAGGTGGAGAGAGTTTTCTCAATTAGCTCTTGCTCTGTGACAGGTTGTCCACAAAACCTCAACATGGACTGTATGCGAAGAGCTTCTGAATTATATTCAGCAACAGACTTGAAGTCAGCAAAGCGCAGATTGTTCCATTGAACCTTCAAGTCAGGGAGGAGGGAATCTTGGACATTGCCAAAGCGCTCTTCTAGCGCTACCCATAGCTCTCTTGCATTCTTGATCGACATATACTCCAATCTGAGTGCCTTGTCCATATGCCGTCGCATCAAGATAACTGCTTGAGCATGCTTTGTAGATGTTCGGTTGAACTCAATATCCGGGTTAGGTGCCTGGATTATGGGTAATATTCCCTTGGAAGTGAGATGATTCTCAACATCGGTTACCCAACTGTGGTAATCCGAGCCTGTTGAGTCAAGCATGGGAAAGTCGAGTCTAGGTTCATTCGACATCCTGAAAATAAGAAGAGAAGATAAATTAGTTTCGGAGCTAAACTTCCACGAAAACTAAAATAATAAAATTTCCGAGCTATGCTACCAAGAAATCATTTTCCAAGAATCTCTTTTGGATTAGACCAACAATGATGTTTAATATGGTCACAATTTGATGCTTACGGACGCTCTTAGTCCAAGCATTGTGAACGCTCTTAGTTCACACGAACACTCTTAGTTCGTTTAATTATGAACACTCTTAGTTCATACGAACACTCTTAGTTCGTTAAGCGTGAATCCCCACAATTCCGCTTTGTTAAGTACTCAAAATCATTTGGCAACATATATTCCAATATTATGCAGAAAATAAAAGGAATTTAAATACAAGAAAGCAGCAACCTTAATTATAAAAACTTACGTGATTGTTCTTGGCTTGAAGACACGCGCGTGCTGATGCAGGCGTGTAGTTAAATTAAGATCGCTGGAATTTGGTCGGAAATTGGCAGTTAGTGGGCTGCCCTTCTCCCTTCCCCTTTTTTTTCTTCTTTCCGGGCCCAGCCCTTCTCCTTCTCCTTTTTTTTTTCTTCTTTTTTTCGGGCCAAGCCGGTTCCCTCTTCTTTTTCTTCCTTCTTCTTCTTTCTTTTCCTCTGTTCTTCTTCTGGTTTTTTTTTTCTCTGGTCTTCCTTCTTCTGCGTCGTCTTCTTCTGGTCTGCAGTGATGGGACGCTTGCAGATGCGGTCGCGGGGCACTGGCAGATGGGGGGCGCGGAGGTGTAGGCTACTGGAGTGGGCTGCTGCAGATCACGGAGGCTGGGCTGCTGGAGTGGGCTGCTGCAGGCGGGTCGAGATCGGTCGGTGCTGCAGGCGGCTGCGAGGCTGCTGGGCTGCGAGTGTGCGAGGCTGCTGCACTGCTCGGCAGGAAAGCTGAAAGGATGAGGCAGGGAGGCTGGGGCTGCTGCAGATCACGGAGGCTGGGCTGCTGCTGCTGGGGTGAGGCTGGTGCTCGGAGCTATGGGGCTGGTGGCGGCAGTCTTTTGGGCGCGGGGGCGCTGGAGGAGAGGCCGAACGGGCTTGGCTGCTGGAGGCTAAGGCTGGGCTGGTGGTGGACGGCCGGTATGGAGTTTTTGTTTGTTTTTTTTTTTTTTGGGTTGGCGGCAGAGAAGAAAAAAGATTTTTCTTCTAGGTTTTTCTGAAGCTAGGGTTAGAACTCGTGCTGATAACGTGTTGTAGGAGAATAGAATTGCGTTTATTATTGATAACAGGAGCCCTTTATATAGGGAGTTTACAGAGTACACAAAAGGTAACAGAATCGGAATACAATTAGTATACCTAGGGTACTTTCCTATTACAACTCTAAACCCTAGTTTGTAGAGGCACACATTATGTCGATATCCTTCAACATTCCTGTAGTATTTGCAATTTTGTAATCAGTTATTTTTTTGTAAAAAAATAAAAATAAAAATAAAACACACACACATATATATATGTTACTAAATGGAATTTCTAGATGTTTACGACTCGAAGTCATGAAAGTTCCACCCCATTGCAAGTGTAACCGGGTTGAGAATGAAAACCCAGGTCCTCAAAGCCATTAAATGAAGGAATAGACTCCCATTTTTTATATTTACTTGACTCAGTCATTGAATCTCATAAATTTGTTATAATTCATGGAAAGAACAGTGTTGTTTCCAACTAATTAAAATAATGTATGAAAAAGAACGCATGTGATCTGGTGAAACTCAATTCTTGCACGTCTGCATAAACGGTCAAATAGAATAGTCTGTGTATCCTGATTATTCTCATTCCCACGGCTAGAAGGCCACCTTATAAGCCTACATTGTCCGTCTTCCATCTCCAAAGTTAAAAGCATTTTCCAAATATCCACAATGGAAGTTCCCAAGTTTCTCCTCCTTTTGCTATTTGCAGCAACATTTGCTCAGAGTCAAGAACGGTTACAAGGGATGCCAAGCTTAAGGAAAGGGAACTCCTTGAAAGTTGAGGAGGAGACCAACGTCTTGGTTTCACCAGATGGAACTTTTTCTAGTGGATTTTACAAAGTTGGTGCCAATGCCTCCTGTTATTCAATATGGTTCACCAATAGTGCCAATAAAACAATTGTCTGGATGGCTAACAGAGACAAGCCTGTGAGCAAAAGAGGCTCAAAGCTAACCCTCCATGGAAGTGGCAACCTGGTTTTGACAGATGCACTTGGTACACTCGTGTGGTCGACCAACACAATCTCTAACGAAGACACGGAAGTTGTGCTTCTTGACACAGGAAATTTGGTGCTGAGGAATCAAGCAAAGAGGGTAATCTGGCAGAGTTTTGATTCTCCCACAGATACACTTCTACCAACACAGCCACTCACCAAGAACTCAAGCTTGGTGTCCATGAGAAGCCAAGGTACATACTTATCTGGGTTCTATAACTTCAAATTCGACGATAACAATGTCTTGTTTCTCATCTACAATGGCCCTCAACTTTCTAGTGTTTATTGGCCCCGGATTATTCCAAGTGTTTTTGAAAGTGGTAGAAATCCTTACAACAGCTCAAGGGTGGCAATTTTAGATGTGGCTGGACAATTTATTTCTAGTGACAATATGCAGTTCAATGCATCTGACTACGGGGTTGGTCCAAAGCGGCGTCTAACGGTGGATTATGATGGCATCTTAAGACTGTACAGTCTTCATGAATCGACAGGGTTGTGGAAACTCTCATGGTTGCCTGATAGTGTTGATGCATGCCGGGTTCAGGGCTTGTGCGGTGAATATGGTATTTGCACATACAAACCACAACCTACTTGTACCTGCCCTTCGGGGTTTTCCCTAAACGATCCCTCAGACTGGTCCAAAGGCTGCTCACCTCCCTTCAATTTGACTCAACTCACTCAAGATACAAGCAAGCTGGATTTCCTGGAGCTTCCTTACACAGATTACTATGGATATGACATGGCAACCTATAATCGTGGAATCTCTTTTGAAGCATGCAGGAATTCATGTCTAATGCATTCAAGTTGCTTGGGATTCGGATATGCACTGGATGGGATCGGAGAATGTTTCCCCAAGAGTCTTCTGCTTAATGGATATCGTATGTCGAATGTTAAGAGCATCATCCATGTGAAGATTCCAAAAGGTTTTCTGAACCCTGGTGCAGTCCAAACCAGACTAGAAACACATGATTTGAACTGTTCAGCGGCAAAGTTTGTTGTAAGTACTGATCTCGAAACAGAAAAGGGCAATGGAAACCAGTACATGAAATACCTCATTGGATTTTTGAGTTCCTTTGGGCTAATTGAAGCAATCGGCATCAGTTTGACATGGTGGTTTGTGTTCCGAAAGAAAGCTCGTGACGAAATGATGAACATGGGGTACATGGCATTAGCCATAAATGCTGTAGGATTTAAACATTTCACCTATGCAGAACTAAAGAAAGCAACCAATGACTTCAAACAGGAGATAGGAAAAGGGGGGTTCGGCACAGTCTATAAAGGGGTTCTGGATGGTGACAGAGTTGTAGCTGTGAAGAGACTAGAAGGCATTGTACAAGGAGATGCAGAGTTTTGGGCAGAGGTTAGTGTCATAGGGAATATCAACCACAGGAACTTGGTTAAGCTTTGGGGTTTCTGTGCTGAGAATGAACATAAGCTGTTGGTATATGAGTATCTGGAGAATGGATCCTTGGATAAACTCTTGTTTTCTGATGTTGAATTAGGATTGGAGCAGCGATACAATATTGCATTAGGCACTGCAAAGGGTTTGTCATATCTACATGAGGAGTGTCTGGAATGGGTACTCCACTGTGATGTAAAGCCTCAAAATATACTGTTAGATGACCATCTTGAACCTAAGGTGGCAGATTTTGGCATGTCAAAGTTATTCAAAGTCAACATTGATGATGCAGGCATTGGATTTTCCAGAGTTCGAGGCACCAGAGGTTATATGGCTCCAGAGTGGATGGTGGACCTTAAAATTGATGCAAAGGCAGATGTCTACAGCTATGGGATTGTTTTGTTGGAGCTACTGAGTGGAAAGAGTGCATCTATTCTACTTTCAGCTTTTGCACAAGAGTACACTGAGCACAACCAACTGGTACAATGTGTGACTGAAAAGATCAGAGTCGAAGGGCTTAAGGAAGTGATTGATCCTAGACTCTATCATAAATTCAACAAGAAGAAGCTCGAAAGATTGATGAAGGTTGCTCTTCTGTGTGTGCAAGAAGACCGCAGTGCAAGACCTGCCATGAGCAAGGTTGTAGAGCTTCTACTTGAGAATGATGAGGGAAGAGTAGATGATGAAGAAGAAGATCATATAATTAGTATGTAGTTTTTGCATTTTTTGAGCTTCCTACAAAATGTATCAGAAATTACTGCTCCAGCATTTCAGCTGAAGATAAGAGACTCATTCTAATAAAACTTTAAGTTTCTCTGTGTTCAATTTTCAATATCCATCAAAAAAAACTAGGATTAATTTCAGTTTACCCCCCTGAAGTTAGGGGTCGTCATCATGTTAGTCCCTCGAGTTTCAATTTAATCAGTAACACCCTTGTACTCTCCAAATTCATCACCCGTGTCCAATTTCTACTATTCCGTCCAATTTTGACCGTTAAGTTTGACTTTTGAGGGCTAAAATGGTCATTTCAAGACAAAAAAAAACAAAAAAAAAAGAATTTCTTTTTCTTTTTTTCGTTTTTATTTTTTTGCATTTTTTTTTTCTGTTTTTTTCTTTCATTTTTTTTTCTTTTTCTTCGCTTATTATTATTATTATTATTTTTTAAATAATTTTGTCTTCAACCTATACACTACAAGTTATAATAGGTTTATAAAAACAAAAAAAAAACTCTAGGTGGTCAAAAAGCAGCTCGCTGGTCTACGATATTTGTGATATTTCTTCACTTTATTGGGGATATATCCTATTATTCTTCACTTTATAAACCTATTATATTTTATAGATATATTTTACAAATATATCCTAAAATTTTTCGCTGGCTGGTTACAAATAAACCCTATAATAGGTTTATAAAAACAAAAACAAAAATACTCTAGGTGGTTAAAAAGTCGCTCGCTGGTCTACGATATTTGTGATATATCTCCGATAAAGCGAAAAATTTTAGGATATATTTGTAAAATAAATCTATAAAATATAATAGGTGTAAAATATATCCTATAATAGGTGTAAAATATATCCTATAATAGGTTTAAATATAATAGGTTTAAAATATAAAATAGGTTTAAGCCCTATAATAGGTTTAAAATATAAAAAATTTCGCTTTATCGGAGATATATCACAATAAAGTGAAGAATTTTAGGATATATCCCCAATAAAGTGAAGAAATATATGTATTTATTTTTTTAATCATATTTTATAGATATTTCTTCACTTTATTGGGGATATATCCTAAAATTCTTCACTTTATAAACCTATTATATTTTACAGATATATCCTAAAATTCTTTGCTTTATCGGAGATATATCATAAATATCGTAGACCAGCGAGCGGCTTTTTGACCACCTAGAGTTTTTTTTTTTGTTTTTATAAACCTATTATAACTTGTGGTGTATAAGTTGAAGACAAAATTAAAAAATAATAATAATAATAATAATAATAATAATAATAATAAGCTAAGAAAAAGAAAAAGAAACAAGAAAATAAAAAAATTGAAAAAAAAAACAGACAAAAAAATGCAAAAAAAAAAAAAACAATTTTTTTTTGTTTTTATTTTTTTATTTTTTTTGTCTTGAAATGACAATTTTAGCCCTCAAAAGTCAGACTTAACGGTCCAAATTGGACGGAATAGTAGAAATTGGACACGGCTGATGAATTTGGAGAGTATAAGGGTGTTACTGATTAAATTGAAACTTGAGGGACTAACATGATGACGACCCCTAACCTCAGGGGGGTAAACTGAAATTAATCCAAAAAACTATATAAAAAAAAGGGGTCATGACCACTTACCAAATTTTAGCCTAAAAATTGCCCACTTACTTCACTAAGAGTTTTTTAACCTCATTTACCAAATCAAATAGTCTTTGACAATATATATATATATATATATATATATATATATATATATATATATATCTCTCTCTCTCTCTCTCTCTCTCTCCTCTGCTTCCCGAGCCCGTCGCCGGAGCCCTACATAGTCGCCACCGATGCTGGTCCTCCTCACCGTCCCAGTCAGCGATGACTCTCCTCCTCCGCCGCTGTCCACGGCTCACCCTGGATCTCAACCTCTCATCTCTCCCAGCACTCCGACCTCGACAAGCACCTCTCCAATCTCCAGAAATCCTCCCAGGTCCTTGATATCGTCAAGTCCGACGCCGACCACATCCTCTCCAACGTCTCCTCCACCTGCGACCTCGCCGACCAAGTCAGCACCAAGGTCCGCGAGCTCGACCTCGCCCAGTCCCGCATCAACTCCACGCTCCTCCGTTTGGATGCGATTGTGGAGCATGACCTCGCCTAGTCTCGTGGTTCTGTTTTTTTTTTTTTTGTAAATTTGGCATAAGGCTTATAAGGAAAGAAAAAAGAAGAATGGAAAAAAAATTATTGAGTAGTTATACATGTCTATTGCGGGGCAATAATATGATTATTGAGAGACAATAATATGAGTATTGGAGGGCAATAATATGCATATAAATTGATCATTTGTGCTTGTAGTGTATTCATTTTGGTTTCAGGAGTTTATACAATTCACTGGAGGGCAATAATATGAGTATTGGGAGGCAATAATATGATTCCTGGGGGCAATGGCAATAATATGGTTACTGAGTATTATTAGGGGCAATAAATTCAGACGCCGGAATCCGGTCACTAGTCCGGTAGCCTGATTCCGGATTCCGGTCATCGATTGCCTGATTCCGGTCACCCGTCGCCGGAGACCGCGGCCAGCCACTGATCATCGGAGCACAGCAAGGTGGAGGATGACTTCTCTCTCTAAGTGAGAAAGAAGGAGAGGGCAAAAAAGTATCAAAAATAAATAAAAAGAATAAAAAAAGAATTAATTGGGTATTAGGGAAATAATCTCTTAGAGTGTTTTGGGTAAATGGGGTTAAAAAAATGTTAGTGAAGCAAGTGGGCAATTTTTAAGCTGAAATTGGATAAATGATCATTTCCCCTAAAAAAAAGGACAATAAACAAAACAAGGGAAACAATTAAGTGTTGGTTCTGCTATTGTAACAGCCAAACAAATTAAACAGCTAAAACGATAATCCCTTTCATCAATTAGTTAATTATATATATGGTTCATATGGAAGGTCAATGTCACCAAAACAAACCGATAATCCATACCCTTTCTGATTCATTTTTCTCCTTGATTTTTTTTTTTTTTTTGAGTTGAAGGAGGTTAGACTTTATTGATAATAAAAAAAACTTTAGGGTACAAATTTCTCTTCATCTATTACATCTTGTATAAAGAAAGGGAAGTCTAGATCATGTGCAGAAGCATGAGCTGCTAGAAGATGAGCTACCTTATTGGCTTCCCTCCTAGCATGAACCAAACGAGAATTTGGAATAGAAGCCAAATCTTCACTGATATCGTCATACAGCCTACCAAGAGCTGAAATGTTTTGTGTCCTAGCTTGACACAATTGTTGCTTCAAAGTCAAACAGTCTGTTTCAAAAATAACAGGATGTAGAGAATGATTGATAATAAAACCAACTACCTCTCTACAAGCCACCAACTCTGCATGTTCTACTGAAACAATATGATAGATAACTTTCCCAACAGCACCCATATATGTACCAGTATCATCTCGCACAACGAAGCCCACTGCTGCCCTACCAATACAGCTATCAAATACACCATCAAAGTTAATCTTCAACCACCCTTGTGGAGGAGCTCTCCACTTAAGTACCCTTCACTTAGCCGTCACTTTCTGAAGCTTAGAATTATGAAAAATGAAGTTGCTTAGCCTTGTAGATGACATAAGAGCAACATCACTTGATGAAGTGAGCTTATTGTCCCAAACCCTCACATTCATTTCTTTCCAGATACTCCAAATGAAGAATAGAAGTTGAGCAAAAGCCGTTTTTGACAATTTTTCCGAGCAAAAATTAAGCCAACTAAGGGCATCTAGATGATCAGAATCCATACTAAAATAGTTTCCACTCAGACTATGGTTTGTAACCATCACTTCTCTAGTAAAAGAGAAATTCCAACACAAATGAATAATTGTTTCATTCTCAATATTGCAAAGTACAATCACTTGAGATTCCACAGGAACATGTCTAGCAGCCAGTCGGTCCACTGTTGGAAGAATATTCTGCCCAATTTTCCAAGCATTCACTTTTGCCGAATTTGGCATTTTAGCTTGCCAGATCTTTTTCCAGACTCGTTGGTTCATTATCACCGAAGGAGGAAGAGAAGAAGCTATTTTGGAAAAGGCAAGACGATATGCAGATTTTACCGTAAACATACCTCTTCGTTCTAGGTGCCATGAAAGCCTGTCTTCAGGACCTCTAGTGCTCAGAGAAATTGAAAGAATAGCCTCATCCTCATGATTAACAAAAGAAGCATGCACTTTTTGCTCATTCCACAAGTTAGGAGGAACAATCAGCTCACTAACTAGTTCTACATCATGCTGCAAACCAACAAGGCTTGTGGTTTATGCGAAGGCAGTGTAGGAATCCAAGAATCATTCCAAACTAACACACTAGCACCATTACCAACCTGCCATAATAAACCCTCCTTAAGTAAATCCCGAGTAGCAAATATACTACACCAAGAGAAAGAAGGAGTTGCATGTTCACTTGCAGTCTAAAAATTCTCATCCGAAAAGTAACGTTGTTTGTATAACTGAGCTATCAAAGAATTCGGATGTGAAATTACACGCCAAGCTTGTTTTGAGAGCATCGACATATTGAATTCAGCCAAACTTCTAAAACCCAATCCTCCCACTTCTTTAGCATGACACATATCATCCCATTTCTTCCAATGAAGCTTCTTCTTTTCTATGGTACTACCCCACCAAAACCTTGCACACATATGTTCAAGGTTCTCACAAAAGTTCTTCGTAAGCCGAAAAACGCTCATAGCATAGTTAGGAAGCACTTGGGCCACCACACGGATTAAAATATCCTTGCCTGCACCACTAAGTAATTTTCCTTGCCAATGCTTTAACTTTTCAGCTAATCTCTCCCTGATAAACTCAAAAGTAGCAGTTTTCTTACGCCACACGTAAGTAGGAAGTCCCAAATACTTCTCATGAGACTCAACTATGTGAACACCCATCAGATTAGCCACAACCTCTTGATCTGCCTCCACAACATTTTTACTGAAAGCAACCGAGCTTTTGTGAAAATTCACAACTTGACCCGATGCTCTACCATACACTTCAATTACCTCTTTTATCTGAAAGCAAGCTTTTGGGCTAGCCTGAGCAAACAACATACTGTCGTCCACAAACAACAGGTGATTAACAGAATGAGCATCCCAACAAATAGCTATCCCAGGTAATAAACCCAGCTGCTGTTTCTGTTGAAGCAAAGCAGAAAAGCTCTCAGCTAGGGCTGGACTCGGGTCGGTTTTGCAATGTCAAGAACTGAACCCGGAACCGAAACCGATAACTGATTTTCGGTTCGGGTTTGATGTTTTTTGTATGAAGAACCGATGCAGAACCGAACCGACCATTCTCGGGTCGGTTCCTCGGTTTTTCGGTTCCACACCAAATCGGTTCCATTCTCGGTTTTTCGGTTCCAAACTCAGATCGGTTCCAAGTTCGGTTCCTCGGTTTTTCGGTTCCATCCCAGATCGGTTCCATTCTCGGTTTTTCGGTTCCAAACTCGGTTCGGTTCCAAGTTCGGTTCCTCATTTTTCCATATAGAAACACTGCTTTTCAGCTGTTTCTACTTTCTAGTTTTCACTTTTCCTGATTTCCATACATGAATTTAAATGATTCAATATATCACAATTTATTCACTCATTCAAACTCAAAACAGTATCTACAATATACATATTCAACAATCAACATCAACATCGACATAGGCTTCATAGCAAATTAACAATTTCCTGCAAACTCCAAAACTGTCAAAGCATGAAAGTGCTGAAAGCATTAAACCATCCAACAATCAAAAGTTCAAAACTCTCAAACTATCAAACACAAACACTCAAGCACTTTCTACTTTTCTAGCAATACAACTACAAACTCAAAGTCTGCAATAATACACATTTCCAGCAATACAAACTCAAAGTTTCACATGCATAAACTGCAAACTCAAAGTCTCACATGCAGCAAATAAAACTAAACAATAAAGTGAATAAACTTAGTCCAATTTAAACAATGCAGCTGCATCTATTTGCAGCAAACTAAAATACTGAAAACTAAATCAATTTGCAGAAAATAAATCAATTTGCAGCAAACTAAATTGCAGCTGCATCATTTTTTCTGCCTTTTCTTCTTGGTTGTAGGGGCTGAAGCTGAAGCCTCAGAACTCTTGGTTACTCTGCCACTAGGTGCAGAAGCAGATGCAGCAGCGATAGTGTTCTTGCCCGTATCAGTTTCCTGGGGATCAGTTTGGTGAGAAAACAGTCCAATTCAATGATATGAGACACAAAATAAGATAGAAAACTCGTCTTAAAGGTAGAATATAGGTAGGTGTCTAAAATGCATCACACGCCCTTATTTTGGAAAGAGTTAATATCTCCATAAACAAAAAGAATTATGTACAACATCTACTGTTCATTATCTGACATATGAACAGTAATGTAGAGCCAAACCAAAATATACCCTAGGTGACACGTCCTTCTTTTTGTCTCTTTTTCTCTTCACCTCATGAAATGGGTCTGAGTAAAAACAAGTAAGTAGAATAATAGTAAGAAAACTGCACAGAAATATTGTTCATAAAATAAGCTTTACACAACCTGAAGGTTTTACACTCAATAATGAAGCTGTATGAACAGGTTTATGAATTAGAGCAACAATATCGTTTAGTACAAAGCATATACGCATGTATGAACATACAGCTTATAAAGAAACTTCTAACGAAAGGAGATAGACAAGGTGCAGAAGTACGGACACCAACTAAAAATTTCAGTTAAGCTATCTATAGAATCAAAAATTTCACCACGCCATTTCCCACACTAGATAACATTGGTCACACCATAGAAATTCACTAAAAACGCACTCATCATTTTTTTCCTGCACAATCAGAGTCAACATATATCGAAGGACACAAACGCCTAGGCAACCAAAACAATTAAAAACTCAAAATTGGTCACAATTTGAACTCCATGTCCACTAAATTCCCACCAAAACAACCGTCCAAACTTCAAGACGGAACCTTTACACCGGAATACCCTCCTTAACACAACCAGTGACTTCCACATTCCACAAACCAACTCCGAAACTCAATAATCAACTCATAAAACCAAAACCTATCAGTCTATTCCAACATGAACCCACAATCAAGCACTTACAACAAACTCCGCAAGCAAAATGGTGCCCTCAGTAGGAACAATACCCACCTCAAGATGACCAAAACAAACAAAACCCATGAACAAAATCACAAACACATGAAGTCTGCAAAAAAAATTCAACCATAGAAGACTATCTTCCCAACTCGGCCGAATCAACCTAGTCAACTATACCCATTCAAAATCGAAGTATTTCCCACAAGATTAAATGGAAATCCAAGTATTGAACCCAATTGTACAGATTAGTTGGTATTCTGCGACATCAGAAACTCAGAAGAGAAGAAGAGGAGGAGCGGGGCTCGGAGAGGGAGAGAGAGATAGTGAGATACCTAGGCGGAGACCGGAGGACGTCTGGGTTTCGACGGAGGTCGTCTGGGTTTCGATCTTCTATTACAATCGAGCCGAGGACGACTGGATGAGCAGCAGGAGCGACGAGGACGACTGGACGACTAGACGACGACGAGGACGAGGACCGGATGACTGGATTGATCGATGTATGATGAGGGAGCGGCCCGAGCGCCGTTTGTGTTTCGAGAGAGAGAGAGAGAGTGAGACTGTGAGAGTGTGAGTCTGTGAGAGTTTGAGGGAACTCGGGAGAGTCGAAGAGATAAATCAGATAGGGTTTTGATCGAACGGTTAGGATATTATGAGAAGAGATGGAAGGCACTGATTGCATTTGGAAGGCCCGATCACATGAGAAAGGGTCTATTTTACAGAAATAAGCTCACCACTAATGTCCACTTATATAGTGACATGTGTAATTCGGTTCCAAGGATGTTTTAAAAACAAGAACCGGAACCGAACCGATAATATAACTCTAGGAACCGAACCGAAAAAAATTTGTATACATATGTTGTAGAACCGAACCGAACCGAGACTTTCGGTGCGGTTCCATCGGTTTTACGGTTCCAAATCCCAGCCCTACTCTCAGCCCCAATCAAGAAAAGATAAGGTGAGAGTGGATCACCCTGCCGCAGTCCTCTTGATGGAACTACAAAGCCTCTAGGTTTTCCTCAAACAAGAAATGAATATCTGACAGAACAGACACATTGCATAACAATATCAATCCAAACTCGATCAAAACCAAACCTTAGCATTACCTTACATAGAAATTCCCATTCCATACGGTCATAGGCTTTGCTAAGATCTAACTTTAATGCCATGTAACCATTCTGACCTTCTCTCTTGTTGTGAATAAAATGTGCAACTTCATTGGCCACTAGAATATTGTTTGTAATGAGTCTCCCTGGTACAAATGCACTCTGGAAGGGTGATATAATATCAGGAAGAATAGTTTTCAGTCTATTGGCAATTACCTTTGAACAGAGTTTGTAAATAACGTTACAAAGTGTAATAGGCCTCAAATCTCCCATTGTTTCTGGTTGTTTCACCTTCGGGATCAAGCAGATATGTGCAAAATTTATTTGCTTCAGAAGTGAACCTGTGTGTAAAATTTTTTGCACAACTGCAGTAACATCTGCCCCTATGGTATCCCAATAATGTTGAAAAAATAGGGGAGGCATGCCATCAGCCCTTGGAGACTTTGTCAGATTCATTTGAAACAAAGCCTGCCGCACCTCTTCTTCTGAATATTGAGCACACAACCTTTGATTCATTGCACTATCCACACAAGGTTGAATTACCGCAAGGGTCCTATCAACTGCCTCCACATCCAAGGCAGTAGCAGTGAACATGTTTGAAAAATAAGAAGTAACCACCTGCTCCATCCCATCATCATCCTCTTTCCATTTCCCCTCCGAATCAAATAAGCCTAAGAGAGCATTTTTCCTCTTCCTATTCGCTGCCTTCCTATGGAAAAAACCAGTATTGCGGTCACCCTCCTGCAACTATGTGACCTTAGCTCTCTGCTTCCAAAAAGCTTCTTCCTGAGACAATAAGTTATGTAAGGATGTCATCGGGTTCTTTTTCTCCTCATGGTATGCCGGAGTTAAGGGTTCATTCATGAGAAATTCCAATCGCCCTCTGACCTCAAACATTTGCTGCTGCCTCAAGCGAAAAGTATTCTGCTACCATGCCTCCAAAGCATGACTTGTACACATAATTTTTCTTGTAAGATTAAACATGGGGACTCCCTCAAACTGAGACTGCCAATTCGTCACTACCAAAGGGTCACATTCATCATGCTGCAACCAAAAGAACTCAAACTTGAATCTATGATGCCTAGACCTCTTAGGTAATGGCACAGAGCTTGCTTGCAACAAAATTGGTGTATGATCAGAATCGCTAGGGGCCAAATGTTTTACCCTAGAGCATCCGAAGATATCACTCCATGTTGGAGTCCCAACAGCTCTATCCAACCTCAACTGCATTTCTTAATTCCACCAGGTTATCTTCTCTCCTTGAAAACCCAAATCGATCAGATCGCTATACCCCAATGCATCCCTAAAGCCTCTCATCTGTCTTTCAGATCGTAGAGGACCATTCGTTTTCTCGCTGTTATTTAGTATTTCATTGAAATCGCCAATGATAGCCCAAGGCAGCCAGTCCATATCACAAACATCACGTATCAATTGCCATGACTTGTCACGCTCACAGGTATGTGCAAATCCGTAGAATCCAGTCAACCTCCAGCGAGGATCTCCCGGACCCGACCTAATTTCCATATCAATATGATGAGCCAATGACATGCGCGCACACACATCAACATCCTCCGTCCAGAAAAGTCCCAAACCATCAGACTGTCCAACGCTGAGAACCTCCTTTGCATGAGCAAAACCTAGTTCGCGTTGTAGACCTTGAAACTCCTTTAAGTCGCTGATTTTCGTTTCCATCAGAAATACGATCTGAGGCCTATTTTGAGCCACCAAATCCCTCAAAGCTCTCATCGTCGTTGCATTACCTATACCCCGACAATTCCAACTCAAAATATCCAAATTCATGGATACAAAATTGCTCTCTTCAAGAAGAAAGTAAACCCTAGTCGCCCTCGCCTAGGTCAGGAAAATTATTCAAGTTAATTAGGAAACCTGTACTTCATAGTGATCTTATTATCCTTGATTTCTTTAACATAACCTAATTACTTCAGAACATAGCCAAGTGACTTAGTAAAGTTCTAGATACCATGCATGTTCAAATTTTGACATCAGTAATGGAGAAAAGAAGAGAATATAATTACGACAAAATATGAGAGGGAGATTATCGTTCTCTTAATTGATATTTGGGAAAATTTCGTAAACAGTACACCAAGTAAAGGTCACTAATAATTCTTATACACAAAGTTTCAAACCAAACATTTCGGTACATGAAATCTGAAACTCGACCCACTATCAGTACACGATGTCAATTTTTGACACCAAAATGTCCATTATGCCCTCAGTTCTTTTTTTTTTTAATTATTTTTTTTTCTGTTATTATTTTTCCTTCTTTTATAAATGACTCAAGTCATTTTTTTTTCTTTCTGTTATGCGAGGTGAGGAAGGCGGCGTTGGAAGTGAGGGAGTGAGCCCGGAAGAAGGAAGAAGAAAGAGATAAAACGAAGGAAAAAAAAATAACAGAAAAAAAAATTATAAAAAAAAAACTGAGGGCATAATGGACATTTTAGTGTCAAAAATTGACGTCGTGTACTGATAGTGGGTCAAGTTTCAAATTTCGTGTACCAAAATGTTTGGTTTGAAACTTTGTGTATAAGAATTATTAGTAACCTTTACTTGGTGTACTGTTTGCGAAATTTATCCTTGATATTTAGATGATTAAAACATATGACATATGGCTGTCTTACCAAAAAAAAAAAAAAAAAAAAAACATAAAAGATTAGACAAATCACCTTCTCTATGATAAAACTTATACAAGAATTACTTATGCGTGAATACATTAAGTCATAAAAGAAGCAATTAGAATCTCAAAGAAATGTGCCTAGCTATATGGTAAAACAAGAAAAGCACATGATGAATGTAAATGTTGTAGTGAGCAGCCAACATTGACCACCATCCATATATGCCTTAGTTTTAATGACTTCTATCAACTTACCTCAATTGTTTTCACGCTTTCAAATCACTTTTATAACTGCACACAACATGTGTATGTACGTCTTCAGCTCTTCAGCGCAAAAACAAAAACGGAGCAAGATCCCTCTGCATTTCATCAAACATCTTTTGCCTGTCCCTTTTAATATATTTGGGACAAAACTCATCCCAAATCATAAACTTAAATTTATTGTATGCTCAGCATAGTTTCAGACAGGTCAGATGCCCCAACTTGGGGAATTAGGTGGCTCCATCTCAAGAAATAATTGAATTTGACTCGAGTTATAGATGCCTTTTCTTGCAGTAGAAGTAACTAAGAACTGTAACTGCATTTGTAAAAGTTAAATGCAATTAAAATATCAGATCTGATTCTTACTGTGCAAAATATTAATAAGAAATTTAACTTTCACCAAATTAGAAAACAAATGGGGTTGACTAGAAGTCAATGCATGAAGGCCAGGTCTTTAGAACTGGAGTCAATAGACACATGTCTTTAGATTCATCACATGCCACACAATGGAAGTGAAGACTTAGGAATGAGTCATTGAATCTCATTCACATAATTCATGGAAAGAAAAGTATTACAGGAATTTTTGGCATGCTTCGAGAAAATTGTGCACAACAGTCCAAGAAAAAGGAAAGAGAGACGAAACTTATAGTCCAGAATCTCCAGATAGGCACTGGACCGTCTGAAGGGCTAAGGCAATATTGAAAACATACTATGGAAGTTCCCAAATTTCTCATTCTTTTACTGTTTGCAGCAACGGTTGCTCGGACTCAAGCGCGGTCACTAGGGTTGCAAAGCCTAAGGCAAGGGGGCTCCTTGAAAGTCGAGGAAGAGAGTGACTTCTTAGTTTCACCAAATGGAACATTTTCCAGTGGATTTTACAACGTCAACGCCAATTCCTCCTGCTATTCAGTATGGTACACCAACACTATCAACAAAACAGTTGTCTGGATGGCTAACAGAGATACACCTGTCAGCATTAGACAGTCGAAGTTAGCCCTCCGCAGAAATGGCAACCTGGTCTTGACTGATGGAGTTGGTTCGACAGTATGGTCAACCAACACTTTGTCTAATGCAAGCATGGAGTTTCATCTTCGACTTCTTGAAACCGGAAACTTGGTGCTGATCAACCAAGCAGAGAGGATCATCTGGCAGAGTTTTGATTCTCCCACAGATACACTTTTACCATCTCAGCAATTTGACAAGAGCAAAACCTTGGTGTGCATGAGAAGTCGAGGTACATACTTGTCTGGTTTCTATAACTTCAAATTTGATGGTAATAATGTCTTGTACCTCACCCACGATGGCCCTCTACTTTCAAGTGTTTATTGGCCAAAGATGGATACATCTGTTTTTATTAGTGGCAGATCACCTTACAATAGCTCTAGAGTAGCAGTCTTGGATAAACGAGGGGAATTTGTATCAAGTGACAATTTAAAGTTCAATGCATCTGACTATGGGGTTGGTCCAAAGCGCCGTCTAACCTTGGATTATGATGGCCTCTTAAGATTGTACAGTCTAAATGAATCAGCTGGGCTTTGGAAAGTCTCATGGTTGCCTGAAATTGATTTTTGCCGGGTTCATGGCTTGTGCGGTGAGTATGGTATTTGCACTTACAAACCAGAACCAACTTGTACTTGCCCTCATGGTTTTTCCATGACCGATCCTTCAGACTGGTCTAAAGGCTGCTCACCTCCATTCAATTTGACTCATGACTCAAAAAAGTTGGACTTCATGGAGCTTCCTTACACAGATTACTATGGATCTGATTTGGACACATATCATATGGGAATCTCTTTTGAAGAATGCAGGAATACATGCCTGAATGATTCAAGGTGCAAAGGGTTTGGATTTGCACTGGACGGATATGGACAATGTTACCCTAAGAACTTTCTTCTTAATGGATTTCGTGTGCCGAGTACTCCCAGCATCATCCATATTAAGATTACAAAAGGTTCTCTGAGTCGTGATGAAGTATCCCAGCTACAAACATATGATTTGAACTGTTCAAGGGCAGAAGTTGCTAAAAAATTTAGTGGTCCTCAAGTAAAAAAGAGCAATCAGTACGTGAAGTACTTGACTGGTTTTGTAAGTTCTTTTGCGATAATTGAAGCAATCTGTGTTGGTTTGACATGGTGGTGCGTGTTACGAAAGCATGCTGATGAGGACTATATGAACATTGGTTACATGGAATTAGTCATGGAAATCAAACGCTTCACCTATGCAGAACTAAAAAGAGCAACCAAGGGTTTCACACAGGAGATAGGAAAAGGCGGTTTTGGAGCAGTTTATAAAGGGGTTCTCGGTGATGGAAGAGTTGTTGCTGTGAAGAGATTAGAGGGCATTGTGCAAGGAGACGCAGAGTTTTGGGCAGAGGTTAGTGTGATAGGGAATATCAACCACAGGAACTTGGTTAAGCTTTGGGGTTTCTGTGCTGAGAATGAACATAAGCTGTTGGTGTATGAGTACCAGGAGAATGGATCCTTGGATAAAATATTGTTCTCAGATGTGGAATTAGGATTGGAGCAGCGATACAACATTGCATTAGGTACTGCAAAGGGTTTGTCATATTTGCATGAGGAGTGCTTGGAATGGGTGCTCCACTGTGATGTAAAGCCTCAAAACATTCTCTTGGATGACCATCTTGAACCGAAAGTGGCAGATTTTGGCATGTCAAAGTTGTTCAAGGGCATTCCTGACGACATTGAGTTTTCAAGAGCTCGCGGCACCAGAGGTTATATGGCTCCAGAGTGGATGATGAATCTGAAGATTGATGCAAAGGTAGATGTATACAGCTATGGGATTGTTTTGTTGGAACTATTAACTGGAAAGAGTGCTTCTATTTTGCTTTCACCCGAGGCTAGTCCTGTTTCGAAGCACAAAGAACACAACCAAGTGGTACAATGTGTGACTGTGAAAATCGGCAGAGAGGGGCTTGAGGATGTGATTGATCCTAGACTACACCACGAATTCAACAACAAGAAGCTTGAAAGATTGATGACAGTTGCCTTACTTTGCGTGCACGAAGACCGCAATGCAAGGCCAGCCATGAGTAAGGTTGTGGAGCTTCTGGTTCAGAAGGATGAGTAAAAGCTAGTACGTACTATAAAATAATATGTAGTTTTATCACATTATGCATCCAAATTTGAATTTTGCAATTCTATAAAATGTAATAAACTGATTATCATTCCTGCATTTCAATTGAATAAAAGGACTGTGACTCCAAGAAGTTATTTGATCTTCCTTTGTTAAGTACTATACTCCCAGACCTTTTCGTCTCTAGCTAGTATAGAGAAGACAAATTTCTATTCATAAGACTGATAACTGCTAGATGATCATATTACATTATTACAACTACAGCAGGCCTTTATAATAGATTTAAAACCCTAATGTAACTTCTTGATCGAACGGGGAATACTAAATCATAATCAACGAAGAAAATCAAACCAAATTCTAACAGGAAAAGAAAATATAAAGATATGACAAAACAAGCTAGTGGCATATATGCACTCATAATCAGTCAATCATATATGAAAACCTTCCATTGCAAAAGCTTGAGAGGACCATGAATGATCACCTGGGTTGTTCTGATGGAGACCCAAGTGCTCAATGCTCATGAATGAGGCACGGTTGCGCAGCTTTAGGTCCACCACGACTGCCGCGCCGTAAAGCAAAATTGATTGCAGAATGTCAAAAGGGTCAAAGCCAAGGCCGTCTATATATGTTAGACCAAAACTACAAAAAAATTCACTTGGTTTATATGTCTTTCCTTTTTCTCTTTTTTTTTTTTTTTGTGAAAAAGAAAGTCGCCCCCTCACACATCGATTGTATAATGCAACAGAAGGATGCCAAATTACAATAAATGTGAATATAAAGTCTCGAGATAATAATAAGAGTCTCAACTACAATTATGTAATTTAGAATTCCGATGTCATTTACATAGATGCAAAAATATAAAACAAGTTCTAAGACCTCATTTGGTTCGCGGAATGGAAACTTTGGAAAAGAAAAGTTGATCATTTCCTCTGTTATAAACAACTTTCCTACATGAAGGGAAAATAGGGCTTCTTGATCGAACGGGGAATACTAAATCATAATCAACGAAGAAAATCAAACCAAATTCTAACAGGAAAAGAAAATTGTTTATAACAGAGGAAATGATCCTCCCACACCCCATGGAATTCATTTTCCCTCATATTTTCCTTGCATTAATTACATATTAATTACTTACTCTAAAGATTATTTTAATGGTTGTTATTACCAAAATTATACAAGAAACTTTTGAATCTTAAATTGTTTATGTTTTGATAATAAGGATATTACTGGAAAATTGATGTTACCTACTTTTCTATTCATGCACAAACCAAACATTGGAAAGGAAAGTAAATTACATTTTTCGATTACTTTCCCGGTGTTTCCAAACATTGGTAGGGAGTGGGAAATTTACTTTCCCATGCTCATGGGAAAGACCAAGGAACCAATTTCCTTTCCAACAACCAAATGAGGCCCAAGAGTTTTTAAGTTGTTTATAACCCCAATCTTTGATGATAACTTCTCTTTTGTATAAATTGCACAACGATCAATAAGTACTTAGAAGAACAAAAAAATCAGAAGTATGCAATATGCTTTAAAAAAAATTATAAAAAAAAAAAAAAAACTTTTAGCCCACCCCATCCTTACATGTGTCAGAAAGAAGAGACATTTATAATATTTGGAATTATAATGTTGGAAGTATGCAATATGCTTGTTAAAATAATTTATTAAAATTTGAATATATCATTTAAATTTCTAATGATTAGAATTATAATAACATCTTTGTTTATCCCGTTGTATAAGTTGCGATTGAAGTTTTGGGGATTGTAGTGAATTACTCGTCATCTTTCAATATTAAGAGGAATTTTATCATGATATAGTCAACCACCTTGACACGATGAGGTGGTTTGATGCCCCAAGAGGACAAACTCTCTCTCATGTCAAGCCCCTCCATCTTTCCAAAACGTTCACTCCATTAGAGAGAGGCCCTGTTCACAAACGTAGAAAACAAAACAAAATTAGCAAAACCCTAGTTACACAAACTGTTCATTCCCCACGTGCGAATAACCCAGTGAACTGAACCAGCCTCCAGTCCTCCACCAACTGAAACCGAAAGAGAGAGAAAAAAAAAAAAAGGAATCAACGTCCCCCCCTTACTCCTTCACTCACTCACTACCCACCAAAAACTTGAGCACACTCATTTCAATTTTCAGAATCCAATACTGAAAAGCCCCACACTTTACCTCAATCTTCATCTCCAACCAAACAAAGCTTCATACTTTCCCTCATTTTCCACTCACTGTAGTCTTCAACCAAGCTTTGTTTGCAAAGGTACGAACTTTACGAGGGTCTTTAGTAATTTCCATTTTTTACTGTCAGATCATCATTTTGGTATATTCTGCAATTGAGCTGTTTACACATAGTTAGGCTTTTGCTTTTTTGTATGTTTCTGCATATGTATGTATGACTGACTAATTTGTGGTTATAATCAGTTGGTTTGTGTAGAAGTATGAATTTGTTTCTGTTTGTTTTGATTGCATAGCTCCTGGTGTTGGTGGCAATCACCTAATTCGTCGAATTTTCTGAGTTTGTGTTATCTATTTGAGAAGTTTTTAAGATATTGAAAGAAAAATGGCGGGTTGTTCTTCAAGCTTTGGAGTATCGAATGTTGTTACCAGGTCGAACGAGGTGGTTTTGAGGAAGATGTGGAGTCAGAGTTTAGTTTTCGATAGCGTTAGGTTTAGGGGTATTGCAATGGAGGTAGCTTTGCCAATGTTTTGTGGGAATAGTAGCTTTGGAAATGGGCTGAATTCGTTTTCGGTGAAGAAAGAGTGGAACTTTGTGGTCATGAGTGTGTTACAGCCTCGGCGTGAAAGGCAATTCAGCTTAGGTGCAGTAACGGTTTCAAATGAGGGAGGTGGTGCTGCTGTAGGAAAGGATACTAGGATTTTGGAGAATGAAGGTGGTTCAAAAATTGATAATGATGGTAATGACGGGGTTGTGCTTGATGGTAGTGGTGGTAATGGGAAGTATCCTAATGGAAAAGGAGGCGGAGGAGGAGGTGGTGGTGGTGGTGGTGGTAATGATGATGGGGAAGACGGAGAAGAAGAAGAGTTTGGGCCAATTCTGAAATTTGAAGAAGTTATGAAAGAGACAGAGGCACGAGGAGCTAGTCTTCCCCTTGATATGTTAGAGGCTGCCAAGAATGTGGGAATTCGCAAAGTTCTTCTACATAGATATCTGGATTTGCAGGTATAACTATGCTGCTTTTCTATGCCTGAATACTGTATGAATTTTTTGTGAACTAGTGTTTCTTTCTCCTCATATGGTTTACTGTTTAAATTGCAGGGGTCAGCCTGGCCTCTTGGCTTTGCAATGAAGTCATGCTCTATGCTTCGAGATCGTATGCTAGCTGACCCATCCTTTCTTTTCAAAATTGGAACAGAGGTTTGTTGAGATTATTTGTTATACTTTTACATCATTCTTGTAGGTTAAGCCTTTTTGATATAATGTTACACATCATTCCAGTTCCATGGTGGCATGGTGGACATAAGATGGTTTTCTATCTAATTATGAAAAAAAAAAAAAACTGTATTTTTTCATCTATGAGTAAAGGGAAAAGTATAATCAAGTCTAATAGATGATTAGTTCTATCTTAGATCCCATGAATTATAAGCTACTTCTGATTCGAATACACGTCTCACTCTCTGTGATGAGCTATCCCAGATGTGGTCACATGCATAGTGAATGCTTATATGGTATTTTGGATCTCCAGTTGTCGTTTTCATCATAGATCGCTATGTATTTGAGTCTCTATAAACACTGTATTGCGATTGCCACATTATCCAGTATATATGGTAATCATCATTCACTGAATGCTGTACAGATTGTTATTGATTCTTGTTGCGCTACATTTGCTGAAGTTCAAAAGAGGGGAAAAGATTTTTGGGCCGAATTTGAGTTGTATGTTGCAGATCTTTTGGTTGGGGTAGTGGTTAATGTTGCTTTGGTTGGGATGTTGGCACCCTATGCTCGTATTGGGCAACCATCACTATCAAAAGGGTTCCTTGGACATATGCAACATGCTTACGGAGCTCTTCCTAGCAGGTTAATAGCTCATGCAAAATCAATGATCAACGTGTACATCACTGATCACATAATTTGTTTATTGTCCTTTCTAGTGTCGCATTTGGTTTGCAGATATAGAAAATAGTGTTATTTTTTCTGTTTCTAAAGTGGCCATCTTATGCAGCGTGTTTGAAGCTGAAAGGTCAGGATGTAGATATTCTGTAAAACAGAGAATTGCCACGTACTTTTTTAAGGTAAGAGTTACATGTGTCTTGAAAATACGATCTTGTATGTCTTGGTTCATCATAATTGTTGATCCAATCTTCCTATTTTTCAGGGGATCTTATATGGAGCAGTAGGCTTTGGATGTGGTATTATTGGCCAAGGAATTGCAAACTTAATCATGACTGCTAAGCGGTACGCTTTTATCCACCACATACTCAGAGTGATTCTGTTGTGCAAGACATACTAATTGCAATTTCAGTAGTTTTCTACATCTGCATCATTCCTCACCAAGTTATTTTCTAAATGTCAGGAGCATAAAGAAATCAGAAGAAGACATACCTGTGCCACCTCTAATTAAGAGTGCAGCTCTTTGGGGTATGCATTACTTTATCACTCCTTATCCTGTTCAATATCATATGGTTCTGGTTAACATGTTTTCTACAGTGAGTTAGTCATGAATATTTTCCATTTCAATAATTGGTTGTGCATTTGTCCCCAAACTACCAGGTGTTTTCCTTGCCGTGTCTTCAAACACCCGCTATCAGATAATCAATGGACTTGAACGCTTGGTAGAGACATCGCCTTTGGCAAAGCAGATCCCGCCTGTGGCATTGGCTTTCACTGTTGGTGTACGATTCGCCAACAATGTGTATGGCGGAATGCAGTTCGTAGACTGGGCTAGATGGAGTGGGGTGCAATAACTAGATCAGTTTTAATGGGAGAGGATATCTTTTATTTGATGTCTAGATGGTGAAAGCATACAATCCTCAATTAGGAATTCAGTCCCACTCTTAAAAAACGCGTTCCCCCTTGGAATAAGATTTGTTTCAATGCTTTTATGTATTCTGGAAAATGTTCAGCAGAAAACGCCTGACATTATTTTCCTATTAGAATGGCTGCATTTATAGATTATGCAGAGAACGAAACTTTAGTTCCATGGATTTGTCCCGTGCAAATGTGAATGGTACAAACTGGCACCTGTTGCTAGTGCTGTTATTTTGTGGTCATTTAAACCATCGCATGTCCAAGAGTTGGCTTCAGTGGCTTGTTTAAACTTCTTGGTTGACAGATAACGCCAGTCTGGAGTTGAAGGATTCTCGGTACGTGTGATCTTCAGTAGTTCAGGTTAACTCCCCTGATTTTGGGAACATAAATTTGTGTAGCCGTAACTGAATAGCTTAGATGCGTTTTGCCTGATTTGATGAGCAAACTGTTATAACAAGTTCTGAATTTGGAAAACCGTCTCTCTCCTATATAAATAGGAAAGTCTTTGCCACCTGGAAAGGCAAGCGAATATAGGGAAAAGTTCCAAGTTCTCAGTCCAACAAATACAGAGAACATTTAAAAGAGGTAGATGGAAGAAGGTTGGGGGAGAGGAGAGAACGCTAGGGAGCATGCAACAATGCATTCTTCATCCCCTCCCAAACAACTAGTCGGAGGGTGGAAAGCCGTCAGATACATCCTTGGTGAGTCTTATTCATGGAAATTTTTTGCAATTTTGTTCATGCTTCTTTACTGTTCTCTGTATGATTTTTTATATGGGGAATTGAACCCCTTCTCTTGCATTCGTGTTTCCTAATAAATGTAGTCTTTCCTTTGTGTTTTTAAAGGGAATGAGACCTTTGAGAAATTGGCTTCCATGAGTTTGGTGGCAAATCTAGTGCTGTATCTGCATACCAAGTATAACTTGGATAATGTAGTTTCAGCTAATGTATACAATATCTGGTCTGGTTCATGCAATGTTGCACCCTTAATTGGTGCCTACCTTGCTGATACTCTTTTGGGAAAGTACTCTACTCTTCTTTATAGCTCAATAGCATCCCTCATGGTAAGAGTCTTCTCTTTATTATGATTTAGGGTCCAAATTTGTGACATAAATTCCATAAGGATTGAACACTTCTTTCAATCTGACAGGGTATGGTGTCCTTGACATTAACTGCAAGTTTACATGAGCTAACTCCTCCTGCCTGCAATGGACAAGCGCAATGCGAACAACCCAATGCGTGGCAGAAGTTTGTCCTCTTTTCGGGTCTGGGACTGCTCGTTATTGGATCTGGAGGCCTCAGACCATGCAACATTGCCTTTGGAGCTGATCAATTCGACACCACAACAGAGAAGGGAAGAGCACAGCTAGATAGCTTTTGCAATTGGTGGTACTTTTTGTTCACCATTGCTCTCATTGTAGCTCTGACCGGAGTGGTCTACATACAAACTCATATCAGCTGGGTTTTGGGTTTTGCTATACCAGCTGGATGCTTTGCCCTCTCCATACTGATTTTCTTGCTCGGCCGAAAATTGTACATTCGTGTTAAGCCTCAAGGAAGCACCTTTGGGGACATAATGAGGGTAATTGTAGCTGCTTTTCGTAAGTTTAGAACAAAGACTTCAGGGCAGTCCCTTTATGATGCTCCTTCAATTGGACAAGAGTTGGAGCAAATACTTGCTCACACAGAGAGGTTCGAGTTTCTTGATAAGGCTGCTGTAATTGTAGATCCAAATGAATTGGATAGCAATGGCAACCCTAAAAGCGGTTGGAGACTATGCAGTGTGCAACAAGTTGAGCGACTCAAATGCGTCATAGCTTTGTTACCTGTTTGTATAAGTGGAATTGGTTGTTTCATAGGAATGCAGCAAATGCCATCATTTGGGACCTTTCAAGCTATTCAAACAAACAAAAAGATTGGAAACAATTTTGAAATCCCACCAGCCTGGATGTTTCTCACACAAATGATTGCACTTTCAATATGGATCATCATCTACGAATGCATTTACATCCCGTGGATTCAGAAAAGGAACAATGATGAATCTGGAAGATTGACAATGGAGACGAGATTCAAGGTTGGCATTGTGATGTCAATTCTGTGCATGGTGGTGGCTGGACTCACCGAAATGAAGCGCAGAAACTCTGCTTTGGAAAACGGATCTTTCGAGTCACCTATAACTGTTGCATTGCTTGTGCCACAATTTGCCTTGTCAGGTTTGATCGAGGCATTTGCAGCCATTGCCTTAATGGAGTTGCTTACAACACAGTGGCCAAAGAGCATGAGGACTTTTGCCGGGGCGGTCTTCTTTCTCAGCTTATCCATTGCAAGCTACTTCACCTCCATTCTTGTTAGCATTGTCAAGAAAGTGACTAGTTTGAATGGCAATACATCATGGCTGGGTGGTAATGACCTAAACAAGAACAGGCTTGATTACTACTATTACACCATTGCTGGTCTCGGGGTCTTGAACTTGTTGTATTTCCAATTCATTGCACGCCATTTTCTGTCCGATGCCGATGGTCATGACCGTTCTAGAATCCCCATCTAGTTGTGATGAAGAAAAACAATGAAAAGACACTGAAAATGGGTGGCTGATATTCTTGCCCAAGCGACTAGGAACTAGGATTGCTTATGATCTTATTGATTCTCCAAACGAATGCCAAGAACAATCAAAATAAAGGAACATCGTAACAAGTGACGGAGACGTAAATTTAAAAAAATTAAAATTAAAAATAAAAAACTACGGTGCATCTGATGTTCAATGCTCCATGTTGTTGACCATGTCATCTATACTATTATTAAGAGAAGAGGGTTTGTTAGCCAAAATCTAAAATTTTGACAGAATTGACCCTAAAATATTAATAAACTTTGAGAATTAATTAAATCACAAGGATAATTAAGACATTTACAAAATGTATTTTTCTTTAAAAAATTTGAAAAAAAATATCCACAACCCACTTTTCTCTCTCCCACTTTATTTTCTCTGCAATAACCAACTTTTTTCTTTTTTATTTTCTGAAGAAAAAAAAATTAGTAACTTACACATGCTCTGCATGTGTGGAAAAATGCTAGTATTATTTAACATCAGGCTCTAATTTTCTAATTTATTACTTTTTTTTTATTTGAGTGAGGTAGTAACTAGTAAGTCATCTTGGTTACGTTTGCGAGTGAGTATAATACACTCACCCAATCAGTATTCAAATCGAGGTCCACGAGGGTATCCCAGTAAAACTAAACTAATCCCCCATAGTAGGCGCACGAACCCGAAAGCCCCCAAGACCTGCTGGGCACAAATTGGTGGGAGTTGGGACTCGAAGGCTAGACATAAAAGTTTCATGCTAGTCCGCTCGACCAACTTTACAATGCATACTTAAACAATTAATAGTCCATAGATCGAATACGATATGTGTATAAATACGATATGTGTATAAATAGAACAATTAAGTATGTACACGTGAAAGTCAAAATTTCATCTAATAATTAGTTAATTATTTTTTGAATTCTAAAATATTCATTTATATTCATTTAACTGTTGTAGAGAAACTGAATATGAGAGGAATTTGCTGTGTATTCTCATTGATAATAGGGGCCTCTATATATAGAGGATTACAATGCATAGAGTCAGAATCATACAAGGAAAGATAATCTCTAGATTCTTCTAATTGAACCCTATTACCACTAGGTCAAGTAACCTAGAGTTTGGATCAAACACAAATAGAGATATCCTTAAACACTCCCCCTTGTGTTGTCCAAACGCGGTGCTTCTCTCGTTGCCTCGTTAAAAACCTTGCCGAGTAACAAAAACTCAGTGGGACAAAAAATAACCACGATCGAAGGGGAAAAAGAGCACAACACACCCCTCACGTTTCGAGACGAACATGTAGACATCTCCCCCTGATGTCTATGTCTCCCCCTGATGTCTACGATCATGGAAGTTCAGATAATTTTCGCAAGCCAATTCTTGCCACATGTTTCTCGAACGTGGATTTGGGCAATGACTTAGTAAACAAGTCTGCCTCATTGTCCTCATATCGAACCTGGTTCACTTTGATCTTGAGGAGCTTCTGTTGTTGCTAATTATAGAAGAATTTGGGTGATATGTGCTTGGTGTTGTCGCCTTTGATGTAGCCTTGCTTCATTTGTTCAATGCAAGCAGCATTATCCTCATAAATGCTCGTTGGCTTATCTGTGGTAGACTTCAAACCACAATTGCTTCGAACATGCGTAACTATGGATCGAAGCCATATACATTCACGAACTGCTTCATGAAGAGCAATAATCTATGCATGATTCGAAGAGGTAGCGACTAAGGTCTGCTTTGTAGACCTCTAAGATATCGCGGTCTTTCCCATGGTGAAAACATAACCAGTTTGGGAGTGACCTTTGTGTGGGTCAGAGAGGTACCCAGCATCAGCAAAACCTTCCAAAACACTTACATCGTTTTGGGGTGGGGAGAGGGAACGCGGTTCACCATATGTGGCGTCCCTGACACTAGATGGGTCCAAATCCATCTTCTCTCTGTAGGCATAGAACAAGCTCATATCGATCGTACCACTTAGGTATCGAAAGATATCTTTAACACCAGTCCAATGGCGTCGTGTTGGCGCAGAGCTATATCTAGCTAGCAAGTTCACAGAGAATGAGATATCTGGTCTTGTGCATTGTGCTAAGTACAATAATGCGCCTATTGCACTTAGATATGGCACTTCTGCCTCTAGCACTTCTTCGTCGTCATCTTTTGGACGGAATGGATCCTTCTTTGGATCAAGACTACGGACGACCATTGGGGTGCTTGAAGGCTTAATCATGTCAGTGTTGAAACGCCTAAGCATCTTTTGGGTATAAGCCGACTGATGAATCAGGATACCATCTCTACGGTGCTTAAGTTCTAAACAGAGCCAAAACCGTGTTTTCCCAAGATCTTTCATCTCAAACTCGGATTTCAAGTGTTCAGCGGTTTCCCTTAACTCTTTAAGGGTGCCAATTATGTTCATGTCATCAACATAAACCGCTACTATTGCAAATCCAGAACTTGTCCTTTTTATGAACACACATGGGCATAGTTCATTGTTGACATATCCCTTTCCAATCAAGTAGTCACTTAGATGGTTATACCACATCCGTCCGGATTGTTTCAATCCATATAGTGAGCGTTTCAATCTAATCGCAAACGCGCTCCGTGGTTTAGAGCCACTTGATTTGGGTAACTGAATTCCATCGGGAATCTTCATGTATATTTCCATATCTAGATCCCCATATAGATACGCAGTAACCATATCCATAAGTTGCATGTTCAGGTTTTCGGAAACTACCAAACTGATAAGGTAGCGGAACGTAATGACGTCCATTACGGGAGAATAGGTCTCCTCGTAGTCGATTCCAGGGCGTTGTGATAAGCCTTGCGCCACAAGGCGAGCTTTGTATCTTACAATCTCGTTTTTCTCATTATGCTTTCTAACGAATACCCATTTGTGACCAACTGGTTTGGTGTTGGGCGGTATTGGTACAACTTTACCAAATACCTTTCTTTTCGCTAGAGAATCAAGTTCTGCCTGGATCGCATCTTTCCATTTTGGCCAATCAGCTCTACGTTGGTATTCATCAACGGAGCGTGGTTCGATGTCATCGGTCTCAATAATCTCACCCGCCACTGAATACACGAATACATCATCAATGATGATGGAGTTTCTTTCCCACGTCCCATGTACGCTAGTATAATTTACAGAGATCTCTATGTTCTCATGGATAGGTTCTGACATTGAGGCGTCCCCCAATGATGTCTCTTGGACATAACCGTAATCCGGAACATTCTCATGGGACGTATTTTGAGTATCGATGATCAAAGGATTTGTTTGTGCCTCATTCGCTTTCTTTCTAGGGCGAGTATCCTTCGAACCAATTGGTCTACCGCGCTTCCTTGCGGGACCTGTGGCCATAGATGCCACATCATTGCCATGCTGGGCAATGGCGCCATCTCCTGATGTCACAGGAGTGGCGTGATGTCCAGTATTTGGGACATCGATCTTTGCAGGCACGTTTGCAGCAGGAATGTGTGATCTCGTCACTTTGGCAACATCAGAAAACGCATCAAGCAGAGTGTCTGCTACGTTCTGGAGCTCGATTATTCTTCGCACTTCAAGTTCGGACTGTGCGATACGGGGATCGAGATGAGACATAGTGGGGACAGACCACGACAATTCCTGTCGTTCCTGTTGAACATCTGTGTTCTTATCTCCCCCTAACGATGGGAAGACTGTCTCATCAAAGTGACAATCCGCAAATGTAGCGGTAAAGAGATCGCCTGTCAAGGGTTCAAGGTAGCGGACAATGGTTGGAGATTCATATCCAACGTATATGCCCATTCGTCGTTGTAGACCCATCTTAGTACGCTGTGGCGGCGTAATAGGCACATAGATGGCACACCCAAAAATGCGTAAATGAGAGATATCAGCCTCGTACAGTCGTACCCAGTCACTAGCTGTAACGCAGAGTAAGATTGGGTTGCAGTGGGTCGTAAACGAATTAGAGTCGATGCATGCACTATTGCATATCCCCAAGCAGAAACAGGGAGATTGGTGCGCATAACCAATGTCCGTGCTATCATCTGTAGTCGTTTGACAGCGGCTTCTGCGAGACCATTTTGGGTATGAACATGGGGAACTGGATGCTCTACATCAATCCCCAGTGACATGCAATAGTTATTGAACAATTTCGATGTAAACTCTCCAGCATTATCAAGTCGAATGGACTTAATAGGATGGTCAGGGTAGTGAGCCCGTAGATGGATAATTTGGGCGAGGAGTTTAGCATAAGCAGCATTTCGAGTGGACAACATCGCGACATGTGACCAGCGTGTCGACGCATCAACCAATACCATAAAGTATTTAAAAGGTCCGCATGATGGTTGAATTGGTCCACATATATCTCCTTGGATTCTCTGTAAGAACGGAATGAGTATTTTAGGATCCTTTGCATAGGACGATCTCGGTCCTAATTTCCCGAAGGAACAGGCTTTGCAAAATGAGCGAGGGGCCTTAGAAGCAACCAATGAGGATTTGGGTTGGGCCGAAGTGTCTGTAGCGCTATTAGAAGCAAAGTGTGTGACTACATCTCCCATTATGGCGTTAGAGCCATGGAAATAGGTTTGTGTGGCGTCATGGCCACTAGGAGGAGCAACCATGGCGTCATGCTCATGGTTGGCGCCATTTATGGCGTCATCACTAGGGACAGGGGCGGCCTTTTCGCGGCCCAAGACAGCAGTAGCGCCAGAAGCTACAATTTTTGCGGTCTTGCTAAGTCCTGGAATCAATTTTTGATTCTTGCTTCTTCTCACTCTGAAGAAAGGATGCCGTGTGAAGTCTTAAGTATACGGAGCATCATGTCACGACCAGGATGTCCTAGTCGGTCATGCCAAAGCCAATATGTGTCGGAATCCAAGAGATCTTCTCTGATGATATTATTGGATTCAATTAGTCGAATTGTAGTGACATAAAATCCACTAGATTGACACATAAGCTTCTCTAAGATGCGCTTCCGTCCGCAATCATTAGAGGTAATGCAAAGGAATTCTATTCCGTTCTCACTATGCGTTTCCGCATGGAATCCGTTGGCTCCTATATCTTTAAAGCTTAATAAGGTTAAATTTGCCTTAGGAGCGTAGAGAGCTCCAGTGACTTTAATCAAGGTGCCATTGGGTAAAAGGAATTGGGCCATTCCATGTCCTTGAACTAAACTTGATGGCCCAGCCATCATAGTCACAGAGGAATATGTAGGCAACATCTCCAAGAATAATTGCCTATGTCGTAGAATGGTGTGCGTAGTAGCACTATCCGCAAAATATTGAAGTTCATCCATTCCTAAAAGAAAAGCTCATAATTAAAAAAAAGGAGTCATAAAGAAAAGAACTCAACTTTTATTAATAAGCCAAATGAAATTACATCATTGTTTCTTTAACCAAAGAAAATCGAATCCAATAAACTAGTTAATGCAAAACAATGGTAGTCGTCTAACTCCTTTCGGTAATTCCAATGTAAATGTGACCAGGTGAGTAGAGAGATGTCAGTGGAGCAAAGCTCGCTTAAGTACCACTTATCTCAAAACTTTTCTAGACATCACACTTACATTGAGTACGCCGACTTTGAAGAAAGGCTAATATCATTGGCATCTACTACAAAAGTAATATGGCAATTGCCTACATCTCTTGGAAAATAAAAAAAGACTTAATCAAAATCGCCAGTTTCTGGGTCTTGATCCTTGCAGTCTTCCACCCTTAGATCGAGATCGCCATCTTGATCTTCTTGTTCCATGTAATTTGCTTCCCTTGCTTCACGATACGTCTTGTATGCGTTTGCAACATTCTGGGATGCAGTACACTTCCTTGCCCAATGTCCACTTGATCCACATCGAAGACAAACATCTTTTTGGTCAGGCTCCCTTGATCGAGATGCTTTTGGTGCATGATTTGGACGACTATTACTCTTGCTGGCTTCACCACCATAACCGGAGGCACTGCCTCTCTCTCTCTTTACACGTTGACCTCCACAGTTCCGTGCAAGCCTCTCTTGGCGATTTTCTTCCTCTTTAGGGCGAGAATATGGACCAGAACGTCCAGAATTGTCCCTACTCTTAGGGTTTCGCTCCTTGCGTCCTCCCTTGGGGGCGCGACTATAGTTAGACTCTGGAATAGACTTAGTTCCCACGGGTCTAGCGTTATAGTTCTTCACAAGTATGTTGTCGTGATTTTCAGCTACGTTCATGGCGCCAATAAGCTCATGAAACCTTGTCATACGTCCTGCTTTCACATCAATCCGATAATTCTTTGAAATCATCAGGGCAGAGACGGGGAAGGTAGAGAGAGTCTTCTCGATCAACATCGTATCAGTTATGGCTTGGCCACAAAACTCCATCAGAGACTTGATACGAAGGGCTTCCGAGTTATAATCAAGCACAGACTTGAAATCACAAAAGCGGAGGCTATGTCATCGCACTTCTAAATTAGGAAGCAGGGAGTCACGAATGTTGCCAAATCGCTGCTCAAGTTCTACCCATAGCTTTCTTGGGTCTTCCTCATTGAGGTATTCACTTTGGAGCGCGTCATTCATATGCCTTGTCATGACAATGATGGCTTTAGCTTGATTTGCTTCAAAAGCAGTAGCTTGCTCAATGGAGAGCACGTTCTGACTAGGCTCTTGGATGGCTTCCAGAAGTCCATCAGCCTTAAGATGTTGGCGCACATCTCGGACCCACCTATGGTATCCCGCGCCAGTTTTCTCTAGTGGAACAAAGTTCAACTTGTTCAGGTAACTCATCCCGAAAAACAACACAAGATTAGGGTTAGTTTTGGAGCGAAAAAGGCTACCACGAAAAACTATTAAATTTCTGAGCGTAGTCGCTTCCAAGAAATTAGGGATTTTCTGAGCGTAGTCGCTTCCAAGAAAATCCGATTCGAAGAGGGGTTTTGGATTATATCGAAACAACGATGTATGTGGTCGATCGTTTTTCTTCTCAACAAACTCTAAGTTTGGAGGACTCTACAAGCTCCAAGATTGGAGTGAGCACGAACCCCCACAGTTCGGCTTTTTGGTCTCCCCTATGAAGAAGAAAGGGGGGTAGAAGAAGGGATGTTGGAAGTCCCCGAGAAAAAGAAAAGATATTGAAAGTAAAACTTCAAAAACGGGAACTTTTAGAAAAGATTTACCTTGAAAAGTGGTCGGAAATTCTTGACCGGAAAAGTTACTGTAGATGGCAGGAAAAGTCGCCGGAAAATCGTTGACCGGGGGTTGACCAACGTTGACTGGTGCTGACGTGGCAGTGGGTCCGTGCTGACGTGGCACTGTCTGGAGCTGATGCGGCAAGCAGACAGGATGCTGACGTGGACGCTGACCTTGGGCTGGTGTCAGTGGGCTTCGTTACTGGGCTTCAGACCTATCCTTTCTATTTCTGGGCCGAAGGCTGATATGTTGATTCTGGGCTGAGCTGAGGCTTCTCTTCTACTTCTGGGCTGTATACTTCTGGGCTGGGCTTCTTGGGACAGAGAGAACTTGCAGATGGAATTTGCAGGCAGCGGTTTGATAGGAGCATTTTAATGTGATATTTTAATAGTTAATTCCTCACATTTTGCTTAGTTAATTCCTTAACTGAATCGATTTTAATTCAATTTCTATTTTTAGGTACATTGGAGTAAATGAAGGTGAAATGAGCGTTAGGTCCATAATTACCTAGAAATGATGGAGAAGAATGAAAATGCACTAAAAAGTCAACCTTGAATATTTTCTTACTCCGGCTAGGAGAATCAGAGCCAAGCAAGGAAGAAGGAGCGGCCGCCTGACCAAATGAACTTCAAATGAGCTGAAACCTTCCAGATCCATTCTAGACACCCAAAGGATCATTTCTTATGAAGAGTGCCAGAGAAAAATATGAGTGGAAGGCCTTCAAACAATCAGCCCAATTTTCTACAGAAGCAAAACTGGAAAACTGGACCTGTAAGAGGTCCAGCAGCATTTCCGGCCCAACCACATGGAATAAAGCTCTGAAAATTTGTCAGGATGATCTACACTCATAGTGAAACATTTTTTATGAAGAAGTCGAAGGCTCATTCTGAAGTTTTGATGGAGAAATAATTGAAGGAATAAAGGGGAAGAAACTGACCTTAAAACAGCTCAACACCACATATTCATGTTTCCCACCCATATGAAGAAAGCATTTCTTTTTCCTTGGATACATATTTTCTACTCTAAAACATCATCATCACTTCCACATTTCTTCACCTTCATGCTTTGCTTTCATCATTACCTCATCTTTTACATATTTTACAAACCACTTTCATACTCCACTTTCATTATTTTTCTTCATCTCATCATTTCACTCTTCTTTTTCTTCCCTATTTAAACACATTCTCCTCTCACTCTCAATCACCAATTCCTTCATCCATCTCATCTTCTTTGTCTCTCCATTTCCTTTCCATTTTTCTCTTCATTCTCTAGTTCTTAGTTTTGCATTTTCAAGTAAAGAGAAGAAGAAGAAGCCGTGAGGACATAGCCTCCATCGTCCACCTTGAAGACTTGCTTCCAAGATTCAAGATTCCAACGTTCAAGCTCTCCATCTCCATCTCCCCTCACGGTGTAATTCTATCTTTTTCCTTGTAATTTCTTTTGGTTTTCTTTGTTTGGATTTGTAGAACTATGAATTCTAGTTAACAAATAATGTTAAGGGCAAAGTTTAAAGCCCGTTTATATGTTTTGAGATAAAGTTGTGATTTCTATATGTTGATTTTTATGTTGCTTATGTGGGTTTGTTTAATTAAATTTGCATGATAGAAAACTTTTGTATTTTAATCTTATGTGGTTGCAAACACTTAGGGTTTTGATATAATTGGTGCTAGGTTTAAGAACATGAAATCGACTTTTCGTTTTGTGTAAACTTGAATCAAAGTAGTAAAGGTTTTGTGCAAAGACCGAATTTAATTAAAGAGGATTGCAATTAGGTGGACTTTTCCATACTAAGTTGTACACTTGAGTTGATAGCCTTTCTCTATGTCTAATGCGTTGAATATGTCATGATTGACTAGCTTTCTAGGGCTTGATTGCATGTTTGATAGGATTAATCTAGGTGCTTTCGCTTAGGTTAATTAGCATTGAAAAGTAAAATATGGGAAATCATTTGCTTTCGAATGTTTCACATGATCAACTCCTTTCACATGACTTGGAAGAACAATGTAGGGTTAATTCGAATTCAATGATAAACTTGGGTTTAATCTTTGTTTCTTATGTTTCATTCTTGTATATGTGTTTTTATATTTTCTTTATTTTAATTTTCAATTCTTTAATTCTTAAAACCCCCCCCCTTATTTTTGTTCACTTGTATATATTTATTCTTTATTTTATTTATGTAAATAATTCTTTTCTTTATTTGTTACACAATTACAGGTGTACCCTCAATCCCCGGAATAGAACGATCCCTACTTACTTATACTACTAACGACATTTCAGGGTTAAATTATGCGCTTCCCAAAAGCGACATCAATTTTTGGCGCCGTTGCCGGGGATTGAAAAATCACTTGCTAAATTGTGTCATTTATTGTATATATTTGTTGTATATAAATTGTTTAAAACTTAGTTTAAATATTATTTATATTATTGAACACGAATTTTAATTGTAGGTTGTAAATTGAGAGGAATAGGTGAAGTCTCTTTTGTTAATATTGGCCTAAACCCCTTATTGGTACCTAGCTCAGGTCCCTTAAGGTTGAGGGCGGCCTTTATTAATACTTGTTGAACTGTCTTCACACTTATGAACTTTCTCATCTTAGTAAGAAAGCCTATGTGAAATGGTGTCTAGGAAGGGGACAACGTTCATGACGGGTTTTTGAATCCAGAAGTGCTTGCAAATGGGCCTAAACCACTATGTGGGAGTAGCTCATGCCAAAATGGATTTTTCCTCTCGTGTTCGTCCTCCCCCACCTGGCCATTTCAGTAAGGTTGCCCAAACGATTTGAAAGGGAGTTTGTGTCTAGGCGACTATACTTGGGCCGCACGTCCACTTGATTTACTGCTTGGAATTTAATTCGATATCAATAATGTTTATAACAAAAGAAATACTTGTGAATACTCTATACGTGTAAATTATTTTGTTGTTTCACACTTTAAACTTGTAAAAATACTTCTCACGTTTTTTTACTCACTTGTGTACTTAACTTGTGTCTTATGTACAATATACTTGTTAATTTTACTTGTAGTTTGTAATTAATAGTTATACTTGTTTTTATTTTGTATTTCTTTGTTAATTATAGTTACTAACTTTATTTAATGTAGGTACCGTCTGGCTGCAAGACGTAAAATACAAGCGCTACTTGGGAGGCAACCCAATTCAGAATATATTCAGATTTGCTTTCTCTTTCCCTATTTCTTTTTATTTTTCAATTTTTCTCTTTAGTTTTTATTTTAGGATTTGTTTTCGTAAATGTCTTCTATCTATGCTTACTTATTTTATTGCATGCTTTTAATTGATTACATTGAGGATAATGCAATATTTAAGTGTGGGGGAAGGGATTTATATTTTTGTCTTTCATTTTGAGTCCTATATATATATATATATTTTTTTTTTTTGTCTTTTATTTTTGAGTCCTATATAAAATAATAATAATAATAATAATAATAATAATATTCTATACTAAGCCATGTCTGCATCTCTGTAGGAGTTGAGGCTGAGCTCAAGGGAAATACGAGAGCCACCGCCATAACCGCTACCTCCCTCGGAAGTAGTCTTCATGTTGCCAAAGATGTCCTCACCATGCATGGGGAATAGTAGAAGGGTTTCAATCTCCTGGTGATATTCTCCTCGTTGTTCCATGATCGATCCATCAGCACCATAGACGACACGTGACCCAAAGTTTAGATCAATGGATCTGTCAGTACTAGTAGAACCAGTGGATCCAAAATTGAGATCGAGAGATCCACCAACCGGAACGTTCCGAAATTCCTTCAACTTCTGCCTCTCACGAGCCTTGAGGTTCTGGAACCAAAAGAAGACGTTTTTGTCCTCGATCTGCCCATACTGTTTCAGATGAAGGCAGATCTCTTGAATCTGCTCTGGAGTTGGGTACTTAAAACCCTTATCATAGTAAAGGCCCTTGAGGATTCTTAGTTGAGGCGGTGTGGGAGCCCACCGGTTACTACTCCCGGCTGCTTGGATGCTTCCTCCCTCCTCGGTTGGTTGCTGGGCTTGTAATTCCATTTGTTGCTGGGTTTGTAACTCCATTAGTTGCAGAGTTCGTGGTTCCATGTTGATGAAGAAAGGATTTGAGTTTCGAAGGAAAGGCTGAAGGGTTGAGAGAGAAAGGCTGGAACTCGGAAGAATTTTCTTTTGGAGTGAACAGTCGCTCAGAATGCACCTATTTATAGAACGAGTGAGCAGATCTCCACCGTTGGATCGACGATCTCTGAGACTAAATCTACGCGTTGGATTAAAGTCACCCGAAAACACGGAAAAGCTGTTGGCGCGTGGAGGACACGTGGGGGAACCAAACGAATCTCGAGGAGCTGTGACAGACAAGCTACAGCAGAAAGCAGGTTTAATTGCCGTGAATCAAGGAAAAGAAAGGACGCGTGGGGGAATCAAACAAATCTCGAGGATCCGTGACAGACAAGCTATAGCCGAAAGCATGCCATAAATCCAAGAAAAGAAAGGAATATTTACACGTGGGGGAGTTTCTTGGGCCGTGAACTATCATAACTCTTCTCCTTCCCGGAGAAGCTTTGTTAAAACCGTGTGCCTGTTGAGATTTCTACCCTATTTTGTGCTTTACATATACATCCTTTTTTGTCTCCTCCAAATTTTACTAAGGTTTGTCTAAGCGTGCAGTTTCAAATTCCTTCTACTTCCTCATGGCTCGAACCAAGGTTACCCCTCGCAGGGGCGTCAATCAACGCCGTGTTCTCTCTTTGGAAGAAGAAGGTCGTCAAGCGGCCACTAGAGCTGGGCTTACTCGTCCATGGGACCATCGTCCTATTCGTGAGCGTACCCGCAGTCCCCCTCCTCTGCCTCGTCGCTCTCCCAGACTGCATCCCGGAGAGTCTTCTTCCTCACCAGCTGCTCGTGCTCCTCGCCCTATGGCCACCCTGGAAAGCTTGTCGGATTTGATTGATGATTTGCGCTCCTCTCTCCGCGATGGTATTATGGTGACAGATTGGAGAGTCAATTGCATGATCGATTACATCTCTGAGATGAACTGCTCTTTGATCCGCTGTCACACTGCAATAAACAAGCTTGCTCAGGAAGTCAATAACTTGCAGAGTTATCCTCCTGGGTTTCCTCGCAAGGACGCTACTGCATCACAACATGAGAACTCTCCTCCGGAGGCTGAAACCAGCAAAAGGGCTGCCACTCGCCCGCATACCGCTCCTCCAAAGGAGTAAATGGAGGTACAAGTCTAGGCTGAAAGACTTTAAACATTAAGCGCTGCATGGGAGGCAACCCATTTCAACCGTAGCTGTAGAGGAGACATCAAACGCAGATTTGCTTTCTTGAACTCTTCCTTCTATTTTATTTTCATGAATTTTAAGTTGTTTTAGGTTTCGTTGTGTTAACTTTCTCTTCTATGCTTGATTTATGCTTTGCATGATTTATATTTGTTTGTACATTGAGGACAATGCATGAATTAAGTATGGGGGAAGGGTTATTGCTTTATTGTGTTTTTAGTAGTTAGTATATAAAAAAAAAATGAAAAATAGTTGATGTTGGATTGTGTTTTTATTGTGTTTTTAGTTGATGTTGTGATACACTAAGGTATATTGGATTAAACATAGTCTTGAAAAAGGGTAGCTGTTTCAGTCCCATTGCACATCGAGACTCCCTGTTCCCGTACCTAAGTGTTGAAATTAAATTAAATTGTAAAAAAAAAAAAAAAAAAAAAAAAAAATTGTTGGTTTTAGAGTGTTTTTGTTTGTGTGTTTGAGTCTTAGGATGCTCCTAACGTCTAGGATGAACATGTCTCCGAATTCATGGCTGAAGGTTTTCACAATCAAAATAGGACTTAATTGAATTCTGTGGTTAATCGACATTGTGATGCTTGTATGAAGATTTGAGATAGGATTGTAACTTGGTTCATTAAGCATGCTAGGATTAAGTCTGATTCATTTGACCCAAGTGAGTTTTTGTGCTAAAATACTTTCTTTTCGAGTGCTTATTGATAATTCTAGAATTTCGTGGCTGTATTTGCAAAACCTCATCATTCTTTGGAAATCCAATGATCATGTGCCATAGATTTTAATGGACTAGAGAATACTAGAACTCGACTGTTGTGACTGTCAAAACTTGTATGCCATAATATGCACTGATCCTGGATAGGATAGAAGGCATTAGGGTAACCACCAAAGCCAAACAAGCATGTGTCCCCAATTGTGCCCGTCGTGGGACTCCTTAGAATGAACCCCCTTGAGCCTACATTGAAAACCTTTATTTCATCACCTCACTACCCTACCATGAGCTTAGTACAGGATATCTCTACCCTTGTCTTAAGGACTTAGTAGAGCATGACATAGTATGTAGGGGTGACGATGAAAGACAAGTATGGGGTGGGAAAAATCCAAGAAAAAAAAAATTTTGCCTTGAAAAAAAAAAAAGAAAGAAAGAAAGAAAGAAAAGCGGCAAAAGAGAAGAAAAATTGAAAAGAAAACTCTTGGGAAAATGTTGAAGTGTGGTTTTGGACTTGCAAATTTGTAGAAGGCTCAAAGTTGAAAATTATGCCTTTGTCCATTCCCATGTTGGTTAGAGTGAAGGTTTGGCCCAAAACAATGATATTTGGTCTACAAAAATGATGACATAAGGTGGTCCTTATATGCTCTGCTAAGTCCTTAGGATTTTTTTTGTATCCTTAATCTTCATTTCGAAAACCCTAGCTTAGCCCCATTACAACCTGTTTTAAGTGCTGACTTGATCCTTGAGATGGGCAGTCTTTGGTTAGTGGAGTCAGTTACGCAGTCGAGCTTATGGTTTAGGTCCATTTGTGCACTTAGTCATTTCATGAGGTCTTTAAAAATTCTTCACAAAATGTGTTTATTGATGAAATATGCAAGCTGTTTGTTGCCTTACAATTTGTTCTCTTGCATATACTTGAGTGTGAAGCTTTTAAGCATAGCCATTTCTGAGAGAAAAATCGAGAGTATGCCCTGTAAGTTTGGATTGGACTTGTTCGAAACATGCTATCATTCACTGTATAACTTAAGTTCTCCATATCTTGCTTAGTCATATGAATGTCACAGGTTTATTAACCATGGAATTATCTTTGTGATTTTGATTAAGTGTTTAACATGAAAGCCATGAGTTTGGAGTCTCTGAGACAACAGTTAGGAGCAATAGAGTCATTTACTTGCCTTTTGTCAAGTCTTTGTTCTGTTTTGGATTTTTTTTTGTTTTGTTTTGCTAAGGGACTAGCAAAATCTAAGTGTGGGGGAATTTGATAGGAGCATTTTAATGTGATATTTTAATAGTTAATTCCTCACATTTTGCTTAGTTAATTCCTTAACTGAATCGATTTTAATTCAATTTCTATTTTTAGGTACATTGGAGTAAATGAAGGTGAAATGAGCGTTAGGTCCATAATTACCTAGAAATGATGGAGAAGAATGAAAATGCACTAAAAAGTCAACCTTGAATATTTTCTTACTCCGGCTAGGAGAATCAGAGCCAAGCAAGGAAGAAGGAGCGGCCGCCTGACCAAATGAACTTCAAATGAGCTGAAACCTTCCAGATCCATTCTAGACACCCAAAGGATCATTTCTTATGAAGAGTGCCAGAGAAAAATATGAGTGGAAGGCCTTCAAACAATCAGCCCAATTTTCTACAGAAGCAAAACTGGAAAACTGGACCTGTAAGAGGTCCAGCAGCATTTCCGGCCCAACCACATGGAATAAAGCTCTGAAAATTTGTCAGGATGATCTACACTCATAGTGAAACATTTTTTATGAAGAAGTCGAAGGCTCATTCTGAAGTTTTGATGGAGAAATAATTGAAGGAATAAAGGGGAAGAAACTGACCTTAAAACAGCTCAACACCACATATTCATGTTTCCCACCCATATGAAGAAAGCATTTCTTTTTCCTTGGATACATATTTTCTACTCTAAAACATCATCATCACTTCCACATTTCTTCACCTTCATGCTTTGCTTTCATCATTACCTCATCTTTTACATATTTTACAAACCACTTTCATACTCCACTTTCATTATTTTTCTTCATCTCATCATTTCACTCTTCTTTTTCTTCCCTATTTAAACACATTCTCCTCTCACTCTCAATCACCAATTCCTTCATCCATCTCATCTTCTTTGTCTCTCCATTTCCTTTCCATTTTTCTCTTCATTCTCTAGTTCTTAGTTTTGCATTTTCAAGTAAAGAGAAGAAGAAGAAGCCGTGAGGACATAGCCTCCATCGTCCACCTTGAAGACTTGCTTCCAAGATTCAAGATTCCAACGTTCAAGCTCTCCATCTCCATCTCCCCTCACGGTGTAATTCTATCTTTTTCCTTGTAATTTCTTTTGGTTTTCTTTGTTTGGATTTGTAGAACTATGAATTCTAGTTAACAAATAATGTTAAGGGCAAAGTTTAAAGCCCGTTTATATGTTTTGAGATAAAGTTGTGATTTCTATATGTTGATTTTTATGTTGCTTATGTGGGTTTGTTTAATTAAATTTGCATGATAGAAAACTTTTGTATTTTAATCTTATGTGGTTGCAAACACTTAGGGTTTTGATATAATTGGTGCTAGGTTTAAGAACATGAAATCGACTTTTCGTTTTGTGTAAACTTGAATCAAAGTAGTAAAGGTTTTGTGCAAAGACCGAATTTAATTAAAGAGGATTGCAATTAGGTGGACTTTTCCATACTAAGTTGTACACTTGAGTTGATAGCCTTTCTCTATGTCTAATGCGTTGAATATGTCATGATTGACTAGCTTTCTAGGGCTTGATTGCATGTTTGATAGGATTAATCTAGGTGCTTTCGCTTAGGTTAATTAGCATTGAAAAGTAAAATATGGGAAATCATTTGCTTTCGAATGTTTCACATGATCAACTCCTTTCACATGACTTGGAAGAACAATGTAGGGTTAATTCGAATTCAATGATAAACTTGGGTTTAATCTTTGTTTCTTATGTTTCATTCTTGTATATGTGTTTTTATATTTTCTTTATTTTAATTTTCAATTCTTTAATTCTTAAAACCCCCCCCCCCCTTATTTTTGTTCACTTGTATATATTTATTCTTTATTTTATTTATGTAAATAATTCTTTTCTTTATTTGTTACACAATTACAGGTGTACCCTCAATCCCCGGAATAGAACGATCCCTACTTACTTATACTACTAACGACATTTCAGGGTTAAATCGAGCGCTTGCTCAAAGCGCATCACGGTTCACGGTGCAGTGGTATTCGGTGGGCGGTTCGGGTACTTTCCGGCAGGTTCCGGGAAGGATTTTTCCGGTTCCCGAAAACTGGGGTGGCGCTGCAACTTCTGACAGAGGATGGCTGTTAAAAGTAGACTGAAAGGATGTGAACCAGGCAGGGAACCAAAGGATTCTTCTTGGGGCCAGTTCAGTCACTTTCGAAGGCCGATTCAGGTGGATTCCGGCCAATTCTGGGGGTGGCGCCGCCGGTTCCGAGTTCCTGGAGTCTGTGGCTTCAAGGAGGGCGGCAGAGGTTTCTGGGATTTTAGGGTCTCAGCTGGTTAGGGCTTCGTGTTGATAACGTGTTGTAGAGAAACTGAATTTGAGAGGAATTTGCTATGTATTCTCATTGATAATAGGGCCTATATATATAGAGGATTACAATGCATAGAGTCAGAATCATACAAGGAAAGATAATCTGTAGATTCTTCTATTTGAACCCTATTACTACTAGGTCAAGTAACCTAGAGTTTGGATCAAACAAAAATAGAGATATCCTTAAACATTAACAAGTTTCTTTTAAAAATACAAAATTCATCAATATTTAAAATAAATAAAAAACACGTATATCATTCGTTTATTAAACAAAAATTACTTACTCACTCTGAAGCCAATAATGAAGAAAATCCTTATAAAATAAGTAATTTTAGGAACTTTCTATGTAATAGTATAAATGCAACCAGAAAAGGATAAAGAAATTATATGCTAACATACAATAAAAAGAAAAACACAAGCACAAATTTAGACACAAAAGTTGAGTGAAAACCTTTGGCTAATAAGATGCTTCCATTGGCCGAAATACCAAACCACTTGACACTGAATGATAAATTCTACAGTAATAAAATTAGATGTATTTCGTATGGACACTTATTATATCACCTTAACATTGTGTCCACAAAATACAACCATTACCTCGCTAACACATTAATTCACCTATTAAGATCATAGAAATTATTTGATGTGTTGTAAATTTTCATTAAATTTTTCTTACCCCAATTTATGTACGCAAGCGTTGCACTAATATGGTAGATATATATATATATATATATATATATATATATAATATATAGTATGTAATAGAACATTTTGGGTAGACTGGAAAAACACGTGTCGCAATTTGGCTATGCTTCTCTGCTAAAAGAAGAAAATTAACTGCAACGGCTGTCTCACTTTTCCCGCGCTCTGTCTCTGGTTCGTCAGGTTATATATAAATCCCCTCAGATCGTACTTACCGGACCCCCTCCCCTCTCCCTCTCTCTCTCTCTCTCTCTCTCTCTCTCTCGAATCCCATTCCCTTCCCTCTTAAACCCTAAAACCCCTTTTTCAAATCCCAAGAAACCAACCCCAATTCAATTCCCCCCCAAACCCACAAAAGAAAAATGACCAAGATCGATTCCCTCCGTCGATTCCTCCTCCCCTGCTTCGCCCCTCCTCCCCCGCCGCCGCCACCGCCACCAAGAAACGCCTCAGCACCTCCCTCCGCGACGACATCGTCGACGACCAAGAACCCGCCCAAGACTCCGACCCTTCCTCCCCCACCGCCTCCTCCACGTCAGCGCCCTCCTCCGCCCAGCCCCGGCAGTCGAAGTCGATGGTGATCGGCACCATCTTCGGGCACCGCCGCGGCCACGTCTGGTTCTGCGTCCAGCACGACCGCCTCTCGACCCGACCCGCGCTCCTCCTGGAGCTCTCCATCTTGACCCACCAGCTCGTCAAGGAAATGCGGTTCGGGTTGGTCCGGATCACCCTCGAGTGCGACGACCGCTCCTCCGATCTCGCCACGTGTCCTCTCCGGTCCGTCCCCGTCTGGGCGCTGCACTGCAACGGCCGCAAGCTCGGGTTCGCCGCCCGGAGGAAAGCCGGCGACAAAGTCCGCCTGATGCTGAAGGCCATGGAGTCAACGACCGTCGGAGCCGGGGCCTTGCCAGCCGGGTTCGGGTTCGGGTCCGGGTCGTCGGACTCGGAGGGCCCGGTTATGTACATGAGGTCGAATTACGAGCACGTGGTTGGGAGCGCCGACTCGGAGTCGTTTCATCTGATCAACCCGGATCAGTTCCCGGGTCAAGAACTCAGTGTCTTCTTGCTCAGGTCCAGAAACTCGTAGAGTCTGGTTTTAATTTATTACTATGGGGTCTTTTCGTGATTTTCTCAATGTCAGAGGGGTAACATTGGAAAGGTGGAAAACTAGTTGTTTTCTGGGAAAGAAACAAACCCTGATTGGGGTCCGGTTTTGGATTTTCTCTAGGATTTAAGAGAAATTCTGTTTCTTTCCTAGGGTTGGCAATGTAGATTGTAACAAAATTAGGGGTAGGGCTAGTTCTGAAGAAGAAGAAGAAGAAGAAGAAGAAGATCAATGTACAAATTTTGGTATCACTAAAAAGGTGATACAACAGAACAATGGAATTCATGGATTCATGAAATTTTAATGTCACTTGTCTTTGCTTCTGGCTTTTTGTATATAACTAACCATATACCAATTGAGCGCATGGGTAAAGAACAATTTTGCAATCATTGGTCATCTTTTAATGTTTTGAATTTCACAACTTTATTGTAATGGCTTGTAATCACTGGCTGTGATGCTTCTTGATGTGGGTTCTGAAGCGCACTGTGCTCCACTAATGCTTGAGATTATGAATCTTTTGTTCAAGGGTTTTTTAGTTGTTTGAAAAGTTTGGTCATGTGTATGAACATAGTACATTTTAGGACCACTTCAAAACTTCAAAGAAAGAATGAACACTTGTGGTTGCACTCTTCTACAAGTTTTACCGGCATAAGATATTTTCGATACAACTGTTATGATTTTAACACTTCCTAATGCAAACAGACTTTCACATTAAACCCAAAGAAGATTTTTTGAGACTCAAAAATGACATCATAGTACAACATTAAACCTCCACCACCTAAATTCTTCATAGTTTGGCTAATTAGAATTTTCTGCAGCACCTTAACTTCTGTAAGAACATCCTTCACGTATTTGTCACTAAAATGCTGGAAGGAAAAGCTGTGGTGCGTGAAACAGATATGCCAACTCTCATGCAGAGTCATGCCATGGAATTGGCTTACAAGGCTCTTGATCTACATGAAGTTTCTGATTGTCGATCCATTGCTCACTATATCAAGCAGGTTTGTTTAATTATACCCTTGAAATTAAATACTCTTCAGTTGGCTTTGTATATATGAATGCACCTCCTCTGAACAGGAGAAAAATAAGGATTAGAAAGTTGGTTTGTGATTGTCATCATATCTTTTGTCGGCTGAATTTTATAAAAACGTCACAAAACGATAGAGTTTGATCAAAAGGGTAAAATATGTGGATTAAGGCAAGATTAGAAAAGGGTCTCCTTTCTGAAAAGAAATGCAGGGACAAGGATCCAAACGCTAACTTTGCAGCAAGGCATGGTAGCATTTATTCTGGAAGGAACTAATAAAGTAATAAACCAATTTAATATCAAAAAAATTGGATAATCTCCCCCAAGTAGCAGATTTCAGCTATCACTTTAGGCTTAAATTAGTCTTTAAACTTTAAAGTGGTACAAGTTCCTTTATGTTAGGACAAAAGTTTAAATCTTTTAGTTCAAGAAAGCTGCGTAATTAAACTAATCAAAAGGGTTTAGTGTGCTATTTTTATAATTAGTTCTTGGTTTGTATAGGGAAGATCAGGGACTAGTATTAGCTTGAGCTTTAGAATTGAATCTCTCCTGTGCTTCTGTCTGGAAAAAGTAGATATTCTCTTACTTTTTGTCTGGAAAAACACCTTCTCAAAGAAGAAATGGGTTCTGTTCATCAGCTATAAGGGGCAATGCAGAAGGCTTTAACTATTGTATATCTTTCACTTTAAATCATATATGATCAATGATTCAAGCAACTAGACAACTACTGATGAAACTAAAAGACCATTTAATATCTTTACCTTGATCACATGCTTAATCGATTAGATAAAAAGTGGTTGCATGGTTTCCCTAAAGATTTCGAAGGAATGATTACCAAGCTTTCAATTGTCTTGAGCAGAAATTTGATGAAGCTTATGGTCCTGCCTGGCACTGTGTTGTGGGCAAAGACTTTGGATCTTGCATCACGCATTTCTGCGGAAGTTTCATTTTCTTCCATGTGGAGATGATGGAGTTTCTCATATTCAAGGATGGCAGAGAGTCTAGTGAAAGCAGGGAAGAGGCAATTGGGGTTCTGCAAAATGGAAGCTTATCGGATTAGTGTACTTTACATATCGAATTAGCATTCTCTATGTTTAGTATCTGCATTGATCATGCCTTAGTGTTAGTTCTCTTTCTTTTATGTCGATCAGAAATGTTACATACAGGAACGAACACAATATGACAGAAGCTAAGTTTTCGATGATAAACTTCAAGAGATTATATTGTACAACGTGTGTGTATCCACTCATAAGAAAAGAATCAGGAATATCATCCTATCACATCCTGCTACCTTAGCTTGAACATCGTGGAGTGAGTGTCCTTTCCAACAGAAACCTTGTTTGTAAAATTGTTCTCATACTGCGATTCCTTTTCATCAAGGTACAGTAGATATGTCCATCCACCAAGCATGTTTGCTTGTCATGAATGTCAAATATGCCCTTGATAGTGACCTTCACAATCAAAAAGACTTGCTCATTGTATAAGCAATGAAAAAGCAGGTATTCCTTTTTCTATTTATGGAAAACAACAACAATAGAGGACATGCCATTCCCCATTCCTGAAATAGAATGTTGCTTGTAGCCTTGTAGAGCTTCAGGATCATTGTCCAACTTTGATTCGATCTGTAATCACACAAGGAACCAAGAGAAAAATCCGAGATGGCCTCAGATTGGATTTCAAAGTAGCCAAAATAAATTATAGGGAAAACATCACAAATGGTGTATGAACTTTAGGCATTTCTACACTTTAGTGTACCAACTTTCATAACTATCAAAATGGTGTATCAAGTTTGCTCCAATCTTTCATTTTGGTGTACACCGTTAAATTTTCAGTTATCTTTGCAAAAAAAAAAAAATATTTCCGTTATCTTTCATTTAGCTTTGTTAGTTTTTTTTTTTTTTTGTAAAGATAACGGAAAGTTATCTTTCCTTAAGCTTTGTTAGTTTTTTTTTTTTTTTTGTAAAGATAACTGAAATTTTAACGACGTACACCAAAATGAAAGATTGGAGCAAACTTAATACACCATTCTAATAGTTATGAAAGTGGGTACACTAAAGTGTAGAAATGCCTAAACTTCATACACTATTTGTGAAGATATCCCTAAATTATAACCAATTTCTTCATGTGGTGATATATGTTGTGATTGTAGTCCAGAGGCTGGTTACGTCACATGATAGAGAAACTACTGTTGGATTGATTACCTGAGTTTACAAACCGAAAAGTTGATCGGTTGATCAGCATGCTAGAGTCCCTCCTCTACTGTTATAATTGTAAGGAAATGATGACCTGAAAATGCACAAACAGATAATAAAGAGCACAAGACAATCAAAAAGGTGCATCAAGTAGTTTAGCTTCATGAGATCTAACAAGTCTTGCATTGCCAGTGAGGACGAGGTAATCCGCATCCCAAGGGCTAGATACAACAAACATAATAACATATGAGTAGATCTAAACCTCAGGATGCAGATTACCCGATCCTTACGCAATAATATCAACCTAATGAAGAACAGATTAGTGTTGATAAGTGTGGAGAGAAGGTTCTCAGGTTCTTTGCAAGGAGTGAGTGAGCCTAATCTTATGAGAGCATTCAGTATTTATAGTGTTCTTAAAGTGAAGATGATTAAAAAATGCAATGGAGGGTGGATAAAGCAGAATGATAAGGTGCCCAGAATCAACATGATCGATTCTGTTCTCGATTGACCAATGAATCAATGATATTGTAGGGACAATTTAACTTTCAAAGACACCAGTCACTGCCTTGACTGCTTTTAAGTTTTCAGGATGTTAAGAGATCTTGCCTTGGCCGTAATGAAAGATTCTCAACAAACTAAGGGATTAGTAGAGTTGAAGATTACTATTCTAATTGAGGAAGGCTTTTTCCATACACCTACTCATCATGATGATCAGGATTCTCTAGTTCTACCTAGCTCTCTTTCAAAGATGATGAACTGAAAAGGAAAGCAGTGCCACATTTACATGTTCCAACAGATTTTCATAGTCTCAATCAGCTTTTAAGTAGCAGCATTTTATTCCCTTGGCTATTCAATGAAGTGTTTTATTATTCCCCAGCTCAGAGAGGAGAAGCAGCTTGTTAAGTTGCAGTGACTTGTAACAATGATCTAGAGGCACTTATCTTCTAGATCTTGAGTAGTCGATTACTAAGGTTATTAGGTACTCTATTAAGCTAATGCAACTAAATCCCATATTTATAGAAAACATAATATTAACATCTTCATTATTACTGGCGCCACAGTATGCAAAACAACCGAGGACCAGTTCGGGATTGAAGTGATTTTCACTGTTGTGGGCATCATCAGTGGCGATTTTAATCCGTGAACAGCGCAATTGTAAGGGTGTTTAGTGAACTTTGATGTTAAGTTTATCAAACCTCTTGTGCTGCTGGTTAAGCCATCTGGAAGCAGCTTTATTGATCATAGTAGGGCCAAACTGGCCATTAATCCTATAACTTTAAAGTTGTTTGTGCAATTGTGCACAACCACATCTTGCACTGGAGACGAAAATCTTTGACAGAAACAGAAAAGTAGAGGCGCCAACCCACCAGCATGATACACACCAACCAATTAAAAAGTGCAAGTTGGGGATTCAAGATCTCAAATTAAGAAAGTTAGCTCGGTCATGTTAGACAATGTATATCAAGCTAACACACGACCGTATATAAGGAATAGTGTCAGTAAGATTTTCCTTGACCAAGAGTGGCGATGTTGGTATTAGCATTTGCTATCATTGGTTGGCAGGACCGAGGAGATGGTGTTCTGTCCCAGATTGCTCAAAACAATTTGCAAGGATTGAGATATTTTCTGGGACGTGTATGGCTAAAACGGGAACTAGTCATGATGGTACCTCGAGATTTTGATTGCCTAAATCGCATCTCTCTTCCGACATGGGAATAGATACCAATTTGGTTACTTTTTCACAAGTAACTTATATTAGCAGCTTCTATGGAACTCTTGCTGAGATGTATGGACTAGTTTTATAAATGAAATTATGAATTGCATATATGCAATATTGCTGTCGATGCAACTTTACGGTACTAACATATTCCCAGCATCACCATCTACTCTAGTACTCTAGGACCATGAAAATGACATCGAAATCGAACACTTAATAAAACTGAAGTATTCATATTCCAATTTGAATTGCAGATCCATAGAATATATAGAACAATAAAGAAAAAATGATGAGAATTCTTCCGAGTAATTGTACATAAGCATGATGAGCAATGGCAGAGGGACCTCAAGGTAAAGCAGAGGAGAATTAAATCCAAAAAGACTCTTTTTGCTAATAGCATCTTTCTCTGTTCCAAGGCTTTTCTCTCTCAGCTCTTGGTTAAACACTATATGAACATAATTGAGTTTCTGTAATGGCATATCTTCGATATGAGATATGCATTCCATGATTCCAAATTTCCAATAATAATATACTAGTAAGATCTCCACCACCAATAACTGTCTGATTAAAATTAACTTATAGTTTAATCGAAAATGCTGGTTCTTTGCAGAAATGATTACAGAAAACGACAACAACAAAAAAGTTCAATATGATAATCGAGCATGGAAATACTGTTCAACCTTTTTGATTTCCTACAAGTTCTCTCTGAATACTAATATAAACAAGATCCAACCGTAAGTCTGTACCAAAATCTGGTTAAGTGAAAGAAGCCGTAGTTTTGCAGATATGATATAAGGAGAAATGTCAAAACTGAAGCAGACTATTTAGGTTTATACTTCTTATAGCTTCGGAATAGGTAATGGCAACAAGAAGACGTAGGCAATCCAAAGATTGGAAATTGACATAGTATGAGGAGGAAATCCCTGGCAATTCCAGGTATAAATATATAAACTTCTCTTTGTTTTTTTACATCGCTTTTCCAAAATAGCATCAATATGACGCTCATCAAATCTTATAGTTATGTCATTCCGCAAACAATAAGTTGATGTCTACAAACAAAATAAATTAGAAGTAAAAACTAGAAGATAACAAAGGACCTGCAACAACAAAATTGTTATGATGGTATGATCTCACCTGCGAATACTTATAAAGGTTACTACCTAAAAGGGGAAACATGATACGACTCAAGCAGCTGACTACCTATACAAGGAAAATATGGTCTTATGGCAGAAACCGCAAAATTTACCACCATCAAATTTCTCAACTACCAAAAAACCCCAGTCTTCTATCTATCATGTGTCTTCAACTTACTACCAGAAAACTAAACTCATTCCATGGCACAACAGATGGTGGATAACAAAAGGTTTAGAGGCAACTAGTCACTTGTCTGCATGCGTGACAGAAGCATTTTCAATGTCTCGTACGTCATGAACACAATGCCTACACTGGGAACAACCTTGTAATATTCTGGCAGAATTCCTCTATACAAGCCCCGCAGGCCTTCGTTCTGGATTATCTGCCTAAAAGTTCCTAATAAGCCAGTGTTATAGACACGGGCACAACCGCCAGCCCCTTCCAATTGCATCCTTCGCCTCACCAGATCTAGAGGGAATGTTGCTGAAACAACGAAGAGCAAAAGGTAACCAAGCAGAAGAATAAATCTGATTCATTTCCACTATACCCTAAAAATATCTGTTGAAAGACCAAACCATACAGAGTATAGTTCATCAAAACAGATTGTCTACTGTGCAGAGTGCACCATGCGACATATATGAGAGCTTTTTCTCTTCTTTTTTTTTTATACATAGGAGCATTTAAACACAGGTTAAGGATATAGGAGCATTTAAACACAAGTTAAATCAACTGCAACTGCTTAGAGATTTAAGTTGACCATAAATAGATGGAATATTATAATAGGAAAATTATTTCAAGAATGTCTTGGAACTCGTAAACTTTAATTATAAAATTGAAAACTCGCACCAGGTAGTCACAGATCAATTACCTGTTGATGAGGCAATGCCTGAAAGACTGCCGCAAGCAAGACTCACCATGACTGTAGAATCGTTGGGCCTGATATCAAAGGAATTAAAAGTAAAATTACAATTCAAACCGCAGCAGAGGAAAATTAGACAAGACTGCAAAAAATTCAGCATCAATTTAACGCATTGTCCAATCAAGAATCTTCACCTTTCAGACTGCCAAAAAGACCTCAAAGCCTCATAAACTGAGAAACTGATTGCTATGCTGGGTCCAACACCCTATGCCACAAGTAAAAGATGACATTTAGTATCAGAAAAGAAAAAAGGTAGAAAAGAATGCTCAGATACAGATAAAGCATACCAACAGAGTTGCTCCAAGTCCTTTATACAATCCCAAAAATCCTTCTTCTCTGCAAATTGTATGAAATGCATGCCCGATGCCTCTGTAGTATAGTGCATTTCTCTACAAAATTTGATTACTGATAATGATCAAACTAAAAATGTTATTGTGGGGGGGGGGGAGGCGGTTAAAAATCAAATTCTAGACCTAAAGTAATCAACAATTACATGAAAATTGAGAACAGAGAGATGTTTTCCCTATTTTTAACTCACTAAGACATATGCCAAATTTACCTGAGCTGCTAGACGTGTCCTCACAAGATCTAGTGGATACGTAGCTGAGGCAGCTGTAATACCTGCCATCCCACCACCAAGAAAGTGTACACACATATTGGCAGTTGCATTACCCCTAAGATCTTCACCAATAATTGAATGCAACAACTGCAATATGAAAATGGGGTCAGATGAAATCAAAAGCAAGCTGCAGAGCCAAGTTATCAGTCTAGTTTAACAGCTTAAAATTGGACCAAAGCATTTGTTTACTGACTTTCTTGTAGCGTTCATAAGCATAGAAGCTGACTGAAGAATATGGAAGACGATGAGCAATAGTCACGAGATTGCCTCTCCAGAATGCTCTAAAACCTTCCTCATTGGCAATACGTGAAGCCTCTCGCCATATGCTCGCCTTACTCAATGCTGAAACATCAGAATGCATTCCTTGCACCTAATAGAAGTAAATGATTGTCAGCCAACTACCATTTAGAAGAAACAGTAAGCAAAAGAGATAATTGCAATGAAATTCCATACAGGAAGAATATGATATGATTCCCCTTTGGGTCATTTACTCATTTATCATTCCAACCTAAGGATGGTAGCCAGCATAAAGTTTAATACATCAACACTAGATAGCTTTTCACTCATCACTCTCACTAAGAGTTTATTTCATGCTATAATTTTGAACTGGAAAGCTCTTCTGCTTTAGTTTATTGTGTTTTATGGTTTTTTGTATCACTCTACTGTTTTTTCCCCTATTTGTTATTCTCTTTCTTTGTGTTAATAAAAGTTTGTCTCTCATCAAAGATAAATCTCTGTTTCTCTCTGCCCACTCTTCCTAATTCTATCTGTCTATCTTTCCTATTCTCTCTAATCCATTTCCCCCTTCTTATATACTCTTCAAATTATCTTTCTGTATATCTAAGAGTCCGTACTAATGCTACATCACCTCACCCACCAAACATGAACATCGTTGCAAAACACAAAAGCCAATGAACAACTATAGAGCAATCATTCTGCACTTAACCATGTTTTAACAAAGACAGCAATAACTGCAGGCTCCAACACCACTCATTCATATTAAATTAAGCAAGGCAGATACGTCAATAATGCTTAACAGCAAAAACCCAACTCAGATTACAATACCAACTAAACGATTACGAATACGAAATGGAAAAAAAAAAAAAAAAAAAAAAGATTGAACCTGAAAGAGGATGGTGAGGCGAGCAAGTGGTGCGGTACAGGTTTTGCTAAACGCACCGGCAATTCCACCGGCCAAGAGCTGATTCACGGCGCCTATCTGGGATTGGGGATTCAGGGACTGCTTGGGTTGCTGATTCAGAGCTGAGTTCAGGGCTCTCTGGCCTCCTTCTACAACGCCAACCCGAGCTTCCATACTCCTGGCCCTGTATGAAAGTTTCAATCTTTTCAGTCTGGGCGAGCTTGGTTGTTGATGATCTCATATGGGTTTGGAGTTCATGGGTAGAAGAATCTTATAGGAGCTTGAATTGGGGGAAACTGGGGGACAAGGAGTAGGGAAAGAGAGACGAAAACCCTAAGCAAGCGTTTAGACTGGTTTTGCCGAGTGTGGACACGCTTCACATGTGGAACAATTTTCTGCGTGCTTTTGGACGATGATGACTACTTTCCAAGTGAAGCGCTTCTCACTTTTTCTCTTTATTTACTTCTTTAGTTTTTTTTTTTTTTTCTTATAAGTACGATGGGTTTTATCAAAAGCGTCTTTGAGACGTAACTAATATAGAGATCACTTATAATAACTTTTACGAATATTAATTTGACTGAAAATTTATAGAGATGATGTATACATTATGACTTAAAATCTGAACGGTTAAAATATGAATATGTAATTGAAAAGTGGTCAAAATATGAAAATCTGTTTTTTAGCTAAGGAACGAATCTCTTAGCAGAGCAAGCCTATATATATTAACAATTATAATGATTGTATTTATGTGGCACTTTCTCAGGGATGTGGAATATTATTTAACATTGGAAAATTATAAAATTCAGTGGCATGACCGCAGGACAACTTCACCATAAATATATTGAATTTTTTTTTGAATATGAAACTTGTTGAATTTTTACTTTTAGTTAGACAAGAGGCAAGAAGCGCAAGAGAATTATGTTGGAACTTTAGAACAACTTACATATTCCACTTTGCTATAGGAAATGGTTAGCTGATTAAGATGCAAGTGTACACGAATAATTGCTCGGACCCAGTCTTGAGGTTTTTTTTCTTCCCTGAAACAGTCATTTCCGTTTTCAAACACGTTGTAGGTACCTGGAAATTTGTTTCTGGCCCCGTGGAACTCGTCTAAAACGTTTATCAAGTCATAATCTAATTTTCTCTGCTCTGTTAGCTAGTGACCGCCACTAGATATTTGTTTCTGCTGGTATGAGAAGAAAAGTATCGACGTTTGTTGCACGATGATTATTTGGTAAACAAAAGACTTCTTGGGCAAGGGATTGGAATAAAGCCCCAGAGCCGGCCAATTTTTATCGTCAGCGGAGAAGAAGCCCAAGCTAACTGAACTTGTTACCCAATAATCCAATATGTGAATCGAACTCCCTAACAATTGATGGTATCTTTCAACCGATGCGTCTTTGCTTTTGTATACTTTGATGGTTGGCGGACCAAGTGGTGGTTATGATTGCAATGCTTACTCCTTTGCTGTTGGGCTTCGTCACTAAGGGGACAGTGTCGGGTTTCATGTAATACTCAAGTGTAATTAAATACTTGAATGATATGGTAGTGATTTTTCTGTGTCATGCTACTAGTTGGTTGGTTGGTTGCAAGTATCTTGGATACTAGTTGGTGACTCTTATCTGGTATGAATATAATAGATCGATCGCAAATGCATTTCGGGTTTTTCTATATGCGACATTATAGGATGTAAATGAACCTAGCCAAATCAAATTGTGAGATGCTCAAGCTATCGAATTGAACGTACATTTTGTATCGAGGCAGCGAAGTTGAGCTCCGACCCTTTTTTTCTTAAACTTAACCTCAGCTCAGCTCATTTATAAAATGAGATAGAAAAATAAATGGATTTTACAATCACATGCTCAACTTTAACGAATAATTAAGCTCAAACCAAGTAGAAGCATCAAGGAAATGACATTACATTAATGAATTAGCAAGAATGGAAAACAGTTCCTCGTTAGTTCTCATTTAACCAGCAAGGCAGCTCTATTTTTTTTCTTTTTTTTTTCCCTGATAGTCATTTTTACCGCAGTGCAGTGCGCGCAGTAAATATGGTCAAACCCTTCAAAATGGAACTTGCCTTACCCATTTTTATTGGAGGTTGGTATACTCTCCTCTGGCCTGGAATTTCTGCGTGTAAGCATGAACACTATATAGTATACTCAGCTAGATAGGCTTGAATAGTTGCATGGCCAGCAATTACCGAGTACGTAAAGTTTAAGATGCAAGTTAAATTAATACGAGGACCACTCCCACTCATTTTCCAATGTACACTTCAATACCTAGTTGGTAGTTACCAAACTTAGCCAAGCAAGAAGAAGGGACCAGTCTTATCCTCACCAGATTGACCACAATCGTTATCACCTATTTACATCCGAGCAGCTAGCTTTTGCCTCTCTTTTCTGGGTCAGTCTACAAAGTACAAAACTTTAGTTCTGTATTTGGACATTGGACTAGTTAAAGACGAACAGAATTTGTGGCTTTTACGTCTGCAACATATAATCATGAGATGAAGGCAAACCCTACAAAATTAGGGCAAATCATTCATGTCGGATTCAAGCACAATATCCTGATCAAAGGCCATGTCTAATCCCTAGTTTGAATATACTCAATATAGACCTCTGTTTACACAAGAATTTTAACACCCAAACATTCACATTCTCGGAATATTATCCGTAATTTACACAAGGGGGTGTGATAGGTGAATTTAACCATACCTCTAAAACACCAACATGAATAGGCAAATCAATCACTCTAAGCTTGTTTCACCATTTGAATCCTGGTTTTTGACAAATGACTTATGATTGCAACTTTGTTAGTCTAATATAACAATATCCAATTCCATGATGTCCAGATTCTCACATTCCTTACAAGTCATCCCACAAAATCATGCAAAAGTTGCCCCCCCATGACGTCCCTTCCAAAATGCCGATTTTGTGCATCAAAGCCACCCATTGTGTAACCATCGCTATTTCCCTCGAGGCCAAGTCCGAAACGTTGAGCTGTGTTAATGATAGCATAGGGTGGCTCCGCCATACCAATACCATTATTTTGGTGATGAAGTCCAAGCGTTAGTGACACACCATTAGTACTTCCTCCTGCCATACTCGCACCAACATGACCAACATGATGCAGATGGCTTGGCAAGTTATTGTAAGACATGTTCAACTCTTCATGCGTACGCGCAACTGTGACATCCGGAAATTCATTTCTTGGGCGCTTAGATGCTGTGTCTTGAGCTCTATAAGTGGATGTTGAAGGATTCTCAGATGCAACCGAGTTTGCGGATGGTAAATGATCATGATCATCTGACCTATCTGCATTTTGATCCCCTGACTTCTGTGAAGCAATATGAGCTTGCCGGGTTTCTAGCATGTGTATCTCTTCCACCATTGGTTTCCACAGCCTTACTCTTGCATTAATGAACCAATTTGAAACCTAATTTACAATCACACTTATCAAAACAATTGCTTGATTGATCAACATTGAATTCTACTGATATGAACATTTAAATCATGTTAGAAACTAATCATATAATATAGGCACACACCTGGCTTCGTGATAGGCCAGTTTGTTTAGCCAGCATTATTTTATCTGTATCGGTAGGGTAACTGCAGTATAAACAGACAAGATTGACACCATTATAATCAGACAATTGTAACCAGATAACACGCTACAGTAAATGTAGTTCTGTCCCAAGTAATTTTATACTTACGGATGCAAGAAGTGTTCGAACAACCAGGACCTAAGAACGGTAACTGCACGCTCAGGAAGGCCCCTTTGAGGTCGCCAAACAGGTTGGTGCTCGCCAAACTCCGTGCTTTGGAAAGATCTGTGCTGGGTATACATGCCTCGAGTAGTATTACGGAGCATTGGAATAGCTTCATCTTTGTCCCGGCTTACAAAAGTTGTAGCATCCCTACTTGATCTTGAATATTGAAGCTGATCAGTGATCGCATTCTTCAAACACGTAAAGTGTCTACTCATGGCCTTTATTGCCAAGTTTGCATAGGGAGCTGCATTTCCAAGCCCAGCAACATACTCAAATGAGTTCACTACTGCTGTCATCTGGTGATAGTATTGCTTGTACCTCCTGTAAACCTAGGACAAAAGGACAAAAAAAAAGGGCAAATAATTAATAGTACTCAATAAATAGAAGCATTTAAAAATTGTCTAGATAAATCTGCCAATGCAAAGACAATATATATTTTGGGAGATTGCATAACAATGAAAGTTTTCATTTTATCCTCTTGATTGCTTTGAGATGTCGGAAATAAGCACAAGATTTTATTATATACAACTTCAAAGCTAGTACCATCAGCCCTCAAGATATAAAGATCGAGTTTTGAATCCCCATAACCAAGATTTCAACCCATAGTTAAAATGAATGCTTCTTTGATTTTTCTTCTTTGGTCACAAGCCAAAAACCCAAATTATAATCTGTTCTCTCTTAGTTTAGACTTTAGAGCATACAGTCAATTTCCTCTCATTCAAAATGTATAGCATCTGCAGTAATCTAAGATGTATGCAAAACTTTGAACCTGGTTACATGTGCAAGTGAACTTAAACCTATAAACCTTCATAGGCATAGTAAATTTCACGTTTTTACATTGTCCAACTAAGCAGGTTAATGGCCTATGCGTACACATTTCAAAATTTAATTGCATCTACAATGCACATGGAGGAATTATCACATGTCACTAGTACAGAACTCATTAATCTACCCCATCTTCAAATTTGGGAAACCATTATGCTTTCCATGCTTTTCCATGGATTCCCTCCACTATTTTGAAATTGTCAACTATTAAGGAACTCATTCTATAGAGTTGTCAGATGCTTTATAAGCATTAAGCAACAATCTCGGTGCATATATTCCCTCTGATCACCTTTTCCAAAAAGACCTGATTTCTCAAACACATGCATCAACCCTTTAATGCAAGAATCTAATGCAACAACAATTAAAACCCATAAACACGAAATTAATATAAACCAAAAGAACATAATCAAACTAATCTGAATTAGAAAATTAATCAAAATTAGAGCCCTACATACCTCGTCTAGCATGGAAATCAGCCTCGACTTCTTTCTCCGACTCTCACTTCCGTCACCGCCGCCAACACTGACCGGATCGTCCAAGCTCTCAATAGGAGGATCGTCCAAAAAGGATGAGGACTCGTCTGTCATAATTCTGCTAACAGCAGCATAAATTTCACGACTAGAACTACCCACATCACAGAACTCCTCTAGCAACTGCTGAGCTGGCTTCAAGAACCTCGATCCCTTCAAAATCGAAGCGTAGCCGGTAAACGGCCCCAGCGGAGTTGGGCCCGGACTTCTAGACCCGTGACCACCGTCGTTAATGCCCGAATAGCCGTACCTCTGCAGATTATGGACCTCAACGGGTTGTGAAGATAGTGACAAGGACAATGGTTCCGGTTTGAACAGTACAGCTGCTTCATCGTGGAAGTCTCTCAGATGATGATGATTCTGTTGGCTCGGATAAAGAAACATGTTGTTGAGACCGTTAATATCATGGACAGAGTTGGGATTCGGTGCGAAATTCGAAGGTTGAGGATCCAAGTAGGGATGGCGAAAATTGTTTAAAGACGAGGAAGCTGTAGAAGTGTTCATGTAACCCATCAGATTCACGTGGCCCTCTCCTTTGACGGAGCTGCCGGCGCACGTGAGCAAATCTGATGAGGAGATGAGTGAGATTGAGGTCGGATCATAGAAAGCAGCAGCAGCACAACCGTGAAGGTGGTGAGGTCCGGGTTCTTCACAAACCGGGTGGGGTTGACCCGGCAAGAACCGGAGCTTATCTCTTCTGCTTTGTTGAGGGACATGGTAGGGCTCAAAACCCTCAGCCATGGATGAGAAATCTTAAGTAGAAAGGAAAAGGGAATGGATTGAAGACTAGTTAGTTGGGTAATAAAGGAGATAATGAACAGTGAAATGAAAGAAATGAGAGGCTAGTATGGCAGAGAGAGATTTCTGATACGTGAATTGACTGAGAATTGTGGGTATGGAATTTCTCATGTCAGGATGAAGACACAAGCTCTTCTTTTATGTATGGAAATCTCTCGCTCACGCACAGATTTTGGACGCAAACAAAATCTAGTTACAGTCGCTTGCTTTCTTTCTGGTAGGAGAGGGGAGAGAGGGGAGAGAGTGCATAGGGTTTCGAGGAACAGAACGACGACCGGCTATTTCCGGTAATAATTGAAGTCACTACTCGCTGTGCGCAGAGATATTTCTGACAGGTTTTGGGAGTTGTCGTTTTATGATGATTTATTTGTTTCTGTGGGTTTTTATTTGGTTTGCTTATTATTCCGATCGAAAAGAAAGAAAAAAATGTTGGTGGTTTTAATAATGATTTTGTATTTATTCCGTCATTGGGCGGTGATGACGCACGTGAGAACGCGGGAACAGAGTTTTACAGAGTGTTATGAATGAAAGGCTGAAGATTTTTTGCACTTCTCCACACTCATCCGCCCAAACTCTCTCCCTCGCTTTTCTCAGTTCTCACTTCACGAGGCTGTCTTCATTTTTCTTAGCAAAGCAGGTTTTCTTCAGTTTATAATTTTACAATTATTAGTTACTTATCTAATTTATAATAAGAGCATTACCCGTGAATCCATGATCCATATATATACTTCAATACTTGGTAACCCGGCCACTAGTACAGTGGTGAGTTTGAAACATATTTGATCACGTGTATTCATCAGGGAGTATTCAGAGCACCACCGTGCACTTGCACCAACACAAATAAATGGTTAGATTGCATTAAATATATTTTTTGTTTATTAAAAATAAAGGTGATAATAAATATCAAGGGTTGAGATTATTTTATAAGGGTTTTGTCACTTGCACCGTCGGTGCATAGAATAATTTCCAGTGTATTCATTAGTCAAGAGGTGAGGTGAGGTGAAGCTAAAGTTTACTAATTTTCTTTATTAGTTGGTATGTTGGTGTTTCGCTTCCACTATTTTAGGACTCGTAGAAAGTTTAGTGACTTTTATTGTTGCCTCATGGTGTATTATAGATATTTAGCTACATTATATGCATTTCTAATTTTATGAAGCTGTTCAGACATGTTAATTAATTTAAATTAAAAAAAATTATTAAAACGAGCCGGGAAGAGCAAAGTGCTCTCCCATCCCAAATTTGACTTTAAGTTAGAAGTAGGCTTCTTCTATGGCTCATGTGTTGTACTACAATCTTACTTATAACTTTTCCTTTTATTTGAACGAAATTGTTTCATTGTGATAAGAAAAAAGATATACTTGTACTTGGAAGTTATAGTGATGAGTTTCTTATGGAATACTATCCTTTTTTTTTTTTAGGGGACGGAATCAGGTTCTATTAAAATAACAACTCTCTCAGTCAAGTTAGAGGAATTCAAAAATTCCTCATATTACATTTCAATGCACAACTTAGCCTACAAAGAGCAAGGCTAACAAAAGCAAAAAAAATAAACAAACTAGAAAATGAAAATACAACAAGCAAATAAACCCTACACCTATCCAACCCTAAATCAAAACAATTGACATGACAAGCATTGACGCCTAAGATCTTCATGGTGTACATCGCCACTCATCAAATCAGCACACAGTAACAATCAAGGTCAGAATAGGATGTGAGCCGAGCCAAACTCAATTATTCAAAGCAATAAAAATTGAAAAGCTACCACTTCCCCAAAAGCCCACAACAGGCCTGATCCAATCAAAGAAAGGGAATAAGAGAATGGGCTTGCCCAGCCAAACCATTAAAAGCGGCCCACGTAGGCAGAGGCCTACTAGCCCAGGCCCATCTCCTACCCCTCACCTTCCTAGACCCGCCCGCATCAGCGTTCAAGTGAATAACCTTCATTCACCGATCAGGCGGCCGGTCGTGGACCTCCACCATTGCCATGGTCAAGTCTGGACCCCGACCTGGATCCACACGACTTGTACTCCGACCTGGATACTGCACAAGCCACCGCCTCCTCGTCGTTGAGACAATCAACCTTGGCTGGAGAAATCGAAATCTGCAACACGAACCTAAATCCAAACACTGTCTCAACCCAACACCCTTAACAGCGATCGGAGCCTAGCACACCTGGAGCAATCAACATCGTCAACTGCCACTGCCCTCGCCGTGATTAGAGCCTGTCACTGCCTGGATCGAGACCCGCCATCACGATCTGAGAAGCCTCCAGACCAGGAAACCCCTCGTCGCACCCACGATCGCCGCATAGAACCTTTCCTGCGTTGTCGCCATCCACAATCGCCGCCTTGCCTAGAGGAAAGCGTCGCCGCAAGTTGAAACCTAAATTTCAAGAACCAATTGTGGAATACTATTAATTTGTCATGGTATTGAAATAATACCGTTTTCTTTTAAATAAAATATAAAATAAATAAATAAATATAAAAATAATGGTGATTATCCACGATCATTTAGTTTTTTTGGCATAAATATTTCATTCATAAGTCAGATGTCCTCTTATTGACTCTCATAATCGTCTATAAGCGATTATTTGATCATTATCTATCTTTAAGGTATAACGATAATTGCTCGATTACTTATTTGAATTGATCAAGTTTAAAAATAAAGGGAAAAACTTTATATATGACTCCATCTATATTTATTAACACACAAAGAGAATCATAATGCAATTAGATCTCACATAAAGAAGTAAGCAAGTACTCATATTTCTTCATGAATTCAATTACGTTATAGAAGTATTGGCAAAAACGGAGCTACAAATAATATAGACATTTCATCTATAAATATTATTAGATGTCCACCAAACTCAAATTGGAGCCCACTTTTATTTTTAACCTCAACAACCGACTCCCCGATAGGTAATCGAATCTTCAAACTTCCGTTTACTCTCATTTTTTATTTTTCTGTTTCAAATAATTAAGTAAAAGTATCACAGGTTATTGCTGATTTGAATTGGTAAATGATTCGCAGAATTACCCACCAACTATAATGGTCGTAACTTTTTCTCTCTAAATGATGTGGACGCTAATTTTGAAACAAAAACACGCTCCTTTTGACACACTTTTTGGAATTCAGATAGGCAATCAAAAGGTAAATAAACTATATAATAAGTTACGTACTTGAGTTTAAAGGAAAAAAGTGTAACTAGGGATTCTAAAGCATAAGCCAAAAAGAGGTAGGCAATTAATTAAAGTTGCATGTTGATTAAAGTTATATTACACGTTCGTAACCCCATATGAGTTACCTTACTAATTAGGGCATGGTGTGCCGTTTAGGAAAACAAAGAATCAGGAGCCAACTTCCTCATCTCGGAGATTGAAATGTTCTTTTTATAGTTTTGAAGGCCGAACCCTTTGACCCCTTTTTATTATGTAGCAAGGATCTATATGTTAGGCATATTGGAGGCCCCATAATGGTTTGGTAAAACAGATTAGGCTCCACACTAAGAGGTCCCATAATCACCAGTATAGCTAGGTTAATGATGATATTGTACTACATATAATTGATGGTTGGCCGGTGGGAGCAGAGAGCGTTGGTCAGGTGATTTATTTCTAGTTAATAGACTTTTTCTTGAATTTTTCTTTTAGGTGGAAAACAACTTTATTAAAGCTCAGCAGACATTATAATTAATTAAGAAAAAGTTTTGGCCAAAAATAAATAGAAATTATTAAACCATGCATACATTTGTCTAGAAAATATGTCTTTTTTTTTATTTTTAGAAAATGTCTTATTCTGATTGACATCTCCTATATATCGAGCTTTTGTTTAGGGAAAAATACTGTTGAATAATTAGCATATGTGTGTATGCGCCATTCATTGATTCACATGTCCTATCGCACCAACAAACGTTATGTTCCCTCAATTGTTAGGGATGTTCAAAGATCACATCCTTTATAAGAGTGAATTTAATGTGGACTAACGAAATGATTTCATGTACACAACTTTACTATGCTTGTATCTGTCCGGATCGATAGGCCCAACTCCACATAATGTTGCCAACTATCCTCCAACTATTCAGCGGTACGTAAACTCACCGTGTATCTAAGTTGGTAAGTTACGTATCTTACGAACTAAGTTGTCCAGGTGGCTTCGTTTCATTCGCGGAGTGAAATTCGTGAAAAAGTTACTCCATTGTTTCCATTAGGATGAAAAATTTAGATTCCCACTATTCAGCTTGGTAACAATAAGAATCCTTGGACATAAAACACGCCGTATAATTAGACCCTTTTACACAAACAATTTTTGAATACATAAACAAAGATGATTGGAACTTGGAAGCCTTGGATTGTAAATAGGAATAGTACATACACATGAAAGCCCTAGCAGTACTCCAAAGAGAGAATAGGAATCTCTGTTGGGAACAGATGCATTTGGTTTGAAATTGATTGGCAAAGGGTCCTTTACAGTCCCTTCTCAAAGTCGATCCCTGTGAGTTTTAACCCACAACTCCATCACAATCATCACGATATGAAATAATGATAACAGGGAAGTAGTTCGAGTAGATCGATCCACGTGGGCTGATACACACAACTGACATGAACTGTTAAGAAAGATTGGATAGGGAGACGTCCAGGTGACATCGTCATGCTAACGTTCGCTCACTGCAGATCGACACTACAAAACCAAATCTTTTGCTTGGACGAGCAAGCAATCTGAGAGATACAGACACGTCTCCCAGACGAGATCGCCGGAGTCTCAGTCTGCACCAGTAGTCGTCCTACTTAAATCAGCCTCGACGGAACGGAGTTCAATAACTTGCAGCATGAATAGTTTTACAAACTCCCTCCGTACGCACAGTGAACCTTTTACTACTACTGCTACTAGGACTACTACTACAAGTAGCTAGGGCTAGCTCCCCAGTAGTACTTTCAGTTATAGCATTTATTTTCTTGCTCAGAGCTAGGCAGAGAGCTCAAATGGATCCAAATTTTATATTCTAAACTAAGTTGAGAGTACAAGTTTTCATCGGGTTCATCAGTTTTTGTAATTGTTTATGTTCACGAGGAAGAAGAAGTGATGAAAGAAAGGACTGTAAATGGCATCAGCAGATTGCGTGAAGCGAGGGATCTCGTATATAGCAACTGCACTACTGTACTGTCACCGCGCTAAGAAAGAAAGCTACTGAGTAACCCTAACCCCCTGCTGTATGCTTCTCTCTAGGCTAACGATTACGCACCTATATTATATATATAGGACCGTCCGATGTTCCTCGATTTTAGTAGTCATGCTTCTATGAGCTTGATCCAGCTTAACTTAGAATTAGTGTTGGAGACCTTGCGCGCGGAGTGTCTGCAAGACCTAATCTTAATTGAACTGAACACCTAGATGCATAGATCTTTCAAGTTGCAGTACCTAATAGCTAGGATTACTGCTAGATTATAGGAAGATGATGTGTGCACTGCTGGGAAATAGGCACATCAATTACCACGTAGGTAGCTTATAAGCTATGTAGCGTAGATGTTGAGATTTGAGAATGCAAAGCTGCTCCAATAACTGGAGTATTAATTAGGCCAAATTCATGCACTCTTTATTGTTGGTTCTATCTGAATGCAGAAGTTCTGTAGTTCAACTTAGGGATGACAAAAATCTCCAGCGAGCCCGAGCTTCATTGGATATCCGCCTTAATGGAGAGAGAATTTGGGGATAAATAGGGAATAGGGATGGGGATCCCTAATCCCCACTATCTAAGATTAAGGATAGGGCAGAGATGGTATTGTGATCCTCATCTCCAAATCCGCCACAATAATATATACATATATTTAATTTATATAAATATATAAATTTATTTTTTATAATATAAATCAAAAATATATACATTTACTACTTTACTTTAATGACTATATTTTTACTTTAATGGTATTTTGACTTTTGCACTCGCTGAATTATGATTTATGAATTTAATCATGTTTTAATTTTATTTATTGTAGATTTTGATTTTTAAAAAGACAATATGAGAAAAAAGTTATTGTATTCATTAAACTCTTATTGGGGATTTAGGGCGGGTATGGAGGCTTAGTCCTCAGTGGGGATGGGGATGGGAAATCCTCAATATATTTTTATTGGGGATTGGAGCGGGGATGAGAGTGAAGAATGACCTCGAGAATGGGGCAATACATCTCCAGCCCGCCTCATTGTCATCCCTAGTTCTTCCATACGTCCATATACCTATTCCGTTGAAATTTTTTATATTTTTGTTAATAAATCATGGTGTAGTACATTTTTAACAAAGTTATGCCCAAATGTGGCTCCATCACCAATGTTAAAGATACAGTAACCATCCATACATAACTAAATAAATGACAGGCATGATTCAGAACGCTGAAGTGCACTTATATCAACATGAATAGAAGGCTGTATTCTATTAAATAAATTTTTTATTTATTAAAAAAAAATTAAATATAAATACTAAGAGCCGAGATAATCTTATAAGTGTTGAGTTACTTTTTCAATAAATAATTTGATTTTAACACTTCAATTTATAATATAAGAAATTAAAGTGAGTTTTTTCTCCCATTTTTATTTACTTTTGAAAATTATTGTAAACCAACAACACTCTCGTCACATAATCAAAGTTCATGAATCTAAAAGTTTTAATTAAATTTTTTATATATAAAATCTAGTATAATGTGATCAATTCAGAATTGTTCGATTACGAGTTAATAGAAAGATTAAAACGTCCAGTATAACCGAATATCAATTACCAGTATCGCCTTCCAAATAGGAAAACTCTTGTTTTATTTGGTAAAAGAGTACGTGGTCGTGTATCTTTTCACATGTACATGCATACCAGCTGTTCAATGCCAGACATCAATCATATCATACTACGGTTATTTATAAAGGCAAGTCATCATACTCGTGTTTCATTAATGGCCGAAAGTTCTTAGACGCTGTCAACTGGTTCCTTTGAAATTTATGTTCCTTTGCGTTTGAATGATCACACATGGGCCGTCCGTAGGGATTGGCCAATAGCAAGAACCCTAAACACTTAAAGATGTTTGTTGAAAATCCTTCAACAATACTTGATTTTCGCAGGAGCTGGGCTTCTAACCATTAGCTGACCGAAGATGATTTAATCATCAAAGAAAGAAAAAACTAGCTAGTTTCATCATTTAATTCATTGTATAATTATATATGCCTTTTAGTAAATGTTTCTTGTCAATTCAAAAAAGCTTTCTGTGAACTGTAATAATTTAAATAGACATGACAATACAGAGCAGAGGTAATAATTTGGATGGTTTCATGATGCATATTTGGTGTGCTATTTTTGGTGAAAGAATCACTATGTCAATAGTATTTCGTTTTTCAGTTGAATATTCTTGCTTACAACAACAGGACAAAGGCCAAGTACTAAACGCGAGCCAATGGCATGTCTTAAGTTACCCCTATAATCCACAGAGAAATCTCTGCCAATATAGTGTGAGAATCCATGGAGAGAAGACATAGACGTAAGAAAAGTTGCAAGATCTTTAGGGTTTAGTCTTTAGAGACGTGCCGTGCATAGACATGCACGACTTTGTTTTACTAAGCCAATGAGAAAGCAACTGCCCATATATACAAAATACAGGGTATATTTACTGTAGACATACATGAATTGGCATCGAATGTATTTATTATATATTGCTCCAAGCACATAGAAACAAGTCACGTGAGCCATCATCAAATCTTAAAACTCAAGTGACTTACGTTCGTAAGTTGAGGGTATATGGGACTCTTATTTCTAGGTGCTTCGGCCAATATATAGAACGTACAACAAACCTCATCCGCATACCCTCTCTTCAATAGCACAACAGACCTCCCTTTCCGAGTTTTAATTCACAAAAATCTAATAAATCTAACATGCTTAGTAACTCTATAACCGACAGAGGAGCATGTGGATCGTTGAGAGTGAGAAACTTGGAACCGAAGGAAATCAATGGTGGCGTAACCGCGTAAGTAGGGTCGGCCTTGTGATTTTAGGTGTTTTATGCGAACTAAAAATATGAGGTTCATATTTTTTTATATCAGTACTATCAATGTGTATTTTTCACATTTTTCTATAAATCAGTACTAAAAAAAAAAGCACCCGATGTTCTCTCTCTCTCTCTGAGAAATCCTAGGCCGGTCTCTCCGCTTGCAATTATTGTTCTCGTCCGGCGGCGCTAGGATGTCCGGCCTGGCCTCCGACCTCGCTGTCGTATTGGGGTTGCTGCCGGACGGGAGATCTACTGCCCAAGGATTTCGTCTAAGGGATTCTCTTCGGTTCGTTAGATGGTTTGGCTGGGATGGTGGCGAGGGCGATGGTCGTGCGGCATAGGTTGATTTACTGATCTCCGCAGATGGCTTCTTCGATCGACGACGCCATGGGTCTTGCTCAAAGGCGATAGGGATTGCGAGGCCTGGCTCGGGGATGGCGTTTCTTTGGTGATGTAGGTTGCGCCAGCGTGGCTCGGCGGTTTGGATCGCGGAGATGGTGCAGCAGTGTAGATCGTGGCGACGCGGAGATGTGGTTGGCCGAAACGTGGTCATACTGTGGTGCATGATGGGTCTGGGAGGAGTGGTGGACTGGTCCAAACCAAGAAGATGGGCCTGAATGATCTCTTTGGTGACCCTTTTGGGCTTTTGTTCTTGGGTCTCTCTGGTGGTCTTTTGCTCTCGGTTTACTTAGTTTTTCCTTATTTGGTTTTTTGTTGTACTGTTTAAATAAGTCCCTCATCTTGTGAGCGAGGGTTTGGGTGTTTCTAGATAGTGGCATTGTCTTTGTTTAGTGTTTCTGGGCATTTGTTAGTGCTTTCTGGTTATCAGCGTGATGGTGAATCCTTACACGTGGTTTAGTTGTTTTGGGACGCGGTGTCCGAACTGGTGGAAACAGTTCATCTAAATGCTGGTGACGGGGTTGTATCTTTATACATAGGTTTGGTTATAGGTTAAATTGGGTTGGGGTTGAGCTTTTTTAGCTCATGTTTGTCCCTCTCGTTGGATCCGATGATATGTAACATGTTTGGTTATTAATAGATGATTTATTTTCTTAAAAAAAAAATGTGTATCTTTTTGTTGAAACAATGTTGTTGTTGTTGTTGTTTTTTGTTTTTTTTTTCTGTGCAAGTGACTGTTCATTTAAACAAGAAAAAAAATATAGAAATCTATTATTCAATTAATAGGAGGAAAAGTAAATTGTGAGAACAGTCAAAAATTAATAACCATTACAATAGTTAGAAAAGTTAATTTATTTATTAAAATTTTTTTTTTTATGAGTAAAGATTCATATCATTCATTCAAACTCAAGCAAAATTGCACTTTTCCATTACTAATAATTTGTATGCAAGTAAAAAACTCATTATAGCTATACAGTACCACTCATTCGACATTAAAGCTTAATTATTTCAGTAAGCTCACAAACCATGCAAATATTCAGAAACTAAATCAAACTTTAGGTGAGATTTTGTTCCTCTAATGAGCTCAATAGTGGTGGTATAAAAATCTCCTCAATTCAGTATATAGTATGTAAGCAAGAGAGGCTAACAAAGCCTTAATTATAGCTAAGACCGAGCTTATGGGGCATCAACGGGTCGGTCCTTACATCATTTTTACATAATGACGGCCTGGGTCAGGCCAGACTTCATTATAAATTTCAAAATCCAATCCCGTCCCTATAAACCGGACTCGTCGAGTAGTCCTCGTTTAACCGGGCCTATATTTACTAGTTTCAAACAATTAAATCTACATTTAACTTTTTACTTAAGTAAGTTAATTATGTATGTGTGTGTATTTCATTTCGGGGAAGAACTATATGTATGTGTGTGTGTGCATGAATTGTCGAATATATATACATATATCTGTGTGTGTGTAATTAACTACACATAGACTAATTTGCGGGCTTACAGGCCAGGCCGAACGAGCTTCTTCGAGTCTTTGGCTGGCTGGCCATGGGCTTCAAAGCCCTAAACCGAGCATGACCTTCAACACATACGGGCCTGGCTTTCAGAAGCCTAGATGCGAGATGGACCAGGATTTTTTCCGTCAAGACGAGTGGCCCACCATCAGCCCATTGATCCGCGGGCCAAGTGAGGATCCACAACCGAACCCTACCTAGCTGACCCATTCCTTATGAAGCCCAAAGACCCCATCCCACCCCCAAATAGAGCACGCCAGCCCAATAGGCCCAAGAAAGCTTGTCTCCAGCACTGACGAAACAGGGGAAATTATAACATGGTCGCAAACTATACTACACGTGGTGGTCCGGGTGGATATTATTGGCTCATATGACTCGTAGTGATTTCTCATTGGTCTCTTAAATTAAATTTTCTTTTCTTTTTTTAATCTCCCTGCATGGTCCCCACCACAATCGAGTGCTATTATTAGTTATGACCACCATATGTTAGTGTCACGTGATACTCCGAGACCAAAGAATAATTCCTCACAAAACAGCACCACCAAAATCGCCGTGCCCAAGCATGCTTGTAGGCTTGTAGCCCATAACAGCCATCCAATGCAACACCACCAAGAGCACTGCGAAGACCACCCAACCCCTCCATTACATCTCGAGCAAAACAACAACAGTTTTCATTGCCACACATACGTTGTCGATCGAGCAACCCCCCAAGAGAGAATAAGAAATGTATCTTCAACCACCTTCAAGAGTTCGAGATCCTTCAACAATCCATTTCAAATGCTGTAGACAAACGAGCAATCCAACCCATAAGATATCCTTTTCCTCTTCCTATTCTTACTTTTGTTGGTTTCCCGGTAATAGAGAGATCTGGAAAGCTCTTACGCATATCTTACAATTTCTTTGGCTCGTAACACGAAGGAATTGTTTGGTTGTAGCCCGACCTGCTGCTTCAATTGTGAAAGACGACCATCTTTACAACTTTGAGTGTCATATCTTCCAATTTCATGACAATAAGATGGGTAAGGGGTTCCGAAACAGTTGGAAACAGATCAACGCAAAAATTATCTCTCATACCACGTGTATCCACAATCAAGGGACAAGTAGCCTTGTCCATGAATTCGTGAAATGCAGCACCCATGTTGTTCTTTAGCAGAGCTCTATCCCCATCATCAAACAAATCAATCGTATATGTCGCAACCCATAATTGAAACATTTGTATCAATCCTGATTTATGCTGGCAACAACTTGTTGTTTGGGTGTAGTAGGAACTTGAGTGATCTCCAAGTCTCGTAGTTATCTCTAAAAGTGGCTTTGATATCACCACCACGATGGGGTAATTTGATATATGGTTGAAAACTTGCTTGAATCAAGATAAGATTTCAAGCTTGTGAATGGGGCTAGGGTTTGTTGAAGGATGCGTGGTAAGAGCCAAATTCGGATCTGGTAACCTATTAAAATTTGGTATGAAAGATATTATTATATTGATAATATAATTACTGTTGGAAAATTTAGTCGATGGATGCTACTTCTGTCACCAGATTTCACCTCCTACAAGATCTAAAAAATACAATATATTAATAACAAATAATAATCATAATATTGTTGTCATAATAGATTAAATAACAAGGATTATAGAACTCATCTCTTGGATTTATAGAATGACATATTACTTGAAAAGTTTAACATAGAAGAGTGTAATCACTGCCCTTAAGAGTATATTTCGCCTCTCGGAGACAATGTCTCGGTATAGCAGGTTTGTGGCACCCTACCCTCCAGGGTACAACAACATTTAATCCTTGTAAGCGTACACTCGCAAACTTGGATCCTAGAACTGCTTGATTCTTTCCTTTGACAAAATGTAAAATAGTAAAACTCTCTAAACTTTACAACAACAAAATAATTCAGTAGAGAGAGAGAGAGACTGATTTTGAAAGAGATGATGAAAGATAAAGAATATGCGTCGCGGTGGAGCAAGTGGTGTTTTGGCTTATAAAGGAGTTGCTAGCTAGTATAATTATACAAATCATAAAGAGATTGAATGATAATAGAGGGGGTTACAAAATTGGTAAACAATATAACCCATGTATGAAACAATTATATATAAGATAGGTTATGATCATGATAAATATATATTAATATGAGTCAATTCTTAATTTATAATCCCCAATAAATGCTCTAAAAGCAAAACGGAAATTCACAACTCTAAAACTTAAATTGACGCATTTAGAAAATAACGCAAATACTGTCCACCATATAGTTGTGTATTTGGAAATATCAACTAAAATTCCAACAATCCCCCACATATTCAAAATACAAGAAAGTTTACCGACATAAGAATAACGGGATGCGTCAAAGTGAAAATGAAAATATACTAGATGAATCTGAAAAAATGGATATGCCAAAAGAAAGTGAGAATTCAATGCATTTGAACTAGTGTCTTTTGGACTATGAACTAGCCATAGGATAAGTTAGCCATGACTCACAGAAATTTGGTGAAAATAAAATTTTCTATAAACCATAATTTCTTAATGTGAATCAGAGAGCTACTATCCACATTGAATCTCTATCAAGCTTGTTCTGCGGGTGAGCATGAGTAGGCCATGCGCCCTACCTGGATATTTATGAGTGCTCTAGAAAACTTGCCCAAGTTTCATAGGAAACGGCCCCACTTCCACACTCATATAGGTGAGTCTATCAAGAGTGTCCTGGAATCTAGCACGCCACCCAAGTTTAAGGGCTAGCTATGGTACTCATTAAAAATAAAGTTCATCCTTATACGTTCCAGTTAAAGCACTATCTATGCATCATAGGGATCGACTCAAAGTTTTAATTTGATAGTGCGTCATTGATCAACAAGTGACTTGTTATTACCCACATGAACCTACTTCCTGGGATCGCCATTCACATAGGTTAGGTTACCATCACTCTTGACCTTTGTTATAGGCATAATCTTATTCCCCTCGATGTATTAACCACTAACTTAGGCCTTTAGTCTAGTGATTTTATCAGAGTATTGGCCAAAATCAACTCTGACCTACAAAACTTATTGAATAATCTCAACAATAAGTAATCTTCATTGGATTTTTAGTTATCCAATCTCATTTAAATATAAGAGCCTATTTTTCTTGTTTTTTCTTGACCCCCACATTTTTTAGTCTATCTAGCTCATACATATAGGCAAGATAATATCAAGCTAGATATATTTAGGCAACGAATCTTCGCATGTCAAGGACTTGAGAATTTAATAGGCAACATTATTTACCGATTTCGTGACTTCGGATACCTTAGTCACCCCCACATTTGGAGCCATCAAATGTCTCTTTATTCTTGATCAAAATTAAATTTGATCATGGAGGTACATCAAATGTCCATTTTCTCAAAGCATAAACCGAAGACAGTAATCAATGAGACATTTTTTTAGGGCATCAGTGTAACGGACAATATCGAGGTGTCAACAAATGTAAAGTGCATATATTTATTTGTTTTGAAGCAACATTGACCAAAAGGCAACAAAAATTCGAAAGGCAACCCAAAACCTTTAAGGCAACATACTAAGCTAATCATCCAAGAAAATATCGTAGTAAGCAGCAATATATAATTGTGGTAATAATATTGACTCCTTCCATGGCTAGGCAACCATGTTTAGAGACTTGTTGACTACATTATATCCAGTAATCTGGAAGCACTGATAATATATAATCAAGCAACTATTTACCAAATTCTCGAGGCAACCATGTTCATTACCATTTGAATATCGAGGCAACCCCTACTAGCTTGTAGCTAAATTATAAGGCAACGTTTTTCCGATTAATATCCCATGGCTTTAAATTACCAAAGGCAACCGTCAATGTAAAACTGACAAATAATTTCTCAATGAATTATTCACGATAACACTTTTTTTTTTTAGGCAACCGAGGCATCATCTGAATCAAGAGGCAATGGAAATATTGAGAGGCAACAACTTTATTATTTCCAAAGAAACAATAATCCAAATGCAACATTACAATTTTTTTTTCTTTGAGGAAAATATTTTGAAGTGACGTATTCCAAAGGCAACAACAAATTAAAGAACAACTTTTTGAGTTATAACAGTAAAAAAAATATTTTAATGCATAGAAAATCATTATGGTTCAAATCATATAACAGAGAATTAAAAACGCTTGCTAAATCATAAGATTGATAACAATGATGCACAATAAATGGTACGAAAATAGTAAAATGATATTATATATAGCTATTGACATAGAAAACTAAATGTGCAAAACGGTTAGTTTTCAAGCTACAGCATAATGCAATGAACAATGAAGTGAATGCAAATTAAACTAAAATTAATAGTAGCACACAACTTAAATCATTATTACACCATGCATTACTAACTGAAAAATGCACATTATAGGATCAACATTCAAATGCAAACTGAAAACCCATTGACAATTAAAATATATACTTTAACATTATAACATATATTAAAAGATGTTCCTTTCAAAAAAAAAAAAAGATGTTAAATTATAACAAGATCAAGTATGTAACTATAACTGTGCAACATGAGTAGTATTAAAAGAAAAAATCATCTTGAGCAAAACAATAATTGTACGACTGTAAAACGGTTTTGTTTTTCAACGGACAACCAGGACCTCAAAGAAAGGAATGAATGCAATTGAGTAATTTAAATCTATAGGCAGAAACTTAACGATCATAAGCCATAAGCAAATAAAATATAACTGAAACTTAATGCATGATTAAAGTGCAATCAGTACTATATAGCACTTTGTTGTTGAATGATACCGTGGACCTCTCTAGGGTTTGAGAGAACGCCACCCTGATGGGGGGACGTTTCTGCAACTTTCTCCATCTCCGATGGCGATCAATGTCGGCTCCTCCTTTGGTGTCGTATACCTCGAGTGCGGGGCAAACCGTCTATTCTTTTCTTCCAGTTTTTTCGTTTCAAAGGCGTGGTCTTTGACTACTGCTGAGGCGGCGGATTGCGATGTGCTCCCTCTCTCTCAGATCTCTACATCTTGGCATCCCAGGCTGCGTTCGATCTGGGTAGGTGGTTGGCAACATTCCAATGGGAAATCTGAGGTTTTGGGTCGGATCCGGATCTGGGATCCAGGGACTTTGACGACTTCTTGGAATCTTGGCCGTCACTTCTTGGAATCTCTGGTAGTAGGGCTGTGGGAGGGGATCGAGATAGGAAGGCTTTCACCTCAGCCTTCAGGTGGATGGGAGTCGGATTTCTTTTCTGGTTTTTGGCTCCCAGATCGGATAAGAGGGAGTTCATGGCAGGAGATTTCAAGCCAGAGACCGACGACTGTGCAGCAGTCCGTGGGTGATGGTGGTGTGATGTTCCGGCTCAGGAGTGGGACAGCGGTGAGGCAGTCAGGTGCCAGCTTGGGGCTCCAAGGGTGGAAAGATCTCAGATGGGGCTGTACGACTGGTGGCCTGGGTGATGGCGCTTGGCGTGGCAGATCTGGAAGGGCGGTTGGTCGACGGGATGAAGCCAGGGTGCCCAAATGCTTGGGTGCCCAGATCAGATTAAGTTGGGTTTAGGCCTTTGTCAAGTTTGACCCGTCAGACTTGATTTTGGATTCGGGCCGAATTTGGATTTGCATTTGGGATCCAGGTAGTATTCAAATCCGGATCTTGGATCCGAGACAGCTGCTCAGATTGATCTGGTATTTGTTCTTGTTCTTGGGAGTTCGTTTGCTAATTTTCGAATTTTTGACACCCTCGGTTACTTTCGAACTCCCGGTGAGCGAATCACCTCTTCTAGGTGATCATATCACCGGTTACGGTTACGGTTACTCCTATATTTACACTGCTCTCGTGACATATGCAGTGCAGCGATGTCGTTCGACATCAAGTCACATGGTTACCTTTAATTTTAGATGCGCCTGCGCGTCTTGCTATCCTTTATTATTTTCCTACTTTATAGATGCGTTTGTGCATCTTGTTATGCTTTATTGTTTTTCTTTCGATGTTTTTGCATCAATCCATGTACTTTTCAATTTCACTTAATATAGTTTGTCGTCTTTCCCCTAAAAAAAAAAAAGTGCAATCAGTACTTCAATAAAAAGCCCACTAATCACATATAATTCCAAATCAAACGGTTCCTATTGCAAAAAGAAACAACTAATTCATAAATATAATTCAAGATATAGTGATCCTCCATTCTCAAATGAAAATTTCAGTAGTTCTTTTCAATTCTCGGAACTAAAAGTAGTATATTTAATGACATAGAATTATGTTCACTCAATGAATAAAAGATGGGCTAAATACATATTACTACCCTATAGTTTGGGTCCAAAATCAATTCAGTCCCTGTACTTCTAATTTCATCAAAAACACCTTTGCACTTTTAATTTTGATCTAATAAGTCCAATTTGTTAGTTTTATGATAATTGAGTTATTTAACTTGTTAATGTGGCTCATATATGGCATATGTTTTATGATGTAGTGTCTGCAGACCACCTCTAGTCAATTTATGAGTGAGTCCTACTGTTAAAAATATGTAGTTTTTCAACAAATAATCCAACTATAACTTGAACCCATAACAAATATTAACGAATTGGACCTATTAGATCAAAATTAAAAGTGCATGGGTGTTTTTGATGAAATTAGAAGTCCAGGAACTGAATTGATCTTGGACCTAAACCACAAGGTAGTAACCAGTATTTAGCCCATAAAAGATTTATCTTCATGTTTAAGCATTCCACAAGGAAACATCCAGCAACGGAAATCTACTCTTAAGATTGTTGGAAAATTTGGTCGATGGATGCTACTTCCATTACCAGATTGCACCTCCTACAAGATCTAAAAAATACAATATATTAATAACAAATAATAATCATAATATTATTGTCGTGATAGATTAAATAACAAGGATTATAGAACTCATCTCTTCTGAATGACACATTACTCGAAAAGAGTTTAAGATTGAGGCGTGTAATCACTGCCCTTAAGAGTAGATTTCGCTCCTCGGAGACAATGTCTCGGTGTAGCAGGTTTGTAGCGCCCTACCCTCTAGGGTACAACAACCGTTAATCCTTGTAAGCGTACACTCGCAAACTTGGATCGTAGAACTGCTTGATTCTTTCCTTTGACAAGACGTAAAATAGTAAAACTCTCAAAACTTTACGACAAGAAAATAATTCAGTAAAGAGAGAGAGAGATTGATTTTGAAAGAGATGATGAAAGATAAAGAATATGCGTCGCAGTGGAGCAAGTGGTGTTTTGGCTTATAAAGGAGTTGCTAGCTAGTATAATTATACAAATCATAAAGAGAATGAATGATAATAGAGGGGGATACAAAATTGGTAAACAATATAACCCCATGTATGAAACAATTATATATAAGATAGGTTATGATCATGATAAATATATATTTGGGGCCGTGACCACTTACCCAATTTTAACCTAAAAATTGCCCACTTGCTCCACTAAGAGTTTTTTGACCCCATTTACCCAATCTAACTTCAACTGACATAATTACCCTCATTTTAATCTCTCTCTCTCTCCCCTTCACCGATTTCTCTCTCTCTCTCTCTCCCCCTTCCCCCCCAGCCGGACGGCCAGATGCCGAGCCACGACGCCTTCAGCACCATCTTCACCAAGATCGGTGCAGGCAAGCATGTCCCAGGCGTAATCTTCGCCGAACTTGAGCCCACCATCTTATTCTCCGAGATCGGTGCCGGCAAGCATATCCCAGGCGTAATCTTCGCCGACCTCAAGCCCACCGTCAAAGCCCACCATCTTATTCTCCGAGATCGGTGCCTGCAAGCATGTCCCAGGCGTAATCTTCGCCAACCTCGAGCCCACCGTCAAAGCCCATCGTCCCAGTCGCTGCTGCTCGTGCTGGAAGCTCCAGGAGGCGCTGGTCCCGATGTGGGAATTTGGGTCGGATAGGAACGTCGGCGCCCACCCCCGACTTGTAAGAATTCTTCCTCACCTCGGTTCTTGTGCTCGGCCGCAGAGACATTGCACCTCTCTTTGCATATCCCAGGCGGCCGAGCGACGGCGCTGCTGGTGTCGCCGGAGGAGTGACATGGATTACTCCGGCTGCTGCGTTTTTTTTTTTTTTTAAGTATTGTTGTTCAGTTCTTTTTTTTGGCAAGGAATAACATTTTTTTTTCTTATTGTCTATTGGATTGGAGGCCAATGATCTACTATCTGTTCAACAATGTAAGTAATCTGACATTGCAATGTAACTGTGGGGTTTGTTTGATGGTCTACTGGGGGGCAGTAGACACATTATTGGCCCCCAGTAGACTTTGATACGAGGGACATGGATCACTATAGTGTGGTGTTTTGATAAGTTACATGTTGTTTTCTGTGTATTAAAGTCAAATTATCTGTGAATCCTACAAAAAAGTGCATTTTTGGTGGTCTATTGGGAGGCAGTAGAGACATTGGACTTTGTATTGGGGGGCAATAATATGATTATTGGAAGGCAATAATATGATTATTGGGAGCCAATAATATGATTATAAATTGATCAATTGTGCCTGTAGTGTATTCATTTTGGTTTTGGGAGTTCATACAATTCACTGGACGACAATAATATGATTTTTGGGAGGCCATAATATGATTATTGGGGGGCAATAATATGATTACTGGGGGCAATAATATGGTTACTGGATATTATTAGGGACCGGTCGCCGGATTCAGGTCACAGTCACCTGATTTCGGTCGCCGGCGCACTGCCACTGGTCACCGGAGGCCTGCAAGGTGGAGGATGACTTCTCCCTCTAAGTGAAAAAGAAGGAGAGGGCAAAAAAGTCTCAAAAAAAATAAAAAAGAATGTTTTGGGTAAATGGGGTTAAAAAACAGTTGGTGGAGCATGTGGGCAATTTTTAGCCTAAAATCGGGTAAATGATCATTTCCCCTATATATTAATATGAGTCAATTCTTAATTTATAATCCCCAATAAATTCTCTAAAAGCAAAACGGAAATTTACAACTCTAAAACTTTTTTTTTTTTAGGGAAACGGAGTCAAGCTCCATATATTTCAACGACGTCACAGCGTCAATCTAGAGGGATTCGAAAAACTCTCATAATACAAATCAATGATCAGGTCTGCACAAAGCAGAATACAAACTGCCCAAAGCAGCCAAATTATTACTAGCCAACAAAACTAAAACCTAAAGGAACTGCAGAAAATAAAACAAGAAAATAAATCCCTAACCCCACCCTATCCCGAAGATGGAACCACTGTCTTGAGCATGTTGACGCCTAAGACCCATATGGTGTACGTCGCAACCAATCAACATAGTCACACGGTAACATCCAAGAGACAAAATAGGGTTAGACTACCCAAAAGACTACCTCCTTAAAAGCCCAGACCAGCCCAAACTAGGTGAAAAAAAAAAGGAGAGCTGGGCCCAAAACTAGACCTAGTTCACTAGGCTGCACAACACAACCCAGCAAGGTGGAGGCCCAAGCCCACTGCCAAAATCCAACTTTCTCACACCGCCTAGGCCATCCCAACCTTCTCGGAAGGCAGCCGCGCCTTTCACCATTCTGGCGGCCTCCATCGCTCCTCCACCATTGCTGGGTCCTCCTTGAGTTTAACCCAAAAGCAAAGAGCGATCAACAGAGGCACCTGCTCCGCCTAAAAGCCGAGACCTCGACCTCCGATCTGAAAGCAACAAGTGGTGTCGAGCCTCTGGCGGAAATCAGTGAACCTCCGAGAATAAGCCCAGCACCACCACGGATCAGAGAAGAAAATCGAACCCGAAGCCTTGATCCACCCTCACCTCCACAACCTTAAGCCGCAGCGAATGGAGCCCGTCACCACTGGATCGAAACACACCTCGCCCTCGAAAGCTTAAGCAGAAATCCACCTCGAATCGGACCCGCACCGCCTTGAAATGGGCCTTCGAAACAATCCCCATGCCAGAATCCGACGTCGCCAAGAAAGGATCTGCTCCGTATTCTCGCCGTCGCCCTGGTCTGGACACCGCACGGTCGCTGCCGCCACACGAAACCTTAGGTTTCGCACTCTCGAGGTCGCTCCGTACTGCTTGGAGGCCTCCTATTTGGTCCAACAGATGTAAACTTTGAACCGAATTCAACTCCAAATTATTTTCTACTCTAAAACTTAAATTGACGCATTTAGAAAATAAGGCAAATACTTTCCAGCATATAGTTGTGTATTTTGAAATATCACCTAAAATTCCAACAATTACATTGTGAGAATACAATAATATAGGAACGACGAATTGTTATCCAAGAGAAGCACGTTTTACTCTAAACAATTCTATTATAGAGATAAAAACAATATAATGATAATAATTTGTTCTCTTTTATGTCTCAACACTTTGCATCTGTTAGAGTCATAATTATGAGCAACAGGCCCTCTAGGTCAATGAAAATCCATGAGAAAGAGCGATGAAATCAGTTTGTTTCAAGTAGGGTTAGTACTGGCCTTATGGGAATGCAATGTTCTGGTGTGAAAGTTTGTAGTAGTAAAAAACCAAACCAAACTAGCCAATCCGGTCCGATTCAAAATCTTCCGCTTACTGTGCCACCCTACTTTTAGCTAATGTACGCATCAAATTTGAAGACCTTGCTTTCAAATTTGAAGAAGAACCCTTGAGGGTGAGGGCACTTTGATCTAAATAAGTTTTTCCAAAACACATGAAATTAGGACAAGAAAAACCAGTCCAACACTCTTTACATAAAAGCCTCTTTCTAGTATTTTGGGCTTGTGTTTCCATTTGTGGATGGCTTTGCTTGATCGGGCTATTCCAAAAGACTAGTCTTTTTTTTTGTAAATTATTACAGCAGGCCCATAAAATTCATGGATGCTCAATTTCAACGCATGCATATCAGAGTGACAGAGTGGGATGAAAAGGACAGCACTAGCATGGTGATTGGTCCCAACTGAAGCCTCCATATCAATCCCCCCCGATCTCGAATATCTGCCAACAATGTGCTGTGCCAAGAGATCCAGAAGCAGATAATATTTTACTTTAATGTGTCCTCTCCTAGGGTTTTCTCTCGCTGTAGGTCAGTATTTTCTGCCGATTCGATCTTCTTGCTGTTCATATCTTCATTATTGTGGCCGTGTTCTATGATTTTGCTAAGACAATAGCTTTACATTTGACTGGTGATCGAGGCCGCACCGGAACAGAAACAGTAAGTTTTAAATCGTTCGCTTAGTACTCTAATTTGTGATATTATTTCACCTAACAGACGGGTTATATTAATAGTATTCTATGTCTTAGCCTCTTCGGGGCCTTTCGGCAGAGATTATTAGATTGAAAACTTCAGACAGAAGCTGCTCCAGTTTACCAAATAGAATATGATTCCATCCACAAACCAACTTAGTGCAAAGCTTACTGGCAAAGCGATAATAGAAAGCATTCTTTCTCTTACTCATTAACTTTCTTTGATTCGACGATTGCAACTAGTGCCAGCAGCATATATGATGATTTTGCGCCTCAGTTTCGTACCTATAGTTCATGTAAGGAATAATATAATCGATCATGCAGTTTAGGGAAAAAGAACATCCCCTTTTAATTACATACTTAGCAATTGGCTCCTTACGAATTCAAATGGAGGATGACCTAGGTAGCTAGTCTGTCATTATCAAAAGCATCCTTACCAGTGAGTCAGTGACCACTAAATAAAGCCTCTTTCATAGCAATAATCACATCTTCATAGGCTGTACTTATTTAATTGTATATTCAGATTAATCATTAATAAATTGGTGGTTTTAATTGGACCTCCAAATTTGTTATTTGGACCTCCAATACTCAGTACACCTCTAATTTACTTTTTAGAATACTTGAAAAACTAAGTAGACCTCCTTATTTTTACCAAAACGTCATTCAACATGAGATATAACAATCTGTTACTCTATTTTTTATATCTCTTCAACCACGAGAAGAAAAATGAATCAAAATCACATTATATTGCTCTCTTATGAGTAAGTCTCTCCTCTACAAAAATTAATCAAATGGTTGGTTCTCGATTTTGATATGTTGTTGGAATCTCTTTGAATTTGCTAAAAGAAGGATTTCAAGGGTTTTTGGGTTAGAAGAACAAGTAATAACTATATCATAATATTCAATTAATTTAGTTAAAAAAAATTCCAAATCAAATTGTTTTGAATTTATTTTTGTATTAAATGATGGGTCATGTATAGAAATTATTATTTTAACTTAATTATTTTAGGTAAATTGTAAAACTACATAGGCAATATAAAGACATTTTGAAAAGAAAAAATAATAATTTAATTGAATGTTATATTTGATTGGAGGAGGTAAGAAAAATATTTATTTATTTTTTCATTTTTTCATTTTTCTCTCTTTGTCCTTATTTGTCTTTTCATATAACTTGACAAAGTTTATTAATAATTGAAAAAAATTGGAGGTCCAAATATCAAATTTGGAGATCAAACTAGAATCACCCTTAATAAATATATGTATTTAATCATCCAAATCAATTAGAGAAGAAATATTGATAATACAGTACGTCCGCATTTTATATAGGGGAGTGAAATTTGCACTCCCCAAATTACAAACCACACTCTCTTCTATTTTTTTAATAATATTTCATCTCATCTCTCTTTCCACTTCCTAAAATACCTCAAGTCAGATTCCTTTTCTTTTTTTGGTCTTTTTCTTCTCTCTCTCTCTTTTTTTTTTTCTGAAATTCAGTAAAACTTTTTTTGTCTTCTTCCTCTCCTTTTGAAATTTTAGTCAGATTGACCCAAAAAAAAAATTTGGCCAGATAAGGATGGTCACTGGAATCAAAATTCGTATAGGAATTTCATCTTCTAAAATCCAGTTTCGTATGCCAATGAAAAAAAATTCAAATTCATAATTTCAATACAACTCTTCAATCAAATCCAATATGTATGAAAAGTTGCACTACTGAAGCAACATCCATTGACTTCAAAATGATACATAGTTCAAATCCTAAACTTGTTCTACCAAATAGATAACTCATATCCCCTAATAATATGTCATCTACAAAACTCTCCTATGCTGTGAGAGATAAAAAAAAGACCATAGTCCTGGCCATGCTGCACAAAAGCCTCTCATGCACTGCTAACTTCCTGCAAACATCAATAAAAGCCCAGATTTCAGTTTAATGAGAAAAACACATTAGACAATACGTATCTAGCACACCTACTCAATATTACATTTCAAACAAACATGGTCCAAGCATTTGAAGTAGTATTAATTACTAGAATCGGTCACTTGTAGCAGGAGGTTAACAATCCTAAATTGGACCTGGAGCCGTAATAACAACCAAGTTTAGGCAGATTATACTTCCTCAAGGCTTTTCAGAACCCTGATTATGTATAAAATATGCATTCTACAAGCTACTGCATTGCTTACCTCAACCAAGTAATCATTTCTTGATGGATTCTGTTCATCAAATAAACCTGAGCATGAAAAATAATCACTTATCTTACTCATCAGTTAAAAACCTAAAGTACCTAAGCATCAACCTAACGTTGAGAAAAATAAAAAACGGCTGCATTCCATGATATGACTTCACACTTATAAACAACAAAAAGATCGAAGACTACAAACTAAAAGAATTCAGAACAAATAGAAATAGAAATTGGATGACATTCAGCTCTGTACTAGTGTCCTTTTGCAGAGTACATTGCTACGGATAGATATGATAAAAAAAAAAAACATTCAGCATACTTAAATCACTTATAAATATGCATAACAAAGTATGACTACCAAAACAATTCCTCAGAATGCATCAACCAAAAAAAAGAAAGAAAGTAAACAAAAAATTCCAACTAACCATAGAGGGGCCTTCAAGTAAATCAAAGAAAAAGGTCTTCTCGATTTTCAAAAGTTTCAGTCGATAATGAGAGGAATTCATCAGAAACATCAATCATAGAGGATTAGAGTAAGTCAAAGAAAAACAAAATAATTAAAAGCTCTAAACATAATAAAAGTGATAGCACATAATACTTACCATTGACAATGGAGCCTTCAAACGGGCGATTAGATTGTAAGTCTTCTTCCATATCATCTGAAGACATAGAAATTTGCAACCCAGTATCTAGAGGCTTTTCTTCCATTGTACTGACCTCCTCAGCAGCTGATTTTGGGCATAAAGGTGAACTTTTTTCAATATAAGCTGCTTGAAAAGATTTCGAAAAGCATAAAGTACAAATTTCTCAATTTATCAGAAAACATATTACCACTACTAGAAATTTCCCCATTCCACACTAATAAAAATTAATCCCCTTGTCCCAATACACACTGATAACAGTGGCTAAAGGTATCAGCCACTAATGAGGGATCAGTCCCCTCTATTGCAGGTGCTATTGGGGCAATCTACACTGATAAAACATCAGTGGCATCCCAAAACCCAATGCAGCAAGATACCTTTTTCTTCCCACTGTTACTGAATCAGTGTGTATTCTCAATGCCACCAATATCAGTGGCAAAATTGGGAGTATACATAAAAAAAAATAACAATTTGGTCTAGCTACAACCATGTATTTCTAAAATGTATTGTACAATTCATATATGATTAAATTCTGCATACTACCTTGTACTTTCAAGGGTTCATCAGTTCAGTCCATACATTTCTAATTTAATCAGAAAAGTCCTTGCACTCTCCAATTTCATCAAATCAATCCAATCCATCACTATTCCGTCAATTTTTGTTGTTAAAATGCTGACGTGGGACCTTCTCATAGGAAAAATTTTCAAACTACCCATCGCTAGGCAGCCCGCCGACGTGTTAGTGTTGTGAATGCAGATGGGTAGTTTGGAAATTTTCTCCGAAAATTGACAAAGTGGTGACGGATTGGATTGATTTGATGAAATTGGAGAGCGCAAGGACTTTTCTGATTAAATTAGAAGTGCAGGGACTGAACTGATGAACCCTTGAAAGTACAGGGTAGTAAGCAGAATTTAGTTCATTCATATACTATCTCAAATAAAATACAACATAAAAAAAACTTAGATATCTTCTTGTCCCTCTCCGTGGCTGCATCTGCCACCTCCAACAAGTTTTCATAGTCAATCTCGTAACTTAGAAAGAGTACGTTGCAATCGCACCCTGAGATACAAAAATTTGATTCTAATTTAATATCCTGGATGTTAGTACTGAAATTGAAAGGTCTCTTCTACTTTACTGTCAAATACTAATTTCATGCTTTGAAAATAGCAAATACTGCACTGATTTTACTATAAAGAAGTACCCATATTTAAATTCGATGCAACAAACTGAAGATATTGTCTTTAATAAGATATGTAAAATAATACAAAGCAAAATTAATTGACATAAGTGAAATGAAAGAAATCCTAGACTAATAATACCTTTTTGGAAGAATAAAATTTGTGGAGTGGTTTTAGAATTCTTGGTCATGCTTGATATTGCCACTAATAGCCACTGAAGGCAGAGACGTCGTAATTGAGAAACATGGGAGGAACACAGTCCTATAGAGAAATGGCATCAGGAACTTGGGGGATGAAGTGTAGAACCTGCTGAAATAAGAAAGAATAGATTCAGATATACATTTTAATGAAAGCATTAAAATACACTGGCATATTAAAGAGGAGGAGGACTAACACTGCCTATAAAATCTAACCTTGAGCCAGTAAAGCATATTCCCTACTTCAAATTCTTGCCTTATTTGATTGATCTCCTACAGATCATTTAGCATCTACCTGTGAGAAAAAAAGAAAACCAAGCATCAGTTTTACCACTTTGAAAAAGTCATTTTGATCAATAATAAACTTAAAGCAAGTCATAGTTCAAGGTAATAAATCCAATTTAGTCATCATCCCTTTTTGGTTCTTAAACAAAGACCAGTAGGTTGGTAGACTCTCCATACAGCTTGAATCAAAGTCAATTGACTGCCCCGTGAGAGGAAAACCATCTCCAACTTTGCAATCTTTTCTCTACCGATCTCTTTAACTGCTTCCAGAAGGGTAATGCTCTAAGATAATCCTTGTGGAGAATCCAAGTGCGTCAAAGGCTATGATCAAACAGTACACCCCAAAAATGTTGGGGGAGGAAGCACCTAAATTGTTTGGGTAACCAGAGTTTTCAATTCTACAAACTCACCGTACCCACATTAGAAACTACCTTACTAATTGACTATCCTTTTGTAGCTCCTCTCTAGAACAGAGAGAAGCAAGTTGTTAGTAATAGTCAAAGTCATGAAGTTGGAGCTTCCAAGCTCCTCCCTATACAATCATGATTGTTTTGACACCTTCTCATCTCTCTTTAGAGTAGAGAAGTGAATTTCCAAATCCGCAATGGTGGAAGTTATAGTCTTGTTGACCTTGGAGCAATGAACCAGAAACCTACCTGTCCTAAGGCTTGTGTAGTTTATGAGATTGATGTTTAGCATTAGACCAGCTCCAATCAGAGAAAGAAACGGATTCAGTAAGGATTAGTTTCAGTCCAGTTGAATGTCTGTTATCAAATAACAACGAAAAACACAATATCTAGAGCAAGTTGAAAGTTCAAGATATTAGCTCACTCTTACTCATACACACCTTCATATATGTAATGTATATAGGCACAAAGAAGAAAAACAAAGCACCAACCAACATGCTAATTGCCAATGACAAATTTTATTCAGGGTAAGCCTACAAATGCATAATTCATATGATGAAAATGAAAAGAGATTAAAATAGCCAAGTAAGTGATGCGCTCAAAGCAAGCGCACAATTTAACCCTGAAAATGTCGTTAGTAATATAAGGAAGTAGGGATCGTTCTATTCCGGGGATTGAGGGTACACTTGTAATTGTGAAACAAATAAAGAAAAGTATTATTTACAAAAATAAAATAAAGAATAAAAATATATACAATTGTATAAACAAATAAAGAATTAAAATAATAAAGTATTATTTACAAAAGGGTAGTAAAGAATAAATATATACAAGAAAACACAAATAAGGGGGGGATTAGGATTCTTAAAATTAAAATTAAAATAAATAAAATAAAGAAAACGTAAAAACATATATACAAGGGTGGAACGCAAGGAACAAAGATCAAAACCAATTCTATGTAATCAAATTCGATTCAAACCCTATAATTGTTCTTCCAAGTCATGAGAGAGGAGTTGATCATGTGAAACATTCGAAAGCAAATGATTTCCCATATTTTACTTTTCAATGCTAATTAACCTAAGCGAAAGCACCTAGATTAATCCTATCAAACATGCAATCAAGCCCTAGAAAGCTAGTCAATCATGACATGTTCAACGCATTAGACATAGAGAAAGGCTATCAACTCAAGTGTACAACTTAGTTATGGAAAAGTCCACCTAATTGCAATCCTCTTCAATTAAATTCGATTCTTGTCCAGAACCTTTACTACTTTTGATTCAAGTTACACAAAACGAAAAGTCAATTTCATGTTCTTAAACCTAGTACCAATTACATGCAAATCCTATAAGTGTCGACCCAAATAAGATAAACATATAAAAGTTTTCTATCAAGCAAATTCAATCGAACAAACTCACATAAGCAACTTAGAATCACAATTATGGAATTCGAAAACTTTATTTAAACATAGAAGTTGGGTTTAAACTTTACCCTAAACATTATTGTTAACTAGAAACAAGTTCATACGAAATAGAACAAGGAAACCAAAAAATCATTACAAGGAAAAAGAATGAATTACACCGTGAGGGGAGATGGAGATGGAGAGCTTGAACGTTGGACTCTTGAATCTTGGAAGCAAGTCTTCAAGGTGGACGATGGAGGCTATGTCCTCACGGCTTCTTCTTCTTCTCTTTACTTGAAAATGCAAAACTAAGAACTAGAGAATGGAAAAGGAAAATGGAAAGGAAATGGAGAGACAAAGAAGATGGAATGGATGAAGGAATTTTGTGTGGGAAAATGGAAAGGAAATGGAGAGACAAAGAAGATGGAATGGATGAAGGAATGTGATTGAGAGTGAGAGGAGAAGGTGTTTAAATAGGGAAGAAAAAGAAGAGTGAAATGATGAGATGAAGAAAAATAATGAAAGTGGAGTATGAGAGTGGTTTGTAAAATATGTAAAAGATGAGGTAATGATGAAAGCAAAGCATGAAGGTGAAGAAATGTGGAAGTGATGATGATCTTTTAGAGTAGAAAAAATGTATCCAAGGAAAAAGAAATGTTTTCTTCATGTGGGTGGGAAACATGAATATGTGGTGTTGAGCTGTTTTCAAGTCATTTTCTGCCCCTTTATTCCTTCAATTATTTCTCCCACAAGACTTCATTATATGCCTTCGACTTCTTCATATGAAATTATCCACCATGAGTGTAGATTACTGTGGTAAAATTTCAGAATTTTTTGCCATGTGGTTGGGCCGGAAATGCTGCTGGACCTCTTACAGGTCCAGTTTTCCGGTTTTGCTTCTGTAGAAAATTGGGCTGATTGTTTGAAGGCCTTCCACTCATATTTTTCTCTGGTATTCTTCATAAGAAATGATCCTTTGGGTGTCTAGAATGGATCTGGAAGGTTTCAGCTCATTTGAAGTTCATTTGGTCAGGCGTCCGCTCCTTCTTCTTTGCTTGGCTTGGTTTCTCCTAGCCGGAGTAGGAATATGTGTAAAATTGATCTTTTAGTACATTTCCATTTTTCTCCATCATTTCCAGGTAATTATGGACCTAACGCTCATTTCACCTTTATTTACTCCAATGTACCTAAAAATAGAAATTGAATTAAAAATCAATTCAGTTAAGGAATTAACTAAGCAAAATGTGAGGAATTAACTATTAAAATATCACATTAAAATGCTCCTATCAGTAAGACTCGCCCCATTCAAAGCTCTTGTACAGAACTACAGATCACTTTAAAGTCGAAAAGGAAACCACCATACAATGGATATCAGTAGGACCTACCCACCCAGCAACCATCAAAAGTTCTGCTAAATCGAAATAAGTTGACAGCAAATAGTTGTTTTGAAACAATTCAGAAACAACCAACAAACAAGAAAGTGTTTCAGAGAAACTGAAGAGTGAATTGGTGAGTCTTCTTCTCATATTGAGGGGGTTTATATAGGGTTACAAAGTAGTGTAAATTTGCCCTACATACATTAGTATATTTGCTACACAATTTCTCTACCTCTCAATGTGCATTCCATACAAACCACACATTCTCCACTTCTTAAGTGCATACTCCATGATATAGACATTTTACCTATTTACTACAACACTCCCCTTGGATATATCATGTCAGTAGTATTGTCTTGGAGGTGCGCTTCTAATTTGCCTCGTTAAAAACCTTGCCAAGTAATAAAACCCTGTGGGAAAAACAACCTTGGTCGAAGGAGAAAAAGAGCACAACGCGCGTTGAGTGTGGAGTTTGTTTCTGGATAACATGGTGCTTCTCTTGTTGCCTCATTAAAAACCTTGCCGAGTAACAAAAACCCAGTGGGATAAAAATAACCTCGGTCGAAAGGGAAAAAGAGCACAACACACCCTTCACGCTTTTGAGACGAACATGTAGACATCTCCCCCTGATGTCTGTGCCTCCCCCTGATGACAACGATCATGGGAGTTCAGATAATTTCCGCAAGCCAATTCTTGCCACATGTTTCTCGAACGTGGATTTGGGCAATGACTTAGTGAACAAGTCTGCCACATTGTCCTCAGATCGAACCTGGTTCACCTTGATCTTGAGGAGCTTCTGTTGTTGCTGATTGTAGAAGAATTTGGGCGATATGTGTTTGGTGTTGTCGCCTTTGATGTAACCTTGCTTCATTTGTTCAATGCAAGCAGCATTATCTTCATAAATGCTCGTAGGCTCATCTGTGGTAGACTTCAAACCACAATTGCTTCGAACATGCGTAACTATGGATCGAAGCCATATACATTCACGAACTGCTTCGTGAAGAGCAATAATCTCTGCATGATTTGAAGAGGTAGCGACTAGGGTCTGCTTTGTAGACCTCCAAGATATCGCGGTTTTTCCCATGGTGAAAACATAACCAGTTTGGGAGCGACCTTTGTGTGGGTCAGAGAGGTACCCAGCATCAGCAAAACCTTCCAAAACACTTATATCGTTTTGGGATGGGGAGAGGGAACGCAATCCACCATGTGTGGCGTTCCTGACACTTGATGGGTCCGAATCCATCTTCTTTCTGTAGGGATAGAACAAGCCCATATCGATCGTACTACTTAGGTATCGAAAGATATCTTTAACACCAGTCCAATGGCGTCGTGTTGGCGCAGAGCTATATCTAGCTAGCAAGTTCACAGCGAATGAGATGTCTGGTCTCGTGCATTGTGCTAAGTACAATAATGCACCTATTGCACTTAGGTAGGGCACTTCTGCCTCTAGCACTTCTTCATCGTCATCTTTTGGACGAAATGGATCCTTCTTTGGATCAAGACTACGGACGACCATTGGGGTGCTTGAAGGCTTGATTTTGTCAGTGTTGAAACGCCTAAGCATCTTTTGGGTATAAGCTGATTGATGAATCAGGATACCATCTCTACGGTGTTCAAGTTCTAAACCGAGACAAAACCGTGTTTTCCCAAGATCTTTCATCTCAAACTCGGATTTCAAGTGTTCAGCGGTTTCCCTTAACTCTTTAAGGGTGCCAATTATGTTCATGTCATCGACATAAACCGCTACTATTGAAAATCCGGAACTTGTCCTTTTTATGAACACACATGGGCATAGTTCGTTATTGACATATCCCTTACCAATCAAGTAGTCACTTAGACGGTTATACCACATCCGTCCGGATTGTTTTAATCCATATAGTGAGCGTTTCAATCTAATTGCAAACGTGCTCCGTGGATTAGAGCCACTTGATTTGGGTAGTTGAATTCCATCTGGAATATTCATGTATATCTCTGTATCTAGATCCCCATATAGATATGCAGTAACCACATCCATAAGCTGCATGTTCAGTTTTTCGGAAACTACCAAACTGACAAGGTAGCGGAACGTAATAACGTCCATTACGGGAGAGTATGTCTCCTCGTAGTCGATTCCAGGGCGTTGTGAGAAGCCTTGCGCCACAAGACGAGCTTTGTATCTTACAATCTCGTTTTTCTCATTACGCTTTCTAACGAATACCCATTTGTGACCAACTGGTTTGGTGTTGGGTGGTATTGGTACAATTTTGCCAAATACCTTTCTTTTCGTTAGAGAATCAAGTTCTGCCTGGATCGCATCTTTCCATTTTGGCCAATCAGCTCTACGTTGACATTCATCAACGGAGCGTGGTTCGATGTCATCGGTCTCAATAATCTCACGCGCCACTGAATACGCGAATACATCATCAATGATGATGGAGTTTCTTTCCCACGTCCCATGTACACTAGTGTAATTTACAGAGATCTCTATGTTCTCATGGATAGGTTCTGACACTGAGGCGTCCCCCAATGATGTCTCTTGGACATAACCATAATCCGGAACATTCTCATGGGACGGATTTTGAGTATCGATGATCAAAGGATTTATTTGTGCCTCATTCGCTCTTTTTCTAGGGCGAGTATCCTTCGAACCAATCGGTCTACCGCGCTTCCTTGCGGGACCTGCAGCCATAGATGCCACATTATTGCCATGTTGAGCAATGGTGCCATCTCCTGGCGTTATAGGAGTGGCGTTATGTCCATTATTCGGGACATCAATCCTTGCAGGCACGTTTGCAGCAGGTATGTGTGATCTCGTCACTTTAGCAACATCAGAAAACGCATCAGGCAGAGTGTCTGCTACGTTCTGGAGCTCGATTATTCTTCGCACTTCAAGTTCGGACTGTGCGGTATGGGGATCGAGATGAGACATAGTGGGGACAGACCACGACAATTCCTGTCGTTCCTGTTGAACATTTGTGTTCTTATCTCCCCCTAATGATGGGAAGTCTGTCTCATCAAAGTGACAATCCGCAAATCTAGCGGTAAAGAGATCGCCTGTCAAGGGTTCAAGGTAGCGGACGATAGTTGGAGATTCATATCCAACATAAATGCTCATTCGTCGTTGTGGACCCATCTTAGTACGCTGTGGCGGCGTAATAGGCACATAAATAGTACACCCAAAAATGCGTAAGTGCGAGATATTAGGCTCGTACCCAGTCACTAGCTGTAACGCAGAGTAAGATTGGGTTGCAGTGGGTCGTAGACGAATTAGCGTCGCTGCATGTAATATTGCATATCCCCAAGCAGAAACAGGAAGATTAGTGTGCATTACTAATGTCCGTGCTATCATTTGTAGTCTTTTGATAGCAGCTTCTGCGAGACCATTTTGGGTATGAACATGGGGAACTGGATGTTCTACATCAATCCCCAGTGACATGCAATAGTCATCGAATGTTTTCGATGTAAACTCCCCAGCATTATCAAGTCGAATTGACTTAATTGGATGGTCAGGGTAGTGAGCCCGTAGACGGATAATCTGGGCGAGGAGTTTAGCATAAGCAGCATTTCGAGTGGACAATAGCGCGACATGTGACCAGCGTGTCGACGCATCAACCAATACCATAAAGTATTTGAAAGGTCCGCATGATGGTTGAATTGGTCCACAGATATCCCCTTGGATTCTCTGTAAGAACGGAATGAGTATTTTAGGATCCTTTGCGTAGGACGGTCTCGGTCCTAATTTCCCGAAGGAACAGGCTTTGCAAAATGAGCGAGGGGCCTTAGAAGCAACCAATGAGGATTTTGGTTGGGCCTGAGCGTCTGTAGCGCTATTAGAAGCAAAATGTGTGACTACATCTCCTTCTATGGCATTGTAGCCATTGGGAGGAACAATCATGGCGTTATGCTCATGGTTGGTGTCATTACATGGGACTTGGGCAGCCTTATGGCGCCCCAAGACGGCTGCAGCACCAGATGCTGCAATTGTTGCGGTCTTGTTAAGTCCAGGAATCAATTCTCGATTCTTGCTTCTTCTCACTCTGAAGAATGGATGTCCGTGTGAAGTCTTTAGTATACGGAGCATCATATCACGACCAGGGTGCCCTAGTCGGTCATGCCAAAGCCAATATGTGTCAGAATCCAAGAGATCTTCTCTTATGACATTATTAGATTCAATTGGTCGAATTGTAGTGACATAAAGTCCACTAGATTGACACATAAGTTTCTCTAAGATGCGCTTTCGTCCGCAATCATTAGAGGTAATGCAAAGGAACTCTTTTCCGTTCTCAGTATGCGTTTCCGCATGGAATCCGTTGGCTCTTAAATCTTTAAAGCTCAATAAGGTTCGATTTGCCTTAGGAGCATAGAGAGCTTCAGTGACTTTAATCAAGGTGCCATTTGGCAATAGGAATTGGGCCATTCCATGTCCTTGAACTAAACCTGATGGCCCAGCCATCGTAGTCATAGTGGAATATGTAGGCAACATCTCCAAGAATAATTGCCTATGTCGTAGAATGGTGTGCGTAGTCGCACTATCAGCGAGACATTGTAGTTCATCCATTCCTTAAGAGAAAAGCTCGTAATTAAAAAGGAGTCATAAAGGAAAGAACTCAACTTTTATTAATAAGCCAAACGGAATTACATCATCATTTATTTCATCAAAGAAAGCGTAATCCAATAAACTTAGTTAATGCAAAGCAATGGTAGTCGTCTAACTTCTTTCGGTAATTCCAATGCAAAAGTGACCAGGTGAGTAGAGAGATGTTGGTGGAGCAAAGGCTCGCTTAAGTACCAATTATCTCAAAACCTTCCTAGACATCACAATTACATTGAGTACGCCTACTTTTGAAGAAAGATTAATCCCATTGGCATCTACTATAGGATAATGTGGCGATTGCCTACATCTCTTGGAAAATGAAAAGACTTAATCAAAATCGCCAGTTTCTGGGTTTTGATTTTTTTCGTCTTCCACCCTTAGATCGAGATTGCCATCTTGATCTTCTTGTTCCATGTAATTTGCCTCCCTTGCTTCACGATACATTTTGTACGCGTTTGCAACATTCTGGGATGCTTTACATGCCCTTGCCCAATGTCCAGGTAGTCCACATCGGAGACAAGCATCATTATGGTCAGGTTCCCTTGATCGAGGTGCTTTAGGAGCACTTTGAAAACGGTTGTTTCCATTGGTGGTGTTACCACCATAACCGGAGGCTTGGCCTCGCTCTCTCTTCACACGTTTACCACCACGGTTCCGTGCACGCCTATCTTGGCGGTTTCCTTCCTCTTTAGGGCGAGAATATGGACCTGAACGTCCATAATTATCCCTTCTTTTAGGGTTTCGCTCCTTGCGTCCTCCCTTGGAGGTGCGACTATAATTAGACTCCGGAATTGACTTGGTTCCCACGGGTCTAGAGTTATAGTTCTTCACAAGTATGTTGTCGTGCTTTTCAGCTACGTTCATGACACCAATTAGCTCATGAAATCTTGTGATGCGTCTAGCATTAATATCAATTCGATAGTTTTTAGCTATCATTAATGCAGAGACAGGGAAGGTAGAGAGAGTTTTCTCGATCAACATCGTATCAGTGATTTGATGTCCACAGAATTCCATCATAGACTTGATACGAAGTGCTTCCGAATTGTAGTCAAGAACTGTCTTGAAATCACAGAAGCGGAGGCTTTGCCATCTCTCTTCTAAGTCGGGAAGCAGGGAATCACGGACGTTGCCAAAACGCTGCTCGAGTTCTACCCATAGCTTTCTTGGGTCTTCCTCATTGAGGTACTCATTTTGGAGCGCGTCATTCATGTGCCTTGTCATGAGAATGATGGCTTTTGCTTCATTAGCCTCTCTCTTTGCTCTATTTGCTTCAAAAGCAAGAGCTTGTTGAGGAGTAAGCACGTCCTGACTTGGCTCTTGGATCGTACTCAGGATCCCATCAGCCTTAAGATGCTGGCGCATATCACGGATCCACCTGTGGTATCCTGCGCCTGTTGTCCCTAGTGGGTTGAAGCTCAACTTGTTCAGGTTACTCATCCTGAAGAACAACAAGAAAATAGGGTTAGTTTCGGAGCGAAAAAGGCTACCACGAAAAACTATAAACTTTCTGAGCGTAATCGCTTTCAAGAAATTAGGGATTTTCTGAGCGTAGTCGCTTCCAAGAAAATCTTGATTCCAAGAGGGGTTTTGGATTAAATCGAAACAATGATGTATGTGGTCGATTGTTTTCTTCTCAACAAATTCTAAGTTTGGAGGACTCTACAAGCTCCAAGCTTGGAGTGAGCACGAACCCCCACAGTTCGGCCTTTTTGGTCTCCCCTATGAAGAAGAAAGGGGGGTAGAATAAGGGATGTTGGAAGTCCCCGTGAAAAGAAGAGAAAAGTAATAAAAACTTCAAAAACGGGAACTTTTAGAAAAGTTTACCTTAAGAATTGACCGGAAAAAGTGTCCGGAAAGTCGCCGGAAAAGTGTCCGAAAGTCGCCGGAAAAGTGTCCGGAAAGTCGCCGGAAAAGTGTCCCGAAAGTCGCCGGAAAAGTGTCCGAAAAGTCGCCGGAAAAGTGTCCGGAAAGTCGCCGGAAAAGTGTCCGGAAAGTCGCCGGAAAAGTGTCCGGAAAGTCGCCGGAAAAGTGTCCGGAAAGTCGCCGGAAAAGTGTCCGGAAGTCGCCGGAAAAGTCGCCGGAAAGTTGTCGGAAAGTCGCTCGACAGATGTGTCGACAGCTGCTCGGCAGCAGCTCGGCAGCTGCTGCGCAGGTGCTAGGCAGGCTGCTCGGCAGGTGCTCGGCAGATGGCTTGGCAGGTGCTCGGCAGCTGCTGCGCAGGGCCTCGGCAGATGCTCGGCAGCTGCTGTGCAGGGGGTAGGCAGGGGGTAGGCAGGGGCTCGGCAGCTGCTGCGCAGGGGGTCTGCAGGGGGTAGGCAGGGGCTGTCGGCAGCACTTCGGCAGGGGCTCGGCAGCACTTCGGCAGGGGCTCGGTGATAGGAGCATTTTAATGCGACGTTTTAACTGCATTTCCCTACATTTCTTACGTTATTTCCTTATTAAAACCCTGTTTAGGAAAGTTTCCATTCTTTGATTGGGAAAGTTCCTATTTGTAGAAAGTTTATATTTTTGTAGTTTCTATTTATCATTTTTAGTAAGTTGCCATTTTTCATTTTAGGAAAGTTTCTATTTTTTTTATTAGTTTCTATTTTTAGGACCTCCAAGCAAGTGGAAAATCTTGAGGAGGAAAATCAAAGTTGCAACCAAGTGGAAATCTAGAGGAGGAAAATCAAAGTTGCAACCAAGTGGAAAATCTTGAGGAGGAGAATCAAAGTTGCAACAAAGTGGAAAATCTTGAGGAGGAAAATCAAAGTTGCAACCGAGTGGAAAATCTTGAGGAGGAAAATCAATTCAAGTTGAACAAGTGATAAACAAATGGGAAGATATTTTTTTACAAATTTGTCTAACATATCTAGCCCTTCATTTATGTTCATCTCCACCCTCCATTCATCATTTTTTGGGCTATAAATACACTTCTCCTCTCACTCTTAAAAACCAATTCCTTCATCCATTTCATCTTCTTGTCTCACCATTTCCTCTCCATTTTCCTTAGTTAACAGATTCCTTCATCCATCTCATCTTCTTTGTCTCTCCATTTCCTTTCCATTTTCCCAAACCAATTCCTTCATCCATTCCATCTCCTTGTCTCTCCATTTCCTCTCCATATTTCTTTTCCATTCTCTAGTTTTCTTGTTCTTCATTTTCAAGCCAAGAGAAAGAGAAGCCATGCAATACATCAATTTCCTAACCGCCATCCACCCTTGTGTCGTCCCTAGAAGATTGCTTGCTTTCAAGGATCTTCAAGTTCTTCGTCTCAAGGCTCTATCATTCATCTTTCAAGGTGTATTATATCCTTTCTCTTGTTTTCTTTGTTTGATTTTGTAAAACTATGAATTCTAGTTAACAAATAATGTTAAGGGCAAAGTTTAAAGCCCGTTTATATGTTTTGAGATAAAGTTGTGATTTCTATATGTTGATTTTTATGTTGCTTATGTGGGTTTGTTTAATTAAATTTGCATGATAGAAAACTTTTGTATTTTAATCTTATGTGGTTGCAAACACTTAGGGTTTTGATATAATTGGTGCTAGGTTTAAGAACATGAAATCGACTTTTCGTTTTGTGTAAACTTGAATCAAAGTAGTAAAGGTTTTGTGCAAAGACCGAATTTAATTAAAGATGATTGCAATTAGGTGGACTTTTCCATACTAAGTTGTACACTTGAGTTGATAGCCTTTCTCTATGTCTAATGCGTTGAACATGTCATGATTGACTAGCTTTCTAGGGCTTGATTGCATGTTTGATAGGATTAATCTAAGTGCTTTCGCTTAGGTTAATTAGCATTGAAAAGTAAAATATGGGAAATCATTTGCTTTCGAATGTTTCACATGATCAACTCCTCTCTCATGACATTTAAAATCAACTATAGGAATTGTAATTGGATTTCTTGCATATGGATGTGGTTTTGATCTTTGTTCCTTGCGTTCCACCCTTGTATATATGTTTTTACATTTTCTTTATTTTATTTATTTTAATTTTAATTTTAAGAATCCTAATCCCCCCCTTATTTGTGTTTACTTGTATATATTTATTCTTTATTTTATTTTTGTAAATAATACTTTATTATTTTAATTCTTTATTTGTTTATACAATTGTATATATTTATATTCTTTATTTTATTTTTGTAAATAATACTTTTCTTTATTTGTTTCACAATTACAAGTGTACCCTCAATCCCCGGATAGAACGATCCCTATTTGCTTATACTACTAACGATATTTCAGGGTTAAATTATGCGCTTCCCAAAAGCGCGTCAATTTTTGGCGCCGTTGCCGGGGATTGAAAAATCACTTGCTAAATTGTGTCATTTATTGTATATATTTGTTGTATATAAATTGTTTCAAACTTAGTTTAAATATTATTTATATTATTGAACACGAATTTTAATTGTAGGTTGTAAATTGAGAGGAATAGGTGAAGTCTCTTTTGTTAATATTGGCCTAAACCCCTTATTGGTACCTAGCTCAGGTCCCTTAAGGTTGAGGGCGGCCTTTATTAACACTTGTTGAACTGTCTTCACACTTATGAACTTTTTCATCTTAGTAAGTATAGCCTATGTGGAATGGTGTCTAGGAAGGGGACAACGTTCATGACGGGTTTTTGAATCCAGAAGTGCTTGCAAATGGGCATAAACCACTATGTGGGAGTAGCTCATGCCAAAATGGATTTTTCCTCTCGTGTTCGCCCTCCCCCACCTGGCCATTTCAGTAAGGTTGCCCAAACGATTTGAAAGGGAGTTTGTGTCTAGGCGACTATACTTGGGCCGCACGTCCACTTGATTTACCGCTTGGAATTTGATTCGATATCAATAATGTTTATAATAAAAGAAATACTTGTGAATACTCTATACGTGTAAATTATTTTGTTGTTTCACACTTTAAACTTGTAAAAATATTTTTCACGTTTTATACTCACTTGTATACTTAACTTGTGTCTTATGTACAATATACTTGTTAATTATACTTGTAGTTTGTAATTAATAGTTATACTTGTTTTTATTTTGTATTTCTTTGTTAATTATAGTTACTAACTTTATTTAATGTAGGTACCGTCTGGCTGCAAGACGTAAAATACAAGCGCTACTTGGGAGGCAACCCATGCAAATCAGATTTGCTTTCTCTTTCCCTATTTCTTTTTATTTTTCAATTTTTCTCTTTAGTTTTTATTTTAGGATTTGTTTTCGTAAATGTCTTCTATCTATGCTTACTTATTACATTGCATGCTTTTAATTGATTACATTGAAGATAATGCAATATTTAAGTGTGGGGGAAGAGATTTATATTTTTGTCTTTCATTTTGAGTCCAATATATATTTATATTTGTCTTTTATTTTTGAGTCCTTTATATAAAAAAAATAAAAAAAATAAAAAATAAAATAAAATAAAAAAATTTGCATTCATTCAGTCTTATTAAATTCAGCTATTTACAACAAAAAAAAAAATTAAAAAAAATATATATATATAATAATAATAATAATAATAATAATAATATTAAGCCATGTCTGCATCTCTGTAGGAGTTGAGACTGAGCTCAAGGGAAATGTGAGAGCCACCGCCATAACCGCCACCTCCCTTCGAAGTAGTCTTCATGTTGCCCAAGATGTCCTCACCATGCATGGGGAATAGTGGAAGGGTTTCAATCTCCTGGTGATATTCTCCTCGTTGTTCCATGATCGATCCATCAGCACCATAGCCGACACTTGACCCAAAGTTTAGATCAATGGACCTACCATCATCAGCAGAACTAGTGGATCCAAAATTGAGATCGAGAGAGCCACCAACCGGAACGTTCCGAAATTCCTTCAACTTCTGCCTCTCACGAGCCTTGAGGTTCTGGAACCAAAAGAAGACGTTTTTGTCCTCGATCTGCCCATACTGTTTCAGATGGAGGCAGATCTCTTGAATCTGCTCTGGAGTTGGGTACTTAAAACCCTTATCATAGTAAAGGCCCTTGAGGATTCTTAGTTGAGGCGGTGTGGGAGCCCACCGGTTACTACTCCCGGCTGCTTGGATGCTTCCTCCCTCCTCGGTTGGTTGCTGGGCTTGTAATTCCATTTGTTGCTGGGTTTGTAACTCCATTAGTTGCAGAGTTCGTGGTTCCATGTTGATGAAGAAAGGATTTGAGTTTCGAAAGAAAGGCTGAAGGGTTGAGAGAGAAAGGCTGGAACTCGGAAGAATTTTCTTTTGGAGTGAATAGTCGCTCCCTCAGAATGCACCTATTTATAGAACGAGTGAGCGGATCTCCACCGTTGGATGGACGATCTCTGAGATTAAATCTACGCGTTGGATTAAAGTCACCCGAAAACACGGAAAAGCTGTTGGTGCGTGGAAGACACGTGGGGGAACCAAACGAATCTCGAGGAGCTGTGATAGATAAGCTACAGCAGAAAGCAGGTTTAATTGCCGTGAATCAAGGAAAAGAAAGGACGCGTGGGGGAATCAAACGAATCTCGAGGATCCGTGACAGACAAGCTATAGCCGAAAGCATGCCATAAATCCAGGAAAAGAAAGGAATATTTACACGTGGGGGAGTTTCTTGGGCCGTGAACTGTCATAACTCTTCTCCTTCCCGGAGAAGCTTTGTTAAAACCCTGTGCTTGTTGAGATTTCTACCCTATTTTGTGCTTTACATATACATCCTTTTTTGTCTCCTCCAGATTTTACTAAGGTTTGTCTAAGCGTGCAGTTTCAAATTCTTTCTACTTCCTCATGGCTCGAACCAAGGTTACCCCTCGCAGGGGCGTCAATCAACTCCGTGTTCTCTCTTTGGAAGAAGAAGGTCGTCAAGCGGCCACTAGAGCTGGGCTTACTCGTCCATGGGACCATCGTCCTATCCGTGAGCGTACCCGCAGTCCCCCTCCTCTGCCTCGTCGCTCTCCCAGACTGCATCCCGGAGAGTCTTCTTCCTCACCAGCTACTCGTGCTCCTCGGCCTATGGCCACCCTGGAAAGCTTGTCGGATTCGATTGATGATTTGCGCTCCTCTCTCCGCGATGGTATTATGGTGACAGATTGGAGAGTCAATTGCATGATCGATTACATCTCTGAGATGAACTGCTCTTTGATCCGGTGTCACACTGCAATAAACAAGCTTGCTCAGGAAGTCAATAACTTGCAGAGTTATCCTCCTGGGTTTCCTCGCAAGGACGCTACTGCATCACAACATGAGAACTCTCCTCCGGAGGCTGAAACCAGCAAAAGGGCTGCCACTCGCCAGCATACCGCTCCTCCAAAGGAGTAAATGGAGGTACAAGTCTAGGCTGAAAGACTTTAAACATTAAGCGCTGCATGGGAGGCAACCCATTTCAACCGTATCTGTGGAGGAGCCATCAAACGCAGATTTGCTTTCTTAAACTCTTCCTTCTATTTTATTTTCATGAATTTTAAGTTGTTTTAGGTTTCGTTGTGTTAATTTTCTCTTCTATGCTTGATTTATGCTTTGCATGATTTATATTTGTTTATACATTGAGGACAATGCATGAATTAAGTATGGGGGAAGGGTTATTGCTTTATTGTGTTTTTAGTAGTTAGTATATAAAGAAAAAAAAAATAGTTGATGTTGGATTGTGTTTTTTGTGTTTTTAATTGATGTTGTGATACACTAAGGTATATTGGATTAAACATAGTCTTGAAAAAGGGTAGCTGTTTCAGTCCCATTGCACATCGAGACTCCCTGTTCCCGTACCTAAGTGTTGAAATTAAATTAAATTGTTGAAAAAAAAAAAAAAAATTTGGTTACTTTTGTTTTTGTTTTTGAGTCTTAGAATGCCCTTTCAACTGTCTAGGATGATTCTATATCTCTGAAATCATGATTAAAAGAGGATCATAAAATTGAGATGATTTTTAAAATGGTATTCTTTGGTTAATTGAGATATATGAAAAATGCATGCATGTGTAGTGGATATGGATTTCGTAACCTTGGTACAGAATATGAGCATGTTAGGATAAGTTTTGATTCATAAAAGCCCATGTGAGATATTTGAGCCATGTCCCTTTTTCTTGGAGTGATAATTGAAAAATATATTCTTAATTTCTTGGCGATGTTTTGATGATCTCATTATTCTTTCATTTGATTGATTGCTTGCCATAGATTAAGTTTGATGGACTAGAGAATGCTAGAATTCGCTCTTATGCTTGTTGAGACTTTTGTCAATACATGGCCCTGATTCTGGAAGGGATAGAGGCAACCTAGGAATTACCACCATTGCCAAATAAGCATGTGTCCCTATTTGTGCCCGTCGTGGGACCCCCCTAGATAAGCCCCTTTGAGCCTACATTATGCCTTTTCATTCATCACCCTTAAAACCCTTAACCATGAAGCTTAGTATAGTTACAACCCTACCCGTTGTTCTAAGAACTTAGTGGAGCTATCTTTTAAGACATACTACGTGGGTTTGGTGCTAAGGATGAAAACTGAGAAGAGGTGAAAGTTCAAGTGTGGGGGTAGACTTGTCCATAAAGAAAAAAATATGTGAAAGCCGTGAAAAAGAAATGAAAAAGAAAAAAAAAATGTGTACGGCTAGAAAATTAAAAGAAAGAAAAGAAAAAATGTATATGGATTTTAGTCCTCCATACTTGGTGAGTTTGGAGTTTGTTTTGAATTGAAGACCCACTATTGGAAAATTTCGTCTTTGTCCAATTCACTAGTTCGAGGGAAGTTTAGAGTGAAGATTGGGCCTAACATGAAGACATTTGGCCCTTTCATAAAACCTCTATGGGATGTGACGTTTTGATATATCTTGGTGGATTTCTAGAAGTCTCTACATCTACATGAGCTCTGCTAGGTTTTTAGGACACTTTGTGAAATTCCTTACCTTTTGTTTCTTAAAACCTTGAGCCTTGGCCCCATTACAACCTAAATAAGACCTTCTTGATCCTTAAGATGGGACAGCCTTTGATTTGTGGAGATGAGTTACAAGAGTTGAACCTATGGCTTGGGTCCATCCGTGCAAGTAATTGATATCCTTCATGAGATCTTTTCAAAAAAAAAAATTATATTCACAAAGTGCTTTTCGTTTCTTATATATGTGAGCTATTTGATTGCCTCAAAATATTTTCTCTCACATATAATTGAGTGATTATAAGCTTTTAAGCATTGTCTTGAATTCTGAGAGAAGAAAGAGTGGATATACCTTGTGAGGATATGAATCATACTTGTTCGAAGCATGCTTAACAGAAACCATCACCATTGTCACAACCAAGTCCTACTTGTGTATGTGTGGATTATATGTTTTAATTAACTCTTGAATATCTACATATTGATTCTTGGTTGAGTGCTAATCTTGATGTTGTGAAAGTAGGAGATTTCTGAGACAAAAAGTTGAAGGGCAATAGAGTCATTGTTTTTGTAGAGTCTTTAATTTTTGTTGAGTGTTAGTGTGTGTCTTAGTGTGATTTTGCTAAGGGACTAGCAAAAGATAAGTGTGGGGGAATTTGATAGGAGCATTTTAATGCGACGTTTTAACTGCATTTCCCTACATTTCTTACGTTATTTCCTTATTAAAACCCTGTTTAGGAAAGTTTCCATTCTTTGATTGGGAAAGTTCCTATTTGTAGAAAGTTTATATTTTTGTAGTTTCTATTTATCATTTTTAGTAAGTTGCCATTTTTCATTTTAGGAAAGTTTCTATTTTTTTTATTAGTTTCTATTTTTAGGACCTCCAAGCAAGTGGAAAATCTTGAGGAGGAAAATCAAAGTTGCAACCAAGTGGAAATCTAGAGGAGGAAAATCAAAGTTGCAACCAAGTGGAAAATCTTGAGGAGGAGAATCAAAGTTGCAACAAAGTGGAAAATCTTGAGGAGGAAAATCAAAGTTGCAACCGAGTGGAAAATCTTGAGGAGGAAAATCAAAGTTGCAAGCAAGTGGAAAATCTTGAGGAGGAAAATCAAAGTTGCAACCAAGTGGAAAATCTTGAGGAGGAAAATCAATTCAAGTTGAACAAGTGATAAACAAATGGGAAGATATTTTTTACAAATTTGTCTAACATATCTAGCCCTTCATTTATGTTCATCTCCACCCTCCATTCATCATTTTTTGGGCTATAAATACACTTCTCCTCTCACTCTTAAAAACCAATTCCTTCATCCATTTCATCTTCTTGTCTCACCATTTCCTCTCCATTTTCCTTAGTTAACAGATTCCTTCATCCATCTCATCTTCTTTGTCTCTCCATTTCCTTTCCATTTTCCCAAACCAATTCCTTCATCCATTCCATCTCCTTGTCTCTCCATTTCCTCTCCATATTTCTTTTCCATTCTCTAGTTTTCTTGTTCTTCATTTTCAAGCCAAGAGAAAGAGAAGCCATGCAATACATCAATTTCCTAACCGCCATCCACCCTTGTGTCGTCCCTAGAAGATTGCTTGCTTTCAAGGATCTTCAAGTTCTTCGTCTCAAGGCTCTATCATTCATCTTTCAAGGTGTATTATATCCTTTCTCTTGTTTTCTTTGTTTGATTTTGTAAAACTATGAATTCTAGTTAACAAATAATGTTAAGGGCAAAGTTTAAAGCCCGTTTATATGTTTTGAGATAAAGTTGTGATTTCTATATGTTGATTTTTATGTTGCTTATGTGGGTTTGTTTAATTAAATTTGCATGATAGAAAACTTTTGTATTTTAATCTTATGTGGTTGCAAACACTTAGGGTTTTGATATAATTGGTGCTAGGTTTAAGAACATGAAATCGACTTTTCGTTTTGTGTAAACTTGAATCAAAGTAGTAAAGGTTTTGTGCAAAGACCGAATTTAATTAAAGATGATTGCAATTAGGTGGACTTTTCCATACTAAGTTGTACACTTGAGTTGATAGCCTTTCTCTATGTCTAATGCGTTGAACATGTCATGATTGACTAGCTTTCTAGGGCTTGATTGCATGTTTGATAGGATTAATCTAAGTGCTTTCGCTTAGGTTAATTAGCATTGAAAAGTAAAATATGGGAAATCATTTGCTTTCGAATGTTTCACATGATCAACTCCTCTCTCATGACATTTAAAATCAACTATAGGAATTGTAATTGGATTTCTTGCATATGGATGTGGTTTTGATCTTTGTTCCTTGCGTTCCACCCTTGTATATATGTTTTTACATTTTCTTTATTTTATTTATTTTAATTTTAATTTTAAGAATCCTAATCCCCCCCTTATTTGTGTTTACTTGTATATATTTATTCTTTATTTTATTTTTGTAAATAATACTTTATTATTTTAATTCTTTATTTGTTTATACAATTGTATATATTTATATTCTTTATTTTATTTTTGTAAATAATACTTTTCTTTATTTGTTTCACAATTACAAGTGTACCCTCAATCCCCGGATAGAACGATCCCTATTTGCTTATACTACTAACGATATTTCAGGGTTAAATTATGCGCTTCCCAAAAGCGCGTCACTCGGCAGCACTCGGCAGGGGCTCGGCAGCACACTGACAGCGGTTCAGAACTTCCGGCAGCCGGTTCGGCAGGTTTCCGGCCGGTTCTGGGGGTTCTGAAACCGGTTCTGAGCTTCTGGGATCAAGGGCTTTGATATGTGATAGGATTTGGGGGTTTCTTGTAAGGTTGGTAAAATGACCTAGTTCGGATCAAGAACTTTCACTACTCTAATCGATTTCGATTCTAATTCTAGAGCGATTTCGTGCTGATAACGTGTTTCAGAGAAACTGAAGAGTGAATTGGTGAGTCTTCTTCTCATATTGAGGGGGTTTATATAGGGTTACAAAGTAGTGTAAATTTGCCCTACATACATTAGTATATTTGCTACACAATTTCTCTACCTCTCAATGTGCATTCCATACAAACCACACATTCTCCACTTCTTAAGTGCATACTCCATGATATAGACATTTTACCTATTTACTACAACAGAAAGAAGTTTAACAAATATAGAAAAAGAAAAGAACAATTATAGTGGGATGACCAAAATGCCTGGTAAATTTTTGAGAAATGGTCAAATTAGCTTTGATTTGCCAACATTCCTAGCTCAGAGGCTGAGCCAGAAAATGATTTTGATCAGCTTAGGAAAGTTTTAGTTTACTTAAAAACAAGAAAACAGATATATTGTAATCATGGAAATTTGCTTCTCTATCTTGCCAAACATAGAAAAAAAATAAGAATAGATACTAGAAAGGATTGAGTTTGAGTGATTACCCTCTTGAAGCAAACTGGTTTTAAGCAATCAAGGCTACCCCAAAGATTAAGGCCAAGACCAAATGACCAATACTGGTGCTGCATAGGAAGAGAAGACTTTGTGAGTCAAGGTTTCCCAAGATAAATCATTATGTGGTTGTGACTTGCTGCTCTACATTATTTTTTAAGTATGTAATTAATTCTGACACAGTGTGGAAAAATTAAGGCTGAAATAGAGAGTCCCCCCAACCAAACCTACTTCTTTAGCATTTGATGGTTGTCACTTTCCTGGAAAGAGCATGGAAATTTACAGTTATTTACAGAAAGTGCAAAGATAATTTAGTCTATAATTTGATATTTGTGGGAGTGAGCAAATTCGGCTGGGCCTGCAATTAAGACGATTAACTCCGCAGTTAGTATGACGTTAAATTTTAGTCATGAATGCGGCGATTATTACGACAATAACTACGCACAATGATTATGATTATAAGTGCGCAATGAATGACTATCATAAATACGCAATGAATGATAGTCGTAAGTACGCAATGATTAACTGTTATTAGTGCAGCAATAACTATCATTATAAGTGTGTAAATAAATGCAGCAATCAAAGCAGAAATAATGGTGGCTTGTTCCCGAAGTAAGTCATCGCCTATATAAAGGAGGCTTGACATCCAGGTAATGCATCTGATTCCGACTCTCTCTACTCCTCTACTGAGAAACGCACTGACTTTGGCATCAGAGAGTTTTCTGCAGGTACCCCCCCCCCCTTTTCCTCGAGCCGACGGTCAAACTTCAGGTCAACGCTCGAAGGAAGATTCTCGATTGTTCCCGGTCAGCTCCCGCTCCAGTCCAAATTAATTGGTGAGTCAAACTCCTTAACGGAATTTTTCGACACCAACAATATTGAATATATTTTGACTCTCTCCAACATTGGAATTGTGCCATATGTCTACCCATGAAATGGTTTGCATGTAGATGTTTCTGATATGCTATCATGCACCCCTTCATAACTGAATTTCAAATTACAGTCTTCCTTGCCCTCCCCTCTTTAGTCTTTTCTAACAAAACTCCAACTATAAGAAAAAGAAGTAAAATTAACCAAAAATATCATCTCTAATTATGTTTAAATGACATGATCAACATGGGAGGGTGATATTCACACGAGCTACAAGTGCATTCTTTGCACTAGCAGAGAAATCCAATAAATCAAATGAAGTAATATTTCACTTTGTACCCATTAGTAAGGATGAGCAACATACAAACACAACACAAAACTTGATGACCTGAGACCAAATAGAGTCCTCCCAAAAGACCAAACTAGCAGTACGAGTGGTCTAGAAACAATAATTGGTTTGGAAAAACACTACTTAAAAGAAAATAGAAGCAAACATTACAATCCGATCGATGCTGCTTTCTCCTCCAAAATCAAGTAAATCAAAACTTCAATTTGCCCTATTCCCAGATCATACAACACCCAGGTTTCTCAAAAATGCATAAATAAAATTTCATCAGAGTTAAAAATTCAAGATCTGGAACATGCAAGCTTAAAGACTGAAGCTTTAAAAACATAAGCTAAACCCTAACTAATTTGCATACCAGTGGAAGACGAAGAGCCTGTGCAGGACTTGAACAGATTTGCTTTCGACCAATCATCTTTCCGCACTGCCACCGCCATCTCCACCGATCCATAAACGACGAGCTCTCAGCTGATCTCCACCGATCTTGTCTGCTTAGAGCTGCTAGTTTATGGATCTGCGGGATAGGCTCTGGATCTATCAGATCGCCTCTTCTCTTTTCTTTTCTTTTTTCTCTTCGTTTCTGTAATACGCCTCTCTCTCTCTCTCTCTCTCTTTCTCTCTCTCCCCCTAACCACCCCGACGAGTAAGTGAGGAACATATATAGTATCATTTTTAATGGAAAAATAAAATAAAAAACACTGATTTTATTATGATCGATAATAATACTATATCAAAACGGGACCCATGAGTTTATTATTTAATATTAATATTCACACTGTTTCAGTAGGTTTAATGAATTAAATATACAAAAGAGATATGTATTGTGCTTCACAGCCACCGTTAACAGTGAGACAACAAAAATATCCCACTGATAAATTGCAATGGTGTGATACTATTCCAAACACCCACTGATGATTTTTGGTGGCCAACAAACAGTGGCTAAGCAGGTGCTATTGGGGAAATTTCTAGTAGTGTACCCACAAATCATAAAGAAAGAAACTTGTGCAATTTAGGGTTTTTGCCAAAAGATAAGGAACAATAACAACAAAATTGAATTACAGAAGAGAAAAGCAAAATTGGACATGAAATTAGAGTAGATATGTGAGATAATAATGAGAGGATTTGGGACTTTGACCTGGTTTGGACTTCGTCTGGGTTGATATTTGTGGAACCAGAAAGCTTCAATGGAAGGGACAGAGAGAGTATGTCGTTTGGAGGAGAAAGAGAGAAAATAGAATCTGTCGTGGTTTGGAGGAGAGAGAGAGAGAGAGAGAGAGAGAGAGAGAGAGAGAGAGAAAAGAGGAGAAAGAGAGAGAAAAGAAAAAGACTAAAAAAAAGAAAAGAAATATGACTTGGGGTATTTTAGGCAGTGTAAAGAAATGTGAGATGAAATATTATTAAAATAATATAGGGGAGTGTGGTTTGCAATTTGGGGAGTGCAAATTTCACTCCCTTTTATATAATACACATCGTATCTTATATCATTTGACTAGAGTTAAAACAATCTCGATTACTTTCCTTCAAGTAGATTTGTTACAAAAAATGTTGTAGAATATATTAATCCGTACAGATATTACCAGAGAGATTTTGACTTTGTCCATCTTTTTTAAACAAAAAAGAATACACAAAAATATAACTAAAACATGAGAACAGTCACCCAATACCATTTTGGTTTAGTAGCATAGTCTCCCTTTCGTAAGTGAGAGGTTGTGAGTTCGACTCACGAAAGACTAATTGTAGCATTTGAGTTATTTATCTGATAAAAAAAAAAAACATGAGAACAGTCTTCAATACAGTAAATGTATTGGTATATTTGAACCAAAAAAAAAAAAAACATTGGTACATCAATAGTAAATTAGATTATTGTGTGGTAGACGAGCCTACGATAATGGTAGACGAAATTAGTATTCTATTACTCTAAAAAATTAGTATACTATTACACTGGAATATGCATTGTTATATTAATATACTGAAAATGACATCCTAAAACATGCATACTTTCAACTGCACATAAATGAGTAGGATTTATCAAAATTTGGTGGGACTTGGATGCAATTGTTATATGGCGCCTAAGGATCTTATCACCTAAGTCTTAAGCAATTCCCATCCTCTCACCGGAGAAATGGATAATACATGACATTTTCGATCATCTAGCTAATTATAGAAATATATAGAGTAAAACTCACCATTAGGGTCAAAACTTTCTTGCACCGGACAAAATGATACCTAAGTTTCAAAAGTGATTAAAATGACACCTAAATTTTTAAAAGTGATCAAAATGATACCTAAATTTTTAAAAACAAATCAACTTGACACCAAATTTTCAAAAGTGATCAAAATGATACCTAAAGTTTTAAAAACAAATCAATCGGATACCTCAATTTATATGACCCCTCAAATTGTCTTAATCTGTGCAAACTTATGTAAATTAACTACCCTATGCCAAACACATCATAATTCATGTGTCGATCGGTCCACCAAGATATGTATAGTTCTATGCCCAGCAAAGCTCATCCATCCGTCTGCTGATAGGTCCCTCTCCATTAAAAGTTAAAACATTATGCATCAGTTAATAATTGCGTCTTTGGCACTGCAAATCCAAATGGAACGAAATATGAAATTAATAACAGTGTGTTTACTGCTTAATCGCGTTTGCTAATTACTATTCTTATATTCCCTGTTAACATCACAAAGGGTCATCGTCACACGACAACAGAAGATGCAAACAACTTAAACGACTAGAAACAAAAGCAGGCAGATTAAGGCAAAACGCTTGCCACGTGGTGGTCCCTGCAGGGGCCATCTAGAAATTGTTCTTTCATCACCCCGAGCGTGTTGTTAATTGCTTACGTGTCGTATTCTCGAGTATTATTTCAACGAGTCGACAATCGTTAAATTAGTTTATTGCATGAGTCACATTTAGGGATGACAAAAATCTCCAGCGGGGCGGAGCTCCATTGGATACCCGCCCCTAATGGGGGGAGAATTCAGGGACAAATGGGGAATGGTGATGGGAATCCCCAATCCCCGCTATCTAAGATCGCGGATAGGGCGGGGATGATATTATGATCTCCATCCCCAAACCCGCCCAAATGATATTTACATATATTTAATTTATATATATATATATATATATTATAATATAAATCACAAATATATACATTTACTACTTTACTTTAATGACTCCACTTTTACTTTAATAGTGTTTGACTTTTGCACTCACTGAATTATGATTTATGAATTAAATCATGTTTTAATTTTACTTGTTATAAATTTTGATTTTAAAAAAGGCAATATGAGAAAAGATTTATTTTATTTTTTAAATTCTTATAGGGGATTTGGGGTGGGTATGGAGGCTTCATCCCCACTGGGGATGGAGATGGGGAATCCCCAATATATTTTTATTGGAGATTGGGGCGGGGATGGGGGTGGAGAATTACCCCGGGGATGGGGATGGTATTGTGATCCCCATCCCCAACCCGCCCCATTGCCATCCCTAGTCACATTACAATTAGTAATTAACTTACAAGTTCCGAGTAAGTTTCAATGTTTCTGATTGATTAGTACAAAATTAATATTTACAAGCTTTGTTTCGGAGCAACCGACGTATTCTACAGTGTTCTCGAATATTAATTAGGAAAATGACTGTTGGTTTCAATGAGACTTAAGATTTGTGGCTTCATTTTTTAGTGTCATATCAAGTCATCTACACACATCACTTATTTGTTAAATCATGTCATGTAATATCTAAATAAAAAGACACTCTTATTCTTATAAAATCTAATGACTCTAAATTATTTTGGTTTTCTTTTCTATACACCATGCTGAGATTTAAACAACACTTTTTTTTTCTTCAATCAAGAATAAACAATATTCCATGTAAGTCAATCAATAGACTTGCACATACATTTGATTAATAAATTTATATAACACATGTATATGAATTTGAAGTTTGTTGGATTTTTGTAAATTATGAAAATATAATATGAAAAATATACATTCATATTCATATTCACAGGCACACAGACACACACTAACTATATATATAGACATTTCGTCTATATTATATATATAGTTAGTGTTGTGGTGCAAAAATTTATTTGTAAATAATTTAATAAAATTAATGGAAAACAACTAATCATCCTTACACAATGTTATTGATTCACCCTCTAAAATTAAAAAAAATATATATAAAAAGATAAAATTGGTGTTGTAAAATTATAATTTGAGAAGATAATTTAAATATGTATTTACATGACATAACATTTAGGATCGATGCCAAAACAAAACCCCCATCAGGCTAATGAAATTAAAACTTTTATAATAGGAGTGGTTGATATAAACTAGCTCTTACTAGTTTCGGAGGACCCGCTACAAGTCGGAACCCGGATCAAAATGATCACATTACCGGACTTGTTAACTCGTCTTCTTCTGGAGTTTTTGGTTACCTCTAGTAAATGATCCCTCCTTCAATTGCTTTAAGTAGAAGCTTCGACCTCACTCTCCCACAGTAACTAGCTTAACACTCTCACTTCCTCACTGTCCTCCACGATGGCCTGCGTATGCGCCATTCTCACACTCGCTCTACTCAACTGTGCAGCTATCTTTACGCGTGCCGACCTCCCCGGTACGTGGGAGCTCCTCGTCGCCAACGCCGGCATCTCCTCCATGCACACCGCCGTCACCCGCTTCAACACCGTCGTCCTCCTCGACCGCACCAACATCGGCCCCTCCCGCAAAATGCTCCCCAGGGGCCACTGCCGGAACGACCCCAGCGACGCCGTTCTGAAGCGCGACTGCTACGCTCACTCCGTCCAATTCGACCCCCAGACCAACCAAATCCGCCCCCTCATGATCCTCACCGACACGTGGTGCTCGTCCGGCCAGTTCCTCCCGGACGGCACTCTGCTCCAAACCGGCGGCGACCTTGACGGCCACAGAAAAATCCGCAAGTTCGAACCGTGCGAGGCCGCCGGGTCGTGCGACTGGGTCGAGCTTGATGACGTGGAGTTGGCCGACGGCAGGTGGTACGCCACCAACCAGATTCTCCCCGACGGGTCGGTGATTATAGTCGGAGGCAGCGCCGCCAACACGGTGGAGTATTACCCGCCGCGAAACGGCGCCGTCGAGCTGAAGTTTCTCGCTGATGTGAAGGATACTCAGATGGACAACTTGTACCCTTACCTGCATCTCCTCCCTGACGGCCACCTCTTCATCTTCGCTAACAACAGGGCGGTGCTGTACGATCACCAGACCAACAAAGTCGCCAGAGAATATCCACCGTTGGATGGCGGGCCGCGTAACTACCCCTCAGCCGGGTCGTCCGCAATGCTGGCACTCGAAGGTGACTACTCCACCGCCGTCATCGTCGTCTGCGGTGGGGCCCAGTACGGCGCGTTTATCCAGAAGAGCACGGACACTCCCGCGCACGGCAGCTGCGGCCGGATCGTGGCGACTTCGCCCGACCCGGTTTGGGAAATGGAGGACATGCCGTTCGGGCGGATCATGGGGGACATGGTCATGCTTCCGACCGGCGAGGTTTTGGTGATCAATGGAGCTCAAGCTGGGACGCAGGGGTTTGAACTGGCTTCAAACCCGTGTTTGTACCCGCTTCTTTACCGACCCGAGCAGCCAGTCGGGTTGCGGTTCATGACGTTGAACCCGGGAACAGTGCCGAGATTGTACCACTCCACCGCGAACTTGTTACCGGACGGGCGGGTGTTGGTTGCGGGAAGTAATCCGCATTTCTTCTACAAATTCAAGGCTGAATTTCCCACCGAGTTGCGAATCGAAGCGTTTTCGCCCGAGTATTTGGGTCCGGACCGGGCCAATCTCCGACCCGTGATCGAGGGAGTTCCGGAAACGGTGCGTTACGGCGAGCGTTTTGAGGTACTGGTGTCGGTGCCTCTATCTGTGGTGGGAATTGTGGAGGTTAATTTGGGCAGTGCACCTTTTGCCACGCATTCGTTTTCGCAGGGTCAACGTCTGGTCAAATTGGCCGTTACACCTTCAGTCCCGGACGGCGGCACCCGATACAGAATTAGTTGTGTGGCGCCGCCGAATGGAATGGTGGCTCCGCCGGGCTATTACATGGCATTTGCGGTCAATCAAGGTGTGCCAAGTGTGGCTCGTTGGATACATTTGGTGTCATGAGGAATTTGTATATGTTGTATGTATATTCACTAATTTCTTTGAAAATTTAGAAAAGAATTTGTGGATATGGAATATGAAATTGAAATGGTGGTGATAGATGATAATTGTTTGGTGCGTTTGTTGCACTCATTTCATGTCTAAGTAGCAACAATCAAGACATCAAGTCTAAACAGAACGCAGACTTTATCATAGAATGTAACTTTTGAAAGAGAGAATGAGGAAATGGACCAATTCGAACATCAAGATTTGTTTTGGTCGATTTATTCTTGAATGAGTTTAATCAATATAGAATTCAAAGAGAAAGTGGGGAAGAACACTTTTTATAGTGCTTTCAAATTCATTTGTTGCTCTCGTAGAGAGAGCATCGAGTTCTATATTCAATCGTTGTAAAGAAGGCATCAAATTTTGTCACTCTAATGCTATACATCATTTATGGACTTGTTGTATCAACAGTATCATGATGTTGTCACTTTAGAATTTACCTAATTAACAACTTGGTATCGGACCCTTCATGAAATAGTAAGAAGACAAAACAAAAGAAGGTATCACTATCGGACTATAATCAATTTGGGAAGTCCCATGGGAGTATAACTGTGTTATATAAACTAAAACTAAAATCAAGGTAAATGACTTTAGAATCAACCAACTCGATACAATTGATCATGTAATAGTATTTGTGGGATCTATATAAAATTTATTTATTTGTTTGAATAAATGGCTGGTGCGGCTGCCCTCAAGTCTTGATTAATGAAACTGTCAAATACAATTTATTTATGTAAAAAGAGTTGAAAAAAATAAAATATCAAGAAGAAGTTTAGATTGTGTAACGATTTCGATATTTGAAACTGTTATAGGTCAGTAAGGTGCATTATATATTGCATTCTTTAAGAAACTGGATTATTCTCAACTCAAATTGAACAGTTGCATTATTCTTTAGAGTTTAGACACATTACATATATCATACCTACATTATAAGTTTATAACTAATTATGCCAATGAACCGCCCTTTTCCTCTTCACCTTCATAGCAGTCGACCACAGCTACCTTCTGCACATTCTTGTAAGAGTAACGCCGAGCCAAAAACACATAAACACACAAATTTGCTGCAGCCATACAAGCCAATAGCCAGTAAAACTTGTCCAAACGACTACTATTCAAATCCTTACCAAACCAACTTTTCCCCCTTTGCTCTGTGATGTGATCAATGGCCGTGATCAAGAGGCTACTGAGAAAATTTCCAGCTCCAATTACACCAAGGTAAAACGCAATTCCCAAGCTCCTCATGGAGTCCGGAACTTGGTCGTAGAAATACTCCTGTAGACCTACAAGAGTAAACCCATCTCCAAATCCAATTATCACAAATTGGGGTGCTAACCAGAACACACTCATGGAATGTGAACTCTTTAAAGGGTCTTTCTCAACAATCCCTAGTCTTTTCTTCTCCACCAAGGCAGCTGCTACCATTGTGCCGATTAAGAAGAGCATTCCAATTCCGATTCTCTGGAGGATGTTGATTCCCCTTTCGTTTCCAGTTGTTCTTCGCATGACGGGGACTAGGATTTTCTCGTAGAACGTGACGGATATGATCATTCCGATGGCTGCGAGAGAGTAGATTGAGGCAGGGGGGATCTCGAAACCGTTGGCGATGCTTCGGTTCATGGAGACACCTTGTTTGATGAAGAACGTAGAGGTTTGTGCTACACACATTCCAAATGGTAGGGTGGCTAGCCAAATGGGGATAATGTTGAGGACTAGTTTCATCTCCTCGACCTTTGTTACTGTTGCAAGAGTCCAAGGATTTTGCTTCTCAGCTGAATTTTCTGTGCTTATGATGGCTGCCTTGTCAAGAAATCTAATTCACATAACATTAGAGAAAGTTAATAATCAAACTACTCTCGTTATATATATATATATGAAAGTTCTCTCACCGAATAATATGAAAATATGTGTCAAGCTATTATTTCTATGAATCGAATTAGAGTTGCGGATTCAATGTAAAATAAGACCCAATTTAGAAGTTACAAAGAACTTTCTTAGAAACAGCTTTCACTTGCATTTATATTAAAACACTATTGGTATTCAATATAGCCATTCATCTTTAATGTCAAATGAGTGCTATAGTTTCTACGTACCATTATGGGTACTAGCACAACTTCTTGCCTACCCCTAATTGGTAGCAAGAGGGGTATGTAATTGTTATTCTGGTTTGTGATTAATATATTGGCTTCTGCCTTGATTAAAAAAAATAGTCATTCATTTTTAAAACCAGACGATGGTTATTAGGCTGTAAAAAATCTTTTTTTATTTACAGTCAATTTGACACAGCTTAACTTATATGAAAAGATGCTTACCAAGTAATTTATCCGTACAACAAAAATATTTGATAAAAGTTCAATATTCAGATTTTTTTAGAGTATCTTATAGCTGAGATAAGTAATAGGTTGTGATTTAGGGGGAACAACCTTGTAAGAAAGAGATTTCACTTACTTGAGCTTGTTGGTGTGGCACAAAAGCCTCCCACGGACCTTCTCCGACTGGGAAATTTCATACAATTGAGCAGGATCAGAAGGATATGGCAGCTTTCTCTTCGCAATGGCCGCTACAAGAACCTGCAGCATTGGTGTCAGGGGGCTTCCTGTAGGTCTTCGATAGCGGTAAAACGGCCTCCCAACAATGAAGATAACCAGCGAGGTACCCATGACTGCCATGAGAACTATATCTGCGACACCCCAACTTACATGGTCTTGTACGTAGACAACCACAGTCACCCCAAGCAAAAGACCACAGCAAAGCCCAAAGTTCCACCAATTGAAGTAGGACATCTTTTGCTTTCTTTCTTCAGTGTGATCATCATCAAATTGGTCAGCTCCAAAGCTCTCCAAAGAGGGTTTATGGCCTCCAGTTCCTATGGAGATCATGTATATGGCTAGGAAGAACACCACTTCATGGATTTTTCTTGGTTCAAGACATGGATGTGTGTCACAAGGCCTTAGGGTTGGTACAAACCAGGACATGGATAGAAGAATCAAACCCTGTATTTCATAAGAGATCAATAACCGATCATAATAATGATATTCTAGTATTTATTGAATCCTTACAAGTGTTAACATATTTTGTTTGAGCTCAAGTTGATAACTTCAAATTCTTATCTCGCTTTGTTCTTTATAGAAACAATTGTATATGAAGTGAATAGTGCGGAACACTAGAAAGATGCTTTGTATAAAGTTCGCACATATAATTCCATAAATTTCCCAGCTTGAGATTGTAATTATCTTCGTGAAATAAGTAATGCCCTAGATGCATGTTCATTTGTCTTAAAATGGAAAATGAATTTAGTTATTACCAGAAGGTAAATGATGGATGAGACCAGAACAGTTGAGAAGCGACCCAAATAAGCATCAGCTATGAAGCCTCCAAAGAATGGAATCATTGTGGTAACACCAGACCAATAGTTGACACTCTTTGCTGCACTCTTGAGGTCTTCATGAATTACTTTGGTCAGGTAAATAATTAAACTGGTTGCTATTCCAAAGTAACTCAGCCTCTCACTGAACTCAATTGCTGCACAAATTATAAGATCAAAGATCAGTTAAGGTTAAAAACTGTTGAAGATCAGTACTATATAATTTAAAAGGCAAAACCAGGTGGGCATGTCATTCAATCTTTTCGGCTGCATAAATCCAACCAATGAAACACAGCTGGAAATGAAGAAAGATAGTGCATATTAATTGTGCTTTACCTGTGATAGTTGTACATAATATATGATCGATCACTATCATGTTTTGTACTGCAACGATTATAATTACTTCGGAATCGCATACCATAAAGTACAACTATGAAAACTGATGTCACAGAACTAGCCATTACAAAATTAGGAATCAATTATATGACCTAGCTCGCTTGGTCTAAATCATGGCCCTTCAACAATCGTCCTGTCTGATCTGCTTCCCCCACCAAATTTCATACATGCATGGTTACCAGAAAAGAAGAAAATAAAAACACAGCTCAAGTCCCTTTAGTTGACCCAAGCATTCTTTCTTCCGTTTGATACAACAGTAAATGCCTCTTATCCACCTAAAATGGCGGTGGGGCACTTAACTTTATTCAAATAATTTGACATATTATGTTATCATTTTACAAGTATTGGATCGACAGTCCTAAGAACAATGAATAATTGAATATTTTCCAACACACACACACACACAAATTATAGCTAGCATGAACAATATATAGCACTAGGTAGAGTGAGCTTTGTTGGTTCTGTTAATGGGGTTTGGGGTGGCCAGAATATAGCATTGATCGACATAAAGCAACATCTCATATGCTAATTAGTGCTGGAGAGGACCCTCCCATGTGAACCTGCTTACAGAGGAGCCACTGATTCTTTTCCCATGATATGTACTATTTAGAACTATATATCAATCTCATGCATACATACTGAGAAAGATGATAAGAGCTTGCATGCATATAGTTAGAGTTCATCTAATCCACGAGGTATAGTTGATGAGGAAATGAATGCTGCATGAACATGATGAACAACTCCACCCTCCAATAATATGTATGCTTCAACTGCATGACTATATAGGCTCAAGAAGAGCAGCATGAAATTATTTAGCTAGCTTTCACTACTAGCAAAACGGGCAACTCACACAGATTTAAATCTGTGTGAGATACTACCATTTCACACGGATGTCAGTGTGTAAAAGGCTTTACCTACCGTGCAAGCACGGAATTATTTTCGGTTGCCTTCGGAGGGGGCGCTAATGCTCTATTCACACGGTTTTGGAAGTCCGTGTGAAATTTTAAGTGGGTCCCACTTGTCTTCCAGCATGCATAGTAGAATTTTATGTAATCCGTGTGAGATAAAAATAATATTTTAATATCTTGTTCAGTGTGAAATACCTTCTTAACACACAGATATCTGTGTGAAATAGCTTCTTAACTCACACAGATATCTGTGTGAAAATATGAATACCATTTAAAAAAAAAACTGTTAATTAACAAATACAAATATATACAATTGCATTTAATTTTTCCCCACAAAAATAAACTCATCCACAGTAACTCACAATAAAGTAAACTTTACATTCCCAACCGGTCATCATTGTTTTAAGCTATATATCATTGAGAAAGTGACCAATATATACAAACTAGCCATGCCAGCAAGATCTTGTTTTTACATTTCTTGGCATACAAAAAGGACATATACTTCATACCTTAAACAAATTCTTGGCGTACAAAAAACAAGGATGTTTTCTAGAATACAGTGTTGTTCAAGGGGGAACATGACTAAGATTTCCCCCCTTTTAACAACAAAATCCTTGGCCAAGAATATAGTTTTGATGGAGCTTTGAGGATTAACTCAAAGTAGACAAAAACAAAACCATCAAAGTCAGGAAATAACATCTACATAAGGTAAAACTAACTAGCTTACTTCTGCTGCGATATACACTATCAGTGATGGCTGGGGTTGGGATCACGGGTCTACTACCTCCATAATGTCTCAAGAGTGTCACTCATCACGCATGAGTAAGTTGTCATCTAGGAACACAACTTGTGAGATTAATACATTAATTTCTTGAGCAACAACAATAAAACTTCCAAGACACCAAATTAACAAGTCTACAACTATTTCAATAATAAAAACAAAACCGTGCCATGAACTACAAAATGACATACCAGTTTCTCTCTTCAATAAGCTCACCAAAGTTAAACTATGTGTGTGTGCACACCCACGCACGTGTGTGTCTATGTCTCTGTGTTTGAGCGATTTTATGTTTGAAATCTTGCACTTTCACAGTTCAACAGAAAATTAAGAATAAGACATCTATAGAAATTTCTCACAATCTACACTCGCAAAAGACTACTGGTTTATGTCAGAGCATAGTCTTTATATGAAAAATAGAGTAGAAGGGCAAAATTGCTATTTTAGGTGCACACTTATCATGAACTTAAACTATCAAAGATTGCTTGATTAACAAATCTGACTATATATTCAAGAAAAATGAAAAGAAAATCTTAATGACAACCGCATCAACTCTAGTGCTACAACTTTAAACACAAAAAATGCCCCAAAAAAGTGCCCAAGTACATACAAACAACTATGACTATAAGTCAGTTAAACACAAGGGAGAAGTAGCACACCAGTCTCAGAAGAAAAGGGTCTGATCCACATTTGCCTGATACGCTCTGGCTGAATAAAGCTTCCAACATCCCTGCACAGCAAAGCCATGAGAACTTAACAAGATAAACGGTAAAGAATCACATTAATTTACTCATCTTTCACTAAAAATGGTTTCATGTAAATCGATTCAATTTGATTCAGACCAAGGTTAAAATAAAAAATAAAAAATGAAGGAGGCAGATTGTTGCATACATATATAGGTGGGAGAACCTAATACGGAATCAAATAGTTCAATCCTCACTCGGTGAAGAAAGTGATCGAAACTCTGGTTCATAACAAATGCACTAGAAATTTCTAACAGATGCAGCAGAAATCAAGTCACTAACCTTGTGGATAATTCACCATTCAGATTCAACTAAAATACACCATTCTAAATCACCATAACTTGGAAAAACAAACTGGTATTCTATACATCCACACATCTCACTTCATCAAATTAAAATGCAATCAAACCAAAACAAAAAATACAAACTTGCGGACCCAGAATATTCAAGTAATAAAAACACTTACTTCCATTATAGTGGTGAACTCTAACCTTGGCAAGCATCGCGTAGTACTCGATCCCCGACTTTCTCAGAGGAGGGCCATTGTTCGAGATTATAATCAGCTTCCCTGCAATTCACCCGCAAAAAAAAAAAATCAAATCCCACATCGAAGATTCAAAACCCAAATCACATAAATGACAAAGATTGAAAATTTGGGTCAAAGAATCAGAGAGAGATGCTATCTTTGGAGCTACGAAGAGTGTCGATGACGATCTTGTAACCCAGAGTGTACTTGCCACTCTTCATGACAAGAGCGAGCCTGTTGTTGATAGACTCATGGGTCTTCTTGGTTTTCTTCACAGCCACCATGGTTGAATCTAGATCTCTGTTTTCTTCTTCTTCCTGTGCCGCTGAGACCTAGAAACAAGCTTTTGGAGGCACCTGACTGGGTTTTGGTATTAATATAAGAGCGTGAACGGGTTAGGTTTTAGGGTATGGCGGACAGAAAATCAAACACTGGTGCGGTCAAGTGCCGGCCGGAGAAGGAGGCGGCTGCCTATCGGAGGCGAAGAAGGAAGAGGAGGTCGGGTGCTGGTCAGGTGAAAGGGTTGTTGCAGAGGAGAGAGAGAGAGAGAGAGAGAGGACATACGCTGACGGCGGTCAGAGAAAAAGCTCGTGGTTAGGTCGGAGAATGAGCTCCAGGCGGCTCTCCGAGCTGAGGTCGAGGGCGCGGGTCAGGCTGGAGAACAAGCTGAGGTCGGGAACGCGAAGGAGGCGGTTAAAAGAACTTAATGTGGGAGTTTATCAATTAGCTAGGGTTTGAATATTGTCATTCTAATTTTCACACGTAAGTCCGTATGAAAATTATATTCTCACACGGATATCAGTATGTTCATTATACACTGATATATGTGTGATGCTCATTTCACACGGACATCTGTATGAAATTGTATTAGTTACTGAAGACCGTCGTTGTATAATACATATAAGAATATAAAAAATTCATGTTTAAATAATGAAATACCTGATTCACACTGAAATCTGTGTGAACTGATTTCCCCACGGACAACCGTGTGAAAGTATCTTAGCTTTCACACCGATATCTGTGTGAATTGTTATTTCACACGGATGTCTGTTGCTATTGGTATGATAGAAACTCATGCGGGTCCAACTCAACTAATTTCACACGGATATCTGTATGTAATTATCTTTCACACGGATATCCGTAGCTATAGAATATCTGTGTGATTAAAATCTGTGTGAGTTGCCCGTTTTGCTAGTAGTGTTTCTCAGCAACCAAAAGGAGCACGAGGACATAACCAGGTTGTTTTTACTCCTTACCAACAATAAAGAGAGAGGCTTTCCAAACACCAGTTGAAGCTCGGAGAGGAACATTTCCTTTATGATCCACAGAAGAATCATAAACCCATTTCTCCTGATTTTCAGCTGCCACCTTGTTCGATTTTGCTGATCCCTTTCTCTCTTCCATTTTCGATCGATCACTCGGAAGCAATGCTAGTGAGAGAGAATATTGATCACAAAAGTGGACGGATATTGCAGGGTGAGAAAAGCTTTGCCAGCTAGTGATTTTCCTGTAAGACAGAATATATCAGAGAAGTGGGTTGGAGACTTGGAGGTGAGAAAAGCTTTTACTTTGGTGGTCTTTATATAGAGAGGATATATTGGAGGATGTTCAAATTTGCAGGTCACTTTTTTCAGATTCGCTGTTGAAACCTTCCAAGGTAGGGCCGAGATCTAGAGAAGTGTCAGCCTCTACGAACCACACTGTGAAAGAAAGAAAAAACATTTTAGCGATCCAAATTTTGAAAGAGAAAAATGTTCATCCAATCCATTCCAAATAGGACTTGATCGCTACGTTTATTAGTCCCATATATAGGAATGGCATCTACATGAATTATGGGACCAAAGTTCCATAGTCAAAAAAGTGGTCTTTTAGCATACCGCATATGTTGCTTACTAATTACAAAACTTCATTTATTTACCGACCAAAAAATTGTTGACAGATAGCATTCAAGTTTTTTTTTTGTTCTTATTATTACTTGTTATCTATACTAATTTTAAGAGTAAGGTTAGTTAGTTCTTGTTGCGGATGTCCATTTCAATAATTATAATTGTGATAAAATTTAATATATAATTTTATTATCTACATTGTGAAATCAAAGTTACTTTAGCCACCTATAATATCTTTTCTTTCCGAGTCTACAACGACCTAGAATGTGCTCATGCAATTTTTTGTGAGTACAAATTTCATGCCTATTGGTTTCGGAAAGCCAAACTGTAGGAGTCATGGAAATACAAATTGTTAAAATTTTGAAGCAGTTTGTTGTAATATGTTAAAAATAAGAATAGTATGTAGGAGATTAAATAAACATTAAAATATAATGGCCCTAAAAATATAATAAACCCTGGCTGGATCAACAAGAGCTGCAGTTAGAAGAAGAAGAATAAAAATCTAGTTATCGGAATAGGATAATGTTACAGAAATTGCACTAGTCTGCCTTGTTCACTTGTACCAAACTTTTGATGAAGTGAAATTGGGAATATCAATTATAAACTTTATTGAAGGCTTTTCCCTATTTCACTATTGTACTTTTCTAAAAATTATTGTCCAAATTGGTCATTTTTGAAGAGGATAAAATATTTTTAGATTAAGATGGTTTCTAACATGCATGCATATGAGGTAACCCATTCTGAAAACATGGTTTGTAACCCATTCTGAATATAACGTCATGATGAGGTCATTTCCACATTATATGGGCTACGACTAGCTAGGGTAAGCACAGGATATAGTTTAAGGGGATCGACTATAAATATTGATCCACATTGTTAATTTAATCAAGTCATTATTCAAAGCTAATGGATTTCATCAGAAAGCTGAAATCATGATAAGAGAAGGATTAATGGACCACTTTCCGTTATTTAACTAGTCTAAACATACCCTATTACTGAACCAATTGGAATTAGCCTCGTGATTAAACCTTTTAAAACAAATAGAGGAGTTGCTGGATTTCAATCCCCATTCATTGAATTTGCTTATCGTGAAAACAGCTTAATAAGTTATTGTAGCTAAGTATCTTAATTTGTCTTACCTACAAGCCATCCAGGGATCAAGGATAATGGTATTAGTAATCTAAGAGAAATTTTATATACACAGCCCTATGTACTTAATACACACCCCCAATAATTTATTATTATTATTGTGCCACAAACTTCCTCTTTTACCCCTGTTAACTATACATCTCCATACCAACGACCTTCATCTATTTCTATCATCGCTCCACCATTACCACCACACTTCATCACCACTATACTTGAATAGCCACTAATTGTCGGTGACAAATCCCACCTCAGGAAAAGAAAAATTTAGTCACAAACTACCAAATCCAATAATAAGAAATTAAGGTACAATATTGATAAACAAGCCTAAACTGCCTTGCTGAAAAGAGATGCATCCATTGGAGCGAAGGCAAGGTCATCCTAGATCTCTGCCTCAGATTGAATAATGTGAAATGTGATGAAATTGCAATAGATTGAATGGATCAATCTTCCAGGTTCCAAGGGTTTAATGGCTTATCAAGAATGGGCTCTCTGTATATGTGTCTTCTGTCTTATCTATAGATTATATTGGATGCTTGCAAATTTCTACCACCTGGAACCGAAATCAACATGCAGTGGTTTTTGTTCACGACTGGGTTGGGTTGTTCTTATATATGTATAACAGAACTAACAATGTATGTATTTGATAAAGAAGCCTTAACGTTTAAGGTGGGTAAGGAAGAAGACCTAGAATAATGACAGAAGTTTAACAAAATAATCTAAATATCTAAGATAGGGTTTAGTGGAAAAAGAAAATATGCATCCTTGTTGGCCAGGGTTCCTCCGTCATCGTCAACACAACATCATTTTTTTTTTTCCAGTTATTGTAAGGGTCTTAAAGGAATTTAATTTTTCAAAAAAAATTGAGAGACATAGGGATGTGTATTTAGAAAAAAGGGTTGTGTATATAGAACTACTCGTAATCTAATTGTTAAAAGAAAACAAAAAAGAATTGGGCAATGGTCTTTGATAGGAGATGATTACACGGTCACTAGATGATCAAAAATTTTGTGATCATTCACTCTTAGATTTAAGGGAAAATGATTATTTACTCAATTTTAGGGTTAATTAACCCCACTTACCCAAACACTCTAAGAGATCATTTCCCTATTATCCAATTAAGTTTTTATTTATTTATTTTTTGGACAATTTTGCTCTCTCCTTCTTTGTCACTTAGAGAAAGAAGTCATTGGAGACATTGCTCGACTCCGGTGACCAGTGGCCGGCCGGGGACTCCGGCGACCGATCACCATAATCCGGAATCCGGCTACCGGACAAGTGACTGGATTCCGGCGTCTGAATTTATTGCCCCATAATAATACCCAGTAACCATATTATTGCCCCCAATAATAAGTTCATTGGGGATCAATAATTAATGAAAAATGAAGATGTTTTTAATTTTGAATGTTTTAGTAGGTTTATCCAAATAAATAATTTTATTATTGCCATAATAAACATTTATTGCCCCTCAGTAATATTATTATTGCCTCCCAATAATCTTATTAGTGCCAACCAAATTATAAAAAAAAGAAGGGAAAATGTCATTTTTCTCAGTGAGTGACAAATCTGGCTCTCTCACTTTCAGATTAAAAATGTTATAAGTGCATGATCAAGTTACTTGTTTTAATAATTAGTGACAAGTCTCACTCTCTGGCTCTTTTGATGGAGATTGTTGCGATACCGGGAGAGTTGCAATACTCCAACACCGAGACCTAGTGCCTGTCGCTGTCGCTACCGAGAGATGGGAATGGGTGCCCAGATCAATCCATGTGTGTGGGCTCTTCAAATGAGAGAGAGAGAGAGAGAGAGAGAGAGAGAGCTGCTGGGATGCAGCTGCCAGAGATGATGAGGTTAATGGTGAGAAGTTGCCGAGAGGAAGAATGGTGCCAAGAAATGGTTACCAGGGAAGTGAGGCATGGGTATCAAGGGAGGACTCGGGTGCCCAAATTAATGGTGGGTATTTATCTCAAATTATCAAATCGAAGGGATGGTGCTGGTGATTGTCACTGGAACTAATCAAATGGCGCCAGCGACGACGCGTTGGCGCGTGATTTTATTTCTGGCCATTGCCGGACGATATGGAGAATGAGTTTTGCTTGTTTGAGGAGTGTGAGCACGATTAAGGCAGTGGTGATTCATAAAAAGTGATCGAAGTCTCTAGACCAAGGAGAGAGAAAAACTGAGATCTTGTTTCTCTCTCTTCAAACATGAACCCAGAACGTCAAGCTTGTCAGTGCGTGAATCTGCTTCCGGGGCGTCGCCGTACGTGATAAAGGCCGGTTTTGAGTCGCCAAAGATTGGTGGACGCCGTGGTGGTGGAGGTGAGGCGCGGTGATGAGAGAGAGAGAGAGAGAGAGAGAGAGAGAGAGAGAGAGAGAGAGAGAGAGAGAGAGTCACTCTGAGAGGAGTTTGAGGGGAGTAGTTTGTTAATTAAAATGAGGGCAAAACTGTTATTGATGTTTAAATTGAGTGAATAAGATTAAAAAAAAACTCTTAATAGAGCAAGTAGATAATTTTTAGACTCAAATTTGGTAAGTGGTCACGACCCTTAGATTTAATTTTTATGATTAAAATTAAAACACTTAAAATTCATTTTTTTTAATCGTAACTGTTGATATTAAATTTAAGGGCATGTCACCACAAAAGCCATAGATGACTGTATGAACAGTACTCTGGTATTTGCATATATACTTAAACTTACCCAACAAAGCAGCACACACGCCTACTCGTAGTGTGATGGTTGAAATCAAACGACTTCTTCAATTCTTTTCTCTTCTTTCTTAATTAACATTGAACTTTAAAGTTTATTCCTACATGATTTAGTGTTTAATGTATCTTGTGAATTTGGATTTTCTACGATTGAGTTTCTCAATGTACTAGAAGGTTTGGAGCACTATGCATTATTTCATCTTAAATTCTTGAATTTTTCAAGGCTCACTCTGACCTTACCACACAATTTTTACTGGCGCATCTCTGAGCTCATTTGAACTAAGAGAGCCTAGAAATTTAATTTTTATTTGTCAGAAGGAGGTCTAATATGGTTTATATTACTTATGAAACAAAATTCTGAAAACTGATATGTGGATAACCAAAAAGAGTTGAATATGCATCAGTGAGGAAATAGATTAAATTCGAGCATGTAACTATATGTGGATGAGAATAAGATTAAAATAGTATAACATATATAGTAGTAATAAAGACCCGCATGTATGTATATGTATTCGTGGCAATACGATTCAATATTGATCGATCATATAGGTGGATAGACAGCTTATGCCACCTTGAGGGAGAAATGACATGTGGTCATCGATATATTGCTGCGTGACTTTGAACCTCTTCACATCACAACTTTTGGAAAGTCTCAAGCATAATACATGAACTCAATTTAATTTGGCCCCTTCATTGTACCTGATGTAAGTATCAAGTAGTGACTATCCAGTAAGAATCTTTTTTGTGAAAGTGAAATGCTCGCATAGTGTAGAAGGGGTAGCATTTCCGGATTAAGCTAAACCACATCTACTTAAATAGTGAGTTTGTACTAAATAATGTATGGTTGAACGATGTTTTGAATTCGAATTTTCTAGCTTTAAATATTCATCACATAATAAAATTGACCATCAATATTCATCACACAACTGGCATCTATGATCTTCTCAGTTAGGTTGACATTATTGTCAATGAAAGAATTTATTGATTTCGACATACTATACAGCAAGAGTAAATTTATTTCTGGAAATGCTCCAGTAATTGGTTAACAGAAATATTCGAATTTTTCTAATCTGTCCAATTGGTATAAGAATCCATCTACATAACTGAGCCTTCTTATCCAGATCAGAAAGAAATATCTTATGTGTATACGTGGAATTAATGGAAAACATCATTAATCTATACTAAAGATATCTCAATTACTTACTTTTCTGGTTGGCTGCCAGAAGCCCAGATCCGGTTACTGCTGATTTTCCTTAGTTTCCTTGTGTAAGGTTTTGCGCTTGGAAGTCTTAACCTACCTTCATAAAATGAAATCATCTCTTTGGAAAAAGAAAAGTAAAGAAGAAGATTACTTTTTGAAAGATTTGGTAGATCATCGAATTAGTATATCATATGCAAAACATGTCATACTAATAATTAATCACATTTTTTCTCACTCATGAAATGTAATAAAAAGAAACTGAAGGTGTGAAGTACTGACTAATGAAATTGTGGTGTGAAACTTGCCTTCCCACGTTCTACTGATTTGAAAGGAGTGGTCGATGTTTAGCATTCAAACAATCATTAAATCTTTAATCAGACTCAAACCACAATGTGATTAAGTAAAGCGATTTAATTCGTTTGTGGTTGAAGTCAACGGCAATTAGTACATTATTCTAGTAATCAGATGGGATTAATTCAAAACTCAAATGGTTGCCAGCTTCCATTTCATTATTGTTTTACACACCAGAATTAAACAATAAACCTAGTTTATATTATGAATGTATAGTTTTAATATGTAGGTTCATTTTGGCACAAACCAATGCAGCAATGGTATATAGTAATATTTATCTTTGTGCATATTAGTGGGAGACAATTACTTGCATTAAGAACTTTCATGATGGTAAGTAATACTTTGTTTCAAGTGCAACGCACCATATCGAGTGATGATGTTGTTCATCTGCATTTATCACGAGTATTCACTAGTCAGGAGGCGCAGTTGACTCGAGCATTTGTTATTTCTTCATAGATTTAGAGCCACTACCGAGTTGGTATGTCGACACTTCACTACCAACGATGTGCACTTCATCGGATTTTGAGTCTCTTTGGTCGATATGACCATTTTCCTTGCCTCATGATTTACCGGAGATCTAGTAGCTCCATTTGGAAGTGGTGTTTAAGCCTTCTGATTTGACCTTGTTATAAGTGGTCAGTTGGTGACCTTGATCGTAGTATTCATACCGCTTTTAATTTGCTCCGTATGAAATATTTGATAAAAAAAAAAAAAAATCAATGCACCATGTGTTTCATTATTTGTTTTTGTACTCCGTATCTTTAATTTCTTTTTTCCGCAGCTGTCAAATGAACATTGCTCAATTTGTCAGTGCGGCAGTATTTGAGATTTCCGGAGCTTGAGATGAACCCTAAAAATATATTCCTCCTGGACCTTTCATGTACGTTACCAAAAAAAGTGGGTAAATTTGAGGCTTCTGAGAATTTGGCTCATTTAGCTGCCTTCGTATAAGGCCTTTATCCCTCCACTACTCTCCATCAGACATTCATTCAGCCGAAAATATTTCAACGAAGAGATGATCATCATTTAGTCGGAGCCGTTGTTTTAAGATGCCGTCATTGTTTTTGCTTGTTTTACATGTTTCTACTAAAGGGACTTGAGGAATTTAAGTAATGTGTAAACTTTCCAGGGATATATTCGAATATTCGATGGTCCTTACAAAATAAAAATGTTAGCACATGAATCATATGCACTATATTGTCTTGAAACTTATTGTTAGATTTGTTTGTGAGGTTCCCCGTTCTTTTCCCAACTGATGTACAGGTGATTATGCTCCCTCTGTGAACTGTACCACACATTTTAAATGGATTATCAGGTGCTATGTGACTTAAGCACATTTACACGTTCACATTTGATGTCCTGAAGAATGATAGAGACGAGTCTTCGAGTACAAGTAGGATTCTTGAGTAAATTTACCATTGGAGCTACAGAAACTAGAACACGTTCAGGCTAGGATACAAGAACCAAAATTTGGTAAATGTAAAACGTGATTTAAAGTTTAAATAGTATACCTCTATGAATCAAATTTTTGTGATCGAAATGACCAAAGTCGAATAGTGGATGCATTTCTTTCTGAAAGTCCCTTCAGGTGAGGAACTGTGAGTCTGTGACCATCAATGGCCATGTAGTTCTCCTTTACAAGTGCAAAGCATTTAATTAGGGGATAAAAACCTGGCCGCCTTCGGAACTTTCAATAGTTTTCTTTTTATTTTTATTTTTATTTTGCTTCATTAACTAAAGCATTTAGCTCCGATGCCTTTTTACGGTCACCGCTTTCCAGTTTTCCTCATATCGTCAAGTATTTCCGACTTTTTTGTTCAACTGGAGCTGTATTATCGTCTTTCAACTTGCTACCTTGCCGTGATCCACATCTACTTTATCTCGAGGTCTTCTCCACATACTTTTTTCTCCAACTCAAGTCCACCAATGATTATAATGTACAAAGTGATGATGTTGGATTTTTGGCACCCCCACTTTGCCATGTATTCTACCACTTGCACCCCCCAAAAGGCGAAAATTAGTAGACATCTGCAACTGTGAGGGGGAATGTCATAAAACAATTGAAACCCAAGAGCATCTAAGCTAAAACTAAAAGTATAGTTTAGTTGAGGCACGATGAAAACGGACAAAGCTAAAAATATTAGTAGCACCATCGGCATATTTTAGCAGGCCAGTACTATAAGATATGTGAATGCTTCTTCTAGTTCTGCATTTGGCTATAATCACCCAAATTTAGTATCGTTTAATCTAAACGTGCCTGTAGATTCGTAAAGCAATTGGTCAATCAGTCATAATCGCCTTCCAATTCAAATTTCTGGGAATGCTTCAAGCATAATGTTTCGATACACCAATGGCGTGTCGATAACAAGAACTTTTTCACACCTTTTCTCACTTCTTAATCCTCATTAAACTTCCAACAGCACCAACTATCCAACAGTGAAGTGAAATTTACAGAACCATCTTAGTTGGGAATTTTTAAACCAGAAAAACCTGACCATCCAATCCACACTATCTGATGTGCGATACCATTTCATGTATTATTATAATCTGATACCAAACATATGGGAAATGCTGGAAAAAAGCCCTAAACAATCATCAATCAATGGCGCTTTGCTCATATTCCAATGGTAAAACAAGCATTTCAATAGTTCATGTTGGATAATGTCAATTTCGTTTGAAATTCATCGGAACAAAATGTCTGGTGGAAAGTTGTGGTCAAGGGACAAGAGCACACGTAATCAGTACTTAATCTCAGTCAAATCAACGTCTTATCTACTAAAAGTACAAACTACACATCAAAAGTCAGCGAGCTAGCCCTCAATTCATTAGAGAAAATTCAGAACTAAAGATAGAATCCACTAAAATTGATTTGATTTGAGTGGTAAGAAGAATGACTGCAACACCCCACTAAACCTAATATTGTCCTTTACAATTTACAATTATGTGGAGGTGATCAACTTTACAAACTTTGACAGTCAAACTGATAGACTAATAGTGGGACTGTCCTAAAGAGCTTATAGTGCTTCCGGACATGATTGGGGGCCTGGATGATAAAAAAAGATCTCAAATCTTCAAAACCGCACAGAAGAGATAAGAAAGCATCAGATTTAGAGTGGAGAAAAGCCTAAAATTCCACAAAAATAGGCCTTGCAACAGATGTAGAATGTAGAGATCAAGATGGATAAGGATGATCTTCCTAATAATTGAAGTATGAGGTGCAACAGATGTAGAATGTAGAGATCAAGATGGATAAGGATGGTCTTCCTAATAATTGAAGTATGAGGTGCAACAGATGAGGTGTGCAGTTCAGCCAAGAACAGGATCTATGCATCTATACAACATTACAACTACATTTACATACAGATCAATTTGGCTAAAAAGGACAAATAGTTTAGTCAACTACCATATATATCACATAAGACCTCAAATAAATCCAGTCATAAGGTGGCTAATATGCAAAGTGTTTCAGGCTTTATGAGCTGAAAGGTAGATGAAATACATGAACTCAAATGGAAAAAAAGAGTGAGTCAGCAATTTCTACATCATTTATGAAATACCTACCTGTACTACCCACCAGGACCAACTCAGTTCCACTAAAGAACCAACATCAGCTCCCTGCAGATAATCAATTCCAAAATGGCTCTATCATCTAAAGTAATTGATCAAATCAACATTTATCCACTACATTTCTCAAAGTCTATCATCTAAAGTAATTGATCAAATCAACATTTATCCACTACATTTCTCAAAGTCAGTCGGTAAACAAACAACATTAGGCAAAAGGAAATGAGATGGCCCTAAAGCATGAGACGCCTATTAAAATCCATCTGAAATCTTTTCCTGCCCCCGACTGAAGTGAACAGGTGCGCATAAAATCACTACTTTCCAGCAATGCAGCTCAAAAAGAATACTTTACAGTAAGATCATCAAGGTGTCAGTGCTTATTGAAACACCTTAGTGTGCAATACATGGTATTGCATACCAACAGATAACATTTTCATTTTGGTTGAACTGATGCAGATTTTTTATTTTAATTTTTTTTTTGGTAATGTAAATGATCCAAGCTGGGTTGCTTCAGACCATGAAAAGCAAGAAAGGGAACTGCTAATATCTACAGATTCTATGGCTCATCAATCGTCATCCACTCGAGCTTTTAACTTTTTTCCTCATGAGCACATCAAAGGTTTAATATACTAAAAATCTAACATTTGAACTGTAGTTACAATTAAGCCGCACAGTGAGTTTAAGTATACGCGTGTGGGTGTGTAGTTAATACATTTGCCAAGTATGTAAATGGAGTACCACACCAACCCTTAAAGTAGATGTTAAACATAATCTATCTTCTCTGATTAGAAATTCATTGTATAAGATACAAGTGAGTTAAGGTTTAGTTTAGGGGACTAGTTCTGGCACTTCACTTTTGCTCTTGCACTAACTTTAGCTACTTAAAAAATGGGTAGCAACTGCAAAAGTGATACTCTATTTAGCTAAATGGTGGATTGAAATTGACTGGTTCAGGGTTATACTCCATTTTGGTGTACACTTCTTCCCTTTCACTTTGTGTGTGTGTTGTGTAAATGTTTCAATCTATGGTGAAGATGTATGCTTGCTACAGATTCGATAAAAAGCAAGAAAAGGAACTGCTAACATCTATTGCATCTGTGGTTTATGAAACCTCATACTTAAATTGTTACTAATTTTGCTTTTCTAAACAGCACAGCAAAATGGTTAATTTTTGTTAAAATCTGATATTTGAACTGCAGTTTTGAGTAAGCTGCTCATTTAGCTTCTATAGTTGGTACGTATATGCGTGTGCACGTGTGCGGTTGGTGGATTTGCCAAGTATGTGAATGGAGTACCCACATCAAGTCATGAAGTTCATATTAAACATCATCTTTCATCTCTACTGTGGTGTCCTGTAGGATAGAGTGATTCTGGAATAAGTGTCCGATTTTGTTTTGGGGTTTGAAGTCAAGTGTTTTGCATATCAGTACTCAAATGTAGCACACGCAGAACATGCAGCAATATTCATGCGACAGATGTATATCACAGAATCATCAATTAGTCCATAAAATTATTGTTAGATATACTTTGATTGGAGTAATATTTTTCATTCAACTATTTCAGCATATAATAACCACAAAATATAAATATTTACATACAATTTGGGAGAATGCTAGCTCTTTGCCTGACCTTTTCCCGAGTCATGTGGCTAATTGTTCTGAGCTGAGCATTACAACGATTGGCTCTTCATTGTCATCCTGCGTTCTCAGGATCATCCACCTGGCATTTTCATTGTTCATTGAGCATGCCATTATCCTAGTTCTTAGGATCTCGCCACTGAACTAATGAAATTCATAGCTCCCATCTTGTCGCAACCTCATATCAAAAACTTCAGACTCTGAACCTTTCGATTTCAATGCACCTTTCCTTGTATCACGCGTATCTTCCCCACTGTGGATTATGTGACCCTGTCCTCTCTGTCTCCTATCAACACCACCTTCTCTCGAATTATACCCACGCGAAGACCTCCTATCAACACCATGACCATTCAACTTCAATCCACCACTTCTCCTAGAATTCCCATTTTCGCCACTGCGCATTACAGGACTCTGTCCTCTCTGTTTCCTATCAACATCACTTGAAGCTTCAGCATTTCCCCTATTCCCTTTCCCCTTCCCCTTCCTCCTCAGTTTACCATTATACATCCTCCCATTTCGAAAATTCACCGACTCCGAACAACTTTTCGAATTCAAACCCTCCCCATTTGACCTCTCTGCACCCTTAAGCCCTCAACCAATCCCTTGACTCCTCCAAAACCCTCATCTTCCTCCTCCCCCAATTCCTCAGCCCCAATCCTCCTGTACGGCCTCACACTATGCACTACCCCCTTGGGAAAAAACCTTGCCGACGGCAGGTCCTCCATGGTCCGGAACAGCTCCGGCCCATCCCTCTCGGTCCACAGGTCAAACCCTCCCGGCCTCTGGAACCGATCGGCCAAGACCTTCACCTGCTCATCGGCGCTGACGGAGAACAAATTGGGAGGCTTCTCGACGGTCTCCCAGGGGCGCTCGAGCTCCGACACGGCGGCCTTGAGCTCCGCCCGCTTTCGCATCTCGTAGATTTGGCGCTCGCGGCAGAGGCGGGCCTTGAGGAGCTGCTTGGCTTTCTTGGCCTGCATGCGCTTCCACTGCCACTTGGATACGCCGCCGGGGAAGGTCCTGGGCCCGCCGCCCATTCGGATGAATGTGGGCTTTGGGGTTAAGGGTTTAAGGGAGAGGTTTGTGTGGAGGAAGAGAGGGGTTGGGGAGGTCAGGGATTTGGAGAAGGAGAGGGATTGGTGTGTGAGAGAGGTGTGGAGGATTGACATTTTTTAAAGGAAGATTCAGTTCAAGCCTTCAATGTGACTCAGAAATCTTGAACAACTGAACAGAAGCGAATTGGGGTTTAAGGCCCAGAGGTCTGGATTTTCTGAGTTTTGTGGCTGTTAGCTTCTTAGCTTAGATGGGGTTTAATTTAGTTTTACAGTTTTACCTGTCACCAATTGGTAAGAGTCTCCAGATGTAAAATTTTTATATTCGGATTCGTTTAACATGAGAGGAGGAAACGTTTCCGATATCTCATGTCCGAAACAGCTCCGAAACGCTGATTGAAGTTAAATCTTAACATGAGAGAAGGAAACGTTTTAACATGATCGCCGCACGGATTAATAACAAGACTTTTAGAAATTGTGTGATCTCGATTATAAAAAAAAAAAAACATAGTACTTACTACTAAGATTACTAATAAGAAAAATCTTAAATACTACATCAACAAGCACCAGTGGTCTAGTGGTAGAATAGTACCCTGCCACGGTACAGACCCGGGTTCGATTCCCGGCTGGTGCATTCCATTTTTTTTTTCCTTCTGTTTTTTTCTTCACACACTGCTTGATTTTGGACTTCTGATATAGCCAAAATTTTAGATCTGCCACTGCTGGCTGGCGCTGGTCTGGTCTCGTGCTTGCTGGGGTGTTACTTACAGTAAGCGAGGAGCCTCGGCGCCGCACGTACGTGCATACTGCTAATCTATTTTCCTCGCTGGGTTTGACTATTAACCAATTTGCTGGCACAGTATCTCCAGCTAATTCTTCTAAATTAACAATCCCTGCTTATAAAATGAAGCAGCAACCCAATGAATGAAATCCCAAACCCATGTATGATGTAAATGCCTAGAGACAGTAACTGACAGAGAAACCTTAATTTGTAATCCAAATGAGACACCCTGCTCGTGCTCTGTCGATTTCTTCTTTCTCTACGACTCCAAAACACCTATTCTCTCCTAGCTACATAATAGGGCTTCTCTATATTTTCATCTATTCTATTCCACTAAACAATTGCTCTGTATTCGAAAGAAGAAATGAAAGATACAGTAATGCATGCAGGAGGAGTTCCTTGTTAATTAGCCTAAAATATGAACCCGGCCCTCTGCCATGTGACCCTTGTCTCTGATTTCCAAAACAGTACCATAAGATATGGGTTATACTCCATGGAAGGATCGATATACCTTTTACATATCAAACTGGGCTATATACGTTCAGACATACTCACATACACATATTCTAGGATCATGATATGTAAATTCCTATATATGATCCAAGTCGTTTATGCTCTATACATGGAAGTGTTCGATCTTAACAAAGTTTTAGTTAGATTTTTGAGTTGTTTTCTGAAATGATCATGAACACAAGCCATTTTTTAAAATCTGATATTATTGGCCGGTCAGTTGATTGACACAGACAACAATTTAGGAGAACATTCCAAATATAAATCATTTGATTGTTTGATAGACTAATAACTTGTGTGAGGAAGGATGAATTTCGATCAAATTTTGCAAACTGGACTAATACAAATAAATCAAATGGTTGTTACATCTCAAACTAGTTTTGCTACCCTGTGCATACTTTCTTAATGAAACATCTTATCAGAAATATATTATTGTTGTTATTCATATTGAAAGCACAATTTAAGTCCCACAGTGTAATTAGTGTTAAAAAAAAGTGTAATTAGAGTTGATTTTTTACAGTAACTATGATCGAAGTGGAGCTTTGGCGTTTAACCTCTTGGGATATAAGAAACTATTCAACCTTAATATAGGGATTTGATGATATTATCCGAAATACAACTTCTCTCCCTTATTTTTAATAGAGCGGACAAATCAAATTAAAAATTTAAGTTCACGTTTAAGTACAAAATCCGTATCAAATAAGAACAAATCACTTATTTACAATTCACTTTACAATACATTTTCTATTCTTTCATAGAGATTCGATCACCTTCAAATCTGTGTTACAAAACCTAGATCAAACAACAACAATTCAACAAAGTGATTTCCAATTCCACTTCTTATAGTTAATTAGCTTTGATATTTTTTACTAGCTACTTTTGTTAGTTTATTTATTATTTGTTTAGGACTATGATTAATTGGTTCTTACTAGTACCATGCAACATATTAATTATCCTTATGCCTTTAGTTTTCTCCAACATCTCAAAAACAATTTATAATGGAAGATTATCATACTCCACTAATTCTATTCCCTTTTTTTGTTTGGAGTAAACTAATTCGATCTATTCCCATTGCCAATAATAAATTCCCATAATTTATGTCAGATAACCCCCTCTATAGTTTTCATACCAAGAATCTTGAGAGTTTCATGTGATACCTATGCATACGAAACTTGCTTCAGAAGGATATATTTATTAATGTGCATCAGTAACAATGCATACAAAACTTGTACAGCGATTGTACGTCTTTTGGATAAGCCGTCATCCATACATGCGTGACTCATTGATTGATATGAAATCCAAATTAACTTTTACTTTAGCTCTATGAAAAAGTCAAAAACATAAATTACGCGTTATGTAGCTTCCTTTATGTAATCTGCCATTTTGTTTACATGCACAGTTTCAGTGTTCAAACTCAACAGATAAAAGCATAGACGTAGGTATTAGACTGTGAGCTTAAATATGCTGAACACTGTGCCAGGTGCCCCATGTCTCTGATTTCCCAAACACTACCATAAGTTATAGGTTATAGATTTCATGATGTTTCAATGATCACCACCACTACATTTGATGAACTTTAAATCATTCTCTCTCAACACCACAAATTGAAACAGTAGTTCACTCTTTTTAGCTAAAAGTACAAGCTAGGAATTGTATATATATAGACATCTAGTATCTACAGTAAAAGTTCAGTGCTTTATAGAAACCAAGAGGCTGCAGATTCAAACAGAAAGTTGAACCAGAAGTAGCTTGTGGCAGAAGAAGCAGCAGCTAACTAAGACATACAACAGTGTCTGGCTTAGGGTCAGGAGATATAATCGTGAGACTAAGAAATTTTAGACCGGTTCACCGCTGGGAGGTTGGGAGGGTGTTCTTGACAGTGAGGAAAGAGCCTCTGCGCATGTGCAATCTGCTAATCTATTCTTCCCTACTGGGTTTAACTATCGATCGATTTGCTGGCACAGTATCTCCAGCCGATTCTTGTAAACAATTCCTGCTTATAAAAAAATTAAAGCAGCAACCCATTGAATGCAATCACAAACCCATACATACATGATATGCATATAAAGACAGTAATTGACACCGTGCTAATGCTCTAGTCTCTTCTCTCTCGAAGTGTCCAAAACTACCTATTATTGTTTCCTGCATGATCGGCATCTCTCCCTATATCTCCCTCTATTCTATTTCACTAGAAAATAAAAGATTGCAGCAGAAGCTACACAGTAATAGGTGCAGAAGTAGTTGCTAGTTAGCTTAAAATATGGTGAAGCTGTGCCATGTGGCCCATGTCTCTGATTTCCCAAACACTCCCCTAATGCATAGGTTATAGATTCCAGGTTGTTGTCAATGACTCAATGGTCATGGCCAATTCCCTGGAAAGATCCCATATAAGATGATATGTCAACTAGCTACTATATATATATATATATATATATATATATATATATATATTCGAGGATCATGATATATATGCAAACTCGCGCGCATATATATGATCTAACCTTGTCATTTTGTTACCTTCGTAGTTTCAGAATTCAGATTTCGGAGCTCCATAGGCGAATGTTTAAACACAGCAACCACATTTTTAGCATGTGGTTATGTTCTATGCAACCATTCACAACACATGCAGTGTCTCTCAAAATCTTTGAGATGCATGTTTTGTCACATATTCATAGACATGAGGCATCTTCTGCTTAATTTGTAGGTGGACACACTACTAGAAATTTCCCCAATAGCACCTCTTTTTTAGCCACTAAAAATCATCAGTGTGAAAAGAGAACAGTATCACACTGATTTAAAATATCAGTGGGACTTTTTTACCTTCCACCGTTATCAGTGTGTATTAAGTTGGGTAAATCACCTATATAAATATTTTATTGGGGAGCATCCGTTATCAGTGCGTATTAGGTAGGCCAAATAGTCCAAAAGTGCATGCAAGTGGGCTCCTCTTTCCACTGTCAAACTATTTGCGGAGCTGACGGATGAAGAAATTTGAATTGGGCTGAATTTTTGTGATATTTTATGAATACTGGTGTCCATCAAATTGGGGGTTTCTCCCTTTTTGATATTCAATGGTAACCGTCAGATCAAAAAGCTCCCTCTCTCCCCGTCAGATCTTTTTCTTTAGTTCTTCTAGCCTCGCACTTTCTAGTTTAACCCTAGATCTCTCACTCTCTCAAGCTCATCTAGATCCATCTCTCTCTCTCTCTCTCTCTCTCTCTCTAACCCACACACCAACAGTGCATTCTTTGTTCTCTCGATCACTTGACCAAAATTTATATATGACCTAGCTCTCTCGAAACGAGATGGAAGGGTGAATCTTCTCAGAGACGTCGTCCGTGTTTGGCCTCTGTAACCTTCGCTCACCTGGGATTGCTTCATCTTCTCCTCTATATCTATATGTAGCCTTCAAGGAGGAGATCAAGGAATTCGAGATCTGATACGCTCTGCCGGGGGTTTCGACATCGATCAACTATCAGATGCTGTTGGGGCTTCGATTCGGTGCATTCGACACCCTCCTCTGACTTCTTCATGTTGGACTGCGCAGGACGCGCCGCCTTAAACGAGCACTCATCTCAAGACTGTGAGAATTTCACCTTAATTTTTATTTTTTTAAAAATTCTTCTAGCTTCTTCAAATTTCTCCACAAATCTCATTTATCAATGCTCAAATATGTGTATGGATCCAGGAACGATTTATGCATGTTTGATTAATTTATGCTTATGCATATCTCATGCTATCTAATTTACTCTGTTGACCCCATGTCATGAATATCACTATAGCATCAGCATATACATTATCTAAAGTGGTGAATTTAAGGGCCAAACTTGAAAGTCACTTTGTTTTCCCAACTTGTCAAATATAAAATGTCTCTCTTTTGGATATTGGAGCTCAGTGGTTGTAATAATTTGCTTCTGCTGCAACTACTCTAGAAAACAATAAAAGAGAAGATAATACTTAGCTTCTTTTGAAGGTAGTAGTCCCACCATGCTGCAACTAATGGAGAAAACAATCAAAGAGAAGATAAGCAATTGCCTTCTTTTGAAGGTAGTAGTCCCACCATTTTGTTCTTTTGCAGAGAATGGCGGTTTTTTTAGTTGCTCAACTTGCAGTATTTTGTTCTTTCCTAGAGAGACGAGGCTTTTTTAGTTGCACAGTATTTTGTTCTTTCATGGAGGTGCTTAAATTATTGATCTTTTTGTTGTTGTAGGTATGAATATTCAGACGCGTGAAATAGGTTGTGATTCAGCTGGTGAGTGTTGCTGTTGCAATTGAGCTCCTGATGTTGACTTTTGTTTTGATGCTTACTCTGTTCTGTTTGATGCCAATTTGTATTGGAAAATTGAGTTTAATCTGTGCTCTGAAAAGGCTTATGAGTTTATGATATGCTTGGTACACATGCTTCAGCTTTCAGTTTATTACTAATGCCATTAAACAATAGATATGGGGAACAAATAGTTGTTAGATCAATGGAATCTCTGGTTTTGTCAATTGTTTGGTGATATAAGAAGATTGATTTGTCATGTATTCTTCTGGTTCTGGTTTCTAATGCATCACAATCGCCTTGAGGCTATGAATTTTAGGTTAATAAGAAGAATCAGTACCACTGGGCCAAATCATCTAATTTCCTTGTTTCTTTTCGTCTTGTTGTGCAGAGGTTTTGGTTGAAGACAAAATTTAAGCTTTACAAAATTTGGTTTGATATGGGCGAATATGGGAGAATGAGTTAGGTAATATTTGTTTATCTTATTACCTATGATGGTTGTGAATTTGTAATCTTGAAAAGCTGAGAGTAACCTGTGTTGCACTATTAGATTCTTAAGAAACTCCGTAAGTCTTGTCAAAAAGAAAATGGTACAGATGATCAAAAGAAAGGAAGTCAACATTTGAAAGTTTATGCAATTGAGATTCAAATGTACACTGAGACTAAAAATAACAGAAAGCTCAAAGTAAGAATCATATGTCTTATTAAACTGCCTTTCTATTTCAATGTGTTTTATGAATTTTTGTCTGTGATGTGTTGGGTTGGTTTAGTTACCGTTTTTATCACTGGTAAGTTTTGTCTAATGAATTGGGTTGATTAATATCTAAAAAATGCTTGAAATTGTATTTCCATGTGAATGATGGTTTTTCTGGAGCATATATAGCTAACGACCATGTTTCTGATGTTTAGGAAAATATGAATACAAAAATTGTATTTAGGCCAGATGTTTCTATGGGGTTGTTCTCTGAACAATGCTTTGGGGCCACCTTACCAGGTTTCGGTAGATACCAACTTTATCAATTTCTCTATCTAGAATAAGGTGAGTGTTTAGTGCTCATTGCTTCATGTATAAGCTACACCTTGTTCAAATTTTCTGTATTGGATATATAATTGTTTTTGTTCACTTTCTGCAGTTGGATTTGGAGAAGGGAATGATGAACTGCCCATATGCAAAGTGTGAGTCTTAGAGTTATTCGCTTGTACTAATGTTTAGTGTTTCTTAGGAATTGGTTTTGAATGTTCAATTTTATATATAAAAAGAATGATTCAGAGAAATTGGTTAACTTATGATAGTCACCAAAAGTTTTGATAGTTAATGCACGGTAACGTTCCATTTCTCTTGTTTATTTTTCTCTAATTGTTTATCTGTCTTTTAAATATACAGGCAATCCTGGTATCACAGATTATGTAATGGCAGAGCTTGAGAAGTTGGGTCAGAAATATCGTGTGGCTCTGAGGTATTTTCCTGTGTTTTGTACAAATTGTTTTCATGACCAAAAGGGTTTGAAATTGAGAATGTATATGTAAATGTGCACTGCTATCCCTTTTCATTGTAATGTCCGTCAGTTTTGTTTATACCTATTGTTCTGTAGTTATGTTTATTTGAATGCTAAATTTCTATAATAGCTTATATATTATATCCTTGTATAGTACATATTCAGAACCAAAGAGACACCTCTAGCTTCACCCTAATGTTTTTTATATGTTAAGTTGGTTGGTCTGTGTAATTCTTAGGATAAGAACTAACTAACTTGATATAATGTGCAGGTTGTCCGTAACAAAAGAAGAGTTGCAGCTGTGGGATGAAGTCTTGATGTTTATATATTGATGGGTGCATCTGTAAATTTATAGTTAGTACATTTATTGTATTATACAATTTAAAATACAATATAAAGTACAGTACAAGAATGTAAAGGTGCCAAATGGCACCTTATTTTTTTAATACTTCCTCATAAATTTGCCACTGATAGTCTGATATCAGTGGCATTCCAAAGCCACTAATATTAGTGTGAATTTAGATGCTGACTTTTGATGCGCTCAAAGCAAGCGCGCAATTTAACCCTGAAATGTCGTTAGTAATATAAGTAAGTAGGGATCGTTCTATTCCGGGGATTGAGGGTACACCTGTAATTGTGTAACAAATAAAGAAAAGAATTATTTACAGAAATAAAATAAAGAATAAATATATACAAGTGAACAAAAATAAGGGGGGGGGTTTTAAGAATTAAAGAATTGAAAATTAAAATAAAGAAAATATAAAAACACATATACAAGGGTGCATCGCAAGGAACAAAGATCAAAACCACATCCATATGCAAGAAATCCAATTACAATTCCTATAGTTGATTTTAAATGTCATGAGAGAGGAGTTGATCATGTGAAACATTCGAAAGCAAATGAATTCCCATTTTTTACTTTTCAATGCTAATTAACCTAAGCGAAAGCACCTAGATTAATCCTATCAAACATGCAATCAAGCCCTAGAAAGCTAGTCAATCATGACATGTTCAACGCATTAGACATAGAGAAAGGCTATCAACTCAAGTGTACAACTTAGCATGGAAAAGTCCACCTAATTGCAATCCTCTTTAATTAAATTCGGTCTTTGCACAAAACCTTTACTACTTTGATTCAAGTTTACACAAAACGAAAAGTCGATTTCATGTTCTTAAACCTAGCACCAATTATATCAAAACCCTAAGTGTTTGCAACCACATAAGATTAAAATACAAAAGTTTTCTATCATGCAAATTTAATTAAACAAACCCACATAAGCAACATAAAAATCAACATATAGAAATCACAACTTTATCTCAAAACATATAAACGGGCTTTAAACTTTGCCCTTAACATTATTTGTTAAATAGAATTCATAGTTCTACAAATCTAAACAAAGAAAACAAAAGATAATTTACAAGGAAAAAGAATGAATTACACCGTGAGGGGAGATGGAGATAGAGAGCTTGAACGTTGGAATCTTGAATCTTGGAAGCAAGTCTTCAAGGTGGACGATGGAGGCTATGTCCTCACGGCTTCTTCTTCTTCTCTTTACTTGAAAATGCAAAACTAAGAACTAGAGAATGGAAAAGGAAAATGGAAAGGAAATGGAGAGACAAAGAAGATGGAATGGATGAAGGAATGTTTGGGAAAATGGAAAGGAAATGGTGAGACAAGGAGATGAAATGGATGAAGGAATGTGTTTTGGAATGAGAGGAGAAGGTGTTTATATAGGGAAGAAAAAGAAGAGTGAAATGATGAGTGGAAGAAAAATAATGAAAGTGGAGTATGTTAGTGTGAGTAATGATGGAGAAAACATGATGATTACACCCTAAAACATGGAATGTTTTTGGGTGATGATGATGGTGGATTAGTGTGAGAAATGATGGAGAAAACATGATGATTACACCCTAAAACATGGAATATTTTTGGGTGATGATGATGATGGATTTCCTACTCATTTACTTCAATTTTATCTCCACCATTTGTAGGTAAGTGTGGACATAATGCTCATTTCACCATCATTTACTCCAATGTACCTAAGAAAATAGAAATTGAGTTAAAAATCGATTCGTTAAGGAATTAACTAAGAAAAATGTGAGGAATTAACTATTAAAATACCACATTAAAATGCTCCTATCAAATTCCCCCACACTTAGCTTTTGCTAGTCCCTTAGCAAAATCAAAACACAAAACAAATAAAGACTCAACAAAAAGTAAGTAAATGACTCTATTGCTCCTAACTGTTGTCTCAGAGACTCCAAACTCATGGCTTTCACGTTAAACACTTAATCAAAATCACAAAGATAATTCCATGGTTAATAAACCTGTGACATTCATATGACTAAGCAAGATATGGAGAACTTAAGTTATACAGTGAATGATAGCATGTTTCGAACAAGTCCAATCCAAACTCACAGGGCATACTCTCGATTTTTCTCTCAGAAATGGCTATGCTTAAAAGCTTCACACTCAAATATATGCAAGAGAACAAATTGTAAGGCAACAAACAGCTTGCATATTTCATCAATAAACACATTTTGTGAAGAATTTTTAAAGACCTCATGAAATGACTAAGTGCACAAATGGACCTAAACCATAAGCTCGACTGCGTAACTGACTCCACTAACCAAAGACTGCCCATCTCAAGGATCAAGTCAGCACTTAAAACAGGTTGTAATGGGGCTAAGCTAGGGTTTTCGAAATGAAGATTAAGGATACAAAAAATCCTAAGGACCTAGCAGAGCATATAAGGACCACCTTATGTCATCATTTTTGTAGACCAAATATCATTGTTTTGGGCCAAACCTTCACTCTAACCAACATGGGAATGGACAAAGGCATAATTTTCAACTTTGAGCCTTCTACAAATTTGCAAGTCCAAAACCACACTTCAACATTTTCCCAAGAGTTTTCTTTTCAATTTTTCTTCTCTTTTGCCGCTTTTCTTTCTTTTTTTTTTTTTTTTTTCAAGGCAAATTTTTTTTTTCTTGGATTTTCCCCACCCCACACTTGTCTTTCATCGTCACCCCTACATACTATGTCATGCTCTACTAAGTCCTTAAGAAAAGGGTAGAGATATCCTGTACTAAGCTCATGGTAGGGTAGTGAGGGTGATGAAACAAAGGTTTTCAACGTAGGCTCAAAGGGGTTCATTCTAAGGAGTCCCACGACGGGCACAATTGGGGACACATGCTTGTTTGGCTTTGGTGGTTATCATAATGCCTTCTATCCTATCCAGGATCAGTGCATATTATGGCATACAAGTTTTGACAGTCACAACAGCCGAGTTCTAGTACTCTCTAGTCCATTAAAATCTATGGCACATGATCATTGGATTTTCAAAGAAAGATGAGGTTTTGCAAATACAGCCATGAAATTCTGAAATTATCAATAAGCACTCAAAAAGAAAGTATTTTAGCTCAACAGCTCACTTGGGTCAAATGAATCAGACTTAATCCTAGCATGCTTAATGAACCAAGTTACAATCCTATCTCAAATCTTCATACAAGCATCACAATGTCGATTAACCACAGAATTCAATTAAGTCCTATTTTGATTGTGAAAACCTTCAGCCATGAATTCGGAGACATGTTCATCCTAGACTTTAGGAGCATCCTAAGACTCAAACACACAAAAACCAACATTTTTTTTTTTTTTTACAATTTAATTTAATTTCAACACTTAGGTACGGGAACAGGGAGTCTCGATGTGCAATGGGACTGAAACAGCTACCCTTTTTCAAGACTATGTTTAATCCAATATACCTTTGTGTATCACAACATCAATTAAAAACACAATAAAAACACAATCCAACATCAACTATTTTTCATTTTTTTTTATATACTAACTACTAAAAACACAATAAAGCAATAGTCCTTCCCCCATACTTAATTCATGCATTGTCCTCAATGTATAAACAAATATAAATCATGCAAAGCATAAATCAAGCATAGAAGAGAAAGTTAACACAACGAAACCTAAAACAACTTAAAATTCATGAAAATAAAATAGAAGGAAGAGTTCAAGAAAGCAAATCTGCGTTTGATGTCTCCTCCACAGCTACGGTTGAAATGGGTTGCCTCCCATGCAGCGCTTAATGTTTAAAGTCTTTCAGCCTAGACTTGTACCTCCATTTACTCCTTTGGAGGAGCGGTATGCGGGCGAGTGGCAGCCCTCTTGCTGGTTTCAGCCTTCGGAGGTGGGTCCTCATGTTGTGATGCAATAGCGTCCTTGCGAGGAAACCCAGGAGGATAACTCTGCAAGTTATTGACTTCCTGAGCAAGCTTGTTTATTGCAGTGTGACAGCGGATCAAAGAGCAGTTCATCTCAGAGATGTAATCGATCATGCAATTGACTCTCCAATCTGTCACCATAATACCATCGCGGAGAGAGGAACGCAAATCATCAATCAAATCCGACAAGCTTTCCAGGGTGGCCATAGGGCGAGGAGCACGAGCAGCTGGTGAGGAAGAAGACTCTCCGGGATGCAGTCTGGGAGAGCGACGAGGCAGAGGAGGGGGACTGCGGGTACGCTCACGAATAGGACGATGGTCCCATGGACGAGTAAGCCCAGCTCTAGTGGCCGCTTGACGACCTTCTTCTTCCAAAGAGAGAACACGGCGTTGATTGACGCCCCTGCGAGGGGTAACCTTAGTTCGAGCCATGAGGAAGTAGAAGGAATTTGAAAAGGCACACGGTTTTAACAAAGCTTCTCCGGGAAGGAGAAGAGTTATGATAGTTCACGGCCCAAGAAACACGTATGCACATGAAAAACTCCCCCACGCGTAAATATTCCTTTCTTTTCCTGGATTAATGGCAATTAGACCTGCTTTCGGCTGTAGCTTGTCTGTCACAGCTCCTCGAGATTTGTTTGGTTCCCCCACGTGTCCTTTCTTTTCCTGGATTTATGGCATGCTTTCGGCTATAGCTTGTCTGTCACAGCTCCTCGTGTCCTCCACGCGTCAACAGCTTTTCCGTGTTTTCGGGTGACTTTAATCCAACGCGTAGATTTAATCTCAGAGATCGTCGATCCAACGGTGGAGATCTGCTCACTCGTTCTATAAATAGGTGCATTCTGAGCGACTGTTCACTCCAAAAGAAAATTCTTCCGAGTTCCAGCCTTTCTCTCTCAACCCTTCAGCCTTTCTTTCAAAACCCAAATCCTTTCTTCATCAACATGGAACCACGAACTCTGCAACTAATGGAGTTACAAACCCAGCAACAAATGGAATTACAAGTCCAGCAACCAACCGAGGAGGGAGGAAGCATCCAAGCAGCCGGGAGTAGTAACCGGTGGGCTCCCACACCGCCTCAACTAAGAATCCTCAAGGGCCTTTACTATGATAAGGGTTTTAAGTACCCAACTCCAGAGCAGATTCAAGAGATCTGCCTCCATCTGAAACAGTATGGGCAGATCGAGGACAAAAACGTCTTCTTTTGGTTCCAGAACCTCAAGGCTCGTGAGAGGCAGAAGTTGAAGGAATTTCGGAACGTTCCGGTTGGTGGATCTCTCGATCTCAATTTTGGTTCCACTGGTTCTACTAGTAATGACAGATCCACTGACAGATCCATTGATCTAAACTTTGGGTCACGTGTCGGCTATGGTGCTGATGGATCGATCATGGAACAACGAGGAGAATATCACCAGGAGATTGAAACCCTTCCACTATTCCCCATGCATGGTGAGGACATCTTGGGCAACATGAAGACTACTTCCGAGGGAGGTGGCGGTTATGGCGGTGGCTCTCGCATTTCCCTTGAGCTCAGTCTCAACTCCTACAGAGATGCAGACATGGCTTAGTATTGTGTATAAAGTTTTTTTTTTTTTTTTTTTTTTGTAAATAGCTGAATTTAATAAGATAGAATGAATGCAGTTTTTTTTTTTTTTTTTTTTTTTTAATATAAAGGACTCAAAAATAAAAGACAAATATATATATAGGACTCAAAATGAAAGACAAAAAATATAAATCTCTTCCCCCACACTTAAATATTGCATTATCTTCAATGTAATCAATTAAAAGCATGCAATAAAATAAGTAAGCATAGATAGAAGACATTAACGAAAACAAATCCTAAAATAAAAACAATAGAGAAAAAATGAAAAATAAAAAGAAATAGGGAAAGAGAAAGCAAATCTGATTATATTCTGAATTGGGTTGCCTCCCAAGTAGCGCTTGTATTTTACGTCTTGCAGCCAGACGGTACCTACATTAAATAAAGTTAGTAACTATAATTAACAAAGAAATACAAAATAAAAACAAGTATAACTATTAATTACAAACTACAAGTATAATTAACAAGTATATTGTACATAAGACACAAGTTAAGTACTCAAGTGAGTATAAAACGTGAAAAGTATTTTTACAAGTTTAAAGTGTGAAACAACAAAATAATTTACACGTATAGAGTATTCACAAGTATTTCTTTTGTTATAAACATTATTGATATCGAATCAAATTCCAAGCGGTAAATCAAGTGGACGTGCGGCCCAAGTATAGTCGCCTAGACACAAACTCCCTTTCAAATCGTTTGGGCAACCTTACTGAAATGGCCAGGTGGGGGAGGACGAACACGAGAGGAAAAATCCATTTTGGCATGAGCTACTCCCACATTGTGGTTTATGCCCATTTGCAAGCACTTCTGGATTCAAAAACCCGTCATGAACGTTGTCCCCTTCCTAGACACCATTTCACATAGGCTTTCTTACTAAGATGAGAAAGGTCATAAGTGTGAAGATAGTTCAACAAGTGTTAATAAAGGCCGCCCTCAACCTTAAGGGACCTGAGCTAGGTACCAATAAGGGGTTTAGGCCAATATTAACAAAAGAGACTTCACCTATTCCTCTCAATTTACAATCTACAATTAAAATTCGTGTTCAATAATATAAATAACATCCTAGTTAAATTAAACTAAGTTTCAAACAATTTTTAAACAACAAATATATACAATAAATGACACAATTTAGCAAGTGATTTTTCAATCCCCGGCAACGGCGCCAAAAATTGATGCGCTCAAAGCAAGCGCGCAATTTAACCCTGAAATGTCGTTAGTAATATAAGTAAGTAGGGATCGTTCTATTCCGGGGATTGAGGGTACACCTGTAATTGTGTAACAAATAAAGAAAAGAATTATTTACAGAAATAAAATAAAGAATAAATATATACAAGTGAACAAAAATAAGGGGGGGGTTTTAAGAATTAAAGAATTGAAAATTAAAATAAAGAAAATATAAAAACACATATACAAGGGTGCATCGCAAGGAACAAAGATCAAAACCACATCCATATGCAAGAAATCCAATTACAATTCCTATAGTTGATTTTAAATGTCATGAGAGAGGAGTTGATCATGTGAAACATTCGAAAGCAAATGAATTCCCATTTTTTACTTTTCAATGCTAATTAACCTAAGCGAAAGCACCTAGATTAATCCTATCAAACATGCAATCAAGCCCTAGAAAGCTAGTCAATCATGACATGTTCAACGCATTAGACATAGAGAAAGGCTATCAACTCAAGTGTACAACTTAGCATGGAAAAGTCCACCTAATTGCAATCCTCTTTAATTAAATTCGGTCTTTGCACAAAACCTTTACTACTTTGATTCAAGTTTACACAAAACGAAAAGTCGATTTCATGTTCTTAAACCTAGCACCAATTATATCAAAACCCTAAGTGTTTGCAACCACATAAGATTAAAATACAAAAGTTTTCTATCATGCAAATTTAATTAAACAAACCCACATAAGCAACATAAAAATCAACATATAGAAATCACAACTTTATCTCAAAACATATAAACGGGCTTTAAACTTTGCCCTTAACATTATTTGTTAAATAGAATTCATAGTTCTACAAATCTAAACAAAGAAAACAAAAGATAATTTACAAGGAAAAAGAATGAATTACACCGTGAGGGGAGATGGAGATAGAGAGCTTGAACGTTGGAATCTTGAATCTTGGAAGCAAGTCTTCAAGGTGGACGATGGAGGCTATGTCCTCACGGCTTCTTCTTCTTCTCTTTACTTGAAAATGCAAAACTAAGAACTAGAGAATGGAAAAGGAAAATGGAAAGGAAATGGAGAGACAAAGAAGATGGAATGGATGAAGGAATGTTTGGGAAAATGGAAAGGAAATGGTGAGACAAGGAGATGAAATGGATGAAGGAATGTGTTTTGGAATGAGAGGAGAAGGTGTTTATATAGGGAAGAAAAAGAAGAGTGAAATGATGAGTGGAAGAAAAATAATGAAAGTGGAGTATGTTAGTGTGAGTAATGATGGAGAAAACATGATGATTACACCCTAAAACATGGAATGTTTTTGGGTGATGATGATGGTGGATTAGTGTGAGAAATGATGGAGAAAACATGATGATTACACCCTAAAACATGGAATATTTTTGGGTGATGATGATGATGGATTTCCTACTCATTTACTTCAATTTTATCTCCACCATTTGTAGGTAAGTGTGGACATAATGCTCATTTCACCATCATTTACTCCAATGTACCTAAGAAAATAGAAATTGAGTTAAAAATCGATTCGTTAAGGAATTAACTAAGAAAAATGTGAGGAATTAACTATTAAAATACCACATTAAAATGCTCCTATCAACTTTGCCTTGGATAAAGATAAGCAACTGTTGTTTTATCAGTGTCCATTGCCCCAATGGCACCTGCTATAGAGGGGACTGATTCCTCAATAGTGGCTGCATAGTGGGTAATTCTATTAGCAACTGTTATCAGTGTGTTTTGTCCCAATAGGGACTAATTGAAGTTGGTGTGCTTTGGGGAAATTTCTAGTAGTGACAACAACGGCCATGTTGATAGATCGAGATGTAAGATGGGTCATGATTTGATTTAGATTGTCAACAATTTAATAGAGAATACATTCCATAAGTGATCGATGTGAGTAAATTGATATATGAATACGTACCATGGACTTGTGTTTCATATGCATGGTGCAAGGCATCGAAATAACACGAAGGAAATTACAATAATATGTTAACATTAGGAGAAAATTAACTAACAGAAATGATCAAAACACTTTGACGTTCATGAGCAAATCGATCAACTAATGAAATGATTAAGGCCTGTGGGGGTGGTCAACAAATTCGACCCTACAATCAAGGCGATTCAAGAGAAATAATAGCTGCAGTAAATGCAACAATTAATGTTAACCGTAAATGTGACCATAAATGCAGCATTCAGTATGGCAATCATGGCCGCCAATAAGTGACGATTATTGCATAAATGAATACGGCCTTGATGACGGAATGCCGCTCAAGTCGCTGCGGCTTGCTGTGCAAGTTTACTTGCAGCCCACGCCGAGGCACACCTATAAATTAGGCCTGGGCATTTCTGACCGGAAATCCGGTTACCGAACCGTCCGAACCGAAAAATCCGGGTCGGGAACCGAACCGGTTGAAAACAAAGCAGAAAATGAGGCTTGGCCCACCGAACCGTATGTATCCGGGTCGGAACCGGTCCTCACCCTTAAACCGCCCGAATACAACCGAACCGGACCGCTTTAATATTTAAATTTTTTTAATTAGTAAATACCTGTCAAACTCTCATTGGTTGAAATCCGAGCCTATGTGAACTCGACTGCACCAAGTCCTAACATCTAACTCTAAAAGCCTAACCCTCGCGACCTCACCTCATTGTCTCATTTCGACACTTCCTGCTCCTCTTTCACGCCGCTTTCACTCCTCTCCCTCAACCAGTCAACCCAGAAGAAGCGACCTCGACGGCTCAAAGCCTCAAACCCAGCTATCTCTTCTCTTCTCGAGAGAAGAGTCAATTCACTCTCTCAGTCTCTCGTTTCTGACCAGATCGGCCAATCGGGTATGCCTTCAGGCTTCAGCCTTCTCTTTTCTTTTCGTCTCTTATTTTCTAAACGTTGTTCTCTCACTTCTCTGTATCACTGACTCATCAATTCATTTCCTCACCTCTCTGTACGCACTGCTGTGGGATTAATACAAACAGGGGAATATTTTTATGGGCTTGGGCGGACTCTTCAAGACAACATGATGGAGTATTGTATTGGAATTATTGAATTGAATTTGATGATGATGGTGGGTGAGAAACAGAGAAAGTATGGGTATGGGGTTTGTCTGTGTTTTGTTTCAATTGGAGTACTATATTGGAATTATTGAATTGAATATGATGATGATGGTGGGTGACAGTGTGGTATGGGGGTTTGTCTGTGTTTTGTTTCAATCAAAAAAATTTGTGATTCTGTTTGCACTTGCAGGTTGTGGAAGGGAGCTATGGAAGGGACATCTGACTTTTAAGGCCAAATAGTGAAACCGGCCCACACCGAAACAGAAACCGCACCGAACTGGATTTCGGTGTAACCGAAGAATTCGGCCTATGATAAAAAAAAGCGGTTGCGGTGTGGGAAACAAGCAAACCGTTTAATGCGGTTCGGATGCGGGTTGGGCTTCAAACCGATCCGCACCGAACCGTGCCCAGGCCTACTATAAATAGGTTGCTTGACGTCAAGGTAATGCATCTCATTCCGACTATTTGTACTCCACTACTAAGAAACATACTGACTTAGGCATCGGAGGGTTTTCTGCAGGTACCCCCCTTCTCCTCGAGCCGACGGTCAAACTCCAGGTCAACGCTCGAGGGAAGCTTCTCGATTGTTCCCGGTCAGCTCCCGCTCCAGTCCGCATTAATTGTTGGGTCAAACTCCTCTACGGAATTTTTCACCTCCAACAAGTGGCGTCGTCTGTGGGAAACACTTTTCCCTAAAAAGTGATGGCGGGAGCTGCCCCTGACGGGATTCCATTTCTGTCACTGAGGACTGGTAGTGACGAAATTCCTCCCCACCAGCCGCCGAATGGGTCCATCCCTAGCCCCATTGGTGACCTGAACTTGCCTCCAGCGGACGAAACACAGAGACTAAGGCAGGAACTCGAGCAATTTCGGAAAGAAAAACGAGACCGCGAGGCTCGTCGTCGACGAAAACTTGAAAGGTTCCTACAACTTGATAGTGATTCGTCAGACGACGACGCCGTCGGCGACCTCCATCTAACTAACAACGGAGTAGCAAACGCAGGCGCTAGCGGCGTTATGGGAGGAATCTCTGGTGGACCCCTCGTCGAGGGGGTGGGAGGCATGGCAAATGGGGGGCAGAACGGAGCTGGAGTAGGCCAATCCAAAAGGGCGCGCAATGAATCATGGCGCGAAAAGATGGAAAAAATGATTGATGCATGCAAACGTGCTGGCCCTCGAGAGCTGGCGGCAGAAATCGCAAGAGACGTTGGTAAATCGCCATTTACCGACGACATTTTAAACGCGGCAAAACCGCGCCGGTTTACCACGCCGTTATTCCACAAATACGACGGAACCACTGACCCAGTGGACCATATCAAGGGCTACAAGCAACAGATGTCCATCGAAACAACCGACGAGAAATTGATGTGCAAAATCTTCCCTTCCAGTCTCACGGGGCCGGCCTCGACATGGTTCCAAGATCTCAAGCCTCATTCTATACCGGATTTCGACACACTGAGCCGCGCTTTCATTTCGCAATACTTCTGCAATCGCAAGCAAAAGAAGGATATGGCGACTCTGTTCAGTACAAAGCAGAAGCCGGGAGAAAAAGTAGGGAAATTTTTCGAAAGGTTTAAAGCCGAAATGCGCCATGTTAACTGTGATCCCCAATTTGCTGCAATCGCCTTCCGAGAGGGGTTGCTTTTGGGGACACCATTATATGACAGTTTATTGCGGGATCCGCCGAAAGATATGGACGACATTATCACAAGGGTTGAGGGAGAGATCAGAATTGAAAGGGCCAAAGAGGCACGCGAGGCTCGTTACACCAGCGTTGTTGCCTCCGGCGATGAAAGAAGGCAAAATCGAGGCAACCACCCCGGCGTAAGGACAGACAACCGACACCATTACGAGGCAAAGCCTCGAACTCGCCTACCGAAGGAATGGTTCACCTTAAGCCCTACGGCCATATTTAGGAAACACCAACATGAAGGGCTCTTCACTAAACCCTCACCTCAACCAGAGTCAAGAGATGCATTCGAACGGACCAAGTATTGCCCTCTCCACGAGGCGTTCGGGCACGGATTATCCAAGTGTGAAGCACTGCGGCCAGCCATCTCAGAGTTGATGAAGGCAGGGAAGTTGCGTGAATACCAATCCAACAGCCATGCCGATGGAGAAAGGGCAGCGGACAAGGTTGAAAGTAGAATCCCAGCAAAAGGCACAGAACCGATCATCAGAGAAATATTGGCCATACATGGAGCCCCTTATACCGCTGTGGAGGAGGAAGTGCGCTTAAGGTCGGAAACTCGCCAAGCAGAAAAGATTCGTCGAGTATGCGAGATGATGTCGCTTTTGGGAAGCGCACAATTTAACCCTGAAAATATCGTTAGTAGTATAAGCAAATAGGGATCGTTCTATCCGGGGATTGAGGGTACACCTGTAATTGTGTAACAAATAAAGAAAAGTATTATTTACAAAAATAAAATAAAGAATATAAATATATACAAGTAACAAAATAAAAAGGGGGGGGTTTAAGAATTATAGAATTGAAAATTAAGATAAATAAAATAAAGAAAATGTAAAAACATATATACAAGGGTGGATCGCAAGGAACAAAGATCAAAACCACATCCATATGCAAGAAATCCAATTACAATTCCTATAGTTGATTTTAAATGTCATGAGAGAGGAGTTGATCATGTGAAACATTCGAAAGCAAATGATTTCCCATATTTTACTTTTCAATGCTAATTAACCTAAGCGAAAGCACCTAGATTAATCCTATCAAACATGCAATCAAGCCCTAGAAAGCTAGTCAATCATGACATGTTCAACGCATTAGACATAGAGAAAGGCTATCAACTCAAGTGTACAACTTAGTATGGAAAAGTCCACCTAATTGCAATCCTCTTTAATTAAATTCGGTCTTTGCACAAAACCTTTACTACTTTGATTCAAGTTTACACAAAACGAAAAGTCGATTTCATGTTCTTAAACCTAGCACCAATTATATCAAAACCCTAAGTGTTTGCAACCACATAAGATTAAAATACAAAAGTTTTCTATCATGCAAATTTAATTAAACAAACCCACATAAGCAACATAAAAATCAACATATAGAAATCACAACTTTATCTCAAAACATATAAACGGGCTTTAAACTTTGCCCTTAACATTATTTGTTAATTATAAACAAGTTCATATGAACTCAAACAAGGAAAACAAAAGATCATTACAAGGAAAAAGAATGAATTACACCGTGAGGGGAGATGGAGATGGAGAGCTTGAACGTTGGAATCTTGAATCTTGGAAGCAAGTCTTCAAGGTGGACGATGGAGGCTATGTCCTCACGGCTTCTTCTTCTTCTCTTTACTTGAAAATGCAAAACTAAGAACTAGAGAATGGAAAAGGAAAATGGAAAGGAAATGGAGAGACAAAGAAGATGAGATGGATGAAGGAATATGTTTTAGAGTGAGAGGAGAAGGTGTTTATATAGGGAAGAGAAAGAAGAGTGAAATTGGAAAAGATGGAGTAAATTAGTGTGAGTAATGATGGAGAAAACATGATGATTACACCCTAAAACATGGAATGTTTTTGGGTGATGATGATGGTGGATTAGTGTGAGAAATGATGGAGAAAACATGATGATTACACCCTAAAACATGGAATGTTTTTGGGTGATGATGATGGTGGATTAGTGTGAGAAATGATGGAGAAAACATGATGATTACACCCTAAAACATGGAATGTTTTTGGGTGATGATGATGATGGATTTCCTACTCATTTACTTCAATTTTATCTCCACCGAAAGTTTAGATTCTGCCCAAGACTTCTTCATAACAAATATTCCCCCATGAATGTAGATTACTGTGGTAAAATTTCAAAATGTATTGCCATGTGGTTGGGCCGGAAATGTTGCTGGACCTCTTACAGGTCCAGTTTTCCAGTTTTGCTTCTGTAGAAAATTGGGCTGATTGTTTGGAGGCCTTCCACTCATAGTTTGCTCTGGCACTCCTCATTTCTTGTCTAGCTCGCTTTCTCAATGGCTCAATTTATCCAAGACACGCTTTCTCAGGCCAAAATGCTCATTTTAGGGCCAAACAGCTCATTTCATCATCATCTACTCCAATGTACCTAAAAAATAGAAATTGAGTTAAAAATCGATTCGTTAAGGAATTAACTAAGCAAAATGTGAGGAATTAACTATTAAAATACCGCATTAAAATGCTCCTATCACCAGATCTCGGATAGCCCCTTGGTGGGGCAGAACTCGGCCCCCACATCGGTACTTAGTTTCTCCGCGGCAGACACAGTTGGCATCCAGTTTCCCCACCATGATGCCTTGGTGGTGTCCACCCAAATCGCGGACGCCCTCGTGCGACGGATAATGGTTGACGCCGGGAGCAGCGCCGATGTCATATTCTGGGAAGCATTTGAACAGCTCGGATTAGACATGACACTCATCCACCCCCAGCAGAGCCCCGTTGACGGCCTTTGAAGGTTCCGAAATCTGGCCTGTGGGCGAGATTTCATTACCAGTGACGACAGGAGGGAAAACCGTGGAGGTCGATTTCGTCATTGTCAAAAGGCCATCGGCCTACAACGCCATCCTAGGCAGGGATTGGCTCCATAGAATGGGAGCTGAGGCTTCAACTAGGTGTCAGGTACTCAAGTTTATTTCCGATGACGGCCAGCAGGTGATATCGGTTCGAGGCGATCAACTGCTCTCCAAGAAGTTGTATGCCATGGAAATCAAACGCTCTCCGCCGCCAAATAAGGGTGAGGAGGATCCATCGGCATAGCAATTAACGGAGGACCTGCCAGAAGATGAGGAGCTTGAACCCGAACTAGCGACCACTGAGCCACTTCGGGAAGAAGCCCTCAACGCTTCTGGCGAGAGGAAGGTACTGGTAGGCACCCTCCAAACTGAAGAGGAACGAGCTCATTTATTGCAATTCCTGAGCGAAAATCAGGATGTGTTCGCATGGTCACACAAGGATATGCCTGGAATCGACCCGGGTGTCGCATGTCACAAGTTAAATATATACCCAAGCTTCAAGCCTTACAGGCAGCGTCAAAGACGTTTTGCCCCCGAAAGGAATAAGATTATCAGTGACGAGATTGACCGCCTCCTTGAGGTAGGCTTTATACGTGAAGTTTGGTGCCCAACTTGGATCTCAAACGTGGTAGTAGTAAGAAAGAAGAATGGAAAATGGCGAGTGTGTGTAGATTATTCGAATCTAAATAAAGCATGCCCTAAAGATTGTTATCCGCTCCCCAAGATTGACCAACTCGTGAACGCCACTGCCGGGTGTGAGCGTCTATCTTTCTTGGATGCATATTCCGGTTATAACCAGATACCTATGGCCCCAGAAGATCAAGAGAAAACAGCGTTCATTTCGGAACGAGGCCTGTATTGTTATACAGTCATGCCGTTTGGCCTCACCAATGCCGGCGCGACCTATCAGAGGCTCGTCAACCGAATGTTCAAAGATTTACTTGGGAAAACCATGGAAGTTTACATCGATGACATGGTGGTTAAAAGCAAGCATCAGAAGAATCACATAGAGCATTTATGGGAAGCATTCGAGATACTAAGGCAGTATGGCATGAGGCTCAATCCGACCAAATGCGCGTTTGGGGTATCCTCAGGACAGTTTTTGGGACATCTTGTGAGTAAAAGGGGGATTGAGCCGAACCCAGAGAAGGTCGAAGCCATCGTGCAAATGCGCGATCCAGAGACGAAAAAAGATATACAAGTGTTAACCGGTCGTATCGCCGCATTGAGTCGCTTTATTTCTCGGCTAACTGACCGATGTAAACCCTTCTTCCGTGCATTAAAAAATAAGCAAGCCAACTTTTGGGGACCAGAGCAATCAGAAGCGTTGGCTAAATTGAAAAAATACCTATCTGGCAGACAGTTTCTCTCTGTACCCCGCGATGGCGAGCCCCTCTGCGTTTACTTGGCAATATCAGACGTGGCAACCAGCGCCGCTTTGTTCAGGGAAGTGGGATATCGGCAGGAACCCATAGCCTATACGAGCCGCAGCCTCCTGGATGCCGAAACAAGGTATTCCCCGTCTGAAAAAGTAATCCTCGCCCTGGTTACGGCAAAAAGGAAGTTGCGACAATACTTCGAGGGGCATAGCATCACAGTATACACCAATTTGCCGATTCGTGCCATCCTGTCAAAACCAGACACATCCGGGAGAATGGCCAAATGGGCAATCGAGCTAAGTGAATTCGACATTACATACAAGCCAAGGTCGGCACTCAAGGGTCAGGCGTTAGCAGATTTCTTGGTTAAGGGTCACTTCCCAGCATCGATCCATGAGATCTCGTGGCAGGACCCATTTTGGGAAATGCACGTCGACGGTGCATCCAATTTCTCAGGAGCAGGGGCAGGCATTTTACTTCAAAGTTCCGAGGACGTCCAGATCGAGTGCGCGGTTCATCTCGATTTTCCGGCATCAAACAACGTGGCTGAATATGAAGCTCTGGTAACAGGCTTAACCCTGGCAAAGAAGCTACGAATCCGACGCTTGCAGGTATATTCCGATTCACAACTAGTTGTCAGCTTGTCAAATGACGACTACGCCGCCAAGGACGAACGTATGTCCGGTTACCAGGACTTGGTACGAGATTTGATGCGCGGGTTCGAGCAACTTTCACTGGTCAAAGTACCTCGTGAGGAGAATTCCCGTGCGGATGAGTTAGCTAAAGCCGCTTCGGGTTGCACGGAGGTCATCAACATCGTTAAGATCGAGGTGCTCGAAGGACCAAGCATTGAAGGTAACAAGCCGCGACGGCAAGTCATGGCAGTCGACTCAATTCCGAACGACTGGAGAGGTCAAATTATGAATTACCTTGAATTTGGCATACAACCAGACGACCCAATTGAGGCCAGAAAACTCAGGATGAAGGCTGTGCGGTACATAGTTGTAGAGGACGAACTTTTTAGACGCTCATTTTCCGGGCCCCCCTTCGATGCCTGGGACCTTCTCAGGCAAGACTCGTCCTTGAAGAAATTCACGAAGGGTCATGCGGGGCACACCTCGGCGGCCGGACCCTTGCTCATAAGATACTCTCTCAAGGATACTATTGGCCATATCTCTCGCGGGAGGCGGAACAATATGCCAAGAAATGTAAACAATGCCAACGGCACGCTCCAGTGAGCCATTTGCCTGCCGAAGAGCTTCATGCATTAGCCGGCCCGTGGCCTTTTGCCAGATGGGGCATGGATATAGTCGGCTCCTTACCAACGGCACCAGGATTACTCAAGTACGCGCTACTTGCTACTGACTACCACACGAAATGGGTCGAAGCAGATTCATATGCCACGATTACAGGAGAGACCGTGGCAACATTCACATGGCGGAACATTATATGTCGATTCGGTATCCCGCGGTATATTATCTGCGACAATGGAACACAATTCAATAACCAGAAGTTTAGAGCTTTTTGTAACCGACATGGGATTACATTGCGTTTCTCTTCACGGAGTTACCCACAGGGTAACGGCCAAGCCGAAATAACAAATCGTACTATTTTTGACGGAGTCAAGCGGCGATTGGAGCGCAAACGAGGCAAATGGAGTGAGGAGTTGCAACATGTTCTTTGGGCTTATCGCACCACACGTCGGAAGCCAACCGATGAAACTCCGTATGCCTTGACTTATGGTATGGAGGCTGTCATCCCTACTGAAATCATTCTTCCTACAGTCAGAACTCTTACCGTTGAAAAGGGAGATAACGAGGAGCAAATAGCAAGGCACCTGGATCTCCTAGATGAAAGGCGAGAAGCCGCCGCCATTCACCTTGCCAATTATCAGAATCAAGTAGCAAGATACTTCAACAAAGGTGTCCGGCCGCGCGCGTTCCGGGTGGGAGAACTTGTTCTGAAAAGGGTGGTCGAGGATATCAAAGACCGTGGCACGGGCAAATTCAAACCTGTTTGGGAAGGGCCTTACGAGATAACCGAAGTCTACAACAAGGGGGCATACCGACTCCAGAATATAGACACTGGACGTGCACTACCCCGCCCGTGGAATGCTATCTATTTGAAAAAATATTACAGCTAAGAGGTGCCGCGGATGGGGTGGTGACACGGGTAATGTCGTTTCCTTCCTTTATTTTGTTGTATTCTACATGTTGTTCGCAATTTTTTGTCCTGTTGTATTCGAACTACGTTTTTCGACCGTTGGCCAGGATAATGCGATGTTGTTTGTTTCCACTTGTGTGCTCCCTATGCCTCACTCCTCGCCGTGGGCGGGGATGGGATGATGGACCACACCCTCGCCGTGGGCGGGGGTGGGATGGCGTGCCTCACTCCTCGCCGCGGGCGGGGGTGGGATGATGGACCACACCCTCGCCGTGGGCGGGGGTGGGATGGCGTACCTCACTCCTCACCGCGGGCGGGGGTGGGATGATGGACCACACCCTCGCCGTGGGCAGGGGTGGGATGGCGTGCCTCACTCCTCGCCGCGGGCGGGGGTGGGATGATGGACCACACCCTCGCCGTGGGCGGGGGTGGGATGGCGTGCCTCACTCCTCGCCGCGGGCGGGGGTGGGATGATGGACCACACCCTCGCCGTGGGCGGGGGTGGGATGGCGTGCCTCACCCCTCGTCGCGGGCGGGGGTGGGATGATGGACCACACCCTCGCCGTGGGCGGGGGTGGGATGGCGTGCTTCACCCCTCGCCGCGGGTGGGGGTGGGATGATGGACCACACCCTCGCCGTGGGCGGGGGTGGGCTGGCGTGCCTCACCCCTCGCCGCGGGTGGGGGTGGGAGGATGGACCACACCCTCGCTGCACGCGGGGGTGGGATGGCGTGATGAATTTTGCCTATGCAGGATATGGCGGTTACGCAATCGGTTCTATATAGAGAGCGAGGGTCATCCCATCCTCAGCTGTTGTTCAGACGCAATGCGAGACAGATAGATCCTCCATTCCGGTTTGGTTTCGAATCTTTTATTGTGTTGCTCGACTCCCTGTCTCGCATATTTTACGTTTGTTTTGTTTTTCTTTCTGAGCGTCTGTGCGCACAGCTAAGAAAAACAGGGGGGCTAATAGGAGAATGGAATACGGAGTATGTATCAAAGCCGTGATTGTCGTTGCGAGAGCCGACGTCGTTACGTAGCCTAACGTTAAGATTGATGCTGAGAAGATCTCGATCGCGAGGCCACCTCGCCGAAATAGACCCCGACCTCGAGGCCACCTCGTCGAAATAGACCCCGATCTCGAGGAGAATGGCGCCAAGGGGGGCTAATAGGAGAATGGAATACGGAGTATGTATCAAAGCCGTGATTGTCGTTGCGAGAGCCGACGTCGTTACGTAGCCTAACGTTAAGATTGATGCTGAGAAGATCTCGATCTCGAGGCCACCTCGCCGAAATAGACCCCGATCTCGAGGCCACCTCGTCGAAATAGACCCCGATCTCGAGGTGACCTCACCGAAATAGACCCCGATTTCGAGGCCACCTCGCCGAAATAGACCCAGATTTCGAGGCGACCTCCCCGAAATTGGCCCTAATTTCGAGGCAACCTCATCGAAATAGGCCCTAATTTCGACGTCGTTACGTAGCCTAACGTTAAGATTGATGCCGAAATAAACCCCGACCTCGAGGCCACCTCGTCGAAATAGACCCCGACCTCGAGGCCACCTCGTCGAAATAGACCCCGACCTCGAGGCCGCCTCGCCGAAATAGACCCCGACCTCGAGGCCACCTCGTCGAAATAGGCCCCGATCTCGAGGCCACCTCGCCGAAATAGACCCCGACCTCGAGGCCACCTCGTCGAAATAGACCCCGACTTCGAGGTGACCTCACCGAAATAGACCCTGATCTCGAGGCCACCTCGTCGAAATAGACCCCGATCTCGAGGTGACCTCACCGAAATAGACCCCGATTTCGAGGCGACCTCCCCGAAATAGGCCCTAATTTCGAGGCAACCTCATCGAAATAGGCCCCGATTTCGAGGCGACCTCGTTGAAATAGAACCCGATTTCGAGGATACTTCGTTGAAATAGACTCCGATTTCGAGGCTGCCTCGCCGAAATAGATGCCGATTTCGTGGCTCCTGCGTCGAATTGAACGCCGACATCGACGCGCCTTAGTAAAAATAGGCGCTGACGTCAAAGTACCTTCGTCGAGATAAATGCCCATATCGAGGCACCCTCGTCGAAGTAAACACCGGCATAGGGACTGGCACTAAGGGCATTTGTCACCAATACCAAGGATAGAACCAAGGGGGAAGACGTCATCGCGTGTATGCCAACGTCGACAGGACGTCACGAGAAGGAGGCCCTACGTCGAACGATTTTGAATGAATAAGAAGGTCAGGCTATAGCGTTGTTTTAAATAAAATGTTTTTATTTAATCATCAACAAGGAACATTCAAGGCTGGAAGCTGGAAATTGAAAAGACATCGAAAGAAGCTAAAAACGGTCACTTCCTGCGTGACCTTTATTACATGAACATAATGCTGAAGTAAATGAAAATTCGAGGGAAAACTTCAAACTTCAATTTCGGGAGGTGCCGTCAGAGCCCACATAGTATGGTAAAAGGGACTCATCTATCCCGGGAAAGTTCAGTATCATGCGTTGACGGTATTCGATAACGGCATCGCGATATCCATCTTCACGACTTTGAACGCGGACCTCGTCCAGAAACCTTTCCCGTCGATAACATTCGCGGAGTTCTATTTTCAAACACTCTGCATGATCCCTCGAGCGTTGAAGCTCCAACGACAGGTTATGGACCTCAGTCTTTAGATTGCGGGCCTCCGACAGGGCATGCTCGAGCGAATCCTGTAGCACGAAAGATTCCTCTCTCAGAGTACGGAGCCGATGAGATTCCGGACTTGTCCCCCTGTCAGTACTCATGCTCCGACGACGAGGCCGACTGGGACCAGCACGAGCCTTCGGGGCGCGAGGAGCACTTGCTTGACCATCCTCGGGGTAGTTCAACACATCCTCAAGGAATTGACGAGTGTCAAAATCAGATGAGAATCCCCCTGAGTGTTTGTAGGACCTGGACAAAAGAAGAAAGTCTTAATAGACCACCCATACCCATAATAAAAGACATGGAAGAGAAGTAAAGTAGGGAAATAGAGGAACCTGTCAGAGGAACTGTCTGACGAAATCATAATAGGAGCCTGCCGGTCTGGAGTACGTTCATCAGAACCAAGGATCTGTTTACCACGTCCTATGGGAGAGTTAAAAACAATACGGATTTGTTTCTTTTGTGGAGCCATGGAAACTAGAGGAAGATTCTGAGAGAAAGGTGCGAGGAAGATGATGTGCAAATTAAGACAAATACATGGCTATTTATAAGCAGAATACGGAGGATTGAAGATTCAGAATTTAAACGAGAATCCGCAAAGATGATAGCCGTGTTAAAGGAAGGATATTCGCGATTAAGAATACAATATTTACATTTAAAGTGGGGAGAGGCAAATATCGCGCAGGTAGATATTTCTCAGATATCGATACTAAATCAAGGATATCATCATTTAAGATAGAGATTCTGCATTAACCATTACATCATGGGGGATAGCATAAGCAATCGATGGATACAAGATTCAATAAAGGGAATTATGACTGTTTTATTGAAAGATTGCGACAATTTATTGGATGGAATCAGCTCAACAAGAAGGTAAAAACATACGTAAGGCCACGTTTGGAAACTCATACATAGGAAAAAATATAATGACGCCGCTATCTCCAACGGCTATTTGGAGCAAGGAAGAGAGGACACTTCGTCTTCGCCGCGGGGCCCCTCGGAAGCACTTGACGCCGACGAAGGAGCATCCCCCGGTAGCATACCACGAATGGGAGAATAGTCCCTGGGGGCAAACCCGTAGAAGCGATCGAATTCGTCCGGCCCTACGTAGCATCTATCATCTTCCTTAGTCAAGGCCTGGTTCCATCCGAGCCGGAAATGTTTGGCGGACACACGCTTCATCTTAGCGACCCCCTTTTCGAACTCCTCGTCTTTACTTCGAGTTACCAAAGCCAAATCATTTTTTAACATCGCTACCTCGCGATTTCGGTCTTCGAGGATGAGGCTCAGCTGTGTCATTGACTCCATTTGGTCATTGAGCTCCTTCTCCTTGGATTTTATCTCTTGGTCGGCTTTCTCGAGGCTTTGTTGCTGCCTAGAATGAAGAGCGTCGAGACTGCGTAAAAAACGATGAGACGCCATGAGGGCCTGCACAAGTGGAGGGGAAGATGGGTCAGTACATGCATATGTGAATAAAAATCAGAAATAAAGGAAAACGGTACTTACATCAAGCTGGGAGGAACATAGGTCGTCATAGAGCTCCATAGCGCTCTTGGGAGGCCTACCCGATCTTGGATTCGATGTAGCCAAGGCACCGGCAATGGCTGACGCCGCCAAACCGTTGGAGTCTAAGGACTCTACGGCCGTGACGAAAGAATTATCACGCTTCTTAAATCGCAATTCCAGAGCAGTGGGAGGAGGCGGTTGCATGGAAGAGGTCGGACCCGACGGAGGTGAAAGAGCCCTCTGGGCACCAAGCTCGGTGCTTGTCGGAGGCGCAAAGGTTCTCGGGGGAGCAACCTCGGCGCTACTATCCCTTAGGGATGTCGAGGAGGGTGAACCTCCATATGGAAAAGAATGTGGAACGAATTGAGTAGGCGGAACACGAGATGGGTCGTCATTGGCAGAGTGTTCCGCAACCTTTTGCTTCTTCCGAGGTGGAGGAATCATTTGAGGAAGCTCCCTCACGACAAGGAGCGACCTTCCCTCATCAATATCATCGCCCTCAGGGTCGTCCTCGAATCCCTCCGAATTCACGCTATCCTCATCTTCCTCCGCTATCGAAATCTCCGAGCAAGGAACAATTGATTTGAAGGTATCCTTAACCTCAAGGTATTCGGCAAACAAAGGCTCACTAAGGTCGGATCGGTAAAAGTGGCTTTCAATCTTCGTAATAGAGAAAGCAAGGGCTGGTCCTGACGTTGCACCACCTACGCGGTTTTGATAACGACCGAACAAGGTCGAGGGGCGGCTGGATGTGACACCAAGGAGATTTCCGAGAGTCACGAACTGGGAGGGATACCATCCACGTCCAACGAGGTGACACTCCAACCACTCTATACGGTGCGGTGGAATTTTGGTCTTCGCTTGGGAAGGTTTGTAAGCTGCATGGCGAATGGTCAAAGTTAGTGCACGGTTAAACGATGTGGTGAAAAAGAAATAAGACCTATACACTTACCAAGATCATCAGCGAAAACCTTCGGAGGGAGGAGGTCCAATTCGAGAGAGCGCCAACCACCGGTAATCATCAGAGCCCTAGATTTCCACCCATGACAATTATTGGAAACTACCGTGAAAGTCTTCATCCTCGGGAAGGGGGTGAAGTTAAAATATCGGAATTTAACAACTCTGGAGCAGTTATAGAGATAAAGGAAGTCGGATAATCCCAGTGAGACTTCCCATTTCCAACCCATAATCAGGAAGGCCGACAACAGAAGATAGGAATTTGGGGTAAGTTGAAACGGGTGTAATCCAAGCACGGCCCACATAAGTTGGAAAACAGGGTGAATAGGAAATCGAATGTACCGCAGCTGCTCGGGGGCCAATATCAGGGCATCATCGGGGATGTTTCTGCCGGTGTAGATGTCCGCATCCTCAGGGACCGCTGAAATCTTAACTCCAGGCGGCACGGAAAAAGCCTCGGCATACATCTCCAGGACATGGTTTTCTGGTTGCCAGGGCACAGGTTCAGTAGTTGATTCTACGTTAGTCCTTTGATTCTTCGATAAGTCGGTAGTTTTGCTTCGAGCCATGAGAGCACCAAGGGATGAACCTGCGAAAGCATAAGTGAACAAGTAAAAACCCCAAATAGGCGATAAAATTCTTCTAACGGCGGACTTAGAAAAGTGAGTCCCTCGAACTAGAGAGATCGTGGTCAACGGCACTAGAGAAAGAAAGGAAGGTCAACGAAAAAAAAAAAAAGGGGAACATATATGGCGCCTTCTTAGTAATATATGTCTACGTCTGCATATAGATATATATATTTATAAATATTATATATATATATATATATATTTATACATATATATATATATATATAGCTGTTGGTGGTTGGTGGTTTATATATATATTATATATATTATATATATATGAATCATAAGGTAAGAGAATGAAGTGAAAGAAAGGAAATAAAAAAGAGAAGAAACAGAAGACAAAACGAAGAGGAAGAAGAGGGAGTACCTGGACGGGTTCGAGCCAGGGGGCACGGATCGACGAGGCAGGCTGCAGGGAAGACGCCGGCGCAACTCAAGGCCGCCGGCAAAGGCCTGGGACGACGGGGGACTGCTGATGGGTCGAATGGTGCTGGGGCCGTGGCCGGGTTGCGCTGGACGTCGGGCAAACCGGAGCTGGATCCGAGCGGGCGTAGCGCTGGGGGCTGGAGCGGCGAGGCGCGGCGCCGCAGGTCTGAGATCGATCCGAGTGCAGACGTGCCGAAGGGTGCGACGGCATCAATGGCAAAACAAATCCAATTGTTTTGGTTCAAAGCCAAATTTGAGGCTCCATTTATAGGAATTTGATGATGATAACTGTGATGTGAGGAGAACCTAGAAGAATACGGACCAAATTGAGAAGAATCTGGGGTGAAATCGGACTGCAGGAGACTTCGGGTAGCAAAAAAAAAAAAAAAAAATATTTGTTCGGGCCTGAGGGAGTAAGACCATGGCCTTACGAGCAGAGTTGGGCTCCGAAATGGTGCAGTAAAGGTTTGGTGTGGATTTAGGGGATCTCATCTTGGTTTCCTTCTCGAATGGGTGCCCAAAGGAAAAGTTCGGGTGGCCTATTTTCGAAGGTCAAACTTAGGAAATTTTCCCTTCGGATGGGTGTCCAAAGAGAAAATTTGGGGGCATTGTGGGGGTGGTCAACAAATTCGACCCTACAATCAAGGCGATTCAAGAGAAATAATAGCTGCAGTAAATGCAACAATTAATGTTAACCGTAAATGTGACCATAAATGCAACATTCAGTATGGCAATCATGGCCGCCAATAAGTGACGATTATTGCATAAATGAATACGGCCTTGATGACGGAGTGCCGCTCAAGTCGCTGCGGCTTGCTGTGCAAGTTTACTTGCAGCCCACGCCGAGGCACACCTATAAATAGGTTGCTTGACGTCAAGGTAATGCATCTCATTCCGACTATTTGTACTCCACTACTAAGAAACATACTGACTTAGGCATCGGAGGGTTTTCTGCAGGTACCCCCCCCCTTCTCCTCGAGCCGACGGTCAAACTCCAGGTCAACGCTCGAGGGAAGCTTCTCGATTGTTCCCGGTCAGCTCCCGCTCCAGTCCGCATTAATTGTTGGGTCAAACTCCTCTACGGAATTTTTCACCTCCAACAAGGCCTAATATATAGAAACATTGATATCCTCATCTTGATTTTCGATACTATATTTATATGTGATAACAATTTTACTATAATATATAATTGTGAGATAATATCACGTACGTCGCGTCACATTCATTCTCAGATGAAATTTAGTGTTTTTTTTTGTGTGTGATTAGTTTCGTTCAATATCGATCTTACATACAACTAATTTCCTCTTGAACACAATTTTATATTATAGAACTACGACCTCTATGATTTTTATGGCAAGAATAATAATAGGTTCATGCGATAGATATATTCATTCTCAGATAAAATTTAATGTTTTTTTGTTTGATTAGTTTCATTCAATATCTTACATACAACTAATTTCCTCTTGAACACAATTTTATATTATAGAACTACCACCTCTATGACTTTTATAGCAAGAATAATAATAGGTTAATGTGATAGATATATGCATACGAAACTTGCTCTATATGGATCAAATTGCATGAGCAACAATGGTATGAAGTCTGTCTGTACAGTGATTATATCTCATTTGATAAGTCATTCATTCAGTCACAATAACACATGCTCACTCCCATATAAGTATGTAACACTAGACTAGCTCATTGATAGATCCAAAACTTAAATTAAAATTATGCTTTAGCTCTATGAAAATAGCTCCATTATGTTCTAATCTCCTCTTTTGTTACATTCATAATTTCAGATTTCATTCAATCTCAACATTTATTAGGGCCGATGAATACATATTTAGACCATGATTGCGGACGGGATTTTAGGACCGAGGGATAATTTATTCTTAAACTGACGCAACTCTTGCACCCGAGAAAGAAATGGATTTGAATTCATCATGTAACTGTGTTCTTGATTGCCGACTTTGTTGACTCAAGGTTTATGTTACACCTGTACAACCATAGTCTTGTAATTTAGTTTGAAGGGTTTGATTAATGTTCGTGTATGACAAAACTACATGGGGTTTTTATCTTTTTTGTTTTGTTTTTGAGAAGGGGGTTTTTATCATTACAGACTATACAAAATTCATGCAGGCATTTACTGTGAAATTATAGCTGTATATCCACAATCGAAGTATTATTTTCTTATGTTAAAATACTAAAACTACGTTGTTACCTCATCAATCAATTAACATACTTTACGCTTGGAACTTCTTCATAAACACATTTAGTGTGAAACTATAGCTGTATATCCACAATTGAAATATTATTTTCTTCTGTTAAAATACTAAAATTAGATTGTTACATTGTTACCTCATCAATCAAATAACATACTTTACGGTTGGAACTTCTTCATAAACCTAATGGTGTTGTATGAGTTTGATTTTCTCCAAAATCTCACATAAGTCTTTTGCATTTTTATGATTTAACTGAGATATTTGTATATATTTGGGATTTATAGCAAGAACGATGATCTTATATGATATCTATGCTCATCGTATATATATTTGTGTGCATGAGCGAAAATGTTGTCAAGCTTAAAGCTTGTACAACACTTATATGTCTTTGGTAGTTTGGTTAAGTCCTCATCCACCCCCACACGTACATGCACTCCACTAGACAATTGGTTCATTGATTGGGATTCAAATTTGCTCACCACCACTCAATACAAAACTGTCATGTGTTGTAAAATACAATTATGGTTAATCATAATATTTTATTAAAAAATAATTTCAATTAATTCTATATGACGTGACAAGTTTTAATAGGGTGGTAATATCACCACAAAATAAAAGTGGTGATCAAATTTGAATCCCATTGATTGATTCAAAACTGATATAAAACTTGCCCTTTTGTTGCGTTCATAATTTCAGTGTTCGAAGTTCGAGACCTGAACAACTTGGAAATGCGTACATTCCATATCACAGAAACACAAGAAAAAGGAAGTTCTATATAGATCAAACTATCAAAGCAATGGCAAGACGATCAAAAGAAAAGCAAGTAGCATGTTAAGGTTAGAAGGAAACTATGAATAACTAAATTTCACTTCATGTCGCGATGTCACAAAAATAGCTAATATTTTATCAAGCATGTACGCAGGTCGCATCTCACTCGCCTGAGATGACACTAATTTAACACCGTCAAGCTACTTTGTACATATGAAATTGCTAGAAATTCATGGAACTGAGTGACACCACTTGACGTATTTAGTAGATTTGCAAACACATGAGGAGTATTCATTTACAAATCAAGATGACATACAACATTTTTTCAGAATTAGTGGTCTATATACATATCCCATGATCAATATGATACGTTGACAATTTCGATCAGTATGCAAAGCCAATAATACATGAATGTATGATTTCAGGAAATAGCAAGCATATATCTTTAGCTAGCATGTTCTGTGCAAGCATTCTCAACATAATGTCTAGTACGAGTACTAATGATGTTCTTAAAATGTTCACAGCAGACATCATGCACCTTCTGTTAATCTTTAGGTTGACACTAAATCCATATAGGAGCTAGTTAGTCAACAACAAGAGAATACATTACGTATCTAACAAAGAAAAGAAAAATGGTTACTGAAGAAAGAGTTTAGGTTGTTTTCTTAATTTTGTTTTACCAATTAATTTCTATAATTTTCTTATAACGTACTCTTGCTTTCAAAGAAACATCTAGGAGACAATGATGAAGTCACCTAGATGGTATAGCTACCTAGAAGGCTAGACCTACTAAAACAATGTTTGATCACTCCCCTTGTGATAATGGGGAATTGGGGATTGAAGATTATTGATTTTGCCACGGTGCCACCCCAAGCAATGAGGATTAATATTGTAATCCCCAACAAAAAATTGGGAGCAGCTTCTGAACATCTTCTATACCTGAGATTTATAGGAACTGGAGCTGGCCTTAGTTAATTTTAATCTGACATTACTTATACTAATCCAACTTAATCTCATATTACAACTTGACATATAAACATGTTGGTGATCTTGTTCCCTTCTTAGTTGTATTCCTAATATTCTAATGCTTACACGTGTAATCTCCCTTCATCTCCCCCTTTCACAGACAACCCCGTTAATTCAAAGTACGCAGAGTGATTATATTATTCCTAGAATCCGACACTAGGGAAATTTCTGATCGAGGCACACAAATATAGGATCTACAGCACCATCTTCCTGTTCAAAATTTCAAGCCCTTATATATATAGTTCCCAGAGGTACCATCTTCATCATCCTCATAACCCCATTGCTTCAGAAACACAAGCTCATCTTCATCCCTCAACAATCCCATCTCCTCAAAATGGCTCAGTTTCTTCTCCTTTGCTTCATCTTAGCAAGTGCTTGTGTGAGTTTAACAATGGCTTCGGCTCCAAGTCCGTACAGTGCACAAGCACCTATGATTAGGAAAATGGGCAAGCACCAGAATGCACCAGCTTTAAGCCCAATCAATGAGCAATCTCCAAAAGAAGCAGAAGCACCAGAGAGCGGAGACAGTGTGAGTATACTAGAGCAGCAGATCCACCTCAAGAAGCACCACCATGTGGACAGGTCAGTCGCCGGAGGCGGTGTGATTCTCGGAGGGCTTGCCACCACTTTCTTGGTGGCAGTTTTCTGTTACATAAGAGCCACTGCAAGACATAAAAAGCCAGAGATTGGTAGTCCCCAATTTATTAGCTAGTTTTGTTACGTGTATGTAAATGGGTGTTGATCGATTTGAGGTAATGTTACTGTAAAGAGAATGATAAATCGTAGAATATGATTCTGAAGCCACGTACATTATTAGTGCCTTTGATGATTCGAATTTAAAGAAAAATGGAACAAAAAAGATATAATCTTATGGATCTATGAGATTGATACCAATTACCACAGTTGCAGTCTTGCAGAAAATGAAAGAACTTTGTTTCTGATAATAATAAAGTACGTTTTGGGGGCAAGAACCACACAAAAAAAAGAGTATCTTTTCTCTTCACTATAGTGGTAATTTCATTTTTTATCATAATAAGTGGTTGTTTCTTACTTTCTTGTTGCAATTTCCCTTGAATCATTTTGCAACTCTCGGTACTTTGAGGTTTCTAAATTAAACCTTTGCTTACAAGAGAGTTATTATCTTAACTCAATATTCTCGCAGATATATATACAAACCCTAAAATATGAGAGCACGTAGAACCATTCAAAAATTTATAACTACGAAGGAGGAAAAACAAGTTTTGAAAACATGGTAATAGATTTCAGAACATGTTTCTCTGCATTAATTAAGCAATGCAATGAACAAAAATAATGGACGTGTAAATTGTAATCCCAAAACAAGCTTTCGGGATACATTTTACATTATTGTCTCAAAGTCAAATCATCTCCATAATACGTCTCAAAACAATATTAAGAGAAAAAAAAATGCAAACTTAGAACCTTCCACTACAAAGTGTAGCATCATCACAAACCCTGATAAATACGGGTGAGATTACCACTCCACTTTACCAATTGCTCATCTCACCCTACTTTATTTTATTTTATTACATTTCACTTTCGAAAATGTTTAGTTTTCTCATCCAAAGTTTTTATCTCGACTTCACAGATTGGGCCTAGTGGGATCCTGGTCCGGAAAGAAGAAGTCCATTTGGGTCGGTTAGTGGGCGAGCATCGCCTATCAGAAACTATATATATCTGAATTGCGTTCCCCAAATTCCCGAAGTCTCTAATTTCCTCCCTCGCAAGAAAAAAGAAACAAAACCCACCGAGATCAATCAAATCCCAAGTTCCCAACGAGTTAATCACAATGGCGAACGACAAGTCGGTCATGGCGGTCATCCGAGCCGCACGCCCATCTTTCCGCAACGAAAACGACAAGGTCGCCTTTGCCGTTCACGCTTCCTTCGCCGCCTCCGGCTACGAGTTAATCGCCGCCGGCCGCCCTGCTTTTTCCGAAAACGCCCTCTCCTCTTCCGCAACTGGTACGTCACTCACCCTTTTGAATTGTACTAAACCCTATTCTGTCCTAAAAACCCTAAACCCTAAATAAATTTTGTGTATTTGGTAGAGGAAGTGGGTATTGAGAAATGGAACGAGCTGGAGAACGAGTACGCGTTCGTGTATTTGAACCGGGAAAAGGGTTCGAAGAAGGTTCTGGTGAAGTGTCTTGTGATTGATGGAACATTGAGTGTAGATGCTCTGGCTGATGGGGCTTCTCAGAACCTTCACTGTGAATTTGAGTAGGTTTTTGCTTTGATTCTGTGTTTGTTTTGGAATTGGGTAGTCTTTGAATTCTTGGTTGTTAATTGGGTTTTGGGTTTTTTTATTTTAACAATTTTTGCAGTGTTGGTGATTATGTGCAAGAAAATGAGGGCAGTAATTACTCATCACAGTTTAAGAACTTGGACACCCTAGTGAAGAATCTCAACGCTCAAGTTTTGTCGAAATTGGAGGAGTCTTCCACACCCAAGCCAACAAGGTAAATTCGGGCCCGTCTTGTATCTTATTTTGGTTCTGTTATGGAGTTGTTGCGTTTTAAATTACGGAATGCTAAACATGTTGGTTTCAATATGGATTCCATGAGCTAGACTGCTAGTAAGACTGAGTTAGAACAGTTATCTTGAGATACACGAATTTGCATACCAAAGTTTTTGATCGCTGAACGTGCTGCGTTTTATCTGTTTAATCATTTTTGTTAGGGAAACTGGCAGTTCAGACTTGACTAATATATCAGCAAATGAGCCTGGGCGTGGTGCTGGATCTCCAGGGTATCTCTCTTGCTCTCTCTCCCACACATCCACATGTACATTCACACACTAATTTGGTATTGTACTATAGTATTAAAAAATGGCACCCCATCGATCATGTGAAAATTCTGAGGAACTGCAGTTGTTAAACTATTTTCATAAATAGTTTAATGCTGCTCTGCGATGTTTGTTTGTATGAGGTGTAGTAGCATGATGATTAAGATCTTTGTTTGTTGTGTACTCATAAAAAAGTTTCTGTTCACGATTTTGTTTTGGAATAACTTGCTTTATGTATCATGCACAAAGATTCCATAATATGTGGTTTACTCTAGATCCTGGCTTGCTTTGCAGAGTTGGATATCGACCTGGGCCTGGTGCTGGAAGGTATCCAGGTGGTGGTGATGATCTTTATCCTGGGGCTGGCGCTGGAATGTATCCTAGGTATCCAGTGGGTGGTAGCGATCTTTATCCTGGACCTGGTGCTGGAATGCCTTCTAGGTATTTTACTTGCAAAATGATTGTGTGGCTGGTCCTTGCAATTTATTCCCATTTGAACTGCTCCATATTGAATACATATTTGTTATGTTTATCTTTCAGGGGTGCTTTTGACGATGGAAGCATGTTTGTTGGTATGTGATCTTCTTAACTTTCAATGTGATGGAAAACAATTTTGTTAAGTTTTTGGGACTAAGTTTATTGTCATGTGAAAATAGGACCCAATGATCGTAGATTTGGGGACGTTGGACAACCTGGGTTTCCGGGGTTTCCTGGAGGACTACCGTGAGTATTTTGAGACCCCTAACTCTCACACATGATATGTATAGTTGATTTTGCTGTTCTAACTTTGGGTATTTTTGGAACAGGGGTATTCGTGATCCTCGGTTTGGTGCTGAAAGACCAGAGTGAGTAGTTTTATACTCTCTTCTCATCTCGTGCATATGTTATACTTGTAATACTGTTCTAAGTTTTGGTTGAATCTATTTTGGAACAGTGGTGTTCCTCCAGGTGCTCGCTTTGATCCATATGGGCCGCCTGGGCTTCCTGATTTTGATCCGGATTTTGCAAGGTATATAAAATAGAAAATTTCTTTACGGACATCACTAGTCAATCCGTTTGGTAGTTCATTGAATCCCATTTCACCTTTTTAGCAAAACTGATGGAGTTGTAAATGGGTTCAACATTTTCTGGTTTCCACGTGAGATCTAATATTTTTTCTCTCTTGCTCCTTGCAATACGCCAAAATATATATCAGGTTTCAGACTTGACCAAGCATATAATAATATTTTTACCGTATCTATTTGTTACAGGCGCCCACAGGGGCCAGGAAGCAGGATCCACCCTGACTTGGAGCAACCCGGGAGTGGTTCGGACTATATCTAGAAGCTACTGACGGCCTTATGCTATCTGAGAGAACTAAGAACTTAAGAAGTGTAGTAATATGTTTAGCTTAATCACTTTTTGTGTGAGTTCTTTTGTTGTTGACGTAAGAATCAGTTAGATTTCAACAAACATATGGGTTCTGGTTCGTGATGTAAATGGTGTGTTCTACTCATGTAAAGCTTTTTGGCTCATCAGGCGCTTCAAGTATAATCATGATCTGTAGGATTTCAGTTTTCAAGTTATGATCAGTAGTTTCTATCTGGGTTCTATGTCATAAATTATTATAGGTTAGTTTCCTTGACTATGAAGTAGCAATTGCTCACATTTTTCATGTTCAACCCTTTCTATCACGCAAGGCATACCAGAAAATGATTTGCCAATACCTAGTTGATTTATGAAAAGCACACTCTTTTGGCAAAGGTTGTCTCAATTTCTTTCTAGTCAATTAATATTTGTAGTCTCAACACTTACAGCTATAAGCTCTGTTAGTTTCATTCTGTATAGTTAATCCTTCTGTAATTTCCTGGAAACTTTCATTGCAAGGGTGCAACAACTCAAATAATGCCACTTCCTTTCACTTTCTAGACAAGGACATGATAATAATGCAAATACGAACAGTATGAAACACATAAAGGTCCAAAGATTGTCATGGACTTGTATTCTAGAGGGTTAAAATAGGAGGGTCCCAATTTGACTCACCGCCTCGAAGACTTGGGAAACTAATTAAGAGAGAAGCTTCTCTGCAATTCCAGATAATCTCACCCCGTGGAGACGTAAGAAACTTGAGAAGCGTGTGGTGTATACAGGACTACATGGGTACCCAGCCTCTACTCTAGAAGCCCATCATTTCCAACATACTTAATCAATTTAATCCAGCAGAAAAAGCCACACTTAACCAATATAAACAGAAGAATGAATGCCAACCCTCCTTCTAGATTGACAAAGACATGTAAATATTGCTTATATAATAAAGGAAAACCATCATTGTTTATCTTGTATATATATTTCTATGGTCTGATATTTATATAGTTCTAAATCAACCACCACTACCTAAGTAACCCAGATAGCTAGAGATCAGATATGGGTGTCTCCAATTCCAGTAGCTCTTTGCTAGCTTTGGTGATTCTTCTAGTTGCTTGTGCATCAGAGAAGTCTTTAGCTGTTGAAGCTAGGCCACTTTCCCTCTTTTCACAACAAGGTAGTTACTACGGCACAAAATTAAGCAACCCAAAATCTCTGTTTCTTCTAAATTGATTTGTAGAACTAATTAAGATTATGTTCTGTGTTGTAGGATATTCAAAGGTATTCGGAACCCTTGGGATAGCTTGTGAGTGTTGTGATGGAGTTGGAGGTGAATGCAAAAGTAGGTGGACTGGTTCTTGCAGTAGCCTCAAATGTCTTCCTTGGAAGCAACATAATTTGAAACTGAATTAAGCAGAAGTCATTTTCTTTGGTCTTTTGCTTTCTCTTCTTCTCTTATTTTTGTAAATACCTATATGCAGATATATGTTATATGGAGTTTTTGCCTTCTTAATGTTTTTTCCCTTCCTGGGGTTTACATATCCTGTGTTATTGGTTATTATTAATGAAGGTTGAGTAACTATAATAAGTGGAAATTCTGATGCTGATGGAACAGGAATGTTTCATGATTGTCTGGTTGAGTTATTTAAGCTTCAAGCTTTTCTAAACTATATCCTAGATTCCTAGATAAATTGATACTGGTCAGGATGAAAAGGTGAGCTAATATGTTCTCTTATCATCAAGCTTTGTTCCTAGTGTTGAATCCATCTATAGAAGCCAAGATTGAATATATGGGTTTTCACATTGAGAGAGAATGCAGAACTGAAAATGTCGAGGCTAAAGTTTCTTAAGTGGGATGACTTGGTAGTTGGTCTCCTCCTCTTTGAATGAAACTTGACCTTACAGACTCCTTATCATAAGTTGCCATGTGCTATAATTCTATGAACGCATAGAGTGGGTTAACACTTACCACACACATAAAAGCAGGACCTCCACTCAATTGAACAAATAATTGTCCAAAGAACTCTGATTACAATTCTGATATTTCGATAGACTTCATACCAGTTAGGTCAAGTTTGAGATAACTTGATTTCGATCATAAAATAAACTCTATGTAAAAACTAAAATTTATCAAATATTTTTTACAAAGTATAAACTTTGCTAAACTGAACTTTATTCAGACTCATATATACTTGGTAATGTTTCACTGAACAAATATCTGTTAAGAGTTCATTTTCCATAATCCAAACAAAAAAATATAATTTTAGAAGGCTTTGTTCATAAGCACTTTCTTGGTCAGTGTAGAGAGCTCTACATATGGTGTTAAATAGGCCCTTCATTTTTTTTCTTTTACACATGAATCAAAACATTTTTGAAACGAAGAGGTTCAGAAAACTAGACTCTTGGTTTGTGAATCGTGATGGTCTAAAATATCCTATGCAATAAACTTTACACCCCTACATAGTAATATGCATTCTAACTGTAAGGTTTATAATTTACTCGTCTCTAATATTTCGGATCTAAATTATAGGCTTGCCCATCCAAATAATACTATTCATGAAGCTTGTTTATTGATTCCTCACATTAACCCTTTCTCCACTCTACTTATGGTCTAGAACAAGTTTCAAATGCACTCCAAGTTTTAGACCTTAGACGCCCAAAATGTTTTTTTAATAGACTAGACCCCTTGATTCCTTGCTGGCTTCAGGCGCCGTGAGTTCATTCCAAAAGAGAATAATACAATCTGCAATGACCGGGAGACATTTCAAATACCCCACTACTAACTAGGCCCAAGCATTTAAGTTTTTTGGTCTGAACTAGGCCCAAGTTCAAAGTAATGTTTGAGGGGTTGTTCGACCTCCACGTTTTCTACAGTATTTCGAGTAATCTTTTCTATTCTTAGCAAAACATAATGAAAACAATCTCGATCACTGCCTATCTTAATTTGTGCTAAAATTGAAAACAGTGGCTTTGGTAGGAAACAAAGTGACCTGGAGTTGAGTCATGAATGCACAAACTGATGACTGATGATTGATGACTAAACCGTTGATGCGAATGTTCATAATTCAAGTGTGACACCTTCAAGTGCTATGAACTCAGTGTGATAAGCAAGACATTTCAGAGGCACCGTTGCTTTTCTGGATTTGATGTTATTCTACCGATGTTTCGCTTTAGATACTTCCAAGCGAAAAAATATATATACAGAGAGAGAGGATCCATGTTTCCATAATAAAAGGAAAAATTGATGATTAAAATAAGATTTAAAATCATGAGAAAGAAACGATTGAGCTGGAATCATTCTTATTTTATACTGATTGATATCTAACTCTAGGTAAATCCATCATCAACTTGCATAAGACGCTTTGAAGAGTTTCGGCGAATCGACCACAACTCTAAGAAATGTTGTGGAAAAGATCATTTGCGACACAAAAAAATAATGATTTGAAGCTCAATTTTTTCTCCGTTGTTTTTTTTTTTTTTTTGGAGACAGAACAATGATATCACAGCATAACAATAAAGCCTCAAGAAACATGCTGAAATCAAAACTAGGCCCAACTATGAATTATAGTTTGAGAATTTGCTCTCTTTTTTTCTTTCCCTTCCCCCATTCCTCTCTCTATTTTCTTTCTTTTTTCCCTTTTCCTTTCCTCTTCCTTTCTGTTCGTAGCAAACTAGCACAACATAATGAAAAGCACAATATCAAACCATTCCCTGTCTCTGTGTACAAAAAACAAAAGAATACCAAAAGCATGGCCTGTCATTATCTAGGTAGGAAACAGAATGACTTGGAATTGAGTCATGAGTTCACAAAGTTATGACTGATGATAAATATGTTTTGCTACAAATGCTCATAATTGAAGGGTGACTTGCTTCAAGTTCTATGAACTTGTACAATGTGATGATGAGCAAGACCTTTGAGAGTAGCTCTTGCTTTTCATATGAAATTTAGTCGTCTGTGCTTTAAAAATGTGATTGTGTTATTCTATGAAAATTTTGCTTTAGAAATTACGAGTTAAACTATAAAAAAATATATAGAAATCTAGTTTTGAATAGCTTGTCATGATGCATTGATGCTATATTGAAAATTAGCAATAGATCAATTAAATGTACTTAAGCATGGGCGGACGGATGGGATTGGAAAGAAAATAAATTTGAGAGGGGACTAATTTGCAATACGTGAAAAATGAGTTTTCTGATAAATTAAAAATTTGTGTCCGCACCATCAAGAAGTGTGATTGCTGATTTTGGTATGTACTTGAACATGTTAAAAAAAACACATTGTTTACTTTTTGAACTGAAACAGAGTGATCACTTGGAATAAGATGACTCATATTATAAATTTTTTAGCCATCTTTCCACTCTTATTGGACTAGTAATGAAATTGAACAAATACACAGCCATGTTTTCACTCTTATTGGACTAGTAAACAAGTGATTGTAAAAAAACGACTCATAAACCTTCACAGAAGAAATTGGAGGAAAACAACTACATATGGTACGCGGAAGAGGAGAGACTTGTTACAAATTGGAAATCAATTTCAACACTGTCAAGAGTGTGATGATTGAGTTTAGTATGCACTCAAGAATGTTAATTAACGCAAGAATCATGCGGACTAACGTTCTTCTTCTTCTTTATTTGTTATTTGGTGTATGAGAGGCTGCTCCTCACCTAAAAGTCGACTTTTCAGCAAAGAATAAAAGCATCTAGGTATGTATTAAGCTTTTTATTTTCTATAGTACGTTTTTTTTAATTCGAAAAAAAAAATTATAAACTAGCACTCTTTGGTCTAGTAACTATAAGTATCAAAGCAAATGAACAAGACAGATTTGCGGTATGTGAAAAATGAGTTATTATGATATATTAAAATTTCATGTCGGCACGGCCAAATAGTGTGGTAGCTGAATTTAGTATGCACTTCATGATGTTAAAAATACGTTGTTTACTGTTTGAAATGAAACACAATGATCCCTTGGAATAAGATGACTCCTACTATAAAAATTTAACAAACAAAAAGATTAGTTGTAATGAAATTGATAGAGCCATCTTTTCACTCTTATTTTGGACTAGTAAACAAATTATTGTAAAAAACGATTTATAAACGTTTATAGAAGAAATTGGAGATGCATGAGAGACATATACAGTCATACAGGGTACCTGCAGAATTGGAAAGACTTGTGACAAAATGAAAATCAATATCAACACTGTCAAGGAGTGTAATAAATGAGTTAGTACGCACTCCATAATGTTAATAATAAACGCAAGGATCATGTGCAGTAACATTGTTCTTCTTCTTTATTTGTTATTGTGGTGTTAGGGAGGCCGCTCCTATCCTATCAGTAGAGACTTTTCAGCCTAGAAGACAAGCATATATGTATGTGTTAAACTTTTCTTTTTAATAGTATTTTTGAAAAAACAAATTATAAAGCATTACTTTTTGGTTACTAAAGTATCAAAACAAATAAACAATGAACTTGTCTAGAGAAATAGTTAAGCCATACTGAATTGCGTCAGGTCTATCACTAAGCTTATATCTTTGCTTCACGATTTATGTCCATAATAGAGCATCCGAGTTCCCAAACTCCACAGCCTCTCTGCTCTGCTAGGAAGTTCACGTTTTTTTCCCTCTTCTCTTGAAACAACACACTTTCCGAAGGAACAAAATTTAACGCAAAACCAATGCACTGAAACTTAATTACATAGTGGAGCCAAAATCCCAAAATTGGAGGATACCGAAAAAGCACACGCGAGCCTCGCTAGGGCTTAGCGCAAAGTGATATCATGCATCGATCGTCTTCATGTTGTTAACGTGGGTCTTTTGGACTCTTGCACTTTTTCTCTGTCCTTCTGTTCTTATCCTTGGCATCCAAAACTGATAGGTTCAGAGAAAGGGCATGCGTTTTGCGATTGTTCTCCTCCTCAGAGTTCTTCTTCTGCTTCTTCTTCTTATTTCTGGTCAGTATATTAATCATAAGTTGGGTGTTGTTAAGATCTGATCCACATCTCTTATCGCTAATTAGTTTATGAAAAGCACTGAGCCTTTCTGACTTTTTGACTAGATTCGAGGACTGAGGGACCCTTTCTTGATCAGATTTTAATCGAAATGCAAAGGGCAGTTCTATTTTCAATATTTTGCGATGGAAATAAGCGAGACTTGTGATTTTAAATGCCCCAAGTTTATGATAAACCAGCTTAAGTACTATCTGTCTATTATATGGGTTAGAGAGAGTCTTACCTACGTCAGCTGACCAATCAGACATTATCAGGGGATATTTTGAGTATTGCACTTTAAAAAAATAAAGACAGTTTCGGAAAATGAAGAAAAGTTTCTTTATTTTGATTGACTTGCTTAAAGCCACGTAGTAGAAAAACCCCTACCTAAAAATTTATTTCTTTATGAGTTATAGTCAATCGGTATGAAATATATGTTAAGGCTATCAACTATACGGATAAATGGAATATATGTTAGGACTATAATTTATATGAATAGGTGGAAGAACTATTTTAATTGAGGAGTGGTAAACTCAAATGTTTAATTTATACTTTTATAGAATCTACAAGCACTTGAGTTTTCTTGATTTCTTGATAATGTACATATGTGTTGACAATGGTTTTGTGTTTTCATAATTTAAACATGAGATGAGATATTTAGTTGCTGTCCAAATAGAAAATTATATTAAGTCGATACGTTAATAAATTTTCCTACAAATTGTTTTTTTTTTTTTTTTTTATAGAAATTTCACCATTGTTCTCTTGATTATTGCTTTTGTTCCTTAGAAAAATAGAGAAAAATCTGTCTGTAATACAATGCCTCTGCGTAGCTAGAAAGAATTTTTAAGATGCAACAGGCAGCAAGATAAAATGGTAATTTAAGAGTTTATTTTTTTCCCCTTCTTCTCCAAGAATATTTTAGAGCTTCCAATTTCATCCTGTTAAGAAAAGAAAATCCGGAGCTCAATGACGAACAAGTGGAAATGGTTGTATCCACACAGAGTGTTCTACTTGGACAAGTAAGAAACCAAAAGGCAAAAACGGAAGAAAATAAAATAAAAAACTGAATTTCCAGTAAAATTGTATTTTTAAGAATGTCTTTACGTGCAAACATGAACTAAGATGGGACTTTTTTTACCTCCTTGGCACATTTAAGCCACAAAAAGGCATTTCACAAAACCTGCCTAACCAGAAGACTGGAAATCTATGAACTTTAATTATCAATTCCAACACGAGGATTCGATGAATAAATATATGATGTTTTTTCATTAAAAACGTATTTGAGAAGAATTTATTTATTTTAGTATGTGGTTTTGGTCACCACCTCATTATCTCGTATAATGAGATGATGAGATGTAGGGGATGTCGGTATCTCATTTCTCGTAAGTTCGGGTGAGAATTTTTGTTTATGGGAAGTGGGTGAGACCTAGAACAAGTAATATCAGGGGTTAATAATAATTCCATATTTGATTAGATTTTATCATATTACCTTCTTCGTCTAGATTGATTTCCTTATTTTTCTTATATTAGATTGATTTCCTTATGGAAATGCAGAGTGGGTCAGTGGCACACAGTCTTTACTTTTTAATCCTAAATAATTATTTCTGTTTTCATAATGCATGCTCAAATAAAATTCATAAACTCCTTCAAATGATCAAATCAGAGCACTCATTCCTATCTCGTAATTCCTACTTCCTACTAGCATCACATTGGACTGAAAATCCAAGTAAACAAAAAAGAACTCCGAACAATATTTGTTAAAAATTATTACGATGATTTTGTTTATTCAGTTTTTTTTTTTAAAGTTAAATGGTGTTAGACTTTATTGATAACTGATAAAAAGATATTGAGAATCAATTAAGTTGTAATCTTTTTTATTATTCTTATTAATAAAGTGGTTGATTATTGCTCTAAAAAAAAAAAAGGATGGAGTATTAGACCAAAAGAACACTTGGTCAAATTCAACAGCAAACGCTGCCAATTAATGTGCAGCTTTTCTTGCATAAACAATTTGAACTTGATGCCCTGCATCTAAATCTAGTTTGATTTATAGATCTACTTTTGAAACAAAACATTTCAACATTTTCTTAATTTCTAAGCTTGATAACTAGTTTTGATTACAAAGAAAGCAAACCCTAGCAGGCAGGCGTATTTATTTTTCTTGATTACTGACCAGAATCAATAAGTTTTTGTTAAAAATTAAAAAATTCTATCATAAAAACAAAAATAATTACAGGCGAAAAGATCTGTGGGGTGTGGATCATCCCGCGTGGCATAAAATTGAACCATCTACATTCTACACCATGCGGCGATCCTCAGTGGTACTAAATACCTGCTATGTCTATTGTCCCATGAATGACTCGGTGGCCCCTTGATTTTCATCATCATCTAGTTTGATTAGAAATTCAAACCTTTGAAAACCTTGTCCTTTACACCGACAAACAAATTTGGATTCAAAGAAAATTGACTCACCGTATATGAGCTTCAAACTCTCTTATCCAAAACATTGATTGAATCATAATGGAATGTTGTTTCAACGATGTTGTTTGTTAAGATGATATTTCGAGCATAAAAGTTTTCTGGATTAGAGAAGTCATGATTAAAGCATTTAGTTTTGACATTTTGGGTGAAAATTTCGGATAGAAAGTTTGCACGTGAAGTTATTTTCAATACTTTGTTGAAAATATAACGCATCAAATCAATCTATGAAATGATTTATGAGAATTTTTAACAATGTCAAACTTCCATTTTTTTAGGTAATTTGTCTTGGTTTGTTATCAAACTGTAGAGGCTGACACAATGTTTATGTTTAACGTGTTAACCGAATTTGTTCTTAAAACTACTTTAGGTAATACAACACGCATGTAAGAACATAACTTCTCAACTAATTTGAAGCATCCAATGAGAAATCATTTACAAAATATCAACTTTACTAAATGCAGGTGATTAACGTAAAAAAAAATTACTCTATCAAATATTTACCTTTTTATTAAATGATTGCATCGATATGTAATATGATTTTGTCACGACATAGTATGACGTGTGATTCCAGTAAAATACAATCTAAACCGTCAGAGAATAAATAATTATTAGACGACACACCGTCTCACCGTCACACCGCATAAACTGATCATCTTGGTATCACGTGGTGTGAATTAGACTGTGTACAAGGTCAAACTAGCATTTATCAATGATTCTCGTAATTCACAATGTTATTATGTCAATTGATCAAACATAGTAACAATTAAAACTTTTTTGATTAAGTCGATAACGTATATGAATACATGTCAACTTACTAAATTAAAGCATCTGACACGAAATCATTAACTAGACAACAGAACACAATGCATTAAATTTATATGGTTAACTGTATATCTAACGGTTTAACAGAATAAAATTGCTTTTTATTAAATAGTTACCTTGATTTGTCATATGTCATGGCAAACAAATAAAACGAAATAACACGTGTGACTCGTCGGTTAACATAACATGCATGTCAAAACATTACTTGTCAGCGTATAACAAACTTCATCGGTCAAGAAATCAGTTGGCAGACAGCATAACGTGTCAACCTAATCATACAACTTTACGAGATAAAAATCATCTCATTTAATAATTATCCTAATTAACAACACGATGACAATATATTATCCAAAAAAATTAAATCAAATCAAATCAAATACAATAATATATGAAACTAGTCTATCTTAACATTTCATTGAGTTATCTTATTTGTATTGTTCATACCACTTGAAACATTTTTTTGTATGAATGACCTCATTTATAAAACTTTCAAATGCCAAATTATAGAAAGTAAAGGGGATGGGAAGGGTGGGAGAAGACCCATCTCTATTTTGGTCCGACAAGATAAAAAGATAAGGTTTACAAAGGTTTGGCTCTCTCAACTGCCTCCTCCTTAAGTCCTTATAACCATGTACTTCATACCCCATTATTTTGTCCCAATAGACTAGTACCAAAGGGAAAAGTCAGAAAAATAAGGTCAAGTAGGGTAGGGTGGTTATTATCCACTTGGTTACTCGTGGCAGTAATATATTGGAGGGTATACAGAGGACCCACGTATCCACGTGGCGGCATTCTGTAACATTCTGGACAGGTTGAAGAACCAGAAACAGAGACGTAAAAGGAAGAAAGCAGAGGCCCTTTATAAATCATAAAATCGCAGGCGAGACACGAGAGAAAAGAGAATCACAGTACGAGATTTTCAAGTTTGATGAGAAATAAAAAATAAGAGAAAATAATAAGGTGGAAAATTTTGAATTGGGTAGGCGTCGTTTTTGGCTTATAAATTGGGTGGGAGCGACGGTTTCGTTTTTACTCGATACCCTTTGATTTTTCACGTGTCCTTCCCCCTTCCCTCTGTTTTTTCTATTTGCTCTCTCTATATCTCTCTCTCTCTCTCTCTCTCTGTGTTTGTGTGTGTCGCCGTTTCGTTTTGTTTTTGTTTTTCAGCGAAACCATTTCCAGGGACCGTTTCTTATTTATTAAGCTTCTTCTCGTGACGGTGCTTCTGGAATCTGTGCCTCTATATAAACCCACCAAAAAACTCAGTTCAGGGCACAAAACACAGAAAGAGAAAGACAGAGAGACAGAGAGAGAGAGAGAGGGTTTTTGGGATTGTGAGAATTATCAGAGAGACAAAAATGGAGGGAAGAAAGCCAGCCGGGTCGTCGTCTTCTTCCTCCACTTCTGAGCTGCTTGGGTCCAAAGACTCATCCTCCTCTTCATCTGGGATTTTCGGGGCCATTTTCGCGCCTCCCTTGAACTCCCCAAAGGTATTGCTTTATATTCCGGAATTGGTTTTATATTTTTGGTGCATATTTGATTGTAATGTTTGATTCTAATTCAATTTGGTCGTGTGATTGTTATCCCCTGCATTTGAGGATTGTAGGTATTTTCTGTTCTGTTTTGTTAATGGGGTTTGAATATTATGCCTGTTTCGGATTGAATATAGCCGAAAGCCATCGCCTTTGTTGAATCGTATTTGTTTTGTTATTCTAAAATCTTCATGGGGTTTATCAATGTTTTCTCCCAAATCTGGTCGAGGTTCTCAATCATGATATACGAATCATTTTTCCCTTTTTACTTTTTATCTGAATTGGGTTTTAATGATTAACACAAGATTTGCAATGAGGGCTTACATCGGGTTTTATTAGCGGAGGGTTTTGAATTATTTAATGCAATGGGGGTGCATGTATGTTGTTTTTACCATTTTTGTGTGAATCGTATACATTTGTTTATTTTATGTTGTACTAGATTCTGAGAAAGGCTTGTTTTGGCGTTCATTTAGGTGCTCAGCAGGGAATCTCTGCGTTCTGAACTTACTAGGAAAAAGATCACTGATCAGCCGTTGAACTTCCACTCGGCAGAGCCAGGTTTGCATGGCTTTTCTTGCTTATTGTTTACAAATCAGAATTCGGAAATATAATTTTTTTCCTAGGCCTTTCTCGCTTCCATTGTTTTGATTATAGAAGAGTATCCATTTAGTTCTGGTTTTTGTCAAATAGCTGCCCGGTCCTGTTTGTTCAGATGTAGATTCAGTAATTCTCGGCTTTATTTGTCTCTGAAAACTGTAACTTTCTGTTTGTGCAGGTACTTACTATAGTGGCAAAGAAGGTGAGGGTCAGAGCACGCGGAAGGAGGACATGAGTTCCTACTATGAGGATCAGAGAGTGCAATCACCATGTCATCTCAGTTCATCAATCTATTATGGTGGGCAAGACATCTATAATTATCCCCAGAATAGCCAGAACACTGGAATTAACTCTACGGTGAGTCCGCCCCCACCCCCCCCCTCTGAAACAGTACTACTTCAGTGTAATGCAAATAAAGAAAATTCTCATTCATTAATACTACGGAAATTCCATTGCATTTAAGATGATGATTTATTTCATTTTTGTTTCAGTTCAAGAAAGATGGGACTGACGACGATGGCACTGCTTGCAGAGGAAACTGGTGGCAAGGTAAGAAACTGAAATTGTTTATTGTAGGGGTTCATTGATAGGACTTTTCGGAATCAAGCTGTATTATTCTGACATTGCTTTTTCTGCCAACTTTCTACATTTGTAGGGTCTCTCTATTATTGAGTCTCTTGCCATCCTCATCCAGGTAAATTTTCAACATTTACTAGGAACACTAGATGGAGATTTCTTCTTCTTTTTCATCTACTTTGTTGCCCTTGGTTGTCTTTAAACTTCCTGAACTACAAGTTTGGTCATTCTTTATAGATTCTCACCCTCTGGTTTGGCATGCTTATTTCTTAATCAACTGAAAGTTATTAGTTCTAATTCTGTCGTTCTTTGAAGTATAAAGTTAAATTCTATCTTTCCTGCTGAACGAATTGCTTTACAAAAAATTATTGATTACCTTTGGTGGTTAAACTCCGTGATGCGCTCCTTTACCTAAACACATGAATTTTGATTTGAAGGAAAGATTCTTAAGTAGCATAATGGATTCTGTCTTGAATAAATTCATTTACTCCTGCTAATAGAATATTATTCCATGTTTTGGTGTCTTTCCTAGTTTGAAGTTGATGTAACAAAATAGTTTTCTTGTTTGCAAATATTCCTTGCAGGCATAATAGGAAATAGATCGAGTAGTAGCAGCAGCAGATCGTTGTGGAAGCTGGTTTCTTTTCTTTTCCTCCGGTCAAACAGCGATCCATATGAAACCACAGTTTAAATGTGTATGCATCTTCTTTAGGTTCACTGTAAAGAAAGATGTAGTACTTTCTCTCCTCTCTCTATCTCTTTCTCTCTCTACATGTAAAATGTTCCGTTTAGTATATATCCTTCATTTCTCATAAACTGCTATCATGTAATGTAGTTGGAGATTTGGATACGTAGTTACTACAGTTATGCTCATCTCTGTATGGTTGAACTTTTAATGTCAAGGCTTGGATGAATGGTTTTTCGGCTCTCTTCCATTGCACACTTCCATTTCAGTTTTTCCAGTTTTGATGCGCAACGAGAAACTCTCGGCACAGCCGCCGTATCTAAGCTTAATTTTCCTAATTGAGAGGTCTTGTAGGGCGTTAGTCTGGCACAGTGGCACTACTGCTTATCCCTACAGTTTCTTCTTCTTGACCTCAATCCTGACATCCCAAATTTTGAAGTGCCACAAACTACTAACTACCAAATCACTCTTCAAAGTCGGTGTGGCCCAGAATCCAAAATTATCTTGGCAACCTGTCAAGCTGCATGACCTCCAAACTGTCCTTTCAATTTTCTTATCCGAGCTTAAGGTTGTCAGTTGAGGTTATTCCCCTATCCAAATATGACCTGTAGTTGAAACCAGTCCTTATCCCAAGTCTGGTGGGATATTGCTTTCTGTGGTAGTTTATTTTGGTCGTTAAAAGAAGCAATGTAGGTGTGTCATTTGAGGAGCATAATATTCAAAGGTGGGTCTGATTCTGATGTTGCTATGAATCTTTGTCTGTAATGGTTCTTGTTGTCAATCTATGGCTTTGCAATTCCAAGATATTTTTTAAGCAACTAATATTCTCCAGAGTATTAAAGCGTTCAAAATGTAAACTGTTGTAAATTATTCGATTAGTCGTTGTTTGCGGTGTGCATCATCAATGTAAACTGTTATAAATTATTCGATTAATCTACCTTATGTCACCAATGTCTCAATACTCCAAAGCATTAGAGTAGAGAACACCTTTTAATTTTAGAGTACAAGATCAAGAGCAAATGAGGTAGGTGTCAAAAATAGGAGAAAACAATTATTCAAGCATTGACCAAAAAAAAGTTATTCAAGCACATTCAGAGTTCTCATACCGAAACTCCATATTTTGTTATATCTTTCACATGATACAAGCTACTAGCTTTATTTGCCAAATTACAAGCAGTAATCTCTACTTGTTTACACTAGTAGCCAACAGCTCCAATACATGGCCTCCTACACAACCTTTCTTTAGATCCAATCATGGAAGTGTATAACCTGCAACATTAGCATTGTGTTAGTAGGGTTCAGTAATTTTGAGTTTGAAATAGAGAGTATGATAACATCACATGTCACGATATCATAACGATGAGGTAGTTACCTCCACACTTGTAACCGACTGGGCGGTTGGCAAAGTTGCAGCGTTTAGGAATGGTAATGGCGATTTCAGGCTTGACGCCGGAGCTCTTGGCAGTGTCGGAGAGCAGAACAGAGCAGAGACAGCTAGGGTTTGCCCCTATTCTCTTCACTTGCTTGCAACAACCATCAGATACAGCAGCTTTTGCATCTTGTGCAGCAGTTGCACAAGGGGCAAGGTTCATTGCCTCCTCATCTGGAGTCGATTTTCCACATGGGCTCGCCCCATCAACCCCATTGAAGCTGATAACCACTGCAAGCAATCCCAGAATGCAAATGAACTTCATTGGAGTCTCCATTTTTCAGAATGCTCAATTTCTAATACTCTGTATGATCTCACAATGTCGTTTTGTTACAATGTTTTTATAGTTGAATAGGAGCACAGAATGTGGCTTCTCCAATCACCCACTGAGTACTAATGGAGCTAGCACTAGAAGCAAGCAGCTTGTTTTTAATTAGCACTTTTGGGTGCAGAAATTGGTGCGAGGGTTATGTGTTTCACTACACTCAAATTTGGGTTGGCATCTTCTATATAGACATCATTGAGGTGTAGCCATTAGTGACAGTGAAGAACCTGGAAACTCTTATATTATTGAGACACCTCACCCCAATTGCCCAAAAATCTATTACCAACCATGGCAGGACCTCTTCCTTGTTAAAACGTGTAACCAACTTGCACACTAGAATGATATTCCAGACAACCATCTTTGATCCACTAAACCAGAAAACTCTGTTCTTGTAATTAATCTCAAGACGATACAATTTGCAAGAGGTGCTTCCTGCAGTTCTTGGAGTTGTATTCCATTAACTGGAAACGATTAGTTGTAGATAGTCATGTGTTTTCTATTGATATTGAAGCCTCTTGCTATAAGTAAGATCTTATGAAGCTCCATAACTTCTATATTTGTTTATATTTTGTGACACATATGGCAAATACGGGCATTTGGTCTAGTGGTATGATTCTCGCTTAGGGTGCGAGAGGTCCCGAGTTCAATTCTCGGAATGCCCCATTTATTTATTTTTTTCCTTTTAGTTTTATCCACCCAGATTATGCAAAGTCCTTATGAGGCGGTCAACTGATGCCGGTGCTTTCCAAAGAGATTGTGGTGATCAGCATTAAAAGAGAAACATTTACAAAACCAAAGAAATTAGCTTCATTTAATTACTACAGGAAGAGAAAGTAGTAAGAAATATATAAGTTGCTTGTAATTTCAATACTATGAAACTTGCTCGTCCCAAATATCCTCGACCCAGCTACAATAATCTGCAAATCAAAGTTGCAGTTCTTACACCAACCGTAGAAATCCACTCATCATTTTACAGTTCACACTATTTCTTTCAATTTCTATGAAGATGCAAAATTTAAGTTATTGAAGACAAAATTTAAGTTACTAAAAAAAAAAAACATGGAATGTAGATTGTAAAATAGGGAGTGTAAATTTCACTCCCCTATTTTAACCATTCAAAAGTTAAATCAATATTTAAATATCATCTCTGCAAAACTTCATTGTTAATAAAAACCATTTACTCATTTGATTGCATCAAACAAATGAACAATTATGGTGAAAGTTAACAGTCGAATGAGTAAACGATTTTTGTTTAGAATGAATTTTTGCAGAGATGATCTTTAATGATTGATTCAACTTTTGAACAATTAAAACATGGATTTAGATTGTAGACTGTATGTAAATAAGAGAGAGTTTGGATGCTCACATACATGCTGATTTGGATGCAAGTATTTTCCTCAAGTTATTGTGTATTTTTTTGCACTTGATCGCTTCAGCAAGAGAGATTCTACTTGAAGAATTATGAAGAGACTACAAGAATATGAGATATCTACTATAGCCGGGAGAGAGCAATGCAACAACTGTTGTCGAAACTTCACGCTGCTACCATAGCCGTCTGGCCGTCCCTACTAATGACAATGTTGTGGTTCAAAATAATTATTATTTTTAATTTAATTACAAAATGAATGTATGACGAACATCCCAATATCATTACACTAAAGGATCTAGAGCTTTCTTGTATGCTAGATAAAATCATATCTTAAACTACTCCATTATGGGTGAGTCACGCGTCATGAAAATGCGAAAGTGAGGAGGATGATCCAGATAAGGATATAAATACAAAGATGAAATGAGCTTTAGAGTTTAGAGCATACATCAAATTTGACACTTGAATGCAGTGAGATTGGGGATCATAGGTCACTTTCTAGTTTATAGGAATTTGCTAGCCACTTGTGTTTTAAGTCCAGTTGCCTAGTTGTGAAGTGTGCCTCAAGTAACCAAGGTTGCTACAGGGGCACAAAGACCGCCTAACCGACTATACATTTTCTCCTATGTATAACAGACTAACAACCTCTTAGTAACCGCTTCCGCCTTGCCCATAATGCCTTCCATCCCTCGGAGAAAGACTTGCCACTATAGCTTTGACAAGTATTTCTACCATTTTGAAACACGCTCCAGTGTCCACCTACAACCTTATCAGCATTAGTAATGGGCTTGGGTCAGGCCCAATAGACCATATAATATTCAGTATCCCAACAGTGGCGATCAGAAAAAGTTCTTGCACTTTGATTTTCAGCAATGGTTATCAGTCGGCCACCGGAGGCGAAGGCAACACTCGTAAGATATGGGATTTACCGATTTAAGCATAAGGAATTCCATATACATTGTTGGACACTCCAAGTCCATATCACAGGTCGAGTTTGAGACTCAAGATGGACACTTCTTGGTAACTGCTTCGTATGTTACTACAGCAAAGATAAGGTCAGCCCGAGAATTTAAGGTTGTGAGGACACTCGTCCGAGTCTCCAGACATGAAGCGAAAGTTGCTTCTTTGGATGTTTCAGGAGATGGTTATCACATTGCTACTGTTTCACATGTCCCAACCATTAAACTGTCCCGCAGAACCAGTAAGGACCAGGATGTAGGACAGGCTGAATTTGCAGAAGACCAAGCTTCGACTTAATTTTTGTTCACCAACTTGACAACTAGAAGCTTTCCTACTGCTCTATGCCCATAAAGGTGAACACAATTTTTTTTTTTTGTTCACTTTGAAAAGTAAAACACATTTGAATGTGCATTTTATGAACCATGTTGCATACTTGCATGTATCACGAACTGCGGAGCATAAATAATTTTACCATGTATGTAAAAACACAAATACGAGATTTATTCTTCACACAATGTAGCTAAAACAAACCAGGAAAGAACATGTAGTGTATATGATAATGACTTCTAATGTGAAGAATGAATGTAAGATTCATCTTCACATTCTAGCAAACTTTTTACCACTGAATCCATTGTTGGTCTTTTGCTCCTATCTTCCTCCACACAGGCAATGCCAATTTTAACCATCTTTGCTGCTTGGTTCCTGCTGAACTGCCCTTCTAGTCTTGGATCAGCAACATCCTCTATCAACAACTCTTCCCCTCGTTGAATTTTCCTTTTGGCTTCCCTCACAAACTTGGTAAGCTCTGCTTCTTGCTCCTCTTCAATATCCTCCAGCAACCAACTTGTAAGTCGAATGCCCTTCACTATCTCCAGGATCAACACCCCATAACTGTAAACATCAACCTTTGCAGTAATTCGAAGGTTCATAGCCCACTCCGGGGCCATATAACCTTTTGTTCCTCGAATCTGAGAGAACATTGAAATGAGCCTATCTCTCTGAGTTAGCTTTGCTAGCCCAAAATCTGCAATCTTTGGCTCAAAATCACTGTCTAGGAGTATATTTTCAGGCTTCACGTCACAATGTATAACCCATTCCAGACATTCATGGTGAAGATAGGCTAAGCCCTTTGCTATCCCTAGTGCAACTTTATACCTCTCTTTCCATCCAAGTAAATTTGAGGTGAACAAGTGCTTGTCCAAAGACCCATTTTCAACAAACTCAGAAACCAGTAGTCTGTGCTCATCTTCTGAGCAAAATCCCCAAATTCTCACTAGATTCATGTGATTGATTTTGCCAATTGTGCTTACTTCTGCCCAAAACACATCTTCCCCTTGATGAATATCTGCCAATTTCTTGACAGCCACTACTCTTTCATCCTCCAGAACACCCTTATAGACAGACCCTGAAGCCCCTCTTCCCAGCTCTTCCTGGAAGTTTTTGGTTGCACTCTTGAGCTCATTGAAGCGAAACCTTCTAAATTGACTTGAAATCACACGATATCCGTCTTCCACAGGAGTTACAGCACTACCATGTCTTCTGAAAAGTAGCCACCAACCTGATACTATAAAAAGAAACTCAACAGCACCAACTGCAAAAGCAAAACTATACAGATATACCCATCTCACCCTTTTACCGGTAGTGCCATACATTGCAGGACCATTGGTCTTGCATGGAATAGAGGCATTGGAATATTGGGGTTTTGATGTATGCACACTTAAACTCACAGGCATTCTCAAGTATATACTGCCCACAAAATCTGGTGACTTGTAGCCATTGAAAAGAGCACTTTTGGTGTAACACCAACCTTCCCCATTTAGCCTATAGCTAAATGCCTCACACCGGCAATCCCCCAAGCAGAGCTGTCTGCAATCATCAATTGAAATTGCTACACTAAAATTGAGATCAAATCCATAGAAATTTACTTGCGGAATCTGCACAAATTTCTCTTCTTGGGACTTCGAGCATGTACGCTTGAACTTAGGCTTGCAGCCCAAGTTCAAGTTACTTGCATCGGCTACTTCATAGCCAGGAGGACATGAACACCTGGGTGCTGGAGTATAAACGCAAATCCCATTTCTCCCACAAATTCCATGAACCTTACAAGGCGCCGCCATAGCTTGCCATGTGATCACCCACAATCCCGTTGAGCTATTAAGACTATAAAGTCTTAGATTTCCATCATAATCCAGTGTCAACCGCCTTTTCACTCTCGAACCCATGTCGATAGCACTGAACTGCAGTTCATCACTAGATGAAAAACTACCAAGTTCATCTAAAACAGCAATTCTACTACTATTGTAAGCATTTCTACCATTCTGAAACACACTATAATCAAGGTCGGGCCAATACAAGCTTGAAATGTCAGGACCATTATACATCAACTTCAAAACATTATCATTATCAAAATAGAAATTGAAATATCCAGCACCAAAATTTCCTCTTCCTAAATTTGATACCAGAGTGCTGCTTTTTGTAAATGGTTGGTTTGGGAGGAGAGTATCAGTGGGAAAATCAAAGCTTCGCCACAGAATTGTACCATTTGGGTCTTTCAGAACAAGGTTGCCAGAATTCAGAAGCTGCGCTCTGTCAACACCAGTGGAGCCGGTGCCGGTCTCCCAGATTATGGTAGTGACATCCACATGATTAGTCAAGACCATGGAGCCATCTCGACGCAACGAAACTCTGGATTCCAGGCCAACGGGTCTGTCTCTGTTAGCCATCCAAACAACGGTTTGATCTTTGGAATTTGTGAACCATATGGAGAACCAATAGGCATTTCTACCCGGTACCCCATAGAATCCACACGTAAATGATTTGTCTGGGGAAGTTAGCAAGTCTGAATGAGCATTTTTCACCGAAAGCGAAGAGCCTCTGTTCAGGGTATTTGCGGTTGCAAAACAGAGGGAAAATACGAACATAAAAAAAAAGGTCAATTTTGAAGATGAAACAACAGTTTGGTGTGCCATTATGATTTCAGGGAGTCTGGTTTTAGAAGGAATTTTGTCTTGGTGAAGAAACACCAGAGGCCCTCAGTGCTCTTTATATAACCATTATAGGTGCTTGATTGACAGTAAAACCCTGTGAACAAGTTCAAGATTGTCAATTCTGGTAATAATATGAGAAAATTAAATATAAACCCAATTTTGACATATAAACCCAAGTCTCCCTACTAGACGTTGGTACCTTCCTTTATCAGTTGGAACCTGATCTGGATAGATGGCGAGGTTGTGATTCATCTCGATAGGTGTCTCAATAGGGTTGCAGTCAAGCATTCCGGTCTCAGTTGACAAGTCAAGTACATACTTACGTTGGGACAATGAAATCCCCTTCTTAGACCTTGCAACTTCAATTCCAAGAAAGTACTTCAATTGCCCAAGGTCTTTCATCTCAAATTCCTTAGAAAGATACTTTTGTAGAGCCTCCATCTCTTTTAGATCATCCCCTGTGACAATCATATCATCGACATATACTATCAAAGCGGTAATCTTACCCTGACTACGCTTGATGAACAAGGTATGATCCGAGTTGCTTTGTCTATATCCGAACATCCTCATAGACTTGGAGAATCTTCCAAACCAAGCTCTAGGAGGCTGTTTTAAACCATACAGAGACTTCTTCAACTTACAAACCTTGCCAGTATCATAAGACAAATTTTTAACTCCTAGCGGCATGTCCATATACACTTCTTCCTCCAAGTTACCATTGAGGAACGCATTCTTCACATCAAACTGATGTAGAGGCCAATCTCTAGTTGCTGCAAGTGAAATCAAAATTTGAACAGTATTGATCTTTGCTACAGGGATAAACATTTCTTCATAATCAATTCCATAGCGCTGAGTGTAACCTTTGGCAGCTAATCTGGCTTTGTACCTGTCAATGCTCCCATCAGCTTAAAGTTTCACTGTAAACACCCATCGGCATCCAACAGTCTTCTTTCCAGCAGGAATAGTCACAATATCCCAAGTCAAGTTTTTCTGCAAAGTCTCTAGTTATTCATTCATCGCTTGAGTCCACTTGGGATCCGCCAAAGCATCCTGTACATTACTAGGAATAGATATAGTGGATAATTGATCAACAACAAGTGCATGTGACCCAAACAACCTATGGTTAGACATGTAATTAGCTATAAGATACTTAGCTTTGGTTTTGATGTCTAGTTCATATTGTTTTTTAGGAATACCCTTGGTAACCCTCTGTGATTTCCTAGGTTCAATATTATCTATCCCAGATGATTCGTTTGAAATTAAAGGTACCTGAAGAGGAACATTCGTAGCGGATCCTTCAGTTGGTGATGTAGAGGGGGGGAAATCGTCAGCATGTGAAGTTTCATATATTTCAGGAGGCATTGAAGTGTCTTCCCCGTTTGACTTGTCAATACCTTGTTGGGAATGCATGCTAGTCTCATAGTGTACCGTACCCTTCCTATTCGACTGGTCATGAGGAAATCGGTGGGATGGGCCATGCTGTTGGCTAGAGGAGGACCCCACGGGTTGATTGTCACGTCGGCTGGTTGGGACAAACCCACCTTAGGATGCTTCTATCTTGTTCAACCAGTCATAGTGTTGTCCAGATGGGGACCCCACAGCTATAGGTCCACTCGCATTATCAAGGCCATTATCACAGCCTCTTTCTGTTTCTTTCTCCAAGTCTATTTCCATATGTCCATCTGCTATTTTCTTTCCAAGGCTACGGGTCCACCACCAAGTCCATCTTCTATTTCTTTTTCCAAGACCGCGGGTCCACCGCTAAGTCCATTTATTCCATCTTCTGTTTGGGTAGAAGATTTTCCGTTTCCTCCTATTTTTTCGTTTCCTCCTACCCCACCGTCTGTGTCGTTTTCAACTGATGTTAGGGAATTCCCAACTCCAAATTTCAATTCCAAATCTTCTAATTCTTGGAATGCAAATAAATTCTAAGGATTTCCTTCACAATCTCTCTCCCCTTTAAGGCAAGACTTTGAAACTCCCCCTGATCGACAATCCAATAAGTAAACACACTCACTATACAGCGGAAGAATAAAACTAACGTACACTTCAATGTCCAAGCTACAACAGCAACCAACCCTTAGCTTCGATGACTGTTACTCCGACTTGCACAATAACCCTACATCGTGGAATAGTGCACCGGGTTGAAACAACAAACCCGGTAAGATTTTGCAAGCTCGTGTGAGTAAACTTAAATAACCACAAAAACGTCATTCCAACTCAAGAACAATAAATCAACACAATGATTAATTCTAACAACAAATCCTTACAAGTACTGAAAAGTGAAAACTAGACTACACCTGCAATCAGCTTACTTAGCCTATGGCCATATAAACGCGCCTCACGCGCCTGAGAAAAAAGCAAAAGCCAAGAGAGCTCTCTCCCGGTCGAACGCCGCCACTGCGTTCCGGTCCGGGAGAGGATGGTGGTTCCGGCAAGTAGCAGGTTTCAATGGCAGCGACTCGGTCCGGGATCCGAGAGAGGTTGTTCGATCTTGGAAAGGGCAGATCGATCTAGATCTGTTCTGGTTTCGGGGCCGAGCACAGGGGTCTGCAGGCTGGATTCTGTGTTGTTTCTGGAGCAGTTGGAGTGGCTCTGGGACACGGATGGCCGGCGGCGAACCATGGAGGCTCAGGAGGCAGTTTCGATCTGGGTTCGGGTGGACCTGGGTCCGATCTGGGTTTGGGGTTGGACGGGGGTCTGCAGGTGTGACTCCGTGTTGTTTCTGGGGCAGTTGGAGTGGTTCTGGGACACGGATGGCCGGCGGCGAACCGTGGAAGCTCTGCGGCAACTGGGGTCTGGGGGACGGTCGCTGCGATCCCGATCTGGTCGGTTATGGATCGGGTTTTGGGCACCGATTGGGTTGAAGAAGGGCCTGCACAGTGTCGTGGTGATACGGCGGTGCAGGGTTGCTGTGCGGCGGAGTCAGTCTACTCGGGGGCGGTCTGGTGCCGGCGGTTGCAGATCGATGCTTGCTTGGTGGGCTTCTGCGTTGGGCCTATGGGAGAGAGGGTGGATGGGCCGGGTTTCGGATGTTTGGCTTTGCTGCTGTTTTTTATTTTATGTTTGTTTTATCTCTGTTTGTTGCTTTGTTTGTTTAGTTGTTTGCCGTTGGTGGGTTGCTTTGCGCATGCTCCGCGAAATAAGTCCCTGCATTCGTTGTGTAGGGCTAGTTGGGCTTTTTGCCCGTGGATGCACTCTATGTGCCTTGTCTGCTCTAGGGTGGCGGCGAGTTCCTTGCTTTGTCAAATGGTCGCTGCCTCCTAGTGGCAGGGTGAGACTACATGCCACTGGATGGAGATTCAAGTGGCAACATGATAGGAAAGCTGGTAGTATGGAAATTACGCTTTGCTGCATTAAAGTTGCAGTTCGAGTAATCTTTCCGTTGTGTCACCGCTGGGAAGCAAATAGAACCGTCTGTCGCGCGTTCTTTGCTAGCTGGTGTGGATTGGAGTACAAGTTTTTAGTTGAGTCGTCTCATGAATTTTTTTCTGGATGTACTCTAGTTGCAGATTGTAATCTGGGGTTTAGGCACTTTGTCCCTGTAATACCCCGAAAAATCCAAATTAAATTCCATGGATTTTTATTATTGATTTCTCGGTATTAGGAGCGAGTACGAAGCTTGGAGAAGTTGTGGAAGTAGCTCGAACGATTTTATTTTCGAAATCGAACGTTATTTAGGGGGTCTCAAAAAGTGACTTTTTATACGTATGGAATTTGGGAAAATTTCCTTCATGAAAGTTGTAGAGCTCGTCGATACGATCGCGTGCATATGTGGAACGCAATATTCGGAGTTCGTATGAATAAGTTATGAATATTTGAAAATTGGGATTTTTCTATAAATAGGGGAAAATTTTCTGATTTTTTCATTAAGGACGAAGAAGATCAAATTTTGCTGAATAGTCCCCCTCCGGTTCTCTCTCTCTCGCTCGAAACCCTCCCCATACCTGCAGACCCGTCGACCCGACCCGGCCCCAGCGTCGCCGTCGCTGCTTCTCCGGCTACAACCCGGCCTCACCGGACTCGCCGTACTCCGTAGAGCCTCCCTCTGGTGTCGTCTTGCTCCGCCGCTGCTCCGAAAGCTGGATCGAAGGAGCCACAGTTCCGTCGGCGACCCGACCGGAAAACCTATTTTCCGGCATCCCCTCGGCCGATCCTTCCCATTTTCGTGATCTCCTCCTCCCCCTGATCATCCCCATGTAAGTCTTTCATCACGATTTTGTGTGTAGAACGCTAGATCAAGGTTTGACTTTTTCGACGTCCCTGATTTGATCTAGGATCTGATCGTGCGTCCGAGATTTAATCCAACTTCAAAGCTTGATCTAGGACGATCTAGGCCGAACCGGACTTAGCTCCAGGTATGAAAGTTGATCTCCCTTTCATTTTGAAGAAGTTTGTAGTTGACGACTTTTGCATCGGAGGTGGTTGACCGCCTCGTTGACCGCCGTGTTGACCACCCACTGACCACCGCTTGTGGCGGCGCGTCGGACCTTATTTTGAGTTTATATTATCTGGACGATGATCTACGCATCCATACGAGCGTTTTGATATATTATAAGGTTATTTTAGAAAAGGTTGATAAATAGTGGATTTACGTTTTTACGTTTATCTTCGGTTTTCGATATGTGAAGATCAGACCATCGGTTTTACTTCAAATTTTAGTATGTTGATCGTATGACTGTCCCGATGACTTTGTGAGGTCACGGGCGAAGATCCGACCGTTGGATCTTTGTATAATTGTGAAATAGTGATTCGGAAGGCGATTCGTGAGAATCCGACCGTCGGATTTTCATGAAATTTTGTGGAGATGTTTATAAGGACGATTCAGGAAGATCAGACCGTTGGATCTTCGTGATAATTTTGGAGGATGATCCTAAGGGCGATCCGTGAGGATCCGACCGTTGGATCGTCTTTATTTTAGAATCCAACCGTTGGATCGTCTTTATTTTAGAATCTGACCGTTGGATAGTCGTTTAAGTTTATTTCGTGTTTCGTTTACTAAGCAAAGACCATACTTGATTAGGTACTTGACGGTTTGAGTTGACGAGCGTTTGGAATATCGTTATATTTGAGTTTTTAGAAGACGCAGCTGGATTAGAGGTGAGTAAATCTCACGTGGTTCATATTACGAACCCAATAAATTTAATTACTTTATTTTTGTCGTAATTGTGGGAAAATATTTGTGGAATAAATATTTGTTTTAAAATCATATGGACTTGATCAACTACGGTCCATAGGTAAGTAAAATGATTTTATCATACAAATGAATTTCACGGTTTTTATGCTTGAACTATAGTTGGTATTAGTGGTCATTCCTGAGCGGATGATTACGTATATATATATTTACGTGAAATATATATGTTAATTGGCGTGTGATTGGTATGATGAAATGATTGAGAATTGATTTGGATATTATTCAAGCTATTAATCTCCCATTTAATTGTTGAATAATGAAATGTTGATCATGTGATGTGAAAGCTATTTTATATGGCCAATTGTGAATATGTGGAAATTATTTTAAGAAGTAAAGATTTGTCTTGAAATAATATGTCTCTTTATATGGGTGTACATATACATTTATACAATCTAAAACTTATAAAGATTGTATGTTGAGAAATTGATTATGTCTGAAAAGTACAATTATGAAGCCGGGTGATTTCAACAACCCCGTGCTTAAGTGAATTACTGGTAAATGTGTTTTGATGTTATGATGACGATTAAGCTGTGGGCCCTAGTCCCTTCAGATAGTGCACTATTATACTCTTAGGAAGGGTGCTTACTTTGAGTATACATGCCTTGGTTGTGTCCTTGGTATGCTGCGGCTTACCCGTACTTTGGGAATAGTACGTCGGTCCCTAGTACGTGGATTTGTGATTTGATACCAGTCAACCTGGTTGTCCCATGCTATGGGAATAGTACGTCGGTCCCTAGCATGTGGATTTGTGATTTGTTACCAGTTAATCTGAAAATTCACTAAAAAGAGAAATGTACTTATGTGAAATTGATCAAATATCTATCCATGATATATTTTGAATATGCGAAGGTGTTATGTGAAATTGATCAAATATCTATCCATGATATATTTTGAATATGTGGAGGTGTTATGTGAAATTGATCAAATATCTATCCATGATATATTTTGAATATGTGAAGGTGTTGGTAAAAAGTAAATCAAGCATGTGTTACTTTAATGTTATTTCACATATTAATGATGCAATATTTGCTGATTGAGTTTTAAAAGAGAGTATCGAAAAATACATATTTATATGTTTATGTGATTTTTGGAATTACCTTGTGAGTGTGTTGATTGTTTACCTGAGTTATAATAACTGTAATTAAATAAATCAACAGTTCTTTCTTGTTTACTCACGAGCTTTGCAAAAAGCTTACCGGGTTTGGTGTTGTTGCAATCCCGGTACACTATTCAAATTGTGTAGCGGGTAGTGTCACAGGTCAGGAGATTCAGGGCAGTGATCGTGCGGTTTAGAGAATTAGTATTAGATTTATAACATTTGTTTTGTGAGGAGAATTATACTCTTTGACTTTTATAATTTGTTTTGGTGAGAGTGTGCTGTAATAAGTAGCTTGAGGATTTGGTTTATGTAATATCAAGAGGTGTAATTAGTGGTTGTTTCTGAGAGAAAAAAATTCAGAATGTATTTGTATTATTATTAGCCATGTTCCGGATTTGAATCCTTATTTCAAAATCCGGGGTGTGACAGTTTGGTATCAGAGCGTAAGGTGCATATTCAATGATTTGTCAATACTTTCCGAGTGATGGCCCGTCTGCAGCGGATCCCCATCGTGTGCTCTTCGGTATTGATCAAGTCATTGGTATGTAAGAGTGTAGAAGTCATCTAGGACGTTAGGTCGTATTAGGAGTTATGAAATACCTCGGTGTGTTAGTATATTGGTGATTAGGTACTTGTATTGACTTATGCTATGTTTGAGTGTTGTACAAGTTTTAACCACGTATTGCTATGCTTCTAAAGTAATGGACAGATTGGGAAGCATAATTAAGGATTGAGGTAGACCCTTAGGTAGAGGTCTAGTCTTATGTAGGAACATGATCTTTTGAGGATGAAGTGTAAGCATTAGAGGTTGAGCTGCCTGTTCCACTTGTGGTTGATGTGATTAATTCTATTCTTATGTTGAAATGGTGAAAATGTTGAGGATTTAGGAGTAGTTGGAAAGAGAATTGATCTCACAACTCAAGGATGATAGGAGTGTGAGAGATTATGAGATAGAGTTCTCAAGACTATGGGTTTAGGAGACGAATGGATGTTAACTTTAGCAAGGTGTAAGGAATAGAGGTGTCTTATCGGCCTTAAGACTTTTCTTACTAAGGCGAAGTGTGATACTAGATGACCTAATCCCTTGATGTGTTGTGACAGGCTGTGCTTGATGTGTATAGTAGACTTTTGCGTGTGACTTCTTTTTGTAAAGTGTTGTTCTATGTGGTATGTTGCATGATGCATTTTTCATTGTTTAACAGATGAGTCTTTTACCACTTTGTTAATGTTTAGGCAATAGTGCTAATATTCTAAGCTCCTCCTAGGAAGATGCCAATTATGGAAGATGTGTGCAGCATAATTTGCTAAGGTTTTGAAATAGCAATGGGTGACCAAGGTTCGACCCATGGTGTCGTTAATGGGTTGCTTTTAAAGAAAAGACTACCACATTCATTCAGTCTTATTACAAGTCAGAAGTGAAATAAGGTTATTGTCCAACGAAAGTTAGAATGCAGAAAAAGAAATACAATAACTAGAAGATTAATTATTTTTACTTCTTCCCCTTCGAATGGGAAGGCTCAGCGATCTCCTTCATGAGTTTGGTGACTTGATCATCGACCTCTTCACTGTCCTGCGAGTCACTACTGGTTGAGTCAAGATCTTCCCAAGGAACATGAGGAGCGGTGCGCGGGCGAGTGGCAGCCCTTTTGCTGGTTTCAGCCTCAGGAGGAGGGTTCTTGTGGAGTGACGCAGCAACTTCCTTGCAAGGGAACCCAGGAGGATGACACTGCATGTTATTGACCTCCTGAGCAAGCTTGTTCATTGCGGTGTGACAGCGGATCAAAGAGAGGTTCATGTCAGAGATGTAATCGATCATACATGTGACTCGCCAATCCGTCACCATAATACCATCACGGAGAGAGGAACGCAGTGCATCAATTGAGTCTGACAAGCTTTCCAGGGTGGCCACAGGCCGAGGAGCACGAGCAGTTCGGGATGAAGAGGACTCGCTGGGATGCAGTCTGGGAGAACGACGAGGCAGAGAAGGGGGACTGCGGCTACGCTCACGAATGGGACGATGGTCCCAAGGACGAGTGAGGCCAGCGCTAGCAGCCGCTTGACGACCCTCTTCTTCTAAAGAGAGAACACGACGTTGATTGACGCCCATGCGAGCGGTAAACTTGGTTCGAATCATGATGAAGGAGAAGGAAATTTGAAAACTGCACGCTAAGACAAAACAGAGTAAAAATCTAAAGGAGACAAAATGAGGTTTATATAGAGCACAAGATAGGGTTGAGAAAATGTGAGAATTGAAGAAGATGATGTTGAATGTTTAAGAGAGATTGTTGTTAAAAGGATTGAAGATTGGTGAAGGAAGGACTGAAGATTTGAGAAGAGAAACGCTAAAACTCTGGGAAATTTTCTTTTCTTTGGTGTGAACAGTCGCTTCCCCGGAATGCACCTATTTATAGAACGAGGTGAGCAGATCTCCACCGTTGGATGGACGATCTCAGAGATTCAAACTACGCGTTGGATTAAAGCCGCCCTAAAACACGGAAAAGTTGTTGGCGCGTGGAGAGCGCGTAAGGGAACTGAACGAATCTCGAGGTGCTGTGGCAGACAACTTTAGCCGAAAGTGAATCTAATTTCCGTAAATCACTGAAAAGACGAGTAGTGGAATGTGGACTTAGCAGGGTTTGTTTTTATTCTATTGCTTATAATAGAATAAATAAAAGAAATATAAGGACAGCAGCAAGAGCAGATGGTGCTCTAGTGGTTGAGAGAGAAGTTTTTGTACAAGAGGTCTGACAAGAGGTCTGAGGTTCGAATCTTGCCTCCTCTTTTATTTTTATTTATGTCGCTTATGACATAATAAAAATAACACGTGAGCATATATTAATGAAAGCAGCTCTTGCTTCAGTGGTTGGGAGCAAAACCCTCGTGTTCGAGATCGGGAGTTCGAACCTTACCTCTTACAATTATTTTTTGACCTTGTATATGCTCAGTATACGGACGTATTTTATACGTAGAGCCGTAGCTTAGTAGATTGCTACCGTTTTAGTAAAGATGGAGTTTTGGTGGTTGGCTAGTATTCTGTATGAACAACAGAAAACCTTAATCGGGAGAAAAGGACTTGCGATTAAATTTCGGGACGAAATTTCTTTAAGGAGGGTAGACTGTAATACCCCGAAAAATCCAAATTAAATTCCATGGATTTTTATTATTGATTTCTCGGTATTAGGAGCGAGTACGAAGCTTGGAGAAGTTGTGGAAGTAGCTCGAACGATTTTATTTTCGAAATCGAACGTTATTTAGGGGGTCTCAAAAAGTGACTTTTTATACGTATGGAATTTGGGAAAATTTCCTTCATGAAAGTTGTAGAGCTCGTCGATACGATCGCGTGCATATGTGGAACGCAATATTCGGAGTTCGTATGAATAAGTTATGAATATTTGAAAATTGGGATTTTTCTATAAATAGGGGAAAATTTTCTGATTTTTTCATTAAGGACGAAGAAGATCAAATTTTGCTGAATAGTCCCCCTCCGGTTCTCTCTCTCTCGCTCGAAACCCTCCCCATACCTGCAGACCCGTCGACCCGACCCGGCCCCAGCGTCGCCGTCGCTGCTTCTCCGGCTACAACCCGGCCTCACCGGACTCGCCGTACTCCGTAGAGCCTCCCTCTGGTGTCGTCTTGCTCCGCCGCTGCTCCGAAAGCTGGATCGAAGGAGCCACAGTTCCGTCGGCGACCCGACCGGAAAACCTATTTTCCGGCATCCCCTCGGCCGATCCTTCCCATTTTCGTGATCTCCTCCTCCCCCTGATCATCCCCATGTAAGTCTTTCATCACGATTTTGTGTGTAGAACGCTAGATCAAGGTTTGACTTTTTCGACGTCCCTGATTTGATCTAGGATCTGATCGTGCGTCCGAGATTTAATCCAACTTCAAAGCTTGATCTAGGACGATCTAGGCCGAACCGGACTTAGCTCCAGGTATGAAAGTTGATCTCCCTTTCATTTTGAAGAAGTTTGTAGTTGACGACTTTTGCATCGGAGGTGGTTGACCGCCTCGTTGACCGCCGTGTTGACCACCCACTGACCACCGCTTGTGGCGGCGCGTCGGACCTTATTTTGAGTTTATATTATCTGGACGATGATCTACGCATCCATACGAGCGTTTTGATATATTATAAGGTTATTTTAGAAAAGGTTGATAAATAGTGGATTTACGTTTTTACGTTTATCTTCGGTTTTCGATATGTGAAGATCAGACCATCGGTTTTACTTCAAATTTTAGTATGTTGATCGTATGACTGTCCCGATGACTTTGTGAGGTCACGGGCGAAGATCCGACCGTTGGATCTTTGTATAATTGTGAAATAGTGATTCGGAAGGCGATTCGTGAGAATCCGACCGTCGGATTTTCATGAAATTTTGTGGAGATGTTTATAAGGACGATTCAGGAAGATCAGACCGTTGGATCTTCGTGATAATTTTGGAGGATGATCCTAAGGGCGATCCGTGAGGATCCGACCGTTGGATCGTCTTTATTTTAGAATCCAACCGTTGGATCGTCTTTATTTTAGAATCTGACCGTTGGATAGTCGTTTAAGTTTATTTCGTGTTTCGTTTACTAAGCAAAGACCATACTTGATTAGGTACTTGACGGTTTGAGTTGACGAGCGTTTGGAATATCGTTATATTTGAGTTTTTAGAAGACGCAGCTGGATTAGAGGTGAGTAAATCTCACGTGGTTCATATTACGAACCCAATAAATTTAATTACTTTATTTTTGTCGTAATTGTGGGAAAATATTTGTGGAATAAATATTTGTTTTAAAATCATATGGACTTGATCAACTACGGTCCATAGGTAAGTAAAATGATTTTATCATACAAATGAATTTCACGGTTTTTATGCTTGAACTATAGTTGGTATTAGTGGTCATTCCTGAGCGGATGATTACGTATATATATATTTACGTGAAATATATATGTTAATTGGCGTGTGATTGGTATGATGAAATGATTGAGAATTGATTTGGATATTATTCAAGCTATTAATCTCCCATTTAATTGTTGAATAATGAAATGTTGATCATGTGATGTGAAAGCTATTTTATATGGCCAATTGTGAATATGTGGAAATTATTTTAAGAAGTAAAGATTTGTCTTGAAATAATATGTCTCTTTATATGGGTGTACATATACATTTATACAATCTAAAACTTATAAAGATTGTATGTTGAGAAATTGATTATGTCTGAAAAGTACAATTATGAAGCCGGGTGATTTCAACAACCCCGTGCTTAAGTGAATTACTGGTAAATGTGTTTTGATGTTATGATGACGATTAAGCTGTGGGCCCTAGTCCCTTCAGATAGTGCACTATTATACTCTTAGGAAGGGTGCTTACTTTGAGTATACATGCCTTGGTTGTGTCCTTGGTATGCTGCGGCTTACCCGTACTTTGGGAATAGTACGTCGGTCCCTAGTACGTGGATTTGTGATTTGATACCAGTCAACCTGGTTGTCCCATGCTATGGGAATAGTACGTCGGTCCCTAGCATGTGGATTTGTGATTTGTTACCAGTTAATCTGAAAATTCACTAAAAAGAGAAATGTACTTATGTGAAATTGATCAAATATCTATCCATGATATATTTTGAATATGCGAAGGTGTTATGTGAAATTGATCAAATATCTATCCATGATATATTTTGAATATGTGGAGGTGTTATGTGAAATTGATCAAATATCTATCCATGATATATTTTGAATATGTGAAGGTGTTGGTAAAAAGTAAATCAAGCATGTGTTACTTTAATGTTATTTCACATATTAATGATGCAATATTTGCTGATTGAGTTTTAAAAGAGAGTATCGAAAAATACATATTTATATGTTTATGTGATTTTTGGAATTACCTTGTGAGTGTGTTGATTGTTTACCTGAGTTATAATAACTGTAATTAAATAAATCAACAGTTCTTTCTTGTTTACTCACGAGCTTTGCAAAAAGCTTACCGGGTTTGGTGTTGTTGCAATCCCGGTACACTATTCAAATTGTGTAGCGGGTAGTGTCACAGGTCAGGAGATTCAGGGCAGTGATCGTGCGGTTTAGAGAATTAGTATTAGATTTATAACATTTGTTTTGTGAGGAGAATTATACTCTTTGACTTTTATAATTTGTTTTGGTGAGAGTGTGCTGTAATAAGTAGCTTGAGGATTTGGTTTATGTAATATCAAGAGGTGTAATTAGTGGTTGTTTCTGAGAGAAAAAAATTCAGAATGTATTTGTATTATTATTAGCCATGTTCCGGATTTGAATCCTTATTTCAAAATCCGGGGTGTGACAGTCCCCCCCTTGTATTCTCCGGTTTCATTAATGAAGGCTTGAGGGCAGCCGCACCGGCCCTTGTTCAAAAAAAAAAAAAAAAAAAAAAAAAAAAACAACAACAAATCCTTTTCTTTTTAAGGAACACACATGTCACACCCGTGAAAAATCAAATCATACTAGGTGAAAACCGGTAATCCCTGAATAGAATTTTAGTTTAGGAAATCACCAAAAGTATACAACCAAAACCATAGTAATCACTGCGTATAGTTTAGTTCAGGATTTTACACTTAAAATCGACAATTAGAATGAAAAGGACAATCGATAAAGAAGTCCAAAACAACTCAGACTAAAGTCGATGATCACCCATGAACTCCCAATAAATCATCTCTTTAGAAATGTGTATTCAAAGGCCTCATGTAACCCCCCATGTTACTCCCCTGAATACAATGACAGACAAACTATAGCTCTAACTAATTGTAACACACACCCGGCCAAAGGCGTGGTTCGCAATATACTTGTCTCAGTCACCACTGTGACACCAGATCCGTAGATCCGAAAACATTTATAAAGTCCCACACAACTCAACACATCACACTTAACACAAGATACTCTTTAACACAATCACATCAATCAATCACATGATATATTGCATTCCCGAAAAGAGTAAACTTGTGTGATATATGACTCTGCGTAGCGAGTATATATTGACATTGGAGGTTCAGAACATCAGTATGTACTTGGTTTAAAAGGAAAAAGTTTTTCAGTATTTTGTATTGATAGCTGAACCATCATGCATGTATAATTATGGGATTACATATTGATTTTTAATTCGGTTTATGCCCATGTTCATTTTGTTCTCTTATCCAAAAACATCAATGAAGTATTGCTTTGGAAATTTAGTATTTTAGTTACCACAGTTTATCATTCTAAAGAATTTTTCAGTTATGTAATTCAATTTTTGGCGATACTATTTGTTTTAATATTTTATTAATGTTTCTAAAGCATCACGATAAACATTTAAAAATATTCATTATTATAAATGAATCGGATTAGCGGATCAGGTATCCATTAATCAGCTGGATACAGATTTGGAATAAGCTATTAATAATTCATCGGGTAATCGGATTGAGTCGAGTTGAAATTATTTATTACTAAACGGATTAAGATTTAGGTCGAGTCACCCTAAATCTAATCCATTTACAGGTCTAGTGAATACCCTTGGCGTCATATCCTCAAACTATAATTTCTCCCAAAAAATAGGAGGAATTCTGACCAAACAAAAATAAAAATAAAACCCAAGAGTTATGACACAGGCCCAAGCCCAACAATAGGAAAATCCAACCCAATGAAGCAGTAGAAACCCTAAAGTGCAACACAGCACCAGGATGCCTTCGCTTCAAAGCTATCACCAGCAGCCAGGGGCGGAAGGATGTAGAAGGCTATATGGGCTCAAGCCTAGACAATATTTTAGGCCAAAAACCCTTAAGTATATATATCTATCTTTAGCCCATACCAGCCCCTTACCCTGACTACGCTTGATGAACAAGGTATGATCCGAGTTGCTTTGTCTATATCCGAACATCCTCATAGACTTGGAGAATCTTCCAAACCAAGCTCTAGGAGACTGTTTTAAACCATACGGAGACTTCTTCAACTTACAAATCTTGCCAATATCATAAGGCAAAATTTTAACTCCTAGCGGCATGTCCATTGACACTTCTTCCTCCAAGTTACCATTGAGGAACGCATTCTTCACATCAAACTGATGTAGAGGCCAATCTTTAGTTGTTGCAAGTGAAATCAAAATTCGAACAGTATTGATCTTTGCTACCGGGATAAACATCTCTTCATAATCAATTCCATAGCGCTGAGTGTAACCTTTGGCAGCTAATCTGGCTTTGTACCTGTCAATGCTCCCATCAGCTTTAAGTTTCACTGTAAACACCCATCGGCATCCAACAGTCTTCTTTCCAGCAGGCATAGTCACAATATCCCAAGTCAAGTTTTTCTGCAAAGCCTCTAGTTATTCATTCATCGCTTGAGTCCACTTGGGATCCGCCAAAGCATCTTGTACATTACTAGAAATAGATATAGTGGATAATTGATCAACAACAAGTACATGTGACCCAGACAACCTATGGTTAGACATGTAATTAGCTATAAGATACTTAGCTTTGGTTTTGATGTCTGGTTCATATTGTTTCTTAGGAATACCCTTGGTAACCCTCTGTGATTTCCTAGGTTCAATATTATCTATCCCAGATGATTCGTTCGAAATTAAAGGTACCTGAAGAGGAACATTCACAGCGGATCCTTCAGTTGGTGATGTAGGGGGGGGGAATCATCAGCATGTGAAGTTTCATATATTTCAGGAGGCATTGAAGTGTCTTCCCCGTTTGACTTGTCAAGACCTTGCTGGGAATGCATGCTAGTCTCATAGTGTACCGTTCCCTTCCTATTCGACTGGTCATGAGGAAATCGGTTGGATGGGCCATGATGTTGGCTAGAGGAGGACCCCACGGGTTGATTGTCATGTCGGCTGGTTGGGACAAACCCACCTTAGGATGCTTCTGTCTTGTTCAACCGGTCATAGTGTTGTCCAGATGGGGACCCCACAGCTATAGGTCCACTCGCATTATCAAGGCTATTATCACAGCCTCTTTCTGTTTCTTTCTCCAAGTCTATTTCCATATGTCCATCTTCTATTTTCTTTCCAAGGCTACGGGTCCACCACCAAGTCCATCTTCTATTTCTTTTTTCAAGACCACGGGTCCACTGCTAAGTCCATCGATTCCATCTTCTGTTTGGGCAGAAGATTTTCCGTTTCCTCCTATTTTTTCGTTTCTACCTACCCCACCGTCTGTGTCGTTTTCAACTGATGTTGGGGAAATCCCAACTCCAAATTTCAATTCCAAAGCTTCTATTCTTCGAATGCCTATAAATTCTGAGGATTTCCTTCACAATCTCTCTCCCCTTGAAGGTAAGACTTTGAAACTCCCCCTGAATAATAAGGCTCAGATTCACGAAACGCAACATCAAGTGAGATATGCATAGTGTCAGTAAGGGGATCATAACATCGATAACCCTTTTGAAATTCAGCATAACCAACAAATATACACTTACGAGGACGGGGATAAAGTTTGTTGCGTTGAGGTTTGGGAATATGAACATAGGCTACGCATCCAAACACACGAGGTTCCAGGTTAGGTAAAGAAGGGATGGTCAGAAGTGTATGAAGTTTCTGATGAGGATTCTGAAACTCAATCACCCGTGAAGGAGTACGGTTAATAAGATATGCTGCTGATTTCACTGCTTCTCCCCAATAGGACCGAGGTACATTCATGCCAAACAAGGAAGCACGAACAACTTCCATCAACGTGCTTGTTCTTCAGTTCTGCTAAACCATTCTGTTGAGGAGTATAAGAATTGGAGGTTTGATGACGAATTCCATGTGACCGGCAAAACTCAATCATAGGGCATTCACAAACTCTCCACCATTGTCAGACTGAAACACTCTGATGGATTGTTGATACTGAGTTGTCACCATTTTGTGAAATTCGGTAAACATCCTAAATACATCACTTTTATTCTTCAGTAATTACACCCATGTCATGCGAGTGCAATCATCAATAAACGTTACAAAATACCGAGCTCTAGAAAGAGAAGGAATTTTCGCAGGACCCCAGACATCAGAGTGAATTTTCATAAAAGGAACAAGACTTTTATGAAGACTTGGTGAATATGAAATAGGGTGGCTCTTGGCCAGTTCACAAATGTCGCAATGGAAATCCGAATCACTGACAACTGAAAACAAATGAGGTTGCAGCTTCTTAAGATAACTAAAAGATTGATGACCTAAACGGCGATGCCATAACCATACAACTTCCTTCACATTCTCTACCTCGTTGATCTGGTTAGCTTGTCCCAAAATATGCTTCTGTTTCTCTCCAGTCACTGATTTCCCCCTTCTAACACCATAACCAAGAATCCGCCGAGTCAGAATGTCCTGAAAGACACAGAAAGACAGATAGAAGGTGACAATACATGCAAGAGCTAAAATAATCTGGCTAACAGATAGGAGATTATAGGCTAATGAAGGAACAACCAACACAGAGTCAAGGGTTAATGTGTCAGATAGGACAACAGAGCCTTCTCCGATAACCGGAATTGGAGTACCATCAGCAGTAGAAACAATATTTTGAGAGGAGGGTTTCAGCTTTTTCAAAAGGCTAGGATCATTAGTCATATGGTCAGATGCACATGTATCAATTATCCAAGAACTATTCATAGATACCTTACCTTTCATACCTGACTGTGCTACATTAGCGGAGGCATTAGATTGTTGCTCTTCCTCTGTAGTAGCCACGACAGCTTTTCCAAAGTTCTTACGCGGTTTCTTGGTGAAATCCCACCAATCAGGGTAGTCAATTACTTCATAGCATCGTTGCTTGCTATGACCCAAATTTCTACAGAAAGGACACTTTGTATTTGCATATGGATTTGATTTACCAGAAGGACGGCGTGGTGGAGGAGTTGAGGTATGATAACGGTTGATGATTGGAGGCATGTTGTGGAGTGCAATTGTGGTGGGGTCGTATTCCATTAAGCAAAAGTAGAAGACGTGTATGGGACCTGAAGGACGTGTGCAGCAAAAAGAATCCCGCAATTAATCAAAGTAAAAAAAAAGCATGCGGCTAGTATGGCTACGGCTCGGGCTTGGCTTGTTGGTTGCAGCAGAATTGTCAGTAGGGCATGACCAAGCTATGGTGCATCAGAAGTCTTGTCGGCTGGTGTTCAGACCATCTGCCACGGTAAGCCAAAAAGCCAAAAATGGGGTATAATTCGCTCCCATCATAAGCCATATACACGGAAATTAAAAAAAAAATTGCCTTACCACCCAGATGCACCCCATATATGGCTTACATATTCATATGCCATATCTTTCTTATTCTTTATTATTTCTTCTCATTGTTCCTATTTTGCCCAAACAATTTCAAACACATTGAGTTTTAATTCCGTTTGTATCCTTTATTATTTTTAGCTCCTAATCATTATTCTTCTCTAATTTTGTACTTTTATATTTTTTTTTATGATAAATATTATAACATTACAAAGATCTCAATGAGATCTTTTATTTGAGCCTAATATTAAATACATTTGGATAAATTTAATTTAGTATATAATTATGAAAATTTTGTAGGAGATTTGGAAATTAACTTTTATATAACTCAATTTATATGAGTCTTTTTTTTAGCTGTTAGTGTGCAAAAGATATAGAAATCTTGTAGTTGTTTAGTGGCAAAAAACAAGCTGGGTTTAGAAAATGGTGTATGAAATATAGCTTACGGTGGGAAACTATGAAATGGCAAATTAGAATATTCCTAGTATATTCTCTTTTTGGAAAGTCACATTCAGTAAGGATTTACCTTATCATGGCAGATGCTCTCAATCAAACAAAAAATGCCCAGCAACTTTTAATTAAACAATGGTACGGCACCTTTTAATTAAACAAAAGGTGTGGCAATTGATGGTGACCTTCAAGACTTATTTCGAACTTCGAGGTTTGGTGTTTTGCGGCTTTCGATTTCGGGGTTCAAAGTAGAGTGCAAGTTCACAGGATTGAACCTGCTCTGATACCAAGTAGAAAATAAGAATTCGATATATTTGGAATGCTTCAATTGTATTATTCATCTCCAAAATAGGAGGTTTATAAAGAGATACAAGATTAGTCATAATAGGAAAACATCTCCTACAATTATACATAAAACATAATCTGCATCTACAAGGAAAGTAAATATTTACATAATATTCTACAATTTTCTCTCCCGATTTTCTGCTCTCTCTCTCTCTGAATTCCAGTAGTTGGGGTTAAGACCCCAACAATTTGATATCAGAGCCCTTGATTCTGATGAAGCTTAAGGGGAGTGGGGGCTCCGGAGCTCAGTCACACACTTCCAGTGATCTCACTAGCGTGGAATTTGATCTTCAAGTGCACAAAGATGAAACAACGGCTAAGATCGGTGCTGTGCAAGGTTTTGTAGCTGTTTTACGCTCAGAGATCTTAAGAGGGGATGCGTCTGATAAGATCGGAGGCCAGAGACCTACATATACAACATGGTCATCACCTCAGCTTAATTTTGGGTCACTGTGAATGGTTCTTCAATTTTAAGTCCTATGGTGTCATCTGCTTCATCTACTATGGCTACGTCTGCGTCGCTTCAATCTGTAAGGGAAGGGTAGCATTTCTAAACCTAATTCCTATGGTTTGCCCCTAAATCTTGGTGACAGTGATGTGATATTAGGTTTTGCTAGTGAAGCTTATTTTGAAATGATGAATGCTTATGATGTTGTGCAAACTACTAGTGCTATGATTTGTGGTTCTACTGTTTTGGATAATACGGCTAGTAAGGATGTCAATATTAGCAGATCTAGTAATTCCATGCCTCAGATCTGCTAATATCGACATCCTTACTAGCCATATTATCCGATCAATGGTGATGAGCCTTTGAGGACTCAAACAATTCAAGCCAGGACGACAAATGTTGCCAATCCTCCAGCGCCAACCTAAACAATACAGGAAATGGTAGTAGGAGACTTACCGGTGTTTCTTTTGTGATATATATTCATGCTCGGCCACATATGCAGAAAAGGATAACTCATGGTTATTGATGAGGTTGTTCAAGAGGAGGTGGAGTTGCCTGGACATATAATCATTAATCAATGCGGTTGTAGACGAAGGTCAGGAAGGTAAAATACAATTGCAGGTAATGGGCGAGCAGAACAATACAGATACCATGCAGTTAAAACTTAAAAGGGGTGCTCAACAAAAGAGGGTACATGTTTTAATTGAAACTGGAGCTTCACGTAATTTTATACATCCATCACTACTTAAAAACCTCAAAGCCAAAGTCATAGACATCAAGCATTCAAGCCTTTGAAGGTCATACTAGCCAGTGGGGCCCTAACGCAAACCAAAGGACATGTAAGAGTGGAAATGCAGTTGCAACAGTTCATATAATTTTCAGCTGACTTTTACATTCTACCAGTTTCAGGTTGTGCGGTGGTGCTAGGAGCTTCTTGGCTCAGGACCTTAGGTGACATAACTTGAAATTTTGAAACTATGAAGATGCAATTTCACAGTGGTAAGTTAAGTACATATTGTAAGGTGAGACTGAATTGCAAGCTTCTGTGATCAGTTGTAAGTCCATGACTAGGTTGCTGAGGAAAGAGAGAAGCAGTGATGGTTCAGCTTTACCTCCAGCAAGAGACCAAGATCACAGGATTGAGTTACTGCCAAACACAACAGCCATCAATGTCAAGCCTTACATGTATCCTCATTTTCAAAAAATCTGAGATTGGAAAAAATTGTACAAGAAATGTTGGAAAATGGGATTATTAGGCCAAGCAGGTGAGAGAAAAAAGAACAATAAGGTGCCGCCGAGACAAAGAGCCACAGCCACCACCCTCCTTTTGGCCAGAGGAAAAGGGAAAACATCCCCTCAAACCGAATTCGCAGAACCCCCACCAGAAGGCAACAGCCAACACCTCTCTCTGAGAGAGAGTAACCTAGGCATTTTGAATATAACAAGACTTTATTCGTCTTTAATGTACTTTGAAAGTCTGTGTATCCTTCTTAGATCTAGATAGTGCCTGTTATGCGTTTTTCCCCCCAATTGAAAGTTGAAATACTTTGTCTGGTAATATGCATTGAATTTTATTATATTTACTGCTACACGAGAAACCAACAAAACTTCATATATTCTATCCAAAGTAGTAGTGTAGGAATTAGTTCTCTCTTTACAATCACTGCTCGACCATGCCAAACATTGACTCGGGAACAAACTCAAAACTGGTAACACAGGATGCACATTACAAACATGAACCTCTCAACTCATCACCATTACAAACATCTCCTTCTAACAAGACTCAGACAGCCTAAATGAAACATTTCACACTCTCAAACGTGGGTTCTTTCTTGCGTGTCCGAGTCCTGAGTTGCTGGGCTGCTTGATGCATTTGAAGACTCAAAAGAACCTAGTCCCATTTGAGATTCAAGAGTTGTTTGCATTGTGTCTGAGGCTGAATCCGGTGTCTCAGTTGAGTTGCTGTAATTCTTTCCTTTTGCATCAATGCTAAGATAATCGGTCAGAACTTTCTTTACGCCCAATCCGCGCTGAGGAGAAATCCTGGCATTGGTCGTGAATGGTGATCGTTCTACCCGGAGAGGGCTAGCTCGCTGTGCAGGTGAAAAGCTTGGTGTGGCATAAGCTGTTTTATATGGAGTGCTTGAGATGGGCACTGATGAGTATGGAATAGGAGTTGCCTTGTGTGAAATCACACTAACTTTGGAGATTGATGGGAACTGATCGGAGTGCCGTGATGGGAACTGATCTGAATGCCTGGTCAAGTCATCTACATAAAGCAGATCATCAATGCGTGCCACAATGTTGAATGCCAGGCTCTCAAGAACCCTTGAATAGCTCTCCAAGATGGATTTCCCAACATCCTACACAGATTAAAGTTGATCAATTAATTAAGAAGAAAAGAATAATTGAAGGACTAAATCAGAAGAAAATTTTGATTGGGACAAAGTGGGGGAACCTTATTGTACTGAATCTTGCTCATATCGAGGGATGTCTGTGGAAGACCGGGGAAGCGTTGCTTCAAACAAATTAAGAGACTTTCTGCTCTTTCTGCAAGTAATTCCCTTTTATCTGCATCAACCACCATCATGTCCTTGACCATTTCCCATGACGACTTTGAACTATTTCTGGTATTGTTATTTTTAGGTTTTGAGTTTATCTTTTGGCGCCACAAGTAGATTGAGGACTCAACTCTGTTGGCAATCTCTATAGCTTGATGTTCAGAGGACAGATCAAGGCAATCAAGCAGACATTCAGGGGAGAATTGATCTGATGAAATATATCGATAAATAACATCCCCTAAGCTTGCTCTTCCATTCTGAAATCAAGTTGAAGCAAAAACATGAAAACCATGTCTAAGTAAGCTCATATATTTGCCCCCAAAAAAAAAAAAAAAAAATTAAGCACATGTAACTGGAATCTTGAGAATTTTCAAACCTTTGGAAGAGCTTCCAGATATGATTCAGGGACTTCGATATCAGCTAAAGTGATACTATTGATTGCCATTGCAGCTTTAAGTATTTGATTTGTGCAATCACGCTTGTGCTGCACTTGCTTTCTTGTACTTTCATGGAGTCCACCAGGAGGAACTCGGGGCACAGGAAGCCACCACTTCTCTTCTTGGCGTTGAAATGCTCTTCGGAAGGAGGTTGATCCATCAGCATCTGGAGCCAGAATTCCTTGGTCAACATACCAGAACTCTGTCTCGTCAAAACCATCTAATATTTCCTGCAAGGATAGGCTAAATTCAGAATGGATCCCATGAAACTGGATCTTTACAGAAAAAGACAAGTATTTGAGAAGCTTACAAGAAGCATGTTATCCAATTTGCGAAGGGCTGGGAGATTAACATAAAGATCTGAGCGGGGTCTGCAACTCATGACCTGAATTGAGTTGTAAACACGTCAAAACAACTTCAAGGAATTTAGTAGCCCTTAACCAATATTTTTGTTGTTGGACACTTTAATAGTTGCAAATCATAGTATTATCACATCAGTTATGAGCATAAAGACCAGAGTATACGCATGCATTATCATTCCAAAACTACCAGTTACTATGCAGCAAAATTAAAGATTATATACATTTCATGGCTACCTTTTATGCAAATTAGAAGATGGGATGCAGAAGCTGAGAAATTAAACTGTTCTAATAATTCATGCTGGAATCAGGTTGTACCTCCAATTTGCTTCCGTCTGGAAATGTCTGCCAAGAAGGTTTCAACTCAACGATGTGATCACTCACACAAAGAAGCCATTCCATCTCTCTTCGCCACATCAATTTCTTCTCCCGCGGTAGAGGTTCTAGTCTCCAAAGTTGCCCAAATAGGGTTGCTATAGAATTGAACAAACAATATGAAAACTAAATCAACACTACTACAAGCTAGCTTTTCAAGACATTAAGATAGTACATTAAAATTCCATACCACAAAGATTAGTAATCGCATTCGATATAGCCAATGCTGTACAAACCCCATTTCCACAACCTGACATATCTTCTCCAAGCAGCAATTTTGAAAACCTCTCCTTCATCAACTCAGTCTCTACAATCCCACACACCAAAATCAAGCTCAATAGCAAAACCAACAAAACAACATGTAATTTCAGTGCCTTAATAAATAGAGACAATACCTGAGATTGTAGACCCTTGTTTCTGTAATTTCCTATCATCCAAATGGGCTTCAGCCCCATTCTCACTGGTACAATCTGGTGCCTCAGATTTCTTAACAGGCCAACCCAATGAGGGTGGAGAAGATGTCTCCTCAGAGCTACTGTGACTCTGCTCCTCATGCACTGTAGTCTCAGATGTCAAAAAATCTGAACTTGAACAGCTCTCACGACCCTTCTCCACAATCTCAATCAACTCCCCAAAGGTCTCACCTTTACCCACAATTTCATCAAGCCCCTCACTTTCCATTGCAGCTATTCCTTCTTCAGTTGAATCACAAAATGCAGAGTTGTTCATCACTACCATACCATTGTAAGTCAGCCTCCCCAAGCAACAAGAGTTAGAGATTCGAGCTCTGGAATAGAGGCTTCTTATGTACTTGGACAGGCAAAACCCAAATATGGAAACTGGGTTCTGGATATTGGGTCCTCTGAACCTCACCAATGGCAGACAAAGCTTGAGCTGTTGGTACTGGTTTTGTAGATGGGCTCCTTCTCTTTCCTCTTGGTGAGTGAAAGGTCCTTCCATGAGGCCTCAACCATTTCTGATAGTGAAAGGTAGCTGGTGGATATATGAAGAAAATCTGGAAAAGATTGTTGCTTTATTTATATGAACCAAAAATGTGAAGCTAGGAGCTGGTCATGATTACTCAAACTTGCTCAAACACATGAACAGCGAGAGAGAGACCCATATTTGAACTTTGAAGAGCGTATTTTTGTCCTTTCTAAAGTATTTAATCAAACAGTAAACTTTGAGTGACTCTGTCTGTCTCTCTCTCTCTGTTAGTCTGCTTTGCTTAAACAAGATTTCAAAAATGATGATGGGATTAATAATTCTAAGTTGGGTTTGAATTATATGATAAAAAAAAAAAGTTATGGGAGTCGTGTAATCAACGGATCTAACTCAATGATGTCTCTACCAGTTTATCCTTGATTATGTTGTTTTTGGGTTCTAGGTTTTGAGGACAGTGTTGGTTTTGGTGTTAAGTGACTGCTTTACCCTTCTCTTCCTAAATTTACTGATCCTGTTCATTGAACACCATTAAAGGACCTTTAATTTTTTTTGCTTAATTAATTTCAGGATCCAATGCGCATATAGAGCAAAGAATGTCACTGTTAATTATTAGAAAAGGTAAAACCATGAAGAGTTTATATGTTAATTTGTCTTTTATATTTTTAAACATTGAGATGTGGTCCGGGACATTCTAGTAAAATCAGCCTAGTTTAGAGTTTGGAAGCAGAGACAAATCAATAAAGAATTCAGATTAGGGGTTGAACACTTTGGAAATACAAAACAAATATATGGTCATGAGGGAGTATTCAGAGCACCGCCGTGCACTTGCACCAACACAAATAAATGGTTAGATTGCATTAAATACACTTTTTGTTTATTAAAAATAAAGTTGATAATAAATATCAAGGGTTGAGATTATTTTATAAGGGTTGGATTACTTGCACCGTCGGTGCATAGAATAATTTTCAATATGGTCATATGGTAGACAAGGTTTTTCATATGGTATTATTTTATGCAAACTAACTCTAGAGTTGAAGTTATGACTGCTATGGATCTAGTTAAGAATGATATTTACTAAAACTAGTGGTACTAAATCACAAGGCCATCTAATAAAATAAAATAAGTGAGTCAAGTGACATTTCAAATCAAATTGTAAATTGCATGTAATCGCCAAAGTGTTACGAAAGTGTCGATTATGTTATTTTAATTTTAAAAAAACTCACATCTTTGTGAATTGATTAGGGATTTGAGTGTCATTTCTACTTAATCCTTTTTACTATTTCCTTCTTTACTTTGGGAACTCCAAAATGTACTTAAACAAGGAACTTTTATTACAGTACGTGCCTTTCATTATAATGATGACAGATCTTAGAGCATTAACTTATATTTGTGTGTAGCCATCTATACAGAACAAGAATTTAAAGCATTTTCATGAAGATGACCAAATTTGTTTGCGAAGAGTTGGGATCCATAATTACGCAATAATTCTAATAACCAATGTGTAGTAACTCTATCTAGTCGATCTCTACCAACATCCTATATATGAACTCATTATGATGGTGGTGCCTGTTGTTCAAACTGATCGGAAATGTTTACAAAGAAAGGCTCCTCTCAAGTCTCAACCACCTTGCATTTTGCACCTTGTTTGATATTGACAGATAATTTGAAAAAACGTAGAGGGAAAGACTAAAGCTTAAATTACAAGCTTCTTCCTATAGACTCAAAAGATATCTGAAAGAAGAGAATAGATCTACAAGCCTATGATGCATCGCTTTTTTCTGCTTTAAATTGTTGACTTATGGATCCTTGTTAAAGCTTGTGTTCCTATTAAAGCTTAGCTTGTGATTCCTACTTAAAAGATTCTATTTCTACGAGTGTGAATAATGGGAATGAAGCATGCATAGTAGCCCCAAGTTCCCGCTTAATTTCAAAATTCATAATCGAAGTGGCACAAGGAGAGATACTAATTGGCACCAATGGCATAAGTAATACCCCGAATCAAACATCTGTAATACACTGGAAAGATTCAAGGTTTTCGAGCGAGGCCTAGAATGTAAACGTCAACTTTAGCTAGTACTGTTTTTGTATGAGGGGACTCACGTCATCGAAGTTGTGGAGAGAACTAGTACTTGTAGACGAGTGCAGATGAAAACCAGTTTCTAGGCTTGCAGATCCATGCATGCACCAATAGCTTTGTGAATTGCTAATTAACTATGATCATATGGAACATATAGTTTGGAGTTAAGTATACGTACATATAATATAAGTTGGTCAGAGTTGCACTAATAGTAATTAATGATAAAAACCTAACAAATATAATAAGAACAAAACCAATAGAAGCATACATCAACTACTCGAAGGGAAATTGGCTAATGGCGCCAAAAGGAAATATGAATTGATTGCAGGCTTGCATCTAATTAGGTTCTCAATGTTAAACAAAGAGATTATCCTATATTGGAAATCAAGTAGCTGGCGACTCATTCCAGATTTGATATATGGGTTTTGATTTTCCAACGACACACCCACTTGGCTCCTCCAATTTTAGTTTAATATCTTCATGCAAGTTTCAGCTAACTGTGGGTACAATCCAATTAATTTTCTTAATTAATTGTTGTTATACCATACAAGTTTTAAATTATAAGCTCATTAAATTTTATAATGATGCAATGCATTATGCTTTATACAGATTTGCTCACCTAAGGGACAATTTTAAGGAACTGTGAGGGATAAATGCATCTAAACTAAATGTATTAAATATAAAAACAGAAATTATAACAACTTAAACTGTGCATTTATTTTCAGCCGTTAGATTCACTTGTTCCTCACAGTCCCTTAAAAACTATCCCTTAGGTGAGGAGACATATATACAGTACATATGTATTGAAGTTGAATGGAGAGGATACGGTGGAAGCACATGGTTGCCTCCAATGGTGTTGGTTCTGTAGATGAGAATAATCAAAACAAAGGGTAATCTAGCTATATCTTTGTTGTTGACTTGATTCCTAAGAATTATCAAGTTATAGTGAAGGTCATCACTCCTATATTGCTTGCGACTGACTCCTAATTTGAATAAACGAAGAGGGAAAGACTAAAACTTGAGTATGAAGTTGCTTCATTAGATGGACTGAAAAGAAATGCCCGTAAAGAAGTGTGATGGAGTGAAAGAAATCTGTGAAGCACAACTCTTTAGCTTTTTAAAATGTTAATATATGACTCCGGGTTAAAGTTTGTGTCTGTATTTCTGTGCCTCAGCTCTCTTCCTTCTCAGTTTGTTCCAAAAAGAACTCGAATGTACATAGGTTCAGTAGAAAAGAATACTTCAATTCAGGGTTAATTCAATTAATCTATTCATCCCACAATGGGGATATATATATACAAATACAAAGGAGTAGTCTAACTCTAATAGGAAACAATCTTTCTATAATTACAGGATATTCTAATTAAATAAAACCCTAATTACATACAGATTGACAGCGATTCTACACTCCCCCTCAAGTTGGTGCATAGATGTCAATCATGCCCAACTTGTCAACCGAGCTGTCAAATACCTTCCTGGACACTCCTTTAGTAAGAACATCAGCTAATTGCTCCTCTGAGTTTACAAATGGAAAGCGAATAACCTTTCTGTCAAGATTTTCTTTAATAAAATGACGGTCAACCTCCACATGCTTTGTTCTATCATGCTGAACTGGATTATGTGCAATCTCAATGGCAGCTGTATTATCACAATGCAAATCCATAGGCTTTTTAAGCTTGTAACCCAGGTCCTTCAAGACATTACGAATCCACAATATTTCACATACTCCATGTGCCATACCTCGGAACTCAGCTTCTGCACTTGATCTGGCAACGACTTTTTGCTTTTTGCTACGCCAAGTGACAAGGTTCCCTCCAACAAAAGTGAAGTACCCAGATGTAGAACGTCTGTCCGTTTTATCACCAGCCCAATCTGCATCTGTGTACCCAACAACTTCCAATTCATCTTTTTTCTGAAACAGTAACCCTTTACCTGGCGCCCTCTTCAAGTACCTCAAAATACGAAAAACTGCATCCATATGCTCTTCACTAGGACAATGCATAAATTGACTAACAACACTCACAGCATAAGCAATATCAGGTCTAGTATGTGAAAGATAAATCAACCTTCCTACAAGACGTTGATACCTCCCTTTATCAGTTGGCACTTGATCAGGATAGATAGCAAGTCCATGATTCATCTCAATGGGTGTCTCGATGGGTCGGCAGTCCAGCATCCCCGTTTCAGCAAGTAAATCAAGAACATATTTCCTCTGTGAAAGTGAAATCCCCTTCTTAGACCTTGCAACTTCAATACCCAGAAAATACTTTAGTTGTCCCAGATCCTTCATTTCAAACTCCTTTGACAAATACTTTTGCAATTCATTTATCTCCTTCAGATCATCTCCTGTAACAATCATGTCATCAACATACACAATAAGAGCTGTAATCTTACCATTCTTGCGCTTGATGAACAAGGTATGGTCAGAATTGCTCTGTCTATATCCAAAGGCCTTCATGGACTTTGAAAATCTTCCAAACCAAGCTCTTGGAGACTGTTTTAGGCCATACAAAGACTTCTTCAATTTACACACCTTGCCAACATCACTTGGGTAATTCTTAACACCTGGGGGCATATCCATGTACACTTCTTCCTCCAAATTCCCATTAAGAAACGCATTCTTCACATCAAACTGGTGCAAGGGCCAATCTTTGTTTGCGGCAAGTGAGATTAGAATCCGGACAGTATTAATCTTTGCCACAGGTGCAAAAGTCTCCTCATAATCAATCCCATAGCGTTGTGTATAGCCTTTGGCAACCAACCTCGCTTTGTATCTATTAATAGTTCCATCTGCATTAAGCTTCACAGTAAATACCCAACGACATCCTACAGTCTTCTTTCCAACTGGCATAGGTACTAGCTCCCATGTTGCATTTTTCTGAAGAGCTTCCAATTCTTCATTCATCGCCTTGGTCCATTTTGGATTCGTCAATGCATCCTGCACGTTACTAGGAATAGATACAGTAGATAATTGATCAACAACAAGTGCATGTGACCCAGAAATCCTATGGTTAGACATAAAATTAGCTATAGGGTATTTAGCTTTGGCTTTGATATCTGGTTCATATTGTTTCTTAGGAATTCCCTTGGTAACCCTTTGTGATTTCCTAGGTTCGACACTTTCTAACCCAGAAGACTCATTAAAGTTTAGGGGTACCTGAGGTGGATCATTCTGACTGGGATCTTCAGTTGGTGAGGCAGAAGGGGGAATATCTTGTGCGTGAGCTTCAGATACGTCTTGATTTTGTTTCAAATTATCCAGAAAGGTCGTCTCTTCTGTCTCAGAATTCACAACGCTCTGTTCGGCAGTTTCAGCAGTTGCATTCTCTGTTTCGGAATTCACAACACTCCGTTCGGCAGTCGTATTTTCTGTTTCGGAATTTACAACACTCTGTTCGGCAGTCACATTTTCTGTTTCGGAATTTACAACACTCTGTTCGGCAGTTGCATTCCTCTGTTCGGAATTTACAACACTCTGTTCGGCAGTTGCATTCCTCTGTTCGGCAGTCGCATTTTCTGTTTCTGAATTTCTACCTTCAAATCGTTCCTCCAAATCTTCCAAGTCTTCAAAGACATCAGAATCAATAATAGAACAAGGATTCCCTTCATAACCTCTCTCCCCCTGAAGGGAAGACTGAGAAGTTCCTCCTGAGAAATATGGCTCTGATTCACGGAATGAGACATCAAGAGATATATGTATAGTGCCAGTAAGAGGATCATAACATCGATAACCCTTCTGGAAGTCAGCATAACCAACAAATATACACTTACGGGCACGGGGATCAAGCTTGCTACGTTGAGGCTTGGGAATATGAACATAAGTTGTGCACCCAAACACCCGGGGCTCCAAATTAGGCATAGAAGGGATGGTCAAAAGTGTATGAAGCTTCTGATGAGGATTCTGAAACTCAATCACCCGGGAAGGAGTACGGTTGATAAGATATGCTGCTGATTTCACTGCTTCGCCCCAATAGGACCGAGGTACATTCATGCCAAACAAGGAAGCACGAACAACTTCCATCAACTGCCTGTTCTTCCGTTCTGCTAAACCATTCTGTTGAGGAGTATAAGAATTGGAGGTTTGATGACGAATTCCATGTGACCGGCAAAACTCAATCATAGGGCCATTCACAAACTCTCCACCATTGTCAGACTGAAACACTCTGATGGATTGTTGATACTGAGTTGCCACCATTTTGTGAAATTCGGTAAACATTCCAAATACATCACTCTTATTCTTCAGTAATGACACCCATGTCATGCGAGTGCAATCATCAATAAATGTTACAAAATACCGAGCTCCAGAAAGAGAAGGAATTTTCGCAGGACCCCAGACATCGGAGTGAATCTTCATAAAAGGAACAAGACTTTTATTAAGACTTGGTGAATATGAAATACGGTGACTCTTGGCCAGTTCACAGATGTCACAGTGGAAATCCAAATCACTAACAAGTGAAAACAATTGAGGTTGCAGCTTCTTAAGATAACGAAAGGATAGGTGACCTAAACGGCGATGCCATAACCATACAGCTTCCTTCGCATTCTCTACCCCGTTGATCTGATTAGCTTGTCCCAAAAGATGCTTCTGTTTCTTTCCAGTCTCTGTCAGATCCAGATAGTATAATTTCCCCCTTCTAACACCATAACCAAGAATCCGTCGAGTCAGAATGTCCTGAAACACACAGAAAGACGGATAGAAGGTCACAATACATGCAAGAGCTAAAATAACTTGACCAACAGACAGGAGATTATAAGCTAGTGATGGAACAACTAAGACAGATTCAAGGGTTAAGGTATCAGATAAAGCAATAGAACCTTCTCCGGTGACCGGAGTTGGAGTACCATCAGCAGTAGAGACAATATTTTGAGAAGAACGTCTAAGGTTTTTCACAAGACTAGGGTCATTGGTCATATGATCAGATGCACCTGTATCAATTATCCATGTATTATTCAAAGTAGCCTTACCCTTCATACCTGACTGCGCTACATTAGCGGAGGCATTGTCGAGATGCTCTTCCTCTGTAGTAGCAATAGCCGCCTTACCCGGATTCTTTCGCGGTTTCCTGGTGAAGTCCCACCAATCAGGGTAGCCAATCACTTCATAGCACCGCTCCTTGGTATGACCTATTTCCCCACAGACAACACATTTTTTGTTTGCGTATGGGTTTGGTTTGTCATGAGGACGGCGTGGAGAAGGACCTGAGAAGCCTGGAGGAGGACCTGGTCGGCGTTGAACGGCCATTGAGGAATTTGGGGTTTGTTTTTTTTTTTCAGGTTTGGTTTTTCTAGGGTTTCAAAAAATTCAGGGATGGCTTGATTTTAATGGTGGTGGTACGCAGCGGTTTGTGGTGTGGTTTGGGATTCAGGATTCAGGATTCAGGATTTAGGATTCAAAGGATGCAGGCAAGTTGTGCTTTGGGATTCAGGATTCAGGATTCAGGATTTAGGATTCAAAGGATGCAGGCAAGTTCAAAGGATTGAACCTGCTCTGATACCAAGTAGAAAAGAATACTTCAATTCAGGGTTAATTCAATTAATCTATTCATCCCACAATGGGGATATATATATACAAATACAAAGGAGTAGTCTAACTCTAATAGGAAACAATCTTTCTATAATTACAGGATATTCTAATTAAATAAAACCCTAATTACATACAGATTGACAGCGATTCTACAGGTTCTAAATTTGATCTACCACATTTCAATTGGCAGATTCAATGGTTGCAAATAATAAAATGATTAATCACCAAATAGCATTTTGTCTGGTGACAAGACATATCTCTCAAACAAAGTCTTAGTACTAAGTTTGACTATCCATGATCACTTTGATCAAACAAAAAATAAAAATGACTAAATTTAGTTTGCTCCCTTAAATTTTGGGGCAAACATCAGTTCGATCTCTGATATTTTTTTTTAATTATGCCATCCCTACACTTTTAATTTTCATCATCTGCGTCTAAATTTTAAAATTTGCTCCAATCATGACGTCACAAGTTGACTTGGCACTGACAACATGACCCATAAGAAGGGCAAAACAGACATTTTCATAATAAAAATATTATAAAAAATAAAAAACTCGAAACGATAGATCCTCTCCCCTCTCCACTGAGATCCTATCCGTTTCGGGCTATACAGATCTATTAATCAATGTTCAATCATCGGAAAAAAGACCCCGGCCGAATTTCAATTCCATCAACAACAAAACCCCTACCAGCACCAATGGGGGTTGGATTGGGTCTAATCTGGGAGATGATCTAAACGTTGTTGAGTATTTTTTTTTAATTTAAATCTTTTTATTAAGAAAATGTCTGTTTTGCCCTTCTTATGGGGTCATGCTATTGGTGTCAAGTTAGCTTGTGACATCATGATAGGAGCCAATTTTAAAATTTAAAAGCGAGTGATGCAAATTGAAAATGCAGGGACCATCATGATTAAAAAAAAAAATCAGAAATCAGACTGATATTTACCCTAAAATTTGAGAGGGCAAACTGAATTTGAATTTAGTCCAAATAAAAATATATACTGAATTATTCTACCACCATTCGAAACATCATGCAAAGAGAATTACAACTTTTTAGAGTTCATAACTTCATAATTTAGATTTATATCAGAGTTATTATTCTTAATTATTGAGGGTCGGTGTCCGTGAAGATCAAGGCGTTCTACATTTAATTGGAGGTGCCGGGACGGTAATGGCAAACCGGAGCTTGCCATGTCTATACATCCAATTTTGGGTTTCCTGGCAAACTCTTCATCGTGAGGCCCAGTCTACCTTGTTGATACGCACATATAAGCCTAGTTTCCAGGCCCAATTAGACCACGTACCAACTACCAACCTTTCATTTTAATTCAGGACCTGGTTGCTAGGCCTTAATCAAACACATGGAACATTCGTGAATCATAACGAGGAAAATGTAAGTCTAGAATCTAGATACAGTTGACATTTCATGATTGATGAGCTATGCTCTCTTAATATAGATGATAAAAAGAATAGCAAGTGTGCACTACTTAGTCTTGAATTCTCCATTTGAATCTGTGTATTTGTGAATTAGGATTAACTTGAATCAATCATGTTTGTGTATTACAAATTTAAAGATTATAAATTCAGAATTGTGATCTCATACATACATATTATGCTAAAATTTAATTTGTTCTTTGGTCACAATCCAAAATTAAATACATAACACAGCTAGGATCATGATTCTCGTAATATGCAAAATCCAAATATAGAATCCAAGTAACATGTCAAGGTCCACTCAATGGCGAAGTCTAGCTAGCTACTAGCTAGTCGAACTTGCTTCTCGATTGAACAAGAACTACAGATAAGTTTTGATGGGGTTTTACGCGGTCTCTTGTTTTCTTTTCTTTTAAACAGACGGATTATCCCACTAAAAAGCTAACGACTCATTCCAAACTTGTTTCGTATTCCCACTTGGCCTCTCTCATTTTAGTTAAGGAAAATGATTTGTGGCCTCAATGAGGCCTAAGATTTGTGGTCTCAATTTTAGGTGTCATGCCATGTCATCTACACAAATAATCTATTTGTCAAATCATGCCACGTAATTCTTGAGAAAAATATCATCTTATCATTCCAAAATCTAATGACTCTAAATTATTTTGGTTTTCTACCTCAAAAATTATTTTGGCTTTCTTTCATTTCTTTTTCATTACACTCATGCTTAGATTTAAATAACAGTTTTTTTTTCTTCAATCAAGAGTAGAAAAAATTTCATGAAATTTAGTCAATAGATTTGCACGTACATTCGATTAACAGATTTGTATAACACATGTATATGAATTCAACCTTTGTTGGGTTCCTGCAAATTTTGAAAATATAATGTGAAAAATACATATTCATATAATTGTATTTTTTTTCTTTTGTTCATTGTTTTCTCTTTATGTAGCTAGGGTTTAAAAGTTAGATCTGAATTTATTATTTTTTGTTTGTCTTTCCCTTATATTTAGATTGTAGATGTTAATTAATGGTTGCTAACGTGTAATTTTTTCTTACCTCTTAATTTAGACATAAGTATTTCCCAAATTCAATTTACTAATGCTATATTTTTGTGGATGAAATTAATCAATATTTGGAAAGAAAAGTTAACGTCTATTTCTTGACACATAATTCAATATATTAATGCCATTTGGGAAGAAAAAATTTAATTAAATGAAGAAAAATATTGATCAAAGAATCTGTAGACATATCCCTTAAATTAATATATAATTAATAGCTGATATTTTTTTTTCACCTAATTAAATTCATTAATGTAATTTATTCACCTCCTAACATCTAAAAGGAAATGTAAAAGGGTAAAGTTGGTGTTGAAATAGTATGATGTGGCCAGATTTATTATATGGAATTGAAAATAAATTTTTATTTACTTACATGGCATGACACCTAGAATTTGAGGCCACAAATCTTAGGCCTCATTGAGGCCCTATATCATTGCCCTTTTAGTTAAATATCTCATACATGTTACCTCAGGGTATATATAGAATATATGCAAAGTATGTACAAGTTGGAAGCTGATTGTTCCACAGATAAAACCTTCAGTGTTCCTCAAATTTTCTGTTCAGGGTTACGCAACTATATATGAATTCAGAACTTGTAATGGATATTGTAAACTATGGATACGATTGTAAGAGAAGTTACTCAAACTCCACCAACTGCACATTATAGAATGATTGTTGACTATTGAGCAAGCTTACAGCCCAAGAAAACTTCGTCCTCTCACCTCTATATATAGAGCTCAAACAACCCGTGCATGAAGGACAAAGCCAATTAACCACATAAGCAAAGAGTAGTTCGAGACTAATTACTACTGTTATCAAATATGGCTGGGGAGGACGTGAAGCTGTATGGAACTTGGAGGAGCCCGTATAGTCGCAGGGTTGAAATAGCTCTGAAACTCAAAGGTGTCCAACACAAGTACTATGAAGAAGACCTGACCAATAAGAGCCCTTCGCTCCTCAAGTACAACCCGGTTCACAAGAAGATCCCTGTGCTTGTTCATGGTGAGAAAGTAATTTCAGAGTCCCATGTCATTCTCGAGTACATCGACGAGACGTGGAAGGGCTATGACATACTGCCTAAAGATCCTTGTGAAAAGGCCAAGGCACGCTTCTGGGCTAGGTTCATCGATGAAAAGGTATTAGTATTAATTCTCGATCCATTTTCTTTCCTAAACATAATGTTGCCTTGCCCTATATCTGATTTTTACATTGGAAGATAGTGAATTTAACGTAAAGATCGATAAATATTTCGACGACATGATATACTAGATTGTTTGACAATTGCTATATTGTTTGTGTATTTAGTGTCTTCCTGCGCTAAAGAAAGCTCTCGCGAGTATGGCTGAGGAGCGTGACAATGCCGTGGAAGAAGCATGTGAGCTTCTACAACTACTTGAAAATGAGCTCAAGCATAAGAAGTACTTTGGAGGAGATTGTATTGGACTGGTGGACATTGTTGCCAACTTCATAAGCCATTGGCTTAAAGTTCTTCAAGAAGTTGTGGGAGTGGAGCTGTTAACCATAAAGAAATTTCCCAAGCTATGCGAATGGAGTGAGAACTTTGTCTGCCATCATGCTGTTAAGGAATGTCTGCCTCCTAAAGACAAGCTTCTCACTTGGTTCCATTCTCACTATGGAAGCGGTACTACTTCTAAGTAAATGGTTCATAGATGCCCCTCATAAGCATCTCATGGATCATGAAGTAATATCAGATCGAATGAATATGGATTGTATATAAATAAATTAAAGTCAAGGTTATGCTTCTTTTAATTAAGAAAAAAAATAGGATCACATTGGAGGACAGCTCCATATGCATTGGTATTTTAAAAATAAAAATTAAACGTTTATTGTGTTTAGTTTCCTTCAAATTATCTTTGTATAGTTTCAGTACGATGTCAATTCATTTGATCGTTTAATTGTCATTAGAGAATAATAGCTTTCTAGCTATAATGATGATTAAATTGTCAAAAGGGTTTTGAGTGATTCTTTCACAGAGATACTTGATGAAGAGAACTTAAATTTAAATTTCTACATTGCTATTGTTAAGCGAGTCTCTGCAATATTATATCTTTATGTATTGTTATCTTGATGTGGTATGTATGTAATGTACTTATCTACACATCTTTTTTTATATATATAAAATAATACATATCAATTATATTATTATATGACTCTGAATCATGGGCAAAGAATAGTACAAAAAAAACTACTCTATTGTAGCTCAGAGTAATCTATGCTAACAAACTACCTTGCCCCGTAGTCAATCTATTCTACCTAACTTCATACGCCGAGCACACCATTATGATAAGATAAAATCAAGTACTTCTACAAAAGCTCCCAGAGACACTTAAAACTAGCATAGACTAAAACTAAATAGCAAATTAAAAAACTACAGACCCTAACAGCCCAAACCTGAGATCAAGCCCAAAGGCCCAGGCAAAGGCAAAACTAGCAAGAGGACGATGACTCTGCACCTCCTGCCGACGCATCCCCCCCGCAGTCTCCGGTGGCAAATACTTCCAACCCATCACCACTGGGCTCAACCTTTGCCCACCACCAAGGCAGTCGACAAGAACCAAGGCCGATATGCTGCTCAACGGTCACCCAAAACCTCAAATCCGGCAAAATTTACCGATCTACACAACAAGATGCTGAGAAACGCACTAAGAACAGTCACCAAAAACTCCTTCTGAATGTACTTATCTACGCACCTTTGTTAAGATGTCATTTTAATAAAAGTTGCTATCTTATTACGAGTGGTTATATAATAAGTGATATATATGGTCTTGACTAGTGATATTATAGAAATTAAATGTGAACGACTCAACTGGCAAGGCTAGCTAGTGGCACTTGCTCTCTAGCTTTCATGAATTAACGGATCGATAAGTACTTAAAGATTAACAATTAGCAACTGAGTTTTGTAGTATTTATTGTCTTACCTAGTAGACGTACACAGCCGGCCACCCTCATTAAAATACATCTACGTATGATGGATATTCGTTAATTATTCTGTGTTTGTTTGTGTCGGTTGTGGCGGTAGGTGATTCTGTAGTACTACAGAAATAAATTCGCGAGGGTGGGCAGAAAATTTGTTCCCTCACATTAGTGAGAAATTTAGAAGGGAACAACTATATATACAACACAAATTAGTATTAGCTCTAGGAATACTAATTAGCAGTATGGCTGAGGAAGAAGCAGTGAAGCTGTTTGGCACTTGGAGAAGCCCTTTTAGCCGCAGAGTGGAAATAGCTCTGAAGCTCAAAGGTGTCGACTTCAAATACTATGAAGAGGATCTGACCAACAAGAGCCATCTGCTTCTCAAATACAACCCAGTTCACAAGAAGATTCCTGTGCTCGTCCACAACGAAAAACCTATTGTAGAGTCCCTTGTCATTCTTGAATACATTGACGAGACCTGGAAAGAAGGATTCCCCATATTGCCTAAAGACCCTTGTCAAAGATCACATGCACGCTTCTGGGCTAGGTTCCTTGATGAAAAGGTAATAAAATACAATGCTTTGCATTTGGGGACTCGTTTGTTCGACAGTGCTTTTAGAAATGTTAACTTGTTTAGTAGAAATAGTTAAAAGTGCTTCATGAAAAAGTACATGTCACGCAGTTCCTGGATGCTTCACAAGGAACCACTTCCGAGTGTAATTCTGTAGTTTGTAGAAAAATGTCATATGCTAGCTTCTAAGTTCTAACAAAAGCGCTCCCTATGCCAAACAAGCCTTTAAGGATTGTTATGTATATACTCTCTCCTTAACTGGTATATGGCATCATTTAATATTGTACACTGTCGATCATAACTTAGTTAATTAATTCTCAAATTGTCAGTGAATTTTGTGTATTTAGTGCCTGCCTGCGATAGAGGAAGCTTGCTTGAGGAGTGTAGACCGTGAGAAGGCTGTGGAAGAAGCATGCGAGCTTCTAAAACTACTCGAAAATGAGCTCAAAGACAACAAGTTCTTTGGGGGAGAGACTATTGGACTGGTGGATATTGTCGCTAGTGTCATAAGCTGCTGGCTCAAAGCTTTTCAACAAGTTGCGGGAGTAGAGCTGTTAACCAAAGAGAAACTTCCCAAGCTTTGTGAATGGAGTGATGAGTTTGTCAGCCATGCTGTTATTAAGGGATGTCTACCTCCAAGTGATAAGCTACTTGCTTCACTCCGTGCTCACTTTGAAACTGTTGCATCCAAGGAACTTTGTACGTGATTTAAAATCACCTCAAGGTTCTCTACATTAATTTCAAAAAAAGTTGGTAAAATCAAAAACGGATTATTTTGATCGTGACTAGATGTTATCATGTTTCGGTTAAAACTTAAAAGTGTGAACCCCACATTTACATTGGAAAAATAAGACATTCTTGGTTTAGGGTTTACAAGAAATTGATCGAGTTTCTATCTACATTCATTGACAATTAATTTTTGAGTATGATGCTAATATTACAATCTTATTATACTAATTTGTTTTTTCTAATTTGTAAAGTTGAATTAAAAGTAAAATTTTTGTGGAAATCACTTTAGCAACGATTATTGGTCAAGCACTACTAGAAAAATGGCCAATAGCCACGCCCCTTTTGGATACACTTTACTAACCGTGTCATTTGATAGAGCAAATGACACCCTTTCGTATTTTTGGTATTATTTGCTTTATGAATACAGATAACTGTGATAAAATAAAAGATATATTTAAAAAAAATATTTTACTAAAAATATAAATTTAGATAAACACAAAAGTCGGTATTCATTGCTAAATAAAAGACTAAATTAATTTATTATCGTTTAATGTTCAGATAAACATCTTATATACATACGGTTAAGGGTGTGAAAATCAATCTTTTAGATTTAGTTTATCCAATTTAAAAATTAATCTTCCCTTATTTGCAGAGTATTGCAAAATACCTATATCCTTCTTCTTCTTTTTTCTATTTAAAAATTTATTTGAGCTTCCTATCGATAATTAATCTTGCAAAATTACTCAATACACTGCCATTTTGTGCACAGATGCACACTGATATCCGTATTCATTGTTCATTAGGCATGGATTTCTGTATGAAGGCAAAACAAAATCTATTTGACTACTTCTGCCATTTTAAGATAATAAAATCACTTTTACATATATTCCGTATAAAAAACAGACAAAATAAAATAAAATCAGGAAATTATAGTGATCATGTGTGTGTGGGTATGTTGTGTTTTATAACCGTATAATGATGGCCTTCCATTTGCTAGGAGAGATTTTCATCCAAGTTATGAAAACTGTTTTTCGTCTTCCACTTTCAGATTTGGCTTATTTCTCTCAAAACAAAAATGATGAAGATATGGCTTCATACTTTGATCTAATTTGGCAAGGCGAGACAACAGGGCTGCATTCTCCTCAAACAACAGGGCTGCAATCTCCTCAACAACTGGTCTACTTCAGTCAAATTTCAGTTTTATATGTATGACATACTTCCTAGCTAGGATATATCTTTTCTTCGCTGCAGGTTATGTCTATGGGCATGTTTTGGGATTTGATCATATTCTAAAGGCGGTGAAGCATATTGGAGGGTTCTTAAGTTTGAGTCGATCTGTTTCTCTACGTGGGGTGATGGGTAGGGCACTTCCATGCCACGACTCGGTTGCTCGATATGGCCTTGCACAGAGATGAAGATAACAGAGAAGAGAAAGGAGGCGGGGGAGAGGATTTGGTTGCCGGAGCCAGCAGCGAGATTGGAAACAAGATATGGGATCTCCCAATTTGCTATTCTACGTAGAGTTCAAAAACATACGGTTCAGAGTACAAATACAAACAAATACGGTGATAAACAAATAATAATTATTAAGAAAACAAAAGAACTAACAAATGTAGTATCCGGAAAATAGAAAATAATTAATATTTCTTTTTAAAAAGAAACAAAATTATTATATTTCAAAAAAAAGAAAAATAAATTATTATTCTAATAAAAATAATTAATAAGAATAAGAAATAAACTCAGGAGATAAATGTGGTGGGACCCACATTATTGGAGAGATACGGAAATCAAATATGTATCCTTTGATTACTAGAACCTGCGATAGAGAATACGCTTTTATATTCCGTGGCTGCACCGTATCTAATGAGTTTTTAATACGGTTATCCATATCCTATAAGGCAAAAGATACGGAAGAAAATTTGTATCCTATGAGACTTTTATTAGTAGTGAAGATTTCCCAGCCATATAGATGATAGATTTCTATTTTTTTATTTTTGAAATAGCAAAGGAATTTCTTGAAACAAGAAAATTGAATGTAAAAACTCACTTTCACACACACATGGTTTGGGTGGAGCAAACAGGGTGAAAAGATCCTTAGTGCTAGATAGACGGCATCTCTAAAATTACTAATGCTCAGTTGGGTACGGCCCCTTCCTTTTCCTGCGCAGTATAATGGAGGCCAAAAATGTTTTGTTGCAGGGCTCACGGTGGAGAGTAGGGAATGGTGAGAAAATTGAGATTTGGAAGAATAAATGGATACCGGATAGTTACCCTCGCTGCCTTTCTTCTCCCCCCAATTTTGGGGTCCCTAAATATGTTACAAAGTTAATCGATCCGATACTCAGGTGTTGGGATAAAGCTAGCTAGATTGGAGGAGTTATTTTCACCTGCAGATCTGGAGCTAATACTCTCTATTCCCTTGGGTAGAAGAGCGTCTGTTGATCGTCTTGTTTGGCATTTTTCCAAAAAATATACTTTTACTACAAGTAGTGCTTATTTTGTTGCTAAAATATTGCTCTTGGAGTGGTTCTTGCACCTCCACCACCTGTGTGATCCATACCGGGCTCTATGGAAAACACTTTGGGGAGCCAAGTACCTGAAAATGTGGCTCTTCATGCTTGGAGATGTGCAAATATTTTACCCACAAGGGATGGTTTTGAGTAGAAAAGGCTATTAGGTGATATGAGTTGCTTGATGTGTAACCATAATTATGCAGATGCTATGCACTTGTTTGTACACTGCTGTTATGCTCAGAGGGTCTGGAATGCGGCTTCTCGGATACATGGAGTAGTTAGTTTCAAGGATGTCTTGCTATCCTTGGCTGACAGCATGTCTAAATAACAGTTTGTGCAAGCACTTATATGGTGATTTGGTCCATTTGGAAAAATAATAATTCATAACGTGCAACTGAGATTGGTTGAGGTAGCTATACTCAGTATAGGTTTAAGAAGGCTAATGTGGTCGAAAGTCAGTGGCGGACCTAGAAACTTAGTTATGCGAGGGTGAATTTAAACCATAATAGCTAACGAAAACTGAAATCCTTGTCCACCCATTTCCAAAAAACAATTTATGCATAAAACATATGAAATAAGGAGAAATTTTTATGATATTAGATTAAACATGCATGAAATCATCAAAATCATGACACTTGTGGGGGCAAAAACTGCATAATACACTTTCAAATGCATAAAATTGTCCAGAGCTTCTATATATATCAGTGTGTATGTGATGATGTAGTGTGGGCGGTAGCCCCCACTACCCCTATGCTAGGTTTGCCAGTGTCGAAAGTAGTAGGGCAGCGCGGCAAGTGCAGTGCTGGCAGAAGCTGGAGACAAGTTGGCTCAAGTGTAATTGCAACAGTGCCTTTGTTGCTGCCACAAAAAGGCTGGTAGTGGTGCTGTGAAACTAGAGGATCACGGGCAGTTTTAGGCTGGAGTAGCTAGGTAAGCCCTTTATGCAATTAACCTCTCCTTTTTATGGAGAACTAATTGCTTTGATGGAGGGTATGAAATTGGCTGAGGCACTAAGGTTGTTTTTTAAATTGACTGTTTATTGTTGGTCCAAGTTTTGGCTCAAGACATTGCTGATTTATCTATCTTGTGTCTACATAAACTCTGGAGACTTTTGCCAACAAACAAGTCTTCGGTAATGGTTGGGATTTGCTCTGACCTAGCGCTCTGCTAGGGTTTGAGAGAGGCTCTCCATTACGGTGTGAATCTCTTGTACCTTCTCCGTTTGTCAATGGAGACCATGGCAGGCTTTCGTCTGCTAATCCTTTGTGTGTGTGATGCTTTCAGCGATGGCTGCGATGTGGAAGATTTGGGTTTGGATCTAAACAGGTTCTTTGGAGGATCGACCCTGGTGGTGGCTATAGGGGAGGGGAGCGGCAGGTTGGTGCCGTGTACGGTTCCTGTTTCTCGGTGGAGGAAACTGGATCCAACTTGGTTTTTATCTGATAAGATGATTGCAGTGAAGGTTGGGTGGTGTTGCCGGCCTCCCCTTCTTAATTCTTCTGTTGATGGCGTCGATGGTGCTGCACGGGGGCTATGCTTCTAGCCCTCTGACGGTAGTGGAGATTCGGTGGCAGTGGCGGCGCGATGTTTGGTTTCAGATCTCGTGTAGCCACGTACTGGGTGTTTCTCCTCGTTTGTCAACTATGGGGATGGAGGTTTCCAGAGCGACGACTCCACTACTTGGGCTCCTTAGGCTGGTGATGCTCAACGTGGTGGCTATTCAGGCTATGTTGGTGATGGCTTGAAGGAAGTTAGTAGGGCGCCGACCTCTTTTCTAGCGACGGCGACATGCAACTTGGTAGCAGCTATGTTGTGGAGTAGCTGTTTGCTAGGGTTTCAGACGATTTGGGTTGTTGGGCTTATGTATTGGGCTTAGTCTGGACTGGGATGAATTTGGTCCATATGGGCTCTAGGGTTTAATTTTTTAATTTAATTTTGGACCTTCCTCTTTTTGTACAAAGAGATGATGGACCTATCTTTTTCTTGCATTGAGCGAGAGAAATCGCAAAGAAAAGAGAGACCTCGTCATCCCCATTGGGGTATTTTAATCTTCTTCGAGGCTCTGTTTTTCTTTGTTTTGGGCTTAATCCTAAAAGGTGGGTGTGCTAGGAGATTACTAATCTGTTTGCTCTTTTAGTTAGGGGTGGCTTTATAGCAGTTTCTACATAACGATTCTTTCTGTCGATCTCATAGGAGTGAATCGTGTTTGTACTGTTTTGTAAATTACATAATGAGATGACCTCTTTTACTCAAAAAAAAAAAAAAAAATCTATCTTGTGTCTACTTTTAGAGGAAGTGAAAGAAACTATGAGCATAAATGTAGAGTTTAAATTGCTTCATACTCCATGTGCTATTAATAGTTCATGTACTTGCAAATCATGCCTTGAACTCGAGTGAGAGTCAAGCTTGGTTTGTTGCTACTCCTAAAATTATAAGATATGTCATTCTAAGTGATTGAAATCAGTAATTGATTTAATAAAATTTATTTTCATGAAAAAAAATAATAATAATAAAAATCCTCGTTTAAAAATGTTCCTATATACACTTTAAAATGCTAAAGGATTTCATTCTTGAGCTCTTGGGCCGGATCTTCTAAGCAATGTAAATAAACTTGAGCAAGAAAATCAAACACAAAAATTCAGGACATGGTTAGGGTGAATGGAGCAAAACCGCTGAAAGAGAAATGTAAGGAATGGCTCCCAGCAACTATGAGATTGCACGGGTCGGTGTTCATGGTTACTAGTCGCAACATCATGTTCCTCATCACATAGATTTTATATCTTGTTCTCTCTGTTTTCTTCTCCCAGCTTTCCACCTCCAGGTCTTTTTTTTTTTTTTTTTTTCTTTTGGGCGAAGTTCCACCTCCACGTCTACACTACTTTGTGGCTTCCTCCGCTAAGACCACGTGTAGCAATAAAAGATAAATCCTAACCAAAGTATCATCCGTTCAGGGCCGGTCCTGAGATTGTAGAGGCCTGAGGCGAATATATACATTTTTTTTTCCTTATCAAATTATTTTTTATTTAATTTAATAATTATATAATGATAACAGCGAAAAGAAACATATAATATTTATGTTATATAAGTATTTCAAAGACATACGACTCGAGAACATGTCTGTACGAAAAAAAAAAAAAAAACTAATTCAAAAATATACAAAAAACTTAAGAAAATATATGCAAAAATGTCATTAGTGGGATTCAAACTCATGCTGAAAAAGACCCCTAAAAGGCAGCCTTGCCACTACTCTAATTTATAACATTGGTGATTTAGGCGCATAGTTTATATATATTATATAATATTTACTGAAAGTCAGAGTTATGAGGCTCCCGGAAGCTGGTGGCCTGAGACGGTTGCCTCAGTGGGCGGCCCAGCTCTGCATCCGTTCTTGTCCTCCCAAAATAAATAATAAAGACAATACTAATCTAAAACAAAAACAAAATAAAAAATAGAAAATTACAAAGAAGTGTCACTTTGAGACTTATATAGGTACCACTAGTTATAAAATTACTTGATAACAACCTCAATAAATAGATTTAAAATAAATAAATAATAAAAATAAATTTTTTTTTTCTAGATAGTAAATTATATTACCCACTCTGGACTGGAATCTAATTTAGATGAAATTTCCAGCCACAAATAATATTTTAGATATCACACTATTTAAAAATAAAAGGCAGAAATATCACTTTGGTCATCGAACTATGTTTCGCTCGACACTTTGGTCATCCAACTTTTAAAAACTTCACTTTGGTCATCGAACTATATCACCGTATATCACTTTGGTCATTCCGTCTGTTTTCTCCGTTTTCTCTGTGTCAATTGAACCTCACACGTCTAATAAGTAGGGGTATATTTGTCAATCCAGAATTAGACTGTTAGAGACTACGGGGCGAACATATACTGTACTCTCTCTCTCTCTCTCTCTCAGCCAAATGGTCTCCATCATCAGTAATCAAAGTATCACCCAGAAGGTCTAAACATGAAGAACAACCACATATACTATAAGGCTGACTCAATTAACAAGATTGGTCGTGAAGGTAGGCACCACCAAAGAAATACCAAAAAAAAAAAAAGAATCAATTTTGGCAGAGAAGATTTTTGACGCATATGAAACTGGGCAGAGAATAACTTGGGGTTCTTCATCAACTACACAAACTTCTCAAATTCTGCACAATTCCAGGATCCTAATCAAATTCAGTAATACCCAAATACTTAATTTCCCTTTCACCAAAATTGAATGAAAATTGGAGGTGGGAGTGGTCCGTTATCAATTCCTGATAGAGGAACAATTGGACAATTAACAAAGAGAAATTCCAGAGTGGGAGGAAGAAGAACTATGAGGAAGGTAGAAGAGCAACTAGCTGGCCTATAGTCTCATGCGCTCACCCCAAGAGGTTATAGAAGTCCAACTCACTGAAAAACAATCTCTTTATTCTTTAAGAACCAGATCTAACGGGTTTGCGACAATAGCTTTAAGTTGAACGCAATAACAGGCATCAATCGGAGCAACAATTCTGTGATCTTAAACTCTAACAAATTTTCCAGAGGCCATTACCCAAGTAAGAAGCTCCACCCCAGTCCAACTCTAACCCCATTCCCTTAGAAACTACTCTCGGAGACTCTGAGCTCTGCTGCAGATCACTTGACATTGAGATCGATTTGATGGGAATTGGGTGCCGTGAAGAACAGGGAGCAAGGAGAAACAACCTGGAGGTCTTCATGAATTGCTTGGTCTGGGATGATAAGGATTGATATCAACTTTTTGTTCTTTTTGTTTCGGTGTGGGTTGAAGAATTTATGAACTTCTTCAGAAATTTCTTGTTCCTTTTCGTTTGAATCGGGTTTAAGAACTTCGGAAGAAGATTGCTTGAACCCTTTTTTTTAAATAAAATTTAGTATAAAAGGACAATTTTACCCTTTAAAATTCAGTCACGTGCACAGCACGTGCAAATTTTTAACGAACTACTAACAGTAGACTGACAGAAGTATCACGTTGATATGAAATATAAAGTCCGGGTATCACATTGATAACGTTGTAAGTTTAGTTATCATATTGAAAGTCTCCTAAGTGTCGAAACACCGTTGGTGACTTTTTCCCTTTGTTAATACTCCTATAACTTTTTTGGATGTATTACAATACGATTGTAATCGACTCTATTTGAGTCTTTCTATTATATGAAGATAATTCTCTTATTCAAAAAAAAAAAATCAAAGCATACAACGAACAAAAAGAGGAAGAAAATGATTGATTTAATAAATCGAGGAATTATAAAAGGAGGGAAAAGTTGGCAAAATTGGAGGAAGATTTATGTTTAGGCGGGAAAAGTTAGATTAAATCATAAAAATGGCAGGCAAAACTTTTCATCTCCAAAATACCCTTGGAGTTAACAGAGAAAATGGAGAAAACAAACGGAATAACCAAAGTGATATACGGTGATATAGTTCGATGACCAAAGTGAAGTTTTTAAAAGTTGGATGACCAAAGTGTCGAGCAAAACATAGTTCGATGACCAAAGTGATATTTCTGCCAAAATAAAAATACATGCACTAAAGCTGCTTTACGAAAATAATAATAATAATAATAAAATCCTCGATGACGAAAGCAGTGACAAAATGGTTTAAGAAAGAGTGACTAATGAACAAATTGTCAAACAAGGTTTGTGTCTAGATCTTTCCTCCAATAAATCTTCATTTAAGTATTGTTATTGAACGAAGTGGAGAGACTTCGTAGGGGCTAAGTAAACTCTGCTCTATAAGAACCCCTAGAAGGAAAAGTCACTCATATCAAGACTAGGACTGGAGTTGGTATCGTCATGGGTGAGGAAGTGAAGCTTTTTGGTGTTTGGGGAAGCCCTTTCAGTCGGAGGGTGGAAATGGCTCTGAAGCTGAAAGGTGTCGAATACGAATACTTTGAAGAGGACCTGCAAAACAAGAGCGATCTGCTTCTCAAATACAACCCAGTTCACAAGAAGATCCCTGTGCTCCTACACAAAGGAAAACCAATAGCAGAGTCTGCTGTTATTCTTGAATACATCGATGAGACATGGAAGGGCTTTCCTCTATTGCCTAAAGACCCTTATCAAAGAGCCACAGCTCGGTTTTGGGCTAGGTTCGTTGAGGAAAAGGTAACACTATATTGTCGGTTTATATATATTTTCATTAATAAAAAAAATTCTATCATGTCTAGTTGTTTTTGCCTAAACTTTTTTGAGACAATTTGTCGAATGCCTTAACTTTGCAAATTGTCAACTTGTTTGTTGGTGTTCAGTGCATGCCTGCGTTATTCAACTGCACTGTCGCGGAGGATCGTAAAAAGGCTGTGGAGGAAGCTCATGAGACTCTGAAACTACTTGAAAATGAGCTCAAGGATAAGAAGTTCTTTGGGGGAGAGGACATTGGATTTGTGGACATTATTGCTGACTTCATAGGAGGCTACTGGCTTAGAGATATTCAAGAGATTGTCGGATTGGAGCTCTTAACAAAAGAGAAATTTCCCAAGCTATGTGAATGGAGCGATGAGTTTGTCAACCACGCTGCTATTAAGGAATGTCTGCCTCCTAGAGACAAGCTAATTGCTTTCTTCCGCACCCGCTTTGGTGCAAAGCCATAGATGACTTACAAGCATCTTTTGTCTCATGATATACAATAATAAATCTAGATTGTCGATAACAATAAATCTAGATTGTCGATAACAATAAATCTAGATTGTCGATCATAATAAGTCCGGTTCTTATGTATGTCTGTAATATATGTTTTCAGCTGAAATTAAAGATCGAGTTAAAATTTCGTGATCGTCGGTGCTCACAGTCCCCAGCTGAATCCTGTCTTGCACAATCATATATAAAATGAACATATATACTGCTTGGAGAAACTCTGCCCTTGCATCTCCCCGGCAGTTTTTGTCACAACCTTAATTAGAGCATTATCTATCGTGTTGATGGTGACACAAGTCTCGCCAAATAAGTTCAGAGAAGCTCACAGCAGTTTGTCAAAATCCAGGGATTATTTGTGATTAAGTATTGTCATTGGTATTGCTCAATATCAATGCCCAAAAATAGATTGAACAAATCTGTAAAATGACAGATTCTAAATAGTTCTTCGAAACAAAAAGAAAATCTAACTCACAAAAATCAATGACAGGAAATACTTCATTCATCAGTCATAATTTTGCTTTTGAAGAAGGAAAACACGAAAATTGATCGAAATACGGGCAAGATGCATAGCCAATAAATAGATTAGAATTTTGCTGAAAGAGTAAAGAAGGGGGGCAAAGTAGTTTGTTTCTTTAAAGGTTTTTTCCTCCATGAACTAGTAGCTACCTTCCGTGCTTGCTTTGAGAGCATTACTACTACTTCCAAGTAGATCGGTTCCAACCTACTTGGCTTCATGTTTCATGAAAAATCTACGAGTATATATTGTGATAAATGGTGGGTTTATGTCGGGTTTTGATATGATCATAGGAACCTGATTTCATTTACCAATAACCTTGGTCTACTTTTACATGGATCTTATTATGTAAAAGAATAAAATGAGGCATGGGTCACAAAGAAATATAATGAAAAGGGAGAAATATCACTTTGGTCATCGAACTATGGCTTGCTCGACACTTTGGTCATCCAACTTTTAAAAACTTCGTTTTGGTCATCGAACTATCTCACTGTATATCACTTTGGTCATTCAGTCAGTTTTCTCTGTTAACTCCAGGGGTATTTTGAAGATGAAATGTTTTACCCGCTATTTTTATAACTTAATCCAATTTTCCCCGCCTAAAGTTTTACTAAACATAAAACTTTATCCAATTTTGTCAACTTTTCGCTCCTTTTATTCATGCATTCATCATAAGTAATCAAAGCATAAAACAGAGAAAAATAATCGAGTAAGAGAATGATTCAAAGTGAGGGAATATAAGAGGAAGAAAAATATTGTTTTAATAAATCGAGGAATTATAAGAGGGAAAAGTTGGCAAAATTGGATGAACTTTTTATGTTTAGGCGGGAAAAGTTGGATTAAGTTACAAAAATGGCGAGTAAATCTTTAAATCTCTAAAATACCCTTGGAGTTAACAGGGAAAACAGACGGAATGACTAAAGTGATATGCGATGATATAGTTCGATGACCAAAATGAAGTTTTTAAAAGTTGGATGACCAAAGTGTCGAGCGAGCCATAGTTCGATGACCAAAGTGATATTTCTGCCTAATGAAAATTGAATAGTCATAAATGCATTATTCTTCAAAACAGACTACAGTGTCTGGGTATTATAATTTGAGCTAGTTCATGAAACCAAGATCAAGTAAAACATAAAAGCTCAGCAATGCCCCATGTTTGTTGATGATAGCTAGATCAATGAGAACGCAAAATCTAAGTTTGTAATCATCAATGGTCAAGGTCCTTGACAATGGTCACAGGGATTGAAGCATTCGTCATCACATAGTCGCTCACACTTCCAAGTATAACCCTATATTGAACAATCACATGAAACATAAATCTTAGATCAATCACAAGAAACTTAAATCAGAAAAATTAAAAGAACAAAATAGTAAAAGAACATTGCATACCTTTTAAGGGTACCAAGTCCTCTGCTTCCCATCACCAGAGAGTCTAATTTCAGATCCTCAACTGCTTCAAGAAGCTTCTCCCTTGCATCTCCCCAGTACAGCTTTGTAATAATGCTCACCTATCACAACCAAATAAAAAGAAATTCGTAATTAAAACCCAGATGGCGGATTGGATTGGATTGGATTGGATTCGGTACAAGAGAAAACAGAGGATTAATCAAACAAAATAAACCTCTTTCTGCCTAGAAGCAGTGTCGAGTGTATCAAGAACTTCCATATCAGTTTGTACCCCATACTTTTTCATAACCTCAGGCTCTCTAAACTCAGACAATGGAATAAGAGCTGCAATAAAACCCAGATCAGACACAACCTTCAAGCCTCGAGGTCTATAAAATTGAGGATTAGGCGATATTAGCATCCTAATAACACAAAGAATAAAAGCTTTAGGCTTTAGAACTTACGAGAACCAGATTTGGCCCAGAGGACGTTGCGAGACTCGTCGACTTTGTTGCTGTTGATGTGGATGATGCAGAGGGTGTCACCTTTGTCGACCAAGTTGTCTACGGCCCATTGAAGAGCGTTTTTGCTGCTCTTTGAGAAGTCCATGGCCACACCAATCCTCCTATCCTTCACCATGTTTCTGATCTTGATCTCTCTCTGTTTGCTCAGCGTCCTTGTTCTTGCTCCTTATGTACCAGTTGTGTTGCTAGTCAGAGAAAGAGAAATAAGAGTAGCGTGTGGGGTTGTGAACGTTAAAAAATAGCTTAGAGAGGAAGCAGAATATAAAGAAGGTAGATAGAAGGGCTTCTGTGCTGGTTTACTTTTCCGTTACAGATCATAGACCATTCGATGGTCACCTTCAAAAACATGAACGGTAAAAGAAATTGTGCTTGAATCATTCTTCCACGCAAGGTGATTAGGTGTTTACCTGTTTAGGTTGTTCAACTAAAAAACAAAAACAGAAAAGATGTGTTCAACTAGATATTTTCTTTTCGTAGAATTCAGCTAGATATTTTCTATTTATATTTCGGTGAGATTTTTTTTTTTTTTCAATTCCAAATAGGTATTGATTTATTGTGGCAATTTGTGATTAAAATTACTTAAATAACGCTAACATCTTAACCGAAATATAGACTAAACCTTACAATTGGTCATCCAAAAAAACCATTTTGTTTAAAGAGCATTTCGGAAAAAAAATTATAATTGTGTTATAAACCCTTAAACTATTCAAACTAATGTCGGGTTATTCCATGATTCTAGGAGGAGGAAAAGTAAAAGTTCCTTCTCTTTTGAGAAGTTGACGGATACTTCTAGGAAGGAACAAGAGAGCTTGATTTGATTGAACTGTGAACCAAATTTTCCTTTTCAAGTTAGAAATCCAAAACCATTAAATTGAGATAATCAAAACCCCATAAGGAAATAAATGATGGAGAATTAAGCAGATGAGATATTAAGGGAAGCTGCTTTGAACTTTCCTTTGTCCTTGTCATGACTCATATACACATCCAATTCTTCCTTGATTAACAGCTTATCTTGCCATTCTTTTGCTGCATTGCCAGTTCAAAATTTTGGTGCGTCCAATAATTTTGGGTCCCTTAAATCAATAAAATAATATTTATTATTATAAAGAAAAAGAAAATAAATAATAAACTTGTATTACTTAATTGTGTATGAGTGCGATCCATGTGATCAGCATGAGTGTAAAAGTAATACAATTTGAGGACATATGTGAGTTTTATGTCCTGGGAAAGATTTTATCCCGGCACCGAGTTGGACTTTCGCACCGAGAAAACAGGAGAGAAAACTGGGGTTTGGAAAGAGTGAAGGAGCAGTGGTCGCTTGTCCGGCGGCGCCTCCTCGTCGATCGAGGCTTCCCGCCTCAGCGACGAATGACAGGTGTTGCCGGACGGGAGATGGGGGTCTTGGGACCTTCGATTTTGTCTTCTTTGCGGTGGTCGGGGCGTGGCATGTTTCTTCTCTACTCTCAGGCAGCGGCGCAGGCGAGGAGGAGGATTTCGGCGGCAGCGCAGGCTTGGAGTAAGGGGTTAGAGGCCAGATCGTGGTGGCGGCTTGCCATGGATCGTATGGCGCTGATCTCTGCTCGGAGGTGGGTCGCTCGGCGATGTTTGCAGCAGTGGGTTCGGGCTCCCAGGAGGATGGGCACAAATTGGTGGAGCGATTTCGTTCCGAGGTGGAAGTGCTCGGCGATTCCATTCTTGTTTGTCAGTGGTTTGGATTGGAGTGGATGTGTTTCCAGATCTGGATCCGGCCGACGACAGGCAGGTGAATCGGTGTGGCTTGCGGTGTTGAATGGGTACCTCTGGGGTGGTGAGCTCGAAGGGCAAGAGTTGTGGTGGTGGACTGCCGGCGGTCAAATTGGAGAGAGGGAATGTGTTTGTCATAGCTTTGGTCTGGTGTGTGGAGGGATGGTCAATCATGGTAGTTTCTTTCAGTTTTTTATTAGGGTTTTAGTTTCAGGTTTTTGATTAGGTCGAATAAATCGTCCCTACTCTTTTGAGCTAGGGTTTGGAGATTCTGGTCGTGTTGTGGAGCCATCTATATGGTGTTACTCCTGGGAACAATATGTTATAATTTCGATGCTGGTTGGTTATCAACGGAAATGTGGATTTCCCTTGCACGTGGTCTGGCGGTTTATGGACACGATGTGGAAGAGGGTGGAGTGGTTCGTCTGGATGTTGGTGACGAGGTCGTATCGTGACGCTCGGGATTGGTTATCGTTCTTTGTAGCCTGGGGTGATAGGCGGAAAAATTGGTTAGGGGTTGGACCTTTTCGGTTCATGGATGTTACTATTAGTGACGGACCCATAACTAGGGATCTTGGTAGGAATATGTGTCGTGGTGTAGATACCACAACCGATTATTCCAATGCTTTGTAATTTTGTTGGTTATTAATGGATTCTTTTCTTCTCAAAAAAAAAAAATGTCATGTATGGAAAATCTAACATAAAAAATTTAAGTCTTTATTCCCCAGGGCCCGAAAGGCCCAAAACAAACCCATAATTCATTTTCTCATTTGCTCATCAACCCCATGAGTCAGAGTTTAAGCCTTTCAGAGTCCACTTGGTATTGACTTTTCTTTCATGTTTAAGATTTCCTAGTGCTATTAGGTTCAGGATTTAGGCTCTATAAAAAACCACTGGCATAGGCTTTATATCTTATTCCAATCTTTGGTCGATTATAAACCTTCTCAAACAAGGTACGGATTACTTTTTAGTAATCATTTTGGGATGGGCAACAACAAGCATCGTGGGAGAAGATCAAACAAGAAGAAGAAGACTAATCAGTCTTCTCCTCGAGGAGAAATCATTGCAGCATCTCAAGGAGAGACCAGCGTTGCTTCTCAAGGAGAAAGCCGAAGTATTGCATCTGAGGGAAAACCAACCAACCGTTTTATTGGACCTCAGTTGCCGAACCTTGCGGAAACCGACTTGGAGAACACTAAGCAACTTGGGAATGATGATCTAATGTCTAAGATTCTACAGAAGTATGGTGATGCTTCTGCAGATCATGAAAAAGAAATGTTTACCAGGCCGCTACGAGTTTATGGAGTCGAGTCGGTAATCACCAAAGCCAAAACTCATAAGGTGGAAGAGGCCAATGTAGAGATGCCTCCACTACTTCTGGATGACTTCGTTTTGGAGGGTATGCCTACAGCTTTTGGGAAGACAAGGAAACGAAAGATTAAGGAAGAGGATTGAATTATGAAGGAAGCAGATCAAGTTAATGGGAAATGATCGATTTAACGTATTGATCAACATGGGAGCGAGGGAATTGGCTTAACCAAATTTATATAATATTGTTAATATTAGATTGATAGATCCATAAGTGATAGTGCTCGTGACGTATTGCTTAGTTAGGCTAGTGGTCTATATTATTTGACTAGTTATTTTTTAAGATTAATTTCAGTTTACCCCCTGAGGTTTGGGGGTGTTATCATTTCACCTCCTTTACTTTCAATTTTGACTTTTTACCTCATAAACTTTCTAATTTCAATCAGCCGTGTCCAATTTATCCTATTCCGTCTAAATTGGACTTTAACTCTGACATTTGAGGGCTAAAATGGTCATTTCAAGATAAAAAATAAAAATAAAAAATAATTAAAAATTTTCCTTTTAAAAAAAAAAATTTGTGTCTTCAACCTATGCACCACAAGTTATAATAGGTTTATAAAAACAAAAAAATACTCTAAGTGGTTGAAAGCCGCTCGCTGATCTACGATATTTGTGATATATCTCTGATAAAGTGAAGAATTTTAGGATATATCCCCAATAAAGTGAAGAAATATCTGTAAAAAAAATTTACACTTTATCTGTAAATAAATATCTGTAAAAAATGATTTTACACAGATATTTCTTCACTTTATTGGGGATATATCATAAAATTCTTCACTTTATTGGAGATATATCACAAATATCGTAGACCTAAAATGATTTTACACAGATATTTCTTCACTTTATTGAGGATATACAGATATTTATTTACAGATAAAGTGTAAAATTATTTTTTACAGATATTTTTTAACTTTATTGGAGTTATATCCTAAAATTCTTCACGTTAGGAGATATATCACAAATATGGTAGACCAGCGAGCGGCTTTCAACCACCTAGAGTATTTTTTTTGTTTTTATAAACCTATTATAACTTGTGGTGTATAGGTTGAAGACAAAAAAAATAAAAACAAAAAAAGAGAGAAAATTGTATTTTATTTTATTTTTTATTTTTTATATATTTTTTGGTCTTGAAATGACTATTTTAGCCCTCAAATGTCAGAGTTAACGTCCAATTTGGACTGAATAGGAGAAATTTGACACGGCTGATTGAAATTGGAAAGTTCAGGGGGTAAGAAGTCAAAATTGAAAGTATAGGGGGTGAAATGATAACACCCCCAAACCTCAGGGGGGTAAACTGAAAGTAATCATATTTTTTATCATTGTATTAGACATAGATAATTCAGATAATTTCTAATTTCATCACATCTATATGAGGATGATATAGGTGAACGTATAATGACTATTAGCACACATAAATTACGAAAATTTGAATGAAGTATTTTAAAGTACCAACTCTTTGAGCACTTAATATATACTTGCAACTACATTTAAGATATTGGAAGAAACTAATAACTAACTCAATTGCGTTCACTTATTAGTATATAAATACAGTGAAGGGTCAAATACTGCATATAAGGGAGGTCAAATGAGATTACAAAAATCAAGCATTTCAATAAATTAATCCAAAAATGATACCAGATGCAATTCACAAATTAGAAGAACAAAGTGTTCGTTATTCTCATAAATCCTATTCACCGCAATTGAATCCCCATAAATATTATTTGTGGCCAAATACATTTATTCAAATTGACTGTGGCACTACAACTTTCTAATCATATACTGCCGATCGATATTTTGGTCATACCTGAATTCGGTGCGCTTGCTACGAGGGATTGTCCTCGTCTGCCTTCCTGAGCTGTGCTTTCCCTTCTGCGTGTTCTCTACTTGCTTCTTGGGTGACTCAATAGACCTATGGTGGTGTTGAGCATGTTGCTTGACGGTTGTGGTAGTTGTGATTATCGGTTGCAGTCTCATTTGTCTAATTAATTATTTATTTTTGTTTAAGGATATCTCTATTTGTGTTTAATCCAAACTCTAGGTTACTTGACCTAGTGGTAATAGGGTTCAATTAGAAGAATCTAGAGATTCTCTTTTCTTGTCTGATTCTAACTCAATGCATTGTAATCCTCTATATAAAGAGGCCCCTATTATCAATGATAATACACAGCGAATTTCTCTCAATTTCTGATTCCCTAAAACACGTAATCAGCACGAGCCCTAACCCTGAAACCCTATATTCGTAACCTTCAAATATCAGAAACCACCGCCGCCTACCTTGAAGCCCTCAATCCCAGGAACCCAGAACCGGCGGCACCACCCCCAAAACCGGCCGGAATCAACCTGAACCGGCTACCGGAAGTGTTCAAACCGGCTTCCCAAGAAAAATCCAAAGATCTCCTGTGTGGTTCACCATCTTCCTGTCCACCTTTCACTGCCACCTTTTGTCAGTAGCTGCACCTCGTCCTCAGAATCCGGAACCTGAAAAATCACCACCGGAACCGGCCAAAATCCAACCGAACCTGCCACCGGCATCCACCTGACCTGAACCGGCAGAAGGCCCCAGCCAAGCCCACGTGCATCAGCCAAACCGCCAAGCCGCACTGCCACGTCAGCTCTGAATCTGCCACGTCAGCACCCCCGGTCAACTGCCAGTCAACACCGGTCAACCCTCCGATCAATCGCCAGTCAACGCCGGTCAACATTTTTCAGGCGATTTTTCCGGCGACTTTTCCGACAAGTTTTCCGGTCAACTTTTTAAGGTAATTTTTTCTAAGAGTTCTCGTTTTTTGAAGTTTTTTTTTTTAATTTCTTCTCCTTTTCTCGGGGACTTCCAACATCCCTTCTTCTACCCCCCTTTCTTCTACATAGGGGAGACCAAAAGCCGAACTGTGGGGGTTCGTGCTCACTCCAAGCTTGGAGCTTGTAGAGTCCTCCAAACTTAGAGTTTGTTGAGAAGAAAACAATCGACCACATACATCGTTGTTTCGATCTAATCTAAAACCCCTCTTGAAATCGGATTTTCTTGGAAGCGTCTACGCTCAGAAAATTCCTAATTTCTTGGAAGCGACTACGCTCAGAAATTTAATAGTTTTTCGTGGTAGCCTTTTTCGCTCCAAAACTAACCATAATCTTGTGTTGTTTTTCAGGATGAGTTACCTGAACAAGTTGAACTTTGTTCCACTAGAAACAACTGGAGCAGGATACCATAGGTGGGTCCGAGATGTGCGCCAACATCTTAAGGCTGATGGACTTCTGGAAGCCATCCAAGAGCCTAGTCAGAACGTGCTCTCCATTGAGCAAGCTACTGCTTTTGAAGCAAAACAAGCTAAAGCCATAATTCTCATGACAAGGCACATGAATGACGCGCTCCAAAATGAATACCTCAATGAGGAAGACCCAAGAAAACTATGGGTAGAACTTGAGCAGCGATTTGGCAACGTTCGTGACTCTGCTTCCTGATTTAGAAGTGCGATGGCATAGCCTCCGCTTTTGTGATTTCAAGTCTGTGCTTGATTATAACTCGGAAGCTCTTAGTATCAAGTCTCTGATGGAGTTTTGTGGCCAAGCCATAACTGATTCGATGTTGATCGAGAATACTCTCTCTACCTTCCCCTTCTCTGCACTGATGATTTCAAAGAATTATCGGATTGATGTAAATGCAGGACGTATCACAAGGTTTCATGAGCTCATTGGCGCCATGAACGTAGCTGAAAAGCACGACAATATTCTTGTGAAGAACTATAATGCTAGACTCGTGGGAACTAAGCCTATTCCGGAGTCTAACCATAGTCGCGGCCCCAATGAAGGACGCAAGGAGCGAAACCCTAAGAGTAGGGATAATTCTGGACATTCTGGTCCATATGTTCGCCCTAAAGAGGAAGGAAATTACCGAGAGAGGCGTGCACGGAACTGTGGAGGTCAACGTGTGAAGAGAGAGAGAGAGGCGGAGCCTCCGACCATGGTGGTAATGCCACCAAGAGCATAGGTCGTCCAAATCGCGCCCCAATGGCGCCTCGATCAAGGGAGCCTGACCATAATGATGTTTGTTTTCGATGTGGATCAACTGAGCATTGGGCCAAAGCATGTACAGCACCCCAGAATGTTGCAAACGCATACAAGACGTATCATGAAGCAAGGGAAGCAAATTACATGGAACAAGAAGATCAAGATGGCGATCTCGATCTAAGGGTGGAAGACTACAAGGATCAAGACCCAGAAACTGGCGATTTTGATTAAGTCTTTTTTATTTTCCAAGAGATGTAGGCGATTGCCATATTAATTATTGGATTATATTTTCTTTGATCAAAGAAACAATGATGTACTCTATTGGCTTATGAATAAAATTTCGAGTTCTTTTCATTATGACTCAATTTTGATTCTGAGCATATTATTTTGTGACTACGATGGCTGGGCCATCAATATTAATTCAAGGACATGGAATAGCCCAAGTTCCACTTGCCAAATGGCACCTTGATTACAGCTGTCGCAGAAACTCTCTACGCTCTTAGGGCAACTCATACCCTATGAATAGCCAACGAATTCCATGCGAAAATGCATGTAGCGAACGGAAAAGAGTTCATTTGCCATACCTTTAATGATTGCGAACAAAGACGCATCTTAGAGAAGTTTATGTGTCCCTCTAGTAGACTCTATGTCACTATTAGAGCTATTTATCCTATAAAAGTTATGAGAGAAGATCTCTTAGATTTAGACACATATTGGCTTTGTCACTACATGATAGATCATCCTAGTCATGATATGATGATCCGTCTACAAAGACTTCACACTGACATCTTTTCTCTCGAGCGAAATGCAGCATGAATCAAAAGTTGATTCCTAGACTAAGTGTGACCGACGCTGTTGCCTAGGGCACCGCCTCCGTCCACCATCAGCCTAGGGCTAGCGTAGTTCCTATCCATGATGCCATGGATGGCATCCATCATGGTGATGGCGCCCCAGGTGATGCTGCAATCACCAACTTGCTTCAAATAGCGTTTTAGACACTCAGGCCTAACTAAAATACTCAATAGTTGCTTCTAAGGCCTCTCGCTCGCTTTACAAAACCTGTTCCTTAGGGAAATTAGGACTGAGACCGTCCTATGCAAAGGATATGATAATACTCATTCTGTTCTTACATCAAATCCATGGGGATTCTATGAACTGATTCAACCAACTTACGGACGTTTAAATATCTCATGATGTTGGTTGACACGCTAAACACGCTGGTCCAGTGTCGTGCAATTGTCCACTTGTAATGCTGCTTATGCTACACTCCTAGCACATATTATATGACAACGGGCTCACTCCCCGAATCATCATATTCAGTCAATTGGATTTGACTATGCTGGATAGTTTACATTGAAGACTTTCGATGGTTATTGTATTGGGACTGGTGTTGGACATCATATTCCCATGTACACACCCAAATGGTCTCGCGGAAATGACTACGATGATAGTCTGGACATTGGTAATGCGCACCACTCTCCTTATATCCGCTTGAGGTGATGTAATATCGCATGCAGCTATGTTAATTCGTCTACGACCTACCGCCATTCAATGTACCTCTACTTTACAACTAGTGACTGGGTACAAGTATTTTGTACTTACTCACATTTGAGTTAGCCATTTATGTGCCCATTGCGCCACCACAGCGCACTCTGATAGGTCCTTACAGACAAATGGGCAACTTGGTTGGATTTGAGACTCCTACAATCGTCCGCCACTTAATGCGGGTTGTCACTTTGATGAGACAGTCTTCCCGTCGTTAGGGGGAGATAAGAACACGAATGTTCAGCAGGAACGACATGAATTGTTGTGGCATGTCCCCACTATGTCTCATCTCGATCCATGTTAAAGTGACGAGATCACACAAATATACTGCAAACGAACCTGCAAGGAAGGACGTCCCTACGAGAGGACGTAGCGCCACCCTACACGGAGATAGGCATGGCGCCAACGCCAAAGAGAGTGGCACTCTGGCGTTACAGGCCATGGCCCCAGCTAGGATGCGTGGGAGGCCCGTGGGTTCGAATGATACCTTGGCACAAACCAATCCTTGGATCATCGACACTCAAAATCCATCTCATGAGTATCTTTCGGGTTATGGTTATCGTTGGGGGACGCCTCAACGTCAAAACCTATTCCTGAGAATATAGAGCTTTATAAAAAAATTACACTAGTGTACATGAGACGTGGGATAGAAACTCCATCATAATTGATGATGTAGTTGCGTATTTCGTTGCGCATGAATTTGTTGAGTCAAATGATATCGAACCACGCTCCGTTGATGAATGAATGCCAACGTAGAGAGTTTTGGCCTAAATGGAATGATGCGATCCAGGTTAAGATGGATTCTCTAACGAAAAGGAAGGTTTTTGAGCTAGAGATGCCAACACCTCCTAACATAAAACATGTTAACTAATGGGTCTTTGTTAGAAAACGTAGTGAGAAAAAGAGATGGTAATCTCGCCTTATGGCACAAGGCTTCTCACAAAACGCCCTGGAATCGACTACGATGAGACATATTCTCTCGTAATGGATGTCATTGCACTCCACTACCCTGCCAGTTTGGTAGTTTCCGAATGACTGAACATGCAGCTTACAAAAGTGGTCACTACGTATCTCTATAGGGATCTAGATACAGAATATACATGAAGGTTCATGATAAACTTCATTTACCCAAGTCAAATGGCTCTAGACCATGGAGCGCGTTTACAAAGAGGTTGAAACGCTCGCTAAAATGACTACTTGATTGGGAAGGGATATGCCCACGCGTTTCCATAACAAGTTTCGGATTCCATCGCGGTTCATGTTGGACATGATCTTCATTAGAAGCCCTTAAAGAGTTAAGGGAAACCACTGAACACTTGAAATCCGAAGTTTGAGATGAAGGATTTTGGGAGAACACGATTATGTCTCGATTTAGAACTTGAGCATCGTGTCGATAGATGCTTAGGTATTTAGACAAGGTCAAGCCTTCAAGCACCCCCATGATAGTCCATAGTCTTGATCCTGAAAATGATCCTCTTCGTCGAAAGCATGATGACGAAGATGTGCTAGAGGTAGAAGTGCCTTACTTAGTACAATAGGCGCATTATTATACTTATCCCAATGCACAAGACCGGACATCTCATATGTTGTGAACTTGTTAGCTAGATATAGCTCTGCGCCAACGTGACGCCATTGGATTGGTGTAATTGATATCTTTCGATATTTGAGATGTATGATTGATATGGGCTTGTTTTATCCCTACAAAAAGATGATGGATTCAGACCCATCACACACCAAGTGCGCCGCCAACACTGGCCTGCGACCACTATCCCCATCCCAAACCGACATGTGTTTTGGAAGGTTTTGCTGTTGTTGGGTATCTCTCTGACCCACACAAAGGTCATCCCCAAACTAGTCAAGTGTTCACCATGGGAAAGACCGCAATATCTTGGAGGTATACAAAGCAGACCTTAGTCGCTACCTCTTCGAATCATGTAGAGATTATTGCTCTTCACGAAGCAGTTGGTGAATGTATATGGCTTCGATCCATAGTTACGCATGTTCGAAGCAATTATGGTTTGAAGTCTACCACAGATGAGCCAACGAGCATTTATGAGGATAATGCTGCTTGCATTGAACAAATGAAGCAATGCTACATCAAAGGCGACAACACCAAGCATATATCGCCCAAATTCTTCTACAATCAGCAACAACAGAAGTACCTCAAGATCAAAGTAAACCAGGTTAGATCTGAGGACAATGCGGCAGACTTGTTTACTAAGTCATTGCCCAAATCCACGTTCGAGAAACATGTGGCAAGAATTGGCTTGCGGAAATTATCTGAACTCCCATGATCGTAGTCATCAGGGGGAGATGTCTACATGTTCGTCTCGAATCGTGAAGGGTGTGTTGTGCTCTTTTTCCCCTTCGACTGAGGTTATTTTTGTCCCACTGGGTTTTTGTTACTCGGCAAGGTTTTTAACGAGGCAATGAGAGAAGCACCGCGTTTGGACAACACAAGGGGGAGTGTTTAAGGATATCTCTATTTGTGTTTAATCCAAACTCTAGGTTACTTGACCTAGTGGTAATAGGGTTCAATTAGAAGAATCTAGAGATTCTCTTTCCTTGTATGATTCTAACTCTATGCATTGTAATCCTCTATATAAGGAGGCCCTTATTATCAATGATAATACACAACGAATTTCTCTCAATTTCTGATTTCCTAAAACAATTTTTTCATTATGTTGTATGTATTGTTGTGGTCATAGCATTTATATGAGTACTTCTATAACGATAAAAAAAATTAAAAAAAGAAAAAAGATGACCATTAGCACACATAAATTATGAAAAATAAGAATGAAGTAACTTCTTTTAAAAAAAAGAATGAAGTATCTTTAAGTATAATGAATTTTTCTTGCTTCACCACTTTTGCAACCACGCTTAAGATAATTGAAGAAACCAATTAATTAAAAATATACGAAATTATCCTTGACAACCAATCTAGTCATGTCAACTTGGTAAAAGTACAACAGTAAGACTCACTAGGGGATCAAGTTAGGCGTCTCCGAGCTTCTCGGAGCGACCTAGGGTTTTCAAAACTTCTGTTTCGATGGGCGGCGACGCACTTCTCTTGGGCAAGGCGGCGTTCGTGGTGTGCCAGTTTACGGCGGCGGCGCGGGGCAATACTCAGGCGTTGATCGTGTCTGCTGCGAGAAGCTCCCGTTTGGGGACCTCTTTGATCGTGTTTCAGGTTTCATTCCTAAACTAGTTTGGACGATGCTGGGATCGGCGGTGTTTCGATCACCTTCGTCTGGGTGATTGCGGATCAGAGCGGGGCGATCGTGTCGAGGTCCACGTCACAGCGACTTCACAGGCGTTCTGCGAAGGGCGGCATGTTGTTTCTTTAGAGAAGCAGTCTGATCGACGCTTGAGTCCGGGTCGAGGTCCAGGTATGAAGGCGGTGGTGGAAGATAGTGGACAGCCTCCGGAATGGTGACAGGTCGCTGCTCTTCCGATGATGTTCTACAGGTCGATCTGGGAGGGAGGGGAGGATGATGGGATCAGCTCCGTTTCGGGTCACCGAGGCGGGCCAAGTTTTGGCCCCAGCTTTGGTGGAGCGGCCGGAGTCAGCTGGTCTGCGTCTCCTTGTTTCTCGGTCGGAAATCCTATGTTCAACTAGGGTTTTGGGTTGGGCCTGGAGCTGTGGGCCATTCCATTTCTTTTTCTTTCTGTCAGATCGGGCCTGTGGTGGTTGCTGGGGGTGGCAGAGTCCTTTTGTTTTTTGTTTTGATTAAGACCAATCGTTTTCGGATCAAGACGTACTGCTACGGGAGTTGGTAATTATCTGGAATAAGATTGGCTTTTTTCAAGTGGCTTATGGATAAGGAATTGCTCCTATTTGTTTGCTAGGAAGTGGCTCTCTATTAGTACCGCAATTGCGCGCCTGGCTAATGGGGATGCTAGTCAATGATTTTGCCCTAAAAGACAGGGAGTTGTTCTTTGTTTATGGGTTCTCTTACAAAGCGAGCTCAAAATCGACTTATAATGAGTTTACATTACTTAGATAGGAGCGTGGTTGTTACCTCGCCATTTTCTATCTTTAAATGTATGTTAGACACTGGTTTTTTGACTTGTCATCTAATGCAATGAACCTTTGTTTCAAAAAAAAAAACTTGGTAAAAGTACGTTTATATATTTCTTTCAAGTTACTATTATTCTATTAACCGATAAGTGAATGTCACTTGTGATATTGAAATACAACGTAAATATAGCCCCATTTTCAAAGAAACACAACGGAATATATATACAAATATAAATCTGTTCAACTTTTAAGCATTCAAATAGTATTTTCTGAAAGCCAAACTGTTCACAGGAGGAAGGAGCTCGATGAACTGCTTGCCATAATCCGGCCTATTACAAATTTCTAATTATTGGCTTCCAACAAAAAGAATCCTAATGATTGTACTGAGGTTTATAACAAAGCTAGCTACAGCCCCGGATGCGACCCACCCTTAATGATTTTGTTAATGGATAATTAGAATGAGATTTAGCTTTTACTATAGTTAAGGATTGAGATTGTTGTGGTCTGGTTTCCACTGAGAGACAATGGCATGCAGATCTGCAGGGAATGGTGGGGTTTAAATAATCTAGGGTTTATTAATTGGTCAAACTGGTATGGATACAGATATAGCTGCTAGGGCAGAAGACAGACAGATGGTCAAACTGATTTGAAGAAAAATCTCACAAACTCTTCTATACTCACTGAGTGAGCTGAGAGAGAGTGAGACACAGATCGCATACAAACACAATATGCAAATCAAAAAGGCTAACGACAAGTTTAAGACAGAAACCCCATACTTGAGCGCTAATCAAGGTGACATGTTCCTCGATATTCTCTCTCACTCTCACCCGCCTCCGTCTTCATCGAGACTTTTGCACATTCACGACACTGTACATGCATTGTTTCGTAAACACAGCTGGACTTCCACACAAAGCAATTAGTCCTTAATCTGTGTTAATAAGTAGTTAATTAATGAGAGTTTAATATTGGATTAAGGACGCGCCCATCTCCATGTCTTTGTGGATACTCGCTCAGCATTCTTCATGCCATTGCTATACGACACTAGTCAACCTAAGCAATATTGCACATGATGAACAGCTAGCTCTCAGATTCTCAGGAATACTAATCTGGCAATTTAGTATGGATCGATCAGGATAAACTTATAGTACGTGAAAATTGAAAAAGAGGTAGTTCGATCTATCGGTTATATATTTATGAAATGATATAGCTTTACGCTTTACCAAAAAGAATTCATTGTACTTATTGGTCGACCATGTGTGTGATCATTTAATACTCTCCTCGATCGAGTGGTAGTAATAGTTATAGTTATTCTGCAATAAGCAGCCTGCGTCATTCTTTTTGCATATATGTAGCAACAGTCTCTGTGATGATTCTCCATCTCTCTTTAATTGCTTCCTACCAATTAAATACAATCTTTGTTCATTATGAGATTGATGATGGAGGATGCGTATCCATGCTTGGATCGAACTGCTACTGTCCCATGTTTGAAGTACAATCGATCGATGAACATTAATGAAGTACGTATGAACCACAGCCACCCACCGTTTTGACCCAAGTTGATCAAAACAGAAACTAGCTCACTTGATGAGCTTAATTTGTTCCTCCATTTAGTTATTAGCCTTTGTTTAAGCATGCTTGTCTTTTTGAGATAAATATATTCTCGTACATGCATGATTATATTAGCATCAAATGAATGAATACTTGAAGAGTCAAACCCTAAAATGTCTTGGACGGTTTATCAAATGATACAGAGAGATGAGAGGTCCGAACTAGAGCATTTTCCTTTCATAAAGTGGAAAGAGAGAGGACAAGAGAGTGAAAGATTCACCAAAAGAAAAAAAGTAGTCAGTTTTAATTTACAAGTAATTGGGAGGTGCCTATTCATGCTTGGATCGAACTGCTACTCCAATAGTGCAATTCATATGAAGTACAGTTGATGAACATTAATGAAGTATGAGCCACAGACACCCACCGTTTTGACCAAAGTATGATCAAAACAGAAACTTGCACACTTAATTTGTATATATCTCCACTTAGTTGTTAGCCTTTTGTTTCAGCATGTACGTACTTTTGAGATAAATAGATTCTTGCATCAGTATATTAGCATCAAACAGATGAACATGTGAAAAGTCAAACTTAAAATTTTATAGACAACTCTTACCAAATGAGGTAGTTTCAGAGATAAAAAAATCCGAACTTGAGCATTTTTCCACCAAGTGAAGGAGATACGGGAGAAAGATTCACACCAGAAAAAAAAAAAAAGAGGACTTCAAATAATTGGGTGGCTAAGAGCATGAAGATATTTAGATATGGAAGCTTCATCCCTGACCTACTGTTACATGACCATGCACCGTCGGAAAATACAAGGATAAGGAATGGGGGGAAAGAGTTGATGAAAACGTAAGGGCAAAAGGCAAATAAATTGGACAAATGCTATTGGCATGGCGAAAGAGAACATGATAGTACGGTGCTAGTATGCTTAAGGATCACTCAAACTCTAACTATGTGATTGGAATAACATATTCACACTTGGATCCCTTCGTTCTCAAGATTACATCCTTAGCTAAGACCCACACACCACCTGCACTCCACTCACTGCTTCAATCACAGTCCACACTACTTACGTTTTTATTGCTTGTTATGACACGTAGATCTCTAATCTCTACTGGTCCTTTATTTAAAAAAATAAAATAAATAGGATATTGTAAAATGTCAATAAAAATATTCAAAATATATCATAATCCAAAGAATAGTAGTAAGCCTCTTTCATATATTAGCAAAATAAGAGTTTCTATTATATACATCAGGTATGACATACTCCATGTTTTATTACTGTTTAATTTGAATAGCCGATCACACAGTAAGTATGGAACAAACTTTTTGTATTTCTCTTAAAAAGAATAGAAGAATAAATAACACAAACATAATAATTTCAGGCGCCACCAAAGCGTGGTGAACATGTTTACTACATTATTGTTCCATGGTGATCTTTGTTCTTCTAGTTGGTCCGCACCTCCAAAATAAAACCTAAATTCAACTTAGGACACCCTCAAAGCTATGGGGCCATCACATGTCGAAAGCAAATGGAATGTCCCCATTACGTGTTACAACGAAAATGTAGTGTAAGATGATATTGATTGTATTCGATTAAACTATGATACTAATGGTACCATATATCGTTTAGTTTTGGGGCATCGCATTATACATATAGCGAAAAGTACTTTAGAATAAAACCCATTTCAGATATGAATTTTCATGAAATTAAGGATATCATTCACTCCCATACCTTTAGAAAAAAGATTGATATAAGCACACAAACATAGACAATTAGACATGCATACGCAATATGAACCAGACAATATGATCCAAAAATGATATATGGCTAGTTGGGCACTATTCCACTAGAGAAAATGCCAATTATTTAGTCAAAGTATATTACAAAGCACGAGACAATTTATAGACATGTTCCTCGCAATTTGCTAAGGAAGAACATGAACCCTACTAAACTTGTACTAAGACATGTCCTCATTGGAATATAAAAAAGTGAGCGATAATTTTTGTTCTTGAGATTGTTCATTCATATATTGTATTCTTAATTTGTCACACGCCCTCAACTCGATAAACTCTTCGTTTTTTTTTTTTTTTTTTTTTTTAAATCTCTGGTCATTGAAAAGGCTATGACTATTTGGTCTTTAGCTATGGCTAATTGCATTCAAGTACAGTTTGATTAAGCACATGCTTAGGGTTTCGGTTTTAAGCTAAGAGCCAAATGGAACAACGGCGCGAGCATGTGATTATTTCTAACATTTCTTCCAACTCAAGACTTAATTACCTAATTTTGGTGTACTTAGTTAACTGGTGCTTTTCTTATCGGTGATGTACGTGTTTTCTCACATGGCTGCCTACATCTGAAGCTCGATCATATGCACATGGTTATGGTGGATGGTCCAAATCAATGGACTAAGGAAGTTTCAAGCTTTCAGCCCTACCTAGAGAACAGTGATATGGACATATTAGTCAAAGGGTGTGAAAATGACTCTGTTGATTAGTTTTATGTACTCTCTCTTTCGGCGGGAAAGTTCAAAATTCCCGGTAATAAGAAGAAGCAAAGGTTTTGCTTTTACACTGGAAGCAATGGTGCGATACTCGATCGGACAGAAAGATGTGGTAAGCATGCTTAGTCGGTCATATAAAGATTTGAAAGATTAATCAAAAGGAAGCTAAAGTGGAATTATATATCATAGTTTAAAGTATGTTTATGATAGGATAGGATTTGATAATGCACAACATGCTTAACAAAATCGTCATCACAATTAAAGTGATACTATAATTATTATATACGTGTGTGTGGATGATGTATCGGAGAAATAATTTTAATGAAACTAAATGCAAATTCAACAATGACTGGAAACAATGACATATTTAATAAAATATTCAAGTTGGATGTTAAGCTGGTGAGCTAGGTAGGTCGTACCGTCGTAGGCTCCAAATGTTGAGAAGCTGAGTCAACCCCAAATCGTTCGTAACATCCTATGACATGGAGCTAGTTAACTAACGAGGTTACGAGGATAATAAATTAACGTGCACTGTTTCACATTCTAAGAGAAAATTGTCTGGTCTGGTTCACAAATGATCACACCGTTATCTCTAGTTATAGGCTTACCTGTATTAAGAAGAAAAAAAGCAAAAAAAAACTACTGATTTGCCACGTCCCCTATCTCGCTTCTTATTTATCCATAACTCGAGAAGCCGAACCGCTTTGGTCCCAGCCAAATCGATCCTATGATATGGAGCACATACTTAACAAGAATAAATTGGCGACGTGCTCCTTTTGTATCCAAAAAAAAAAAAGTATGAATATGTCACTAACAAGTAACAACCATGCTGGTTAGGATCGATTGTGTATTTATGTCATGTAATCAGTCGATTTGAATTGTTAGGTCTTGAGAAAAGCAATCAGACGTAAACCCTTCTGCATTCCAAAAAAGAGAGAATCATTGATCTGCCACCCTACATATTTGGGACGTCCTCAGCTCACATCTTTATCCACTAGTCCTTGTGTTGTTTAGTTGTCTCTAAGCAGCAAGCACGTCCCTTCAGATAATTCTATAATTTTCTCCTAATCATACCCTTGATAATTATTGGTTTTGTTTAATTTCGTGACTATGTTTGGTAACCCTAAACACTATTTAAAGGAGCTCATGCTTTGAGTCGTCCGACGCCGGCACTACTACTTTGCCAAGTAGAACACGACGCGCCGTAAGAACTTACGAACAAACCCAGTCGTGAAAACAAATAGAAGCAGGGAGGAAAAATGGGTTGACCATGAGAATATTAATATAAATTAACAGATGGTTGATGATGATGGACCTGCCGAATCATGAGTTTTGCATTAGCCTCATGTCATCGGAGGTTGAGATTCTTCTTCTTCTCATGTCTCCACGTTGCAGGTGTAGGCGAGGAGTTCATTCAAAATGAGCAAAGAAATAGTGTGGTTGAATTTAGTCATCTTAATACTGACATTATCATCACAAGAATCTTATGATGGAACCGTGCTTACGGCTCTTTGCTGTTTTCAATCATGACTAATGGAAATTATTTTCAATCATAATTAAAATTTTAAGAATTATAATAAATAAAGACTCTCTGATAGTAAAAAAAATTAAAAATTGTTCAAGCCATTCATTGTTAAATAAATAAGAATCGATAACACTAATGATGCATGAAATTGGCAAATTTAGACAAGCCCGATATAGTTGGTTTGCGTTGGTTTGGTTAATTGACACCATTGATGTCAATGTTGGTTCCTATAAAGCTGAATTCAAGATTATTGGTTCAATCGCTGATAAAGGTTAGACTAAATGCACCGAGTCTAATCATAATTTATAATACTAAAAGAAAAAATTACACTTTAAGATAACTTTTGTTTTTTTTTCCTTCTATCACTCCTACAAAGTTACAAACAATATGCACCAAGAATCTGATTTCTCATTTTTTATTTAGCAATACTGTGAACAAAGAGGTTTAAATGCATATCCGTGGTTCACAGTTCACACACAATATCTACTTGTTTTTATTTTGCTCAAGTTAGCAAAATAAGAAGATAAATGGCGGTACTTAGAGTCAAAGAATCAGCAAAAAGTCCTGCTTTGAAGAAAGAAGATCAATATTAGAAACGTTAATCAAGAACAAGATGAGAAACAGAATTCAATATTCCTAATTTCCTATACCATGTTAGGGGATCTCATGGCTCATGGCTGGACCGTTAATTTGTTAAGACGTTGATTCCAAAACCCAAATGGTTGCACCTCCATTCCATTCATCAATCAATAATTCCGTTATCTGGATATGGTTCTGTTTCTATTCACTTTGTTTTTAAGCTCTGGGTTTTGATACGATACGAATCCGGGATAGTAGCATACATACACTAGTATTCAGGATAAGTGAGAAGAGTTGGAAACGTGCCTAGAAACGTGCCTAGGTTTGTAACAGATGGCACTTTTTTGACCGAACGTGGATTGGGTACGTCCACCGTCCCAACTCACAAGTATGTGCTTTTGAGTGTAAAAGGCGCAGGTGATTTGATATACCACGGGGAATATCCAAGAGTGCAACACAAAACCCAACCGGTATGGTTTCTAGTACAACAGAAAAAGAAGACCTAAACTCGGATGGTCGAGAGTATATAATTAAATTGATGGGGAACTTCGATTAGAAGCAATTCAATCATCGGAGAGTTGAATAATGTATTGCAGTAAAAAAGGAAAAAGGGTAAATGACTTTATGTATATCTATACTATTATTAAGAGAAGATGTTTTGTTAGCTAAAATATAAAATTTTGACATAATTGACCCAAAAAGATTAATAAATTTTGAGAATTAATTAAATCACATGGATAATTAAGACATTTACAAAAGGGAAAATGATCATTTACCAAAGGGAAAATTGTCCGTACGGTACCCCGTCTTTGGCTCCTTATAACTTTTGATACCCGACAAAAAAAATATATCAATACGGTACCTGAAGTTCTTTGCCCGACCAATGATTGGTACATATGGTCGTTATCTTCGTTACAGAACTTGCCAGCTGGCAATTTTGATAATAAAATGACAAGTTTACCCTTTATTCTTTTTTTACTTTTTTTTTCCTTTCCTTAGATTTTTTTTTTTGTGAATGTTTTTTCCGCATTTCTTCTTCTTCCTTAGTTCCTCTGGTTTTTTTTTTTTAACTAATCCTCCATCAAATTCATGCCAAACCCAACTCCTCACCCCCAGAGACTTTTGTGTCTTCTTCTTCTTCTTCATCTCTGCAAAAGACTCCATCTTTTCTCCTCCCCCAACTAACCCACAACCCAAGACCCATTTTTGACCCCAACCCATTTCGCCTGCAATGCTCAGAAACCTCCGCCGCCTCTGCTCCCGTCTTCAGTGGCCGTCCCGCCGCCGGTTCCGGAACAAAGTTGTCATCAAACGGTTCTGGAAAACGAACTCTAAGTGCCAATTCGAGCACGAACCCACTTCCAACAAGTCTTCGTCGACGACGGTTCACCCGAACGGCCAGCTGGGCAGGTCGAAAACTGAGAAGTCCAGGCCTATTCGGGTCACCACTTTCAACGCTACCGGCGAGGAGGAAGAGTTAGGAGGGGGAGTGATTGGGTGCCCCATATTTTTGAGCTTGAAAATCTTGCTCTTGAGCTCGGCTACCGGCGAGGAGGAAGAGTTAGGAGGGGGAGTGATTGGGTGCCCCATATTTTTGAGCTTGAAAATCTTGCTCTTGAGCTCGGCTACCGGTGAGGAGGAAGAGTTGAGTGATGAAATCTGCCTCCACGCGTCCAGATGTGGGAGCCACCGTTTCAGACCGTTGACTAACCAACGGCTTGCCATTGAAGCTGGTGAAGTGTGAGGACTGAGAAAAGTGAAAGGAAGGTGCAGAGCGCTGTTTCTTTAGTTGGCTTTCCGTCCACCATCACCGTTTCTTTAGGTGGTGGATGAGGAGCTTCGTTGTTTTCGTGTTTGTGTTTACTAATTGGGAATTTGATTGTGAAATGTTATATTTGAAGCAGCCAAACTCCCCAATTTGGGGTTCATTTGGTGAATGATTTTGAAGACGAGTCGGAATTGGATTTTGGGTTATGGGGATTTGATTCGGTATTCTGATAGGGCCCTGAGCTTATGCTCGGGGATATGAGTTTCGAGAATATTTATAATGGCCTCGTAGGAAAATGCGCAGGAGCCGACGCCGTCCTCCCACACTAGAGGAGACGAGGAAGTTATTACTCCTCCTCAGCACATAGATATGCAAAAACAGAGAGAGAGAGAGAGAGAGAGAGAGAGAGAGAGAGAGAGAGAGAGAGAGAGATATGCTTAGAAAAAAATAAAGTATGAAAGGACGAAAATACCCTTCAAAAATTGCCAGCCGGCAGACGATGTAACGGAGCTAACGGCCATATGTACCAATCCTCGGTCAGGCAGAGAACTTCAGGTACCAAAAGTTATAAGGAGCCAAAGACGGGGTACCGTACGGACCATTTTCCCTGTACCAAATTTTGGGGTTAATTAACCCTATTTACCCAAACACTTTAAGAGATTGCCAATTTACACAACAGTTTTTATTTTTAAACCCCACTACCCAAAACTCTAAGAGTTGGACTTGTTTTCTTCATATTTTTGGACTGTTTTGCCCTTTTCAATTGTCAAAGCTGAAAATTGAAACAGAAAGAGACTTAGAGAGAGAAACTCCCTGGTTATAGAGAGAGAAGCTCTGCCATTTTAGAGAGAGAGAGGAGCTGTGCAATTTATGGAGTGAGAGGAGCTCTTCAAATTCGAGAGAGAGAGAGAGGAGCTCTGTGATTTTGAGAAGAGAGAGAAACTGTGTGATTTCTGAGGAGAGGAGCTCTACGATTTCTAGAGAGAGGAGTTGTGCTGTGATTATCACCATAGACCGAGATCGAGCTCTTGTTTGTGTTCCTCCTTCATCGCGGTTTGATTCTTTTCTTCATCGATCTCTAAATTTTTTATTTTAGCTCGGTGTAGTTTGTTTGATTTAAATTTCTAGGTCTTTTTGTGTACATTGTGTAAGTTTTTAATTGCTTTATTAACTTTGAACTGATTTTGGTGAATTTGAGCTTCGTGTTAAGTTTAAACTGATTTTTTGACTTTGATCTTCGTTTCGTTTCATATTTGTTGATTATGTTTGTTATGAAACAGTTAGATTTCATATTTTCTAGTTCTAACAAAATATTAGTTGTGTTCAAAGCAATTTGTTACTGTTTCTGAAGTATTTTTTTTTTTTGTAGTTCTGGCCATATTATTGGGGTTAATAATGTGTTTTAATTGTTATAAAGTCTTTATAATTGTTGTTTACTGATCTTTTATTTTTTGTTCAGAGCAATTTGTTACATTTTCTAAAATGTTTTGGTAGTTCTGACTACATTATTGGGGGGCAATAATGTATCTCATAACCTGCTTCTAATGTGTTTAGTGACATATTATTGGGGGGCAATAATCTTTTTTCTTTATTGGAGGGACAAACGACGCCGGCGAAATTGTAGGTGTAAAATCGGCAATTGCTCTTTATTGGGGATGAAAACATCAGCAATTGCTCTTGGATCGACTGGAACTGTGAAATTGTAGGTGTGAAATCGCTGGACCCTGAAGCTCCAGAATCGATTGGGTTTGAAACAGAAAGGTTGATGATGGAGTCGGACTCCGCAACGGATCGAAGGAACTTGAGGAGCTAGTGGAGGTCGCAGACTCGGAGGAACGAGAACTCGGCGTGGACTAGATAGCCGACGGCAGTGGCCGGTGAGTCTGATTAGGATTCTAGCGAGGGCTTGGGTGTGATTCACTCGGTCCATTGAGAGAGAGTGTCTGGGATGAGAGAGAGGTTGAGGGGAGGAGAGAGAGAGAGTATGAGGCAATACTGTCAATAGATCTTAGATTGGATAAATGGGGTTAAAAAACTCTTAGTGGAGCAAATGAACAATTTTTAGACTAAAATTTGGTAAGTGGTCACGCCCCTTTACAAAATGTATTTTTATTATTATTATTTTTTAAAATACCAACAACCCGCTTTTCTCTCTCTCACTTTCTTTTATTTGCAATAACCAACTCTTTTCTTTTGTATTTTATGACAAAATAAATAACTTGCACATACAGAGTATGTGTGGAGAAATGCTAGTGTGATTTGTCATAAGTAGACTGTTTATGTGTCAAAAGACTAATGCTTTACTTGAGGACTAAGACATGGGTAAATGATTCATTTTAAATAAATGGATACGGTAAAAGGGTTAGTAAAATATTATTTGACAACTTATACTCTTTATTCGTTTGACAAACAAAATGATTTAGTGGAGTTTGTCCCCGTTAGCACAGTTTGTGTTTATTGTCTGACATAGCGAGGCAAGCCGTAATAAAATTGACGCAACTTCCTAATAGCATAATGAAACCTAGTGATGCCTGTTTGATTTTCGGTCGCAACATAACATAACGAGAAAATTTAATACAGTTTATCATTGCTTTTCGTAAGCCTTATCTCTCTGGTATATCACCTTTATGTCAAAAATGGAAGAGTTAGAGCAACTTCGACATGTTCCCTATAATTTATGTATTATAGGGAAGCAAGAGTAAAAAGTTTAGCCTATTTTTCTTCTCCAACTCCAATAGATTTTCTATTTTATAGTAATATCTATAATTCTTCCTTAAATTTGTAGATATTGCTGTAAATTTATAGAATTTTGTTTTCTCTTTTCTTATTATCCTTAAAATGGAAATAGTTATAGAAAATCTGTTTGAGTAAAATATATTAATTTTTCTATAAAATATAGAAAAATCAAAATATGGGAAGGTTGTTGGAGTTGCTTTTAGTATAATTTTTACTAATTGGTGCATATTAAAATATATAGATGTAATAAAAATGCATTACATTATTTCGGGACGTTATGTCAAAAAAAAAAAAGGGTTCAGCAAACGAAAAAAAAACCGTAGTGAAATTATCTTAACAAGGAAAGAACGTTTTCTTTGTGGAAGGGGAACGAGAAAAATGAGTCTCTATTCATGCCTTTTGAACCGTAATTAAATGCAATGACTAATGTTTTTGAACCGTAATTAAATGCTACGACAAATGCTGTAATGGAAAATAAATAAGGTAATGTATGATTAGTGTGTGATTAATAACAAAACGGGTAAAAAGAATCCTTAATCACCAATCATTGCGAGCTGTACACTGACCCATCCAAATTCACCCCAAATTTATGGCACGTTTACTTATTTGGAATGAAAAATAATTATGAATCGGAGACAAATAAAATTGGAGAAGAAAGGAATCGGTATTGATTCCGGAGGATTGATTCCTGAACGCATCTCCCCCCTTCATAATCAAATTCCTGAATATTCAGGAATAGATTCCTGATATAGGTGAGACCTACACCAATTCCGATTCCTTCATGTGTTAGTAAACACATGAATTCTTTTACCCAGAATCATTCTGATTCTTTTATGTGTTAGTAAATATAGGAGTATTTTTACTCCGTAATCATTCTATTCAATTCTAAGTAAGTAAATGTGCTCTCATTGTATTCATGTTGACTTGTTCATTCACCTAATTCATGTGATTAGAGCATAACTGTTCGTGGTAATTAAATTTTAGACTCCCATCCTGAAACAACATCATTACCAACTGACCCAATCGAAGATTTGGCTCGTGATTCGAACAAAACTACCAGACTTATTACCCAAAACAAGAAATGACAACTCCTCTCAATAACCTTAATCCAGAAAGAAAAAAAAAAAAAAAAAAGCGCAAAGATATTTTCACACAGGCCCAAAAAATTCGTCAGTTTACCTCAATTATTACCTTAACCCACAGTAAAATTCCGTTTTCCCCCATTGGGTCTCCCTCTGCACAAAGATCGCCTTCTGCCGTAGCATCTCGCAGCAGGCTTTGGCTGAAAATGACCAACCCAGAAGTACAAACCTTATCGGAAACCCGAGGGGCATTTTCGTCAGGCAGAGGGATCCAAAGAAAGAGATTTCCTTTTCTTGGCACTGCATGGAGGACAGTGTGGGAAATTGCCAAGTGGAACTTTAGGCCGAGCACAAATGGCTGTTACTCAGCCACTGTAAAAAGTAATCATCTTTTGTTTTTTACTGAGGACAGCCTCTGATGAGGTTCGTATCTGGGGGAAGGTAATAATGCTTAAACCGCTCAGGGAAGGGACTTTGTCTGTGGGCCCCCACCTCCTACACGCTTTCACGTAGCGCAGAGGGGCGGGTTTCAGAATTTCTTTCACATCACCCACTCACATGGTGTGTGGGCTTTGTGACACCTCCTCCCCGGGTCCCACCGTTCCCCCGCCAGGGTGACTCCGCGTGTGCCCACGCTCCTCTCCTTCCGAGTGAGTGTGTAATAGAGGAGTTTCTTAATAATTAATTAACCAGTAAGAGAGAGAGAGAGGAGAGAGGGGCGTGAGTGTGTGAGAGATAAAAAGGGCCTTGGGGCTTTCGTTTCTCTCTTCTCTATTCACTCTCCACCATCCTCTCCGTAGTTGTCTCTCCCCCTACAGTTCTTTCTTTTGCTGTGGCCTTTTGGGACCCTGAGGCTATTATTATAGCTTCACCCAGCAGCAAACCTCCATCACTCTCTTTCCTATATCAAGACGCCAGGGTTTCACTGATGGCTGATGAGTTCGACGACGCCGCGTTTTGGTTACCTCAGGAGATTCTCACCTATTCCGACGACGAAATCAGTCCCAAGATTGACTCCGGGAGCCGGAAGATGAGTTCGTTTGGCTCTGACACTGACGCTACCTTCAAGACTGCTCTGTTTCCCTTCGAGTTTCCCCACTCCGGGTTTGGGGCTTTCGGTGTCTCCTCCGATTTCAGCTCCCCGGTGGAGTCCAGCGAGACTGAGAGCGACGAGGAAGAGTATCTCGCTGGGCTGACTCGCCAGCTGGCGCAGTCCACTCTCGACGACGAGTTTAAGCGCTACGACTCGGTTCTTGGCTCCAAGAACAACTCAAAGGTATGCTAAATGAAGCTAATTTTTTCAAATACAGTTTAAAACGGTGCGTTTTCATGTGGGTTCTGATTTTGTTCCCGATTTTTTTTCAGCCGTGGGTGTCGTCTGGTTCACCGCAATCGACGCTGTGTGCGGCCGGGAATGGTTGCGGCTGCGGCGGACAAGGCTCGAGCCGGGGAAGCCCGAACGCTCAGTCGCCGCCGGCCACTTGGGATCTTCTACATGCGGCTGCAGGGGAAGTGGCTAAGATGCGCATCCAGGAAGAAGCTTTGCGTTTCGACCAAAAAAGCAGAGGCATCTTGGGTGCTCCAAGGGAGCTCTCTCCAGTCACTGTCCCTGATTTCGGGTACTACCTCCAGCACCAACAGCAGTCACTTTCCCAGAAGCACTTGCAGGTAAAAAAAAAATTTCGACTTCTCTGAAAAGCACTTTTGCCATTTCTGTGAGGACGCGCTTCGGTTTGCTAAATTTTGTGCCTCTATTTTCGGTTACAGTTTGAGCGGTTGAGACAGCAACAGATTCTGAAGAACAACATCTCGGCGGTGCTTGCTCAGTCTCAGGCGAACGGAAGATTCCAGCACCAGCGGGCTCAGTCCCATCCGATGGTCCAGAACCGAGTCAGGAACACCAACAATGGACCCCTGGGTCTTTCGCCGTCGGCTTGGCCTCCACTGCAACAAGCTCAGCGGCAACAGTTTCAGCCGAATGGGCCTGGATTCCAAGGTGCTCTCATGGGAGCCAAAAAGGAGTCTACTGGTACTGGTGTGTTCTTACCCCGCCAAATCGGAACCCCATCTGAATATCCTCGCGGCAAGAAGCAACAACCCAAACAAGGTCGGTCCACACTCATACCCCACCCCCCTCAATTTTGTTTCATTTAAAAAAAAAAAAAATTAAAAACCCAACAAGGAAATTTTGTTTTTTCTTCTTCATTGAAGCTAGTTGGTCAACATCATTAAGATTTTTGGGGGGAGCTTTGATTTCTATGGCCTGGGTGGTTCTGATGTGCTGAGGTCAATAAATTTCTCTGAAAATTTCAGATCTCGTCTGGTGGACTACTGTTTGTAATTTAATTTTTTGGTGGGCTCATTACATTCTGTTATTCACTTATTCTTGTGCTTTTTTTTACAGCTTGCCCAACGGTTTTCGTCCCAGCTAAAGTTGTCCATGCATTGAAGTTGAACGTTGAAGAAATGCGCGTGCAGTCACAGCCTCAAGTCCATAACTGTTTCAATGGAAGAAACAATCCTGACTATGGTAAGAAACTCATCCCTCCTAATTTGACTTATTTGCTAATCGAAATTTTACCATGTGGGTTTTTACTTATTTGGTTTAATGGTGAATTGCAGAACTTGCTCTTCGGCTTCGGAATAACAGCATCGCCATAGCTCAGCCGAATCGCAGCATGATGAGGCCACAGGCACCAGTGAACCATGAGATTAGGCTTCCCCAGGAGTGGACTTACTAGCTGCTGTGGGTTTGTTTGGTTTTTTTAGGGGGTTGTTTAGGGACAAAAGGAAATTGAACAAGGTTTTAGGAAGAATTAAAGGGAAAGGTAATAGGGTTAATAGTATTAGGAGTGTAGGACAAAAGAAAATAGGGTTTTTGAGAAAGACAGGACAGGGAAAACGATGCTGGAACAAAGGAGGAGGAAGGAGGAGGAAATGTTTATGTTCTGGGTTTAGGGCTTTTAGGTTAAAAATAAAATGCCTAGTTTGGTGCTAAGCTGCAGCAGTAAGGCACAGCAGCCAAGCTTCTCTGTTCTCTTCTGGCTGGGCTCAAAGAGCGAAGAAGTGGTGGGTCCCTTCTGTGGTTTTTGTTTTTGGGATTTTTGGTTGGGATCTTTACAAATATCAGTTGGGAATTTAAATTCCGAAATTCAAATCGTGTATTTCTGATTCCCCAAGCTGTCCATGCACCATGTCCAGCAGCGTTATTATGATATAATAAAAGGATGTATTTGCAAATTCTGTGTTGTTCTTTCTGTATTATTTTTGTTTTAGATTTTTTCGGCCGCTGTGTTTGTCGAGCAGTTAATGTTTTTGGGGAGTGTGTCGGGGGCCTGGTTTTTCTTGCGTAGTTGCTCTAAACTTGTATTAAGATTAATTAAGTAAGCGGATATGTTAATTAGTATAGTAATTCTTTGTGACAGTTCCAAAAGCTCCAGAAGAAGCTGCTTGCATAAGGACTTTTGCTTTTCCCGAGGTCCGGCAAGCTGGATTTTGTTTAGTCTCGGGGGTCGTTGTTAAATCCCTTTTAATTAGTCGCTAAATTAACAAATTATTAAGGAAAACGAAACTGAGGGGAAAAGTGGGGTTTTGCTTTAACAGAGAAGCACCACCACCATCGAATAGAGCCGTCGCGAGGTGTTCATTAGTGGGACCAACGCGTGGCCAGCTCTTTTCCACGTGGCATGCTCCAATGAGAGTCATTTGCGCGCTTTTTTGGGATTTCTTTTTGGCTATCAATATTTTTTATTTTTTATGAAAAAAGGAAGAGTAGGGTGGGATCCAGAGCGGGGTCCGGCGTGAAAGGACGGTTTGCCGGCATGGGGTGGTGGCGTGGTTGTCAACCACGTCGCGAGGGGGAATGCAACGCCGTTTCAATAATATCACATGGCGCGCACTGCTGCTATAGGTTCGGGGGGCACGCGCCAGAGACGCGGCTGGGGATCGCTTTGGCAGAGTGGTGGAGGAGGTGCGTGAGTGGGGGTATGCGTGCGTTACATCTCGCTGGTTTGTCAGTTTGACTGGGTCAGACCTAGCTTCTTTCGTGATTCCATTCCTTCGTCTTTTTTTCTTGGGGCCAAGTCCCTTTATTTGAATTAAACTACAATTTTCGCTTCTATTATTCAGACACATTTATAGTTCACCGGTTGTAATTCTTCTACGCTACTTTAATGTATTGAGATAATAATTTTAGTGCAAATTAGAAATAAAAAATTACACTTCTTGCATGTAAATTTTAAATTTTGTGCCTTATAGGAAAATCATTAGTGTATGCCAGAGATGTATAATATTGTTCATAGAGTGTAAGTGTATACAAGTAATATAACTATACATATGATCATCACGATCTATTTTAAGTGTATACAAGTAATATAACTAAACATTTGATGGAGCTATGCTCCTCTTCATTTAAAAAGAAAAAAAAAATCTTTTAATTGATATTTGAACATTTATGAAACGTGATAGACATATCCTCGCTGTTAAATGTTTCGCTCTCGAGACATTAAAGTTCCTCGAGAGACAATTCAAACCTAAAATACCTGAGCTTTGAACCAAATGTGTATTAAGATTTTCACAGTGTGGTTGCTTATCATGGCATTTAGCGCATGGTTATGCGTACGGGCGCCCTATGCGTATAAAGGCATGACACGTAGTTGTGATTTGTCATCATCGGCTATTTGTTTGGAAGCAGTGATACATCAAGTCATACTGCTATTTGTTTGGTTAGAACACCGACCTGATATATTGGACTGGACTGGGTCTCATCCGCTTGGTGGGCCTAGTTGGATATACAGAGCAAACCTGATAAAGCACCAACGATTGGCCAGGTGAATCGAGGCGTGTTTTATTTGCTATTTTGATGAAAGGTTTTCAAATTCAACGACGCCTCATCCTGACCCAAATAAGTCCCGTCTATTTGAAACGGATCAAGTTATCAATAGACATAACTCATAAGAGTGGCTTGATACCAGTTGCTGGTTTGTACCAGAAAATATCTATCCCTGATAGGAATAGCGTGGAGTACTGGTGAAGTATGATGCTACTTGTTTAGACTAACTGTAGCTAGAGAAGCCTAGGTCGGCCAGCATTTCAACTTTATCTTGTGGCCGTTTTTGTCTCCTAGAATAGAACATGGGTTGCCAATACTGACTCATGGGTAATTGGTTGTCATACTTGTTAGATTAGGAGAATGTGTGGAATGGTAAGTATGATCAAGTATTGTAGAATGTAGAAGCAATGATACACTCCCACTCTTAAATTCGTTCTTTCTCCAACCTACATATATTTGCATTTGAAATTGAGCAAGTATTATTTTACTTTCTTAATAAGCATAAAAAAAATTTAAAGTCACAATCACTAATAATACTTTTATTTTAATTTTTCTTATAATTTTTAATATCACTTTTATAATACAGCAAACAATTCATATTTGCATTATCGATTATTTAATACATCACTGTTAAATCTTTTTTTTTTTTTTCTTTTAAAAGAGGATTAAAGGATTTCACTCCTATCCTTATGGTGACTCGAACCCAGAACTTTAATCTTAGGTAGTAGGTGCTCTAACCACTGAGCTAACACCACATCACTGTTAAACTTGTTTGTCCACCTTTTATTTTTCTTTATGCTCATTCTCAATAGAAGAGAATTATTTATACCACCACACAACCTCTGCTTCATCTTCTTGCCGCCACTGATTTGCCTCCATTGCATGAGCATCCATACATTCGTCATAAACCCAAAATCCACATCTTTGAACTAATTATCCCTAAACATAGCTCGAGCAAATATTCATTTTCTGACTAAAGACCAACACAGTGTTTGTGACTTTAGCATAAATCGATCTTGTCTCTAATTCTCTACCGAGCTTAGACGAAGGTGATGATTATAGAGAAAGAAAGTCTAGAGGACGTAAAAAGTAGATAAACAACAATTCGATGCCCTAATGATTTTAAATCGAAATCCCGCCCTCCATTATTTGGTAGAAAATCCGGTAAACAACCATAAACGTTATCAAACTCTTAATAGTGTAGTGCCACTTGTCACTACTAGCTCCAAAAAAAGTTGGAAGCCGGCCTAAGCTTGACATATGGCGCCAAACAGGACAAAATCATCTGCCCGTGTCCCTACCGTATAATCTCTACGACCCAGTGTCCTGAAAAGTAAAATAGCAAATAAAGGTACCAATTACCAGCGGTAATTTTCTCGTGCTCAACTGCCCCGTCCTCCCATTTTAGTTAACTCTGTTCGTTGAAATTGGAAATCAAATAGAGAACTGAAGCTTCCAGAATCGACGACTCTCGAGTCAATCAGTCTGGATTCGTCCTCAACCATCCGAATCTCAGGTAAACTCTGTGATTACGAAGCTAATTGAGTGTTTACGGAGCTTCCTACTCCGACTGGCTCAACTAACCGGAACTCTTTGCTTCGTCTACGGCTAGGGATTTCATCGTTCTCGAACTTTAGGCGACGTTGATCGGAGATGGCTGTAATTGAAGCTGCCGCGCCACAGAAGCCAAAGAAAGAACCAACCGATGACGAAAAGAGGTAGGTAGCTTCAATTTCAGCTAGTTAGAAATGAATCTGTGGAAATTGAAATGCTATTCGAATTTTGTTGATTTTTGTTTGTTAATAGGAGGATGAAAATAGTGGCCGGAAGCCTGATGAAAGCTGTGATCAGACCCGGTGGAGGTGATTCAACACCTTCAGATGGTGATCAGGTTGGGCTTACATTGCGGTTATTGAAGCAATTGAACTTGTATGAAAGCAAATGGTGGAAGATAAATTATGTTGTTTGTTTTGTAGGTTATATATCATTGCACTGTTAGAACACTGGATGGAGTCATTGTTGAATCTTCAAGATCAGAATATGGAGGTGAGTTGAATTGTGTGGTACTAAGCATATTTTAACAATTCTGTAGAGATTAAGATAGGAAACGTTATTATTTGCATTAAATTTGCATTCACTTTCGAGTTATTTTGTGAAATCTCATTTCACTTCACTTTTAGTGATTCAGTTGATGTGAAAATGTTGTATTCCACTGATTGAATTCAATATTCATTTGTCATCAGGCAAGGGAATCCCCATACGAAGTGTTTTGGGAAAGACCAAGATGATAGTTGGATTTCTAGAAGGACTTCCAACCATGCCCAAGGGTGAAATTGCAATGGTAATATCTTCATAATTACATGAGTTTTGTCTGCCTATGAATGTGTGTGCAAAAAGGTGAAATTGGTGAATTTGAACCTGAATTGGTTCTGTATTGTTGTTGGGTATCTGGCATGTGTGCTTTCTATAGAATTAGAAAACACCTTATAGGGTAGATAAATTCTACATTGAAGAAGAGAAAAATATAAATAAAGACCTTTTCATATTTGATGAAATGTTATTTGTGCTTGTGTATTTGGATCATTTTGTAGATTGTAGTTTTTATTTATTTTTTTGTTTAATGTCAGTTAAAAATGAAACCTCAAGTGCACTATGGTGAGGATGATTGCCCACTTTCAGCTCCCAGTGACTTTCCAAAGGATGATGAACTTCATTTTGAGATTGAGATGATAGATTTCTTCAAAGCCAAGGTAAGAATTCCGAATAAAAATCATCATTTTAAAACCTTAATGTTTTCGGTATGGTTGAACTCCACCTTGCAAATGTTCATCTCAATATTAGATGTGAGAATTAATGATTCTTTGGTTGAAAGTAGTTTATGCTTATACAACTATCTATTAGATGGTGATCAACACATTGTGTTTATCTATTTACGTTTCCTCCTGACCTTGCAGTGGATCTGATGTTTGGTTCTTTTTCAGATTGTTAGTGATGACTTGGGAGTTGTGAAGAAGGTACTGGAAATCGTATGTTGTTGCATTTTATTTGATTTGGTTATGATGAATCAAAATGCTTGAGCAATTATGATTGGTTGTCATTGACGTCTATCACTATATTCTGCATTCTTAAAATTATAGCCCTGCTGCAGGAGCATAGATTTCTTTTGTATCATGCCAAAGTATTGATGGAAGAATGTCTAGAAATGATAAGATTAATGATCACATTTAATAAGAAAAATGACATGGAATTTTATGAAAAACAAGAAAATTTTATGAAGTGAAGATGTTGGGTAGGTGATGATTTAGATAACAAATTATAAATTTTATTGTACCTTTTTTCCTGCATATTTGAAACCTTTATTTCATACTGGACTCCCTATACACTTGGCAGGTAATAACTGAAGGTCAGGGTTGGGAATCCCCAAGGGAACCTTATGAAGTAAAAGCCTGGTATAAACCTTTTTCCCTCCTTCCCAACTAGTTTCTCTGCTACTTTATTGTACTACAAATTGGAATATGCTTAAACATTTAAAGACGGGCATATGACCGTTCTCAGGATTTCTGCAAAGACTGGTGATGGGAAAGTGCTTGTTCCACGTACTCAAGGAGAACCGTTTTTCTTTAATTTTGGAAAGTCTGAGGTTGGTGAACAATTTTTCAGCTGTTACTTTGTTTCTTTAATTTTCTTTATTTTGTGTAATATTGCTTTTAGCTGGACATACCTGATGGGTTCAAATTTCACTCTCAGCTTTGTCACTTTGTTGGTCCTATTTGGTTATTCAAAACGTTGTAATAGTCAGAGAAAAGGCCTCATCAGTTTTCAGGCCGAGTGGGAGAAAAGTGCATTTGAAGTCTACTTTGTTTTACTAACTATTATGTTTTGAATGCAAACTAGATACCTAAAGGTCTTGAGATGGGAATTGGTACAATGTCACGGCAAGAGAAGGCAGTGATATATGTCAGCAGTCAGTATTTGACTCCATCTCCTTTCCTGCCTGTGGTAGAAGGTGTTGAAGAAGTTCATTTTGAAGTGGAGCTTGTCCACTTTATTCAGGTGTGCAAAGTTCTTAATTCTAAATCATAGTCTTCAGATAATACTGTGTAGCTAATTTGGCAGGGAGTTTTCTTTTGTGGGTTAAAAAGTCTGAGATTCTGATCTAACTCTATGGTTATGTATTAAAAGGTGCGAGACATGCTTGGAGATGGGCGTCTGATTAAAAGGCGTATTCGTGATGGGAAAGGTGGGGTCTTAGAATTTCCACTTTTTCAAAGAACCTAAATTTTAGTAGAAAACATAGATCATGAAATGCTACATGGTTTGCTATTGTGGTTAGCGTTAGCTCTTTCAAATTCACTCTGATTTATACCAAGTGGTACTCTTTGTGTATATTCCTTTAATCTGATATGTTCATATGTTAAATTTAGGCATAAATGATTCAAATGTAATGTGTTTACCATATTTTGGATTTTGGATTTTGGAATAATTAGGTGAGTTTCCTATGGATTGTCCTCTTCACGACAGCCTTCTACGAGTCCATTACAAGGGCATGATTCTTAATGAGGAAAAGACAATCTTCTTTGATACGAGAGTTAACAATAATGGTCAGCCTTTGGAGTTCTGTTCTGGAGAAGGCCTTGTGAGTTTTTCACCATCTCTGTGGAGAAATATTTATACTTGATTTGAATCTTCATTCTTCTGGTATAGCTATATATGTATTTGCACAATGCAATTGGCGTAGGTTGTTCTGAAACCTTGTTTCTGATATCAACAATTTTAGGTGGGGAATTTAGTGTACTGAAACTTTTATTTGTGTATGAAGGTGCCTGAGGGATTTGAAATGTGTGTTCGTTTGATGCTGCCTGGAGAGATAGCTCTGGTCACATGTCCTCCTGATTATGCATACGACAAGTTTGCTAGGTTACCTTTTGAATTCAAGCTTACCTTACCTTCTGTAATTCATTATGATTTGTAGTAAACAATATCCTAAATTAATACACACAGACCAAAAATGGAAGTCTCTTGTCATTATTTCTTTTGTTCATCCAGTTCAAATGTGTCACTGGTTTTTCCCCCATATCGCCAGGCCTGCTAATGTTCCTGAAGGAGCTCATATTCAATGGGAAATCGAGCTTCTTGGTTTTGAAATGCCAAAGGTAATTTCTAAAGTTATTTTTCCTTTAATTTCTAAAGCTAGCTTTTTGCTCAAAGTAACTTTAAGAATGGCTGCATAATTCTCCTCTACATTTAACGTTAGTGGTTCTGAAGAGAGGTAGACTTGATTATCAAAGCTCTGGGCGATCTAGATTGCGATGTGACTCTGGCTAATGCTTATCTTCAATTCATGGTTATCTGGACATGATTATCCGAACATGTTCTTGAGAGCTTTATTTCTTAGGTCCATGCTTTCAATTGCACTAAGCCATGTGTTTAATGCCTTACTTTCATACTATTGCAGGATTGGACTGGTTTGGACTTTACAAGCATAATAGATGAAGCAGAGAAGATAAGAAATACAGTATGTACTACTAACATTCAATGTTAGCTACAAATAACCATCTAGCAGCTACTGGGTGTATTAACGGAGAATCTCATCTTATCCAAATGTGTCCCTTTGTGTATGCAGAGTCATGTTCAAAAGATACCCAGTTATTTCAGTGTTGTATTGAATTCTTTTTATATTTGTGCATCCCATTAATCGAGAGGGGAACTCAAACTCTAGATCATGGGAACTTAGAATTGTGTTGTTATTATAATTTCAGGGGAACAGGCTATTTAAAGAAGGAAAATTTGAACTTGCCAAGGCAAAGTATGACAAGGTATATTCCCCAAAAAAAAAAAAAAGTATGACATGATTCCCTTTTTTTTTGGGTACAATGCATGATTCATTTTGGATTATGAGTATTTTGTGATGCATAATTGCATATATAAGAATATTTTCCTACAACAGTTGTCCGTTTGATCCCATAGCTAAGTTGCTACTGCCTGTTATTAACTGATAAGCTGTAGGAAGTTATAACTTATAATATACCTTCATTTCATGGTCAATCCTTTGAGGAGTTGTATTACTGGTATGCAAGTGCCATTAGCTCAGTTTGTTTGTTTATTATTTTTATGATAATCTGATGAGGTAATACCACCAACTTGTAGAAATAATTCGTTGAGCTTTTATTGTTAATCTGCTGGGCTATTAGGTGCTTCGGGAATTTAATCACGTTAATCCACAAGATGATGAAGAAGGGAAAACATTTTCAAACACGAGGGTAAGCATCTTGCTTTGCATGTTTTTCCAATTATTTAATTATTGATTGAAATATCTTCATCTATTCTAACTTAGCAACAAAACCTCTATATTTGATAGCTTTACATTTGTGATTGATAAGTTGCACTTGTTTCTGGATGTTTGAAGAATTTGCTACATCTGAATGTGGCTGCATGCTACTTTAAAATGGGAGAATGCAGAAAATCCATTGAGACATGCAACAAGGTATGTTTTCATTACATATAACAGTATAAGAGGTCAAAATAGTTGATATTGCAGTGGCAAGTTAATCTGTTTAACTTGATTTGTTATGTATCTGATCTTTCTAGGTTATAGAGGCAAACCCTGGACATGTTAAGGCTCTCTACCGCCGTGGAATGGCCTTCATGGCTGCTGGAGATTTTGAGGAAGCAAAGAGTGACTTCAACAAGGTAATGCTTAAACTCATTGATATTTTATTTGTTTAATCAATATATATTGTTGTCATCCATTTCTGATTTCTATTGCGGATGCTATTAGATGATACAACTTGACAAGTCAACGGAACCAGACGCAACAGCTGCTCTTCTAAAAGTGAAGCAGCAGGAACAGGTGGGTTGAGCATGAACAAACTTAATTAATTATTTGAGATGTAGTGGGAATTCTTGATCATCCAATATCATCTATGTCTTTTCATTGGCATATCAGGAAGTTGAGAAGAGGCAACGGAAACAATTCAAGGGACTATTTGATAAGAAGCCGGGGGAAATTTCCGAGGTTGGAACCGAAGAAGATGGAGATAAGACTGCGGATGTAAATCAGAAGAATGATGATCAAGAGGAGGATTTAGATGGAGATACTTCAGAAACCTCTCGTGAAGTTGCGGGGAATGCAGCTCAAACATCAGCCCCCCAAACCACATTCTGGCCCAGATTACTTAGAGTCCTTGGACGGGTAGGATGGACCAACATGCTTTTCAATGTCACATTCCTCTTTGTTCTGGCCTATTTGCTGAACCTGTGGTTTAATTAGACGGGTTCCTTTGATTATGGTGGAAGACTAACAGAGATATTGTAGACTACAACAGAGATCCAACTACCAACTGAAATCACACTTCTTTCTAGATTCTATGCTCCACGAACGGTGTATATAAAATTTTGTTAAAACATAAATGACTCTTCTTTGTAGGGATTTAGTTACAACTCTATCGTTTATGAGCGCCAAGTGGGTTTCGAATTGTAATGGTCTCTATGAGCTCTTTTTTTTTTTTCCTCTTTTTAATCTTGTTCTACGTCAGTCGTGATCATGAAAGTTTATACTAACCCATGAACTAGTCTAGTGTTAAGCTGAATTTACTGAATGCTGTGGAGTAGTACCCGTTCTGATGACGGTTGGGAGAGACTCCATGCCCCAATTTCAGGTTTGGGCCGTTTTTTCCAGGCCAATAACTGAGTTGGGTCAATCCTTAAAACGCTACGTCTCGTTTCTTTATTACTTTATTTTGCCTACTGCTTTGTTGCAATGTCAGACTGGTTTGGATTTCCATTACTCGATTGATATAAAACGACGTTGTTTTGGAGTGAACAAAACCGTGAGAGTTGGTAGATAATCCTATTCTCCAAACCCAATGGTCTTCTACCTCCCGTCCATATGGTGATTGGTGTTATCACAATTTAGATTGTAACGTACTCCAGCCAACTATATAAGTTAATAGTGCTTCTTCCATTTAGCTGGGGCAACTGTGTATTGGTGATTCTACCACTTTAAACACTAAATTACAGAAAATAGACAAGTACAGATTCTAGTTTACAGAGAAGCGATTAGAACAATGTTTGGTTTTGACAGTACAAGTCTCGTTTGGTTCGCGGGATTGAAGCGTTGGAAATTTTTTTTAATCATTTATTGTGTTTGGGATGCAAAATGAATTGAAACAGTTCTATAAATACAAGTATATTTTTCATAAAAGTTTTGTGAGATAAATCGATTTCAACCTCAATTCATAATCAACGGATTTTGAATGTGAAAAAAAAAAAAAAAAAACTGAAAAGTGATCATTCATTCTAGTATATAAAACATCAACATAAAATGGGTTGTCGTTGAAGTCGTAAGAGATCACAGTAGAAGAATCCAACAATAGCTTTATTAAGCACTGCAGCAAGACGTTCAATAAAATTATGCAAATTAATTATACAATATAAGTTAGCTAGCCTCAAGAAACTAGCTAAAAGTACACTACAGCACAACAAGCACGCACAGATTATAGAAAAAGCTACAGCAACAACGACGAAAAGTCAGGCAGGAAAAGCTTACATAAATGAAACAACCAAAACCAGGCGAGTCACGGCAATATGATACAAAAGGTAACAAACAAACCACAACATACCAAATTAAAAACTCAAGCCCTTAATTAAGAAGAAGACACACTGATTCTCCGATCACACTTTGAGCGGATCGGTCGAGTCGGCTTGGCTGGTTAGCTGGTTAAGCGCACGAACCTTGACGACAAAGAAACCTAGGGCATGGCCAGCCACCACGGCTATGAGGATTCCAACATTGAAGGACATGACAGATAGCATGACCAAGTAAGCCAAAACGGTGCGCAGTGCATAAATACCCGTCTGAGTGACCCCGGAGACTAGAGGAGTGGCGGTCGGCTTCAGGGTAGGCCCCACGGAAAGAATCTCGACGGCGACGGCGAGGAGGAAGAGGAAGGAGAGAGACAAGACGTACATGCCGAGGTGGTCATGCCCCGGCCAGCCGGAAAAGAGTATGGTAACGTTTTTGCCCCAGTAGAGGCTGTTGTTCATGCTCATGGAATAATCAGATGTGTTGCTCAGGTCGCCCGTAGGCTTTGTTGGCGGTGGAGTACTCATCGGCATCGGTGGCATCGGCGGCATCAGCGTACCACCTTCATCGTGTACCTCGTGAGACATTTCTGGTTTTGGGCGAGTGAGAGAGAAAGAGAGAATTAACTAGGAAGATCACTAGATCAGGTGGCTTTGATTAAGGTAATGTTTGGTTTTTGATATAAATGTGTATATAATGTAAACCCGAGCTGGAAAGCAACGACATTGTAGTTGATGACGAGGGTTAAGAGATGAGTGGCCTTCTGATATAGACATTCTTATATGGTTTTTGTTTGTTTCTTTGTACCTTTTTAGATGTGAAAAAGATAATAATATAAGGCAATTTATTGGTGTTGAGAAAGGTGAATGAAAGGAATGGCCAGCGCTATATAATTGACATGAATAATGGAAATAATATATGTTGAAGGAACTAATAAGGTTTTAACTCTTAAATAAGTGGATGCGAATTATTCAAAGGATTTTTGGTATTTGAGGTTGAGAAGCCTAAAAACACAAATGTTGTCTAAGAAATACTTTAGAATATTGCTAGGTTTGTAAATTTGCATGCACTGTGCCCCTCGCAAATTAAGTACTTACCCTTTTTATTTTCAAGTTTTCTCGAGAATAAATTTTTTTTTTTGCTCAAAAAGAGGGATAAGAGAGGAAAAAATCTCCTTACCATCCTAATTTATTAAAGAAAACAAGATACAATAAGAGGAGGAAGAAACCAGACCCTCCATGGTAGAATACATCACACATTAAAGAAAACTAACTAATGAAAACGAAATTGAGGAAGACTCAAACGATCACTATTGTAAGCCGAAACAATGAACGGGGAGTCAAATCCTACCAAACTAAACTTGCTAACGAGGTACCATGATTTGCTAAGATGTCAACAACTTTGTTACATTCCCAAAAGAGATGTGAGGATCAGAAAGTCATATGAGAAATGTTGTGCAAACAATTCATTCACTCTACTCTAAGTTGTCATGGCACCAAATGAGGAGAGCGAAGAAAATTAAGAACAATGGAGGTATCCACTTCTAGCCATATATGCTTCCAATCCCGGACCCGTGATCAAATTTCTCTAATCATGAAATGCATTTGTATAATGGTCATTTTCGAGGTCACTATTTCAATGTACATATTTAGCAAAAGATTACCTAGAACATACAATTATGACCGTTAAGCACCTAAAAAAAAAGTCGACTTTTTCTCTCTGCTAGAATTTTCTCTCCGTCGGGGAAACTGGTTAATTTTGATGGTGGCGGGGGAGGCTATCGTGCACCTAGTTTGGGGTGAGGATGCAATTCAAGATTTTTCTTTTATGTATGTGGCTGGTTGCTTTTTCAGAAAGTGGTACTACTTCTGTCATTTTCGACTGCGATTTCCTGCATCTAGGGTTTGAAAGAGCGGGTTTTGATCAGTGAAGAGGAAGGGGCCATTTTTGTTTTTCAATTCAAGGAGAAGGTTATGAAGGATCACATCCTCAATGGCCCGCCTTGGCTCTTTAACAATTCCATGATTCTCTTGGAGGATTATGACTGAATTCATGATTTGGCAGAACTGTTGCTGACTTCCATGGAGGTTTGGGTGGCGGTGAAAGGTTTGTGCATGGTCATGCACAATGACCACGCCTAACCCAAATTGAGAACGCTTTGGGGATCTTTGTGATACATGATCTGGCGGCGCTGCAGAGGAAGGATCTGTGTTATGCACGACGTACGCAGCCGGATATGGGCTCGCCGTACGTGCTCATTTTCGGTAGAGGTGGTGGTGGAGTTGGAGCGAGGTACGAGAAGTGCCATGGCATTTGTCGGAGTTGTGGGTTCTTCGATCATGGGCTAGGTAGTTGCGACAACGCACTGATGGCGGTAATGGCGTCGGGTTCGGCTTTGGAGGTATTGTTGGTGGTGGCAGACACGGTCGAAGACAGGTTGCCCGACTATTCTGAGGTGCTACCCGCGGTCGATCGGAGTCTGGAACCTCGAATAGAAGGGACTGTGGTGGTTGGGACGACGTCTGTGCACAGGTTGGCATTGGGGTTGGAGGATGCAGTTGTTCCAGTTTTCTCGGTTTCCACCTAATTTGAAATTAGGGTTTAATGTTAGGCTGGGGTGGATTTAATGTTGGCCTCGAAACTTGGGCTTCCTGGAGCTGAGGTGGCTGATTTAGTCACTGGGCTGGTAAGGACTGGTGATGGACCTACTATGCTTGTGGAGATTTGTGGGCCTGCATCTGCTAGTGCACATAGGCTTGATGTTGGGGGTGCGCAAATGGTGCCAGGGTGAGTGGAACTTGGAGAAGTGGCTAAAGCCTAGCTCTGTTGTGATATCTCATGAGTTTCATCTTGGTGAACTTGTGGAGGTCCCGGTTACTGTTGGGAAGACTTTGAACAAGAAGGGACGACCGGAACAAGTCTAAGTCTCAAGATGGAGAGTCAGAAAGCAAGAGGACCAACCTGATGCCGAGGTTGTTGGATGCTGAACAGCCTGAGGCAGGTACTAACTCTGATCCCAAGGGGAAGGAGAAGGTACATGTTAGAGTTTCAACAAAACAAGACATTTTGGACGTGAGCCTTTACAGTAGGGGTAATTTCTATATGCTTTTCTAAGACGTTTCTAGTTTATATTTGTAGCATAATTACATGCTTGGTAGATTAGACTAGATGAAATATTCCTTCGAGGGCGAGATTATTCTTGCTTAGGTTAGGTTTGCTGTTTAACGAGCGTCCTTTTAGATTTTGATGAGTTTAATTGTGGCATAGATAGGTTCTATCCGGTTTGTCTTGAAATTTTTTATGTAAGTTCTGTTATACTCTGACCTGTCTATTATTGCTTGATTATAAATAAAATCAACCCTGTTTAAAAAAAAAAAATTCCAATTTAGATGACTACCCATGATATTTGGTCTTTATTGCAAAATAATTTTTAAAATGTGAAGAATAATGATATATCATCAAGACGTATTTAGTTTGGGGCTGATAGTGATGCCTGTGTTCTGGTTTCGACTCACAGACATAACACTTTCTGAAAATAACAACTACGTAGAGGTTTAGTTATTGAAGTTATATATATTATAACTTTGTGTATGGACTTGTCTAGGCTGAGGTTCAATGAACAGAAAATCACTGTTCTCATCACAACTGGACAAAATGAGTGATGGATGCTAATTAGTAAAATGTAATGAATTTTTCCCGACATGTATTGTCCAATTTAAAATATGCACCATTCCACAGCATATAAAGAAAGGATCCTCCATTTCAAAAGAAAAAGAAAAAGGAAAGGATCCTCCATTTTCTTATGTAAAAGGATATTAATTCCCAACACCGATTATCCTCGAGGGTTTTCGTCTCCGAGCTTCTCAGAGAGAGTGACCTTGGTTTTTTTCAAAACCTAGGTTTCGACTGGCGGCGGCGGCGCTCTTCCTTCAGGCAAGGCGACGATCGTGGACGACGACGACGCAGGGAAGGCTCTCTGAGGTGATCGTGGGTGCAGCGGGGGGCTTCCTGGTTTGGAGGCTTCTCAGATTGTGTTGATGGGTTTCGATCCAGGCTGTGGCAGGCATTGATCGCTACGAGGTCAGTGGTGGTCCACGACGTTGATCGATCCAGGTGTGCCAGGCTCTGATCGCTGTTGTCTCAGCGAGGAGGCGGTGGCTTGTGTGGTGTGATCCAAGTCGGAGATCTGCTGTCTAGATTTTGAAGGACGGCGGCAGAGATTTGTGATCGGAGGTTCTGAGGCGGATCGCTGTCTGTTGAGGCTTTGATCGCGGTGTGACAGTGGAGGGTGCGAGTTCGGGCGGCTTCGAGAGAGGGTGCTGGTGGTTCCCGAGCTTCGTTGATCGGCTTTTGAAGTAGGCGTTCTGGCCAGTCTCTAGGAGGACCCAGTGATGGTGGAGGAGAGATGGACGCTGCCGGAATGGTGAACGGCAGGGTTGCCTTCTGGGAAGGCTGGTCTAGTTCGGCTGGTGTGAGGAAGTTGGATCTTGGTAGTGGGCTTGGGCCTCTGCCATACTGGGTTGTGGTGCAGCCTAGTGATCTGGGCCTTTGGCTCAGGTCTCCTTTTCCCTTTCACTAGTTTGGGTTGGATTGGGCTTTTGGGGAGGTAGATAGTTTATCTTCTAGCCCTATTTTGTCTTCTGGATGTTACCGTGCTTTGTGTTGTTGTGTTGCGACGTACACCATTTGGGTCTCAGGCGTCAAGATGCTCAAGACAGTGGTTCCATCTTTGGATAGGGTAGGGTTAGGGGAGTTTTATTTATTTGCTTTTCTTTTCTGCAGTTCCTTTAGGTTTTCGATTTGTTGGCTAGTAATAATTTAGCTGCTTTGGGCAGATTGGTTAGGAGTTTTCTGGCTGCCTTGCGCAGTCTGCATTGTGCTTGTACTTGTACTATGAGGTGGTTTCATGAAACCCTCTAGCTTGACGCAATGACGTCGTAATATATTTGGAACCTGATTCCATTTCCCTAAAAAAAAAAAAATTCCCAACACCGAGTGAGGGATATTTTTACCAAGTAAAGCTCTTATAACATAATGGTAATCTCTTTTATTGGTACATGAAGTCCTCAGCTACCTTCTGGGCAAAGCTAAACTGATTATAGGAACATGCTGAGACCAGTAATTCAAGTAGAGAACGACTTGGTTCCAGGCAACCTGTATACTGGAGCCAAACCATCCGCTAGGTCTGCTCGATTGCTTGTTGACCGACCAAAATTCACAAAAGCCACATTCGAAACAAATTATGAAAGATATGAAGTAAACAAGAGTATAAACATGATTTCTCGAGTATAATTTTCATGATATACTTGTTATCTATAACATCCATATATAGCATGGCCAAAGGGAAAACTACCTATAGCATATATAGCAGCTCTGGTCTACATACAAATAAAAACGGAGGATTTGAGGTAAAAAATTGCTTCTCGAAAGCAATTCATTCACAAAAGCAATCAAATAGCTAAGTACAAATTATCAGAATGAAGGTTCGGGTCCCGGAGGCTTGGTAATGGAAAGAGCACTAGCCTTGGCAACAAAGAACCCAACCGTGTGGCCCGCCACAGCTGCTATGAAGATTCCAATGTTGTAGGACATAACGGCAAGCATCACAAAGTAACCCAAGCTGATGCGAATGGCGTAAAGAAAAGCCTGAGCCAGGCCTGCGACTACCGAACTCCCGCTGGGCTTGATAGTCGGCCAGACGGACAAAGGCTCCATGGCAAAGGCTATAGCAAACACAAAGAAGAGGGCCAATATGTACATGCCTGGGTTATGTTGGTCGTTTCCAGGCCACTTGGAGAAGAGGATAGTGACGTTTCTGCCCCAGTAGAAACTCATCTGCATAGTCATAGTCGTACTGTTCATCGTCATGTTCATCATATCCATGATGATTGATTTATGTTGATCTGTTCTGAATTTGAGCTCAGTTTGGGCGTACGTAGATAAGCTTTCTTGTAGATAGTTATATAGTACGGCTCAACAGAAACGAACAAGAGTCGAAAGGAAGCAACATTACGTTTGGAGAATTGGAGGTGATTACGAGGGCTTAGCTAGCTGCTACACAATGCCCATTTGATATGAAATTTAATTTTCAAATATTAGTTTGGATCTTTCGAGGTATTTTTCTCTTCCTAAACAAAAAAGAATATGTTATTCAAAAAACAAAAAAGAATATTCAAAGAAGAAAACAAAAAAAACAAATGAAAAATAAAATAAAATTGCTGGATCTTTTTTTTTTTTTTTTGAGAAGAATTGCTGGATCTTCTTTGTGTACACGGGCATGCAAAACAATTCTTGTTTTAGTAGAGAATCCTATACGAGCAGCTATTCGTCTTTCAGTTGAGTGGAAGAAGTTTAGAACAGAACGAGGCTAGTGAAATAAAATTAAAGGCAGATTTCCAGCCAGTGAAATAAATTACCAACACTACTACAATTATGGCCAATAGCCACATACAACATGTGTGACAAAATTGGGCCAAAGGCCACATATGTGTGTGTCAATAACCCATTGCCACATTGCAGCCACTTTTATTTGGGTCAGTGCCCTGTAGGGCAGTTGCTTTCTCTTGTGTAGTCACGTTTACATAAGTACGTGGGCTAGAATGAGTTTATAATAATGGTGGGCCATGCCTTATATACTGTGTCAAACAATTTATATTTAATTACTTTTTTTATTTAACTACACCATCAATTAAACTGGTGGGTCCCTGAATTTAATTGACATACATTAAATGTAACGAAAATTTAGTTGCCTCAACCCTAAAATTTTACTGCCAGCAACCCCATTACATTTATTCCATTCAATTCAATGTAAAGAAATTTTTAATGCTATTGGACTGAAGGATTAAAACATTACATCATTCAATACTTCATATTACATTAAAGCAATCCCAGATAATATGATACCTAAGTAATTAGGAGACAGAACCTAAATAATGATACTTGCCTATGAAGCTAAACTGTTGTGGCCAGAGTTTGTTTCTTCATTTCCTCCCTAGGTTTATCTTCCTGTTCTTGGCTCTCCTTCAAATCGTTTCAATATCAGCCTCATGTTGTTCTCTCATTGCTTGTACCTCCAAATGAACACCTCTTTCCTCCACTAGTATTCCAGGATCTAGGTCAGGTATAACTCCACTACAGCCCCCATTGCCAATTAATAAGAGAATATTTGGGAAGCATGATTGGATTGAGTAATGTACCTAGCCAACAGAGTAAATGAAGATTTCAAATGGCGTCCAAATAGCTGATGCAGATAAATGTGAGGCACAAAATACAAAGTGATACATGCACACAAATCCAATCAGACAATTCAAATAAACAGATGAGTATAACTATAGAACTACAACTCAATTCCAACCTTCCCAGATCACATTCAAATCCAATCACACAATTCAAATAAACAGATGAGTATAACTATATAACTACAACAAAATTCCAGCCTTCCCAACTCAATTCCCAGGTCTAACTCCCACTTTGAATGAGATTAAAGTGATGCCCAACAGAAAAACATGACATAGCAAATAAATGAACAAGAGATTAGTCACGGAATTCATTCAAAGGCATTTTGTCTTAACAATAAAAAAATTATATATATATAAGACAGAAGCATACCTCATAACCATGTGTTCAGACCTTGACCTTTTCTTCAAGGCTCGCTGCCTTCCCAAGATCATCATCCAACTTCTTCCTTACATTCTCAAACTCATTCTGCAGAGCCCTAAGTTTCTTTTCATTTCCAGCAATACTTGATGCACCATAAGCATTGTGCTAAGAAAAAAAAACATGAAATCATTCACGCATGTCTTTTGTATTTCAACAAATTCATCGAGGGATTTATCGTCATGTCCCATTGCAACACAAAGATACTGAACCTCCTCCTTTAGCATCGAATCAGCCTGCTCAAATGGTCATCATGGAAAATTTAGAGATATGCCAGGGACCATCTGTCATGTTATTGCTTTGAACGTAAAGTTTCACTTGTGGAAGTGTAAAGTTTAGCTGATAGCCTAATATAATCATGTAATTTCTCAAAGCTCTGATAATGAGACTATGATTAAATTATGACATTAGGCATGAGCTATGTACTTCAATGTTTTCCCAAGGTTAAATCATGCACATCTACCGGTATAAATCACCTGCAATAACTAGATTCAATTCACTCATAATTGATCCAAAAGTCACACCAACAGCTAATTTCTTTTTGAGAAAATTGTGGAATGGTAAATTGTTCTATGCTTAGTTCATCAACAACAACTCGATTGGCGAAACTAAGAGACATATGAAGACCAACAAGAGATAGTAAATGAAATTGCAAGGTTTGACCAAATGGAAAAGATCATAACTTGAAACAGAGAGAAAGTGAGATATTTGTGCTCAACCCACCAATTTTCCGTCGACTTAAAAAACCCTTCGCTGATTTTTCACAAAATAAAGGTGAGACTCAAATTGAGAAACAAACCAATAGATAAAATCCATCAACCTAAATAAAAGCCGAGTCTTTACTGACTTGAAGACCCTAGCAAGCAAAATTTAATCAATAAACCATAACTGGAAAACCCAACAAGACAACAATATTCCCCAAATTCTTCTCTTACATATGACGTATAGAACCATAAAAGAAAATAAAAATAATTTGGTAGCAACTAGTCTCAAGATCTGGAATCAAAATGGTACCTGATTGTTTTGTCGTTGGAGCTTCTCCATGGTCGATGGCTTCTTTCACCACGAGGTGATTCACAGGCTCCTTGTCGTGCTCAAACGTCTTCGATACCTTAATGCAAAGAAAAACCACAATCGCATCACAAATCACAATCCCTAATTCGAAAATAAAAGTTGGGTTAGATAGACCAGAGTTAAATCTGATAGGGGGATCGGGATCTAGTCCTTCCGATTCAGTCGATCCAGGTAAATCGGTCATGGTGAATATGGAGAGAGTAGGAAGAACAGAGAGAGAGATTGGAATGTCTGAGAGAGGCTGAGAGCAGAAGTCGAATGATCGAGATGGATGTTTTCTAATTATATATATTTTTTTAAGTATTAATAAACCTATTCGTGACATGAAGGGAAAAAATATATATTAAAATTATATAAAAATTGGGGCCCACACAAAAAAAAAAACCTAAACAAGTATTAAATAGTTGATTACCCACGCTTTGGGCTCATACGTGGATGATATAGACACCAACATGTTATAGAGCGGTGGATATCAGCTCCATATCCACACTTAATAAATTTCGTGGGAATACGTGTGTGGCTGTTGCCCACATCTGTTGTGGTGCAAATTCAGTCAAATTGTTATATTATGTACTTAAATTCAATGGATGAATTGATCATATGGACGAATCACAATTTGATAAACAAAAATACCCGATTAGAATTACAATCCGAATTTCGATAATAACACTAAGTAGAATTCTTTCTTCAAAAGTTCAAATTATCCTCAAACTTTATCAACAGACGTTAGTCGTTGCAAATGTTACAACCAGAACAAACATTATCCGCAAGAACTGGGAGGAAGATCCAACCGTTTCTCATCACCTGACCCGCCAGACTTCCGAAAAGCGCTGCTCCAAAAAGCCAAGAACCCCAGCCAGTGCCCCCCAACCGCCGCAAGAAAAACACCGCCATTGAACGACATGACGGCGAGCATTACCAAAGACGACATCCCAGACCGCACGGTATACAAACAAGTCCGCCACATCCCCACCTCGAAGTTGTTCGCGCTAGACTTGATAAAACTGCAGTGGGAGAGCCACTCAGCAAGCACGGCCAGAACAAATACAAATGCCAATGACATGACGTACATCACAGGATCATCCCGGCCGGGACAACCGGAGAAGAGAACCTCGGTGCTGCCGCCCCAGAAGAAGGTCATAGGCATCATCGTCCTACGGTGACTAGTGCGGTTAAACGACGGCGTTGGCGGAGCATGCATGCTGTCATGCGAAGCAGCCATTTTGAATCAGCTCCTATAGGATTGGTTGAAGACTTGGACTATATGCATAGATGCTGAACGAAAGGTTTTAAGCAAGGACTGAGTAACCGCGAAAGAGGGAACAGAAATGAGAAGTTCACTCTTTTTGGACTCGTGGTGGATTAGCCGTCTTTTATGGAGTGGGTGTATACCATGACTTGAATACAATATCAATCAAATTTTGAAATGTGAAGAATTTGTTGCAGGATTCAGAGTATAGAGTGGAGATTAATGGGAAAAGGTTATAGAGCTGCTATGACTTGTTTAGTCGAAAATTCGTATACGAGTAGAATACCATATTACTAAGAGAGCTTTACATCAATGGCATAAAGGAAGTTGGCACTCAAACTAGAAATGAAATATGAAGTAGTTTGAGATCACCCTTGGAAGGTCCCCTGGGTACGTAGGAGAGGAGGAGCAGGTATCAAGTGTATCATAAAATGACCAGCTGCCTCACCATGTTGAAGGCTTGAAAAAGAAAGTTATAGAGCCCATGCTTACACGACATCGATTCCTATTAACTTGATATCCTAGCTTAATGATTTATGATAATTAAGGTTTTCCAAAGAAGGCATGATTTGCAAGACACAACTAATAAATTGGATTCCAATCAAGCTGAAGATAAAGAGAGTACCTCTGGTGAGGTTTAGATGGAGCTGGGACTCATGAGACAATGTGCATGACCAATCAGGTGGTTGATGCAATTGCGTCCGAAAGAAAGAGAATGAGGGGATATAAAGAGCTAGGGTTCAAGTTATAGATTGGATATAAAAAGACGGATTTTTAAATTCAAAGCAAAATGAAGATTTGCAGTCAAAGATGCGGACGCGAGGCAAAATCCATGCCAAATGTTTTTGTACGCTGCAAACTCTGCTCTCATGCATACTGCTGAGAGCATGAGTCAGGTTGGTTCAAAATGCATGAGTTTGGACCAAGTCAACACTTTCAAATCGGAATAATTCCTCCCTTTTTTTTCTTTTCTCCAACAAAATTAGCCTTCATAAGAGAGAAAAACATCATATGGGGATGCAGTAAATACGAGGAGTATGAGAATGAAAGGGAGGGCTTCGAAAGTAAGCAACGCAAACCCTAGCTTTCGGCTGGGTTTTGTTACCGGCTGCAAACGGAAGGTTGCGGAACCGAAGCACTGTTGCGGTGCTGGAGTAGTTGGCCGCCGTAAAACTTGGCGATGGATTGGCAAAAGCATACTAGGATTTCTGCTCACTTTACTCAGGTTTGGGCTTGGGTCTTCGGCCTATGCTCATGTTTGAGTTGTTGGGCCCTATGTTGTGGGTTAGTAGGGAGAGTGCCTTACTAGCCTCAATCATTTATCACTTGTGATAAGGGTGGGCTTGGCCTAAGGGTGAATCTTCTTAAGCACTTGGGTTGATGTATGCAGGGCGGGCCCTGAGGGCTGCTACCTCATGCCACTGCTCTCCAGTGGGCCTCCGCCAAATTATTTTTTAATTTTACATTATGTTGCCACCGGAAAACGCATCCAGTGACACTTAGCTTCATTCTGCCACTAGGAGGCTGCGACCATTTGACAAAACAAGGAACTCGCCGCCTTCCTAGGGCACACAAGGTGTGCAGTCCGAGACAGAGCCCACTTTGCCCTACCACTATAGGGTAGGGACTTATTACCGGCATAAAGCCACGTTTAATTAACATAACAAAATAATCTAAATAGAAGAAGTTATAAAACTTATTACTTAAATAAACTAGAAAAGCAGCCCACTAGAGTAGGCCCAGAAGCCCAAAAACCAAGCAAGAGAGTGCGAGTCGGGTTTCGCCCGCATGTGTTGCCGGACCATCATCTCAGCTTCGAGCGGATCACGCCGCAGCACCAAACTGTAGCCATCAACTGATTTTGCTGGCTAGATCTCCATGGAACTTGATTCCAAATCGAAATTAGATCCAAACCCAGTATAGGATCGATCACCGTAGCCTCCATCAGCCTTTTTCAACCCCAAAACAGGGGAATCAATAACGTTAGTCCACCTTCGCCTATCACCAGCATCCTCTTGACGCACACCAGAAACCATCCGCCATGCCACCCTTGCTCGAAACCCCGCCGCACAGATTAGAAACAATCAAGGAGGAGCCCCTCGGCTTGTCGTTCCCTTTCAGAAAGCAACACAGGAGTTTCCAGACCCTAGCTCCAGCCCCAGAACCACTGTCCATCACCGGTGGACTCATAAAACTAGTTCACCCGTCCGACGACGACGTCCCATGGACGCGCCGCCGGACAGGGCATTGAAAAATTTTCTAGGGTTTTCGCACTGCTCTAACTTTCTTGGAGGGGAAATTATCATCTTTCACGTTCTTGGAGGGGAAATTCTCATGGACGCTTACAAGGTATTTATGCATGAATCCAAATTGAAGAAAACATTGTACAAATTTCATGTATATAGAACTAAATATCTACATTTGAAATTTATAGAAATTCTTTACTGGAAAATGTGGTCAATGTAAAGAAATATCTACTTTTTTTTATTTCTTTAATAATGCAAGGATGTTAGAATTATGCCTAGGTGATGGGAATTATGCCATAAGATTTGGCCATCATCTCTTGATGGACCATCACTCCCCTATTGGCTAAACAATCTGCTTCGGTATAAAGCCTTGCACTTTATTTATCTGCAAGCAGGAGATTTTTTGCTCTCGAGCTTGTCTTGCACTTGCCTCTCTAAGAAACACAGAGGTATATATGCAATTATTATTATCAGTATATATTCTGAAATGAGAATGTCATATGGGGATATCTTACATGATTGGTATGAGTATTGGATTTGGTTCATGATTGGCTTGCAGAATTGACATTAATAACTTCTTGAAGGATCTTGATGCATGTTCAGCTCCAGGAAACAAAACGGTCCACCTAGTAGCTCTTATGGGAGGTGAAGGTTTAGATAAAGGTCCTTAATCCTTTATCTAATCTTCTGTTACCATCTTCTCTGTTAATCATTCAATTTTGATTAACAGACAAATAATACAGAGTCCTTTAAGAAGCATGGTTGCCAAAAAACTGAGCTTGTTTGCTACTTTTCAGCTTCCTACTAACATGCATGGAGGGAATGGAAAGGTTGCATACATTGATACTGAGCGAACATTGTATTCTTTTTCTTTGTCCATCCAAACTAATATTTCATGTAGCTTTTTATCAACAAAGGATTATACCTGCTAACATACAGGTATAATTTGGACATATATTAATATATTGTTCTCTAGCTTTCTATTGTACCATCAAATTATGAAATGTTTATTTATTTACAATTATCATGTATTCAGTGTGTTTTGATAAAACAAATTGAGTTGCTAACCTTAAGATTTTTGCTGCTGCAAGTTATGCTTTGTAGAAACACACCACTGACAGAAAAGTATATTGCTTCTCCCCATCTACTAAGCGAATTCCAAGTTGTATAGTCTCCTCAATGTCAAGGTAACTATAATCAATGCATTGTTATGTGCCTTTATTTCTCATTTCTTTCTCTACAGAACTTGATGCTTTGGCCAATAACCATGAAACTATTTCAATGGCAATCATCTACTTGTTCCTATGCACCACTGAGTTCAAACTTCAGAGACACCATGTGGAATGTGATATATTGTGATACCATGTGGAATGTGGAATATTGTGATAGATATCATTCGCTAACTTATCGATTCTATTAGTCAAAGGATTAAATGATGTAATGAGGTTTAGTATATCATTATTACACTTGTTGTAATATGATTATTGTGGTTGATTGAGATAATTTTGATGAACAGTTTATTTTACATTGGGTATGTTGTACTTCTATTTTGTTTCAATAAGTGCCTGAACATGATATGGCTAGTAGCTGCAATGTTGGGGTGATCCTGGAACAACTAAAAATAAATTGATTTTTTTTTTTAATTTTGCAAAAGACATTTACGGCGAGCAATGCGTGTCGTAAATGAAAATTTAAGGCGGCGTGCTTCTGAGCACATTTACGGCGTGCTTATGAGTACATTTACGACGTGTTTTTGAGTACATTTACGGAGTGTAAATTGCACGCCGTAAAAGTGAAAATTTGAGTTCAATTTTACGACGCTGTTTATAAGAGCGTTTCTTCGCGCCGTAAATGACATATTTTCCTGTAGTGTTGATAGAAGCATATTTATGCAACGTTATTATTATTTATCCCTATGCTTTTCTTTGTTAGTTTATATTATTTTTAGCTGATTTATTTGTTTTTGTGTTTATTAGGTTTTCCGAAGCAAATTAGGAAAAGAAGGCTTAAAGAAGGAAAGTGCGTGGAATTTTGATTCAACGAGGATTTTCGATGGATTATACTTTTCTTTGAAGCAAAGAGTTAGAGATCCACAAGGAAACAAAGTGGAAGAGTTTTAAGACGGAATAAAAGGCTTTTAGAAGTCGCAATCAAGGGCTACAACGCAGAAGAGAAGCAAGAAACCATTGAAGCAACTCAAGGAGAAGAAGTAAAGTTCAGGGCCCAGAAATGATCGATCGCTAGCATCTGACGATCGATCGTTTGCCTGGTTTTCCATCTTTTTGATTCTTTCTTCTTTCCAAAACTCATGTATTTCTTTTGTGTGTTTTCCAAGATGATGAGTAGCTAATTTTCTTTTAGTTAGGGGGTGCTTTCAGCCCTAGACATGGTGTAACTATGATGTTGGTGTTTATTTAATAAGTTCTTTGGATTTTGGATATTCATTGGTTTATTGTTTGTTCATTGATCAACTTTGTATGTCTATTGATGGTGCACAACATTAGTATGCATGCTAGGTTGTAAAGCTATGAGTGTCTTGTATGATCATCATATCTATTTGCATTCTAGAGTAACGAGTGAATGACTTGAGCCCCATTCATATAAACCAACGTCTAGGTAGATTAGGAAAACACCAGTACCGAAATTGCCTAGCCTTATGATAGGAGCATTTTAATGTGATATTTTAATAGTTAATTCCTCACATTTTACTTAGTTAATTCCTTAACTGAATCGATTTTTAATTCAATTTCTATTTTTAGGTACATTGGAGTAGATGAAGGTGAAATGAGCGTTAGGTCCATAATTACCTGGAAATGATGGAGAAAAATGGAAATGTACTAAAAGATCAATTTTGCACATATTCCTACTCCGGCTAGGAGAAACCAAGCCAAGCAAAGAAGAAGGAGCGGCCGCTTGACCAAATGAACTTCAAATAAGCTGAAACCTTCCAGATCCATTCTAGACACCCAAAGGAACATTTCATATGAAGAGTGCAAGATCCAGATAGAAGTGGAAGGCCTTCAAACAATTAGTCCAATTTTCTGCAGAAGCAAAATTGGAAAACTAGACCTGTGAGGAGTCCAGCAGAATTTATGGCCCAACCACATGGATTGAAGCTCTGAAAATTTATCAGGATGATCTACACTCATAGAGGAACATTTGATATGAAGAAATCGGAGGCCCAATATGAAGTTTTGATGGAGAAATAATTGAAGGAATAAATGGGCAGAAACTGACCTGAAAATAGCTCAACACCACATGTTCATATTTCCTACCCACATGAAGAAAGCATTTCTTTTTCCTTGGATACATTTTTTTACTCTAAAAGATCATCATCACTTCCACATTTCTTCACCTTCATGCTTTGCTTTCATCATTACCTCATCTTTTACATATTTTACAAACCACTCTCATACTCCACTTTCATTATTTTTCTTCATCTCATCATTTCACTCTTCTTTTTCTTCCCTATTTAAACACATTCTCCTCTCACTCTCAATCACCAATTTCTGAATCCATAACACACATTCCTTCATCCATTTCATCTTTTTTATCTCTCCATTTCCTCTCCATATTTCTTTTCCATTCTCTAGTTTTCTTGTTCTTCATTTTCAAGCCAAGAGAAAGAGAAGCCATGCAATACATCAATTTACTAACCGCCATCCACCCTTGTGTCATCCCTAGAAGATTGCTTGCTTTCAAGGATCTTCAAGTTCTTCGTCTCAAGGCTTTATCATTCATCTTTCAAGGTGTATTATATCATTTCTCTTGTTTTCTTTGTTTGATTTTGTAAGACTATGAATTCTAGTTAACAAATAATGTTGAGGGCAAAGTTTAAAGCCCGTTTATATGTTTTGAAATAAAGTTGTAATTTCTTTGTGTTGACTTCTATGTTGCTTATGTGAGATTGCTTAATTGATTTTGGTTTATAGAAAACTTTTATATGTATGTGTTCTTTGGTGGCCAACTTGGGATATATGCATGTAATTGGTGCTAGAATTAGGTAAGCAATTCACCTAATAGTTTTGTGAACCTATTTCATAAGTAGTAAAGGCTTTGGACAAAAGTCGAAATCAATTAAGGAGGATTGCAAATAGATGAACTTTTTCATACTAGGTTGTGCACTTTGGTTGACATCATTTCTTTGTTCTTCATGCATTGAATGTGTTCTTGATTAGCTAGCTTTCTAGACTATGATTGCATGTTCAATAGGATTGATTTAGGTGCTTTCACTTAGATCAATTATTCAAGGAAAGTAAAATATGGGAAATCGTTTGCTTATTAACGTTTCACATGGTCAACTTATTTCTCATGACATTAGATAATCAACTATAGGAATTGTAATTGGATTTCATTCATATGGAATTGGTTTTGATCTTTGTTTCTTATGTTTCATTCTTGTACATGTGTTTTTATATTTTCTTTATTTTATTTATTTTAATTTTGAATTCTATAATCCAAAAACAAAATCCCCCCTTTTTCGTAAATAATGTTTATAGTTGTGAATATATTTGTGAATATTATACTTTGTTTTAATTTTAATTGTTTAATTGTTTGACAATGACAGGTGTACCCTCAATCCCCGGAATAGAACGATCCCTATTTGCTTATACTACTAACGATATTTTCAGGGTTAAATTATGCGCTTGCTTATAGGTCATCACCTTATTCATAATGTTTTAGACCTTAATGACTTTTAGGTGAGAGCTGTGCGAGAACATCACTCTAGGTTCCATTCTAGTAGCTACGTTAAGTTGAAAACATCATTCTCTTAACATACAAAGTAAGAAAGATTGATAGGTTAAGTACAACACATCATTGGCTTAGCTTGAGTAAGGATATCCGAATGAATTAAACATGTTAGTAAATACATCAGAGGTGTAATCATTGTCTAGTGGTGAGAAGTAGTTCCTAGCTAGTTTTCTCATATTTGATCAAAACCAAAATCCCCAAATTGTTTTCTGTTTTCGTTAGTCTTCTGTCCTTCGTTTGCTTTATTTTATTTAGTATAGCAGTTCAACTCTGATTAACCCTAAATTTTGTGTGTTTCTACTTAGTGTATATTTAATTTTATAATTTTTGGTTGAATCTAGGTATAGTTTTTATTTTCGTCTTTGTCTAGTGTCTATTTTGAGTTTTCAGAATATGTTTTGCAATTGTTAAGCCACAATCCTCTGCGGGAGACACCCTCTTTCCTATACTACCATCGATAACCATTGAGATTGCAGGGATTTATTTATACGCCTATTTTAGGTGTATCAATTGCACGTACACAGATGTACGGACCTTGGGAGGTACCCTAGCTTTTCAAACCTTGTTCCACAACTTGCGCATCACACCACCCTGCACCTCGTTCGGACTTGAAGCTCTCTCAGTTAGTGAATTATGACATACATGATATCCACTTTTGTCGTTGTAAATCTGAAAGGGGTTGTATATTTATTTTACATTTAATTGAATCAAAATTTACAACATTGAGAATAAATTACCAGGTTTGTTTTACACTGTGTACATATAATTTCAAAATTGACAACAAATTGTTAATAAACATATAAAAATGTCATAGGTTGAGTAATTATACCTCTAATAGAACTAAAATTTTATATTAAATGATACTCATTACCACAATGATATCAAATATGTTGTCATATCTGTAAATGTGTGTGTGAAATATATGTAGGTACGTATCATAGAATTTCTCGTAATTTAACTACTAATCGGTTGCTTAATTAGCACGGAGTATATATACAGCCTTGGTTGGCATCCATACGTACATCCTTGGTTACCTATGTCTTACATGTGTGCTTCGCAAAAATACTTGCTTTTGTACTAACCTGCACCTGCTGGAGCTGCTGATCTTCAACCTTGATTACTCACTTAATCAACTTGATCAGCTTAATTTTTAGCCATAAGTATGCGAGCAAAGATATGAGAATGGGATATCCACACTCTCGATCAGCATGTTCATGAACTTTGGTAACTTAATATCCTTTCTTAATGATCTATTACAATTGAGGCTTTGGTACAAGACGTGATTTGCAATATATAGAAGGATGAGTTGAATTGCAAGCGGAAGATAAAACTCATAAAAGAGAGTAATTGTTGGAGAGATGGAGCTAGGATAAGTTAGATGTGGCAGTGACATGATAAAAGAATGCTGCGATTGATTTGGGTGTTTGTGGTGTTAGCGACGGAAATCTGAAAGAAGATGAGTATGAGCGGGTTATGTAGTGGGTCCGAGCTAGGTTCAAGATAAAATGAGGGATTTCAAAGAGGAATTTAAAATTCAAACAAATCGAATAATTAACAGTCAAAGAAGCGGACATGAGGCAAAATCCAGACTGGTAACAGTCAGTCCGGTGAAGAAAAAATCCCAAAGAAAATGCATGAAGGGCCCAAGTCATCGCTTTCAATTATCAATTTAGTTCCTTATCCGGTTATCCCCTTCTTCACTTAATTATTCGAGATCATTGTTGCTCGAATCAAGCGTATTGAACTACTGATGTTTGTTTTTAAATTTTTAAATTTTAATTTAAGACAAAAGGAGGGATTTCAAATTCTGATGTAACTCAAATCAAACAGTCAAAGTTGGGGACACGCGACAAAATCCAAATTTGCCGGCTGATCAGCTCTCAGACTGGAAAGAATTGTTTGTTGACGACAAAATCCAAAAAAGAATTTCATGAGTTTGGACCACGTTAACACTTTTTTTTTTTTTTTTAAGATTTGACTTGATTTTAAAGATTTGATATTCTACATTTATGTGTGGTGTTTGTACTGAATGTATTTATAAATTTGTTGTCTTGAAATTGTCAGAAAAATGTTTTTTTTTTTCAGAAGATAGAGAAATCAATTGCAGAGGGGGTCTATTTTCTGTGTTCAACTTTTCTGTTGCTTATGGGAATGTTATTAGCAATCAATGGTTCCTAACTGTAATCAACAGTAAATTTTTCCTATATAAAATTTATATATTATTATATTTTCTTACTTTTATTTTGTTTTCTTATTTCCAATATTATTGATAATTTCCCAACATATATTATTTTGTGTTTTAATTTTACAGAAATTCCATCACATATTTTTTTACAACATTACGATGGCTAGCTCTTTCTCTGCTCCTTGGTCTCTTTTACTCAGTTGAGAATTTCATTACAGTTGACTAATTGGCTACGGTATATTAATTACTTGACTGGTGATAGCCGCCATTCTAGAGGCGTCCGTTGGTCTTTGGCCGAAGATGTACATATTAAGAGAGGTTCTTGCGTGGGGCAGCCGCACCGCCACGTGGTGCGGCTGGCCAATCAGTGCTCAAGTGGAGGGGCATTTTGAGTATTTTACATTTAAAAATCAGGGATAATTCCGGAACAAAGACAAAAAACTCCGAGACTTGATTGGGTAGCCGCACTGTACATGTGGTGCGGGTAGCCGCACCTAAGAATTAGTCACATATTAATATGATAGTGTAGAAGATAAAAGTATACTGTTACCATGGTAAAGTACACGAATTACTGTACCAGAAGAAAACACAAAAGCTATCGCATTCAGGAATTAAAATGAAGACCAAGATGTAACATTTTAAAAAATCTTGACAGAAATTTGGAGATAGTGCGTATCTGCCAGCTAGAAATGATAGGTCAAATTTGATAGCAGCGGTGCGTGCGCTAAACTTGACCGCTACTAATGAAGAGGACCGGAGCTGAAAGTATATATTAATTACAAAAGAGAGTAATATATGCTAATAGTCCATTTCTTTAATAGAAATTTTTAGCCAAATGGGAATCATGGAAAACACCAGCTTAAATGGCACTCCTTCTGTTTAATTATGTACCAACAAATCTTATCATGGTATATCTTGTCTGCATATATATGTTGCCTCTTTTGGTTTAATGTGGTTCAAAGTTTTTTTTTTTCCTTCTTAACAACGGTTCTAAGTTTTTAATTAAATATATGTCAAATGTCAATATGGGTGCTTCATTTACAATTTCACCGAGAAATGTACGTATCAGACTTTTCAACTTTTTCTCTAAATTAAAAATGCTGATCTCAAATTTTAAGATGTATTCTCAAAAAAGAAGAAGAAGAAGATTATACTACTGGAATGATCTCTCCATATATTGAAAATTGCAGCCAAGCTGCTTGATCCAATTGAAAACAAATAATTAATTAGATATAAACAAATGATGATACCTAGTCATTAATTTGTTTGGTTTAGCACTCTCATTGTGGTCTTGCATGCATATTCCTAATGTCTTGGATTAGCATCTCCAAGTTTATGGTTTGAAGATCCACCTTTAGCAACAGTATCACGAGCCACTTTTGTAATTGAATCCATTGAGGCAGTGGCGGAACTAGAGAGTATTTGTTATGGGGGGGCCAATCTCATAGTATTTGTCTAAATCATATTAAATCTATACACCAATTACATGTGTCCATGTGTGCACTTGAAAAGTTTGGGGGGGGGGGGGCAGGGCCACCACCGGCCCCTTAATAGTTCCGCCACTGCATTGAGGTCTGAGCTTCTCTCCTCGTAAATTCCATCAACATTCTTATAATGGTTTCAAACTTTCCATGTCCTTTCTGTCACAGTTTTGTTCCAGCTGAAGACCAATCTTCCACTTCTCACTAACAGTTGTGCTATTGATGTAATTACTTATTACCTATACTAAAGCGCTATCTCCCCATGAACAATACATGCTATATTGATTTACTTATTTGTACCTCTTTTTTGTTTTATTACGTCTATGCCATGGTGATGTGTCGAAGGATCGAGAGAGCCAGGGTCACAGGGTGTTTCTTCGCCTCGCACAAAGAGAGAGAGAGAGAGAGAGAGAGAGAGAGAGAGGTGATATTCAGGAAAGATGAGATTTCATCTCAAGACTGAGCAGACAGATACACAGAGAGAAGTGGGAGAGGGATCTGTGTTTTGATTACTGCCCCAAATTTCTGAAGATCATCTTTCAAATTTTGCAGGTATGACAAATCAAAATGGAGGTGGGCTAATAGCAAAGGGGTCTTTATTTTGAAAGGTATTTGCTTGGTTTCTTCAAAAAAATTTATTTAAATCAGCGTAAATCTTCTTATCTTACTGATTTGAGGTTGGGCTCTGCGATTGCTTTTGTTGGTGATGAAGACCTTGCTGAGAATGTTTTTGATTTGATGTAAGCTTTTTTATTTTTCAGTTATATGCAATCTTATTTGATAGCAAAGAAATCTTCTTGGATATGATCCAAATACATGTCATTGCCGTATGGTTTTAGTATACACTAATCTCCATTCCGTACTTGGCTTACTTTAAGATTGGGTTAATTAGCTTCCTAATGTCTTAAAGTTGGAAAATTTTAAACCTTGAGATGCTTTTTCTTCTTTGCCTCTGGCAGCAAACAAATAAAGCATTTTTTGTTTTTCATTTTGAAAAGATAGTATTAATTTGTACTGCCCCAGAGCTTAGTCATGATTGTTTTGGTTTGGTTAGGATCAGGGAGTAGTGGGAAGTTTGAAATGCAATTAGCTCCATTGGTTTATGGTTGTGTCCGGAATTACTTCTGAATCTTTGGTAGAATCAGAGAATCTTTGGAACATATTGGCAAGCTCAAGAATAAAGAGGTTATGCTTCTTCCCAAGCATTTTGACACTTTGGTGAAAGGACTGTGCAAGGCTAATAGATTTGCAGATGCTTTGGAGATATTGGATATTATGAAGAAAAGAGATTTTGTTGATAAGAATGTTTATGGGATTATTACTTGAGAAAGATTGATGTTTCTAGAGTTGATATGTTTTTATAGTATGAAAGAATATGAATATTTGCCTATTGCTTCTACCTACACCAAACTGACGCAGCAGCTCTTCAATGTGAATGAGTATCAAAAAGGCTGTGACCTGTATGATGTGATACTTGAAAGAGGAGTGTAATATAATACCAGCTCCAATTCTTCATTTTTGAAATATGTATATATTCCAGTTTGGTTAAAATATCAGATTTTATAATATGTAAAATGATAACATATTCAGTAAATATTTGTTAAAATTCAAGGCAAAAAAAATACAAACCCGCGGCATCACGCGGGTGAACCGTCTAGTGATCCCCTAAATTAGGGCGACAAATCATAGGAATTCCTGCTACAATGCTCTCTAGAGTCGAATTCCAATCCGGGCCTATGGGTGAAGAACCCACCCATTGACTTGTTGCCCTAGACGTCCTCTTGCAATTAAAACCTAATTCACTATGTACCCTTTTTCTTTTGTCCATATTTCAAGCTCCATAGGAATTGGGTCTCCATAATCCATATATATAAACCCAAAGTGATGTCGGACCATACAACCCAACGGTATCACTCCGGCACCTTCCAAAATGAAAACAGATTGCCTGATAGGGAGCACATGCGCTCTCTCCATTATGCATGCAGCCTATAATTAGGTTGCACGTGCGGGGCTATATTGGAGCATGAAAAGATCTCATATTAGAAAAGTGACAAAAGAAAATAGAATTTATAAATGGATGACTCACATCCAATTGTACAAGGTTGTTTGTGTTAAAAGTTAAAACCCATCACCTAATAGGTGGTTAAGTTGGGATAAGATTCGTGGATCATGCTTGTCGTTGTTTAAACGAGCCAATTTTCAAATCCAAAGCAAAACGAATATTTACAATCAAATATGCCAACAAATGTTAAATTTAAAATGATTTGGTAAGCTGCGAACTCGGTCTCAGACTGGTAAAACCGTATTTGAGATTGGACCAAATTCTTAATCCTCGTTCGTACGTAATATATTTCAAAATGTAAACTCAAAAGATAGAAAATTCACTCATCTTGTTCATCAGATTACAAACAAATTGTGATTGTTAAAATTCCCATAATCAGGAGCTCTAAGTTGTGTTGGGAAGATTCCCCTTTAAATCTTTAATAACACTAGAGAAAGTGCCCGCGCTTTGCTGCGGGACTTATTATTACACGGTGGAGATTATGATTGATTTCGTAACAATACATAGTAGAAATACCAATTGTCTTTGTTGAAATTTACAAATTTTGTTTGGTTTGAACTAACTGATTCTGATGGAGAACTTCGTGTAACATGGTTTAATCATGCAGTTAACGAATTCAACAGGAATACGTAGCCTTAGAGGTTGGTAGAACTTTTGAGCACTTTAGCTGTATGATTAGCACGTTACACGAATCTCACCAGAATGAATAATTTCAAATCAAACTTGGTATACATAATTTAATGAAGGAATAAACAGAATACAATAATGAGAAGTGTTTGATGGATGTTGCATAATGATACACGATCTGCATGGATATTCATCTCATGCTGCTGTTCCTCAGTCTAAGCTGTTATTGCCATATCACCTTGCTGATGAAAAGCTTTTCATTTTTTCATTAGGCACACTATCCATGCTTCAGATGCCTGAGATAACAATGCACATCAAGAAGAGGTTAGAAAAACTGCTAAGACAGAAGTCAAGCTCTCAGTTGGTATATGAATCACAATAGACTCTGAAGATTTTCCTACATGTACTCAAATTAAATGCTATCTTAATATAAGAAGCAAGAAAATACAGAGCAACCAAAACTTGAACCACAAAGCTTACTTTGAATGGGTTCACTCAGTTCTTCCTATCACATTGGCTTCTGTTCTCTTCATCTAAAAGCAATTCATAAGCAGCTTGAATGTTAATAAACCTAGCTCTAGCTGTTTCTCACTCGACCCTAACATCAAGATACTATCGTCAATCTCTTAATGTCATTATGGTCAGAACAGTTCAGCACACATGAGGACATATCACGTTAAAACAGAGCATCATTTCAATTATAACATGTTGTTGCTATTAACTCATATTCACAAAATACAAAATAGAAAGCATAAATGCACGTCAAATTATTGAAAGTGAGCACATGGAAGAAATTTTAAATTTTCAACAAATCATTTTTGTAAGGTGAATATGAAAGAAAAAATAATACTGCTGTGAGTTTAAAGCAGTGAAGCAGTATAAACATCAGATAAGGAGTTAAGATATGAATAAATGCATACCTTTGTAGAATTCTGAAGTTGCATTTTCTGCTAAAAGTTTATTGATTGTAGTTCCCTGTAAACAAATTTTTTTTCTAAGCTGAAGATCAAATAGAAAAGAAAACCGCTGCAAGTTTTTAGGTTATGATAAGTGGATGCTATCAGTTTGGAACATTTGCATAAAAAAGAATAACCTGTAAAAATTAAAACATTTGGTAACAAACTGTAGACTTTTGAATCCCTTAAGCAAATTTAGACCAATATATTGGTGAAGAATGAGCCATCTCTGGTTCAAGGGAATCAATTATCTCATCACTTTCAGATCTGTTACTGATTTTGAGCTTTTAAAAGTAGTTATTAACTCACTTATCTTTAAGTTTCTAATATCACCATTACCTCTTTTAGATTTTTATCTTCTACATTGCTAAAATAGTGAACATGAATAATAGTCTGCTAATCCCAAACATGTTCACCATTGTGAATCGCATTTTTCCATTCTTCCGCCTTCTCATCTTCCCACTGTTGTTCAAATTCAGTTTCAACCTGCCACAGAACCACCATGATTTAAATATTTGAAATTCATGCCTAGCATCTGAAAAGAGTGATTCATTTAGTTACATATAAACTCTTGCTGAAATAAAGATCAGCCTAAACCAATAGAAGAAAATAAAAATCATAGTAATTCATAAGAAACCAATAATGAATAATCACATGGTAAATATAAGCAAATCTGTCAAACATATCATAAGAATCCAAAATTCGGGAATATGACCAAGTATGCATTCTGCATGGGATGTTTCAGCAGCTACTTGTTTGTGGACTGTTTCTCTTTCATTTGAAAAAAGGGCCATTGCAATACACCTAGAATCACCTACGACCAATGCATTTTTGTATCATATGAGTGAACTTTACACAATGATCTATTCAGACATCGTCTAGGATTGCTTACAATTGCTAAAAAATTAAGGCCAATTCTACGAAATGTGAACAGTACCTAAACCCTAAACCGATGGGTTTTGCTCGAGGACAGTTCTACAGAGCCAATGCATCAAGTACCTAAACCCTAAACCGATGGGTTATGCTCGAGGACAGTTCTACAGAGCCAATGCATTAAGTACCTAAACCCTAAACCGATGGGGTGGATCAATCTGTAGAGGACATCAAGAAGTAAACAGCTTAATATTAGATCATGCATATTTTACATTTCAAGGAATATAAGTTTTCAAAAGAAATATCTAGTCTTATTAAAGGTCATAGATGAAGTGTAAACTTACAGCTTCAAGCCAATGTGGAAGAGCTAATTTTTGTGCTTTCTCATTCTTAGACAAACCTTTTCCAGTCTGAAATAACAAAGCAAGTGTTATTACTGAAATAAATGTCCAATAAGCTAGGGAAATATGAGAAAGAAGCATGTATAAAAAAAAAAGAACAAACCTTCGCAGCCTAGTCCTAGCCCTTGCACACCACAAAACGGCGGTTTCCGGCTTCTCAACATCGAAGAATGACACAGAACTCTGCTTGAGAGCTGCAGAATCTAAAGTTTTCCATCTGAAGCATTTGAAAATAGCCAAATCAATCAAACCATTTCCATTTATAAAATAATAATAATAATAATAATAACAATAATAATAAATAAAATAAAAAAACCAAATTCAAGTACAATTTCAATGGTGAAAGATAATAATCAAGTGCTTAGATAATTACCATAAATCTTTAGTACCAGCCGGAGAATCTAATGAGTATCTCCACCTAAACCATTTGAAAATAACCAAATTAATCAAACCATTTTGTATCAAAACAAACTTAAATTGAAGCATACTAAGCAAGTATCAATATAATTACCATACCTCCTCAGCCACCACTGCACAATCTGCAAGGTTTCTTCGAGTTCGATAACTCTTGTAAACCTTCTGAACTTTGACGGCTGCATCATTAAGCTCCTTTGACTGCTGCATCATTAAGCTCCTTAACCGGTCTAGGCAAAAACATAAAATCCGGTTGAGACAGAGCAAAAGCCGACATTGGCTTATGTTTCAACTGATTTTTACCTCTACAATCATCTATCCCCAACATTTCCTTAAACGAAAGGTTCCTATCCAACATTACATTTTCAGGCTTGCAATCCTTTAACCGACTCGAATTTTTAAAGCCACTCAACTTGTTAAACTAATCAATCTTATAAATCAAAATATTGCCATGTACCTTTTCCAGAACGAACCCAAACTGATTTGTTGTCTTCTCTTTTGTATCTCAGTGCTTGACCTTTTATAGACTGCAAATCACAGAAAAAACAAATTTCAGATCAATAGTTTTTAGAAAGATGATAAAACTAACATTTATCAACATAAAGATCAATAGTTGGAATTCTGTAAATAAACTGATTCAATAACACTGAGCGTAACTCTTTACATACCTGAATTCAAAGCACTACCAAAATTTGATCGCACACTGTTCCCAATATCCACTGAATAAAACCAAACAAACCATCTATTACAATTATATAAACCACCATAAACCGAAACAAATTCTATAATCCAAATACAACAACGGCCAAATAAACCATCCAGCAACTAACAAAACCAGGAACAGCGGCAAAACAACAATCCAGATACTCCTTTGTACAAAACCTACAGAATAAAAACAAAACAGTCATTAGTTCATTACCACTCAAAGACAAAGAAAACACCCAAACCTCAGTAATCACCGAAAATTAAAACCTCAACAAAAACATGGAAACCCAAATCAATACCCCTAAAACATGGAAACCCAAATCAATTGAAACCCAACCACAACAAAAACCACCGATTCAAAACCACAAAACCATAGACATCAACAAAACACCACCCTCGATGACAAACCAAGTTTTAATCAGACAAAGAAAAGGAACAAACTTTAATCAAATTCCCAAAAGGAAAAAAGGTTTAAAAGTTTACCTCTGTTAAGGGGATTAGAATTGCTGATCTTGATTTTGACTGGAAGCCTGTTGTCCGTTAACAGGAACTCTAGATAGCGATAGAGACTTGTCGAATGCGATAGATGTTGGGTTGAGGCTTATATATACCTGCTATTTCATGACAAAACGGTAATCCTAAATTCCTACTACTGTTTGTCCCATTCTAGTATCTGGAAACATCACGAAAGTTTATGCTGTTCGGACTGTGTAATTACTTCAGCTTCCGGTTGAGATTAGTTCCATTTTTCTTTTCAGTAAAGGAAGGGCAAAATGGACTTTTCGCAACCATTATGGCAGTCTGAGATTGTGGGTGAAAATCAAGGGCAGAACCGTCACTCCACTGTTACATGAACAGTTGTGAACAGTTAACTCACCTTTAATATATAGTATAATTGTCGCGGGCTATTTTTGAAACCGTATCCATTAAGTTCTGAATCTCCTTCTTTTCAAGTTCCATCAAAGTTCTTATCATGGTCTCAATGTTCTCTCTCTTTTGTCTCTTTCATTCAGTTGAGAATTCCATGAAATTTGCCTTGCTTATTGTCTATATCACTGGACTGAGGTTAGCGATCTGGAGTTCTTCGTTTGTCTTTGACCGGAGAAATACATATATATGAACCTGATAGAGTAGTCGATAAAGGTATAATGTCCAAAATGATAACGTGCACCAGTGTACCAAAATAAAAGACCAAAGCCTATCACATTCACAAATTGAAATGAAGAAATGTAACAAATTTTTTTTTTTATCAAAAGATTTCATTAACAATTTTGAAAAAAAAGAGTTTTTTTATTGGAACCTCTAAATTTACTCACTTGACCTCTATGATTTTTACACCTGTTATCAAATTTTCAAATACTAAATTTACTCACTAAACCTCACTAAATTTTCTCAAATAACCTCACTCATATAATTTGCAAACAACTTATTATCTTTAAAATAAAAAATTTAATCATTTCAATGATTTAATCACTTTATAAATCTTAACTAAATATACATTTTTTTTTTGAATACAGGTTGATTTCAATAGTAATCAAGCCATAAAACAAGCCAGAGTCTAACATAACTTAATAAGAAAATCCGGAAAAAACTAGATAACCTATCTAAGCTAAGCTAAAACTCATTAAAGTCTAAGGGACACTCGCATGAAGCAAGCCTAACTAAGCAAGAACAACCTCGCTTTCCAAGGAAAATCATTCATCAAGTCTAATATGACAACACGCAATTGTGGTACAAATAACAACTAAAAACATCTTAGAATGCTCATAGAGATTACCCCTACCTAAAAAAGACTTGCATCCAAAATCTAATAGCAAAAGAAACTAGAGTATAGCAGCCCACAACCTCGGCAACAAGTTGGTCTTCTTGCTTTTCTTTGAAATTTGCGGACTCGAGTTAAGCCCAAGCCCAAACCCAAGCTATAGAACCAGAAGCCCAACTCCCTTGCCTAGCCATCGCCGCCACCATCGTCAGCAGCTCTGGTGGTCGGCCCTTCCACCACGCCATCAAACTACCCAAACAAGTACTCCTCCGACGTTCAACCAGACAAACCGATCTAGGCTAATCCGGCCTCCCACTGCTACCTGGCCCAACCAGAGTTCCATGTCCTCGTTACTCGAGCAATCGCCCGCTGCGACTCAACCACCGCCACCGACCACCTTCAATAAACGTAGAACCCTCTGCCAACATCGACAGAGCTATGAAGCCGTCATCGATCACTAAGAACAAGACCTGGCACCTAGACAACCCAGAACTCCACCACCATGATCACCCACGCCTCTGTCGCTAATTGCAACGCTCACCGCCTTCGCAACGTCGCTGTACCGTCACCTCGCTACCCTCGCCGATGCTTGGTCTGGGGAACATGTGTTCACTACAGCCAACGTGGGGTTTGCTTTGCAAGTTCGCTCCGAAGACCTCGGAGGATCACTTGATTCTGGTCAAACTTGCACATTTCTTAATCAAACTTGAGTTTCAAAAATTAATGTCTAATCAATAAGAAAATGCCATGAACTATTATGTTTTTTTTTTTTGAATTTTTTTTCTATTTTAGCTAATGCAAAAAAAAAATTGAAGAAATCATTTGTTTTTTAATGTTTTTTTTTCTATATTTTTGTACCACATGATTAATTATTTAAATATTTTTAGTTTTTTTTTTTTTTTTGCAAATATAATGGATTGACTTAAATTTAGGTCATAAATCATAAGAGAATTTATTTTGTTGTCCCTCACCAATATGCGTTCAACATATATATCATACATTTTATGTCACATGATCTTAATCATATTTTTAATTCTTATTAAATATATATGAATGCTTTAATGAGTATGTAGTGAAATTGGAAAATGAAAATAGATAAAGGAAAATAATAAGGAATACAATTTAATATTATTGAATTGGAAAGTCTACATAAAATAAATATAATATTTTTTTGGTATAATTATTGTCCTTAATAGTCATTTTATAGTAGGTTATATATGTCATTTAATAATTCATAATAAAGTGAGGTCAGGTGAGCAGATTTGGAGATCCCAATAGAATTAAATATTGAGAGAAATGTGGTCGTAGAACGTATTACTGTATTAGCAGGCTAGCTAGGAAAGTGTGCCAATCTTGACCATTACCAATTGCAGATGACCGGAGCAGGAAATTAAACAAGGTAATTACTCTCAACTAGTCATGCGTCAGTCGAACTCACGATTTCTCACTTACAAAAAAGAAACTAATGTCACTAGATGAAATGTCCGGTACTAGGCGACTCTCATATAGTTGAAAGAGAGTAATTAACCAAAATGGAATAAAGTGATTGTCACACTCCAACTACCTATATAAAAGTGGAGTGCAAGTGATAAGATATATAGTGAATTGGATTGCATGAGATAAAATATATGGCGAAGTGGAGTATTGAAATCATCACCCTACCAAACAATCTAACTATTTATGTTCATATATACCTCTAAAGTCTAAACAATGCTGATCTCAAATTTTCAAAAGAATTAACGAAGAAGAATACAATAGTGGAGGATCCTTTCCAGTTTTATTGATAATTGCAGCAGGCAAATTAATTACAAACAAATAATTATAAAGGAACAAATGGTGATTACCTAGTCATCTTTTGGCTAAGCACATACAATTACAAGCACCGCAAAATTCACAAAGCGACAATTTGATACAAAGGAGAAAAGATTAAATTTACCCAATAAGGAATAACGTGGAACCAGTTTAATTAAGCCCCAGCCCTGTCACTGTGGTCTTGCATGCATATTCCCAATGTCTTGGATTAGCATCTGCAAGTTGTGGTTTGAAGATCCACCATTTGTAACACTATCACGAGCGACTTTTGAAATTGAATCCATTGAACTCTGAATCTCTCCCCTCTTAAATTCCATCAACATTCTTATCATGGTTTCAATGTCCTTTCTGTCACAATTTTCTTTCAATCGAAGACCAATCTTCCACTTCTCACAAACAGTTCTGCTAATGATGTAATGATCCCCTAAATTAGGCCAACAAATCATAGGAATTCCTGCTACAATGCTCTCTAGGGTAGAATTCCATCCGCTGTGGGTCAAGAACCCACCCATTGACTTGTGAGCCAAGACTTCCTCTTGCGAGACCCAATTCACTATATACCCTCTTTCTTTTGTTCCAATTTCAAGCTCCATGGGAATCGGGTCTTCACCTATACCCGAAGTGATGTCGGACTGTACAACCCACAAGAACGGGTGCCCACTGTTGACCAGACCGTACCAAAACTCTATGATTTGGGTACGTGTCAAGGTCACTAAAGTTCCAAAGCTGACATAAAGAACCGATTTGGTTGGCTGAGAGTCGAGCCATGTCATGCAATTTGGATCCCCTTTCCAAAGACCGCCGTGTGATGCTAATGATCGCGAGACGTCGCCGATTTGAGAATGTAGAAGAGAGTGGAGAGGGCCCAGAGTGTAAATTTTGGGGAACATGTTGGCCATATGGGACAGACACGAAGCATCAAGTTCGTAAATGGTGTCGAGTATTAGAGCTGAAGCTCGTTTTTGTGTCTGAGCTTCGTGGATGGCGAATTGAAGACCAGGGTGGCTCGACTCTTTTACCCTGCAAAAACCAGGTAAATCTACACGTCGCAGAAGGCCTTCCATTCCGGGGACGCCGGTGATTTCCACATTCATGTCGTCACCTGTTCATCAAATATTATATGATAAGTTTAAAGTCAATCAATTTAGTCAAGTAAACTATTTATTATTGGTGGATGATTGGTCTTGTATCCAAATCAGCTCTTCATGAATGTTAAATAAACACATATCATATGTTCAAAGGTTTAATTAAGCCGGCTTTTACGTGAGTGCGATGACGAAGTCACGTAAAATTGCCACTTTGCCTCCTTAGGCTTAGGGTTTTAGAATTTCGGCTTTGGGCAATGATATGGGGCCTCAATGAGTCAATGAGGCCTAAGATTTGTGGCATCAAATTCTAGATGTCATGTCATGCCATGTAAGTAAATACAAATTTTATTTTCAATTCCACATAATATATCTTGCCACATCATACTATTGCAACACTAACTTTATCATTTTACATTTCCTTTTAGATGTTTGAGGATGAATCAATTACATTAATGAATTTAATTAAGTGACAAAAAAAAATATTAGCTATTAATTATGTATTAATTTCAGAGATTTGTCTATAGATTCTTTGACCAATATTTTTCTTCATTTAGTTAAATTTTTTCCTTTAATTTTTATTTCCAAATGGTATTAATATATTGAATTATGTGCCAAGAAATAGACGTTAACGTTTCTTTCCAAATATTGATAAATTTAGCATTAATAAATTGAATTTGGGAAATACTTATGTCTAAATTAAGAGGTAAGAAAAAATTCCTATATTAGTAGCCATCAATTAACATCTACAATCTAGATATAAGGGAAAAACAAACAAAAAATAATGAATTCAGATCTAACATTTAAACCCTACCTGCATAAAGAGAAAACAATGAACAAAAGAATATATACAATCATATGAATATGTATTCTTCACATTATATTTCTAAAATTTGCAGGAACCCAACAAAGGTTGAATTCATATACATGTGTTATGCAAATCTATTAATCGAACGTACGTGCAAATCTATTGATTGAATTACATGAAATTTTTTGTACTCTAGATTGATGTTGTTTAAATCTAAGCATGAGTGTAATGAAACAAATAAAAAAAAATGAAAGAAAGCCAATTTTTTTTTTCTTTAGAAGAAAGACAAAATAATTTTGAGTCATTAGATTTTGGAATGATAAGATGATATTTTTCTCAAGAATTACTTAACATAATTTGACAAATAGGTGATGTGTGTGGATGATTTGGCATGACACCTAATATTGAGGCCACAAATCTTAGACCTCATTGAGGCCATAAATCATTTTCCTTTCGGTTTTTCAATATCTGACGAGAGGACAGAGGAGTAGTTTTGGTATCTGATAAAAGAGAAGGTCTAACTTTGTTCGTTGGAAACGTTTTAAATATTAAAGGAAAATATACAATAGGGTTACTAAATTACCTTACCAAATCATTTGTAGCAAACGAATAATATCTCATATGAGTTTGTTAAATAAACGCAGTTCATGCAACCATGCAAGCATAGGTTCGATCGGATCCAAATAAATTTAAAAAGTTAGTCACCTGGGAAAGGAAGCTGGCCTTGTTCGATGAGGTTGGGAAGACAAAGACAAGTCCACATGTAACGAGCATAAGGAACATTATAACTAAGTACGGGCAACCCCAACTCTTCTGCAACATCAAAAGCAAAAGTCACAAGTCCATCTGTTATAATACATGTTGGCGGCGGCAGCGCAACACTGTTGGCCTTAAGGGATGACTGGAGCAGCTCCTTAAAATGAGGCTTAATTGATGTCTTCAATGCGATCAACAACTCGCTGCCCAAAGTGCGTGGGTGGTCATCGGGGAGACCGTCCAAGATGGACTCGAAGTGGAGGGTGGGGAAGTGGGCGGAGAGGGCACGGAGGTTCGCTAAGCGGTTGTGGTTGTGGCGGGTGTTGACGAAGGTGACATGAAGGCCTGCATGGCAGAGAAGCTCTGCCAAGCAGAGCAAGGGTTTGATGTGGCCTTGCAGTGGAAATGGAAAGATCACTACGTGAGATTGAGATTTCTCCATTGAGGTAACGAGCATCTGAAATCGCTTTTACTTTCGATTCCTATGGCTTGCTACTTTTAAGTTTGTACGTAGCACTAATGCACAGAGAAGGTGGATATTATATAGTCGCGTAATAAGGTAATATTTTACTATTTTAGACAATTCTTTTGGTCATCCGTCTAATTGAAAGGTAATATTTTACTATTTTATCCAAACTGATGCATCACGTGATTATTTTGGACACTAAGGGCGTAAACATTACGTGCGCATTAAGTATGCATTCTAGAAAAAAGTATTCAATCTAGAAATAGTACTAGCTTGAACCACCAATTTTTTTATATGGTTTGGAAATATTCCTACATATAGTCAGCTTTGATTAATTAATCAAACTTACAGAAATTGAGCGATCGGTATGGTTGTCGCTTACGAAGAGCTTTGAATGCAATTATATTTTGTTTGATGGAAATATTTGAAGATCCAATAGTTTGGTCAAGTACGAACTCCTTGACCTATTTTACGTAGACTTTATCTCACAGTTCAATTACGAGGAAAAAGGAGCATATTATTTGTGGTGCGAGAATTTTGAACATAAAAGAAAAGTATGTAAAACCCTACTGATCAACAAAGACTCTCCCGTCAACTCACAATAGATTAATAGAAGAAATATAGTGATGAATCCCAATGATCCCACTGTCATTTTCCAATTTTCAGATATTTATAACGAACCGTAGTACAAATTCCACATATTTTCCAAAATTAAGCAATGGATCCTTATTTATGCAAGCATAGTAAACAGTAAAAGTGCGACCCTACAGCTCATCAAACATCGATGATCGATGCTTTGCATAATACGCTCCTCTCTAAGATCGATTTTCAAGCTAGTTTCAACTCAGAAAAAAAGTAATAGATGTCCAGTCATATATGCTCCAACCTTCAGATTATAATATGCGTACGTAGTAATTAAGAATTGTACATAGAACAAGTTCGACAAACATTTGCCAAATGCACTAAAATATAGGGAGAATATCATAAATGATCACTCAACTTTTACTTATTCGACACTTCGATCACTCACTTTTTAAATATATCACTTTAATTACTCAACTTTAACTCTGTTATTCACTTTAGTCACTTTTTTAATTTTTTTCATTTAAAAAAATTATTTGCTACAATATTAATAATATTTTCGTCCAACCAATTGTGAAAAAATAATAAATATGTATTAGAATGATTGGGAGAAGTGATCAAAGTGAGATAAAATTAGGGATGGCAAGGAGGAGTGTAGGGTAAGGGGATTAAGTTACCATCCTCATATCCGACTTCATTCCCCACCCCTTTACCCGCCCCAATCCCCGTAATAAGATACTTGAGATTCCCTATCCCTATCCCCATTAGGGATTAGATCCCTGTACCCGCCTCAATCCCCCGTTAACAATATTACTAATTTATTATATAAAAATTCATACAAATAATTATGGATTGTAAAATATGAAGTTAAAATCAAACATCAAAATAAAATAAACTAAGTAATACCTCCAGCACGATGCCGCAGGTTTGTTTGCTTTATACATTTCTTAAGAGTATAATAGTATACCTAGTTTATGGTCTAGAATGACTTCAAGCACTGATTTCATTGTAGCTTGCCTTGCCATCTGAGCGAAAGAAACCAAAGAAGCTTACATGGAAAGTTGGATATTGGTATCCAAAAGCACCCAGGTCCTCTAGACCTTCCTTCATTCAAAGCTAGGTGGGAATACATGTGTAAAACTGGATATTGGTATCCAAAAGCACCTAGGTCCTAGGTCCTCTAGACCTTCCTTAATTCAAAGCTAGGTGGGAATACATGTGTGGTACAAAATCCACCAACTACACATTCTGCCACATAACTTCTTCGCAACTTTTTGCATGTTGATTAGTTTCCTCTTACTTGGGACAACTTCCAGTCTCAGTTGGCCCAGCTTGCCTTGCCATCTCAATCAAGCACATACAATACGTTGTAGAAAACATGTAACAGTCCTACAACTCATGTTCTGCAAAAAAGAAAAAGAAAAAAAAAGGTCTTGGAATTGAGGAAAAAAGGAAGGCACATAAAAACTTAATAATGTATACTGAGCAGCAGTCATACCAAGAAAAACAAAACGAAAATCAAGGTTTTCTCCACTACTTCCATGTTTCAAGTGAACTGGAATCGCCCACAAATTTTCAGTACAAAAAATTACTTCAGTAGTAGGAAAAACGCCAAATGTTTTTTTCACAGCTAGGTTGAACCCAATAAACGAAGATCTAATGTTAAATTAAAAGATAAACTTGTGCTGCTTAAACTTAAAATTGCAATGATAAGCATAGACTTTGTACCTCATCAAGATAAGTTGCTGATGGTACTGGGACCGTATCCAGTGAGTATGTTGCTTGAGAAACACAAGATCAAAACATAGTTAATATGCTAGGCTAGTGGTACGCCTGAATTAAGCGCACAAAATTACCCTGCAAAAGACAATTGTTAGTATAGGATAAGCAGGGATCGTTCAGTCCGGGGATTGAGGGTACTTTCACAAATTGCACTAATTGAACAAAACTATCAAAAACTAAAGAAAGAAAAGGAAAATAAAGTTGACACAAAAACTAAATGAAAGGGGGGTTTAGATTTTGAAAATGCAGGCAATAACAAAGGAAATAAAATATTGCAATTTTTAGGGATTCTAAATCAGATGTATGGATGTTGAGAACTTCGTAATCCACCACTAGTTATGATCAGAGAAAGACAATTTAACCTAATCTTCAATTACAAAGGCATGTGAATGAAACCAATCAAGAACTTTAGGATCGCTGCTAAAGCCTTATTTTTCCCAAAATTACTTAGAACCGTGAACGCACTGGATCCTAAGCTTGCTTATATGCAATCAAGGTGTAGAACGCTACCCTATCAAATTAACTCATTAAGCACACATAAACACATTAAGCTCTTTGGAAATATTGATTTTAGAGTACAAAACTAGTGAGGAACGCCATCCTAGCATGTATTCTATTTGTTTGATTTCACCTAACATGTAGGCATTACTACTTTAGTGTTTTAAGACCGTGAACGCACTGCATCTTAAAACTAGCTCCAATTACATGCTCATATTTTAGGTGATCAATCTAAGACATAAACATATAAAAGATTTTATAAAACAAAACCAAACAAAGCATTCACTAAACCTTGTAATCGAAAAAGAGATTCAAAAGCTAAAAATCCATCACATAACTAGGATTTCATACTAGTTCTCAACAAGAAAATTACTCACTCATAGTTTGGAAATCCAAAAACATATACATATTGAATTCAAAAAGTACAAAAGGAATAAACCGTAGAGGGTATCACGATCTCACTTTGATTATTCTTCAAGAAAGCTTGAGGCGTCTTCAAAGTAGGAGTACGACAAGATGATGGAAGATGATTTGATGGAAGATGGAGGCTACGGCTTCTCCTTGGAGTAGGGATCTCATGAGCTATGATAAGGGGAGAGTATGGAGGTGTGGTTTCTGATTTAGGGCAGTGGATGGTGTGTATATGTGATGGAAGAGATGTGTGAGAGAATGAGAAGAGAGGACGTGATAACTAAGGAAATTGGAGAGGAAATGGTGAGACAAGGAGATGAAATGGATCAAGGAATGTGTGTTTTAGAATGAGAGGAGAAGGTGTTTATATAGGGAAGAAAAAGAAGAGTGAAATGATGAGTGGAAGAAAAATAATGAAAGTGATTTGTAAAATATGGAAAAGATAGAGAAATGATGAAATGAAAGCAAAGCATGAAGGTGCAGCAACATGGAAGTGATGATGATCTATTAAAGAGATTGTAGAAGAAAAATATATCCAAGGAAAAAGAGAAAATCATCTAGCTTTCTTCATGTGGGTAGGAAACATGAACATGTGAATATTGAGCTGGTTTTAGGTCAGTTTCTGCCCCTTTATTCCTTCAATTATTTCTCCAACAAGACTTCATTATATGCCTTCGATTTCTTCATATGAAATGTTACACTATGAGTGTAGATCATCCTGACAAATTTTCAGAGTTTTATTCCATGCGGTTGGGCAGAAAATGCTGATGGACCTCTTACAGGTCCAGTTTTCCAGTTTTGCTTCTGTAGAAAATTGGGCTAATTGTTTGAAGGCCTTCCACTCATAGTTTGCTCTGGCACTCTTCATAAGAAATGATCCTTGGGCTTTCTAGAATGAATCTGGAAAGTTTCAACTCATTTGGAGTTCGGATGGTTAGTCTGCCACTCCTCATTTCTTGTCTAGCTCGCTTTCTCATTGGCTCAATTTCTCCAAAACACGCTTTGTCAGGCCAAAATGCTCATTTTGGGGCCAAACAGCTCATTTCATCATCATCTACTCCAATGTACCTAAAAAATAGAAATTGAGTTAAAAATCGATTCGTTAAGGAATTAACTAAGCAAAATGTGAGGAATTAACTATTAAAATACCACATTAAAATTCTCCTATCAGCTAGACTTTGAGTCCAATTGCTATATCTTGTGCTGTGGGAAGTAGGTCAGCTCATGAGATGTGGTCCAATCTTAGTCTCAAATTTGCTGCTCCGAATAGGCAAAACATGTTGCAGCTTAAGTCCACTCTTCAAGGCCTCAAGAAAGGGTCAGACAATATAGAGACTTATTTAGACAAGATCAAGGCTGCTAGAGATGCCCTTGAAACTGTGGGTGTTTTTCTTGATGATGAAGATATTGTGGTTACTGTCTTGCAGGGTCTGCCATTTGAATTTATTGCCATTAAAACAGTCATCCGAGCTCAATTTGTTAGTTGCTCTATGAGGGAGCTCAAAACCTTGCTTAAAGCAACTGAAGTGGACATTGAGAATGAGTCATAACCTGTTAATCTTACTGTTATGGTTCCCACCACTCTTTCAACACCAACCACTCCCATTTCTACACAATCTGTGTCTCTTACAGTCTATATTGTTCCTCCTGGCTTCAGTCCTATTGTTTCACCTACTACCAGCAATAATCAATCTCCAATTTCACAGCTAACTTATGTTCCCATACCTGCTGTGCCCTATGGGTATTCTTCATTCACTCATTTCCCCATGATTGACTCTACACTTGGGATAACAGGCTTCTATTCTGGTAGAGGCAGGGGAGGTTTGGTGGACCTGGTAAAGGTCCTCACACAACTGGTAAAGGCTCTACAGGTGAAAACTACAATACTGGTGATTTTGCAGATACTTTTAACACTGCTTCACAATCTGGACGCACCTTTTCTTGTCAATTGTGTGGCAAAGTTGGTCATGGAGGTAGTACCTGCAGGACATTGTCTCAGTATCAACCCTTTGTGCAACCCCACCTTAGTGTTAACTCTATTGCAGGTGTGGAGTGTCAATACAGCAAGACAAAGAACCATACTGTTGATAAGTGCTATCATATTATTGGTTTTCCAAATCAACAACAGCCACATCCTTCAATTCATCCATCTGCCATGTTTGCATCTTATTCAACACCTCAGTTCTGGCTTGCTGATTCTGGAGCCACAACCACATGACTAGTGAAGTCCAATTGATTAATAATGTTGCTCCATACACTGCCTCTGATACAATTCAAGTTGGTAATGGTACACAACTCAATATCACTCATATTGTTAATACAATTCTTGTTTTACTCAAACTTGATAATGTTCTACTCATACCCGAATTGGCTACTTATTTACTTTCCATCTATTAATTGTGCAAACAAAATAATTGTTCTGTTTGGTTTGTTGAGTTTATGTGTGTGATACAGTATAAGGCGCTGAGAAGAATCCTCTACCAGGGACTGAGTAATTAAACAAGGGCTGTACCCCATACCATTTGATCTGCCACTTAAGTTTGGTTCTACATCATCTTCTACTGTTCCCAATTCTTTTCCCAAGACTGCATATGTTGGGAAAACTATAAAAAAATTTACTTTGGCACCAAAGACTTGGTCACTCTACTACTGAAGTAGTCAAAAGTATGTTGAATAAGTGCGAGTTTTCGGGTGACACTACTACTAATTCTACACTTTGTGAAGTATGTTTGCTTCGTAAATTTCACAAGCTTCCTTTCCTAGTTTCTCAAACAAGAAGTGAAGCACCTTTTGACATAGTCCATTCTGATGTTTGGAGCCCTGCTCCTCATTTGTCCTTAGATGGCTTTAAGTACTTTGTAATTTTCATTGATGATTGTACAAGGTATACTTGAATGTTTCCAATGAAAAATAAATCTAAAGTATTCTCTTACTTTCAGTCTCTTTGTGCCTTTGTCAAAACTCATTTTTCCACAAAACATTAAAACCTTGCGTAGTGATGGGGGAGGTGAATACCCTAGCTCAGTGTTTCAAACTTTCTTAAATGCTAATGAGATTCTTCATCAGCTCTCATGTCCATATATACCAGAGCATAATGATATATTTGAGAGAAAGAATAGACATATAAGGGAAACAGCTGTAACGCTTTTGCAAACTGCTTCTCTCCCTTCACCTTTTTGGTATCATACATGTGCTCTTGCTACATATCTCATCAATAGAATGCCTACTACTGTCCTACAAACAAGGTTCTAAAAATCGGCCTAGGCAGCGCGTAGGCGCTAGGCTTACAGGTTCCATTAGGATTTTTCTCTAATCGTTTGCCTTAGGCGGCGGGCTGGGGCCGCTGGGAGGGCTAAGCGGATGCCACCTGGGCTAGGCACTAGGTGCTGAACTATATGTAAATTGACATCTTTCTTCCGCTGCCTCTTTCCCTCTCTTCGAAGGCTTTACAGCCGTACATCAATCCATCTCTCTCCTCGATTTCACTGGGATTTGAGACCGGGTCAGGTTGGGAAGTGGCGATCTTGGTGAGGATTGTGGGGTGGATGGTTGGTGGTCACAGGGAGTGAGGAGTCTTCAACGATAACGTCAGAGTCTTCAAGGTCAGAGTGGGTGAGAATGGGAGAGAATCAGATCAGAGAGAAGAAAAGAAAGAGAGTGAGGTGATGCAGGATGGTGAGTGCCATGATTGTGATGATGAGGATGAAGATGCGACGCTGCTGCTGCCACAAAGAAGTTTAATTTTAAATTGTCTCTTCTTCTCTTCTGTGCAACCAACAAATGAGATAAGATAGTGCTTATCTGGGCTCTAAGAATATTGGGTATGGTTGACTAACATATTGTTAGATTCATACCACTCATATAATTCTTAATTAATAAATATGATTGTTAAATAAAAAAGTATTATTAAATATTTTAAACTCCCTAATATTTTGATTATTTCAACTATTCTCAATTAATTATGGACTTTAAATATTTTTATTTATATAATTATGTCATAGAAATATTATTAAAATTTAAAAATAAAAAACTGCATGGTCCCCATCTAGGCTCCTACTTAGGCCCGTAGGCGCTAGTCCCCAGATCACAGCCCGACTAGGGCCTAGCGTTTTTAGAACCTTGCCTACAGATGCTTTCTCCATTTGAAAAATTGTACAATAAGGTTCCCTTAGTTGAATTGTTAAGGGTATTTGGATGTGTTTGCTATCTTCTCATGACACCCTTTAGGATTGACAAGCTTCAACCCAGCCAAAACCACAAAATGTGTCTTCATTGGCTTTGGAGCTGGGTACAAAGGCTATATTTGCTACAACTGGGTCACAAGAAAGTGTATTATTTCGAGACATGTCTTCTTCAACGAAACATCCTTTCCTTTCACTTTCTCTCAGTCTTCACATGGGTAAAAGCTACAACAACCTTGTGTACAGCCATGCAGGGGCGGAACTAGGATTTGTAAGTTGGGGGGGGGGGGGTTGAGAAGTAAAAGTAAATTTAACTATATAGATGGCAACAATTTGGTACCTATTATTATTTCTAATTTTGCTGCAAGGTGCTATTATTAATGAAATATTCTATGGTACATTAATGTATTAATACATCAAGTAGACTAAATTTGATATAAATGTAGACTGACTCCATGAATAAGTAGACTAGCTTGAATTGGTTTACCTCTATGTCAACACAGTCTACCTCTGTATTGAACAAGTCTACTTGATGTATAGGTACATTAATGTACTGTAGACAATCCCATTATTAATTGGCAAAACTAAAAAGTTTTTATATATAATTAAATTTTTCATCTACAGAATTTTTTTTTTATTAAAGTCAAGAAATGCACAAAGAAAATATCAGTTACATTTTAATCATAAAATAATTGAAGAAAGTAAATCATATATGATTATGTGATTCATTTCTTCTTCTTTTTTTTGATAAAGATGTGATTCATTTCTTTTTGAACTGGTCGGCCTGAGAACTGAGAGAAGGAGGGGGTCCAATCAATTGAGTTTGGTCAGTTTACCATTTAAAGGTCAATTAAATGGTACTTAAGAAGAGAAGTCCTGGAACCATGGGGGGTCTGGACCCTTCCAGACCTTCATATAGTTCCGCCACTGCAGCCATGTTCTTCAACTACTCAGTCCCACGCACAGCCTACTATCCCAGCACATGTCCTACACTCAACCACACATGCTACTACTGCTCCCTTGTTAGGTCAGCCTCCTATCTCTTCTACTACATGTCCTAATGCTACTATTCATGCACATGCTGCTACTGATTTCATGTCAACCTCTGCTACATGTCCTAATGTTACTATTCTTGCACATGCTGCTACTACTTTCACTTTAACTTCTACTTCATGTCCTAATGCTACTATTCATGCACATGCTACTACTAATTCACGTCAACCTCCACTATGAGCTCTCTGTCTCATGCATCTGACGCACAAACTACTTTGATGAAATGAAGGCTTCATTGATATTAGTTCCGAACCTGGAATTGGTCTCTTTATTGAACTAGAATGATCTCCTTTGCGACCTACTAGTCAAATATCCAATTCTAATATTTTACATCCTATGGAGGGGTTGACTGATGCTACCACAAATGACCATCATATGTTGACTATAAGCAAACGAGGGATTGTTAAGAAAAAGGATTTTCTCTCTGTTCTTTCTTCTACATGTTCAGATCCTACAATCTCAAAACCTTATTCACACAAAACATCTCTTAAAGTTCCAGCTTGGAAGTCTGCCATGCAAGAAGGATATCATGTATTGATCAATCAAAATACATGGACATTGGTTCCACTACCTCTTGATAAACATCTAGTTTCTTGCAAGTGGATTTTTAAACCAAAGAATGTTGATGGCTCTATTGCTCGACATAAAGCTCGACTTGTTGCTCGAGGTTTTAGACAAGAATATGGTATCGATTATGATGAATCATATTCACCTGTGGTTCAACACACAACTGTCCGTTTGATCCTCAGTATATCAGCCTCTTATGGTTAGAAATTACATCAGTTTGATGTCAAGAATGCCTTCCTGCTTAGTGTGCTTAGTGAAGATTGAGGTGTACATGACATAGCCTCCAGGTTTTGAAGACTCACAGCATCCCACTCATGGTTGCAAGCTTCAAAAATCTCTCTATGGTCTTAAGCAGGCACCTCGAGCCTGGAATGAATGGTTTACCTCCTTCTTACCTTCTCTTGGTTTTAAACCTTCATATGCAGACCCTTCACTCTTTACTCTTGTTTCTGGTACCTCTAAGGCTTATCTTCTCCTATACATCAATGACATCATACTTACTGGAAATTGTGATAAACTTCTAGCTGAGATTAAAACCTCCTTACAAGATGAGTTCGAGATGAAGGACTTAGGTCCCCTTCATTATTTTCTGGGACTTGAGATCACATACCTATCACATGGCCTCTCTGTGTCACAACAAAAGTATGCTAGGGATCTTATTCACAAAGCAAGGTTGGCTGATTGCCATTCCCACATTACACCATGTCAGTCCCGGCCTCAAACTTCTCAAAGACTATGGCACACCTCTCTCCTCCATTAACGCTGCTCAATTCAGAAGTCTTGTGAGTTGCTTGCAATTTCTTACCTTCACTAGGCCTGACATTGCCTTTAGTGTAAATTCTGTGTGTCAATTTTTGCATTGACCCACTGATCAACACTTCAATAATGCTAAACGTATACTTAAGTATATGTTAAAGGCACATCTGATTATGGCATTACCTTCAGGAGGGGTTCGTCTTCTTCTTCTAATGCAAGTCCATCACTTCAAGTCTTTTCTAATCGCAATTTCTCCCTTCAAGCCTATAGTGATGCAGATTGGATTGGGGACCCAAATGATCGAAAATCAACCACTAGCTTGTCATTCTCCTTAGTGGTTCCCCAGTTTCGTGGTGTAGCAAGAAGCAAACCGCTATTTCCCAATCATCTACGAAGGCCGAGTATCATAGCACGGCTGATAAAACCTCTGAGCTGTAGTGGCTCAAGCATCTTCTTGCTGATAAGAATCTCACCCTTGACTCTACACCTACACTTCACTGTGATAACATCTCCGCTCTTGCTCTTGCCACAAACCCTGTGCATCATTCCAAGCTGAAGCATATTATGGTTGATGTCCATTTTACACGAGACAAGATTAGAGATGGTTCCATTCGACTCCAATTTGTCTGCTCTCAAGAATAGCTCGCTGATCTTTTTACTAAGGGTTTATGTTCGCCTCAACACAACTATTTGTGCTCCAGCTTGAAGCTTGGTCCCCCATATCAAGCTGAGGAGGGTTGATAACATATATATCAGTTACCATTTACCTTTTCACTACCTATCGGTTATTATATTACGTGTGTTATCTTGACACTTGCCGTATAGCTGTCGGTCTCATGGATTAGTTAGGTATAGTACGTTGTTAGTTAGCGTGATAATTAGGTCAATAAGCTAAGTACTATAAATACCAAAACCCTAATCTCTTTGTAATTAATTGTTCCATTTTATACAAGCTCAGTTTCTATTTTCTGGTTTTCTCTCAAGCTTACCTTGAAGCTTTCAGCTAGTACATATACCTTTTGGTTTGTATAACTACCATGTGTCTTGTCTAATGTGGTGGGATATGTTCTAGTGAGCAGCAATTTGTTCAAGGGTTCGATAGAAAGAATATATACTGACCATATGGTTATAATTCACTTATTACCAAAATAATTAAAATTGAGCCATTATTTTGTTCTCTCAAAATATCAGGTGGTATTGGTTCGGGTCAATCATATTACTCGAATTTGATAGAGACCTTGAAGGGAGGTGAAAAAAAAATTAAATTAAGAGAACCAATATATCAGAAATAGGTTTAAGTTATGTGGACCAATGACATCAATTTAGATCACCACGTGTACTATGGTCGATAACCATATTATAATTTTCCTATTTCAAATGTTTTACTTGTCTTCATTCACGTGAATGTAGTATGTGACAAGGAATGCACACCATTATTATTGACGGTTTTAGGTATTGATATATCACGTGATATCATTTTCCTTAAATTTTGCCACAATTTTTTTCTGCTTTGTATTTTTATAAGGTCTAATAACCAATTTACTACGCTATGTTTCATCCTATTGTTAATTGAGTTTTTCTATTGGAACCTCCAAATTTGCTCACTTGACCTCTATGCTTTTTACACCTCTTATCAAATTTTCAAATACTAAATTTACTCACTAAACTTCCTCAAATAACCTCAATCATATAATTTGCAAACAAATTGTTATCTTTAAAATAAAAAAGTTAGTCATTTCAATGATTTAATCACTCTATAAATCTTAACTAAATATACATTTCTTAATCAAACTTGGGTTTCAAAAATTAATGTCTAATCAATAAGAAAATGCCATGAACTATTCTTTTTTTTTATATATATAATTTTTTTTCCTATTTTTGCTATGCAAAAAAAAAATCATTTTTTTTATTCTAAAAAAAAAAATCATTTGTTTTTAATGTTTTTTTTTTCTATTTTTTTTGTACCACTAGGTCATAAATCATAAACTCACCAATATGCGTTCAACATATATATCATACATTTTTATGTCATATGATCTTAATCATATTTTTAATTCTTATTAAATATATATGAATGTTTTAATGAGTATGTAGTGAAATTGGAAAATGAAAATAGATAAGGAAAATAATAAGAAATACAATATAATATTATTGAATTGGAAAGTCGACATAAACTAAATATAATATTTTTTAGTATAACTATTGTCCTTAATAGTCATTTTATAGTAGGTTATATATGTCATTTAATAATTCATAATAGAGTGAGATCAAGTGAGTAGATTTGGAGGTCGCAATAGAAACTCTCGTGTCAATTTATTATCCTAGATTTGTACAGTTAGACAATTTGATATCCTAAATATTTTTTATAGCAATATGCTACCTTATAATTTCAAAATTAGCCAATTTAGAGCATCTTTAGCAATGCTAGCCGTATTTTAGTCATTTTTTAGCTAAAATAGCTAAAAAGTTATTTTGGCTAGCCAGTTTTAAAACACGTCTGTACCAATACTCTCTATTATAGTGTCACACCCCAACTCAGGAATTATTTTTTTTTTTTAGTTGAAGGTATGACTTGTACTAAAGAATAGAAACATAATAAAGAAAAATCGTAGTCCATTTGAATCAGATTTGAAGTGCTGAAAGAACTAACCAAGTTGCCCTTCCAGCAGAATTACTAATACAACAGACCTGTAACTTTGAAAAATCATAACTAATTCTAGAAAAATCGTTTTCAAGAGATTCCAATTCTAAAATGATCTTTAAGATGTCTACTGCAACTTTTATGAAGACACCCACTTTAAATACCCAACCAAAATGTACAGTTTTCAGTAAAAAGTCAACTGTATCAAAAGCTCATAAACACAATTGCAGATCTCTGTTCTACCTTGAATTTAACCAATGAATTTTAAACATAAGAGCTGGAAAATAATGAAACCAATCAAAGAACTTAGAATCAATTAAAAGACATAACCGATTCAATGAACATAGCATGGATTATGGAAAAAGAAGAAATTTATAATGCAGCAAACATAATTATATAGATTACAGTACAAACTTTCTTGATAGTTTATTATTCCCACAGAAAATTCAAACCTATATTTCAAAGGCAAACTACAAACTGGCAGCCTTTGCTCTTATTATAGGAAACCAAACAAAACAAGTCTCACACTTCTTTCACATTAATCACAAGCTCTTCAAAAGGGAAAATTAAACTTCATGTTCAGTACCTGCAATATTTAATAGGGGTGAGCATCAATGGCTCAGTAGGAGGCTAAGCCTCTTTAAATAAACAACACAAACCAGTAACAATCAAAACAGTAGTACATGGATGTATGCAATGCTATTTTCATCTATTACCTGTTAACTCACATGCTAAGACACAAAGAGTCTACATGTCCCATACCATGTAATTTACCTTTTTGAGGTGACTCTAGATGAAATAACATATGAATTAACCCCATAACCCAAACCATGATTCCCTTTTTGCTAGTCATCTTACTTAATCTCCATCACTAAAATCGTACAGCTCTATTAGCCCACCTGACATTTGGTCCTTACGGATTAAGCTCAACTACACAAAAGAATACTCCCACATATTTCATTCCCATTCTATTCTATCAAAACTATCCCTCAGACTTCATGAACATGCTAATGAAACAATATGATAAATAACAGATAACACCCATTAACTCATCCATCAATCAAATTTCATAACTGAAATCACCTATAGCAACACAGCGACCATGCAAATTAAATAGAGGTTTCCCCAGATCCCCCTATCTTGTTTCGGAAGTTAGCTTATACTTCTCAGGTTCCTCCTTAGTCTAAAAAATTCTCCTTCCCTCACTCATTTTTTTGTAAAAACAAATATAGGGAACTCCATAAAGAAAGTAGAACAAACCTGGATATTTATAGTGTATGGTAAAGAGGTCAAATTTTAATTTTAGATAAGCACAACAGAGAGTAGATTTGGATGCCAACACTATCAGCTTCCTCTATGTTTCGATAAGAACTGCCACCTCCTGGTTCTAGGTCTCCACCACATGCTTCTAGGGATCCACCTCCTACTACTAGCTTTGATGACTCACAACTCTGGTAAATGACTCTCCAAGGCTCTTCAGCAACATCGACACCACCAACTTCTAAGATTATTCTTATCCAGGTGGTCTATTGTAGTGGTACTGATCCTTTAGTTTAGGTGGAGTGGTGCTTGCAAAGAGAATCAAAAATAGGGGAGGAAGACGACGAAGATAGCAGACGAGGGGTTGATGGGTTTAGAGATTGGTTTGTCAATAGAAGGACAAGTCAATTGCTCTTGGGCTTTTAAAATTGACTTGGGTTTTAAAGAACACAAATAATGGGCTGGTCTATAAATATAGAGATAGCATATATACCTATATATATCCAAACAACACGTCTTGGTGATGTGTGTGTATATATATTTATATATATCACACCATAAAACAATTATACATATACACACACCCATAATTAAGAATATAAATTAATACTCAAGCTAAAATAAAATAGTCACTATATCTTCTTTTTTTAATATTATTAAAAGTATAGGTCGTCACATATCGCTAACCTTGAATATTTAATTTTGAATTTCGAATTATAAATTGCATAACCCTAATTTTTCAACAGCTATTTTTTATTATGTGGAAAATTAGTCTCAACGGCTACTTTTTCTTAGTGGTCAAATTGATCAGTTCTTTGCTTAAAGCAAAGATAGATATCTATTTTCATATCAAATATGATCTACTCCAAATTAAAGTGAAACTAAATCAAAATATTTTTTATGCAAGAAAATCATATCAAAAGAGACATCATATTAAAAAGATACATATTATGCTAGCTGTTGGAGAGGAAAGATCCCACATTGGAAAAGTGACAAATAAAAATATAACTTATAAGTGGGTGGATCTCACCCAATTGTACCGAGGCCTTTTGTGATTAAAACCCAACACCTATCGGGTGGTTAAGTTGGGACAATATCGGTACAATGGTGGGCCACGGGCCACGCTTGTCGCTGTTTAACATGGTATCAAAGCGGGTCCCTCTCCAATTGCGTCTCTACGTAGGCACGTATCATGAGCCCAAATTGGGGTTCCCTGTATTGCCATTGAAATTACCAAGTGTCCAATGAATGTGGGCCTTGGATTGTATTGACCAAGTCTCCAATATGAGACTTGTGGAATTGGATGAATGAATTTCACGTGCAGACCTAGAGCTAGGTTGCACGTGAGGGGGCGTGTTGGAGAGGAAAGATCCCACATTGGAAAAGTGATAAATAAAAATATAACTTATAAGTGGGTGGATCTCACCCAATTGTACCGAGGCCTTTTGTGATTAAAACCCAACACCTATCGGGTGGTTAAGTTGGGACAGTATCGGTACAATGGTGGGCCACGGGCCACGCTTGTCGCTGTTTAACACTAGCAAATCATATCAAAAAGATACACATTCATTTGTGAGATATGTACAAAGACAAAAGATTTGACAAAACAACAAACAATGGAAGCTGATCATTATCATTTACTTAGAAAAATTAGTTGCTTGCGTGATAAACAAGCAAAGCAAGAATATATATTGATACCCGAATTTTCTTTCTTTCATCTCAACTTCATTTAGTCTAGACACCTCCTTTCTGTTGTGTCCAATGGGGAGTCAATCCATAGCAAGTCGTTGGATGCGTAAGAGGTTCCTAAAAAAGAATGACATTGTGGATGAAAAATATGAAGATTATTTGATTAAGCGTGTAGTTGAGCAGAAGGAAAGACCAGTACGGTAGTACGCCGTGGTTCAATCAAAAGTATGATTATTGTTCCGCGTTATATAACTAAAGGTCCCGAAAATCTCTACCGTGACTACTTCGCCGATCCATCTATATTTTCTGATAATGTTTTTCGGAGAAGGTTTCAAATGAGACCTCATGTTTTTCTTAGAATTCAAAATGCAGTTCTTTTATGTGATCCATATTTCTTGCAAAAGAGGAATGCTGGTGGAGCTATCGGCTTGTCAGCCTATCAAAAGATAACAGCTACACTACGAATACTTATTTATGGAGTTCCAGCAAATTATGTAGATGAATACATTCGAATTGGTGAAAGCACAAATCTAAAGAGTCTTAAAAGGTTTGTTAATGTTGTAGTTGTTATGTTTGGTGATGAATTGATACTCCAAAAATAGGAGCTCAACTTAACCCTGCAAAATGTAGTTGTTAGTATAGAATAAGTAGGGATCGTTCAAGTCGGAGATTGAGGGTACACAAGTAATTACATAATAAATAAAGAATAAAAACAAATAAAGAATCAAAGTTTGAATATAAGTATATACGAAAATAATGAAAGAATGAGTGAACATGAAATCGTAACAAGGGGGTTTTAGGTTTTGTAACACAGAAAATTAAAGTAAAACATAAAAACAATGCAGGATTTACAATGATATGAATGAAGATGTTAGAGAGATTCGGAAATCCACCACCAAAACATGCTCAAGACAAATTTGTTATCCTACTTTCAATTACTAAGTCATGAAAAGGTTTCAATCAAGAACAAACCGTGAACGCACTGCATAAGTTCTTATTACTTCCCTAGATTACTTAAGCAAGATGAACGCACCATTACTAAGCCTTTAGAATAAACAATCAATGTATAGAACGCTATCCTATCAACAATTTATTCTAAGCATTAAGCATATGTGGAAGTTTGATCGAAGCAAGTATGCAAAACTAGTGTGGAACGTCTACCTAGCATGCAATCCTTTTTATTTGGTTTCACCTATTGTCCTATAGGTTTTACTACCATTGAAATAAGCATTATTAACCGTTTAGGAGATTAAAATACCTATTTCTAGCCCCACTCACATGATCATAATATTTTCAGTGCGCATTCATAAAATATAAACATGCAAGAGTTATCTGTAAACCAAAACCAAATAAACAAATTCACAATAAAGCAATCATGAAACTAGGAATCAAAATATTGTGTCAAAAACCTATCTTAGGGGCTTCAAACCTCGCCCCTAACAAAAGTAATTTAGTTATACATTGTCATAGTATAATAAAAATAGAGAAAAAGAAACAAATGGTGGCGGAGGAAAAAGAAAGAGGGATAGAAGAGAAGGTGAAAAGTGCAGTCCTTTTCATTGTGTTGTAGGGGCTCTTTATATAGGAGATACACAACCCTAGTTTCCTTATTCAACTCTGCTTGTAATTTGCTTGAGGTTTCCTTCAATTGATGCACAATTTAATTACTTTCAAGCCAATAAAATAATTTCATGTCATCAAGATTGAGTCATTATCTCCAATTTGTATCCAGTATGATTGGGGAAGCCTTTGGACGTCATAGACTCTGGAATCTTCATGTAAATATAAACTCTAGTCAAAAACCAGATTCACTAGCATCTTGACCTTCCTGTACTAAACCGGCCATAACTTCTTCTAGAAAAATAATACTGAGGAACCGTAAAAATCTGTGGAAACTAGACATCTGAGGCTTTTCAACAATATAAAGATCATTATCTGGTTTGTTCTAAGCTGCTCTCAGTGCTCTGTCGAAGTTGACTGATCTGCACAGGCAGATTTCCTGATTTCGTCTTTCATGCGTCTTTTCTCCTTTACTCCACAAGAATCCTAAAACAATAAACAAACATTAATACTTTCTATTAAGAGAAATAGTGTGACAAAATTCAAGGAAATATTAATATAAATATAACACATTATGCTCCTATCATGAATACTTGAGACCACCAAATAGTAACGAGATAGCCAGAATGCTTTCAATTAGTGAAAAACGTGGATTTCCTGGAATGTTGGGGAACATAGACTGTATGCATTAGAGATGGAAAAATCGTTCATCTGCATGGCAAGGTATGTATTTTGGTCACTACCATGAACCAACAATTATATTGGAAGCTGTAGCTTCATATGATCTTTGGATTTGGCATGCATTTTTTTGGTATTGCTAGGTTCTCACAATGATATCAATGTGTTAGAACGGTCTTCTTTATTTGATGACCTAGCCATAGGACGTGCTCCTCTTGTCAACTATTTAGTTAATGGCAAACTGTGTAATATGGGATACTACCTTGCTAATGGTATATATCCAACATAGGCGACATTTGTAAAGACAATATCGGCTCCACAAGGAAATAAGAAGAAACACTTTGCGAAACAACAAGAGGCAGCAAGAAAAGACGTAGAGCGAGTATTTGGAGTACTCCAAGCACGTTTTGCAATTGTACGAGGACCACCACATTTATGGAATCAAGAGACACTTAAGGATTTATATCATGATAGCATGCATAATAATGCACAATATGATTGTGGAAGATGAGCGAGATGATGACCACTATATTAGAAATATTGGTCAAGATCGTGATAGTGAAATTGAATTTTATTCCCCATGCTCCATTCTGATTTCAAGGTATGTGGCTGCAGTATCCGGGTTTCCTTGCTATGGTGAGAGATTTTTGGACTAGTCTTGCAATTTATGGTTGCCAATGTATATTCTAGCAACTAAACTTCGAGCTTTGAAAGCTATGCTAAAGGCCTGGAACATGAATTCTTTTGGTGTAATTAATCAAAGAGTTAAAGCTTCTAGGGCTGCTTTGGATTGTGTGCAGCAAGAAATTTTAGATTTGGACCCTACAGAGGATAGAATTAGGTGTGAAGAGATGGCCACTCTGAGTTACCAAACAGACTTATCAATGCAGGAATCTTTCCTGAGAAGCAAAGCACGTGTTCGTTGGTTAATTGAAAGGGATAGAAATACGGCTTTCCTGCATAATCTGGTGGAGATACATTGCGTTCATAAATCTCTAACATCAATCAAAGTTGGTTCTCAAGTTTTTCATGGCCAAGATTAGATTGCTCAACAAGTGGGACACCATTTTGAGGCATTGTTAAGAAGGGACTCTACGATTACTGACACAGGGTTAGTTAATCGCACAATTCCTGCCCTAGTAACTGAGGCAGAGAATTTGAGTCTAACAGCTATACCCACAGTGAAGGAGATTCATGAGGCGGTTTTGAATTTGGATGGTTCTAGTGCGCCAGGTCCTGATGGTTTCGGGGGTATCTTTTTTCAGCAGTGTTGGGAAGTGGTTGCTTTGGATGTAATTGCTGCGGTAAATAGTTTTTTTGATAATGGCCTCATTCTTCCACATTTCAATTTCAACCTAATTATCCTTGTTCCCAAGAAGGACGAGGCTGATAGTATCTCAGATTTTCGTCCCATTGCACCGGAAAATTTCACCTTCAAGGTGATCACAAAAATCTTGGCTAACGGGCTTGGTTTGGTTTCTTCCAGAATTGTATCCTCCAATCAAAGTGGCTTTATAAAGGGTCGCTCAATTGCTGATCCTATTATCCTTACTTCAGAATGTGTGAACCTTCTTGACAGGAAAAGTAAATGGGGTAATATTGCAATCAAATTAGACATCAGCAAGGCTTTAGATACATTAGATGGGCTTTTTTACTCCGGGTTCTTCAAGCTTTTGGCTTTGCTCCAACTTTTATTTCCTGGATTCACATAATTCTTCAATCTGCCTGGTTGTCAGTCCAAATCAATGGTAGCTCATGTGGGTTTTTTCAATACTCACGGGGGGAGTTCAACAAGGTGATCCCCTTTCTCCTCTTCTTTTTTGTTTAGCGGAAGAAGTATTAAGTCGAGGTTTGTCTAAGATGGTCTCAAAGGGTAAAATATATCCCATTGCAGCCCCTCGAAGAGTTAACCCTCCCTCCCATGTTCTTTTTGCTGATGATGTCATGGTGTTTATGCAAGGTGACCCTCGTAGTCTTCGTGCTCTTATGAAATTTTTGGAAGAATATGCAATTAACTCAGGTTAGGTAGTGAGTAAGAATAAGTCATCTGTTTTTTTTTTGGGAAAACCTACTCAGCACCGCAAAGTTTTTATTCAGCATGTTTTGGGCATCAGAGAAGGATCATTGCCTTTTACTTATCTGTGGGTCCCTATTTTAAAAGGATGCCCGAAGTCGTTCGACTTCAGAGCCATTGCAGACAAAGTGAGATGCAACCTTTCTTCTTGGAAGGGTAAGCAACTCTCACAGGCTGCCAGACTTCAATTAATTTCTTCTGTTACTCAGAGTCAGCTCTTGCATAGCTTTCAAGTATATTCTTGGCCGCAGCCTCTTCTTTTGAAGGTTCAACAATGGACACGGAATTTTTTCTGGTCTGGGGATCCTTTAAAGAAAGGATTCACGCTTATTGCATGGGATACTTGCTGTCCTCCACTTGATCAAGGTGGGTTGGGTTTAAAGAATCTATTTCATTTCAACCGTGCACTACTCCTAAAGAATTGTTGGAACATTGTCAATTCCTCTTCCCCTTCAACAGCCTTTCTGAGGGAGCGATTCTTTTCCTCCGACCTGCGTCTATTGCAGTATTATCAGCGCTCCTCTATTTGGCCAGGCTTTAAGAAATTATGGGATTCCTTCTATGCGTCTGTTCGATGGTTGGTGGGAGATGTTAGTAGAATTTCTTTTTGTTCAGACAATTGGTTGGGTACTCCAATTTCATCCATGCATCGAATCACGCCAGTGGTGCGGTCCCTTACACCTGTCAAGGTCAGTGATATCATTAGGGACAAGCAATAGGCAATTCCTTCCACCTTTAATTTTTTCTTCCCAGACCTTGCTTCAAGAATTTCTAAAGTGGTGTTGCCTATGGATAATGGGGTGGACCAGGTTATTTGGCCATATAATGCTGCTGGGGTTTTAACTTCAAAGGAAGCTTTTGATTTTTTTGCACCCCCTAAGCCGAAGGTAAACTGGTGCAAGTTGATTTGGAATAAAGTTTTGCAACCGCGAAAAAGTTTGGTGGCTTGGAACGTTTTTAATAAGCGGATTTTAATAGATGATTTGTTAGTAAGAAGGGGAATCTATCTTTGCTCTCAGTGCTCTATCTGCCGGACTCAAGGTGAGTCTTTACATCATCTTTTTTTTTATTGCAGCTTAGTTCATGAATTTTGGGTTTGGCTTGCCTCTTTCTTCCGAATCAGTCTGCTGCCAGGTGCATCTCTAGTTGATCTTATTTCCCTTGACACGTTAATTGGGATGGCTAGTTCTTCAAAAATTCTATGGAGCTTTGCTTTTTGCAATGTTCTTTCGTGTATTTGGACAAAGAGGAATAAAATCAGGTTCCAAGAGGCTACTTTTAATTTAGCAAGGTTCAAGCATTGGTTTCTAACCTCTTTGAAAGAGTCTACATCCATTCATTTTATGCCATGTTCTAATGCTTCTTCCATGCAAGGCTTGTTTGCGGTTCTTGGCCTTTCTTCCCTGATTGTAAAGGCACCAAAGTACATACCAGTGCAATGGATTCCTCCCCCAATTCAGTGGTTGAAGGTTAACACTGATGGTTCCTTTCGCAGCATTGAGATGGCAGGATTTGGGGGGATTTTAGAGATCATGAGGGTCAGTTTAGAGGCGCTTTTGCCCAAAAAGTGGAAGCTCCATGTGTAATTGATGCGGAAGTGTTGGCAGCTATTAAGGCTATGAGGATTGCCTGGGCTAAGAGTTGGACTCACATCTGGCTTGAAACAGATTTTATTCTTGTTGTTCAGTATTTCAAGAATCCAAATTTGATCCCATGGAGGCTGCGGATTGCATGGTATAACTGCTTTTATCTCACTCGTATGATTCATTTTAGGGTCTCTCACACTTTTCGGGAAGGGAACACCGTGGCTGATGCTCTTGTTAATCATGGTGCGCTTAACGGGGGTTACAATTGGTGGGATGATGTGCCTACCTTTATAGCTAGGCCTTATGGGCGGGATTTGTCCTCTATGATTAACTATAGGTTTCGTTGATGGGTTTTGTAGTTTTTTTTTCTCTTGTATTTCTGTTCTTTTGTCTGTTTCTTTTGGCGTTTGTTTTTCTATGAACAGGGAAAGATGACTTGTCTCTTCCTTGTTTGTACAGGTTGGGTTTTTGGTTTGGCCCCCCCCCAACGGATTTGTATTGGTCTTTTTCTGTTTTAATAAAATAGGGGGATGAGGGGGGTGGGTTCTTAGAGTGTGGCAGACCCTTCTCTTTTGGGATTGAGGGTGGGACTAATTCCCTACATCGTCTGCCTCCGAGGAACTAATATCGCCTAATCCCATATTTAAAAAAAAAAAAAAATTTAAAAGTTCTTGTTTCCTCAGCTTAATGTTCTCTTATTCTGCATCATACATCAGTTGAAATTGCTCATCATCCTTATGAGCATGTTCAACTTTCAAAGCATATTAGTCTCCTAATTCAGAATGGGCTACTTCCACTTTCTCCTTAGCTTTTGCCTTCCTTGCCAAGGTCTTGGCAGCGTTTTTGCCTATAGGTCTCTCCAAGCATGGAGACTTATTGCCTTCAACATCGCCATCAACTAAATCTATTGTATCTGGGCTAGCAGATGGAGTGACAGGAGACGAAGTAGCAGGAATCGTAGCATGAGTTTTCTTTGGTTTTTTCCTAGAGAGTTCCAAGTTCCATTTTGGGTGGAACTTCAACACATGTCAACAATGCTCATATGTAAAGTTGTAGTCTCGCTCCCTCCTAAACTTTTGTTTGGCTTCCACAATCTGAACAAACATAAAAATAAAATAGAGTTAGTTATTCTATAATATGTAACTTGGAATATATCACATTGGTAATTTAGATTACCCTATCTTGTTCAGTTGTACCACTTGCTCTTGTCCTTCAATTTCAGCATAATAGCCACAAAACTTGTTCACATCTAGTTGAATTCCAGACCAGCGATGCATAAGAGAATCCTAATAACGATCACACTCTAGTTTAGAGTTCTTCTCAGCAGAGAAATTCTCCCAAATTCTTTTCCAATAAGCAACACCTTTTTGATCATTTTCAATTGCTGGATCAAGGGTAGTATTGAGCCAGGCAGACACAAGAAGGTTGTCTTCTTGAATGGAGAAATTCTTGGCTTTTTTAGCTCTCTTTGTGGTTTTGGGTTCACTTTGAACACCAACTTGACTTTGAATAGAGCTTTGACTATAGCTAATAGCATCACCAGATGTAGGACAACCAAATGTTGAAAACACATTATCATTACGCCCTGAGCTTTCATTGAGGATATTGGAATAATTCAAAAAATCCTCTCCTAAATCTATTGCAACAGGGGAGACTTGAGCAGAATCCATCTACATGTATAGGAAGTGATAATCAACATAAGAAAACATTCAGAGAACATGTCAAACAAATTGTAAAATGTTAAAATTTAGGTTACATGGCATTGAAAGAGTGGTTCTTCTTTAATGGTTTGCATCTGTGATCAAATCAAACCTTTTAAATTTCATTCTAGATGCAAGAAGATAGAGATCTATGAATATGCCACCTTCTTCATTGCTGAGAGTGACCTCTAAATGAGAACTAACTCAACAAACAAACTATTTTGCTCACATATCGAATTGAGAATAACATACAATTCAGGTGATCATATCAAAGAGACTTAGTTCTTGCTCAATTACAAAAGGTACAGCTTGCTGCTCTATATATATAACCCATAGAAACAACCCAAGCACTCCATCAAGACAAGCACTGAAAGAACACATAAATAAGGACACACGACCAATTTAGTAGAGATAGTCCATAGCTCTAGGCAGACCCCATTATAACCTAAAACATGACTCCAAGAAAAATCCCCAATGAAAATGTCAAATTATATAATAACAATCCTCCACCACTAGAAGAGAAGAAGAACAGAACCAGACACCATGTGATAAAATAACCAAGTTAGACCATCTCGCTGCTGCATACTTCTTCTTTTATGGTTTGTATTATCAAATCAAGTATAGATTGGCCAATAAAAGATCTATATACATATAGGCATCAGCTCTCAATTCAATCCCATAATCATTATCAAATCCCGCAATCATCAACTCTCAATTCATTCCCAGTTCTTTTAATTCCACAACATATACATATAGGCATGGTATGTTATAAAAACCATCATCCAAAGCATATACATATATAGACAAGCCTCAAGAAGCAACAGATTAAAGACATAAAACCATATCACTGACTAAAATATCAATTAATTTCATTCAAATCTGATTTACACCAATAATCTGATATCCCACCAACATACTCAAGTTTCAAGAAATTGCAAGGCAGTGATTCTAGATATATGATTAATCAAACAAGTTTCCTGCTTACCGAACAAAAAACGAGAATAGCCCTAAGTTCGGGTTTATGAATTTCACCACAAATTTTTGTCGCCCAAACCAAAAAGTTTTGAAATCGAATAACACCAAGGAGAAAGAAAGGCAAGAGAAGAGGAAGACGGTTACTGATTACCTAGAGGTTTGAATTTGAACGAATTTTCCTGTTGGAGTGAAAGAAAGCTTGAAAAATAGAGAGAAAAAGCTAAAGCTGAATATGATTCATGTGAAAGATTAGCAGAGCTTGTCTGTTTCAGGTTACAGTGAGGTATATATAGTACCAACTACACTTAGTAGAGAACAACACATGGCATACAACTGTAGGGCACTATGCAACTAATCATATATCAACTAATTAACAATTAACATCATAGATCCTAACACCCCTCCTCAGCTTGATGGGAGGATGCTAACGTCAAGCTGGAACATATGTATAAGGGTGGAGAAGAGCATAAAGCCATGGTGAATAAATCTGCAAGATATCAGACCAGATATGTGCTTCAGCCAGGAGGAATGAAAGGAAGTAATTGAAAGGCGTTATCATGTGACAAGGGATGACAAAAAACTTGGTTGAGTATCAATGACAGCAACATTGACTGAGATGAGGAAGCAACAGCAATAGATTGAGGTGTGGCAGAAGTTGGTGAATGGAATGTATAGCGATGCCTATGGAAGCATTTGGCTGCACTGTGACCAGCCATCAATCAAATTTGACATGACATTGAAGCACCAGAACTAACAATATGTCGGGGAGCAAATCTTTACAAGCATGTTGGAGCAATATGGCCAAATGAGTAGCAAATTTGGCATTTCACATTGAAAGAGTTGCTGGAGTGTGTGTTTTGAGGTTGTGAATTTCTATGATAGCACCTAGATGCAGAATGACCAGTCTTTTAACATAGCTGACACATGATTGAACTTGAGTACTTAGCCTTGCTGTGAGAGACCTTCACCTTTGCTCATCTTTCCCTTCCTCGAATTAATCACATTATCTTCATTTCCTGTCTTAGCAGCCAATATGACATTTACTACAAGTTCATCATTCTTTTCTGCCTTGTCCATCATTGCCTAATCAATTTGTAATGGAAGCGTAGAATCCATTCCAACCTTTTCTCATTCACATTCTGACCAATGTCTGCTAAAGCACCAAATTTAGTCATTTTCTCAAAATATGTTCCTACCACAATCTCTCCTGGTGTAGAAGCTGAAGCACCCATAATAGAATTACTTAGCTCATTTTTATCATTTTGTTGTGAGAAGCCATTTTGTTGTGCTCCATTGCGAATTCCCTTAGCACAAGACCTTTGCACTCCACTTTTTGCAATGCAACTTGTAGGTTGAGAGAAACAACCATAAACATATTGATGTGTGGTACTACAGTATGGTGCAGAAAGTTGTGAAAAACTAAGCTGCTGCAAGAAGCTTGAACTTTGAGGAAAAGAAGCATTGTGCACTTGTGATGTTCCACCATAGGTTGCAAGACTATGAGTAAATGTAGAGGGAGTTGCTTACTGCAATAAGTTACTATTGGTTTGCATTTGAGGATATGAGTACCATATTGTTGATGCATACCACCATTGCTTCTGCAACTATCATCATGTGTCACAAATTCAGTCTCTAAAGGCAAAGATATAGACTTGTTAGCCTCTTCAAGTTCAGCTTCAACAATAAGCAAAAGAGACCTTAATTCTTGTGTTGAAATTGAGTTATGCTTAGCCCTGATTATGGTTTTCATGGTAGTATAGTCTGATGGCAAACCAAGAAGAACATAGACAATTATGTCTTCATCTGACATATGAATCCCTACATTAGCCAACTGATCACAAGCAATCTTCACTCGATCCAGGTAGTTGTCAATAGAATCTGACCCTTTTTGAAGTTTGTAAAAGTTGCTCTTTGTTAAACCAAGAAGTGGAGGCATACCTCTCTTTAAGCAAACACCAAATTTCTCTAGAAGTGTTACTGCCAACAACAAAAGAGAGAACACCACTGGATAGAGTAGCAGCAAGCAAATCATAACAACATAATCATTTTGTTTCCAAGTAAGGTACTCTGCTGTCGTTTCAAATAAGGCACCACCTTCTTCTGTGATCATGTACTGTGAAGGACAAGGAAATGACCCATCGACATATTTCATTAGGCCACAACCTCTAAACATTGTCTCTAACAAAAACTTCCATGTGACATAGTTGGAACCATCTAAATGAACTGGAATCAAATTACAGAAGTTGGACAACAGACAATTTCTTAAGTCAATATCGGTATTCATGATGATAGGAAACACATATCAACACTCAAAATTCACCACTAGTAACAGAGAAAATCCCGCAAAATAGCTCTATGATCTTGAACAATTTCTAATATGATCTTGAACAAATTCTGATGAGAAGCTAGGATTTGTAGACTTCCATATCTTCCAAAATCACAACTAGATCTTCCACAATCTTCAATTTCCAATAAGTTAACGAGAATTGCACAAAAGCAAGTACGGAAACTTCAACAAGTAAAAAAGCTAGGGTTTCAACAAAACTTGTACTTCTCTAAGCTTATGGAGACAAATAGCTACTAATAGTGAAATCGAACATTGATTATAACAAATATGAGCTTCAAAGATGTAAAGCAGTACTGAATCTCAACAAATTTTTAGTAAATCTTGAACAATCTTGAACAAATTTGAGTTTCTGAACTTGATAATGAAAATCTAGCTTCCAATACTGAAATCGAGTACTGAATATAGTATATCTGAGCTTTGGTGATGCAAATCTTTTTACAAAACTAAAGGAAAAGACTACTAGATCAGATTAAAGATGAAGAACATATCTGTTGCTGCTGAGAATAGAAGATGAACATGTGGCGACCCAAATGGGTATACCACAGCGCCGTAATATTAAGCCAATAGGAGCTCGATACGTCGTAGACCTACCACCTTAATACTAGAAAGCCTTTTTGAAAATGCAACTTTTAGAAAATAGGAGACTAAGAAAAACTAAATTTTAGAAAGGGCTTTAAATCAACAACCCAACACTCAAAATAACAAGTCTGGAAATGCTTAAAAACAAAGTGGGCAAGTGCACTGTGGCGCCTTAGGGCTTACATCATCACCGAAATGAAGGAGTTCAACAATAACAATAAAACAAAGGGGTGAGGCGCCCTCCCAGGTAGGCCGACCTCACAGAGTTCAACAAGGAATGAAAAACGAGTAAATCGATGGAATACCAAAAGGGAAGAACTTCAAGCAACAAGAACAGCAACACACAAACTCGGCCAACGACCCACTTCTAACCCAAATCATCCGGAATGACCTCGTTGTAACCTGAAATGTAGGGGTGAGCATTTCGTCCTCACTAGCCCAATAGGGGCCGACCCAACCTTTGTTAGGTTTGAAAACTAATAGGTAAAACATAACTATTAGAATATAGATTGCGCGCATTTGTAAAATCGAGTAAAACAAATGCAAACAAAAACAATCACAGTTGTTTCATTTCAGGAAATTATATGCAACATGCTTCACACAACTTGGAGCTCCGAGATACTTACCTGCCGGCTAAACTAAAATAAATCGATGACCGACCTGGTTCGTCATCCTTCGAGAACCGGCTAACTACTCTATAACCTTTATGTCTACAAGTAGCGAAAGTGTCCATTTCCTGGCTCTGAGTCTCCTATGACTGGTTCACTGTCTGTACTCATATTTCCTCGACAAACATAGGAGCACAGCCCCCTCCGGAGGTTCACGGTTATCGACACCATGGGATCCCTAGGAATCTACGCGTCTAGGTCTCATTCACTTTCAGGTCAAACACAAACATACAAAGGGTACAGTATCTCAACATGCAAGTCTAGACTCGATTTTCGAAATCAACAATCATCAGTTATGAAAACGCAGGTATCGCGAGGCATCGACTAATGAACAACCAAAAGTACTTGCAGGCAACATAATATTATACTAGAGCATTCCACATATATCGAAAAGCCTCTAACAAGGAAGGGACAGCTCACCCTACCAGGAAAATGCTGGCGTACTCCACACTCTGATGTTTCCGCTTAAGCTTCCTTAACGATTGTGTTTCCTGAACCATGTTTGTAAGTAATTATCCAGGTAAATATTATGATCAATTTTAAGTAACCGCGCACACCAAATCCTTTTTATTTCAATTAGGCCATTAATTATTTCTTTCAACCTTTACCAATTTGGGAAACTACTTCTTTCTTAAAAAGGAAAACGTCCTTATCGCTCCGCTAAACTTTCGCCAATCCGAGCGACCAAAGTCGAGTCGATCCTCACGTTTTACGAGGTCAGTCAACCATGGTCAACTCTCAAGTTGACTTTTGGCTTTGACTTCTGACTTTTGACCAAGTATTCCTTTATTTACCATTATTTGTTATTTATTAAAAATAAATAAGTAAATAATTTTTATTTATTAAAAACAAATAAGTAAATAATTATAAATAAAGTTTTACTTTTACTTTTACCCATATACTTCTCCTTTTTCACCTTTTCACTTTTACCATGACTTTTACCTCCACACTTTCACTTTTACTTTTTACCTCATTTTTACCGAATTTACCTTTACTTTCACCTTCTTCACTTTTTACCACTTTACCACAATAAAACTCATTTAATCCAAGTTTTACCATTTTCTTTATTTTCCTTTTCTTCCAAAAACAAATCCATTTCTTTTCCTCTTCCTTTTCTTTTTCTTTTGGCCAAAACTACACAACAATAATCACCAAATCTTCAACCACAAAATCCCAACACTAATAAAATCCTACTAATTAGACCAACCTCAAATGTCTATTTTTCAAAAATTTTCCAACAACAACAATAGCTCAACATAATCAAAATCAACCAAATAAATTCCAAAAATTCTAGGGTTTGTCCAAAACTCATTCCTTACCCTTTCTTCTTCAAAAATCAAGGCCCATTCCTTCTCCTTGGCCTTCTTCACCTACAAATCCGTCCAGCATCAACATCTCAACCAAAAAACTAGAAAACAAGGTTGCATGGATAGATCCTTACCACAAATCCTTGCCAAACCCGTAGCCTAGCTTCATGGTTTAAGGAGAGATCGGGTTCATGCACCAAAAATCAAAATGGAAATCAAAAACTCGGATTTAGGAAGAAATAGGTGTAGATCGGATGAATAGAGGCTAGATTAGGAGGGATATTACCTTGATTTAAGCTTGGAAAGAAGAAATCACAAAAACCCCCAAATTAGCTTGGGTTCTAGGGTTTTTGGAGGATTGAATGGCCAAATTTCTTGATTTTGGTTGGAGAAATGGAAAGAGGGGAGGAAGAGGAGAAAATCTGGAAATTTTGGTTGAAATCCGGATTCCGGCGACGGCGGCGATTTCCGGCGAGGATGAGGAGAGAGAAGCTCTCGGGTAGAGAGAGAGAGCTGAAGTGAAAAATGGAATGGGTTGAGGCTAGGGTTTGGAGAATGTGTTTCTTAAATACCTCTCCCAAATTTAATTGTGAAAAGTCGAATCTGCCCCTCCTTTTGGGCCAATGGGCTTGGGCTGCTCCTATTTCATTTTCCTTTTAATTTTCCTTAAGCCCACTCTGAAAATTACCTCTTCAAACATCCTTATTTCTCCGATACTTCACCGAATCCTTTAGGGAAAATTTTCCGGGCTTGTCCTAAGCCTCGATACTTTAAAAATACTTTCCTAGACCCAAATTGGATTTTTCTCTAAATTTCTTAATCCTTTAAAATGGCCTCAAAGTCTTAACCTAAGCGTGAATACTTGTGTACCGCACGAATACGTAATTTCATACGTTATACGATAAATTAAAATAAACAAATAAAAGTACGGGGGTCTACAGAACAAATTCGAGTGTATTGAAGCTAAAATATGTGCTTGAATGTCTGAGAAATCGATGAACAATTGTGGTCACTTGTCAACCTGGCTTTGATACCATGAAAGAAACCTTGAAAAACAAAGAGAAAAAGCTAAAGCTGAATATGATTCATGTGAAAGATGAGCAGAGCTTATCTGTTACAAGTTACAGTGAGGTATATATAGTACCAGCAACACTTAGTGTACATACATGTACATTTGCAAGCATAATTAGCTATAATGGGCCACGCTCATTGTACCGCCAAAGGTACTAATTCCAACCAAAGGAATGACATGCAAATACACCGTTAGGCGGGCTACAACCTCGGCGGCGGATCACCCCCAGATCACCGCCGACGCGCCGCGCCAAAATAGCATCAGAAGCTCCTGAAGCTGGGAACTGAAGCACGTCATTCCCACATCGAAAACAAGGAAGAGGTCAGCCTCTTCCTCACCCTCTCTCCTCATTAATTACGCATTTTCAATACTTACCTACCGTTACTTTGTCAACATAAATACATTGACTAACTCAGGCATCGGAGAGTCGAAGACCGCTCAGCGCGGTCTCCCTCTGACGCCCTTTGTATTTTACTTGACAGGTAGAGGAACCTTTGAGAACACCACAAATATTGATCCGCCCACCGGATCGGCGTTGACAAAGGTTCAGCTACCGCCGAACTTTTAGACATCAACATTGGCGCCGTCTGTGGGAACCCTTGAACAAAAGGTCATCCCATCACAATCACCACGACTAACGGTAGCGGGGGTGATGCGCCTGAAAGCAAGCGCGCAATTTAACCCTGAAATATCGTTAGTAGTATAAGCAAATAGGGATCGTTCTATCCGGGGATTGAGGGTACACTTGTAATTGTGAAACAAATAAAGAAAAGTATTATTTACAAAAATAAAATAAATAATATAAATATATACAATTGTATAAACAAATAAAGAATTAAAATAATAAAGTATTATTTACAAAAATAAAATAAAGAATAAATATATACAACTAAACACAAATAAGGGGGGATTAGGATTCTTAAAATTAAAATTAAAATAAATAAAATAAAGAAAACGTAAAAACATATATACAAGGGTGGAACGCAAGGAACAAAGATCAAAATCAATTCCATGTAATCAAATTCGATTCAAACCCTATAATTGTTCTTCCAAGTCATGAGAGAGGAGTTGATCATGTGAAACATTCGAAAGCAAATGATTTCCCATATTTTACTTTTCAATGCTAATTAACCTAAGCGAAAGCACCTAGATTAATCCTATCAAACATGCAATCAAACCCTAAAAAGCTAGTCAATCATGTCATGTTTAACGCATTACACATAGAGAAAGGCTATCAACTCAAGTGTACAACTTAGTTATGGAAAAGTCCACCTAATTGCAATCCTCTTCAATTAAATTCGATTCTTGTCCAGAACCTTTACTACTTTTGATTCAAGTTACACAAAACGAAAAGTCGATTTCATGTTCTTAAACCTAGCACCAATTACATGCAAATCCTATAAGTGTCGACCCAAATAAGATAAACATATAAAAGTTTTCTGTAAAGCAAATTTAATCGAACAAACTCACATAAGCAACTTAGAATCACAATTATAGAATTCGAAAACTTTATTTAAACATAGAAATTGGGCTTAAACTTTGCCCTAAACATTATTGTTAACTAGAAACAAGTTCATATGAATTCAAACAAGGAAAACAAAAGATCATTACAAGGAAAAAGAATGAATTACACCGTGAGGGGAGATGGAGATGGAGAGCTTGAACGTTGGAATCTTGAATCTTGGAAGCAAGTCTTCAAGGTGGACGATGGAGGCTATGTCTTCACGGCTCCTTCTTCTTCTTCCTCTCCTTGCTTGAAAACGCAGAACTTTGCAACTAGAGAATGGAGAAGGAAAATGGAAAGGAAATGGAGAGATAAAGAAGATGAGATGGATGAAGGAATTGGTGTGTTGGAAATGGTGACTAAGGAAAATGGAGAGGAAATGGTGAGACAAGGAGATGAAATGGATGAAGGAATTGGTGTGTTGGAAATGGTGACTAAGGAAAATGGAGAGGAAATGGTGAGACAAGGAGATGAAATGGATGAAGGAATTGGTGTAGGATGAGAGGAGAAGGTGTTTATATAGGGAAGAAAAAGAAGAGTGAAATGATGAGTGGAAGAAAAATAATGAAAGTGGAGTATGAAAGTGATTTGTAAAATATGGAAAAGAAAGAGAAATGATGAAATGAAAGCAAAGCATGAAGGTGCAGCAACATGGAAGTGATGATGATCTATTAAAGAGATTGTAGAAAAAATATATCCAAGGAAAAAGAGAAAAGCATCTAGCTTTCTTCATGTGGGTGGGAAACATGAATATGTGGTGTTGAGCTGTTTTCAGGTCAGTTTCTTCCCCTTTATTCCTTCAATTATTTCTCCAACAAGACTTCATTATATGCCTTCGACTTCTTCATATGAAATGTTCCACTATGAGTGTAGATCATCCTGACAAATTTTCAGAGCTTCAATCCATGTGGTTAGGCCGGAAATGCTGCTGGACCTCATACAGGTCCAGTTTTTCGGTTTTGCTTCTGTAGAAAATTGAGCTGATTGTTTGAAGGTCTTCCACTCATATTTTTCTCTGGCACTCTTCATAAGAAATGATCCTTTGGGTATCTAGAATGGATCTAGAAGGTTTCAGCTCATTTGAAGTTCATTTGGTCAGGCGGCCGCTCCTTCTTCTTTGCTTGGCTTGGTTTCTCCTAGCCGGAGTAGGAATATGTGTAAAATTGATCTAATCTTTTAGTACATTTCCATTTTTCTCCATCATTTCCAGGTAATTATGGACCTAACGCTCATTTCACCTTCATTTACTCCAATGTACCTAAAAGTAGAAATTGAATTAAAAATCGATTCAGTTAAGGAATTAACTAAGCAAAATGTGAGGAATTAACTATTAAAATATCACATTAAAATGCTCCTATCAGGGGGAAACGCTGAAGAGCAGGCAGACCATTCCGCCATCCCCCAACCCTCCAACCCAGCGGTAGGCGTTAACCGCGCACTATTCACAACCCCGGCGTTGAGGCAAATCCAAGCAGCAGCCACCCGCCGGGCCAAGATTTCATCACTATGTACGAGCTGGCACTAGTGGATCTTCATAAGGCAAACAGAGAGCGCGAGGAGGAGCGTAAGGAGAAGGCTGAGGCCCAAAGACAGTTGGCTACACTGATGTCACATTTTGATGAACTGAAGAGGACGCTGGGAGCTACCGCCAATCCAGCGCAAAGCGAACAGTCACGTAACACCAGGCGTAGTCGACCCGGCGCTGGCACATTGGTACCAGAGCCAGCCATACCGATGCAAATACCGCTGGAACCACCTGAGTTATTGGGGATGGGACCACCGCCCATCCCCCAACTAATGCTAGAGCAGGAGGCGGAATCACTGCCGCACACCAACCGCTCGGAAGCTAGGACAAGGACTGAAGGCAGTCCGCCTGCGCCAAGGCGCAGGGAGGTCCAGCGGAGTGTTCGGGCTGATTTCGCCGGCGATGCAACCACCCAAATATTGGAAAGGATGCAACAACTGGAGCAGCAGCTGATCCGGGCGGAGTCGGGAGCCCCAGCTCCAACTCAGAACCTACTTTTCGCTTCCAGACCTGGGCCTTTCACCGCTGCGATTCTGCAAGCTATCAGACTAGAGTATGCAAAAACCCCGAAGATGTCGCATTACGGCGGAATGTCTGTTCCCTTCGTCCACATGGACACCTTCAAAAAAGTCACCAACAACAAGGGATTTGACGACGCCACCCTGTGCCACTTGTTCAGCGAAACATTGGACGGTGAGGCGATGAGTTGGTTTTTCGAGTGTCCGCCAGGGTCCATTGACTCATTCCACGCACTATCACACGCCTTCCTCTCTCGCTTCATCCTATTGTCTGCCGGACATCACAATACAAGTCAGCTGTTCGGCTTCTAGCAGGGGCGGACGAATCACTAAAGGCCTTTGTCACAATGTGGCGGGCGGCAGCGTCTCAGTGCCGTGACCTAGACAAAACAATGGCATTGGTGGCCTTTAAGCAGGGACTCCTCAAATGGCCATTCCTCTATCACCTCAACTACAATCATTCTAATGCGGTATATGACTGCGTAATGAGTGAGGCGGTCATCCATGCCCAGGCGGAATTCCTCACATATGGAGAAACCCCACCGCCACCACCAACTCCAACAAAATCAACACAGCCATCACCCAGTCATCAGGAAACTGCTAACAAGACCCCTTCGGCACCTCTAACTGACAAGAAGAGGGAGTGGCCGCAGGGCCACCACTAGAACAAGCGGCAGAGGGACCAACACTACAACAAGGGCAACCGCCCAACCCATGGGGATAACCGCAACAAGCAGGCAGAGTCCTCGCAGCGGCATGCAGTGTTCACAGTCCTCACGGCCTCGTATGAGGACATTTACAATCAGTGCAAGGATCAGATCCCACCGCCACCCCAGCCAAGGTACCCAAAAGCGGGTAAACCCAGGAACACCGGCAAGTGGTGCAAATACCACGAGGACAGCGGCCACAATACCAACAACTGCAATGCTCTCAAAACGGCCATTGAGACCTTGTACCGTGACGGCAAGATGGAGCAGTTCAAGGTGCGTCAACCGCCACCTGTGATCGCTAATGTTGAGACTTTGGGCCGTATCAACACCATCGATGGCGGTGCCCCAATCACGGGCATGTCCCACAGGGCAAGGAAACGCTATGCACGGGCTAATCACCCAAAGGAAGTCTGCAACATCCGCTACGAAAGATCCGCCAAACTCCCGAGATCAGGTTGGGAGGAAGAGCGTGGAGTGCATTTACCCCATGACGACCCATTTTTGGTCGACGCCATTCTGGGCAAATTTTCTGTGGGGAGAATCTTGGTGGATGGATGGTCCGCTGTCAACGTCATCTTCAGCAGTTGCTACGACCATCTCAAGCGAAACAAGAAACTACTCCAGGATCACGAGCCACTGCTCAACTTTTCCGGCGACGTCACACAACCGTTGGGGTCGGATTACATGCGACTGGTTATTGGCACTAGCCCATGCATGGCGGAGGTGCATACGGAATTCATTATTGTCGATTGTTTCAGTTCGTACAACGCCATCATTGGACGACCAACGCTTAACAAGCTCAAGTGCATCATCGCGGGATACATGCTTCTCATGAAGTTCCCCACACCCAACGGCACGGGCTGTGTGAGGGGAAGTCAATAGTTGGCTCGAGAATGCTATTTAACGACTATAGCACGCTCGGCGCGCCGCCAGGAGATCCTGACAGTGGGCAACCAGGCACCACCCCCACATATTTTCGAAGACCCTAGAGATGAGGAGAAAAAATATGTAAAGAAAGAACCGGTCAACCCAGAGACGTCGTTGAAGGTTGTCTGCATCTCAGATGAACACCCTGAACGGACAGTCCGCATAGGCGCCCAGCTAGACCCAGAGGTGGCGGCAGAGCTCACTCAATTCCTGCGTGATAACGCCGCCGTCTTTGCATGGTCCTACGCGGACATGCCAGGGATCTCTCCTGAAATCATCACTCATAAGCTGACCATCAAACCCTCCTTTTATCCCATCAAGCATAAGCGAAGGGCCTTTGATGAGGAGAAGTACCAGGCAATAGGAGAGGAAGTCGCCAAGCTACAGGGCATTGGATTCATCCGCCAGGTCGTCTATCCCCAGTGGATCTCCAATTTGGTAATGGTCAAGAAACCCAGCGGCAAGTGGCTAATGTGTGTCGACTTCAAAAATCTCAACAAGGCATGCCCAAAGGATAGTTTCCCGCTACCTCGTATCGATCAGCTAGTCGATGCAACCGCCGGACATGAGCTCCTCAGCATGATGGATGAGTTCTCCGGATACAATCAGATCAAGATGCACCCCTGCGACCAGGAATGCACCACATTCACCACCGATAAAGGCCTCTACTGCTACAATGTCATGCCTTTCTGTCTGAAGAACGCCGGTGCAACTTATCAGGGGTTGATGAACGCCATGTTCACTGAGCATCTGGGAAAAATCATCGAGGTCTATGTGGACGACATGCTAGTTAAGAGCATAAAGGCCGGCGGCCATGTGGCAAACCTCAAGATCATAGTAACCATTCTCCTGGCCTGCGGTATGCGCCTCAACCCAGAAAAATGTTTCTTTGGGGTCACCGCTAGCAAATTTCTGGGTTACATCGTCAGCGAGCGAGGCATCGAGGCTAACCCAAAGAAGGTATAGGCCATCCTTAACCTGGCGGACCCCGAGTATAAGGTAGACGTCCAGTGCCTCCAGGGCAAATTAACCGCCCTTTCCCGATTCATCTCCAGACTCACTGATAAGTGTGCCCCAATCTTCAAGCTCCTCAAAACAACTCACAAGAAAATCATCAATTGGAACCCAGAGTGTCAGGCGGCGTTCCAGGGCTTGAAGGAATACCTAGCGACAGTCCCTTTCCTTTCTGTCCCTGTGCAAGGAGAGACACTGTTCATATACCTAGCGGTCTCGATATCGGCAGTAAGCTGCGCCATTGTCCGGCCAGAGGGCCAAGACGAGCTCCCGGTGTTCTACGCCGGCAAGGGCATGAACGGAGCAGAAACAAGATATCCTCACTTAGAACAACTAGCCCTCGCACTCATCGTTGCCGCCAGGCGCCTCCGCCAATACTTCCAGGCTCACACAATCCATGTGTTAACCAATCAACCGCTGAGGCAAGTGATGCAAAACCCTGAACACTCGGGGCGCCTTAGCAAGTGGGCCATTGAGCTCAGCGAGTTCGACATAGACTACAAGCCAAGAACCGCCATGAAGGGCCAGGCAATGGCAGACTTTATCGCTGAACTCACCGAGCGTCAACCAGACCCCGGTACCAAGACTGGGCCTCGAACGGAAATGGTAACCGCTGTGGAAGTAATTCCTCTACACTCGGATTGGAACCTGCATGTTGACGGCTCCGCTAGCTCCAAGGCCAGCGGCGCTGGAGTCATCTTGACAGGACCAGGGGGACTAAACGCGGAGTACGCATTGAAATTCAACTTCAAGGCTTCAAACAATATGGCGGAGTACGAAGCACTCATTGCCGGCCTACTCCTTGCCATCGACTCGGGTGCTGACAGTGTCAACATATTCAGCGACTCTCAATTAGTCGTTAACCAGGTCAACGACAGCTTCCAAGCCAAGGACAAGCAGTTAGCGGCATATTTGGGGTACGTCAAAACGCTGCTTAAAAAGTTCAAATTTCACACCATCACACAAATCCTCAGGGAAAGGAACGCCAAAGCTGATTCACTGGCGAAATTGGCAACCGCCCAATCGCATCAAAGTCCAACGGACACAAGAGTGGAATGCCTTGACAGGCCAAGTATCACAAAGACACTGGCGGACATCTTCAGCATTGAGGTCAGTCCCAGCTGGATGGATGAGATCATTGCGTACAAGCGCAGCGGCACATTGCCGGAGGATAAGGTCCAGGCGAGACAGCTGAAGCGGCGAGCAACCCGCTATAACATCCAGAATGGCAGGCTTTACCGCCAGGGATTCACCCATCCCAACCTCCGCTGCCTAACACCAGAGGAGGGACAAGCCGTCCTAGCGGAAATCCATGCTTGAGAATGTAGAAACCACTCGGGCGCCAGATCCTTGGCCAACCGCACAATGCGACAGGACTACTTCTGGCCCACACTTGGTGATGACGCCCGGCGGATTTCGAGGTCTTGCCACAAATGCCAACAGTTTGCAGACCTCCCACATGCACCGGCAGAGCCGCTGTCAATCATCATCGGCCCATGGATTCACTCCACGTGGGGCCTTGATTTGATGGGAAAATTCCAAACCGCCAAGGGCCAGTTCAAGTACATTATTGTTGCCATCGACTACAACAGCAAGTGGATAGAGGCGGAGCCACTGACGGCAATAACTACCGCCAAGGTAATTCACTTCCTTTGGAAGAACATCTACTGCCGCTATGGTGTCCCACATACAATCATTACAGACAACGGCACGCAGTTCAACAATAAGGAACTCATCTCCTTTACCGCCAACTTGGGCACCAAGTTAAGTTTTGCATCTGTAACCCATCCCTAAACCAACGGCCAGGTCGAAGCAGCAAACAAGATAATCAAGAAGCTCGACGACGCCAAGGGTTTGTGGGCGGAGAAGCTTCCAGAGGTCCTCTGGGCCATCCGGACAACTCCAACTACCGCCACCGGTGAAACTCCTTTTTGTATGATGTTCGGACAATTCCTTTAATGTTTCATTGCTCGACAAAGGAAATCTCCAAGTCAAAATACTAGCAGTACAAACACATCCAAAAAAAAAAAACTTCATTCCATTGCAAAATATTTGTCACAAATCGTTATGCCTCAACGGATATACAAAAAAATAAAAATAAAGTGAGGTTCCAACTTCAGGGGTTGCCCTCGGCATCTTCCGCTTCAGCATGCGGTGGCACAATGGCGCGGCTCGTTTGATAGGACCCCCGGGCTGTGGGACTGGGAGTTTCTATTACGTCGTCCGCCCGGGTGTGCGCCGCCAAGAAGCTGGCGCGCGACACCTCTGACTGGGTAGGAGTCTGCTGCGATCCTTCCGCCGATCGTGCGCCACTTTCTCCGCTACCGGAGCGGGCACCTTCCGCGGGGGCAGTTATGACACTTTTCTCCGGCGGGGCACTCTTAGCCGGCGGCACGTCGGGCTGGGACGCTTTCACGAAGTCGATGACGCCCTTCCGCTTCAGCATGTCTATGTTTGCTAGGGCCCCAGCCTTCGCCGACTCGGTCAGATTTTTCTTGTACTCCGCCGATTGTTTGAATGCTTCAACGGCAGCGGCCGCGGCAGTATCCCCTTAGGCCCTCAGGCGGGCAACCTGACCCTCTAGCCGTTGCACCTCAGTCATTCTGGCGGCAGACTCCCGCTGCACGATAATGAGCTTTTTGTCCTTGGCAGCTATCCGCTCCTGTAACAGGGCGATGTCCTGCTCCAGCTTGGAGACATGGTCGTTCCTCTCCAAGTCCCGCTCAATGGCCACAGTCAGTTTGCCTCGGGCATCCGCAAAGTCACACTCCACCTTTGCCAGACGCCGCTCCATCTCCGCCAGCTTCTCCCTCGCCTCCGCCAGCTCCTTCTGGAGACTTTGGATTTCCTCCCTAAGCTCTCCTTCGACCAGAGGCTGCTTCTTCGCCGCTTCAAACATATCGTGCAACCCTGCGGATATTTGACCAAACGCCGAGCTGTAAGGCGACTGGTCAACAGCCGTTGGGCGCGAGATCCCCGCTAGGCCGCCGAATCCTAGCCGTTCACAAAGATGGAAGAGGAACTCCCGCTCGCCATCCGTCATGAACTCCGCATACTCTGAGAATGAGTCCAAGTCACTGGCGGCGGGCGCCTCTCCCCCCACCACGGCAGATTTCGACGGGGCTTGGCGGGCCTTCTTCTGTCGGCGGACCAGGACTGGCTCCACATCCTCCCCCCTTCCTCTTCAAGGGAGTCAATCTGCCGGCGCTTTCTCTCCAGCGCCCTTGTATTACCAGCAGCAACCCTCGTGCCCTCCGCCGGCTGCTCCTCCCTTGGCCTGGTGGCGGTCTCCAGCGGCGGTACCGGTCTTTCTTTATGGGGACTGCGCCTGGTGGCTGGCACCCTCTCCTTCTGCGTAGCCGCTGCTGCGACCCCCTTTTTCCCGCCCGCCACGGGAGCCCCCGACTGAACGACAGGCAGGCCGTCGTCACCAAGATGGGAATGGTGCGGCATTGTCAGCACCACCGGAACCAAGGACTGGCTCAGCGCCAGTGTCTCGGGGTTCACCACTGTCTTCTGGGCCGCCAGCCCCTCGGCGTACATGGTCTCCAGGAAGCTGTCTATCTCCGCATGATCCATCCCTTTTTCGAAAGTGTCACGACTGCGAGTGTTTCCCGGCGGATGTTCTAAAAAAAAAAAAAAAAAACCAATCAGCCTGGGTTGCTTATCATAAAACAAAAGCACTATGGTGGAGATTTCTTACCAATGGAGCGAGTTAGCCGCTGATCAACCAGCAACTCCCAGCCGGTCAAAAGTCAGAAGTCCAGCAAGTTGCGGTTCCACCAGCAACCCCTGATCCGTGCTACGCGACACTCCTCTTCGCGCGTCAGGTTATACCGCAGTCCCGCTGCACAAACACAATAGTCGTTAGTAAAAATACAGGCACCCGCCAACTACGTTCAGCGGAGACCGGTTACCAACCTCGGATGGGTTGGAACTCCGACTTAATCCTAAACGTCGGCCCTTCCCCATTCGACCCAGTGTGATACTCCCAACCCTCTGTGGCGACGCAGAAGGTCCGCCGCCAGTAGGACATTGAATCCCTTAGATTCTCAATCAGCTTGGGCGCTCCCTGCCGGCGGCTCAAGTTCACTTGCCCTCTACAACCCTGACGCTTTACGTAAACCAGCTCGTAGAAGTGAAGCACCTCCGCCACAGTAGGCCCTTTGCATCCGGACAACCGCCACAGTGAGTTTAGCGCCAGCATCAAACGCCACATGTTAGGGCAGACTTGACCAAAGGCAAGGCCAAACTCGCACACCAGAATCTGAAGGTTGGGCACCAGTGGGAATGTCACTCCTTGGCGGAATATGTCCTCGTGCACGGCGGCAAACCCCTTCGGGAGAATAGACGCTTTCTCATCCGCCGTAGGCGGGCGCAGTTTCACCTATCCCGACAGCCGGAATGTCCGCTTCATCCTACTAACGGCGGCAACATTCATCCGCCCTCCCGCCTCGTCAATAGGGGTGCCATCCTGGAGGAACCACGCTGACTCAGCATCCTCCCCCGCTGTTTCCTCTTCCCCAGCGGAGCCAAGGGCAGCGCTATTGCTTGCCAACCGCTCGTCGCGCCTAGATTTGGCCGCAGTGGCCTCACCCACCCTGGAGCTCTCTAGACGTGAAGCACGACCCATGGCTACTTCCCAAGGTATGGTCTGTAGCGGCTCAACCTCTAGCGGTTCTGGCAGTGAGGTTCCTGCATGGGCAGACGGATGCAACGAGTCAATAAATATTCTATCCGCCGCGCTGAACGACACGTCAGACCCGGAATCCTCACTGCTCGAAATCTCTATGACGTTAGCCATCCCAAACCCTAAAACCCACACCAGTTAGCACAAGCACATATCTAGCCTATTCTTTTATCAGTTATGGCCAAGAACATCAGCAACAGTTTACCCAGAAAACACAAAAACCAGAACAAACAAGCCGCAAACACTTAACCCAGATTCGACCATCTAGTGGATCCAGATATCCTAACCATGTCAAAAGCACCAATATCCGTCCCCAAAACCCGTTAGCTCAACAAATTTCGTCCCCTAGAACTCGCTTCGCAAATCGCAGAGCTTGAAGACGACGACTCGGGTTTGAAGTTTTCACGAAATGTCAAATTTCGACAGAGTTCCTCCCTTTTATGTCAACATCAACGCGTTCTAAGCCGCCCGCTCAAAAACGACATCACACACCAGCCGTACACGTGTCGCCAGTCTCCACTTACTCTCCGGATTAACCGAGGCGTTGCCTCGGTTTCGAAATCCATAATTACTATCATTTATGGCGAGAAGATGGCATGGCTTAGGAGGCAAGCCTCCGCACGCTAACCCTCTACGGGTTGGACACGTGTCAATGGCCACCAGACGAAGCGTCTGGTGGAAGTAACCACTTTGGATGGCTTCACCAACCGTCCGAAGTCTCCGCTGAGCGAAACCCCGCCAGCGGAACTTCTCCCTTGTCATCCTCCAAGTGACGAAGTCTCCGCTGAGCGAAAACCCGCCAGCGGAACTTCCCCCTTGCAGGAAGTCTCCGCTGAGCGAAACCCCGCCAGCGGAACTCCTCCCTTGGAGGAAGTCTCCGTTGAGCGAGGCCCCCCCCAGCGGAACTCCCACCTTGTCATCTTCCAAGTGACGAAGTCTCCGCTGAGCGAAACCCCGCCAGCGGAACTCTTCCCTTGTCATCTTCCAGGTGACGAAGTCTCCGCTGAGCGAAACCCCGCCAGCAGAACTTCTCCCTAGCCATCCTGCAAGCAGGGTGTCTTCCGCTACACACCTCTGGCGGAACCCCCTTTCATCTTGCAAACTGCGTGCTTTGTTCAAAGCAATATTGCTCAATAAAGTACCGCCACGCACGCCTACTGGACGCTGTTTCCTGCTGCAGCTAGCGGGGGGATATCCGCCAGCGGCGGATCCCGAGGCCACACCTCACTCTGACAACGACCGCCACGCGGCGTTACGGTCAGACCATCCCTACGGGACACGGGGACTCATCAACAGTCTACGACGGCCCTGATCAGTCACGTTGACCCCCGTCACTCGGGTGCTAAGATTGGGTCCGCTACCTAACACCCTTTGCTCCGTACAGCTCCCCCTCAACTAACAATTTGCCGACCATCCAGAGGTCTATCTTAGCCAGGGAGTGGGGGCCTAGCAGGGGCCCACCCGAAAGGGTATAAAGCGTTTGCTCACAAAATCCATGGTTGACAACGCACTGACGCTAATTATGCTCCTGCAAGTCTAGCGGAAGAAAACGCTTCAAAACCGCCGAGCAACTCCCCAACCAAGATTGCCCTCCTTGACTGGGGACTTGGGGGACTTGTACATACATGTACATTTGCAAGCATAATTAGCTATAATGGGCCACGCTCATTGTACCGCCAAATGTACTGATTCCAACCAAAGGAATGACATGCAGATACACCGTTAGGCGGGCTACAACCTCGGCGGCGGATCACCCCCAGATCACCGCCGACGCGCCGCGCCAAAATAGCATCAGAAGCTCCTGAAGCTGGGAACTGAAGCACGTCAGTCCCACATCGAAAACAAGGAAGAGGTCAGCCTCTTCCTCACCTATAAAAGGTTATCCCTCTCTCCTCATTAATTACGCATTTTCAATACTTACCTACTGTTACTTTGTCAACATAAATACATTGACTAACTCAGGCATCGGAGAGTCGAAGACCGCTCAGCGCGGTCTCCCTCTGACACCCTTTGTATTTTACTTGACAGGTAGCAGAAGCTTTGAGAACACCACAAATATCGATCCGCCCACCGGATCGGCGTTGACAAAGGTTCAGCTACCGCCGAACTTTTAGACATCAACACTTAGTAGAGAGCAACACATGGCATACAGCTATAGGGCACTATGCAACAACATCATATATCCTAACATGAGATAGCGAGCGTCTCGAATTTCTCTCTCCTCTCCTAGATTTGGCGAGCGTAGTAGCGAAAACCATTTGGGCGAACTATATAGTGAGTCTGCTGGAGGCCTGATTTTGCTATTTTTCGCTTCTCACACTCACTAAAACAGCGTAGAATCAATTTTGGCGAGGCTGGTAAAGTTGTTTAACTTTTCGTCATATTAATTCATCTAATCCTCCGTCTAAAAATTAATTAATTTTAAAAATTTAGAGTAGTAAATGACTATTTTAAAATTTAAGGAGGTATATTGGTTAATGTTAGAAGCCTATAATAGCAAATTTGACATAAGGATTGCAAATTGACAAAAATAAAACTTAGGGCAACATTATTCTATAAAAAAATAATAATAATAAATAAATAAATAAATAAAAACCTTGGATAACAAATTGACTAATTCTAAAAACTTATGGTAGCAAATTGGTACTGACTACTGAGGTGAAACCCATTGTAGCAAATTGTGCAATTATGTCTTTTTATAAACAATAATGATGATATTACAAGAAAACGATACAGTGATAAACCACTTACGTACATATACACAATACATAGTGATTTTCTGGTTTAATTGCATTTAGCACATGCTTAATGTCAACTGAGAAATCCTGAGTCTTGATGGGCATCACCAATGTCGAGATCGGAGAAATGGTCCAAGCTAGCTAGCTAGGACTGCTAGGTTGAAGACAAAATGAGATTTCAAATGTTAACCAAACTGAATTTTAGCGGTCAAAGTTGGTGAAATGGGGAAAAATCGAATGGTTCTGGACCTCTGTGAAAGTGTTTGAGTATTTGCTCAAGAGAGAAGAAAGAAATTTCTGGAGAAAAATATCTGAGTCTATTACTGATGCTTGGTTGTTACCGAATGAGGAGCCGAGTCTATTTATACAAGAAATGGATGCATAGATGAGCACCACGTGTCAATCATCTGTGTTAATGCTAACTAACTAACTTGACATAACAGAAAGCTAACAACTTGCAATTAACAACCCTAACAGAGCTAAGCTAATTAACAAAGCGGACTAATTAACTAATTAACAAGAAAACTAATTACTACTACTATATAACACTCTGGTCCTCTGCAAACTCAACTCTCGTACTGGTGAAGATCGTGGAAATATAATCCCACGGAAATTGCATCGTCCAGTATTTGATAAAGTAATTTAAGGTTTACATCCAAAACTAATTGACAATTGATAGAGTGACCCAAACCTTTATAAACACATAGGCAATGTCTCATTTTTCTCATGTGGGATGTATATATTCTCAACACGCTCCAGCAAGTGTGGCGAATTTTCAAACCATACACGTAAACAACTTTTGGGATGATGTGGAGCCCGTGTAGTCGTTAGACATGCACACGTGAGTAACCTGACTCTGATACCATGATAAGGTGATCTTCACGACCAAGTCAAGACATTATCAGTATGTTCCTTTAATTATTTGTTGTAGACTTGATCACTGCAGAGTTGATTCATAATAAAGTTTCTTGATCTTGGTACTCAGGTCCTCTCGATTTTTGGCCAACACTTGATTCCCATAATTAATTCTTGCTCTATATTGTGCCTGCTATTTGGTCTACGGGAGAGAACAACATCGATAATAACTTTCTTTTTTTCCTAACAATAATTCCCTGAGAAACAAACTAATCGGAATGCAAATATATATATATATATATATATATATATATATATCAAGCCCTCAATTTTATTGGACCAAAAATTCAGCATATAGATGTGTATAAAATGTTATGGAATGTCAAATCTGCAGTGACAGAATTCATCAGTCAATTCACTCATCTCATGCTGATCAAATTACAAACAAATTACTGTTATTTAATGATTCATGACCAGGATAATGTATGCTTCCGGGTACAAATTAAATTCTCATATATATTGCTAATTAATTAGGATCATCGAGTCCGAAATATATATCATTAGATTAATATACAAATTATTAAATAATATGGCGTGCCGGTTTTAAATTTTAATTACCTTTTTTTTCCTTTCTAATGTGGGCATATGGCAACTAAGAAAGTAGTAGGACCCAGAAGCCCCAGATTGTGATCTAATACAATTCACGATTTTCGAAGAAGGCACGATTTGCTAGACTCAAGATCTCTTTTTCATGAATTTCAAGCTGAAGACAATTAATCAAACAGAGTTATTTATGGATAAGCTCTATGTGGCGGTGCACTGCCATGCATGAGACAATATGCATGATAGATTAGGTTGTTGGTAAATGGAAGTCTCAGAGATTTGGAGACGGAAGAGAGGTGGTAGATAGAAGTCTGAGAGAAGAAGAGAGGGAGCTAGGGAGAACAGATAGAAGGGTCCGAGCGAGCTAGAATTTTTTAGCCAAAATGGAATCATAGAAAACACCAGCTAAAATGGTGAGTCTTCTGTTTAATTATGCACCAACCAAATCTTATCATGGTATATCTTGTCTGCATATTGCCTCTTTTGGTTTAATGTGGTTCTAAATTTTTTTTTCTTTTTAATTTTTCTTATTAACAATGGTTCTAAGTTGTTAATCAAATATATGTCAAATGTCAATATGAGCGCTTCATTTATAATTTCACTGAAAATGTACGTATCAGACTTTTCAACTTTTCTATAAATTAAGAATGCTGATATCAAATTTCAGGATATATTCTCAAGAAAGAAGAAAAAAAATTATATTACTGGAAGGATCTCCGATTTTATGAAAATTGCAGCCAAGCTGCATGATCAAAATGAAAACAAATAATTAATTAGATATTAAAAACCGACGATACATAGTCATTTGTTTGGTTTAGCCCTCTCATTGTGGTCTTGCATGCATATTCCTAATGTCATGGATTAGCATCTCCAAGTTTATGGTTTGAAGATCCACCTCTGGCAACAGCATCACGAGACACTTATGTAATTGCATCCATTGAGGTCTGAGCCTCTCTCCTCTTAAATTCCATCAACATTCTTATCAGGGTTTCAAACTTTCAAAGTCCTCTCTGTCACAGTTTTCTTCCAGTTGAAGATCGATCTTCCACTTCTCACTGACCGTTTTGCTACTGATGTAATGATCCCCTAAATTAGGGCAACAAATCATAGGAATTCCTGCTACAATGCTCTCTAGGGTCGAATTCCAACCCAAGCCTATGCATGGGTGAAACCCACCCATTGACTTGTTGCCCAAGACCTCCTTTTGCGAAACCTAGTTCACTATGTACCTCTCTCTTTTGTCCATATTTCAAGCTCGATAGGAATTGTCTCCATATATATAAACCCAGAGTGATGTCGGACCGTACAACCCACCGGTATCAGTCCGACATATAAATTGAATGACCTTCCGAAATGAAAATTGGTTCCTCAATAGGGAGCAAATTAATTGATTACATATGCATACCTACAATTAGATTGCACGTGAGGAGCCATGTTTGGAGCATGGAATCGAAAGATTTCACATTAGAAAAGTGACAAAAGAAAATAGAACTTATAAGTGGATGACTCACACCCAATTATAAGAGGTTGTTTGTGTTAAAACCCAACAACCTAATAGAGTAATAGGTGAATAAGTTCATATAAGATTGGCAGGATAATGAGTCGCGAATCATACTTGTCGCTGTTTAAATGAGGCGATTTTCAAATCCAAAGCAAAACGAATATTTACAGTCAAATATGCCAACAAATGCTAAATTTAAAATGATTTCGTATGCCGCAAATCAGCTCTCAGACTGGTAAAACTGTATTTTAGATTGGACCAAATTCTCAGGTCGATCTCTTTCGTACGTAATATATTCCAATATCTAAACTCAGAAGATACAAAACTCACTCATCTTGTTCATCGAATTGCAAACAAATTGTGATTGTTTAAATTTCCTATAATCAGGAGCTCCAAGTTGTGTTGGGAAGATCCCCTTTGATAACATTGCCACGGGCTAGTTCTGAATTTCCTTCTTTAATTTCAAGTTCCATCAAAGTTCTTATCATTGTCTCAATGTTCTCTCTTTTATTGACTTGAGAATTCCATGACATTTACCTTGTTTATTGTCTATATCACTGGACTGGGGTTAGACAGCGATCTGGAGTTTTCCGTTTGTCTTTGGCCGGAGAAATATATATAAATGAACGTGATAGAGTAGAACATAAAGGTATAATGTCCCCCAATAATAAACTGGTAACGTGCACCAGTGTACCAAAATTAAAGACCAAAGCCTATCGCAATTACAAATTGAAATGAAGAAATCTAACAATTTTGAAGAAAAAAAATATATATCGAGAGAAATGTGGTCGTAGAACGTATTAGCAGGCTAGCTAGGATAGTGTGCTAATCTTGACCATTGCCAATTGCAGATGACCGGAGCAGGAAGAAATAATAGGAAATGCGAGTAATTACCCAAAATGTAATCAATCATGGAAATTAAACAACTAAACAAGGGACGTGACCATCACACTCCACTTTCGTATAGTTTTTTATTTTATTTTTATTACATCAACAACTAATCTTGCGTGAATCTAATTCACGATCTCTAATTTACAAAGATAAAACTAATGTCACTAAATCAAATGAAAAAGTATTGAGTCACTCTCATATAGTTGAAAAAGAGTAATTAAATTGAATTAATCATGAAAATTAAATGAGGAAAGTGATTTTCACACTCCAACTAGCTAGCTATATAAAAGTGGAGTGCAATGAGTGGATTGCAAGCAATATTATATATGGTGAAGTGGAGTGTTGAAATCATCACCCTTAAACAAACGCTAAAATGACAATCTAATTACATATGTTCCAAAAACAAAAAACAAAAAAACCTATATATGTTCAACAAATCTTATCATAGTATATTGTCTACGTATTTTGATTTTGTTAAATATATGTCAATACCTGTAAATAATGCTGATCTCAAATTTTCAAAAGAATCAACGAAGAATACAATAGTGGAGGATCCTTTCCAGTTTTATTAATAATTGGAGCCAGGCAAATTAATTACAAACAAATAATTATAAATTAACAATGGTGATTTCCTAGTCATCTGTTTGGCTAGGTAATCACAAAATTACAAGCATCACAAAATTCACAAAGCAACAACTTAATACAAAGGAGAAAAAAAAATTAAAATTACCCAATAAGGAATAACATGGAACCAGTTTAATCCCTAACCCTTTCACTGTGGTCTTGTAGGCATATTCCTAATGTCTTGGATTAACATCTCCAAGTTGTGGTTTGAAGATCCACCTTTCGCAACACTATCACAAGCAACTTTTGAAATTGTGTCCATTGAGCTCTGAATCTCTCCCCTCTTAAATTCCATCAGCATTCTTATCATGGTTTCAATGTCCTTTCTGTCGCAGTTTTCTTTCAATCGAAGGCCAATCTTCCACTTCTCACAAACACTTCTGCTAGTGATGTGCTGATCCCCTAAATAAGGCCAACAAATCATAGGAACTCCTGCTACAATGCTCTCTACTGTAGAATTCCATCCGTTGTGGGTCAAGAACCCACCCAATGACTTGTGAACCAAGACTTCCTCTTGCGAGACCCAATTCACTATGCACCCTCTTTCTTTTGTCCCAATTTCAAGCTCGATGGGAATCGGGTTTTCACCTAAACCTGAAGTGATGTCGGACTGTACAACCCACAAGAACGGGTGCCCACTGTTGACCAGACCATACCAAAACTCTATGATTTGGGTACGTGTCAAGGTCACTAGGGTTCCGAAGCTGACATAAAGAACCGATTTGGTTGGCTGAGAGTCGAGCCATGTCATGCAATTTGGATCCCCCTTCCCAAGACCGCCGTGTGATGCTAATAATCGCGAGATGTCGCCGATTTGAGAATGTAAGAGAGAGTGGAGAGGGCCGAGAGTGTAAATTTTGGGGAACATGGTTGCCATATGAGATAGACACTGAGCATCAAGTTCGTAAATGGTGTCGAGGATTAGAGCTGAAGCTCGTTTTTGTGTCTGAGTTTCGTGGATGGCGAATTGGAGAGCAGGGTGGCTCGACTGTTTTACCCTACAAAAACCAGGTAAATCTACACGTCGCAGAAGACCTTCCATTCCGGGGACACCAGTGATTTCCGCATTCATGTCGTCATCTGTTCATCAAATATATATTATAAGATATGTTTAGAGACAATCAAGAAAGTTCAGGTAACTAACCACTGCAAGTGGCCTAGTGATTCTTGCCTAGTTGGGTGTACTCCCCAATCTAGGTTCGAGCCTCAAAGCTATCAAAGTAGCCAGACACTGTGCTGCAATGCACAATTGGAGCATTTCACATGCTCCGAAGGGGTTTATTTTGGATTTAGGAAACCTTTGGATTCCCTTTGACAAAGTCAAAAAAATAAAAATAAAAGGTTCAGGTAACTATGTATTATTGGTGGATGATTGGTCTTGTATCCCAAATCTAGCTCTTCATGCATGTTAAACAACACAAATCATATGTTCAGAGGTTTAATTAAGCAGGCTTTTACGCGAGTGCGATGACGAAGTCACGTAGAATTGCCACTATGCTACCTTAGGCTTAGGGTATTAGAATTTCGGCTTTTCAATATCTGACGAGAGGAGTAGCTTTGTATCTGATAAAATAGAAGGTCTAATTTTGTTCTTTGGAATCGTTTTAAAAATTGAAGGAAAATATATAATAGGGTTACTAAATTACCTTACCAAATCTTATGTTGCCAACTAAAAATATCTCATACGAGTTTGTTAAATAAATGCAGTTCATGCAATCATAGGATCGATTGGATTAAAATGGTTATTCACCTGGGAAAGGAAGCTGGCCTTGTTCGATGAGGTTGGGGAGACAAAGACAAGTCCACATGTAAGGAGCACAACCAACATCAAAACTAAGTATGGGCAACCCCAACTCTTCTGCAACATCAAAGGCAAAAGTCACAAGTCCATCTGTTATAATACATGTTGGCGGCGGCAGCGCGACACCGTTGGCCTTAAGGGATGACTGGAGCAGCTCCTTAAAATGAGGCTTAATTGATGTCTTCAATGCGATCAACAACTCGCTGCCCAAAGTGCGTGGGTGGTCATCGGGGAGACCGTCCAAGATGGACTCAAAGTGGAGGGTGGGGAAGTGGGCGGAGAGGGCACGGAGGTTCGCTAAGCGGTTGTGGTTGTGGCGCGTGTTGACGAAGGTGACGTGAAGGCCTGCATGGCACAGAAGCTCTGCTAAGCATAGCAAGGGTTTGATGTGGCCTTGCAGTGGAAATGGAAAGATCACCACGTGAGATTGAGATTTCTCCATGGAGTTAACGAAGCTTCTGAAATCGCTTTTACATTCGATTCCTATGGCTTGCTACTTCTAAGTTTGTAGGTACGTACTAATGCATAGAGAAGGTGGCCACCTTTTATAGTCGCTATAGACAAGCTTGTTAATATTTTTTTTTTGCTCTTTTTGGTCACGTGTCTAAAATTTTACCGCGTTCAAAGGCTAAACAGTACATGCGCATAAAATGTTAATTAATTAATCAAACTTATAGAAACTGAGCAATCGATATGGTTGTCGCTTACGAAAAGCCTTAAATGCAATTATGTTTTGTTTGATGCAAATATTTGAAGATGCAATAGTTTGGTCAAGTACTCCTTCAAAAAACTAGTTTTGTCAAGTACGAACTCCTTGACCTATTATACGTAGACTTTATCTCACCCAACTTTAAGGAAAAATTAGCGTCAATAATATTTGTGGCGCAAGAATTTTGAGCATAAGAGATACCCAGTCATATATGCTCCAATCTTCAAATTATAATATACGTACGTAGTAATTAAGAGTTGTACATAGAACAAGTTCGGCAAACATTTGCCAAATGCACCAAAATATATATGGTAAAAGTATACTGAGCACGTTGAATACCTTCGAGTCATGTAACGTTGTGCATAATACGTTACTCCTTGATTTTAGTCGCACAATACAACTGCAAAAAGCCAGTTCTAAAATGGTCAACCCCATCAACATCCCTTGAAGAAGTTTGTAACTTGTTCCCTTCTTGGCTTCTTCCATTGGCAAGTCAAGACATTATCAGCTTGTTCCTTTAATTATTTGTTGTAGACTTAATCACTGCAGAGTTGATTCACAATTAAGTTTCTTGATCTTTCTACCAAGGTCCTCTCGATTTTTGGCCAACACTTGATTCCCATAATTAATTTTTGCTCTATATATATTGTGCCTGCCATTTGGTCTACGGGATAGAACAACATCGATAATAATGTTTTTTCCTAACAATATATCCCTGAGAAACAAACTAACTAGAATGCAAATATATGTGTCAAGCAATCAATTTTACTGGACCAAAAATTCAACATATATATATATATATATATATATATATATATGTGTGTGTCTGTAAATATTATGGAATTTCAGATATGCAGCGACAGAATTCATCAGTCAATTCACTCATCTCATGCTGATCAAATTACAAACAAATTATGGTTACTTAATCATGACCAGGATCATGTATGGTACAAATTAAATTCTCAAATTGCTAATTAATTAGGATCTCCGAGTTGTGGAATGATCCTTCTTTGACAACATATATTAATGTCCCGTACCGTTATTTGATTTCAAATAACAATCTTGTTGCACACCACAGTAGTCAGGCGGCTCATGTATGACAATTACGAGGGGGACGTGTTCATTGTTATCCCATCTTTCACTCCCTAATATTTCAAAAACATTAAGTCAGAAATATATATCATTACAGCATGGTCAGCGGTGAGGGTTCGGCCGGTCTCCACTTGGGCTAGGTCACCACCTCAGCCTAATTCTTGAAAATTTTGCTTCCACCGGTAATTTGTTGACCAGCTTCCTCTTGACATTTTCTGACCCAGGCGGCCACGCTGGCCAAGTCCAAACTTGGGTGACGTCAGCCATGACGCAGAGGAGAAGACGCCAGAAACAGTAACTTCTGACAAAGCCAATACCACCCAAAATATCAATTCCATCAAAAGTCAACTATAATCGAAACTAAGTATATAAACATGTAGAGCGTGAGGAGGAGATCAATTTCTATTAGGGCTGTCAATGGGTCGTGTCGGGTCAAGGTATTTGTCGTGTCATAAGATATAAACCCAAACACCTAACCCATTTAATAATTGTGTCAAAAATTTAAACTCAAACCCAACCTATTTATTAAATGGGTTACCAATTTCCAACCCGCTTAACCCATTTAATAAATATGACGTGTCTTGTTAGACAAAATGACACATTTAAGTGTTAATAATGAGACCCATTTAATTAAAAAAATGCATAAATTGATTAAATTCACTAAAAACTCCACAAGACGAAAAATATAAATAATTATATATAATTCATAAATAATCCAATAATTAAAAAGCAAAATATTTCAAATTGTTTAATCCAATGATCAAATGCTCCGAACGTCCACAATTTCAAGAAGAAACATAACACAATCGGGTTATACGGGTTCACTTCGTATTAGCGGGTTGACCCGTGGCAGACCCATTTATTAAATGGGTCATGGCAGGTTGACCCACCACCGACCCGCTTTTTAATCGTGCGGGTTCAACCCGCTTTATTTCGTGCGGGTTTCGAGTCGTATTATGGGGTCGTGTCGAAATTGACAGCCCAAATTTCTATACCTCATGCATCGACAACGGCGACCGGAGTAGCCGAAAAAAGCATAAACATCGCCGCAAGTATCGTGACTTTCGGGGCTCTATTCTCCCTCCTTACTCCACGTATCGCTGAGCCGTAACCGAGAAGAAGTCGGCCATGACAAGACGAACCGAAGATCGGTGATCCGTAGTCGTTTAGCCGCCGGAAACGAAAGTTCTGGTCGGGTCTTCTTTTGGGTCGCCGGATCTCCCGCTCGGGTTGAGGCTCCAGAGTTTTCTAGAGTGATCTGTCGAGTTTGATCCGTTTTGACCCCTATTTATAGCTTTTCGTCAATTAATTTTACAGACCTCTAGCCAATATCTTATCATAGAATATTGTTTACGAATTGCAATTTTGTTTAATATGTCAATTTCTCTAAACAATACTGATCCCAAATTTTCAAAAGAATTAACACAGAAGCATATAATAGTGGAGAATCCTTTCCAGTTTTATTGACAATTGCAGCCAGGCAAGTAAATTGCAAACAAATAATTTAGAAATGAACAGATGGTAATTACCCGGTCATCTGTTTGGCTAGGCACATACAAATACAAGCATCACAAAATTCACAAAGCGACAAATTAATACAAAGGAGGAAAAAAATTAAAATTACCCAATAAGGAATAACGTGGAACCAGTTTAATCCCTAGCCCTCTGACCATGTGTGTTAAATAACCATATACATGCTCACAACATATGCATACAATCATAAAAGGGATCAAGGCTTACCTTCAGCAACCACTGGCATGGATTCCATCTTATGCAGCTGCAAACACGAACATTGAATATAGCCTTCTGTTACTTACCTACTTGCTTCTCAATGGACAGAACAATATGCAAAACGTCGGTAGTAATCAGGGACCAATTAATCTGTATATATAGGAGACTTAACCCTCAAGAAGCTTCCCATTAAAGCTATCATATCGGTTTAGGTTTCCTAGTTAGATTCTTAATGTAACACTTCATTGTAGTCTTTCTTGCAGACTAAGAATATGATTACTTACCTTAATGAATAGATACACTGCTTCATTAAGTTACAAGTATTGATTTACAGTTTGTATCCATGTTAAACTAGGATTGATATTAAGCTAATCATCAATTACTTTATGATGATATGTGTTATGTCCATATTTGATCTTACAATCTCCCCCTTGGACTCACACATATCATGCTCGATGATTTGCACCAGAGAACATCAAAACCTACTTAACTTACTAAAGTGCGCGCCAGATGACAAACTCAAATCGAAAATCCATTCCAACATGGTCAGATCACAGTTACTTATGCAGAGCAAGAAACAGTATACATTTTAACAAAAATGCAAAGTTTCAAAACCACAAACATAAGCTCCTGCAATCCACATATGTCAAACCAGAAGTGATACAATATATGTTAATGTGTATCAACAAGTAAACATATATTAGGTCCTACTTTATGTTTCTAAAACCAGAAACTCAAGCAAATTTACTGAACACTGATGGCTTAAAATTATTGCTTGAACCTCAACATCATGCTATACATGATTTAAGCCATCTTTCAAAACAAGATGATAATTTCCAAAATAAAACAATAAAGCTGCAGCAAAATCATAACTGAAATACCTCAAAATTTTATTGATAATCAAAACTGTCATTACAAATAAGTTGTGATAAACAAACAATAAAAGTTCACAACTAAAATACAAGAACTCAAAAAACTTTAGAATTTTAAATTGCTCCAATTGGACTAACTCTCTACTGAACCTAAGCATCTAGATTAGCTAAGACTCCAATGCTTGTTGTATGCTTATGGAATGCTGCTACTGACAAGGCCTTGGTGAAAGGATCTGCTAGCTGTGAATTTGTGTCAATACTCAAAATAGCTATTTCACCATGCTTTACTCTTTCTCTAACACTGTAATACTTTAGATCAATGTGTTTAGAATTATTTGACCTTTTACTATTCTTGCTAAAGAAAACTGCAGCCTCATTGTCACAATAAATCACAAGTGTTCCAGCCACAATGTGACTCAATACTTTGGTCTGCATGAGAAAATTCCTAATCCAAAGTCCTTCACACACAGTTTCATATACTGCAATAAATTCGGCTTGCATAGTAGAAGTTGAAACAAGTGTTTGTTTCATGGTTTTCCAAGCAATAGCACCTCCTGCAAGCATGAACACATATCCACAAGTCGATTTCTTGGAGTCCGGATAATTCCCTGCAAAATCCGAGTCTGAAAATCCAATGAGTTTTAGATCCTCCACTTGTCTATAAACTAGCATATAACCCTTGGTTCTTTGCAGGTACCTCAACACTTTCTTCCCAGCTACCCAATGTTCATGGCCTGGATTAGATTGGAATCTTGACAAAATCCCTACTGCAAAAGACAAGTCTGGCCTAGTGCAGACTTGTGCATACATGAGACTTCCTACTAGTCTGGCATAAGGCTTTGATTCCATATTTTCCTTTTCAACATCACTATTGGGACTTTGCTTCTTGGTTAACTTATCTCCTTTGGACATGGGAACTTCTCCAACTGCACACTTTTCCATACCAAATCTCTTTAAAACTTTGGTAATATAATTCTGTTGAGACAAACCAAGTAGTCTCTGTGCCCTATCTCTTTTAATCTCAATACCTAATACATAGGATGCTTCTCCTAAGTCTTTCATGTCAAAATTCCTTGACAGAAAACTCTTGGTATCTTTAAGCAATTTAATGTTACTGCTAGCCAAAAGTATATCATCCACATAGAGTACCAGAAAAATAAAATTGTTCCCAACAGCTGTCTTTAAATAAACACATTCATCAACAAGATTTTCTATAAATCCAAAAGTAGAAATCACAGAATCAAATTTCTTGTACCACTGTCTAGAAGCTTGTTTAAGGCCATAAATTGATTTTCTTAACTTACACACTAAGTTTTCACTTCCAGCTTGTACAAACCCTTCTGGCTGCCTCATATAAATCATTTCATCTAGTTCACCATTCAAGAAAGCTGTTTTAACATCCATCTGGTGCAGCTCCATATCAAAGTAAGCCACTAAAGCCATGATTATCCTAAGCGAGTCTTTTGTAGAAACTGGAGAAAAAGTCTCAGTAAAGTCAATGCCCTCCTTCTGTGTAAAACCCTTGGCAACCAATCTTGCTTTATGTCTCTCTACATTGCCATTTGCATCTCTTTTGGTTTTGAAAACCCATTTACAACCTATAGGCTTCTGGTTGGGGTCATGTTCAACTAATTCCCAAACTGCATTTTGACTCATGGAATTAATTTCTGCTTCCATTGCTAGCTGCCATTGATGAGATTCACTACTTTCAATGGCCTGATTAAATGTAGTTGGATCATTGTCCTCTGCACAGTCCATTTCAATTTCTGCTTCTTGCAGATAAACAATGTAGTCACTCTCTTCCCCCCCATAAGTTGGTTTTCTTGCTCTCTGTGATCTTCTAGGCTGAGCCACTGGAGGATTTTGAGGTTCAGTTACGTGGCCAGTTACTTGGTCAGTGACATGGTCAGTGACTTGACCATGTATAGTTACTTGGTCAGTGACATGGTCAATTACTCGACCAGAGACAGTTACTTGGTCAGTGACATGGTCAATTACTCGACCAGAGACAGTTACTTGGTCAGTGACATGGTCAGTTACTTGGCCAGTTACTCGACCAGGGACAGTTACTTGGTCAGTGACATGGTCAGTCACTTGACCAGTTACTTGACCAGGTACAGTTACTTGTTCATGACCAGGTATAAATCCTAGCTTCTGCATGACATCCCCAAATATGGTAGTGATGAAGACTAGGTTTCCTGCCACACCAAAGCTCAAAAGCAGTGTTTTCTATGGCTTTGCTAGGTGTCTTGTTGCAAATATAATTTGCAGTTTTCAAAGCCTCACCCCACAGAAATTTAGGTAAACCAGTCGTACACATCATGCATCTAACCATGTTCAAAAGAGTCTTATTCTTTCTCTCTGCAACACCATTCTGTTGTGGATTATAGGGTGTTGTGTATTGAGCTTTAATTCCATTGTCTTGCAAAAACAAGGAAAATGGACCCTTTTGTTGGCCGGATTCAGTGTACTTTCCATAGAACTCTCCCCCTCTATCTGACCTTGCTGTTTTGATTTTCTTTTCTAGTTGATTTTCTACCTCAAACTTAAAGATTTGAAAGGCTTTCAATGCTTGGGCCTTTTCTGAAAGTAGATAAATATAACTGTATCTAGAAAAGTCATCAATGAATGTGATAAAATACACATTCCCACATATTTAAATGGTCCACATATATCAGTGTGTATGAGTTCTAATAAATTTTGGCTTCTATATGCAGTTTTCTTTCTTGTGTTGGTTATTTTTCCCTTAAAACATTCCACACAAGCTGCTAGATCAGAAAAATCAAGTTCATTTAGGATGTTGTTTTTCACCAAAATTTTCAGTCTCTCTTTTGAAACATGGCCGAGTCTTCTATGCCATAAAAATGAAGACTTTTCATTTAGTTTGGTTCTTTTAACACCTGTTAAAGTGCTAGTACTGTTTGTGTTATTTTCAACAAGTAAAATTTCTTGTTGAGCCATTGAACAATTTAACTGTAAATAATCGTTCATAATAACACCATAACCAATTTGAACAGAATTTTTAGAAATAAGAATTCCGTTACTATCCATAACAAGTCTACAACAAGATTTTACTAAAAGAGAAACTGAAACCAAATTCCTTCTCATGGAAGGTACATAAAAAACATTGTCCAAAACTAATAATTTTCCTAATCCTAAATCGAGCTTTAAGGTTCCAATAGCCTTGACTGCCACTCTCATGCCATTGCCTACACATAGGTTCACTTCATCACTTTTTGGGATTCTCCTCCTTATGAATCCCTGCAAAGAATTAGTAATATGAATAGGTGAACCTGAATCTATCCACCAAGACTGTGGTTCAACATTTATAAGATTAATTTCTAAAGAAAAAACTGTATTAGAAAAAATCTTACCATTTTTGGCTAACCAGTTCTTATAGCCAGTGCAGTCCTTTTTCATGTGTCCTACTCTTTTGCAAAAGTAGCACTTGAACCTAAATGGCCTGTTTTCCTTGGCCACTGCAGCTGTTGAACTCTTAGTTATGGCTTTGGTAGGCTTGAGCTTTTTCTGGGGCTTTTTCTTCTTAGGCTTCTCTATGAGATTTATGGCTGTAGCAGGTTCTTTTTCTTCCTTGATCCTAGCTTCCTCATCAACACATATGGATATAAGTTCATCTAAGGTCCAGTTTCCCTTTTGAGAGTTGTAACTGGTCCTAAGATGACTAAAACTGTTAGGCAAGGAATGAAGTGCATAATGCACTACCTGCTCATCCCTAACCCCCATCAAGAGCTCCCTGAGTCTGCCATTTATATTGATCATCTTCATAATATGTTCTCTAACTCCCCCTGAACCCATGTACTTCAAATCATGAAACTCCTTGGTTAGTCTAGCTGCTTCTGCCTTTTCATTTTCTTTAAACTTAGCACCTATGAGTTCCAGAAAATCTGATGCTAGCTCAGGTTCTTCTATACTTCCCCTGACAGTCTTGGACATAGAGGTACGAATGAGGTTCTTAGCCATTCTATTGGATCTATGCCACTTCTTGTAAAGGTCAGTTTCTTTCTTAGTGCTCTTTTCATTCAACTCTATAGGCTTATCCTCAGTAAAGCAATAGTCTATATTCTCATGCATTCCCATATAGTTCTCTACAGAATCTAGCCAAGCTCTATAGTTGGTTCCAGTTAATATCAAGACACTGTTCAAGTTCATGTAGGAGTTACCTAAGGAGCAAAACAAAAATCCATGTGAGTTCTCAATTTGTAAAGAAAATAATTTTAAGTTTTCTGTGTTTTATTTAGCTCAAAACAAGAACATACAGAAAACCTAAACAATCCATACTTGCATTCATATCAGTCCATAACAAAAAATAATGTTAAGCAACACTTTTGAGCAGAAGCATAACATCCTGGAGTTCTTTATCAATATACCATATTCAATGAAAACAAGTTATCCAAAGAAATTTATCCACATCTTTAGACAGAAGAAAAATTTCTAAGTATCCGTATTTATTTTCATCAAGCATGCATATTGCTGTTTTGTATTCTAAAACCATACTTGACCACTTCTTTGGAAGATAAAACTGAAGCATAGTTTTAAAACACAAAACACAATTTCAGTTTTGTCACTCGATCAGTTACTTGATTAGTGACCTGACCAGTTACATGGTCAGTTACCTGATCATTATTTTCTGCCAACATCAATGAAGAATGCTTTGTGCATCATAATCACTTATGCCAACAGAAAACCACAAAACCCATGAGCTTTTAACTTTATATTCTACCCAGATTCATCCTTGTAAGAAAATTAAGCTCTCGTATCTGTCAATTTTAATAATGTGTAAACAAAATCTGGGAGATTTTTGTTCTTCATGCAATTTTACACAATCACAGATACAATACCATATCATCAATCAATTCATCATGTATATTCAAGCACAATCAAAATTGTTTCGATTCCAAGAAACCACAGAACAATCAAGAAATTGTAAATTTCATCCGGTCACCATCTACTCTAACCTAACGCACGCCGGGAATGCAACTAGTGTTCTTGAGCACAATCAAAAACTCAATTATCATGCTATGAATCGAAATCAATTTCACAGAAAAACCTGTTTTTGCTTTTTCCCCAATTTGCTGCTAAAAATCACAGCGGAAGCGTGAATTTGATATTTAACCAGATGCAGCAATCGACTTAAGTAACTTACCTTGATCAGGTACATGACCAGTTACATGGTCAGTGACTTGGTGATGCGCTTTTGGGAAGCGCATAATTTAACCCTGAAAATATCGTTAGTAGTATAAGCAAATAGGGATCGTTCTATTCCGGGGATTGAGGGTACACCTGTCATTGTGAAACAAATAAAGAAAAGTATTATTTACAAAAATAAAATAAAGAATATAAATATATACAATTGTATAAACAAATAAAGTATTATTTACAAAAATAAAATAAAGAATAAATATATACAAGAAAACACAAATAAAGGGGGGGATTAGGATTCTTAAAATTAAAATTAAAATAAAGAAAACGTAAAAACATATATACAAGGGTGGAACGCAAGGAACAAAGATCAAAACCACATCCATATGCAAGAAATCCAATTACAATTCCTATAGTTGATTTTAAATGTCATGAGAGAGGAGTTGATCATGTGAAACATTCGAAAGCAAATGATTTCCCATATTTTACTTTTCAATGCTAATTAACCTAAGCGAAAGCACCTAGATTAATCCTATCAAACATGCAATCAAGCCCTAGAAAGCTAGTCAATCATGACATGTTCAACGCATTAGACATAGAGAAAGGCTATCAACTCAAGTGTACAACTTAGTATGGAAAAGTCCACCTAATTGCAATCCTCTTTAATTAAATTCGGTCTTTGCACAAAACCTTTACTACTTTGATTCAAGTTTACACAAAACGAAAAGTCGATTTCATGTTCTTAAACCTAGCACCAATTATATCAAAACCCTAAGTGTTTGCAACCACATAAGATTAAAATACAAAAGTTTTCTATCATGCAAATTTAATTAAACAAACCCACATAAGCAACATAAAAATCAACATATAGAAATCACAACTTTATTTCAAAACATATAAACGGGCTTTAAACTTTGCCCTTAACATTATTTGTTAAATAGAATTCATAGTTCTACAAAATCAAACAAAGAAAACAAGAGAAAGGATATAATACACCTTGAAAGATGAATGATAAAGCCTTGAGACGAAGAACTTGAAGATCCTTGAAAGCAAGCAATCTTCTAGGGACGACACAAGGGTGGATGGCGGTTAGGAAATTGATGTATTGCATGGCTTCTCTTTCTCTTGGCTTGAAAATGAAGAACAAGAAAACTAGAGAATGAAGAAATATGGAGAGGAAATGGAGAGACAAAGAAGATGAGATGGATGAAGGAAGATGTCATGAGAGTGAGAGGAGAAGTGTATTTATAGCCCAAAAAATGATGAATGGAGGGTGGAGATGAACATAAATGAAGGGCTAGATATGTTAGACAAATTTGTAAAAAATATCTTCCCACTTATTTATCACTTGTTCAACTTGAATTGATTTTCCTCCTCAAGTTTTTCCACTTGGTTGCAACTTTGATTTTCCTCCTCAAGTTTTTCCACTTGCTTGCAACTTTGATTTTCCTCCTCAAGATTTTCCACTTAGTTGCAACTTTGATTTTCCTCCTCAAGATTTTCCACTTGCTTGCAACTTTGATTTTCCTCCTCAAGTTTGACAAAGGTTGTTAGCAGATTTGGAGGTGAATTTCTGCCCCTTTATTCCTTCAATTATTTCTCCACTAAGAACTCATTATATGCCTTTGACTTCTTCATATGAAATGTTCCACTATGAGTGTAGATCATCCTGACAAATTTTCAGAGCTTTCATCCATGTGGTTGGGCCGAAAATGCTGCTGGACCTCTTACAGGTCCAGTTTTCCGGTTTTGCTTCTGTAGAGAATTGGGCTAATTGTTTGAAGGCCTTCCACTCATATTTTTCTCTGGCACTCTTCATAAGAAATGATCCTTTGGGTGTCTAGAATGGATCTGCAGAGTTTCAGCTCATTTCAAGTTCATTTGGTCAGGTGCCCGCTCCTTCTTCCTTGCTTGGCTCTGATTCTCCTAGCCGGAGTAAGAAAATATTCAAGGTTGACTTTTTAGTGCATTTTCATTCTTCTCCATCATTTCTAGGTAATTATGGACGTAACACTCATTTCTTCTTCATCTACTCCAATGTACCTAAAAATAGAAATTAAGTTAAAAATTGATTCGTTAAGGAATAACTAAGCAAAATGTGAGGAATTAACATTTAAAATATCACATTAAAATGCGCCTATCAAATTCCCCCACACTTAGCTTTTGCTAGTCCCTTAGCAAAATCAAAACACAAAACAAAATAAAGACTCAACAAAAAGTAAGTAAATGACTCTACTGCCCCTAACTGTTGTCTCAGAGACTCCAAACTCATGGCTTTCACGTTAAACACTTAATCAAAATCACATAGATAATTCCAAAGTTAATAAACGTGTGACACTCATATGACTAAGTAAGATATGGAGAACTTAAGTTATACAGTGAATGATAGCATGTTTCGAACAAGTCCAATCCAAACTCACAAGGCATACTCTCGATTTTTCTCTCAGAAATGGCTATGCTTAAAAGCTTCACACTCAAGTATATGCAAGAGAACAAATTGTAAGGCAACAAACAGCTTGCATATTTCATCAATAAAAGCATTTTGTGAAGAATTTTTATAGACCTCAAGAAATGACTAAGTGCACAAATGGACCTAAACCATAAGCTCGACTGCGTAACTGACTCCACTAACCAAAGACTGCCCATCTCAAGGATCAAGTCAGCACTTAAAACAGGTTGTAATGGGGCTAAGCTAGGGTTTTCGAAATGAAGATTAAGGATACAAAAAATCCTAAGGACCTAGCAGAGCATATAAGGACCACCTTATGTCATCATTTTTGTAGACCAAATATCATTGTTTTGGGCCAAACCTTCATTCTAACCAACATGGGAATGGACAAAGGCATAATTTTCAACTTTGAGCCTTCTACAAATTTGCAAGTCCAAAACCACACTTCAACATTTTCCCAAGAGTTTTCTTTTCAATTTTTCTTCTCTTTTGCCGCTTTTTCTTTCTTTCTTTCTTTCTTTCTTTTTTTCAAGGCAAATTTTTTTTTTTTTTTTTTTTTTTCTTGGATTTTCCCCACCCCACACTTGTCTTTCATCGTCACCCCTACATACTATGTCATGCTCTACTAAGTCCTTAAGACAAGGGTAGAGATATCCTGTACTAAGCTCATGGTAGGGTAGTGAGGGTGATGAAACAAAGGTTTTCAACGTAGGCTCAAAGGGGTTCATTCTAAGGAGTCCCACGACGGGCACAATTGGGGACACATGCTTGTTTGGCTATGGTGGTTACCCTAATGCCTTCTATCCTATCCAGGATCAGTGCATATTATGGCATACAAGTTTTGACAGTCACAACAGTCGAGTTCTAGTATTCTCTAGTCCATTAAAATCTATGGCACATGATCATTGGATTTTCAAAGAAAGATGAGGTTTTGCATATACAGCCATGAAATTCTGAATTTATCAATAAGCACTCGAAAAGAAAGTATTTTAGCTCAACAACTCACTTAGGGTCAAATGAATTAGACTTAATCCTAGCATGCTTAATGAACCAAGTTACAATCCTATCTCAAATCTTCATACAAGCATCACAATGTCGATTAACCACAGAATTCAATTAAGTCCTATTTTGATTGTGAAAACCTTCAGCCATGAATTCGGAGACATGTCCATCCTAGACGTTAGGAGCATCCTAAGACTCAAACACACAAAAACACTCTAAAACCAACATTTTTTTTTTGTTTTTTTTTTTTTTTACAAATTAATTTAATTTCAACACTTAGGTACGGGAACAGGGAGTCTCGATGTGCAATGGGACTGAAACAGCTACCCTTTTTCAAGACTATGTTTAATCCAATATACCTTAGTGTATCACAACATCAATTAAAAACACAATAAAAACACAATCCAACATCAACTATTTTTCATTTTTTTTTTATACTAACTACTAAAAACACAATAAAGCAATAATCCTTCCCCCATACTTAATTCATGCATTGTCCTCAATGTATAAACAAATATAAATCATGCAAAGCATAAATCAAGCATAGAAGAGAAAGTTAACAAAACGAAACCTAAAACAACTTAAAATTCATGAAAATAAAATAGAAGGAAGAGTTCAAGAAAGCAAATCTGCGTTTGATGGCTCCTCCACAGATACGGTTGAAATGGGTTGCCTCCCATGCAGCGCTTAATGTTTAAAGTCTTTCAGCCTAGACTTGTACCTCCATTTACTCCTTTGGAGGAGCGGTATGCGGGCGAGTGGCAGCCCTCTTGCTGGTTTCAGCCTTCGGAGGCGGGTCCTCATGTTGTGATGCAGTAGCGTCCTTGCGAGGAAACCCAGGAGGATAACTCTGCAAGTTATTGACTTCCTGAGCAAGCTTGTTTATTGCAGTGTGACAGCGGATCAAAGAGCAGTTCATCTCAGAGATGTAATCGATCATGCAATTGACTCTCCAATCTGTCACCATAATACCATCGCGGAGAGAGGAACGCAAATCATCAATCGAATCCGACAAGCTTTCCAGGGTGGCCATAGGGCGAGGAGCACGAGCAGCTGGTGAGGAAGAAGACTCTCCGGGATGCAGTCTGGGAGAGCGACGAGGCAAAGGAGGGGGACTGCGGGTACGCTCACGGATAGGACGATGGTCCCATGGACGAGTAAGTCCAGCTCTAGTGGCCGCTTGACGACCTTCTTCTTCCAAAGAGATAACACGGCGTTGATTGACGCCCCTGCGAGGGGTAACCTTGGTTCGAGCCATGAGGAAGTAGAAGGAATTTGAAACTGCACGCTTAGACAAACCTTAGTAAAATCTGGAGGAGACAAAAAAGGATGTATATGTAAAGCACAAAATAGGGTAGAAATCTCAACAAGCACAGAGTTTTAACAAAGCTTCTCCGGGAAGGAGAAGAGTTATGACAGTTCACGGCCCAAGAAACTCCCCCACGTGTAAATATTCCTTTCTTTTCCTGGATTTATGGCATGCTTTCGGCTATAGCTTGTCTGTCATGGATCCTCGAGATTCGTTTGATTCCCCCACGCGTCCTTTCTTTTCCTTGATTCACGGCAATTAAACCTGCTTTCGGCTGTAGCTTATCTGTCACAGCTCCTCGAGATCAGTTTGGTTCCCCCACGTGTCCTTCACGAGCCAACAGCTTTTCCGTGTTTTCGGGTGACTTTAATCCAACGCGTAGATTTAATCTCAGAGATCGTCCATCCAACGGTGGAGATCCGCTCACTCGTTCTATAAATAGGTGCATTCTGAGGGAGCGACTATTCACTCCAAAAGAAAATTCTTCCGAGTTCCAGCCTTTCTCTCTCAACCCTTCAGCCTTTCTTTCGAAACTCAAATCCTTTCTTCATCAACATGGAACCACGAACTCTGCAACTAATGGAGCAACAGACCCAGCAACAAATCGAGGATGGAGGAAACAACCAAGCAGCCGGGACTAATAACCGGTGGGCTCCCACACCGCCTCAACTAAGAATCCTCAAGGGCCTTTACTATGATAAGGGTTTTAAATACCCAACTTCAGTGCAGATTCAAGAGATCTGCCTTCATCTGAAACAGTATGGGCAGATCGAGGACAAAAACGTCTTCTTTTGGTTCCAGAACCTCAAGGCTCGTGAGAGGCAGAAGTTGAAGGAATTTCGGAACGTTCCGGTTGGTGGATCTCTCGATCTCAATTTTGGTTCCACTGGTTCTACTAGTAATGACAGATCCACTGACAGATCCATTGATCTAAACTTTGGGTCACGTGTCGGCTATGGTGCTGATGGATCGATCATGGAACAACGAGGAGAATATCACCAGGAGATTGAAACCCTTCCACTATTCCCCATGCATGGTGAGGACATCTTGGGCAACATGAAGACTACTTCTGAGGGAGGTGGCGGTTATGGCGGTGGCTCTCACATTTCCCTTGAGCTCAGTCTCAACTCCTACAGAGATGCAGACATGGCTTAGTATTATTATTATTATTATTATTATATATTTTTTTTTTTAAATTTTTTTTTTTTGTAAATAGCTGAATTTAATAAGACTGAATGAATGCAAATTTTTTTTTTTTTTATATATTTTTTTTTTATATAAAGGACTCAAAAATTAAAGACAAATATATATATAGGACTCAAAATGAAAGACAAAAATATAAATCTCTTCCCCCACACTTAAATATTGCATTATCCTCAATGTAATCAATTAAAAGCATGCAATGTAATAAGTAAGCATAGATAGAAGACATTTACGAAAACAAATCCTAAAATAAAAACTAAAGAGAAAAATTGAAAAATAAAAAGAAATAGGGAAAGAGAAAGCAAATCTGATTTGCATGGGTTGCCTCCCAAGTAGCACTTGTATTTTACGTCTTGCAGCCAGACGGTACCTACATTAAATAAAGTTAGTAACTATAATTAACAAAGAAATACAAAATAAAAACAAGTATAACTATTAATTACAAACTACAAGTATAATTAACAAGTATATTGTACATAAGACACAAGTGAGTAAAAAACGTGAAAAGTATTTTTACAAGTTTAAAGTGTGAAACAACAAAATAATATACACGTATAGAGTATTCACAAGTATTTCTTTTATTATAAACATTATTGATATCGAATCAAATTCCAAGCGGTAAATCAAGTGAACGTGCGGCCCAAGTATAGTCGCCTAGACACAAACTCCATTTCAAATCGTTTGGGCAACCTTACTGAAATGGCCAGGTGGGGGAGGGCGAACATGAGAGGAAAAATCCATTTTGGCATGAGCTACTCCCACATTGTGGTTTATGCCCATTTGCAAGCACTTCTGGATTCAAAAACCCGTCATGAACGTTGTCCCCTTCCTAGACACCATTTCACATAGGCTATACTTACTAAGATGAAAAAGTTCATAAGTGTGAAGACAGTTCAACAAGTGTTAATAAAGGCCGCCCTCAACCTTAAGGGACCTGAGCTAGGTACCAATAAGGGGTTTAGGCCAATATTAACAAAAGAGACTTCACCTATTCCTCTCAATTTACAACCTACAATTAAAATTCGTGTTCAATAATATAAATAATATCCTAGTTAATTTAAACTAAGTTTCAAACAATTTATATACAACAAATATATACAATAAATGACACAATTTAGCAAGTGATTTTTCAATCCCCGGCAACGGCGCCAAAAATTGATGCGCTTTTGGGAAGCGCATAATTTAACCCTGAAAATATCGTTAGTAGTATAAGCAAATAGGGATCGTTCTATTCCGGGGATTGAGGGTACACCTGTCATTGTGAAACAAATAAAGAAAAGTATTATTTACAAAAATAAAATAAAGAATATAAATATATACAATTGTATAAACAAATAAAGTATTATTTACAAAAATAAAATAAAGAATAAATATATACAAGAAAACACAAATAAAGGGGGGGGATTAGGATTCTTAAAATTAAAATTAAAATAAAGAAAACGTAAAAACATATATACAAGGGTGGAACGCAAGGAACAAAGATCAAAACCACATCCATATGCAAGAAATCCAATTACAATTCCTATAGTTGATTTTAAATGTCATGAGAGAGGAGTTGATCATGTGAAACATTCGAAAGCAAATGATTTCCCATATTTTACTTTTCAATGCTAATTAACCTAAGCGAAAGCACCTAGATTAATCCTATCAAACATGCAATCAAGCCCTAGAAAGCTAGTCAATCATGACATGTTCAACGCATTAGACATAGAGAAAGGCTATCAACTCAAGTGTACAACTTAGTATGGAAAAGTCCACCTAATTGCAATCCTCTTTAATTAAATTCGGTCTTTGCACAAAACCTTTACTACTTTGATTCAAGTTTACACAAAACGAAAAGTCGATTTCATGTTCTTAAACCTAGCACCAATTATATCAAAACCCTAAGTGTTTGCAACCACATAAGATTAAAATACAAAAGTTTTCTATCATGCAAATTTAATTAAACAAACCCACATAAGCAACATAAAAATCAACATATAGAAATCACAACTTTATTTCAAAACATATAAACGGGCTTTAAACTTTGCCCTTAACATTATTTGTTAAATAGAATTCATAGTTCTACAAAATCAAACAAAGAAAACAAGAGAAAGGATATAATACACCTTGAAAGATGAATGATAAAGCCTTGAGACGAAGAACTTGAAGATCCTTGAAAGCAAGCAATCTTCTAGGGACGACACAAGGGTGGATGGCGGTTAGGAAATTGATGTATTGCATGGCTTCTCTTTCTCTTGGCTTGAAAATGAAGAACAAGAAAACTAGAGAATGAAGAAATATGGAGAGGAAATGGAGAGACAAAGAAGATGAGATGGATGAAGGAAGATGTCATGAGAGTGAGAGGAGAAGTGTATTTATAGCCCAAAAAATGATGAATGGAGGGTGGAGATGAACATAAATGAAGGGCTAGATATGTTAGACAAATTTGTAAAAAATATCTTCCCACTTATTTATCACTTGTTCAACTTGAATTGATTTTCCTCCTCAAGTTTTTCCACTTGGTTGCAACTTTGATTTTCCTCCTCAAGTTTTTCCACTTGCTTGCAACTTTGATTTTCCTCCTCAAGATTTTCCACTTAGTTGCAACTTTGATTTTCCTCCTCAAGATTTTCCACTTGCTTGCAACTTTGATTTTCCTCCTCAAGTTTGACAAAGGTTGTTAGCAGATTTGGAGGTGAATTTCTGCCCCTTTATTCCTTCAATTATTTCTCCACTAAGAACTCATTATATGCCTTTGACTTCTTCATATGAAATGTTCCACTATGAGTGTAGATCATCCTGACAAATTTTCAGAGCTTTCATCCATGTGGTTGGGCCGAAAATGCTGCTGGACCTCTTACAGGTCCAGTTTTCCGGTTTTGCTTCTGTAGAGAATTGGGCTAATTGTTTGAAGGCCTTCCACTCATATTTTTCTCTGGCACTCTTCATAAGAAATGATCCTTTGGGTGTCTAGAATGGATCTGCAGAGTTTCAGCTCATTTCAAGTTCATTTGGTCAGGTGCCCGCTCCTTCTTCCTTGCTTGGCTCTGATTCTCCTAGCCGGAGTAAGAAAATATTCAAGGTTGACTTTTTAGTGCATTTTCATTCTTCTCCATCATTTCTAGGTAATTGTGGACGTAACACTCATTTCTTCTTCATCTACTCCAATGTACCTAAAAATAGAAATTAAGTTAAAAATTGATTCGTTAAGGAATAACTAAGCAAAATGTGAGGAATTAACATTTAAAATATCACATTAAAATGCGCCTATCACTTGGTCAGTTACCTGACCAGTTACTTGATCCGTAAAGCAAAAACCTTTTTTTTTTTTTTTTTGTGTTTGTTTTGCAAAACCCTTCAACGATTTTGATACTTGTGAGCCTATGCTCTGATACCAATTGTTAAATAACCATATACATGCTCACAACATATGCATACAATCATAAAAGGGATCAAGGCTTACCTTTAGCAACCACTGGCATGGATTCCATCTTATGCAGCTGCAAACACGAACACTGAATATAGTCTTCTGTTACTTACCTACTTGCTTCTCAATGGATAGAACAATATGCAAAACGTCGGTAGTAATCAGGGACCAATTCATCTGTATATATAGGAGACTTAACTCTCAAGAAGCTTCCCATTAAAGCTATCCATATCGGTTTAGGTTTCCTAGTTAGATTCTTAATGTAACACTTCATTGTAGTCTTTCTTGCAGACTAAGAATAGGATTACTTACCTTAATGAATAGATACACTGCTTCATTAAGTTACAAGTATTGATTTACAGTTTGTATCCATGTTAAACTAGGATTGATATTAAGCTAATCATCAATTACTTTATGATGATATGTGTTATGTCCATATTTGATCTTACAATGTGGTCTTGCATGCATATTCCTAATGTCTTGGATTACCATCTCCAAGATGTGGTTTGAAGATCCACCTTAATTTTGGAACACTATCACGAGCCACTTTTGAAATTGCATCCATTGAGCTGGGAATCTCTCCTATCTTAAATCCCATTAACATTCTTATCATGGTTTCAATTTCATTTCTGCCGCAGTTTTCTTTCAATCGAAGACCAATCTTCCACTTCTCACAAACAATTCTGCTAATGATGTAATGATCCCTAAATTAGGCCAACAAATCATAGGAATTCCTGCTACAATGCTCTCTAGGGTAGAATTCCATCCGTTGTGGGTCAAGAACCCTCCCATTGACTTGTGAGCCAAGACTTTCTCTTGCAGTCTTGCGAGACCCAATTCACTATGTACCCTCTTTCTTTTGTCCCAATTTCAAGCTCCATGGGAATCGGGTCTGCATCTAAACATGAAGTAATGTCAGACTGTACAACCAACATGAACGGGTGACCACTGTTGACCAGACCGTACCAAAACTTTATGATTTGGGTACATGTCAACATCACTAGGGTTTCGAAGCTGACATAAAGAACCAATTTGGTTGGGTGAGAGTCAAGCCATGTCATGCAATTTGGATCCCCCTCCCAAAGACCGTCGTGTGATGCTAATGATCGCCAGACTTCACCGATTTGAGAATGCAGGAGAGGGCCGAGAGTGTAAATTTTGGGGAACATGGTTGCCATATGGGATAGACACGGAGCATCAAGTTTGTAAATGGTGTCAAGGATTAGAGCTGAAGCTCGTTTTTGTGTCTGAGTTTCGTGGATGGCGAATTGAAGACCAGGGTGGCTCGATGGTTTTACCCTCACAAAAACCAGGTAAATCTACATGTCGCAGAAGGCCTTCCATTCCAGGGACGCCAATGATTTCCACATTTATGTCATCATTTGTTTACCAAATATTATATGATATGTTTAAAGTCAATCAAGTAAGCTCAAGTAAACTATTTAGTATTGGTGGATGATTGGTCTTGTATCCCAAATCGAAAAATTCTTGCGTACGTCAGGCATATCAGACACATGGTGCGCCTGACCAATCACACACCAAAAATTTTTCTCCTTACTCCTAAACTACTCCTGCTTTTTAAAAATGAAATATCTAAAATACCCCCCTGCTGGGCACTTATTGGACAACCGCATCCCCACATGGTACGGCTGCCCCACGCAAGACTCTCTCTCCCAAATCGAGCTCTTTATGCATGTTAAACAACACATATCATATGTTCGAAGGTTTAATTAATTAAGCCGGTGAATACGATGAGACGAAGTCACGTAGAATTGCCCCTTTGCCACTTTAGGCTTAGGGTATTAGAATTTTGGTTTTTCAATATCTGACGAGAGGAGTAGTTTTGGTATCTGATAAAAGAGAAGGTCCACTAGTACAAAATCGAAAATAGATAACGGTTCTGCACCGTTGTCTGAAAAAATATATTTTCGTTGTCTAGGTGAATGTTGTCTTTTTACGCTTCACTCCACAACGGTACTTCACCGATGGAACATTAAAAAGTACAACGGCTTTGTTGATGCCCAAAAATCCAGCTATCAGGCCCAATTCATTTCTCGAGCCCAATAAGCAAATTATACCGACAATCATCATGCCACGCATGTGGGGCCCAGCCACATTCAGGCATTTGGGGTTTGCAAGAACGGGTATGGTGTGGAAGGTAATAGAAATGCATGAGGCCCATTATTAGTTTTAGGCTTGTTGGTAATTTCGGACTTGGGGACCGAAATTCAAGCCCAACAGCCCAATTCTGATTATGGGTAAGTGAAGAAGAAAGAGCCCAAAAAACCCTTAATGACGACAACACTTCTTTTACCCAACACCAAACCATTTTTCTTAAAAAACCATACATCTCAAGTACCATACCACATCCTTTTATACAAATACCAATTCTCTACCTTTGACTTCCCTTTTTCCAGCAGCAAATCTTGGAACCACGATTGATTCCTGGGATTACAGTAGCAGAATTCCTGGAGTCACAGCAGCAGCAGGATTCCTGGGATTACAGCAACAGAATTCCTGGGATTACAGCAGCAAGATTTTTGGAATACCAGCTGACCTAAGCCACCACTCTATAATTCGATGGTTATAGTTGCTGTACAGGGGGCACAAGCTAACTACTAAACAACCCAAGCAACTCTCCCACTAAAAGGACAAAAGCCACAACAACCCAAAAACATCAAGCAAGAGATCAAGCGTTATCTCTGAATCCCTAGCCATCAATTCCTCCCAATCAACCTTAACCCAAAAAAAAAAAACCAGAAATCATACCATTGCCGGAATCTCTTCTTCTGAAACTCATGCTTTTCTAGCTCCCACGCCATGCACATCTTGCCAAGTCTTTACTAGAGTTGCACACTAATTCACTACCGTGAACATGGAGAAGAGCTGTCGAGAGTAACACAATAGCAAGCTTCCTAGGATTTTCTGGTCCTTCGAAGTTTACTGGGCCTAGTCTTCACTAACTCAGATAAAGGGGACAAGATTTTGGGCTCGGCTATGGTAATTTCAATGTCGTACAACCCTGATAAAAAATGCCTCTACATTTTGGCGACTTCACTGGGGACTAGGCCATTATTCCAGCAACTAACTTCTTATTCTGGCAGCTAACTTCTTCCTTGCTGGACGCATGCCAAGCTAATCTCTGATCTTGGTAATCAATGTTGGAGCAAGTTATAAACACCTTGTGCAAGTTGTAATCAATGTTGCAATTTACAGAGAGTTTGAGGAGAGAAAAAGTGGATCTGGGCCCTTTTCTCTCTCCTCTATCACCTACTTCCGGTCACCACCGCAACTCACCTCCACTACCACCGTGCTCACAAGCCTTCGGCGAGTCCATCTCAGCCTCCGCGATGTCCGATGATGTCGAGGGTGAGGTCACGCGCCGACACGCATTACCTAGAAATCCTCTCTGAACACCCAGAGTTTTCTCTCTCCTCCACCATGCTCACCGGTCTCAGATAAGTCAAGGCCAGCTTCCACATCGACCACAGAAGCTTGTAGGTGCCTCACACGTCGACGCCGACGACACCAGAATCTGAGCACCCAATTCTCTTCTTCCTCGCTCAGGACAGCGCCATCTAGTCCTCCGTGATGCAAAGTCTAGGCAAACACTATCTCTCTCTGGTCAAACAACTCTAGGCGAACACTATCTCTCGGCAATATTTTAGTATGTTGGCTGCCTTTGTATTACCGGCGGTAGTTCGACGTACCGGCAGTAGTCGCTCGTCATGGCATTTTGGACACTCGTCCCGCCGCAATTACATGTACCAGCAGCAATTTGACTTCCCGGCAACGGTCACTTGTCCCCTCAGCAAGTCGTCATCTTCTCCCGGTGACTCAACTCCCAGAAGTAACCCAATCTCTCGGTGGCCCATCCCGGCAAAATTATTGTTACCGGGTCGACTTTCTCTATTCCGACCCGTCGGGGTCTCACTTGCCTATCATCGGGAGTGACTCGATAACCCAAGGTAGCAGCCACTAGGACACAAAGCCTGTAATCTAAGCACCAGAGATAAGCCAAGGTCACCCAAAATTGATTTGGACACACAAATCTTCACTGGTGCCCTCGTCTCTCAGCGGCAACTCCCCCACCGAGCTAGCCATCTCGGTGACCGAATTCCGGGTACCTTCACATCCCCAGTACCCATGCTCCATCTGACCAGCTCCTCTTGGCAGCAGCTTTTCTTTTCGGTGTCAACTTGGCTCCCCGCCAGCACTTTCCCCTCCCTGCAACTCTACTCTTGGCACTCACTTTGCTTGCAATTGCATGGAAATTGAGAACGTATCAACTAAAAGAAAGCTAAGTTATCTCAGCCTCCTAGTCTAAATTATACCATAATAGTCACTGATTATTCCTTTGACATATACATGCATTATGACAACTCACCAATCATGAAACATATGTATCGCACATCACGTATTAGCTTGCATAGTTATACATAGACACATATTCTTCGTTGGTGGTCATCACCATAATCAATTTTTATTCTTTTCTTTTAAAGCTACAACATATTGCATAAACCTATGACATTTATATTCCTATGCCTATATTAGTGCATGATCGTACATGAGCCCACTACCCATGCCTCTTGATTCTTGAGTTCCATTCAATAAAGATATGTTCAGAAGCATCATATGCTCCCAGCCCCCTGTGCAGTATTCAATTGTACAATTCATGCATAATTCCTATTTGATTATCAGCTTTGAGGCACACATGTCAAACACGACTATGCCATACAGGCCACATGTCTTATCAATATTCAATTAAATATAACACACGACCCCTCACATGTATACCTTGCAGAGCACACGGCTGCACACCTATGCACATCAATCAAGTGCATTTGCTTTACTCATATGTGGTCTCACCGTACCAAACAAACAACATTATTAATTCTATATATTACTCCAAGTTGTACTAAAAAAAAATTGTTGTTACTATTGCCATAAAATCTGTATGATCAGTGCGGGTTGTGTGTCAACCATAACTATTGTTGTATAATCAATTCTTGATTCATCTTTGAGCACGTCCAAATTAGTCTTCTGTCATATGTACAAGATTAACCATTTTTAGTAGTCCCACGAACAATTCAGTCATTTATGCTATCATTCAATATTTCAAACTATATGAAGTCCTAATCACTTGTGCTAATCACTTATTTATTTGAGGAGGTACTATCATCCCAACGAGGCTACTTTGTGTGCAACACCAAATGAGTCACCAGCATATACTAGCCAACATAAAGTCTTACGCACTGACAACTCTATTTGCACGCAAAGGATTTCTGGTGCCTGTTTCTCCAGCCAAAACCATTTGAGTAAGCAATCAATACTCAATCAAGCAGCAAGCAATACTCAATTAAGTCAAAATTATTGGAGCAAGCAATCAATGCTCAGTCAAGCCAATTCCAAGCAAAAGGCAGTATTCATCATCATACGCTCTAAAATAACCAGTATATCAGAATAATATGCTTTGACACTTATGGGCTATGCGATTAAGGCGATCAGTTGCCGCGGTGATCACCGCAATCAGTGAAGATCCACACCTACATCGAAGCTACTTGCTTGTCAAATAGAAATTTGCATGCCTCAGTCACAAATGTGTTCATAATTCATATACAATCCTAAAGCAAAATCTAATGGAAGTCATAAATATGAGCAATATGTTCAAAATTCCATGATGCTACAAGCATTTACTCAAAATTCCTCTGAATCCCTAGCCATCAATTCCTCCCAATGAACCTTAACCCAAAAAAAAAAAAAAAAACTAGAGATCATACCATTGCCGGAATCTCTTCTTCCGAAACTCATGTTTTTCTAGCTCTCATGCCACGCACATCTTGCCGAGTCTATACTAGAGTTGCACACTAATTCACTGCTGTGAACATGGAGAAGAGCTGCCAGGAGTAACACAACAGCACGCTTCCTAGGATTTTATGGTCCTTCGAAGTTTATTAGGCCTAGTCTTCGCTAACTCAGATAAAGGGGACAAGATTTTGGGCTCGGCTATGGTAATTTCACTGTCGTACAACCCTGATCAAAAGCGCCTCTATAGGCTTTTAGTCAGAAATCGTTGTAGATATACTTAGCACATACCGTTAGCACTAAATACACCGTTGTGTATTTAATTCTTCAATAATGGTTTTCACTCAGATGCCGATGAGGTAATATAATTAACACATCACTGTTTGCCTTCAACAACTTTCATACACAACGGTTGTTACAAAAAAAAATGTTGATTTCGAAGATTGATGATAATAAACTTAGCAAGGTAACCTTATGCATCAAATCACAAGTTTCTTAGGTCTTCAATAAGTTTTTCCAAGTTATGGTACGAAGAGCCACTTTCACTAACAGAAGTCCGTGCCAATTTAGCAAATCGATCCACCGACCTTGAAATCACATCTCTTTCTTCACCTTTCATCAAGGCTTTGATCATCTTCTCGATCGTCGATCTATCACAAGTGTCCTTCATATCAATCCCAATCTTCCAAACCTCCCCAACCCATCTACTATTCACCTGTTGATCCCCTATTTGGGGCCAGCAACGCATTGGGACTCCAGCCCACATTGCCTCCAGTGTTGAATTCCACCCGCTATGGGTCAAAAACCCACCCATAGCTTCATGGGCAAGAACCTCTTCTTGTGGGGCCCAATCCACTATAAACCCCCTTTCTTTTGTAGCCGTCTCCAACTCCCCCGGGATCACGTAACTCAGGTGCTCTGCTTCATCACTCCATAACACATCCGACCAAATGACCCATAGAAAAGGGAACCCACTATTAACCAAACTGTGCCAAAACTCTAGTAATTGGACACGTGTTAGCTTCAACAAGCTCCCGAAGCTAACAAAAATAACAGACCCAACACTTTGGGAGTCCAGCCACATCATGCAACGACGGTCTTCTTGGCGCAAAGAGGCTGCAGCGGCGGAGGAGGAAGATAGATTGTTGTCCACGATATGAGATTTAAGGAGAGCATGCAATGGTCCAATGGTGTAAACTTTTGAAAACAAAGAGCCGATGTGGGAGAGAACTGAGGATTCGAGGTCATCGAAGGTGTTGAGTATGAGACTAGAAGCTCAAGTCATGGCTATGGTCTCTTCCATGAAAAACTGGAGCATCGGGTGGTCGGTTGGTACTCTACAAAAACCAGGTAGATCTCTCCGTCGCAAAAGGCCTTCCATCTCGGGAATGCGGCTCACAATCGTATCCATGTCTTCATCTGTTCCAAGTAATTAAAAACATGCATTACTTTCATTATTGCATTCCATGGAAGTTAGAAAGAAGAAAATTAAATCTAATCGAGTTTAATTATATGTGAAACTTTGCTATTAAGATACCTACTAACTCTAGCAGCAAATGCATATACTTAAGGGGAATTCGCTTACGAATGAGAGACTATGCCGCTAGATCAAATGGTATTGGGCAAATTAGTGGTTTTCAATTCACTATTCATCTAAAATTGACAATTATCTTCATTTTATCGATGCACATTTGAAAAATAAGAGAGTATTTAGTGCACCGACGTGTACTTATGCTAACAAGAATGGATGGTTGGATAACATTAATTATAATATTTTTTTATAAAAAAATAAAATTACCTATAATATCAACGACTAAGATCCGCTTATTCATTTGCACCCCGTGCATAGATTAATTAATGTCAATATACTATTTAGACTTTAATATTAGAATAATTAATAAATTTATGAATGAGATTAAATGTAAAATTTGATCATTAGGCAGAGGAATAAGATAAAGTGTTGTAAAATTTCTGAAAATTTTGGTATATGAAGTGAAGGAAAGCGATTGAGTATCAAAAAATAAATAAAAATAAATAAAAAACAAAAATTTGTTGTTGAATTTTTTAGACTTTTTTGGAAAGAAGAAATTAAATAAATTAATTACTTTTAAATGAAAACTAGCCCTTGGTAGCAACCCACACGAGTGTGGGAGCCACAGATCTTGGTCGAGTAATTGAGTTGCTGATTGTGGGTCAGCCTATTGGTCGACTTGTTGGGATTAGTCGATGAGACATGTGGTACATTTGTGGAGAGGATTGTATGCACCGACAGTGCAAGTCTACTGTAGGTTATTTTAATCTCTAAAAAAAAAAATCAACTCATCTAATCCATTCCTTTATATATTTTAATATCAAAAAAATTACATCCATTCATATTACAAGTACCCATGCATTGACGGTGCATGGAATACACTCCCCTTTTTGTATAACAACTTGCACGTAATGGAACATTCTCCACCCACTTATGGTTTACAATAAAGTCAATATTCAGACCAACTCTTGCTCTGGACTTTGAAACTCTATTATGCTTTTTTGTAATAAACTATATCCCTCGTTGAAAATGAGATCTGGAGATGTTAAGATGGCGTTTGGTAACGTTTTCAAGTCATCTTTTTTATTTTATAAAATGAAAATGACTTGAAAATGCGTTCGTTGGTCTGTTTTCAAAAATGCAGAAAATAATTTTTGAAAATAATTTTTTATTTTACTCGTAAAACAGGAAAACGACAAATAGACGTTTTCACCTTTTCATTCTCATATTTTAGAAAACACGGAGATATATTTTCCAAAAAAAAAATAAAAAAAAAGAATGTGCTCTTTTCTTCCATATTCTCACGTTGCTATCTTCTTCTCAGGTCTCTCTCTTATCTCTATTTGCAATCTTCTCTCGTTTTTGAAAATTGTTTTCGGAATAAGCTAACGGACACATTTTCGGATCTCAAAAATCCAATCTTGTTTTCTCGTTTTTATTTTCAAAACCGGTTTTTGAAAAATCCTTTTTAAAAACGTTACGGGACAAGTCCTTAAGTGTTGAAAATAAACTATTTATATCACATTTATAGATGACCTAAAAAACTCCTCAATTCGACCATGTATCATAGTAGTTTAAGTCTTCCATGTATGAGTGAGAGGTCTAGAAAATAATATATTGTTGAAGTATGTATGTATGTGTATAATCCCCAATTTCTTTGTGATATGTTCATATCTCCTAGTTGTGGTAATTAAGTTGTCTCCTAGTTTGACCCCAAAAAAAAAAAGTTGTGTCTTCTCAAAAAGAAAAAGAACAAAAGCTGTGGTAATAAACACACACGTTTTTGTACTTCATGTAGACAACATAGGTAAATGCTAATAAAAACAAAATATTTCTGTTTTTTTTTTTTACTTCATTTTGTGTATGTTAAACATGGCCACTTGATTATCACAAATCCATAACCGCGATAGGTTAAATTAAAGGAAATTAGCATTCCTCCACACATGCTCTGCATGTGCAAGTAAAATTATTTCGTAAAATTATTACCCAGTAAAATTATTATTATTATTATTTTCTTCAGAAAATAAAAAAGAAAAGATAATGGAAGAAAACCAACAGAGAGAAAAGTGTGTTGTGGGATTTATTTAGTTTATTTTTATTAATAAAAATATAATTTGTAATTGTAGTAATAGATCTTGTGATTTAATTAATTCTTAAAGTATTTTAATCTCTTAAGGTCATTTCTGTCAAAATTTTTGATTTTGACTAACAAAACTTCTTCTCTTAATAATATTATAGATAAAAAACGATTGGCATACAGCCAGAAGTTTTTTTTTTCCTTTTCGTGATGCTTAAGCTATGGCAAGCAGTTACTGACCTCCAAAAGGCAGTTGAGCTTCTTCAATAAGCTTGGGGATGCATAAGTTACACAAGAAGCTTGCAGCGCTGATGAAGCGGAGGGCAATGACGGGAATTCGCAGCTCCTCTGCCACATCAATTGCGAAAGACATGATCCCGTCCGTTATCACACAACCCAAAGGAGGCAGCTGAGCTACGGGGTCGTCGACGTCGTTTTTGCTCATGAGGGAGACCAAGAGTTGATGCAGGAGCGGCGCCATTTTGGACCTCAAGGACGTGATTATGTCCATGTAATTAGAGTAAACGGAGCGTGGATGATCGGAAGGGAGGCCGTCGGAGATGGAGTGGAAGTGGAGAGTAGGGAATCGGCCGGAGAGAGCTTGGCGTTGGGTGAGTTGGCGGTGGTTGTGCTCAGTGTTGAGGAAGGTGACGTGGATACCGGAGTGGCAGAGTAGCTGTGCCAAGGCTAGCATGGGCTTGATGTGGCCTTGTGCTGGGAAGGGCAACAGTAGTACGTGTGGTTGTGGCTGGAGCTCCATCTGCATCTCCATAAGAAAAACCCAAGCTTCGATTCAAATGAGGTGCAAAATGCGAAGCTTTGGTTTTTGGAGAGTATAATATTGATGATAAGATCGGATGTAGTGAAAGAGAGTGGGTGGCATATGTCCAATCCGTACCAAATAATAATTATCATTATCATCGTCCTCTTATTATTATTTTTTTGGTCGAAAGCTAGCATCAATTAACAAGGCTCAAAGCCAAACAACATTACAAGGGACACAACTCAATACAGACAGTGGCGGAACCAGGATTTAACTTTTAGGGGGGTCCAAAATGTATTACAACCAAATTATTATAACATAATTTGAAAGTAAAAAAATCACAGTATAACAATAAAAAAAATTGTATATTTGTAACCAAAAAAAATAAATAAATAAATTGTATATAAACAACAACTATAATCAAATAAAGCATAAAAGAGAATTGAAAAATTAAAATGGTACAAGGACTTAATTGAAGATTTGATCAATGAAATAATAAATAAATATAGATAAGTAAGAAAGAGAATCATATTACTGCAAAAAAAAACAAAAAACAAAAAAAGAGTATCGCGAAACACTATGAATGATGAAATTATACAATACTTCTATTACTTTCTGCAAATTGATAATTTGAAAGAAAGAGATACCAATTGATTCCAATTAATATAGAGAAGCCATAAAAAACCTAGTTAATGACTTGGGGAATATTTTGATTTTGTTTTCTTATTATATTAATTCTTTATGAAATGATTACTATTATTACCTTTTTGTAACTATAAAAAAACTGATGACCACGTCGGTTGGGGGGTTGAGTACATTACAAATATAATTAAGAATGTAATTATAGGGTTTAGTAGCAATTTAATTATGAATGTATATGCTTTAATTAATAACTAATATATAAATATGTATGTGTGTGAAAAGGCTTGGGGGGGGGGGGGGTCTGGACCCCGTCAGGCCGAACAGTAATTCCGCCCCTGAATACAGACAAAGTCTGCAAAGCATGATCCAGATGGTCATTTGCCAGAACAAGCAAGACCATAGAAATCAACATACAAGAAAGAAAACAGCCGAAAACAAAAAGGCCAAAGCAGCCCAAAAAACCCAAATCTTAATCAAAGCTTCTTCTTCATCTCCAACTTGCAGCCACCATAGCAGATTCGACTCCGGAGCTCCGACGGAAGTCATGAGCAAGGGATGGTAACCAAGGGTGGTCGGCAGAGATGAGGAGGACAGAGCCTCCGTACATTCTCCAATTGACCGATTACGAGAAGATCTCGCATAAAAGGATAACAACAACCAAACCAAGATAGATCTTAGCAAAGAAAGCTGAGATCTGAAGAGGTGGTTGCAGAGGAGGTGGAACTCTTCCATGGCAGAGCAAGGTAGACAAGAAGAAGGAGATCTGTTCACGGTTTGGACATCTTGAGGAGCAAAGGCAGAACAAAAACTGAGAATGACCATGAGAACAAAACTGAGAATAAATCTTAGAGATTCATATCTAAGATCTAAAAGCATATTTGAAACAGTGAGGACAAAATCAGATGCAAAAGAAGAGGAAAACAAGGAAATCAAAACACCACTTGGGTGAGGAATCACCACAGAGGATGAGGAATCACCACATGGGTGAGGAAAATTTGGGGAAAAAAAGGTTGCTACAGAGAAGGGAGAGCCTGGGTATGAGAGAAGCAGGAGCTTCTCTCACTAAAATAAACAGTACTCGACTCTCATTCAAGTGGTACTTTATCATCGTCCATTGGATTAGGCTTTTTGTCAGGAAATAGTGCAAAACTAAACTCTATGTATGCTTGTCATGTTTTTCTTATTTACGTTAAAATTTCCTTGCGGATAGTATAAAGTTACGTATAAAATTGAAATGAATATAATTCTAAGTGAAAGAGAGTTGGCATAGGTCCAATCCATACCGAATAGTCATTATCATTGTCCATTCAGTTTGGTTTTTTGTCAAGAAGTATTGCAGAGCTAAACTTTTTGTGCTTGTCATGCTTCTCTTATTTATGTTAAAATCCCCCCACAGATATTATAAAGTTATGTATCTAATTCAAATGAATATAATTGTAAGTTTTTTTTTTTGAAAGGATTGAGAAAGTAGGGAATTTCAACTAAACACGCGTGGACGGCATATATCCATGATCCAACAGTGTATGAACATTATAGGAAATTTCTATTGTGTTCTTTATAGGGACTCACATGGTGTTGGATCAATTATTGAAGATAATGTAGTAGTCATACATAGTGAAAGAGAATTGGCATAGGTCCAATCCATACTGAATAGTCATTATCATTGTCCATTGGGTTTGGCTTTTTATTAGGAAATAGGGCGAGCTAAACTTTTTGTGCTTGTCATGCTTCTCTTATTTACATTAAAATCTTCCCGCGGATAGTATATTATGTACGTATCTAATTCAAATGAAAATAATTGTAAGTTTTTTGATAAAAGGGTTGAGAAAGTAGGGAATTTCAACTTTACATGCGTGCACGGGATATACACATGATCCGATAGAGTATGAGCATTGCGGAGACTTTCTACTATGTTCTTTGCAAGGTCTCACATAACACTGGATCATGCGTGTATACATGTATAGAAGAATTTTCAAATAAAGTATTCATTTATCTATAAATTGGCTCAACGTATAGATTTGTATATTCTAATGTAATAAAACTTTACCATGCTATTAAAATTCTTAGATTCGTATGAGACGTCTTCAGCAAATTGAAAGTTTTAAAAGAAGCTAACATTCTCATGAAAAATCCTGAGTTTGTCTAATGGTGTCTGTCATTTTTTATATCAATGCATCACAGTATCATGTCAAGTTTTTTCTGACACTACATTAATTTTATTTGATTATTTATTTATTTTTAATACGTGCTTAAGCTTATGACAATATGAGCTAGCTTGAATGGTTTTAGTTAGAGGAGCATCAGAGGTGACACGCGCAAGAAAGATGCAACTTTAATTGGACACATTAATGAATGGTGGGTGAGTGAAGATCTTTAGATAAGTATAGCTTTTCAAGCGAGTAGGACATGATTGTGAAGTCCTAACTGAACTTCTTGCATATACAAGTATGAAACTGTGAATCTTATACAAATCAAATCATAAATTTCTCTCAAGTATTGAATAAGTTTCTCTAGGTTATGATATGAAGAGCCACTTTCACTCACAGAAGTTTGCGCCAGTTTTGCAAATTGATCAACCGACCTTGAAATCATATCTCTTTCTTTACCTTCCATTAAGGTTTTGATCATCTTCTCGATCGTCGATCTATCACATGTGTCCTTCATGTCAACCCCAATCTTCCAAACCTCTCCAACCCATCTACTATTCACCTGTTGGTCGGCTAGTTGGGGCCAGCAAAGCATTGGGACTCCGGCCCAAATTGCCTCCAGTGTTGAATTCCACCCGCTATGGGTCAAAAACCCAACCACAGTTTCATGGGCCAGGACCTCTTCTTGCGGGGCCCAATCCACTATAAACCCCCGTTCTTTTGTACCTATCTCCAACTCTGCCGGGGTCAGGTGACTTGCGTGCTCTGCTGCGCTACTCCGTAGCAAATCTGAGCGGATGACCCATAGAAAAGGGGACCCACTATTAACCAATCCGTGCCAAAACTCTAGTAATTGAACACGTGTTAGTTTCACTACACTTCCGAAGCTCACGAAAATTACAGACCCAACCCTTTGGGAGTCCAGCCACATCATGCAACGACGGTCTTCTTGGCGCAAAGAGGCGGCGGCGGAGGATGAGGAAGATGGGTTGTCGTCCACGAAACGGGATTTGAGGAGAGCATGCAATGGTCCGACGGTGTAAATATTTGAAAATCGAGAGGCAATGTGGGAGAGAACTGAGGACTCGAGGTCGTCGAAGGTGTTAATAATGAGACTGGAAGCTCGAGTTATGGATCTGGCCTCTTCCATGTAAAACTGCATAACCGGGTGCTCGATTGGTAATCTGCAAGTACTCGGTAGGTCCCTTCGTCGTAAAAGGCATTCCATCCCAAGAATGCCTCTCACCGTCATATCCATATCTTCATCTGTTCAAAGTAATTAAAAACATGCATTTTTTTCACGAGTGCAATCAAATATAAAACTAATTAGAAACATGAAAATTGAATCTAATCAAATTTAATATTTGTGACAAATTTTCTTTTCAAATACCATCTAACTCTAGGAGCAAATGTACTAAGGGAACGAATTTATCTAAAATTAGCAATTATCAATGTGATACTTATCTATAATTGACGATCATATATAACCGAGATAGGATAAAAACATGCAAGGAAACGAATCAATCATTGGCCAGTATGGCAGGCAGTTACTGACCTCCAAAAGGCAGCTGAGCTTCTTCAATTAGCTTGGGGATGCATGAGTCACACCAGAAGCTGCAAGCGCTGGTGGTGCGGAAGGCAATCACGGGAATCCCGACCTCCTCCGCCGCTTCAATTGCGAAACACATGAGCCAGTCTGTTATCACACAGCCCAAAGGAGGCAGCTGAGCTGCAGAGCCGACGTCGATTTTGCTTGTGAGGGAGACCAGGAGTTGATGCAGGAGTGGCGCCGTTTTGGACCTCAAGGACGTGACTATGTCCATGAAATTAGAGGAAAGGGAGCGTGGATTATCGGAGGGGAGGTTGTCGGAGATGGAGTGGAAGTGGAGAGTAGGGAATCGGGCGGAGAGGGCTTGGCGTTGGGTGAGCTGGCGGTGGTTGTGCTCGGTGTTGAGGAAGGTGACGTGGATGCCGGCGTGGCAGAGAAGCTGCGCCAAGGCTAGCATGGGCTTGATGTGGCCTTGTGCTGGGAAGGGCAGTAGTAGCACGTGTGGCTGGAGCTTCATATGCGTCTCCATGAGAGAAAGCCTAGCTTCCGATACAGCAGACTAGTAAATGAGCCCGTGCTTTGGTGCGGGTTTTTTTGTGACTAATCGGAAAGGGGTCATCTGTTTTCAGGTATTCTTCCAATAAGTCGTAGTTCGGTATTGAAATTTCAGCCTCTAGCTCCTGCATCAAGGTGAAGAAAGTAACAAATAAACTTTCAACTTTAACTCGTTTCATATTACAGATGCTAGCTAGAATGATCTCAGATTCTCAAGGAACGTGTTTATTTGAGCAAATTCTGTTACTGCAATCATTACTTAAATTACCTAAAACCTGGTGAGCGGTGAGCCTTTTCGAAGGACCTTTACAGAGCATTCCTCGATCGATTCAGCTTTCGAGATCGAATTGTATGTTGTAGGGCAGTAGAGAAGGCATCAAGATGGTTGCTTTGTCCTAACAATGGTGGGTATGGTGGATAGGGTTATATCTATCATCTGATGCAATTGTATGATTGGGGAAGCTGCATGCAAACTCACCACTAATATGAATTGTCAGGCTCTCTGGGGCTCTGGGCTTTGTCTTTTGGAGGTGGAAGAAGAGTCGGTGGAGTGGAGCCGTGAGGGAGTGAAAAACCAGAAATTAGGTGGAAGAAGAGTCTGACTAGTGGATATATTACAACTGAACGAGAAGCATTTAGTTGAGATTGGTGGAGATTGGTTGGCACAACGGGGAAGCCACCTAGCTGTTGTCTCGCCTGCAAAAGTTCCAGCCCTCGGAGTCCGGACTGCAATTTGTTAGGCTTTTTTTGGCAAAGGACAAAAGGACAACTTAATTTCTTTTATTTTTTTTAAATTTAATTTATTAAAACTTGTAAAAAATTATAATAAACGGATTTATTAAATTATACTAAAATGTTTAGCTTCTGTTTTTTTTTTTGACACAAATGTTGAGCAATTTATGATGAAAGAAATGTGTAATTTTTATAAGAAGAAAAAATAAGTAATCATTTAAAGTTAATTATAAAAGAAAATCTTATTTTAATTAAAACTAGCATGATCCCATACACTGTGAGAGAACTTTTTCAAAAAAAAAAAAAATTCAAAAAGTGTGGAGAGGTAGTTAAAACTTGAAAGTAGTGGGAACGGATAGAAACTCACGTTTCATGCCACTTTTATTTATTTATTTTATTATTTTGGTTTCCAAATTGACTTTAGTGTCTTTATTGATTTTTTTTGTTTCAAAGTATTTTAATAGTTGAGGGGTAAATCAGTAAAAAAAATCAGCTACGGAAAGCGAACCCTTCTCTCTTAATAATAGCATAGATAAGTATGCATTTTAATTTTATTAAGTAATCGAGTAATCGATATATTTGAAATTATTCATGTATTTACTAATGTTAAATCTATTGATTTCCAATAATTTTTGATTGCCTAAAATCTTTATATATACATATTAATGTTGTCTACCATGTTTATTGATTATAGCAAAAAATATGCCTTCCAAAATGAATATGGTGGAGGAATTAGAATTTTGCAAATTTGACCATTAGATGTGATTCAAACGGGGAAATATGGCTATGGTAAAAAATTTAAATGTTTTCGTCATCGTTTTAGTCTCAATCCATGTAGTCAACCATAAACTCTCAATACCCATCAATCTAAAACACTTGTAACCACTCTCTCGCAACTTTTTTTCTTGATGAGTAAGCACTCACACTCTAGAGGGAACAAGGTGTATGACGTCATGTAAAAAATTCGGGATGTTTATCTCCCCATGATTCGGCTGCTTTTAGAGAAGCATGAGCGTATTGGGTTGACGTCTTTGACCAATATGCATAAGACGATTGATTGAGATAATTTTTTTACACGGTATCTATTAATATGCGTTAAATATATAAGTAATGCCAAAACTATCAATTTTCAATTTTGATCATTTAGGTAACACACAATCTTTATATGGTACTAATATTGTTTAGCATGTTTATTGGTTGTACAGAAAATTATACATTCCAAAATGAATAAGGTGGATAAAATAGAATTTGACAAATTTGACCTTTGCATGTGATCAAGGCAGAGAAATATGGATATGGTAAAAAAAAATTACATATTTTTGTTGTCGTTTAATCCTCGATTCACGTGATCAATTCTAAACTCTAAATACCCATCAAATTAAAATGCTCATAACCACTCCCTCGCAACTTTTTTTTCTCGATTAGTCAACTCTCACACTCATGCAAAAAATTTGGGACTTCATCTCCCTATGATTCGGCTCCCCTTAAGGAAGCAGGAGCATATATTGGATTGACCTCTTATGAAAATAACGGCTGACCGAGTTAATTTTTTTACGTGATACATATTAATACGTGTTAAATATATAGATAATGCCAAATCTATCGATTTTTAATTTTGATCATTTGGGTCGCACAAAATCTTTATATGCCTACTAATATTATTTAGCTTGTTTATTGCACTACAAGAAAAATGACCTTTTGCAAGGAATTTTTTCCTTGTAAAAAACTGAAAATTCCTTGCATTAACCCAAATGCAAGGAATGTTCCTTACATTTGAGTCCTTGCAAAGAGGCCCTTGCAAAAGAGCAAATACAACGACCCAAAATTCCTTGCATTTGAGTTCACCAAATGCAAGGAATTGTTCATCTCAAATGCAAGAAATTGAACACCTAAGGTTAACCATGGTTAGCTGATATACAAGGAAAATTCCTTGCATATCATTCCTTGCATTTAATATTATAAAAATTTAAAAAAAAAAACTAAAAAAAAGAACTGTACCCCAATGTCATTCCAGACCTTCTTTTTATTCCTTGAATTAAAAATAATTATTTTGTTTGTACATCAATAATTAAGGCTACACTAATCTATAACAAGATTAGCAAAATAAGATACATATGCACAAATAGACACAAGACCAAAAATTAGCAAATGCAAATCACTGAAGCTTGGGGTGAGTGTATTCTTGTGTGGGAAAAGTCATCCCAACTCATCTGTTCCAGAAATCCCCTCAAAAAATTCTATTTGAGCCTTCAAGTGGTCATTTCCTTGCTTCAATCTGAGAATATTGGAAGAAACCCAAAATATGAACTTCAAAACAATCAATGTAAAAGTGCAACAATAACAACCACAGTTTATTTCAAACCCCACATGTGAGATAATACAGTAGAAAATGTAGTTTAACAGAAGCCAAAGGCTGCTGGAATATTTTAAGTTCTTGTGTTCATATTTTGGTCTGTTCCATAAAGACCCTTGATCAGATCCATGACCTCTAGGAAAATAGGATCTGCCCTGCTCCTCCCCTTGGAAGCAAACATGTTGTTATTGATCCCACTAGGTAGTATTCCCGCGCGATGCTGCGGGTTTATGCTATGGGTTTAATTTTTTTTCTACTGATTTATACTATGGGTTTAATTTTTTTTCTACTAAGAACATTGTTTCATACTGAGAACCTTCTTAAGATAAATGATATTGTCTAAACAATCTCATATGTTATGATCCTCACATCCATACCTGAAAAAATTCATAGATATTCATGTATAAACCAACAAAAGGAAAATCATTGATGACAGGAAATACAAATCATCTCAAGCTGAATTAAGGGGAAATTATTCAATACCTTATAGCAGCAGCTTTGATGTCTTGAAAAGCAACCACCTTTTCATCCTACAACCTCTTGCTATGCGTAGGCATACTTTTTGCCTTGTAGGCCAATCCAATTTTTGGACACCTTTCTCTTCCTCTGGACATGCAAGTAACATAGATTTCCAATCAATTAAATTGCTTGATAAATCATTTTAGTATCTTTTTTTTTTCTAGATCAGATATGCTTACCAAACAAAGAATGTGCATAGCTGTTATTTTCCATGTATTCGTATACCAACAGTATTTAATTTCCTTCAATGCAGCAATTGTATAACCTAACCACATTTGGATGTTGTAAACCAGATATCATGCTACTTCATTCACAAACTCATGATTTTCTCGGTTTGATTTTGAAAAGAGTTGCCTGCAATTGTAGTGCCATCCAATAATATGCCCTGCATCGAACATGTTATCCAATTTTCGATCATTATGAAATTAAGGCCTATAAATTAAGATAGTAAATGAAACCTACAGTACCTTATCGACACAACCAAAATTGCTCACCAATTTTGTTTACAGGATCAAAGTTATTAGGGGCAGCTTTAATTTGCCTCAACGTGAAAAAGCCAGTCTGCATATCTAGTCCTCTCAGAGCTACCCAAATAACCAGGTTTGGATATTAGTAGTGTCCTGAAAAGTATAGGAAATGGAAGGGGTTGAAAAATATCACTACATGATTGTTGTAGAAATGCAAAAACATAAATATGACCCTGGAGAGCAAAGAGCATATGGATGATCCCATTGCCTGCCCCTTTAGTGTATGTCTTCCTGAACATGGATGACTAAACAACACATATCAAAATATTTGAAAAGTTTTTTATTATCTTCCAAAGCAACCAGCAAGGAAATTACAGGAGTACTTGTCTAGCAATAAACCAAACATTAGACCCATGCAGATGGTAGCAAAGAAAAACTCCAATTGCAAGATAATACTTGAACTATCATATTCTACTGAGGCACAGATTAAAATTTAAAGTGGAATAGATTGTAATAATGATGGAGATGGGAACCAAATATATTACCTCAATTTTTAACTTCACACATGGATTGAGTGTATCAAGCTTAATAACATACCTAGAGAATATGTTCTTAGCTTTTAAACCCCTATTTTTACAGCAAACTATAGAAGAGAACAAAGAACAATTAGTAAAGAATATATTTAATAAGTGTACAACTACACACTTTAAGCTAGAATATTTTGAGTAAGAACTCAGAACTAACATGGTAACTGATTAGAACAATAGATAACTTCAATCACCCGACAAAACTAGAGGCTCTAATTCTTTTAATTAAATTTGGTTTTGAGTAAAATTAACTTTTAAGAAATCTAAATCCAAGTGTTACTATACCTCTAGAAAATACTTATGGTACTTCCAATCGGCACCGCTTGAACAACTCTACCTATAATGGAGCCAAAAAGAACAATTTCAAACAGATTTTATACGAATGAAACACAAGTTTGGCACCCAAAAGATTGAAGCTTTCATAAAGAAGCTTGAGAGGCTGAAAAAGAGTAGATAGTGTGGTACTGCAATAAAGAAAAATCAAAAACCTTGAAATTCAAATGCAATCAGACAAACTCTAGGAAAATTGCATTCATAACAAAACAAAATTAAACCAAATGATACCCAAAATTCATTTGAGTCAAACCTAAACCATTAATTAAAAGCCTTCGAAATCAAACCAATGAGAGATACAAGGAAAGAGAGGTACAAATTTTACCTGTGCGAGACAATAGAGAGCGGTGGAGATAACGACACCTGTTGGGGTTTCTCGCTAAAGTTTGAGGGAATGGTGATTGGGCATCGATTTGATGCTAGAGCTACTGCCAATCATAAATACAAATCTGCACTGAGAACTTGAGAAGATAGAAGGCATAGCTAGCTAGATTTGGGTGTTTGGGATTTTAGGGTTTAGTTTTTCATCTTGTGGGGAACTGAGAGTTTCTTTTTCTTTTTTTCTCATGCGCACTGAGGAGTTTAAATTTGTATAATCCACTTTCCTTATCAGCTAATTACTCTCATTATACAAATTTCATGAGAAATAACTGAAATTTGCAGAGGAATAGTAGCTCAAATTTGCAGAAAATGATCGAAGAAAACCTTTGAGGATGTAAGCTTGAAGCAGCGCGGGGTCGAGCTGAAGCGCCCTATCACAATCTTGACCACATGCTTGTGCAACTCCAATTGGCTGTAACAGAAGGCTTTGTTGCTGCAAACACCAACACTCTCAGAGTCAGAAAATCGATCAAAGAATCGAAACTCGATTACGAAAAATTAAAGATCGACGAGGCTTGGAATTCGAGAGAATTGACGGCGAATTGAATTGAATTCAGTGAGAGAGATAGAGAGTGAACGAACGAACCAGATGTCCTGGATTGAAGAGGACTGGTTGAGGAGCGAGTCGAGGACTAGGATTGCCTTGGACCAGTCGGGCGAGCTGCAAATCTTAGCGAGCTCGACTCGCTCTGAGATTGCTGCCATTTGCGGTGGTCGGAGCGAGTAGACTCGGACAGATCGAGCAGCGGCACTCGGTTTTCTTCTATCTCTCTCTCTCTTTCTCACAGGCTCACAGCTTCTGGTTTAAAAGTGATAGATTCGGTGGAAAGGGGCCCGAGGTTAAAGGGGCCAGGCAAGGAAATTAACTAGAGTCCTTGAATTTTTAATTGAGGTCCCTACATAGCTGACAATCCATTGCAAGGATTCTATGGGGATATGCAAGGAGTTTGCCCATTTTTAGATCTCAGAGCACTAAATACAAGGACGTGTCATATTCCTTGCAACGTCCAAGGGTCAAATGCAAGGATATACAAACATTCTTTGCACAACCTCATCAAGTGCAAGGATTTTTAAGTCCTTGTATGTAAACCCGTTGCAAAAGGAGAAATTTCTTGTAGTGTTGGTTATTCTGAAAAGTATACATTCCAAAATGAATAAGGTGGAGGAAATAGAATTCGACAAATTTGACTATTGGATGTGATCAAGGCAGGGAAATATGAATATGGTAAAAAATTTACATGTTTTCGTCATCATTTCATTCTCGATCCACGTGGTCAATTCTAAACTCCAAATTCCCATCAAACTAAAACGCTCATAACAAATCCCTCGCAACTTCTTTTCTTGATCCATAAGCACCAACACTCTCGTGGAGATGAGATGTATCAACCCATGTAAAAAATTTCGGTTATTTATCTCCCCATGATTCGGTTTCCCTTAGGGAAGAATAAGGGTTTACCCCTTTGACCAATATGAAAGCGAAGGCTGACTGGATTAGTTTTTTTATGTAGTACCTATAATATACATTAAATACATGTGTAATGTCAACTCTATCGATTTTCAATTTTTATTTTTGCGGATAGCTAGAAATACATGTGCGTCTACTAGTGTTGTATTAACTTGTACATTGCTTACATAGTGATGCAGACTTTTGAAAAATGACAAGGAGGAAATTGAATTTTGGCAAACCAACCATTGGATGAGATGATGGAAATATTCTATTTTTCGTTGTAAAAAAATCAACCAATTTCATCATCTCATCGTTTTGACTTCGATCCATATGGTCAACCAATGATACATGTACAACACTATATTTATTAATTACATTCCTTCAAGGGCAACCCACCAAGACATAAGACTCTAGGGAAACTGACCGTTGGATGCAATTGTTGAGATATTTTATGCTCATTTTTAAAATATTATCTGCATTTGACTTCATTTCAACAAAGATCCATTCGGTCAACCATAATATCCTCATTATTACTAACACTAAAGTACAATTTGTCAATCCGTCATTAAAACTATAAGAGCACTTTTCATGATCATTTCTCATTTGATATACATAATACAACTACTACTCATGTACAAAAACTCGAGAACTTGATCTTGACTATTAGTTTTTCTAAACTGTTAAATTATATAATTAAAATTTAATCAAGTCAAAAGTCTACTAGAAAATTTAATTTAATTTTACTTTCAATTTTTTTCTTTCCAATTCATTTTTAGGTTATAACAATCTAAATTAAAAAAGGAAATAAATTAAATTTCCTTTTGCCAATAAACACCAAAAAAATTTGTAACAAAAAAATAAAAACAAAAATACAAAATATTGCAGTCCACATGGCTTAAACCATTTTTCTTTAATAAACACATGGCTAATGGCTTAAAGTTTTGCTGCCAACACAACTACTCCTCTGCTAAGTGGCTTCTTGTTCCCACTTACTATTGTACCAATCTCATCCAAATATACCCAACAAATATCTAAATACATCAAACACTTAAAATATTATCATGTACTTTCCAACTTTACCCTTGCTTTGATTTACAAACCCAACAACCAGATCCAAGAGACGTCAACAAGACTAGGAGTTGATCTCTCGCAATTGGACCTCTCTATCTATCTCCCTCATGGAGAAACCTTCGGCATTTCAAGTGACGATGAAGATATCGGCAACGATGCTAATTCGGAGCTGCAGTCCAGGTTCGGCAACATAATTGTTGTTGATATAACCTTCCGGTGGTTCCGACTGAGAAGTTTGAGAAGCTTGAAATGTCATTTGCATAATTTACAGCAAGCTAGCAATAACCTTCTGGTGTCCACTGATTAAGGAAGATGGATTTTGGATGCCTCTTGAACCCGAAACGCAGAAGACCATGGGCTATGTGCTGCTTCATTGAGTTCAATACTCCTCTGGAAGCCAAACTTGCCAAGGAGAAAACTCATGGATACAAGCTGGACAGATCACACATTTTTGTTGTCAGCATGTTTGATGACTTTGATTGATTCATGAAAGTTCTTGATCAGTGGGCTCTTCTAGAAACAAGACTAGTGTTCTCTCTCTTTGGTCTCAATTCTCAAATCTTAATTGTGATGATGGAGATGATATTTAGGTTTATTTCGAGTATATGTTTGTTAGGTTTGAAACTTTGAATGGTGCTTGCTGCCTAGAAGATTGCTGGGTTTTTGGCTGGGTGTATTTTACTTAGGGGTAAATTTGGAAAATTAAACACAATATTCTAGAGCCAGGTGTGTTAAGGTATTTGCTGAGTACATTTAGAAACACTTTTTTTTTTTGGGGGGCAATTTTCTTTAGCTTTAAACCCCAAAAGAAATGAAAGTAAACAGAAAGTTGCATAGCATGATCCCTACCCTTCCCTTCCGGATCGAGTGCTTTAACTTGCCTATCCATTTCATGAGGATAACACCAATTCCTACCAGGTTCAATAGCAAACCTACATTCTCAGATTTGAGTCAGTCCGACCTGATCCTTCTTTCAGCTAAACTATCATGGAGCATAATCACACCATTTTAATGTGTAACCTCCTCCGATGAAGCTCTTGAGCCACCGAGTACATGTTCGAATGAGTTTCCCTTACCATGCTCTATGTATCTACTATGACCTAAACTTTTCTTGTTTGCTTTTTTATGAATGGTTTTTAGTTTACTGGGGTAGAATTGAATTCTAAAGTCAGTTTACCATTTCGAGGAAAATCCGTGGTGAAATAGCCAAATAGGAGTAGACTTTATGAGAAGATTTCGATGTGCTTTAGTATAAGATCTTGTTTGATGCTTCATTTGTTATTAGACACAGCTCATTGTCACTGAGAGTTGAATTTTCCAAAGAGACTAGTTACCATTAATTTAGTAAAACTTCATCATGCCATTAAAGATTTTCATATTGATATAGACGCCTAAATAAATGTAAGTTTTAAAAGAAGCTAATATTCTCATGAAAAATCTTGAGTTTGTCTAATGGTGTCTATCATTTTGTTATCAATTCATGACACTATCAAGTCAAGTTTTTTTCCGGCACTACATTTATTTTATTTATTTATTTTTAATGATGTGCTCAAACTTATGACAGATATGTGCTAGCTAGAATTATTTCGATTGGAGGAGCATCGGTAGTGACACACGCAAGAACGATGCAACTTTGACACATGAATGGATGGTGGTGGAGTGGAGATCTTTAGATAAGTATAAGTTTTTAAGCAAGTAGGATATGGTTGTGGCGTCCCAGCTGAACTTCTTGCATATGCGCTAGCATGCAATTGTGAACTTGATGATCACAAATTTCTCAAGTCTTGAATAAGTTTCTCCAGATTAAGGTATGAAGAGCCATTTTTACTAACAGAAGTCCGCGCCAATTTTGCAAAATGATCCACCGACCTGGAAATCACCTCTTTATCTTCACCTTTCATCAAGGCTTTGATCATCTTCTCGACAGTCGATCTATCACACGTGTCTTTCATATCAACCCCAATCTTCCAAACCTCTCCAACCCATCTACTATTCACCTGCTGGTCTGCTAGTTGGGGCCAGCAAAGCATTGGGACTCCGGCCCAAATTGCCTCCAGTGTCGAATTCCACCCGCTATGGGTCAGAAACCCACCCACAGCTTCATGGGCCAGGACCTCTTCTTGCGGGGCCCAATCCACTATAACCTCCGCCGGGGTTACGTGACTCGCTTGCTCTGCTTCATCACTCCATAGCACATCTGAGCGGATGACCCATAGAAAAGGGGACCCACTATTAACCAATCCGTGCCAAAATTCTAGTAATTGAACACGTGTTAGTTTCACCAGACTCCCGAAGCTAACGAAAATAACAGACCCAACCCTTTGGGAGTCCAACCACATCATGCAACCACGGTCTTCTTGGCGCAAAGAGGAAGATAGGTTGTCGTCCACGACACGAGATTTGAGGAGAGCATGCAATGGTCCGATGGTGTAAATTTTTGAAAATCGAGAGGCAATGTGGGAGAGAATTGAGGATTCGAGGTCGTCAAAGGTGTTGAGTATGAGACTAGAAGCTCGAGTTATGGCTCTGGTCTCTTCCACGAAAAACTGGATAACCGGGTGGTCCGTTGGTACTCTGCAAATACTCGGTAGGTCTCTTCGTCGTAAAAGGCATTCCATCCCGGGAATGCCGCTCACCATCTTATCCATATCTTCATCTGTTCAAAGTAATTAAAAACATGCATTCCCTTCATTAGTGCAATCAATATAAAACTTGAAAACATGAAAATTGAATCCAATCAAATTTACTATTTGATTCATAACCGCCATATATAGGATAAAAACAAGGAAATAAAAGAGAAATTTTGAAGATCGACCAATTTTGGGTTTTAAAAATGACTTTTGACCTACGTTTCTAAAACAGTTGAAAAAAGACCATTTGTGAGGACAAAATGTCATGATTACCCTTATTAAATTTTTCAGGTTCGCATTTCTTATTTCTCACGCGAGGTGTTCTTCTTCTCTTCAACAAACAAATGGGCTTATGTGATGTGCCAACAATTTTCTTAATTCTCCCAAAGGAAAAATTTAAAACCATTGAGATTGGCTCATATATAGATTTTTGATGATTATATAGGGTTTAGGATTTATGTTGATTTTGTGTCAGAGGTTCCAGATTTGGGGATGTTTCTGCTATATTTTATGAGTTCATGTTCAAGGATTAGGGTTTGTTAGTTTTCGATTCATTGATTTCATGTTCAGGGTTAGGGTATGATAGTTTCCAATGTTCTTTACTGTGGGTTTGATATAGTGAGGGAAATTATATCTGATGGAAAAAGAAATTAAACTAAGAGCTGGTAGAATTTGATCTATATACAAACGAATGAATGATGATGAATGATGATGATTATTGGGGATGTTAAGGCATATATGTTGCTGGACTGTTGGGATCTAAGGCTTTGATATGCCACTCATATTAGTTGTCAAGTAATAGGTAGATAGTTTACGACCTTTATTACATGCAGTTGCCTCCCTTTATACTCAAACCATCAGCTGTCTAGTATCCTTTCCATTACACATGCACAGGCTAGGACTCAACCTCATACCTCACCTCCCCAGTGAAGTGATACAATTTTTATAAATATTTCTGTGATCGATGCATCACCCTACGTTGCTCTTAAGGCGGCGATGTATGAGAAGGGATGAGAAGGAAGGAAAGGGGAAAAACTAAGATGAAGAAGAAAATGGATAGGAGAGGATTTGTACGTCATGACGGTTGTATATTGGGGAAAGAAGAATAGTGGGAAGATGAAATAGTTTAGCTTATTGTAAGGGTAAGTAAGACTTTTTACTCTATTAAATGGTCATTTTTTAACTTTTCAGAAAATATGGTTATAAATCAATTTAAACGTCTAAATGTGGTTATTTTTCAAAATTTCACGAAATAAAAATCGATTGGCCACTATGGCAAGCAGTTACTGACCTAAGAAACTCGTCCATTCGACCTTTCAGCTAGCAAGATCAACTCAAAAATGATGGGTTGTAATAAAAATATGTGTGTCCCCAATTTTCTCTGTGTTGTTAATTCCTTGGTTCATGTCTCCTAGTTGCGATAATAAACACACAAAAAAATCTACTTCATTTGTCTATAACCAAGGTATGGTAATAAAAGCAAAGTAACTCTGTTTTTCCTGCTTCATTATTTGTATTAAACATGACCACTTGATGATCATAACCGCGATAGGATAAGAACAAGGAAGCAAATCAATGATTGGCCACTATGGCAGGCAGTTACTGACCTCCAAAAGGCAGCTGAGCTTCTTCAATTAGCTTGGGGATGCATGAGTAACACCAGAAGCTGCAAGCGCTGGTGGTGCGGAGGGCAATTACGGGAATTCCGACCTCCTCCGCCGCTTCAATTGCGAAACACATGATCCCGTCTGTTATCACACAGCCCAAAGAAGGCAGCTGAGCGGCAGAGCCGACGTCGTTTTTGCTCATGAGGGAGACCAGGAGTTGATGCAGGAGCGGCGCCGTTTTGGACCTCAGGGACGAGACTATGTCCATGAGATTAGGGGAAATGGAGCGTGGATGATCGGAGGGGAGGCCGTCGGAGATGGAGCGGAAGTGGAGAGTAGGGAATCGGGCGGAGAGGGCTTGGCGTTGGGTGAGCTGGCGGTGGTTATGCTCGGTGTTGAGGAAGGTGACGTGGATGCCGGCGTGGCAGAGAAGCTGCGCCAAGGCTAGCATGGGCTTGATGTGGCCTTGTGCTGGGAAGGGCAATAGTAGTACGTGTGGTTGTGGCCGGAGCTCCATCTGCATCTCCATGAGAGAAAGCCTCGCTTCCGATACAGATAAGGTGCAAAATGCAAAAGCTTTGGTGTGTGGAGAGTATTGGTCGATGATTATGAGGCTGGTACACCGTCACTGTCATTTGGCTTTTTGTCTGCAGGAAATAATGGACAGCTAGCTGAACACTGCTACAAAAGTAGGCTAAAGCAACGATCTTTTAATGTAGTGAAACTTTACCATGCGGTTAAATATGTTCTTAGACTAATAGACTCATATGAGATGATTTAAGCAGATTGTGAGTATTGAATAAAGGTAATAATCTCATAAAAAATTAGAGTTTTGTTTCAGAGAAACTGAAGAGTGAATTGGTGAGTCTTCTTCTCATATTGAGGGGGTTTATATAGGGTTACAAAGTAGTGTAAATTTGCCATACATACATTAGTATATTTGCTACACAATTTCTCTACCTCTCAATGTGCATTCCATACAAACCACACATTCTCCACTTCTTAAGTGCATACTCCATGATATAGACATTTTACCTATTTACTACAACACTCCCCCTTGGATATATCATGTCAGTAGTATTGTCTTGGAGGTGCGCTTCTAATTTGCCTCGTTAAAAACCTTGCCAAGTAATAAAACCCTGTGGGAAAAACAACCTTGGTCGAAGGAGAAAAAGAGCACAACGCGCGTTGAGTGTGGAGTTTGTTTCTGGATAACATGGTGCTTCTCTTGTTGCCTCATTAAAAACCTTGCCGAGTAACAAAAACCCAGTGGGATAAAAATAACCTCGGTCTAAAGGGAAAAAGAGCACAACACACCCTTCACGCTTTTGAGACGAACATGTAGACATCTCCCCCTGATGTCTGTGCCTCCCCCTGATGACAACGATCATGGGAGTTCAGATAATTTCCGCAAGCCAATTCTTGCCACATGTTTCTCGAACGTGGATTTGGGCAATGACTTAGTGAACAAGTCTGCCACATTGTCCTCAGATCGAACCTGGTTCACCTTGATCTTGAGGAGCTTCTGTTGTTGCTGATTGTAGAAGAATTTGGGCGATATGTGCTTGGTGTTGTCGCCTTTGATGTAACCTTGCTTCATTTGTTCAATGCAAGCAGCATTATCTTCATAAATGCTCGTTGGCTCATCTGTGGTAGACTTCAAACCACAATTGCTTCGAACATGCGTAACTATGGATCGAAGCCATATACATTCACGAACTGCTTCGTGAAGAGCAATAATCTCTGCATGATTTGAAGAGGTAGCGACTAGGGTCTGCTTTGTAGACCTCCAAGATATCGCGGTTTTTCCCATGGTGAAAACATAACCAGTTTGGGAGCGACCTTTGTGTGGGTCAGAGAGGTACCCAGCATCAGCAAAACCTTCCAAAACACTTATATCGTTTTGGGATGGGGAGAGGGAACGCAATCCACCATGTGTAGCGTTCCTGACACTTGATGGGTCCGAATCCATCTTCTTTCTGTAGGGATAGAACAAGCCCATATCGATCGTACTACTTAGGTATCGAAAGATATCTTTAACACCAGTCCAATGGCGTCGTGTTGGCGCAAAGCTATATCTAGCTAGCAAGTTCACAGCGAATGAGATGTCTGGTCTCGTGCATTGTGCTAAGTACAATAATGCACCTATTGCACTTAGGTAGGGCACTTCTGCCTCTAGCACTTCTTCATCGTCATCTTTTGGACGAAATGGATCCTTCTTTGGATCAAGACTACGGACGACCATTGGGGTGCTTGAAGGCTTAATTTTGTCAGTGTTGAAACGCCTAAGCATCTTTTGGGTATAAGCTGATTGATGAATCAGGATACCATCTCTACGGTGCTCAAGTTCTAAACCGAGGCAAAACCGTGTTTTCCCAAGATCTTTCATCTCAAACTCGGATTTCAAGTGTTCAGCGGTTTCCCTTAACTCTTTAAGGGTGCCAATTATGTTCATGTCATCGACATAAACCGCTACTATTGAAAATCCGGAACTTGTCCTTTTTATGAACACACATGGGCATAGTTCGTTATTGACATATCCCTTACCAATCAAGTAGTCACTTAGACGGTTATACCACATCCGTCCGGATTGTTTTAATCCATATAGTGAGCGTTTCAATCTAATTGCAAACGCGCTCCGTGGATTAGAGCCACTTGATTTGGGTAGTTGAATTCCATCTGGAATATTCATGTATATCTCCGTATCTAGATCCCCATATAGATATGCAGTAACCACATCCATAAGCTGCATGTTCAGTTTTTCGGAAACTACCAAACTGACAAGGTAGCGGAACGTAATAACGTCCATTACGGGAGAGTAGGTCTCCTCGTAGTCGATTCCAGGGCGTTGTGAGAAGCCTTGCGCCACGAGACGAGCTTTGTATCTTACAATCTCGTTTTTCTCATTACGCTTTCTAACGAATACCCATTTGTGACCAACTGGTTTGGTGTTGGGTGGTATTGGTACAATTTTGCCAAATACCTTTCTTTTCGTTAGAGAATCAAGTTCTGCCTGGATCGCATCTTTCCATTTTGGCCAATCAGCTCTACGTTGACATTCATCAACGGAGCGTGGTTCGATGTCATCGGTCTCAATAATCTCACGCGCCACTGAATACGCGAATACATCATCAATGATGATGGAGTTTCTTTCCCACGTCCCATGTACACTAGTGTAATTTACAGAGATCTCTATGTTCTCATGGATAGGTTCTGACACTGAGGCGTCCCCCAATGATGTCTCTTGGACATAACCATAATCCGGAACATTCTCATGGGACGGATTTTGAGTATCGATGATCAAAGGATTTATTTGTGCCTCATTCGCTCTTTTTCTAGGGCGAGTATCCTTCGAACCAATCGGTCTACCGCGCTTCCTTGCGGGACCTGCAGCCATAGATGCCACATTATTGCCATGTTGAGCAATGGTGCCATCTCCTGGCGTTATAGGAGTGGCGTTATGTCCATTATTCGGGACATCAATCCTTGCAGGCACGTTTGCAGCAGGTATGTGTGATCTCGTCACTTTAGCAATATCAGAAAACGCATCAGGCAGAGTGTCTGCTACGTTCTGGAGCTCGATTATTCTTCGCACTTCAAGTTCGGACTGTGCGGTATGGGGATCGAGATGAGACATAGTGGGGACAGACCACGACAATTCCTGTCGTTCCTGTTGAACATTTGTGTTCTTATCTCCCCTAATGATGGGAAGACTGTCTCATCAAAGTGACAATCCGCAAATCTAGCGGTAAAGAGATCGCCTGTCAAGGGTTCAAGATAGCGGACGATAGTTGGAGATTCATATCCAACATAAATGCTCATTCGTCGTTGTGGACCCATCTTAGTACGCTGTGGCGGCGTAATAGGCACATAAATAGTACACCCAAAAATGCGTAAGTGCGAGATATTAGGCTCGTACCCAGTCACTAGCTGTAACGCAGAGTAAGATTGGGTTGCAGTGGGTCGTAGACGAATTAGCGTCGCTGCATGTAATATTGCATATCCCCAAGCAGAAACAGGAAGATTAGTGTGCATTACCAATGTCCGTGCTATCATTTGTAGTCGTTTGATAGCAGCTTCTGCGAGACCATTTTGGGTATGAACATGGGGAACTGGATGTTCTACATCAATCCCCAGTGACATGCAATAGTCATCGAATGTTTTCGATGTAAACTCCCCAGCATTATCAAGTCGAATTGACTTAATTGGATGGTCAGGGTAGTGAGCCCGTAGACGGATAATCTGGGCGAGGAGTTTAGCATAAGCAGCATTTCGAGTGGACAACAGCGCGACATGTGACCAGCGTGTCGACGCATCAACCAATACCATAAAGTATTTGAAAGGTCCGCATGATGGTTGAATTGGTCCACAGATATCCCCTTGGATTCTCTGTAAGAACGGAATGAGTATTTTAGGATCCTTTGCGTAGGATGGTCTCGGTCCTAATTTCCCGAAGGAACAGGCTTTGCAAAATGAGCGAGGGGCCTTAGAAGCAACCAATGAGGATTTTGGTTGGGCCTAAGCGTCTGTAGCGCTATTAGAAGCAAAATGTGTGACTACATCTCCTTCTATGGCATTGTAGCCATTTGGAGGAACAATCATGGCGTTATGCTCATGGTTGGTGTCATCACATGGGACTTGGCCAGCCTTATGGCGCCCCAAGACGGCTGCAGCACCAGATGCTGCAATTGTTGCGGTCTTGTTAAGTCCAGGAATCAATTCTCGATTCTTGCTTCTTCTCATTCTGAAGAATGGATGTCCGTGTGAAGTCTTTAGTATACGGAGCATCATATCACGACCAGGGTGCCCTAGTCGGTCATGCCAAAGCCAATATGTGTCAGAATCCAAGAGATCTTCTCTTATGACATTATTGGATTCAATTGGTCGAATTGTAGTGACATAAAGTCCACTAGATTGACACATAAGTTTCTCTAAGATGCGCTTTCGTCCGCAATCATTAGAGGTAATGCAAAGGAACTCTTTTCCGTTCTCAGTATGCGTTTCTGCATGGAATCCGTTGGCTCTTAAATCTTTAAAGCTCAATAAGGTTCGATTTGCCTTAGGAGCATAGAGAGCTTCAGTGACTTTAATCAAGGTGCCATTTGGCAATAGGAATTGGGCCATTCCATGTCCTTGAACTAAACCTGATGGCCCAGCCATCGTAGTCATAGTGGAATATGTAGGCAACATCTCCAAGAATAATTGCCTATGTCGTAGAATGGTGTGCGTAGTCGCACTATCTGCGAGACATTGTAGTTCATCCATTCCTTAAGAGAAAAGCTCGTAATTAAAAAGGAGTCATAAAGGAAAGAACTCAACTTTTATTAATAAGCCAAACGGAATTACATCATCATTTATTTCATCAAAGAAAGCGTAATCCAATAAACTTAGTTAATGCAAAGCAATGGTAGTCGTCTAACTTCTTTCGGTAATTTCAATGCAAAGGTGACCAGGTGAGTAGAGAGATGTTGGTGGAGCAAAGGCTCGCTTAAGTACCAATTATCTCAAAACCTTTCTAGACATCACAATTACATTGAGTACGCCTACTTTTGAAGAAAGATTAATCCCATTGGCATCTACTATAGGATAATGTGGCGATTGCCTACATCTCTTGGAAAATGAAAGACTTAATCAAAATCGCCAGTTTCTGGGTTTTGATTTTTGTCGTCTTCCACCCTTAGATCGAGATTGCCATCTTGATCTTCTTGTTCCATGTAATTTGCCTCCCTTGCTTCACGATACATTTTGTACGCGTTTGCAACATTCTGGGATGCTTTACATGCCCTTGCCCAATGTCCAGGTAGTCCACATCGGAGACAAGCATCATTATGGTCAGGTTCCCTTTATCGAGGTGCTTTAGGAGCACTTTGAAAACGGTTGTTTCCATTGGTGGTGTTACCACCATAACCGGAGGCTTGGCCTCGCTCTCTCTTCACACGTTTACCTCCACGGTTCCGTGCACGCCTATCTTGGCGGTTTCCTTCCTCTTTAGGGCGAGAATATGGACCTGAACGTCCATAATTATCCCTTCTTTTAGGGTTTCGCTCCTTGCGTCCTCCCTTGGAGGTGCGACTATAATTAGACTCCGGAATTGACTTGGTTCCCACGGGTCTAGAGTTATAGTTCTTCACAAGTATGTTGTCGTGCTTTTCAGCTACGTTCATGACACCAATTAGCTCATGAAATCTTGTGATGCGTCTAGCATTGATATCAATTCGATAGTTTTTAGCTATCATTAATGCAGAGACAGGGAAGGTAGAGAGAGTTTTCTCGATCAACATCGTATCAGTGATTTGATGTCCACAGAATTCCATCATAGACTTGATACGAAGTGCTTCCGAATTGTAGTCAAGAACTGTCTTGAAATCACAGAAGCGGAGGCTTTGCCATCTCTCTTCTAAGTCGGGAAGCAGGGAATCACGGACGTTGCCAAAACGCTGCTCGAGTTCTACCCATAGCTTTCTTGGGTCTTCCTCATTGAGGTACTCATTTTGGAGCGCGTCATTCATGTGCCTTGTCATGAGAATGATGGCTTTTGCTTCATTAGCCTCTCTCTTTGCTCTATTTGCTTCAAAAGCAAGAGCTTGTTGAGGAGTAAGCACGTCCTGACTTGGCTCTTGGATCGTACTCAGGATCCCATCAGCCTTAAGATGCTGGCGCATATCACGGATCCACCTGTGGTATCCTGCGCCTGTTGTCCCTAGTGGGTTGAAGCTCAACTTGTTCAGGTTACTCATCCTGAAGAACAACAAGAAAATAGGGTTAGTTTCGGAGCGAAAAAGGCTACCACGAAAAACTATAAACTTTCTGAGCGTAATCGCTTTCAAGAAATTAGGGATTTTCTGAGCGTAGTCGCTTCCAAGAAAATCTTGATTCCAAGAGGGGTTTTGGATTAAATCGAAACAATGATGTATGTGGTCGATTGTTTTCTTCTCAACAAATTCTAAGTTTGGAGGACTCTACAAGCTCCAAGCTTGGAGTGAGCAAGAACCCCCACAGTTCGGCCTTTTTGGTCTCCCCTATGAAGAAGAAAGGGGGTAGAATAAGGGATGTTGGAAGTCCCCGTGAAAAGAAGAGAAAAGTAATAAAAACTTCAAAAACGGGAACTTTTAGAAAAGTTTACCTTAAGAATTGACCGGAAAAAGTGTCCGGAAAGTCGCCGGAAAAAGTGTCCGGAAAGTCGCCGGAAAAGTGTCCGAAAGTCGCCGGAAAAGTGTCCGGAAAGTCGCCGGAAAAGTGTCCGAAAGTCGCCGGAAAAGTGTCCGAAAGTCGCCGGAAAAGTGTCCGGAAAGTCGCCGGAAAAGTGTCCGAAAGTCGCCGGAAAAGTGTCCGGAAAGTCGCCGGAAAGTTGTCGGAAAGTCGCTCGACAGATGTGTCGACAGCTGCTCGGCAGCAGCTCGGCAGCTGCTGCGCAGGTGCTAGGCAGGCTGCTCGGCAGGTGCTCGGCAGATGGCTCGGCAGGTGCTCGGCAGATGGCTCGGCAGGTGCTCGGCAGATGGCTCGGCAGGGCCTCGGCAGATGCTGCGCAGGGGGTCTGCAGGGGGTAGGCAGGGGCTGTCGGCAGCACTTCGGCAGGGGCTCGGCAGCACTCGGCAGGTGATGTGCAGGGCTCTCGGCAGGTGCTCGGCAGGTCTCGGCAGGTGGTGTGCAGGGGTCTCGGCAGCTGCTCGGCAGGTCTCGGCATGTGGTGTGCAGGGGTCTCGGCAGCTGCTCGGCAGCGGTTCAGGAATTCCAGAGGCCGGTTCAGGCTGTTTTTGGCCGGTTTTGGAGGTTCTGAGACCGGTTCTGAGCTTCTGGGATCAAGGGCTTTGATATGTGATAGGATTTGGGGGTTTCTTGTAAGGTTGGTAAAATGACCTAGTTCGGATCATGAACTTTCACTACTCTAATCGATTTCGATTCTAATTCTAGAGCAATTTCGTGCTGATAACGTGTTTCAGAGAAACTGAAGAGTGAATTGGTGAGTCTTCTTCTCATATTGAGGGGGTTTATATAGGGTTACAAAGTAGTGTAAATTTGCCCTACATACATTAGTATATTTGCTACACAATTTCTCTACCTCTCAATGTGCATTCCATACAAACCACACATTCTCCACTTCTTAAGTGCATACTCCATGATATAGACATTTTACCTATTTACTACAACAAGTTTGTAATTTTGTGTATCAATGTATTACAAGATCAAGTAAGTTTTTTCCTGCACCATATTCATTTTATTTATTTGTTTGTTTTTAATGAGGAGCTCTAACTTATGACAGAAATGAGCATGCAAGAATGATGCAATTTTGACACATGATTGAATGGCGGTGGAAGAGAGATTCTTAGATAAGTATAACCTTTTAAGAGAGTAAGACATGATTATGACGTTTCTGAACTTCTTGCGCATGCAATTGTGAACCTTATACACATCAAATCACAAATTTCTTAGGTCTTGAATAAGTTTTTCCACGTTATGGTACAAATAGTCACTTTCACTAACAGAAGTTCGCGCCAAGTTTGCAAATTAAATGGCAAAATGAAACCAAAATAAATTTATTCTAAAAAGCCAAAATAATTAGAACTATTGGATTTAAAATGATAATTTTTTTTTTTTAATTACATGATTTGACAAACAGGTGATTTACTTAGATGAAATGACATGACACCTAAAACTAAAATTGATGTCACAAGTCTTAGATTGTCACCTAATTAGGCGCAGGACCTTTTGTAACAACTTCAGTTGGGTTAGTTTGTTATCTTTACTTAGTTTTGAAACAAGGGCTCCCATCTTCTCAGCCCAAGTCTGTCATACAAGATTTTAGCTCAACCCACTTTTCACAGAGCACTAGTAAAGAGCTACTTGAAAGAAGCCCATGCCTATTCATGGACCTTCTTATACTATTGATCGGGACCAGTACACATTTGTAATAGTATTGAACCATCACTAACAGAAATCCATGAATAATCTTTCCTTTTCTCCCTTTTTTCTTCTCTCTCTTTTTTGGTGATGCATAATGTGACCAAATCTACAAGGTGAAAGCCGAAAAAAGCCAAGCCACTGGAAGTTAGAAGAAGCTTTTGCAGTCTATATTATTTTCATTTGAGCTTTTCACTTTAACATATGCTCTTTAGTCTTTGCCCTTTAATCAGAGATTTTGTGTCACAAAGAGAAAAAGAAAATGTGGAGAGATCGCCCACACACACTGCCTTGGGTTAAAGGCGAGGTTGAATAATGCAGGTCCAGATTGGAACAGGGCCAAAATACCCAGAAAAGAGGGTAGGAATATGAGAAGGACAAGCCATAAAAACCAGAAAGATAACAAAGAGAGAAAAACTAATGAAAGATTCCCAGAAAATTAAGCAAGAATCCAAGTAATTTTCAACATCTAGTACCACCATTTTGTGTCAGTGTGACCTTCACACCTCCCTTAATTATTCTAGGAGTAGGGCTCGGTCTACATTGTTAATCGTTAATCAAATGACAGAACAAAGGGATGACAAGTCTCCCACAGACAATGAGATGACACAGGGAATAAATGGATTTGGCCAGATGCAAAAGCTTAAGAATCTAATAATTAATGAACGCTTTTGATCATCACCCATCCATTTGGACTATAAGTTAATAAGAGGAGTCATAGAGAAACATGCCCAATTTGCCTAGACTAATTTATGTGGGACATTTGTTTCTGTGCTTCAAATTCAAAGAATGCCTATAGATCTCTAACATCTCTAAACTATATTGTAAACTCTATAGTATTATTATACTCAAACACCTTATCGGGAAATCTTTTGAACTACGGTCAAATCACATTAGTCATCTTAAGTTGTTTTACGTATTAATCAAATAATAACATGTTAAACCAAATTGTAAAAAATTCTAAACGTCAGACATCACTTTAAAGTTCATTATCGTTGCACATTCATCTTTCTTGATCTTTGGCAAGTTTGTTTCTCTCTAACAAGATGATCAAGGCTGCTCGAATTTAGATTTTTTTTTCTTGGCAAACAACAAGAACTGAAATTTTAAAGAGAAACTATTACAGAAGAAGAACAACTACGCCTTCCAAGCAAAAACATAAGTAGACAACAGAGGCCCAAAAGACCTAGACGAAAAAAGAAACAAACAAACATAGTGAGCCTAAACCAGGCAAGCCCACAATCTTGGTTAGCCAACACAGTTGCTGTAAACGAAGAAGAACCAGCAGCGCCGCCGCCCAGGAGAACAGAGCCACCAGCAGCAACATCTAACTAGATCGAGAGATCGTTAAGGAGTTCGATGGCAATTTTGCAGTACCCATCATCCAAACCGAAAACAAAAGTCATAACCACATAACTCAAACCATCTCCAACAAGAAGACCTTCATATGCTAAGAAATCAACCAGAAAACCTAGTTGAAGAGAGAGATAGGTGAGATCCAGCAAGGAATCGAAGGGACAGGTACCCAAAGGGTGTTCAGTCCCTTGTAGCACCACCGGGTGCATTAACGGGTAAACTTCGTTTTGAATAGAGCTCAGAGGAGCATATACAAGGCATAGCAGAAGGAATAGGATAAGCATTATCGGAGATAGCAATGCATAGGTATAGCAACAGGTTTGAGGGGTAAAAAGGTAGATTTGGAAAATATTGGGTCAAGAACAACAGGACCAAACCTAGAAAACCGACAAAAAGGGAAAAACAGAGAAGACACAATGAAAGGGAAAAAACAAAGAAAAGGAAAGAGAGGCATATGACCTTAGATCGAAGAGAAACTCCAGGCAAAAGTGCCCATGGTGGGCGGGGTTGTGCGCCACCGACTCTTAAGGTGGGTAGAGAGAAAACTTGAGGCGAATGGTTTTTGCTCGAATTTAGATTGGGTGGTTCTGTTCAAACCTCCCAATTTACTATTTGGACCTCCATTGATTTTTGTAAAAATTTAATTCCAATTTTACCCTCTTTGACAGATAAAAAAAAATTAAAAATGAAGGGCATCTTTTTATAGAACTGCTAATTTAAAATTTTAGATCAGTAGTTGAGAACTCAAGTTGCGTTTCAATGTTATAGCGATTCGTTGTCGTAATTGACAATAACTTGGCAGTGGAGGTGGATGGTAGTGGTCATCATTGGGAAATTTTACTAATTGGTTGCCTTGCTGTTAAAATTATAGTTCTTGACTTATTTCCAGGTGAATGGGGGCAAGGTTTTCTACATTCTTTACATTTCTCTTGGCCTAATAGGCGGGGATTTGACTGTCATGCAGCATAATTTAAGTTTGATAAGAATATGGTATATTGGAAGTGCATCCTCAGTTGTGTGCATATTGCTTTGTTCTTTCACTCGAGAAACAAGAGAGATAGCTACTTGCTCTAGGGTCGAGTACATGATTGTTCAGATCGCACCATATATGTGATTTCCATTGCAGAGTTGCAGGAGATTATGGTACGTGATAGATAGATAGAAAAGAAGGTGAGCATCATAAACTAAAAAAAGGGCAAAATAGGAAGTTTGATAAAAATAAATTAAAAAGGAGGTTTATATAGCAGATTGAGAGATAGCTAAAAATTATAATGAAGAGTAACTTAGGAGTCTGGTGGAGCTATTAAAATAGATAAAAAAAAAAAACTAAACATGCTCTCTAAAATAGCTAATGAGCCAAAATAAAGTCTGCTAAAAATATTCTTTAGAGTTATGTGCGGTTAATCTTAGAATGATATAAATAAGTTGTGCTGCTATATATTCAGCAGGGCTGGGTACGGTTCGGTACCAGACCTTGAAGCCCAATACCACCTACCTAACCAAACATTGTTGGTACACAAAATTGGCTACCAATTACCGGCCAAAAAGTCGGTATACCAACTTGTCAGTATACCGAGATAGCCGGTTGGTTGGGCTTCCAACCGACTTAAGATTGGGCCAGCTTTCAGCCCCGGCCCAACTGCAATTGTAAAATCCCAAAAGGCCAAACATGTCCAGCAAATGAAAAATTGCAATAATCATATGAATTTAAAGGCCCAACCATAAGCAAATAAAGCAATACAAGCCTCAGTTCATCTTCATCTCACCATCACTTCAGTACAACCATGAGCAAATAAAGCAATACATCAACTTCAGTTCATCTCATCATCACTTCATAGTTCATACAATTTCTAATTCAAACTCTGATTTCTAATTCAAACTCTCATAGTTCACACTTCACACAAACGAATGAAATGATACGTTGCTCCAGGTCTAAGCCGGCCTTGATTAGATGATTACTTGAATTTATGAGATTGGAACAACGCCTGAAAAGCCCAATAAGAAAAACAAACTTAAAATTTATGAAAAACATTACAATTCACAGGTACATGACTATATTTTATTCAGTCTTAATTCTACCTACAACCATCACATATAGATAGTGAATACTGACATTACTCAAAATTACTAATTCATAATTCATTTGACATTATTTTGAAGAGGTATCAGTCCAGGCTGTTACTAATTCTACCTTATTCTCAAGATGAGATGTATCTATTACTCATAAATCAAACCTACCACAATTGCTGCAAATCAAATCTACAAAGAATTATCAATTATGCATAAAACGAATCAATGAATTATACCTTCAATTGTGCAGTGACTTTGCCTTCGTCTCCCTCAAACTCAGTCATTGGTCCTTCTGTTCCTGCAAGCACAGAAGGGAAACCATGAAAACCCCGAACATATTGGTAAAGAAAGATCAATAAATCATAGGTTAAGAACTCATAGATACCACTTGAGATTAATGGCAACAGAGACCCATTTCACTTGAGATCCACAGCAGCAAGATGCAAAGCAGCAAAAGCATTAGAGTCTTAGAGATTACTCAATTTAGAACATGAATCGAATGAATCCATGCACTTCTAGCTAAAATTGAAACAAAAATCGAATCAGTCTTAGGGAAAACTCACCAGCCGTAGGACACTAGGACATGAATCTCTTATCTCTAGGTTCGATTCTTGGATGGTTCGAACATCATCACTTCAAAGCGCTGAATGAGAGATCGAGAGGCGCCGAGGCGGAGAGGGTTCGGGTCTGAGAAAGACTGAGAGAGTGAGAGAGTGAGAGATTGAGAGAGGGCTCGATCTAACCCCCCTTAGGGTTTGGAAAATTTAAAATCGAACGGTTATAATTTAATATGAAATAAAACTAATAATAATCAATGGTTCAGATCGATATATATAAAAAATATATTTAAATAAATAAATAATATATACAATATACAGTTCGGTATGGTATACCGTATATGTCTAAAATTCAGTACCAATACCATACCAATATATCTCTCTCCGTTCGGTACTACCATACCAAATTTTCTATTACTGACATGGTCGGCTACCAACTTTTCCAGTTCGGCTCGAACTCAGTTGGTTTGTTTGTCTCGGCTGAAAATGCAAGCCCTAATATTCAGGTCCTCATAACTGATTTGCCAAGATTATCAACCTTATTGGATGGATAAAAAGGTCTTTAAAAAAAATTTGAAAAAAAGGTGTGTATATTAAATAGTTAAAAATATGTATTTAAAAGAATAGAAACCAGAATTTACAAAAGACAAAGTGACAAAAGATGAAGTCAATTTTGGAGAGCTCCCATAAGTCCAAATAAAACAAAACCGAAAACGAAAAAGAATCCTTATCCAACCCTAAATAGCCCAGCGCAGGGGGCGCCTAAAGCTAAAGTCCCCCCACACTCCAATCACAGAGTCCGCTGACGTCAGACATGTGGGAACCCCCCGGCCCCCACAACCCCCGTCGGGATCAGTGAAAAGGATCCAAGTCTTCTTGGAGGGGCCCACCATCCCACCTCCCCCTACCTTGATGTGACGCCATCTAGCCCTTCCCTCCCTACCCCGCTTTTTTCTCTCCACCGTCCGATCAAAACTGAAAACGCCATTCTCTCTCTCTCTCTCTCTCTCTCTCTTTCTTTTCCTCAGTCTGAGCAGTCAACAAGAGCTCAGTGACAGTGGCGTTGAAGATTGTCTCCATTCTCTGAACCTCTCTGGTGCTTCGTTTTCCGGTCCACCGGCTCCGGCGAGAGCGAAAGAAAACGACGCAGTTTCGGGACGCGGATTTCGAGAACGGCGGGTTAAAGACTCGGGCGGGTTTTTTTTTTTTTTTTTTTTTGGCGGTAAAAATTCCTTGCTTTGCTTGTAATTTACGTTGCTTCGGCCACCAATCACCACGCTGGATTGTTACGTTTCGGATCTATTTCGCGATCCAAGTGAATGCGATTCCTCCATCGTTAGAGAGAGAACTTGCTCTTTTCTCTCGGTTCCAGAAGCTTCGAGGTAGGCTTGAAATCCCTACCGCATTTTCGTTTTATCTGTGCTCTGTTTGGTAGCTGAGAAATTAGTCTGAGTATAAATGAAAGACGAGAGTTGATTTTCTTGAAATGGAAGACGAGAGTTGATTTTCTTGAAAGATGTATGGTGCTTGTTTATGAGGGGTTGATGATTGGAAAGTTTGAGGCTTGTAGGTTGATTCTCATGCGTTTTGACTCCTTTGTTTTCTGTTGAACCAAACAAAACATAAAGATTGGGGGTTTTTCTTCTTCTTTCTTGTGTGTGATTGCTTGTTTGGTATGAGTTTTGCTTGGATCTATGAGTTTCTTGCGTTGTATTTGATTTTTGTGGTTGATCTTGTGTTTAATCTTTGACTGTTGCGTTTGTTTGAAGCGAGATTCACATGAACTTCGGTAGCTAACTACTATCTGCGTCCTCTTCGTTTTTCATGAGGGATCCCTAATTGGAATGTTGCATCATATAACTACTATCTGCACTTGGATTCTTCTGCTTTGAATCTCGTATTCTCACAGTTATGTGTTATATTTGTTTGCCAGAATTTGAGGTTGCGTAAGAGTGCGAATTGATAGAGCAGATTATGATTATGGGCTGGCTGCTTGTGGAGCTCCAGAGCTACAATGCAAGCTGATGTAAGTCCACAAAATCAGTTTGTAGAACCTGCTGAGGATATGGGGTCCGTTTTAGAGCTTAAAAATAGCTCAAAACAGCAGAACAAGATTACCGCAGAGGACACTATTGTGCACCCCCAAGCGAATCGGAGAACAAAGCATCAAGAAAAGGTGAAAGTGAGAGCTGGTGTTGGTTCGGCAGGAAAAGATGCTCATCGCAAAGCCAGACAAGATGGAACTGATAGTGTCTTGGTCCAAGAAAAATCTTTGGGAAATCTGAATAGGCAGAGTAGGAAGGAGAAAGCTGCCAAAGTTGATGAGCTTGTAAGGCACATGTCAAACTTGCCTGGTTATCTACAGCATCCGGAGAGAGGAGAAAAACTGGAAGAAAAGGTTTTGAATTTTGGAGTTCTAGATTGGTCTCGGCTAGAAAAATGGAAGCATAAGCAGAAGCATTCCCCAGGAAAAGGTAGCCATAATACACCTTTGGAAAATATTGCTGCAGCATCTATATCGTCTGGTCTTGTTCGACCTGCGTCACGTCCTGATCAACAGTCTCCGCGTTGTTCTAGTCTCAAGTCATCTCAAAAGGATGTCCTTTCTCAGGGTGTCAAACCTTCTGCTCAGAGTGTTGTGCGCTTCCAAGACTGTGAAACCCCTTCAAAGAATGGCACTAATGGGCAGAAGAAGATACCCTTCCCCAGCAGGTCTTTTGGTAGAAATCACTCCGATATAATGCTTGATAAGGGAAAGGGAAAGAGTTCAGCTCAGAGGATCAGTTCAGTAAGGGAAGCTGCACCAGGTTCGAAAAGTTATGGAGTCTCATTCGGTCAAAAGGAAGATGTGAGCAGTTGCGACAGTCAGGCCAAGAAGACAAAGGAGTTGCAAGAATCAGATATCAAGAGAAAGAATACTGATGAAACGATCATTTCAGAAACAGGATCTCATTCTTCAAAATCTCAAAGTTATGACGTCTTACTCAGTTCAAAGGGAAAGGCCATTGCTTGCGATGACAAAACTGAGAAAAGTGTGGAAGAGTTGCCAAAGTTAGATAGAAATCTAGCTCATCAGCCTTGTCCTGTTGAAGTGAATGACATTTTTCTCCTTCCACCAAAGGCATTGCCCCAAAGTGGCTCTCCAAAAGTACTCCAGCTTTCAAAACCAAGAGCATCCTGTGATGTGCATTTGGCAGAAGCCAATATGATTAGCTTCTCAGGTGACTTTTCTACCAGTGAGATGGACTTTGAAGAACAATATTCTGAAGTTTCACATTCATGCCCACTGCCTTCTGCAGGGAAAAGGCTTACCAGTTCAAGTTTCGATATATCCAAAACATTGGATCAAGAAGATGCTGAACTGTCAACTAGAAAAGGTAGACATCCATCACCCAATCGCCGATTTAGCTTCAGCTTGGCGCGGCTTGGTAGAAGTTTCAGTTTCAAGGAAAATGCAGCTGTACCACAGACAAGTTCCACATATATGACTGTCAAGTCAGGCCCTGTGAGACCCGAAACTTCTGATTGTTCAGATAATCCCAAGGGAGAGAAAACAAGTAGTCATAACAGAGCTAGGTCTAGCCCATTGAGAAGGTTGCTAGACCCAATACTGAAGCACAAGGAGGCAAATCCACTCCATTCTGCTGAAGCTGTTAAGGCTATGAAAGCAAATCTTAATACCTTCGTCCCTAGGCCAATTAATGTCAGTGAGTCGTTACAAAAAGAGAAGCGTGAGGCATCATCTGTCCAAGCATTGTTGCAGTTAACGATGAAGAATGGACTTCCTTTGTTTAAATTTTTGGTTGACAGGAGCAGCAACTGTTTTGTGGCAACCATGAAAAATTCATCTGAGAAGGATGATTTTGGCCAGAACTTTACATTTTACTGTGTGAATGAAATCAAGAGAAAAGTTGGCTGGATGAGTCAAGGAAGTAAAAGCAAAAGTTGTGGCTATGCATACAATGTTGTTGGTCAAATGAGGGTTTCAACCTCTGATTTGTCTGATGTTAATGGGCAGAACTTCTGCAAACATATAATAAGAGAGTCTGTTTTGTTTGGTATGGAGCTAAGACAGCAGGCAAATCAAGAAGCACCACAATTCATGCTAAATAGGGAGCTTGCCGCTGCTGTTGTCACGATACCCAGCAAAGATCTGAGCAATGAGGAAGCTATGGAGAAGGGCTGCACCAAGTGTTCACCAGAGCACGGATTGTCTTGCAACTGGGAAGACAGTAGTATAGTCATACTTCCAGGCGGCGTCCATAGCTCACCAAACAAAGGAGAGCCTTCACCATTAATTACCCGTTGGAAATCTGGTGGATCTTGTGATTGTGGAGGTTGGGATGTTGGTTGTAAATTGCGTGTTCTCTCAAACCAGAACAAGTGCCGTCAGAATTCCAAGACAACCACAGCTTCTCCTAGTTCAGATCATTTTGAACTTTTCGCTGAGGTACTACTACTTTGTTTTCAGCTAAGCACTGTCTACCTGCACAATAAGTAATGCTATTATTAGCTATTATAACCAATTTACATGTTGGTCAATGTACTTCATTTCAGGGGGAAGCTCAGGAAAACAAGGCAGTCTTCAGATTGGAACCAGGGAAAGATGGAACCTACTCGATCGAATTCAATACGTCAATTTCTTTGTTGCAAGCATTATTCATCTGTGTTGTCATATTTAGCAGCAGCCAGAAGCCATCAGATATGTCCAAAGCAAAAGTTTCTCACGAGGCGACTTTGAATGGAAATAGTGGAATCCAGGTGACTGCGCCATCCAAGTATGCTCAAAATCCACCTCACTCCCCAGTTGGGAGAGTCTAGTTTTGTGCAAGGGAAGCCATTCTGTTTTTCAAGTCCAACCATCAATGGGCTTGAAATAAACGAGGAAGCAGTGGAAGAACTCCTAGGTCTCATAGTGAACACAAGCCATCGTTGTGTGAATCTGCTGAAATTGTTTAGGGAGACGTTAGCAAGAGTACCTGTTGCAGAAATTGAGTATGACCGTTGTGATTCTGTTCTGGTTGTACCACTGTACCGATATTACCATCTGTAAAGGAAAAATTGTCGTTCAATAGAAAACTCGGAAACTTTCAACATTTTTGGAAAATTATGTAAATATGCTTTATGCAAGGGGCATTTCACTCATGCTATAGACACCTCTTAGATTTTCTGTAAACTTGCACTTTTTTTTCTTTGTTTTTTGGGGGGGGGGGGAGTAAACTGTTTTTTTTTTTTTAGAATGGGGCGGGAGTAAACTTGAACTTTGACGCGTAACAAAAGGGATGAACTTTTTCCTTTACGCATCTAATATTAGTATGCATTCAAAGCTTCCACAAAGACTTTAGGGGTAGACTGGTAGCCCTGTGATTAATTTGATATTATCAGTGCTTATACCATCCAGTATTATATAACAGAACTGAAAATGTAAAATTGATAATCTGCAATTCATATATGGTAAAGAATAGTACATAAAGGTTCACAAATCGCCAACCAAACATGGACAAAAATGGCAATTGAGAGGGAACTCGTACATCACATATGTGCTATAGTCTGCAAACTTCACAAGTCTATAGGTGAAGCATGATGAACAGAGATAAACCATTGACCATCAATCCTCTCGAACACATTTGTTACGAACTGTCCTCCCCAACTGCTACCTTTTGTCTTGACCAATTCCACACAAGAAACAAACCCCATATCCCCTCTAACATTAGCATTAACATCCTTCAGCTCAATCTGTAGTGGAAATTCATAGTTCGCCCATACGTAGTCCCAGCTAGTCATAACATCCTCATAACCATATATCCCACGTGCACCTGGGTGTACACAACAGACTTCATCCCGTTTGGCCCAAAGAGATTGCATTGCAGCCAGATCCCCTATTCTGAATGACTCGTAAAATCGAGAATTTGCTGCTAAAACAGAAGTCATACTATCCTCCCGCAGAAGTCTTAGTCTATCCCTAATTTCTGCTGCCTTAGCATAGTTCTCCTCTGCAATGGCAATATCTAGGTCCCGCGTTAAGGTTTCTGCATCCAATATGATATTTTCGGTAACTGAGCTATCCTTTGAATCATCACATTTCGCACTGCATGGTTTTAACGATCGCAGACCAGAGGTGGGAAGAGAGGATGCTGCACTGGAAAAAGTCAGGATTAGAAGTATTCAATTGGATGCTAGATTGCACTGAAGGTTAATGGACTTGAAGCTATGATAACACCATGGGGAGCCATTACGAGTCAAACCTTAACAACAGTGATAAACATACAGATTATAGTGGCAAGGCTAGAAAAACTTACTGGATTGTTCAGTTTGCAATTTGAGACGACCATCTCCAGGCAAAAACTGAAATCTATGCCCTCTTTCAAGAGTATTTGCTACAACTAAATTGTGTTTCCTCGATGGTAAAGACAGATGATGAAGCATCCCCGAACTATAACATGTACACGGCAAGCTGTTAAACTCCTTAAAAGAAAGATGTCCCTAAAAAATAAGGTCAACATCAGTCTCAATAACCTCAACTAAGAATACAAAACGAGAAAATTGAACGCAAAAGAAATCGAAGATTTTCTTGGAATCCTAAAAGAACCCAATCATTACATATGAAAATCTATATTCTATAGTGCCTTCCAGTATCAATTTCCACAAATCTTGGTCGTTGAGATTATAGAAAATTCTAAAGCAAATTACGCACTTTGCTTCTGTTTCTTTCATTTTTGATGAAAACCATTCCATACATGAGATTTCAAACAATCAATTTTGACATGGAAATGCAGAAACAAAGTGGGCTTCTTTCAGAGCTCAAAATTTTAACACATACGACCTCAAGCTTTACACAAAACCTCAAGCTATCTGATCAAATTGAAGCGAAAGTACACTTCTTTACGATAAAGAAAACATAAATTAACATTCTTGCATCAATCATACGCCATTTTACAGCCAAATACACATGAAATGGGCCAAATGATAGCATAATTAAACAATATCAACCCAGCTTTTTCAAATTGGGGAATCATACAGATCAACACAAAGAATACAATATAGAAGAAAAGCATAAGCACAACTCACATTTAAGCAGAAACTAGATCCATGAAGCGCCATGATGAATGTGTATTCTTGCAATACAACCCAGAATTGTGTATAATATGAGTTATGGATAAGGGTTAGGGTCAGGGCTGAAAAGGCTTCTGCCTTTTGAGAGAGAGAACCAGAAGAAAGAAATCTAGGAGGGGCATTTGAGACCTGAGAGGATACAGTTCATTTATTTGGGCTTATCTGAAATGGGCCTGCTCAAATAGATGGGCCATCTTTTGGACCTTCCAGAAAAGACGTCATTTTCGTTCTGGAAAGTGGAACTTCTGGGGACGTTTGCATGTTTACCTCCAATGGTGCTGTTGGCTCCAAAAGACATTCCAAGATTAGTAAGAAGATTTCTTAGGGATGAAAATAACAATAATGTGAATGCCCATCACTTTCTTTCCTCTACTTGGAAGAAGAATAGCATAAGATATTGCTGCTTTGCTTTGTTTTTGTTTGGAAGTTTCCATAGCTCAAGTTTCACATCTTTGACAACCCATTTTCTTGTTATTTTATACACAAATGGAGGGGGGTGAGGAGTAATGCAAAATTCACATGCCATGTTTGATCAAGACCTTAAGAGTAGTACTATATAATCAAATATTTTTTTTTAATGGATATTTTGACCAGGTGTTTCTCAACTTGCTCAAATTGTACAAGTCAATAAGATGGGTCAAAGAAAATTAGAAATATAGTTTTGTTTTGTAAACATCAGTCTTCCGTAAACCCAAAGTCAACAATGTATGGCCCTTCAAGATTCAAGGATGAAACGGCATATTTAGAAAATTTGTTGAATTTTTTCAGTGTCTAATTTTATTTTGTACTCGTCATATAAAATAAAAGTTATTTTTTTTTACTTTGTATCATGTTATTCAAAAGAAGTCTTAGTCTTCTCTTTAAAATAACAAAATAACATTTTACTCGTTAAATCGAGACATTTATGAATAGTGAAATCCTGAAATGCAATGTAAATAACACTTTTCAAAATTGTGTAGTTCGGCCTTGAACATGCATGGACAGCTTTTTGAAAGACCGTATCATGGTCCATGGGATCTTTTAGAGGTCTACCATGGAAGAAGCTTTCTTTCTTTCTCCTCAATTGTAGATTTGCAGAGAGCACATAGAACAGATATTTGTTTTTGGAGGTGATAGAAAATGACTGGTCATGTTGCATAATTAGTTAATTACAAAGTGGCTTCTTCCGTGGTCCTAATTAGGTCAAGCTGATCCTTCAAATTTGTTGGCTTGCTAGTTTCAGACATACAAAGTATCCTTGCATACAAGTAACACATGGAGTCAAGCTTTGCCCATCGAACAAGAACATGTTAGTTGGGACCTTAAGACCATTTCAACCACATTCCAAACCTTCCAAAAACCCTAGAGATTCTTAAACATACATAGCAGCTTAATCTAAATTAGCAAGTTATAAAATCGTTGAGTGATATGAATTTCATTTACATACTAATTAATCAATCAATTATTCATACAATCATTAGTCGTTTATATGAACTATTAGCCTATTATAAATAGTTAACAATCGATGGATCTATCATTTAATACGTACATAATAGGATTCGTGGATATGGTTTAAGTTCGATTTGAATTATTCGAAATACAAACGACTAATGCTACATTATGGTTGCCATATCCATCGATCACACACGCCACGTATGCGTAGTGAAATTGGAATCTGAATATGCAGAAACATAGGAAGATATGGAAATCTTGAATTTTTGTCATATATAGAAATAAGGAAGATGCAGAAGTAGCAGGACGACGACTAGTCGTTATCAAATGGAAGAAGCCGCCTTGGCCGCTGGTTATTGTCGCTGGCCTCTGCATTTGAGTATTTGGCCTCCTCACTACCGTTCACTAATTCTTTCTCCTCTATAATTTCTAGTCCATTTTGTGGCACCATTACCTCCCGTTGACAAAGTCATAGACGAAACTACCCTTATTCAAAGGGGTAAATCATATGGGATTTTATAAATTTTCATGATATTTCCCTAGAAGTTAACTTTTAAACAACAATAATAAGAAAAAAGTAACCATGTTTTTCCCTTTTATAGCCTATTCTATTGTCAAACAGTGAGAATATTGCAGAAAGCTTAGTGTCATGGTATGTTACACATAGTTTCGACTTATTATCAGCTTGTATTTTCTTTACCTTATGTAAAATCATAAAAAAATAAAAAATACAAGTAAGAAGTAAATATCAATTTTATTTTGAGTGAAGTACAATATGTGAGTCTTGAAATATCAATAACTCAACACTTCCCATAACGTTTACGAAATGCCAAATATGAAGAAATTTTTTCTTTCTTTCGCGAAATGGAAATAAGCCTTATTATAGGCAATAGCTCCATTATTAATGGCATCTTATGATGTTTAGGTGGATTACATTAGTAGCCGGTAGCCACCAATTAACACAAGAAAAATAAAATCCTCATCCATTATTATACTCTTCAAATTTCGAATTACAAACTATACGAATTAATATAGTGAAAATTTTTTTGTCCTGGAAGCAATCCGAAGCATCATTGGAGAATCTAACCCGTCTAATCATACACACGAGGTACGGAAATTTACACCAAAATGGTAAAAAGAAGTCGTTGGAAGGTAGGGCAGTATAAAAATTCAGAGAGACAGACAGTGGTAATGTAATGTATTATGCAATTATGCACATCAAAATTAACCCCCACAGCCAATCATTGACCCCTACATTCACGTACGTCCCACGTGCTTTTGTTCCTCCTTCCTCCATTATTACCACACCGAGTAATAATTCTCGCACATTTTACTGTTTCCCAAAATTGATTACTTCTTAAGAAACTAGAAAAGAGATTTAGGAATAAGTTACTCTTGCATTTCCTTAAGTTCATATTCTTTTTGATAAAGCGACAAACTTAGTAATGAATAATACATTCCATAAATAGAATATCAATAATACAATTAAAAGAGAAATAATAGTCTAGAATGATCAAAATATAATAGCATAAAAATGTAGACAAGTAAAGTTATCAAATTCAAAATAATGGTTCGTTTTACACACGTTGAATGAAGCTTATTAAGGTTGTCCAAACATGAAAAAATGACAAAATCAACAACTGAGCGAGAATATCATATCCGCAAGCAAAGCAGCAGAGAAGTTTACATGAAGTTTTCATGAGGCTGATCTTCAGCCATCATCCACCCGGACAAAGCATCAAAATGAAAGAGAACAGAGCTCAAATAGTAATCATCATGGTAAATGAACATTTGTCTGAGGCCTAAAAACTCGAATCACAATTATTTACACCTATGATTTTCATTGTGATTCGAAAATAAAAGTAATCAACTCCACGAAAATAGGTTTCATTCCTCTTTATGACTTACCCCAATCATTTTTCTCCCTTTGGTAACTACAAACAGTAAAATATGTAATTACTCATAAAATAAAAGTGATGAGTAAATTTGAATCCATAACTTACACTCTAGAAACTTTGTAAGGAGATGCGGTATCCCAATTTGGGATTCCCAAACCCTCAGGACCAAAGACGTCATTACCCTTTTCCCACTAACAACGTGTACACCAACGTAATTAAAACCCCATAACTCATTAGCTTTGATTAATCAGCTTCTTAAATCAGAATTAACCCCAAGATAATTAATTAATAAAACAAAAGCAGGCTGTGGCAGGACGGACGGTCACGATTTACCGCCTCTTCCGCGTCCGCACACTCCCCCATTCTAAAACTGTAATACAAAATTGCCGCCCTCAGAACCAGAATATCTGCCCTTTCGCCTCGTTTCCTCAATTTTAATTTTTAATTAATCAATAACACGCGGAGCCGGAGTGGGCTTCGCTATCGGCGATTTTTTCACAAGCGCAAAAAAAAAAGAAAAGTCCTTTTCTCAAATGGACTTTTTCTCTCTCTACACTTCTCTCTCTAAAATCCCTTTGTGTTTATTAATAAGCCATGACTTCTTTGTTAGTGTTTGAATTGGAATCGTTTTTTTAATTTTTTTATATTTTGGTTTCGTTCTTGTTCATCTCCTCTTGTTCTCTCTCTCAACTGTCGCCCCCGTGTTGAACTCGCGTGCTGGCCCCAGCGCTACTAGACAGACCCTGCGAGAGAGAGAGAGAAACGAAACCCGCCCCTTCATTCGTAAAATTAAAAAGGAATCAAAATCTCTAATTTCAAAAGCCACTTTTCGCAAAAGCGTTTCCCGATTTCATATAAACGATTCAGAGCCCCTCAGCAGCAGCGACTGGTCTTCTTCTTCTTCTTCTCCTTCGTCCGGTTCGTTTTGCCGGTTTAGATCTCTTTTTCCGATTCGTTTTGTTTGATCCATTTCACAACCGCCGAGACGACGACGTTTTGGAGGATCGGGATGAGGTTGACTCTGTGAAGTAATATGGAAGTGGTGGTTGAACCTATAATAATAACTGCAAGAAGATTTAGAAGAAGAAGATGACGCTTTACATTGGTCGCGAGTCGTCCAAGGTTGGTTTGCTCTTTTCCGCTTTGCACCAGCATTTATTATCAGCTTTTTCAAATTTTTAAAACATATAATCAATTTCTGCTTTTGTTACTTGTCACTGATTTCCTCGTTTTTTGATTTGTGAAAGCTTTGGAAGAGGATTTGCGCCGAGGTAGTCACCGAGATCAATCTCCTCGCCACCAATTGGAAGTATCTTCTTGCCGGCCTTGTTGGTCAGGTGAATTTTTTTTCGAATTCAATCGCTGTTTTCGTGTCGAAATTTCGAAGCTCTTTGTGAATTTAGTTTACGATCGGGGATGAACACTGGTCCTACTTGGTTGATTCGGATTGAAAATCATTTTGAAAGTTATTAAAGTTACAGAGTCATGATTTGTCACATTTTCTGAACTTTTGAGGAAGATGCATGCTTTTGAGCATTATAAAAAGTTTCGTGTCAGTTTAAACAGGTGGTTACGTTTAAGGCTGGTGAGAGTTTTGGATTTCGGAGCTGATTCTAGTTTTCTAAACTTTTTTGATGCGTAGCATTCAGTCCATGAGACTGCTAAGCTCTTTGTAATTTGGAAGGAGACGCTTTGAATGTCATTCTGTTGTTCATTTTTGATTCTCCGAGTCTTCTTCATTTGATATGTGTGTGTATGGGGTGTCCCATATGGCTAATTCGTGTTGTTTACAGTACATACATGGTCTAGCAGCTCGAGGAGTTCATTATATACATCGTCCGGGACCAACACTGCAGGATGCTGGTTTCTTTCTTCTTCCGGTTGGTGCCTTGTGAACTTTTGTTTGGAAATGCTGTCTTACATTCAATTTTGTGTGGTTTGTTGTATTGACTTTTTTGGTGTTTGCAGGAGCTTGGGGAAGAGAGAGCTTACATCAGTGAAACCTTGTTCACCTTCATCTTTTTATCCTTTGTCTTGGTAAGGTTCATTATGTCATCTTTGCAATGCTTTCATCTCTATAGCGTATTGTAATGTGCCTGTATTCTGTTCAATCTCTGGGGGATGTAGTTGTAGATAGACCGAAAATTGATTTTTATTTTCAAATGACGATCAATTTGATGTATGTTGTTTTAAGCTGGCCTGAATATAAAGTCTAAATGTACCGTGCGAATTGACTACTAAATTGTTGCTTTTCTCTTTCAAAGAGCTTCCTATATGAGAAAAGCTGTTTTGTAGCCCTAAAGTTTTATTGTCAATATGCGTAACCGACTCAATTAATCTTCACATAACGTGAATAACCGAAAATTTCATGGCAGTTTTTCCTCTTTAAAGTGTCTTCATATACTATTTTCTTTTTCAATCCTTTAAAAATCCAAAATTTAGGGGTGTTTTACACAAGACTCTTTTGTAGAGTGAAGCACTTGAACTAGGCTTATTATTTGCAGCCATGCTGTTTTCAGTTTTATGGTTGTTTTTCCTTTTCAACGTTCTTGCTGTCTTTCTGTTTGAATGATTAATTTAAGCATTCATCTGATTTGTCCTCTTCTGTTGTGGTCTTGCTAGTTTCACTTGTGCATATTCTGTTTACATTATTTAATTTCTCCTAATGTGGTGCATGTTCTGTTGCAGTGGACTTTTCATCCTTTCATTTTCAAGAGCAAAAAGATATACACAGTTCTAATATGGTGTAGGGTTCTAGCATTTTTAGTGGTAAGTGATGGTTATTGCATTTTTGCCTATCCTATTTCATGTTTTTCTTTTTGGATTTTTATTTTCCCCATAGTGATTTATGAGAATGTTGGTTGAAATGACAACTTACCTCTATAAATAGAATTTGAGAGCTTGATTCCGTGAATGATTTATTTTGGTTTGTAACTATTCTCACCCTAGTACCTGATTTTGCAAATAGGTGAGAAACTTAATGATGTTGATGTAGTTCTTTTGGTTCATTTGATTTTTGGAATCTTATTAGTTTTTTTTTTTCGTTATGTAATTTTTTTGGCGTACCTTTTTGAACTGATGAATATAAGTTGGGCAGTGTTGTTATTGTTTTGTGTTTTGTGTATGCTAAGTTCTGTTTGGAATAGAGAAAATGAGACATCATTTCTTTTTTCTTTTTATTTGTGTGGTGAACATATTGTCATACAGTCCCAACATCTTTTCTCTCTCTCTCTCTCTCTCATAGTTGCTACTGTTTGTTGCAGACTTGTCAGTTTCTTCGAATCCTCACATTCTACTCCACCCAGCTTCCTGGTCCAAATTACCATTGCCGTGAGGTTGGTTGATTGTTTATTGGTTAAGGTCTTGATGAAATGTAGCGTATGGTATGATGTGAACTAAGTTAAGTGACAGGCTATATCTTAAATATGCAGGGCTCTAGACTTGCTAGGTTGCCTCCTCCAGAGACTGTATTTGAGGCCCTTGTGATCGGTAAGTTTATTTGCTTGAGGTCTTTTGTTGCATTGGGCCTTATGCTTTGTCCTGATTTGCAATTCCTATTTATGCAGTTCCGAGGGGTGTACTATATGGCTGTGGCGATTTGATTTTTTCATCACACATGATCTTTAGTCTCACCTTTGTGCGCACTTATCAGAAATATGGCACACAGAGGTAAAATATGGGTTACCATTTACTGGTCTGTTGAATTGAATATAAATGCATTCTGGATTTTGCCTAATTTTTAAGTTTCTCACTCGGTTACTCATTGTGATCATTGCAGATTTATAAAGCAGTTGGCTTGGATGCTTGTTGTGATCCAGAGTTTGTTGATTGTGGCATCCCGCAAACATTACACAGTTGATGTTGTTGTTGCATGGTAACAAGAGTTTTATATTCTTCACGTTCATACACGTTTTTAAACATACAAAATAATTGTTTCTGAATTCTCTTCTTGGCTGAACAATATGGTTTCTCCAGGTACACTGTTAATTTGGTTGTATTCTTTATCGACAAGAAATTAGCAGGTTAGGATGTCTCCGTTTTCAATTTCTTGATATTTTTGGTTAGACACCTCTGGAGCAGTGGTAGTGACTGAGTTGTTGATGCAGAATTACCTGATCGGACAGCTACATCATTGTTGTTACCACTAAGCACGAAGGACAAGGACAGCAAGACTAAAGAAGAGAATCACAAGCTATTGAATGGAATGTCTGGAGACCCCGCTGATCGGGTATAGTAATCTCATTATATTATCATTTCTGTGTAAATCATCATTCTATTATTTGGTCTGGACCAGCATTGACAATCTTGCCGTCATATGTCTCCAGAGGCAAAGAACTCAAGTTAATGGCAAGATTCTAGAAGACGGAAACACAGTAGTGCATGCCGATGCTACAATGAACGGTGCATAGAAGGGAACGACTTTGCTGCAAAACAGGAGAGCTCTGCTTAAATGGCTATGGTTTGGTTAGGAGTCTTTTGGACCTTGGCTACGCCACATGATTTGTTGTATCTCTAGTGGAAATGAAAATGAAACTCGGCTATAGTTTTTTCACATTTTTGCAGTCCTCTTCTGTTCTATTTAAGATCATGATCAGCATGTACCATGGACTTACATTGTTCATAGAGAATGAAAATCTTCTGTGCTTTATGAAAAGAGAAGAAACGTTGTAAAAGGAAATGCCATCATCCTCATGTCACAAAGATACGAGGCATTATTGCTTACATGATTTTTTAAACCTCTTTTTACCTTGGTTTTTAACTTTCGGAGTAGTCTTTTCACTGTTTCAAAGTGATGGATTTTGGTCCTTGGGGTGAGCTGTAGATTCAAGTTGTCTGTTTCGGAACATTGATTTGTATTACCCCCCAGTGTCCTTGGCCTGCATATTTCGCAATGCACTGCAAAACCGAGTCAGCACCTCACATGCCTTCTCTTCCCTCTTAAGATCTTATCACGTGGACCGATAACGTGCCTTCCTGTCTCTCTGTGATCATCCCATCACATTTGACGCTATAAACTTTGGGTTTTTCTTGGTCTTCTATTTAATTGCTAAATATCCATATTAAAATCATTCGGAAATCTAGACTAGTGCAAAAGCAAGAAATTCAGTTCTCAGAATTTAAAAGTAATTTGTCATCGAAAGAAAAATAAATCTAAAAGTAATTTTTTGAAACTGATCGGAAGAGAGAGAATATATTTCTAGACGTCTATTTTATAATGACCTACATTTGATGTTTGTAAAAGATAGAAAGTGCGTATTGTATTCTTTCTAGTAGTTTATAATGTAATTTAACTATCAGAAGTGGTTTTTCTGTGTGAATTATCTTTCTGTCAAATTAAAAATTTATAGATCATCTATCAAACACTTGTATTGACAACACAACCTATTATAGAATTTGATTAAATGATGTGACTGTACCATATCAGTTGTCACTTGAGGTGTGATGCAAGTGGTATCTAAATAATTCACTTAACATTATTCATCGTGCTTAAGCAAACACAAGTATACTATATCACCTAAAAGTGAAATGCAATCATTCTTATATGATTCAGTAACTGTTTTACAAGAATAAGTCATCCATGTACATCTAAATTGAAGAATTTTTTGGTCGTTAAATAATAGGATAAAAGTCTACAAAGTTGAAAATGTGAATACCAACTATATACCTAGCTTGTTCTATATTCAATTTTATGATTAGGTAAGCACCCTTTCAAATGGATAAGCCACTTTACAACACATAAACACAAACAAATGCCTCTAGTTTAGTGGATTACATCACACACTGCGAATCTAACTGGTTATTTGGACACTTGCAAGTTGCAACTGTACATAATACATTAGATCCAACAAACAGAATTATACAGATTTGTAATTTGGATTTAATCCAATCTAACAAGCTTTAGCACCAATCCATCATTACAAAGTAGATCTTTATCTTTATCCTTTTAATTATCATATAGTTTCTTTGCTTAATAATTTTGCCGTATCACAGCGAATTGTGCTTCTTCCATGTGAGCTTTTTTCCGGTGACATACACTTGACAGCATAGTGACCCCAACTGCCCCACCTGTGCTATTACCAGAAAGCAATGACCAGAAAGCACGCCGGCGCAATTTAAGCGCCAAAAGCTGGTCAAAAAAGAGAACCAGAGGGTGAGGGAGCATCGTTAAGTATGATTATGAACAAGGGGTGCAATATCATCACGATCTCTTTAGTTTTTATGGAAAGGGGGTGGTCGTGGTCCTATAAAAGACCCCCATATGGGTGCATGTTCCACTGTTGCTACTTGAGTAGTAACAGACACTTGGGGTCACACGGTGTCTCCGATCATGAATTACTCAATTTCCGGTGGTTTAGTCAAGATGTTTGATTGGGATTCTTGGATACAAGTAACATGCCTACATGCAGATTTGTGTGGTTGGGTTTTGAGAGCTAGCTAGGCTTAGATAGATGGGACATGTGATGCTGTAGGAGTGTAGGATGTGAACCTAGGGGTCTGGAACGTTGGAGATGATTCTGGTCTTTCTATAATTTGGAATTGTCACCCTCTTGAAGCTAACGAAAGGAACCTTGTCGACCTATTTTGGTTGTCTTGTACAATTAACTGATTTGTAGTGTTGATGGTTGAAGTTTCGTGTTGGAGGTTCCTCGCATGTTATGGCAATAATGGAGGACAGAAGACTTTATAGTGTGATAATCGTTCTTGTGGTATTTCTCATTTATACAAAACGTCTTGTGTACTAAAAAGTAAAAATCTTCTTAAGGAATTTTAGTTCTAAAAATTAGGATTTTACCAACTTCACCAAGAATCCTACTATATTTTGATTTCTAAAATGTTAGTATACGAAGAGATTCACAAAAAATGAAAACGACTCTCATAATCTCATATTTTATGTACTTCTTCTGGATTAGTAAATATGTTCGGTCAAATAATAATAATCAAATTGAAGCTCATGTTGAGATAATGTATGATCCACCATCAGTTATTATTCTAGTGTCACTTTTCACATACAATGTTGAGTAAGATTCTAAAATTCCCCTCAACAATTAAAAAAAAAAACTCAGAGTGGGAAGAAGTGACTACCCACCTCCCTCAAGGAGTTTAGTTTTTACAATGATAACTTCATTAAAATCTCTTTAGACGAATGGATCGACTCCTTAATTTCTGCGACTCTCATTCCAGCTTAGTAAACATACTCATCAAACCAGAAGCATGATGCGAAATTAGTAATGGACAATAAAGTTCTTGGATTAGTGATAAGCAAGAGAGACAATTGGCCCATTAGCACTGAAGTCCATTAGCTAATATTATGTTAACAGGTCCACTCCTTGTGATAGGCCTAATCAAAACGCCTTTGTCTACCAACAAATACATACTTGCATCTAAAATCAAACAAAAGAGAAACAATAATTGGGTCAACGTTGTCATACTAAGGAAGTAAGGATCATCTTGAAGTAGTTAAGAACCAACTACCAAGTTTGACTAGATTGTAATTTACTCATTGTAGATTAAAAATGCCTTCTTTCTCTTCTTAGTGTGGATAAATAGAATTGGTCCTATGATAGTGAACAAGTAATCAAAGAGAATAAATTGATAGGGACCATATAGCAAAACTAATTAGATGGACAATCCTATTAATGCAACTCCCACCTCTTCATCAATTCCTTTGCTTGACTTTCTTGACTCATTAAAGAATAAAAGACGGCCATTAATTTGACCCCTAATCCAACACACTAAACCAAACCACTAAACTATTTCTCCTCTTGAAGAAATGATGGCATTGCAGACAATCACCAGAAAGCACAAAGTGGAAGGAGAAAAAAAAAAAAAGGACCTGCCCTTTTGCATCCCTTTGCATTTTTGCTTCACACAAAGTCTCTCTCTCTCTCTGACACTCACACTGTGAAAGCCTCATACCCAACACATGAAAACGTGAGGGACACACTGAGCCTGATCATAATAATGGCTTCCCAAAATCCCAAATAGTAATAATAATAATACATTAAACAATTTCAGAACCCATTTATTTTCTTTTGTTTCTTTTATATTCCCTCTTCCCCTCTTACTGAACTTACTGAACCAGATCATAGATATTTGCAGCAGCAGAGAGCTCAGAGCTGTGAAGCAAAGCAAACTGAATCAACTTTGGATCCACAGCTCACTCTCTCAGACTCTCTGAGCTATGATATCCACCCTCTGATCATCCCCACTTTCACTCACTCTCCACCGCTTGATCTTTCCTCAATGGGAGCCCGCTGCTCCAGATTCTCTCTCTGCTGGTTCCACTCCCACCTTAAACCGTCCGTCCTCGAATCCACCGACCTCGGTAAGTAACCCTTTCAAAGCTCACACCTTTTTGTTCTGTTGTTTCTGTTTTTGCTTTTGGAGAAAAAAAAAAAGGAGTAAAGCTTTGATTGCGTTCGTTGTTGTTTGCAGAGAATGGGGGCGGCAAAAGCGACAAAAACTCGTGCCCGAGCTTCACCGAGTTCAGCTTAGACCAACTGAAAGCCGCCACGTGCGGCTTCTCCTCCGACAACATAGTCTCGGAGCACGGCGAGAAAGCCCCCAACGTTGTCTACAAAGGAAAGCTCGACAACAACGCCGACCGTTGGATCGCCGTCAAGCGCTTCAACAAGCTGGCCTGGCCCGATTCTCGCCAATTCCTCGTCCGTAGTTAAACTTATCTCTCTTTCAAATAATAAAGTTTGCTCCTTTTTTATTTTTCAGTTCAGTAATGCAATAAAGTTTGTTCCTTTTTTATTTTTGAGTTGAGCAATGTGATAAAGTTTGGTTCTTTTTAATTTATAGGAGGAAGCAAGATCGGTTGGGACATTGAGAAGTGAGAGATTGGCGAATCTGATTGGGTGTTGTTGTGAAGGAGATGAGAGGTTGTTGGTGGCTGAGTTTATGCCACATGAGACTTTGGCAAAGCATTTGTTTCATTGGGAGAGCCAGCCAATGAGATGGGCTATGAGGTTGAGGGTGGCTCTGTATTTGGCTCAGGCTCTTGAGTATTGTAGTGGTAAAGGGCGCGCATTGTATCATGATCTCAATGCTTACAGGGTTTTGTTTGATAAGGTAGTTCAATTGGTTGAAGTCTTTTTGTGAATCAATTTGTTTCTGCTGTTTGGGGATTTTTAACTTGGGATTGGTTCACATTGGGTTGAGCAGGATGCGAATCCTAGGCTGTCCTGCTTTGGACTTATGAAGAATAGCAGGGATGGGAAGAGTTACAGTACTAACTTGGCCTTTACCCCACCAGAGTACCTCAGGACAGGTATGATTATCGCCTTATCTTATCGGACAATGTTGGAACTGTTCTGCATTTTTGCTAGAATAGTTATTCGGTGTGAATGATTGCCTACCTGTTAGTAGCAACTTGTGGTTTAGTCACATATCACAGACACCACAACTTAAAACACCCATTTGCTTCCTAGAATATGGATGGTTTCAGTGAATTGGGTGTTGGATAATCAAAAGTTGTTTTGAGATGTTGAGTACATGAATTTGGATTCCATTGGTTGCTGACATGCGTAGAAACTAGCCTTGCAGAGCTCTTCTCTTTACTATGAATTCCATTGGATTCAAGTATGATGTAATTCTGATACATTGTTTGGCTGTGTCTTTGGTTGGCAGGTAGGGTGACACAAGAAAGTGTAGTTTACAGCTTTGGAACCTTGTTGCTAGATCTTCTAAGTGGCAAACATATTCCCCCCAGCCATGTGAGTTTAATGATATTTGTCTTTTGTGAAAAATGTCAACTTGAATGAGAACTAATGTGTTAATTTTTTTTGGAGAGCAAGATAAGAGTCCCTGAATTTTTGTTGGAAACAGATACCTCTGTCAACAGAGAAATAGAGAAGTCTAAGCATGTGGTTATAACTAATTTACCATGTTATATTCGTTTTTACATGGACGCTGGAAAATTCCTCCAAACTTTGTTTCCATTTCTTTCATTTGGTTTTTATTAAATTGGTACGCTTCTTTATTTCACAGTTAGCTTCAAAATTGCAGAAGTAGCAAGTGTAATCGGGGTTTACAAAATTTATCACCTTTGGAGTCCAATTTTATGACTTCAAATATTGAGCTGAGTTGATCAAGTAAGAACACTTGGGGCTTACCATGTTTGCATGTCCTTTTTGAAGGCACTAGATCTTATTCGTGGCAAGAATTTCCTGATGCTGATGGATTCGGCTCTGGAGGGTAATTTCTCAAATGATGATGGAACTGAGTTAGTACGCTTGGCTTCCCGTTGTCTGCAATATGAAGCTCGTGAGAGGCCTAATGCGAAATCCCTTGCCACTGCTCTTATGTCACTTCAGAAAGAAACAGAGGTACGGTTTTGTATCATTATTGTTGGATGTGTCTTCTGTATGTCGCAAAATTTTAGTCTACCTGATCCCTTGAACGCATATATAGGTTTTTCCTTGTAAATTATTACTCAGAGCCTAATGGCTTGTACTAGTGGGCCAATACAATTGCTCTCTGTCACCACTGCCACTTTGCTGTTCCTTCTCTCTTTGATTAGAATCGTTAAAGCCAAAGAAGCATCGCCATTCATCTCATATTACTGTGGATAAGCAGGGATTGAACAACTGTAGCTTAGTATGAAGTGTTGACCTAAGTTATATCTAGATTAATTATACATGTGCAATGTGCAATACATCAACTACTCCTCAAAGTCACAGACCAACTTTAGTTTACATGTATAAAACCCAGTCATAGGTTGGACCTCGACTCTAGGGATGCTACTGCATATTGAACCTAAACATGAGCTGGCATTTATCTTCTCATGGTTTTAAACTTACTATCTCTATTACCATCGTAGTAGAAACACAAGCCTATAAATTGGGTTCCTCTTGTACATTATTACCAACTTCAACGTCAGAAAATAATTATATGTTCGGTTACCCTTTTGTGTTTGTCAATACTCTAAATGTTTGACCTTCTTGATTCTAACCTCATTTCTTTTCCGACTCGAATAAATAAAAGTAGTGGGGAAGAGAAGATTTTGTTGAATAATGAATTTAAGTTTCCCACCATATATTGTGGGTACGGTATGGTTTGTCAAAGCTAGCCTGCCTGAATAAAGGTTTCTGATTACATCGTTTCTGAGCAGGTTGCATCCTATGTTTTGATGGGTATCCCACAAGAAACTGCATCGTCAACACAGCCACTGTCATTAACACCTTTTGGTGAAGCTTGTTTGAGAATGGATCTGACAGCCATACATGAAATACTGGAGAAGAATGGATACAAGGATGATGAGGGAATTGCTAATGAGGTCTTTTGTCCTACCCCTAAACAGTATCTATTTTCTTTCTTATTCTTTTGGTAAATCTATTTGGTGCTAATTCTGCTTTTGGTGACTACAGCTATCTTTCCAGCTGTGGACTAATCAAATGCAGGAGACCTTGGATTCTAAGAAGAGTGCAGATTCTGCTTTTAGAGCGAAAGACTACGCAACTGCAATTGATTCCTATACACAAGTGAGTCCTCTCTCTCAGAATAATCTTAGACTGGCGTGCAATAATCACGCTTTCATTTAACAGGCCTTGGTGAGTCTTCGGTTTGATAACATACTTTTGAGGTCTGGCTAGCTGTGGCTAATCTGTTTTTGTTCATCTTTCGGCTAGTTCATTGATTGTGGGACAATGGTATCACCAACGGTGTATGCTCGGCGTTGTCTGTCATACTTGATGAATGATATGGCACAAGAAGCCCTTGGGGATGCTATGCAAGCCCAGGTGATTTCTCCCGAGTGGCCCTGTGCTTTATATCTTCAAGCAGCTTGCCTGTTCAAGCTTGGAATGGACAATGATGCACAAGAAACGCTCAAAGATGGCACAAACTTGGAAGCCAAAAAGAACAGAACTTGATGTGTATAGGAAGTTTTTTCTTTCTATTTTTCTTTAAAATTGAGGGCATTACTATATATGTAGTCTTGTTTAGTCTTTTGTATCTATTCTTTTGATGTCATTATCTCCGTATATTAGCTTCGCTTATTTCACCCGAGGATTATTGGAAATTAACGTTTGCTTTGATAACTGTTGTTCAAGCGCCTTGTAATATTCTTTCATGCCTCCATGAAGTTATGCAGAAGACCTTGCTGACCTGAGTCTGAGACATCATCATAGTGACTTGTACTTTCAGATGCAATTATGAAATTATGCAGCAGTAAATTTGAATTCCAAACTCTTTAACATATGAAAAAAAGCAGATTTAATGTCAAATAGGAAGATTAACTTCCCTTTATTACTTATTCTGTAAATATAAACTAGTTTCTCACTCTGTAAACATAAACAAATGAAACAACCAGTTGCATACTTATTCTGTAAACATGAACAAATTAAACAACCAGTTGCATACTGAGATTTGTATTTTAAAAGATTTGAGTTCAAATAGCCATGTAAAATATCTGAGATGCCGGGATAATCCGCCTCCCCAAATATCTCTCTTTCGTAAGCTGATTGTAGTCATTGTACTGTCTTTTCTAGGCCAACGGGTATAGCTGTTAAGTTGTTTACAGTCTGTTTGGCTTTGGGGCTTCCTTGTAAGTTATAAGTTGTAACCAACAAATACCAGCGAATAAGAAAAAATAAAAACCGCACTAGACTGAATATCTTCTTCCTTAACTTGAAATTCCCATTACTTGTCTTTCATGATGTTTTTATCCATCAGAAGTGTCGTCAAGGGCACACGACCACATTGCGAGCAGTATATCCCTGGCCCGACGAATCATCCACAAGAAGTCCTATCTGGCTACAGCCCACCTTAGCCCATGACGAGGTTGCCATCTGGTTGTTGTTTAAATTTGGTTCAAGACCCATTTGAAGTTTTCAAAATTGAAATGGGTGTTCGATCTCGGCTCTTGTAGTAAGATTGAAACTTTTCCCAAAATGGGTGTTGAAATTTCACTCCCCCTATAACAAAGCTATACAGATATTTTTCCAGTTTTCACTTTGATGGTAATTTGAATGTATTGACATGAGAAATCAAGTTTATGATTGAATGGTTCGATCACAATCATCACATGGTCCGTCTTGATTTGAGAAATGCAATTTATGATTGTAAGCTTTTCATTATGTGGTCTTGTATTTGAAGCATGTTTTAATCAAGGATATAAACAAGAGGATGTGAAGGACTAATAAGGCCCGCAAACAGCTGGAGAATTTATTCTCATCTTCTATTGTTGGAAATCTATCGGCAATTCCATCCGCATTCACTATCGATAGTCCAACTGTCTAACAGCCTAAGAGATTTATAACCCCCCTCTTCTAGTTTCTTCAACTCATTACGCATTTTGCTCTCTTCTCACTGGAAAAAAAAAAAAAAAAAAATTTCTGCTCTCTTTCTCAACTCGACTCTCTTGAGTAGAAATCCATGGCTGAATTTCTTACTTTTGCTGCCCAGGAAATGCTGATCAAAGTGGCTTCACTTGCTGCTCAACAGTTCAGTCTTGTATTGGGTTTTCATGGTGAACTAACGAAGATGAGTGAGTCGCTGAAAATGCTTGAAGCTGTGCTACGAGATGCTGAAAATCCGCGACAAGATCAGGGCGAGGCTGTGAAGCTCTGGTTGGAGAAGCTTGAAGACATAGCTCATCATGCCGATGACGTGCTGGATGACTATGGATATGAGCTTCTTCGACGTAAGGTGGAACTGCGAAACCAAATGAAGAAAAAGGTGCTAAACTTTTTTTCCCTCTCCAATCCCATCCTTTTTCGTCTTAAAATGGCACATAAAATTAAGAAGATCAACACATCTCTGGATGATCTGAGAAAAGATGCAAGTGGTTTGGGGTTTATTGCTAGGCGTCCCTTAGCGGCAACAAGCTTCTATGATGGAAGAATCTATAGGGAAACCTACTCTGACTTCAAAAAAGATGAAAACAATATCATTGGAAGGAAAGATGTTGTGGAAGATATAGTGAAAGCCTTGACCAACTCAAACAACAATCAGAAAAATGATCTTTCAGTTCTAGCCATCGTGGGTATGGGGGGACTTGGGAAGACCACTTTGGCTAAATCTGTATATCATGGTAAGATTGATCAACACTTTCAAGAAAAGATGTGGGTGTGTGTGTCTACCCCTTTTGAAGTCGACTCGATTTTAAGGAGGATCTTGGAGTGTCTTAAGCCTGAACATGCTGCAGTGCAAGCTATAGATGCAATATGTAGAATCCTCAAAAAGGAGTTGAAAGAGAAAAGGTATCTTCTTGTGCTTGATGATGTTTGGAACGAAGATGCTCAAAAATGGGAAGAATTGATCAGTTGTTTGGTAAACGTCAATGATACCCAAGGAAGTAGCATCCTTGTCACTACCCGTAGCGATAAAGTTGCAAAAATGGTGGAGACCCTTCCTAGGTGTGATTTAGAAAAACTATCAGATGATGAATGTTGGCTCATATTGAAAGACAGAGCAATTCCAGTTGGGAGTGCTCCTATAGTTGAAGATCAAGAGAAAATTGGAAGAGAGATTGCTAAAAAGTGTGGAGGTGTACCATTAGTAGCAAAGGTATGTAAATTATGACATTGATTAATTTGAAGTTTTAATTTCATGCTTTCTACTTATTCTTATTTATAATCGATGAGAAAAATTTTAAAATTAAAAGAGCTACAAGAATATTTAGCGGTATGATGAGGTAGCGCTAGGAGTAGATACTCCATTGCTTTACTGTATGTTTTGTTATTGTTATATTTTGCCACACTTTTGTTTTGTAGAAATCTAACTTATTTGCTCACCAATTTTACTATAGGTGTTGGGAAATATGATGCGCTCTAAAAAGTGTGATGAATGGCAATCAATTGTGGAAAGTGGTATATGGAATTTACCAGAGGAAGAAAATAGAATATTGGCGATCTTGAAATTGAGTTTTGATGAATTGAAATTTCCATCATTGAAACAATGTTTTGCATACTGCTCCATGTTCATCAAAGATTTTGAATTTGAAAAGGACGACTTGATCCAACATTGGATGGCTCAAGGATGGCTTCACCCTTCTCCTAACCAAGATAATCTAGAGATGGAGGATACAGGTAATGAATATTTTAATATTCTATTACAAAACTCATTTTTTCAAGATGTGAAAAGGGACTCCTTTGGTAATATAGCCTATTGTAAGATGCATGATCTTGTTCATGATCTTGCTGAACGTGTTTCAAAGTCGAAGTACTTGCGCTCATTATTTTCAAATGGAGTAGTCCTTGACAACAACTCACCCGGATTTAAAGCTTTACGTGTTTTAAATTTATACAAGGCAGACATTCAGGAGCTGCCAGATTCAATTGGAAAGTTGAAACACTTGAGGTATCTGAATGTCATGAAAACAAAAATAAGAGCTTTTCCAAAATCTTTGGGACAACTTTATAACCTTCAGACATTTAAAATGCCTCATCTCCTAGAAGAGTTCCCAAAGGAAATTGCAAATTTGATCAACTTGAGACATGTTTATTTTGATAAACATGTAAAAGTTCCAGCTGGGGTGTTAGGAAGATTGACTAATCTCCGATCATTACCTTTTGTAAAGATGGGTAAGGAGACTGGTACTCTTATCGGGGAATTAGGTGGCTTAAACCATCTGAAAGGTACCGTATCTTTTTATAATCTGGAACATGTAAGAGATAAAGAAGAAGCAGAGAAGGCATATTTAGTGGAGAAGAAACATCTACGCAAGTTATTCTTTAGATGGACGCCTGGTAGACCAAGCAACAGTGCTGACAGTGACGAAGTTGTACTTGAAGTCCTGCGGCCACATTCTAATCTGGAATTTTTGGAGATTCATGGCTTCATGGGTGTGAAATTGCCATCATGGATACTATCCACCAACTTAAAAGAGATTGAATTAGAGGGATGCAACAAATGCGAAGAAGTCCCAGCACTTGGTCAGCTGCCCAATCTTGTACATGTGAAGATGAAAACCATGGAGAATCTGAAGTGTTTGGGATATGAGTTTTATGGTTATGATCACGAATCTGATGATACAAAGGTTTTGTTTCGTGCATTGAAAACATTATATATTCAGGAGGTGAGAAGCCTAATTGAATGGATGGAAGTGCCAACAGGAAGAGTGACGGTGTTTCCTTGCCTGAAGGAGTTGGCCCTGAAAGGTTGCGACCAACTGAGAAGTGCTCCCAGTCATTTTCCATGTCTGAAAAAGTTGGTGATTAAAGGCATGAATAGCGGAGGCAGTCCAATAGCAAGTATTCTAAGCAATAAACTGACCACTCTCACTTCTCTCAAGATTCGCAATGTGAGGGGACTTGCCTGTCTGCCAGGAAGGTTGTTAGAAAACAACCAGAATCTTTCATGTATGCTGATAGATGATTGTGAGGAGTTTACTTGTATTGCTCCTCCCCAATCACAAGGGTTTGAGTACTGCTGCGCGTCTCTTCAGGAACTGACAATTAGGGGGTGTCCTAAGCTGAGGTGTTTACCTGATTATGGGCTCTCTCTTGAGAAGTTGGAGATAATAAATTGCTCCAGTCTAGAGTCCATCCCTATCATCCCTGAGCACGGTGGTCTCCCATCTCTACGCGAATTGCGGATCCTAGCATGTCCTGAGTTATCCAGTCTACCTGATGGGCTCCAATACTGCACATCTCTTCAAATTTTGCTAATACGGAGCTGCCCAAAGATAACGTCCATTCCAATTCCATCTGAGGGCCTCCCATCCCTTGATTGGCTGTCTCTTTCGGAGTGTCCTGAATTAGCAAGCCTACCGAGTGGACTAGGCTGCTGCACCTCTCTTGTTACTTTGGTGGTAGCAACGTGCCCTAAGCTAACATCCATTCCAATTTGCGGCTTCACATCCCTCCGACTCTTGTATGTAAGTAATCTAGAGTCTCTTCCAGGTTTACACGGCGGCTTCACATCCCTCCGTCGATTGGGAATCTATGGATGTCAAGGTACACAAATTGATCTGCAATTTTGTGCCTCTCTTGAGGGGTTGGGCATATCAGACTGTCCAAATCTAGAGACTGTTCGAAGTTTAGACAAGCTCACATCCCTCCGTGAGTTGAGGATTACTGATTGTTCCCGATTGACATGTCTACCCAGTGGGTTAGCAATGGCATCCCCACACGTATTCACCCGTCTCAAGTACTTGACACTTGGTCCGTTTTGGAATGAGCTGGATTATGATTTTCAGGTTCTACCACAACTTGAAGAATTAAGTATCTACGGGTGGCCGAAGCTCAAGTCTCTGCCTGAACAAACTCAACACTTGACGTCTTTGACCACATTGTGGATAAGTGACTTTGAGGGATTGGAGGCTATTCCAGAATGGTTGGGAAACCTTGCATCTCTTCAATTCTTAAGAATTAAGAATTGCAAGAATCTGGTGTATCTACCTTCCGTCCAAGCTATGCACCGCCTCACCAAATTAGATCGGATACGGATCGACAATTGTCCCCTTTTGAGCGAAAGATGCAGAGAGGAGAGCGGCCTTGAGTGGCATAAGATTTCTCATATTCCAGACATCAGTGGTAACTCCTTTTTCTTTTCCTTTTCTCAAGTATTCTCAAGTTCATCTGAGTACCTTTTTTTCAGTCATATAAATCAGTGACAAGAATGCTTTGCCTGTTTCTTATCACTCTCTGTTTTCTTCTCATCTCTGCTCATTTTATAATCAGCCAATTTAGTTGATTTAAAAATACAAATCCCAATATTAGGTGGGAGAAGAAGTCATGTCATGGAGCTCTGAATTTCTCAATTTATTTACAAAATCCTTCTTCTTGTTAAAATACTATGACTCTAGACTCTAGTCTGTCACTTCTAAAGCCACAACTTTTGTTTCTGAAGCATTTCTAAAGAAATTAAAACTTGTATACCCTTTTTGGTGTGTCCATAACTTCTTTTCTTTTAGTTCATTGAGACAGGGGCTTGCACGGACCCTTTTTTGTGACTCATCAAGAATAAAAGCTGCCTGCTGGTATGAGTCAAGTTGGAATTGCTCCAAGTTTTGCAGTAATATGCGTAAGTTATGTAACACATTGTAGTCTTTTGTAATGTTTTCCTATAGCCTCTCGCTGCTTTGTTGATTCCATATCAGCTTACACCTACATTCTATCTGCAGGAGCATCTACAATTTGATATCATCTCTCTATCAGCATTGCAGGATTGGGTCCTAAGCGAAATTGGAAAAAGGTGGTTTGATGCTCTTGTGTTGTTGTTGAAAGTCTCCAATTGCTACAGGTATAAATTGCTCTCTGTTAAATTCAAAAGAAAAACTCACTCCAATCCTTACGTTTCTTGACCAGTATGTTGAGTTGCAGAAATTTTGATTTAGCATTTATATTCTGCAATAACATTTTGTTAGACGTACTTTTTTTTTTTTTGGATTACGTTACATATACAGTATATTCTTTTATGTCTTTTTATTGGAGGGTGCAGACTGCAGAGTGATATGTTAATTTGAATATTTAGGTTTAATATCCATATCTCAAGGGCAAATGTGTTTGGCTTAACAGAGTCATATTTGTCAACCTGGATTGGAACCCTAATCAGTAATCCTACAAATGCAAAATAGTTCAAAATCTGTGTGATTGCTTGTTGAGAAATTCATTAACAAGCCAGTCACTCTTCTAAAGCTATATTTTTTGTTCTAAACCCTCTGTAAGTCTAAACCAAACAAACCATGTTTATCCAATATTTCTTTTACCAGCCTTGACCACACTTCCTTTTGTTTCTTTTTGATAATGACCAAACTTATTTTAGTTTGTTTCTTGAGATATGTGTTGACAAGGTTCAATTCGATCGGGTCATAACTCACAAGTAGAATTCACCGATCGCTTGAAGTTCCTCATGATGAAAGGTAGATTAAGATTGATCTTCTTAACATTTCCAATAAAAATTTTAAGTGGTTCTATGCTGCAAATTTCATCAAGATTTGATAGAAAAGCGGAAACATATAAAATGGTGAAATGTATGTTGTCAAACATTACTAGAGAAATTTATTGAAAACACAAAAGAGTATGTTTTGGGTATCTTGCATGTTACTACAGATGAGAAGTAAGCTAGGCAGGTCAGTTAGTTGAAGTGCTTGCTCTTATTTATGTGCAGGAAGTGGTAAAAGCAAAGCATGTATCGGCCATGATAGATTCAGTAATGGCAGTTTGAGGGACTGTGATGGGCACAAATTATTCGGATATCCAAATTTTCAAAGGTAATATGGTCTTTTACATTTATTTTATTGCAGACAAGTTCAGGTTAAGATATCATACTGAAAAGGGATGCTTAGTATTGTATGGCATTCCGCACTGCAATTTATTAAATAAAATAACTGCAGTTTGTGGGCAAATCCAGGACTTCATGACTCTCCCTTACTGCCAAGCCAAGCCAAGCTGAACAACGGGCCTTTCAGGGAAAGAACCTTTCAGTTTGTGTCTCCAAACTGTTGAATGGAGGACTCTTGAAGGTCTGCCCAAGTTTTTTGTTCCTGTCTCCATCAATACCCAAGACTCAAGACAGCATTGAATATGTGCATGAACTGGTCCTTATCTCCAAACAAGAGAAGTTGCAGATGTTTTTGCAAATATTAAGGTTTGTCTGAAATTAAATTAGTTATGCACCTTATGGAAGTCTTTTTCCCCCTTGTTTACTGTCCCTTTCTTTCAATTATGTGTTTTAGAATCAACACACCCACAGAGAAGAATGGTGTTCTTAATTTCTTGTTGTCATTTACTGTTTGGTGTAAATACAATAAAACTCCAAAAGCATTAATAAGTGTAGGTAAAAGCTTTGTCTGAGCAAAGAAAAGTTTTCAAAGTCTTGCATTTTGTGGATGTAAAGCGTTAACCTCTCATAAGAAAAGAGCAAAATTCTTATGTTCTTTATTCTTTAACCACCAGCATTGAATATGTAAACCACCTGTTCCTATTCCTTTGCAGCAAGACAATCATCAGTTCATTAACTATTTTGATTCTGCAGGGGCATACTTTGTTGGTCGGTTTTTAGGAGCTTTTATTCAATAGGGAAACAACAGTTGTGTGATAGGCCCAAACAGAGTCCAGGTACTTTATTTCCCTTCCCTGTTTGGCTATTTACTTGGTTGTTTAAAGATAATGCAGAGAAATTAGTTAACAGTAAATTTTGAGTTCATGTTCTTTCTCAAATTGTTGGACTGATTCTTATGGAAAGGTGAAGAAGGTGGTTGCTTTTCTGTTGCTGTGAAGGTAATAAAATAAAAGGCACTCCAGTTGATACAGGTAAAGACTCCTCTATGTTTATACTTAAAAGCTATAAAATAAATATAACACCGAGTTTTTATCTCTATAGGCATGTTATCGGACACTTCAATATATTACATAGGAACTGTAGGATAAGAGCTGTTTAGGTACCCAGCTTCTCCACCCATTGCCAATTGGTTTTGGGTAAGATGCTCTAGTACTTTCAGGTATAGATGAATAAAGATAAAAATGAAGTGCAAGTGGTAAAATATATTGCAACGTGGAGCGACAAAATCATCACCCTATTCTTATTAGTATCTTCCAATTGGATGGATATGTTATAAACTTATGGTTTTCTCCCTATGAATTAAGGAATATGTGCAGTTTACCAGTACATTCTTGAGACCATTTTGACTTTGAATTGGAGGTCTCGTTTTCATCTGAAGGTGGACGTGTTGAGTTCAAACAGAAGGCTGACGTAGGTTGCTGCATTTCAAAATAAGTAGGTTATGTTTGAACTTCATCTTTTGTCCTTACCATTTCCAGTACACTATTTGAGTGGTTCTGTGCTGTGAATTATATCGAGGTTGATAGAACAGTGAAATTCATACAAATTGGTAGAGTTTATGTTACTAGATTAGCTGAATTATTGAAACCAGTGGAGAGTATGTTTTGAAAATTTGTTGCATATTACTATGGATGAGAAATAAGCAAGGCAGGTTATATAACTGAGGTGCAACGTCTTATTTCTGTACAGGAAGTGGATATCGGTCATGAGATATTCAGTTATGGTGGTTTCAGTTGGTTGATGGACACGATTTCTTTGGATATCCTAATTTTCAAAGGTATGTAAACCCATGGTCTTCTTACATTTAACCATCATACTGCTGATGAGATTCAGGTTAAGATATTATGCTGAAAAGAGATCCCTCTCATATGTGGCAGGCACACTGCAATTTCCTAAAATATTATCTACAATATGGGGGCATATCCAGGACTGATGATTCTTCCTTACTGCCAAGCCAAGCTGAACATCAAGTTCCCTTTCAGCAAAATAAGCTTTCAGGCTGTGCCTCCAAACTGTTGGATGTGGCATATTCAGCTCTCAAGTTTACTACTTTTTGCTGTCCAAATTCTTGATGGATGTGATGCTTATGCTCTTTGTGCTACCCATCAAGAATAAGACCTGCCTGCAGGTATGAGTCAAGTTGGAATTGCTCGAAGTTTTGCAGTAATATGTGTAAGTTATGTGACCCTTTTCCAATTTCCCTTACACCTCTAGCTTCTCTGTCTATTGCATAGCATCTTACAACTACATTGTATCTGCAGGAGCATCTACAATTCAGTATCATCTCCCTATCAGTGTTGCAGGATTGGGTCCTAAGGGAAATTGGAAAAGGGTGGTTTGATGCCCTTGTATGTTGTTGTTAAAAGTAATAAGAGGCACTCCAATTGCTGCAGGTATAAATTCCTCTCTGTTAAATTCAAAAGAAAAGTTAACTCCAATCCTTACTTACCTTTCTTGAACTGTATGTTGAGTTGCAGACATTTTGATTTAGTGTTTATATTTTGTTGAAGTTAATGCTTTCCTACTTCACACTATTTGCTTTATGGAAATATCTAGATACTCAAGGTTAGATATTTCTGTTTTAATCTAGAGTAATGTTGCTTAATCTTAACTACATATTGGGTTAGATAAGCTTTAATTTCATTTAGTTTTTAAGGCCTTTTCTTAGCCTTGAAGTCTTAGAGAATTAGATCTGATAATACAAGTACAAGTTTGCCGTCCTTTCTGTTCTTGCTTCACCTTGATACTGCAACTTTCAATCTAAAACTCCTATGTTGTGTTGATGATTGTGATGAATTATATTTCATCAGAAGCTAAATTCTAACTACAGATGAGAAGTGAGCGAGGTAGGTCATTTAATTGAAGCGCTTGCTCTTATTTCTGTGCAGGAAGTGGTTAAAGCAAAGCATATATCGGCCATGATAGATTCAGTAATGGGCCTAATGCCAGTTTGGGGGATTTTGATTAGCGCAATTTATTTGGATATCCTGATTTTCATAGGTAAAAATGGTTTTCTTACATCTATTTACTGCAGGAAGAAATCAACTTAAGATAACATGCCTAAAAGGGATGCTAGTACTATATGGCATTCCGCACTGCAACTTATTATATGAAATAACTGCAGTTTGTGGGCAAATCCAGGACCTGATGACTCTTCCTTAGTGCCAAGCCAAGCAGTAAAACCTTTCAGTTACAAACTAGAGGTTACCAAAGAACCATGCATAACACTGAATAGGGAGCCTCCAAACTGTTGAATGGAGAACTTTTAATGGCTTGCAGCTTGAAGGTCTGCCCAAATTTTTTGTTTCTGTCTTTGTTAAGACTCAAGACTCAAGACAGCTTCAAATATGTACACAAACTGGCCCTTGTTATTTTTCAGCAAGACTATGAGACTATATTTTCACCATTTTGGTACTGCAGACTTATAATGTGGAGCATCTGACCAGTTTGTTGTACTATAGAGCAACTTTTATCATTCTACAAGTGTTTTTTCTTGGAGATTTCTCTAGCCCGTTGGATTTTCCTAGTTTGTAGGAAGATGACATTTTGGAAAAGAATCAATGGAGTTAGCTTTTGGAGAGATATTGGAAGCATGTGGTTGAAAACAGACTTAGAAGGTAAGTCTTTCTTATCTTCTTTTCTTCTCAGTTCTCCTATATGTACTCAATTATACTTGTTAATTGTTATGCAGTTGTGCTTCTCCTTTTCGTTTGCATCATACTCACCAGTTCCGGTTCCTTTTTTCATGTCATGAAAATGGGTGACAAGAATGCTTTGGCTCTTTCTTCTCTCTCAATAGACATGTTGTTCTCATCTCATCAGTTTAAAGTCACTCAATTTCGTTGAATTAAAGATACAAGTTGCAATTTTAGTTGGAGAAAAAAAAAATCTTCATAGTTTGTCAAGTTATTTACAATAATCATATTAAGTATACCCAACCAGATGCAAACTAGTCATTATTGCTGCGCAAATCATATGAATCTAGTCTGTCCCTTCTAAAGCCACTTTTGTTTTTTCTTTTCTTCTTTTCTGAAGCATCTCTAACGAAATTAAAACTAGTATATCCTTATTTTTGCATATCCAGCATTGACCAAACTTCTTTTTCATTAGTTAACTGAGAGAGGTGGTTACCTGGACCGTTGAAGCTATGTGACACACCGGGAATAAGAGGTGCTTACGGGTGTACGTCAATAAGGATATAGGCATTGAAAAAGGGTAAAGCTATGTGACACCTCCTAGTCTCTTATATAACAACCTTCTTGGCTTTATCAATCTACTTACTCCCTATATATGTTGTATCTGCAGGAACATCTACAATCATTTTGTAAGTGATGCAATTGGAGGAGCAACTGTTATGAAATCAGAGTTAGGTACTCCAGCTGATCCCTTCTCAGTAAGGTTTGTTTACTTAATTCTTTTAAAATAATGCACAGATATAGGGTGACAATGCTTTTCTCTAATTTAATTCAATACCCTCTCTCTATCAGCATTGCATGATTGGTTCTTAGAGAAAGTGAAAAAGGTTGTTTCTTGCTCTTGTGTTGTTCTAAGAGTGTCACAAGGCACTGTCATTGCTAGAGGTATAAGTTCATCTCTCTTCCATAGAAATTTACAAATGATACTATGCTTGGGTTTAATTCTAACTTTGAAGTGCATGATCATATTTCTGGACAGGATGTGAATAACAAAGAGTCAAAGATTTTCATTGGCAAGAATATTTTGGACAGGAGATGCTCATTCTTGGGAAAATCTAGGAGTTGATAACTCTTATACGGGTTCAGGAAAAGAAGCTTTCAGTTTGTGACTGCAAAGTGTCATCCAAAGTGGTGGTGTAAGATTATTTGGGCCATCTTTTCTTTTCTCAGAAGATCATTGCTAGCTCGAAGGTGCTGCATTGGAAATTTTTAATGGCATGCAGAACAAAGGTAACTCTTTTTTTTATTTTGTAGTCTTTGTAAAGATATCATGGAATATGTATACTAACTCTTCCTTATCCTCTTGCAGCTAGTCTATGGCATTGTACACCATTTCTCCTTTTGCTTGCAGAGTTGAGTATTTGGCTCTACAATCAAGTTTTGGCCATCAAATCTAAGATCTTTTATAATATGGAATGGAACGAAAACGAGCTACAACATCTGAGGGTATAGGCTAGTATTGAAATGAAGTATCGCGTATGTGTTGCAAGCTAATTGCTTGTAGTTTTTTGTTGAAGTAAGGTATCTTGCAAACCACCACCATCTTTTCTTCTCTTCTTGTTATTCCCTTTACGTTTAAGTTATTTGGCCATATTTTTTATGAATTGTACTCCCTAGCCTCTGTTAATTTACTGTTTTAGTTCTGCAGGGGCATAATTTGTAGGTCGGTTTTTAGGAGCTTTTATTCAATAGGAGAAACAATGGTTGTGCAATGGGAGCAAACAGAGTCCAGGTACTTATTTCCCTTTCCCCTATATGGTCACTGACCTAAAGTTTTGGAGATGAATCAGAGAAATTAGTTGACTGTAAATCTTGAGTTCATTTTCTTTTTCAAATTGTTGGGTTGACTCTTATGGAAAGGTGGAAAATGTGGTTGCTCATGTGTTTCTGTTAATTTACTAAAAGGCACTCTAGTTGATTCGGGTAAAGAATCCTGTGTATGTGTAGCTAAAGCTATAAAATAAGTATACACCAAGTTTTTACTTCAATAGGCATGTTATCAGACAATTCAATGTACTACATAGCAAATTTAGGATAAGAGCTGTTAAGTATTCGGCCTCTCCACCCACTGCCAATTGGTTTTGAGTTAGATGCTGTAGTATCTTCATGTTTAGATGCATATATATTCTTGTATTTGTATCGTCTAATTGGATTTTAAGAACACAGTCTTCCCCCAATAAATTAATGGAATGTGTGCCAGTTTACCAGTAAATTCATGATACAATTTTGACTTTTAATTGGAGGTGTCTGCAAACTTTTTCATCTGAAGGTGCACATGTTGGCTTCAAATGGAAGGTTCATGTGGTTTGGTGCATCTTAGTACAAGTAGATTATGATTGAACTTCATCTTTTGACCTTCTCGACGTTTCCAATACGATATTTAAATGGTTCTGTGCTGAAAATTATATCAAGGATTGATAGAACAGTGGAATGTATACAAGTTGGTGGAGTATCTGTTATTAAATTAGCTAATTAAGTAATTGTAAGCATCAGTATGTATTGGATTTCTCTTACATATTACTGTAGATGAGAAGTAAGTGAGGCATGTCAGTTAACTGAAGTGCCAGATCTTGTTTCTGTGCAGGAAGTGGATATCGTTCATGAAATATTCAGTTATGGTGGTTTGAGAGATTTGATGGGCACAATATCTTTGGATATCCTAATCATCAAAGGTAAACCATGGTCTTGTTACACATCTTACTGCAGATGATTCTGGTTAAGCTATCATGCTAAAAAGATATGCTTGCGTTTATGGCAGGCACTGTGCAATTTGTTAGATATTATCTGCTGTTGGGAAAATTCAGGACTTGATGATTCTTCCTTATGGCTAAGCCAAGCCTTAGCCGAACATCAAGTTCCCTTTAAGCAAAAGGAGCTTTCATTCTGAGCCTCCGAACTGTTGGATGTGCGATATTCAGCTCAGCTCGCAAGTTTACTACTTTTTGCTGTTCAAATTCTTGATGGATGTGATGGTTATGCTGTTGATGAATTCTTATCTGAAGAGAGAAAACTGGAGTTTGAGAGGCGATAAAAGAGCAATGGAGTAATTAATAACAAAGCAGTATATATACAGAACTCAGAATATATGCAGAAGGCTTGAGTTCATTCCTGCTGATTTCTGTAGTCATGTGCAGCTTCTATTCTTGCAGTGAGTTGTCCATTTGTGAGTTGTACCAGTACACATAGAAGTGTCATTTTTCTTCTTGAATTTAGCTTGGTATCAAACATGAAAAAAGCAGTATATATTTCTTGCTGCAAATCTTTTGTCAAAAGTAAGACGCTGTAACACTGGTATATAGGAAAATGACCAGTGGGTCAATTTTGCGAAAAGATTCCAAAACTAGTTTCATTCAATTCTTTTGCAAATTCAAAAGCCTTAATGTAGAAAGTTAAACTAGCATCAAGTAACAAATTACATCTAGTTTTCATCAAGTATCTCACTTTTAGAAGTTGATTGTATTGGCTTAATTTTATAAGTTATAAGTTGTAACCAATAAATACTGAGACTAGGAAAAACAAAAATAAAAACCACGCAAGATTTGATATCTTCTTCCTGAACTCGGCCCACCAAAACCTGTCTTTCATGATACTTTCCTCCAAATAAGTGTCACCGTGAGCACTACGCCTCATTGCAAGGAGCCCATCCTCACGTCGGCACGAGGGACGGACACAAGTGACAGGATCCCAGCCACCTGAAAATGCAACTTTTGTGATGAAGATGTGAACAGGGCAAGCGAACAAAGTGATCCGGGCTCTCCTTACAGAGGAGACACGGCGTCTGCCTAATAGCAGGTTCCAAACTATCCAGTAACACAAAATCCAAAGCCTCCACTATCATTGGATCACGATAGTTGGCCAAAGGATCGCCATTCCTATATCTTTCCATTAATTCCCATGTGGCCTCATCGATCTTCATTTGACTTCCAAACAAGGACACATCCGGTCCATCCGGAGTAGTCCTCACCGTCACGTCCGCCATGGCCAGAGTAATAGGCAACCGGAGGACAGGCTTGTCCTCAATCACCTCAAATACTCGTGCAATAATAGAGAACTGCTCATCTTCTGGGACACCCATCGTGGAAAGATACTGAGCGATCTGCCTTGTGAACCCGCGCTTTTGGTAGGGCAGCATATCGAGAGGAACCGACGTTTGTTTTTGGGTTACAAGACGTGGTATACCATAAACAATGTTTGTTGCACTACCAACACAATGAACGCTTAGCTTGAAGAGGCTTAGTGTGAGGGGAAGTAAGTCCATGCTGATTCGGATTTCATTAAGGCGATGGGGCTTGCTTGTTTCTCTCTGTGTTATTCTGCTACGGAAAACTTGCTTCTCGATTATCATGTTTCAAGAACTGGAGAGTATGACTGTATGAGTAATGTAGGTACTAGGTAGCGGTGAGGGGTCTAGGAGTTTATAGCTAAATTTAAAATCCTAAATCAACGCGGAGGAGGAAAAGCTTTCCAAGCAGGAAGAGGTCGACGAGCATTTTTTTTTTCTTTTTAAAAAACATGATCAAAAGATTTCACTCCTACCGCTATGGTGACTCAAACCCATAACTTAATCATTAGGTAGTGGGTGCTCTAACCACTGAGCTAACACCACTTCGTTAGGTCGACGAGCATTTACCTACAAGGATTCATGACAATTCTTCCGCTAATGGGCTTCACTTAATCTTTGCTCAGCCATCTCAATATCATTTGGCCCAACAATATCGTGGCTAATTTAATGACAAGGTTTAGTAAAAACAAAATTCAAAATTTACTGACATGTGAGGCTGTGAGCGGATAAGACTGGAACAGCCCAAAAACCATCCGGAAGCTTCTGAATCCAAGGAGTGTTCAAGAGCTTCATATATATGCAGGTCTTCATCTTACCAATTCACTAGCGGAACACGAGATTACCAATACCCCAGTCGGAAAAAAAGTGGGGATTTATATACTCTTGGATATGTTCGACATATTCGCCTAGAATATATGTGGCCGCCTAATTGTACTATTGTGGTTGGGCAGAATGACAATGATTCCTTGCTGCTGCAGACTCTTCCAATTTTTGTACACTAGTAAGTGGTAATCAATTCAGAGTGAACTTAATGTAAACAAACTATACAATCTGTCAATAGTTTCTGATAACAGTAGACTCATTTTGATTTGGAGAATAATATAGATGAAAGCATACGTATGGTTCATATACTGCACTGAAAATGTGAATGGCTCCATATGGACAAGTAGAGCAATCGAAAGATTCTGTCTCCTGAAACTAAAACATGGTAAATTGGCAATAGCTGACTTGTGGCTTAATGGTATTTATAATTTGTGGCTACTTCAATTATTTTTTCATTATCATTGGAATAGTATAAAGAAGCCGGGATTGATTATATATCAAACACATTCTTAAACATGTTGTGGACTGTCATAATTTTTCAGATATATTTTTTTATTTCTTTCCATTAGTAAATGTCTTAATTTTGAATTCATCTTGTCGTGACACTCCTGACCATTTTGTGTGTCCTGGTAATTTAGAAAGTTGTTCAATGGAAATAGGATTGGACCAACTGAGCTCTAGTTTTCAGTTGGTCTCAACTTGTACTAGGGCCTCCTCATTATATCAGTTGACTGGAATTCCTTCCTAGTGTGGAGTACTAAATGACGTCTTAGACTGCTTAGCTAGAATCTGCATTATAGTACCCGACTCTCTACGCCTCAAAAAATTAACCCGTAGGATTATAAACTGAACAGCAATGCCCTAATACTATTCAATTCAGCAGTTTCGTAATGTTCAAAGAACACCAAATATATTAGTCGGGAAAAAAAAAAAAAAAAAAAGAAGAAGAAGAGAGAAATACTATATATGTAAGACCTGATCATGAAATGAAAGCTCTAAACTTATGAACAGGAGGCAGATATTGATACAACAATCACTCTAGAGGCAGATATCTATGTGACCTCTGCAAGGCATGAAGCTACACGTTACTTATCATCCTACAATAAATTTTGCAGCTTTTGTTGCACTTCTTTTTTTGGTTCTTTTCACTTGTTCTCTCAACTCGATCTTTGTTGAGATTTCACGAAGGAACGTTGAAGTGAAAGAGCCATGATATGACAAAAGCAAATACCATACAAGCAAGAAGGAAATTGAGGAAGCGATGACCATGCCAAAAGCTTCGAGTCTCTGTTGAAGGCCCTGGTGCTGAGACTGCAGCGGTAGCTGAGGCACTAGTGGCTTCATTATTCAGCTGCTCAATCATCTCAATGTCATTAGGCCCAACAATGTTGCGGGCAATTGAATGACAAATCTCGCAGATCCTAGAAAAGAAAAAACCATGTAGACTCGAATCAGTATAAAGTATAAACTAATGATTCTTTGAATAAAAAAGCAGATTAATGACTATACTTGACAAAAACACATAATAAAACCAGATACCTACTATTAAGAACCACAAGTCGGGATCCTACTTCTGCTTGTAAGATAAGAAGGAGAATGGAGAAGGTAACAATTCTCCTTTTGATCACCACAAATCATTTCTTGATTTTGATGAACACTAAAATGCATACGTTACAAGTTTTGTTACACATAGCACAGAATGTACTGACAAATTTTCAAAGTTTCATCATAAACCATTTCAGATTCAAACAGTACAGATTTCATTAAAACTTAAAAGTAACTCCCACCATGTGGATCTGGATAACAATGTCACTCTTTAAGGAACCCTAATCAATGAGATATAGCACATTGAAAGGCAATCGGTATTAGGAGTGACACAACGACAAATCTTCTTTTGACCTGGATAAGAAACCTTGGGCCAATAATTATACATGCACCTATAAAGTTCGAGTTGGCTGAACTGTCCACAAACTATGGATATGATATGAACAGAGGAAGCTATATGACCATATAACAGTATAAGTCGAGGAAACGATGTAAGTGATGACTAGTCTAGTCTACTAGTGCGTCGGTAGCCAAGCAACAATCTTTAGATTTTTTCCCCAAAATATAAACAGTACTGGGAACGCCAATCAATATATAAGATGTCAAGTCTCCACTTTGTTCATAAAGAGAAAGAGGAATCCCTAAAGGAACAGTGGAGAGATTCCTATACTTTGAGAAAAAGACAGAGCAGCAAGGTATTATCGTTTGTACTTGGACACATTCAATCCCATTACCCTCTGCTTTTTCTTTGTCCATTTCCTCCCCCATTTTCAAGATAAATAATCACCCTCTTTACTTTCCCTGTTGTCAATCAAAAGCACTGCAGCATCTTCTATCAAATAAGCCTTCTAATCATTCAACAAGGGAATCCTTCAACTTTAAGAAATATACTTGTCCAGTATAAATTAATTATGGGTTAGGCTAATAACCTTATAGGTTAACAAACATGAACTGTATCAGCAGAAGTTACAAATTTGCTAAATGGGTAACTAAGAATTTTACCAAAAAGAAATGAAGGTTACTTTAAGACACATGTAATATTGGCATAATGTTAAGTTGGCAAGTGAGAATTACCAAAAAAGACTTGAGCTTTACTTACTTGTTGCCCTTGATCTTGAACCAAGCATCAGCACAGTTCCGGTGGGCTGAACCCAGATCATCTTTGCAAGAACAGCCCAAGAAAATCGGAGCTCCGGATTCATGGCTGTTACTCTCCAAGCCCAGATGGCAAATCCGACAATCTCTCTCTACTCTATCCAAATGCACCTTAATTTCCGGCGGCCCAACCTCAATTTCCACGACATGGACCGAACAGTCCGAAACCGACGAGTCTCTCCTAGACTCCGACGACGACACCCCGACCACTCCGGCCTCAGCAGGATCAGACACAAAAGCGGCAAAGTTGTACTCGTCGTACGACCCGCCGTTGGTCGAAAAGAACTGCGAGTAGCACGACCCGTCGTCCGCGTCGGAGAAGCAGACGCTGCCGTCACCGCTGACGTCACTCCTGGAGAAGGAGAGGCGGTGGGTTTGAGCAGCACCGCCGTGCTCTAAATCGACGCCGGACATTTCTGGAGGAGGACGGAACCAAAACACCCAGAAGCTGAAACAAGAGGAACAGAGAGTTGGAGCATTAAAGCTCGGAGCTTTGGGGGGTCTTTAAAGAAGTGGGTGTTGGATTAGGTCCAGTGCTAACTCCATTAGTGTCTGAAATTTGCTACCGGAAAACTAATGCAGAAGTAAAAGGTTGATCAGATTAAGAAGAAGGTTTCAGAGGGTTGCAGAGCCCAAGAGGTCATGCTTAGAGAGAGAGAGAGAGAGAGTTGGGGACAGAGAGTTGAAGGTAGGAAGAGAAACGTGCAGTGGGTGCACTGATTATATCTCAGAAGAGAGATTTCATTGATAAAGACAACTCCAATTTCCATTTGTTTTTCTTTTTTGGAAGAAAGAAAAAGAAAAAGAAAAAGGTTTGAGTGGAATATTTGGTGCCATACTAGAATAGCAAATACTGTCATAATTAAGCGAGATTCTGTACTGTAGGGTTAGTTTTGAGCTTGTGTGACAAACATGTCCATGAAAGATTGTGGTGTGGAGTGAAGAGGATAAGAATACCTTACCAATATAAAAAGACATGAAAATTTTCATAATATTTTGATTTTATTAATTATGCTCTGTGTTAAGTTTTGATTTTTGATTTTTCGATAAGTTCTATGTCAGATCATTAAAAATTTGAATGATATAGAATACAAAATTTTACTTTACATGTTGAAAAATGTTAAATTTAACGTATAAATTCTATTAAAATAAATATTTAGAATTTAAAACTCTTTACGGACAAAATGACTGAAAATTTTTCAATTTAGATGATAATAAAAACACTATTTTCAGCCGGAAAAAGAGTTTTTGCCGCCATAATTGGAGCGAGGAATATCTTTTTAAGGATGTAGATTTTGGACAACATTGCATTGCAAGGAAAGAATATTGATGTTTTTAGAAGAAGAGGCAATGGTGTCAGAAAGGAAATGAATATATTAGCTAATATTGCTTGTACTCTATGTACTCATCACTTCCAGTTAACCAATACTTCAGTTGTACTTTAATTTTTTTTTTTTTTGGGATAAATTGTACTTTAAATATACAAGCTAGTAGTTGCAGCACTGTTTCTGTGCATGTCAGTCTCTACCTTAATTGTCACGCTTTAATGAGGTTTTTAAAAAATTAGATTCATGAAATTAAAGCATTTTTTTATATACAACAGAAGTAGATAACCAGCTTAGTTTTTTTTTTTTTTTAATAATTTTGCTTTTTTGTAAATTTTCAGAGTCATCAAGCAGTTGACTGAAGGTGGACCAACTCTTTTCTAGGTCGGTATTGCTTATGTAATCTGCCTTTGCGTGAAGAACACAAAAGTTGAGTCCATGCTATATTAAACAAGTGCAAAAGATAGAAAATGTGTTACAACAATGAAAAGAGCTACAATCCAAATCTGGTTGGTGCCAAGATCCACCTCTAAAACAGATCCGGAATGGGATAAACATGGTGAATTTTCAGTGGGAGAAATTAAAATTTTATAAGAAATAATCTACCGCAATCTTATCATCATTTTAAACAAGTTAAAGTCCAAAAAGAGTTTACTCAAATATGTAATAAATCAAAACACACTCTTCATAATCATCACTTTGCTATTAGTAAAATTAAAGGTCCAAAGAGTCTCTCTAAAAGGTAATAAATCAAGGTCACATTCGTCATAATTATCACTATGTTAATGTAATCCTCTCCTACAAAATTAGCTCCTCTTAGTCTCTCTAAAAGGTAATAAATCAAGGTCACATTCGTCATAATTATCACTATGTTAATGTAATCCTCTCCTACAAAAAATTAGCTCCTCTTAACACGCTTCACTTTATCAATATTGGCCTCATCACTTAACTCGTTATCTTTGATTCTTTCTACTTAGGAAATTCTAAACCTCACAACAAGCTATACAAATTGCCGGCCAACTTAAGTCCTTTTCCTTTCATTTTCTAAGTAACTTTGTGTTTGATTTTAGATGGGTAAATGCAAACGTAATTGCATTAGATACATAATTGGCAATGGAGTTGGAATCATATTCGTCTACTTTTCTTCTTTAGCTTTAATCTCATCCTAATCCTCCTCCTTGTGGGTCATCCTTGATTCCAAATCTCAGAGATTTTCTTCCATAAGAACATAATTTGAAGCCCAACAATAAGTCAATAACAAAACCAAATCCATAAAAACCGGTCCGAGTCGCTTTAATTTCTTTCACATGTGTAGGTGGAACCGACCCACTTTCTCATATCCTAGAATTGAAATTGGAGCAAGTAATCAATATCGTGGTGGGGCTGCTGCCAAATCTATCTTCTTCCATTTGGGTTTTTCCTCTGCCTTTTCTTCTTTACCAGTCAGACAGCCACTGCCCCAAAACAAAAGCTTTCTTTAAATATCTGACTGGAGCAGTTTGGCGACAGCTACCTTACGCAAAATGACGCAGTTGGATTGATAACTAGGTTTACCAGCAATAAACCTAAAACAAAGATTCTGGAGTCCACCAGAGATAAAAGAGAAAACTCTCAATTTTGATTGATAATATGATAAAAGATAGTTCTGCAGCCGTTTAAGGTTGCTTATATATGGGAAAAGAAACCCTAGGGCAACTAACAATGAAACCCTAAAGCACACGGATTAAAACAAAACAAATCCAAAATAAACTAGAAAACCTAAAATAAAAATAATGTAAAACTAGTCTAAAAATATTAAATCACGAATCGGATTATTAAGATGATACATTTTGGCCTAAATCTGATAGGGCTCACTAAAGTGAGTCTTGAAGATCTCGTCGTTCCCATTCCGGAAAGGTATCATGCGTTTCAAACGGACATTCTGGCCAAAAGTTAGTCAAATCTGATTCAAAATCAAAAACTGACTTTTCACACCAGAAACCTGAAAAATCCAAAACCAAATTTTCTTAGATATTGCAGCAGCTAGTAACCTCATTATGCGTGAATTACCTATTTTCCAATCACTCTTCTTGATTCCACGCCTCTTCTTTATTTTTCTAGTTTTCCGGCTAAACCAGGCCCATTCTCGTCCTACATCATTCTCCTCCACTATGAAAGAACTCGCCCACGAGTTCCTCTTGAATAAAGGACAAGAATAGGTAGACAAAAGACCAGAGAAAAAATTAGACAATTGAACCTGTGGATTATTGGCCAGATCTTCTGCATATTCTGATGGCACAATCATGAACCCAACACCATAGATGAGTCTGTCATATGCATTTTGGCTTTCATAGGCAACCTTAGTAGATTCTTCTTGGATCTTAAAGTTGCATTCTTGAATGGCATCTGGTTCTGAATGGTTTATTTCAGGCTCCAAGACTTCTTCATTATTAATAACAATGTCTACATAACCAATTTCATGTTTAACGTCTTCTTGGTCTTCATCCATGAATTCTTGTGGAGGTTCTTCCATTAGAAATTCTTCTGGCTTTTCTTCAATTAAACTATTAATCTCAACCGGCAAAGAAAATTTGAACTCTAACTTCTTCTCGAAAACCTTAGGAGAATAATTCTTGATTGAAAAATCTCTTGGCAAAAATTTTTCGCTAAGAAGACCTTTCATCTTGCGCCATGTCCGAACACGCTCTTTACCTTGCCTCTGACGAGAGCTTTGAAACTGATCCCACCAATAAGCAGCATCTTTCTTTAGTTTCTGAGAAACCATCTTAGCCTGCTTGTGTGTTGGAACCTCCATGGTCCCAAAGAATCTATCCACTTCAACCTGCCAATCCAGAAAATCCTCTGCGCTCATGTGACCAGAAAAGTAAGGAATATCAGCCTTGGTTATGAGAACCTCGGAATCATAATTAATATCACATCCACCACCACGTGGAGCTCTAGCCCGCTGGCCTCCTTCCCCGCCTCTATTCCGATTGTTGTTGTTGTTGTTGTTATTGTTCCTCTCTCCCAACAATCCACAAATTTCTCCAATCTGATTGTTCATGGAGTTGATGGCAGCGGTAAACGCTACTGTAAGAGCTTCAATATCTGCTTTTGTAACTTCACCCATTGCTACCAAGGTAAATAAAAGAGACAGGGAAGACCTGCTCTGATACCACCTGACGCAGTTGGATTGATAACTAGGTTTACCAGCAATAAACCTAAAACAAAGATTCTGGAGTCCACCAGAGATAAAAGAGAAAACTCTCAATTTTGATTGATAATATGATAAAAGATAGTTCTGCAGCCGTTTAAGGTTGCTTATATATGGGAAAAGAAACCCTAGGGCAACTAACAATGAAACCCTAAAGCCCACGGATTAAAACAAAACAAATCCAAAATAAACTAGAAAACCTAAAATAAAAATAATGTAAAACTAGTCTAAAAATATTAAATCACGAATCGGATTATTAAGATGATACATTTTGGCCTAAATCTGATAGGGCTCACTAAAGTGAGTCTTGAAGATCTCGTCGTTCCCATTCCGGAAAGGTATCATGCGTTTCAAACGGACATTCTGGCCAAAAGTTAGTCAAATCTGATTCAAAATCAAAAACTGACTTTTCACACCAGAAACCTGAAAAATCCAAAACCAAATTTTCTTAGATATTGCAGCAGCTAGTAACCTCATTATGCGTGAATTACCTATTTTCCAATCACTCTTCTTGATTCCACGCCTCTTCTTTATTTTTCTAGTTTTCCGGCTAAACCAGGCCCATTCTCGTCCTACATCACAAAAAGCAACAGCTCTGGACGACATAAACATGAACATTAAACGTACGAGTCATCTTCTGGGGTCTACATTTGTTTTGTGTCTTCTTCATTTCGCGTGACACGCTTTGGCGCCAAACTTGAGCTTCAATGAATGAAATTATTTATGTCCCGGGTCATCACTCACCACCCATTTGAGTTGCCTTCGTTCTGTGGGAAGTGCTTTTCCTCAGTAGCATTTTTGTTAGACGGTTGTTTTTAGAAGCATTTGAAAAGTTTCATCAAGTATTTGAGTGTCTTTTGTAAATGGAGTTGGGAGCGCTTCTAAGTTCTAACCATTTCTGCCGAATTTTGGAAATGCTTTTGGCACTTCTAAGAGCACTGTGAAACAGGCCCCTAAACTTCTTTGATGGTTATAGCAGCTAGGTTTTCACATGTCTGGAAGCTGGAAATGCAGGGCGGCCGGGGCCTATGATTCTCCAAAGAAATTAATGAGCAGTAGAAAAACGATGCGAAGTAATATAGCTACTTTGAATATAGACCAACAAGATTTATATGGTTACACAACAAATAGAAACAATGGAACAATGAAACAGATTTCTGAAGCTTGCAGCAGCTACTGAGCTACAAGTGAAACTATATCTTTCTCGAATCAAGGAGAACTATACCCAAATTAAAAAGTTTCATTTCTCACTATAAAATGTCAAGCTGTGAATTTCCAGCAGCGCATCATACTTCTGTATCAGAATTCTGCCTCCAGCCTCTGCATGAAGGTAGTCTATTATTTAGGGATCAGCTATTATGAGTGCAACATTCAGGAACCCAGACCAAAGGTTAGTGAGAAGTGTCTATAGAAAAAGTAGAGGCCTTCCCTTATAATGGACTCTGAGCAGTAACAAGTTTCGGACAGGGAAGCAAGTATCTGAACTTCTTGGTTAACAGTAAAACTCAATTAAGAGAGAACCTCAGCCTGAGTTCCCAAGTTCAGACTGTAGGAAATCATTTTGTGTACCAGTCTTAGGTTGACAGCACATTAGTCTTCATGCTCATTAACCTATCCTTTCTCTCTTCATGATGAAAAAGATGATTCATTCGACTCTCCTCAAAATGCCCCAGTTGCCCTTGAGACGCATGAGAGGGTATACTACCAGCTGCATCACCTGTTACCCTTGCACTACTATTCTCCAAACCACTTTTAAGCCAAGCAAGGTTACTTATATCTGTGGCAATTGCAGCCAATTCAAAACTCGGAAAACAGGGAGGCTCAGAGAATTCCACAAAATCTGGCCCCAACAAAGAGTTTTCAGTATTCCTGCCATTCTGTGTGCAACAGCAGCCATGACCACACTGATCAGGCACCGACCACTCACCATAAATTCCTTCGACCAATTTACAAATGCCAACATCTAGTTTTGCTACTTGAACCAGAGGTCCTTGAACTGGAATTGGCCTTTGCAATGATGATGAAGGATCCTGGCCACCTAAATGGTTATATACACTAAAAGCACTTACACGTGCCACTGGCCTAAAAAGAGTACAAGGTTCTCTGGCTTCATTACCATACAGACCATCTGTTGACACCTTGTCTTCATGTTGATCATCTGTATACTCTAGAGAACTGACTTCTTTTCCTTCCGTAGATTTAGATGAATTGACATCACCATTTGAGAGTGTTTCTTCAGAAGATGCTATTGTTTTGTCCAAGCTAACATCTTCAACCATATTACCTGATTCTGATTTCATTCTGTCTGGATCCCGGCGACGTAGGGTGGAGTTCCAGTGGTTTTTTATGGCATTATCTGTTCTTCCTGGTAAAAGCCTTGCGATTGCAGCCCATTTGTTTCCATGGATTGTGTGGGCTGCAATTATCATCTGATCTTCCTCCTCTGAAACAATTCACAATAATGAGCCTTTTCAAGGGGAAGAATGATGTAAACATAAATTCATGGAAAAGATCAGGACAATATGTATTGAAGTGACTCAGAATTGATATGCTATTAGATTTCAGTATATTGCATATTTTAAGTAACCATATACGCATAACAACTCAGATGTGCCTTTTGTATAAGTTATAAGAAAACTTGGAAACAATAAAGCAGTATCTTCACATAGCAAAAGTCGGTAGAACGTTTTTACTTATACTTTTTTCTCTCCGCCTCATCTTGCATGATAAGAAATGCATCAAATACACTGTCCAAATCTCAGGCAGTAAAAAATGCTTGCCACCAAAAAACAATACTGCAGACAGGAAGTTGCCATGTCATGATCAAATCAACAAAATTGGAATAGCTTGTTAACAATGTAGTACAACTTGGTTACTGCGTAGGTTTTGCTAGAAGCCAAATTGATGGCACATCTTGCACCAATTTCTGTTGAAATAATGTGCTAACAATAAGCAGTCCACAATTCCATTGAATATGATACCTGAATATAAGACTAAAGCTGATCCTTTTCCAATAATGGGACCTTAGAAATAGATTTTCAACAAAAGTTTGCACTCATGATCCACAGCTCTAATACAAGTTGGCTACCACTTAATATCAAAATACACATCGATGCTACTTTAAAGAAGGAAATCAGAGTAATTGTTGAACATATCCACAGGATCCCCCACTACTTAAACAGCATCTGGTGTGTCAATCCAGTCTGTGGACATTGGCCCAAAAGATTAAAATGCCCAACATTTTCGATATCTAGGACATTTGTGCCTAATTTTCTAGACATTGCAGCATACTTTACTTCACCTATGAATCCTATGACAAAAATTTATCATCATTTAGGCAATGCTACATAATACAGACAGAATCAACTGTCAAAAGTGTTTCTTTGAAATAATGAGTTGTACTACAATTCTTGATACTACAAAAGTAACCGTCTTGGAGCTAATCTCAATGTTCCTTAAAACTTGAGAACCCAAACTCAGGATCCGAAAATGAGCACCAAATAGTTCAGAAAACCCAAAAGAGAAACAACTCCAAAGATTCATACTTTAGAAAAGAACTGAAGACCATACATTGATTAAAGAAATCGAAAATGGTTTTGGGGAGTATTAATTACCAGAAAAGGGCTTGCGCTTAAGGATGGGGTCGAGCTGGTTACACCACCGGAGCCGGCAAGACTTGCCGGACCGTCCGGAAATTCCGCGGGCGATCAAGCTCCAATTCCTGGCCCCGAACTTACTCACCAGCCGACTCAGCACCTTGTCTTCTTCCGGAGACCAAGGCCCCCTCACTTTGCTCTTTCCCTTCTTACCCTTTCCGCCTTTGGCCGCCTCATCTTTGCCGCTTCCGGCGTCGTCTTCGGAGGCGTCGACTTCGATGACGGCGACGGAGTCCTCGGCCAGTTCCGGTTCCATTTGTAGTTCAAGTGAGAGGAAAGACTGTGTTGGCTGTTGACAAGACAAAGGACGGGTCCCTGTCTATTAATAATAGCGAGGGATTATTAGTAGGACAAGTATGCTTCAGGATTTTCTTATTTTCTTTCGGAGTTTCGGATCACTGAAAAAATGTCTTCTCTACTCTACTTATTTACCTTGGCAACCCACCCACAATTTTCATTGTCAAATCACACAAGAAGAAAAATTATGACATTTAGAAATTAGAAATATTTAACTCGTACAATAGTAAGATTTATACTTTTTATCTAAAGGAAAACATTATTTGAGATTTGGAAAAATGACTACAAATACAAATAACTTATATACAGGAGCTTACTCAAGTGTCGTGTGTTAATTGGTAGAATAATCACATTGGCATATATTGTTAAGAAATTTGGAAATATACTTTATGGCCACGTTTGTTTCTCTATATATAAGAGCAAGTCCACTCATTAAGGCTGACCGGTCAAGACTATTAACTACTTTTTGCCTTTCATTTTCACTATTTTTCTTGACCAGTCAGATATTGTTCACAAAAATTCACTCTTTGTCACTTTTTGGGTCAATTTCTTGACCTTGTTCTTGATATTTTGTGACCTTTTGTGAACAGTATCTGACTGGTCAAGAAAAATGGTGGAAATGAAAGGCAAAAAACAGTGAACAGTCTTGACCGGTCAGCCTCAACGGGTGGACTTGCTCTAAGGGATGGATATGACAAAAAAAATTCAATCTGACCTCATGGCTGGAAAATTTGAATCCTATCTGACATGGATTACAAATCTAGTTGAAATGGTATCATTAAATTAAATCCGACTTCGTTTCGACCCATCCTTGACAACGCCAAAACTGCAAAAGCTCATCTCTTTCTCTGCAACTAGCCCCGAATCCATCTTCAAGCACAACGACTTCATCTCCATCAACAACCCCTCGCTATTATCCACCTCGCCGTACTCGTCATCGGAGTGGGCTTCAAAGCGGCCTTCTTGGTCTCCTCGACCTTGACCACCGCGATCTCGACGTTTTGGTTGATGGTGATCTCTCACTGCTTGAGCTCATCGAGGCTCTCCTTGATCTCACGCTCTAGGGTTTGATGGCCTCCGATTTCTGGAAGAGGTTCTGCTAGAGTGAGAGGAAATGATCGGAGAGCTCTTCCTAACTAACATCGTTGTTTTGGCATATTCAATCAGCCATAAATATATGCCCACCAAACGTGTTATAGGAAAGATGCAAGACTACTCCAATCCAATCTAGTCAAGTATGATCATGATTGGATTTCTAATCCAATCTAATCCATGGTACCAAACACAGCCTTTATGCCAAAAACATTTATGTATAATGCATTTGGTCAGAGATTCTAAGCATCTGATATACTGCATAAGTCAATTTTCTATAACAAATTAAATGTTGTCGTAGAATCTCAATTTTGAATCCTCCCTCTTATTAATAAAAAATAAATTCACATAAACCACTAAATCATACGAAAACTAAAGAGGTTCGCCTTTTAACCATTTACCCAATAATAGTCATCAAGAACAAAAGAGTTCGTTGCAACAAAATGGGCTTCTTTATTATATTCATTGGGTATATGCTTCTGTGATAAACTCAAAATTGTTCAAAATGGACCCAAGATCGTCGAGAGTTGAAAAACAATTCGAGAGATAGTTTTGCAAATATTTCAATTTGAAGTTTTTCAATTAATAACATTATGTCTTAAAATGACAAATTGTTAGTATTTCAATTATATTGTGTTTCATAATTGACTTTCATCATAACTCTTTTTTTTTTTCTCTTTACTTTTAAGTCTTTTTGGACAGTAGGATTTTGCTCTTCGAATTTAACAAGTACAAGAAAACCATAGAAGTTGTGCTATTTGTAATGATGCTTCTTCAGTATAGAGTTTTCTTTCCGTTATCTCACCGTTTTGTTAAAGCAAATGGAGTAGCCAGTCGTGCACTATTTGCTAATTTGTGGAGACTCCCGATATTATTTTAGAATATTCTCTTAATGTTTATTGTAATTCATGATGCAAGCTCTATGTTCTCCCCTTATAATCTGTAGTTTCACTAACCAATACTTAAGCACTACCGCACTAGTCTTCTTTTTATAAAAAAAAAAACTGGACAGTTCTTTTGTTATGATTTTTTTTTTTTAAAACCATGAAACAGAAAAATTGAACAGTAAAAAATTCGATGAGTAAACCGTTAAAATTTAGAAAATAAAAGAAGGGATTGCTTTTGTGTAAATTTGGCGGGACTCGCCTCGCACCGTTGAGAAAAGTGCTGCCATTTTGGCGCGTATTACTGGAAATTTGCTGCTGTCATCACTCGTCACTCACGTGGTCTGAATTGAGCAAGCACCTGGGCCGGGCCCAGCCACATTCTTAACATAGTTGGGCCATGCTAAGTCCCGAATCCTTAGTTGCATGTTTTCTTCTTCTTCTTCTTCTTCTTCTTCTTCTTCTTCTTCTCTGAATTGTGCTTATAGTTTCTGATAAAAAGGCCTAAAATATTTTGGTTTTCAAGTCGTCAATCAAATGACTCTCAAATGAACGAGTTAATTGAATTTGGATAGATTAAAGGAATGAGCAATTTATGACATGAAACAATAAGAATGAACATTAATAGATGGCAAAAATATAGTTGAAACCAAAATATGAATCGATAGGGTAAAACTACAACTCTGTAAGTGCATTGGTGTCCTTCCATATGATATGTTACATTAAGACCACAAAAAAAAAAGACTATATGTTACATTAAAGTATACTCCCTATAGGCTAATATTACATCACCATCTAAACAATAACGTCTCTTGAGTCATTAGCACCAAGAACTTCAAATATGCACTGCGTTGAAAAGTAGTCTATGAAGACATCGTGAATATATTGGCTACAATTGTTTATATTCTATCTTCAAAACATCGCAATTCAAAAATAGTACATACATGGAACAAGTAGTTAATCTAAAGATTAATTATGTGGATAAAAACAAAGATAATGTTTGAATTGGTCACACATTTGATAGTAACATATGCAATGGAAGAGGTAGTTTAAGTTACGCGCAAAACCACCACGAAGAAGTCCATGTTTATCTAACTGTGAAGCAAATCTAACCAAATGTGGAATATTTAGGATAAATGTTGACTATCAGAACGTTTATTGATTCACGACAAGGTTAGTTTGAAAATTTAGGGGATGTACTTCCCACCAATAATTAGTAGACTTAATCAACGGTCCTTTGCGTGTGTGGATTTTAAGATCCTTTCAGTTCTTCACCAAATTATCATCCAGACTAAAGCTTATAGATCTGATTTACTAGAAGGACAAACCGTTGAAATTACTGTTTACCCTACTTTCAGTTGACATTTCTAATTTTATATGGTCAAGTTTTCCAGGTTCCTAAATTCTAGATGTTCATTAGAAATAAAAGAGTTTTGCTAAGCATCTCCAACATAGTAGCTAAATTTAATTTTTAGCTATATTTAACTATTTTTGAAGCAAAATTCAACTCCAACAGACTAGCTATAGCTTAGCTATATTTAACTTTAGCTAAATTGGCTAGCTATATTTAGCTAGAGAATACTACATAGCTAAAGCAAAAGTTATATTTCTCTCTCCTCTTTTGTCCACATGTCAGTTTACGATTTGATGAAACATAATATATCACTTACAAATAGCTATCATTGATGAAGCAACATTGTTAAATCAATAGCTATATATCACAAGTTTAGCTAAATTTAACTAAAAAATAAATTCTACTGTTGGAGATGCTCTTAATTATAAGCTTGGTCGATCACCAATTTAAAATAGTCATTTGTAATTTTGATCTTGTAATGCCCTGGCCATTACGTACAAGGTATATTATATGCTTCATTTCTACGTACAAGGTATATTATATGTCTATTTTTTTTCTTTTCTCGTTATCCCTTTTGCCGTTATATGCATGGGGGACATGACTTTTACATAAAAACGAATATTTCAAATTAAGTTTCTTGAAGTAGAAACCTTTGACTCTTCCATCTTAAATATGCTAATGCTCTTTTGTTCCTTAGGTGCCAAGGAAGTGGCCAAACTCTCGTCAGAAATTATTTTGTCAACCGCTGTCCGAATCATATCTAGCAGGACTACTTCAAAACGTTACCTTTTAATATTTAGAAACAAAATAGACATTACAAAGTATATGGAAAACTGATTATGAGAAAGAATAATGATAACGTTACTTTAATAGGACCTGATGATGACTACCTGCTGCGCAACATTAAAACAACTAGGGATAGGCATAAACATTATGTACGGTTCAAGTTATCTCCAGATACGTGTATGGTTATAATATATATCACTACAAAATTTCGAAGGAATAATATTGTTCATGGACCAGCTAGCTGTAATGGGTAGGATTTTGAATCAACATCGTGAAAAATGAGCTTAAGATCCTGTCAAAATCAAAAGTCTTCTCCCTCCAGAAGCTAGCATATATATAATGTCCTAATTCATTTATTGATTTTAAATAGATAAAACTATAATTAATCGTTAAAATCTACATCTAATTAGTTACTCAAGAAAGTAACGGACAGATTAAGTATCCATGAGACTTCTAGATGTAAGGCCTCGTTTGGTTCACGGAAGGGAAATCGATTCTCTTGTCTTTCTCGTGGGGAAGGGAAACTAAAGTTCATGTCAGACTTCATTTCCTATGTTTGTTAAAGCAGGGAAAGCATTCAGGAAAGATCATTTGATTTCCCTTCCGATGTTTGGTTGGTGCAGGAAAGGAAAGTAAAAATATATCAATGTTTCAATAATACCCTTCTATTTTTCGTTGTTGTTGTTGTTAGAATGAAAAAGTTTTATTCAAACTAACCAAAATTACAAAATATGGGAATGACCGGTAGTGGACAAGAACTCCCCACTCTCCTTCCTATAAAAAGAACCAGTTACGGGTCCGTCATTACCAATGACATCCATGAGCCAAGAAGACCCAAAACCCAACCCCTAACCAACTACTCCACCCATTACTCCGGGCTACAACTCCAGCAATAGCATGAGCCGCTCTAAGAACATACCGAATATTGTGGATATCCAATGCCACCAGTAACTCTCTGATTCACTCCACAATAGTACCCTCACTTGATAGGCATTCATCACTTCCATTTACCATTCTCACAGCCTCCAAGCAATCTATTTCAACCACGAGCCCAGTCCAGCCTTGTTCCATAGCCCATTCAACACCCCTCATCACAGAGAACAACTTAGCTGCTCATGGCCTTAATCTTCCAACGACCCTCTCCCCCATAGCTGCTACCATATTCCCATCGCTATCTCGGCACACGATACCAATCCCAACATGTTCTCCATTTGAAGCCACCGATGCGTCACAATTTAATTTTAGACTTCCACTTGAAGGCGGAGCCCAATGTACTTCATTCCCATCTATGACGCAATCATCCACCTGACCCTCATGGTTGCGACGTCGTGCATTCTTTATACTCTCCCATATATTAAAATAAAAACAATCTGGAATGAATTTTCAACACTACCAAGGGTACTCAAACAATTAATGCTAGGGTATTATTGTCCAAAATTATTGCAATTAATGCTTGGAAATGGGATGGGAAACTCAATCCCATGAAGTTTGAATGAAATGAGTTTACCCCCAACTTTCTCCTATGTCAGGAAAGCATTTCCGGACTTTGTGATTACCAAACAAAAGAAATGAATAACTTTTCTTTCCCAAGTTCTCAAATTTACGAAACAAATGAGGCCTAAGAACTACATTAGAAATTAGTTAATATCTGTCGGGTGCTGTATACTTAGTTAATTAATGCAACATTCATATATTAATTAGGTGCATGCAGAATTGCAGATCGATATGAAACGAGGTCGATCCCTACAACAATACTTCATGGTTTGAAAATAGGTCATCGATCAACTCATCACAGAAGGATTTATAATCAGTACGTGTATACTAATTTAAGATATCTTAATTAGGGTTCAGGGTTCATCATGCATTATGCATTTGAAAAGCACAACTATCAATTATATTCATCAAATCTTTTTTCCCAGCACTAGGGTGAAGAATAACAATATATAGAACCCTTGCCATATAAAAGTGTTCTACTAAATTAATTAATAATTAGGTAGCAAGAAAGAGTAGATTACCATACAATATCTTTTATATATTATTAAATAGAAGATCAATAATCATTTAAACTTAGGTGGATAGATGGATATACAACAAAATTTAAAATCGAACTCTAATTTTACCAATGCAAACGCGCGCCTACAGAGTTTGATTTTATCAAATGGCCGGCACAGTCCAAATGATCATATTCAAAAAGTTACAGTACTCCGCTAGCTGTTTTGTTGGCATCAAAACCAAGTTTGTGACTAGTATGTATTAATTGCTCATCATCTTCTCTAGCTTTACGCTAATTATTATTGACAATGTTTGATGAAGTGTTAACTGGATATATATGTAACGAAAGTTCTTGGTAACGCAGTGCCAATTTCAATTCAAAGTCTCCTAAATCCTAATCAAATCCTTTGAAATTTTTAATAGACTTTAATAGCAATATATACTGCCACGCAATTGGGTATGGAGTGCAAGGCACTAAGCATTTGCCAATCATGCCTATATATAAGACATACATGTCTTTGTTTCGATATCACAAGAGTTATAGAAGTATATAATACTAAACATACGCAATTGTGTATGTCTTCATTATCTTTATAATACACCTCTACCTTCTAGCTACCATACTCTGACTTGGAAAGCAGTCGATCTCCTTCACTCCCTCTTCGTTCTCTGAAATATTCCTAGCTTTGTTAGCTACCCTTTCTTCCCAGCCAAATGGCGCGCTTTGCCTTTGCGCTAGCATGTGCCCTAGCTTTGTTGGCTTCTTCAGTAGCCTCTGCTGCAATAGTCGAGCATTCTTTTCATGTAAGCCGATCTTGGCTCTCAAGTTATTCTAGCTATTGTCCTTAACTAGTCTATCAATCTACATATATATAAAAACATATACATACATCAGTAAATATTATTAGTCTTTGTATCGCAAAATTCCTTGTCCTTAATGCCAGTTCTTGCTTCTGGCAAACATATATGCTTTCAAAAATCAGCAATGCTTTTCTCCCGCCAGACAATTTTAACATGTTACAACCAGACTTTCAATTTCTGATTTTCATTGTTTATTTATATACATACAGGTGAATAACTTGACTGTTACGCGGCTATGCTATAATCAACCGATAACCGCAGTTAATGGGGAGTATCCAGGTCCAACAATAAGGGCAAGAGAGGGTGACACTCTTGTTGTTCACGTCTTGAACCAGTCCCCCTATAACATTACTATTCATTGGTGATTACTCCTTTTCCGTTGAGATTTAAAGATAAAAAAGTCTAAATGATCGAGCTAGGCTCTTATTTTCCTCACACATGCAACAATATTGTATAATATGCGAAAGGCCTAATCGTTTTTACATATTGTCAAACTAAACGTGGATAGATAATAATTTTATTGAAAAATTGTCAAAACCAAGCACTATTAGACTAGGGAATCGAATGTTGGTTTTGTTTTTTGGTTTATAGATTTTGTGTTCACTTTCTGTCAATATGCAGGCATGGGATCTTTCAGCTTCTAAGTGCATGGGCAGATGGACCTGCATATGTCACCCAGTGCCCTATACTTCCTGGACAAAACTATACCTACAGATTCAATATCACCGGACAAGAAGGTACTCTCTGGTGGCATGCACACTTTTCATGGCTCCGTGCAACAGTCTATGGCGCCCTCATAATCCAACCGAGATCCACTCTATCCTACCCATTCCCTAAACCATACCAGGACGTACCGATTATGTTAGGTACGTAGTAAATTAATCGATTAATTAATACACAAATCCTTTCCTTCAAGCACTTAAAAGTTTATCAACGTCAATCATGAAATTGCAGGAGAGTGGTGGAATGCTAGTGTCGTTGACGTTGAGAATCAAGCACAAGCCACCGGAGGTGCTCCGGAGGATTCTGATGCATACACTATCAATGGACTACCTGGCGACTTTTATAATTGCTCTCAAAATCGTACGTAACCTAAATTGCATTAAAACTGTTTATATGTATGTACTGGTTATATATAACACATGAAGCTATAGAGTGATCCAGCATATATGTTACAGATATAGCATAAACAATAATTTACACCACAAATTAACCATGCGTGCACTTCAATTTACTTCTCTCTCAGTTTGCGTTTCATAATGAATAACACGATGCATTATTATCAATTTTTCAGAGACATATAAGCTGAATGTGGTGAGGGGAAAGACCTACATGATGCGCATAATCAACGCTGCACTCAATACCCAGTTCTTCTTCGGCATAGCCAATCACAGCATGACAGTTGTAGCGGTCGACGCCTCCTACACCAAACCATACATCACAGAAGTCGTCGTGGTCGCGCCAGGTCAAACCACTGATGTTCTCATCACCGCCAACCAGTCCGTCGGATCTTACTACATGGCCGCCACTCCTTACGCTAGCTCAACCATACCGTTTCCTAACACGACCACACGCGGAGTCCTCGTCTACAACGGCTCCGAGTCATCGAGCGCCCCGCTCATGCCTGCCCTACCTAATCCTCAAGACACGGCAACGGCCCATAAATTCAACAGCAATCTGACGGGGCTAGCCGGTGGGCCCCAGTGGGTGCCGGTTCCTCTCACGGTGGACGAGCACATGTTCGTGACAGTAGGTGTGAATCTGGATAAATGTGCCGAAGGTGTCACATGTCAAGGTCCACTTAACAACAGATTGTCCGCGAGCATGAACAACGAGTCCTTCCAGCTGCCTACAACACTGTCAATACTACAAGCATCCTTTTACAACGTGAGCGGGATTTACACCACCGATTTTCCCGACAATCCTCCGGTCGAGTTTGACTACACGAACGAAAACATCAGCCTGAACCTAGATCTGATCTTCGCTCCAAAATCTACCAAAGTCAAGAAGTTGAAGTACAACTCAACTGTAGAGATCGTGCTGCAGAACACGGCGTTTTTAGCAATCGAGAATCACCCTATTCATATTCATGGTTTCAACTTCCACGTATTAGCTCAAGGTTTTGGAAATTATGACCCCATTAACGATAGCAAGAAATTCAATCTTGTTAACCCACAAATTCGTAACACAATTGGTGTTCCAGTCGGAGGATGGGCGGTGATCAGATTTCAAGCAAATAATCCAGGTTAATCACTAATCAAAAGCTCTAGCTTGTTATTAATTTATTTCTAATGTTTTATACCATAATTAATATTGATTCGTTTTTCTTTCTTTTTTTGAACTGTATAGGTATATGGATGGTACATTGTCATCTGGACGTGCACTTGCCGTGGGGTCTGGCCACGGCTTTTGAGGTTGAAAATGGACCAACTGTTGCATCTACTTTGCCTCCGCCACCGCTCGATCTACCCAAATGTTAAATGTCTTCTACTCAAGATTCATTCCAACAGAAACAGCTAGTGTCACTACTATTCTAAGATTTCTATTTATTTTGTTATGATTCGGTTATCAATTTCATTATGTTCTGATTGATAATAATCTGTAATAAAGTTATTGACCAATATATGAGTGTCTATTGTACTGTATAAGGGGTCAATTTTACTGTAATAAAGATATTGACCAATATATGTGTGTTAATCTTTTGATACTACTTGTTAGTTTTACACTTAAAGATCTTAATTTACAAGCACAAGATAGAAAAATGGAAGAAATCACAAGAAGTGTTAATTAATTAGCAGAAGAAATGTTCCCTAAAAAAAATTCTTATATATCACTTAATAATGACTCCTAATTTGCTAATTAGGAGTACGTACTCCATTGCAAAATATAAGAATTTGGAGAAGACATATACGATTGATACGTGTGAAAAAGTAATTGAGAACCCACTTTCCCGGTTGCCCTAATTTTACTAGTATTCCTCCCTTGTTTTTTTCCCACAAAATTCATTCCTGTCACTAATATTTGAAAGGAAATGATTTGAAGAAAACCGGAGAGCGTGTTTAGTATACAGATGCATAGGCAAACGCTTTGTACAAGTTTCGTGATTGGTCCTCCTCCTGCTTCTACTTGTTCTGAAGCAGGGCCAGAGACAGCGCTAGAACTCTTGGTACGGTGAGGTTCCGAACGTTGTCTCACACATAGGTAAGGCAAGAACACTCCTGCAAAACACAAAAACATTACCCAAAATGAACATTATTTCCATGCACCGTAGCCAGAAATTTTTATCAAGGAGGGTCAAAATTTAAATGGCTACAATTACCTTATATATTGAAGTATCATCAGATAATTAATACTTTATTTAGTTAAAACTGTACCAAAGTAGCTTTTTAATTTTAAAGACAAATACATTAAACTGTATTAATATTTCCCGACACTTTTTCAATGCCGGGTAAAAATAGAAGAATAGTCCAATACTCCAATGTGTTGTTGTACTTGGTCTATTGACAAAAAAAAAAAAACAGGGTCTTGATACAGAGGAAACACACAAAGTCTTTTGTTAGAAGATATTATAAAGTGGGCACGAGTTCAGCCAAACCAATGAGCAGAACTTCGATTAAACTATTAAAGTACTCCTCAGCCAATCAGACTTGGTTTTATATGAAAGAATTGAAGCTTACATCTCAGCCAATAGCCCAATATGGAGCAATTTCCAAAAGTTGAGAGGGGTCAATTGACCCTTCTCACTGCCTATACCATTTTAACGTGAATGAATAGTGTGTGCTCTCTGATACCACCATGTTATATATAGTTATGGATCTTACCTTCTCCGGCGGCCAAGTTCAAGTAAAGTTCGACAAGGTTGGAGCACTTCTCATAGCAGTCGCGGGTGCATAGCTTGTTGAGGAAGTGAGGCTCAAGGAAGGCATCAGAGGAAATACCAACAGCATCCCTATCAACACCACATGCCTTCACACATTCATCTGTCTCTATGTATTCAGCCATCTTATCTACCACAACTTCAGATGTCCTGCACTGTTTATCCATGCTTCCAGTTTTCCCGGCATTGTTTCTAATAAACACCTCTTCCCAGAAGATGATACAGAAAATGCACAGATATGATTTGGTAACTCCTCACGTATATAAGCTCACCTAGAGTTGCATGGATGAAGAGGGAAGAGAGGAAGATAACCAAAAGACACTTGGTTGATGAGAAGTCCATGTGCGCTTAATTTGTTTTTTTTTTTTTTTTGGTCAAAATGTGCACTTAATTTGTTTGAAGATTGTGTATTGGTCTATTGGAAATATATATGGAGTTAACTTTCTTGTTCGTGAGAGAGTGATAATCAGAGAAAGTTCGTATATATATGGAGCAGTTTACAATAAAGCTATCGACCAACTAAATATAGGAAAAGAGACTTTAATTGAGCCATTGAATTCTAAGGCCTTCTCTATATTGGGGAAGCTGGCTATTCCTTATAATTAGGGATATAAAGTAATTCATTAATCATGACAATCAAAAGGAGATGGAAAGGTCATATGATGCCCCTTCTAGGCCCAATTTGACAAAAAAAAATTTCTCCATAGGCCCAACAACATTTTTGCTTGAGTTCCACACCATCTGCTTTTGGTTTTCATGGGTTTTCCAAGATTCTAAATCTACATATTTATAGACAGTGTACGTGATTCCAATATGCAGTATGAATATATTGTTCCAACAAAAATTTGAGCTTTAGGGACCCCTCAAATTTTGAATTATTATCATCGCATCCTTTATTTTGAGACGTGATGATATATTTTTTTAGAAAAATAAAATTGCATATTATTAAGGAATTGAGATGTTTAAAATAAATATTAATACATTGGATGACCGATGAGGTCTATCCATTTCTCAAACTTTGAAATGTAGAAAACAAAAGATGGATCCTAACTAAAATATGTGTTGTCTGAATACATTTCACACAGTTATGTACAAAAAACTGGATACTAAAGAAATGGAAAAATATCATCACTTCTTCTTCTATTAAAAGACTTCAGCAAACAGCCGAACAAGCAGGTTCTTCACTAAGCAAACCCGCAACCAACGTCTGTACCTCCGATTCCAATTGATAATTTCTCAATGCCTGATTGTGCTTAGAGATCCAAAGCAAAGATAAAGGCTAGGGATGAAAACTTGATGGCTCCCAGTATCCTATAACAATTAACATGAACTTAGCACACTAGGCTTAAGCTAGCTTAGGAACAGAGGACACTAGAATTGAAGAGTCAGGTCCAAACTATTATCCCATAAGTATATTCCGCCAGCCTTTTGTGCCCAGCAAGAGAGACCAAAGGTTCAATGATCCCACTTTCAACAATAAACATGACTGATAGCATGGCATGCTAAAACAAAGAAACGGTCACAGAGATTGCATATATGGAGAAGTCCTGCTCCAACTTAATAGCAACTAGCAATTTAGCAACAGTACTGCAACAGCGAAAATCATCAACTTGATTTTATGAGTGAGGTAATGCATTGTTTACAAGAATGTATAAATATGAAAAATTATAGCACTAGTGATCATAAAGTGCACAGATATGAGATATTTACAAGTTCAAGCCACGTAGAGTCATCAGTCATCACAAATTGGGATTTCGGTAGCAAATTGTATTGATCATCATCAGAATTTCTTTTCTAGAAAAAACTGCCTTCTTTGTTTTTCATCTTTTTGGGAATTGGAGTATGCATAAATCAATACAGAAAAGTATAGGTAATTCTCGAGAAACCAAAATTTGAATCTCCGTATGAAAATCCATTTCTTCAAATCTTTTCTCAAATTTAAAGTTGAGAAAATATATATTTTCCTGTAATCAGGGATTTAGGCTCAATATCTCCTCTTGTATTTGACAGTTTCATTAATCAAGATTTGAGGGCAGCCGCACCAGCTCTTCATCTTCAATATATATATATATATATATATATATATTATACATGTAACTCTTGAAGAGTAAGTTTATTTTTTCAGTCTTGGTTCATGGTACATGGTGATTTTCATACCTAAGGTTTTGGTTATTTTGATTTATACATGTTTGGTTGTCTTTAGTTTGCTCTCTCGCTGCTTATACATTTTTTCTAAATATAAGTTGAGAATTACTTATTCAATTTAAAATAAAGTAAAATAAAATATAAAAAAAGTAAAACTATGATCTCCCTCTTCGCAAAGTCAAAAAGCTGCATTCTAAATCTTAGGAATAAAAATGATGTTATAAAGATTCAAATGGAATTTTCATATACACATCGAAAAGTTTGACTTTAGGTCTTTAGCAATGGAGACCGGCCCACTTATTGGCTCCTTCCCAAATAGGAGTTTTTCTCTAAACTGGTTTTTCAAATTAGTAGGAGTGGATTTTCTCCAAAAAAAAAAAAAATAGTAGGAGTGGAGATGCACTAACAATAATACTTATATGACTATATCTTTTTGAACTTGAATTAGTAGTTAAGTAGTGATGTTATTGTCAATACACTTTTGTCCAACAACTCATGGGTGCAATTCAATACTTTATACTACAAAAAATAAGACTTAAGTCCGGTTTGGAAAAACTTAGTTTTAAGTAATAATCAGTTGTAGCTCTTAGCATTAGAAAGTAGTTTCTTAACAAGTTTATTAGCTGCTTCAGTCTCGTTCAGGTGGTCAGTTGATTTTGTAGTTCGCTATGTTTAGCTATCATTGGATTTAGATCCAAATGTAAGAAATAATAAGGCAATTATATTGCTCATTATTCTTCTCACTTGGATTTAATACAATGACAATTGTGCACAACTGAGTACATATTTTGAAATAAGCTGATTGATTTTTAGCCACTATCAAATAATAATATAGATTTTGAAGTAAGCTTTTTAAAAATTTTCAGTGGATTAGTTTTGCTGCTTAATTTATTTTTTAAAAAAATCTTTAAACAATTTTAGACGCTCGAAATTACATCATATTGTGATGTACTTGAGTACGAAACTTAAGAAAATGTTCTCGGTTCGTGGGAGGTCAAGTCAATCTAGGCCCAACCAAAACAACTTGCAATATAAGATTGTTAGTTAACTAGAGATAAATTAGTATTGAAAATAGATTTTATTGATCAATCAATTAAAGAGCAGAAAGAAAGTAAAAGCTTTGGTCTTTGGAGAAAAACATGAAGACATGTCTAGATCTGTAATCTTTTTGGCATGAACCGTTGTATATCATGTACGTATTTCAATGGGTATTACAATAAATTTTCGAGCAAATGTCCGTAAATCTCATCAAAGCTACCCCATCCAGAAAAGGAAAACGAATCACGTACACACCCAAACACCCTTCAGGTCTATTTCTTGGCTAGACATTAATTATTGCTCGCTCAGTTTACACTAATATATATTGAAAATGATTAAATGAAACAATGTGATGAAGAAGAAATCACATAGGCTAGACATTAATTATTGCTCGCTCAGTTTACACTAATATATATTGAAAATGATTAAATGAAGCAATGTGATGAAGAAGAAATCACATAGCATCGATCGATCATTAGAAAGGAGCAGGAGAAGAAGGAACAGGGGAAGAAGCGGGGAAGTAATCTGAAGAGGGGCCAGGGGCGGCATGTATGTCTTCTGATGAAATAGGACCAGGGGCAGCATCGCCGGAGCTCATCAGTTCAATCATGGCACGGCGAGGGTTGGATCGTTGTCTCTCACACAGATCAGGCAAGAACACTCCTGCATTTACAAGAACATTAAATTAATTTACTACGTATTTTCATTGCATAGTTTCTTTTCTCTTTTATTTTTTTAATGGAAAGGGAAGTATTTATCACAAGGAAGGTATCATTACACCATCATGGGCAGACAATGAAAGGGAAGCATCACCATGCAAGAAACCGGAAAGATTCTTAGGTGCCTTTGTGAACAAAATACATATTTGTTCTACTTTGTTTTAGAGTTTGGGTCCCAAGGATGGGAATGTTTTATATTTAATATGTTGTGAATTAGGTAACTTACCCTCTCCGGCAGCCAAGTTGAAGTAAAGTTCAACAATGTTGGGGCACTTCTGGTAACAGTTGGGAGAGCAAAGCTTGCCCATAAACTGAGGCTCAAGAAGGGCATCGGAGGAAATTCCGACGGACTTTCTATCAACACCGCAAGCATTCACACACTCATCTGTCTCCATGTACTCGGCCAAACCCTCAACCACAATCTCTGATGTCCTGCACTGGTACTCTACGCTTCCATCGTTCTTTGCCATTGTCTCGATTAAACATCTTTTCCCGGCAGATGACACCGAAAATGCGCAAACATCATTTGGCAAATCCTCACATACAAAAGCAGCTGAGAAAACCAACAGAAAGAACTTAATACAACACGTAATCTAAGATTTGGAAAACACTAGATGCGGGTTTAAGTGCGGATGTTCTCGATCTGAGTGTGTTCAATCCTTGAACCCTCAGATATTATGGTCCGCCCTTGAACATTTTCAGAAAGAAAAATTTATGTACCTAGAGCTGCATGGATGAAGAGGGAGGAGAGGAAGAGAACCAATGGAAGCTTGGTCGCCATGAGGTCTGATTCCTTAGACAAATAAAAGAGAACTAAGAGAAGTTTGATTTGTTTGTGAGAGATGAGAATAGAGGAGGGTGTGTATTAGTGTGTATGCGGTGAACAGGTATGATGATTTTATGAACTATGAAACTGAAATGGTTGAACGAGCTATATATAGAGAAGAGTCCACCGGCTTAAGGCTCTGAAATTAATTGCTTGGAAGTTTGGCTACTTGAATATTAACGAGTCTCTCTATATTCCAGGACGCGTTCCAAACCTGAGAGGTCGGTGTGAAACTATTACTTGTCAGGGAAAAATTGTCACATCCCTCTTTGAATATTAATTTAAATTTATGCTGTCCTTAATTTTAGTTTTCTTAATTACCATTCTCAATTTTTTTATTCTCTTCATTGTTATTGACTCATTTGGTTTGTTTTATACGTGCTTTCTTATTGACGCCTAGTTAAGACGTGTTGAATAGCCTATCGTGTCGAATTTTCCAGCAGCTTGTAGTCTTTACAATTCCTAACTCAAGCTCCATTCCTGGAAATTAATTTAGACCTAAAAATAAACCAAGTTTTTTTTTGTGGTTGCAAATGTTAAGAGTAGGCTAGAGGGAGATACAAGATTTCAATTTTGAACCTACGTATATATAGAAGCAGATGTTTCTAATAGTTGAGTTCTGCATAATTATTCAATTTGGTGAAGAGTTTTCTTCTCAAGTTTCTATTACATGCGGTGTATGATCGATTTTTTAAATAGACCCCAATCATTTATTTATACAACATAAGAAGAATTATGAAATATAAATACGCTGATATATAATATAAAAAAATTCCGATTGCTAATAGGATTTTCGTTTGTTAAACTTTTTTCAGATGAAAAATGATGTAGTCAAAAATTTCAGTCCAAGAAAAAAGATATTTTCCGTCTCTATTATGCAAATGCATAGCCAATTTAGGTTGATTGCTACCTCACCAACTAACGAACATGACAAAATGCAATTAATTGGGTTCCTTCCACCTTGTTTTCCACAATAAAATTAATACAAAGACCATCCGAGTAGACGTGGCGTAGCTATAAATTTCATTTAGGAGGGTTAAAACATAAATAGCTATTATATTGAAAAAAAAAATTGTCTGATAATATAATTGCTCCATGTAAAATTTTCTTATTTATAAATTACCTTATTAAAGCTATTGGAGATTTATAATTCTTGTTATGTACAAAGAAGGTATGTTGACATGATTTCTAAATTTTCTATGATTGGTTTCTATATATTATTGACATTATACATAGTAGCTTTATAAATTACCTTATTAAATTGATTTATTGGAGAATATTGATTATGATTTCCTTTGTATTAATAGAAATTGAAAAGGGAATGTATCAAACATTAAAACCGGAAAGTAATTAAAGAGCCTAAAATTATGCATTTAGGAAGGTCATTATGGTATTATATTATATTTTTATATAGAAAGTTTGATTATTCAACAATAAAGATGAAAAATATGAGGAGGGTCAGCTGACCCTTCTCGCCCCCCTCTCCCTACGCCCATGAGTAGCCTTGATTAAAACCGAAATACACGTTTCCAATATTTTTGGCTCGCCAAGACTAAGACTATATATTGGCGTGACCTACAGGCCACGACCCAGACGACTCGAACCCTAACCTTATTTGAATAATGTTGATTGCCAAACTGATCAAAGCCATCTTGGCGGCAACGGTAGGCGGGTAGGTTGCTTAGTTTACATCGATCGAACCACGTACAGCTGGCCAGGATTCCAAGTGTCAAACAATGTATAGAAAATTACAAACAAGTGTCATTTTGAAACTTATATTAGCCATAAGGCCACCTAAATTGTTTTGTGCAAATAAGGCCACTTGCCTCTTTAAATTATTTTTTCTTTGTCCATTTTACCCTTCTACCTAAGAAAACTAACCGCCTGGTTTCTTTATCAACCTAAGGTACGACCTGAACGGCGAGAGGTCTCAGCGTTCCAAGCACAGGGTTTAGGGTTTTATTTTAGGGTTTAGAGTTTTAGGGTTTAGGGTTTAGGGTTTAGGGTTTAGGGTTTAGGGTTTAGGGTTTAGGGTTTAGGGTTTTATTTTAGGGTTTAGGGTTTAGGGTAGGGTAGGGTTAGGGTTTAGGGTTTTAGGGTTTAGGGTTTAGGGTTTAGGGTTTAGGGTTTTATTTTTGTTGGGTTTAGGGTAGGGTTTAGGGTTTGGGGTTAGGGTAGGGTTTAGGGTTTTTATTTTTGTTGGGTTTAGGGTTTAGAGTTTAGGGTATAAATGATGATTGTTAACTTTTTACTCTAGTGGCATTTATGTAAATATATTAATTTTTATATCCAAAATTTAATACCTTTTTTATTCTAGTGGCCTTATGAGGGAAAAAAATAGTTGGTGGCCTTATGGCTAAAAGAACATTCAAATATGCACTTATATGTAATTATGTATGGCTCACTCATCTTCAAATGGAAGCAAGTCTGGGTCTTCCTGACCCGAGCCTTTGGCATGCACTTGGCAACAAGTCAACTAATTGTACGTTAGAAAGAATTAAAAGCAGGAGGTCATGCCAATTAAGAAGGTTCTAATCGACTGGCCTGCAGACCATACTATTTTGCTGTGAAGTTTCTTCCGCGCAAAAAATATATACGTGCTAGTTCTCACGCATATAGTAATAATCCTTGTCAAAAAAACTTTTTGAAACGTACGTTACTGTTTGATCAAGGAAGCTACAGAGAGAATGTTTAACGTGCAGATCTAACAATTATGAGTCAATCAAGTTATGTATTGACCAAAAAGAATTCTTAATCAAGGTATTTTCATATTACTCTTGGGTTAGCTTTATGTGATATTATATATTTACATGGCAAATCACTAGTTATGCATGATGATGAACTAAGAAGAACTTCTGTCAGTATCACCGCCATGTCTTCTATGAATTAAATCATAAGTGAAGACATTTCATCTGGCTTAATTAAATGTGTGCATGACATGAGTTCACGAAGAACAAAACAACTGGTTGATATATTTTGAGCTATACACTAACAGTGTAACACACTCTCTAAGTCTTAAGTTTGAATCCTCCGTCTGCTCAACAGAAAAATGGTTGATCTCTCACTTCTCTTGTAACTGTTTAAAAATGAAGTGCCTTAGGATGCATGTTGTCTGCTAATGAAATTTGAATATTGGAAAAGCTACAGAAAAATAAGGAATCTATGTACAAATTAAGATAAAATTTTCCATCTTCTAACATCAATTTTATGTATCTAAACAGAGAAATCGATGTATTGACTTTGATCTCTCACTTCTCTAGTAATAAATTTCAAAACTGACATTTTTTAAGTGCCTCAAAATTCATTCCCTCTACCAATGAAATTTGAATATTGGAAGAGAGTTTCTATTGGGACCTCCAAATTTGCTCACTTGACCTCACTTTATTATGAATTATTAAATAACATATATAACCTACTATAAAATGACTATTAAGGACAACAATTATACCCAAAAAGTTATTATATTTATTTTATGTAGACTTTCCAATTCAATAATATTAGATTATATTTCTTATTATTTTCCTTATCTATTTTCATTTTCCAATTTCACTACATACTCATTAAAGCATTCATATATATATTTAATAAGAATTAAAAATATGATTAAGATCATGTGACGTAAAAATGTATGATATATATGTTGAACGCATATTGATGAGGGAAAACAAAATAAACCCTTTTATAATTTATGACCTAAATCTAAGTCAAGCCATTATATTTGCAACAAAAAAAAACTAAAAACTAAAAATATTTAAATAATTAATCATGTGGTACAAAAAATACAGAAAAAAAAAACATTAAAAAACAATTTTTTTTTTAGAATAAAAACAAATGATTTCTTCATTTTTTTTTCTGCACAGCTAAAATAGAGAAAAAAATAAATAAAAAAACATAATAGTTCATGGCATTTTCTTATTGATTAGAAATTAATTTTTGAAACTCAAGTTTGATTAAGAAATGTATATTTAGTTAAGATTTATAAAACGATAAAATCATTGAAATGACTAAATTTTTTATTTTAAAGATAATAATTTGTTTGCAAATTACATAAGTGAGGTTATTTGAGGAACTTTAGTGAGGTTTAGTGAGTAAATTTAGTATTTGAAAATTTGATAAGAGGTGTAAAAAGCACAGAGATCAAGTGAGTAAATTTGGAGGTTCCAATAGAAAAACTCATATTGGAAAGCTGGGAAAAAGAAAGGAATCTGTAAACCCTTCTCTTTGGTGCTTGTACTGCTCCCAATGATTTTGATTTTTCATGTAAAGTTCAAACTATTTGGTTGGGAAAGAAGAAGAGATATTTACTAAGAGTCTCTGATGAGAACTCCATGAAGATTTTCCAATCACCCGTTGAATGATTAGTCCAAATATTTATTCAACACCCAAGCAATCTAATCTTTGATTTAAAAATCCTCATAGAATCGTTATATTACTACTTAGAGCCTCACCCATATTTACTACTTAAAAAGGGAGAAATTTTAAATACACACCCCTAATCACTTAATACACATCCCTATTATTTTATATTTCAAATTAAATTTTGTAGATAGGTTAAATGACCAAAACAGACATCTATGCATTAGAAAAAGAAAAAAAATAGTCATATTTTCCTTATATTATTCTATTTATGTATAAATAGTTAGATAAACACAACAAATTTCTATACATGGCCTCCCAATTTTGATACAAGAATAAAGTTAGAAACTATCTAATTTAATTTTTCCTCAAATAAATTGTAATTAGATGAGGTTAGAGACCATAATATTTAGAATTTCAAAATCAATAGCATTAAATATTTTTAAAACATATCGCTTTACTCCCATTTTTTAGTTAATTTCCTTTTTTGTTCTAAGAGTCATGATTAATCAATTTATTTTCTAATATAAAACATCACATGTGAAAAAACTTTGTAATTGTTAATTTGTTTGGTCCCTCTAATAACAACTATTTAGTTCTGCAACTATGAAGAAACTACTGGTATAGTTTTGGTTGAATGTTCAACTCATAATTTTATACTTGATTAACATGGTGTTTGGTGGATGGGAGCTCATATAACACAAAGCATATTTATATGCATCTATTTAAAGGGAACAATAATAAATCTTTATGGATTTCTCAATAACTAACACAAGCAATCAATATGGCCATTTACAAAATGTCAATATACTAGAATATACTAATCATATTAAATAGTAACCTAAATATAGTCAAAAAGTATGATATTTCATGATTTTTGAGATTAAGGGGTATTTTAGGTACTTTGGGTTGTGTATTTAGTAAATTATTAGAATGAGAAATTAAATGGGTGGTGTATTAAGTATGGAGTGTGTATTAAGTAATTAGAGGTGTGTATTTAAAACTTCTCTAAAAAGGTTATACTCTTGACAGAAAAATAATTCAAAAAAAAAAAAAAAAAAGGGAAAGGATCAGAAAAACTAGAGGGCTTCAAGGAGAGGATCATGGCAGGATGAATGGAATGATCAAAGGAGAATCAAGTTGGTGGTAGAGCATACATTAAGAGAACGATTTGTCAATTGTATATGGAATTAATAATTAATGAAGGAGACGGGGAGAAGTCTTCCATTTGCAAAAGTTGCCCGGTCACTCCATTTACTACTATATTTTAGTAGTCAATTGTTTGGAACGTGCATTTATTTTTTCTTAATTTCCAAGTAGCCAAGTTCATTTTACTTTTTCAGCATGTTCAACCTGAACTCCTGACGCCTGAGACATTTATTAAAGATCCGTAATCGTACGTCTTTGGTCCATTCCTGATAAGTCTTATGAGAACCCATAATCATACCAAACATAGCCTTCGTAAGATTATGAGAACCCATAATCTATTGCTTCCATTTCCAAGAAACAACCAAGTGTACTCTCTGACTTATTCATAGGACCTCGACATTACCTATGATTCTATAATATGTGTATCAATGCGTGACCATGAGGCATGTCTTGTGGTTCCTTTTGTTAGTTCTTTGCGCCGGTCTTAGGGTAAAAGGAAAGGGAAATTTATTATTATTATTATTATTTCGATGATAGTTTATATTCAAATTTTGAAAAACATACAATCAATGAATATACAATAACCACATTAAACCCCATCACAAGTCGACAATGGAAAGAGTACCAATCTCCACTACAACTATCTCAAACTACTTATCCGTTGCAATAATTGAAATGAACCATTTCGGCATCATTCTCCACCAAAATGTTACAAAATGTAGCACCAAAGAGGCTCTAGCCACACAATGGACAATCTTACTACAATTTACAAACTCTACGAGCATAACTCCAACTACATGACTAAAAAGAACTGATTGTCTGACTTGCCTCATCAAGTAACGCACTTTCACTATTAAAGAGAAATAAATTTTGTTTGCAAAACATAAAATTAAAATAACTCGTGACGACAAAATATTCTTCGTCAAAAGTCGAGAAAATATGGTAACAATAGTACTATGAAATTTCTTTGGCAACATCCTAACAATGGAGTAAAATGAATATAGAACATGTTCACTGCACATAAAAACACAAGTATGAGAATGGAAATGCTATAGAAACCATATTGGATTAGATTAGGGAGGATGATTCAGAGCATCAACGTGCACTTGCACCAACTTAAATGGATTGTTGGATTACATCACATACACTTTTTTATTATTAAAAAAAAAAGATTGATTGTAAATATCAATAGTTGAGATCATCTTATAAGTATTCAATCACTTGCATCATCAATGCACAAATGAATTTTCATTGGATTAGACATAAAATAAACAGGTTTGGTTTGGATCACGCACACCCCTACAAGCTACTTCGCAACGTGGTCCAAGAACTCAAGGATAGGCTTGCCTTCTTCATTAGGATAAACAAATATTGCTCCGAGAAACCAGCAAAGAATTCTAGGGTTGGAAATCACAGGGGAAAGGTCGTAGCCTATCCGGCTACGCCCCAACTTCAATTGTAGTTCCCTGCTGCATCAACGAGCAGCGGGTGTTGCCAGATGGGTTATTGGGGTCTCTAACCTCTCTGTCTTGCTTTTTGTCAGACGATCTTGGTTGTGGACGACTATTCTCTCTTCCCAGGCAGCAACGCTGGGGTGGATGATGGGCAATGGGCGAACGACGGCGGCGCAGCGGTGGAGCAGGCAGCCAATGGCCTGATCATGGCAGCAACACTCCATGGATCGTATGGCACTGGGTGCTTCTCTGCGGTAGGATGCTAGGCGGAGATTGCAGTGGTGGTCTCAGGTTCTTCAACTAAAGGACGCAGACTATTAGAGTTTTCTCTCTCCGAGGTGGCAAGGCACAGTGTTCTGGCTTGCTGTGTGGTTTGGGTGTCTCCGGCGAGGTGAGCTCGAAGGGGTAACCTTGTGGTGGTGGTGGTCTGCTGGCGAGGCTCTTGGGGAGAAGGATGAGGATTGTGGTGACGCGCCCGAAGCGAGCGCGTAATTTAACCCTGAAATATCGTTAGTAGTATAAGCAAATAGGGATCGTTCTATTCCGGGGATTGAGGGTACACTTGTAATTGTGAAACAAATAAAGAAAAGTATTATTTACAAAAATAAAATAAAGAATATAAATATATACAATTGTATAAACAAATAAAGAATTAAAATAATAAAGTATTATTTACAAAAATAAAATAAAGAATAGAAATATATACAAGTAACAAAATAAGGGGGGATTAGGATTCTTAAAATTAAAATTAAAATAAATAAAATAAAGAAAACGTAAAAACATATATACAAGGGTGGAACGCAAGGAACAAAGATCAAAATCAATTCCATGTAATCAAATTCGATTCAAACCCTATAATTGTTCTTCCAAGTCATGAGAGAGGAGTTGATCATGTGAAACATTCGAAAGCAAATGATTTCCCATATTTTACTTTTCAATGCTAATTAACCTAAGCGAAAGCACCTAGATTAATCCTATCAAACATGCAATCAAGCCCTAGAAAGCTAGTCAATCATGACATGTTCAACGCATTAGACATAGAGAAAGGCTATCAACTCAAGTGTACAACTTAGTTATGGAAAAGTCCACCTAATTGCAATCCTCTTCAATTAAATTCGATTCTTGTCCAGAACCTTTACTACTTTTGATTCAAGCTACACAAAACGAAAAGTCGATTTCATGTTCTTAAACCTAGCACCAATTACATGCAAATCCTATAAGTGTCGACCCAAATAAGATAAACATATAAAAGTTTTCTGTAAAGCAAATTTAATCGAACAAACTCACATAAGCAACTTAGAATCACAATTATAGAATTCGAAAACTTTATTTAAACATAGAAATTGGGCTTAAACTTTGCCCTAAACATTATTGTTAACTAGAAACAAGTTCATACGAAATCAAACAAGGAAACCAAAAAGGTTACAAGGAAAAGGAACGAATTACACCGTGAGTGGAGATGGAGATGGAGAGCTAGATGGCTGGATCTTGAATCTTGGAAGCAAGCCTTCAAGGTGGATGATGGAGGATATGATCTTCACGGCTCCTTCTTCTTCTTCCTCTCATTGCTTGAAAATTCAGAACTTTGCAACTAGAGAATGGAAAAGGAAAATGGAAAGGAAATGGAGAGATAAAGAAGATGAGATGGATGAAGGAATTGGTATAGGAAAATGGAAAGGAAATGGAGAGACAAAGAAGATGAGATGGATGAAGGAAAATGTTTTAGAATGAGAGGAGAAGGTGTTTATATAGGGAAGAAAAAGAAGAGTGAAATGATGAGTGGAAGAAAAATAATGAAAGTGGAGTATGAAAGTGATTTGTAAAATATGGAAAAGAAAGAGAAATGATGAAATGAAAGCAAAGCATGAAGGTGCAGCAACATGGAAGTGATGATGATCTATTAAAGAGATTGTAGAAAAAATATATCCAAGGAAAAAGAGAAAAGCATCTAGCTTTCTTCATGTGGGTGGGAAACATGAATATGTGGTGTTGAGCTGTTTTCAGGTCAGTTTCTTCCCCTTTATTCCTTCAATTATTTCTCCAACAAGACTTCATTATATTCCTTCGACTTCTTCATATGAAATGTTCCACTATGAGTGTAGATCATCCTGACAAATTTTCAGAGCTTCAATCCATGTGGTTGGGCCGGAAATGCTGCTGGACCTCTTACAGGTCCAGTTTTCCGGTTTTGCTTCTGTAGAAAATTGGGCTGATTGTTTGAAGGCCTTCCACTCATATTTTTCTCTGGCACTCTTCATAAGAAATGATCCTTTGGGTGTCTAGAATGGATCTGGAAGGTTTCAGCTCATTTGAAGTTCATTTGGTCAGGCGGCCGCTCCTTCTTCTTTGCTTGGTTTGGTTTCTCCTAGCCGGAGTAGGAATATGTGTAAAATTGATCTTTTAGTACATTTCCATTTTTCTCCATCATTTCCAGGTAATTATGGACCTAACGCTCATTTCACCTTCATTTACTCCAATGTACCTAAATATAGAAATTGAATTAAAAATCGATTCAGTTAAGGAATTAACTAAGCAAAATGTGAGGAATTAACTATTAAAATACCACATTAAAATGCTCCTATCATGTGGCAGCTATATTTTATTTTTATTTTTGTTTAAATTTATGTTTTTGGTTAGGTTTTCTTGGTCATTAGTATGTCCATACTCCATTGAGCTAGGGTTGGGTCAATTTGGGGTGCCATGGATGTGGTGTCATTCCTGGGGACGAATTGGTTTACTTTCGGTGTTATCTTATGGTCAGTGTGTTGATCGACGAGCGATCCTTGCATGTGGTCTGGTATCTGTGGGACACAGTGTGGAAGAAGGCGGTGGTTTTTCTGGCGATTGTTGATTATACGCATTTTTATACGTGTAATTATATCTAAAATACTATAATTAAGCTAATCCTCGAGTCAATTATTATGTAATTAATTTATTTTTATTTGTTGTGTAGGAAATAAGCAGAGTTGCGGAAACGAGAGAAAATGGAGTAAAATTGGAACAAAATGGAGTTTCCGAGAAAAGGACGAAATAATCAATGAGGGTCAACATGGTCAACGCCATCAAGGGAGTGGAATCCAATTGTCTCTTATAACATATGCGGAAGTGTATTGAGAAGAGAGAAGAAGAAAGCAAAAAGAAGGAAGAAGAAAAGAAGAAAAAAAAAAAAGACAAGAAAAAGAGAAAAGATAAGAAAAAAAAAAATTTAATTAATAATCAGCCTTTGTTGACGTCATCATGACGTCAGCACCAGCTTTTTTATTTCCTTCTTCCCCTCCCCTCCCCACGTGCACTCTCCACCATTTGGTCCATTTCTCTTTCCTTTTCTTTTTATTTTCTCTTCTTTTTCCTTTTCTTCCTATCACTTCTTGCCACGTGGCCTTATACCCATTCACTTCTTTTTTTTTTTGCAGCCACACCACCGTGACCCCATATATATATATATACCCCTCATCTGCAAAAAAAAAACCTATCTCTCTCACAACAGCCGCACGACACCACCAAATAGAGGCAGCCCCTTTGGGCTGCTCTCTCTCCTCTCCTCTTCCCTTTTCATTTTCTTTAGTTTTATTTTGGGAATTTAGAAGGACTCATTCAAGGCTTCAAGGGAATCATCATCAAGAGCACCACACCTCTATTTTGGGTAGTTGGGTGAAGAAATTGCTTGGTTCATACTAGCTCATAACTAGGAGTGACCAAGCTAACTCTCTCATCTCTTCCTTATTATCTATTCCATAATTTATTTGCTATTGATGATGTATTTGACTATGGATAGTGAGTAGTTCAATTTTGGGAGTTAGGGTTGTGAAGCCCTAACTCATCTTGTATAAATATTGATGCTTTAATTTTAATAAATGCAATTTCTATTGTGTATGCTTTAAATCCGAATTTATTGGTCCTTAGAAGCATGTTTCTCGGCTTTGTCACCCTTTGAAATTATGTTGTGGACAATTGTGATGAATAGATTGATAAATTGACAACTTATTAGTCTTGTGGCATCTAGGATTTAAGTGTGGTGACCATTAGCTAGCTTAATTGTAGCTAAGCTTGCTTGGGTCCCTATTATCTTGCACTCTAGGCCTCTAATTTTAGATATTGCGGCCTTAACCGGCGTAATGCCCAAATTATAGAGTTGATTGTGGCCTTAACCGGCATAATCGATACACCGAAAGGATAATTGGTTTAGTAGCCTTAACCTGTACTAGATACGGGACTCGACACATATAGGAAATGCATGCATTTGTGAAATTGGAATCGATGTTTACAAGATAGTTAGTGTGAATCACCCGACACTCCCATGTTCCCATTAATTTGAAAACCCAAATTTAATTTTCTAGTTCGTTAATTAGTTGTTTAGTTTACTTCTCGGATGCGTTTAGTTTAGTTAATCCACAATTCAAAACTTCATACAATTTCGACTCATTTGTTTATATCCACACTACTAAAAAGAATTGCTTTTGCGACGCCTATTTTGCGACGGCAAATTGAGCTTTTGCGACAGAAAAAACTTTTCGCGACGGAAAATTAAGCCTTTTGCGACGGAAATGTTGGCGTTGCAATAGGTGGCGTCACAAAATCCATTTGCGACGGAAAAATGCCGTCGCAAAAGGTATTTGCGTCGGAAAAATGTTGCCGTCGCAATGGCTAAACTATTTGCGACGGATATTTTGCCGTCGCAAAAAGATATTTCATTTAAAAAAAAATTGGGGGTGAATTTGTTGCGACGGATAATTTGCCGTCGCAAAAGAATATTTCATTTATAAAAAAAAAATGGTGTGAATTGCACACCAGAGCTAGTACCATTTGCAGCAAATATCATAAATTGCAAAATATTATGAAACCCATCATCTATAACCAACCAACAATCACAATTCTAAAAACAACCAAAGGTTAAAAAACAAAGATCAGCCAAAGCTGTCTCAACTTTCTTTCAACTTCTAGCTCATCTTGCTTCATCAAGTCATCCATTTCTTGCCTATCCAATTGTATTTAAATAGATACTCATAACAGTCCTGCACACAAAAGCCACAACAAAAAAATTTAACAATTTGTGTTAAAATCAAGGGGTTTCCATCTTGCACAAAGTATTATGCGAGCATATAGAAATATAGAGCATATTCGAAGAATTTTATGAAACATAAAGACACCCTCATCCCGACCAACTGGGAATGTAACTCAATCACAAGAGCCGTACATCTTTTGTGTTCCTTTACAAGAATAATGCTTCACCTAATCAGCTCTATCAAAAACCATTTGGTCATCTAATCGAGTGGCCAAACAACTTTTGATTTGACTAATTTTTGGCAAGAATGCTTGTTGAGGATGACCTAAACTATGGATTTCAGCCATTGGATTACAAATCTGGGTGAGGGAACTTTTTTTTTTTTTTTGAATAGGGGATGTCCTTTCTTGAAAGTCCCTGTGTGTGTTTACACACACACACACCCAAATTGTTCAGGGCCTTCACTCTAGCACAAGTCAGCAAAAACCTGCCGAATCCTCTATATAGCTGTTGATTATTATTAAAGCCATTGCATTCTTTGATCACAGCAAAAAAAATTTAAGAAATTTAATTTGGGTGATGTAATGCTGAGATAATCTATTAGCACGCACGCGCACACACACGCGCGCGCAAACACACAAACACAGAGCACACGCACACGCACGTAGACACAGACACAGACATAGAGACACACACACTGATACTGTAAAAGGGTCTAACAACTGGCATGTCCAGATACTTACCCTAAGAGCCATTTTCTTCAGCTTGTTCATAGCTGAAAATTGCTTTAAGCGACTTAGAACTGCAGAATCAAGAGCCTTATCAGGAGCCACACCATCAACTTGCACCCAGGGGTGGCCTGCAAGGAATGAAACTCACCTAGTTAATGAAAAGATGATGCCATAACTAAAACAGAATTCTGATCAGGATAAGTTTATGCATCTTGAAAAAGCTGTCAATTATAGAAGCAATCTACTCAGGCTTTCCTTAGAAGCTCAAAGAACTCTAACTTCAACTACTGTTTTTTTTAAGTAAAGAGGTTCTAAATTCCTCACTAATCTAATATGCTAGACCAACATAAAAATTATCAGATTTCATAATTAACAATCCTAAAAGAATGGATGAATAAATAAACAAACAAACAAAACATAACAAGAAAAAAGACTCACACAAAACTTCGTGTGCAGTCAGCCGCTTTCTAGGGTCTCGGACAAGCATTCTCCTTACTAAATCTTTGGCACTGTCAGAGATACTAGGCCAGGGATCTGATGAAAAGTCTAGCTCACCATGCAAGACCTGATCAAATATTCCTTGCTCCGTTTCTTGTGGAATCATAATGAAGAAAAGAGAAAAATTTGGAAAGTTATTATAATAACCATCAGATCCATAAGATGCAGAAAGAAAGCACAAAAACAAGATCACACATCAAAGATATAGTAGCAAGTCGACAGTACCCACCAGCCCAAAATGGAGGTACCCCACTTAATAAAATATAAAGAATCACTCCAGCGCTCCAAACATCTGCTTCTGGACCACAACGCTTTCGTAAGACTTCTGGAGCGACATAATATGGGCTCCCTACCGCATCAGTAAACTTTTCTCCTGCAAATAGACAATCATGAGTTTTTTTATTGAAATCTGTTTAATCTTCGAGTCTAGTCATATTATTTGATGAAAAGCAAAATAAAGCATAATATGGGGTCAAAAAGCACAGAGCAGCATGCTTTACCATAACTAACCATAATCTGGAAACAAGCACATCCAAAACATGAATATATGTGAATTAGGAGCAGCAGTTCTGTAATATATTGTTAAATGTCCTATACTAATCATATATAATCCATTCTAGAAGTTAACATTGCATTGGTCCTTATTTTGAATTTCCATTTGCTAGCATATATTCTAAGACCACCACATATGGCAAAGAAAGTCTCCATCATGAAATTTCATACCAGCTGGGTTGAAACTTTTAACAAGGATGAAATGTTGAATCTTAATTCTTGGCATCACAAGTTTGTCATCCTGGTCTCAGCTCAAGGTACGCATGCTATTGAATGGTCTCAACTCTTGGACCTTTAAGTAAAATTTTATTTAAGAAGTGACACATCATGGAGAGAAATTAGCTCAGGTAAATAGGAACCTCAGAAAGTTTCACTTTTTTGGTATTATGATATGATTTTATTTCCATTTCAAAATCTGAGTCCCAAGGAGCTTTTGGTATTATGATTGATGATTATGACCTATCATCTTGCATCTAGTGATAAATTCACAAAAATATTGCTCCACCAAATTTATACATGTGATCTAAAATCTTATTTTCTCATTAAATTAATTGCATTCTTGAAATGACAGAAATGTAAGTTAAATATTACGTTCTAGTGATTAATCTCTTTTTCTTTTGTAATATTTTGTGAATGTCAACTGTGCACAAGATTTTATGAAACAGAAAATTCCAATAATTGATCTTTTGCCCTGTCATATAAGCTACCTATTTGAGGCCAGTTAAAAGTGAAACCGGACTATTGTCCAAAAGAAAAGAAAAAAAAGGGTGAACCAGACTTTTGAATCCAGAATTAAGTCTTTCAGTCAAAACTTTGAAGCCGAAAATGACACTTCAAAATTCTAATTCACCTTAACAAAAGCGATACAAGATATAATATGGCCTTTGGTGGTCCAGTTACGTATGAGGTTATGGTCAAAGCCTGGATGTTAGACATGATTCCATCAGAGACATGCTACAAAAGCATAATGGTACAGAAAGAAAAGTTCCAGCCAAAACCTCTAATTATTAGAATGTGATTGAATATCAAACACAACCGATGTTGTAAGACTAGTGAGTGACAGACATATAACCTGGAGCATCAAAACTGAAAGGGCATAAATGGTAAGAGTTAAAGACTAATGGTACCAAAACCGCACTATGAAAGATTTAGAATTACCTGGCTTCAAGAAAATAGATAATCCAAAATCAATAGTTTTAAGAAGTGCATCCTCCTCCTGACTGACAAAGAGAAAATTCTCGGGCTTAAGGTCTCGATGCATAACTCCTAATGAATGGCAAGCTTCTACAAGATTTTGTGAAACAGAAAATTCCAATAATTGATCTTCCTGCATCTAACCTTCAGATCTGACCATCTAGTGATCACATCATTCCCCAAATGCAGATTCTGGACTTTCTTATTATGAGCCAACTCAGCTGGGTGACCCTGAACCAAACACATTCATTATGCTAATGAACAAACAAAAGTAGATAGATAATGAACAAACCATGCTTCAATAGAAAGGTAAAGAGGTAAGCATTTGAAAATTACTAAAAACAGTTGGAAGCAAGTATTTACAATTATAGAAAGCAGAATCAGTAATTGCAATAACTAAGCAAAAAGAAGGATTACAATAAGGAAGCTTCATATAGAATTTACATTTTTACAAAGAATGTTTTCCAACACGCATATGACTTGAGCGTAGACTGTATACACTGAAGTCGGCATAGCCTTTAGCCTCTTTACATAGATCAATCCGATCAATAGATGCCAAATGTTCCAATGCTTCCTGAAACACATCGAACAATCTCATAGGCATACAGTTCTATATTTCTATGTATGCAATTGCACAAAAATGTTTCTTTTCTGGAATAGGCTCTCAAAAAGTTCTGTGAGCTCATCCCAGCAAACTAAACCAAAATTTGAAAAAGACCAAGATCTGTTTAATACTCTGCTCAATAAAAGAAACCGAGAACCTTGCCACCAACATTCTTTCTCCTAGCTTCCTCGTGATCCATGATTCCAGTAGATGTAGTCAACACAATGTATCCAAACTGCAAATGTATACTCCATTTATAACCAAAAACTCAAAACGGTATATTGCAACAACCAAGGCAAATGAAATTGTATCAACTGGGCAAACCATATTTAACATATACAACACTGTGGTAACCTAACATCTAATACAGTGATGAGCTAACAAGGCAAACCTGTCTTGACGGAAGAAGTCTAGCCGTCCAGCCTTCAATCTCCTTGACACCAACATCAAAGCGAGGACTGATAACCCCACACTTGTTCAGCCTCCCATTGAGTTCAGCCACAATCTTTCCAGATCTGTGGTCATCAACATACTCAAACTCTCCAATATAACCTGTAGAATTTCAGACCCAATAATCATACAACCAAACAATTCCAGACCCATTAATCACATAATAGCCAGCTTCAGAACCCATAATCAGATAAGCAGCTAATCTTAGACCCAGTAAATCATCTAACCAAACAATTTCAGACCTAGTAATCAAATAACTAAGCAATTCCAGACCCAATAATCACATAGTTTGATTAGCACAACACACAACTCCAAAAGTACACATGATATAAAGATTCAAGCTTTATTTTTCAAAATACAAAAAGGAGTGAAGAAATTACGAACCGTGCTTCTGCATAACGATAAGGAACTTGATGATGACCTTGCACGAAGGCCCCTCTTCTCTGCGTTGTACATGCTCTTCAGAGCATCTTTCAAGACTCTGACTCTCACCATTTTTCCACTTCTTTTAGATCTGAAAGCACAAGAGAATCAAATTCAGAGTCAGAAATCGTGATGGGTCAGCTGTTATTAATCGATTCGTGCATTTTGTGGAGATGGGTGGAAAACAAAATCCAAACACTCAGAAAAGTATCCATCAGATTAATCTACAAACCATCAATCATAATGTAAACTTTATGATCAAAATTGCAAATCTGACGTCAAATCAAAGAATCAAAATCTCAAATTTTAATCAAATCTGGGAGATGAGATTTAGCCGAAAGGAGAAAGAGAGACAACAGAAAGATGAAGAAAGACAGAGTGAAAAAAAAAAAGATAAATTAGAGCAAACCTAATGAGCGCCAGATTCGGTTCAGGCCGGCCTTGGAGGACCAGGTCGAGGGTGCGTTCGGGTCGGGAATCATGCAGTGCTGATCGATGAAGAAGACTGGGTAGAGGAAATTGGAGGCCTTCGAGGCGTGCTCGAGAGCAGGGTTGTCGTGGATCCTCAGGCCCTTGGAACCTGAGTTTGGACGAAAACAGAAACCCAAGTTCTGAAGAGAGAGAGAGAGAGAGAGAGAGAGAGCTTGGGTGAGCTTGGGCAAGTTCTGAAGAGAGAGAGAGAGAGAGCTTGGGTGAGCTTGGGCGTGAAGAGAGAGAGAGAGAGAGTGCTTGGGCGAGATAGAGACAAAGGAGCTTGGGTTAATTAGGGCTACAGATCGAGAAGTTAGCGGGGAAATAGAAATAAGTCCTGCGACGGCAAGAGGAAAATGCATTGCAATTGATTACAAAGTTACTACGGTAAAGATTTTCCGTCGCAAATGATAAGACTTAATTGCGACGGAATATTTTCCGTAGCAATAGAGTCTCAATTGCTACGGAAATCAATTCCGTCGCAAATTTCCAAAGCGAATGCAATTGTTTTTAGTAGTGCCACCACTAGGCTCTTAGTTTTGATTAGGCTTTGGTGAAAACCAAAGCCGAGCATTGCTAAGGCTTGGTGCCTTAGAATAACATTTTTATTCATTTTCTTTTTCTTTCCTTTGTTTGCTAAGTGTCTTTATTTCCGATTACCCAAGGATTGTGGGTTAGCCACTAATCCCCGTGGTACGATAACTTTGGGCATTATACTTCCCTATCTTGACAACGATACGTACGCTTGCGTAAATGTGTATCAAGTCAATTGTCCATGAGGTGGTATCAAAATACTCGGGATTCCTTGTAGCCCGAGAGGTTGGGCGTTATAGGTGGTTAGGGGTTGGGCATTTTAGGCTCATGGAGGTCATTCATGATGACAGACCCGTAACTGGTTTAGGTTTTAGGGATGAGAGTTGGGAGTTCATGTCCACCATAGGTAATTTCCGTATGATGTAATTTGGATTATTATTAATAAAGATTTCTTATTATAAAAAAAAAAAGTGATTGCCTGACTTGCCTCATCAAGTAACGCACTTTCACTATTAAAGAGAAATAAATTTTGTTTGCAAAACATAATTTAAAATAATTCGTGCCGACAACATATTCTTCGTCAAAAGTCTAAAAAATATAGTAACAATAGTACTATGAAATTTCTTCGACAACAATACTTTTAGCCACGAAATATAGTTGGCAACATTAGGACTATGATATGAAAATGGTTTACTAATAAAATTTACTTAGTAGAAAACCGGTTGGGCTAGACCATATATGGTCAATGGGTTAAAAATTATCATCTCTACCTTGAAGTTTTAACTTATTTCACTCAACTATAGTGTGCGACCCAGTAGTAACATCCTAACAATGGAGTAAAATGAATATATAACATGTTCACTGCACATAAAACCGCAAGTATGAGAATGGAAATGCTATAGAAACCATGTTGGATTGGATTAGGGAGGATGATTCAGAACATCAACATGCACTTGTACCAACATAAATGGATGGTTGGATTATATCACATATGTTGTAGAGAAACTGAATTTGAGAGGAATTTGCTGTGTATTCTCATTGATAATAGGGGCCTCTTTATATAGAGGATTACAATGCATAGAATCTCAATCATACAAGGAAAGTAATTCTACATTGATTAGGATTCTAGATCCTTCTAATTACATCCTATTACCACTAGGTCAAGTAACCTAGAGTTTGGGCTAAACACAAATTAGGTTTTCCTTCAACACTCCCCCTTGTGTTGCCCAAACGCGGTGCTTCTCTCGTTGCCTCGTTAAAAACCTTGCCGAGTAACAAAAACCCAGTGGGACAAAAATAACCTCGGTCGAAGGGGAAAAAGAGCACAACACACCCTTCACGATTCGAGACGAACATGTGGACATCTCCCTCTGATGTCTGCACCTCCCCCTGATGACTACGATCATGGGAGTTCAGATAATTTCCGCAAGTCAATTCTTGCCACATGTTTCTCGAACGTGGTATTGGGCAATGACTTAGTAAACAAGTCTGCCTCACTGTCCTCAGATCGAACCTAGTTCACTTTGATCTCGAGGAGTGTCTGTTGTTGCTGATTGGTGTTGTCGCTTTTGATGTAGCCTTGCCTCATTTGTTCAAAACAAGTAGCATTATCCTAAATGCTTGTAGGCTCATCTGTGGTAGACTTCAAACCACAATTGTTCGAACATGCGTAATTATGGATCCAATCCATATACATTCACGAACCACTTCGTGAAGAGCAATGATCTCTGCATTGTTCGAAGATATAGCGACTACGGTCTGTTCTGTAGACCTCTAAGATATCACGGTCTTTTCCCATGGTGAACACTTAACCAGTTTGGGAGCGACCTTTGTGTGGGTCAGAGAGATACCCAATATCAGCAAAACCTTCCAAAACACATGTCGTTTTGGAATGGGGATAGAGAACGCAGGCCAGCGTTGGCGGCGTTTCTGATGTGTGATGGGTCCGAATCCATCATCTCTTTGTAGGGATAGAACAAGCTCATATCATTCATACATCTCAAGTATCAAAAGATATCTGTTACACCAATCCAATGGCGTCGCGTTGGCGCAGAGCTATATCTAGCTAACAAGTTCACAACATACGAGATGTCCGATCTTGTGCATTGAGATAAGTACAATAATGCGCCTATTGTACTAAGTAAGGCACTTTTGCCTCTAGCACATCTTCGTCATCATCCTTTCGACGAAGAGGATCATTTTCAGGATCAAGACTACGGACGATCATGGGGGTGCTTGAAGGTTTGACCTTGTCAAAATGCCTAAGCATCTATCGACACGATGCTCAAGTTCCAAACCGAGACATAATCGTGTTCTCCCAAAATCCTTCATCTCAAACTCGGATTTCAAGTGTTCAACAGTTTCCCTTAACTCTTTAAGGGCTTCTAATGAAGATCATGTCCAACATGAACCGCGATAGAATCCGAAACTTGTTATAGAAACGCGTTGGCATATCCCTTCCCAATCAAGTAGTCACTTTAGTGAGCGTTTCAACCTCTTTGTAAACGCGCTCCATGGTCTAGAGCCACTTGACTTAGGTAAATGAAGTTCGCCATGAACCTTCATGTATATTCCGTATCTAGATCCCTATAGAGATACGTAGTGACCACATTTGTAAGCTGCATGTTCAGTTATTCGGAAACTACCAAACTGACAGGGTAGTGGAGTGCAATGACATCCATTACGAGAGAATATGTCTCATCGTAGTCGATTCCAGGGCGTTTTGTGAGAAGCCTTGCGCCATAAGGCGAGATTACCATCTCTTTTTCTCATCACGCTTTTTAACGAAGACCCATTAGTCAACAGGTTTTATGTTAGGAGGTGTTGGCATCTCTAGCTCGAAAACCTTCCTCTTCGTTAGAGAATCCATCTTAACCTGGATCGCATCTTTCCATTTAGGCCAAAAACTCTCTACGTTGGCATTCATTCTTCAACGGAGCGTGGTTCGATATCATCGGACACAGCAAACTCATGCGCAACAAAATGCGTAACTACATCATCAATTATGATGGAGTTTCTATCCCACGTCTCATGTACACTAGTGTAAGTTTCATAGAGCTCTATATTCTCAGGAATAGGGTTTGACATTGAGGCGTCCCCCAACGATAACCATAACCCGGAAGATACTCATGAGACGGATTTTGAGTCATGATGATTAAAGGATTGGAATGTGCCAAAGTATCATTCGAACCCACGGGCCTCCCACGCATCCTAGCTGGGGCCATGGCCTGTAACGCCAGAGTGCCACTCTCTTTGGCATTGGCACCATGCCTACCTTCGTGTATGGTGGTGCTACGTCCTCTCGTAGGGACGTTCTTCCTTGCAGGCATGTTTGCAGCATATTTGTGTGATCTCGTCACTTTAATAGGGATCAAGATGAGACATAGTGGGGACAGACCACGACAATTCCTGTCGTTCCTGTTGAACATTCGTGTTCTTATCTCCCCCTAACGACGGGAAGACTGTCTCATCAAAGTGACATCCGCAAATCTAGCGGTAAGGAGATCGCCTAGCAAGGGCATTTAAGTGGCGGACGATTGTTGGAAGCTCAAATCCAACGTAGTTGCCCATTCGTCTTGTAAGGACCCATCATAGAGCGCTGTGGCTGCGCAATTGGCACATAAATGGCTCACTTAAATGTGCGGAAGTACAAAATATGTGTACCCAGTCACTAGATGTAACGCAGAGGTACATTGAGTGGCGATAGGTCGTAGACGAATTAGCATAGCTGCATGCGATATTGCATCACCCCAAGCGGATGTAAGAAGATTGGTGCGCATTACCAATGTTCGGACTACCATCGTAGTCGTTTCCGCCAGACCAATTGGGTGTGTACATGGGAATGTGATGTCCAACATCAAACCCATTGCAATATCCATCGAAAGTCTTTCGATGTAAACTCTCTAGCATAGTCAAATCCAATTGACTGAATAGGATGATTAGGGGAGTGAGCCCGTTGTCACATGATATGTGCTAGGAGTGTAGCATAAGTAGCATTATGGCACAACACGTGACCGGCGTGTTTGCGTGTCAACCAACATCATGAAATATTTAAGCGTCCGCAAGTTGGTTGAATCAATCCACAAAATCCCTACGGATTCTTTGTAAGAACAGAATGAGTATTGTCATATCCTTTGCATAGGACGGTCTCAGTCCTAATTTCCATAAGGAATGGGCTTTGTAAAACGAGCGAGAGACCTTTGAAGCAACCAATGAGGATTTTGGTTAGGCCTAAGCGTCTGTAGCGCTATTGTGAAGCAAGTTGGTGATTGCAGCATCACCTAGGGCGCCATCACCATGATGGACGCCATCCATGGAGTCATGGATAGGGACTACGCCAGCCCTAGGCTGGTGGTGGACGAAGGCGGTGCCCTAGGCAGCAGCGTCGGTCACAGTTAGTCTAAGAATCAACTTTTGATTCATGCTTCATTTCGCTCGAGAGAAAAGATGTCTGTGTGAAGTCTTTTGTAGACGGATCATTATATCATGACTAGGATGATCTATCATGTCGTGACAAAGCCAATATGTGTCTAAATCCAAGAGATCTTCTCTCATAAGTTTATTGGATTTAATAGCTCGAATAGTGACATAAAGTCCACTAGAGAGACACATAAACGTCTCTAAGATGCGTCTTTGTTCGCAATCATTAGAGGTAATGCAAAGGAACTCATTTATGTTCTCTACATGCATTTTCGCATGGAATTCGTTGGCTATTCATAGGGTACTATTTGCCCTAAGAGCGTAGAGAGTTTTTGTGACAACTGTAATCAAGGTGCCATTTGGCAAGTGGAACTTGGGCTATTCCATGTCCTTAAATTAATACTGATGGTCTAGCCATCGTAGTCACAAAGTCATATGCTCAGAATCAAAATTGAGTCATAATGAAAAGAACTCGAAATTGTATTCATAAGCCAACGAAATACATCATTGTTTCTATGATCAAAGAAAATCTAATCCAATAAAAAGGAATATGGCAATCGCCTACATCTCTTGGAAAATAAAAAGACTTAAACAGAATTGGCGATCTATTGATCCCAGCCAGATTTGTAGTCTTCAACCCTTCACTCTAGATCATCTTCTTGATCTTCTTGTTCCACATAGTGAGCTTCTCTTGCTTCACAATATGCTTTGTAGGCGGTGACCAGTTCTACAAATGTGTGCCCAATACTCAGACACTCCACATCGAGAACATACATCTCTTTGCTCGAACTCCATTAATTGAGGCGCTTTGAAAGCGTCATTTAGATGGCTCTTAGTGTTGGTGGCGCCACCAACATGGCCAGAGGCATTGCCTCCCTCTCTCTTTCTACGTTTACCCCTTCGGTTCCGTGTTCGCCTATTTTGACGGTTACCTTCCCAAGTAGAGCAATTATATGGATCAGAATGTCCAGAAGTATACCTAAGATTAGGGTTTTGCTCTTGGCGCCCTCTCTTAGAGGTGCGACTATAATTGGATTCCGGAATATGCTCTGTTTCCACGGATCTCGAATTATAGTTCTTCACAAGGATATTGTCATGCTTTTCAGCGACATTTATAGCTCCAATGAGCTCATGAAACCTTGTGATCCGTCTTGCATTTACATCGATTCGATAGTTCTTAGCAACCATCAATGCAGAGACGGGGAAGGTAGAGAGAGTCTTCTCAATCAACATCGCATCTGTGATTTCTTTACTACAGAATTCCATTAAGGATTTAATGCGAAGTGCTTCCGAGTTATAGTCAAGAACTCACTTGAAATCACAAAAGCGGAGGCTATGCCATCTCACTTCTAGGTCAGGAAGCAAGGAGTCACGGACGTTGCCAAATCTTTCTTCGAGTGAGACCCACAGCCTTCTGGGGTCTTCTTCATTCATATACTCGTACTGGAGCGAATCATCCATATGACGAGTCATTAGGATGATGACTTTCGCCTTATTTGCCTCTAAGGCTGCTCTATTTGCTTCCAAAGCTTGAGCTTGCTCAACAGTTAGCATGTCCTGGCTAGGCTCGAGAATCATATCCAGGATTCTATCAGCCTTGAGATGCTGACGGATATCACGAACCCACCTGTGATATCCAGAGCCAGTTGTTCCCAATGGAGCAAAGTCCAATTTGTTCAGGTTACTCATCGTGAAAGAGAACAAGAAATTAGGGTTAGTTTCAGAGCGAAATAGGCTACCACGAAAACATATGAAATTTCTGAGCGTAATCGCTTCCAAGAAATTAGATTCCAAGAGATATTGGATTAGATCGAAACAATGATGTGTTTGTGGTCGATCATAACTTCTCAACAAACTCTAAGTTTGGAGGACTCTACAAGCTCCAAGCTTGGAGTGAGCGCGAACCCCCACAGTTCGGCTTTTGGTCTCCCCTATGTAGAGAAAAGTGGGGTAGAAGAAGGGATTTTGGAAGTCCCCGAGAAAAGAAAAAGAAATTAAAGGAAAAACTTCAAAAACGGGAACTTTTAGAAAAGTTTACCTTAAAAGATGGCCGGGGAAAAATGTCACCGAAAAGTACTGTAGCAGTGGTACTGTAGGAGCCGGAAGTTACTGTAGCTGACCGAAAAGTCGCCGGAAGTCGGCCGAAAAGTTGTCCAGAAAAGTCGCCGGAAGACTGTAGCAGCCGGGGGGGGCGCTGTAGCAGCCGGAAGTACTGTAGTTGATCGAAAAGTTGTCCCGAAAAGTCAACGAAAATACTGTAGCAGCGGGCACTGTAGCAGCCGGAAGTACTGTAGCCGCCGTAAGTACTGTAGCACGTTACTGTAGCAGCGGAGGTTTCTGGGATTTGAAGGCTACGATTATAGGGTTTCAGGGTTAGGGCTCGTGCTGATAACGTGTTGTAGAGAAACTGAATTTGAGAGGAATTTGCTGTGTATTCTCATTGATAATAGGGGCCTCTTTATATAGAGGATTACAATGCATAGAATCTCAATCATACAAGGAAAGTAATTCTACATTGATTAGGATTCTAGATCCTTCTAATTACATCCTATTACCACTAGGTCAAGTAACCTAGAGTTTGGGCTAAACACAAATTAGGTTTTCCTTCAACAACATACACTTTTTTATTATTAAAAAAAAGATTGATTGTAAATATCATAATAGTTGAGATCATCTTATAAGTATTTAGTCACTTGCACCATCAGTGCACAAATGAATTTCCATTGGATTAGACATAAAACTGGTTTGGTTTGGATCACGTACACCCCTACAAGCTACTTCGCAACGTGGTCCAAGAACTCGAGGATGGGCTTGGCCCAACCCTCCAACCCATCATCCCCAATGGTACTTCCACTTGTTACTTGTAATCTCTCTCGTCCTATGGACTCTCCAAGCAAAGGAACCATGATCACACACAAAACAGAACACCAGAAGATAAGTGGGACCCTAAAAATGAAGAAAAATAACAGAAATGGCTGGCTGCCAACCTCACAATCCCACACTCGATGCAAAACACAATCCAACCAAAAAGAACACAAACTGATCAAAACCCAAAAGAACTTGAAGAAAGGAGATAGTAAGACGCAGCTAATCACAAAACCAAAGCCATGGTTGCAGCAGCAGTAACTCCATCTTCGTCCCAACTCTTATGCTCGAGCTCTCGCTCCATTTCTCAGCTCTCTCCTCTGCAACAATGCGTCTTCGGCTCGAAAGCAACCAATGCCACAACCCCAAACAGCAGCAAGAGAAATAGGGGTGCCGGCAGCGTTGGAGTTAAATGCATGGCGGTGGCAGCTGAAACTGAGCCGAAAAAGAAAAGCGGGTACCAGATTACAACCCTGACGTGCTGGTTGCTGGAGCAAGAACAGAAGGGTGTCATTGATGCAGAGATGACCATTGTGCTTTCGAGCATTTCGTTGGCCTGCAAGCAGATTGCTTCTTTGGTGCAGAGAGCTAGCATTTCTAACTTGACTGGTATTCAGGGTGCTGTGAACATTCAAGGAGAGGACCAGAAGAAACTCGACGTCGTCTCCAATGAGGTTGGTTCATGCTTTGAATTGTTAATGTTTTGATAATTAGTGATGTTAATCGAAAAAAAAATAAAAGCTAGGAGAACAAAAATTCCGTTGCCGGGACTTGAACCCGGGTCTTTCGGGTGAGAGCCGAATATCCTGACCAACTAGACTACAACGGATTGCTGTCTGATTGTTTAAGAGAAAAATATATAAATCAAAACATTACTTTGTTGCTCCAATTTGATAGGAAGATGTATTCTAAAAAAAAAAAAAAAATTTGGTAGGAAGCTGTTACCACAAATTTAAATATATAATGGTACGAGTTTGAAGAGTTGAAGACATTGCATTCTGCTCCTACGAGGTTGGCTTCAAATTTTGATTCTATGCTTGGTCTTAGATTCAATGTGACTACAAATTGCATAGAACCATGTCCTTTTATTTTTTGACGAAGAACGATGTTAGTCCTTAAACATCAAAATAATAGAAATGAAATAGACTGCAAAAGTTGTTTGTTATTGAGCAATGAGACCAATTGTTCAGTCGGACCAAAACTAGAATGTCCCATTAATCTGTACTCTAACAGCCTTCATAATGTGAGTTTGATTATTTAGTATTGACAGGTTTTCTCCAACTGCTTGAGATCGAGTGGACGAACAGGGATTATAGCCTCTGAGGAAGAGGATGTGCCAGTGGCTGTGGAAGAGAGTTATTCCGGCAACTACATTGTGGTGTTTGACCCTCTTGATGGATCATCCAACATTGACGCTGCAGTTTCCACTGGTTCAATCTTCGGAATATACAGCCCAACTGACGAGTGCCTAGCAGACATTGATGATGAAAATGTAAGTCCACTACTCCTTTCTTTCATCTAATTTCATTAATATAACCGTGAGCCTCTCTCAACATAGTATAGTTTTAACACATCATTTGATGAACAAATTTAGTGATAGCATTATTGCTGCTATTGGCGGAGCTAATAACCGAAAATTTTATATATTGCATTGCAGCTTGACAGTGCTGCACAGAAATGTATAGTGAATGTGTGTCAGCCAGGAAGCAACCTACTTGCTGCTGGCTACTGCATGTACTCAAGCTCTGTAATCTTTGTGCTTACAGTTGGGCAAGGTGTATATGCATTTAGCTTGGACCCCATGTATGGTGAATTTGTTTTGACCCAAGAAAAAGTTCAGATACCGAAAGCAGGAAAGATTTACTCGTTCAATGAAGGCAACTATCAACTGTGGGATGACAAGTTGAAGAAGTACATGGATGACCTTAAGGACCCAGGTCCGAGTGGCAAGCCCTACTCTGCAAGGTACATTGGTAGTTTGGTTGGGGACTTTCATAGAACGCTTCTGTACGGTGGCATTTATGGGTACCCAAGAGACAAGAAGAGCAAGAATGGAAAGCTGAGGCTATTGTATGAGTGCGCACCAATGAGTTTCATAGTGGAACAAGCTGGCGGGAAAGGATCTGACGGCCATGCCAGAGTACTAGACATTCAGCCAACTGAGGTCAGTACAATCACTTGAGTATCATGAGTTTCTGCTTATCAATCTCTGTCTGAATTGAATGACTAGAAATTCCTCTCTTTTGTTTTGACAGATTCATCAGCGCGTTCCACTTTACATTGGAAGTGTAGACGAGGTGGAGAAGTTGGAGAAGTATTTAGCTTGATCAGAATATGACAGCAAAAGAGATTAATTTTGTTTATGAAGATAATGTTGTGTTGGAATTTTCCTCAAGAAAAAGAACACTCAATTAAAGAAAATGTTTACTTATGTTCCATGCCCGTGTCCAATTTCTTTTGCTCCTAGGATGTAACAATCTAACCAGATCTCATACTGAGCGTGTAGTAATTCACGAGGATAGTTCTTAAATTCAAAACTCAGTACAGTGAAAAAAACAGCTCTGTGACAATATTGCTCTTGAATTGAAACTTCCATGCTTAACATTTCAATCTCATAAACGAATAAGAATTCTATCAACAGATGTTCATGCTTCAATAATACCCCTTAGTCATATATGGACAAGCCTAGGGTGAGAAACTGTATGGTGAACAAGAATAAACCATTAGCCTAGTAAGCCCAGACTACAACAACCAGGGCATATTAGAAATATTATACTACCAAGAAACTTAATCCTAAGGAATTTGTGAGATGTTTGATGCTAAACCATAGCTTCTAAACATGGTTGTGGAATATTAACATAGTCAAAAGATCCTCTGTCAGTCTATCAGTCATTCCAGCAAACCATTCAGTTTATCTCAGTACAGTTCTCCTGATCCACAGAGTTTCCTCGCTTTTTCACTGCAATTCCAAAAGCACACAAATTAGTGATTGTAGACTGCTACATCAACATGAGAGAAAGCATAACAAGAGACAGAAAAAATTACCTGGGCTTATAATTCTGATAGATTTAGTTACAGACTTCATTGTTGTCATAGAATCAGGTCCTGCAACAACCCAGAATTGCTTTAGTACAAATAATATGCATAACAGTGTGGAAACTATAGCAAATAAGATTTTTTTTTTTTGGTAGACAGCAATACTTCAAGTGGTTCACTACCTTGTGCACCGGTGCCCTTCTCTGATATTACTTCTGTCACAGTTGATGAAAATTCTGACATAACTTGATTAGCCCCCTTATTACCATCCAGATTTTCATGAGATAACCTGTATAGATTTTGTAAGGCATAACAAAACATAAGGAAAGAAAATTCAATTGATTCAACAGTAGCAAATATAAGAACAGAGAAATACTTATGGAAGGTAGAGAATACCCTGAAACATTTCCCATGAAAGCACCCGAAGATGGTTGACAAGTGAAACCAAGTTCTCCATAATCAAGATCTAGTTCACCTAACATGTCAGAGAAGTTAAAATCCACCCCTAGGGCTTCAAAATTGGGCATATCCATGTCAAAAATATCAACTTCCTTTTCAGAATCAGATGTAGAAATTTCATCTCTGATTGGTTTGTGGGTTGATATATCTTCAATGATTGGTTTGTCAGTAGAAATCTCGTCAGTAATTGGTTTGTCCAAACCCATTGGCACATCAGAGCAATCAAAGTTTAGCCTCCCTTTTACATGCTCCCTCCTACTTGAGATCCTCGAGTTTGTCTTGGCAGGTGAGGAAGAAATGCAATGGTTTGTTTCCACAGTGTAGCAAGCTTTGTTAGGGGTCAATGTCACTCTCTTGGATGAAAATATAGTGCAGCAATTAGCACTGATTTCAGGAGGAGAATTGTTATCACTGTGGGTAAAAATGCCAGAATTCTCAACAGGAGACACAGATTTATCACTTTGAGAGGAATTTGCTCGTGGAGGTGTTTGAGGAACAGAAGAATTGGTGGTATTGGAAATCGAAGGCTGGAACAAGCATTTGGCCACAGTGGATCCCTGAACCAAGGAGCTGCTGGGAGCAGAGTTCTGTAGTGATGATTGAACATCTGAAGTGGGCAGGGCACTTCCTTGGTTATTAAGTGCACTACCTGATGCTCTAAGTGTTCCTTCACCTGCTAATTCAAAGATCAATAAGAATATATACCAACTAACATAAATCAGATGCAAAGCAGCTCAACTATGAACAACATACAGTACATACCTTTGTTTGGAATCTTACTGGCAGATGCTTTGCCGCGAGATCTCTTAGCAGCATGAGGGGCATCAGCAACAGCGTTGGTACCCTTTCTCTTAGTTGCAGGTGGGTTACTTATGATTGGTGAGCAGAAATTTGCAGGCCCCATGTTGGTGTTGGTGGGTGTGACCACTGGATGAACAACTGGTGTTTGGTGCATAGGAAGTGCAATGAGAGGCCATTATAAACAGTACACATACTAAACAGTTGGCATATAGATACAATCATGACTCATATTGGATCATAGAGTGCCTTGCGAGCTTCTGTTAAGTTGCTAACTCATATGGTATAGTCCCCAATGGGTTTAACAAAATGTAATATTTCCAAGTTGAAATTGGTTCATCTAAGCTCTCACATACAACACAGCATCCACTTAAAGCCTATTCTCAAGCACCAACGCAATCAGATACAAAAACAAAATCGAGAGGCGGCAATAGAGAACATAAACACCGAGTAGCAATCACACAGTCACGTTCAATTTACAGGTTATAGTCGGGATTTGTAAGCTTCTATTAATTGATTAACAATGGGTTCAAATAGGTTGTTCAAGTAAACAAACCGAAGCATCCACAAGTTCAATGGGTGCATTTTAGCTGTCAGGTACCAGAATCAACATCCTCTACATTCCCAATTCAATTAAATTTTCTCAAATACAAGCAGATGGGGTTAGGACTATACCTGCAGAAGACCCATTAGATAGGCGAGGCTGAGGAGCCATGAGCATCTGTTTCGGCGCCGCATCGGGAGCTCTGGAGATTTGGGGGTTTCCACCAGCATTGTAAATGTTCATGGAATTCTGCAACCCATTCAAAAGCGTCTGAACCCTGGTCTTCTCCTGCTCCACCCGAACCTTCTCGTGGTCCAGCAACACCTTCTGCTCCTTCAACGCTATGTACTCGTTCAGAATCTCAGACAGACTCAGCAAGCTCTTCGGCACCTGAAAATTAAAAACCCTAAATCAGAAAAAAAAAAAAAAAAAAAAGTTGGAAGATTTCAGTCCAAATTGAAGGGGAAAAAGAAGTGGGTACCTCTCGAATGGGGGACTTGGAGAAGAGCGAGGAGGCTTCGGTTCGGAAAACGGAGCGGGCTTCGGAGTAGCTGTTATCGGAGAGGTACTGGTCGACGAGGAAGGCGATCTGGACGGGGGTGACGGTGCCCTTGCCGAGAGTCTCCGACTTCTTGGCTTTAGATTGCTTGGCCATTATTGTGAAATGGGAGAGAAGAGTAAGTAACCGCCGAGGAAAAATGAAGGGGTGGAGTTGAGATCTGACAGAAATGAAAATGAGGGGGCGGAGTCTAAAAAGGAGGGAGTTTTGGAGAGAGGGATATATGGAGGGAGATGAGGAATTGGGAGGCGCGGGAGTTTTTTGAAATTTTTGTGTTCTCCGCCAAGTGTCAAATATAATTTTATTGGGAGGCCACATGATGCATATAATTTTATTTTCTGGTACACATGGAATATTGGAATATGAAAATTTGTGTCGGAAATTAAAATTTCTTTCTAAATACACATATAGAACTTCTATATATATATTTTTCAAATTATATTTGGTATATATAGACGTTATCTTTGTGTCTTTTTTTTTTTTTTTTTGCTAACGAGTTTTTACCTTTCTAGATAGAAAGAAAAAAAGACACAGTTCTCATATGATCCATTTTGGTTTTTGATATGTGATAAACAATTTGGCTACTAAGATTGGTCTGAATTTGTCCATAGAGACGATGAAGATTGAAGAGTTATCTCAAGGAGCAATATGTTGGGTTAGATGTGGAAAGATTTGTTTTGGTGTTTGAAGTCAGCTTAATTATGACAAGGCCAAGGAATTTATGGACAGTGGAGTATAGTGCATCACATAAGTGTATAAGAAAACAAACTTATGGTGTCTGTAATTGACTAACTGTTTTAACGTTAAGTCTTACTCTCTACACTTCCTCGTATAGAAGTAATGAAGAGTGATAATTTTAGTCATTGATTAGTTGGTTGCATTCAAATTCTAATCGATTGTAAACTACTTGCAACACATTACCAATAAATAAAAAGAAATGTGTGTATCGATCATCCAAGAACTATATATTTTCTACTAGAAAACTTTTGTGGCCCATAAAGATTATCAGAGTAATGTTGTGTGATGGTTTTATCTGAGAACGTCTTCGCTGCTCGGAGCACTCCATGCTCGGAGTGTTTGGGCCCAGACACGTGATATGCACGTGTAAGTTGATTAATAGTAATTGGAGATGGAAAAGGCTTAGCCTGTTTCCGGTTGTCAACTTTGTCCTGTAGCGGTTAATTGGGTGGTGTCCTCTTTGCTAGGTTAAAACGATGAGAGTTAGGATTGATGGGTAGAAAGAACCCTCAGCCTTTGGATTCTCCCTTTGGATTCCCTCCTTCACTTTCGACGCCTTCGCCAAGTCTCTTGCCGGCATCACAATCCTCACCCCTCTCTTCGCCAATACTCTGGCAGTTTCAGCTCCAATCCCTGAAGTTGCTCCTAAACATTTTGCATATTCAACACAGAAGTTAGCTCTTTAATTAAACACCAATATGTTTGTTAATTTTTTTAATTCCTGTTCATGAAAGTAGGTACGTGATCATTATTGGTTTCCAAACAATGGTCCAGAAAGCAGTACTAGGTTTTGGAGGAGGCGGCAGAGGGAATACCCAACTATGATGATGTAATGTGATTTATTGGCGATGTTGCCCCTGCTGTTGAATTTCACCATCTAATGAGTTTTGATAATATGAAGCGTTTAGGCTCTTTGTGCTCTCTCAATCACCAAAAAGTCTTCATTATATAAGCAACACATGGTTTCAGGCTCTTTGTGCTCTCTCGATCACCAGCAAGTCTTCATTATATAAGCAACACACTAATTATCAAACAAGACCACATCCTACCAACTTAGTTGATTCAGCGTTGGTGGATTGATATGAATTTTACGTTGTGTCAACTTATCTGTCAAATATTCACGAAACATGCTTCCACAGAATCCCAGCACACCCAAATGACCAATGGGAAACAGAAATAAGTAACGTTCATAAGAGTGGCTTTCCCAGATAAATGGTGCTCACAAATAGTCCACAATATTGAATAACTTCCAGCCATATATAGCATTATACACATGTTTTTTAAGAGGGAAAAAGAGCAGGGATCAAACTTATACTACATACTAATCCAAAAATTCTATGTGAGCTGCAATCGAAATTTACGAAGACAGTATTATAATACTTCTCCACTCGATTATAATCAAAAGAAGCATAAAAGTTACACAAGTCGGTAATGAATTAACATCATTAGAAGGGCAAGTTACATAAAAGCACTGTCAATTCACATAACTAGCTTGCGATCAGTAGTATGGGGGGCTGGAATGCGATCAGTAGTAGGGGGATCAGAAGTGTCGTCCCTTTCCCTTGTGGCTACTTTCCAACCCACAACATTGGTAGGCAGCCAACCAAAAACACGCTCTCGGTTAGATACACCCCAATCATCATCACTTGAACTATCTGACATAACATCAGTAGTCTTACCCTCGCTACTTGTATCCCCCTCTGTATCAGTGAATGGAGAAAAGCCAGTTACCCTCAAATCTTGTTTGCCTACAACGTGCTTTTCCTGCACATTTTTGTTATGCCCATTGCCACAATTCATATGATTCTACAAAAATGCAAGCATCGATAATAAGATTAAGCTCCCAGATTGACTTTGCAATATATATAATGAATCAAGACAACAAATCAGAGGGATGTCGAGTATGACAACTAACCTTGCCATCTGCCAATGAATTAGCACCCGAATTCATCAAGGCAATTTCCTGTACCCCAAAATTTATAGTAAGTTGCATAGAAAAGTCTCTGCTGGCACAATTTACAATAACCTTACTCACCAATTCCTTTCTTAGCTGCAGTATTTCTTCATCCTTTCCCCTTAGTGCAACGTCCTGAAATGCAAACATCCAAATCTTCAGTAAATGTTCACCACAGCACATATTTACATACTTGATTATGGCTCCAATCATGCCCCAAAGTTCTATTCACCTTACAAACATTACTTACTTTTTCTCTCTTTAATCTCAATATCTCATCGCGAGCCTTCAGTGACTGTTCTGTAGCTATTGAGGTTAGACCAGCAATCTGGCTAAGAAGCGTGCCTGCTGTCTCTGCACTCACCTGCATGATATATAAAAATACACTTTTCATCCCCTCCTAAACCCATCATAGAAATACACCTCTCATCACTTAGAGGCTAAGCAAACAATGTCAACCAAAACTTCTTTATACCACTTACCGCTTTAACATGAGGAGAAACTGACACATAACTGTAGGTGATGCACTGAGGAATGTCAATGTGATTGAATCTGCAATCATCCCCTAACCCAACTAGGTTGATGCTCCACGGGGGAATTGTGATGTCACTAACCTCAACTCTCGGCGCCATTTCCTCACCCTTTGAAAAAGTAGTGTTAATTATTTCAAAAGCCTCTAATGGAAATAATTTGAACATTTGAACTAATAACCCCAAAATACTTTGTCTGGCAGTCCATTCTAGTTCTGGTTCTAATCTATAACTAATATTTTACAAGGGTTGTAAGCATGTAAACATAACATGTGCAACTGTCAATAATTGAAGATGTAACTAACATGTAACGGACAAGAAAAAAGAAACCACAAAATACAAACAACCAACAAAGTAAAATCATTTTACTAATCAGTAACGATCCAATGAAAATACCATGCACTTTACAGAAATTAAACAGTATAACAAGATACTTGCTTAACCTTTGTACTGTTGTTGACCTTATTATGTCCTTGTCTCTCCTTGCAAAAGGAGGAAATATGCAAGACAATATATATTCACAAATTTGTACATTTCATGCTCATAAACTTATCTATTTTAAGTTACTCCAGATTGCTTCCCTTACTCAAAAGTTCAAGACCCTCAGTTCGGCAATTCAGAATCCTGCGGAATACATCCCTAATTTGGCGTTCCAGTGGACCCAATCCATTCTAAAATCAGAGCATACAACAAGTAGCATTTCCAAAAACTCAACTATGACAACCTCATCGTGAATAATGGACCACTGTATTAACCATGAATAACAATTATATCACACTTTCCAGATTTGCATGCAATGTGGAGGTAAAGTACCCTAGACATCCTTTGCTGGGCAATATTGGCTTGTTCATAGTCACCGATTTGGCTGCTTTGTCCACCAAATTGGGTCTTCCGTTGGCAGCACTAGACAGTGATGTGGCTTTGTCCCCTCCTGGATTTACCACTGCATTTGTGAGACCCTCTACGGCAGATATGAATTAAACAGACACAACTTATAGACCAGATGCATTAATCTACATTCCAATCACAATGCCATGTTGATCATACAGAGTAGGAAGCGAACCTAATTGTAGCACAACAACCATGCTGATAAACTTTTTAGTACATGAAAAATAAGATTGTGACTATCTCGAAACTTGTAATTGATTCAAGAACTCAAGAAGTCAAAATTACTAGCACAATCAACATGCTTGTGAATTCTTTGAGGCAGTCTGCAACGTAATAGACATATATGCAGATCTGAAGCTTTTTATGGCAGTAATGACCTGACATACAATGCCTACAGAGCCAGAGACTGCAGTCAAATACAATATTTCTGAGTTTGGCCTTGAAACACAAAAACCCTCAATCAAATACACAAAATCCACAAATTTATCATTTGACAAGAAGTCATACAGTAACATTGATGCATAGAATCCAATATCACTTTCAATATTATAAAACTAAAAACAATCATATTATCACCATTTAACCAATTTACTTCTGAATTGAGATTATTGGTATTGTGAAGTGTTGAGGGCGAACCTGAATCTAGAAGCTATTGAAGTTTATTATTTAGCCCCAAATTTAAGAAAATAATGAACATATCTGAATTGACAAACGGAACACAAGCCAGAGATTAAACAACAATAATTCATCATGACTGAACCCAAATTGATATAAAAAGAAGTTTGTATCTATATACTACATATACATGATTCCATCTACGCCTGAAAGCTCTATAAACCTGTGCAGAGAGGAAACAAAAAAGAAACACCATACCAAATTCAGAATCATGGAAATAACAGAGATGCAGGACTGCTTCCGACCCAAACTTAAAGCAGCGGCTTGATGATCTAGGAGGAGTTCAACCAGAATAGTACCTGTCTGGCCAGAACAGAATGTAGACCAGGTTAGATTTTCTCTCACGATAAGCAAAAGAAAAGGGAGAACTGAAAAAACACAAATGACAAAGCGATGATGAAACTTAAAAGTGTCTGTGTATACCTGCAATTGGGTTGCCTCGCTTTTTGCCTTTGGACCTTGCTCTGCGTCTCGATGACTCTGACTCCTCCACCATTGTCGATTACGATGACTACTACTACAACTGCATGTGATGGGCTCGTCTCTTTAACACTTCGTGCGTGTTCATCCTCAGATCTAAAAGAAACCCCAAAATAAAACTCAGAAAGAAACCCTAATTTGGTTTTACCCATTACCTAGAAATTGAAATAGAGAGAAGCATTAACCAGTCGTACTGAGCGAATTTGCATTGCTCGGACCTTGGATTTGAGCTCCTTCGATAGGCCGGAAGGGAGGAACAGAGAGAAAGAGAGTAATTCAACAATAGAGGAAACTATTTTCTTTTATTATCATTGAATCGATGTGGGCGGGATTTTAAGTCGAGCTCAAAACTTTGCCGCCATGATAGGCGGGAAATTTTTTTTTGGACTATTTTTCAAAGCTAGAAATTTATGATTTCTAAAATTCTCAATTCTAAAAATCATAATAAATAACTTGGGTGTCCCGAAAATTCTCACCTACTCATCGTGACACGTATTTTATTTTCGTGTATCAAGTCTTGTATTCATCAACAGTCTTACAATTTGAAGTGCGGAGTTAATAAAAATAAGGAAAAAAAACTTAGTCGTTTTACCGAATTTTGAAGCCAAACCTTAAAATAATGTACTTGTCACAATACTTATTAATACGCTATAAATAGATGAATAATGTTAAATTTATCGATTTCTAATTTCAATTTTTTGGGTCGCACAAAATCGTTTTATGTCCACGGTAGGAAATAGACTTTATCAAAATCGACTGTAGGATGTTATCTTGATAAGAAGATGGCGGATTAGGTTAATTTTTTTACACAATACCTATTAATAATGGCCTTATGATTATAAACATGATTTGTTCTACTATATTATTTTGGTAGAACATAATTTTGTCCCCTCACAAAGATTGCAACTCATTGCATTCAATATTATGTAGAGCATCTCCAAATTTTGTGTATATCATCAGCTGCAACATGGAAGCTTGTGGCTGAACCGCTGAAGTGGATAAAACGCTAATTCTATATATTTTAATTTTTTTTATTTGAGGATGATACACCTGGATTAAGAGTCATAAACAAACAAGCATTGAGTTTCGTGCTTTGCAAAGTATGAGGACAAACTTTACAATTTGGATTCAGTTGGGTGAAGACCTTGGAAGCATATTCTTTGTCTAATAATACAAGTTATTCCACTTAATAAACGTATTATTTTTCCTTCATTTATAGGTAAAAAAAAATTTGATTTATTTTATAATGATGTTTGATTTATGATTGAATTGCCAAATAGAAAAAAGAAAAATGAAAAAGAAACATATTTACAAAGAAAGTAGTTAGGGTAATTTATAAAAATAATTGAATTAAAGTAATAAAAAATTAGAAGGGGTGTGTAAATAGAGAAAAAAAGTGTGTGAATAGCATCACCCTCCATTTTTAAGTCACTAATACATATATATATATATATATATATAATATTTTTTTTTTAGAATGTAAGTCACTAATATTGTTGGAATGAGAACAATAACAAACAAATTCAAAGTTTTAAACTAACAAATCCAGTTTATTATAAATTAGAAAAAAAATGATAAAACAAGAACCCAAAAAAAGGAAAAGAACGAACAAAAAAGGTATGAGGTGGCTTGATCTTGGGCTGCCACCCTTTTGCGCCTTCGCCAACGCACCACAACTCCAGATTTGATAATGTTTAACTTTTTATCGATTTTAGACCAAACTCCTAAGTGACTCTCCATTTTAAGGTTTAACTATCTCTCCATTTTAATGTTTAGTTATCTCCTTGCAAAATATAGGGAGGGAGATGAGACTCTATTATTTTTGTTAATTACATTCCTTTTAAATTGTTCTATGTAATTTATAAATACATTTAAACTACTTTCTCTTCATTCAATAAATAATATGAATTCTTCTTCTCGTACATTAGTAGGAGGCCTTAGAGTTTTGTGGAACTACTTCGACGGGCGAAACCTAGGTTTTGTGTAGTGACGGCGGCGCTCTTCCTTCAGGCAAGGCGATAATCGTGGGAGTGAAGAGGTGCGACGGCGGCGCGGAGCTAGTTCTCGGCGCGTGGAGTGCGGCGGGAGTTTCTAATTGAAGGCTTCTCTGATCATTTTAGTGGGTTGTTTTGCTTCGATATGTGCGGCGTCTGGGTGTTGTGGATCAGAACCTGAGGGAGGCGGCGTCTGATTGCTGCGGGCATCCGGGTGCTTTGCGGCGGTGACCTTGCAGTTGAGGGGAGCGGGCTGCGTCGGATATCTAAGGAAAGTGCCAGTTGATTGCTAAGGCAGGTCAGTCGAGGCCTCCTCCTTAGAACAGCGATGGTAGGGGAGCAAAGCCGGCCGCCAGAGTGATGGTGAGACAGCTGTTTCTCAATGGCCAGTGCTAGACCGATCTGGTGGTTTGAAGGGAGATGGTGGGTTTGGGCCTTGGGCCTCAACCTGCTTGGGTTGCTGCAGTGCAAGCTTGTCACGCCCCCAAATCCAAGGCCAATATTGTATTGAAATATGGCTCGTGAATTTGTGACGTGAGTCAAAACAAATACAATTTTTATTCTTGAATAAATCAACAAGAAGTAAAAAAAATTATATACATGTTTGAATAGTACTTTTATTAGAAAACAAATATCGGTAATATATTTACAAAACCAAAGTTAAGCAAAATTCGAATCAGTACAGGTATTTACTAGAAATAGTAGTAGAAAAATATTATTTTATCTAGTAGGTTCATCCCGTTTCCCCAAGCATCTACTCAATACCTGAAAACAAGGAGGTGTAGCATCATGAGCAACACAAGCCCAGTAAGTACACAACTTACATTCTTATATTAATGTGTCTTATAAGAAATCAAAACTGAACAACCAAGTTAAAATGTACCAAGAACCATTTAAGTTCATACGAATTTTTAAATATGTATATATATACACACAATACACACACACACACATATATACAAATATATTCATTCGTGTGAATGGTTTGGTAATAAATCACATAGTCACATCTTCTTATCAAACCAACAAATATTGTAGTATTAATATGTGAAATAACATTAAAGCAATGTATGCTTGATTTTCTTTTTACTAACAGCTTCACATATTCAAAATATATCATAGATAGATATTTGATCAAAATAACATAAGTACATTTCTCTTTTTAGTGAATTTTCAGATTAACTAGTAACAAATCACAATTCCACGTGTTAGGGTCCGACGTACTATACCCAAAACACGGGAAAACCAGGTTAACTGGTATCAAATCATAAATCCACATGCTAGAGTCCGACGTACTATACCCAAAGCATGGGACAACCAGGTTGACAGGTATCAAATCATAAATCCACGTACTATAGACCGACGTACTATTCCCAAAGTACGGGTAAGCCGCAGCATACCAAAGACACAACTAAGGCATGTATACTCAAAGTAAGCACCATTCCTAAGAGTATAATAGTGCACTATCTGAAGGGACTAGAGCCCACAGCTTAACTTCCACATAACACCAAAACACATTTACCAGTAATTCACTTAAGCACGGGGTAGTAGATAACACCTGTCATTTCGTGTCCCTTTTCTAGTGAGGCATTGGCTGTTACCACTCGGCCTTTCACAAGGCTGGCTATGGAGAGGGTTGAGTCGGGTGTTAAGAATGTGTTAGAAAGAGTATTATGTCATTAGCTCTAGGGTTTGTGGTATTAGAGTGGCTTAGATTAGGTTCCTTGGAATTCTTCCATCAGAAAAGTGGACTACGGATTCAGGTTGTACTCACATATCTAACAAGAAAAGGTTCTCTAATTTCAAGCAGGGGCCGATTTAGGGGGGTCGATCTTAGGCATTTGCCCAATCTCGATATTTGAGGCTATAGTTATATTCTTGTTCGAGAAAGTAATTGCATAAAACTTCTAAAAAAAAGGGCAAATATGAGGAAGGAGAAGTAGTTTACGCAATTTGCTGCGATTAATGTTAGTATCCTATACTAAACATTCCATTAAAAAGGTCAACATTCAATTATGACCTATGAAAAAGAAAACAGTTAATAAAAAGAAAACCGCTCACTTGTAACTTATTTTTTCGATCTGTCAGCTCTCACGCTCTTGTGGGTAGGAGCTGTATCAACTAATGTAAAAATTTTGGAAATTTTATCTCCTCAGGGGTCTGCTCCCCTTAGGGACGTAGAAGCTTTTAAAAGGTTGACCAGTTTATTTCATGTCGAAATGACGGCGGATCGGGTTAATTTTTGTACACAATACCTATTAATATGCTATAAATAGATGGGTAATGTCAAATTTATTGATTCTCAATTTTTATTTTTTGGTTCGCACAAAATTCTTATATGTCGACTAATGTGGTATAACTAGTTCATTAGTTGTAATGAGAAGTATATATACCTTCCATGAGCAACAATATGTAGGAAATAGACTTTATCAAAATCGACCGTAAGATGTTATCATGATAAGAAGAAATAGTTATGATCAAAATTTAAGCTATTTTCGTAGTCGTTTATGTCTCGATCTAGTAGGTTAACCCTAAACCTTAAATACCACATAAAATTAATATGCTCATAACCGCTTACTCGTAACTTATTTTTTTGATCAGTCATCTCTCCTGCTCTTGTGGACAGGAGCTGTATCAATTAATGTAAAAATTTTGGAAATTTCAGCTCCTCAAGGGTCGGCTCCCCTTAGGGACGTAGAAGCTTTTAAAGGGTTGATCGGTTTATTTCATGTAGAAATGACTGCGGTTCAGGTTAATTTTTTCACACATTACCTATTAATATGCTATAAATAGATGGGTGATATCTAATTTCGATTATTTTGACTGCGCAAAATTCTTATATATCTACTAATGTAGTCTAACTTCTATATTAGTTGTATAAAAAAGTATACATTCCATGAGCAACAATGTGGAGGAAATGAATTTTATCAAAATTGACCGTTGGATGTTGTCATGATTAGAATAAATGGTTATGGTCAAAATTTCAGCTATTTTCATCGTCGTTTGGTTCTCGATCCACTAGGTCAACTCTAAACCCTAAATACCACATAAAACTAATATGCTCATAACCGCTCATTTGCAACTTAGTTTTTGATCTGTTAACTCTCACACTCTCATGGGTATGAGCTATATCAACTAATGTAAAAATAAAAAAAATAAAAAATTATCTCATCCTGGTTCAGCTCCCCTTAGGGAGTATATGTGTATAAAGGGTTGATTGCATTATTTAATGTTGAAATGACGGTGGATCGGGTTAATTTTTTTACACATTACCTATTAATTCGCTATAAATAGATGGGTAATGTCAAATTTATTGATTTCCAATTTCGATTATTTGAACTGCACAAAATCCTTATATGTCTACTAATGTAGTCCAACTTTATTAATTGTATCAAAAGTATACCTTCCATGAGCAACAATGTGGAGGAAATAGAGTTTATCAAAATCAACCTTTAGATGTTGTCATGATTAGAAGAAATGGTTATGGTCAAAATTTCAGCTATTTTCGTCGTCGTTTAGGTCTCGATCTACTAGGTCAACTCTAAACCTTAAATACCACATGAAGTGATGAAACTAATATGCTCATAACCGCTCATTCACAACTTATTTTTTTTATCTGTCAGCTCTCACACTCTTACGAGTATGAGCTATATCAACTAATATAAAAATTTCAGAAAGTTTATCTCCTCATGATTTAGCTCTCCTTAGGGAAGTTTAAGTGTATAAAAGATTGACCGCTTCATTTGATGTTGAAATGACTGTGGATCGGGTTAATTTTTTTTACACAATACCTACTAATACGCTATTAATAAATGGATAATGTCAAATTTATTGATTTCTAATTTTGATTAGTTGGATTGCATAAGATCTTTATATGTTTATTAATGTGGTCTAACTTATTTATTAGTTGTCTCAAAAAAAATATAACTTCCATGAGCAACGATGTGGAGGAAATAAACTTTATCAAAATCGATCGTTGGATGTTGTTTTGATAAGAAGAAATTATTATGGTCAAAATTTCAGTTTTTTTCGTCATCGTTTGGGTCTCGACTACTAGGTGAGATGTAAAATATATATGCCAAATTTATTAGCCGCTTTTTTAATTCAACTTTGTCTAAGTAATGCAGTTGTTTTTTTAATTAAAAAAATAAAATAGTTTGTTAAAGAAAAAAACAATTATAAGAAAATATAAATTAAAAACACTGAAAATGAGGAAATCGTGCTTTCTGTAAGGAATGCAAATTTTTTTTAATAATCCATTTTTTTAAAATTTATTTTGGTGCTGTAGTGGAAAGGAAGAAAATGACTTTAGAAAGAAATAATTAAAATAAGAAAACAAAAACGAGGTTGAGCTAGATATTCATTTTTGTAATTGTATTTTAGTAATGTAGTGGAAAGGGGAAAAAAAAAGACTATAAAAAGAGATAATTAAAATATTGTTCTAAAAAACGAGGTTGAGCCAGATCGTGCCCACACAGCCAAATAGCCTAATCCACTGAGCTGACCATTGTTCATGTTGGACTGTCCTTCGACCTTGTATAAGAAATTAAGAACAGTAAGGAAAAAAAAAAAACTGTTTGTATAAATTTTTTACGCACCGTTATTCTTTTCACCCTTGCCTTTTATATAGTGGGACCCTGCATTTTTAATCAAATTAGAAAAGCTATGCAAGTCAGCCGGTTTTCCAAAGGAATGGCCAAGATTGTCCAAATGAAATCAATGGACCAAAAATATGGTGACGTGCCCGAGCATGCCATGTTTGGAGCATGGTAGAATTTTCGGTTTTATCTAGCAAATTGAAAATACTCAAATCGCGCGGCAGTTTCAAACTCTCCAATTTCACGGATTTCACGGAAATCTTGTGCGTACTATATGGATTTCAGTTGGCAAATGGCAGTTAGGACAGAGTGAAGCTAAAGAAGAGACAAAATAATTGTCACCCAAAAAGAAAGCTCATCTTTTTGTAGCTCGACACGCTCCACAATAGATTCGTCTCTACATGCAGCTTGAACTAGATCGCCGACATGCATTTTGAACATGTCATTGGGTTTTTGAAAATAAACAATTGGGCCCATTCAATTGGAGCCCAAATTGGCGGTATGGACTGACCAAACCCAACAAAACCATAACTATAAACTACCCGAACAAAAACTCCACGACCAACGACCCTTATCCCAGTAGTTGCAGAGCTGTCCGAAGCTCGAAGAAGATGACCCAAGGACTTCTCCAATGGAGTCCTTGCCACCGCTCCCTCTCCCTCCTCCCCATCTCCATCCCCACATCCAAACACACCCACCTCCCTCTCTCCATCTCCGCCACTCTAGAATCCTCCACCCAACAACAGCAGCAGCAGCAGCAGCAGCTCTCCGCCAGAGAGAGAAGGCAGCTCAGAAACGAGAGGAGAGAGAGCAAAGCCGGCACCAACTGGAAAGAAAAGGTCGAGGAGAAGCTTCTGGAGAAGCCCACCCAGAAATTCGCTCACTGGAAGGAAGAGCTCAACATCAACAACCTCGCTCGCGAGGGCCCACAGTGGTGGATCGTTCGAGTTTCTAGAGTCAAGGGCCAGGAGACCGCTCAGTTAATCGCTCGGTTGCTCGCCAGGAACTACCCACATATGGATTTCAAGGTGTTTGCTCCGTCCTACTCCAAGTAGTGCTTTTTGGGTTGCCGAATTTGTAATGTAAATGTGTTTAAGTTTTTTTGTGGTTTAATTGGTTTTCAGGTTTATGCTCCAACGATACCGGAGAGGAGGAAACTGAAGAATGGTACCTACTCGGTTAAAGCAAAGCCACTGTTTCCGGGGTGTGCTTTTTTGAGGTGTGTGTTGGACAAGGAGATACATGATTTCGTGACCGAGTTGGATGGAGTTGGAGGCTTTATTGGTGCCAAGGTTGGAAATACGTGAGTAATTTTTCTTATATGGTAGGTTTGCTGTGTGGTGTCGAGTATCATTGTCGTTATAATTATAGTATGAAGCTCTTATGTGAAATGAAGTAAAATTTCAGAACAGTATTGTGTAATGTACCCAACTAGCCTGGAATTTAAGTTGTCAAATGAAATATGAAGAACTCATAGATAGACATTATAATTTGTGAATTTATTGGAACACAAAGAATTTGAAGAGGTACAAATAAATCAAGTTTTAAAGCCATTTTATGACTGCATACTGCATAATGTGAAGAGATACGTTAGTGTGGTGATAATATGAAGCTACATTTGGAGTCAAGTTTTTTGAAGTTCTGACATTATTGGGCCGTTGTTACATCCATGTTACTTTCTGTCGATCAACATGAACTATGTATCGATGTAGAACACTATCTGCATGCATTGTGTATTTTCCGGTTAGTATTTAGAAATGTTATTTTGATCTGCACAGGAAGAGGCAGATCAACAGACCCAGGCCAGTATCTGAGTTTGACATGGAAGCTATCTTCGCAAAGGCAAAGGAAGAACAAGAAAAGGCTGAATTAGCTTTTCAACAAGAGCAGCAACTCAACTCTGGACTGAATATTGATGGTCTGAGTTCTAGTGATGCTGCAAAATCTGCTGGAGATGCTAAATCCAAGGGGAGATCCAGAAAAGCTGCTGATGCTCTGATAAGTGGTTCATCTAAGGCAAAGGATAAGAAACTTGTCCTAGGTTCTACTGTTCGAGTTGTATCTGGGACTTTTGCTGAATATGAAGGCTGCCTGAAGAAGCTGAATCGCAGAACCAAAAAGGTATACTGTTTCTGGCATGAATTATTAGACATTAAGTTGATAGCGGAAATATGCATACATGCATTTCTATTTGGGGTGAGCATGGCTGAAATTGTAGTGTCTCGGTATGCATTAATTCACTCAAGGATCTTGACTCAATGCTTGAAATATAAAATATAGATTCTGGCAACCTAACTGAGAGAGAATATATTAATTGTCATTTTGCAGGCAACCGTGGCATTTACGTTATTTGGGAAAGAAAGCTTAGTAGATTTAGATGTCAGTGAAATTGTTTCAGAGAGCTTGTAAATATCAGTAATATTAATCAATATTAAGAGGTAAGTTTTTCAATCATGTCTTCCTCTCTTTACCCTGGATTTATCTTACTTTCTTTTGTTAGACAAATCTAGTGTCTTCAACATTTACTTTACTTTCATGTTCAAGCAAAAGAAAGCATGCCTTTTCTTTTCTTTTTTGTCTTTGCTTTGTTATCAAATGAACACACAGTACTTTCTTGCTTGTTTATAAATTTTTGCGTGTGCCAATACTATACAATATGTGAATATAATCACATGCAAATAGGTAATTACCTTGGAGATTTCCACTGACCGCAGAAAGTCCTTGATCGAAATTGGCGACTTTATTTGAGGCCATAGACATCGTGCATTCAAAATGATAGTGTCTTTACTTCCTAGGTCGCACTTTGGCCTGCCTATTCATGCTCTGCCCTTTACTACTTTCTTAATTATGCTTGCATTTTGAGTAATTTGTCAGAAATGAGACAGCGTATGGTTAAACTGCCTTCCTGTTTAGGCTTCTGTTTCTTCCTGGACATTTGAAATTGGTTTTGAGTTTGTCCGGCTTCGTTGCTCGAGGTCAATGAAAAAATTACTGTAAGGATCCTTTTTAATTTTTCCTGCTTTTATGCACAGAAGATATGGCCAAGTAGATCAGAATATTGTTCATCCCATATATCTAGGAAAATTATTCTGACATCAATCAATCCTATAAAGCTCTAGCATAATGCCACAACTGGTCGCAAAGCTTCTGTGTATTTATTCTGCACAATGAACGACTGATCTCATAGATGCAGGCAACCCGTCGCTACTTCCGATCGGAAGTGAATTTCCAATTTTCCCCCTTTACGTCCATTTTTGCTTCTTTTTACTTGTCAACTCAAAATTAGAAATGGAAAAGTTTTGAATTTAACCATGTTGCTGTAGAAAGAGATAAAAGTAAAACAGTGAGGTGAGGAGGTGTACCATTCAGGATCTTTGTGGAGTTATTTGGGAACATTAATCTTTAATGTAGCATTCAAACTTTCAAAGTATTCTATTTTTTTTTTTTGGCTCAACAGGCTCATCATCACAATACCCTGAATTACAGACCCAGGAAGATGACAATATCTCTGCATTATTGGCTACTATAATGTGGGGATTCTTCTGCAATATTATCTTAATGAGCTGCTTCTTATTTAATATATATAAAACATTTCCTACCCGAAATGATAGTCCTTGCTTATCTATTTGTAAAAACCTAGAAGCACAAAGCAAAACCAATTGAATTTGCCCACACATAAAATACAGGATATGTGAATAAATTTCGCATTTTTTCTTTCTTTTTTTCCTTGAAATAGCCGACTGAATTTGGTTAGATTTTGGTGAAATGCAACAATGATTATTGAGAGTAGGGACTTTTGAATTTGTAAATGTGATGAAAATTGGTTTTCTAGTAATCTTTACGTGATATGCTGGTCCTGGCTCATAATAAACCTATCTAAACAGTTTCGTTGGCAATACCTGTTCATATCAATGGCAATTGTTGCAGAATGCTCTACAGAAGGAGGGATTCTCAATTGTCACCTCTGGGATTGCTAAACTCTGTCCGATGGCCGATAATTAATATTTCTCATATGCCGAAGCAAGAAATTGATATATAAAAACATTAAAAATTCAAAACACATTTCCAAAATAGCCTACTGAATTTGGCCTCAGACCAAAATGAACTATCCTTTTCTTCTATTTACATCATTTCGTCTCATTCTCTCAACTACTCAGTCCTTTGCATAATTTGTGGTTCTGAATACCGCTATGAATACACACTATATACCATCCACTTATCCAAAATAATAATCTGCTGTGATCATTTACCAATATCACGAATCTCAGGTACAGCACTTGGGGAGTAAATTGATAGCAGACCATTCAATTCGACTCAGAAATGTCTCAAATGCAAAACTTGAATGCTGATTTCATTTAACCAATTCCAGCACCCATATATATGAATACGAGTATACGAGTATATAACTGCAACCATATGGTAAATGCACACCCTAGCTACCACATTGCATTTACTCGATCTCCTGCCATTCTGCCATTAAGCACCCAAAAAAAAAAAAAAACCACCCTCCAAGCTGTTGGTTTTTTTATCAAAAAGACATTAAGCATATGCGCGCATTGTATAAATTTTAGCAGTACGTCATCGAACTTAGACAGTTATACCGATTTTATATTGTGCCACGTACCTTAACTAAACAAAGTTTGTCATGGTTTTCAAGTTGGCATTGATCAAATTCCACTCATTTGATCCGAATTCCTTCAATTCATTCAGGCTTATATTTAGCGTATTTAGAACACTCAATATGACCCGTTAAGAAATCAAATGAAGTTGGAAACCAGAACAGTGATTGTTCACGTGATTAGTTAACAACTCTAATGGTAAGATGGATATTCATTAATTCGATACTTCAGAGAACTTGAAATCCAAATGCTAGGTAAGATGGCCCTTTTTTTTTTTTTATGGTAATAGGTCAGCACTTTCATTATAATTCAGCAAGCAGTACAAAAACGAAACAATCCTTTGGGGTCTACAGAAAGAATCGTTCCTTAAAACCTCTTGAGACCGTATTCTAACGAAATAACATCCCAAAAAATCCCGAGTACACCCACCTTTTGATAAATTAAAGCACCTTTATTCTAACAAAAACCTAGAAACCTCAAAGCTTACATAAAATAGTCTAACTAAAGCACTGATTTTTGCAACTCAACAACAGAATTAAACTAGAATGTGAACCATCACATTCCACTGCTCCCTCAACAACAGTAGGCTCCACTTAAGGAATAGTCCCATTCACCCCCTCCAGCACTAACACTTGTTTACCAACCTTGTCAATAGCTTTAAGGTTAGAATCAAAACTCAAAGCTTTTCCCCGACGTTTATTCTTACAGATAGTTTTTCCATCCTGTTCATTTGTAGATTTCACTCTATTCTTGCTCCCTTGGGGCGCCCTGTGCCTTGACATCACTTCTTATGTGAATTAGTTTAATTACTAAAATTCCCAATGGAATCAAAATCCTTATTTCAAGATCTTGGCATCTAGCCTAACAGTATACCACCATGTTTTTGAAACATGTCCGGGGTTCTACTGTTCAAATTGTATCTAGGACTTTTGCAGAATTTCAAGGCAGCCTGAAGAAGCTACAGCAATGAACATACAATGCTTACTTGCTTGAATATGAATTTCTGCTTTGTCATCAAATTAACATGCAATGCTTTCTTGCTGGTATATGAATTTTTGCTGCACCAATAGTACTTTCCGATATATAGATACAAGTCACTTTAAATAGGAAATTACACTGGGAGATTCTACACACATAGGATGCTGACCATCTTGTTAAAGCTCGAAGAATCATTGAAATCTTTCTGAGAACCAAAGTCTTTATTGGGAACTTTAATCTACCCTTCAACGTATTCTTTGGATTTAAAGGAAGAAGCAGTTAGTGATAATATTTGAGCTGCTTTAAAGATCCCTTTTTCATAATACTTTTGTATTACAAACCGAGAAGATAAAGAACCAGGATTGTCCACTTACTACCTCACTTTTCCTTTGCATTATTGCTTACTATAATGTCAAGGTTCCTCTGCGTAACTATTTTAATGAGCAGCTGCTTAATTCATTTGTATAATTTGTAACACTGCCTACCCCAAATGGTGGTCCTTGCTTGTTCAATGTTCACTATGAAAAAAAAAGCAAGAAACCAATTGAAAGAGCCAACACATACAACACAGAATGTGGTACATCTATCTACTAGACTCTTGTTGGCTTTTTGCACTCAAGCGATTTATGATTAGTATGCTTTAGTCTTGGATTTTTCACATCTTTTATATGAAATATTCAAATTCCAATATAAAGTACTATAAATTTTAGCAAAAGTGCTTTCAACAAAATATCATCTACCCAAAAGCACTTGCATACAAGCAAATCCGAAATGTGGACACTCAGGCATCATTTCCCAAATGGCGAAAGATAACAAAAACGATCCGTAATTGACTCAATTTTTGATATCCAATTGGCCATCTCGCTACTCTGAATCCGTAAAAAAATAAAATAGGTGTATGTTAAATAAAATTATTTACTTTTGATCAAATGAGGAGGATAAGTTGAACATGATATCTGTATCAACACCTTGTTAGATAGAAATTCATGTATATTAAGATTGCCTCCAAGTTATAACTAGCTATCATCAAATAACGTCCTAATATTAAGCTAGTTCTTCATGTTATATTTTCAGTTATTGTCAATTAACCTGAGAAATCAAGTACTTGATGTCCTTTCCTTTTCCCCAAGATAATTAAATATGATATGCACACACCCATGAATGAAACTATACTTGTACAATGTACAATGCATTGATCATTAGAGACAAGTTTAAACCAAAATGGCAATATATTCCACCAATAATGTAAATAGTAGTTTCATATATTGCACCATCTCCGGACATTAAACTGATCTCTTTCTAATTTTCTACTTCCATTTCATAGTGCTGTTCATAATTTGATTAGTCTAATGTTTTAAACCGTCTTAGTTCATAATTTAAATGTGATGAATTAGTTTTCTAGTAGTCTTTACGTGATATGCTGGTCCTGATGACTCATAACAAACATACCTAGACAATTTTTTGTGATAACCCAACTCACATATTTGGGAGTGTGTTTTAGCAAGGTTAAAAGACACTATAGCAGGAGAGAAAAAATACTGATAAAAATAAACCATGCTGGTTTCAACTTCAAATCAAAAAGAGATTTTTTGCAGAGAAACATCTCTAAGATATTGGAGGAAAATAAAAGAAAAATATTTTCTATTTCGCCAATATGACACTTACTGTTTATGAAGTTCACACTCAAACACTCCCCTGCATGTTTGTGAGATGTATACGAAATACTCCGTAATTCATAAATGATAGCAAATATTGTTGTCACACTCTTAAGCATTGATGTTAGACAATGCTTCAAATCAAACCTAGAGAATCAATACCACCCGAACTAGAAAATAAATGAAACATGATGCTTCATAATTCAGTCAGAAATTGCCTCGACAACAATGTTTTCAAAGTCTATATTGCTTTTCTCAATCGAGGTTTCTTTTATGTTTATGCTGGTAACAACTGTAACATGGTTAGGTACAACAATGAAGGCTTTGTTGAAGTTTTTGGGCATAACATAGCAGAGAGAATTCCAATTGGTTATAAATATATGGTATTTTTATTGAGTTTCTCAGTAATTTATCAAACTTTGAGTCTCTTAGCAATTCAGGCATTTTATTTTGTGATTTTCATAATTAGACCCTGTCTAGTACCAGCTAGTTGAATTCCCGTCTAGCACTAGTTGAACTCCTCTGGTTTTAAGCTTGGTTAAGACGTGTCAATCTTGTGATTTCAAAAGTAAATTAACCATGTCTAGCCGTAGTTTTTTTTTTTTTGAGGAGCGAAAGAAACTACAACTTGAAACCCCTAGGACAACCAGAACTAAAGTTATCAAAATTATAAGTTGTAAGCGCCGAGAGAGGGAGCTTCCCTTTCCACGTGAAAGGGTTCTTCAGACTATGGCCATGATTCGCAATCGCATCCGTCACAAAATTGGCTTCACGGGGAGCAAAGGAGAAGTCAATGTGATCAAAGCTGCTAGCCAAGCAGGCTATGTCTCTAGCAAGGGTCCGGAGTCTCCAAGGGATGGTACACTTCTTGTTGATGACATCAATCACAAGTTTCGAGTCCCCTTCCACCAACACTTTCTTGCAGTTGTTGATTAGAGCATGATAAAGACCATCTCTAAGAGCGTTTCCTTCAGCAACAGAAACAGAGACAATGCCGATGTTCCGAGAACCCGCAACTATAGGGGTACCCTGTTCATCACGAAGGACAAATCCCGAGGCAGCATTCTTGTTTCCAATAACCGACCCATCAAAGTTGAGCTTACAGAAACCAGGAGGAGGCGGCTGCCACTTGATCATTGAGTGCTTTGCAATAGAAGGGAGAGAGTTACCCCAAGACCTTGGTTTGTTGGCCAATCTGTACTGCTCAGCCGTAATCGAAGAAGAAAAAATTACAGAAGCTGGGGGGGTTAATTGATGTCTGAAGATAAGGTTGTTTCTGGCCTCCCAAAGCTTCCAACAAATGATGATAAGATTTTCTGTTGTCTGCTTACAGAAACCAGAAACAAACCAAGAATCAAACCAGTCTTCAAAGGAAAGAAAACCTTGGGCAGAATAACCAGTCTTGCTCCAAATTTCTGCAGCGTAGGGACAAGAGAGAAAAAGATGGTTTAAGTTCTCAATCTCTACCCTGCAGAAAGGACAAGCAGCATCAAAATTGGAGTTAAATCTAGCCATTCTCGCTCGAAGACTGGTTGAACTCCTCTAGTTGCATTATACTTTTTTTTAGGGAAGCGAGATAATGGTTAGCTCATTGCCATTACTCTAATTTATTAGATGAAAAAGAGGTTACAGTAAGCAAGTCGGACATGCCCTCAACTTACAAAAAATACAAATAGTAAAGTACAGTGGATATGAGTATACAGTTAACAACCATAACCTTGAAGGAAACTAGAGAACTAAGCAAAGCGATAGGAAGTGCATGATGACAAGTCTCTACCATAAGGACCAGCAATAAAATGAGGGGGTGAAAACTACATAATAGAACCAGTATTAGTAGCTCTATAATTAGCAAGCCTATCTGCCACGGCATTGCCTTCATATATATATATATATATATATACACACACAGATCCTATCCAGAGCGGAGCTCCGCTTTGAAAATTAACCTGTGAAGTTCTAGTTTTAGGTCACTTTTCGGTCGCATATCCACATCTCGACCGTTCAGTTTTTAGGTACTAGTGTATAGATCATCTCTGCAAATTTTCAGCCAAATTGATGATCGTTAAGGCATTGATAACTTCCTTAAAGCTAGTACGGTTCAGGTTGACAGATTCAGTCCGTTCATTGGTGTAAGCGAGTTAGATACCTTAACGATCATCAATTTGGCTGAAAATTTGCAGAGATGATCTATACACTAGTACCTAAAAACTGAACGGTCTAGATGTGGATATGCGACCGAAAAGTGACCCAAAACTTGAACTTCACAAGTTAATTTCAAAGCGGAGCTCCGCTCTGGATAGGATCTGTATATATATATATATATATATATATATATATATATATATCATATCTAGAGCGAGGCCTTGATTTGAAATTAAAGTGCGAGGTTAGAGTTTATGGTCACTTTTCGGTCGCATATCCACATCTCAACCGTTCAGATTTTAGATATTAATGTATAGATTATCTCTATAAAATTTCAATCAAATTGATGATCGTTGAGACATTGATAACTGTCTTAAAGCTACTACGGTTCAGGTTGGACAAATTCAGTTTATCCATTAGCTTAAGCCAGTTAGATACCTTAACGACCATCAATTTAGTTGAAATTTTACAGAGATGATCTATACATTAATACCTAAAATCTGAAAGGTCAAGATGTAAATATGCGACCGAAAAGTGACCCTAAACTCTAACCTCGCACTTTAATTTCAGAGCGATGCCTCGCCCTAGACCATAGGTAGCCTCAAACATGCCCAAGTAGGTCTAAAACTCTTGGGCCTAGCTTGCCCAGGTCACTAAGTAACAAGTAAGGGTGGCAAGGCACCCTCCTTGATAGCCCATGAACTAGGCCTAGCTAGCCTAGCTTAGAATCAGACCCATAACCCCAAGCCCAAGAAACCGCTCTGATCAGCAACACCACCATCGCTGCAAGTTCCGGCGACCGTCTTCTCCAAAGGGCCATAGCCACCCTTCTGTATCTAAGCAAACCAGTCTACCACCGCAACACGCTCAATAGATTAGATCAACAACTACCGATCTGTCCCAATTTGCTCAACCTCGAGTCAATCAGAGCCTTCCCCACTGACACCAAATCCAACCAAGTGCCAAACACAGACAGCCCAGCCACCGACACGGCCACACTCCCACGCTAACCTCAATCTGTATTACGCCATCACGTCAAACTGGCATATCGACTCTGCTTCCCGACGCCACTGACAAACACCTCTCCGCATTCGATCAAACATTAGACTAGCCATCCAAACACACGACCACGCCCTAGGTTGCCTGGACCCACGACAAGAAAGCTTTGTCGTCGCTAGAACTGCCTGCAACCGGAAAAGCTCTAGCCGCCACACTCTGCTAAACCCTAGGGTTTCTTGTGGTGTGTTTAATTTAATTTATTTCTTATAGGTTATTATATGTAAACTATAAATATATTTAAATGATTTTTTCTTCGTTCAATAAATAATATAAAGGGGTTTTGTCCATTTACCCCATTTCTAGGGATTTTTTTCCTACTTACCCCATTAACTTTTTTTAATTCCCTCTTACCCAATACACTCTAAGGGAGTCTTCCCTAATACCCCATTAAGATTTTTTTTTTTTTTTTATTTTTTTTAATACCATTTTACCCCTCACCCTTTGTTACTTAAAAAGAGAGAGAGAAAATGGAAGAGAGAGAAACCATAGGAGACTTCGCCGGAGCCTGTCACCGGCCGCTGGAATCCGGTCACCGGCCGCCGGAATCCGGTCAACGGCCGCCAGAATCCGGTCACCGGCTGCCGCCCACCTGAATTTGTTGAAAATCTCACCGGAAAGTTTTTTTGTCCCCAATAGACGTCTATTGCCCCCTCTATTAGGGGGCAATAGATGTCTATTGCCCCCCAATAGACGACTATCAGCCATGTATTGCCCTCCAATAGGACTTTCAGTTGCCAGAATGGGAACTAATGTCCATAAATTTAGACAAATAAAATTTTGATTATAGAAAAAAAACAAGGAGATTACATCAATTATTGCCCCCCAATAGCCGTCTATTGCCCCTCAATAGAACTTTTGATAGTCATAATGGGAACTAATCTTCCTAAAATTAGATAAATAAAACTTTGATTAAGCAAAAAAATCAGTAGATTACATCAATTCAAATGTCTATTGCTCCCCAATAGACGTATATTGCCCCCCAATAGACGTCTATTGGGAAGCAATAGAATATTATTTTTCCTGTTTGGTAAAGAGGACTGTGCAAGTCATTAAGATGATAACTGTGCAAGTCAACAGGACGAAAAGCATCAATTAGAAGTTAGCTGGCTCATTATTGCACATACTTTGGTGTTTTGATTTGTTTGGCTGATTAAGCTAGGCAACCCACTACTCCGTAGTAGTCTCCGCCTCCTCACCCGGGGCCTCGTTCAAGTCGAGAACTCCATTATTGTCAGCTAGTTCAGCAACCAAGTGCACACAATGATCATCGGAAGTCGCACTCTCTACATGATCGTCAGCATCATCATCATCATCGGCGACGGGAACCACCGGCGGAGTAGACTCCAGCGCCACTCTCCACCACAATCAGTTGTGGTCCCTGAACCAGTTTCCGGCTAAATTGTGTCGGAGAAGATCCATCTCCTCCGTCAAACCTCCCGTCAACGAGCCTTCATCTTCTGAGATCAGATCGCCAGTGCTTCAGAGCTCCTTCTGATTCCTCGTCGTGCCGGACTCGAGAAAGACGACTTGAAGCGCTGTCGCTAGCTCACCGGAGCCTCCGTCATGGAGCTAGCCGGGGTCGGAGACTTCGGGTTCGGAATCCGGCCGGGGGAGAGGGGGAGAGAGAGAATAAAGCTGTACATCGTGACCGGAGAGAGAGGAGAGAGAATCGCATGGCAGTATTGTAGTTTAGTAATTAGGCTGAGGGCATATTTGTCATTTCTCTATAAATTGTGTTAGTGAGAATAAAAATCTCTTGCTAGGGTAAGTGGGATAATTTTCCTTCATTTTGGTGCTTTGGGTCAAGGACCCTAATATAAATTCAGAACAGCTAAAATAGAGATAACTGATGCAGACGTATTTTAGAAAAATGTAGCCAAAATGAATTTTTACCTACTTTAACAAAAAATAGCTAGCATTACTAAAGATACTCTTAGTAAACTAATTCATCAATTTCTTCATAAGTTGGTGATGATGTGATGCAAGTCCACTTAGAGTCAATCTTTAGCCTTGGCCATGTAATTGATGTATTTCTTGCATGATTGAAGGTCAAAAACTAGTTTGAGTGAGCAACGTTATAGAAAGAAATTGGTTGATTAGTTAAGAATTGATTATAACCGATCAAATTGAAGAGTATAGGGGCACATAAGATCAAGTTAGAAATTCAAGGGCACAAATGATTTAGATGTAAAGTTAAGGAATGTAAAATAATTTTGGCTCTTTTTTTGAAAAAAATACTACATATCTCACACTTTTCAAAAGACCACGGAAAAATGATTTACCTTATTGCTGTATAATGTCATGAAACCATATATTTAGCATCAAAATCTAGCCACAAGGGCAATATATCACAGAACCACACGTGTTTCAAATTTTCTACTTCCATCGAACTATCGAAGAATACAACATTTCATAATTGGATCAGTTTAATTTTATAAACATGATTATAACTTCCATACATAAAATGTGATGGACGGTTTTTGTTTTTCGAATTATCTTTACGTGATATTCTGGACACAAGAAAATCCTTTGGCGAATGTGTTAGCACTTTGCAAGGCTGCAAGGGTATGAATATTAGTGCAACAAAATAGCAAAAATCAGAATCAAACTCATTTGAGAATCGTTGTTGGTCCCAACTTTGAATAATATATATATATATATATATATATATATATATATAGACACACACACAGATCCTATCCAGAGCGGAGTTCCGCTTTGAAATTAAGGAGTGAACTTTGAGTTTTTGGTCACTTTTAGGTCGCATATCAACATCTCGACCGTTCAGTTTTTAGGTTCTAGTGTATAGATTATCTCTGCAAATTTTCAGCCAAATTAATGATCGTTAAGGCATTGATAACTGCCTTAAAGCTAGTACGGTTCAGGTTGACAGATTTAGTTCGTCAATTGGTTTAAACGAGTTAGATACTTTAACGATCATCAATTTTGCTGAAAATTTGCAGAGATAATCTATACACCATAACATAAAAACTGAACGGTCGAGATGTGAATATGCAACATAAAAGTGACAAAAAACTCGAAGTTCACTCCATAATTTCAAAGCGAAACTCTGCTCTAGATAGGATATGTGTGTGTGTGTATATATATATTGTTCAGATACATTTTAATTTCTTTAAGATATCAGAGAAAATTAAAATAGAGCAATACAACATGTTGCTCTACGAGCTCTTAGAGATAGGCATAAATTCTGTTATTTGTGTTTCTGGGGTTTATGCATGGTTATGTTTTCAAGGTTTGTGTTGTGAATATTGATAGCTTGCCCATAACATCTGAGAGTTTGAGCATAAAATTATTCATACTACTCTATTTCAAAATTTTATATCGTAGTCTCACTTATTAAGGTGCCTCGTGTTGGTGTATAATTAATTAATGATAGACACATGTCCAAATTTTTAATTAGTAGTACCAATGTTTAATTGTCAGATGACACGGTTGAAGATCCTAAACTAGTTTATTGAACTATATGTAAATGAATGAAGAAATTACAATGTTGATGTTATGTAGCAAATGAAATTATTTTGATAATGTTCTTTATGATAAAAATTAATTTGGTTTTTTTTTTTCTACAGTGTACTATTCAACAATACAAGTCCACAGTATTCATACAAAAACTATTATGCTACTACCCATAACAAGCACAATTGATGAATTGAATATTTGAATGTAGCAATGGTAAGGATAAAACATAGTTGGCTTTTGCATTCTGGTGCTTTGTCATTCTGCATGTTTAATTATGACATATATTGAATTTTCTTCTAAAAGTATGTTTATCGGACTCTCTATTTTAGCTTATTAAGAGTATCTTTAGCAGACTCTCTATTGCGGCTCCTTAGCTATTTTGGAGAACATGTTTAGTTTTTTATCTATTTTAACTAGTCACTTATGTCTGCATCAGTGCTCTTTATTTCAGCTAGTTTTGAATTTATATTATTTTTAAAATGAAGATTAAATAGTTTAAATGTATTTATAAACATGCTCTTATGAGTCTGGCTCTTTATTTTAATTTTTAGCTATTTCGTTCCTAAATATGGAGCATGAGATAAGACTCTCAATTATTTTTGTTAATTTAAAAAATTCTTTTAAAGTTATTCTATGTAATTTATAAACAATTTAAACTATTTTTTCTTTAGTCAATGAATAATATGAATTTAAAATTAGTTAAAATATAAAGAACTGATATTTTGAAAGTGAATAACCAAAATAATTTATTTACTAGTTACTTTGCTAAAATTTAACTAAAAAATGGATAACACTACTAAAAATGCTCCAAGTTTGCGGATTAGTCATGAGCCATATCCTTAAATAGTGATTGATCACATCTTGACATCAAACTCTATAACCATTTTCTTCTAATTATAATTTATATATATATATATAATATTAATACCGCTTCGAATCTCTTTAACATTTGTCATTAAGTTTCATCGGAAGATTCCAACATCATCTAAGACAACATTATGTTTTGTGGTCCCACGAAACAACATAAAAGAGTTCATTAAACACATAAAGTTAAAAACTCTTTTAGGGAGAGATTTAACCCTTTCGTTGGCATATTTGCGAAAATTCACCTCTAGAGCTTCCACACACCTCTTCATGTGCTTCCTAACAAAGAACTAATTAGATTCCATGAATCCCAAATTATCTACTGGATTTGGCCAAGCATCCGGATTGTGGATCGAGTGTAAATGCAACATCCTTGAGCTTTTCGGCTATCAGGCTGGCTTTTGAATTTTGTCTTGGGTAAAGATGGCACAATTCATAGGGGACCAAATAAGTTGTCTCTAACAAAAATAAAGCAAACCTTATGAACTATCATTTTCTTCTATTTACTTCATCTTCTCAAGTACCAAGATCACGAATCATGGCATTGGAGAGTAATCGAGCGCAGGGCCATCGAATTCAATTCAATAAAACAAGTACAGGTCACACAGACTCTGACTTGACCCAGAATTGTCTGAAATGCAAAACTTGAAAATGCTGATTTCATTTAACCAGTTCCATATGGTCATTATCGATATAACTGCAAGCCAGCTTCATACCCAGCACCATTACACCATATGGTAAATGCTTACCCTACCAACAACGTACATATATCAAGCTAGCCATTTTGCAATTAAGGACCAAAAACAACACAGAAGAAAACACCCTTCAAAGCATTCCTTTTATCAAAAAGACCCTCCTCCAAAGTATTGTAATAAATTTTATCAGCCCCCAATTTTATGTCGATTTCTATTGTGTCACTTTAACCAAACACATTGTTATATTACGCACATAGATTCATTCAACTTTCTATGAAATTGAGGAGTATTTCTCTCATTTTACGTTGACAACTTGACATTGACTCAATTACACTCTCTTTGATCCGAGTTCTCTCCCTAAATATTTTTTCCTGATTCATTGCGACCAAAATTTTGTCTACAAATAACCCAACATGACCGATGAGCGCCTTGCAGTAATTGGTGTGGTTGGTTAACAGATCAAAACTTAAGAGAACATCTATGTTTAGCTCAAGGTTACCAACATTTATTTTTCAAACATATTTTTCGTGAAAACAAACTTGACCACAAATGCTTTATCAAACACATTGCATAATTCTGGTCTTTCTTTTACCTGATCTATCATGCTTTTCACTTTGATGAACAGGTACAGATTGTCTGGGAGGTTTAAACTTTAGACTTTAGAGATCTCGTCGTTTCTGTTTGTCTTACTGTTATCAAAAATAAACACATAAACCCTAAAACGTAACACATGGAATGCACACTATGGACAAATGTGAAGAAGGTTCATTACCCGTTTTCTTGTTTTTCAGTGAGTTCATTAATGAATACGAAGGTTAATGTAAACCCATGCAGCAGCATCCTTTTGTTTTGTCCAAGAGGAATACATAACTCAAAAAGCACGCGCACATTAGTTTTTTACTGGAAAACTTTGCCAAAGTAGACACGATGCACAAAACCCACTCTGTTTGGTGTTTATCAACACTTGACATTGCAATGGTCCCCTTAAACAAATTTGGAAATTCCAGTCCTCTCTTCTTCATCCACAAGAGCTTTTTCATGTCCAGACAAAACCCAAAATTGAAAGAGAGGTAGTGGGATTCTCTTGCAAATATTATATACTGGTATACCCAGCTGTCCTTGGTAATAAAGGCTATTATCTTTGCTGTATTCACAACCGCGACCCTTTTAGATTTAAGAAATTGTGCAACCGGCAACCGTAACCCTTTAGGTTTCATGTGCCCCATGTATTCTCCAGTTTCATTAATAATCAAGGCTTAAGGATAGCCGTATTAGCCATTTTTCAAAAAAAAAAAATTGTGCAAACATTTCTGCTTCTTGCTTATTTACACATTTGTTCCGTTCCCCCATTTTTGTGACTTGTGAGCTACTCTCTACTTTATCCTCCTATTTATCTTGTTTTCATTAGTAGAGATAGTATTGACTAATGATACTTGATTACTGCCCTGCTTGTACACAATTGGATGGATTAAGATGAAGTGTATTGATAGATGACAAATTTTGTAAAGACAAAAGATGATAAATTCATAATTCTGATTTGTTATATAATAATAATAATAATTGAAATATGTTCAGTATTAGTTATTTTCTAAAGATTATATAATTGTAAAAGGAGAATGTATCGACGAAGTTTCGTCACCAAAAATTTGACCGACATCCCCGGCAAAAGAAAAGATAGAGTGATTGGAGGGTGGTTTGTGAATACACAAAAGACAGGGTACTCCATGAAAAAGTTTACAAAAGTATAAGTGGCCAAATGCAAAAGTCGTTTATTATATTCCCCCAGTCAGCAACCACTGAAAGAAAGTGAACAGTGTTTTTGCAGGAACAGAGTAAACCTATTTAATTTTCACAACCTCCAACCCAACCAACCTCCCCACCTTATTCTTTACTTTCCTCCCTTCAAACCCTAGTAATAACTCACCTTTAATATGCAATTGCCTCTCTTCCACTACACCTAGAAAGCAGAAACCCCCTGACCCAGATTCAGCTCAAACCCATCTCAGCCATGGTCTCATTATCCATTTCCACTCACTTAGCCGCTTTTTCCCTGCTCATTTTCACCCTCAGAGCCTCAGCTGCAGACTCAAATTCCTCATTTTCTTTCACTAAGTTTGGTAAAGATCCAAACTTTGAGTCCAATATTGCTCTGTATGGAGATGCCAAGATTGCTAATGGTGCAGTTCAGCTCACTAGTTCTGGGCGAGTCATGTACAAGAAACCCCTCAAGCTTGGTGAAGGTAAGCCTCAGAAATCAGTGTCTTTTTCCAGTCACTTCACTCTGTCTATGTCCAAAGAAAATGGGGATGGTTTGGCCTTTGTTATAGTTCCAAGTGGTTTCAATCTTAGCCTGTTTGGTAATAGCTCTTTTGGGCTTGAAATGGGGTATGGGAAAAGTAAATTGAAGGTTGTTGCAGTTAAGTTGAAGTATGATTACTTGGTTGGTAAGGTCCATGTGGGGATTGATGTGGGTAGTTCTGTATCAGCTAGAGTTAACAATGCTTCAGCTATCAAATTGAATCTAACTAGTGGTGATAGAACAAATGCTTGGATTGATTATGAAGCGGGTTCGAAAAGAGTTGAAGTGAGATTGAGTCAATTGGGTGGTTTAAGGCCAGCTGATCCTTTGCTGTGGTACCCAATTGACTTGTCGAAATTGTGGGGAGATGAGAAAGTGTTTGTAGGCTTAAGCGCGCAGAATAGGAACTCTTCTCAAACTTGTTCCATATATTCTTGGAGCTTCGAGCAAAGGCATGTTCCGGACTGGATGCATTCAGAGCCACTAGATCCTAAGACCTTATCTAAGAGCTCGAAACCGGTGACAGTTGAGAAGAGAAAGGATTGTGTATTGAGGGCTGTTGCTGCAATGGTTCTCGGAGTTGCTTGTGGAGCATTGGCATCATACATTGTGTTGTATTTGTGGAGAGTCTTTGGTAATAGGCGTCCGGTGGTGCCAGAAGAGTATGCAATGCAGCCTCAACAATTCGAGTACAAGAAAATGAAGGTAGTGGTAGATAAATCCATCGAAGATGGAAAGCAGTAGAAGGCTCATTGTGTGTTGCGTTGTAAATCAGTAATTCTTTTCCCCCTTTGTTTTGCTTTGTATTTTCAGTTTTTCTTGTGTTATTACTTGTAGTTGTAGTAACATGCCAGTAGATTGTCAAAATGTAGTAGGTTTGGTGCATAGTTTTTCTAATGTTGGAGCAGTGGGATTCCACTTTGAACTGACTGAAAAATTCATGGTTGAAACCCCACTGTTCTGTTAAATAACTCCGCATGGTGTGCTGGTAACTGCTTAAATTGTTTGCAAGCATTTGTTTGAAATCAATTTATCCATTTCTGATGACAAGCTTGCTCCGTTTGGAGCTATCATGATTCCAGCGAAGGTCCATATATTCTGTTTGCAAGTTTTTGATATTACAAAGATGCAGATGCATGTTCTAATCTGAGAGGCCAGTCTCTTACTCGTTGGTCTTACGTGCAAGAACAATAGCTCTTTCTATTTGTCCAGAAAAAAAAACTCCACTCTTTGCATTTTTATTTTTTAGGGTTCCCAAGCCTCTTTCAGCATCCTCTTTGTACTTTGTAGTTCTAATAAATATCCCAATATCTTTCTGTAAAATTTCCCAAAGGACTTCTGTAAGCAGGTAATTTTTAGATCGTCGGAACTGTAAATCACATCCATGTTCAGCTCCGTCCCGACACAGCCTTGATTAAAATGGTAGATGAGAAGCTTCAGGTCAAGTAATTGTTCAGCACTTAAAGCCTAAAGGCTGCAGGTCAAGTAACCGTTCAGCCTATATTATCTACGCGACTCAATTGAGCATAAAAAACACGAGAGGTGCGTCAACAGAACAGCTCAATTTCATTCAAGTAACATAATCGATGCAATATGCATTATCAAACAGCCAATGAATCAACATTGGAATTTCATCATTGCCAAACAAATCACTCAGAAACCCCTCCCTATATCATTTGGGCATATTCCTCCAAGATAAGTCGCTACCTTGGATTCATAGGCTCAAAATGCCAAGCACCCATTGAACCTATAGTCTCTTGAAAAGAGCAATAGAACAATTAAAAACAGTAAAATTTGATGATTTCATCCAAAAAGAGCATATTACTACTTTAAAATGATTCATATTACCATATAACAGATCTGAGTTTACCCAAGTACAGAACTAATAAGAACAAAATGCAGAAACCAACTTTAGTTTTTAACAATATTAAGAGCTACTACTGGGAACAACCCCTAGCATTGCAAAACACCAACAACAGGAAGTTGCAGCATCACTTCACACATCAGAATTCAGGATGCTCATAACCTTACATCTCCTGAGCTTCTTCTTCCTCTTCCTCTTCATAGTACTCATCCTCCTCAGCTGTTGCATCCTGGTACTGCTGATACTCTGAAACAAGATCATTCATGTTGCTTTCAGCCTCTGTGAACTCCATCTCATCCATGCCTTCACCAGTGTACCAATGCAAGAAAGCCTTCCTCCTGAACATAGCAGTGAACTGCTCACTCACACGACGGAACATCTCCTGAATTGAAGTTGAGTTTCCAATGAAGGTTGATGCCATCTTCAAGCCTGTCGGTGGGATATCACAAACAGTGGACTTGACATTGTGGGGAATCCACTCCACAAAGTATGAAGAGTTCTTGTTCTGAACATTGCTCATTTGATCATCGACTTCCTTGGTGCTCATCTTTCCCCTGAACATGGCTGAGGCAGTGAGATAGCGACCATGGCGAGGGTCAGCTGCGCACATCATGTTCTTAGAATCCCACATTTGCTGAGTGAGTTCTGGCACAGTCAAGGCTCTGTACATCTGTGAACCACGAGAGGTCAAAGGAGCAAAACCCACCATGAAAAAGTGGAGACGGGGGAATGGAATGAGATTGACAGCCAACTTTCTGAGGTCAGAGTTGAGTTGCCCAGGGAACCTCAAACAGCAAGTCACACCAGACATGGTAGCAGAAATCAAATGGTTCAAATCCCCAACTGTACAAAACATAATCAATAATCAGAACTCCAATCCGAATATCAAATGAAATCAAATTACGTATAAACATGTTTATATATCAAAATACCAATTCGACAATTAAAGTATATCAGTCTGTACCAACATGACCATATATCAAACACCAATTCAATAATAAAAGGATATCACAATTTGTACAAACATAACCATATATAAAATACCCATCCAATAATCAAATGGTATCACAGTTTGCACCAACATAAATATATACCCGAAACCTAATTCCACAATCAAAAGATAGCACAGTTGTACCGACATAAACATATACCAGAATTTCAATTCGATAATCAAAGGATATCACAGTTTATACTAGAGCTGTCACTCGATCGGTTCGAATCGGTTATAGGTATTACCAACTTCAAAACCAAAGCTTTCGGTTTCAAAACTGAGTTACCAATTACCAACCAAAATTTTCTGTTTTTAATTATATCTACCAAATTCGGTATTTCGGTGTTCGGTATTACCAACTTTAGAATAACTAATTCTTTATAATATAAATTAGAATGAACAAAACTAGGTTTTTGAATTTTATAGTCATAAACGTTGTATTCATCTACTAATTATAGCTTTCTTTTGTATATATGACATCAAGTTCTAGCAATTTTCAATAAAACTAGGTTATACTAGGTTACTTAAAATACATATACTATTAATGTAGTATATGTAGTAATGTTCATACTATTATAAAAGTTTTTATGTTTATTTCTTAATATACATGTATGTGTATTGAAAATTGTAGTATATAAATCTAATATTTAGATAATCGGTAGATTCGGTATTTATCAAAACCAAACCAACTTTTTTGGTAATTTTCAATTTCGGTTTTATCGGTCTCGGTTACCAAAAAGTCAGTTTACCAAACCTAAAATATCGGTTGGTATTCGGTCGGTTTAGTAATTACCAAACCAAGTGGTAGCCCTAGTTTATACCAAAACAAACATATTCCAAATCTTCACAGTTTGCAGCCACATAAACATACATCAGAATCCCAATCAAGATTATAATAGAATGGGAATAGGATCTTACAGCTTGGGGTACTGAGCTTGAGTGTGCGGAAGCAAATGTCATAGAGAGCTTCGTTATCAAGAACCATACACTCATCCGCATTCTCAACAAGCTGGTGCACAGACAAGGTAGCATTATAGGGCTCAACCACCGTATCGGAGACTTTCGGTGACGGAAACACAGAGAAAGTGAGCATCATCCTGTCAGGGTATTCCTCCCTGATTTTCGAAATCAACAAAGTCCCCATGCCAGATCCAGTTCCTCCTCCAAGCGAATGGCACACCTGAAACCCTACATTCCAAACAACCAAACCCTAAGCACACCAATCCAAACAAGAAGACCACAAAAAGAGAGTGAGGAATTTGATCGAATACCTTGTAGGCAATCACAGTTCTCGGCCTCCTTGCGAACCACATCAAGAACCGAGTCGATCAGCTCAGCTCCTTCGGTGTAGTGACCCTTGGCCCAGTTGTTTCCGGCGCCGGACTGGCCGAAGACGAAGTTGTCAGGGCGGAAGATCTGACCGTACGGACCAGATCTGACGCTGTCCATGGTGCCAGGCTCGAGATCCATGAGCACAGCCCTGGGGACGAACCTGCCGCAACTGGCCTCGTTGTAGTAGACATTGATCCTCTCAAGCTGAAGCGCGGAGTCGCCTTCGTACCTGCCGGTGCCGTCGATGCCGTGCTCGGCGCAGACGACCTCCCAGAACTTGGCTCCGATCTGGTTGCCGCACTGGCCTCCCTGGATGTGAAGAATCTCACGCATCTTGGCTAAGTGAGATTCGAAATTCAGAGATTGAAGAAAGGAGAGAGAATCGCAGAGAGAGAGAGAGAGAGAGAGGAGAGTGAAATGAGAGAAGAGGGTGGGGACGGGTTGGGGTTATATAAAAGGATAGGAACGGTACGATTGGAATGGAAAAGCGGGAAATGGTTTGGGGAATAGAAGATGGAGGGCTGGGATTTGGGGTTGGGGTTTGGGTTTTGAAATTTGAATTTTGAAATACCAGGCTGGATGTGGGAGATATTTTGGCTCTTTTTGGATGTGGGATTGAGACAGATAAGGGTTTTTTAATTATTCAGCTGGGATTTAATCATTTAAATGGAGCGTACCTGCGAAAAGGAAAGAAATTCAAAATAATATGGTCTGGTCAATAATTATAATTATATGGTAGTAAATTTAAGTGGAGAGGTCTAATCAAACGGACGGACCTATAGCGTTTGCTTTGGTCATTTCTAACGGTTAAAAAGAAGATAAATTCTTAGGCGGAGTTTCCCACTATGTGGATTTATGGTCATCCAATCAAAATAAAGGAAATTTTCCATCTTTTCTGAAAATGTCTCTGCTCTCTAAAGTGCAATACTCAAAATACTCCCCTGCTGGACAGTGATCGATCTTCCCCACCATGTGTCAGTGCGGGTGCCCTACGCAAGATTCTCTCTAAAAAGAAAAGAAGAGTGAGTGGGAACCTATTATTATATATTCTTTCAATATTATAGTTGATATCCAAATCATGAAATGAATAAAGCATTGAACTTGTACAAAGAAACAAAAACAACATCTTTTTTTTTTTTTATACAAAAAGAGTATATTAAAATTTAAAAGAGATGGAAGGCTCGAAGGCATCCACAGTTTATGAAGACAAATAGTAAGGCATCCTAAATTTGCAAAAATATTAGCTACGAAGTTTGTCTCTCTAAACACATGCTTGAAAGTAATATAAGAGAACATCAACGCAATGAACTTGAGGTCTTGAATGATCTTGACAAAAAAATAAAAACAGCATGTCAAGGAAAATCATAACTCTATGAATGATGAATAACAAATCTTTATAAGTTAGCTTTCATGTGAAAATGAATGAAAGAAATGCTATTGGATGATCGAATGAGCTCAAAATTTGATTTTCGAATTAAAGAATGACCTTCGATACACTCAATGAGGGTTACGTAATCACCTTCTACTTGATACTCGACATATATTGATAAATATGTAGACCGTGCCAGAGACCATCTCTAATGCCCTAAACCATCACCAACCACAATGCAAGCGGAACCAATGTCCTAGAACCAGCAAGAATCATTGAACCATATGAATCGTGGAAAATAATACCAACAGAAGCCTTGTTTTGCTACTTGCTAGAATATCAAGCCATCAAAATTTGAGCGTGACAAGTTGAATCCAATTAACGATCATGGGCAAAGAGACGGTTCTTGAAATTGAGCAACCTTTTAGTAGTTTGAACCAAAAGAATCAGCAAACTTTTAGTAGTTTGAACCAAAAGAATAAGCAAACGTGATCACCATATCCTAGTACTTACAAATGTCATTGTTATGCATATTAGAGCATCTCCAACAGTAAAATCTATTTTTTAGCTAAATCATCTCAAGTTAAATTTAGGTAGTAAATTTCTAACTTTTGCTCCAACAGTGTTATTGAACGTGAAGTGTTTAGTTTTTTGTTATTTTCTCTCTCCTCCCTAGCTAAATTTAGCTAGAGATTTTAGTAAAAGTCAAATTTGAGTGCTAAACTATATCAAATTAGGTAAACTTTTAACTTTTTGTTGAAATAGCTCGTCTGTTAGAGATGCCTTTTGAAACAAATGAGCAAAATTTTACTTTTCAATCGATATTGATATCAATATTTACAACCTTAAATACATTGTTTTAGTTAAGACTTTTGTTATTATTTTAGAAAATTCTCATGATGCTTATTGTAATCCGAAGTTTAGACAACATGTCCCCCCCCCCCCCCTCCAATGTCTTCATTAATTAAGATTTGAGAGCTATCGCATTGACTCTTATTTAAAAAAAAAAAAAAACCAACCATTTTTCTTATCCTCACTGATTTTCACCCATTTGAAATTGAAGCTAAATTTCAGTTGTTGTGGAACATCCTTCTATAACCTAACATTTCGTTACACCAAGTAGAATTTATTCGTATTGCTTATACTCTGTTAAGAGAGCTCAGATCAAAGAGTAACAAACTCGAGGGATCTTGATGTTGATGAATAACCCGTCAAAACTTCTCTAGTGAGAGAGTCTACCTTCTCTCTAAACAAACCAAACCCGCTTCCCCAGTTTTCCTCCCCCTTCTCTCTTGCTAGATCTAGATCTATATTGATCTTGATCATCGGCTTGAGAGTCGGGGGCGGCACCGATCTACAATTTTCCCAGGGATCTTCCCTCTTCTGAGGCTTTATGCCTCTTATCTCGGCTTTCCCTTTCAAGTCTGCTCCATCTAGCCTCCCATCTCCACTCCCACCATGCTTTTTCCTCTCCCTCCTTCCCCTCATTCGTTTCTTTTCCCATCTCTTCACCCTCTGTGTTGTTGTTCCTTGAACACCATCTAAAGATGTCTTATTGTTCTGTTGCCTCTGTCAATTTCCCTTTATCATTTACAACCACTATCACAGTTGCCCTTTAGTGCGTTTAGGCAGCTCTTCGGAGCGTTTACCTTCGATACACGAAGGAGTTCACCACGCAATTACTTATGGTATTTGCGGATCTCATCATCCCATCAGGGCCGGCCTTGCCCAAGGGCGGGCTTGGCGACGACCCAGGGCCCAAGTGAGAGGGGGGCACAAATTTTTTTTTTTAAATAAGGTTATATATATATATAAATTATATATAGTATATGTCGACGGTAAACAAAAAAAAAATTGCTTTGTTCCCAAACGCAGTGTCTTCTCTTCTCCTCTCCTCACTTCGAAATGGTTTTCTCTTCTCCTCACTTTGAGAATTGTACACACAATTATAGCAGACGAATTTCAAGAGTCTCTTAACTCTCTCTAAAACTTTAAAAACAAACAAATTTCTCTTGAAATATTGGGGTTTCAATGGTTATTCAATCAAGCAATTTATTTTCATCATCTGTCACCTCCTCTCAATCTTTCTCTCCTATATTTTTCTCTTCTTCTACGGTGATCAGACACAATTTTTGGCATTCCATCGATTCAGGCTGCAATAGAGATTGATCAAAATAGGTATCGTTAAATTGGGTGTTCTTTAATTTTTTTTTTTTTTATGGTGGGTGTTCTTCAATTTTTAAATTCATTTAAATTTTGGACATTATAAGTTCTATTACTGGCATTTTGTGGTATTTGTTGATTATTCTAACAACTATTATAAATTTTTGTGCCTGTAATCTCAAAATCTGGACTATACTATCACCGCTGATGTTCAATTTGCAGCTTTCAACATCCTTAATCAGGTAATTACAGGTTCAATCTATACTGAACACTAGAAGATCGACTTTTTTTTTCCCCTACAATGGATTTTTTTTTTTTTTTTTTTTTTTTTGCTCTCTTTCTCTACAAACATAGCATATTTAGATGCATTAATTGGAAGTCAGAAGTTGCAGGTTGATATGTTGATGCATACGTCTTTACAATTGCTACATCGCAATCCTTGTTTTATTGTTCTGTGCTCGAATGTTTATCGTTTAAAGTTGTACTGTTTTACATATGAATATATATGGGTAGTTAGGTACCAGATTTTTTTTTGCCCGGGGCATCAAAATCCTCAAGACCGGCCCTGCACCCCATGATTCCTTGGTACTTTCTCGGTGGTTGCTTATCTCCGACTGTTCGATGACAATCGAAGGGATGCTTTTGGTACAGCTTGTTCGATGCCTATTCCGCATCGTGGAAGTTGGATCTGGGTATGCTATTGTATTGGAGCTCGTAGTTTGTGTTCGTTTTTCTCAGTTTTATTTGGTTTAGTTTGGATGGGACCCTCTTGTTGGTTGTTTAATGAAGTTGTTTCCCTTGCCAAACAAAAAAAGTCGAGGGATCTTCAAACATAATTTTTGCAACCTTTGCATTGTTATTCAAACATTTCTAATGATTAGAGCGACCCAATTTTTCAGTTGTTTAGCACCTAGTTCAATTTTACACTAACGAAGCTTTCGTCCACAAAAGCCAGAGAAAGGCTACTAGAAATCATGTCGCAAATACTCGGAAGCAAATGCACGTATAGCTCCTACAATCAAAAGAGTTGATGCAGACTAGTAATTTAGTCTCGGAAGGTAGTCCAGGGAATTGAAGACCAAAAACAAGGAATATAAATACTACCAGCAGTAAACACTTTTAAAACCAAAATCCAAAAACAGGATATAAAAAAAGAAATGAGATCTCAGTAACTTGATAGTATCTTCAATTCCCAGAACGAATTCTGGGAAGTTGCAGATAGATAACGCAGATTTATTAACATCATCGATCCAGAAAGAACAAAAAGATGGGAGTAAAACAAACTCATATATTACTAGACTTATGAATCAAATCAAAACTAGAAAGAAAAAAACGAAACAGCATCTCAGATTCAAATTCCCCATAGTTTTCTTCACGGGCAATCATAGTGCAAGGATAACGAATTAAAGAAAATCATCACCGATGCTCGTTGAAATCTTTCTATAACTAAAAAACCAAACAATCAAAAATTCAACAAGCAAGTAGTAGAGAAGAAAAACTCGTAAACAAATCGGAGAGAATAACTGAGGTCAAAACTGAGATGAGGAGCATAGGAAATCCATGGATATGATGGAAAAAGAGGAAGAGGGTTGGCCGAGTATTGGCGGTTCTACAATCAGGGGACTGTGAATGGTATTCGCAGGCTATTTATAAGGGAGTGATTGGATCAACCCTAGTGATCACACAGTTGGGCCTGCCCTGAACCGGTTTAAGCAAATGTATAGAAGAATTGGGCCCAAATATACAAGGAGACAGGAATTTAATTAAAAAAAAACAATGGTTTACCATTATCCCGGATAGTTTAGTCCTCTTTTTATCTTGGTTTGTTCACTTCACTTGAAAGCTTTAAATACTCGGTTAAGAAGGGTATTTCCATCAAGTAAACCATAAATTTCAACGACTAAAAAAATTTATCCATTACTACTTTCTTTTGTGGTTGAACGCTACATTGATCAAATGATACATTTTTCAATTTTAAACGGCTAATTAATATATAGAGTTTCTACTATGTCCAACAATCGCCTATCATATGAGTACATCGAGCTCCATAATGTTGTCGTTGAAGAACAATAAGGACAAGAACATTGATTTGCCTAACCCAAATCACACCCGAAAAAATCACATGACCTTGATTTCAGACCTCTAAAACTAAGTCGTGAAAATAATGTAATGAGATTATTTTTTTTCAATTACGATGGAGGATGGACAAAGAAGACGGCGAATGGAGCCATTTGCAATGAAGAGGATGTAAAACTCGTTATCTCCAAATGGAGACTCAAAAGGAGAGGAGGAAGTTTGGGAGAGCAAAATCCTACTGCGGTTAGGGAAGGTCGGGTACTGTTCCATTCGGATCCAGAAGGCCCAGAAATGGGCCCATCAAAATGGTGGCCGGACAGTGTCCACGAGTACATCACCAAAATCAGCCACTCGTTCAAGAGTGGACATTTCCAACCTCTTCCACAAGCAATCCCATCAAACGAAAGCCAAAAACAAGAGAAAACCTCCTCTCCAAGCAAAGGATCAATACAAATAGGTTTCTCCCAACAATCCACAGCAAATTCCATCCTCATTCTCTCAAATTTTCACAAGCAAATCACAAACAGAACCCCAAATTCCAACATGGGAATGGTATTTGGAAAAATTGCTGTAGAAACCCCAAAATACCAAGTCCTTAAATCCACAGCCGATTACGAAATCCGGCAATATGCACCATCAGTGGCAGCTCAAGTCACCTATGATCCATCAGTGTTCAATGGCAACAGAGATGGTGGGTTTACTGTGCTGGCCAATTACATAGGCGCTCTTGGCAATCCCCAGAACACCAAGCCTGAGAAGATAGCCATGACTGCTCCAGTCATAACCCAGCAAAGCTCGGCTGAAAAGATCGCCATGACAGCTCCAGTTGTGACGAAAGAAGCTGGGGATGCGAAGACGGTGACAATGCAATTCCTGCTGCCTGCTAAGTATCAGAAGGCGGAGGAGGCGCCGAAGCCGGTGGATGAGAGAGTGGTGATTAGGGAAGTGGGGGAGAGGAAGTATGCGGTGGTGACTTTTAGCGGAGTGGCGTCAGAGCAAGTGGTGGAGGATCGGGTGGAGAAGCTTAAGAGGGCTTTGGAGAAAGATGGGTTTAAGATTATAGGGGAGTATTTGCTGGCGAGGTTTAACCCACCTTGGACCCTGCCTGCATTTAGGACAAATGAGGTTATGATCCCAGTTGAGTGAGTCCTCAGGTTTAGTCGTTTAGGTCCTGCTGTGCTGTTTTGGTTCACATCCAGTAGTATGTAATGACTAATGAGTATGTTTTCAGATAAATAAAAGCTTGTCAGATTGCAGATTAGAATTTCCCCATTTCAATAAATGGTCTTACGACTAATGCAAATAGAGCTTCGTCAATGCCATCTAACATGAAATTTGTAAGCCGATACCAGTATCTGAAAACAACCATAGCAACTACATTTCTGACAAACTAGTAGCGATAGTAGATAAGAGTATTTACACTGACCCAGGTCCGAGTTTGAACCTCCCTCTCCCTCAACATGTTTGATCAAGAAAAGAAAATAGCACACAACGAGCACATCTAACAATTCACAAACTCTCTGCAAAGGATGTACCTTTGACAGAATCAACCAGCAAATAAGAAACAAACAACTCTTGAAACTAATACTCAATTCAGACACTACATCTAGTTTACAACAACAAAGCCATGGATCAAACCACACCCATAAGATAGACTGCAAAGTTATCCCACTGATCATAACCCTTCCTGAATTCTCATTTGGGACTAAAACACAGACCCTGCAAAGATTTTACAATGACAAACACAGGCCTCAACCATATATGAGCTTGAGAATAATAGTTATGAAGTTGAAGAAAACGAGCATAATTCTGAAGTACTGGCAGGCATATATAAGTCCTATAAGCTGCCCCTTCATCGTACTTCGATTCCCTCTTTGAACCTCTAACATGGTCCAACCTCTAGGAGCAAGAAACCGATCCTCGTTCAGAATCGCCAACCCGTTTGCAAATAGCAACATGCCTTGAATCAAAGTCCATAAACCCATCTTCTGCATCAGCGTTTCAATTCAAATTAGAAAGGGTCCAAAATTCAAACCCAAATCATAAACAGGGTATATGATTTTTGAAAGCAAAGTCAGTTCTGATTTCTCAAGCAAAACCAACAAAACCGAACCATCAAACAGAAAATTCAAACTTTCAAATTAAAAGGTGATCGAAATTGAACATACCGCTTAATGAGTTCAAACCTTACCAGCGAGATTTGTTTATAGAGAAGATGAACTTGTTTTCTCCGTTTAAACTTTAAAGCTCTGGCCTTGATTTCGACGACACAGAAACTAAACCCTTTGCTTCGCCACCGGGAAAGGATTCAAGCACTAATTGAGTGACGTCACTCTTCCTGATCCTACGCTGTATGTATCTCCACGTGGAGCGTTTTGATTGATGGAGTGACTAGAGTTACACATTTTGCATTTTAACCCGACCCGACTCCGAGAGCCATTATATCACAACCCGATAAAAATTTTACAGTTGACCATAGCCGCGGCGAAGATGGATAAACCCTGAACCTCTCAGCTCAACCATGGCTTCATTTCACCTCTCTCGCCCACTGGTCTTAAACCCCAGAAGCTTAATTCCTAAGCCCTCCGAAACTCTAAACCCCCATTTCTTCAAGCTTAAACCTTTCAAACCTCACGGGCTAAACCCACTCAGAGCTTCCGGCGAAGACAATGGGAGCATTGAAGAACCCAAGAAGCCCGGTCGCCGAGGCACCAAAAAGGGCCCAACTTCCGCTTCATCTTCACCATCGAAGAAAACCCAGCGCTCCAAAAAAGCCCAGGTCGAAAATGGCCCAGTAGAACTAGAACCCGAATCCTCAGATTCGGAGCTCGAAGATTACGACGACGGCATCGATTTCCCCTACGAAGACCCTCCCTTAGTCTGCTGCTTCGGGGCGGCCCGGAAAGAGTTCGTCCCGACGGTTCGGGTCTCCGACAACCCGATGGACCCGGACATGTACAACCAGTGGAAGATGCTCCAGTGGGACCCGCCGGAGTTCTCGCGTGCCCCGGGCTCGTCGCCGTCCAACGTGGCGATCTCGCACGTGCGGCTCGGCGGTAGAGCGGCTTTCATGGGCAAAGTCGGCGGCGATGAGTTTGGGAGCGAAGTGCTGCTGATGATGAACAAGGAGAAGGTTCAGACACGTGGCGTGAAGATTGATTCGAATGCGAGGACGGCGTGTACTTACATGAAGATTAAGTTTGATGATGAGAAAATGTGGACGGAGACGGTGAAAGAGTCGGCGGAGGATTCCTTGCTCCGGTCAGAGCTCAACCTCGCCGTGCTTAAAGAGGTATGCACACCATGTGTTTGATGAAATGCCTAAACAAGCAATTGTTATTATACAAAGAAAAGCATTGCTATTATCACACTGTTGTTGGGTGTGGATTTTTGGGGTTTAAGCAGGGTTTTGATGTGTTGTGCAGGCTAGAATGTTCCACTTCAGTTCAGAAGTTTTGACATCTGCGACAATGCAACCAACCCTTTTCAGGGCTATAGCTTATGCGAAGAAGTTTGGGGGGCTTGTGTTTTTCGATCCGAATTTGCCATTGCCATTGTGGAAGTCGCGTGACGAGACTAGGGAGTTCATCAAGAGGGCGTGGAATGAGGCGGATGTAATTGAGGTTTCGAGGCAAGAGTTGGAGTTTCTTTTGGATGAAGACTATTACGTGTGGAAGAGGACTTACAGGCCGCAATATTATGCTGAGAACTTTGACCAGACCAAGAAGCGGAGAGATTATTACCATTACACTCCGGAAGAAATAGCTCCGTTGTGGCATGATAAACTTAAGTTTTTGTTCGTGACAGATGGGACGCTTAGAATCCATTACTATTCCCCTTCGTTTCATGGTGTTGTGATTGGAACAGAAGATGTGCTCATTACCCCATTCACTTGCGACAGGACTGGTTCTGGTGATGCTGTTGTAGCAGCGATTATGAGAAAGTTGACCACTTTCCCCGAGATGTATGAAAATCAAGATGTTTGTGAAAGGCAGCTTCGTTTTGCAGTTGCAGCAGGAATTATATCACAGTGGACAGTTGGTGCTGTTAGAGGTTTTCCGACTGAAAGTGCAACTCAAAATCTCAAGGAGCAGGTTTATGTACCCTCAATGTGGTAGTGCAGAGCCAAGCCCTCGAGTACTGTAATGTTGTCATTGTTGAAGATTTTGTCTATTAAGAAATGTGAGAAGATAGGTTGTACCAACTGTAAACTTAGCATTTCAATTCACATCACTATTAGGCGGGCCGTTGTTGTGTAAACTACTAGCAATAGTAACACGATTTTCGTAATATCCATTATCCCTCCAGTTATTTTTAAGTTGTTAAGGTTTCCCAGATCTTTTTACTGAAAGTATTGTCTGTCTATTGCTGATTGATTCTATACAAGTTAACAGCAAGCTAGGCTAGGTAAGGTAAAAGACTAGCAATGACTGAAAGTGGGTCTTCTATTATAACTTTGTATAAAATTACATTCAGCTTCACAAACATGCTCATTTCTCACAATTTTTAGACCCAATCAAAGAAAGAATAATGAATCAATGAATTACTGTAACTCCGTTCTGGGCAACGGCAATTCCTCTGTGCTAATGTAACTAACTGATTTTTTTCCTAACTATACGACACCCCGGCCTTATTTGCTTTCTGAATCGCTTTGCTAAATCCCTAGCCTGTAGCTTCTAGGTACAACATAACCGAAACTTGTACTGCAAATCACACGGGGAAACCTCAAAACTTCTCGACTCAGTCAGCAAGTGAAGTTTCTGTTGTAAGCAAAGAAGCACTTCATTCCAAAGCCCCATTTGAGCTTGCAGTCATTTGAGCAATGGTATGCACTTCTCACAGTATGAGACAAATATTATCACCTACCACCTTATCTTTGCTATGAAACACTTGTGCTCCGTCTCTCATCGGATTTCAGGCGAGCAATGTGCTCCTGGGAGTTGTTACAGATACAACCAGGGAAAGGATTTGCATAAAAATTCTCCTCCAACCTGGGTGACTCTCCTATCTGTCGAACATATGGTGCTCCCAGCCGATCAGAATGCAGAGTTGTAACCGCTGAAGAAAATTCTTCCCATGATAAATCACCCTTATCCAATAGGTCAACCAGTTTCACAAAATTTTGTCTGAAATGAAAATTATGTCATGTTAATAACTAGTTCAAAGCAGGAAGTAGAGTATTTAGAGGTGACACATGAAATGCCTGGTTTATAAACCACCAACCTGTCAGGGTTAATAGTCTTCCGAAATCCTTCATATCTTCTATGTCCTTGTACTGCCTTAGCCATGTTTCCATCGTATGTATATACAAAGACATCACTCTCTAATGCTACTATGTAATCCAAGGCAGCAAGGCGATTTTGATATGGCTTGAAGGGCCTCAACTCTTCTTCTGTTGCAAGAGTGTTATGGGAGAAGACATTAGGATACTCAGAGCGAAATGCAGCCATGCTATTGCTGCCATATATCTCCCCAGCAACAATGTAGATTGTTGTTGTCGACGGGTATCCCATGGCCTTGAGGAACAGGGCTGCCTCTCTGGGGGAAAATGGGCATCCACCTTGGAGTCGTCGCTCTTCACTATCTATCTCTTTCTCCTTCCAATGTTTAACACTGTATCTCATATCCCGAAGTTCCTCATCTTCCTTTGCAGTAAGGTTGTGGCTGCAGCCAGTGAAAGCAAGCATGTCTTTCTCATATCTGCAAATCAAGAATGGTTTTACTTGGTTAAACTGTTAACCTACTACAAAACTATATAATACCAAGAAAATCCATACAACAAAGGTACCTTAAATGAAGAGCAATATATGGATTGCCATTGTTCCTTAATCTATTGACCAAAACTTTCCCAAGATCCTCAATCTCCTTTGTATATCGAAGACCCTCATAATTGGCACGGCACCTCAACCTTTGGATGGAACTTGCAAGTCCATTATTAGCAAGACGCGAATCAGTGTGGGTAAACTTTACAACCTTATGCTTTTTCAACAACGGTATCATTTCTTTTCTGTAATAACTAGCCTGCATATGAAGCATCGTCTTAGACACAATTCCAAAAACTACACAACCAATCAAAAGCCCTATACATTCTCAAGTAAAATCCAAACCTTAGACCAGGAGATGGGAGCCTTCAGAAGGGGCTTTTGAGCTGCATAACGGGTTGGCAAATACTCGATTATCTCAATATCATCTGTTAACACGTCTATGAAGTGTCTCCAGTCAAATATATCTTTAAAACCACTGCACATACATTAGAGCATTTAATCAATAAAATGAAAACAGAGTAAACTAGGAATTCACATCATACAACCCATATTAGCTGACGTAGGTACCTTGGATCAGTCCAAAAAGACTCGTGATCTAGATAAGGAAGCACCAGAGTAGCATTCATTATCCTTGCAACGGCTACCATATCACATATCTGTAACATCAATTGGGTTACTATGTCAGCTCCAAAAAACTTATGACAAACTGGTAAACAAAGGTTTAGGCAAATTATATATTACTGTATGAGAGATTTCAGAAAGGACTCTTACCCCTGTTCTCATTTGATTCAATCCACCATTGGCATGAACAAGGAGATAGCCATTTGTTTTCGATCCTGTTCCTGCAGGAAAATCAATATTTGCAAAAGTCAGATAAAAGTCGATTAATGCTAACGAGCTTGACAAATTCAATAATGGAACAGTAAACTTACTTATCCGATTTCTGGGTCGAGCTATGCATTTGTTAAAATCGTCACTATTTGGTTTCATCCATATTTCTGGAATCTGTAAAAGAGAGTAGATTTCCACATCAATGCCAATAAATCACAGCATTGACTCCACAAGCGACAAACTGACCAACCCAAAAAGAAGAAGCCATCGAAAAAAAAAAAACCCAAAAGGAAGAAACATATGAATTAAAATTGCCATTGAATTTTTCAACTAAACATAGGTCCAAAGGGGTCTGCACCAAAACTGTGCTGACAAATGTAAAACCTTTATAAAAGAAACAAAGTTACATTTTCCTTTTCTCTTTGCTAATTGCAACCCAGAAAGTTTTAGAGCATTAACAGCTAAATGAGCATAATATGGTAAGTAAGTCGATCAAAATTGGAACAGATACAATCATCCTCTCAAACCCATTTGAGCAAACTTAGACATTCCATTAAGAAGAAGAAGAAGAAAAAAAGTCTGCATCAAAACTGTGCAAACAAAGGTAAAACCTATCATTCTTTTTGGGTAATAGAAACCCAGAAAACATTCTCTCATTAGTAGAAAAAGTTACCAGAAATTAAAAATGAAAACTTGAATTAAAAAATGAAAGGAAAAAAACGACTTACCGTATTCTGTTGGTCCAAAAGACGTTTGGGCATGGAGGATTCCGGTTCCGGTTCCGCTTCCGATTCCGATTCCGATTCCGATAACGACATTCTCTCAAAAACCCGTTTGGGCCTGGCCGCCTGGTTCTCAGTGACGGCGTGTTGCGCCACCGTCCCATCATCTTGTAACGTCGCCAGAATCAAAAGCCTCCCCTCCGTCCTGTTCACCCTATCACCAACCTCCACGTGGCCGCCCAGAAACGCGAAGAACACAGAAACAACCGCCATCAACATTAGCGCCCCGAAGATCTTCCTGCCGAGGTTCCTCCCCGACCGGACCGACAACAGCCACGCCTCGGGAACACAAAAGAACACTCTCCTGCGAAGCAGCAGGTACTTGATCACGGGAGAATAATGGTTGCTGTGGAGGTGGGACCCGGCGCCGGACATAGAGCCGTTGCAGCAGGTCGGGCCGCTCTCCTCGTCCTCGTCCGCCGAGGAAACAACCGCGTCCGGGTTTATCTTGCCTACGTTGATGATGTTGGTCGGTGAGGCCAAGGTGGCGGCGGAGGCGTCCATGACGCCATCGGCGACGCGTCGTCTGGTCGTAGTGGGCAGCGCGATGGCGGCCGAGGCGGTGGTCGGGGCATTACCGGCCGTGTTATTAAGGCCACCCGACGACATTGCCTGCCGGCACTGACGTTTGTGAGAAAAAAAACTCACGTTGCCGGATTCGGAGAAAGACCGAGAAAGAACAAAGAGCAAGAATTGCGACGGTTGGGGAATGTGGGTTTTCGTGTTTTTTTTTTTTTTTTTCCGGGTCCGAAATCTTAGGCCACCGGCCCCAGGAGAGAACGGAGGAGATGTTTATATATAAAAGGAAGATGGGTATTATTTTTAATATAATTCAATATTCATAATCCCACTATTTCTGAAACTCTCTCTCTCTTTTTCTCTCTAATGGTGGATCTGCACACGTCTTTAGTTTTCTTCTTTCTCAGAGAGACCAGTTTTTATCGTTCGACGAGCTTGAAGGTTACACTCGAAATGACTGTTTTAGCCCTGACGAGTTTGTTACGGACCTACGGTACGGATCGTGTTTTTTAGGTTAGTGAAAAATTAGTGTGGGCCCGCACTGATTTTCTACATCCCCCTGTAACGGTAATTTTTATCTTTTTTATGTACAGTTAAAATGACGGCGGTTAAGATGCAATTAGACTAAATTACGACCTTAAACTAGGGGGAATTATTAGGTGCTTACATTGACTCATTTTCAGCAAAAAAGAAGAAGAAGGAATTGACTCATTAGTAACTAATCAAGGTGTTTTAACCTTTTAACTTTTAAGTAGCAAATAAATTGTGAAAGAAAAAAGAGATGTACAATTTGTAACGAATTCTTAAAAAATTATTAAATTTGAGTTGGTCATTACTTGGTAGGAGCATTACGACACGACACAATACCACAAACAATTGAGAAGTCAGGTTGATGTTACAAATTAGTAGCTCAATAAAATCATGCCAATTATTTTTAGACAATCGTAACATGAATTTGACACTTGAACCAATTCAACTTGTATTGCGTGAAAGAATTAACAAATTCCTCATTTTTGTCGGTTATGTATTATGTAAATTCATGAACTAGGCTTATAATCTGACTGGCAAAAGAACCGACCTTTTCCTGTATGACAGGACGTGTGATTGATATTCATACCAACATGACTAGTTAACCTAAATCGATCAATTTACATAGAATTTTGAGGTAGCCTAAGCCTTTTTTGGCATTGTGATGGACACAAGTGAACTTAAAGCAAAGCAATGGTAATTTCCCGTTTATCATAAAGTGTAAAATTATTTAGGTTGAACTTTATATAATTTTTTTTACCATATAATTTTAAAATGTAACCATATACTTTTAGAATGTCACTGTATACTACCGAAACATTTCACTTATCCAAAGGTTTAGATTCAACAAATTCATTAGAAATGAATAGACCCATTACCTTCAAATTTGAAAAGTGGAGGCGCACCCTTGATTCCTTTGTCATATAGCGACATGATTTGGACTTGATAACCTGCCCGCTAAGATCAATCATTAAGAAGGCTCTTAATTTTAGGGCACACTCAATAATTCATCATATGGAAACATCCCCTACGTTTACGTATTTTTCCATGTGAGGTGTGACAGGTATGGTATGTTATGTGCCTTTAGGCTTAAGAAAACAACCTTTTTTTGTTCATGTTCAATTTATGTTGTCTAGAATGATACTAATAATTGTTGAGGTCTAATAACGTTGTTAGTGAAGATAGGGATCCACTAAATATGGTAATTGTCATTTCAAGTAGATAGTGGAAAGAACGACATCAAAAAAGCTAGATATGCATGCTCTGCCTTGTGCGTGTACACATTAGAAATTTATAATCTTGTTAATTGTGTTTGATTGGGAATACTATTTTCATTATGCTTTCAGTTTGTGTCCATTTCTTGTATAATATGCATATACATCAAATATCGTGATCCTTTGCAAAATTTCAAGACGTGGGGGCACAAAGTTGTTATGAAATTAATTGTCTTGAAATAATATGTGGCAAGTAACTTGTTCTGATCATGTTCATTTTGTGTACAAGTTAGATAATCTATTTACGATGCATCTTCAATGTGTTTGTTTATCGGATTAATGTTAAAAATTGAGTGTATTTCTTCTTTTAATATGTATTGGTCAGAGATAGATTAGGTCATTAGGGGAAGAGTCATAGGTTATGGTTCTATCTTTTTAAGTCATGTATTAGCGTCTCAGGCACGATTGCCACCAAATAAAAGATATCGTCTAATTTTGAATTTCAATAAAAAATATATATATTGACAAATCAAAACAAAAGAATATCTAGCTTCATCGCTAGGAAAATTCTTATATGTACTGACGATGCAAGTGAATCAGCAGATCTTAACCATTTTTTATTTCAATAATAAAAAAATTTACTTAATATCATCCGACCATTAATTCTCATTGGGACATTGAATACTCTTTCTCATACCCATTTTGCATCATTTAAGACAACAATGACTCATATCTTTCGTCACTTTTCTCATCCTTTTATGTTGTCGTAACTAATATCATGAAGAACAAAGTAGTATTAGATTTCAATAGTTGTTCTCGTTGGATTTCATAGATATTTGATTAGGTCGTTATGGTATTTCTTTTCTAATTTTGGATTCCAGTAGGACGTGTAGTTCACTGGGAACATAGGTTAACAACCATTACGAGTAATATGATAATCGATGTCTACAAAATAAGATTATTTTAATTATGATCGACACGGATGATGATCATTACCAAGAGAAGAACTGTTTCATTTTTACTTAAAAAATTTGATGTAATTTAACGGGTAAGCCACGTCGCCACATCCCAAGTAATCCCGAATGTTTATCATGAGTGAAAATAAAGGCGGGGTACCACGAAGGGTAGTTTGGGCAAAACATTACATCTTGCCGTGCAAATATTGTGTACTGCTACTGCAGCATCCAAGTTTCGGAACGTTCCTCTCATCCACGGTTTCTATTGCTTAGCTGTGTTACTCTGCTATTCATCAACCACGCACACCCCTCTGACTCCATTCTTCTTATAGAAAATTCAACCCTCCACGTGGCGCGGTCACGAGCCCTTTCCCCCCTATTCGACACGACACAGTACGTCGGCTGCCGAGTCAGTTTTTTGTCCCGACATGAGAAATCCGACCGTTAAAAGTGATTATGACGTTCTTCTGATTTTCTAGCCGTTTGATTGAGGGATTGGCGGGAGTCAATCATACGGTCTGGAGGATGGCGGGCGGTGAGGAACTGTAGGTGATCATGGCTGTCTATGTGACGGTGCCGGTTTGCCAAACGGATGAGTGTTTCAACGCGGTTCTGTCGAGCTTGCACGTTCTGTCGTTTACTGGGGTTGTAACGAAATCATCATTTTGGTCCATCATAACTTCATAAGCAATAAGAAAGTAATGGTCCACTACAAAAAAAAAAAAAATAGAATTTTGAGGATTATAAATTAATATCTGTGATTCTGTGATAAAATTAAAATCAAATATATTTAGTTTCGAATAAGCATTTACTTTTCAGTATTTCACCATCTTTATAAAGTGAATATAGTAGCCACAAGTGCACTTTTCGCTAATTGGTGTTTGGTAGAATACATATTTTTTGTAGAGACTCTCGTTATCATCTCGGGATATTCTTCTTATACTTATTGTAATTTGGGGTTCAGGTATCACATATTTGCTCATCTAAGGGACAATTTTAAGGGACTATGAGGGACAAATGCATCTCAACCACATGTGTTAAATATAAAAGCAGAAATTATAACAACTTAAAATTATGCATTTATTTTCAGCAATCAGATTCACTTGTCCCTCACAGTTCCTTTAAAATTGTCCCTTAGGTGAGTAGGCCTTTTCTATGTTCCCCATGTATTATGCAGTTTCAATAATGATCAAGGTTTAAGGGTAGCCGTACTGATCCTTTTAAAAACAAAAAAAACAAATATATTTCCTTTCACATTTTTTTTTGGCCTAGTGGAGAAATTTTAATTTGATAAAAAAATTTCTTGACAAAAAAAAGAAGAAGAAGGCAAAAGTTTAATTTGATGAAAAATAATGGCAATAATTCTAGATGAAGTGGACTGAAAGATATAGTGGGAAGCTAAAAATGCATTAAGAAGAAGACTGTAGTGTGTAGTCATGCCTAAAATTATTTCATGATCATAAAGGTTTGATCCTTGCGTTTTAGTGCGTACCCAACTAACTAGTTTTCATTCCATGGTTATAATTCACTAAATGACTTCCAACCTACCCCATTTCATGCCACAACTCAGAAATATTGTGGCAAAGAAAATGCAAGTCAATAATTATATTAAAAATTATTAGGAGACACTATTGTGCTCTTCAACTTTGTTATTGTAACGGTATATGTAACACATTATTAAGTTAACAAATCTAGATAATGGGTTCTCTATTTATCTAATGGAAACAGTAATCAAGCAAGTTAGATCCCCTACTTTGTGTACTCCATCATAAAGAACAAGAATTATGTCCTTTTGTTTTCAACTGTCCGTGTTAGAAACTCAGAATGTTTGATTGGGTGTACTTGGTATTTTATATAGTAAATTTGTCCTTTATCGGAGAGTCTTCAGTACACGGCCGTGTACATGCACGGCCCATGTGCAGCGAAGATGATTGGATGATCCATATATTGATAGCTGAGCCCATGTATCGGACGGCTGAGACAGGATGTGCATTTCCATCGTACGGCTTACATTGCTGTGCACTAGCACCCGCCGTGCACTGAAGAATTTTCGGTCCTTTATAAAGAACACAAAATGACTCTGCCAAAAAAATGAAGAGGAAAGAATAGAAAATAAATAAAAAGATGAGCTAGAAATGTTCTGTATGGAATCATAGGACAACCAAATGATTTTGTAGTGATTTGGGTCCACACGCCTGATAGAACATTGTTTGGTGAACGCAGGCCTTACCGCAACTCCACTAGTTCTCATTCTGTGTTAGCTCTATCAATACGCTAGGCCTAGCTCCGACCACATCTGTGTATCTCCCTTTCAATAATGGGACTCAGGGTCGATCTATTTTATCTATTATTATCGACCAAAAATATTATTAAACGAATAGGTAATCGGTGCTTATTTGAATCTCGAATTTTCTTTGAAAAAAAGTATTTAGATTATTCAATTCGTATGTACACTTATAAATGCTACTAACATGACCAAAACGATGATGATTCCGTACAGATCTTGAAATTTCTCACAAGAAATTGAAAGGAACTTGGAAAATGGGACTCCACTAACCAAAAGATGGTGGTTGACCACAAACTAGAAGTGAATGATCCTCTCAATGGTCCATAAACCAGATTGAAAGCTGATTATTACAGATTTTGACGTCACTGACTCACCATCATATCTATACTATTATTAAGAAAAAAGAGTTTGTCAGCAAAAAAAAAAAAATTTTTACCAAAATATATCTCAAATATTAAAAAACATTCAAACTAAAATATTTGAGAAAGACAAAATGGTTAATTCACAATTAAAAGAAAAACAAAAGAAATTTAAAATAAATAAATAAAAAATAAAAAATCAAAAACAAAATATGTGCAGCAATTTTCTTCACTTTCTGTGAAATCACTTTCTAAGTAATTATTTACACCCATAGAGTGTGTTTGGAGTCTAGTTTAAGTTAATGGTTCTCATTTGAGGTTGCCTCCTGCCCAACATTTTCAAAGCTAGTTGGTGCGTATATAAAATCTCTAATTTTCTTTGAGAAAAATGAGTTTTTTTTGACAACTTTGAGAAAAATGAGTTTGAACCCTTCAATTAGTTGAACGTTAAATTCCATTGACAGGACCAAAGCTACAATCGCTCCGTGTGAATCTCGGAAATTGGGTGGAACTTGGAAAATGAGGTCCATTAACGACAAGATGGCGGTTGACTTGTGGGCTGGGAAGTGGAAGATTTTCTCAATGGTCCATACACCAACTGAATATTATATAACCCATTAAGAATTTGCGGTCATCGTCACACCCTTCACATCATTACATTCATACCAACATTTCCAAATGTTTCATTATTTCTATTTTCTGTCACCTATTTGAAAAGGGGAAACAAGAACCAACTCGATAAATAATGTTACGTTAAAGTACATTGACTTGATCTCGGCAAACATAACTAAATTTCACACAAGGAGTTTGGCCAACTTCCATTTTCATAGTATTCAAGACCTTGACACACACGGTAACAAACGACTCTACAATAGACTTTACAGTGAAGACAAATTCATACACAAGTAGTATATTATTCCGCAGTACTTTTCAAATTTTTCCACACTCAAGTAGCAACATTGTTTTATTCTCACCAAAACGAGTAAATCACTCACAAATATGATACGATGACGTTGATATACAGTAGAGTTGTGTGACTCTTGAAGACGTATATCTGCAACGTCTACAACTTCAACCACTCCAAGCACGGGCACAAGCCCCAGCAAAACCGAGAGGGATAGTAGTCCTTTAGATACACCTCCCTGCTAAACCCAATGATGTAGAAACTGAATAATCGGTTGCGATGAGCCATTGTGACGCGTGTCACTGGAACTACGGATATGGTGTGCCTTTCGCTTATGACCCTTGCAGAGACAGGCACAGGAGCTCTGTCTGCGATGACTTCCGATGAGAACTTGTTGAGGAAATAAGAGTCGGCAAAGAAGGCTGGAGTGCATTGATGTGCCTGGGAGTTGCACAACTGGACCCCTTTGGCTCTGTGGAAAACATCATCGGGAACAGATGCTGCTCCGCTTGTTGCACTTACCTTTCTAGTTGAAAGTGTCTTCCTGTGAAAGGAGTTCAATTTGTTACTTTACAATACATTTTCATGCAGGATGGTTCTCACATATGCAGAAGAGAAAATTAAAACTTAATCTTTGCAGGGTGCACTGCATGTGGACTGTGAGATTTTATATACTTTTCATCTCCAGTTGGTAAACTCGACATAGAACAATGGATAATGGGGAACAAAATCCCCCACTTCTTTGTAATATGTATTTGTACTTGAGTTTTACCATTTCAAATGGTGTTGCAAGAAATTTCCGAGAAATATAATGAATCAAGCAGGAGAATAGATACCATCTAACAAGGGCAACATTGCGGGACCGAAGAGAACCACTTCCTTCACATGTCAAACATTTAACTAGACCACGAGATCCACATGTTGCACAAGGAATCTGTCCCTTGCCATTGCAAGTCACACATCTGCATAGACAAAACCAATGGTATATATAGTAAACTGTATCCTGCTTCAGCAATCAAAAGGCTGTTGTGATACCATTATTCTCATATGGTTAAATCAGAGAAAGTTGCATGAGAAAATTAACTCTGAAAGGGTTAGACGGGAAGATCCTCTTATTGTAGATTGAAACCATTTAGATCATGATTTTAATTATAATGAGATGAGGTAAATATTAAGCATCTCACATTGAGTCAGATCCATCTTTATGAGCAAGTAAGCCCCTTCCATGACAAGCAGAGCACTGAGTCATCTGGTTCTCTTTGTAGGATCCAGGTTCTTCATTTGCATTGCATTTAGGACAGACGGTACCCCCTCGCCCTGCACAACCTGTAAATCTTTCAAACATTTTGTTAGAACTTATAGAAAAAGCATCTCTTATTATAACTATTGGGACAACTTTGCCTAGATCATACTCAAAGAGTTTAAAAGAGTAGAAATGAAACATTTATAGTCAAAAGTTCATCTTCCCTAATTATCCAAATCCATGGTTCCATAAGGATGAGAACAGTTACCTGAGCATTTCGCAATGGACTCTGAATGAGGAATTATCTCCCGTGATTCTTTATGAGGTATAAATAAAACAGGAAATTGAGACTTCAAATCCAATTCCCAGACTCCCAGTTCGGGTCCCTTATCCCTTCCATCAAAACTGCCACCAAGGTATGGCTCTGTTTCTCTTACAGTTTCCCTTTCTTCAATGAAGGTATCTAGTGTTCCCACATAAACGTTGCAATCTTCCACTCTCTGAATTTTCCAGGTGCGAGCAGGACGACTTCCCCAACAGCATCTATGGCCAACATGATCAATGAGCAACTCCCGTATCTCTACTTCATCCAGTGTTTGCCTATACATAAATACTGAGTCTTAGAAAAGATAAACACAATGCTGTTGACAAGTTGACACTTCAAAGTTGAGCTTGAGAAAAATAGGCTCATAAGTTTTCACTTACTACAGGCAATCTGAAATAGTTGGTGTACCTTTATATATAAAAATATATATAACAAGAAGGCAAGAAGGCTTTTAGAGATTGAAGAAAAAAGGTTGTATAAAACTCTCTATGTCAGCAAGAGGTTGACACTTGGCAAATATGAAACCCTTTCGAAAAAAATGTTAAAGAACATCATGCCTCTAGAAAGAAACGAGGGAGAATTCCCTGAACATAAGGGTCTCTATTAACATTAACCATATCCAAGTTTTTGAGTTTTAAAGAACAAGACATGGCGATATGACTACGAATTCACTGGAAGTCCTTATAATGTGTAGTGCATTCCATTGGCAATTTATATACGTGATCAGTTCAAACTTTCTAATGACATGGATCCCCTTATAACGTGCAGTGCATTCCATCAGCAATTTAAATACATGATCAGTTCAAAATTTCAAATGACATTGATCCCCTAGTAGCAGGTGCATTATGTCAAACGTACCTATGAAACTCACTTGTGGTGCTGCCAGCACCTCCTCCATATCCACCTTGGTAAACAACAGATTGCTCTGCAACAAAGAACCACAATTTTGTATCCATCACATTACGTTAGAGAAAATAACAGGAGACAGTGAGACACTGCAAAGATTCTACCATCATAACCCTCTTTTTGCCCCACGAAAAGATCCAAATCAAGAACTGAATCCAACATCTTATGTCATGAAGTTCATTCAACTTAGCCATTATTATTCTGTATGAACTAATCAAGTAGAATCCTTCCTTGTCCCAATTCGAACCACCTCCAGAGGTAAAATTTTTAAATGATTCCAACTACATTTCTCTACAAACACATCTCGGAAACTAAACAGAATACAAATAGAAGAATCAAGGAACTGAGCTACTGATATCAAATCTTTGGAAACAATCTCACATAAACCTCGAAAACGATCAACACCCATCAATCAAAACTGAAAACCCATATTCGAAATAGCATAATTGGGAAAAATTATGTACCATCAAGATCAGGCTCCGGCGAACTAACCAAACCGCTATGAAGAGAAGGTGGGTAGTGCTCAGAATAAGCCGCCGCTGATCGTATCTCTTCGACGCTGACTTCAGTTCCGGCCAACGAAGCCGTCGGGATCACAGAGCCGGATCTCCCCACGTACTGGTACGAGCTCCAGTTCTCACTCGACTTCTCCTCTGATCCATTTCGTTGCTCTTCTATCAATCACCAAAATGAAAACCCATAAAGAAAATCAGATATAAACCCACAATTTAAATTCGATGGATTCAGAATGGGGATTAGAATGTACCCGAAAGCAGAGACTGCTCCATTGTTTCTGTGAGAGTGGAGAGAGCTGGAGAAAGACTCTACTTAATAATGTGAGATTTGCTTCGCGAGTAAGGAAATTAAATCGAGAGTCAAACGAGATTATCACAGGGGAGTTTTGTCGTAGGCGAGTCGTGTCGACTGCCTATCATAACGAGCGGGAAACGACCAACCGCTGATCAACCAGAGGTCCACGGACCATTCTGCAAATTTGCACATTTGCAAAGGGGTCCCCGAGTCGGAGATACCAAAATTTTGGGTCCTAAACCGGCCGACCTGATTTGGGATTGTAAATTTTACATTAACCACTGGTGATCGGGTTGGTAAGAGTGTTTAAATATGAAATCAAGACCGGTCTTAATTTTTGGGCTCTGCCCCGTGGGCGATTTTGAAGTTAAATTTCAATATATTTTTAGTGCTCGGGGTGAAAGAAGCATTCTAACATATCTCTAAAAACTCATAAAGTCTTTTAGAAGAATCGTGTAATCTTGATTTAAAAAAAAATAAAATTTGATGTTTGATTGACTAGTTTCTATTCTAAGCTCGAATTCGAGCTTTTTACCATTAAATGACAAATAAACCAATAAATAAGAATGTGTAAGTTTGTAAAACGGCACTTGACATTATGATGGTGGTTGATCCATATGGTGTTCTATAATGATCCTAAAAATATAGTTTCAATTGTCCTGAGTTCCTGACTTTAGTTTCTTGGCAAGCTTTGTTAGCCATTGCACTAGGGCTAGAGATTTGTGAAACAATCCCGGACATTAAGATGGCGTTTTATGATGATCTTACATATATAGTTTCAATTCCCCTAACTTTAGTTAGTGTATGGGTGTAACTATACAAGTTTCATCTTCTTTACACATAGGTACTAGGCACAATATTTGTAGTACGCTTGAGTGTGTTTTTTTTTTTCATTTTTACCTTATCTCATTACTCAAGATTAAAAAGTAAAAATGTATAGAAATAAGAATCATTTCATTCAACAACCATGATTAGACATGAGCTAGTCACAAAATTTCATATTGAGCTTCATACGTACTTGTAATGTTTAGGACTAGTCCGAACGAACCGGGTCGAACACGAACTCGAGATTTATATCCAATCAATTTACAAGCCCAAAGAAAAACTCTTGAGGCTTCATATTTTACCAGTGGGCCTAATTCATTCCATCAAGCATTCGAGCATGGGCTTTCGGGCTCCATTAAAGTGTGCCAACTCACACCCTATATTTCCTCTTGCCATATATAATCTTCTTAACCCCTCAACTTTACTAGTCTTCGTTTAGGGTTTCCGTCTCACACCCAGTAGCCTCCAGAGCCGCCGCTGCTTCATTCGTTCGAAAATGGTGAAGGGTCGTCAAGGAGAGCGCGTCAGGTACTCAATCTCCCCCTCTCTCTAATCTCCCATTTCACTAATTTCTTCAAACATCAAAATCTAATTCACTTTTACTTCTCTATTTCTCTGCAGACTCTACGTCCGTGGAACCGTCCTCGGATACAAGAGGTATTAAAACCAAGCTCTAGCTACTTATACATCTTTGATTTGTGAGCTGAGGGATTGTTTAGGGATTTAACTCAGGGTTTGGTTTTTTCCAGGTCGAAGTCGAACCAGTACCCAAACACTTCCTTGATTCAGATCGAGAACGTGAACACCAAGGAGGAGGTGGCATGGTACGCCGGGAAGCGTTTGGCTTACATTTACAAGGCCAAGGTAAAGAAGAACGGCAGCCACTACCGTTGCATTTGGGGAAAGGTCTCTAGGCCTCATGGAAACACTGGTGTCGTTCGCGCCAAGTTCACCTCCAATCTTCCACCCAAATCCATGGTATAGTCTTTAGCTTTGTGGTATTATAGTTGTGCTGTTTCGATTAACTTGGTGCGATTGGTTTGTTGATTGCGGGTTTTGCTTTGATTTTGCACAGGGATCCAGAGTCAGGGTTTTCATGTATCCCAGCAACATTTGAGGTACTATTTTGTTTCCAACGTAGTTGTGTACTTTGTTTGAGTGTTGATGATTTGAGCTGATGCTATTTGAATTTTTCGTAGAATGTGATTTCAGCTGTTTTGGTTCATGTCTCTTGAAAGCAAATCATTCAAATTGATATTAGTCGACTTCCAGTGAATAATGTTCATGCTTAGCGTTTGAATCAGCAGGATGGAATCCATATTTTATGGCGTAACTGTTTAAAACAAACAGTACACTAGCACTTTCTTATAGGAGCAATCACTATTAGATGTGTAGAAGGGATATTGTCCTGCGTTGTTTATGATTTAAAAGCGTTGGCGTCTTTTCCTGATTGACCATTTTCAATCATTTAGTTGTTCTGCTTTTAATATATACTGAAAGCTGTTTGTATGATGTACTCATTGGTTTTGGTTGAGAGGTTTGGTGTTGGAACTGGAGTCCTGAAAAAACGTTGAACATTGTGATTTCATCAATATGGTCAATATTCTGTTGTTTAATTCTTAAAAGCAAGTTGCTCCAGTAGATAGGCTTGTAGCAGTGCTTTTGATTGGATTGTCAGCCATTGTAAGAATGAAGGGAATGATGATGTTGTACTAGTTCAGTCTTGAGTTAAAGATTTAGGGCCCTTTACCTAATCCTGAATTGCTTTTAATATTTGTTTGAATCATTCTCATTTTCTCACAAGCCTTTGTTCTTCTATGCTATTGCTTTTAGTTTTTACATAATTAGCAGTCCCTCAGGGACATCCTGGTCGTTAACCAAAACAATATTGTTTGCCGTAATAATGAGGAAATGAAATTGAGTTGATAATCTGCTGTGAATAACCAATACTTGTTATTCTTGTTGTCATATTTATATTATCTAACTGATCTTTTTGTTTGTTTGGGATGCAGGGATGAGGCTAATGTAGATGATCGATTGGATTTGGAGTGCAGCAGCTGCTTTTTTGCTTTTATGTCGTTTAGATTCAAACTTTGAAAGACTTAATGTACTGAGGAACCTGAGTTATTTATCTAAACGTTTGTTGCTAGACTTATTGTTGTGTTCAAATTTTTTTCATTGCTTTTTGCATTTTAACCATATGAATGGATCACAAAGTGATGTCACTTTGTTGATGAGAATGCCGGAATGATTTTCGGTTTTTCAAATTACAATGGCGTTCTTTTATAAGAGAACCATCTTATATCTTCACCCGTACCATATATTTTCCCAAGGTATTGTTGCTAATCTTTAATGTTTAGTCGTTTACTTGCATGCAACTGGTACTGGCTGAAAGGATTTACCCGTCTACAAAGTAAATGTTTGCAAGGGTCATCTTCTTTTTGATGCTCTGATATGTAACACTTTATAGAACTTTGCTGTTCTCTTATGCACTTCTTAATAACAGTACAAACCCTCAGGATCTCGATGCTAAAGAACTTGCTGAGTGTGCTAGAAGTCTTAAAACAATTAGCAAAGTTCCGTAAAACTTCTAGTGTTATATGCACTGTACTCATCATCGTTCCTCTTTCCCAAGTTCAACATGCGCCGCATCCTTTCTGAGTACTGTCTGCATTTTCCACTTCATCAGCATCCATTCATTTGATTGACCTCAGAAGCATGGCATAACAGTCCCTGCTTCTGTGCTTCTGATGTTAAATTGATGGGATATCCAAATTCACTTCAGGCCAAGAGCTCACATTTTAGTGGCAGAACACAAGGGATTCTCAGAATTTGTATACGTAGATGCTTGCATGGTCTCACAACTTGTCGCCATTATAGTACTTGAGAGATTGAAAGTAATATACATGACCCTTGCTATGTCCTTGTACTTGAGCATTTGGTTCATTTTCAATTTGAGCTTTACAAGATTACCCTTGGATCATGTCCTTTTCCCCTCTTGTTTGAAGGTTGCTATTGCACACTTATGCTGGTTCTTGCTGATACCCAAGCTCATGAAAGTGTTGGTCATGGACTCAAGGGTCATCTTTTGTGAACAAAGTTAAAGAAACTCGGTCTCTGTTGTCGTGTTTACTTATATCCAGGCTATACTTCAATGACCTTTGCTCCGTAGTTGATGCCATCACCAATCTTTTTCTTGGCCTCACCGGTCCAAGTTCTTGTCAGCTATCCTGCAGAAGAGAGCAGAAATTATAAGTATGATGTTGATAAAGAGGTAATTCTCACAAATTTGAAGATTATGAGTAAGATGCTGCAGGTAGCTTCAACTGGTTTGCAATTCACGGAACTTTTATGAGTTGTATAAACACGTTCATAAGTGGGGATAACAAAGGAGCTGCAGCAAGATTCGAAGCGGACTGGTTTGAACAGAATGGTGTTTTCAGAGGTTTTGGAGGCCTATTTTCCTATAAATCTGGTAGTGATATGAAATTTCCACAAGAGTTTCAAGCCTTGTTCATGACTATCATGGAAACCGCATGTGCAATTTGCTTGTCCAATATGGTGATACACTCTAGGATTGCACATAAGACACTATGGAAAGGGCAATTCGTTTATGAAACTGAAGCCTCCTTTCTGTCTTCTTGAGGATGGACTGAGACAAGGCTTTCGAGTTTCGACTACTGCAATACGGGTACGAATGCCTTGAGAAAAGCTGAAAGTCCTCAGTTCGTATCCTTCGCAGAGCTAGCTAACAGGTGCATATTCACAGTACATATGTCACCACCTTTGAGGAGTATCAGGTGCATATATATGACGTTTTAGTTGCTCATCCTTAAACAACGTACCATCATTTTTCTTACAACAATCTGGTGTAGCACTCATGAATTGCTTTCAGTCCTACATGTACAAGTGTAAAGATATCATAATTCATATTATGTCCGTCCCTTTTGATTCTAGCTCTTTCACTTTTTATTCAAGAGTACAAGTGTACAACAAACGAGCTCTCATGGATGGCCAAGCAATCGTATCATGATCCCGGATGACGACAACTTGACCAACACCTGTTGTTATGGACCTGATATATCCTTTTAAGTTTTAAACTCAAATGCAATTGGTTAGTGCCACCTTTTGGTCTTCTCCCAGGATGGACCTCATGACTGCAGGCATATTTGCACTGGTTGAGATTCTCATGGACCAGAAGACTTGTCTACGATGATGACTTTTGCTTTAAGGCTTTTAGTGGTCAATGCCTCAGAACTCAACCCTGAGAGCTTTGCAAACCACAGAATGGAAAATCCTTTACGCTAAAGTGGAGGCATCTACGTACAAGATCAGCCATTTTGGTGCTTGCGAGGCGCTATTTCATGTCCATTTGCCATTTCACCGTCCACTGCTTTTGTAGTGGCATAGGGAGAAAGAAATCATGGCCAAAACCCTAAATAATAGATTGTTAGGTGTGACATATCCAAAACGTCTCATCATCAAAATATTTGATAGTTAGAATGATAAATTATTTGGTGTATCTGATACACCACGTCACTTGAATATTTGAGTGAAACGAAACATCACATACATAGTCTATTGGAATTAGACCAATACAACAGATAAGAGAAAACCTGCCATGTTAGAATTGAGCGGTTAGCTAGGCTGTTAAGCAGTTGATTAGTTAGTTAGTGGTTTATTAGGTTTTAGCGGGAAGGTGTTCTTAAACGTTTTGTTCTCAATACAGTACCACAGCTATTTTTTTAGCTATCGATCAGTTCAACTTTGGTTCTGTCATTGTGTTTTGGTATCAGAAAGATTTGATAGTTCTGTTTTTCAGATTTTAGCCAAATATAGTAAAAAATCAATTTCAATGTACACAAATATTGCAAATAAAATCTATTCCTATACAATTTACCGTTCCAATACAAAGTCAAACCTAAGTTCATGAACTCCGTAATTTCAATCACTAAAATCCCTTATCAGAGTAATACCTCGTACTCTTTTGATTTCGCTCTCTCTATTTAAAAAGATTACCATTAATGTAGCCAGATACAGGAGCCGAGACAGAAAATTTGAAACCTGAAAGACCCATTTGCCCCAAGACTAAAGACCAAAACGAAACCAGTCCACATCCAAAGCCAACAAAACGTCGCCGGCGTTTGTCCTTTATTTTAAGAATCCGAAGCCGGCCAGCCCTACTTTTCTCATTCAAAAAACGACGTCTATTTTGGTAATCACAAAGGCGTTTTCCGCCTCTTTCACTGTCCTAAACGCTGAAAGGTCCTCCATTTTGGCGTGCAAACCGCTGCGCGTTCTTGACAAGTACCTGATTTGATCCTTCGACAGCCACCCTCCGATGACGAAACAATCCCCCCCGGGCCCCACTCCCATCGCACCTGGCGTCGTGAGAGAAGAGACCCTCTTCCGTTACGGTTCATAATAATCCTCTGTTTCAGACCTCCTCCTTAATTAATTCTCTCTTTCCCTTCTCCACCAACTTCTGTTCATTCAATCTCTAATCTTTTCGAAAACCAATGACCGCCGCAGACCCGAGTCCGATCCCATGGCCCACGATCGGGTGGGTCGTGTCGTGGTACGCCTCCAACATCGGAGTTCTCCTGCTGAACAAGTATTTGCTGACCAATTACGGGTTCAAGTACCCGATTTTTCTGACGCTGTGTCACATGACGGCGTGTAGTGTTCTCAGCTACGTGGCCATAGCGTTGATGAAGGTGGCTCCTATGCAGAGCGTGAGGTCCAAGGTTCAGCTGGCGAAGATCGCGGGGCTCAGTGTCGTTTTTTGTTTTTCGGTGGTGTGCGGGAACGTGTCGTTGAGGTACCTTCCGGTGTCGTTTAACCAGGCCGTTGGCGCCACCACGCCGTTTTTTACCGCGGTTTTGGCCTTTTTGATGATCAAGAAGAGGGAGGAGTGGGTTACGTACAGCACCCTCATTCCGGTCGTCGCCGGAGTCATCATTGCTAGTGGGGTAAGCAATTTTTTTTTTTAACCCTTCTCTCATAGTTTTGATTATTCTGGTAATTATTTTTGTCTTGACTTGTTAGATATGCACATTACTGAAATGATTGCTTACCCGCCAGTTTTGTTTAGGCAAATTGTTTAATCTGAACTATAAGTACATATGCACGACAGCATTACTGTTATACTGTATATAGATCGTGAACATGCTTCATTTCTGCCTGTTTCATGTGAATTTTATTTAAGAAATGAATCACAATTTAACGCGTATTGACTTATATAAAAAAAAATGACAGATTTTTGATAATAATCCCAAGAAATATGTATACTTACATTGTGGAGTAGTCTTGGCTTATTTTGATACCTCAGCAAGTGTGATCAATGGTAACGAGCAAATTTTAGTGACAATTTGATGGAATTTGACATGGATCAAGATTATATATTTTTTTTTCCTTTTAAATGTTTAACCAATTGGGAGGCTTCAACAATGCTCGGGCCACTGAATATGAACATTGATCAGATCCGTATATACGAGTCATTCCGTCTAAAGCAATCACAATTTGATATGTGTCAACAGTCAACTCCAAGAAAAAAAAAACTAGAGAATAAAACCAAGATATATAAGACATTGTGATACAATGCCTTTCCTTTATTCTGCGTATTTGAAACTATGTACACGATAAATTTGAATTGTAATTAGATTTGTTTCAAGATGAGATTGTGAGTGTGCTGTTTGCAATCATCTGTCTAAAACTTTTGTTTTGGTTGTAGGGTGAACCAAGCTTCCAGCTCTTTGGGTTTATTATGTGTGTTACTGCTACGGCTGCCAGGGCATTCAAGTCGGTGCTTCAACAAATTTTGCTTTCTTCTGATGGGTAACATTCTCTTTCCTCTGTTCTTTAATATCGTTTTTTTCTTAAGGGTGTTGATAATCAATTTTTAAGACTTACGATTGATTCCAAATTTCCAATCTTCTGCAGGGAAAAGCTGAACTCCATGAACTTGCTGTTATACATGGCACCAATAGCTGTAATTTGTTTGCTCCCTGCAACAATATTGATGGAGAAAGATGTTGTTGGGATCACACTAGATCTTGCCAGAAAAGATATCAAACTTATTTGGTACCTCTTGTTCAATTCTTCTCTGGCTTATTTTGTGAACTTGACCAATTTCTTGGTCACCAAACACACAAGCGCTTTGACCCTCCAGGTAAATATAGTTTCACAATCTTAAGAGTCGGTTTGGGAATGTTTCTGAAAACGCTAAACGGACTTTTGAGTATGTGATAGCACTTTTGACAGTGTTTTACAAAATTAGCTATTACTATTTTACAGATTATAAAAGCATTTACTGAGCAAAAAACACTTTCTATGGAAACATTGCCAAACGAGTTGTTAATCTCTTCATATTTCAGTCCTGGATTTAATTGTATTGTTATTTTGAACAGGTATTGGGGAATGCAAAGGGAGCTGTTGCTGTAGTTGTTTCAATTATGATATTTAAGAATCCTGTTTCATTCATGGGGATGTTGGGCTATGGACTCACTGTTGTTGGAGTCATTTTGTACAGCGAAGCCAAGAAGAGGTATACAGTTAAAAATTGAGTTCATGAACCTTTATTTTTCGTGGGCACATATTCTTGGAGCCGGTGCCTTCTGTGCCCTCCTAACTTGCACTATTGTTTGGGAAGTAAAACACAAAGTTCCTCCGAAGAAAATAACTCTGCAGGTCACTAGCAGCAGTAAATGCAAAGTTTATACAAAGCAATTTGTTTACCCCTCATTTTGGGACAGTGCAAAGGTTTCAATCAATGGCTATAGTGTATGGATATTATATCAGATGAATCAAACACATGGCTTTAGAATTTTGTGTGAACTGAATGATTTGTAAGTGCTATTAAACAGAGCTTGAAAGAACAAGGAAGAACAAAAGTATCTCCCGTTACAATACCACACAGTAAATCATTCTGGCATTATCAACTCTCTCTCACTTTCAATGATTTAATTAGAGTTTCTCTATTCGAACCTCCAAATTTACTCACTTGACCTCATTGCTTTTTACACCTCCTATCAAATTTGCAAATACTAAATTTACTCACTAAACCTCACTCAAATTCCTAAAATAACCTCACTTATATAATTTACAAACAAACTATTAATTACATATTCATTCCTTAACCAGATTACATAAATCTCTTATCTAATAAAAAAGAAACTCAAAGACAAAGTATTGGGCTTTAAAAATTAATTTCTAATAAAAAAGAATTTTTTTTTAAACTTTTTTTTTTCTCTTGTAGATGTGCAAAAAAAAAATGAAGAGTAATTTTTCTTAATGTTTAATTATTTTTTCTATTTTTTGTACCTTATGATTAATTATTTAATAGTTTTTTAAAGATTTTTTTTACTACTAGCTCTTTTTTTTATTTTTTATTTATATATAATGAATAGACTGGGATTTAGGTCATAAAATGATTTCTTTTGTTATCCCTCGCCAATATGCATTCAACATATATGATGATAGGAATTTTATGTCACATGATCTTGATTATAGTTTTAATTCTTATTAAATATATATAAATGCTTTAATGAGTATGTAGTGAAATTGAAAAATGAAAATAGATAAGGAAAATAATAAAGAATGCAATATAATATTATTGAATTGGAAAGTCTAGAGAAATTAAATATAATATTTTTGGGGGTATAATTATTGTTCTTAATAGTCATTTTATAATAGGTTATATATGTCATGTAATAATTCATAATAGAGTGAGGTCAACTGAGCAGATTTGGAGGTCCCAATATAAACACTCTTTAATTTTTTTTTTGATCAAATTGAGACATACCAATAGTATGCTCCGTTCATAGATTAAGAAATAGTACAATGACTACTCCAATAAAACAATGATGCTCTGAGTAGTCTATGCCACATACAAACATCTCGCCTTGTAGGCAATCTATTCTACCTAGTCTCACACGCCGGGCACGCAATTGTGGTACGCTAAAAACTAAGTACTTCTACAAGACTCATAGAGGTATCTCTACCAACATAGACAATAGTAACTAGGATCAACCTATCAAACAACTATAGGCTCCTGCCCTATAAAAAGGGCAGACTTCTTGACAAACCCAACTAGCCCATAACCTGAGACCAAATCCAAACCTAGTCCCAGGCCTAGGCCCAAGTGTACCTAAGACAACACAACAAGAGATGTGAATCTGCCTCTGTCAGTCATCATCGTCGCCGCCATGTTTTCTAGCGGGCGGCCCCACCAACGCAGCATTAGCGTCACTTCTCTCAACGACCTACACAAATATGCAAAAGCCTCCCCGGCGTCGGAATTGGGAAGAAAGAAATCGAAAACCCAATCGGCCAACAAATGAGCTACCGATCAGGAACTCCGATCTCAAAACCAATTGTCTCCGCAACAGCAGCGACCTCCTCTGCAACCAAACTTCGACCTCCGCCGCTACAGATTCGCACCTAGTTCAACCACTGCTGCAACACGGCCAACTCTGCTGCAAATCTGGCTCCAATCCGCAAAAACAAACCTCAAATCTCCGGCCTCACCTGAGAACCGCGCTCGACGACAATAGGTCACGCCTCTGCTAGGCTCGACGATGAGGAGTTGACTGTCACCATCGCCCTCTGACACAAACGATGGCTAAGAGCGGCAGCGGCGCTCTTTAATTACTCTATAAATCTTAATTACATCTCTATTCCTTAATCAAACAACATAAATCTCTTATCCAATAAAAAAAAATCAAACACACGGTATTGAGTTTTAAAATTTAATAAAAATAAAATAACATGAATTATTATGTGATTTTTTATTTAGTTTTTCTTTTTTAGCTGTGCAAAAAAAAAAGGTTAATCATTTTTTCTTAATGTTTCTCATTTTCTGTACCTCATGATTAAGTATTTAAATATTTATTTATTTATTTTTATTTGCTAGCTCTGTTTTTTTTTCCCTTATTTATGCAAATATAATGGATAGATTTAGATTTAAGTCATAATACAATGTATTTTGTTCTCCCTGACCAATATGCATATCATGAGGTATAGAAAATAAGTATGTAGTGAAATTAGAAAATGAAAATAGATAGGGAAAATAATAAAGAATGCAATCTGATATTATTGAATTGGAAAGTCTAGAGAAAATAAATATAACAATTTTTTTGGTATAATTATTGTCCTTAGAGCATCTCCAACGGTGGTGTCAAAATCTACTGTGGAGCTCCAACGGATACAAAAGGCAGATCTCTTCCTCTTCAACCCATCATTCAAATCCACCGTGGATGACAATTCTTGGTTTCATCTGTCAAATTTGACAGACTCAGGTCATCTGTCATTTTATTTTTTATTGTTTCTCCCCTTCTTCTCTATCGTTCTCCTCAATTTCATGCTACCCAGATCAAAGTCATTCATGATCTTTCTCATCTTTCTATTTCTTCATACAACACCCAAATCTTCATACCCAAACCTTCAAAAATCATTGATATCAAACTAAAAATTAAATTTACATTCAGATTTGGGGAAAAAGAGAGGAAGAGAGTTAGAAAGAAAAACTGAAGAATTGGGTTCAAGCAACTCCGATCACATCTGAGTGTTGCCATGATCGATCACAGTGTTGAGGTCGCGATTGTGTTTGCGATGTTGAAATCTGGACTGCTTGTGGTTACTTGGATATGTTCAAATTTGTTAATATGGTGGCTTTTCTAATTGCCCAGAAAAGCTAGAAGAAGGCGTAGAGAAACAGAAGAGAAAGAAGATGGAGAGAGAAAGCAATAGTGCAATTGAGTTTTAATTAAATACATTATAATAATAATAAAATATTTATTTATTTTAACCTATGGGTTGAAGTGAAAAATTATCAAAATTGACAATTTCTTGTAGTTGTCAAATTTCAAACTTACCTCAAAATTTTTGACCTCTCCATTGGAGATGGTCTTAATAGTCATTTTATAGTAGGTTATATATGCCATTTAATAATTCATAATAGAGTGAGGTCAAGTGAGCAGATTTGGAGGTCCCAATAGAAACTCTTAAGAAAAAATTACCGAACATGCATGTTACCAGGTCGTTTGAAATCTAGGCCTTGTAGCAAAAAAAAATTAAAACTAAAATGTAATACCTCAACTTGGCTTCTTGCCTTTGGGTTTTTTGATTAAACCGTTTTCATGTATTTCATATTTGTGTGTATTTAATTAATTAAAATTATTCCTCCATTTTTGTTTTCATAAATTGGTTATGCTATTACTTAGTTTTCAGAGTTGAGACCCAATATTATTTGATACAAGCCTTTGTTTGTAAAGTAGGAAGGAACACTAAAAAAAAGGCAAAAAAAAAAAAAAAAACACAGGTTATAATTTTCGCCTTAGGTCTCACTTATTATCGGAGCGGCCTTTGGTTCAAGACTTAAAAGGATGGTGCCAATACGTTGTCATCTTGAGGTGAGGGAGCTGGTGTCTCTACGGGTGCCGAGGCCGGTAAGTTGTCATCTTGAGGTGGGGGAGCTGGTGTCTCTCCGGGTGCCGAAGCCGGCACGTTCTCATCTTGAGGTGAGGGAGCTGGTGCTGAAGATGGTGGAGGTGGCGAAGGGGAGTCAGGTTGGGAAGGTACCTGAAGGTCCTGAACCGATGAACATGGGTTAAACGTCAAGTCATTCTCAGAAAAATCATTATAGTTAATCGCCTATATGACCATTGTATAATCAAAAATGAATTTATCCTTTGTATACACCAATTTTAATGCATAAGACCGTAACTGAGAGTTGATTAGGGAAAGAAATTTTTTTTTTTAAAGAACAATTGACTAACGAAGAGTTTAGTTGATCTATTACGGCACATGATCATGATCATGATCAATCAATAGTACATCCTTATGGTAAAGAGAACAGTTATTCCTTTCAAAAAAAGAAGAAAAAAAAAAAGAGAGAGAGAAGTTAATACTTAATAGTATGTATATCCGTACCTTATCATCTGGCTTGTCCTTATTCTCTTCCTTCGGCTTTGGCTTTTTGTCATTTTGGGGCGGCTGCTTTGGCGTCGGGTTTGGCTTTTTGTCATTTTGGGGCGGCTGCTTGGGCGTCAGCTTTGGATTCGGATTCGGATTCGGCCTCGGCTTTGGAAATGCCCTTCCGCCGCCGAACCCCCCACGCGGGAACACGATCGGGCGGAACATCCCAATACTCATGATTTTCTGGTCACCATCATCCAATGATATCAATGAACTCTAACTGACCAAATATATATAGGGAATTAACTGAACCAATGATAAGAATATAAGAACAGCAATAATAAAACAATGATATTAGCAACAATTGACTGGAAATATATGTGTGCATCAATTCATGTCTTATGTAGTGATGTAGTAGTCTCTAACCTTGTTTATTGAAAGTGGTGGAGTTTGCATGTTGTCGGGAGTTGGTGCCTGAAGTCACATGCATAGATGTTTACTAGTTAGCAAATTAGACAATTAGAAGGTTATACACATGGTGGGAAGAGAGCGATAAACACCATATGATAAATTCAGTTTTCCTCTTTACACATGATTTAATTTAGTCAGATTGGATAAGGCCAAGGGTTAGCTTTTACGAGATGTTAGACCTTGTCAAAATTTGGGAAAAACTCACAAACAGTACCCGAACTACGGGCCACTAATAACTTTCGTACCCTAACTTCAAAAAATATCATTTTGGTACCTGAATTTTTCACCCCGGCCCAAGATACATACCTGGGATCCACTTCACCGTTAACGGGATTAATTTTTCAAGGGTATAGTCGTCCTTTCACTGTTCATCTTCTCCAAACCTCTCTCCTATCTCTTTGCAATTCCAGATTTTTCATCTTCTTCTTCTTCATACCTCAGTGGAAATGAGCATCAATTCATTTGCTTTAATGGGTTTTGTTCCAAAATTCATTTAGATTCTTGGGTATGTTTCTATTTCATTATTTGTATTAGTTCTTCCCAATTTTCAAACTCTTTGCAACACCAGAAACTCATAGCAGAAGAAATATCCAACACCTCAATATACTCACAGCTTGCATCAGACACTTATGCAATATCCTCATGGGCATAAAAAAAAAAACTCAAATTCCTCTTGGCTAAAGCGCCCCATTATCCTTTCGACTTTTCAAGCAACTCAACCCATGAAACCTCTACATCAACACAACAACAGTATAAACCCCCAAACAGCCTCCCCAAAATCTATAGCCTCCTCTAGACAAGCAACCTCAATTCATTTTTGTAATTTTTTCTTTCTGGGATAGAAGATTTTCCTCCCCTCTAACTCATCGGCGAGTTGCCTTCCTTTCCTTCTAGCTCTGAGATTCATCATAAAATGGATCAAACACATATGCAATCACGGAATCTCAATCATGAATTGCATAATCAATCATGAAAGCAGAGAGGGTCGACTAGCTCCTCCAAGCGAAGATGCCCCAACTCCCAAAGTCTGCAGGTCGGATAAGATGCCGAAGATTGAGGTCTCCATGCAATTTGGAGTTGATCAAGCTCGAGACCAAGTTTGCATTGCCGGAAGCTATGGCGGGTCTGAGCAGCGCCGTCAACTCCAATCCAGAGCACCCGGAAACTGCTTTGTTGAGGAAGAAATTGAACCTAGAGATCCGGGTCCGCTGAGAAATGAGAAACTCCACCACGTGTGGGCCCATAAATGAGATGGGTATGGTGGCATCCCGGAAAACGTGCAGCCCTGGTCTCGCGAACAGACGACGGAGATCCTCCAGACCGGCCTTCCCTGTCGGCAGCATTGATGCCTTGACGTTGATGACGTCATTAGGGACGGTGGTGGGGAGAGGGGGACGATCAGAGGGCTGAGAAAGGAGGAGGGTGTAGGAAGGAGAGAGGAGGGATTATAGAGAAGGTTTGTGTGAAGGAGAAGAGAGATGGTTTTGTGGTGGTTAGCGGGAGGACATGAAAGGATGACTATACCCTTGAAAAATTAACCCCGTTAACGGTGAAGTGGATTCCAGGTATATATCTTGGATCAGGGTGAAAAGTTCAGGTACCAAAATGATATTTTTTGAAGTTGAGGTACGAAACTTATTAGTGACCCGTAGTTCAGGTACTGTTTATGAGTTTTTCTCTTAAAATTTAGCTTCAATTTTGGTCAAAATACTTTCTGACCAACCCACATATCGCGAGATCTGACAATAATCTCAGAATTTGGGGGGAATATCAGGAATTTGGCTAAAATTTTTAATATTTCCGAAAATATCATGAAATTTTGATAATTTTTCACAATATTCTTTTGGTAAGCCAAACATATATCGAGCCCCTAAAAAAATGAAAATATCGCTGAAATTTTTAGAGATATTTTTGATTTTTCAGTATTTGTTTCAAACACATGCATGTAGTATCACTAACTAGCCCTAATTAAAATTTTATACGATCCTCATATTTATGAAAATGTACCTTCGGCTTCTTGGCCTGTCCATTCTCAAATTCATCAGCTGAAACCTAGAAAGACAAGGATGTCATCCAAATATTACTGAATATATGAAAGTGAAAGTACGAAAGAGAAAGTGCATGTACGTAGACATCTGTGGACATACACATAAATAACTAATGAAAAAGTTACCTTTGTAGTAACTAAGAGAATGGCAAAGAAGAGGAAGAGCAAAATTTTGAAGACCATTATTGTACTCTATCACAACTAATTAGATAGAAATCAAATAATAGTAGGTGATTGTATTTGCAATAGAACAAAAATCGGATGTGGTATAAATAATGTCAAAATTTGGTACTTCCTTGCATAAGCACTACACGTGGTTCTGTCTCTTATAGTCTTATACATGCATGTGGATATCACATGGCGCGCATTAATTGAACACTATAGTCAAAATTAGCTTAAAATGGACCCAACAGAAACAGAAGGCATTTGCAGGTGTTTTGAAGTAATTAGCATAGCACCCAAAATTCTAAGGCATCAAACGACAATGCTCGAATTGGTCAAGAAAAAAAATTTGTATTTTCAAGTTCAGTTCTATTAACTTAAGTATAGAAAATGCCTAAAAACCAACACTCGATAGATTAAGAAAAAGAAAAGGAAAGGAGAACAGAAAAAAGAGGGAGAAAAAGGAAAAGAATTAGCATAGGACCTAAAAATGGAAGGCATCAAACAACAATGTTCGAATTGGTCAAAAAGAAAACTTGCAATTTCAAGTTTAGTTCTATTAGTTTAAGTAGACCAAATGGCTAAAGGCCCACTATAATCAGCATAGGACCCAGAATTGAAAGGCATCAAATAACAATGCTCGAATTGGTCAAAATTAAACTTGCATGTTCAAATTCAGTTCTATTAATTTAAATAGAGAAATTGCCTAAAGACCCACACTCAATAGATTCAAAAAGGAAAGGAGAACATACAAAAGCGGGAGTAATTCACTAGTTAACTTTGTAGTGATTCAATATCAAATTGTTTTCTTTAAAGAAACAGAATGAACCTATAATCGAAACTACGGCTCAAGTATGGAAGAATGGAAAAAGTTACCTTGGTAGTAACAAAGAGAATGGCGAAGAAGAGGAAGAGCAAAATTCTGAAGTCCATTATTGTACTCGGTCACGACTAATTAATTAGATAGAAATAAAATAATAGTAGGTGATTGTATTTGCAATAGAACAAAAATGACAACATCCGATACCCCGTACCCAAAAATCTTAGCTTTTTTTTTTTAGAAGAAGAAAATTTCATTAATAACCAAACATATTACATAGCATTAGATCCGTAGTTATGAGACCATCAACATGAGTGACTTCCATAAGCCAAAAAGGCCCAACCCCTAACCAAATTTTACGCTCATATCCTCGAGCTACAATGAGTAACAACCAAACCAGTACCGATACAACCCAGCCACCAACATTAAGATGAACTGTTTTCACCCGTTCGGACACCGCGACCCAAAACCGCCAGACCACATGTAAGGGTGATTCACCATCACGTTGATAACCAAAAAGCACCGACAAAAGACCAGACCATGACACAACAGAACGACCATGACACCAGAACAATGGCATCGACCCTACACTAAAACACCCAAACCCTTGCTCAAAGAAGGAGAGACTTATTTTCAACAAGACAATAACTGTAAACAAACAATGAAAACCTAAACAACCGGAAACAAAAGAACACCAGAGAGGCCCAATAACAGAGGCCCGGCCCAAACACCACCCCCTCAGCAAAGAGCAAATGCAGTAGGCAACCGCTCCTGCTGCTGCGCCACGTCTCAAACCCCCAAAACTCGGCGACCGTCCGAAACCGGATCCCACAAAGAACCAGACTTTTCCATCCCCAACCATGTCAGGAGATCCCAGTCACAGCACAGATCAAAACCACCAGAGCCACCAGTTGGCAAGCCACCCTCGCACTGCACCTCGTCTGCTCTCGCCCAAGATCTGGGAAGAACATATCGAAATCGAGCTGCCCAAACCAAGATTGAGCCACCCAGTTCCAAACCTGTAGCAAACCTCTGCCAAAGAACCTAGCATTGAAATCAGACCATCATCCTCTCCTGGACCAGAACGTGACGGCGTGGGTGCCGGCGGCGTTCGGTCGGGAGAGATCGCACAGAACCTCTCTTAACTCCTTTCTCCGCGCGTGGGGCGCGTTCTAAAACTTTTAGGGTTTCGTCCAAAAATCTTAGCTTGTTGCTATTTACTGTTAGTAAATGACATTTTTATTTTGTGGGTTACATTTTACCGTTTAGGGGTTGAAGAGTTGACTTTTTGTTGACCTGATATTTTTTGGAAATTTTCTTGTGGATGTTATAGAATACGTTAAGCCGAATCTATAGACATGTCATTTGCTTAATTCAGAGTTTGGACGAAAAAGTTATGATCTAAAAACGAAAGGTACTATTCCTAGTCTTTTGGAATTTAAATGGTTCCTTTTTTAGAAAGTGGGGAGAAGAGAGAGAAAGTGTGGCAGCAAAATAACCCAAGCCCGACCACAGACCCCATTATTTTCGCCGCACAAGCCCAGAACCCGATCTCCAGCGATTTCTTCGTCGTCAGCCCACCGTCAGACTCGCCACCGGCCATAAAACGATCCTCTCCTCTTCCTCGTTTAATCTATGTAAGTTTTTCATGTTGGATAGCTTTGATTTGAGAGAATCGAAGTGAGATTTTCAGTTTATGCATATCAGAATCTTAGGTTTGATCTCTGATTTTCGACAGGAAATCTTTGTGGATTTGGTTGCTTGTGAGGTGCTGAATACAATCCTAACCTTTTTGCAACTCGATTTGGCCGGTGGAGGAAGAAATTGAAGGTGAACAGTAGCTCCCGAAATTCCTTGCTTTTGGGTTGATTTTCGGTCAATTTGCTTGGAATTGGTTGTTGTTGCAGGTATAAATGTTGTTGGACTTGTCGTGGAAGTTATGTTCATGTAGGTAGCTTGGCCGAATTTAGATGTTGGTGTGGTGGCGCGTGAAACCCACGCGCCGCCACTGGTGGTGGCACGTGGTGGCGCGTGTAGCCACCCAAAATGCATAGTTTTAGTCTATTAATCATACTTTGTGTATGGGAATCGTTGACTACCGTTCATATCATGAAATTTCGATGTTTATATATTGTTCGAGAGTGTTGAGATTGGAATTATTGGATACGTATAATTGTTGTTGAGAATTAGAATGTTGTATTGTCAAATAGAAGAGACAGAGATGAACAACTTTGATGAGGAAAGAATTTTGATCAGAGGTTCCGAACTAGACGTTTCGGGGCTTGCAAACAGACTGATATGCACAGGAACAAGAGGAGAAAGTGGGAAGGAGAAGGAAACAACGGGCTTGCGGTGGCGCTGCAGGGGCAGTGGGCGTGCGGCGGTGTTGCAGGGGCAGCAGAAGTGCAACGATGCTGTAGGGGGGCAGCGACGGTGAGTTTCGACGGTGGTTGAGCGGCTAGCGTGGGCTAGGTGCAAGGAATTTTTCTTTTGGTTTTTGGTTTTTGATTTCAGGGTTAGGGCTCGTGCTGATAACGTGTTTAAGAATGAGAAATTGAGAGAGATTGATGAGAGAGTTGTATATTTCATTATTGAGAATATGAGCCCTATATAGGGATTAATAAGTACATGTTTTAATGATACAAGGAAAACTATTACAAATATAACTAGAAATTCTAGAACATTCTCTCCTATTACAAACATGAAACTAATCTTAGTTTGATTAGGCACACATAAGTCGATTTTCCTTCAACAAGAAATTCCATCTCCAGACCTCCTACAACTCTCGCATTGAAATAGACAATCACTATTCACTAGACTAATGAGAGATCAATCAACAGAAAAACCAAATAGGCAAAAGCACCATTAATTTTTTTTTCTAAGGAGTCCTAAACCATCAGTTAATGAGTATAGACTCTATTGGCAGCAAATCCTCTGTCCCTAATTTTCCTGTCTCCATCCCTGTGACCCATTCAATTTATGACACTTGTTACCTTAACAAATCTATTCTTAACACCGTTAACAGTTGCCTTTTATGGCACAACAAACCAATAGTGAACTTCTTCCCCAATGTTCTCTTCCCTCTCTACCTTATATCAGTTATATGCCTCTGCTTCATCATCTCAATAGTAATAGTTATGGGCGTGAAGATGAACAAATTGGTGAGATTGAAGGAGAAGGAAGAAAGCAAAAGGCTGAGTTGGTACTTGTCTGCTACAGTGGAAGAGTTCCATGGATGCAAATACCCAAATGAAGCCACCGATATGGCACAGCAAATCCCCACCATGGTGAAATAAGCTGGAAACATCTTGCTTTGCAGATTACCGAACTGATGCCTCAGAAGATTCTTGAAGCTGAGTAGAGATTGCAAACCAGATAAAAATGATATTGTATGGTTAACTGAAACATGAGACTTGACAGTGTTAAGTTCTATGAATTAAAATGGGCAGGTGTCATAAATCGAATAGGTCACAAGGACGGAGACAGGAAAATTAGGGACAGAGGATTTACTTCCGACTCTACTATCCAAAGGGCTTAAGGGCGTGCATTGAAAATAGACAACCAATAAACCACACCGTACTTGATTAAAAGTTACTATCCAACCAAATCTAATATGCTTAATCATAATCTCATGTACATACTTTATTACTAAGCTACACTACAAAGCTAAGACATATGGTTTTTAATTCATTTACCGAAGTGTGTATTAAACCATAATTTGTGTGTGTGTGCGTGTGCGTGTTTATATTTTTCTTTTAAATGAGACCATGAACTTGTCCGATTATGCCCCATGAACATGCATGGGTTGGTAGGGGAATGGAATATGATACTAAAGTGGCTCATCGAATTCACCAAAGGCCCAAAACGAAATCTATACATCGATCTGACCAAAGGAATAGGTCTTGTGGCACAACTCCAAAGTGATATGAAACTATTTCATCAAACAGTTGCATTTTGTTCTGCAACTAACAATTTGGACCCTCTAAATTCACTCATCATTATTTACAGAATCATATTTTTATTTTCCCATGTAACCTTTAAATCAGTCAGTCTACTTGACAAGAGTTATTGGCCACTAAGCGTCCTACACAAAAGTGGTCCATTTGGACTCCCATCATATTCTTATCTTAGACCCCCCTTTGATTTCCCTTTTTTTAAAGTTACCAATACGTCACGTATCACTCCTCATTTCTAAACAAATTTTTTTTTTTAATTATCTTTGACCTCCGAAATAAAATTTCATTTAGCAGGAAAAAAAAAATTCTATTAAGATAAAAAATTTACGACCTTTGCTTGACTCATCAAATTTTTTTTTTATGTCAGAAATAAGTCTTAAATCCCTAATTGGCCTCTTCAACTTTTACTTGACTCCGTCGTGTTTGTTAACCTGGGACTCAGTTAGATTAGTCCACCCGAAATCCCTAATCGGCCTCTAGAAAATCATTATCCGATTCATACGGCCAAGTATTGTTCTCTGTACTTCTCCTTATTTAATCACCCCCCATGCTATTAAATATGTTTAGTGCAAATTCTTTCCTTATTTTGGCCGTTTGCGGGTTTAAAATTAGTCACCAAATTTGGTTCTACATTCACGTTTTTTTTTTTGTTGCAGTCCACAGTTGCGGCTGGCAAATTACTTTAGTACCCCTGTATTTCGACGTGGAGAGTAACAATTGGCAGAAATTCGGTGGGTGCAGCAAATTGCGAAAGGAGCATAAGCAGGAAAGTGAAAAGGTGGGAAATGCAAAAAAGGAAGTAAATGATGATGGCGAGGAGAAAACAGAAAAGAAAGAGAAGAGGAGAGAAAACCCAAATCCCAAAGCCTGCGGGGGTTGGTTTTCCCGAGATTCGCGTTTTGCACCCATTTGGCCAATTTGGGCTTTCTCTCTCTCTCTTCATTTCTTCGCATCTATTAAAACCTAATCATCTCTATTTTCTTCTTCTTTCGATTCGCCTGGCTTTTGTTTAGTCCGTCGTCAGCTCAGTCATGGTGGCGGATAACAAGAAACCCGACATTTCCTTCGCCGGAACTTTTGCCAGCAGCGCCTTCTCCGCTTGCTTTGCTGAGGTAATCACTCTTTCTAGCTCTGATCACACTCGTTGCACTTCATTTTCACTATCAAATTTGAACCCTCTTTGGATTTTTTCAACGTGTTGATTTTGTAGTCAACAACCAGTCTAATCGGTCTCCGATGTATTAGAAATGTCATGCTGAGAATTTTGCTGTATCATATGGATTTATGATTGATCCCAGAAATTGTGCGTGAGAGAAAGAACGATATTGTTCTTGATATTGGTTTGAGAATTGTAGGTTGATCTTTATATTGTGCATGAAAGAACAACGATTTTTTGCTTTGTGGGTTAGTTTTAGGAGACCCAATATTGCCATGGATGCTTAATCTGGGTTGTTGTAATGGAGCAGTTCTATAGATGTACACCACACCCACAATTCAGTAGAAGCAGAAAATTAGTTGATTGATTTGTGTTTACCTGGTTGCTTAGAAAAATGTTGATCAACTTGGTGCAGATTTGTACTATTCCTTTGGACACTGCTAAAGTTAGGCTTCAGCTCCAAAAGAAAGGTGTTGCGGTTGCGGGTGATGTAGTGGCCTTACCTAAATACAGGGGTATGCTGGGCACGGTTGCTACTGTAGCCAGGGAAGAAGGTCTATCAGCTCTTTGGAAAGGAATTGTACCCGGGTTGCATCGTCAGTGCCTGTATGGTGGTTTGAGAATTGGGTTGTATGATCCTGTATGTCTCGACACTTTTTGTTGAATGCAGATTGTTTGGGTCTCTTTTATGTATGTGATCTCGTTGTTTTATGGTATCTAATATTAGTTTATGAATTGTGTGCTTGACAGATTAAGACCTTATATGTGGGCAATGACTTCGTTGGAGATGTTCCTTTAACAAAGAAAATTCTTGCTGCCTTGACAACAGGTGAGCAACTAAGCATGGTTGGATGCTATTGGATTTACAGTTTATTTCTGCTAGTTTAGGGAGAGAAGAAAGTTGTCCTGTGAACTATATATGCATCTTTGTCTTTTCTTAGTGGTGGCTTATCATTGATTTGACTGGAAGTTGGATTTTTTTTTTCCCTCCATTTCCAAGATGGAAGGATAGGCAGTATTATTTGCACTTATGCTGTGTTCTTTGCTGTTTGATTTAATGTAAGTGCGTACTTTTGTATGAATAGGTGCTCTAGCAATCACAGTGGCAAATCCAACTGATCTTGTAAAAGTTAGACTTCAAGCTGAGGGAAAATTACCACCAGGTGCACCAAGGCGCTATTCTGGCGCACTGAATGCATATTCCACCATTTTGAGACAGGTTGTTTTTTTTTTCCTGAAGTTTCTTCAGGGAGCAGCTTTTTTTTGTTCTTTTTCTGACTTTTAATGTGGGTATGTTGCAAAAATCAGGAGGGAGTTGGGGCTCTCTGGACTGGAATTGGACCTAACATTGCACGTAATGCTATCATTAATGCTGCTGAACTAGCTAGTTATGATCAAGTGAAGCAGGTAACTCATCACGAATGGTCAGCATTCCCTTTTAGAGTAAAACTCTTGTCACTCATTTTTAATGTGTAAAATTTCTATGCAGACACTTTTGAAAATTCCCGGGTTTAAGGACAATATTGTCACTCATCTATTTGCCGGTCTGGGGGCAGGTTTCTTTGCCGTCTGTATTGGCTCACCAGTTGATGTGGTAATATATCTATTATCTTTGTTTACCTGTGAAATCTTTCTGACTGGTCTTTTGTGAAATCTTTCTGACTGGTCTTTAGTAATGTAGTCCTGGTTTCTAGTGCATAGCTGTCATTTTTCTTAATAGCATAAGATAACTGCACATGTGTGTTAGCAGAAAACAGAAGGATGCACTTAGTTAATACTGTTACCAGTTCTTTTGATGACCTCATCCCTTACTTTAGTGTCATACTCTTGCTCAAGCTCTGAACTAGTCTCTGATCAGTAAGGTAAAATTGGATGCCTAATATATGTTCACTCAGTGAAGTATGGAGTAAATGATATGGTTACCTGATTTCACATACTGGTTTATTTGAATTTATTCTTAGATGCATACGACCTCAGATTAACTTATTTCTCTTGCTCTTCATCTTTTTGCAGGTTAAGTCAAGAATGATGGGAGATTCTGCTGCTTACAAAAGCACAATTGATTGCTTTGTTAAAACTTTAAAGAATGATGTATGAACGATTTCTTCCCATACCTTTTAGCATTCTAAACTTCCTTATATATTTATAAAATTCAGAAGTTGTCCAAATTGAATATTTGTGTATCCTTATGGGTGAGATGTTAATTTGAAAGCTTTTACAATTAATTGTTGATCCAAACAAAAGATGCAGGTGATTTAGTTTCCATGTCATTAGTATATATGCCACTGTATCTATGTTTTGACAGGAGTAGGGTTTTACGTTCTACCTTTGATTTTGATGCAATATTCCTCTTTGTTAATTTAAAGATTTGTTGTTTTGCAGGGACCTTTGGCCTTTTATAAGGGCTTCATCCCAAATTTTGGAAGGCTAGGATCTTGGAATGTGATCATGTTTCTAACCTTCGAGCAGGTACATGTCTCAAAACCTCCTCCTTCTATATCTCTTCAGCCTTTTGTGTTTTCCGGTCTGTGCATTGGTTTTCTAATTTCACATCAGTAGCGGTCCAAATTGCAGCATATATTATGTGAAGGAATCAGAAAATCTCTTTAAATAATTAGCTACTTCTGATGAAATCTTTATCAAAGCTTATCTTTGAAGCTGTGTGCGCGTTCTGTTTTTTCTTCATAAAAACCTGGAAAATTTTGCTTTTGTAGATGGCTTTTTCGTCTCTCAAAGTGACTTGAATTGCTTTTCTCATCTCTTATTCTTCTGGCAGGCTAAGAAGTTCGTGAAAAGTATAGAGTCAAAATGAGAAGTGAAGCCAAGAGAATGGATTTAGTTTGCAGGGGTAGCATCTAGGGCAAACACTAGTTGTTTTAGAGAATAATAAGGCCCTCGACAAACTTCTTTCTCCCATATTTTAGGTAGCTAGGAGAAGAATCCTCCGAAGGAAAACTGCTTATTGGAAACTCAAAAGTTAAGAAATAATTAGCAGTCTTTTTCTGGATTACATATCTTTTGTCGAGTTGTGATTATTAAATTTGTTTATCAAGGCTTTAATTGCTTTGTTTGCAAATCCAAATGCTATATCTTTGTCATCACCAATGAATGATGGCTTGCAGACATATTCTTGGACTTTCTTTTCTGGTAGATGATTCATCAGTTACTGAAAACAACGGTATAACATGAATGCTGATGCATATTCTTTAAAAAATAAAAGGAATTTAAAAAAAAAAACAGTAAAAGAAGGAGATTGAAATTGACACTATTTTTTTACAAACAATAAAGAGTTGACACTATTTTTTTTACAAATAATAAAAGATTTTTTAATTATTAATTTTTTTGGAGGGGTTTGTTGAATGGGTGTGCCAATTTCACCCCCTTAAAAGAATGGTTCTTCAATCTTCATTATCTGAATATCTTTCCTGAGTGGATATTGAATACAATTTTGGTACAATATTCTTACTTTCATATATTCCATGCGTCTCCAGTGGTGCTCAGATAGTTGCTACTGGAATTTTTTAGTCTAGTAAGTTGCTTTGTGAGTTGTGACTAACACTAATCTGTTTATTCATCTTCTCATGAAATTACCATCCCTTGTTGTGCTGATCAGTCAATTGCTGAAACACCTCAAGCAGTCCCAAGTTCTTTTGGTCAAACAATAATTTCCTCTCTGATTTTGGACAAGAAGTCCCATCACAGTACTCTGTTTTGAGCTCTTCGAATTGTACAGGATTCGCGGGACACTGAAGTGTACATGTTGCTAACAAAGTGTTATGGTTAGCACTTTCTAACTTTGATCATTCGCAGACTGCAGGAACAAGTATCATAGCGTCTTTTCGGGCAGCAGACTTTCTGGTTTCTCTACGTTAGCTTTGTTGATGCTTAATAGATAATACCACCCATAATATGTTTGCTGCTCCGTTGAGGTAATAATCATTGGACCTGTAACTGCATCTCTGATACTTAATAAATTACTAAAATGTAGATCGATACACGGTTATCTTCACCGTAGACGTCACCAAGAAACCAGACCATTTCCAAGTTCTCAAGTGGTGAGGAGATTACAAAGAAAATACGAAGTGGGTGATAACGTACAGCTTCTAAAAAAAGTCAACCTTAAGCAAACGTGATAACAGCTTCCCAAGAAAAGTCAACCTTGAGCAATAGCATGATTGCATTAGATTAAGAGTTTCAGAGATGTATAAAATACCTATAACAGCTGAAGCATCTATCTAATCACAACCACTGTTTGACAGATATCTCTATCAATATTCCAGAGCCTAATGAGTTCGTAAAGGAGAGACTTTAATCCCTTTCATTTCTAGTTTCTTCGACCACTTGAGCAATTTGTTCTCTTTCTGTACTATATATTGAGTATCGATGGCTGAGTTTCTTACTTTTGCTACCAAGGAAATGTTGACCAAAGTGGCTTCACTTGCAGCTCAAGAGTTCAGTCTTGTATGGGGATTCAATGGAGAAATAACAAAGCTGCGTGAGTCGCTGCTCGTGCTTGAGGCTGTGCTACGAGATGCTGAACATCCGCAACAAGATCAGGGAGAGGCTGTGAAGCTCTGGGTGAAGAAGCTTGGAGACATAGCTCAACATGCCGATGATGTGTTGGATGATTATGGATATGAGCTTCTCCGGCGTAAGGTACAACTGCGAAACCTGATGAAGAAAAAGGTGCAAGACTTTCTTTCCCTCTCCAATCCCATTATATTTCGTATTAAAATGGCACATAAAATTAAGAAGATCAACACCTCTTTGGATGAGTTGAATAAGAAGGCAAGTGCTATTGGCTTAGTTGCTAGACCATCCTTGGATGCAACAAATTCATATGGTATAAGCATTGACAGGGAAACCTACTCTCTCTTAAAACAAGATGAAAACAATATCATCGGAAGAGACGATGTTGTGGCAGATATAGTTCAAGCCCTGACCAAATCACACCCCAATCAAGAAAGTGATCTCTCGGTAATGGCCATTGTGGGTATGGGAGGGCTTGGAAAGACAACTTTGGCTAAATTAATATATCATGAATCTGAGATAAGTAGGCACTTTGAGAAAAAGATATGGATATGTGTATCCACCCTTTTTGAAGTCAACTCAATTTTGAGAGGGATGTTGGAATCTCTTAAACCAGAATATGCTGCGGTGAAAGCTATAGATGTAATATGTAACATTCTCCAAGAAGAGTTGAAAGGAAAGAGATACCTTCTTATACTTGATGATGTATGGAATGAAGATACTAAAAAATGGAATGATTTGAAGAGTTGTTTGCTAAGAATTACAGACACCCAAGGAAGCAGCATTGTTGTTACTACCCGCAGTGGCAAAGTTGCAAAAATGGAGAAGACCATTCGTAGGTGTGATTTGGAAAAACTATCAGATGATGAATGTTGGCTCATATTGAAGGATAAAGCAATTCCAATTGGAAGTGTTCCTATACTTGAAGATCAAGAGAGAATTGGAAGGGAAATTGCCAAAAAATGTGGAGGTGTACCATTAGTGGCAAAGGTATGTTATATTATACATTTGAAGTTTTAATTAACATACTTTCTTTTTACTTTGATTTGATAAGAAGAAGCTCTATTCCAAATATTGTTGATGTTGGCAAAATTAAACTGCAATAGTGATATAGAATAAGGTGTTAACCTTCAATTGGATGACTATATATAGTACTATTGTGTTGAAATCTGATTCCATTAATAATTTAATTGTAGGTCTTAGGAAACATTATGCACTCTAAAATGAGCCATGGATGGAATTCAATTGTGGAAAGTAAAATATGGGAATTACCAGAAGAAGAAGACAGAATCATGTCGATTTTAAAGTTGAGTTTTGATGAATTGGAACATTCATCATTGAAACAGTGTTTTGCATACTGCTCAATGTTCATCAAAGATTTTGAAATAGAAAAGACTGACTTGGTCCAACTTTGGATGGCTCAAGGATGGCTTCACTCTTTCCCAACCAAAAGTAATCTAGATATGGAGGATAGAGGCAACGTATATTTTAACATCTTATTAGAAAGGTCATTTTTTCAAGATGTTAAAAAAGACTTCCACGGTGATATTACTGCATGCAAGATGCACGATCTTGTGCATGATCTTGCGGAGCAAGTATCAAACATGACAAACTCGCGCTCACTATTTTCTAAGGGAGAAGCACTTGGGAGCATTTTTCCTAGCTTTAGATCTTTACGTGTGTTAAATTTATACAAGGCAGACATTGACAAGTTGCCAAGTTCAATTGGAAAGTTGACACACTTGAGGTATCTGAATGTTATGGAAACAAATGTCAAAACATTTCCAAAATCTATTGGTCAACTTTATTACCTTGAGACGTTTAAAATGCCTTATCATGTTGAAGAGTTCCCAAAGATAATTGCTAATATGATCAACTTGAGACATGTTTATTTTGGTAAATATGCGAAAGTTCCGGTTGGGATATTGGGAAGATTGACTAATCTCAGATCATTACCTTTTCTAAAGGTGGGTAAGGAGATTGGGCCTCTGATTGAGGAACTGGGTGGGTTAAACCATTTGAGAGACACCTTATCTATCAGTAATCTGGAGAATGTAAGAGATGGAGAAGATGCAATGAAAGCAAAGTTAGTTGAGAAGAAACATATACGGAAGTTAACTCTTGACTGGAATCTTAGTAGACCAAGCTACGATGTTGACAATGAGGATGATGTACTTGAAGGCCTGCAACCACATTGTCATTTGGAAATTTTGAAGATTCAGGGGTTCATGGGTGTTAAGTTTCCATCATGGTTATTGCTAGCCAGCAACTTGAGAGAAATTGAATTAGCAGAATGCAACCAATGCGAAGGAGTCCCAATGCTTGGCCATCTACCCAATCTTATACATCTTGAGATGGTTGACATGCAGAACCTAAGATACTTGGGGTCTGAGTTTTATGGTTACAATAAGATTTCCGGTGCAAGAACAAGTGACGAGGGAAAGGCTTTGTTTCCTGCATTGAGATCATTACATATCATGAACGCCGAGAATCTAATAGATTGGATGGAAGCACCAGAAGTGAGGCTGGCAGCAGAAAGATTAACGATGTTTCCTTGCCTTGAGAAGCTGATCCTAGAGGGGTGTGAGCAATTGGGAAGTGCTCCCAATCATTTTCCATCTCTCCAGGAGTTGGTGATACGAGGAGTGGACAGCGGCATGCCAATAGCAAGTATTTTAAGCAATAAACTGACTAGTCTCACTCATCTCCAAATAAATGGTGTCGAGGGAGTTACTAGTCTGCCGGAAGGGACATTAAGAAACAACAAGAATCTTGCATCTTTGGTGTTATGGAACTGTTCGGAGTTAAGTTGCATTGCTCCCCATGGATTTGACTGCTGCGCATCTCTCCAGTTACTGAGTATTTGGAGCTGTCCTAAGTTGAGGTATTTACCTGATGGGCTACTTCTACTCTCCCTCAAGACGTTGAGCATAACAGATTGCGACAGTCTAGAGTCCATCCCAATCGTCCCTGAGCACGGTGGTCTCCCATCTCTACGCAGTTTGGGGATCAGTAATTGTCCTCAGTTATCCAGTTTACCACTACAATACTGCACATCTCTTCAAAAATTAGACATAGAGAGCTGCCCAAAGATAACGTCCGTTCCAATTCCATCTGAGGGCCTCCCATCCCTTGCTCAACTGCTGCTTTCGCAGTGTCCTGAGTTATCAAGCCTACCGAGTGGACTAGGCTGCTGCACCTCTCTTATTAATTTGTCAATAAAAGAGTGCCCTAAGGTAACATCCATTCCACTTGACAGTCTCACTACAACCCTCCGATACTTGTCTCTAAGTAATCTAGAGTCTCTTCCAATATTACACGGCGGCTTCACATCCCTCCGTCGATTGGAAATCCACGGATGTCAAAGTACACAAATTGAGCAGCAATTTTGTGCCTTTCTTCAAATCCTTGTCTCTCTTCAGGAGTTGACAATAGAAGATTGCCCTAATCTAGAGACCCTGCCAAGTTTAGACAAGCTGACATCCCTCCATGATTTGGAGATTTATGATTGTTCCCGATTAACATATCTGCCCAGTGGGTTAGCAATGGCGTCCCCACACGTACTCACCCGTCTCAAGAAATTGAGACTTGGTAGGTTTTGGAATGAGCTGGATTCATTCCCGACTCTTGAGGTTCTACCACAACTCGAAAGATTAATTATCTACGGGTGGCCTAAGCTCAAGTCTCTGCCTGAACAAATTCAACACTTCATTTCTTTGACCGATTTGTCGATAGAGGCCTTTGAGGGAGTGGAGGCTATTCCAGAATGGTTGGGAAACCTTGCATCTCTTCGCTGCTTGTTTTTTGACAGTTGCAAGAATCTGATGTATCTACCGTCCGTCCAAGCTATGCAACGCCTCACCAAATTACATTCGCTATACATCAGCAATTGTCCCCTTTTAAGCGAAAGATGCATCGAGGAGAGCGGCCCAGAGTGGCCTAAGATTTCTCATATTCCAAATATTCAAAGTTCTTTACTTCTTTTCCTAAATTGGTCACTATTTATATCACTTTAATTATACTTGTTGATTGAAAAAATTAAAATTAAAATTAAAAAAAAAAGTTATAGTTATTATATTGTATGCCTCATTTTGCTTATATAACCCCGTGACAAGAATACCTTGTGGCTCTTCCTTCTTACTCTTGAGCTCGATGGAAAAAGATTTTGTTTGAAGAGAAGTTTTGTTCCATATGCTAGAACTTGAAGAAGAAAACATCGACCCATTTTAGTTAATCCGTCATTTAGTTGAGGAAAAGAATCAAATGAGTTTTTAATTAACAAGAAAAAACTGAAGTACGAATTTTGCCTTAGCAAGTAGCTAACGTTAATACTTGAACACTGGGTTTTTAAGTTTGTTGAAGCTACATTGTTAAAGAACTCTTATTGCAAATCATACGAGTCTAGTCAGACACTGCTAAAGCTACTGCTGTTCTTTTCCAAACATTACAGCAAGCACTTAGATTTGTTTCCATCATTGACCAAACTTCTTTTTTATTGAATTTTGAAGCTATGTGACACACCAGCTGCAAGATAAATATGTGCCTGCGGATATGTGTCCAAAGTCAGAAGATTACTTCTGCTCTAGCTCTGAGGGTTCAGGTACAAGCATTCCTCGTTTCTTGACCTTTTGCGTTGAAACAAGGCATGCTTTCACATTTTCTTTTCTTCTGTTCTTTCCCTAGTCTCTGCTCTATATTTTCCTTATTGAGTTCGTCACTTATTTGTTTGTGCATGGGCATCTTTCGCTGCAATATCAGACTATATTCCTGTGGTCTGCAGGAAATTAAATCCAGGAATTGATTCTATCTTGGTGCCAAGCCAACAGGTTTCCTTTCATAAAAAGAAGCTTTCAGTTTGTGCATTTGAAGTGGCCTTCAAAGTGCTGCATGAAAAGGTATAACCTTATGATTCATCATTACGTGTTGCTCTCCTTGTCCAGATAGGAATTATGTATTACATATGTAAACCAACTCTTCCTTATCCTTTTGCAGCTAAGTAAGAGAAAAAGTGTATTACAAAGCAGTATTGTGGATTTTAGTCCTGTACTCCAGTTGTACTCCAAAGCACCTCATAGCCATCAAATCCAACTTCTTCGGATAGAAACACTGGGTGATGTCTGACGGATGATATGGCATAGCTGAAACAAGCTCAGATTTGTGAGGTTAAGGCCAATCTTGAATTGACTTTTCAAGGCAGTTCGAGCTAATGTTCAAGCAAGAAGATCTTTGCCTTCAGGTTGCTTCAATTTGAATGAAGTAGTCATTTTACAAACTTTTACGTGTCAGGTAGAGCATATGTAGAGGTGCTTTGAAATCCTCTTTTTCCAGGTTGGTGAAACTGATCAACAGATGGTTCTTGAAAGAACAGATGGCTAGGGTAGATCCGTGTTGTGCCAAACTATTGTACAATGTAAATTCTTGATATTGAAATCAATTGCAGACTGCTATGTGACGAGGTCCTGAACTCTAAATGAGTTGGCTGAACACGTGTATCTAATGAACTATTGGATGAGATTAATTATTTACAGTTTATATACTTTCTGGCATTAACTTATTGGTATCAATACTAGTGTATGAATCGTGTGCTTGACAGATTAAGACCTTATTTTTTTTTTTTTGGCAAACCTCCTTTTCTGACATTTTAACATGGGTACTTTGCAAAAAAAAAAAAAAATCAGGAGGGAGTTCCGGATCTCTGGACTGGAATTGGACCTAACATTGCACGTAATGCTATCATTAATGCTGCTGAACTAGCCAGTTATTATAAAGTGAAGCAGGTAAACTCATCACGAATGGTCATCATTCCCTTTTGAAGTGAAACTCTTGTTACTCATTTTTAATGTGTATACTATCTATGCAGACACTTTTGAAAATTCCTGGGTTTAAGGACAATGTTTTCACTTATCTTTTTGCTGGTCTGGGGGCAGGTTTCTTTGCCGTCTTCATTGGCTCACCAGTTGATGTGGTAATCCATCTATAATATCTGTTCATATGTGAAATCTTTCTGACTGGTCTTTAGTTAAGTAGTCCTGGTTTCTAGTGCATAGCTGTCATTGATCTTATTTAACTTGGGATAACGGCACATGTCTGTTAGCAGAAAATATCCCTCATATTTGTTAATGCTGATGAAGGTTGCACTTAGTTAATAGTTTTACCAATTCTTTTGATGATCTCAACTTTTACTTTTAGATGACTTTATGTCATACTCTTGTTCAAGCTCTGATTATTAAAAGTTCTTAACTAGTCTATGATCTGTAAGGTAAAATTGGATGACCAATATATCTTAACTCGGTAAGTATGGAGTAAATGATATGGTTGCCTGATTTCCTGTACCGGTTAATTTGATTCTATTCTAGATGCAAACAACCTTAGATTAACTTCTTTTTTTCGTGCTCTTCATTTTTCTCAGGTTGATGGGAGATTCTTCTGCCTACAAAAACCCGATCGATTGCTTCGTTAAAACTTTGAAGAATGATGTATGAACGATTCCTTCCGGTACCTTTCTGCATATTCTTCACTTCCTAATATATTTTATGAAGTTCAGAAGTTGTCAAAATGACAAAATCAAATATTTATGTGTCCTTATGAGCGAGATGTAGATTTGAAAGCTTTTACATTATAATTGTTGATCCAAACAGAATATGCTGGTGATTTAGTTTCCTTATTAGTATATATGCCATTGTATCTATAATTCTATATTATGACAGAGTAGGTTTCTACCTTCCAATGATAAGAATATTGTTATTTACGATTTGTTGTTTTGCAGTGACCTTTGGGCTTTTATAAGTGCTTCATCCCAAATTTTGGACGGCTAGGATCTTGCCATCTTGGAATGTGATCATGTTTCTCACCTTTGAGCAGGTACAAGTTTCGACGCCTTCCCTTTTTGCATTCTTCAGCCTTTTGAGTGTTTGGTCTGTGCGCTGGTTTTCTCAATTTTGACGTCAGTGGCAGTCCGAACTGCAGCTTAGAAAGATGTGATGGAATCAGAAAATCTATACAAATAATTAGCCACTTCTGATGAAATCTTTATTGAAACTTATCTGTGAAACTGTTTTTTCTTCTTTCTAGAGACCTGGACAGTTTTCCTTCTGTAGATTGCTTTCTCGTCTCTCAGATTAACCTCAATTGCTTTTCTCAATTCTTCTGGCAGGCTAAGAAGTTCTTGAAAAGCATAGAGTCAAAATGAAAAGTGAAGTCAAGAGAGTGGATTTAGTTTGCAGGGGTAGCATCCAGAGCAAACAATACTTTTGCTAGCTGATAATAAGGCCCTCGACAAACCTTTTTCTCCCACACTTTTGCTAGCTGAGGAGAAGAATCCTCTGAAGGAAAACTGCTTATTGGAAACTCAGAAGTTTAGAAACAATTAGCATCGTTTCCTGGATTACATATCTTTCCTTTGTCATCATATTGATGAATTGTGATCTTTAAATTTGTCTATCAAGGCTCTAATTTCTTTGTTGTTTGTTTGCAAAGCCAAATGCTATCTCTTTGTCGTCACCAATGAACTTATTGATGATGGCATGCAGACATATCCTTAATTATTGGATTTTCTTTTCCAGTAGATGCATTCATTAGTTTCAGAAAATGACAGGTAGAACATGAATGATGATGCATATTCATAGAACAATAAGATGATCGTTCTTTAATATCTGAATAAGTTTCCAGAGCGGATTTTGAATTTAACTTATAGAAGGAAGAAATTTGGTACATTCATAGTGTATGAATGTTGCATGTGCCTCTGGTTCCTTAAGGTGCTTAGATAGTTGCCACGGGAAGTTTTAAGTCCATCAAATTGCTCCGTGAAAATATACTATGTCTGTTTAGTCATATTCTACCATTTCATCGCCTCACTTGCTATCTTTCTGTTTTCTAGATCAAAAGGAAGTTTGGTTTAAAATCTCTTGCTCTATTCTGCAGTACATAAAAAGTACCTTTGCTACTAAATCATCTACTAAAGACGTCCTCTACTTAATAACTTAGTTACGTGGGCTAGTCGCCTAGACAGTAAATCCCACTTCTTCCAAACAAAGACTTCCAAGTTCTGCCAAGAGTATATTTAGTGTGTTCTTGGATGAGATTATTTACAGTTTATGTATTCTTTCTGGCATTAACTTATTGGTTTTTTTTCTCATTTCTCTAACACAGCCAAAAAATTAAATAGAAGAAGCTTCAACTGCTAAAGTTGTGGCTTGCTAAACTCCATTGATTGAGGTCACAGATTGGCTTTCCTTGTACAGGATTGCCACCATATTTCTTTCACCATGTTGACTCTTGTATTTTGCAAAGTTAACATGCTCCAATATCAGAACTTCTTGTTCAACTGCGAAATTATGCTTAACCATGCGTGTTGCCCTCTCTGGCTCTCAGGATATGTGATCCAAAAAAAACTTCTCATAAAGATAGACTCATGAAATGTATGAAGCTTTTAACCATTCATTCATATTCAGCACCAAAATCACTATAGTTTCCGAATCCGACTCCACAGGACTCTGTTCGATTCCTGTTCCTGATGAGGATAAAAAGGGGAAGCAAGCCAAACAAAGAACTCAAGCTTTTGGGAATTCTCAAATTCCAAATAAATATTCAATTCGAGTCAATGCAAGTATCAGTTGACCTGCAGCAAAACCATACGGAATGTTAGGATTCGCATTCACAATTAGAAGAAAGAAATTGAGCTAAATAGTACTCTAAAAAATTATAATTGTCAAATTATCCCTAAATTTTACAAAATAAGCCAAACTGCTTAATAAAGTGTAAATTTTTAAGAACATCTATGTATTGTAGCTTAAAACCAATACTTTGTCAATTCAATATAAAGTGTCCGTTATAAAAATTCCTAATAAGCTTTGATTTTAAAAATTAAGTAACTGATGTCAATAATGCAGAGTCTTCGTTCAATGCTAAAAATACGAACCAATGACTCTTCTCCAAAGCAGAGACATTGACCTGCATCCTCTACGAACCATCATTTCTAACTGCAAAACTCTCTTGCATCAGTTGCATGCAGTCTTTTGACTATTACATAATCAACCACATACATAGAGAAAGGAATATGGTCGCTGACTTGTTGGCTAAGAGAAGCACTGATCAAGAGCTGGGATTATGTACTTTTGACTGTCTTCCAATCTTTGTTGTCCAAAAAGTGCTGGATGACATGGATGGCGTTGCTAGGCCTAGAAAGTAGAAAGCAGGTTTGTTACAGCCTCTGCTGGTTAGCGTTGCTTGGGCCTTTGGACACCAAAGAAAAAAAAATTCGAACCGATGAGAACTGAGTCCACCCCATGTAAAAATTTCTGTTTAGAAGCCCAATATCAGAGGCCAGCCCAATAACCCATAAACGTTCAATTCCTGCCCACCCCTCTTCTCCTCGAAAGTCGAAACCCTTCTTCCTCTTCGTCCAATGTTCTCACAATTTCGCACATTTATTTCTTAAGTCCCCAATATTTCTTGTTTAGGGTTCAATACCACAAATTGGGAAAATTAGGGCCTTTACAGATACCCCCATACTTTGATTCTTGCGATTTTGCAGTATTAGATTTTCAATTCGCCAAAACAGTTTTGGAATTTGAGACCTGCAGTATCCAATTCAATCTCTTTATGATGCTTCAGATCCGACTAAAGAGCGTTACACCCACCGAGGGCTCTCCCGGAGCAAAACACTTGCCGGCGGAGACCGTCACCGTCGCTTGCCCTGACCACCTCGTCCTCGCCGACCTTCCCGTGGCCAAGGGCATTGGCTCGGCCACCGCCACTTCGCTTGTCAAGACTATCGGTCGCCGGTCCCGTCGGCAGCTCGGTGAACGTGTCCACTTTTGTGTTCGCTGCGATTTCCCGATTGCTATCTATGGACGACTGGTATGTCAAATTGAGCCCATCATATCTTTGGTTTCTGAAATTCAATGCTATTAAAGTTTGAATCTTTAATTTAAATGTGTGGAATTTTGTTGTGTTGTTGCAGAGCCCTTGTGAACATGCGTTTTGTTTGGATTGTGCTCGGAGTGATTCAATCTGCTACCTGTAAGTCCCTCTCAACTAATAAACACAGTCAGACTCTAGTTGCTTCGTTCTGTTATCTTCAAATTTGTTCTATGTCTTAGCTTTGATACTTGCAGCTGAGATTGCTTCAATCTTTGCTTTGTTGAATTGTTCGTATATAAATTAGGAGTTGATGAATTCATGTCTAGTAAACCAATTCGATCACAGGACGACCAATTAGTTTATGCACTGCTGATAATTGGTTCAAGTTACTGGATGACTTCTACATCTGATTATAATAGGACTTTAGAGTAATTGGTCCGAAATTGTTGAAAATGAGTGATTTGTTTTCTGGACAAAGAGATATTAGAAATAATTCATCGTGAATGGTGTGAACCTCTAATTCTGATGATTTATATTGCACAGCTGTGATGAACGTATTCAGAAGATTCAGACTATCAAAATCATGGAGGGGATCTTCATTTGTGCTGCCCCTCACTGTCTCAAATCTTTTCTAAAGAGGAGTGAATTTGAATCTCACATCCATGAGACACACGCGCACCTTCTTCAGCCAAATGCGGAGAAAATGGATGGAAATGAATCTGAAGCCCGGAGTAAAAACCAAGTAACGCCATCTGAATCCACCGCTCGTGCTCCACCAAGGCCAGTCTTTTCTCCTAGTTCAAATTCCCAGTTCCATGACCGTGATGACAAAGCTCGTCTTCAACGAGAACAATCGCTTCCAAGGCCAGTCATGCAGCCTACACCACCTCCAGGTTTTGGGCAAATTCAGAATAATCCACCAGATCTCAGCCGACCGCCAGGCTTTGACAGGCCTGTTCCCCAGAATCTCTACCATCAACAAAGCTTTGATTCATCTGGTGCTCCCATACCGGAGTCTGGCCAGTTTTCAGATAAGCAGCAAGGAATGATATCCGAGACTCCCTTTTCTGAATATCCACCCATGCATTCTATTCAGCCTCCCAATTATGCAGTTCCCATGAATTCCAATCAAGTACAGATGATGCCCTCCCTTCAGTATGGCTTTCCTTTCCCAGTGGATGGATCTCAACCATTTTATGGTGCTCCCTATCAAATGGTACGACAGGATTCTGGACAGGATATGGGACAAGAACAGGGATCGTTGTTGGGTTTTCCCCCAGGTTCAGTACCTAACATGAATTTTGCAGCTGGTTATCCGCAGTCTTGGAATGCAGGACAGGCTGGTGTTCCTTTTGAACAAGCTACACCAGGTGGTCAAGGAACTGCAGATGGTTTCCCCAACTCCTCAGATCCTCAAGGAAATGCCACATATTATCAAGGCGGCATGCCTTTCAATCCTCAGCAGATGACAAACAAAGCAATGGAACAACCACCCCAGGGTGGTAATGCTATGGATCCGAGGGATAGCAAAGGTATATTAGCATCACAGCCCATGTCGCTTCCTCCGCCTCCCCCACCGCCGCAGCTCAAACGCAAGTTTTATCATGGTGACACAGGTCGAGATGGCCAGAGCTAGGACTGGCATGTGGTGGTGACCAAGTAAAGTTTGATGTTTGTAATTTTCTCTTATTTTTCCTTACTGGAACTCATGGCTGTCATTATTTTGGTTCAGGGTCTATCTGAGAGTATTTGTTCCCTTGGCTTAGGTTTAGTCTCATTACTCAATATATGTTGGAAATTTGTGAATATCACTAGTGGGATTTACGAAAGCTCCAAATTTGAAGTTTGGAGTAAAAGATAGAGCATGTACAGAACCAACTCTCTCTTTAATCATTCTGTGGATTAGATTACAAAATTCATAACACTTTTAACAGGATATCTCTGCAATTTGGAGAACAAAAAAGAAAGACTTTTGAAAGGGAGTAAAAAAAATGAAAAGCACACTTCTAAAAATCGCCTTATCGATCACATGAACTTGAGAAATCAACGTAGTTTCTTCTTTTCCAGAACCAAGTGTTGAAATCTGCTCACATATTCTTCATCTAGTTTAACATACAATTGCAGCAATTTCCTGTACCCCATCATGACATACTTGTCCACATAATCTTCATACCTCTCATATAATGCTGGAATTGTTAGAACAATGACAAGGCCTGCAACAGCAGAAAAAAGAAGATAATACGAAAACTGATTTTGACATTTGAATTCTAAATTCTGAATCAATGCAAATCTCATGAAGTTTCATACTTACTGGTGTAGCTCAGAGTCAGGAAATCAGTCAAGCCACCAACAAAATAAATCAGCAGCAGGTAAGCAGCTACTTTGAAGAACAACCTCGAGTCTTTACCAAGAGAAATATCTTGTGAAACCAAAAGCAAAGCATTTACATGAGTCCGGATGACAGCTGCAGCTTCATTCACCATTTCTTCTGATAACTGCAATTCAGGCAGGGGTGGAGCTGGTCTGTTCGCAATGGCATTTGTCAATGATATTCATAATAAGATCTAAGTCTACATTTGATAAAATCAGTAAGTGATGAAACATTTCTAATAGTGAGATTGAGTGAAAAATGCAGCACCAAGTCAAAATTTCCAACTGAAAAGTGTATTTCATCAATCATCCTATATATGTCTTCAAAAGTTTGACATTAATGAAAATAATTATAAGATTAAGAACTAAGAACTCTCGTATAAAATTATAATGTCAAACAGGTTTTGCATAATGAAACTTATAAACATTTGTGGTTTTGTTCAGTTTGGATGAATAACAAAGAGTTTGCATCAACTGAACAAATAATCACCAGGACAAAGTAGCTCAAATCATCAATGCCTGGATGAGGCACCAAATAACAGTCAAGAAGCACAATTTCTACCAAGGATTACCGGTTAAGAATGGCAGCCGATTTAGCCCACAGAAAGAGTATGACAAAGAGGAGGAGAAGAACACTAGAGACCAGTGATAGCAATGTATAACCAGACTTCTCAAACACCACCCAAGCAGCTAAAGCTACTAACAGTATCCCCATTGTCACATCTTTCTGCCTCCACAAGATCACATCTGCAACTGTATCATCCAAAAAAGCAAGGCTCATCAGACCCATAAAATCCTAACTCCAAAGCAACCGGACCACAATTCTGCATTGGATCAAAGACCAAGGTCTACATTTACTAAGCTCAACTTTGAAGTAACTCCAATATTGAATGACAAATTTAATAGCAATATGAAGATGTTAAGAACATAAAAGAGCAGAATCCATGACCAAAATAGTGATACGGATTCACCAAAAAAGATGAAAGTGACTCACCAAGACCTCCTCCAAGGATCTCATGAAGGGTTCTTTGCCGGCGAAACAATCTTTCCGGTGAACCCATTTGAACACAAAACCCAAAAACACAATCTGAATCCAATCCAGATCTCCAAGAGCCAAAAAGGATGTAGCTTTGGGGAATTCAGATGATTCCACAGTAAAAGAGAAACAATGGGCTATCTTGGCTTTTTCATCCGATATTCTCTTTCTTCTATGTGAATACGAAAAGTATATATATATAGTGATGACAGAGCTTCCAGCCTAAAAGTGTCAAACCCATTCATGGCTTTCTCTCTCTTTCTTTTATTTTCTTCCACAATGTACAACTAGGTATTTTTCCGTTGAATCATTTGACCCAAAATTTTGTTGGACATAGAAATACTGAGAGACCAATGGAAGTAGTAACTGACCGCCAAACTGCTGCTTCAAATTAGTGACCACCTGTGTTTCTAGTTACTGAAAGAGTAACTTTTGAAGGATATTACTGTCATATGAGGAGTGTTGCCTCTGTTTTCAAGCGTACCCAGAGGACCATACGAGGGTATTATTGTCCTCCAAAGTTCATTTGCCGCCAATCAAAATACAACTTGCGGTAAATAGCAGATGTTTTTTAGCTGCGCAGTAAATGCTCGAAACCCTTCGAGAACTCAGAAAAATTGACTTCAGTATTAATCAATTCAAATTTCAAGAGCAATAACATTCGATCTGTTCATATAAATCTCATTTGATACGTATTACACAAATGCAAGTATAAAGCAAAAGAGCCAATAATGAAACCATGGTTGATCCAAAAATTCAAAACGCTGTAATTATCCAATGAAAAGAAAAGAAAAAAGCTGGAAAACTTATTTGTTCTAGTTTTACAATTTGAGTTTAAATTTGGAGTTGACGGTATAATGGAGCTGTATATGCTGCAAAGTACAACGACCTTGCGCCAAGGATGCAAGTCAACTATCTAACCTGACATAGAGATCCACAGATCATTGTCCTCAACCAGTAAACATTAACATCTAAAAAATGAAAAATGTACTTTACTTTTCTCAAGCAATTTTATTCTCTTGGCTGATCTTGTTCTCTTGGCTGTTTGAGCTTTCATTCTGCGGGTTGCTAGCTCCAGCAATGGCCACATTGCTAGCTCCAGCAATGGCCACATTGCTAGCTCCAGCATTGACCACGTTGCTATCTCCAGCATTGGCCACATTGCTAGCTCCGACATTGACCACGTTGCTATCTCCGGCATTGATCACGTTGCTAGCTCCGGCATGGGCCACGTTGCTAGCTCCGGCATTGACCACGTTGCTATCTCCAGCATTGGCCACGTTGCTAGCTCCGGCATTGACCACGGGTGGGGAAGAATCCATAAGACTGGCAGCTATTGCAGCCTTCATGTCCTCGTCTTCCATCTCTGATAGCAGCTCTGCTTCCTCGGTAGATAGGAATTGGTCTGAAGGTTGTCGAGGATTTGTTCTCTGCGTCTGGCGTGGAGCATTTGTGGAGTTGCAGGATTTAGTTATTCGGTCGGCATCTTCAGGTGAAAGCCACTGCCCATACCCGTTGGAAGCTTCTGAGGATGAGATGGGACACTCTTTTGGGAAGTTTCCTCTCACCAGGAAAATGCTCCAACCAGAGCCCTTTAGCGTGTCCAAATAGGCCGAGAGGTAAAACTTTGAAAGGTGAAGTGGGGCTGCATACAGACTGTCAAAATTATACCACTCCCCATTCACTTTCCTGATACAGAACCAATGATCATGTAAATGACAGATAAACCCATTTTCCAGCTCAGGATCGATCTGAGCTGGCTCTGCAACTGGAGAATCAAGGGGGATGACCTGCAGATCCCAAACCTCTAAAGCCTTTTGAAGTACCTACAAAAGAAATATAATGGTTTATCAAATCATGAAAATTCTGGCATAGTCATGCTGCACAACAGTGAAAGTGCAGATTCTCACAACTTAATCTCAAAAATGAGCCAAAGTGAAAGAACTACCAACCATATACTTCTGTTTATTATCCACACCCTGACTTATTTGGCTTCCCTACTAAATATTCATAAAGCTTTATGTCCGGACACAAGAAGCTAAACTAGTACACCACTTCTCAGTTTTGGAATCCTTTCTATAAGAATACATGTCATGAAAATGCTACCGAACTAATGACAATGTAAATTCTAAGATTCAAAATAGATCTAGTTGACAGCAAACATGAAAAGAAAATAAGTACCAAACACATTACAATAAATACAGCTCCATAGTGAAATCACGCCAAGCATATATAGAAATTTCCCAAGTTGTTATTACTCTGCACATATGTCTTATTAACAGCAAACTACCAAAATTCACATATATTGAGAAACTGAAATGAGAAATCAAATTGGAGATTAAATATTCATAAAAGCTCGACTCGCCATTTTCCAAGTACAAAATATTTCCAAACGCTCAGTTTGCCATTTTCCAAGTTTCACATCCAATTCATTTTCTTTCCTCGATTTGACAGGAATAGACCATATTAGTCCCATAAGTCAGGTCAGGTAAACTCAAAATGCTAAGGTAGCTAAAGCTGTACTCTCCATAGGTCCATAAAAACTTGTTAAAGTAAAAACAACACCAAGTTTAGACCAAGGGATTTACAAGCTGCATTGACAACCTGATCAGCTGAAATGTAATGCACTGAATGGAAACTAAAAAAATACCCTACAGAGAGCACATTTTTCCACCAGAAAGCTAAGCAATCTTGTAATAGAACTCTTAAAATGGCCAAGGAAAGCACAGTGAGGATACAAACAATAACTAACTATAGCGTAGGTTCAATCAGCAATAAAAGTTTCATACACCAAAGCATCATTCATAGAGAGCCTAAACTCTGATAATGCAACTTTAAAGCATCTATGTAACTAGGTACGAAATCACAATCAAACATTACAAATTCATGGAACCAAGTTGTTATTTTTAATACAGGGGTCTGACATACTGGTATAGGAATCGGTTATTACTTAGTTAACTATAACCACAAAAGGAAACCCATTAAAATAAACAACTACATCATAATAATTTATTATCAACTCTTCCGCTAGAGCTAATTAACCATAATTTTATACCCAAAAAATCCCCAATCCCATTTCACAGACACGAAAACGGGACCTCTAACCAAAATCCAATCTTTAGGATACAGGACCCTCTAACAAATAGCTAGGTGAGTGAGTATGAACCAAAACCACATGGGAGCAAACCACGGGCCTCACAATAACTACTAACCACTCGTTGGTGCTAGCATTAGTTAACCATTATTATCAGCTCTACCAAAACAAGCATGTCCCATACTTGTGCTTATAATCGAAGACACACTTGCTAATTAATCAACTACAGAGAGCCCCTCTAATCCAACGATTTCAAGAAGCGCACCTAATTGTTTTAAAGCCAAACAATATGGCTTCCCTCAGAGTGAAGTAATTTTACCATGATTTTCATAAACAGATTCTTTAGAAACACAAAAAGAACCAATCTTTCGAGTCTTGCAATTCAGAAAAGAAAGACACCAAAGCCCAGGCAGCTACAAGAACCTCAGGCAACAAAAGAAATGAAATTGAGGGAATGAAAATAGGACCTGGATACTGAAATCGCCGTCGAGGGAGACGTTGTGGGACTCCTCGGAGAGGAAATCGCCGGCGGCGGCGGCGTTGGCTCCGGGTTGGAGGTTGAGCTGCATCATCTGGCGCTCCTTGCGATCGAGATCGGAGGCGAGGGCGGCCAAATCGAATTCGGAGAAGAAGGGACCCTGCAGCGCCGTGTTGACGCAATGCACGGCGCACAGCTTCGACTCCTGCACCTCGTGGTACAGCATCCCTCCGTTGCTCGACCCTTCCATCTCTCTCTCTCTCTCTCTTTCGCTCTGTGTTTGTTTTTGAGAGAAAAGATTGGAAGAAGAAGAAGAAGAAAACCCTAGAGATTATTCTGTTTTGGTGGATTTGATTTGAGTTTCAAGATAGGGAGGAAAGATATGATTCTCTATCTCTCTATCTCTCTCTCGCCTTTTTCTTTCCTTCCTTCTTTCTGTGTTTAGTGTGACTTTGGTTTGTTGCCTGGGACGTTGTACAGTCACTCCCACGTGCAACGGACGGTTTCTGACACGTGTAAAGACGCGCCAACACTTGTTTTGCTCTCTCTCTCTAAGTAAACGCCCCCACTAAATCAAGTTGACAAGTGAACACATTTGCTCTTAGTTAAATTTATGTTGTCTAGATTCTAGTTTGTAAATGTAGAAGTTTCATTTTAGATAAACTTAGTTAATCTTGTGATATATAATAACAATCCACTATCCTTTTTTTTCCAGTTTTTTTTTTTTTTTCAGCAAATTGTAAAAAACAAAATGTCAAATGGCACGCACATAGTGCTTGTCAAGAAGAGTATAACTATTAATTTAACAATGTTGCTCCAACAATAATAGTTATTTGTGAGTGATATATTATGTTTTATAGAATTATATAGTGACGCGTCGACAAAAAATGAGAGAGAAATATAACTTTTTTTTAAACTATGCATGAATTCACTAGCTAAATATAACTAGTCATTTTAGCTAAAGTAGAATTTGACACGTTAACCTGTTAAAAATTGTTTGGTCATGTATAACACGTACAGCCTCTAGTATGAAGGATTTATCTCCTTTACCTAACAATCTAATGTATTGTAGAAAAATCCTCAGCATTGTGACATTGTCCTCTCTGATATCTCTTTTTCTCTGGTCCAATATATCTGATATCTCTTAATCCAACATTATTTTCTCTGGTCCAATATATCTGATATCTCTTAATCCAACATTAACTATTATAATCAAGTCAGGTCCCCCATCTCCCCATTTCTTTTGGATCTTAATGAAAGGAACAGAAACACAAGGTACATTATTATTCCATTTAACAAACTTGAGTTTATCTTGAATAGAACTTTAATTAGAAGAATAGAACTATAAAATGGATTGCATTTCTCATTCTCAGTTTCTCATACAAGTAGATCATAATGGTTCCTGTCACTTAAGTGAATTAACAAGAGCCTCACAGCCTTCTTGGGCGTAAACTCGGTTCCATATTCTTCAATGGGAATGAAAGCAGAACCCCCTCCACCATTTGTGTGCTGCAGTTCAACCAAAACATTACAATTGATGGACTATTGAGTAGATATCACATTACAAACTCTCTACAACCCCACAATCCTATCGATTGGGATAACATGCAGTCGAAACAGACATAATCCATAAGGTCGATAACTAACAAATATTCTGTACTAACTCTCCAGCTATAAAATTGTATGTTTCCACTTTCCAACAGTCAGCCAATGTCACAAAAATAAATACCACTTTATAAGGTGGAGAAAATGAATGAAGATAAACAGCTAGATAAGTCAATAGTTTAGAGTATCTTGACACTGAAATTATAGACTACTGTTAGCTTAACAGAGCTCATCAGAAATTGACATATCTTCCTGTCAGATACTCGGTTTAAAAGATCATAAACTCCTTCCTATTATTTTTTTGACCCCAAACTCCAAATGAGACATTCACAATATGGCATCATCATATTCTGTCTTATCTTTCTATCTGCATTTCCTTTTTCAAATATTAGAGAGCCGGAACTGATTTTACCACCTATTGTATGTCCAGGCAACAGACTAGAATGGAACTCGCCTTACAAATAACACCCATTTTTATAAAGTTTCTAACATCTTACATCAACTCTAATTGGGTCTATGAGATATAGTACCTGTGTGATCCACCTTTCATCCATTCCCTCTTATCTCCTTCCCAGGACCTAAATTATTATCTTGACCAACTCACCAATAGTACGTATGCAGTAGCTGTAGCTACACGGTGATAGTCATATTCAGCCTTCTATCTTGCTGATTACCTACTTATGAACTAATTAAGAGACATTATCTTGCTACTTCTCCACAAACCAAACATGACAAACGAACAAAAGGAACAGAAATTATTAGGTGATATGTTTTCTGGTATGGACTAAATCTACCTCCAAACAATGCAGATACAACAGCATGCATTAAAGATAGTAGTATTTGAGTATACCTCATCCGCTCGTTTATACACAATGATCGGCTGCTTTAGTAACTGCGACAGCACCTGCAGTTTTGAATGTAGGTCACACCAGTATTGAACACGTGCGTGCGCGCGCACACACAGATAGCAACAAATGTGTGAAAATATACTTTCTTCTATACTAATAGTAATCGCAAAAGCTTTTGACATTCCGGACTCCAACATCATAAACAATATTCTTCTGGATTTTGGTATAAACACCAGTTCCAACCTAATGGATTATCCCATTCTAGGGACCAATATCACTTGGTTGAAAGCTAAGTTAACCTTAACATACCACCTACAGGAAATCATGTCTCTTTGATTGATAACATCTACCGTTGAAAATCAATGCTACTAGTTACAGAATGTCAAAGTGATGAAAGGGAACATGAGATAGAGAGCTAGAGAAAGATGCTCAAATCACAAACACACGCACGAGTGAAGAGTACTGACCAGTAGCTCCGACTCTCCTCCCCAGAAATCAGGTTCTCTGATACGATCACAGTAACTATGGAAAGAACGTACAAAAACATTATTTCATCATAATGGCATGGCAAAGAACCTGTCAGAACACCAAACTATGACAAAACTTCACTTAAAAAAGATAGAGTTTCACCCTCGTTTAATAGAGTGCAGCATTAATTGCCTTCCGGGCTGCTTCATACTTGGGGAGTTTCGTATTCTCACATATAACATCATTCACATCCTCCAGTAGTTCGCCTGTATTTTCCAACGACCAGGCTATTTTTTGTAGTAAAACAGTAATCCGGCCACTTGGTCACTCTAAATCACATCCAAAAGCCTACTTTACAAAGAGATTATGAAACCCAATATTTATTCAACCAATAACGCAAGTGCAATAATGATTTTGTGTTCAGGTTATCTCTCAAACTATACATAATTGAATCATTCTAAATAGAAAGTGACCTTAATTAGCAACCAGAGTATAGATGCATCTGGACTCTAAGATGTCACAAAATGAGAGAAATGCAATAATGCGCTCCAAGAATTTCCCAAAAATTAATTTATACATTCTTGAAAGTAGTACAGTAATTAAGAACTTATATAAGCATATGTGCAGCATACCTGCACGTTTTTGCTCTTCCCTTTCGGTCAGATCGGGAAGAGGCCCAGTATTTGCTGCCAATATTCCTTTTACCTGCAGATTAAATTTCAAGAATGTGACAAAGAGAGGGCATAATTACCAGTCTGTAAAGTAGATAAAAAAGAATCTGAAATACCAGTGCACGAAATAGACATCGTCCATCTTTTTTAACTTCGTGAACTGTATAGATTTCGGGTTTCCGGAACTCTTTAGATCCTCCGCCTCTGTCAAAACAAGACCAATAATTAAAATATAAATTCCAAACATCCAAGTTCATACTTCATAGGAGTATCTGAGTATATCAGTATATGGTACGAAAGTTACAGTCCAGTTCTGGCAAAGAACCGGTGGCTATAATGTCCGAGAGATGCCGGAATGGTCGCCTGAGAAATGGAAGTTGAAATAGAGAGAACGGGGTAGGAGACGAGCTCAAACTGAGCAAATCCATTCTTAAGCTGCTCAAGAACAGCCTCTCTGCTCCATAACAAACACACACGTGAATATAACTAGGATCAAAGAATGAGAAAGAGAAGAGAGAGATGAAGATGAGTACGGTTTGAAAACTTGGGCGCCATAAGAGAAAGCTGCCGAGGGACGACGACGGCGCCGGAGTGACTACTGAAGCAGAAAAGCTCAAATGAGTACGTTGTGCAGCAGGAACGACGTCGTCTCCTGGATGAAGCAAGTTACTTGTGAAGTTTGCAATGAGGCTCCGAGGCCGCCTGGGTTCTATAGTCGTTGACTCAATGACTCGTACGTACGTAGGAGGAACCCCACGTCAATCACTACCATGCTCCTCTTGTCGAAGACGACGATCTGGAGAATGGACTTACAGTGAAGAAGACAATTTTACCCTCTGAAATCAAAGTCACATGAGCCACACGTGCTCTAATTTGTTACAAATCTTACATAATGATAGAATGATTTTCGAGGTCAAGAATGTTGCATAAGAGAAGAATAACTGATCGTGAATTTTCAGTTTTTATGAGATTTAATTTAGCAGCGAAAATTTATAACACCATTTTGGAGTGAATCATCATTTTCGAACATTTTATGCACATCTGTTTCGAGCTGAAAATTTTCAAACGGATCCCTTCTTCCTTACTGTACCTTTTCAAGAATCATAATCGCAAAGAAAAGTAAGCCGATTGCAAAATTATTTGGTCAAGTATAAACACAACCTCTAGTGTCAATGATTTTTCTCCTCACCTAACAATCTTAATATATTGTAGAAAAAGCATCAGCATTGTGACAGTGTCGTATCTGATAGCTCTTAATCCACCATTAATTATTAGACCCAACTTGTACACTCAAGTGAGGTCCTCCATCTTCCCATTTATTTTGGATCTTGATAAAAATGAAGGCAAAATGCTTCTGAATAGAAACAAAAGATACATTATCATTCCAAATAACAAATTGAATCTATCTTGAATACAACTACAAAATGTGTTGCCTCTCTCCCTTTTTGTCTCTCATACAAGCAGATCATAATGGTTCCTGCCACTGAACAAGAGCCTCACGGCCTTCCTCGGCTTTCTGTTTCTCGAACCTTTACTAAACTCGCTTCCATATTCTGCAATGGGAATGAAACCAGAACCCCTTCCACCATTTGTGTGCTGCAATTAATTCAACCAAAACATTACAACTAAAGCACGGTGAGTAGGTATGTATAGCCCCACTGATTGAAAGGAAAACACGCTGCTAAAGCAGATATAAATCATAACTAAGCAAATGTACTATACTAACAATCTCCAACATTAAAACTATATCCAGAAACCAAAAAGTCGGCCAAGCCCACAAGAACTGGTACTACTTTAGGCGGACAAAATGAATGAAGATAGTGCATACACAAACAGCTGGACAAGTAAATAATTGAAAGCTCTTATGTTAGTGTTAAGCATCTCAGCAGTGGAATTATAAAGATTCATCCTGGCTTAACAGGGTTTGATTTCATCCAGTAACTTATAAATTTTGGACCACAAAAGATCAGAACATTTTGCCTGCTACCTTTTTTGCTCCCAACTCATAGCAACCATTCGCACTATGGCGTCATATTCTCTTGCTCTTTCTCTGTACGTTTCTTTTTTATACTAGAGAGCAGTCCCTGATTGTACCACACATTGTATGTCCAGGGAATGAGAATGAAACTCACTTTTTAATTATAGAACCCAATATAATTTCATATAGCTCTAGTACCTTTACTCCCTCAACTCCATTCCACTCAGAAACATAATTTCTGTTATCCAGCTTGAAGAATGCCTAGACATATAAGCTCCTTAAATGCAATCCATCCTTATTTCCCTTCATGTCGCCTTCCTATGACCTAAGTTATTATCTAAACCAACTTATAAGTACACTAAGCAATACATGTCTATGTTATCATCGGATGCACCAGCAGTAACTGAAAGTAACAATCATGTTTTGCTAAATACAAATTAAAAAAGTAACAAACAAAGAAACAAAGTCCAACATGAAACCCCCAAAAAAATTGTGGAAAAAATCTAAAAGATAGCCTTTCAGTGAAAAAAAAAATAATACCTCATGCTCTGGAATATAGACTATGATTGGCTGTCTACACAATTTTGAGAGCACCTGCAGTTTTGAAGGCCAAAGGTCGCGTCATATTGAAGAGAGAGAAAGAGAGAGACAGAGAGAGTCATATAAACAACGGATGATAAATGCATTGTAGATACAAGTGAGTGACATTATTCTGGTTTTCTATTGTATTAAACAGACAAGCATTTGAGATTCAAAGTCTAAATCTATGTTGATTATAAGCCATATCCTTCTGCACTTAATTTAAAGCACCAACTCTCAAAGCAAGGTACACTCTGGGGGAACAATATCCTTTGGTGAAGGCTAAATTCTCATAGAATGATTAGCTAAATCCATTAGCATTCTTAGTCAGGAGTACATACCAGCAGCTCCGACTCTCCTCCCCAGAAATCAGGTCTTTGGATTCGCTGGCAGTAACTATAGAAAGACAATTCAGATAATTTAAATTACTCTCCATCATAAAAATACTAACACACCTCTCAGAAACCGAATCTTAAAGAAGCATAAGAGTCACTGAGAAAAAGATAGATGCTTACCGTTTTAAGGATTCATCGACAGTAATTGCCACTATAGCTGCTTCATACTGGGGGCGTTCTTCCTCATTTTCGCATATAACCTCTTTCACAGCCATCCGTAGCTCATCTGCAATTTCCAAAAACCCTGGTAAGTTTGTACTGAAACATTCACTTACAAACCCAATATTCATTCAACCTAGAAGACCAGTGTAATAATTGTACTGTGCTTACATTACCAGGGTTTGATTTCATTACCACAGAATGAAAGAGATACAGTAGTGGCTGTAAGGATTTCCATAAACTAGTTTATAGCTTATACTTGAAATTCAATCTGAAGCATACCTGCAGTGTCTCTCTCTTCCCTTGGGCTAAGAGGTGACCCTTTATTTGCTGCCATCCCTTTTACCTGATTAAGATTTAAGTGTGTGCAAGTCCAGTATGTAAGTAAGTCTAAACTAAATTTAACCAAAAAATAAATAAATAAAAAAGCGAAATACCAGTGCACGAAATAGACAGCGTCCATCACCGGTAACTCTCTGAACGGAATAGCGTTCGACTTTCCTCATGGCCGAAGATCCTCTGCCTCTGTCAAAACACAAAAAGGGCTGTAATTTAGGGTTTAAGGTTTATGAAATTGGACAGAAACATATTAAAGATAAAATTTTGAAACAGTGTGAAGTAAGAAATCTACAGTGGCGGTCCAATTCTAGCGAAGAACCGGTGGCTGTAGTCTCCGAGAAACGGCGTGGCGTTTGCCTGAGAATTGGACGTTGAAATTGAGAGAAGAGGGGAGGAGACGAGCTCGAACCGAGCAAATCCATTCCTGAGCTGCTCCAGAACAGCCTCTGCTCCATAACACGGAAAATGTGAAGATAAAGAGAATCAATGAAATGAGAGAGATGGAGTTGAGTACCGTTTGAAAGCTTGTGCGCCATGACAGAGCGCTCCTCAAGTAGCCAAAGCACCGGATAAAGTAAGAGTCTCGAATGCGGATGCGGCCTCGACGACGTCGTGTTGGAGTTGCGTTGTGAGCAACGTCCAATTTCGTAGCCCGTTTAGACCAAGTGCTTTAGTAGGATGGCGGTGACCTGTTAGAGCAAGTGCACCAGTTGGGTTACCGGTTTATATACTATTCACTGCTTTTTAGTATATAGTTTCATTTTTTGGGTCACAAAATACACTGTGTCCGTGACCTAGGGCATGAAATACACTGTGCAGATCATCATGGTGACCCAAAACACTGTACATGGTGACCTAGGACATGAAATACACTGTATTTGTGACCTAGAGGGTGAAATTAACACTAAAAAACAGTGAATAGTGGGTGACCTGGTGACCCAACGAGTGAACTTGCTCTTAGCAACTTAGCATATCGAACTCACCAAAATTGTATTAGTAAATTTGGGTATTGGCTCGTCACATGATGATGGTTCTAAAAGATTTATAATAATTGGTGAGTCGCACCTATTAATTTAAAACTTCTTTATAAATAAAAAGTGATTGAATGATCGTAATTTAGTACATTATCAATACCACTTTAGATAAGCTCTTTTAACTTCTAAAAATGATCATAAACAAGTTTATAAATATACGGTATGTGTTCTTTACAAAAGCTCTTTTAACTTCTAAAAATGTGGAAATTATTCTATGCACCAACGGTGCAAGTGACCCAATCCTTATAAAATAAATTTAAACCCTTGATATTTATTATCAACTTTATTTTTAATAAACAAAAAGTGTATTTAATGCAATCTAACCATTTATTTGTGTTGGTGCAAGTGCACGGCGGTGCTCTGAATACCCCCTCCTAAAAATGATCATAAACAAGTTTATAAATATACGGTATGTGTTCTTTAAAATACATAAACTAGAAAGTCAATTTATTTTCTAAATTTTACACGCATTTTCTGTTTTACCGATCCAAAGATATATTCTTCTATTTTTCTGTCCTATAACATAACTTCTTAACTTTTCTCTACTTGAATTCTGATTTTTCTGCAGTCTTTATGTGTGTTTGAGAATCAATTAGAATTGAATGACATTGTCAATACTGATATCCCTGGATTCTGGTATGGATGTATTAAAACAAAAGGCTTTGACTATTATGAATTGCGGATTGTGAATTGCAATGTACTTAATATAAGGTATGTTGTCATATGCAATTTTAATAATAGTAGTAAGCAGAATCTGCAGACCACCTAATCTAACCAACAAAGACCATTTTGGCTCATTTCCATTTTCAATTAGCGTCACGCCACTTCCTAATAATTTGGAGGGGCCGGCGCAATCATGTCCATGAGTTACCCTCGCTGCATCTGATTCCATATGTTTGTTAACATAGTGCGAACAAATAAAAATCCATTTTATGTGTGTATATTAGCAATGTTACTAACAGCAATGATTATGAAAATTTGATAAATAGTTTTGATCTATAACTTATCCAGTGTTTATAAGCACAAAGGGAATTAGAATGTAAATAAGTCTCATACTATAAAAGTAGGGTAATCGTCCCTATTATTTTACAGGTTCAATTACATTACAAAGAGTATGTATTTGAAATCTCTTGCCTGTAGAAGTTTTTCTTTCTTACTTTTCTTCATTTTAATAAATAAACCCGTCATAAAGAGTTTAAAAATGAGATCATTATTAAGAAATGCTATATTTAGAATTGTTTATGAGTTTATGTAGAAGTATTTTTGTTACATAGTATTTTCAATAAGCAGATCACTAATTTCCTCATAATCATTTCGATTTCAAGTGTGACTAATATTTTAAATATAACTAGTTAGCTATTGAGTTATGCTCAAGTAAAATACCTAAATCTTAAACTAAATTTAAGTTTTAGTTAAATTCTCTCAATCTCTAGCTAAATATAGCTAGAGAATTTAGCAAGTTTAAGTATTCTGTTGAAATAGAATTTTAGTCTAAAATTAGCTAAATATTAAATTTATTTTGAAATAAGTTTTGAAATAAGTAGTCTCTTATGCTGAAGTATTTTTTATTCTTAGGTAAAGATTCAAGAATCTGGTTATTACAATGATGTTACTCTAATGCAACCGTCACTCTTAGGGCTCTCCCGAGGACGAAGAACATCGAAGACATCGATCCCGTCACGTGCGAACCACACGTGCCTGGACGAAGGAAGCAAGTAACCAAAAAACACTATTTAACTGCCAAACCGAAAAACGCTGGCCTCCTTCATAACTCATGTCCCTCTCTCTCCTTCTCCCTCAAAACTCCCAACTCACTCGCGTAGTCATAAGAAGTATCGCCCCCTCACTCTCTCAACAAAACCCCAAACTCTCCGTCACTCTCCTTGACGATCTTTCCAAAGCTCTCTCCCCTCTCCTTCTCTCTCTCTCTCTCTCTCATCAACATTGCTCTTAATAATACTCCCCTCTCTGTCTCGGCCCCCATTTCAACCCCCTCAGATCACCTCGATTCCGTTCTCAGGTACAATTTCGAAACCTCTTCTTCCTTCTCATTACTCTATTTTGATTGCTCGAATTAGGTCGTTGTTGTTGATATCAACTCAACTGAACAATACAATTGCCTTGATTTGTTGGTTTTAATGTTGCAGAGAGCGATCTGATTGGCGGAATTGATCGGAGCAATGGCTACTACCATAGCTCATTCGGCGCTGGCGTTTACTGCAGCGGCTTCCGGTTCGGCTTCGGACGGGTTCAGGAGCTCGAGTAATGGAGTTAATGGAGTTCCTCTCAGGGCCCTAGGGAAGGCCAGGTTCGGCATGAAGAGGAACCTTGCGGTCTCGGCCAAGCTCAGGAAGGTGAAGAAGCACGACTATCCATGGCCGGCCGATCCGGATCCGAATGTCAAAGGAGGAGTGCTTACTCATCTCTCTCACTTCAAGCCGCTCAAAGAGAAGCCCAAGCCGGTTACTCTGCCTTTCGAGAAGCCTCTCGTTGAAATCGAAAAGAAGATCATTGATGTAATAATGAAATGTTTGAAGTGATTTTAGTTTGTTTGTTTATTTGGTCATTTGCCTGGGCTTTGGTTTGATCAGACATTTGTTTGAATTCACAGGTGCGGAAGATGGCTAACGAAACTGGACTGGACTTCAGTGATCAAATTATTTCATTGGAGAATAAACACCAACAGGTTTTGATTATAACTAATTTGGCTCTTGATAGGGGAGAAAACAAATAGTAACTAAGCATTGGTCAGAGTAGTTCCTCTTTTTTTTTTTTTTTTAATTTTAGCGCGATAATGATTGCCTACTTGTTGCACATACTGATATTATTATGATTGCTATCTTTGGTTTGCTGTACTGATATTCACTTCACACCTGTTACTTGCTCAATGCAATTACTGGTTTTGGCAATTGAGTTTTTTGTTCACCTTGTTGTAAAACTTGTCATCTAATTCCCATTATTTCTCCACAAAATGGTAATATAATAGGGGTAATTATTTTTTTTAGACTGTCCGATTCAATACATTTGCCCATGGCATAATGGAGTAGTGGCTATTCCATTGAGATGTATGGCCTGAGGCACTATAAACAAATTTTAAAATTTTGAATGATGATAATGAGCATTTGAACTCAGATTGCGGCTGAGCAGATGATACCTTCAGATAATCATGTATGAATAGAATATAAATCAAGTTTCCAATAAATATGAATACATTATAAATAAGAGAAGCAATATTAAGGGTCATCATTATATTCAGTCATTCATGCAGAATATACTTCAAGTTTCCTGTAAATATGAATACATTTTAAATAAGAAAAGCAATACAAAGGGTCAACCTTTTTCAAGATTGTTGTAATCCTTGATGCAAACCTGTTGAATGTCATATCCACAAGGTTTCTGTCTCTTTTGGGAGAACCTTCTACTTTCTTTGTTGGCAACTCAATCACACTTTGTTTATTAACATTTAAATATTGGCTTGTGCATCCTACTGTATTTATGCCCAACTTTTGTTTTAAGATGTTAAGCTGAAGTACAAAACTTGGTACACCACTTCTAGATTAGTTTTTGGTTCTGAACTCTTCTCAGAACGTTTATATGTTGTTATACAATAACTGTGTTAGTTTCTGGTCTTATCTTCTTAACAGAACCTTTTGTTTTTTTTTGTTTTCAGGCTTTAAAGGATTTATATTTGAATCTCACTCCTATACAACGCGTAAATATTGCACGACATCCTAACAGGCCAACTTTCCTTGATCATGTGTTTAACATTACTGATACGGTCTGGCACTCATTCCTTCACCTACTTTTAGAATTTATGCATGTTGTCAATTTGATCCATAATTTTCGCATTTTGAAGAAAAATGTCAGGTTGTTAATTTTGGGTGCTCATAATGAGGATAAATTTTAAATGTATTATTTTCACTGGTACAGTTTGTAGAGCTTCATGGAGACCGAGCAGGGTATGATGATCCTGCTATTGTCACTGGTATTGGAACTATAGATGGTAATAGGTATATGTTTATGGGTCACCAGAAAGGTAGAAATACGAAGGAAAACATTCAGCGTAACTTTGGGATGCCTACTCCTCATGGGTACGTCACATGATAGATAAGATCTGGCATTAGTTTTTGCTTTAACTTCTTAACTTGTTATGCCTGACTAATTTACAACCTTGGGATGCTTGTATTCATGCAGTTACCGGAAGGCTCTGCGCATGATGTACTACGCAGATCACCATGGGTTCCCCATTGTTACTTTCATTGATACTCCTGGTGCATATGCAGACCTTAAATCTGAGGAGTTGGGCCAAGTATGTGGATAGTTTTACTTTCAATCCTACCTGAATCTCTTATAGTACTGCGTTATCTAATTTGCTTGCATGACACATACACAGGGTGAAGCCATAGCTCACAACTTGCGGACTATGTTCGGTCTGAAGGTACCAATTGTTTCTATCGTCATTGGGGAAGGTGGATCTGGTGGTGCCCTTGCCATTGGCTGTGCTAATAAACTATTAATGCTTGAAAATGCAGTTTTTTATGTTGCCAGGTAATATGACTTGGGTTTCTCTAGTTGAATATCTTAGGGCAGCTGTACTAGAAAATGTTTCATGCATTTCTTTACTTTTCTCTGTGAGAAGATGATTTTCAAGTGTTGGGTGTCCTGGATTTGTAGGAGTTTACTCTTAAAGATCACTTACCTGTAAGGTGGGAGAGACTTTATACCTTTTATTTGAAATATTCCTATTTTTTCTGATGATTAGTTCACAAATATCTGAGTCCTCTTTAAGTAAATTACTACTAGACTTCTGCCCATTTTCTGTTCCATTTAAGCATCGAACTTTACTTATTTGTTTTTCTTATGTGTTTTCTTTTCTTTGTCATATTTAGTCCTGAAGCATGTGCAGCAATCTTGTGGAAGAGTGCCAAAGCATCTCCAAAGGTTTGTGCGACATTCATTATTGGTTTTGTCTTTAATTGATTAGTTGATATTGACTATTGGAAGCTTATTTCTCTTTGCAGGCAGCTGAGAAGCTGAAAATTACTGCAGCTGAGTTGTGCAAGCTGCAAATTGCAGACGGCATCATCCCTGTATGTATCACAATCCTTCTGTTTCAAATTTCTATGATTCTCTTGTATTTAAGTGTAGATCAATTCAGAAGCATGAGAACTTGGTAACTTTGGTGTTCCAAACTATCTGCAGCACCCTATGGGTTGAGCTTTGATAACATCCTCTATCCAAACTCATCCCTGTCATTGGAACATTCATATATCAAGAAAGATCATTGTATGATCTTTTAAAAAGTGTGTGTCGCGCGCGCGCGCACGTTTTTTTTTTTTTCCTTCAGTTTTCACTTGGTTGTTGCTGAAGTGGCATCCAAAGTTTACAATTTTCGTCTTTCATAAACAGAAGCCACTTGGTGGCACACTTGCAGATCTGTATACTCCAAATCACTGTTCCTTTTTTATTTTGCTTAATCTAAATTCATCCCTGTCATGGGGACAAAAAAGAAAATGTTAAGATTTTTTCCTAATCACCATTTAATGTTGATGTGGCTTCTAAAGGTTCTATTTTTATTTCTTACTTTTAACAGGAGCCGCTCGGTGGTGCACATGCAGATTCCTCATGGACCTCTCAACAGATCAAAAATGCAATTAACAAAGAAATGGATGTAAGCCCCCTGCTACTACAAAAATAATGTATGAAATCATGTCTCAACCTAATATAAGTCTTTTGTGTTTTTAGGAGCTTAAGAAGATGGACACTGAAGCACTATTAAAGCATCGCATGATGAAGTTCCGCAAAATTGGTGGGTTCCAAGAAGGAATCCCGATAGATCCAATGAAGAAAAGGAACATGAAACTGAAAGAGGAACCCAAGGTTTCAGTTGTGGATTTAGAGGGTGAAGTTGAAAAGGTCAAACTGCAAATTGAGGAGGCAAAGAAATCCTCTGATAAGCCGGCATTGTTGCCTCTGACTGAGGCAATAGAAAAACTGAAAAGGGAGGTTGATAATGAATTTTCTGAGGCAGTTAAAGCCCTAGGCTTGAAAGACAGGTTTGAGTCATTGCAGGAAGAATTTTTGAAAATAAGTTCACAGGACCAACTCATGCATCCAGCTCTGAAAGAAAAGATTCAAAAGCTTAGGCATGAATTTACCCAGAGCCTGTCATCTGCTCCTAATTATGAAGACCTAAAGTATAAACTTGACATGCTGAAGGAATTATCAAAAGCATATAAATACGAGGAGAAGAACAACAAAGCTGCAACATTGAAGCAGGAAGTTAACAATAAATTTCACGAAATCATGGAACGGCCAGATGTTAAGGAGAAGACTGCAGCACTTAGGGCTGAGATTGAAAATGCCGGGGTGTCTAACCTTGATGATTTGGATGACAGCCTGAAGGGGAAGATTTTGGAATTGAAGAAAGAGTTGGACTCTGAATTTGTTGGTGTCCTCAAGTCCTTGGGGTTGGATGTTGAGATTAGATCAAAAGAACCAATTGAGAAAATTTTGCCCTCAGAATTCAAGACCAAGATTGAAGAATTGAATGAAGAAATTAATCACAAGATTGAAAATGTTATCAATTCATCAGACTTGAAAGACAAGATTGAGTTGCTAAAGTTGGAAGTAGCGAAGGCAGGTAAGACGCCTGATTCAGCAACAAAAAACAGAATTGTGGCTTTGGAGGAACAAATCAAACAAAGCTTGGCAGCAGCTGTTGAGTCATCAAACCTAAAAGAGAAGCATGAGAAGCTTAAAGCTGAGGTTTCCAAAACCATTGAATCTTCTGGAGAATCAGATGGAAGTTTGAAAAAGAAAAATCCAAATGAAGTCTATGTCTTTTGATGAATCTAGAGTAGAGTTTCACACATTTGCTTAATGTGAGTTCATCTACCCCTTTTATTATCATTGGTAATTTTTCATGTCTGATTCCTGCACACGAGTTTTTCTCTTTTCTTGATTTTCTGGTCACTGGACTGAAAGTTAAAGAACAAACCAAATGTGTGGCTTATTAGTAGTTCTGCGTATTCTTTGGAGAAGGGACTTATACTTGTTAGCTTATGCTTTTCTGCAGTACTCTTTTAGACAGCTTTTTTGCTGATAATGTGCCGGAGGAAAAGATTTTTCAGAACACATGGGAGTGATAACGAAAAGTGCACCAAATTGGGGAACCTTTCAGCTATTGCTACTAGGCATTGACAACATCTTGCAACAGTGTACAAGTTTTGCATCTACGAGGAACCAGGAGAGTTGTTAGCTCCTCCACAATTTCATGAACATTTTACTCTATTTAGAGTTTTATAAATTATTAATGTTCCCTTTTTTTAGTTGAGACTGTTGAGTGCATTTCTATTTCATTTTATATAAATGGACTCCGACATCCGAATAATATTGAGTTCCTGTTGTAGAATTTGAATCGCTTTGTATAGGTTGTGTGGAGAGGCAAATAAACCATGTTAGTACTTCTTTCATATCCCCATTGTTTTTTTTTATCATAATGGTGATATGCTGTGTAGCGTAATAAACTGTTTTGTAACTTATATGTATGCTAAGACTTCTCAGATGAAAAATGTGTGTTTCCCAGAGAGGTAAGTTGATCTTGGCACTTGATTATTGTTTAAAGTTTGCAGGATTTATCTTCTCAGAACATGTCAGTAAATCTTGGGATGTTAACAAAAAAGTAAATCTTGCTTAAGAATGCTCAACTTTAATCAGTAAATCTTGAGATGTTAACAAAAAAGTATACCATGCTCCGGAACATGTCTTGCTCTAGGTTCTTTAACTGTTGAATCCAACTCCCGGTGATGGCAAGTTCTTCAACTGTTGGATCCTACTTGACAGTAGATGCTTCAGCAAAGTTAACAGAAGACTCTTTGATGCTTCAGATGATGGTGGAAGTTCTCGGATGTCAATATGCGTTATTCTCAGATTTCTCCGGTTGCGTCTCTCACATCACAGGTTACCTCGTTTTCAATCAAAAACACTTGCTGTAACCCTAAAAGGACCCTTCACCCAAAAAAAGAAACAACTGAAAAGGAGCCAAGCTTTCCTTTGAGCCAACCAACAGACACAATTACAATCTGTTCATAATTTTGTCCGCTGAATCTCCTTTGGTAAAATCAAGGAAGTGATGCTAATAATTAGTACATGTTGGCCCAAAAAATGATTTATCATTCACTACCACAAAATCAATGAACAATTCCATAACTTTAGCTTCGAAATTTTTTAAGCATTAGCATGTGTTAGAAGCATTACACATGCACATCAACATAGCAATAAAAACTCAGAAAGAAAATGCTTTGCTTCCAGCTCAAGCTTTCAATACAAGAAAGGGATAACAGCTTTTCTGGACTTGGGATAGTCCTCCCCAAACTTCTCCAAATACCACCTATGGTTCGCACGTGCCCTGGGCACCAAATTGGCACACGTGTATAGCATAAACCCTAGTCCTGCTAATGACCAAGTCATCACTGCCCATCCAATCCACTCCACTATTTCCCCAAAGTAGTTAGGGCAGCTCACCAACTCAAACCACCCCCCTTTGGGGATCTTATACCCTCCACCCTCTGTTTTCAAACCCACTAAAACCCTATCAGACCACACATTCACACCCATCCCACACAAAAACACAACCAACCCAACAAAAAACCTACACCAAAACCACCCATTTTCACTCTCATAGTCCTTGTAGTGAGACACCCATCTGGATTGCAAATAACCATTCAACAGATTGAACACAAATGCCATCGACGCCACGCTGACCGGAAAACCGGGGGTGGTTTTCCGGGTGGTATTCCGGTAGAGGCGAAGTGGGTAGAGGCAGGTTCGGTTGAAATAGTGGAAAAGAAAGGGGGTCATTAGAATTAAGGCTTGGGGGTTGGAACTGTGTTGGCCATAGGGGAAGAGGAGTAGAGTGAGCCCAAGGGTTGGTGATTCCATGAGGAACCAAGCCAGCGGCGGAGACATGGTGGGGCCCCACCCTGGACGGTTGTGCTTGCCATATGGGGCTTGGAGGAATCTGAGGGAGATGAATGTGGGAGGGCCTATGAGGTAGAGAGCTAGGAGGGAGTTGTTGAAGAAGGTCTGATCCGATGAGGCCATGACTGTGTGTGTGGAATGAAGAATGAAATAGAAAGGGGAATGGGGTTGATGGGTAATGGGGGGATGGTGAATGGGAAAGGAAATTGTTATTGCCTTATTGGCTTGGATTTCTGAATTGGATTCTTGTGCTATTATCTGTCCTTCATTTGGTGGCAGACACATTCTGATTTTTTCGTTCCAAGTGGAGACATTGTGATTGACAACGTTGATTTGAGCCTAATGATTTTTTAAGTACAAGAACTAATTGGTTGCGGGTCTTTTGCAATTGTCCTCTTGGCTGGTAGCCTGGTACATTTTTGGAGTTTGGGCTACAAAGTAGCCCATCACATTCATGAAAATTAGTGAAAAATGGAGGGCATAAGCCTTTTGAGGTTTAGGGTAAAGTGTAGACAAAAAATGAGAGAGTAATCTAAGGTTAGGATAGATCAAGAAGACCAATGTAAAAGACACTAAAGCATAATAAGCATGTGATGTTCCGGAAATTCTTATTTATTTTCTGATGATTTTTCGGAATTAAATTTGTGGTTATTGGACTGTTTTGTGGCTCGTCAACAGAGTGGAAGTGTTTCGGACGAATTAATTATTTGAAAAGTATGATTTTAGGGGGGGTGCCAAATGTTGACTTTTTATACGTTGGGATTCTCTCAAAACTTCATTCACAAAAGTCGTAGAGCGCGTCAATACGAATTCGTGGACATGAGGAACACGAGAATCGGAGTTCATATGAAGAAGTTATGGGCTTCGGAAAAATTTTCCATTTTTGTATAAAATGATGAATTTTTGAGAAAATTGCAAAAGAGCCTAAATTTCCCAAAAAGGAGACCCGAGCTCAGTCAGTCTCTCTCTCCCGAGCCGGCGCGCAGCCCAGCCATTTCGCCGGCGTCGTTCTTCCTCCTCTGGCCACCATAGGACGTGAAATAAAGTGGGCTTTCTTGGCCTCAATCTCCTCTACACGTCTGTGGTAACCATCCAGTGTGAGACGAGCTAAGGTAAGCGCTGTAAGGCCGAGAAGAGGTTGCTTCGGGGACGAAATCGCCTTGATCGGAGTCAGCGATTCTGGCCACCATAGTCGGTGGTTCTTGAGGGCTTTTGGAGCCTTGAGGACGTAGATGCTTCTCCCAAAGTGGCTTGAAGCGATTTCACTTGTGGAGGACGAATCGAAGCTTTGAAGTTCTAGGATTTCAATCGGGTCCGATTTGTTCTAAGGTAAAATTCGTTCGATTGGTTTATAATTGGACTTTGTTGTAGTTATGAAAGTTGAAATTGGGGTTGAGATGAAGAACTTTGGTGTTGGAAGTTTGCCAAATTCTGACTTTGGATGTGCGGCAGCGCTGCCACCGTGGTGGTGTTTTCCGGCTGTTTCCAGCCACCTCAGGGATAATTTCTGTTCATGAGTTCGATCTAGTTGATACAATCATTTCGATATACAATACGTAATTTTTGGAGATCATATCAGCATGTTAGGGTTTTTACGGTTTCAGACAGTTCAATGTTTCGATCCTTGAGGATTCAAGCGTTCGATCTACTTGTGGTTCTAACATATCGATCGTAGAAGTATTCCGGAGATATTGGGTTGTCTCGGATGTGGTTTCGCCTTAATCGGCGTTACTTTGAGATTGTGGTTCGATTTAGGGATTCGAACTTTAATTATTTTTGATTCGTTGACTGAATCAAGTGTAACGTCCCGTATCTCAATTTACCTGTTTACTAGTCATTTGGACGGTAAACGACAATTACTTTCACTTTTACTTTGTTTTCGATTCTTTTAGTGGCCCTAAAAGTTGACTTTTTATTCGGGTCAAAATTTGAGAAAATGTTCTTCATGGAAGTTGTAGAGGACGTTAAACCGAGCGCGTACATATGTGGTACGTAAAAATCGGAGCTCGTATGCAAAAGTTATAAGCGAAATACTAAAGTTACTTTTCATGTAGTAAGTTTATATAAATTGCCGAGTTATTGTGGTAAGTTGCCATTTTTGGAAACTTACCCAGCTTTTCTCTCTCCTCTCCCCCGACCCTTTCTCTTCTTCGACCCGATTTCTTCTCCTTCCGATTTCTTCCTCCTCCGGGCACCCCACAATGGAATCCGGGCACCAGCAAGCTCGCCTCCTCCTTCTTGTCTCGCCTGTGGTGGTGTTTTGCGGTGGCTCGACTGGTAGAGCTCGGAATTGAGCCGTGAAGTTCACTGTAGCAGTTTGGGAGTTTTGTCGATTTCCAGCGATTCTGGCCGTCTCTGGCCACCAAACCGGCGTCGAAGGTTCGGTTTTTGACATAGACCATTTCCCCTAAGGTCTTTCATTTCAATTTGCAGTGTAGAGCTCGAATTAACAATTTCAATTTCTAGGGTTCTTGGAATTTCTGGAAATTTTTGCACCGGCCTGTTTCAACTGTTTAAAGGTAAAATTGGGATGTGTTGTAGTTGAGAAAAATGATCAGTGTGTTGAGTAGGTGTTGCTGTCAAATTTTGGTGTCCATTGGAGTTGGTGGCAGTGGCGGCGGCGCCGCCACTGTGGGCGGCTGTAGCGGTAGCTAGGGTAGCTTTTTAATTTCAATTTCTGGGTAGTTAAATTCTATAATTATCATAGAGCATATATGTGAAGTTTGGTGAATTTTGGAGGAGTTTGGAATTGTTTGTGAATTTCCGAAGTTCAGAGTTGTGTGATTGAATTGTGGGAAATCCGGCCGTTGGATTTCCCTCGTTTTCGTGGTGGAATATGTTAATTGAGGAATTGGTGTTGTGGGAGAGATTTGGGTTGAATCCAAGAAGTAAGGGAGATAGGAATTTCCGGGTTTTGTTTAGGTTAGTAATTATTTATTCGAATTGTCGTTTATGGAAGTGTACTTGTGAACATGACGATATATCGAGCTACCGCTTGACGAAGGAACTCGTTTGCGTGGTCGCCAACCAGTACTGTGAGTGGACTTTTGATTTTAAGTGATGCATGCAATATCGTTTCGTAATTAATTATTACGTTTATCTATTTAAGAATATCAATTGGTTTATTGATTTGAATTTCAGATTTTGAATTTGATCATGATTTACCATTGTTATAATTTTAGAATGATTTTGGCTCTAATTTTTAAAAGGATATTGCGAATTCCGAAACAAAGCATGATTTATGAAATATTATAAAGTAATTTCGGGAATGAATTGTTTTCGGATTTTAAATGGAATTTTTGTTGAGGAAACAATTGATTTAATTACTCTTTTAACGTGTGGGACACGCTGTTGACTTATATGACTTTCTACGAGAATTTCCGGGTACGGTTGGGAATCGTACCCGTGTTTTCTTTATTCGCGGGACTTATGGGGAAGCCTTACTGATTTTCGATTTTCGTATGATTTTAACTCACCATACTTGGGTCGTCATATTTATTGCTAGCTAGCCTATTAGTACTCCTCCCTGCTTACTATGTGTTCGTGGGTGAGTAAGAGCAGAGCATAGGATGCTCTAGAGTGTGGGACACTCCGACTCGAGCCTGGGAGGCTCCCTTCTTTCATATGGTGAAACTTCTTCCCCATATCTTATCGTTGCTTGACTAGCGGGGCTAGTCTAATTTCCACTGTAACCAGCGGGGCTGGTCTTATCTTTTTTAGAAGTGAGATTTCGGTTTTACGATATATTTTTCGAATGTTGTGACTAGCGAGGCTTGTCGGTTTATCGTTTTGAAATCCTCGGATTTAAAGCTAAATGTGTTTTACCATTTGTGCATGCATCGAGTTTTTAAAGGAATAAATGTGGGAAAGTATGAAATCCTTCTTATTTTAAATTGTTTATTTTTGTCCACTCACGCTAATGTTTTTCGTCTACTTTCCCCTGGGCCTTTCGGTTTCTAATGCCCAGTTTGCAGGCCTTATTAGTTGAGGTCGGGCGTACATGGTTCGAGGCATAGCTGATGAATAGCTTCCGCACTTCTTCATTTGGCTCTGATATTTTGTGAGTTAATAGTTTTGGGTAGTTCACTTTAGGGGTGACTCGGCCAATTCTCGGTAGAGTTATCTCTAAGGTGGGCCCCGCAGGGCCACCTCGGATTTCAGGGTGAAATCCAGGGCGGGTCCTTTCATCAAGGTTGTACTTGCTTAGGTGCTTGACATAAGGCGTTCTGTAAGTAGTCTAATGGTGTGAAGACATAACGGGAGTTTAGAGGTGAGTAATCTCACAATGTTTATTTACGAACGAAGTACCTTTATTGTTTTGAGAGTTATTTAGTTAACTGCAAACTATAGTTTGTATTAATAGGCATTCCTGAGCGAATGACTACGTGTGTGTATATATATATATATTTACATGAAATATATATATATTCTTGTGCGATCCCGATCACATGTTCAGCAACTGACCATGAATCATTTGTTCACTTACCGTCCGATTGAAATCAGTTGATTTACATATCTCCTCCCCCAAAATCCAGATATTTGTCAACCGTCCTATTTCAATCGGACAGTAAGTGAGCAAATGATCTCTGGTCAGGTGATCGGGACTGTATTCTTGTGAGTGATGTGTGATGGAATAATATGCATGACTGTGTTCATATTATTGTTAAAGGCGACTTTTCAGGAAACAATATTGTGGGAAAATATGTTTTCAATTGTTTGAAAAGTATTGAGTTTGATGTTACATTTTTGAGTCAGACGTGACTCATTTTAAATGTATTGGTCTTTGTACCAAGAGCCATAAATGGTGAGCAGGGATGGGGAAAGCCGTAGTTAGATTTTATACGTTTTTAGGTCGCAGATGGTGACCAATGGTTGATTCTAAGACTAGACGGGGTCTGAAAATCATGTCACAGATGGTGACAGGTCGTAGATAGTGACCAATGGTTGATTCTAAGACTAGACGGGGTCTGAAAATCATGTCACAGATGGTGACAGGTCGTAGATAGTGACCAATGGTTGATTCTAAGACAAGACGGGGTCTGAAAATTATATGTCACAAATGGTGACAGGTCGCAGACGGTAACCAAGGCAATAAATCGGGAATCACGCATTTGGTTGGGCGAGTGGTTACGACCAGTTAGAGCGCTAGTCTATCTGCCATTATAGCTTATGGGAGTAACGGTCGAGGTTGCTGGAGACTCATAAGTAAGTAGTTTGAAAGAGAGCTGTTGAGTCACAAATTACTTACGCAATTGTGCCCCATAATTATGAAAATTGATTTGTCTTCCATGCTATTTTACCTTTTTTTAATCCATTTCCTTTTATTTGTAGGAAACCTTGCATTGAGAATAAAATGACTATTTGAGGCTTGAAATGTGGAGATTTGAAGCTAGGAGAAGAAGACACGAAGATTGAAAGAAAATTGCAAATCGACTTTTCCGGCGAGCCGCCACTCATTGAGGGTCTTTTCTCCAGCAAAGGAGGACCATGGAGGTGAGAATCTCCCATCACTTGAAATTCAAATATCTCCCTACACCTTATCCTTTTATCACCTTGCCAATTTGGAACCATTTGGGGGACAATGGTGTAAGAGCATCTCTTGCACACTTGGGGACAGATGACACACCTAGCTGATCAAAAAGAGGTCAAAGACCAATTATTCAGAATTCTTGACTCCATTAAATCATCTTCATCCTATCCAAGATCCATTTTTCTCTCTAGAGAAGAGACCACCATTTCCACCACTAAAACCACCATCTCCACCTCTAAAACCTCCATTTCCACCACTACAATCTTCATTTCCTCCACCATTCAACACCACAACTCATCTTAGAGATCCCAAATTTCACTATTCTTATCAATATCAAGAGCTTGGAGTAAGGAGAAGGAGGTGACTACCACCACATCATGTTCTTGGAGACCCATCTCCACCACCTCTTCCGGCATCATTAATAGTCACCCTTTACTTTCCATCTCTTTATGTATTTGATGTTTAATAGAATGTTGAAGCTTGTGTATCTAGCTATGTGTGAGTAGTGAACTAGTTGGGGCTAGGGTTGAAAGCCCTAGCCAAACTTGCTTGGATTGATGCTTTTGTTTATAAATTGATGCAAATTCATGTTGTCATTCTCACATGCTAAGTCAATAGTTGAATGCATTACTTAGACCTAATCAATTTGAGTTATGTGTTTGCCATGACATGAAGTTTTTCCTAGAGATTGATTACCTCTAGGCAAAAAGGGAGCATGAAAGCACACCATGTGTGCATGTGAGGGTAGTGAGCTAAAATCACCTAGAGATAGGATTGGTTTGCTTGCTTGGTTACCTAAACTTTAAGTTTTATGCATTTAGGGGCAAGTGATTGAGACCTATCCGGTAATTGACTTTGTCTCTAGGTAGTTAGCTCTAGACTTATCCGGTTAGAGTTAATAAAATGAAAGGGGTTTAAGCCTTAGTAGTCCTATCCGGATGCTAAGAGGGTAGTTGGACAATTAGCTTTGCATCATTCATATTCAATTGTTTGAATGCTGGCAAGGGAGGCAAAACCCGATGCCCTAACTCTCATCCATTTGATAACAACTTGTTTTGTTTAGATTAGTTTATATTACTTGCTTTCATTGTTTCAATTTGAATAGAAACCAATCTCAAAATCAAAATCAAATCTCTACACACCATCTTGCACATACTCACCATGAACTTTGGTTCACTTGTGAGCCTTTGTTTGTGATTGTACATTTGCATATTCTTCTAGTTTTTCCTTAGGTTTTCCCTAGCTAGGAAAGGATTTACCAATCCTCGTGGGTTCGAGACTTGATATGCTTATTGATAGTTAAGTTAGCAAATAGTATTTTGTCACAGTGGTGACTTATGTTGTCATTTCGGTGGAAAGGACATGGAATGTTAGAAAGAATCATGGTTGCATTGTCTCCTTAAGTTGATTTGTGTGAATTGTTGATTGATGTTTATGAGTTACTCATACGAGCTTATCGGGTTTATTGTGTGGCAACCCGGTGTACTATTCAATAGTGTAGGGGTCAATCCTGCAGGTTAGGGAAATCGTGGCTAAAGCTGAGGTAGCTTGTTGGCAGCAGAATGGGTAGGAAGCAAATTTTGTTGGATTTGACATTGTTATGACTTCCGTTATGTAGTAACTCTGAAGAGCATTTATGTTTTATTTTGTGGTTGACAATTTAATTAGTAAGTTTGTGTATTATATAACTCTGTGGGCGAGTGTATATTAACTTTGAGGGTTCAGGGCATCAGTAGATACTTGGTTTAAAGGGAAAAAGATTTACATGTATTTTGTATTGATAGCTGAACGAATACGCATATATAATTATAAGGTTATATATCGATTTTTATTTGTGTTAAAAATCAGGGGAGTGACAAAGCAGCCTCAATTTTTCAGTGGAGAACTGGAGATAGATATCTCTAGATTCCACTTCAAACTAAATAAACATTGCAAGAAGATTCTATGTTCGACAAAATAATTGAAAAACGCTCAAGTAAAAACAATCATTTGACCAAAGCAAGCAGGCTCGTGAACTCTTTATTTCCGCCCATTAGAAATAATGAAGTATGAATTCCTCACTTTACTATCCACGGTAAAGATGATCATGTCATGAGTTGTTTACTCTATCAATAAGAAGTGATTATGATTTATGAGCAATTGCATACTTGACTAATGCGTTGATATCAGAAGTAATCACTTGCCTTTTAGGTATGGTTACATTTCGTTGAGAAAAAAAAAAAACATAATTCAACGATAAACCATTTTAATATGGTATCAGAGTAATGCGTTGTTAAAACTTATTTAAATTTTTTTGTTATTATTGTTAAATAAGTCCCTAACAAATTCTCCCTTATACAACATTACTCAAGCATCATAATTTGGTACTTGATCATCAATGCATTAGTCAATATAAACCATTTATTGACACACCATCATCCCAGATGAAGTGTTCTAGCATACCACTCATATTTTCCCTCCAACGTACCATCACTCCCTTCGGTTAGATTTATCAGGACAAGTACCCCAAGGTAAAACAAATCTCTGACCCATAACCATACACGTGCACCACATTTGTACTCTCCTACCCACGATGGGTTGTGGTGCCCAACCACAAGAGCATCTAGGCCCATAAGCCCCATACACACGAGCTGTTTAGTACAAAGTACAAACTAGATCATTACAAATTGCCTTTGAATTGAAAAGAAAGAAAATGCAAACTGACTTCTCCTGTAATTCACCACCTACGCCATTGAAAGTGAATATATTACAGTTCTTTGGAGTTTTGGGAGTCGTCAATATTCCATAGTTGAAAGTCATTATTAGATTAGTCATTATTTGAGATGTGTCATACACAATGAGCTAATCTAACAGTTTCTGACTCTAGAATATCAATATTCTAAAATATTATACAATGCTTCTATAATACTCCGAGACACTGTATAACACATATTTTCAAACTTCGTCTATAAAACATCTAAGTGATACTCTCGAATACAACGCACAAGAACACCCCATTAAAGCTAGAAGTCGACCTCCTTTACACGGACAGGGAGTATATCCCAAATCTCACGTCTATTCACGAGGGCATTGGAGTAATTTGACATTGAAAATGACAGAGGAAGGATCAAAGACCCAGGACTCAGAACCCAGAAGTATCAAACTGGCCCGGTATCTTCTGGAAAAGATGAGCAAAGCCGAAGAGTGTTTTCCAGGTGTCGGGTCGTGGTTGGTGAGTTTTGTCCGTAACTGAACTGGGAGAAGCGAGTAATGTAGAGGAAGGAGGATGGTCTATGCTCCTGGGAAGGCGACGACACTAGAGTTTTGTCGTTTTGCAGTTCGCCAATCCTAGGCAGGGACCTGTGTTGGCTATACGACACGTGTATGTCTCAGCCTCTATCACCTTTTTGTTTTTGTTTTTGCTTTTTTTTTTTCTTTTTGGTTTGAAACAGAGTACTGGATATGACTTTTTATTGTTTGATCTTGTGACCCTTAGCTCTTAGGCCGAAGGGTCCTTTCTTTAAAGGGTAAAGTCCTCTGTCATTCGATAGACTATCCCGTGATCGATCACGTGATAGGTCTCTGGACTCTTTGATACTTTTTTTTTTGGTACAACTCATTGGTACTTTCATTTCTCTTTAATCTCTTTATTTTGGCTTCAAATTTATCCATTTTATCCTTTTTTTTTTTGGTACAACTCATTGGTACTTTCATTTCTCTTTAATCTCTTTATTTTGGCTTCAAATTTATCCATTTTATACTTTTATTTTTTTTTGGTACAACTCATTGGTACTTTCATTTCTCTTTAATCTCTTTATTTTGGCTTCAAATTTATCCATTGTGTTTTTTCTTCTTCTTTTTCATCTGAAAAGATATTGTCCTCGAATTCTAGATTTGATGGTTCTTTGGTTTTTCTTTTTTGTTATTGGGATGCTAAAGTCAATAGAAAAACAAACAACAACTAATCTCGACCTTAAGAACCGTTTCTATCTCTTTTAAGTCTTTTGAATTCCCGAGATGGTCAAAACCGTTTAACTTACATATTTGGCGTTACTTCATCCATGTATAGTCTCATCATATACCATTTTCTTTGACCAATTTGACTAATATTGATTAACACATCTTTTCAATCTAACATTTCGATTAAAATTTTTGATGAAGTGTCACGAAACATATTATGCTTTTAAGTCCTGTAATGCTCTTTGAATGGGTGAATTTGTTTGATAAGTATCACATGGTTAGGTACAATGAATTGTACGTTAAAAGTTAAAATGTATTTACTATTTAGGTACAATGTTTTTCAAGTCCTATGTGCTCAATTATTGATAATAACCGAAAAAAAAAGGGCTCTGGATTTGTCTAAAAATAGAAAAAGAAGATGTGACATGAGACTAATATGCAAAATGAGTTTTTTTTTTTACAGGTAAATAACATTTCGTGAGTCGAACTCACAACCTCTCACTTACGAAAGAGAGACTATGCCACTAGATCAAATGGTACTAGACATTTGGTGAGTATTTTGATATGTAAAAGTTCATGATTAAAGTTTTAGTTTAATTTTAAATGAGTGATTTCATAATCTTATTTTACCCAATCACTCTTTTTTTGTTTGAAACTAAAGAGTAGAGACTTCCACAAGACGTTGCTTGCGTTATTTCGGGAAAGAAGATGGTTGAGGTTTTTTCACTTGAATATTTAAAAGCACCTCGAAAATATATTTTATTTGGTTCAATTTTTGATATTTTATTAAATGTTCAACTATTATTGACCAACACTTTTAAGTGTCTCAAAAATATAAGCCAAACAAAACACATTCAAATTGATTTTTAAAATATATATGAGCTGATAATAACTGTTTACTAAACAAACCGAACATAAACAACACTTAAAAGAGTACTGATTGATAGTATTTAGGCCCCAACAACTAAGAAAAATAATTCAATAGAGTGAATTTTACCAATCATGCCTTTATTTTAATTTTATGGTAAAAATCCTTCTTAGTATGGCAAACAAATTGTGGTACTTTTTCAGCCCATATTTCTTTGAATAAAGTGATTTTCTTGAATTTCCACACATTTCTTTCTCTCGCCCAAAATTTCCACCTCTATATAAACCCTCGTTCGCTTATATAACTCTTTTTAATTTATTCCATTTTCTTCAAAACTGAATCGTGCGTGCTCTCTCTCTCTCTCCTCCCTTCTCTTTCATGGATTTGATTATTATAGAAGCTTTACTTCCTTCTTCTCTCTAAACCTTCTCCTCCGTTAGGGTTTCGCAGAAGAAGAAGAGCTTTCCCAGTTCCGAGGAGCAACCGAAATTAGAAATCGTAGGGTTTTCTGGGAGCTTCCACACGAAGCCGCTCTGTTCATTCTCATCCTGCAACCTTCAATTTCTCTCAAATGGTTTGCTGATTCGTCGTCCTCGTCGCAATTGAACTTGCTTCAGGTTTGAGCTCTTCTCGATTCTGCTTTAGTTCTTGCAACTCGAACCTCCCTGGGTCTTCAATTCGGAATTTGAATTCGTCGCTTAGGGATTGTGTTTTTGGTTTGCTTTAGCTTTCGGTCCGTTTGGTGCTGAGAATTGGAGGAGAGAATAAGAAAGTGGAAGCCATTTCGTTTGGGGGCTTGGGAAAAGCTAAATTTTGTAGCTAGATTATGTTAGCTTAAGCTAGTTCTGAAGTGATTGGCCAAATGGCACTTAGTTAGCATATTTGATTTATAGCTTGTACCGTATGTGTCTTTATTTTAGCTCTGAGTTGTTTATATGGATTGTTTTTCGTATTTTATTTATTGAAAATGTGTGTAGTCTGTGCAGCTGGTCATTGGGGATTAATGCAATATTTGAATGACAGGTTAATTTAGTTTTCGCGAGCTGTTTCCCAGCGTTTGAGATTCTAGGTGGCGAATGTAGTGTGGTGGATTATGAATGATTGTTGCAATGGATTTGAATGCCTCGCCATTACCTGAAGATGATGAAGAGACTTTTGAAGAATACAATGCAAAGGATTACAGTGCACAGGACTACAGTGCACAGGAATATAGCGCGCCACAAGAACACGTAGAATCTGGAGTGGATATATTACGCCGGGTACTATTTTTTGTTTTTTCTTCTCTCTTTGGACTTAATCTCTGCTCATGGAGTTTTTGGTCTCGGTAATCCAGTGAGATAGAAATGATCAAATGATTGCAGTTAGATTTTGCATTTCTCTTATTTGTTGCAGTTAGGGGAACTGTTTATTGCTTAAGCTTCTAGGGTTACCATGTCCATTAGGTTTACCAAATCTTTTATTCCTTTTAAAATGTCGGAAAAGCAACACCTTGGTGGACACCCTTGCAATAGAAGAAGTCTTTTGACCCCTATAGTGTTCATTAATTTTTCTATGTCAATGCCTAAATTTTTCTTTTATTGCAACAATTGCTAATTCCAGCACTGAATTGTATTTATGCTCCATATCTTCTCAGAAGACTCTTAGGTTTCGGGCTTAACAGATGGGGGATTTAGAATACATAAGATAAGAAAAAGTTTGTAGTACACTCTCCAACTGTATTCACAATTTCTGGAAGTTCTATCTCAACGCTTTACACTTCATATCTGCCAAACAGTTGTTTCTTTTGTATCCCTCTCTCTTAAACTTTAAGTATATTATATGGGAAAACCTATGTAGTCTGAAGTATTATACCTCTCTTTTTATCTATCCTAATCCTCCGTGCACAGAATAGCCATTGCACACTTTCCTGACCTTTAGTTCTTTTCATTTCTAATGTAAATGTATCGGTGTGCATGGCTGTTAAACTTTTTCTGCACCATTTATCAGGAGCGTGAAGAAAGACGTAAGCGATTGAAACGAGACCGTCCAGATGATAGACCAGTGCCTGCATCTCAACCCCCTGCATATGAATCGTATCAAGCAAAATTTGCCAAGGTCGACACATCAAGGCTTCCTTCTGGTAAGTTATCCTTTCACATCCGTTGTTTGGTAGTGGTTATTCGTGCTAATATATTTTCATTTCCATGGATTGCATGGTATAGTGGTGTTCTACATGTCACTATAGTTTCTCTTCTAATGTGATTATTACCTTTAACATGTTCTGTTACGTCAAAAGGTGGTCCTCATACTAAAGCAGTGATTCTGCCTTTCCACATGTTTTTTGCACCAAATTTATTGCTAGAATCTGAGCAGCTCATAGTATTTGGAATATCCTTCAGCCTTTCTGTGAGGAAATTTTGAACTTCAATACTTTGTGTTGGTGTTATGGACGAACTAATTTGACATCGTGATACTTTGATTTTCTCGGTTTAACCCCCCCCCCCCCCCCCCCTCCAAAATATATTGGGACCTTTACTGCACATATTAATGTGTAGCTCCTGGATTTTCAATGAAATTGTTGTGATATTTTGTTCCATCATCATGGTGTGTGGTGAGTCAATATTCTGCATCCTGCACTTCCACTTCATGCTAGTGATGCTTCTAACATGTTGAACTGAGGAAAAATTAAGTGGGAGAAATATACTCGAAGTGTTGATGGATGAATTTAGTTCATAATAATGCTATGCTGTTATGGAATAAAATTTTCAGGATGGAGTAAAATTATTAACCAACTTCGAAGAACTTCTTTCTTTACGGTGGCAAACAGATAATTTAGAATTAGAATGTCCATATGATAGGATTGTGTACATCGGTATGGGTTTCTTTTTTTAATTCCTTTTGTAAGGGTGAAGATAACGAAGGATGATATGGAGATGGAGAGGGTATGTAGAAGGAATATATACACAGCTCGTAGGGTCACTGGAAATGGTGGGGTTCCTGTATTGATGGAGGGTTTTTTCCCTGTAGGATTGATATGATAAATGATCTTTAGCTCAGTGATATTGGAAGAGTATGGTTTAACAGTTATATAATTTTTGAAATTAACTAGTCCTGTAATCTCTCCCTAAGAGCTATGCGATTTTTATTTAATCTGAAAGGGTGTCATATATCTTTACTCTTCTCTTTCTCACTCATTTTGTTCTTCATGATGCAGGTTGGTTGGATTGCCCATCATCTGGTCAAGAAATTTATTGCATGATACCTTCTAAGGTGCCATTGTGTGAATCCTACAATGATTGTGTTCCTCCTGGTAGAAGATACTCATTTAAACAAGTCATCCATCAACAAAGAGTTTTGGGAAGAAAAGTAAGCACACTGAAATTGTAAATGCTTATTTTCTCTTTCTTTTATTTTCCTCTTCCAAACTCACAGTATTGGAACATTTGATGTCTTTTCCAATTTCTATTGATAAAAGAAGTGAAACTTAGTGTCTTCTACTTATAATGCTGTCAGAGCTAGAATATGTGGATCTTTGTAAAGCAACAGGAGTTGAAAGTAGATAGGCTAACAGAGTTGTTCTTTTGTTCTTAATGGTTAACATGATTTTTATCTTCACTCACTTTTCAGCTTGGTTTGGTGATTGATTTGACAAATACAACTCGTTACTATCAAACGACAGATTTGAAGAAAGAGGGTATTAAGCATATTAAGGTGAGTAATTGGTTATGATATCATTTTGTACTTCAGTCTGTAATATTTATACAGCTATTAATTTTATATCATTTTTGGTGTAGATTCCGTGCAAGGGACGGGATTCTGTACCTGACAACCCTTCCGTGAATCAGTTTGTATATGAGGTTTGGTTCTTATTCGACATATGCTTGTCTTTTTTTTTTTTTGGTGAAGGGATGAACCTGTTTAGTATGTAACTTATTAGATGCAAGGGTTTTACAAGAAACATAATTTTCCTCTGGATGAGTACCTTATAACCAGCCAACGATGCTTTTCTGTTTTTGCACTTTTTTAAATGTTATGCTTCCCACATGATTTCCTCCACGTGTTTATATTTGTTAAGTTATTGCTTCTTTCCACCACTATATTGGTTATTTATCAACTTTTGTTTTTGCGAATCGATATTGATAATATATGGTTAGTAGGTAAAGGTTTTGGTTATGATGCTCTGTTTATCTCATTCAGGTTATGCAATTCATGACCCGACAGAAACACACCAAGAAGTATATTCTTGTCCACTGTACTCATGGGCACAATCGCACAGGGTATATGATCATCCATTACCTAATGCGCACCTTACCAATTTCAGTCACTCAGGTACATTATGAACTCATCTAAATGTCTGAACTTAAAGTCAATTGAGCTGTTGTATTCTTTTGCTTTTATTTATTTATTTATTAGTTTTTAATGCTGCATTGCCTGCTCCACAGGCCATAAAAACTTTTGCTGATGCACGCCCACCTGGAATCTATAAACCCGACTATATTGATGCATTGTACTCGTTCTATCACGAAAGGAAGCCCGAAATGGTTGTATGTCCATCAACTCCTGAATGGAAGAGATCCTCCGAATTTGATCTTAATGGTGAAGCAGTTGCAGACGATGATGATGATGGAGGTCCAGCTGCTCCTTCTCATGTATGAATAGTCTTGAATGTTGACTTGATTTGTCGTTTTTGATGTTATTTTCTGCTTTATTAGTGACATGACGATTGAGAAATTCAGTAAACAATAAGTGATGTTCTGATTGTTGCGTTGCACAGAAAAAGGACCACCTTTTATGTCCAATAACACTTAAATAGTATTTGTTTCATTGTTACTATTCCGTTACTTGCATTTATGTTTGACCTTGCAATGAAAATGAATCGCTTCTTTACAATTTTTTTGGGTGCTTCTTAGAATCTTATATGCCTAAGCTTCGACACGCCTTCTTCATTGCAGGAGAATCAGGAAACGGATGGAGTAATGACAAATGATGATATCTTGGGGGATGAAATACCTCGCGATCAGCAAGAGGCAATGCGGCAGTTCTGCTATCAGTCACTTAAGCTGCCTCCTGGGGTAGGCATGTTGAAACCTATATCTCTCTTTGGTTGTTGCTGGTTTCACTTTGTATCACTAGTTCTTGAGTTTGGCTGTTGAGATTTGATTTCTACTGGTTTCATTTATCTCTAATTTCATTTTCTAAAATTTCAGAAAAGAGGAAACGCACAATTTCCAGGGTCGCACCCAGTTTCTCTTAGCAGGTTTAACATCACCTTGTTTTTGTTTATAATTTTTAAGACATTTTATAGTTTCAGGCTTTCAGCGTTGAGCTCCACCTCTACTTACCTAAATATTGATCTATGTAGTGAGCTGTATAATTTTATCATAAGTTGAACACTGTTTGAGATTAACCTATCTTGCTAGCATGCCTTTTGCTTTTCATTTTATAAGGAAAATTTATTCTGTGAGGAAAAAAATTGTTGGTCATGGTAACCAAATATAGTAGTTCGAGTTATTTCTAGCACTGAACAAGTCTATTGAAATAGGTGAATGATTTTTCAGTTGAGATTTTGAACATTTGTAAGTATTACGTTTTAGGAGCTATGTAGGGGCAGAATTTGTAGTTCGTTTTGTGCTTAAGGAACAAATATTGTTTAGCTTTTACCTGGATATTTGTCTATAGCTCTAATTCTCTACAATGTCCTGGTAATATGTATTTTGAAAAATACAAATTGATTGTCCTGAAGTCTTGTGTGTGAGATTGTGTTAGATGATAGATGATGACCAAGTCCTGCATGTATCTGTAAAGGCGCTTTCCCAAGTACTTGCATGTTGTCTTTATTGTTGTATACTGTAGATATGAAATTTTGTTAGAATCAACAAGTTGCTGTTGATTATTTGATAGTTCTGTTTGACTTAGTTTCACTCGTGGATTTGATATATGGGCTTCTGTTTCATGCAGGGACAACTTACAGCTATTGAGGCAACGTTATTATTATGCTACATGGAAAGCTGATGGAACAAGATATATGATGTTAATAACTATGGATGGATGTTTCTTGATTGATAGGAGTTTTAATTTTAGGAGGGTACAAATGAGGTTTCCCTGCAAACACACAAATGATGTACGTCTGCAGTTTCTTATTGAAAAGTTTAATGATATTAATAAAGTTTCCTTCGAAGTTTGGAATGACCTTTTCATTTGTTATGGCTTGTAAGGTTTCAGCTGATAAGGTTCACCACTTCACGTTATTGGATGGGGAGATGGTAATTGATACTGTGCCAGATTCACAGAAGCAAGAGAGAAGATACCTTATCTATGATATGATGGCGATCAACCATGTTTCTCTCATAGAGGTTTGTTTTTGCCTCTGATCTGTCTTTTTTGCTGGGTTAAGTGATCTCATATTTATAATTTTTTTTATTGGAGCACCAGACTTTTAAACCAAAAATGCTCTTTTCCAGATGTCCAAAATCTCTGACCTTTTCCCTTCATATAGTGTAGTTATATGATCTGAACCATAGATGGTGCAAATCACTCTTTAAAGATCTTCTGTATGAAAAATTCAGTCAAATTGGAGATTGTTTTGTCAGTGAACTGTACCAGACAAAGGATGGTTCAGCATGAGTATGTTAACTTCTACCAAAACTGTCTTTTGTTGGATAAAACTGGTTGATTAAATTATCTCCAGTTGGTTGAATTTTTATAGAGATGATCTTTAAAAGGTGTTGTAGAAAATGAACAATTCTGATCATGACACATCAATGTGAGATTTATGCATGTAGGAAAGGGTTTGGATGAGCATGTCCAAATTGATTTGATAGTAAACTAATTATTTTAGAGTTAGAACCAGTTACAATTGAATCTTCTGATACAGAAGCAGTATTAGATCTCTATTGGGAATTGCATTGTGCTCATTGTACCCTTGTTCTTTATTTGAAATGGTAGAATCACAAAGATATTTCAATCTTTCAGGTTTTTCTTTTGGGACACAAAGATATTGAGTAGAGATATTACTGTGTTTTTATCCGCCTTAGTTTTAGTCAGTTGTTTCCAATTTAATTCATGTAATCATTACATCTTGTGCTTTATCTGTTCAAAGATAATATCATTTTTGCTTGCATTTTTTTTCTTCCAACTGCCAGTATTTCATGGTTTGATATATTTGAATTGTTGCAGCGGCCATTTTATGAGCGGTGGAAGATGCTTGAGAAAGAGGTCATAGAGCCTCGGAATCATGAGCGCCACAATATCTACCAAAGTAGGAATCCTTACTATAGATATGACTTAGAACCATTCAGGGTATGTATCAGTTACTCTGGGTAGGCGTCAACTTTGTTGAACTAGTTTTTGCTGGGATTGATTTTCTAAGTATGTTTATCAGGTAAGGAGGAAGGACTTTTGGTTGCTCTCTACGGTTACCAAACTTTTGAAGGAATTCATTCCAAAGCTTTCACATGAGGCTGATGGTCTTATTTTTCAGGTGATCCTTGATCATAAATGGTCAATTGACTATAACATTACTTTGAGACACAGACACACACACACACACATATTTACATGTATTATTTGTGGCTGCGGATTGTTATGTGCTTCATATTGTCCTTGGTTTCAAAGAATTAATTACCCATAATTTCTATATGCAAGGGCTGGGATGATCCATATGTTCCCCGTACACATGAAGGACTTCTAAAGTGGAAATATCCTGAAATGAACTCGGTGGATTTTCTGTTTGAGGTTGTTCTCTTACCTTTATTATTGAGATGGTGCACATGATATTCTTTTTGAATCCTCAAGATTGACCTCGTTTTCTCATATAGCTACTTTTTTCTGGATAGGTTGGTGAAGACGATCGACAACTGCTTTTTCTATACGAACATGGAAAGAAGAAACTAATGGAAGGAAATAGGGTTGCATTTAAAGGTCTCTTTGTTATTTTATATTATGTTTTTATTTTTTGTTCCTTATTCAAACTTGGTTTACTGAGATTGTTTTGCTTCAAATCTTTTACGTTTACACTGTGTGCAGATTGATCCCAAATGAATGGTTGAGAATCAGTCTTTTGAGATCCATGTAAAAAATGATGGAAGAAAACATCTATTGTTTCCTTAACCAAATTTTTTTCTCCTGTCATTGCTTAAAAGTCTTATGGGAAACCGTGGGAAATCATTTAATATTTTAAAGTCGTGGCTTTGGGCACAGACAGTTCTCTTTTCTCTTTGATGGCGTGACCCAATTCTGCTTTCCATTTAAATGCTTATGTTTCTGGTGGTTTTATATATCTATTGGCTTATCAATGAGCTTTTTCATTGCCCCATGTTTTGTATCATATAGTTAGTCTTCTGCACTCAAGTTGGCTCTATGATCTATCATTAGGTTCTATTGGGTGTCTTTTCAGACATTATGATTAATTTTCATAACTTTTCCTGTGCATCAGATGGTTCAGACAGCTCCTTTTATTCAGGAAAAATAGTAGAATGTTCTTGGGATATGGAAGCAAATGTATGGGTCTGTATGCGCGTCAGGGTCGATAAATCCACTCCCAATGATTTCAATACCTACAGAAAGGTCTGTCCACACATTGTATTATACTTTTTTCTTTATTTCTGTTTGATCCTACTGCACTCATTAGTTGCTATTTTGAATACAGGTTATGAAAAGCATAAAGGATAATATTACGCAGGACGTCTTGTTGGACGAGATATATGAGATCATTCGTCTGCCTATGTATGCTGATAGGATACGGAATGACAGCAAAGCAGCTCAGCAGCATTTAGCACGGCGGAGGTGACAAGGGGGATGATGATCAAGAGCAGTTAAAGGTTACCCTTAGCCCCTGCAGTGCAAGTCATGGAGAGTTCTATTTGCTTGAAGTTGGGGATATCAGCTGCTAAACCACAAGGATTTGTATAACTAGCCAAGTTTAGCTGTAAGTTGTACTGAGTGCTGTGCTGGTGCGTTGTATGATCCAGTTTGGGACACACCAGATGGGCCCCGGGATTTATTGTCAGATTTATTTTGGTTCTGATAGTTGTTCAGATAAAAGAGGAGTAGGGTTAGTGTCGCCATGTATATTTCTGATGTTGATGATGATTATCAAGTTGTTTAAAAAGCTAGGCATTTTTTACAATCCAAAGCTTTGCACCTTCCCCCCTCTGTGAATATAACTTTAGGTACAGCAATTGACTTGCTCTCTCCAATCTTGCTGCTCCTTGTTAAGCCCTTGTTTTTTGTTTTTGTTTTTATTTATGTCTTTTTTCTTTAGGGGACGTCAATTAATCCCATTTGGGGAGCTTAGTAACCGGCTTCTCTTTTGGTTAACTGGAGGGCTTTTCCCCAAAACAAACTAATCTAGGCCTCAGAAAGACCGTAAATATTGTCATCAAGATGCTTCAATGCACTCAGAAAGGCAATCAAGAGTGGCAGCATTTCGACGAAGAACTAGCCGCAAAGAAGAGCCAAGTACCGCCAGTTTAGGGGCTGCTCATTGTGGCTGAAGAGCTTCCATTTGCAGCATATGGAAAGTTACTTTTAAAAATGGGGGTGCTTGAAATGTATTTTAGAGCACTTGTTGAAGAAATCTTCAATTAAAAGCAAGAGTGTCTCGTGTTTTTGTACGGTCTTAAACCGTTTCGAAAGACAAAACGCCAAATTTTTTTTAGAATAAAGACTAGATTCATCGATCACCTCATTATTTGGTACCTAATTTGAAATCACAATGAGATTCCATACTTGGAAGACGGAAATACAAAAAAGAAATGTGATTTTTGTATTTGGGAGCATTGTTTTGTTTTCTTCATTTTTTGACATTATCTTACAAAAACAGTCTTTACTATTTACCGTTAAGAGTCTCTAGTCGCTCGCTACTTATAGTTTCGGTGACACCCACCGGCCGCGCTCATTTTACCAGTCACCGGACTCTGAATCCCCTTCAACCTCTTCCATCTCTCTCACGTAAATCGTAGTCTACTCATTCCCAAGGGGCCATTTCCAGTCCTCCACTGTTGACTGACTTGACTCTACCCTCCCATGTCCCAACACTCTCTCTCTTCTCTGCCCCCAACACTCTCTCACTAGTCAACTACGATCCGAGATTGCTTAGAACCGTAGCCAGTAGCTAGGGTTTATCTCCTCTCACCGCAATTGGATCGGTTCAAACGAAGACCATATGAAATCCGACGGGATTCGGGTGGTTTTTCTGATCTGTTTAATTCTTTGCGACGGCTCGAAATTCGTTCGCGGCGCCGATGGGCCGGCCAAGAATAAATTCCGGGAACGCGAGGCCAGCGATGACTCCCTTGGCTATCCAAACATGTATGTTTTTGAATACCTTTGATTAGTACATCATCGCTCGGATTTGCATTGGCGTTTTGATTGTATTGAATTGAAATGCTTGTGTATGTGTTTTAGAGATGAGGATGCGTTGTTGAATACACAGTGCCCTGCGAAATTGGAGCTCAGATGGCAAACGGAAGTTAGTTCTAGTATCTATGCTACGCCATTGATCTCCGATATTAATAGGTAAAAGGAGAATTTGTGGTTTTGCTTCGGCGTTTTGAGAGAGGAATTGATGAAATCCACCGATTTTATTCTGTGTTCTTTGTTTTGATGTTTTCAGTGATGGAAAGCTTGAGATTGTGGTGCCATCTTTTGTTCACTATCTTGAAGTTTTGGAAGGTTCCGACGGAGACAAACTCCCCGGTACAGAAAGCTTTTATGTATATTTTCTTTTCGGTGTTTGCAGTGTTGAAGTTTGGTGCAAGTGATTTTTATGAGTCTATCTGCTTGATGGTTTTTTAGGTTGGCCTGCTTTTCATCAGTCAACTGTACATGCAAGTCCTCTCCTGTATGATATCGATAAGGATGGCGTGAGAGAGATAGCTCTAGCAACCTACAATGGTGAAGTTCTCTTTTTCAGGTAATTGTACAATATTGTTGCATCGTTCAGTTATAGTATCACAAGCCTATATTTTCCTATCTGCGTTTTGATTATTTGACTGCTCATAGCTGTTCTGCGTATGTTTTCTTTTAGGGTCTCAGGCTACATGATGGTAGATAAACTAGTAGTACCTCGTAGGAAAGTTAAAAAGAATTGGTTTGGGGGTTTGCATCCAGATCCCGTTGATCGTACCCATCCAGATGTTCATGATGACCTTCTTGTCATGCAGGCCACTAATATGAATTCAAATCCTCGTAAGTCAACTGCATATTCTAATGACTGCTATTTTGTTTTATGATGTTTCGGATGAGAGTCTTGAGCCCCTCAGAGTATTTTCTGACTTTATATAATTGTGAAAAGTATTTCCTTTCACTGGATCTAACCATGTCTGCATTGCTTGTTGTCTTGTAGAAACAGAGGAAAATACAACTAAAATAAACAATTCTGCTACTGTTGCAACAGAAAGCCATCCTGGTGTTAATACTTCAACTTCTGTTTCCAATGATGGCCATCCTGAGTTAGATACTAATACTACTGTTTCAAAAGAAAGTGATCCCGGCTTAAGTACTCCAGCTAAAAACGAAAGCCACCTTAGCATGGTCAAGGCATCAAATCCAGAGGTTGAGAAGAAAGCAAATTTAAGTCCGGTAGAAACAGACATCAAGCAATCTACAAGCACAGAGAAGTCTTCTGTCAACAATGTGCCAGTGGAAACTCTGAATGCCGAGAAGGGGACTAGTTCGGTTAGACGGCTTTTGGAGGACAACAATTCTAGCAAATCACAGGATGGTGGTTCTGAATCCAAAGATAATAATGAGGACATTCCTGTTGCAACTGCAGAAAATGATGGTGTTCTCGAAGAGGATGCTGATTCATCTTTTGAGTTACTCCGTGACAATGATGAACTGGCCGACGAGTATAACTATGACTATGATGATTATGTTGATGAAGAAATGTGGGGAGATGAGGAGTGGACTGAAGTGCAACATGAGAAAATAGAAGATTATGTCAATGTTGACGCACACATCTTGTGCACTCCTGTGAGTTTTCACTTTAATGATTTTCTTACACATAGTTACACACTTCCACACGAATTGATTAATCATGGACTTGCATACACGTGCAGATATGTATGTTATCTATGGATATACTTTTTTGCCTGATGCAAAATTTGGCTGACAGTATGCACTTCATTATTTCATCAGGTCATAGCGGACATTGATAATGATGGAATATCAGAAATGGTTGTTGCCGTTTCTTACTTTTTTGATCATGAGTGAGTTCTCTTCCATAGTGTAAAATATAGTTTCTTTTCTTATTGTTGGAATCCATATATAAATGATGAATGGTTACTTATTTGACCTTGAACTGAAAATGATGGTTGTTTGTTAAAGTAGAATCAATTTCAGAACCTTCAACCCTTTAATTTTCACAACAGAAGTATTTTACCTCCTGAGTTTAGAGACTTTATGTAGTATAGCTGGTAAAGAGGCTATGAACTTTAGAGGTTTTATCAGAGAAAGAATATCGTGTCATTCTTGACACTAGGCGATGGACTTCAGAGGTTTTATGACTTTATCGAAGAAAGAATATTCTTGCAATAGGAGTTATATCCGTATCTGGCTTAGTTATTTGCTCAAAACTACATAACTATTTATTGATAACCAGGAGAAACACTTGATGAGATCATTTGATATGATACAAATTATTCAAGAAGGATAAAGTGGGTAGGTTGTGTTGTGACTGACATCTGCATTTTTGTGGTTTCGGCTATGGAGAACTAAATCCACAGGAGAAATTGTTGGCTACTGTTTTAGTTTCATTCTTTGGTGAAATCAATTTAAGATATTTTCTTGTTTGAAATGTAGATCATATATAGTCTATGCTTATTTGATGATCTCAGAGTAATTAGCCACCTTATACGCTGGCAGGTACTATGACAACCCAGAGCATATGAAGGAATTGGGTGGCATTGATATAGGAAAATATGTAGCTGGTTCCATTGTTGTGTTCAACCTTGACACTAAACAAGTAAAGTGGACTGCTGATCTAGATTTGAGTACAGAGACTGGAACATTCCGTGCTTACATATATTCCTCTCCGACTGTCGTTGATTTGGATGGTGATGGGAACCTGGACATTCTTGTCGGAACTTCATATGGCTTGTTCTATGTGTTAGATCATCATGGTAAATAATTTTTAAATTTTTTTTTTATGTGGTTAAGGTTGCAGTGTACTCATTGCCATTCCTAGGCTAGCTAACATTTCTAGCATAGACTATGACATGAGTTGCTTTAAATTTTGGGACTGTTATGTAAGATGCTGGATCATGTTCAGCTTGAAAAGGAATCTTTGTTTTGTGATTTGGAAACTAAGATTGTTTCTTCTATTCAGGCAAGGTGAGGGAAAAGTTCCCTCTTGAAATGGCTGAAATTCAAGGAGCTGTTGTTGCAGCTGATATTAATGATGATGGAAAAATTGAACTAGTGACTACTGATGCTCATGGAAATGTTGCTGCATGGACTGCTCAAGGAGTAGAAATTTGGGAAACGCATCTTAAGAGTCTAGTTCCCCAGGTAATTTTTTGTTCAAGATCTACTTGATGCAAGTTGTGCATCATATATAGTGCCAGACTTTTGCCTCATGGTAGGTAAATTAATTTTTGAACTCTAATTTGTTTTGCTCTGGACTAGAAAATATTAGTTTACAATGTTGTTTTGTTGGATAGCTTATTACACCTTTTATGTTTACCTATTTATATTTTCATTTGTTTAAGACCCTTGTGCCCCTTGGTTTCTGCATATTAATGCTTTGATGTTTTGAGAATCTAGATATGTGATTTGAGATTTTTGGTCCTGTGTGTGGTTAAGGAAATATTATCATAGTTCATGGTAATGCGGTCTAATATCCATTTATTGTGTTCCTCAGGGTCCCACCATCGGTGATGTTGATGGGGATGGCCGTACTGATGTTGTGGTTCCAACACTATCAGGGAACATATACGTTCTTAGTGGCAAAGATGGGTTGATTGTTCGTCCTTATCCATATAGAACTCATGGGAGGGTTATGAGTCAAGTTCTTCTAGTGGATTTAAGTAAAAAAGGAGAGAAAAAGAAAGGACTCACTCTTGCTACAACATCATTTGATGGATATTTGTACCTTATTGATGGACCAACAGCATGTGCAGATGTTGTTGATATTGGTGAAACTTCGTAAGATGTCTTGAAATCCTTCAATATGTAGATCTCCGATTACTTTCCCTCTTTCCATGGGTCTGAAAGCTGCCTGACACTTTTAATCTCTGCATGACAGATATAGCATGGTCTTAGCAGATAATGTTGACGGTGGAGACGATCTTGATCTTATTGTTACAACCATGAATGGCAATGTTTATTGCTTCTCAACTCCAGCTTCACATCATCCCCTTAAGGCAGGATAGCTCTTCAAAGCTGATATTTGGATGACTTCTGTTTTCTTTGGTTTCTAAATATTTGAGCATTGTATCTTTCTCAGGCATGGAGAGTACCTAATCAGGGGAGAAATCATCTTGCAAATAGATACAACCGTCAAGGTATCTTTGTTAAACATTCATCAAGAGCTTTTCGTGACGAAGAGGGCAAGAACTTCTTTGTGGAGATTGAGATCATAGATGACTATAGATACCCATCTGGGTTGCAAGCCCCATACACTGTCACAGTAAGTTGTTCCTTCCCACCAGATTGAATTGGCTGGAGTCATTGACACATCTCTTTGTTATGTGGTTGTTTCTATGAAACTCATTCTGTCCTTTTTTGTTCCTTCAATTATGCAGACAACCTTGTTGGTGCCTGGTAATTACCAAGGAGAGAGAAGGATAAAGATAAACCAGACCTTCAATCGTCCTGGAAAGTATCGTATAAAGCTTCCAACAGTTGGTGTAAGGACTACTGGGACTGTTGTGGTCGAGATGGTTGACAAGAATGGACTCTATTTTACAGATGATTTCTCCCTCACATTCCATATGTATTACTACAGACTGTTAAAGTGGCTGCTTGTCCTGCCAATGTTGGGGATGTTTGGTGTACTCGTAATCCTTCGTCCTCAGGAAGCTGTGCCTTTGCCATCATTTTCACGAAACACTGACTAAAGTTTCTACCTTGATCAAAACGTGACACATCCCCACTTTGTACCAATGGCGGTTACAGCAGCATTGGCAACTTCAGTGACCATCTTTTATGGTTCAGTTGGTGATCTGTGTTGCTGAAAATTCTCGAGTGTTGAACAGTAGATGTCGGAACTTTGTAACATAGTTGAAATGAGTTAGGACGACAGGAATGAACACCAAATCCTAGTTTTCTCCTTTATATTGTTTAGACGTCCTCTAGCTAATGGAGATGTAGTGAACAGTAATTAGTTAATTTTTCTTCTTAATTCCATACCGTGTAATAATACTATTATACTTGAAATTTAGCTTTCACTTGATGCATTAATATTCTTGACCCATCTAAATCTCCTGTACTTGTAAACAGAGATTGGTAACTCTAATATCGTTACCTAAAATGGATGATTCTATTTGTGGCAGCCGCTAAGTTTCTTGTGGATCATGCGCTCTAAGCTGCTGACCAATTCAAAATTGTTGTAAAAACAAAGCCATATCAGATTGAAACCAAAATTATACGACCCAGAAACCAATGTCAGAGTCCCCTGCTCAATTTCTACTAAATGATGCCTTGAACAAATTGTCAAATACAGAGCAAAAGAAACATAGGTGTACTCAAACCATACCAATTAAGGCTTACAGAAGCAGAAATTGATTACAGCAAAGTCTTATAAAAGAGCTCTAAGCAATTAGAACACAGGCCTCTTTCCAAGCCTCTTGATCTCTTTGTCCATATTCCCAGTAAGCATCAATCCAAACATCTTGTAATCACATAACAGAGACCAAAACGGATGCCCAAACGTCGCCGGAATATTCCCTTCGACAAAGAAATGGCTGTACCAAGCAAATCCATACCCAGTGAGAGGCACAAAGATCAGAAGCCACCAATTGAACAGAGCCGAGATTATGAAGAAGATGATACTAACAAGGGTCCCCACAAAATGCAAACGCCTTGTCGATGGTTTCGAGTGTTGGCTCATGTAGAAGGCCCAGAACTCATCCAAGCTCCTGAAATTCATTTCTTTTCAGTGAAGGAAGAGTGACCCAATTGAGAAAAACGTTGTCTGGTGATATACAAATAGGGATTCTGATTGTTTTCAAGGAATTCAAAGGTTTTGAGGCTAATTGGGTTCTGGGTGTGCCTGAAATGATCGTGGGGTTGAGCAGGAAATTGATGCCTTGGTGGTGGAGGCGTTTGTATCAAGAATTAAAAAGAGTAGGGGTTCGAAGGTTGAACAGTTTCTCTCTGTGTGGTGTGGCTTGATTGATCAAAGAAGCCAAGAAGGCAAGAAGGTTTAGGGGTCTCCTCACTTTGGACTCATCATCTTTAGTCTTGTTGATCCTTCTTTCTTGTTTGTAACCACAGTATAAGAGAGAATTGACTAATTTTTAATCTTTTGAATATTCTATTTAATACAAATGAATAATTTTCAGGACTCTACTGTTCTTGTTCTTGTTTCATTATTGGTCCTACCCGAATCAGCCCCCATTGGGTGGATGAAAATGTAGCAAAATGGAAATTTTCTTGGCCAGAATAAATTTTCATGGCCTAATTTTTTTTTTTTTTGTGGGAACCTAAATTTCATTTTGTTTAAGGACAAGTAAATTGACAGAGAGAGAGAGAGAGAGATAATAGAGTTTCAAGTGTGTCTTTCATTTCATTCAAAGGAGGTATTTATAGGGATACATTTTGAAGTAAATAATGATACAACTTGATGGCATCTTCAATTGTAGCCTCTCCTTGTGGCTTCTTCATTTGCAGCTTTACATTGTGGTTGTGATGATGATGATTGCCACACTTGTTCCCCATTGGCATAAAGCTTGACTCACAAGTCATTATACCTAAAATACCTATCTTATACATGACATAGACATTTTATACTATGAACAATACAACATGTTTCATATATACTACAACACTCCCCCTTGGATATTTCATGTTGATAGTATTTGTCTAAGCCGTGCGCTTCGAAATTGCCTCGTTAAAAACCTTGCCAAGTAATAAAACCCTGTGGGAAAAAACAACCTTGGTCGAAGGAGAAAAAGAGTGCAACGCGCATTGAGCGTGGAGTATGATTCTAGATACTCCCCCTGATTTAGACTCCCCCTGAAGATGAGAGTTCGGATAATCTTCTTAATCCGATACTCTTCACATGTTTCTCGAAATGGGTTTTTGGTAACGACTTAGTAAATAAGTCCGCTACATTATCCTCTGATCGGATTTGATTTACTTCAATGTTTAGAAGTGTTTGCTGTTGCTGATTGTAGAAGAATTTCGGCGATATATGTTTAGTATTGTCACCCTTGATAAAACCTAATTTCATTTGCTCAATACAAGCTGCATTATCTTCGTAAATGCATGTAGGTTTATCCGTGGTAAACTTCAAACCACAAGTTCCTCGAATGTGTCTATTTATAGACCTTAGCCATATGCATTCACGCACAGCTTCATGTAGAGCAATAATCTCTGCATGATTTGAGGAAGTAGCGACAAGTGTCTGTTTTGTAGATCTCCAAGATATCGCCGTGCTTCCCATGGTAAAGACATAACCTGTTTGGGAGCGACCTTTATGGGGGTCAGAGAGATACCCTGCATCAGCAAAGCCCATCAAAACATTATTTTTATTTTGATGGAGGGGAGGAGGAGAACGTCGGTCACCATGGATGGTGTTGCCGGCGTCTGTATTACGGAAGGTGGCTTTTTGCCTCATAGGGTCTGATCCCAATCTTCCGTCTTTTATTTTCTCTCTGTAGGGATAAAACAAGCCCATATCAATCGTACCTTTTAAGTATCGAAAGATTGTCTTTATGCCAATCCAATGGCGGCGTGTTGGCGCAGAACTATGTCGAGCTAACAAGTTCACTGCGAATGAGATATCTGGCCTTGTGCATTGTGCTAAATACAATAATGCGCCTATCGCACTTAGATAGGGTACTTCAGCCTCTAATAATTCTTCGTCCTCATCCTTTGGACGAAACGGATCTTTTGTGGGCTCAAGACTTCGGCCGATCATGGGAGTACTTACAGGCTTTGCTTTATCTTCATTAAAGCGCCTTAGTAATTTTTGAGTATATGCTGACTGATGGATCATAATCCCATCACTACGGTGCTCGAGTTCTATTCCGAGGCAAAACCGTGTTTTCCCAAGATCTTTCATCTCAAACTCGGATTCCAAATATTTAGCAGTTTCCTTTAACTCATTTAGAGTTCCAATTAGGTTCATGTCATCGACATAAACTGCTACAATTGCAAATCCGGAACTTGTTCTTTTAATGAACACGCAAGGGCATATTTCATTGTTAATATATCCCTTTCCAATCAAGTAGTCACTTAGACGGTTATACCACATCCGTCCGGATTGTTTCAATCCATATAGTGAGCGTCTTAATTTTATTGAAAACGCGCTCCGTGGTTTAGAGCCACTTGATTTTGGTAATTGAAGTCCATCAGGAACCTTCATATATATCTCTGAATCTAGATCCCCATAGAGATATGCTGTAATTACATCCATAAGCTGCATGTCAAGTTTTTCGGAAACTACCAAACTGACAAGGTAGCGGAACGTTATAATGTCCATTACGGGAGAGTATGTCTCCTCGTAGTCGATTCCAGGGCGTTGTGAGAAACCTTGCGCCACGAGGCGGGCTTTATATCTCATCACCTCATTTTTCTCATTACGTTTTCTAACAAAGACCCATTTATGGCCAACAGGCTTTATATTTGGTGGTGTCAGCATTATAGGCCCAAATACCTGTCTCTTTGTTAGTGAATCCAATTCAGTCTGGATCGCATTTTTCCATTTAGGCCAATCCGCTCTTCGTTGACATTCTTCAACAGAGCGAGGTTCGATATCATCATATTCTATGATTCCTTTTGCAATATGATATGCAAACGCATCATCAATTGCCATAGAATTTCTATCCATCATCTCATATACATTATTGTAATTTATGGAGATTTCTCTATTCTCTGGAGTTGGTTCTGACATTGGAGCGTCCCCCAATGGTGTCTCTTGGACATAACCATAATCCGGAATATTCTCGTGAGATGGATTATTCATATCTATGATTAATGGATTATTATTTTGTGCCAAACTCGCCTTCTTTCTTGGGCGAGAATCCATCGAACCTATAGGTCTCCCGCGCTTCCTGGCAGGAGCCGTGGGCCTAGCCAATGTGTCACCCATAGAGGGAACGTTGGCGCCATTCTCATGTATTTTTGAGATGGCATTATGTCTTTTAGGGACATCAATCCTTGCAGGTGTATTTGCAGCAGGTATGTGTGATCTCGTCACTTTAGCGATATCAGAAAACGCATCAGGCATCGATTCTGCTACGTTCTGAAGATCGAGAATTCTCTGCACTTCTTTTTCAGATTGTGCAGTTCGGGGATCAAGATGAGACAAAGTGGGGACAAACCACGACAATTCCTGTCCCTTTTGTTGAACATTAGTTATGTTCATGTCTCCCCCTAAAGACCTGAAGACTGTCTCATCAAAGTGACAATCCGCAAATCTAGCGGTAAATAGATCACCTGTCAAGGGTTCTATGTAGCGGATTATGGTTGGGGAGTCATAGCCAACATAAAGGCCTAATCGTCTTTGAGGACCCATTTTAGTGCGCTGTGGTGGCGCAATTGGCACATAGACTGCACACCCAAATATGCGTAAATGTGAGACATTAGGCTCATACCCAGTCACCATCTGGGATGCAGAAAAAGGTTGGGTGGCAGTGGGCCTTAGACGAATAAGCACAGCTGCATGTAATATTGCATAGCCCCAAGCAGAAATAGGGAGATTGGTGCGCATAACCAATGCCCTAGCAACCATTTGAAGTCTTTTAATGGCAGCTTCTGCGAGACCATTTTGGGTATGTACATGAGGGACGGGGTGTTCAACCTCGATCCCAATGGACATGCAATAATCATCAAAAGTTTTTGATGTAAACTCCCCAGCATTGTCAAGACGAATTGACTTAATAGGATGATCAGGGTGGTGAGCCCTTAACTTAATAATTTGTGCTAGGAGTTTAGCAAATGCAGCATTTCTTGTGGATAAGAGCACGACATGTGACCAACGTGTCGATGCATCAACCAACACCATAAAATATCTAAATGGTCCGCAAGTTGGATGGATAGGTCCACAGATATCACCTTGTATTCTTTGTAAGAATGGTATATTTTCTTTAATGTCTTTTGCATAGGATGGTCTCGATCCTACTTTTGCTAAAGAGCAAGCTTTGCAAAACGAATGATATGCTTTAGAAGTAATTCTTTGAACCTCTTTTTGGTTCGTATTCCTTTTTGTTTTAAAGAATGGATGTCCGTGTGAAGTTTTTAATATACGGATCATCATATCACGACCTGGGTGTCCCAAACGGTCGTGCCAAAGCCTGTATGTGTCGGAATCCCATAATTTTTCATTCATGACATGGTTGGATTCAATGACTCTAATAGTGGTTGCGTACAATCCACTAGAGCGACACGTGAGTTTCTCTAATACTCGTGTATTTCCGTAGTTATTAGAGGTGATGTAAAGGAACTCTTGTCCATTCTCACAATGTGTTTTCACATGAAAATCATTGGCTCTTATATCTTTAAAACTTAATAGGGTTCTTCCAGCCCTTGGAGCATATAAAGCTTCGGCGACATTAATATTTGTGCCATTCGGCAATAGAAATTGAGCTGGTCCACGACCATGAATCAATTGAGATGGTCCTGCCATCGTGGTCACTGAAGATTGACTAGGTGTCATCCATAAGAATAATTGCCTATGTCGTAATATAGTATGTGTGGTGCCACTATCAAGAAGGCATTCCAATTCTCCCGAAGACATACTGAAAAATAAAGTTCGGAATATTAACACATGTCAATGACATTGATAATGCGATACTTTATTAATAGGGAAAATAGTCAATGATTACATCAAAGTTTCCAAAGTTTATTCCAATATAAAATCAAACTTTATACAAATTGTAATTGCTCAATCCGTTTGGTAATTTCAATAAAATATGACCAGGTAAGTATAGAGATGTTGGTGGAGCGAGGCTCGCTTAAGTACCATGATCTCAATTACTTGCCTAGACATCATACTTCATTGAGTACGCCACATAAGAAAAAGTCAATACAATTGTTATTTGACTAAGGCACATTTGCCGTTTTATTGGAAAATAGAAAAGACTATTTTAATCAAAGTCTGCGGCATCCTCGTGCTCTTCATTTCCAGCTTTGAAGTCTTTTATGGTGAGAATTACATCTTCACCATCATCTTCTTCAGCAAGGTGAGCTTCTTGCTCCCTCATTTCCCTGTACTCCTTGTAGCTTGCAGCTAGTTGTGTACTTGCTTGGCATTGCTTAAACCAATGCTCGATTGATCCACACCTATGACACACGTCATTGTGATTGACTTTCTTTATTTGAGGTGCACGTTGTGGATATTCCCTAGGCGGGTTGTTGCTGCTACTACCACGGCGTATTATGCGACCTCCACGGCCCACAGTGTTACGGCCCATGGTGTTGTTATATTCTCCTCTCCCACGTGTGGATTTGCCACCACGTGTGCTCGCTCCAAAGTTGTGGTTTCCTTCCTTATTGGGGCGGTTGTATGGACCCATGCGTCCGTCATTTCCCTTGTTAGGGTATACATGCCCCTTATTAGTAGGGTACCGCTCCTTGCGCCCTTTCTTGGGTGCATTATAATTCGCCTCACGAACGCTTTTGGTTCCTACGGGCCTTGAATTATAATTCTTTATAAGGATATTGTCGTGCTTCTCATCTACCGACAAAATATTGATAAGTTCATTGAACTTCGTAAGTCGTCCAGCATTATATTCAGTGCGATATTGCTTTGATAGTATAATTGCTGCGACGGGGAAGGTGGAGAGAGTTTTCTCAATCAGCTCTTCTTCTGTGAGAGGGTTTTCACAGAACTTCAGCATGGCTCTTAGCCGAAGAGCTTCTGAATTGTATTCAGCAACAGACTTGAAGTCGGAGAAGCGTAAATTGTTCTATTGAATCTTCAAGTCAGGGAGGAGGGAATCTTGGATATTATCAAAGCGCTCTTCTAGCGCTACCCATAGGTCCCTTGCATCTTTGATGGACATATACTCTAATCTGAGTGCTTTGTCCATATGGCGTCGCATCAAGATAATTGCTTGTGCATGCTTTATGGGTGTTCGTTGGAACACAAGGCCCGCGTTTGGTGCCTGGATTATGGGCAATATCCCTTTTGATGTGAGATGGTTCTCAACGTCGGTTCTCCAACTATGGTAATCCGAACCAGTTGAGTCAAGGATTTGAAAATCGAGTCTAGGTTCATTCGACATCCTTGAAATAAGAAGAAAAAGATGTATTAGTTTCGGAGTTTAAAACTTCCACGAAAAACTAAATTAATAAGATTTCCGAGCTATGCTACCAAGAAATCAATTTCCAAAAATATTTGGATTAGACCGAAACAATGATGTTTAGTAAGGTCATAAATCGATGCTTGCGGACGCTCTTAGTCCGGATATTATGAACACTCTTAGTTCATTGACCACGAACGCTCTTAGTTCGTTTAGCGTGAATTTCTATAATTCCGCTTTTTAATTGTAAGTTCCCAAAAACAGAAAAAGAGGAGAAAAATAAATAAAAACTCAAAAGCGGGAACTTTTAGTAAAAAATACCTTGAAATAGTGTTGTCGGAAATGACCGAAAAAGTTGCCCAAAAGTCGCCGGAAAAGTGTCGGAAAGTCGCCGGAAAAGTGTCCGAAAAGTCGCCGGAAAAGTGTCGGAAGTCGCCGGAAAAGTCACCGGAAAAGTGTCCGAAAAGTCGCCGGAAAAGTTGTCGGAAAGTCGTGTCGACAGATGCTAGGCAGCAGCTCGGCAGCTGCTAGGCAGCAGCTCGGCAGGTGCTGTGCAGGGGGCTCGGCAGCTGCTCGGCAGCTTCTCGGCAGGAGCTAGGCAGGGGCTCGGCAGGCCTTCGGCAGCAGCTCGGCAGGTCCCTTCGACAGGTATCGACAGCTGCTCGGCAGGCCTTCGGCAGCAGCTCGGCAGGTCCCTTCGACAGGTATCGACAGCTGCTCGGCAGGTCTTCGGCAGGTGCTAGGCAGGCCTTCTGCGCAGCTGCTCGGCAGGACTCGGCAGCAGCTCGGCAGGACTCGACAGCGGTCCGGCAGCGGTTCAGATCTTCCGGCAGCCGGTTCGAGCGGTTTCCGGCCGGTTCTGGGGGTTCTGAAACCGGTTCTGGGCTTCTGGAATCAAGGGCTTTGATATGAGCTAGGGTTTGGAGGTTTTTTGTAAGTTTGAGAAAATGGCTTCGATTGGATTATGAACTACCTCTTCTCTTCTCAACTTCGATCCTAATTCTAGAGCAATTTCGTGCTGATAACGTGTTTAAGGACAAGTAAATTGACAGAGAGAGAGAGAGATAATAGAGTTTCAAGTGTGTCTTTCATTTCATTCAAAGGAGGTATTTATAGGGATACATTTTGAAGTAAATAATGATACAACTTGATGGCATCTTCAATTGTAGCCTCTCCTTGTGGCTTCTTCATTTGCAGCTTCACATTGTGGTTGTGATGATGATGATTGCCACACTTGTTCCCCATTGGCATAAAGCTTGACTCACAAGTCATTATACCTAAAATACCTATCTTATACATGACATAGACATTTTATACTATGAACAATACAACATGTTTCATATATACTACAACACATTTAAGGTCTCACTTCTTTTTTATTTTTTGTATAGAGGGTCTCAAAGATTGCTATTTTACCCCATTGCTAAATTATAATTAAATAAGGAAATGTCTCATATAACCTTGAGTTTAATTCGTAGGCACAAGTTAGGTTCACAATGTTAGTACCTATTACCTAATAATGTGATGTTGGCCAAATTAATTAACTACAACAGCACAAAACAAGAACAGTAATCAATAGATATTTATTACTAGTGAAAATGAGCTACACATTAAACAACCTCAACCTTACAGTTTTTAACACAAAGTGCTATAAAAGCAGCAGAGAGCAGACTTGATTAATTAGGGGCTAACTAAGCTCCCAGAAACCTCTTACAGAAACATAAATCTATATATTAAACCAACCATACATGATCCATAACTAAACTACACATAGGAATCAAAACTCTCATGAGTAGCTAGCAGTAGCAGTGGCAGTGGCAGTGGCAGAGGGAGAAGAGACAGCCAGTGATGAACATAGCCACGAAAGAGAGACCACAACCGAGAAGTAGCCCGTCGGTAAAAGTAAAACAAAGTCTACTTGCTCATCTCCTGGAAATCAAGGTCATTTTCTTGGTTATGGAGTTTGATAGGTATTTGCTGCTGCTGAACAAGTTATGAATGTAGGTATATAACTATAGAGGTTAGGATCAGATTGTGAAGTACTGAAGTTAGGTTAGGGTTTTAAAGAAACATTAATTAAAAATAAATAAAAATGAAACCCTTCTGCAAAGCTGTGCATGTGAGAGAGGAGGATTGTAGAATTGTTTGGACAGTTGGCTACCAGTGGTTTTGAATTTGGGTTGTAGCCCAGAAATGGAAATTTTCAGCTTTTGATGGTAGTTATGTAGTATATGTGACCATAGAGCTGATCTCCTAATTTCAGTAACAAACAAGCCGTTGAGATTTCCTGCAAGGCTGCAAGCAATTAAGGACTTCTGATTTGATTCTCTCTCTGACTCTATATATGCAGTGAGGTGGAGGTTGGGTCGTAACTTCAAAATGATTTCTCAGTTTTTTAACTGAAGTATGAATATGGAAAGTTTAGCTTTTTTCATGGTAATTTCTTGAGGCACCTTCTCTCCTGTTTGCAGTAACGACATACAATTGACAGTTTGACACCGTGCTTGCTTTTCAGTCTTACTGCAATGATCACGATTTCTTGAGAATTTGCACTTGCTTTTAAGTCTTACTTTAGTGATCAATAGCAATACCTCTGTCAAAAAAAAAAAAAGCAATATCTCTGAAAACTTCAAAGGTTTGATTTGCTGGCTCCAACTTGATTTGAAGGGATTTAATATCTCTCCTTATATATATATATATTAAGAAAGAGCTAGAACTTCAACTCTTTGGGATACCAAGTGATTATTGACAATGGAAACTGCCGTTACGTTAATGCTTCATCTACTAGATTCATCAAGGCTTTGCTTCAGTTTTTACGAACATATGAAAATTAAGTATATACCAATTTATTAGTTGTCCAAGATCAGAATTACTCCGAACTCATGACTCCCAAATTCAATTTTTATACATATAACCATAACCATTACTAGTTCATATAATTAGTAGTGTGAGGGATGTGCACAAACTTAAATAAAGACATGTCCCATAACCTTGAGTGTGTTTCATAGACACAAGTTATTTAAAATGTTGGTGCCTAATATTGTAATGTTGGCCAAATTAACCACAATAGCACAAAACAATTGAACAACAGCAATTAATATTATAGTAACAAGAAGAAGCAATTTGATTGATCAACTCAAAATCGAAAACTCAAAACTCGAAAACGAAAACTCTACATCAATCATAGTAGCACCATCTTCTGTTAATAAAGCTTTGATCTTTTAATAGCTTGAAATGTTAAGAAATTAAAAAGTGATGATCCCTAAAGAGATTCGTTTTCTCTCAAAGCGACTTTATCCTATGATTAATGTAAAGGAAGTTCCACTTTTCCATCCCATAGTTAGTAATTGGGGGAGGGAGGAAGGAAGAGGATGGAGTTGTGAAGTTAGGTTAGTAGGATTAAAGAAACAAGAAACATTAATAAAAATTCTATTCAATACGCTGCGGAGTGCGGACTTGATCAGACTCACATAGAGAGAGAGAGAGAGAGAGAGAGAGAGAGAGAGGAGAGAGAGAGAGAGAGAGAGAGAGAGAGAAGAGAGAGAGAGAGAGAGAGAGAGAGAGAGAGAGAGAGAGAGGAGAGAGAGAGAGAGAGAGAGAGAGAGAGAGAGAGAGAGAGAGAGAGAGAGAGAGAGAGAGAGAGAGAGAGAGAGAGAGAGAGAGAGAGAGAGAGAGAGGAGTTGGTACTGGTTATTATCCAACGTCACTATGCCAGAAAAGCAATCAGACGACAGAGGATATCTGTCGTCTGATTAAAAAAATTTCTGTTGTCTAGTACGGTGCCGTCTCTTGGGGCATAAGACGACAGATTTCCTCTGTCGTCTTATTTATCAGACGACATAAATTTGTTAGGTGTTCTGTTGTCTGATGAAATCGAGACATGAGGCTAGTGAATTCAAACGACAGATAAATGTGATGTGATCTGAAAACAAATAACAGTTCCTTGTAATTTCTATGATCTAATGCTTATTCCAAAGACAGAAAAATGTGGTTTGAATGCTCCAAAGTAGAAGATATGAAATCTTATCTGTTGTCTGAATGGACATATAATAACATTTTAGTGTTGTTTTATTCACATTCCAATAACAGTTAACTGTCATTAGTATTCAGTTTAGATTACATTTATCTATCGTCGTTAGTAGCCTACAATAACATTTACATGTTGTTTGAGTGCACATGTAACAACATATTTTTTCTTGTTTATGTTGTTCTTAGATATGTGCAACAACATATTTGGATTTTATTTTGTTGTTGCTTTTTATTTCAGATGACAATTTTTTGTTGTTTGAATGCACAAGTAACAACATATTTTTCCTTGTTTCTGTTGTTCTTAGATATGTCGAACAACATATTTAGATTTCATTTTGTTGTTGCTTTCTAATTCAGATGACATATTTGTATTCTCATTGTGCCACAACTCTATGTAAATCTGGAAACTACCCAATGCATTCATCAAATATGGAATCCATTCATAAAAATACCAATATTTGATTAATCTGTTACTGCAGCTATACATACATCCAAAAAATGAACTCAACAAAAGAAAGTTGAATTAGGGCTAAATTAGGGCTAAAAAGAAAACTTTGTTCTAACTGCAGTTAGTACATTCAAATGAATCCCCAAACATTTTCACATGCTTTGCCAAAAAACAAAATTCACGGTGAAAAAGTCTTTGAATAAGGGGGCTAGTGTGGGACTACTTCTGTGGTTGAGGGGCAATCATCTGCAAAATAGAAAGAACCATTTAGTTATATCAGCATACCTGAAGAAGAACAACCAAAGTCCACAACCACTTCAATAATCAAAATCAAAACTTTTAATAATGATACACATATCAGAAAATGCGCATATACTTAGGATTGTGTATAAATCAAAGCTTACAAGCCGATCTATCAACTTAATATATAGAGACCCACTTGCCTATCTCCATAACCTCTCTTCTTCTTATAGCTAGCTTTTATAGAGAAAAAGAAATATAAATAGCAGTTAAGAAGTTTTATAGTTGAGAAACTATCACATAGTTACAAACAAAATGTCTAACACCTGAAGGAGCATTTGACTTCGCGGCATCTACAACAAAAGGCAGAAAATAAAAAAAAATATGTAAAAAACTTGCTCACCTTAGTAAAAGGAACATTACAGCCCAATATATTTCCAAGCATCACCATACGAGCAACCCAGAAAAACAGAATATCGTGCCCAGTTTCAACAACTGAATTTGGATAAAAAGTTCTTAATCCGGCCAGCCCAATACCGACAATGGGAAAAGACCAGACGAAAACCACCTGTCAAGCACATCTGAGTCCTGTTCTAATCGAAACTTCTTTCCCTCATATTTTTGATCAGCCAATGCTTGAGCCTCTTCCTCACTTCCTGCAACCACCCATCGCTCAAATTGTTTTCCAAATTCTTCGTTGTTATCACCCTAAAAAACAACATACCGTGCCAGAACACGGTGACTCCACCAAAGTTGTCTCGAGACACACCAATCACTAATGTTACGAAGTCATCTGTAATTATAGAGAGCAAAACAAGTAAACATGTTCACATTTCCATTTTTTGAGTAAATATCCCCTAAAACAAAAAAGGCACTCAAATAAAGAATAACAACTGAAGTTAGAACAAGAACAAACTTAATGCAATATAAAAATTGGTGACACAATGTGCATGAAAAAAACCCTAAATACATCTGCAATTCCTCCTTTCTCATGGTAAAACTTGATGCACTAGTCACAAGAAAAGCCGAAGATAGAAGTTAATTGACAGTTGTTGAATAGGTGGTTTAACAAGGAAAACAGATAAAGATTGTAGAGACCTCTAGATACTAGGATTACAACTAAAGTCACTGTAAACTGGTTCAAATCCTTTACGTTCTTGGCAATGCATATAAACTAGAAATTTCATACAGCACAATAAGGAAAAAATGAGCACCTCTTCCATTCAGCAGTATACTGTCTTGGGATAATCTCCAGCTTCCTATTTTCATCATCAGCGACAGCATTGAGAGATTCATTTCCCATATCGCTGCATTTAATGTACCGCTCAGGCTTTATGATAGGCTCCACAACATCTTTACTTCTAGAGCAAATTCTAAGACACATCTCATTGGTCTTAGTTTCTTTGAAGAGGCCCTAAATGCAAAGAAAACAATGTTGATGAAACAGAGATGGTGTTATTGCATATGCAAGTGATGACGTTTATAAGTGAAACAATGACAAGTAGATGATCTTAAACTTCTGTTACGTGTCTGGCTCTGGAATGAAGGGCATGCAGGGTCTCAAGTTAATAAGAATATGAAAGAGGTGTCAGAGGAGTTAATAAGAATAAGAATAAGAATTTCTTGAAGGCAAGCATCAGAAGCACCTTAGAATATAATGAAGACAGACATACATCCAACATCTGATCAGCATGCAAGAATTGTAATTGGTCTAGTTATTGCAGTGATTTGATATATAAGTCAATGATGAATAACTAATGAAGCCTTACTTTAAGGTGTTACAAAACACAGATGAAACGAAGCAAGAAAAATTGATTTGCATACAAGGATCTGAGCATTTACCTGATTAAAGGGATGCATTCTTTCTTCCATCCAATTCAGCAATGCTATAACAAGCAACAACACAAATCTGAATCCTTGAATTCATAAACCACAGCACCAAATCCATAAATTCAAAAACAACAAATTTCACTACCAAGACAAAACCCGAAAACGTTAATCTATTTCAATATCCCCCAACCCAAATCAAAGAAAGACACCTAACAACTAAATGGAATTTTAGGAAACCCCAAATCAATTTCCAGAAAAAAACCCTAAAATAGAAGATTGAACCCAACCAAAAATCCATGCTCGCATACAATCTCCTTGATAAAGATTGTAGACTTAAAAATTCTATTGCTAATTTCACAAAGAAACTCATATAAAACAACAAAATCGCAACAGCCATACCTAAAAGTTAACAATGCTTTCCGCTACGACACTCAAACATTTCCTGCAAAAGCAACATAAGAACAAACATAAATTACAAACCAAGCCAAAGTAGACAGGAAGACCCACCTTACCAAATGAAAGTGAGCAGAAATACCATAATACAGAAAGCAGTGACCATAATACCATAACACTTTCTAAATCTTACGTTTATCTGTCTGCAACATCCATTGCACACAAAGGTTTTCAATAGGCTTTGAACTTTCTCAAAGTTATCGCACTCATCCAAGCCATAAAACGTAGAAGCCAAAATCTAAAAAACATAAGAACCTACATACCGAGATTACCTTTTAATTCAAATATTGCAGCCGCTATTGCAGTGTTGGGCTCCAAGATCCACAAACATGAATTGATAAAGACACCCAGATTTGCCCAAATCCGCACTCTAATCATGAGAAGAAGAAAGAATCGCAAAAACATTAACTCAGAACAAAAACAAAAGCATCACCAATAATTAAAACGATGAAAATCAAAAAAGTTGGTCTTATTTTGAATAGGTAATGTAACATCTAGAAGTTCAAAACATAAAAATGCAATAAGTTTTGACATTTCAGATAACTAAACAAATTCTCAACTCTCTAATATCATGTAGCACTTTACGTGTGTTCTAGAGCGGGTGAATAGGACTTGACATTTGTTTTACTGAACCGACTTCTTTTACTCTTTTAAACCTACACCACTAGTTTTTAACCCTCTTTCTTTTGAATCAGCCTTTTGTAGTTAACTCTCAGTTGGTGCTATCAAATATGAAGGATCTACTCAAAATTTCCTGTTTTTCTTGGAATATCAATTTACTCAATTAGAGATGATAATAAATTTCCAAGTGAGCATTTACTGTACAGTGGTTTCTAGTTGATCAGTATATAAAATGCATCTCAAATTGGAAAAGAAATCAATTTTCACATACATATTATGCACTTATGCTTATCGAAAATTCCACATCCGTCACGCTTTTGCCCACTTCTCTGAATGTAGGTACTGGAATAACCACTGCTCTCCATATTTCCTTTGTAAAAGCTCTCATACTCATCAACTTCCTAGTAAGGATTTATCTTAATCAGAAAATTAAGATTTTGAAACTCCAAACATGCTGACATTACGAGGAAAGAGGGAGGTAACTTATGCAGAAAATAAGAAAAGAAAAGAAAGAAAACCTGTAGGCAGAGAGTCGACTCCAAGGTTCTTGAGAACACTCAAAATTGCCTGCGAGCGGGCTTTCCACCTATGGTAAGCATAATTAACACCATGTAGTAGGGAAACACAGTAATTTGGCATTACAAGTGGGTTGGCAAAAACACAGATCAGGTGTTATATACAAGAAATTGAACCCAACTTTCTACCTTATAATAGGTCTCACTTATTATTGCAAGGGCATAGGGTTGATTATGTGCAATGTATAACTACAACTCAAGTTAACTAATATTACATGTAATGTCACGTTGAAATCAGTTTCACTCAGCTGCACAACTCATCAGATAACCATAAGGTAAAAACTGCACATTTGGCAGAGGTTTTGAGCTCCATATTGAGTTGTGAATCGGGGTTTGAGGTGGAGGAGTTATCTTCAATGTCAGAGTTTTTGGAACGAGTTCTTTTAGTACTTTCCAGACCAGATTAAAGATTGTGAGACCAGATACATATAAGCCAATTCAAGCTACATCATTCTAATTTAATGAAACAAGCAGATATCATATAAGCTAACAATTCTTTTGATACCCAAAATAAATATCAATATATGACAACTATTGAAGCAATTAGTTCACCAAAAAGACACAAAAAAGTAAAAGGAAAAACTGAAGTTATGATTCATACTTGAGACAAGAAGATGGAGAGTGGGGAAACAAGGAGCTCTTCACATACGCCTACACACATACATAGAGTATTAATAGATAAACTGTTAGACAAAGGATTACAATAGCTACGCATCAAAATGAACTATAGTATAATAGAAAATAACATAACTACTAAATTCAGTGGAATAAAACCAAATCTACATCACAAAGACACAACAGTTCAGCAGGAATGAGTAGGAGAGAACATAAACAAATTCATCAGAGTTTTGTTATACAAATCCACCATATCATGTACAATAAAGCCAATGCTTTGGTGTATAGATTATTACTTTTGCGAACTAGATGGTAAATCCTACAGAAACCTAAATATTCATCACAATGGTAACTTCCATTCAGCCAAAAAGTAAGTGCTTTCTGAATTACATGGATTGTTATTCATGCAATACCAATCATATAAACAAACACCAAAACCATTAACTAAAAGAAAAAAAAAATTAAATGAGAGAAAAAAATGTAGTCAGTGACTCTCATACCTGAGCCAAAATGTTATACGACATAAGACTAAACCTGATACCTGCAACATCAAATCACACAACTCAATATTTTTGTAAGAGAAAATGGAAGTGAAGCTGACCAGTAACAATAAGCAAGCCAGATAAAAGTTGCTTAAGAGAAACAACTCTCTTTCCCTTAAAACTTCCGGCCAATACAATCAACACTTTCCCGGGTGTAATACTCGCCCTAGAGAGAAATTGAATCAAATTAGTATTGCAAATTGCTTTCATATTACCTTATGAATCACGAAGGCATCCAAAATTAGGAGGTCATTGTTAAAGAAGGAAGCCTGTCATGTTCTGAAAGTGGGTCAAAGAGGAAACAAACTCGCACTACCTCTCTAACCAATTCTGCAAAAATAAAAATCATGAGCAAAATCGAACCAGAAAAACCCCAAAACCAGAAGAACCCTAAAAGCCCAAATTAAAAAAACATTGTCTTTGAGAGAAAAGCCTTCCGGGGACTGGATCTGAACGGAGGGTTAAGCAGGAAGAGGAAGAAGAAGAGGCGGAGGCGATGTAGAGGTAAGGCCGTCCATGGCCTGGACGGTGTTCTCTTTCATGGCGTCGCCGTGGTACTTGACTACACTGGTCTTGGCCCTGAACCTCTGGATGAAGGGTGGGATTCCGAGAGAATCTGGGGAGGCTGCAGGGTTTTGAGAAAGAAATTTATGGGAGAGATGGAGACAAAGAGAAAGGGGATTTTGTTGGTAAAGGAGAGAAAGAGAATGGGAGAGCGAACGAGCAGAGATGGGAAAAGAGAAAGAGAAGAGCCGTGGAAAAAACGCGAAGTATTTGGCAACTAAGCCAAAAAGAAAAGGAAAAAAATATAACTTACCTTATTCAGACAACACAATTTCTTAATTGTGTTGTTTGAATATCACTCTATTGACTATTCAGCTATAGGGTTTGGGCATTTGAGAGGGAAAAGTCTAAAACTTGTTGGAGGGAAGTCTGAAATTTCTGCTAGGGTTCAATATAGAAAATTTTCATCTTTTCAGACGACATTTAAGTGTCGTCTGAGTCTGACCATATCTTCAAAATGAAACAAGCATGGTTTCTCATTGTATTCAGACAACACATTTAATTTATGTGTCGTCTGAGTTTAGTCTGAAACACTTAGACGACAGAAAATGACCATTCTGTCGTCTGAACTCTGTTGTCTGATAGCTTTTTTGGCATAGTGCGTAAAGACTAACCAAACGTATACGCTGCGGAGTACGGACTTGATCAGACTCACATAGAGAGAGAGAGAGAGAGAGAGAGAGAGAGAGAGAGAGAGAGAGAGAGAGAGAGAGAGTTGGTACTGGTTATTATCCAACGTAAAGACTAACCAAACGTATAAGAGCAATGCATAAGAGTACGAACATGTTATTTACTTTAGGTTTACGAACTGTTTTTTTTTTTTTTTTGGAGAATGAAAGAAACATTTTATTCTAGAATAACACGATTACATAAAACGGGAATGACTGGTGGTGGACATAAGTTACCCGCTCTCCTCCCTAAGAACAACCCCAGTTACGGGTCCGTCATCCATGATGACTTCCATGAGCCAAACAAGCCCAACCCCTAACCAAACTAATCGCCCCTCAGCTCGGGCTATAGCATGAGACAACTTCCGAGAGTCACGACAAATCCCTGCAGCCAACATTACAAACAACCACTTCCCATTCATCAACATCGTGTCCCAATCCAACCAGACCACGTGCAAGAGCAAGTCATTACCACATTGACAACAAGAAAACACCGAGAGTAAAACATGTAGTCCCCGAAAATAACGCCATATCAACGACACTTCATCCATACTAGCCCAAGAGACAAAGTACATCCTCACATCCAACCTCAAGAGGAAAAATACTCCCTTCAACACCATGACCCAAAACTGCCAGACCATGTGCAGGAGCTTCTCCCCATTACTTTGACCGCAAAAAGGTAAATTGAATTCATGGGAATAATACGACACACCTACCATACCAAGACTCCAAAACCCTAGCTCGAAAGAGTAGGGACTTATTAGACTAAGCCAAAAACCTAAACCAAGAATTGAAATAGCACTAAAAAAACAAAGAAACACCACCATAATTCATAGACCTGTTGAGATGAACCACCACCGAACTACCAAGAACACCCATTGCTGGATTGGCATCGGTATCAATGGACTCTATAATAAAACCGAGAAGCAACATAGCTGCAACCACCCAGCCTTCCGCCATCGAACCACCTCCCAACAACCACCTGTATAGCCACACCCTGCCTAATCCAATCAACATCCATCTGCACAGCCACACCCTGCCTAACACATCCATATTCGCCCAGATTCGATACCAGAGAACATCGATCCCGCCACCAGATCCCGCGTGAAATATCCTAAGGAGCCCAGCAGCCGCCACCCAAAACAAGGGTAAGAAAACCCAGCCGCATCTCGCCCTCCATCACCAACCCATCACACACCTGTCCGATAGCAACCTCCAATTACCGGCAGAACCGTTGGCCCTCACCGACGATGGGGTGCCACCGGACAAGCGCCGCCAAGAAAATATTCGCCTCCCCAAAGTTCAATTGAAAACCCTAGGAGCGCCGATATTGGGGGGAGAGAGAGAGTATTTGTGCGTTGTGTTCCATCTTTAGGTTTACGAACTGGTTATTTCTATCTATTAGCATAGAAAGGGAACTCTGGAAAAAAAAAAAACAGGTTATTCTCTTGGCAGTAGCATGGAAGTAAATATGCTTTGATCTTTACTCTCTGAAACTTCAGAGCTTGCCTCTGATTCTCTGTATCAATCTCTGACTTTTTTTTCAGGCTATGATTATAAAGGGAAACTTTTTTTTTTTTTTTTGAAAGGGGTTTGGAACCCAGCCTAGCTACAGTAGAACAGTTGCAATAATCCTCATAGAGAACATCCTGAATGATTGCAGGTGTCTCATTTAACCATACATCATCAATAAAACCACTACTAGCAAGGTGAGCAAGTCTATCCGCTACACCATTTGCTTCACGGTAAATATGACGAATTCTAACGGATTGAAAAGCAGTAATATACTCCCTACAATCATCTAAAACTCGACTTACCTCAGAGAAATTCTTCTCTCGACTATTGAGAGCAGAAATCAGGATAGCAGAGTCGCTTTCAACATCTCTGTCAGTCCAACCTTGGTGGATACCAAGAAGTAAGCCAGCCCTACACGCCTCTGCTTCCCTATTAAGAACCGAGTGTGCATGTAGAAAAGTCCTGGCCAAAGTAGCAATTCCCATACCAGCATCATTCCTGACCACTACCCCAATACCTCCACTCCCCTCCTCAGCTCTAAAGGCCCCATCAACATTGATTTTCAGACGACCACTTGGAGGATTTCGCCACTTAGTTAGAGGCCTTCGCTGCTTCCTAACTGCCTTCGGGTGGTACATTTGAAAATCCTCAAGCATTTGAGTAGACCACTGGATCATATGCATAGGCTGGAAGTGAACATCATTCCACACCAGCTTATTCCTCTCTGTCCAAATGGCCCATAAGCCCATGAAGAAAAAATCCCGCTGATCCCCACTCAGGGAGTCAATCATATCTAAAACCCAATCTCGGACACAGTTGGCCGGGTGTGCAGTAGCATTTAATTTCAGAGGGCCAAATAACCAGAACAATGTAAAGCTAAACAAGACTTAAACAAATGCGTACCAATTTCCACAACAGCCATGCAGAACATGCACTTGGGGTTCACCATAGCCACTCTACGTTGCATGAGTGCCTCATTTGTAGGAATAATATTCTTCAAAAGCCTCCAGATAAAACATTTCACTTTTGGAGGAGTACAGGCCCCCCAGACCTTAGCCCAATACTTGCTATTTATGCCACCGATATCCCCTGACGACGTTGACGCCCAGTGCTTCTTAGACATAGCCATATTATACACATGATACCCACTGCGAACTTGATACAAACCCTTCTTGTCATAATGCCAGATCAAGCGGTCATCAGCCCCACGAAGACTAATAGGAATAGCTGCCATTTTCTCTACTTCCCCTTTCGTGAAAAGTTCATGCATAAAGTTTATAGCCCAAGACATCGATTCTTGGTCAATTAAATCACTAACCAACAAATCTTCCATTCCCTCTATGATAGGGTTTCTACCAAATACCCCAAAAGAGCAAGAAAGAGTTTAGCTCGGTGGTTAGAGCACCCACTACCTATGTACGAAGTCATGGGTTTGAGTCACCATGGTGGTAGGAGTGAAACCATTTGTTCCTCTTTTTATAAAAAAATAAAATAAAAAAATAAAAAAATAAAAAGAAAAAAGAAAGAGTTGCTAAAAGTCTCCTTGTATCTCCACAGCTTAAGACAAAAGTACTAAGAAGAAGCTAAGTGCACTTGACACGGTAACTTTAAAGTTAATATATTACATTAAATGTATATATGTTATAGTTAATAAAAAAAAACAACATGTTTGAATTATTTTATCGTCGATTCCCTCCATTTGTGAAAAAAAAAAACTGAAAACTGAAGACTCAAAAACACCGCCAAATAGTAGAACATCCTAGAAGATACTTTGATCTTTTAATAGTTTTAAATGTTAAGAAAATGAAAAGTTATGGTCCCTAAAGAGATTTCCTTCTCGATCAAGACTAATCCCAAAGCAGTTTTTTCCGATGATTAATGTAAAAGAAGTTTTACTTTACTTTTCTACCCAAAGAAAAAGTCTTCCTAATTGCAAAAGGGAAGGACTCGTTTATGACATGGACCATCTTCCTTAAGAGGTCACGTTATCTAGGTTCGTTTAGGGTTGAGCAAGCAATTAAGGACTTCTGATTCATCTCTGACTCTATATATACAGTGTGGTTGGGTCATAACTTCAAAGCAATTTTTTAGTTTTCTAACTGAAGCATGAAAATGGAAAGTTTAGCTTTTTACATGGTAATTTCTCGAGGCACCTTCTCTCCTATTTGCAATAACGACATAGTGCTTGCTTTTCAGTCTTACTGTAATGGATCACGATTTCTTGAGACTATCCGCTTGCTTTTAAGTCTTAATGCAATGATCACTAAGAATATCTCTGAAAACTTCAAAGGTTTGAATGGCTAACTCCAACTTGATTTGAAGGGATTTGATATCTCTCCTTCAAGAATTGACTACCAAGTTTCATTACGTGCCAGGATTTTATATATATATATATATATTTTTTTTTGTCTACCTATGTACTGAGCTGGTCTACCTATGTACTGAGCTGGTCTACCTCTGTATTGAACTAGTCTACTTGATGTATCGGTACATTAATGTATTGTAGACGATCCATTTCTTTTTTCTTTTAGAGGAAAGAGCAAGAAATTCAATTCTTTGGGATACCAAGCGATTATTGACAATGGAAACTCCCGTTAAAAATGCTTCTTCTACTAAATTCATCAAGACTTTGCCTCAGTTTTTAAGAACATGTGAAAATTAAGTATATTGATTTATTAATTAATTGTCCTAAATTAAAATTACTCCAAACTCATGACTCCCAAATTCAATTTATGTACATATAACAATAACCATTACTAGTTCATATAATTAGTAGTGTGAGCCTGTGAGGGATGTGCACAAACTTAAATAAAGACATGTCCATAACCTTGACTTTGATTCATAGACACAAGTAATTTAAAAGGTTGGTACCTAATATTGTAATGTTGGCCAAATTTAGTACAATTGAATAGGGCTGGATTCGGTTAAATACCGAGCATGATTCTCAACAACTGGCTACCGACCGATCGAGGTCAGTTTCTCAAATTTGCAACCGAAACTGAACCGCCGGAAGCGGTTGCAGAAGAATTGGTATACAATAATTTCGGTTGGAGATCAATATGCCATAGGATAGCCGGATCTGGAATAGGAAGATGAAGACGCAAGCTTGATTGGTGTTCTATGGAGGAACAGCTTAAGATTTTTTACTTCTTGGATTTTGAGAATTGGGGATTTTGGGGTTTTAAATCCAAAACAAGCAGTATAAGTAGAGGGAGAGGAGGAAGACGAAGAAAGAAATGAAGTCTACCAAGTCCCAAAAGAAAGAAGACGAAGAGAGAAGAGGAGGAAATGGAAGAGAGAAGAAGAAGAAAGAGAAGGAGAAGAAAGAGGAGAAGAATAAAGAGAATTCGCAATTTGCATTTGATGAAAGATGATTTCCAGACTTCCTGACTCGTTTTCCAGAGAAGGAGAAAGCGATGGTTTCTCAAAAGATAAGAAACAATGAATGGTTACGTTTTGTTTTAATTTGATAGTAGGAACTAAGAGCAATAAATAAAAAATTTGTGCTGATAATACTAAGATCAAGAGCTGCTCCAGTGGTTGGGATCAGAGGTTGTGTGTTAGAGGTTCAAGGTTCGAACCTTGCCTCTTACCGTTTTGTTTTAATTTGATAGTAGGAACTAGGAGACAATAAATATAAAATTTGTGCATATAATAGTAAAAGGACGAGCTGCTCCAGTGGTTGGAGGCAAACGTGGAGTGTTAGAGGTTCAAGGTTCGAGCCTTGCCTCTTACCAAAGTTTAACCATTTTGGTAGATATATTCGGTATGTATATGCATATACGGTCGGTACGGTGTATCGACGGTAAGTGTATATTCATACTGCAGCCGAGCCGAAGAGACAGCTCCGGTACTGCTTAGTAGAGCCGATTTTCGGTAGGCCGACATTTCTGCCTATAATGGTTCGGGCCAGTTCGAAACTCAGCCGGTTCGGTTGCTTCGGCCCAAATTGACAGCCCTGCAATTGAACAACAACAATTAATTAATTATAGTATTAAGAAGAAGCAAATGATTGATTGATTCAAAAGCGAAAACTGAAAACTCTACATCAAATAGTAGCACTATCTTTCCGTTAATAAGGCTTTGATCTTTTAATAGCTTCAAATGTTAAGAAATTAAAAAGCGATGATCCCTAAAGAGATTTCTTCTCTCTCAAAGCGGTTTTATCCTATGATTAATGTAAAAGAAATGTTATTTTTTCCTCCAAAGAAAAAGTTTTGATTCCTACTTGGGGGAGGGATGAAGGAAGAGGATGGAGCTGTGAAGTTAGGTTAATAGGTTTAAAGAAACAAGAATTGTTAATAATGATTTTATAAAAATTCCATTCAGTACTCAACAGCCGTGATCATAATCTATTCAATACGCTACGACCTTGATCAGAATTGCACAGAGAGAGACATAGTGAGTGAGTGATCAAGCGAGCGAGCGAGCAAGTGGTATTTACTTGACACTCCTATAAGTAGTACCAGAATAGTAGAGATTCCTCAAACCCAGTCACTCCAAATACTACTCTCAAACCCTACCAGTGTAGTAGAGATCCCTCAAACCTAGCCACTCCAAATACTACTCTCAAGCCCAGCCTAATGTCAACGTCCTACTCACCATCAACCTCCCCAACTGGGGTTACTCCGGCCGTACCTGACAGCTTCAGCTCCCTGACTGCACCCATCCCGGCTCTGGCCTTCTTGGGTCCCCAGTCTCCCCCTCCGGCCTTCGTCCCAACAGTTTCCGTTCCCAATGGTTCGACTGATCTGGCTATAGCCGATGTTGCGGTCACCACCTCTCGCTTCCAATCAAAACCCGAGACCGTTGGAAGCCGGGCTCATATTTTGGCAGCACTTGATGCGTAGTCAAAACGTGATAGCGGGAGTTGGAGATGAGAGCTCTGGCGAAGGAGAAAAAGTGAGCAGAGAAACGGCGGAGGATGGAGCTAGATGAAGCCATGGGACAGATGATGAGCCATGGGACGTTGACTATGGTGATGGAAGCTCCGATACTTCTTCTGGAGGATCTTCTAATGACTACTGAAAAGTAGAGTTTAATTATGAGCTTTTGTTGTTCAGACTTTAGATCTCTTCGGTTTAAGTATGAGCTTTTGTTGTTTAGACTTTAGATCTCTTTTGTTGTTGGAGTTCTTGGATATATCCATCATCCCTAAGTATGAACTAGTTTTCCAGTTTCCCTCTGTGTAGGTTTCAATCTAAGAACTATTTGAAATTGATGTAGGTTTGTGTTTATGAGTATCTCTTTGGTTGTTCCTATTGCTTTGATGGATCCATGCCATTGGGTCATCCCATATCCTAATGATTCCAAAAAAGGAAAGGGACAAAAAAAAGCTTAAGACATAACAAATTTATCAAATTGGCTATTCACCACAAAAGTCACTCTACCTTGCTTCTTGGTAATTAAAATTACGAACCGCCAATTGCCTCCTATGCATATAATCCACACACATTTCTCTACTAAAACCCTAATTTAGTCAAACCAAACCAACATCCATATCACATTTATAACGAAACTCTGATTTTTTTTTTTTATAAAGAAAACGCGGAATTAGTTGTTTGCTTTGCCAGAGAATTATATCAAACCAAGGGTTATCACCCAAAAAAAAAAATCAAACCAAGGGCCGCTATAAATATTCACCGATGTTCACAGTTTCACAGGTCCACATATTTTATTCTCCAATCACAATCGCCAAGTGGCAAGAATTAAGTGTAATACTTTACTCTTTAGCTGCAATGGAAGTGGTGGCCCAATGGGGATTTTTTTCTCCAACAATACACCACATCTGAGGTTTGTTTCCTTAAAAAGGAAAAAATATATAAACAAAAAAAATAGCTGGACGGACCTGTTTGACACGAAAATCAGTGCGGTACAAACTGTCTCTTTTGAATGCGTGAGCGTGCCAACACTGTGGGGTGCAATCGTCAGGGCGTCCCTTGACTTGACTTCTTGATCAAGCGTTGTGGACGAGGAGAGCACCAACCTCGTCACAAGGCTCTTTTCTCTGCCTTACAGAAAAGGACTTCTTGCCTTACGGGTAAGGGCTTTGGTTGTGGTCTCTTGCGTTCACCGAATCAATACTTAGTGTTGTAGACTAAGCAGATCAATCACTGGGAAGTTGGAGAAAGCACGGGTTTTGCTAAAGCGTGACTTTAGCTTCGCTGGGTTGCGAGGGAGTTACCCTTGCTTCGCTGGTAGTATCGGTGGCAGTAACACTAACAGTCGGCTCTTGGAGAGACTAGGACTGGAAGCACGGTTGCCGGGTTGGTTTGGTGGCGCTGACAGTCGGCTCTCAAGGAGACTGAGATTGGAACGTGGTCACCGGTAAGAGAGGTTGCTCCGGGGAGGCTTGATAATCTAAGGGATTGATTGATTTGAGAGTTGTCTTTTGCTTATCTTCTTTAGCCTCTATATATAGGTTGCTTGCTGTTTCACTTTCCAAATAGGAATGAAATACTATATTTTAGGCCACAATTGTTGGATCCTACTGATTCCATGTGGACTCCATGAAATAAACTTTAATGATGTTTTACAAAACGCCATGAAATAAACTTTGATGACGTTTCTAATTAAAATGCTATAGAATAAATTTTGATGACGTTTCTAAAATTCCATAGAATAAATTTTGATCTAGCTATAGCCGATGTTGGAAGTCGAGCTCATATTTTGGCAGCACTTGATGCGTAGTCAAAACGTGATGCAAAGAGGCAACGGGAGTTGGAGATGAGAGCTCTGGCGAAGGAGAAAAAGTGAGCAGAGAAACAGCGGAGGATGGAACTAGATGAAGCCGTGGGACAGATGACGAGCCATGGGACATTGACTATGATGATGGAAGCTATGATACTTCTTCTAGAGGATCTTCTAGCGACTACTGAAAAGTAGGGTCTAATTATGAGCTTTTGTTGTTCAGACTTTAGATCTCTTGGGTTTAAGTATGAGCTTTTGCTATTTAGACTTTAGATCTCTTTTGTTGTTGGCGTTCCCAGATAGATCCATCATCCCTAAGTATGAACTAGTTTTCCAGTTTTCCTCTTTGTAGGTTTCAATCTAAGAACTGTTTGAAATGATGTAGGTTTGTGTTTATGAGTATCTCTTTGGTTGTTCTTATTGCTTTGATGGATCCATGCCATGGGGTCATCCCATATCCTACTGATTCCAGAAAGGGAAAGGAAAAAAAAAAAACTCAAGACATAACAAATTTATCAAATTGGCTCTTCACCACAAAAGTCACTCTTGGTAATTAAAATTACCAACCGCCAATTCCCTTCTATGCATATAATCCACACACACTTCTCTACTATGGATGTGGTGGCCCGATGGGGATTTTGTTCTCCAATAATACACCACGTCCGAGGTTTGTTTCCTTAAAAAGGAAAAAATATATAAACAAAAAAAATAGCTGGACGGACCGAAATGGTAAAGAAACAAAACGAACCTGGATCACGTGACCTCTAGAGGAAGACGGTCCATGTTGGGAACGGGTCCTTCACTCATTCCCTTTTGCAATTAGGAAGACTTTTTCTTTGGGTAGAAAAGTAAAAACAACTGTTACATTAATCATGGGATAAAACCGCTTTGGGATTAGTTTCCTTTAGGAAGTTTTCTTAACATTTCAAACTATTAAAAGATCAAAGTATCTTCTATTAACTCCTAAAAAAAAAATCTTCCATTAAGGGTGCTATTTTTAAAAAATTTTCAGTAATGAAGGGGTGAATCGAAGGAAACATGTATTTTTTCTAAATTTGAACCATTCAACTTATGTAGTCTCATAATTAGTCTATATTTGATGATTAATGTAAAAGTTTCATAATTTGAAAGTTACCGTATGAAGTGCACTTTGCTTCTTCTTCGTACTTTTGTCTTAAGCCATGGGGATACAAGTAGACTTTTAGCAACTCTACATTGCTCTTTTGGGGCATATGGTCTTTGATGACGTTTAGAAACGCGGTAAAAATTTTGTTGGCTCATGACGTTTAGAAACGTCCTAAAAGCCATGTACAATTCATTTCAATCTATTTACCGCTCTATTTTTTTTCATTTGGCGAACAATTGAGCATGGGTTTGATCTCTATATGTATTAATTAGTAACTTTCAAGAACAATTCATAGTGCAACATTGTTGTTATGAATGGTTTATTTATAATAGTATATGCCCAGATTAAATATCATTTTGATGATGTTTGTGAACGTCATCGTAGTATCGTTTCTATGACGTTTTAAAATACCATCAAAAGAAGATATGTACCTTGAGAAAAATGTCATGGCAATTTGCATTAGTTTGATAAAAAACTTTTGTGACATTTTTGCAAACAGCATTACAAAATATGGTGTTTTCGATGAACGGGCTGCTTCTCTTGCATAAGTCCCTTTGTGAGTTGAAATATGATGAACAGGCTGCTTCTCTTGCATCTCTTCTTAAACATCTTAAGCAAATACACAACAGGTTCTTTAATGATGAAATAATGTGTGATAACCTTTTCGACAGAGATGTGAGGGTGCTGTTAAAAATTGAGTGGGACTCTAATATAGACGATAGCCTTTAGTTTTGTAGGAAGACAGTATTAAATTGTATGCGAAAAAAAGTTGTGGCGTCACTTAATCATCAACAGAAGAAGATGGCAGAGCAGTCGTCCATAGCTACTTGTGTTGAGGAACAAGTGGATGATCCATCATCATTGGAGGTTGCAGAAGCAGCACATGTTGGAAAGTCACCTGCTCGTTGGTTCCATCTGAGTTGGATTGACATATCAATCCGTTTGTGGCACAAGAGTCTAGACAAGTGCCCTGTTATGATCGAGGATGGCGAATTTACCTGCAGCTCATGTGGTTGCAGCTCATATGTGAACACCCCGGAATCCCTTTGTCTATCCCTTTATAGCAAAAAGCGATGAAGACAAGTTTCCTGTTACTGATTGAGGATGACTACATTAAGAGATGGAAAGAAACAACGAGACAAGTTAGGTAGTCTGATTAAGTTATGTGATGTCATGCATCACAACTTTTTGTATATGAACGAACTTGAAGTAACGGTGACTGATGGTGCTAATTTACATCTTCTTTGTTGTAGCGAATTTGAGTTTGACATATAGTTTGAGTTGGTTCTTTTATTCAATATATGTTTGACCATAGAACTATGACAAAAAATCACTAATAATCATTGAGTTTTGACTCTCTCGATATTTAACTCATTGATATTTCAAACGTATCACTTAACTCACTCACATTTAACATTATCTTTTACTTAACTCACTATCATTAAATTTTTTGATAAAAACGGTTATAACGGAGGGTATATTTGTTAAAATACTTAAAAATACATTTCCAACTTTAAAAACAATAATTTCTAAATTTATTAGATCTTTTTTTTAAATTTTTGTAAATTGAAATATAATCTGACAAAAATATTTTTTCCTTTTTGTTAAAAAAAAACAAAAAATTTCGACTCAGAAATGTATTTTTTTAGTGTTTAGACAAATATACCCTCAATTTTAACAGCTTCTAACGCTAGAATTAACGACAGTGAATTAAGTGAAAGACGGATATAAAAGTGAGTGAGTTAAGTGATATTGTTGAAAACACAGTGAGTTAAATATGGAACGGATCATAACTCAGTGACCATTTGTGATATTTTTGTATAGGACTATTGTGATCTATAATTTATAAATGAATTTTGAGGCATTTTCCAATAATGTGATTTGGCGTTTTTTTTTCTTTTCCCATTCCCAGAGTCTTCCGCGCGATTTTCCATGAGGTCAGGCAGAGCTCAACTATCTTATTAAAGAACATTAAAATTATACGAAACTACAAGATTGCCACTGCACTTCAGTCTAACATGAAATTATTGGATTGCCACCGCACTTTAGTTTAAGCAAACTGACGCCTTGAAATTAGAAATATGTCCAATACTGCCACAACATTGAATAATTTCGGGCTTTCAGCAAAGCTGTCAGAGTGCTTTTAATAATTTATCATAAAGGATTACAAGCAACTCTTAAACTAAATAATACAACAATAATTCTTCATCATTTCATTCAACGACTTTTCTTGTCCTTGAGTTCTATGTTTGTTTGTAATTCCCTCCTTTTTGTCTTGCACTTTCTACTTGTTTTCCATGACTTAAGTTTTTACCATATGAACATGCATTTCTGTCTGTATGCATTGTGTGAAGCTGCAAGTAATGAAAACGTCATGAACATAATATATTTGAAGAGCTAAACGATGTTGTCATTGATGGTAAATAGTAAATTGTGACACTGATACTAACCTTCAATAGAAAATACTACTATATTACACTGATACCGACCGTCAATAAGCAAAACAAAGGATATGGTCTATTTCTATAAGGTATTAATAATGACTGTCAATAGTAAATACAACATAGTCTTCACCAATTCTCTGTTCACAAGCAACTGTAGTTAAATTGTTAAACCAAGCATCAATTTAATAACACTAGGGCAAAGCTGCAAAGCTACTGAGGGTCATAAGCAATCGAGTCAAGCTACTGAGGATCAATAGTAATTGAGTACCAATATCAAAAACACAAATTAAAAAAAAAAAAAATACTCACATGATGTTAGGTGTCTACACTTCCTTATTGGGGAAAATTGATAGTCCGGCCTTGGGCTTCCTTCACTTGACATTTCGGGATTCCTTCACCTGATGTTAGTGGTTCAGCTGTCTTGTTGGGTGAAACCTATAGTCTGGTCTCGAGCTCCCTTCACTTGACGCCTCGGGATTCTTCCACTTGACATTGGGCATCAGTCTAGCTGGGGCGTATATCATCCTCCTCTTAATATTGGGCGTCCAGTTTGACTTGGGCATATATCATCCTCCTCAACATTAGGCGTCCAATCTGGCTTGGGAGTATAAAATCCTCTGCTTGATGCTGGGCATCTGCCGCCTCAAGTTGGGGGAGCTCAATGGAAATGACCTACAATGTGAAGAGATGGAAGGTTATCAGAGGACTAGCCTAAGGCAGGGGAAACACACTCTGATGCCTAAGTTAGATAAGTGTGTTTGAACATTTATAGAGATTGGAGAATAAAGAATGGTGCTTAAGCATTTTGACATAATAATGAAGTAGACATGTCAATAGAGAAAGAGAGAAGAGACTATGCATTTTGGCATAGTGTTGGGAGAAAAGAGAGAGTTGAAGTCCCCTCCTCGATCTTTTGAAGGCTGGGTATTTATAGGAGAAGGTTGGTTGAGATGGAAAGGGAAAAGTATGGGTTCTTCCCTAAAATCGGGGTGTCAGCCCCTACTTCCTGCTTATTGACACTCCAAGCAGGGATGAGTTGACAGAATTGGTGACAGGTGTCACCACCATGTTGTCTGATATGGTTGGTGAAGGGTCAAAAGACAGGTGTCACCTATCCAAGCTTCCATTTTCCTTGAATAACTCGTAGGCCATGCCTAATAGCCATACTTCGTGCCAGAACTTGACACTTGGCATGGTTGGTGAGATTTTGCCTTTATTGGTGCTACATATCTCTTCATGACAACTACATGTGCGTGAGCCTGGAGGTCGAGGCTTTAGCCTTTGAGCTCATGGTCATGATCCTTAGGTTGAGGCTTCTAAACTTGGGGTCAAACTCTTGGTCTTGGTGGTTGAGACTCTTGATTCTTTTGGACGTACTATGTTTTTTTGGTAGTGAGGTCGTGATATACTTTTGCCTTGCATCCAAGGTGGTGAGTCAATAATATGTTGACCGTCCAAGACTTGAGAGATGTGGAGATCCAAGGTTGAAGACTTAGAGTACCAAAGTTAGGCATCTCACTAGTCATGATTATTTCTATCTTAGCATTATCTTTTCTTTCTCGACGAAAGGCTTAAGTTTGTAGAAAGATTAGGGTCCTATGTGAAGTTGTGAAACATTATACATATGCAATTGTTATGATTCACCATGATCACAAACCCAAAAAAAAATAGAAACATATTAAACATGATGTTAAACCCAAAAAATATATACCAGAAATATTTATCAGATATATATATGTTTTATAAATGAAAACAAAAGAGAGAGCAAATGTATAATTGGTTTAGGTTTCTTAGTTTTTTTTTTTTTTTTGAGAATAAGAAACTTTTATTAAAATAAACCAGATTACATAAAATGGGATCGACCGGTGGTGGACAAGAATTCCCCACTCTCATCCCTGAAACCTAAACCAGTTACGGGTCCGTCATGAAAGACCTCCATGAGCCGAAAGGGCCCAACCCCTAACCACCTATATCGCCCAACCTCTCGGGCTACATAGAATCCCGAGAATATCAATACTACCTCATAGACAACCGCCAGAAAAACCAACGCCCTCTTCCACACCGTGTCCCAAAGGTACCAGACCACGTGCAAGGATCGCTCGTCAGCACATTGACCATAAGATAAAACCGACAATAGACCAATTCGTCCCCAGGAAAGACACCACATCCATGGCACCTCAACTTGACCCAACCCTAACTCAAATGAGTAGGGACAGACTAACGACCAAAAAAACCTAACCAAATTACTAACAAAAAAAACTACCTTAAGCAAAAGCATAATCCAGCCGCTGCATTCCTCTTCTCTTCCTCCAGGTGTTCCGCCGGTAAACCACCACCATAAATCAATCCCTTCGAGCTCGTCTCGCCGAAGAACCTGTCGCCTGTTTGCTTCCACCGGCTTGAGAGCCTGAAACCACCATTGAAAGCTCCACCATCGAAGGCTCCGACTATCGACACAACGAAGAGCAGTAACCAGCCCCATACAATCCATGGTATGCCGCCGCCACGATCTGGTTGCTAGCCACCTACTCCATGTTTGCACCGTCGTCGAACCCCAATCGCCCATCAACCACGCCTGCGCAACCGCCTGAGAGGAGAGACGCATCATACAGAGCCCAGACCAATGAAGAAAAAGCAATACATGAAGCCACGAGACTCCACGAACCAGTCCGGCAACACCCGCCATCCGTCGATGAGTCCAGAAGCCATGGTCGACGCGGAGGCGCCGCCGGACCAGCACTGAACAATCCCCTGAGTTTCCCAAACCCTAGTTTATGTCTCCTGTTTTTGCGGAGGGAGGCGGAGAGAAATTCTGGGAGACCGCAAAATAAATTCCAGATTTGTGATTAGGGAGACTTGAACCCCTCCCAAAGCTTATGCAGATGAATGGCCCAATCAGCAGACCACTTGCATAGTTATTAGGTTTCTTAGTTTTAGATAAGGATAGTGGGTTTTTTGGTCTCTCTCCTTTGCACGAATTTTCTCTTTGCAATTAGAGTTCTTGTCTCAAGCACTCGAGCATATCTATTACTCTTCAAGCTGAATTGGAAAGCCTATTTTGCTGCAATCTTCTCCATCACCATGAGAAGATCGAGAAGACCTTCACCAGAGACAAAAAGCTCAACGGGCGTAACCCTAAGGCTAGGGTTCGGCCTAGCCAGAGAGGGAGGAAGGAGAGAATTTTCATCCCTTATGGTTTCTTTAGTTCGTATGTAACTGTGGTTTAGTTAATAGTACTAGTAAAGAGTCACATTGTAGCCATTTGGAAAATGAGTTGGTTTTTTATATAAATTAATAAAAGTTGAGAAAGTTTTTCTCAACTTGTGTTTTGTCAACTCGGCTAGTCTTTTGGGAATTGATGAGGTATAGACACGCTTATAATTTTCGGCTATTCTAATGTAGAGAATCAACAACTGATATATGCGGCCAGGTAATTAACGGCTATTCTCCACCTAGAGATTCAATATAAGTTAGGATTTTGAGTTTTGCTCGTACTTTGTTACTATTCGGCCTTTCTTTAACTAGGTGTTGCATTAGTTTTATTTTAACGTACGATAATACTGATGAATTTTTTCATCACCCTTAAATAAAAATAAAAATTCAAAATTGTCAAAATTCCAATACCTGAAGAAACTTGATTATTAGGAAAGCCCACATGGACGTAACATGTCCAACCCAAACTCAGGAAATAGATTTTGTGGGATCCAGAATCCAAACTGAACGAACATGACCTAGCTTCATCGATCAGTTTTCACATTACAGTAGTACTTAGTCACCTCGATCAGTCTTTCGCTCCTAGTATAAAGTTCCATGGCCGCCAGAAACCGAATGAGGGCCTCTTCTCTCTGTCTGATTCATCAGACATCCTAAGATTCAACCACGAGGTATGTCTTAATCTGATTGAAATTGGTTTGGTTTGGTTTGGAAGCATGTCTGATTGTTTATCCACTTTGAAGATTTCTAGCTATGAAGTTTTGTTTTTGAGCCTCTGAATTTTTGTGGGTCTCTAATTTTTGTTCTGTATATCAAAATAAAGTTTTCTGTAAATGGAGATGGAGAAATTGCCTCGAAGTTATTACACAGAAAAATTGTTCGAATTCAAGCCAAAAACTAGATTTTTATTTTTTTTATTATTTCCCGACTAATGTGGGTCTAAATTTGAAGTGATCTTATCTATTTCATTCCAACGACAAAAAGGAAACTTCTTTTCTTGTCCTCCACACTTAAGGAAGAGATATTCCTTTCACACCCTTTGGTGTATATAGAGGCCTAAAATCCCATTTGATTGATCTGCAACTCTCGCATCCGGTAACTCGATCAGACTTTTCTTTTGTAGTTGGTTGAAAGGAAAGTTGCTCTTTATCGATTTGTGACGATGATGCGGCTGGAGACGCATTGTCTTCCAATACATATTGAGTCTGATGATGGCGGTGATGAGGTTGCAAATAAAATTGAGATGGCAAAAAGGCGTAAGGTAAAGATTGATCATGGGCGAACAACAAGCAGCATAGATCATCAGGAGATCAAGCAGGGTGCTTCTGTTTCTTGTTTGTGTGATGTTTGTGCCAACTTTGCTGTGACATTCAGTTTTACCGATGATGAAATTGAAGGTTTACGGAAGGTCAATACTCATGAAATGCTACATCACAGAAAACTCCACCTGGTACTTAATCTAGAACGCACCCTGCTGGATCACGCGCAACTCAGTGATCTGACCCCTGAAGAAGATGAATATGTAAAGACTTTAACGATGGATCATCCTCTGCCTCTGCAAGATGTTCTCAAAGTGCAACATTGTCCCCAAATGAAGCCTATAATTGTCAAGCGTAGGCCCTTTGCGAGAGCCTTTCTGAAGGAAGCCAGCGACATGTTTGAAATTTATGCATACTCAAGTGCTTCTCGATATCTTGCGTGGAAAATGGTTGAGCTACTCGATCCTACAAATGAGTACTTTGGTCGTAGAGTGATATCGCGTGAGGATTTCGTTAGCACCTTATTTGCAGGAAAGAAGTGTCTTGATCTTGTGCTTGCTCAAGAGTCTACTGTTCTGATCCTTGATCATAAGCAAGAGACATGGACGGAGCAAAATCAAAATAATATAGTACTAACGCAAAAGTATCAGTTCTTTAAAGGAAGGAGTGAACAGAACAGTGAGTTCAAGTCCCATTGTGAGTTGAAAACTGATGAGGGGGCGTATCTTGCAGTGATCCTTCAACATCTTAAGCTAATTCACAGCAGCTTCTTTGATGATCAAGTGATGTGTGACAACCTTATTGAAAGAGATGTGAGGAAGGTGTTGAAAAATCTTCCGCAACAGAAGCTGGCAGAGCAGTTGGGAACTACTTGTGATGAACAAATGGATCTATCGACCACACAGGTGGCTGGGGCTCACGTTGGACTACCTGCTCGTTCATTGCAAATGGATTTTCCTGCTCGCTCACAGGAGGTTGCAAGTAATTATGAGATGGCAAAAAGGCGTAACTTAACGATTGATCATGGGGGAACAACAAGCAGCACAGATCATGAGGAGATCGGGGTTGTTTCTGCTTCTTTGTGTGATTATTGTGCCAACTTTGCTGACAGATACGGTTTTCTACACGAGGGGCTCTTAACCACCCTAAGTGCTGAACACATTTACCGTTTGCGCAAGCACAACACACAGAAAATGCTAGTCCACAAAAAACTCCACCTGGTAATTAATCTGGATCACACCTTTCTGAGTCACACAAGGCTTAGTGATCTGACCCCAGAAGAAGCAGAAAATATAAAGGTCCAAGAAGATTCCCAAGATATTTTCACAGTGCGAGTTCCTCCAAAAATGAAACCTATTATTATCAAGTTCAGGCCCTTTCTGAGAACCTTTCTGAAGGAAGCCAGTGACTTTTTCGAAATTTATGCATATGCAAATGCTCCTCGATCTCTTGTGTGGAAAATTGTTGAGCTGCTCGATCCTAGAAATGAGTACTTCGGTCGTAGAGTGATATCGCGTGAGAGCTTTTATAGCACCCACCGAGGAAAGAAGTCTCTTGATCTTGTGCTTGGCCAAAAGTCTGCTGTTTTGGTGGTTGATGATGAAGAAGATGGATGGCAGGAGAAAAATCAAAATAATGTAATGCTACTGGGAGAGTATTGTTTCTTCAAAAAGACGAGTGGCAAGAAGAGAAAACGGAAGTCCCTTTGTGAGTTGAAATCTGATGAACGGGCTGCTTCTCTTGCATCTCTTCTTAAACAGCTTAAGCAAATACACAACAGGTTCTTTAATGATGAAATAATGTGTGACAACCTTTTCGACAGAGATGTGAGGGTGCTGTTAAAAATTGGGTGGGACTCTAATATTGACGATAGCCTTCAGTTTTGGAGGAAGGCAGTATCAAATTGTATGCGAAAAAAATTTGTGGCGTCCCTTAATTATCAACAGAAGAATTTGGCGGAGCAGTCATTCAGAGCTACTTGTGTTGAGGAACAAGCGGATGATCCATCATCATTGGAGGTTGCAGAAGCAGCTCATGTTGGAAAGTCACCTGCTCGTTGGTACCATCTGAGTTGGATTGACACATCACTCCGTTTGTGGCAGAAGAGTAATGTAGAAAAGAACCCTGTTTTGATTGAGGATAGCGATTTTACCTGCAGCTCATGCATCACAACTTTTTGTATATGAACTTGAAGTAACGGTGACTGATGGTGCTAATTTACATCTTCTTTGTTGTAGTGAATTTGAGTTTGACATATAGTTTGAGCAAAATATCCTTTTAAAGAGGCTATATATTAAAGAGCAAAACACTGGGACTATATATTAAAGAGCAAAACACTAGGACTAAACCTGTAATCCGCAAACCCGCACGCTAAAAACCCGCACAAACTCGCCCGTTTATTAATCCGGGCTAAAAAAAGCCCGCACGCAAAAAACCCCCACTAAACCCGTTAGAACCCATTAACTCAAAATCCTTCCTAAAAACCCAATACCCATACGGGTTCCCCATTTTTTTTTTTCAACCAGGGCATTTTTATATTTTTCTTATTCTTCATGAGGATCCAACAGTTGAATCTTCGTATAATTGTGAAAAGACGATTCAAAAAGAGATCCGTGAGGATTCGACCGTTGGATCGTCGTATAATTTTGTGAGGATGATTCTAAAGGCGATCTAGGACGATCCAACCGTTGGATCTTCGTATAATTTTGCAAAGCTGATTCAAAAGGCGATCCGTGAGGATCCGACCGTTGGATCGTCATATAAATTTGTGAGGATGATTCTAAGGGAGATCCGAGACGATCCAACCGTTGGATCATCGTATAATTTTGAGAGGATGAACCTAAGGGGTGATCCGTGAGGATCTGACCGTTGGATCATCGTATAAATCTGTAAAGATGATCATCTAGGTGATCCGTGCGGATCTGACCGTTGGATCGTCGTATAATTTTGAGAGGATGAACCTTAGGGCGATCCGTGAGGATCTGACCGTTGGATCATGGTATAATTTTGGGAGGATGAAACTAAGGGCGATCCGTGAGGATCTGACCGTTGGATCGTCGTATAATTTTGAGAGGATGAAACTTAGGGAGATCCGTGAGGATTTGACCTTTGGATCATAGTATAAATCTGTAAAGATGATCCTCTAGGTGATTCGACCGTTGGATCTTTGTATAATTTTGAGAGGATGAACCTAAGGGCGATCCGTGAGGATCTGACCGTTAGATCATCGTATAAATCGGTAAAGATGATCCTCTAGGTGATCTGTGAGGGTCCGACTGTTGGATCGTCGTATAATTGTGATTTGTGAATTATTTTTTGTCAAAAAAGGAAAGGAAAAAAAATCTAAAAAGATAGAAAATAAAAAATTTCAAAATAGAAAACCAAAAAAGTTCATATAGAGAAAATGGCAAATGAGGGGTTATATACATAAGTCTTAATTGGTTGCAGCTCATATGTGAACACCCCGGAATCCCTTTGTTGTAGCGAATTTGAGTCTTAGACATATAGTTTGAGACTTTGAGTTGCTTCCGTTATCCAATATATGTTACCATGATATTCGAGTTGGGTTCTATGCCAGGTGTACTGATCACTTTTGCACCCAAGTCATGTAATAAGGTTGCACATAAACTTGTGGCTTTTGAAACACTATGACAAGATTCATGGCAGGGAACTTCATCCATGCATTTACCTACAATTTGACTTAAAGCAAGTAGAGGTTAAGTTGACAAAGTGGTGTTAGCTTAGTAGTTAGAGCGCCCACTATCTAGGATCCAGATCCTGGGTACAAGTCACCATGAGAGTATGAGTGAAATTCTTTGATCCTCTTTATAAAAAAAAAAAAATTAAAAAAAAGTATTGGTTTGAGTTTTTAACCTAGCTAATAGACGAAAATTCTGCTATCCACCTAGGTGGTTCTCACCTGGTGACGTGGCAGAACGACAGCCACTCATTCATTTCGGGTTCTGGACCTATCATGTAGGAGCAGTCGTGGTCGAAGTCGGAAAATCCGACTGGAAACCACCATGCACAGCGGAAACTTTCCAGCCTCAGGCTGCCGTCACAGCATCGAGCAAACTCAGGCAACCCCTCCATCCTTATGTCCTCCCCAACACACCAGCAGGCATCGTCGACACCCCTCTCCACCTGACTGTTCCACGCAACATAGACCATATCGAATCCCTCCGATCCGATCTGAGCCAATCAGATCCCGTCTTCGCTCCACTAGGTGACGCCGCCTCTTGCTGTCCGCCTTCTGACGCGCTCAAAGCAAGCGCATAATTTAACCCTGAAATATCGTTAATAGTATAAGCAAATAGGGATCGTTCTATTCCGGGGATTGAGGGTACACTTGTAATTGTGAAACAAATAAAGAAAAGAATTATTTACAAAAATAAAATAAAGAATATAAATATATACAATTGTATAAACAAATAAAGAATTAAAAATAATAAAGTATTATTTACAAAAATAAAATAAAGAATAAATATATACAAGTAAACACAAATAAGGGGGGATTAGGATTCTTAAAATTAAAATTAAAATAAATAAAATAAAGAAAACGTAAAAACATATATACAAGGGTGGATCGCAAGGAACAAAGATCAAAACCACATCCATATGTAAGAAATCCAATTACAATTCCTATAGTTGATTTTAAATGTCATGAGAGAGGAGTTGATCATGTGAAACATTCGAAAGCAAATGATTTCCCATATTTTACTTTTCAATGCTAATTAACCTAAGCGAAAGCACCTAGATTAATTCTATCAAACATGCAATCAAGCCCTAGAAAGCTAGTCAATCATGACATGTTCAACGCATTAGACATAGAGAAAGGCTATCAACTCAAGTGTACAACTTAGTATGGAAAAGTCCACCTAATTGCAATCCTCTTTAATTAAATTCGGTCTTTGCACAAAACCTTTACTACTTTGATTCAAGTTTACACAAAACGAAAAGTCGATTTCATGTTCTTAAACCTAGCACCAATTATATCAAAACCCTAAGTGTTTGCAACCACATAAGATTAAAATACAAAAGTTTTCTATCATGCAAATTTAATTAAACAAACCCACATAAGCAACATAAAAATCAACATATAGAAATCACAACTTTATCTCAAAACATATAAACGGGCTTTAAACTTTGCCCTTAACATTATTTGTTAACTAGAATTCATAGTTTTACAAAATCAAACAAAGAAAACAAGAGAAAGGATATAATACACCTTGAAAGATGAATGATAAAGCCTTGAGACGAAGAACTTGAAGATCCTTGAAAGCAAGCAATCTTCTAGGGACGACACAAGGGTGGATGGCGGTTGGGAAATTGATGTATTGCATGGCTTCTCTTTCTCTTGGCTTGAAAATAAAGAACAAGAAAACTAGAGAATGGAAAAGAAATATGGAGAGGAAATGGAGAGACAAGGAGATGGAATGGATGAAGGAATTGGTGATTGAGAGTGAGAGGAGAAGGTGTTTAAATAGGGAAGAAAAAGAAGAGTGAAATGATGAGATGAAGAAAAATAATGAAAGTGGAGTATGAGAGTGGTTTGTAAAATATGTAAAAGATGAGGTAATGATGAAAGCAAAGCATGAAGGTGAAGAAATGTGGAAGTGATGATGATCTTTTAGGGTAGAAAAATTGTATCCAAGGAAAAAGAAATGCTTTCTTCATATGGGTGGGAAACATGAATATGTGGTGTTGAGTTGTTTTCAGGTCAGTTTCTTCCCCTTTATTCCTTCAATTATTTCTCCATCAAAACGTCAGAATGAGCCTTCGACTTCTTCATAAAAAATGTTCCATTATGAGTGTATATCATCCTCACAAATTTTCAGAGCTTTATTCCATGTGGTTGGGCCGGAAATGCTGCTGGACCTCTTACAGGTCCAGTTTTCCGGTTTTGCTTCTGTAGAAAATTGGGCTGATTGTTTGAAGGCCTTCCACTCATATTTTTCTCTGACACTCTTCATAAGAAATGATCATTTGGGTGTCTAGAATAGATCTGGAGAGTTTCAGCTCATTTCGAGTTCATTTGGTCAGGTGGCCGCTCCTTCTTCCTTGCTTGGCTCTGATTCTCCTAGCCGGAGTAAGAAAATATTCAAGGTTGACTTTTTAGTGCATTTTCATTCTTCTCCATCATTTCTAGGTAATTATGGACGTAACACTCATTTCTTCTTCATCTACTCCAATGTACCTAAAAATAGAAATTAAGTTAAAAATCGATTCAGTTAAGGAATTAACTAAGCAAAATGTGAGGAATTAACTATTAAAATATCACATTAAAATGCTCCTATCAAATTCCCCCACACTTAGCTTTTGCTAGTCCCTTAGCAAAACAAAACAAAAAAAATCCAAAACAGAACAAAGACTTGACAAAAAGCAAGTAAATGACTCTATTGCTCCTAACTGTTGTCTCAGAGACTCCAAACTCATGGCTTTCACGTTAAACACTTAATCAAAATCACAAAGATAATTCCATGGTTAATAAACCTGTGACATTCATATGACTAAGCAAGATATGGAGAACTTAAGTTATACAGTGAATGATAGCATGTTTCGAACAAGTCTAATCCAAACTCACAGGGCATACTCTCGATTTTTCTCTCAGAAATGGCTATGCTTAAAAGCTTCACACTCAAGTATATGCAAGAGAACAAATTGTAAGGCAACAAACAGCTTGCATATTTCATCAATAAACACATTTTGTGAAGAATTTTTAAAGACCTCATGAAATGACTAAGTGCACAAATGGACCTAAACCATAAGCTCGACTGCGCAACTGACTCCACTAACCAAAGGCTGCCCATCTCAAGGATCAAGTAAGGACTTGAAACGGGTTGTAATGGGGCTAAGCTAGGGTTTTTTTGAAATGAAGATTAAGGATACAAAAATCCTAAGGACCTAGCAGAGCATATATGAAACACCTTATGTCATCATTTTTGTAGACCAAATATCATTGTTTTGGGCCAAACCTTCACTCTAACCAACATGGGGATGGACAAAGGCATAATTTTCAACTTTGAGCCTTCTACAAATTTGAAAGTCCAAAACCACACTTCAACAATTTCCGAAGAGTTTTCTTTTCAATTTTTCTTCTCTTTTGCCGCTTTTCTTTCTTTCTTTCTTTTTTTTTTTTTTTGGCAAATTTTTTTTTTCTTCTCTTGGATTTTCCCCACCCCACACTTGTCTTTCATCGTCACCCCTACATATTATGTCATGCTCTACTAAGTCCATAAGACAAGGGTAGAGATATCCTGTACTAAGCTCATGGTAGGGTAGTGAGGGTGATGAAACAAAGGTTTTCAATGTAGGCTCAAAGGGGTTCATTCTAAGGAGTCCCACGACGGGCACAATTGGGGACACATGCTTGTTTGGCTTTGGTGGTTACCCTAATGCCTTCTATCCTATCCAGGATCAGTGCATATTATGGCATACAAGTTTTGACAGTCACAACAGCCGAGTTCTAGTACTCTCTAGTCCATTAAAATCTATGGCACATAATCATTGGATTTTCAAACAATGATGAGGTTTTGCAAATACAGCCACGAAATTCTAGAATTATCAATAAGCACTCAAAAAGAAAGTATTTTAGCACAAAAACTCACTTGGGTCAAATGAATCAGACTTAATCCTAGCATGCTTAATGAACCAAGTTACAATCCTATCTCAAATCTTCATACAAGCATCACAATGTCGATTAACCACAGAATTCAATTAAGTCCTATTTTGATTGTGAAAACCTTCAGCCATGAATTCGGAGACATGTTCATCCTAGACGTTAGGAGCATCCTAAGACTCAAACAAACAAAAACACTCTAAAACCAACATTTTTTTTTTTTTTTTACAATTTAATTTAATTTCAACACTTAAGTACGGGAACAGGGAGTCTCGATGTGCAATGGGACTGAAACAGCTACCCTTTTTCAAGACTATGTTTAATCCAATATACCTTAGTGTATCACAACATCAATTAAAAACACAATAAAAACACAATCCAACATCAACTATTTTTCATTTTTTTTATACTAACTACTAAAAACACAATAAAGCAATAATCCTTCCCCCATACTTAATTCATGCATTGTCCTCAATGTATAAACAAATATAAATCATGCAAAGCATAAATCAAGCATAGAAGAGAAAGTTAACACAACGAAACTTAAAACAACTTAAAATTCATGAAAATAAAATAGAAGGAAGAGTTCAAGAAAGCAAATCTGCGTTTGATGTCTCCTCCACAGCTACAGTTGAAATGGGTTGCCTCCCATGCAGCGCTTAATGTTTAAAGTCTTTCAGCCTAGACTTGTACCTCCATTTACTCCTTTGGAGGAGCGGTATGCGGGCGAGTGGCAGCCCTTTTGCTGGTTTCAGCTTCCTGAGGAGGGTCCTCATGGTGTGATGCAGTAGCGTCCTTGCGAGGAAACCCAGGAGGATAACTCTGCAAGTTATTGACTTCCTGAGCAAGCTTGTTTATTGCAGTGTGACAGCGTATCAAAGAGCAGTTCATCTCAGAGATGTAATCAATCATGCAATTGACTCTCCAATCTGTCACCATAATACCATCGCGGAGAGATGAGCGCAAATCATCAATCGAATCCGACAAGCTTTCCAGGGTGGCCATAGGCAGAGGAGCACGAGCAGCTGGTGAGGAAGAAGACTCTCCGGGATGCAGTCTGGGAGAGCGACGAGGCAGAGGAGGGGGACTGCGGGTACGCTCACGGATAGGACGATGGTCCCATGGACGAGTAAGCCCAGCTCTAGTGGCCGCTTGACGACCTTCTTCTTCCAAAGAGAGAACACGGCGTTGATTGACGCCCCTGCGAGGGGTAACCTTGGTTCGAGCCATGAGGAAGTAGAAGGAATTTGAAACTGCACGCTTAGACAAACCTTAGTAAAATTTGGAGGAGACAAAAAAGGATGTATATGTAAAGCAAAAAATAGGGTAGAAATCTCAACAGGCACACGGTTTTAACAAAGCTTCTCCGGGAAGGAGAAGAGTTATGATAGTTCACGGCCCAAGAAACTCCCCCACGTGTAAATATTCCTTTCTTTCCTGGATTTATGGCATGCTTTCGGCTATAGCTTGTCTGTCACGGATCCTCGAGATTCGTCTAATTCCCCCACGCGTCCTTTCTTTTCCTTGATTCACGGCAATTAAACCTGCTTTCGGCTGTAGCTTGTCTGTCACAGCTCCTCGAGATCAGTTTGGTTCCCCCACGTGTCCTTCACGAGCCAACAGCTTTTCCGTGTTTTCGGGTGACTTTAATCCAACGCGTAGATTTAATCTCAGAGATCGTCGATCCAACGGTGGAGATCTGCTCACTCGTTCTATAAATAGGTGCATTCTGAGCGACTGTTCACTCCAAAAGAAAATTCTTCCGAGTTCCAGCATTTCTCTCTCAACCCTTCAGCCTTTCTTTCGAAATTCAAATCCTTTCTTCATCAACATGGAACCACGAACTCTGCAACTAATGGAGCAACAGACCCAGCAACAAATCGAGGATGGAGGAAACAACCAAGCAGCCGGGACTAATAACCGGTGGGCTCCCACACCGCCTCAACTAAGAATCCTCAAGGGCCTTTACTATGATAAGGGTTTTAAGTACCCAACTCCAGAGCAGATTCAAGAGATCTGCCTCCATCTGAAACAGTATGGGCAGATCGAGGACAAAAACGTCTTCTTTTGGTTCCAGAACCTCAAGGCTCGTGAGAGGCAGAAGTTGAAGGAATTTCGGAACGTTCCGGTTGGTGGATCTCTCGATCTCAATTTTGGATCCACTAGTTCTACTGATGATGGTAGATCCATTGATCTAAACTTTGGGTCACGTGTCGGCTATGGTGTTGACCCATATTCCTCCTCACCGTTCAACACTAATACCAGTACTACCTCCTTTGGCACAACAGGAGGACAATCTTTCATGGAACAACGAGGAGGAGATCACCAGGAGATTGAAACCCTTCCACTATTCCCCATGCATGGTGAGGACATCTTTGGCAACATGAAGACTACTTCCGAGGGAGGTAGCGGCTATGGCGGTGACTCTCGCATTTCCCTTGAGCTCAGCCTCAACTCCTACGGAGATGCAGACATGGTTTAATATAGAGTATTTTTATTATTATTATTATTATTTTTTTTTTGTAATTTTTTTAATTTTTTTTTTTTGTAAATAGCTGAATTTAATAAGACTGAATGAATGCAGTTTTTTTTTTTTTTTTTAATATAAAGGACTCAAAAAATAAAAGACAAATATAAATCCCTTCCCCCACACTTAAATATTGCATTATCTTCAATGTAATCAATTAAAAGCATGCAATGAAATAAGTAAGCATAGATAGAAGACATTTACGAAAACAAATCCTAAAATAAAAACAATAGAGAAAAATTGAAAAATAAAAAGAAATAGGGAAAGAGAAAGCAAATCTGATTATATTCTGAATTGGGTTGCCTCCCAAGTAGCGCTTGTATTTTACGTCTTGCAGCCAGACAGTACCTACATTAAATAAAGTTAGTAACTATAATTAACAAAGAAATACAAAATAAAAACAAGTATAACTATTAATTACAAACTACAAGTATAATTAACAAGTATATTGTACATAAGACACAAGTTAAGTACTCAAGTGAGTATAAAACGTGAAAAGTATTTTTACAAGTTTAAAGTGTGAAACAACAAAATAATTTACACGTATAGAGTATTCACAAGTATTTCTTTTATTATAAACATTATTGATATCGAATCAAATTCCAAGCGGTAAATCAAGTGGACGTGCGGCCCAAGTATAGTCGCCTAGACACAAACTCCCTTTCAAATCGTTTGGGCAACCTTACTGAAATGGCCAGGTGGGGGAGGACGAACACGAGAGGAAAAATCCATTTTGGCATGAGCTACTCCCACATAGTGGTTTAGGCCCATTTGCAAGCACTTCTGGATTCAAAAACCCGTCATGAACGTTGTCCCCTTTCTAGACATCATTCCACATAGGCTATACTTACTAAGATGAAAAAGTTCATAAGTATGAAGACAGTTCAACAAGTGTTAATAAAGGCCGCCCTCAACCTTAAGGGACCTGAGCTAGGTACCAATAAGGGGTTTAGGCCAATATTAACAAAAGAGACTTCACCTATTCCTCTCAATTTACAACCTACAATTAAAATTCGTGTTCAATAATATAAATAATATTCTAGTTAATTTAAACTAAGTTTCAAACAATTTATATACAACAAATATATACAATAAATGATACAATTTAGCAAGTGATTTTTCAATCCCCGGCAACGGCGCCAAAAATTGACGCGCTCAAAGCAAGCGCATAATTTAACCCTGAAATATCGTTAATAGTATAAGCAAATAGGGATCGTTCTATTCCGGGGATTGAGGGTACACTTGTAATTGTGAAACAAATAAAGAAAAGAATTATTTACAAAAATAAAATAAAGAATATAAATATATACAATTGTATAAACAAATAAAGAATTAAAAATAATAAAGTATTATTTACAAAAATAAAATAAAGAATAAATATATACAAGTAAACACAAATAAGGGGGGATTAGGATTCTTAAAATTAAAATTAAAATAAATAAAATAAAGAAAACGTAAAAACATATATACAAGGGTGGATCGCAAGGAACAAAGATCAAAACCACATCCATATGTAAGAAATCCAATTACAATTCCTATAGTTGATTTTAAATGTCATGAGAGAGGAGTTGATCATGTGAAACATTCGAAAGCAAATGATTTCCCATATTTTACTTTTCAATGCTAATTAACCTAAGCGAAAGCACCTAGATTAATTCTATCAAACATGCAATCAAGCCCTAGAAAGCTAGTCAATCATGACATGTTCAACGCATTAGACATAGAGAAAGGCTATCAACTCAAGTGTACAACTTAGTATGGAAAAGTCCACCTAATTGCAATCCTCTTTAATTAAATTCGGTCTTTGCACAAAACCTTTACTACTTTGATTCAAGTTTACACAAAACGAAAAGTCGATTTCATGTTCTTAAACCTAGCACCAATTATATCAAAACCCTAAGTGTTTGCAACCACATAAGATTAAAATACAAAAGTTTTCTATCATGCAAATTTAATTAAACAAACCCACATAAGCAACATAAAAATCAACATATAGAAATCACAACTTTATCTCAAAACATATAAACGGGCTTTAAACTTTGCCCTTAACATTATTTGTTAACTAGAATTCATAGTTTTACAAAATCAAACAAAGAAAACAAGAGAAAGGATATAATACACCTTGAAAGATGAATGATAAAGCCTTGAGACGAAGAACTTGAAGATCCTTGAAAGCAAGCAATCTTCTAGGGACGACACAAGGGTGGATGGCGGTTGGGAAATTGATGTATTGCATGGCTTCTCTTTCTCTTGGCTTGAAAATAAAGAACAAGAAAACTAGAGAATGGAAAAGAAATATGGAGAGGAAATGGAGAGACAAGGAGATGGAATGGATGAAGGAATTGGTGATTGAGAGTGAGAGGAGAAGGTGTTTAAATAGGGAAGAAAAAGAAGAGTGAAATGATGAGATGAAGAAAAATAATGAAAGTGGAGTATGAGAGTGGTTTGTAAAATATGTAAAAGATGAGGTAATGATGAAAGCAAAGCATGAAGGTGAAGAAATGTGGAAGTGATGATGATCTTTTAGGGTAGAAAAATTGTATCCAAGGAAAAAGAAATGCTTTCTTCATATGGGTGGGAAACATGAATATGTGGTGTTGAGTTGTTTTCAGGTCAGTTTCTTCCCCTTTATTCCTTCAATTATTTCTCCATCAAAACGTCAGAATGAGCCTTCGACTTCTTCATAAAAAATGTTCCATTATGAGTGTATATCATCCTCACAAATTTTCAGAGCTTTATTCCATGTGGTTGGGCCGGAAATGCTGCTGGACCTCTTACAGGTCCAGTTTTCCGGTTTTGCTTCTGTAGAAAATTGGGCTGATTGTTTGAAGGCCTTCCACTCATATTTTTCTCTGACACTCTTCATAAGAAATGATCATTTGGGTGTCTAGAATAGATCTGGAGAGTTTCAGCTCATTTCGAGTTCATTTGGTCAGGTGGCCGCTCCTTCTTCCTTGCTTGGCTCTGATTCTCCTAGCCGGAGTAAGAAAATATTCAAGGTTGACTTTTTAGTGCATTTTCATTCTTCTCCATCATTTCTAGGTAATTATGGACGTAACACTCATTTCTTCTTCATCTACTCCAATGTACCTAAAAATAGAAATTAAGTTAAAAATCGATTCAGTTAAGGAATTAACTAAGCAAAATGTGAGGAATTAACTATTAAAATATCACATTAAAATGCTCCTATCACCTTCCGGTCGTGGGAAGATCGACCCCAGCCCCACCCACAAGCCACCAAGCCAGCTAGCACGACCACCTCACGTTTTGGGCAACGAAACCACCACGCAGCCTGAGCCTCCTCTCCGACTGGGTTTTTTGGTTTGCCACTGTTCTGTCAGCAGGTGACCCTCACCTAGGTGGATAGCAGAAGCTCCGGCTAATAGATTGTTTTTTCTAATTACAACCTAAAGATTAGACCCGTATGTTTAGCTAACCTCACTTCTAGGAATTTTTATATCAACCTATTTATTAGAATCATTTTTCACATCAACCTCTTTTTTAGGTATTATTATTGTGATTTGACTATATGTCTTAGGTTGAAAATCTCTACCTTATCCCTATACCTATCTATTAGGTAACAATTGGGAATGAACAACCATCAAATTAATATGACAATATACAGAAGGAAAAGTTCAAACTTAGAACAAGATACTTTACCATAAGATTCAGGGCAGAATGATAAAAAAAAATTAAATTTAAAAAAAAAGATTTGAAAAAACTAAATCTAATGAATAACATACCTTATTAGTAGATACAACACTTTTGAAAGCCAAAAATTAGAAAGAGAATATGGTCACGAATGCATAGGTAATACACAAGTTCACAACAATAATTTGAAGTTCTTGCTTACTTCTTTGAGTTCTTTCTTCTAGTCTACAGGAACATGAACTAGTACTATCTCTATAGTTTGAAATCATGGTGCTACATATAAAAATTTTATAAAAAAATTGATATCAAAGCATGCACGAATTAAGCTATATAAATTAATTCTTTCCATAAGAATTTCTACAAGATGTGAGCATAAAAGTGGATGAAGATTGTATTAATTGAATAATCTACTCAGTAAGGAATGTTTCATGATGTGGATTTGGTGTAAATTGAAAAGAAAAAGTGATTGGGTTTAATATAATAAATCATTGTAAAATTAGATTTAAAGCTAATTTTCTAAAAAATAAAATAAAATGAGCGTTCTATTTGCGAAACTTCCACGTGTTCCACTTAATTTTCTAGGGGTGTGCAAAACACTGTACAAACCGGTCAAAACCGACCGGTAAATATGGTTTGGTTAAGGTTTTTTAATTTTAAAAATTGAAAACCGGTTTAATACCGAACCAAACCATTTATGAATTGGGTTGGTTTGGTTTCTCTTTTGCTTAAACTGCATAACCAGAACCGACCGGTATGCTTGAAATATAATAAGAAAAAATGTTATATATATATATATATATATATATATATTCATTTGTCCAGTCGTTTTAAGTAAGTTCTAAATATTCAATTATAACTTTATTCTCAAATGATATACTACCATATCGCTACGATATATTTGATCCTCTTATATCACATATTTCAATCTCTCATTCTCTAACCTTTAATACTACCATATTAAGCTAGTATTTATAGCTAAGCCATCAAATAATTCAATCATTTTGAATCTATTATAGATTTTAGTTTTTGAATATTAGTTTTGGATTTGATTATTGTACTTTAAATTTAGATTATGCTTATTTAATACAATTTTTATTCTTTAGATTGGATTTTACTAGAATTTTTTTCTCATAAATAGCATGTTAATATAATATAAGTTAAAACCGCCTAACCGACCGAACCAAACCATCTTTAATTGGATTGGATTGGATCGGGTTAAGTTTTTTTTTTTTAATGACCGGTTGTCCAAAATGCTTAAACCGCTCACTTTAGTATAGAGACGGTTTAGAGTCAAAACCGATCCAACCCAATCCGTGTGCAGCCCTATAATTTTCTAGGTTTATGGGTATTTCTGTCTTTTAACTCCACTCTTTCCCTATTGCATTTGGATTCCTTTTCCCTTCACAATTCGGAAACGCCTTAATTCGTCCATAAATACCTATAGCCTTTTCCGCACTTCCGACTAGACATAATCATCCTCTCTTCCCTGAACCATGACGTTGGAGGCGAATTTGGCTGTTGCTGGTCGCCCTAAACCAACCATCGTGAATATAGTTTCCACCGTCAACTTGGGCTGCAAATTGGACCTAAAGAGGATTGCGAGCCGTGTCAGAAACGCAGAGTACAATCCGAAACGGTTTCATGCCATCATAATGCGAATCCGGGAACCCAAAACCACCTCTCTCATATTCTCCTCCGGCAAGATGGTCGTCACCGGCGCCAAATCCATAGAAGAGACCAAATTTGCGGCGAGGAAGCACAGCCGAATCGTCCAGAAAGTAGGGGTTGACGACGGGGTTAAGGTACAGTTCATGGATTTCAAGATTCAAAATATCGTGGCATCCTGCAATGTCAACTTCGCGGTCAGGCTTGAGACTCTTTCCTTCTCCGATACTACTCTTGGGTGTGCCTCGTACGAAGCCGAGATTTTCCCGGGGCTGATATACAGGGTTCTGAAGCCCAAGGTTGTCTTCCTCATCTTTGCGTCGGGGAACGTTGTCATCACTGGGGCCAAGAGCTTCGAGAATCACACGCTCAAGGCCTGGGAGCAAATGTACCCTCTTATTGCACAGCACCGGAGAAACTGCCCCGTCAACCTTGTAACATCACCGGTCCAAGAAAAAAGTGCACCAAAAAGAGGAAGAAAAAAGAGTGTTCCATCCAGTACTTCTGCCTCTGAGCCAGTTAGTTGCTTTTGATGTTGTTGAGGTTTTGCAAGGGAATTGTATTTAACTAAATTGTAAATTTGTCGTTGAACCATTAATGCAAATATGCAATTACCTTTTCATTAGGATATTTGTTTGTTTCTTTTCTCTCTCTTCTCTTTTCTTGAGTTTCTGTTATTGAGTTGGGTTTCTAATCAGTGAGAAAAGATGATGCAATTACCATTACTTGAAAGTGAAAAAGAAAAAAGTTTACAAAAACTATGATTCTGGGAGCTGATAATGGTCACTTCCTTGTTCAACCAGGAAAGGTTGCTTGAAAACTGAGGATTATTCTCCTATAGATTTCCTTTGCATAAAACGATGATCAGTTTGGTCTCAAGGTTGCTTGAAACAGAGTTCTGCACATTTGGGAATGCCTGGAATGATCTGAGCCATAATTGTACTAACTATTAGGCTGACTAGTCGTATAGTTCTTACTGTTTACATAAGAAACAAGAAAAAGAATATAATCCTTCCTGATCATGGCAATAAAATTCATGACACAGCTGATCCTGGTATTTTGGTATTTTAGTTATTGTTAAAGATTGAAGATGGGTTGAAAGAGAGAAGACCCATAGAAGTTGGCATGACCAATTTGCAGAATGAACAAATTGGATCAGTATGAGTCGTTACAACTAAATCTAAGACTATGATAAATAACAGATGTAGAACAGAACATAAACAGGAGTTTGCATCCACCAATAATTTACACAATCAAATCCCTCCCTGCTCTGAACAATACCTAAGAATTGACCAAAATCTTAAAATCCCAAATGAATGTGTTAATCAATTCCCAACAGACTCGCTTGATAATCTACTGTTGCAAAATTTTTTGACGATTTCATTCTAGAAGACTCGCTCTCCAGTAGCAAAAAGGTTCCAAAAGATGGTTGTCATGAAATAGAGAGCTGAGGTGACCGTTAGGAATGCCTGAAACGATCCCAGCCATTGTACAAAATAGCCTGTTCCTATTGTGCTGACTATTGCTGCAAGTGTCCCTACTGAATTTGAAATCCCTGTTGATACAGAATGTTATCGTATCAGCTAATCACTTCAACATAGAGGAAAATAGAATACAATCCTTCCTTCCAATAACTTACCATGGAGAAACCCGGCGGACTCAGGAGCTATATCCTGATCAAATTAAGCAGGAGAATATCAGATTGGAATGAAGTGCACCATAATATATAGGAAGCAGTCTACTGCATTAGTTTGACTGTTTTTCAATATGATCATTGGATGGGTGGAACCTACTTGTATATTGAGGAGAAAGCCAGCTTGACTGAAAGAGCTCAAACATAAGGCTGCTGTAAGGAGTACCGCTGCAGCCGTGGGTGTGTTGGCATAGTTCAAGCACAGCAATGACACTCCAGGCCCAATGAAACCAATGGACTGTTTGGTACACATACATGTCAAAATGGTGCATTAAAACATATATGTTCAAGTGAGTTTACTGTAAATCAGCATTTGATACAAAAGACTTCGCTTTCCTAATTGGATTCAATTAAATTCAACTTAAGACTTTCCCTTATAGAAGCAGATTCCATCAAACAGATAATTTAAACAAGTAAGAAAATTCCCTGTCACATGGTGCATGATTTTGTTTCAAATTAAGATTTATTCAAGAACTCCTGTTTCCCTTTTGCAGACAATTCTTTTATAAGATCGAAGAGGTACTATTTTGCTCTATAATTATAGTGACACCCAAAAGAGATACCTGCATGATCTTTCGGACTATCGTTAAAGAGTAGCCAGCCTTGATTAAGGAATCTGATGTTGTGCCAGCAATGCAGCTGGAAATTGCCATTGTTCCCCATGGAACAGCACTAAACCAAGCTGCTTGTTTCAAGTTTACATTAAATACCTATAACAATGGAAAATAATAAAAAATACATTATTTCGAATGATAGTAAGTTGCCAATAGTAGTATATAAATAACATACTGATATGATGATATAGGTGAATATAAGCTCTGAGATATGTCCAGATAAGTCCTGAGCTTTTGGTGGGTAGTGCTTGAGCAATATTTAGGGAAATGGTGTTACCATGCACAAAGATCTAGTAAAATGAACTTACAGTCTTGAAATAAACAGGCATCCAAGAAAGCAGAACAAAGTATCCCTGCAACATGATGGACCATACCAAAAACACAGAAAAAGGGAATTAAGGACCACCACCAGATAAAAGATTTCACTAAACAAAATCACTATTAGTATATATTTGTAGCAACTAGTAAGCAAACTCACCCAATTATTAGTTATGTTGGCAAATATAATACTCCATGTTGGTAGTTTTGATAGTAGGAGCCGCAGAGGTGGGAACTTGTCGTTGCTCACTGGAGAATCAGATTTTCCAGCTTGGATCAACCGGAGCTCTGATTTGCTAATGAAATCACTCTCTCTTGGATCATTTGTGACTGTATATGTCCATATTGTCAACCAGAGCAGTCCAAGGGAGGAGAAGAGAATAAAGGGACCAGAAAATCCCATTGATGACATCATAACTGGAGTTAGTAGTAAGCCGGTAACATTGCCAAGATGAAACCCAGCCATAGAAATTCCAACTGCACTAGCTCTTTCATGGGTCGGGAACCACCTGCTCAAATTTACACATAAACATATCTTAGTTGTCTAATGAACTAGTTACCAAGTACTGTAAACACAAAATCTGTTTAAATCCTGGCTTACGAAGACGTCAGTTGGTGAACAAATTTGACCCTAACATTATTGTAACTAAATTACAATATCAAAGATCAAAGGGGCATTACCTTGATAAGAGGGTGCTCATGGAAGGCAGGGCCACACCTTCAGCGAGTCCAAAGAAGGCACGAACAGCCAATAGGCTGGTTGTAGAATGGTTGGCAGCCCAGGGAGTGAGGAGGGTGGCCAAAGACCACATGGCCACACCCCATGCCATCACTCTCTTCCCTCCATATCTGTCTACTAAGGCTCCTCCGATTACTGATGAGAAGATATATCCCCATAGAAAGGATGACTAGAAAATGCATCATTCACAATTCCACATACTAATTGTCAGTATAAGAAGGGAAACAAAGCAAATTGAAAGGAAAAAAAAAAAATTAAAAAGCAAAATACATGCTAAATGTTGTCATCATACGAAATTCAATCCATGACCATCAGAGAAACATTTATGCCCTTAAGTTTCAGACATTCTGATCAATTTAGGGGAGTTTAGCAGTTCGCTATGTGGGTTCCAAAACTTCCAACATTCATACCGTGTCAAGCAGACATAAATTATTTATTCTATAACTTGACACTGTGTCAATTCATCAATAAGAGCAAGCTAGATGACCATATATTTCGACCATGTTAGATTAACCACCTTAACATCTCTGGAAGAAGTTCTTCTGGCACCCAATGCAAAATTACAGTCCATGAAGTGAGAGACAATTCATGACATATTTGGTCCCACCAGATTAATTCTAATGGTCTTTCTTTCTATATACTCATTCAAGCGCACCAGATGCAAAGAAATTTTTTCACCTATATCAACCAAACGAATCGACATTGAAAAAGGATCAAACTTTGCTACAAAATTGAATCCAAAAAGCTATTAAAGCAATAGAATTTAACTCCTAATCTAAGAAAACCAATTAAAAACTTAAAGACTTTGGAGTAGTACCTGAACAACACCCAAGAAAGAACTGGTCCAACCCTTTTGAGCTGCAAGTGGAACAACGGCCACAGACATGACTACTCTGTCTGCATTACAAAGACACATCACACAAGCCACTAAAGCCACAACCTTGAACCTCTCTGGCACTCTCACTAGAGAAACCCTCTCTCTTCTCCCAATCATCATCCCCCCCTCTATGCCCTCTGCTGTACACGTCACCACACATGGTTTCCTCTGAAGCCTCTCTGTTCTTGCTCCCCTGTTTCTTCCTAAACCATAATCAAAACCCTCCACCCATTTTGTGGGTTTTGCTTGGTGGAGCAATCTAGGCCTAAGCCCCAACTGAGTTGTTCTTGCATTGATCAAAGTCGATGGGGAGGCTGAGAAGCGAGAAGGGTGTGGGTTAGGTCTCGAGGAATGTAGTACAGATTTGGCAGGAGTTACAGCCGCCATGGCAGTAACAGAGAGAGAAGATGAGAGAATATTTAGAGACGGATCCGTTAACAAAATGAAAATATGTACTCATAATATCATTAACGTACAAAATTTTAAAAGAGCGCGACTCTTTTATATAGAAACCAAGTGGAGTAATAGTTAACACAAGGGTGTTTGGTGGGGGAAATGGGGGATTAAGGAATGGGGTCATGAAAATTGAAAATCAAGAAATGGAGTTTGGGGGTTGGTGAGAAAGGGAATGGGGACCCAGAGATTAGTCATCTTCCTCTTGGATAGTTGGAAGTTGGAACAAATGGGAAAACTCTGAAGACTCCTACGTGGTCACACGTGTTGCTCTGCTTCCGGCCTTCCTTCGTTCTCACCAACCTCGGTGACAAGGTGGCTACCAACAACTATCTGGCTAGCTACTTCCGCCTCTAAAATCGGGAGAAGGTATTCGGTGGCGGTGGATGACGGCCGCCGCAGCGGGATAGGGTGATTTGGGTCATTGTGAGGGTTAGGTATTAGAAGTTGATGTTGTGTTTTAGAATTGATAAGCCGGAGATGATATAGTTGTCTCATTTAAAGTTTATAATCGATGAATTTGACCCGTTACGTATCATGATTGTGATTCACTTAAAATGATTTTTTTCCCTTAATTTTGAGATGTTTATAGTCTCCATGTTTTCCCATTAAATTCAATAAAACCAGTTTTACATTTCAGTTCATTTAAAGAAGATAGCCAAAACTAAAATTAGTGTGCGAAAATGCACACCTCAATGAGCAGAGAGCATACTTTCTCGTCTATATTGCGCATGAATTGATGTCAAGACTCAAAGCGCAAAAGTTGTTTGTTCTATGCGTAAAATGTACAGAAAAACCAGAGCATGGGATAACCCGCATAACCTTTTTTCAAACAAATGGCCGCAGAAGGTTACAAACTCCCCACTCTCTTCTTAAACTTCTTCCTTCACCGGAAATTTGACTCTTTCCTTCCCAAAGGAATCATTTTCCTTGACCCTCACTCTCCCTAAACTTCTTCCTTTACCACCAAAGCTTTCTTATAAACATCATCTGTTGTACTAACCCACATTATTGACCTTAGATTTCATTTTATTCCTTGAGTTTTTTGTTGGATTATCTAAATTATATTCAAGAGAACTAACTTTGTTAGTTAAAATGGACATGAAAATACTCAAATACCCTCACCATAGATTATATTGAATTTATGTTTGAAAAAATGAGGGATATAAATGTAATTAATAAAATAATAAAAGAGTTGTTTTATTTATACCTCCACATTTGGTATTTGGAGCTCGTGCTCAAAATTTTATTACTGTTGAAGGAAAACCTAATTTGTGTTTAGCCCAAACTCTAGGTTACTTGACCTAGTGGTAATAGGATTTAATTAGAAGGATCTAGAATCCTAATCAATGTAGAATTACTTTCCTTGTATGATTGAGATTCTATGCATTGTAATCCTCTATATAAAGAGGCCCCTATTATCAATGAGAATACACAGCAAATTCCTCTCAAATTCAGTTTCTCTACAACACGTTATCAGCACGAGCCCTAACCCTGAAATCCTAAATTCGTAGCCTTCAAATCCCAGAAACCACCGCCGCCCACCTTGAAGATATCAACTCCAGGAGTCCAGAACCGGCGGCCCCGTCCCCAGAACCGGCCGGAAAATATCCGAACCGGCCACCGGAAATATCTTTACCCTCCCTGCCCGGTTCGAAGCCTTCCTCCCGGCCAACTGCTACCAAACTTCATCGGAACCTGCAACCAGACCCTAAATCACCGGAGCCGAAAAATATCCACCGGAACCGGCCTAGAACGGTCCGAACCGGCCTAGAACGGTCCGAACCGGCCACCGGAAAGGACCACTACCGAACCAGCAGAAAGAAAGAAAAAAAAAAAAAAAAAAGGGGAAGGCAGCAGATTAGCCCAGCCCAGCTCCGGCCCAAAACCTCACAGCCTAAGTACTCGGCCCAGAAGCCTGAAGCCCATTGGCAAACCCAAGCCGCATAGCAGCCAAGCCGAGCCGCCAAGCCCAAGCCGCCACGCCGCCAAGCCTTCTGCCACGTCAGCTCAGACCTGCCACGTTAGCAATCGGTCAACGCCGGTCAACACTTTTCCGGCAACTTTCCGGCCAACTTCCAGCGACTTTTTCCTGCCACTTTCCGGCGATTTTCCGGCGACTTTTTCCGGTCAGCTACAGTACTTCCGGTTACTTTTTCCGGTCAGCTACAGTAACTTCCGGGCGCTACAGTAGCTTTCCGACGACGGTTTTTCCGACCATCTTTTAAGGTAAATTTTTCTAAAAGTTCCCGTTTTTGTGAAGTTTTTCAATTTCTTCTTCTTTTCTCGGGGACTTCCAAAATCCCTTCTTCTACCCCCCTTTCTCTACATAGGGGAGACCAAAAGCCGAACTGTGGCGGTTCGCACTCACTCCAAGCTTGGAGCTTGTAGAGTCCTCCAAACTTAGAGTTTGTTGAGAAGAAAACGATCGACCACATACATCGTTATTTCGATCTAATCCAAAACCCCTCTTGGAATCGGATTTTCTTGGAAGTGACTACGCTCAGAAAATTCCTAATTTCTTGAAAGCGACTACGCTCAGAAATTTAATAGTTTTTCGTGGTAGCCTTTTCGCTCCGAAACTAACCCTAATCTTGTGTTGTTTTTCAGGATGAGTTACCTGAACAAGTTGAGCTTTGTCCCACTCGAGACAACTGGCGCAGGATACCATAGGTGGGTCCGAGATGTGCGCCAACATCTTAAGGCTGATGGAATTCTGGAAACCATCCAAGAGCCTGGTCAGAACGTGCTCTCAATTGAGCAAGCTACTGCTTTTGAAGCAAAACAAGCTAAGGCCATAATTCTCATGACAAGGCACATGAATGACGCGCTCCAAAATGAATACCTCAATGAGGAAGACCCAAGAAAGCTATGGGTAGAACTAGAGCAGCGATTTGGCAACGTTCGTGACTCCTTGCTTCCTGATTTAGAAGTGCGATGGCATAGCCTCCGCTTTTGTGATTTCAAGTCTGTGCTTGATTATAACTCGGAAGCTCTTCGTATCAAGTCTCTGATGGAGTATTGTGGCCAAGCCATAACTGATACGATGTTGATCGAGAAGACTCTCTCTACCTTCCCAGTCTCTGCATTGATGATTTCAAAGAATTATCGGATTGATGTAAATGCAGGACGTATCACAAGGTTTCATGAGCTCATTGGCGCCATGAACGTAGCTGAAAAGCACGATAATATCCTTGTGAAGAACTATAATGCTAGACCCGTGGGAACTAAGCCTATTCCGGAGTCTAACTATAGTCGCGCCCCCAATGGAGGACGCAAGGAGCGAAACCCTAAGGGTAGGGACTTTTCTGGACGTTCTGGTCCATATATTCGCCCTAAAGAGGAAGGAAATCGCCAAGAGAGGTGTGCACGGAACCGTAGAGGTCAACGTGTGAAGAGAGAGAGAGGCGGAGCCTCCGACCATGGTGGTAACACCACCAACAGGATAGGTCGTTCAAATCGCGCCCCAATGGCGCCTCGATCAAGGGAGCCTGACCATGATGATGTTTGTTTTCAATGTGGATCAACTGAACATTGGGCTAAAACATGTACCGCACCCCAGAATGTTGCAAACGCATACAAGACGTATCGTGAAGCAAGGGAAGCAAATTACATGGCACAAGATGATCAAGATGGTGATCTAGATCTAAGGGTGGAAGACTACAAGGATCAAGACCCAGAAATTGGCGATTTTGATTAAGTCTTTTTATTTTCCAAGAGATGTAGGCGATTGCCATATTCCTTTTTATTGGATTAGATTTTCTTTGATCATAGAAACAATGATGTATTTCGTTGGCTTATGAATAAAATTTCGAGTTCTTTTCATTATGACTCAATTTTGATTCTGAGCATATGACTTTGTGACTACGATGGCTAGACCATCAGTATTAATTTAAGGACATGGAATAGCCCAAGTTCCACTTGCCAAATGGCACCTTGATTACAGTTGTCACAGAAACTCTCTACGCTCTTAGGGCAAATAGTACCCTATGAATAGCCAACGAATTCCATGCGAAAATGCATGTAGAGAACGGAAATGAGTTCCTTTGCCTACCTCTAATGATTGCGAACAAAGACGCATCTTAGAGACGTTTATGTGTCTCTCTAGTGGACTTAATGTCACTATTCGAGCTATTAAATCCAATAAACTTATGAGAGAAGATCTCTTGGATTTAGACACATATTGGCTTTGTCACGACAGGATAGATCATCCTAGTCATGATATGATGATCCGTCTACAAAAGACTTCACATGGACATCATTTTTTTGAGCAAAATGAAGCAAGATGCCGCCATAAAAGGCGCCAACCATGGGCATAACGCCATGGTTGTTCCTCCTTGTGGCCATGACGCCATACATGCTAATTTCCATGGCTCCCACACCATGATGGGAGATGTAGTCACATATTTTGCTTCTAATAGCGCTACAAACGCTTAGGCCTAACCAAACTCCTCATTGGTTGCTTCTAAGGCCCCTCGCTCGTTTTACAAAGCCCATTCCTTAGGGAAATTAGGACTGAGACCGTCCTATGCAAAGGATATGACAATACTCATTCTGTTCTTACAAAGAATCCGTAGGGATCTTGTGGATTGATTCAACCAACTTGCGGACGCTTAAATATTTCATGATGTTGGTTGACACGCAAACACGCCGGTCACGTGTTGTGCCATTGTCCACCTATAAATGCTACTTATGCTACACTCCTAGCACATATCATGTGACAACGGGCTCACTCCCCGAATCAACCTATTCAGTCAATTGGATTTGACTATGCTAGAGAGTTTACATCGAAAGACTTTCGATGGATATTGCAATGGGTTTGATGTTGGACATCACATTCCCATGTACACACCCAATTGGTCTCGTGGAAACTACTACGATGGTAGTCCGAACATTGGTAATGCGCACCAATCTTCTTACATCCGCTTGGGGTGATGCGATATCGCATGCAGCCATGCTAATTCGTCTACGACCTACCGCCACTCAATGTACCTATGCGTTACAGCTAGTGACTGGGTACACGTATTTTGTACTTACGCACATTTGAGTGAGCCATTTATGTGCCAATTGCGCCGCCACAGCGCTCCATGATGGGTCCTTACAGACGAATGGGCAACTACGTTGGATTTGCGCTTCCAACAATCGTCCGCCACTTAAATGCCCTTGCTAGGCGATCTCCTTACCGCTAGATTTGCGGATGTCACTTTGATGAGACAGTCTTCCCGTCGTTAGGGGGAGATAAGAACACGAATGTTCAACAGGAACGATAGGAATTGTCGTGGTCTGTCCCCACTATGTCTCATCTTGATCCCTATTAAAGTGACGAGATCACACAAATATGTTGCAACCATGCCTGCAAGGAAGGACGTCCCTACGAGAGGACGTAGCGCCACCATACACGAAGGTAGGCATGGCACCAATGCCAAAGAGAGTGGCACTCTGGCATTACAGGCCATGGCCCCAGCTAGGATGAGTGGGAGGCCCGTGGGTTCGAAGGATACTTTGGCACATTCCAATCCTTTAATCATCAAGACTCAAAATCCGTCTCATGAGTATCTTTCGGGTTATGGTTATCGTTGGGGGACGCCTCAACGTCAAACCTTATTCCTGAGAATATAGAGCTCTATGAAACTTACACTAGTGTACATGAGACGTGGGATAGAAACTCCATCATAATTGATGATGTAGTTACGCATTTTGTTGCGCATGAGTTTGCTGAGTCCGATGATATCGAACCACGCTCCGTTGATGAATGAATGCCAACGTAGAGAGTTTTTGGCCTAAATGGAAAGATGCGATCCAGGTTAAGATGGATTCTCTAATGAAGAGGAAGGTTTTCGAGCTAGAGATGCCAACACCTCCTAACATAAAACCTGTTGACTAATGGGTTTTCGTTAGAAAGTGTGATGAGAAAAAGAGATGGCAATCTCGCCTTATGGCGCAAGGCTTCTCACAAAACGCCCTGGAATCGACTACGATGAGACATATTCTCTCGTAATGGATGTCATTGCACTCCACTACCCTGTCAGTTTGGTAGTTTTCGAATAACTGAACATGCAGCTTACAAATGTGGTCACTACGTATCTCCATAGGGATCTAGATACGGAATATACATGAAGGTTCATGGCGAACTTCATTTACCCAAGTCAAGTGGCTCTAGACCATGGAGCGCGTTTACAAAGAGGTTGAAACGCTCACTAAAGTGACTACTTGATTGGAAAGGGATATGCCCACGCGTTTCTATAACAAGTTTCGGATTCTATCACGGTTCATGTTGGACATGATCTTCATTAGAAGCCTTTAAAAAGTTAAGGGAAACCGCTGAACACTTGAAATCCGAGTTTGAGATGAAGGATTTTGGGAGAACACGATTATGTCTCGGTTTGGAACTTGAGCATCGTGTCGATAGATGCTTAGGCATTTTGACAAGGTCAAGCCTTCAAGCATCCCCATGATCGTCCATAGTCTTGATCCTGAAAAAGATCCTCTTCGTCGAAAGGATGATGACGAAGATGTGCTAGAGGCAAAAGTGCCTTACTTAGTACAATAGGCGCATTGTTGTACTTATCTCAATGCATAAGACCGGACATCTCATATGTTGTGAACTTGTTAGCTAGATATAGCTCTGCGCCAACGCGACGCCATTGGATTGGTGTAAAAGATATCTTTCGATACTTGTGATGTATGAATGATATGGGCTTGTTCTATCCTTATACAAAGAGATGATGGATTCAGACCCATCACACACCAGGTACGCCGCCAACGCTGACCTGCGTTCTCTATCCCCATCCCAAAACGACATGTGTTTTGGAAGGTTTTGCTGATGTTGGGTATCTGTCTGACCCACACAATGGTCATTCCCAAACTGGTTAAGTGTTCACCATGGGAAAAGACCGTGATATCTTGGAGGTCTACATATTAGACCCTAGTCGCTATATCTTCGAACAATGCAGAGATCATTGCTCTTCACGAAGTGGTTCGTGAATGTATATGGATTGGATCTATAATTACGCATGTTCGGACAATCGTGGTTTGAAGTCTACCACAGATGAGCCTACGAGCATTTAGGATAATGCTACTTGTTTTGAACAAATGAGGCAAGGCTACATCAAAAGCGACAACACCAAGCATAATCAGCAACAACAGACACTCCTCGAGATCAAAGTGAACTATGTTCGATCTGAGAATAGTGAGGCAGACTTGTTTACTAAGTCATTTCCCAATACCACGTTCGAGAAACATGTGGCAAGAATTGGCTTGCAGAATTTATTTGAACTCCCATGATCGTAGTCATCAGGGGGAGGCGCAGACATCAGGGGGAGATGTCTACATGTTCGTCTCGAATCGTGAAGGGTGTGTTGTGCTCTTTTTCCCCTTCGACCGAGGTTATTTTTTGTCCCACTGGGTTTTTGTTACTCGGCAAGGTTTTTAACGAGGCAACGAGAGAAGCACCGCATTTGGGCAACACAAGGGGGAGTGTTGAAGGAAAACGTAATTTGTGTTTAGCCCAAACTCTAGGTTACTTGACCTAGTGGTAATAGGATTTAATTAGAAGGATCTAGAATCCTAATCAATGTAGAATTACTTTCCTTGTATGATTGAGATTCTATGCATTGTAATCCTCTATATAAAGAGGCCCCTATTATCAATGAGAATACACAGCAAATTCCTCTCAAATTCAGTTTCTCTACAACAATTACTAAATTTTTAGTTGTGCCCTTAATTTTTTTTTTTTTTATTTCTTTGCTCTACCTTCTTCCACTTCCTTACCTCTACCTCCTCACCAGACTTGTGTATCTTCGGCAACAACTTTATTGTGAGAGAAAGACGGAGGTTGATGAATGATAGATCACAGACGAGGATCAAGGAAGAATATTGGGAGAATTGAGAAAGAAGACAACTTGGGATTCAAGCTTGGACAACATGTTAAGGGGAAAGGATCTGAGGGTTGGGAGTGTTATAACTTATACGATTGCAATTCAATGTCTCCCAACATATCAAGTAGCAAAGTTAATGAAATGAACGCATCTAGTTGTTCGACCCAAAAAAAAAAAAACGCATCTAGTTGATTATAAAGAAACAAATGCAAAATTGATTAAGAAAATTACTAAACACTCAACTGATTAGAGCATCTCCAACAACTTCCCTATAATTTCTCTATTATAGGGAAGCAAAAATTAAAATCTCCAAAAAAATTCTGCTTCAACTCCAACAGATTCTCTATTTTACAGATTCTATAATTCTTCCCTAAAATTTTACAGATTACTATAAATATAGGGAATTTTGTTTTCTCTCTCATCACTATCTCTATTTTAGGGATAATTTTAAGAAATCTGTTGGAGCAAAACAGCCAAAATTTTTTTCTAAAATGGAGAAAAATCAAGATATGGAGAAGCTGTTGGAGTTGCTCTTATAGATTAGTTTGAGCGCATGCAGTTTACAAGCAAGGCAAAGTAAATCAGGTCTGTTTAATTAGGGATTCAACTCATCACTATATTATCAGAAAAAGTAACAGAGCAGGAATCATTCATTTAGGTGGATTTGGTGAAACTTTAACTTTCAGTCAGGGACTCTCAAAGAGTCATATGCAGCACAAATTCTGTAGCTAAAGGTAGAATTGGCTACAGAAACAAAACTATATATATATATATATATATATATGCAGACCCTATCCAGAGCGAGGTTAGAGTTTAGGGCCACTTTTAGGTCTCATATCCACATCTCAACCGTTCAGTTTTTAGGTATTAATGTATAGATCATCTCTACAAAATTTCAGCCAAATTGATGGTCTTTAAGGTATCTAACTCGCTTAAACCAATGAACGAACTGAATATGTCCAACCTGAACCGTACTAGCTTTAAGTCAGTTACTAATGCCTTAACGACCATCAATTTAGCTGAAAATTTTGCAAATATGATCTATACATTAGTACCTCAAAACTGAACGGTTGAGACGTGGATGTGCGACCGAAAAGTGACCCTAAACCCTAACTTCGCTGTGGATAGTATATTTATATTATATATATATATATAATTATATATGATAAAAATAAAAAGAGGAAGAAGGAGAAAGAGAGAGTACAATAAAAAGAGATAATGAGAAACGACTATTACAATTAGGGGATGCATCTCCAGTTGCATGGAACTGGGTAGCGAATTTTTTTTCTTTCATTTCTTTATAGGGTTAGAATAAGAATATAAATTTTACAAAAATTAAGAGAGGAATAACAATACACAAGAGAGGAATCACTATTGCTCAATCTTATGTACAAAATCTTAAGTAAAATCTTATGTGATGTAAGCCTTACGCCTTATTCCTCAATTCCTTAAAGCTTATAGCCTAGTTAAAATCTTCTGAAAATGTCTCGAAGTGCATCTTAACATTTTAAAACAATACTAAAAACTGTTTTATTGTATAATCAGGTTTTAGGGTTTACATCAAATAGTTGACCATATAAGCAGTTTGATAATTTGCAATTTTGGAAGGCAAACCGAACAACAGTTATAATCACAAGTAACATTCAAAAGAAAATACCGAGTTAACGAAGAGAATTCGAAGACAAATATTCTTCTTTTTTCAAAGGAGATGCAACATCCTCTTTGAAAAACGAGCATAATTAAAAACATAACTATCAGACGAAAAATGTATGTTCGACATTTTCTACCAAAGGAAGAAGAAGAGTATGGAACACTACACTTCTTAGTCTATCGCCTAACACTTACGAGTTACAAACGACTCACCAACTACTTCCATTAAAATCTTTGAGAATGAGCTGTCAATATGAGGTCATGCAGATCATGATCGTTGGTGTTTATTTTCTTTTTTTTTCTTTTTTTTTTTTGTGGCTCCCCGATTACACGTACGTGTGGGTGGTTCTTGCCATTGGTTTCTAACTTAAAGAGTATGGGCTATGGCTAAAATCAAATGAATATAACATAATTCAATTTTTTTTTTTAACGGTGGATTTGATACGTTGATATTTCATGTTACATGACATCGATCATCTTAGCCATTGATATACTAAGAGCATTTCTAACAGTAATAGCTATTTATTAACTAAATTGAATAAGGCCCTGTTTGGTACTGAGGTTTGGGGTATATAATCACTTTTAATTACCATTATGGATTGATAATCTATTTGGTAAGATTTTATAAAGCGCTTATTTAAAAATTTTGGGTTTAATAACCACGATTTTAGAAAGCAGCCTTTATCTAAACTGAGTTTTATTACCACACACGGATATGCACAAAGTTTAATGAAACTATGAAAATACCTATAACACCCTCACTCTTTTCTTAAAATGACAACGTCCTATCCATTTTTTTGTTTTTCTTTCCTCTCTCTCCCCCTTCCTTTCTCTTGGACTCTCCCTCTTTTTCATTGAATCTTTCTGTTGGTTACTTCTTCAATTCTTTTAGGTTGGTTGTTTTTGTTCTTTTGTTTCTTCAGCTAATCACCACTGATGTTTAATTGTATTGAACCGAATAACATTCCCTACTCTTCATTGCTCAGTAACATTCCCTACCCTTCATTGCTCAATAGCTTCATTGTTCATCTGCTTCCTTCAATTCGGATCCGTCTTGGTTTATGATTTGCTACTAAAGGGCTATTAGATGCTTCTTGATGAATTAATTAATAATCTTGATTAGTTTTTGACTGGTTGGTTTGATTGTTAATGCTCATGCTCTCTTGGTCTTGTGCCAAAATTACATATTGGTCTTCAACATCTCCCAGAAACTACAAAAACATAAGCAAAAAGAAGAAAACTATAAAGCTCTCAGTTCAATACCTCTTCTTTTTTGCACAAGAATTACACTCGTTCTTCTTTTGCACAAGAATTAAACCCAGAAGCTATGAAAACAGAAAGCAAAAGAAGTAAAAGAAATTTATCATAATACAGTTATTCCCAGAATCATAAGAATTACCTTTGCCAAGTTGAAGTTTTGTTATCTAATGGTTAATTTTTGGGTAGCACTTTCGTTAATGGCTTCCCTTTCTCATGTTTTGACGATTTAGAGATTGAACTCAGTTTACGAATAGGATCCAGCTCCTCCAGCTCCTCTAAACTCTAAAGTGAGAAGGGTGTGAATTTACTTTAATTTCATAAAATCAGGACTCTTTATATAATCTAAAGATCATGACAATTGACACATCACTCTTCTATCAATTTTTAGTTTTTCATCTAAACCATAATTAACTAGCGGTTAACTCTAGAAAAAAAAAAATTAGGGATTTGAGTTGTTGTGTTTACTTTCTTTGAGCTTCCATCGCAACTCATCCATGGTTGAAGAAAAGAATAAACAAATCGTGCTGTTATTGATTTACCATTCAATTGTTCATTATCTCAGTTGCGTTTACCCTTTGGTTTGTTCCAATGCTAGAGTTATACATTCAACAATTGTTTAGTGATCCATTAGCCAACGTCATGAATTTAAGAAGAAGAAAAAAAACTTGTGTAACAACAAAGGACAATTATTAGCATTGGGAAAGCATTGGGAATTCTATCAGATGGTAGGAGAAATTGCACTTAACTTATATTAGTCATGGAATTACAAACTCATTCTTACTCAATTTGAGTTTTTCCCGATATAGTATTGCTTCTTGATGAATTTTCCAATTGACACAACTTCCAGGGTTATGTTTATAATTCACATGGCATATTCATTGCTGCTATTCACTGCAAGTCAGTTTTTTCGTTTCTTTTCTTACTTCTCCTCTACAACCATGAATGAGTTGTCATGGCCAGAAACACAGAGAAAGAACACGCAGCAACTCCACGCCAAATCCCTTTTTTTTTTCTAGAGTTGACGACAAGTTAACTATGGTTTAGACGAAAAAACTAAAAATTGATGGAAGAGTGATATGTCAATTGTCATGACCTTTAGATTAAATAGAGAGTCCAGATTTTATGAAATTGAAGTAAATTCACACTCTCCTCACTTTAGAGGAGCCGGATCCTTACGAATAGTTGTGATTGAACCCAGTTTTGTATCGATATTGAATTTGACTTTAGCATCATGTGTAATTTGGTTATTATACACTGTCAAAGTATTTTTACACAATGAATTACCAAAAACATTTAAAATACTTTTTATATTGATATTAATTTAAGGGCTAAATACTGGTTACCACCCTGTGGTTTAGGTCTAAAATCAATTCAGTCCCTGAATTTCTAATTTCATCAAAAATACCCTTGCACTTTCAATTTTGATCTAATATGTCCAATTCATTAATATTATGTTATGAGTTCAAGTTATAGTTGGATCATTTGTTGAAAAACTATTTATTTGATAAATTTCTAATAGTGGGACTCACTCGTAAATTGACTATGCAGGCCACCTCAACACCACATCATAAAAAATAGGCCATATATATGAGCCATGTCAGTCAGTTAAATGACTCAATTTTGGAAGACTAACAAATTGGACCTATTAGATCAAAATTGAAGGTGCAGGGATGTTCTTGATGAAATTAGAAAACCAGGGACTGAATTGATTTTGAACCTAAACTACAGGGTAGTAATCAGTATTTAACCCTTAATTTAAACACACAATTTACCAAACACTTACCTGTGTTATTTTACAACTAATTATTTTAATAGCTGAGTTCTCTCACAGTTGAGTTTTCCCACTTTAATACCAAACTAAGCCTAAGAGCATATTTAGCAGACTCTCTATTTTTGCTCATTAGCTATTTTGGAGAGCATGTTTAGCGTTTTTATATATTTTAGCTACTGCACCAGACTCCTAAGTGGCTCTCTATTATAATTTTTAGCTATCTCGCTCCTAAATATAGAGAGCGAGATGAGGCTCTCTATAATTTAAAATATTCCTATTGAGTTATTTTATATAACATATAAATATATTTAAACTATTTAATCTTCATTTAAAAATAATATAAATTCAAAACTAGCTAGAATAGAGACCACTGATGCAGACGTATTTCTAAAATGGTTAGCCAAAATGACTTGTTAGCTATTTTGACTAAAATCTAACTCAAAAATAGCTAGCATTAAGAGCATTTTTAGCAAACTCTCTATTTTAGCTCCTTAGCTATTTTAGAGAGCATGTTTAGCTTTTTATCTATTTTAACAGCTGCACCAGACTCCTAAGTGGCTCTCTATTATAACTTTTAACTTTCTCACTCCTAAATGTAGAGACCGAGATGAGACTCTCTATAATTTAAAACATTTATTTTGAGTTATTTTATATAAATTATAAATACATTTAAACTATTTAATCTTCATTTAAAAAGTAATATAAATTCAATATTAGCTAAAATAGATAGCATTGATATAGATGTATCTCTAAAGTGGCTAGCTAAAATGACTTTTTAGCTATTTTGGCTAATATCTGACTTAAAAATGGCTAGCATTGCTAAAGATGTTATAAAATAGCTAGTGAATTTTTGAGTTATGCTCCACCAAGGTAAGCTAAATCTCCAGTTAAAAAAAAAAGGGTTGTTGTCCATTTATCCCAATTCTAGGGATTTTTTTCCCACTTATCTCATTAAGTTTTTTTTTAATTCCCCTTTACCCAAAACATTCTAAAGAGATCTTCCCTAATAAACTTTATTTTGTTTTTTTTTTAAAGACTATTTTACCCTCACCCCTTTATTACATAGAGAGTGAGAGAGAGACAGAGAGAGAGGAAAAAAAACCAGAGGAGACTTCGCCAGAACCACGTCACCGATGGCCGGATTCTGGTCAACTTTTGCAGGATTCTGATGACCTATCGCCGGAATCTGGTCATCGGCCGCCGCCCACAGGACTTCTCTGAAAAACTCGCCAGAAGTCCCCAAAGAGGTCGCCGGAAAGGTTTATTGTCTTCCAATAGACCTCTAATGCCCCCCAATAGAACTTTCGATCGCCGGAATGAGAACTGATCTCTAAATTTAGACAAATAAACTTTGATTAAAGAAAAAAAAAACTAGGAGATTACATCAATTCAAAATGTCTATTGCCCTCCAATAGATTTTTTTTTTTTCATTTTCTTTCCGGCTAGGCCTTTTGCCCCCATTTTACCAAAAAAATAATAATTATTTTTTTTTTCATTTTCAATCCATCATTTTTTTTTTTGAAAAGTGGATTTCATCAAACGCATGCCAAGATGACCATTACATATCCTTCTGCTGCTTCAATTAGACAGATCAAGAAGTCGTAGCAAGAGAACTACTGCAATACACTGAGACAGACCATCAATATTCGAATTAACCGCTCACTTATTTAAAAGTGAGCCTATAAACTATGGAAAATTAGCAAAGACATAGTAAATAGGGTCCTACCACAATGAACTAGATTTTTTCCTTGCCCTTCAAGCTAGGGCTTGGAGGATTACCCGAGTACAAAACAGTTAAGACTTCTTCAACAGAGACCTTTGTTGCCTTAGTAGTTTTATTTTTGGATCCCAAAGGCCTTCCCCTCTTCTTCTTTGTATTTGGCAACTCAAGTGATGGTTTTGGCAACATAACTTCAGCCAGCACCAACATACCTCTTAGAGTTTCTACAAGACCCAAAGACTTGGCACTGAATTTGGAAGAGAATTCAAGCATTTTAACCTTTTTTGCAGAGGCAACGAGACTTGATCTCCCTTCAAGCAAGTCAGACATCAAGAAAGGCAATTTTTTTGGGGAGGGAAAAGATCTGCCCCTCTTAGCCTGGCATTCAGCCTCAATTAGAACAAGGGCAAGGGAGTCCCCATCACTAGGTTCCCTTACATTAGCATTTTTGATGATCACCGGCCTCCTTGGATTGCTGGACTTAGGACCCCCAAACAAAGATCAACCAACCGGTGGCAGAATGAGCGTAGTGATGCCCTAAAACCTAAATGTTCCCTCCTTGAACTGATGGCCGTGTAATCCAAGAAACTGGTGAGTGTGGTCCAGTTTACGAGCAACCGGTTGTTCAGTGGTGTTCATAGTAGATGGCACCATGTTAGGGTTGCATGGGCCTTTCTCATGAAAGACACAAGCATAGATATCACACACGCCCACCATATTTTCGAATAGAAAGTGCACCTCCTGCTCAACACCCTTAGCAAACTTTAGGGTTTTTTTTTTCTTTAGAAAGAATGGTTTCAAGATTGAGTGGGATACCCAGACTCTAATCTCCCTTGTGGCATCAAATAGCTTCCCATCGATGTCCAGATACTTCCCCGCTACCGTAGCCATACTTGCAATTAGGGGTCATCATGGGCTGGGCTAGGGCCGGCCCTACCCTAAATTTTAGGGCTTAGGATCGGGCCGGGCCTGGCCTAGTCAAAGGCAACAAAATTTAGGGCCGGCCTTCCTAATAGGGCCTAAAAGGGCCTTAATTTGTTTAACAAAAAGAAATATATTACTTTTATTTTTTTTATCTCAAAATGTAGCTCTCAATGATTATATAGGTAATACATGACTCATTATTTTTTGTTGATCATATTTAATATAAATATATATATTGAAATTAACTTATAAGTTATAACATTTATAAATATTAGTTAAGATGGTTATATTCAATTAACTATCTCTCTAAATCTCCCAAAATTAATTGTTGTTTAACAAAGGAAACAAAAATTAAAGAAAAAAGCTTAGGAAATCAATTACAAAAAATAGATAAGTTGCATGTTATAGACTAAAGAGAAACATATTTAAAAAATAGAAAAAATAGAAAATTATTAGGGCTTAATTGGGCAGGATTAAAAGGCTGGGCCGGGCTTGGCCCTAACGGGCTCAAACGGGCCTGGCCGTAGGGTAGGGCCTTCATTTGCATGACTCTTACCCTACCCTACCCTATTTGAGAAAGGGTAGGGTCGGCCCACCCTAATGCAAGGGCCGGGTAGGGCTTCGGCCCTATGGGCCGAGCAAGCTTAGGGCCGAAGGGCTAAATAATGAGGCCTACTTGCAATGGTTTTCCGTTGTTCAAACGCTAGAGGCATATCAGTTATACTAACCCAAAAGAATAAATCGAGCATAGGCACCGACCGTAGCGGTGCAATACCATCATAGGGCTGCAAACCACGAGAGTCCGGTTAAAACTCCATGGTCCACCCATCAACACCTTCCTGCAATCACTCCTGATAACAAAAACGTATCTGGTGTCCTCTGCTGGACATTAAAACCTTGGTTCAAAACCCAAACACTTCGGAAATGGCCTTCAGATCCATTGCCATTGTTGGCTTCGTGATGAGGGGTCGGGCCAAGAGATAGGACTGCGAAGTACACTGTGCACCTCCCTCAGTTATGCTGGAAATGTCAACAACGTCATTGCTTGCGATGGCGAGCGAAGTAGCAAAGTTTCTGGTAACTGAGTCGATGTTTGCCATGATAGGCAGCCAGATAGAGTAGAAGATCGGTGGGTGTGGTTGCAGAAGCCACCGACACAGATGCCGGAATTGGATGCTAGGGTTTCTAGGTTTACGCAGCCGTCCACATCCCTCTTTTATTAATATACACCCCATAAAAAAAAAAGTTTTGCCAATTTTTTTCCTATGTTTCCTTTCCTACCCTTCCTTTTTATCATTTTTGTTTTTTGATTTATTGTTGACTTAATTGCTAATTAATTTCGGCACATTAATATGGTGGTTACTAATCATCATTCTTCTTTCTCACATCAACGAGGTTGATATATAGTTAATTAGAAGATTGAATAACTTAACCTTATTACCTTTATTGTTCTTCTAATTGAAAAACTTGATGCCTCTAAGATTTTAAAAGATTCAATGTCAATATCTTCATGATCCTTATAATTATGATGATGTATTCATGTATATAAGATATATTTGATGGTTTTATAATCTCTTTCAATATGCTATTGACGTCCTTCACTTATGATCTTGAAGGGAGATCGACTTTATCATGCAAACGAGAAGAAAATTTAACCCTATAAGAATATTTTTAATTAATATTTTGATATAGGAAGCATTTAATTCATATTTTATTTTTGTGAATTGTTTTTTGTTTTTATGTTTATTTATTTATTAATGAGGAGGGACATAGATGGAAGTTTGATGATAAAAAATGTAGTGGGTGTGCATTAAGTAATTAGGGATAATGGAAATTATTCTATGCACCGACGGTGCAAATGACCCAACACTTATAAGATGATCTCAACCCTTGATATTTATAATTAATATTTTTATTAATAACCTAAGAGTGTATTTAATATATTCTAACCATCCATTTATGTCGGTGCAAGTGCACGTCAGTGCAAGTGCACGTCAGTGCAAGTGCACGTCAGTGCAAGTGCACGTCAGTGCACTGAATCATCTCCCTAGGGATAAACCTCTAAAAGTCGAGAGATTATTCAGAGCACCGCTGTGCACTTGCACCAACATAAATGAATGGTTAGATTGTATTAAATACACTTTTTGTTTATTAAAAATAAAGTTGATAATAAATATCAAGGGTTGAGATTATTTTATAAGGGTTGGGTCACTTACACCGTCGGTGCATAGAATAATTTTCACTAAAAGTCTAACTAAAAAGATAAAAGAAATATGACAAAATGAATCATGCCTCAACTTTTCTTTCCCCAAGAATGATAGAGAAAACAAAATTAGGAATACTTTTCCAAGGTGGAACAATGTGCTTTTATATGGTTTGGTCAAGTTGATTTGATTTTGCTGAATTTACTATATCGAAATTTGGGTTCATCTTGAAATAATAAGCTTTCAAGCTCATTATCGATCTGCAACTAGAGGTGGCAAACGGGTCACTAAGCACAAGCACGGCACGCTTAAAAGCGGCCCGGCACAACCCAAGCACGTTAGAATAACAGGTCGGGCTGGACCTAAGAATATTGGCCCATTGGCCCGGCCCGGCCAGAGCCCTTAATGGGCCCGGCCCGAGCAAGACATATTGTGGGCCGGCCCGTTACAAACACAAAATTTCATTTTTTAAAAAAAAATATTAAAAACCTACAATGATGAGATTTGAATATGAGACATTTTTATGTAAAATCTCATGACAATTCCACCAATACTTTCTTTTATATTGTCAAAATAATGAAACAAAACATTATATTCTTGTTTTGACATAACTATTTTTTCTAAATATTAAATATATGTTTATTAATAAAGACTAAATCTCATAATAATACAACTATAGAATGAAGGAAAGAATAGTAGAACTTAATTTATTTTAATTTTCTAAATAGTTAAATAAAATTAATTTTATTTGTTCAAATTAAGATTTTAAAATCGTGCTTTATAGTGGGTAGGCACGAGCACGGCCCGTTATTGACCTGACACGAGCATGGCCCAGCACGATATGGGCTCAAGCCATGGGCCGAGTCGGGCTTAATGTTTAAGTAAATGGGCCGGCACGAGCCCGACACGATAATAAATGGGCCGGCCCAAGCACGGCACGAAGCACGACTCTATCTGCAACTCATTTAAACGTGCCACTCCAATTGCCTATCCTATGACTTTAATCAAACAAGATCTCAAGACTAATAATACTCAAGAGAGCATGATCTTGAAACAACTCTCAAAAAGCTCAATATCGATATGAGAACCATGGATGATGGATCTGACATCAGATCTTAGTCTCCTAGGGGAGGGACGAATAGAGAGAAAGAGAGAGGCCAAGATTTGAGGAATATTGACTGTGCATCTTATCTCTTAGATCTCAAGATTTGGCCTTTGGATGTTTACGTTTACTAGGTTAATTGAGAAAGTGACAGGTAATTAGGGACAACGTATTTGCACCCCATCTTAATACTTTCTAATAATAATAATAATAATTATTATTATTATTATTATTATTTTAATTTATTATTATTATTATTATTATTATTATTAATTTATTTTATTTTATTATTTTTATATTATTTTTATTTTATTATTATTATTATTATTATTATTATTATTATTATTATTATTATTATTATTATTATTATTACTATTACTATTACTATTACTATTACTATTACTATTACTATTATTATTATTATTATCTATACTATTATTAAGAGAAGAGGCTTTGTTAGCCAGAGTAGACGTGAAAAGACGACTAAATCCTTAAACCATGGAGTATCTAAAAATATCTTTTAATAAATAGAGGACATAATCGTAATAAGCAAAATAACAAAATAAAATTTAAATTTATTTTCCCCTAAAATCTCTCTCTGTAACTGCCTAATTCCACAGCAAAAAAGGTAAAAAAATATTTCAAAACTCCCCACATCTTCTCTAATGATTATTTATTTATTTTTTATTTGTCAAAATTAAACTCACACACGGAGTGTGTATTTTGGTCTAGTTATTATTATTATTACTATTATTATTATTATTATTATTATTATTATTATTATTATTATTATTACTATTACTATTACTATTACTATTACTATTACTATTACTATTACTATTATTATTATTATTAGTAATACTATTATTATTATTGTTTACTATTATTACTATTATTATTATTATTATTATTATTATTATTGAGATTCAAGCACAAAATACAAATTAAACAAAGCTTGTACTTGAGAAGTACTCTTGATCTTAGTAGATCTTCTTTATCCCTTGGAGCTTTTCTTTGACACAATCAAGAGGATAATAATGTTCATTGGTCAGTAACTGACCAACAATATTGTGCCTAACCACTCTTAAATGTAAATCTAACAGTGGAAATAATTATTTTTAAGTTGAATTGTTTTGTTTTCCACCGTTTGATTTACATTCAACAGGTATTAAGCACAATTTTCTTGGTCAGTTATTAACCAGATAAATACCATTAATCAGAAAGACCCTCATATAAGTGATGTCCTTAATTTAAAATAAATCTTATGCAAACATATTACATTCTCGATAGCATCATTATACAACTTTAGTTCCTCAACCAAAGAGCTTTACAACTGTAATGATCAAGGCTATAGAATGGTTGGTGTATCCCACTTCCCCCTTAATTAATCAAATTAACCACAAGAGAATAACCATACTCACACATGATGTGTACCAATGCGTCTTAAAGTCATTTTTTCAAACCCCTATACACAATAACTACAATTAAACCACAAATATTTATCTCACACCAAGATTTGCATAGATCGTGCAAACCCAATCTCCACCATTTATTCTAGTAAAGATGTTTCTATGAGCTTTTGCAGAAATGCTTAGCTTTACTGTTCCACAGTTGTGTATTCGACTTGTGAAGTTAGGTAAGTTAGATTGCCTACAAAGCAAGGTATTTTTTGTCGGCATAGATTACTCTGAGCTATGATTGTTGAAATGAGTAGTTGTTGTGTACTATTCTTATCTATGAAACAAAAACATACAATTGTTATGTATTCTTTTTGTCAAAAAAAAAAAAAAAAAAACTCCACCATTATTTCGAAGTAGCAAGACCCATTAATATCATAACAAATTATATATAAATTATTAACAAAAGATGACTTAACAAATACATCATTTAAAGATTTGATTAAACATATAAGGACTAAATCTTACAAATAAGGACAATTTGCTCTCCACTTGCCACTTGCCACATGTCATGAGTTAATTTACTTTTTTTACCCTTAACTACTTATTTTGACTTCTAATCCCTTTATAAGGATTAAATCTTACAAATATGGACAATCTGCTATCCACTTGCCATATGTCATGAGTTAATTTACTTTTTTACCCTTAATTACTTCTTTAATCCAAACTCTTTTTTGTTTAAATCCTACTGCTTGCTACTGCACTTGTACTCGTGTTCTGCTACTGCACTCGTTATCACCTACTCTTGCTACTACACTCACTGTAGTCATGCTCGTCTAGTTCTGCTACTACCCTCGTACTCATGTTCTGCTACTGTACTCGTCATCGCCTAATCCTACTACTGCACTCGCTACACTCATACTCATTCAGTTCTGCTACTGCATTGGTACTTGTGTTCTGCTACTGCACTCGTCATCGCCTAATCCTGTTACTACACTTGTCCAATCCTGCTACTGCACTTCTTTTGACTTCTATTCCCTTTATAAGGATTAAATCTTACAAATATGGACAATCTGCTCTCCACTTGCCATATGTCATGAGTTAATTTACTTTTTTATCATTAACTACTTCTTTAATCCAAACTCTTTTTTGTTTAAATCATGCTGCTTGCTACTACACTTGTACTCGTGTTCTGCTACTGCACTCGTAATCACCTAATCTTGCTACTACACTCGTTCAATCCTGCTACTGCACTCACTGCAGTCATGCTAGTCTAGTTCTGCTACTGCCCTCGTACTCATGTTCTGCTACTGCATTCGTACTCGTGTTTTGTCTTGAATCTACAATGTGCATATTAAAAAAAAATTCAAGAAATACACTGACAGAAATTAGTGTAGCAAATTGGTGTGGTTATGCATCATACTTTTCACGAAATGCAATGACAGACACATTGGGATTGAAGGGTCAAATTTTTTAATATTCAACAACTAATTTCCCTGAAGCACTCTATGTGTATAACTTCTCATCAACTAAAAGATCAAGAATCTGTTACTAAAGACAATAATGCAACCCATAAACCAAAATAATCCTTGCACGAAATCAATGCAATGTAAACAACATTCCTTCATTCTATCTCTAAAGAACTTGATTTGCATCAGTCAAAGACCAGTACAAACCCAATAATCATATAACTGCAACTACTTCACCAAAGCATCATCCAATCGAAATCACCAAAGCTACAAAGATAAACAAACGATTTCAACCAAAAGAATCTATCTATCTCTTAATTCTACAGTTCCTCAGTCACCAAATGCAAAATGCAAGCACACTCAAACACACCTCCTCATTAAAATTAACATCCAACATAGCCAAGTCCATAGCACAAAACACTAACACAACCTCTCAAAAAGTAATAATCAAAATAAAAAACAAGGACAAGAAGCACTAAGCAAGTAAGCGAAGAGGCCATGCAGGTGAAATAAGGAGAGAGACAGGACTGACCGCTCGGCAGTCGATGGTGTGCTTGTCGTTGAGGACCTGTCGAGGACGACATGATCAAAGAAGACGACGAAGCCGAAGCTGCAGGGGCGGCCTGTGGTCTTGTCTGGCATGATGACGGACTAGCTGCGGTTCCATCCATTTTGCAAAGGCGAGTCAGGTCGGACTTGGATTAGGATGCGAACGGGTAAAACGGCAGAGAGAAAAAGAGAGATTTTGGTCAGTGGCATACGCGTAAATATTTCATCAAACTAAGTATTTTGGTCATTTTCCATTAGAATTGAGAGTCAGGCTTGCATCATTTGGCTTTTGAGCCTGAGCTCATGTCCTTATTTGTATATATCTTTTTGAAAGTGGGTTTTCTGTGTTTACATATTTGGTGATGTGCTACTATGTAATTTTCTATTAATCCTAAGCTTCAGAACTTTAAGGAGGAGTAGACCATTTTCAAAGAACCTGATCTCGTAGAGGCTAAATATTGAAAATTTTATTAGCACAATGCTAATTTTCTATATATCATTTGAAATACTGGCCTTGTATTGAAGAGATATCTGAAGTGAGAATCAAAAATTGCACTACATTGCCATTTTTATATAAACCAACAAGTACGTGCAAAAATACTTTTCCATTGGATGGAGTTGCTAAACTCAAAACTCGACCACAAATTCGCTAACAACCAATCATCAAAATTATAATCAACTGAGAACCAGATGCATAGCAGCAAGCTAATTTATTTGCAGAACAAAAAATAAAAAAATAAAACCTGAATTTTATTTATTTATTTGTTTATGGGAATACAACTATATATTAAAAGCTATGATTACACATAATTTTTTTTTTTTAATAAAGCGCTGGTGCGGCTGCTCTCTAGTCTTAATTAATGAAACTATCGAATATGGGGGGAGGGGACATTGAGCATAAACCCCTGTTACAACTTACAATAAGCATCTAGAGAATGTTTTGAAATACTATCATGAGTCTCTACCAAATAATTGTATTCAATTAAGCACCAACTAGCAAAGAGCGGTCTAATGGCGGCTCTATTTGATTTGACATGGTGGTGACATAACGTAAAGATAACTCGATTACAACATAACATAATTACCGTATGCATAACTTTCTTACTATTTTGTCGCTGGAGGATAAATCCAATGACACTTAGTCTCACCCTGCCACTAGGCAGTAGCAACCATTTGACGAAGTAAGGAACTCACCGCCTACCTATACCAAACAAGGCGCCACCAATCACACTCAGCCAGGAATAGAGCTACTTCCATGAAGCATTCCCAGCCTTCTTCTCCACCAAACCAGTGCCACCAGTCATGTTCCCAGCCACCAATCCGACCCGTAACTCCCACTGCAAAAACTGGACCAAGACCTCTAGTTGAACCCATTCTCACCTACCACTGGCCACCGATCTGCTCGATCAGAAGCGAAGCCACCCTGACCAAAGGAACCGTGTTCACCATGCACGAGATCCCGAGGACGATAGCCTCCATGGACGCACCATCGTACTGAAGCAAGCCAACTTTTCTACAAACCCTAGTTCTCAAAGAGGGAGAATTAGCTCACCAACAAATTCTTCTATTGCTATATAACATTTTCTTTTAGTTGGATAATTGATAATTTTGAACTTCAATGTTAATCTTGAATAAAAGGTATTCAGGAAAAAAATTTGGGGAGCTTTGCAACAATTTTGTAGGGAGGCATGTTGGAGGCACCAAATTTAGGGTTTGTGGCCCTACATTGTTTGTTTGATATAGGGCTGGCAAATTCTACCGATCCAAACCAACCAACCGATTACCACCCGAACCAACAATGTTGGTAACCAACTATGTCGGTTACCGAGATATTGGTACTGTAGTGCCGAATTGATTTCCAGATAATGGTATGGTACTGGTATTGATTTTCAGATAAATACGGTATACCGTACCTTACTGTATATTGTATATATTAATTAATTAATTATTTATTTAAATATATTTTATATCTATCGATCTGAACCGTTGATCCTTAATCGTTTTATTTCAAATCTTATTATAACCGTTGATTAGACTTGAACTCTCCAAACCCTAAAGGGGTAATACGACTACAGAGTACAGAACCTAATCCAGTTCCCACTCAGCCACTCTTTCCCTCGAGGCCTCGAAGGCTCGAACCCAGAAATCTTTGCCTCTCCGCCCTCTCGACCTCTCCTTTGAAGTTCGATTCGATTCAAACCCAGAACTCTCCGCCTCTGGACCTCTCCTTTGAAGTTCGATTCATATCCTACAGCGGTGAGTTTTCTCTTTGTTTTATTTTAGCTAGAAGCACTTGGATTCTAGATTGAGTCATGAATCGAATCAATTTCATTAGTTTCTCTTTCTTTACCAATTCAATTTCAGTTTCTCTTTCTTCAAAATTTTCAAATTGCGTCTGATTCTCTCACGATTTCCACTGGATCTTTGATCTTCGATCTTCGATTGTGGCGTTGGATTTCTGCTCCTTCTGTTGCTTTGTTTATATGATTTTGACTCGGATTTCTGAAAATTAAATATAATTTCTCGCATATGGATTTGGTGAGATTCGATCTGTAGGTCTGGGCACTCATTGGTTTATCTTATTCATATGGATTAAGTGTTAATTGGCAATAATTTGAATGGCGAATTGGTTTGTTTTTGTTGTCAGCTGAATTAAGGGAATGGATGCTTGATAATATACATGGACCGTTGTTTGTTTTAAGCCATGGTTAAGAACTATTATGAGAGTATGCGATTGTTTAGTTGGCATCCATTTGGTGTTATCAATTAGGTGAAACTTTGTTAATGTTTTCGGTAACTTAGAGGATTTAGTCTTGAAGGACCATTTCTAGGAATCTGTCGCCGATTTTGATTAACATGTGGTTTTAAGATCATTTTATGCTTTGTGTCCTTGTACTGTAAACAATCTAATGGCCTTAACGGCGTTCCTTGTTTTCCATTTAAGGTGGTTCGGAACATTGTGATTGACTGAAGTGTGAATTTGCAGAAACTGAATTTGAGGGAGCACAGCAACTCAGCAAGGCAGCAAGCAAATATGAAGTGATGAACTGATGATGAGATGAACTTTGAGTCCTTGAACACTTTGTTTTCAACTATTGCACTTAGTTATTGTGTCATTTGATATTTTGATTCATTTGTGTGAACTGTGAACTATGAATTATTGACTTAAAATTTGTATGAACTATGGAGTGATGAAGGGGATGAACTGAAGTGAATAAGTGATGAACTCAAGTAGTGAAGTTGATGTATGAGAGTTTTTAGCTTATTTTTCATTTCCAGGTTGGCCCTTTAAATTGATGTGAGAATTGCATTTTTTCATTTGTTGACAAGTTTGGGCTTTTAAAATTTTAGTTAGGCCTTAGCTGAAATTTGGCCCAATTTCAAACTCGGTACTAGGCCCAACCAACCGAAACCGAACCGAGATATCGGTATACCGACTTCTGTGGCCGGTAATGGTAGGCTTTTTTGTGTACCAACTTAGTTTGGTACGGTACGTGGTATTGGGCTTCAAGGTCCGGAACCGTACCGAACCCACCCCTAGTTTGATATCAACTAGTATCTATCCTTGTTTAGGCGTTATCGTATTTCGGTGACTCTAGTTTGTTTTGTTGTGGGTATTGGCAATATTGCGTCTTATCTGCTAGAGAACCATTATGTTGGATTTGGACGGCTAAACAGCAAGGTATGAAAGCTAACAACACAGTGAATTCATCAATGAAGATGGTGTTTCGATGATGATTTCATTAATAACAGTTTTTAGGGTTCTAATCTCAGAGCCCATGAGCATCAATCATTATCGTAGGAAGAAACATTGACTTTGGTCTTCGGCTACATGCTACAATATTTGCGGTGAGATGAAACTACGACTCTGGGGATGAAGCTATTGGCACATGACTTTGGACTTAAGTTACCATCATCAGCCTTGTCCTTGGATGTACCACAGAGGTGGATTAGGAAGAAAAGAATAAGAAATCTCATGGGCTTATAGACTCGGAGACTATTGTTGAGTGAAACAAAATTAATAGTACTAGGGCCATGATCCACATGCTTCGGTATAAAGTTAAATGTGCGCTATAATGTTAGTATTGAGCTCATTAGTCAATAGATTAAGTTAGTTAGCTATGTTTCTTATTATCGTGCTTTAAAAAGGAAGTGACATTATGGTAGGCAACGAGTCATTTGCTTCGTCAAATGGTCGCTACCGCTTAGTGGTAGACTGTGGCTAAGTATCGTCGGATTTATCCTCTAGCGGCAGCATAGTAGGAAAGTTGAGCTTATGGTAATTATATTACTTTGTAATTGGGTTATATATTGAGTTATTTTTCCATTACGTCACTGCTATGTCAAATCAAATAAAGTAGCTAGTAGAGCACTCTTTGCTAGTTGTTGCCTAGGTTGAATACATTTATTTGGTAGAGAATTTCGGTAGTATTTTAAGACGTTCTCTAGATGCTTATTGTAATAACGGCTTAATGTCCCCTCTTGTATTCAACAGTTTCATTAATCAAGGCTTAAGGGCAGCCGCATCAGCCCTTTTAAACAAACAAAAAAGTTATATAATCTATTTTTTACAAACACACGATAAGATTTATTTATTTCTAATCAATGAGATATTGACATAAATTCAAAAATCATTAAGTTTTAAATGTTTTTAGTATAATTTATTCTTATGACATATTTCATTGGTAATATGATATATATACATGTTGTTGATTGATTCTCTTAATTTACTTTTATTTTTTCCACTTCCTAAAATGGTTCCTACCAACTTCAAGTAATATTATTGGCTCAAACCATCACACGTCCATGTCACGGGGTAGTCGAAAACCATGGTATAATTACCCTTTCCCCTAATAGGATTAGGGTTTTGCTCCAAGTCTCCTATATAAAGGTTAGTTAGCCAAAACTTTTCTAATTGAGAGCAACTTGAGGTTAGAGAGGACAAAGAGAAAAGAGATTGAGAGAGAAGAAATTGGGATCATCATTCAACAGTTACAAGAGGTATGCATTGAACTTTCTTTTATACTTTTTCAGCAATACTTCCTCCAATTCCTACCCCCTTAATTTCTTTTCTATAGATCTGTCCTATTTAACCAAATCTGCAAAGCCTCTTATGCGAATCATCCTTTCAGATCCAGCCTTAAACCAAAAAGAGAATCTGCCTTATTATGTTAGATCAAAATCATAGTTTTAATCCCAGCAGTGTTTTCATCTTAATTTTACATAGTTAATATTGAGGCTCTTCCACTATATCATGAAGGATTTTTTTTTTAAATTTGTTTTTTTAATATTCTTCATGAGGGATTGTTTATGAAATCCACTATATCATATTATTCTGGTGAACATATCCGTTCAAGTTCTTCGCCTGCAATCATACATCATATTTATTTGCGGTTTCCTTCTTTTTTTAATGGAGATGGACAGTTTTTATTATTATTATTATTATTATTATTATTATTTTCTTAGGCTTTTTTTTTTTCTTCTCAGACGAAATGAATAAGTTATCTATTTTGGCTCATTAGCTATTTCAGAGAGCTTGTTTAAAAAGATTAGTAGGTCTAAATGAATCTCTATATTATTTTAGTTTGAGCCATAGGACCCAACTGTAGTGAGCAAGAGATTATCTATTATTTTTGCTAAACTGAAAACATTCGATTTTAGTTGTTTGTGTTTAATCTGAAAAGTAATATAAATTCAAAATTAGAGAGTCAATTAGCTAGGTAAGAGCAATTCTATTAGGATATGTATTTTAGTTTTGTTAGAGCATCTTTAGCTTTTCATCCAACAGCCTCCTAAGTGATTCTTCATACTTCTAACAGCATCTCCAATGGGTTTAGACAAAATTTAAGGAGAAGCTAAAGAAAAACGCTTTGATTATGCTCCCTATTACACTCTTAAAATAGGTAGATCTCTAGAAGCTCCTAGATCTGAGGACAAACAGAAAGTAGCTCAGCTTCTAAATTTAATAACAGAGTGAAAGTGGCTTGAAGGGACTTGACTCGTAGGTGAAACACTTTTTTGGTACCATTTGTATCCCATCTCATGTGGCAGCTAATGTTGTTATGTTGTATCACTTAATGAAGTTTTCTAATAGGTTAGGCTTCGTGCTACATAATTATTACATAAGGTGTGTTGCAATGGAATCCAAAAGAGTACTTCACCTGGCATTACTTTTTAACTTTTAGCTAACTTTTTCAATAATTTGATGAAATATTGGGAGCATTATTCGAGTTCGACCAGAAATGCTATGCATACACACAAGACTACCCCTCTTTCCGAAAGTTTCACGGGGACTACTTTACGACTAGAGATACTTAATAATCGATTGACACCTCTAGACATCAATCTTAATGTGGGCTTCCCACAACCTAAACGCCAATTCATACACATCTACTATTCTACTCACTCACACATTGTTCATAACACTCACCGGGGAGCTTTGTGGCTATCATAACACTCACTCACAAATGTCAATTCATGCACTTGCTCTGCCTCGTTGCGTGTTGACGATTTGTATGTTTGTGCAAGGTCTGTTTTGTTTGGCAACAAATCTTCGATTTAGTAGTTCTTATATTGTTATCTCCTATTACTATATCCATGTAAATTTGGTGTACGTAGTTAAGAGTTTACATGATTTATCCCGTCTGGAAGTCTACTAGACAGGTCCGGTTTGATGTCAATGGTACTATTGTCCATAGTTTTTACTACTTGTATATAAGTTAAGTTCATTTTACCTCCTTGAACTTTATACCTAAAATCGTCTGTGTCCTCGAATTTTTAATTTAATCATATATGCCTTTATACTCTCTAATATGATCAATCAGAATCATTAGTCAACTAATTTCTTAATTTCTTCATAACTTAGTGACAATGCATGCCCATTTAGGGTCAATTTTTAGCCTTGATAAATTAGTGTGTTTCTTGCATGATTAAAGACTAAAAACTAGTTTAAGTTGACAACAATATATGAATAAATTGATAGATTAGTGAAGGATTGGGCATAATTGATCAAATTAGAAGTTTGGGGCACAACCGATTTCAAATGTAAAGTTAAGGGTGGTAAAATGATTTTAGCTCTAAATCACATACCAAAACGTTTACTGTTATTTTGTTATTTAATTCTAGCACCAATTACATGCAAATGTCCTAAGTTGGCCACCCAAAGAACACAGTTGTACTTTCATCGATCATTGTTGTAGTCTCGTGATGTCGTCCACCCAAGAATTGTGATTAAGTACCCTTTACATTTTACCTGTGGGTGCATGGATTGTGCCTGTAACTCTGTAATAAGCGCCCAACCATACCAATTAAGGCGCAAGCAAGGCATAGGCATCTTTGGCTTATATCTCATTATAGCAGTCCTATTTAGATCATGATTTCTTTTTAGATCATGATTTCTTTTTGTATTGGGGATTGATGAGTGTCTTAGGTTTTTCAATTTCTTTTTCGTTGCATATGTTTTTCTTGTTGATTTTGTGTTCTTGTATATTTTTTTAGTATGTTTGTGCATAATTTTGTGCTTAGATAGATTAGTGTCATAATCCTTATTTAGGAAGCACCGAGGCCTTTCCTTTGTCATAGGCTTATGTACTTAGGAATAAGTGAGATCAAGCTGAACTAGTGTCAAGTGGGGCTTCTAGTGCTAAGAGATTTGTCACTCGAATAGTCAAATTTATCTTTTGACAAGAAGATTAATAATGTCCTCGACTTCTGTTTTTCTTTTGAATTTTTTTTTTTTACAAGTATCAATATTAAATGTAGGGTTAAATACTGATTACTACCCTGTAGTTTAGGTTCAAAATCAATTCAGTGCCTGAATTTCTAATTTCATCAAGAACATCCCTGCACCTTCAATTTTAATCTAATATGTCCAATTTGTTAGTCTTCCAAAATTGAGTCATTTAACTGACTGACGTGGCTGATATATATGGCCTATTTTTTATGATGTGGTGTTGAGGTGGCCTGCATAGTCAATTTAGGAGTGAGTCCCACTTTTAGAAATCTATCAAATCAATAGTTTTTCAACAAATGATCCAACTATAACTTGAACTCATAACAGAATATTAATGAATTGGACCTATTAGATCAAAATTTAAAGTGCAGAGGTATTTTTGATGAAATTAGAAATCCAAGGACTGAATTGATTTTAGACCTAAACCACAGGGTGGTAACCAGTATTTAGCCCTTAAATGTAAGATATGTCTAATATTTTGTTTTAGTACACTGTTATTGATTCTACAAATTTTTATCCAAATTTCTTTTTAGGGAAAATTTCATAAATAGTCACTCAACTATAACTCATTCGATACTTTAGTCACTCAATTTTTAAATATATCAATTTAGTCACTCAATTATTACTTTGTCAATCACTATAGTCACTGAAAGGACATTTTATCTTATTTTAATCACTTCTTCGAATCATTCAAATTCATATTTATCAAATTTCACGATTGGTTGGACGAAAATATCATTTATATTGTGCCAAATAAAGCTTCTTTTTAGTGAAAAAAAATTAACGGAGTGACTCAAGTGAATAACAGAGTCAAAGTTGAGTGACCAAAGTGATATATTTAAAAAGTTAGTGACCAAAGTGTCAAATATGTAAAAGTTGAGTGATCATTTGTGATATTCTCCATTCTTTTTATAACTTTCATTGATATATGATTAGTCTACTTAATGTACCGATATATTGATATACCTAAGACCAACCTTCCTCAATTCAAAGTTCTATGGTACACCAACTGATATATCAAGTAGACTTTGTTAAATACAGAGATAAACTATTTCAATACAAAAGTAGAATAATTCTATATTAGTCTACCAATATATAAAGTCAGTCTACCTCTTAATCAAACTAGTCTACTTAATATATTTCCTACATTGATATATAGTAGACAAATGCTTCCTTTATTTTTTTCATTGAAATTTTAGTGTTTTGGACATTCATTATCTCCGTGAAACTCTATATTTTAATAATTTTATTCATTGTGTATTGTTTTTAGCATTGGATTATTATTAAATCTTTTCTCGAGGGGCATGTAATGACATAACCTTCCATTTTCGTATATGTGAGTGTGACTTTTTGTCTCTAATAAACACTGGTTTCTTTCTATCCTCATGGTCTTTTCTTTCCAATTTTATGTTTCTCCAGGGTCTAGAGAGTTAAACCAGAATCTACAAAGTTACAGAATCCGAACCGTCTTACTTGGCTGCCACAAAGGTACATTTACTGTTTTACTTTTGTATGCACTCACAAACCCCACACTCAATTCCCTTAGCTTCCACATGGTTTCTTCAATGGCGGTCTAAAACTGATCCCAGTAGATTTAGCCCTCCCGTTGTATGAGTAAGCTTTTGTTTTATCTTAACCCAATACTACTCATTAGTAGAGAATAGAACCATAACTAGTAGTGTAATTTGGTGTAAGATCGTTCTGTGTAATTAATTCTAAATTAATGAAGATGCCGATGCTATTATAGAAATGAGTCAAAATAACCCCTTGAGGATTTGGATGTTGCTTTCCTTCTTGGAATTTATGTTTGTTCCTTGTTCCCATTAAAAATTGTGTCTGCACAAGTTTTCCTGGATAGTCAAGGATTCAGACCGTACGCTAAAGAGTAAAGAATATGCTGAACTTAAAACTTTATAGGATTTAAGGTGAGGCATTGTTTTTTAAGTTTTAGCTGCTGCGTCCTGCGTGCATATTAATTTTAGTTTGTTTTACAATCAAAACTCCAAAATGGAGGTATTGTAATCCACCAAGCCCAATAGAAGAGGTAGGATATCCGCAAGGCTAAAAGCCTAGAACCATTATTTGGGTTCAAGTTTTTCAAAATTATGAAGATGACCTTATGCTTCCAGAAAGCCAAATTCTTTTGGTGGGGTGACAGTGGCATCTCCATTCCCCAGCCAAATACTGGAATGAGTGTTGGATTTATTATTTTCCAAAATCCCCCAATGGAATTATGAATCCTAAAGAATTGAAGAAGACATTTGGAGTTGAAAGTGACTGTTTGGGAAGCTAATAGGATCTCCTGCTTAAAATGAACAATGTTGTATTTTTCCGTCAAAATAGAAGTTGCTCTCTACTGTTGAATCTTGAAAGTGGCTGGTGAGATTGGGCATTGTAGGAGACTTCAGCATGACCATGGTGCTTGGGCAGATAGTCTCAAACTGGTAAGTTAGAACATAAAAGTGAAAGCTGGAGGGCTAAGTTTGTGACATTGTGATTCCCTTTTTTAGTCTACTTATTTATAGGAGAGGATCTTAGTTCTAGACCTGTAGTTTCATTAGATTTAGGAACTTGAGTCTTAGTCCTTGTCTCGTCTAAAGGAGTCTCTCAGCCTAAAAGGATAGATTTCTGTTTAGGAGTTACGAATATAGTGGCCTAATTGGATAAAATGTCATGATCGAATAGCAATTTCAAGTTCTTTGAGAAACCATCCTCGTCCAATCGGTCATTTGGCACATCTTGGATATGGTTGATTCAAACTATGGCCATTTGCAGCAGGTGTGACATCCGAGTGAACAACATATTGAGGTTCGTGGAGTCATCTGATCTCAATTGGATTGATTCAAGCAAAGAAAATGTAGACAAGGAGTAGCCTGAGCAAGTTTGTCTTTTGTGATTCTGAACAGAACTCTTTCCTATTAGATGAATGAGTGTAGTCATTCCCCCAAGGTCTAAGTACGATTTGCATGGAACTTATGTTCATATTTGTAGGTTAGACCATGCCCAAAACGCTCGACTTTTCAAGGGTTCTTTCTAGCATCTCAACCCAGTTGTACCTTTCAATGAGTGATTTAAATTCATTATAGAGGATTAAGAGGTCTTCTTTTTAAATGCTATAGATTCTAGGTAAGAATGTCCACTGTGATTTGTCAATCTCTGTTGGTTTTGAAATTACTATGTGTACTTGTTTACTATACTTTGCTACACCGAGCATAAGGTAGATGTTTGAAGCATAGCATCTAAAACGGCACTATCGGCAAGTCATAGCCGTGGGGGTGATTAGAAAGCTTCTTTGTCTGTTGGAGATCAGCTGCAAGAAAGGAATTCGCCTTTGGATATCTATACTGATTCTGATATTTTGGTGTGGTTGAAAGGACTTGCAATGGACTCTAGTGGTCCAATAGCATCCCCAGGTTCAGCTCGACAATTACGGAAGCAGAGTCTTGAAGTAAGGAAACTTCTGCTTCATGGTAATAAAAACTGTCCTCGGGTGTGTGTGTGACTTTCAATCGTCTCATCAACATTGTTTGATCAGTGATAAAATATGCAGTTGCTTTATTTGACTAAATTGTATTAATATGTCAAGAAACAACAGTTAACCTCATCCTAACAACTTGCCTTTAACGATTTTTGATCAGTTCAGTATAATAAACAGTAGTTGAATACTTACAAACAGCCTAGCTCTTGAAATCGTATTAGTGTCCAGACCACCGAGTTCAAATCCTTGCATCTCAAGTTTACGTTATATCTTTACCTAAGTTCCTATCTAGTGGCAGAAGTATAGCTCGTTGTATAAAATAGTAATTCATACCATAATCTATGAATCATATCTTCACCTAAGTTCCTATATATAATAATTTTTCGTGCTTGCCATTGTTAGCTCTGCTTAATTTTATCAGTTGTCTAGTGTGTTTCTTTATCAGCATCTAAAGAATATTTTGAGTTATTTGAATAGGAGAGAGAGAAGTTAGTTCTTAACATGGACTTCATTATTTACCGCTAATGTTCTGAAAGCACCATCCTTTTCCTTTTTCCTTTTTACCTACAGAGTAAGCGAAAACTTGACCAGTTCCTTAAAGGTAGAAACTACCTTGGCGCTTCTGGAATGGCAACTAGGACATCTGATGATCATCGAGTCAAGAGAATTCGTACTGGCCATTCTGTCACATGCTTAACCAGCACACATGAAAACAATCAAATCTTCAAACCACAGCCTGTCTGTAACTCAAACAGTTCTGGAAGTTTGTTGACAATTGAGGATGAATATAAACTGAAGCCAGCTTATGATTTGACCATTCTGGATGATATGAGAAAATATGGTCCATCCTGCAAAATTTATCCTGCCTCCTTAATGGATACCGATGGATCAGGCCATGGTTGGACCATTGTAGATGATATGGAACAATATGGTAACTCCTGCAAGGAGTTTTCTACCTCTGCCTTAATTGATAAAGATGAGTCAGCCCATGGTTCAAACAAGTTGACTCCAGAATACTCCAACCTTTGTAATGCAACCTCTAAGAATGTTAATGATTCAGTCGATAGTTTGGATTCTTCAAGTTTAGATGAGTGTGATTCAGAACTCGAAAGAGCTTTGAGGTTATTGATTTCCAGTGATGATGATCTTCCAAGATCTACTCCTTCAGCTCACTCTTCAGCTTCACTGAGGTCGAGCAATAGAAATTCAAAGGCTGCAGAAATATTGAGATTGCTCTTCTCAGATGGTCAGTACTTTCAAAAGTCTGTTCCAATTGGGCCTGGTTTTCAGGCTGAAGTTCCTGAGTGGAGAGGTCCTGTCAATAGGAAAAATCGTTACGTTGGTAATGCTTCAAAGAAGTGGTTGGGCACTCGAATGTATCCCATCAAACGGTTAAAAAATGCAGGAGCTGATACAAAATCGATTGGGAAGGGGAGACCTGACTCTTGTTCTTGTGTCTCTCCTGGATCTGCTGGTTGTGTCAAACACCACATCGATGAAGCGAGACTCCGTTTGCAAGCTGAAATTGGTCCTGCATTCCGGACTTGGATGTTTGATGAAATGGGAGAATTTGCCTCGAAGTCATGGACTTTGAAAGAACAAAGTACCTTCGAATCTCTAGTGAGAAAGAATCCACTATCAAATGAAGCAAGCTTTTGGAAGCTTGCCTTTAAGCGTTTTCCTAATAAATGCAGGAAAAGCATTGTGAGTTATTACAATAACGTGTTCATAACTAGACGCCTGAGCCTCCAGACTAGGTCTTCTGTTGATGAAATTGATAGTGATGATGACTAGGCAAAGGAAATAGCAGATTTGGTTCATGCATTTTACTTGAATTTCAGTTGTAGCCATAGTGTTTTATAGGGCGATCTTTGGTCGATATGGTTACAAAATGTGCAGTTTTATTCGCAATCCTAGTCATTTCATCGATTTACGTTTCAAAGGCCAAAATGAAAACAATTGGCCGGTTTTACTTTTTTCTTGCTTTTTTTTTTTTTTTTAAGTTTTATTCATATGCTTCTAATATGAGCCAAAATACAAAATTGTTAAAGATATATTATAGGGTTCGTGAAAACGTGGTCTAAGTAGCCTAGTTTGATAGATATATTTTTGGCTTTGCTTTATATTAGATTTTTTTTTTGGCGGTTAATAGAGTTTTATTGAATCACAAACACAAACTTACAAACAAAGACCCAAACATGGGCCAAAGGCACATAAGCAAGAAGTAAATAACAAAACCCAACAACAAACAAGCCCAATGACAATCAGCCCACTAGCAAACCCAGTAGAAGGGGAGAGCGATCTTGTCGTCGTCGCCGACAAGCGATCCACTGCGTGACTCAGAAATGCCACAGGAGTTGCAGCCAAGGACTTGGAATTAGAAGCCAGCCAAATCTTTCCAGCACATGAATATCAAACCAGATCCCAACAAAACTCTACAATCCAAATCCCAAAACCATACAAAACATCAACAAAACTCATCCGCAAATCGCCAGGCAAGCAATTGCTAGGCATGAGGGTAACCAAAAGAAATAGAAAAAAAGAAAGAGGAATAGAGAAAAGCAGCAGCGGATTCGCCGACGTGCCTATGTAAGACATCTATTACAACGCCGTATTCAGAGAATCGAATCGGCGAACATTCGTTTAAAACACTGATGGGTTTGAAGCATGTGCACCTGAAATGTGAAGAATATAGGATTTGAAAAGCAGACGAAGAGGAAGAAGAGTGGGGGACATGAGAGGGATAAGAATCGAAGAGAATGAAGAAGGAAAAGGGGATAGATGGGATGGGTAATCTGGGCTCTAAAGATGAATAAGATTTGGGTTATGGGGGAATTGGGGAAACGAAGGAAACTGAAAGCTGATGATAAGCAAAACTGCCACCACTGGGGCAGAGAGCTACCACGAAGGGTAGGGGAAAAACAGGGAAAATTAGAGACTCCCCCAACTCTAAAGCCGAAGATCCAGATAAGAAGGATCTAGATCTGGCAAGAGAAGGGGGAGAAGGAGAAAACTTAGTCTGGTGGGTTTCTTAGAGAGAAGGGAGACTTTCTCACTCTAAAAACTATTTTCCTTTTTGAATAGTTGTACTCAAGCTTTATATTAGATACATACTCATTCTAGTAAGAGATTCTTTGATCGAACTCACTTTTCAATCACATCTCAACAAATCTACTGCTTAGTTTTGAGCCTTCATATATATCATTTCTACAAATTTTTAGTAAATTGGAACCGAATGGTAGATTTTGCTGAAATGTGATCGAAAAGTAAGTCCAATAAATGATCCATCTAATATGATTTTGGGTCTTAAAGAATTATGAGATTGGTTTCTATTAGTTTTGGACATTCTTCCCGGCATTCATAGGAAAAAAATCTCTAAGAATTTGAAAATGTGATTTTTCTTTGAAAACTTTGTGTTATATAGGAAGGCTTTCTAATACATAAAGGGTCACAGTTCAAGCTAGCGCCAAACTATGTTTGTTCAAATTTCATGCCACATCGAGTCTCATAAACTCGTGTAAAAAGGAATGAATATTTTGAATTAATAAAAATAATAGAGAGCATCATCTCACTATCTATATATATTTTTTAAATAGGACGTCAAACCTTTCATATATTAGAATATAAGTGATTACACAACATGACCTACCCCCAAGAGGGCCACTTCAATATCAAGCCATGTAGGCTACTCTAAAGCAACCAAATGAAATCACTATGGTAATAGGACCCAGAACCATAACCTAGACAATGTTAGGGCAAGAAAAGAAAAATAAAAAATCCCAACTTAATTGACACAACCCAGGACCACCGTGCGTAGAGGGGGGTCCTCCGGGATCCCAAATGCTAACCCAAAATTGATTGGGTCTGAGAACCTTAGCCAACAAGAGGCCGACCAAAAGCAATGCCCAAGCCCAAGCAAAAGAGGCCTAGGCCCAGCATAAATTGCTCTGGGCACCCAATCAAGCTGCACATCACCACCATCAGTTATATCGCGCCGGGAGAAGAAAAAAGCAGCCAGACCCTCCGCACCCAAACTTCCAGCCTTATTCCGACGCAGCCCCGCCCATACAGCCAGCATGTCGGAGATCGAGGATCAACCACTACCAGGAGGACGAGTGGCCTGCCACTCAAAAGCCACCCACCACGCTCTAGAATTTCGAATCAGACCCAGCCTCCGGCCAACGTTGGATTGCTTCCCAGATTGGAACCAAAAACCCCCGTTGCCAATTGCATCCACCAAACCTGCCCGGGCACCATCGCAGCAACTCTTTCTGCCCCGCAAAAGAGAAGAGGCAGAACCAGGATCCCAGATGCGAATTGTCGCACATAAAATCGCATAAGAGCATAGCCTCCCCCGGTGAGAGTCCTTCAAGCAATCACAAACCCGAACAAACACCCCATGAGCACCGCTGTTAAGGTTTGAAATCAGGAATCAGATACCACAGCCCACAGGTTGAACAGTGGGGAACCACGACCTTGAGGAGGGCGGCAAACAGGCTTCACGAGGAGAAAAAGACTCATCGGAGGCCAAGAAACTCGACTGCAAAAACCCTATGGCTAGGGTTTGCCGTCACCAGACGAGAGAGAGAGGATAGCTCTCATTTTTATTTTTATTTTTATTTTGCTATCTATATTTAGGAGTAAGATAGCTAAAAATTAAAATAAATAGCCACTTAAAAGTTTGGTGCAGTTGCTAAAATTGATGAAAAACTAAACATGTTCTCCAAAATATTTAAAGAGCCAAGATAAAGAGTTTACTAATGCTCTAAGATGGTAACATAAGGTTTAGCATGGACTATATCCTATGGCCAAGGCAAATATATATCTCAAAGTAAATCAGGTGTCAATCCAATAAACACGATTAATAATAATTAATTAAGAGAAAATTACATGTAAGTGCATATTAGGATGTTTTTTTAGCTTTAAGGCCACTAAGTATTTTTTGTTCTCATAAGGCCATTAGGTTAAAAATGGGGTTAAATATTAAACATTAAAAATAACAGAAATTACAGATCTGCCACTGCTATCTAAACGACCCAATTTCAGTAGGTCATTTGATACCGATCCCAATCTCAGAAACCGCCTCTCTCCCTCTCTATCTCTCTCTCTCTCTCTCGATCCCGATCTCGATCTCGACGGAGCGGCGCTCTCTCTCAGTAGCCTTTCCGTCGGCGGCGCGCTCTCTCAGTAGCCTTTCCGTCGGCGGCGCGCTCTCTCTCTCGATCCCGATCTCGATCTCGACGGAGCGGCGCTCTCTCTCAGTAGCCTTTCCGTCGGCGGCGCGCTCTCTCTCTCAGTAGCCTTTCCGTCGGCGGCGCGCTCTCTCTCTCAGTAGCTCTTCCTCTCCGTTGGCGGCGCCTCTCTCTCAGTAGCCTTTCCGTCGGCGGCGCGCTCTCTCTCTCTCAGTAGCTCTTCCTCTCCGTCGGCGGCGCCTCTCTCTCAGTAGCTTTTCCGTCGGTGCTTTCTCTCTGTCGCAGTTGCTTTCTCTCTGGTAGTAACATTTCTTAGCTTTTTTCTCTCTGTAGCCTTAGTAGCTTTGTTGGTTGCTATACGGTTCATTGCACCTATAAGTTGCTTGTGTACGAGATGTTGCTGCATTGATTCTTGTTTCTATTTCGATTGGTTTCAAGTCAGTAGATAGCTATAACAGTAATAGTAGTTTTGTATGCCGATGTTAGTATCTTTTCAAGATAATGTCAGTAGCTTTGTTGAGATTGTGGCTTTCATCACAGTAATAGTAGTTTTGTATGCCTATGTTAGTATCTTTTCAAGATAATGTCAGTAGCTTTGTTGAGATTGTGGCTTTCATCACAGTAATAGTAGTTTTGTATGCCTATGTTAGTATCTTTTCAAGATAATGTCAGTAGCTTTGTTGAGATTGTGGCTTTCATCACAGTAATAGTAGTTTTGTATGCCTATGTTAGTATCTTTTCAAGATAATGTCAGTAGCTTTGTCAGTAACTATTTTCTTTTGTTGAGATTTCGTATCTTTGTTTGTATGTAGATTGAATGTAGACTGAAAGAGAATCTTTTGTAGCCTCAGTAGCTTTATTTGTATCTACTTGCAGAAGGAAAAATGGCTGAACATAGAGACCGAACACCACAGTATAGAGCAAGTCTACAGTCATTCAATGAGAAGATGAAAACCTACAAAGGGATGATCAGTCCAGATGTAATGTTGAGGTTGAATAGGACACCATTCTGGGAGATCATATTTGTCTTCTATCACGGACTTTTAAAAGACAATGAATGCAGAAAAGTAGATGAGGACATTCATAGAATGGTCAAGACATACGACGTCAGTCAGAAAGGGTTTCTGCTTGGGGAAAGGATACACAAAATAACTCGTGAAGATGTAGCTATCTGCCTTGGAATGCGATTGGAAGGAGTCACATTCGAGCTAAACAAGCACCACCAAAAGCCAACAAAGAATCGGATGATCGACAAGTATTTTGGAGGTGCAAAGAAAGTGACAAAAGCGATGATCGATAGTGCACTTGCCGAATCTTTGAAAGACCCAAAGAATCAAGTCCCAAGTGAAGTGGCATCGCTAATCGTCATGAATCTGTTCGTATCCTTCTTGTTCTGCACCTCAGGTTCTACATTGTCATGGAAGTTGGTAGAAATTGGAACCGAATGGAATTCTTGGCGACGATATTCATGGGCAACCTTGGTATTAGACCATCTGCACAATGGTCTAAGTAAGAAGCAGGAAGACAAAGATGTCAATTTGTCAGGTTGTTTGCCGCTAATCATGGTAAGTAACCACTACGTACTGTTAGTTTCATTAACATATCAGTAGATTTAGCCCTCAAAATTAATGTTTTTCTCAATGTTGTGTAACAGTATTGGTTAGCTGAGAAGACAAAGATGGGAGGAGCAATCAAGAGAAATGAATTAGGGTCGCCAAATTTCATAAGATGGTCACTCATTGAGCTGCACAAAGAAATGGAGAAACTAACCAATGAGCAGATAGAGGTAAAGAAAGAAAAACAAAGAATAAATTTGCAATAAGAAATCAGTTTAGAAATATATTGTTCTAGTCTTTAACATTATGTGTACTTTGTTTGATGAAAAATAGGAAATGTTTGACCGAAAGCTGACAGAGGAAGACTTGGAAGTGGCAATGCATGACATCAGAGGAAGAAACAGAGGAGTAGCATCAGAAGAATCAAACGAAGAGCTGAGGGAGGAAGACTTTGTAACTCCAACTTTTGGAGAGTGGGTAAGTATCTTTCTGTGTTGATTTTCAGTAGCTTTCTGTGCCTAGGTTACTAGCTTTCTCTGCCTAGGTTAGTAGCCTTCTCTGCCTATGTGATCTATAACCAAGTAATTTTCTTTGAAAATTTTAGTAGTTTTCTGTAACTGTTTGAGTAGCTTCTTTTAAGCTCATCAGTAGATTTTTAAAAATTTCAGAATCTTTCAGTTTCATGGACGAGTTAGTAGATTCGTATGATTATGTTAGTAGATTTCTTTAATCATTTGAGTAGCTTTTTGTATTCAACTCAGTAGCTAACAAACTTTCAGTTTCGTTTAATCAATTCTGAGCAGGTTTGTATCTTTGTATAGCTATGTTAGTAGGTTTTTATAACCACCTCAGTAGCTTTTTAATGTGATTTTTTATTTTTATTTTTTGATACAGCACCAGAAAACCAACCAAGAACGGCGAAAAGAAGAAGCAGAAAGTCAGAAGCGAATGAAGGACTTAATAGGCTCGTTGGAAGAAGCAACAACTCAGATGAGTCTCTCACAAGAAGAAAACCAGAAAACTCAAGACTTGTTGAAGAAGTTGACGGAAGAGAATGAAAAGCTAGCAAGGCAGAATGATAGATATTGGGAGATGTTGGACAAAGCCTTTGAGGAAGACAATATAGCAACAAGGAAGATACATATCTTGCAGAACAAATTGTTGAAGAAGTGGAAAGTTTTTACAACCATTGAGAAGGAAAAAAAGAACTTGGAGGACGTCATTGAGCAGCAGAGAGAAATTATACACAATCTGGAAAATGAATTACTGGAAATGGAAAGAAAGCTACTGGAGAAAGATATGTTGGATTCTCAAGAGGATTTACGGAAAGATGATATAGAAAACAGTAACAGTGATGGTGAGGATGGTGAGGAAGAGGGTGGAGAAGGAGCTGATGGTGAAGATGGTGAGGAAGAGGGTGGAGAAGGAGCTGATGGTGAAGATGGTGAGGAAGGTGAAGAAGGGGCTGATGGTGAAGATGGTGAGGAAGAGGGTGGAGAAGGAGTTAATGGTGAAGATGGTGGAGACGATGATGAAGAACCTGAAGTGAGAACAACCAGAACGAAGCACACATCAATAAGAAAAGATAAAGAAGGCAGGTCTTCTCAGAAACAGGAAGCAAAGAAACAATCAAGGAGAAGGGAAAGGGTGAAAAAAGCTGCTGCTGAAGAAGAAGCTGCTGATGAAGAAGAACCTGAAAAAGAACCCATTAAAAAGATGAAGAAAGGGAAGAAGCAAGCTGTAAAGAGAAATTCAATGGTGGATCGAATCAAGAACAAAAAAGGAAGGCTACTGAAGACAAGGAGTTCATGTATACCACTAAAAGAACAAGGAGTGGCAAGAGGCATTAGAGGATAATCGGAAATAGTAGCTTTATGTAGTGCTGACAGTAGGTTTTTGAGGCTATGAATGTAGATTTTTCATGTGTGCACAGTACCTTTATGTTGTTTAATTTCCAGCCTTGGTATTTGATGGAAAATGATGTCGGGCTGACAGTAGTATTTTGAAGTACTGACAGTGGCTTTACGAACTGTTAACAGTAGCCTTATGTTTAATTTTCAGCTTTAATATTGGATGGAAATTGATGTCTATTTTGCTACGTTCAGCATTAGTTTTCTTCTTTAATGTCCATTTCCAGGTTTGTTTGAAGTTTCATGTCAAAATTGTACAAATGTAATGACAAAGTTTCCATGTCCATTTCCAGGTTTGTTTGAAGTTTCATGTCAAAATTGTACAAATGTAATGACAAAGTTTTGTAAGTTTCCATGGATTGACACTCATAAGTTAAACATCAATCTCAAAAGCCACTCCCAATCATATGAACAGATACTGCAAAGGTGATCAAAAGATACTGTTAATGTTGAATAAAGATACTATGTTCATTTACAGTTGCCAACACAAGTAAAAGCTGTGCTCTGTAAAAGAATGACAGTATAGTAACAGCTACACCGAATGGTATAAAAAGATACTCAGATTGTTATAAAAAACTACTGTTAATGTTGTAAAACGATACTCCATCTGTTCAAGTACTACTGCCAGCTTTCAAATTGGTGCAGTACACGTTAGCTTGTTGTGGCGCCCCAACTCACCACACCGGCCACATTTGATACGCCTCCTTGTGCCTCCTTCTGCTGCAGACTTCATTCGAACAGATTTTGGCCGGCCGGATGGCCTCCTAACCAATGGAGGCTTAACAACAGAAGTTGAACTAGCTGCATCTTCATAAAACTTCTCCATATTTGGTATAGGATGAATACCATGTGCGTAGGAATCCCTGTAGCTTTGACAGGTGTAGAACGGCTCAATGTAACTATACACAGGTTCCACTCCAACCTTTTGGATTGCAGCAAGAGCATGTGAACATGGGAATGAATTAATTTGCCATTGACGGCAAGAGCAAGTGCTGTTCCCAAGATCAACCGCCACTGATTTATCTGAATGAACTTCAAAAACAGTCTCACTAGACATACTAACAGCCCAATGCCGCCCAATATCCATTGATTTCTTCAACAAAGCCTCCATTGGAGGACACAAAATAGTGGTCCACCTCTTGGATGCAACCTTCCTCTCAGACATATTCTCCATAACCTTAACCCTTAAGCCTTCAAACATCTCAAATATAGGAAGCTCACGCAAATCTCTAGTCCAATTGTTAAATGACTCGGCAATACTATTTGCCATTTCACCATACCTGTTTCCTTTGAAAAATGCATTGCACCACTTTTCCAACGGCAAAGATCGCAGAAACTCTTCAATAGGCGGACCACCTTCTTTCTTCAAGTTGTGCAAGTTGAAGTTATAGCTTGCTAAGGTAGGTGAATAAGCAACCTTCATAAATTCCTCCACAATCTTGTCAACAAAATAATTTCCAGATTGCTTTCGGTACAAACCTCTAACATTCTCCTTAAGGTGATAGTAGCAGTATGAATGAGGAGAATCTGGAAATACCCTGACAACAGCATTCAACAGTCCGCTGTGTCGATCAGTAACAAAAGTCACATTTCTACCTTGCGGAGACAAGATGTTATATAGATGATCAAAAAACCAATCCCAATTCGCATGATTTTCAGAATCTACAACTGCAAATGCAAAGGGGAAGAACTCTGAAAAAAAAAAAAAGATAAAACAAATAATCAGTATTTGAAAATGGAAACTGAAACAAAAGCTACTGACCCTTTAAAAGCTACTGATATAGGTACAGAAAGATACTATGACAGGCATAGATGGATACTATCACAGGTATATAAAGCTACCGTCCAAGATACTGAGCACAGAGCAGAGAGCACAAAATAAAACATACATTGGTTTCCATTCTTTCCAGTAGCACAGAGCATGTATCCCTTATACTTGCTCTTCAAATGAGCAGCATCCACAAACAGAAGCGGAATGCATGACTTAAAGCCCTCAATGCAACCAGAAAAACAAATGAAGAAACGTTCAAAACGATTACTTAAAGGATCAGTTTCCAATATGCAATAAGAGCCCGGATTACTAGATAAAATAGCATCACGATACCAAAGCAGCTGAGAATATGAGTCACCATCATGACCATGGACAGCTTTTCTAGCCAACTCCTTCCCATACCAAGCCACTGGCGGACCGAGGGGGGGGCAAGTGGGGGCTCACGCACCCACTCATATTTTGTACACAATGTATTTAATTGTTATATATATGCATATTTTGTCTTCTCTTTAATATATATGCCCCCACTTTAACCTTTAACAATTATATATATATATATATAGTTGGGTCCGCCCCCATAGAAAACAAAAGCTGGGTCCGCCAGTGTACCAAGCAGTCCTATAAGACACATCTAAACCAAAAGAATGCTTGAAACGAGACACAATCTCTTTAGGCTTGAGTTGAGGATTGGACTTCAACTCATTAGCAATCTCCGATTTCACAACATGAGACCCCAAAAGCTTACTCTTTTGCTGCCTAAGAACTCCTTTGCATGTGTGAACATTATCCAACTTCTTTATGTAGAAAAAGCCATTCACCTTGTTCTTCAAAGCGCGAATAGACCATTGACAACCATCAGAATATCTCTTAGCACACTCTGCAATAACACGACTTGAGGTATTCCGTGTGTACTTAAAAAGAAAACCAGTTTCAATAGCAAACTTGGTCAACTTTTCTCTAAATTCTATCACCCCCCCTTCGAACTTTTGATCCTTATGCCTTATAAAGCCCTGCCACTCATGAGTAAGATAACTCTTTGGAGCCTCTGGCCTATAACACCCCAAGTATTCACTAGCATCAATCATATTGCTTGAACCCACTGACAAACATGAAGAAGCACATGAAACATCATCCAAAGATGTTGTTGCAGAAGTAGAACTACTACTCCCACCACAATAAGGCACCAAAATGGTGCTCCCATTAGAATCCCTCACCAAAATATCAACAGAATTCAATTTGAAATCAAACATACACCTAAACATCAGTTTTACATCCATATCACTTGATAACACACAGCTTTTATATCCAGGGAAAGAGTACCTCAAGTTGAATGAACCAAGATTCAAATGATTAAAACCGATAGAGACCTCCCTCACAATATCATTAAACGTATGCTTCATATCAAGAATGAACATGATCGTCTCAAACATATACGTGCACCTCGCATAAGGTTCTGCATCCATGGCTAAGTTACTGCAATTACACATTAGAGGAAGAATAATTAACTTCTATTGGCAATAGCAAACGGAAAAGCTACTGGAATCACATTGAAAGAATACTAGCAGAGGAAACGAAAGCTACTACCACAGTAAGATAAAGACACTATAACAGTTATACATAGCTACTATATGTAATCAAAAAGGAAAAACAAAGACATGACAAAGATTGGAATTATAATGAAAAATGAAGACAGCAGCGTGCCGCTGCACCGCGAACCTATCAGTCTATCAATCAGCTTCTAGTTTTGATATGAATTAAAAGGCAAGAGGAAATAACAAAGAATATATAACAAAACAGCAAATGTAGAATTCTTTCATTCTGTTAGTTGCTTTTATGAACTGTATCAGTAGCATTTACAAACTACATTAGTAACTTTGACTGTACAAATCAGCTAAAACCTGCATTTATAAACAATCAACTTGCACAACAGTTTCATTGTACAATCAACTTTCAACAAAAACACATGAATGGTACAGTGATGAAATCACAACAACTATAAGCTACGCATGATTTAGGTTTAGCAAAACAAAACTGAAATCACGTTGATGAAATTTGAAATACGAATCAAGCTAAACAGATTGCACAGAGTGAAGGCTGAGATCGAATCGAAACAAAAACGAAATTACAGTGATGAAAATCGAAGTAAAAATCAAGCTAAACAGAGTGCAGAGATATGAAATTAAACCTCAATGATTGATTAGAGACTGTTGCGAACTAGACGGAGAGCTTCATCTTCGTTTGCGAGCTAGAGAGAGAAAGAGAGAGCTTCGTCTTCCTCAGCGAGCTATAGAGAGAGAGAAAGAGTTCCTGAGCGAGCTAGAGAGAGAGAGATTCACGGTTTGCTAGAGAGAGAAAGAGTTCCTGAGCGATCTAGAGAGAGAGAGCTTCGTCTTCCTGACTGAGCGAGCTAGAGAGAGAGAGCTTCACGGTTTGCTAGAGAGAGAAGACGATGAAACTCTGTACAGAAAGAGAGAACGAGAGTAACTGAAACACAAATTTAAAAAATAGATAGACGAGGGTAAAATAGGTATAACATAAAAAAGGGCTGATGGTTTTGGGCCCTAAAATGGCCTTATGTGTACAAAACAATTTAGGTGGCCTTATGAGTCATATAAGTCTCAAAGTGACACTTCTTTGTAATTTTCTATAATTAATTTATATAAGAGATTTAGAGTATTGAAATTTTAGAGCACATATAATTATCTAATAACTCTATAATTTCTAGAACGGTAGAAGGGACAAACAAACACCGAGGCTAAATTGGAGACATGAGCCTACAACCTTTGACATATAACTTCCCACATTACCTTAAACAAATCATTATCCACCCATTTCTTTCCCACATTCAGACTAATATGGGTCTCAGACACCATTGGATTACGGGCCTCTTCTCTTTCGCTCTTTTCCTTTTCTGGTTTCTTTATCTCCTCCATGAAAGAAGCATGTTGGGATGTTTTTCATGATAACCTTTTGACTTTGGAGTTGATCGTGGAGCTTTTACATATACAGAGGAGAAAGAATAATCTCAAACTTAGTGAATCCAAAAAACTTTGATCGGTTTTTATTCCTTATAACATGCTTACTGGCCCCATGGTTTAGTTCTTGTTTTGACTATGGGATCTGGGTCGATCAATCTTCTTATAGATCTTGTTTTAATTTGTGAGTTTTTCTGGTCAAAGTTCATCTTGCCAGGCTCCCCAATATATGATTGATTCTAATTTTATAGGTTTTTAAGCTCACTTTACATTTTGCTCGATATATATGCATGTCTTAAGGTGTTCTAATTACTTCTAAAGATTACCGTATGAATTAATTTAACAGAATTTCAATACTTTAAAACATTATATGATATTTCAAATCTCTAATTTGTATTAGTATGTCTATAATTATAATTTTAATTGTAATAACTCTCATGCTGTAGTTACACTAGAAGTCTAGAACAGAGACTCAGAGTTGAGAGTGGAGACACACAAGTCAACAAGTGACAATCATTTCTCATCCCACTCTGCATTAACAAATCCATGTAAATACCACAACATATTCCACCCTTGAATCATATTTAACTTTCACTCTCTTTTAGGCAATTTTAATGTATTCGAATCTGATACAGTGATGCCAACCTTTTGGATTTGTGTGGACTTTTGCTTTTCTGGATTTCATCCATTTACTCATTCCACTAGTGAATTTGACCTTGTGCTTCTGCATTTTGCCAGAGACTTGCTTTCATTCTAACACCTTCCTAATCACTTGCTAATCTCACTATCTAAAACCTTCCAGCAAAACCCAAAGTTCAAAGAATTCGGCCCTTTCCGCAAAAATAATTGAAAGTGCTTCTTCCGTTATGGAAGAATTTCTTGAAGAGTCTTGGGAACATGTCTTTTCATCCATTTCACGTGTAAATTGGACTTTACTATCTTCTGTAATGGTGTCTATGACAAATCTACTCCTATAAAACGAAGTAGCAATTAAGTATGTTGACTCCTTCATGCTCAAATTTTTTATCTTATTTGTCTTCGGTCACCGTCACACCGACATCTTTTTATTTGACCGAAAACTGACAATTCACGTGAAAAACATCTCATAACTTCATCTAACAACATACAAGACAAAAAATCTGATGGTGAACAACATTGAAATTTTGTATAGCACCAAGTAATTTTCCCTTGACATTTGTCCCACGGAAACTTAAATTTAAATTTGCTTCTTACAAAAACACTTCAATCGAAAATGCAACTGAAATAAGCACTTCATACAAAAGCAGTGCAAGAAGAAACTTGCATATATGCAGAGACGACCAACCGTTTAAGCAGGGCCAACAACATAAGAGCAAGACCAGCATGGAGCTCTTTCTTTATCAGAGTAGGGTCAAATTGAGGCTCCTCTATGCTTATGTGCAGTTATAGTCTTCTACATTCCATCTGAGATAGCAACTGCCATAACATAATTCAGGCAGCAAGTGATTTTCAACCAGGGACTAAATCCAAAGCCTAACAGTGTGGGCCACACGCCCAAGGTTTTTGATTGCTTGGTTCCCAAAGGAAAAAAAAATCAAAACTCAAATCGTACCCTATATGAATATGAATGATTGCTTCAATTAATCTGGGACAATTGCCCTGAATGTTACTGCTCTCTCCAGAATGTATAAGATGCCAAAACTCCTGCAGCCTTCTTCACCAATAATGCAATAAGGCGAAAACCCAATTCTGTTTGTGATAAGAAAAAGGAGCGAATTGGGTCCTAGAAACCCAGTTTGCTTACACATTGCATTTGCCTTATTTTGTATCTAGCCAGTTAAAAACCCAGAAAGGGTTAAACTAATGAATCGACATCAAACCCAGAGAGACACTGAAATTCTTGTTATTTGAGTAAGAGAAGCAAAAGCATGGTACTCACAGGCAAGATAAACATCTCAAAGTGCTTTCTTTCTTCTTTTTTTTCTTAACCCCAACCAACCAACAAGAGTGCATTTAGGCTTGTGTGGTTTTACACAACAAAATGCAGCGAAATTAACCAAAATTAAACTAAACCAAAGAACAAACACCCCTTATGAACCCAACCCTCAATTTTGTTTTCAGTACAATCGGAGTACACTTCTGGCGATGGAATGTGCATGATTCGACCTGCTCTTCCCAGCTCCTCCTCCACTCCTCCAGCTGTTCCTCATCGGCGTCAAGTAGAACCGCAAGAGTCCATTGTCAATGTGATTCGGTGAATACCTTGCGCTCCGATTCCTCTCCAGCACAAACTCTTCCTTCTTCTTCCTTCCATTCCCATTCCCATTCACATTCCCATTCCCATTTGCATTGCCATTTCCATTCACATGTGGCTCAACAACAGCACCATTCTTCCTCATACTCCCAAAAGCCCCACCTCCAAAGCTATGTGAGTTTCTCCAACTAGCACTGCTGTTGCTCCTCGTAATCTTTGGATTGAAACCCTTTGCTTCCCCATTTCGCTCCCCGCCGCCTCTCAGCTCCGGCCAAGACTCCGAAAACGACCTCTCTACCCCATTAGGCCTACTACTATACCTATCTTCATCATCCTCCTTGTTCCCACTCCTCCTGTGTATGAAACTCCAAATGTTCCAGGCCTTGCTCCACCTTCTAGACTTCTGCTTACAATCTTTCCTCTCCCCATTCCCCACCACCGACGCCGCGGAATCCCCGCCGCGAGACACCGAATCGCCGCCGCGTAGCACAGGATCGCCGCCGCGAAACGCCATCTCAAAGGTCTCCGAGCAGTCATCGCGGAGAGAGTTCGAGTTAGAATCTCTCGACTCTCGATCAGGAGCCACCAGCTTCGGCCCATGGAAGTAGTCAGCAGTAGTGGGCGACACTTTGGAATTCGTAACCGACTTCATTTCGTCAATCTCAGCCACCACCGCCGCCGCCGTCTTCCTGATGGAGTTGGAGCGGTCCAGACTCTTGCGCCGCCTGGAAGAAGAGTCCGAATAGTAGTTCTGGGTCTGGACCGACCCGCCAGGAACCGGGTCCTCTTCGTTAATAGCATTCATCGGCTCCTCCACCGGAATTTGAGCATCGATTCTCGAAACAACCACCGGAGCATCCTCCACCACCGAGAGCATGGTGGGCATTCTCGGAAAAGTCCTTCCAATTAGGTATCCGTCCCACGAAGCGCGAGGCTCGTCGAAAGAGTATCTCGGGTCGTCGAAAGACATCCGACCCGCGTCGAGTGACATCCGACCCGCATCAAGCGAAAACCGGGGATCGGTGTCGCACGAGCGCCGACCGAAGCCGTAATCAGCGATCTCCGACTGGGTTTCTCTGAACTGTCGCCCAATGGGCTTCTCGACGGGCAATGTGGCCGATCCGCCGCCGTTGCGCCGCTTCTTAAGCTTCTGCTTCTGCCGCCACTTCTGCAGCTTCTTGCTGAACACCGAAGCGGCAGACCAGAAGCTTCCGGCGATCTCTTTCAGGTCTCTCTTCTTGGTCTGAGCGTCGAGATCTATGTGGTCCTTCATGGGCTTCAAGTCTTCCTCTTGAAATTGTAGTGGTGGCTCTGATTGTTGTTGGTTGAGTTGGTGCTGTTGTATTTCGTCTTCTTCTTCCTCCTCTACGATTTCTGGAACTCTGATTTCACTGACATTGCCCGCATTGAGTTCGTCGGAAATCCTCCCTATTCCTCCGTCGTTCTGTTCTTGTTCTTCCTCTTCCTCTTCCTCTTCGTCTTCTTCCTCTTCCTCTTCCTCTTTGGACTCCAACACCGGACCTCGAAAGCTCGAAGAGGGCCCGGCTAAGTTTCTGGTTTCGACTTCAGTCTCAGGCCCGGCAGCTCCCCAAGTGGGTTGCTCTTTCTTGTTGGGGTTCTCCTGATTGAAGAGACACCAGAGCGTATTCCGGCCGCGAACGTCGCAGGACTTTCTCTGCGGCTCGAAAACGCCGGAGAATCCTTCGTTTTTGGAGGCGGAGAACGACTTGGTGCGGCGGAGCTCAGGAAAAAAGGAGGTGGTGGGTCGGGCTTTGCTAGAGGCCCCGCCACCGCCAATGGGGGGCTTGAAAATGGCCTTAAGGGCAGCGGCGGCGGTCGAGGAAGTCGGTGGTTTTCGGGACGAGGAAGAAGCAGAGGTGGTTGAAGGGTGCAAAACGGCGAGTCGTTCGCAGAGGCATGAGGGGCAGAAGCCGGTGAAATTCTCTTCGGGGTGGCGGTCGCAGGAGGTAGAGGGTCGGTGGGGCTGCGGCGGGTTTGGTGGGTCCGTGCTGGGATTCATAACCGGCGGTGGCTTTTGTCCTTGGTTCCCACTCTGCTGCCTCTGCTCATGTTAAGAGAGTAAGAATGAGTGGAGTGCAAGAGTGAGAGAGTGACTGTGGATTCTGTGAAGAAGAAGAAGAAGAAGAAGAAGCGAAGCAATGGAAATTGGAAGGAGTAGTACTGTTTGTTTCCAACGGACAGAGAACAAGAAATGTATGAGAGAAAAAGGAAAAATGGTTTAGATCAGAGAGAGAGAGAATGAATTAGTAGAGAGAGAAGGACTATGTGGGGCCCAGATCACCGTCTGCTGTTGTGCTTTGAGGCTTTTTTGTTTTCTCTAGGGGCACTCGCTCGTGAAAAGACAATTTTCTGCCTAGTGGTTCCTCTACCAGAATCCTTAATCGAGGTCAGTGATAGGGGTCCTGCTTAGGCCCTGTTTGGCAAGAGGCTTTGTTTAACTTGATTTGGATAGTTTTGTTATTGTTTCTAAATTATTTATTCGACTATCTAATCAAATTTTTATTTTTTTTTGTTGAAAGGCTGTAGATATTCTAGATGATTCAGGCTATAGTATCTCACATTAGTAAACGACTTTGCCTTCGTGGCAAGAGTTGCCGCAGAACAAACATGGTATAGATTCTTGCTCTTGTCGAAAGAGCATTTTAGATTGACAAAAGAGTGGAATTTTCTGTAATGATGTATAATTTTGATTATTCACTCATTCGGTTTATTTATTGAGATTCAAAATATTATATGGAATGTTATAATTTACGTTATGATACACTGTCAGAATAAGTTATTCACGTGTTAGATACCCTAACGTTTTTTAACGGTTGTATTAAGTTATACACATAATGGTCAATAATCATTCCTGAAGGAGAATAGATATTTAACATATTCCAGTCAATGATTACAGTATGATGTAGTATCACACAGAATTCTCTACGTGTGTGATACTCTCGCTTCTCGATATGGGACCGGAACAAGTGATATACATGTTTAGACTCAAAACGTCAAACACGAGGAGTGGCAGGAAAATAGATATTGAACATAATAAATTGTCAATGATGTAGAATTATAGAGAATTATCCACATATGTGATACTCTCGTGTCTCGACATGGTACCAGAATAAGTGATATACGTGTTGAGACTCAAAACATCCATTGCGAGGAGTGGCTGGATAATAGATGTCTGACATGATAAATTGTCGATTCTTACGTTATGATATAATACTAGAATAAGTGACGCACATGTTAAGTCTCAAACATCCGACATAATGTGGGGCGCGTGTGGAATATTTCTGACACAAATGTGTCACGTCTTATATTATGATTGAACAAGCTATTCACGTGTACGTTAGATTATTCTTGTTTTTCTATATACTTTACAAAATAAGTTAGTACATGTGAACATAAATATGAAGAACACATTTGACGTTAGAAATATTTTTGATTTACATATCGGTCACTTTAATTTCTTGACATAATACTATTAACATTATAACATAGTATGTACGTATATACACACTCTAAAGTTTAAACAACACAATTCACAAAATAGAAAGCCTTGAGAAGTAATTTCACATTATAAATGTAAAGAGACTATTCATAATTAATTTCATCTTTCAATAACCAAGAGATTGTTGGGTAATTTCAAAAAAGTTTTCTGGTTGAATCGAATTTATGGCGTTTAATGGTTTTTGGCTTTTGGCTTTGTTTGCATGGTTCTAGTTCTGACCTCTATACCCAGGAGGAACACAACTCACTTCCAAGGTGGATTAGCCAGAGCAAGGAGTTTCATTATCAAAAGGTTCCAAAGGGATTAGGTGCCCAAATTGTTTTGTAGCTAATAATGTCTTGTTTTTTCCTTTGTTAATTGTTCTTTGTATTTTTTTAGGGGGGTGCTTTGGATTTTCAAAGATTCCTGTCGAGAGAGAGAGAGGAGGAAAAAAAAAAAAAAAACCAAAAGCAAACCACGCCATCACCAAGGAGGAGGTTGGTTTCTGAGAGAGTACCTCTCTTTCTCACATTTCGCTTTCTTTCTCTCTTTCTTTTCCCTCTTCCTTTTCCTTTTTCCTGTTTTGGGTTTCTTTTTGTTTTTCAGCTTTCTTTAATTTTCCCTCTCAAATAGCTCCCATCGCATTCGTCGCTGTTAATGTTTTCTGCTTTGCCCCCCCTCGGATTTATATTCTCTGTCATATACCCACAAACACGACACCAGAAAACAAATGTCAAAACGGGGGCGTTTTCGTCTTCCCTACTCAGCTCTCAATCTCAGGCCTCGCCACTATTCATCATGATTCAGGGTTCTCAGAGCATGACGTCCTGTGAATCTTTCTTAAACTGGGTTGTAGACATGGGACTTGAGCTTGGGGCTTTGCTTTAAGCTAGGCCTGCCTTTATATATTTGGTAAAAGTGTGATTCATGCGTGCTCTGCAGCACAATACGTACTAAGATTCTCAGACCTTATTAGTCTTTCAGAACCAAATTAAACACCAAAATGGAATCACTATACGGCGAAAGCAATCGGTTCCCCGATCCATTTATTCAAAACGGTAATCTGCTTTTGCGAAACCTTAGTTGGAAAAACTCAAAGAGGATGAGAATTCCAAGTCTAGACTGTTTTGCAGCTCTTATGTATTTTCGTAAACACCTTGCCTACATTAAACTGTTTTGCAGCTCGATCGTTAACTATAAATCATTGGAACTTGATTGGGTTGCATGGGTATCACAAAGAATGTGTTTGGGGGAGGATAATATATTAGGGTTTTCGAAATGATAAAAGAAGTGGGGAAATAAACGTTATCATGAAAACTCGAACCTGTCATTAAAAGCTTTACCTGGGTTTTGCTTTATCAGACATTTCAGAGCTCCATTAATCGATCCAACATACAGTACTGTGAAACCAAGGTTTATTGGGTGGGTGGTGTTGTAGTGGGGATTGGAAAAGAAAAAAGAAATGACGCAAATCGAAGATTGATTGTTGATTGATGCGATACATATATGTTTGTACATGTTAATGTGAAAGTGAAACAAAGCAAAGTTCACATGGTATACCGTATACGATATCTGATATCATAATGTTCAAATTCAAAAAATTCCTGGGTAAAGATGGTTAATTACAACTACTTTGATGGTTACTTAATTTGTGCTTTCTCTGATAATTTAAAGTCTACTTAATTTGTTGGTCACATAGTGGTCTCACTGGTCTGTTGGCTTTGCTTTAATTGCCAAGTCTTCGAGGTCCCAAGGTCAACTAGCATCAACAGCAATAAAAGGAATTTTACATAAGAACGTAAGTTTATGTGTATTTTATCACATATCATTTATTTTCACATAATCCTCTTGCAAGAGTGTAACAAAATAATAATAATAATAATAATAATTCACATTCACATGTCTTTTAACACTATCCCCTCCCTATGGACAGTCTGTGATCGTCTACGGAGCTTGATCAGTGCTCGATGTTTGTTATGGCGTATTATCACCCCTTCTTGATTTTTCACTATTCAATAGTGATAATTTTCTGTTTGATTTGATGCTAATGCCTTATTCACATGGTTTGTGATGAGTTCCTGTTTTGCAGTGAAACCAATACGTGTTTAGGGTTTAACGGTAGGGAATCTTAATCAATCAAATCCAATGGCCAAAAACAATTTCAATTGAACTTAAAGTGTATCTAGATCTAAACATGATAAACTAATTTGGATTTCCCTTTTAGTCACATATGGATGAATAGAGCACAATTAACTTTTGATAGCTCTTGCTATGCTCCATCAATTGAGATTATTGTAGATTCGATGTTATTCCATATCGGACAAATATAATATTATCTAAGAGTTTATAAAAGTTTGGACATCTTCACAACAGACTCATTGTCTATTAAATTTTTGATGTAATTTGCAATGATACAAATTGATTTTAATTATCTACAAAGATGGTTTTATTTTTAGCTTTTCATAAAAATAAAAAATTTCAAGTTTTGAATATTCATTCTGCTTTCAAATACTACGAAATTTTGAATTTCTGATAAAGAAAACACATATATAAGTCCATCAATAGTAATAACTGTTACACGTTTCACTTAGATATGCAACAAGACGAATATTTTTCATCTTCATTTTTAAGGTGATCAAAGGTATGTCTTCATTCTTCAATTCTTCATCGAGACCCCACCTTCCCCACCGCTTAGTCGTCACGAGATAACCCCCCGCCGGCTCAACCACAGCCACGGCCACCAGCACTCCCTAGCTACCGGGTCCCGCCACCCCTCCCTATGTCTAGCTACTCTCCTCCATTCGGAGTCGCACATCGATCACGAGGTCCCCATTAATCTTACTCTTCTTATTCACTTCACATGCGAATGGGATAGCTATCAATGCTAGCTCGTTGAGCTTCATATTTTGCTGGTGTTGCTGGTGGCCTTTCTGGGTTGGTCACGCAGGACAGTCATGCATGGAGATCGATGAAGATCGATCACTTGGGCAAACTCAAATTCTGATGTATATTTTGTATAGTATTTCTGCATGGAATGAGGCGTAAAGTGCGACCCTGTCCTCTCCGACCTTTACCTTTTTCTTTTATAATAAAGCCATATTACAGAAAAGAAAACTATTACCCAGAAAGAAATTAATATAAACTTCATGCCTGATGCCTCTGTCTCTCTCTCAGATAAATATTCTCTCTAGGGTTTGTCTTTCAAGGGTTTTGTTTGGTAGAAATAAGGTACAGATCGCATTTATATATAAATCATCCCCGATTAATTAGTCATATTCTAGTGGGTACTGGGTAGTGGGGAACGGAGATTTTAATTTGGGGACAAAAATTCTCGTCATATTGTGGGCATGCATGGAGTGGCCCCTCTATATCTAGCTTCTTTTGTTGGATTTATTTAACCAAAGTTCCTATTTTCCAGCTTGATCCACTTATTGGCAGCATATACATGTAGATTTGAGACATTGTTTTCAATCTAGCTTTTTTGAATGGATGTGCAATATTTGTAATGTTTTCTTGTTTGCTTTTGCTTCATACTTTCAAAGTTTGTGACAAATACTCCCACTACAAATACAGTCCCCACAAAATATATGCGTTCATAAATAAATTAGCTAGTTCACAATGTACATGTCTTTCTCAAATCAATCATTGAAAGGTCTATTGCATCGTGTCCTAGTCTCTTAGAATACTTTAGGCATGATTTACCATTTCTTCAATTTGTGATGTCCTCATCGCCCTCTTAATAAATGTGTCATGGACGGAATTAACAAAAGGATGTCCCTTTTTTTTTTTTTTCTTTCTCAAAGAAGATATAAATTTAAGTTGATGAATGGAAGCACAATTGTTTGGTAGTGTACCGCCCGTTTATTTACATGTATGAGTTAATGATTTATTCAAGCTAAAATAATCATCATGAGTTTTAGACACTTCACTGTGATGTCTTTGTCTTGCACACATCTTTAGAGAAGTTAACACAAAGATAGATGCATTAATGGTTGATTTAGTTCATGAGCCCGAATGAATTAGAATATGTAAAATTGTGTCCGCAAGTAAGGAAGACCTTACCTTTTGACCAATTAGGATTAAAATCTCAGCTAAATTTAATCTCATACATGCTCACTATTGCTTGTTGCACCTTTGACGCATTTCTCAATCATATAATGTGCAATTATAAGGAACAAACTAATTAATCAAATACAGAAATACTGAACATCTACCGGAAGGAAATCTCATTTGCCTCTTAACTAATCCATCACAATTCTTAACAAAAAGAAAAGAGTGGTGATTTGTGATTTACTAATAATAAAAAAAATGTGTGTACTCTCAAAGAGTTACTCAAGATATAAAAAATAATGAGATTTTACATATAACTTTACTTGATCAAACTTAACTGTTTGTTACTAAAACATTTGAAATAGATAACCTCTTATTTTCCTTCATTATTCACTTAATATTGTGTGTGTGTGTGTGTACACACACACTGTGGTCAAATAATCATACGTGATTTTGAATTGAGAACCTCTATTTTTGGAAGAATACAGCCGAACTTTTCCTCCCCTGTACCTTTTGTTAGTGCGAAATCATTGTATGATCCTACCAAGCCTATGGAGCTAGCTACACATTCCGATTGCCAATACTGAACATACCAGGGTAATATTATATACTGTTTTGCATGTGTGTGGTTGGAGGATTAGGGTTCTCTGAAAGACGACTGAAACCAACCAGTCCTCCATTATTGTGTCATGGTTTTTTTCTATGCAATAATATATGACATGGAAAGGATCTGATCGATTAGAACTATTCGAGAGCATGCATGCAATTGCCTGGAAAAGATTAATAACATATATAGTTTACACTGCAGACATTTTTAGGTTTGTTTTCTGTTGTTTTGCTAAGAACTGAAGATTCTACAGTCAGACTAATGGTTTTGTCTCCCCCTTAGGCCGAAGCTTTATGCAGCGACAATGAGCTTTCCTTTCTTTCTTTATAATTCTGTCATTTTCTAAATGAAAACAACGATATAGATTAATTCAGTCTTTCATCTTTCAATAGTTATATACGACCCGTTCTGAAATCGATCAAGAAGAAACCCAAATTATTATTTACAATTTTATATTAATACAATTGACACATTTTTATATAAAATACGAAGCGCTAATGAGCCAAAAAAGTGAAAATTTAAATCCTATATTTCAAATATAATTTCGACTAAATAGAACAAGATATTAAACCAAGACAAACCCTTTCTCGTTGAGGTCAAGAGAAGCCAAAGGCGTACACCGGCCAGTACATAATGCCAGGAATATAATTTCTTTGACTCTTCTTCTTTTTCTCATTAGCATAGGCGAGTGGAATTAGAAGTTCTTGTGTTGTTTTGGGGTCTTGTTTTTGCTTGTGTATGATGTCTACATCAGCTAAATTAGAGCTTCAATCCCTTCAATGTACAACCAAAAAAACGACAACCACACACCATTTTCTAAACTTCAGGATCTGGTCCTTTAATTTAAAAAAAAAAAAAAAGAATTCAGGATCTAATTTTTAATTTTATTTTTGTTACATCGGAGGGGAATCAAACCCTTAATTTAACCTAATTCTAACACAATTTCCAACTTCACTCACTAATTGGACTAACCCAATACACAATTGACTCAATTTTAGAATCTGATTTTATCGTTATAAAGAACCTATATGATTCAATTTTTGCCGGAAAAATAAAACAATCATTACTTTATTTTAATTGGAATATTGTAGGTATGAGAGATGACATGCTAAAGTTCAAGGACTCGAGGAGCTAGCAAACTCAACACCATAAAGTTCACCTTTCTTATTCAATCATAAGTAGTAATTATTTTCAAGCAGATTTCAGCTGGCTAGTGCTACTCAAGTAATGCAAAGATAAACATGCACATATGCATGCGCACCCCCATAAATTCCACAAATTTCGCCAAAGCCATTATGTCAAATTATTGTGTCTTATTACACACCTAGATCATTATTGTCCACTGTTATGCAAATCATATATACTCACCAAAAGGATTCTCTCCTAATTAAGTCACATAGTTACAAGTTACACGAACTCAACTAGTGTGCACAGATCGATGGAATATTGGGTCAAGGGATCGGCGATATATTCTTGCCAACATGAAATCGTTTATAAGTTAATTCTATCTATCTCTTAGTTTTTTAATTGTTTCACAGTCAACTATAGTTAATTTGGTAACAATTATAAGTGAAAATTCTTTTTATCACACTATTAAGTGACGATCATCATATATATTTACCGACTCATTGAAAAAATATTAATTTTTTTAAAAAAATTATCTCGTTGATTGGAGAGTTAAAATTTATTTTTACTAAAAAAAGAGAGTTTAAATTTCTGTCCTCAATCAAATTAAAGAGTTGTACATTTAATCGTGGGAAAAAAAGGTAAAAAAAGTATGCTCATCATTACAAAGGAAAAAATGAAGGCAAAAAGGACACTCTAATTGAGTCCTTTACCCCACACACATACAAATCAGAGGCTTTTGATTTTTCCCATTTATTTTGTTAAAGAAAAACTATATTCATGTATGATAAACCACTTTAAACAAAGCCTCCATCTTGGACCCAACATGCCTGCTTAAACTTCATTCACATTTTGTGACAAAGGAGTACTATACAGTCTACACTATCTACTAAAGAACACTTATATTGATCATGTATGTCTCCATTGATTTGTGCCGCTAATCACTCCACATGGCATCTTTTCAACCAAAAGATCTTGAGGGATTGTTTTAAACGTTTAATGGGTTTTTAGATTTAATTGGGTTTTTGTGTTCTGTGCAACCTAAGGACTATGGCAGCCAAAGGGATTGTTCATACTTCCTAGGGACTAAAGATGGTCATCATTGGACTTATATTTAGGGCAATTAGGCTAAACATGAGTAGGTCTACCATGGTTTTTACTGGTTGGGGTGAAATTTTCAAGTGGGATTTCCTATCATAACCTTGGAAAGAACCATATGATTATACAAAGTAGAGTGAAGGAATCCCAAGAAAGAATGTAGAGTTTGGCATGTTACTAAAGCAAGACAAAGGCAGAGAAGCATACAAACTGGGCAATATCTAGGCATAAAACACTTACTTAGGGATTTACAAATATTCCAAGCAGATCTTAGGGTGCTTTGAGAGCTAGTCTTGCACTCCTGCTCACTGCCATGCCTTGAAGTTTACAGTTTAAAAGAGAAAAAGAGGAACTTATGCTCTATAGTTTAGTATTAAAATTGCATGAAAATCATCAGCAGAAAATGGTTTTTTTCAAAGGTGAGGAAGGGATAGGGGAAAAAAGAAAAAGATGGTCATTGCTTTCTTTGCCCTTTCTCTTTTGAGTGGTAAAGTTGTGAGAGAGCTGGAGAAGTATGCTTGGAAAGGGTGTGCTTAAAAGTGAAAGAGTTCACATAAGAAAGATCCCAATTTTTCCAAATTTCTTTTGGAACCCAACTTTGGTGATCTAGGTGCTACAAGTTTATATATATCTTACTATTATCTTTGTTGGGCTTTAAAAAAGCTCTTTATTAATGTGAACATGAGCTTTAATTTGGCTGATGATCTTGACCAGAAGGAGAAATCTACTTCATATAGCCTGAGGTATTTTGATCAGCAAATGTTCCTAATAAAGCTTTTAAGAAACTTGCCTCTTTCCCTCCATTATTGCTACCATTGCACCAATTTGGTAACTTGAATATAAACTTTCTTTGCAAGTAATTAAAATCCAACATAACAAGTTATGTTGTGAAACTTTGTAACAAAGACGATAGTATGTGCGAGACTATTTAGTTAAACAAAAGAATAACGTGTCATTTCAAGTACAATAATAATACTAAGACAAGGGTGGAATGTTTTGGTAGAGAGGGGAAGACAAGTATGGTGCTAGAGGTAGATGCTTTCACATATCCAAAACCGTGAATTAATCATGGTCGGTTTGACCTCCCCGCACAGAGATAATGAACAAATAGGGCCGGACGGATATTGATAAGGCCGGATTAGGAGAATGGTGGCGGTGGCGCTTGCCGAAAAGAGTGAAACAATGAATCAACAACACCAAGTCCACCCCAATGAACAATATCATACAAATCTCAAGCCACCCAGCACAATTGTTTCTCACCTCAAAACAAAAGCGAGCCTCGTCAATTATTGACGATCATCCTCCACTCCATTTGAATTCAACAGAATTTACAACTCCTCGTGTATCGAATTCGACCTCATTGGAAGGATAGCACTTTCTTTAACCTCGATCCAAGAAATTGCTATGATTTCTTGGAGAGCTACCACTTGTTCTCCTGGTTAGGTCAGGTTTGGGTCAGGGATCCATTTCACTACGGGCCACTCAGCCATTCGGCCCACTACAACAGCCACCAAAACCCAAAACCCTCTCCCGCTTTCCGATTAATTTCAAGACTCAAAAACCTTTCCTCCGAACCAAGTTTCGAAACCATGCCGCAAAAATGAGCACCCCAAACTCCCAGTGCCATGGTCGACTTCCCGAAATCCCTGTCCCCCAAGCGCGTCCTCAAGCTCCTCCAAGCCGAAAAGAACACCCACTCCGCACTCGCCCTCCTCGACTCCGCCACTCGCCACCCCAACTACACCCACTCCCCCGACGTCTTCCACCACATCCTCCGCCGCCTCATCCACCCCAACCTCGTTGCCCACGTCGCTCGGGTCGTCGAACTCATCCGCACCCAGAAATGCCACTGCCCCGAGGACGTGGCACTGACCGTCATCAAAGCCTACGCCAAAAACTCAATGCCTGATAAAGCCCTGCACGTCTTCCAGCAAATGCGAGAGATTTTCGGGTGCGAACCCGGCATTCGATCCTACAATTCTCTTCTAAACGCCTTCATTGAGTCCAACCAGTGGGACCGAGCCGAGCAGTTCTTTGCTTATTTCGAAACGGTGGGGTTGCCCCCAAATCTGCAGACGTACAACACTCTGATCAAGATTTCGTGCAAGAAGAAGCAGTTTGAGAAGGCCAGGGGGCTGCTGGATTGGATGTGGGAGAAGGGTTTGGAGCCTGATGTGATGAGTTACGGAACTTTGATCAATGCGTTGGCCAAAAATGGGAGGCTGGGGGATGCATTGGAGGTGTTCGACGAAATGCCTGAGAGAGGAGTCAGGCCTGATGTCATGTGTTATAATATTTTGATTGATGGGTTTTTTCGGAAAGGTGAATATGTGGAGGCTAAGGAGCTTTGGGAGAGGTTGGTGATGGACGCGGAGGCATATCCGAATGCTGTTAGTTATAATGTTATGATTAGTGGTTTGTGCAAATGCGGGAGGTTTGGTGAGAGTTTGGAGATATGGAATAGGATGAAGAGGAATGAAAGAGGATGTGATTTGTTTACTTGTAGTTCTTTGATTCATGGGCTGTGTAAAGCGGGGAATGTGGATGAGGCAGAGAGAGTTTATAAGGATATGGTTGAGAAGGGAGTAGTGCCGGATGCGGTTATGTATAATGCAATGCTCGATGGTTTCTGCCGAGCAGGGAAGATTGGACAGTGCTTTGAGTTGTGGGAGGTGATGGAGAAGGGTGGTTGTCGTAATGTTGTGAGTTATAACATATTGATCAAAGGGTTGTTTGAAAATAAGAAGGCAGAGGAAGCAATGTCTGTCTGGGAATTGATGCATGAGAAGGCTTGTGTTGCAGATTCCACAACTTATGGAGTATTAATTCATGGACTGTGTAAGAATGGTTACTTGAACAAGGCTCTATGGATTTTAAAAGAGGCGGAAAATGCTAGAGCTGATCTTGATGTCTTTGCATATTCCACATTGATTAATTGGTTATGCAAAGAAGGGAGACTGGATGAAGCAGCCAGAATCCTTGATCAGATGGTTAAGTGTGGCTATAAACCAAACTCTCATGTTTGCAATTCATTGATATATGGCTTTATCCAAGCTACCAAACTTGAAGATGCAATTTGCTTTTTTAGGGGAATGTCCACCAAGTATTGCTCTCCAAATGTTGTCTCCTACAATACTCTGATAAATGGCTTATGCAAAGTGGGAAGATTTAGTGATGCATATGTGTTTGTGAGGGAAATGCTGGAGACAGGGTGGACACTAGATGTGATCACATATAGTTTGTTAATTGATGGGCTTTGTCAAGGCAGGAAGATTGCCATGGCCCTCAATTTGTGGAATCAAGCCCTTGACAAGGGATTCGAACCTGATGTAACTATGTACAACATTATGATTCATGGACTTTGCTCTGCAGGCAAAGCTGAAGGTGCTTTGCAGCTATATTTTCAGATGGGGTGTAGGAACTGTGTTCCGAACCTTGTGACACACAACACCCTAATGGAGGGTTTTTACAAAATTAGAGACTGTGGAAAGGCATCAGAAATTTGGGCTCGCATTTTAAAGGATGGGCTACAACCAGATATAATTTCCTATAATATTACTCTGAAAGGGCTTTGTTCATGCAGTAGAATATCAGATGCTGTTGGGTACTTAGAAAAAGCTTTGCATCATGGAGTTCTTCCGACTCATATAACGTGGCACATACTTGTTAGGGCAGTGGTCAACGATGGGGCCACTATGCAGTCTTCTTGGGGTTAAAGTAGTGTGAATGTAAGTTTTACTCTGGTTGCTGGTTGCATTTCTTTGTTCATGTCATTAGTTGCATTGCTGCCTTTGAAGTTGTAGGATGAGATATCCAAAGTGATCATTTTATTCTCATACAAATTTTGTTAGGAATTGGGATGCTTTAAACTACCACACCGTGCTTGAAACGATCCATGGAAATATGTCCTTGGTAGAGTTGCTAGCTGCCAAGATATCTACTGATAATGAACCATGCACAATGGTGTATTCTTCATGAAGAACATGCTTTTCTTTCAAAAGTGATGCAAGGTATGAATGAATATCACACTGCCTATATTTGTTTTTTTTTTTTTGGTTTTTTTTTTTTTTGGAGATGTTACTTTCTCATTGCAAAAAGCTTTCTTGTGCAGGTGGATGTCAGTTCTTCTACGAATGAAGAACAACACTTCAGGTCACTATTTGACAGAAGTGTGAGTTATCCTAATTTTTAATTATGTTTCTGACCAGATTTTAATGTCTATACTATATGGCAATTCGGTTCTCACTTAGGTCTTTATGCATCTCTTGCACACTAGTGGGTTTACAAAGAACTTGAAGCATGGACTAGAATAATTAAAAGTTCATTAAGCATCATATATGGTTACTAATTTACATAGTTATTGGTGATTGCAGTAATATCACCAAGATCCTTTAATGATGCAAAAATTAAGCGCTTGATGTATCAAACCCAAGTTGTAAGATTCATTTGGGGTTATTGTATATGCTATATTTGATAACCTCAATTTGGCATAAACTCAATTAATTAATAGTTCATGAAGCATCATATATGGTAACTCAGTTACACAGTTGTTGGTGATTGCAGTGATATCACCAAGATCCTTTAGATGATGCAAAAGTAAAGTGCTTGTCGTATCAAATCCAAGTTGTAAGATTCGCTTGGGGTTATTGTACATGCTATATTTGATTAACCTGCAATTTGGCAGCTCCTGATGCAGGTTGGGCGCTGAGTTTCTTTATGGATCCTAGACAAGACCTCATATCACTATGTGGCAGAAGTAAGGGTCTTCCAGATGTTAGAACACCAACCTTCCTCACCATCTTTAGTGTCTATAGCAGGTCTTTCTTAGTTTTGGGTCTATCTGCATTTTGTTGTACTAGTAAGTTTATATACATACAATAGCTCTGATTGAAAACTTAGATTCATTAATTAAGAAAACTGGAGGCATGTTACGCATGCTAAATAATAATAAAAGTTCAAGAAGCATCATGTATGGTTTTGGTGATTGTAGTAGTATCACCAAGGTCACCTTTTGATGATGCAATAACAAAGAGCTTGATGTATCACCATCAAGTAGTAAGATTTACTTGGTGTTATTTATCATGCTATATATCTTTTGCTGGGTAACAGTACAGACTGTTTTCAGTTTCTTTTCTTGGGTAGGTAAATACTAAATACAAGAAATGTATGCAGTGAAGTCAGTTTCTCAGATTTTCTTGACAGGCTACATTTGTAAATAGATATATATGGTGTGTTCTCATGCTATATACTTTTTGTTTATTAATACAGTTGACTTGATCTTAAAAAAAAGATCATCCTAATATGTAAACCCAAGCTATATTTATCTAATATAATTCGGTTTGGAAAAAAGTTTACAGCATAATATTTTCCCTTGAAGGGCAGGGAATCACCTTCTTTCTTCCTCTGTCTTCTTCTCTTCTGCTATTTCTTTTTCTGATAGCATTTTCTGCTCATAGATGAACTGAGTAACCAAACCCACTAAAATTACCCCGAGAAATGCAACTTTTCTCCAATCGGGTGTTGAAGTGATGAAGGAGTCAACAATTTCTATGAGTAGCAGGCCAATCAATACAAGGTAAATATTCCTCCTGATTTCTGATCCTGCACTTTTTTTAGTAAGCTCCTTGATCTTCTTTATTTCCTCCGTAGCGTCTAACTTTTTTATGGGTTTCCCCTGCGTCAGATTCTTGAAAAATAGCCCTTCATTTCGGTCTTTTTCAATCTGATCTTCGAATGCTGCTAACTCATTTTCATTTTCTTCGATCTCCGATATGTTCACTCCTGTAGATTCCTCAAACGCCTGCATGCGGCTGTCCATATTCTCCATTATCTGCTAGTCACAAATGAATAAGAATTGGATTATCAACAGATTTTCATAGCAAAGTCGCTTTTTGTATCTTTAATGCAGATTTAGGACCTAAAACAGACCCGAGCACTGGCTTCATCCAGTCCTTTGAGGGCATCTTCTCCAATCTTGTCAAACTCCGCAGTGGCATCTTCTCCGAATTTAGTAAGATATTCTGATCTTTCATCTAAGTAATCCGCAAGCCGGACTTTCTGAGCTTGAAGCATTGCTATCCTCACCAGCAGCTCTTGCTTGCGAGTATCTCCCTCAGGCGAAGGAGTCTCTGATTCGGAATCAGAATCATTGGACTTGCTGAAGCGCAAGATGGAGTTCTTTGTGCTGGGAAATCTTCCCGGCTGTAAAATGGTATGTCTGGTGGCGTTGAAAGAGATTTGAATGTGTTTGAGGGCAATCATCTTATCCGCTTCAGTTTTGGCTTGTTTTGGAATAAAAGGAGAGGAAGAAATTGAGGGAAGAGAGATATTTTATATGTCTGAGTTGAAGTCCTTTTGAGCCTCTCATGTGGTGTTGCATTATCCATTAACTGGAAAGTGTTTCTGGATATAATGATTGTTAAGAAAGTGAGATTCTGTCACCTCATTATGTGTAAAAAAAAAATAATGCCTTTGGAAGGTTTGAGACAGTGGTCTCTGTATTTATCGAATTACAGTCTTTTCTTTTATTTATTAATTCAAATCGACTAATCAAATTGTCTTAAAAACAGTGTGACGTCGTGTCATTTTCAGTTCTTAATATATCACCATCTAAAAACTCTGTTGATCATATATATCAAAGCTCCATTTTCTTGAGGACGATGGTGTTGCTAGCTTCGACTCTATTTGTTTATTTTATTTGTGTGCCTGATTCATACAAGATTAATGTAGCATCAGATCAAGATATATAAGGGGATTAAAGGCCTATCTCACCTTTTCGGTCCCACAAAAGTAAATAAAAAAATAAAATAAAAGGCACAATTGTAGCGACGATTGTTTCGTAGATAAAATCTTTTGATTGTCCTCAGAAATGTTTGTCAGCTGACGTAAATTCATCGGCATGGTTACCTAGTATCCAGGACATATATTCCTAGCCTCATCCAAGAGTGTAGCTAAGAGTTAGTCCAAGCGATGCCTGATCTGTTTTCTCACAAGTCAGATCTCAGAACAGGCGTCAGGGGTAAGAGATTTCTCTGAAAATAGGGATCTTCTCAAAGGGATTGAAGGGGTCTACTTGACTTGACCATACATGGCCAAGAAAACTAGGGCATGTACCTATAATGCAACAGTGATACAGAACAAAGAAAAATGCAGGTTTTGAACAGTTCTCTCAACCTTAACAATGATTACTGTGCATGAAATCAAACAGAATAGAAATTGAGACAATTAACAAACACCCATAATCTATTTCGAAATTAACACACAAACCCCTAACCATATTTTTCAGTGGCAAACCTTAAATGACAGAAAGACAAACTACAATAGCAGATTCACAGGTTCCAGTCTTCCTCCTGTGCCTTGTATTGGGTCAGCGATCCACTGTTTTCTTGTATGTATACCACTTAGCAATGAGGAGATACACAAGGAAGTTAATGACGCTGAGAATGGTCAACAGCCAGTAAAAATAGTCAAGATGGCCCCTGTTCAAGTTATCTGGAATCCAACCAAGCTTCCCATTCCTTGTGGTAACTTTAGTTACGATGGTAACAAGCAGAGTGCTGAGGTAATTTCCCAATGAAATAGTTGTAAGTGAGAGAGCAGAGCACAAGCTTCTCATAGCATCAGGTGCCTGGTCATAGAAAAATTCCAACTGTCCAATGAATGTGAAAACCTCTGCACACCCAATAAGGAAGTACTGTGGAACTTGCCAAAAGATTGACATGGGGATGTATTCGCGGTCATAATAATTGTTTTTATGCACAATCCCGAGCCGAACTACCTCCAAGATCCCAGCAACAACCATGGAAAACACGGATATGAGAAGGCCAATGCCCATTCTTTGAAGCTGGGTGAAACCTCGTGGATGACCAGTGAACTTTCTTGCAAATGGGACAATGACTAGGTCATATATAGGAGCCCAGATGAGAACACTCACTGTGTCAAAGAGGGAGAGAGATGCAGATGGAATCTTGAATTTGGGGCCCATATGTTGATCCATTGTGTTGCCTTGCAAAACAAACATTGTGCTCATTTGACTGTAAACTGCAGCAAAGACTATCCCAGATGCCCATATTGGAAGCAACTGGATGATGGCCTTGAGCTCCTCTACTTGAGTAACTGTGCAGACTTTCCATGGGTTTTCCAAGCTCTTCAGGTCCTCCACAGCAGCCTTATCAAAGAACCTGAAATTTGACACCATAAGACGCTTAAATCGCTTAGTCAATGAAACTAGTATCTGAGAACAGAAACAACTGATAGTTTTTTGTAACCAATTATTGGATTTGATATTTCTACATTATTTGAAGTAGCTCACTGAACTCTAGTTTTGAGTACCACTTACCTTAACTTGTCTGTGTGCTCAAGCTTGCGGCTTCCTTGGATATTACTCTCAGCATCTCTTGTTTCATAAAGAAGAGACTTGTCATCCGGGACTTTTACATTGAATTTCCTGCAGGATGCAACAATGACCTGAATAATCCTTGTGAGGGGACTCCCTCCAGGTTTCTGAAGTCGGTACAATGGACTACCAAAGAAAAAGAACACAACTGCTATGACCATTGCAACTGCTGGGATCCCAAAACCCCAGTTCCATCCCACATTCATTTGTATATAGACCAAAACCGAGGAAGCAATAAGTGCACCAACATTGATTGACATGTAAAACCAATTGAAGAAAGAGCTCTTCTTTTCCTTCTCAGTATCGTCTGTTTCATCAAATTGATCAGCACCGAAAGATGAAACGCACGGCTTGATTCCACCAGTACCAAGTGCAATCATGTACAGAGCTACAAAGCAGACTGCTTTTTGTGATGCAGTTGCGTGGCAACCAGAGCTGTCGCATGATGGCTTTAGTCCATTGATAGATGCTGTCAGAGACAAGAATGCCATCCCCTGGACAAAAACTCTAGATACTTCAATATATTTTTTAACTTTAGTCTTTTGGATAACATAAAAAACAACAATTTCACCTAGAAAAATTTGATCAGAACTTCTTGGAGCAAAAGAAGAAAAAGATCAAAAAAATAAGTATATTTGACAAGATAAAGATTGAATTACAGTCTTGATGTTGTTTCGAATAACCTGATTACAAAAACATATGCATTAAAGGCCACTTCAAGAGGAGTATTGTGCGGATAAAACTTACAAGAGCATAAATAATTGAGAAAATGGCAATCGTCCAATATCTTCCCAAGTATGCATCAGCTAGGAAGGCTCCTAACAGTGGCGTGGCATAGCAAGTTCCCGACCAATTAGTGACACTCTTTGATGCCGCGGCATTTCCCATGCTGAGTTGTTTCTGAAGATAGTTCACCAGATTGGTACTCATTCCATAGTATGCCAATCTTTCACAGCATTCATTTCCTGCAACAGAATCATTTAGGGATCAAAATTGGGAAAAGGAAAAAAACATGAAGGTCTCCAAAACCGATTGGATTCATAATATAACCAATAAAACCATACCAAGAATAAAGCGGCATGCCTTCCAATTGCCAGTCTTCCTCTTATTAGCAGGGTTTTTATGTATGTCCACAGTGCCGTCATTTGTATATTCATCTTCCACCAAAGCCATCTTCCAGGCCTTGTTTTGCTTGCTGTTTAAAACCGGAGAGTCACCTACAAAATCACCTTACATAAGAGCTAAGATAAGAGTGAATCATGACAATTTGAAAGTGAAAACATTGGCTGGGAGCCTAGGACATATCCAAACTCTTAGTGGGGTTGTTGAAAAGAGAATGAACTCAATTCTAGATTCTCAAAAAATGCATATTTCACTCAGCATTGGACCAATTGGTGCCAACCTTACAAACCATCTGTCTATCTTTTCAAATCCCTTTTATGACAAAGTGTAGTTCAAGCAGCTTGTACATAGAGCACTTGTATTTGAAAGAACAAGGGCTAAAAAACTGGCATACATATGTTCATATGTCATATGTCAACATTAAAAAAATAAACAGAAGCTGAGTAAAGCGTACAGGCATTGCGTTATCATTACGAAAGTCACCATCTGTACGAATAAAAAAAAATGGTTGCTCAATGTAAAAAGATGAAACTCAAAAACCCATTATCGTATTCTAAAGAACAGAGTAAGAGCACAGAGGAAGTCAAAGCCTCAAACAAAAAAAAAACCCAATTAACATAATAATAACATTGATTGCGCTTGCAGAGTTTACAAAAAAAGGGAATGGAAAAGCAAGCACTCTGATTCAGGGTTATTCTAGAGCGATACAGAGCAAGTTTGAAAAAACCCACCATTCTTAATCTAAGAAATTATACATGCTTGACATGAATGATACTATTCCAGACTGAGAGGAAAAGAGATGAAAAGACAGAATCTGTTTTGTGGTATCTGAACAAGTGATCGATATTAGTACTCATCGAGGTGCAGACAGAACACATACCTGTGAAGTTTGGAGTGAAAGATGAAAAGGGCGATTAAAAGACTGAATCTTTGTGCGGTTGACGAATGGAGATTAGGGTTATTAATGAATTTGGTTGGGACTTAGAATCAGAGCAAAAAGAGGAAGAGCCCGGTTCCTGCTCGGACTCGCAAAGAACGAACCACGAAAATATGTGGAAATAGAATCAGAGAGGATCTTGTACTCCATTTTAAGTCTTAACACGTCGTAATAATTATATTTACGAGCATGAGACTATGAGAGAATGACAACCGTTGATGAGTGTGCATATTTATTATGAGCCATTGGCGTAGCTCTTTTACGATAGGACTCTTGCAAGCTGTACACTTCATATAAAAACTACATTTTCATTAATCATCGATTGATATAAAATACCTATTATTTGAAAAGAAATTTTTTTCAACTATTACTATGGTCCAAATTAAAATCTTACTAATGAGGTTGCTTGAAAGATGCCTTCATGATTTCTCTTTTTGCTTAGAAGACTCGAATTGTGTTAATAAAATGTGTTGATATGGACGTGTCCCAAAGAGTGATGCGTAATTATTTGAGGGGTTTGTGGCTTTGTGGTATACCAACGTCACAACTTTAGTACTACAAATGCTTGCAAGGTTCATTTATATACAAAACCAAAGAAATTTATCATTTCATCTCAGAAAATCAATATTATTTAGGAGGGTGTATTGTATTTGGATTTGTGCAGATTTTTTTTAAATGACAGACTTTTTGAAAAGTCTACAGACTTTTTAAAAAGTTGATAGACTGTTATGAATTTATTAAAACTATTGATTTTAGCAACAGACTTTTATTGATTCATGAAAATCTATATACTTTATTATGAATGACTTCTACAGATTTCCTAAGATGTACAAAATAAAAAAATAAAAAAAACAAATAAAACAAATGCAGCCCAAATACAAAACCAAATAATAACTTGTACGTTGTCTCTTCAATGCTCCAGTATCTTCTAATAGAAATTGACTCAAATAAATGATTGTTCGTCTGTCTAGCAGTTTGTTCTCATTTCTAATCTCCCAACAACATAAATATACAATATAGATCACTTGATGTTTATGGTTAATTATTCTCATCAATTTTGTTTTCGCCGATTAATATATATTGTAGCAATATTGGTCAATGTCTTGATCTACAATCAATCAATTGAAATTCAATTGTTCAACATTTATTTGAACCATAATATAAATTCAAATTAATGAGAATAATTAATTAATAAGATAAAATTTAGTATGGTTCAAGGTCTTAGGGTTAGACCACAATATTTGACTTCTAGGGTTTCATAAATCATTTTATTTCTATTAGGGTTCGAAGTATCACAATTGAAAAAAAAAAAAAAATCACATTCAACAACTACAATGAACATGTTGGGTATCAAAAAATGTTGATATCATAAAAGATTAGAGAAAAGACAAAAAATACGAAGAGAGATGATGAAGGACAAACTTATTCGTGCGTAGAGAGAAGAACTTTGATAGACTTTTTTTTTTTTTTGAAGAGGAAACTTTGATAGACTTTTTGAAATCTTTGGTCTGAAGGTTGGAAAATTGTTAGAGTTTGGTATGTATAGTTAACACTACAAAGTCCATGATTATCCATGATTTTCTAATTCCATAAGTATGAATGATATTTTGAATACATCTGTACTTTTATTCATTTTTAAAAGTCCTAATTGAATACCCCTAGATTTTGGTGGAATTCATAAAGTCTTTAAAAATCCTAATTGAATACCTCAAGACTTTCATGGACTGTTAAAAGTCTATATTGAATACACCCAGACTTTTAAATTCCATAGATTTCTTTAAAAGTTCCACTAATTCCATATACAATACACCCCCCTTAGTGTACAATTCGGAAGACTTTGCCTTTTTTAGAGAATGTGTGTGATTTTGAAATTGAAACAGAGGATTAAGTCATATCCCAATGCGTTCAGGATCTCTTTGTAGGTTTATCGTGTCCCCGGACTCCTTGCAAAGTTCATTTATATAAAAAACCAAAGAAATTGACCATTTGATTGTAGACAGGTAATCTTATTTATTATACAACTCGGAAGATTCTGTCTTTTTTAGAGAATGTGTATGATATTGAAATAGAAACAGATGATTATATTATATCCCAATATGTCTTTGTAGGTTCACCATGTACCTGGACTCCTTCCAGCAATTATTATCGAAAACTCCATTTTCTTGGCAAAAATGAAAAACATAGAGATCCCACTTGACACCCCAGTCCAGATATATATACAACTACTAATTCCTTTTTGTCATGTGAAAGTACTAAAGAAATAATAACCGAGATTTCAAATAATCATCTACAAATTTGTTTATCGCTTATTGTGGCTCCTTAACTACATCTACAAATATGTTAATAACTTATTTGTTGAAAATAATTAAGATAGTATCAACATGATTTCAACAAACCAAGACAAAAATTTTAGCAACCATCTGATTACTTATTCTATTGTATTCATATTATTGGAACCATTCATTTTCTTTGATTACCCTTTAAACATAATTTCTACAAAAATCAACTTAGATCGAAAGTATTTAACCATTGAACGAACAATTCGAGCACAATAGTCTATATACTCCGTGACAAAAAAGAAAATGATGAAATACCAACACATCATATGGTTCACATACTTAAGATCACTTGCGGCATGGGGTACTCTTTCTAAAGTCGATGTTGCAACCGTGCAAGATTTATCCTCCACTTCAGAAACACATCAATACTTCTATCCTCCTCTCTCTAATGCGTGTTGATATCATTGAATCATCAACATTGCTAATTCTTCTATTCGATGATTTCGATCAACCACCTTTAAAAAATCCAACTGAAAAAATATTTGAGAGGCAGCTTTTTGAAAGTCAAAATCATAAGCACATAACAGGAGACATTTTCTATTGTGTGATCTCATTAGCCTTGACTAGTGAAAAACTTCATCAAAGGATAACTAAATCGGAATTTGGTGAGCCATGTCAATCCTAGTATGACATTTCATAAAATAAAAAATAAAACATAACTATCAAAATGGATCCTTTGCTTTAGAAAGAAATGAAGCTTCAAGTACTATTTGCTTTAGCTCAATGACGAGGAACCACTGCCCTCTTGTAAGTATACCATCTAGCAACCATAAGATAGAACCCCAAATTCAACACACTCAACACACCTAAAAGCCAGAAGAAGTAGTCAAGGCGCCCATAATTCAAGTTATCTGGTATCCAACCAGCTTTGCCATTTCTTGTGCTCACGTTAGTCACAATGTTCACAAGAAATGTGCTCAAATAGTTCCCTAACGCAGTCGTTATCAGCGCGAGAGCAGAACACAAGCTCTTCATGGCATCAGGAGCTTGCTCGTAGAAGAACTCCAGTTGCCCAATAAATGTGAAAACCTCAGCACACCCAATAATGAAGTACTGTGGCACTTGCCAAAAGACTGACATGGGAATGGGCTTCAGGTCATAGTAATTGTGCTTTTTCACCTCATTGAGTCTCACAAGCTCCAAAGTCCCAGCAGCCAACATTGCAAAGACTGAGATCTCAAACCCAATTCCTATTCTTTGAAGTTGGGTGAACCCGTTTTTGTGGCCTGTGAATTTCCTAACAAATGGGACAATGACACCGTCGTAGACTGGAACCCAGAAGATGACGCTGATGGTGTCAAAGAGGGAGAGCGAGGCGGAGGGGATTTCAAAGGAGGAGTTGCCTAGGTGAAGGTCCATTGTGTTTCCTTGGAGCACAAACAAGGTTCCCATTTGGCTGTATACCGCTGAGAATATAATGCCAGTGGCCCATATCGGTAGTAGCCTTATGAGGGACTTGAGCTCCTCAACTTGGGTCACTGTGCAGAGTCTCCATTCCATCACTGAGCCTTTGATTCTGTCTGATTGAGTCTCAACTGCTGCCTTGTCCAAGAAACTAAAAACATAAAGAAAAAATCATTATGAGTCCACAAGTGCAGTTTGCAAAAGGCAAATTCCTTATAGAGTCTTCAAAATGCAGCATGCAAAGCAAAATTCACAGGCAGTGCGCGCCATGGTAGCAGTATATGATGTTTCTTAGTGTAAAATGTCATTATTCAAATATAATTAGTGTATCATAAAAGTTTAAGCTCTTAAGAAATGAATCAACAATGTATATCAAACTAACACTTACGAACCAGACTAATAATATTTTTTCTAGAGGGTTAATGTTGGAGAGGAAAGATTACACATTGGAAAAGTGATAAATAAAATATAACTTATAAGTGGGTGGATCTCACCCAATTGCACCGAGGCCTTTTGTGATTAAAACCCAACACCTATCGGGTGGTTAAGTTGGGACAATATCTGTATAATAGTGGGCCACAAGCCACGCTTGTCGCTGTTTAACAGTTAATGATCCAAATTGAACGCATTATTAATATTATATTCAAATTTTGTATGAGATGTAAAAACTGCAAAGAGGCACATGTAGGTTAGTTGCCAAGGCCACCCTAGCCTAGATGCTATATACAATTTGTATCATGCAAATTAACATCAACGCCTTAGGTGAAATACCTCTGTGGAATCAAAGTTACGATATTTTCGAAAACCATTGGATTGATCTTAAAGCTTAAAGTTCAAGAAATTGCACGTGTTAACTATTAAGCAGACACTTAAATGTGCTAATTTTGAGCTAAAGAGAATCCAGAGTTATCTATCAAAAGCCACAAAGGACTCAAGGATGCTTTTGTCCTTGTTACTAGCTCACAAATTCACCTTAGTTGTTCTGTGTGATCAAGCTTGCGGCTTCCTTTAACCGCAGATTCCTCGTCTGCAGTCTCAAACAATAGAGACTTATCCCTAGGCACTTGTTCTTTATATTTCCTGAAGGATGCGACAACCACCTGGCAAATGCGAGTCAGGGGACTCCCACCAGGCCTCAGGTTACGATACAAGCGAGTACCAGAAAAGAAACTCACAACAGCAAGCGCCATAGCCACAGCAGGAATTCCAAATCCCCAACCCCATCCAACATTTGTTTGCATCCAAACAAGCACAGAGGAAGCCACAAGTGCACCAATATTGATTGAGAAATAGAACCAATTGAAGAAAGAGCCCTTGTTCTTCTTCTCAGCCTCATCAGTGTCATCAAATTGGTCTGCCCCAAATGATGAGACACAAGGTTTTATGCCTCCAGTTCCAAGGGCTATGAGGTACAGTCCAGTAAAGAACACTCCTGCTTGGATCTGTGTTGGATTGCACACATTGTTTTTGTCACATAGTGGTTTTAGTCCTTCAACTGATGCTGATAATGTCAATAGTGTCATTCCCTGCAACAAATAAATGGTTTTTCACGTCATATTTTACGATTTGAAATGTATTCAGTGGATTGTTTAATGTGTGCCTAGGTTTACAGTTTGGCAACATAACATGTTAGTATCTAGTTAGAGACGCATTTTCTTAGTTTGATGAACGTACAAATTAACTTACAAAAACATAGATGATAGAGAAGGCAGCGATTGTGTAATATCTTCCAAGGTATGCATCAGCTAGAAATGCTCCAAGTAATGGTGTCACATAGCATGTGCCTGACCAATTTGTGACATTATTAACAGCCTCAACATTCCTCTGGTTCATTTGGAACTTGAGGTAATTAACAAGATTGGTGTTAATACCATAGTAAGCCAATCTTTCACAGCATTCATTTCCTGACAATAGCCAAGGAATGTAAGTACTAAGCATCTGTTGTTCATCATATTTCAATGCCATAAATTCATTTACTTACCTAGAATGTAAGGACAAGCTTTCCATGTTCCTGTTTTGTTCTTCATGGCAGGCTGGTTACAATAATCCGTTGTTCCATCTTTCGTATAGACATCGTCTTCTGCCATTTCTGTGAGAGACAAGCTCATCTTCCAGTTCAAAAAAAAAAAACTTGGTGTACAATCGGCTTCTATATCACAATGTTTATTTAAATCTGGGTTCACTGTGAATGATATCTCATATATGGTAACCATCATGTGCACAAATCTGTGCATGGCACGCGATTCGAATGGATCAAACCTTAACTGCATTGCTAAATGTAGGTATAGTTGTGTCATTTTCGATTGGTAGGATCAGAAATTGGGCTGCTAAATGTCAATTTAAGATGCACCAATCTGCTGCAGGTTACATCAATGCATGCTAACCACATTTGAGACTTGAAGTTTAGCCTTTGCTTTCATGGCACGCCTTCTTAGGAAGAGGGACTTACTTGTTGCTATCTGTAGTAGTGGTAGTACTATTGGGCGTCAGTTGTAACTCGTATGCACTCGGTCAGAACTCAGAATTCAGAATAATGAGCATGTTCTGGGCCAATAGATAAACGTACATGCAATAGAGCTAGGCCCAATATGCTGGTGTTGAACTTGATTCTACTTTTATCTGGCCCATAGATGTTGGTAAGTTGTGTTTGGGTGGCCCAAGAAGATGAATTCAATCTTGGTTGTCCTGGTTATTAAATATTTTTAACAATTAGAACTACAATTTCCGGTTATTACGTATCTTAGTTTGAAAATTAGTCTATGCACTGACGGTACAAGTGACCCAACCCTTATAAAATAATCTCAACCCTTGATATTTATTATCAACTTTATTTTTAATAAATAAAAAGTGTATTTAATGCAATCTAACCATTCATTTGTGTTAGTTATCATCATATGTTGTCTATGACCTTTACAATTCAAGTACAAGTCACAAGAAACAGTTTCAATGGTATTTTTTTTTTCCTTCCACTAATAACAGGGTCCTTGACCCATAATGTGGAGCCTCTCTCTTATCGGAAATGGGAGTAGTAGTGTCATATGTGCCGGAGAAACTTTTTTTTGTTTGTCCTGGCCGGCGTCAGCCTATTTGATGTATTTTATCTTTTTTCACTGTTTAGGAACAACAACTGAGCTTCTAGAATGTGGAGTGCAGGTGGGTTCCTTCACTCACCCGGTCACCCCCATATATATTATATGGATCGGGGACTATTGTCATATATTTATTTACTATTACTTTGTAGTGCCACAAATGATCACGAAACATATAGCTTCCTAACTTTAGAACTTTCCATGAAAACAGAACTTCTCTGTTCTTTTTATTAAATGTGAAAGTTTAACTTCAACATTTTCAGATGGAATTGTGCTTTCGGATTCAATGAAAGGATAGATACTAATTCTCTTCTTACCTATTCTTTCTATTTTTGGTTGGCTCACTAATCTATGAGACTAGAAGGCAATTGATACAATTATGGTTATATGTTTAATTTTCTTATATATATATATATATATTAATGGCATGGTTTTTGAAATTTTATTCATGTTACTCAACCTACTTCCTTTCTTGTCTAGGACTAGGAAATACGACTCGTTACCTAGCATATCTGTATTTAAAATCATGCGACTAAATGTGGGGGTGCCAATGCTATATATTACCCGTTTAAGATACAATGAAGTCATATTTTATACAAGGAAGTACGTGAACACTTTGAAGGCTTGATCTCACTGCATACCTCCCATGAAGCCATGGTCATGACAAAGCTGCGTACAACAGTAACAATATTAAAAGGTCATAACTCAAAAGACAAAGAGAAGGGGAAGGGATTTTCTTAATGTTAATAAGTGGAAACTAGAATTATAGAGTTGGTTCAGTTGGCAATGGCAGACTTGAGATGTAAACTCATACAAATTCGATCCCCGCTACGAACAATCTCTCATTTGGTGGGCAATCTAGAAAATGTCATGTATAATTTCATACCAATGGGCTGGGCTGGGACACTGGCCAATTTCGTAAGTCCTATTGGGTTGAGGTCGTAGATTTGCCCTGACCCTAGTAGTGTAGGGAAGCACCCCTCTTACCTAAACTTTTCTTATCCAAAAAAAAAAAGGGGAGGGATTTTCTTAATGTTAATAAGTGGAAACTAGAATTATGTATATGACTAATATAATTTAGACTAGGTAATCTTGTGTACGTTTCATCAAGCAGCTGAAGCCAAGCTTTCCAGCAATAAACTAGCAATAATGCATGATAAAGATTATCTAGCTTCCAGCGAAGTTGACCATTATTATTGGCTCATGAAATACGCATGTGCTTGTGAAATACGCATGTGCTTGTGATTGATATATATATATATAGTTATAGACTGATAGGGATTGTTAAGAGTGGAGAAAAATAGAACAAAAAAATTATGAAGTGAAAAATATAGGAGGAGAATTAGATGGATGAGCTGGGGAAAGTTGATGAGGACTATCAGTGATGAGAAAGGACTTACCCACTGTGGGTTTATTTAATTAGTCTTGGCTTTCAAACAAACTTGGCATTCAAACAAACTATGATGACCATGCTGTTGGGAGCTTCTATCTGATTTGTGACCTGAAAGCCATTTCCCAACCTTTCAACTATTTTGTTGTCTAAGCATCCTACTTGGACTCATACACGTACTAATTTTCCAACTCTACGGACCAACTACAAACTACACACCTGTACCAACTCATCATATTCATCGTATGTATGATGTATCTGGCTTTTTCGATCAATAATCTTATTATATACATGTTAATGAGGGTTAGTAGGAATGACAAGACACTTGCTTAAGTGAACCCCCACCTAAATTCGAGTCCCAACATTCACAAGTCTCTTAATGGTAGGTTGTTGAGTATTGAGGTTCTGCATGACCCATGTAATGGTGGTGAAAATGTCAGCCTTTAAATATTCCAGGTCATTACGAGGCCTAACTATCAGATGCCTGCGGGCTTTCAAGATGGAAAACCTTGGGTCAGTGGATCTTGACTACTCTTACATGGTAATCGACGTTGAATCCAGATGTTAGTTGGCTTCCAGCGAGCCACAGGTGATTTATTATTTTTTTGGGCTGGTGGACTGCCTTCCCTCTGGTCCAAAAAAAAAAAAATCTTACTATGTATATAGGATTCCAAACTGTTAGAGTTAATTAAGTAAACTTTTAAGGGAAGTTACCTTGCGTACACTAACTTTACATATAATTATATATAGGTGCACACTCGTTTTCTGCAAGAACTCAGAAGCGTCCACATATCGACATCACTAGGAAAATGAACACGTTCTATTCATATCATAAACACTGTAAACTCCTAAACATAAGAATTGATGTTTCTCTTTCCTTTGAAAATCGGTGGGTGTTTTTTCAATTCAAATAAACTTTTATCGAGAAGCTAATCTCACCCCATATTCAGTAAATTTGAATTGAAAGATCAATATATACTCCAAAAGACCAAAACATGATCGATCATGAGTGCGTTCGAGAAAGTCCGATGATTAAGATGAACATGACGTAGTACCTTTTTGAACTTTTGAACTTTTTTTGCTTTTTACTTTTCGCGCTCTTTGTGGTTTGAGGATCATATCTGCACAATTGTACTTCTCCTGTGTTAACGAATGTCTTTAGTGAAAGGTGATGTTAACTGTACAGGAGAGATAAATTTAAATAGTATAGATATTTCAAAATTATGTACACATATCTAACTATCTTCTTAATTTGGTTAAACCCCGTAACAAAGTTTAACCTAGCTAGCCAGTTTTCTGTTTATTTCTTTATAGTTTATACTTTGGATGGTTAATGATTAGTACGTAAATGCAGTATCATCCAAAAAAAAATTTAAAACTAGTGAATTTAAACATTTAGTGGAAGCATCCTTTGCCCTAGCAGCTGTTGTCCAAAAGCTCTGAGAGAAAGATTTTAAGCTGCATTAGTTAATTAAATTTATAATTAACTTGCGAACATAATTAATTAATTGATTCTCTCAACTCCCAAACAAACAAACTAAGAAAATCCATCCAAATAACCCAAATTGAAAAAAAAAATATTGACACCTGATAAGAGAGAATTTAATGACGGAGCTAATTTTATGTAAATTGTTGTTTACCAAAAATATACAGCTATAGTGGTTAATTAAGAACTTTATGTAATATGTAAGAAATCAAGGGAAAACACATTGGTTAGGCTTAAGAAATCTTGTTTTTAAAGAATGCCATTGTGCCCACCTAACCTAAGAAAAACGACTTGGCAGCAATGCCTCTCGTCACCCTATATAAGCAATTGCGCTGGCCAGTCACCATGAATATATAGCAACAACGCAAACAAAACGAAGACCTGAATATTTTATCTGTAGTACTACTACTCGTACTACTGCACAGAGAAGCAGGACGATTAGAATTCCTCTATTAAAATGGCATTGTGGATTCGAGTGCTTCTACTTCTCTTGGCTTGCCTTCTTCCAGCTTTGGTTGAGAGCAGTGTTCGACACTACAAGTTTAATGTAAGTACTCCTCTTTTTTCTTTTTTTTTTCAAATAGTTAATATCAAAGGTTTTCATGACATCTAGCTAGAGATGGGTGGTCTTGACTTAATGAAGAACTCGTTTTGATTGAATGTTCGAGTACTTTTGCATGACTAAAATGACAATGACAAATGTTTAATTGCACATTATGATCATATATATAGATCAATAACTTTTTTTATGTATTCTAAAAAAAAAAATCAGTATTCTTCGGTGCAGTGATATTTATTATTTGGAAACACTCGTAGAAAAAGTGTAGAACGTCAACTTTCGTTCCATGACTGCGAATAACATTCTCATCAATTCATGGCATGAATGTTTGCCATAGATTTCAGATGAAACCACAGTATCTATAATCACAGACATGGATTTCTTAAACTAAAAGCTAGCTAAGAGGGCATGGTGTGCCTAATTATTGCAAAGCTGAAAATATATATGGTTTTTGTTTTGTTAATTGAAAAATAGTGGAGTAAAACTTAAAAGTGCATGGAAGGTAGACCCTCAAAACCTAAAAGGCACACCTTCGATCATTTTCTACCAAATGACAGTATTTCTTACTCTACTTTGTAATGTGGAGTACCATTGACTTTTCCATCTTTTGTTACCGTGCGCAGGTGGTGCTGAAAAACACTACCAGACTATGCTCCACCAAGCCAATTGTAACCATCAACGGTCGTTTCCCAGGGCCAACTCTCTATGCCAGGGAAGACGACACCGTTCTTGTCAGAGTCACCAACCATGTCAAGTACAATGTTTCCATTCACTGGTGAGAACTCATAGCATTTATCCCTCTAAAATCACTTTTAATTGAAGCTTCTAGTTAATTTCCGACTTACCTTTTTTCCGGCAGGCATGGTATCCGGCAACTCCGGACCGGTTGGGCAGATGGACCAGCATACATCACACAGTGCCCTATTCCTCAAGGCCAAAGCTATGTATACAACTTCACCATCACAGGCCAAAGAGGCACACTTCTTTGGCATGCGCATATTCTCTGGCTTAGGGCCACAGTCCATGGTGCTCTTGTCATTTTGCCCAAGCGTGGTGTGCCGTATCCTTTCCCGACACCCCACAAGGAAGTTCCTGTTGTATTAGGTAAAGATTCTTCTTTACTATTTCCGATCTCAATTTATACTTTTTTTGAGAGATCGTTGGCTATCGAAAACAATAGCCATTCCAAAAACGTATTTCCGACAGATTTTTTTTTTTTGTTGGAAATAAACTATTTCAGACCGAAAGTAACTTCCTTTAGAAAAAATTAATCGGAAAAGACCATTCCTTTTGTACTGTCCATTCCAAACAGTGGCATATTAATTCCAAGTTATGCTTGGCTAAATTTAGTACAAAAATGTGTGCAAATTTCAGGTGAATGGTGGAAATCAGATACTGAAGCAGTGATTAATGAAGCTCTCAAAGGCGGTGTAGCACCTAACGTGTCAGATGCTCACACTATTAACGGTCATCCAGGCTTTGTCGCTCCAAATTGTACCACACAGGGTAATCAGATTTTGCTTAATATAACATTCATTTAAAACAAAAACACCAATAATCTGACATGTTATGTTACAAAACGTACTGATAGCTAATATATGCTATGAAATGCAGGCGGCTTCAAGTTGTCTGTGGAAAGTGGCAAGACTTACTTGCTCCGCATCATCAATGCTGCGCTCAATGAAGAGCTCTTCTTCAAAATTGCCGGACACAGTTTGACGGTGGTGGAAGTCGATGCCACCTATGTAAAACCCTTCAAAATTGACACCATAGTGATTGCCCCTGGACAAACCACCAATGCCCTTATCACCGCAAACCAAAACTCCGGCAAGTACTTGGTCGCCGCCTCTCCCTTCTTGGACACTCCTGCTGTTGCCGTAGACAACCTGACTGCCACGGCCACTCTGCACTACTCAGGCACACTTTCTAACTCGCCCACAACTCTCACTAGCCCCCCTCCTCGAAACGCTACCCAAGTCGCCAACAGTTTTACCAACTCTCTCAGAAGCCTTAATACAAAGACCTTTCCTGCAAAAGTCCCCTTAAAAATTGACCACAGCCTTTACTTCACAGTTGGGCTAGGCGTTAACCCATGTCCTAGTTGCAAAGCCGGTAATGGAAGCCGTGTGGTGGCCAGTGTTAACAACGTCACATTTGTTATGCCAACCACAGCTCTGCTTCAAGCACATTTTTTCAACACTAGTGGGGTTTTCACCTCTGATTTTCCTGCTAACCCACCAAATGCTTTCAATTTTTCTGGAGGTCTGCCAGCAAATTCAAGTTTGGCGACTACAAATGGGACAAAGGTCTATAGGTTGGCTTATAACTCGACTGTTCAACTTGTTATGCAAGACACTGGGATTATAGCCCCTGAGAACCACCCAGTACATTTGCATGGCTTCAATTTCTTTGTGGTTGGCAAGGGACTTGGAAATTACAACCCCAAGACGGATCCTAAGAACTTTAATCTTGTTGATCCTGTTGAAAGGAACACAATTGGTGTTCCATCTGGTGGTTGGGTAGCCATCCGATTTCTCGCAGATAATCCAGGTAATTAAGCTTGTATCACCTTTTAGCAAAAATTATTAAATGCGTTATATATCCGCAATTTATATTATTTTATGTGATGAGACACATCTTAGTGCATTGTCTGAGAGAAATTTTAGACATAACGGCCTCAAACAAAATTCCTTACACATTTTGAAACAATTTTTAGTTGCTTATTACTTTTACTCTTAATTTCGTACATTTATGTACTTATATCATTTTTCAGGTGTCTGGTTCATGCATTGCCATTTAGAAGTGCACACAACATGGGGGCTTAAGATGGCATTTTTGGTGGACAATGGCAAAGGACCAAATCAGTCACTTCTACCTCCTCCAAAGGATCTTCCAACTTGTTAAGTCTCTAGCCAAAAGAACATTAGTGTTGCAATTAAGTAGAGAGAGCTAACCAAAAAGAAAGTGTGCGGACTCAAACCCTCAAAGGAACATATGATCGAGAAGAAAAACAAAAGAGAGGATGAATAAACAAATGCTGATATATATATATATATATATATATTTTATGAATTCAAATTGTTGCTTGAGTAAATGAAAAAATTTTGCTCAAGAAACTTTGAATAAATTTTTGGTTTTTGGGAATTTTCAAAAAGTTACAATTTTTTTTCAATAATTATATGTATTGGTCTTGGCTGTACAGTGTACAAGCCTTGTTCATAATATTGTAAAGTTGTGATCGATGGATCTTTAATTTCTTTGCCTAAGCTCACTTGCGATCCTTGTTCCTAAACTTGGATGCTCGATCATGAGCAAGTGAAAGTCTTGTCAGTTTGTATTCGGGGTTTCATTTACCAGTACCCCTAAAACTTGAAATACAGTCTGCCTTCTTCTGTAATTTGAAATGATCCAAATAAAACTTTGGGTTTACCTCTGTGATGAAGATTGAAGCATTTAGAAATATGATTATATTTGCAAAGATGAGATCTATCCCCAAGTATAATGTAGTTACAGATTTGGGCTAATCTAAGGGTTAGATTCGGTTTCAACTAAGGCCCAAAACGTCGGTTATCGAGAAGAAACCAGCGCTACTGACAAACTTTTGCCACCCCTTGGCTTTATATGCAATTACGCAAATACCCACATCGACTTTGGGTCGCCAATCAGCGAATCACAGGCTGTCGATTTCATGTCCCACGCTTTGTTTTGGTTGGGCATCTCTCTCTCTCTCTCTCCGAACACCATACCCACCAATCACAACTCAACAACTTTGACCTCTCGTTTTCACTCTCTTCCCTCTACTTGTTCCTGTTCCATAGATCCCTGTCCCTCAACTCAATCACTACAAAGAGAAAGAGCTACCTCTGCTATTCACTGCTTTCACGCTCTTCCTTCACCCCCTAATCAAACAAATCCCGCTTCTTCAGCTTTGCAACGCCACTTTTCTTTAGCTAGTTTCCTGTATTGGGTCTGGTTTTGTTTTCTTGGGTTTGCATAAACTTTCAGTTTTCTGTTAAAAAACATCTTATTACTTCCCCTGAAACTTGATCTGTTTTTTTTTTTTTTTTGTGATCTTTGTGCCTTTGAATCTGATATGGGGTTTTAGGGTTTGTCCTTGATAATCCAAGATCTAATCTTTTCAAATTGCTTATCGAACTTCCCCCTTGTTTTGGAAAGTTTGCCCCTTTTTTAGATTCTCAACTTATGCTTGTTTCAAAAGCACACTGAGATTCCCTTTCAAATGCTACTCTTTCTTGATTAAGAAACTTCCACTTCTCTGCATTTCCTATCTGGGTTTTCTCTCTCTTTGAGCTATATATCAAAGAGAGAGAACAAAGTTACTCCATTACTTTCCTTTCCTATGCGTTTCAACCGAACACTTCTATAAGAACCAACATGTATAGGGGAATTGAAGTTCTATCTCCAGCCTCCTATCTCCAAACCTCAAATTGGTTGTTTCAAGAAAGCAAAGGTGCCGAGTGGACCGCAGAAGAGAACAAGCGATTCGAAAATGCTCTTGCTCTGTATGATAAGGACACCCCCGATCGATGGCACAAGGTGGCTTCTTGGATCCCTGGAAAGACCGTAGGCGATGTGATCAAGCAGTACAAGGAGTTGGAAGAAGATGTCAGTGATATTGAGGCTGGTCTTATCCCAATTCCTGGGTATTCTAGTAATAATTCTTTCACATTGGAGTGGGCTGACGATCAAGGCTTCGATGGATTGAAGCAATATTATAGTACTGTTGGTGGCAAGAGAGGCTCGTCGACTCGGCCGTCTGAGCAAGAAAGAAAGAAAGGTGTACCATGGACTGAAGAAGAGCACAGGTACTTGCCTGAATATATACCTTTCTAGCTTTGAATATCAGGTCTGTTTGTCTTGGTCATTTTTTTGAATGTTTGAAAGGAAAGTACTTTATACTAATTAAAGCTCGGAGCTCGATTTTTCTTAGAGCTGAACTCGTGTCAAACTTCTTTTCTAACTTGTTCATATCTATAGCTTAGAGTATAATCATGTCGAACAAACCAAAATGGTACTGAGAGCTTAGTGATGCTCGCATAGTTTTTGGGTGTAAAAGTCTTGTTAGATAGCAAATTAGGTATAATTAGTTCTTGCAATTTAATATACAGATGAACAGTCAGATGCACAGTACTATATTGTTTAGAAATGGATTATTTACTATGAAGCCTTTCCTAGTGGAATAGTGGATCATTCTGCAGCTTTTAATGTAGTGTGTTATATGACAAACTGTACTGCAGGCAATTTCTGATGGGACTTAAAAAGTATGGTAAAGGTGACTGGAGAAATATCTCTAGAAATTTTGTGACCTCTCGGACACCTACTCAAGTAGCCAGTCATGCTCAAAAGTATTATATCAGGCAACTTACAGGAGGCAAAGACAAGAGAAGGTCTAGCATCCATGACATCACAACCGTTAACCTGTCAGATACCAAATCTGGATCACAAGAGAGTAATCAGAGTAATACTAAAAGTCCTCCGTCTCAAGATCATGATTCTGCAGTTGCGGTTCAGTCACAGCAACATGCAAAGGTGAGTAATAAGCAGCAATTTGACTGGAAAGTGTCGAAGGAGGGACCGCAAATGGTCTTCAATTCAATGAATGGGAATGCAATCATTGGACCTTTCTTTGGGATTTCTTCACATGTTCCTAAGATTGAGGAGCAAGATTTCTTCATTGGCAGTACTTTTCATGGATCTCAGTTTGATCATCACAATGTGCGTTTTGAGATGCAATATCAGTGAAGCTATATCGCCTATATATCCATAGATTGGAGGTTGGAGTGCTAGAGGTATCACATTGCCAGGCTTAATTGAGTGAGATCTCGGATTGTTTGATGACTTTGATCTATCTACGCAGCTACCTTGTGCATGGCTTAATGCAATCAAGTTGATCTTATGGACTTTGATTGAGCAAGTCCCTAGTTTTTAGACTCTACAGAGAGAGCGCACTTAATTAGTTCATCTTGTGATTTGAGATAATTCAAATTCTGAAGTATTATCTAAAATAGGGAGGTTGTTTATATAAAACTTGAGCTTTTATCACTTGTGATGTTCTGGTTGTATGCTTAATATGTGTTTCAGATGGGGTTTTTGAGAATAGTCAGAACTGAGATGGTAATTTCAGATTGAGTTTTGCATGGATGTGTTTGCGAATATTTCTGTAGTTCCCTGTTCAAAGCAATTTTGAAGGTAGACAAAAATTAAAGACAACTCTCCATGCAGCTTCTGGAATCTCCGACTTTAATATTTTCAATGTACAGTGAAGCTTCAGTGCAGAATAAATAGTACTGTACCATTCAAATAAATAAAAAAACAAATGCAGTACAGAACCAGGAAAAATAAGGTTTATATAAGCATCTGACTGAACATAATTGGATTACAGTTTTGACAATCAAATCTTGACTCAAAGCTACGACCAAGGACACTAAAAATCATTCATCTCATCATCTCATGCCTCATTCTTAGTTCTTGCTCTTTTTCCTCTTTGTTCTTTTTCATGAGGATTACTCTACTTTTTGTATTCTCATGTTTAACATTTTTATATATTCAGGGCGGAAGAAGATCCTCTAGCTATTAGCTAACATGTATAATCTTGGTTTTACCAAAAAAGAAAGAAAGTATAATCTTGGATTATTAACAGTAATTACTGATTACTTTTTTCAATAAAACTAATTAAAGAGCTTAGAGCCGTACAACCTCACCACCCCAAAGTAAGAGGAAAGCCAAAATTGTCAGCGGAATCAGAGACTTGGATTTGCTTGACTATACTTATTGTATTGACCAAAGGAATAATCATGGATTAATGATTCTTAAGTACTGTATACCGACTTCCAAAAGGCTATTATGGTGTTCGATCCATTAACCCCAATATATCTACTAAAGATGTACTCTTTGGAATTTTGTGGGATATCTAGCTATTATTAGGTATATGGTTTTATTATATATGCTAAACCATAAGTAATCACTTGTTTTTTGGTCAATAACTAATCACTCTTTTATGTATGGTCAGTAACTAATCACTCTTTTATGTATATTTTAATTTTCTTTGAAGCTCAAAATGGGCGTTGGGTTCTTTGAAGGAACATTGACGCACTTTCATGACAAAAAGCATCATGTTGCCACGGTGAAATGCACTGCGGATGGAATGATCCGATTGCAACCCTGTAAGACTAGCCAACTACATATACATATCTCACCTCACAAATTTTTTAATATATATTGAAAACCAAATTTTATATTAAGGATTTTAAACGCTACACACTAAACATATAGTATATCGAATTTCTCTTACTTTTATTTAGCAATTGAAAATAGTAAAATTGAAACACAAAATGAGCAACAAAAATACTAGCTGTGACATTTCAATGGAAAAGCTCTAACGACATTAATAGATCAAAACTATATCAAAGAAAACAGTTTGGGATGTCAGCCAAGTATTGAGACATGAAATTGATGGTATAACCAACCATACATGATCCAACATATAAACTAAGGAATGTAATAATTCCTACACAGACTTTTATTTTTTAAAGAAAATAAACCATATATTAATAACCAAACATGTTACATATCATCGGATCCAACGAGAGGGACAAACATGAGCTAAAAACGCTCAACCCCAACCCAATTTAACCTATAACCAGACCTATGTATAACGATACAACCTCGCCGCCAACATTTAGATGAACTGTTTCCACCCGTTCAGACACCGCGTCTCAAAACAACCAGACCACGTGTAAGGATGATTCACCATCACGCTGATAATCAGAAAGCACCAACAAACGCCCAGAAACACCAAAACAACCAAGACACCAAACAAAGACAATGACACTACCTAGAAACACTCAAACCCTCGCTCACAAGAGGAGGGACTTATTTAAACAGTACAACAAAAAACCAAATAAAGAAAAACTAAGCAAATTGAAAGCAAAAGACCACCAGAGAGACCCAAAAACAAAAGCTCAAAAAGGTCACCAAAGAGATCACTCAGGCCCATCTTCTTGGTTTGGACCAGTCCACCACTCCTTCCAGACCGGTCATGCACCACAGTACTGCCACGTTCCAGCCAACCACATCGCCGCTTCGCCACGATCTGCACCATCTCCGCGATCCAAACCTCCGAGCCACGCTGGCGCAACCTGCATCACCACGGAAACGTCATCCCCAAGCCAGGCCTCTCAATCCCCATCGCCGTTGAGCAAGACCCATGGCGCCGTCGATCGAAGAAGCCATCTGCGGGGATCAGACGATCAGTAAATCAACCTATGCCGCACGGCCATCGCCCTCGCCAACATCCTAGCCAAACCATCTAACGAACCGGAGAGAATCCCATAGACGAAATCCTTGGGCAGTAGATCTCCCGTCCGACAGCAACCCCAAGACGACAGTGAGGCCGAACATCCGGGCGCCGCCGGACGAGAACAATAATTGCAAGCGGAGAGACCGGCCTAGGATTTCTCAGAGAGAGAGAGAGAAAAAACGTCAGGTGCTTTCTTTTTATAGTCGGGGGACTTAATTCCTACACAGACTTGAGGGAAGTGTTTCACCAAAATTAACCGAAAGGCTAATATCAATCACTGGTGTCAAAATATGTCTTATTGACAAGTGTATAAAAAACAAAAAGTCAAAAACTAAATAATAAAATTTCTAATAAAAAATCAATAAAATTTAATTTCAATCGGATACTTTCATTTAATGCATAAAAAATGGAGATCACATGCACGCACAAATTTAAAATTTAAGTCTGAGCTTGACAAACATCTTATTATTGAAGTAGAGACTCGCCACCAAACTTTGAGCATGAGTAAGAATCTAAGATCAGAAAACTAACTCTTTTTTGTTTTTTCCGAAATCATGATTCTCTACACGTATCATCATCTAATTGGAGGTAAAGTTCACCAGGAGCATTTTTAGCTGTTAAAAATGGAGAGGGGGTTATGCAGAACCCTACCCCGGCCTATTGCCATCTTCCATGCTGGCTTGTTTGTTAAGTTATTTGCTGTTTGAGAATCTTGCTGGCACTAACATGATTATTGTTGCTTTTGGCAACCTTCATGGCTTCATTCATGAAAAGCCTAGTGCCCACCATATTGCTTGCACACATTATTTTGGTCCTACTACCCACTGAACAAACTCGGAGGCAACATGAGCAATATAATTGTAAAGCATCGCATCAAGATCAAATTGATCAATTAAATGACAAAACTGCCCACTTTTTTTTTTTTTTTTTCCTTTAAAAAAGAGAAGAGGCAACTTTCCTGCCAATTGCCTAGGAAAGCACTCTCGCCACTTTATTCTAATTTTGATTTGTTAACTTTAATGTTGATTTATGACCACATAGCTATTAGCTAGTCTTTTCACAACCCATATTACTTTTTGGCTTTCTTGTGTTCCTTCAATGTCTCGTTATAAAAATGTTCTGATCCTTTTCTCTAGTGCTATTCAAACTTTCAATTGCCCATGCCTTGTCCTGTCCTATGCAAATTAGATTTGGTTGACCACGGTATCCACACGCTGGCCACACGGATTCCCATCAGTAAAATATCCGAGTATGAGCTTGAAGTTGAATATGATTCGAGCTATAAATTTAGTTGCATATATGTTCTTCAAAATTTATAAACTAGATACACATTTACATTTTATATAGAGTTTACTTACAAATCATGATATCTTAAACAAACAGAAATATTATAGTTTTCTATAAGCTTCTGGACAGTGAAGTGATGAATAATTGAAATTAATTCAGATCACATCGTATGCATTTAATAGAAATGTATGTGACGAGCTATAATTTGAAATATTTTATAGTTTCAAGAAAAATATTTCTTGACACAAATCACTTGATTTCATCTCATACATGTGATTCACTAGTGAGTAGTGACTATCTCTATTTATTATTTAGGGTTCATCGTTGAGATATGTATTAACTAATGAGAAAATAAGTATTAACTTGTATTTACCTATGGGTTTACGCTGACAATAAGCTATAGCCAGTGAAAATTTTTGTTGTTAACTAAGACCCAGTTTGGGATTGTTGCGCTGCGAGAAGAAACACTTCTGATGTTGCTGCGAGAAGAAACACTTCTGATATTGCTGCGAGAAGAAGCAGCTGATGTGTTTGGTAAATTGTTTTTAAAAGTGTTGTGTGAACCAAAAGCAATTTCTGAGTGTTTGGTAAATTGTAAGTAAAAAGTACTTTGGTTTGGTATAATTACCAAAATGGGCATAGATGATAAAAGATGCTACTAAACTACATAACTTTGTTTTATGATTATGTAACTATACCAAATTAAATAATTTCTCATGTATTGTCCTTGTACACTAGTTTAAATTATCAATTCATCACTTTTATCTCAATATGTATATTAATTCTACAAATTATATAAGCAATTTTAGTTTTTTGTAATTTGTTTGCTTATATATTGCTTGGATCAAATAAAATATTACATTAAACCCTTAAATATTATACAAATGAGTTGAGAATATTACACAAAACATGCCCCCACCATGGTATACGGGAAACATTACACAAAATGTATTAAAGTCAATACAACTTTGCAACTAAATGCTAAGTAGATGCATTCATTAGACTTTGTGCAATTGTATTTCTTAACATCTCCATTTCTTGTCTTCCCGGACCATCTTCTTCATATGCATTGTCTTCCATCTTTTCCTCTCACCGACACAGGAAATGAGACAAAGCCTTGGTGCAAGAATCATCAACGACTCTCCGTCTGTTTTTTTTTTTTTTTCATTACTCCTAGAGTCCTATCACCAAATAGAAATCCAGGTGCACAACATATACGATGTATTTGGATACTTTTCAACAGTTCTTAGGACCCCACTAGCACGCACCTGTAAAACTGAGGAGTGCTGAAACCTACACTACTTCAGTTCGTCTCTACTTTCTACTGTACATGGATGTATAAACAACACTCAATTCTTAAAAAGAGGAAGAAAAGTTCCAAGTTACTGAGGGAGACGATTCTCCTGCACAGGTGTCGAACAAGCCATTATGGAACTGTGCCGGTGAGACATTTTGAAACATTGATGGCACCATATTATGCAACTGCGGAGGCACCACATTATGTAGCTGCATCAGCATAGGCGGCCTTGTCTCAGAACAAACTTGCTGCCACAAGGAAGGAACAAGCACTATGTCAAAAACTCCTAGATACAGTTTATCAAAGCAGGGGAGAAACCTAAACCAAAAGAACCTGTGAACATCCTCACTTCTTTCTAACTTATACTAGCTGTATTTTTTATCCATGATTAAAATTATGTTTGCCACTAATCAAATCCAGTATGTCATAATGATTTCTTTTTTTTGGGCAAAATGAAGTATCTTTCTACAAAAGTTTACAACATCAAAATCAAAGCAGAAAAGAAAGAAAAATTCCACTAATCAAACAGAATTAAGATGGGAGGCAGCATGACATACCATTTGGGGAAACTGGTCTTGTGTTCCAACTCTCATACCTTCCGGCTGAGGTACCTGTATGCAAATGAAGCAGAATTTATCTGTCACATTAATGCATCTAAAATATTTTCGAAAGGAAAAAGATACAAGTAGACCTTAGAAGCCACCATTTTATACCTTTCCTTTCCCATGCCTTGCCACCACTTTCCCAGTCCCAACTCTCCTAGGAGTCTTGCTAGCAGTACTCACTTTCAGACCAAAAATCTTGTCATCAGATGTCATACCACACTGACTCACTTCAATACCACAAATACCATCTATTGCCGAGTCATTAGGTTTTGCATTGCTTTCAACAGAAGTGTTCAAACTCGTGCATTGCTTTAAAGCTTCTTTTATGGCACATAATGCTACATCATAACTCTCCTGAGAAAGTGACCCTTCTTCACCCAATATTATGGCTCGTCGACATAAATCATTGTAACGACGGACCTTAGATTGTACCTCATCCAATTTTTTGCCAATGGCATGCCTGCTCATAGCAGTATTTGTCCACCGCTGCAATACATATTTGGCAGGTATGGTGAAAACACCAGACATTTGGAAAAAAAAATTCCCATGTAGCATCATAGAGGCCCAGAAACGAAATCAAACTATGAAAATGTGGAGGGACTGGAATTGAATTGAAAGAGTGAATCTTACTTACCCTGTCTCTGCCTGCGGAAATTTAGTACCCAGAATACTACAAATCGACCAAATATAGAAACAGGGCCGCAGCTCTTGTTTCGATCTGTGACTACTTGTTCTGCAGGGGACGTATATAGAGAAAAATAAGAACTTTAGAGGAGAGAATAAGAAGCGCAACGAATCGAAGCAGTTTCATCAACATACTATAAATTTGGGGAGAGATGGAGAAGGAGGACTTACAGTGAGTTTGATTCTCTAAATCAATTCATCAGTTTCTGAATCAATTTGCTGTTGAGATCGATCTCTCGAGAGTTGGTACGCTTTGAAGAGCTTGGAGCACAGATCGATCTCTCGAAAGTTGGTACGCTTTGAAGATATTGGAGCACAGATCGATCTTTGAAGATGTTGGAGAACATATCGATCTTTGAAGATGTTGGAGCACAGATCGATCTTGGAAGATATGTTGACGACAGCCCAGAGAGAGAGAGAGAGAGGCGGTGACAGAGCGATCTTGGAGCACAGAACGATCTCTCGAGAGTTGGTACGCTTTGAAGATGTTGGAGCACAGATCGATCTCTCCTATGTGCTGACGGCAACCCTGCGTCCCAGCGTGTTAAGAGAGAAAGAGAGAAAACTCTATTGGCAATATAATTGTTACAAAAGGATGAGGACATTATTCGTCATTTCATAAATTTCATTAAATAAACACTGTTCACTCCGTGTTTTCCCCATAATCAGAATCCAAAAGCTACTCCGAAGGTGCTTCTCACTTTTAGCTTCCATGAGAATCAATTTAGCCCAAAAGCAGCTTCTATAAAATTTACCAAACACTATATATTATGCCCAAAAGCAGAATCTATCTCAAAAGCAGGTCTAAAATCTATCCCAAACTGGGCCTAAAAGTTAAAGAGAGCTAGAACTGAAATTAGGTCACACAATTTTTTAACTACTACTTCCAGCTGCATTGAAAAGGAAAGAAAGCTCTGTGAATCAGCGATTGAGCAGTTCGTAAGTTAAAGAGAGCTAGAACTAAAATTCGGTCACACAGTTTTTTAACTACTACCGCTAGCTGCATTGAAAAGGAAAGAAAGCTCAGTGATTGAGTAGTTCGTGGAGTTCTTAGTTTAAACTTGAAGGTGCCATCAGAGTGGTTGGTCCACAGATGTTTGAGAATATATAATCCCTTAAAATGTTGATATCACCCGTTTAGGACAGTAAAGAATTAAAAGTAGGAAGAAAGTGGAAGGGATTTCATATATCTTTATGACCAATGAACGGAATGAATATAGCTTTCACAGTTTGCATCAAAACAAAGGAAACCTGTTTTTATATGCGTAGCAATCAGCAAAAGATCGATATAATAATAATAATACAACTTAAAACAGTGGCTTGTTGCATTAAGCTTTTCTATTGGGAATAAAGTGGTTGTTGGGAAATAGCAATACAGAAAGCCACAAACCAAAAGTGATTATATGAGCTGGTAACTGGTTGAGCTGCGTAGGCGTATATATTGTTAGGGTCACTACGGGAAATTAGAGCTTTTACGACGTGAAATTTACGGTGTGCAAAAATGTAAGTCGTAAATAAGAGTTTTTTACGGCGTTATTTTTGTGCACATCGTGAATGAGAAAAATTTTCTCATTTAACTATGCATTTTAGCCGTTCATCGTGAATATTTGATTCTTTTGCTGCGTGCTCTTGCTGCACGCAGTCATTGTTTTCTCTTCGAGGCCGCGAAAAATTGAGTTAAAACTTAAAAACTCCCCCCGTGATTTTTGTTCTCAGAGGTCTCTCCCTGCGAAAAGAGAGTCGGTCTCTCCCATCTCTCTCACTCTAAGACAAATCCAATTTCAGGTTCGCAATCTCTTTTCAATTAGGTTTCAAATTTTCAAATTCTAGTCCTATTTCGTCTCTTTAACTCTTCAATTTTGTTTTTTGATTCTAGATTGTAGTACCCCAGAAATTTGTTATTATTTTCCGAGGATTTTTCAGAATTTAATTAGTGGTTATTAGACGATTTCGTGGCTCGTGGATGGAGCGAAAGCGTTTCGGACGAATTGTTATTCGAAAATTGTGGATTTAGGAGGGTGTTCAAGGTTGACTTTTGATATGTTGAGATTTTCCAAAAACTTCCTTAACGAAAGTCGTAGAGCTCGTCGATACGAGTTCGTGGACATGCGGAACGCTGAAATCGGAGTTCGTATAAATAAGTTATGGCTGTCGGAAAAAGTTTCCATTTTGGTATATATGAGATTTTTCCGGAAAAATATCAGAAAAATCAGAAGTTTCCAAATCGGGAAACTTTTTCTCTCTCTTCAGTCCGAGCCTAGTTTCGCCTCTCCACTTCGCCGACCGATTTCTTGGCGATCCGGCCACCATTGGACACGATTCCAAGTGGGCTTTTTTCGCCTCAACCTCCTCTACACGTCTGTGGTAACCATCGAGTGTGGGATGAGCTGTGGTGGGCGCTGCAAGGCCGAGAAGAAGCCACGTTGGGGACAAAATCGCCTTCGTCGGAACTGAAGATTCGGGCCACCTTTGCAGGTGATTCTTGAGGGCTTTTGGAGCTCTGATGACGTAGATGCTTTTCACAAGGTGGCTTGCATCGATTCAACTCGTGGAGGTCGAATTTTGGGATTGAAATTCTAGGATTTCAATTGGGCAGATTTAGTCTAAGGTACTTGATGAAGTATTCTTGGACGGTTATTTTGTGGTTGGCTGCTTTATTCTATATTGAAGACGCAACGGGAATTTCGAGGTGACTAAATCTCACGATATTCGTTATGAGCATAATTACCATATGGTCTTGGAGTTAGCAGGTTAACTATGACTATAGTTGGTATTAGTGGCATTCCTGAGTGGATGATTATATATATATATATATATATTATATGTATATATATTTATGTGAAATATATATATGTATTGGTGGTTTCGTTGTGATGTGAACAATATTTGGAATGAGTTCATTATTGCTCGAGAATGGTGAAATTGTGTGTTGAGTTGTGATTGTAGAATATCATGTGTTGAGATACCATGGGTCTAATATGACCGTCTTAATTGAGATTTAAGATATGGTAAAGCTTGTGTAAGAATATCTGTGTGATGAATCGATGACATCAATGTGATGAATCTTTATGATGATGGTCATGTAAAGATTATGTAGGAATATCTGTGTGATGAATCGATGACATCAGTGTGATGAATTTTTGTGATGATTGTCATGTAAAGCTTGTGTAGGAATATCTGTGTGATGAATCGATGACATCAGTGTGATGAATCTTTGTGATGATGGTCATGTAAAGCTTATGTAGGAATATCTGTGTGATGAATCGATGACATCAGTGTGATAAATCTTTGTGATGATTGTCATGTAAAGCTTGTGTAGGAATATCTGTGTGATAAATCGATGCAGTCTGTGTGATGATCACTATCTGTGTGATGACTGACAAAATCTGTGTGATGACCGCTATATGTGTGATGACTGGCAAAATCTGTGTGATGATCGCTATATGTGTGATGATTAGTAGGATGATGACTATCTGTGTGATGACCGGTGAAATATGTGTAATGATCAATGTGATGACTGCTCGGTAGCGGAGTTGCATTGTTATTAAGTTAACAAAGGTCGAGACAATTGCTATGATGGTCGGAACTACCTACGGATGTCAGAGTGTGGGGTTATGATGATTGCTATGACTTGAATTACTTGTCTTAATGTGACCTCCTGAACTAAAACTGTACACAGGGGTTACTATGAATTGTTTTGCTTGTTTTGAATTGTGATTGCTTTGTTTTCTTCTTGAATTCATTGATTGATGGTTTGATTGATTTTAAAAGCTATAGTGGTGACGATTGTGCTCTGTGTGAGGATAGGAAGGTGATTCATTGTTTTCACCTTTGATGTCATGTTGATGACAGAGACTTCCGGTGGGAAGGAAATGAGTGTGATCTTTGTGACTCGCCGTTGTGCGTCAAAGGATTTCCAAACATTACTTGAGGAGATTTTGTTTGACTGGAATTTGTGTAATTGGATGCTAGGTTGAGAATCTGAGCATGTGGTTTTAGTCACGAGTTGACCTACGTAAGCATGTTATGGAAGATTATGAAACATATGGTTGTAGTTGTGAGTTATGTGCTTATCGTTGTTTAGATTTAGGTGACTTAAGAATGTGTTTTCTGCTTTGTGATATTGAGTTTACTTATACGGACTTGCAAAAGCTTACTGGATTTGTTGTGTGGCAACCCGGTGCACCATTCAAACGGTGTAGGGGTTAATCCTGCAGGTCAGGATAATCGTGGCTGATGCTGAGGTAGCCCCATTTGCAACTTTACGGTAGGAAGCCATTTTTGTGACTTTACCGTTATTAAGACTTCTGCTTGTAGTGAGCTCTGAGGAGCATTTACATTTTATTTTGTTGTTGACAATTCAATTCGTAAGATTGTGTAATATATAACTCTGTGGAGCAAGTGTATATTAACTTTGAGGGTTCAGGGCATCAGTGTGTACTTGATTTAAAGAGAAAAAAATTTCAGGTATTTTGTATTGATGGTTGAACGATCACGCATGTATAATTATGAGATTATATATCGATTTTTATTTGTGTTAAAAATCAGGGGAGTGACACAGATTTTCGAGATTCTCGCGTGGAAATGGAGGCACAGATCGACATCGTAAGGTCTTCCGCGAAAGCATCCAAGGCATAATGCCAATGACGGCTCGGTTATTGAAGAAGGAACTCCTCACTATATCCCAAGCTTGAGGTGATAGGAGGCTAGGGTTTGTGCTTATTGAATTTGCGCTTATTTGTTCTTTTGGATTGGGATTGATTGCAATTATGTTTGAATTTAGTACATTACACCGGGACGGGACACAGTTCGATTTGAGCGGCAATAGGGGGACAACGTTCAGTTCAGTCGGACAAGGTGAGGGAATTTTTGGCCTTTCACTTGTATTCTAATCGATGACTTGATTGATTCAAATGCAAAATTGTGTGTAGTTAAGAAGAAGGGAAAGAGATGAAGAAGAAAGCTTTGGAATGGAAGATGTTGGCAATGGAACTAGATGCTTCTTTCTCCCAAAAAATAACTAGTAAAACTTTAAAAGAACAAAATTGTTTGTTTTGTCAATTGCTTTAGTTGCATTTGAACTGTATCAGCTAGTTCCTTCTTTATAATAATCTATTAATTTCAATGTATTATTTACAAGTTTGATTTGAAGTGAGATATGACTTGGTGAGAATTGCTGTTCTTTACTAGCTTGTGCTCTGACTTGTTTGCCATTGACATTGCACAGACAGGTCCTCTTGTGTTTATCAACAACTAGCTTGTCGTGTTATTTTGAGTACCAAAGTATAAAGCATATTTTAAGAGCTAAAGATTACATCTTATGACCATGACTATCTCAATATTATAACTTTTCAACTAGCTTCTCATGTTACTTTTGCATGCTTTTCAATTAATACAGCTCCCCTGGTACTTGCTACATCTATCCCATCATTTGTTTGTTATGTTCTTTTATGTTTTGTTCATGACATTATTATCTTTCTGTACATGCAGGTTAAGCAGAATATAGCCCTTGCTTTAAGTTGTATAGTTTTGACCTCTCTTTCATCTGTTTTAGGTTTTCTTCCCCTCTAGTTAACAGTATGAGATTTTTCGTATGTTCTGAATTTTTGATTGATCAAAGCAAGCATATAATCTAACCCTTTAAACATCATTAGTAGTATAAGCAAATATGAATCGTTCTATTCCGGGGATTGAGGGTACACCTGTCAATGTAGGGCAATTTAAACAATTAAAATAAAAACAAAGTATAATATTCACACATATAAACGTTAGAAAGCAAACGATTTCCCATATTTTACATTCAATGCTAATTAATCTAAGTGAAAACACATAGACTAATCCTATCAAACATGTAATCAAGCCCTAGAAAGCTAGTCAATCATGACATGTTCAACGCATGAAACACATAGAAAGGCTATCAACTCAAGTGTACAACTTAGTATGAATAAGTTCACCTAATTGCAATCATTTTCAATTGAATTCGATTTTTGTCCAAAACCTTTACTACTTTTGATTTAAGTTCATAACACAAGAAGTTGAATCATGTTCTTAAATCTAGCACCACTCATACATAAACCCTAAAAGTTTCGAACCAATTAAGATTAACATACAAGAGATATCTATCAAGCAAATTCAATCGAACAATCACACATAAGCAACTTTGGAATCACAAAGTATGAATCGAAATCCTTTATTCAATCATAAAATTTCAGAATATAAACCTTGTTCAAACATCAATGTTAACTAGAACAACTTCCAATGAAATCAAACAAGGAGAATCAAAAGTGATTACAAGAAAGAAGGTTGAATTACACCGTGAATGGAGATGATGATGAAGAACTCGAATGATGAACTAATGAAACTTGAAAGCAAGCTTCAAAGTACACGGCTTCAAGGTGGAATGGTGGAGATGCTCACGGCTTAGTCTTGCTTCTTCCTTCCTTGCTTGAAAACGCCAAAGGTTGAACTAGAGAATGGAGAGAGCTTTCGCGCGTAGAGAGAATTTTCTGAATTGTGGGAGATGTCAAACGTCTAAGGATGTAGAGTTTATATAGGGAACGGCAATGCTTGGCCTCCAAGCCGTGATTTTCTGTTTATTTTCTCAAGGAATTAAATTAATAATTCCACATGCCTTCCACCAATGAGAAATTGCCAAATAAGCCCTAGTGTGTCATCCAACCAATCATAAAACTCCAAGAAGATTCCCTAATATATTCTTGCCGAAATTCCTTGAATATATTTCTGATTTTCTTCTCTTATTTCGGCCAAAATATACTTAGGGTTTCTAGGAATGAATCTAGACGCCATTTGGTGCTTTTCTTGATGTCCACACTTTTTCTTTCCATAAACTTCACCCTAGAAAATCTCTTGCGTAATCTTTTATTTCTTCTTGATTTTTCACGCCACTTTTCTCTCATCCCTTTGGTTTTCACGGCAAAACATCTCTAGGGTTACATCCTTGCGTCACAAACCCTAATTCCATGGGCTTTCATGGGCCTTGATCCATTTTTCCGAAAATCCAACTCAAATCCATAAAGTTCTTGGGCCTCGTTGCTTCAACTTCAAGCCTTCTCATCTCCAACGTCTAGATACTTTATTTTTCCATTTATTTTTCATGGTTGCGTTGGAAACTTGCTTGGGAAGTCTTCCTCCATTTCGCAGGATTTCCTGGTTGGACTAGGAAATCTTATTTCTTCATTTATGCTCAATTGTGTGGCCCTTTTCGTCTCATATTCGCTCGTCTTGACTTTCGCAAGCTCCTCTTTCCATTCGTGAGTTCATTTCCACTTTTTAGCTCGGAGGTCCTGAAAATAGAAACTATACTGACAATAGAAACTTTCTAAAAAATGAAAAATAGAAACTTACTAAAAATGAAAAATAGAAACTTTCCTAAACTGAAAATGGAAACTTGCCAGAAATGAGAAATGGAAACTTTCTACAATAAGGAACTTTCCCAATCAAAGAATGGAAACTTTCCTAAACAGGGATTTTTCCAAGGAAATGGCGCAGAAAATGTAGGGAAATGCAGTTAAAACGTCGCATTAAAATGCTCCTATCATCTTTGCAGCTTTTAAATTTTTTATGATTTAACTCTTGGCTGCTCTAACCATAGCTTCCTCTTTCATGGTTTTAGTTGGTTTACATTGTAGGTTCTGTTACATGAACTCAATGGAAAGTTTACTAGTATTGTGAACTTAACTCATTGACTTGAGAAGAGTTTTTTTTATGAGGATGTCAAGGCAGCCATCAGTTATTGTTTGGCATTTTGGTGTGTTTATTAGTAGAGTTAAATACTATTTACTCCCTATACTTATAGGGTTTCATAGTTTCAGTCCTTGACCTTCGAATTTCACCTAAAAAGTCCTATAAGGAGTAAACAGTATTTAACTCTTAGTAGTATATGTGTCTCATAAACTTGATTTTTTTTGGAGTTGTATATTGCTTTTGTGTATTATACATAGGATCTTAAGCTTTAGGATATCGTGGGGATCATATGGAGGTTAGTATCTTAATTCTAAGCTTTTCTCATCGGGGTACAGATCAGATATTTAACTGCTGGCTATTTGTTTCAGAGACTGCCTATTGGTTGATCCTAAAGAGCTTGCAGACCCATCTTTTAACTCCCAGCAACAGAGGGAAAGGTGATCTTTTAACATTAGCTTACAATTGTGAAAACCAATTTGATTCAAAAACCTCATTTAAATTACTTTTGTGACAAAACTGAATTAGGACCTAATCGACTACATAAATTAAAAACTGAATTAGTGTATTGAAGAATGTTGTATGCGCTTTGTTCTTCTCATGCCCTTGATTCGAACTTGTAGAACATAAATTACTTGCACAATCTGTTATTTTTCTTGCCTTTGCGACTGCTATTGACTGGAATGTTCACTACTAGAAAAACAGGCATTCTCACACAGATGAAATTTGTGTGAATATATACAAATTCACACGGATTTCTGTGTGTATTCGTCTTTTCACACAGTACAGTTGCGGATTTGTAATTTGTACGTGTTGCGAGCGTTTCTAATGCCCTTTCACATAGAAAAGGCTGTATGTGTGTAATATTTGTGTGGACCCCACTTTAATTTCAACAACTACACTTATGTCTGTATTTATATATTCATTGAATTTTCATTAATTTAACTTCATTTAGTTTTTTTTTTGTTCCTCCATTTACTGTATTGTCCTTCATGTGATTTTCCAGAATTGGAGTCTTTCAAATTATCTTGAGAGCTTCTATGATATGCCAGACCCAACAAATCAGTGACTGATCATCTCAGGCTGCTTGATTTCAACCTGATTGAAGCGCAACTCCATGACCAATAGTAACCCAAGCAAGAAGCCAAGCTCTTCGTCATTCCTCACAGCCAATAACAGATGCCTTAGGATAATCATGTTCTTCTTGTTGCCCCGAGCTACAAAATCATGGCCATTGATCAATTTTTAGCAAAGAATTTTGGCTGCCTAAACTATCTCATTCAATAAAACCAGGGAGACACAGAAACATAGTTAAAAGTAATTGAGGAAGTCTAACAGATATGGTTGATGACCAGAAGAAGAACATGCCTTCAAATCTCGAATGAGAGGTAAGTTCATCTTTTCAAGGTAAACACTGCATACTTGATCTTCTCTGGGAGAACCCAGCTAGGCAGGCCCACACTGGCAGGGTCACGATTAGCCACTAAAATTGACTGCGAGGTACTCAAGCACGAGGCCAAGTAGACCGGAGCACCGGAGTCGACTCGCTGAGCATTGACTTGATACAAATTTACGCAAGCGTACGTATCATTGTCAAGATAGGGAAGTATAATACCCAAAGTTTATCGTACCACGGGGATTAGTGGCTAACCCACAATCCTTGGGTAATCGGAAATAAAGACACTTAGCAAACAACAAAAAGAAAAAGAAAATAAATAAAAATGTTAATTTAAGGCACCAAGCCTTAGCAATGCTCGGCTTTGGTTTTCACCAAAGCCTAATCAAAACTAAGAGCCTAGTTGTGGATATGCACAAATGAGTCGAAATTTGTAGAGGGTTTTGAATTGGGAATCAACTAAATTAGACGCAACCGAAAAGTAAACTAAACAACTAATTAACGAACTAGAAAATTAAATTTGGGTTTTCAAATTAATGGGAACATGGGAGTGTCTGGTGATTCACACTAACTATCTTGCAAATATCAATGCCAATTTTACAAATGCATGCATTTCCTATATGTGTCAAGTCTCGTATCTAGTACCGGTTAAGGCTACCAAACCAATTATCCTTTCGGTGTATCGATTATGCCGGTTAGGGCCACAATCAACTCTCTAATTTGGGCATTACGCCGGTTAAGGCCGCAATATCCAAAATTAGAGGCCTAAAGAGCAAGATAATAGAGACCCAAGCAAGCTTAGCTACAATTAAGCTAGCTAATGGTCACCACACTTAAATCCTAGATGCCACAAGACTAATAAGTTGTCAATTTATCAATCTATTCATCGTAATTGCCCACAACATAATTCCAAAGGTTGACAAATCCTAGAAACATGCTTCTAAGGACCAATAAATTCGGATTTAAAGCATACACAATGGAAATTGCATTTATTAAAATTAAAGCATCAATATTTATACAAGATGAGTGAGGGCTTCACAACCCTAACTCCCAACAAAGAAATTACTCACAACCCATAACTATGAACATCAAAGATACAAAATTCAAAGAGAAAAGATTATAGAAGTGTAGGAGAATACAAAGGTAGCCACAATTAGCTAGGAAGCTAATATGACTTCCCTTGAATTACAACTCCCACAAATACCTAAAGCTTGAATCTTGTAGCTCTTGATGAATCCTTGAAGCTTGTGTGAGAAATTCTATGAATACCCAAAAGAAAACTAAAACTATTATGAAAAATGGAGGAAAGGAGGAGAGGAGAGGAGAGAGAGCAGCCCAAAGGGGCTGCCTCTATTTGGTGTGTGCGGCAGCTCTTCAGAGAGAGAGAGAGATGGGGATAATTATGGGTATATGAGGGAATGGATATTCCTATCGGTTTGTGGCTGCAAGAGGAAGAGAAAAAAAAATGATAGAAAATGACATGTGGCAGCAAGTGATAGGAAGAAAGGAAAAAGAAAAAGAAAAAGAAAAAAATAAAGAGAAAAGGGAAGAAATGGTGAAGGAGCCCGTGGGGGGGGGGGAATGGATTCTGATGCTGACGTCATCATTTTTTTCTTTTTCTTTTTCTTTTTCTTTTCTTTTCTTCTTTTCTTCATTCTTCCTTCTTTTTTTTTTCTTTCTTCTCCCTTCTCATTGCATCTCCGCAAATACTATCGGAGGCAATTAGATTTTGTTCCCTTGATGGCATTGACCACAGTTGACCCGTATTGACAATTTCGTCCTTTTGTCGGAAACTCCAATTTGCTCCAATTTCGCACAATTCTCTCTCGTTTCCGCAATTCCGCTTATTTTCTACACAGTAAATAAAAATGGATTAATTACATATTAATTGACATGAGGATTTGCTTATTTATAGTATTTTAGATATAATTACACGCATATAAATGCGTATAATCAAGCATACCTTCCCTTCTTCAAGTAGCGGCCAATCCTACCGACCGGAAATTGCAAACCGGCTTTGATGGAGCGAGTCACCTCCTTCTTCTTGGGGCCATCGGCCTTCCTTCCTCCTGCTTGCACTTTAGACCCCTCTGGAACCTATCAATAGCACAACCCAAACCAACCCCATAAAAAAAAAAATTTCTCAGATCCACAAATAATAGATCTTACACCCATAGATCTACAATAAAGAATCGCAAAAATAGCAAGAAAATTACATAGAATAACAAAGACAATGGTAGAGAGAAATAACCGAAAACCAGATGTAAAGCTTAGTACTTCATATATAGATCTGGAGAGAGAGAGAGAGAGAGAGAGAGAGAGAGAGAGAGACATGAAAAACTTGAATGAAGAAATATTAGAATGACTTAGACAGACCCTGTTGGAAATTTGCAGAAAGCTATTGAAAAGATTTCACATAGATATCTGTGTGAAACCTAGAAATAGAGTGAGCCAACCAAAATTACACTACTAAAATGTACTTAAATTTTTTCTTTCAGTTTATTTTGATATAAAACTCACACGGATGGTCGTGTCAGTTCTAAATATTAACATTTTTTTTTCGGTTACATAAATATTAACACTATTTATATATAATTATGTTTTTACTAAAATCTTATTATTCATATTTTTACACAGATATCCGTGTGAAGAAATATTTCACACGAAAAACCCAGTTTGAACCTTATGTGGGCACAATAGTTTGTGTGAAAAATGTATACACACGGATTTCCGTGTGTACTATAACACTTTATACACGGATATTTGTCTGTCTGAAGCTCTGTGACAACATCATCCGTGTGAAAAGACCTATTTTTCTAGTAGTGGTTCATGATGCCAGGTTCTCACATCTTTTGAATCTGGTTGTGCTACCTCATTAGTAGTTGATAGGTGAGAGATTTCAAACTGTGACTATTATTAATGATCCATTCTCTTCCTACATATACTGCATCATTCTTACAAGTTCTCTTTTGCCCAGACAAGTCATTTATATATAATTGGCATATTCATTCTATGGTTGCTTTTTCTTTCTTATACAATCCATTTGTAGTCTGTTCTCATGTCCCCCATATTGTAACTGTCATCTCTTTTTTATGTGGGCAGTAAGTGAGCTTTTTTTCACGATCAAAACGATGTTCCTTATCTTCCTCATCATTTCTTGTTCTGTCATTCCTATGTCTGCATCTATCCAAGCTTCCTACTGACAACTATGGTCCCAAGTGAATCCAAGCAATGGACATAGTCAAGACAATTACCAGCTCCTTTGAGAAAGGATGTTGGGGCACAAAGTTTTCAAAGAGTTTGAAGCAAGTTCATTCTGGAGCAACTCATTTGTGCATGAAATTCATGGAGCACTGTTATATACCACTTTTTATGATTTTAAGTTCTTTCTTGTATGGTATTGTGCAAGCGGCTCCTCCCGAAAACTCTGTAGCCATGAGGGCTAGGGTTTTCCTTCGCTAAAATTTCTCTCGCTTCCTCACCGATTTTGCTGGGGGAGCCATGGGTGATTCACGTGTGATCTGCAATTGGTCATTCGTCGATGTTGCGACACCAGTTAGGGCTCCTAAGGTGAAAAAACTTTTGCTTTTCTTTTGACTTCATCAGCAATCCCAACACCAGATCTGCCCCAACCTGTGATTAAGGATGGCAGAACTACTGTTAAAATTTCTGAAGATGGTTATCAGTTGGGTTTGGAGAATTGCATGTGTATGTTGATCGGTCGTCTGCAACTGGCATCGACAGAAAGTTCTTATGGTCTGCAAGATCTGCGCCAGAAACTTAGTCTCTTTTGGGGCAACATCGGTCAATGGAAGATCATTCCAATGGGTCGTGGTTACTATTCTTTTCAATTTGCATCTGAGGATTGTATGTCAAGAATTTGGACGATGCGTGCCATTGCTTTGAAGCCTGGAACATTGAGATTCATGCGCTGGGTTCCTAATTTTTCCCCTGCATGTCAGTGTAATACAAATGCCCAAGTTTGGGTGAGGTTATGGGATCTTGGACTCGAGTACTGGGAAGCCCAGACACTCTTTGAAATCACCAATGGAATTGGTGTCCCCATCAGGATTGATGCGAACACACTTGATCGAAAGTTTGGTCTATATGCAAGGGTTTTGGTGGATATTGACCTTTCCACAGAACCCCCATTGGAAATTATGGTAGGAACGTGAGGGTGGTGGAACCCTAGTTTTGGAAGTTGAATATGAACATCTGCCCTTATCATGCTCTCACTGTGGTAATGTGGGTCATGCTATTAGTTCATGTAATTAGCTTCGTCCTTCTCAAGCAAAGGAAGTGAAGGAGAATGACATTAATTCAAGGAGGGGGCGTAAACGAAGTCGACGTGCAAAGAAGAGTAATGTTTTTCAAGTCTACGTTGCTAAGAAAGTGGTGGAGGTGGTTCAACATATTGGAGACCCCTCCTCTGCTGATCCTAATGCATCATCTGGGATTTCACTGATAGTACATAATGACATGGTTGAGACTTCACAGGTTCCAGAGACACAACTTTCTCCTTTGGCTGCACCTTCTCCAAGAGTGCATTCACCAATTCTAGGACCTCCGTCTGTGGGAGGTTTGGCAGGTATTGTAGTTGTACCTACTGTTAATGCTTTTCAGGCCCTCGCAAATGAGTCTGAGACTGATAGCGAGGGAGAAACCACAGAGATACAATCTAGTGATGATGTGCAACGTGGAGCGGATGTTATCATTGAAGAGGATACTATTTCCAAAACTCCTTCCCCTAAGGTGTTAACTAAAGATATGGCTCAGTCAGAATATGATGTTCATAAAGCTAAGTTCTGTTGGGGTGATTTGGAAAATGAAGAACCTCTTGGTAATCATACATATGCTCAGGATGAGTTAAGTCCTCTGTGTTCCTGGTTTGATGAGGGTGAAGCAACTGTGGAAGATGAGAATCTTCTTAAGTCTCTTCCAAAATCTCAAAATAAAAAATTGAAGTCCAAAAGAGATTCATGAGACCCTTACCCTACCCGCAATCAGACGCCTGTTGTGCGTCTTGATCTTTGGTTCAACCGGCTCTGCTTAATCATGCTTATGTTTTGGTTGTCTTTCCGTTTTGTTATTTCTTCTAAAGGGTATTGGCTTCATGTCCCCCCCCCCCCCCTCGGTACTTTTTTTTTATTTAATAAATTATTTTTTTATTTTTTAAGTTCTTTCGTGTATTGGTTTAGCCATGAATTTCAAACGCGATGCTTTTAAAGCAATGTATGTAATTGCATATCTTTTTTTAAATATATATAAAAATAAAATTCTTTTAAATATGAGTGGAAGAAATTGAATTGAAATATATATATATATATATATATTTTAATATAAAAGGACATTTTAAGGCGTGCAAATGCAAGCCATGAATAATATTTTCTGGCGTGCATTGCATGCCGTGAATTGTTTTTTACGGCGTGCTTTTTGTTTATTTACGACGTGCAAAATGCATGCCGTAAATTTAAAATATCATTTTACGGCACAATTTTTAAGGGCCTGTTTTTGCACACCCTAAAAAGTCATTTATGACATATTTTCGCACGGCGTGAATAACTGGTTTTCCTGTAGTGGGTGCAATTCCTTGTCATGGCTTCTATTTCTTGATGCAAACTAAGCAACTCCTTTATGGCTCCTGCTTGTGAAGCCTTAGCTTTATTTGCATGAACTTATGGAGAGAGAATATATGGACACTAGTAGAGGGAGAAATTGAACTTAATTAAGAAGAAAAATTTAATGGATTGATATAGAGATTGGTTTGTGAGCTTTCGCATGGAAAAATGCACGTGTTGGTTAGTACAATTTTGAATCATCATCCGGGATCCCACCCACTGATGCTCCCATATTGAGACGACAAGAATTGTGTAAACCCTCGTACTGGAATAACCAAGCAGTATGTAGCTATAGGCATGGCAATCTAGCTAATAGCTTGAATGATGGGATTCCTAGAGCATTTTCGTTGTATTTGTTGTATGAGCTCTTATAACGATAGTTATCAAAATAAAAGTAGACAATTTCAACCATATTTTTGGACTTATTCACTGATCGCCACCAAGGAAATCTTGTCTCACTATCCCAAATCAGTAGAGAAAAAAAGATAAAGGACTGGATTGCTAAACTATGACCATGATTAGCTCATTCTCTTTCTAGAGATAATTCTATTGTAAATTGGATTTTTCGTTATAATGAAGTTGCGGTACTCTTTCTTATTGATTTCGGGATTGGGCAATGATATAGGGCCTCAATGAGGCCTAAGATTTGTGGCCTCAAATCCTAGGTGTCATGCCATATAAGTAAATAAAAATTTATTTTCAATTCCATATAATATATCTTGCCACATCATACTATTTCAACACCAACTTTACCCTTTTACATTTCCTTTTAGATGTTAATTAGGGGGTGAATCAATTACATTAATGAATTTAATTAGGTGACAAAAAAAATATCAGCTATTAATTTAAGAGATATGTCTATAGATTCTTTGATCAATATTTTTCTTCATTTAATTAAATTATTTCCTTTAATTTTTCTTCCCAAATGGCATTAATATATTGAATTATGTGTCAAGAAATAGACGTTAACTTTTCTTTCCAAATATTGATTAATTTCATCCACAAAAATATAGCATTAGTTAATTGAATTTGAGAAATACTTATGTCTAAATTAAGAGGTACGAAAAAATTACACGTTAGCAGCCATTAATTAACATCTGCAATCTAAATATAAGGGAAAGACAAACAAAAAATAATAAATTCATATTTAACGTTTAAACCCTAGCTACATAAAGAGAAAACAATGAACAAAAGAATAAATACAATCATATGAATATGTATTTTTCACCTTATATTTTCAAAATTTGCAGGAACCTAATAAAGGTTGAATTCATATACATGTGTTATACAAATCTATTAATCGAATGTACGTGCAAATCTATTAACTGAGTTACATGAAATTTTTTCTACTCTTGATTGAAGAAAAAAAAATTGTTGTTTAAATTTAAGCATGAGTGTAATGAAAAAAAATGAAAGAAAGCCAAATTTTTTTTTTTTAGAAGAAAGCCAAAATAATTTAGAGTTATTAGATTTTTGAAGGATAATATGGTATTTTTCTCAATAATGACATGACATGATTTGACAAATAGGTGATTTGTGTAGATGACATGACATGACACTTAAGATTGAGGCCACAAATCTTAGGCCTCATTGAGGCCACAAATCATTTTCCTTTCGGGATTATAGTACTAATTAAAACAAGATTTTCATGAGACCCCTACTTATGTCTTATCTCTCTTTATGTATGTCATGAAACCCCATTGTATAGATGCTATAAATTAGTCCTTATAGGCTGCTGATTTATGATTTCTATAAAATATCTTTATCATCTTGTCTACTAAACTTCGTGTACTTAATTGAGTTTTTATTTAACTAGGGTGTAACTAGGGTTTCTGGGTGGTAAGTTTCTTACTCTTCAAGAGCAAATGTTCTTGGTTTGGTTGAAGCTGATAATGAGAGTGAGCAGGAAATTTTGAAGAAGAAGGTGGGAAGACCTCTTGGGAGCAAGAACAAGAACCCTCACCCACAAAAGAAGGTGAGTGTGACTCCATTGCGCCTCACTTACCTTACTGTTGCTGTTGTTCAGGAGGTTACTCCTAAGGATAAGGGCAAAGGGAAGCTCTAAGCTTTCCGCTTCTCGATACCTAGCATTTAGATGTCTTTTGCTATTTAAGTTTAGTTTCTCTAGTTGTACACCAATTGAGGTCTCTAGGCGATTAGAGTTATTCTAGCAAGGATTTAGGGCTACTTTGGGATTGCTGTGACTTTTAAAAAAACTGTTGCTGCTGTGTTGTGGGAATAATCAGCTATGAATTAAAACAGTTTCGTGTTTGGTAAATAATATTTTTAAAAGTGCTATCAGTACATAAAACAACTGCAGATTGTGTTTTGATCTACAACAGCTTCTAAAAGCAACCTCTGGGCTGTTTCTAAAATATGTTGCCAGTGACCTATAACTTCCAATTAAAGTTGCTTTTTATTTATTTACCAAACACAATAAAATCTAAAGTTTTGAACAAAAGCTGATTTTTTTAAAAGCGAAACAATCCCAAACGGGGCTTTAGATAGTATTGGATTTGTGTTTATATGGCTAGGTCTTAAAATTGTGCTGATCATTTTGTTTACAATGAGGGTTACTTGTCATTTGCTTGGCAGCTTGTGTCATCTAGGTTTTATTTAGTATAAGACAACATATGATGCACGTGTCTTCTGGCCATGGATAAGTAATGAAATTATATATTCTTTTAAAAAAAAAAAAAAAAACTAGGGTTTCATATACTAGTTGTCCTAAAAAACTAAATTGAGATTCCATGATTAACAATTGGTTTCGACTTGGATTAAGTTGAACACTTGCAAGGATATATGTCCCCATTGAGGCTTTTTATTTTTTTTATGTTTCTTTTTCTGCCTCCTCGTAACCTTATTTGAGGAGCTGCTGTATTTATGTTTTCTTTGTTTCCCCGTTCTATGAAAGGAGTTCAGTCAAAAAAAAAAAAAAACGACAACAAGAATCACTTATACCTAGTTAATCTAGTTGGGCCTCGAGTAGTATGGATAAAGTTCCATAAACCTAAAAGTAGAAGACCCATGACTCATCTTTCAAGTCTAGCCCATAGTTTGGCTCGCAGGAGGATATGCGCCCTTCTGATTGGGTTCTTCATCCTCCTTCTACCTTCACCCTTGTTCTCCTTCATGATGCTGGACCAGCTCCTACTTGATAGTCTTTTGTTTTCTGGCTCCTCAGCTTTGTTCTGTTTTGCTGGGGAGTTTCTCTTTCTGGTTTGCTTCTTTTTTTCTTTTCTGTTTCTTTGTTGTAGTTGGTCCCTTTGTGGTTATTGAATGGTTACTAGACAAAAAAAAAAAGAAAAAAAAAAGTCTAGCCCATAGCTTTGAGATCACTTGATTTGATCTTATAAACTGTACTCTAAAATGAGCTCGTCTCTAAAAGATTTTTCTTGGGTTGCTTGATTTTCAAGAATCCAAGACATTTGCTCTCTCTATAGTTTACACAACTATAAACCATTTGTTTCCAGATTGCCCTTAAACAAAGCGTGGAATAATTTGCAAGATTTTATACCACCTAATAATAATGGAGAGTGAAATTTGCACACCCCAATTTACATTCTGCACTCTCTTTCTAATTTTTTAATATTTTCTGATGTCCTCTTATATTTTTCTCATATTACCCTTCTTCTCCAACCAACTTCAAAAAACTGCATCTCATCCTCTCAAACCCGTTTCTCCTCGTTGGCTCATATACATATTTATAAGCCAAAAGTAACAAGAAAACAAAACAAAACCAGAATTGCTGTTATTTCATGGCGGATGAGGAGCTCTATCATACAGAAGAATATGGAGAAAGGAAGAAGGAGGCAGCTGAAGCCAACCTAGTCGGGCGGATCTTCCATTGAGCCAAATTAGCGACAAGGTCTGCAGCTTTGTTGACATCCCAATCCACTAGACGGCGGTGATTCATAATTGCTTGGATTAAAGGGAGACAATCTGATTGAACTATGATAGATGAAGCTGTGGGAAGCTTTGCAGAGAGAACAGACCAGTTGCAGAGCCAAAGCTTCTGCAGCAATCGGAGAGGGGTCAAAGCAATCGGAGCCACTCCATCAATTAAGTTACCAAAAGAGTCTCGAATCAAAGCCCAAAGAGGGCTCATTAGCTTCTCTAATTTCATATTACCAAGATATGAAAGTTCTCAAATTTGTTGTATGACAAAAACCGAAAGATTTGTTTTTCCCGATTTGAGAATTATATTAATCAAGGAAAGTTTTCTCTCATCATTAACTTCTCTGAGGCTTCCTCTGAATCTCAATATGTCTCTTGATTTCGCAATCCCTTTATCCTGACTCCTTTAGTCTCAAATTTTCAATTTGCCTCTCAACAAATTGGATTTTCTTTTTCTTTGGTTTGACTTATTGAAACTTTCAGATAATGAACAAAACTCAATGCAGAAAACAAATAATTTTTTTTGAAGCTTCATGTCTCCAACACACATACAATCTGAGCATGATTTTGGGTATCTCAAATCATTCTTCATTGTATGTATGGGCAATGAATCTGGGCATTCTTTCGATTGAATGATATGATTTTGGAGAATAGGTTGGTGTTGATTGGTATTCATAGCTCAGTGCCTCAGTTCAACAATCAAAATCTTCTATGAAATTTTCTTATACGTTTTACCATAACTTTCCTTGAGAAATTCTAAAGTTCAGCTGCTTAGAAAGAAAACTCTTAGTTAGGGGGAGAGGAGAGAGAGAGAGAGAGAGAGAGAGAGAGAGAGAGAGAGAGAGAGAGAGACGAGAGACGAGAGACGAGAGACGAGAGACGAGAGACGGGTTTTGAGAGGATGAAATGCAGCTTTTTGAAGTTAGTTGGAGAAGGGTAATATGGGAAACAAATATAAGAGGACATCAAAAAATATTAAAAAACTAATAAGGAAGTGCAGAATGTAAATTGGGGTGTGCAAATTTCACTCCCCATAATATATAGTAGCAACTCAAGCGGCATACAAATCATCTTGATTTTCATTATTAAACAAATATGATTGTCTGTAAAAAAAATTGGGATTAAAGCAATGAGTCACTACTAGAAAATTGGCTAATAGCCACCCTCCTTTAGATACACTTTATTAACCGTGCTATTTGAGTAGAGAAAATAACACCCTTTTATATTTTTAGTATCTTTTGCTCTATAGGTACTAAAAACCGTGACAAAACAAAAAATATAATCAACAAAATAATTTAATACACTTATTAAAGACAAAAATCCGTATTCATTGCTAAATAAAAGATTAAATTAATGTATTATATTAAACATCAGATAAGCATCTTATATATACATACGGTTAAGGGTGTGAAAGTAACATGATCTAACTACTTATTTCACATTTAATATATTTAAATTTACAAATTAACCATTCCTTCCATGCAGTCGTATTGGAAAACAAATTTTTTATTTAAAATATTATTAGAGCTTTTTGTATTAATAGTTAATGATTAGTTGCAAATTAACTATCCTATATATCCATCGAATTAATATCTTTGATATTAATAGCTTTTTCTAGTCGATAAGTTTTAGAGAGAGAAACCACGTGGTGTGGTGTGTTGGTCGAACGGCCTAGTCTGGAACCCCTAAGTCTAGCGTTCGAATCCCAGCTCCATCCCGTGGCCAGCAGATTTGAGGGACCTTTTGGGTTCGTGCGTCTGCGGTACAGTGGATTAGTTTGGCTTTCGCCGCAATGTCGGTGCAGGTGTCCTGACGATGGGATACCACTGCATGGGTGTGTGAGTTACTAACAGCTAACTACCTGATAAAAAAAAAGTTGTAGAGAGAGAGAGTTTTAATTGAATATGGACAGCAAATAGTAATCAAATCCCAAATTTTTCTCTTACGATATTCAGTCTTTAATATCCAATTATGCATCAGATTTATTCAAAATATAGGTATAACCACTGCTCATCTCTTCCTTTACCTCCTTGACTTAAGAGCTTCATTTCCAGTTTGAGATCTTTCTTCTTTCTTCTTCTTTTAATCTATTATGTTTTTACTTACTGAAGTTCTTTTTGTTTTTGTTTTTGTTTTGCAGAAGAGCAAGCCGACTTCGCTTGTTTTACTCAAAAGGAATTATGGAATCTACTTCATCAACAGGTATTGAAACAAACTCAAACTCAGTTAACCATCTTCAGATATGAAAAATAACTATAACTGATATTGAGCCTGTTATTCACTTCAAATAGGACTGATATGTGTTCGATATGAAGAAACATCAGCAATGTTAATATCGAAGTACAAGACAAGCATCGACAATGAACCTTGATTAAATATCTTATGATTGGGATTGAGAGATTTTATGTACGGGGAAAAAATGAAAAGACTTTGTGTTTCAGCTTTTGATCTCTCGTTCCTTGCTATCAATTTTGGTTGCTCGATTAGGCCTCGACAATAGAAGAAAGGAGAAAAGGAAAGGAGAGGATGTGATTTTCTGGAATTGGCAATTGAAAGCTCTCTGCAGTATAATAGTATGTACGGATTTTGTGTATTTTCTATCAGGGTATGCAAAATACACAAAAATACGGTGAACAATATTTGGTAAATATGAAATTAAGACCTAAAAACAAAATCTGGAGACAAGAAATAAAAAAGGAAAAAGAAAAAAAAGGGAAAAAAATTTGTAACAGAAAAAAGGAAAAGAAAATAAAACTAATGCAATTTAAAAAAAAAAAATGTGTACACATCAAAGTCATAAGGGTGGCTTTTGGTTAGTGGAGCCTGCAATAGAGAATCCATTTTTTTTATTCCGTGGCTGCACCGTATCCAATGAGTTTTAAATACAGTTATTCATATCCTTTATAGCAAAAGATACAGAAAAATAACAGTGTCCTATGAGGCTTATGCTAGTAGTGAGTTGATTTTCAAAACAAAATCCTACTTTGAGAGACGATATTATTTTTCAATTTCTCATCAGACTTTGGAAAACTGAAAAGATATCGTTTGCAAAGATTAGGAAGAAATCTATACATCAAATCTGTACATTTGATGGCTTAGTTAGTTGCTTTGTCACTTCAAGTCTCAACAAGTTTGAGATTAATTGGGAATCATGTCGGTTAGGTTTTGGTGAGAAGATCCAAACCATTAGTCTTCAGTGTTGCATGTAGAAGTTCAAGCTTTAAAGTAATTGGCTGAATCAGAGATTTAATTTTGCATGTATTTTGATTCTTGATTTAGAATTAGAGTGTTTTTTTTTCTATGTCCGCTTGCGAATCTTATATATCTTTTGACTTTAATAATCTAATGATCGTAAGGCGATATGTGCTGTCTTTTGATTTCAAATTAAAAACTTTAGCATTTCTCCCATAAATTTGACGTTAATTAAAAAGAAAAAATAGAATAAAAAAAATTACAAATGAAATACATTCCGGCCTCTCAACAATAATAGAGTCAAACTACGGCAAAAAAAAAAAACACAAGCAATTAAGCAAATAATACAACTCGCTCGGTTAAGAAGACAGTTATCATACTTATCAAACTTGACAAATAATATTTTTTTTCATTTATAAATTCTTCATACCGGTGCTTTTAGTACATTTGCAATACTTCTAGTGCAAAACATTATTGTTCATAGTTTTTTTTTTTTTTTTAGGAGAAAGATGTTTCAGAGTTTCTTGTTCATAAATAGTGAGTCAAATAGCGACTCGTCAAAGCCAGAGAGATGTGGCGGCACTTAACTCCTTCCTCATTGCTTCGCCACTCGTCCTTAATTTCCACAAGCGCACTAATGAACTCATTTCCTCATTGCTTCCACATTACTTCTGCAAGAGTAACATGCAGAAAAGAACCCGTACCTTAATTTGTCACCTTCCCAATTCTTAGTTGCTTTATCACTTCAAGTCTCAGGCGGCGTTTGAGACTAATTGGGAATCATGTCAATTAGGTTTTGGTGACAAGATCCAAACCATTAGGCTAGCTATTCTTCAGTGTTGTAAGTAGTTCAAGTTTTAAAGTACGGCCGGATCAGAGGTCTAATATTTCCATGAAAAAAGTGATTCAAGAAATTCTAAAGAACGTCCTTAACAAAACAGCTCTAGTCTTTTAAAGAATTCTTTTTGTTGTTTCTGGATACTGAGCTTCTTACAACTCACATTTGGGACCTTAATTACTTTATGTTAAGGGAAGGTAATGCTTATTTTTGAGAATGAAGGGAAGGTAATGCTTTAGCAGATTGCTTTGCATATTTAGGCCATTGGTTTTCTCAAGTGCTTTTTAAAATTTTATTAATTATTAATTTTATTAATGAATGAAAGAATTTTGCAATTCTATAAGTGCAAAATGTCAATAGTTTTTGTGATGCGTGCAAAAAAATATCTTTTCAAGTTTCTTTTTCATGAATAGTGAGTCAAATAGTGACCTTCACTCTTACGAGTCCTCAGAAGTGATGGGTTGCCTGGTCCTCCATGAGTTCCTTGTTCCTTTCTTTTGTTCTTTTGGTTGTTTTGAGGGTCTCATTCCTTATCCTGTTCATGTCGAACCGGTTGGAGGGTTGATTTTTCCTCTCTTTTGTTGCTGTGTATTTGGTCTTTTTGGGCCTTTCCCTTGGCGTTTCCTTGGGTGTTTTATTGATTGAAGTCTATTCACCAACAAAAAAAAAAAAAAAAAAGCCTAGCTAAATTGCTCGACTACTTAATTAGCACCTTCCTCATTGCTTCACCACTCGATCCCTAATTTCAACAAGCAGAATAATTAACTCATTGCTTCCACATTACATCTGCAAGAAAAACATGCAGAAAGAGAACCCGTACCTTAATTTGTCACCTTCTCCAATTCTTAATAATTTTTTTGAAATGAAATCCGAAAGGACCTTGCAAGACCTTATTCAACTCATATGTTCCCAGCTAGTGGAGTACGAATAGTCTCTCGAATACATTTCAAACAAACACTATTCCGTACTAAAAGTCTTCTCGATCATGGATAATGGTCGTGGGATTTTTGGTTCTGTGACTATCCATCTCTATCTTTCTCCTACAGTTGGCCGTCACTAATTGTCCACTGGCCAAGTGGGAAACAACAACCCCCACATGAACTTGTTGGTATTTCCAGGCCAAAAGAAGCCTATGTACGTGTGCCAGACTTGCTCTGGGCCTTTGCTGTTCGTTTAGGGCAAAACACAAGGGCACCAAACTGGTAGCTCTTACTCCGTTTTGCCAAAGAATATATCGATGGCGCACACAGAAGTGCTTAAACTTTGTAATGCTTTGCCAACTACTGAGGCTAGGTTGTTCATGAACTGTGCTTTGTTGTCCCCGTTTTAAACCGAAACATTGCATCTGATCGATATTTCTAACATACTACTTTGGATTCGTATATACGTACCATTAACACAAAGCACACAGAGAGATGGGGAGAAAGAGAAAACAGAAAGTGGATTGGCTGTGCCAGCTTGTCGCTCACCGAAGAGATGGTTGGTCAGTTTGGCAGTGACTGAAACTAATGATTTTTTTTCTTGGTGTTAAGAAAATCTTAAATTGTTTCCAACATTTCGTTATGGGTTTCTAGTAAGTGGCGGATTCATAAATTTTGACTTCTAAAAATACAATTGAAATGTCTAGATCCGATTAATGAAAGTCGATCTACATCTTTTTTTTTTTTTTTCAAAAATCGAAACATGTTGAATCAACTTCTTTGTGTTCGCTCACAACTCTTTTTAACTGCTTATATTCTTGTCAAAGCCTCATTTAGCGATTATGATAAATATCTTTCACCTACATCATTAAAAAAAAAAAGGCAAAATTCATGACATCATAGAACACTTGAAGATACTATTAATCATGTTCATTATGTATTAAATGTGATTGTATAAACACAAAAACAATGGATTTATAAGGCTTTTTAGTATGTATATGGGGTCATCCATGATATACGGTAAAATCAATACAAATCATGTGCCATAGAACTTTCCCTTAATATTAATAATAATCACTCAATCGATCATCCCTAGCTATTAGCTAGTATGATTTTTTTTTTCGACAAATATTAGCTAGTATGATTGCTACAGCTCCGTATGTCATGATTCTCAGTACTTATCATTACATTCATGCACCGATGTACAACTAATCATTGACAGTCTTATAATGAATACCAAAGTATGTGGGAAGCACCAAATTAAGACCAGGCTTAGTGGGGGATTAGCAATTAGAGTATTAAAAATTCATCATTCATTTCTTGTGGAAAAGTGGATGATCTTTCTTCTCTGGCTTTTGTCGTATTGTGTCACCTCTCCTAGTAAAGGTACACAAGGTCTAGATCCTGCTCCTTTCCGCCTCACGTTTATGAGAGGACATGAAAAGAACTTCATTCGCAGAATTCAACACTCTTCTCTATCATACATTATCATATGCTTTGAAGATCGATCATTCACTCTATATGCATCAAATTTATCGATCACATAAATCGTAATAGTACGACTAGCTCGTGTCTCATAAGTGAAAACTTCGCTTGTTAAAATCGGGGTTTAACAAGCTATTAGTTGGATGGTCCATTGTGAGGCTCATGTATATACATTAACCATTTAGAATACAGTTTTGTGTTGCAAGAAATCAATATATTGTGTACCTAGTTCAAATAGGTTTAGCATATTCCTACTTGTAATCGAAAATATTATACTTGTAATTCTTTATAAATAGAGACCTCTATTATCAATGAAAATATCTCAATCTTCTTCCAAATTCTCTTTCTCTAAAACATGTTATGTGCACGAGGCCTAATCCTGAATCAAAAGCGAAAAACCTAAAACCTTATACCCTCTGTGGGCTGCCATTCCTTTTACACTTAACTAGACCTGTCTCGGCCTCCCCTGCACCATTCCTGCAACCCAGAAGCACCGTAGTGCCGCTAGCAAACAACTCTTGACGACCGAGATCGCAAGCCTGCAGCAATCCTGCACCAGGATCAAAAGCACTGTTGCAATCCTGACAAAAAGCCTTCGAGAAATTTTCCAAGTAAGTTTTATTAAACGTTCATACTTTCATTTAAATTCTCGATTTACTTTGGGAATTCTTATATCCCTTCTTCTACCTCTCACCTTTCTTCTAACGTGTGATTCTAAACCGAACTATGGGGGTTTATGCTATTCTAAACATAGGTTCGTTGAGAATTTGAACAAGTTTTGTTCCTGGCCATTATTGAAAAATCATTGTTTCGGTCTAATCCAAAAAATCCTTGGAAATTAATTTATTGGTAGCGGTTTGCGCCCAAAAATTTACTTTATGTTCGTAAAAGCATCTAAGGCTCCGAAATACTAGCTCGACTTCTCCCCATTGGACACTACTTGAGTATATGGCTGTAAATAACCCTAGAAGTATATGGGTTGCGCTTGAAGAGAGCATTAGGAATGTCCAAGACTCCCACCTCCCCAAATTGAGCAAGAGATGGGCTAATCTCCATTTCGCAGCCTTTAAGTCTGTACTAGAGTACAATTCAGAAGCCCTCAGTATCATATCAATGATGAAATCTCATAATTGGATTATTACAGAAGAGGAATTGATTGAGTAAACTCTCTCTACCTTCCTCGTCTCTGCAATGATGATAGCCAAGCAATATCAGATTGATATCCAAGTTAGATGGATCAAGAGATTTCATCAACAACTTATTTCAGCGATGTCCGTTGCTGAACAACACGAGAATATTCTCATGAAGAATTATAATTCCTGACCCGTTAGAACTAAGGCTATTTCAGACTCGAATTATAATGACGTCCCTAAGGGAGGCCGTTACGAGCAAAACCATGAACCTAAAGGGCAATTGATCAGGACGATATGGTCCATATGATCGCTCAGCATAAGAAAGGAATCCACCAGAACAACCAGCAAAATCGCAGCCGTAGAGGTCACAGTGGACAAAGAAAATTGCCACCGTTGCCGGCTTTAGGGGTCATGGCATGTGCATAAATTTCGCACTTCAAACAAAGAGGGGCAACCAAATATTGAGTAATAGTGAGATGTATTTCCGATGTGGAGCATTCGATCATTGGGAAAATGTATGTAGAACACTAAATGTGGTAGCGCATACAAGATCATAAAAACGCAAGAGAATCTCATCACGTCAAACTTAGTGAAAATATCAAGCTCGAGGTTGCAGACTTTAACTATGCCAAAGTCGATGACATGGAAATCACTTTCAATTAGAACCTTTTTATTTCCAAGGTTGATTGCAATGACATTTGTCATATTTTATTAATAAACATTGGTCTTAGCTTCCCTTCAAATAGGCTCATCCAATTAAATGTGATGTCTAGGCAAGCTTTGAATAAGAGAAGTGTTTTCAAGTGAGTCTCGCTCCACCAAAATCTCTTCCTACCTTACTTGGTTGCGGCTGATTGGAGTTGCTGAAATTAAGTGACAACCATTGTTTTGAATTCATTTGGATTAGCTTCTTTACAAGACTTTTGATGTAATCATTGGCTTATATTGAGCTTTAGAGATATTCGAGTCAATGAATATTATGTGGAAACGCATTGTGAAAATGGGAATGAATTCATTTGCATTACCTCTAATGATTGCAGACGTAAGCGCATCTTAGAGTAACTTAGGTATCTCTTTAGTGGACTCTACGCCGGGAGGATCAGTGCACGAAGCTACCGCTGGTGATAACTGCATGGCGGTAAGTCAGGACCCAGCACCTGCTAGGAAGCTCGGGAGGCCCGTGGGTTTGATGGATACTCGCCCTAAGAAGATAGAAAACTTGGCACAATCCAATGTATTGATCATCGAAGCTCAAAATCTGTCCCATGAGGATATTCCAAATTATGGTTATGTTGAAGAGATATCATTGGGGGACACTTTAACATTAGAACCAATTTCTAAAAATAGAGAGATCTCTGTTAATTAAACTATTGTAGATGAGATGTGGGATCGACAAGCCATCATTTGTGATGATGCATTCGCATATTTTGTTGCCCGTGAAATTATTGATTCTGATGATATCGAACCTCGGTCCTTTGATTTTGGGCTGGTGATGTCGACACCCCCCTTAATGTAACACATGTTGTAAGGTACAAAGCTCCCCTTGTGGCGCAAGTCTTCTTTCAACGCTCTGGAATGATTACGAAGAGACATGCTCTCCCGTAATGGACGTTATAACGTTCCGCTATCTTATCACTTTGATAGTTTCTGAAAAACTGAACATGCACCTTATGGATGTAGTCATAGCATATCTCTATGGGTATCTAGATACATAGATATATATGAAGGTTCATGATGGACTTTAATTACCTGAATCAAGTAGCTCTTAGCCATAAAGCGTGTTTTTGATTAGATTAAAACACTCACTTTACGTATTAAAGTAATATGGATGATTAGATTGAAATGCTTACTTTACAGAGTAAAGCAATCTGAACGGATGTGGTATAATAATCTAAGTGATTACTTGATTGAGAAAGGATATATCAATAATGCCCATGCGTTTTCATTAAAAAGACAAGTTATATGTTTGATATTGTTGCGGTATATGTCTATGACATGAACATAATTGGAACTCTAGAGAAGTTAAAAGAAACCACAGAACACCTAAAATCTGAATTTGAGATGAAAGATCTGAGGAAAATATAATTTTGTCTCGATTTAGAACTTGAGCACCATATTGATCGAATTCTGATTCATCAATCAGTTCACACACAAAAGATGTTTAGGAGCTTTAATAAAGATAAGGTCAAGCATGTTAGCACTCCCATGGTTGTCCGTCCATTTCTTCCCAGGGATGATGATGAAGATGTGTTTGAGGCTGAAGTACCTTATCTAGGTGCAATAAGCGTATTATTGTACTTAGCGCAATGCACAATACCAGATATCTCATTCGCTGTGAACTTGTTAGTTAGATATAGCTATACGTGAACACAACGCCATTGGACTCGTGTAAAGAATATATTTTGTTATCTAAAGGTACAATTGATATGGACTTATTCTATCCCTACAAACTATAAAACCAAGGAATCAGACTCCACATATCATGGATCTGCCGCCGCCGGTCGGCGTGCATCCTCCCTTCATCAAAAGTCAAATGATGTTTTGATGCGATGTGCTGATGCTGGGTATCTCTTGGACCCGTACAAAGGTTGCTCCCAAACTCGTTATGTGTTTACCATGGAAAACATCGCACTATCTTAGAGGTCTAATAAACAGATCATTGTCTCTACTTCTTCGAATCATGCAGAGATTATTGCTATTCACGAGGTTGTCCAAGAATATATCTGACTTAGGTCCATAATTGGGCATATTCGAAGTACATGTGTTTGAAGTCTACCACAAATAAACCTATATGCATTTAATAGGATAATGTTGCTTGCATTAAATAAATGAAGTAAGGTTTCATCAAAAGCAACAACACCAAGCATATATCATCTAAGTTATTCTACATTTAGCAATAACAAACACTCCTCAAGATTGAAGTGAATCAAGTCCAATATAAAGATAATGTAAGTAAATTTCGCACCTCAAACAAAGAGGGACAACCAAATATCGAGTAATAGTGAGATGTGTTTCCGATGTGGAGCATTCGATCATTGGGCAAATTTATGTAGAGCACCAAATGTGGTAGCACATACAAGATCGTGAAAACGCAAGAGAATCCCATCAAGTCAAACTTAGAGAAAATGTCGAGGCGTGGAGCTCGAGGTTGCAGACTTCAACTCTGCCAAAGTCGATGACATGGAAATCTCTTTCGATTAGAACCTTTTTATTTCCAAGGATGATGGACATGACAATTGTCATATTTTATTAATAAACATTGGTTTTAACTTCCCTTCAAATAGGCTCATCTAGTTAAATGCGATGTCAAGGCAAGGTTTGAACAAGAGAAGTATCTTCAAGTGAGTCTCGCTCCACCAAAATCTCTTCCTACCTTACTTGGTCGTGGTTGATTGGAGTTACCGAAATTAAGTGATGACCATTGTTTTGAATTCATTTGCATTAGCTTCTTTTCAAGACTTTCGATGTAATCATTGACTTCTATTGAGCTTTAGAGATATTCAAGCCAACATATATTATGCGGAAACGCATTGTGAAAATGGGAATAAATTCCTTTGCATTACCTCTAATGATTGCGGACGTAAGCATATCTTAGAGTAACTTATGTGTCTCTCTAATGGGCTCTACGTTACCACTATACGAGCTATTGAATCTAACAATGTCATATGATATGACTTATGAGATTCCGACACATTGGCTTTGGCATGATATGTTAGGTCATCCTTGTAGTGATATGATGATCCGCATTCTTAAAACTTCAAACATACATTCTTTCTTTCGAGTTACACGAAGAAAGAATCAAAAGTTGATTTATGGAGACCCCCTGACCGTTGTAGTCATTGTTCCCCTGCAACAATCAAATGCTTCCGACACCACTTGTGGCGTCTTGGTCTCCTAATCTGCTTCCACCGCCAATTGCGGCATCATGGCACAACCAAAATTCTCATTAGTTTCTTCTAAGGTCCATTGCTCGTTTTGCAAAGCCCTTAGAAAAATTGAAACCGAGACCGTCTGACCCAAAAGATATAAAAGAACTCATTCCTTTTTTACACAAAATCTAAGGGGATATTTGTGGACCTATTCAACCACTTTGTAGATCATTTAGATACTTTATGGTGTTGGTTAATGCGTCGACCTACTAGTCACATGTTGCACTCTTGTCAAAATATAATGTTGCTTATGTTAAACTCTTAGCACAAATTATTCATCTACCGGCTCACCACACGGATCATCTTATTAAGTCAATATGTCTTAATAATGTTAAAGAGTTTATATCGAAAACTTTTGATGATTATTGCATGTCCATTGAGATTGACGTTGAACCATTCGGTTCCCTATGTTCACACGTCTCGCGGAAGCCGGCATTAAAAGATTGCAAATGGTTGCTCGAACGTTTGTAATGCACACTAATATTGGCCTACAAAAATTATCCGAACTCCCATAATTAAAAAAGTAAGTGATTTTAATTTAGTTAGATAAGGTTAAAAAATAAAAACACAATCTACCTCCAGATTCACGAACGATGTCAGAAAATGGATTAACTGTTACCCACATCATGCCCAGACGCCCAGTGTCTTATTAGGGTTTTAGGATCAGTTAGGATCCAATGGGATAAAGCCAGGTGGTTTTGACTGCATATTTGACTTCTGTCATTTCACTTCACTGAAGTCTAATCCTAGCTCTAAATATATAAAAATGGCACCTAGCCAATGGAACTTCGACAGGCATGTGCTTACGACGTTGTCCTATAATTTCAGTACTATACTAGTATACATTATTTTGTTGGCACTGATTCCTACTTTGAGATTTCCCATCAATGGTGGAGAAAAGTTGTGAATAATTCGTCCTATTTCTTAATCATAATTGAACAAGATCGAACCAAATTGTCAGCAGCTATTACATTCTCAGTTATCGTTCAATCCAAAAGTCCTTATCCATCAAAGCAGACATGTTTTGTCAGATCATTAGATCTTGCTTAGATATGTCCAGGAGCACTATAAATAATTTTATATATCAAGTCATTTCGAAGATCATTATCAGTAACTGATCAATTTCGAAGGCTAAACATCACCTACTAAAAACATTCAATGAACAATGTTGATAGAAGTTCCCTTTTTGACAAGTAACAATGTTAGATATCATGTAGATCCTAGAGATTTTTTTTGATATTTTAATTTAGTTTATTTTACACCAAGATTTTCATATAATTTGTATCAATTTTAGAATTTTTTGTCTTCATGTCAGTCAATGATTTCTGGAGCTCACCAAGCTCTAGTTGTAAGTTCCAAACTCTTGAAAGAAGTTCATGTGTTTTGCACAAGAGGAATTCAAAAACTCTAAAGTAGACATATTTTATCTTATTGTTCTTCTGTTATTTTGATAAGAGAAAGAGTGCTTCTATTCATACCTTCACATTTGATATATAGACCTCCCTAAATTTTTGTAAACATTTGTTTGCTATTTTACCCTCTAAAAATCTATAAAAAAAAATATAAAAAAAATTAACATGAAAAAAACCCAATCATGTATACCATCTTCATGTCCATGATTCATCATCTTTCTCTGTTGGTTTTCTCTCATATTATTTTTCTTTCTCCGAGACCTCTTTCTCTCTGTTGTTTCTCTAGTTTGCCTCAAAATTCTCAGTAAGAACTTGGTGGTGTCTTGGTGATTACTAATTGCTATAGAATTGGGTGACTGAATTTTGCAAAAGTCTTGGTATATATCCAAAACACTTTCGAATCCAATAGTCTTTTCAAAACAAAAACTTCTCACTCACTATCTTCTTCGATATCATCTTCTTTTATTTTAGGTTTTCATAAAGGCATGGGAGCATTTTATAGGAATTGGGAAGCTTTCAAACTGTGCTAGAGTGAATTATTTATCAACGATTGATGCTGGCTTTCACGAGTTGGAGTTCTAGTTATGTGTAAAATTGTAACATCTTGTTGTGGAATGAAGAACATACATGAATCATCTATATTAATTGATGTGGTTCAAGATTAACCCAATTCCATATCATATGAACTCAAACATATATATGAATCATCAATCTAAGACATTGCGTGTGAGAAAAAAGATACACACACACACAAAGAAAGAGAAAGAGTGCGCTGGGGAGAGAGCAGAGAAATAGAGGAGAAAGAAAGAAGACTAATGGAATATGGAGGTCATTTTTTGTCTCAAGGGATTGGAGGTCTAAATAGCTTTTCATTTTGTGTTTTGACGAACTAAACTAAATAGGTAGTTTTACAGTTTTCTAAAGGGGCATAATAGGAAATAAATTTTTACAAAAATTTGGAGAGGTCCACATATCAAATGTGGAAGTATGAATAGAAACACCCTAAAATATGTAGATGACCATAAGAGAGTTTTTGACCGAGACCACACTAATGTCTCATTGAGTGTTAAGATTTGTTACTTGTACAAGGATAGTAGCATTACGGATAAAATCCATAGTGCAAGCTCTAGACTCTAGACCAAGAGAAGTTTTGACTACTCAACCGACTAAGTTTCATGTCGACACTTGCTCTATATAAAGATAGGTCCATCAAGTTATGTAAATCCATATTCACATCCGATAGTTACTTTAAGACTTGTTGTTGGCACTTTTTCTTTACACTTTCTGTAAAGCGTTAGAGGTTTAATAATTTCCAAAACAGAACAAAAGAGAGATTGTTGAGAGATGTATCACAAATGGCAAATTAAGCAAACACTATCCTCGCGTTTAACACGGTGTTTACCTTCATTAGGGGTCAAAGGAATGCAGTGATGGCAATGGCAATGGCCGGCGAACGCCAAATTAAAAGAGAACATGCTCAGGAGCTTCCTGTTAAAGAGCAAAATTGTAGCACGTGTGACTTTGTACGTACATCTTTGTTTGATATGATCTAGCATGTGAAAAAATCTAATCTCTTTGTACATAAAATGTGTGGATAGAAGCCACTAATGACAGAGATGGGTTTGTTAGCTAGGGCAAAGTGTTGTGATGAGAGCAAGCAGGACCCTAGTTTATATATTTTTAGAAGCGATCATTACAAGTGATTACGCATTCAGTATATAGTTAAGATCGATTTTTCACAACATACGAGTGACTTTCAACCGTAAATATCTATAAACTCGTATTTAGAATTAAGATTGGCCCAAATTACAGAGATATCTCAAGAGATACTAATGATTGAGACACATAACTTTTAGTTCTCAATGAAGTAGGAGATCTACATGAGAATGCACACCATTTTATTTGTTAAATAAAAATCTAGGTACAATTCCCAAAGATCTTGGCCTTCACATGATTCATGAATCACTGAAGATTATATATGAAAACCCCATGCAGCTAGTGACTAATTCTAAATATACTAAAGCTCGTGGCACTGTTTATAAGAGCATGAAAAGACAGTTTTACCCTTTATTTTTTGTGATTTACGGTTTACCATTCCATTGTGAATGACGGTTTTGCCCCCTGATTATGACTGAAATTACAATCTTGCCATATCCTTTCATTTTTATTTTTTTTAAGAGAGAATAATTCTATTTTGTATCGGTAGAAATTCTACAAATCATGGAATTTTTTTTTTTTGCATCACATTTGTTGCTAATCTATTATTAACAACAAAACAAATTTTAGTACTGCCGATATTTTTTAGATTGTGAATATTTATCTATTACATATGAAACTTAAAAAAAAACAAACCCGCAACATCACGGAGTTCAATTAATTTGCTATCATGTGATCTAATACCTACAAAATTGATCTTTTCAGATGTGCAGTATAACCATGCCTACCAAAATTCTGGAGCAGCCCGAAGTAAACAATAACACCAATGCATCATCCACGTGTCCTTCTCTAACAGTAGCTTTGCATACTTTCTTGGCACGTCATCATTTCCCTGTCTCATACAATGTTTTTTTTTATTTTTATTTTTTATCAGCTGTCTCATACATTGTTTGTAGTAGAATACTGTAAACTCATCCATAATATAAGTAATTTATAGAGAAAGCGAAGAACAGGCCAAAAGAAAAAAGAGAAGTTAGGAGGCAAGTTCATGAATCCAACCCCATGTCCTCTCCTATATAAACCCCTCACTACCCAACTAGCTCAGTCACACTCACACAAAATCTCAATCCCAAACAAATCCCATCCAACCAATCAAAATGCCTTCATCTTCTTCTTCTGTGACTGTGGTTTCAAAATGCACAGTTTATCCCAACCAAAAATCCACAATCAAATCCCTCAAGCTTTCGGTCTCAGACCTTCCCATGCTCTCCTGCCATTACATTCAGAAGGGAGTTCTGTTTAATTCCCCACCTTACTCCATCAACGACCTTGTCAATTCTCTCAAGCAATCTCTCTCCGTTGCCCTGACTCACTTCCCGGCTCTCGCCGGCCGTTTCCAGACGGACTCCGACGGGTACGTCCACATCCTCTGCAACAACGCCGGCGCCGATTTCATCCAGGCCAAGGCCAAACACCTAACCGTCGACGGCGTTCTGCCTCCTAATTGCGACGTCCCTCATTGCTTCAAAGAGTTCTTCACCTTGGACAGGACCATTAGCTACTCCGGCCACGACAAGCCTTTGGCGGCCGTACAGGTCACAGAGCTCGCCGACGGCGTCTTCATCGGCTGCACTGTCAACCACTCCGTCACCGACGGGACCTCCTTCTGGCATTTCTTCAACACCTTCGCCGAAATAAACAGAGGCGCCCTGAAAATCTCCAAGTCGCCGGACTTCTCCCGCGACACAGTCTTCAACTCTTCGGCGGTGCTTCGTGTCCCTGAAGGCGGCCCTAAGATCACCTTCTCCGGCAACGAGCCGTTGAGAGAGAGAATTTTCCACTTCACTAGAGAATCAATTCTGAAACTGAAATTCAGGGCCAATAACAACGCCGCCCGTAACGGCTTCTCCGAATCCGCCGAGATTTTCGGGAAGGCACGCAACGACACCTGGGATCCCGCTTCCCGAGACAACAACGGCTCTGCCAAAGCAAGAACGGAAATCTCGTCCTTCCAGTCGCTGAGCGCGCAGCTCTGGCGCTCGGTGACACGTGCCAGGAGCTTAGACCGGTCCAAACCGACGACGTTTCGGATGGCGGTGAATTGCCGCCACAGGCTGGAGCCGAAGATGGACTCGCACTACTTCGGGAACGCGATTCAGAGCATCCCGACCATCGCCACCGTCGGCGATCTCCTATCTCATGACCTGCGGTGGGGGGCTGATCTGCTGCACAAGAACGTGGTGGCGCACGACAGCGACACGGTGCGCCGCGGCGTAGAGGATTGGGAGAGCGCACCGAGGTTGTTCCCGCTGGGGAACTTCGACGGTGCTTCAATGACGATGGGGAGCTCGCCGAGATTTCCTATGTACAACAATGACTTCGGATGGGGGCTGCCCTTGGCCGTAAGGAGCGGTAGGGCTAATAAGTTCGACGGTAAGATATCGGCGTTTCCGGGACGAGAGGGGAACGGAAGCGTTGATCTCGAGGTGGTTTTGGCGCCGGAGACGATGGCGGGGCTGGAGTGCGATGAGGAGTTCATGCAGTACGTAACTGTGGTGTGAGCAGTTTTTGTTCAAATTACCGTTAATGTTTGGGGGTGTTGAAAGTTTGAAATGGGGTCAAAACTCGTTGATGGATTTGAACGGTTGTGATGAGACGTGAAACAGCGACGTTTTGCCAAGTACTGTTGTGATGTGTACCATATAATTAGATTTATGTATAATTAATCCCCGGTGTTAATTAAGTACCACGTGACGAAATTTGCAAATAATCCAATGACTAATGATGGAGTTCCTAATTTCTGTCTTTGATTATTATGTGTTTGTACCAAATATGTGGTTCAACTGCTAGTGGAGTAGAAAGTAGGAACGAAATCGACTGAGCTGTCTCTGGGGATTCGCTAGGAATCTTCCTTATTTGTATGAGTACCTAATCATATTAGTGTGTTTTTGTTATAATTAAGCGAAGATGATATGTACCATCTTTGGGAATATGTAATGTACTTTAAATTATTCAATCATAGTTAGATTCTAGAACAAGTAAATCGAATGATTGAAAATCAAAACCTTCAGATGCTCTGTAGAAGTTCTTGAGTTAACTCACTACACCAATAACAATAATTAGAGATGGATAGAAATTGCCGGTATAACCTTTAGGGCGTGTTTGTTATGTAAGATTGGATGAGATTGAATATCCTCATCTAGTGTAACAGAAGCTATTCGGTGTCTGGCAATAACATGGACTATTAAATAAGGCTCTAAAATTTCGAAAACTCCCCAACACTTTCTATCACAATGACACAAAAAATCATGGGATTGTGGAAGTCTTGTTCTACTCTTCGCCTCAGTTCATCATTCTCTCATCATCCTCACCTCCTTAAACCTACAATTCAACTTTGTCTGGATCGTTAGGCTTTCAATTTATTCTCACCGATTCCTTAATTTCTCTATAGAAAGGGGTTTCTGATTCTTTAATCGCCCCCTTTCTCTCTCTATCTCTCTCTTCGATTTCATATCGGGTAAGCCACTGGCAGATCGCGACTCCACTAGATACATATCAATTTCTGTCAGATCAAATACATATCAATTTCTCTCTCTAAGTTTATGCCGGCCATTCTTATTAGCAAGCCAAACAATCGCTTTTGGAAAGCTTAATTAATGAGAGTAAAAATGGTTGATACTGATCAGTAATTGGAAAGTTGGGATCTGATGCTTTGATTGGATGTATTTTTCTACTCAAATGTTGCCAATTGATCTAGACTTTAAGTTTTCTCCAGGTAATGATTTTCTACTGAAATGCTGTCTATTGATTTGGATTTCCTACTGAAATGTTGCCTAGCTATTAGTATTATAATTCTCCTCCTTAGTCATACCAACACCAAACAGAAGTCATGTAATACTATAGCATAAAACATGTTAGAGGAGTCCACGATCATTATAGAAATTAAGGTGGACAATAATAGTCATGTGAAACAAGCAAACAAACATGTTAGATTAAAAACTACCCAATGTTGCCTCTAACAGGGACTTCATGTTTAATGATTACTTCTTGATGAATATAGCGAGGGCATTAATGTGGTAAACTACTAGGTGATTTATTACTTCATCATGGAATAAATAGGGGAATAATATCTCATACGCTAATACATTCTGTTGGTACGTGATTGATTACTTCCCACCATGCTTAGGAATTGTATATTTGTTTCTTAGTAGGCACTGGGGATTGTAAATGTCGTCCACAGCATTTGTGTTTTAAGTTGTCAAGCTTTGAGATCAAGTGAAAAAGCAAAAGGGTTGAAACATTTAGAATAATGCACCCGAAGCTTCGAAATTAAGTATATGTTTGAAGATCATTTCGATGTATTGAGGGCAATAAATTTGGTAAAGTTAATATTGGCAAAGTGGGTGATTGAGTACTTCATCATGGAATAATAAGGACAGTAATCTCTCATCGGCCAATACATTGTGTCGGTGATCGATTAATTACTTTCCATCTAGGTCTCGTTTGGTTCATGGAATGAAAGATTCGTCTTTCCCATGAGAAGGGAAATAAAATTTCCCAAGACCTTTCCATTATGATATTTGATAACATTAGGAAAGTTTTCAAGAAACTTGTTAAAAAGTTTGTAATTAATGTAATAAAATAATGTTTTGTGAGTAATAAATACAAGGAAAGAATGAGGAAAAGTTATTCATTTGGTGTTTGAAATGAACGACTTTCCCTCTTATTTTCCTTTCCTTCAGGAAAATATTTCCTTTCATTTTGTATCCCAAATGCAAGAAATGAATAATTTTCATTTCCTGATATTTATTTTCCGCGAACCAAATGTGACCTAGTGTTTACCTAGCGTTTGATCTCGATCTTTTGAGAAAATGCATGGTACAAAATTAGGAACGTAAATTTATTTCTAATAAAAAGCGTGAACAACATTGACATGACATGAATACAGCATGACACGTACAGACTCGTGAATGCATCAATGATCCCTTGGTTTCATTGAACAGGCGATTGTGTTTCTCAAGATTGTGAAAGTATTGGCCTTGGTTTCATTTGATCGATCTGCAATACTGGGCAGGACAAGATCCAGTGATGCAGAAACATCATGATCATATCTAACAATGGCCCCCGCATATCCCCAGCGAATCAATATGATCTCAACCTCAACCATTCAATCCCAAATGCCAAACTTTTTCATGTGACTGGCTGAGTGTACTTGTGTAGCGTGTCAGCAATGCATTGCACATCGCACTGTACTCGAAAGCTTTGAGAAGAGGAGATGCACGACTCAGTTGTACATGTTTCAGAAATACTCCTCACCATTCAATTCCCTGTTAGATCATCTTGTACCTTTGACAAGTTCATTTTTTACCGTCTTCTTTCTTACACGTATGCTGCTTCAAGTTTAGGGATTAACTACGTACGATCCTCATTATAAAAGGGTTGATTTTAAGTAGTTTTTGCAATGTTAGTGATGAAAGTTGTTGCTGATCGAGCGATCTTCATACTCCTCTTCTTGACATTTGAAAATGCTTTGGTGATTTCCGGAAGAGAACTACCATCCCTTGCCTTGACGGAATCCTAATCCTTCTTATATCACTACTTGTGCTGAACTTAAGGGCAGTGACCGAAGGTGGTTCAGGTAAGCTAGAGCTAATTACGGTTGGCGGAATGCCAGAAACTAGCTGCAAATATCTTGGAACGTGCAAATGTGCAATGCCCTAGTGAGAAGGACCTCAATCGTCCAAATTCAATCCCATATATGAACTATGAAGTACTTATTGGTACAAGGGAATGCAATGGATCTGGGATAGCGTGGTCCATGGCACTTGGTACTACTTATCTACTTTCTCAAATATGTGAACACAGACATCACACGAATTGGTGGTGGAGTTATTCCTACGTACCAGAGCTGCTGAATAGCTATAGATCGAATATTAAAAAGTAATAAAGAGAGTTAGTCTTTAAGAGAGCTACGTTATGAACTTCATGCTATAAACCTAAACTGGAAGCTAATAGTAAAATATTCCGGTGCTGGTAGTTGAGCGGTTGAACCTGGAAACTTAGTAGCCTAGACACCAGATTCTAGGGATTATCTACTGCAATATTAGTTCAAAGTCCTGGGCCAGGGAAGAAACTTACGCGGGCGTTATTATTTAGTGGCAATTTTTTTGGCAAATAATAAAAGAAAAAGGCTTGCTTTAAAAAGTATTCCGTACGCTCAGGGATTTGAACCCAGAAACTCAAACCTTTTAGACAATACTAAAGAACTGCACTGGCGGATTGTGATGGGATTATACGAAATACATAGTTGATATATACTAATTTGTATCCTTTGACTATCAACAAATCCGCTGTAGCACACTATAAAATGGTAGATGTACTCAATCGGGTTATCGGGTGAGACTCCCGGCAGCGGAAGAATCCTTATTATTATTTTTTTTTTCCTTTTTGTTTTTGTATTTCTTTTCTATAATGGCAATGGAGCCCAAAAACCTCTCGTCCATCCCTTTCTCCTTTCACTTATCCATCAGGTGGAGCATGATGTCAGTACTGGAACGCTGATCCTCGGCCACTCTTCGTCGAACAAAGTTTCTGCATCACGATTTGAGGTTCAGTTGAGTCCAAAAACTCAAAAAGTAAAAATGGATTTTGTCAATTTAACCCAATTCTACCGATTTTTTTCTCACTTACCATATTAAGATTTTTTAATTCTCCTTTACCCAAAACACTTTAAGGAGTATTCTAAAAAAATTTCGGTAACCGCCCGACCCGCACGGCAAAAAACGGGTTGGTTACCGAACCGATTAAAAAAAACACCGAAAAATGTTATAGGGCCACCGAACCATATATATGCGGATCAGAATCGGGTCGCTGTCCAAAACCGCCCGATTACAACCGCCCGACCTGATTTATATTTAATTATTAAAATAGGTGTTCAATTCTCATTGGATAAAATTGGAGCCTATGTGAACTAGACTACACCCAATCCTGATATCTAACCTAACCCTCGAGACCGCACTCGGCCCCTCATTTCTCACCTTTTCTCTTCTCTCACACGGCCGTTTCTCTCTTCTCTCACACCTCTGAAACTTGAAACCCAGAAAAATTGAATCCCAGATTTCCTCAAAGGCTTAAATAATTAAAATTTTCTTTGGTATGGATTGCTTTGTGATGTTGTTATTTGATTTGGAAGCGAATTGTTCATGCATAATCGAATGAAGAGTGATTGCTGAAGATTAATTAAGATGGATTGAAATCTTATCTGTAAGCTCAATCGTTCAGCATATTTTGCTTATTGACTTATAAGCTTGTAATGATATTTCTGGGATACAATTAAAGCTGCAAGGTTTGTTCATGGGTATATGAATTAGTTTATATGTATGATCCTCTATGGGTGTCAATCTTCTTCGTCTTTTATTCTTGTTCATTTGTTTTCCCACACCAACACCAACTCGTACCGAACCAAGAATCGGCGCAGCTAACAAAAAAGCGATTGCGGTGTCAAATATAGTCAAACCGTAAACTGCGGTTCGGATGCGGGTTGGGCCTAAAACCGACCCGCACCAAACCGTGCCCAGGCCTACCATAAAGTTTTTTTTATTTTTTATTTTTGAAACTATTTTACCCTCACCCCTTTGTTACTGAGAGAGAGAGAGAGAGAGAGAGAGAGAGAGAGAGAGAGAGAGAGAGAGAGAGAGAGAGAGAGACCATAGGAAACTATGCCGGAATCCGGTCACCTGTCATTGGATTCCAGCAGTCAGTTGGCGGATTACGGCCAACTTTAGCTGGAATCCGATCACCGGCAGCCGCCTATCGCACTTTTCTGAAAACCTCGCCGGAGATCCTAAAATAGGTCATCAGAGATCTCATAGGTCACCGGAAAAGGTTTATTGCCCTCTAAATAGACCTCTATTGGCCCTCAATAGACCTCTATTGCCCCAATAGTGGGGTAATAAACCTCTATTGACTCTCAATAGATGTCTATTGGAGAGCAATAGAGGTTTATGAAATCTCGCCGGAAGTCCCCAAAGAGGTTGTCAGAGATCTCATATGGGGCCGGAAAAGTTTATTGCCTCTTGAATAGACCTGTATTACCCCGCAATAGACGTTTCGGTCATCGGAATGGAAACAAATCTCCATAAAATTAGACAAATAAAACTTTAATTAAAGAAAAAAAATAAGAAATTTACATCAATTCAAAACATTTATTGCCCCCCAATAAACCTTTAACAGACCCCTCTGATGCTCAGTAATATAACTTTTTCTTTTCTTTTTGGACCTTCTGCCCCTATTTTACCAAAAAAAAAACACCACAAAGGATCTTTCCATAAAAAAAAAAAACATCACAACCACCTTTATTGTTAATTAGTTTTGTTGATCTCAAAACATTTTAAGAAGCAATGTTTCAAGTAAATGAGCATAGTTTCCCAACCATTGTTTCAAAACAGGCAAGAAAAGAGAAAGACAGAGACATTGAACAATCTGAAAACATTTAAAGCCAAGCAAATGCTTGCAGCCTCGTTTTCTATACATTAAATCCCAAACTATAACCAATTCCATGCTTATACATCATTACTTGTCTTTGCTTTCATTCCAATTCCAAACCAAACACAGATTTACCATTTTTGGCCGTGAAAGTCGCCATGAAAACTCTCTTTTGGCCGTAATGCTTCCCAGAATTGGTGGCGAAATGCAAGAAATCTCCTTAGAAGATGTTCCGGACTCTCGATTTATATCGGGCCATATCCGATTTGTGGCCGGAAATCGAGTTCATATTCTCGTTCGAATCAACCTCGGCAGTCCGATCTTTGGGCATTAACTCTCTCATCAAACTCAGCGAGGCCGTCCGGACGATGCTCAAGGATTTCGAAGACGCCGTTGCCGGAAGCCTACTTCGGCTGCTACGAAGTCGACGAGTCGCCGATTTCAGTACGGATCGCGTGGCTGGTTCTTGTGCTACTCTGCAAACTTGATGGCAAGGCCGAGCTGTACAAGGATGTGGTTGGCGCTTTCTGGAGGGGAGAGAGAGAGAGAGAGAGAGTAGATCGAAGGGATAAGAGGTGGCATGAAAGTAGTTGTTTAATTAGACTGAGGGTAAAAATGTCATTTTATTTTAAACTGAGTTAATGAGAATAAAAATTCGTTGCGGGAGTAAATGAGATAATTTTGACTCATTTTGAGCTTTGGGTCAAGAACCTATAATTTTGACTCATTTTGAGTTTCTTACAGTCTTCACAACGAAGTTTGTGCATCATGGTTGGTTACTGGGTCTACTATGTCATTTCCTTAATGGCATAATCTAAACATGTTGAGCATGTTGTTGAGTTGGTGGATGAGACAATTGCTCTTCGGGAATAAATGCGTCAAACTTTGTCCAAGTGGAGGGAGACTCTAAAATTTTGATTGATAGTATCAATAATGTTGATTGAACCCCCTGGCGTATCACGTTTCTGGTTCATGATATAATTATCACGTTTAGAGTTCATGATATAATTTCAGCAGTAATTTATGAGAGGAACTTCAAAACAATTTGATAAAGTTAGGATCCTCCTGAAGCTAAGTGCTAGTCAAAGCAAACTGGCTTCTTCTGACATCAGGTTAAAGAGTGATTCTAACGTTTAAAGGTCCATTGATACTGTAAACACTTGCGGAGGTGACAATCACAGTATGCAGTTTTGTGTATGTTTTTACATATAAAACTGTGCAAGGGTTCGTTGCTCCACAAGAAACAGCACAACTGGCTAAAAATACAGAGTCCAATTTCACTATATATACAAAAACAAATGAATCTATTCCAATTATCACAAGTACAATCCACAACTTCTTTGAAGCAAGTCTACAAGCAACCAGTACTGAACAGTAGGGTTTGAATCATCTATACTTAATTTCCGGTGGGGTTTGTGGGAAGATACGTTTCATCAGCCATTGCAGAGGTCTCAAGAATTGTGCTCTTCTCCTCCTCCAAAACCAAATGGCAGCATTGTATTGTTCATTTCGTATCACTCGAGTGGCTGCCTTCCAGTCAAACTTCTCTGTCTCTTTGCGTGCGGCTTGGCCAATTGTTTCCCTTAATTCCTTGTTCTCCAACAGAGGCCGCAATTTGCTTAAGCAGTCATCAAGATCGTTGTAATTATAGAGAAATCCTGTTTTCCCCTCCTGGTCTTCCGGAATTATATCTGGGATTCCACCTGAGCGAGCTCCTACCACAGGAATGCCTGAAGCCATAGCCTCCAATACCACAAGCCCAAGTGTCTCTGATTCTGAAGGCATCACGAAAACATCCCCGCTGGCATACGCCTGAGAGAGCTCCTCACCTCCTAACATTCCTGTAAATACTGCAGGCATGCCAGAGAATAATTCTTCCAGCTCCGCCCTGCCAAAGTACAGGCCATACAATTAACATACGAGTGCAGGTGGTTTCCATGTTTATTACTCCATAAGGTTCCAACTCCAATAACCAGAATACAGAAGTTCAATATTTGCCAGTATAGCCAGAAAAATACCTGTATGGTCCATCTCCAATAAAAGCAATTCGTGCTTCTGGAAGCCTATCCATGACACTGTTAAGAAAAAATGGTTTATCTCAGATAGTTACTCAAAAAAGTAATAAATCATCATATTTATTACAGATGAGAATACTACAATATCTGACAACATTCAAGTTGCAACAATGCAAAGACAAATATGTTAATGGTCTAATTGGTTGATAAATCTGAATTCATATTCAATGAATCATCTAGTCAGTCTAGTATTAAATACAACACATAAAAACAGATATGCAAGTCTACCACTGATTTGGAGGAGAGGAACTAAGCAGAAAGGTGAAAAAATGAAAAAGTTTCCAAGGGGTTTGATATAATCTTGGGTTGGGTTGAAAGCATTTGAAATTCTATATTCTAAAATAAAAGAAATCACTCCCATTGAGTACGTATTTGTAAGAGTGATATACGGTACCTTTTTAGAAAATCCAAGCTCTTCTCGACTCCAAGTCTTCCAACATGGACTATTAAAGGTTTCTCAGGTTCACCATTGCTGTTCAGGACAACAAACAGGTCTTAAGACAACTTCCATCACCATGGAAACAGAGACACGAATTGAAGAATAGAGATGATACCTTAGTCTTGAACGCATTTCATCAGAACGGAAGCGAGGATGGAAGCTTTCTGAATCAACACCCTTATTCCAAAGACGAATTGTGTTAGCTGAAAATAAGAAATTACAAAAAAAAAAAAAAAAAAAACAGAATTAGTTTATTTATAGTGCCAGATGGAGATGTATTTTTCTTATTCAGTCAATGAATTCAGCGGATGGAATCTAGGATTTAAGACATCAAATGAGATTACTAACTGAGAGGGGGAAATAGAGAACCAATATTAAAGGTCCAAATGCACTATGGTTAAGTATCAGATTTCATATTCACCTGCTGCGACCCCAGCAACTTGGAGATCCTTAGCGATTGCCGCTGATGGCACTAGTGTGAGATCAGCAGCTGTGTGCAGGAATTCTGAGAAGAACAAACTACAAGTTAATAATAAGCTCTGGCATCATATAGATGTAAAAGCCTAGAAAGGAAGTGTTACATACTTATAACCATCCACATGGGTTTCACCAACCAACTGAAGGTGTATCTTGGAATATATCTGTGTACCAAGAACAATGTTCAGCCCTCAGCAGTGATATTTTATTTTCTGACAAGCAGTTATATCAGAATCCAACACCATATCTGACACATTATATGCTGAAAACTAGGAAGAGATCACTCACACTGGCACATGAGTATGGTATGACATCACAATGGGGACAGACAATAATTTAGCGATGATGAGAGCACCGAATACCTACAAAACAGTTTATGTAATTGTCATCTACCTTTTGATTTCTTATGTCTCAGTAATAAAGAAAGCATAAACAACCCACAAGAAGAAGAAAATAGAAACGAAAAAAGGAGCATAATTAATCTACGCTCTACCACAACATGAACAAGAAAATAAATGCACACCATGATTCCAGGTGAGGATGCATGTATGATGTCAGGCTTGAAATGGGCAACCTCTGAAATTATTCTAGGACTGAGCGCAAGGGAAAGGGGCACCTTCTGATACCAAGGGCAGGGGAAGCTGAGAGAAAAATGGGAAGAAACAAAAATAAATAAATAAATAGAGAGAGATGGAAAAGTGAATAGCAAATATTGCATACTTTTAGCCAGACTTTTAGTTTATGCATTAAACTATTGGAACAAAGATAGCTACCTTCGCGATCCAATACATTTTGCTCCATAAAATTCCTCGGGCACTCCTTCGTGTGTTGTCACAACCATCACCTTATCATGTATCGGTAATGAAGTGTCAATTTTTACATAGAGACCTTTATAATAATAACAATAATTGGACTGAAAATGAGTAAAAAGAAGCACTAATGCAAGACTGAGCTCAAGTTTGTTATGCTTCAAAACTACAATGGGGACAGTTTATACTTTCATAGTCTATAAGATTCAATGAAGGATATTCATAGTGATACAAGACTATAGTGATATAAACAATTTACCTCATCCCCCATTTCACGCAAGTACCTAATGAAATTCTGGAATCGATTCTTATACCCTGACACATATCTGCAAGATACACAACAGATTAAATACTTTGTATTTCATGTCAACTGCATATTTATCAGAGTAGGAATGATGAATCATCAGCCTAAAGAACAAATATGTTTATATTTGTGTTATGGCTTTTCTGCAATAAATGAAGAACAACCAAGGCTGTGATCTACATAATTACAGTACATTTGCATTCTTCAAAATAATATTTGAGTTAAATCAACATTCCAGAAATTATTGTTCCTCCCCTACAAAATTCCTATGAACCAAGCTGAGAAAAGGGATCATTATCTTATGGCGGATCATTCATGTAATCCATTGATAGTGAACTGCTAGAGAATTGGCAACCAAGCTGAGTTATAACACACTTTCATTCAGCACTAGCATAAGGAAACCACAAGGACAATATCCGAACGCCATTTATAGTAAAAGCAGCTACATTTGCCTTAACTTCACTAAATAATAAGCTTTAATAGATCACTAAATGACGATCATTATGTTGCCAGACATGAATTAACAAGGATTAACAAACAAATTCCACTCTTAAATGCTAAGCGCCAAAACTAGATCATTACTCATTAAAATGTAATCCCAAACGCCAATGCCAGCCACAATTAGAAAAACCATCAGACCCAATTAACAGCTAGCACACTAGATTACCCCTAGAAGGCAAGAACCAGTAAATCATTAGACACGCCCTAAATCAACGCCAGCTGAACCTACTAACTAAAACAGCACCATGGCATCAAAACTTGATTCAATATCAATGAAACTAAAAATAAGCAAATTGTGGCCACAACCAATAACTCTTGATGTATAACTATCAAAGGAACCGAAAAAATGAATAATATCACACCCTCATAGTCAATTCATCAAGCACATGTAAGTATAGCTAAAGCAGGCTAGATCCCAAATTCCAAATCCAATGCCAATGGCAGAACCTAAAGTCACAAACTTCAATCACTAAAGCTTAAAATACTAAAACCCCATAGCTAAAAACAACAAAAGAAACCATTTTGCACAAATGGGCATCTCAAAAAATTGAAGACGCAATCAAAGTACTCATCAAGATCAGTTCTTTACAATAAAAAAAAGGTCAATGAAGCAAAAACTGAGGGACTCACGCAAAAGGGGAAGGCTCAACAAACAGAGCAATGCGGCGAGGCCTCGAGTTGGTCTCCGATTCAACATAAGGGGGAGGACCCTCTTCCTCTTCTTCAATCTCAACTTCTGTAATCGTCATCTTGCTTGCTCTAACCTCAAGTTTTCTACTTTCTGAGTAGCCCGAGCGAGCTTTACGAGCAGAAAGGCTAATGGGTTTTGTCCGAGAATATTGGTTGCCCGGGAATTTGAGGAATATTGGAGGTGACGAATGAGGAAAAGATGATGAAGAAGTGGGAGTGGCTGTGGAGAGAGAGGGGGGAGAGAGAGAGGGATTTATAGAGAGAGAAGGAGAGGAGGGCATGGTGATGATTGAGTGTATAAGTTGGAGGTGGCTTTTGATCGAAGATTTTATTAAGTAAAATTGAAAAGTAGGTGCATGTGGATTTTGGAATGAATGGATTATTTGGGAGGAATCTAAAAGAGAAACGTAACAACGGATATTCTAGCAGAGGAGGTATCCAATGGGAAGTTCTAGTAGTATATGCCTCCCTACTATTCTCTCCTTCAATGGCCTCAGTTTCTCTTCTTCCTTTCTTACACGATTGCGAAGCTAACTTGCAGAATTCGACAAGAGAAGCAACAAAAAAAAATCTGTCTGCCTATTGCGTAATTGAATTTATTAGGAAAAGAATTAGAATTTTAATAGATGAAGGAATATCCAATGAAGAAAAGAAAGGAATATTCTAAAATGATAGATTTCTGTACAAGACACAGCGCTATAATTTCTCGCAAGAAAATTTTGGTCTTTATATTCAGTTAGTTTTATAATGGGTCAATGTGCCAAGAGTTTATAAATCATGACCGTGTATATTTGCACACGTAATTTTCAAATACGTGACATAAGTTAATACGTTAGGTTTTTGTTTGTTGAAAAATAATGTATTATCAAGTCAAAACGGTATATTTATTAATAATTTGTTTTAAAATGAAATAATTACTTTATATTTCAAAAACAATGTATTAGGACATAATTTTACTATCTTTGCCAGATTATTTTTCCTAGAATCATTAGGAATCAGAGTAAAGAACTCTTGTTTTTTCCTTGTATGAAGTAAAAAGTTAAAAACAGAGCTTAGGTTTCACCTCCACCGACCAAAGTCAATCCTATCAGGCAACTGTCAAATCCTTGATTTTACACTTCAGTGATACCAAACAAAAAGATCCCCACCAATGATTTCTCCATGTAAAACATGAAAAATTGCAGATGGAAGACTTAATCCTCACATGTCTTTTACTTGGAGTAAATGGTCGCATGCATATGATTTTTTTTTTTGTTTTATGGTCAAGGCTTGCTTATAACTGGTTTCCCACATTATCCAACGTGCGTTGTTCTGCTCGTACTGGCATTTTCATGTGTGGTGATTTGAATCTTCTGTTTTTTCTTCGGCCAGATGGAACTCGTTTGCTTCAATAATTCCTTCTTCAGGATGCACATTTGGTTCAATTAATAATTCTTTTCAAGGATATGAAACGTGCCTTTTAAATAGCTTAGCAATCCCCAGCATACCGCAATCTGAATCAGTTGAGGACTGTTTTCTTTCTTTGTGCAGCAGCCATACAGAGGAAGTTCTTTAGTTTATTTTAAAAGTTCTATAATATTTCGGAGTATGCAAAGTTGTAAACTCAGGGGTCGGAAATAGTTAAATTAGTCATTATTTATTTATTTTTTTTAAAAGGGAATTAGTCATTACTAGGAAGTGAGCCCGCGCTTTGCTGCGGGAATCATTGTTATATGATAGTTAAAGTTGTAATACAATTGATCTTTTAATATTACATGGTAGTATGTTTATGTTTAACCCAAAGAGCAAAAGTAGGTTTCACTCCAAAATCAGTGGCAATTGTAACTACAATCCTGTGAGGCGCGAACATTGATACAGAACTTTTACAGATCATTAATTGTGTTGATGTACTCTTGAAACATATAGAACTGCTTCCAATCTCTGTAGATCTTGTAGGAGCATCATTTTATGGTCATTGCATAAGCTATCGAAATATGTCGAAGCTGGTAATATATAGAAACATATAGAGAATTATTTGACTTGTTACCAAAAGTTTACAAAGTGAGGTGCCCAAGTTGGAAATTAGAGAGACAATTACCTGAGTTGCTAATCAAAGTGCACCATCCACTTATTTATCAGCTAAAAATGCTTTAGGTTTGCTAATTCATAAGAAGTAACCAGCCATAGCCCCTGTAATCAAAACTCAAATACATTCACCTACTAAGAAGCAATCCAAAATATATGAAGTATAGAATAAAAAGACGTATCTTGCAAAGTTGTAGAATTACATAATAAATTTGTACCATGCAAAATGGCTTTCTCGGCTGCTTTCTCAATCAACTGCAGCACCACAGAATCCAATTAGACTCGAACAGATTGCAGGAATGCAGTAAGTCAGATATCAAGAAAATTGATCCGTTATCTACTAATGTGCATGCGAAGACAGTTACATCATTCCTACATGAGACATACTGCTCAAATCAAATCTTACTACCTATTAATTTTCATCAAATCATGATTATTTCAATATAAGACATGAAATCAAACCGAGTAAACAAACCAACTCACATGGTAATGCAACTGAAAGTACATATATATGCAAATCCTTCTTAGCATATTCTGCAGCTAATCAACCTCCATGCTCATCATGAATTGCAAAATCTGCACACCTGAACATTGAAATTTCGAAACTTTACAAAACACCTCCCAACAATACTTCATTCACAATACTACATCAGACCTAAACAGTGAGCATAATAAACAAAACCAATTATCATGATGTGCCTTGACCCCTTATCCTCTGCTGCTTCAGCTTCAATTTTGAAACTCCTACTTCCTTCACATATGAATTTGGCTCACTGACGTTATTGCCCTTGTTCCTTCAGTGCAATTTACGTGCTTCAAAAGGATAACTGTATTGCCTCTGAACGTTCCAGCCAGAATGATCAACACAGTTCTAGGAGTAATGCTTGCCCTGCATAATATAAAAGGATAGCATAAAACTTTATCCAATGAACAAATGAAATTACTTGAGCACAGGTTAGTGAGGAACCAAATTAATATATATTTTTTGCTTAACCAATGCTATTTCTGTGTTGTCATCGATAGTTGGGAGAAAAAATATTACTAAATTATAACAATACAGAGTAAACATATTAGAATCCTAGTCTAGAAAAGCTAGCATTTGTGAAGTGCAGCAGCCTTACATATTTCATGTAATCATATCAACTTCACCACTTACATGTTATGCATAAAGAGGGAGTGGTAAGCTCTTGCAGATACAACATTGACTTTAATTCAATGTTCTGGGTTTCTTTCATAAATACCTGAAATGAAGATTTTATCATGGGATACAGCAGTCGCTATTGTACAATTTACTACCAAACTGGAAGAGGGAGTGGTAAGCTCTTGCAGATAAAGAAATATCTATTTTTTTACCATCATCTATGCGACTGTTCCGTTATTTTAAGAGTGTGTTGGTACCAAATCGAAATCTCACCAAGCTTTCACGATCGTTGACATCGATGGCAAAATTTGATCACACAGAACAGCGAAGCTGAAACTCGATTCGCTTATATACTGAAAGGATATAGCAGCTAGCACAGGACTTCTTCTTCCTCACAGCAAATGACCCAATCAAAAACCCATAGAAATTCAAAACCACCGACAACAAAAGACCCAATCAAAAACCCATAGAAATTCAAAACCATCGACAACCAAAAACCCAATCAAAAACCAAAACCACACAAAAACTAACAAAAGCAATAGCAGCAGAAAGGAGAAAACTTACGAACCTGCACGCACTCAAGCTACAAAGTCGCTCTTATCAAAACAAAACAGATACCCTTCTCTCACTTTCCGCTACAAAGGAGCTATCACTTCTTTTCTTTTTCTTCGTTTTGTTTTTGTTCTATCGAGGAAAAAGACAAATTTGCAATAGCAAGCCGTAAATCAAGGGAAAAAAAGGGCAAAAATGTCCTTTCAGTCAAACAATGCTATGAACAGTGCTAGCTCTAGGGGCTTTAGTATATGTATAATTTGTGGTGTGCTCTACACAAACTACTCGAATGAATTCTGATTATGAAATTTCAGTGCTTAGAGTGCACGATAGAAACTCCAGTTTAGTTTGCTTACACTAGTTTTATTAACTAATTCGGTGAGCAAGTTATAGTTGTCTTTTTGATGACTGTTACTCAGAATACATCTTGTAAATATAGTCCTCTTTCAATTAAAAAAATGGAGCTTTTATTCATACCTCAAAAATTGACATTTTGACCTCTTTCTTTTTTCAAGTGATAGTTGACTTTGTTAATTCATGCCAAATTACTAATAAAGACACAAAAGAGGAAAAAAAATAATTAAAAAAAGTCTTTTCCCTTTTAGAGGTATGAAATCAACGAATGGTCATCCTCATGCCATTTTTTCCCTTTTGTTTTTGTTATGGTCTTCATCCTTACCAAGCAGCGGAGAAATCCTACATATTTTTTTTTAAAAAAAGCAGTGGAGAAATCAACAGACCAGTTCCTTACTTCGCAGTTCCTCGAGTCAAGTTCGGATATGCAATATTCTCTAACCAAAACACCAACAAACCACTTTCTCTTAAAATCGTACTCATCCATTGGAGCGTACTGTTCCCATCGAGCAATATATGAAACGAGGGAATCTTAGGAAGTTGAAGCAATGAACCCTATGTAATATTCTCTAACCAAAACACCAACAAACAACTTTCTCTTAAAATCATACTCATCCATTGGAGCGTACTGTTCTCATCGAGCAATATATGAAACAAGGGAATTTTAGGAAGTTGAAGCAATGAACTGCTCTTGACCTCTAAAGATGCATATGCCTACAAAACAACAATAAGAAACCGGGGGGGGGGGGGGGGGGGGTGGGGTTGAGAGATATACAAAAACAAACATTATGGAGAGAGACAACTATCAATTGAAAGTAGTCTCTCTCTCTCTCTCTCTCTCTTTTTTTTTCAGCCTAATTGTATCAAGAGTAAGATAATATTGTGAAATGTTCAAAAATTGATGGAGGTTCAACTACCCATTTTGGAGGTATATGAATAGAACACTCTAAAAAAAAGGTTTTTATTGATATTATTGGATGATGGGTATTATGGGAAAATTAAGGAGGTGTAGATAGTATACTGATTATTTGTAAAAATAAGTTGGAGGTCTATTAAATGGGGAAATCTAAATGCCAATTTTAGAGTCTTAAAGAGCAGTATGCACTAGCCTCTAAGTTGTCATACGGTCATACCTTAACAGACACAAACTCGAGAAGGAAAGCGATTGCCTTCGATAATCCTGTTGATCCACCTTAGATCAAATTGTCGTTGACGTGGAAATTCATCTATAGTTTGTCTCATGTAGAAATCAATGATGATAAGATGATTTCATGCAACCCCTGTATTGATATAAAATTACTGGTCAACCCAATTTTCCTTGAAGCACCAATGGTAGTCAATGGTTTTGATCCAAAAATGCATCAAAATATCCTTGGAACCATAACATATTCCTATGAATATCCAATTATCATGTGGTCACACCAAAATAATGTAAAAGCTTTTTATATCTTAATTAAGTAGTCTTAGTCATAATTAGATTAATTAATAATGCAAACTGTTTAATTACGTAATGTGATACATATGCTGGTCTATATCACTTAAGATTTATGAGGTTCACATGCTTACAAATCTGGTCGAAAGCAACACTAACCAGCTTGGGATTCCTTTTGTTTTGCTAGGCTCTCCTCTTGGGTGAAGAAAACAAACATTGGGATAAGCTCAAAGAGGCGTGCTTGCAATTTTAGACAATAAGAGAATCATACTTTAGAGAACGAGCATCTGTAACAGTGTTAATCAGCCTCAAATGGAAAATGAGAGAGAGAGGGCGGTAGAGATGATGGTTGGTCAGATGTTACAATCAAAAGACTAGTCAATAAACTGTATATCTCAAAAGCAATGCCTGTCTCTGTTTAATGTAGATTTTTGTTAGATTATTGTTGTTTAACTGAGAAAACTCCACGATCTAAACCTTCAACCTAGATGCTGAACCTTAAGCGACCAAGCGAGAATGAATGTTGGAATTTGGAAAATAAAATGGAGTTAAGGTCGTATAGAGTTCAGAAGGAATAAGAAGCTGTCGGAGTTAAAATAATTGGGCAGAAAATACAATAGGGTTTTCATATAGGAAGGATGAGTTTGAAAAACACAAGGGGGTCCAAAAACTCAAAAATTTTGCAATCAGTCAATTGGGGCACATTCTACAAATCATGCTCCATTAATTGTGAGATTATGACAAGAAAAAATCTTAATATAGTTTAGAATTTTTAGAGTTGTCATGAGGTTTCTGGTAACATGTCGTGGAATGCTGAGACTTATCGTGAATATTTTAGAAACTGGTTCAAGTGACGAAATTCAAAAATTGCGACTCCTTATTTTTAATAATTTTTCATATTTTTTTACTTAAAAATCTGTAACAATAATTGGATCGAGTTCCGTCAATTCGACAATTACTTAAAATCACGATTTAAGTTTGGCAGACATCCTAATGCTTTAGCAGCTGTTGGGTTATTTCTCTTGGCCATAATGAAAATGGAAATGAGATTGGACTATGTGATGTATGATGACACTGAGTTCCATACTACACCCAGCCTATCAAAACATGGATAAAGGCCTATAAAAGAATAGCCAAACTAAGACTAGTAAGTCAGCCCTAAATTACATTGCAATGTAAGTACCAAAGCTTTAGGCCCATTGCAGCTACTGTTAGAACTTAGAAGCAGTCTGCACTCTGCAGTCATGGTTAGGCATGCATGAATAATGAAGTCAACTTGGTCATGTCAGCTACAGCATCTTAATAAACTATTATTGACTTCTTCAATCTAAATGCACTGATTGCTGGGAAACATAAGTAGAAGACTTGGACTATAATTCAAACATGAAGGAGCTAAACTAAACTAGCCACAAAGTAATGATCAATTGATTAGGGACACTAAAGGAAAGGGCATCACAATATGAATCCAATGAAATATTGCTCCCTTGGGCTTTAAACAATGGAATGTGTTCTTGACTGAATATGCAATCCAGATTTATTGGGAACTGGGAAAAACCTTTTTTTATCACCCCAGTCAAAAGAACCACTCCAGCAAACAGATTCTAAGACAGGAATTTCTTTTTCCCTGCCAAAGAAGTTAAAAAGAAGAGAAAACAGAAAAGTAAAATCAAAACCCACCTAGTTCAACAGATTCTCTTCCTCTTTCTCTGTTTCACAGTAACACACACAAAGAATAGGCCTTGATTTCTCAAAGCCAGAATCTGATTCAAACAGACTCAATGGAGATGGGGACAACTGAATCGAGTGCTTGTCTCTCTTGCACCCCTCTAAAACCTCACTCCTCCTCCAATGGCTCCACCACTTTAATCTTCACTTTTGACCAAACCCCATTTCCCATTTTCTTTATGTCATCATAATCATCCCAACTCAGTACTAGATTCAATTTTCTTGCTACCAGGCCTTCGCATCATAATACCCAATACTATAATATAGAATCAATTCAAGATTGGTAATAAGTGCCCCCTCCATTTTAAAATAGTTAAATCAATTCCAATGACCTGCAGAGAATGTGAGCTAAGTAGATTCTTACATCACATACGCCATGTGCATGGCTCATGCATATATCCGAATTTAGTCACTGCTTGAGCCAAACGATTGCTTGGTCTTGCAGTCAAAACCAGCATATGCTTTAACACAAACAGACCACTACGTACTTATCATTTTCGTTCCAGCGAGAAAACCAGTCCTATTCCTCTCTTTATCTTTTTCATTCTGTGTCCTCCTTTTCCTTCGCTTCTTTTTCTCAATACCAATCCCATCACGAATATATATAATACTCTCCACAACCAACTTCAACTGCCTCCTCTGCTCAAAAACCTAACCTCTCTACTCTTCTCTCCTCTCCTCTCCTCTCCTCCATCATTTGGTGTTCTTCTCTCTCTAATATTATGTCAAGGCAATCGAGTAAGCGTGTGAGTTTTAGTCCCGATGTGTATGATAATAAGCCAATCATGTACCTGAAACAGAGTGGTGGCACCAGAGTTGGTGGAAACAGAAACATGGCCAGTGGAATTTGGGCTTTCAGGCAGCTCAATGATACAAATTCACTCTCTGCACCGGTCAGATTTCTACGCGGACTCAGGGCTAAGGTGGCAAGGGTTATCTCAGCAAGGAAGAGGAGTTCACGTAAGGTGTCTTCATCTAACCTTACAAGGTCAAGGTCTGTATCAGATCCCATCGAGTCTCATCGAGCCGAAGCGCTAGAGGACTGCATCGAGTTCTTGAATTCTGCTTCGTCTCTGCAGAGGACTAGTTCAGTTACTTCAAATTGTTGACTAGATTTTGTAAAGGATGTTTATGTTTATAAGAGGAGAAAAAGAAAAAGAGAGAGTTCATGGTTGTTGCATCACAAATTCATCTGTAACATGTAGGAAGAGAGATACATAATGATCGCAAATCACACCTGCTGTGAATTTTCTTCATAAAACTTTCTCTACTAATCCCTGAATCCATATATATCTACGTTTATGCATTTAGCTATATATATGCTGTTTTAATCCTGAAGCATGGTATGTTAAGCAGATACCATCTTAACACTATTGAAGCTATGCAGAAACTGCAGAAGGAAAATGAGTCCAGTCAGAATTACATAAACTCCTCAGAATTGCCTAACAAAGCAAAGAAACTAAGAAACTAGTGTAAATGATATGCATTACAATCTAATGGGGATGATAATGAAAAAAGTAGATGTTTAATTACTGTGCTAATTCTCCAAGTTGAAACTTACCTTTCGAATCATCTGCTGGTACCAAACATGATATGAAGTAACAACTTATGGATACGGACAATTTTATGGGCTGTAGACCTTGAGTCCTGTGCCTCCTTTGCCTTAACAGAAATCAGAAGTCGATGTCAGGACCACTGTTGTTCAACCTCGGCGAATATCCCGACTTTTTATATCTACTATATTTGAATCTTTTGACCCAACAAAGCAGAGCAGCCCAATTTGCCCTGCAGATTCAAGTGGACGGTAGAAGCACAAAGCCAACAATCAAAAGCCACCTTATTTTTGAATCCAAGGAGGTCAGCTGTTTATTGATAAAAGAAGAGTTTACAAAGCACAAATATCAGCTGCAATTACAGCTTGTAAAACATCGGGGACTGAAAAATAAAATTCATTCTCTGTTAGAGAACAAGCATGGCGAGCTAGCAGATGGGCCACCATATTTCCATGCCTACCTATGTGACTCACATGTAAGACATTCTGAGTCTCCAGCAGCAACCTAACATCTTCATATATTCTGCCAAGCAATGATGTATTAACAGCATCATAAGCTGAGACTTGACGCTGAACCTCCATTGCATCAGTCTCCAGCATAACTGGCCCAAAGCCATGCTCCACCGCAAACTCCAAATCCACCTTGCAGGCCAAGATTTCAGCGAGTTCCGGGGATGTCAACCCACTCAATCAACAAGCACCACCTCCCAGCATGATACCATCCTCATCCCTGAAGACAAACCCCAGTCCCCCATTCTGAGATACATGATGGAATGCCCCATCAACATTGATCTTCACCAAGCCCACCGGAGGAGCTCTCCACACCACCTAGCCTCTGTTTTTAGGCGATGTAGGACGAGATTTTAGCCAACTTCAACAAAGAATCTCGAAAAGAAAAAAGCGTATGCACATTAAGAAGAATGATTTGAATATTGAAAATTAGTATTCAAATAGGCTTCTTAATGATGAAATTAATCATAAATTACTCTTTTGAATATATCGGGATTCTCGAGCGAAATCTTGGTTGGGATTCCAAATATATGTTTGCGTAATATTATTTAATATCTAGGATTTTATTTTCGATTTTTATTTAATTAGGTTTCCTAGTTTTAGTCTATAATAAATTGTTCTTTTGTTTTCTAGTTGTATTAGGTTTATGCTATGTGCCTTATATATAAAGCACCTCTTAGATTGTAATTTTCATTCAAGTTATCAATAAAAACCCAAATATTAGAGAAGTTTCTCTATCTTTCTTACGGCTGTGCCCGTAATTGCTAGTGGATTCTAGCTCATCTCATATGGCTTTCGACGCTTGACGGAGCCTCTTACTATCTTGTTCACGCTTCCCGCATCATTTGGTATCAGAGCGGGTATCGCCCGCTTCTTAGCATACGACCATTCAAGGGAGAAGTTCACTACCACCAACCTCAACGACGCTGGTCGTAGAGTATCTATCAAAGAAAGTTTCGTTGGAGAGGAACACGCCAAGGGATTCGCCCTATGACAACCTCATCAATCCAAAAAAAAAAAAATTGGAACGTTGGATATTCACAACACCGGATTACGACGACTTCCAAACTACATGTATCATCAAAGACAAGGTATGCTCTGTAATAATTGACAGTGGTCTACGAGAGAACTTTGTAGCAAACAAAGTTGTGGATTATTTTCATGCCTACCTATGTGACTCACATGTAAGACATTCTGAGTCTCCAGCAGCAACCTAACATCTTCATATATTCTGCCAAGCAATGATGTATTAACAGCATCATAAGCTGAGACTTGACGCTGAACCTCCATTGCATCAGTCTCCAGCATAACTGGCCCAAAGCCATGCTCCACCGCAAACTCCAAATCCACCTTGCAGGCCAAGATTTCAGCGAGTTCCGGGGATGTCAACCCACTCAATCAACAAGCACCACCTCCCAGCATGATACCATCCTCATCCCTGAAGACAAACCCCAGTCCCCCATTCTGAGATACATGATGGAATGCCCCATCAACATTGATCTTCACCAAGCCCACCGGAGGAGCTCTCCACACCACCTAGCCTCTGTTTTTAGGCGATGTAGGACGAGATTTTAGCCAACTTCAACAAAGAATCTCGAAAAGAAAAAAGCGTATGCACATTAAGAAGAATGATTTGAATATTGAAAATTAGTATTCAAATAGGCTTCTTAATGATGAAATTAATCATAAATTACTCTTTTGAATATATCGGGATTCTCGAGCGAAATCTTGGTTGGGATTCCAAATATATGTTTGTGTAATATTATTTAATATCTAGGATTTTATTTTCGATTTTTATTTAATTAGGTTTCCTAGTTTTAGTCTATAATAAATTGTTCTTTTTGTTTTCTAGTTGTATTAGGTTTATGCTATGTGCCTTATATATAAAGCACCTCTTAGATTGTAATTTTCATTCAAGTTATCAATAAAAACCCAAATATTAGAGAAGTTTCTCTATCTTTCTTACGGCTGTGCCCGTAATTGCTAGTGGATTCTAGCTCATCTCATATGGCTTTCGACGCTTGACGGAGCCTCTTACTATCTTGTTCACGCTTCCCGCATCATTTGGTATCAGAGCGGGTATCGCCCGCTTCTTAGCATACGACCATTCAAGGGAGAAGTTCACTACCACCAACCTCAACGACGCTGGTCGTAGAGTATCTATCAAAGAAAGTTTCGTTGGAGAGGAACACGCCAAGGGATTCGCCCTATGACAACCTCATCAATCCAAAAAAAAAAAAATTGGAACGTTGGATATTCACAACACCGGATTACGACGACTTCCAAACTACATGTATCATCAAAGACAAGGTATGCTCTGTAATAATTGACAGTGGTCTACGAGAGAACTTTGTAGCAAACAAAGTTGTGGATTATTTTCATGCCTACCTATGTGACTCACATGTAAGACATTCTGAGTCTCCAGCAGCAACCTAACATCTTCATATATTCTGCCAAGCAATGATGTATTAACAGCATCATAAGCTGAGACTTGACGCTGAACCTCCATTGCATCAGTCTCCAGCATAACTGGCCCAAAGCCATGCTCCACCGCAAACTCCAAATCCACCTTGCAGGCCAAGATTTCAGCGAGTTCCGGGGATGTCAACCCACTCAATCAACAAGCACCACCTCCCAGCATGATACCATCCTCATCCCTGAAGACAAACCCCAGTCCCCCATTCTGAGATACATGATGGAATGCCCCATCAACATTGATCTTCACCAAGCCCACCGGAGGAGCTCTCCACACCACCTAGCCTCTGTTTTTAGGCGATGTAGGACGAGATTTTAGCCAACTTCAACAAAGAATCTCGAAAAGAAAAAAGCGTATGCACATTAAGAAGAATGATTTGAATATTGAAAATTAGTATTCAAATAGGCTTCTTAATGATGAAATTAATCATAAATTACTCTTTTGAATATATCGGGATTCTCGAGCGAAATCTTGGTTGGGATTCCAAATATATGTTTGTGTAATATTATTTAATATCTAGGATTTTATTTTCGATTTTTATTTAATTAGGTTTCCTAGTTTTAGTCTATAATAAATTGTTCTTTTTGTTTTCTAGTTGTATTAGGTTTATGCTATGTGCCTTATATATAAAGCACCTCTTAGATTGTAATTTTCATTCAAGTTATCAATAAAAACCCAAATATTAGAGAAGTTTCTCTATCTTTCTTACGGCTGTGCCCGTAATTGCTAGTGGATTCTAGCTCATCTCATATGGCTTTCGACGCTTGACGGAGCCTCTTACTATCTTGTTCACGCTTCCCGCATCATTTGGTATCAGAGCGGGTATCGCCCGCTTCTTAGCATACGACCATTCAAGGGAGAAGTTCACTACCACCAACCTCAACGACGCTGGTCGTAGAGTATCTATCAAAGAAAGTTTCGTTGGAGAGGAACACGCCAAGGGATTCGCCCTATGACAACCTCATCAATCCAAAAAAAAAAAAATTGGAACGTTGGATATTCACAACACCGGATTACGACGACTTCCAAACTACATGTATCATCAAAGACAAGGTATGCTCTGTAATAATTGACAGTGGTCTATGAGAGAACTTTGTAGCAAACAAAGTTGTGGATTATTTTCATGCCTACCTATGTGACTCACATGTAAGACATTCTGAGTCTCCAGCAGCAACCTAACATCTTCATATATTCTGCCAAGCAATGATGTATTAACAGCATCATAAGCTGAGACTTGACGCTGAACCTCCATTGCATCAGTCTCCAGCATAACTGGCCCAAAGCCATGCTCCACCGCAAACTCCAAATCCACCTTGCAGGCCAAGATTTCAGCGAGTTCCGGGGATGTCAACCCACTCAATCAACAAGCACCACCTCCCAGCATGATACCATCCTCATCCCTGAAGACAAACCCCAGTCCCCCATTCTGAGATACATGATGGAATGCCCCATCAACATTGATCTTCACCAAGCCCACCGGAGGAGCTCTCCACACGACCCTGCCTCTGTTTTTAGGCGGGGACGATTTCAAACTGTGGAATCTAAATTCCTGCAGTCTTGACACAAGTCCCACACTTACATCCAGAGCCTGACACTGCTTCTGATTCCAAATCCGGTCGTTTCTCTCCTTCCAAATACCCCAAAGAGAGAATAATAGTTCGCCAAACTGAGTTAATGACAACTCCTGAGCACATTGGTTCAACCACCCAATCACATCACTATGCATATTGTGCGGGCTATAACAGACCTGCTGAAGAATGACGTTTTTTTGGATCACCTCCTTAGTGAATAGACAGTCCCTACATAAGTGAAGATTTGTTTCATTTGACTCTCACAGAGAACACACATATACGAGTCCTGAACCACCCGTTTTGAAGCCAGTCTGCCCAAAGAAGGGAGGATATCCAAGCAGACTCTCCAGATATGTATTTTTTCTTTGTTTGGAATGACCACTCTCCAGAGCTTTTTCCAAAAACCATGACCAACAAGAAGTTGCAAATAAAGGATGGTAGCTGGGTGAATGCATAAATGCAAACCGATATGCCGTTTTGACTGAAAACTTACCATCCTTCGAAAGTTTCCAGCAAAGCCTGTCACCGACCACCCTCCTACTTAAAGGAATTGCTATAATTGCGGCTGCTTCCTCCTCCAGAAAAATCTCCTGTATCAGAGGAACATTCCACCGTCCCACATCACTCATTAGCTCACTAACTTGTCTGACCTCAATCTCTGCCAACCCCGGGTTGGTAGGCCGCCCGAGGGGTAACGCCACCACACCCAATTATCCGAGTAGATGGCAATATCCGCCCCATTACCCACCTGCCACTAACAACTTTGTTTAAGTAAGTCTCTAGAAGAGAAAATACTTCTCCACGAAAAAGAGGGAGACACATGAGGCATAGCTTCCCAAAATGAAGTATCCGGGAAGTATCGCGCCTTGTATATGCGAGCATTAAGAGATGAAGGAGTAGTCAGGATCCTCCATTCTTGTTTGGCTAGCATGGCAGAATTGAAATCAGATAGGCTTCGGAACCCCAACCCACCCTCTTCCTTCGGGTTACAAAGAGCATTCCAATTCTTCCAATGTTTCAGTTTGTCTAACGTGCTCCTCCACCAAAATCTTGCACATTGTTGTTCTTAATCATTGCAAAAGCTCTTTATAAGTTGAAAAACACTCACAGCATAGGTAGGCAAAGCTTGGACCACCACCTTGATCAATATATCCTTCCCTGCACCACTCAATAATTTTCCTTGGCAGGAAGATAGTTTTTTTGACAACCTCTCCTTAATATACTGGAAAGTAGACGTCTTCTTCCTCCCTACATAAGTGGGCAAACCTAAATATTTTGCATGTGATTCCACAACTTCCACTTCCAACAAGTTGGAAATCTCATCTTGTAAATCAACCGCCACATTCTTGCTAAACACCACCGAACTCTTAGCAAAATTAACTACCTGGCCAGAAGCCCTCCCATAAGTCTCCAAGACCTCCTGTATAGCATAACAAGACTCCAAAGAGGCTTGTGCATAAAGCATACTATCATCCGCAAACAATAAGTGATTCACTGTGGGTGCATTAGTACATACTTGAATGCCCAGTAAGAGACCCATGACCTGTTTTTGTTGCAACAATGCTGAAAAGCCTTCAGCACCAATAAGAAATAGGTAAGGTGACAACGGATCTCCCTGTCTTAACCCTCTGCTAGGAGTAACATATCCCCATGGTCTCCCTCTGATAAAAAAAGAACACCGCACAGTATGTACACATTGCATCACCATTGAAATCCAGTTGCGGACAAACCCAAACCGACACATCACTCTTTCCAGAAAAACCCATTCCATCCTGTCATAGGCCTTACTCAAATCCAATTTCAAAGCTATGTACCCATCATCTCCATCACGCTTGTTATGGACAACATGAGCAAGTTCATTGGCCACCAATATATTATCCGTAATCAATCTTCCAGGAACAAACGCACTTTGGTAGGGGGATATCACCTCAGGTAGTATGACCTTTAGCTTGTTAGCAATAACCTTCGAGCAAATCTTATAGATAACATTACATAGGGCGATTGGTCTCAAGTTTGACATGTTCTCTGGATTACTTACTTTCGGAATAAGGCAAATGTGGGTAAAATTGATTTGCTTGAGCAATTGGCCAGTATGACGAAAACTATGAACTGCTTCAAATATGTCTCCACCATTAAGTTCCCAATAGTGCTGAAAAAACAGAGGAGGCATTCCATCAGGACCAGAAGATTTAGTAGGGTACATCTGAAAAAGAGCAAAACGTATTTCCTCCATGGTATAAGGCGCACACAGTTGATCATTCATCTCTTGAGTAACACATGGAGTAATAGCCTCAAGCGTCGAATTCATGGCCTCAAAGTCAATTTCGGAAGCTTTAAACATTTTAGAGAAGTAATCAGTAACCACTTTCTTAATACATGCGTCATCCTCTTGCCACTGCCCATCTTCGTTAAATAAACCTAGCAAGGTGTTCTTTCTCTTCCTATTCTCTGTTTTCCGATGGAAGAAGCCAGTATTCCGATCACCTTCTTTTAACCAAGTGATCTTTGATCGCTGCCTCCAAAACAATTCCTCTTTGAATAATAGCTGCTGAAGTTTATCCAACAACTCTTTCTTCTCAGATTGTACACTTATCGAAGGGAAAACATTCAACAACTCCTCCATCCTCGAACGAATTCCCAACATTTGTAATTGTCTACCCTTAAAAACCTCCTTCTGCCACTTATTCAACTGAATTCTAGCGTACATGATCTTCTGGGAAACACAAAACATAGGTGGACCAGACACGTTCGTACTCCATGCCTCCTTCACTACCCCATCACAATCTGGATGTGGCAACCAAAACGCTTCAAACTTGAAGCGATGACATTTAGGTCTTACCAACAGAGGGGCTGTACTAGCGTGCAAAAGTATAGAAGCATGATCTGAGTTTGAAGGTGCCAAGTGAACGACTCTAGCGTGGTTGAAGATATCAATCCACGACGGGGTGCACACAGCACGATCCAACCACATCAAAGTTTCTGAATTCCACCAAGTAGCCATTACTCCCTGATACCCTAAATCCAGAAGATCACAATAGCCCAATGCCTCCCGGAAGCCTCGCATTTGTCTCTCCCGTCGTATCGGGCCTGCAATCTTCTCCCCATTGTTAAGAATCTTGTTGAAATCTCTTATTACCACCCAAGTCCCAAGGAAGTGAATCAATATCTGAAAGATCACGCAACAACTGCCATGACCTATCCCTTTCACCGGTTCGAGCATATCCGTAAAAACCCGTCACTCTCCATGACGGAGTCCCAGATTCACCCACAACCACGGCGTCGATATGATGTGCAGATTTGGTGCCAACTTGAATCTTCACATCATCAGTCCAAAAGAGTCCCAACCCCCCAGCCTGCCCTGCGCTTAAAACCTCCTCCGCATGAGCGAAACCTAACGCCCTGCGTAACTTCTCAAAGTCCCCAACTCTGCTAATCTTAGTCTCACATAAGAATACAATCTGTAGGCGATTTTGAGAGCACATATCCTTCAGAGCCCTAGTTGTAGCATCATTGCAGATTCCTTTGCAATTCCAGCTAAGAACATCCACATCAAAAGCCACCTTATGATTGTGTTGGTTCCAAAATACGAGGTATTGTTAAGAACATACTATAGATTAGAGTAAATAATTCAAGACTAATCAGATATCCATGAGTCATACACATTGTTACAACAACAAAGAGAAAAAAAGATCAATGATTGTCAAAATAATTGGGACATATCCCATTTGAGTCGTATGACATCTAACAATAACTAGTGTTTTGATGCAGTGTATAAAAGATAACAATGACTAATGTAGTCAGGATTCCAGGGAGTGGTTCTCAAGCTCGGTGATTCCCTGGCTGGAAGCTTTCTTCAGTTCAAGAGCTCTCTTATAAGGAGGGGCAATTGGGGGCTGTACAGGATCCAAGCTTCGGTAAGCTCCATTGGCATCTTTTGGCAGCGGATATGAACGGTCAGAATCATACCCACTGAGGTCACCACAAGCTAAAAATGGAATATACACCTTATTCGGTCCTTCCAACCACCCACTACTGCAATCTGCCATGTTGAAGGAGCAAATTACATTAATTGATGCAAAATTAAACAATCAAAAAACAAGATAATGCTGTTAGTCTTCATTTGAACTTCAACTGTTTGTAAGAGCTCATTAAGCATCATAAAAAGTTGTAAGAATGCTGATCAAGATTGTATTATGTGAAATAAGTCAAAATATCTCAATTTGGAAGAATTGACATACCTAGATCATCTGCTCCTGAGGGACTTCCTACCTTTTCTAGGAGGCGATGCAGATCCTTAGGGTTGAATCCCTCAGGAGGAGAATAATTCTCACAAACTGCAAATGCCTCTGTATGACAAACAACAATTGTTAGTTTCAACACCAAAGAAGGATACCACCGGATCATATTGTTAATATATTCAGTATTTTGTTCCATATGCTGTATGATCTTTATGAGGGAGTGGAATTTTGTAACATATGCAATGCAGATCATTCTACTCCGTTTCATGCACCCTTAATATATCTAGAACAGAACTGCATTTGAATTTCACATACTACAAATAACCAAAGCCAAACAAGCCTGATTCTTCTCACAATTCCTTTTTTATTTTATTTTTTAATGGTAATTTTAGAGCCAGAAGTTTATTTTATTTCCGGAATGCATAGCAGGTTAGACAGGAAAAACAGAAAGCTGCCACCTGAGACTTGCCTCAAATACCATCATTGATATTTCGCATAATTGGGCTTAGACATATATCAGCAGTGGTATTGTGTATTCTAATTTTTCAAGCTTTCAATGAACAGATTTTACACTGTTCCCTTTATTTTAGCCCTGCCACAAGTCCTTGGGTGCCTACCCCAGGGACCCCAGGGGATTTATAAATCCCCAATAAATGCAAAAGATGGGGCCTGCACATGCCATAAAATTAGTTGTACCACAACTTTTTAGCTGAACAAAGAGCTGAAATTCAATTCTTCAGAAGGGTGTCCACACCGCCCTAGAACATGGCAAAAATCTTGCCTCACTTAAACAAGTTTATCTTAAGAAGTGGACTGTAAGACTCTTTCTATTCCATGGTAAACTCAGTAAAGTAGGAGCACACATACAGATAGAGAAGAAAAGAGAATGTAAGCTGCTAAGGCGAAGAATGAAGACCAATATAATACCTATGCTGGAATTGCGGCTGCTTTTTGGTTTTGCAAAAGTCACAATTGGAAAAAATACTTTCAGCTGCAACGAAAGGGAATTGCATCAAAATGTAGTCTTAACACCATAATAACATGAAGAAATAGAGTTTGTAACAAGTCTATTAGGCACCCAAATTTGGGAGCTCCAAACCTACCTGACAATAGAGAAGACTAGTATCTTTTCCACGGAATATCTTTGCAATAAATTTACCACCTTCTTTAAGTACATGAGTAACAATAGTTAAGCCCTGAAAGGAAGATTCACCAGCTGTCAATATAATGCAATGTTCAAGAGCACATACAAAGTAACTGTAGGCTAACAAGCATAAACAGCATGCAACTTTTATCATTCTTCTAGAACAGGTACTTATCATGCAAACTTGTGGTTATTGTAGTAAATATGCACCTTTTACCCAGAACCTTGTTTCTCTTTATAGGCTTATGACTGTGCAAACAATAATAGGATGATGATGCAAAATATCACAGCAGAAAACCACAGCACACGAACACAGAATTTTATAGAGGTTCGACAAAAACTTTGCCTACGTCCTCTGTGTGATCTCTCTTGAGAATCACTAGCACTATGGAGAATAACAACTTGATTACAAGTACTTATTGAAATCCCTATGCTAATCCCCAACCTCTTTGCTAGATCTCTCTATCACCCTTGGCTCTCCCTGCCTCTATGTTTGTATGTTAACTGAGAACTCTCTGAGATCTCTTCTCTGATCTGAGGACACAATATATGAGCTCCCTGCAGCCCTATTTATAGATTATAGGTGCTGGTTACAAACATATCACATTAGGATTCCTAAAACTATTAGAACAAGGAAAGAGAGCTAGTTTTCCTATTCCTAACTAGAATAGAACTTACTTTCCAGGTCTAAATCAATAGGAATAACTCTTCCTATTCCAAAACCCATTAGGATACTAGAAGAATTCCTGTGCGCACTAATCTTCACTTACCCATCTGGTTTTGCCTTGAATCCTAATCAATTTAGGCATATCAACGAGCCAAATTCACAACAATCTCCACCTTGGTGAGTTGATACCAAACTGATTGCTGCAACCTCCAGGATATCTAGTACTTCTTGAAGTAATCCTGAAACCTTCAAGAACCTTCACCTTGGCAAGACTCTTCTTGCCTCAACACACCTCAAGTGAGGAGGTGCTCCACCTCAATCTCAACATGCTGTAAGATCGAGCAGGTTCAAGTAACACTTGAACTCCTCCATGGCAATGGTCCTGGTCAAACAATCTGAGACATTCTCCCTTGAATGAACTTTCTCATTTGTTATCTTCCTTGAGTTGACCCAACCTTCGCGGCGATGACTACGAACATCAACGTGTTTCGTCTCTGCTTGAAACACTTGATTCCTTGTCAAATTGATGACCCCATTCTTCATCACAGCTTCTTGTTGAATTCCAAACTCACTCATTAATCCATTAAGCCATAATGCCTCTGCGGAAGTTTCTGTTAGTGCCATGCAATCTACTTCAGTGGTAGACAACATCGTAGCTGATTCCATAGTTGCTCTACAGCTCACTAAACCTTCATTACAAGTATAGATATAACTTGTTGCAGGTCTTGTCTTGTCTATGTCTCCTGCCAAATCTGAACCTTTGGGACCAGCAATGCATGCTTGTTCTTGTTGTCTTTCAAACACAAATTCATGCTCCTTCGTGTCTCTCAAGTAATACAGAATCCACTTCACTGCTTGCCAGTGTCGTCTACCCGGATTCGCCATATACTTGGACATAATGCTCAATGCTTGAGCTAAACCTGGTCTTGTGCAGATTCTAGCGTACATAAGACATTCCACTACTCTTGCATAAGACACATTCATCATCTCATCTAACTCCTTCGTAGATGATCTCTGCACACTCAACTGGAAGTGTGCTACTGGTGGAGTAGACACGGGTTCAAATAATAGCCCTATTTTTCCCGCTTCTCTGTCCCTCCTTATCTTCACTCCTAGGATCTGCTGTGCAGCTTCTAGATCCTTTATGTCAAATTCCTTCCCTAGTTGTGTCTTTAACTTCGGAATTCTAGACATATCCTGACATGTAGTCAACACGTCACCTAAATAAAGTAGCAATAGTAAACCCATACTATCCTTGAACACATGATGATAAACGCAGCTATCCATTGGTGAGATTTGGTCAAAATCGACCTTTACTTTCTGTGAATACTCCTTGGCCAATACCCAAGCTTTGAATCTCATGGCTTCCTTATCATGCATTACTTCTATTTTCCTATAAACCCACTTACAGCCAACCTGATTTCTTTCTTTGGGCTTAGGAACCGACTCCTGAACCAAGTCCTTATGTATGGACTTCTTCATCTGTTCTAACATAGCTCCCCTCCAACTTTCCCGTACATCATTTGCTATAGCTTCCTGATACGTGGTTGGATCTTCTGGACTGAAACTTAGAGCATACTTGTCCAATGCTATGCTTCTCTGGAACTCCTGCCCAAGTGACTGACGAACCGAGTCGTAGGTTCGCATTGCTAATTGCTCCACCTGAGCTTGTATTAATGACTGTTGTTGTTGCTCTAAGACTTCTTCCTCGATAACCCTTTTATCATGCTCCACTTGCTCAATTTGCTCCACCTGAGCTGGAGTTTCTTCCATGATCCCTTTGGTTAGAGGAACTTTGGTTGCTTTCTCTACAACATTAGTCTTCTTCTTCACCTCAATTGTCTTGACTTCATTGAACGGCATTGTCTCCTCATCAAAAATGACGTGTCTACTTAGAACCCTTTTCTTGCTTACAATATCCCATAACTTGTAGCCTTTTACTCCTTTCTCAATACCAAGAAATATGCACTTGCGTGACTTTGGCCTGAGTTTGGTTTGCTCATTGTTGGAAATATGAGCATATGCACTGCAACCAAACACCCTTAAGTAGTCAGCTGGTTCTCCAGACCATACCTCCTCTGCACACTTGAAGTCCAAAACTTTTGATGGTGACCGATTAACCAAGTAACACGCATGGTTAACTGCATCTGCCCAAAACGTGTCCGGTAATCCTGCATGCAACCGCATGCTTCTTTCTCTCTCCAAGAGAGTTTTATTCATCCTTCTAGCAGCTCCGTTTTGTTGGAGATTCTCCTTCACCGTGAAGTGTCTCGTGATTCCTTCATCCTTACAAAATTGTAAGAACCTTTTCATTCTATATTCACTGCCACTGTTACTTCTCAAATACTTGATTTTTCTGCCTGTTAGATTTTCTACTTCTGTTTTCCACTCCTTAAACTTGGTGAAAACCTCGGATTTCTCTCTCATAAAGCAGACCCAAATCTTCCTCGAAAAATCATCTAGAAAAGTAACAAAGTACTTGAAGCCTCCCATAGACCTTACTGGTGCCGGGCCCCAGACATCTGAGTGAATATAATCCAGCAATCCTTTGCTTTTGTTCTCACAATTTGCTAACTTGAATGCCACCTTCTGCTTCCCAAGAGTACAATCCTTGCAGAAGTTCAGTTTGCAAACACTGACACCTTCTAGCTTACCTTTCTTGTGGAGTTCCTGCATTCCTCTTTGACTCATGTGCCCAAGGCGATGATGCCATAGCTCAGTCTTGTCTTTTACCTCAGTAGACATTGCAACTCCACCTATTATTGTAGTCCCTTGAAGCTTGTATAAGTTGTTAGGTTGAATGTCGCCCTTCATCACAACAAGTGATCCCTTGAGAACTTTGAGTCTTTCCTCTTCAGAGCGATACCTATATCCGGCCTTGTCCAAAGTACCCAAAGATATCAAGTTCTTCCTTAACTTAGGAATATATCTGACATTCTCCAGCGTTCTAACAACTCCGTCATGCATTCTGATTTTCACTGATCCAATACCTAGGATCCTACACGGTGAGTCATCTCCCCTAAAAACCTCTCCGCTGCTACTCTCCTCATATGTGTCGAACCATTCTCGGATTGCACACATGTGGAATGTACAATCGGTATCCAAAATCCAATTTCTGAAAGCATTGGAGCTGGCTGCTACCACAAGGAGTTCACCGTCATCTTTATCTTGTTTGATGACTACATTGGCTGTGTTTGAACTCCCTGCCATCGCCGCTGCTTTCATCTTCCCTTCTCTGCAGTTTCTTTTCAAGTGATCGGTAGCACCACATTTGAAGCAACCTTTCTTGTATTTTTCCTTGGATTTTGATGTACTCCTATTACCAGATTTATCCTTCTTACTCGTCAACTGACCTGTCTCATTGCCTTTGACATGAAGGCCTCCTTGAGAGCTTTTGGTCTCCCTACTCATCTTAAAATAAGATTGAATAGCTTCGGTAATCTCATCGTACTTGAGAGAATCCTTACCGGAAACGAGTCTGGTGATGAAGTGCTTGAATGAAGCTGGTAAAGATCTTAGCAGCATAAGTGTTTTCTCCTCATCTTTATACCTAACATCCACCTTTGATAAATTGGCAACACAAATCTGAAAGTTATTCAGATGATCCTGCAGATCCCCGCCTTCTTCCATCCGAAGACTATAGAGTTCGTCTTTCAAGAAAAGTTTATCCGCGTCAACCTCTTTGACATTGTCCAATGTCTTACTGCTGTCCATATTCTCACCAATATGAACCTTACTCGCGTAAACTTTCTCGAGATAATCCCAGGTCTCTTTGCTGTTCATATTCTCACCGGCACTAGCCAATACATGAACCAATACATGATCAGCAAGATGTAGCTCTATAAAGCTCTTTGCCTTCTTGTCCATCTTCTGCCAAACCTTGTCTGCCATATCAGCTGCCTTATTCTCTATCCCGAGAATAGCCTTGTACAGACCTTGTAGAATCAGGACACTTTTCATCTTCCTCTGCCATAATGTGAAGTTATCATTCCCATTCAACATAATGGGCATCACATTGCTGCCTGCATCTGCCTTGTCATCTGCCATCTTAGAAACACCTTGAGCCTAAGCTCTGATACCACTTTGTAGTAAATATGCACCTTTTACCCAGAACCTTGTTTCTCTTTATAGGCTTATGACTGTGCAAACAATAATAGGATGATGATGCAAAATATCACAGCAGAAAACCACAGCACACGAACACAGAATTTTATAGAGGTTCGACAAAAACTTTGCCTACGTCCTCTGTGTGATCTCTCTTGAGAATCACTAGCACTATGGAGAATAACAACTTGATTACAAGTACTTATTGAAATCCCTATGCTAATCCCCAACCTCTTTGCTAGATCTCTCTATCACCCTTGGCTCTCCCTGCCTCTATGTTTGTATGTTAACTGAGAACTCTCTGAGATCTCTTCTCTGATCTGAGGACACATTATATGAGCTCCCTGCAGCCCTATTTATAGATTATAGGTGCTGGTTACAAACATATCACATTAGGATTCCTAAAACTATTAGAACAAGGAAAGAGAGCTAGTTTTCCTATTCCTAACTAGAATAGAACTTACTTTCCAGGTCTAAATCAATAGGAATAACTCTTCCTATTCCAAAACCCATTAGGATACTAGAAGAATTCCTGTGCGCACTAATCTTCACTTACCCATCTGGTTTTGCCTTGAATCCTAATCAATTTAGGCATATCAACGAGCCAAATTCACAACAGTTATAGATTGCGTTTGAAAGAGTTCCAGACACTTACTGCTAGTATCAGCTGGGATTGAACAAATTCATCCATGTCATGAAGGCCAGTAACTGCAAATCACAGATTAACACAAGGCATTCTTGAACAGATAGTAATCACAAAGAAAGCCGGAATCAGGTGGACAATAAAACCATAAGCATCGCATACCATCTGGAGCACCATCACACACAACGAGATCAGCCTTGCAACCATCAAAATGTCTGATGACCTAAAAGGGTTAACAATAATTCAGCTGAAAAATTGATGTGTATTCATACAACCATTTACAGCAAAGAATGTAGAAATGCAGCTGATACTTACTACTTCGGCGGTTCGTGCATTCGTTATATCACCTTGCACTTGAATAACACCTTCAATTGGAGCCATGGGCTGCAAATCAATAGCTACAATAAGGGGCACATCCCCGTCCCTGAAAAGAGTGATTCAAAGTCAAAAGAGTCTTGGTCCTGGTTTTCTTAGAAAAATAAGATTTCTACTACAGTTAATAGTTGAGTAACTTACTTAGAATCCGACGAAAGCTTTGCCGGCAGATACAACTTCCTACTCAAAACCTACACAATTCGCATCAAAGTCAGGAGCTTGGAATTGGATTATAGTGAATAGCGAGAAGACGATATGTGATACCTGACTCCAGCTACCAGGGGCGGCACAGAGATCGACGACGCGCTTCACGCCATCGAAGATATTGAATTCCTCGTCAATCTGAAGAAGCTTGAAGGCACTCCGAGCTCGCCAGCCTTCTTCTTTGGCTTTTCGGTAGTAGATATCCCTCTTATCCCTTGAAGCTTTCCCCATCTAGTATCCTCAATGCGCTTCACAGAACCACCTCCTTTTCAAACTAATCGAATAATAGGGATTTGGATTTAGTGCCGGAAAACCCTAAACCCTCCGATTGCCGCCACCACGAGCTTCGGCTAACGATCATCGTATTATAATGCATACAAATTACGCCGTGCCGTTTCATTTCGAAACTTATCAACCGAACGACATGCAGTTTTGTTCACTGGCAATAATTTTAGGCGTCGCTCTTTTTTTTTTTTTTTAATCTTTTCAGAAGAATTTTAGGCGTGTGGTTCGAAGATTTACCTTTGTATCTATGCCAAATTTTTTATTTACCAATAAATAGAGAAAGCTTCATAGTTAATAACAGCATTTGGTCGATTTCGAGGACATAGAAGCACTTGCGTCACTGCTCACTCAAGAAGTTCCAATGTAATGTATTCCAATGGGGGACGCCAGGCGGTTCAAGACCTTGCTTCTCACGAAAGAATTTGAACGACCATAACAATATGAACATCCAGCAAGGTGGAAGACTGGAAGCCAACAAGATAAAAGGATAAAGGTGATACTAACACATAGATGCAAACAATGGTCAATTGATAAATTTAGCAGTATTTCAATGCGGGTGTTACTGAGCATGGTACTAAATGCTAACACTGTCCATGACAAAAATATCTCAACCTTCAAGCTCTGTCTATATTGGGAATACAAAATTTTCTATAGAAACTATAGTAAAGGATCAAATTGGTTGCCATAGATCACGGCTGATACTCCAAATCACCACTAAATCATGACTTTCAGCTTGCAGAAGCAGATGGGGCTGTTGCTGGCTTCGCATCCTCAGCTTTCTCATGTTCTTTGTTGAGCATCTGAAAAACCAGAAACCATAGATAAATATCATTCTATCTACCACAGTGCCAGAGTTTTAATCCAGTCCTAAGGCATCATACTACCATCACATATTCACATTCAAAACTTGTGCTTTTATCCCACCTTGTGGCCTTGTGGGGGTTACAGGAGTTCAAAGTACAATAAATTGTTGCATAGCCTCTTAAAATCCAATCTAAAGTGGCATATTCGAATCGGTTAAGAAGCACAGAGATGCATAAAGTGACTAATCCCCAACTCAGATTGTCTGAAGTATGGTGAGGAGGGAGGGGGTTAACAAGATGAATAATCTCAAAGTTCAACTAAAAAAAAGGGCGCTGTGACCGTAATTCTGCATGGGGTGATAGTTCATGCCCATGTACAGGAATGATCATTAATCCAACTGGTTGTTGGACCAACTAATCTATTCCAGTGAAAAGGAACCTTAACAGGTAGAGAAAGATTCCTACAGGATGTTACCCAAGCACAGCTCACAGAGAACCAAACGAGGAGGGAGATAATAAAGGGGGATCTTAGACCACAAAACCAATTTCAAATTATGTGCTGCTGCTACTTTATGCTTCTGGTCAACAGAACAGGGAAGAGGATTTACAAAGGGTATGTTACCTTGTTATTGATCAAGTTGTGGAGGGCAATGACACTACGAATGAGAGAAGAAAGATATATAACCAACATCATGTCATTTGTTTTTACTGCAAAAGAGAAATTAATATACATCAGAAAGCCAAATTTAGTCAGAAGAGCCACCTAAAACAAGATATTTTCAGTTGTGTACCTGCAAATCCCTTGACTAATTCGGCCACATTTAGATTTGGAAGCAGATTGAACACGTCCTGCAATACAGGTAAACCAAGGAAACATAAAGTCACTATCTTATGATTATATATAATACAAACAAAACAATGCTGAAAGTTACTAGTGAGAACAAAAAACCACATGCAGTAGCCATAAAAGAAAGCGGCAACCTACAAATAAGTCACAAAAAGAAAGTGTACCTGCAAATGGTAAAGTATCTCATGATTTAGAGGAAGCTTTTCATCAATCACAAGATCTAGATAACTGCGAATTTCTCGTAACCGTGCATCCAAACCCTTTAGAGCAGTAATTTTTCCAGTAACCTACAGATAAAATAATGGTAAATGTTTTCTTCAAATTCATTAAATCCAGATATGCGTTTAGCATCAATATAGATTCAGTTCTAAAGTTTTTCTCTTTCTCTGAAAGTTAAATTGATCTCAACCTCTGAAAAAGTAAAAAAATCAGATGGCGAAATATAAAGCATAAAGAAGTACCTCATTTGCAAGTGTGCTGATGGTTGTATCCTTCACATCCCTTAATAAGTGTTCCACTCCTGTTTATAATTTGAAAAGTTACAACACTTGCTATACTAATGTTTAAACAAACAATTAAAGGAATAAAAATATTATCATCTTGCAAGTTCCTCCTATTACATACCGATTTCCTCAACCTCATGAGCAGCAATTTCAGAGGGCACATGAACAAAAATCTTCTGGCTCTTTTGAGTCGCATTCTGTAATCATTATCAAGTTCAACTTAGCTAAACTGGAGACTCTATAGAATAGAAATCTAATAATAATAACTCTTCTCCTCAACATCTAATCAGATTAGTAGCCAAAACAGAACATGTAAGCCTATGGTCTGAGGTTACCTCTTTAACTTCTTCGACATCATAGTATGCTTTGGTGGGTATTCCCAGCTCCTTTGGCTGGACGTCAATAATGACCAATACAGGATTTGGGGCATAGCTACATATGATAAAGAACGTGATTTAAGAAAAGGTAAACACAACAATCATGTATTACAAGCTTTCGGACGGTATATACAATTTATCATTCATCAATTGATCTAAAAGACAAACAATGATGGTCAAAGATTGTAAAAATGTGCAAAACTCATCAGCCAAGTATTGAATAGAATCGCATATGGACGGACAGGTAGTAAACAGAGGAAAAAAAATGCACAGGCTGGACAATGCACAATGCAGCTACATGCACAGAGTACCGATTTAGGGCATAACTACATTCATAAAGAACGGGATTTCAGAAAAAAGTAAGCACAACAATTATGTATGACAAGCTTTCCAATAGCATATACTATTCATTCATGATCTAAATGAGATACCACAAGGGTGTTTCATACTTTCCATCAAAAATTGTTATGCTGTGCAAACATTATCAGCTATGCATTGAATAGAGTCACATAGAAACAAAAGCAAATGTAGGACAGTGCAGCTACATGCACAATATAGCAATTTACGTAACCTTACTTGTGGAATAAGCTGTGAACATCAAGATCATTCTCTCGTAGTTTCGGCCCCGTACTATACCAACCTACGACGTGCTCCTTTGCTGAAATTCAACAGACATTCATATGCAGAGATTACTAAAAAGTAACAACTCACAGAAGGGAGAACTGGCAAGAATTAGGAAAAAAGCATCCGTATTTACACAAGAAGTTGAAGAGTAATTACCATTGATTCTCTTGAACATAGAGTACATTGCTTCATGGTAGTTGTGGTCAAGAAACCAAATGCTAGGGTCTTTATCATCTTCTTCAAAAGGCACTGAACATTACAATAATGTCAAAAGATATATCAAGGGCATCCTAAAGACCAAGAATTTTAGTAACTTCAAACTCAATTTCCAACTACTACATTGGCCACCTACTTGTGCAAACCCTAGCCATCAGATCACTCATCCGGAAAACCACAATTCTAATTCGAATCATGAAGTTACTGTAATTTTAGACTCCAACAAACCCTAGAATTCCAAAACCTCAAATGCTATAACTGAATCAACAAATTGGGGGATCCAAGACTAACAAGAAATTGAGGAACTGGGAGATTGGCGGACCTGCGTAGCTGTTGGAGACGTCGACGACGCCTTTGTAAGTGCTTCCGAGCAGGACTCCGACGACTCGTTTGCGAGTGTCCTTGGCGACTCGGTTGTAGTTGTCGACGATGCTGAGTAGCACCAGCGGGTGAACTATCACCTTCTCGATCGACCTCGCCGATATTTGCTGCGTCTTGATGACGTCCATGGCGATCTGAGCTCCGGTGACACTCTCGGATCTTTGTCTAAAACCCCCAAGAGAGAGAGGGAGAGAGATGGTAAAACCCCCAGGAGCTGCAAAATTACCGTCGGATTTTGATCAACAGGAGTCGGCGTACCGCGCAGTGTTTTATCGTGCGCGACACCGCAGCTGAACATTTTATATTTTGCTTTTTTTTGCTTTTTGGCTAAATTAGGCTGGAATAGAGTTTTGGGTGGGTCGAACTAGATTATCCATGACCTCAAACAGCTATGTTTATCCTCAACTATCACATAATTAGTGAGTCAGATGAACATTTACTTCATAGAATGTTTTCTCTTCGAGTGAGCTATTCTGTAACCTGACTTTGAAGTTGATTATGTTTTGATTAGTTTGATTCTAGAGAAAATGGTGTTGGTTATCGGTTTATCGATATGCTTTATCGATTATCCATCAGGTTAAGTCACTCTTAGTAGTTAGCTTGACTAATCAATCATATAATGGCATAAGTTTTTTGAGGCGTAGCTTTGCCGTAATTAATGTGACAAAAGTGTCAAAAATTGTTTAGGAGAAAATTTGTGTTATTATGTTTTACATGTACCTTTAGTCACAAAATCTAAAACTTTCACCAGTATATATTACATAAATCAGCTTAAAATTAACATGCCCTATATGATATCATTTTCAAATTTGGATTTTCTTGTTGACACAACCATTCGACAACCATTCGACATGATTTTAAATTTCTAATCAATAACAAGTCAAATAATAGCCAATACTTCATCCATATATATGTAAGATATAAACCATAATTTATTAGGTTTCCTTTCCTTTACCATACTTTCTCTATTGGCTGGAGGATTGCATCGAAGATTTAAAGACGATCCAGTCGTAACCAATAATTAACCAGTTCCTCATGATTAGAAATGAAATACTATTAATTTGATAAAAAAGAAATACAAGGCAAAAGGAAATGATACGCATGGAATTATTTCAACATACATATAATTATTAGATAAAGAACTCAACAATTATGCCATCAGTTGCCCGGTGCTGGAAGAATCATCCACGGACCTCGATTTACTGCAAATGTGATGCGAAGAGATCACGACAAGAAACAACACCAGATTAGCAGCACTCAATGTTGCCAAGGTTCAGTAGTAATTGTCCAAACGACTCGTGTTTAGAGTGTTTCCGAACCAACTAGTCCCTCCATTTGCAGCTGTTACGTCCCCCACTAGATAAACCAACAACAAACCGAATATAATTAATTCCGACTCCACTAAGAGCCTGAGCTAAGAACGTACTCCACGTACTTGCGTTTTGATTCTTTGGTTGTCTCGTCGTCATTGGGTTCGAGGGCCAACTCATTAGTGAAGAAATCAGTAGATGTTCTTCTGATCTGAAATCGCTTCAGACAACCCGAGGAGAAGAAACCGTAGAAGCAACCAAAACATGGTCATGGGAATGATTTCCTTGGGTTCGTCAATCACATCCTGGCTTGTAACCAAGCCTAGTCTCCGGGTCTCAACTTTTGCGGCTGTGATACAACTTAGAATTGCAAATATCATCGAGAATGCAATCCCCAATTTTGGATGAAGACCACAATTTAGTGGTCTTTCCTTCTTGTAAGAATGTTGGAATATTGGAAGGATAATTATTGGAACCCGCAAGCTCCCGACATAATGATTCATGTCCACGGCTTGTTCGATGAAGAAAGTGTTTCCGAGAATAGGATGCTTATGGAATCTTTTTTCTTAAAAACAGTCGCACCAAGGCTCCATCTGCTCTAGGTTGCGGTCGGTATGAACCTGAATTAATCAGGAAGAGAATAAGTGATACCACGATGAATATGCTGGGATCCCAAACCTGAATGACCAAAGGTTTATATAACCAATTGGGCCACCAGTGAAACTAAAGGGACAAATAGCATTAGCACAAACCCTAAAACAGCCTCACAGTAGAAGCCTGCCCTTTTGTTCCCCTCAGCACCATCTAATTCTGGCGACGTTGTCAACGGCTCTGATTCTGATGGTGAATGAAGTCAATGCATATGTCAATCCACCACCCCTCAGTCATGGCCTCATGGGTGATATGGGGTTAAATACTTTTCAACAGGGTTCTTTACCTTTTTTTTTTAGTAAAAATTGCCCAAACAATGTCCCACCTTTCAGCTATTCTAAACTTGCGTACAACAATTTTAAAAAATATCAGATTGGTATCTTGAGTAAACTTTCGTACTCCTTCTATGTCTGAATTGGGGCATGGATTAGGTTTCTTGAGCAAAACTGGTCTGGGACTGCTGAGTAGGCACAAAAGCAGGTTGTGACTCTTGCTGCTGCTAGAAATGCTATGCACTGTGCTGCACAGTCTGAGCTTCTGCTTCTTGCATATGCACAGGTTCCTCCTACTGCACACTCTGAGCTTATGGGGACCGCATATGCACAGGTTCCTCATGCTGCACATTCTTTGGATCTTGTTCCTGCACATTAACCTGCTCCTCCTGCTGGACATTATTTCCTTCCTGATATCCCAATATATAACATCACTATCAACACAATCACAACAACAATCCAAATGCACATAAATTCAATTCAAGTCTGACCATATCCTCAAACCATACCTAATTCCTTGTTCGGCAGGTCCTCTTATTGTGGCCATTTTTCTTGCAGATTGAGCAACTGACCTAGGAATAATACACCTTAGGTAACTTGGTTGCACCAGGAGGTGGAGCTACCTCACCTACAATTATTTAGAGGCAATGTGGCAGAGTTAGTTACATGGACAGAATGACTAAAAATTGACATAAAATGAAACTAGATAAGTGATTGGGTAACCTGGTTCTTTGTTCCTAGACATTTTAGGCCTCCTAGGCTGCCTCCTATACAGAGGAGGTGCAATTGGCCTATGAATCTTCTCCCACTCAACCATTCCAGCAATGGGAAACAGAATTGGCTCATATGCTTTGAGATAAACATCCTTGATAAAATAATCATGAACAAAATCATCAAGGGACCTTCCCAGAGAGAAAATGGCAGCTACTGCATGGCCACAAGGTATCCCAGAGACATCCCATCTTATGCAAGTGCAGGTCTTACACCGCATACTTGAATCTCAAACCTCCAAGCACTTGATTGCACAGCTCTGTATTCAATACTCCACTATACTGCCTTCTTGATGGTCTTTTCCACTCTTGGCCCCACTTTACACCTCCATCTACTCCCAAATTGCCTCTTATTTGTCATCCTCACTATTGTTTGTGTTCTAACTTCCTCCAAACAGCTCAGGATTGGCTTCTTCCTTGCTTGGAGAATGCTCTTGTTGAAGCTCTCATTGTGGTTATTCAGAGCAAGTCACACTTGAATTTGTGATCAAAGTGTGACTTTGACCAGTGGATTGCTGGTCTATCCATGCACCATTTCCATGCTGTGATTGAGCTCTTATTCAGGTCCTCTATTGCTTCTGTGAATGTGTTTAGGATACATCTCCTAGCAACTGCCCACAATTTTTGCTTTAACTCCAAACCTACAAGCAAGTAGTGAAACAGTTAAAATCAACCATGTATTGCATTTAAACCAATTTAGGTAGTGATAAAGGCAAACCTTTGTGTCCATCATTTTTAGAGTTGTTATGTAGATGTCTCACACAATGCCTGTGTGAAGCATCTAGAAACAACTCATTTATTGCTTGCTCAAGTCCCTTTTGTTTATCACTCATGAAGCTGTAATGGCTTGAATGGTTTTATTCCAGGTCCTCCACCAAGTCCAACTCTGCCTCCACCACAGCCCATGAAATGAGGTAAATTCCATTATTTCTATCTACCCCAACTGCTGATAGCAATTGCCCCTTGTGCACCCCGTTCAGGTGACAGCCATCCAACCCTATAATCGGCCTACATCCTTCCCTCCACCCCTTCTTTAAAGCAACCAAGCAAATGTATATCCTCTTGAACCTTGTGACTTCCCCTTCTAATTCTATATGAATCCACACTGATGTCCCAGGATTCCTTTTCTTCAGTTTATGAGCATGGCTCTCCAGCATGTTGTATTAGTCTTCATGGCCCCCTTGAGCCAACTTCATTGCCTTGACCTTGGCTCTATAACACATTTGGTAGTCACCTTCCATGCCAATTGGTCCTTGTTGATTGCATTCTGCATGCCTTCTCTGGTCCAATTTGGATAAGTCATGAAGAAATCAAAATACTCCTCTGCTATAAAGGGTGCATGCATATGATACACTTTCTTCCCAATACTGCTAGAGCTGTGCTCAATTTGAATGCTTCTAAACCAGATGGTTGGATTTGACTTTTCTATTGTAGAAGCATAGATCCTCCAAGGACACTTCAGAGATGTTACACACTTGGCACAGACCTTGTTAAAGCCACAAGTACATAATTATTAGAGTCAGCAGTAACATTTTAATCACAATTTCAGTAAAAGTAAAAATGTAACCAAGTTACAAAAAAAACAAACAAACAAACAAACAAACAAACCTTGTGTTTTGAATTGGTGGGAAACTTGATCTCCTTATTTGTTAACACTACATGCTTCCTAATGGCTGACTTGAAATCCTTGGAGCTAGAAAATTCCATACCCAATTCAAAACTTGGGTTTCTCATATCTTCCTTACCATTGAACTGTCTCCACCCACTCCATCTTCTCCTACACTTGATAGAAAATCTCCCTCTGTCCTCACCATCCTCATCAGAAGAACCATGGAGGCTCCTTAAACCATCTGATTCACTTTGAACCTCTTCTGATATATGACCATCAAATCCCATGTCATCCCACTCATTCACCCTGCTGGGATCTCCATCCACATTGTGATTAAAATCAACATCATCATCCTCAGAATTCAGATCATAATCTGAATCCACAATCCCTTCAAAGTTTAGGGTTTAGGGAGTCATCTGAGTTAGTGGAGCTCTCAGTAGATACCTCTCTATCTACATTTTGTCTTGAGCTCTCTCTTCCAGCTCTAGTTGAGCACCTTCTTTCCATGGGTTTCTTTGGCTTAGTCTTCTTTTTCTGAGGTGCTGGATCATCATGTTCTTCAACTGGCCTCTTACCCTTGTCAACTTGTCTCTTTCTTTCCCTTGCATATTCAACTTCAGCCCTATCTCTGTGTGCCCCATTATCTTCACTTGCTGGTTCCTCAGGCCCTTCTCTTATATGTATATCCTCAGGCCCATGTCCCATCTCACTGTGCTCAGGCCCATGTCCCATATGCTCATTATCTGGCATTCTGGCCTAATGCCCATTTGTTCATTCTCTGGCCTATCAACCCCGTCATCCAAAATCACAACCTCAGGCACAAATCTTGGATCCCAATCTTCCACACTCAACTCATCATCCCCATCAGAAATGAGTTCTCCCTCTTCAATATCATCAATCCACTAGTCCAAGAACCTAGTGTGATCTATATTCTCTGGATAAACATCTAGCTCGTCAGCCCTAAACACCCTTCTTTGTGCTTCACAGACTATGTACAACTCCAACAACCTTTGACTCTCGATCAGGCACAAACTTACACATATCCAAAGAATCTTTATCATTGGTTATAGGGAGAAAGCCACTCACAAGTTCACTACCTGGAATCCTAAACCAGAATTGCATTGGGGGGGCTTCATACCTAATGTCATAAGCCTAGTATATCAACCCAGTCATAGAGACCTTGTCTGGGTCTACTTCATCCACAAACAAGAACTCCCCCCACTATAATGCCTATTACACCCCCTCTCACTGTGAAACCTACCTCCATGCCAAATTTTCATTGTGAACACATTTGGATCTGCATCAACAAAATCAGCAACCAAGTTTAATAAATATTGTCTGAATTAAACACATTTTTTTTAGAACAGTTAATCCACATTACAAACCCCATTTTTGCAGACCCATTAAACCCTATTTTGAAGCCCTAAACCCTATTGTACTCTAGTTATGACTATCACCAACCAAGCAATAAAAACCCTAAACCGGAACACCCCCAAATCTATTGGGATTTTAATTCTTCACCAACCAGTCCCAGTCCTTAAACCCAATTCATTTATTCATCCCACCCGTTAAATTCCGACAACAAACACACACATAAATAGAAAATTGCAGATGATGATAATGTAACGTCCCGAACCTAAATTTACCAGTTTACGAGTCTTTCGATGGGTAAACGACAATTACATTTAATTTTTTGCTCCGTTTTGACATTTTAAGGGGCCCTAAAAGTTGACTTTTTTTTCGGATCAGATTTTAAGAAAATTTTCTTCATGAAAGTTGTAGAGGACATTAAACCGAGCGCGTGCACATGTGGTACGTAAAGATCGGAGTTCGTATGCCAAAGTTATGGCTTAAAATGTGAAATTATTGTTCATGATAACTTTCTATATATATCAGAAGTTACTGTGGTAGGTTTCCCCCCGACTCTCTCTCCTCTCCCTCTTCCCCTGCGTCGCCCTCCCTTCTTCTTTTTCCGATTTCTTCACCGTCCGGCGTCTGATCGACATGATTCCAATTGGTCGTGGACCGTCTCTTCCTCCTCTAATCCCGGCAATCATTGTTACTGTAGCAGTTCGCTTCTCCGGAAAAATTCTCCTTTTTTCAATCATTCCAGAGGTGAAATTGGCCCTATTAGGAGCACATCGAGCCACTGATCGTTTTCTATGAAGGCTTCTAGCTGAAATTTCCACGTTTGGTAGGAGAATTTAAAGGATTTCCAAATTGGTGGGTTTGGAAATTTCTGGATTTGTGTTCATCGACAAAATTGGAGCAGTTCAAGGTATTTTCTCACTTGGTCACAGTTGTGAAAATTTCTTAGAATGTTGAGATGATTCTGTGGTTGAAATTTGGTGGCCGGAGGAGGAGTTGGCTGCATCATGAGCAGTATCATACGTGAACAGTGCGGTGCGTGAACAGTAGTGCATTTGAACAGTAATTTAAATTCTATTTTTTTTAGCTAGTTAAATCCTATAATTTTTGTAGAGGTTGAATATGTGAATTTGGTTGGAATGGGAGAAGTTTTTAATTGATTATGAATTTCTGGGAATTTAGGATTTCGATTATCGATTTACGAGAATCCAACCGTCGGATATCTCTTGGTTTTGACTTGGAACCTTTAAGATAACGAATTGGTATTAAATGTAAAATTTGGGTTGAATCAGAGAAGAAGTGGAGAGATGATTTATGAGGATTTGATTTTGAGAATCGTATTTGATTGTTGAATAGTTATTCACGGAAAATAATTGTGTACATGGCGACGTACCGAGCTATTGCTCGACAAAGGAACTCATATGCATGGTCGCCTATACAATACTGTGAATGGACATTTATTTTAAATTAAATGTGCATGCAGTATATTATTATTTTCCGATTAAGGTTTAATTTATTATTTGAATTATTGAGTATTATGATTTTATGAGCTTGATTTCTTAGGATTTATTATGCTCTATGAGTTACGGGATTTTTAGTGGATTTCCTTCCCGAGGGCTTTCAATAGATTTTTCAAGCTATTTATTTATGAGTTATTGAGTTGGGAAATGATTTTCGGGAAGTGACTGATTCAGAAAATATTATGAGAATTATTGATTTCGAATATAAGTTTTTATGAAGATATACGAGTACGAAGGATTTAGCAAATATTTGAGCATGATTGAATTATCGAGATTTATTGAGCTTTGATCTCCGCACTTATCAGCCTTGAGTTAGATTGAGATTTCTTTCCGAAAGTATTTATTGATTTTAGGGCTGGGATTTTCAAACCGAAAACCGGAAGAACCGAACCGAAATGGCCGGTTCGGTGCGGTTCGGTGCGGTTCTTGGCTGTCAAAATCAGTTTATTTTCATAACCGAACCATTTTGTAAGTTTTCGGTTCGGTTTCGGTTCTTAGTTCCCGAAGAGTGTCTGGAACCGATATCCATTGCTGCCGGTCTTACTCCTTCCCCATAAAGCCACTTTCCACTACCCAAACCCTTATTCTGTCTTTTTTTTATAATAAAATACAAACCTCACCCTTCTCTTTCCCATTTCTCTCTGTCTCTCGGTCGTCCACCACCTCATTTTCTCTTTCTTTATTCTTTCTCTTTGTCTGTTCTTCTTTCTCTTTCCTTTTCTCTTTCTTTATTCTTTCTCTGTTCTTCTTTCTCTTTCCTTTTCTCTTTCTTTATTTCCTTTCTTTTCTTTATTCTCTCCTTTTCTCTTTCTCTATTCTTTCTCTTTCTCTGTTCTGTCTCTTTCTCTTTCTCTATATTCTCGATTGTACCAGACTACTGGAGTCATATTTCATCAATTTGAATCGATCTTCTCTTCTTCTTCTTCATAACTACTGGTATGAGATTTCTCCAGATCTATTGCAGCCATATTCTTCTTCTCCTCCTCTTCTCCCCCTCCTCCAGTTTTGCTGTGTTCTTTAGTGGAGAAACTGAGAAAATTGCAGAACATAGATTTCTCCAGATCTATTGCAGCCATATTCTTCTTCTCCTCCTCTTCTCCTCCTCCTCCAGTTTTGCTGTGTTCTTTAGTGGAGAAATTGAGAAAATTGCAAAACATAACGTGGCTGGGAAGCTGAGAAACTGGATAGGTTTGCTGCTGTTTTGCTGTGTGTACAGGAACCGGTTACAAGCCGTAACCGAACCGTTCCAAGTCGGTTCCGGCAAAAAAATGTAGCAACACCGAACCGGAAAAACATCATCGGTTCCGGTTTCGGTTCCGGTAAAAAAATTGAAAAACAGAACCGAGGCCAGCCCTAATTGATTTACAGAGTATTTGATTTATACTTTCGAGGATTTATTGAGATACTGAGATTTGAGTTAGCGAGATAATCCTGAGTTATGTTTTTTGTGAATTTTTAATGTTTTATTGAAGTAATAGCGAGTTTCTTTCTGAAAGCAAGTAACTGAAAGAGGTTGTTTCTAGTTTATTGAGGAGGCTATTAAGTTTATTGAGGAGGCTATCTTCGGCGCATGCGTATATTACCTAGTTGGCAGTCCCTTCTAGGTAATAGTCTGGTTGGCAGTCCTTTCCAGACTACATTCCTGTTGGCAGTCCCTTCCGATGAGTCACCTGGTTGGCAGTCCCTTCCAGATGACATGAGGTAGTTAGTTGGCAGTCCCTTCTAACTACATGTGGCTAGTTGACAGTCCCTTCTACCCACCGCCTCCTATTCCGGTTGGCAGTCCCTTCCGATGCTTCATCTGGTTGGCAGTCCATTCCAGATGACATGAGGTAGTTAGTTGGCAATCCCTTCTAACTACCTGTGGCTAGTTGGCAGTCTCTTCTACCCACCGCCTCCTATTTCGGTTGGCAGTCCCTTCTGATGCGTCATGTAGGTGGCAATCCCTCCTAGATGGCATGAGATGACTAGACATCAGTCCTTTCTAGTCATCAAACGAGCCTCATGAAAAGGATGTTTTTATAAGGATTGAGGATGAGATTTTAAGAGATTTCAAGATGTTCTATTTTACGTGATTGAGATTTCAGTAAAGAGGATGATTAAGAGTGTTTTCAAGATTTTTACTGCATGCGAGGTTTTAGAGAATAACTTGGGAAGACATTAAGTTTTACTTATTCATTCGAAATTACTTATTTTTCGTCCACTCACTCTAACGGTTTTTAAATGTTTTCCCCTTGGCCCTTCGGTTTTAAATGCCCAGTTTGCAGGCCAGTTTAGCTTGAGGTCGAGCGTACATGGGGTTGAGGCATAGCTGTCATAACTTCCGCATTATAAAAGTATCGGTCCTTTATCTTGTATTTTATTCTCTTGTACGCCTGTACATTAGATTGCTCTGACAACCCAGGATGTTGATATTCTTAAGTGCAGAATTGTTTGTGAAATGGGAGACATTGTGATACGGGGAGCAGGGTGGCTCCAGAAGAATAAGGGTGGATTATTTTAGAAGTGTAAATGTTTTTCTACAGGTTTTTGGGTAGTTCACTTTTAGAGGGAGTTCAGCCAAAATTTTGGTATAATTTCTTCTAAGGTGGGCCCCGCAGGGCCACTTTGGATTTCAAGGTGAAATCCGGGGCGGGTCCTGTCAGACAAGAATTAAAACGCCATAAAACCATAACTCCAGACAAAACCCTTGAAAGACAACAAAAGCGAAACTTTCTACCCCAAGTTTCACACTATTCTATAAAACCATTTTTGCAGACCCATTAAACCCTATTTTGAAGCCCTAAACCCTATTGTACTCTAGTTATGACTGTCACCAACCAAACAATAAAAACCCTAAACTGGAACACCCCCAAATCTATTGGGATTTTAATTCTTCACCAACCAGTCCCAGTCCTTAAACCCAATTCATTTATTCATCCCACCCACTAAATTCTGACAACAAACACACACATAAATAGAAAATTGCAGATGATGACAAGAATAAAAAAAGCCATAAAACCCTAACTCCAGACAAAACCCTTGAAAGCCAACAAAAGCGAAACTTTCTACCCCAAGTTTCACACTATTCTATAAAATCATTTTTGCAGACCCATTAAACCCTATTTTGAAGCCCTAAACCCTATTGTACTCTAGTTATGACTGTCACCAACCAAACAATAAAAACCCTAAACCGAAACACCCCCAAATCTATTAGGATTTTAATTCTTCACCAACCAGTCCCAGTCCTTAAACCCAATTCATTTATTCATCCCACCCACTAAATTCCGACAACAAACACACACATAAATAGAAAATTGCAGATGATGACAAGAATAAAAAAGCCATAAAACCCTAACTCCAGACAAAACCCTTGAAAGCCAACAAAAGCGAAACTTTCTACCCCAAGTTTCACACTATTCTATTCCCCCCCCCTTTACTGGGTTAATGGCGCAAAACAAAAAAGGGATAGGGGACCATTTTACTTGAATAATGTGGTGCCTCTCTTGCCACGCGAAAGGGATCGATCTCCACTTTTGGGCCATTGCGAATCTTACGGATCAGTACTAAGAGAATCTCGGTCAATTTAGGATCTGGTTTAGAGAGAGAGAGAGGGAAACACCATTTCTGATTTCAATTTCAATTTGGGGAAGGGGGAATAACGGGATAGGGTTAGATGGTTACAGACATTAGGCTGAATAGACGAGATTACCCTTCCACATTTGAATTTTGGATGGCACCGTAACAGTGTCTCACCTTTCAGTCATTTTCCCTTCTTTTTAATCAGTGGGGGATATGAGCCTGAATAAAACAAGACAGAAACATTGTGGAAGGTTTTCTGATATTACTTCCTTACAAAACTGAATACAAGCTTTTTCCTATATATACACAAAGAAAAGAAAAAAGAAACATAAAGGCTTTCCCTTCATTTAAGGGACAACCCAACCATAACTATCTAAACAATTCTAATAACTCAGGTAAGATATTAACAGTAAAACTGTAAAAGAATTATCTTATATCAGTGAACAGAAACAACCATACTGCAACTATACTTCCATTAGAGCTGGTCGGTCGTACCGTCGTATAGATGTTTTATTTTTTAATTTTTTGTTTGTTTGTTTGGGGAACTTCTAATTAATTAGAGATGTCATCCATGATTGTGAGATTATCTTACAAATTATTGCTACTTGCTATCGATCTATTCCAGTAAGGAAACGGTCTTATAAGCTCCAAGTTTGGGGCATTTTCGTCCACCCTCAGAATTTGTTGCAACGGGAAAACATGCAGCAACAGAACTGCAGCCATAGAGTTTCAACCCCAAGCCCGTGGTTGCAAGTGCCGGGTCAGTTGTGCTGCACTGGCCAGCACTCATTTTGCAAACCTCATATTGGTTTCTGCAACTTTTGAATTTTGATGCCAACTCCGGTGTTCATCTATGATGTAAAATAAATTGGATTTTTTTATTTTTCAGAATCTTTCTGAACTAAAAAGTGAATTTAATAAATAAATTTTCGCAATGACGTGGTCATCGAGAGTCTGAGAGAGGCTGATAGGCAAGGTTTTGGAGGCTTGGCATCTAAGAAAAAGTTTAGAAATTCCACTACATTTTGGGTTCATAATATGTAGTTTTGAAGGATATTGCCAGATCTACTAAAATTGAAATATTGTGGGGGTTTGTCTATGATTCATCAATATACCAATACCATATTGATTCAGAGGTAGTATCTTCATGCATTGGTAGACTAATTTAATTGAGACTACTCTACTTCTATATTGATCAAATTACTATCTTTGTATTAAACTATATTTACTTGATATATCGGATCGGTACATTGATGTACCAGAGAATTTTCCAGTTAGCTGTGCATTACAATTGACAAAAACATTTATGGAACAACTGGGATACAAGGCTTGACATTGACTAATGAGGATATGATTTGTAAGATCGATCTAATGCATTGACAGTGTCAACACTATAATTTTTTGCTTTGAAATTTTCTGTGAGTTTTTCATGGGTGCTTATAATAATAATGTACTTTCCCTAAAAGAAAATGGACGAACCAGTCTATTAGCTTGCCATTAAGCTCTCTCTTAATCTCTCTGAATTAGTCATTTTCTCTTGAAGTGTCGACTATAAATATATAGACGGGGGCAGGTGTCTATATCCCTTGTGTAGCTTTAATATTTCGTTAGAGACACAATTCATATTCTGCTAGATCGATCGAAAGAGAGAGATCGGATCAAGATGTGCGACGAGTGTGCCATGGATGACTGTATCGTAAATTTGATGTGCGGCTGTATCATAGAATACGTTGCTCGTGCCATATGGGGACTTATTGTGAACTGGTGAGTTTATCAATACATTACTTATTTGAACAAGTTAACTGATAATGCAAAATATATGCAGAAATGCCAAAAGGAATGTTTTAGAATTCTGGATATTGGTGAATAGAACAAAACATGTTATTCTGAAGTCATAGCTAACTGTGTGCTCTGTATTTGTGCATTGTGTATCTTCAGCGTTTGGCTCGCTGCTGCTGCGGTAGCTGCGGCGGCCTCATCAGTGATAGACCATATAGCGAACAATTTTCCTGATATAGATTGTAATTTTGTGTATCGGGTATATTAACAATGTGCTTTGTATTTATGCATTGTGTATCTTCAGCGTTTGGCTCGCTGCTGCTGCGGCTGCCTCATTAGTGATAGACCATATAGCGGACACTTTTCCTGATAAAGATTGTAATTTGGTATATCGGATATATTATGCCGGCTTTACCAATATCATATCATTTTAATGAACAAATAGATTTACGAATTAAGTGTATGTATTGCATGCTGGCCCTGCCATTCTGCCAATTGATATCAGTTTTACGCAATAAAACTAGCACCGGAATCACAAAGCTATCTACGGAAGAAAAGTAAGTCAAGTATTGCAAAAGTTATAGATCATAGTAAGTAATATCGTTACAACACAAATGAATTAGTGCGCGTGAGGAAATTAAAAGACCTCTTTAACCTTCAAATCAACATCATAGAAATGGAAAGATGGTGAGAGAAGTTATAACTTATAATTATTGACAAGATCCAATCCATGGCGTATGAGACATGACGTATTACCTTCAACGACAGCCATATAGCGCGTATAGTTGTGTGTGAGATAATGGAGATGGAACTATGGCTTTTATTTCATAAAACTTTATAAAACATGACTTAATTTACTCTCAAGTGGATATATACTACTACAACTTGAGTAGTTGAGTCCTTGACTATATCGTTCTCCCACAATTGCTCTGTCAGCTAGCATTGACTTGCAGACACAAAATGGCATGTATACATAATTGTTGGAATAAAGTAATTCTGCCCAAAATAAGTTGGCATGTATATGTTAACATTCTCTATAGAAAATACGGTATTTTTTTCAGATGATAGGATATGTTCGTTTTCTGTGTGTAAAGAGCAGGATTCAATGGAGGCGGTGGAGGTGATTTCCGCTGTTGGAAAAGGCCAGCTTCCAGTTGGGGAGGTGATTACCTCAACTACTGTGGAAAGTGCGGCGACTTTATCTTCTGCATGAGTGGAAGAAATCGGCAAACAGCAAGTGACTTCATAGGTAGTTTTATTTGAATTCGGAATTTGTTTATTGTTTGTTTTGTGCTTCATATTTAAAAGGTGGGTGTGCTAGGGGTGTGCTTAGAAGTACACTTCTTTTCGATGTGTTTGTTTGGTGTACTCTGTGTAATAGCTTTTTTTTTATAGCCCTATGGGCAGGCTATTATTGTACTGCTTATCGAAATGCTTAATGAGATTGACATCTTCAACTCAAAAAACTACTAAAATAATTATTTATAAATTATATATTAAACTGGTTCACGGTGTTCATTAATGATCAAATGACTTAAATAATCATCAATTTGATGCAAAGATAATCTTGAAAGAATGATTCAAAAATTTAATTAAACAGATCCATTTAAAATATTACATTATAAGATGAGAAGAGGGACAGCGTTGAAAAATGAATGAAACGCGACTAGCTAGGCGCAGGAACTTAACATGGATGTTAAAAATGAATTAAGGACAATGTCACTCTTCTAAATTTAATCCAGATCGATGTGAATGCACGTGATGATCTAGGTATGATGTCGACTACATGTGCCAGTGCAAGTTGGCTTGGCTTGTTTATTTTTCTGAAATGAAGACAGTAAGTACAATTGACTTGATTTAATTTCTCAAGTCAATGGACGTCCTATATCATATTGAAACTAGTTAGCTATAGCATAAACTTTCCTCCAGTCCTCCTAGTCCTGAAAGACATAAAGAAAGCCTTTGTTAAGTAGGGGAGGATTCAGAGCACCGCCGTTTTCATCGTTAAGTTCCACATTAAGCTCTATAACTACCTCCTCCTGTTTCTCCAAGTGATCAACTAGAAATGGGTGACGCCCAAAGTTCCTGCGCCTGTGGCAGCGGTAGTTCGCTGTTCTTGTCACTCATAAGCATCTTTTTCATCTGGGTCATCGTCCTTCCCCGAAACCCTAAAATCACAATCACTGATGCCCTTCTCACCCAGTTCAGTTTCACCAACACCACCACCAACAGCACCCTCTACTACAACCTTGCCTTCAACCTCACCATCAGAAATCCCAACAAAAGGCTCGGCATCAGCTACCGTCGCATCCGAGTCATTGGTAACTACCAAAAGAAGAGGTTTGCCCTCGTGACTTTGCCTAATACCACAGTACCGTTTTACCAAGGCCACAAGAACACCACCTTTTTGAGTGACATAATTGTTCAAGGGCAGCAGGTGGTGAAGTTTGGGAAAAAGGAGATTTCCGAGTTTAACAAGGAGATTGCCACTGGAATTTACAATATAGATGCAGTGCTCGCTCTTCGGGTGAAGCTCAGGTTGGGCACAATAAAGTTTCACAACTATGGCCCGGAAAATATCCACTGCAAGCTGAAACTTCCTTTAAGTACTAGAAATAGTACTTTAAATCAAACATCCGTGAGTAGCAGTTTCAATGTTACAAATTGTGGGCATGTTTCTGTGGTTACTGGTTTTTTCTTGTCTTGGTTTTCATGAATGTTATGAACCTCTAATCCTCTATCTTGTACCTCTTTCTTCTTGTTAATTGTCTTTTTTTTTTTAAGGTGTCATATGGAAGACTGATTCTTTGATCTGTAACCAAAGAAACAAAAGGAAGGAAAAAAAACAAAAAAAGCTACTTCTAAATGGATGTGTTTGTGTTTGATCAACTTGTAATTAAGGAATTTTTTTTTTTTGGGGTCCGATTAAGACTTTGGAATTCAATTATTTATCCATGCACAGAATTTGACGGGGTTTTGTCGGACTCCTCCAGCGCTTGCAATTTTTTGCCTGCCCTCAACTAGAACTTAAGCATACCAAAATACAACTAAAATATAGGAAATAAGATTGGCTGTAGATACTGCAGCCAAGGTCCGGTAATACTCAACTACAGCAGCATTGCATATCATCACAACATGACTCCAGATCTCCTTTTTTTACCTCCTTCAAGCCACATTTGTGCTCAACAGAAAAAGCACCGCACATTATTATCAGAAAGCTTCAGTAGTTTCATCATATAGTATAATCCTCATCCCAAATGAAAGACTAATAATCCACATCGATATCTGAATACAATAATCATAGGTTTTATTATTAGCTGTCGCTTCAAGGTCCGTCTGTTATGACTTCAGAATCAAGAAAAACGTTCCACCAAGGTGCACAAAATATCAGAGTACAGACAGCAACCACGCTGGCCGTGTTCAATAACTACTCTTATAGTGTCATGGAAGTTGGAAGCCACTTGGCTTGCCTCCTCTTTCACTATCTCAGCTCCAAAAATTCCTGTTCCTGATAAACCAATTTTGGACTAATCATGTAGCTTGAGGTTCAAAGGCAATTGTGAAAATAGTAGAAAAGGCTGATATCACCCAATTTTATCTATAGCTTCGACGTGTGTAAGCAAACAATAGCCACAACATACACATGGGGATAATCTCATGGATCTGTCTCAAACCATGTTATTGACCACATCTAGCCACCGAGTACCCACAAGTCCACAACGAAGCAATAACATGTTGTACCTGGTGCAGCTATCTTCCTTGATCCTGTTTTTCTGAATAGCATGACATACAGTTTGGCAAAACCCAATTTTCCCTCGTTATGAGATGGAGGAGATGTTGCAGTTCATGTGCTTGCGTTTAAGAGAATGCATTTCCAGCAGAATAGGAGAAGCACCAGATCATTGATGATGTGCAAAGAATCACGTATAGGACAGCCTTGTTTTTTCCACTTCAGTAACTGCAAAGGTTCCACCGATCTCTTAATTTGTTTATAGATTAGCAATATAATCGTAGCCCTGTCTGGCACCCGCATTTCAAGAAGGAAAAGATTGGTTCTCACAAGAAACTTGAAATGGGACTTATCAAATTCAAGGGGAACTTGGGAATGACTGAATTGAAACCTGAGGCAATAGGTCCGAGGCTCCAAAAAACATTGGCATGGAACTAACCACTCTCTGGGAGCCTCTGAAAAATATTGGGAGGCACAAGCTACTTACTACTAATACCCTTAGCGCATTTGTTTTGGGTACAAACACCCCTCAGCAGATAAGAACAGACCCACTAAAGAAGAAAAGATTTGCCACATGTAGGCTTCTATTATAAACCTAATAGACCATGGCTATATGCCAGTCTGGCTTCAACTAGATAGAGCCAAGCCTGCTCAAGTTACCCAAACAAGGCCCATCAACAGTTCAATTACACCTTGAGCTCCCAAAATCTCATTGACGCATTAGATCATCACATGAAAATCGCACAACAGAGGACGTGATGTCACGTACAATAAGATTTTCTGTTTCTCACCCTTGCACTCTTAACTAATATAAACTACAGGTGCTTGTAGCCTTACAAAGTACTGGTAGTATTTCCATTGACAAAAAGCCCTTACCTGCAAGCCAAAGTTTTTGGTCCTCTGTTGTGAGAAGCCACCAAGGCAAATTCTTTCAAAATTGATGACTGTGGCACTAGGAAAGTTTGTTTTCATCGTCCAGACAGCATATCATGCAAGTCAGAAAGCCCATGAATAACTGCCACAACCACAGAATGCCTATGGAAAACAAATCCACTACTGCTACTCATTGACAACGAGTTCTCATCAAAGTGCTGACACAACAAAATTCAAGCCATCCGAGTATGAGCTAATTGAAAGCCTCCAATTTTATTTGAAGAGCTACAGCTTCATAAAAAAGCAGACTGCTCATAGTAAACAGTCCCTCAAAACTAACTTGCTTTCAAGGTATTTCTTCCTTGGGCATGAAATTAAAGGAAAAGGTTCGACTTGGATCAGTTAGAGTTGAGCCATAACTGAAGGTAAATGAGATATCTAAATATTTCATCCATAAGAGGAAGAACCAATAGGAAATATCAGACAATGTGTCACAAACTCAACATATGGTACAGTAACACATTGATGTTACAGAGCCTACTTCTGCTTCACAAAACTGAAACTGCACCAGAAGAACGAGAGCTCTCCCACACCTCAATACCTTCAACATCTTCTCTAACAACAAACAGTCTATTCCCACCGCCTTCGATTTTCTTTATAATCCCTCTCTGAGCATCCTCCTCTTTATCCACAAAATTCCTCCTATACAATCCCTCGCAAACCTCACTTTCTCTATCCACCCTATTTTCGGCTCTCGGCAGTCTAGACCAAACCTCCAAGGCACCATCTCTGCCCACAAAGGCTTGGTTTTTGTAACAGTGAATTACACTACTGCTATTGCCACCCCCCTTAATGTTCCTCATGCTTGGGTCCTTATCTTGTAAATAAACCCACGGATCATCCCCTAAATTACGCAGGTCTGCTATTGCCAAATCTCCAGACTTTGAACACACCTTGAACAGAGTCGACTCCTCAATGTCCACGTCGACGTCGGCAAAGGAGTCCCCGAACCTACTGCTCCGCCCCGACCCCGGCTCGTTCGTCTCCCAAACCACCTCCTTGGACCTCGGGTCCCACATTCGGATATAACCCGAGTACCCGAACGCACCGCAAGTGACGGAGCTCCCAACAATCAAGCCCGTTTCAGGCAGCCACGTCAGCTTTCCGACGGCCAAGTTCTTCGCCGAGCTTCCGGATTGCCTGCTCAGCTCACCGACGATCTTGAGCGTTGATTTGTCGATCACTAAGATGCAGTTCTCTCTGTGCGGGCAATCGAAAGCGGCGAAGACTGAGCTCGGCGAGTTCGAGATGGAGGTAACTCGGGCCTTGAAGATTCTCGGGTCGGCCGGGTCGGTCCAGTGGATCGACCCCATGTTTCGCACGCCGGAGAAGTCGTAGAAGTGGAGTCCCGGGTCGGATTCGGATCCTACGGCGGCGATTTCAGGATACACTCGGCAAATCGAGTTTATGTCCTCCAAATGAGTACGGATCGTTCCGGCGTGGCACAGATTCCAATCGTAGCTGGATATTTGACCGCCGTGTGCGATCCAAACGGAGCCGTCGGTACCGGCTGTGATCGCCGAGGGGAGGCCGTCGGAGGCGGGCTGTACAGTTGTGACGATCGAGGCGTCGATTCCTGACAACGGAGGCGGCAACATCGCCGACTTGAGCTGCGACTCGATGCCGTAGTAGAGAGCTTCATCGGCGAGTTCTTGCTTGGCGAATCGGCGAGCCGTGGAAGGGAGACCGTCGGAGCGGAGGAGAGAGAGTATGACTGAGAAGATCTCCGGGTCCCGGTCTATGAAAACCGGGTCCGGGTCGTCGGATGTCCGGCTCGAGAGGGCGGCTAAGAGAGAGTCGGGACCGCCTGCCTGGATTGTCGATAAGGTAGTTTCGAAGAGCTTGCCTCCGACGTTGAGCTTGATACGGTCGTCGGAGCGAGGGCCGGTGGCTGTGTGGTGGTTACCGTTTTCCATTAGTGGCCGTGAAGTTGAAGATTGGTTGAAACGGTCAACAACTTTACGTGAACTACTAGTAGGAGCAACCAAAGAAATGTGGTGACTTTCTCAATGCAGTATGGTTATTTTACGCTAGTGCCCTTGAAATTGCATGAAAATATCTCAATGGTTGTTTGTGTAGTTGTGTGCAAAACAAAATCCACTGAAAGCGCATTTTGGTCTTTTTAAGTCCTAAAGATGACGATCACAAAGAGCGCCTTTTTTGGGCCAACCCATAGGAAACGCCGACTTTGTAATATGGTTCAAGCCCAAACCAACTAGGACTGTCCCCAAGCCCGTGAAGAAAAGTATGAGGCCCAACCCCACAAACATGAGGCACAGATGGACCGCCCAAGCAAAGTGGGCTCGTCACTTAAAAGAAGACCTTCGGAGTTAGGCACATCGCAGCACGCCAGTCAAGTCTAGCTAGACCCGAGCTCGAATGACTTCAAAAGAGTGGAAGAATGATAAGTACAAACTCCAAGTTGTAGTATCGAACCAACCAACATCCCAATCTCAAGCTCAGAGTTGGAGTCATTCTCTTCCGGCTTCACATGCTTTGTTTTTTGATAATTTAAGAGTTGGTTGTACTAAAGGAACTTGTTTGTAATTTTATTCCTTTTCAAAAAAAAAAAAATTGATAATTTGAGAGTTGGATTTTTTTTTTAACCAAATTAATCATTTCATTCAACTCAAGCCAGAATGACACAGATACATATCTTCCCTTACCATCTTTAGACAAGTTTAGGACGTGGTATGCTAACACCACCCATTAGACAACCAGTGCTCACTTATTCAAAAGCGAGCCTAACAACTATGAAAACTAAACATAGTAATTAGGCAAAGTTTAGAAAGAAAAACAAAATTAGACTCCTCCTTTCCCATAACAGTTAGGGCCAGGAGGTCTGGAAAACTCCATTGCTGCATGATGCGGGCAAAAACACTACTATGGATCAAACCACCAGGATCTCAAATACGAAACCCTAGAGAATTAGGATCCCTCATTTCGGTCCACAAATGGGTCATAATCCAAGAAACAGTTCCAAATATTTGGGACACCTAATACTCCCAATCTGATTTGGGCCATCCACCTAACCTGGGCCACATGAGTGATTTAGGCCTCCAATTGGTCGGTCTCTCAATTAATCTGGGCACCCCCTCTTCTGCACCACATCCCGTCATGGCTACTGCCTCCGCCGCAGCTTGTACACTGTCATCAATTATGCAGGCCACGGCCTGCACCCCGGCACATACAACCAGCTGGACCTTCACCTTCCTGCAATGAGCATGGGAAGTGCATCCAGGCTTAGAGCAAAGCTGTCCCGCGGCCATACTGCTTGCCTCCACTCCTGCAGACAGGACCACCACTGCGCGTGCAGATCGGATCCAACCCACATCAGTAGATGTTGTTCTTCGTGATCACGCCATTCCCACTAAGGTAGCCACCCCAATTCCAATTCGCCTTCTGTGCCAAATTGGAAATCTTCTCCAAATCGCCATCTCAACAACTCGGAGCGGACCCCACCTGGTCGCCTTGCTCTGAGTACAGAGGAATTGTCCCTGCCATGGCTGGAACAACCCACCGGATCTGGACATCCCCTGCAACTCTAGCCCTGCATCCTTTAGCCTCGCTCGACTCGGTCGGATCCGACCCGAAGTAACCCGCCCTGCAAACCGGCGCTGGACAGCCTCAACGCCCCAACACTGAAGGCCAAATCTCCTTTGAGAATCCCCATGAGAAGGTTCAGGTTCATGGTCGAGAGATCCATTCTGATAAAAAGGTTTCTTTGGAGGGGTGTTCGCCGAAGACAACCAGCAGTGCAGGGCTGAATAGAAGCCACAAAGTGTGGAGAGGAATGTTCCACTTAGGGGCGAGGCCGGAGTTGGCCGCCATTGGAAAACCCCGAAACCGGGGAGACTAGGGTTTAGGGCTGCCATTACCCTAGTCTGAGTGGGACTTGGTTGAGAGTTGGTTGTATTAGAGGAAGTAATTTGTAATTTTATTACTTTTCAAAAAAATATCCCACAACAGTAGAGTATCATAAATCCTTGTGAGATGAAATATAAAATACTTATGGGAAACTTTTCTCCTAAATTGCAGACCTCAACTCTGAGCACAATAATATCCGTCGGTCAGACTACTGTTAGACCGTATATAAACATGACATGTATCTCATTAAGGATATTTTTAGTAGTTTTGAGTTTAAGATTAACATGGGATATTTTAGGGTAGAATCTTCTTCTAATCTGATGGTTGGAAGTCAGCCATAGATTTCCATTATATAGTCATATTGATTTCCCTTTGGAAAAGCCAATTAAGCAATATTTAAGAGTACTTGTGGACACGAGTGGCCATTTATGGCATTATTAAGAGGTGAGAGAACCACTCTCATGCTGACACACGTACGGGATGTTCAGGATTAATTGGGCCTGATAATAAATCATGACCTACGTATTTACTTCTTTGCAGGTTTTTGGCGAATGCCATCAATCGACCTGCTCTGAAAACTAATGATCATCAGTCGCCACCTAAAAGTCCGTCCAGTAGAAACCCTAAGGAACACGGTATACACACACAAAGGGATCCAATAGGGACAAAGTTTTGACTGGTGGCGAAAGTCAATTATTGCTTACCACGTATAAACAAAACCAGCAATTGATCTTGATGCGGAACTCGCGCACCTGCTGCTGCTTCTTCTTCGGCTGCAGCTGCTCCTCCTCATAATTATCTACACCTCTCTAGGTAAACAGAACGTACGGGGTGAGACCGGCTGTTTTCCTTATTTTATTTGTCCCCTCAACATGATTGATTCACAGAAATGGAAAGAATATTTTTTTTGATCTTTTGTTCTCTTTTTTAATCTCTGTAGATCAATCATGTTGAGAGAACAGAATTGAGACACAAAAATTTGAGACAATTGATTTCATCCCAAACGTACAGTGTGGAGTTTGGAACTTGGAATAGTGGAATGTACTGCCCCTAGCTAGCTCATAAATTTTAACACGTACATGCTTTTTAAATATATACGACTGGTGAGCTATCTAGGTCCCCATTAGTCTGTTATGTTATAGTTTTGAAACTCCGATACAGCTTGATCAATCTGGTGTTTAGTGGTATCCTACAGCGAAAATGCAATGCACGTAAGACCTTTCATAAGAATTTTATGAGGTATTATTTAATACATTCCATTTAAAAACAGCGTCAAGTGAAATGAATCGTCCTCATTCAACATTTTAATCAGTCGCCTCAAAGGAATGAATGGAGGTCAACACAAATGGGGCAAGTATGGGTGTAATGAAAGACTTCTTGATCGACCAACTGAATCCAATTCATTTGAGTTCACTATTATAGCACATCAAACACTATAACATGGGATAAAATGAGTAGCAAAGACGATCAACTAATAGGGAAATTCTAGTGTAGTGGTGGGTATCTCATACCCACATTTACAAAAGTGAGAACAAATTTTGTTGTCAAAATTTTAATTTGAGTCCTACTTTGAGTAATCTTAATTCTAATAATGGTAATTACACTCTTACGACATTTTACAAGTTTTTGAACAAATTCGTTGTTAATGTTGTAATCTTAGTTCTAATAATGGTAATTACACCTCTTACGACATTTTTACAAGCTTTTGAATAAATTTGTTGTCAATGTTGTAATTTTTGTTTAACTATATGTAAATAGTGTAAATGAATATGGTAACTTTTGTTCTCAATGTTGTAATTTTGGTTCAAATAGTTGTAAATTTTTGCTCAAATAGTTGTAAATGAGGGTATCTCATACCCAGGGGCGGATCCACATAGAGCCCAGCTTGGACAGTTGCCTATACTATTGATTTGGTGTAGGCAAGGGATGTGAAAGTGGTAAAAATAGAGCAAAACAAGGTTAATTGAGAAAGAAAATGGCAGACATTAGACAAAATCAAGGCAAAAACAGGGTAAAACTAAGGCAAAATCTTCAAAATTGCCTCTAAAATTTGCAGCTTCTCTCTAATTTTCCTCCCTTTTCCTATTGTCATTGACTTGCCTTACTTGAAAAAAAATTCTGAATCCGCCCCTGCTCATATCCACCGATACACTACTTTGTCTTCAACTAATAAGGAGGCCGCGTCTCTGACTCTCTCTGCCCCCACGTTATCTGATCTATCTGGAGGATGAGTATTCAAGCTGTGAGCCTGTGACCCAACACAGAGGCTAGCCTAACCTTGAACATGACTATGCATGTGAAATTTAAGACCGGCATTGTGATTTGTGGCGGAAAGGTCCCAGCAGACAGATTTTGATAATTAGCACTACTGTTATGGAGTTAAAACAGCCTGTGCTGTCATACACCAATTCAATACCGTTGCCTTATATAAATAATGTATAAACATATAATTAAGTTGGAGGGACAAATCGATCGAGCAGGTAAAATATATATTTATATCACACACCAATATTTCAACCTTATAGTTATATGGTCCCCCTATATATGACTCGATGACTCATGAGAAGGACCGCATCCAAAACCCCCCATAATATCACAGCCTATCTAGCTAGCTTGGGTGACCCCCCCCCCAATAAACAGTATGTAGACTTTGGTTGGGTATGTTCCTGTTTCATTAATATGACCAACTGTTTGTTGAGTTGATCGATCTTTATACCCCCTTTACATTGATGCATGCTCATGTTGGATCACTTTAATTGAAAATTAAATCACGATTGTATTTTATTGGTGAGGAGAGGACTCGAATAGACCTGAAAAAGGGGTTGCTAACCCGGCAACTGTCCAAACCGCCCGTTAACTTTATCGAGTTGTTACCTGGTAATCCGTTCGTTAATGGGTGGGTTCGTGTCAACTCGTGAACCCGTTAGTGTCCGTTAACATGGGGAAAAAAAAAATTTACTTTATGTTCGATCAAAGAAGGAGAAGCTTTCCTATTCGCAAAAATAATATGATCTCGACTCGAAATTAAAACTTCCAATCATGATCTCCGACAACAACAACAACAGCAGTGGCGGTGACGGTGATCGATCAGTGTTCAATCCGGTCATCTTGTACGGAACTAATGCAGCGAATGAGGAGGGAAGAGGATTCGAGCTCTCGTAAGGCCACGTTTGGTTCACCGAAAGGAAGCAGCTCATTTCTTGCGTTTGAGATGCAAAAGGAAATGAAATCGTTTCCTGAAGGAAGAGAAAATAAGGGGGAAAGTGGTTCATTCCAAATATCAAATGAATCACTTTCCCCATTCTTTCCTTGCATTTATTACTCACAACATATTATTTTATTATATTATTTACAAACTTTTTAACAACTTTCCTAATAATTTTCTTTACGTTACCAAATATCGGAATGAAAAGTTGTTGGGAAATGAACATGGGAAAGACAAAGAAATTACTTTCCTTTCTGTGAACCAAACGAGGCCTAAGAAAGTAGATCCGGGTCGAGTCTTTTCGACAGACCATACAATAGAGGATCTGTGCCGTTAGTTTAGTTTAATAGATCAATAATTAATTTCATACCCCAGACACCGATATCAATCCTAAATCCCTAAATTCCTAATAGAGGGTCTGTGCCCAATTTTTTTCATCGACTCCAACTTTAATACAAACATTAACAAACAAAATCCTTAACATAAGCACAATTAACTTTCAAGAGAATAAAATTCAAACAAAAGCAAACCAAAATCAACTTTGAAATCCCAGAGATTACTAGAAACATTGTATGGTAGAGAGCGGTTGAAGCTGTAATCACCAAATTATCAACTAACAAAGTCAAAATAGCACCAACTAATTAAGGACCAAATAAAGCAGTCTAAACGGAAGCTACTAAAACATGCCGAGGCCAACGCAAGGAGATGGCGAGCCTACCGATTCGCAGCTTGACTTTCACCCATTCTCTAGCTGTAGCTAGATTCAGATTCACCAAATCCCAACGTTGCTACTAAAAAATCAATTGGAAACAACCAAGATCCCAGACAAAACTAGCATGACAATACACCGTTACTCCCCGTCAGAACCTCGACTTGAGGAGGTCTGGCATTATTTATGAGCAACTCCAACAGTCTATATATCTCAAATATGAAAAATGAGGTTTTGCTTATGAGTTTAGAAGGATTTGAGTTACTCTGTCCATTGTCAATTGGTTTTATATGTGAACTCTAAATTATTTTATTATGGTATCAGAGCCAAGTTACCCACGCGTGCTTTACCATATATAAAGTCAATATAATTATCTATATAGCTCAATTGTGAAATTTTCTTAATGAAAAGTTGTAGATGGTTCTGACCAAAATAAAAAATTGTATATGGTAGTTGGCAATCGGAAGCAAATTAAGATAATGTGACATTCAAACCCACATACACAACTTATGACCCATTATACAAGGAACGATGTTTTGTTTTATCGATCTTCCACGAGAAAAAAATTGGTACTGAAAAATGTCAGGAATAATTTCTCTCTTTATTAGTCGGGTAGTTATAATTATCTTGTGTCTTTGTTTTGAGCTTGGACCTTGATGAGACAACAATTCCTTTAAATGCCGCATTATACCAGTCACCTAATATTGTCACTGGCCTGGCCACCCAGTCGACCCACCACAGGAAGAAGAGAAAACCAATGGGATTTGGAACATCTCACAATCTCGTTAAATCTATTCACTAATTTTCTACGCTTAAAAAGGGTGAAATTTCAGAGCAATGTTAGGATTTATGGTCACTTTTCTGTCTCATATCTACATCTCAACCGTTCAGTTTTTAGGTACTAATGTATATATTATCTCTGTAAAATTTCAGCCAAATTGATGGTCATTAAGCCATTGATAACTGCCTTAAAGCTAGTACGGTTCAGGTTGGATAGATTCAGTACGTCCATTGGTTTAAGAGAGTTAGAGACCTTAAAGATCATCAATTTGGCTGAAATTTTGCAGAGATGATCTATATATTAGTACTTAAAAACTGAACGGTCGAGATGTGGCTATGAGATCGAAAAACTGAACGTCCATTGGTTTAAGAGAGTTAGAGATCTTAAAGATCATCAATTTGGCTGAAATTTTGTAGAGATGATCTATATATTAGTACTTAAAAACTGAACGGTCGAGATGTGGCTATGAGATCGAAAAGTGACTCTAAATCCTAACCTCGCTCTGGATAGGATCTGTATATATATATATATATATATATATATATATATATATATATATATAGACACACAAAGACAACTTATTGAAAGTGATGGATGAATAAATATCATGTAGTTTACAAAATACAAATGTTTCATCTATATCATTCATGTTGAAATAAAATTTAAAAAATGAAGCCGCAAGCCCGGAAGATATGGATGCAACAAACTAAATGGCAATATACACTAGTACTAATTTCTTTTATAATAATTGTAACAATATTCGATCAGTTTCATTATTATGAGAAAAGCTCAGAAGATATTGGAGAACAATAGAGAGATTAAATTTGATGATCAATATCATCATCGGGTAAAATCAAGCTCTCCGCCTTAGCTAGGCCTTTTCCTTTTCCTTGTTGGATGATGTAACCCTACCATCTGTTCCAGCAATCGCAGAATACTTATCCTTCCGGGTCAAATTTGTGCACTCAAACCCTAAAGTCCCGGCCAATACCCTCTGAATGTAATTCGCCACTTCAAACGGCGATTTTCCACCTTGGCAAGTGAGTTCCATCGGTAGCTGATTTAAAAACGTGATCTCATAAGATGGCATTGGATTCATGAACACAAAATAAGGATCCAACCATTTGTGTCCCCGGACTGTTGTCCCGTAATACACACTTTGCTTGGTGTTAATTGCAACCGGAACAATCCTATCAGTAAGCTCAGCAAACAGCGCACTGAACCTCAACAGAAATGGCTCTCTGCAAGTAGTTCCTTCAGGGCAGATCACGAGGTCACCTTCCTCAAGCAAAGCCTTAATGTTCGCCGCGTCTTTCTCTCTTTCCCTTGTCAATGCCACAGCCTTGATCGGAGAGATTAGTTCGGAAAATTTGCTAATGCTGTATGTGACACAACTAATTTTTCTTCCTAATGCAACTGCTGTTACAACAGGGTCTAAAACTGTGCGATGGTTGCAAATAAATAGAACCCCAGGGTGACCCTTTTTAGGTGGTGGTGGAGGGTTGCCCTTAACAATTAGATTAATCCCCAGAAGCTTGTAGTTGTATCTAGCAATTCTCTCAGGCAGTATGATGTTGGTGTAAACTCTTAAAATGGATATGATTATACCTATTGGCATCCATAAAAAGGTCAACAGGGCAACCAAAGGAGTAGGTCTTTGTACCAAACGGCCTTCATGAAATATAACCGGGCTCAAAAGCTTGTTTCTTGGCAAGGGCTCACATTCTGTCCTTGGGACCATGTACCCTTCCTGCAAATTAAACAAGTCAAATGAGTCAAAATAGTGGAACTTTGTCAATAACTCTTAACAATATGTTAAACAAGGGAAAGAATATTGTAACAATTCTTTGATATATATTCTTCTTAAACCTTGTTTTATATAGAAATGCACCACAATTGTGTTTCAGCCTAGTACTATTTTCATAAAGAAAGAAGCTCCCAAGCTCGAGCTGTCTAATAGAATCTTGTTAGAAACAGAAAGTTTTCTCTTTTTTTCTTTTTTTTTTTACTTGGCAGAAGTTCGGTGGTATATATGAAGAAGATTCGTATTGAAAGAAAGAAAAAAGCTAGTGCACCAAACCACAAAGACAGCATAATACGAAAACAATCTAGACTGTGGTAAGCTCGTACAAGTCACAAGGAAGGTGCTTGAAAGGTAAATGAGGAAATGGTATATCAAGTGTAAATTATTATCTCACGTCTTTCCTAAGGTACAAAAATATGAGTAAATTGGATTAAATAGAGATAGCGGGTTGAACATGAAGATCGTATGGGTGTCAATTGTCACACAATATGAAATCAATGTTCTTTTAACAGTACTCTACGAGTCACAACTTTTAGGTCTCAAAAAATTTGAGATGATATATAAAAAATTTGAATAGAATGGCATTGTAAAAGTTCAAAAAGCATAAAAAAAAATAGCGTAAAATCTTATCAATAATATTACATCTAGCATAGCCGATCATATTGTTGTCATTAAGGCGCTCACCAAACTCGTATAAACCTAGAAATATGGCATTGTACTTTTCTTTCAAATTGGACAAGTTATGTTTAGCAGCTGACAATGTTCGAACTTAATGCTTAATGTCCAGAAATAGATCAGAAAAGAGCAAAGAATTCCCGAAAGACGAACTAATCAAAAAGAAAAATATTAAAATTGAGTACCGTCGCAATCACTGAATTTATTTACCAACTGTTTACTAAATGATATGATCTGATGGTTTTCTCTTTTGTTTTTCCAAATCCAGATACGGATATATATGATATGTTAAATGCCGGCTCATTATTTTGATAAACAAACCCGCTGAGAATTACCAGTGGGGGAATCATGAATGAAAACTAGCATTACCTTGCAAATGGACATAAAATCATGGTCAGTTTCTCTATCTCCGAGACCCAAATCGGGTAAGTCAGCGCCGAATTCCTTGACGATGGCTTCTCTTTTGTGCTCTCCGACTAGAACACCTGGTTTTTGAACAAACCCAGTAGCCCTCCCGGACTTGGTCACTTCCAACTCTGTCCCAAGAACCTTATCAGCACCAAGAAAGCTCTTGACAAAAGGCTCCACAAGAACTCTGGGATTGGCAGTGATGATGTAGCGCTTGCCGAACGAGTTGAACACTTTCCAAGTCTGCGGGTGAACGTCTTCTGCGTAAAATTTGGGCAAGACGGACCTCGCAACCATCTCAATGTCCTTGAGCTTCAGACCGGCGAAAGAAATGAAGATGAAGGTATTGATTGCTACGGATTCTGATATGAACAAGTAGATGAAATATACGAATGGTACGGATGCTAGTAGTAAAAGTGCCCTTAATAGACTGCCGGCTTCAAGAGCAACGAGCATGAAATAAGGGAAAGCGCTTCGGGACACGAGGAGAGTGCCGTCGAGGTCTGCAGTCACTGTCTGGTTCGATCGTCCCTCGGTGCTGCATCTCGAAATTGGCTCAAATCGACACCGTGCCCTCATGGCCACCAGAGAGAGAGAGAGAGAGAGAACTGTGTGTGGTTGAATGTTTGTCACAAAACTTGTGTGTGTGGGGGGTGAGAGCTATGGTAAGCAAAGCTCTTTATGTCATGAAGAGGGGGCAGGAGATGGGGGCTTTTAAAAGGAGGGGGAAAGATGGCCATGTTGTTCAAGTTATAAGTTTCTAAATTCTAATGCAATGAAAATATTATTGTTTAGTTGGGAAAAACTAGCATATTGACTTTATGTTTTTTTTTTAAATAATTTTTTCGGTTGTTTTTCTTATTAGATGGTTAATCTTGGCGCACTCCTAATTTACCTAATTGATACAACATGCTCTTATCCTACATCTTATGTATTTCTAACCAATAGTAATATACAACCCAAAAGCACGAATTTTCCATGTGTCAGCTTAGTGGTTAGAACATCCAATATCTAAGATCGAGGTCATGGGTTCGAGTCATCATGGGGGTATGAGTGAAATTTTTTGATCTACTTTCAAAAAAAAAAAAAAACAAGAAAAAGTCTTGAAATCAATCTTAGTTGAATATTTATTTTCATTCAACTTTGTTCCAAATAGACGCATATTGGAGCTAGTACTCTGCCTATGTGTACATCAACTGAAGTTTGCCAGCTTTTATCAACAATTGTTTGGCAATGCCAAACAATAGTCCAAAAATAATTTTTTTAAATGTTATTAATTTTATCACACGGATGAAATTATCAATTATATTTCCATTATAAAGATAATTTATGATTTTCTCTCATCAAAAAGATGATAAGTGATTTTTCATCAACAATACATAGAGGTATGCCACTCGTTAAAATAAATTCAATGGATACTCCTGTACGAATATAACATTATTTTTAGACTACAGGGATTAATTGTGAGCTAGAAATATACTTTTTTGGCGTACACCGAAGGGCAGTTGCGACTTGCGAGTAGTTGGAAGTCGATACCAATACCAGCAATAACATTCAATTAGCCCACTTTTTTAGTTTTTAGGCACCGGCCTCCTCCCTCATTAATAAAGCTTTGGCCTATGAATCACTTATAAGTTGGGGTTTTTGAATTTGATCGAGTTAGAGCTAGCTAAAGCTATATGTTCGATGCCTTTAAACACGAATCTTACCAAATTTAGCAGCAACAGTTACTAAGTCTATTATTACTAAATAAGAGCACTTAATTGTACCTAAGTGACAAAGAAGAGAGTTTATTAGCAAATAGCAAGAATACCAAATCTATAGCAATTTGCTATATCACAGGATAATTCAGCTTTAGCACATTCCACTCTCCTCCTCGTGAATAAATGCGCCCTAATCCTAAAGGTCCACCAATTCATGCACGAAAATGATTGAGTTTTAGAAAATTTAACAAACTTTATTTATAAAAAAATAAATAACTGTTGCCAAAAGAAGTGATTCATAGGCCAAAAGAAGAAATATTTAAAGCTATCTTTAAGATTTTTCTTACTCAATAAAAAAAGCACGTATGTAGTTTTCTTTTTTCATGTCACATGTTAAGTTTTTGCGTGGTTTTTGTGTCCAGTAGATTTGGTTGTAGCGATAAAGCAGCGGAAAAACGATCATGATGACGAAAAATTAATAAGAAATTTGCACATATATTATTTTATTCGTAATGCATTTGTGAACCTCATGCTTCTATGCGTGCTGACATTTGGAACTTCTCTAACTAAACTATGTGATAATAGTCTATGTATGTGTGGTTTTCTGTTTTAATGTCACATGTCAAGTGTTTGCATGGTTTTGTGTCCGCTAATTTGATTGTAGCGATAGGTTGCAAAAAACACGATCACGATGGCAACAAGATTAATAAGAGATTTGCACATTTATTATTTATTTCGTAATGCATTTGTGAACCTCATATTTATACACTGACATTTGAAACTTCCCTAAGTTTGGATGAGAGAAAAAAATGATGGAATTTAATTAAAAGTGAGAATTTCATAATTTCTAAAACCTAATTCCCTAGTTTGGCATTATCAGATTGGAAATTTAAAATTTCTCTGTGAAAAAAAAAAAACGAATGAATTCATTATTTAAATTCTCCACTTCAATTTTTACCAAAATATGTGTCATTTACGAATTCCTTTGCAGTATTCAATTTTTATTTCCAATTTTTATTTATTTATTTATTTTAAACTTTCTTAATTTATTTTAAACTTCCTTTTTTTTTTTTTAATTCAAAAGAATTCCATTGATTGAACGGCCAGAACAATACATACAAAATGTCCATATAGACACCTGATACTATTCACTGTTACAGATCTTGCTCAATTATTCAAAGAGTCAATATGACTATGTAAAGTCGTTTCACAGAAAATAAAATAGCTTGAATCCTCTTTTGCCAATGCATGCAATTGTGGTACTTCAGGAGATTCATTTACTTGGTGTAAAACCAACCCCATAGTATACAAGCTTGAAGCACGTATGATAAACATAAGCGTAGTGATTCTGATTAATCCTCTGGGATCCCAAATACAAAACCCCATAAAACCTGAGTTCATTAGTTTGGTCGCCACATTCCAAAATGCTTTGGACACCCACTTCACACCCATTAACCCAACAGATTTGGGCCTCCAATTTGTTTTGGGCCACCAAATCTACACCCCATCCGGGTTGGGCCTCCACTGGGACTTGGGCCCCCCAACTGATTTGGGCACCCACCACGGGGTGAGCACCCATCCATTTGCAGCTCCAGTGATCCCTGCCATGCCGACCACCGTCATGTCCACCACTGCACAACCATTATAGTGCATAGGGACCTAAAGATCTCGATGCATAGGGCCACCTCTTTGTCGTCGGAACCAATCTGCAATCTCCTCAGATGGCGACGCAGTGGGGGTGAAACCCGAGTAGTCCCCACAGCGAGAGGGAACTCTGATTGAAAACTTGCCAAATAAACTCGACCTTGGCTTGCTGCAAAGAGACAGCGAGAGGTAGAAAGGGGTGATATGCTTGACGTCAGCGCCGTACGCCATTGATGGAGCCTTAAGCCAAAGCGGCTAGGGTTTGTTAGGGTTCTGAGCTCTCACAGCGAGAGCATCCTTTAGTGTTTAAAGAATCCAACTTCAAATCCTAAATAGATACAACCAAACAATAGAAATTGTAATTAATGAAATTTTAGATGATGGAGTTAAAGATTCCATCATTTATAAATTTCTACGGATTTCATAATTTTCTCATCCAAATGCATCCTAACTAATCTATTTGGTAATAGTCTATTCTCTTGTTGGCAGGTTTTCAAAGCGTGATTCTCTTATTAGTCCGGGAATTTTGGCGAGAGTTGGTTTTTTATTGTTTCGAAGTTGTCTGCATCTCCATCACTGAGTTCCTATTGTTTTTTAAATTGATTTATTTTTGTCTTTTTATTGTGTTATGGTTGTATCAATTGCTAGCGATTTTCTCTTTTTATTTTGAGCTATCCCGGATGCATTAATTTTCTTCGATAACAATTTTTTTTTATAAGTGGTTGCAGCAGTATGTATGTAGGCACGCCCTATTAGAGAACTAATACCTCATTCATTCAAACCTTATGGTGTGTTTATTGTATTTATCTAAGGATTGCATACATGTGTCGGTGAACCGTGGTCAGTTAGTTAGCTAGCCTAACTAACATCATGATTATCATGAGTTTAAATCTTACTGACACTAGAAATGAGGTGGGGAGTTACACAGTGGTCTAGAATTAGAGAAAAAAAAATTGCATACATAAGTATGTCTACGTATGGAGACAATGGACAAAAACAGTTATCTATAACTTTATTTAATGTATTTTCGTATTTTATAGATGAATGAAAGTATGAAACTGAACATTGAAATTCTCCAACTGCAGAAGTTTCCATGTGGTGGATACCAAACATTAACCAACCCTCTTTCCCTCCGCTCTCTCTCTCTCAAGAAACAGATAGCTTGAAAGCAATCATAGTTATCATACCCACATAATTGATACATTGATTCCCTAAAAAACAGTTGCGGAATTTGTTGTTGGTATCAAAGCCTTTTCTTTGGCTCTCAACACTTCAATATTAATTATAAGCTGCTGGCTGCTATTGCCAACGACTTGTATGCGAACGTGTGACTAATTCTATTTAAAGACTACGTATTGTTGCATGCATTAAATCATCTTGATTTTAAGTATTTTCAAATTTGTGTATTGCTAGAGGTTTCAATTTCCGAATTTACAAAACTTTAAAGTATGGATTGAAAAATCTGTAAATATAAATTTGAACTTTTGAATATCACTCAAAATCGATGAGATTGAACTACAGAAATTTCAATATATATATATATATATTTATAGCTCTGAAAATGTAACACCTCTTTTAACTCTTTAAAATTTTGGGCCTCAACAACACGTTTCTAATCTAGTCTTCTGACTCTTCTCCCCCCTAGCAAAAAGAAGTAAATTAATCCTTTCACTAAAAACCATAACCAAGTTGCATGAACACGTTTCTAAGGTGGTTCTGCCGGTAGCTAGCTACTAACTTCCTAGTGGTAGTTTTGACGTTACGCAGTTGTCATCAATAAATTGAAATTGCCGAATTTGCTAAAGAGGAAAGTGATATAGAAGAGCAAAGACTTCTTAATACTTCATTTCATTCACCACAAGGCAAAGGGAAGAAAATCATGCGCTGTTGGGCCTCATTTTCTTATGGGAAATACTTAAATTAAGGAGAGACCAATAAGTTATGTTGTTTACCAATTTTTTCTGGAAATATCAACTTCATCATCCAACTTAGTCTAACTGAACAGATTAAGTAAAGTTGTTCGCTAAAAATTGTGGCGTAGTTGGTCAACATGAAAGAGAATCAAACTTGTTTCAACCCTTGTGAGTCAAGTAATTGTTGTTTAGCATGAGTCATGCTTTTGGTTACCTTGGATCACCAGATAGCCCTGATTACAAGAGTATGGATAATCAAAGAATGCTTAGACAGAAAGAAATTATCTCAAACTACTCGACAAAAGAGGAAGACAGAAGTCAATAAGTGTACGGGTAGTTAGTTCATTGTTGTGGACAATATGTATGGGTGCGGCTATTGTCACCCTACTATTTTCTTTGTTCACCATACTTGCTCATTACACTCTACATTTTAATTTTAATTATTAGATTTACTTATTTAACTAATTTCTCTTTCCAAGAATATCCTTATATAACATATCCAATTAAAAAATAAATATTTTTATCAAAAATCTCTCATTTAATTTATACTCATAAAAAATTAAAATTTATTAAACTTTCCTAACAAAATCATAATCTGATTTACTCCTTTTTTTTTTTTTTTTCAATTTCAATGTTGTCTATTTCAATCTATGTAAAAAGATTAGTAAATTTACAACTATTATCAATGAAGAAGAGATTTATTTATTTTTCTTAGTGTTTTAAATTTTTACTTTCGGTGTTCATAGGCAAAGAAGATTGCAAAGATTTTGATGAAGTTAAAGGTAATGGTTTTGTGAATTGAATAACGAATTAACGATGAGGAGGCAACAAAAAGACAAAAAAATAGTAATAAATTCAAATTTGGGTGGAGAAGATAAAGATTAATGTTATCCAATAAGAAATTAAGTAGTCTTTGCATTTAATTAATTACTTATATATTTATTTTTTCTTACATATTTAGATTTTAGAAAATTAGTGTACTTATTAGTCATTTTGCACTTGTGTAATATAGTATTTCAATAATTCAAATGTTTGTAGGGTGAACTAGTGAAGTAAGAAAATGGTAGGGTGCCAATAGCAGCACCCATATGCATTTAGTGTTATTATTATTATTTTTTAAGTGAAATTCACTCTCCCTATTTTGCATTACACACTTTTTTTCTTCCTCTTTTAGAATGAAATTCACAGACTAAAATTTTATTTTCACAAAAAGATAAAATTTAAGATTGTAGAAAATGATACATGGAGTGAGGATTGTAAAATGAAAAGTGTGAATTCACTCCCATATATATAAATGCATACAAAATATCCGTATTGTAACGGGATATATATAGGGAGGATCGAGATAGCTCGGACTTGAAATGTGAGGATGTTTTTAATAATCTAAACCATTCATTCTCTTGTTAAATACACACATATGAATCCTACAAAAAATTAGCCAAATCAGAAAATGTTTAACCATTTGATTAGGACATTGTTTGTTTTAATTTTATCTAACGGACTACATTTGTTTACATAATTTTGACTGTCTAAATGATTATAGATTTGGATGCTTTTTTGTAAACACAATTCTTGCATAGGAATCTAAGGGATCAATAGTTGAAATCATTGAATTATGTCATATATTAGTGTAAAATAGTAAAAATTCTCAAATTCTTAAAGTAAGGATATCCTCTCTTGATCCTCCCCATATATATATGTGTGTGTGTGTGTGGCCCTTCTCGTGAGGGATCCATTTTTTTGCCATTTTAACGGATTGATTATTTGACCAACTTTTCGATCACTTATCAACATCTCAACTGTTCGGTTGTTAGGTCTATATGAGTAGATCAATTTTGCGTATTTTCAACCAAATTCATAATCGTTAATGCATTCAAAACTATGATTTACAATTATAAACATGAACAGTTCAGGTTTAACATATTTGGTTCATTATGTTTTTATTCTTCTAGTTAATTTTTCTAGCATACGGTACCTTAACTAAGATATGTTCATATGTTAAGAGAATTACAATCGAAGAAGACAGTCACAAAATATATAAACACATTTTAAGATAAAAGTTGTCCTCCACGTGTACCCACTACTACAAAAACTGCATCACACAACGGTGGAAATCTGTTGTGTGATGTGGACCATGTCTGTCGTCTATCTCGATGTTGTGTGATGAGCACAATCACACAACGGTGAAACACCGTTATGTGAATATCATAGACACAACGCACTACTTATAACCGTTGCACCAATTCTGCGCATGCCAATGCCAGAAATTGGATGTGCCGCATTTTCGATGGTGATCAGACAACAGAATTAAGACACGCTGTTGTTGGTTAACTTCTCACACAACAGAAAAATAACACTCAGACAACAGAAACAAGTACACACTGTTGTTGGTTATATTATCATACAACAGAAAAATATGGCGACTGTTGTTGGTTGTTCCTTCACATAACTGGTATCATAAGTAACCGTTGTATGTATGAGCCTCAGTGTTGAATTATTCACAAGTCATACAACATCTTTTTTCTATACCGTTATGTGATTTAACATTGGACAACTGATATGTATTCGTTCTGTTGTGTGAGTTTTAATGAGACAACAAAATTTAGTTGGTACCGTTGTGTGATTAAAATGATTTGTTGTGTGATTAACGTAATGTAATTCACTATTGTATGTTTATTATCAATTTTTTACCTGAAATATTTGCACAAATATAATATTCAAAATATATTATTTACTGAAGTTCTCTAATTCAAGCATCTAATGTACCAAAAGAGCTAGCATTTGTCAATCATCCATACATTCAAGTATCTATACAATGAAACAAAAAAAGAAGACAGCAGCTTGATGACTGCTGCATTTTAACTAACAATGATAAACAATAAAAGTAGATACAATATATACTTGTTCCAAAAATATGCACATATATATGCAGATGCTACATATATGGCTCCTACATAAATCGGTCACTGCTTTCCAATTGCTCAGTCCACTCCTACATATATGGCTCTTGCACGGAAACAAGAGCAAGCTCTTCAATTAAATGACCTGCCTCGTTTACTTCTCATAATCTTGTGCAGTGACATGAAAGACAAACTCAAAACATTCTCTATTGTGCTTTCAATAAATTGTTAATGTAGGAGTATAAATGCTAAATCAATTACTTCTCCCTGTTTCAAAAATCTACCTCATCCATCTTGTACTAAAATCCCATCCAATCTCGGCAGTTGAAGCCATTTTGCGGTAAAATGTTGTTTCTCGGAAACACTTTCGATCATAGAAGCAAGTTCCTTGTCCTAACAAGCATAATATGTTAACAAGATTAGTCAGTCACTTTGTTTCCCCAACCATTGATTGATTGAAAAAAAAAAAAAACTAATGATCATTAAGCTGCAGAGGACACACAGTGGTTGAAGAATTAGGCCTGGGTTGGTTTCACATTGCATAATATCTACTTAAAGTGTGATTACAAATCCTGAATAACTACCATATGAGTACCTGCATAACAGAACAACGGCGGAAACTAGCAACTTTCAAAACCAAATACAGATAATAAACTGAAGCAGGATAGATATACATTACTGTAAACACCAAATGAATGAAAACAAGAGAATGTGAAACTTCCAAAGTATAAAGTTTCTGTCAATACCTGAATTCCAGAATTCGTGTTCTTTGATCATATAGGCAGAGCTTTTCTAGCGAACTCCAAATCTCCTATCATACATTTTTTACTTCCTAGCAATCCCCAGCAACATAAAATTAAAAAGCCAGTTCATATATTTTTGTACAAGGAACAAAATCCCTTCAATTCCTAAATTCTTAGCATTAATTCCTAGTATTGTCTATCCCCTACCTAGCCAGAAGAGACAAAAACCACCATGCATATGTAGATTGAATCATTATAAGGTAAGCCACAACTTAAATACATATGAGAATCCTAAAAATGAAAACCTAACAAAACTGCAATTTATTATTAAATAAAGTGATTGACTGTAATTGGAAACTAAAGGTTTATTCCTCAAGCACTATGCCACTACACAAGATAAATAATAATCAATAGCCTAACTAAATGGGAATTCTGGGAATTCCAAACCTAAGTTAACAAACTTGTGAAAACCCAATATCATCGCTAACGAGAATATCATATTGCAAAAACTTACACAATTTATTGAAATGATAATTGAAAGTGTAGAGATAGAGACATGAAACTACAACAGAAGGACTACTTGACTATACAAGGGAAAATCTATCCTCAATTCAATTTTTATTTCTTCAATAGAAGGCTGTTTACACTATCCCCATCTATGGAATAACATTTGTACAGGACATTAAACAGTAAAACTCCCCCTCAAGCAGTAGTATTTACCTGCCTATTGTCAAAAATAAGGAGAACTGCAACTTTAAACTCTTTCTCCTGCCAAAGGGTCAAGAACAGTAAGTTCAACAACACATAAATTTGCATAGATAAAACAAACAAAATAAAGATGTAAAATCTCAAGTACATGAAAGACAACAAATTGGGAATGCATGTGATGTTAAATAAAAGCAAAAGCATAAGGACATGAAAAGAGGTCCACTCAACCTTTAAGCTTAAAGAATATTCAATTTGGAAAACAAGATGCAGTAAAAAAATGTGAGTTGAGAGAGAGAGAGAGAATCCAATCAAGAATGTGATCGACAACAACTCATATTACAAAGAATTTATTATCACGATTATCCGAAGTCCCAATAGACCTATTTCTCTCTCCAACATAATATCCCTCGCATCAAATTTCATTAAGAATGTTGCAGGCAACATCTCATATTACAATGTTGCAGGCTAGATATATATCAGTCAGATGCAAACCACAATAACAAATACAGATTTGTTACCATAGGGTTATAATAAGAAAGCTGTTAAAAATTCATGGTCATAACGCAATATAAGGATGTCTCAAAACTAAGTAAAGTGTTGTGGACACTGCTTATCCACAGGAAATACAAACAAATAATGAAAGAACAGTAAGGATTCAACTTCAACATCGTCATTTCCTCACATGGGATTGGCATATTACCTAAAACATGATGGAAAACAATGAATTCGCAATGGATAGCAGGGACAATTTATGAACAAAGAATGAAAGAACAGTAAGGTTCCAAGCATGATTACAATGCCCCATTCTTTTCTTACTTCCTCTGGAATTAAAAACTTTATAGATAGATATCTTGCATTACCTTATATAGAGCAAACCGTGATTTATCCTCATTTAGGTATATGTGAGAGAGTCTTGTCACCAGGCCCATGAGTCTGAAGCCATTCTGCTGCAATTGCATCGTTTCCTAGAGCATCTTTGGCAACTTGACCACCACTTCCTGCACCAGAGCTATAATTGTTCTCCCATTAAGAGTAAAATAAATATGTCAAAGAGATAATGATTTCTAATTCGCTTCCGTCTAAGCATAATTTTAGCCAAAGGACTTGTTGTATGCAAAAATTTATAATAGATTGGGGTTGTTTGAGAGACCTACTTCTTGTGCCTCTGTACAAAAGGCGAGTTCTTCGCATCCTCCTTTGCAAAATTAGAACCCTGAAACAAATCAAATCAAAACCCTAGCTCACTTAAAGGGACTCATATTCATAGAATGAGAAAGAGAAATGGAGTGGAGTACCCAGTGAGACAGAGAGAGAACTTGGTGATGAGAATCCCGGTGATAGCGAAGCCGACGAGGAAAGGCCAATTCCAATTCCACTCGCGCATGAAGAACACAAGCCAAGCATTGAACTTTCTCATCTTCAATGACTTCTTCTTCTTCCTTTCTTACCAACCATCTCAAAAAGAGGAAGTCTCAGCTAAGAGAATGACTTGAAATTGGGGCCAAGGTAAAAAAAGATAGGCGAATTTGGAGGATAAGAGAGTGAAACCTTACCAGAGAACCTTGCCGCAGTTATGGCGTCGGAGGGGTCGAGATTGGCCTTCTGGTTGGTATCGAACAGGAGAGATCTAACCCAGCATTGGTGGACAACATAGCCACTAGCGGGGGAGGCTAGGTTTTGGGCCATGAAATAGGAAAACCCTAGGGTGACGCAGATCCCCACAAGAGAAAATTGAAATAGGAAGGTGAAGATTTGGTGTTGTGCGGTCTCAGAGACAAAGAAAGACGACCTAGAAAAGGCTAACAGCAGCCAAGGAATGCCATTTTGGTAGAAAAATACGGTGAACTGGAGATGGTAGAGTTGAATTGAAGTTTGGGATTCAAATCGGGGAAGCAATTGAATGAGATGAAGATAAGGAGATTTGGAATTTGAAGGTTTTGGATGAGATGATTAAGAGATAGCTCTGAGCTTTTGGCTCAGAGGAGAGAGGTTTCGTGTTTTGTGAGAAAAGAGAGAGACAATAGCTTTTGTGAGGGTGAAGGTTTCGACACATTCAACAAGGGCTGGCAACTGCTTTTTTTTTTTTTTTTTTTTAAGTCTGATACACAACAGATAGATAAAATTATGTTGTATGAATGTATACATACAAAAATTATAGGGAGGGATTTTTTGCCGCCTGACTAGGTCTGGTGGGAGAGGTCAAATAAATTTGAGCCAAAATGAAAATTTTGCCGCCTATGTTCCTCGTTCAGACAACATAATGATTACAATCTGTTGTACAATTTCTGCAGCATGCACTAGGTGTATCAAGTAGAAGACATTCAAGCGAGCTTCCTCAAAATCTGGCACCCAGTTTTTAATCATACAACGGAAATAGCTAAACCGTTGTACCTAGTAACAAAAATTTTAGTGTTTCAAGAGGCAACCAAGACTCAAGAGTGGAGGGAAATTTGCCGCTAAATTTTTTAAGACTCAGACAACGGACATTGCTTAATTGTGTTGTGCAATGTAGTTCTGAGAAAAAAATTATCACTTTATTGACATTCACACAACAGAACATCACTAATACCGTTGTACAATAGAGTTCACTTAAACACACAACAGTCAATTTCTGTTCCGTTATCTGATTGGTGTTGTGTGATTAACTTTTTGTAGTAGTGACCTAAAGTCATATATGTGGACAACTTATATTGGGTGATGTGAAGCTCGATCATATGGCTGCAGCTGCGAGGCATATACACGTGAGATAACCTTCTCTGGTACCATGATAAAGTAATAATATGGGGTTCACATCCAAAACTAATTGGTAATAGATAGAGTGGCCAAAACTCTTATAAACTCATAGGCAATGTTCCAATTTTCCCATACGGGATCTATACTCTCAACACTAATTAATGGTTGTAAGACCTGCTTTTCAATAACATTTCGGCAAATCAGCCATTAGATGTTTAGGTATGCATGAGTAGATCACTTGTAAAAATTTTCTTTCAAATTGCTAATAGTTAAGGTACCAAACTAGATCAAATCAATGGACAAACCAAATCCGTCAAACCCAAATCTTTCATATTTATAAATGATAAATCACGCTTATGAATGCTTAAATGATTTTCAATTTGGTTGAATTTTTTTCAAAAAATGATATACTCGTGAATATTTACACATCTAACGGTTGATTTGCTGAAATGTGATTGAAAAATAGGTCTCACAACCGTTGATTAGGAAGTCATCATGAAGTTCTCATTTTAATGATCTTCTCTAGACTCTTACTCTTAATTTATATAAATGATTATGTGTCCACAAAATAGATTTGACAAAAAATTCTATCCGTACTTTGTATTACGTACATGTACAAAAACGTACACTCGTACACAAATCCATTTTACACGTCTCACACTGACCATTACAAATTTACAATGGTCCATACTTTGATTAATTGCATATATACATAAGCTTATATAATTAGATATAGAGTTAATTGGAGAAAAGAAAGCATCAGAAGTAGCTAGCTAATTAAGGGACCTAGCCTAACTAAAAGGGTGGTGCCCTTAAGTGTATTGCGGCGCAAATGATTTCATTTAGTTTTTTTTGTGGGGATAAAGTCGTGAAATTTGGATTGGTTTTCAGATGGAGGTCACATCTGACAACATTGTGATGAATTAATATGTAGCTTCAAATTAAGTTAATATTATCATTTTAGGGACGCTAAGAGCACATGCCCTTGCCCTAGGTGAGCCCTAGCCTCACCTAATTAGTCAGTCAATTTAATTGCCGATTTCACATGAATTAGACATTTCGACGTTAACAGGTTTCACTAAATCGCTTCGTGACTTTGAGAGTTTGAGAACACCTACTCTAGCTTCCTTGTTTTCATTTTTAGCAAACGATAACTACTTCTCTCAGCGCGGAACTAGAAAGTAATATTTGGGAGGGCTGAAAAATTATGAAGTATAACAAGAGAATTTTTTTTGTTTATAAAAGTTAATTTAACATAAGATGAATATGTAATGTTTTCTTTTTATTTTTTGCGAAAGCATTTATTAATTGGTTAAAGTCAATATTATACCACACAACTGACACAAAAGTAAAAATTATTATTATTTATTATTGTTTTCTCATCAAATCCATGTGCCAATTATAGGTGCATATATGAACATTTCAGAAGCTTGCCGCGGGGGGGGGGGGGGGGGGGGGGGGGGGGCTATTTCACTTGCAATGCCTCCATATATTTCACTTGCAATGCCTCCATATATTATTCTATTAAATATAGTATAGACACAAAAACAACATGGGGATTAAAAAGATATGCAGACTCACTCACCTTATGAAACATTAATTAGGCAAGGTAAAAATGAATCTCAACAACTTGTTCTACAAATTTTTGATGGAACAATATATTGTGTAGGATTGAAAATTCTAAACAACACATGTATTCTTTGCTTATATAAAATCCTACTTTTTGTTGTCTTCAAAGTTTCGGAAAGAAAAATAAATGAAGACGATATAGAGAGCAAGGAGGTTGCAAGTGATAACATAGCAGCCATGGATCTGCAAGCTTGAACAGCAAGCAAGAGAAGGAAGAAGAAGGAGAACTAAAAGAGACAGAAAGCCAATGGAAACTATCTCATTCAATTATGAAAGTGAGCGTCAAAAAACAATTATTACAACTCTTGGTCTATTTACAATCATGGTATCAGAGCTTCGGCTCTTGATCTTGTGGACGATTTCGTACTGTAGATGTGTTCATCTACCTTTAGCTTCTGCAATTAAGCTTCGTTGTTCTTCGTCAGGTGATAAACCCTAGATCTGTGATTTCTGCTTTGCTTTTTTGAATCAACCTCTTTTATCTTCTTCCAGAGCTTCATTATGGTTATGAATTCTACTAGTGAGCTCAATTCTCACTTCGGATCTTCTATTTTCATGTTGATATTCTGGATCTGAGTACTATACCTGTTTCTTGCTCTACATGCTCTTCATGCGTAATCTGGATCTATAATTTGTGAAGTGTGATGATATAATTGCTTATAAAGTTGTTGAGTTTGTGATAACATAATAGATTGACAATATAATTGAGTTTGATAAGAGATTTAGCCTAATAAGCTCTATAATTTGTGCTGGATTTGGTATAATTGAAGCTATGGTTGTGACACAATCTGAGATCAACTCTACGTTGAGCATGATCATTGTTCGTCTAAATGACAACAACTTTGTGAAGTGGAGCTTTCAATTTCAGTCTATTCTTGAAGGAAATGATCTGTTTGGATATTTTGATGGCATATATTCTACTCCACCACGTTTTGTTCTTACTGATCAAGGTGTTGCCACAAATGAAGTTACTACTGCTTATAAGAAGTGGAAGAAAACTGATAGGGCTCTTCTTGGCTTGTTAATGGCCACTCTTGATGATGATATACTGGATATCATTGTTGGAAGTACCACTTCTCATGAGGCATGAGTTTCACTACTTGAAAGGTTCTTAACTGTTTCCAGGGCCAACATTATTCAACTCAAGACTGATTTGCAAACTATTAAGAAAGGAACTGACACTATTGACAAGTATTTGTTGCGCATTAAGCATGCTAGAGATCAACTTAGCTATGTGGGATTGTCTCTTGTGGATGAAAACATTGTTGTTGTCACTCTTAATAGCCTACCTGATGAGTATGCAATGATTAAGACAGTTATCAGGGCTCGTGATTCTCCCATCTCTCTGAAAGATTTCAGAGCTCAACTCCTGCCTACTGAAAGAGACATTGAGACTCAAATGTTGCCTCATGGTTCTATGTCTGCAATGGCTGCCAAAACCTCCAACTACAAGGGCAGCTCCTCAAGCAATTATAGTGGTGATAAGGGCAATAATACATGGAATAACAATGGTCCCAAGCCATCTTCCTAGAACAATAATGGGAAATTTTCTCAAGGTGAGTCATCAAGTGGTGAAGGTTACAAAAGTTTTAACAGCATTGAATGCCAAATCTATGGCAAGAGAGGTCATAATGGTACCAATTGCTATCAAAATTCAGAATGTCAAGTTTGTCACAAGAAGGGCCATATTGCAAGCAAATGCTTCCAGAATTCATCAAACAATCATAATGTTGAATACAGGAACAATACTGGTGCATCACCTAAGTGCCAAATTTGTAGTAAGAAGGGCCATACTGCGATCAAATGCTTTTATAGAAGTGATATCCTTGCTAATCATCCCCACTCTCTGTTGTGGTGTGCCAAATTTATGGCCTCAAAGGGCGTGTTGGTCTAAACTATCATCATAGAAGCAACTATGCATATCAAGAAGCTAAACCACCTGCTTCTCTTACTGCTATGACTACACAATCTGTTCATAATGGAGCTAGTTCCTCAAACTCTCAGAACCACAACAACACTGAAGTTTGGATTGGTGATTCTGGTGCTACACATCACATGACTTCTGATATAAGGAACCTGTCCATTGCTCATCCATTTAAGTCTAACAACACTATTACCATTAGTAATGGGGAAGGTTTTGTAGTATCACGGAAATTCGTCATTTATTTTCTGAGGATTTTCCGGAATCTAAATTGTGGTTATAGGACAGTTTCGTGACTCGTGGATCCAGCGGAAGTGTTTCGGACGAATTAATTATTTGAAAAGTATGGTTTTAAGGGGGCGCAAAGGTTGAATTTTTATAAGTTGGGATTATCCGAAAACTTCATTCATGAAAGTTGTAGAGCAAATCGATACGAGTTCGTGGACATGTGCAACACGAGAATCGGAGTTCATATATGAAAGTTATGAGTATTTGAAGTTTTGGGAAAGTTATATAAATAGTAGTTTCCATTTTCGGAAACTTACTATTTTCCTTTCTTTCACTTTTCTTTTCCGGAAATCAAAAACTCTGTTCTCTCTCTTCTTTGCATGTGACCCGACCCGACCCGACTTTTCCGGCAAACTGTGGCAGTCTCCAGCGACAAAACTTTCCATATAGGATTGTCTCCTCCGTCTGGTCGTCCCTCTGGTGTCCTCTAGCGCCGATTCTCCTTCAAGGCGGCACAGTTGAGTGTTTTTGGACCCTATCGGTTCTCCGATCTCCGACGTCAGCGGGGCTTTAAGTTAAGCTTGGGGAGCTCAGAGAAGCCTCCTTGATCGATCCTTGGTGTTGTTTAGATCGATTCACGTAAAACTTAGTTCAACTCAGATTGGATTATTGTTCACGGCTTGTGAGGTAGTTTTCGACCATTTATGCTTGTTTTCTGACTTCGAGCTAGTTATGAGAATTCACAAGCATGCTTAGATGAAGCTTTTTGATGTTGGGAGTTTTGGGAAATATTGTGTTTTGGCCGGCGGCGGTGCGCCGCCGCCTGTGGAGGCGTTCTGGCGGTGTTCCGGCCACTTAAGGAACTATTTTTGGTATTATATATGGTCTACTCGTTGATACGAGCGTTTCGATATATAATATGCAAATTTTGGAGTTCGTATGGAATTGTTATGATTTTTGCAGTTTCATACCGATCGATTTATTCGATCCGTGAGGATTCGAGCATCCGATCGACTTGTGGTTTGGTCACATAGATCGTGGACGAATTCAGGGGACTTTGGGAGGTCTCGGATGTGGTTTCGCCTCATTTGGCGTCACCTTGGGAATTTTGGTTCGATTTAGGGTTTCGAACGTTATTCCTTGTGATTCGTTGACTGAACGAGAGCTGTAATTCCTTAGGTACATGACAAGGTATTCTTTGGATAGCTATTTTGGGTGGTTTGGCTGCTTTGTTCTATATTGAAGACGCAGCGGGAGTTTCGAGGTGAGTAATCTCACAAGGTTCATTAATGAATGGATTACCTTTATCATTTGGTGAGTAAATCTCACGATATTTGTTGTAAGCATGATCGATATTTGTTATGAGCAGGATCGATATTAGTTATGAGCATGATCGATATTAGTTATGAGCAGGATCGATATTTGTTATGAGCAGGATCGATAACAATTTGTTATGAGCAGGATCGATATTTGTTATGAGCATGATTGATATTAGTTATGAGCATGATCGATATTTGTTATGAGCGAGATTACCCTATTGTCTTGGAGTATTAGGTTAGTTACGACTATAGTTGTTATTAGTGGTATTCCTAAGTGAATGACTACGTATATGTATATTTACGTGAAATATATATATGTATTGATGAATCTTTGTGATGATTGCCATGTGAAGCTTGTGTAGGAATATTTGTGTAATGAATTGATGACATCAGTATGATGAATCTTTGTGATGATTGTCATGTAAATCTTGTGTAGGAAAATTTGTGTAATGAATCGATGACATCAGTATGATGAATCTGTGTGATGATCGATATCTGTGTGATGACTGGCGATATCTGCGTGAATCTATGTGATGATCGCTATCTATGTGATGACCAGCAATATCTATGTGATGATTAGTAGGATGATTTCTATCTGCGTGATGACCGGCAAAAATCTATGTGATGATCAGCTGGACAATTGCTATTTATGTGATGACCGGTGAAATATGTGTGATGATTTACTGGATCATGGCTATCTGCGTGATGACCGGCAAAATCTATGTGATGATCAGTTGGACAATTGCTATCTATGTGATGATCAGCTAGACAATTGCTATCTGGGTGATGATCAGCTGGACAATTGCTATTTATGTGATGATCAGCTGGACAATTGCTATCTATGTGATGATCCTTGAAATCTATGTGAGGATTAGTAGGATGATGAATATCTGGGTGATGACCGGTGGAATCTGTGAGATGATCAGTGTGATGACTGCTCAGTAGCGGAGCTGAATTGTTATTAAGTTAACAATAATCGAGAAGACTGCAGTGATGGCCGAGGCTACCTACAGACTAGGCCTGGGCACGGTTCGGTATGGGTCGGTTTGAGGCCCAACCCGCATCGAAACCGTATTAAACCGTTTTCCATTTATTTAAACCGCAACCGCTTTTTATTCTGATGGGCCGATATTTTCGGTTGCACCGAATTCATGTTCGGTGCGGGCCGGTTTCGGTGTGGGCCGGTTTTACTATTTATCCTAAAAATCAGGCCAAATTATGCGGGCTGAATTCCTTTTTTTTTCCCCCCCAGATCAGGCCTTCTTATTTCCAAACAACAAAAAGTCTCACTTCTTCTGCAAAACTAGAGTCCCAAACTAGCTGAAAAACAAAAATCTCAAACCTGTACAGCAAATTAAGTTTCATCAACAAAGTTCCAGCAAATTAAACTAACAGCAAAGTTTAACCAAAGTTGAAAGTTCCACAGTTCCAGACTTCCAGCAAGTTAAACCAACAACAAAGTAAAATAAAGCAAAAAACAAACAAGTTCAAATCTGCAAGTCTTCAAGTTCAGAACCTCTTCAATGCTTGCTTGCTTCCATAACGAGACCAACTCAATCCTCGTCATCAGATGCTTGAGTAACCCCTGATTATAACAGAGCAAAAATAGAAAAATGCATATTAAAATAGATAGTTAAGTATGGAATTTAAAGTCTAAAATAAAAACTAAAACATAGAGCTAAGTTTGGAAAAAAATTAAATCTTACCACTCTCCATCTTCTCCAACTCATCGTACAGTTCCAGTTCATCCTTACTGGGCTCTTTGTAAGCATTAAAGCCTGCAGCCTTTAACCAGTCACTCATGCAAACCAAAGCTTCAACCATTCTTGGAGTGAGAGAAGACCTAAAAGGGTCAACAACCCTTTTGCCGAGACTAAATGCAGATTCACTAGCAACTGTTGATGCAGGGACAGCGAAGACATCTTTGGCAACTTGGGAAAGTATGGGGTACCTCGGAGCATTCTCCTTCCACCAGCAAAGAACATCAAACTTGTCATTGCATAGATCTTCTAAAGCTTCGAGCAAGTACTTGTCAACCTCATTTTTTATCTCGATTACATCTTTTTCTTGCCTCAACAACTTGAATTGACGCAGATTTTGTGCATGGCTGTCCTCATCACCAGGACCAGCACTTGAAGCCTCCATCCTTGGCTGAGTAGCATTCAATGAAGCCTCTGTAGCTGCTGGATCTTCTTTTCCATAATGAGTGTACAGCTGCATGAAGATGCCCTTCACTTCTTCAATCATCACTTCAATTAGTGCCTTGTCTGATTGCAACTTTGGGAAAAGTACTCAAGATACAGAAACTTGTATCTTGGATCTAAGAGAACAGCAATCACCAAAATCTTATTGAGGTCTTCAAGCTGCCCCCAATACTTATCGAATTTTTTTTTCATCGACGTCCCAATACTCACCATGAGTGGATCAGAACAGTTTATACACTTATCCAGCTCTTGGATAATAGTACACATCCACAACAATGGTTCATTTGCAGTCACAGACTTAACAGCACTGAATTTCAAAGTAGCATCGTAAAAGATTTTCAGAAATTTAACTAGCCTAGCTGCTTTCTCCCAATCAGCACTCCTTGGAGGCCCCTCTCTTTTTTTTCCACCTACTCTCTCTTGAAAATACCCCTCAAACTGCTGATCTTCATCCTCTAACCTCTCAAAAGCCTTCTTGTACTTAACCGCAACATCTAACATGAAATAGGTGGAGTTCCACCTTGTGCATACATCCAAAGGGACAATTCCTCCCTGGTGTTCCACCTTCTCTTGCAGTGCACACTTCCTAAACTTATCAAGCCTTGCGGGGGATGATCTAATATATTTCACACAGTTCCTAATCCCCTCGATTGACTGATCTAGCTCCTCCATTCCATCCCTCACAATGAGGTTCAGAATGTGGCAGCAGCAACGCAAATGTAAGAAACTACCCCCCAACAACAATTCATGCCAATTTCCTATTTTCTCTCTCATATAATCAAGGGCAACTTGATTTGGAGAGGCATTATCAACAACAATGCAGTAAACCTTCTCAATACCCCACTTAATCAAACAACTCTCGACTAATTTCCCTATGGTCTTGCCCTTATGATTGGGAATCACACAGAAATTTAAAATTATCTTATGCAAAACCCAATTTGAATCTATAAAATGGGCTGTTAAGACCATGTAGTTGATATTTTGGATCGAAGTCCAAGTATCGGTTGTTAGTGACACCCTCTGCTCCCTACTAGATAGAAACCCCCTAATCCTCTCCCTCTCAGCTAGATAAAGTTTCCAAATACTTCTAGCTAGTGTTCTCCGAGAGGGGCACTTAAATAGGGGTTGTGTGACTTTCATAAAATCAATAAAGCCCTGACCCTCAACGAAACTAAATGCAAGTTCATCCCTCACTACCATTTTTGCACAAGCTAACCTAGAGACTTTGTCATCAAAACCCACAGCAATAAGATTCCCACCCTTTTCCGCAGATTCAAAAGTGAGGTACCTTTGTTTTTTGTTGGGGGTAAACAAAGGACACTTCTTGCACTGGAACAGCATGTGGTTCCTCATTGAAGTGGTCCCATTTGATCTGGAGTCGCATGCATATGTTTGGGGGCAGTACTTGCATTTAGATCGAGCTGGCACCTTCAACGTCCCATCCGGATTCTTCACCCTCTCAAAGTGCTTCCAGGCCTTCGACTTGTTCTTCCTACCACTAAACTTGTTCAAATCCATAAAACATAAATATCATAACCAGTTCAACATAACAAAAAGTCAAAACACAAATACCAACAAGGCAACAACACATCTGATATTACATCTGATAGTACAAGCTCATGAACAATTACAAGATGAAGATACCAGTTTGCTCCTTCAGGCTCTTCTGCACCCTGGGGTGGAAGGGGTGGAAGGGGTTGATTAACCGTCTGATTAGGAGGAGTGGGTGTCGGAGTGGTTCCAATGCTGGAATCACCAGTCGAAGTAGTTACTGTAAAATTAGGAGTCTCTGAGGTCCCTTCCATTATCTGCAAACATAATTCCAAATTTTGAGTGAAAACCCAGCTCATGTTCGAATCAGAAAATAGAGATTAGAGAGTAGTCAGAATACCTGAGGCTTTGAGCCTTTGAGCCTTCGACGAAAGAGTAGGAAATGAGAGAGAATGGGTTTGAGGACGAGATCTATTTTCTGGGTTTGACGAGAGAAGAGAGAAAAGTAGAAAACGGCGAAGTGAAATAAGAGAGAATGAGGTGAGGTCAAAACTCAAAACTACTCAACTTGTGAGATTTTACGACTTGGTGTAGTCGAGTTCACATAGACTCGGATTTCTTCCAATGAGAGTTTGACACCTAATTAATAATTAAAAAAAATAACATTTAAAGGTAAACCGGTGCGGTTCGGTTGTATTCGGGCGGTTTATGGGTGCGGACCGGTTCCGACCCGGATATGCACGGTTCGGTGGGCCTAGGCCGTTTTTCTGCTCTCTTTTCAAACGGTTCGGAAACCGAACCGGTTTTATCCGTTCGGACGGTTCGGTAACCGGATTTCCGGTCAGAAATGCCCACTCCTACTACAGACGTCAGAGTGTGGGATTACGATGACTACTTTGACTTGAATTGCTTGACTTAATGTGACCTCCTGAACTAAATTATATGCAGGGGTTACTATGAATTGTTTTGCTTGTTTTGAAATGTGATTGCTTTGTTTCTTCTTGATTGTATTGATTGATGGTTTGATTTCTCTTAAGAGCCATAGTGGTGATGAATTGTACTCTGTGGTGAGGATAGGGAGGTGATTCATTGTTTTTCACCTTTGATGTCATGTTGATGACAAAAGCTCCTAGGGGGAAATGGGGAATGAGTGTGATTCTGGAATTCGCCATAGGGCGTTAGGATGACGTCAAACATAGCTTGAGGAAGTCTTGTTTGACTGAAATTTGTGTAATTGGATGCTAGGATTAAGGATCTGAGCATGAGGCTTTAGTCACCAGTTGACTTAAGTTGGCACGATATGAAAGATTATGGAATTAATGGCCGTAAGTGTGAGATATGTGCTTATCGTGTTTAGGTTGAGGTAACTTGAAAATGTGTTTTGCTTTGTGATTTTGAGTTTACTCATATGGGCTTGCAAAAGCTTACCGGGTTTTGTTGTGTGGCAACCCGGTACACTATTCAAATGGTGTAGGGCTTAATCTTGCAGGTCAGGATAATCGTGGCTAAAGCGGTGGCGGCATCCTTACAGCTTTACGGTAGGAAGCCATTTTTGTGACTTTACCGTTGATAAGGACTTCCGTTGTATAGCTAACTCTGAGCAGCATTTACGTTTTATTTTGTTGTTGACAATTTAATTCGTAAGCTTATGTAATATATGACTCTATGGAGCAGGTCAATATTGACATAGTGGGTTCAGGGCATCAATATGTACTTGGGTTAAAAGGGGAAAAAGTTTCTAGGTATTTTGTATTGATGGCTGAACGTTCACGCATATGTAATTATGAGATTATATATCGATTTTCATGTGTGTAAAATCAGGGGCGTGACAGGTTTGCATGTCAAACATATTGGTGCTGCCAAAATTACACCCGCTTGATAGGAGCATTTTAATGTGATATTTTAATAGTTAATTCCTCACATTTTGCTTAGTTAATTCCTTAACTGAATCGATTTTAATTCAATTTCTATTTTTAGGTACATTGGAGTAAATGAAGGTGAAATGAGCGTTAGGTCCATAATTACCTAGAAATGATGGAGAAGAATGAAAATGCACTAAAAAGTCAACCTTGAATATTTTCTTACTCCGGCTAGGAGAATCAGAGCCAAGCAAGGAAGAAGGAGCGGCCTCCTGACCAAATGAACTTCAAATGAGCTGAAACCTTCCAGATCCATTCTAGACACCCAAAGGATCATTTCTTATGAAGAGTGCCAGAGAAAAATATGAGTGGAAGGCCTTCAAACAATCAGCCCAATTTTCTACAGAAGCAAAACCGGAAAACTGGACCTGTAAGAGGTCCAGCAGCATTTCCGGCCCAACTACATGGATTGAAGCTCTGAAAATTTGTCAGGATGATCTACACTCATAGTGGAACATTTCATATGAAGAAGTCAAAGGCATATAATGAAGTCTTGTTGGAGAAATAATTGAAGGAATAAAGGGGAAGAAACTGACCTGAAAACAGCTCAACACCACATATTCATGTTTCCCACCCACATGAAGAAAGCTAGATGCTTTTCTCTTTTTCCTTGGATATATTTTTTCTACAATCTCTTTAATAGATCATCATCACTTCCATGTTGCTGCACCTTCATGCTTTGCTTTCATTTCATCATTTCTCTTTCTTTTCCATATTTTACAAATCACTTTCATACTCCACTTTCATTATTTTTCTTCCACTCATCATTTCACTCTTCTTTTTCTTCCCTATATAAACACCTTCTCCTCTCATTCTAAAACCAATTCCTTCATCCATCTCATCTTCTTTGTCTCTCCATTTCCTTTCCATTTTCCTTCTCCATTCTCTAGTTGCAAAGTTCGGCATTTTCAAGCAAGGAGAGGAAGAAGAAGAAGGAGCCGTGAAGATCATATCCTCCATCATCCACCTTGAAGGCTTGCTTCCAAGATTCAAGATCCAACCATCTAGCTCTCCATCTCCATCTCCACTCACGGTGTAATTCGTTCCTTTTCCTTGTAATCTTTTTGGTTTCATTGTTTGATTTCGTATGAACTTGTTTCTAGTTAACAATAATGTTTAGGGCAAAGTTTAAGCCCAATTTCTATGTTTAAATAAAGTTTTCGAATTCTATAATTGTGATTCTAAGTTGCTTATGTGAGTTTGTTCGATTAAATTTGCTTTACAGAAAACTTTTATATGTTTATCTTATTTGGGTCGACACTTATAGGATTTGCATGTAATTGGTGCTAGATTTAAGAACATGAAATCGACTTTTCGTTTTGTGTAAACTTGAATCAAAGTAGTAAAGGTTTTGTGCAAAAACCGAATTTAATTAAAGAGGATTGCAATTAGGTGGACTTTTCCATACTAAGTTGTACACTTGAGTTGATAGCCTTTCTCTATGTGTAATGCGTTAAACATGACATGATTGACTAGCTTTCTAGGGTTTGATTGCATGTTTGATAGGATTAATCTAGGTGCTTTCGCTTAGGTTAATTAGCATTGAAAAGTAAAAAATGGGAATTCATTTGCTTTCGAATGTTTCACATGATCAACTCCTCTCTCATGACATTTAAAATCAACTATAGGAATTGTAATTGGATTTCTTGCATATGGATGTGGTTTTGATCTTTGTTCCTTGCGTTCCACCATTGTATATATGTTTTTACATTTTCTTTATTTTATTTATTTTAATTTTAATTTTAAGAATCCTAAACCCCCCCTTATTTGTGTTTACTTGTATATATTTATTCTTTATTTTATTTTTGTAAATAATACTTTATTTGTTTATACAATTGTATATATTTATATTCTTTATTTTATTTTTGTAAATAATGCTTTTCTTTATTTGTTTCACAATTACAAGTGTACCCTCAATCCCCGGATAGAACGATCCCTATTTGCTTATACTACTAACGATATTTTCAGGGTTAAATTATGCGCTTGCTTCGAGCGCATCACCGCTTCACACATTTTTCAGCTCAATAATATGCTACATGTTCCTAGTCTAGCTGTTAATCTTCTCTCTTTGAACAAGCTTTGCAAAGACAATCATTGTTATATAGTCACGGATGATGTTGATATATGTGTGCAGGACAAGGCATCAAAAGCACTTCTATACAGAGGAAAGAGTAATGGGGAAGGTCTCTTCTTGTCACTACTAGAATTATGCTCATAGACATTATGACAATTAAATCAGTGAGAAATACACGCGATGTAAAATAATGTCATTAACATCGATTCCTCAAAAATCGATTTTTATGCATATAACTGACACCGCTTTTTACTGTTGACCGATGTCTATATTTTCATTCTAAATTTTTCAAAAACGCCCTAAAAGACTAAGTTAAAAATTTTCAGGAATGCGGGGAACAAAATTTTCATTCCCCACACTTATTATTTTTCCAACTCACTTTATCTCTAACTTCACAATTGAAAACTTGCGACCCATTTTCTCTCTTGCTATTCCTCAAACCCTAGCCCTCTCCTCCTTCCTCTCCCACTCTCTGTCCACGACCACCACCACCTCCCTCTCCTCCGCTCACTCCCGCTACTATCTGTCTCTCTCATTGAATCGCCTCCACCCCTTGCCAGCGCCATCACCTCCATGAGCAAGCTCTCTCTCTCTCTCTCTCTCTCTCTCTCTCTCTCGTAGATCTCGAAAGACAACAAGAAGGGGAAGGATCATTCTCTCAATCTCTCTGTCGAATAAGGAAAATCGATGGCTGCTGCGAGTGCGGAGATCTTTGGATGACCAACGCCCTCTCTGTACAGCGGCTCAAGGAGCGATGTAGAGAGTCGAGGTGGACTGCCGGCTCATGCACCACTAGATTTTCGCTGACATCTACTTCTCCTTGTACCCCGACAAGCTTGAAGAGGTTGACATCTAGTCCGCGGAGGTCTTATCCCATTTCCTTTGTATGTACCATCCAAACCCCAATATGATTTTTGATTTGTGGTGTTTATTGGTGATTTAGCGATTGCATGTTAAATGTTGGATTGTTCGAATTTGATATTGAAGATTGTAGATCGAATATTGTTTGGTTGAAGATAGAAATTCAGATATGGATGTCCAGGTTTTAGGATTTGTGATTTCTTTAGCTTACTTAATGGTTTTATTTCTTTGGTTGAAGACTGCCAATGATGACAGTTCTCAAGCTACACTGTTGTGAGGACATCATTTCCGCCTCAATGATTGCTGGAGGTTTGTATATTGTGCTAAATATTGGTCTATTTTTAACTCAATCCGATTTCGAAATTGATTTTCGCTTTATGTTTCGCTAAAAATACACCTACGTATAATTTGTTGCTTCGATTACGTTTCAGTAAGTGGTGATGTTGTAAAGTTTTTGATAAATTCATAATGTGCAACATTAGTTACTGAGAAAATGATTGAAAGAGAAAGATATGAGATATTTGATATTGTTGTTTGGCTTAAACAAACATTTGAGTCCTGTGAATGCAAGTCTGTAATGATTTTAGATCCATTTTTGTTACATATGTTTGCTCAAGTGTTGCTGTTGTAAAGCTTTTGATTTATTCAAAAAAAATGTTTAGGAGGAATGCCCTAAACACAAGCAAATGATTCAATAAGTTGGAAGTAAATGTGAAATAGTATTTTCTGAAAACTAGCAGTGGTGAAACTTACAGCCAAAATTTTCCAATGGAATGAACTCCGGCCTTGCCTATTCTTTGCAGCATTATACATACGCATAGCACTACACCAAAACAACAAGATGATAGATGATGTAACATACAGGAAAGGAGGCAACAAGTGTATTAAACAAGTTTCCTAAATTTGAGGCATATGTGATCAATATGTAAACGAGCGACTTACGTTTCCTCCTCAACCTAGCAAAAAGGAGTACGTGTTCCTTTTTAATGGCCCTTGTGTTTAGATTGAATATGGCAGTCCTAACTATAGAATTGCAAAATCCAAAAAAAGGAATGTCATGTTTTACTTTTCAAATAAGCAACAATATAATATCCAAACTAAAGACCACCTGATTTCTGTTCATTAAAAATAAAGTAGAAAAAAGGAAAGAAAGAAAGAAAGAGAAGAGTCCGACTGAACAATTTTCTTGATAGAATTGTGACTGATACACCACACAACCGATTTATGTTCCTCAGAACCTGGTAAACTGGCAATATGTATTCTAGAAAAGTGGAATGGAATCTTTTTGTGAATATAAATACCAAACCCTAAATGCAAATGGGCAACTGTGATGAACAACCAATTTCATGTTCTCTAGACCATGTCAAATCGGCAATCAAAATTTCAAAATAAAAAAGGTGGACATCAAGTTCTTTTTTTTTTTTTAGAGAAAGAGAGAACTCTAAAATTTTATTAACAAAGACATGAACATAATATGGTAAACAACAAGTCCACTTTCAACGAACAAGAGCAAAGAAAAGGTCCATTGGGCACATATAACAAGACCATCAAGAAAACACAAACCTCCAAGAAAACATCACTTCATCAACTCATTGCAGCTTTGCAATCTAATAATATTAAAAAACTACAGTGAAATGTGGACTGCAAGATTTTGATCTTAGGGATCATGATAGACGAAAACTAAGGCACAAAAAAACCAAAGAATTTGGAATCAAGGATTAAAAGTTGTTTCCTGCAACTAATAGAGAACTGAAAGGAACATCAAACATTGATGAATATCTTGAGACCAAAAGATGTTCCAGGTGTGCTACCAAAATTAGTACTGGAACGACTCATAGGTGTGATATCTGCACGTGTAAATGGTGAATTCAAAGATGTGGGGGAAGATGATGAGGGCTTCATCCACTGGTCACAATTTTGTAGTATTCTGGACAGTAATTTGAAACTTCTCAGTAATCCCAAAATTGGCCAATTGCTAAGACAATCAAAGAGAAACAAATGACCACAACTTGTTATGATCAATCAAGCAGTAAGCAGTTGCAGATAGTCATGACAATAAAGAAATGAAACTAAACATGATACCTGCATAGTGAGAATTGTCAATGAATGCGAGTACTCCATAAGAACAGCTTTATTGATAAAGACCATGACCATGGAAGCAGCCCCATATTACAACGCAACAAATAAACTAAACCCAAGACAACAAATCAATCAATGATTCTTGAATTCAAGCCAATATGCATAGTAAACATTTGGTAAGTAAAAACTGGGATATGAAAAGAGAACCTCAAAGAAGGACTAGCAACTTCTACATCAGTGAGTTTAACCATGGCTAAATTAAACTTTCAAGAACAGAAGTATCTGCATAGTGGGTCAGTGAAAGTCTACGACTTAGAGCTCAGTTGATCCCAATTACATGATAATCAGATAAAAGAAAGAGTTGGGTAGTTGATTGTTGGACCAAAACTTGCAAATCGAGGAAACCCAAATCGAAAAGAATAAAATTTTGAGTGAAAGACAAAGCGATCCAAATTGGATGGTGGTGCAGATGAATTGGGTGAGGCAGATGACAGAGCTCTTCTGAAATGGTCCTCTGCCGTGATCATTGATGCGCCTAAAGCAAGCGCATAATTTAACCCTGAAATATCGTTAGTAGTATAAGCAAATAGGGATCGTTCTATTCCGGGGATTGAGGGTACACCTGTCATTGTTAAACAATTAAACAATTAAAATTAAAACAAAGTATAATATTCACAAATATATTCACAACTATAAACATTATTTACGAAAAAAGGGGGGATTTTGTTTTTGGATTTTCGAAAATTAAACTAAGTTAACAAAATAATTAAAATGCAAAAACATAAAAATACAAATGGAGTGAGAGAACAAAGATCAAAAACCGAAACATATGATTAAAATTGATTCAAACCCTAATATTGTTCATCTAAGTCATGAGAGAGGAGTTGATCATGTGAAACATTCGAAAGCAAATGAATTCCCATTTTTTACTTTTCAATGCTAATTAACCTAAGCGAAAGCACCTAGATTAATCCTATCAAACATGCAATCAAACCCTAGAAAGCTAGTCAATCATGTCATGTTTAACGCATTACACATAGTGAAAGGCTATCAACTCAAGTGTACAACTTAGTATGGAAAAGTCCACCTAATTGCAATTCTCTTTAATTAAATTCGGTTTTTGCACAAAACTTTTACTACTTTGATTCAAGTTTACACAAAACGAAAAGTCGATTTCATGTTCTTAAACCTAGCACCATTCATATCAAAACCCTAAGTGTTTGCAACCACATAAGATTAAAATACAAAAGTTATCTATAACGCAAATTTAATTAAACAAACCCACATAAGCAACCTTCGAATCACAATAATATGAATCTGAAAATTCTCAATTAATCATAAAATTCCAGAAATTAATATTCATTCAAACACATATGTCAACTAGAACAAAACCAACGAAATCAAAGCAAAGGTTACAAAGGAGAATCGGATTACACCGTGAGATGGAGATGAGATGAACGAATTGAGGATGTGGTCTCTTGAATCTCGAAAGCAAGCTTCAAGGATGGTGATGGAGGATGATGCTCACGGCAATTCTTCTTCTCCCTTGGCCTTGCTTGAAATGTTGAATGCACTAGAGGATGGAGAGAAAATGGAAAGGAAATGGAGAGACAAAGAAGATGGAATGGATGAAGGAATTGGTATTTTGAGAGTGAGAGGAGAAGTGTATTTATAGCCCAAAAAATGATGAATGGAGGGTGGAGATGAACATAAATGAAGGGCTAGATATGTTAGACAAATTTGTAAAAAAAATCTTCCCACTTGTTTATCACTTGTTCAACTTGAATTGATTTTCCTCCTCAAGATTTTCCACTTGCTTGCAACTTTGATTTTCCTCCTCAAGATTTTCCACTTCCTTGCAACTTTGATTTTCCTCCTCAAGATTTTCCACTTCAAGTTTGACAAAGGTTGTTAGCAGATTTGGAGGTGAATTTCTGCCCCTTTATTCCTTCAATTTTTATCTCCACTAAGAACTTAATTTTAGCCTTCGACTTCTTCATATGAAATTATCCACCATGAGTGTAGATTACTGTGGTAAAATTTCAGAATTTATTGCCATGTGGTTGGGCCGGAAATGCTGCTGGACCTCTTACAGGTCTAGTTTTCCAGTTTTGCTTCTGTAGAAAATTGGGCTGATTGTTTAAAGGCCTTCCACTCATATTTTTCTCTGGCCCTCTTCATAAGAAATGATCCTTTGGGTGTCTAGAATGGATCTGGAAGGTTTCAGCTCATTTGAAGTTCATTTGGTCAGGCGGCCGCTCCTTCTTCTTTGCTTGGCTTGGTTTCTCCTAGCCGGAGTAGGAATATGTGTAAAATTGATCTTTTAGTACATTTCCATTTTTCTACTCCAATGTACCTTCATCTTTGCTCCCCTTGGTGTTCGCAAGCTCCTCTTTCCATTTATGAGTTCATTTCCATATTTTAGCTCGGAGGTCCTGAAAATAGAAACTAATAAGAAAAATAGAAACTTTCCTAAACTGAAAAATAGAAACTACCGAAAATGGAAACTTACTAAAAATGATAAAAAGAAACTATAAAAATAGAAACTTTCTACAAATAGGAACTTTCCCAATCAAAGAATGAAAACTTTCCTAAACAGGGTTTTAATAAGGAAATAACGCAAGAAATGTAGGGAAAAGCAAGTAAAACGTCGCATTAAAATGCTCCTATCAATCATTAATATTGCCCCCACCTTTAGCCTCATATTCATTGTTGGAAAAATTGAAGGAAAATTCGTAACTGAAATTGAACCTGAAGACGAAGAGTTGAAAGATAAATTGGGTGGAGGGACTTACGGTGTCATTTCGCTCCTTCTTTTCCTAAACCCTGATCTTCTTGCTTGAGCACCGCCGTCCTGATTATATCGAATCTCTTGGATGCTGTTAGCATTAAAGCCACCCTCAAGTGCAAGAGGTACAAGTTATAGAATAGGGGATTAAGTAAGGATGTCGAACCCACGAGGATTGGTAAATCCTTTCCTAACTAGGGAAAACCTAAGGAAAAACTAGAAGAATATTCAAATGTACAATCACAAACAAAGGCTCACAAGTGAACCAAAGTTCATGGTGAGTATATGCAAGATGGTGTGTAGAGATTTGATTTTGATTTTAAGATTGGTTTCCATTCAAATTGAAACAATGAAAGCAAGTAATATAAACTAAGCTAAACAAATGGATGGGAGTTAGGGCATCGAGTTTCACCTTTTCCCTCCCTTGCAAGCATTAAAGCAATTGAATATGAATGATTCAAAACTAATTGTCCAACTACCCTCTTAGCATCCGGATAGGACTACTAAGGCTTAAACCCCTTTCATTTTATTAACTCTAACCGGATAAGTCTAGAGCTAACTACTTAGAGACAAATTCAATTACCGGATAGGTCTCAATCATTCGCCCCTAAATGCATAAAGCTTAGAGTTTAAGTAACCAAGCAAGCAAACCAATCATATCTCTAGGTGATTTTATCTCACTACCCTCACATGCACACATGGTGTGCTTTCATGCTCCCTTTTTGCCTAAAGGTAATCAATCTCTAGGAAAAACTTCATATCATGGCAAACACATAACTCAAATTGATTAGGTCTAAGTAATGCATTCAACTATTGACTTAGCATGTGAGAATGACAACATGAATTTGCATCAATTTATAACAAAAGCATCAATACAAGCAAGTTTGGCTAGGGCTTTCAACCTTAGCCCCAACTAGTTCACTACTCACACATAGCTAGATACACAAGCTTCAACATTCTACTAAACATCAAATACATAAAGAGATAGGGAGTAAAGGGTGACTATTGATGATGCCGGAAGAGGTGGTGCAGATGGGTCTCCAAGAACATGATGTGGTGGTAGTCACCTCATTCTCCTTGCTCCAAGCTGTTGATATTTGTAAGAATAGTGAAATTTGGAATCTATAAGGTGAGTTGTGGTGTTGAGTGGTGGAGAAAATGGAGGATGTAGTGGTGAAAATGGAGGTTTTAGAGGTGGAGATGGTGGTTTTAGTGGTGGAAATGGTAGTGTCTTCTCTAGAGAGAAAATGGATCTTGGATAGGATGAAGATGATTGAATGGAGTCAAGAATTATGAATAATTGGTCTTTGGCCTCTTTTTGATCCGCTAGGTGTGTCATCTTTGGTCCCCAAGTGTACAAGAGATGCTCTTACACCATTGTCCCCCAAATGGTCCCAAATTGGCAAGGTGATAAAAGGATAAGGTGTAGGGAGATATTTGAATTTCAAGTGATGGAAGATTCTCACCACCATGGTCCTCCTTTGTTGGAGAAAAGACCCTCCATGAGTGGCGGCCGCCGGAAAATTCGATTTGCAATTTTCTTCCAATCTCTGTGTCTTCTTCCCCTAGCTTCAAATCTCTGCATTTCAAGCCTCAAATAGTAATTTTATTCTCAATGCAAGGTTTCCTACAAATAAAAGGAAATGAATTAAAAAGGGTAAAATAGGATGGAAGACAAATCAATTTTCATAATTATGGGGCATAATTGCATAAGTAATTTGTGACTCAATAAATACCCCCAAACTTGAATATTGCTTGTCCTCAAGCAAAAGCATTAACCCAAATCCGAAACATAACAAAACTAACACAACCTAATCCTTCCAACATTATCCTCAAAGAACACAATTTGCTTAAGGCAAGAAAATCAAGTCATGTCTCAAAAGTTTATGTAGCTATGGGACAAATGCTAGAGTAAAATGTATGACATGCCATGATTGTCACTTTGATGTACCAAAACCAAGCTTGCACAACAAAACCGTGCTAACCATAAACTCACTAGATTTTCACTCTAATTTTCACACAAGTGTTTAAAGGTTAGCTACATTATCACTCAAACAATCTCTTGCAAATGCCGCCATATGCTTGCTTTTCAATCTCATCTCCACGGGTCATGCACAAACCACCTTGGATCAAAAAGAACTTTTATTAGGTTGTAATGAGGCTTAGGGCAAGGGGTTAGAGAAATGAAGTGAACTTAAGACCTTAAAATGCTTCATATGATTCACTCTCTTAACCATTCCCCCAAACTTTAGACTAAAAACTATTTATTGAACTAGAGAAACTTTCTTTTTGGATTTTTTTTTTTTCCTTTCTTTCTTGACTTTCTTGAAAGGGAAAATTTCGCAAACAGTACACAAAGTAAAGATTACTAATAATTCTTATACACAAAGTTTCAAACCAAACATTTCAGTACACGAAATCTGAAACTCGACCCACTATCAGTACACGACATCAATTTTTGACACCAAAATGTCCATTATGCCCTCAGTTTTTTTTTTTTTTTAAATAATTTTTTTTTCTGTTATTTTTTTCCTTTGTTTATAAATGACTCGAGTCATTTTTTTTTCTGTTATGCGAGGTGAGGAAGGCGGCGTTGGAAGCGAGGGAGTGAGCCCGGAAGAAGGAAGAAGAAAGAGATAAAACGAAGGAAAAAAAATAATAGAAAAAAAATTATTAAAAAAAAAAGAACTGAGGGCATAATAGACATTTTGGTGTCAAAAATTGACGTCGTGTACTGATAGTGGGTAGAGTTTCAGATTTCATGTACCGAAATGTTTGGTTTGAAACTTTGTGTATAAGAATTATTAGTGACCTTTACTTGGTGTACTGTTTGCGAAATTTACCCTTCTTGAAATGTAAAGACAAATTACAACTGCACAACAAACATAATACTCCCCCATACTTATTTCTTTTCAAGTACCCCCAAACTTTGTTTCTTGAAGCATCTTGACATATACAATCTCACATATATTGCTCACTAAGAAAACTTGGAAAGGGTAAGGCTAGTGTTTAAGCTAGATTACCATTTATGGTGCAAAGAAATGAAAGGCTAACAAAAGGCACAAATTAGCAATCTAAGGATAATCATATTTTTAGGACAAGAGCTTGTTTGGCCATGGTGGAATTCCTATTGCCTCAATCATTTCCGCAATGTATTCATGCTTGACAAAAGTTTTGAGAGATATAAAGCAAGTTATAGAGATACAATTCACAAAAGATTGATCACACATGAAGAATAAAGTGCTAAGAGCTATTGGATGCACTTTCATTAGGCTCAAAACTCACATTTGTGGTGCAAATAGTTCTCACAAATCTCATCATGTCAACCATATCTCAATGCATCAACTTGACAATCAAAGGTACCAATGAAGTTAAACATAAGTCCCATAACCTTTATTTGAAAAATTGAGTTCACAAGCCATAAACATGCTTTCTAGCCCTTTACAAATCAAGTTCAAGTTTCATCATAGGAGTTGGAAGGAACTAAACACAAACAAAACACACAAAAACTAGAAACAACTAAAAGCTAAAAACAAATTATTATTATTTTTTTAACAATTTGAATTTATTGAATTTAAACTAGACCTCCCCCCCCCCCCCCCCCCCCACACTTGAACTTAACATTGTCCTCAATGTTAAAAAGTGTTTTCTTGAAAGCTTTGCATTGAAAGATTCAAGCATGGCAAGAAAGAGTATGCAAACTATCACAAAAACAAAGAAGTGACCGGAATTTAAACACAATGAAATACATAAAACAAGAAAAAGGTTTAGGAATGCTCCCCCTTGTAGACCATGAAGTTCATTCAATTCATCAACAATCACCAACATGCAAGGCTTTAAGCCTTTGCCTTCCAAGCTAAACTTTAATGGTGTCATTCCTTCAAGAATGGTTCCAAGAGTTTTCCTCCTGCTTCACTTGCATTATGAGCTTGGCTACCTCCAAGTAGGGCTTTGTTTAAGGACTTCTTGCCGTTCCATTAATTCATCATTCAGTTAAGGGGGCTTCTTGAGACAACCATCTCCCTTGTTTACCTTCTTTGAACCTCCAAGGCAAGCTCCCATGTCAACAAGTGCTCCCATGAGCAATCCTCCAATTTGTTTCTTCTTCTTGATGGGGGTGAGGAGTGACTCAAAGCCTTGTGAACATGGTAAGACTGGAAGAGGTGCCCAAACTTCTTTCTTATTTTTCTCATCTCCCCTTACTCTTGCCTCTCCATAGTAACCCAAAAAGTAGCATTCATTCATGTCATCCAGAATTTGAAGGGGAGGAAAGATTTGGAACTTGATTTTGTCTCCAAGTACCTTCATGCTCATGGTGCCTTTCTTCACATTAATCTTGACACCGGCAGTGGCCATGAAAGCTTTTCCAAAGATGATAGGAAGCTCATTGTCAACCATGGGGGCTTCCTCCATGTCTAGGACTATAAAATTCACCGGTATCACAAACCTTGCAACATTGACAAGCACATTCTCCAAGATTCCTCTAGGATACATCATGCTTTTATCCTCCAATTGGAGAGTGATTGAAGTTGGTTTCAAAGCTCCTTCAAGACCAAGCTTCCTTAAAGCCGAATAGAGCATTAAATTGATACTTGCCCCAAGATCCATCAAGCAATTGTCAAAAGTAGTTTCTCCAATCTTGCTTGGAATGGTGAAGCTTCCCGGATCTTTGAGCTTTGGTAAAAGCTTTCTTTGAATGATATCACTCACTTCTAAGAGCCACTTGCTCATGTTCTTTGAACTTTTTCTTCTTCATGCACATATCCTTCAAGAACTTAGCATAAGATGGGATTGTCTTCCCTGCTTCAAGGAGTGAAATGTTTATATGAACCTTCTTGAACAAATCAATCATCTCCCTCAATTGGTTCTCTTTCTTGAGTTTTTTCTCTTGTTGCCATATAGATTGAGGGTAAGGGAGAGACATTTCTTCATCTTGCACAATCTTCAAAGGAGGATTGAAGGTCATGCCTTTTTTGAATGGCCTTTCAATTAGAGTAGAAGGAGAGGCTTCATTATCATAAGTTCCAAACTTGGCATTGAAATTGTCCTTCAAGGCTTCTTCTTGCTTCTCATCGGCATAAGCCTTCTTCTTATCATTCAAAACTTCTTCTTCTCCATCATTAAAGCCTAAGATGACTTCTCCATGTGACAACTCTCTTGCTTTCCCCTTTGATATTCTTTCAAAACTGGGTGGCTCCCTTGGAGTTACATCTTCCTCATTGGTAGGCACATGCACATTGTTCTCCACTTGCCTTCCACTTCTTAAAGTGGTAATAGCTTTGGCTTCATGCCTTGGGTTATTCTGCACTTGGCTTGGGAATACACCTTGCTTCCTTTGACTCAACTCATTAGCTAGTTGCCCCATTTGTACCTTAAGCTTGCTCACACTTTGTTGAATGATATTGATCTTCTCATCTTGCTTTGCTTGATTATTCACAAAGACCGTCATCATTTCTTCAAGGGTATGTGTCTTTCTTGCTTCTTGAATTGGCACTTGGGGTTGTTGTAGAAGTAGAGGTTGTTGAGGTGGTGCTTGATAAGGTGGTCTAGGATCATGATAAGCATTGTTTGCTCCTTGATTGTTGAAGTGTGAGCTACTTGCACCTTGATATCCACCTCCTTGCCTTTGGTAACCTTGACCTTGTTCACGGTTTTGATTCCCACCCCAACCAAAATTAGGGTGATTCCTCCACCCGGGATTATAAGTGTTGCTATAAGGATCATTCTTTGGCCTTGTTTGGTTGCTGAGAAGATTTCATTGCTTTATCAATTTCGGGTACATGCCGCTTTGTGAACACTCTGTTGTGCTATGGTACACACTTTCGCAAATCAAGCAAGCTTGGTCCATGGATTTGACTCCCAAACTAGGCTCTTGAATTTGGCTTGGTGATGCCATTTGATTGAGGGGTCTTCCTTGTGCTTGTAGAATGATGTCAAGTTTCTTTTGCATTTCTCCTTCTATCCGCTTCAACTCTTGTTCCATTTAAACACTTGGAATATCAACATTATACATGCCTCTTCTTTGCTCTTGCTCCCCTCATAGGTACTTGTGCACTCTTCATCATCATTGGCTTTCTATCCGAGGCACTATCATAGAGTTGAGAAGAGTCACTCATTTCATCTAGAATCTTCATCGCTTCATCTTCGATCTTGTTCATGAAACATCCCCCACAAGCATTGTCAACTCTCCTCCTTGTGTCTTGTGAAAGCCCGGTGTAGAAGGCACTTAGAACCGCTACCTTAGAGAGGCCATGATTAGGAACACCACCTTCTATATCCTTGAATCTCTCCCATGTCTCATAGAATGACTCATTTGGTAGCTCTCGGAAATTCATCAACTCATTCCTCAATGAATTAGACTTGTGAGGAGGAAAATAGAACTTAAGGAATACCTTTTGCATCTCTTCCCAAGTGTGGATACTACTTGGGGGTAACTTGTACAACCATTTCTTGGCTTTGTCCTTCAATGAAAAGAGAAAGAGCCGAAGACGCAAGTTGCCTTCATCAATACCCAAAAGTTGAACGGTTGAGCATACTTCATCGAACTCTTGGAGGTGCAAGTATGGCTCATTACTTGGCAAGCCAAAGAAGAGGGGTAAGTTTGCAATAGTCCCCGGCTTTATGTCAAAAGCAACGGCACATGGTGGAAGCACGATGCAACTTGGATGATTGGAGATTGTTGGTAAACTGTACTCCTTCATGGGGAGTGATTCAACCATTGTGGGTATCCGGGCTATTTTAGCTTGCAACTTTTCCGCAAATTTCTTTATGAGATCAAGAGTTTCTTGCGGTATCCGAGTTTCTTCACCACTATCTTCAAGAACTTGATCAATAGATATGTTGTCTCCACTTGGTGTGCTTGGAGATGATGGAGTGAAATATGTTAAATTGATCCTTGTACTACTTATAGGTAATTCATGAGACATAAACACCTATAAAATTTCAAAACAAAGGAAAGAAAATAAGTCAAGATACAAAAAGAAACCAAAAACAAGAAATTGAAAAATTCTGAAAACAGGGGAAACGACCGGTCGGCGACACTTGCCGACTGGTCGGTGAGCTTCTGACCCCTAAAATGACACTTGCCGACTGGTCGGAAATTTCTGACGACTGGTCAGCGAGACAAAAATCACACGAAATTAACACAAACGACTGGTTGGAAAACAGAGATAAAATAAAAACAAGGGAAATTTCTAGCTAGTCCCTAAGGCTACCCAAGCTAGGAATTGGCTTTCACACCAATCCCCGCCAACGGCGCCAAAAACTTGTTAGCATTAAAGCCACCCTCAAGTGCAAGAGGTACAAGTTATAGAATAGGGGATTAAGTAAGGATGTCGAACCTATGAGGATTGGTAAATCATTTCCTAGCTAAGGAAAACCTAAGGAAAAACTAGAAGAATATTCAAATGTACAATCACAAACAAAGGCTCACAAGTGAACCAAAGTTCATGGTGAGTATGTGCAAGATGGTGTGTAGAGATTTGATTTTGATTTTGATTTTGAGAGTGGTCTCTATTCAAATTAAAAAAAACAATGAAAGCAAGTAATATAAACTAAGCTAAACAAATTAAACAAGTTGTTATCAAATGGATAGGAGTTAGGGCATCGGGTTTCACCTTTTGCCTCCCTTGCAAGCATTAAAGCAATTGAATATGAATGATGCAAAACTAATTGTCCAACTACCCTCTTAGCATCCGGATATGACTACTAAGGCTTAATCCCTTTTCATTTTATTAACTCTAACCGGATAAGTCTAGAGCTAAGTACTTAGAGACAAATTCAATTACCGGATATGTATCAATCATTTGCCCCTAAATGCATAAAGCTTAGAGTTTAGGTAACCAAGCAAGCAAATCAATCCTATCTCTAGGTGATTTTAGCTCACTACCCTCACATGCACACATGGTGTGCTTTCATGCTCCCTTTTTGCCTAAAGGTAATCAATCTCTAGGAAAAACTTCATGTCATGGCAAACACATAACTCAAATTGATTAGGTCTAAGTAATGCATTCAACTATTGACTTAGCATGTGAGAATGACAACATGAATTTGCATCAATTTATAACAAAAGCATCAATACAAGCAAGTTTGGCTAGGGCTTTCAACCCTAGCCCCAACTAGTTCACTACTCACACATAGCTAGATACACAAGCTTCAACATTCTACTAAACATCAAATACATAAAGAGATAGGGAGTAAAGGGTGACTATTGATGATGCCGGAAGAGGTGGTGCAGATGGGTCTCCAAGAACATGATGTGGTGGTAGTCACCTCCTTCTCCTTGCTCCAAGCTCTTGATATTGGTAAGAATAGTGAAATTTGGAATCTATAAGGTGAGTTGTGGTGTTGAGTGGTGGAGGAAATGGAGGATGTAGTGGTGGAAATGGAGGTTTTAGAGGTGGAGATGGTGGTTTTAGTGGTGGAAATAGTGGTGTCTTCTCTAGAGAGAAAATGGATCTTGGATAGGATGAAGATGATTGAATGGAGTCAAGAATTCTGAATAATTGGTCTTTGGCATCTTTTTGATCAGCTAGGTGTGTCATCTTTGGTCCCCAAGTGTGCTAGAGATGCTCTTACACAATTGTCCCCCAAATGGTCCCAAATTGGTAAGGTGATAAAAGGACAAGGTGTAGGGAGATATTTGAATTTCAAGTGATGGGAGATTCTCACCACCATGGTCCTCCTTTGCTGGAGAAAAGACCCTCTATGAGTGGCGGCTCGCCGGAAAGTTCGCTGGAAAAGTCGATTTGCAATTTTCTTCCAATCTCCGTGTCTTCTTCCCCTAGCTTCAAATCTCCACATTTCAAGCCTCAAATAGTCATTTTATTCTCAAGGCAAGGTTTCCTACAAATAAAAGCAAATGGATTAAAAAGGGTAAAATAGGATGGAAGACAAATCAATTTTCATAATTATGGGGCATAATTGCATAAGTAATTTGTAACTCAACAGATGCCAGCCACTAACTCGTGAGATCTATTGGAGGTTTCGAAGACCCAGCCTTCACATTCCTTGATGAGCTTCTCCTTCCCAGTACGCAGAACCTGTAGATGGAAGAACCTCCTTTTTTTCAGTATGAAGAACCCTAATCTCAAGTCAAAATAGCAGAGAGAGAAGAATTACACGCCTCTTCAAATTCGAAAATCGGAAATCGAAGAAAAGAGAGGTTAGGGTTTGCGACTCAAAGAACTGCAGAGAAGGGAGTGAAATCAGAGAGAGGGGAAGTGTGGAAGTTTTTTTGGCTGAAATGTATCTAGAAAAAGATGGGTTTCGAGAAGAAAGTGGGTTTGATTCTTTAAGAGAAGAAGAGGGGTTCCGCTTTCAGAAGCTAGAAGAAGATGGGTTTTGCGGCTTTTCCCGAAGACTAGCTAAGTGGGAGACAGTGTGGTAGACAGAGGCGCATTAAGTTTGGTTTTTTACTTTGTATAATCAATTCAGACAACACATAAATGAATTTTGATTGTCTGATGGTCTCTACTTGAAACTTAGGGACCTAACAAGCAAATCTCCCGCCTAGTGCGAATCACATACAAACTCACTTCTCCTGCCCAGGATTGCCATCTCGCATTCACATAACAAAAATAGGTCATTCCATTGTAGGAGCTTATAATCTTGTACCAGCATTTCACCCAAAAATTGGTCTTTTTAGGGCTAATCACTCTCATTTTGGAGTACATCTGATTTTCTTCCAAACTTGCACAATGGAAACAAAAGATGTGTTGTATGTTATTTTGCAACTTACTATCGTACAACAGATACAGCTATACTGTTGTACAAGGTCAGTCAAAATTTCGACCCAAATTTGAGCAAGGTGAGAGGGAATTTTTTTTTTCATTCAGACAATAGACAAAACCTTATACCTATTGTACAATAATCTTGCACAAAAAAAAATTGATTTTTGACCTCCTTATACAACTAAATCTCATTAAACCTGTTGTGTGAAGCTATTTTTGTCAACACACAACGGAATTTTTTTTTTTACATTGTCTAAAAAGTGTACTATGATGAGTATTTTGGCATAGTGAAGCTCCATCTCCGACAGATAAAATCGTTGAGAGATTGTGCTTTAAGCTACTCTCACCCACTACTATTCATTTTTCTTTGAACACGCCAAATCAGAATTATAAAAAGCAAGAAAGTTATGCTGTTTAATAGCTCACGCATCTATAAAATGAATTAAGTTGTTCCTCAAGTTGATAATAACAACTTGACTGAGACCACCATAGATTGTGTATGTATCAGTCTCGATCAAATTGAGCATCAATTTCGATCAAATTTTGAAGAGCCTTAACCTGTTGAAATGTTAAGCTAGTTAGGTCTAGTTTCGACAAATGAACATACACAGACACGTGTGTATATATATGTCGTTTCTAAAACTGTTTTAATAAAATTGTAACAGTGCTTATTCAATACTCCATTGGATTTGTCCACATTTGCTTATGACAATTATAAGAAGAGAAGATGAACTCAAAGTTGACAAAAAGTTGATAAAATAATTCGGGCTTCACATCCAAAACTAATTTGTCATGGATGGATTGGTCCAAATTCTTATAAACTCATATCCATTGTCCTATTTTTTCCATGTTAGATCTATATTCTCATTACGCCCTTGCACTTGTGACGAATTTTCAAGTCATACACGTGGACAACTTATATTGGGAGATGTAGAGCCTGTGTCGTTGTGAAGCATGCACAAGTGGATTACGGTTAGGGCTGTCAATTCCGACACGACCCGATAACACGACTCGAAACCCGCACGAAATAAAGTGGGTTGAACCCGCACGATTAAAAAGCGGGTCAGCCGTGGGTCAACCCGCCATGACCCATTTAATAAATGGGTCGGCCACGGGTCAACCCGCCAACACGAAGTAAACCCATATAACCCGATTATGTTATACTTCTTCTTGAAATTTTGGACGTTGGGAGTATTTAATCATAAGATTAGACAATTTGAAATATTTTGCTTTATAATTATTGGATTTAATTATTTATATTATTCGTCTTGTGGAGTTTTTAGTGAATTTAATCAATTTATGCATTTTTTTAGTTAAATGGGTCGTATTGTTAACCCTTAAATGAGTCATTTTTTCTAACACGACATGACCTATTTGTTAAATGGGTTAAGTGGGTTGGAAACGGGTAACCCGTTGTTGAGACGTAAAAAAAAGAAAAAAAAGAAATACATTCATACATCTCTGATTGATGAGCTTAATGTTTGAATATCCAGCAAATGAGGATAATTGCTATTCAAAATTTTGGTCCTTGTGTTGATAAGTACAACTGACGTCAAGGATACATGTTCTGCTAGCTTTGACTATTCAAGTGTTGGTTAAGTGCTTGACCAATTCAAATGTGAAGATAACAGCTGGAGATAAACTTTTCATTCAAATTCAAATACAAAGTTGGAAAGGGTTATCAACTACCCAGCTACACTTATCCAACTGCTGCTATATAAAGGTGGCAACGTGAAAAGAAATACAGGGGAGGAAAAAATCAAGCAAGCAAAAGCTAAAGCTCTGCCGAAACAGGGGGTGAAAAAAGAATCAACAATTAATTGTTGAAGGAGATAAAGAGTGACGACAAGCCAAGCTGCAGGGGAGAAGGCCAGGTATACACCACGTCATGCTATTCTTGTCTTCTTTGACAGAGAACTAAAAAGCTTGCTTCAAACAAAAGGAGGGCTGTTCATGAACAACCCATATCCTTTTGAAAACAACCATGGTCGTTCATGAACGGCCAAACTCCATTGGGATCTCCTCCTGCATTAAGACTAACATGGTTGTTCATGAACGGCCGACGTCTTACTACAATCCTAGCTGCTGCAAATTCCAGCATTGGAACATAGTGTCACTAATGGCCGAGTTCCGATCACTCTCCACATTCACCCTCTTTGAAGAACAGAAATACCCGCCACAACTAAAGAGCCTCCCAGCTTTCTGTCTCCCATCCAGTATGATAAACCACCACCTCCAAAGCAAACCATACCAAGTACCAATCACATCAAGCAAAACGATTGAAGCCTCACCCTTGTTTTTTTTTGGTCTTCGTTTCTTCTCTGTAACCTGTAAACAAAAAGGAAATGAAAGACAAACTTAAAGCAAAGCTACGGACATAAAAGAATATTACCTCGGAGACTCTATACTCGCTTTGTTAACAGAAGTGATCGAGGTGTCCTTTTGCTAAATGAGTACAAAAGCAGCGGTGGAGGAGACACAATTAAGCCTGGATACAAAAGCACAGAAGTCTTAAAATAAATTGTTAATTTAAAGTCGTGGTGATTTAATTAACAGGAAAGACAAAGTGCAACAAGGTTAATTGTTTTGGAGAATGCTTTGAATTAAAACGGTGGTGAAGCGGTGGTGGACAGAGGTGAAATTTAAAGCAATTGCTTTGTCTTTAAGAGTGATGCTGCAGATGTCAAGCAAACAAGGTTATGACAGCTTTACATATATTTAAGCTTGTCATAACGTGCTGCAAGTCAAAGCTTTCAATATATCTAATTGAACAAAAGTGCTGCAAGTTGGTTTTGAATACAAGTCAAGCCAAGAATGCCTAGCTACGTGCTCATCTCTTAATCAAAGAAAAGCATGCAAAAATCAATACACAATCAAAAGAAAGAAGATGACAAAAAAAATTGTGGCAAGAGTCTTCAAATATATAACCGGTGGTCAAATGGGTCTAATGATCAAGAAGACAAAAGATCAAGCTCAATTAATCATATGCGAACATGTGGGCAGAAGCAAAGTGTAATTAGCCAAATTGCTTTGCTTCCTGGAATCAATACAAAGGATGGTGGCAAATCCAATACTCGCTCTGAGGCGGTGGTACATGGTCAACAAAAGAAGAAAAGTATATTTGATAAATTGTGGCATTCACAGAAGGGTCGTACCAGAAGAAGAGTTGCACCAACTTTTCGTTCCTGCACACTGACTAATCGCTCAAGTGCTAAAATGGGAAATTGAACCTGCAGCAGCAAAAGAAACAAATTTGGAATCTTAGTGGGTGTTTCAGTTGATCGAAATCCATTAAGAAGAAATAAGAAATACGGAGGCTTTACCCAGTTCGTAGTTGCAGCATTACGGACATGCAACCCTCCATTTATGCAGAGCTAGGCTTCAGGTTTCCCTCTCCAAGACGAAGTGCAAGAGTTAGCTTCCATCTCCAATACGATCTCCACAGGCTTGAGTCAACGACGAAAGATCCCACTTTTCTAATGTGAGGATAGATTTCATCACTTTAGTCTCATGGATGGAGTGGGCCGTTTCAATTGGGCCTAACGCATAATAAAGCTAAAGGCCTGGAAAATGGGTGTCCAAATCATTCGGACCTGACCCAGCATGGAGCTAAAGGCCCATAAATACTGAAGAAATACAGACCACCTTTTAAACCCGTTTACCTCGATGTTCGGGTCTGACCAAATTCATTTGTCGACAAAACAAAGGCCCATTTACACGACCCAATACAAGATTCAACACATCGGGTGCCCAAATCAAATTAGCAGACACTCTGTTAATACGTGTCTAAAAGAAATACATTTGTCGGGTTCAAAAAATATTTATACATCCGTCAAACACAAAAGTCTGTACAAAACCAGAAGTACAAATTTTTATGAACTACGGTCGGTTTGATCCCACAATGGGTACGTAGGCAATCTAGCAACCCACTAGATGCAACCACAAGTCCAAACAGAATCCCTGACTCCACCAGTCAAAATTTAGCCAGTCCTAAATTGAATCATTGATTCCAGTCAAATTCTGCCAACACCAGAAATACAAACTCAAGAACTACAACGGTTTGATCCCTTTACAGGGTATGTAGGCAATCTAGCGACCCACTAGATGCAACCGCAAGTCCAAACAAAATCTCTGACTCCCTGGTTCATCCAATCCGAATCCCTGACCTCATCAGTCAAATTCCGCCAAACACCAGGAAACGTCACAACCTTTCCAAACAAATCCAAAACAAATCGAATCCCTGGTTCGCTTACACCAAATTCGTCCAAACACTATTCACATTCCAAAAGCAATACCCTCCAATGGGTCATTCACCCATTGGAATTCTTGAACTACGAGTGGCTTGATCCCTCTCCAAGGGTACGTAGGCAACCCATTCAAATATCCAGGTGCAGCTGCAAAAACAAACAAACAAACACACATCCCATCAATTGGTTTCTTCATAAATGGAATCAAAGGGTGTTTCCCTGTAATAAGGGATTGTAATTAAGAGACACATTCTGTCTTGAATGGGTCGAACCCGAAATAATAAAAACTATATTCACTAAATGAATATGAGTGAAATTATGTTGTGTGACATTTACGCTCACTGTGTGCAGATTTTCTCTCAACACCCGTTTAATAAATAGGTTGGGTTTGAGTTTAGATTTTTGACACGATTATTAAATGGGTTGGGTTTGGGTTTGTATCTTGCGACACGACAAATACCTTGACCCGACACAAACCCAACGCGACACGACCCATTGACAGCCCTAGGATTACCCACTCTGATATTATGATAAAGTAATATGAGATTCACATCCAAAATTATTTGTATATATACTTCCCAAGAACAAATACCGGAAGAACAAGACTCATTAAGCCACAAGAAACTCCTGACACAACTCCTAGATAAGTGGTATCGGGAACTCCAATCGTCCCACATTGGAAGGAAGAGGAACCGCACTCAAACTCCTTATAAATAAGATCTCTCCAACACCATAAAGAGGTCACTGTTCACTATCGCTTTCTATTGTCAACATCTTATAACGATACTGATTTAGGCATCAGAACGTTGAAGACCGGCACACTCAATCTTCCCTCTGACCTTTGTTTGTTTTACATGTAGACAAGAGATTGAAGGCAATAGTAGCACATCATCTGGTGATTTTGCTGGACTAGACCATCCCATTTATTTCACAGAAACATTTGGCGTTAGAAGGAGGGTTCAAACCTTCGGCATCTATAATGGGTAGTGCAATTCCTCATTAATGAATTGGTCCAAATCCATGTAAAACTCATATACAAAGTCTCATTTTTTCCATATGAGATCTATATTCTCAACAAAAGTAAAGGTATTAATTGAAAGGAGAATAAGCAAAACTAAACTCTTCATAAAGTTGTCCCAATTTGACACCACTTCGATCTACAAATTAATCTTAAAGAAAGAGCAAAACATAGTAGGAAAGCAGTATAGTGTTTATTCTCCGACGGCAACATAGTAGGAAAACTATGTTTATGGTAATTATGCTATGCTATAAACGGGTTACAGATCAAGTTATCTTTCCGTTATGTCACTACTATGTCAAAGCAAATGGAGTAGCCAGTAGAGCACTCTTTGCTAATTGGTGCTTGTTAGAATACATGTCTTCTGTAGAGAGTCCTGGTATTATTTCGGGGTATACTCTAGATGTTTATTGTAATAAGGGGTTTAGGCCCAATGTCCCCCCTTGTATTCGGTGGTTTCATTAATCAAGGCTTGAGGGTAGCCACACAAGCCCTTTATTCAAAAAAAAAAGAAAAAAGAGCAAAACACTATCAAATTATTGTTGGGAGAAAAAGGTATGAAAAAGTTTTAAAATATTTAAAAACATTAAATTTTATATCTTAGTTTATTCGGTGATGTTATTCACACCATCTAAAGTCATCTTAATCTTTATGTACAACAATGCTTGGGGAATGTATTAAAAAAAAACCTAAGCGAAGAGAATGAATAAGTTACAAAACAAGTTATATGAGTAAATCAATGCTCGATACACTACTTGAGCCACTTTTGACTGCTGATTTTCTAATCTCTATTACTGAAAACTTTACATCTGGAGAAAAAAAAAATTGTTATTCAATCTTTTCCTTACAGGGAGAATTAGGTCGGATAAAAATTAAACTCTAACTTATTTCAGTCGTAATATTTTTGTCACCAATTTTTTATTGAGCTTTTTACCATTAACTACAATGGGCTATATTTTCTTCACACAAGCAAGATTTATAATTTGTATCTCATGCGGTCATAGCACAGTTGTAGCCCATTTGCACAAAAACAAAAGGGCACAGCAAGTTCTAATTAATTACGATAATTGCCACAACCTTCATTTCAGTTTTATCCCAGAACCAAACTCGTCAAATCCCTATCTCTCCAAAATCAAAACCTCTCTTCCATTTCAGCGGCAAAGCAACAAAGAGAGGTCGCAGCGACAAAACAATGTACAAAAAGAGGTCCCAGCGACAAAACAACGTACAAAGCGAGGCTCCAGCAACGAAGCAACAAAGCGAGGTTCCAACGTCGAAGCAACAAATCGAGGCTCCGGTGGTGAAGCAACAAATCTAGGATCCGGTGGCAAAGCAACAAATCAAGGCTCCGGCGGCGACGCAATAAATCGAGGATCTGACGGTGAAGTAACAAATCTAGGCTCCGGCGGCACCAGGCCTTGAAGGTTAATAGCCAAAGAAATTTCTAGTTATTGAGGGTCAATAGATATAGTTTCTTATTACTGATTGATTGATTTGTTTAATTTGGTTACTAAAAAATCTAAAAAAGTGAATAACAAATTTGTGCAGCCATTTTACTAGATTTGAGATCTAATTAAATTTATGATACAATACAGTTAGGGTGAGGATGAGAAAATGCATGAAACTATTTAGAAATTGTGAAAAAATTCAATTGCAGTTAGGCTTAGTGAAGAGTGAGTAGCAGTAGCTTGATTGGTTTGAGTAAAACCTAAGTTTTGAGGGTCTGTAGCATTAAAATTTCAATTAGAGTTAAACTTAGTGAAGATTGAGTACCAGTAGCTTGTTTGACTTGATTGAATAGTTTTGAAAGTTAGTAACATTAAAATTTCAATTGCAGTTAAAGCTAGGGCTGGGCGTCTGGACCCGAGAACCCGACCCGAACGGAGCAAAAAAGCCAGATTCGGTTCGGTTTTGTGTTGGAAAATATCGGTCCGGTGCAAAGCCCGACCTGAATTACAGTTTATCGGGTCGGTGTCAGGCTTGATATTTTCCGGGACCGAAAGACCGACCCTAATCGATTTCTCCTCCATTTCAGTGTGATGACCTGGATTTTCGTTATGTAATTTTGGTAATTAATAATTGACCAGTTGTACGAATAATTGTTATATTGCTTTATTCGTAGGTTGTTTGTGAAGTGGAATGGTTTTCGTACGTATAATTATTCGAATTTCACAGTTTAGGGGGTCTTGTGAAGTTTGACTTTTTATACGTTGGGATTCTCAGAAAACTTTCTTCACAAAAGTTGTAGAGCGCGTCGATACGAGTTTGTGGACATGCGGAACGCGTCAATCGGAGTTCGTATGTGAAAGTTATGAGCATTTGAAATTTTGGGAAAGTTCTATAAATAGGAGTTTCCATTTTCGGAAACTTACTATTTACATTTCACATTTACCATTCCGGAAAAAATCAGAAAACTCTCCGTTCTCTCTCCTCCCTCGTGACTGACTCGACCCAAACCCGGTGATCCGACCCGGCTTTTCCGGCCACCTCTAGCCGTGAAACCTGCACAGAACGACTCGTCTCCTCCTTCTGGTCATCTCTGTGGCATCCTCTTGTGGCGATAACCACCGTGCACAGCGCAGCAAGGCGGTGCAGCTTGGTGTTTTCTGACCCGACCAGAAAACACAGTTCCGGCGATGTCAAGGCTTCAGGCTTCCATCTTTGGGTTCGTGGGAGGCTCCTTGATCGATTTATGGTGTTTGTTTCGATCGATTTACGTGGAAATCGGTTCAACTCGGATTGAGCAAAAATCCAAAGCTTGTGAGGTAGTTTTCGACCCTTTATGCTTATTTTCTGACTTCGAGCTAGTTATGAGAATTCACAAGCATGCTTAGATGAAGCTTTTTTATGTTGGGAGTTTTGTGAAATATTGAGTTTTGGCCGGCGGAGGTGCACCACCGTCTGTGGTGGCTTTCTGGTGGCTTTCCGGTCATGTAAGGAACTTTTTTGGTATTATACATATTCTACTTGTTGATACGAGCGTTTTGATATATAATATGCAAATTTTAGAGTTCGAATGGATTTGTTATGATTTTTGTAGTTTCATACCGATCGATTTATTTGATCCGTGAGGATTCGAGCGTCCGATCGACTTGTGGTTTGGTCACATCGATCGTGGACGTATTCCGGAGACTTTGGGAGGTCTCGGATGTGGTTTTGCCTCGATTGGCGCCTCTTTGGGGATTTTAGTTCAAAACAAGGGTTTCAGACTTAAATCAAATGTGAATCTTTACTAAGTGGAAACCGTATGTGATTAGGTACTTGACGAAGTATTTCGACGTTTATTCTGTGGTTTGACTACTTATTCTGCATTGAAAACACAGCAGGAGTTTCGAGGTCAGTAATCTCACAAGGTTCTTTATGAACAGAATTACCATTATCGTTTTGGCGTTAATTAATTAACTGCAAACTATAGTTGGTATTAGTAGGCATTCCTGAGTGAATGACTACGTATATATATATTTACATGAAATATATATATCCTTGTGGATGATTGTGATGAATAATAATATGCATGATGGTGTTCATATTATTGTTGAATGTGACTTTTCAGGAAACAATATTGTGCAAAAAGATGTTTTATATTGTTTGAAAAGTATTGAGCTTGATGTTACATTTTTGAGTCAAGCGTGACTCATTTTAGATGTATTGGTCTTTGTACCAAGGGTCACAGATGGTGAGCATGGATTAGGAAAGCCGAAACTAGATATTTGTAACGTTTTTAGGTCGGATGCGACTTACTTAACATTGACCTTAAGACCAAATAGGGTCTAAGAAGATCTTATGTCACAGATGGTGATGGATCACAGATAGTGATAGGTTGCAGACGGTGACCTTGATGTTGATTTCATGACCAAATGGGGTCTGAAGATCATGTGTCACGGATGGTGACAAGGCACAGATGGTGACCTTAATGTTGATTTTGAGACCAGACTGGGTCTGAAACCACATGTCATAGATGGTGACAGGTCGCAGATGGTGACCAAGACAGGAAATAGGTAATCACATCTGTATCCGGACGAGTGGTTACGATTTCAACAGAGCTATAGCCTGTCTGCCATGATAGCTTATGGGAGTAACGGTCGAGGTTGCTGGAGACTTATAGGTATGTAGTTTAAAGGAGAGTTCCGATGGTATTCTTCTTTAACTGTCTAGATGAGACTTGAATTGCTACTTGATGGTTAAGTTAGCAAATAGAACATTGTCACAGCGGTGACTCATGTTGTCCTTTCGGTGAAAGGATATGGAATGTTAGAAGGAATCATGGTTGCATGTGTTCCTTAAGTAGATTGATGTTCATGAGTTACTCATACGGGCTTGCAAAAGCTTACCGGATTTGTTGTTTGGCAACCCCGGTGCACCATTCAAACGGTGTAGGGGTTAATCCTGCAGGTCAGGGAAATCGTGGTTGAACCTGAGGTAGCTTGTTTGTAATGCCCCGTACCTTAAAGTTTTTACTAGTTACTTTTTACTGTGGTTGACCGAAAAGTGACTTTTCTTTAGTCCGGTAAATTAGGAAATTTCTTGGAGATTGTCGTAGATTAAAAAAAAAAATCGAGTTTTTGGATACGAAGTTTGTTTCGATTGGAGTTTTTACGGGGAAGTTATGATTTAAGTGTCTAAGGTATTTTTTTTCCTTTAAAATTATTGGTTTTGTTTAAAGAAAAGGGAAATAGGATTATAAAAAAAGGAGAGAGAGAGAGAGAGATCGGGAGAACCCGATATCGACCCCCCCTGTTTTTGCTTTCTCTTCTTTCCTTCTCTGCGCACCCGGAACCAAAATTCCGGCCAATTCCCCACCTCCGGATGTCGTTGGGCTCGTCTCCAGCCACCACAGCCTCCTCTCCTCATTCTCTGTCATCTCAGGTAAGTGCTTTTTACTGGGTAGCCCGGATTTGTTTGATTTTGGGGGAGGGGTGCCGTCGGGTTTGATAACCTCGGTTGGGTTTCCGATTTCCGGCAGTCTCCGGCCGGAAATCCTTGTGCTTTTGGGTCGCTGGGAAGGATGGAACACTTTATCAACCTCCTTGTAGCTTGATTTGGCCGGAGGAGGTGGTAGGGTTGATGAACAGTGGCGGTCGGGTTTTATTTTCCGATTTGGGTTGAATTTTCGACCCTCTCTGCCTAGTTTCAGCTATTGTTGCAGGGTTGAAGATTATTGAGTTGTTTTTAAGCTAGTTAACTGTTTGTGAGGGTTGTTTTGTTGGAAATTGTTGACTGTTGCAGGTTTAGAATTGGTTGGGTGTGTTGTGGAGTGGATTTTGGAATAGATAGGTTGTTTGGTATCGGTTTTAATCTTTGAGTTTGTGTTAAACTTGAGGTTTGTTGGATATTGAGTTTTCTTTGGTTTGTGATGTTGAACATGGTTGATGGTTTTGTCATGTTTGTAGTGTTGGGTGAAAACTCTTGGAAAAAGGGCTATTATGAATTGTTGTTAGGAAGTAGAGAGAATTTGAGATTGTTGGAGTTGAATTTGTGAACTTGAAAAGGGGAAAAATTAAGAATGAATGTGGAAATTTTTGGAAAGGATTTATATTATAAATTGGTGGTAATTTGTGATGAAGGAAGTGAGATTAAATTGATTAAGTTATCGAACGGTTCTTGTGAAGGTTTAGATTAAGTGAAGTCTTTGAACGGTTGAGAAATCGAATTAAAAATCGGTTGAGTAGTATGAGTTAGAGGGCATTGAGATTGTAAGGAAGTATAGAATTTAATTCCGAATTTAAGTGTGGGAGTTTTATAACCATTTATGAACAACGGATGCCTATTCCGAGGGAAATGAGTTGTTTTTTAGAGTATTTTTTTATTATGGTTAATTATACCATATGCAATTGTGACAGGACGTACTGAGCCCTCGAGCGAGGAGGACACAGGCAGGCAGCAGGGTTAGCTGCTGGACTCACTTGTGAGTGGATCTTTATTTTATTTAAATAATGCATGCAGCATGGTATTAAATTTCGAAATGGATTGTTATTTGAGTAAATGTGATTTCATGGAAAGAAAATGATTAAAAAGGAAACAGTTGACAAGGAGGCCAGTTTTGGCGCATGCGTATCTTACCTAGTTGGCAGTCCTTCTAGGTAATAGTCTGGTCGGCAGTCCCGTCCAGACTACAGCTCGGTTGGCAGTCTCATCCGATGCGTCATCTGGTTGGCAGTCCCTTCCAGATGACTTGAGGTAGTTAGTCGGCAGTCCCGTCTACTACATGTGGCTAGTTGGCAGTCCCAACTAATCACCGCCTCCTACTCCGGTTGGCAATCCCTTCCGATGCGTCATCGGGTGGCAGTCACTCCCCGATGGCATGAGATGCCTAGGAAGCAGTCCTTCCTAGTCATCAAATGAGTTTCTTGGAAAAGGATTGAGTTGGAACTTCAAAGGGTTTAGCTGCATGATGGTTTTGTTAAAAAGAGAAATGGGGAAGCATACCATAAATTGTTTTGATTCTCGTTTCGGTTTTGTCCACTCACTCTAATGGATTTTATATGTTTTCCCCTGGGCCCTTCGTTTTCAAATGCCCAGATTACAGATTAGCCGAGATCGTGTCCAGACTCAAGGACTTTGGAAATCAGCGCTTCCGTTTTTGTCCGTAGGTTATTACTTAACCTACCTTGTATGATATCGGCTTAGTTTAGTGTTACTCTGATAAACCTTTTCTTTTAAGTTTGATGGATGTTGTTATTTGGGTTGTTGCTGCTAGGAGGATTATGTTGGGATTTGAACTTTCCGGATGTAATATATGTGCTTGGATTGTAAATTTGATATTGTAGGTTGAGTAGAAGTTATAGTTGTAATCATGTCCAGGTTTGTGAAACTTTTGGGTAGCCCATTTTTAGGGGAGGTTCTGTCGAATTTTCGGTAGGATTTCGCTTAACATGGGCCCCGCAAGCTCGTATCCAGGTAATTGGGGTGATTCCTGGGTCGGGTCCTGTCATTGTTGGCAGCAGAACGGGTAGGAAGCAAATTTTGTTGGCTTTGCTAGTATATGACTTCCGCTATGTAGTAAGCTCTGAGGAGCATTTACGTTTTATTTTGTGATGACAATTTAATTCGTAAATTTGTGTAATACATAACTCTGTGGAGCGAGTGTATATTAACTTGGATGGTTCAGTGCATCAGTAAGTACTTGTTTGAAGATAAAGATGTTCCAGGTATTTGTATTGATGACTGGACGTTCACGCATGTATAATTATGAGATTATATATCGATTTTCATGTGTGTAAAATCAGGGGCGTGACACTCAGCCTCTCAAAGCTCTCCTCCCAAGCCAGCTCCTCCTCCTTCTTCTCCATACTCAAATGTGCAGAATTTCAGAAGAAACCAAAGTATTAAAATTTAAGCATAGGGCATGGGAACACAGAGAAAGTTGTTGCTTTGAGTAATCTTACCTTGGGAACCAGTGAAGCCGAGAAACTCCTTCACTTGCAAATTTTTTTTTCTTGATGGCCTCCTGATCAGCTTGAAGCTCGGAGCGGAGTAGATCGAAGTCGCCGAAGAAGAAGAAGAAGAAGATATGGTAAATAAAGAGAACTAATGGATTAATGGGGATTGGGGAGGAAGAAAAGAGAAAGAAAGAAAAAAAACGAAGAAGAAGAGAAGAATACGGCTAGAAAAGAGAGAGAGCAGAAAGTGAAAGAGGGTTCTACAATTCTAGGTTTTGTTTTGTTTCATTTCTCCCGCCTAGGATCAAATAAATATAAACTTTGGACAAATTATACCAAGAGTGTCTCGTGCTCCAGTGGTTGGGAGCAAAGCTTTCGTGTAGGAGGTCAAGGGTTCAAACCCCGCCTCTGACCCAATTTTGTGTGTATTTTGCATAAAGCTGGGAAACTGGATTTGGGCCCGAAAAGCCCGAAGACATAACCTGCCCGTTTGGGGTCGGTTTCTGTCGGTTTCCATTTTTGAAAAAAACCCGAACCGGCCCGGACCGATTGTTTCGGGCTCGGTCTCGGTCTCACCAAATTTCAGGCCCGGCCCGACCCAAGTCCAAGCCTAGTTAAAGCTGGTAAGGATTGAGTAGCAGTAGCCTATTTGGCTCGAGTAAAACCTGAGTTTTGAGGGTCAGTACGTAGCATTAAAATTTCAACTTCGGTTAAAGCTTGTAAGAATTGAGTAGCAGTAGCCTCTTTGGCTTGAGGACATCATTTTGAAGGTCAATAGCATTAAAATTTCAATTGCAGTTCAAGCTAGTGAGAATTAAGTAGTAGTAGCCTATTTGGCTAGAGCAAAACCTGAGTTTTGAGGGTAGTAGCATTAAAATTTCAATTGTAGTTAAAACTAGTGATGATTGAGTAGCAACAATCTATTTGGAGTGAGTAAAACCTGAGTTTTGCTGGTCAGTAGCATTCAAATGTGCAATGTGGTCTTGAGGGTCAGTATTCTTCTTTTCCTTGATAAAATGGAAGAGTTCAAATTGTTTCGTTTAACATATGTGCACTTAATATCTTGGTTCCTTTGTGGTCAACATTAGAGTTCATATTTGAGTGGAACTGATTTAGCTTTTGAGGGTCAGTACCCTACTAAGGTGTGTTTTAATAGCTTCAGAATTTTCTTAAAGATGTTGGTTTCTAGCATTTATATAATTCATTGCTTTGAAAATGTGGGATGCATCATTTGATCTCCTTACAATCCTATTCTTTATACTGCATATTGTGTAAATACATAACATGTGACTTTCATATGTAAGCTACTAAGGGTCAGTGCTCATAAAGATGTTCTACTGAAGGTCTAATTTTAGTTTTTAGCAATACTCATATATTCACATATCATATACTTAGATTAATCGCAACGACAAAGAGGAAGGCTGCTGCAATAAAAGAAGAGGACGCAATGTTAATTTGCTACTATATGTAATATGCTTGCAGCAATGTATCTGTAAGATTTCTTTTTACTTACCTTACTGAATGTCAGTAGCTTTAACTAAATGAATACCTTCACTTAGATTTCTCTATCATTTTGTAGTTTGTCTGTGGAGCATACATACATACATACAACAAGTTGCAAATAACCAAGGAGTCAATGATATAAGTGTTTACGCAAACAATGTGCTACAAATTGAAAGGAAATCAAAGAGAGCCTCAAGCACATCAGGAAATCCTGCTGGAGAAATTTTGTCACCATGAGAATAGGTGAAATTCAAAGCAACTTATATGTGAAAGCAGCAAACCCAGAGATAAATGATATAGTGTTTAAGTTTCATATTATAATATGTATAAATAGTTTTTGAGATTATTAAATAAATGAGTTGTTTCTAAGAAAAACAAGGATGGAATGGAATATTATTTCTTCATAATGCTACTGACATTTAGCAGTGTTAATTCACATTATCCAAACCACAAGGACAATTTCATAATTTACTTGTCAATAGAAATTATTCAAAAACGGAAGGAATCTGCCGCAGGTATTAGACCTTGCGCACGGGCCTTGTGCACTAGCGCATAGAAATTTAAAAAAAAAAAACAGGCTTGCTGATGGTAATTTATGGACTAAAAGTATAGGTAGTGGTAATTTGTTAATTTTTTATTACAACACTATATTATTATTCATTACAAACACTAATCTCAAATCCCTAAGAACTTATAACACTAAGAATTCAAGAACCAGGAATTGTAACCCAAAACAATTCATTATTCACGTAATAGTCCCAAAAATTCAGGCCCCTAAACAAGCTGAGAGATTGCAACCTACAATATACATAGTGGACTTCAGCACACCTACATGAAGAAATGCTTTTTTGTACGTTTGTTAAAGACCAAAATTATAAAGGCCCATCACAATAAAGAAAAATCTATGAAGAGCCCAACAATCAAAACTACTTCAAAGGAGCCCAAAATGGAACTTCAACTAGATTCGTCAAATGGAGGGAAATGTCTTCCACCTTTATGTATTAATTTGAATTCACAACTTATTAGTCTCTTATTGATTCACTACAAAGAAAGGATAAGTGACCCAATTATGCAAAAGATGTTGAAATGTGGTTGGATTCTCCACCATGCAGTTTTTTTGTTGTTGACCCCTCTGCTTGGATTCTTTTTTGTGTTCCCAAATTCTAAGGTGACTCCCCTATGGGTTTCTGGATGTCTGCCACAATCTAGGCTGCATTAGAAACTGAAAGGAGGCAAATGGTAGTGGGAAGACAAAGAAAAACAACTTGGGTTGGAGGCAGCGAACACTTTAAATCTTCATTTTATTTCTCTAAAATGCAAAACAGGCCACGTTCCCCTATTGTTGTTAGCCAATGCAAAACTATGCTTGCTAGTTGCCTAAGATATTTTTCTGGTGCTATCTCTTTAAGCTGTTTGGAAATGGAAATAGAGCAACAATATAAAGTTAATATTTATTCTTATTTGTAACTTGATATTTGATTTGAAGAGATGAATTCATTTATTACAGACTATTCATCAAGGCTAATTCGTATTTAGGGCCATGTAATCTAGTGACAATTTCATTTCATCATGAAAAATTCTTAGGTTCACCCCTAGGGTGAATGAGCATATTCACCCCATTGTCGATTAAAGCATAATAACTTTATAATTTTCTAATCCAACCATTCATGTTGTATAATGTAATACAAAGATTAGTTTTGTAAAAAATCAATTAAATTGAAGACCTTTCAGTTATTCATTTCTATGAAATACATGGACGGTTCATCATAATAGTAGTAAGTGTTGTTAGAACCATCTATTTGTTTGATTCAATTAGATAATTAAACGATTTCTGATTCGATTGATTTTTTATAGAAATGATCTTTAAAGGCTAATTTAAGATATAGACCGTTGGATTATAAATTTATTAAATAAAAGTATGTTAATCGACAATAGGGGTGAATATGCTCATTCACCCTAGGGGTGAACCTAAGAATTGTTCTTTCATCATTTATCCTTCTATTTTGTTCTGTTTTGTTACGTTGCAGTCTGCCGTTCAAAATTAGTTACAATTTGGCATATATGTCGATTTGATCACTAGACTAAAGCGTCCAACTAACATTATTTTACTCCATAATTTCATAACTATAATCATTTAATTTTTACTTATGTACGTACTAATATGATTAACAAAGTTGTCTGAACACATTTTAGACGCTACAAACTCTAAGAAGATTTATCATGGTCAAAAGAAAAGATGTTGTTACATATATACTAGTCTTGATCTAAATAAAAAATAGTAACACAACTAACTTGTATGTTTATAGGATCAGTAAAACCTTTAAAAAGTTACAGAACTCTTGCACGATTGAGGTGAATGCAAAGAGAGTGAAAAAGTTGAGGGAGTTTCTGCAATGAACCATAACTATTGTAGACCAACAGATGACGTCAGTTTAGCCATGACATTGATTAGGTCAAAGCGCATAGGATAGGGAAGATGAATCTGTTATTCGTCTTGTTACCAGAGGGGCTTTTAAGGAAGAAGGAGAAAGGCATGTGCATCAAGGAGGAGAGCGGGTTTTCATCGGACTTGGCTACTATAGCCGATCACTTCGCTTCTTCCTCTACTTATCCAACAATAATTCAATTCAAATGGGTTGTACGTTGTTGGGTGCTAATCACTCTCTCAATTCAAAACCCAGTGAAGTTTGCCTCTCTCTCTCTCTCTCAAACGACCACCGCGTGCGTCTCCAATACTGCTCCTCTCTCTCAATCAAAACGTTATCTTCTTTTTAATCTGGGTTGTTACAAAATCCGACAACATTAGAATTACGTATACCTAGTGCCTGAGTTTCTCCGACGATGATAATTAAATAACTTCCTGGTTCTTTTCTCAAACAATCTGAGAAGAAAGAAATCCCACCCATTGTTTTTTCATTCTCAAATTGGAAAGTTTAAGACACTTATGCATCCTTGTGAAGTTCATATATGCTGAATAAGTTAGAGTAGACAAAGCAGGCAAAAGAAACATTGGCAAAATTCAAAATGTCCTCGTCCTCCAAACATTAGAAATAGAGATCGAGAAGCCTTGAATCGGTTCAGATCTTTAGTGATGGAGAGAGTAATGATGAGAATAGAGGAACAAGTACGTGAGGGGAACGCAAAGCAGAGCGTTGATTATCAATGAAGATGGAGGAAGAGAGAAATAGAGTCTCCATGCTTTTCAGTTTTCACAAACCAGATAAAGACTCTTCCAAGCTTGGAAATGTCGTAATTGCCCAACTCCTTTCACCATGACTGCAATGGAATTACGTTAACAGAGGCTTCAGAGTCAAATTTTTTTTCAGCAGTAGTGTCTGTGGATGATAACTTGCCACGTCAGTGAGCCCCTTTGGTTCATTTTGTTTTAGTTTATTGCAGCCTACTCCAAAGTTGAGAGGGATAGAGTTTCTGGCGTGTAAAGAGGTCGCAAAAAGAAAAAAAGTGTTCAAAATTTCCTTTCCGTTCTGCTTTTGCAACCAGATGCATAAGCCATAAGACGAAGTTGGCCTGGCCACATCGAAGTTCCATACCAAACCATTTAAACCCTCTACAGGAATTTAGAAAAGACTAGCATAGTGGAAAAGAAGTCGACCTGAAGCTTCGTACGTGGCTCATCTATAACTTTTGCCTCATATATTGCACGTGTGGAGACATTCTGATTTCTGAGTGCCTAATCTTTGCAGCAACTCCTTCAGTGAAAGATCCAGTCATCTTTTCATGGTATCTTCGAGTCAAAAAAGATGATTACACATTGGACGGTTCCTATTACTAGAATTGACAAGTCGTTTTTGTTTTGGTTCGTTGTACGTTATTTTGATTAATTAACTTTTGGTTTCCATGTCAAGCTTAATTTGAATAGGTGTCAGCTGCATAATCAAGGTTCTCATTAGCCGAAGTGAAACTTTATGGGGCATTTTCGCAAAAGGCCAACAAGAAGATACCTTCATTACAACTTTTCTTAAGTAATAGGGAACATGAATTGCGCATACTGTTCTTATGTTTTTTGAGAAGTATAAAACGAGTTTAATTGTCTTATTTTGTTAATCTTTTAATGCTCATCTCAATCAAGTAAACATGACATTTTTACTAAATATTATAGAGAAACACATCCTTAGTTTAATAATTAGCAAATATCTCATCAAGAAAAATTGTATTTGCATGCGGTTATGTTTTATAATTACATTAAGATAGATCGAATTATTATTAGGTTGAACAATGAAATTTCATTCAATATCGTGGACATAAATCATTAACTGAGTAGCTAATTATTGACATTGCAAGTATATATCCTTTTATTTCTAGAATTGATGTCTGCAGCCGAAAATAATCCCCATCCCCTACTTTCATACTCTTTCTCCACTCATAGCTATACTCTCTAATAGGAATGAGCATAAACCGAACTGGAGGGCAAAAACTGGCCGAATATGCCCGAAAACAGATTCGGGGACCGAACCAGATGAAACAAGGGTGAAAAATTGACTTGACCGCACCGGACCGGGTTCACCTTGTGAACCGACCGAAAAAAACTGACCGCCCACATATTTAATATTTATTAAAATAAATATTATTTTATTTAAATTAATAATATTTTTAATTGGTTGTCGATTTGTTATTGGTGCAAAACATGTTACACATACTCTCATATGCATCGGATTGCTCTCAATGAGAGAAAACCCTAGCTGACTTAGTTAGCCCCTCATTTCGAGCCTCATCTCTCTCGACAGCTGCTCTTCTCACTTTATCAGTTCTCCCTTCTCACTTCTCACAACGTCGAACGCCGTCGAACTCCGACAGAAGACGCCGTCGAACTTCGACTGAGAACGTCTACTAAAGTCGCCGAGGACGTCGTCTGATCTCGTCTTTGGATGGAATCGGTAGGGAGAGTTGCTTGCTTCGATTTTGAAGTTTTGTTTATGTTTCGGCAGGGAGACTTGCTTGCTTCTTCGATTTTGACCATGAGAGCATCAGTTTGACAATTTCAGTAGAGCATCAGTTTCTTTGTTTGAGAATTGCTTTTGATTTTGGTTTGATTGCTTTGGGATTCAGTTTGTTTTCCTTTACTTGGTTTTGCCTCTTCGATTTTGACAGTGAGTGTTTGATCATGAGTGTTGGAACTTTGATTTAGTTTTGGAAATTGCTTTTTGGTTTGAAATGTTAAACAGTTGGAGTAAATTGTTTATATTTGATAGTTGATTTGCAGGTTTGACAGATTGTTAATGTTATTTGTCTAGTTGAGAACTTGAGATGTTGGTGTCATGAACAGGTTATTTGAAATGTTCATTACTTGATTTAGTGAATAGATTATGAGTGGTTTATTTTGTTGATATTTTGATAGTAATAGTTACTCATTTTGGGACAGCTAAATTTGTCGACTTTGGTCAAAAATATGTGGAAAAAAAAAATCGAACACAACCTAAATCGATCCGCACCTCATAGCAAAAGAGTGTAACCGAAGTAAGCGGTGTAGGTTTTTAAAATGCGGTTGCGGTTTTAAATATAGCACAACCGAATGAAACGGTTCGGTTGAAGTTTTAGTCTAACACCCATCTGCACCGAACCATGCCCACCCCTAGTACTACTATCTCTAATGAAAATTATTCTATGCACCGACGGTGTAAATGACCCAACCCTTATAAAATAATCTCAACCCTTGATATTTATTATCAACTTTATTTTTAATAAACAAAAAGTGTATTTAATGCAATCTAACCATTTATTTATGTTGGTCAGTTGGTGCAAGTGCACGGCGTTGCTCTGAATAATCTCTCCTATCTCTAAACCCTAAATACAAGGTCACGTGGGGTTCATCGGGACTGTGTTGAAGTGGCAGCACATGAAAGGTGCAGATGGGTAAGGAGGTGAGGTGCAGGAGGGTGTGCAAGAAGAGGATGGTTTGTTGGGCAGCTGTCTCTTGTCTTAATACGGGGAGCACGTGAGCTGCACGAGGGTCCCCCTCGAATGTCTGTCTTCTTCCCGTCCAAACTGTTAACTGAATTCAACCCTCGCCGCACTGTAATAGAGTCCCAGAATTGCCCCCCTTGCTTCCCTCACAGACTTCGAAGCTCTCTCGCACCAGTCAGGGGTGAAAGAGTAAGCTCATCTCATCCTCGACCCTCGACACCCAGGAATAAGGATAGGGTGAGGGTTGCTGTCCCCATTATCCCTTAACAGCTAAGCAAAGGGCCAGAGCCATTTGATAGGGTACGTGAAGGTCTCAGTCAAGCTGGGGAGGGTGGTATGCAAGCATTTACTTCACAAATCACAATGGCCATTATATTTTTGATATCTTAGATGGACCCAATGAATATAGACAATGCCTGTACTTAAGATTACGGGTCCCACGCAAGCACCCAATCTTGCCCTAGCTACGATATATCCATCAGAGCCCGTGCTTAATATTGACAATGTAAGTCCCTGCTCAGAATCCAAATTGTGTTTTTCTCTTGTAAGATAATGAGAGGGAGACACAAACTGAGGACTGGTTAATGGGCTAGATTCTCAGAGCCACATAAATATTCAAAGTGCAAATGGTGCATTCCGTAGTTGTAGCCGTAGCTGTAGCTGTAGCTAGGCTAGGTCATGCTCCACCCATGACGGGACATGCAAGTTGTTATTGTGAAGGAGACGAGATGAGATAGAGAGGCACTGAAAAGATTGATGGGAAGTAACAACTGGGTGAATGCTGAGATCCCATATCAAATAGCGCTCATAGGAAGCTAGAGATCGAATCCTCTCACCACCACCATTGGTTGTTCCTTAATTCGAATTGGAGAAAGGATGTGCGGCGTGTGCCATCAATTATTCAATTTTCTTCAAAGAAGATAAGTGAGAGCTGGGCAACTAGCCATGGACAGACCTCAAAGTCATATTTAGCATTTTGAAAGAACGTTGTGTTCATATAGGTGGTTTTCTAGTGTCAGCCCTAAAAAAGAAATAGTTGTTTTCTAATGCACAAATTTCAAATTAGAGCGGTAAAAATTGTCTACTAAATAATAATATAATATTTGTTCGTTCAAAATTAAAATTTACTTTTTTATTGTTAAAAGAAAATTTTATTTAACCAAAGAGTTCGACCTTAATTATCTCCACCATCATATATATACTTCATAAACACATACACGATCACCTACTTTAAAAATAAAAATTTAGGCCATTGTTTTGATTCCAACTATATATTACTAAGAGAGAAACAGGGCTGATGTGACTTAATGCCCGACTCCCTTTGCTTTTCTCCCTTTAATTCGTGAGGAATTTGCTGAAATAGAATTGTCAACCCTTGCGAGTCTTATCGTACTATTCAGGTTGCCATGTAGACAACTTACTTCTTTGACTCCGCCGCCGTTATTGAGTACTAGACTACTAGTTCATATATATAGAGCTGGGAATCTGGGATTATGAAAACCTATTCATCATCAGCTTCCGATCGTCCTAGTTTTTGGTATCCAAGTTAACGACCACAACTAGTTAACCACTATGGATGCAACTTGTAGGTGGCACAAGCTCGGCGAGATGCATTTCAGAGAACTTGGCCACATGGGTAAAAAGGTGGCGTCTGCATACTTGTTATATATGTAGCATTTGTATCAAGTAGTCAAATTAATTATGTACGTTAATGACTGTTCAATCCAAGTTTCTGTGCTTAAATAATTTTCAGATCAGATGAGCGGAATTACTGTATATATGCAAGTGGATATTTGACTTGAGACTGTCTAAGTACGTACGTAGCTTCATGTGTACAATTGTATATATTCTTTCACGATTGATCAATTTTGTTATAATGATAGATATTTTCTCCCTGCTACTATTGTTTCTTGTAATTCTTATTCCCACCTGCCAAAGAGTTGGAGATTTTTTTTATTTTTTTTGGAGAAAGAGAATTTAAACCCATAATCTCATTTCACAATTGGCAAAAGAAATACCATTCAATTTTGGTATAATAATTTTCTCTCATGGAATTGAAAAAATAATAAGTTTTAGTTATATATATATATATATATAAGTTTTAGTATTTATATATATATATAACTAAAACTTATTATTTTTTCTAACTCCATGCATGTCTACCCATGTACTGAGTTAGTTTACATCTGTATTGAACTAATCTACTTGATGTATCGGTACATTAATGTACTGTAGATTATCATATATATATATATATATATACACACACATACACACTCACACACGCGCGCGCAAGTATTTCATAGTTGAACAAAGCTTTACTTCTTTTTGCAGATCACGATGCATTTAAGGGATTTCCTCAATATATATGAACTTATCCATGCACGTTAGTTTCATCATTAAGGTTTAATGGACTACGTAGCTCCGTATTAATAATTAGTCTAATTAGCTAATCATGTTTAAGATCAATTTGTTAATCATATTATTATCAGCTAGATCAGAGAGCTAGAATTAATTAAGAGCTCAATCTGACTGTAAACATACCCATGATCCTGGTCCGAATTTTATATAAACCCCAACGGTTTTTCTGTTAGTCTGGCATAGCAGGTTTCGATCATGAATAATTTATGTCTTAATTTGCTGTCAGATCTGTTCTAACTAAAATAGATACCACCAACATGTGGAGCTTAGATTGTAAATGAAAAAGGTTATCAGCTTGGAGTAGTTTAGATTAAGAATTAAGCTGAGAAAATCAAATTCAAAAGCAAGTGGAGCTAGAGTCCCACATGGTCTCAGAACAAGAAACACTGAACCCTCTGGAAAACTATCTCTGGCCACATACCAAATATCTCAGTCTCTCTCACTAATATGATATGAATTAAGAAGAAGGAAGCACTCGAAGCTAATCCAATTTTGGCAGCCTCTTTTTCGGCGTGGAACGAGGGCCAAACGCAACTTAAGCTCCTCTCACTCTCATCTCGATCGATCCCTCTCACACACGAAATGCATATATAAATTAATTCAAGTGCTCTAGCTTACCTCTAATACCATGTCACGATCCCCGACACCTTCACTCACATGCCTGTGTTCGCATAAAGTTGAGCATTCCAGAATCAACAATTCTCCTAATCTAACGCCTTTTTATTACCTCCTTTCGATATATTTCATGTCTGCAAGAGTTCACTTCTTCTGACTAGCTTACCCTCTCCTATTAGTCAAACGCAGCGTCTACATTGAGAAACTTTAATCAGCGGTATCAACAAAGCTAGAAATTCTGAATTTTACATTTAAGCTATAGAATCGTTGGACGATGATGGTAGAAAAAGACCTACATGCAAGGAGTGTAAAAGCTAGTTTAACGTATGGAATAACTACTGATCAAAACTTATCTCATCTTCGGATAATTCATCTCACCTACGAATCTTGTTTTGGAGTATATTATAACGTTGTGAAATTTTTTTTTTTTGGCGCAATTTCATAATATTTGATCTTCACTAACAATCTGAGGTTGGAGCATATATAGTTTAGTGGAAAATAATCACATTTTTATTTTAGTCACATATACTTGTTTAGATTCAATTACTATAATGGGATGATAGATGTTAAAACACTACAACATGACTTGCCACATGAACTGAACACTGATCGCTTTATAAGGTCACCTAATTAAGGATATACAAATAACATTTCTTGTACATACATACATCCTCATTTTCAAATACTGTTTTGCTTGTATACATTTTTGTGCTGTAACACTCAATGTATAGTAACTATTGACATCCTACATTTAATAGGAGCCGTATACGTCAACATTGAATTTTGGAGGGACCAAATTACAAAGTTGGAAAATTTCAGGAGTACGTACCATAATCATGAATTGCAATAACTAGTCCCAAATAATCGAGAATCTGTCGCAATACGCACCTTGCTTGCTTTAGCTATCAATGTTTTCAGTACTACGTAAAATATGGTGGTTCAGATAGCTAGAAATATATAGGACGCCAAATCCAGCTTCATCTCCGCGTTTAGCAATAATGAGTGGAAGAAGACCGGTGACCCACCAACATAATTGGCACCGTGGTTTCAGAGCTTCAAATCAAGTGAGATATATGATCAAGTGGAAGCAATGGTTCCTGGTTTGAATAACAGCACCCATGTATATTTATGAGACTCGAGACTCCGAATAACAGCACCCATGTATATTTATGAGACTCGAGACTCTGAATGGCATGGCTCGCAGCTCGCTCAATGCCTCCCAGCTCTCACCACCATATACGTATATATTCGCCACAAGGTTCTCATAGGCTTCCTTGTGGCATGGTCTCTGTTTTGGTTTACACTTATGGACCTCAAATTGAGTGATTGCCTAACAGTGCTTCTAGCTATAGGCAATAGTTGTCACGCAAGGGTTAATTGGGGTGGGACGAAAAAGTAGGGTGAGCGAGATGGAATATGATCGTATGAGGTTCGCATATGAACAAACGAACTGATCACTACCAACTGAGATTCGATACTATTTCAATGTTTGCTTTTATTTTAAATTTATGCAGTACGTGAACAAAAGACGTGAAAATAAAAATACGGATCGATAGAGGATGAAGAAACACTCAAATAAACTTCATTTTGTGCTGTATTTTTCCATCTGTTTAAGTGGAAGGACTTGACATGAAGACGCTTACTCGCTTGAGTTTCCATATCGTATTATCTAATGAGAATTTATTTAAGTGATCCAACTAAAAATTTATAAGTGCTTATCGATTGCTTTAAACTATTTAACTAAACAGATTGAATTAAGAAAGGATAAATCCCGATTAGTTTTATGAGGTCAAGTTAACTAATTTGCTAAATGGATAAGCTTTTATGTACATTTTCATTTCATTGAAACTATCACGTTAGTAGAAATTAATATGTGAATTTCACTGAAATTTAAAAAAAAAAAAAATTAACAAATCAAACATAAGATTTAACATGAGAGTTTATTGTGCTTTTCCCTGTTGGTGCTCCTGCTGCAGTTAAGATTAAATGAATATATTCACTATTCAATGGCGAATCCAAGAATTGAATTTTCTTCCTCTTTTCTACCCTTTTTGGAGTATTTCTGCAACCAACTTTGTGGGCATAAGGTTATATAACCATGGAATCTCAAAATTTTTAGGTTTGCCACCCCTTGAATCCGCCCCTAGATATATTACTCGAACTGGTTAATGACCAAACTTAAGAGAGCAACGACCTTCAAAACACTAAATTTCATTTTGATAATATCCTCTGTGTTATACTTCAGAAACTTTTTTATCACGTTGTATTGCATGCACTAAAGTAAAAAGATTAGCAAGGATTTAGCGTAGTTGTGTACTTGTGGGAACCCTCGACTTCTAGAGGGGAAAAGGGTACTGTCATAGGGTGCTTTCAACACCCCCAATAAAGCATAGTTTTGTTTTCTACAATTCCGGCTTCTAGATTGCAAAATAGGTTTCCTCTTCTGCGTAAAGTCCACATTACCAACCCATATGATCAAAATGATGCGTATAATCAAATGCCTTCAAAGGTTGACAACTTTGTTAATTAAAGAGTACTAAATGTGTTGCATGCAACATATAATAGCAAATCTAGAAGACCGTGATTTGCAAGGAATAAAACGAAATAAACCCACAAATTTTTAGACATTTTTATAACCTCATTTTAAAACATACTAGTGGATTGCAAATTGGTTTCATGCATAATGATAAGAGCTTAGAATGCAAGCATAAAAAGGTTGATGGACTTACAAGATCGAATTTCAAGAGATAAGGGAGAAAGTCAAATGTTATTATGATTTTACTCGAAGTCCTAAATACTAACATGGTATCGTTAATTATATTTTAGGTTGTGTAATTAAATTAATTAATCATAGTTGCTTCGCATTGGTGAAATCCAGAACAGGCTTTGTCGGTGTAATTTTGGCACACAAAAACACAATGGTGATTGGTGACGTAAATGACGCCACCATACCTTTACGTGGAATCAACTTAAGCAATGGTAAGCAGTGTTTAATTATTTACCCCCATAAGCGTTTTCATCTTTTATAACTTGAACTCTTTTTTGCTGACAAAAATTTACTAAGAGTGTGTTTGGATGAGAGAAAATATGATAGAATTTAATTGAAAGTGAGGATTTCATAATTCCTACAAGCTAATTCTCTCGTTTGGCATTATCAAACTAGAAATTTTAAATTTCTCTGTGGCAAAAAACGAAGGAATTCATCATTTAAATTTCCCACTTCAATTTCCACCAAAATAGGTGTCATTTACGAATTCCCTTGCAGTATTCAATTTTTATTTCCAAAACAAGGTTTTTTTTATTTTTTTATTTGTTTTAAACTCTCTTAATTTATTACACATTTGAAATCCTAAATGGTTACAACCAAACAACAGAAATTGCAATTAATGGAATTTTAGATTGATGGAGTTAAAGATTCCATCATTTATAAATTCCTATGGATTTCATAATTTTCTCATCCAAACGCACCATTAAAGTAGAGTAATTTTTTTTTTTGGGACAATAAGATATTTCTTCTTTTTGATACTTGTAGATCAAAGAAACGGCTGTGGTTCGGAATTGGCTATTTGGAGTATTTTGCCGAAGAATAATGGTAGGTAAACTCTTTAGAGTAGGCTAAGCAGTGTTTAATTATAATTTTTACCACCATAAGCATTTTCATCTTTTATAACTTGAATTCTTTTTGCTGACAAAAAACATTAACGTCTTATTTCTTTAAAGTAGAGTGTTTTTTTGTTTGACAATAAGATATTCTTCTGTATGATACTTATAGATCAAAGAAATGATTGTAATTCGGAATTGGCTATTTGAAGTATTTTGCCGAAGAATAATGCTAGGTGGAGCACACTTTTGAATACCACATGTTTCCACCTTATGTGGCAGCTGATGTAGCACAGTCAGGTCATTTAATGAAATTATGTAATAGTTTGAGTTTAATACCACATCAACCGCCACATAAAGTGGGATGCATGTGGTACCTGAAAATATGATTTATCTAGCATTACTTATTTGCAGAATTCAAACCAATAGTATAATGTTAATTTTCTCTAAAATTATCTATTTGTTTGATATAATTGAAAGGCAATTAGATTTTTTATTTTAAAAACTTTTATAAACCTCATATATATATATATATATATATATATATATATATATTAAGAACAGTTTGAATCTCTCGTCCAAGCTGATTTAGCAGAAGTGTCTAGTCTCTACACTTTTATGCTACAATGAGACATCAAAGATTCATAAATATAGCTTTTGTTTTCCGTGATGATGATTTTGTAGTATTAATTTGTCAGAGTATGAACATTTGCTATGATTTATATGAATCATGCAGTCCTCCCAAAGAAGCTCTCAACACATCAAATAATTCACCAGTGTTCCACTTGTCCCATTATATGCTCCTGGTCGACACAAGGACAATGAAGAACATCTGTCATTATTAGAAGAAATTCATTTCTCGATTCAAAGTAGTCTTTTCGGGGCAGCAGGCGTTAGGAGATAAATCATGTCCTAGGGTTCTTCCTATCCCCACCATTAATCAAAGGAAAAACAGATTCTAAAAGACGGTTTGGAAGAAAAGAAAAGGAAAAAGCTTTATAAAAAAGATGGAAGAAGCCCTGATACCACTCTGATATTTCACTTTTAATGTATTTTCTATACTTATCCCAAAACCTCGACTCTCTGACAAATTGTTCTAATAAAACCAAGGTGACGCCTTTTTGGATAAGCTTTACCTTTTTCATCCCACTTAGCCAAGGCACTACGTTGAGTTTGCTCTTTCTAGTCAATCTTGCTCTTCTTTGTTTCTGTATTCATAATTTTTTCATATATATCATCATGATCTCCAAAGCTTCTTGTTGTTGTTTCATTAATAACATGAAAACAAAGTGATTCCCTTTGCATGCATGCCCAAATCGTCATGCTGATATATGCATGAGCATACGATCGAGAAGCAAAAGAGGTTTTTTTTTTTTTTTTTTTTTTGTGTTTTTGTGCTTTTGGAGAATTTTGGTGAGGATTGCTTTAGTGGCAGGCATATTACACGCTTGTAATGAGAATTTTGGACCCCATGGATTCTGATAGAAATAGATTGAAGTTGCCCTATTGGAATTTTGGGGATGGTTGACAACTTGACAACTTGACATTACCTGAGACTACTTAAAAAATTATGTAAAAGAAAAAGAAAATGGAGCTCTAGCATTGGCTACTACTTGTGTGTAACTAAAATCATTATTATTAATAGTCTTATGCTTAAATGCTTTGTATGTGTAAAATTTTTATTATTATTAGTGGGAGGTTATCTGAATGATGAATGGTTACTGCAGATATGGATAGTTTATTTTTGAAATTTTTTTTATTTAAAATTTTTATTTTGCTATTTACCATGCCGCTAAATAAAAAAAAATTAATATAGTATAGAGATTATTATTATTATTATTATTATTATTTATTACTACTATTATTATTATTTGAAAAATAAAACAATAATTAAATAAGTTTCATGCATATTACAATCAGGTTATTGACAAATTACGTAATGGTATTTTTTTTTTCTTTAGATAAATAAATATTTTTTCATTCGTTACAAATCAAGAAAATACATCATGATCAATACAAGATTTACGGAGGAGGAGCCTCATTAATTCCCAATAGAAACTTTGAAAATAAGGTGTATGCGCACAACAACTTTGAACTAATTTGTATAAGAAAAAAAAAACAACCACTTTGAACTTATCCCTGATTTTCAAATTCATGCATGTGAGTGATTGACAACAAATTTGTAAGAAATGCACTCAAAACTACTTATGGTTATGAATACAATTTATACAGTTTTCAAAGTTGTAGAGGCATCTGTCTTTGGTGGTCAATTGAATTGATCGTTGCAGGTTGATTTTAGAATCGTGTCTAATGCTGCGTTGTGTTTCATCTGTCACTGCAGTTTATGTTTTCTTTCAACACATCTTTGCAGCGAGGTAATACATTAGGGTTAAGGTTCATTTATCAACAAAAAACTCCCCCCCCCCCCCCTCAAATATAATCATAACTTACTTCTGTAATCATTAAACAAATAATGAAATAATTTGGGTCAATATATCCCCGACTTCGTTAAAATCTGCTCTGTAATGAGAAACAAAAAATTGAGAGAGAAGAATTGAGCTTGAGAAAAATCTACTTCATTTCATTATGCTTTGTTACAGTTACAGATTCCTTTATATATAGAAGGCACATTAATGAATGAGCTAAAAATTAGCTCGATGGTTAATGAAATGTACAGGTTTCTAGAAGGTTATAATAACAAACTGAGTCGCTTATGCTTTGGGGTTTTGATCGCGTTTTCCTTGCTTGTATTGGCGCTAATTTGGTGTGTCACCAGTAGAGTTTGTTAGAATCAACATGGATTTGTCACACATTAACATATAGTAAATTGATAATTAGCTTAATGTCAAAACTAGTTCAACATGGACACACACTGTAAATCAATACTTGTAACTTAATGAAAGAGTGTATCAATTCATTAAGGTAAGTAATCCAGTTCTTGGTCTGCAAGAAAGACTACAATGAAGTGTTACATTAAGAATCTAACTAGGAAACCTAATCTAATAAGGAATGCTTTAATGGGAAGCTTCTTGAGGGTTAAGTCACCTATATAAATAAGATGAATTGGTCCATGTTACCACCGACGATTATTGCATTAGTTCTGTCCATTGAGAAGCAAGGTTGGTAAGCAACAGCCTGTTTTCTAGTTATTGTTGTTGTGCAGTTGTAGAGATGGAATCCATGCCAGTAATTGCTGAAGGTAAGTCTTGATTCTTATGTGGTTATTGTCAAGCTTGTATGCATATAATTGTGAGCATGTATATGGTTTTACAATTGGTATCAAAGCATAGGCTCACAAATATGAATTCAGTTTTTTCTTGGCATGAAAATCGTTTTAGGGTTTTGCAAAAGGGTAAATTTCGTAAACAGTATACCAAGTAAATGCCACTAATAATTCTTATACACAAAGTTTCAAACCAAACATTTCGGTACATGAAATCTGAAACTCGACCCACTATCAGTACACGATGTCAATTTTTGACACCAAAATGTCCATTATGCCCTCAGTTCTTTTTTTTTTTAATAATTTTTTTTTCTGTTAATTTTTTTTCCTTCGTTTTATCTCTTTCTTCTTCCTTCTTCCGGGCTCACTCCCTCGCTTCCAACGCCGCCTTCCTCACCTGGCTTAACAGAAAAAAAATGACTCGAGTCATTTATAAACGAAGGAAAAAAAATAACAGAAAAAAAAATTATTAAAAAAAAAAGAACTGAGGGCATAATAGACATTTTGGTGTCAAAAATTGACGTCGTGTACTGATAGTGGGTCGAGTTTCAGATTTCGTGTACCGAAATGTTTGGTTTGAAACTTTGTGTATAGCAGTTATTAGTGGTCTTTACTTGGTGTACTGTTTGCGAAATTTTCCCTTTGCAAAACAAACATAAAAAATAAAAGGCAGAAATATCACTTTATTCATCGAATTATGGCTCGCTCGACACTTTGGTCATCCAACTTTTAAAAACTTCATTTTGGTCATCGAACTATATCATCACATATCACTTTGGTCATTCTGTCTGTTTTCTCTGTTAACTCCAAGGGTATTTTGGAGATTTAAAGGTTTACTCGCCATTTTTATAAGTTAATCCAACTTTTCCCGCCTGAACATAAAACTTCAACCAATTTTGCCAACTTTTCCCTCCTTTTATAATTCCTCAATTTATTAAATCAATATTTTTCTTCCTCTTATATTCCCTCACTTTGAATCATTCTCTGACTCGAATATTTTTCTTTGTTGCATGCTTTGATTATTGATGATGAATGCATGAATAAAAGGAAGGAAAAGTTGGCAAAATTGGATGGAGTTTTATGTTTAGGCGGGGAAAATTGGATTAAGTTATAAAAATGGCGGGTAAAACATTTCATCTCCAAAATACCCCTGGAGTTAACAGAGAAAACTGACGGAATGACCAAAGTGATATACGGTGATATAGTTCGATGACCAAAATGAATTTTTTAAAAGTTGCATGACCAAAGTGTCGAGCGAGCCATAGTTCGATGACCAAAATGATATTTCTCCCAAAATAAAAATAAAAAGGGTTTTGCTTTATAGGTCAAGTAACTGAGCAGGTAACTGACCAAGTAACTGATCAGGTACCTGATCAAGGTAAGTTAATTGCTGAAGGCCCAGTTACAGCACGCAGACTATCCAAGCCCAAACCCGACCAAAACATGAAGAACAGGTGACTGTTGTATCACAACGGTCAGTTTTGATCAAGATGAAGGTCTGGGACTGGATTCGGAAACGCGCGAGATGTTTTCATCTCGAGGAGGGATTCAAAATCCCAACTGCTGTGAATCAAGAAGCCAATAAAGTTGATTGTTGCATCTGATTATCTAATTCACGCTTCCGCTGAGATTTTTTGCAGCAAATTGGGGAAAAAGCAAAAACAGGTTTTTCTGTGAAAATTGTTTTCAATTCATAGCATGATAATTAAGTTTTTGATTTTGCTCAAGAATCCTGGTTGCATTCCCGGCGTGCGTTAGGCTAGAGTAGATGGTGACCGGATGAAATTTACAATTTCTTGATTGTTCTGTGGTTTCTTGGAATCGAAACAATTTTGATTGTACTTGAATATGCATGATGAATTGATTGATGATATGGTATTGTATCTGTGATTGTGTAAAATTGCATGAAGAACAAAAGTCTCCCATAAATTGTTTACACATTATTAAAGTTGACAGATACAAGAGCTTAATTTTCTTACAAGGATGAATCTGGGTAGAATATAAAGTTAAAAGCTCATCAGTTTTGTGGTTTTCTGTTGGCATAAGTGATTATGATGCACAAAGCATTCTTCATTGATGTTGGCAGAAAACACTGATCAGGTACCTGACCAAGTAACTGGTCAAGTAACTGACCAAGTAACTGATCAAGTAACTGTACCTGATCGAGTAACAAAACTGAAATTGTGTTTTGTGTTTTAAAACTGTGCTTCAGTTTTATCTTCCAAAGAAGTGGTCAAGTATGGTTTTAGAATACAAAACAACAGTATGCATGCTTGATGAAAATAAATACGGATACTTAGAAATTTTTCTTCTGTCTAAAGATGTGGATAAATTTCTTTGGATAACTTGTTTTCATTGAACATGGCATATTGATAAAGAACTCCAGGATGTTATGCTTCTACTCAAAAGTGTTGCTTTTATTTTTGGTTATGGACTGACATGAATGCAAGTATGGATGATTAGGTTTTCTGTATGAACTTTTCTTGCATTGTTTTTCTTGAACTGTTCTTGTTTTGATTGCTAAAAGCATAATAAAACACAGAAAACTTAAAGTTATTTTATTTACAAATTGAGAACTCACATGAATTTTGTTTTGCTGCTTAAGTAACTCTTACATGAACTTGAACAGTGTCTTGATGTTAACTGGAACCAACTATAGAGCTTGGCTAGAATCTGTGGAAAATTATATTGGAATACATGAGAACATAAACTATTGCTTTATTGAGGATAAGCCTGAAGAGTTGAATGAAAAGAGCACCAAGAAAGATACTGACCTTTACAAGAAGTGGCATAGATCCAATAGAATGGCTAAGAACCTCATTCGTACATCTATGTCTAAGACTGTCAGGGGAAGTATAGAAGAGCCTGAACTAGCATCAGATTTTTTGGAACAGATAGGTGCTAAGTTTAAAGAAAGTGAAAAAGCATAAGCAGCTAGGCTAACCAAGGAGTTTCATGATTTGAAGTACATGGGTTCAGGGGGAGTTAGAGAGCATATTATGGAGATGATCAATATAAATGTCAAACTCAGGGAGCTCTTGATGAGGGTTAGGGATGAGCAGGTGGTGCATTATGCACTACATTCCTTCCATAACAGTTTTAGTCATCTTAGGACCAGTTACAACTCTCAAAAGGGAAACTGGACTTTAGATGAACTCATATCCATCTGTGTGGATGAAGAAGCTAGGATCAAAGAAGAAAATGAACTTGCTACAGCCATAAACCTCATAGAGAAGCCTAAAAGAAAAATGTCCCAAAACAAGCTCAAGCCTACCAAAGCCATAACTATGAGTTCAACAGCTGCAGTGGCCAAGGAAAACAGACCGTTTAGGTTCAAGTGTTACTTTTGCAAAAGAGTATGACACATGAAAAAGGACTGCACTGGCTATAAAAATTGGTTAGCCAAAAAGGGTAAGATTTTTTCTAATACAGTTTTTTCCTTAGAAATTAATCTTATAAATGTTGAACCACAGTCTTGGTGGATAGATTCAGGCTCACCTATTCATATTACTAATTCCTTGCAGGGATTCATAAGGAGGAGAATCCCAAAAAGTGATGAAGTGAACCTGTGTGTGGGCAATGGCATGAGAGTGGCAGTCAAGGCTATTGGAACCTTAAAGCTCGATTTAGGATTAGGAAAATTATTAGTTCTGGACAATGTTTTTTATGCACCTTCCATGAGAAGGAATTTGGTTTCAGTTTCAGTTTTAGTAAAATCTGGTTATAGACTTGTTATGGATAGTAATGGAATTCTTATTTCTAAAAATTCTGTTCAAATTGGTTCTGGTGTTATTATGAATGATTATTTACAGTAAAATTGTTCAATGGCTCAACAAGAAATTTTACTTGTTGAAAATAACACTAACAGTACTAGCACTTTAACAGGTGTCCTAGAATTTTATAGGTTATCCAGATAAATCTAAAAGCTATAAATTATATTCTACTCATCATTCACCTAGAATTTTTGAAACATATCAAGTAAAGTTTCTAAGTGAAAAAGTTCACAATACAAACCTTGAGGATTTAACCTAAGATTTTGAGGAAATTATGTCAGATGAGAATATAAGTGTAGTATTGCCTTTAGAACAATATGTAACTGATCAAGTCACTGGTCGAGTAACTGAACAAGTAACTGATCAAGTAGCTGTATCTGGTCAAGTAATTGATCAAGTACCTGTAACTGGTCAAGTAACTGTAACTGGTCAAGTAACAAACCACGTAACTGACCAAGTAACTGTAACTGGTCAAGTAACTAACCACATAACTGATCAAGTACATGTAGCTCAACCTAATCCTGAACATCCTCAGCCTAGAAGATCACAGAGAGCAAGAAAACCAACTTATAGGGGGGAAGAGAGTGACTACATTGTTTATATGCAAGAAGCAGAAATTGAAATGGACTGTGCAGAGGACAATGATCCAACTACATTTAATCAGGCCATTGAAAGTAGTGAATCTCATCAATGGTAGCTAGCAATGGAAGCATAAATTAATTCCATGAGTCAACATGCAGTTTGGGAATTAGTTGAACCTGACCCCAACCAGAAGCTTATAGGTTGTAAATGGGTTTTCAAAACCAAAAGAGAGGCAAATGGCAATGTAGAGGGACATAAAGCAAGATTAGTTGCCAAGCGTTTTACACAGAAGGAGGGCATTGACTTTACTGAGACTTTTTCTCCAGTCCAAAAGACTCGTTTAGGATAATCATGGCTTTAGTGACTCATTTTGATATGGAGCTGCACCATATGGATGTTAAAACAACCTTCTTGAATGGTGAACTAGATGAAGTGATTTTTATGAGGCAGCCAGAAGGATTTGTACAAGCTGGAAGTAAAAAATTAGTGTGTAAGTTAAGAAAATCAATTTATGGCCTAAAACAAGCTTCTAGACAGTGGTACAAGAAATTTGATTATGTGATTTCTACTTTTATATTTACAGAAAATCTTGTTGATGAGTGTGTTTATTTGAAGACAGTTGGGAACAATTTTATTTTCCTAGTTCTCTATGTGGATGATATACTCTTGGCTAGCAGTAACCTAAAACTGCTCAAAGACACTAAGAATTTTTTGTCAAAGAATTTTGATATGAAAGACTTAGGAGAAGCATCCTATGTACTAGGTATTGAAATTAAAAGAGATAGGGCACACAGACTACTTGGTTTGTCTCAACAGAATTATGTTACCAAAATTTTAAAGAGATTTGGTATGGAGAAGTGTGCAGCTGGAGAAGTTCCCATGTCTAAAGGAAATAAGTTAACCAAGAAGGAAAGTCCCAATAATGATGTTGAAAAGGAGAATATGGAGTCAAAGCCTTATGCTAGACTTGTAGGAAGTCTCATGTATGCACAAGTCTGCATTAGGCCAGACTTGTCTTTTGCAGAAGGAATTTTATCAAGGTTTCAATCCAATCCAGGCCATGAGCATTGGGTAGCTGGGAAGAAAGTGTTGAGGTACCTGTAGAGAACCAAGAATTACATGCTAGTGTATAGGCAAGTGGAGGATCTGAAACTTGTTGGATTTTCATATTCTGATTTTGCAGGAAATTATTCAGACTCTAAGAAGTCGACTTGTGGATATGTGTTCATGCTTGCAGGAGGTGCTATTGCTTGGAAAACCATGAAGCAAACTCTTGTTTCAACTTCTACTATGCAAGCTGAATTTATTGCAGTTTATGAGTCTGTGTGTGAAGGACTTTGGATTATGAATTTTCTCATGCAAACCAAAGTATTGAGTCACATTGTGGCTGGCACACTTGTGATTTATTGTGACAATGAGGTTGCAATTTTCTTTAGCAAGAACAGTAAAAGATCAAATAATTCCAAGCATATTGATCTAAAGTATTACTGTATAAGAGAAAGAGTAAAGCATGGTAAAATAGCTGTTTTGAGTATTGACACAAATTCACAGCTAGCAGATCCTTTCACCAAGGCATTGTCAGTGGCTGCATTCCAGAAGCATACAGCAAGCATTGGAATTTTTAGCTAATTTAGATGCTTAGGTTTAGAAGAGAGTTAGTCCAGTTGGAGCAATTTAAATTTCTAAGGTTTTTGAGTTCTTGTATTTTCAGTTGTGATCTTTTGACTTTATTTATCACAACTTATTTGTAATGGCAGTTTATTATTATCAATAAAAAATTTTGAGGTGTTTTCCGACTTTGGTTATTGCTGCAGCTTTTATTAAATGTTCTGAAAATTGTCGATTTTGTACTTAAAGTTATACTTGCTATCAGATGGCTTAAATCATGTATAGCATAATGTTAAGGTTCAAGCAATAATTTTAAGCCATTAGTGTTCAGAAAATTTTGCTTGAGTTTCTGGTTTTAGAAACATAAATAAGGACCTAATATATGTTTACTTGTTGATACACATTAACATATATTGTATCACTTCTAGTTTGACATATGTGGATTGCATGAGCTGATGTTTGTGGTTTTGAAACTCTACATTTTTGTTAAAATGTATACTGTTTCTTGCTCTGCATAAGTAACTGTGATCTGACCATGTTGGAATGGATTTTTGGTTTGATTTTGTTGTCTGGCGCACACTACAGTAAGTTGAGTAGTTTCTGACATTTTCTGGTGCAAATTATCAAGCTTAATATGTGTCAGTCCAAGGGGGAGATTGTTAGAATCAATATGGACTTGTCACACATTAACATATAGTAAATTGATAATTAGCTTAAGAATTAAATACTGTTTAGTCCTTGAGCTTTTGACCAAAAAACACTTCAGTCCCTGACTTTCTAATTTCACACGTTTAGTCCTTGTGCTTTTATAATTTGGACCAATAGATCCATTCCGTTACTCTCCGTAAAAAAACACCGTTATATTGCTGACGTGTCAATTTGTCTGCATAAAAAAGTCTATTATACCCTCACATTCCTTTTTTTTCCTTAATTTCTTTTTTCTTTTTTCTTTTTTTTCTCTTTTTTTTTCTTTTTTCTTTCACTTATCGTGACTTCTCTCTCTCAACCCCTCAAATCTCGCCGCCCCAAACTCTAAGCCACTGATCGATCTCACCTCCCCTCAAAGCCCAAGGAACCCGCCTAGCTTCGACCTTATCTCCATCGATCCCACCTCCTTCAAGCTCAACCTTCGAATCCTCAACACCGACAGCTTCGAATTGGTGAGACGAAGAACATGGATGCAAGGAAAGGACAGAGAAGTAGAAAAATTACCAGGAGATTGCCAGATTTTACAAATTTGTAGACTTGGTGTTTTTGCGGAAGCACTTGAAGATCGAGACCCATATCAATCTTCTTGATCAAAAACCCAGATTGAAATGCAACCGGCTGGGACTTGATGGCATTCGCTCAGATCGAGTCTGGAAATACAGCGGCGTTTTGCTTCTCGATTTGTACCTCCGGCGAGTTCTTCGAGGCCGGCGCCTCTATTCTCCGGTGAGTTCTTGTGCAATGTGTGATTTGGTTTTGTTGTTTGATTGTGATTTGAGTGGTCAAGTTTTGATCTTGGTTAGAAGTTGGATTGTCGCCCCCGCGTTTGAGGAGGAGGAGAGAGTGGATGCCGAAGTGGGTGGGCTCGGGCTTCTTCTCACATGAAGAACAGAGGTAGGTTCGTTGCTGACGAAGCTGCTGTTGATGAAAAGCTCCTCGTCTTTCTCTCTTTGATTTCTGGGTTCGACTTTCTTCAAGCTTGGTTTGAATTAATTGCATCTGTTTTGCCTTGTATATGAGATGAAATCTGTTTTGTATCTTTCTGCAATACTTTTTCAGTTATTTGTATCAATTAGAATTTTTGATTGATAGTGGAGATGACTCTGCTCATGAACGTCATCTGGGCAGGAGATGATGAGGCGGAGGTAGATGTAGATTGGGGAAGAGATGCCGGATTGAGTTTGAAGTTGCGAAAGTTGATGACGGAGATTTCATGGAGCTTGAAGAAGGAAGAAGAAGGGATAAAAAAGGAAGAAAAAAAAAAACAGAAAAATGAGAAAAAAAATTATTTAAAAAAAAAAGAACTAAGAGCATAATAGACATTTTGATGTCGAAAAATTGCCACCTCAACTACTTAACAGAAGTTTTAGACTGAAATGACCTATTAGTCTGAAATTTTGAAGTATAAGGACTAAACATGTGAAATTAGAAGGTCAGGGACTGAAATGTTTTTTGATCAAAAGTCCAAGGACTAAACAGTATTTAGTCCTTAGCTTAATGTCAAAACTAGTTCAACATGGACACAAACTGTAAATCAATACTTGTAACTTAATGAAATAGTGTATCAATTCATTAAGGTAAGTAATCCAGTTCTTGGTCTGCAAGAAAGACTACAATGAAGTGTTACATTAAGAATCTAACTAGGAAACCTATCCGATAAAGGATGTTTTAATGGGAAGCTTCTTAAGGGTTAAGTCACCTATATAAATAAGATTAACTGGTCCATGTTGCCACCGACGATTAGTGCATTAGTTTTGTCCATTGAGAAGCAAGGTTGGCAAGCAACAAAAGGCTATATTCTAGTGATTGTTGTTGTGCAGTTGTAGAGATGGAATCCATGCCAGTAATTGCTGAAGGTAAGTCTTGATTCTTATGTGATTACTGTCAAGCTTGTATGCATATAATTGTGAGCATGTATATGGTTTTATAGAGTTCTGCTGTAGGGTATGGTCTACTGTGCATGATCCTTGCATAGGTTCAATATCTCCCCTGAAGCTTAGAGGCGTTGCACGAACCAAAAGCTTGCAACATAAGAAAGAGAAACGATCATTAGAGAGTGATTTAGTGAATATATCAACTAGTTGCTGAGTTATGGATAAGTAAGAGACTTGCAAAAACTTGCTAAGTACCATTGTTCTGACATAGTGATAGTCTATGTCAATATGCTTTGTTCTACTGTGATTGACCGGATTAAGCGCAAGGGCAAGAGCACTGATATTATCACACCAGATGCAGGGTGCCTTAGGAAGAGAAAAGTGATATTCTCATAGCAGTTTGCAAATCTAGATAACCTCGCCAGCTGTTTGAGCTAATGCTCAGTATTCATACTCAATGGATGAGCATGAAATAGGGCTGTCAATGGGTCGTGTCAGGTCAAGATATTTGTCGTGTTACAAGATACAAACCCAAACCCAACTCATTTAATAATCGTGTCAAAAATTTAAACTAAACCGATTTATTAAACGGGTTACCCGTTTTCTACCCACATAACCGATTTAATAAATAGGTCGTGTCGTGTTAGACAAAATGACTCATTTAAGGGTTAACAATGCGACCCATTTAACTAAAAAAATGCATAAATTGATTAAATTCACTAAAAACTCTACAAGATGAGAATATAAATAATTACATGTAATTCATAACTAATCAAATCCAATCATTATAAAGCAAAATATTTCAAATTATCTAATCCTATGATCAAATACTCCTAACGTCCAATATTTCAAGAAGAAGTATAATATAATCAGGTTATACAGGTTTACTTCGTGTTGGTGGGTTGATCTGTGGCCGACCCATTTATTAAATGGGTCATGGTGGGTTGACCCATTGCCGACCCGCTTTATTTCATGTGGGTTTCGAGTCGTGTTATCAGGTCGTGTCGAAATTGACAACCCTAGCGTGAAATAGTGTCTTGTTTATTGGAAGACCAAGAAATGAGATTTGGACCAAGGAAAATGCAATTGCCACTAATGGAATAACGATCAATAGGGCAACCTGCCTAGTTAGCATCTGAATAGCCATGTAAAACAAGATTACATTTTGAAAATTAAAGGCTGTAATGAAAGGTGCCTTTGAGATAACGGAGAACATGTTTCGCAACTTGTAAGTGGATGTCCTGAGGAGAATGCATGAACTGACATAATTAACCAGCAGCAAAGGAAATATCTGGCCTGGTCCATGTGAGATATTGGACGGCACCAACAAGTGATCTATAATCAGTAGGATTAGTCGGGGGTGTGCCTGACATGTTGAGCTTAGAGAAAGAAGTTGGAGTGTTGCAGGGTTTGGCACTAATCATGTCATACTTTTGTAAAATATAAAAAGTATACTTGATTTTTGAAAGAAAGAGCTTGTCCTTAATGCGGTGAACTTCAAGACCTAAGAAGTAATACACTAGAGTAGGTTGTTTGATGGGAAACCGAGATTGGATTTGATTGATGATAGTGTCATAGAGAGAAGATGAGGAAGCTGTGGTTAAAATGTCATCAACATAGACCAACATGAAAGCGATATGATTTTCAGTAGTATGATAGAATAGAGAAGTGTCATTTGGAGATGGTGTGAAGCTAATATCAAGTAATGAATTGTATAATTCATCATGCCAAACACAAGGGGCCTGTTTGAGGCCATAAAGAGAACATTGAAGCTTGCAGACCATAGCTGTAGGAGATGAAACTTTAAAATCATGAGGTTGCTCCATGTACACTTCCTCTTTTAGATGACCATGAAGAAAGGCATTGTTGACGTCAATTTGAAGTATAGGCCATGAAAACTGAACTGCAAAGGTAAAGAGTAGTCTGACTGTATTAGGCTTAGCTACAGGTGAAAAAGTTTCAAGAAAGTCGATGTCGGCTTGCTGATGATAGCCCTTAGCAACAAAACGAGCTTTATACTTGTCCGCATATCCATCAGAGTTATGTATGATTTTGTAAACCCATTTACAACCAACTACATTCATGTTCGGGGATAAGGAACTAAAGTCCAAGTTTCAGTTTGTGTGAGAGAAATAAGTTCTTCTTGCATGGCATCATTCCACTCTTTGAATTTTGAAACTTGTGTGTAAGAAGAGGGAGTGATGGGGCAAGAGGAAAATAGGGCAGCATCGACTGTGCAAGTGAACTAACACCTAATAAATTATCTCAATCCATGATATTTATAGTTAACATTTTTCTTAATAACTAAAAAGTCAACTTGATGTTATTCAGCTGTTTATTTATATTGGTACAAGTGCACGTCGGTGCTCTAAATGCTCCCCTTTACCATGATCAAGTATATTCAATTTTCTACTGCAAATAGATATAAGCATTTCTTATTTTGTTTGCACTGTGATTTCATAGATCAAAGCAAATATGGTTACAATCATTTTAGTAGTGTAGGTCAATGCATGGGCAAATAATCTTCGTAATAATGCATGTTTTGATAAATCTTTGGATAAGCTTCAGATGCCTGAAGTTTTTATTTTTATTTATTTATTTATTTTATTTTTTTTTATCAAAAGATGCATGAAGTTTGTATGACAAATTTTATTCACACACCTCTAAATACTAAATACACATCCCTTTTTTAACACACCCAACATCACATTTTATGGGTATGTTAAATTACCAAAAGAGATATTTATATTAACAATAAAGAAACATAATTGGAATTAAGAAATATATGCAGTATGTCATTCACCTAATTTAGGAAGTTGAGGTCCCTTCTCTCTAGAGCATTCTGCGGAGAGTTAGGGTTAGCCTGGTGGGTGTCAGACGTCTGTGTCCTCGGTGACAGAGGCTTGGGTGACTGCTCGTATGTCCTGTTGCTCTTCTTTCTTCAAGAAGGGCTGGGATCTAGTTACCGGTCATCTTATCAACATGGAGGAAGTAATTGGAGGATTGGCTCGGAAACTTGCACTCACGGATTCGGAGGTTGTAGAAGTGGTTCTACCACAGAAGAAACAAAAGCAGCAGCCTAAACGTTTCTTTCTGGTTGGTGAGTTGATGACGGAGAAGCAGTATCGGATGGAATCGCTGATTAGTACTTTGCGTGGTCTCTGGGTTCCAGATGATCCTAATGATAGAACCCGATTAATTGTGTGTCAACTTGAGGGGAGGAAGAGACTGCTCTTCTCATTTTCGTTTGAATCTGATTTGAAGTGGGTGGTATCGCGTGCGCCGTGGTCGTTTGAGAAGGCACTTTTCGCGATAGAGGTGACTGACGGATTAGTGGATCCATTAAAAGTTTCTCTACAAACGCAATTTTTCTGGATTCGAATCAGAGAGATTCCTCCTCTGTACATGGATGAGGTTACAGGGGAGGGTATTGGTCTGGAAGTTGGTACGTATGTCAGAACTGGGAAGGATAGGAACGGAAGTTGTCTGGGTACGTACTTGAGGGTCCGTGTTGGAATTGATGTCAGAACACCTTTGAAGAAGGGTGTGACTATTCCAGGGGCAGCCTGGTCGGGGAACAAGCTATATGATCTAGAATACGAGCGGTTGCCACACTTCTGCTTGTATAGTGGATTGCTCTCTCACACTGGGGCTAGCTGCCCTATCAGAGTGTCTGGAGAGATTACCGAGCCCACATATGATGTGCTACTGAATGCCGAGAGAAAAGAAGCTTGGCTGGAGAGACAAGAGCAGCTACGGAAGGTGGAGGCAGAGGCTGCGGTGTTTGGAGGCGGAACTAGGTTTGGTTTGCACCGGGCTAAGTGCACAGGGTGGATGATGTCGGCGCCAGACTTTCCTTTATCTAGAATGGTGAGGGATCGTAGAGAATTAGAAGAAGACGGAAGGCCTACTGGGGAAGGGGATATGGAAGTGGATGGTGCATTGTCTATGGCCGAGGCGGAGGGCTGCCATGGTCCGAAACGGCGGTGACTGGTGACGGACCTAGGTGGGGAGTCCGGTGTTGGGAAGCTTGATTTACCGGATGTGGAAATTCATTGTAGTCCTGAATTATTGACCGCATTAATGCTAATTGACTCTGATTATGGCAAGAAAAAGGGAATTTCCGAGGAAGACAGAGTGGTTAATAGGGAAGTTTCAAATTTGGAGGTTTTTGAGAATGTTATCCCGCCAGTTCAGCCTGTGAATCCTACTGGGAACATGTCAGGGATAATTTTGGGAAATCACGAAAAGACTGCTAGTTATGGGGATGAAACACTCCGACCCAGCTCGTTAGTCACCTTTATACCTGGTAGGCTGGAGATGGGATTTGTGGATGGACATTCTGGACCAAAGAATGCTGAGAAGCCCAGAGAAAGAGCTACTGGTAAACAGAAGAAGAAGGTGGAGTCGTCTGTTGGTGGGGAAAGGAATGTGAAAGGAGGTCAGCAACAGGCCGGGCTGTCCTCGAAGTCAAGTAGGCCAAAGTGTCAGAAGGATAACATGGGGGGGAAGACAATCCAGCTGGGTGGTGGTAGGCTCAAAAGGTTCGTGGTTGGTGGTAGGTCTACAAAGAAGTCAGGAGTGAGTTTGGGACGTACTCGAAATCGTTCATCCGTGATGGGTCCGGTTACGACCCATCACGAGCAATGAATGTCTTGTGTTGGAACTGCCAGGGGCTCGGGAACCCCTGGACAGTGACAGGGCTCAAAGGGATAGCGTCCCTAATTCATCCCGATTTAATTTTTCTTAGCGAGACGAGGTGCACTTCGGTGGAGATGGCTGAGGTTAAGGTTCAGCTAGGGTGGAGGAATGCTTTTGCGGTGGATTGTAGATTTGTTAAAAAGAAGAAGGGAAAAGGTTTGAGTAGAGCGGGGGGACTTTGCTTACTTTGGAAAGATGATGTGAAAGTGGAGCTCCAAACTTATTCGGACAATCATATCGATGTGGTTGTTGGTGAGAACAACGACCAGAAGAGGTGGAAGTTTACAGGTTTGTATGGTAAACCTAAGTTGGAAGATCGTCACAAGACTTGGTTGTTGCTACGTCAATTGAGTCTGCACGGAAATTTGCCGTGGATTATTGGGGGGGATTTCAATGAAATTTCCTCTGCGTTAGATAAGATGGGAGGGGTGTTGCGAAGTGCTAGACAGATGGCAGGTTTTCAAGAGGCTTTGGAGTTTTGCAACCTTGGGGATATTAAATTTGTTGGACCTAGGTTTACATGGAGAGGTAAAAGAGGTGGTGAGGAAGTTAAAATTAGGTTGGACAAGTTTGTGGGGACGGACACTTGGAAGCATATGTTTCCAGGTTCTTTGGTAAGACATTTAAATCCTTCCAAGTCAGATCATATTCCAATTGTACTAGAAGTGAGAGAGCAGGTCCAACGGAAAAAGAAAAAAAAAGAAGAAAAAATTCAAGTTTGAAGAGGTTTGGTTGAAAGAGGAGACGTGTAGAGAAGTTGTTAGAGTGGGGTGGGATGGTGCGTCTGGGAGTGACCCTTTCCAGGTTTTGTGGAACAGGCTGCAAAATACAAGGTCAGCCTTGGAAGTCTGGAGTGCAGAACACTTTGGGAATTTGACGAGGGAGATTGAAAATGTCAAAGCCCAGCTTGCGATATTCTTTGATAATTCCTTTTCTGCACCCCCTGATATGGTTAGAGTGGAACTCGAATCCAGATTAGATGTTCTTCTTCGTCGTGAGCAGACTTTTTGGAAGCATAGGGCTAAAATATTTTGGTTGTCAGACGGAGACTTGAATACTAGATTTTTCCATCAAAGAGCGAGTAACCAAAAGAAGAAGAATACTATTTTAGGTCTTTTCGACGAAGACGGTGCATGGTGTACAGAGGATAAGGACTTGGAGAGAATTGTTCTAACTTATTTTCAAAAGCTTTTTTCTTCTTCTCAACCCACATGTTTCCAGAATATTCTAGAAGTCTTGCCCCAGGTGATCTCAGAAGATGATAACGCCACATTGACCAGAGAGCATAGTGTGGATGAGATCTTTGGGGCCATTAAAGCTATGCATCCATCTAAGGCGCCTGGCCCTAATGGTTTTGCCCCGTGTTTTTATCAGGCTTTTTGGGAGTTGATTGGAGGGGACGTGGTGGAGGCAGTGAGGTCGTTGGTTGGATCGGTGGACCAGTTGAAGACTGTTAACAGTACGGTTATTGCTCTTATACCAAAGGTGGAAGCTCCGCAATATATGAGCCAGTTTAGGCCTATCAGTCTTTGTAACGTTGTTTACAAAATTGGTTCGAAAGCCCTGGCCAACCGATTGAAGCCTTTTTTGAACAACTTAATTTCTCCTTACCAGAGTGCTTTCGTACCCGAAAGGTTGATCTCAGATAACTCTTTGTTGGCTTTTGAGGTTTCCCATTGTTTGAAGAGAAGGAGAAGTGGTAAGAAGGGATATTATGCATTGAAGCTGGATATGAGCAAGGCATATGATCGTGTGGAGTGAGATTTCTTGGAGGCGGTTTTAGTCAGAATGGGGTTTTGTGGTGTTTGGGTCAGCTGGATTATGGGATGTATACGTACAGTTTCTTATTCATTCATTGTTAATGGGGAGCCTAGAGGACGTGTTATTCCCTCTAGAGGTTTACGGCAAGGAGATGCCATATCACCTTATCTTTTTCTTCTTTGTACAGAGGTTCTTTCACGGTTAATTGTCAAGGCTGAGGAGTTGGATACTTTGCATGGGGTGGAAATCTGTAGGGGAGCACCGAGCATCAGTCACTTATTTTTTACCGATGACTCTTTTATTTTTTTCAAGGCAGAGGTGTCAGACTGTATTGCATTAAAGGGAATCCTCAAAGATTATGAGTTTGCATCGGGGCAACAGGTGAACTACCAAAAAAGTTGTATCTCTTTTAGTAAGAATGTGGAGTTAGTGTTCCAGGATGAGCTTGCTTCGATACTTAGAGTAACAAGAGTAGATAAGCATGACAAATACCTGGGGTTGCCTACTGAAATTAGTTATTCCAAGGAGGATGCTTTTGTATTCTTGAATGAAAAGATTCGGGGTAGAACTCAAGGGTGGAGAGAAAAGACTCTTTCAATGGCTGGTAGGGAAGTGATGATTAAAGCGGTGGCTCAAGCTATTCCATCATATGTCATGAGCTGTTTTGAGTTACCTAAACATATGTGTAATGAAATGCACCAACTTATGGCACGTTTTTGGTGGGGAGGGTCGGAAGGGGATAGGAGGATACATTGGCTCTCGTGGGAAAAGTTGTGTAGGCCTAAGTTGGAGGGAGGTATGGGGTTTCGAAATATGCATTGCTTCAAGTTGGCTCTTCTAGCTAAACAAGGGTGGAGGCTCATTCATAGACCGGATTCGTTAATTGCTTAATTGTTGAAAGCGAAATATTATCCTCATTGCCCATTCATGGAGGCTGAGTTAAAGAAGGGTGCATCATATACGTGGCGGAGCATTATGGCTGGTAGGGAAGTGTTGAGGAAAGGGGTTAGATTTCAGGTTGGTGATGGTTCGAAGATCTCCCTGTGGAGGGATCCATGGCTACCTCTCCCCAGCTCGTTTAGACCGTTTTCACCTACCATGGAAGGTACCGAGGACTGGAAGGTGGTGGATATTATTGATGCAGATGAGAAAGAATGGTTACTAGAGATAATGAATGAATTATTCAAAGAGATGGAGGTTAGTAAAATTGCTTCTATTCCATTGAGCTTGCGGCATGCAACGGATAGACTAGTGTGGCATTTTGATACGAAGGGTTTGTACTCTGTCAAGAGTGGGTACCATGTTTATTGTAATTCCCTGAAGATGGTGGATGTGGCTTCTACGTCATCTGAGGTTGTTGGGGGTCCTTTGCGTCATTACTGGAGACAACTCTGGAAAACTAATTTGCCTCCAAAAGTCAAGGTTTTTGTGTGGCGTCTCTTGCATGGAGTCCTTCCAACAAGGTCAACTTTATCTCTTCGTAAAGTTCCTATGGTTGATATTAATTGCATCTTTTGTCATAAGGAAGTAGAAACTGGAATGCACGTGTTCAAACAATGTGAAGTATTGCAAAGTTTTTGGACCTTAGGTCCTTTGAAGCTAAAGGCCAAGAATCACGTTGCATGTATTTTGAAAGGGTGGGTCCTAGACATGATGGACATGTTATGCTTTGATCTGATTGAGTATTTTTTTCATGGCCTTTTGGATTGTGTGGTGTGAAAGGAATAACCTAGTTTGGAAGGGGGGTAATTTCCAACCCATGCATATTCTTCAGTGGTGTAGACAAAGTTTGGAGGACTTTCAGAAATATCATCCGAAGGCCAGTAGCAAGAAGAAGCGTCCTTTGACCAAGTGGAAATGTCCTCCGCGCGGTAGACTCAAAATTAACATTGATGGTGCTTATAGAGCGGATAGTGATGAATGAGGTATTGGTGTGGTGGTCAGGGATGATTTGGGCACGGGTATTGCAGCCATTGCTAGACCTTTTTTGCATGCACACTCGACTATTAATATGGAGGCTGAGGCATGTAGAGCTGGTCTTCTTCTTGGTATTCACCAAGGTTGGACGGAAGTAGAAATTGAAAGTGACTCTGCCCTTCTGATTGCCACACTCAAGAATAAGGAGAAGAATTTCTCGGAGGTAAGTCGGGTTTTTGATGATTGTAAGGAGTACTTAACAGCTTTTCAATCTGCGGAAATTCGACATATTTACCTTGAAGCAAATGGTGTTGCACATAGGCTTGCACACCTTGCTAGTTTATCTTTTATTGATGATGTGTGGTTAGATGAGAGTCCTGCTATTATTCAGGATGTACTCTACGAGGATTATTGTAATAGTTCTACTGTAGCTCGGGGTTCAGGTTTTATATCCCCCCCCCCTAATGCAAAATTTTAATATTAGTTTAATAAAGGGAACCGGGTGTGGGGCTGAGCCTCCCAGCTAGGCTGGGTTCCAAACCCCTTTAAAAATATATATATGCAGTTTTTTTTTGTTTTTGTTTCCAAGTCTACCTTAGATGGATATCATGAATTTGATTCTCAATAATTTAGCATGCATGGAATCGAGCATTTTTATCAATCTAGTTTCAAAAATGTATTAACTGTCCAAATGATATGGACAAACAAGAGAAAGTGAAAACCGTTGAAAAATTCCTCAAGAACTCTTGTGATGTATTATTTTGTTTCGCTCCAATTTCATCCTCAGCAGTTCACAAATCTCAACAATTGGCATATGAATATTGTCTTGGTCAAGTCCTCAATGACAAGCAATTTCCCATTGGCATTTGAGTATGTTCAACCCAACAAGTGAAAAGCAATTAAAACATTCTTTGGGTGTCATTGTATTAACTTTAGTGATGACCATGTGATTTACCGAAACTCTCACATTGAGCCATTGAGGAATTGAGGCTAAGTCTTCCAATGCAATATGCCATTCTTTGGGTCTCATTTTTTTTTTTTTCAATTTCAGCAATGCAATAGGTAATCTCTCTTGTATAAGAAAAACAATAAATAGTCTCTTACCAGATATTTATCTCAATTTATTTCAGCAAAAAAAAAAAGATATGTATTTAATGAAAAGATATTGTGTATTTGTAAATGAGGATAGTTTAGGAAGTTTGAGGTTATGTTTCTAGTAAAATATTAAAATAAAAAGGTTAATAGGTTGTGTATTAAGTAAGAGATGTGTATCTATCATTTAGCAATGTGTGAATAAAATTTCTCAGTTTGTATTCATGTTTCATGCCAAGAAAAAAAAGTTACGCTTTGTGAAATGATATATAAGTAATAACATTTCATATTTTGAAATTTGTACATTTTTTGGAAAACATCATATACCCATAAAAATGCAAAGTCTCAGCTTAAGATATTTTATTGCATGCAATATGGTAGCCCGAAGAAAACCGCCCTATTTAGCATAAATATAAGATGCATTACAATTAAGACTAGAAGACAGTTAGCAAGTTGTCAATTTCATTATCATATTCTTTTTTGAAATAGAAGTTGAAATTTATTAGATCAACTGTCAAAAGGCTATAGTAAGCTTACATAAGAAAGCCAAAGCAACAGATTGCTCTATCTAAGCTAAAATAAAGCATTACAATCTCTGGGACATTCACTATTTAGCAAGCCTATACAAGAATGATCAAAACCTCGCATTCTACAAAAAAGAAATCATTCAACTAGCCCTCGCTTTCCAGACACACAATTGTGGTACAAACAATAATCTAGAAACGTCATAAAAGACTTATAGAAGTTTCACCAAACTCACACATGCTTGAAGAAAACCAGAAATAAAACTAATAAATAACCAGCTCCTTCCCTTTCGAGTTGGAACTTGATCTGTATTAGCCTAGTCAAAGAGTTGTTTCTTGGTTGCCCTTGTCCTCATAGTATCATCATCAACCTTTGTTGCCTTTTTTTTTTTCTCCATACGACAGCTTATTCTTGCTACCAGTAGGTCTACCTCGCTTCCTTTTCAATTGCCCACTATTTTCCTCATTCTGCACCAACGTACTAGTCCTAAATTCTCCAGTTACAAGTTCAAATTTTTGTTCCCCACTACAAGGCTCAATTTCAATTTCTTAGGAGATATAGAAATACCCTCCTCCTGGTAGCTCAGGGATATGTGTTTGACGGCGAGGACGCTACAATAAAGTTGCCAGATTATGGAGCAGTCGTTCCGGCAATTGGTTTGGAATAGAAGTACAAAAGACTAGATGTGGACCAGAGGCTGAAACCTTAGCCCTAGCTCTTGCGTTCATTGCCGTACCAGATGCAGACACTGAGACACCTACCATTTGCAATGTTAGCTCTGGTGAAGCATCCTCCATCCGAGCACCCAAAATAGTGCACTCTGCCTCATTATCATCTTCATCCAAAGATGGACCCGAGCAGGGGAGTCCTACATGAGTGAAAAATCCACAAGTAGCACATCTACCAAATATCTTATCAAACCTGAACTTGCAAAGAAATTCGACCTCGTCTTTAACACAATGCCAACGTTTGAAGGATAAAGGATGCTTGAAAGGGATCTCCACCCTAATCCAGAGCTTTCTGACTTTTTAACCATGTTTGTCAATCTCTTGGAAATCTCCAATAGTGTAGCTAATTAGGCATCGTCAACGGGCCGGGCCCATTCATAGCGGGCTTGGGCCGGGCTTTATTGTAAATCGAAGGATCCAAACCCGTCCATATAAACATATAAAGCGGGTCTTGCGGGCTTTTTCGGGACGGGTCTTGTGGGCTTTATTTATAATAAATATTTAAAGACACTAATTTTTTTTATAAATCTATATTTATATATCATACATTCCAAAGAGCAACCTCTATCAATTCAAAGAAAATGGGAAAACCGACCGTTGGATGTGATAATTACAATAAATTATGCGTGTGATTAAAAATTTAGTCAATTTCACTATTGTTTCGAACCCGATCGGATTGGTCAACTGTAGTCATTTGTATGTTTTCTTGGTTGACCGATGACATAACAACCGCGAAACGTGCTTATTTTTTTACATCACGTTTGTAAATATCTCATCGATGGATGTGCATGGACATAAGATAAAAATTTCAATTTTAATTACAAATACATTGGTCTATACCAATTTGCCTCCTAAAGTTGTATAACTTATACATTGCATTTAAATTGTTGAGGTTCATTCTAAAGCAAACATGAAGTGAAAAATGAATTTGGAGAAACCAACCGCTCGATGGAGAGATTGTAGTATTTTATGGTGGTTGTAAAAATTTCAGCCAATTTGGTTCTCGTTTCGAATTCGATCAACTAGGTCAAACTTAGTTACTCTTATAAACTTATATTTATATATCATACACTCTAAAGATCAACCTCTATCAATTCAAAGAAAATGGAAAAACCAACCGTTGGATATGATTATTACAATAAATTATGACTATGGTAAAAAATTTAGCCAATTTCACTATATTTTTGAATCTGATCGAATTGGTCAACCGTTGTCACTTGTATGTTTTCTTAGTTGACCGATGACACAACGACTGCGAAATGTGCTTATTTTTTCACATCAAGTCTGTAAATATTCCATAGATGGATGTGCGTGAACATAAAATAAAAACTTCAATTTTAATTACAAAGACATTGGCCTATACCAATTTGCCTCCTAAAGTTATTAACTTATACATTGCATTTAAATTGTTGAGGTTCATTCTAAAGCAAACATGAAGTGAAAAATGAATTTAGAGAAACCAACCGCTCAATGGAAAGATTGTAATGTTTTATGGTGGTTGTAAAAATTTCAGCCAATTTAGTTTTTGTTTTGAATTCGATCAACTAGGTCAAACTTAGTTACTCTTATAAACCTATATTTATATATCATACACTCCAGAGGGTAACCTCTATCAATTCAAATAAAATGGAAAAACCGACCGTTGGATGAGATTATTATAATAAATTATAAGTGTGGTAAAATATTTAGCTAATTTCACCATATTTTTTTATCCGATTGAATAACCGGTCAACCGTAGTCATGACATGTAAAATATATATGCACATATTCTATATAGAAGTATGAGAATGTCCAATTTCACCATAAGCCAAATTACAACAAATTCACACTCACACAAAGAGACACACACACACACACACACACACACACACACATATATAATGATGATGTGACACACTGAATATTTCCAAATATATGTGATGGGCCTTCTAGATTCTTGTCAAAGCTGAACTGCTTTCACTTAAATTGCCATAACTTCTTCTAGAAAAGTCGGAATCTCAAACAGTAAAATTTTTCAGAAACAAGACACATGGGGCTTTCCGTTCATATAGGGTACAACTCCTAATTCTATCCGAGCAGCTCCCAGTAATTCAGCGAAGTTCGGTTCTAGACATGAACTTGTAAAAGATGTTGCAAATTCACATCGAAGCAGAACTGCCTTCACTTAAATTGCCATAACTCATTCTAGAAAAGTCGGAATCGCAAACCTTAAATTTCTCAGAAACTATAAACATGGGGCTTTTCGTGCATATAGGGTACATCTCTTAATTCCATAAGAGCAGTTCCCAGTAATTCAGCGAAGTTAGGTGTTCTGCACAACAGTTTCTATGTTGCAGATTCTCGTTCAAGCTTAAGTTCCTTCACTTAAATTACCTTAACTCCTTCTAGAATAGTCGGAATTGCAAACCGTAAAAATTCCTCTAAAACTAGACACATGGGGCTTCCCTTACATATAGGGTACAACTCCTAATTTGTGATACCCAGAAAATTCGTAATTATTTTCTGAAGATTTTCTGGAATTAATTTTATGTTTATTGGACGGTTTCATGGCTTGTGGAATGAGCGGAAGTGTTTCAGATTAATTTTCATTCAGAAAATATGACTTTAGGGGTGGCGCAAAGGTTGACTTTTGATACGTTGAGATTCTCTGAAAACTTCCATCACAAAAGTTGTAGTGCGCGTCTATACGAGTTCGTGGACATATGGAACGAGTCAATTTGAGTTTGTATGAAGAAGTTATGACTATTGGAAGAAGTTTCCATTTTGGTATAAATAGGGAATTTCTGAAAAATCATTTCATAATTTCACTTTCCTTTTTCGGAAAGCTTTCTTCTCTCTCGACTGCACTTTCAGTATCTGAGTTTTTCGACTGACTCGACCCGGACCCGGCCTACCCGACCAGCTTTTTCGGCAAACTGCGGCGGTCTCCGGCGACGAAACTTTCCAGATAGGATCGTCTTCTCCGTCTGGTCGTCCCTGTGGTGTCCTCTAGCACCGATTCTCGGTGGTGGCGGCGGTAGAAGGCGGCGCAGTTGAGTGTTTTCGGACCCGATCTGTTCTCCGATCTCCGACGTCGGCGGGGCTTCAAGTTGAGCATGGGGAGCTCAGAGCAACCTCCTTGATCGATCCTTGTTGGTTGTTTGGATCGATTCACGTAAAACTTGATTCAACTCAGATTGGATTACCGCTCACGGCTTGTGAGGTAGTTTTCGACCATTTAAGCTTGTTTTCTGACTTTGACCTAGTTATGATAATTCACAAGCATGCTTAGATGAAGCTTTTTGATGTTGGGAGTTTTGAGAAATATTGAGTTTTGGCCGGCGGCGGTGCTCCACTTCCTGTGGCGGCGTTCTGGAGGTGTTCCAGCCACTTAAGGAACTATTTTTGGTATTATATATGTTCTACTCGTTGATACGAGCGTTTCGATATATAATATGCAAATTTTGGAGTTCGTATGGAATTGTTATGATTTTTACAGTTTCATACCGATCGATTTATTCGATCCGTGAGGATTCGAGCGTCCAATCGACTTGTGGTTTGGTCACATTGATCGTGGACGAATTCCGGGGACTTTGGGAGGTCTCGGATGTGGTTTCGCCTCAATTGGCGTCACTTTGGGAATTTTGATTCGATTTAGGGTTTCGAACGTTATTCCTTGTGTTTCATTGACTAAATCAGAGCTGTAATTCCTAAGGTACGTGACGTAGTACTCCTTGGATGGCTATTTTGTCGATTGGCTACTTTGTTCTGTATTGAAGACGCAGCGGGAGTTTCGAGGTGAGTAATCTCACGAAGTTCATTTACGAACGGGATTACCATATCGTTTTGAGAGTTATTTAGTAACTGCAAACTATAGTTGGTATTAGTAGGCATTTCTGAGCGGATGACTACATATATATATATTTACGTGAAATATATATGTTTTGGTGGTGTGTGGATTTATGAAAACAATATGCATGAAATGATGCTTTTTATTGTTTTGGGTTGTGGCTTTTGGAAAACAAATGATTTGTGGAAATGATTGATTTCGATTTGTTTTGAAAAGCGTTGAGATTTGAGAAAAACGTTGAGATTTGGGTATGAAAACAATAGGCATGAATTGATGTTTTTTATTGTTCTGTGTTATGGCTTTTCGGAAAACAATGATTATGGAAATGTTGATTTCGATTGTTTTCAAATGCGTTGCGATTTGTGTAACATTTTGGGTCCAGTGTGACTCCTTTAATGATTTGCTCCAAGGGACTGTGCGGCCCGAGGATCGAAGGTCTATGACCTTGGGCAAAATATCTGGTTATCACGTCTTTGGCCGGACGAGTGGTTACGTTTTCAGTTAGAGCTCTAATCTGTCTGCCATATAGGTAATTCATGGGGTAACGAGAATTGGTTATTGATAACTCATGACATTACGTATTTTTAGGGAACAAGGTGTAAGTTTATCTCGTGATTTGTGTGGGTTTATCCCGTGCTTTGTTTCTTGATTGAAACGTGATTTGTTTATTGATTTAAACGTGTGAGTTTATCTCGTGATTTGTGTGGGTTTATCATGTGCTTTGTTTCTTGATTGAAATGTGATTTGTTTATTGATTTAAACGTGTGAGTTTATCTCGTGATTTGTGTGAGTTTATCCCGTGCTTTGTTTCTTGATTGAAACGTGATTTGTTTATTGATTTAAACGTGTGAGTTTATCTCTTGCTTTGTTTATTGATTTAAACGTGATTTGTGTGGGTTTATCCCGTGCTTTTTTTCTTGATTGAAACGTGATTTGTTTATTGATTTAAACGTGTGAGTTTATCTCGTGCTTTGTTTATTGATTTAAACGTGATTTGTGTGAGTTTGTCTCGTGCTTTGTTTATTGATTTAAATGTGATTCGTGTGAGTTTATCTCGTGCTTTATTTATTGATTTAGACGTGATTCATGTGAGTTATTCTCGTGATTGGCGTGAGTTGTGTGTGGTTTGAGTTACTCATACGGGCTTGCAAAAGCTTACCGGGTTTGTTGTGTGACAACCCGATACACTATTCAAACGGTGTAGGGGTTAATCCTACAGGTTAGAATAATCGGGGCTGAAGCTGAGATAGCGCCTTTGCAGCTTTACGGTAGGAAGCTATCTTTGTGACCTTACCGTTGATAAGGACTTCCGTTGTATAGTTACTCTGAGCAGCATTTACGTTTTATTTTGTTGTTGACAATTTAATTCGTAAGCTTGTGTAATATATAACTCTATGGAGCGAGTGTATATTAACTTTGAGGGTTCAGGGCATCAGTGTGTACTTGGTTTAAAGGAAAAAAGATTCCAGGTATTTTGTATTGATGACTGAACGTTCACGCATGTATAATTATGAGATTATATATATTGATTTTCATGTGTGTAAAATCAGGGGCGTGACATAATTCCTTTTGAGCAGTTCTCAGTAATTCAGCGAAGTTAGGTATTCTGCACAATAGTTTCTGTGTTATTTATATAATATTTTTTGTTTGCGGGCTTTTACCGGTAGGGCCTAGCGGGCTTTTGGCTAGCCGGGCCTATGGGTTGGATCTGGTTTTTACTGGCTTTTTGACGGGCCGGGCTGGGCTTTTCGCCCTCAGGGCAGGCGGGCCTCCATCGGCCTACTTGATCTGCGAGCTTTTTGATGAGGCCTATAGCTAATCATAGTCACCACCCTTTCATATCGGAAAGATAGAGGGATGCCTTGTAGCGTCATCTAATACGATGATGGAGTGAAAGGAACAAACTCAATATTAGCGACGCTGCCGTAGTAGGCTAGGACTATCGGTATATGATTATAACCCCACGGGGCTTGCTTCCAAGTTCGATCACTGTTAGCCGCGTCTGGCAACGTGAAAAGGATCTGACTTTGTACTGGAGTGGTGAGAAGCTTTCCCACCAAAAAGACGTCTGCCTAGCGCATAATTGACCTACTTTTTCCCCTCAACGATAGCAAGAGAGGAAGCAAGGCGAGCAGCCGCCATCAACAAAACTCATTGTTGAAATTTACATAGAAAAACTGTAACCCTAGTTCAGAGGGAAAAGAGACAGGCGGCTCTGCTAATTTTTTCCCATGGTTTCAATTTCATCAGCATATGATGATATAATAGCATCACATATATGAAATAAATTGTATAATATGTTCTCTTTTTTTGTTTTGTTTTGAGAATAGTATAATATGTTCTTAAAACTTATAATTTGTCTACATTATTAATAGTTTGGGCTAAATACTGATTACTACCCTGTAGTTTGGGTCCAAAATCAATTCAGTCCCTGAACTTCTAATTTCATCAAAAACACCCATGCACTTTCATTTTTTTATATAATAGGTCCAATTTGTTAGTTTTCCAATAATTGAAGTTATTTAACTTGTTAACGTGGCTCATATATGGCCTATGTTTTATGATGTGGTGTCGAGGTGGCCTACATAGTCAATTTAGGAGTGAGTCCTACTATAAAATAAATAGTTTTTTTTTTAACAAATAATTCAACTATAGCGAACTCATAACAGAATATTAACGAATTGGACCTATTAGATCAAAATTGAAAGTGCAGTGGTGTTTTTGATGAAATTAGAAATCCAGGGACTGAATTGATTTTGGACCTAAACCACAAGGTAGTAACTAGTATTTAGCCCTAATAGTTTTACAGTAGGCAACGCCGAATAACATGGTCAAGAAGATTCCCTCACCTTTAATTATAAAAGAAAATGAGTCCATTTCACATGGAGAGGGAGTATCAAACATTTCTTTTTTAGGTTCTCCTCAATCATTTCACATGTTTAAGAAAATTTCAGAACACCAAAGTACATATATGACTTATAAACCTTAGAATCAAAAGAAGGGGTTTTTACTTCAACAGTGTCTGAACTCTTCGAGTACTTTTGAAATGATACCTGAACTTTCAAAGTTATCAATGTGATACCTGAACTCATTTTTTCGTATCAACGTCGTACCTGCGGTCGATTTTCGTCACAAAACCGTTAACTATGACCACATGCCCAGCACGTGAGGTATAAAATAAGGGTAAAAATCACATTTCCCACTTCCTTCAGTTTTTCACGTGTCCTGTCGTACCTTCAGTTCTTCTTCTCCATTTCTATTTCCTTTTTCATCTGCAAAATGCAATCAGATGGGATGATGACATTTCCTAGCAAAATGCTAAACCCAAAGCAAAACTTGAATCCAATTCTCTGATGGACGAACACCATCGAGGACTCCATCTCGTCGGAGTTCTCTAAGCACAACTTGATCGACGGCTTTGCTTCTCTGAATTTATTGCAGGGCGGAGCGGTGTAGACGGCTTCACAACTCTTGGCCTCCAGAAATGAGACTTGGAATTTATCTGAGATTTCAGACTGAGGGATTAGAGAGAGAGACAGAGAGAGAATATGGCTGGCAGTCCAGACCTTCTTGTGCAGCTTGCCAGAGATATGATGGAGGCGGGCCACGCCATCGTGGCACTCAGCTTCCTCACCACAACTAACATCATAGCATAAGTTCATGAATTTCATTGAGTGGCAAGAAGCTTGAATTTTTGCAAGGTAGCCATATCGATCTAGCTGAGTTCAATGTGGTTGTAGTCAGGCAGTGCTTGAAAATGGTTGGGTGGTTGAGAGAGAAGGTGAGATCTGATTTGCGGCCATGGCTTCCAATTGGAGGGGACAAATCAGAAGGAAGAAGACGTCGAAAAAGAAAAAAAAGAAAGAAAGAAAGCAAAAAAAAAACAATACGTTTGATGGTAAATTAGTCTTTTAACCTCATTAAGTGCCTCACGTGCTGGGCACGTGGTCATAGTTAACGGCTTTGTGACGGAAATTGACCGCATGTACGATGTTGATACGAAAAAATGAGTCCAGGTATCACATTGATAACTTTGAAAGTTCAGGTATCATTTCAAAAGTCATCAAAGAATTCATGCACTATTAAAGTGAAAAACTCTCAAAAGAATTATTGTTTATAAATCTAGCCTTTAGCTAGATCAATTTTACTTCAAACTAGCGTATCTCCCATATTCTTGGCCTAGACCATATATACTATGCTCGCATTGACCATATATACAAAGTCCAAATGAAATTTGTTATGTTGTTTGCCAACAGAAAATGATGTTGAAGGTTGGAGTGGTTTTAAATTGGAATATAATGTATATTTAACCTAGGTTAAGATGACTGAGATTTTTAGGGTGGAAAAGGGGTGGTGATCCTGAATTGGTGAAATTTGGTAGATAGCCATTTATGGGGTTGATGGGTATTGGTGTGAGATTAGGGCTAATGTACATATGTGTGATTATGTGATGTGAGGAGGGACCAAAAGACTAGACAGTTTGGTACAAAATAATATATGGTGGCCTCAATCCTCGTGAGGGGTCTATTTCTGTAGAGGGGTCCATGACTAGTCCATAGTCCATAGCCATATAACATTAGAGCATAATACAGCAATGGTTCCGCACCTATCCGAATTCGCTTTATCCGTGTGGTCATTTGTCATCAATTATTAAAGCGACGTAATATTCTTCTTAACACTTCGGATCCTAAACCACACTGCCTAGCGACTTCATAAACCCATTTTAAATCTATCACTTTGCGTAATTAATGAAAGGTAGATCAAGACATCAAGTTATAGTCTAAAGAGGACATCAAGTTATAGTCTAAAGAGGAGCTAGTTAACAATAAATACTATTAGGGTTTTAGGAATATGTCAAATTTATATGATAAATGATGTGAAAGTATGTGGTTCAATTTAAAATTTGATCATTCAGACCAGGGCTATATGCTGCTTCATATGATATATAGTTTGGTACATATACTTACGATTCTAAAATTATTGTTAATATGAGTGTACAAATGAGCTCTTGGGCAGATCATTGGGATTAGCTATAGGAGGTGCTTCTCCTCTTCCTCTGATTTAATTTTTATGACTAATTAAAAAAAAAAAAGTAATTGTATTGATATTGGGACTATACGTTATGCGATGTTATAATATATAAATCTAAACTCTCAAAGCTTGAAATTATTTCTAAAATACGTAAAAGAGTTTCAATTTTTGCAAAATTGCTTTTGTTTGAGGAATATTATATCATCTATTCAATCCGATGTAGACTTGTTTTGTAATTTTATAACTCATAAGAAAATTTCATGAATGCCAAGAGTATATGACCCATGTTTAATTTTTTTTCTAGCAATGCACGTGATGACTGGATAGATTGATTCAGAAAATGAAATTACCTTGTAATTTATTTTTTGAATAATATTACCTTGTAATTTTTTGACATTACAATTACCTTGTAATTTTAGTTCTATAATTCCATTTGTTTAATATCTCAAATTAAAGACATTATCCTAATTTTAGTGCACTTGAATAGGATCTTCCTCAAAAAAAACACACGAGGGTCCTCATGAGTCCTATGACTAAGCTTCGGGGTGAAGTGGCAAAGGGGATTCCTACATGACCTTCCATAAAAGTTTAAGGGCAAAAGGATAAGTGGAGTCATTGAGTGCCTCTTTAATCGACCAACTTAAAGGCATTTTCCATCTTCGGCTAAATGTTTTGACCCCCACCCAAACCCTAAATCCCTCTACTTTAACTATATTTATTTTATTAAAAAAAAACTATATTTTTAAGATTCCATTTGAAAGAAAAAAGGCATTCTCCTACAAATTAAGTAGTACTAGTCCAAAGCTAGCTCCACTAGCTAGTTTGATCATTGCATTATCAACTCACTTAACGCCATAAGAAAGAAAATTACATTGTTAATCCAAATGAAAGTATGAGCTGGGACAATTTAAAACAGGCTCTACAGCAAAAAGAATATGGGAGATACGGAAAGCTAGGACTTCCAATTATCACTAAAACGAGTGTGCAAATTGTGGCACGGCAAGTGTGCCTAATTGACTTCCAAGTCTTTAAACCAATGGATTAGAACTTGGAAGAAGTAATTATTAGGAACTATGAAAAGGGAAAAGAAATCACTTGAATAATCTGTAGATAAACGACTCCTCAATTTACTAATATATATTTTTTGCTCAATGTAAAGACTAAATCTATTGCTAGGATTACGAATAGTAAGTACTTCGGATCGATAGTAATCCGGTCGATCTTCTCCGATTTGACTAATCGAATGATGAAAATACCTCAACTAGTCAGATCCCGGTTTGTTCGTCTACTTTAACTGTAAATCGGGATCCAAACTTTCGGGTAATCTACATGTTCATGACAAATTATCATAAATTGAGTTCAGAATTAACCTCTCATTATGTCATACCGCCATACCCCTTGTAGCAGAACCGGAGGAATGTTAAGGACATGGAGCCCCTTATATTCAACTCATCAGTAAGTGAGATACATAAAGCAATTTTTTTTTTTTTTTGAAAAGGTGATACATCAAGCATTTACCCTTGGATGGTTTTTGTAGCTGCAATGAAAGTATGAAACTAAGCTGGAAGCCAATACTACAAATCATCTTTGAGAGCACCAAAATCCGCTGTGCATGGACTTCTTGTTTCGCAGTGAACAGAAACCCTAGAAACACTGGTTTTAAATTCTAAAGAAAGAGAAGATGCTGATTGGGGAACGGGACCCGGGATTTGCGGGTCCCATGTGAGGGGTAACGATGGAACATGGTTCTTAATTTTGATAGTTTTTTGGGCAAAGGGGATTTCATTAGCTTAGTGTAATCATTGCTTCACCCACAAACTAAATTAACTAATCCCTATTAGTTAAAATAAGGAAAATTCTATTTCGGGTTTGTTACTGACTTACTGGAAGTGAAAGGGTATTAATGGAAAAATGAAAATTGAGTGGGAAGTACTTGGGCCTCGACCGCGGGCCAAGAGTTTGAACCGTGACCCGCACCCACCCGACAAATCCCCGTTTAAACGGGCCGACGTGGGGGTTCTGTACGGAATATGACTAACAACTTTTTTCCTTCCCATTTTACATGGATTCTCAGTTTAACTATATATACAGGGTGTGGTGCATTTGGGGCTCCACCGCCTCCACCTCTGCTTATTATGTTGCGGCCGCCACCGAGTGCTTGCTTTCATTTTTTTCCTTCGTCCACAAATCTTTTTCTTTTTGCAAGTCAAAAGCAAACTGAATGTAATTAAGAATGCTAGGCCAAGCAGAAAAGAAGCGTTTAAGATTTTTAAGTATGATTACTCAAGCATGAAACATGCAGAGACTTGTATTGAACTTTATTGTCAACTCGGGGAGGGTTTAATATTTTTCAATTTTTTATTGAGAATTATGTTAAGGTGTGATTTGAGCTATGATAAGATTGAGTTATTTAGTCTTCTTCAAGTTGACGTATAATTTGAGAACTTTTTTTTTAATTTTTTTTTATCGAAGTATAATTCGAGAACTTGAATTTGTGAAACTTAGACTACACAAACGTTGCAAAACATTATACAAAAGAAATAATAAGTTTAAACAAATTGATTTGCAATATTCATGGTATTGGCATATATGTCTTATTGCATGAGCATTTACTATTATGTGTGTTTTCTTGACTATCTTAACTATCTCATGCATCGATGTGGAATGAGACTTAAAACAATCTTAACCGGCTAACCTGAATGATCTCTCTAATGTTGGTTGGAACAATGAAATCAAATGCAAAACATGCTTAAGCATCATTGCAAAATAACTGTTCACAATGAAATGTCAAAACGACTATCGGTAGTGTTTGCATGTAGGATCAACACGAATGATATTGATTTGGATACGCTTGATGACAAACAAATGATCTTGCTGCCAGACTTTGCCCTTACTATATACTTTACATCACTTTAAAAAAAATTGTACTATTTAAAAGAATTTTTTTTTACATATTTTACATCAGATTCTTGTAACATAATACATCAAATGACGTGATAGAAAACTCATAATCACAATCTTTTGACCAAACTAGCTGATTTCACAAACAAGGAATAAAGCTTCCTCAATTATAACAAAATTCCATACAGGAGTATGCCCATATCATTACATATTCACACCACTATTTTCATCATGAAATCAAATAAAGTTGAATCATCTTGAAAACTAATGGTGATGATGTGTGTTATATAGTGGGCCGCTCGGAGCCGTCCGATAAAAAAGAGGGCAGTGTTTTGTTCTATCATGAGCCGGCGGGAAGTGGGGTTGGGGCTCATGCGCGCGTGTTTTCTTTAAAAGCGTGCCGGAAGCCGACCGGGCCATCATGGCTCGAGCCGAGCCAACTTGGCCATAAAGATACAGCAGGCTTCGTAAGAAAGAAGCAAAGTCATAAATGGGGCTCCGGTTTTACACCGGTTGGATAGAATGGGCGGCCCAGTTAAACTAATACCAAAATAATAATAATTCCTAATCTTTATAGTATCTTTACACACAGTCTTTAAACCCTTCGATGAAGATTGAGACTGGTTTTTGGGGTACTTTTCTTGGTTGAAGAGCCTCGAACGAGTTAAATCTAGAAAATTAAAGCAAGGGAACCCAGATTTTAATTGCTGATGGGATTAATTGGGAAATTGAATTATTGATTGATATTTGGGCCCATCATTAAATATTTAATGTATTTGTACTTGTAAATATGGGAAACTGAAATTAAGACTGCAGTCATTTTGATACGTAGAGTAGGAAAGTAAGCAAGCACGAATAAACAAGTGAATTTTATGATTGGTTGTCTTTTGCTCTTTCACAAAATGACATTTTCAGGAAAGTGAAAGGTTCGTTCTCATAATTTTATAATAAAATTTGTACTATACACACATTATATATGTATGACATACATATTTGACGGCATGAAAGTCTTAAGCAGACAATAAAAAGATTACTTATGAGTTACACATCGTCAAATTCCGCATGTATATTATACATGTGTGTATAGTAAAACTTTCCATTTTATAATATCATGCAAAACTCTACAAAATAAATAATTAATTTGATAATAATCGAGCAGATAATTAATTTCATTGGTGAATAGTGTCAATTTTGTTCTTATACGAACATAATTGACTTACCTAGTAAATACACTGGCGGAATATTGAAAATGCGTATTATTATTATTATTTTTCCAATGAATTAAGAAATAACTATATGCTTAGCTGAATTTTCTTTTATTAATTATTGTGTTTTTGAACAAAAAAGTAGTCTTAGCCGTTGAAGCGGTTCTCCGGGCTATAAAAGGGAAGATGCATTGTTTAATTGAGTCCTTAGTCCTTCCTCACTGATCATAAACAACGTCCCACTCGCCTTGATCTCTAAACTCTCTGTCACCCAAGAATCGAATCCTTTTTGTTGGAGTACAGAGGGAATTGGGGACGACGAAGGGCTTCGTCTCTTTCACCCTTTTCTTCATTCACTCACATCTCAAAGAGAAAAGCGAAAGCACAAGCTACCTATCGAGCTAGCAATTCGTTGCTTTGTTTTGTTTAATTTATTTATATATATATATATTGCATTTACTAGAATAAGAGCGAAAAGGCTCTTTTCTTCAAGCTCTGCCACCACCCACCTTTGAAGAAGCACCACTCAGAGATTTTTCTTCTCTCCTTTTCCTGCTTTTCTGGGCCTTTCGCCGCCTTCTGGTTCGGCTCTGAGCAAATTGGTGGCGCATTTAAGGTTTTGGCAGAGCCTGCTTTTGGCAGAAGCGCTTTTGAAATTATTAAAAGCTTTCAACGCTGCATTTAAGAACACTCTCACTGGCACTTCTTCGAACGGAGGATTCCAACACCCAGCAACAACACTTTCCAATCCGTATACTGCTTTTTAATTTTTATCAATCTGAAAGCAAAGGAAAAAGCTGATACATCAAAGTCAAGAGCCCGGGGAGGGAGAGAAAGTGACATTTCAAGCAAGGTATGGTAGTTTAAGATGGTGTTGAGTTTGGTTTGTACTCTTTAGTCGGTTAGTTCCCGAAAACCATGTTAGTCTTTGTTTTTAGTCTTTGTGGGTTTCTGTGGAAGTTTCAATCTTTTTTTAGTTCCGGAAGGAATTTTCTCTGGGTTTTTTGGATCTGGGGTCTTATTGGCTTTCGTTTTCTGGGGCTGCCGGCTTCGTTAATTTGATTTTATATATACTAGCTTTTGTCTCATTTACTGTCCTTTTATGTGTTTCAGATCTACCAGGATTTAGTCGTTACCACAATGTTGCCTCAGAAGCAAGCAGAGGAGGCAATAGTCTCCAACTTTAGCGAGGGAGCAGATCATGAAGGAAAGGAATTGGGAGCAGAAGAGAATAAAGATGGAGAAAACGCCTCATTGTTTAGTGTCAAGAACTTTCTCTGGCATGGTGGCTCTGCTTGGGACGCCTGGTTCAGCTGTGCTTCCAATCAAGTACTACTTGCTAAAAACCAATCCACCTAAGATACAGTTTCGGTGTTTTCTTGATTTTGGTCTAATTCGTTTTGTGGTTTTTGCAGGTGGCGCAAGTACTATTGACACTTCCATACTCATTCTCTCAGCTCGGACTTTTATCCGGTATCTTGCTTCAGCTGTTCTACGGGATCGTCGGAAGCTGGACGGCTTATCTAATCAGTGTGCTCTATATTGAGTACCGGAGCAGGAAGGAGAAGGAGAATGTTAATTTCAAGAACCATGTTATCCAGGTCAGTGATACTGTGCTTCTTATGAGGACCACCAACACCACGATATTGGCTAATCTTTAAAGCAAAATATATCTGAAGTTACAGTGCTCCAAATTCCTTTTAAATCGATCTCCACTAAAAGCAGACACTGTTTTTGGTTCCAGTGGTTTGAAGTGCTTGATGGGTTACTTGGTCCTTACTGGAAAGCAGTGGGGCTTGCCTTCAACTGTACTTTCCTCCTATTTGGATCTGTCATTCAGCTCATTGCTTGTGCAAGGTAAATCCTGTTTCCATTTTTACTATCTGACGAGGTATATTTCATCTCTGTTTTCTGGATTTTAACTGTCCGTGTTTCGTTCATCAGCAACATATATTACATCAATGACAATTTGGACAAGAGGACTTGGACATATATCTTTGGAGCTTGCTGTGCCACTACAGTGTTCATACCTTCTTTCCATAACTATCGGATTTGGTCTTTCCTTGGACTTGGAATGACCACTTACACAGCCTGGTACATGACCATAGCAGCTGCTGTTCATGGACAGGTAAAAACCCACTAATCCACTGTTGTTACCTTTTTCAAATAAGATACTTTATTTTTCACTTTAGGGTAAGAAGTAAACTTTTATGGGGTGAAAAACTGAGAATGATTGCCCTTTGCAGGTTGAAGGTGTTACACACTCGGCTCCCCACAAGATGGTACTGTATTTCACCGGCGCCACCAACATACTATACACCTTTGGTGGCCATGCTGTTACAGTGTAAGCCTTTCTCTTTTTCCCCTTCCACTATTATAATTTCACTGCCTTCTACATGGCTTCTGCGTGCAGCTTTTGCCGGCGTCTTGATTTTCGAGACCCAGACAAGATAATCCTATCCACTTTTGTTTGGTCTTGGAAAGCAACAGTTAACCTCCCCACAAGCCCATTAGAATTTCAGTAAAATGGTCCTAGTTTTTTTTTTTTTACCAAAAGAATGCATGTTCTGTGTTTCAGGCTTTTAACCATTATGCAGTCTCATTCAATTTGTCTTAGACGATGGCATATTATAATTTCTATATGATAGAGACTTTCATTGTCTTTGTTTTAAGCTAGAGACTTAATTATTCAGTTCACATATCAGCTACAGTTCTAAGCTACAGATCTAATATAAAGATGTGGCATATAGGGTGTTCCTGGTCAATTTCTTGATTATAAAATGTCTCCCCATGTTCTTGTTGACCTTGAAATAGATACAATTGGTACTAAATTATTCATGTGAAAGGACTCTGAGTTTCTGATCAGTGAAGTGTGCAAAATATTTTTGCAGGGAAATCATGCATGCCATGTGGAAGCCACAAAAATTCAAGTACATTTACTTGTTTGCCACACTCTATGTTTTCACATTGACAATTCCTTCGGCTTCGGTCGTTTACTGGGCCTTCGGCGATGAGCTTCTCAACCATTCCAACGCCTTCTCTCTCCTCCCCAAGAATGCGTGGCGTGACGCTGCTGTTATCCTCATGCTCATTCACCAGGTCCTTATTCACCTATTCATTTTTTTACCCTGAGCAGACATTGTGTTTACTTTTTACAGTAACTGACACTGTAATTTTTGGGTGAAACTGTTACAGTTTATTACTTTTGGGTTTGCTTGCACACCATTGTACTTTGTGTGGGAGAAGGTGATCGGTATGCATGACACAAGAAGCATTTGCTTGAGGGCACTGGCTAGGCTTCCAGTTGTGATTCCAATTTGGTTCTTGGCTATTATCTTTCCGTTTTTCGGACCGATTAACTCTGCGGTTGGGGCTCTCTTGGTTAGTTTCACAGTCTACATCATCCCATCTTTGGCTCATATGCTCACATACAGAAAAGCATCTGCCAGACAGGTAAATATATCCATCTCCAAACTAACTTACTGTATGCTCCTGCACAATTATGCAGTATACTGTTTGTCAAGTGGCAAGGTGTAATTATCTTGATTTGGTGGGGGTGTCTGGGTCATTGTGGTGAGTGGAACCTGGGTTTGATGGGGATTCCCACAGACCAGAGTTGAGTCCAGAGAGGGAGAGAGAGAGAGAGAATGGGAGCAGCAAATGTACAAAGAACATTTATGGCTTTGATTTGGAAATGTTACGAGAAGAATTGAGATAGGTGGCCAGTCCCTTTCGTTTAGTTATACACTACAGGTGGGAAGTGTTAAAGATGAGCTGTTTTGATTTGACTCTCTCTAAATTGGGCATGCTTATACCGAACAAAAGTTTTATAGTGATCCGGTGTCTTGAAACTCTGAAACCAAATGTCATTTGAGTTACTTTAGGTTGAATCTAAAGTTACTTTTTGTTGAATCAAAACATAGTAATGTTAAGTAATTTGTTTTTACTGTATATTGCAGAATGCTGCGGAGAAGCCACCATTCTTTTTACCAAGTTGGACAGCCATGTTTGTGATCAACTCCTTCATAGTTGTGTGGGTTCTGGTAATCGGGTTCGGGTTCGGTGGATGGGCTAGCATGACCAACTTTGTGAGGCAAGTGGACACATTTGGGCTGTTTGCAAAGTGCTATCAATGCAAGCCTCCAAAGCCAGTAGTAGCACCAGCCCCACATAACTAAAAGTTCCATCACCCCAAAAGCTTGAAGATGATTCTCAGCTATCAAATCCTCTAGCAGATCTGATTCCTCTTCATATTTTGTACCATACATGGGGAAATAGTAATATTTGCCCCCCTACATGTGATGTGTGTTGGATTTTTCTCTTTTTTATTTATTTTTCAATTTTTTAAAATTAGTTTTTGAATAGTGTGTTGAGTTGTGTTGATGATTTCTTTTCCTATCACAGCATAGTTTAATTAATTAAATGAAATATATATGTTTTTAGGTATTGTCTTTTTTATATATATATATAAATATGAAGTTCCAGCTTTTGTGGTGGATATTGTTAAGATTTTGTTGTTGGGCTTGGTTTGGCTCTCCTCAGTGTCATTATTACTTGGCATGTTTCCAAAGTGGGTTATAAAATGGCAAGGTATGGGTCTTGTAACGTGGCTTTATCTCAAGGGGTGTATGTGGACTTGTTTTAATGCCTCCCTTTGACCTTAGATTCCTTCCATTTGAGAGTTTTAGAGAGTGAGAGAATGGATCGTGGACCCGCTTCACTTCCACATGGGTTGCACGTGGATTCCCCGAATATCACCTGCTGCTCTCCTCTTTCAAGTTTGAACTTTGAAGTAAACCTATAAAAATTGACTCGTTTACTGTCATACTTTTAACAAATTACATCAAACTTTTAATTGTCGAGTCTTTTATACTCTCGATGATTAGGTCCTAATTTCTTGCAATTGAAATGATATTGTGATTCATGGATGTGCATTTGATACCGTAATTCATCGACGTGCATGAGTCTAAAGGTAGGTTAGAAGGACATATACCTACATGTGATGGGTTTGTAGCCACGACCCCTATCCATAATGGATATAGGTAGCAAATGATATTGTCTATTGTGATTCATCGACATGTATGACCTAAGCTACTGAAATTGATTGAAGAACAAATACTTTAAGCTATTGAAATTGATTGAAGAACAAATACTTTAATTGACATCAACGTAGGATCAACCACCCATACTCACGACGTTTAGGTAGCAAAAGAAGTGTTGAATAAATGATAGTGTTCGTTGACGTGCAAGAACCTAAGTCCATACGTACGGTTAGAAGGGTATCCCTACCTGCGATGGATATGTAATCAATGCAAGATCGGCCACGCAAACTCGTGATGGGTAGGTAGCAAAACAAATGTCGAATAAATGATATTGTGGTTCATTGACATACATGACCTCTGCCCCTAAGGTTAGAAATTCATCGAACAATAAATACTTTGATTGACATCAACACAGGATCGACCACGCATATTCACTATGGGTAGGTAGGCAAAACAAATGTCGAATAAATGATATTTTGTTCATTGACGTATAAGAACCTAAGTTTCTAAGGTTGGAAGGGCTTTCCTATCCGCGATAGGTATGTAATTTTCTAGAGTTTTTAGGAGTTTCTGCTTTCTTTGAGTATATTTATGGAATTCCCGTCTAAAATCCATTGGCGGGGATACGTTACATCGAGAGTCAATTTGATGAGAAAATTCATTGTACCAATGATCTAAGAGGAAAGGAATTCTAAATGGGCTAATCTCATTTTGATTTCCTATTCGGGCCTGCAGCTCAATTTTTTTTCTTTCCCAGGTAATATCTTTGTTTTTTGCTTTTTGGGCCCAAACCCAGAGATAATATCGGGACGCTTGTATATGCCCCAAACGGCCGAACGCTATACACTACAGACTACAAAGCGAGAGGAGTCGAATAAGTGAGCAATCGATTCGTTAATTTCTTCCTTCCCTGAGACCCGAGTGGCTGGGGGTGGTTCAGAACTAGTCTGCAGATACAAACAAATGAGAAAGAACGGCCCAAGAGGGTTTTTTTTTGGTTTTTTCCTTCCATTTTCAATTGGAAGTATTATCAGAGTAGATAATAGTCCTACTCAGTCGCTTAAGATTGCTTGTCGTAGGAGGACAAAAGATCTGCTGAGATGAGTGAATCAAGAGCAGAAGTTGATCATTAGGCAAGTTCATGAACTTGGCTCTTCTTTTCTTTTTGAGTTTTTCGTCATTAACGTTTTTAAAAATGCCCTTTTTGATTTTGTCATTTTTCCTTTTTCTTATATGAAAATGTTTAGTCTTGATATTATATTCAATTGATTTCTGCTCTTGCTTAGGAAGCTCTATTGAAATTGTGGTGATCGGGTTTTCTTCATGTCAGTGTTTCACCACAAAAGGCTTGTCAGGGAAAACAATAATATGAAACAAAGTTAAGAGTGAAATTCAGCCAAAACCCACACTCTCAGTCTGGACTAGACATTCACGTATATTTCATATAAAAATTATTTCCTAATTTAAACAGGAAAGAGAAATTTCAATTAGATGAACTCATGGTATAGAAGATGTTCAGTGGATAGTACAACATTGAGCATATCATGTCAGCCTCCCGTCATCCGACATGGAAAATGGTCGGTTGGCGTGAATATCTTTAGAGATCCAAACAGAATTCGAAAAGTTAACGCTGATGCCCGTAGTCTTGCCTTTGCATCGGTGGTGGGGGAAGGAAAAAAAAAATTTGAAGTGAGCTAAAGGTTGATTACCATTTGGTCGTTAGCAGTTTCATATGTGCTGTTGACAGTGTTTTTGCCCAGCTTTTTCCATATGCAAGGTCCCTGGTTCGAATTCTTTTAGGAGTTTCTATATTTTTTGGCAGAACCTTAATTACCCAGCTGCAGCTCCGCCACTGCATTGGACCTTATCATCTAGACAACCTTGAAGCTGTGATGGAGCTCAAACAGCGTTAGGTGCAATACTAACACACTATTTTTCCATAATCTGTGCGCAAAGGTTTCTATTGAGATTGCAAATATATTGTTGCTTGATATATGGCTGTTTCATAATTGATACTGGAACTTTTCCTCGGGTATTATGAACACATGCCAAAATTTGGCGCCGAAAGATCTGTCTGATCCAATATTCAATATTAAATAATGCCATAATTTGACACCAAAGGATTCCTAATTAGTACTAATGTAGTTCAGTTTATTTCTTTTGGGAAATTTTTGCAAATTAAAGTAACTTAATTAAAGCTCTATTTTAGGAAGATGTGCCTACCATTCAACGACCTAAGTCAATTAAGTGAGCTTAGTTTGACAGATGAGAAAGCAAAGCATTCACGAAATAGTTTGTTGCACAGATGATCATTCTTTTCCTCTTCCACTGGTGGCGGTTCAGAATTGGTCAAATGTATCTAATAAATTTTGTATAGGTACAGATCAGAAGTGGAGCCAGAATACAACTAATTTGGAGTCGCTTGTTCCAGGGTGTTCCTATTCTCATATATCCATCTTCATAGTTGGCTACAAATCAAAGCCGATATGCAGTGATTGGGGAAAAAGCTCAAATTGGTGGTCCGACGACAAAGGAAAACCTGCCAAGATGATTGAATTCCAGCAGGAAATCCAGGTAAGAACTTCTAAGCTTCTCTTAATTTCGAGTCGTCTATAGGAGTGTAATAGCTTATATGGTCAGACGCAAAATTCCTGCTTCTTCACAGTTGATTATTGTAGCGAAGGTAGCTGCTAGTTAACATACTTATTCTATTGTGCGTTTTATTTGAAGATCGAGTCTGTCTTAGTTATATCCACTGTCTATTTCATTCTGTAATGAGTATAATATTTTACCTGGTCAGAAGTAAAATTCCTGCTGCTTGACAGTTAATTATAGTAAATAGTAAGCTAGCTACTAGTCAACATACTTATTCTATGTGCTTTTTATATAAACTTATGAAGATCGAGTCTAAGTTAGTTCGATCCACTCTGTTTCATTTTGTAGCTCTCATATTTCAAGCACACCTAAAAATGAACAAATAATACAAGTATATGTGTATTCTGTCATATTTACATTCTGTCTCACGAAACAAATTCAAACAGCAAGTAGAAGAAATTGACAAGAAGAAAGAGTGGCATCGGGAGATTACTGAAAAGCTTCACCGCAAGGTGGAAAGTGGTTCTGGATGTCTGAGCATCCACACGGTTCCAACGAGACTTCGACGAGTGAAGGATGAGGCCTACAACTGTCGCATTGTCTCAATTGGTCCTTTGCATCTAGGCAACCATGACCTTGCAGCCATGAGAGAGCGTAAATGGGCTTACATGCATCACTTATTTCAGAGAATTGAAGATCGTCAGCAGTTTCTAGAGTGTTGGAAAGAGTGCACGAGTGCTGTTTATGATTTAGACTCACAAATTCGTGGATGCTACGCTAAAAGGATGAGCCACAAAGACAAGGGACACAAGGAGCTTGCAGAAGTTGTATTAATTGACGGATGCTTCATTCTGGAACTTTTCCTCAGGTATGAGGAACACTTGAATATGACACTGGATTATCAATCTGATCCAATATTCAATAGTGCCTGGATGATCGCGGCTCTTCAGCATGATCTAGCACTACTCGAAAACCAGATCCCCTTTATGATTCTCGAACGTGTATATGAGACCATTAAGCCTCATCTAAAGAATAGTCGACCAAACTCTGTCGCTAGCCTTGCTCTTACATTTTTTCAACCCATGAACTATAAGGCCTTTTTAGAAGATTGGGACACGCAGTACAACCATTTGCTTGATGTCTTGCACAAATTTTACCTCCCAAGTAATTGTGACATCTCAGTAGAAATTGAAATGATTACCGAAATGAAACATCATTCCAGACCTGAACCAGTATTCGGCAGTACTAAAAAATGGGGATTCAATTTTTGTGCTTCAGAGCTTTCGGCGGCTGGAATCGAGTTTCAGAAGCAGCAGAGGACGGACCATTTGTTGAACATAACTTTCAGCAGGGGAGTAATTAAAATTCCACCGATTTTCATTGACGATTCACTCTTGAGGAACTTGATTGCTTTCGAGCAATGCAGTCTTGGCAGCCTGCATCACATGACATCATACGCAATTCTCTTGAAGAGTCTCATTCGTTCCCCGCGAGATATCAGACTACTTAAGCAAAGAGGGATCATAAGTTCCGATTGGATTAGAGAAGAAGAGTACTTGTCTCAACTCAAAAGTATACTTGATGAAGTTGTTGTGAAGGAGTTCTACTTTGGTGATTTGTGTGACAAAGTGAATGCTTACCATGGCAAGTTCTGGTTTCGCAGAGGTATAAAGTACATTTATCGCACTTATTTCTCCACAGCATGGAGTATGATATCATTTGTTGCAGCCATTATACTTTTCATTCTCACAGCTTTGCAAACATTCTTTACTGTCCGCCCTCGCTAACGCTTCTCATTATTTAGTCATTTATATGTGTTTAAAGTTTCATCCTGTACGGATAAGTAATCTGTATCAGGCTTCTGCTTTCACGATTTATGTGCAATCGTAAGGAGCCAAAAGCGGATCTTCTGTTCATTCATTATTGCTGCTTTTGCACTTTTCCCTTCGATTTTTTCTACAATATATACATGCGACCATGCGTGTATGACAAACATATGCTGTTATCACTTTTACGACTCAGTTACTTGAGTGAACTCATTTACCTTAACAACCACTTTTGGTTAATTGACATTCCATCAGTTGTTTTTAAGGTAGAATGTTACATAAAATAAACATGGATGAGAAACATGCATGTCCCGAATAATGTCTATTAGTTCATTGCTTCTATAACCATTTTATCTCGTTAAGGCAATCTGTTGTGTTTATTTGGTCATTTTGTAATTGAAGTGGATTGCAGAACTGAATGTTTTGGTGGCACAGGGGACTCTGTTTCCAACATTGGTATCTTAAATGTTTAATCAACTGGCTATGATGTATTATTTAATTTAATTTCTATTTTGGTTTAGGCAAGTATAAATACGCATTGCCTAGTGTGTTTGTATTTATATACACCATCGATCTTAAGAAGAGATACCGGTCAATTAACATCTACAAGTTTATTAATCAGCAACGGTTAGAGTACAAATATGAATTAAGGAGCTGGTGCCTATCAAATGAGAAATTCAATTACTATATAAATTTCTAATAGTCATAAATTCGTAAAAGGTGGCTCCTTATTACAAGTTATGGTCTTTGTAGTATATTATTATCTTCATATATAGTTGAGTTGGCGGCCGTCTCATGATAATTTTTTTTTATATTTGTTTTAATTATTAAACTTGTTAATTTTTGTATCTTTTTATAATTAAGTAGATAATGATGTGTGTATAAAATTTCTCATCAGCAAAATAGGAAAAAAAAAAGCAATCAAATAACCGAAGACGATAATTGCCACACTGATCAGGTCGAAACATATAACTTCTTCTATCAAACACATAATATCCCACCCAGTCAAACCTACCACTAAAGTTAAACCTACATTCTCTAAAGCTAGCATAGGAAGAAAGTATAAGAAAGGAGGAAATTGTATTTCAGAGAGACAGAGATACAGATTCTGCACAAATTTCCAAAGAAGAAGTTGGAGAGAGAAAATGACATCTAAGTATGAGGGTGGAGTTCATCAAAAGTATATGAGATTCTTATTTTGCCTTCAAATTAATCCTATCGATTAATGACAACCATTACGTACAGTCGTATTTACAAACAAAGTTAGAGTTCATCAAAGCTATATGAGATTCTTATTTCGCAAATCAACTCGATAGTTTAAATAACAACCATTACATTTGTATTTAAGGAAAAAAGTTAAGAATATTTAAGAAGAATAAGATGATTTTGTGTGATTTAAACTAAAATTGACTAAATTCCAAAACATAAGAACCATAAACCGAAAATTTTAAACCACATGAACAAGATCGATGACTGTAACCCAAAACCACCTGAACTATCTAACAAAAAGTGAAAAAACCAAAAATAGTACAAAGCTATAAACCAACTGCAGGCAGAAGACGTGCAGAAATATAACAAAAGGTTTCGCAAAAGAGAAAACGTAGTTTAGCTTTGGAAGTCATACAAGCATCGATCATAGAAAATACATTTCTTTAAGAACTATAAATGTCCTGGCAGATGACACAGTGCTCTGAGATTAGTCTAGCCATGACACTTCCCTCCTCAATGGCCAATGCTCTACTTCGCTTGTTCCACAGGTGCACGGCATAAGTCTCCCCTTCATTCAACTCATTCAATATCCTTTCCACCCATCTTGATTCCAAATCCTTCTTTGGCTTCCTATAAAGCCTCCAAATCCTATTCCAGTCCACCGGATAAAATGCCTCCGGAGGCAAAACCGTAAGGTTATAACCAGGTGTACTTCCCACTTTCTTAATCACCCTTGAAACCAAGTATGGTCCATTGTGACCCCATTTGTTTCCATTAAAAGTTGAAGCAAATTCATACAAGAAGTCTCTCAAAAGTGGATGCTGTATGTCAAAGATCATCACTGCACCATTTAGTCTAGTCCAGTTTTTGGACTCCGAGTCTATACTTTGTGCCCCAACTGCATTCCTCAAACCAGAGAAGTCCTTCAGAATTATGAAGTCTGTATCTAAGTATACACCTCCGTATTTGTACAGAATTGCCAGCCTAATAAGATTTGATAGGTTTTGAGACAATGGAATGTGACCTGGGTCCCTTCTCCCACTCTTCATTTCATCAAGCCAAGACTCAGCTGGTGTGTTCTTCACTAGAAATGGTAAGTCTGGCGTGATCGCGAGGATTTTGAATTCTCGATCCAGAAGTGGCTTCAGGATTCTGTATCCCAGTCCTGAATCCATGGATTTAGAGATGATCATCAAGCAGCCTTTAGGGTGAGATTTGAAGAGGGTGTCCATGGCCAAGAACTCTCTTTTCCCAAATGACTTTGCCGGTGAAAGCCATATCATGTAGAATTGACTGCTGCATCCATTGTTGAGGAACTCGAGCACCCGACTGTGGAATTTCTGCGTAAAATTATTGGATTTGAGTATCTCAAGTTCTGGGAGTTTGCGCCGGAACCACACAAGTCTCTCCTCTTTCGTGACATTGTCTGGAGGAATCAGGGGATCCAGAGGTTCAGCATTTGCAAATTCATCAATCTTTTCTTGGATGGCGAGTTTCCTTACGCTCTCAGTCTCGGTGGTCTGGTGATCATCAAGATGATGTTCATGACTTGAGCTCAAGAAAGCAGGTGGCATGGGAAGGTTAGAGACGATGGTGTCTGCATAGATGAAGAAGAATATGGCAGCAAATGCGAGGGTGGTGAAGACAGGGGATTCGACAGTGCGCCTAAGGAGCCTATAATCAAGCACTTTCTGGGATATTCTTTTCATTGTTATATATGGTACAGTCAATCAGGCCAGGTGCTAGCTTTATATAATCCCTCACATTTGGAGGTCTCTATCATACGATTTACTGCATGTGATATTCCAAGTTTATGCAATTATGTTATGGGCTATGGACCAGAGCTAGCTTGATACGTATTTCAGGTAGCAAATTCAGCAAACGACTGTAATCGCTTATTTGCTTTTTTTCAATGTTCAAATCAATCTAATTAATAAGGGCCTGATAGTCAATTTGGTAAACATTTAATGCTGCTTATCGAAAATAAATACCAATTTACATCCTCTAATCAATCGAGGAATAAAATCAGTGTCATATTTATAACTACTTATTACAGCTTCTTGTCTAAACACCTATTACATCGGCAGATCGATCAATCAATCAATAGAAACTGTAGAGGTTCAATCGGAAGGTAGAGGGGCTCACACTCAAGTGAATGTGCACACACAGACAAGTGTCAAGTTTCAATGATTTTCTAATATTAAATTATACAATGAATATAAAAGCTGTATTGGGTTAATTTTTTTTTCCATGTATACCCTGAGTCTCTCGACACACAGCCGCTCGGCGTCGTCAAGCACGTGACCGGAGGACTGGTAGAAGAAGTCGTAGAGCTCTGGTAGTCTTTCTCGACCAAAGGAAAAATGTGAAACAGAGGATCTTCAATGAACTTTGGTAGACCAAGAACTACAATCGGACTCCAAATTGATCTATGCATTTTTTATCATCGAAGAACTACAAAGAACTAGTTTGAATCCATTTTTGATCATCCAAGTTCTTCCCTGCTGTCAATCCCATCCTAATAAAAATCACTTCTTTATTTCAAAAAAAAAAAAAATCACTTCTTTGACCCAAAACTTTGAGTGACAATCCCATTTGGGTTCTTCGCTTTTACAGCGAAAGCCAAACTCAAAGCTTCAATCTTTTTTTCTCAGTTTCTGGGTTTATTATCTTTAAGTTTGTTTGATGAGCACGAAGAAAACCCAAATTTCTTTAAACCCAGAGCATGGTTGTCTTGAATTTGATGTTGGGCTGAGAGAGATGTGGAGAAGGTGAGTCTAAGGTGAAAACATGATTAAGGGATTGAGGGATATTACTGTGTTTAGGTATCTGACTGAGACCTAAACCCACAATTCCCCCTCACCAAAGCTTAGACCTTTCACCTCAATTCAGCTTCAAATTTCCACAATTTTACACGATCAGTGCCGAATTTGAACAATAAAAAAGAAACCCATTTTAGGTTTGGCATCGTTTCTTAGAAATTCGTAGTCTTTATGCCGGTTTCTGCTAGAATCTGGGTTTAAATTGGTAGGATCTGCAATTTAGAACATAGCCATTGTTGGTTTTTGTTTGGGTGTAGAAGATAGTGAGGTATGTATTAGAGCATCTCCAACGATCATACTTATATTCATAGCTAAAAGTAGTTAATAGTGAAATATAACTAGTTAGCTATTGAGTTATGCTCCCGCAGAATATCTAAATCTCAAGTTAAATTTAGATTTTAGTTAAATTTTCTGTTATCTTAGCTAAATATAGCTACAGAATTTAGCAAAAGTTAAATTTAACTTTTATTTAGGTATTCTGCTGGATTAGAATTTTAGCCTAAAATTAACTAAATATTAAATTCATTTTGAAATAAGTAGTCTGTTGGAGATGCTGTCAATGAATCTTGTGTAGTGGGTGTTAATGACAATGCCATTGAGGAATGTGGTTGTATTGGACAAATCATGGGGATGAGAAAGACGTGGTTTTGGGAAGAAACAGATGCGAGGGAGGAGGGAAGAGAAAGTGAAAGAAAAATGAGGGCAAAAAGGGAATAATTTATATAAAAAGAGAATCCACATGTTCTAAATATCATGCTCTGCATATGGTGTGCTTATGGTATAAGATAATTCAAGAAAGAGAAAAATTCAGTTACCGTCCCCAAACTATTCTGCCAAGGCCAATTTGATACCTGAACTCTCAAAAGTATCAATGTGATACCTAAAGACCTAAATTGGCATCAACGTGATACTTCCGTCCAAAATTTCTGACGGCGCCGTTTGTTTGCTGACGTGGCAAGCACGTGGGTAAAAAAAAAAAGTGAAATGACCCATTTACCCTTTTTTTTTTAGGAAAAATTCAGCTACCGTCCCCAAACTATTCTGCCAAGGCTAATTTGATACCCGAACTCTCAAAAGTATCAATGTGATACCCAAAGACCTAAACTGGCATCAACGTGATACTTCCGTTCAAAATTTCTGACGGCGCCGTTTGTTTGCTGATGTGGCAAGCACGTGGGTCCCCAAAAAAAGTGAAATGACCCATTTACCCAAATCGAGCAATTGACAGTGTGTGGGAGAAGCCAAAGGTACCAAGTACCAGCTGGCAAGTCTTTTTCTTGATCTAATTGTGCTCAATTCAAATCCAAATAAATACTTTATTATTTTAATTCTTTATTTGTTTGCACAATTGTATATATTTATATTCTTTATTTTATTTTTGTAAATAATACTTTTCTTTATTTGTTTACACAATTACAGGTGTACCCTCAATCCTCGGTTAGAACGATCCCTACTTATTCTATACTAACGATGACATTTTACAGGGTTAAATTACGCACTCATTTTGTGCGTGTCAATTTTTGGCGCCGTTGCCATGGATTGACACTCATTTCGAGCGTGTCAATTTTTGGCGCCGTTGCCGGGGATTGACACTCATTTCGAGCTTGAATTTTTGGCGCCGTAGCCAGGGATTGACGCTCATTTTGTGCGTGTCAGCAACCAAACGACGCCGTTAGGGATTTTTGACCAAAGTATCACTTCGATGTCAAAATACGTCTTTAGGTATCACATTGATACTTTTGAGAGTTCGAGTATCAAATTGGCCTTGACAACATAGTTTGGGGATGGTAGCTGAAATTTTCTTTTTTTTTTAGGAATTAACAAAAAAAAAAGGGTAAAAAGTCGATTTTGCCCTTTTTTGGACCCACGTGCTTGCCACGTCAGCAAACAAACGGCGCCGTCAGAAATTTTGGACGGAAGTATCACGTTGATGCCAATTTAGTTCTTTAGGTATCACATTGATACTTTTGAGAGTTCGGGTATCAAATTGGCCTTGGCAGAATAGTTTGGGGACGGTAACTGAATTTTTCTCTTCAAGAAAATATATAAGAAGGTTTAATGTGTTTCGACGTGACATTTCATTCCATGGGTGTCCCCGATCATGACATATCTCATTGTGGCAAATCTTGCAAAGCCCCATTTTTGTCGAATTTTCACGTTTCTCAATCTCACCATTGGTGAAACATGATTTTTAGAATGTATTTCAAATTGACAGAATACTAAAATCTCTAATAATTTTTTCATTTTTATGATTTTTCAAATTCGTGTAAAAGAACATACCATTGGTGAAGCATGTTTGATAAGCTGCACTGCAAACACTTAGTTGCAAACACTCCAACTAAAAGAACATATCAGTGATTGCTTTTACTGATTGTTTGATGCCTGTTTTGATTTTGAATCTTGGTATAGTTTATGTTGAAATCTGATGGAAGTAAATTTATATTCTTGGTGTACCGTGAAGAATTCTGATTTGTTTTAACACCCCATAAAAAATCTGATTCTGATAACGTTTTGATTCATATTGTAGTATTGTAAATTCATGTTCTTGGTTTTCTTGATTGAAGAAAGCGACTTTGAAGTGAATTGCGAAAAACAGGTATTTGGGCCCGAAAGCCCAGAAGCCTGGCCCCAAATGAAACGGGCCAGTCCTTGTTGTTTGCAAAACGGGCTTTGGGCCTGAATCGTAAGAAACGAGCCAGTCTCGGGCCCGACAAACTTTTAGTTGGACCTGGCTCGTACCCATCCCTACAGTGAATAAGTAAGAACTATTGACATGTTTACTTACTTGGAATGGAAAATAATCATGAATCGGAGACAACTGGAATATAATGAGAGAAGAAATGAATCGGTATTGATTCCAGAAGAGTTGATTCCTAAACTCATCTCCCCCCTTCATAATCAAATTCCTGAGTATTCAGGAATCGATTCCTTATAAGGAGGTGGGACCTACACCCATTCCGATTCCTTCATGTGTTAGTAAACGCGGGAATATTTTTACCCGGAATCATTCCGATTCCTTTATGTGTTAGTAAACGCAAGAATAAATTTACCCCGTAATCATTCCCTCTATTTTCATTCTCATTCCAAATAAGTAAACGTGTCATATAATTGTGACACATCTCATTTATAGTTGAGGTTTTAGCTCTTCAATTTGGACTTTGTCCCAAATTCAAGAGATAAATCTTAAACACCATCGCTTTGTTAATTAATTTTATGTTCTTTTATAATCTACCTTAAATCTTCTCATCTTGTAATATCTAAGTAAAACTCGTAATCCCTAAATACACCTCCCGAACATTGCCAATTTGCCATGTGTGTAGATTCCAGTATATAGATCGATAACCCTAAAAGTATATGTCATATACTGCCACAAGTGAACATAGCTATAAGAACCTATATCTTTGCAAACTGAAAGTGAAAGGATAGCTAGAGAATGGCTTTTGATTGATCAAAGTATATGTAATTTCGTTTAGATAACAAGAAAGGAGAAGAGATCGACGTGTGTGTGTACATGCCCCGGAAAGGTTTCTGTACTTTTGGTTAAGCTTGAAATTATAAGCCCAACTGAAACGGCCAATCGCTTGTTCAAATCCTTTCTGCATCTCTTCAATTTTCTCTGTTCTCCGGCCATCTCTTCTATAGGTGAGTTCACCATCGATCTTATAAACAAGTTTTTTTTTTTTTTTTTTTGCTGAATGTTGAGGATAGGAGAGGAATAAAGCCTCCCTATCACTCCATTTTATTAATTAAAGAAGAAGAATTAAGGAGGAGGACCAACACCAATACCTCCTAAAAAAAAACAGACTAATTAAAATGAAATTGAGGCAGATCTCTAATGTTTGTATTACAATATGATATGATACTATAAATGGTGAAAATTCATCCCACCACACCAAATTAGAACAAGACGTACCGTGATTGCCAAAGCATAAACTATTTTATTCCGTTATCGAAAAATATGAGAAGCTCTAAAGTTCATATATATGAGAGATTTGGTATAAGCAATTTAACCAACGAACTCGAAGAGACCAAGGGACAAGAGACGGTGTACGGATATAATCAAGTACCAGAGATGAATCAACCTCCAACCAAATATGTTTTCAATCCCGAACCCAAGCAAGCTCAATAGCATTAATGACATCTATTATCTCCTCTGCAACCGAACTAGAAATCTCAAGATTTTGAGGTAAAAACACTAAGAAATTGACCATTATAATCCCGGAAAATAGCACCGCAACCACCGACTCCCTCTTGATCTTATAAAGAAGTAATATTTATGTCCGGCAAATAACACAATGCGCCGATATTAGTCTAGCCATGACACTTCCCTCTTCAATGGTCAATTCTCTACTTCTCTTGTTCCATAGGTGTAGAGCATAAGTCTCCCCTTCATTCAACTCATTCAACATGCTTTCCACCCATCTCGACTCCGATTCCTTCTGAGGCTTCCGGAAAATCCTCCGAATTTTATTCCATTCCACCGGATAAAACGCCTCGGGAGGCAAAATTGTAAGGTTGTAACCCGGTGTGCGCCCCATTTTCTCAGTTACCCTGGAGACCAAGTAAGGTCCGTTGTGACCCCATTTGTTTCCATTAAATGTTGAAGCAAATTCTCCCATGAAGTCTAGTAGAAGCGGATGGTTTATGTCGAAGATCATGACTGCATTGTTTAGTATGGTCCAGTTTTTGGACTCTAAATCTACGTTTTGTGCTCCAATTGCATTCCTCAACCCCGAGAAATCCTTCAGAGTTATGAAGTCTGTGTCTAAGTATACACCTCCATACTTGTAAAGCACGGCAAGTCTGATCAGATTGGCTAGGTTTTGGGACAATGGGATGTAACCTGGGTCTCTCCTCCCACTCTTCATTTCGCCAAGCCAAATTTCACCTGGAGTGTTTTTGACTAGAAATGGCAAGTCTGGAGTCACCGCGAGTATTTTGAATCCTCCATCAAGTAATGGTTTCAGGATTCGGTATCCGCGTCCCGAATCCATGCTTTTCGATAATAGCATCAAACATCCTTGAGGATGAGCTTTGAAGAGGCTGTCCATGGCGAAGAATTCTCTTTTTCCGAATGACTTCGCTGGTGAAAACCATATCATGTAGAATTGAATGCTGCATCCGTTGTTGAGAAACTGGAGAACTCGACTGTGGAATTGCTGCGTCAAGCTATTGGACCGGAGTATCTCCAGCTCTGGAAGCTTCCGCCTGAACCACACTTGTCTTTCTTCTTTTGTTACATTATCGGGAGGGATTAGAGGGTCGTAAACTTCATCTGGACCTTCATCAATGCTGATCTCTTCTTGGATATTAGTAGTAGTAATCAAGGTTGGTTCCTGGCGATGGTCAACAATTTTATGACTTTTGAGGTCAACCGGATGCATGGGAAGGTTAGAGATCGAGACTATGGTGTCTGATGAATATAGGAGAAAGAATATGGCAGCAAATGAAATGGTGGAGAAAATAGAAGTTTTGGCAGTGCGTCTAAATAGGTTATAATGAAACAGTTTTTGCGATATTCTTTTCATTTTTAAGAGAGTGGAGTGGGGTGAGGATTTTTTTGGAGACATGGTACGTACTGATGAAGAATACAGTATACTTCTGAGAAAGCCATTTTATAGTAGATGAAAAATGAAATAGAAGCTAAATTAATATCTACTATTGAGGAAGTAAGGATTACCTGTGGAAGACCTCTTGAAACGTTAAAAATTTGGGTCATGAATCACCATCTGTCGAAGCTACTAATTAAATGCATGAATGAGAATAAATCAGCAAATTAATTTGTCTGATTTTACATGTTGATAATTAATTTATGTCCTAATTTACTGTTCAAATGAATGTTGATTAGTTCTGCTTTCATGGCCATCTTGTCAAACACCAAATTCTGCTTACTAAACACAATACCAACTTCATCCTGAATCAATTAGGGCCACGAAAACTATTGAAATTAATGGTCGCATGTCGTGCTAGACATTATACCATCGGCTCAATCAACCAATAATGATAAATTTAAGACTAAGAGGGACACGCTCATCAATTATTATACCATCATTAATTATCATTTGTTACAAAAATGATATCTTTCTCTCAAAAAGCTGGTGAAAATCATTTTATTTAACAAAAATTCTTCTATGTATGGTGGTGCAAGCGATCCATGCCCAACACTATTAGCTGATCTTAATTCTTGATATTTGTAGTCAATTTTTTTAAGGGCTAAATACAAATTACTACCCTGTGGTTTAGGTCCAAAATCAATTCAGTCCCTGAACTTCTAATTTCATCAAAAACACCCCTGCACTTTCAATTTTGATCTAATAGGTCTAATTTGTTAATTTTCCGACAATTGAGTTATTTAACTTGTTAATGTGGCTCATATATGGCCTATGTTTTATGATGTGGAGTCGAGGTAGTCTGCATAATCAATTTAGGAGTGAGTCATGCTATTAAAAATAAATAGTTTTTCAACAAATAATCCAACTATAACTTCAACCCATAACAGAATATTAACGAATTGGACCTATTAGATCAAAATTGAAAGTGCAGGGGTGTTTTTGATGAAATTAGAAGTCCAGAGACTGAATTGATTTTGGACCTAAACCACAGGGTACTAACTAGTATTTAGCCCTTTTTTTAATAATAAAAAAGTTCACTTAATGTTATCCAGCTATCAGCTTCTATTAATGCCAGTCCACATCAATTAGTGCTCTGAATCCCTTCTCATCTATTTAATGATCTCATCAGATTAAAACGATAAATACGCCTCATTTTTTATTTTGAATAATAATTTTTTGTTTTGTGAAAAAAAAATTTATGCACTGACAGTGCAAGTGATGCAGCACCTATATATTAATTATCTCAATTCTTGATATTTATAGTTAATATTTTTTTATAATAACAAAAAAGTCAACTTGTTGTTATCCAGCCATCCATTCATGTTGGTGCAAGTGTAGATCGGTGCTCTGAATCATCCCCTTTGATTTTGATGCTTCTATTTTGCTAGGTAATATATTAGATTTAAAATTGGGAGGAATGTGTTTACCTCTAAGATGTGAGAAATGAGCATTCATTCCCCTCATATTTAGAGTCGACAAATTTGTTGAATACCTTATCAGTTATCTCAGTGTAATTAGTGTAGTGTTATGTGTGTTGAAACTTACTTTATTAACTCACATTTATTAGAATAAATTGATATTTAAACTCCGATCAGCGTTGGCGGGATTAGGACCAAAGTGTGGGGGTTCCATATCAAGAGACTCTTACCAACTCGACTACTTGTGGTTGTTAATAGTTTGAATCGTAAGATGTCATCCTTACTGTTATAAATTTTTGCATTAATGAAATTATTTCTTTTCTCAAAAAAAAAAAAAAAAAAAAAAAAAAAAGAATACACCAACAGATTTGAATTGAACCAGGAAGGTGTGACCCAACTTAAGTTTGGGCCTCAGACTTATGAATGAACCTCACTTTGGGCCTTTCCGGGTGAAATGCCGTCGAAGATAGTATAAGCGAGACGGAGCACTTTTCCCTCGAAAAGCTTATCCTCTTCTTCTCTCAGAGCTTCAGCTATGGCTTCACTCATACTCGGAGCTCTTCCTATCCCCTCCCAATCGCTCGCTCTGAACTCTCGCATTTCGTTTTCTCAATCCGAAACCCTAGCCGTTTCACTTCCTTCTCCCACTGCTTCGCTCTCAATTTCCACCGCTACTTCTCCCTCAGTCCCTTCAGGTACTCATCAATTTCAATCCCTCCCTCGGTAACATTTATATAGCTCTGTGTTTCTGTTTTGAGTATCTATATGCCCTAAGTTTCACGCTCTGTTTCTTCTTCAGTGTACTGTGGCAGAGGCGATAAGAAAACCGAAAGAGGAAAGCGTTTCAATCACTCTTTCGGAAATGTAAGTCCTTTTCTGACTTTGACCATTTCATCGTCCTAATTTTCTTACAAGTTTGTTGAATTTTCCTCAATTTTGAATGTTCTGTGAAAAAAATTTGAAAATTGTTTTGCTACAGGCGAGGCCAAGGAACAAGAAGAAAGGGAGAGGACCGCCTAGGGTTCCGGTACCGGCGGCTCCGCCTAAGAAAGATAAGTTTGAGGACGATTCGGTCGTCAAGGTTGAAATTGATGAGTCCTTGTCTTAGCTAATGGCTGATGCCAATCTGTTTCATTTCTATTTATAATTGTAATTGTATGCACCTTGGATATGCTTTTATTTGATGAGTACTTTTCTTGGTCTTCTTTACTATTAATGAATTGAGCTTTGAAATTCCGTTTCCATTTGGTAACTTAGTTTTCTTTTCCTTGTAGTTTAGGGAGACAAATGCTAACATATGCTTTATGATTTAGCTATTTATTTATTTGTCTGAAATTTGGATTAGTCTGTCAAATCTTGTCTTCTTGGAAACACATCGTAGGAAAAGCTGTTTGTATCGCCGGCTTTGAACATATTTTTTTTTATAGTTTATAGGGAGTTATTGCCGCCTTAGTCCCACCTGGTGGTATTTCCTTCATTCTTCCTGTGCTTCTTCATGAACCTGTATCTTGTCTACCCATTTATGTAATCCAAGTACCTGAAACCTCTAGGATTACAATGGTATCGGAAATAACTGAAGAGAAGGATGATGAGAGTAGTTATTTTGTTGATCCACAAGTCCAGAAGGAGAGAATATGGCGTATTATAGAGTATCAGAAGTCTCTTTATCAGTCTTCTGCTTCGTCATCTTCCTCTTCATCCTCTGCTGCCTCATGTTCCTCGTTCTCTTCATCTCAAAAAAGAAGCAGTTCGTTAAGTTTGGTTCAAGGAGGAAACACGTCTTCGCAGATATCAGAAATAATTGAAGAGAAGAATGATGAGGACAGTTGTTGTGTTGATCCAGAAGCTCAGAGGGAAAGGATAAGGCGGATTATAGAGCATCAGAAATCACTTTGGCAATCTTCGTCTTCCTCATCTTCCTTGTCTTCCTCTGCTGCTTCTTGTTCTTCATTTTCTTCATCACGAAAAAGTGGCAGTTTGCTGAGTTTGATGAAAGTAGGAAATACATCCTTGAAGAGATTATTTGAGATGGAGCATACTAGTCTGGCTAACCATTTTGATGATTTGAGTGGCTCACCTGTAATTAAGCCTATCCTTCTCTGGGGCAGTGATACAGACAATGAACGTGAAATATATAATCCCTGGCCATCCATCATGCAGTTTGGCCCCAGAAATGATTCTAGGATTGATAGGCAAAGTAAGTTTGCTTCAGATGGTAGTGTCATTGAAAGTGATGGTTTCCATAATAGAGAGGTAAGAACTGGCAATCGGAAGTTGACTAGGAAGAAGTCCTTTAGGAGATTGCCAGGATTTGGCATATGGAGATGCGGAGGATATAGAATGAGATTAAGGTTGAGACGGCTTAGGATTGCTTTTTGTAGAAGAAAATACTGATATTTGTCAGCAGACTTGTAATACAAGACATTCTGATTTTTATAAAAAAAGGTTAGCTTTTTATTAAGCATTCAGATATCGAAACAGGGAATATCCACCACTATTTGTTTACAGAATCTGAGATTTACATTCAATTGATGATTTACTTACACTGGAGCAAAAAAAATCACAATGAAAGGAAGAACAAAAAGAAAAAGTTATGAATGAAACAAAAAATGAAGGAAACTTTCTTATATCTAAATCCAGCAACAGAGTACACCACCAGATAGGAGGGTATCAATTTTCAGTCTGTGACTTTGCCACAGGTTGAAGATGCTTCACTATATTTCTAGATACGAAGATTCTTTAAGAACTATATATGTCTTTACAGATGACGCAGTGATCGGAGATTAATCTCTGCATAATGCTTCCTTCTTCGATTAGTACTCTGCTACTTTGCTTGTTCCATAGGTGTACTCCATAAGTCTCCTCACTAAGCTGAAGCAGCTTCGCGTTTATCCATTTAGTGTCAGCATGGTTTTTCGGTTTCTTAAACAAGCCCCCAATTCTAGACCAATCCACTGGATAGAAAGCCATACGAGGCAGGACTGTAAAGTTATATCCAGGTCTGTTTTGCACTCTTTGGACCACTCTGGAAACAAGATAGGGTCCATTGTGACCCCATTTATTCCCATCAAAAGTCAAGGCAAACTCCTCGATGAATTTGCGCAGAAGAGGATGATTCATATCAAACACCAGCACTGCATTGTTCAGTCTGGTCCAGTTTTTCGACACTGCATCCATACTTTGTGCACCGATTGAGTTCCTCAACCCCGAAAATGATTTCATGACAATGAAATCCGTGTCCAGGTACACACCTCCATACTTGTATAAAACTGCAAGTCTCAATAAATTAGACAGGTTCTGAGCTAATGGAATCTCACCAGGGTCTCTGTTGCCTGTCTTCATCTCAGCAAACCAGGCCTCAGCTGGGGTGTTCTTGAACAGAAATGACAAGTCTGGCGTCACAGCATGAACTTTGAACCCGCGATCCTGCAGCGGTTTCAGAAGCCTGTAACCTCGCCTGGAGTCCATGGTTCTCGAAAGAATCATCAAGCAACCACGAGGGTGAGCTCTGAATACACTCTCCATCGACAGGAATTCTCTGCTTCCAAAAGACCTCGCAGGCGATATCCATGTCATGAAGAACTGAGTATCACACTTATGGTCAAAGAATTCAAGAACTCTACCATGAAACTGCAGCGCCTTCTCGTCTGAATCAAAAATCACAAATTCGGGCAGCTTTTCCCGAAACCAGCTGATTCTTTCTTCTTCAGTGACATTGAAAGGAGCAACAACAGGACTTGTATCTTCTGTATCAACTTCAACGACATCAAGGACATTTTCTTGCATAGAACGCAGCGCTTTACGAGTTATATCAGACTTGATGAACTGGCGTTCGATACTATGAGTCTGCAGCACCTGAGAAACAGCTTTATCTTTCAACTCAACCGAGTTTTGGGAATCAGTATATATGATACCATCTGCATAAATGATGAAGATGATTGCAACAAGTGATACAGTGCAGAAGATGTGGAACTTCGCCAGGCTAAGTAGGCGGCTGTCGATTCGGCTACTCATCATTATCAGAGTTGCATGGGAGAAGAAGTGAATGTGAAGAAATATATCTCTAGAAAGACTCTCATGGCGAATAGACCAAAGTATTAAGACGACACACACGCTTATAGAAAGAAAATTCTTATAGAAAGAAAATTCTTGCAGGCTTCTTCTGTACTAGCCTACCAGGCGTCTGGTTTTGAAGCAGTCAATATGCGACTTTTTGGTAAGAGTAAGATGCTGAATAAAATGATAAGCCGCCTACAATACGCTAAAACCAAGAAGCACTGTTTTGTATGCATATAAAAATGATTAGGGTGCATCGATATAATAATGATGGTGATTGGAACAATGATCTTATTTTATGTTCAGGGAGTTTTCCCCAGTTACGAGCTGCATTTATTTTCAATGGCTTTATAAAAGGGAGGATTCGCATTTGCACCAACATAAATGGATAGTTAGATTATATTAAATATACTCTTAGGTTATTAATAAAAATATTAATTATAAATATGAAAGGTTGAGATAATTTTATAAGTACGTTTGCACTGTTGGTGCATAGAATAATTTTCGTTTTATAAAAGATAGGAAGGTTTAGGGATAGAAATCATTTTAGCATCTCTTTTTCAAATGAAATTTCAGTTGTATTAAGAATGGGTGAAATTGAAAAACCCTAGCAGAAAAATGAGAAACGCCGTGTGGGAGTTATCCCTGTCTGGACGGGACAAAATGGACCTTGTGTCCGGAGAGCGGTCTGGTCGGAGTAGTGGTTGCGAGGCAACGAAGATGCACACCAGAGAGCCGGACGGCGTAAGGTAGAGGCGAGAAGATGGCAGGAGGGTGAAGCCAGTGTCTCCTTGCCCTTGGGAGGAGCATGGAGGGCCTGCTCGGTGTTTCGAGGTGCTTATGCTGGCTCGGAGGTCGCCGATTGTTGACGGCAGCGTGGGAGCAGCGCCGAGGCCCACTGTGTTTTAGATCGGATCGGTTGATCCCGATCTGGGTTGAGTGCTTCGGCTTTGACCTGAGGAAGGACGACGTGGCTTGCTGGAGGAAGGTAGGAGACGGTGGCGCGGCTGCTGCTGGTGAGGCACCGGCGAGAGGGTTGGGTCGCTACGTCTGCAACCAATTACTTCAACGTGGGCCTGGTGAACTTTGGGTTTGGGCTTTGACCCTTGACCCAACTTGTTTTTCTGCTTTGTTTTATTGTTATTTGCATTTAGTAAAATGTGGCTCTATGCCGGCAATAAGTCCCTACCACTATTGGGTGGGGCGGCGTGGGCTTTGTCCTGGTATGCACACTTTGTGTGCCTTGTCTGCTCTAGGTTGGTGGCGAGTTATTTGCTTCGTCAAATGGACGTTGCCACTTGCCACCTAGTGGCAGGATAAGACTAAGTGTCGTCAGATTTAATTTTTGGCGGCAACACAGGAGGAAAGCTGTGCTAAAGCTGGAAATTATGCTATGTTGTAATCGGGTTACATATCGAGTTATCTTTCCGCTATGTTATTGTTATGTTAAAGCTAGGGGTCATCATTTAGCCCGTGGGCCTAGTGGGCCGATGGAGGCCCGCCGGCCCGGAGGGCCAAAAGCCCGGCCCGGCCCGCCAAAAAGCCCGCCATAGGCCCGGCCCGGTGGGTAGTGGGCCGGGCTTGGTTTAGGGGTTAGAAACCCGGCCCGGCCCATAGGCCCGGCCCGCCAAAAGCCCGCTAGGCCCGGCCCGTCAAAGCCCGCTAGGCCCGGCCCGTCAAAGCCCGCAAATAAATATATATTATATAAAATTATATATATATCAATATATGTGTGTGTGTGTTTATATATATACACACACACACATATAAATATATATTTGTGTGTGTGTTTATATATATGTGTAATATATATATATATAGATCTATATATATGTGTGTGTGTGTGTTTATATATATATATATATATATATCAATATATATGTGTGTGTGTGTGTGTGTGTTTTTATATATATATGTGTGTGTGTGTGTTTATATATATATATATATATATATATATATATATATATCAATATATATTTATCAATATATGTGTGTGTGTGTGTTTATATATATATATATAGAGATATATATATATATATATATATATATATATGTGTGTGTGTGTGTGTGTGTGTGTTTATATATATATATATATATATATATATCTATAGAGAGAGATATATATATATATATATATATATGTGTGTGTGTGTGTGTGTGTGGAAATTTTTATACTTCTATATAAAATATGTGCTAATGTGCATATATATATATATATATATATATATATATATATTCTACATATCGGTTGACCAATCCGATCGGATTCGAAAATATGGTGAAATTGGCTAAATTTTTTACCACACTCATAATTTATTGCTATAATCACATCCAACGGTCGGTTTTCTCATTTTCTTTGAATTGCTATATGTTTCTCTTTGGAGTGTATGATGTATAAATATAGATTTATAAGAGAAACTAGGTTTGACCTAGTTGATCGAATTCGAAACGAAAACCAAATTTGCTGGATTTTTTACAATCACCATAAAATATTACAATCTATCCATCAAACGGTTGGTTTTTCCAAATTCATTTTCCACTTCATGTTTGCTTTAGAATGAACCTCAACAATTTAAATGTAATGTATCAAGTCATACAACTTTAAGAGGTAAATTGGTATAGGCCAATGTATTTGTAATTAAATATTTTTTTTTTAATCTTATGTCCACACACATCCATCAATGAAATATATACAAACGTGATGTAAAAAAATGAGCAAGTTTTGCGGTCATCACACCATCAGTCAACTAAGAAAACATGCAAGTGACTATGGTTGACCAATCCGATCGGGTTCGAAAATATGGTGAAATTGGCTAAATTTTTTACCACACTCATAATTTATTGCAATAATCACATCCAACGGTCGGTTTTCTCATTTTCTTTGAATTGCTATATGTTGCTCTTTGGAGTGTATGATGTATAAATATAGATTTATAAGAGAAACTAGGTTTGACCTAGTTGATCGAATTCGAAAAGAAAACCAAATTTGCTGGATTTTTTACAATCACCATAAAATATTACAATCTATCCATCAAACGGTTGGTTTTTCCAAATTCATTTTCCACTTCATGTTTGCTTTAGAATGAACCTCAACAATTTAAATGTAATGTATCAAGTCATACAACTTTAAGAGGTAAATTAGTATAGGCCAATGTATTTGTAATTAAAATGATTTTTTTTATCTTATGTCTACGCACATCTATCGATGAAATATTTACAAACGTGATGTAAAAAAATGAGCAAGTTTTGCGGTCATCACGCCATCAGTCAACCAAGAAAACATGCAAGTGACTATGGTTGACCAATCCGATCGGGTTCGAAAATATGGTGAAATTGGCTAAATTTTTTACCACACTCATAATTTATTGCAATAATCACATCCAACGGTCGGTTTTCTCATTTTCTTTGAATTGCTATATGTTGCTCTTTGGAGTGTATGATGTATAAATATAGATTTATAAAAAATTAGTGTCTTTAAAAATGTATTTATCAATAAATTTGTATCTATATATAAATATAGATTTTTTTGGGTACAATATAGTTATATAGATTTGTTATATTTGGTTGTATTTGATAATTATCCAATGAATTTCCAAACCCCTTAAAAAAAATATATCATATGTTTAAAACTTCTTTTTTTAATGAAGCCCGGCCCGGCCCGTAAATACGTGGGCTACCCGGCCCGGCCCGAAAAAGCCCGCAAGGCCCGCCTTTCCGGGCCGGGCTTGGATCTTGCCATTTATAATGAAGCCCGGCCCGGCCCGGCCCGCTATTTTTAAAAAAGGTAATTAGGCCCGGCCCGGCCCGGCCCGTTGACGACCCCTAGTTAAAGCAAATTGAGTAGCTACTTGTACATTCTTTGTTAGTTGGTACTTGTTAGAATAAGTCTCTTGTAGAGCTTTCTGATATTATTTCAGAAAATACTCTAGATGCTTATTGTAATCAGGGGTTTAGGTTCAATGTCCCCTCCTTGTATTTGATAGTTTCATTAATCAAGGCATAAGGGCAGCCGCACCAGCCATTTATTCAAAAAAAAATAAAAAATAAAAAATAAGATAGGAAGGTACCTACCTGGCCATTTGTGAACAGCCTCATACTTTTATCAGGAGCTTTTTTTATTGAAATGATAAAGTAGAAGGAGCTTTTTTAGAGTTGAATTGCTTTCTAAGATAGTGGTGGATTATTCGTAAGTTTGGGGATGGACCCCCCTTCCATAATCCATACCTCTTTTTGTTTTTTTTTTTAAATAACCTCTTTTTGTCTTTTTTGGGTGCATAGTTTATTTATGCTAACTATTTATCAAATTTGATACCTGCATTTGGAATTGACCCGAACCGTTTGCAACAACGTGGCCTCCCAAGCGAACCACACATCGATAAAAGCAAACCCGACTTGAAACCTAAATAAGATTCAAAATCGAGATTCATGTCTGAATTCAGAATCGACTAGAATTTTAAATTCGGATTCGTGCATAACCCATTTGCAAGTTACTATTTAGTAATAATAATGCATCGTCTGAACCGAACCACAAACCAAACATACAAAAACCGTTGAGGAGTCGATGAAAATAACCGCCAATAGCTGCCGAAAAATCATGTATTTCCTTTAAGACAGCCTCATCATAGTCTGTGGCGGAATTGTGCAAGGAACCCCCTTTGTTTTCTAAAATCTAATGTATATTATCTATATTTATTTATTTTATTAATTTGTATTAAAAAGTCAAGATTTTTTTATGGAGATGTTAAACGAAGATGACTAGGTAATACTTAGGGGGTTGATGTTGGTGCAGCACCATATAAGAGGATGTGCCCAGTGCTTAAGATTCAACCAGACCACCGGTCTTTTATTTCTAATCTCCATTCTTGTCTGGTAATGAGATTAGACCCCGTAATCTTCACAATATTTCTTATGGTTGGATTGCAAACCATAAAAAGCGCGCATAAAGTATGGGGGTCGATTGGGGATCATTGCCCATGTGTTTAGTAACTTGCCATGTTCTTTCTAGCATTTCCTCCTCATGCGTCCCCTTCTTCGTCGTGGACCTATAGGTATTATTGCATAAAGCTACTGCTGCTTCTTCTTCTTCTTTTTTTCTCTTTCTTTTTTATATATTTTTTTCTGGGTCAAAATTGCATTATATAACAAAACTAATGAATTATAGAAATGTGTTCTGTCTTATTCCTTATACATTCTCTTCTCTGTTCCAACATATGTAAATATGGAAGAACCGACTGTTTCTTCATTTGGGGGGCAAAAGATTTTATTCTCAGGCGGCTTGCTATTCCGGAATTTACAAACATCACTTCTCCTTCACAACCAATCAATTCCCTTTTGTTGCCAATGATTGTTTTTTACCAGATTACCTGGTTCCCGGTTTTACCTCAAGGTCTTTTACCTGACAAGGAGCACGCTGCAAAATTTTCTATGTTTCCTTCGAGAATGGGGGAGCTTTTTGTCTATCAAGATTTAAGCAGTTTTTCATCCTATCACTAAGGGAATCGGCAGGGTTAATATTTGCCTCATCCTCCCTGGCATCCTCTGTAACCCCCATTTTTGGCCTACTGGGCATCTCCCCCCTCCGCCCCATGGCACCTCGATATATTCCAGTCACATGGACTCCCCCGCCAGAGAACTGGTTCAAAGCAAATTCAGATGGCTCTTTTCGTGATCCCAATCATGCTGGCTTTGGTGGTATTTTTAGAAACAGTGCGGCAGCTTTCTTAGGCGCCTTCTCTTGTAAAGCATTTGTGCCATGGGCAATCGACACTGAGTTATTAGCAGTAATGGCGGTTGTTAAAGTGGCAAGTGATCGTAACTGGTTTCCTCTATGGTTAGAGACCGATTCAATGTTGGTTATGCACTATTTCAACAATCCATCCAAGGTGCCTTGGCGTCTTCGTACTAGATGGAAAAACTGCGTTGCTTCGATTCGCCATTTGCAAATGCACATCTCCCATATCTATAGAGAAGGGAACCGTGTGGCCGACAAGCTGGCTAATTTTGGAGCCATGAACGACAGTCCAACTTGGTGGGATTCAATTCCGCCTTTCCTGATGAGCGCCTTTGGTCATGACTATTCAGGCCAGACGGACTACCGGTTTCGCTAACGGGTTCAGTGCGCTAGTTTGGTTTCTCTAATTCTCGACAGTTTGATCTCAGTTTCTCTTTTCCTGTGATCTTAATTGGTTCTTTAGCCAGTGCCTTCATGGGCTCCTTTCTGGAGTTCCAACTTGTACTTTCCTTTTTAGTTGCTTGATCTCCTATGTAACGAGCTCGGGGTTCAGGTTGTTATGTCCCCCCGTTGCTTTCTTCCTTTATTAATTTGAACCGGGCGTGGGGCTGAGCCTCCCAGCTCGGCTGGGTTCCAAACCCTTTATTAAAAAAAAAAAAAAAAAAAAAAAAAAAAAAAAAGGTCAATGTCTATTTGGTTTATAATAACTTAAAAGCATCTCCAACCATTTAGTCAAAAACCAAAGCCATATGTAAAATATGACTCCTCTAATGTCATCACTATTCATTCAATTTTTGCATCTCCAACCATCTTTAGTCAAAAACCAAAGTTATTTAATAAATTAATCATTTTCGAGAATTAATTAACTACAATTGCAGCACATGCAGCGGGCCCCACCATTTTTTCAGCCAAAGAAATTTGGCTTTCGTTCTACAAACTTGAGTCAAAATGACTCCAGTTATGGCTCAAGAGTCAAAATAGCTAAAGCAAGAGCATGGTTGGAGATCCATCTACCAAAAAGCCAAAGTCAAAATGACTTATAGCTAAATGGTTGGAGATGCTCTAATAAGTGGAGAGAGATAGCTAGACTTTTATGGTACCAAAAATAATACTAATAATAAAGAAAGCTAGACTTTATTTTGTTATGTAAAATTTTATATTTTCAATGTGAGACAACACTTCACATTTTCACATGTTGAATAACCTATACTAAAATGTAAATTAAATATGTGTATAACTTAAATTGGATGAAGAGCATGTTTAGTTTTTGGTCCTCAGAAGTGTGCTAATTAATAAGACTATGATATTATAAAGAAAATAGACTGAAATTCACACCCCTTAATTTACAATCCACACTCCCTCTTCTTTTTTAGGTTGAATTTCTTATAAAAAGACAAAATATAAGTTAGTAAAGACAAAATTTAAATTTATTAAAAAAATAAAAAATAAGAATTATAAAATGAGGAGTCTAGACTTTACTCTCCTAAAGAAATCTACTCATCGAAACTCAAAACCAATTAGAAATCAAGAGGAGACTAAACTCTTGGGGAGTAGTGAAGACTGAAGATAACTCCTAAACAGTAAGATCCTGTCCAGATTAAAAAAAAAAAAAAAAAAAACAGTAAGATCCTGTATGTGCTATCCAAAGACACCAACTGCTGCAACACAATGCATGAAAGGTGTTTACTATAAAGGGAGACTAGTGGCCTTTACATCTGATTAAGGTAAATGTCAGACACTAGTACTCATGGTTCTAGGCAATTTAATTAGTCTATTCTTTGGAGTTGAGCTTGACGTCCAGAAAATGTGAGTTTGTTCAAATAATAATTTTTTCTTTCGTGTCCAAATAGTCCAATACGGTGAAGCATTATGTGTCAAGTTTGTTGAATTGTTAATAAATTTATCAATTTTTATGAAAATAAAACGATTCGGAGTGATTTGTCTGGAATTAGTTTATAAAAGACTGATTAGATATTTTTCAAGAATGGGGTCGATGCAAGCGACTTCTTGGCAAGTAATCATGAATAGTACATTAAAGATGCATTGGGGCTGAGGTAATCCCTATGCCATTATTTGGGGATTATTTGGCTGTAGCATTTAGAGCATCTTTAACAGATTCTTTATTTTAGCTATTTTGGAGTGCATGTTTAGCTTTTTATATATTTTAACAGCTGCACCAGACTCCTAAGTGGCTCTCAATTATAACTTTTAGCTATCTCGCTCCTAGATATAGAAAGTGAGATGAGACTCTCTATAATTTATAACATTCTTTTTGAGTTATTTTATGTAATTTTTAAATACATTTAAACTATTTAACATTCCTTTCAAAAATAATATAAATTCAAAACTAGCTATAATAGAGAGCATTGATGCAGACGTATTTCCAAAGTGGCTAGCTAAAATGACTTTTTAGCTACTTTGGTTAAAATTTGATTCAAAAATGATTAGCATTGCTAAAAATGCTCTTATATCCTTGTGTCATGGTAGATGAGATGACTCTACCATAATATAGTATGGTAACGTACAGCCTAACAGGTGCCATTAGGTATCAAGTGTCAATATATAAAGACATGGACTGAATCGTGCCAAAACATTGTTTCTTTTTAATTAGCGATTTGTTGTCTTAACAGGTTCATGTGAGTTGAACCAGATTGCATAGGATTCTCAAACACCAAGAAGAAGAAAAAGAAGAAGAAAGGGTTTATATATGACATGTTGATTAGTATTTTGGGCATCGATAAGAACACGAAACCAAGGTACAAAGTACAAACTTACTCTTTGACACTGACAAAAACTCCGTTAGAGTTCGCAAAGGTACATAAAGTGAGGCAACTTCTCCGATTATACCAACACATAGGTATAAAACACATAGTTATTGTCTTGTTCATAATTGGTTTGTATAAAGAAAAATCTAGATAAACCACATTTTTGAATATCACTTGAGTCTCACCTCATGTGACAGCTGATTCAACACAAAGTCTAATCCATGAGAGAAATTTATTAACAACTAAACTCATAATCAAAGTGGCAGAAGTATGAAGGTCACACAAGTTTTAAACACAAGGTTGTTATTAAGATTTGAAAAATACAGGATAATGTACAAATGACCAGAAAATGATATGCTAATTAGTTGGACCATAAATGATACCCCTTCTAGTAGATTGGAACATTCGCTGTTGCTTTGCGAACAAGTTAAGTAGCCTATGAAGTTTTAAATGCAGGAAGGATAAGTCAATATATTGTAATAGACTATTATAAACCAAAATTGTACAAGCAATAAATTATGTTTACTTTTATTATGAACTTTTCTTTTAATATATCAAACATGACAGCTTGATGACGATCGACGAAAAGAAAGACGATTCTCTGGCTTCCCTTGTGTGATTGAATATTGAACAGAAGGGGAATGAGGGATATTATTACCGGAGTATTGAATATTTATTCATTTGCATAAATTCTCTCGATGATTGCAACAATTAGGAGGTTGTAGTCGTGAAGTGTAGCGGGCTCACAATAAAAATCTTAAATTAGGTTATTAGTTTGAATATCTCAACAAAGAAGAACGGCTATAGTGCTTAAATGCATTCATATTTGAAATTTAAGTGTCTCGATAGCCTCTTAATATGCGGGGGTCAATTTAATTTAATTTAATTTTTTTTTATAAAAAAAAAAGAAGAATTTTTATTCATACCTTTGTAATTGGTCTGTGAATCTCTATTAATTTTTGTAAAAATTTATTTTCTTTTCTACCGTTTAGAAATTGGAGGAAAAAAAATCGTCCTAGTCTTCCTCTCTCTCTTTCTATCTCCTCAGTTATGGAAGTAGTTGTCGTCATATTGGAATTGATCTAATTTTGGCATAGATGATTCAAATTCCAAGTTGAAATCCTAGAGAATTCCCAGCCAAAAACTTTGATCAGTAGGTTTTCAATTCCAAAATCTGAACTCGATTATGGATTTCACAGCAACAAGTGTGGTGTTGCTCCAGTCTAACCGACTTGACAATTGTTGTTATCATATTGTAGGTACAATGATAAAACAAAGGAGGTAAATTGGAGGATAAAAAGAGTTTGGACAGGAAAGAAATATTCTTTCTGGATCCTTTTCGAGAGAGCTCTCCCAAACGGAAATTTAACTGGCCTATCACACTTGGACATATAGAGACATATGTATACAGTATACTAAGATCGGTGACATCAACTTGCATACTCGCTATATGTTAATAAGTCCGATAGCTAATTATACACGCTATGAAATTGTATTGACATAGTCTGGAGCTGTATAGTTTTGTCTTCTAAGGTGGCTTTTACAAGAACAAGAAAATTTTCAATTGCATGAAGCACTGTACATATTTGAGCTGCCAGGAGGATTTGATGCGCTTGCTAGAGTATTATCTCTCTTTTCACTTTGGCATGCTAACTTTTTCCATTAGCTAGCAACCTTTGCCATCAACCACTCTCCTTCTGCTTCCCCATCCCGCAAGTTTCATGATTGGAAGCGCTAATAATTTAGATCACTCTTCAAAGTTTATTGAACCGGAACAAAAAAAAAAGAAAAAAAAAAGAAGTTTGACAATGCTATCGATGCAAACCAGATACTTTCAGCAAGCCTGCATGAAAATGACCACTTGTGAGTACAGCATAGCTTTTTTAATTTATTTGATACAAAATTGGTCACAACTCACAAGATACCAATTTTGGTGCAGCAAGTTGGAACCTAGATCAACAGTACTACCGAAAAAAAAGAGAGAAAAGAGGTCAAACACGAATTAGTTAGGGTCCGATCTTATCTTCTCCCAGTTTCCTGCTATTATAGATTTGAATACATCTCTTCTATATCTATGAAAACAGACAGCAATATCTCATATGAGCCATATCAATAATTTTAGCTAATGTCAATATGTCAACTACTCAACTGTATCGCTTTAGAATCAGAAGCAATAATAGTTCAACATTGCAAATTAAATGCTTCAAATGCATCTTCAAAATGGGTACGTCATCCCTTCTTTGGAGCTGTGCAGAAGTAACTGCCTGGCTTACAATATTCATAATCTGACATCAGCTCAACAAGCCAACACTCCAACAGTATGGTTAGTGAGTGACATTGTACAATGCCTTGGTCTGTCGAGGGCATACCATTTCCCAATCAAAGATCAAATCTCTAATGGAAGGAAATAAAAATCTGGGCCCTCCAGAAATCATTTAAGTTCAAGTATTAATTACTCCCCAACTGTGAATCTCTAATCTCCAAATGCAATTAAAACCTTGAACTATCAGCATGCTTCTTGTTTAACTAATAATAGTATAATAAGGAGATCAAAATTTCTTCTTCTTTGTGCAAATGCAACTTGGCTTTTAATTGCTGAGTACCTAGCTAAAACCTGTACTCGAAAGAGGATGAAGCAATCACCTACTCATTGTAGGCGGACGTTGTTTAAACTTCAAGTGTTCATTCTTATATGCATGAGCACAGTTCTGGAATCTGCAACACCGCCCACTTTTGGAAATGAATCCGATCTCCTGGCATTACTAGATTTCAAGAGAAGCATCACTAAAGATCCTCGCCATATCATGAGCTCATGGAACAATTCCATCCCTTTCTGCAGTTGGGCAGGCGTTACATGCAACCCTTCCAACAATCGAGTCATCATTCTGAACCTGGAGGCTCAAGAACTGGAAGGCTTCATACCACCTTCAATAGGAAATCTTACTTATCTTACTCAACTCAACCTCACAGACAACAAATTTCGTGGTGGAATTCCTCAAGAATTGGGCCGTCTACTGCGCTTGCAACAGCTCAACCTGATGGCCAATTCCTTGCGGGGGAATATTCCAACTAATATATCTCACTGTTCCCAACTAAGAGTGCTCGATCTTGGTGACAATGGACTTACTGGGCCAATTCCAGATCAACTCAGTTCATTGTTTGAGTTGACTCATCTGTGGCTTGATACAAACATTCTCACAGGAAGTGTCCCAGCATGGTTAGGAAACTTTTCTTCTTTGTATGCATTTTCTTTTGGCGAGAACAATCTCCAAGGAAGCATACCCAGTGAGCTAGGGGGTCTAACAAGTTTGAGAAGATTTGTACTTGCCGATAATAATCTTTCTGGTACAGTTCCTTCTTCAATCTACAATATTTCCTCATTATACTACTTCACTGTCACTTCCAACCACCTGCATGGAGAGTTGCCACCAAATGTTGGCATAACTCTTCCTAATCTTGAAGTTTTTGCTGGTGGCGTCAACAAATTCACAGGAAACATTCCTGTATCATTGTCAAATGCTTCTAGACTCCGGCTTCTTGATTTTGCTGAAAATGGTCTTACTGGAAAGCTCCCTGCTGAGTATTTTGGAACCTTGGGAAGGTTAGTGAGAATAAACTTTGATGACAATTCACTGGGAAGTGGGAAAATCGGTGACTTGAATTCTCTCACTTTCCTGGCTAATTGTACTAGACTTGAGGTGTTGAGTTTTATCAATAATCGTTTTGGAGGAGAATTACCAGAATCCATAGGAAACCTTTCGACCAAACTGAGAGTGTTTAGTATGTCAGGAAATTTGGTACACGGAAGCATCCCTATCGGCATTGGAAATCTTGTAAACTTATCCAAGCTGGAACTAGGAGACAACAATTTGGATGGTAGTCTTCCTGAAGAAATTGGGAAGCTTCAGAAGTTAGAGGGACTGCTTTTGAATCTTAACAAATTTTCTGGGCCAATCCCATCCTCCTTGGGTAACTTGACTTCACTAACAAAGCTATTCATGGAGGGCAATAGGTTTGAGGGAAGTATACCGCCAAGTCTTGGAAGCTGCAAAAATCTACTAATACTTGACCTTTCCAGTAACAGTCTAAATGGCACGATACCTAAAGAGGTAATTGCGGATTCATCCCTTTCAATTTCATTGACACTGTCTAACAATTACTTGACTGGTTCACTCCCAGATGAAGTGGGTAAGTTGGTGCAACTTACAGAGCTAGATGTATCAGGAAACAAGTTATCAGGTGAGATTCCCACAACCCTTGGCAATTGTGTTAGCTTGGAACGCCTTCATTTGGAAGATAATGAATTTGAAGGAACAATTCCACATTCTTTTAAAGATTTAAGAGGCTTGGAGGAAATAGATGTATCGGGAAATCACTTATTTGGTAAGGTTCCTGAATTTTTTGTCCATCTTGGAAATCTTAAGAATCTCAATCTTTCTTATAACCATCTCGAGGGTGAATTGCCGAAAGAAGGGGTTTTTTCAAATGCAACTGGTGTATCAGTTCTCGGAAATGATAAGCTCTGTGGTGGCATCCCAGAATTACTTCTACCTGCATGTTCCAGCAGAAAGCCTCAATCATCTCTAGGAGTACTTGCCTCAGAAGTGATAATCCCTGTAAGTTGTGGAATTTCATTAATAATTGCCTTTTGTTGCTGCATTGCTGGACGTTCAATGGCGAAAAGGTCAAGAGACAGATCCGTAGCATCACGTACTTATGAGGATTGGAAATCAGGTGTCTCTTACACAGAACTCGTTCAATCAACTGACGGGTTCTCTACAAACAATCTGATTGGTTCAGGAAGTTTCGGTTCGGTATACAAAGGATTACTCAGTGGTGAGGGAATGGTGGTTGCTGTTAAGGTATTAAACCTTCAACAACATGGAGCATCGAAGAGTTTCATTGATGAATGCAAAGCATTAAGAAGTATAAGGCACCGCAATCTTCTTAAGATCATAACTGCCTGCTCAAGCATTGATAATCAGGGAAATGACTTCAAAAGTCTAGTTTTCGAGTTCATGGAAAATGGAAGTCTAGACTCTTGGCTGCATCCCAGAGATGATGAGCAATCTCAAGGGAAGAGATTGAGCCTCATCCAAAGATTGAATATTGCCATCGATGTGGCTTCTGCAATAGAGTATCTCCACCACTATTGCGAACCATCCATTGTCCATTGTGATCTAAAGCCCAGCAATGTTCTTCTTGATGAAGATATGGTAGCTCATGTTGGTGACTTTGGTTTAGCAAGCTTCCTCTTGGAAGCATCGGATGATCCCTCCGAGATTCAAAGCATATCAGTTGGACTAAAGGGTTCCATAGGCTACATTCCTCAAGGTATGACATCTTATGATTATCATTTTCTTTTTCCATTATTAACAACTTTTTGATAAAAATTTATTAACAACTTATTGATAATAATGATAACCCTCTTTATCAAAGAAGAAAAGATCATATTCTTTGCCTATATATATTTACAATTTTCATTGAGATCTGAAATATAATTTCTAAATCTAAATTCCAAAGAAAAGTTCACTATGAGTTCCTTATGTATGTATTGAATGGCAGAGTACAGCATGGGAGCCAAAGTTTCCATACTAGGAGATATTTATAGCTATGGGATACTGTTGCTAGAAATGTTCACAGGGAGAAGACCTACCGATGACATGTTCAAAGATGGTCTAAGCATTCACCAGTTTACAGCTATGGCTTTGCCTGACCATGTTATGGACGTTGTTGACCCTTTGTTGCTCACAGAAAGAGATGAAGAGAATGATGATGGTGGCAGAGGCAGAAACGATGTCGAAGAAAGTGTCAAATCTGGTAATGTATTTGCTATATTCAAGCACATTTACACTGAATTACAATCATGCTCTTATAGAGCTTATACCATGATTACACTGTGTGTATTACAGCTAGAAAGCTTACATAGACACCTCTGTCAATATGAGTATATTCCAGCTGCAGCATTGCTGGAAAGCATAGTGTGCTACAGCTCATGTAACACTCCCCCTCAAGTTGGGGAATAGATGTCTCGCATACCCAACTTGTCTAGTGAGCTGTGGAACACTTTTCCAGAAACTGCTTTGGTCAGGATATCTGCAAGTTGATCTTCAGTACACACATGTGGCATGTTAATGGTTTTTGACTCCAACTTCTCTTTGATGAAATGTCGATCCACTTCAACATGTTTTGTTCTATCATGTTGAACTGGATTGTGTGCTATATCAATGGCTGCTTTATTGTCACAATACAAATTCATAGCATGCTTGGGTTTGAACCCCAAGTCTTTCATCAAATGACGAAGCCATAGCATTTCGCATACTCCATGAGCCATTCCTCTGTACTCAGCTTCTGCACTGGATCTAGCAACCACTTTTTGCTTCTTGCTTCTCCACGTGACCAAGTTACCTCCCACAAAAGTAAAGTAACCAGAAGTAGACCTTCTATCAGTGATAGAACCAGCCCAATCTGCATCTGTGTATCCAGCTATGTCTGTGTGGTTATTCTTGGAAAACATGATCCCTTTACCGGGATTTGTTTTCAAATACCTCAGAATTCTATGTACCGCGTGCATGTGATCTTCACTTGGTGCATGCATGAATTGACTTACAACGCTTACAGCATATGCAATATCAGGTCGTGTATGTGAGAGATAAATGAGCTTGCCTACTAACCTTTGATATCTCTCTTTGTTAGTAGGCACTTGGTCTGGATATTCTGCTAATTTGTGATTTTGCTCCATCGGTGTATCTGCTGGTTGACATGCTAGTAAACCAGTCTCTATGAGTAAGTCAACCACATATTTCCTTTGAGATAGGGAAATGCCTTCTCTTGATCTAGCCACCTCAATGCCCAAGAAGTATTTCAATCCTCCAAGATCTTTCATCTCAAAAACAGATGATAGATGTGCTTCTAGTTTCTTGACTTCTTCTAGGTCATTACCTGTCACAATCATATCATCAACATAAATGATAAGTGCAGTAAGTTTATCTTTTCTGTGTTTCAGAAACAGTGTATGGTCAGAGTTGCTTTGTTTATAACCAAACTGTTTCATAGATTGGCTGAATCTCCCAAACCATGCCCTGGGGGACTGTTTTAGTCCATAAAGGGATTTTTTCAACTTGCACACCATTCCTGCTTGTGAAGGTAGAGAATAGCCAGGAGGTAGATCCATGTAGACTTCTTCCTTCAAGTCTCCATGTAGGAAGGCATTTTTTACATCAAATTGCTTCAGAGGCCAGTCAAGGTTAGCCGCTAATAATGACAGTAGTACTCGAACAGTATTCATCTTGGCCACCGGTGCAAAAGTCTCTTGATAGTCAATACCATATGTCTGAGTATACCCTTTAGCAACCAACCTGGCTTTATATCTATCCAATGTACCATCAGCTGCGTACTTCAAAGTATAGATCCATCTGCACCCTACTATTCTTTTCCCTGCTGGTTTTGGCACTAGTTCCCATGTTTGACTCTTTTGCAAGGCTTCCATTTCCTCTTCCATAGCTTTAGTCCACTTACGATCTGCTAGAGCATCCTGTACTTTATTTGGAATGATAATAGCAGATAAATGAAATACAAAGGACGCATATGACTTGGATAACCTATGGGATGACATGTAATTGCTTATGGGATATTTGGCCTTGGCTTTAGGATCTGGTTCATATTGAGCCTTTGGTTGACCTCTATTTTTTCGAAATGGCAATTTATGACTTGGTTCCGTTTCAGTGTTAGGCTCAGAATTTATATTATCATGAAATTCAAACACAGGGTTATTAATTACCTCTGGATCATCCTCAGGGAGCATTGGTGTTGATGGGATAGTAGAAGGGGAAGAAATCTCTCTTACTGGTGATTCTGGAGTTGGCAGCTGATTTCCATTTTCAACGATTCTAGAGTTTGCTTCTGATGTCGGTAACTGGTTGCTCCTTTCAGTATTTCCATGCTCAATTCTTGTTTCTCCAGTACTTCCATGCTCTTGGATGTCCATGGGTTCCAAGGGTGGACACAAGCAATCCCTCGAAGACTGCTCTTCCTCAATATCATTCTCCCCCTGAAGAGTAGCCTTCGGGGAAAAATGTAGATCATGTTCATGGAATGTAACATCCATGGAAACATAGGTACGTTTAGTGGTTGGACTATAACACCGATATCCCTTTTGAGTGGAAGCATAGCCAATAAAGATACACTTTTCAGCACAAGCATCCAACTTAGTCCTCTGGTTTCGATGGATATGTACATAAGCTACACAACCAAAAATCTTTGGATCAAGGGCATGGGTAGGTGGTAAAGGTAAATGACTGGCAAGAGCTTGAATTGGTGTTTGTGGTGGTGGACTGGTTTCCTTAGATGTAGACTGAAGGGCTTGAGTAGGAAGTCTATTTATGAGGTAAACAGTAGTTAGGATGGCATCCCCCCAAAAAGATTCTGGCATATGAGCTCCGATCAACATGGAGCGAGCAACTTCAAGAATGTGGCGGTTCTTTCTTTCCGCCACACCATTTTGTTGAGGAGTTTGAGGACATGTGGTCTGATGAATGATGCCATGGGTAGCTAGATACTGGTGAAAGAGATGGTTCACATATTCTCCACCATTATCTGAACGAAGGACTTTAATAGGTGTTTGGAACTGAGTTCGGATCATGGCATGAAAAGTCTGAAAAACTGGGAAAACATCACTTTTATTTTTCAGCAAGTAGATCCAACTCATCCGGGTGCAATCATCGACAAATAAAACAAACCATTTCATTCCAGAGGGGGTTGGTGGACAAGGTCCCCAGACATCAGAGTGAACAAGATCAAAAGGGGCAATACTTTTAGTGGAGCTCAATGGATAGCTGACACGGTGACTCTTGCCTAAAATGCAAGTGTCGCATTTAAAGGCGGATGGTTTATTATGTTGAAACAATAAAGGGAAGAGAGTTTGAAGATAACCGAATGATGGATGTCCCAATCTCTTATGCCATAACCATATCTGTTCTTCATTTGTGGAAGTTCCTTTTTGAATCTGATGCACTTCACTTACACGATGATTGCCAGCAGTGGTCATCTCCATGTAGTATAACCCCCCCTTCTCAATACCCCGCCCAATGATTTCCCCTGTTAGGATGTCCTGAAATATACAACACCACGGGTAAAGAATTACACAACAATAAAATTGTTTTGTTATCTGTTTGACAGACAAGAGATTATGAGATAGGGAAGGAACAAGTAACACTGTATCAAGGGTAATGGAGTCTGTAAGAGTGACAGACCCAGCACCTGTAATTGGATAGGAATCGCCATTGGCATTAGTTACGCCAGACCGGTGAACTGAAGTTAAATGGTGAATATTGCTAGAGTTATTAGTCATATGGTCCGTTGCACCTGAATCTATTATCCACATATCCTTCCAATTAAAGTCAGAGTTACTCGATAGCAGAGAGTAAGGTTTACCTGAAGTGGTCATGAAGGTAAAAGTGGAGTTACCAGAGTGATTCATGGGAACTGAAAAAGGTGCTTTCCTGGGTGATGTAGATGAAGAAGGCTGGAAGTTACGAACATGCGGCGGTCTGTATCGAGTAGCCATGGTTCAGTACTGACTAAGTAAAGAGAAGAGAAATCGGATCCTTGGGTGTTGCCTATCGCGCAACCTTTCGGTAACTCCTTTTAATGTGGCCAGGTAGTAGAGGAACGATTTTGGCGGAGCTCAGCTCACTTGTTTAGCAGGGGACGAGACCCTTTGCTAGCACTTCTCGTATCCAATCAGCCTAGACACCACATTAATTGGAGGGACCTATGTGGTTGAGCGAGTAAGCTCGACGTTACAAGGATAAAATTTCTAATCTAATTTACCTTTTACTTTTCCTTTCAAGGCGAAGAGGAAGACAATAGAGGTGGGTTTTTTCTTCTCCTCTGCGAGATGTTCCTCGGCAGGATTCTCTCTCTCTCTTTTTTTTTTTTTTTTTTTTTTTTTTTGTGAATGTGGGGAAAAGTTTAATATTGTTTCAGAGAAACTGAAGAGTGAATTGGTGAGTCTTCTTCTCATATTGAGGGGGTTTATATAGGGTTACTGATGCGCTTTTGGGAAGCGCATAATTTAACCCTGAAAATATCGTTAGTAGTATAAGCAAATAGGGATCGTTCTATCCGGGGATTGAGGGTACACCTGTAATTGTGAAACAAATAAAGAAAAGTATTATTTATAGAAATAAAATAAAGAATATAAATATATACAATTGTATAAACAAATAAAGAATTAAAATAATAAAGTATTATTTACAAAAATAAAATAAAGAATAAATATATACAAGTGAACAAAAATAAGGGGGGATTTTGTTTTTGGATTTTCGAAAATAAAACTAAGTTAACAAAATAATTAAAATGCAAAAACATAAAAATAAAATAGAGTGAGAGAACAAAGATCAAAAACCGAAACATATGATTAAAATTGATTCAAACCCTAATATTGTTCATCTAAGTCATGAGAGAGGAGTTGATCATGTGAAACATTCGAAAGCAAATGATTTCCCATATTTTACTTTTCAATGCTAATTAACCTAAGCGAAAGCACCTAGATTAATCCTATCAAACATGCAATCAAGCCCTAGAAAGCTAGTCAATCATGACATGTTTAATGCATTAGACATAGAGAAAGGCTATCAACTCAAGTGTACAACTTAGTTATGGAAAAGTCCACCTAATTGCAATCCTCTTCAATTAAATTCGATTCTTGTCCAGAACCTTTACTACTTTTGATTCAAGTTACACAAAACGAAAAGTCGATTTCATGTTCTTAAACCTAGCACCAATTACATGCAAATCCTATAAGTGTCGACCCAAATAAGATAAACATATAAAAGTTTTCTGTAAAGCAAATTTAATCGAACAAACTCACATAAGCGACTTAGAATCACAATTATAGAATTCGAAAACTTTATTTAAACATAGAAATTGGGCTTAAACTTTGCCCTAAACATTATTGTTAACTAGAATTCATAGTTTTACAAAATCAAACAAAGAAAACAAGAGAAAGGATATAATACACCTTGAAAGATGAATGATAAAGCCTTGAGACGAAGAACTTGAAGATCCTTGAAAGCAAGCAATCTTCTAGGGACGACACAAGGGTGGATGGCGGTTGGGAAATTGATGTATTGCATGGCTTCTCTTTCTCTTGGCTTGAAAATGAAGAACAAGAAAACTAGAGAATGGAAAAGAAATATGGAGAGGAAATGGAGAGACAAGGAGATGGAATGGATGAAGGAATGTGACTAAGGAAAATGGAGAGGAAATGGTGAGACAAGAAGATGAAATGGATGAAGGAATGTGTGTGGAAAAATGGAAAGGAAATGGAGAGACAAAGAAGATGAGATGGATGAAGGAATTTGTGATTGAGAGTGAGAGGAGAAGGTGTTTAAATAGGGAAGAAAAAGAAGAGTGAAATGATGAGATGAAGAAAATAATGAAAGTGGAGTATGAGAGTGGTTTGTAAAATATGTAAAAGATGAGGTAATGATGAAAGCAAAGCATGAAGGTGAAGAAATGTGGAAGTGATGATGATCTTTTAGGGTAGAAAAATTGTATCCAAGGAAAAAGAAATGCTTTCTTCATATGGGTGGGAAACATGAATATGTGGTGTTGAGCTGTTTTCAGGTCAGTTTCTTCCCCTTTATTCCTTCAATTATTTCTCCATCAAAACTTCAGAATGAGCCTTCGACTTCTTCATAAAAAATGTTCCACTATGAGTGTATATCATCCTCACAAATTTTCAGAGCTTTATTCCATGTGGTTGGGCCGGAAATGCTGCTGGAACTCTTACAGGTCCAGTTTTCCGGTTTTGCTTATGTAGAAAATTGGGCTGATTGTTTGAAGGCCTTCCACTCATATTTTTCTCTGGCACTCTTCATAAGAAATGATCCTTTGGGTGTCTAGAATCGATCTGGAGAGTTTCAGCTCATTTCGAGTTCATTTGGTTAGGTGGCCGCTCCTTCTTCCTTGCTTGGCTCTGATTCTCCTAGCCGGAGTAAGAAAATATTCAAGGTTGACTTTTTAGTGCATTTTCATTCTTCTCCATCATTTCTAGGTAATTATGGACGTAACACTCATTTCTTCTTCATCTACTCCAATGTACCTAAAAATAGAAATTAAGTTAAAAATCGATTCGTTAAGGAATAACTAAGCAAAATGTGAGGAATTAACTATTAAAATACTGCATTAAAATGCTCCTATCAAATTCCCCCACACTTAGCTTTTGCTAGTCCCTTAGCAAAACAAAACAAAAAAATCCAAAACAGAACAAAGACTTGACAAAAAGCAAGTAAATGACTCTATTGCTCCTAACTGTTGTCTCAGAGACTCCAAACTCATGGCTTTCACGTTAAACACTTAATCAAAATCACAAAGATAATTCCATGGTTAATAAACCTGTGACATTCATATGACTAAGCAAGATATGGAGAACTTAAGTTATACAGTGAATGATAGCATGTTTCGAACAAGTCCAATCCAAACTCACAGGGCATACTCTCGATTTTTCTCTCAGAAATGGCTATGCTTAAAAGCTTCACACTCAAGTATATGCAAGAGAACAAATTGTAAGGCAACAAACAGCTTGCATATTTCATCAATAAACACATTTTGTGAAGAATTTTTAAAGACCTCATGAAATGACTAAGTGCACAAATGGACCTAAACCATAAGCTCGACTGCGTAACTGACTCCACTAACCAAAGACTGCCCATCTCAAGGATCAAGTCAGCACTTAAAACAGGTTGTAATGGGGCTAAGCTAGGGTTTTCGAAATGAAGATTAAGGATACAAAAAATCCTAAGGACCTAGCAGAGCATATAAGGACCACCTTATGTCATCATTTTTATAGACCAAATATCATTGTTTTGGGCCAAACCTTCTCTCTAACCAACATGGGAATGGACAAAGGCATAATTTTCAATTTTGAGCCTTCTACAAATTTGCAAGTCCAAAACCACACTTCAACAATTTCCCAAGAGTTTTCTTTTCTATTTTTCTTCTCTTTTGCCGCTTTTCTTTCTTTTCTTTTTTTTTCAAGGCAAAATTTTTTTTTTGGATTTTTCCCACCCCATACTTGTCTTTCATCGTCACCCCTACATACTATGTCATGCTCTACTAAGTCCTTAAGACAAGGGTAGAGATATCCTGTACTAAGCTCATGGTAGGGTAGTGAGGGTGATGAAACAAAGGTTTTCAACGTAGGCTCAAAGGGGTTCATTCTAAGGAGTCCCACGACGGGCACAATTGGTGACACATGCTTGTTTGGCTTTGGTGGTTACCCTAATGCCTTCTTTCCTATCCAGGATCAGTGCATATTATGGCATACAAGTTTTGACAGTCACAACAGCCGAGTTCCAGTACTCTCTAGTCCATTAAAATCTATGGCACATGATCATTGGATTTCCAAAGAATGATGAGGTTTTGCAAATACAGCCACGAAATTCTAGAATTATCAAGAAGCACTCGAAAAGAAAGTATTTTAGCAAAAAAAAAACTCACTTTGGGTCAAATGAATCAGACTTAATCCTAGCATGCTTAATGAACCAAGTTACAATCCTATCTCAAATCTTCATACAAGTATCACAACGTCGATTAACCACAGAATTCAATTAAGTCCTATTTTGATTGTGAAAACCTTCAGCCATGAATTCGGAGACATGTTCATCCTAGACGTTAGGAGCATCCTAAGACTCAAAAACAAAAACAAAAGTAACCAAAATTTTTTTTTACATTTTTGACATTTTTCAATTTTTTTGTATTTTTCAATATATATGACTCAAGATAAAAGTGTAAATCCCTTCCCCCACACTTAAATATTGCATTGTCCTCAATGTAATCAATTATTAGCATGCAATGAGACACTTAAGCATATAGGGATGAAATTTACGAAAATGACTACTAAAACAAAGGAAAATTGGAGAAGTAAAAGGGAAAGAGAAAGCAAATCTGCGTTGACGTACGACTCCTCCACAGCTACGTTGGAATTGGGTTGCCTCCCAAGCAGCGCTTAATGTTTATAGTCTTTCAGCCTAGACTTGTACCTCCATTTACTCCTTTGGAGGAGCGGTATGCGGGCGAGTGGCTTTCGCATTTCCCTTGAGCTCAGCCTCAACTCCTACGGAGATGCAGACATGGCTTAGTATAGTGTAAATTTTTTTTTTTTAATTATATATATATTTTATTTTATTATATTATTATTATTTTTTTTATATAGGACTCAAAAATAAAAGACAAAAAAAAATATATATATAGGACTCAAAATGAAAGACAAAAATATAAATCCCTTCCCCCACACTTAAATATTGCATTATCCTCAATGTAATCAATTAAAAGCATGCAATGAAATAAGTAAGCATAGATAGAAGACATTTACGAAAACAAATACTAAAATAAAAACTAAAGAGAAAAATTGAAAAAATAAAAAGAAATAGGGAAAGAGAAAGCAAATCTGATTATATTCTGAATTGGGTTGCCTCCCAAGTAGCGCTTGTATTTTACGTCTTGCAGCCAGACAGTACCTACATTAAATAAAGTTAGTAACTATAATTAATAAAGAAATACAAAATAAAAACAAGTATAACTATTAATTACAAACTACAAGTATAATTAACAAGTATATTATACAAAAGACACAAGTTAAGTACTCAAGTGAGTATAAAACGTGAAAAGTATTTTTACAAGTTTAAAGTGTGAAACAACAAAATAATTTACACGTATAGAGTATTCACAAATATTTCTTTTATTATAAACATTATTGATATCGAATCAAATTTCAAGCGGTAAATCAAGTGGACGTGCGGCCCAAGTATAGTCGCCTAGACACAAACTCCCTTTCAAATCGTTTGGGCAACCTTACTGAAATGGCCAGGTGGGGGAGGACGAACACGAGAGGAAAAATCTATTTTGGCATGAGCTACTCCCACATAGTGGTTTAGGCCCATTTGCAAGCACTTCTGGATTCAAAAACCCGTCATGAACGTTGTCCCCTTCCTAGACACCATTCCACATAGGCTATACTTACTAAGATGAAAAAGTTCATAAGTGTGAAGACAGTTCAACAAGTGTTAATAAAGGCCGCCCTCAACCTTAAGGGACCTGAGCTAGGTACCAATAAGGGGTTTAGGCCAATATTAACAAAAGAGACTTCACCTATTCCTCTCAATTTACAACCTACAATTAAAATTCGTGTTAAATAATATAAATAATATTTAAACTAAGTTTTAAACAATTTATATACAACAAATATATACAATAAATGATACAATTTAGCAAGTGATTTTTCAATCCCCGGCAACGGCGCCAAAAATTGATGCGCTCTTTTGGGAAGCGCACAATTTAACCCTGAAATGTCGTTAGTAGTATAAACAAATAGGGATCGTTCTATCCGGGGATTGAGGGTACACCTGTAATTGTGAAACAAATAAAGAAAAGTATTATTTATAGAAATAAAATAAAGAATATAAATATATACAATTGTATAAACAAATAAAGAATTAAAATAATAAAGTATTATTTACAAAAATAAAATAAAGAATAAATATATACAAGTGAACAAAAATAAGGGGGGATTTTGTTTTTGGATTTTCGAAAATAAAACTAAGTTAACAAAATAATTAAAATGCAAAAACATAAAAATAAAATAGAGTGAGAGAACAAAGATCAAAAACCGAAACATATGATTAAAATTGATTCAAACCCTAATATTGTTCATCTAAGTCATGAGAGAGGAGTTGATCATGTGAAACATTCGAAAGCAAATGATTTCCCATATTTTACTTTTCAATGCTAATTAACCTAAGCGAAAGCACCTAGATTAATCCTATCAAACATGCAATCAAGCCCTAGAAAGCTAGTCAATCATGACATGTTTAATGCATTAGACATAGAGAAAGGCTATCAACTCAAGTGTACAACTTAGTTATGGAAAAGTCCACCTAATTGCAATCCTCTTCAATTAAATTCGATTCTTGTCCAGAACCTTTACTACTTTTGATTCAAGTTACACAAAACGAAAAGTCGATTTCATGTTCTTAAACCTAGCACCAATTACATGCAAATCCTATAAGTGTCGACCCAAATAAGATAAACATATAAAAGTTTTCTGTAAAGCAAATTTAATCGAACAAACTCACATAAGCGACTTAGAATCACAATTATAGAATTCGAAAACTTTATTTAAACATAGAAATTGGGCTTAAACTTTGCCCTAAACATTATTGTTAACTAGAATTCATAGTTTTACAAAATCAAACAAAGAAAACAAGAGAAAGGATATAATACACCTTGAAAGATGAATGATAAAGCCTTGAGACGAAGAACTTGAAGATCCTTGAAAGCAAGCAATCTTCTAGGGACGACACAAGGGTGGATGGCGGTTGGGAAATTGATGTATTGCATGGCTTCTCTTTCTCTTGGCTTGAAAATGAAGAACAAGAAAACTAGAGAATGGAAAAGAAATATGGAGAGGAAATGGAGAGACAAGGAGATGGAATGGATGAAGGAATGTGACTAAGGAAAATGGAGAGGAAATGGTGAGACAAGAAGATGAAATGGATGAAGGAATGTGTGTGGAAAAATGGAAAGGAAATGGAGAGACAAAGAAGATGAGATGGATGAAGGAATTTGTGATTGAGAGTGAGAGGAGAAGGTGTTTAAATAGGGAAGAAAAAGAAGAGTGAAATGATGAGATGAAGAAAAATAATGAAAGTGGAGTATGAGAGTGGTTTGTAAAATATGTAAAAGATGAGGTAATGATGAAAGCAAAGCATGAAGGTGAAGAAATGTGGAAGTGATGATGATCTTTTAGGGTAGAAAAATTGTATCCAAGGAAAAAGAAATGCTTTCTTCATATGGGTGGGAAACATGAATATGTGGTGTTGAGCTGTTTTCAGGTCAGTTTCTTCCCCTTTATTCCTTCAATTATTTCTCCATCAAAACTTCAGAATGAGCCTTCGACTTCTTCATAAAAAATGTTCCACTATGAGTGTATATCATCCTCACAAATTTTCAGAGCTTTATTCCATGTGGTTGGGCCGGAAATGCTGCTGGAACTCTTACAGGTCCAGTTTTCCGGTTTTGCTTATGTAGAAAATTGGGCTGATTGTTTGAAGGCCTTCCACTCATATTTTTCTCTGGCACTCTTCATAAGAAATGATCCTTTGGGTGTCTAGAATCGATCTGGAGAGTTTCAGCTCATTTCGAGTTCATTTGGTTAGGTGGCCGCTCCTTCTTCCTTGCTTGGCTCTGATTCTCCTAGCCGGAGTAAGAAAATATTCAAGGTTGACTTTTTAGTGCATTTTCATTCTTCTCCATCATTTCTAGGTAATTATGGACGTAACACTCATTTCTTCTTCATCTACTCCAATGTACCTAAAAATAGAAATTAAGTTAAAAATCGATTCGTTAAGGAATAACTAAGCAAAATGTGAGGAATTAACTATTAAAATACTGCATTAAAATGCTCCTATCAGTTACAAAGTAGTGTAAATTTGCCCTACATACATTAGTATATTTGCTACACAATTTCTCTACCTCTCAATGTGCATTCCATACAAACCACACATTCTCCACTTCTTAAGTGCATACTCCATGATATAGACATTTTACCTATTTACTACAACACTCCCCCTTGGATATATCATGTCAGTAGTATTGTCTTGGAGGTGCGCTTCTAATTTGCCTCGTTAAAAACCTTGCCAAGTAATAAAACCCTGTGGGAAAAACAACCTTGGTCGAAGGAGAAAAAGAGCACAACGCGCGTTGAGTGTGGAGTTTGTTTCTGGATAACATGGTGCTTCTCTTGTTGCCTCATTAAAAACCTTGCCGAGTAACAAAAACCCAGTGGGATAAAAATAACCTCGGTCGAAAGGGAAAAAGAGCACAACACACCCTTCACGCTTTTGAGACGAACATGTAGACATCTCCCCCTGATGTCTGTGCCTCCCCCTGATGACAACGATCATGGGAGTTCAGATAATTTCCGCAAGCCAATTCTTGCCACATGTTTCTCGAACGTGGATTTGGGCAATGACTTAGTGAACAAGTCTGCCACATTGTCCTCAGATCGAACCTGGTTCACCTTGATCTTGAGGAGCTTCTGTTGTTGCTGATTGTAGAAGAATTTGGGCGATATGTGCTTGGTGTTGTCGCCTTTGATGTAACCTTGCTTCATTTGTTCAATGCAAGCAGCATTATCTTCATAAATGCTCGTTGGCTCATCTGTGGTAGACTTCAAACCACAATTGCTTCGAACATGCGTAACTATGGATCGAAGCCATATACATTCACGAACTGCTTCGTGAAGAGCAATAATCTCTGCATGATTTGAAGAGGTAGCGACTAGGGTCTGCTTTGTAGACCTCCAAGATATCGCGGTTTTTCCCATGGTGAAAACATAACCAGTTTGGGAGCGACCTTTGTGTGGGTCAGAGAGGTACCCAGCATCAGCAAAACCTTCCAAAACACTTATATCGTTTTGGGATGGGGAGAGGGAACGCAATCCACCATGTGTGGCGTTCCTAACACTTGATGGGTCCGAATCCATCTTCTTTCTGTAGGGATAGAACAAGCCCATATCGATCGTACTACTTAGGTATCGAAAGATATCTTTAACACCAGTCCAATGGCGTCGTGTTGGCGCAGAGCTATATCTAGCTAGCAAGTTCACAGCGAATGAGATGTCTGGTCTCGTGCATTGTGCTAAGTACAATAATGCACCTATTGCACTTAGGTAGGGCACTTCTGCCTCTAGCACTTCTTCATCGTCATCTTTTGGACGAAATGGATCCTTCTTTTGATCAAGACTACGGACGACCATTGGGGTGCTTGAAGGCTTAATTTTGTCAGTGTTGAAACGCCTAAGCATCTTTTGGGTATAAGCTGATTGATGAATCAGGATACCATCTCTACGGTGCTCAAGTTCTAAACCGAGGCAAAACCGTGTTTTCCCAAGATCTTTCATCTCAAACTCGGATTTCAAGTGTTCAGCGGTTTCCCTTAACTCTTTAAGGGTGCCAATTATGTTCATGTCATCGACATAAACCGCTACTATTGAAAATCCGGAACTTGTCCTTTTTATGAACACACATGGGCATAGTTCGTTATTGACATATCCCTTACCAATCAAGTAGTCACTTAGACGGTTATACCACATCCGTCCAGATTGTTTTAATCCATATAGTGAGCGTTTCAATCTAATTGCAAACGCGCTCCGTGGATTAGAGCCACTTGATTTGGGTAGTTGAATTCCATCTGGAATATTCATGTATATCTCCGTATCTAGATCCCCATATAGATATGCAGTAACCACATCCATAAGCTGCATGTTCAGTTTTTCGGAAACTACCAAACTGACAAGGTAGCGGAACGTAATAACGTCCATTACGGGAGAGTAGGTCTCCTCGTAGTCGATTCCAGGGCGTTGTGAGAAGCCTTGCGCCACGAGACGAGCTTTGTATCTTACAATCTCGTTTTTCTCATTACGCTTTCTAACGAATACCCATTTGTGACCAACTGGTTTGGTGTTGGGTGGTATTGGTACAATTTTGCCAAATACCTTTCTTTTCGTTAGAGAATCAAGTTCTGCCTGGATCGCATCTTTCCATTTTGGCCAATCAGCTCTACGTTGACATTCATCAACGGAGCGTGGTTCGATGTCATCGGTCTCAATAATCTCACGCGCCACTGAATACGCGAATACATCATCAATGATGATGGAGTTTCTTTCCCACGTCCCATGTACACTAGTGTAATTTACAGAGATCTCTATGTTCTCATGGATAGGTTCTGACACTGAGGCGTCCCCCAATGATGTCTCTTGGACATAACCATAATCCGGAACATTCTCATGGGACGGATTTTGAGTATCGATGATCAAAGGATTTATTTGTGCCTCATTCGCTCTTTTTCTAGGGCGAGTATCCTTCGAACCAATCGGTCTACCGCGCTTCCTTGCGGGACCTGCAGCCATAGATGCCACATTATTGCCATGTTGAGCAATGGTGCCATCTTCTGGCGTTATAGGAGTGGCGTTATGTCCATTATTCGGGACATCAATCCTTGCAGGCACGTTTGCAGCAGGTATGTGTGATCTCGTCACTTTAGCAATATCAGAAAACGCATCAGGCAGAGTGTCTGCTACGTTCTGGAGCTCGATTATTCTTCGCACTTCAAGTTCGGACTGTGCGGTATGGGGATCGAGATGAGACATAGTGGGGACAGACCACGACAATTCCTGTCGTTCCTGTTGAACATTTGTGTTCTTATCTCCCCCTAATGATGGGAAAACTGTCTCATCAAAGTGACAATCCGCAAATCTAGCGGTAAAGAGATCGCCTGTCAAGGGTTCAAGATAGCGGACGATAGTTGGAGATTCATATCCAACATAAATGCTCATTCGTCGTTGTGGACCCATCTTAGTACGCTGTGGCGGCGTAATAGGCACATAAATAGTACACCCAAAAATGCGTAAGTGCGAGATATTAGGCTCGTACCCAGTCACTAGCTGTAACGCAGAGTAAGATTGGGTTGCAGTGGGTCGTAGACGAATTAGCGTCGCTGCATGTAATATTGCATATCCCCAAGCAGAAACAGGAAGATTAGTGTGCATTACCAATGTCCGTGCTATCATTTGTAGTCGTTTGATAGCAGCTTCTGCGAGACCATTTTGGGTATGAACATGGGGAACTGGATGTTCTACATCAATCCCCAGTGACATGCAATAGTCATCGAATGTTTTCGATGTAAACTCCCCAGCATTATCAAGTCGAATTGACTTAATTGGATGGTCAGGGTAGTGAGCCCGTAGACGGATAATCTGGGCGAGGAGTTTAGCATAAGCAGCATTTCGAGTGGACAACAGCGCGACATGTGACCAGCGTGTCGACGCATCAACCAATACCATAAAGTATTTGAAAGGTCCGCATGATGGTTGAATTGGTCCACAGATATCCCCTTGGATTCTCTGTAAGAACGGAATGAGTATTTTAGGATCCTTTGCATAGGATGGTCTCGGTCCTAATTTCCCGAAGGAACAGGCTTTACAAAATGAGCGAGGGGCCTTAGAAGCAACCAATGAGGATTTTGGTTGGGCCTGAGCGTCTGTAGCGCTATTAGAAGCAAAATGTGTGACTACATCTCCTTCTATGGCATTGTAGCCATTTGGAGGAACAATCATGGCGTTATGCTCATGGTTGGTGTCATCACATGGGACTTGGCCAGCCTTATGGCGCCCCAAGACGGCTGCAGCACCAGATGCTGCAATTGTTGCGGTCTTGTTAAGTCCAGGAATCAATTCTCGATTCTTGCTTCTTCTCACTCTGAAGAATGGATGTCCGTGTGAAGTCTTTAGTATACGGAGCATCATATCACGACCAGGGTGCCCTAGTCGGTCATGCCAAAGCCAATATGTGTCAGAATCCAAGAGATCTTCTCTTATGACATTATTGGATTCAATTGGTCGAATTGTAGTGACATAAAGTCCACTAGATTGACACATAAGTTTCTCTAAGATGCGCTTTCGTCCGCAATCATTAGAGGTAATGCAAAGGAACTCTTTTCCGTTCTCAGTATGCGTTTCCGCATGGAATCCGTTGGCTCTTAAATCTTTAAAGCTCAATAAGGTTCGATTTGCCTTAGGAGCATAGAGAGCTTCAGTGACTTTAATCAAGGTGCCATTTGGCAATAGGAATTGGGCCATTCCATGTCCTTGAACTAAACCTGATGGCCCAGCCATCGTAGTCATAGTGGAATATGTAGGCAACATCTCCAAGAATAATTGCCTATGTCGTAGAATGGTGTGCGTAGTCGCACTATCAGCGAGACATTGTAGTTCATCCATTCCTTAAGAGAAAAGCTCGTAATTAAAAAGGAGTCATAAAGGAAAGAACTCAACTTTTATTAATAAGCCAAACGGAATTACATCATCATTTATTTCATCAAAGAAAGCGTAATCCAATAAACTTAGTTAATGCAAAGCAATGGTAGTCGTCTAACTTCTTTCGGTAATTCCAATGCAAAGGTGACCAGGTGAGTAGAGAGATGTTGGTGGAGCAAAGGCTCGCTTAAGTACCAATTATCTCAAAACCTTCCTAGACATCACAATTACATTGAGTACGCCTACTTTTGAAGAAAGATTAATCCCATTGGCATCTACTATAGGATAATGTGGCGATTGCCTACATCTCTTGGAAAATGAAAAGACTTAATCAAAATCGCCAGTTTCTGGGTTTTGATTTTTGTCGTCTTCCACCCTTAGATCGAGATTGCCATCTTGATCTTCTTGTTCCATGTAATTTGCCTCCCTTGCTTCACGATACATTTTGTACGCGTTTGCAACATTCTGGGATGCTTTACATGCCCTTGCCCAATGTCCAGGTAGTCCACATCGGAGACAAGCATCATTATGGTCAGGTTCCCTTGATCGAGGTGCTTTAGGAGCACTTTGAAAACGGTTGTTTCCATTGGTGGTGTTACCACCATAACCGGAGGCTTGGCCTCGCTCTCTCTTCACACGTTTACCTCCACGGTTCCGTGGACGCCTATCTTGGCGGTTTCCTTCCTCTTTAGGGCGAGAATATGGACCTGAACGTCCATAATTATCCCTTCTTTTAGGGTTTCGCTCCTTGCGTCCTCCCTTGGAGGTGCGACTATAATTAGACTCCGGAATTGACTTGGTTCCCACGGGTCTAGAGTTATAGTTTTTCACAAGTATGTTGTCGTGCTTTTCAGCTACGTTCATGACACCAATTAGCTCATGAAATCTTGTGATGCGTCTAGCATTGATATCAATTCGATAGTTTTTAGCTATCATTAATGCAGAGACAGGGAAGGTAGAGAGAGTTTTCTCGATCAACATCGTATCAGTGATTTGATGTCCACAGAATTCCATCATAGACTTGATACGAAGTGCTTCCGAATTGTAGTCAAGAACTGTCTTGAAATCACAGAAGCGGAGGCTTTGCCATCTCTCTTCTAAGTCGGGAAGCAGGGAATCACGGACGTTGCCAAAACGCTGCTCGAGTTCTACCCATAGCTTTCTTGGGTCTTCCTCATTGAGGTACTCATTTTGGAGCGCGTCATTCATGTGCCTTGTCATGAGAATGATGGCTTTTGCTTCATTAGCCTCTCTCTTTGCTCTATTTGCTTCAAAAGCAAGAGCTTGTTGAGGAGTAAGCACGTCCTGACTTGGCTCTTGGATCGTACTCAGGATCCCATCAGCCTTAAGATGCTGGCGCATATCACGGATCCACCTGTGGTATCCTGCGCCTGTTGTCCCTAGTGGGTTGAAGCTCAACTTGTTCAGGTTACTCATCCTGAAGAACAACAAGAAAATAGGGTTAGTTTCGGAGCGAAAAAGGCTACCACGAAAAACTATAAACTTTCTGAGCGTAATCGCTTTCAAGAAATTAGGGATTTTCTGAGCGTAGTCGCTTCCAAGAAAATCTTGATTCCAAGAGGGGTTTTGGATTAAATCGAAACAATGATGTATGTGGTCGATTGTTTTCTTCTCAACAAATTCTAAGTTTGGAGGACTCTACAAGCTCCAAGCTTGGAGTGAGCACGAACCCCCACAGTTCGGCCTTTTTGGTCTCCCCTATGAAGAAGAAAGGGGGGTAGAATAAGGGATGTTGGAAGTCCCCGTGAAAAGAAGAGAAAAGTAATAAAAACTTCAAAAACGGGAACTTTTAGAAAAGTTTACCTTAAGAATTGACCGGAAAAAGTGTCCGGAAAGTCGCCGGAAAAGTGTCCGAAAAGTCACCGGAAAAGTGTCCGAAAGTCGCCGGAAAAGTGTCCGGAAAGTCGCCGGAAAAGTGTCCGGAAAGTCGTCGGAAAAGTGTCCGGAAAGTCGCCGGAAAAGTCGCCGGAAAGTTGTCGGAAAGTCGCTCGACAGATGTGTCGACAGCTGCTCGGCAGCAGCTCGACAGCTGCTGCGCAGGTGCTAGGCAGGCTGCTCGGCAGGTGCTCGGTAGATGGCTCGGCAGGTGCTCGGCAGCTGCTGCGCAGGGCCTCGGCAGATGCTGCGCAGGGGGTCTGCAGGGGGTAGGCAGGGGCTGTCGGCAGCGCTTCGGCAGGGGCTGCGCAGGGGGTCTGCAGGGGGTAGGCAGGGGCTGTCGGCAGGGGCTCGGCAGCACTCGGCAGGTGATGTGCAGGGCTCTCGGCAGGTCTCGGCAGGTGGTGTGCAGGGCTCTCGGCAGGTGCTCGGCAGGTCTCGGCAGGTGGTGTGCAGGGGTCTCGGCAGCTGCTCGGCAGCGGTTCAGGAATTCCAGAGGCCGGTTCAGGCTGTTTTTGGCCGGTTTTGGAGGTTCTGAGACCGGTTCTGAGCTTCTGGGATCAAGGGCTTTGATATGTGATAGGATTTGGGGGTTTCTTGTAAGGTTGGTAAAATGACCTAGTTCGGATCATGAACTTTCACTACTCTAATCGATTTCGATTCTAATTCTAGAGCAATTTCGTGCTGATAACGTGTTTCAGAGAAACTGAAGAGTGAATTGGTGAGTCTTCTTCTCATATTGAGGGGGTTTATATAGGGTTACAAAGTAGTGTAAATTTGCCCTACATACATTAGTATATTTGCTACACAATTTCTCTACCTCTCAATGTGCATTCCATACAAACCACACATTCTCCACTTCTTAAGTGCATACTCCATGATATAGACATTTTACCTATTTACTACAACAAATATAAGAAAATTGGAAAATGGGGCAAAGATTTGGTGGGTGGTATACGGCAAAAGTGGCCCCCTTTTTTGTTTTTTCTTTCTTTTCTATCTTCCTTCACGTGTTGTTCCTTTCTTCTTTTGCTTTTCAGATTGTTGTTCCCCCCCCCCCCCCTGTTTTGCTTTTCCTTTCTTCACTCTTCCTTCACGTGTTGATCATCATCATGCCTTTTTTTTTTTTTTTCTTTCTCTTCCTCCTTTTTCGAGAAAAGCTTCTCCTTTTTGTTTTTTTCTTTGATTTTCTTTTCTTTTCTCCGGACCTTGCACGCCTCCTCCTTTTCTCTGTCACTCCTCTCTTCTTTCTTCTCCTCCCTTTTTCGAGACCAGCCTTGTCTCTCTCTCCTTTCTTTTCTTCTTTCTTCTGTCAGCTGAAACTGAAGTGGAAGTGCAGATCGGAGAATGGAGCTGCTGCTGCGGTGGAGTGGAAGGCGCGGTTCGATCGGAGATGTTGCAGATTGGGCTTCGTTGGTGGGAATGGAGATGAAAAGAATAGTAGGGTGCAGTACGGCCTGGGTCGAAGGAGGATCCGAGCGGCGATTCGCTGATAGATGGTGCAGTACGGCCTGGGTCAAAAACAGATGATCGAGTTCGCTGAGGATTCGCCTCTCTGCACGGAACCAATTCCCAGGTAGTCGATTCAAGAAACTGGTGAGTAGTTGCTTTCGGCTTTGGAAGCTATGGAGGTTGATTTAACAGGTGCTTGATACAACAATTTGCAGGTTCTAAGCGCACGCAGATTGGGAGCTACAGGGGAGTTGTCTTGGATAATCAGGCTAAGGGGACCAATGGAGGTCGATAATTGCAGGATTGAGAACTCAGATTCGGTCAGAAAGGTGAGTTTCTGGTGCTGGTGCTGGTATTTATGTTTTCTGGGTAAAAAGATGAAGAACAGAATTGGTTCTTGGTATTTTTGTGAGCTTCTGTTCAATCTTTGAGCAAAAAACTTGTTTATGGGTAATGGGTAAGATGAATCTTTTGATATTTTTGGCAGCGGAATATGGGTATGGGTAATCTAGATTTCTAGAGGTGGGAATCAGGCTCAAGAGCAAAACTGCTCTGATACCATGTCAAATCTGGTAATGTATTTGCTATATTCAAGCACATTTACACTGAATTACAATCATGCTCTTATAGAGCTTATACCATGATTACACTGTGTGTATTACAGCTAGAAAGCTTACATAGACACCTCTGTCAATATGAGTATATTCCAGCTGCAGCATTGCTGGAAAGCATAGTGTGCTACAGCTCATGTAACAGAAAGACCAACAAGACATCAGGATCCTGACCTAGTCAAACGAAGAGGAGAGGAGTGCTTGGTTTCAGTTATGCATATAGGAGTCTTATGCTCGTCAATATCACCAAGAGAACGGATATTTATGGATGTCATTGTCAACAAAATGAAGGCTATTAGAGAGTCCTATCTCAAAGTAACAGGAAGAAGGAGCTAGAAATACACAGACACACACGCATATATAATTTATGGCCACCTTCCTTACTAAATCTCAATATATACCTTCATATATATTATATGCAGTAGGAAATTATCTGAAATAAGGATATTAGCTGTATCAAAGTATGTGATATCATGTAATTTTAATTGAATGCAGCATTTTATATGCCAGAACAAGAGAAGAATGTTTATTCATCCTGGTTTTTACTTCACCGCAAACAAATGTATAACATTGTTTCACTTAAAAGCTAACTACTTCTTGTCCGTAATCTCAGGCCTTTTTCTACTATGTATAAATAGATAAAAGTTTTATCAATATAAGAATTATCTCTTTGGATTGAAGAAAAGAGCTAGATTTTGTATATTACCTTGTGAATATTATATGTGCATGAAGATTGAAAATATAGTAGCTATAGCATATGTAAATGGTAGAATAGAACCTGGGTCTGGCATGAAAAAGAAAAACGTGGCTATCAAGGAACCTTAAGCATGCAGACATACTACATCAACAAATTAAGACATATCAATAACTAGATGAAGCAAGGACCAAGTGTGAGGATGCAACAAGGCCATGGAGCTGGTTCACAATTGTAGACTTGTCATCATTGCAAACCAAGTTAAAATTGCTGCAATATTAGTTTCGATTCAGTATGCAGACAAGAAATGCACTTTACTGGTCACTGCCTAGTAATCATCTTTATTTGCGCTTAAATTCTTATATCAGCTCCAAGTCTCCATAGCTAAGTGATTTCAGAACATTTCACCGGCCATCTCGACTTGCCAGTAAGTCTTTAGAGCATTCATGTTGTGGGGCTCTTTATCTTTCTTAGGCTTCCAACTTACCAACTAGAAGTCTGATCTCCATAGTGAAGATCTAAATATTGTACAAGAGGAGTAGGGCCTGCAGATACAAGATAATTAATCAATTGTTTATTAATTAGTAGTTCACTAAAAAAAAAAAAGGACGGTACCGATCGACACATAACTGAAATTCTGAAATATTTAAAGTCCAAATATCATTTGACTCCGAGGGTCTTTATGAATATATTGAATGGCGGAGTATAGCACGGGAGGCCAAGTTTCCATACTGGTGGATATATATCGCTATGGGATACTGTCGCTAGAAATGTTCGCAGGGAAAATACCTATCAATGAAGTGTATCAATGAAGTGTACATTCAAAGATGGTCTAAGCATTCACAATTTCACAGCCATGGCTTGGCCAGATCATGCTATGGACGTAGTTGACCCTTCATTGCTCATAGAAAGATGCAAAGGGAATGATGATGGCGGAGACGGCAAACGACATCCAAGAAGGACTAACAAGACATCAGGACCCTGACCAAGTCAAAAGGAGGGAGGAATGCTTGGTTTCAGTTATGCATATCGGACTCTTGTGCTCTTTAACATCACCAAGAGAACGGATGCTTATGGATGTACCGCCAAGAAGCTAATGGCAAGACCAAAAAAAAAGAAAAGAAATATGATAGTCCAATATAAGCATTTAGCATCCTCACAGTTGTTCTGTTGGTTTATTTTGCCCTGTTTCTTTCTTCATCTAATATATCTTTGTTGGTAAATTGGGTCATAAAAAAGAAATACGTGAGTTTCAAGGAACCTTGATAATAAGTACATTTCACCATCCCAATTTGCTAAAGTCTTTAGATCCTTCATGTAGGACACCTTATCTTTCTTAGGCTCCCGATTCCCAGCTAGAACTCTGATCTCCATAATGAAAATTTAAATATTGGACCAGAGTGGTAGGCCAATAGATTGAAGACAATTCAAGTAGTAATTGCTTAACCAATCTTTATAATTTCCACACTGAAATAAAAGCAGCTTCTACAGCGATCATTCAGTACCATCCATCTATAGACCATGTTGTCATCTCCAAGCAGTTACTGCGTCATTATAACGGTGGTCCTGCAATTTACATTTTGGCATAAGATTACTTCTTTTGTGTACCTTAAATTCATATGAAACCTGAAATTTTCATTTGCTCGTTCACCTCCTTGTGTGAAACCTGCAATTAGAATATGAAGGGGCATTCACTATCAAATTGTAGGTGGTTTTTACACAAATTCCTTCCTGTGTTCATTGTTTTATGCATGAGCACAGGTCTGGAATCTGCAACACTACCAAATTTTGGAAATGAATCTGATCGTCTGGCACTGCTAGACTTCAAGAAAAGAATCACTGAAGATCCTCTCCATATCATGAGCTCATGGAATGAATCCATGCATTTCTGCAGTTGGATAGGCGTCACATGCAACAATTCCACCAGAAGAGTCGTGACCTTGAACTTGCAAGCTCAAAAGTTGGCTGGCTCCATACCACCTTCCATAGGGAATCTTACTCATCTCACTGGAATCAACTTGATAAACAACAACTTTTATGGTGAAATTCCTCAGGAAATGGGTCGTCTCTTGCGCCTGCAATATCTCAACATGTCTCAAAACTCCTTCAGTGGGAAAATTCCGACTAATATATCTCACTGTACGCAGCTGACAATGATTGATGTTTTTTCCAATAAACTCATTGGGACAATTCCCAACCAACTCAGTTCATTGTTGAAATTAACTGTGTTATGGATTGGTCGGAACAATCTCACTGGAACCATCCCACGTTGGATTGGGAACTTTTCTTCATTGTTTGCACTTTCTCTTGGTGAAAACAACTTGCAAGGAAGCATACCTGATGAGCTGGGGCGTCTAACTGCTTTGCAGAGATTCATACTTACCTCAAATAATCTTTCTGGTATGATTCCTTCTTCGATATATAACATTTCCTCCATATACTATTTCACTGTTACTCAGAATCAACTGCATGGGGAAATCCCACAAAACATTGGCATTGCTCTTCCTAATCTGGAGGTATTTGCCGGAGGTGCCAACAAGTTCACAGGAACTATTCCTGTGTCCTTGTCAAATGCTTCTCAGCTATCCATTCTTGAATTTTCCCGAAATAGTTTTACTGGGAAACTCCCTGCTGAAAGTCTTGGGCGTTTGAAAAGGTTAGTTAGACTATACTTTGACTTGAACAGACTGGGAAGTGGTCAAGCTGGTGGCCTGAATTTTCTCAATTTCCTGACTAATTGTACTAGTCTTGAGGTGTTGGGTCTTAGCTATAATCGCTTTGGAGGAGAATTACCAGCATCCATAGCCAACCTTTCTACCCAGCTAAAAGTTCTTACTCTGGGGGGAAATTTGATACATGGAAGCCTCCCTACTGGTATTGGAAATCTGGTAAACTTGACACTTCTGGGAATTGAACAAAACTACATTGGTGGTCGTCTCCCTGATGTAATTGGGAAGCTTCACAAGTTAGAAGGACTGCATTTGAATCTGAACAGATTTTCAGGGCCAATCCCATTCTCCCTAGGTAACTTGACTTCAGTGACAAGGCTCTTCATGGAGGGGAATAGGTTTCAGGGAAGCATACCTCCAAGTCTTGGGAACTGCAAAAATCTATTGATACTCAACCTTTCTAGTAACAATCTAAATGGCACAATACCTAGAGAGGTAGTGGCGATTAAATCCCTTTCGATTTCTTTGACAATGTCAAACAACTCTTTGACTGGTTCACTACCATCTGAAGTCGGTGGTTTGGTAAATCTCGCAGAGCTAGACATATCAGGAAACAAATTATCGGGTGAAATCCCTGAAACCCTTGGCAGTTGTATTAGTTTGGAGCGCCTGCTTTTGAAAGGTAATGAATTCAGTGGACATATTCCTCAGTCTATGGAAAAGCTGAGAGGCTTGGAAGAGTTGGACATTTCACACAATAACTTATCTGGCCAGGTTCCTGAATTTGTAGGCAAGTTTCGAGCTCTCAAGTATCTCAATCTTTCTCACAATGATTTTGAGGGTGAATTGCCTAAAGAAGGAATCTTTTCAAATGCAACTGGTATCTCAGTGCTCGGAAATGATAAGCTCTGTGGTGGAATTCCAGAATTAGTTCTACCTGCATGTTTCAGCAGAAAGCCTCCTTCATCGAGAGGACTACTTGCCCCAAAAGTGATAATCCCTCTAACTAGTGCAATTGCATTAATAATTGCTCTTTCCTGCTTGGTTGCTGCACGTTCAATGATGAAAAAGCCAAGAGACAGACCTCTGACTTCATCTTCTCATAATGATTCATATCCAAGTATCTCTTACTCGGAAATTGTTCAGTCAACTAATGGGTTTTCTGTGGACAATTTGATTGGTTCAGGAAGCTTTGGTTCTGTATACAAAGGATTACTCAGTAGTACTGGAATGGTAGTTGCTGTTAAGGTATTAAACCTTCAACAACAAGGAGCTTCAAAGAGTTTCATTGATGAATGCAGAGCTCTAAGAAGTATAAGGCACCGCAATCTTCTGAAGATCATAACTACTTGCTCAAGCACCGACAATCAGGGTAACGACTTCAAAAGTATAGTTTTCAATTTCATGGCAAATGGAAGTCTAGATCCTTGGCTGCACGCTAGAGAAGACGACGGATCTCAAAGTAAGAGATTGAGCCTTATCCAAAGGCTCAATATTGCCATTGATGTTGCTTGCGCATTAGATTACCTACACGACGGTTGTGAAACATCCATTGTTCATTGTGATCTAAAGCCAAGCAATGTCCTTCTCGATGAGTATATGGTAGCCCATGTTGGTGACTTTGGTTTAGCAAGCTTCCTCTTCGAAGCATCAAATAATCATTCCAAAAGTCAGACCATGTCAGCTAGGCTAAAGGGTTCCATAGGCTACATTCCTCCTGGTATCATTTTTAGAATTATTAATTTTTCTTTTCCTAATACCTTAATTGATCACAAAGACAACTGCCTGTATATTGCTGGAAGCGAAGTAGCACTGCTATTTGACTATGACATACTAATGTGTGTTTTAAATGGCAGAATATGGCATGGGATGTCAAGTTTCCATTCTGGGAGATATCTATAGCTATGGGATTCTATTGCTAGAAATGTTCACAGGGAAAAGGCCAACGGACGAAATGTTCAAAGATGGTCTAAGCATTCACCAGTTCACAGCCATGGCTTTCCCTGACCGTGTCATGGACATAGTTGACACTTCATTGCTCCTGGAAACAGATGAGGATAAGGATGATGATGATGATGACAAATACAGCAATGATAAACAAGAAAGGCCAATAGCCGGGTATCAAGATATAGGCCTAGTGAAAGCAAGAAGATTGGAGGAATGCTTGGTTTCAGTGATGCAGATTGGTCTCTCATGCTCCACAGTATCACCAAGTGAGCGCATTCCGATGAATGTGGTTGTGAACAAGATGACTGAAATTAGAGATTCCTATCTCAAATTGACCAAGACCAAGTTTGTCACCTAATCTCATTGCATACCCTCAAGTCTTGAGATTAAAGAGTGTGTCTATATATAGATATATAAAGATATTTCTTATATCAATTATGCTCCATGATGTAAGATTGAATTCAACACTATATACTGTAATCGAAAAGTAAAAACAAGTATATGGTAGAGCAAGGCTACCAAAATGTATTGTAGCGTCTTTTCAATAAAATTGTCACTTTTGATAATAGGAATATAGCTGATTGTAATCTTCACAAGCAATAAAAACAATAAGAGAGTACTGTACCTTGTGTCTTACGAATACGAGAGATGCACGAAGATTGAAACCTGGGTATCAACAAGTACAGGCCCTTCCATGGAAACCCCGAGTAGACGACAAAATCACAAAAAAGCTAGCATTTTGTAGCAGGGCCAGAACGTCGCCGCTTGGACCTGATCAAGAATGGTAAAGGCAAGCTAAAACGACACCGTAGTATAGAAGTATTGGAGTAAAAGCAAGCTTTCTTTACTCTTGAATCAGAAAGGTCGAAGAAAGCGTAAAGGGGCTCAGATTTCATCCCAGAAAAGTGGAAACAGAGGGTGCCGTCGGCCATTTGGTAGGGTAAAGCCGGAAACTTTTACCTTTAGCTTTGGGAAAGATTCAAACTTTCCATTGCCTATTCTTCACTCTCTCTTAAAAAGTAGATGTTCGTGTTGGGTTTTCCAAGAACATGAGAATTGCTACTGGGTCGTGGATAGGCAATTTCCACGCATGTTTCTATTATAGGTTGTTGGGTTTGTGGTTTTGACTCTCATAAATCTTATGAATTGGTGTGGGTTTCGTTTTCCGTCGGGGGAGCTGGTGACTCTGAAGCTATTTTAATCTATTCTTTGTCTTTTATGAAGCTCAACCTTTAAGTCCTGCTGGTGTTACATGTGTTTATACACTAGCAGCTATATTTAATTATTTATGACTTTTATTTTGACAGTCGTAGAAAGAATAACGATGATTGACACATGTATAATATGAGACTCGATGCACTGATTCAATCAATGGAACCACAAAAGTGTAGAGACTATAGTACAAAATCAAGCAGATCAAGTTGGACAGGTCAATGAAGGTCAAAGGAGTGGCTAGAGCAAGATAGTGCCCTAATCTCCATGATCTCAAACACTGTTTCATCTGAAGCTTTAACTCTGGTAATTGGCTGCCAATCTGCAATGGGAGGTATGGTTTACACTCTAGAATAGATATGCTTCAGTTTCAGAATCACATGTGATGCAGTTGAAATCAGCTATGCAAAATATACAGAAAGGGTCAGATTCTATTGAAAAATACCTGTTGAAGTTTAAGCATATTAGAGATCAATTGGCTGCTGTTGGTGTTAGGATGTCAGATCAAGATGTTAAGGTGTTAATCCTAGCAGGGTTACCTAGTGAATATGGTCATACTAGACAGATTATCAGAGGCAAAAGTCAAATAGATATGGAAGAAGTTAGATCCTTATTGTTGTCTGCTGAAATTGAGATTGAATTAGTGCATAAGGCTGTACCATTATCATCTCTAACTGCAATGGTTGCTCACAATGGATCAGTCAATAACTCATTACAGTATGGTCAACTGAGCATGCTTTTTAATCAGAATCAAGGGTTATACAACTCTGCCTATATGAATGGGGGGTTCTATACCAGCTTGTATGCCTAATCTTGCTCAGAATCAAAGCATGTATACTGGAGTAATGCCCATTATGAATGGTATATATTTATGCAATAATGCCTAATATGACTACCATGAACCATTTCAATGCTACTCCCAGCTCTGCTACTACTCAACTTGTACCTCCTTCAAACACAATGAGTACGACAATTGGCTTTTCAAGTGGTACAAATCTTGACAACGGCTTCAATTCTCAGTTCAACAAAGGATTTGCCTCTGAGACATCTCAGTTCAATAATGGTGGTTATCCAATATCTTCTGTTGGCTTTCTGGCTAACACTAATGGTGGCTTTTCTCAACAAGGACCCTTTCAGCACAACTTCAACTCTACAGGTGGACAACACAATGGCTATTCTCAAAACAATAATGGCAGAAATGGAAATGCAGGCAACGACAGTGGTTCAAATGGATACTCAGGGAACAACAATGGGGGTTACTCAGATGACAATGGAGGATACCCAAACTTTCCAACAAATAGGGGTACAAGTCACAACAACAGGAACAATGGAAAAGGGAATTACAACAATCTCATTGTTTGTCAAATCTGTGAGAAGCTAGGGCATGGTGCTCGGAAGTGCTTTCAAAGGAACTCACAACAATCTCAAAATGGTGCATCATCATCATCTGTGAATTGTCAGATATGCAAGAGGCCTGGACATGTAGCCAAAAACTGTTTCTACAGGCAACAGAATTGTAACAACAACAACAATTCTCACAATGGAAATACAGCAATGGTGGCTTGTTGTAACAACAATTCTACACCTGTTCAGCATGAAGTGTGGCTCACTGACTCAGGGGCTACCAATCATATGACATCCAATATTCAGAATCTGCAAAATGTCACAACTTATACCTCTGATGATGGGGTACAGTTTGGTAATGGTACAAGTCTTCCCATTGTGAAACAGGGTTCAAACAACATTCTTACTAAATCTGGTTCTCTTTATTTGCAAAATATTCTATATGTACCAGATTTAGCTGCGAATCTTCTATCTGTGTATAATCTATGTAAAGATAACTATGTTAGGATGATTTTTGATGAGTTTGAATTCTTGATACAGGACAAGGTGACAGGCAAGGTTCTATATGAAGGACTGTGTGACAAGGGGCTCTATCCAATACCAGTTTCAGTTGCATCAAGTTTCTTTCTACATTAACACCCAAGCTTGGGAGCAAGGTTTCACACTCTCTCTGGCATCAACGGCTTGGTCACCCTTCTAATGCAGTAGTTTCTAGTATTTTGTCAAAATCTAAAATTTCTGAACCGTCTGATTCATGTAAACTGGTTTGTGGGTCATGCTTAGCTGGGAAGTTCACTAGGTTACCTTTTCATAGTAGTTCAGAAAAATCTAGTATACCTTTTGAGGTGATCCATTCTGATCTTTGGGGTCCCTCACCTAGTATGTTGTTTGAGGGTTTCAAGTACTATTTGACTCTCATTGATGAATGTACCAGATTTACATGGATTTTTCCATTGAGTAATAAAAGAGAAGTGCTTCCCTTATTTCAAGTTTTTTGTGCATTTATCTTGAATCAATATTTAGCATCTGTTAAGATTTTCCAAACTGATGGAGAAGGAGAATACACCAGCAATGCATTTAAAGAATTTTTGAACAAAAATGGAATTGTTCATCAGATTTCTTACCCATACACACCTCAGCAAAATGGACTTGCTGAGAGAAAGAATAGGCATATTGTAGAAACTGCTCTAACATTACTCAATAATGCCTCCTTACCACCTAGCTTTTGGTACCATGCCTGTGCAGTTTTAGTTTACCTTAAAAACATAATGCCGTGTGCTAGGGCTGGGCGTTAGGACCCGAAGGACCGAGAACCCGACCCGGACCAACCCAAAAAGCCCGAATCAGGTCGGTTTTAAGAAGAAATATTTTGGTTCGGTGCAAAGCCCTACCCGAATGACTGTTTATCGGGTCGGTGTCGAGCTTGATATTTTCCTGGACCGAAAGACCGATCATAACCGATTTCCCCTCCATCTCAGCCTCTCGAAACTCTCCTCCCAATCCAGCTCCTCCTCCTCCTTTTCCATACTCAAATATGCAGCTTACCAATCACCAAACCATAGCCAACACTTCAACCGATTCACATCGGAGAACAAGTTCCAGTCACTGCAACAATAGTCTGCAGCACCATCCTTGGAACAACATACCGCTCCATTTCCCAAACCTCACTTGCCTAACCCTGTGATCCTCCCCATCAAATCAGAATTGACAGAAGCACTATGGGTCAAAACAACCCACCTATCTCACTGACTCACCCCAGTCACCAAAATCAATCAAAATGACGTAGCACACACCATCACTCAGCGAGAAAGAGAGAACTGCATAATGGATTAATGGGGATTAGGGAGGAAGAAAAAAGGGAAAAAAAAAAAAAAAGAAGAAGAAGAAGATGGCTAGAAAAGAGAGAGAGCAGAAAGTAAGTCCCTCTGATGAGCGATTCTTAGATTCAATCCTCTCTAGCCTTGCATTAATATCCTTCACATGCCTTGCAAATTGAATAAACCCAATGAGCAACTAGCATCATATAACTTCCGGAAGACATAATCAATCATTAACAATATTTGAAGTACTATGAAAAGATAACGACAAAATAGTGAGAAAGGGTTCTGGAGTTTTAAGTTTTGTTTTGTTTCATTTCTCCCGGCTAGGACGAAATAAATATAAAGTTTGTACAAGTTATACTGAGAGCGTCTCGTGCTCCAGTGGTTGCGAGCGAGGCTTTCATATAGGAGGTCGGGGGTTCAAACCTCGCCTCTCACCCAATTTTGTGTGTATTTTGCATAAAGCTGGGAAACTGGATTTGGGCCCGAAAAGCCCGAAGACAGAACCGGCCAGTTTGAGGTCGGTTTCTGTCAGTTTCCATTTTGAAAAAGCCTGAACCAACCCAGCCCAATTGTTTCGGGTTCAGTCTCGGTCTCACCAAATGTTGGATCCGACCAGACCCGAGCCCAGGCCTACCATGTGCCACTTTAATTTGGATATGAAATCTCCATTTGAGTTATTGTTTCATAAGATACCTGCAATTGAGCATATTAGAGTTTTTGGTTGTCTTTGCTACCCATTACTGAAATCTTACAATGATAACAAATTGCAAACGAAGACTACTCCTTGTGTGTTTATTGGATATGCATTGGGATATAAAGGCTTCATATGTTATAACCCTGTAACCAGCAAGTGTATAATTTCCATAAATGTTATCTTTGATGAAGATCAGTTCTACATAAGCGTACTTCCTCTCAGACTTCTCCGTCTTCAATGGTGCCTTCAGTTTCAGCTTCGTGTTCTTTGCCTTGTCACACACAGTCCACAGTGCCTTACCTTGTCCAAGAACCACAAGAGCCTGTAGCGACAACTACTGCATCTATGTCCACACTAAGCATATCTTTATCATCTCAGTTTGAGAATATGAATACACATTGTGCAGATATTTCATCTCAGGTTATTCATATCATCCCTGATAATCTAAATCCTATCTTAGATACATCAAATCATAATCTACATATTGATGATGTTTCCAATACTACTCATATATCATCTGGGACTGTGTACATAGATGAACCCTATATTCCTATCTCAGATATTGTGATTGATATTAATCCACCGAGTCCAGCTTCTTTTGATAGAATGAGATCTTTTATTCCATCTTCAAACTTGACTGTGAATGACCATCCCATGATCACCAGAAGCAAGCATGGAATTTACAAGAAAAAGGTATTCTTTGTAGCTGCATCTTCAAAACCAGCTTCTTCTAATATTGAACTAGTTTCCTACAAGCAAGGTATGAAGGTTCCTGAGTGGAAAATGGCTATGCAAGAAGAGTATGATGCTCTCCTGCATCAACATACTTGGATTTTGGTACCTCTTCCACCACAGAAGAATCTAGTAAGTTGCAAATGGGTTTTCAAGTTGAAGAAAAATGCAGATGGATCTATTGCCAGACACAAGGCCCAGTTGGTTGCCCGGGGCTTTAGTCAATAAGAGGGTGTTGACTATGATGAAACATTCAGTCCAGTAGTTCGACATCCTACAGTGAGACTTTTTCTTGCTCTTACTGCTCAGTTTAACTAGAAATTGCATCAGTTAGACGTTAAAAATGCATTTCTGTATGGAGTAATAAAAGAAGAGGTTTATATGTCCCAACTTCCTGGTTTTGAAGATTCGTCATGTCCCACTCATGTGTGCAAACTCATTAAGTCTCTCTATGGTTTTAACAGGCACCAAGGGCCTGGAATGAAAGGTTTACCACTTTTCTTCCCTCTTTACAGTTTAGAAGTTCTCATTCTGACCCATCTTTGTTTATAAGATCGGAGAAAGGTACAATGGTTTATTTGCTGCTTTATGTTGACGATATAATCATAACTGGTAATAATGAAGATGAGATTCAATATGTTAAGCACTCTAAAACAAGAGTTTGAAATGAAGGATTTGGGGCCTCTGCATTATTTTGTTGGGTTGCAGATTCAATATATGTCATCTGGTGGTATCGTTATCTCACAGTCTAAGTATGCAAAGGAAATTATTGAGAAGGCAGGAATGCATGGTAGCAAGTCTTGCTCCACACCCTGCTTACCTTATGCAAAATTGCTTCGAGATGAAGGTCCTCCATATTCTGATATTACACACTACAGAAGCATTGTTGGTTGTTTACAATATTTGACCTTTACAAGACCATATTTGGCTTATAGTGTAAATACAGTGTGTCAGTTTATGCAAGCTTCAACTGAGGCTCATTATGCTGCTGTGAAAAGGATTCTGAGGTATCACATTCGCACCACCAACTTTGGTCTTACTTATCGGTCTGCCTCTCTTGAGTTGCGGGCTTTTTCAGATGCCGATTGGGCAGGGGACCCAAATGATAGGAGGTCAACCACCGGATTTGTGTTTATTTTGGTAATTGTCCAATTTCATGGTATTCTAAGAAGCAACATTTCGTTTCTCGGTCCTCAACTAAGGCCGAGTATCGCGCCATGGCTGATACAGCCTCTGAGATCTTTTGGCTTCGGCATTTACTGCAAGATATCAACATTCAGCTTCCTAATGTTCTCATTCTTCACTGTGATAATGTTTCTGCTCTCGCCTTGGCCTCCAATCCAGTCCATAAGTCCAAATGCAAGCATGTGGAAGTGGATGTGCATTTTACCAAAGGAAAGGTACTACAAGGAGATTTAACATTACAGTTTGTGCCTTCCCTTGATCAATTTGCTGATATATTTACCAAGGGGCTTAGTACTGCTCAGTTTTCATACCTGTGCTGCAACCTAGTGCTTGGGACTCCCAGCACTAGTTTGAGGGGGGATGTAGAGACTATAGTACAAAATCAAGCAAATCAAGTTGTACAGGTCAATGAAGGTCAAAGAAGTTCTCAGACCTGTGAAAGTCAAATATTACTGCAAGACCAATTTACTTCAGGTGAAAGTGAAGGATCAGATTGTAATTGATGCAAAGAATAACCAATTAACAGCTGGAAGGAAGATTCGAGCACCGTGTTTGTTACAAGTTTGTTCATTAGTTGTTAGAGTTGTTGTGATAATACACAGATTCATGACACTTGTCATTGATCTGATGATCAGTTTGGAGTTAGTTAAGGCATAATCACTATAAGTAGTAGAATAAGTACGATTAGTCTTTTTAGTGTGTTCGAGCTCATTGTAAACATTCGGAGAAATATACCAGTAGCTTTTCTTTGCTTTCATCTTTACCTTTCTTCTTCGTCTTCTACCTTTCTTCATTTCCATCAAAACTTCAGCAAAAAGAACTATTGCTGGGATGAGGATGATGAGTTTGATGATGAAGAGGAAAAAGGGAAGATCGGGAAGCTTTTGAAGGAATTTATGTATGCATCTGGGAACCCAACCGTCTCTGATGTAATTGGGTTTCCAAAGGGGGTGAAGTTCAGAGGGCAATTGAAAGAGATAAAAAAACACAGGGAGGGAATTAGATTATTTAAAGGCAAGTTGGCTTGAAGATCATTATGCAAAGAAGAAAAGGAGTGACTCAAACAACCAACATGACTTCATTGATGGCGATTCAGGATAGTTCCATGTTCACAATTCCGTGCTTTTTGATAGAAGTGCACTGGGTATTATCAATATTGGCTATTTACAATCCCCTAATGCATAAAGAGAGGACTGTTGGTGAATATTTTGAGCGAGGGCAACCACTGATTTTTGTGGAAAAACAAGGAAGAGGTAGAGGCTGCAGTAGATCCACAATTGAGACGAGCTGAAGTTGAAAAGAAAAGAGAGAGATAAAAAAAAGATGACACAGATGTTGAAGATAAGGGAAAATTAATCTAATTGCATTAAATCTGAACCTTAATCCAATGCAGAATCGACATTACCTTATAATTGCAAAAGCAAATTATCAAACCAAACCAAGCAGCAAACGCTAAGAGCATCTCCAACACTGATAGCTATATTCATAGTTAAAACTAGTTAAAACTGGAATATCTGACTAGTTAAATATTGAGTTATGCTCCAGTAGAATATCTAAATCCCAAGTTAAATTTAACTTTTTAACTAAATCTCTTTCCTCTCAAGCTAAATATAGCTAGGTCTTCTAGATAAAGTTAAATTTAACTTTTGTTTGGCTATTCTGCTAGAGATCAAACTTAGCCTAAAATTAGTTAAATTTCAATTTTTTTTTAAATAAGTATTCTGTTGGAGATGCCTTAAATATCAAACGCAACAAACCACCAAAGCAAAATGTCAAACTAAAGTCTCCACTAAAACAGCCACTGATTTGTGTAGAAAAACAAGGAAGAGGTAGCGGCAGTAGATCTCTAATTTAGACAAGCTGAAGTAGGAAAAAAAATACAAAAAAAAAAACCAAAAAACAAGATGAAACAGATGTTGAAGATGAGGGAAACTGATTGAATAGAGCAGTGACACAAAGCATTAGTTAAAAAAAACTAGGGAATAGAACAAAGAAAACTACTCCACTCTTAGAATGATAACCACTATCATTAAATCAAGCCTTAAGGTAAACTGAACCTTAATCCAATGCGGGGTCTGACATTAAATTAATCCAATTGCACTAAATCTGAACCTTAATCGGTTAATTCAATGCGGAATCGACATTACCTAATAATTACTTGCAAAAGCAAATTATCTAGCCAAACAAAGCATCAAAAGATGAATATGAAACAAAACAACCCACCAAAATCAAAATGTCAAACTTAAGTCTCTATAAATCCTCAAATTAAAGTAGCAAAACAAAAATTCTTAAACCAAAGCAAGGTACCAAAAAGCAAAAAAAAAAAAAAAAAAATCATATTACAAAATGTCTGGGGTAAATGTCTAAATAGATAAGAATCCAATGATTCATCAGGCTGCAGTCCTCGAACGCTCCTTCAGCGCGGAGATCCTAGAAAGAATAATAATAAAGCAATCAGTAAATAAGGTTTAGGCAGTCAGTAAGTTAATTAAGCATGACATAATGAGCTGAATTACCATGAACCAAGTCATCAAAATTGATTCGATGGCCAAACTTCACTCCATATGTCCTTCTATCGTGTCAATTATTGCGTTGCTGCCTGTAAAAGTTTGAGATACCAATTAGAGGAAAAAGGGTCTTAAATAGCCCGGTGGTGGACGAGCAAAATGCCCTAAACCGTCGACGCGCGTCCACCACTGGAGGGTCTTCATTTTGCTCGTCCACCTCCGGTGTTGGACAAGCAAAATGCCCAGATGTTCCAGACAGAAGCCTAAAAGTACGAGTTAACTATTTTTTTTTGTAATCGAGAAAAGAAAAAGAAAAAATAATAATAATAAATAAATAAAAATTTGCCTTAGATCTACGGATGCTTTCATGATTCCCCAAATCCGATTGGCTCCTTTGGCTAGAAATTGAAATAGTGCCTTCAATAAGGAGGTTTGAACAAGAGAGGAAATTGGAACGATAACAAATCATCAAAAACAAGAAGCGGAATTGGAACAACAACGAAGAGATAGAAGATCAGTTCTGAGTTGAGATGTTGGAATGTATGTGTCTCTATGCATATTGTATCTTCCTCTTTTGTACATATATAATTTTTGTACAATTCTAGCTCATTTGTGAACCAATCTATATGTACATTCCAGCGCATCAAATGATGTCAAGTACATATTGGTTCCAACACGCCATCCTTGAACACATGTTCAAAAACAGCGCATTTGTACATATTTTGTACAACGTACGTCTTGTTGAAATGATCTTCACGGTTGGGATGTTCTGGGTTCTAATTGAACAGGAAGGAAATAATCCCAAGAATAAGTTTTTTATCAATTAGATGAATCATGTTTGTTGTTTGATTAAAAAACTCGTTGATGTTCCAATCCGCTTCTTTTTATTGTCAAACCATTCAAAAACATAACCAACCGCATGATGACAGGAAAAGGAAAATAAAATTGATGCAATTAGGAAACCAAATTAAGTTACATGGAGAAGAAAAATGGAGTATAAAAGTTACTTGGAACCAAAGAATTTAGTCATTTCTTCACATAACCTAAGACGATGCAAAGAAAACACCTGGAAATAAATATCTATGGAAAATTATGCAATAAACAATCAATTTTTTTTTCCTTGAAGGACACTAACAATAGTCATGCATCAATCAAGTAATATCATCAATTTACATAAGATACATACTATAAATGGATAATTCAGAAGGGATCGGACCAATAAATAAACCTCACCACTCGTATATAAGGAAGAAGGTTTTGTAAACACCAGAATCAAAATTTCACTGCAGTTGCCATAAACAAACATACATGCACACACAAAGTAGAAAGAAATTAGATGGGGAAGAATATTAACTGAAATAAGATAAACAAACAAACTTAAAAACTGAGTAATCAACTTTCTAAATTGATCAAGTATAGTGCGTCTCTTGGAGATTTTTTTTTGTAGAAAATGATTAGGAGAAGAAACGATTTACTACCTATAGCTTTTGGTTTTTTATAGCAACAAATGAAAACGGCTACAGTTTGCGGTAGAGAAGAAAACAAAGAGGAGAACGTCTTCTACACAATTTAGAAAAGTGGGGGGGATAATAACTATAAATCAGTTTTTGAAGGAAACTGAAACTGTCTTATCCTTCCAGATTACTCAAACATACTATATTACTCAAACTGTCTATATTATTTAGTTGAAGAACTCAAACATACTTGCATCTTAAGCAAATAAACTACTAGAATGCAATATATAATACGCAATACTAAACTCTAAACAATAGAAATCAAAAATTAAGATTTACCTAACAATATATCATAACGAAAGGCGCGAGCATTGAAATTGAGATTTGGACCTAAAAATATATATTCAATCAAGCATTTTATGTTAGTCATCCATGAATATAAGAAGTATTACATTAATCAAATTTCAAATCAGTAAATACCCAAGAGTGAACAAAACCCAAGAATGATTTAAATCACAACAAAACTTGGTGACAACAATCCAAACAGTAAGGAATAAGAGCATTGATAATGTGGTACTCGAAATCCAAGATCGCAAAAGAATCCAATTCACCACAAGCATGGAGATAATAGATTAGCAGAGTTTGGAGACCCATTTCATCAAACACATCAGGATTTTCATATGCATTAAACCAAAAACAAAGTACAAAGCCATAAAGAGAAGAAAAGCCCTAAACCCAGACTGCACAGAGCATGAGATCATACCATCAACTGGCTCAGGCTCGTCCGGGTCTTCAATAGCCTCCTCCGGGTCTTCAATAGGCTCCGGGTCTTAAATAGCCTCCTCCAGTTCAACAACAGACCCCTCTGGTCAAAAAGAGGCACGTCCACCACTGGAGGGTCTTCATTTTGCTCGTCCACCTCCGGTGGTGGACTAGCAAAATGCCCAGATGGTCCAGACATAAGCCTAAAAGTACGGGTTAACTATTTTTTTTTTTGTAATCGAGAAAAGAAAACGAAAAAATAATAATAAATTTAAAAAAAAAAATTTGCCTTAGATCTACGGATGCTTTCATGATTCCCCAAATCCAATTGGCTCCTTTGGCTAGAAATTGAAATAGGGCCTTCAATAAGGGGATTTGAACAAGAGAGGAAATTGGAACGATAACAAATCATCAAAAACAAGAAGCGGAATTGGAACAACAACGAAGAGATAGAAGATCAGTTTTGAGTTGAGATGTTGGAATGTATGTGTCTCTATGCGTATTGTATCTTCCTCTTTTGTACATATATAATTTTTGTACAATTCTAGCGCATTTGTGAACCAATCTATATGTACATTCCAGTGCATCAAAAGATGTCAAGTACATATTAGTTCCAACAGGCCATCCTTGTTCAAAAACAGCGCATTTGTACATATTTTGTACGACATACGTATTGTTGAAATGATCTTCACAGTTGGGATGTTCTGGGTTCTGATTGAACAGGAAGGAAATAATCCCAAGAATAAGTTTTTTATCAATTAGATGAATCATGTTTGTTGTTTGATTAAAAAACTCGTTGTTGTTCCAACCCGCTTCTTTTTATTGTCAAACCATTCTAAAACATAACCAACCGCATGATGACAGGAAAAGGAAAATAAAATTGATGCAATTGGAAAACCAAATTAGGTTAGATGGAGAAGAAAAATGGAGTATAAAAGTTACTCGGAACCAAAGAATTTAGTCATCTCTTCACGTAACCTAAGAAGATGCAAAGAAAACACCTGGAAATAAATATCTATGAACAATCATGCAATAAACAATCAATTTTTTTCCTTGAAGTACACTAACAATAGTCATCAATCAAGTAATATCATCAATTTACATAAGATACATACTATAAATGGATAATTCGGAAGGGATCAGACCAATAAATAAACTTCACCGCTCGCATCTAAGGAAGAAGGTTTTGTAAACACCATAATCAAAATTTCACTGCAGTTGCCACAAACAAACATACATGCACACACAAAGTAGAAAGAAATTAGATGGGGAAGAATATTAACTGATCAGATATACAAACAAACTTAAAAAATAGAGTAATGAACTTTCTAAATTGATCAAGTATAGTGCGTCTCTTGGAGATTTTCTATAGAAAAGGATTAGGAGAAGAAACGGTTTACTACCTATAGCTTTTGGTTTTTTATAGCAACAAATGAAAACGACTACAGTTTGCGGTAGAGAAGAAAACGAAGAGGAGAACGTCTTCTACACAATTTAGAAAAGGTGGGGGAATAATAACTATAAATCAGTTTTTGAAGGAAACTGAAACAGTCTTGTCCTCCCAGATTACTCTTTTACCCTTTGTTTATTTATATCTAATTTTGTAGACTTATATAGAGTGAGGGGCAATTGCAAGGATTATGATAAATTTAACCTTAAGCCTTATTGGCTTAATTAATACTGATTTTCTGTAGAAAATGTTCAATAAACTGATCTAGGACAAAATATGTATAAAACATTTGTGAACTAGCTCCATGGCCTTGATGCATCTTCACTTGATCGGTGTCATTTCAATCAGAACCCAGAACATCCCAAAACAATTATATGGTCATTTCGAGGACCTGACTGACCACCACCACCACCTGACTTTGTCCTCCTCCGCCGCTTATTTATGGTCATTATAAACAGGCCTTGATTGCAGTTCAAAATCATTTGTTCAATATTTAGTACAAATCAAAGCACCATGATTTGTACTGGATGTCTCATTTTCTACTAGATTTGTACTAGTTTATTGAACCAATCTATAATTGGCTTGAACAGCAACTTCAACAAATATGTACATTCCAGCGCATTTGTGAACCAATCTATATGTACAAGGAAGCACCGATCAAGTGAAGATGCATCAAGGCCATGGAGCTGGTTCACAAATGTGGACTTGTCACCACCGCAAACCAAGTCAAAATTGCTGCAATATTAGTTTCAATTCAGTATGCATACAATAAATGCAACTCACCTATCATCCTCATAAATGAAAAATTACAGAAAATGAAGGAGCATGTAATTTACTGATCAGTGCCCAGTACTCATCTTTAGTTACACTAAAATTCTTATATCAACTCCATAACTAAGTGATTTTTTTTTTCAACCTCCAGGGCCAAACCAAACCTCTTTAGAAAACAACGTCTAGCGAATATGGAAATTGGGAAGACCCAAGTAATCTTATTGCAGGAATCAAAAATAAAAGGTGGTGCATTGCCCACCAAACTAGACCATTTGAAGAACAACCAAAATTGGCAAATGTGTCTGCAACTTGGTTAGCTTCTCTGAAAACATGCGAGGAACGAAATTCCATTTGAGCTATTTGATGCAAACAATTACACCATGCAACTTGAAGACGGCAAGGCACCAAATCAGGAGAGTGAAGAAAACTAAGAACAAGAGATGAATCTGTTGACGTGAGTAGTGCTGGAGGCCAACAATGATGGCAGACAATGGTGGCGGACAAGTTGGTGGCTGGCCGAACAAGTTAGGGGCTAGGCTAATCCACTATTAGGAATATTTTTTGTAATAGGACTTTATGTATCTTATGTATATATATACTCCATTCTTGGAGAAGAAATATATGAGAAAATTCCCAACCTTCTCCTTCTTTCTGACTTGGTATCAAAGCAGAGATCCAATTTGGACTCTGTTTGTTCCGCGGCGTTTTTTTTCTTTGCTTTTCGGGTTCTTTTGCTCCAGTTCTCTGCATCTTCTGTCCAAAATCTGTAGCAATTCGGCCATCAATCTGTTCCGTTGGTTCCTTTGAGTTTTTTTGGGTTCTTTTGATTGGTACAGAGAGAAACACAAGCAGAGCTATTTCTTAGCAGCCCAGAATTTCTCCGCCACTGCCGCCGCGGCCGCTCTGCTCCGTCAAATCTTTTCTTTGGTTCTTAGGTCCTTCCTCTTTCTTCGAGGTTGCTTTCCCCCGACAATCACAGTATAATTTTGTAGAAGTCTTGGCCCAATTCATCAACAGCTGTGGGAGTATCTCGGCTCAATCCCTTTGTCAGCTGCCGCTTCGCCAGCCACCACACCAACAGCAGCAGGTCGGTCACGTCTCTTAGCCACAACGCTTGTTGACGAATGCACTCGACACACGACCCGCCGACCCAGATCTGTTCCGCCGTGTTTTTTTGTCTTTCGGGTTCTTTTCGTTAATACAGTCACTGTTCTTTTCGGGTTCTTTGTTTTCGGTTCTTTGGGTTCCTTTGGTTACCTTCATTCAAGCACACTACCATTACCGTTCCGGCAGCAGCAGCTTCGTCCAAAATCTGCAGCAGTCTAGCCCAGTCTAAACTACAGCAGCAGCAACCTCACGATCCGACATCCAGCAGCAGCAGCTCCACCCAATTTTGATTAATCAACACCTTTTCTCTGTTCCTTGCTCCATTCCATTAATTACGGTCAATCCAGCCAATACCTTGCTGGCAACCTTTTTTTTGTTTGAGGAGCTGCCAACTATATCTATATATTAATCATACTATTTGATTCCCCCACCAACCGCATTTCATTAATCCTTCCACATTTCCTCTCCACACTTCCCAATTTCTTTTATTAAGTTTCAAACACCACCCACAAACCCGTACACAACCAACTTTCACTTTCCACCCACTTTTTTTTTATTCTATTAAACTTTCTAACACCCATCGATTAAACAAAAGCTCACCCTTCATCCTCACTTTTTCTATAAAAAAAAAAATAAAAATAAAAAATAAAAAAAAATTCAGTATTTAATTTCAATAATTCCGGTTGGAGAGGAGGGAACAATATTGGAGGGAGTTGAAGTCAGAAAGGCCAAACAGCAGTCCACCAGATGACAGAACCTGCTTTCTACTGTGTCGGAGGACAAGATCTCTCTGAGGGTAATGTTTCCTTGACTAAGGAAACTCGAGGTAAAATTGGTTTTGCTTTACATGTTTCTGACTTTACTGGTAGTGATACATGGATAATTGATTCTGGTGCGTCTGATCATATGACCTACGACAAATCTTTCTTTGTGTCTATGTCATCTCCTTCTATATCTCGTGTCTCTAATGCAAATGGTGCGTCTTTTCCAGTCTTAGGTATTGGGTCTATTCAGGTTACACCATCCATGGTTTTACATGATGTCCTTTATGTGCCCTCGTTGTCTCATCATCTTTTATCTGTATCTCAATTAAACTCGCAGAATAAGTGCTCAGTAACTTTTTATCCAATGTATGTTGTTTTTCAAAATCTGTGCAATCGGGTGATCATTGGTAAGGGAGATCTGAGAGGGAGACTGTTTCACTTAGATTGCATGTACGCAGGACAAACACAAGCACCAGAACAGCCTTTGGCATTGACATTGAGTTCTGATCGGCTGAGTGAGGTATGGTTGTGGCACAGACGTTTGGGTCATCCATCCTTTAGAGTTATGAAGAAGTCCATGCCTTCGTTATTTTTGGGAATAAGTGATTCTAGTTTGCATTGTGAAACTTGTGCTTTGGCTAAAAGTCATAGATCTAGCTATCCTTCGAGCTTTCATTCTAGTACTATGCCTTTTGAGTTAATTCATTCAGACGTGTGGGGTCCTTCTAAACATTCTACCCTTTCTGGAATGCGATATTTTGTGTTATTCATCGATGACTTTACCCGATTATCCTGGGTTGTTTTACTTAAATCCAAAGATTCTGTTTTCTCTGCCTTTAAAGCATTTCATAGTCTTGTTCGTACTCAATATGATGCTCATGTTAAGGTTTTTCGTTCTGATAATGGGGGTGAGTTTGTTAATCATTCTTTTCATGAATATTTCCAACACCACGGCATAATCCATCAAACTTCCTGTCCACAGACACCTGAGCAAAATGGGGTGTCTGAACGGAAAAATCGTCACCTTCTGGATATGGCTTGGTCTCTGTTACTTAGTGCTAACATGCCTAAATACCTTTGGGGAGAGGCCGTTTTGTGTGCTTCTCATCTTATCAATCGCCTTCCCTCTGCCCCTCTTCAAGGTCGTGTCCCACTTGAGGTCTTGTCTAACTATGTTTCTATCCCATCATCTAATACCCTTCCTGCTCGTGTCTTTGGTTGTGTTGCCTATGTTCACCTGTATAAGAATCAAAGGTCAAAATTAGATGCTAGAGCCCTTAAGTGTGTGTTTGTTGGGTATGGCTCTCATCAGAAAGGTTACAAATGTTATCATCCACAATCCCAAAAGTTTTATGTCACCATGGATGTTTCTTTCAGAGAAGATGCCTGTTATTTCTTGCCTCATGTGACTCCTCGTCAGGGGGAGAGGTCTTATTATTATGAAGATTTGTTCAATGGGCAAGATGAGAGTCTGGAATCTGAGTTCTCAAGGTTAGAGTGTTTAGGAACGGAGCTGGAAAAGGAGGGTAGAAGCTCTACCGACCCATCATCAGAGTTAGAAACGGAAAATAGGGAAAATATGGATCTGGTTGGAGAAGAAGCTTTGGGCAATGTGTTACCGACTGGTCAACCGGATCAGTCTGACCAGTCGGCCGGAGAGATAGTTTCAGACCCTGTTTCTGATAATGTTCTGCAGTCTTCTGATGGTGTTTTAAACAATTCTTCCGTCTCTCCCTCTCCTTCAGCGGTCTCACCTGCTCAATCATCACCCGAAGTATGTCCTAATCTTTCCTTGTCTAATAGTTCTTCTGTGTCAGGTAGTGTTCCTACCAAAATCTTGCCCAGTCGTTCAACCCATGGTCAGCCTCCGAAACACTATGAACCTACTCTAAGTGCTAAGGCTAAATACCCTGTTGCTAAATATGTGTCGACCCATAGGTTATCTAAACCGTATGCAGCATTTGTGAATCAATTATCTTCTGTGTCTCTTCCTAGTAAAGTGCAGGATGCCATGAAGGATGAGAAGTGGATGAAAGCAATGACAGTCGAGATGGATGCACTTGAGAAGAATTGTACGTGGGAGTTGGTGTCATTACCACCAGGGAAGAAGACAGTTGGTTGTCGGTGGGTGTATACAGTGAAACATAATTCGGATGGTTCAGTGGATCGGTACAAGGCAAGATTAGTGGCTAAAGGTTATACTCAGAAGTATGGAGTGGATTATGATGAGACATTTGCACCAGTGGCCAAAATTAACACAATTCGGGTACTTCTCTCGTTAGCTGCTAATCTTGATTGGCCTTTGCAACAGTTTGATGTTAAGAATGCATTCTTGCATGGTGATCTGCATGAAGAGGTTTATATGGATTTGCCTCCTGGATATGGTACTTCCACTGGAGAGCAGATGGTGTGCAAATTGAAGAAGTCGCTTTATGGCTTGAAGCAGTCTCCCAGAGCTTGGTTTGGCCGGTTCACCAAGTTCATGAAGAAAATTGGGTACCGACAGAGCAATTCAGATCATACCTTGTTTCTTAAACATCGGTGTGGTAAAGTGACTGCCTTGATTATTTATGTTGATGACATGGTTGTGACAGGTGATGACATTGAAGAAATTCAAAGGTTACAAGGTCAGTTGTCCTCTGAATTTGAGATGAAAGATTTGGGTAATTTGAAATATTTCTTGGGAATTGAAGTTGCTCGTGGCAAGGATTGTATTGTGTTGAGTCAGAGAAAGTATGTCCTAGACTTGCTGGCAGAAACAGGTATGCTTGATTGTAAACCAGTTGCTACTCCTATCGAGCAGAACCATCAATTAGCAGAGTATTTAGATCAAGTACCCACAAATAAAGGGAGATACCAGAGGTTAGTTGGCCGGTTGATTTATTTATCCCACACGAGACCAGATTTAGCTTATGCAATTAGTGTGGTGAGTCAGTTTATGCATAATCCCAGTGAAGCCCATATGGATGCTGTATTTCGTATCTTGCAGTATTTAAAGTCTGCTCCAGGGAAGGGATTAATCTTTTCAAAATACAGTCACTTGGATGTTTCCGGATACACAGATGCAGACTGGGCAGGTAATATTACAGATCGCATGTCTACTTCGGGCTACTTCACATTTGTGGGTGGTAACTTGGTTACTTGGAAGAGCAAGAAACAAAAGGTGGTGGCTCGCTCTAGTGCTGAAGCAGAGTATAGAGGAATGGCCCGAGGACTTTGTGAGATGTTGTGGTTGAGAAATTTATTGAATGATTTGGGGTTCAGACAGAAAAAGGCTATGTCGCTTTATTGTGATAACAAAGCTGCAATTGAAATTGCTCACAATCCTGTTCAGCACGATCGCACGAAACATGTGGAGGTAGATCGACACTTCATTAAAGAAAAGCTGGATGGACAGATCATTTTGTTTCCCTTCGTTCCTACTGAAGAACAGTTGGCAGATATTCTTACAAAGGCTCTCTCGACTAAAGCTTTTTATGACTCACTTGACAAGTTGGGCATTCGTGATCTGTATGCACCAACTTGAGGGGGAGTGTTGACGTGAGTAGTGCTGGAGGCCAACAATGATGGCAGACAATGGTGGCGGACAAGTTGGTGGCTGGCCGAACAAGTTAGGGGCTAATCCACTATTAGGAATATTTTTTGTAATAGGACTTTATGTATCTTATGTATATATATACTCCATTCTTGGAGAAGAAATATATGAGAAAATTCCCAACCTTCTCCTTCTTTCTGACTGAATCAGCCTCTAACCAGATATGCTTCCAATCTCTAATCCAAGCTAAATCAATTACTTTGATAACTGCCATGACCTCTGCATCCATCGAACTTGGTGATTTCAGAAGTCAGAACATTTCACCATCTCAATTTGCCAAAAGTCTTTAGCGCATTCATGTTGTAGGGGACCTTGCTTATATATCCTTCTTAGGCTTCCAATATATATATCAACTACAAGTCTTATCTCCATAATGAAGACCTAAATATTGTTAATGTCATTATAAACCTATTAATTAGTAGTTACGTACTATGTCATTATAAAGGTGGTTCTGCAATTGACATTGCTTCTTTGTATGCTATCCAAGTGTAGCCTTATTGAGGATTTGGGTGTGCATTTCATAGAGCAACCTTCTCCACAAGTTATCAACCTCCTTCTGGATATTTGTGTATCTCATATGAGATATATATGAGATATGTAGTTTTTCAAACTTTTCGGCCCTTTGGATCCCCATCCATCTAAAAAAAAAAAGTTTACTTCTTTGTATGCTTTCATTTACAGAAAAAACCTTGAATTGTTCATTTGCTCCTTGTATGACTCCTGCATCTAGAACATGATGGGACATTCACTAGCACATTGTAGGTGGATTTTGCTTAAATTCCTTCCTGGGATCATTGTTTTATGTATGAGCACAAGTCTAGAATCTGCAACACTACCAAGTTCTGGAATTGAATTGGATCGCTTGGCACTACTAGACTTTAGGAAAGAATCACTGAAGATCCTCTCCATATCATCAGCTCGTGGACTAATTCCATTGATTTATGCAGTTGGGCAGGCTTCACATGCAACAACTTCACCAAAAGTGTCGTGAGTTTGACTCTGGAAGATAGAAAATTGGCGGGTTCCATAACACCTTCTATAGGAAATCTTCTTATCTTACTGGAATCAACCTCATAAAAAAACAATTTTCATGGTGAAATTCCTCAAGAAATGGGTCGTCTTCTACGCCTGCAACTGCTTCATCTGTCTCTCAATTCCTTCAGTGGGAAATTTCCATCTAATATATCTCACTGCACACAACTAAGAGTGCTCAATGTTATTTCCAATGAGCTTACTGGGTCGATCCCTGATCAACTTGGTTCATTATTGAAGTTAACTCATCTATGGCTTCAGGGTAACCATCTTACTGGAAAAATCCCAGAGTGGATAGGAAACTTTTCATCTTTGTACAGTATAGCTCTTGGCGACAACAATTTACAGGGAAGGATACCCAATCAGCTCGGGCGCCTAACAAGCCTGGGAAACTTCCTAGTTTGGAGCAATAATTTGTCTGGTATGGTCCCTTCTTCAATTTATATTATCATACACATTTTCAGTGTTACTGACAACCAGCTGCGTGGAGAGCTGCCGCAAAACGTTGGCATTACTCTTCCTAATTTGGAGGTATTTGCCGGCGATGTCAACAAATTCACAGGAACTGTTCCAGCATCATTGTCAAATGCTTCTAGACTTCGGCTTCTTGATTTTGCTGAAGACAATTCACTAGGAAGTGGGAAAGATGGTGACCTTACTTCTCTCAATTTCCTTGCTAATTGTACTAATCTTGAGGTGTTGAGTTTTAGCCGTAATCATCTTGGAGGAGAATTGCCAGATTCCATAGCTAACCTATCAACCAAACTGAGGATATTTACAATAGGAGGAAATCTGATATATGGACCCCTCCCTACTGGCATTGGAAATCTGGTAAACTTGACAACTCTTGGAATAGAACAAAACCACATTGGTGTTAGTCTCCCTGATGTGATCGGGAAGCTTTACAAGTTAGAGGGACTGTATCTGAATCTGAACATATTTTCAGGGCCAATCCCATCCTCCTTAGGTAACTTGACTTCAGTGACAAGGCTCTTCATGAAGGGGAATAGGTTTGAGGGAAGCATACCTCCTAGTCTTGGAAACTGCCAAAATCTTTGATACTCAACCTTTCTAGTAACAAGTTAGATGGCACCATACGTAAAGAGGTACTAGGACTTTTATCCCTCTCAATTTCTTTGAGCATGTCTCAAAATTCTTTGAGTGTTTCCCTACCGGATGAAGTGGGCACTTTAGTAAATCCTGCTGAGCTAGATGTATCAGGAAACAAGTTATCAGGTGAGATCCCCATTACGTACCTTGGCAGCTGTACTAGCTTAGTTAGCCTGCATTTGGAAGGTAATGAATTCAAAGGACATATTCCTCAATCTCTAGAAAAGTTAAGAGGCTTGGATCAGATGGATATTTCTCGGAATAACTTACCTGGACAGATTCCAGAATTTTTAGGCAAGCTTGGAGCTCTTAGGTATTTCAATCTTTCTCAAAATGATTTTGAAGGTGAATTGCTGACAGGACCCCCCCGGATTTCACCCTGAAATTCGAAGAGGCCCTGCGGGGCCCACCTTAGAAGAAATTCTACCAAAAATTTGGCGGAACTCCCTCTAAAAGTGGACAACCCAAAACCTGTAGAAAAACATTTACACTTCTAAATCATTCATCCTTATTCTCCTGGAGCCACCCTGCTCCCTATATCACAACATCTCCAATTTCACAAACAATTCTGATACTTAAGAATATTAATCTCAAGATTTATCAGAGCAATCTATTTCTTAGGCGTACAAGAAGGTAGAATACAAGATAAACGACCAATACTTTTATACTGCGGAAGCTATGACAGCTATGCCTCAACCCCAAGTACGCTCGACCTCAAGCTAAACTGGCCTGCAAACTGGGCATTTAAAACCGAAAGACCCAGGGAAAAACATTTAAAATCTGTTAGAGTGAGTGGACGAAAAATAAGTACTTTCAAATGTATAAGTAAAACTTAATGCTTTCCCAAATTATTCTCTAAAATCTCGCATGCAGTAACAATCTTGAAAACACTCTTAATCATCCTCTTTACTGAAATCCCAATCACGTAACAAGAACATCTTGAAATCTCTTAAAATCTCATCCTCAATCCTTATAAAAACATCCTTTTCATGAGGCTCGTTTGATGACTAGAAAGGACTGCTGTCTAGTCATCTCATGCCATCTAGGAGGGACTATCACCCAGATGACGCATCGGAAGGGACTGCCAACCGGAATAGGAGGCGGTGGATAGAAGGGACTGCCAACTAGCCACATGTAGTAGACGGGACTGCCGACTAACCACAGGTAGTAGACGGGACTGCCGACTAACTACCTCATGTCATCTGGAAGGGACTGCCAACCAGGTGACGCATCGGATGGGACTGTCAACCGGGCTGTAGTCTGGAAGGGACTGCCAACCAGACTATTACCTAGAAGGGACTGCCAACTAGGTAAGATACGCATGCGCCAAAACTAGCCTCCTTAATAAACTGAATAGCCTCCTCAAGAAACTGAAAATAACCTCTTTCAATTACTTGCTTTCGAAAAGAAACTCGGTATTACTTCAATAAATCAATAATAATTCACCGAAAGCATAACTCAGGATTAACTCACTAAATCAAACCTCAATATCTCAATAAATCCTCGAAAGCATCCTCGAAAACATAAAATCAAATACTCTGTAAATCAATAAATGATTTTGGAAAGAAAACTCAATCTAACTTCAAGACTGATAAGTACGGAGCTTAAAGCTCAATAAATCTCGATAATTCAATCATGCTCAAAAATTCGATGAAACATTCGTACTCGTGAATCCTCATAAAAACCGATATTCGAAATCCATAATTCTGATAATATTTGCTGAATCAGTCACTTCCCGAAAATCATTCCTCAACTCAATAACTCATGAATGACTATCTCAAAAATCTATTAAAAGCCCTTGGGAAGGAATTTCAATACTAATCTCGTAATTCATAAATAAATCTCGATAAATCAACGCTCAAATATTCAAAACATAATTAAATCTCAATTGGAAGAAAATAATAATACTGCATGCGGAATTAATTTAAAAACAAATGTCCACTCACAGTACTATTTAGGCGATCACGCATACGACTTCCTTCATCGAGCAATAGCTCGGAATATCGCCCTGTACACAATTATAATTCGTGAATAACAATCCGGAGTTATACAATTCCAATGTCCTATTCTCATAAATCAACATTTTCATTTCTTCTCCAATTAATCCAAACTTCACCATTAACCCCAATTCCACGATTTACATAATCCACAATGAAAACGAGGGAAATCCGACGGCTGGATTTCCCACAATTCAATCACAAAACTCCCAACTTCCGAAAATCACAACCAATTCTAAATTCCTCCAAAATTCACCAAACTTCACATACAAGCTCTACAACATTTCTACAATTTAATGGGCTAAAGAATGAAATTAAAACAATGTCCTACACGCCTCCACGGGCCACCAACAGTGGCAGCGCGTGGGCCCCACGCGCCGGCGGCAACCACCTCCGATGGCCACCAAAATTTGGCAGCACCATCTACTCAACAAACCCAACCTCTTTCTCAACTACAAAAAGTTCCAATTTTACCTAGAAGAGCTCCAATTAGGCCAGTGAAATTTTTCCAGAAAACTCCAAGAACCCTAGAAATTGAAATTGTTAATTCGACCTCTACACTGCAAATTGAAATGAAAGACCTTAGGGGAAATGATCTATGTCAAAAACCGAACCTTCGACGCCAATTTGGTGGCCGGAGACGGCCGGAATCGCCGGAAATCGACTGAAATCCCGATTTTCTACAGTAACCTTCACAGCTCCAAATCGAGCTCTTCCAGCCAAATCGCTGCAAAACACCACCACAGACGTGACAAGGGTGAAGAGGCGAGCCAGCTGATGCCCGGATTCCATCTTGGGGTGGCCGAAGGAGGAAGAAATCAGAGGAGGAAGAATCGGGGCGAAGAGGAAGAAAAGGTCGGGGGAGAGGAGAGAGAAAAGACCGGTAGGTTTCCAAAAATGGAAACTTACCACAGTAACTTGGCTATTTATAGAAACTTACCATATGAACAGTAACTTTAGTATTTCGCTTATTTTCGCATACGAACTCCGATTTTTACGTACCACATATGCACGCGCTCGGTTTAACGTCCTCTACAACTTTCATGAAGAAAATTTTCTCAAATTTTGATCCGAACAAAAAGTCAACTTTTAGGGCCCCCTAAAATGTCAAAACGGAGCCAAAAATTAAATGTAATTGTCGTTTACCCATCGAAAGACTCGTAAACTGGTAACTTTACGTTCGGGACGTTACAATTGCCTAAAGAAGGAATCTTTCTGAACGTAAGTGGAGTCTCAGTTCTTGGAAATGATAAGCTCTGTGGTGGCATCCCAGAATTACTTCTACCTCCATGTTCCAGCAGAAAGCCTCATTCATCTCGAGGACTACTTGCCCCAAAAGTAATAATCCCTTTAACTAGTGCAATTGCATTAATAATTGCTCTTTCCTGCTTGGTTGCTGCACGTTCAATGATGAAAAAGCCGAGAGATGGACCTTTGACTTCATCTTCTCATAATGATTCATATCCAAGTATCTCTTACTTGGAACTTGTTCAATCAGCTAATGGGTTTTCTGTGGACAATCTGATTGGTTCGGGAAGTTTTGGTTCTGTATACAAAGGATTACTGAGTAGTAATGGAATGGTAGTTGCTGTTAAGGTGTCAAACCTTCAACAACACGGAGCTTCAAAGAGTTTCATTGATGAATGCAGAGCTCTAAAAAGTATAAGGCACCGCAATCTTCTGAAGATCATAACTACCTGCTCAAGCACCGACAATCAGGGTAACGACTTCAAAAGTATAGTTTTCAATTTCATGGAAAATGGAAGTCTAGATCCTTGGCTGCATGCTAGAGAAGACGACGGATCTCAAAGTAAGAGATTGAGCCTTATCGAAAGGCTCAATATTGCCATTGATGTTGCTTGCGCATTAGATTATCTACATGACCATTGTGAAACATCCATTGTGAAACATCCATTGTTCATTGTGATCTAAAGCCAAGCAACGTCCTTCTCGATGAGGATATGGTAGCCCATGTTGGTGCCTTTTCATCATCCCTTGACATTCCTAGTTCCATTGCTGCGGAGGTTATGGTAGTGATCAAGGCAATCAAGCTTGCATGGGTTCGAGATTGGAAGCATATTTGGCTGGAAGTTGACTCGTCCCTCATTCTAAATTTTCTCCACTCTCCCCAGATGGTACCTTGGCAATTATAGGTGGCATGGAAGAATTGTGTGCATCACATTTCGATGATGCAATTTTGTTGCTCACATATATTTCATGAAGGTAACCAGGTGGCTGATGCATTGGCCAATTTTGGCGCTTCTGGTACGGGCTTTACTTGGTTTGATTCATCTCCTAGTTTCGTTAATCAATTTTGTTTAAGAGATAAGTTGGGTCTCCCTAATTTTCGTTTTAGATGATTTCTTTTGTTTTGGAAGGCAGAATGATGTCTGTTATTCCTCATCAGTAGTACTTTACTTCTGGAATGTGCAGGATATGTCCTATCCTCTTACTTTTATTTTCCTTTACTTAAAAAAAAAAATGCTTCATCATGTACGATTGAATTCAGCACTAAATAGTGTCATCGAAAAGTAGAAACAAAATTTGCATCGGTAATTTAGTATATGGTAGAGCAATGCAACCAAAATATATTGTAGCGTCTTTTGAATAAAATTATCACTTCTGATAGCTATATTTGCTTGTAATCTTCACAACCAACAAAGCAATAAAAACAATAGGAGACTGAGTAGACGACAAAAACACAAAAATGGGGTTCTTGTACTTTTGTACTTTGTAGCAGGGCTAAAACGTCGCCGTTTGGACTTGATCAAGAAAAGTAAAGGCAAGCTAAAACGACACCGTAGTATAGAGTAAAAGCACGCACGCTTTCTTTACTCTTGATCGGAAAGGTCAAAAGAAAGCTTGAAGGGGATCAGATTTCATCCCGGAAAAGTGGAAAAAGAGGGTTTAGTAAGGTAAAGCCGGCAACTTTTACCTTTAGCTTTGGGAAAGTTTCAAACTTTACATTGCTATTTTGTTTTTCTTATAGTCGGGTTCTTTCTTTTTTTTCTGCTACTGCTTTGAAGATTGAACAATGGCCCATGTTGTGTTTGTTACAAGTCCTCATAAGTTTTTTTCTCCAAAATTAGTGAAGGGTTTATTTATCTCTTTCAGAAGGTAATTGTATTAGTTGTACAAAGGCAAGACTTGATTTGAAGCTTTCAAATTTTCAATGCTGTGCAAACCAATAGGTAGCTCAATTTAGCAAGCTTGTATGTAGCTATTTAGAACTGTCCAAATCTTTCCTGGAAAATAACTATCTATCACCAATGTCTGAAATACAAACTTAATTTTTTCCATAATTTATGGCATTGAATGGCAGAGTATGGCATGGGAGGTCAAATTTCCGTTCTGGGAGATATATATATAGTTATGGAATACTGTTGCTAGAAATGTTCACGGGAAAAAGAACCACTGATGACATGTTCAAAGATCATCTAAGTATTCACCAATTTGCAGCCATGGCTTTACCTGATCTGGTCATGGACATAGCTGACCCTTCATTGCTCCTTGAGACAGATGACAAGGATGATGACAGATCCTGCAATGACATACAAGAATTAACCAGATATCAAGATCACCCCCAAGTCAACGCAAGAAGATTTGAGGAATGCTTGGTTTCAGTGATACAGATTGGACTTTCATGCTCTGCATTGTCACCAAGAGAGCGGGTGCTTATGGGTATCATTGTCAACAAAATGAAGGCCATTAGAGACTCTTTATCTCAATTGAAGATGCAGCAGCAGCACAGAATCCAAAATTAGCCAAGTTTGTTACCTATCTTCATATTTAGCCACATCTATACAGTTTTTTTTTTTGGTCTGTGCCTCATGTATACATTTGTGTCTGCATAATATATATATGAATAGAAATAGGTATCTATGCATTACTGGAATTCATAAGGCATTGCTATTTGGTTTTTGTTTTTATTTTGTTTTGTGCTGTGGCTTTTCTATTTTTGGCTGCGTTTGTTTTGAACATGTTTTCTCATGATATGCTTGTTCAAACTCTTCGATAAATCCTACCCAAGAAAAGAATATTCTTATCCCTAGATGAAGTTTATTGTAGTGGAGGCTTGGGTAGCTCAAGTGCTCTCCTTTTAAACCGAGATTTACAGTAGTAACTATTTATTCAAAATCACATAAAACAGGCATGAAACTCAGTTACAACCATATCTACTTATTCAAACAAAATATGCTTGGAGCTTCCAAATCTTTATCTGTGTGCAAACAACCGTACACCTGATTTGGTTAGGTCATAGGTTAGCTGCTCCATCGGCTCTAGTCCACTCCAGATCCAATAAGAGTGTCTCTGACTAACTGTAACTCCTTAACAACATGACTGATATCCATTCTCCCTCTAGGTGATTCCACTGAACAAGCAACTCCAATTCTGAGTATTGCAATTAGGCACTCTTGATTTAGGTCATTTTTTCTCTGCCCCACAATGCATTTCTCTTCACTAGTCCAGTGATCGTCCTCTCCTTCCCTTCCTTCTACAAACAATGGTTCTAAAACTTCTGATATGTGTTCAGGCAATGCATTCTTAACAATATTATGGAGCTGCAGTCCGTCTTTAAACATGTCATCAGTGGGCTTCTTCCCTGTGAACATTTCTAATAAGAGTATACCAAAGCTGTACACATCGCCGTAAGTTGTGACCTTGCTTCCCATGCCATACTCTACATGTTTGTAGCTTTGATTATTACAAGTGAACAACTTATAAATCTATTAAATGTATTTGGCTCTTTCCTGTGATTAGTTCAATTGCATCGTAAACATATTTCTAAACTTTCGTGTAGAATGCAAGTTGCTAACAAAATTTGAATAGAATTGAAACATATTAGAGTAGAGCTATATACCTGGTGCAGCATAGCCAACAGTTCCCTTCAGTCCTACTGAGCTGGTTTGATTGATAGGAGATCTACTTGAAGCTTCTGGAATGAACCTGGCCAACCCAAAATCACCCACATGTGCAGTCATATTATTGTCGAGTAGGATATTGCTTGGCTTCAGATCACAGTGAACGATCTGTTCTTCGCAATGGTGATGAAGATAATCCAGAGCTAATGCCACATCAATGGCAATGTTCAATCTTTGTAGAAGACTAAGCATCCTCAAGTCACCATTTAAGTCATCAGCTTCTGAAAGTGGATGTAGCCAACTCTCCAGACTCCCATTTGGCATATACTCATAGACAAGAGCTTTAAACTCATTACCTTGAAAATCAACGCTTGAGCAGGCAGTTAAGACTTTCACAAGATTCCGGTGCCGAATACTTCTCAAGGCTTCACATTCAGCTGAGAAGCTTTTTAGAGCACCTGGTTGATATAAGTAGAGTACCTTTATTGCCACAACTACTTCATCAAGAATCCCTTTGTAGACAGAACCAAAGCTACCAGAACCAATTAGGTTGGCAGGAGAAAATCCTCTGGTAGCTTGAAGGAGAGTTTCATAGGATATCTTCAAATGCAATTCCTTAGTTGATGAAGCTTCTGTAGAGGGTGGTGTTTTGGCCTTCCTTAACCGATAAATAACTAGAACAGACATGATCAAAACTAACCCCAAAAGTCCAGAAAGCAATAAGATCATGAATTTCAGTCCTTGAGACATCTTTCTTTTCTTTGGCTTAGTAGCAGTGCAAACCGGCAATTGAAATTCAGGTATGCCTCCACAAAGCTTTCCATTTCCTGCTATTGAAGTGCCAGTTGCATTTTTGAAAACTCCTCCTGTTGGCACCTGACCCTCAAAATTGTTGAAGGAAAGATTTAAGTTCACAAGGGAAATAAGTTGAAAAAAATCAGGAATTTGGCCAGATAAGTTGTTATGCGAAAGATCCAAGTCTTGAAGACCTCTCAAGGATCTAAAAGTTGAAGGAATGGTTCCTTCAAAAAAGTTACCTTCCAAGTGAAGGTGTTCTAAGGATACACAACTACCAAGGCTACTGGGAATTTCTCCTGACAATATATTCTCAGAAAGATCCAAGTTCCCTAGATTTTTCAAGTCTCCAACTTTTGAGGGCAAGGAACCAGTCAATCGGTTTTGAGAAAGGTTTAGGGAAATGGTCAGAGAAGAAAGGCTCATAACTTTTTCTGGTATGATTCCATTGAGATAATTCTGAGAAAGGTCTAGCTCTTGCAAGTTTGAAAGGTTCCCAAAACTTGAGGGAATAGTACCTGTGAAATGATTGTTTTGAAGATAGAGAGCATACAATTGACTCATATTGGCTATGGATGATGGAATTTGGCCAGAAAACTTATTTGCAGATAAATCTAATCGCCACAGCATCCAGAGGTTACCAATAATTGCAGGAATCCCACCACTGAAATTGTTCTTCTCCATCATCAGTTCTGTCAGATTAACAAGGTTCTCAAATATTCCCGTAGGGAAGCTTCCAGATAATTGGTTTCTTCCCAGTCTCAGTGACACAAGTTGGTTTGAGAAGTTGGACATGGAATCTGGCAACACCCCTCCAAATTGGTTATCGCTTAAATCAAGCATTTGTAAGTTCCTGCATTTGCTCAAAGAGTTAAAGAAACTCAAATCATTTGCTTGTACTGTGCCCAAGGAATTCGAAGCAAGAATCAGCCACCATAAACTAGTTAGGCCTCCAAAATCAATTGCAACTTCTCCAGTGAAATTACTCCCATTGACATCTAATTCAAGAAGATTTGTCGCATTGGACAGTGATGCTGGTAAGGTTCCAGTGAAGAGATTGTGACCCAAATTTAAGACTAGCAAGTTAGGAAGAGTGAAACCCAAGTCTGAAGGCAAGTTCCCCTGCAGTTGATTGTATGGTAAACTAAGCCTTGTAAGAGAAGAAAGGTTGTAAATTGAGGATGGGACCATACCAGAAAATTGATTAACCCCAAATCCAAGGAATTCCAAATTCTTCAAGCGGCCCAGTGACTCCGGTATCTTTCCCTCCAAGTTGTTAACTGCCAGAGACAGAGATCTAACAGAGGAAAGGTTGCCTACAGAACTTGGAAGCGGTCCACTTAGGCTGTTGTAGTGAAGTTGAACTCTCTCTAGCTTTTGCAATGAGCCTAATTCAAATGGGATTTTCCCAATTAACTTGTTGAAGCCTAAACGAAGCCAGATTAGACTAGAACAATTTGAGAGATTTGGTGGGATTTCCCCAGAAAATGAATTGTTGGAGAGGTTAAGGTATTTGAGCCTGAATAAATGGCCAATTTCTTGTGGGAGACTACTGTGGAAATTGTTGAGTTCAAGGTTGAGGCCAGAAAGGAAAGTGAGGTTTCCTATATGAGGAGAGAGTGAGCCAGTTAACTGATATGAGCTCAAGTTCAAGGTCATGACTCTTTGGTGACGAAGACCGCAAGTCACACCTGTCCAGTTGCAGAAATGGAGAGAGTCATTCCATGAGCTCAAAATGCTATTTGGGTCTTTGATGATCTGAGCTTTAATGGCAAGTAAGGCTAGCCTATCGGTCTGATTGGATTTGGAAATGATGGTGGCTGCAGAAGTAGAATATGGTGAAGGCAACAAGGTGATGATGAACAAAGATGGGATGAGCAGATTAATTAAAATTGAGAAATGTGGTGTGGAAGTCCTATATGGAAGAAAAAAGGCCATTGGAACTTGCTGGTTGCCTGGTTCTGAGTGCTGAGAAGCCAAGTGATGGAGAAAAAGGAGACTGTTTATTAACATTTAAGAGGCATGGGCAATGTTTGAATATTTGACTTGGTGGGAATCAAAATCTCCTTGGATAGGAGTTTTGCCTTCTGGATAGGTAGTGCAAGTTGGTCCTTATTGTGGTGACAAATTTGTCTTGTCAGGACTCAAAAGCCATGTTAAGCTCAGTACTGGTTTACTTGCTTAGTCATCCGTCACCTTCCTTATATAAACCATGCAATATTTTGTGTTTTAATATGGGTATGGACCATGCATTATGCTTTCCCAAGTGTGAAAGCGCACACAATGATTCAATGAACATTCACCAGAATGGTGGGCTATATTATGAAGTTTCCTATATTGGTGCCCACAGGGTTTGGTTAGGGTGGTCGACAACTTCAATAGTTTTTAGTGGTGGACTTCGGTTGAGATAGGGCGATGGCAAAGTTATCCGGTAGTTGCTGTGCTTACAAATTCTGCAGCTGTTGATGACTTGGAGAGCTACAATCCAAGGCTCCGAGTCAGATTAGTTCCCACTTCCCACAATATATCAAGCTCTACCACTGCCATGTAACTCTGCATTGACCATGAGCTAGTTTAGCCCAAACTGTCATCGTCTGTTTGTATTAACAACTGTGTAATAAGTATTTTACGGATTCCAAATTTTATGTTCGAACTCTAAAGAGCGGGATCCTCTTTTTACCGGATGGTTAATGCTTGGTGAAACTTCAGACATAACGAGGAAAAGAACTGTAAAGAGCGGGATTGTTCTGTTATTGTTCAGGTGAGTAATTTAATCATTACACGTCATGGCTTGGCTTTCCATGATTTTGTGTGACCATATTACAAAGATGACTAGAGCAGAATTGAACTTAAATGTGACAGCAGAAGCAGATTTCTAGAGGGAAAGAACTAGAGTGAGCTCCGGCCACAATTGAATCCGGCTGCATTGCTCTCCATACTCGGTTCAATTTCTCTGTAATTACCACATCTTTCTTCCAACTGAGGGAATATCTTAACGAGGATGTTAAACATAGTTCTGTAGTACCATTTCCTCCATCTCTTGCAAAACAAAAGTGATCCGATCGCCATTCCGATTCCACATGTAAATCCAATTTCAGCACTGATAAGATCCCAATAGATCTCACCTCCAGAATTTTGATGGCTTCCTTCTAATGTTGGTGATGACAACACTGGTCTGTTTTCTGCTGTCAAAGGTGGCCCATATAATCCTTTATTACCTACAAATGAAGCTTTCGAAAATGTTGAAATCTGAGTACCTTTTGGGATCTCCCCAACCAGTTGATTGTATAACACATTCAAGAATGAAAGGAAAGAAAGGTTTGCAAGCTGTGGTGGAATTTGGCCGCCCAGGTTGTTCTGTGAGATGTCTAAGGACTCAAGTTGTTGCAAGTTTCCTAATGATGATGGGATTTCACCTGTAAAAACATTATCCGACAGGTTGATAACATGTAAGGATTTCAATTCTCCAACTTCCTCAGGTATTGGTCCGTTGAACTTGTTGCATGAGAAGTCAATTGAGGTGAAGACAGGTAGAATCTTTACCAACTCCATATCTATGCCTTTGCTAGTCACAGTAATTGCATCCTGATAATTAACCTGATGAAAATACTGGTTGTGAAATTGAAGGTGACTGAGCTTTGATGCAGCATCATCTTTGTTAGCCATCATTGCCTGCCAGGTCGACATAGATGATCCTGGAAATCACCATCAAAATTGTTGTTAGCTAAATCTATGATCTGAAGCATTGGCCACGTGCCATTAGTCTTGGGACATCCAATGTGTCCATAAAACTTATTGGACTGCAAAGCAAGGACACGCAAAGTAGATATGTTCTTCAAAAAGCATGGAAAGGCATCTGTTAACTGATTGTTTCCGAGAATTAAAACCTCCAGCTTCATGCAGTTGGCTAGAGATTTTGGAAATTGTCCTTAATTGTATCTGATTTCCACTCAAGTCTAGACTTTGTAAGCTGCAACTTTGAGGAAATTTATCAGCAATATAATCTGTAAGATTGTTTCTCCTCAAATTAAGCACTGCAAGAGGTTTCATTGTAGTCAAGCACTGAGGAAAGCTGCCGCTCAATGAATTATTGGACAGATCAAGAATCTTGAGAGATTGTGAATTGCATATTGACCTTGGAATGATCCCATGGAGGTTATTGCTTGCAACAGAGAAGAATATAGTGTCACTAGTGAAACATGCACCAATGTCAGCCGGAATGCTAGAGCTGAAATTATTCCTGGAGTAATCTAGAGCCAGAACATGAGGTGATGAGAGAACTGGGATTTTCCCCTGGAGCTGATTAGAATGAAGGTCAAGCACACGTAGATTACAAGGCATTGGATTCAGTAAAGGACCTTCTAAGAGGTTCAGGGAGTTGGAAAAAAGATTTAGAATGTAGAGTTTACTGAGCCCCCAAATCGATATACCTGCCATGTATGTAGGTGTCTGAGAGGTCCAAATGCTCCAATTTGGATTGATTTCTCAAAAACTCTGGGAATGGACTTCTCAACTTCCCTGAAGCCAACCTCAAGACTCTAAACTGGGGAAAGGAGGAATGCGAGAAGTTGGTAGCATCAAGACTAAGCAACAGGCTGTTGTATGAAAGGTCAAGATAAGAAAGATTTCTGAACTGATGAAGACTATTGATAGCAAATGTACCATTCAACTTGTTTGACTCGAGTGCGAGACTCTGAAGTCCTCGGATGTTATGTATAGACATTGGTATTTCCCCTTCCAAATCATTGCTACGCAGAACAAGAAATTCCAGAAAGCAGGAAGAGAAATTAGAAATTTCATGGAATTGACCAGAGAATCGGTTGTTGGAAAGATCTAGACTATAGAGCAAGGGCAGGGAAAATAGAGATGATGGAATATTCCCATCAAGCATATTGAAACCCAAGTTGAGATTGACCAAGTTAGTGAGGTTTTCCCAGCGAGTGGAATTAATAGGTTAGACCATTATTGTAAGAAAGATCTATCATGGCCAGATTCTTTGCCCTACTGAATGATGGAACTGCATTGTTAATACAAGGATGTATAAACTCCAGACAGATTATAATCTCTACATAAACAAGAACAGAGAATATGCATAACACAACAACATTGGTCACGCAGTGAAAACCTCAATCGAGATCAAAAACACTGCGGGGCTCTAACTCTTGAGAACCCAATGATTCACTAATCAAAACAGATTACACATTTAACTCTGGGATTGCAATGACTGCTGCAATCCTTACTGGACAGACACACCAGTTGTTTTACAAACTGTTTTCAACATGGAACAAAACAGAGCAACAAAGAGACGACTCTTTTACAACCAAATGATTGAAACTCAAAAATCACAGAACTTGTATATTTATACAAGAAAGAAATCAGCAAGAATGCTTCAGCTTGGTTCAAGTAAGATCACCAGATGTAGATGCACTTACTTTCATCTTAGACAGCAAAGACTTCATGATTGCATCGAGTGGACAGCAAGACGAGATGGGAACCAATTGCTTCCCACTTCCGTGTTCATCATTGGACAGCAAGGCGAGATCGAAATCAATACAGCTACTTCCTCCTTTTCTTATTCTTTGACAGCAAGGTTGTGAAGATGGAAAACGTAGCTGCTATTTTCTTCTGATTCTTTTTCGACCGTGAGGATGTGTAAAATGAAAGAGAGCACATGACTGAAAGGAAGAAGACTAAAAGAGAACCTGCAATTTTCTTCAGCTTTTGGTATTTTGAAGAACCGATCTGATTTTGATGTTCATGCTTAAAAAGCATGTCTCCCACCTCTCCTCTTTTCGAGTCTTTGCTTAGAGCAACAGAAACCAAAGATAGCAAGCTTTCTCTTAGTTCACGCCTTGACAGCAAGACCACTATATGATGTTTAATTAATCCTCCATGCTGTTGAGGCTCTTTGACCGCATTATCTTCATAAAGTAATTAAAACAATTTATGCATGTTTGGTCTCCGAGTGCATGATGAAAAAGCAAAGCAACACACATGCTTTCAACAGCTTTTCTCAAGGAATTAAATAAAGTACTTTTGAACTTCACACATGGTTAATGTGGTAGAGTTTTGTGGCCGGTGGAATGCCAATACTTTAATACTAACAAACTGCACCGTTAAGGTAGTTAAAAGACATTGACAATTGCACCAGTTGTGTAAGGTTTCCTATTGACATTGCGATTGATCCACTGAAACTGAAATCTGCAATATCTAGAGTGGACAACTTTTCAAGGTTAACAATAGAGTTTGGTAACGTGCCCGAAAAGTTTGTCTCACTTAGAACCAAGGACTGGAGAGATCCATTGTTTGGAAATTCTGGCAAGGAACCTTGAAGTTCCGGATTATAAGAAAGGTCAAGAGTTTCTAGAGAAGGTACCCGAAAGAACTCTTTTGGAAATACCCCAACCAAGTCGTTAAAGGCCAAATTGAGGCTTTGAAGATGTTGAAGATCAACGAGATTGCTGGAATTTTCAATTCCAATGGAGATACCTTTGCGGCTGAGGTCCAGACCGATGACAATCCCAACGGTGCTGCAAGTAACACCGACCCAAGAACAACAGTCGGTACTTGAATTCCAAGAAATAAGCTTGGAGGATATAGAAGAATTGTATACAAGGCTATTCTTGAAATGGAGCAATGATAGTTGCTGGTCTTCCTTACACTGCAGTCTTTGAACTGCAATGATCAAGAAAAAGAAGAACTGGAGGAACGGTTTCATTTTAATTGGGTAATCTTTTTTAGGCTGATTATCAAATGAAGAACTGGTAATGTTTGTGTGTGACTTTAATATAAAGGTGGTCTCCATGATATTTATCTTGGATAATTAACTAGTCAAATTGGTTTAGGAATTTTACCTCTCTGGCTGGGTATGTCTTTAAGGTCTTCCCATGTGACTATAAGACTGTTTTATTCAATGTTGCTCTCCTGATTTCAATTTGGGTGGCTGATGACTGAAATTAAATAAGCAACAACAGGAAGTCATCAGATGACTTGCGACTTATATTGGCACTTCGATGATCCAGGTTCAGTTTCCAGCCTTACTTTTGTCTTTCTTGCAGCACAAGGCTTCTAAATAGTACTCTATCTGTATGGACTGTAACAGTACCAGTTTTAAATTACACCAATCCATCTGTACAAAGAACTTTGGAATGAGTACAGCAAGGGATCCGAAATTTGTATGATATGGGATTTTTCATCATAGACTTCAAAATTCTACCATGTAAAGCCCAACCATAGTTTTTGTTCCTTAAACATTGTCCTCCAAAGACTGCAAACAAGCTGTAACTATTTAACTCTTACAATGGACGCTAGACAATTATGTTACTAGCATATAAAACATAGAAGCCTCAGTTTCTTCCTTGATAGGTGGAAAATGCCCAAGTTTACCCTGTCAATCATAAGACAAATGAAAATATCTGCAGTACTACACCATTTTGCACATTTCATGGGTTAAAAGTGAGAGGTGGTACAACTTCTGTTATGAAAGTTATAGCAACCTTTTAACCATGACTTTCAATGTGTAGTTAAATCCAATCATTTGAATACTTTCCAAAACAAGAAAAATCTAATGAGACTAGATAACTTTCTTATTTGAACCATCTCACACCACATAGTATTCCATAAATATTAGGGTTACGAAGATGACTAATGCATAACTAAATTAACATGTGATAGCAGAAGCACATTCTTATTTCTTAGAGTACTAGTAAACAGAAAGAACACCAAGGTGAGCCATGAGCTATATGGAAACTAGCTGCACAGCTTTCACAATCATTTCAACGCCTCCCATACCGTTGATGGATGGAAACATGTCTTCTGTGATTGCCAAATCTTTGTTCTAGCTGAGGGAATATCCTAACAAGCATGTTATACATAGCCATGTAATACCACTGCCTCCATCTCTTGCATAAGAATAGTGACGCAATGGCAACTCCAAAGCCAGATGCAAATCCAATTTCAATACTGATAATATCCCAATCAACCTCGTGTCCAGAAATTTGACTGCTTCCTTCTATTGTTGGTGGTGATGTTCCCGCTGTGTTTTCTTCTGTTAAAGGAGGTCCCCATAGATCTTTATTTCCTTCAAATGAAGTTTTTGGAAATGTTGAAAACTGAGTACTTGTAGGAATCTTCCCCACCAGTTGGTTGTTTGAGAGATTCAAGAATGAAAGGAAAGTAAGCTTCGCAAACTGTGGTGGAATTTCACCGCTCAGGTTGTTCTGCGAGAGGTCTAAAGACTCAACTACTTGCAAGTTACTTAATGATGATGGGATTGCACCTGTGAAAGCATTATTAGACAAGTTGAGGACACGTAATGATTTGAGTCCTCCAATTTCCTCTGGTATTGATCCATTGAACTTGTTGCATGAGAAATCAATTAAGGTGAAAACAGTTAGAATCTTTGCCAGGTTCATCTGTAAACCTTTGCTACTAACTGTAACTGCATCTCGATAAATAATCACATAATGCATACCTCCCTGCATTCCAAGGTAATAGCGATTTGATGCAGCATCATCTTTGTTGGCTATCATTGTTTGCCAGGTTGACAAAAATCTTCCAGATATTTCACCATCAAAATTGTTGTCAGCTAGGTCTATAACCTGAAGCATTGGCCAAGCTCCATTAGTCTTGGGACAACCAGTGGGTCCATAAAAGTTATTGGACCGTAAACTAAGGAGACGCAAGGTGGATATGTTCTTCAAGAAGCATGGAAAAGTATCCGTTATCTGATTGTTTCCGAGGTTTAAAACCTCCAACTTTGTGCAGTTGACAAGAGATTTTGGAAGCTGGCCTTCTAACTGATTTCCACTTAGGTCTAGACTTCCCAAGTTACAATTCTGAGGTAATGCATGAACATTTGTAACATTGTTTCCACTTAAATCAAGTACTGCTAGGCTACTCATTGTAGTGAAGCACTGAGGAAGAGTGCCAGTGAAGGAATTATTGGATAGATCAAGAACCTCAAGAGCTGCTGAATTGCAAATTGATCCGGGAATGATCCCATTGAGGTTATTGTTTCCAACAGAGAAAAATGAAGTATACCTAGAGAAATCTGCACCAGTCGGTATGCCAGAGCTGAAATTATTGCTGGAGCAATCCAGATAATAAGAAGAGAAATTTGGGATCTGCCCTTGAAGCCTATTGTAACTGAGGTCCAGCAACCACGGAGAGGTGACATTGAGTAAAGGACCTTCTATAGTTCGTAGGGAGTTACAGGAAAGGTTCAGATGATGAAGATTAAGCTTCCAAAGCCAGTTAGGTATCATGCCAGGTATCAGGTTATTTGAAAGGTCCAGAAAGGTCAATTCGGATTGATTTCTCAAGAAATCAGGGAATGTTGTCAACTTTCCTGAAGCCAACATCAATTGATAAAGTTGAGGAAATGAGGAATAAGAGGAATTGGTAGCATCATAACTGAGCACCAAGCTATTCTCTGAAAGATAAAGAAACTGAAGATTTATGAGCTTGTGAAGACCATCAAGAGGAAATGAGCCATTGAGACTGTTTGAATTAAGAAGAAGTCTCTGAAGTCCTCTGAGATTAAAGATAGACATGGGTATTGGCCCTTCAAGATTGTTGTCACTGAAGTCAACAATTTCCAACAAGTAAGAAGAGGCATTGCAAATTTCAGGGAATTGACCAGAGAATTGATTGTGGCCAAGATCTAAGCTCTTCAGCAAGGGAAGACAAAACAAAGAGGATGAAAGGTTCCCTTGAAGCATATTATTACTTAAGTTGATAGTCACTAGGCTAGTAAGGTTTTGCCACTGAGTGCAACTAATATGACCAGTTAGATCATTGCCGGACAGATTTATTTCGGCCAGATTTTTTGCGCTACTGAAGCATGGAATTGAACCAGTAAACTGATTCCCTGACAAGTCAAAATGAACCAATTTTGTAAGGTTTCCCATTGACCTTGGAATTGATCCAGTAAATTTGCATCCTGTAAGATCTATTGTTGACAACATATTGAGGTTTCCAATGGAGTCAGGTAAGACCCCTGAAAAGTTTGTCACAAATAGGTTCAAGGACTGAAGAGATGCATTCTTTGAAAATTCGGGCAAGGAACCACCAAGACCATAGTTAAAGGAAAGATCAATAGTTTGTAAAGAAGGTACCTGAATGATCTCTTTTGGAAATGTTCCCTGCAAACCACAGCTACTGAGACTCAAGGTAGTCAAGTTTGTAAAGTTGGCAATGAATCCAGGAATGGGAGAAGATATCTTGTTAAAATCCAACCGAATCACGGATAGAGATGAGAGCTTAGCCAGGGACTTGTCAATAGGGCCTGAAAGATGACAGTTGGATAAGCTCAACACCTTCAGGTTTGGCAGTGATGATGATATGGCTAGGGACCAGTCACTTCTCTGTGACAATATATTCACATTGTCAAGATATAACTCTGCAAGTTTCGTGAGGTTCTGAACCAGCAAGCTCAAATTCTGGATCTCAAGTCCTTGATTGGAAATATCAAGGATAACCAACTTTGTCAACAATGAAATGTCAATGGGAATTTTCCCTTTATAACCAGCAGAGGATAAGTTTAGGTACCTCAAACCTGTGAGCTTTCCGGTTGCAGATGGAATTTGAGAGCCAGTGAAGTTGTTAAAGGCCAAACTGAGGCTTTGAAGATGTTGAAGATCAAACAAACTGCTAGAGTTGTCGATTCCACCTGAGATAGACTCGCGGCTGATGTCAAGAGCAACAACAGTCCCGTTAGTACTGCAAGTTACACCCGACCAAGAACAGCAGTCGGTTCTTGAATTCCATGATACAAGCTTGGAGGAAAGAGAAGAATTAAAAACGAGGCCATTCTTGAAATCGAGCAACGTTAGTTGCTGGTCTTTGGTACACTGCTGGCTGTGAACTGCAGCGATCAAGAAAAGGAAGAAAGGCAGCAGAGTCTTCATTTAGGTAAATGCTGGGGTATCGTGATGGAACGCAGTGCTGCTAATGGTTATATATATATATATATATATATGTGTGTGTGTGTGTGTGTGTGTGTGTGTGTGTATGGTTTGTCACCATTAGAACTGACTTGGAGGTCTTCTCATATCGATCTTTACTCGTCAATTACGACGTCTCTACGGTCTTTTCTGTTCGGCCATGAAATTTCCTGTCAAGTTCTGGGTTGCAAGTGGAATTATTATATATAAAGCCGAAAGTAGTTCGTAAAACTAAACAGGATCCTCTACCCCCCATATTCTATAGCTGAATATTCAGTGCTTTCTGTTATAATACCGGTGGCTATATACCAGAAGTATTGGTAAAAGTTAAGAATTTAATAAGGCAACTTGAAGAAATATAGTTCTAATGAGTCACAATCACATGATTTGAATCATAATTAATTAATATGCAGAAACTAATACTTGTCCAAACTCCAAAGAATATGCATGAGCTTATAATGTTACTTGAATTTTCTTTGAAGCTTGAGTAGATCGAGTGCGGCTAGCTCTGATTGACTTGAGTGATGAGCTACAAACCCTGTACTAATATTAGAGGATCACATAGAAATAGGAGGTTTTCCACTTTCTTAATTAATGATAAAACTCATTTGTTTACCAGATAAGGTAACATATCACTTTTCTTTGGATCAAAATAATTTTATTCTTGCTTTGGCTAAAAACAATTTCAACAATAAGAATCAAAGGAGTACATTCATTCGGGCAATGATATAGGGCCTCAATGAGGCCTAAGATTTGTGGCCTCAATCCTAGGTTTCAAGTCATGTCACATATACACCTCATTAATTTGTCAAATCATGTCATGTCATTCTTGAATAAAAAGACTATCTTATCCTTTCAAAATCTAATGGCTCTAAATTATTTTAGCTTTCTTCTAGAAAAGATACATTATTATTTTTTTTTTTTATTATATACATATAATTCGTCTAAAAAAATTATATTGATATATTTTTGTGAATATATATATATATATATATATATATTTATTTATCTATAATTAGTCAAATATATATATATATATATATGTATGTGTGTGTGTTGTTGAATTTATAACGGCTCTAAATTATTTTGACTTTCTTCTAAAAAAAATAATTGTTTGGTTTTTTTCCTTTCTTTCTTTTTCATTATTTTGGATTTTTTTTTCATTATACATATCCAAAAAAAAGTATGGGTATATATATATATATAATTCGTCCAAAAAATTTATATATTTTCGATGGAGAATTAATGTGGTGTGTGTATATATATATATATATTAATATCGTAATTATAATCCATAAAATCTGATAAATTGAAGTAATATTTAAATCTTTTAATAAATAAATTTAATAAAATTAATGGAAGATTATTTACCTTACATTAACAAGTTAACTTGAAAAGTCAAAAATTAAATTGGATTCACAAAAATGGAAAGAAAATGTATTTAAATCGTAATTTTAACTCATAAAATCTGGTGATTGAAAACCTAGATATCTAAATTGATTGGGAAGTTGATATCTGAAAAGAAATTGCTTAATATGGAATAGAATATATTGCACATGAGAAAATTAATTTTTGAAAGTATACTTGTTTTGTTGATCCCAAATTTTTCAATAGACAATAATGATTTTTAAATGTGAATGATAGCTTCTATTTTAGTGTAAATATGTCATTAGAAAAAAGTTCCAAGTGAACTCTACTTGTTCATTATTAGCTACTTAATACTTTTTTGTTAGTATAAGACATGTTAGTACTTAACTGACTTTCAATTTCAACGTGAATGATATATGGCTTCAATTATAGTGTGAATATGTTATTAGGGAAAGATTCCCCGTTGAACTTTACTATTAGCTACTTAGTACGTACTTACTTGTTCGTGCAAGACACACTAGCTTATTTTAAGTTTCAATGGATGATAGCTTCTATTTTGATGTGAACATGCCATTCGGGAAAGGTCTCCGGCCAGTAAACTTTACTGGCTCATTATTAGCTACTTAGTACTTATTGTTCGTGTAAGACATGCTAGCTAACTTTAAATTTCAGTATCGATGATGACTTCTATTTTAGTGTAATTATGTCATTAGGAAAAGGTCCCCAGTGAACTTTACTAGCTCATTATTGGCTACTTAGTACTTATTTGTTACTGTAAGACAATGTAGAAGATGACTTCTATTTTAGTGTAATTATGCCATTATAAAAAGATCCTCAGTAAACTTGACCAGCTCATCATTGGCTACTTAATACTTACTTGTTTGTACAAGACATGTTAGCTCTTTCAATTTCAGTAGATGATGGCTTCTATTTAAGTATGAATATGTCATTAGGTAAAGGTCTCAAGTGAACTCTACTGGCTGATCATTGGCTACTTAATACTTATTTGTTACTGTAAGACATGCTAGCTGACTTTAAATTTCAGTATGGATGATGATTTCTATTTCAGTGTAAATATGCCATTAGGGAAAAGTCTCCAATAAACTTTACTGCCTCATTATTAGCTACTTATTACTTATTTGTTCGTGTAAGACATGTTAGCTGACTTTAATGTTAATATGGACGATGACTTCTATTTTACACCTTCCTTAATTGCACTTTTTGTTTTATTATTACTGTGTTATACACCTATTGTTCATTGAATTTCTACATAGTATTAATAACATTATGAATGTTTTTTCATGTAAAAATAAACGAACAGTTGTATTAATGAAGTCTCACTTGACCTTTATGGAACACTTCCTAGTGTTGCGTTTGGATGCGACAATATTAAATTATCGAGAAATTTTGAAATGATGGAATCTAGAATTTTATCAATTCAATTTATTAATGATATTTTCTTACCTCTTCAATTACCAGATTTCATAGGTTTTAATTACGACTTCAATACATTTTCTTTCCATTTTTGTGGATCCAATTTAATTTTTGACTTTTCTAATTAACTTGTTAGTGTAAAGTAAACTAATCTTCCATTAATTTTATTAAATTCATTTATTAAAAGAGTTGAATATTACTTCAATTTACCAAATTTGATGGGTTATAATTAAGATATTAATATATTTTCTTTCCATTTTTGTGGAATCAATTTTAAATTTGACTTTTTTTCTAATCAAATTTTTTTTTTAAATTTTGTGATTTAGAATTATGACATTAATATATATATATATATATATTTATTTATACCATATTAATTCTACATCGAATATACATTTATAAATTTCTGTATGAATTATATATATACATATATAATATAAATATATATATACATATATAATATAATTATATATATATATATGTTTGTGAATATATATATATATATATATATATTTATACACACAAACACATATTTGTATATAATTTTTTTTGACGAATTATATATATATATATATATATATATAATTATATATATAACGAAAAAAAAGAAAAAGAAAAAGAAACCAAAATAATATATTTTATGTTTAGATGAAAACCAAAATAATTTATAGCCATTAGATTTTGGAATGATAAGATGGTCTTTTTGCTCAAGAATTACATGGCATGATTTGACAAATAGGTGATGTGTGTAGGTGACATGACATGACACCTAGGATTGAGGCCACAAATCATTTTCCCATTCATTATTTGGCTTTCAATAGGTAGCTTACTCCCAAAACATGTTCGTAAACTTTCAATATAACTACTTAAAATTTTCAGAAAGAAGTGAAATCTAATGAGACAAGATAATTTTCTTTTTCCTTATCTGAAGATAATTTTCTTATTTGAACCAGCTTACACCACACTATATTACAAGATGACTAGCTATGGCAAAACTAAATTAAAATGTGACAGCAGAATCACATTCTTATAGACAGTACTAATAAAAGAAAGAACACCAGGGTGAGCAATGAGCTATATGGAGCTAGCTGCACAGCTTTTACAATCATTTCAATGACTCTCGTACCTTTGATGGATGGAAAGATATCTTCTGTGATTGCCAGATCTTTGTTCTAGCTGAGGGAATATCTTAACAAGCATTGTTATGTAGTACCACTGCCTCCATCTCTTGCAAAAGAATAGTGACGCATTGGCAATTCCTAAGCCAAATGAGAATCCAATTGCAACACTGATAACATTCCAATCAACCTCATGACCAGAAACTTGAGGACTTCCTTCTACTGTTGGTGGTGATGTTCCCACTGTGTTATCCGCTGTTAGAGAAGGCCCCCATAAATCTTTTTTCTTCATTTACAGGGATTTTGGAAATGTCAAAAACTGAGTACTTGCTGGAATCCTGCCCACCAATTGATTATTTGAGAGATTCAAGAACAGAAGGAAAGTGAGCTTTACAAACTGTGGTGGAATTTTGCCGCTCAGGTTGTTCTATGAGAGGTCTAAAGACTCAACTTCTTGCAAATTACTTAATGATGATGGAATTGCACCTGTGAAAGCATTATTCGACAAGTTGAGGACTAGTAGTGATTTGAATTTCTCCAATTTCCTCGGGCATTGATCCATTGAACTTGTTGCATGAGAAGTCAATCAAGGTGAACGCAGTTAAAATCTTTACCAGGTTCATCTGTAAACCTTTGCTACTAACTGCAACTGCATCTTGAAAAAAAACCAAACCATTCATCTCCCTGAATTTTAAGATGATTTGATGCAGCCCCGGCTTCATTTGCCATCATTGCCTTCCAGGTTGATAAAGATGTTCCAAGTATTTCACCATCAAAATTGTTATAAGCTAGATCTATGATCTGGAGCATTGGCCAGGTGCCATTAGTCTCTGGACAACCAGTGGATCCATAAAAGTTGTTGGACCGTAAAACAAGGATACGCAAGGTGGATATATTCTTCAAAAAGCTTATGTTAGAGAAACTAAATCTTCTCCTAAACTCCAGCCATATGATTCTCCTCCTTTGAATACATAGGCTGTTTTGATTCTGCTATAATTGCATATCAGTTTTGATTATAGCTGTAAATAGAGTTTAATGGTTGCATTGTAACAGCAGTATCTCACTGCTATATATATATGTGTACATTTGTAAACATCAATACATCGAAATATCACTTTATACAGCTTAACTGATTTGCACTGACATCTAGACTTCTTAAATTGCAATTCTGAGGTAATTTAACATGTGTAAAATTGTTTCTAAACAAGCACATTAAGTTTTCTCATTGAGTCATTGTAGTGACGCACTGAGGAACCGTGCCAGTGAAAGAATTATTGGACATATCAAGAACCTCAAGATAAGGTGAATTGCATATTGATTCTGGAATGATCCCACTGAGGTTATTGCTTGAAATAGAGAAGAATGCAGTACCATCAGAGAAATACTCACCAATATCAGTCAGCATGCTAGAGCTGAAATTGTTCTCTGAATAATCCAGATAATAAATGAAAGGTGATAAGAACAATAGGATTTGGCCTTGAAGCATGTTGGAATGTAGGTCAATCAACCACACAGAAGTGAGATTGAATAAAGGACCTTCCATAGCTTCTAGGGAGTTACATGAGAGATATTAGTCGTTCAAGACCAATCCTCCAAATCAAGTTGGGTATCATGCCATGTAGGTGGTTCTCTAAAAGGTCCAAAAAGATCAATCTGGATTGATTTCTCAAAAAATCAGGGAATTTTCTCAAATTTCCTGAAGCCAATCTCAATTGTTCCAACTGAGGAAAGGATGAATATGAGAAATTGGTAGGTTTATAACTAAGAAGCAAGCTATTGTATGAGAGATGAAGAAGCCGAAGATTTTTCAGCTGGTGAAGACGATTAAATGAGCCATTGAGATTGTTTGAAGTAAGGGAAAATTCTTCAAGTCCTCTGAGATTAAAGATAGACATGGGTATTGGCCGTTCCAGGTTGCCGGCCAGACTCTTGTCACTGCCCTGTGGCCTGCCAAGACCAAGCCAAGGCCAAGGCTATTTCATCCGACTGAAAGAAGAGATGGGATGGGCATGAATGATTGATTGATTCCTAAAGCAAATAGGAATAGTAAAACGTAGTACAACTGTTGGGAGTGGCGTACGTTTCGTTACAAGTTACAATGCTTCATCTTTTACGATTATTTGGGGGCCTACATTCTTTTTTTTAATTTTTTGTGATATTGGGCACCTCTCAATGGACTGGGCCCAAGAACATATCGAGTCCGAAACCAACCCAAAATTGAGATATTCAGCCGACCCAAAAGCAGTTCCAGTTAACTATTATTTCCACTCCTAGGGTCGATAACCCTAATTAACATAATAGATGAGCAATAGATTTCAAATTTGAGAATTGAGACTTTATAGTTGCAGATTTGAATGGATGATGAAGATAGTGTTTTAGTTTCTCTTCGATCTAAAATGGAAAAGAATTTTTCACACCAAAAAAGTAGGTAGTTCCGATAATGAAAAAAGATAGGTAGTTGAATAGAGAACTCAAAGAGAAGGCCTGCTCACCTAAGGGACTGTGAGGGACAAGTGAATCTAACGGATGAAAATAAATGCACAGTTTTAAGTCGTTATAATTTTTGCTTTTATATTTAATACATGTGGTTGAGATGCATTTGTCCCTCACAATCCCTTAAAACTGTCCCTTACGTGAGCAAATCTGTAGAGAACCCTCTATTATTTGCAAAGACTAACAGAGTTATATGGCACGTCGAAAGCAACAATCACATTCTAAAGACTTTAAATTCATTACCCAGAACATCTCTCTATTACCGCACGACAAACTGAAAACACTTGCTCTATCTTATTGCTAAAGGGATTCAAATTTGCTCAACACCAAAGTATTACCACCACTCAATACAAATTATGTCATGTGTTATAAAACATAATTATAGTTTATCATGATGTTTTATTAAAAAATTATATTTTAAATATTAAATTAATTCTATATGACGTGACAAGTTTTAATAAGTTTGTGATATAACCACAAAATAAATGTGGTGAGCAAATTTAAATCTTTGCTAAAGTGTCCCAAAATACTCGAACGTGCCACACGTAACACGACCGTGCCGGTGCCGTGCTTCTTCCACTTAAGACACCGGCGTAGTATTTGCCACTTTCAAAGCTAACTGTTGACACTGAAACTAACGGCTGTGAATCACAGCAACGATCACGGAGTAGGACGCTAAAGGCCCCATTTCCCATTAATACTCCCATTCACTCGTGTCTGGAAACACTCTCAGGTGGTTGAGATTCTCACGTTGAGTGAAAGCCAGATTCAACCCCCAACCCCAAATCCCAGGGTGCCACCTGTCCTCTCGCCACGTGGAGTCTGATCCGCTCCTTTATCATCCCCCATTAGACCCCACTTCTATATATATATAACCGGGCTAAACCTCTCCTTCTCGCTGCTCACTTCTATTCTTGTGCCACGCCACACCACCAGAAGTGGATCACTCCAGAACAAACAGGTGACACAGACACCTTCTTATAAGCCAAAAAACAAAAGGGCTTAAAAGCATCCACTCTTGTGAGTTGAGAGCGAGTTATGAAAACGTTGGCGAGTCCGAGTTCGAGGGTGCTCTTGGAAATTTACAGGGACAGAGAGGCTGGCTTGGTGAACAGGGTTGAAGAAGCTTCGTGCTTTTTCAGGCCTCACAAGAAAAATGGAGACTTTCGGTTCTTGAATTTGGTGGCGTTTCTGCAACAGAGAAAGCCCATCAAACCTGTTGTTTGTCTTTCATCGAAAACCCAGGTCAAATTCATCTCTTGGTGTTTGACACACAGATTTGCCTGTCATTATATTTGTTACTGTTTAGAAAAATATCCTTTTGTTATGATCACATTTTTGTTTTGATATTGATAAGAAGTTTTTGGAATCTTGTTATGATTAGCTTTTTCTTTGGTGGGATGACTTATCTGGTTGTGGAAGACTTGTTTCATATAATAATGGGAAGAAACAAAAAGGGTCATTTACAAATCTGGTTTCTTTCTTTATCAGGGTTTTAAACATTATCCATATAAGCCAACAGGGTTGATCCAAATAGAATCTCATGAAGAGCCGTTTATGTTTTATGAATTTGTTTCCATATCTGTGTAGATGATCCTGATTATTAAAGAATGCTAGTACCAAGCTTGGTTTCTTTTCTAGTTTGAAATTATCAGTCTGATTTTTAGTGTTGTCTGTGCAGGCAGAATTGGAGACTACAGATGCTCAGATTCAAGAAACATGTAAGCCTTTTTTTTTTAGTTAAGAAATGTAGGTGTCTGTCTTTACTAGCTAGTTCTCAATGACATTTCCTCGTTGTGCAGATCCAACAAAAACTATGCATGTCAAGTTCCAGTTGCAGAAAGAGTGCTCCTTTGGTCAGCATTTCCTCATAGTAGGGGATGATCCTATGTTGGGTTTATGGGACCCTGAGAGAGCAATACAGATGGACTGGTCTGATGGGAATGTGTGGTCTGTTGAGCTGGTGTGTAGAAATCCAACTAAGAAGTGTAATTTTGTTTTTCTTTTTCTTTGTAAAATTGAAACCTGAATTTGGGGTTTAATGTCTTTGTGTTTGTTTTATTAGGATATACCTGTTGGGAAATCAATCCAGTTCAAGTTCATACTAAAAGGAAGCGCAGGGAATATCTTGTGGCAACCTGGCCCAGATCGAATTTTTCAAACCTGGGAAACTGAGAACACAATCACTGTTTCTGAAGATTGGGGAGATGCTGAACTTCAGAAAATAACAGAAGAAGCACAAGTTTATAATCAAATTGAGGATTCTAATATCAACTCAGATATATTGATTCCAGAGGATGACAACTTGACTTTTCCAGAAGAGGAGCCAGTGTTTAATATAAACATGGAGTCGGCCAATGTTGATAGTTACACTGATCCAGCACAGATACCGTTAGTGGAATCATACCAGGAACAAATTGTTGCTGATAACATATCTGTCTCACAAGAGAAGCCCAAAACTTTTGTTGCTGAGAATATAACACCAAAATGGCCAAAGCAAATGATGGAACCATACGAGGAACAAATGGTTGCAAGAACTAATGCCCCAAGTGAGGATTCAGCAGCCATCCCAAACGAGATGCTGGTGGCACAGAACATTTTTGGAAATAATGGCAGAGCTGCAACAGCAGGGAACCTCGCAAGCTCAAACACTGAGGAAAGCCTAATGAACTATGAGGAAGAAGGACCTGTTCTGGTACCTGGCTTGAGTCGTGCACCAGCTGTTCCAACTGAAGAAGCAAACAAAGAGGAAGTTGAGAAACCAATGACCTTTGATGGCTCGGTTGGAGCTTATGAAGCTAAGGAACTGAATATGCCAGAGGTAACTGCTTGATGAGAGTGAAGTTCTTTTTGTCTTTTTCTTTTTCTTCTACTGCATCTGCCTCAGCCTGAAATAACACTCCATTTCAATTCCAAAAACCGCGAGTTGTCCAGGGCTAGGAGATTCTATACTATAGTTTTGGGTTACAGCTTGTATTGTCTTTGAATCTATGTTCCTATGAAGAAAAGGTCATGAAGATGATGTATGGCAAGGCAAAAATATTTCATTTCATCAATATTAACAGTCATTTAAATTGTTAGAGATATGAAAAGGAGGATGCTTAAAGTTAAAAAGCTCTTGTATTCTTCTTCCCATCAGCAATCAACAATTTTGAAGTTTAACAATACATTCTTGTAATAAAAGTTGGATTCTACAACAGTTCAAGCAATAGAAAGGCTAACAGAATTTTCTCCTACTCAATGTAAACTTGCACGAAACTATGCCGTTGAGTGATCTATCAAGCATTCCATATAATTTTTTTTTTTCTTCTGCTGCAACCCTGTGGATTTCCATATAGTTAAATTTTGCCTATACATGAATCCTATTCCTAAAACCATGTGAATGAGTACATATAACCACGCATTGTCACTGGACTACTCTATATTGTGAGTTGTTTTGTATTGATATATGATACTGATAAATTAAGACTTGTTGTCATGATGAATTATTTATCACTGCTGTGGCAATCCGCTTCTCTTCAATACCAGAAACTGATATAGATATGCTTCCATCTTTGTTAGTGCTATTGTTGATGTCTTGTTTCTGTTGCTTTACATGTACTGAAACCAATGAAATCAGCTAGAAGAGAAGCAAGAACCATACAGGGAATCACCTCAAGCAGAAACAATTGAGATGTTCAATGATAATATAGAGAAATTTGATGAAGAACTCAAGCAAAAGCCTCAACCAGCTGAAAGGGAAAATCAGTCCAAGCCTGACCTACCCTATGGCTCACCTCAAACAGAAACAACTGACATGTTCAACAATAATGAAGTGAGTTTTGATGGTGGACTCGAGCAAAAGCATCAAACTGCTGAAACTGCAGAACAGTCTGGTTCAGAGCAAATCCATGATGTCTGGCACAGTGACATGCAATGGGGTCGTAAAATACTGCAGAAACTTCTGATTACTTTCAGATTGCCTTAGTATAAATCTCTGGAATTCATGTGAGCCTGTGACTCCTGATTTGTTGCTTAAGTTTTGTGGAGGCCATCAGAGAGAGTTGGAGAAGGCCTTTTTTAACAATTTATGTAATAGTATGTACATATCGACTTTGTGCCTGTTTTGTAATAGTGCTCAGGTTTTTTATTCTTAGGTTTGTCATGTGCATACCAGGAAATCTGACTGTTTCCCAATTAGAGCCGAGTATTTTATATTTCTGCCATGAACACAGATTGATGTGTGGAATGAGGATTTATACCAAATGTAGGATTTTGCCATGAACACTGATTGTTTAAAGATTTCAGTGTTTTGTTACTTCTTTCTGATATTGTCATCAAATGAAGGGACTAGATATTCTCCGATGCAGCTTGAATTTGAAATCTTCTGTATCACTGGAGGTGTACAACTCTACAAATCTATCCATCCTTCTCGGGACCTAGCGCGTATGAGAAAGATAATCGGTTTGCTGACTCTTGCGTTTCTTCAGGTTGTACTTGAAAGTAGCATGTAGCCGGAAGGAAAGGAGTTCAGAGTGATTTTAAGATCTGTGCAACATATTTTACTGTATCCAATTCACTATGCTAACTGTGAAGACATTATCATATGGTGGAAGTGGAACACAGATAACGATTTACCTGGAAGAATCATATACTCAGTTCCAATGACTTGAGGTTGATATTAATTTATAAAGATCCGCATAGCGTACGCCATTGGGTGCTTTTCTGCCTGAATTCGAGGTCAGCTTACCTTTGAAAATCTGTGTCCAGCTGACTGTTAGATTTATAGTCCAAACCGTTCAGTCAGTGCCTCGATTTATATATTGGATATCGATAGCCACAACTTCCAACTCGATATTATCTGCACCCAATGTTTGAAGTTGTGAATCATGTTACTGGCTCACTGTTATAAGAGAGATTGTGAAGAACATAATACCCAAGTGAAAAGCTATGCAAAAAATTATACCTCCCAAGCCAGTTAATCATCTATAGTGTCCTTCCATAACACATTTTTATAATCTTCAAATGTTATGAAACAAAATGGGCATGGTTCTCAAGTATGGTCCTCTCACATGCTGTGTCACACTTAATAACTCAGTTGATTGGCATGCCAACTTGCCAAGTGAGGCTAAGGCGGGCATGGAAATGCCCATGCAAGAGAGAGACCAACGGTAGGAATGCTAAGTAACGCTGAAGATGGGGACGCACATGCCTATGAAAGTGAGGTTAACAGTGTCTCCTCAAGCGAGGTTAAGTACAGTGAAAGATGTTGTATGCTTTTTTAGATGCAGGAATCTACCACGAAATTTTCTACTCAATTACACACACACACACACCATGATTTTCCACTAAAAAGTAAAAACCATGGGAATTATACAAGGATTTTTGGCCAAAATCGCATGTTCTTATTTTCTCATCAAAATCGTCACACCTCTAAATCATGATTTTTAAGCAATGTTAGAACTAACAGAACTCAAAAATATCGCTTGATTTTTTTATTATAATTTTTTAAACTCTGAAAACTGAGAAATCCATAAACAAATTAAAAATTTTGATATTTTAGCAAACCGTCATTTGGAACATGTTCTAAAAATAATGTTTTACCAATAGTGAGATTATGGCATAGGAGAATTTCAATAAAAATAAGTGTTGACAAGAATTTGCATATTTTGACATCTCATTATCAAGACCACTTTCTAATTAAATTTTGCGATATCATAGGTAAGATATAATTTTTACTTTTAAGACCTATTCCAAGTAACGGAAATCAAAGACACCTAATAAAAAATAAAAAATAAATCACAAATTTCCTGACTTTGAAAAAAAATATAATACCACGACTCAAAATATTAATCGTATTTTTTTTTTCTTGATTATTGACATTTATTTAGTGTTTATACAAAAAAAAATCAATTTTTTTTACGTAATTGCTCATTATGACTTCTCGGACTCCTGTAAATTCATCTTGCATAATGGTCAAAAAGATATACATGTTGTCTTGACAAATTGCTTCCGATAGAATATAGATGCATGGAATGAATTGCCAATATGATTGAAGCTGTTATACGTTTGTAGACTCATGAAAATAACATTGGAAAAAGTCATCTGCAAACGCTTCAAGTAACTAAAACTTGTATGAGTCTACTGTACAATAGTGCTCGGAAGGGAGGTAGAGGATCATAACATGATGTTAAACCTAAGATGCCCTGAACAAGAAGAGATGACAATCCCCAAGTTCCCCACATTCAACTGGAATATCACTATGTAAGCAGGAAAAGATGGGGGCAAAATGGGAAAAAAAATCATAGCCCACCTTTCCAACAACAATATTACAAATACTCCTTCACCTTTGCAATATTTAAAACAACTACGCCAAGTGAAAGAGATACTTCGAGTAGTATGAGATGCCAAGTTATGCCTCGAAAGCCCGCTCCTTTTTCTCTCCTCTCCCTCTCTGTCACTGCTAATTGTAAACCAGAGAAAGATGGTTCCATTGGACTTTGTGGGATCGTCACCTCATTTCTCCGAGAGGGAGGATGCACTAGCAGAAGGACTTGATTGTGATGACTTCAGTCCTGAGGTTTGTCTTTAGGGCCCTTCCTCAGCCGAGAATATGATAGGTTTCGTGGACCGCCCGCTAGTTCTTCCTTGGATCGTTTATTCGAAAGAGACTGTAGCAACCTGCAAACATTGTTACTAAAATAAGAATTTGAAAGCATGAACATGAATTAGGAGCATTAAACTCATGGTTGAAGAAAGTGCCATAAGCCAATATCTGATCATCACTTTCTACTATTGGTCAATCATACAGCTGCAGATCCGGGAGATAAATGGCTCAATTTCAGAAATTGCCGGTGTTACCTTGGGGAATTGGCACGCTTTTGAACTTGCTGACTCGCCACAGTAGAAGAGCTCCCAGGCTCACCTTCAGAAGCCTGTGCATTTAGCATTGAATATTTTAGTCAGGTAAATTTTTGATGATTGCATGTACTAGATTAAGCTCTAGTGTTTTCTATTTGTCCAGAAAAGGAGTCACTAAGGGTGCAGAAACTTCACTCTCACAGGAAGAAAATGGGCATTGCATATGTTAAATCCAGTATATAATTTGAGGGAAATATGGGAATCTGCGAGATTTTTAAAATCTTCATGCAGTGAGGGAAGTCACGAGGGAATAACCCTACTTACAATGTTTACCGAAGAGATAACTATCAAAAACTCTTACAATATTTTAAAAAAAAAAAAACTAAACCAAGTACATGGGAATACTTGGATAATGGGTAGAAATGAGGGACAGACAACCAATCCCGTACCTTTCAAACAGGAATTAATGGAGCCTAAAAGGCAGCATTAGCTGACATGAAGCCACTCCCCTTTCAGTGTTTAGCCATCACATCTTCGTGCGATGCAATATGCAAAGTAGGAGTGGTTTTCCTTATAAAACCACTACCCCTGATCTGGAAATGTCTTGCCCACATACCCTTTATCCAAGCATCACCTATGTTTCTGAACATAGAAAATAATCAAGTAATGAAAGCATCATCGAATCCCCACCTCAGAAGTACTTTCTTTTGGCAATCCATCTTCCGTTAGCCCCTCAGCTGATCCTGGACCAACTATGTCCAAAACAAATCCGTTTTCATTTCCAAGAGAGAGTTTATCAAAATCTTTGTCCACTGCTCCAGATTGCGGTGCAATATATGAGACATATTTTTCTGCAATTTCATATTTAACATTTGGCTGGTATAAGTGAAACCGGCACACACAGGAAAAAGGAAAAAACAAAACAAAACAAATGTGAGGAAAACAGAGAATGTGGCTTCAAGAATAATATTACCAGCCAAGCTGTGAAGTGCATTCTCAGCAGCCTGTTGTTGAGCATCCTTTCTTGTCCTTCCTGTTCCAAAACCAATCTTCTCCCCAGTGAAGAGCACCTTTTTAAGAAAAAGATAAGAGTCCAAATGATACAAGATTACTTTCTAATGATACCAAGTAAAATTCAAAATGTAACAAATGGAAAATGAACTTCAAATCATTTCCCAGTTTTCTAATTCATTCCACCAAAACCGAAACCAAGAAAATATATTCCGGCTTATATTGAGAAATGCCACACAATAAGACAACATTTTAAATTATATGTGGGTATTCATTGAATTAGTAAGAGCTCTGTAAGTTTTAGCGAAAATTACTGAAATACAATTGAATATACATTGACTTCCACTGACCTCAAAAGAAAACTGCAAATCGTTACTGGTGCTTATAACAGCCTTAAATTCAACCTGTGTCACAACATGAACTCCATTAAAAATAACAATAATAAATAAAAATGAAAAGTCTAGATGGGGGAGGAGGGACTTCAGTTATTTGTACCTTTGAGCCGCATCTCCGTCCGATTTCCTGCAGCACACCAATAGATAAAGGGGACGGCAGCGCGTTCACTTTTCCAGATTCTTTTTTAAAAGAAGATGCCTGATTCTGAGACACACCAGCCTCTGCACACACAACCAAATAATAGCTAAGTACAGTCACAAATGAAAAACAGTAAAATGAAAAGACACCTTATTATGAATTCTCTTTTTATTTTTCGATGTAAATGGAAGTAAACTATACTAGAAAATTATTTAACACACTTATTTCATGATCTTTCTAATGCTCAGGGGAAGACAAAAGGCCATTTTGAGTTCTGAATAACATCTCCCACTAAAGAATTCCAGCTGCATGAGATAATAAGAAAAAACCTAATTAAACTATCTAACTAAAAGGAAAGGTTAAATTGAGTGGTCACCCATTCCACACATTATGAATGGATTTAACAAAATCTATGTTATTCTCTCCATTGAAGATGGAGTTACTAAATGTCTCATATGACTCGCGTACAAATGATAGCCTATAGTAAATAACAGACTCCTGGAACAAGAGACTTTGACTTGCTAGCATATGGTGCACCATAATATATCAAGTAGACCTTCTCGGCAAGAGTTTACTATTCCAATGAAATAAGGAAGTGATTACAGTTTATAATGTGAATCATCCAACTGGCTTCAATAATATGAGCTTCTTTACCATGTGAAACAAGTCACCTACCTGATAACACACTTGGAAAAGGAAGATTTTGCTTTGGGAAATCATGTCCAGAGCTAACCTGCAAATAGAGCAAGTATTGAGTGTTAGAGTCCTTTGAGCTACACCTCAGTTAAGATTGGCAAAACCAGTTAGTGATTCTTAATGAATTTTTAGCAATCAGAACAAACCTCTTCCCTCCTTGCCTCAGATGTCTGAGAGAGTAAACCAGTCGGAGCAGACTGTTTATTAAGACTAAACGGATTCTGGTGAATCAGCTTCTCAAGTTTTAAGACATCAGACTCTTGACCAGAAACAGGAGGTCGAAAACTTAAATGTCCTCTTTTATTGTCATCATCCACCAACCATCCTCCTTGTGCATGTACTGTGGATGCTGAAGTTTGTGCAGGTACTCTAGATGAATTTGGGGGTTCACCAGAGCTTTGACTCCTTATATCTAGGCAAGGATTTGTACCAAGAAGTCCTCTCTTCATGTTATTATCACGATCAGAAAAGCTGTCTCGTCTAACAAGAGGTCCAAGCAAACTAGGTTCTAAGGCATAACCAAAGAGAAATTAGTATACAGTGTAGGCAAATACGGTACAATGCAATATGTATAACCAGGATATTATAAAACTAGCATCAAAAGACTCCCATACTCTGAGTAGGCATGACCGGTCTCAAAGATGTTGCACCAGGGACATTGAGGACAGTTGCTACAGGTTTCTGGGAGTTGTCAGGTCTTAACTCAGCATGATTAGAATAAGCCATTGAGTCCATAACACCCTTATCATCCTGAGAAGGATTACAATTGTATAAGTGCACACAAATCATCATGGCTAATACAGCACACAAAGCAACAACAGGAACACTGCAGCAAGGAAAGAAAAGCTTACAGGTTGGTTCAATCTCCGTTCAACTTCACCACCATGCATTCCTTCACTAAAGGGAGCAATTCCATTTGGTACAAAACCAGCATCCTGACATCAAAAGCATTTAGTTGATATCATAAAGTATACAGGAATAGTAACTTTCAATCAATTAATTAAGAATCATATATGTTCAATTCACATACCTCTGATATCAAGTAATTGCTCACATCAGGAGAAGGAGGTAAATTTACCACCTCATCTTCATAAAAAACTTCAGAAATTCTTCGCAAGAAAATTTCATCGAACTCTCTGAAAACAAGTGGCATTACAAAATGACTTAGAAGCAAGTTCTTTGAAACTCACATTTATTACAATTAACAACGTAATGTTAATCTTACTTAAAAAAGCAGCCCCTGACATTGCATGCAACATTTCTTGCTACACAGAGGACAGGAACGGCATTTGCTGTCTGTCGAAGAAATCAAGTTAAAAACTACAATGGAATAGGAAGAAGAAAATAATTTATCTAAATAAAATTTGCCAAATACAAAACCAAACTCATACAAGAATAAACTTATAAAATGAAGTACCTCTGCTTGAGGAGCATAATAAGGAGTAAAAGCTGGAACTACATGAACTCGAGGTTGATCCTTATCTTCCCAGACCTTTGAACGATCATCAATAACCATGGCCATCTTTGGATGGCACGTTCCAAGTTGGAAGACATTGAGTAAAGATTTCCGCGAACCTAATGAGTTAAAACCCCGGTCAAAAACATAAACAAAGAGTAAATAGCTACCCCACAGACCAATATTTTAAAACAGCTAATCAAGATATGCAATAGGACTAGTTACACCATCAGGGCCATCCCTGACGATTTCTATTTCATACAATAAGATTGTGTTCAAATAATGCTGATAAAACCTTGTAAAAATGGCATAATAACTTCAACTTATAAGTATTACAGCTCAACAGAAAATAAGGGTCTATCAAGACCAATTATGATATAAGCTACAATATTACTAATATGATGGCTTGCTTACCTGATTTGACACAAACAACACGGTCAAGAAGTTGCTTTGAACCTATTAGTTGTCCTTCTGGGTCTAGAAGCCTCCACATTTCTAATGCATAGTCCCTTTCAGCCATCGTACAGACATGAACTTCAAACCGCTTGCGTCCTTTTGCTGTTAAATAACTTCTCAGATCTTCCCACGCAGGCCGTAACCTGACCAGCACACTTGTATCACGAACCTGCAGAGGAAAAATGAAATATACTGTAACCTTTCACATGCTAGTATGAACTATCAATAATGTGTAACGAAAAATGCAGCAACTCTGATGGGATGACTACTTATCAGTATTTCTCCTTTTTATTTCATTTTTAATTGTCTGGGTACTAGTATAAAAGGACCAACAAGCTAAGAGACAAATGTTGTTAAATAAGCAGTGCAGCTGTTAAAAAAACCTAGGCAGTGACACCGCCTCCTCAAATGCAAAAAAGTATATACCTCAACTACGCACATAATTCTTGTACAGCCCTAACATAACCCAATCCATCCCTACATTGGTATTTAACTACCCAATCTATCCCTACATTGGTATTTAACTCCTGGTTATGGATGATATGTTCTTATACACAGCATAATAGATCTATTGAATCTTCCTAAACCTCAGCATTCAATTGCACACATAAATAGTTAAGTTAGCAGATATTGAAACTTGTACAATTAAATAAACAATAGAACCGAGAAAACAAACAAGCATAGAAGTCTTTCCAAACCTCGGGATTGATGCGAGTGAGCACGATGTTCCTGTCTGGCAACCTAACGATGGGCCGACGGATTCTCTCGTGGTTACCTGACAGTGGAGGAACCTCCTCCATTTGAATCTTATACACCTGTCCGTTATCCACCACACAATCATTATCTATATACTGCCTCAACAACCACCTATCGTCAATGTAACGTTTCATTTCATTAGACATTCCGGCTATTCGCGACGTTTCACTCTCTCGTGCAATCCAGCTTCGTAAAGCCTCAATTCTATCCTCAAACGACTTCATTGTGTTGGCAACAATTAGAGTCTCGTCGAGATCAAATACAATTGAGAGACACCTTGGGTTCAGCATTCCAAGAGAAGCATTATACAGACCTAAAGGAACCGAATAGCACCAAAAGCACGGAAACTTTTTCTGCTTACTTGGCATTGCCACCAAGTGAATCTCTTCATTCCCAACCAACACTACCGCCGTCTGCACAACAAAACCAAGTCATTCCGTTATCACACTACTTCGTCACCAACTAGGGTTCAAGACATTTACAACAAAACCTAGATCACATTCCTCTAAGCTATTCAATTAGCCAGCTATACTACCTCATTAACTAAAGTTTTCAGCCAATTAATGTAAATCCACATATTTTGGAACTATTAAACACATTTTCTCAGCATGTTAACCAGAAATCTGAACCAATAACTCGAAACGAAAACGGAAAACAATCGACTGAGTGGACCTTGAGCTCGTAGAAACAGGAGGCGTGGAGGTTGATCAAATGAGGCTGTTCAACAGGGGTGGCCGATTCGAGCTTGCATCTAACCGAAAATGAGGAAATCGTTTGGAGAACTGAGAGGGGTGGACAGCGTTCACTTTGCTGCGATATGTGATGGATTCGAATCTCGTTGTTCGGGAACTGAAATTTCCCCTCCGTCACCGGAATAGCGTCGAGCTCACCCAAGCACAGCTCGCCGTGATAGACCACGGACCTAAACCCTAAACTGCTCATTCAGATCAATTTGTGAAACCTAAGCGCGCCAAGAGAGATGGTGAATTCGTAAATGTTGGAAAGATCAGGGGGTTTTCTGTGGAAAAATTTGCAGTAATTTTCCAGTTTTGCCTCACTATTTCTCACTCTCTAAGACCCTCTCGCTCTCTCTCTCTCTCTCTCCCTATTTCTCTCCCTCTCTAAAAATCTAAATGGCCTTCGGTTTCAAACAGCGAGGGTGCGCTGTATTTATAGCCGGACAGGGTCAGTTATCGCAGAAATTACTGAATAGCCCTTCCGTACGTTACCTGTCGCTATTGCGTGTCATACCCTTCGCGGGTATTTGTGGAAAAAGTTGGGCACGTGTCTTATTTGGGAGGCCTTAATTTTTGAAGGTGCACTTATTGACCGTTGGATAGCACGTCAAACCAAAAAAAAAAATGAATATACAATTTTTATTACACTAGGCTTTTTACAGTAGCGTGAATATTTCAGCTGACGACTCATTGACTTGTGACTGTCAATATCTAAATGGGCCTCCACATTTTTAGTACGGATGGCCTAATATGGGCTTCATTCAGCTATTGGGTTGGGCCTCGAAACCGAATTGTTAAGACTCTTTGAAACTAGTGCCCAAGTATAGTTCCTTCTTCAAGAGCATCTTTGAGAATTTGGTATATGTGAAGCATGTGTTTTCACACAATGCATGCAATGTCCATGCATGTTGTGACTTGTGCGAGAAGATCGCAATGACTATCAAATTTATTTATTGTTGGAGCACACAAAACAAATTGTATTTTTATGTCATTATTCGTCTCACTTGTTGTTTTTTTTTATTATTTTTTTTTGAAAGAATTTCATTCTGTTTGTGAAAATCTAAGAAACTGAATGTTCGTTTAGTTAAACATTCTCATTTATATACTCCTTATATGAGGTTTAAATAACTTCTATTTTCGATTTTTGTCATCATGTTTTTACTTCAATAGATCTTAGATTTAAATCTTTACATACTAAAAACAATAATTTCTTGTGTCAAATAAAGATAAAAGAAAAAAAAAATTGTTATAAAGAAAAAGTGTTTTACTAGAAAGATGTAGCTTTATTCGTGGGACTTATAAAAAAAACAATTAAGGAAAAAAAGCCTTTAATCATGGGAAAGCTGCCTAACCTGTTAATCAAAATAAGAGTGATCACGCAGACTATCTTTTTCTCTCTTTTTTGTTTGGAGAAGAATCACGAAGACTAGTCACATGAAAAACAGGCACGTAGATTCCAGAAAATAAAGCAGGAAAAGAACAAAAATAACGTGGCACTCTTCCATTCGCTGTCCAGAACATATCTCTGCTCGGCAGGTGATTCCAGCCAATTAAAATTCACAGCGCGCCATGTTACTCTGTACCTAGTAATAGAATATCTATATTCCCCGCGTGACGGCGCTTTTAATTGATTCGAAACGAGGACTCGAACCGACTCCAAACAAACCGTTACTACGGAGCGAAAGACCCCCAGGGTCCGAGAGACAGAAAAGAAAACCATGTCATCGTTCGGATCCGGGTCTACCCGCCCCTTCGACGACGGAGAGACTGAATCTCCGCCGTCGATCTTTTCAGCCGGCGGTGGATTTGGAAGCTCCGAGGCGGAGGAGGGGGTTGCCCTGAGAGAGTGGCGGAGGTAATTAAGTGAAAATTGATCAGTCCCAATAGTAGTGGCAGTTGGAATTAGTTCTTGTTTGCTGACGTAATGGATGATGTTATATATGATACGCAGGCGGAATGCAATTGAGCTGGGGGAGAAGGAGAAGAAGGAGAAGGAGAAGCTGAAGCAGATAATAGAGGAAGCGGAGGCGTTCAAAGTGGAGTTCTACAGGAAGCGGGAGCTGAACGTGGAGAAGAAGAAGGCTTCGAACAGAGAAGTCGAGAGGGTATTTCTGGAAAATCAGGGCAAGTTTCATGCAGAAGCTGAGAGGAATTACTGGAAAGCAGTTGCGGAGATGATTCCTCGTGAGGTTGCAGCGATTGATCAGAAGAGGGGGAAGAGAGCAGACAAGGAGAAGAAGACGGGTTCTGTGGTTTTGATTCATGGGCCGAAGCCTGGGAAGCCCACCGATCTTTCGAGGATGCGTCAGATTCTGGTGAAGCTGAAGCAGAGTCCCCCTGCTCACTGGAACCCTAAGCCAGAGGAGGTGGCTGTGGCTCATGCTTAGACATATTGGTGTGAGTTTGAGTGATCCTAGACTTCATCGTAACATTGAAAATTATATAATCCATATTATATGACTATATGAGCATGTAAATTAATTTCTCTTCCATGCATGGCTTTTGGTTTGTTAATGTATATATTTAATTACTTAATTGGTTTAGTCTTCAATTTTCTGCTCGTTAGCTCAAGCTCCATATGGCATCTTTAGTGTGCTTTGATCATTGTGCCTCAAGCTTGCTCTAGATGAACAAGAGAAATGAGTAATGTTTGATCGCTGATTTTGATAGGATGAATAAGTGACTACCAAACTAGCTATCTGATAAGAGAACATTAATTTCTTTTGAGTCGATACATTAATGTTGATTATTTGCACACTCTTGGTGATCAGAGATTTCCAAAAGTCACGAGTTATTACAAGGTTCGAGCAAATAGCAGTGGCTTGGAGATGCCTGATCGAGTTGTTATATGATCCTAGACTTTCACCATAGTTTGGGGTTAAGTCCATGTGAGCATTGTTAGGCGCGCAGTGTCTCTTTTGAGTCTGCCAAATGGCTCTCTTCCATGGATGGACTTTGGAGTATGAAATAGATAGTTGGGTACTTCAAATTTTCTACACATTATATAGAAAAGATATAATATATAGATAGTTCCAGAAACATGGACGATATATGTTCTCTTCTGTGAGATGATATCGTATATTATGTTATCATATTGTCAAATTTATCGAACATTCAGATAAAAATCTATTTAATGGTGGAAAACAGTATTTTCAAATGAATACACAGATCACTTAGCGAAGGAAAATGAGGTTAGAATAAGTCGAGGGGCAGTAAGAGAACATTTCTTTGACATCGATGTAAACAATTGGTTAAGATTAGAATAGGTCGATCAATCACGATTCTCTCCAATGTAAAAGATTTATCATTTTATTTTACTAAAGATGGCATGGATATATCAAGCACTTGCATACTAATATCTTCGTCTCACTTCCTAGTTCCTACGTACTCAGCAAAGAGAAAAAGATGTCAAGAACCTGCAAAGTTTTGCAATTTTCCAACATTTTACTATGGTCAGCCAAAGAATAATCACCTGGGAAACATTTGCGTTTGAGATTCATATATATACGACTGGGTGGAAGTTACATCAGGATTTGCCAATGATTTCCCGCGTTTATCTTTATCTGACTGAGAAGATGATGTTCCCTCCCCACTGGCACCACCTCCATGATGAGGTGCATACCTCCTTGGCCTTGGTTCTACTAGTAGCTTCTCATTTAGCTGTACCTCTTTGGAAAGCATTTCCACTACTTGCTTCATGGCCGGCCTTTGATGCGAAGCTTCTTGAGTACAAAAGAGCGCAACCTTAATGAAGCGCATTACCTCAGCCTCTGGATATGCAGTCAATTCTGGATCAACAATTTCTATAAGCCTTTCTTCTTCTTTTAGTTTCCAAGTCTGCAGAAGCATTTTTATATTTGTCAAGAGTCTCAAAATAAGAAATCTGTAAGTATTACATCAACAATTAATTTGATTCGAGTATTTACCCATTCCACCAGAACCATCAGTTTGTCACCAAAGGCTGCCTTACTACTACTTCTGCCACTAATTATTTCAAGCACGAGAACCCCAAAGCTGTATACATCTGCTTTTTTTGTAAGCTGTCCCAAAAGTGCATATTCTGGGGCCAGATATCCACTGCAGGCACAGATCATTAGACGAAGTTACTACTTGAATTAATGATTTGAATTACTGAGAAAACCCCAATGACACTGCATTTAAAAAAAAATCTTTCAATTACTAAATGGCCCAAGATGGAGGTGAATGAAATGTGAAAAGTAGAATTCAAGCTTACACAGTTCCTGCCACTCTAGTACTAAGATGAGTGACATTATCAGGAAAAAGTTTTGCCAGCCCAAAATCTCCAATTTTAGGACGAAAGTTTGCATCGAGAAGTATATTGCTAGCCTTGATATCTCTGTGCACAATATGTTGTTCAGCTTCGTCATGAAGAAAAGCAAGACCAGTAGCTGTACCCAGGCAAATTGCTGCTCTCTGGGGCCAGTCTAGAGGAACATGACTTTTTGAACCTGTCAAAATAGTTGTTGAATTTTAGCACTTTTACTTACAGAGAAAATCATATCATGAAGTCATGAATTATTCTTTCAGAAAAATGACATATCGAAAAGGATAAGATCTAGACTTGCAGCTAGAAAAAGAGCAGAGCAAAGCAGAGCTGAAAGTCATCTCAATTCATAACATATGAAATATATGCCAACTTACAACTTTAATATTCTAGTAATTACCAAGCAAAGAACTTGCAAGACTGTTGTTCTCCAGATATTCATATACCAATATTCGGTGATTGTCCTCCACACAGCAGCCAATAAGCTCGACCAGGTTTGGGTGTCGTATTCTTGATATCGTGTTGATCTCTGTCAAAAATTCATTTGCTCCTTGTCTAGAGTCTGAAGAAAGACACTTGATCGCAACTTCTGTGTCATCTCTTAAAACTCCCTGCAATACATCGTATAACAGTATAAGAACTTTAAAGAGGTCCGCAATCTACTCTCTCATCTCAGTTTCAATACTAAAAAAAGTAGTCAATCTAGGACCTTTATGTCTGGGATTAAAGCATGTACAGTGGCAATTTGTGGCAATGTGGGATTGAAACACTCACATATTGAGTGTTTGCGGCTGTAATAAAGAGATTCTTGGTCCAGGAGGCTAATTATTATAGCTCCTTATTGAGCTACTTACATGAGTTTTTCTTAATCTCTATCTGTGTGTTTGAAAGTTTCCTCTCCAGATAATAGGGAATTGCAGTAGGAATTAATGCATTTTAACAAGTATAATGTTCATTGATATCACCTTATAGACAACTCCATAGCCTCCTCCACCTATTTTGTTTGAAGGATGAAAATTCCTGGTCGCTGACCTCAATGAATTATAAGAAAAGAGCCTTACATTGTTGGTAGGAATGCCTAAAGGACCATGCATTCCATACACACAGACAAAGAAACTCTGGTTAGATCAATTTGTCCAGTTCAGAACCAGCAAGAACCATAAACAAAGATCTAAAACATGCATATGTACTGGACACCTAGCCTAGCACACCCACATACAAAAAATCAATCTTTCTTATTCCCTTCAATTATAGTTCAGTTCATCAGTTGAATAGATGGTCAACAAATTTCAATTCCCTAGTGAAACTTGGACATACACATCTACAAATTACATGTATATCGACGGATCTTAAATCTTCTAGGAAGTATTGCAATGTGCTTCTAGATGTGAGATTTCTTATATAGCAATGAGAAGCTTGTAAAAGCTCTATAACCGTCTATTTAGTTACTAAAAAAAAGCAAAAGGTCTAAAGGTGCAAATTGGAAATTTAACAAAAACCCTTTTGCATCCACTTTACCAAAATTAGTTTGATTTTGAAGTTCAATATAGTACCGAATCGCTACAAACTACTATTTCTGCAAAGAACTTGACCAATGACCAGGGAAGCACAAGATGCAAATTGTACTGCTTTGCAGTAGAAGAGTTCACCTTAGTAAAAATGAAGAATTAATATGACCAAGTCATAGTCATTCTCTTACCTTGGGCTTGGCTGGAAGGTTCCAAATTCTTATTTCCTTTGCACCAATTGAGCACACCAAAGCAACTACAAACCATTGCAACATACAATTCCAATTCTCTACTCCCCGAACCACATGTCTTCTTGTATCTTAAACCTCTTATACCCCGAACCTTGAAATTCAGCAACCCACTAAACAGAAGTAAATAAACATGAGTACTCAAGATCTAGGAAGTGAAATTTGAAATAAGCAAAAGCTGGGAGCTTGATGAAAAACCTTAGTAAGAAATTGTAACTGAAATAAAGTGTGTAACAATTCACATTAAAAATGAGACTAACTTGGAATTGGAAAGCTGACCTGAACTTGAATTGGTTCTTCAGCAGCAAACAGGCCAAAAGGGTGCAATATGCTTATCTGGGCTTGTCTTTCTAAATTCTATGAGCAGAAACTGAAACCCAAAAAGTTCAGAGGCATACGAACTGAGACAGACTTGGAAAAGATTAAAATCCATGACTGGGTATGTATAAGAAATAAGAATTGGATTAGTGAAGGAGTGCTAAGGAGATTAGATAATGGGAAGGGGTCAAAATAGTTTGGTGTCAACAGAAACGAGTGCAGGAGCACGGACGACAATTGAGTATTGATGGTGACATTGTTATTTTAATTTTCTTTGTTTCACAGAACAGCTAAAGCTAAAACTCTGAAGTCTGTTTTGTGGGTTTGAGAGGGACTTATGGGAGCGCTCATGTTTCTAGTCAAAAGTCTATTCATTTGCTCCACATCTCCACTGAAACCATAAACCATATGTCCTTCCCCACTGAAACCATATGTCCTTCCCCACTGAAACGCTGACAATGCTTGAAGTTTCAAACTTCTTATACACACTTGCATTAATAGAATTTTAATTTACCAAACCCTAAATCAAGGCATCAACATTTTATTTTAAGTTGATGTCGAACAGTTTACTCCAATAATTCCTCCTTGGAAATGAATGAGTCAAACAATCTCTCTTCTTTCTTCTTTGACAAAATAATAGAAGATCACACCTGCCTAACTACTACTATTCAAGACCTTGATGTGAATCAATGATTGACAGCCCCTTGTTGCAATTGTTGAATACATCAAATTGTTGTTTGTTCAAACACTTTCAAAGGAAACGCTACAAACTACAAAGTTGATCCTTCTTCTTTCTAAGACTAGATTTTAATTGGACCTGAAGTTCCACAAACACAGAAAGTTGGAACTTTGAACTAAGAGGCCACAAGGTGTACAAGCCTTTGGGGGCAAATATTCTTTCAGTTATGCCAATTCTTTACTTTATCCACCTTTCTTTTTCAGATCGAGTTTTTTTCTTTTTGTCTTGTCTCTTGTGCTTCATTCAAAAGCGGATTATTGAAAGAGGAAGTCTTTTGAACTAAAGAGAGAAACGAAACAGACCTTCGCCCTAAGATTGCCTTGCTATTTTTTTTGTTTTTATTTTTATCTTTTTGGTTGGGAGATATCTCTCCATTTCTGAAACTAGAGTTGGCAAAACCAACACAAACAAGTAATTGTGAAAGGGAACAAGAATCAAGTTCTTTGATCTTATTCTTCTTTTGGTTATCTAATGTTAAAATGCGTAAGCTAACGTATAAGTTATCCAGACATGACCAGAATAGAACATATGAGCAGCAAAGCAAATGTAAAAGCTGAAGGAGCCCTTCAATTTTCAATAATTAATCTAGTACAAACAATCATTGCTAAACAAGTAGCTTAACAGATGACCCAAATTATGGCTCACCGATCGAATGTACCTGATTTTTGTTCCACTAACATAGTGAGAAGTCTAGAAAAGACATGCACTCGCGGACTTAGTTCTTTAAAATTTACAGTAGTTTAGCTGGCCTTCTACCATCAGCTCCTTTCGGGGATGTCTGAGCTTAAATACCACGTAGACTAGGCAACCTCGTAAAATAACAATGGTGGGAGAATGACAATGGATAAAAACCAATAATCCCGAACCAATTGTCACCTGCCTTGCTGGCATGCTGGAGAGGAGTTTCCTTTCTCACTTCCATGATCAATGTCCTCAATTTCACAACCTTCAAAGTATGCAGAAATATTGTTGACACTTGGTTCAGAGCTAGCATTGCTGCATGTAGCAAGAGGAGAATCCGTAGCATTAGTAGTCTTGCTTTTTGTTGGTCTTGTCCGGACACTGTACACAGAGGAGGCTGGAACTTTTGTCAGAACGGGATGTAGGTTATCTTGCACGCTTCGCCTTATATCCTGCAGAAGAAAATGCCAAAGTTAAACTATATACTGCATCGATAGAAACAAGCAGTGCAATCGAATATGACACAAGAACAATTGGTATTTACCATTGTACATGATAAAACCTGTCAGAGTGGTACATACTTTCATAGATCCCACTAATCATAAGCTGGATAACATTGAATGGAATGAAAGGGTTCAATGTCCAACACTATGCATGTTATCACATTATACGTTATGGTAACTGAAGGAAGTCCTGAGTCCTAACTATGCATCAAGTGAAAAATGTGCTGTTGAATAAGGAAAATGATGCATACCATGTGTCTCATAGCCATATCGAAGGATTTCTTTGAAAGTGTTCTTCCAAAGCCTAAGCTGTCAGAGGACAAAGACTTCCCATCAGGATTCTTCTGAGTAGAATGGTCATACTGCTTTGGTGGTGCCAATTTCCTCTGGTTCACTACTCTCTCAACACTTTGGGTCCCCATAAGTACAGGATTTACATCATCACTGTCATTGGGAGATGATTTACTTGTGACTTGACGAGAGTACCCATTAGTACTGGCAGTGCCATGTGAAGCCCTTCCTCTAGAAGGTGAACATGATTGCTGTCTAGGTTTTCCACTAGAAACAGCTCCAACAGAAGATGATCTAACACTTGGTGCCCCAGGACGAGCCCTAGAGGCTGAATTTGGCCTTTGTGGCAAAGTGGTTCTCAAATTTGGTGGAGCATCAAGTGAGAAAGCAGGCATATCTGAGGATTTCGACCTAGATTTTACTGTTGGAGAACTTCCACGTGATGGCGCAGGATTTTTCGAACTTGGGGGAGCTGACTTTGATACTGAAGAAGAACGGCCACGAGGAGCAGACAGTGCAGGTGTACTTGATGAACTTGGTAGGCGAGTTGGTGTTGCTGATCTTGACGTTGACTTAGAAGCTGGGACAGAAGATCTGCCAGTTGGTGTAGAAGAACGCACGGTGGATCTAGAAGGAGTTGAGGACCTCACTGGAGGAGCCACTGGCTTAGCAGATGGTAAGGTGGTTCGTGAATTGGGTGTGGAGGACCTTGATGGCTTGGTTGATGAAGGTAATGTGGTGGGCCGTCCAGTTGGTGTTGCAGATCTACGAGGAGCAGCTGTTGGCCCTCTTGATGGTGAGGGCCTCCTGTTACTAGTACTGGAAGAATTCGGTCGTGATGGCAATGTTGACTGCTTAGATGCTATTTTGCTGTCTGAAGCAGCCTCTAACTTTGTGTTTGCTAGCTGCACCGCCATTTTCCAAATCATGACTTGATACATAAAACCAAACTCACAAAATAAATAATAAAAAGATGAGACGAGATTCAAGTCCAAGAAATCTGATGTATAAGCTGGAGAAATATTCAATTAACACATGATAGAATAACAATACTGCAACTGAGTTGAATCAAATGTAGGAATGCTGCACCTCATATCGCAAATTTGACCATTTCTATAATTATGCAGAACTTATGTTAGCTAGAGTTCTTACCCTAGATTTTGGAGGAGCAGAATCACGCGCATTAGGTTCCTCAATCTGACTAACTGAAGTCTTTTGCGGTTCCATCTCCAAGGATGGAAATAGAGGGGTAGCAGGTGGAGTAATTAGCCTGGACAACATAGAAAAAGTTTATCATAAATCCAATACAAACCATCCTATGACATTGCATTATAGATTCCATAGCATAAACATATGTAATTTGAACAAAAACTTGTACCATATGAAATCTCAACCAATGAAATGATCCTCAGAAACCGATTACTCCTAACATGTCCTAAAAGTTTAGATCTCTACCACAAAACAACACCCAATTGGCCAATTCATTAGTCTTAGCAAAACTTAATCCCGATTTGGCAACCCATCTTGTGCAAACAAAGTTCCTTCATCAATTCAACCAGTCATTACACAATGCCTAGTAATCAGACCGCTCAATCAGCTCATCACAAACCACAAAATCAAAGACTCAACCTTTAACATGAACTCACTCACCAATCGTAGTCCGATTTCTCATTCTCCGAGTTCAAAAACTCATCCACTCTACTCCTCCGCTCCGGCGCCGCCGACCCATTAATCTTGTAAATCGCCTTATCATACCCTGCACAAAAAAAAAAAAAAACCACCATGAAAAATCAACACCAAAAACAATCCAACCGTAGAAACATAAAGACCGAAACTTTCAACAACCCAAAACGCCGTCGTACCAAGCGGTGGAGGAGCAGCATCGAGCTCGTCGCCGCCGCCGTTCTTGGTCGGAAGTAGCAGAAAGTTTCCATTTTTCTCCTTGTCCTTGTCGCGGCGCCGCATCTCGAGAAACAGAGCGAGCTCTTCGTCTCTGTCGTTGGCATTGACCACCTTCCCGAAGCTTCTTTCCATCTCTCAGTCTAATCAGTCCAAGCAAGCAATGAATACAGAGAGGAAGGAGAAGAGGGGTACGTATAAGAAGAGAGAGGAGCTTGTGGCTTTTGGGGGGAGACAGAGGAGGTGGGATTTCAGGTGCTGGTTTTTGTATTATTAGTGATTGGTTTGACAAAAATGGCGGACCAAAAACACCCGGCTCTGTTTTGGAAGCATTCAGATATTTGAAAAACGAGTCTCATGGATTGGAGCAGAGGGGAGAGGGGCTTTAAATGGTTTGATATGGAAGTTTTGTGAAGAGGGCGGAGGTGGACTGAGATGGGAAGATAATCACGACAATGCCATTTCGGGTTTTCGTTTTGTTCTAGACGTGGCCTGTTCTTAATCATTTGTGGGGGGAAATTGTTAAGCAATGGTTGGCTTGTGATGATAATCTATGGACGTGAACTTCAGGATGCATGTGAATGGTTTTTTTGTTAGGTGGATTCGTGAGATTTATGAGACTTTTTTTTTTTTTTTGATCGAAATGAGAAGTATGAGAGTTTAATTTTAGTAAGTTAAAAAAAATTATCATATTATTCTGTGAGTGAGTGTGTCGTTCTAATCTTTAACGTTTAAAATGTGTGAATTACAATTTTATGGCATAATAAATCTTTTCTTTCTCTTCGTGATTTGATTTTGCCAGTCAGTGTAGATTGTTGGCTTGTGATGATAATCTAAGATACGTGAGGAGTTTTGAATAGGAAGATTCGTGAGAAGTATGAGAATTGACATTTGTTTATTCAGCTAATGAAATGTAAAAATTTGATAGTATCTTGATAAATACTCTTCTTCGTGAGTAAGAGATTCTAACCTTGTTAATATTTGATTTCATGATCCGATTTTCCACTTTTTTTAATGAGAAAATTGCATTAACCAATTTAGATAATTACATCAGCAATGAGTTGCAAACCAATCATGTTAATTCTCTATTTAGTTGCAAACCACACTACAAAACTCGACAAAATGTTATTATTGAGTTGTCAACTCAAGACTTTATATCAGATAATATGAGTGACAATAACAATATTCCACATATTATGATTGTTTAACTTACGATAACATATTCTTTGTTAGACTTCACACAAAATTTGACATGTTAAATAAACCACCACCAATCAATACAATATGAAATGTCTATTAGTCATATTGTAGATATGAAATTAGGTCCTTGTATACATCTTTGAATACCTAATATTAAAGCCTTAAAAATAGAGATTAGAAAACAGAAAACTAATCAATCAACAGGTACCCATTACTAGTTTGACAATAAATAAGTGGATTTTTATAAATTATTTATCCTATGATTCTTCCTACATTTTCGTTAATCCTACTCTTTGAAAAACAAATAAAAGACTAAAACTTTCATACAATACTTGATAACTTGCAATCTCCGAAACCTCATAGATAACATTTTCAATTGTCAAAATACACATTGAACGCCACCTTGCATGAAGAAGAAGCTCGCAAAGTCCCAAATCCCATTGCTTAGGGTGTTGAACAAATTCGAAGCCAATGACGAAGTTGATTGATTCGTTTTGTTGTGTAGTGGCAATGTCGTAATTAAGTGATTATACGGACCCGAATTCGCGAATGAGATTCAAAACAAAAGGGAAACATTCCCATTCCGGAGCAGCAGTAGTGCACATGATGGGGAGGCCTGGCGCCTCTTTGACTGGTTGACTCGTCGTTTGGAGAGGAATTTTAATTCAAAGTTTGTCGTTTAAAAGATGCTCCAGATTTGAACGTGGAAGCCATTCCTCGAGATTACCTACTCCTCATCGGAGGGCTCTGCTTTTGGTCGGAAACAATTAAAGGGGGGAGGAGTCAGGGGCAGCCATTGGCTGGGCCTCTCCTCGGAAAACGTGTAATTCAAATTTTGGTATCTGCTCTCCATGGACACCCTGTTTGATTTGATTCGCTAGTAACTCAAGGATCATGGGCCATGAGGCCCAACTTGCTTATCTATCATCGTAGAAAATATCGAATATCAAATCTTTTTCCGATGGTTAGTGTCATATTATTAAAATTCTGAAAGTTTTGAAGTCATTTAACGGTTAAATTCTTGCCCGAACTCGATTAAATCAATGAATAAATCTTTTTTCGATGGTTAGTGTCAAATTAATTATTGTTAAGGTATCGAACTCGATTAAATCAATGAACAAACCGAATCTATCCAACCTGAACAGTTCGTGTTCATAACTGTAAATTGCAGTTTTAGATACCTTAACAATAATTAATTTGGTTGAAAATTTGCAGAAGTGATCTATACATTAGGACCTAAAAACTAAACGGTTCAGATGTAAATATGTGATCGAAAAGTGGTCAAAATATTGAAATCTGTTCCTTAACTAACGGACCTCCTTAGTAAAGAAAAACGGTATGTGTGTGTGTGTATTTTATTGGAAAATGAAAAATAGAACCAAAGAAATCTTGGTCTCAAAATTCTGTCCAAGTAGCAGGCCAATATGTCACGCCCGAGTGTTCGGGTCTCATACTTCCTCATGCTTTAGGACCCGGTGCTTGTCACTGTTAGCGAATGGAATTTTGCAAGAATGAATAAGTAATCACTAATCAGTGCCATGACCAAGAGAATATATAACAGGTAGGAAGCCAAGGATGTTCAAAACACAGAGGTCCACAGCACATGAAGCAATTCTGTCTATGCAGAAAATATTAAAATATTAACAATAATAATTACAGGTAACAGGTGGGAAGATATTCATGAAAACTTGCAAACAAGATTGAGCTGAACAACTTTCACAAGGAATTTGCACCAAGATTACATGATCAAATAAGAAATAAAGTAGCATAGTCGATCAATTAAATTGTCAATCATAATATTCATAAATACTCCTGGCCCTTTAACCAAATTCCTAAATCTTTTTAAGGGAAATCAAGCTCCTCTTAAGACTGGACAGATTAGGGGTTTCATAGAAACACTCCTTAGATCCAAAAAAGTACTGATCTATCAGCTTCATCTTTATCTATGAAGAGTATGTCATGTGCCCATTCATCACAAATAGCATACTGAAAATCAAACGCGTGATAATTTGATCTAGGCATTTTGCGATTTATGATGTACTCTCGCATCCACTCTTTTTTATCGTAGTCTTTCATCACCCATATATCGATATGGCCATACATCCCCTCAAAGTCATCAAGTGCAAATTTAGGGGCAAACATGGTAATCTGGCAACCGGTAGCCGGAGTGGAATATAAGTCCCTCTTTCTCGAAGTTAAAAGAAACTATATTGTATCCACCACCTATTTCACGAAACAACCAATGCACGTCTACATATATACGCGCACACACTTTTCCGGCGATAAAAATAACCACAAGAAAACTTTGACAGTATCAGTATCTCCTGCCATGAATTTTGCCTAATTCAAGAACTTGGCCTACATAGCAGTTCTCCCTGGTCTTTGTACTAAGAATGTGAGAAACACGAACAATCTTGTAGGTGTTAGTGATACCATCAATCCCATACCACAAAAATCATTGCGGAAACTTTGAATATTGGATGTCACTAGTTGGCAGGTTTAGGAGTTCTCCGCTCAGGGGATTGACCAAGAAATAATCTCCATGTTTAGAGCCATCCTTGAAGCAAAACAAGTCGTAGAAACCAGAGTGTACTTTGTAACCCTTACCGATCGGTTGTGGACAAGACTTCTAAGACAATAAGTTCACCATTGCTGCCATCGTGATTTATCAATTCCATGGCCGTTACCTCTATTTTAGTACTCCGGCAATATGACTCTTCAAGATCAGTATAGCTCGAGATGTTGCTTCAGCAATAGCATTGGTGGCTAGCTATGTGGAAACGCATGTGCAGCTTAACAAAAGAGGGGCACTCGACTATGTCTGACAAGGCTGGGTGCCTGGGTCTGAGAAACACATCGGAGGCAACGAACTGACTCTACAGGTAATCTCGTAAGGATGTCCGAAAGGATTTCCATGGGAAGGTCCATCAAACTCATTTTTGCAATTCCCCTCTCTGTCCGAAAGAAAATACTAAATACTGATGAATCAAACAAAACTAATATTTTTATTAGGGGATCTCCGTATATAGCTCCTTTCTCTCTTGCTAGGGATTCAAACAATGGATTTTGTGTTTACGTATAAGCCAGAGGGGAAAGTTGCATGCCCAAATGACTAATTACCCCTGGCTTTGCGCACAAATCACAGTATCTTCTGACATTTTAATGAGGGCCATTGTGACATTTCAATAATTTCATTTGATAAAACTTCAGAGAAAAAGGAGAATGTTCATGTCCAAGTAGGAATCATTGAGGTCTGGAGTCCCGTTCATGGACGACCAGTTTATTGTGTAATTTGCGAGTCATTGTTCAGATGACGTCGGAAAAAGAGGTGTATATAGATGATATGGTTAGCACTTAGCCGTCCTATTACTACACATATTGATGGAACTCAATTTACCTGTGTCAAAGTTGTGTTCCATTATGCCAAATTCTTAGGGTTAGTTTGGAATTACTGTGACTTAAAAAAAAAAAAAAAACGGTTGTTATTGTGTTGTAAGAATAATCAGCTATAAATTAAAACATGTTCGCATTTGGTAAATAATACTTATAAAATTGTTTTTAGTACATAAAACAACTTCGGACCATGTTTTAATTGAAAGCAGCTTCTAAAAGTAACATTTGGGTTGCTTCTGAAATCTGCTGCCAGTGACCTAAAATTTTCAATCAAAACTGCTTTTTATTTATTTACCAAACACAATAAAATTAAAATTTTAGACAAAGCTAATTTTTTTAAAAGCGAAGCAATCTCAAACAAGGCCTTACTCCTGAGGCCAAAGGAACGTGATAAGCATGCAATTGGTTCTTTCTAACTCTAGAAGCCTAGCATTAGAGCTCAATTGCAATATCGACCCATCTCTACCATTTTCTATAAGCATCATTGCAATATTGTTCCCTTTAAATAAATAAGCACGGAAATCAGTGTGTGCCCTGACAGTTAGCCCAAGTGGGCGAGATGGAGTTGAGAATTTGGTTAGAATTAAACTAGATCAAGAGTTTGATTATCCTCCAATGTAAACTAAAAAAAAAATTCAGTGTGAGAGATAACTCTATATAATCTCTAGCAATTCAGAAACTGATTCATATGCTTTGTCCACGTACGAAGAAATGCTACCTGTATCAGTTGAAGGTCTAGTGAAACTGTGAAAGCTTGAACCAATATAAGCATGCATGTCCGAGTGTAATTTTGATATGCCAAAGTGAAAAAAGCATGCACAAGGTAACTATAGAATATCAGAAACACAACTTTTCGCAGATATTTGGATGACCAACTACTATATAGGAAATGACCATGTTCTAAAACAATTTATACAACAGGTGGAGAGAATGTCATCGAACACTTTCATGTCTAGGAATAGAATAAGAAAAATCCCATCTAGATAGCATAATGTCCCAAAGAATATACATTGAAATACTGAAATTTCCTGAATGAATGGTAAATCAAGCATCATCACCATCACTTCCACCAATATGAGCTTCCTGAGCAATCGAGTAGTTGCTTCCATCAGGACCAAGAATCTTGAATCTGTTCAACAACAAAAAATTCACTCCAAGAACTTTTAAATTCAACCTTTAAATCATAGACATGTACTTTATGTTACCTCTCAAGGATAAATTTCCCCTCCTTGTACTTCTGGCTTTTCTCATGTGCAGCCTCCTAAAGTGATAACCAGATTGAAAGGTTCAATACAGAATAACCTCTGGTGATAAGAACTACAGCATACAGAGGCTCTTTTATTTTATTTTGGTCTGATACAGTATTACAGATACAACAACCATAATTTCAATTGAAATATCTTACATATTTCCACCCGACAATAGAGCCACATGAAACACAAAAGATGTCAACAACAGTATGCAGTCCTGTTATCATGATCCGCTCTTCTTTCTCTCCATCTGTGACATTTACACTGCCATCCATTGGAGAAGCAAATTAAAGGTTAATTGATGCATTCATATAGGCAAGCTGCATGACAGCAAGAGTATAAGTTATGCTGTGATGAAGGTGAATGAAAATGTGATAGAGACAAATGTATGTGGCTCAACTGTATCACCCATGACAGAGCCAGGAAGTAAACTAGTGATATCTGAAAGGAAAATGCTCATAAGATGAATGGGTACAATGTCACAATTTTGTTCTTTTTCTCCTTTTCATACTCGAGACTTGAGACTTCAAAATTCATTATGGGAATGATCTCTATCTGGCCTAATTAGCAACATTCTTGCATTGCAGCTACAAGTCAATCCATTAGTTTGGTGGCTTAGAAATGATGTGTGGATATAAAATGACAAAGATTCAAAGGCAAGTAATAAATATCTAAATTCACAATCTATGAACTAAGAAGTAAGAGCAACAGGTAGATAGAAGTGCATGCACAGTTTTGATCTAACACTTACACATTATCCAAAAGATAAGCCTTTCCATGCCTGCAGTGAAAAGACTGGAACAAAAGAAAATCATAGTGTTAGAATGTTTCTGTCATTGCTCATATCAAGCATAGAACGTCGAGACCAGTAAAGAGAGCATAGAACAAGACTATCAGCAAGAAGTAGAAATATGTAACATGAAGATAAAATTATTAGAAATCCAAGAGATAAGACCTGTGCCTCTCTGATGGGGTGCATAATCAGAACATATGCAACTATACATGTATATGTTTATCGAGATACTTAGACTACTTACAATTAAACAGAGTTTAAGAGGCATCAAGCGGGAAAATCAACAGTTAAGAAGTTACCACAAACAGATTCATTTTAGTTTCTAAAATATCAAGAATGATTCAAACTTTTGAGAAGAAAACAACTGAGGCTTTATAAACCAAACATGCTCATCTAGTTTACTGTTTTAGAGACCATAGACAGCAGATTATATCCAACCTCCAGCCAGAATTCAACAATCAAAATAGGAAAAGTGAACAAGAGAGAGTTCTTGGACCAAATTTTAGCATGATTTATGGATAATACACTATTCCCAGCAAGTTATTCCTTGGTCTGTAATTGCGTAATTAAACAATCTCACAGTAAATGGTTTTAGTGATCAAAGTTCTTTATCCCAAGCAACTGAGAAAACTATTTCACAAGAAGCCAAAGTTGATTGTGATAGGCAATGTAGGCCATTTGGAAAAGAAATCCTACAATGCAGACAAAATGAACCCAGAAACAACCAAGATTTCATCATCCCAACACTAAACCCAAAACAGCAGCTCCTCAATATCTTATGCAAATCATTTTTGTTTCTTTATATAGCGGAATTCAGCAGGAAAAGAAGACACACCCACAAAAGCCAAGTTCTCACGCAAACCATCTAATCCCTCATCCAAAATTTGTCACAGTGTTACATGATCCACATCAATGCAACAAAAAATAGCACATGAATGACTACACACACATTCACCAACAGAAACGAAAACCGATACCGAAAAAAAAAAAAGCATTAAAGAAGAGAATTCCAGACCCGAGAGAGAATGTCATCAGCAAGAGCAAGATGGGTTCTGCAGTACTTGCAGCTATAGACGTGTCCTTCAAGAGTCAGCAGAAACAGCCTTCCCATGTTTTCGTTCCTCTACAGTTCTTGATTTTCTTCTCCCTACAGAACCACCACGATCGACCACCGTGTTACGCAAATTGGGAAAGCCAAAATGAAACCCAGAAATCACGTAGGATCAGAATTCAAGGAAATGAACCTGAAACAAAAAAAGAGAGAGAGAGAAGAGAAATGTGGGTGTACAATGCAGGTAAAAAAAATGTGAAGAGGAAGAAAGTGGGGTGGGTTTTTGTGATCTTTACCGGCGGTTACAAAGAGAGAGAGAGAGAGCAGAGTTGGCAACGAAGGCTTTGGTTGAGTTGGGAGAAGAGGGCCTGCCTGCCCAGTGCCCTCTACGTATTGCTTTAAACAGAGTACAAATCTTGAGGAGTCTCGACTCTTTTATATTTTAGCATTTTGAGTACTTAATCTCCTGAGATTAAATCTGTTAAAAATTACATGGTAAAAGCTCTGATGCAACTAGAGGATCGATTGAACAGACTTTACGATTTTTTTTTTTTTGGGTTACATTAAATGGAATCTAATTTATTCCCTAATTCTAATCACGTTTATTTTTTGTATCCCTCGCGAAATGAAAGAATTATAACTATACTCAAGACCACTTAAATCTAAAAGACTTGTCTTTTTTTTATTCTTCTTATTTTTCTGCGAGCGAATATAAACCAACAACAAAATACTCAGTTTAATTTTCAAATTACGATAACATTTAAGTATTTTGTTTTAGAAGCATTTATTAGAAGCATATGGATAAAAACAAAAAGTTTAATCATTTGATGATTTCACATTTAATTGGAGTGAGAGATGCTCAATCATTCATATATTAATTGGTCGGTGCCTAAATTTGCAAAATGTCATTTTGGTAGAAAGGAAAGCATCTAATTAAGTAAATGGAAATTTGTTTTGTTTTTTTCGAAATACAAATGAAATTTGGTTGCAGAAGTGAAAAGTGAAAAGTGAAAACCTCCCTCGGTTGTGCCTCTCCTCTACAGAGAGATAACTTGAGTTGATCAATCTGCAAGAAAGTGCCAAAGGGCACAAACAACCTTTCACAGTAATGACAAGACCAAGAAAAAGAAATCCATATGAGGAGAGTTGTCGCTGCCACTGAAAACCCGGATCTGAGGGGCTCACATTTTCAAAGTACTGGGTAGCCTAACATACTTTCACTGTCTCCATTTTCTATCTTATACTGTCGAAAGTAGGTAATGGCCGACCTGTGATTCTTGGTTGGTTAATGGCTATACATCCAATCCAACTAGCATTCTAACCCTATCTCTCTTCCTTTCAATTTCTGTCCAAAAGCTATGTGGTATTGTGGTAATGCTTCAACCACAAACAATGAGCTCTTGATTTGGGTATTCAAAAAACTCAAAACAATAACATTATAGAAGCATGCTTTAAACAACCTGTAAATGACCTCATTAAGAAAACGGTTTGACGGAAACAATGAGTTGGGAATCAATATCTCAAATCACTAGTTGAATATCCTCGCATCTATGGTCTAACACTACATATTTTTGTGGGCTTGATGATCAATAGACAATAGTCAATACTAAACAGCTAGATATAGAACCAAAATGAAAACTAAGACGAACTGTTGATCATCTTGGACATCTGTGTTTGATTTTATGCCTGATCAAGAACTTGCAGCGGGCATTATTTGAATACTGTTGACAAGCAACAGTGCAATCAAGAATGCATTAGGGTGAAAACAAGAGGAATCTGGAAGAAGAAATGTTATCTCGCGAAAAAATTGTCGGCGAGAGCGATTTGCAACTATAGAGGATCAATTGTCCTGCAGCGTATTTCTCTGAATAGCACCTATTCTCTGAGGAGGCCACACGATGTGGGTCACCCTTCCTTGAACTAAACCCAGTGGAATCTGCCAAGAATAGCTTCAGTTAGTGAACGTGACAGAAATATTGAAGAACGTCTGATGTTAGCCACACTTGCAAATTACCATACCCTGCAATCTGATGCAACTAAGTCACTATTGCACGCTGCATGCTTTCATCAAGTAAATAAAACTTACAGTAACTTCTAAAAGAAAGGCCAAGCACGTTTCATTTACTCTGATGCTGAAAACTTTTACAATCACCACAAAACTAGCATACCAAGGAGAAGCTAACAATATCTATTCTACCCTCATTGAGAATTTCAGAATGCAAAATAAGCAAGCATAGTTAATAGACATCAAAACAGATATATAAGCAATTTCCAAATACCTAGTCTTAGTGGGGTTTCACTTCTTTAGGCAACAACACTAGCATGAGGATTGGTAACACTACTGTTAAACTATTTTTCTTTTCTAGAGCACAAAAATAGCAGAAATATAACTTACTGTGCCAAAAGACCTTGAATCCATGCTAGAAGATGAATTGTCTCCCTCAACCCAGCAATGTCCCTCCGGAACTTTCAGCATATCGTAGGACTTACGAATTCCAATCCAATCACCAGGTAAGGCGGTTATTCTCTTAATATGACGCTCCTTGTGATTACTTGGTGAGCTGCAAAATGTACCCAAAAAATAAAAGTCTTATTAGTCTTATCTCACCAGAAATATTAGTTTATTTCACCAGAAATAAACAAATAGTAGCGGAGAAATACCTGAAGACTACAATATCACCATGCGAAAACTTGTAATCGTTAAGACACGTTTTCTCCAACAAAACATAGTCATCTGCAAACAAGATCGTAATCATGCTAAACAAACCATCACATTGCACATAAAAGCAATTTGTTTACGACGTCTCTTGAGATACCAACCAGTTGACATCCCCAATAACTTGGTCTTTCCAGGATTCAATGTAGGAGCCATAGAGGAACCCCGCACCGGAGCAACACTCACAAAACGATCTGAAATACAGAGACCCACTGCCCCAACCGTAAAGAACTTATTGGCGAAACCCCACAAAACCTTCCGAGTACCCATGTCCAGGTTTCCGCAGATACTCAAATGCCGAAGCAGAATAGAAGAATCTGTATTACAATTTTGCAAAGAATGAAGCAAACTAAGAAATAATCGAAAAACAATGTAGTGGGATTGGAATGTGGAAATAGCAACTAAGATTTAAGCAACAAGAATACTGTTCAATGTCTCAGAGGCATATGATCGAACACCTTGTGTGCATTCAATCAAGGAGCGAGAACTAGTACCATTTTGAGCAATCTCCGATGAAATAAATCGGAGAAGCCGCCGTGGGCGGTGGGAGTGTTGGAGAATAGAGTTAAAAGCAAAGAGGCGGCAGGTTGGCGACGCGTGATTCTGGGAAGGGCCGAGAGGCGAACTGTGGAGTATGTTGTGGGTAATTTTATTCTCGTTTTCTAGTTTTGGTCAAATACCAGAGACTTTAGGCTCAAGGAATTTTCATTTTACAACAAGTTTACCAATTTGGGCCGTTTAGACTTTAGGATGCGAAAAGGATTTACTGCAAGCCCAAATGCCCAATTTTAACGGTCCCACTTTATGCATGGGATTTTTTTTTTCTTGAGAAGAAATTTCATTAGGGAAAATGGTCCGTACGGTACCCCGTCTTTTTCTTCTTATAACTTTTGGTACCTGACAAAAAAAAACATCAATACGGTACCTGAGGTTCTTTGCCCGACCGAAGATCGGTACATATGGCCGTTAGCTCCGTTACGGAACTTGCCATCTAACAATTTTTTAAGGGTATTTTCGTCATTTTATGTCTTCATCCTCCTTAATCCCAGCCATGTCCCCAATGTTAATAAATTGATGGTAGTGATCATCTAAACCTCTACACCCGGGTCGCACCAAATCACTCCCCCCCTCCTCCTCCTCCTCCTCCTCCACCACCACCGCCGCAGCCATTAGATCATCTACGACCACCACCACCCCCGCCGCAGCCATTAGATCACCTACGACCATCACCTAAACCCCGCACACTCCCTCTCTTTCTCTTCCATAAGCTTCTCCCGGAGTCAATGATCATTCAAAGTGACAAAAAGCAAACAGAAAGGAAGAAATACAAAGACCCAGATCATTCAAAGTGTCATGTTGAATCAAAATCCCTCAAACAATAACAAAACCCACAAGATACAATTTCACTTTTGCAACAAAAAAAACAGTTTCTTGAATCAAAATCCCTCAATTCTTGCATATCCCCACCCTCCGCTCCGTCCTCCTCCAACTCCTCCTCGCCCTCCTCCGCTGCCCGGGTCGACCCATCCCTCTCAGACCTATCCCCACCCTCCGCTCCGTCCTCCTCCAACTCCTCCTTGCCCTCCTCCACTGCCCGAGTCGACCCATCCCTCTCAGACCTATCCCCACCCTCTGCTCCGTCTCCTCCAACTCCTCCTCGCCCTCCTCCGCTGCCCGGGTCGACCCATCCCTCTCAGACCTATCCCCACCCTCCGCTCCCTCATCCTCCAACTCCTCCTCACCCTCCTCCACTGCCCGGGTCAACCCATCCCTCTCAGACCTATCCCCACCCTCCGCTCCGTCCTCCTCCAACTCCTCCTCGTCCTCCTCCGCTGCCCGGGTCGACCCCACCCTCAGCTCCCTCCTCATGACCCTCCTCTCCTTCACCATCTTAGTCGGCATCAACCTCTTCCGCTGGTTCTTGCAGCGCTCCAAAACCCATGAAATTGATGGTGAGATTCAAATAGATTGGGATAGAGAAATGAAAGGGGAATCAAGGAAAACAAGATTGGAGGAAATTGAAAGGAGTGATGGATTTGGAAGGGGAAAAATTGAAACTGAAACGTTGGGTTTCTGTTTGTATTGGCTTTATTTTGATAGAGCTTCTAGTAGTGCAACTGAAAAAGAAGAAGAAGAAGAAGAAGAAGAAGAAGAAGGGGAGAGAGATCGAGGGGAGAGAGAGAGAGAGAGAGAGAGAGAGAGAGAGAGAGAGAGAGAGAGAGAGAGAGAGAGAGAGAGAGAGAGGAAAAAATGTTAAGAGAAAAAAAAATATATAATTAAGATATAAAATGACGAAAATACCCTTAAAAAATTGTCAGATGGCAAGTTCCGTAACGGAGCTAACGGCCATATGTACCGATCTTCGGTCGGGCAAAGAACCTCAGGTACCGTATTGATGTTTTTTTTTTGTCAGGTACCAAAAGTTATAAGGAGGAAAAGGCGGGGTACCATACGGAACATTTTCCCATTTCATTAATCTAAAAGAGATTCGTACTTTTTTATTTATTATTATTTTTTTTTATCAAGATTTGAAACTCATTAAATAATCAAGAAATACAGTGTTCAAAGTAACTTCAACCTTTCTCATCCTCCTTGAACCCTTAACGAAACAAAATGTGTACAATGATGGAAATGTAGAACTGTCAATTATAGATTCCATGAGCCGATAGGGGCCAAACTTTAACCATATGAATTGTCCTTTCTTTCGGGCTATGGATAATCAACTTATCCCAAGAGTCTTGATACATTCTTATAGCCAATCTCAAGAAGAGACTAACTCCCTTCCACACCAATACTAAAACCACCTATATACGCGCATAAACCAACCTCAAGATGATGATGACAACAAAGGAGTCCTTTGATGACGTTATTCTTTATTTGTAGGAATTGTGCTTTTATTTCTTTTATTCGTGCTCAACAACGGCGGCGACACTAGAAGTTGGCCATCTCGTATTTCAGGTTTACCATGGGTGGATCCTGGAGCTGGTGAGGATGGCTTGTTAGGGCGATGGCCAATTGTGATTGGGGTAGGTGTTCGGAACGTGGTTCTCAGTGGTGGTTGGGTTTTCAAGCGACGACGTTGTTCACGGTAGGTCTGGTGGTGGTGTGGTTGATATTTATAGCGCTTCAAGTCGTGGTGTCGACAGCGGCGACGACAACTTGCGGGGCCGGGCTCGTTGTTAGGTGATGTGTTGGGCAGTAAGGTTGCTAGGCTTAAGGATTGGTTGCGTAGCCTACGACAGACGATTTCCATAAATACGAACTATTACAGTGTTAATCGATATCTAATGGTGAAGATCCAGATATTTCTAACTTATTTCATCATATTGTGAACAAAAAAGAAATGAATAATGCTAGCTGAACTATCTTTTTAGGTACAACTTGTATCTCACCTAAAGTGACAGCTGATGTAACAGAAATACCAATATATCATAGAATTTCATTAAATGACGTGATGTGCCACATAAAGTGTGATGCGGATTGTATTCAAAAATGTGATTCACCTAGCGTTATTCAAAAGAAATATGCATCAGTCTCTTCTGTTTTTTTTTTTTGGGACAAGAAACATCCATCAGTTACCTGCATGGCTTTTCATTTGTTTTTAAAATAAATCCAAATCTTTGATTTTGAAGATTTGTGATTTGAATATGTGCTAGCATGCCCTGCTCCCCCGAGGTAACAACTAGCAATCAGTCAAATATGTAGTGGTGTGCCTAGTTGAGCTACGCAGACCATGCCATGCACCCCCAACACAGCACACAACCGCACAGCCGAAACATCACCGGTACCACCCAATCTTAAGACAACTAAACTGAGCAGAGCAAAGCCCTAAATCTGGCTAACCCAAGACGAAGACATCGACCCGGAGATACATCTGATGGCTTTAAGCATAATCGAGATAATTAGCGATATCAGTCAAGATGAAACAACGACCTCACCTGCCAATCTAGTTACCGTATCACATGCTGATCGAACTACCATCTATCAATCTTTTGGATCGACTTCCAAGATACTAAATAGATGACGCCGGTTGAGGAACTCAGAGCACCCAACGAGGATTGGCACCATAATATATTTTAGATGCAGCGACAGACACATTGATGTTTGAGAATACGTACTCACTGATCAGTAAATGAACAGCCATGCACCTTGAGGTTTCTTGCTGTGCCCACCAAACAAAACGTTATCAAACCATTTCGATTTGATGCCCATGAAGACCATAAAGATATTAAAGCAAACTACATTGAATCAATTCTCTTATGCAAGGTAAGTAATCAGAATTGACTCTACTCCGCCAAAGTGATTAGAAGTTCTTGGATAAAGGGAAATTCACTCTACTTGACCGATGTATATGTAAGCCATCAAACTGAATTAGATGGAACACTGATTGAATAGATTATCTTCGCGCGCCCAAGCGCTCAACTTAGCATTCTTTGTTTAAGGTTCTATTTGAACTAAACCATCATGAGGACCGAGTACCACTAGGTAATAGTCTCCTAGATATACTCCATTAACATGCATGTAGTCATTTAACAAGTAGTAATCTCATTTCATCACATCGCATTTCACAATCTTTACAAGATAAGCAGTAATAGTGCAACTCATGATTCATCTAATTACTTAACAACAGCACACATGCTCAAGAGGAGAAGGCATCGATAATGGTGGTGTGGAGCGGGTCACTCAAATGGGTAGCCCAGTTGTTAAGCGGGCCTTTACCGGTGACAGCAGCCTGCACAGCAAATCCAAGGAACCCAACCATTGCGAGACGTGCATGCTTGATTTCCGCCAGTTGAAGTGTAGCCTTCTTCTCCGGGTCAGCAGCCAAGCCCAATGGGTCGAAGAACTTGCCTCCCGGGTACAACCTCTTCTCTGGGTCGAGCTCAGCGTTCCTCTGGAACTCAATGTACCCGATCAACAGAACCTCGATCCAGATCAATGTGGTCAGTGAGAATGGAAGGGGCTGTCCCAAGTAAGACGACCCTTCAATCAGCTCCACCTAAACAATCAAAACCAAATTTGAGTCACCTGACCTAAACAGAACTTACGTTTACGAATCTTTTGAGTTGCAGAATATCTCTGACCACGTTGTATTTACTATTTATGATTCCGGCCTATAGAGTTAACACGTTCGACCAAATAAACAAACAAACTCGAAAAAATGTGCCTATATACCTTACTGAAAAATTAGAGCTAAACAGCTCAAAATTCGAGTCACTCTCTACCTAAACAGCTTATGTTTACGAATGTTTTGAAAAATTATATTCTGCAATCTCCGAGCTCGTTGTGTTTACGATTCCGGCCAGTCGGGTTAACACCTTGGACAAAATAAACAAACAAACTCGAAAAAATGCGATGTAATGCTTACCTTTCCGGCATCTTGCCATGTAATTCCGGTGAGTGATTCGACGGTGAGGGCGCCGAGGGTGGCGAGCATGGCCCAGCGGCCGTGGATGAGCTCGCACTCACGGAACCTCTGCAGCCCGAAGACTTCAGAGTAGGGCTGGAACGGTGTGGAGGACACGTCAGAGGTTTCGGTACGGGTACCAATGACATCTCCCGCCAAATTCTTGGCGAGGTTCTGGTCCAAACCATCGTAGTCGTACTGCAAGTACTCGGCGGGTTTGCCCAAACCGAAGGGGTCGAAGCCGTAGTCGCCGACCAAGCTGCCGTCGAGCCACTCCGGGGCCTTGGCTCCAGGGTACCAGAGCGGGCGGTCGGTGAAAGTGGACTTGGACTTCTTGGGCGCGGCCCGCTTCTTGGCCCCGAATCCGAATCTGGCCTGGACCCGGCCCGAGTTGGAGTACACGTCGGGGATGCGGGTTCCGATGAAGGAGGATGTAGCGGCGGCCATGGCTAACGTGCGCCGGGGGTGTGTGGTGTAGTGTGGTTTGGGAGTGGTGGGAGGTGATCGGATTTGGAGTTATTTCGGAAATGGGAGATAGAGGTTTTATTGAGGTTTGAAGGATTATCTGAGGGGCCGGATTGAGGCCGTTGAAATGGGGAGGGTATCCATCTGACGGCTGTGAGGGAGTCGGCCTTATCTTCGCCTTATCTATTGTGGGGTCTGGAAATTGACTCAAGAAAACTAGACCACTGTGGCAGTTGTTGTGGTTGTGGTTGCACCCACAATAAAATCTACCTGGTTTTTCTTGTGGTCTCTGGAGTTTCTTCTGCATTTGGTTGCATGCTATTGGTGGAGAAGTTGATAGAAAATACAGTAGAGAATCGCCAATGACCTTGACGACTTTTTTTTTTTTTTTTTTAAGAGATGGATTGATTTCTACTATTAGTTTCTTGTATAGATGTTTTCATGAATGACTAAATATTAGTAATCGACTTTGGTCATTAGCAGTGCCTATATTGTGTTTTTGTTCTGTTTTTGTTCTTTAACATTGAGAGCAACTCTAACAGCAGAAATTAGAGGGAGGTATAAATCAATGCTTTAAATAATTTTTTTTCTCCAATTTTAATAAATTCTTTATTTTACAGTAATTTATAAAATCTCCATAATTCTTCCTTAAAGTTTTAGACATTTCTGTAAATTTATGGAATTTTGTTTTCTCTTTCCTCACTGTCTCTCCTCACTGTCTCTAAAATGGAGATAGTTAATTAGTTATAGAGAATCTGTTAGAGCAAAAGAAGCTAATTTTTTTAAAAAAAAAAACTACTCCAATCAAAGGATCAGTCTAATTTTGAGCAGAGGAGCTCCCAAAAAAGCAGAGGAAAACCTAGAAGTTTGAGAGAGTTATGCCATGTCCGACGGCGCACCCATGCGGTGTAGTCGTCGGACGGGCTCGAAGGGACCTAGTGCCCAGAGGAGCTTTGTCCAATCGCAGCCAGGGCTGCGGAGCGACTGTGATGCTGTCCAAAACTGTTGGAGGATCTGATGGGGAAGGACCGAGCGGTTAGAGGTGGAGCTGGTGTCATCTAACCCAAGAACGAGGCGCAGTCAGCCTAAGGGTCGTCTGGAGGTGATTACTTCGTGGCGGCAGAGCTGGGATCGCCGATTCTCAGATCGGATATGTGGGATCCGATTTGATTTAGGCGATTTGTCCTTGATCTGGGGAGGAGCGGCGCCGCTATCCAGCGTTTTGGTTGGATCACGATCGCTCAACGGTCAAATTGATGTAGGACGAGAATGTGCCCAGGTTAGCCAGAAAACCATAAAAGCAAAGAAACGACGTAGAATCAAGAAGAGTGATTGGAAAATAGGTAACTCACGCGTAATCAGGTTACTAGCCGCTGGAATATTCAAGAAGATTTGGTTTTGGACTTTTCGGGTTTCTCGTGCGAAAAGTCAGGTTTTGATTTTGAATCAGATTTGACTAACTTTTGGCCAGAATGTCCGTTTGAGACGCATGATAGCTTTCCAGAATGGGAACGACGAGATCTTCAAGACTCACTTTAGTGAGCCCTATCAGATTTAGGCCAAAATGTATCGTCTTAATTATCCGATTCGTGATTTCATATTTTTTAGGCTAGTTTACATTCTTTTTATTTTAGGTTTTCTAGTTTATTTTGGATTTGTTTTGTTTTAATCCGTGGGCTTTAGGGTTTCATTGTTAGTCGCCCTAGGGTTTCTTTTCCCATATATAAGCAACCTTAAACGGTTGCAGAACTATCTTTTATCATATTATCAATCAAAATTGAGAGTTTTCTCTTTTATCTCTGGTGGACTCCAGAATCTTTGTTTTAGGTTTATTGCTGGTAAACCTAGTTATCAATCCGACTGCGTCACAAATGGTGGCCGTGGTGAAGCTGCTGACCATCGGAAGGTACGAGTGGTGCAGGTGAGAGAGGATGGCGTCGTGACACCTGTAGTCTGGAGCTTTGGTTTGGGCATGATAGTTTTTGGGCCTGGGCTTCAGCTCTGGGCCTAAACGGTTTTTCTTTATTGCTGTTTATTTTTAATAAGATATGGCTTGATGCCTGTAATAAGCCCTATCACTATTTGGTAGGGTGACGTGGGCTTGGTCCCGGTATGCACACTCTATGTGTCTTGTCTGGCCTAGCTCTGACTAATTAGATTCAGATATAGATTTAAAGGTGAAAATTGTTGTTGATTTAATGATAATTGATCAAGTTTTGCTGCTCAAGTATCCACTAAATTAAAGACACACTATTACATACTCTTGTCATCCTTTGACGGTATGATTTTCCAATCAAATCACTTATATCACTTTTTGTTAGAGATTTAGATTTTGTTAGTATTACTCAATTCATATGATGTTAGTCTCTTGATGCATCATGTAAAACATATATTCATTGATTAATGTCTTATCAGATAATGTGACATACTGAAAGAAAACGTAAATCTCAAATGGATTTAATTGGGTAAAAAGTACCCTACTCATCCAACACTTTGTATGCTCAGTAATTGTCCATACATTTTGTTAGGCATGCAGTCTGTGTTCTCTAAGTAGAGGCAAACCAATCCATACATCCACTGATCCACTACCATTACTACTACTGACCATGAAGTCTAAACAGAAGTACACACCATTTAATTCCACAATCCAAAACTAGTTTGAACATAGAAGTCATTTTCTAATCTTTTAATGCTATTTTTGCACAAAAAAGAAAGAAAAGGAATCTCTATTTTTTTTTTTTTGGACAAAACAATCTCTATTTATATTGGACATTTTTGGGCCACTGTCATTCCGGGCCAACTACTGGGCCACTCTTTTCACATTGGGCCGCATGACTTCCCAGTCCAACACATTCTCACAGCCCAGCATCTAAGAAGACTCTAGGACACTTGAACAGATCGCGACAGGGGCGCGGGTGACACGTGTCGGGCGTGCCACAAGATACCTAGCTTGTCTTTGCCTGTAGGGGATAACTTGGCGGCAATCATCCCACTACACTGCCCCACTTCTTTAGAGATTCACATATATCAATTGTATCCTACCCTTGATTTTGTTTCTCTGTCCTTAAAAACCCTCGCCTTCTGGAAACCCTCGGAAACCGGGTGTAGTAGGTAAAACCCTTTTCTCCCGCTGACCTCTTGCGCCTCCATATTCCTTTTCACGTTTACCGCTTGCTCCGGTTCCTCCTCTCCCCCCTTCTCTCTCTCTCTCTCTCTAGTCTTACTCTTCTCCTTCTCCTCTTCTATTCCCCTCTCTGTTTTGTTCTCTGTTATTCACTAATCTTTGATTCTCTTCTCTTTTGCGGTTTTTGGCGTTTCTCATAGGCGAATTGCTCTAGATTCCTCTTTTCAAAGGTAAACCTTTTCTTTCAGATCTACTTCTGTTTCCGTCGCTGTTTGATTCGAAATTAAAATTTAACATATACAGGCTTTGTTTTGGTTGCTCAGAAATTACAGAAAAAAAAATTACGCAAATTCAGTATTTCGCTGCCAGAGATTGAAATTATCTCGGAATTTATTGGCTGAATTCGTTGTGTTCGTGTTCGTGTTTGTATTTTATTTAATTTTTTTGTCTCTGTAAATTGATACGTTGTTGCACTTGTATTTGGTGGATTAATTGAATTTAATTTTGCAATTAGTGTTTGTGAATCGTGAAAAACTAGCTAATTCATTTTTGATTAATTTTTGGTTTTTTTTATCGAAATTGATTTTGAGTTGGATTCTTTATGTCACTCGGAACAACAAGAAATACTAATTATTTTATGTATGTATGTATGTATGTATTTATGGATGTATGTGATATGATTATGAACGAATGCATGAGGTGTGATTGGCCTGTGTGGGTGCGTTGACTTGTGTGATTGAGGTGTGTTTGACTTGCATGATTGGAGTCATTGGACTACTGCGTGACGGTTGGCAGATTTATACCTTGTTGTTTAGTTGTCTTCTTTTGCTCATATTTTCTGAGCAGATGATTTAATTGCTGTGTTTTGACATACAGACGCTAATCTCGGAACAATGAGGGCTGCCAAGGCTAAGGCGGGAGCAAGAGCCCTGAAACCTGTCGATGATGGGTTAGTTAGCTGTTTTCTTTCCGTTTGCGTGCATTTTTTTTTTTTTGGGTCTTCTAGAGTGAGGTTTCGGTTTCATGCCTGTTGTTTGCGATGTCTGATACATGTGTATTATGTGCGTCTTATTTTTCCCAGGAGAGTTGGGAAACGAAAGGCTGCTGCTGCTCCAGTTGATAAGAGTAGCAAAGGAAAGGCCAAGCAGACAAAGAAGGCCAAGAAAGACCCCAACAAGCCTAAGAGGCCACCTAGTGCCTTTTTCGTGTTCCTGTATGTATCTCCTTCTCAGTACTTTAGGAAGTGGTATCGTTTGATATTGTGCTACTTTTGTGTAGATTTTCTAATTATTCTATTTCATGTCAGTGGTCAGTTCAGGGAAGAGTTCAAGAAAAAGAACCCTAATGTGAAAGGGGTAGCAGCTGTAAGTGATTCATTGACTTTTTCTGATCTAATGGTTCTAGTCTACACTTTTCCTATACTAGAAAGAGAACTGATTTGTTTATTGTATGAACTTGAAGGTTGGAAAAGCTGGAGGAGAAAAGTGGAGATCCCTTTCTGATGCTGTAAGTGTTATCCTTTTGTAATTGTTTGTAGAATTGTTTTCAACTAGTCTTGTGGATAAAACTTTTATATCTTTTGTCTTTTTCAAATTTTGGTGCCACTCTTTTTGGTTGGTGTTTGATTTGTATGCTGGGGATCCACATCTAGATGAATTTTGGAGATATAGAAGACAGTGTTTGTTTGCCAAGTACCAACTTTATTTTTGTGAATTTTGTGCTTGTCGCTTACTTTCATTTGTCTCCATGATTGAAAAGGAAAAAGCTCCATATGAAGCTGAGTCTGCAAAAGCAAAGACTGAGTATGAAAAGCAGCTGAAAATCTATGACAAAAAGCAGGTGAATGAATATCCATGTCTAACCTTCTAATTTGAGGAAGGATATGTTGGCTTGTTTCATGTTTTTTACGATGTTATTAGCAAGTTTTCATTTTTGTCTTTTTATTCATTGCAGAGTGCACCTGATGATGGTGATGAAGAGTCAGAGAGGTCAAGATCTGAAGTGCATGATGAAGACGATGAGGCTAGTGGGGAGGTAGTCCTATATATACTACTTTTGCTTGGACTTCGGTTCTTCTTTCTTCTCATGGCAATACCCTTTATGTTAGTCATGAGAAGCGCATAACTCAGTGGCATGGTTTGGATTGGGTTTCAAAAACTCCATTGGGGTGTTATGTGTAAGGTGATTCCAGTTTTGGTGATCCACTTCCAGGTTGTGAGTGGAAGTGGGAGACAAAAAGTGGAGAATAATCCAAAAGGCCTATTAAAAATGTTTGAGCAGATCTGTGTTTTGAAAGACCTGATGGTAGTGTTGAAACAAGTGGGAAAAGGAAAAAAAAGAGAGAAACAAGTAGGAAGTACCAACAAAAGGGAAAAAAGAAGAAGATGGAAACAAGTTGGTACGAACAATAGGGGAAGAAAGAGAGAGTAGTAATAGAGGTACCTAAAATGATATTTATAGATACCATGACCTCAGCATGTTCTGGTTGAGATGAAACACCAACAAAATACATGGGATTTGTATGTTGCATTGTGTTGATCTATGAGTTTTCTCTTATCTTCCACAGATATTCTGATGTAAATGCCTTATTTCTTGTAGGAGGCGCAGCCAAAAGCGGAGGAAGCAGAGGAGGAAGAGGTGGATGACGAAGATGAAGGGGAGGACGAGGGTGAAGAAGAGGAAGATGACGACTGAAATTGCAACTCCTCTACTTGGCAAAGTGGGTATTTTGGTTAGAGTAGACTTTGGATTTCGTAAACTCAGGTTGCATGGTGTTTTTGGAAACAGACAACATTATTTTCAACTGCTGTGTCCATATAATAGAATTAAGCAGGAGCCTAAGCAGTAGCTTTCCTGTAGTCCTTGTTAGCTTATATGATTTTCTTAAGATCAGTGTACTCTTTTAAGGGTCTTGCATACAGGACTTGCAACCTAAAATATCCCCTTGTTTTCTTTGCCTCTATTTACCATCTAAATCTTGATTATGATCTGTGCGCTATAGAACATTATTATTTCACGGTTTCAGGTTTATCACGTGAACGAAACCAGCCCAGTTTGGTCCGCACATCTCATTTTGGGGACAAAGAAACTTGAAAAAATAACTTGCTAAGAAATTAAAACCAAATGAATTTGACACCAAATGTCAACCGGCAAATGTCATTATCTTGATTTTATTTATATTTAGTTCACGTTTTGTATGTTTCATAAAAGCTTATTTTTCGATTGCTCTCCGTTGGGATCGCAATAAGCGCCCGGGTTTGCGTTTATTTCACCGTTTTCAAGTTTTTCTGTGAATAAAGTGGAAGCCCAATTTGGATCTCATTTCATTTTGAGGTCAAACAAGATTGCTTTACACCCTGCTTGAAAGATTAACTCGTTAAGGAATTCAAATAGAAACACTCAATTTGGTCGATCCCAATTATTTGCGTACAATTATTTGGTGTACCCAAAAGCGAAAGCGAAAAGAAGATGAAACAACATGAAGATGGCGAATTATTTGGTCGGTAATGACATATGCAGACAAAGTTTCGTTGGCGAATTTTTGCCGAGAATGATTTTTCTGACAAATACTTAAGTTGGAAAATGTAATCACATTGATTGCTCATAAGCTCTCGGGCAGTAAATCCTTGTAATTAATTAACCTCTTTTGCTCATATTCTGATTTGCTGCGTGTTGACTTTTGACTGTATTTTGACGTATGAGACCTGAAACTTGTCTTGCATACAATTATTGCACTTGTTTGGGGTTTTAGAGCGTGGTTGCTATCTAGACTTTGGTTTGCTCGACTATCTCTGCTAAGGTTCCGGTTTCCTGCCTGTTGTTTGTGAGGTCTTTAGTTTTACTATTATCTGATAAACGAAAGTTGACAAACGAAAGGTTGCTGCTCCCGTTGATAAGAGTAGCAAAGGAAAGGCCAAGCAGACGAAGAGAAAGGCGGCTAAGAAAGACCCCAACACGCCTAAGTGGCCACCAAGTGCCTTTTTCGTGTTCCTGTATATGTTTCTTCTTCTCAGCCATTTAGGTAGTTGTATTGTTTGATATTGGACTATCTTGTGTAGATTTTATAATCATTTATTCTATTTCACGTCATAGTGGTGAGTCCAGGGAACCAAATGAACAAAAAAAAAAAAAAACAGATGAACAAAGCCCTCATGGGGGAGCAGAACCAGCATCATAAATTAAAATGTGGTTATGACTTTGGATATACAAAAGATACGAGGAATTATTTTTACATTATTATTTGAAGAAATAATATAGGAGACGCCATTCTAATATGTCCCATATGCTATGGTGTAAACCGTACTATAAGAAGTTTATTAATGATAATACAGTATGAGCACTAAAATAAAGTAATTAAGAGTTTTTATCACCACTAGGGTCAAAACTTTCTTGCAACGAACAAAATGATACCCAAGTTTCAAAAGTGATCAAAACGATACTCAATTTTTAAAAACAAATCAACTTGATTACCCAACTTTCATAAGTGATTAATATGATACCTAAAGTTTTTAAAACAAATCAACTTGATATCTTAGTTTATTTTTTGCAACTTTTTGTTAAAATTGATCACGTGTGGTGCAGTATTTTGTGGGGTTATAATAATATTTTACACAAAAACTGTTTCTCAATTATTTTTTATTTTACTTTGTTAATTCTCTTCTTCTTCTATCTCTACCTCTCTTTCTCTCTTCCCGTTTTTCTTTATTTCTTTAGAAGTTGGGAAACATCCGAATTTTATTTGTTTCTAGTTTTCTACGATCGATGGTAGAAATTGAAATTGAATGGAAGCTTTTTTTTAATTCTATAGAAGAAGAAGATTAGGTTATAGATGGTTGATGGCCCTTTGACCACAAATCACTTCAATTTTCGGGATTTATTTTACATTTGATTTAATAAAGAGGTTAGAAAATATAAATTGAGGTATCAAATTGATTTGTTTGATCACTTATGAAAGCTGGGTATTAAGTTGATTTATTTTTAAAAATTTAGGTATCATTTTAATCACTTTTGAAAGTTGGGTTTCATTTTGTCTGGTGCAAGAAAGTTTTGACCCTAGTGGTGATAAAAACTCTAAAGTAAAAGCCTAGAAAATAAAAGATGATTTGGGAAATCCAACTGGCCCACTTAATTTATGAAGGAAACCCTACTTTCAAGTTGGTTCCTTAAACTCCAAGTCATTAGTTTCTATAAAATGGACATCTGAAACCTTACTCATATTCTTTATAGCAAAACACATACGAAGCCGCAGCCATCAGTTTCTATAAATTAATTGATACATAGAAACCCTAGCTACTCATATATTCTTTTTAGAAACAATTCGTTCCAAGACCAATAAAAACAAGAAACATGCAGCAAGAGTGCGCAATGGAGGAGAGCAGAGGCAACCAAGGTCATCATCTACTTCCTGGCGAGAGGTTCTGCCCCATGGAGGACGAACTAGTTCTCTTCTACCTCAAGCCAATGTTGATGATGGAGACCGAAGGATATCTCAAGCCAATTGTTTCTTGGAAACAATTACGTCTGTGATGATGGAGAAAGCTCAAATAGGGAGCAAGAAGAGTTGCCTGAGCCACAAGCAAAGCGGCAGCAAAGCTTACCATATTTTTATAATGCACCAGTGCCATCAGAAAATGATGCATTCGCAGCTGAACTAGAAGAGTTATTGCCCTGCTTTGAAGAGGATAATCTCCAAAAGAAAATGATGCATTCGCAGCTGAACTAGAAGAGTTATTTCCATTCTTTGGAGAGGATAATCTACCATCAGAAGCTGAAGCAATTGGTTTTCAAGGTCAGGAGAATGTGGGACCTTCCTTTGGAAATGATCATGGAATACTTAATCCGCTGCCGGAGGAAGATTTTCTTTTGGAGGAAGTAGGAACTAGTGCCTAATGGTATCAGTAGTAATATAAATGTTGTTGAAGAAAACGCAATCAACAGGATGGTGAATGATGGCACTGATCGATATGCCACATAAATCCTTGGAAAATGGTTGCAGTCAATGTGGAAGCAGTAATGTTTATGAGGATCGATTGGCTTTCAGGATGGAGCATATTGGCCAGAGTCTTTAGAGGAGGTGATCCCAAGTTCCCAACTGATGAGCAACAAAATTCAGCTGAAGTAGATTGTTCAGATTGGTTGGACCATATTAGTTTTACTCCTGAGGAGAACAGCTTCATTTGGAGTGAAATGCAATGATGTTCTTAATTAGCTGACATTGGCATGCAATATGCTCTAAATTGGCTAGCTGTTAAGATTGACAAGAATGTCAGTCGATCTTGTTTTAAAATCTGATTGCATGTAATTTGAAATCTTCAGACCTGTATTAAAAGTGAAAAAAGTCTCTACATTCAGATTCAACGTACTAGATGAAAGTTTCTACACTATTATAGCCTGTTACATGCAATTGGTTAAGTTTATGAAGCTTTCTTTTCTCTCATTTTTTATTTTGTTCATATGATATATGACACAAAGAAGTAAATTTAATCTCACAAACTACTATTGTTCTGTATCTCTACTTCAAACTTCAATTAAAACTATATCTCGTGATGATAATACTAATGCATGGTTTCCTAGTCTTATTGGAGTGTTTTGATTTAGGAAGGAATTAATCTGGTAATTGTATAGCAGCAGCACCACTTCATCATTAGAGTCTGAGTTCTAGACAAGGTGTGATTCATTTGGGAAGACCAGCCACTGTACCCTCTAGTTCTTTTGCAAAACAGAGACGAATATCACAACAGGAGAGTGAAATGACCAGACAGATTCGTGATTTATTCTATTATGGGGGTTATTTTTTATGTTTTGCTTTTGGAAATATGTAAAGGCCTACGAAGGCAGTAGAATGGTGTGAAGGTTGTGAGACATTAGGTCGGGGAGATGAGATTGCAGGAGGGACATGCATGGTTGGCTTGTTCAAAAGGAGGGAGAATTGCTTTCGTTACCAACGTGCTCGAGCTTAGACCCTCCCCGAGGCAAAGAGCCAGGGAGACCTGCCTGTGCTTTTCTTACAGGTAGAAGCTCACTCTCATATACTATGATGTAACCATTTGCAGGTGTATCTCCTTTTAACTGTCATAAAATTCTGTAACTTGATGATGGGATTATCACTGAGAAGAATTTGTGATCAATACCATATACATTAAGCAGGTTATGAAATTGCCTCTAATCGATATGAACCTCCAAGCGATGGTCTTAGCCAAACCTCAATGAGGAACAACATTGGAGAGCAAGTAAGCTGTGTTGTACTAACGAAAGGGGTACATTGCACCATCAGTGAATGCCATGGGCAGGTGATGAACTGATGAAGCGATCCGATTCATCAGTCTTTACATGTCCAGTTGATTTTCTTTAAACAGATCGAGGCCATATAAGGATACTCTCTAGGAACATCTATAGAAAAGAAGAGGACAGAAATAATAATCTGTAAACTACCACAAATATAGGTAGTTCGTAGATATACAAATGAGAATGTGTCGAAGCAATGGTATTTACAATTTTCAATATAAGCTTGAAGGATGCAAAAGAATTGAATGAGAATTACATACAATCAACCTGGTGTCAACTACAGCTAAAAGTTTCCAGCCTGTTTAAATAGGACATACTTCTAACAAGACTATACAACATTTACAGAAAAAATCCTTATCGATAAAAAATCTTTATCGATAAAGGTCATAAGAAACAACCCCATGCTTTGGAACAAGAAGAGGCAGCTTATCAATGTAGATACATAGTCTCTTCAAATTCTCCCTAGAGATTGCAGACATGTCAACAATCTCATTGTTGCCAGTGTAGATCCAAAGTTCACATGAGTCAACTCTTTTGAGGCTGTCTCGGCAGAAGGGGCAGGACTGAGAGCGTGTCCGCCTAGATAAATTCCAAAAAGGCAATCTTTTAGCTATGTATATATAAATCATGCCATTGATATGTCAGGCAAAAAGATATCTAGGATTAAGATTACAAAAGCCAGTGACTATCCTCGTGCATGTCATATTACACACCAGAATGAAAGGGCTCTTGCCTTCTGCTTCATACTATGTCTTAATAGAATTTGTGTTTAATTGTAATGTAGTCTTGCACAAGCGCTTCTATCCAAGGAAGCCTTATAATGATATCAGCTCATCAAGATCATGAATGCCGTTATGTATGCACAGTATAATGGTTGCTGCACTTCTAAGTATGTATGCATGATAAATGATCGTGTATCAGGGCCATGAGTTTGTGTGAAAGTGAAAACTCACATTAATCATCAATAACCGTGCAAGGGCACCGAGGAAATTTGGATCCAGTTGGCTAATTGAGAAAGTATTGGGAAAAGGTTGAACATGGTTTATAAAAACAGCTGCTTACCAGTTCCGATAGCACTTTATACACAAAGAGTGACTGCAATTGGGCAATACGACCTTGCTGTTCATCTCCATACAAATACCACATTCTTCTTCTCGCTCCAACTCAATTTCGGAGAGCTTTCCTTTGTCCGTCTCATCTTTTCTCTTGTACTTGGAACAGATTTCTTTCTGTTTCCGCTCTTCTACATCAGTCATTCCCCTTTGAAGTTGCACTAATGAGGGAAATATTACACCTGTTTTTTGAATAGTCAAAATAGGTTTGCTAAGCAGTAAATTCATAACCTTAAGTTTTCTTATCAGATGAATTCACTTCACTTTCACTTACTGTAGAACTCTTTTAAACTAGCTTTTCTTTCATGAATTGACATGGTGGTCTTCCCATCCTCATATGCCTGTGACAAAATTGACAATATCACATCAAAATTACATTTTCATACCCGAGACAAGCAGTCAATTATCTTTAACACAAAGAGTGGTTCATATCGATTAACTAAAGCGGAAACTAACATTTCATATGTGTAAAACAGAATGCAATATACCCTGTATATAAGAATTCTAAGCAATCCTAAGGCACCGGCAAGGTGACAATCAGTCCACTGAATAAGAAACAGAAAGAATTGAGCCGCGGGGCTGTATGATAATCTCATTTGGAGGCAAGCCCCATCATATTCTCTTGGATAATCAGACGCCCTGTGTCACCAAGATACATCTCACAAGTTAGAAAAGATTGTTAGAATAGATGCAACTCTCCTGTGGCCCTTCAGAAAAATCCAAAATGAATGATGCATGAAACCAAAAGAAATGATGCATGAAAACAAAATTTAGTTACCTAAAGTTGTAAGTTATGCAAATGGCCAACAAAAGTAATCACATTGGCTGGGATCAGAGCAGAACTTATCATCTTATATTTAGTTATTTACTATATTTACATAGAAAGTATTCTACCAAAATATTACCTAATTTGAAAAAGGAGAACTAACACGGTAGAAAACACCAATAATTGCAGCCGACAAACCCAGAAACAAGTTAGAAAGAAAACTCAAACAAGCTCAAACCATTCAAATACTCTGTTCTATCAGCACAAACCAACCTTTCACTCCTTTATAGAATCCAGCACACAATTCAAAATTACTTATGAATAGTGGGTTTGGAGCAGAATCATTTACACAACCACCCAGTTGTTCAACATGTACAAACCATAAAGCTAATCTTGCATAGCACAGGAAACGGTGCAGAGAAATAAAAAACTTCCAAAAGCAAAATTAGACAGATCAAATTCCAAAGATGACCAATTTCCATCAAAACCACCACAAATAAACAAACTTGGGTATGGCACAGAATCAGACCTATGATGAAGATTGAGCCAAAAAAAAAAAAAAAAAAGTCTTACAAAGTATTGGCAAACTGAATATCAGCTTCAAGCGCCTTAAGCGAATCCTTGAAAGACTTTCGCATTTTTTTGTATCTCCTCAATCACTCCTTCACCTAATAATCTCTCCCACCAAAAACCCCCGATCATTAATCCCACAATACCCAAAACGTCTTGGATTCTGGCACTCTAAACCCTTCTTTCTGCCTCGAATTGAAAGACAGAAGAAAAATCTGTGATGGTATATAATGGGGTTCTGGGGCTGAAACTGCTGAAGCGTTTAGCTTAGAGAGAATTTAGAACACACTCTGAGAGAGAGAGAGAGAGGTGGGGCTTACTTGGCTTTCGCTTAGAGCACACGTAACTGTCTATACCTCTCACTAGACTACCATCTGATTTAGACCTAAAATGACCGATTTGCCCTCCGTCCTGCCTCCTTATTTTCATGACGTGACCGTTTCCCCATGCTTCTCATCACCCGCCCCGAGAGATCCTACCTTTTCTTTTTTTGAGCTCCACCGCTCTCTGCGGTGCTGATTATGCGACACGTCGTTTTGTGATGTGGGTGCAGAGAAGCTGCGTGTAACCGCAGGTGAGGCGGCGAGTGGGGCCTAAATGGGGAAGGGGTTTGGATGATGACGGTAGCGGTCTTTGGGACGCGTGGCTTTCAGGTACGATTCGAGTTCAACCGTTAGGCTGTGGGACCCGGTTGTTGGTGGTTATTCTAGCGCGACGTGTCGTGATTGGTAAGGGTGTGGTCCCCGCCGCAAGCCCACCGTGTCCTTCACCTTGTCCCATTATAATTTCTTTTTCTTTTCTCTTTTCCTCTTTTTGCAAAAATAAGAAATTATGTATTTTTGAGCAAATTAATATATTGTAGAGGAATAAGTTCTCATTCAGTCTTTATTCAAAAAAAAAAAAAAGGTTCGCATTCAGTCTTTCACACTTTGGTGCCTTATTGACTAAGTGAAGGATGCCACTTTGTTATTTTCCATTATTATTCACGTTTAAGCTCATGATGAGTTGATGATGAAAAGTTAAAAAATCATAGGGTTAAATAGGAAAAAATTGGTTTGCTTTAGAAATATGTAGACCGTAGTCATGGATATAAAGATGATAATGCTCCACCTTAAAGAATGATGGTGATTGATTGATGTAAAGTATGCTCTTTTCTCCATTGTTGTTTTCAAATGAATCTCTTGTATAGACTTTACTGGAGGTTTCTTGCAGAGGGGTATTCCAATTAATATTCTTTACTCCTAAATTTAGAGATTAAGAATCCACCAACTTGGAGTTATTTAATTCACTTAGCAAAGAAACAAAGAATGGTAGAACTAAATTAAGGTATCCGGTTTGATCATCCTGCAGATATGCCTAGTAATATCCAATGCCAAATACAAAAAAGAGCGGCCATCTTATTAGTGCTTTATAGAAAGAAAAGTGCAGGTACATGTTTTACATCTCAAGTTATTACGATTGGACTAACTTGGGAAGTAGGTGAGAAATGCTCTAGTGCTTTTTAATAGGTAATGGTTGTCTATCACTGAGAAAATTGCATCAAAATGATTAGACGAAATGTTGATGACAAGAGTAGGATTTGTCATAGGTAAGAATGTAAGATCGAATCCTGCCCAATTCATAAATGTGAACTTATATGGGTAGAAGTTCATAAATGGAAGTTACCAATTACTTTGTCAATTATGTATAGCTTGCAAATTGGATGTAGATAGTGAGCGAACCGTGCACTAATACAATTGTTTGGAAATCCTCCTTGAGGGATCCGGCTCCTCTAAGTATTGATGCATTTTGGTTGGAGAAGAAAGTAATTTAGTGAGTCATATATATCAAGTGTCTTTTAAATCATTAGTGGATTGTATCTTCACGATGCACTCATTTATTTATTATCAATTATATATTCATATCTTTATATTATAAGACTGTGAAATAGTTGCACCACATATTATTTTGACCTCGTTAATATAACATGGGATGACCGATTCACTTAAAATCTTATCGTTGGGGTAACATTTAGCCAACATCCCCAATCCCCAAATATCTAAATTATGGAGTACACAACTGCATGTGATTTTGTTATTTTAAAAGCGAGAAGATATCGATGAAGTACAGTGCAAAGAGGTTAAATAAAACGAGGTGTTTGAGACTGAGTATATAACAACTGAAAATGAAAATAAACTGAAGTGTGAGCTTCTTTATCTCACTAGCACGCCTAAAAGAACCGTATCAATCCATTCATATAACATTATCTCCATATCTCTCTCTCTCTGTTTGTGGTCGTCGAACATTGACGGGCTGCCTAGCAACATAAAAGGAAGAACATGAAAACAACATTTGGGTATGTCGGTTGTTCTTGAGGTTCAGTATACACCATAATAGAATTGAAACTACACGAAGTGAAACTACATGTTAGGAACAATGACCGTAGAGGAACAAATGTTAGGAATTACACTGAAGTTTTAATCATTGGTTGGATGATAATGACAAGCCAACCTATCCTCAGAGAGATTACAGAAAGAGGATAATCGTGGAGTGAGAAGCTCCCATTTGCTTTGCTTGCAGCATCGACAAATTAACTTGAGCCAAGAACAGGGGCAAGTTATTCTTTTCATTGAATAAGAAGGCATAAACGAGTAGAGTATGGAATTGATAATCAATAACATGAATCTATTTAATGAGGTCCAACACATTCTTTGGTTGATAACATAATACGATATGGTAGGATGTGATTTCTTAATTCTATTGATGTCACTGGCTGCCCTATTCCCTACCCCCCAATCAATTGGGGAAGATACGAAAATTTCAAGTTTTCCGGAAAAAAATTAGCAATTAATATTGTTAGTTCGTGACTTCGTGGTGTGATACTGTCTCCGTGTCTCGTAGTTTGAGTGTTTGACACCCTTGTCGTCGGCAAAAACCTCTATAAGAAGAATAAAATAAAGGGTTTTTGTCCATTTACACCATTTTTAGAGATTTTTTTCCCACTTACCCCACTAAGTTTTTTTAATTCCCTCTTACCCACAACACTCTAAGGAGGTCTTCCCTAATACCCCATTAAGATTTTTTTTTTGTTTTTATTATTTTTTTAATACCATTTTACCCTCACCTTTGTTACTTAGAGAGAGAGAGAGAAACCATAGGAGACTTCGCCGGAGTCCGATCACCGGCAGCCGGATTCCGGCCAACTTCGCCGGATTCCGGTGAGCGGTCGCCGGAATCCGGCCAATTTTCGCCGGAATCCGGTCACCGGCCGCCGGATTCCGATCACCGGCTACCACCCACCGGAAAGTTTTTTTTGCCCCCAATAGACGTCTATTGCCCCCTAATAGACGTCTATTGCCCCCCAATAGACGACTATCAGCCATGTATTGCCCCCCAATAGACGTCTATTGCCCCCAATAGACGTCTATTGCCCCCCAATAAAGGGGCAATAGACGACTATCAACCATGTATTGCCTCCCAATAGACGTCTATTAACCATGTATTGCCCCCCAATAGACGACTATCAGCCATGTATTGCCCCCCAATAGACATCTATTGCCCCCCAATAGGACTTTCAGTTGTTACAATGAGAACTATTCTCCCTAAATTTAGACAAATAAAACTTTGATTACAGAAAAAAAAACAAGGAATTACATCAATTCAAAACGTCTATTACCCCCCAATAGACGTCTATTGCATGTCTATTGGAGGGCAATAGACGTCTATTGCCCCCAAATAAAACTTTTTTTTTCTTTTTTCTTTGATTATGACCTCCTGCCCCATGTTATTCAAACCACAATTGTCCAACAAGTGATTGGAGTCTTGCTCACAAAACAGACTGGGCAAAATCAGTGTGTCAATTGTGGTTTGAAGTTCTATTTTTTGTTCTATACAGTTGCTGATATAAATTTTCTTCGGCTTGGATCTACCTTTTTCAGGTGGCTTGGATGGTCCCCTTGTGGTCATTTCATTACTACCACTCATGGGTTCCAGAAACAGAGGCATTCAGCACCTGTTCTAGAGAGAGGGGAATGGTCTGCTACTTTTGACTTCTTAGGACATAATGCACCTGTGATTGTGGTGAAGTTTAACACTCAATGTTTAAGAGGAATTTTTGCAATGCTCAAGTTGCCCCTGTTGGGTGGACCAATGTATATATGAGTTTCAACATAGCTGGCAGTTTTAAGTTTTTAACCACATCGAGAAAGAGAAATATCAAATTAAAAGAAATATAAGAATTGTTGTAACACACTCTGATAATACGCATATGTTTAGAACTCAAGGACAAAAGGGCAAGGCAATCTTTCTTGGGAAGTAAGCAAAACAAAGAACTTAAGCTTGGGGGAATTCTCAAATTCCAAATAAAATTTCAACTCTAGCAAAACCATACGGAATGTTAACAATCGCATTCACAATTGGAAGAATGAAAATGTAAATACCTAAATGTTGTGAGTAAGGTTACTGCTTTGATTATTTGTAAATGTGTGCCTTAGACATGACATATGCTACTTTATTTCATTTTTCATTTTCGCTACAACACTTTGACCTCAAGTAATCGCTGAAAACTACTCTCAAAATGTCATAATTGTCATCTTATCCTAGAGTTTGCAAAATGAGCCTAGATGCTTAATAAAGTGTCCATTTTTTTTTGTGAGAGTAGCTTAAAACCGATATTTTGTCAATTTGACACAAAGTGTAGGTTTTAAGAATTTCTAAACAGCTGTGATTTTGAAAAAAGGTTTTTGTCCATTTACACTATTTTTAGAGATTTTTTTCCCACTTACCCTACTAAGTTTTTTTAATTCCCTCTTACCCAAAACACTCTAAGAAGGTCTTCCCTAATACCCCATTAAGATTTTTTTTTGTTGTTTTTATTATTTTTTTAATACAATTTTACCCTCACCTTTGTTACTTAGAGAGAGAGAGAATGGAAGAGAGAGAAACCATAGGGGACTTAGCCGGAGTCCGGTCACTGACAGCCGGATTCAGGCCAACTTTCGCCGGAATTCGGTCAACTTTCGCGGGAATCCAGTCACCGGCCGCCGGAATCCGGTCACCGGCTGCCAGATTCCGATCACCGGCTGCCACCCACCAGATTTTCTAAAAACCTCTATTGCCCCCAATAGACGTCTATCGTCGCCCAATAGAGGGGTAATAGAGGTCTATTGCCCCCCAATAGACGTCTATTGGCCCTCTATTGCCCCCCAATAGACGTCTATTGCCCCGATAGTCTATTACCCCTCAATAGACGACTATCAGCCATGTATTGCCTCCTAATAGACGACCATCAGCCATGTAGTGCCCCCCAATATACTCATATTGCCCCCCAATAGAGGAGCAATAGACGTCTATTGCCTCCCAATAGACTACTATCAGCCATGTATTGCCCCCCCAATAGATGACTATCAGCTATGTATTGCCCCCCCCAATAGACGTCTATTGCCCCCCAATTAGGGGTCGTCAACGGGCCGGGCCGGGCCCGGCCCGGCCCATTCATGGCGGGCTCGGGCCGGGCCGGGCCTAATTACCTTTTTTAAAAATAGCGGGCCGGGCTTTATTATAAATGTCAAGATCCAAGCCCGGCCCGGAAAGGCGGGCCTTGCGGGCTTTTTCGGGCCGGGCCGGGTAGCCCACGTATTTACGGGCCGGGCCGGGCTTCATTAAAAAAAGAAGTTTTAAAGATATGATATATTTTTTTTAAGGGGTTTGGAAATTCATTGGATAATTATCAAATACAACCAAATATAACAAATCTATATAACTATATTGTACCCAAAAAAATCTATATTTATATATAGATACTAATTTATTGATAAATACATTTTTAAAGACACTAATTTTTTATAAATCTATATTTATACATCATACACTCCAAAGAGCAACATATAGCAATTCAAAGAAAATGAGAAAACCGACCGTTGGATGTGATTATTACAATAAATTATACGTGTGGTTACAAATTTAGTCAATTTCACTGTATTTTCGAACCCGATCGGATTGGTCAACCATAGTCACTTGCATGTTTTCTTGGTTGACTGATGGCGTGATGACCGCAAAACTTGCTCATTTTTTTACATCACGTTTGTAAATATTTCATCGATAGATGTGCGTAGACATAAGATAAAAAAAAAATTAATTACAAATACATTGGCCTATACCAATTTACCTCTTAAAGTTGTATGACTTGATACATTACATTTAAATTGTTGAGGTTCATTCTAAAGCAAACATGAAGTGGAAAATGAATTTGGAAAAACCAACCGTTTGATGGATAGATTGTAATATTTTATGGTGATTGTAAAAAATCTAGCAAATTTGGTTTTCGTTTCGAATTCGATCAACTAGGTCAAACCTAGTTTCTCTTATAAATCTATATTTATATATCATACACTCCAAAGAGCAACATATAGCAATTCAAAGAAAATGAGAAAACCGACCGTTGGATGTGATTATTGCAATAAATTATGAGTGTGGTAAAAAATTTAGCCAATTTCACCATATTTTCGAACCCGATCGGATTGGTCAACCATAGTCACTTGCATGTTTTCTTAGTTGACTAATGGCGTGATGACCGCAAAACTTGCTCATTTTTTTACATCACGTTTGTATATATTTCATTGATGGATGTGCGTGGACATAAGATAAAAAAAATTCAATTTTAATTACAAATACATTGGCCTATACTAATTTGTCTCTTAAAGTTGTATGACTTGGTACATTACATTTAAATTGTTGAGGTTCATTCTAAAGCAAACATGAAGTGGAAAATGAATTTGGAAAAACCAACCGTTTGATGGATAGATTGTAATATTTTATGGTGGTTGTAAAAAATCCAGCAAATTTGGTTTTCGTTTCGAATTCGATCAACTAGGTCAAACCTAGTTTCTCTTATAAATCTATATTAATACATCATACACTCCAAAGAGCAACATATAGCAATTCAAAGAAAATGAGAAAACCGACCGTTGGATGTGATTATTGCAATAAATTATGAGTGTGGTAAAAAATTTAGCCAATTTCACCATATTTTCGAACCCGATCGGATTGGTCAACCATAGTCACTTGCTTGTTTTCTTAGTTGACTGATGGCGTGATGACCGCAAAACTTGCTCATTTTTTTACATCACGTTTGTATATATTTCATTGATGGATGTGCGTGGACATAAGATAAAAAAAATTCAATTTTAATTACAAATACATTGGCCTATACTAATTTGCCTCTTAAAGTTGTATGACTTGGTACATTACATTTAAATTGTTGAGGTTCATTCTAAAGCAAACATGAAGTGGAAAATGAATTTGGAAAAACCAACCGTTTGATGGATAGATTATAATATTTTATGGTGGTTGTAAAAAATCCAGCAAATTTGGTTTTCGTTTCGAATTCGATCAACTAGGTCAAACCTAGTTTCTCTTATAAATCTATATTTATACATCATACACTCCAAAGAGCAACATATAGCAATTCAAAGAAAATGAGAAAACCGACCGTTGGATGTGATTATTGCAATAAATTATGAGTGTGGTAAAAAATTTAGCCAATTTCACTATATTTTCGAATCCGATCGGATTGGTCAACCGATATGTAGAATATATATATATATGCACATTAGCACATATTTTATATAAAAATATAAGAACTTCCACACACACACACACACAGATATATATATATATATATCTCTATAGATATATATATATATATATATATATATAAACACACACACACATATATTGATATATATATATATTGATATATATATATATATATATATAAACACACACACACACATATATATATATCTATATATATATATATATAAACACACACACACATATATTGATATATATATATATATATATATAAACACACACACACATATATATATATATTGATATATATATATATATATATATATAAACACACACACACACATATATAGATTTATATATATATATATATATATAACACATATATATAAACACACACACAAATATATATTTATATGTGTGTGTGTGTGTATATAAACACACACACATATATTGATATATATATAATATTATGTAATATATATTTATTAGCGGGCTTTGACGGGCCGGGCCTAGCGGGCTTTTGGCGGGCCGGGCCTATGGGCCGGGCTTCTAACCCCTAAACCAAGCCCGGCCCACTACCCACCGGGCCGGGCCTATGGCGGGCTTTTTAGCGGGCCGGGCCGGGCTTTTGGCCCTCCGGGCCGGCGGGCCTCCATCGGCCCACTAGGCCCACGGGCTAAATGATGACCCCTACCCCCAATAGGGCTTTCAGTTGCCAGAATGAGAACTAATCTCCCTAAATTTAAACAAGGAGAAATATCACCAATGGTCACTGAGTTATGACTTATTCGACACTTAACTCACTGTATTTTCAACAATATCACTTAACTCACTCAGTTTTACATCCGTCTTTCACTTAACTCACTGCCGTTAATTCTACCGTTAAAATTGAGGGTATTTTTGTCAAAACACTTAAAAAAAATAATTTTTAACTTTAAAAAAAACTACATTTATTATACTATTTTTCAATTTTTTTAAATTTCTGAAATTTCTAATAAAAAATGATTTTTTTTAACTTACATATAATTTGAAAAAAAAAATTGTCTTTTTTTCTTAAAAAAAAAGAAGTTAGAAATGCATTTTTTTAGTGTTTAGACAAATATACCCTCAATTTACATTTATTAGACTTTTTTTCAATTTTTTAAATTTCTGAGATTTCTAATAAAAAATAATTTTTTTAACATAAATATAATTTGAAAAAAAATTGTCTTTTTTTTTAAAAAAAAGTTAGAAATGCATTTTTTTAGTGTTTAGACAAATATACCCTCAATTTTAATAGCTTTTAACGGCAAAATTAACGACAGTGAGTTAAGTGAAAGACGGATGTAAAACTGAGTGAGTTAAGTGATATTGTTGAAAATACAGTGAGTTAAGTGTCGAATAAGTCATAACTCAGTGATCATTGGTGATGTTTATAAAACTTTGATTATAGAAAAAAAAAGAGGAAATTACATCAATTCAAAACATCTATTGCCCCCTAATAGCCGTCTATTGCCCTCCAATAGAGGGGTAATAGATGTCTATTAGAGGACAATAGACATTCAAAATTTCTTTTTTCTTTCCTTTTGTCCCGTTACTTAAAAAAAAAAAGGAAAATGATTTGGGCACCCCAATTAATAGTCAGACCAAAACCACCGGATCGAATCACCTCCGGAGCTCGCCGCCGACCTCTCTCACCTCTACGAACCTCCAGTCCTCGTCGGAGTAGCCACTGACTTCGTTCGCCACATCCACCTCGTTGCGCCGAATCGTACTGCTCCGGCACCGAAGCTCGATGTCGATTTCTTCCGACTTGAAGCTCGACGTCGCCGGCTGGCACGTTTTACTGGTACAGCGAGTCACTTGACCTCAATACGAAGCTCGACATAGAGAGAGAGAGAGAGAGAGAGAGAGAGAGAGAGGGATGCCGGAGTTGTGTGGAGCGAGGGAGAGAGACGCCGGAGTCGTCTGGGGAGAGAGAGCGAGACGTCGGAGTCGTCTGGGGAGAGAGAAAGAGACGCCGAAGTCTTCTGGAGCGAGGGAGAGAGAAGCCGGAGTCGTCTGGAGCGAGGGAGAGATACGTCAGAGTTGTCTGGGGAGAGAGAGAGAGAGAGCGCTCATAGAAGAGAGGAAAGAGAGTGGCAATGCTGTAATTTATTAATTAGGCTTAGGGCAAAATGGTCGTTTAACGTTAAATTGTGTAGGTGGAAACAAAAATCTGTTGTTGGGGTAAGTGGGTTAATTTTTTCTTATTGTGGTGCTTTGGGTCAATGACCCTAAAATAAAATATAAAAAAATACACCTGTGCCGACGAAATTTAGCTGGCAAAAGCCACCATAAGAAGAAGAAAATAATACTATGTGAACAGTTGGAAACTATTCTCAGAATGAAGAAAAAAATGAGAGAAATCGCAGCCCGATACTAATGCAAATTTAGGAGATTCACTACTGAATGAACTAGCAAGAGAAGCATTAGATTCAGACTCCTCTATGATTCTTATACACAAAAGTTTCACTCTTAACACGAACCCTGACAGAAAACAGAATTCCAGTCAAATATTTCACTCTAAAACCAAACAACCTCCATGGCTCAGCTTCTTTGCTCTAGGAAAGTATTGTCACCTGGAAGAATCAGGGTGCATGAAAGTTCAAATGTCATCTCGGTGCCACTGGTAGATCAACATTCCAAGGTCAGACTAAAAGCAGAGGCATTCTGATACCCATATTTGAAACTCAAATGGGGTTCAATTCATCGAGGGAAATTTCCTTGGGAACCTTCAGGTTAATTTGAAGTGTATCCCATCCAATTCCATTCAACTGTTGGATGAAGTCCTCAAACCTATCTTCCATCTCCAAACGGCTTTGTGCAAGCTGTTTGAGGGCAGTACTTGAGCTATTCCAGTTCTCATGTAACCAATAAGCTTGCCACAAACTTCGTAAAACTGACATACTTGAAGCTCCCACCTGCATTTTTGCTCAATATCAAGGTTGATTAAACTTTGACTACAAACTTCTCTAAATCCTTGCTAGTAATATTAATGCATACCTTAAATGACACAAAGACCTCAAAGTCACTTTTTTGTTGGTTCACTACAAGAATATACTTCTCCTTTGAATATAGTTTCAGAAGTGCCTTAACCTGTTAAAAAAGAAAGGAATAAAGGAAGGGTATAAGAACTACTGGTTAAAGCAGAAGCCCAGATTTTACTCTTTAAGATAATACTCGGAAAGCTTTTTCCTGTATGCACTATGCAAGCTATCCTATTTAATAATGCATGCCTATTGGCATGACTTTGGTGAATTATGCCATATCGTCCACCTCCTAAATAAGCTAGTTGATTGGAAAGGATTACTTTTATTGTTCTATTTCAATTTGTTTTACTTACAGAGGGGTCAGTTTGACTCAAATAGAGAAAGCTCTACGTATGAGGATGCAAAGCATAGGTTCTTATCGTGTAATAAGGTGACATAGATGGTCCTCAAAGATTAATGTTGTCAAGAAAGATGTTTTATTGTGATTCTGCCAATATTATGGAGAGAAAAGTACTTCAATGTTCTCAGTGACTCGATAATGTAAGGATCTAAACAACACAATAAAGGACGGATTACCATCAGAGCAGCTTTCTCCCCAAAAATCATCTCTTCCAAGGGCACACCAAATGTAATTTGGGGTGTCATGAATCTTGGCCACAATAATATGTTTTCTTCCTTATTGCAACTAACGATACCTAAATGAAACTACCAAAAATAATGGTCATTCTTATGTGATGAGAAACTTTCACAAACAAAGTTTCAGAAATATTATAATCCTTACCAGGAACGATAGAGTGTAATATGTGCGATTTTACCAATATACAAGCACGCTTAAGATTTATCTGCAAGCAAAGTAAAAGGGAAAGAACAGTTTGAAAATGAATTAGGCCCTTCCCATTACTCAGTGCATCTTTAAGCATAGAACAACTCAAATGAGAGATCCAACAGTATTACCGAGTTAAATTGGAGAACTGATAGAGATTGATAGCGTAACCAGAGGTGCAGAAGCCGCATGGCCATCCATGTAGTTACCAGAATTGGGTATGATCTTACAAGGCCAGGTGTATCCTGCATTCACAATTCAAGATTATTTCAACATATCAAAGGAAGAAGTTAGTCACTGGTACATGCACATTACTTTATAGATACTGAGTAAGGCCATCTTGAGAAACTTAATAGGCATACCAGAAAAAGTATGCCCAAACCAAGGCCAAGCAGCTGAGCGGTTACTTCCCAAACTTCTTCCTGAAACAATTGATCAATCACTTGTGAGAACAGCATTCTCTTTTCCAAAGAGTCAATACGATTCATGAATGGACAAAACAGAAAACAAAGTCCTGTCAAAACATTGTACTCTAAATATGTGATTTAATTGTAGAAGTTACTCTTCCATTACCTTTGCTGCTACATCTCCCAGATTTCCCGAAATTGCAAAATGACTTTGAATCACACGGAATGAAGGATCTTTTAGTCCTCTAGCAACAGCCTGTTTACATGTCCACATCATGTAAATGGTGGAATCCTTGGTCATTGCTGATGCAAACATGATACATACACTAATATAGCTAGAAGGAAGAGCGCTACTATTGTATGATGACCAAATTACTCATTTGATTAGTTCTGAAGAGATAACGGAAGCTAGGGCTACATAAATACATGGCAGGGGGATACCTTGGTAAGATTTCCAAGAGATGCCAATGGCAGGAAATAGGCAGGATACAATGGTGTAGTAAGATCAAAAATGCTGCATGATATATAAAAATTAATAATCCAATAAGTCATTTTCATTTCACAGATTTCATTTTGCACAGTATCCAACGGAATGTCTGTTAAACAAACCTTCCTGCACTGCCAATGAAGTCTGCATATAAGCGCCACTGCTTTGGATCATCATCAAAAAGATTCCCAAATCGCCCACCTGAAAAAGAGAGCAACAGTCACTGATAAAGTAGAGCACATAACCTTGTATTTAGTTAGCTCTCTTTATGCTTGACAGACCGATAAATAAGCGTCCAACAGCTCCTATTCCATCTTTCGAAACCCATCTGCAGAAACAATCTCATAACCTACAGTTCAGTCCTATGAAAAGCATTGAGATATAAATGTTGCTTTACAGATACGAACTTCGCCTTATAAAAGCAAGTTAAAAGAAAATGAAACCCTCGGTTTTGAGTATCAGATGGTGAGGTGTAGAATGAATTAGGCATTAGTCCTAGTAGTTACAAAAAAGAAAAAATGACACTGCCATGCATGATGCCATAACATTAAACATCCAGCAAGAAGAGAATCGTCTATTCACCTGATAGCAGCAGCCGAAGCAGCAGCAGTACTGCCAGAGAAAGAGCCGACACCAACAGCCTGCAAGTAATGCATGATTATTAAGCAAAACCGAAACCATATTTGCAAAAACGGCAGATAATACCCTGAAAGACAGTCTCTACTAACCTTTAGTAGACTTGAGGTGACTAAAGTGTGACAAATCCATGCAGTAACATTGGTAGGGAACTGTAACAACATGTACAATAAATAATCATCAGAAACTGATCCTGCAACAAAGTAAAAAAAAAAAAAAGAATAAAGTTAGAACTTACTACTTAGACAGTATTCTAGGTCTCCGTCTACACTTAGCCCTTTAATTAAAGTGCTGGCATATCAGACTATTCTTCATAATAAACCAACTAATAAATGACCAATGCATGATATATATGCTAGTCACCTGGGAAGCCTGCAGGAAAGATAAAATCTTTAACAATATCGGGAAGCCACGATAACTCGGTATTGGAGAAATGCGAGCTCTGAGATGTATTAGCTTTTGAACTAGGTTCCTCTACAAATGTCTGTACTTGCAGTTCATCATCTACCACATACCTGCTTGTGAAACCACAACTCAATCCTAAGCTTTTGGAGCCTCAAAATGATAAATAGCAAATGTTAAAAGATGACAGGTGAAATAGTAAAAATGACATCAAGATTATCATCATCCACAAAAATTAATGGGCTACTAACAGGGTGAAATAGTGAAAAAAGGCAAGGACCTCTTAGCAGTGCCATTTCCATATCTCTCTACCAATATCACATGCGGCTGAGGCTGGCCTCGGTTCCTGTTAGAAGCAATTCAAAACGACACCGCGTCAACCAAAACCGATTCATTCACAATTGAAAAACTTTTCTTTGGGAAACCAGAGAGAACAGTAAGTAGAGAATGAAGCTTTACCTGCCATTATCGACCTGGTTTTCAATGTCGTCGTCATCATCATCATCATCTTTGCGAATGCCAGATTGAGAAGAGGAGGAGCACGCGATTCGAGAGTGGCAAGGTCTGAAGTTCGCAGTCTTTCTAGAAGAATCGAAAGCATAAATGGGGAGGGATAGCTGTAATGCGCAACAAGGCATTGAGTGAAGATGTCGGCAATAGGGCTTGAATTTGCACAGCTTTGAGTCAGAGTGAGTCGTCTTCTTCAAGTTGGCGAACAACTTGAAGATGGATGTGCTGTTGTTTAATCCTCTTATCTACCACCCAAAATGTACGGACATCTCCTTACGGCGTCGTTTTACACGGCGGGTAAAAGATATCAGCCACTTTTATTTTTTTATTTTATTTTATTAGCGACTTCAGGGCGGCCAAGGGAAAGTTGAAGTTGAGACATCTAAATATCACCATTTAACGCTTTCATTTGCTGAGCTAGTCATTTGTATGCAGAATCAGTCACTACAGGAAAACTATGTAGTAAGACAGTAACTTACTAACAGCTTCCATCAATCCAAAATAGAACTCTCTGAAAAAAAAAAAGGATTGTTCTATTACAACGAAAGAGGCCAGTTCAATGAGTGCCTCGCGTCTACAGATGATAATAAACAACCGAATAGCGCGGTGAAACACGACTTCCACAAAAGATTGCAACCTAACTAGCACTAATGACTGTCCTACAAAACACAGCCTTGGATTCACTCAGGATATCTAGATTCTAGCTAGTATGAAAGCATTTTCAGTCTTTCACCAATACAAGGATGAATTGTGGTGAATAAATATATCGACAACAAAATTTGGTGAAAGATGTGCTTAGTGCTGGTGTAGTTTAGTTCAATACAGTGGGGGCACCAAATGCTGGATTGTTCAGCTAGCCTTCTGCTGTTGTTTACTGCAATTTTCGTCCACAATTCGCTGAAACTCCTTCTGACTGGTCACAATTAGACGTTTGACCATGTCGTAAGTGGTAAGCCTAATGCTGCATTTGAAAGAGGGAGATTTCATCAGGTTATGGAGTTTAAAGGGTTTGCATGTCTCTGGTGAACTTCATCCATGATGGTATATAAACACAAGCAGGGAACAATAAACAAAAGCTAATGTTAGGAATGAAATCATTTGACATGCAGGGCACACGAAGAGGGTGCTCTCTATTTTGGCTTTCAGATGCCATGAAAGACAAAATCGACTATACAAGATGTATGATTTCTATGCATTTATAATGTCGTATACTTTGCCAACCCCAGAAGTATCTCCCAAAAAAAAAATTCCGAGACCATGGTTTCCCACCCAAAACCGTGAGACTATAATACAGTTTTTGGCCAAAATCACATATTCTTATTTTCTTACCGAAATCCTCTCATTGGTATATCATGATTTTTTAGCAATTCTAGAACTGACATAACTCAAAAATCTCGACCCCATTTTTTCTTATGATTTTTCAAATTTGGAAAACCAAGAAAATCACAAAAAACAAATCGGGTGAAGATTTTTCCTCTCCATCAAGGAGCAGGTCCTAAAAATCATGCTTTACCAATAGTGAAATTATGGCACAGCAGAATTTCAATGAAAAATGAGTGTTTTGCAAAAACACTTGAGACAAGATTGAGGGATTAGGAGAAAAGACAGAATGTTCTCTCACATAAGCCCCAGCTAGACATTCACAACTGCTGCAGCTTCGGACAAGATAATACAAATTCTAAGATCATCTAAAGCAAGATAGGTATGCATGGAACCTGCTGTTTGGTAGAGTTTTCAAAGCATTAGGCAAGAAACCCCTATACAAGCCTATCAGTCCATCACGAGCCACGATGCCTGCACAAGCAACATCAACATAGATACAAGGACTTTAAGTATGGAACCAAAATAATAACTTACTAACAAACACAAACCAATGCTAAGAACAAAACATCGGAAATTTTTATATCTAATGTTGAAAGCTGCAACTTATCAAAGAATTATTGGCAACTAGATGAGTTAAGAAAGCTTAGAACATGATATATTTGCTCTATGATACCTAATGATTCCTTATTTAGGGATAAATAGACAGAGGAATATCAATGGAGAAAGCTTATACCCTTACCTCAGTGGCATGAAACAAAGTATCAAGTTGATTCAATGAAGATATAGAAACAATGCTAGGAATATTTATATTGCATCAATATGGTTTTACTTAAATTGACTTTAAGACATAAGGATGTGCTCCATTTATTCAGACAAGCACCAAATAAAGATCCAATACATAAATGAGAACAGCTTAGGAGATATAAGATTGTTGAAGTAACCTACATTACAACTTTATAATTGTCAATGTCTAGTAATTTACATAATATCTGGTCATCTATATGGTAGTTGCTGACTGTCATATAATTAAGACCATAAAGTTACCTGGAATTGCATCCAAAACCGTCTTGTATGGAGTGCCCCTCATTTGCATTTGTCTTCTCACAGTGTCTAAAGGATAGCACGTGAGTGTGGCAAGGGAAGCTGACACCAAACCCGTCAAGAGAGATGCTTCAGTTTTCTTTTGAAATTCCTCTGGCAAAGACTTTTTCACCCTGTCATCCAAAGCAGACTATGACTAAATATTATACACTGTATGCTCTTTCAAGATAAAACAAAAAGAGGTAGGAGTGGACTCACAAGTCAAAAACGCAGAAGTTGACAGCAATATATGGAGCTATTCCAATAAGAGAAGGTCCAAGACCATAATAGAAGGATGCAAATCCTTCCTCTCTTAGCATGTTTAAGGCAATCTGGAAAGAACACTTCAATGTTCATTTTCACTAGGATAAGAGCGCTTGTCATAAATAAAATGATCAGGTTTATCATACCTCAGTCATAGTTCGGCACCCTGGTTCAACTGCTAACCGTAACCTCAGGACATCTAATGGATATGTGACCTACAGGAAGGATGAGTACATGTTCAAATGGCTAAACATTACAGGAAAACACTATTGACCTTAAAATGTTACAAATCCACTATAGCATTACTCACAAAAGTGGATGTCATCCCTGCACAAGCCCCTGCTGCTAGTCTTCCAAGAAGAGAGAGCTCACCATCTTTTCCAGTGAAGAATTTCTATAAATTCCAAATGTAGATATTTAGTTCTGTATAATGGAATTTGCACAAGGTTTGCTTAGATTTGAATTCAGAATTACCTTGTAAGCTTCATAAGCAAAAAGCTGAACAGCACTATAAGGGATAATCCGTATCACCTAACCAAAAAAGAACTTTCAATTAAAATGCAATTCAAGAAAACTCATAGCCTGGGAAAGTAAAATTTTGATGCAACACCAAATAAGAATTTTAATGAACACACAAACCTGAGGAAGGTTGCCTTTCCAGTACCCTTTAAGCCCTTCTTCCTTCCCTATCATTGCTATGGCCTGAATTGTATACATCAGCATTAAGCATGAGGAGATGGTCATAGCTGATGAAGATAAACGCAACCTTACAAAACAATAAATTATGCATCTGTCTGAAATTTCTTTAGATCTACATAACTAGAGCATAAGTAGACCATAAACCAGAATAAGAGAAACTAAGCAGCAATGTATACTGAATAGTTCACTTCTTAGCTGGCATTGTGTCCACATTTCAGGTCTGCAACATCTGCGTCACAGCCCATATGAGATTATGAGTGTAAGACAAATGCGCATAGTTCATGCCCTTAAAAAACTTGGAAGAGCTTAGTATGGGAAGGGCGAACCATAACATACCTCAACAAAACCAATAGCCTTCTTAGCACTTGCTTGCCCAAGTCGCACCCCATGAGTCTGCAAACATTTCAACCTATTTTAGAGCACTGAACCATTCAAATTGAGCTACTACCTATGCCTACTACATTGTTGGAAAAAGTGAAAACAATAATGCAGAACACTATTTCCCTATAACATGTATAAATTTTGCACATCAAAATAGAAAAACACAATTAAGCCAATTATCTAATCAAAATATTGCACTTTTATTCCAGAATCGAGAACCACTGCATTCCTTGTACCAGAAGAAAACAGCCGGAAATAACTTTTTCTTAAGAGTTCTCGAGTAATGTTGGTCAGAGAATATGAAATTAGCTAATATACCTATGTCTATCTAAAAATTCTCTAGTAAAGCTAATTTAGAGAGCCAAAGACTTATTAGTTTAATTATACACTGAATTTCAAAACCAATACGTTCTCGGATACCTGGAAATTAGACATTTCTAACATGCAATGTGCATTTCCACAGTAAGCAGACCCAAAATGTGCCACATTTTTCCACTATACGACGTCGCATGCAAAACCATAAAGCTACAAAATGTGACAAAAATCAAAGCCGTAAACACCTGCATAAGAATCTTGATGCGGTCGAGCGGAGCCGTGACCGTCTTGGCCGCCGCACCGGCAACAGCACCGGCGCAGAACAGCGCGACGTCCTTGGGGACGCAAGCGATTATGGCCAGCGGATGCTTCAGGAGCTGAGCGGCCGACGGCGCGAACTCCTTGTGCTGCTCGCGCTTCTCCGCCACGGAGAGGCATGCGAATTTACAGCGAATGCCAGTGCCGGCGGCGGTGGAGACGCCGTAAGTGAGGTGCGCGGTCTTCCAGAGGGGGTCGTGGTCAAGGGAGTGAGAGTGAGAGTGGGAGGCGGTTAGGGTTAGGGCTGGCATGGGGCGCCATGAGAGAATGGGGTGGTCTTCGGTCATGGAATTTGGGAATTGAGGGAGTGAGGAAGAAGAAGAAGAAGATAAGGGATGGAGGTTAGGTAGTTGCAGAGAGAAGAGAATTCCGACTCTCTAGTCTCTGTATAGGCGGGTAAGAGTTCACCATCCACTTGTCAGAAAGGGGTTTTGGGCTGGGCCCAAATTTGTTTTCTTTATTGGGCTGTGTTGGATCTCAGGGTTGGTGGTTGGAACTGATCCCTAGGGAATATTAATTGTACCAAAATAATTTAGGGCCCGCAATACAATTATTTATTTTTTTTAGTACAAAATGCCGAATACAATTTTCCTCGTGATGGCGTTCTGAATTTGCAAATTTGTAGCATTATATCAATTTGATATGATGGATCGCTCTCGCAGAAGTACTCTGCAATAATGCAACTTTTGGCTAAATTGATGTGTTTTTGAATTTTGAGCGTTTGCTATCCTAAACTTCAAGATGTTTTCAGTGTTTCACATGTTGTTTATTTTTACTTCGGCAAATTTTTTATTATTCGTATTATACCACTATTTATTGAACATAAAATATAATAGAAATACAGTTAATGAAATTATCTAACCAAACACTATATTATGGCTAATTTATGGATTTATAATTAAGGAGGAGCCGGTTCTTTTTCATAAAGGTTGTTGACCAAGAAGAATCTTAGTGATACATTAGTTACAATGTTTTGCAAACTGTCTAACTCTTCTCTTCAAATCATCCAACGTAGGGTTAAATCTAATAAGTTTCCTCTCTTCGGTCTTTTCTTAAAACTTAAGAGTCTTTCTAGAGTATTTACATATGAATTGTCAGAAATGGGTCTTTTGGAACACCAAGAAACCGAGAGAACACCGTTGCACTTGTGTATTTGTGTATACTCATCTTTTGTTTGATTTTGATATTTTAAGAACTGGCAACATATAAATAAACATCAAGAAATTTTGTTTTTGATTGTTTTACGATCCTCATTCCATGTTTCCTTTTTAATTATCTTAAGTTTTGTTTGTTTGTAATGTGAATTGTAAAACATGTGATGTTAAGATACTAAAAAATGAAACATGAAGTGTGGATTGTAAAATGGGGAGTGTGAATTTCATTCCTTTTTTTGTTTGTTACACAACGACTTATTAATAAGAAAAAATTCATCCTTGAGTAAACACCTGATGAATACTGGCAAACTTTAATTTGATTGAATGCAAACCGACACCAACAACACATTTCCATTTATTCATTGCATTACAAAAAGCAAAGAGAATTTATTCAAAAAAAAAAAAAAAAAACAAAGAGAATAAGATAGAAAGATAAAAAGCCAGATGAAAAAAACAATCTGATAGCCTACATAGACTATACATGACAAATGCTGTAGGGCGTGGCCTGTCGTCATCAAGCTTCCAGAACACCAAATTGTAAGGTATCTCAGTTCTCAAGTATGAAGTAACTAGCTTTCCGGCAGGCAATAGAGGCCAATCAAAAGTAAAGAATAGTAAATGCATGTTGAGGATTCGATGTTGCTGTAATTGATCACCCCAAAAGGCCAAACTCTGCATCGAAATCAATTGCTTAATTTGTGTATTAACTTAACGAGTTAAGTTGCTAGATAGATAATGTAGACATGAACTTACTTTCTTAAGCTCCAAAGACTGATCCAGCTGTAGTTTTAAGTCTCAGATTGACACTGTTTGGTCCATCTACATGGGAAAGGAGTAGGTTTAGATAATGTATCAATTGTTGCTTGCATTAATACATTAGCCAGCAAAGAATTGAAGTTGTAAGTACTTACTAAGTGGAGCTTGAGATACAAAAAAACAGGCTCCAATAATAATGTAGCACAGCAGAAGAATCAGTCCTTTCAGGTAGTGAGAAGTGCCATCCTATTTATGAATAAAGAAAATTAAAAAGACTCGTGATATATATTGGCAAACTTTATATCCCAAATTTGTATTGTTTAGTGTTAATCAGAGATTAATCGTAAGTACCTGCAATGTGAAGGCTGTGGCTAGGATTGATAAAGCAAGAGAGCCAGTCTCAAGGAGACTGAAATTGAGATCCATGTTAATACCCATAATCCAAGCTACAATGACACAAAATGGAACCTGCACATACGTAATATAAATCGAATTTCGTTAACTGGTTTAAAAAAAAAAATGTATAGGAGAAATATATAATGCAATATAAAGTGGAATTAATTGTACATTAATCCAATTTCCTTACCACAAACATGGCAATTTGAGTTGCAGAACCCAATGCAACACCAAGAGTTATATCCTGCAATTTTGAAAAGAAAATATGAAGTAACACGACATATTTCGACTATGAAATCTACTGAAATTACGGAAAGTGCTACATAAACTATATAACTACATCGCAGATGCAATCAAGAACAAAATCTGAAACCTATGAATAAATGTTCTTTGAAAAATATGGTTCACAATGTTATCGGAACGCCCGATTATATAAGGAACCCTTCATCAATTAGTAAAACGTATGTTCACAAAAACAAAGAATATGGAGAATTAAAATCATATGAGACATATATTTTAATTACCAGCTTGTTCTTGAAAGCAAAAATGACAGCTCCTGCATGTTCTGCTGCATTGCCAACAATAGGTAGCAGGATTATGCTGATGAAGCTCACAGACAACCCCCAAGAATCGGATGCTTCCTGTTCATCAACAAATTACTTGGTCATTGTATGATAATCTCGATCAATGAATCCATATAAGTTCAAATAATCAGGTCAGATCTGCTTTATTACCTCAATTGTTCCCACTATATACTCAGACAACAAAGCTATGACTCCAGTCATTCCAACCAGCCACACAAAACCACTCCAGAATCCAATTACAGCTGCTTCTTCCTCGGCAGCATCATCATCATCCGATTCCTAACCATGAACAGCATTGCAAATTAGTACTAATAATCAATAACACAAAGTGACACGAAGCAAACACAACTGAATTGATCGATTAATTAACTAATTAATTTATTAAATTACCTCCTGAGCTTCAAATAACTCGCGGTGAGTCCAGAGCTGGAAGACAATGTAGGCAGCGTAAGCAATCAGCATGATAATGCTGCTAGCTCTCGACAGATGGAGCGTGGAGTCTACGGTAGCCACGGACTCTCCTGCGGCGAAAGTGAAGAGCAGTGGCAGCAAGTGACACAGCAGCGCCAGCAGCAGCATCAATGAGTTCACGTCAGCTTGTCTCTGCGTAATTAAGAGTTATTTATCCAAACATCAGATGAGTATTGACAGAATAAACAGCTAGCACTACTCGTGAATCGTGATAACCTGATAAGCCGACTAGCTACTTACTCTGTCATATTTTTGTTCCCTTCTGAGGTTAGCAATGCCACCGCAGAAGAGGGAGGTGCCGAGGACCAACAGAAGGTTGGAGAGTATCGATCCCAAAAGGGAGTACTTCACTACTGTGATTTTGTGTTGGCTCAGAGCAAAGATAGCTATAATCAGCTCGGTGGCGTTGCCACATGTCGCGTTAAGAAGCCCTCCCACTGTAAATTTAATTTACCAAATCAATAAATTTGAAAAAAATAAAAATTACAGTACTGATCATTTAATCGTTTGCCAATTGCCATACATGAATGTACAAAATCAGGGTTAATTACCTGTTGGACCGGTGAAAAAAGCAATCTGTCTGCAATTACGGAAATAGGAAAAGGAAAAAATAATCAAAATTACTATTGTGAGTAAATGCATGTTATTACTGGCAATTAAACATTAGTCAAATAATGAAATCAAAAATTGCACTTACTCTGTGAGGAAACTAACACGTTCTGCTAATGGCATTAGTCCAATGAGGCTCAGAGCGAAGACCCAAGGCTGTATTAATTAGGTACATATAATCAGCAATTCATAATCGAGGTCACAGAGAATGAATCAAAATGCATGCAATTAATTAGTTTCCTTTTCAATTTTGAAAATTATAATTTTTTTTAAGTGTAGTAAAAAATTTCAATTTTTTGCGGCATCTTCATTTCTGACAAAATTACAGTTAAATTTACACTCCAATACATTTTCCGTTGTCGGAAAATAAGGCCCATGCGATTGGAACCTGATAACATAACATGTAAACTGATGTTATAGTAGTGAGCTCACTGCTCAATTGGAACCCTAGCGATTAAGGATTAATTAGGGCTAGTACTCACTCTTCCAAAGCCAAAAGAGTCGGCCAAAATGGCTGCCGGGATGGCCGGGAATAGAACCGAGAGTTTGGTACCCAAAATAACCTCCTGGAGATTGGCCAGAAATTGTCTAAGAAGTGAACATGGAATTTTCGAGATGAGCGTACGATCAGACTTCTTCCTCAGTGAAGAGGAGGACCTGTTGTGAGCGGACCTCTTCCGGTGCTCCTTAGTTAGGCCTTTGGGGTTGCCATTTTCCAACAGCCATGGTTCTTGGTTTGAAGCCATGTCAGTGCAACAACAGATTAGGACAAAGGAAAGGTTTACAGAACAAATAGAAGAAGACGAGCAGGGATATTAATATAGATTATATAGTACTAGGACCTGTATGCAGCTATAATTCTCTGAATGAGATGTAGAATTGGGGAGGGCTATACAGTTTAAATAGGGAGTGGTATTAGTGATGCACCTTCCTCGAAGTTTCATTTTTTTTTTTTTTTTTACTTTTTTCTTTCGGGATTTTGCAGATTTATTAAGCCACGTTATAGCCAAAACCAACCTGAAAACATTTTAAGATATTTACCAAACAAATATGGGTTTGGTAGGAAACAATAAAGGAAAATCTTAAAAACTTATGGATAAAATCAGGTAAGATTTCTTCAAGGGGAAAAAAAAAAGATTATTTAATTACAATTGACATTTTCCAATGGGGGCACACAGTCTAGGTTTTAGGATGTCTAGGGTAAGCTTTTTGAAGGAAAAAAAAAAGGCCTTAATCAATTACAATTGTGTTCAAATAAACACTAATTTGTGTTTGGCTCAAACTCTAGGTTACTTGCCCTAGTGGTAATATGGTTAAATTATAAAGATCTAGATTCCTATTCAATGTATGATTACTTTCCTTGTATGATTGAGATTCTATGCATTGTAATCCTCTATATAAATAGGCCCCTATTATCAATGAGAATACACAACGGATTTCTCTCAATTTCTAATTCCCTAAAACAAATTGAAAATTTTCAATGGGGGCACACAGAATGTTTAAGATGTATATTGGTTAATTCCATTTAATATACTTATAGATTTTTTTTTTCTAAATAAAAAACTCAACTCATGGATTAATTGTTATATGTTTTTAGTTGTTGAGATTCGAAGTGTTAATTCTACATATTTAAGTGCATTATTAAGAACTTAATATAAATAAGGCATGAATCATTTTCTTATACATTTGACTTGGCCTTTTTTGCCCCTTTTAAGGATAAACATAATTATGGTGAAATTACCGCAAAATTTGACTCAATCGATTTGTAGAACTACATACGTACACTAGTGCATGTTTTTAACTAGTTCCAGTAACCAGCAATGTCATCAAGTGGGGTGTGCCACTAGATCCAGTAACCAGCAATGACTGAGGTGAATACGTAGTGTTTCTTGGAATCCAATGTTATCCTTGATGCTCGACAATAAGAAAATTCTTTTAAGTTCACAGAAATTCTCTAATATATTAGATAAACAATATTATTTTATTTGGAGAACAAAACCTCTCGTCTTTCTCTTCACTACAAAAGTGAGGATAAAATATAAAAAAAATCTGTGAATGTAAAAACTAAAAAGAAATGATAATGAAATCTAGCAAGTGACCAGAGTGTGAATTGACTGATTGTACTAGGGTTTAAGTCTTATGTAATGATAAATTCTTTCTATTTGAAGGTTTACGTTGACGACATCGAAGTATATTTGTAGTTTACTGTTGAACTATTAAGTCACTCGTGACGATAGTGATGACTGCTCGGTACTTATTCTCCCAAGCAAACCAATACATACACATCTATTTATTGACGTAAAGGCAAGCCGCCAAGGTTGGCTACTGCAACAGTAAATTTATTAATTAAAGCTTCACTACATACTTGTGTCACTGTTGCAGTTCTCGAAGGATTGCGAACCCCTTAGAAGTTAGAAGACAAAGAACGAACAGTTACCATAGAATTAAAACCCTACGAACACCACAAAATTCTGCTTTGATTTTTCTCTGGGGAATGCTAGCTACACACTCACCCCGCGTTTGGGTCTGACACCACACTGCCACGTGTCATATGGCAGCAGAAATAGGGTACCTAATAAATGCATTTTTTTTCTTGTCACTTTTGCCCTTGTGCTATTCTCTCTCTTCTTCTCTTTTTGGTTACGGACGTGTTTTATTCTCTTTCTTCTTCATCTCCTCTTCTCAGTCTTCTGGAAAAACAACAATCATGTTCTGGGTTCATCAAATTCATTAAGGAGAGAGAAACAACAGATGAGAGAGAGAGCTCGAAGAGGTATGGGATATGATTTCTCTGTCGGTCAACCGGAGCTCTACCGGCAACACTTGCACCAACACTGTGCTCAACTGCCTTCGAAGAGTCCTGCCCGGCCTCCATGACGTCCGACGACCAGTGTCGAATTAGGATATGGATCACGGATACATGACGAAATAGGACATGAATCTTTGCTTTATTTTGTGGAATCCTGCTCAAGTTTTGACATGAAGATGTGAAATTGAAAAATAATCAAATCCAGGATCTGAGCATCTAAAGCAAGAACCTACTATTTTGTGATTGTCTCCAAATTAAGTTTTACAGAATTACAGGTCTCTGGTGCTTTAATGGGTTTGATGAGAGAGGAAGAATTCGCAGAAGAGGAAGAAGAAGAAAGAGAGTGGAGCAGAAGGGCAAAAATGACAGAGAAAAAAAATTATTAATTAAAGGATTTCTTTTCTGCTGCCACATGACACATGGCAGTGTGGTGTTAGACCCAGACGCACCCTGCGTGTGTATCTAGCATTCCCCATTTTCTTTTTCTGATACTGTTGCTTGCGTTCAAGAAATTGATAATGACATGATTGTGGATCACGGTCATAAACAGTCATCATGTATGTCAATCAAATCAATGATTTAAGTAGGTATAACTGACCTAGCTATACGAACCTTCGTAGAAACTCCCTCAATCTAATCTCAAAATTCTGATACTGTCGAGTAGTACAAAACAGACGGTTATGCTTTGCTTTGGATGCTTAAATTAGGGCATGCACGACCCACATGGAGAGTATGAGCAATCCAGAAAGTCGGTTTTTTTTCTTCGGTTTTTGATTGACATCTGTATAAGGCAATATTGAGAAAACTGAGATTTCAGGTAGTTTAGTACGAAGATGCAAAGTGCCAAAGTAGGGAAGGTAGAAAGAAATTTCGTGCGGTAATAGGTAGTATTGAAGGACAAATTAACTTTCCAAGTGCCTAGCTACTATATATATTGGGGGGTTTAGGTTGTCAGTTGTGCCAAGTCTTCACTCGCATGCATATACTTTCGGCTATCCAACTTCGAAAGGGTTTAACTACTACTCGAGATCATAAGTTAGTTGACGTTTTTCTTCAGAGTTGCTTATATGGTTTAGAATTGTAATCAATTTGTTCATTTTGCATATTATTATTAGCAGTTCTTGTATATATGTTCGTTATTTTACGTTCAGAATCGACCCTACTCTTTCAATCATCTACATTTATACAAATATATGTATATAATATCTTATGTATCTTTTATGGTTATAAAATTATAAATTGCTTTCAAACCCTCTTATACGACCTCAATGAGGTTTATTTGAAGCAGTGAATATAAATTAGCTAGAATGAGCTACATTGAGGTTTTAAGGCCATAGCCATTTCTATATATCTCAAAGCACTACACTTTGTTTCTAAGCTCATATAGATATTCTCCGAAAATAGGCGCAAGTTATGGGCAAATTTATTGACATAGATAACGCATGCAGTCTCTATCGGTAGGTTGGCAACTTGGCATAAGTTTCAAGATGGCCATCTCCTGTGAAGAAAAACTTCAATCGGTAATTTTTCATGCCTGTGCAGGCGTGCAGCTGGTTATGTTTTCATTGTTCAAAATTTTACGGGTGTGAGAAATTGGCCGGTGACGGAACTAGGAGTTCCAGAAACTAATAAAAACTTTGTCCCTATCCTCACCAATAATATCTGTCGTTACATTTTAATATTTTATTTATTATTAAAATTAAATTTGGGTGAATTTATTTTGTGTTTAAAATCTGAATTTATTTGTGTGTTTAAATTCAGAATTTATTTTGAATTTTATTTGTAACTCATGGTATTTTATTTTGGATTTTAATTCTTGTAACCTATGGCGGTTGGTTACTACCCTATTAATTGTAGGGAGTGTCCTAAGAACCTATAAATAGCACCATTTGTTGCATGCTCAAATAGATCATTGCTTTTACGTAATACTATTACAAGATACTACCATTCACCCTTCAACTTTCTTTCCAAAATCCCCCAAAGTGTCTTGTGTGTTTTTTTGGCCAAAGAAATGTGTTCTTTTGGTGGAGCTTTGGGTTCCTCTAATTTGTGCAGATTGGTGTGAGCCACACAACTTATTGTTGGGCTATTGTATCGTGGAGGGGACAAGTCAAGAGATTTATGGTGCACTGACATTGTTCCTCAGAAGGCTTGAATCTCCTTAAAGAAAGCGAGATACCCGGGCCTCAGCCTTTTGTCAACGAGTTTCTCAAGAGAAATTATAATTTTTTATTGTAATTTCACCAACAACATCTATCCACGGTAATCAATCGTATGGCTCCAAATTTTCACTATATAATAAAGCTATAGCTCCTCCAGATCGATGTTCATCGTATTATATATTGTGGATATATGATACATACGTACTCCAAAATAGGCCACATATATTGACATGTATACCCAGTTAGAGTTAGTTATAAATGCCCCACATCCGAATATCTGCCCCAGAAACCCTAGCTAGAGTTTAGACTCATGAGCTTCCGCGAAGCTTCATCCACCGACCTATTAGCTATAACAACACATTACGGCCGGACATGGACACTGGATTTGATCGACCAATCCTTTGCATGATTTTGTATTAATCAGCGAAAGGAACCTGTAGTTGTGGGCAGGACAAATAATTGAACTGCCCTGAAATTTCGACGAAATTTCTCTCTGACAAGTCTCTTCGGATACTTAGCAAAATCATTGATTTCATATATAGACGTATATATAGAAGTGTCTTGCTCTGATTTGTATGTTGCATAATTTGATGTTTATCTTCTAGCTATATATATTAATGTATCCATGTTAGTACAATTCCGTGTGGGATTGTCGACATAACTCACTTCCACAAAACATATCATCTTCTAAAACGAAAACTAATGGACGCCCGACCCTTAACCGACCAACTTGTACTATAATTCAATATTAGAATTATTCTTCGGACTCTTTTTCAAGAAATATCTTTGTAGAAATAATCAATTCCGAAATCATTGAAAAAATTATTCAACGTATAATCTATGGGACAAACAGAGCTGAGTGACCAAATGACTAAAAGATCTCTAATGTTTGTTAAAGTAAAATGTATGCATGATTTTGATTATTAGCTTATTAGTCTGCATTGATGAAGGCACCCTTACTAGTTTTTTTTAAAAGAGAGGATGTCTTTCTTGAAATTAGCGCGCTCTCTCTCTCTCTCTCTCTCTCTCTCTCTCTCTATATATATATATATATATATATATATATATATAATATTATATGACAGTAGCTAATTAAAAAAAAATTATGACAAAATAAAATTACAATGAAAAAGAAAATTCATGACAGAGTTCTCCTCCCAGTTGATCCAATTGCAATGCTGGGTACACCAAAAGAGAAAGAAGAAAAGAATAGAGAAGAGGGTTCTAGAGGTTCTCGGGTTCTCTTTTAGTAGCAATTTACTTGGAGCTCGTAGAACATCTTTAGCAATGCTAGCTATTTTTGAGTCAAATTTGAGCTAAAATAGCTAAAAAGTCATTTTGGCTAGTCACTTTAGAAATATGTCTGTATCAGTGCTATCTGTTTTAGTTAATTTTGAATTTATATTATTTTTTAAAGGAATATTAAATAGTTTAAATGTATTTATAAATTACATAAAGTAACTCAAGATGAATGTTTTAAATTATAGAGAGCCACATCTCGCTCTTTATATTTAGGAGCGAGATAGCTAAAAGTTATAATAGATAGTCATTTAGAGAGTCATTTAGAGAATCTTTAGCAGACTCTCTATTGTGGCTCCTTAACTATTTTGGAGAGCATGTTTAGTTTTTTATCTATTTTAGCAGCTGCACCAGACTCCTAAGTGGCTCTCTATTATAACTTTTAGCTATCTTGCTCCTAAATATAGAGAGCGGGATGAGACTCCCTATAATTTAAAACATTCCTTTTAAATTATTTTATGTAATTTATAAATACATTTAAACTATTTAATATTCATTTAAAAAATAATATAAATTCAAAACAAGCTAAAATAGAGTATTGAAGTAGAAGTAATTCTAAGAACATCTTTAGCAGACTCTCTATTATGGCTCCTTAGCTATTTTGGAGAGCACATTTAGCTTTTTATCTATTTTAGTAGCTGCACCAGACTTCCACGTGGCTCTCTATTATAACTTTTAGCTATCTCGCTCATAAATATAGAGAGTGAGATGACGCTCTCTATAATTTAAAACATTCATTTCAAGTTATTTTATGTAGTTTATAAATGCATTTAAACTATTTAATCTTTATATAAAAAATAAAATAAATTCAAAACTAGCTAAAATAGAGAGCATTGATGCAGACATATTTCTAAAGTGACTAGCTAAAATGACTTTTTAACTATTTTGGCTAAAATTTAACTCAAAAATGGCTAACATTGCTAAAGATGCTCTTAGGAGTCTAGTGCAGCTGCTAAAATAGATAAAAAGCTAAACATGCTCTCTAAAATAGCTAAGAAGCCAAAATAGAGAGTCTGCTAAAAATGCTCTTACAGTCCAACCGTACTAGAACTAGTGGCCGAAATGACTGGGATCAATCAGTGCCTTCTGCTTGTCTGTTTTTGCATTCAATTTGGTAATTCCGTGGTCCATGTATATTTCATATGCATGTGACTTTAACTTACACTCTGTTTGACAACACATTATATATGTACCACAATTTAAATCGACGAGAAGATTCCAGATCAAATGATCCTCAAAGGGCTTCCACAAATTAAAAATCTGATATCGATTTTGGGTCTGCATATCGTGGGCGTTATTTTCGTGTCAAAGAGAGCTTGTTGTGTCAAAATTAAGAGTACGGAACTGTTATACGGAAGATTTGGACTGGAGCTAGCTAGTTGTGCACATCATTATCATAGATATTTAATGATGGCGTACAACCAAAGGCTCTCACGAGCTAATCACCACACAAATTTAAGCTCGCCTTATATGGAGTTCATGGGTCAAAGCCTAAACGAAAATAGCTTTTTAGTTAGATTATTGTGAAAAAATTTGCGCTATAGAAACTTTCGTAGTTACTTCGTTTAAACTTATTGACAAAAAAAATGAAAAAAAAATACCAATATAAGAGGAGCAATGTTAAGCGATGTGTTCAATAAATTGTTATTTAATTAATAATTTATATATCAAAACTAATTAGTTATGATTACAAAACTCTTATCAATACTGGATCTCCATATACATTTGATGGAGAATTTGGTAGACGTACATGATATAACAGTGGTGTTGATTGATTGATGTTTCGTGTCATGCATAGATCACTTGTCGAGTCAATATACATCAGGGACTGGCTAATTAAGAGTATAAAAGTACAGAATTAGGTTTGTAAGAGCCGTGCCGTGCCATGCCATTAACTAGGGTTTGGTTTACAAATGCATGGTTCACAACATTATGAAACAACGAGTCAAGTCAAAGATGTCCTCTACACACAAAGGGGCGCTCGTGATCGAGCATGCATGCATCCACCTCTGTTACTGTACTCTAAACCTCACTAGCTAGGAGGAAAAAACAAATTAAAATTAGAATTTGGTTTGAGCTAGGGGTGGGCATTTAGCCCCAAAAACCCGAAAATTGGCCTGAAACCGGTCCCTGACCGGCCCAAACAGTCCGGGCTTTAAAAAATAATTTCATAGTTTTGCAAGGCCTGGCCCGAAAGCAATATAAACAGTCCGGGCCCAGGCCTAAGAAATCAGAAAAAGAAAAAAAAAAAGCCCGAAGGCCCGTTTACTAACATTTTCTATTAATTATTATATAATTAAAGCTATTACCCTACTCTCTCTCTTCCTCTTTTCACTGCCACACACTCTCTTCTCTTCTTTTTCCACTTCTTCTTCTTCTCTCATCGACTAATCTTACCCTACTCTCTCTCTTCCTCTTTTCACTGCCGCACACTCTCTTCTCTTCTCTTCTCTTCTTCTTCTTCTTCTCTCATCGACTAATCTCTTCTCTTCTTTTCTTCTCTTCTTCTTCTTCTTCTTCTTCTCTCATCGACTAATCTCTTCTCTTCTTTTCTCCTATTCTTCTTCTTCTTCTTCTTCTCTCATTTACTCATCTCCTCTCTTATTCTTTGTTCATACCTTCTTTTTCTTCTTCTAGCTATGACTTTCGTCATCTTAGATACTCAAGTTTTCATTTATATTTCTCTATACCTCAAATTTCAATTCATGAGTTGATGTAAACAGAGTTGCAGATCGGGAAGTTTCAGTTTCCAGATCTTAGATCAAGATGGCGCAACAGGCCCGAAAACTGGAGAAACTCGATCCAAAAAACATGGTCCGGTCTCTCTCCGGTCCCGACTTCTGGAAAGCTTGATATGAGACCGACCCGAAAACTTAGGACTCGGTCCCGGGCTTGGCAATATGACCCTCGGGCTGGGACCGTGCCCAGGCCTAGTTTGAGCGAAGATTACTGGAAAAAGAACATTAGGCCTTAGGATAGCAAATTGACAGAAATTATACTTAAGGTAGCAAATTGGATATTAAGCTTTTTAGTTTCAATTATGGTTATCGAGTTTAAAGCATGTTTTTGGGCTTTATTTCTAAACTAATGTAGGTTGTCAAGTTGCAGGGTACACTATGGCAAAATTCTTATCAGACTACACTTTTTAGACAACTAGAAAAAATTTGTTGTCGTCTATTGATTGAAACTGCTTCATACAACAAGTTTAATGAGATTCGGTTGTATAAGGACGTCAGAAATCAAAAAAAAAATTTGTGCAAGATTATTGCACAACACTTATAAGGATTTGTCTGTTGCCTGAATAAATAAATAAATTCCCTCCCACCTTGCTCAAATTTGGCTTGAAATTTTGACTTACCTTGTACAACAGTATAATTGTATCTGTTGTATGAGAGTAAGTTGCAAAATATCATACAACACATTTTTTGTTTGTGTTGTGCAAGTTTGGAAGAAAATTAAATGTTCCCCAAAATGAGAGTCATTAGAGCCAAAACGGTCAATTTTTGGGTGAAATGCAGGTACATGATTGTAAGCTCCTACAACGGAATGACATATTTTTGTTGTGTGAATGTGCGATGGCAATCCTAGGCAGGAGAAATGAGTTTGTGATTTGCAATAGGCAGGAGATTTGCTTGTTGGGTCCCCAAGATGAAGTTTCAGTGTAGACTATCAGACGACGAAAATTCATTTATGTGTTGTCTGAATTGATTGTACAAAGTTAAAAACTAAACTTAAATAAAACATTGTCTGCCACTCTAGCTAACTTAATGCATGTTGTCTCCCACAACTTAGCCGTTTTCAACACTTAGCTAGCTAGTCTTCGAGAAAATGAGCAAAACTCATCTTCGTCTTCTCAAAGCAGAACTCGCAACCATCTCTTTCTCTAAAAGAATCGATCAAACCCAACTTCTTCTCCAAACCCATCTTCTTCTCAAACCACCATCCTCTAAAAACATTGGATTGGGGTTCGATCTGCTGAATTAGGGTTTTCAATTTGGGGATTTGAGGGAGGAGGAAAATACTCGAGTACATTATTCAATAAGTCTGGAGGAAGAAGAGGAGGCGAAGAAGACCCAATAACAACAACAATAACAACGAGGTTACTAGGAGCAGCAGCAGAAGAAGATCATCGTCCAAATCCTCTACCCAAGTTGGTCTGTTTGTCGAGGTCTCTGCTTTATTCCCATAATTCATCATTAATTTCTGCTACTTCTCTGTTTGGTTTCCTAGGATAAATAAGCAACTTGAAGAAAGATTATTGAACTGGATAAACATTGATTTCATTTGAGGTGTTAGATTGAGATAAAGTTTAGATTTTTATTGTTGTTTTGAAGTTGGTTTCGGTTCTTGAGTTGCAGGGAGGAACCCAAGTTCTAATAACAACAAATCTTGGTCGAAATCTACAAGGGATTCTAAAAAATCGAATGTAATTGCTGTAGGATATCGTTACTCTTCTATTGAACTTCAGGTGTGTTTTGTTGGCTTAAAGATTATTCTTTTATTAATTATGACCTCAAATTGCAGTTCGTTTTCTAATGTATACCTTGCAATGTTTGAGAGCGAAACAACAAAACTTTTCTAGAGGTAGATTAGTATGAGAATGAAACTGGTTTTCCTGTTTTCTTTACTTACAGTGAGTTAAACATGTAAATAAACTGTCTTGTCTTCGTTCTGTTCTTGTAATCAAGATATGTAATTGAAGTACATTAATGGTAATATGAACTGGTCAATGAGGCTGGCTTATATGTTCAGTTATTTTCCCACTTTGACAATGTCAAAATCTTTGATAATGCATTGAGTTTTGGTGAAGTATTGATGTGGGAATTTGAGTTCTCTATTGATTTAGTCTGGATATGCTTTTAGTTTTTCAACGATATGTTTAAATTCGAAGCTCTATGTTAAATTCTCGGTTCCAGGTTTTTGCTTTTGCTTTTAATCACTGCTTTTGTTGTATAGGGTTTTGTCCATTGGAGTTGGAATATTGAAGCTAATATAAAGTTAAGTTGGAGTATTGCTGGGAGCTTAACTGATAAGGTTTTCTCTCAAAATTGATTCTTTGTATTGTTCATATTTTTTGTATTCTTTACAAGCTAGAGTTAAGGTTAACTTAAATCCTATGATTGTCCTGCCTTAATGCAATAGCTGCTCCCAGTCGCTATCCAAGGGGTATTGGAAAAACCGATCAGAGTTGCAGTAATTAGGCTTTGCCTTTTTTTTTTTTTTTTAATGAAATTTGCTGCAAGACTGTAGATCATTCAAGGCTACCAAAACTCCAAAGTGATCTAATCAAAACTTTGTGTGAGCTTGAGAAATATTTTCCGTCATCTTTCTTCGACATAATGGTTCATTTAACAGTCCACTTGGTTAGAGAAGTTGAGCTATGTAGACCGACTTGCTTTCGATGGATGTATCCTTTTGAAAGGTATATGAAGATGTGCAAGGGCTATGTTAGAAGTAAAAGGCATCCGGAAGGGTGCATTGCTGAGTGTTACATAGCTGAAGAGGCTGTTGAGTTTTTAGCCAAACTTTTCTTTGATGACAATACTATTGGCATCCCAAAAGAAAATAACATGGATAACAAGCCTACCTCTGGTGAAGCTGTTGAGTCCATTTATGGCAAAGAATTTCAGCAGGCTCATCTCTGCGTGCTTCAAAACACTGATGAATTTAGAAGCTACTTTTTGTAATTCGATCACTTTCTTTGTTTTTACAGTTTTACTTATTTTCTTGTTCTAATGGTCATACGCTAATACTTAACAAATATTTGTGTAGGGAACACATGGAGCATTTGAAGAGGGAGCTCCCCAAGTACAAAAAGAATGAAAAGTGGTTGGTGGACAAACAAAACATGACTTTTGCTCAATGGGTGAAGGAGAGGGTAAGTAGTTTCCATTTCATGTAAGTGTAAATTGTAGACAGAAATGTTTTTAATAATATGGAGTACAGTTAGTTTAATGTTTTATTTTATTTTTCAGGTTGAATCAAAGCTTGCAGAACCAGATTGTGACATCCTCGAGATTGTGAGGTGGCTAGCAGATCAACCGAGCAATGAAGTCCCGAAGTTTAGTGGTTACCATATAGGGGAAGTGAAATATAACACTAAGTGGCGCGATGATCTTCGGTCGACACAAAGCAGTGGGGTTTATTGGTTGCTAAGACACCTCAAGTAGCTAGTGCTAAGGATAAAAACCCTATTACTAATGACATGAGTTTCTATAGGGTGATTACCGAAATAGGGAGCTTGACTATGGTCATTTTAGGATTCCTATTTTTAAGTGTGATTGGGTAGAGAATCAGAAGGGTGTTAGAGTAGATGATCTTGGGTTCACTTTGGATAATTTGAATAGGAAAGGTTATCTAAACGACATTTTCGTTTTAGGAAAAAGTGTGGAGCAAATATTTTATAATGCAGACCCTGTAGATTGTAGGTGGTCAGTTGTGGTGAGAGTCCCAAAAAGAGATTACATTGATTTTGTTCAGGATGATGATCTTGGGAACCCAGTTCTTTCCCACCCTCTAATTGCAACTACAATGCCAACTATTCAGTCACTTGATAACTCGATCTCCAAATTAGGAGCCAATGGGTTATAGGCGTGAAGGGGATGAGGATATAGTAGTTGAGGGAGAGTAGTTCACATAGTAGTATTTATGTAATTTATAATTGTCATGCCTAAAGGATACTTGGCTCATTAAATATGTGTTCAATGTTGGTTCTTTTATGTTTCAGCGATTGTACCATGGATTAAGTGTGTTACTTTAATTACTCTTATTTTCTGCACTAATATGTGTCAAGTGTAGTTACTATTATTTTCTGCACGAACTGATGTGTTAAGTGCTGTTATTTTAAACACTAGCAGAATTGTGTTCTAATATGTGGTAAGTGGTCGACACTATTTTGATTACTGTTATTTTTCTGTTCTGATGTACTAATGGGCTAACAATTGTGTAGATAATGGCGGCATCAAACTCTGCTAGTGTATCGAAGAAGACAAAGTCGAAGGAAAAACGTTCAAAGCCTAAGAAGAGTAAGTCTTTGAAGACACCTACATCATTATCATTTTCTGATGGATCTCAATCAAAGAAGGGAAAGTCCAAAAAGAAAGAAGTTGAATCAATTGGGGGTCTAAAGCTGCTGAAGCGACATGCGGTGACTATGTCACGCATTACAAGTCGCAAGAATCCTAAACAGAAGAACATTGTTTTATTTAATAAAAAAGGGACCCCTTGTGGGAAGGTGGCTAAGAAAATGCAAAGCTACATTGGTGTATTGGCAAGAAGGAAGGTATCCATAATAAGGGAAAACTGGAAAGTGGCAACTGCTGAAAAGAAGAACAAAATCTAGCAACATATTCAGGTACAAAATTTCCTTATCAATTTTATTTAGTATTAAAGGTGCAGTTAGTTAGTTTGGTATGATAATCATTGTTTCCATTACTCGTTAGTTTCTAAACCTTGAACTGATGGTTAGCAATGAAACATGCATAGGTTCCATTTTTTGTTGGTCCTGAACATAAAAGATTGATTTTGGAGTCTGCTGCAACAAAGTGGAGGCAGTTCAAGTCTCTACTTACTTCCAAGTACACTATCCCCTATTTGGATGACCCTGAAGCCTTGTGATATCCTCTGGATGATTATCCTGTCATCCATGCTGATCATTGGACATAATTTGTCAAATAGCGGACAAAGGCCTCATTCTAGGTATAAATGCATTTGTAGTATAATCTGTTTGTTGTAGTCATATATTATGCAGTTATGTAAATATAGAATACTTATTTAACTATAAGTACCCCTATTTTGTAGGAAAAGCTTCATGAGCAACAAGAGAGCCGCAGCAAGAATAAGTATCCTCATATAATGTCCCGTAAGGGATATGCAGGGTTGGAGGCTAAGTTGGTTAGTGAAACTGTTTTCTACCTTACTGATGTGGAGTTTACACCTTTTCTAATGAATGCATTAACTACTTTACTTTGTAGGCTGACGGAATGAGTGACGACGAAGTTGATAGGGCCACTTTGTGGATAAGAGGATGGCAGACAAAGGATGGCAATTTCAAGGATGAAGAGTAAAAAAATACGACTGAAAAGATAGTTCACCCATAGAAAGCCTATTTTGTATGTATAAGGTTTCTGTAGATGATACGTGATGCTATTTCCTACTCTAAACTGTCAGGCCAACTTGAAGAGAAAGGTTGCGAGCAGAGTACTAAGCGCTGAAGGAACTAATGATGTCTTGACATTGGTGTTGGGGACTCCAGAGCATAGGGGAAGAGTACGAGGAGTAGGAGGTTTTGTCACTCCCTCTACCTACTTCCACCTCCCTAAACGTAGAAAATAGAGCATAGAAGCTACTGTTAGAGTAAGTGTGCAGAAAATATTGTTAGAAGAGAGAGAAAGAAGATAGTAGAGGAGGTAAGGGAGAAGATAATTATGGAAGCGAAAGAATAAGTTATTGCAGATGAGCGGGCTATTTGGGCGGCTAAGTTTGCTGAACTTGAAGCAAAGGTAAATGGAAAAGAAGTTGCAACTATTCAGCCACATGCATCTGGCCAAGGAAGTTGCTCAAGGACAGCTGAGGAGATTGCTCAAGAAACGAATAAAGCTATGTTGGAAGAAGTAGTGAACAATGTGGATGGAAATAAAATTCGGAGCGTTTTTGGAGCAATGGAAAACAAAACCCTCATGCGTAAAAGGAAAGGGACAAAGGTGGTTAAGCAAGGCAAGTTGGATAAATGTCCATGCTCCTAGGAAGATAATGAGTTTCCAAAGTTGGTTGAGAAAGTAGTTGTTAACCGTGAGGAGGTCAATGAGGCTATTGAAGAAAATGTCAATCTGATAGTAGGGGTGGGCGTGGTGCGGTGCGGGTCGATGTTAGGCCAAAACCGCAACCAAACCGCTTTATTCGGTTATGCAATATTCAAAACCGCAACCGCATTTTCAAAAGCCACACCGCCTACTTCGGTTACACCATTTTCCGATGCGGTGCGGATCGGTTTCGGTTGTGTTCGGCTTTTATATAATTTGTTCATTAAATGAGAGTCAAATAACATGTTCATGAAATCAACACGCAGCAGTAAATCAAAGTTCCAAGCAGCAAGTTTCTAAACCAAATCAATAAATCAAAGTTCCAAAGTCCCAAACATCAAGTTCAAAGTACCAAACATCAATTTAATGTTATTACAGACGAAAGTCAAAGGCAGTTTACTTGACCTAGTTGGTGTCGCATTAGGAGTTTGCAATGCTCCACTTCCCTGACAATGAAATCAAAAACAAAATTAACTTGAAACCTTGTGTAGTGAGTGTCTAAAGTCTACACAAAACAATATAATCTTGAGCAATAATAAACTTTATATAACATTACAGACCATTTGAAGACCATTGGTTTCATGTGCATATGAAATATTTCATAATTCAGAAGGCTATTACATATACCAAATCGAAACAAATGCAATCAAACATTCAAACTTACGTCCAATTCTCAAATAATTAAACAAGTAGAAAACCAGAAACAGACGCAAATAACATTTCAAAAGATATCAACCGTGCTCAGAAACCAAATCGCCCCCAGAAACATACAAAGAAATGAACTTCATACTCTTATTCTAAGCAGTGATAACAAAACTAAATCAAGCTGATGCTCATTACCAAATCAAGCTGATACTCTCATGCTTATTAACAAATCAAGCTGATGCTCTCATGCTCATTTGAAGAACTAAAGAAGCAAGCAAGAACTGAAATAACAGAAGCAAGTTGAACCCAAAATCAATTCAAAGTCGAAGTCAAAATCAAGTTGAACCCATATCGATTCCATCCTGAGATGAGATAAGAAGACGTCCTCGGTCGGCGTTAGTCGGTGTCGGCTTCCTTAATCGGCATCTTCGGTCGGTTGTGAGTTGAGAGAGAAGAGCGGCTGTGTCGTTCTGAGTTGAGAGAGATGAGGGAGGCAGAGTCGAAATGAGGTGCTGAGTGGCTAACTTCGGAATTTATTCTATAAGAGCAATCAGGTGCAACGGGAAGTGCGTGCAACCTGATTTCCACAAATCAGAATTAGACAACTATCAAAATAATATTAATATAAATAAAAGTAATATTAATTATCCAGATCGGGTCGGTTTTTTTCGGCCGGTTTACGCACTGAACCTGGTTCCGAACCGGAGAAATCCGGTCCGGTTCGGTCAAGTCATTTTTTCCCCCTTATTTCATTCGATTCTGTCCCCGAGCTAGTTTTCCTGGCCGGTTCGGCCGGTTTTGGACCTCCGGTTCGGTTTCTGCCCACCCCTATTTGATAGATATCAAGGAGTCGGAGAACGATGAGGGGCAGAATATGTGGATTTGACGTTTATTCTACCCACATCAAAGGTAATTTGATTTTACTTCATGCCAATAATGAACTGGCATGGAAAATATGAAAGTTTGATTGTTACCAGTTACCAGTTTTTTGAAAACGTCTCAAGCTTGCATCTTATTCTTTTAAATATGTTACTATTTCAAACATACATAGACAACAGTGATAAAACTTGTTTTTTGGTCCACTTTTTAGTCAAATGTAGCTGAGGTTGAATGCAAGTTGGCAATAGGTTCTGTTGAACATGTTGTTGCTTTGGCCACTGTTATGGAGTGCGAGGATCATTCCCAGCTCATTCATGGCACTCCACTAGGGGATGGTAATATGCGCGTTTCTATCTATGCCGCGCTTAAGGAGAAAGCAAAAGTGTCATTTCCTGTGAAAGATGAAATTGAAACAGTGAAGCAGGCTATGGAGAGTTGGGTAGCATGGCCTAAACACCTAGTCATCAAATCACATATCAAGGTTAGAACTCAGTATAATTCAACCTAGCTACTTTGATGACATTCATTTGTTTGAAGATATTTACTTAACTTTAGATATGCAACATATATTTATGATATATACCTTACATTTATTTTACTATTCTAGAAACCTGCCAAGCATAATGCTGAGAAGAAGAAGAAAAGGAAAGATATATAGGAAGAGGACTTGGAAATTGAATTTGGCTTGGCTAAATTGGCACCATCATTACCAGCTTCATTGAAGATGTTATGTTTGTGGGGTGAAGAGGCATTCAAAGATGGCCATACAATCAGCTTCTACATAGAGCCTGAAGTGTTTGGATATTCTCGCGAGACCTTTATATTGGGAAAAGATGTTCGGCGACTTGCAAGCATGAAGGAAGTAACTGGAACTTGCATTGCAATGTACCAGAGGTAGAAAATATTCAGTTCTTTTATATTATATATATATATATATATATATATATATATATGCTTTCTCCCTAATGCTTCTATAAGAAGTATAGTTTCTGAAACCCAGTGACTTGCTGTAAATTTTTGTTATTAGGTATCTCTAAGATCAATTGAAGGCTTGATGTTCATGTTACCATATAACTCGGGGTAAGTTCATGAAGGTTTGTAATTAAGCTTTCATATATACCTTGTGTCTGAACAAAAAAATTTAGTGTTCAAGATATATGACACTTTGTATGCATGTAGTGATCATTGGATGTTGACACTTGTTGATCCGGAGAAGGAAACTGCCTATTTTATGGATCCGCTAAAAAAACGCTTACCCACAAGAGATTGGATGTCTATCGTGGAAACGTAAGTCGCTCGTTTACATATTGATCACACATGCCTCAAATTTATGAAATCTGTTTAATACACTTGTTGCCTCCTTTCCTATATAGTACATCATTGATCATATTGTTGTTTGGTATAGTGCTATACGTGTGTATAATGCTGAAAAGAATAGGCAAGGCCGGAGTTCAATCCAATGGAAAAATTTGGCTGTAAGCAGTTTCACCCCTTCTACTTCCAGAAAACAGTATTTCATTTTTACTTTTCACTTATTGATTCATTTATTTGTGTTTAGGGCATTCCTCCCCAACCTACCAATAAGGAGTGTGGGTAGTTTATCAGGCGATACATGAGAGATATCATTGAGGATAAAGATTTGTCATTGTTTCCTTCCAAGGTATCAACATAGCTATAATTATAGTCACTGGACTCAATTTCTCATAACTTTGTTATTATGTCATGCCTTATTCACTAAAATGATTTAGGGCAAACTACTGTATGGCTTCGTCCTCGTTTCAGTCCCTGCCTTTCTTATTTAATCCCAAAAGTCCCTGAACTCACAATTTTTAGTCCAACCGGTCCATCTCCTCCATTTTCTCCGGTTTCTTGATGACGTGTCAGTCACTCCTTGCCAGCTCAGCGCCACGTAAGGCATCCATTGTGTAAAGTGACGAGAATACCCCTGCTTCAGTTTTTTCCAAAATTTCCTCCGTCTTATTTCTTATCTACTGTTCTCCTTCTTCCTCTTCTCCACTCTTAATCGCATATGCAGAGGGACCTTGGAGACGGAACCGATTGCAAATCTCCATCTACTCTAAATTCAAAGGTCTTCAACTCTTAATAGCATATGCAGAGGGACCTTGGGCTTTTCGGCGACGGCGAAGTTGAGATCGGAGAGGAGATCAAAGTAGAGAAGCAGCTCCGGTGGCTTCTGGGCGTGAAAGGGTCCGACGGGTGTTGGTACGAAGTGGGTGTAGAACGAGGTCGGAGCCGGAGTCGTTGTGGAGAACGAGGTCGCTGCCTTCTTGGGCGTTGACCTCTGTTTTGGGGTTTGTTCAATTTTTCTGGGTTTTGTGTTTAATTTGTGAGTTTTGGTGACTTGGATTTTTCAGGGTTTTGATTGGTGGTAACGATCGAAGCAGAGGAGATCGAAGCAAGAAGTTTCTCCAGTTCGTCCGTAAGAGTTTCCTTTTTCTTACAAAGAGATTCTCTCTCTCTCTTGTCATCCTCTACTGAAGTCTCAATAGAACTATTTAAGATTGATACAGAAGAAGGGCTGGGTTCGGGAAGCGAATCAGTTCCGTCGGCGATGATGACGTCATCGGCGTCGAAAGGGAGAGAGTGAGCGTTGGCATCTCTGGTGTAACCGATTCTTAATCCGGTGACTCTTTTTTTCTTCCGGGAACTGGAATTCTGTTTGATATGGTTTTGATCGGACCTTCTTGGTCTTGGTCTAGTGGTGGTGGTGGGGTTTGGAATTGGATTGAAATTCTGCATATGCTATTAAGATTGAACTCTTCGTTGATAATTGGATTGAAGTTCTGTTTCTTTGAAGTTTTTGCTATGGAAAATGGATTTGAATTGTGTTATTATGGAAATGGAGAACTGCCGGAATCGATGGGCAGGCATGGGAGTAGAGAAGAGGAAGAAGGAGAACAGTAGATAAGAAAGAAGACGGAGGAAATTTTGGAAAAAACTAAAGCAGGGATATTCTCGTCACTTTACACAATGGATGCCTTACGTGGCGCTGAGCTGGCAAAGAGTGACTGACACGTCATCAAGCAACCGGAGAAAATGGAGGAGATGGACCGGTTGGACTAAAAATTGTGAGTTCAAGGACTTTTGGGATTAAATCAGAAAAGCAGGGACTGAAACGAGAACGAAACCATACTTCAGGGACTAAACAGTAGTTTGCCCAATGATTTAAGTAATCCCTATGATATAATAAATCAATTTCAGTGGGAGAGGAGAGGTAGCAGCCAATACACCCAAGCAGATATTGATCAAGTGCGAAATGAATGGGGGAAGTTTGTTGTCAACAAATATGTGCATGAGCCATGAAGTAGCGCGCTTGTTGCTGGTACATTTTTGCTAAGGAAAGCATCTTTGTTGTGCTTCTTTGCTGGTACATTGTCATGCACCATGTGTGGCATGTTTTGAAACAATATATGTATCAGCTTTTTGATGTCTCAAGTAGATGGGCATGCACTAGAATGCTTTTCTTGCTTAAAATGTTGGCTTCAATGATTAGTGGTTTGCAATGTTTATAATTGATGGTTTACAATGGATATATTTGATGCACTACTGTTCATTTAGTAAATGGACCAAATGGATGCACAATTTAATTCAGGAATGAGATGTTCAAATGATCGGATAATAGAATAGATATAATGAAACCGCCCGTTGTCTGAATGGCCAAAATTGAGACAAACATAAATTGCAATCATTCATATCACACATCGATTTTTAACAAGTCACTGTCTTCTAATTCATACTCACACAACAGAAACAATTGAACTCTGTTGTCCCAAAAGTTCATCAGACAACAGAAGCAACATAACTCTGTTATCCTAAAAGTAAATCATACAACAGAAGCAATTACACTCAGTTGTCCCAAAGGTATATTATACAACAGATATAGTTCAAGAACTGAAGTTTGAAGCTCAATCAGACAACACATAAAATCAAAGTATGTTGTCTGACATGCTTAACATACAACAACTTGAAAACAAGCACTGTTGTTTGAAGGCAGCGCCTCAACTGCTGCGCAGCTGCGCCTGGCATCTGCCAAGCTATCAGACAACATTTATAACACATACATGTCGCCTGTGTGTTTCTCATATAACTGTGTTCCACCGTGGTCTGAATTTTCAACAGACAACGGCTCGGTCTACAACGGTGGCATCAGAAATCACACAACGGTTTTCTCCCGTCTTCTGATAAGGTTTTTGGCATAGTGGTATAAAACTGACTTTGATCGGTTTAGGGCAATTTTTCTGCTAGAACCAGGCATTAAAATTATATGTTGCATTTGCATTTTTTGACATTGAGAGGAAACTCAGTAGCTTATGTTCGGTATCGTTATCATAACCATATGTACCGAGATTGTAACTTGATCTATCCAAATTCAGTTCAAAACTATATAAAAGATTGAGAAAAAAAATAAAGGAAATGAGAGAGAGAGAGAGAGAGAGAGAGAGAGGACTCTCTGAGCTCTTTTTGGTCCAAGAAATAAATTGGAAACCGTCTAAAGTCAGGTCATCTGATCGTTGGATTGGTTTGACCGGATCAATAAGAAGATGTCATGCCCGGAAATACGAGTGTTTCTGTATTTACAGGAATATGAGTGTTTTTGCTAGCTAGTTCGAGAGGGAGGCATAAGTCTGTTAAGTATATATTAAGATCTGGATTCGGTTGTCGTGCAAGTTTGCTTAGAATGCAGATTGCTTAGGTAGCCACATGCACGTCACGTGGTGACAATTTGCAAAATTAATCGGATTTAACCAGTATCCCCATACGTGCAAGATGAGAAACTAAGTAGGAGTGAGAGCGAGATCATTAAGTTGTGCAACATGAACTAAGCAAGATGATCATCGTCATTTGCAGCTGTGGGTTGAATATCGCACATGGTAGGCGTTGCAATGGAGAGGGATTAGTTGGCTCTCGTTAGTTGAAGGTCATTCTGACAATCGGAAATCCGTTTTCGGCTAGGAATTCTGGCAAGGTGATTTGGGTATGCTTCTTTTCAGAGGTGGAATATGAGATTGTATGTTAGACTTATGACCGAGTACGTATGAATGAATTTTTCATGGGTTTCTAGTTGTTAATGGAATTTGCAGACTCTCTCAACCTGTGAAGGCTGAATCTCAACTCTTTCATTCAAAATGTAGTAAACAATATGAAATTTTTCTAAGAGCCTAAACGGGTTGTACCATGTAAGTAGTTTAGTGACTTGATTTCAAGAAGAAAAGAAGAACCGATGACATTGCCTAGTCACAGAAGTTATGAGGAGGCTCCGAAAGTCTGAAGGAGAGAGAGGAGCCATGTCACTCTTTGATGAAATGATTTTGTTTTAATGAGTCTTAATTTACTGTGGGTCGAATGCCCCCCCCTAAAACCTCCATATTGAGTTCGCCGTTCTTTACACAAAAAAAAATAAAAAATAGAAAATGCTGTATCACACCAAGATGTCTATTCATTTTAATCGTCAATTGGGTTTCTTGAAATTATAGTAAACTTTTAATTGATCCTCAATGGACTAGGTAGTTTTTTTCTTTGAAATTTAGAACTACTAGTTGCAAAAGAATAAAAACCTGAGCAGAAATTTTTGGTTCCATGTTATTAGTTTTGCTCATTCATAGAATCATAGTCGGGTTATCAATGAAAAAGCTCCCAAGTTTAGCTGTGAAATTTGGGTTGAGCGTTTTGACCGATATCGAAACAACAGTAGACCGGGTCAATTTTTTTACACAATACCTATTACTACACGATAAATATATGAATAATGTCAAATTTATTGATTTTTCATTTTATTGTTTTCCATTCCTCGAAATCTTTATATGACAAGATATCTGTGAAGTTTATCGATTTTTCATTTTAATTTTGTTCAACTATACAGCACCTATATTACATGATAAATACATGGGTACATACTACTACTCATAAAAATTTGAGAAATTAAAGTGGAATTATTCAAAATTGAGTCTATGATCTCATTGATTGTTTTGGAATTGAAGTCTTCTTGAAGTGAAATCTTCAACTTATGGGCTCGATCATAAAACATGTGAGACCGAAAATTTTTAGAAAATTTTTCGGACACCCGAACTATTTATTACAATTTTCTAAATTTTTGAAATTAAGAAAAAAGATACTTAAAAAAAAAAAAATTAACGCAGTGCAATCTAAGCTGTTTATAAACCTACTGCTTGATCTGAGCTGTTGATTGAAGTTTTATTTTGGACTATAAAAACCCGATTCAGATAGAATGGCCCAAAAGCATCAGGCCTCTTGATCTGAGATGTTGACTTTGGACTATAAAAACGCCTGTGGTCTTGGTTTGTCAATTGGTCGAGCGTGGGGGGAGAATTGAAGGCTGAAAGTTGGGCAGCTCCGAGTGATAATTCGAAGACTCAAAGATAATCCCAGATGAAAGACTAGTTGTGTGTATTAATGCAGAGTAAGTGTTGTTGTGAACTCTACTTAGTTCGATTTAGACTGCTTTCGCATCAAATTAGTACACCTCTACGGCATGCTTCTCCAACTCAAGCGTCGGCGAGGAGCCAGAGATTTTTGAGAATTAAGGTGGAAGAACCGTATGGTTTTGTTAATCGGAGATTCAGGGCTGTGGGTATTGCAGTCATGATCTCCAGGTATTTCAATTAAAGTACCTTACCCGAAACCCTCAGTTGCATACTTGTATGTTCAACATAGAACTATGAACTATTGCATAAGGGAGGAGAGACCAACCCATTCAAATACATTTCATTGTCAATTTATCAATCCCGTGTATCGCACACAGCCCATATGCAAGGGCAGAATTACACGTGAATAATCAAAGAACCCTACCTAAATATTAGTTGGTCAATTACATGGTCATACAGTCTCACTCAAGACTTTGTGAGTTTTGTTCAAATTAATAGAATGATCGAGGAATCAGTACTTCCTCTGGATGTTCATCCATTCCCAAAATGCTAGCTTTTGAGAATTTCCGGCCCAAACGGGTTATCGGAGTTCATCTCATTTTAGGTAGTACGCCACAATGCCATATACCCCTCTGTAACCAAAGACGCTTCAATCTTTTACAGTTTTACATGAACCACAAACATATTTCAATCAATGGTGAACCACTAATTCCACATTTGGGAGCTCTGACCCTGATAGTAGTGTGTTATCTATCCTGCACTCAGAGCTCTGACTTCAAGAACTATTCTTTCATCCATGGTTTCGGTCTCCGGTGCATGTTCATCCTTTTCGTCTCGTTGTCATCTGTGGAAAAGAAATTATAATTTTTGCGTGTTGATGATTTCAGTCCGAGGATTGAAAAGGGTGTCAGTGGTTTCTGTGTTTGTTAATAACATGCTACTTACCCATTGGTGTTTCGAATATAAAAAAGCAGATCCCAATAACAATGTAGCAGAGAATAAGAACCAATCCTTTCACATAATGGGAAGTTCCATCCTGTAAAACAAAAGGAATTTGAGTTAGAAGACTCTAATATATAGGAAGTTATGAATGTATGTAACATGAATGTGAAGATTACCTGTAGAGCAATTGATGTGGTGATCACTGCTAGAGCAAGAGACACCGTCTCGATGAGATTGAAGTTAATATCCATGTTAATGCCCATTATCCAAGCAACTACGACGCACGATGGCACCTAATCGGTGACAATTAACAGAATACTTTCATGTTAGCTTCTCATAATGTTAGCTTAGGAAGTCAAAAAACTTCAAGAACTCATGAAGTTTTAGCTTCAATTATGAATTCGCACCACGAACATAAGGATCTGAGTTGCAGATCCCAAAGAGATTCCTAAAGATATATCCTGCAATTGCCCAAAAGAAAATCATGCAGATTTTACAGAAGAAAACAATTGGACTCTCCAATTTGCCATTTTATTGAAAAGGGGAAAGGAAACCTGAATTTATTTGTGGGGGTATATGTTACTGAATATATGTTTTAGTTTTGCTCACCAACTTGTTTTTAAGAGCAAATATGATTGAACCTGCATGCTCAGCTGCATTTCCAAGAATTGGAACCAAGATGAGGCTGAGGAAGCTCACAGACAAACCCCAAGATTTTGATGCATCCTAATACATTAGGAATTTCAGTGCATGTTAAAGTGTACATTCTCATTAAAGTCACATTATATAAAATACTAAAAATAGTAGGAATTACCTCTATTGTGCCAACCACATACTCAGACAACCAAGCTGTGGTGATTGTAACAACAAATAACCAAACAAATCCACTCCAGAAAGCTACTACAGCCACATCATCATCCTCATCATCATTTGATTCCTGATCAGCAGTTGCACATTTTATCAAATTCATTTAAACAAAAACTCTAATGACAGTTGCATATAGCACAATTATACGTCCTCATTGGTGGTGATTCACAGTGTTATCCCTGTCTTGTAGTTGAAAAATTCCTAAGAACACCTTTGGGGTGAGTGCCGTTACCAGCTTAGTCCGCAACCTTAATTCTGTTAAGATTACATCAAAATGGGCTCTTGAGATGTGATGGTCTTAAGTGCATTTTGACGGAACTAAGGATTTGGACTAGGATTAGCAAGGGCATTCACCTCATGTGAATTACGGGAATTCTTTTACCATATAGGTAACAATGTGAATCACCCACACAAGGGGTATATAACCCATGTTCTTAGCTTTGTTTTTTCCCTTAATGTACTTCCTGCATAAGTTACATCCTGTACTAAAAGGGTGAAATCAATAAAGTACATCAGAAAGTCAGCATTTTAAACTGAAGTTGAGGGATAGTTACTTCGAGTGATTCGAAAAATGTGCGGTGAGTCCATAACTGGAAGAACAGGTATGTAGCATATGAAAGCAGCATAATGATACAAAGGGCCCTTGATAGCTCGAGTGTTTGGCCTTCTGTTACAGTAGAGTCCCCGGCATATGGAAGCAACATAGGCAGCATGTGACAGAATGCACCTAGCATTAGAAGGAGCGAGTTCACATGGGCCTGCCTCTGCCAATTAAATAGAATTAGAATACGAAAATTTATATGAATTTTGCTAGTTGGGTATTCCAGATTGTGATGAGATCTTACTCTTTCAAATTTTTGCTCACTTCTTAGGTTGGCAAGGCCACCACAGAAAAGCGACGTCCCGAGGACTAAAAGAAGATTTGAAAGAACTGAACCCAAGAGAGAGTACTTGAGCAACTGCAATTTGTTTTGACTTAGAGCTGAAATTGCAATAATTAGCTCTGTGGCATTTCCAAATGTTGCATTTAGAAGACCTCCCACTGCAAATGAAATCGAGTTAGTGACAGTTTTATACTCAATTCAACCAAACAAATTTACATAGGGGAAATGAATTTTTAGGTACCTGTTGGACCAGTGTAGTATGATACTTGTCTGCAATGTGAAATACAAAATGCCAGTGGAAAGGGATTAACTAAAAAGAATTGTGTACAATCAGCATTTGAAAATTAACTTTATAGTTGATAAGAACTTGTTGTATGACTTACTCTGTGAGAAAGCTGACTCGCTCAGCGAGTAAGGTTAGTCCAAGCAAGCTCATAGAAAAAACCCAGGCCTGTCAAGATGAAAGAGAAGATAGTTGGAAGGACTACTTTCCAAGATGAACCTATAGATTAGAAGTGATTCTTGACCTTTATTCAATGTTGGTCTTGTTGATATGATAGCGCTCTTATTGGACGGAGTTTTTTCTAACTATCAAAAGCGCTTTTAGCAAGTTTGATGAAAATAGTTTGAAGTGCTTTCAGAATTACAGATAATATTTTATCAGGAAGCACCTGATCACAAAGTCACAAGTGCTCCCAAGTGCTTTTGAAGAAACGATTGATTTCGGTCTTATAAAAGTCATGCTCTTTTAACAACAAAGCGCTTCCAACTAAATTTCTATTGAACAAATGTGCTTCCTACTATAGATTCTATGAATCCTCAATCCTTGCATTTAGTGATCTATATAACAGTATATGTCATTATCTCCATATCAACCAAGTTAGCCATAAAGAAATTACTGAATTCTAAGCATACAAAGTTAACAAGCACTGACCTTTCCAAAGCCACAGTAGACAGCAACAAAGGATAGAGGAATGGTGGGAAGGAGTACTGAAAGCTTGGTCCCCAAAAGAACAACCTGAAAATTGATGAGTACCTTCCTAACCTTCCCATTTTGCACACTAAAAGGTAGTAGTGTAGGAAACGACTTGTTTTGCAGCGGAGAAGATGACAATCGTCTATCAGTCATGCCATGGTGAACCTCCTCCTCGTTACTACTTGTGCCCTTCAAGTTGCCATTTTCCAAGAGGTGTTCTTTGTTCGAATCCATGTTGTAAGTTGGTGCCACAAACAAAACTGGAATAGAGCAACTGAACAGAGAAGAATGAATTTTCTGTTTTAGTATAGACGTATAGGTTCAAGTTTTGGTTGAGAGGCTAATTTAGGTCTTTAATATACAGTTGTCAGTAACTCTCAGAATTCATTGGAATGGACCTAATGGTTCCCCATGTGTATGACATTAGCACTGACATACCTGCCATAACATTTAGCTGAGATAACCGTGGTTTGGTGAATGATGCATGCTAAACTGCAAAAGTTCTATTATAATCTGGAGTATGACATACTCTAGTGTGCGGTAAAAGAATTTGAAATAGAATATATATATTAGGATTGAAATGGACATCTGGGAATTTCAAATGTGCAGAAGGTAATCTGTGTAACACAATTATTGGAAATGTTTATTATGTAGGTCATCTTTCAAGTATCAAGACTACCATCCATGTGAAAAATTAGCCAAATCAATCCTTTAATTATCATATGTACCATCAATAATATCTTGGTTTTAGGGAAAGGTTAATTGTAGAAATTTCAATATGACCAAACCATTTCCGATTGGCTGATCTTTTTTGGATGACAATATTTGCAGAAAGACCTAAAAATGAACAGTTGCAAACTTCTGCGGTGCATTTTATACCAATTTTAACTAACACTAATAGCTCTCCTATTTACTGAATTGCAATTCAGCAATGTCTTTGAAGATTTTACTGGGTTTGATTAGAACTGCCAAAGAAGTAAAAACGCACAAATGACAAAGACAAGCCACCAACTCAGATCCATGGATTTAACATGTTGTCTCCGTTTCTGGTACATCATGTTAACTACTAATCCGATGCGTAAAATGATGAAGTTGGTTGAAAAAAATAAAAAATAACAGCACTGTAAAGAAAATCAAAAAAGAAAAAACCAATTGTTGATCAACTAACCTTCTTCTAATTCCTTTAGCTTTTATCCAAAAAGAAAAAATCCTGATGTGGTTCACCATGCAATTATCTGGAAGAATGATTATGGCCTTCTTCCCTGCAGAGATGAATAATTGCTTTTGGGATCATTAACCATTAAAATCACTTCTACCATGATCTTTGTATTTTTGGCTTCAGTCCTGTATTTGGTTATTTCATTTTTATGGGAAGGACTTAATGGGAATTAACATTAATAAAGCTTTTTTTTTGTTTGGTGGTGCCACTGCTAGAACATCGTTTTGACTTTTGATAGAGACCATCCATCCAAGTATTACATGGATGTTATTGTAAAACCATTCAGAAAGTAAATCATCTCTCAGAGATTTGTTGCAAATTACGATCTCACACATGCTAAATGCAATTGTGCTCAACAATACAAAACCATTTTCAAGACTAGTTCTTTCAGTTCATATTCCTAATTCCAATGTGCAAAATGCAGATCACTCAAGAATATCAGCCACCAAAGAAAAGAATGGTGGCCATGCCAATACGAGATGGTTAATTCTAAGTATAGCTTCTAAGAATTCACTATTTGGTTGCCGTTTGTAGTAGTTTCTCTAGGTTTGATGCAATACACCCGGGATCCCAGATGCTTTACTTCAAGACCAGCATCCTCACACCCCGTGAAGAACAGTGATTCGTCCTCTTTTCCAATTCTTCGTCTCCAACTCATCAGAAATGACGGCCGAGGTAAACTGAAAGATTGTCCTGTGAGCAAGAAGTAAATAAAAATTAGCATAGATTTAGGCATCTACTATGTAAATCAATAGAATTTTCCACCATACTACCAGTTGGCTCATCCTTGGGTCGAGGCTGTGATTCATTCTCCTTTGGCTTGTAAGATGTGAGGAGAAACGAAAGAGTTTTTATCAAATTTGGATACTGTTTCACATCTGCAAGCAACCAAGCTATATGAACAGTTTGCAATTGTTTCTGAGAAAAAATGAATTGAATCATGGCGGTAAGAAACTTACACAATAAGATATCACTCGCAATAATTAGGTCCCAGTCTGGATCCCTATTGGGGAAGCTGTCACTCCAGGTATCTGGAAAAAAAAAGTATGTTCATGAATTTAACAAAATCCTATCCACAATATTTAAAAAACAAAATGAATCAATTATGCCAATACAATTTCAGTCTTGCGCACATCAAATCAAAGTCGAACCAACACAAAAACAAAATGCAAGAATGAACAGAAGTTTGAATGGCATGAAACTAAAAACAAACAAGGATCCACATTTGCACAGTACAGGGGAGAACAAAAAAAAAGCACCAGTATCAGAATGTCCGGGAAGAACTTAGCAGATGATATTTTTGAATTCCTTTTTATGATGTGAAATTTTTTTCCAACAATTCAGAACAATGAAAGTTCAAACCAAAATAGAATATCCAATGACATTCAGTTTAGGCAGTTAGAACCCCAAAATTTAGCATCTGCAATAGTTAAGACTTAAATGTCAGAACTCACGCTTTATATGAGGGAGAGCAGGTGCAATTCCATTTACCCTGCAGTTGTAAGCTATATTCTCTTCAATTTCTTGATCATTATAGTCTGATGTAGTGATGTCAAGATTACACAATCTTCGTAGGAAAATGGCCAAAGCACCAGTACCACTGCCAGTAAGTAAATTAACATCAGCAAAATTGACTAATAAACTATCAAACTCAAAATATATTCCAAGCAGTTTAATTATTGACAAATTAAATAGTCATATATATGGTATAATATGAATGAAGAACATCCGATGGAAAAGCAAAACCTATGAGTTAGATTCAATTTATCACTGTGAAGTCGACATGTCATGTTTTATCACAGTTTAAAGCCACAGGATTTGAACATTTAATTAGAAAAGAAGTAGAAAACAGAAAACAGTAATGTTACACTCTGTATCTAGGGTTCATGAGAAGACATTGCGTACATCTTTGCACAAGTTTTCCTGAGAAATCAGTCCAACTACCGGCAGGTAAACAAAACTTCATCTTACAGACAACTAAAGGAAGGTATACCATATATTTAAAAAGATAGTATTAACATAATGTAATTATTACTTGGGAGCCCTGAGGTCAAAGAAGAGAAAAAATAATGCATTCAAGTATTATTTGTCCATGCCTGGCCAGAAGTGTGATGATTCCACTAACAAATGGATGTCAAAGCTTTGAGAAATACCTGCCCAGTTCAATACAATGCCGTCCCTCAATCAATGGCCTGTTTTGAACTAACCATTCTGCAAATGCAAATGTCCCCGGCCAGAGTAAATTGGCATTCAGCTGATGAAATGAAAATTCTCGAACGATCAATTCCTGCAACAAACCAAGATTCAAATAGTTATTTCAATAACTTGAGTTTCAAACTCTAGAGTCCCGGCGCGGGGGGAGGTGCTGGGCGGTTGGGTTGGTGTTGTTCACAGCTTTATCAAACTAACTCTCATATAAGAGCTGCTACTACTCCTCAAAGTGAATGCACCACTATGTATCCAATTTCATAGAATTAAATCTATATACACGCTTGTCTATCTTTATGATCTCTCCATTAAACAAGTATCAAGTTAAAAATTTGTTTCTAAGCAAGAATCATAAATGTAAACTCTTAACAAGTTTGCAAATTTCATTTCAGCAGATAACCATTTGGTTCACAGATTCCACATTCTGTCACAATCGTGATTACTAATTACAGTTACACTAAAGCTCCAATGTACTGATGAAAAGCCTTTTGCTTGTCACCAGCCATAGAAATTTAAAGTGGAAACTCACACATTCCATCAGTCAAGCTCAAAACTTTCAATAGGGAAAGATCAACTCTGACATTATAAATATCAATACAAGTTTACAAATGGACCTATGAAAGTCAAAATTCCGTTTCTGGGTGTTGACCTGACAAAAAAGAATAGATATTTACCATTCCAGGAAACTGATGCTTCCTCTCTACGAAGCTTTGCTGGGTCTCTGTGTTTTCCTCACCTGCAAATAACAACACCCAGTAAGTCAAAATTTCACTAAATTGAGAGTTGGTTAGAGAAACAGAGAGAGTGTATGTATGTACCACTGGAAGAGTCATCGTCGTTGGCAAAAAGGGAAGATGGGGAAAAGAGAGCTATGTCCATCTTTGCTTCTTCTGCTCAGAAATCAAACCTAGAAGGAATTGCTTGCTTGCTTAACAATGGAGAACACTGTTGTTTCAGGGAAAGGGGGGGCATAGGCAACGATGGCCCATAAAGCCCACCAAAGGAGATGTGCAATGGGCAAAGCAAGGACCAGCCCACAGTGTTTTTTTTTCTTTTTGATAATTTTTTTTAATTTCTAAATTTGTTTTATAAAATGAATATATGATTATTTTGTTTAATCAATTAATGGTTTTATTTAACATGATTGGAGAAACATCCTGGGAAATGATAACTTTTTAAAGTGCAGAAGTGCTGGAGTAGGGTTTTGTAGCAATTGTCCAAATTTTTGCAAAGGGTAAGTAAAAAAAGTAGTGAGTATCTGTTTAAAGTTTATGGCTCCACGGAGATAAATTTTTTGGCTTAGTTCTCGTCTCAGAAATAACATGATAGTTTTATTATTTGGATTTTGGGGATGGAATGCGGGATTGGGGAGCAAATTTGGCCTATATTACATCATTTTCTTCTAATTTAGAAAATGATGGCTCAATCATTGTTCATTCTGGATTTGGGTACACTTAGCCCAGGTTACATTGTCATGGTTGAAGATTATGGAATCTGATATGTTTTTCAACTTTCATGTTGTTATTTCAACTAGCTTGCAAACATTTGCTCTGCATCTATAAGAAAATTTCTCAATTTTTTTTTTTGATTAAGGAATAATTCATTCATATGCAAAGAACTACAATAAGGAGTATATAGTGGCCTCATTAAACCTTCCATAAATCTGATAGGAAGAGTACCACACTCCATTTAACAATACTCAAGTACTTGACTCATAAACTAAAACTGAGGAGAGACACTGTGGCTCAATCAACCACCAATAGGTACGAAAAGGCAAAGATAAAGCCTCCCTTGCTACCCGATGTGCAGCGTTATTACAAACTCTGGGAACATAGCCCCACCTACAGGACTGAAAGGAACTTAAGAGAGTCTTTGCTTCATATACCAAAGCACCATCAATGCTAAAGTCTTCCGGAGTATAGTCCAAGGCCAAGATCACATTCTGAGCATCACCTTCAATTAGAAAGAAAAAAAAATAGTAAAAATTATTTTTAAAAAATACAAAATGTTAGGAAATTATATGATAGTGGATACAATTAAAATGTTAGGAAATTAAAATTGCAAACACCATTCAAAATGTTTATTATGTCGTTGAGTGGTCGAGTACAATATCGATTAAAATTGTGTCGCTGAACGGTCAATTATAATATCAAATAAAGTAATGATGAAACAATAGGGAATCTAAAAAGTGAAAGGGTTTTACACTTTTACTCGTGTGATCGGTGTGATTTGACTCCCTGGCTTTGATTTTTTTAATGTGATTTATTCATTTGAACTTTTGAAGGTTGGCCATTTGCGGTGGTGATAGGGTAGTGAAGTTGGGAGAGACTGACCTTTTTTAGGGATGCTAGGCTATTTCTCTCTTTTCTATAAAGATAGAAGTGAACTGAAAAATAGCTCAAGGGCTATAGATGGAGAAAAAAAAAAAAAAAACTTTAACCGTTATTGTGTAATTTAACAGTAAAAACTATAAAAAGTTAACACATGTCAGATTGTGACTCACACACACTCATCTTAAGTGTGAGCCTAGCACTTTCCCTTTTCTTCTATCTCGCACCAAACAAGACGTAGAACGTGTACGATACGTAGTTGAAAAGTGTGAAACCTAACCCCAGTGCTTAGTCGTTACGAACGAGAAAGGGCCTATATATTACGTTACGAACCAGAAACGGCCTACATATTACGTTAGTCCTTGCCTCGTCAGAACTGAAACAACCAGAGAATCCATACCAGTAACACCTCCAGGGTAATCACAGAGAGAGAGAGAGAGAGAGAGAGAGAGAGCTCTGTAGGCTGATTTAGAGAGAGAGAGGGATGGTGGGACCTTCAAGACCTCAGTTTGTGCTGTTTGGCTCCTCCATCGTTCAGTACAGTTTCAGCAATGGAGGCTGGGGTGCCATTCTTGCAGACTTATATTCTCGTAAGGTACTGGTTTCTCTGTTTCTCACTTATTCTTAATCATGTCATTAATAAAAGCTAATTCCTCATGCATGGTTGATGGTTGATCAACTTCCTCGACTTGTTAAGTTCTGGGCTTCCATGGAATAAATTGGAATGGGAATTCTTGATCATCAAAGAATATTATTTCCTTCTGTTTATTTATTTGTTATTTATTTTGTGTATTTTTGTGTTGTTTAATAAGGAAAATTAAGATTTCTTGTCAAACATATTTTAACTATTAAGGCTGATCAGAACTAATCAACATGATTAGTTCATACACATGGGTACGGTGATTACCATAATTTCTCGGTGGTGGGTTCCATGTTCCTTGATCAATCTCTTTCAACTTTATTCATGCATATGCTCTTCTTATCTTGCATAGTTGCATGCATCTTGTTATCTCTGTTTGGCCAATTATAAATTGCTCACTGATTGATTGATTATATAAGCTCGTTATGTTTAAATTTTATTAATTGTGTTTTGCTTCCAACAATCAACACTGCTGCCGAGTTTTGTTTGTAATTCTATGGGGTGAAAAAGATAATAATTGATATAACACGTTATGGTTGTTAGTTTGATATACACTGTTTGGTGTGAATTCGTTGTATTAGATAGATTATTATTTATTGCTTTGTAGATGTAATAATGTATAAGAAGAGTACATTCTTGGGGTCTTGGTTAAGTCTCTGTCTCTTTAAGGGTTGGGGACCGGTTGTTCTTTGTGAAGTCAGGTAGCTAGATTGGATTTGGAGATGAAGTAAACAAGTCGGGATCAATTCTTTTGTAATAACTTATCACTTATTATTAGATTAAACCTGTATAAGAGTATGGGAATGTAGCTAGGGTCTAAATTATAATAGAGAAGATCTAAATTATAATATAGAAGCAAATGGACCACCACTATATATTGGGAGAATTTTTGTTAGTGGGAACACCAAACACACCATACTGGTTTTATTCCACTATAACCTAACAAGCACTAAATAGCCAATTAAAGAAGGAAAGGTTCGAGGACTATAGATGAAAAGTCGGGCCTGGGTGTTTCTACAAGTAGTTTAATCTTCTGGGTAGTGGTTGCTTTACTTCTGTTTCCATCGATAGGATGAGCCACCTAGTCAAGCTCATTTGTCTCTTTCTTAAAGAAACATTGCTTATCTAAGATTCTAAGAACAATAGTCAACATGTGTATGCAAGATTTGGGTCGTAATATATATGATGGTTCCTTTTAAGATCTGAAAAGTTGCGTTTAAAAGACCATTATACAACTTCCTTCCCCAATTCAAATTTTACCTTACCCTCAAGGATCTACTCACCATGGGTGAGGTTTACTCTTAATTTTCTTTTATCCATCTTTCAAACAACATACTTCAAGGGTGTAATGGTAACACCGACCCCTTTGTGCTTTTGTGGTTCTTCTTTTGGTTAACCTAGAGGATGATATTGGTGTCCACTATATGTTTGAAGTTAAACATGCTTAAGTTTTTATGTAAATTGCATCTTGTGTGAATAGGCTGATATACTTCTTCGAGGATACGCTGGTTGGAACTCGAGGCGTGCTGTAAAGGTTTTAGAGCAGGTTTTTCCAAAGGTATTCTGTACTTACTGAATTCAGACTCGGGTTCAAGAACTTTATACCATTTAATTAGTGACTGCAAGTTGAGTAGGAAATGCTTCCTGATATTTTGTGTAGTTTGTTGCTGATGTTGTGTAACTGTGTTTTGACATAGGATGCAACTATTCAGCCATCATTGGTGATAGTCTATTTCGGTGGTAATGATTCAATGCGCCCTAATCCACTAGGCCTAGGCCCTCATGTACCTCTTTCTGAATATGTGGAAAATATGAGGAAGATTGCTACTCATTTACAGAGCCTTTCAGAGAAAACTCGCATTATCTTTCTCTCTGCTCCTCCTGTCAACGAGGAACAAATTCGTGAGCATTTAAGGTACTTAGTTATGATAAAAATATTGTGTTAGGTTTCTTCGTTTCCTTCTTCAGAGTTCTAAGAGCTTTTTTTATCCCCCTTCCATTTCTCCATTTTCAAAATGAGAACCAGTGGCATAATTGGGGAGCTGAATCGAACAAACAAGCTATGCAAAATATATTCAGATGCTTGTTTAGAGCTGTGCAGAGAGATGGATATCAAGGCTGTTGATCTCTTCACTTCAATTCAGAAGAGAAAAAACTGGGAAACTACTTGCTTTACGTAAGTTCGATTTCATATAAAAGCTCATGTTTCCATTAACTGAATATTAATCACTGGTTCAATGTATAATATTCTTGGTGCAGTGATGGAGTCCATTTTTCATCTGAGGGGAGCAAGATTGTGGCGGAGGAGATATTACAGGTCCTTAAAGAGGCGAACTGGGAAAGCAGCCTGCATTGGACGTCATTGGCAACGGAATTCGGAGAGGATTCCCCTTATGATCCCGTCGGTATTGATGGAAAAACTATGAATGTCTCAGAGGATGGCGTTGCGAGACTTCTGCAGTGGGGAATAAGCAACGGGTATTAAGAGTTAGACCATACATTTCCATAGCTTGTGTATGTACTTGGTAACATCTCTCACCAATGATCAAACTCATCCGTTCTCCGATTGGTTGAGAACAATTCTTATGCACGTTTACCTTAACTAGTTGCAATGAACGAATCATCACTTCATGTCTTGACCAAATGAGGATAGTATCTCATAATTGATAATTGAAGTGTACGTATGTTGATCGTTGTCATTGAAAAGTCAATAAAGCTCGATATTGTTGAGTCATTCATATCCACTTTCACAAAATATATATTTCCAATATGGGACTTGAGCAATCTTCTTCAAGTAATTAAAATTAAATTAACAAGGAACTGTAAAAACAAACCTACCTCAGTCCTTAGTCCTTACCCGTTACAACGAATGGTCTATCTTATATATTGGTTTATGCTAGCTTTGCTGATAGGTTGGTTTATTCTAGCTTAGCTTGATTGTCAGTATTGCAAGAAACAAAAAAAATCCTATAACAGCTAGCTAGCTAGAGTCGGAAAGATATATAGAGCCTGGACTCTTTTAGCTAGAGGGAGAGATGGTCGGACCAATAAGACCTCAGTTTGTGCTGTTTGGTTCGTCCATCGTCCAGTTCAGTTTCAGCAATGGAGGTTGGGGCGCCATCCTTGCTGACATATATTCTCGTAAGGTATATATACTACTTCTTGGTTATTAATTCTTCATTATCGAACTTGATCTAGCAATAGTTAATTGATTCCTGCTAACAACTGTTTGATCAATTTCCTCAACTTCTTCTTGGGCTTCTAAGGGAAAAATTGGCTATATGATATGGAATTCTTGATGATCAATAGGTATGATAGACACTTATTTTTGTGTTGTTTTTTGAGGAAGATCAACATTTCTTGGCAAAGATGAGCTTTCATGCTTGTTGATAAGTTCATAGTTCATACATGAGCAATCAATCTAATTTTAGTGGTGGGTTCCATGTTTCTTGATCAATCTCTCTCAACTTTATTCATGCATAAATTCTTTATCTTACATGCATGATCTTGTTATCTCTTTTTTGGCCAATTATAGCCCACTCATAGAAGAACCAGCTGAAATTTTCCTTTTTATGGTTAATAATTCCTTTTTTTTTTAGGCAATATTTCCAGCCATAAAAAAAAATAAAAAAAGCTGCTGAGTTTTATTTATGCTCCTATAGTGAAAATGATAACAATATTAGTTCTGTTTTTCTAAGTACAACTTTGATATGCATTTGTACATTTAAGCTTTTAAAATCAATCATTTTTTATCCATTTAAACTTAAAAGAGGTTTTTTTCGTCTCCTCTTTGCAATTACGCCTCACCTTCTATCTATTTGTGTTTCCACTATGGATAAAGTTGACATACGTATACATTGTTGGTACTTGGTCATTTCTCCTACAGTTTAAGCTTAAACTTTTGAGGCTAATGGTTGCTCTTTGAGATGACGAAGTTGAATTGGAATTTGGGGGTGAAAATGGTCTGAATCTAGATTAAATGCTAATATTATTCCACTAAACATATAAGCAAGAGAGAAAGTGAATGAAAGCTAGGATCTGACTTTTAATAGAGAAGACAACCACTATTGAAAGACTTATTAATAATGCACCACACTTTCATAGTTTATTCTAAATCTAACCAACAAGCATTTGGATTCATCTGAGAGAACTTTTTTCTGTGCAAGTAATTTAAGCAGTACTATACATCAGTGAGACAGATAGTAAGCTTATATGTACGTCTCTTTGTTAAAGAGGACATTATGTGTAAGATTCTAATTAAGAACAATGTATATGCAAGGTTTGACTCTTGTTTAAGAGACTTGTATTTTTCATTATCTTCTTATTCAAATCATTTGGTAAAAGACCAATATATCTACAGCTTCCTTTAACAATTTAGATTTTAGCTCCACCTCAAGGGTCTAAAACCATGGCTAATTTTTACCGTAGATTTTTCTATCGTCTTTGAAACGCTTCTTGTGTTTTGACGCTAATATCTTCCCTCTCAGTCAATATGTCTGTTGGCTCAAACTCTTTGTCTCTCCCTCTTTGTTAGCCTAAAGGATGAGGTGGGTCTCTGTCTACTACATTTTCGAGTCTGACTTAAACTTTCATGTTATTGGCTTCACCGATATCTTAGTACATTTTGTGTCATAGGCGGATATACTTGTGCGTGGATACGCTGGTTGGAATTCAAGGAATGGTCTGCAGGCTTTAGAGCAAGTGTTTCCAAAGGTATTCCATTTAGTACCCTAAACCTTTTCTATTTCTTGTAGATGTTGATGTTTCGTAATTCATTTGAACCTTAGGATGCAAGTATCCAGCCATCGTTGGTGATAGTCTATTTTGGTGGTAATGATTCAATGCTGCCGGATCCACTAGGCTTAAGCCTTCACGTACCTCTTCCTGAATATGTAGAAAATATGAGGAAGATTGCTACCCATTTGAAGAGCCTTTCGCAGAAAACCCGCCTTATCTTCCTGACTGCTCCTCCTGTCAACGAGGAACAAATGCGAAAAGCATTTAGGTGCTTATGATTGGTAATTTGTGTTTTCCTTCTTCGTTTTCTTTCTTCATAGTTCTAAGCCCTTTATATTCATGTCAAATGAAACCAGTGGAATCATGCGGGAGAATAGTCGAACAAACAAGCAGTTGCAAATGTATTCAGATGCTTGTGTGGAGCTGTGCAGAGAGATGGATATCAAGGCAGTTGATCTCTTTACTTCAATGCAGAAAAGAAGTGACTGGTCGACTGTATGCTTTACGTGAGTTCGACTGCAGCTTGTGTTTGCACTTGTATCGTTCTTGGTTATTGGTTTCAGTAATCGTGCAATATTTTCTTAACTTTACAACTTGGTTCAGGGATGGAATCCATTTTTCGTCCGAGGGGAGCAAGATCGTGGTGGAGGAGATACTGAAGGTCCTTGAAGAAGCAGACTGGGAACGCCTGCAATGGAACTCATTGCCAACTGAGTTTGAAGAGTTTGCGCCCTATACCGCCTCTCGGGTTTGATGGAGAAAACAAAGTCTGAATATCTCGGCCTTTGCTGGACTCATGCAGAGAGGATTAAGATTAAAACCATACTAGCATTACCAAAGCTTTTTGTATGATAGTAACACTGTAACCACCTTTCCTCCATCAAACTCATAATTGAAAAATCAATAAACATAGTCAGTCCTTTGCTCTCCAAAACAAAATCTGTAACTTACTATTATAAAGCATACACGTCTTTCTACAAGTACATGAAACAAGTGACTGTTATGAGCATTTGTTCTCAATGGTTATATTACATCAAGGGTAGGTCTACAGATTCGGTCTTCACGTGTGCAAAGGATAATGCGATTACAAGCCCAAGCCAATGTATAAAACAAAAGACAAATAAAGGAATAATACATACAAAGGGGCAATAACAACCACAATGAACATGTTACTTCCCCTGCACTAATCCAATGCAACTCGGATGATATCAGCCTACTCCACCAAAGCGCAACATCGATCAAAATTAGACCATACACATCCGCATGTGAAAATCAATCCAAAAAGAGATGAGAAAGCTGAGACTTCCAACAGCTCCAGATAGGTGCATGCTGTTGTGTTCTCAACAGAACATAACTTACGAGGACAGTTGGAACCTGCCACTAGGTTTTTTTCTTCTCCATCCCTAAAATTTTTAAAACAAATAAGAAATGGATTACTTAAGAGGCATGTAGAAAAAGATAGTTATCTTGAAAGAGCATTTGGTTCATGAACGTACGAAGGCAGCATAGTACACAAAGGTCAATCCCGCCAGGATAATAAATGCAATTTGGAACACATTGTACCTGCAAAGCAATTATCAAAATGTCTAATCAAATCAGTATATCACACCTGCCTAATTACAGAGAAAAAATAAACTGAAAAAGAAGAAACAACTCACTTGTACAAAAATCTAATTCCCCGAAGAGATTCCAAAGTGTGACCAAATATTTCTTGTGCTGCAGTTGCTTGAGCATAGTAGGCAAATGCTGTGGAGCAGAACTGAATCACACTGAAACAACAGAAACCAACAAAAATTCAAAATCATGATTTCAAGTTCTATGTATGACAGTATATAACTCCCTCTAGCAACTAAAAACCTATATATTTCTTCTAAAATATTTGTCCAAAGATACCTCTACTAATCCTACAAATAAGTCTTGAATCCACACTGCATTCTTAAACTTTCTTTTTCAGAGGTTTCAAACTCTGATGGCACCATTGAGGCACTCAAGCTCTAAAGCCATGTATGTGTGACACAAGCGAATGAGAACCACAAAGGGTAACAGCTACTAACCTGATGGAGGAAAGAAGAATGAGTCCCACATTAAATAAAAACGAATTCATAAGAGTGGCTCCCCACCTGAAACAAGTAAATTAAATCTATCAGCTACCAAGCCTTTTGATGACAAACAATTAAAAGCGTTTAGAAACATTATTGGATAGATAAAGCTAACGAAGCAAAGTTCATTACTTCATGGGGTGAATAGTAATGAAAACTAATTTCATTCCAAGCATCATAGCCCCAGCAATGACTGCAATCAGGAGGTAAAAGCAGAAGAATGCAAATGCAACAGTGCCCAAAAGACCTGGTAGAGAATGAGCATATCAAAATCATATCCCTTAAAAAGATCAAGATTATAGAGGCAAGAAATTGTCATTTCTACTAAAAAAAAAAGGTCTATATATATCTAGAGGCAAGAAAATTTATCCTCAATTACCCCATATGTCATCCAGCTTGATGAAAACCTCATTCAAGAAGGGAGAAAGTGGAGGGCTTATTAATAGATATATGATGATATGAGCAACCCAAGCCACTGAAACAATCAATCTGTAAAAACAACCAATAGTCGTATATTAGAAATATTGTGATGATCTTAAAAAGAATAATCACATGGGAAAGTCAAAGCTATAGCAGTCCATGCTACAATTATCATGAATAGTAATAGCATATGTCGTAGCTTTTTGTATTCTTAACCCCCAGGCCATAAAGCTGTTACTACGAATAGTGATATGATAGCATATGCCATAGCTTTTTGGTATTCTTAACCCCCATGCTATAAAACTATTACTACATGAAAATAGCTACCTAGGAACATCACTACACCTAAATGGCAGTTACTTAATGATTACCTAATCAAAACCAGATAATTCTACATCCCACATGGTTCTCATTATGCTATTAGTTTGAATGTAATTTTTCTGATTTACTATTGGCTTCAAGAGTTTGATCAAATATACCACCTATGCCAAGGGCTTATATTTCTCTTCGACAACGTAATCTTCCCTTGATCCTTATCTAAAAGTTTCTCCCAAATATTCCATCCCATCTCAAGTCCTCAGCAATATCAGGAAGCAAAGTATTGAAAATATATTAGCACATCTACTCATTACAATTTTTAAATGGATGACATCATCGCTCACCCTAAAACTCCCAACACGAGTTTTGCCAAGTAACCAAGAACAGTCATAGCCCAAGAAGTCTCAGCCTGAATCGAGGAAAGGAGAATAATATTTAAAAAGGTTAAACAATATAATATATAAAAAGTTAACAAGGTAGCATGGTTAATGTCTCTTACCTGCTCTCCTTGAGGATACACCTCTTCTAGAAGTTTTACATCTTCTTCTAATTGAAGCAACTCCTGCAAGGTCAAGACAGCATTAAATTTTTAATCAAAATATTAAGCTGTTAAGCAAACTACAGATAACATCCCATAACAGAAAATACAAAAACAACCATAACATTTCAGAAAATAAATTAAAATTTTTCTGATGAAATTTCTGAAATCCATTGAAGCTGCATAGCTAACGTTTGGTGATGATCCAACATGATAAATGCAAAGTGCCATAAGGTTCAGGACTGATACAACAAACCGAGTATAAAAAAAATGATGCTTAAATGCAAACAACATTCATGTAAAATGTTGAGATATACCTTCTCTACTGCCTTTACATTTTTACGCCATTTTCTACCCTTAGAACCACTTCTTTCTTCTTGATGGAGTGCATCGGCTGCTTTCTTCAGTTCTTTTGCTTTCTTACCCAGTTCGGTTGCTTCCTAGAGTATAGCAACAGAAACTATCCATAAGTAATCACAACATGTGATCATCATAAACTTTACACACGAGATAGACCGTAAAGCATTACCTTTATATACTGTGACCGAGTAATAACAGCCTTTGGACGCCGAACGAATGCAAATATGAGACTGAGAGGTAGACAAGCAATCCCAACACCACCAAATATCTGAGCAATAAAGAAAAATGGTGATTATTATTTTAAGTATAGAAAAGAGGGATAGTAGAATACAACATCACCATAAATATATTGGCTATACAGAGATACATATGAAACTTCAATATATGTACATACATAGATATATTTACATGCATAAATTTTACCATGGAAAAGGTATAAGGTGGTCCAATACACTCCTAATGGGTCTTTTCGCTTCCATGACAATCCGCAAGTAGCACTACTTATAAAGATGTGAAACAAAAGAACCAACTTCCTTTCATCCTCTACACGTACTTGACACTCACACTTACAGGAAACTACTCAGTTATTGCATGTATATTAGAACAAAGATTACCCAGAATAAACTTACAGTAAAAAGTACGGATCCAACAATGGTAATAAGAGCAACAGCATATTCTGGAAAGGTAGTACGCATGGTCCATGTTTTCTCTGATGCAGCATTTGCAGTATATGCGGCACACTGTAGGTACAAGACAGACAGGAGATAAAGCACCGAAATGAGCAAGAAGCTGTAAACCTCTATTAACAGAAATATAAATAACCTCAAAATTGAGTGGTCAATTCAGAAAGACCAATGTGACTAGATAATAGAACCATTCAAGTACATGTAACAAGGTCATACCTGTTTCGAGCCACTGATACATGGTTCACCGCTAGAATAGGAAAATGAACTAGGAAATGCAGCTGTGGAAGAAGAGAGGTGCCTAACAGTAAAGTCCACCTTTCCAACAAGCCCTGAAAAAAAAATTGATACACAAACCAGAGTGGTCTAAGTTCTAACAGCACATGTGTGAAAGCCGAAAATCACAAAAAAAAAATAACCAAGCAAATGCACAATGTATGCAATAGAGCTTCATCGAAACCACAACACGTTGAAAACGAGAGTGACAAGTGCAGAGAACTAACCGTACAAGATGCCGAGAACGAGACCACACACAACGGCGCTTACCCCCACCCACAACATTGCGCTTCCAATTCTCTTTCCAACAGTCCTGCATAAGAAACAAAACCAAAGCACCAATTTACAAAATCCGCAATGGCGAGTTGTATACATACGAGTATTTATACGGTTTCTGTATAATCAATCTAAAACCCTAGAAGAACCTACTTGTCCTGGTCGCCTTCGTAGTAGAACATAGCGAAGGGAATGATGAGGAAGACGAGGACGGCGTCGAGGATATAGACGGCGAGCCAGAGATCCTTCATCGGAAGAGTGAGATTACACGCGCCATTGTATATCGCGTGGCGGCAGGCCTGCCGGTTGGCCACGTCGGCCGGTAACATGAGAATGGAAATCGCGGCGACGGAGAGCCCCAAAACGACGACGAATTTGGGAAAGTAGGCCTGGTTCTTGTCGTCCGGGTGCTGGTAATTGACGAGGAGGTAGACATTGAAGATGAACACGACGACCACCAGTATAATGGCGACGATTACGAGCGCGAGGTTGAAATCCCCCATCGTGACGTCAGCAGCTCCCGATTCGAATCAAATCGAATCGAATCGAAGCGATCGAGAGGTCTCGGGAAATTAGGGTTTTGAAAAATTTGAACGGATCTGTGGGGGAAGAAGGTGAGGGAGAGAGAAAGAGGAAAAAGGGAGGGGAGGTTGGGCTCCGGTGAGGTGGTTTGTTTAGACGTTTGAGAGTGAAATGACGTTCATGTCCTTTGAGAGGTATATTGTTTATGCGGTTGGAGTGGAGGTGGCAAAGTGAGGAGGAGTGGGTTTTAACGTAAATTGGACAGGTTGTCTGTGACAAACGCTAAACAGCCTGGCTACGTGGGTTCGAGGAATTAAGAATGGAGCTTGGAAGCTCCGCGGAGAAGGAGAGCGTGTGATTCGCCGTAATGCAATAATCTTGAATTTTTTTTTTGAGAAGAAATAATCTTGAAGAAATTAACAATAATGCAAATTTCTTTTTTGGCCAATTGTCCTATAGATCATTTGTTGGCTATTTGCATATAATTTGGTCAATTGTAAAATTAAATAAACACAATCCAACAATTTCTTAGATTAACTACTTTCAAAAATGAGTTTCGCTTCATCAACAGCTTAAATGGGCTTTTATCGGTCTCTTCAAGATTGAGAATTTTTTGGTTTTAACGTTCTTCGCTCTTCAAATATCATGTTCAATCAAGTTTGATATACTATAATCAATATTTTTAGGTGAAATGATTCATTATTTAATTTTATCTTGAGAAGTTAAGATCAGTTACTTTGGTATGGTATAGTTAGAACTATACGTAGGATCTCATGATTAAGATCTGTTTTAATATGTACTAAGAAAACAATGGCAGCCAATTGGAGGATCACGGCAGTAAAAAGCGACTCTGATAAAGAGGATTCAAGCAGTGGAGAGTGCAGCAACAGCCACAACTAATAGCGATCTCATCGGCGGAGACCGATTGACCAACATGCAGAAGTGGAGTGAATGAGAGAGTGAGAGAAAGAGAGACACAAGGCCCAAAGCTAGGGTTCAAAAAAGAGGCGAGAAATGAGCTAGAAAGTACCCTTTAATAAGGGGGGAAATCATCCCTCCACAGTCTGAGGAAAAATAGGTTGACGCAGTTCAAGGGTAAAATCGTCACATCGCCACCTTGCTAAAAGCCAGGCGCTAAAAGACAATCAAAATGAACAATGTTTCAGCGACAGGAGCTTTAAATAATAATAATAATAATAATAAATTATGTTGCTTTGATTTGTTAAAGGAAAAGCACATTATGTGCCTTCGTCAAAGAAACAGACGAAGAGGGAATCAAACAATTACAATTCACAGCTCAATCAGCATTTAGTATCATCAATGTAATTTATAATTCCGTTGTAATTCTATCTCTATATAAAGGGGTTATGAATGAAATGAGTAGACCAATTCCAATCCATTTGTATTTTTACACATTATCAGCACGCTCAGAGCAAATAGCCAAAAGAAAAAAATCCTAATTTTCTAGTTTCTTTCCGTCGAAAAAAAAACAATCAAAACCCTAGAAGAAGAAAATATTTTTTTTCTTTTCTGCCACAGCTGTAAACACAAAAATAAAAAAATAAAAATTCTTCCTCGTTCAGCAGCCCCACCCTCTGCCATCACCACTACCAACAGCCACAGACCGGCCTCCAGCCTGCCCAGTCGGTCGCCTGCTCCTATCGCACCACCGCTGCCGGACAGCAAGATCGATCTTCTGGACCACAGCCCCGCATTCGACCGCAACCACAACCAAGCCCCCCTCCTCACATCAGCCCCGCCTGCGCCGATCCCAGCAGCCCACTGCATTGCCGCCTATAATACACCGGCCTGCAGCACACCACCGAGTCTCTAGCCTGCGCCGATCCCGCCTGCAGCAGCACGAGCGACTGTCCAGCCTCGACGATCCGTCGCAGCCCAGCGTGACAAGCAGCCACCTTCACCGATCTGCTCCCACCGATCACCTATCCTAGCAGCCCACCGATCACCGCTCACCTGCTGCTGCACCCAGCGCGCCTCCTCTGCAATAGAAGAAGACTCGACGGACTGAAGGAGGAAGAAGAGAAAGGAAAAAGAAAAAAAACCCGGCCCAAAGAAAAGGGACCCGGCCAAGAAAAAAAAGAAAAAAAAGGGCCTAAGTATACACCCGGCCCAAATCAAATAAAAAAATAAAAAATAAAAAAAGCAGACCCTGCAGGACCATAAACGAAAAAAAACAGAGAAAGAAAAGAAAAAAGGAGAAGGTCCAAAGTAAAGATCAGGCCCAGAAAAAAAAAAGCGCTGATTCTCAACCCAACAAATCAGCAGGCCCAGCAGAACCTGAAAAAAAAAAAAAAAAAAAAAACATCGCTACGCACTCCTGCATCAACACGCGCGTGCGCTAGGATCGTTTTATTTACTCAAAATCAAGTATGTTTTCTTTTATTTATTTAATTTCATACTATGGTATATTTAATTAGGATTTTTGAGCATGCCTTATTATTTATGTTTTATATGATTATATTTACGCATGATTTATAATTATGTTTAAGCATGCTTTATATTTTATTATGAAATTTTGAGCATGTTTTTATTTTTATTTACGCTTATATAAATTATGCCTACGCATGCTTTGTATTATGCTATTGTTTACATTTTATTTTATGCATGATATATCCTTGCTATTATTATGTGTAGTATATAATTTGTTGTATATTTGTGAAATTTGAGCATGCCATGTAGTTTATTTTTATATATGCTATGATTAATTTTTAGAATGCAACATATAAAATCCGTTTTGCCATGATAATGAAAATTCATGCGCATTATGATAGGAGCATTTTAATGCGGTATTTTAATAGTTAATTCCTCACATTTTGCTTAGTTAATTCCTTAACGAATCGATTTTTAACTCAATTTCTATTTTTTAGGTACATTGGAGTAGATGATGATGAAATGAGCTGTTTGGCCCTAAAATGAGCATTTTGGCCTGAGAAAGAGTGTCTTGGATAAATTGAGCCAATGAGAAAGCGAGCTAGACAAGAAATGAGGAGTGGCAGACTAACCATCCGAACTTCAAATGAGTTGAAACTTTCCAGATTCATTCTAGAAAGCCCAAGGATCATTTCTTATGAAGAGTGCCAGAGCAAACTATGAGTGGAAGGCCTTCAAACAATCAGCCCAATTTTCTACAGAAGAAAAACTGGAAAACTGGACCTGTAAGAGGTCCAGCAGCATTTCCGGCCCAACCACATGGCAATACATTCTGAAATTTTACCACAGTAATCTACATTCATGGGGGAATATTTGTTATGAAGAAGTCTTGGGTAGAATCTAAACTTTCGGTGGAGATAAAATTGAAGTAAATGAGTAGGAAATCCATCATCATCATCACCCAAAAACATTCCATGTTTTAGGGTGTAATAATCATGTTTTCTCCATCATTTCTCACACTAATCCACCATCATCATCACCCAAAACATTCCATGTTTTAGGGTGTAATCATCATGTTTTCTCCATCATTTCTCACACTAATCCACCATCATCATCACCCAAAAACATTCCATGTTTTAGGGTGTAATCATCATGTTTTCTCCATCATTACTCACACTAATTTTCTCCATCTTTTCCAATTTCACTCTTCTTTCTCTTCCCTATATAAACACCTTCTCCTCTCACTCTAAAAAACATTCCTTCATCCATTTCATCTCCTTGTCTCACCATTTCCTTTCCATTTTTCCAAATGTTCCTTCATCCATCTCATCTTCTTTGTCTCTCCATTTCCTTTCCATTTTTCTCTCCATTCTCTAGTTTTAAGTTTATGCATTTTTAAGCAAAGAGAAGAAGAGAAGAAGAAGCCATGAAGCCTCCTAGCCGTCATCATCCACCTTGTGCCGTGATAGTGAAGTCTTGCTTTAAAGATTCAAGATCAATGTCTCAAGCTCTTCATCATCCACTCCCTTCATGGTGTAATTCTATCTTTTTCCTTGTAATTTCTTTTGGTTTTCTTTGTTTAGATTTGTAGAACTATGAATTCTAGTTAACAAATAATGTTAAGGGCAAAGTTTAAAGCCCGTTTATATGTTTTGAGATAAAGTTGTGATTTCTATATGTTGATTTTTATGTTGCTTATGTGGGTTTGTTTAATTAAATTTGCATGATAGAAAACTTTTGTATTTTAATCTTATGTGGTTGCAAACACTTAGGGTTTTGATATAATTGGTGCTAGGTTTAAGAACATGAAATCGACTTTTCGTTTTGTGTAAACTTGAATCAAAGTAGTAAAGGTTTTGTGCAAAGACCGAATTTAATTAAAGAGGATTGCAATTAGGTGGACTTTTCCATACTAAGTTGTACACTTGAGTTGATAGCCTTTCTCTATGTCTAATGCGTTGAACATGTCATGATTGACTAGCTTTCTAGGGCTTGATTGCATGTTTGATAGGATTAATCTAGGTGCTTTCGCTTAGGTTAATTAGCATTGAAAAGTAAAATATGGGAAATCATTTGCTTTCGAATGTTTCACATGATCAACTACTCTCTCATGACATTTAAAATCAAGGATTAATTTCAGTTTACCTCCCTGAGGTTTGGGGGTGTTATCATTTCACCCCCTCTACTTTCAATTTTGAATTTTTACCCCCTAAACTTTCCAATTTCAATCAACCGTGTCCAATTTCTCTTATTCCGTCTATAGTCAACGTTAACTTTGACTTTTGAGGGGTAAAATGGTCTTTTCAAGATAAAAAAATAAAAAAATAAAAAAATTTCGTTTTTTTTTTTTTTTCTATTTCTTCATTTTTTTTTTGTCTTCAACCTATACACCAAAAGTTATAATAGGTTTATAAAAATAAAAAAATATTCTAGGTGGTTGAAAGCCGCTTGCTGGTCTACGATATTTGTTATATATTTCTGATAAAGTGAAGAATTTTAGGATATATCCCCAATAAAGTGAAGAAATATCTGTAAAAAATAATTTTACACTTTATCTAGAAATAAATATCTGTAAAAAAAAAATTTTACACACTCGCTGGTCTACGATATTTGTGATATATCTCTGATAAAGTGAAGAATTTTAGGATTCCCTAATAAAGTGAAGAAATATCTGTAAAAAATTATTTTACACTTTATCTGTAAATAAATATCAGTATATTCCCAATAAAGTGAAGAAATATCTGTGTAAAATCATTTTTGGTCTACGATATTTGTGATATATCTCCAATAAAGTGAAAAAATTTAGGATATATCCCCAATAAAGTGAACCAATATTTGTAAAAATGATTTTACAATTTATCTGTAAATATCTGTATATCCCCAATAAAGTGAAGAAATATTTGTGTAAAATCATTTTTTACAGATATTTATTTACAGATAGTGTAAAATTATTTTTTACAGATATTTCTTTACTTTATCAGAGATATATCACAAATATCGTAGACCAGCGAGTGTGTAAAATCATTTTTTACAGATATTTATTTCTAGATAAAGTGTAAAATTATTTTTTACAGATAGTGTAAAATCATTTTTTACAGATATTTCTTCACTTTATTGGGGATATATCCTAAAATTCTTCACTTTATCTGTGATATATCACAAATATCGTAGACCAGCCAGCGGCTTTCAACCACCTAGAGTATTTTTTTTGTTTTTATAAACCTATTATAACTTTTGGTGTATAGGTTGAAGACAAAAAAAAATGAAGAAATAGAAAGAAAAAAAAAAAAAAAAACGAAGAAACAAAAGAAAAAAAAAACAGAAAAAAATTTATTTTTTATTTTTATATATATATTTTATCTTGAAAAGACCATTTTACCCCTCAAAAGTCAAAGTTAACGTTGACTTTGGACGGAATAGGAGAAATTGGACACGGTTGATTGAAATTGGAAAGTTTAGGGGGTAAAAATTCAAAATTAAAAGTAGAGGGGGTGAAATGATGACACTCCCAAACCTCAGGGGGGTAAACTGAAATTAATCCTAAAATCAACTATAGGAATTGTAATTGGATTTCTTGCATATGGATGTGGTTTTGATCCACCCTTGTATATATGTTTTTACATTTTCTTTATTTTATTTATCTTAATTTTCAATTCTATAATTCTTAAACCCCCCTCCCTTTTTATTTTGTTACTTGTATATATTTCTATTCTTTATTTTATTTTTGTAAATAATACTTTTCTTTATTTGTTTCACAATTACAAGTGTACCCTCAATCCCCGGAATAGAACGATCCCTACTTACTTATACTACTAACGACATTTCAGGGTTAAATTGCGCGCTTCCCAAAAGCGACGTCACATTATCCATACACACTTACTGTGATTACTGTGATAAAGTATTTTCACATAGCATCGAAAAAAAAATGTGACCATTACGAATCTTGGTCTTGAAATCTAATTCATAAGTTTGGAAAATAATTCACGTGGATGTCTTGATGATTGGGTAATTTATTTATTCTCTCTTGTTTATGTAGATGGCTGATCCAACTCGACCTGAGTTTGACATCTTGGACTCAGACGGACTTGAGTACCACCGTTGGGTTTCTGATGTAGAAACTGCCTTTGTGGTAAGAGATTACACTGCCACCATTACCGACCCCAAAGACAATGGACCGTCTGACAAGGTGAAAGCAAATGCCTTAATGTTTCTGAGGCGACATATTGATCCTAGCCTCCACTGGGAATACCTTCAGTTGAAGACACCCAAAAAACTGTGGGATGCCCTTAAGGGACGTTTTGGAAACATTCATGATACATTGCTCCCAGAACTGACCGTTCAGTGGAATGAAATCTGCTTGCTTGACTATAAAAGGGTAAATGACTTCAACAAGGATATGTTGCGCCTAAAAGCACGTCTAAATTTATGTGGAAAGGAACTCACAGAAGATGATATGATCCAGAAAACTCTTTCCACTTTTCCTACTTCAGCAATTATACTAGCGAACCAGTATAGACTGGAGTACGATAACAAAAGAATCACAACCTTCAACAAGCTGATCAACCTACTCCAAGTGACTGAGAGGCATAATGAGGTTCTTTTGAACAACAATGCCAGGCTTTTTGGGACAAAGAAAATTCCTGAGGCTAATTATGGCAAAGTGCAAGGTGGACAGAACCCCAATGCAAAGAGGGTTGGACGTGCTGATCCCTACCCACATGGCAACAATGTACCACGTGGCAAGGGACATGGGGGTCATGATATGGGCCGTGGAGGCCCTCTCAATGTATGGCGCAAAGATGGCGGCGCTGGCCCTAGTGGTCATAGAAACAAGGTGCAAAAGGCACCTAAGAACCCTTCAGTCAAACAGAATAGAGTTGGCAATGAACCATGCTATAGGTGTGGAGTCATTGGGCATTGGTACAAGAACTGCCAAGTAAGCAACAGAGTAGCAGCACATTACAAGAGTTATAGGGAGTCTAAAGAACAAGAGGCTCACTATATGGAAGAATGAGGCCATGACCCAGACGTCAACCTCACAATTGCAGACTTTAATGGCAACAAGGAACTTGCTGAGTCAACCGATGCCCCAGATTTTGACTGATATGCTTTATTTACTTTATTTTCCAACAACAGTTGTGAAGGCATAATGCCTCATTCTTAATTAGACTATTACTTGGTCTTAAAGTTTATTTCAATAATGGTTTGATGAATTAGAACAAGACCTTGATTGATTATCGTTGGCTCATTAATAAATTTTGAATTTTATTCTTAAGCACTGAATTTATTCAAATTTATTTACTATACATATTTACATGGTTCGAAATTGCAATATAAAGATGTCAAGCAATACATCTAGAGAAAAAAAATTATTATTAGAATGAAAAGAATATCATTCTACGCAAATAAAAATACTCTAAAGAATATGAGATATATTTAATGTCACAAACGCTCTGTATGCACCAAGAGTTAATCGAACCTTGTTAATGTTTCAAAGCAATTTGTGCCAACAGTTATCATGTAAAAACACACCGTGAGAATGGAACTGAATACCTTGATATTACATCTAATGACTGTGGAAGGAAACGCATCTTAGAGAAACTTATGAGTCAATCTAGTGGACAGTACCTCACTACGATTCGGATCATTGAATCCTATACTGTCACCAACAATGAAATGTGGGACACTAACTCATACATGCTTTTGCATGACTGCCTATGGCACCGAGGTCGTGACATGATGATCCGTATTTTTAAAGAACACACACGGACATCCCTCATTTCGAGTGAAAAATGGGAGAAAAATCTGCCACACTGCAAGGCGTCGGTTCTAGTATGGCACAAATGCAGTCATTGCCTTCTGACGTACTAGAATCACTACCTCCTTCCCATTATGCCTTATTGACTATTTCAAAGGCACATCACTCGTCTTGCAAAGCCTGCTCTTTAGCAAAAACAGGATCGAGACCTTCCTATGCTAAAGATACAAAACAAAACATTCAATTCTTACAAAGGATACAAAGAGATGTCTGTGGATCTATCCATCAAGAATGCAAACCATTCAAGTACTTTATGGTTCTGGTGGATGTTTCGACAATCTGGTCACATTTCGTTTTATTGTCCTCAAGAAATGCTGCAATACTCCTAGCACAGGTTATACGTTTAAAGGCTCACCACCCTGATCACCTTATCAAGTCTATAAGGCTTGATAATGCTGGAGAGTTTACATCAAAAGCATTTGATGATTATTGCATATCTATTTGGATCGATGTAGAGCATCCTGTACCCCATGTGCATACACAAAATGGTCTCGCAGAAGCCACCATCAAAAGGCTACAGATGGTGGCTAGGGCATTGGTTATGCGCACCAACCTACCTATATCTGCATGGGGTTATGCAATATTGCACGCAACTTTACTTATTCATTTCAGACCCACTGCGAGCCAACCATTTTCTGCGTACCAGTTGGTAATTGGATATGAGCATGACATTTCACACTTACGTATATCTGGTTGCGCAGTATATGTGCCTATTGCGCCCCCACAACGCACTACACTGGGTCCTCAGAGACGATTAAGTATTTATGTTGGATACGAATCCTCAACAATTATCCGCTATTTGGAACCCTTGACAGGCAATCTCTCTACCGCTAGATTTGCGGATTGTCACTTTGATGAGACAATCTTCCCGTCGTTAGGGGGATAGAGGAAAAAGGATTTTCCAAGGGAACGACAGGAATTGTCGTGGTTTGTCCCCACTCTGTCTCATTTTGATCCCCGCACTTCATAAAGTGAAAGTGAAGTGAAAAGAATAATCGATCTTCAGAACGTAGCAGATTCGATGCCTGATGCGTTTACTGATATCGTAAAAGTGAAGAGATCACATATACCAGCTGCAAATGTGCCTGCAAGGTTAGAAGTCCCCAACAAGGAGCACGGTGCCGCAGATAGAGGCACTGCAACCGCACTTAGTGGAGGTGTGGTTGAGGCCGTGGCTCCCCAAGGAAGAGGGGGAGGTCACTTGGTTCGATTGACACTCACCCAAGGAAGAAGTGGGTGAGTAAGGCACAAACCAATCATCAATGTATAGAATCCCTCTCATGAGATTATCTCTGATTATATTTATGTCAATGCATCAATACTGGAGGACGCTCCGATGTTTGAAATGATTCCAGAGAACAAAGAAATCTCAAAGGATTACGAGAGTGCTTATGAGTTGATAGAAAGATCTTCCATACACATTGATGATATATACTGTTGCTCAAGGAATCATAGAGCACGATGATATCGAATCACGCTCTGTTGAAAAATGTCAACAAAGAGCAGATTGGCCTAAATGGAATGAATCAATCCAGGTAGAATTAGATTCTCTGACTAAGAGACAGGTATTTGGTCCGGTAGTGCTAACCCCACCAAGTGTAAAGCCTGTAGGACATTAATGGACCTTTGTCAGAAAGCGTAATGAGAAGAATGAAGTCCTAAGGTACAAGGCTTGCCTTGTAGCGCAAGGTTTCTTACAACGCCCTGGAATTGACTACGATGAGACATTCTCTCCCAAAATGGACGTTATAACGTTTCGCTACTTAGTTATCTTAATAGTTTCCAAAGGACTGGAAATGCAGCTCATAGATGTGGTTACTGCATATCTCCATGGGGATCTAGATTCAGAGATATATAAGAAAGTGTCTGATGGCCTTACATTACCCATGCCAAGTGACTCTAAACCACGGAGTGCGTTTGCAACTAGGTTGAAACGCTCACTTTACGGATTAAAACAATCCAGGCAAATGTGGTATACCCATCTAAGTGACTACTTGATTGGGAAGAGATATAAAAACGATGAATTATGCCCTTGCGTATTCATAAAGAAAACAAGTTCCGGATTTGCAATTGTAGCAGTATATGTCGATGATATGAACATAACAGGTACTCTTGATAAAATAAGAAAAACCGCGAGCTACTTGAAATCCGAATTTGAGATGAAGGATCTTGGGAAAACTCGATTCAATCTAGGCCTTGAACTAGAACACCGAGTTTGTGGAATATTAATCTACCAGTCTGCATATGTCCAAAAGTCAGGCAATATAACATGGACAAAGCACATCCTGCTAGCACTCCCATGATCGGTCGAAGTTTGGATGCAAGGAAAGATCCATTTCGTCCAAAGGAAGATGACGAAAAGGTGTTGGGAGCTGAAATTCCCTATCTAAGTGCAATAGGCGCATTATTGTACTTAGCCCAATTTACTCTACTAGACATTGCATTCTCAGTGAACTTGTTAGCTAGATTTAGCTCAGCGCCAACGTAGCTTCATTGGAATGGTATCAAGAACATTTTCGATACCTAAAAGGAACCATTGACTTGAGACTGTTCTTTCCCTACAGAGAGACAAGAGGGACCGCAGATGGAACTGCAATCCCTAAATGAAATGTTGATGGCGAAAGCGCCACCCCCTACACCGAAACGCCAAATGACGTTTTGATTGGTTTTGCTGATACTTGGTATCTCTCTGACCCACATAAAAGTCGTTCCCAACCTGGTTATGTATTTACCAGTGGGAACATGACGATATCTTGGAGATCAACCAAGCAAACCCTTGTGGCTACCTCCTCGAACCACTCAGAGATCATTACTCTACATGAGGCGGTTTGTGAGTGTGTATGGTTAAGAGCTATCATCACACATACTCGAGGGACTAGTGGTTTAAGTTCTACCACTAAAGAGCCTACTTGCATTAATAAAGATAATGCAGCTTGCATCGAATAGATGAAGCTAGGGCATATCAAGGGTGATAATACAAAACACATATCGCCAAAGTTTTTCTACAATCAGCAACAACAGTCCATCCTCAAGATTCAAGTGAATCAAGTAAGGTCTGAGGAGAATGTGGCAGATTTGTTCACCAAATCATTACCTAATGCCATATTTGAGAAACATGTGAAAAACATAGGAATGCGAAGACTTTCCAAGCTCACTTGATTAATGTAATGATCAGGGGAGGTGTAGACGTCAGGGGGAGTCTAACACATACATGTCATTCTCAAATGTAGAATGTGCGTTGTGCTCTTTTCCTTTGACCAAGTTTTATTTTTGTCCCACAGAGTTTTTATTGTTACTTGGCAAAGTTTTTAGTGAGGCAACAACTCATGCACCATTTCGTCTTTAACTTGGCACAAGGGGGAGTGTTAAAAGAAAAACACATTATGTGCCTTCGTCAAAGAAACAGACGAAGAGAAAATCAAGCAATTACAAATCACAGCTCAATCAGCATTTAGTATCATCAATGTAATTGATAATTCCGTTGTAATCCTATCTCTATATAAAAGGGTTATGAATGAAATGAGTAGACAAATTTCAATCCATTTTTACTTTTACATTATTTTAATTTTTAACATGAAAATAAGAAAAAAAAAGTTTGATGTCAATGAGTCGTGGCATGTTAGTTAGTTAGCCTAATTAATATTGTGGAGGTCACGGGTTCAAATCTCACTGACATAGGAAAGGGGTGGGGAGTTATATTATCATCCAAATAAAATAAAATAAAATAAAATAAAAAGAAGAAGTTTGATTAATTAAATTTTATTGGAACTAGGGAAGGAATTGGGCCAAGAACGAACTCGGGGATGAACTTCGTAGTGGCAGTTTCATCGGATGCTCGAGTTTTGGTTTCAGTTTTGCTTAGATTTGATAATTTTGAGATTTTTCGGAATTTTAGATTTGTATCGGTTTTTGTAAGTCAACAAAATATCCTCGGCTGACGTGGCAAGTGTGGTGGTGATGTCGCGTGGTGGCTGCTGGCTCCTCTAGTTTGCCTAATTTTCAGTAGGGTTTTGTTTCTATTTGAGCCTTGTAAGAAAGAAAAAGGGAGACAATATTATGAATTCATGCAAATCACTATTCCCTGTTTCTAGCTTAAAAGTAAAGTGCTGAAAGTAAATATAGTGATGAAAATTTAAACTTTGAATTATAAACAGATATCATTCTACTTCTTAGGACCGATACAATTTTTGAATCTATAATATTTTCTCCATCACCAGTAAATTTAAAATAAACATTCTTTACAAAGTTACAAGGCAATCCAATTGCAAGAATGGAGATGCATACACCTTCCTACAATTTACAAATTAACTAGTGCCTCGGGGACAAAGGATTGAATCTTTCAATCTTAGAACCTCTTATAACTAAGGTTCTAATATTCTGACCTGTGACTGCATCTTCAAAGCATGTACAAGCTCTAATGAAATGAGTCGATTGGAAAATAGGCAATCAATGAATTGGGTTAACTCTTGGTGTCTGAATTATATTTTGAGATTCATCCGGATCTTGTACCACCTTTTTTTCCAAACGCCGACGATCTTCCAACCTCGTTCCTCTAAGAAGGACCGGAGATTTCTACTTCCCCTCATTTGTTTAAACACCTCTCCCATAAGCAAAATAATCAAAACGGGTTTTAAATGGCGTCGATCTCCCTTTTCTCTTTTCTTTGTTTCAATCCAAACTTGGCCCTTCGGCTATATTTGTGCATTGCGGAATGCTTAAGGGCGTTTGGCTATATTTATGTGATCTTAAAATGCAACCAACACCACGAATTCAATTAGCGGATTCGGTTTGGTCGAAGCACGTTTAGTTTGTTCTTTACTATCTACTATAGAAGGTTCTTTTGTGTTAGGTACAGTCTAGAGGCTCTTGTTTCGTTATTGAGCAAACAATTCGGTTGTGCCATTTCTGGCTTAACTTGTGATAAAGCACTCACCCATTTTAAATTTGGATCTCCAGACCAAAACATGAGCAACAAACATTCGAAAGTTCATTCAAAAGAATATAACAAATTAACATGATCAACAACTAATTTAGTGATATTCTTCTTTCTTATATTGGAAAGTTTGAATTCCCTATTAAAATAGTTAGAAAAAATCATTAATCTATACTATAATTAAGAGAAGAGGCTTTGTTAGCCAAAATTGAAAATTTTGACAGATTTAACTCTGAAAGATTAAAAAACTTTGACAACAAATTAAATCACAAGGGTAAATAGGACAATTATAAAATAAATTTTATTAAAAAAATTGAAAAGAAATTATCCCACAACCTCCCATTTTCTTACACATGCAGAGCATGTGATTGCAGACTAGTTATTAATGATTTTATCTGCGCTGCCATCAAACATTCAAATCTTATTATGATCTTCTTCTTCTTCTTTTTTTAAATGAAATAGAAATTTTCAAAAACCCAACATTTCCTCATTATGTACACATTGTCGCTCTCCCTCTCCTTCCATCCAAACTTGTTAGATCTGTTAAACTTGTTAACATTCAAGTTTATTGTTGATCTTGAAACATTGAACTCAATACAGATTCGACATAGTTAAAATTATCATAAATTAACTACAACATGGAATAAACAGAAAGACGAGATGGAGAAGGAAAGGACGAGAAAGATGGATAATATGAAACGAGCAGGTGGAGGTTGGCCGGGAAAAAAGAAATTACATACAAATAGCCAACAAAGAAATAAAGAGAAGAAAAAAGGGATCGCAGCGAGATCATGCCTCTATGACTCTATACGGACTATACCATTGTAGTGGGTGAAAGTCTTGGGTAGAGGCTGCCACGTGGTAGGGCAGTGCGGCCCACCAATCAAAACTAAAGAAAAAAAATTCTTGTTTCAAAATTGTCCTCAATTTGCAAGGTAAAATATTCAAAATACCCCATACTATGGGGTAATCGGAGGGCCGCATTGCCCCACCACGTTGGCAGCCCTACCTAAGATCTTCTCAGTGTGTAGGCATGAGGTGTGGACTGAGTGTTGAAATGTGGAGGTGTTGTGAAAAAATTAGAGATGTTGAAAAAAGATATATACATATATATATATATATATATTTTTTTTTGACATCCTCTTTTTGGAATGTTTGGGTGTAGAGAATCTAAAATGAATTAGAATCTCTTGAGATAAGAGTGAGAAAAAAAAATAGAATTCCCCTACTGCCCTCCACGCGGCGTAATCCTATTAGCTGGAAGATACAGGTACATAAAATAGAAGAAACTGCCACTCTTGGCGAAGTGGCTAACTACCATTCCCATAGAAGACTTATCGGTGGGAGTCCTGATCGGTTACTCACCCGCCCTCTCCAAGTCTCCATGGACCTTCGTCCCCAGACTCTTTCAGGTGCGTTACCTTCAGCCCTGGTCTAGGGTTAGGGTTTCTCTCAAACTAAGTTTCTATTTCGAAATGGAAGAGCCTCAGACTTCTTCTTCGTCTTCCTCCTCTGCTTCTCCATCTTCTTCTACTGATGCTGTCATCCATAGGGACACTACTACTTCCGGCGCCGGCGCCTCGTCTTCCAGCACTTCGCAGGTCCGCGAAGAGGAGGACGATCACAATCAGTACCACCACCACCACAATTTCCGGCATCCGGAGCCGCAGGTCAACGAAATCGGAACTTCTTACAGAGTCGGCTTATCGGGATTCGATGAGACCGCGTCTGTGATTAGAGATGACACGTGGTCCTGCATCATCGTCCTCCTCACCTTCTGGTTCTTTGGTTTGTACTGATTCCAATTTTATTTTTTTTATTTTTTGAAAATTTACTGCAAATTGTTAGTGATTTTGATGCCAATTGAATGTGGCAGTATCTATGACTTTGATTCTGGGAGTGTACGGGTCTGAGACCTTAGAGCTTGGCCCTAATACTTCGACTCTTCTGCAACCTAACTCCATATTTGTGCAGTCTATAAAGGTAGTTTTGGGACTAACTGTACCAAATTTCCATTTTACTGGTTGCATTTAGTGCTCTGTGGTTATCTAAGTGGGTTAATTGGTTGGTTTATACTAGGTGGAAGAGCTGAATGTATCAAACCCTGGGCCTGTGCTATATGGTTTCTATAGTGTTCCACCGCTTAATAGTGTGACGACTTGGTCAGAAACACACAGTGCCTCTGTTCCAGCTGATTCTCATAAGGCAAGTTTGCTTTCTGTGGAATGTAATCTTTTCTTTTCTGACAGTAATTTTGAAGTATTTTGAATTTCTAGTTGTTGTAGATTAGGATTGGATGATTGACTCTTCCATTATTCTTCAGGAGTGGATATATTACCTAAATAAGGGGTCTCAAATAAGTATATCGTACAGCGTTTCCTCTCCCAGCACGTCTATTTTTCTTATAATTGCTGAAGGTACGTACTTACATTTTCATTTTCCTTTCTAAAGTTGTAGCTTGTTCTCAATTTTAGAAATATCCATGCTATACTTCATCTTTACCATTACAGGAATGGACATTTATTATATATATTTTTTACATGAAACGAATAGAGCCATTAAGGCAAATGGAATACAAACTGTTTAGTTTGGTGGTGGCTGCTTTTGCAGTCATTTCCTCTACTCAAAATGATGGATTATACCCATACTCATAAGTGCCATTCTGTACATAGCAAGTCATATGAGTAACCACAAACTGCATCATAATCAGTTGGACCAATTATTCTTGGCGCATGTCTCTGCGTTTCTTCGTCCTTTAGCTTCATTTCTTTGCACATAATGGAAATTCCTCTCTGCAGTTTTTCATGCTTTCGTTTTAACTGATTGCAATGTGCATTGAACCTCAATAGCATTCTGAAGCTATCAAATTGCAGGTAAAGAAGGCCTTGCTCAGTGGCTTGAAGAGCCAACATATCCTAATACTACATTGTCGTGGAACCTCGTTCATGGTGAGACTGTAGGGGTGAATATGATTTTTTATTTTTTGTAAGTTATTAGTACTAAACTGATGTTGGCAACTGCTTCTTCACAGGAAGTGGCAAGATTCTGCAGGACATATCAACGTCTGATAATTACTATATTTCTGTGGGTAACCTGAACTATGAGGATGTGGAGGTAATTGTGTAAAATGACTATGACTTGCGAATTTCAATGCATTAACACTTTCCATTCATAATTTTGTAAGGTCAGTGCTCATCTAACTAAATAATATTTTTGGGAATAGTACTCATAATATTCATGAGTGTTTGAAATAAATAATTTACTTGTAGATGTTACTTTGGGGATGTTTACACTAGTTAGTGAAGATAAGCCATTAGAGGTTGGGTAAGAGTAAGAGTAAGAGTGCAGAACAGTATTTTGACTATGTCCTGATTTAATGAACTTTAGTTTCAAGATGATATAAGGGCCTCAAGAATACTTTCACATAAGGATCCCCTTTTCTCTCTCTTCATAATGCTATTATCTGTCATTTTTCACCGTAGGGACTGTGGTGGTATCTCTTCACATATTTACACTTACTCACTTGGAATCATCTTTACATTGAACAGGTGCAATTAAACTTCACGGTGAATGCTTTGTTGTATGATACAAGTGAAGCTTATTACAAGTGTACCTTCACAGAAACGTCCTGCAGTTTGAAAATTTCGTTTCCCAGTGGAAATGTTGGTGTGCTAACATCTCCTGGTCCAGATCAGGTAAGGCTGTAATTTAGTTGACTATCAAAAAGAAAGATGTAACCACGGAAAACTTTTATTCAGTAGGTTCTTACCTTTTGCTTTTACATTTGTTTTGGTTCTCCCAGGGTATAGACAACCAGTATGTAAAACTGTCATATGGACCAAGATGGGCCACATATATTATTGGTATAGGTAGGCTCATTCTCCTACACACACACACACACACACACATATATATATATATTCTCATATTGGACCCTTCATATGTTAGTCTTTTTACCAAATTTATTTTTCTGACCTGCAGGAGCGATGACTATACTTATGTTATTGGCCTTCAACTTCTTGAACAAGTTCCGCTGTAACAATGAAGATGGAATAAGAGTACAGCATGAGGAGTTCAGACCAGAAAGAGCCCCGTTGCTTTCATACAAAGATGATGATCAATCAAGTTGGGGTTCATCTTATGATTCTGCCTCGAACGATGAGGGGGATCTTGACGAACTTATGGCAGCAGGTTCTCTTGATGGAAAGTCACTTAGAGATGGTGAAAGTAACAATACTCGTCGGCTTTGTGCAATTTGTTTTGATGCTCCTAGGGACTGCTTTTTCCTCCCATGCGGGCACTGTGTGGCTTGTTTTGAATGCGCAACAAGGTATTCTTTTATGCTATTTCTATATGTCATATCTAATTTTGAAGCTCTATGTTTATCCCTGCAACAAGTCCACATACTTCTTAATACAGTCAATGAGGCCAGTTGCCCATTAGTACACGCCTAGTTCCACTTTGGGACATGCTTTGAAAAATTGTAGTAGATGGTGTTTCATGCATCATATTTGGATGAAGAATTAAATATTTTGCACAAGAGGTTTTGTGAAAGACCTTAATAGAGGCAAGTTAGTATTAAAGAGAACTTAAGGCAACTTTGACTTCTTGTTTTTAAACAAAATTATTTTTTTATACTACGGTTGTTTAGATATGTTTTTGCATTCTCAGCTATATTCTTAGTGGGAAATATGTGATGATGTAAGTTCATTTTGTCCAATTTGAAGCCCCCTTGCTGACATGATTCCAAGTATTATTCAATTCCCAACCATCTGCAGATATTTCTTTGATTCATGATGTAGAGGCCGATCTTAATATGTTTGGCTTAAGCACTTAATACAATTCACACTTTTCCAACTCTAATTTTAAGGCGAAACAAGAAATCTAGTCTGTCACAGCATTCCAATTCTGTCAAAACCATTGAACCTATGCCAAAGATCTGTCTTTTATCATTTTCAAGTCAACTTCTTTACTGTCTTGTTATTTGAATTGCAGTCATTGGCACCATACAGAATCCACGCTAATGATTAATTCCTTGTTTTAATTTTTACAGGATAGCGGAAGCTGCGGCTACTTGTCCAATTTGTCGGAGGAACATAAAGAAGGTGAGGAAGATTTTTACAGTATAAAGTAGCAAACACCTTGTTGTAAGCCTGGTATGTGCCATTGCGTTTACTGCTTTTCAACAGAATTCAAGCTAATTGTATCCGGTAATCTGGGTAGTTTCTGTCCTTCAGAGGGTGGATTGCCATGCCTTGTGGTTTTTCAGTGGCTTTCCGTTATGTAATATCATTTCCTCGTATATAAATTCTCAATACGCCCAAATAGGATAAGTAATTCAAAGATGCCATCTATTCTTTTCCCACATAATAGGTTGGGCGCCGAGTTATTCATTCTTATTTTGCAGTTGATGTTGAATGTATATTTTTTGCTTACCCACTTTTTAAGAGTGCAGAGAGGAATTCATGTGATTTAATTATGTGACCTTGTTGTTTAAAGAAAGCAACCAGTACCCAGTTTCATGAATAAACGTGATCAATCCTGCTCCATCCTCTTGAGTGGAAACACTCGAGCTTTTATGAAATTTGCTAATTCCTACATCTCAAATTTGAGCACAGTAGGCCATGTAAGAAGAAGGATCAATCTTCCTATAGGCATGGTCATTGACTTGCAATCTTTTCCTATTTCAACTAAAAAAATAAAGAAAGGATTACAAATTAAGGAGTGAATCTCATTCAACTAAATTTATCATTAATATACACGGAGTGTATGTACTCGAAGCACTAGTGTTGTCCAACTGTTGATGGAAGAGCTTAAAGTGTGTCACTGGTTAGAAGAACAAGGCTTCTTCATACAGCAGAAGTCTACTGGATCACTTTCAGGAAGATGAAATCAGGCATATGACTCTGGTAGCTTAATCCAAGGCTAATGGCCAGTTGTGAATCCCTCGATTCTTTATTAGTTTCAGCTTACATATGGTTCTGATATAAAATGACTGAATTGGTCCTACGATGCCTATAGTTAGGGTTCCTTTTCATTAGTCAGTCTGACCAATATATGATTGTGATATAGAATGACTGGATTGGTTAATCAGTCGGACTAATCCAGTCGTCCTAGTTTGTTCGACAGTGTAGTCGAAAATCGAAATAGTTTATTCGACGGTGTAGTCAAAAGATAGATGGGTGTTTATTTTAGAGGAAGCAAAATTCGAATTGGCGTTATCATCCAACAATCCAAGTGTGCAACCAACAGTTTGGAAGATTTTGTTTTGTTCTTTTTGGTAATAACAGTTTGGAAGATTAGATGGTATAGACAAATAACGATATGTCATGCGATGTGTCATGGGCTCGCAGCCATAGGCGGCTGACGGAGGACAGTCCAAGTCTCCAACAAACAGAAAGAATCCAGTGACTCCATGCTTTACAAATCCACGATAATTTAATGTTATACCTTCGAATAACTTGTGCATCAGTGAAAGTAAGGACGAAAGCGGAACAAAGATTTGCAACTCTGTCTTGTCGAAGAAGGAAGATAACCTTAATAATGAGGAAGGTGTTGTAGTAAATAGGTAAAATGTCTATATCATGGAGTATGCACTTAAGAAGTGGAGAATGTGTGGTTTGTATGGAATGCACATTGAGAGGTAGAGAAATTGTGTAGCAAATATACTAATGTATGTAGGGCAAATTTACACTACTTTGTAACCCTATATAAACCCCCTCAATATGAGAAGAAGACTCACCAATTCACTCTTCAGTTTCTCTGAAACACGTTATCAGCACGAAATCGCTCTAGAATTAGAATCGAAATCGATTAGAGTAGTGAAAGTTCTTGATCCGAACTAGGTCATTTTACCAACCTTACAAGAAACCCCCAAATCCTATCACATATCAAAGCCCTTGATCCCAGAAGCTCAGAACCGGTTTCAGAACCCCCAGAACCGGCCGGAAACCTGCCGAACCGGCTGCCGGAAGTTCTGAACCGCTGTCAGTGTGCTGCCGAGCCCCTGCCGAGTGCTGCCGAGCCCCTGCCGAAGTGCTGCCGAGCCCCTGCCGAGTGCTGCCGACAGCCCCTGCCTACCCCCTGCAGACCCCCTGCGCAGCAGCTGCCGAGCCCCTGCCTACCCCCTGCGCAGCAGCTGCCGAGCATCTGCCGAGGCCCTGCGCAGCAGCTGCCGAGCACCTGCCGAGCCATCTGCCGAGCACCTGCCGAGCAGCCTGCCTAGCACCTGCGCAGCAGCTGCCGAGCTGCTGCCGAGCAGCTGTCGACACATCTGTCGAGCGACTTTCCGACAACTTTTCCGGCGACTTTCCGGACACTTTTCCGGCGACTTTCCGGACACTTTTCCGGCGATTTTCCGGACACTTTTCCGGCGACTTTTCGGACACTTTTCCGGCGACTTTCGGGACACTTTTCCGGCGACTTTCGGACACTTTTCCGGCGACTTTCCGGACACTTTTTCCGGTCAATTCTTAAGGTAAACTTTTCTAAAAGTTCCCGTTTTTGAAGTTTTTATTACTTTTCTCTTCTTTTCACGGGGACTTCCAACATCCCTTATTCTACCCCCCTTTCTTCTTCATAGGGGAGACCAAAAAGGCCGAACTGTGGGGGTTCGTGCTCACTCCAAGCTTGGAGCTTGTAGAGTCCTCCAAACTTAGAATTTGTTGAGAAGAAAACAATCGACCACATACATCATTGTTTCGATTTAATCCAAAACCCCTCTTGGAATCAAGATTTTCTTGGAAGCGACTACGCTCAGAAAATCCCTAATTTCTTGAAAGCGATTACGCTCAGAAAGTTTATAGTTTTTCGTGGTAGCCTTTTTCGCTCCGAAACTAACCCTATTTTCTTGTTGTTCTTCAGGATGAGTAACCTGAACAAGTTGAGCTTCAACCCACTAGGGACAACAGGCGCAGGATACCACAGGTGGATCCGTGATATGCGCCAGCATCTTAAGGCTGATGGGATCCTGAGTACGATCCAAGAGCCAAGTCAGGACGTGCTTACTCCTCAACAAGCTCTTGCTTTTGAAGCAAATAGAGCAAAGAGAGAGGCTAATGAAGCAAAAGCCATCATTCTCATGACAAGGCACATGAATGACGCGCTCCAAAATGAGTACCTCAATGAGGAAGACCCAAGAAAGCTATGGGTAGAACTCGAGCAGCGTTTTGGCAACGTCCGTGATTCCCTGCTTCCCGACTTAGAAGAGAGATGGCAAAGCCTCCGCTTCTGTGATTTCAAGACAGTTCTTGACTACAATTCGGAAGCACTTCGTATCAAGTCTATGATGGAATTCTGTGGACATCAAATCACTGATACGATGTTGATCGAGAAAACTCTCTCTACCTTCCCTGTCTCTGCATTAATGATAGCTAAAAACTATCGAATTGATATCAATGCTAGACGCATCACAAGATTTCATGAGCTAATTGGTGTCATGAACGTAGCTGAAAAGCACGACAACATACTTGTGAAGAACTATAACTCTAGACCCGTGGGAACCAAGTCAATTCCGGAGTCTAATTATAGTCGCACCTCCAAGGGAGGACGCAAGGAGCGAAACCCTAAAAGAAGGGATAATTATGGACGTTCAGGTCCATATTCTCGCCCTAAAGAGGAAGGAAACCGCCAAGATAGGCGTGCACGGAACCGTGGAGGTAAACGTGTGAAGAGAGAGCGAGGCCAAGCCTCCGGTTATGGTGGTAACACCACCAATGGAAACAACCGTTTTCAAAGTGCTCCTAAAGCACCTCGATCAAGGGAACCTGACCATAATGATGCTTGTCTCCGATGTGGACTACCTGGACATTGGGCAAGGGCATGTAAAGCATCCCAGAATGTTGCAAACGCGTACAAAATGTATCGTGAAGCAAGGGAGGCAAATTACATGGAACAAGAAGATCAAGATGGCAATCTCGATCTAAGGGTGGAAGACGACAAAAATCAAAACCCAGAAACTGGCGATTTTGATTAAGTCTTTTCATTTTCCAAGAGATGTAGGCAATCGCCACATTATCCTATAGTAGATGCCAATGGGATTAATCTTTCTTCAAAAGTAGGCGTACTCAATGTAATTGTGATGTCTAGGAAGGTTTTGAGATAATTGGTACTTAAGCGAGCCTTTGCTCCACCAACATCTCTCTACTCACCTGGTCACCTTTGCATTGGAATTACCGAAAGAAGTTAGACGACTACCATTGCTTTGCATTAACTAAGTTTATTGGATTACGCTTTCTTTGATGAAATAAATGATGATGTAATTCCGTTTGGCTTATTAATAAAAGTTGAGTTCTTTCCTTTATGACTCCTTTTTTAATTACGAGCTTTTCTCTTAAGGAATGGATGAACTACAATGTCTCGTTGATAGTGCGACTACGCACACCATTCTACGACATAGGCAATTATTCTTGGAGATGTTGCCTACATATTCCACTATGACTACGATGGCTGGGCCATCAGGTTTAGTTCAAGGACATGGAATGGCCCAATTCCTATTGCCAAATGGCACCTTGATTAAAGTCACTGAAGCTCTCTATGCTCCTAAGGCAAATCGAACCTTATTGAGCTTTAAAGATTTAAGAGCCAACGGATTCCATGCGGAAACGCATACTGAGAACGGAAAAGAGTTCCTTTGCATTACCTCTAATGATTGCGGACGAAAGCGCATCTTAGAGAAACTTATGTGTCAATCTAGTGGACTTTATGTCACTACAATTCGACCAATTGAATCCAATAATGTCATAAGAGAAGATCTCTTGGATTCTGACACATATTGGCTTTGGCATGACCGACTAGGGCACCCTGGTCGTGATATGATGCTCCGTATACTAAAGACTTCACACGGACATCCATTCTTCAGAGTGAGAAGAAGCAAGAATCGAGAATTGATTCCTGGACTTAACAAGACCGCAACAATTGCAGCATCTGGTGCTGCAGCCGTCTTGGGGCGCCATAAGGCTGGCCAAGTCCCATGTGATGACACCAACCATGAGCATAACGCCATGATTGTTCCTCCAAATAGCTACAATGCCATAGAAGGAGATGTAGTCACACATTTTGCTTCTAATAGCGCTACAGACGCTCAGGCCCAACCAAAATCCTCATTGGTTGCTTTTAAGGCCCCTCGCTCATTTTGCAAAGCCTGTTCCTTCGGGAAATTAGGACCGAGACCGTCCTACGCAAAGGATCCTAAAATACTCATTCCGTTCTTACAGAGAATCCAAGGGGATATCTGTGGACCAATTCAACCATCATGCGGACCTTTCAAATACTTTATGGTATTGGTTGATGCGTCGACACGCTGGTCACATGTCGCGCTGTTGTCCACTCGAAATGCTGCTTATGCTAAACTCCTCGCCCAGATTATCCGTCTACGGGCTCACTACCCTGACCATCCAATTAAGTCAATTCGACTTGATAATGCTGGGGAGTTTACATCGAAAACATTCGATGACTATTGCATGTCACTGGGGATTGATGTAGAACATCCAGTTCCCCATGTTCATACCCAAAATGGTCTCGCAGAAGCTGCTATCAAACGACTACAAATGATAGCACGGACATTGGTAATGCACACTAATCTCCCTGTTTCTGCTTGGGGATATGCAATATTACATGCAGCGACGCTAATTCGTCTACGACCCACTGCAACCCAATCTTACTCTGCGTTACAGCTAGTGACTGGGTACGAGCCTAATATCTCGCACTTACGCATTTTTGGGTGTACTATTTATGTGCCTATTACGCCGCCACAGCGTACTAAAATGGGTCCACAACGACGAATAAGCATTTATGTTGGATATGAATCTCCAACTATCGTCCGCTATCTTGAACCCTTGACAGGCGATCTCTTTACCGCTAGATTTGCGGATTGTCACTTTGATGAGACAGTCTTCCCATCATTAGGGGGAGATAAGAACACAAATGTTCAACAGGAACGACAGGAATTGTCGTGGTCTGTCCCCACTATGTCTCATCTCGATCCCCATACCGCACAGTCCGAACTTGAAGTGTGAAGAATAATCGAGCTCCAGAACGTAGCAGACACTCTGCCTGATGCGTTTTCTGATATTGCTAAAGTAACGAGATCACACATACCTGCTGCAAACGTGCCTGCAAGGATTGATGTCCCGAATAATGGACATAACGCCACTCCTTTAACGCTAGGAGATGGCACCATTGCTCAACATGGCAATAATGTGGCATCTATGGCTGTAGGTCCCGCAAGGAAGCGCGGTAGACCGATTGGTTCGAAGGATACTCGCCCTAGAAAAAGAGCGAATGAGGCACAAATAAATCCTTTGATCATCGATACTCAAAATCCGTCCCATGAGAATGTTCCGGATTATGGTTATGTCCAAGAGACATCATTGGGGGACGCCTCAGTGTCAGAACCTATCCATGAGAACATAGAGATCTCTGTAAATTACACTAGTGTACATGGGACGTGGGAAAGAAACTCCATCATCATTGATGATGTATTCGCGTATTCAGTGGCGCGTGAGATTATTGAGACCGATGACATCGAACCACGCTCCGTTGATGAATGTCAACGTAGAGCTGATTGGCCAAAATGGAAAGATGCGATCCAGGCAGAACTTGATTCTCTAACGAAAAGAAAGGTATTTGGCAAAATTGTACCAATACCACCCAACACCAAACCAGTTGGTCACAAATGGGTATTCGTTAGAAAGCGTAATGAGAAAAACGAGATTGTAAGATACAAAGCTCGTCTTGTGGCGCAAGGCTTCTCACAACGCCCTGGAATCGACTACGAGGAGACATACTCTCCCGTAATGGACGTTATTACGTTCCGCTACCTTGTCAGTTTGGTAGTTTCCGAAAAACTGAACATGCAGCTTATGGATGTGGTTACTGCATATCTATATGGGGATCTAGATACAGAGATATACATGAATATTCCAGATGGAATTCAACTACCCAAATCAAGTGGCTCTAATCCACGGAGCGCGTTTGCAATTAGATTGAAACGCTCACTATATGGATTAAAACAATCCGGACGGATGTGGTATAACCGTCTAAGTGACTACTTGATTGGTAAGGGATATGTCAATAACGAACTATGCCCATGTGTGTTCATAAAAAGGACAAGTTCCGGATTTTCAATAGTAGCGGTTTATGTCGATGACATGAACATAATTGGCACCCTTAAAGAGTTAAGGGAAACCGCTGAACACTTGAAATCCGAGTTTGAGATGAAAGATCTTGGGAAAACACGGTTTTGTCTCGGTTTAGAACTTGAGCACCGTAGAGATGGTATCCTGATTCATCAATCAGCTTATACCCAAAAGATGCTTAGGCGTTTCAACACTGACAAAATCAAGCCTTCAAGCACCCCAATGGTCGTCCGTAGTCTTGATCCAAAGAAGGATCCATTTCGTCCAAAAGATGACGATGAAGAAGTGCTAGAGGCAGAAGTGCCCTACCTAAGTGCAATAGGTGCATTATTGTACTTAGCACAATGCACGAGACCAGACATCTCATTCGCTGTGAACTTGCTAGCTAGATATAGCTCTGCGCCAACACGACGCCATTGGACTGGTGTTAAAGATATCTTTCGATACCTAAGTAGTACGATCGATATGGGCTTGTTCTATCCCTACAGAAAGAAGATGGATTCGGACCCATCAAGTGTCAGGAACGCCACACATGGTGGATTGCGTTCCCTCTCCCCATCCCAAAACGATATAAGTGTTTTGGAAGGTTTTGCTGATGCTGGGTACCTCTCTGACCCACACAAAGGTCGCTCCCAAACTGGTTATGTTTTCACCATGGGAAAAACCGCGATATCTTGGAGGTCTACAAAGCAGACCCTAGTCGCTACCTCTTCAAATCATGCAGAGATTATTGCTCTTCACGAAGCAGTTCGTGAATGTATATGGCTTCGATCCATAGTTACGCATGTTCGAAGCAATTGTGGTTTGAAGTCTACCACAGATGAGCCTACGAGCATTTATGAAGATAATGCTGCTTGCATTGAACAAATGAAGCAAGGTTACATCAAAGGCGACAACACCAAACACATATCGCCCAAATTCTTCTACAATCAGCAACAACAGAAGCTCCTCAAGATCAAGGTGAACCAGGTTCGATCTGAGGACAATGTGGCAGACTTGTTCACTAAGTCATTGCCCAAATCCACGTTCGAGAAACATGTGGCAAGAATTGGCTTGCGGAAATTATCTGAACTCCCATGATCGTTGTCATCAGGGGGAGGCACAGACATCAGGGGGAGATGTCTACATGTTCGTCTCAAAAGCGTGAAGGGTGTGTTGTGCTCTTTTTCCCTTTCGACCGAGGTTATTTTTATCCCACTGGGTTTTTGTTACTCGGCAAGGTTTTTAATGAGGCAACAAGAGAAGCACCATGTTATCCAGAAACAAACTCCACACTCAACGCGCGTTGTGCTCTTTTTCTCCTTCGACCAAGGTTGTTTTTCCCACAGGGTTTTATTACTTGGCAAGGTTTTTAACGAGGCAAATTAGAAGCGCACCTCCAAGACAATACTACTGACATGATATATCCAAGGGGGAGTGTTGTAGTAAATAGGTAAAATGTCTATATCATGGAGTATGCACTTAAGAAGTGGAGAATGTGTGGTTTGTATGGAATGCACATTGAGAGGTAGAGAAATTGTGTAGCAAATATACTAATGTATGTAGGGCAAATTTACACTACTTTGTAACCCTATATAAACCCCCTCAATATGAGAAGAAGACTCACCAATTCACTCTTCAGTTTCTCTGAAACAGAAGGGAATTTGAAGACGCCTTTGTGGCTTTGTACTTAAAACCACAGTATAGTCATCACTGCGTTAAGCACGAAAGCCAAAAGGAGTTTTACTTGCATGTGGTCTAGTGCGGTCAAAAGCTACTTTGAACAACTCAAGCACCTAGATTATTATAAGTAATGAACTATGGATGATTATATTTCCCTTCATAGGCATCATGTGGGCTGTGAATCGGATTCTAGGCTAATATGATTGTCATTCGGAAATGAATATTGGATTTATTGTCTTTTAGTACTAAATTTATAACAGATTTACTTTTTTTGAAATGAATAACTAGTCTGTATATTACAATGAGTTAATACAAAATTGTTTATAAATTATATGAAATTGAAATTAGAAGCAAGAGATTCCCATGAATCCAGAATAAAACAAATTTTGTTACTAAAATTTAGGGTAAATTAGAGTTATTGTATATTTTTATGGTTATGTTTGATAAGCAATAGATAGAAATCGATCTCTAATACTCTTTGATATGTGATCTACTATTGTACTCGTTTGACTTGTTCGCATGCTAAACGGGTCATTAACAGTAATAAACTCAAGACAAAACAAATTTAATTTAAGAAATATAACTCTATAGGAAATATAACTTTTTGTGTGGGGCTCCATTCACTCGCGGCTTCAGCCTCCAAGCCCCCCTCACTCTCTGTGCCTCTCTCTCTAATCCGGTTCAATGGCACCGAAGAAGGAGAAGGCACCGCCGCCGTCGTCGAAGCCGGCCAAGTCCGGCGGAGGAAAGCAGAAGAAGAAGAAGTGGAGCAAAGGCAAGCAGAAGGAGAAGGTCAACAACATGGTGCTTTTCGACCAGGCTACTTACGACAAGCTGCTGTCCGAGGCTCCCAAGTTCAAGCTCATCACGCCGTCCATTCTCTCCGATCGTCTCAGGATCAACGGCTCTCTGGCCAGAAGGGCAATCAAGGACTTGATGGCTAGGGGATCCATCAGGATGGTCTCGGCTCACGCCAGCCAGCAGATTTACACCAGGGCCACCAACACCTAGGTCATCTGATTTTGGTTTTTGAGCTGGTTTTGATCTGTTTTGACAGTATGGAGGATTTTATTTAGTGTTAGACTATTTAGAGCTTATTTTCGATTTAGTGTGGGCATTCCGGAGAATTTCGATTTATCTGATGAAGTTACTTTCTATGTAAAAAAAAAAAAAAAAAAAAAAAAAAAAAACTTTTTGTGTGGGAAATAAAAATTCTTTCATATTTCTATTTGTAAATAGAATCATAATAATTACTTGTATCAAAAAAGAAAATAGGATCATAATAATAATAATTAGTTTTTTTTTTTTTTGAGAATAATAATGATAATAATTAGTTAAAAAACAAATTCTTAGATTCGAGGTACACAGTCGCCACACAGTCAGACAGTCTTACCCTTGTGAATTGTGATTTCTATCACCAACGTCTGGAATCCCTATTCCCCACGTAGCAAAACTATGCGGCACATTAAAATGCGTGGCCAGTAGTCAAACCATCTCCCTTGCCCGCGCCCCCACCCTAACCTATCCTGCACCCCCACTCTCCACCGTCCGATCATCTCCCCCTCCTCCCCCACCGTTCCGCCTGACGTCACGTCGTATCCTCCTCTCCTTACTTTAGAACCATTCAAACTCCACCCTATATAAACCCCCACATCCCCATTCCCCCCTCCCAAAAACCCTCGCCACCATTTTTCTCCCCATCTCTCTCTCTCTCTCCCCTCACTTTCTCTCTCTAGAAACATGGCCGGCTCGGGAGTGGTCGCAGTGTACGGCAACGGCGCCATCACTGAGAGCAGCAGCAACAAGTCGGCGTTCGCAGTGAAGGTGGGCCTGGCCCAAATGCTCCGCGGCGGCGTCATCATGGACGTCGTGAACGCCGAGCAGGCCCGGATCGCCGAGGAGGCCGGGGCCTGCGCGGTGATGGCGCTGGAGCGGGTCCCGGCTGACATCCGGGCCCAGGGCGGCGTGGCCCGCATGTCCGACCCGCAGCTCATCAAGGAGATTAAGCAGGCCGTCACCATACCCGTCATGGCCAAGGCCCGGATTGGCCACTTCGTCGAGGCCCAGATTCTCGAGGCCATCGGCGTCGATTACGTCGACGAGAGCGAGGTCCTCACTCTCGCCGACGAGGATAACCACATAAACAAGCACAACTTCCAGATTCCGTTCGTCTGCGGCTGCCGGAACCTCGGCGAGGCGCTCCGGCGGATCCGGGAGGGCGCGGCGATGATCCGGACCAAGGGCGAGGCCGGCACCGGGAACGTCATCGAGGCCGTCAGGCACGTCCGGTCGGTGATGGGGGACATTAGGGTTTTGAGGAACATGGACGACGACGAGGTCTTCACCTTTGCGAAGAAGATCGCGGCGCCGTACGATTTGGTGATGCAGACCAAGCAGCTCGGGAGGCTGCCGGTGGTGCACTTCGCCGCCGGGGGAGTGGCGACGCCAGCCGACGCGGCGCTGATGATGCAGCTGGGGATGGATGGGGTTTTTGTCGGGTCGGGTGTGTTCAAGAGCGGTGACCCGGTGAAGCGGGGCAGGGCGATTGTGCAGGCTGTGACCCATTACAATGACCCGAATATACTCGCTGATGTTAGCTGTGGATTGGGTGAGGCTATGGTTGGGCTCAACTTGAATGATGCCAAGGTCGAAAGGTTTGCGAATCGTTCCGAATAAGTGTGAGCTTTGTTTGTTTGTCACCAAGTTCTTTTTCACATTTTGTTTTTAGTATTACAGTTGATGATGATCATGTTCTAGTAGTGGTGATGGGGGAATAGTGTTGGGTTTGGTGGGTTTTACTAGTTTTACATGTAAAAAAAGAAGAAGGAAAATTATGGTTCTTCCATGTAGCATTTGAATTTGTTGCTAATAATATGAAGTTCTGTTTCTTCATCTGTCTGCTGATTTGATCTCGAATTTGATGTTTCGAACATCGTTTGCACTATCCATGCTTGAAATTTCTGATAACTAGCGTAGCCAGCGAGTTTGGTTCACTTTGTAGCAATTTGTTTGGTTCATTTGTTCTTATCATTATTCTGTGAAGGAAATGCCACACACTTTAGTTTCTCTTATGGGGTTAAGATTTTAGATTTCTTGATGTGGACTCAAATGTATTGTAGGGTAGCAAATTAGTTGACACAAACATATTTAATTGCAGTCATTTTCATTCTATAATGAGGCATTTAGACCACATTTAAATCAACAACCGAGTAGCCCCCCGCACTCCATACTCAACATCGAGTCCAACTATTTCTTCTTCGTAAAATCAAGTTCTGTTTCTTGACCTATATGATAACCGTCTTTACTTACTAACGCGTCGAATAATGTTTGCACTGCGCATCAATCTGTGAAGTATTTGATTATCAAACCAGCTGAGCAGTAAGTTGATTCTAAGAATCACTTTGCAATTTGCAGAAGACCCAATGCACACCAAGAACCACAGTTTCCCACTACACATGGGAAAGGGACCTGTGCACAAAAACCCAATTCCGCTGTTGTTCTTTTGCATCCACTCTAGTCAATTTCTGGGGTTTAGAATTCTGGTGAAGGATAGGACACAGATTTCTATCATAAGATGTGGAGTGTGGAGTATAATATATGGGGCCTTTGATAGCTGACGCTATATGTTGACGCCATCAAAACACATGTAACCCATCTTGACCTCAATAACTCACATCTCAACAATAGTTATTATACAATTTAGATTCTATCATGACACATTAAGACCACATATAGATCATCTCGAGCACCCCCTCCGCCCTCAACATCAAAACCTGGTAGTCATTATCTACACTTTCCAACTTCATTTTTAGCAGAACTCAATTCTCAAAAGACACAAACATAACAAGGAAGTTGAGAATTGAAAGAGAAATCTGTTTATTGCTGACCAATGGCTGTTTTACATTCCGCCGTGCTGCAAATGGCATATTTCATCACACACCTAAAATACACAAAATACATGTTCCTTGAAACTGGACACTGCATCAGTAGAATTCTGTTCATTCCAATTAGGGACATTTCATCAAGCACCAAATATCCACTAACTCATCACTTGAAACTAGACATCGACAGTGGAATACTGGAATCCAAATTGGGCATAAACCCTTGATTCAACTTGTAAAGCCAAGTAGCACACCAAGCGAAGAATCTTTCCCATCAAACCATCCAGGCCAAGTCGTCTTTCATAAGTTCTTGAGCCTCCTCCATTTTTTTGGTAATCTGATATCAGATACTGGAGCCACCTAAGAACGTAGGCTTTACTGGCCAATACAAGTTTTCTTGATGATCTGATATCATTGCTTGACAACCTCGATCGTACATGGAATGATATTTTAACAGCACCTAAAATTAATTGGACTCCGGTGAGAAGATAAGGATCACTGGATATAATTAAACAAGAAAATTTTAAGCTTTTGCGTAGGATGCAGCATCACAAGAAAAGTCGAAACAAGAGAAACAATGGAACAGAAGAGTACGTGTTGTACCTATACAAATGATGAAGCTATTAATAGTAATATACATGTAGATATGCAGCTTACCAAATTAGCATCGCATATCAGCTTGACGGCCTTGACCACTCCAATGCCATTCTAAATGAATGTCGGCAGCACAAACTAGCTATCTGGGTGTGATTCTCATCTGCAATAATTTGAAGTTTTGGATTTGAGAAATCTTAGTCCACTCCTTAGGCTGTCAGGATATTTCTGAGACAAGATGATGAGATGAGTTAAAAGGATCCGGATATTCACCATTAGATATTGAATCGACGGTTCACATTTAAATCCAGGGATGGATAAACAAGGACAATTCCTTGTGCGCCAAGGATCCGGATAAAAGTTAGAATCTAACTGAGGATCTTCTCGATCTGATGGAAAGTAATAACAAAAAGAAAGAATTATTGATGGCTGTGGTTAAACCCTAAACCCTAACGGAAAGTATTCCTCAACATAAATTAGCAGTCGACCGTGAAGGCTGCAGAGATCAAATAGATACTCCCTTACTTCTCCTCTATTCCATCTCTCTCGATTAACTAGGTCAAGACCAAGCATGCCTGATCGATCTTATCATAATCTAGTTTGGTCTCTCATTCTCTAGAGCATTCCAAATCCTTGCGGGATCTGTATTTCTCACCCTCCCCACTTGAATTAGAAAATAGGGTTCCTGAACTTCTATAAATTAGGCCGCGCCGACCATCTTCCTCCCCTCTCCTCCTCTCTCTCGATCTCGATTAGGTCAAGACTAAGCTGTTAGAACTACACTAGTCTAATACTGTAAATCTATCTCAGTAAGAGCACATATAAACAATGTTATATACGTGAACTTTATTTAGGATTGCAATAGTAAACGCATAGTATATTAGGATTGCAGAAACATATCTATCCTAATATATAGATGAACTATTTAGGAGTGGTATACTAGTCGCATCCTAATATAGGACTGAAACTTCATATCTCTCCTTATGTCTGCGATGTATATAAACGGTACAGTATGTAAAGGAGTCTTACACGATGCACTTGAACCATTCATCTTAGTCTTCTCCTGATTCCACCTCCAGTATTCTCTTAGTATGATGGGACTAATTTATGAGAACAGATTGTGTATCAGAAGGGACCAAAACGTTATATATAGCAATGTAATAACAGTTTCTTCCATCAAGAAACTGCCATCACCCTTTAACTGCTATTTCAAATATATAACTTCTTGCAACTGTCCTAATTTGATTTCAAATCAATCCAAACAGATTAGGATAAGTACTTAAACTTATTTTAAATACAAACTCTAACAAATACGTTTACTTAAGTGTATATGCTGTACATACAAGGTTTCTATGTAATGTCTTGTTCATCAGGTTTTCTAACAATCTCCCACTGAACTTGACATTGCTTAGAAATTGATATGTGCATATACATGTATCAGTTAGCTAAATTGTGCACATTCAGTTTGTATTCCCTGTCTGTTCCAAATTCTGTCAATCATGTTTGCTGTAAAGAATCATAGAACAACACAATGAATCAGAGAAAACATTAGCGTTCCATGATCACATTGCAGCAACCAAAATCACATGAATCATCCTTATTACAGCTGTGATGCGCTCAAAAGCAAGCGCGCAATTTAACCCTGAAATATCGTTAGTAGTATAAGCAAATAGGGATCGTTCTATTCCGGGGATTGAGGGTACACCTGTAATTGTGTAACAAATAAAGAAAAGTATTATTTACAAAAATAAAATAAAGAATATAAATATATACAATTGTATAAACAAATAAAGAATTAAAATAATAAAGTATTATTTACAAAAATAAAATAAAGAATAAATATATACAAGTAAACACAAATAAGGGGGGATTAGGATTCTTAAAATTAAAATTAAAATAAATAAAATAAAGAAAACGTAAAAAAACATATATACAAGGGTGGATCGTAAGGAACAAAGATCAAAACCAATTCCATGTAATCAAATTCGATTCAAACCCTATAATTGTTCTTCCAAGTCATGAGAGATGAGTTGATCATGTGAAACATTCGAAAGCAAATGATTTCCCATATTTTACTTTTCAATGCTAATTAACCTAAGCGAAAGCACCTAGATTAATCCTATCAAACATGCAATCAAGCCCTAGAAAGCTAGTCAATCATGACATGTTCAACGCATTAGACATAGAGAAAGGCTATCAACTCAAGTGTACAACTTAGTTATGGAAAAGTCCACCTAATTGCAATCCTCTTCAATTAAATTCGATTCTTGTCCAGAACCTTTACTACTTTTGATTCAAGTTACACAAAACGAAAAGTCGATTTCATGTTCTTAAACCTAGCACCAATTACATGCAAATCCTATAAGTGTCGACCCAAATAAGATAAACATATAAAAGTTTTCTGTAAAGCAAATTTAATCGAACAAACTCACATAAGCAACTTAGAATCACAATTATAGAATTCGAAAACTTTATTTAAACATAGAAATTGGGCTTAAACTTTGCCCTAAACGTTAGGTTAACAAGAAACAAGTTCATACGAAATCAAACAAGGAAACCAAAAAGGTTACAAGGAAAAGGAACGAATTACACCGTGAGTGGAGATGGAGATGGAGAGCTAGATGGTTGGATCTTGAATCTTGGAAGCAAGCCTTCAAGGTGGATGATGGATGATATGATCTTCACGACTCCTTCTTCTTCTTCCTCTCCTTGCTTGAAAATGCAGAAACTTAAAACTAGAGAATGGAGAAGGAAAATGGAAAGGAAATGGAGAGACAAAGAAGATGAGATGGATGAAGGAATTGGTGACTAAGGAAAATGGAGAGGAAATGGTGAGACAAGAAGATGAAATGGATGAAGGAATTTGTGGAGGGAAAATGGAAAGGAAATGGAGAGACAAAGAAGATGGAATGGATGAAGGAATTGGTTTGGGAAAATGGAAAGGAAATGGAGAGACAAAGAAGATGAGATGGATGAAGGAATGTCCTTTGAGAGTGAGAGGAGAAGTGTATTTATAGCCCAAAAAATGATGAATGGAGGGTGGAGATGAACATAAATGAAAGGCTAGATATGTTAGACAAATTTGTAAAAAATATCTTCCCACTTGTTTATCACTTGTTCAACTTGAATTGATTTTCCTCCTCAAGATTTTCCACTTGCTTGCAACTTTGATTTTCCTCCTCAAGATTTTCCACTTGCTTGGAGGTCCTAAAAATATAAACTAATAAGAAAAATAGAAACTTTCCTAAAATGAAAAATGGCAACTTTCCTAAACTGAAAATGGAAACTTACTAAAAATGATAAATAGAAACTACAAAAATATAAACTTTCTACAAATAGGAACTTTCCCAATCAAAGAATGGAAACTTTCCTAAACAGGGTTTTAATAAGGAAATAACGTAAGAAATGTAGGGAAATGCAGTTAAAACGTCGCATTAAAATGCTCCTATCAAGCTGCACTGTAATCAAGCTTAAATTATCATATCATATATGATATAAGCATGCATAATGTCCTACCAAAATTTCTAATCATATAGAACTGAAGCAAATTATATTTCACTCGCCTAATATCATGAATTTGCATATTTGCTGTTTATAAACAACAATCTGAAATTGTACAACTTAATCATGCAAATACACAATGAAGTGAAAACTCAAGAATGTAATAATACTTAACTGATCATTGTCTGAAAATCCATAAATTATAATACACAACAATGAGTGAGATACCATCAGACTTCATCAGGATTGAAACTGTCCAACACTCCCATATTTTTGGTGTGTCTAATAAAATCAGAAACTGCCAAGGCTTTTGTCAAAGGATCAGCCAATTGATCTTTAGTTCCAATCTTCACTACCTCTATCTCCTCATCTCTGACACTTTCTCTCACTGCAAAGTATTTCACATCAATGTTCTTAGAACCTGAAGACCTTTTATTATTCTTTGAAAAGAATACTGCAGATGCATTATCACAGTAGATTGTTATAGGCCTTGACACAGATTCTACAATCTTTAAGTGAGCAATGAAATTCTTCAACCATAGTGCATGCCCAGTAGCTTCAAAGATGGCTATATATTCAGCGTGAAAGGTTGAAGTTGCTGTCAGAGTTTGTTTAGCTGTTTTCCATGAAATTGCTCCTCCAGCCATAACAAATATATAACCTGATGTCGATTTCAAGTCATCTGGATCTGACTTGTACGATGCATCAGTATAAGCTTCCACTTCAAGTTCTTGATCTTCAATTCTTCTGTAAACCAACATGTGACTTTTGGTTTTCTTCAAATACCTCAATATTTTCTTACCAGCCACCCAATGTGCATAACCTGCACTTGACTGATACCTTGATAACATATTCACAGCAAAAGATATATCTGGCCTTGTACACACTTGAGCATACATCAAACTCCCAACCAATCTAGCATATGGCATGTTCTGCATATTCTTCCTCTCTAATGCATTCTTAGGACATTGACCTTTATGCAACTTGTCTCCTTTTGACATTGGTGACTCCCCTAAATTACAATTTTGCATCCCAAATCTCTGAAGTATTTTATCAACATAATTCTTTTGAGACAAGCCTAAAGCATACTGTTTTCTATCCCTTGTTATCTCAATCCCAAGCACATAATGAGCCTCTCCCATATCCTTCATATCAAACTGATTTAAAAGAAAACCCTTTGTTTCTTTTAATAGGCAAACACTACTACTAGCAAGCAAAATATCATCAACATTCAAAATCAACAATATAAAGTCACTCCCACTGGTCTTCAAGTAAATGCACTCATCTAGTTTATTTTCCAGAAAACCAAATTGAGTGATTACTTTGTCAAACTTCAAGTATCATTGTCTTGAAGCCTGTTTAAGACCATATATTGACTTTCTAAGTTTGCATACCTTGCTGTCATCTTCTACAAAACCCTCAGGTTGCAGCATGTATATTTCTTCATATAGATCACCATTCAAAAATGCAGTCTTCACATCCTTCTGATGTAGTTCCAGATCATAATGTGCTACAAGAGCCATGATGACTCTAAATGCATCTTTTGTTGAGACCGGAGAGAAAGTCTCATTGTAGTCTATGCCTTCCTTTTGATTATACCCTTTTGCAACTAGTCTGGCCTTATACCTTTCAATATTCCCATCTGCATTTCTTTTAGTTTTAAAAACCCACTTACAATTAATGGGCTTAAAATCATGAGGCTTGTCCACTAAGATCCACACTCCATTCTGCGACATGCTTTGCAACTCATCTTCCATTGCTGATTTCCACTTCTCACTATTTGAGGATTGCATGGCTTCCTCAACTGAAATTGGATCACCTTCATCTCCCAAATCAGTTTCCTCAATAGTCAAATATAATTTGTATACATCTGGTATGGCTGATTTCTTTTCTCTTGTAGATCTTCTCAAGGTTACAGGCTGTGATGCTTCTGCAATTTCTGTGGTCTGCATTGCTACTGTATTTGCTGCAGCTTGCTCATTATGTTGTGTTGGCATTGTATCATCTGCAATTGGCTCACTTTGTTCACCTGTGATAGTGTTGACATGATCCACAACATCTGCACTTGCTTGTTGTGTTACATTTTCACCCTCTGTACTTGCTGGAACAAGATTCAACGACACTGAATTGTCTAGGACTGAAGTATTACTACAGTCCTGATCTAGGACTGTTGTATTGCTGTGATCCTGATCTAGGATTGATGTATTGCTGCAGTCCTGATCTAGGATGCGAATGTTACTGCAATCCTGATAGACAAACCATTTCTCCATGTCGTCTTCTCCCTGTGATGAACTTTTATCCATTTCTAAATCATTCCTTGCACTGTTATCAAACACCTCATCATAAAATGCAGCTCTGTGAGATTCCATTATTCTTGTTCCCTTTCCAGGACAATAGAACTTGTATCCTTTAGACTTCTCAGAATAGCCAATGAAAAATGCACTGACTGATTGAGAATCCAACTTTCCATCTGCATTGCTGTGAATTCTAGCCTCTGCTTTTCATCCCCACACATGAAAATGATTCAGACTGGGTTTATATCCACACCACAACTCAAATGGAATTTTGTGAACTGCTTTGGTTGGAACTCTGTTACAAATATAATTTGCAGTCTTTAAGGCTTCTCCCCACAGAAATTTTGGAAGTCCAGACCTGAGTATCATGCATCTAACCATGCTCATGAGAGTTCTATTTCTTCTTTCTGAAACTCCATTTTGTTGAGAATTGTATGGAGTTGTATACTGAGCAACTATCCCACATTCTTGCAAAAATAGAGCAAACGGGCCTTTATGTTGCCCTTGTTCTGTATACCTTCCAAAATACTCACCACCTCTGTCAGACCTGACAACTTTGATAACCCTGCCTGTTTGTTTCTCAACCTCAGTTTTATAAATCTTGAAGGTTTCCAAAGCTTGTGATTTTTCAGAAATAAGGTAAACATAACAAAACCTAGAAAAATCATCTATGAAAGTTATAAAATAACAATTTCCACAGATTGTGTTAACAGGAAAAGGACCACAGACATCAGTATGGACTAAATCAAGCAAATTTTCACTCCTTTTTGAACCAAAACTCCTAGAGTTAGTCAATTTACCTTTTAGACAATCTACACAGGTTCCAAAATCTTCAAAACTCAAGGCTGGTAAGATCCCTTGTTTAACAAGTTCTCTTAACCTTTCTTTAGAAATGTGGCCAAGTCTTTTATGCCACAAAAAGGATGAAGAATCACTGAATTTTCTTTTGGAACCAGAAGCTTTATCTAAGAAGAAAATATTCTTGCTGTCATTTTTACCAGAAAACACAGTTTCACAATTGACAAGCCAATACCCATTTAAAATATTTGCTTCACCAAAACACACATAGTCATAATAAAGCAACATTAATTTATTATCACTAGAGAAACTATAACCATTGTTAGCAACAAATTGAGAACCTGATATGAGGTTTCTCTTTATACTAGGAATACAATACACATTATTTAGTTATAATACATAATTATTCCTAAACAACAACTTGACAACTCCTATAGCCTTCACAGCTACTCTTTGACCATTTCCAGAACACACCCTTGTTTCATTCTTATCTGGGATTGTTATCCTTGATAATCCCTGTAAAGAATTCACAACATGAATGGGTGAGCCAGTGTCAAACCACCAAGAGTTATCATGAACAAAATCATTTGACTCAACACTAAAAACAGGTTTTGAAAGAAAAGCACATCTTTTAGTTAGCCAAACTTTGAAACCCTCACAATCTTTCTTAAAGTGGCCAGATTTCTTGCAGAAGAAACACTTCAGGCCACCTGCAGGTTTATTTTTAAACTTAATGTTGTCAGACCTCACAACAGATGTTGAAGTACCAGTTGAAGTGCTTCCTTTGTAGTTGTTGTTGCCAAACCTCTTCTTCTTGAACTTTGAGTGGGACATGAGATTCACTGACACTTATTTTCCCTTCTTTTTAATTTCATCCTCAACTTCCACACAAAGGGAAATCAGTTCATTCACACTCCACATTTCCTTTTGAGTTTTGTAAAGTGTTTTCAGTTGATCATACTCATCTGGTAGTGATTCCAGCAACAAATAAACAAGGAATGGATCTTCAACAGCCATGTTTAGTCCTCTGAGTTTCCTAGCAATGTCAGAACCCTTCAATATATATTCTCTAACACTCCCTTTTCCATTGAACTGCAACCTCATGAGAGATTTCATAAGCTTTCCAGTTTCTGCTTTGTTGGAAACCTTGTATTTTTCTGCAATGGAATTGAAGAACACTTTTGCAAACTCTGAGTCTGGAATACCTCCTATCACATTCTCAGTTATGCTCTTCTTGATCATGATCAGTGCCATCTTATTGTGGTTATACCACTTCTCATATTTTTCTTTGCTTTCCTTGCTTGCATTTGCGGGCAATGCTTCTGGTGGATCTTCTTTCAAAACATGATCATAGTCTAGAACTCCCAGATTCAATTCAATGTCACTTTTCCACTTCTTGAAATTTGAGCCATTCAGCAACTCAATCTGACTTATGCTCATTGGAAAGTGCATTGCTGTATATGAAATTGATCAGTCAAAATCTTCTAGTGTATCATGATACTAGAATAATCTGAATGTCCCAAAACAAATGAAATTCATATATGAATGTCATTTAACTGAAACTCTATGTATATGCAGACAAATGAAACTTTTCTATTTTCAAGACCTGACATCCTTTGTGGAGTACTCATCTCTAATGGTTTCTGAATGTTCATCTATCTAAAATACACAAGACTATGAAACCAAATGTTTGATGTAGATCTCTTTGGAAATCATACTCAAATTTAATTTTAAGTCTCATAATCTCATTCTGATGAAACTGAATACAATGTAATTGCTATTTATTGGCCACTTTGACAACACTTTATTATGCAACATATAATTGAATTCATACTAAATATTTCATCAGCATATTAGATCCTTTGGAATGTTCATTCATGGGACCACTTTGGCAGCACACAACATGATGAATTTCTCAATGAATCAAATATCATAACTTGAAACAAGCATATACATCAATCACTATTTATCAGACATGAATTATATATGTAGATAACTGTATGCGGATTACAACAAAATTCCCAGAAATCGTTTCAAAATAAATTTGTTGAAGTAGCAATAACATGTAACTCATCTAAGCATAGATTGCTCTGATACCAATTGTTAGAACTACACTAGTCTAATGCTGTAAATCTATCTCAGTAAGAGCACATATAAACAATGTTATATACGTGAACTTTATTTAGGATTGCAATAGTAAACGCATAGTATATTAGGATTGCAGAAACATATCTATCCTAATATATAGATGAACTATTTAGGAGTGGTATACTAGTCGCATCCTAATATAGGACTAAAACTTCATATCTCTCCTGATGTCTGCAATGTATATAAACTGTACAGTATGTAAATGAGTCTTACACGATGCACTTGAACCATTCATCTTAGTCTTCTCCTGATTCCACCTCCAGTATTCTCTTAGTATGATGGGACTAATTTATGAGAACAGATTGTGTATCAGAAGGGACCAAAACGTTATATATAGCAATGTAATAACAGTTTCTTCCATCAAGAAACTGCCATCACCCTTTAACTGCTATTTCAAATATATAACTTCTTGCAACTGTCCTAATTTGATTTCAAATCAATCCAAACAGATTAGGATAAGTACTTAAACTTATTTTAAATACAAACTCTAACAAATACGTTTACTTAAGTGTATATGCTGTACATACAAGATTTCTATGTAATGTCTTGTTCATCAGGTTTTCTAACATAAGCATGCCTGTGGTGGAGCCTTACACGGGAATCCATGTGCGGCACTCGGCCGCAGTTTATGCCCCGCGGCCGGTCGGGAGGGAGAGGGAAGAAGAGTTTGCGATCTCAGTCAAGTTCTACAAGCCATGCTATATCCGACGTTCGCTGTCCGATCCACCCCATATTGAACGGAGCCTCATAACACATGTGGTTGTGTTGCTCCCTTTCTCCATGGTCAAGCAAAAACGTCATGAGTCATTTTATAGAGGGATGATGAAGCAGTATCTTTCGGATATAGGTGTCTCTGAAACTCTACATACAGAGATTCTCGATAAGTTGTTCCAGGTGATTGAAGCTGCCGAGACCTACGAGGTGCCTATTCTTTTGGTCATATTCGAGAGTACTGACCGGAGGGATAGTGATGAGATCTTGAGTTTCACTCCTACAGCTGAATCTGCAATCGAGGGTTTGGAGAAAGTGAGACTTGATGCTGCCATTATTGGACAATCACCGATGTGTGCTATATGTTGGAAGGATTTTGCACCCGAAGATGTTGGTCAGCTGATGGTTACTCGCATGCCCTGCTCTCACTGTTATCATGGAGATTGCATTGTCCGCTGGCTGAGCGTTAATCATCTATGTCCCATGTGCCGATACCCGATTCCAGTGGTTGCCTATATGTTATGCCGCTGCCGCTGCCTGTTTGTCAAGAGGTGCTCGCCTCTTGTTTCCTTTGTTTGTCTTTTCAATTACCAATTATCTAGCTGCTACTTTTATTCTGTATTGCTATGTATGTGACATTGGGTTTCTCGGCTTATGGTTAAACTTAATTTGGTTCTTCAGACTTAAATTACTTGGTTGAGTTATTGTTTGATTGTTTTGGTTTGCTATTTTATCATCTTTTACTGGTGGTTCTGTTGGGAGCTATATGCATCTTTCTTGCATAGCATATGTCAACCCTTTTTCATATTACACTACCTAACTCGCTATTGGATCCCCTCCTTCCTAAGGAGTAGCTGCTCGTTTTCTTTATTGTTTTCTCTCTGGTTCTTACCTGTCTTCTCAATTACCAATCAGCTAGCTGCTACTGAAATAAATATCATCATCTTTTATTTTGTCTGTTGGAAGCTATATGTTAGCTTAATCTGTAACAAATCTGGCTTGCCTTTGGTTTTTCAGACTTGCTTGCTTGTTTGACTGCCTAACACATATGATACTTGTTAAATTCAACTAGATTTCGGTTTGCAATTTGTCCTCTTTTAGTAGTGGTTTTGTTGGGAGCTATGCATGTGACAGGGTTTCCTCCCCTCTATTATTGAGTGGAGTCCCAGAGTTTCCTTCCCCTCTATTATCGAGTGGAGTCCCTACTTTTGTTAGCTCAGACTCGTACATCAGTACGTGATATGCTATACAATTCCGCATTAGTTCTTCAGACTTGTTTGCAATTGCGCATTGGTTCTTCAGACTTGCTTGCTTCTTGTCTGCTTTCCGAGCACAAACGGCTCCGATTTAGTTATCATCATTTACTTGTTGGATTTAAACCAGATTGCATTGCTTATTTGCAAGGCCCAAAGGAACAGCCACATATACTGTCCAACATGGCATCAGCTAAACCATCACCAACCATGTTGCACGCTTCCTGTAAATGTGGCTGAGCTCAACCTTTTCCCTAGAACAGTCCTGCAGATGTTTGCACCTGTTAAACATGGCTCCCAAAGGATGAAGGTAAAGTGACAGTACTTACTCTTTGGAGGCACATCATGATATGCTGAGTGAAAAACTTCGTTTACCCCTGTATATTACATGTTCTCTAAACAAGAACATCACTCACTTTACGTTTACGTGTATATCACTTGGGGTTTGGTCCAAGTGGTTTTGGATTCGAATGAGACCAAATATCATCCTCCTTTAGTATATTGCAAGAAATTGAGTGAAGATGTGTTACTCCATGATCCATATTTTACATTACATGTTGCTTTATAATCAACGGTTTATAGATCTTGATAGAAGCGGGGATTCAGGAACGGTACTGTAAATCCAAACTCATATGTCCATACCCTATCCGAACCAATATGTATATGAGCATCCGAAATCTTTCTTATTTGCATATAATCAACAATCTAAATCCATCATTTTACCACAAACTCATCGTCTTTAAAGATCATCTCTACAAAAATTAATACAAACCACAATCATTTACTCTCTTTTTTTTGTTACAAAATCATTTACTCATTTGATTGCACTAAACAAATGACACATTTGGTGAAAGTTAGCAGTGTCACAAACTTATTGAAACGACTTTTCAACAAGGCAACTTTTACGCCAAGCCAAAAATCTTATCCACCACACCATTAAAGCCAAATCCTTGTTATAATCTCCTCAAAAACTCATTTTGTTAGTCACTTTATCATCTTCCAGTAAACAATACCGATGGGTTGTTCTTGTTGGTCTCATGCTCTATGGAGATAGATACATATGAGATTAGTAAGAAGTTAAGCTAAGCTAATGATTAATAAAAGCCATTAAAGAATAGAACGAACTTGGGATTGGGCATGAGCTTGAAATCAACAACAGTGAGGGATAGAGTTCTAGGGAGAGCAAGGACTATTTAGAAGTATATATATGGTGCGCACAACCTCCAATTGATGGCGTGGCAAGGCACCAGCAACATACCTCAGTGATTAAATAGTATCAAAGCTTAAAGCTCATAACCCTTTTTTTTTACTCTTTGCTTTCTTAATAAAATAGTATATAGTAAATTTCACTTCTCGATAATTTTATTTTTGTTTAATGCATGTTGGCCGGTCACTTAGTTCGTTTTTTAGAGTTGGTTTTGATATTTTACTTATTTTTAATATGAATTGTCACAAATATATGAAAATTCTATATGTTTAAAAATATGTGATGTTCTGAATTTTAATTAGTTAATTTAAAAAATTACATATTAAAAAAAAAAAAACCTCGAAGCACAACCTTTCCCTTCGTCGTGACTCGTGAGTGGTCAACGAAGCCGCGAATTTTTTTTTCCGTACTTTCTTACCCAAACATTTAAATTCGCTTTGAAATCGATGCGCGCATAAATTTCATATGATCCTTCTGCACCAAAATTAGGGTTTCGGCTCTGCAATGGTGGGCATGATGATGATGACCACCGCCAATTCCAACGAACGCCTCGCCCGCCTCTTGGACTCCGCCGTCGTCGCCGCCGACATACCGTCCAAGCTCGACCGGCTAACCCAATTGAAGCGAGATTTGCTCCGGCGAGACCCCGCTTTCATCTCCGAGCTCCTTCCTCGCCTCTTCGAGCTTCAGTCCGACCGGTTCAGTCCCGTTCGGAAATTTGCCACCGAGTGAGCTTTTCCTCAAAACCCTAGCTGTACTGTTTTCCCGGGTTTAATTTGTTCATCTCTGAATTGGTTTACTAATTCGAATGTAGAATGCTCGGCGAAATTGGATTGATGCACGTAGATTTCGTGCCTGAGATTGTGCCGTCGTTGATTAATGTGTTAAGTGATGATACACCGGCTGTGGCTCGCCAAGCCATTACTAGTGGGAGTGAGTTGTTTCGCTGCGTTCTAGAGAAGGTTGCACTTCAGGTAACTAATTAGAGTTGTTGATGCCGCCACAGTAGTTTCGGATTAGTTTGAGTGATTTGTAATGTGTCATTGTTAATGTTTCAGGGTCTACATTCTAGCGAGTTGGACAGTTTGCTTGAGTCATCGTGGTCATGGATGTTGAAGTTGAAGGAGGAAATATTCTCGATAGCTTTTCAGGTATGTTATGATTGTGATGATGGCATATGAATGGATGGATTTCATTGTGGTATAATTCATGATCCTATCGTGCATATCAGCCTGGAAGCGGTGGAGTGAGGTTGCTGGCATTGAAATTTGTCCAGGAAGTTATTCTTCTTTATACTCCTGATCCTAATGGCTCCCAAGAGCCTCCAGCTCATGAAGGTAATCCGATGTTATACTTTGGTTCTGCATTCAGGTTCAGAATGTAAATGGCTTGGTTTTTGGCTAAAGGATGTTTGTTTTCTTTGTAGGACAATTGGTGGAATTTAATATATCTTGGCTTCGTGGCGGTCATCCCCTACTCAATGTTGGAAATTTGTCAATTGAGGCTAGTCAAAGTGTGGGCTTATTGCTTGATCAACTAAGGCTCCCAACTGTTAAGTCTCTTGGTAACTTAGTCATCGTTGTGCTTATTAATAGGTACTTCAGCCTTCTTTGCTCATATATTTTTTCTTCCTCTAAAAATGTGGGCATCACAGATGCTCTCAGTGAAGCATTTGTATAACTGTAATCCAAAACTAGTGAAGATGTGATGGTTGTAGAAATTGTATAAAACACTTCTATTGAAAGAGGTCGTACAAAAAGAAAGTAAAAAGAGTTGTAGGAAGTGCTCCAAGTTTTACAAACACTGACTTTTGATAATATGCTTTTTTCTTTTAGTTGCATAATTGGTACAGTTTGTATTTTCTATCTAGAAGTGTTGTTCCTTTAAATTTGTTATTTATTCTTTACTCTGTTTAATGCTTCTTGACAGTCTTTCAGCAATTGCAAAGAATAGACCTGCCTTCTATGGTCGCATTTTGCCTGTATTGCTTGGGTTTGATCCCTCAACTGCTGTCATTAATGGGATACGTGTCTCAGGAGCACGCTATGCCTTAAAAAATGCCTTCATCTCCTGCTTAAAATGTACTCACCAGGGTGCTGCACCGGTATGTTGTTCAATACCATACCATAAGAATACGTTAATTGTCTACTTGATTTTAAAAGATTCATAAATAATTGAGTGTTCTCTTTGTAGTGGCGAGATCGTTTAGTTGGGGCGTTGACCAAGATGAAAGATGGAGGGTTGGTAGAGCAGGCCATTTATCCAGTTGTCAATATTAATGGAAATGTGGAGGGTCAAAACAATTCTCCAGTTATTAAGGTATTTGTCACCTCCCCTCTCCCTTTACCATTGCCGTAGATCTGCACATATAAAGTTGGTACGCTTGCCATGTGCACATGGCCATATTTGTATATTTGATCTTTTCGAGCGTGGATGTTTTGCAGGAAGAGGAGCCCACAGTTAGAACATCTACTGCTGTGCAAAGTAATTTTGGGAGGAAACGATTGGGAGCACCGGATAGTAGTGAACTTGCTGAGGATGAAGACGCCTCTGGAAAGCGTATCAAATCAACACCTAGTGTCTCAGAAGAATCGGCCAAAGATTTAGATAGGAATATTTCTGTGTCTCAAGATGACATTTCTTCAAGTGGAACAGCCACTTCCAGAGGAAGTGGTGATAGTGGACCTGTGCAGCAACTTCTTGATATGTTTGGCGCATTGGTTGCTCAGGGTGAAAAAGCGGTTGGTTCTTTAGAGGTTCTTATCTCAAGTTTCTCTGCTGACATGCTAGCTGAGGTAGTGATGGCTAACATGTGCAACCTTCCTCCCAATCTTCCTGGAGCTGAAGGAGATGATGTATCTTTGATAAACATGGGTATAGTTGGCGGTGATTCACAAGTCAGATATCCCCAATCATTTATTGCCGATGTACTCTCTCTTACAAGTACTTTCCCTCCAATAGCTGCACTTCTAGATGCTCATCAGTCGGCGTCTTATAATATAGTGGTATTTTATTTTTTTTATTTTTTCAACCCCCGCTTTTACCTGCTGAAGTTCTAGGAAAAAAGGTGTATAATTGAGGCAATGTTTTTGGTAATTTCAGAAATCTGAGCCAAAGGAAGAGCAGGTAACAGTTGTAGGTGATAGTGCTGTTGCATGTACTGATATGGATTATGAAGCTGAAACTGCTATGTTGCCTACTGGTTTACCAGCTTCACCTAATGTGTTTTCACCTGAGACCGAGAATGGTTGTCCGTCTCTTCCGTCTGATGTTGATGACATAGACGGTCTTGACAATGAAATACCTGGGCTTGATTCTTCTGCTTGTAATAGTGGACTATCAGAACCTGTTGTTGCATCCTCATCGACCTTCATGGATGTCGAAGATGCCAGTCTAGAGCAAGTTAGCAGTTTGAGTCAGCAGCCACTGCTTAATATACTTCCATCATTGTCGGCCGATAGGTCTGAGGAGCTTAGCCTTGGAGCAGCTGTGGCAGATGTCAACAGTCTGATATCTTCAACAGCAACATCAGTTGGGTTGACCCATCATCTTGTCCTGCCTAAGATGTCGGCCCCGGTTGTCATCCTTTCTGATGAAGAGAACGATCGTTTACAGAGGTTGGCTTTTACCCGCATAATCGAGGCATATAAGCAGATTGATGTTTCTGGGGGTTCCCAAGTTCGAATCTCTCTCCTTATACATTTAGGAGTCGAGGTAATAAATCTTGCTTTTTAGTGATAGCTATATAATTTTCCCTACTTGTGATGGTATTGGTTTCCTTATTTGGATGCTAAATTTGTTAGTATGTTAAAACATTTTTTGGATTTAATTGGTTAAACCTTTATTTCTTCTTTGGCTTTTGTTGGGCTAGGGGAAGGGGATGAAATTAGTTCTTTCTTACTGAAGGCTAACAGTATGGTATCGTAGTAGTGTCAATGAGGATCTTCCGAAAGCTGTGTTCTTTTATTGAACTCAAGTTTCTTTTATCTATTCTTTTGTAGTTCCCCTTGGACTTAGACCCCTGGAAACTGCTGCAGGAGCATATCTTGGCAGATTATACAAATCACGAGGCAAGTAAATATTTGTTTGTTCGTACTGGTTTTTTCTTCTTTTGCATGGGTTTTGATGGTTGTTTGAATACTATTTGCGTATATATTCTGTATTGGGTCATTTGATATTTAGGACTGCACTTTTGGTTTATTACAGTTGAGAAGTCAGTTTTGGCCTTTTGCATACTATATCTGTGAGCATTGCATACAGTTGCTCTGTGGAAGAGGATGATTTGTTTTAGGCATGCTTTTTTATTTTATTTATTTATTATTAATTTTTTTTTTTTTTTTTTTGCAATACTGAGGAAATAGATCTCTTTTTGTTCCTTCTTTTGATTTACTTGCTCAACAGTTAATTTATATGTAATGGAGTATTGTCATTGAGTTATCTTGCTCTTCTTTTTGTTTGGGTGTTGAAATTGTGGAAACTACAAGGAAAAAACATACCTGGTAAGTGTACAGGATGTTGTCAGTGTAAAAAAGATCTCTGAGATGATAGTCAGCATAGCTGGTGGACAACTGCTCGCTTATCTATATTAAGAATTATTAATAAAAGGGATGATAGTCCTTTCAAAAAAGCAATGAAATGATGGCTGTTTTTCTGATGTGTTCTTGTGTTGTCTTACATATATACTGGCTAACGGTTATCGTTGGATCTCTTCAGGGACACGAGTTGACGTTGCGTGTCCTATACAGGTTATTTGGAGAGGCAGAAGTGGAACACGATTTCTTTTCTTCTACAAACGCTACTTCTGTTTACGAAAAGTTCCTTTTAACTGTGGTGTGTTCTTATCTCTATATGTAAACAGTTTATTGATGCTGCTTCTGTTTATGTAATGTTCCTTTTGACTGTTGAAGATTTCTTTTTTGTTGTCTAAATTATTTTTGTGTCATTGCAGATAGAAACACTTAGAGATTCTTTACCACCGTCAGATAAATCATTAAGTAGATTGCTTGGTGAGGTTCCATCTTTACCAAATTCAGTTTTGAAGTTATTGGAGTGCATGTGTTCGCCTGAAAATTGCGACAAAACTGAGAAGGAAGTACAAGGTGGGGATCGAGTGACTCAAGGTCTCAGTACTGTATGGAGCCTGATTTTGCTGAGGCCTCCTTTTCGAGATGGCTGCTTAAAAATTGCTCTACAGGTTCCTTCTGTTTATCTATACTCTTGTTTAATTCAGTGCATACCATTTTGTGTATCCTTAAAGTACTTTTTCTGGTTTTTACCTGACTCTGTGTTTCTCTTGGTCCTCTGAAAGAGTGCAGTTCATCATCTGGAGGAAGTGCGTATGAAGGCTATACGTCTGGTACTTATTCGCAACTTACCATTAGAGTTGAATTAGATATTTGGTTCTAACTTTTTGTTTTTCTTTTTCCTGGGTTCTTTCATCTAACAGGTTGCAAACAAGCTTTATCCGTTGTCAGCCATTGCCAAGCGAATTGAAGATTTTGCAATTGAAATGTTGCTTACTGTGAAAACTGATGATGCAACTGAAAGAACAGATGCTGATGGATCAAAAGCTGAATCCCAAAAGGTTCTAATCTATGCATTGCCCATGTGGGTTTTCACTGTATGATTAACTTGATTTAGTCTGTTAACATCTAATTTTCTTTTGTCACAGGATTCTGACTCAGAAAAACATTCGAATGAACCTCCAGCAGTGAGTGGCAACCAAGATATCTCCTCTGACACTCATCAATCATGCAATTCTCAAAGTATGTCACCGCTTTCAATTGCCGAGGCAGAGCGGTGTTTGTCATTGTATTTTGCTCTGTGCACAAAGGTCTGGCTTTATCTTACATAGTTTCTTCTTATTTGCATTTGGTGACCTTTTTTTTTCAATTTTAGTTAATTTTTGTTGAAGTTAACATAAGTTGTGTATTCTGTAATCTGATTTCAGAAGCACTCTCTTTTTCGCCAAATATTCGCTGTGTATGGAAATGCATCAAAGGCGGTTAAGCAGGTATTTGACGTAGAAATGAGCATAGTGCTTGCAATTACTGGCCCATGTGGTGTTTCTTCTCATCAGTTGTTTGGTGCAGTGCAGGCAGTTAATCATCATATTCCAAAACTAGTGCGTACAATGGGCTCGTCACGAGATCTTCTTGATATTATTTCAGACCCTCCGGCTGGAAGCGAGAACCTCCTGATGCAGGTTTTATATTATTGACATGATAGTTCTGCCCACGCTATATAATGATAAATTACACCTTTTAATCCCAACTTAAATTTCCCCAGGTTTTGCATACACTGACAGATGGGGCAGTTCCCTCTCAAGAGCTGATATTTACCATTAGGAAGTTATATGATTCAAAACTGAAGGTATTTTGAACAGTTTCTAATGCTTCTTGTAAAAGTACTTGAGCTATAAACTAATATATGGTTGGTTGTGAATAATTACAGGACATAGAGATTCTCATTCCGATATTACCATTTATACCAAAAGATGAGGTTCTTTCCCATTCTCTCATTTCCTAATTGGGTCTACTATGCAATCTGTGTTTATGTTGGTGTTTATATAAGAACTTGTGTGTGGTTGAGCTATAGGTATCTAGCTAAACAATTCTTGACAATGGACTTTTAGAATGACGTGGAGTCTTGTATAAACCTATGTTTTTTGCCAAATTGTTATCTTGATGTGGATATGCTGAATGATGAGCCATTTTTATAGTCTTAATAACTTAGTTGATTCTTCTTTTTTGGTTACAAATAGCTTAGTTGATTCTGAATGTTTTTTTTTTCCTCTCTCTTTTTGTACTAAACCTAAACAATTTTTTCCACGACATTCACCCAATCAAGAATGCAGAAAATTTCAAGAAACTCATTATAAATTGTTTAGTTACTATCATTCATTTAAGCTGAATATTAAGATAAAGGAAATTATCTTAACTTTGATGCCCATAAAGACACCATTGATATGCTCCTTCCCATTGGGAATTTATACCCTTCCACACAATCCATAGAACTGCCATGATTGCAAGTGCTGCTTTCACATGATATTATCTATCTTGTATTGCATAAATTCCGAGTAAACTAAGTTCCAATCAATCATTTATACTTCCTATTATGCTTTACATTGCTTTCAGATTGTCAGTCAGCAAGCTTTTCTTTTGTTAAAGCTTTATACGCCTGTCTTTGTTAGGTTATGTTAATCTTTCCCCAACTTGTGAATCTTCCCCCGGATAAGTTCCAAGCAGCACTAACTCGCACACTACAGGTAATGTTTCCTTTGTTAATTCTTGGCAATCCAAGTGTTCGAAGTGTATCTGTTTTCTTACTGTGAGGAAAGATTCATTAAAAGACTTAAATATGCTTGTAAAGTATCTGTTATGCTCTTCTTGATCCTACATTGTGATTGCACAGGGATCATCCCATTCTGGTCCTCTTCTCGCTCCAGCTGAAGTATTGATTGCTATCCATGGGATTGATCCCGACAGAGATGGAATTCCATTAAAGAAGGCATGCCTTCTATTGTTTTCTTGGTTGGAAGTCGTTCTGAGGGGACAATAATTAATGACTGAATAACTTTCTTGCAGGTCACAGATGCATGCAATGCATGTTTTGAGCAGCGACAGATATTCAACCAACAAGTTCTTGCTAAAGTTCTGAATCAATTGGTTTGTAACATTGTACTGTTGTGAACTTTACTTTTGGTTACCACCTCTTTTAAGCATATGCTAATGAAAAACAAGATTCGTACTTGCAGGTTGAGCAGATTCCCCTTCCTTTACTGTTCATGCGTACAGTATTGCAAGCTATTGGTGCTTTTCCTGCACTGGTAAGATCAGCATCACTCGTAGAGCTAGAGACCATGGGCTACACCTATGCTAGATTGCATAACACAATCATAGAGTACAGCATATGGGGCTGAAAAGATTTTTTTATATTAATCCATCCCCGCTTTAAAAATACTTTAAAATGATCAGACAATTCTGTTGTGCTCGCAATTCTGTAGGAAAAAAAGAGTATCTATTTATTTTGTAGTGTGAAATTTCTGTAGTTCTGATTTGGTTTTTGGGTAAATGATTATGACTTTCAAGTCTGTCAAAGTTAAACTGACCATAATAGATCTAACAAACACAGAATTCTTCGTGGTAAACTATTTAAATGTTATTACATTTGTGTGTGTGTATATCAGAGTCGGTTGATTTTTATGTGTGTGTATCCTAACTTTCTAATTTTAACTTATTAAGTTATATCAAGTTACTGATTGTTAATTTGCTTTACCGGCGAATATTGTAGGTGGATTTTATAATGGAGATCCTCTCTCGACTTGTGAGCAAACAGGTAGCTTTCAGTATCTTAAGCTTGTTGCTTGTCATATCTAATATATATTTTTTTAATGTGATTGATGAACTGTTGCAGATATGGAAATACCCAAAGTTGTGGGTGGGATTCCTGAAGTGCGCATTGTTGACAAAGCCTCAGTCATTTGGCGTGTTGCTTCAGGTGCATGCATGTTGCGTTCTCCATGCAATTACTATAGTTCTGTGACAGACTTAAATTGCGGCACAAGCTTAAAAAGAGATTGTTTTATCTATATTTATAAAATTTAACTTTGGGTTTTAATTTTTGTTTAAAAAATTATCAATCTCTATTTCAGATTATCATCTCATAATTAGGATGTTATTTTGGTCATTGCCCATGTGAATAGACCTTATCATAACAGGGTTGGAGGATTGGTTATATTGATCAAGGTTTCACATATTGAAGCAATACCTGAAATTCTCTTCTTCCTTTCTTTGTCAACCTCTTTTTATGTCTTTATTCTCCAATTAGCTTAATTTTCTTCTTTTTCTCTTTTTACCACTTTTCTTGCTGAGTTATGTCAAATCTTTATCCTTATTGGACAGTTCCCATTTCTACACCTATTTTTCATCCTACTGTGTAGATTTGGACCCGTGCAACCAACTTTTTTCCGTAGAAACTGTTGTTTTCGTATCCTTACCAATGGTGTCTATGTTATTGTCTTTCAGCTACCCCCAGCACAGCTAGAAAATGCATTGAAGAGAACTGCAGCTCTGAAAGCACCCTTGGTTGCCCATGCTAGCCAACCAGATATCCGATCTTCACTTCCAAGGTGAACGAAAAATCTGTCTCATTTGACATTAAAGCTCTCTTAGTGGAGGAAGCCTGAGTGGCTAATTGAGGAACTTGATTTGGATATTTTCTTTGTCAGGTCTATATTGGTAGTTTTGGGAATTGTTTCAGACTCTCAGGCACAAACGAGTCAGGCAAATACCGGAGATGCAAGCAACTCAGACAAGGAGGCAGTCACGGAGAAATCGAAAGAAGAATCATCTAGTGCTTGTTGAAATGCCGAGTCAACTTAAACTTGTGGAGAATATACCAAGAGGGCATTGGCCGAGTTCCAAGCTCCTAAATACATGAGTAAATATGCTGCAGTCTATTGAGACGCTGATGGAAAGGCAAGTCGGGGCGGTCATATTGTGTTTTATCAAATGGCCAAAGCAACCAGGTAGATAGCTGTATCATAGGGATGCATGTATCAAAGAATTACTGCATTTTTAAATGAAATATTGAAATAGCGAGGCATAGATCGATCATAGAAAATAATGAGCAGTACTTATGTAACACTGGACTATTCCACAATTTTCTGAGTGGAATTGATATTGTTTTCAGTGCCCTATCTCATGCAACTTCAGTTGATTTTTTTGGTTATTCTGTTGATGAACCTTAGGGGTGCAAACTATTCCTTGTTTTCTTTTGGGATATCTTCACAAATGGTGTATGAACTTTAGACCATTCTACATTTTGGTGTACCAACTTTCAAAACTATTAGAATGGTGTATCAAGTTTGCTCCAATCTTTCATTTTGGTGTACGCCGTTAAATTTTTCGTTATCTTTGCAAAAAAAAAAAAAATTTCCGTTATCTTTCCTTTAGCTTTGTCAGTTTTTTTTTTTTTTTTTGTAAAGATAACGGAAAATTTAACGGCGTACACCAAAATGAAAGATTGGAGCAAACTTGATACACCATTCTGATAGTTTTGAAAGTTGGTACACCAAAATATAGAATGACTTAAACTTCATACACCATTTGTGATATTTTCCCTTTTCTTTTTGGCATCATAGATAATACATTACTGCCCTGAGTGGCTTTGATTAAACTAATGCCATATTATATTACTAACTTACTGTAGTATTGAAGTCAATATTCTGCATCGCTTGCCATTGACACCGAGCAAATATAACAAATTTATGTGGACATGTATACTCCAAGGAATTGTGAAGGCAAAATTCGCACCTACATTCCACAACGTAAAAATGGAGCACTAGTGTTTTCAGGTATATCTACATGTCAGAAAATCTAGAATTTAGTTATATAAAGCATTAAGTGAGGCTTGGAGGTCAGAAATGAGACTGAAATTATGCAAGAGTCGCTCGAGGGTGAAGATTCCGACAAAATTGGGTACAGAAAGCAAAAATAAATAAATAAAAAACAAAAATAACAAATGTTTTACCTTTTTTTTTTTTGGTCTGAAAATGTTTTTTATACCTTACGAATGAAGAAACCAAATGAGCCACGAAATCTATAAGTTACATGACAAAGCAGTCTTGCCAAACAAAAACCGACCACACAAACAAACAAAAAGTCTCAATATATACACGAAGAAGTGAATATGTTGTAGAACCTACATCCAAATCTATTTCCATTTTTACAGAAAGCTCCAAAAATTGTTTATGTTTCGACTCGAGTAGGCTAGGGCTTAACAAAACTACAATGTACAACAGAGACTATGCTTAGACGAAAATGATCACCTGGTCAGTTATTGACCAAGAAAATAATGCTCAACTATCCTTGGATGTAAATCCAATGGCAGAGAGAATTATTATTAAGTTGAGGTGTTTTGTTTTCCACCCTTCGATGTAAATCTAAGGGTTATTGAGCATAAATTCTTTGGTCAGCAACTGACCAGGTGAACACTACTTATGCTTAGAAATCAAATCTCGCGAGGGATCCAGGCGACCATATGAAGGAGTGAAGCCGAAACTCATTTGGTTTATTCAAGTCATTACCCGTTGAATTTCCAGACCCACCTCTCTTACTTTCGTGTCAGGAAACATCACCTACCAGGTAATTCTCACAAAGCTTAATCCCTAAATTAAACAATAAAAAATTATTAACTTTGGTAACAGTAAGCTCCAGCAGCGACATTTCTTGTACAGAAGAAGGTAAATAAAGCAAAGTTTATGCTTGCTCATAAGTTCTCCTAAAAAGAACAATCTTATGCTTGCTCCAGCAGAACCCAGATATTAAACACACTAGTAAGTGGAAAACAAACAGCATAATAATTGCAGGGGGTTTTGAAATTACGCCGCAGCAAGAGACTCCCTGTCAGACTCCATCTCGCCTGTCCCCATGTTCGACTCCAGATCGTTGGGGATTGGGGATGGACTTTCTTCGGGAGCACTGGCGATTGTTGTTGGATTTTCTTCGGGTGCATCGTTGGGGCGAATTTCTTCAGGTACGTTCGGGATAATTCCCTTGAACGTAACGAGAAGGGCCTCTACGAGAAAGAAAAATGCAGGATTCATAAAAATCCAGACATACGGGCCACAAAGGATGAATCCTAATAGCTGCAAAATAATCACGCCCGCAACTACGTACACAATCCTGAAGAAGTTAGTGGTGTTGACAGCTCCATGTTCTGCACAAATATGTCTTATCTCTGACAGTACCGCCATGAAGTAGAGATTTAAGAAGGAGATGACCAGCATCATGGGAAGTCATTTAGCTTTGAACGGATTTTCAGGGGATCCGAGATGCATGAGGGAAACAAGGGAGACTAACAATGTGATCGATGTGCCAAATAAAGCATGGAGAGCAGCAATTCCGGACAGAACATTACCACTGCTAATATAAGAAAAAGGAAACGAATCAATCAGGACAAGTGTAGATTCAATTGAATGAATAAGAATTTGTCTGTTCATACCTCAACTCCCTCTCTGATGGATTCGGCATCATTCAGGGCAAGTGTATCATCAGCGGTATCTGGTGAGGTCTCTTAGAGCTTTAGGGTTTACGTCTCTGAGAGAGTGAGAGCGAGCTATTTATAGTTTTATACAGCACCCACCTAACAGTTAGAATTAACAAAATCGAATTGTGGCCATCCATTTTGATAATGCGGCTAGGATTCAATTACTTTTGGTTTTCCAAGACACCTCCTTGTTCTATAGGCCGTAGGAGTGGCTGGATAAAAAATGGGGAAATTTCAAGGGGGGTTAACTGGTTAAGAAATGGGGAAATGTAGGTTAGCTCAGAGACTTTTTAGGTGGGAGGCCGGAAGCTACCATGCAGCTTCCTGGGGACCCGAAAATTGATTGTTCAGTGACGTCTGGAGGGTTCTCGTATGATGCTGTAAAGTGTGATCCAAGTTATACCAAAAACAAAAATGTTTTATGTTGGTATATATTCATTTTGGACTGGGAGATGGATATGTTTTCCAGAATTTCCTTAAAGTCGGGGAGCTTGACTGAGTTTCAGTCTGGCTTTTTGACCTAGCCCCTCGGCATATAGTTCATGAACAAGCTTCTGATGTATAGAAAAATTTTAGTCATTTTAGACGAAGCTCCTAATACAAGTAAAATATGCTACAAAACACTGATGGGAAGGCAAGTCAAGTTGGTCATGTCGTGTTTTATCAAATGGCCAAAGCAACCGGATGGAGAGCTGGATCATACAGATGCATGTATCAAAGAATTACAGCATTTTTAAAATAGAAATTAATTTTTAAAATGAATATTGAAACAGTGAGGCGTAGATTGATCATAGAAAGTAATGAGAAGTATTTATGTAACAATAGACTCTACTGATCCATAATTTTCTGAGTGGAATTGATATTGTTTTTAGTGCCCAATCCCTATCATCAGTATTATGCAACTTCAGTTGACTGTTTTTGTTATTATGTTGATGAACCTTGTATGGGTACAAACTATTCCTTGTTTTCTTTTTGGCATCATAGTTGAATACATTACTATTGCCCTGGGTGACTTTGATTAAACTAATGCCATCTAATATTACTAACTTCACTGCAAATATAACAAATTTATGTTGACAAAGATACTTTGATAATTCATTACTGTAAAGGCTAACTCGCACCTACATCCCACAGCGTAAAAATGGAGCACAACTGTGTGTACCCACATATCCACATGTCTAATAATTTGAAAATGCCCATAGTGCCACACTCTGTAGCCCACCTCAAACCAAGCCTGCCCGCCAGCCCAGGACCCAAACCAGCTTCTGTTACCCATCGACCGCCGTGACTACTGTTCCCTAGCACCTCCGCTGTCCTACCATTGGTTGCAGATCGAGACAACCCACCTCTCTTCACAATCACTGACTTTGAGGTCACAACCACCAGAATCGCTCGGCCTCACCACTCCACCCGTTAGCACAACCCCCGGAACGCCGCACCGGAACCCGGCCGGAGATCAATCTGACATCAGATCACAAAGAAACTCCGATCCAACGGTAGAGCACCCAGACATGCCCGATCCGAACAAGAGACACCGGATCGGGGAGAAGAACCCCCAACCTAACACTTTTCCAACACCGAACACCGATCTGGACCCAACCTCGCTGGCGAAGATGGATCTGCAACCCGAGTCTCTTCTGTCCTCCTCCTACACCATCACCAACCCTCAAAAGGAAAAACAGACAGCGGAATGGAAGCAAAAACGCGTGCACTCCGAAACAACTAAAATCCCCTCCCGGACCGAGACGTAGTGGCGGATTTGCCGGCTACGTTCGGCCGGGAGAGACAAAACACTCGAGCTCTGTTTTTTTTTTTACTTTGGCGCGTGAGGCGCGTTCTATGTTTTGACAAGTTTTTTGCTTTACTCCCAATATTAAACTACACTAGTCTTCCTCCACGTAAGTATTTTTTTTTTTTCAGAAAGAAAAAAAGATAATGGATTAAAACAGTTATTGTACAGTGAAGTTGGTGGGAGACAAAAGTGGGTTGTGAGAATTTTTTTTGTCTATTTTTTTAATAAAAATATAATTTGTAATTTTCATAATTGTCCTTGTGATTTAATTAATTCTCAAAGTTTTTTAATATTTCAGGAATATTTCTGTCAAATTTTTTAATTTTAGCTAACAAAACCTCTTCTCTTAATAATAGTATAGATTAAACTACAAAAAAATATTAACTTTTGTAAAAGTAAGCTCCAGCAGAGACATTTCTTGACTCTCGTAGAGAAAAAGAGAAACCAAGCTAAGTGTAAGCTTTTTTTTTTGGTCAAATGAAACTTCATTAAAGAGGCCCAAGGCCTGAGAAACAGCACAGCCCAAAGGACAGGCCCCATCAACACGGCTCACAAGCTTGCTCATAAGTTTTCATAAAAAGAACAAAAACAAAAAAGGATTAATTTCAGTTTACCCCCCTGAAGTTAGGGGTCATCATCATGTTAGTCCCTCGAGTTTCAATTTAATCAGTAACACCCTTGTACTCTCCAAATTCATCACCCGTGTCCAATTTCTACTATTCCGTCCAATTTTGACCGTTAAGTTTGACTTTTGAGGGCTAAAATGGTCATTTCAAGACAAAAAAAACAAAAAAAAAAGAATTTTTTTTTCTTTTTTCGTTTTTATTTTTTGCATTTTTTTTCTGTTTTTTTCTTTCATTTTTTTTCTTTTTCTTCACTTATTATTATTATTATTATTATTATTTTTTAAATAATTTTGTCTTCAACCTATACACCACAAGTTATAATAGGTTTATAAAACAAAAAAAAAACTCTAGGTGGTCAAAAAGCAGCTCGCTGGTCTACGATATTTGTGATATATCTCCAATAAAGCAACGAATTTTAGGATATCATTTTATTGGGGATATATCCTAAAATTCTTCGCTTTATCGGAGATGTTCCACAAATATCGTAGACCAGCGAGCGAAGAATTTTAGGATATATCCCCAATAAAGTGAAGAAATATCTTTATTTATTTTTTTAATTATATTTTACAAATATTTCTTCACTTTATTGGGGATATATCCTATTATTCTTCACTTTATAGACCTATTATATTTTATAGATATATTTTACAAATATATCCTAAAATTTTTCGCTGGCTGGTTACAAATAAACCCTATAATAGGTTTATAAAAACAAAAACAAAAATACTCTAGGTGGTTAAAAAGTCACTCGCTGGTCTACAATATTTGTGATATATCTCCGATAAAGTGAAAAATTTTAGGATATATTTGTAAAATAAATCTATAAAATATAATAGGTGTAAAATATATCCTATAATAGGTTTAAAATATAGGTTTAAAATATAATAGGTTTAAAATATAAATAGGTTTAAACCCTATAATAGGTTTAAAATATAAAAAATTTCGCTTTATCGGAGATATATCACAATAAAGTGAAGAATTTTAGGATATATCCCCAATAAAGTGAAGAAATATATGTATTTATTTTTTAATCATATTTTATAGATATTTCTTCACTTTATTGGGGATATATCCTAAAATTCTTCACTTTATAAACCTATTATATTTTACAGATATATCCTAAAATTCTTTGCTTTATCGGAGATATATCATAAATATCGTAGACCAGCGAGTGACTTTTTGACCACCTAGAGTTTTTTTTTTGTTTTTATAAACCTATTATAACTTGTGGTGTATAAGTTAAAGACAAAATTAAAAAAAAAAAAAAAAAAAAAAATAATAATAATAATAATAATAATAATAAGCTAAGAAAAAGAAAATAAAAACAAGAAAATAAAAAAAATGGAAAAAAAAAACAGACAAAAAAAATGCAAAAAAAAAAAAAACAATTTTTTTTTGTTTTTATTTTTTTTTATTTTTTTTTGTCTTGAAATGACCATTTTAACCCTCAAAAGTCAAACTTAACGGTCAAAATTGGACGGAATAGTAGAAATTGGACACGGCTGATGAATTTAGAGAGTATAAGGGTGTTACTGATTAAATTGAAACTCGAGGGACTAACATGATGACGACCCCTAACCTCAGGGGGGTAAACTGAAATTAATCCAACAAAAAACCTTCATAGTCGTTACAAGAAGCTTTTGCCGAGAAAGCGATACGTACCAAAACACTAATTCTTCAGGAGACAAACAAAAAAAAGAAGAAGCTGAAACAAGCGAGATACTCTAGTCTAAAGACTCTGAACAGTGATCTGAACCTCGCCAACTTCCGGATCTTCGGTGATTGTCGTCGTAACTTCGTGAGGAGTATCAGTCATTTGTTGCTGAGCAGTGATCGCTATCTGTTGAGTGAACGTCCGAATCTGTTGATGGAAACGACGGAGGAGCTCTACGAGTAAAAATGCCGAGGGATTCATGAACAACAGGCCAAACGGACCGATGAGGACGAAGCCTAGTAACTCACAGGCGAGCGAGCCGGAAATGAGGTACATGTACCTGAACAGGTTGGAAGTGTTGTCAGCTCCACCAATAGTTATCTCCGCCAGCAGGGCGACGGTGTAAACAAATGAGGCCGAGATGAAGAGCGACATGGTCCAAGAATGAGTTATGAACGGATTTGTGCCGGATCCGAGATACTTCAGTCCGACAAGTGTGATCAGCAGTCCGATGATAAAACCAAACACGGCGTGAAGCGCCGTCGACTTGGACAAATCGATGTTGCTACTTTCACTGCCATCATAAGATAAGAAAAAGAAAAGGTCATCAGAGATAAATAGACCAGGATGTTAATGTATCAAACTTAAGCAACTAAGATTTTGTAATAATACCTCTGTTGAGGGAGAGAAGTAATGTCTGTGTTTGCCATACCATCGGAGGACGTTTGTGGTTCGGGCATGAAGCGGCCTATTTCCTTAAATAGAGAAAATCACGTGCGTAGTCCATGACGGGGTACTAATCAAGGCCAATGAAAACTAAACACCTGTCCTTTTTACTTTTTAATTTTTAATTATGATTGAGGAAGTATGAAGTATTGGCCCTGTAATGGTTGATTGTGATTGAGGAAGTATGAACTATGAAGTATTGGCCCTGTAATGGTTGATTGTGATTGAGGAAGTATGAACTATTGGCCCTGTAATGATTGTGATTGAGGAAGTATGAACTATTGGCCTGTGCGAATAGTTGGACTCTTTTCCATTAAAGAAAGACAAAAAGGCAGGGAATAAATTTCAAGATAGCTAGCTAGCCAGTGCAAATAGTTTTGAGGAAGTGTGGAGTATTTTCCTGCATGTAAGTATTGGCCTGTGCAAATAGTTTGACACTTTTCCATTAAAGAAAGACAAAAAAGCAGGGAGTAAATTTCAAGATAGCTAGCTAGCCAGTTGAGTTTTGACCAACTGGAATTAGCTTTCACTCAGTGCGTTCTATGGAAAGAATCTAGAAGTTATATGACGCGGATTCAACACAAAGTACGAACAAGAATAAAAAATAAAATGAGTCATACCATCCAAACACAAATTAAGTCGACTTAATCTTTAGGAAAATGCATTGATAAAATCATATTAAACTAAAAGAAAGGTGTAAGAAATGCATATTTTGGAGAAGCTCTCTTTTATTTATCCATTTTTTTTATCCTCTATATGTTTCGAAATTTTTTTTTTTTTGGTCTGACACGAATTGGTCAATTATTCAGAAATTCTCATCTTCACTCTAAATAAGATGAAGGTTTTTAGCTAATTATGAGTTTACGAACCATATTTGGATTTCTTTTTTCTTTTTACATCTTTTCTACGATTCGTGGTTTTCATTCTTCTCTTCATAGCTAATAGTTGTTTGCAACTATACAGACTTGTGATAACGTATTTGCTTGTACTAAAGTCAACTATTTTATTAATAATAATCATACGAAAAATTACAACTCATAGATGTAGAAACTACATCAAAATATAAAATGGCAAGAGCAATACTAGATGCAATAAAGTATCAGAAATAAAACCTAACAAAAATACAAAGCGATGCAATTAAGCATTTGATGGGGTACCGGACAGAATCCGAGCTATGTAAAACGGTACCAATAGTATGGCCGACCATACTTCCACACAAAAATATATGTCGAATAGAGGGTAACATTCTATTAAGGTAACCGGCGGTAGTGTGACCGACCTTGCCTAATCCACGCAAAATAATGCGCTGAATAGAGAGCAATCTTCTACCTAAGTAACCAAAGAAGCAATTCCAACATGTAGATAAATTTAGGGCCTTTAAAAAGTCTCCCGGCTCCCAAATGCGAACCCTAACAGTATCAGGCTCATTCACCAGTTGTAAAGGCCCAAGAAAGAAAGCCCAGCCCAAAGCCCTACTTGAGCAATCCAATAGAGCAGAGGCCCAGGCCCACAAGGTTCTACTTTGGGCACCCAAAGCCACACTAGGCACCAGCCTTGACCTCGGCCCCAATATCTGTTCTACCGCCCGTCATCGGAGAAGGCACAACCCGGCTCCACTAACGCGACTCCACCCAAGACTAGACCAGAGATGATCTAAACGTTTAGACTCCAACCCCCCTCAAATTCGGCCTCTGCTTCGATCGAGAATCTTAGCGGTAAATCCTCCAACCACCAATCACTAATCGTCGCCTGAGAGGATCCGGATGCATTACAACCATCCACCGCCAAAGCCCTGCAGTAGCACCCAGAAGCCATCTCCTCCCAAACCGAAAGGATTCAGACTCAAAACTGATAGACCCGGGATCCCAAGTTTGGTTTGGATCTACCAGATCATGGCGCCGCTCTTCACCACCATCCTTGAAACAGAGTGCAGCACGAGCAAAGCCCGAAGGGGTTGAATCCCATCGGCAAAAAGACGAGACTAGGGTGCAGCAACCCGAAGGTTGAAGAGGGGAGATTCTCGAGTCCAAAAGACTCGACAGCCAAGGACCAAGGACCACAGCCATCGCCACAATCCAAGAAAATCGAACGGCAATACCCTAGGGTTAGCCGCCGCAAAGAGGAGAGCGAGAGCTCTCTTTTTTTTTTTTTTTTCATAACCTAAAGATTAGATGTACACATAGCATACTCTTTAGAATTATTAACTTAAAAGAAGTAAAACGCCTCTAACACTAAATTGCGGTAAAGATATAAATACTATATTTATTGACAATTCTGCACACTTAAAACTTACATTCTTTTGACAAAATTGAGACCTCCAAATCTGCTTACTTGACACCTTACTCTATTATGAATTATTAAATGACATATATAGCCCACTATAGAATAATTATTAAGGACAATAATTATACCAAAAAAATATTATTTTTATTTTCTCTAGATTTTCCAATTCAATAATATCATATTGCATTTTTTATTATTTTCCTTCTCTATTTTCATTACGCTACATACTCATTAAAGTGCGCGCACGCACACACGGATGTCCTCTTTAGATCCAGTTACCCTAAACCTGAACCATTGATTCTTATTTAAAGCAATGAATGGCTTAGATCATTTTGTCCGCATTTTTAGAGATTCACGGACGTCCTCTTCAAATCCTTGCTGTATATATATAATAAGCATTTAAACTATGATTAAGATTTTGTGACATAAAAATATATGATATACCTGTTGACGCATATTGGTGAGGGACAACAAAATAAATCCTATTATGACCTAAATTTAAGTCTATCCGTTATATTTGCAAGCAAAAAAAAAAAAGAGCTAGCAATAATTTTTTTTTTTAATATATAATCGTGAGATGCAAAAAATACAGGAAAAAAAAAATAAACATTAAGCAAAAAATGATTAATCTGTTTAAGTATATCTGAATTGTGTGTCTGACCCAAACTCTAGTTACTTGTCTCAGTTGTAATAGGGTTAATCTTAAAGATATTCTTGGAGATATCTTCGTAGATATTCATTCATTGTACGATTGTGTTTCCATGTACAACTCTGATTCTATGCTTGTAATTCTCTATATAAAGAGGTCCCTATTATCAATGAAAGACACAACACTTTCTCTCCCAAATTTTGATTTCCTTAAACACGTTATCAGCATGAAGACCCTGAAACCCTAAAATCGTAGACTTCAAACCTTAGCAACCACCACCGCACACCTCGAAGCCCTCGATTCCAGAAGCCTAGAACCGGTGATGAAACCACCAAAACCGGCCGGAATCCCCCTGAACCAGCCACCGGAAAACCTAAACCGCTCAAGTTAGCCTTGCCAGCGCTAGCCTCGCCCAGCCTCCGTGAGCGCCCATGCCCTGCCGGTTAGACTCGCCACTCCCTAGCTAGCCTCACTACCCTCCGCCCCGTGCTAGCCTTGCCTGTTGCGCACCCGTGTGCTTGCAAGTTAGTCTTGCTGCCGACAGCCCTCGCACGCCCCCAGCGTCAGGTTAGCCTCACCAGCCTTGTTAGCCTCGCCTGCTGCTGACAGCCCCTCCGCGCAGATTAGCCTCACTAGTGCAGCACCCCGCAAGCCTTGCACACGATTAGCCTCGCCAGCGACAGCATCAGCAGCCCATGCCTACACGGTTAGCCTCGCCAGAAGACTTTGCAGAAGTTTCCGGCCACCCACCGGCGACCACCACCTCCGGCCACTGGCGACTTCTTCGACAACCTATTTCAAGGTATTTTTTTACTAAAAGTTCCCATTTTTGAGTTTTTCTTCTTTTTCTCTTCTTTTTTTTTCTCGGGGAATTGCAACCTCCCTTCTTCTACCCCCTTTTCTTCTTCATAGAGGAGACCTAAGCTGAACTGTGGGGGTTCGTGCTCACTCCAAACTTGGAGCTTGTTGAATCCTCCAAACTTAGAGTTTGTTGAGAAGATACGATCAAACACAAACACATCATTATTTTGATCTAATCCAATCCCTCTTGGAATCAAATTTCTTGGGAGCAACTACGCTCAAAATTTTTATTTGTTTTCGTGGTAGCCTTTTTTGCTTCGAAACTAACCCTCTTTTCTTATTGTTTTTCAGGATGAGCAACTTGAACAAGTTGGACTTTGCTCCACTAGAGATAACAGGTGCATGATACCACAAATGGGTTCGTGATGTGCGCCAACATCTTAAGTCTCAAGGGATTCTGAATACTATCCTTGAGCTAAGTCAGAACGTACTCACAATTGAGAAAGCTGCCACTTTGGAAGCGAATCAAGATAAAACCATTATTCTCATGACAACGCACATGAATCACTCGCTCCAGAATGAGTACTTGAATGAGGACCCTAGAAAGCTATAGGTAGAACTCGAAGAGCGATTTGGCAACGTTCGTGACTCCCTGCTTCCTAATTTAGAAGTGGGATGGAACAACCTTCGCTTCTGTGATTTCAAGTCTGTACTTGACTACAACTCGGAAGCCCTTCGTATCAAGTCTTTGATGGAATTATGTGGCAAGAATATCACTAATACGATGTTGATCCAGAAGACTCTCTCCACCTTTCCCGTCTCTGCACTGATGGTTGCTAAGAACTATCAGATTAATCTTAATGCAGGACACATCACAAGCTTTCATGAGCTAGTTGGAGCCATGAATGTAGCTGAGAAGCATGACAATATCCTTGTGAAGAACTATAACTCTAGATCCATGGGAACCAAGTCTATTTCGAAGTCTAACTATAGTCGTGCCCCCAAAGGAGGACGCAAGGAGCGAAGCCCTAAGGCTATGGATGATTCTGGACGTTATAGTCCGTATTCTCGCCCCAAAGAGGAAGGTAACCGCCAAGATAGGCGTGCACATAACTGTGAAGGTCAACGTGTGAGGAGAGAGAAAGGCAAAGCCTCCAGCTATGGTGGTGGCGCCACCAAGGATAATAGTCATCCCCAACGCGCCCCTAGAGCGCCTCGATTAAGGGAGCCTGACCATAAAGATCTTTGTCTTTGATGTGGATCGTCCAGACAATAGGCCAGGCTTGTAATGCATCCCAAAATGTTGCAAATGCGTATAAGATGTATCGTGAAGCAAGGGAAGCAAATTACATTGAGCAAAAAGATCAGGATGGCGATCTCACTCTGAGGGTGGAAGACTTCAAAGGTCAAGATCAAGAGACTGACGATTTTGTTTAAGTCTTTTATATTTTTCAAGAGATGTAGGCAATTGCCATATTATTTTTGTAGTAAATGCCAATGGTTTAGTCTTTCTTCAAATTAGGCTCATCCAAAGTAAGTGTAATGTCTAAGAAGGTTTTGAGATTAGTGATACTTAAGCGAGTCTTGCTCTACCGACATCTCTGTACTCACCTAGTCACATTTATTTTAGAGTTACCAAAAAAAATTAGCCAACTACCATTGTTTTGCATTAGCTAGTTCATTGGATTAGATTTTCTTTGGTTAAAGAGACCATGATATAATTTTGTTGGCTTATTAATAAAAGTTGAGTTCTTTTCATTATGACTCCTTTTTAATTATGAACTTTTTCTTTTGGGAATGGATTTTGGAGAACTGCAATGTCTAGCGAATAGTGCGACTACGCACACCATTCTCCGCCATAGACAATTATTCTTGGAGATGTTGCCTACATATTCCTCTGTGACTACGATGGTTGGGCCATTAGGATTGGTTCAAGGACATGGAATGGCTCAATTCCTCTTGCCAAATGGCACCTTGATTAATGTCGCAGAAGCTCTCTACACTCCTAAGGCAAATCGAAACCTTATTGAGCTTTAAAGATATTAGAGCCAACGGATTTCATGCAGAAATGCATAAAGAGAACGGAAAAGAGTGTGTTACTCTAATGATTGAGGACGAAAGTGCATCTTAGAGAAACTTATGTGTGAATCTAGTAGACTTTATGTCACTACAATTGAATCCAATAATATGATAAGAGAAGATCTCTTGGATTCAGGCACATATTGGCTTTGGCATGGTCGACTAAGACATCCTGGTCATGACATGATGATCCGTATACTAAATACTTCACACAGACATCTATTATTTCTAGCGAAACTAAGCAAAAATCAAAGATTGATTCCTGGATTGAGTGTGACCACCACCGTCGTTGGCTCTAGCGCCACTACTTCCCTTCTCCTGACACCATAGTATGCGTCTCCCATGGCCATGATGCCATAGATGCCAATTCCCATGGCCATGACGCCATGGATGCCAATTCTCATGGTCATGACACTATGATGGGTGATGTAGTCACCAATTTTACTTCGAATAGCGCATCAGACGCTCAGGCCCAACCAAAATCCTTATTGGTTGCTTCTAAGGCCCCTTGCTCATTTTACAAAGTCTGTTCCTTAGGGAAATTGGGCCCGAGACCGTCCTAAGCAAAAGATCCAAAAATACTCATTCCGTTCTTGCAGAGAATCCAAGGGGATATCTGTGGACCTGTCAACCACCTTGCAGACCTTTTAAATACTTTATGATGTTGGTTGATGGGTCGACACGCTTGTCACATGTCGCGATGTTGTCCACTCGAAATGCTGCATGTGCTAAACTTCTAGCCCAGATTATCCGTCTACGGGCTCATTACCCGAACCACCTTATTAAGTCAATTCGACTTGATAATGTTGGGGAGTTTACATCGAAAACGTTCTATGACTATTGCATGTCACTAGGGATTGATGTTGAGCATCTAGTTCCTCATGTACAGACCCAAAATGGTCTCGCGGAAGCCGCTATTAAGCTCCTACAAATGATAGCTCGGACATTGGTTATGCGCACCAATCTCCTTGTTTCCTCTTAGGGATATTCAATACTGCATGCAGCTACGCTAATTCTTCTACGACCTAGTGCCACCCAACCTTATTCTGCTTTGCAGCTAGTGACAGGGTACGAGACTGATATCTCGCACTTAAGCATATTAAGGTGTGTCATTTATGTGCTTATTACGCTGCCACAGCGTACTAAGATGGGTCCACAGAGACGAATGGGCATATATGTTGGACATGAGGCTCCAACTATTGTCCACTACCTGGAACCCTTGACATGCGATCTTTTTACCGCTAGATTTGTTGATTGTCACTTTGATGAGACAGTTTTCTAGTCGTTATGGAGAGATAAGAACACAGATGTTCAGCAGGAACGACAAGAATTTTTGTGGTCTGTTCCCACTATGTCTCATCTCAATCCCCGTACTGCACAGTCCGAACTTGAAGTGTGAAGAATTATCAAGATCCAGAGCGTAGCAGATAAAATGCCTGATGCATTTTCTGATGTTGCTAAAGTGATGAGATCACACATACCAGTTGCAAATGTGCCTGCAAGGATTGATGTCCCAAATTATGGATGTAACGCCGCTCCTAAGGTACAAGGAGATAGCGCCACTGCCCAAATTGGCAGTAATGTGGCTTCTATGGCTGCAGGTCTTGCGAGAAAGCGCAGTAGACCAGTTGGTTCGAAGGATACTTTCCCTAGAAAGAGAGCGAATGAAGCACAAACAAATCATTTGATCATCGATACTCAAAATCTATCCCATGAGAATGTTCCGGATTATGGTTATGTCCAAGAGACATCTTTGGGGGACGCCTCAATGTCAAAACCTATCCCTGAGAATGTAGAGATCTTTGTGAATTACACTAGTGTACATGAGATGTGGGAAAGAAACTCCATCATTGACGATGTATTCGCGTATTCTGTAGGGCGTGAGATTATTGAGACCAATGATATCGAACCATGCTCCATTGATGAATGCCAACATACGTAGAGCTGATTGGCCAAAATGGAAATAAGCGATTCAGGCAAAACTTGATTCTCTAACGAAGAGAAAGGTATTTGGTCTAGTTGTGCCAATACCGCCCAACACCAAGCCAGTTAGCCATAAATGGGTATTCGTTAGAAAGCGTAATGAGAGAAACGAGATTGTAAGGTACAAAGCTCGCCTTGTGGTGCAAGGCTTCTCACAACACCCTGGAATAGACTACGAGGAGATCTATTATCCTGTAATGGACATCATTACGTTCCGCTACCATGTCAGTTTGGTAGTTTCTTAAAATTTGAACAGGCAGCTCATGTATGTGGTTATTGCCTATCTATATGGGGATCTAGATACAGAGATATACATGAAGGTCCTGGATGGAATTCAGTTACCCAAGTCAAGTAGCTCTAAACCACGAAGTGCGTTTGCAATTAGATTGAAACGCTCACTATATCGATTGAAATAATCCAAACGGATGTGGTATAACCGTCTAAATGAATACTTGATTGGGAAGGGATATGTGAAAAATCAACTATGCTCATGTGTTTTCATAAAGAGAACAAGTTTCGGATTTGCAATAGTAGCGGTTTATGTTAATGACATGAACATAATTGGCACCCTTAAAGAGTTAAGGGAAACTGCTTAACACTTGATGAAATCTGAGTTTGAGATGAAGGACCTTTGGAGAACATGGTTTTGTCTCAGTTTGAAACTTGAGCATCGTAAAGATGGTATCCTGATTCATAAATCAACTTATACCCAAAAGATCTTTAGGCGTTTCAAAACTGACAAAGTCAAGCCTCCAAGCACCCCAATGGTCATCCATAGTCTTGATCCAAAGAAGGATCCATTCTGTCCAAAGGATGACGACGAAGATGTACTAGAGGCAGAAGTGCCCTACTTAAGTGCAATAGGCGTATTATTGTACTTAGCTCAATGCACAAGACCAGACATCTCATTTGTCGTGAACTTGTTAGCTAGATATAGCTCTGCCCCAACACGACGTCATTGAACTGGTGTTAAAGATATCTTTCGATACCTAAGTGGTACGATCAATATGGGCTTGTTCTATCCCGATAGAAAGACGATCGATACAGACCCATCATATGTCAAGGATGCCACCAACAGTGGTCTGCGTTCCCTCTCCTCATCCCAAAACTACATAAGTGTTTTGGAAGATTTTACTGATGCTGGGTACCTCCCTGACCCACACAAAGGTCGTTCCCAAATTGGTTATGTGCTCACCATGGGTAAGACCGTGATATCTTAGAGGTCTACTAAACAGACCCTAGTCGCTACTTATTCGAACCATGCAGAGATTATTGCTCTTGACGAGACGGTTCGTGAATGTATATGGTTTAGATCTATAATTACGCATGGTCGAAGCAATTGTGGTTTGAAGTCTACCACAGATGAGCCTACTAGCATTTATGAGGATAATGCTGCTTGTATTGAACAAATGAAACAAGGCTACATCAAAGGTGACAATACCAAGCATATATTGCCCAAGTTCTTCTACAATCAGCAACAACAGAAACTCCTCAAGATCAGAGTGAACTAGGTTCAATCTGAGGACAAGATGGCAGACTTGTTTACTAAGTCACTGCCCAAATCCACTTTCGAGAAACATGTTGCAAGCATTGGCTTACGAAAGTTATCTGAACTCTCATGACCGTAGTCATCGGGGGAGACGCAAACATCAGGAGGAGATGTTTACATGTTTGGTCTCGAAACGTGAAGGCTGTGTTGTATTATTTTTCTCCTTCGACTGAGGTTAGTTTTGTCCCACAGGGTTTTTGTTATTTAACAAGGTTTTTGACGAAACAACGAGAGGAGCACCGCGTTTGGACGACACATGGGGGAGTGTTCAAGTATATCTAAATTGTGTGTCTGGACCAAACTCTAGCTACTTGTCTGAGTTGTAATAGGGTTAATCTTAGAAATATTCTCGGAGATATCTTCGTAGATATCCATTCATTATACGATTATATTTTCATGTACAACTCTGATTCTATGCTTGTAATCCTCTATATAAAGATGCCCCTATTATCAATAAAAGACACAGCAATTTCTCTCCCAAAATTCGATTTCCTTAAACACAATCTTCATTTTTTTTTTCTTTGCACAGCTAAATGCCTAAAAGAGAAGAAAAATAATAAAGAAAATGGTGGTTCTATTCAGACCTCCTCATTTGCTCTTTGGAACTATCTAAATTTTTGTCAAAATTTAATTCCTATTTTAACCCCTCTTTTATAATTAAAAAAAAACTGAATATATATAAAATGAATACCAGTGATACGCAAGAGTCATTATTCTAAAAACACTCCCTTCCTTTGCAATTGTTCTTAGCCAATTGACAAATATGAATCATAGAGTTTTTATTTTTTATTTTTTTATTCAAAATTTGTGATGCACTTCATAACTCCGTAGCCAAGAGAAATTAAAGAGGAAAAGAAGAACGAGTAAAAGAGCATATTACATCACTTGAGATATGCAGGTGGTTTTAAATTATGCAAGAACCCATAAATTTTTTGTGGGTTTTTGGGTTGAGAACGTAGGCTCCAGCTTGGCTCTTTCTTCTGTACTTCAACACAATTGCATTTGTAGTTCTCAATTAAATACTCTGCTGTATGCCAGTATTTATCCCTTTTGACAAACCTGTTGATGGCTCTCCACGCCATGTATAGAGCTTAAACTTCAAAGTTGGTAGTGTGGTCATATATTAATCATTCCTCTCCTCTCTATGTATATAGTTCCACACCGGACAAAGATAAAAAAAAAATTGATGTTCAAAGGAACTGCACGTATATATCATTAAAAAAAAAAGTAAAATACAAACAAGGACAAAATAGGAAGTTTGTTGAAAAAAATTGGGATGGGAGGTCCAATTAGAACCACCCTAAAGAAAAACCACAGAATATTTCATAGGGAATCGAATTTTAATCACACAATGCTAAATACTAGATACACATGTCATACTTAATACACCACTTATTAACTTTTTTATTTTAACATTTCACTAGAAACACAACCCTAAACTTCCTAAATTATCCTCATTCACAATACACCATACATATTCACTAAATACACATTCTTATTTTATATATACCATATTAACTTGAGGACAAAAAAAAAACTCGATAAGAACAAATAGACTATATGACTTATTAGATGGGTTATGAACAGAGGATTAATTGAAGTAATTGATTGGAATGCTCAATCCCATGCATATTGAATTAATTGACAATCATTGCATGCATTGGAAGATATTACTGCTCTCTTCTACAATGAAGAGCGCAACAAGATCTATACAGGCAATAGGCTCGTTCTAGTTCTTGTATGGTCTAACTAAGGGGTTCTTCAATCTGTTCACTACACGAGGTCCTCAGTCTGTACCTAGCAGCAATAGAGTCCTCAGTTAGTTGTGTTTGTTCATTAGATTCATTGTTTTTTTTTTAGGTGCTCAGAATGAGTATGAATGGATGAGAAGCTTTGTCCTTATAGTAAAATCAGATTAATTACATTCATTGTTGTGCTGGTCTTGTAGATGGTTGAATTCATTGATACCCCACTGCAACAACTCCTTTCTTGGAACAGTGCTAGTTTTATATATATATATATATATATATATATATATATATATAAATGTCTGTTTTGGTAATTTAACGTACCCATAAAATCTGATTATTAGTGTATGAAAAAAGGAATGTGTATTTAGTATTTAAGAGCATCTTTAGCAATGCTAGCCATTTTTGAGTCAAATTTTAGCCATAGTAGCTAAAAAGTCATTTTGGCTAGCCACTTTAGAAATACGTCTGCATCAATGCTCTCTATTATAGCTAGTTTTGAATTCATATTATTTTTTAAAGTAAGGTTAAATAGTTTAAATGTATTTAAAAATTACATAAAATAACTCAAAAGGAATGTTATAAATTATAGAGAGCCTCATCTCGCTCTCTATATTTAGGAGCGAGATAGCTAAAAGTTATAATGGAGAGCCACTTAGGAATCTGGTGCAGCTGTTAAAATATATAAAAAGCTAAACATGCTCTTCAAAATAGCTACGGAGCCAAAATAGAGAGTCTGCTAAATATGCTCTAAAGGTGTGTGGATAAAATTTCTCTAGTTCATATTATTTTCTTGTTCATTTTTTTATTGGATAAGAGATTTATGTTGTCTGATTAAGAAATGAACGTGTAATTAATATTTATAGAGTAATTAAATCATTAAAATAACTATGTTTTTTATTTTAAAGATAATAGTGTGTTTGCAAATTATATGAGTGAAGTTATTTAGGAAATTTTAGTAAGATTTAGTGAGTAAATTTAGTATTTGAAAATTTAATGGGAGGTGTAAAAGCATAGGAGATCAAGACGTCAAGTGAGTAAATTTGGATGCTCCAATAAGAAAACTAAAAAAAAAAAAAAACTTCAATTTCATCACTTACAAGTGCTACTGAGCAGACTAAAAATCAAAATGAGCATTAAATGTAAATAAAGGTGTCAACAAATTCGCTCAATTGCCCACCAAAAAAAAAACTCTAAATTGAACTAAATTACAAGGAAACAAAATATAAAAAAAAAGAAGAAAAAACGTTTTACAAGAAAGAAAAAAAATGTACATGAGGAGAGATGCTCTAGTGTAAACACTGAATCGTCGTCTGAATTTCACCAACTTCGGATCGTCAGTTACTTGAGGAGTAGTTGTCATAAGGTGTTGGTTCAAAAAACGCAGGAGCAGTATTTAGTAGGAGAATATTGAGGGATTGATGAGTAACAAGCCCAAGGGACCAATGAGGACGGAACCCAGTAACTCACAGGTTATAGGCAAGAGAACCAGATATTAGGTACATACACCTAAACAACTTTGATTCCTTCGGAGCTCCACCGTCTCCACTAGTCGTTATCTCTGCCGAATCCAGCTCTTTTAAAGTGAGAGAGCTGTAAATTTATTTAAATTTCATAAAATCTAGATCATGCGAGTGATCTAATACTGAAAAAAATTGCAACATCAGTTGGAATTAACTTTACGTTTCCTTCTCAAACCGATGCTAACGGTGTCATTGTTGATTCTTCAACAACAACAACAAAAAATGCAGTACGAAGATTACTCATGAATTCAAACTAATTTTTGTATCTTCTTTCTAATTCTGTTCTTCTTTCTTCAACTGTTAAACGACTAAATCTTCTCATATTTGAATCTCACTGGCTATGTTGTCCACATGTATATGTATGTCTCAAAAAAAGGGAAGAGAGACAAAAGAATGAAGTTTTGCCTGAGAAGAAAGTTGAGAGCAAGCCCTGGAAGACGAAGAGTCCTTTTTTCTTTTCTTTTTTTTCTTTTTTTTTGTCTGATGGAATAACGTCTGTTCACTCTGTTGAGAGGAAAAGCAATAAAAATCGTGTTAGCTGATGTGGCAATTTCTTTGACAATTATATCACTCAGATGTAGATTTTATAAAATTTAAATAAATTCACAACTCTCTCACTTTAGAAGAGCTGGATCCATCTCCGCTAATATGGCGATGGTGTAAGCAAATGAGGCCATTATAAAAAGCGACATGGTCCACGAATGAGTTATGAACGGAGTTGTGCCGGATCCGAGAAACTTCAGTTCGACAAGTGTCATCAAAAGTCCGATGACAAAACCATACAGCGTGAAGTGCTGTCGACAGGTCGACTTCAATAAATCACTATGGCTACATCCACTAGTACTAGTGCATCTTAAGAACAAGATAAAGTCAGTATGGATCTCCATAAATTAACCAAAACTAACTCGGATATTTTGTTGGCATACTTTCCTTCGTAGAGGGAAAGATTGTCTGTATCGGCCATGAGAAATTGAAATTTTAGATTTGGTTGTGAAGTGCAGAGCTTAAGTAGAGACAAATATGATACAATTATGATACAATTATGCAGAGCATACTTTCAACCATGTCGTTACGAAAGCTACTGTCCGCTTCTTCCATAATGGAAACATGGTACAATTATGCATTAAAATTTGTATCTAAGTCGAAGTTTTTTAGGATTAAATTTTGTTTAGTCCTGTACTTTGCCTCCAAAATCGTTTCAGTTCCTGACATTTCAATTTAATCCATAAACTCCCTGATCTCACAATTTCCATTCAATTAGTCCACTCCGTTAGGGTTCCATCAAAATCTGCCGTTAAGTTGCTGACTAGGCCATCCATTCCACGCCACCTCATCTATTTGCATGCCACATCATTGGAAAATTGTCCAATATACCCTCTTGCATTTTCCCCCATTCTTCTTCACACCCAAAATCCAAAGCAAAAGAGAATCACACCATAACCACCACCGAGCTCTCTCTCTGAGCCTAACCACTACCACGAACCTCAATTATCTTCTCCTTTCCTCCTCTGCTCACCAAAACCCAGATCCAACTGTGTTATCTCTTCTTTTGTGTTCTAAATTCTCATATCAGTCACACATCTTCAACACCACCATATCCAATCTAACCCTGCAAGCAGCATAATCAAATTTTTGATTAAAATCCACGAAAATCCAAAATCCACCGCCACTACCACCATAGCCACCACCGAACTATCCACCACCAAAACCACCCCTTTCATGAAGAGTGTTTTTCCAAGTCTTTAGGGTTTGTTATTCAGTTGAATAAAGACCTAGTCTTCAGGATTAGGTTATGCTTTGAATTAGCTTTGTTTTATGTTAATGCACGTGGCTGCATGTAGCCGATACGTGAGCATGTTTTCAGTTTAGGTTGTTAGAGTCTGAGGCTATATAATAGCCAAAGTTTTAGTTGAATAATGATCGATTGCATTCAATCTAGTTTAGAGAGTTTTGGTGTGTTGCAAATTCTCATTCCTAACAAAGTGGTATCAGAGCCCCCACTGGGCCTGAGAATAGAGTAAAGCTGCAGCTTAGAGAAAGAGAGACATGAGTGAGGATAAGAGTTTGACAAAGATCCCTCACTTCGATGGCGTCCATTATGACCATTGGGGAGAGCTGATGGAAAATTTCCTCAGATCAAAGGGATTATGGAGCCTCATAGAGAATGGTTTTGAGGAACCAAAAGCTGGAACCGGGTTGACAGATGTGCAGCTATCATTGTTGGATGATGCAAGGACCAAGGATCACAAGGTGAAGCACAACCTGTACCAGGCCATTGACAGAGTCACTTTCGAGCAAATTCTGGACAGACACAATTCAAAGGCTGTTTAGGACTCACTAAAGAGGAAATTTGGTGGGAATGCTCGAGTTAAGATGTCTCTTCTTCAAGCTTCGAGAAGAGACTTTGAGGTGTTGGAGATGAAGAAAAGCGAGACAATCACTGAATATTTTGCTAGGATCATGGCCGTGGCAAACAAAATGAAGAGCAATGGTGAAACCATGCCAGATTCCAAAGTGGTAGAGAAGATCTTGAGGACGTTGACTGAGAGATTCACCTATGTAGTGGTGTCTATCGAGGAGTCAAAGGACATAGACACCCTCTCAATTGATGAGCTGCAGAGTTCACTTATGGTTCATGAGCAGAAGTTCCGCAGGCTGAATCGAGAAGAAGAAGATCAGGCCTTGAAGATTGAAGATCGAGCTGGTGCTAGAGATCGGGGGAGAGCAACTCTCAGAGGAAGAGGTCTAGGGAGAGGACGAAAGTCCTCCAATAGAGCAACAGTAGAATGCTTTAAGTGTCACAATCTTGGACACTTCAGTATGAATGTCCGAAGTGGAACAAAGAGGCCAATTATGCTCAACTTGAGGAAGAAGATGAGCTGCTCCTAATGTCATATGTGGAAATGTATGAGGCAAAGAGGAGCGATGCGTGGTTTCTAGATTCTGGGTGCTCGAATCACATGTGTGGTGAACGAGGTATGTTTTTTAGTTTGGATGTTAGTTTTACGCATTCAGTCAAGCTTGGAAATAACACTAGGATGAGTGTGGCTGGGAAGGGAAGTGTAAGACTAGTGTTCAATGGTGTTGCCTTTGTTGTTGGAGATGTGTATTATGTTCCAGATCTTAGGAACAATCTTTTGAGCATTGGGCAGTTATAGGAAAAGGGTTTGGCAATCCTGATCCGAGATGGAGCATGCAGCATTTATCATCCACAAAGAGGACTGATTGTGTACACCCTGATGAGTGCTAATCATATGTTCATCATCCTGAATGAAGTTTCAGCCTCTACGAGATCTCTTCCTCAACTAGAAGAATGTTTTTCTACAAGCTTCTCGGATTTGGCATACCTGTGGCACCAGAGGTATGGACATTTGAGTCATAAGGGGCTGAGGACATTACAGTTTAAGAAAATGGTGCATGGTCTACCTCAGTTTAGAACTTCACAGGTTGTTTGTACTGATTGCTTCAATGGCAAGCAACGCAGGAATGCCATTCCAAAAAGAAGTTTGTGGAGAGCAAGTCAAGTACTGGAGCTGATTCATGCAGACATTTGCGGACCAATCTCCCTTACATCCAACAGTGGCAAAAGGTACACTTTATGTTTTATAGATGACTTTAGTTGAAAATCATGGGTGTATCTTTTGCTTGAGAAGTCTGAAGCACTGAGTTATTTTAAGAAATTCAAGAAGTTGGAGGAAAAAGAAGCAGAAGTATCTATCAAGTGCCTAAGGACTGACAGGGGAGGAGAATTCAAATCACATGAATTCAATGATTTTTGCAAAGAGCATGGAATCAAGAGGCAGCTCACTACTGCATATACGCCACAACAAAATGGCATCGCCGAGAGAAAGAATAAAACAGTAATGAACATGTTAGGCTCCATGTTATCTGCCAAGAAGATGCCGAAGCCCTTCTGGCCTGAAGCAGTGGTTTGGACGTTCTATGTTTTAAACCGATGCCCTACTTTAGCCGTGAAAGATGTCACACCACAAGAGGCATGGAGTGGTGTTAAACCATTTGTTGCTCACTTTCGAGTTTGGGGCTGCGTTGCACATGTCCACATCCCAGAAGCAAAACGAGGTAAATTAGATAATAAAGTTTTCCTTGTATCTTATTAGGAGTCAGTGAAGAGTCTAAAGGTTATAGGCTATTTGATCCTAAAACAAAAAAGGTGGTTGTGAGTAAAGATCTTGTGTTTGAGGAAGATAAGCAATGGGATTGGGGTGAAAACTATGAGGATCAAATTAGGTCGGAGTTGGTTTGGGGTGATGATGGTGAGTTCAGTGATGAAGAAAATGAGGGAGAGAATAGAGGTGATGTTGGTGACGGTGATGATGAGGGAGAGAATAGAGGTGATGTTGGTGACGGTGATGTTGAGGTAAATGGTGAAAGACAGGGTAGAAAAGACTCTAGTGAAGAAATTGGGAGCACCAGCGAGGTCAGTGGCAATGAGGGTAGAGAAGTAGGTCACTTTGAGGGTAGTATAGTGATGCGCTCGAAAGCAAGCGCGCAATTTAACCCTGAAATATCGTTAGTAGTATAAGCAAATAGGGATCGTTCTATTCCGGGGATTGAGGGTACACCTGTAATTATGTAACAAATAAAGAAAAGTATTATTTACAAAAATAAAATAAAGAATATAAATATATACAATTGTATAAACAAATAAAGAATTAAAATAATAAAGTATTATTTACAAAAATTAAATAAAGAATAGAAATATATACAAGTAACAAAATAAAAAGGGAGGGGGGTTTAAGAATTATAGAATTGAAAATTAAGATAAATAAAATAAAGAAAATGTAAAAACATATATACAAGGGTGGAACGCAAGGAACAAAGATCAAAACCAATTCTAGGCCTCATCAAAAAGCCCGCGGATCAAGTGGGCCGATGGAGGCCCGCCGGCCCGGAGGGCTTTTAGCCCGGCCCGGCCCGTCAAAAAACCCGCAAAAGCCCGCCTTGGTGGGCCGAGGGCCGGCCCGCCTAAAGCCCGCAAAAACCCGGCCCGGCCCGTAGGCCCGGCCCGCCAAATGCCCGCTAGGCCCGGCCCGTAAAAAGCCCGCTAGGCCCGGCCCGTAAAAGCCCGTAAAATATTTTATATATATATATATATATATTTGTAGTTATGTGTGTGTGTGTTTATAAATATATACACACACACACACACACATAGATATATATATTTGTGTGTGTTTATATATATATATATATGTGTGTGTGTGTGTGTTTATATATATGTATATATATTTATATATGTGTGTGTGTTTATATATAATATATATATATATATAGATATATATATATATGTGTGTGCGTGTGTGTGTGTTTATATAGAGGATATATATATATAGAGATATATATATATATATATATATATGTGTGTGTGTGTGTGTGTGTGTGTGTGTTTGTTTATATATAATATATATATATATAGAGAGAGAGATATATATATATGTGTGTGTGTGTGTGTTTATATATATAATATAATAATATATATAGAGATATATATATGTGTGTGTGTGTGTGTGTGTGGAAGTTCTTATACTTCTATTATTCTATATAGAATATGTGCATATATATATATTCTACATATCGGTAATCGGTTGACCAATTAGATCGGGTTCAAAACTATGGTGAAATTGACTAAATTTTTAACCACACGCATAATTTATTGTAATAAACTCATCCAACGGTCGGTTTTTCCATTTTCTTTGAATTGATAGGGGTTGCTCTTTGGAGTGTATGATATATAAATATAGGTTTATAAGAGTAACTAAGTTTGACCTAGTTGATCGAATTCGAAACAATAACGAAATTGGCTAGATTTTCTACAATCACCATAAAACATTACAATCTCTCCATCCAGCGGTTAGTTTCTCCGAATTCATTTTCTACTTCATGATTGCTTTAGAATGAACCTAAACAATTTAAATGCAATGTATAAGTCATACAACTAAAGGAATAAAATTGGTATACACCAATGTGTTTGTAATTAAAATTAATTTTTTTTATCTTATGTCCACGCACATCCATCGATGGAATATATACAAACGTGATGTGAAAAAATAAGCACGTTTCGCGGTTGCAACGCCATCGGTCAACCAATAAAACATATAAGTGACTACGGTTGACCAATCCGATCGGATTCGAAAATATGGTGAAATTGGCTAAATTTTTTACCACACTCATAATTTATTGTAATAAACTCATCAAACGGTCGGTTTTTTCATTTTCTTTGAATTGATAGGGGTTGCTCTTTGGAGTGTATGATATATAAATATAGGTTTATAAGAGTAACTACGTTTGACCTAGTTGATCGAATTCGAAACAATAACGAAATTGGCTAGATTTTCTACAATCACCACAAAACATTACAATCTCTCCATCCAGCGGTTGGTTTCTCCGAATTCATTTTCTACTTCATGGTTGCTTTAGAATGAACCTAAACAATTTAAATGCAATGTATAAGTCATACAACTAAAGGAATAAAATTGGTATACACCAATGTGTTTGTAATTAAAATTAATTTTTTTTATCTTATGTCCACGCACATCCATCGATGGAATATATACAAACGTGATGTGAAAAAATAAGCACGTTTCGCGGTTGCCACGCCATCGGTCAAACAATAAAACATATAAGTGACTACGGTTGACCAAGCCGATCGGATTCTAAAATATGGTGAAATTGGCTAAATTTTTTACCATACTCATAATTTATTGTAATAAACTCATCCAACGGTCGGTTTTTCCATTTTCTTTGAATTGATAGGGGTTGCTCTTTGGAGTGTATGATATATAAATATAGGTTTATAAAAAATTAGTATCTTTAAAAATTTATTTATCAATAAATTAGTATCTATATATAAATATAGATTTTTTTGGGTACAATATAGTTATATAGATCTATTATCTTTGGTTGTATTTGATCATTATCCATTAAATTTCCAAAGCTTGATTAAAAAAAAAAAACTTGTGTCTTTAAATATTTATTTATAAATAAAGCCCGCAAGGCCCGGCCCAAAAAAGCCCGCAAGGCCAAGCCCGGCCCGGCCCGAAAAAGCCCGCAAGGCCCGCTTTATATGGACGGGCTTGGATCCTTTGATTTTTAATAAAGCCCGGCCCGGCCCGGCCCGCAATTATTTAAAAATATGGCAAGGCCCGGCCCGGCCCGGCCCGGCCCGTTGACGACCCCTAACCAATTCCATGTAATCAAATTCGATTCAAACCCTATAATTGTTCTTCCAAGTCATGAGAGAGGAGTTGATCATGTGAAACATTCGAAAGCAAATGATTTCCCATATTTTACTTTTCAATGCTAATTAACCTAAGCGAAAGCACCTAGATTAATCCTATCAAACATGCAATCAAACCCTAGAAAGCTAGTCAATCATGTCATGTTTAACGCATTACACATAGAGAAAGGCTATCAACTCAAGTGTACAACTTAGTATGAATAAGTTCACCTAATTGCAATCCTCTTCAATTGAATTCGATTTTTGTCCAAAACCTTTACTACTTTGATTCAAGTTTACACAAAACGAAAAGTCGATTTCATGTTCTTAAACCTAGCACCAATTACATGCAAATCCTATAAGTGTCGACCCAAATAAGATAAACATATAAAAGTTTTCTATCAAGCAAATTCAATCGAACAAACTCACATAAGCAACTTAGAATCACAATTATGGAATTCGAAAACTTTATTTAAACATAGAAATTGGGCTTAAACTTTGCCCTAAACATTATTGTTAACTAGAAACAAGTTCATACGAAATCAAACAAGGAAACCAAAAAGGTTACAAGGAAAAGGAACGAATTACACCGTGAGTGGAGATGGAGATGGAGAGCTAGATGGTTGAATCTTGAATCTTGGAAGCAAGCCTTCAAGGTGGATGATGGAGGATATGATCTTCACGGCTCCTTCTTCTTCTTCCTCTCCTTGCTTGAAAATGCAGAAACTTAAAACTAGAGAATGGAGAGAAAAATGAAAAGGAAATGGAGAGACAAAGAAGATGAAATGGATGAAGGAATGTATGTAGGAAATGGTGACTAAGGAAAATGGAGAGGAAATGGAGAGACAAAGAAGATGAGATGGATGAAGGAATTGGTCTATAGAAAAATGGAAAGGAAATGGAGAGACAAAGAAGATGGAATGGATGAAGGAATTGGTTTTGGAAAATGGAAAGGAAATGGAGAGACAAAGAAGATGAGATGGATGAAGGAATTGGTTTTGGAAAATGGAAAGGAAATGGAGAGACAAAGAAGATGAGATGGATGAAGGAATTGGTGATTGAGAGTGAGAGGAGAAGGTGTTTAAATAGGAAAGAAAAAGAAGAGTGAAATGATGAGATGAAGAAAAATAATGAAAGTGGAGTATGAGAGTGGTTTGTAAAATATGTAAAAGATGAGGTAATGATGAAAGCAAAGCATGAAGGTGAAGAAATGTGGAAGTGATGATGATCTTTTAGGGTAGAAAAAATGTATCCAAGGAAAAAGAAATGCTTTCTTCATATGGGTGGGAAACATGAATATGTGGTGTTGAGCTGTTTTCAGGTCAGTTTCTTCCCCTTTATTCCTTCAATTATTTCTCCATCAAAACTTCAGAATGAGCCTTCGACTTCTTCATAAAAAATGTTCCACTATGAGTGTAGATCATGCTGACAAATTTTCAGAGCTTTATTCCATGTGGTTGGGCCGGAAATGCTGCTGGACCTCTTACAGGTCCAGTTTTCCGGTTTTGCTTCTGTAGAGAATTGGGCTGATTGTTTGAAGGCCTTCCACTCATATTTTTCTCTAGCACTCTTCATAAGAAATGATCCTTTGGGTGTCTAGAGTGGATCTGGAAGGTTTCAGCTCATTTGAAGTTCATTTGGTCAAGCGGCCGCTCCTTCTTCCTTGCTTGGCTCTGATTTCTCCTAGCCGGAGTAGGAATATGTGTAAAATTGATCTTTTAGTACATTTCCATTTTTCTACTCCAATGTACCTTCATCTTTGCTCCCTTTGGTGTTCGCAAGCTCCTCTTTCCATTTATGAGTTCATTTCCATATTTTAGCTCGGAGGTCCTGAAAATAGAAACTAATAAGAAAAATAGAAACTTTCCTAAACTGAAAAATAGAAACTACCGAAAATTGAAACTTACTAAAAATGATAAATAGAAACTATAAAAATAGAAACTTTCTACAAATAGGAACTTTCCCAATAAAAAAATGAAAACTTTCCTAAACAGGGTTTTAATAAGGAAATAACGCAAGAAATGTAGGGAAAAGCAAGTAAAACGTCGCATTAAAATGCTCCTATCATATAGTTGAAGGGAGAGAAAGAAGACCACCATACTGGATAGAAGATTATGTGAGTGGTGAGGGTCTGAGTGAAGAAGAGGAGGCAGTGTATATGGTACAAGATGAAGATCCCACCTTATTTGAAGATGCTATAAGAGAAGATAAATGGAGAAAAGCCATGGATAATGAGATCAACTCCATCGAGAAGAACAAAACCTGGGTTCTAACTGAATTGCCGGCAGGAGCTAAGAAAGTTGGTGTCAAATGGATTTACAAAACAAAACGTGATGAGCATGGTGAAGTTGTCAAGCTTAAGGCTCGTCTCATAGCTAAGGGGTATTCACAAAGAGAAGGTATTGATTACTCAAAAGTATTTGCACCAGTGTCAAGGTTAGATACGGTGAGAACCATCATTGCTCTAACAGTTCAAAAGAAGTGGAGAATTTTTCAGTTAGACGTCAAATTTGCATTGCTTCATGGAGACTTGAATGAGAAGGTCTATGTAGAACAGCATAGAGGATATGAGAAGAAGGGAAAGAAGCATTTGGTCTATCAATTGTACAAAGCCTTGTATGGTTTAAAACAAGCTCCCCGAGCTTGGTTCAGCAGCATTGAAGCATACTTTGTCAGTGAAGGTTTCCAGAGATGTGAAAGTGAGCAAACTTTGTTCACTAAGAGGAGCAACGAAGGCAAGATTATCATTGTAAGTTTATATGTCGATGATTTGATTTTTACTGGTGACGATGCTAATCTGTTGCTTGAATTCAAGACTTCCATGATGAGAGAATTTGATATGACTGATATGGGGAGCATGAGTTATCACTATGCCAATAAAGCCTTCAGACGACAGATGAGATATGTGGTCTGATGTGTAAATTATATGTTGTCTATCCAGCTGTCGTCTCTTACGGTATCAGACGACAGATATCCTCCGTCGTCTCTTCTCACTCAGACAACAGAAGTTTCACAAGGCTCTGTCGTCTGAACAACCCAACACTGAAGGATTTGGGACTTTTTGTCGTTAATAATCACATACAACGACAGATTAATGTTGTTCAAATGAACTACAAACTACAGTTTTAATAAAACTGTTGTTGTCTGACATGTAATAAGAACACATTTATATGTTGTCTGAAGTTACCAAATTAAAAGCTTGTTTAACAATCTGTTGTCTGAATGCATTTTCAAAGACATTTAATTGTTGATATAAGCTGAGAACTTAATAACGCTGAAATCGAATTATGTTGTGTGATAGTTAAATGAACTTCGCTTTTCTGTTGTCTGTTAGAAGAATTTATGTTGTTTGATAATGAATTGAACTTCACTTTTATGTTGTCACAAGACGACAGTTGTTCTTTTTGTTGTTACTATATTTGTGGTACAACATATCATAAACCTGTATGTGTTGAATTTGTACGAACAGACATCAAAAGCATATTATAGGACCTAACATTAGCAAATTTCTCATTGCATCAAGTAACCCACCAAACTACAATCCCATCAGTTTCAGGATACTATACTAGCTAGCAGCTAGCTTTTACATTAGCTAATTTCAAGTACAGCCATTGTTGTGATCAGCATAATATCTTGAAAGCTACTGAAATTGTTTTCCTATATCACTAACTATAGAGTACAAATATATTAACAAGTGTCGATTTCACCAACTTCCTTCATACACTTTAGTGTTTCATTTTAGAACCGCACTCAATATGAGCTCTTCCCTGCATACCAAACATAATAGCTTATTATACACAACTAAAAAAGGCATTACGGAAGCATATATAGTTCTGTAAGAACAATATAAACAAAATATTACATGAGCACAAGTGATGATATCAGATCCCACCTAACTACAAAAGAGAAATCTGGGCTCGTCACTCAACTGATAGCTAGCATTGAGCTTTCAACTAACCTGTCAACTAGAAACAAGCAGCTTCTATCAATATACTTTAATCACCACTCGAATCACATATAAATGAACTGAAGCTTTTAGTTGCAAAGTGTACAATCTTTTGAATTTGATCACTTACATACCACACCAAGATAAGAGTATGTACTGACCTCTTCTTTTGTCCAAGGTATCAATTGTTTGAATGTACTAGTGATTCATCTAGTATAGCAAAAGATATCATTGATCCTATTAATCAAACAGACGTTGTCATTCACCAAGTAAAAACAGAAGGTAATAAACTAATAGGATTGTCCAAAAAAACATTGCTGACTTTATTTTCTTAATGAATACTAAAGAGCATCAGTGATCTCATTACCTTAAGATTGTCTGCCATTGACGTTCTTTGCAACATTAAAACCAAATTGAGGCTACATTAGCAGCAGGAACATTGACAATTTCAACCGGCTACTTCGATTGTCCTCTTCCCTGTGAAAGAATAACATTAGACTAAACACTAAACATCTAGAACTATGTTCTCATGCAACATACGGGTTTATATCAGCTACAAGATTCACATTTCATCTAGCCTTCCATCTTTCTGTTTATCATTTTAAGAAATGTGATAATATGCAAAACTTGAGTAGATTTTCCTAAAGTTGTAAATGACATTTGAAATAAGATTGTGAAATCCAACTCAAATTACTGTGTTAACAGTCTATGAATACCTCCACACGTAGTTTCTCAGCAGCATGGTCAACTTAGAAAATTCACCAAAAATTCATTGCAAATCCAAATGACAAGGAATCAGTTTTCAAACAAGCATTGGGATGTCTAGTTCAATATACAGAAAAACCAGAACTTAAATGATTCATGTAGAAGTTCAAATCTCAACAGAAAATCAGAGGAACATTTAAAATTCTGGAACTTTCTCAATTACAGACCAAACTTGGAAAATTCACAGAACATTCAGTTTATGTCGAAATGTGATGAAACTTTCCAGATCCTTTTCTAACTAACAGAAGTAAAACATATCAAAAATTCAGGTCATTTGAAGGTCAATAAGTCAGGAAAAAGAAATACCAAAGAAGGCTGTACTGCAGGACAGTTTCTGCAGATTTCTTTCAAAATACCAGAGTTCTTGGTATCATAATCCTTAAACTGATGGAAGGAAAATGATTATAATTTCACAATGAGACCTATAGCATATCAAATAAAAACAAAAATTTCATGATTGCAATCAGGCGACGCCATGAGACCTATACTCATACCTTTTGTCTACTCTATCACTTGTGGAACTATGTCTTGTGTTAGAGATGGGTTCTTGTTTATCAGGTCTTTGCACATGATAAGAAGAAACAATTTAAAAGAAAAAAGAAAAAGAAAAAAAAAAAGAGCAATAGCATTATAGCAAGTCGGCGCAGCACATATGAGAATAAATCGTGGGACAGGTAAACACCATGACCGCAACACAACCAAAGTACTTAAGGGATCTTCCAATTTTCTGATTAAAAGAAGCATTTTAGGCTCTACACGTGATTATAATAGGGAACCCAGAGGTTCTCTTCTCCTATTAATATAAGCATGCAGCTGGACCAAAGTCATACACAATATATCTGTATATCTTTGCTCTCTCTCCACCCCACAGTTTTTCTCTCTCAAATTGAGAAGTGAGAAGCTAATTGAAATGGGCTCCAATATAACAGTGACGACAACAATAATCAAAGAGTAGATAGCATATAACAACATCTTACCACATACATTATACATTATTTCGAAATGCAAGCTTATATGAAAAATTTATCTAACACTACTGTAAACAGCTCCAAATAAACCAAAGGATACCTAAACAATGAAAAAGAAATAACAAAAATAGTATCTTTAGATGTAAAGCCTTTTCTATTTGCTTTTATTGTACTTTTCTTTTCTCAGATTATCAGCATAATACAATAACATCAAACAAACAAAAAAAACTCACCCCTAGAACACAACTCTGAGAGATAAATCACTTGAAAGACCAACAATAACAATATGCAAAACCTGCAACCAAAATCAATGACAACCCAATTAGATGCACATATTAGCAGCCTTGTAATTCAAGCATTTCAGTAGAATTAAATCAATCACTTCACAGAATTTCATAGAAAGACTGAAGTAATTCCAAGTATCTATCTTTATTCTCTATTGTTAATCAATAGATCACAGACAGTGACCAAGTACAAATTTTATTCGTCCCTCTTTTTTTCTTTTTTCCGTCTCCTATCCTTTTCTCTTCGTCCGTAGAACCCAAATGGTTTTGCCCTCTGAAAACCCAAAAGTCACTATTATGCAAACTATAATAGGAAATCAATTATGCACAATCGCTCATTGAATCAAATATGCTTAAACTTGTTGTGCCAGATAACCCAATTGTATAAAATTAGCAGAAATAAAAGAGCAAAAGTACCTAATTGAAATCAAGACTGAAACTTTAGCGTAGAATCCAATCCAAATTACAAACCCATAAACTAAATGAGAAGAATCAACCCAAAAACCCAATGTCACCAAAAAGCAAAACAACTAAAAACCCCCCAATTTCCATCCAAAGACTGCAACTTCAAACAAAATCCACAATAATCGAACCCATAAGAACTCAAATGGAGATAATACTCATATCCAGATGCAATTAAAAACAAAGAACCTATCATATCAGAGAACCCATCAAGACTTGATGAAATTAAAAACAAAGAAGAACTTACAAGGCAAGATAGAGAAAAAAATAAGCTGAAAATTGCAGAGTGCGACCAACCGAGCAAGAACCCAAACTTGTATACTCAAGAGGTGCTTGGAGATGGTTCCTGCGTTACATGAAAGCTCTGTCAGTCATGCGTTTGTCAAAAAACATAAAGAATCAAAGTTCTTCTATACCCAAAACTTCCATACCCAAACTTGCTTTGCCGGAATCGCAGGAGGATGAGAGTGTGTGTGAGCTTAAGAGGGTGACTTGGTTCATAAACTCTTCGCAAGCGTACGAATCGTTGTCAAGTAAGGGAAGTAATTGGACCTTAGTTTATCGTACCTCGGGGATTAGGTGTTGGACCTAACCAAGATAATTGGCGGTAGGATACTAAAAGCACACAAGAAAAATAAAAAGTAAAATAAGACTATAAACAATCAAGGCACCAAGCCTTGGCAATGCTCGGCTTAGCTCACACCAAGCCTATTCAAAGCCACTAACTTGTAGCCTTAAGATGGGTATACAAAAAGTAATAAAATGTAAAGCGATTAATAAAAATGCAAGAAAATTAAACTAGAAAAGTGTGAACAATATAATGGGAATGTCGGTGCTAGGGAGGTTCCTTCACCCAAATCTCATGTGTCGGAAGCTAATCTAATGTAGATGCAAATTTCCTACTTTGGCGGTAGTCGTATCCAAGGCGGTTCAAGGCTCAAGGACAGAAATTCCCTTTCATGGTATTCCTTCTCCGGCTCAAGGGTCGTAGGAACTCACTTGACATGAATTAGAGCCGGTTCAAGGGTCTCTAATTCACATCAAGAGGCCTAGAGATCGAGGAATTAGACTACTAAGCGACTCGCCCGCTCATTCACGCAACGGGTGTAAATCACCATGCTTATAACCCTTCGAATACGAAATTGAAGGTTTCTAGCTTAGGAATTAGAGGGGGTCAAGCCTCTAACTCCATCCTAGACATGCTCAAAATACACACCATAGAGTTGACTAGGCTCCTAGACATGCATTTTAACCCAACAAAAATTGATATAAGCATCCAACAAATTAAATTGCATCATGACATTAAAATAGACATCCTTTACATAAAATTTGGGTTAGGGCACACAACCCTAACCCCCAACAACAAATCTACTCACTACCCATCAATAAACAAACATCAATATACATAATTTTAAGAGGAACAAAGTGAAGAGAAGTAGGAGTAACAAGAACAAGCCACAAATTGCTATAAAGCAATTATGACTAGCCTTGATTTATGACTCCCCACTTTTACCCAAATTTAATGGTAATGAAATTCTTGATGCTTGGGCTTCCTCTTTGAAATTTGTGGAATTGATGAGAATATGGAATCTTAGTGAGGTAGATCTTGGTGAAGAAGAAATTGGTGAGGAGATCTTGGTGAGGTAGATCTTGGTGAGGAGAATTTTGGTGAGGAGGGATGAATTTTGGTGAGGTGGGAAAATCTTGGTGAGGAGGGAACTTGTGGTGAGGTGAGGTGAAGTGTGAATCTTAGTGAAGTGGAAAGAAAAGATGAGTAGGAAAATTGAAGAAAATGAATCTGGTGGAGGATGGGTCTGATGGAATATCCCTCTGTGGCGGAATTGTGTATGTATATATATGCTCTCGGCTATCACGAAGGAAGAGACAAGGATAGGGTTTTTGGACTTATGGATTGCCACGTGTCAAAACCAGATTGATTGAATAATGTAGGAGAATTTGATCACGTGCTGTGTTGGCTGCAACCTTAATTAACCAATTGGTTAATTAGTTAATTAACCTTGTGTTGCTGCGTGTCACATGCTCATTGGTGGAGCTGATTCTCTTCATTCTACCTCCTTCTATAATTAAACAATTGTCTAATTAATTAAACATTTGTTTAATTAATTGAACATTGTTTAATTAATCCCTCTCACTATTATTCTGTATATTTTCTTTTCTCTCTCCTTTGCTCCGATCTTGAGGCACCTCTGTCCAAATTATTTTAGGGTGATAGACTTCTATCTCCTCGCTCAAGTTGATTATGGTTGACTAATGTTGACTTTTTCGTCCTTTTGTCGATAATTCCCATTAGCTCCAATTTCGCCTCATTTTCTCACGATTTCCTTAACTCCGCTTATTTTCTACTAAATAAATAAAAATAGATTAATTACATAATAATTAGTTTGAGGATTAGCTTAATTCTAGTGTTTAGAACGTAATTACGCACATAAAAATGCGTGTAATCAGAGGGTGAAAGAGATTGAGGGTGGATTGAGGTTCATGAGAGTGAGAGCGTGCAAGGGAGAGATTGACTGAGAGTGAGAGGTGGCAATTGTGTTTTTAGATCTAGGGTTGGTTTTCTTTTTTTTTTCAGCTAAGGGAAAGGACGAAAGGTCCTAGCAAAATGAGTGGGAAAGCCCGAGTTTTTCTTTTTTAGCCAAGTGAGGGAATACTTTAGAATAATTGGGGTTTGTTTCCCGTTTACTCAGACAACATATGAATGTTGTCCTAATTTTCCACTTGTTTCCCGTTTACTCATACAACATATGAATGTTGTCCTAATTTTTCACTTTTTCATGCGAATTTATCAGTTCTTTCAGACGACAGATATCTGTAGTCTTAATTTTCTAACTTACTAAAAAGATGAAAAGTATGGATTCTCATGCTATTCAGAAACAGAATTAATTTATATGTCATCTAAAGAAGTTTAAAAGATTCAGACAACAGAAAACAAAAATTATGTCGTCTGAAATGTGTCGTCTGAAGGCATTATTGGCATAGTGTATTTTCTTGGGATAGAAGTAATACAAAAACCAGGAGGAAATTTTATCTTTCAAAGAAGATATGCATTGGAGGCGTTGAAAAGGTTTGGAAAGATGGGGAGCAACATGGTCACCAGTTCAATTATGCAGGGGTCCAAGATAGGGAAAGATGAGCATGGCCTGATCTGATGTTTGTTACTACAAACAGCTTGTAGGAAGTCTAATGTACCTAACTTCTACACGGCCTGATCTGATGTTTGTTACAAGTCTACTAAGCAGATTTATGGCAAAACCCACTGAACTTCATTTGCAGGTTGCCAAGAGAGTCCTCAGGTATCTAAAAGGCACAGTAGACTACGACATTTACTACAAGAATGAAGGTGATGACAAGCTAATGTCATTCACTGACAGTGATTATGCCGGAGACATGGAAGGCAGTAAGAGTACGAGTGGATATGCTTTTCTGTTAAGCTCAGGAGCCATCTAGTGGAGTTCGAAGAAACAATCGAGTGTGACTTTGTCAACAACTGAGGCAGAGTTTGTCGCAGCAGCAATGTGTGCATGCCAAGAAATATGGTTGAAAATGATACTGAAGAAGCTCGGGCATGAAGAGGAGGATTGTACCTGCATCAAATGTGACAACACGTCCACCATCAAACTTTCAAAGAACCCAGTGTTACATGGACGCAGCAAGCACATACGTGTGAGGTACCATTTTCTTAGAGATCTCACAAAAGAAGGTTCAATTGCCTTAGTTCATTGTGGAAGTACTGAACAAGTAGCTGACATAATGACTAAACCCTTAAAGTCTGATACATTCATTAAACTTCGGGGGCATGCTGGGAATGTGTGAAGTTAGTGAAGTAAGCTAAACTGTTTCACTGAGTTTAGCTTAAGGGAGAGATTGAAGAGTGTTTGTCCAAGTCTTTAGGGTTTGTTATTCAGTTGAATAAAGACCTAGTCTTCAGGATTAGGTTATGCTTTGAATTAGCTTTGTTTTCTGTTAATGCACGTGGCTGCATGTAGCTGATACGTGAGCATGTTTTCAGTTTAGGTTGTTAGAGTCTGAGGCTATATAATAGCTAGAGTTTTAGTTGAATAATGATCGATTGCATTCAATCCAGTTTAGAGAGTTTTGGTGTGTTGCAAATTCTCATTCCTAACATCTCACCACCCCCAAACTTCAAAAACTTCAATTAAGCACCAAAATCAAACATCACCCCCACCAAAATCCAAGAGTTTGGGTTCATTGAGTGCCCATACCCATATCATATCGAACACCGTACTCATACGTGTACCATGTTAACATATATACCAGTTTATCAATTCTGTTACTTCATGCTTTTCAAGTGTACTCTTCCCCTCACGTGTGTTGTTCTGACACGTGCCATATAGCTGATGGTTACATGGATTAGTTAGATAGATTTGTCAATTAGCATGGTTAGCATGCTAATTAAGTAGGTCAGCTAGCTTACTATAAATACAAAACCTAACCTCTCTGTAATAAGTCAACTTCATAATATACAAGCCTAGTTTCCGTTTATTCTCTTTTCTCTGGTTTTCTCTCAAGCTTATCTTGAAGCTTTCATGGTATCAAGAGCCATGGCCGGTCACTGTGGAGCCTCGTCGCTGTTCCGATCGTAGTTCCGGCGTCCGATCGTCGTTCCGGTGTTCCTTCCTTCGTCAATTTCAGCTAAGTTTGGTCTTCCTACTGGTTTCGTTTCACTCTTCGCGTTCGATTGTTGATTTAGTGGTTGTTCTTCATCATCGAAGCTTTGGTTTCTTATCATAGTGGTTCAGATCTGGTTATTGTTCCTTGTTCCAAGTTGAAACCCTAGATCTTTGGGATTTAGAGCCTGTTCTTCATAATTGACGCTGTGATTCTAGTTCTTCTTTCAGTTTATATCATCAATACTATTCAGATTTGGTTATTGCTACTTTTGTGAACTTGGAACCCTAGTTTTTTTTGGCGTTTCATCTACTCTCTGTGCTTTGCTAGTTGATATCTCACATTATTTCCCTATGGCTATTACTCAAACCACTGTGTTTCTCCCTAACATTCTGTTAGATGAATCGAATTATCCTACATGGCTCTTTCGTCTTGAATCGTTCTTGAGAGGTCAGAACCTCTTTGGTTTCGTGGATGGATCCACACCATGTCCACCACAGTATGCTATTGCCTCTGATGGTACTAAGTCTGTGACCAATGAGTATGTTGCGTGGAAAACACAGGATCAGAGCATCGTTAATATGCTAGGCCAAACTTTGAGTCCAATTGCTATGTCTTGTGCTGTGGGTAGTCGATCTGCTTCTGAGATGTGGTCCAATCTTCGTCTCAAGTTTGCTGCCCCAAATAGGCAGAACATTTTGCAGCTTAAGTCTACTCTTCAAGGTCTTAAGAAAGGGTCTGACAATATTGAGACTTATCTGGACAAGATCAAGTCGGCTCGAGATGCCCTTGAAACTGTTGGAGTCTTTCTTGATGATGAAGATATTGTGGTTACTGTCTTGCGAGGCTTACCGTCTGAATTTGCTGCCATTAAAACTGTCATCCGGGCTCAATTTTTTAGTTGCTCTATGGGAGAGCTAAAAACTTTACTCAAGGCTGCTGAGGTTGACATTGAGAATGAGACTCAGGCTGTCTCTCTCACTGCAATGGTTGCACAGGGTTCTCCTTCCTTCTCACAGTCTTCTACACCCACCACTCCTCCGGTTCCATCTGCTCCTGTCTCCACACCCACTGTGTCCCCTATAGTTCCTCCTGGATTTGGTCCCTCTCCTTCACATACTACTAGCACAACTCTTTCCCCGGTGTCACAGCCCTCTTATGTTCCCATTTCACCTGTGCCCTATGGATACTCCCCCTTCACTCCATTTCCTATACTTGATCCCAATCTTGGCATGACCGGTTTCTTTGCTGGTAGAGGGAGGGGGAGACTTGGTGGGTCTGGCAGAGGTTTTCCTACCGCTGGTAGGGGCTTTGCAGGTGGCAACTACAATCCGACTGGTTTTACAGATGCTTCAACCTTTGCTTCACAGTCTGGAAACACTTTTTCTTGTCAACTGTGTGGCAAACCTGGTCATGGTGCCAGGACTTGTCGGACTTTGTCTCAGTATCAACCTTTTGTGCAGCCTCCATTTGTTACCAACTCCGTTGCAGGTGTGGAATGTCAGTATTGCAAGAAGAAGAATCATACTGCTGATAGGTGCTATCATATTATTGGATTTCCTAGTCACCAACAACAATCACCTCCACTTCATCCATCTGCCATGCTTGCATCCTCTTCAGCCACACCTCAATTTTGGCTTGCCGACTCCGGGGCCACCAATCACATGACTAGTGAAGTTCAATTGCTTAACAATGTTGCACCTTATAATGCCTCTGATACAGTTCAAGTTGGTAATGGTAAACAACTCAATATTACTCATATTGGTAATACTATTCTTGGTTTACTCAAGCTAGATAATGTTCTTATTATACCTGAATTGGCTGCCCATTTATTATCCATCTATCAACTGTGCAAACAGAACAACTGTTCAGTTTGGTTTGATGAGTTTATGTGTGTGATACAGGACAAGGTGCTGGGAAAAATTCTTTATCAGGGACTGAGTAACCAAGGGCTGTACCCCATACCATTTGATCTACCTCTCAAGCTGGGTTCTATATCATCTTCTTCTGGTCCTAGTTCTTCTTCCAAGGCTGCATATGTTGGGAAGACAATAAAGAATATTAAACATTTTCTTTGGCATCAAAGGTTAGGCCATCCTACTAGTGACATAGTCAAAAGTATGTTGAATAAGTGTAAGCTTCCTGATGATTCTACTGGTGACCCTACACTCTGTGAAGCCTGCTTGCTTGGTAAACTTCACAAGCTACCGTTTCCAACGTCTCAAACCAGAAGTGAAGCACCTTTTGATTTAGTACATTCAGATGTTTGGGGCCCTGCTCCTCATTTGTCCTTAGATGGCTTTAAGTATTTTGTAATTTTCATTGATGATTGTACTAGATATACTTGGATGTTTCCAATGAAAAATAAAACTGAAGTATTCCCTCATTTCAAGTCTCTCTGTGCCTTTGTTCAAACTCAATTCTCCAAAACCATTAAAACATTGCACAGTGATGGCGGAGGTGAATACACTAGCTCAATGTTTAAAGCTTTTCTGAATGCTAATGGGATACTTCATCAGGTCTCATGTCCTTATACACCCGAGCAGAATGGTATATCAGAAAGAAAGAATAGGCATATTCGAGAAACAGCTGTAACTCTCTTGCAAACTGCCTCTCTTCCTTCTCCTTTCTGGTATCACGCATGTGCTCTTGCTACATATCTTATTAACAGGATGCCGACCACTGTCCTAGGGATGCTTTCTCCATTTGAAAAGTTATACAATAGGATTCCCTCAGTTGAATTGTTAAGGGTATTTGGATGTGCGTGCTATCCTCTCATGACACCCTATAGGACTGACAAGCTCCAACCCAAAACTACAAAATGTGTGTTCATTGGTTTTGCATCTGGGTACAAGGGTTACATTTGCTACGATTGGATCACAAGGAAGTGTATTATATCAAGACATGTCTTTTTCGATGAAACGTCTTTTCCTTATGCTGGCTCTCAGCTATCTCATGGGTCACCGTTGCAACAACCTAGTGTACAGCCCTGCTCTTCATTTACTCAGTCCCCCACTCAGTCTACCATCCCAGCACCCGTTCTCCACTCTACTACCAATGTTCCTACTGTTCCTGCGTCAGGTCCACCTCTTACCTCCTCTACTATATGTACTAATGCTACTTTGCCTACACATGCAGCTATTGATGTTAGGACTGCTTCCACAACGCACTCTTCCGCTACTATTCCTGCACATGCACCTACAAGTTCTCCCTCTACACCTACTGCTCCTACTATGAGCATTCCCTCTACTATTCCTGCACATGCACCTACTGCTCTCATGTCCACTCCCTCAATCAACTCTCCATCTAGTGCATCAGATACACACACAGTTATACACTTTGATGAAATTGACGGCTCAGTTGACATCCGTTCCCAACCTGGAATTGGTGTCTCTATTGAATTAGCATGTGCTCCCACCCGACCTACTAGTCACATATCTAGTTCCAATGTTCTACATCCTGTGGAGGGGTTGACTGATTCTACTATGAATAACCATCACATGCTCACCCGAAGCAAACGAGGAATTATTAAGAAAAAGGCCTTTTTATCCTCTCTCTCTTCTGCTTGTTCGGACCCTACACTCTCTGAACCCCATTCTCACAAAACTGCTCTCAAAATCCCAGCCTGGAAGTCCTCCATGCAAGAAGAATATGATGCCTTAATTAATCAAAATACATGGACATTAGTTCCCCTTCCTCCAGATAAGAATCTAGTATCTTGTAAGTGGATTTTTAAACTTAAGAAAAATGCAGATGGTTCTATTGCTCGTCATAAGGCTCGGCTGGTTGCTCGCGGTTTCAGTCAAGAATATGGTATTGATTATGACGAAACTTACTCACCCGTGGTTCGCCACACTACTGTTCGTTTGATGTTGAGTATTGCGGCCTTTTATGGTTGGAAGTTACACCAACTTGATGTCAAAAATGCATTCTTGCATGGTCTACTTCATGAAGAGGTGTATATGGCCCAGCCCCCTGGATTTGAAGACTCACAGCTTCCCACTCATGTTTGTAAGCTCCACAAATCTCTCTATGGTCTCAAGCAGGCCCCTCGGGCATGGAATGAACGGTTTACCTCCTTTCTACCCTCTCTTGGTTTTAAATCTTCACATGCAGATCCCTCACTCTTTACCCTTGTCTCTGGTTCTTCCAAAGCTTATCTACTTCTCTACGTTGACGACATCATCCTTACTGGCGATTGTGAGCATCTCTTGGCTGAAATTAAAACGTCGTTACAGCATGAGTTCGACATGAAGGACTTAGGTCCACTTCATTATTTTCTAGGCTTGGAAATCAAATATCTATCCCATGGTCTTTTTGTGTCCCAACACAAGTATGCAACAGATCTTATTCACAAAGCCGGTTTAGATACTTGTCATTCCCACATTACTCCATGCCAATCTGGTCTCAAACTTCTAAAGGACAGTGGCACCTCTCTCTCTCCCAGTGACGCAGCTCACTTCCGGAGTCTTGTCGGATGTTTGCAGTATCTTACCTTCACCAGGCCAGACATTGCCTATAGTGTAAACTCTGTGTGCCAATTTCTGCATTGCCCAACTGATCATCATTTTCAGGCTGCTCTACGTATCCTCAAATATGTCAAAGGCACCTCCGATTATGGCATCACCTTCAGGAGGGGTTCCTCTCTTACCAATCTCTCCCTTCATGTCTTTTCTGATCACGATTTTACTCTCCAAGCCTATAGTGATGCGGATTGGGCTGGGGATCCTAACGATCGCAAATCCACCACTGGCTTTGTTATCTTACTACATGGCTCTCCAGTTTCATGGTGCAGCAAGAAGCAAACCGCTGTTTCCAGGTCTTCCACTGAGGCCGAGTATCGTAGCATGGCGGACACCACATCTGAGTTGCAGTGGCTCAAACTTCTCCTTGCTGACTTGCATCTCCCTTGTGCCTCTCCTCCAACGCTTCACTGTGACAACATCTCTGCTTTGGCGATTGCCACAAACCCTGTCCATAATTCCAAGCTCAAACATGTTGAAGTTGACGTCCACTTTACACGGGACAAGGTTCGTGATGGCTCCATCCGCCTTCGGTTCGTTTGCTCTCATGACCAGCTTGCTGATCTCTTTACCAAGGGCCTTTGCTCTCCACAACACAACTATCTGTGTACCAGCTTGATGCTCGGTCCCTCCCATCGAGCTGAGAAGGGGTGTTAACATATATACCAGTTTATCAATTCTGTTACTTCATGCTTTTCAAGTGTACTCTTCCCCTCACGTGTGTTGTTCTGACACGTGCCATATAGCTGATGGTTACATGGATTAGTTAGATAGATTTGTCAATTAGCATGGTTAGCGTGCTAATTAAGTAGGTCAGCTAGCTTACTATAAATACAAAACCTAACCTCTCTGTAATAAGTCAACTTCATAATATACAAGCCTAGTTTCCGTTTATTCTCTTTTCTCTGGTTTTCTCTCAAGCTTATCTTGAAGCTTTCATACCAGACCCGATGCTCAAAGACCACCACGACGTCTTCTCCTCCCGTCGTTCCTCAATCTAGACCACCAGCGCGCTGACCACTGTTGTTCGGCCCAGATTCCACCGTACCAGATTGGACCCCCTTCTCCAGATCGAACCTGGCTTCTCGTGCGCCTGTTCTGACCTGCCTCATCGGATCCTCCGACGTCGACAACTATTGACACCATTTCAGTCACCGTTTCAGACACCAGGTTTCAGTCGCCATCTTTACCTCCGATCATACCACCACGACCTACCTCTGATCATACCAGCATCACTTCGGCTTCTCCTGCACCCCCATCACCTTTCGACGACGACCTCAAGTCGATTTCTTTGGTGCCTTGTTGTGCGCTTATGAAGTTGGCATCTTGGCCGGTCTGCAATTTTGGTTTCAGTTTCAGTTTCATTGTGGTTCTCAGTTGGGCATTGTGGTTCCAATGTGATTCTCAAAAATTTGGGGCTAAAATTAGGGATTTGATCGATTGGGAGATGTAAAAAGGGTGTTGCTGTTATACAGGACAAGGTATGGATAAAAATAAGAGTCAGGGCTATTCTTGACATTTTACTATCTACTATGCTTACATGGCGCTGAGTTGGTGTCTAACTTTGTGTCATGTCAGCCTATTAACGGAGTAATTGGACAGCGAGGACCTATTGGATGGAAATTGTGAAATCAAAGACTTTTTAGATTAAATTAGAATGTCAATGACCGAAACGATTTTGGAGGCAAAGTACATGGATTAAACAACATTTTCCTTTTTTATAATAAGAATAAGAAAGATTTCTACGAAAATTTGTATCCAGGTTGAAGAGGCCAAAATGAGCAAGATCTAAGTGGAAGTTTTTTAATCAGAATAAGAAAATTAGTATCCAAGTTGAAGTGGTCAAAATTTGCGGACCTGTGTTAAGGTCTTGGGGTGGGGGGCTGTGTGTCCCGATCCCTGCCGGTTTGAATAGCTTCTTTATTTGTCTATGTATATAGTAAATTAGAACCCCGGACATTAATCATTCCTTTCTCATTTTCTCATTTCATTGTTTCATACTATACTTCAATCCTTAATTTTAGTCTTTCCTTTTGCTTCTGGTTTATATTTAATATTTTCAAAACATCCATTAGGGATATGTACATATATTAGATTTTATCTAGCAACACCTTTAATGTGGTTGTAAAAAGACATTAACTATCGTTAATTCTTTATTTATTTTAATATATACTTCAATCTTATAGTTAAGATGATAAAAAAAAAAAATTACTTTACATTTCGACCCCTCCAAACTCTTAATCCTGGTTCCGCCTCCCGGTCAAAACGAGCAAGTGATATGACAAAGGAAACGAATGCTAATAATATGCTATACATGGAGGTTGAAAGCGTCTGAGAATTCTCAATCGCTCTTAACAGGCAATACTTGCTGTGCGTTTTGCTTTTTTCTATTCAAGGCAAACATTGAAGGAACCTCTACTATTAGGCCTTGTTTGTTTTGCGGATTTGAGGGTTTGGGAAATGAAAGTTATTCATTTCCTTTGTTTGGTGTGCATAAGGAAAGGAACAATTTTCCTCTAAGAAGGAAAAATATGGGGGAAATTGAATCCTCTCATCCTCGAAATGATTCATTTTCTCTTCCACTTTCCCTGCATTAATTACATAGTATAAGTACATTTATATCCTTGTTGAAAGTTATTATTGACAATTTTATTTAAGATGTTTATGACATTTGTGCAACTATATGTGAGGATATTATTGGAATATTAGCATGATTTTGTTTCCTTTCTTTACACAAACCAAACACTAGAATGGAAACAAACATACTTTTTCTCCTTACTTTCCCAACGTTTCCAAACAGCAGAAAGAAAAGTTAGTGGGAAGTTTGTTTTCCTTTCCCATTAAATTTCCTTTCCGCAAACCAAACGAGACCTTAGTTTCCTCTTTTGCCCACCAAATATCACACAGTTCTCTCTCTCCGGTGAGTCAATTCTATTACTGTATCGAACTAAGAAGTTCATAGCTGCATGTCTTGAAGGATGGTATGGCGAATACGAAATTGTTGCACCCAATCATCAATCATGTAGATCTCGAAGCCTCAATTATAGTTGCTGGAAGAGTATCTTTCTCTTGATTTGTTAGATAGGATGGGGATGAGTATCTGTTTATAAGAATTTCAACTAAAATAAATAAAGGGGAAATTACTGGTCACACCCTATACTTTGGGTGCGTCGACAGTTTAGTCCTTAACGTTCTAATTTTAACAAGTAACTCCCTATACATTCAAATTTCACACAGTTTGGTCCAAAATGACCACTTTACCCCTCACTTCCTTTTTTTTTTTATAATTCTTTTTTTTTTTGGTTCTTTTTTCTGCTTCTCTCTCACTCTGTCTCTTCTCCCGCCAGCCCTCCTTCTTCTTCCCTTCTTCTTACCCTCCCTAGATAAGAGCCAGCCAGCCCTCCCTCCCTATCCAAAAATTCCACTTTGCCCCTCTCGCTCTCCCCCTCCAAACCCTAAAATCCCTCCCCACCGGCACCAAGATCCAGACGCTCCCCTCCAGCAGCTCCCTCGTCGTCACCTCGCTGCCTTCTGGCTGCAGACTCTCGCTCAAAGGCGTCAGGGTCACAACCGCCGCCTCGCCTATCTACGCCGACTAGTTCCTGATCATTCTCGGAGTCGAGGACTTCTTCGACCCGAATTTCCATGCTCCCGCCCCGACCCGAATTCCTGTAGTCGATCTGATGTGCGGGTCGCCTCGTCGAACGGTACAAGTACGATCGGGTTTCGGACCCGGAGAATCGTACCCGGAACAACCCGAGGAGGCCGATTGCAGTTACTATCTCAAGACTAGGATTTATGGGTGCGGCTCGAGGTGTCGGTACAATCACCCCCGTGATCGTATTGCGGTAAATTCAATACGCCCTTTTTTTCACTGCTTCAATTACTTCTGTTTAGGCATGATTAGATTGTTTTCGCCTGATTCTTAATGTGCTTGTTTGGTTTTCTGTTCTGTTTTGGTTTGATCTTGTCTGTTAGTATGCAGTAATGCAGATTTGATGACGTTTGCTTATGATATTGATGTAATTTGATCACTGGTTCATTGGATTTTTAACTCATTGTGGGAGAAATGTTTTGAGTTTTTGGGTTTTTTTTAGGGTGGTTAATAAGATCTGTGTAGTTGATGGCTTCGTTTCTTGATTTGCAGCTCATAGGGTTCAAGAACCCTCCGAGTTAGTTGACCGCCTTTGCTCCAGTTGACCAGGCGGTGGAGAATCCTCTACTGGACCCGTCGATCTTTCTACAACACTCGTTGATGGGTATCATGAGCATGTCAGAATGCATCTTGGTAAGAATGTAAGATGGTTGCCGAGAGAGATAGAGAGAGTGAGTGAAAGAGAAGCAGAAAAAAGAAAAAAGAAAAAAAAATTAAAAAAAAAAAGAAGTGAGGGGTAAAATGGTCATTTTAGACCAAACTGTGTGAAATTTGAATGTATAGGGAGTTACTTGTTAAAATTAAAACGTTAGGGACTAAACTGTCGACGCACCCAAAGTATAGGGTGTGATCAGTAATTTCCCCATAAATAAATGAGTCTTACAAATTGGAAAGTGTGAATTTCATTTTCCTTTCGCAATGGTTGTGTTACTGCATCATTTTTCAAGATCAAATGATATTGAGCAAAGTACCTTTGCATATTGATAAGATGTCACTAAACACTCACGAATTGAGAGATCAGAGAAGTTTGCCGGAGCCGATGACAATGTAGCCTAACAGAGTAGCAGATAGCCCAGAACAAAATATTTTTCTTGCACCCATGGTATAGAGACAAGATCATTGTGTGAAGGCGCCGAAGAAACCTGCTTAGATCCAAGTAGCTTACATTACTAACTTTTGCCGGTACTTACTGAAATGTCGAAGTGGATATTCTATTTCTGCATTGCTAGCCAGTGACCAAATATATCAAATTGGATGTGTTGACATATATACTCCAGTTGGTCGGAATGCATACTCTAATAATAAAAATTCACAGAACAAAACAGCTTCTGCAGCCTGCAGCCTATTTGAATATTGTTTAATTACAAAAGAATCCGACTTAAGTCTACCATCATACTTGAATACATCCGATGAAGCCACCCTTGCAGGTAATCCAATGAACTTGGGCATTTTCATGGCCGGCATCGATGAAGGAACACTCCTACAGAATAATATAATCCGACGAAATGCTTCGAACCAATAAGTATCTAATCAGGTTCTTCGAGAAAAATTGCAGCTGTCATCCCATTAGTGACCTAGCTAACATCAAATTGTCTAACCAGAAACAGTAACTCCATGCATTTGAAACCATTCGGGCATGTGGAATCTCTCATAAAGCACAGGCCTCACATCCTTTTGCTGGGCGAGGTGCTGGAGGAGTGGAAGCAGCACCTCCAAGAGCTGAAGAATCCACATGAAATATATGTGGAAGGAATGAGCAAGTTTCATATAGTATTCAACTTCTTGAAATGCAAGCAAATCAGTTACCTGATCATCATATGGATGTCCAGCAGAAAAGGGAATACATGGAACTCCATTCACCGGTTGCAGCAGAAAACTAAATGGGTTGTTGTCAACAATAACAATTCGACAGAGATCTTTCGATATACAAGACAGATCTTTCACATGATCCCGGTTTTCCCTGTGGCATACACAACTTCAGAGATGTTCCCAAGGTTGAAGCCATAACCACATACTTTTGAATGATTTATAACCAACATTGCATATAGTGTAAATAATGAAACATAAAAGCTTCACATCTGCAGCCTAGCACATGTTCACGTTGTTGACAACTTTGACAAAATAAGCAAACAAAACAATCAGGATTCTGTATGCACTTTCTATGAAAAGCTTTCATGGGTTGGGACAATAGGGGGCGGTCTCCACATCAAGGGCTCCAAAAGGGATAAGAAGAAACAAAGCCTTAATGAACGCGAATCAGAATACAAAACATGCAAGTTTCATCAAAGGCGGTTATGGTGTATACTCTTCCATTGCCGGGGGTATCAAAACAGAGGGAAACACATATTTTATCATGATCAGCCTCTACCACTTATATGAGATATAATGCATTCCCAATTTTCAACAGTTGTTGAAATTCGAAAAGGTCCCAAGAAGCATAAACTTAAAAGTAGAAACTGACAATTGTGCACATCAGGCATGCTCATATGGGGAAGGATTTCCACCTGAAGGGAAATAAATAACATACGTGGTAACTGTAGAAGGCCGATAAAGACGAAGCTTAAATCTGCTCTCCACATCAATTCTGTCAACAAGTGGTCTAGCATATCCTGTACAGTGCCGGAGTCTTAATTCTTTAAAAATTCACAAAATTAGAGGAAAAGTAGATTTGTGAAGCCAAAGAAACAGCAAACCTTCAAGACCAGCAGTAAATAGGACAAGATCAGCAAATTCACAAATCCGTTTCAAGAACTCGTGCAGACCAGGACGTTCAAACACTGTCACATAACTGATCTTCGGTTTACCATCAGACTCCTCCAACCCAAAAAATAGATAATATCAAACACAACCCCAACACAAAACACATTAATAAATGGAAAAACAAAAATAAGCACATTAGTTGCAGAGACAAGTACACCAACCTTGTCTGAAGATACACATTCTATCTCAAACCACTTCAACCCAGCATCCGTTGCTTGGGTCCGAACAATAGCAGGCAAGCTAGATGTTTCGTACGCGCACACTAGCGTCTCATCTAAGTCAAGAACTACCTACACATTACAAAATCCACATTAAAACCCAGCACTCTGGCAATCCAGCATTTCCATAGTACCAAACACTAGAATCAATTTTTGCACCAAGCATTAGTTTCAACTCCAATAACCGTAAGCTCATTGTGTAAATCTCTTACAGTAACAACTAGACCAGTTCAGAAAATACTAACAATGCTAAAATCTCCTCAATTTTTTGGCTCGGTTAAACAATTTCAATTCTAAAGAAGCAAATTAACAACACTCGGATGATCAAATTCAAGTGCAATTGAACAAAAAGCTACAATTTTGATAACAACCCAGATTTTATTTCACATCGTAACACCAATTGAGCTCAATAAACAAACTGGGAAATGAAACTGCATTACCGTGAGCTTTTGAAGGCGGTGATCGTCGGTTACGACGCCGTTTTCGAGATTGGCGTGAGCGGAGGACGACGTGTCGTTGAGAGGGATTTCACTGACCGGCAAGGGCCTGAAAGAAGAAGAAGAAGAAGCGAGAAGAGGAACGTACGACAGGAAATGAGCGAGGCAGGGGGCGCCTCTGAGGATCTGAACGATGATCTGGAAGAAGAAGCCCAACCAGTTCATCAGAGCTCGCCAGACTTGGAGTGGCTTCGGCTCGTACACCTCCGCGGCCTGGCCCACCGACGCCATTATCACCAGAGCTTTGAACACACACGCGCACACTGGATTTGATGCAAAGCTTTAGAGAGACGATGAGGCTGTTTGGCTTTAATTTTAATTTATTTTTTTTTTTTTTGGAAAAGGATACAATTTTGAATTTTTTTGGTAACATAACAACTATTTTTATTTTATTTTCAATTTCAACAGCTTTTTTGTTTTGAGTAAAAATGAATCTAATCATTGGGGGAAGGGGTTATCTGCTGTGGTGGGGTTAGCGTGGACTTGCGTATGCGTGGCTTATACGGATTGGGGAATCTTTGTTAATTTGTTTGGAGGTTAACATCCCCATTAGATGTTGCATTAGAGGATAGATGTTGTTGTTTCTCATTTACGCATGGGTGAATATGAAATGGTGGAGAATGTGAGATTCGAACTTGTACTATAAATATGGGGAGATGTCGATATGTTTGTCGTGTCGACAGTAACTGGGTTTTAGAGTTACTTTTTTAGTTATTACTTTTAGGAAAAGGTTTATAAGAATGAGATTGATGTTTGAGTGTGATTTGAGGTGTTTGAGCATGACTTGAGATTGTGATGCACTTTATTCTTTTTGTTTGGTTGATTAGAGTTGTAGCGGAACTACTCTAACATCTTATTAGTGATCGATGATTACAACTTTAATGTAGTTGCAATTTTTAACAAATTTTTTTATTTATTATTTTTTTTTTCTATTTTTTGATTGAATGCATTAGATAATCGGTGCAAAGGCTAGAGACTATAAGCACTTAAAGATAGAAAAGTTGGCGGAAAAACAACCAAATTTGTATTTAAGCACTGCACCTTATTACAAACTATTTGAGCTTACTTTTTAAAGCAAACCTATAAACAAAGAACAACTCCGTATCTTCTAGAGAAAAATCATAATCTAGCTCTCTATTATCCTACACGCAATTATGGTATAAAACAAAAAGTTACTTCCTAACAAACAAATAGGAGCCAATTTCTCATTTACAAGCCGCTTGAGATACACCAGTCCGACTTGAGATAGTTACCAATTCTACTAAAACCATGATCTGAATCCTTTTCTTGATTTTGTTAAATGATATTAAAAGAGGAGGACATCAAACTACTTAGAGGTAATTTGTTAAAGAATATATTTGTACATAGATTTTCGAATTGATGAAACTATACATTCTTAAAATATCTAATGTCAAGTCCATATAATTATATAAAGCGTCAAAATGTCATTAACTTGAAATGCAACGAGAGTACAATACCTAACTAGTACAAAATAAACCAAGTAGAGCATGTGCTCAATTAGTTATACACTTATACCTTGCCAGCAGAATTAATAGCAAACGGGGCCATCCTCTTCACCCTGGGTATACGTAAAGGTATACCTATTAGTTATTTGATACGAGTAGTTATTATGTAGTTTTCGAACTATCTTAAGTGGTGCTCTCGGCACTCTCTTCCGGTACCCTAACTACTATTAAACAAAGCTAATCAAGTCAAGTTAAATTTTGATAATTCGATCCAGAATAATGTGGCTTCCATTGGATTTGTTATCCGTAATGAGGAGGGACAACCTCTCGTTGCAGCTAATAAACAGATTGGTCATGCTAATGTTCTTGTGCGGAGGCTACGGCACTACGTGAAGGTTTACATACGGCAGTATTGTAGAACTATCCTAATGTTATTATTGAGGGAGATTCTAAGATTATTATGGACTGTGTCCATGGTATTTGTCAAATACCTTGGCGGATTCGAACATTGACTAAGGACATCAAGACTCTCACTCTTTAGTTCCAGTCGGTTATTTTCTGCCATATATATAGTGAAGCCAATTTTGTAGCTGGTCGATTGGCCTTGGCAGCTCATAGTACTCATAATCAATCTGTTTGGTTTTACTGTTTGCCCATTTCGGTGTCTCCAGCATTCCACTTGAATCAGTTGGGAGGGGGCATTAGTAGAGATTTTGTTATTTAGTTGTTGTTTGTTTCCTGTCATCAAATTTTGAAACAAAGCTTTTAGTAACGTAGACTAATCAAATTAGCTCGAACCACAAGCATACTGTTATCCAAAATTCTATAGTATTTTAATTTTTGTTCATAAGCATGGTTAGGTTGAACCGTTGAAGATACACAATTATTTTTGTCCTAAATCCAATATTTTATCAAGAATAAGATCGACCATCAGAACACGATGCTCAAATTGGGCCGGGTTACCCTACTGGAGAAAAATTATATTCCTAATGACGGCCCAATTTAAAAGAAATCCATTATTGTTGATGACCCGTAGCTCACATCACCACCATTCCCTTCGTGGGAACTCCGGCCAGAAGAACAAGCCCCCAGTTTTACCCAAAAACGCAGACTCACACAAATTCTTCAAACCCTTCTTCGATTTCCAACACAGACACAGAGAGACAGACGACCCAGAAAGAAAGAAGCCATGGGCGTCGATTACTACAAGGTTCTTCAAGTAGAACGGAATGCCAAAGACGATGACTTGAAGAAAGCCTATCGCAAGCTCGCCATGAAATGGCACCCCGATAAAAACCCTAACAACAAGAAAGCCGCCGAAGCCAAATTCAAGCAAATCTCCGAAGCCTACGATGTGAGTTTGTTCTCTTTATCATCGCTGAGATTTATCTGTCAATTTTCAATCTTTGAAATTTGTTTTTTTTTTTTTTTTTGTATATCCCAATTCGTTAGGTTTTGAGTGATCCTCAAAAGCGAGCGGTGTACGATCAGTACGGCGAGGAGGGTTTGAAGGCAGGGGCGCCGCCGCCGGATTCGGGGTTTTCGGCCGGCGGACAGGACGGTCCGACCACGTTCCGGTTCAATACCAGGAACCCGGATGATATATTTTCCGAGTTTTTCGGGTTTTCGGGTTTCGGACAGGGGATGCCGGACATGGGCCGGGCCGGCGGGTCGAGGCCGGGTGGGGCGTTCCCGAGGAGCATGTTTGGGGATGACATATTTGCTTCGTTTAGAGGCGCAGGTGAACCCTCTGCTAATGTGCAGAGGAAAGCCCAGCCCATTGAGAGGACATTGCCATGTACTCTGGAGGACTTGTATAAGGGCACCACCAAGAAGATGAAGATTTCCAGGGATGTTGCTGATTCTAGTGGGTGAGTAACTTTTCTTTATTTACTTGTTCTTGTCATGCATGTAGAGGATTGGTGGAGTAGACTTCGTTCCAGCTCGTTATCCTTTTGATTTGATTTGTTGGTATGGTTTGCACAGTGTTACTGATTTTGAGCAATCTGCATTGGCATTCTTCATGTTGTATTTGATTGCACTCGCTCTAACTCTACATATGTGAAGTGAATGATAATCTGATGAGTGATGCACTCGCTCCCATGCTCTAGTCTATTTTCGTACACGAGTTAAGATACATCATTGTTTTTAGTTGGAGCATTCCTTATTGAAATTTCAGTGTGGAGTTTTGGTTGCAAGAGATGGAACTACCTGACAAGATGTTCCTCTTCAATCTGATGTTTCTTGTTAGTTTGAAACAATTAGTGGTGCAACAAATGTGTTAAGCCTAGATCGTCATTCTTTTCATTACCATAGTAGTCCCTTCCTGGAGTGTTATTTCTGCCGGCTTTAGTAGTGATACTGAACTGTGAGTTATTACTAGTGTGGGTAAGTGATTCTTGGTTTAATCTTACATTTTATTTTAAGCAGCATACTAGATATTAAATTAAAAACCATATTTTGAACTCTTAAAAAAAAATTAGATATATATCTTGTAGATGGCTATAAAAGATTCCAATACATGTTGTTAGGGTGCTGTGGTTAAATAGAAGATTTATTGGTGTTATGATAGTTATGTAAAATGTGTAGTCAATAGCCAAAGCTGATGAAGAAATAGATTTGGGTGAAACTGATACTCTGGAGCTATCTTGAAGATGGCTCTAAAGATTCCACTACATGGTGTTAGGTTACTCTTGTTAAATAGGAGATCTCTGCAGGTGTTTATTCTTGAGTGATTATAGCCTTGTGAGATGCTTTAACTTGATAGCCAATGCTGATAAATACTTAAACTTAGGTGAAGTGACTGACATAGCCGTAAGCCCGTAATCCTTATAATCCAGGGTTGGAACACGAGTTTTTTCCCTTTAGCTTTGTAGAAGTGCAAAGGTATTCTCATATTGTATCATTGAGTTCGTGTGAAATAATTTAGACTACATCTCTTACTCTTTGTTGAAACCAACCACATTACCTTCTTCAGATACCATCATGTGCTTGAAGAAGCTTATCAAGATTTGAACTTTCTTTTGCATCAAACAAATTATTTTTAAGGTCTTTTGTTCTTGTCTGTTACTAAATTGAGGCTACAAGTATTTTAGACAACAGTGTGAAATGGTTTTGGGAATTTTACTGCTGATTAGACAACTTGGTGCACTGTCTACATCTCGAACAAATGATGCATAGTGCTGACCTTAATGCAGTCATGTTCTGTGAATGCTTACCATTTGTAATCTTTCCTGTGCCGGCTTGTTTTTTCAAGTGTACTACATACTATGATTTTGTATTCATATTCAGTCATTGTCACTAGCCTGGCATGATAGTATCGTTTTTGTAACAAATCTACTTGCATTTTCTTTGGTGCAATTAAACTTCTTGGGTCCCACTGTTCCTATTTGGAGCCAGGAAGGGGCACATGCACATATGGTATCTGTTGGTAGTGTTTGGTATGAATCATGAAATTTAGTCATGTTGGTGACAAAATTGTCTTGGGCTCGAGGGGAGCCAAGTAAATATGGATATATAAACATGGTTTTAAATACATGTGCTGGTTGGCAGAGGTATATTAGCATGATCTATTACTGTTCATATTGGAGAGGAGCTCTTCAGTAGTTATCATTGCTTTAATGAATGAGGTTGATGGTTCTTGTCGTAGAATATTAGAAAAGTTATTCTGTTTTTCTTTCAAAAAAAAGTTATTATGCTTTTTTTTTCCCAACCTTCCAGGTGTGAAATTCTTGCTTTTGGATTCATTTTAACTGAAAGTTAAAATCAAAAGGAAGTATATTGATATGTCTTTGTTGGATCCGTATGCTATTTATGCTTCTTCTTTCTTGCTTTCTTCTCTGTACAGGAGATCAACCACGGTTGAGGAAATTCTCACAATTGAGATCAAGCCAGGTTGGAAAAAAGGCACAAAAATCACTTTCCCAGAGAAGGGAAATGAGCAGCGAGGTGTTATACCAGCAGACCTCGTCTTTATTATTGATGAGAAACCTCATAGTCTTTTCAAGAGGGATGGGAACGATCTTATCGTCACTCAGAAGATATCTCTTGCCGAAGCTCTGACAGGTCACACAGCACAGCTGACAACCCTGGATGGGAGAAGTCTCACAGTGCCCATCAATTCTATTATCAGCCCCACCTATGAAGAAGTGGTCAAAGGGGAGGGAATGCCAATCCCCAAGGAACCTTCCAAAAAGGGGAACTTAAGAGTCAAGTTCAACATCAAGTTCCCTACCAAGCTTACCTCAGAGCAGAAAACCGGTATAAAAAGGTTACTAACGGCGTAAAAAAACTGACTGCAGCTCTCCCTTCCCTCTCCCAAACTTGTTTAAGCAGCTTTCGTTTGTCTTCTCGGTTAGTATTTGTTCTGGAAAGGAATTTCACTCCTCCGTGAATTTGAGGATTTGATCAAGACCATTTGACGAGAAGTTTATTTTGATTTCCACATTCCTTTCTTGCTGTTCCGATCTTTTGTAGAAATGCTGGATAGACGAAAATTCTTTACCGTTGTAATGTGTATACTATTTGGTGAAATTCTATATGGTATTTCCTGCTAACCCCTTCCTTCTCCTCCCCTCTTCTACCCTCCACCAATCTCTTTGCTGTTTAGGTGTGTTGGGTTGCTTGTGCACGTATGTATATGTTGGTTTTGTCCATTCCTCTTTGCTATTCACTATTCATTATGGTGATGAATGGAATTTACATGTCTATTTTCAGTGTGTGTATCCTCATCAATTTAATTTTATTCTGATGAATTTTGGTTAATGAACAAAAAGTTGAGGGAGGTCGAGTCAACGCGGGCCCTCGTATACAACATTGAAAATTAAGGTTGTCAAGAACTTGGTTGTTCTTTGGTCGTGTCAAGTATGACTCAACTTTGCCGTAAAAAAAAATAATAATAATAATAAAAAAAATTATCAGGGCAGTAGACTATATTGTGTGTCTGAATCAGTGTCATTTTTTTTTGTAACGGAAATAAAAATCATGACAATTAAATGATTAAGAAATTTTAATTTAATGAATCTGTTACGAGATCATTTTTAAAATTTGAGAAGTGAATAATTATAAATTTACGAGATGAGTAATAAAACTAAAGTTGGATTTTGCCATCGTTAAACTTTAATTCAGCAATTTAAGAACATAGAGTCCAACTGAAGTAAGGTTTCCGGTGGTTGTACTCAACATGAACACAAGACTCAATTCGAACAGAACTAGAGGGAACACAGGACTCATTTGAACAGAACTAGAGAAACCCGGGGCAATCTCGCAAGTACCAATAACTACAGAGGCGTTTCTGAGAAAAAAGAAGAAAATTAAAGTCCTCGGTTGCAAAATTGTAAATGCAAATTTCCAACCAGTATTTATTAGATTCTCTCATCTCGGGGGTGACTCGTGGTGGCTTTATCAAGTATCAACCAACGACCTAAACACTTATTTTCTTCTTCTTCTTTTGTTTCTGTTTCTCTCTCTCTCTCTCTCTCCCTCTCCCACGTTTTCATGCATCTCTCTCCTCCGATCCGTCTCACTCTTCCCTCTTTCCAATTCGAATAGGCCCCAATTGACTCACCAAATCCGATTCCGAAACGCACCGTTTAGATCCATCCCCCCACATGGAGATGGCCACCAGTCCCCGAACCGTCGAGGAGATCTTCAAGGATTACGGTGCTAGAAGAGCCGCCGTCGTCCGTGCTTTGACTTATGGTACTCCAATCTCTCATCTCTCACTCTCTCCCAATTTTTTTTTTTTTTTTTTGAGGCAGTGTCTGACTTTTTTTTTCCTTTTGTGTATTTGTTTCGCGCAGATGTTGATGAATTTTACGGACTCTGTGATCCAGGTAATGCTTAATTTGTAGATCAGATTGTTAATTTTTGTATTAGCAATTGTAGGTTTTAATTGGAGCCCTTTGAATTTTATAGGTTATTTTCTGTGTTAATTGTGTACGAATGGAGTTCCGGTACATTATTAGTTTTTCCCTGGAAAATAATTGTACTGTTTGGTTGCGTAGTGCTTCGTATTTTGAATTGGATTTAGTTATTAGTTTGAAACGATTTTTGAAATGACTTGATATAGTTTCACAGTAGTAGAAGTTCAAAACAATTGATTTTTTCTCTGGTTGGTGTTTAGAAAAGGAGAATTTGTGTTTGTATGGACACCCGAATGAGTCCTGGGAAGTGACGCTTCCGGCAGAGGAAGTCCCGCCGGAGCTTCCTGAGCCAGCGCTTGGGATCAATTTTGCAAGGGATGGCATGAACCGCAAGGACTGGCTTTCCCTGGTTGCTGTTCATAGCGATTCTTGGCTGCTTTCTGTGGCTTTCTATTTTGGAGCACGACTTAATCGTAATGAGAGGTAAGAATCTAATTGTAGGACCTGGAGTGAAGTAAAGAGCACAAGGTATAAGTATTGATAGTAGTCAATTTTTTTGGGTGTTGCTGTATCTATGCCATAGGTAACCAGGGTAGTACTCTCTATTTCTATGTTGTTTGTGCATATCCTTAAGAATTAGGATGAGAGGTATCACTTGGTCGTATTGAGAGGTGTCAACTCAGTTTTTTGGTTTCTTTATGCTATAGATAAACAGCACTAATCTTATTTCTGTCTAGTTTGTGCATAGGTTTAAGACATGATGTTTAGATTCCCAGTGGAAGTTAGCTTCCTACATTGTTTTCAATCACAATCTTTCTGCAATTCCAGTATGAGCTTACAATATTTCAAGTGTTGGACATCTCCATAGAGGATAGTGAAAGATGAAGTCAATTATCCATCTTTCCTTTTCATTACATTTTCTACTTGAAAGATAACCTTAAAATTCTGTTATCGTTATTGAGGATTCTAAGCACATTACTCCTTGGCAATTTGCTCTAAGCCACTATCAATGTCTTCACTATTTGCATACTGAAACTTCATTGTAGACTTCTCCTTACACATCTTGATCTCTTATTTCTTTTACTCATCAGTATGTGTTATGTATAATGACAGGAAACGACTTTTTAGCTTGATCAATGATCTGCCTACCGTCTTTGAAGTTGTGACGGATAGGAAACCCGCTAAAGACAAGCCTAGTGTGGATAGCGGAAGCAAATCCCGAGGCAGCACAAAGGTCAGATGGATTGATATCTTTTTCTTTTTTTTCTCTTTTTGTATACCCTGAAGTGTGTTCACTTGGTTGATAAACTTTGTGCGTTCTTTCTCATACGGAAAAACATTTAGTTTGAAGAAAGTATTGAAACTAGCAGCAATGGGTTTACTCGATGATTTCACGTCCTGTAATTGCTTTTCTATAGCACTATATGAGATGACTGAGCCATTCTATATCCAAGATATGGCTTTATTTGTTAGAAGTAATTCCTCATTGGTAGTCTTTATGGATTTCTGTTCCTTGGTATGGAAGGCATGCTTGTATCTGTAGCCATTGACTGGTTTCTCTTCTCTGCAGAGATCTGGTGATGGAATAATGAAAAGCAACCCTAAGCTAGCAGATGAGAGTTTTGAGGAGGAGGATGACGAACATAGTGAAACTCTTTGTGGGAGCTGTGGCGGAAATTACAATGCAGATGAATTTTGGATTGGCTGTGACATCTGCGAAAGATGGTTCCATGGAAAATGCGTGAAGATAACACCTGCCAAGGCCGAGAACATCAAGCAATACAAATGCCCGTCTTGCAGCTTGAAAAGGAGCAGGCAGTAGTGGTCACTCCGTCACTCAGACCTGTGAGGGAAAGACAAATAGGCGTGCGTCGTCTCAGTGGCTGACAGAGTAGCATAGAAATGTCACTATTTAATGTAATGAATTTGTTGTTGTGATGTTTGTTTATAATAGATGCTTTTTCAAAGGGGTTGAAGCCTGCCTTCTTCTCCCATGGAACATTTCTCCAGCTTTATATTATCTTCCAGTTATTAATTTATGACAAATGTATGAATAACATTTGCTTCTTTTTAGTGTTAATGTTATGTTTCGTATTAAGTTGAAAGTGACATGGTAGCTTGTGTTTGAAAATACAATTCACAGGAATTGGTCTTAAGAAATTGAGAGTTTTATGTTTCACAATTACATATCACATTGAGTCTTGGGCTCAGATTCTGGCCTTCAGGAAGCAGATATCTTGTGCTAGAGAAAAAGAGAAGCACTTTTCTCTGCCTGAAACATAGCTTTGTTTTGAATTTCTTTTTGATATGGATGACAGTTGTTGATAGTGTTTGTCCCTATTGCAAGTACTTCTACAGTTCTACGGTTCTACCCACCATATCCTATCTAAGTAGGACACCGGATGTTACTTTATTTCCAAGTCAGTTATGGATCTCAATCCTCAAAAGACCTGAAAGTAACAAGAGCAAAAGGAGTAGAGTTGGCGTACGGATGAATGTTGGTGATTGACAAGCCGGTAGTGAGAATGATGCTAGTAATTGACAAGCGATCAAGGACCCAAAATGGGAGGAGTTATCCTACATTGAAAATTACAACTTCGCATCAAGATTTATAAGGGGCTTGGACGTCTTTCCACTTGATTCTTCAAAATCGAACTGTAGTTGAGGGTTGAGACACAACTTAAAAAAATCGAACTGTAGTCAAGGTTTTGGTGTCCCATGAATTGGAACACATTCTAAAAATCATACTCGATAAATGACGAGTTTATGAAGTGTCGAGTGTGAATTCTGAAAACTGGCCCTGCTAACAAGCCAACCGGCTTCCCAACTATGCTCCATCCTCATGGCACATCCGATACGAAAAGACCTCCCCTCTACCTCCAATTCGCGTGGCATCAAAGATTCAAAGTCCCATCCATAGTAGTAAAAGAAAAAATAAATCAATAGTATTTTCTGGATCCGTATGAGGTCACAACTATATGGATTAGGGTAGCTACTAGCTGGACTGAAACAAGCACAAACAAGTTGTTATCCAAACCCATGGGTGGTAAACTGGGCGTCTTGGTTCAGGGTTTAGATTCCACAGATCGAGACTCACAGTTGGGCCTTAATTAAGGCAATGTCTCTTAGGGCAATGGCAATTCTCTATGGAATCTAAGTGGGGAAAACAAACAACCCGTTAGACGGCTGGAGTTGAAAGCCAACTGATTAATTAGTATAATATGATATAGAGATGCACAAAGCTATGGTTTTTCTGTGTTATATTTGTGTACGTATAAGAAAACTACCAAACAGGCCAGCAGGCAAAGCGGACAGAACTTCCATCTATTTTCCAGGTGAATAATAATCAAGTTCCGACCAAGACAGATGACATAAGAGAACAAGGTTATAAGTTGATTATAAAGTCGAAATATTTGACTTAAAACGGTTTGAGACATAATCACTACAAACAGAGACACTTAATTAAAATCAAAGTTTGAAATGGTTGGACTCTGACTCTGTGCTCTCTTAGTTTATTACGACAGTTAGAGACAGCGTAAGGCATCGAAACCTAGCAGAACACCATAGTTTACATCGCCACCTAATTGCGATTTGTTTTCGTGGACAACTGTCTTTTGTAATCATCGTGTTAACTTCTGCTCTTTAATTGAGCGCAATGGTTGGACTTGGGTCTGTGGCCTCATCATCCCAATCCTCCTCTTCCCATCACAGCAGTGGACTAATTCGGTGATCGCAATGGATTCGAAAAAATGCTTAGATGCCTCTGCAGGGAACAAGGAACGGTTGCGTTGGACGCAGGAGCTACACGATATGTTCGTCGAGGCAGTTACCAAGCTTGGTGGCCCTGATAGTAAGTCTCTCTGGTAGTTATGTGATCACTACATATCTGAGATGTATCCCTAGCTAGTTACATATATATATATATATATATATATATATATATATATATGGAAGTGATTTGCATGCATGCACGCACGGCTTTTGTTTATATCTTTGTTTGTAATCTATTTGATTTATGATTTTAGGGGCAACACCAAAGGGTATTCTGAAGGCTATGGGAGTTCCTGGACTGACCATCTACCATATCAAAAGCCATTTGCAGGTTCTACAGATATTTTCTTTGTTTTAATGTGCATCTGGAATTCTGGATACTAATCCTAGCTAGATTATACCATAAAGTTTCAGTCTTTAGGTTTAGCTAGTGTCGAAAGATGTCTCACATCAGATATGTAGGAGTACTTTGCATAAGAGTGAAAATATCGAGGCATTTCATATTTCGCCTATTAACTCTGAGTTCAATCCAGGGCGGAGGAGCCAGCTAAGGTTCGCAAGGATCAGTTCACCCTCTCCTTTCCGCTTCACCTCTATTCTTTTAATTCTTCATTTTGCTAGTAGCTAGCAGATATAAGTCTCTATATTAAGCCGCAGCCTGAGAAAATTCCTAGCTAAAGAAGATTGTAAACATGCAGATTGCAGAATAATATTGAATCAACTTCATTTCATCTTGTTAGATTAGTTTAATTTTCAGTGGATCCTATTATTTACGTCTTGTCCTCCATAATAGAATTTGCAGCTACACCGGCCACTGTGTGGCTTGGATGCCTAAGTTTATGTCCTTTAGTGCCAGTAATATAAAAGCCGAAAAATAAACATAGTAAGTTATGCTTTTCACTAACTTATGCAAACCACTTAAAGGAAAAGGTTTGGCCAGTAGTTGATTGCATATTGCGGTTGATTTTGGATTAGTTTAAAGTAGAGTTATGGTACGTAGCTGAATATACTTTCTTCTTTTTCATCAATTTGCAGAAGTACAGGATCTCAAAATTTGTCCCAGAGACTACCAGTAGTAAGTCTATTTATTAATTAGTACTGTTTTGATTCCATGTGAAGTTTAGTTGGTATTTTTTGATAGCTTCTTTACCCTGCTACATATCTAATTTTGTGGTCTTGTTTCGTTTTCCACAGAAGCAGGCAATCTTCAGAGGAAAAACATTTCAGAAATACTGCCTAACTTCGGCACAACATCGTGAGTATTAGTTTCTGAATTCAAGAGAATATTGCTGTGTAACTAATTAAGTTTATAAGTTAATTATTACTTGCTTATAACTACTAATTTCTTACATGCATGCATTCTTTTTAACACCTTTCAGTGCTGCTCAGCTCAATGAAGCGTTACATCTCATGCATATACAAGTACAAAGGAGATTGAGTGATCAACTTGAGGTATATACTCGATCATATCGAAATTACAAGTAATAGTAAAACAGTAGCAAATAAATATTTAGCAAAAACTATGGGGTATGTATGTACGCACGTACTAATATTGGTTCTCTATTTAAGGTGCACAAGAGCTTGAAGCAAAAATTTGAAGCCCAGGGAAGGTTCCTTGATACAATTTCAGCAGATCGGAGTCGCAATGATAACCGCCCGACCTTTACGAAACCTATCAAACCCATATCTAGAAAATCGCTGCCTTCTCTCTGTGAGGAATCCGAATCAAATGCTAAGGACTTCGGGACGTCTGACTCGGACGCTGAGAAGACCGAGATTCAATCCTCTGGAGAAGAATTCCAAGCTTTGAAGAAGCAAAGGGTACATAATCAAAACGACGACAACATGGCATGGAATTTTCCTATCATTGAGGATCAAACGGCCAATATATCATCATATCCTGCAGTGTGTGATCAGATCAGCTTTCCTTGGAACTTTGGAGCCTGCACATCGCCTTTAGTCCCCAGTTTCCTATAAATAATATTGGAATGAGTATTGTCTTTTTTGATGAGTTCCATATATTTTTTGGAAGCAAATGAGTTCCATATATATGTTTTGCTAAAACATGGAAAAGGAATATTTTTTTGCTTCCATATATTTCCTTTTAATTCAGTCTGTGGAAGCAATAAAAATATATCCCTATAGCTCTAGTATAGTAATTGGTTGATGTTCCATAATAATTAAAGTCGTTAGTTTTTCACCTTGGCAAAACTTTCATAGGCCAATGAATACAAATCAATAAAGGGAAAATTCTATAATACATACTCGTATCTCATATAAAGTTACTATGGTAACTTTGTTCTCAATGTTATAATTTTGATTCAAATAATTGTAATTTTTGTTCAAATAGATGTAAAATGAGTGTATGATAAACATTACAGTACTATAACTTGTCTCTCAATAAAGAGTTGATTTGGGTAGAATATAATCATGTTATTTGTTTCTGAGACAAATGTCGACATATTGTATATACGGTATTTTTTTTTATAAAAGAGAATATATCAATAGTATGTCCCGGTTCATATATCAAGAATAGTACAGAAGACTACTTAAATAAAACATTTCTGTTCAGAGTAATCTATAACACATAAAAAACACATTGCCTTGCAGACAATCTATTCTACCTAATCTTATACGTCGAGTACAAAATTGTGGTACGCTAAAGCTAAGTACTTCCATAAGACTCATAGAGATATTCTTACAAGCATAGACAATCAATACCAGAAAACCCTATTAAGCAACTATTGGTTCCTTACCCTTAGATGGATTAGAACCATTGACAACCTCGACTATGGTGAATTTCGACAAGCCATTCACCAATTTCTCCTCTTTCTTAGAGTCTTAGTCTTCTTCGAGTCCAGACCCATGGATGGAGCTGGACAGCCCAGAGTCTTAATCTTCTTCGATGGGGTCCAGACCCATGGATAGAGCTGGACAGCCCAAAAACAAAGTAACCCAGAATGATTTGGACACCCATCGCAGCAGCCTCCCGCAAGGCTTCGTCTTCAACCTTCCCGGCCACCAAGTCAGAGGCCCACCGCCTCTCTGAAACACCTCCGCCAGCCCCAGCGGTAATAGAACAGCCCATCTGCTGGGCACCCAACCAACGCCACCAAATTCCATGGCTGTCAGCAACAACATACGCAACTCCAATGCGGTATCAACCCAGTGCAACCACCATAGCCACCAAAACCTGAGCTTAGTACCATTCTGAGCCACCGTCAGCAATCCCAGCAGTAACAATCCCAAGATTGAGGCCCAAGATCCACCCGATCTGAAACAAACTCACCAGAAATTGAGGACGCCGCTGGATACGCCCACGCTTAAGCCATGGCCAGAAGTCACCTATCCCAATCATTGCCATCAACCACCGCAACAGAAGATCCCCGCATCGGAGAACAAATTGATTTGAAAACGGCTTGAAACTGAGAGGCGGGTTAGCGGCCTCCACTGTGCTCGGCCGCTGGAGCAACCTGGGGTAGGGAGGCGTTGAGGGCTCCCATTGATGACTCTTGGTGTCAGTGGCGCTTTGATGTCGAGAGCTTTTGCTCTCGCTAGGGTTTTCCATTTGGCTGATTTAATTACTTGTTTGGTCCCCCATTGTATATACGGTATTGTATTTGTATAATGAGGAAAATCCATATATATCATCTTTTATTTTGTTGTTACATTTTTTTTTTTTTGAGAAATTTTAATATGACATACGTAGAATTACTACTTTAATGACTTAATTACTCATTCGATAACCTACTTTACTCTAATTAAAATCTTATTTACCTTAACTATGACTTTTTTCTAGTTACCATATGAGTTGTCGAAGTGATAACGTAAGTTTTTTGTTTTTTTTCATTTCTGAAAAAAATGATCAAATGATTTCACTTCTACCCTCATGGTGACTCGAACCCAAGACCTGGATCCTAAGTAGTGATAACATAAGTTCTCAAAATGGTAAATATTACTTCAAATAGAACATGTATAAGAAATGTTAACGCACATACCATAACTTTATCTTTTTTTTTGAACAAATTTTGTTGTTACCTTAATCACCATGAAACTACAAGCATGATGACCCTATTCAAATCTGAGTTTAGGAGAATTTTTACTTATAATTACTATATACCCAAACTAAAATAACTGAACCTTTGTCGATGGAAAGTCGTCGGCAATTATTGTTAAACAACGTATACCTTTGCCGACAAATTATTGGTCCCCAAAGTCATTGTGCAATATATACATTTGCCAATGAATTAGTTATCGGTAAAAGTCATGGTTCAATATATAAATTCTTTTTCTAAAAATCATTTTGTTGCAAAAGTCATTATTTAATGTATACTAGTCTGCAATCACATGCTCTGCATGTGTAAGAAAAATTTTAATTGTAAAAAAAAAAAGTTATGTGCAAAAGAAAATAGATTTAGTGGGTAGTTATTGCAGAGAGAAAATAGTGGGAGAGAAAATGGGAGGTTGTGGGATAATTTCTTTTCAATTTTCTTAATAAAATCTATTTTATAATTGTCCTATTTACCCTTGTGATTTAATTTGTTGTCAAAGTTTTTTAATATTTCAGGGTTAAATCTGTCAAAATTTTCAGTTTTGGCTAACAAAGCCTCTTCTCTTAATAATAGTATAGATATGCTTGCCGATGATTTTTGATGGATATATATATATATATATATATATATATATATATATGAGAGAGAGAATATCACAAATGATCACTCAAGTTTTTTCTATTTGACACTTTGATCACTCAACTTTAACTCTGTTATTCATTTTAGTCACTTAGTTAATTTTTTTCATTAAAAAAAAATTTATTTGCCACAATATTAATGATATTTTCGTCCAACCAATTATGAAAAATTGATAAATATGTATTAGAATGATTGGGAGAAATGATTAAAGTGAGATAAAATGCTCCTTGGATGACTAAAGTGATTGACAGAGTAATAGTTGAGTGATTAGAGTGATATATTAGAAAATTTAGTGACTAAAGTGTCGAATAAGTCATAGTTGAGGGACTATTTGTAGAATTCTCCCTATATATATAGCCCTTCTAGTGAGGGATTTTTTTTGCCATTTTAAGAGATCGTTCATTAATTAGACCAACTCTTTAGAGACAAGCTATGGTACTGTGATGTTTATCATACACTCATTTTACATCTATTTGAACAAAAATTACATTTATCTGAATCAAAATTACAACATTGATAATAAAGTTATCATATTTATTTACACTATTTACATACAATTAAACAAAAATTACAACATTGACAACAAATTTGTTAAAAAACTTGTAACAAGATCGTAAATTGTGTAATTACCATTATTAGAACTGAGATTACACAAAATATGACTCAACATTACCACTTTGACAACAAATTTGTTTCACATTTATAAATGTGTGTATGAGATACGGGTATGTATTATAGAATTTTCCTACTTTTCGATCACATATTCACATCTCAATCGTTCAGTTTTTAGATATATGAGTAGATCATCTCTGACAAATTTTCAGTCAAATTGATAATCATTAAGGCATTTATAACTGCGATTTACAATTATGAACATGAACGGTTCAGGTTGGATAGATTCAGTTCGTCCATTGATTTAATCAAGTTCGATATCTTAACGATCATTAATTTGGCTGAAAATTTACAGAAATGATCTATATATTATGACCTTAAAACTGAACCGTTGAGATGCTGAAATAAGATCGAAAAGTGGGTACCACAAGAGATGCTTAAAATGGCCAAAAAAAAAAAAGGAATCCCTTACAATTGAGAGCCCTTTCCACTAAGGAATCTCTTTTTTGTTCAATAATATATACCTTGTTAAAAAATTATTTATTGGCAAAGTCATTGTTCAATATACTTTTTACTGGCGAATCTTTCATCGCAAAAGTCATTGTTTAGTCATTATTTCTAAACACACACACACATGTTTGGCGACAAATAATTTGGATAACAACTAGTGCTAGAGGTGTGTCCATACAACAAATATTATTGTGTCTTGCACTAGATACTCTAATTTAAATTTACATAAAATAATTATGGCTAATTGAAAAAATCATGTTTTACTAACAATGAGTTCATTTCATGGAAGAATTTTTAAAATTACATTGTGATTTTTGAGTTCGTTCAGTTTAGAGAAGTGTTTAAAAATTATTATTTGAGGGTAGAAAACTTTTGGTGAGAAAATAAAAACATGCATTTTTGGGAAAAAAATCGTGTGCTATTGTTAGCATTCAAGCCACCCTCAAGTGCAAGAGGTACACATTATAGAATAGGAGATTAAGTAAGGATGTCGAACCCACGACGATTGGTAAATCATTTCCTAGCTAGGGAAAACCTAAGGAAAAACTAGAACAATATGCAAATGTACAATCACAAACAAAGGCTCACAAGTGAACCAAAGTTCACGGTGAGTATGTGCAAGATGGTGTGTAGAGATTTGATTTTGATTTTGAGATTGGTTTCTATTCAAATTGAAACAATGAAAGCGAGTAATATAAACTAAGCTAAACAAAACAAGTTGTTATCAAATGGATGGGAGTTAGGGCATCGAGTTTCACCTTTTGCCTCCCTTGCAAGCATTAAAACAATTGAATATGAATGATGCAAAGCTAATTGTCCAACTACCCTCTTAGCATCCGGATATGACTACTAAGGCTTAAACCCCTTTCATTTTATTAACTCTAACCGGATAAGTTTAGAGCTAACTACCTAGAGACAAATTCAATTACCGGATAGGTCTCAATCCTTTGCCCCTAAATGCAAAAAGCTTAGAGTTTAGGTAACCAAACAAGCAAACCAATCCTATCTCTAGGTGATTTTAGCTCACTACCCTCACATGCACATATGGTGTGCTTTCATGCTCTCTTTTTGCCTAAAGGTAATCAATCTCTATGAAAAACTTCATGTCATGGCAAACACATAACTCAAATTGATTAGGACTAAGTAATGCATTCAACTATTGACTTAGCATGTGAGAATGACAACATGGATTTGCATCAATTTATAAACAAAAGCATCAATCCAAGCAAGTTTGGCTAGAGCTTTCAACCCTAGCCCCAACTAGTTCACTACTCACACATAGCTAGATACACAAGCTTCAACATTCTATTAAACATCAAATACATAAAGAGATAGGGAGTAAAGGGTGACTATTGATGATGCTCGAAGAGGTGGTGGAGATGGGTGTGGTGGTAGTCACCTCCTTCTCTTTGCTCCAAGCTCTTGATATTGGTAAGAAAAGTGAAATTTGAAATCTCTAAGGTGAGTTGTGGTGTTGAATGGTGGAGGAAATTGAGGTTGTAGTGGTGGAAATGGTGATTTTAGTGGTCCCAAAGTGTGCAAGAGATGTTCTTACACCATTGTCCCCCAAATGGTTCCAAATTGGCAAGGTGACAAAAAGATAAGGTGTAGGAAGATATTTGAATTTTTATTTTTATAGAAAGTGATTTGTTCATAAAAGTCATTGTTCAATAATATATCTTTGCCCCCGAAGTTCTCGTCAGCAAAAGTCATTGTTCATTCTTCTGAGAACCATTGGATGACATACTTAATTACGTCATTTATTCATCTTGTTAGTGGAATTGTACCCTTGGCCACGGATAATCCATCATGTAATGATGATCAAGAATCCGTTCAAAAATTTGTAATATCTCCAACTGTTCTCTGCCATTTTCTGTCAACTACATTAGTACGTACATATTATCATTTTTGGCATTGATCTATATATGATATTACATGTTCTTTGGGGCCATTTACATATTCCATAACATAGATTTTACTATTTTAGTTTACATCCATGCGTGAAGAAAATGATGACCACCTTCGTTTCAATTTGCTTATTTATTTTTGACTTCCATGGTGACAAAAAGAAATAAAAATAACCTTACTTGGAAGAAAATTTTGAGTCTTAAAAGTAGTTTGTCACTATTATTTACTCTCAACACTTGGAAGATTGCTTAATCCGGCCGATCGGAAAGGGACTTGGGTTGGGTAGTCAGAAATTTATAATGTCTAAAGCTGGTTATGGTCTACCATATCACTCCATATATTGGACTTTTTGACCAAAGAAACACACTCTAAAGTTAACAATAATACCATCTGGGTTTGTAATGGGCACGAGGGTGTTTGCCATTGTGCAAAAGTCTGTTTAAGGTAGTGGGGAAATTTGGTGAAGTAATAATAAAGTTGTAAACTCTATACAACATTAAATAAACGTGCTTGTCTAGCTAGATTTTTTCTTGTGGGAGTTTGACAGTGATGATATCCTAAATTCAATCTCTACATTCTAACATTCATCTTCCTCAAGGCACCGATTGTTATGACTTTTCCAAGTCTATGGCACCAAGCTATGGACAAACAAAAGTGGATTAAGTTCACCGAAACCCACATTTCTCTTAATCTAGAATCAGGACAGAATCAAATATCATAATAACCACGTCTTGATTAGGACCAAGGGAGCTCTCTCTTATTGGTTTGATGTGTAAGTGGAGTATCAATGGATTGTGGAATTTCAACCACCAATTATGTAGCAAATTCAAGTTTGCAGAGTTTGCAAAGGCCAATGTGTTGAAAGAACATGAAACTTGTGCTAATAACTTTTGGGGCATATGGTCCAACGGCATGGTTGAGAATGGTACCTATATATATGGTCCACTAGTGTGTTTGTGAGTTGGTAACTAGTCATGTAAAGGGAGCAGGAACCTACAAATATCTATTTGTTAGAGTGAATTACAAAACAGTTACTTTCAACTATATAAGAACCATGTCAAATTACTAAGGTTTTGTTATGTGTCATAATTTAATTATCTCGTCAGGTTCCCCTTATACAAAAAAAATATCGAATGTAAGTTGGAATACTGGTACATATAAGCTAGTTTCGAAAAACATTTAGTTGTCATAAATATTTTTACAACTTCTCTTTTCACAATACATCTTAAAATTGATTATTACTTTTTTTTTTAATAAAGGGTTGGTGCGACTGCCCTCAACACTTGATTAATAAAACTGTCGAATACAAGGGGGAGCATAGAGCCTAAACCCCTGATTACAATATGCATCTAGAGTATTTTCCAAAATAATATCATAAATCACTACAGGAGACTTGTATTCTAACAATCACCAACTAACAAAGAATGCACAATTAGTTACTCCATTTGCTTTAACATAGTAGTAACATAACGGAAAGAACTCGATATGTAACCCGATTACAAAATAGTATAATTACCAGCTTTAGCACAGCTTTCCTCCTATTTTGCCGCCGAAAAATAAATCCGACGACACTTAGTCTCACCCTGCCACTAGGCGGCAGCGCCCATTTGACAAAACAAATAACTCGCCATCGACTTAGAGCAGACAAGGCACGTAGAGTGCATACATAGGCACATAGTCCGATTAATCCTACACAATATATGTAGGAATTTCTTGGTCGCATAAAGCGCATCCAACCTAAAGAACATAAAAGTAAAAAAAACTTCAGATAAAAAAATAGCGCGGGCAGGACCCAAAAATTGAGCCCAAACCCTAACATAGACCCATGAAGCGAGGATATTCCAGCCACAGATTAGGGACCAGCCCACTTCTGAACCAGCACGAGCCTTGGGTCGCCAAAAATGTAGACAAATGATGCCGCCACGCCACCATCTCGTAGGAACCACGCTTGTCGTCCCGTCACCGGCAGCATGCCAGTCGCCTCCTACTGGCCGTCCCTCTGTCCCTCTATCATCCCCACCACGCCGGTAAGAAAGGCCGCCCCTCCTAAGCACCCACGTCCCTAGCGCTGTTCCAAAACACTCAAACTAGATTGGAACAAGCCGATGTTGCCTGAGCATAACAGAAACCCACCGCGCCGCCATCCACTCAACATCCCCAGGTAACCTCTCCTCCCACTGTGTGTACTCTAATCTTGGGACGATCGACTCCAACATCACACGCCCGTCTCCTGCCCAACGCTGCCCTTCCCCAGCAGGGCCTCCAACAGATCTAGATAGCGAACTCAGCACCATACAGCCCTCACTTCGATTGGGCATACACCAGTACCAGCCACCGCCTAACCCGATATCCATTTTGGCCCGTCCAACGACCCCTCAGCGAGGGCGTATCATCGGACCGGGCATACACTTCTCAAGACGACCAGTCGCCGCCTAAGGGTTTTGTTTTTTTAGAGTACTCTCCTCGTTCTACCTCCTGTTTTTTTCAATTTTTTAAAATTAATTATTACTTTGTATCAAATGAATCTGTTGCATTAATTGCAATAATTTTAAAGAAATTCTTCTGACTTTTTTTTTTTTTTAAGAGGCTGGTGCGGCTGCCGTCAAATCTTGATTAATGAAACTACAGAATACGAGGAGGGACGTTGAGCCTGAGACCCAGATTATAATAAGCATAAAGAGAACATCCTAAAGTAATATCAGAAGTCTCCACTAAATCTATATATTCTACCAAGCACCAATTAGCAAACAGTGCAGAACTAGCAATTCTATTTGTTTTGACAAAACGGTGAAATAACGGAAAGCTATCACGAAGAAGCATCATTACAAATAGCGTAGCTTTCCTACTATGTTGCCGCACGGAAATAAATCCGGCGACACTCCATTTCATCCTGCCACTAGGAGGTTGCATCCATTTGATTAAGAAAATGGCTTGCCGCCTTGCTAGGCCAGACAAGGCAGACAAGTGTGCATACCGAAACCAAGCCCACGTCGCCCTACTAAATAGTAATAGAGACTTATTACCGATATAAAGCCAAATTTAATTAAAATTTAAAAGCTAGAAAACATAAAATAAAAACAGTGTGAGACCTGAGCCCGAGCCCAGACCCACAAACCATCTAGCCCAAGCCAAAAAAGTTGACTGCTTGAGTGACCACACTGCCATCTCGCATGCCTAGTCTCCGACGATCTACCATCGACGACATACCTGCCACACCGAGCACACGCCGGCTGTTCCTCCGCCCCGTCATGCCAGCAAGCGTCCCCACCCCATCCAACCGGCCTCCTCCCCAAGACGGCTTCAACCGACCCAAATAAGATCGAAGCACTCCGTTCCGATCTGAACCGTATTGAATCCGTCACCGCCTCCATCCCGTTGTCACCACTAGGCAACCTCAACTCCACTCTTGAGGAGAACGACACCAGCCCTCCCTGCTAACTATCGAACCAGATAGAGCCTCCTCGGGATTTGGTCAGTGCAGCCACCACCATACAGCCTTCCCTTTGACTGAGATTATTCTAGGAAAAACCACTACTGGACAGAGAGTCCACTCTGACCCATCCGACAACAACGCCACGAGAGCGTGTCGCCGGACTGAATTTGGTTTTCTCTTGAAACTGCAGAGGCGGCTATCTCTAGGGTTTCACTCTCTTTTGCTAAAGAATTCTTCTCTTTGCTATCCAAAATTTTGACCGAAATTCTTAAAATTCCATTTTATAATTTTGGAATCCTTTAATCTCTTTGAAGGAGTCTGTTAGTCTGAGTTGGTGACCACTTATGCAATGAAAATAATAATTTGACCCGAGAAAAAAAAAAGTGCCATAAGGGGCATAAATTGCAACACGGAACAAACATCAAGGCTAAGTTTGAGATCTTTTGATACTCAAGTTTGAATTTGTTTCTTTCACCATTTTTCTTACCATATGTTTCTCCCTGCTTTAGCAAGCTTGGTTCACCTCCAACATCAAAACCATGGGCTGGTCTCATGGAGAGAAATAGAGTCTTTACCGTTTGCATTGTATATACTAATTAGTACGTATTGGTCGTAAATTACTTTTTTCAATCACGTACTACAATTAACTCAATGATCGATTAGTTCAACGATCACTTTGTTTCCTCAACTTGCATAGGCTGATAGGCAGCATATATTGTGAGTACTATGCTTAGCTTTAGGATGAAAAGCAAATGGAAAAGAGAAAAAGTCACATCATTCATAATATTTGCAATTTGGTCATTGACTGGTCAGGTGCAATAATTAAAGTTGTTCAATTCTCAGAAACGGATAGCTACAGTACGTAGGCATCAAACTAGCAATGCAACTATAGGTACATTAATTAACCGTCATATTCAAGTCTTAAGCAAATACATAGAATATGCATGTTATTCATGGGTTTTCAAGGATTCAACTTGTGACTTGCCCCAAAGGCCCTTGGTCCTAATGTAAAGGCGGTACTCATCGAACGTCATAGCCGGGTAGAGAGCCGGCCGGTCATTCGTGACGAGAGCCTTGGCAGGTTCAATCAGCAAATCGCTCTTGGGGTTATAAAACATGGCCAGAGAAACTCGGTCTTTGACTGAATTCACAATCACTCTATGCTCTACGCTCTTGTATATGGCGTTGCTCAGAACTTGCATTTGATCTCCCATGTTGACAATGAAGGCGTTCGGGACGGGCTTTACAGTCACCCAACTGTCACCTTTACGAACTTGAAGTCCCGCCACATCCTCGTCGGGTAGGAGAAGGGTCATCCCACCGGGGTCCGAGTGTGCCGAGATTCCGAGGGTTAGGTCTGGTTGGGGGCATTTTGGGTAGAAATTGACCCTTAAGCATGCCCCAACGTTCTCTTCTCCTCCAAAAGCATTGAGAAGGTAGTCTTCCCCTAGCCCAAGGTTTAGTGATAGCATCTTCATCAGTCTTCCACATAGTCTAGTAGCTTCCTCACCATATTCTTCAATCAAATTCCTACAAGAATATTCGATTCAGTCAGGAATTAAGTACATCTCTTGTAAATATAATTTCTTAAACGACTGCTAGTACAGAAATTCAAAGTCAATTATTAGAAGGTTCATCTATTTAATTTGTTTAAGACTTTGAAGAGATTGTCCTATTTATTAAAGCAAAAGTGGCATTTGCATGTGAAAATGTGCTTATTAGTTAATCAGACTAACTCAAAGGAAGAGTCAATGGGAGATATAATACATTAGGTCTGTAACTTTCTCACTATTATTATAGTACTAAAACCACATAAGTCATATCAGCACGTTTTCAATGAATGAAAGAAAGTAAGAAACAGTAGAACCTATCCAACAAAGAAAAAACTGAAGAAAAGAAAGAAAATGATACCTGCATGAAGATGGGAGAGCAGGCCACTTGGTGGGCTTCCTCAACTCCGGAGGCATGTAATGAAGAAAGTAATAGTCACTCCAATCCAGAATAGCCCCCTTCTCCACTCCGAGCCGGCTTCCGTACCCTTCATAGGTGCTCGGGTTGTTCGAGTACTCCTGCTTCACCTCCAGCGGCTGCTCGAAGAACTCCCGCCATGTCTCCCTCGCCCGCTTCATCAGCTCGTGGCTGACACCGTGGTTCACCACCTGGAAGAACCCCCACTCCCTACAGGCGCTCGAGACTAGCTGCAGCGTGGTCTCTCGCAGGCTCTGGTCGTCTCCGGCCAGGGCCTGCAGGTCGATGACCGGGATGTTGACGGTGGCATCGTCGAGGACGAGATCATTCGATGGTCGTTTGCAAGGGGGCTTGATGTAGAGCTCCGGGATTGTTTTTATCCCACTTTGGGCGAGGGACTGGACCCGAACAATAGGCTCAGGCCAGCTCTGCAAACACTTCATCATCGTTCAAAATTAAGAAAGAGAGAGACAGAGAGAATGGAAGAGAGATGAGTAGTGAACTGTGAGTTGGAAGTAGATATATCTGCAACGCCATGAGTTGGGTGGTTTATATAAGAGTGGAAAGGAGGGCGCTAGGTAGCTTAATAGTTTCGGCGCCGTGAGCAACTTGATTTTCTCACCATGTTACATTTAATTAAAATCATAATTAAATTAAGACCTAAAATTGGGGGAGTTGTTTAATTTGATAATGTTGTACACCTGCAATTAGGGTCGAGCTACGTTATGGCTTAAAAGTTCGAGGTTTTGGCTGTTCAGTTTACCATAATATAGCAAAATTAGCGGCAGTTGTACTTAATTGTAGCTTAGAAGTGAAAACCAAGCACCACTAGCTGGAGATTTTATGGATCCACCTCATATGCTCTATGGTGCCCAGCCGCTTTCAGAACTTTTATTGTGAAGAGATATTTTAAATGGTTAGAGCACCTTTAATAATATTAGCTATTTTAAAATTAAATTTTAGTTAAAATAGTTAAAAAGTTATTTTAGCTACTTTTAAAATACGTCTGCATCGGTTCTTTTTATTTTAGCTAGTTTTATATTTATATTATTTTTTGAATGAACGAAAAATAGTTTAAATTTATTTGGAAATTACATACAACGACTTAAAATGAATGTTTCTAATTAGCAAAAATAATAGAGTCTCATCTTGCTCTCTATATTTAGGAACAAGATAGCTAAAAGTTAAAATTGAGAGCTGCAAAGAAGTCTAGTGCAACTGCTAAAATAGATTAAAAAAATCTACACATAATCTTCAAAATAGCTAAAGGGCTAAGATAGAGAGATCTTTAAAGATTTATTTGATTTGTAGCAAACATTATAATTCTCTAGTGTCTTATCCGTGGATTAGAGTTTAGCCCTAACTGCATCTTGAAAGCTATTAAATCCACATTCACATTATAACTATGTGTGTGTGGGAGTGCGAATTTTCTCTATTCACACACCCTCTCTATTTTTCCATTACTTTAATACAATTTTTTTTACAAATTACTCTAATTACCCTTTCTTGTAATTTTGTTTCTTTTTCTTTTTTTTCTTTTTTCTATTTGGCAAGTCAATCATGAATTAAATTTCATTTCACAATAAACTAATTTTTTCTCGTGAATGTCATTGCTGATTTAGGGAAAAAATGTGATGGGCACCACAAAGTGCAATCTATCAAAAATTCTACAATTAGTGTGGCAAAGTTTAGGCTCAGATGAAAAATGACGATGTAACTGATTTTGGGGATTTAGATATGTTATGATTGCTATACAAAACTGAAGAAAGGTATAAGCATATCACCTAAACTAAAGGAGATCCAAAACCTCTCACATCTGATTAAGCAACGTTGATTCAAGATACCATTCCGAGTGACAAAACATTCTGCAGAGTGATGATATGACTAAAGTCAAAATGAAATCAAAGCGTCAACAATTTCAAAATTATCAATCAACTCAAGTCAAAACCATGATTAGCAAGCAAGCCATACTAAAATCAAACTAAGACAAACAAAACGCACAAATTTAAATCTCCCACTCCACCAAATTGCTGAGAAATTGATCTTTTTAGCGGAGAACGATGAATTGAAATACACCAAATAATTTTAGTAGAACATTACTAGGAATAAGGGATAGGGGCTTGAATGATCACTAAACTCTTTTTTTTTTTTGCTTCCATGTCTCTATCGCAAATCAGATGTAAAATTTTCTCCAAAGATGGGTCTAAAGTTGCTTGTTCTACCATAATTAAACTTCAAAGCATCACGTTAGAGAGATAGAATGACTATGCTAGAGAAGTTTTTGATGGAAAAGAAAAGAGAAAATTGTAAAGAGTCTTGAAGTTTTTTGTGTCTGCGGGAATGTAAGGATTTAGGATTTGAGGATGATTGACTTGCTAAAAAGATAAAAAGAAAAAAGAAAAAAAAAAAACAGAATTGTAAGGGAGGGTAGTTTGTAAAAAAAAAAAAACTTAAAGTCATAGATAATAGAAGAGGTGTGTGAATAGAGAAAATGGGTGTGCGAATAGCAGCACCCATATATATATATATATATATATATATATATATATATATCCTTGGACTCTTATACAATTATACTACAAGTATTTCATGTCTATATTTTAGGTATTTAATAATTCGTTATTTGTTAACCGATAAGTTTTCTTAGTATCTTTTGGTTTTATCTTATTGCAAATGCATCGAGTCATGTCGTTATACATGTGATTTAAGTAGAATGTGAGAGACGCGTTATATACACAAAATACACAAAGTATATTAATATTAGAGTCAACAAGCGAACATATTATTTGATAAAGTAATATGGGGTTCACATCCAAAATCAATTGGCAATGGATGGAGTAGCCTAAACCCTTATAAACCCATAGGCAAGGTCCAATTTTTCCCATGTAGAATGTATATATTCTCAACATGCTCCCGCACGTATGGCGAATTTTCAAGCCATACACGTGGACATCTTTCGGTGACGTGGAGTCCGTGTGGCCGTTAGACATGCACACATGGGTAACTTGCTCTGATACCATGATAAAGTAATATGGGATTCACATCCAAAACCAATTGGCAATGGATGGAGTGGCCCAAACCCTTATAAACTCATAGGCAAGGTCCCATTTTTCTCATGTGGAATGTATATATTCTCAACATTATTAGTCAATAATAGAGTAAACTATATAATATATCAATAATTTATCTAACTATTATACGAGTCATAATTATAACACCAAATAGTTATTCGCACTAGTGAACGAGCAATTTCCTTTGTTAAGGGAAGGTATCTTGAAGTCCATTTTACATACAATTAATTTCGTGCAAGTTTTCATAAACATATGTAGCCACTTGCAAGACTATAATTCAAAAAATTTCAGTCTCTACCACCTTGCTTTTCGATGGTAAAAATAAAATTACAAAATAATTCCCCTAAAAGAACCTATTTCTTGAAAGATTTACTACCTTTTCTTTGATCCATGGTTAGATAAGATATCGTCATAGAATATAATAACCACCTTTTCTTTGATCCATGATTAGATAAGATATCGTCATAGAATATTCTTCATATGCATTTACTCTTTTTTTCTCCTCTACCTAGTCTTAGGGTGCATGAGATCAAATGAATATCGTCCACATACTAAAGCTCTTAATTTGTGGACCAATTTCATACGTTTTTTTTGGCAAGGCATGTATTTCTACATCATGTTCCCTTCTATTTTTACTTGATGCTTTCTCCTTTTGATGCACTTCCTCAATCATATTCACAAGTACAATAATAGTTAGCTATAACATATTGTTGGTGATGCCGAGCAAAACTTAAGCTAGGTAGGATTGTCGTATGTGGGGTTGGTCAATGGGGTGCAAATTTATAGTAAAATGGATGGAGGTTTTTGGGTATTCTATCATACAAAAAAAAAGTTCCTTAATTATTAGCTAACTCTATATAAAGCGGCCTTACCTGAGTTTTGTTAGGTGATGTTTGGGGCCCTAGCAAAGTTCTGAAAATTTCGGACAAAAACCCTAATATATCATATCTTGGCTTGTTTTTGCTCTAACCCGGAATTTTTTTTTTTGACTTGGTCGTCACATGGTTTGTCTTCTACAAGTGCATGCATGTATAGCTATTCCTTTAATTATGGACTATGGTTTTCCAGAATAATGTGCGGCGATTATATTGTACCTTTCCAGAATATTCAATATTGTACCATGAAGCTTACATAATTAATCAATCCACCTAATTAAGAGTTTTAGGTTTAAGATGATTAATTGATGATTCCTTAGACACAAGTGGCGCCTTCTGGTTCTTGTAATCAACCAATTGAACGACTAATAATGTTTAATTAGAAGTTGTTAATTGGCGGCATATAGACGTTTCTCCAAGTCTCCTGTTTAATTTAACTTGTGTTAACCAACAATTGGGGCGATTTCATTCTAGTTGCTGCGGCTAATTCTCCATCAAACTTTTACGAAATGTCGATTCAGTCAGTTCACGTGAAGGTATTTTGGGTTTTCTGAAATTAATTGAAATTTTCCTCACATAGTAATTCTCATTTGAACCCACCCTCTGATGTCTAATATTGTCAAGTCATATATTGAAAAAAGTGATAGAGCAAATACTGCAACTCATAATGCTTAGACTTTAGGAAAATGAAACCGCATCTTAGATGAGAAATTAAGTACGGCACAATGTTTTCTCTTTTTACTTTTGAATCAAACGTTTTGAAGGACACTGTCGGTGCATACAATCCTCTCCACGTTTTGAAATAGAAAAAATAATGTTAGAGCAACTCCAACAGATTCCCTATATTTTGATTTTTCTCTACTTTAGGGAAAAATAAGCCTCTTTTGCTCCAACAGATTCCCTATAATTATCTCTATTTTAGAGAAAGTGAGGAGAGAGAAAACCAAATTCCCTATATTTACAGCAAACTCCAAAATTTTAAAGAAGAATATGGAGATTTTATAGATTACTGTAAACTAGGGAATCTGTTGGAGTTGGAGAAGAAAAATATGCTAAAGGTTTGACTTTTGCTTCTCTATAATACAAAAATTATAGAGAAACTGTTGGAGTTGCTCTTAAGTAACTCGAATTAGAGTGATAAATTCTATCTCTAATTTACCAGAACTATAAACCACTTAGAACAATTAATTTACATCAAGTTTGGCACAAAAGCTAACATGTGGGAGTGAGTAGGCAAAACTACAAAAAGCCGCATTAATTAGCATCTGGGGTTGGAAAGTTTCAATGTCAATCTTATCAATTATTTTCTAAATTAGTATATGCTTAATTGCTAAAGCAATATAGCAACTAGCATTGTTGCTCACGATTAATATAAATTGCACCAAATTAAGGCCAAAGATAATGTTTGGCCGACATGACTAGGGAATTTTCCATCTCGTGCGAAACATTGGCCAAAAAAAAACATAAAAACCACGTGCCACATTGTTCATGATGGAGATGAGATCAACCCCATACCCTGTGTGCCTTCCAGAAGTGAGAAGGCTTTCTTCGTACGTAATAGGTACCCTTATTTTATTCTAGCCTTTCTTCTATTTTCAGCTATTTTAATTATTTTATTACTGTTCTGCCGACTTAGCTTTGGTTTTTTATACTCTTTTATTTTCCATTTGGAATCGACAAGTACATGAGCATGAAGCCAAAGTATCAACCAAGTATAGAATGTCATCCATAGATGCACTTTATACGTCGTAAAATAAGAGAATGACCGAGCTCCGGCCTATATATTGTTACATTACATAATTACATTACACCGTTTACATGCGTTGTTAAGGTACATCAAGTGACTTGAATTACTGCATAAAGCTAGTACAAAATTAAGAAAATGATGCTAGGCTAGCTAGCTTCATTTCTTCACATGCATAAAGCTCGAAAAACCAATCCACGGACCGTCTAATTCCAACATCTTGTATAATGAATATATCACTTGCTTCAATACGTAGGAAGTTCCCAACATTGATACTAGTTTAACTTTGAACTCGATCTACTATTTCATTTTTGTCATTTCATAGTAAATTATGTATATATTTTTCTTCTTCATTGTTCGAAATAAATAATTTTAAAAAAATCTCGTGCAATTTTTCTCATATCAAATATGGTTAGGTATTATCTGATCGATGATATTAAAAAGCAAAGTTACAATTTTATAGTTTTGAGCTCCTAGTCTCCTACAGCTTTGACCAAAAAAAAAAAAAGACTCCTACAGCTTTAAAAAATTGAAGATATATATATATATATATATATATATTTATATAAGAGAAAGTGACACTATACTTTATCAAGAAAAGACATAGTGTACCTTATATACTGATTAAACATAACACGTGCAGATTATGTAAATATAAAACTGTTCAATAACTTGGATGATAATGAGTTTGATGCATAATATGTAAGCATTGACCTCACAAGGCCGACAGCTTCTTTTACAACATAGATCGAACTGGATAAGGATAGGAAGTGCAAGGAGGCTTTAGATAATTTGCAGCTTTAGTTGGAGACACAAACCATAGCTTCTTTCCTTTTGGTCTCTGAGAACCCTAGAGTTGTGTTGTTCTGGTTGATCATGTCTCTGTAGACATGTGTACATCAGCATATATATTTAATAACTAATTCCAATATATATCCATTCAAATCAACTTTGTATATACTGATTTTCTTATATATATATATATATATATATATTTGGGGTTCTTCACAAATCTTTAGAATAGATGCAAATGAGCCTTCGATTACTGTTTTGGATTCTCAAATAGACGATATCTTCACAGGTTTAGAACATGCAGAGCTTCTATCAGCAAAAAACAAGAGGAAGAATATACAGCAAGAAGATCTTCACAGGTTGAGACTAAGCAGCGCAATTCCAAAGAATAAAAGTAGCTATTAAGCCCAGAAAGAAGAAGAAGAGAAAGCCCAGGCTAAGCTAAAAAGAGGAAGAAAATCTGGAAGAAGAGAGAGAGAACAGAACAGAGAGGAAAGAGAAAAGATGAAGAGGAGAGTGGGAGGAATTAAGTTAAGTGAGAAAAGTAAATTAGGGGTTGTGGACTTGTGGTCCTCGTGGGCCTCTTTTATGTTGGAGATGTGATAAATATAGAAAATTACGTACAAGTGTTGATTTGAAACTTAAATTAGCCATAAGGCCACAAATATTTTTTCTTGTATACATAAGGCCACTTGTAGCTTTAAATTATTTTCAACCTGACAATTTTACCCTTCCACTAACTCCATAATCATCCGACCAAAATGAATAGAAATTCATTCCCTCCTCTCTCTCTCTCTCTGATCTCTCCCCGATCTCTCTTCTTCTTCTCTTCCCTCTGCAATCACTGGAAAGAATCAATTCCGACCATCATCTCTCATAACCGTCACCATCAATTGAATTACAACACAAACCCGACCAAAGCCCAGCCACCGCCGCCCCGATTCCGACAACCACCACCTCTGATCTGGTGAGATTCCAATGGATCCAAGCTTACAAAACCTCGAAACGGCGGTGCCACGCCTGAAGACGACGACGACGACGAAAAGAAGCTCCGATAGGAGCTACCTCACTGGAGTCCAACTCAAATCTCTCTGATTCTCTACTCATCTCCGATTCTTTCCGATTCTCTCACTAGAGACGATTCTCTACTCATCTCTGATTTACTCAGATCTCCAATTTCGACTTGAGACGCATCACGTGGCTCGGCTCCGACAGCTCCCTTCCTCACCATCTAGCTCGGCTCCGGCATCACCCTTCCTCCACCACCACCATCGCCTTTTCCTCCACCTGACATGCATCGGAAACCTAAATGAGCACTGATTCTCCGGTGACGACGACAAGGCCCGCGACCTCTTCATCTCAAACCGGAAAGTCTCTCCAGCTTTTCGACATGGCCTATAGGTCAGACAACGACTACCACTTCAAGGTCATCTTGATAAGCCATTCCGGTATTGGCAAATCCAATTTGTTGTCCAGGTTCATGGGCAATGAGTTCAACCTCGAGTCTAAGTCCACCATCAGTGTCGAGTTTGCCACCCGGAGCATCCACGTCGATGATTAGATCGTCAAAGCCCAGATTTGGGACACCGTCGGCCAAGAAATGTGATAAGCTTTTCAATTCCATTCGTTATTGTCATTGTATTTAGTTTAGTTATTGAGGTTGAGACCAAATCCTTCTGGTATTTTTGTTGAAATTAGTTAGACGACATGATTAGAATTTGTTTAGTTTGGTTTGATTTGATTGTGATTTATTGGAATAAATGGGCTTGGATTTGTTTGAATTCATCTGTTGTGGAATTTTGTAGGGAAGAGAAAGAGAGTTGTGCTCTTGTGTGATGGGGGGATGGTTTTGTGGTTGAATTCTGTTTTCTGATGGTGTTGTGATGTATTTTGATTGATGAATAATAAACCATTTCTTGTATGTTATTTGTTGCAGTTAGTAACTCTCTATAACTGTTATAGCGGTTTTTCAACATAGTGATAGTATCTTTCTAAATCTATGTTAGTATTTTTTCAACATGATGTCAATAGCTTCTATTTTCATTTTCATTATTTCAAGTTAGCAGCTCCGTGTAATTGTTCTAGTGGAATTTCAATATCGTGATAGTAGCTTTATGTGTCTATGTTAGTATATTTTCAAGCTAATGTCAATAGATTTTTTTTTCAAATCAGTAGCTCTCTGTAACTATTATAGTGGTTTTCCATCATAATGATTGTAGCTTTGTGTACCTATGTTAGTAGCTCTCTAATGTTAGTGAGAGTAGCTCGTTGTTGTTAGTGACAGTAACTTTTGTTGTTGGTAAAACTAGTTTTTGGTGTTGGTGAGAGTAGCATTTGTTGCTAATGAAAATAGTTTTTGGTATTGGTGACAGTATCTTTTTTTTGTGGGGATAATAGCTTTTCGTTTTAGGGAGCATAGGTTTTTTTGGTAAGGAGTAGCTTTTGTTGTTGATGATAGTAGCTTTTGTTATCTCGCCGGAGGTTACCGGAAATCTCACCAGAGTAGCTTTTGTTGCTAGTGATAGTAGCTTTTGTGACCTCGTCGGAGGTGGCTAGAAATCTCATCAGAGTAGCTTTTGGTGTTAGTGACAGTAAGTTTTGTGGTCGTCGGAAGTTGGCCGGGGTCAGCTAAAAGTTCGCCGGAGGTCCGCCGGAGACCTGCTTGAGTTGGTCGGAGCCCTCACCGGAGAGGAGAGAGAGAATGATTGTTGATTTTGTACTCTAGTGGTATTTATGTAAATATGTTGGTTTTTAATATCCAAAATATAACACTTTTTTTAGTCTAGTGGTCTTATGAGGGAAAAAAACTAGTTGGTGGCCTTATGGCTAAAAAAACAATCAAAGATGGACTTATATGTAATTAACTCTAATAAAAGTAGTTTTTGTACATTATGTACTGAGAGGGGCTCATGATCAAGTGGTTGAGAATAGGCCTCATCAAAAAGCCCGCGGATCAAGTGGGCCGATGGAGGCCCGCCGGCCCGGAGGGCTTTTAGCCCGGCCCGGCCTGTCAAAAAACCCGCAAAAGCCCGCCTTGGTGGGCCGAGGGCCGGCCCGCCTAAAGCCCGCAAAAACCCGGCCCGGCCCGTAGGCCCGGCCCGTAAAATATTATATATATATATATATATATTTGTAGTTATGTGTGTGTGTGTTTATAAATATATATACACACACATAGATATATATATTTGTGTGTGTTTATATATATATGTATATATATATATATATTTATATATGTGTGTGTGTTTATATATATAATATATATATAGAGATATATATGTGTGTGTGTGTGTGTTTATATATATGTATATATATATTTATATATGTGTGTGTGTTTATATATATAATATATATATATAGAGATATATATATATATATGTGTGTGTGTGTTTGTTTATATATATAATATATATATAGAGATATATATATATGTGTGTGTGTGTATGTTTATATATATGTATATATATTTATATATGTGTGTGTTTATATATATATAATATAATAATATATATAGAGATATATATATATATATATGTGTGTGTGTGTGGAAGTTCTTATACTTCTATTATTCTATATAGAATATGTGCATATATATATATTCTACATATCGGTAATTGGTTGACCAATTAGATCGGGTTCAAAACTATGGTGAAATTGACTAAATTTTTAACCACACGCATAATTTATTGTAATAAACTCATCCAACGGTCGGTTTTTCCATTTTCTTTGAATTGATAGGGGTTGCTCTTTGGAGTGTATGATATATAAATATAGGTTTATAAGAGTAACTAAGTTTGACCTAGTTGATCGAATTCGAAACAATAACGAAATTGGCTAGATTTTCTACAATCACCATAAAACATTACAATCTCTCCATCGAGCGGTTGGTTTCTCCGAATTCATTTTCTACTTCATGGTTGCTTTAGAATGAACCTAAACAATTTAAATGCAATGTATAAGTCATACAACTAAAGGAATAAAATTGGTATACACCAAGTGTAAACTCAAAAAAATATCTAATTAGTTAAAAAAAAAGTCGACTTTTGCTCTGCTAGGGTTTTTTCCCTAGCCGACCAACTGATCGAGCGTTGGGCAGCGATGGCGGCGGAAGATGGGACGGGGACTCTTGCCTTGTCGAATGCGGCCGTAGTGAGCCTGGTTGGGGGCGGAGACTTGATCCACGACCCTTTCTCTTACCGCTGTGGTCGTTTGCTTCACAAGAAACCGGTGATCATTCAGTCGTTTTCGGCGGCGATCTCCGGGATATGGCGTTTGAGGGAGAAGGTACTGATCCGTGAGGAGGAGGGGGGATCTTCGTGTTCCAATTCAAGGAACAGGATGTGAAAAACCGGGTTCTACACGGCGGCCCTTGGTACTACAGTAACTCGATGCTGTTGTTGGCGGATTACGACGGGGCTAGCGCTCTACCAGAGATTCCTCTGCACTGTTTGGAGGTTTGGGTGGCGGTGAAGGGTCTGAGGGTTGCCATGCGCAATGATCGGGCTTTAACCAGGATTGGCTACGTTCTGGGAACTTTTGTTAGGGCTGACCAAATTGCGTTGCGAAGGAAGGAGGCTGTCCAACGAATCCGGCTGATCCATGACGTTCGCCGGCGGGTCTGGGCTAAGAGTGAGTTTTGCTTCTCGCCGGATTTGACGGTGGTGCTTGAGTTCCAGTATGAAAAGTGCCATGGCATCTGTAAAGGATGTGGTTTCTTTACTCATGCCGGAAAAGACTGCGACAAAGGTTTGCTGCTGGGGGAGGCCGAGATCGATGCAGAGTTGTCGCCGGATATAGCTACTACGTCATTGACGGCACCTGCGTTGAAGGAGGTCGTGGTTTCTGGGTCTGTGGTGCCGGAGGTTGGAGGTGGACTGGGTGCAGGCATGGTTGTGCAGGTGGAGGCGGAACTGGGTTCGGTGCTTCCCTTGGCGCCTCCGAGGTCTTCGGCGGGAAATCCTGATTATGAATTAGGGATGACTATTGAGTCGGGGTTGACCAAGGAAAGGGCCAGTGGGCCGTCTGTTGGGCTATTTGGGTCTGAGGGTTGTGGTCTGTTTTCATATGGACACCCATCTAAGGTGTTGGGTGTGCGACGACTTCGTGAGGAGGATTGGGTAGAGGACGGAAAACGCATGAAGCTTGCTGATGGCTTAGTTGAGGTTCCTGTTACTGATGGGAAGATTCCGAAGAAAAAGGGTAGGCCCCGTGGTCATCGGAATAAACCTAAGCCTGCTCCTGCTTCGGCTATAGTGGGCTCGGTTGAGGAAGTAATGGAGAAGACCACCCTACCCCAAGAGGGTTAGGGTTGTTGTCCAACATTGTCCTTGGTGAAGCTGTTGCTGGGACGGTTAAGGAGATGTACACCAATTGAGGTCTTAGGCGTCAATGCTCCATTCTAGCTGCTTGCTTGGGATTATGTCGGTCTGCGTTTCTTTTGTTTTTTGCTTTGAATAATTTTCTCACCTTGTTCCGCCCTCCTATCTCAGGGTTGGACAGGTGTAGACGTTTTTATTTTGTTTCGTGTTTTAGCTAGTTTGGTTTTTTTTTCTGCTTTTCTTTAGGACTATCTGCGTTTTTGCAGAATGCTTTGTGCTTTGATTGTATTAGGAGGGGTTTTTTTAATCCCTCTAGCTTGACGGAGAGTCGTCGTTTGATTAATATATTCGGAACCTGATTCCGTTTCCCTCAAAAAAAAATTGGTATACACCAATGTGTTTGTAATTAAAATTAATTTTTTTTATCTTATGTCCACGCACATCCATCGATGGAATATATACAAACGTGATGTGAAAAAATAAGCACGTTTCGCGGTTGCCAAGCCATCGGTCAACCAATAAAACATATAAGTGACTACGGTTGACCAATCCGATCGGATTCGAAAATATGGTGAAATTGGCTAAATTTTTTACCACACTCATAATTTATTGTAATAAACGCATCCAACGGTCGGTTTTTTCATTTTCTTTGAATTGATAGGGGTTGCTCTTTGGAGTGTATGATATATAAATATAGGTTTATAAGAGTAACTACGTTTGACCTTGTTGATCGAATTCGAAACAATAACGAAATTGGCTAGATTTTCTACAATCACCATAAAACATTACAATCTCTCCATCGAGCGGTTGGTTTCTCCGAATTCATTTTCTACTTCATGGTTGCTTTAGAATGAACCTAAACAATTTAAATGCAATGTATAAGTCATACAACTAAAGGAATAAAATTGGTATACACCAATGTGTTTGTAATTAAATTTTTTTTTTAATCTTTTGTCCACGCACATCCATCGATGGAATATATACAAACGTGATGTGAAAAAATAAGCACGTTTCGCAGTTGCCACGCCATCGGTCAAACAATAAAACATATAAGTGACTACGGTTGACCAATCCGATCGGATTCGAAAATATGGTGAAATTGGCTAAATTTTTTACCAAACTCATAATTTATTGTAATAAACCCATCCAACGGTCGGTTTTTCCATTTTCTTTGAATTGATAGGGGTTGCTCTTTGGAGTGTATGATATATAAATATAGGTTTATAAAAAATTAGTGTCTTTAAAAATTTATTTATCAATAAATTAGTATCTATATATAAATATAGATTTTTTTTTGTACAATATAGTTATATAGATCTATTATCTTTGGTTGTATTTGATCATTATCCATTGAATTTCCAAAGCTTGATTAAAAAAAAAACTTGTGTCTTTAAATATTTATTTATAAATAAAGCCCGCAAGGCCCGGCCCATATAAGCCCGCAAGGCCAAGCCCGGCCCGGCCTGAAAAAGCCCGCAAGACCCGCTTTATATGGACGGGCTTGGATCCTTTGATTTTTAATAAAGCCCGGCCCGGCCCGGCCCGCAATTATTTAAAAATATGGCAAGGCCCGGCCCGAGCCCGCTATGAATGGGCCGGGCCCGGCCCGGCCCGGCCCGTTGACGACCCCTAGTTGAGAACACAGCCTCTTTACAAGGGGTCAGTGGTTCGAATAAGCCCTCTTACATTTTATCTATTTTCAGAATTATTTGGTATGTTGGAGTTGAAGATGTAATAAATATAATATTTGCACATATATTACTGAGGACAGCTCGTGCTCTAGTGGTTGGGAGCGGAGCTTCCCTGCAGGAGGTAAGGGTTTTGAACCTTGCTTCTCGCTACATTTTGAGATTTATTCTGTAATACACATACATACGGTCGGTACGGTATACCGACGGTATGCAGATACTCGAACCTTGCCTCTCGCTACATTTTGGTATTTATTCGATAATACACATACATACGGTCGGTATGATATACCGACTGTATGCAGATACTCATACCGTAGCCGAGCCGAAGGTAGCCATACGGTACGGCTCAACCGAGCCGAAAACCGATAGGCCGAGTTGTCGGCCCAAATCGATTCGAACCAGTTCAAAATGCTGCTGGTTCGGTTGCTTCGGCCCAAAATGCCAGCCCTAGTTTCGAGCAACTTGAACAGAATTCATTAGCTACTAGCTACTATATTTATATATATGGTCTTGGAGGTTGGTTTGAGAGGACTTGAAGTCTTGAACGCAGTAGGTTTGAGTAAATACTAATCAAACAAGAAAAAAAAGGACATATAATATAAACCCTAGTTTCTTCCGATATTATATTCTCATGTCTGACAGAGTAACAGTCTAACAGTCACTCTTGATAATTTTAAGTTAAATTGGTCGCTTGATTAGGTGTAAGAGTCGCTAGAAAGTTCGGGAGCCATAGAGTCACTTTGGGTGGAGACTTCTCAACAATAATATATTCCCCGGTATCGTCATATAGTATATCTGCAATATAGCGACAACCTTGGACTAGTTCTATACCTCTCGCAAATCTTAAGGCAACGCAAATTAAAAAAAGTATAAAGGGCGCAATGCTGTTCTTCTGAGAAGAAAACACATACATATTGATCAGAATTTTTTTTTTCTATTTTTTGTCTTTGTTTTTTGTTATTGGCAACTAATGTTTGTGATCGAGAAGTTGGAGCCCTCTGAGTTAATTATACTGATAATCATCACCAGACCATGCATCAAGATTTCGACAATTGTTATTATACGTATGAAGGAATATGATCGACATGTTTACACCAATGATTAGATATGAATATTAATGTTCTGGTTACTATTGTTGGTTTCAATTTTAACCATACGTACTGTTTCTAAAAGGAAACTTGCTAAACACGTGTCTGGAATCCTTCCAGGTCGACTTTAGGGCATCTCCAACAATAGAGTCAAAAGCCAATATGATTAAGGGTTTTTTTTTTCACCATCTCCAACCCAAATAAAAAGGGTGTCAAAATGACTAAGGAATGAAGGTAGAAAGCCAAAATGGCTTAGGGGAAGAAGGCTGGGCCCCACCTTCCACTTTTCAAAATGAGCGGCTCTGATTCACTCCTCATTAATTCGATTCAAAATGAAAGACCAAGATTAATTGATACCAAAAATTTAAAAATAAATATATAATTACTTAATTTCTAATCTGACAGTCAGAAAAATGCGATGAATTAAATTCAACGGCTAATAATAGAGTAATGTAGTTTTAAACGAGAAAAACTTGAAAAAATAAAATAAAAATTTCTAAAAAAAAATTAAACGACGATATATTATATAAGATTATTATGTATGATATATAAATTCATATTGTAGTTAAATAATTGTCTAAAATAATTAAAATTATGAAATGGCTATGACTTTTGACTAAATGGGGTTGGAGATGAAAAATATGAATGAATAGTAATGACACTAGGGATGCCAAATTTTCCAAATGACTTTGGCTTTTGACTAAAGGGTTGGAGATGCCCTTACATACATTAAATAGGTTTGTGAATCCATCACTATTTTGATCACAAACAAAAACGAGCATAAAAACGAAATTAAAGACTGGAAATTATTAGAGATCTTTAGAATCTCGCATTTTAATTATATTACTCAAAAATTTAATATTAGCCATGTGATCAGTGAAGACTTTCAGAATACATATCAAATATGAAAAGAAAAGAGTCCAAAGATGATACAACTTTATAAATTATCTGACAGTAGAACATATATAATTGCTGGTAGATTAACAGTCTTATTGCCTTCTTGACAAGTTGGTGTCATTGTGTCAATATGATAAATATAATCACAGGAAGCCATTCAAATCCAATAATGAAGTGATATTTCTAATGGAACACGTGATGCAATTCATTATATCATAATACCAAGTTTGCAAATCTCCAACACATCAGCTAGGAAGGGACGTAGATCGTGGATTTGTGTTGTAATTGTTTGCTTTTTTCCCGTCATTGAAAAAAAATCTCCAACACATCAAAATCAATCACTTTCCCTCTGAAGTCCCATCCCTTGAACATGGAGATGACGCGTTTAATTTTCGTCATATGCCTTTTCAAACAGCTTAAGTCATCTGGCTTTTAGAATAGAGAAATTTTAAATACACACCCCTAATCACTTAATACACATCCCTATTATTTTATATTTCAAATTAGATTTTGTAGGTAGGTTGAATGACCAAAACAGACATCTATGCATTAGAAAGAGAGAAAAAATAGTTATATTTTCTTTATATAGAATAATTTATGTATAAATAGTTAGATAAACACAACAAATTTCTATACATGGCCTCCTAATTTAGTACAAGAATAAAGTTAGAAACTATCTAATTTAATTTTTTTAAATAAATTGTAATTAAATGAGGTTAGAAGCCATAATGTTTAGAATTTCAAAATCAATGGTATTAACTGTTTTTAAAATGGATCGTTTTACTCCCATTTTTTAGTTAATTTCCTTTTCTTTCTTTTTTCTAAGAGATACAATTAATCCATTTATTTTTTAATATAAAACATCACGGGTGAAAAAACTTTATAATTGTTAATTTGTTTGGCCCCTATAATGACAACTTTGTAGTTCCACCGTTGGAGAGAAACTAGTGATATAGTTGTGTTTAAATGTTCAACTCATAATTTTATACTTGATCAACATGGTGTTTGGTGGATGAGAACTCAAATAATATAAAACCTATTTATATGCATTTATTTAAAGGGAACAATAATAAATCTTTATGGATTTCTGAATAAGTAACACAAATAATCAATATGGTCATTTAAAAACATCAATATACTAGAATATAATAATCATATTAAATAGTAGCCTTAATATAGTCAATAGGATATTTCATGATTTTTGAGATTAAGGATATTTTAGGTACTTTTGGTTTTGTATTTAGTAGAATATTAGAATGAGAAATTAAATGGGTGGTGTATTAAGTATGGAGTGTGTATTAAGTAATTAGGGGTGTGTATTTAAAACTTCTCTTTAGAATATCACAAGCTTAAAATATATATATATATATATATATATATCACAAGCTTAATTAGGAACCATTACTTTATAAAACTGCCCATAGAAATATCAAGATTCATGAGTGCTGTAAATTTTCCAGTATCTGTGTTTGTGTGTACATGTATGCAAGTAAATGAATATGTCTTGATTTTCCCTGTCTAAATTCATATACATGTATGCGCCCCTAATCTCTGACAGTATGAAATTCATATATATGCATGTATGTGTGTATGTGTCTATATATATATATATATATATATATATGCATGTCTATACACGCGCAGAACTTTTTTTTTTTTTGATCAAATAAGAACTTCATTAATAATGAACTGCTTACAACGAGTTTTAGGCGACATCTCTTATACAGAAATAGCCAATAGACTTAAGGAGGATGTCGACTTCTGGAAGAGTGATTTCTAGCCAGTAGATCAATCATAGAATTGTAATCAATGGTCTTTTGCCAGATTTTAATTTTAATCGACGGTCTTTAGGTTCCTATTGAATATGCTGGGTCGTTTCTCTAAAAGATTAGTCAAGTCAAAAAACCGTGTAGTTATCTAAATTGTGTGAAAAAATTATGCCTATAATAATTGTAGTCTAATGACTAAATGTCTTCCGGATCGTTTTTTTGCAAAGCGAACAAATTATAGAGTAAATGATTTTTTTTCATTGAATTACATGGTGACACGTAGAGGTTTGCAACGCAATTTTGTATACTTTTCCAGAGCAAGAGCAACACATGTATTTCTATGGAACGTGTTTTTGACACATAATACAGAGTTTGTAAGCTTTCAGTGGTCCTCTGCCTTCTTTGGGTTATTTATCAAAAGCACTGGCATCCAGTATGTCTGGTCCTTTTTGGGGATTTGATCGGTGCGGTTGGAAGCTTATGAGTGTTAATTGGTGTGTTTATAAAAGGACTTCAAGCGATGGTGGATGGTTTTTATCAAATTTGTATTGTTCTCCAAGTTGGTGCTGAAAGCAAGCGCGTGAAAAACCTCAAATCACAGGGCGGTGCACAATCTCTGTCACGTCAAGTCCCATACCCATCGCATATGGTAGGGCTGAACATCATTGGCATCCTTTTAGACTTTTGGTCCCATGAACTGTCACTGTGTCGACTTAATATCCATGCCTGCCGTTTAATTCAGCAGCAATGAAAAAATGGCCAAGTACTGACATAAATAATCAGTCTCATATATGCAACTTTGCGATGTAAAAGTAGAGGGACAAAGTGTACGGGAACTGGATTTTCACTCGTGTTTGTTGTCGACTGTTTTGCTTAAACACCAGCCCTGCATGAAAGTTCAAAGTTCAATCTTGATTAGGGATGACAAAAATCCCCAGCGGGGCGGAGCTCCATTGGATACCCGCCCCTGATGGGGGGAGAATTCGGGGACAAATGGGGAATGGGGATGAGGATCCCCAATCCCCGCTATCTAAGATTGGGGATGGGGCGGGGATGGTATTGTGATCTCCATCCCCAAACCCGCCCCAATAATATATACATATATTTAACTATATATATTTTAATTTATTTTTTATAATATAAATCATAAATATATACATTTACTACTTTACTTTAATGGCTACACTTTTACTTTAATGATATTTTGACTTTTGCACTCAATGAATTATGATTTATGAATTTAATCATGTTTTAAATTTATTTTTTGTAAATTTTGATTTTTAAAAAGGCAATATGAGAAAAAAATATTTTATTTATTAAATTCTTATTGGGGATTTGGGGCGGGTTTGGAGGTTTAGTCCCCAGTGGGGATGGGGATGGGGAATCCCCAATATAATTTTATTGGGGATTGGGGCGGGGATGAGGGTAGAGAATGACCCCGGGGATGGGGATGGTATTGTGATCCCCATCCCCAACCCGCCCCATTGCCATCCCTAATCTTGATATCTGACCTCTCAGAATTGATATTAGAGGTGAAAAGAAACAATTCTGCTGATCATGACGGGTAAACAGAATATCAAATTTAACACACCACCCCCCCCCCCAAAAAAAAAGAAAAAAAAAAACGGTTCTCCATGAGAAAACATCATTCAATATTAATTGTGTGATAAACGGACATATGGCGAAGTAGCTAACGAGCCTTACTTCTCGTTCAAAAGTTGAATATTCACTTTATGAAAAAGAAAGTGTACGTACGGCTTGCATTTGCACCAGTGCTATACTTGAACTTGAAGTAACACCACGATGAAAACATGCATGGCAACTTTAGGATCTTCTGATCCTACGTGCCATCATGATTTTTATTGAGACCAGCTCGCTGGGAATTGGAATAGACAGTCAATATATAATTAAAAGCTCTATGAAGTTTTTGCATTTATCACTACGTAATGAGCTATCTGTTTCCTTTGATTGAATTGTCCACTGAACAAAAGTTGGTGTGAACTCACAACATGAATAATATATAGCGATAGAGAGAGAACTTTTAAAACGTGCTGGTGATTGTTTTTTCATACCAGCTAGTTTAACTCGTAAAATCTCTTAACACCAGCTTCAATAGTAACAGATACTAACCACAAATTGGGGCAATAGATGTGAAGAATAAGTTAGGCTGCAAATAAATAATGAACCTATTAAGGAACATACTGATATAATGCGTAGGGTAGTAGGGTTTGGCACATACGAGGACCAAATCAATAGTATATATTTGTGGTGCATGAAGAAGATTATGACCCTATTTGGCACCTTTAATTAACTTGTGCATTCCATGATAGGGACTCGCTCACTGTACTTAATCTGTAGCTGTGGCTGCGCCTAACGTACAAGACTAGAAATTCATGCTAATATTGTACACAAATCGATAATCATTTTTCTTCTTCTTTATTAAAGCTCTCATTATGTCTATCACGTTGATTAGATACTCTTCAATAAGATTGATTAAGGAAATAAGGACAAAGCCCATTGAGACTCTGTCCGTCGGAGTTAAAGAGTCGCCACAGATAGAGTTAGGGTTTGATTCGGAGGGCATTCGGAGCTCGCCCCATGTTCTTTATGAATGTTTTTAAATATTGTCGGTTTACATTTTATCGCAGCTATTAGTCGATCTCTTTAATTTCCATATATTCTTGCATATGTCTGCCCTCACCCCTCATGGTTTCGAATAAGAACCAATTAAAGGGTAGCCCTAGCTAGTTGTTCCTTACAGAAGTCCCACAGGCGCATGAGATACATGGATGTTTGCCGACATGCATGGTTAAAGAAGACAGAGCTTTCAGGTTTAATTTCCATCACGTTTGGCAACGAACATTAGCCTTAAAAGTATAAAAGCTACGAGACAATAGTCTTCGTGGGCCTGTGGAGAAGGATCATCCCCATATATACCTTGGCCTTCATGAAAGTGAGTGTACGTATTCATTAATTGCAGTCCTAAGCTGGAGATATATAAAACTCAATGGTTTGGATCCTAAAAACATAAGATGATTATGGCGTATATAACCCCAATTGGTATAGAATGCCAGGATTACATGAACAGCTTAGGACTGCAACATTTTCTATTGGAAAAAGGCAATTTAAGTTCAGTATGACCAATTTACTTGTACTGCATTTGAGGTCTACCAAATCATTCATTTTTCTCCGGCTATCTCAGTGCGTACAATTTAACTAGCTAGATCAATTCAAGTAGCAAAAATTCTATTATATATTATTTGTTTCTGAACCTGGAGCAACACAATGATGAAAACATGAAAAATTATCTCTAGAAGATGCATATATGCTATTCTTATCAGTTATCACCATGTTTTCTTCTGTTTGGCCATGTATCACGAGCTGAGGTGTTCCCTCGCTAAGGGACTACCCACTACCCAGTAGCTAGTCCTTTCATTCTGAGTTGTCTGCCAACAGAAAAAAGAGAAGAAGAAAAAAAGAAAGCAGGTTTTGTCAACTCAAAAAAGCACAGTACCAAGATCAAGACGTAAGTTTCAAAGAGTTTCAAAACGTGTTAGTTGTTCTTCATATATTCTAGTTTTACTTTTAGCAATAATATCAGTTTGAATAAAAAATAAAATAAAAAATAAAAAAAAATATTATCATATACATTATCACTTCCTCATCAGCCTTACGTACAGATGCGTGTTTCTGATAGATATACAAGCTCTTATATACTTCTCAGGAAGAAGCTGTTGTGAATTTAAGCACTTTGTTTTAAGCAATGTTAGGTTATTAATTAAGCTCAATAAAATAGATAACTAGCCTATGCTACTAGTATGCTCTGAGCTAGGTCTGTCTATATTAAGAATTGGTGTCTCGCTAGTTAACTTGCAGAGATGGGTGTTTGTAATTAATTCTAAGAGTGCAGCAGGGTCTTAAGTGATCGAGAACGTATGTGTTAAACTTGAGAGGTGTTTATGTAATTAAACATGGGGACTCTATTCGAGTTCGACCATTAGTGATTATCTAAACAAGATTGGGTTTATTAATTACAGGCTTACAGCAACCTCGTAGCAAAGGATATATAGCAACGATAATTTGGATTATCATCTCTTAAAAGAGAAAATCATGGAGAGGCGCAAATAAAGTTTCAAAAAGGAATATATATACAAATGTATAGACTCTGCATTATAGAGTTTGGCACAATGGGGACAAAATAGCTAGCTAGTATGTGATGAAGATGGCATATTTGGCATCGTATCTTTATCTAGTGCGATTACATGACAGAGACATACTGTAGCTGTGGCTGCTTCGCCCAAGTGGGCGAGAAATTCATGTAGAAATTGTGACACAAATCACAGAGAGTGTGGTCCGCTTTCTCAGCTTCTTGCTCAGAGAAACAATTCAATTATTATTACATAAAACATGGAGAAGACATTAGCTGATATGATAACACTATTGTAAGTAGTCAAATTGGAATTGCTGTATGCATCTATTGGACCTATGAGGATAGTAAACAGACATTAATAATATGACAGCACAGAGTAGTCAGGTTGTTTGTTTGTTTTTTTTAAATATTTTTTATATTGCTATACACTTAATTTCAGCAGCAGTATTGGAGATAAGATAGCAAATCATATGAGTATAAAGTCTTCAGGAAGAGATAATTGAACATGTATTGAAATGGATACCAAAAAAAAAAAAACCAAACAGGTATATCTTGCAAGAAAACATATAAAGTCTCCAGTAAGCTAGAGAACTGGGAATGAGGTAAATATTTCAAACAATTTCTATTAAGTATTAGTTTCTGCAATACTATGTAATTATATGAGGCCGTTTTCTACAAAAATGGTGTGGCCTCTCATTGGCCAGAACAAGTTACCTTTGTACAAAAATCTAGGTGATCGAATAGGCGTTAAGCCTATGAATTATTTGGGACTTCCTAGAAGGAATTGGTTAAGGGTTTGGAGTTCATGATGAGTTGTGTAGCTCCAAGTTATTATGAATGATTAGACGGCCGGTTGTGTAATAGAGATGATGCAGACTAATAAATACTAGATCTTAATCAATATGCATTTGGAGTAGAACACAGCTCGGCCGAACACGATCAACCAAAATACAGACGAAGGTTGGAGTGAACAGCTGGAAATCATGGTGAGGTTGGTGAGAAATCAAGAAAAGCTAGAAGAGATGGCTATGGAGTTTATGAACATACCCTAAAAAGCAAAGAATGAAGAAGAAGAAGAGATCGAGACTCGTTGGATACTAATTGAGGGTTTTATTCAATGTTATGCACGCATAACCAGCTATTTAGCCGTAACTAATTCCTAACAGACTCGTTGGATCCTTGACACGTGTTTAGTAGCAAGCTGTTAACACCAGCAACTTCTTTCTCCTGCTCCTTCTCTTGATCAGTGGCACGTGTATGGTCTTCATCTGATGAATGCTGCTGATAATCTAAATTCTAAACGTTGCTTCTGTTGACCCTGAGCTTGACTTGTATTCTTCACCTTATCATCCCCCTCAAACTAGTGTTGGGAGTACCAAGCACTCGGTTGCACGCTTGCAGCAAAAGGTATTAGTTGAGGAAGTTCTATAATAGAGTCCCGTTCCCCTGGTCAGCATCTCTGTTCTATAGTATATCTGATGTATTGATGCTCTATATTATATGATATTATCTTATACATTGTTATTGAAAAACTAACTTTTAAATAGTTACTTCTGCTTAAGTAGTAATTTATAACAGAGTGCGGCTATTGACATTCTACTAATTACTACTTTGTTTCTCACCCTACACATATTTTTTTAATTTTATGTTTACTTTCTTCATACATTTGCAGTACCTAAAATACCATTTTTCAATATATGGTTTAATTCGAATTCTTTTTCTATTTTGCTCCCTCTGCATCTCTCTTAAGTTGTTTTTGGCTTCCTTTCGTCTCTCTCAATCAATCACATGAAGTCTTAGTCAACTAGTCTCACTGAGTTTAATGATGAATAAAAATATTAAGAATGAAGTTTAAATATGTGTTTCGTAGGGGTAATAAGAAAAACTAATTGTAATTTTTAATAAGATATTGTCTTTTATTGTAATTTCATATTAAGATATTTTAGTATTTTAATAAAACATAAACTTGTAGGGTGAACAAAGTAGTTAGTATGGTGACAATAGTCGCACCCTTTATAATATTAAACTTAAAGTTTGTTGATACCACTACTAGCAAGCTTGTTTTCTATGTCACCAAGCATATGCAATACCCCCTTAGGGGGGCCCACAAGCCATGGTAGGGCCCAACCTCGACATACATCCCGCAGCCGACATCCAACCTATCCCATGGTGGTCAGAGAGGCCTCTGGGAAGCAACCTTCCCGAGCTTGCCAATTTGCCTTCACAACATGCTTTGAAGACTAGAAATGAGACTAGGGTTGGGCATTTAAGCCCGAAAACCCGCAAACCCGAACCGGCCCGTCAAAACCCGACCCGTTCGGGCCGGGCTCTATTTTTTTTTTTAACAAAACGGTTCTGGCCGGGCCGTCACTTTCAAAATGGCGAAAGCCCGTCAGGCCCGTCTTATATTTAAAAGGGACACATGTCCATTTCTTATTGAAGCTAATATAAGGCTCAACATTTTTACATAAGATCGAACACACTGAAATATTCTCACTCAAAAACCTAAATGACTAAACGTCTAAACCTAATCAATCACTCTATCAGCCTTCATTTCTTCCCAAACTGAGACTGAGAGGCCGCCTCCTTCATTATCAGTTGTTTTTCACAAACCCGATCTGAACCTGCCATATCCGCCAGCCACCAGCACTCAACGCCGAGACTGCTCTCTCTCTCTCTCTCTCTTCTCTTCACCTGCACTGTTGCACGGCCGAGACTGCCGCTTTCACTCTTTTCCTTTGCCAACGCCGTGACTCGAAGACATGTCACGGCGAAGACATGGGGAGGCTAAGAGGACGCGGAGACGCGGGGAGGCTGAGAGGACGCGGAGACGCGGGGAGGCTGAGAGGACGCGGAGACGCGGGGAGGCTGAGAGAACTCGCAGATGATAGGAGCATTTTAATGTGATATTTTAATAGTTAATTCCTCACATTTTGCTTAGTTAATTCCTTAACTGAATCGATTTTTAATTCAATTTCTATTTTTAGGTACATTGGAGTAAATGAAGGTGAAATGAGCGTTAGGTCCATAATTACCTGTAAATGATGGAGAAAAATGGAAATGTACTAAAAGATTAATTTTACACATATTCCTACTCCGGCTAGGAGAAACCAAACCAAGCAAAGAAGAAGGAGCGGCCGCCTGACCAAATGAACTTCAAATGAGCTGAAACCTTCCAGATCCATTCTAGACACCCAAAGGATCATTTCTTATGAAGAGTGCCAGAGAAAAATATGAGTGGAAGGCCTTCAAACAATCAGCCCAATTTTCTACAGAAGCAAAACAGGAAAACTGGACCTGTAAGAGGTCCAGCAGCATTTCCGGCCCAACCACATGGATTGAAGCTCTGAAAATTTGTCATGATGATCTACACTCATAGTGGAACATTTCATATGAAGAAGTCGAAGGCATATAATGAAGTCTTGTTGGAGAAATAATTGAAGGAATAAAGGGGAAGAAACTGACCTGAAAACAGCTCAACACCACATATTCATGTTTCCCACCCACATGAAGAAAGCTAGATGCTTTTCTCTTTTTCCTTGGATATATTTTTTCTACAATCTCTTTAATAGATCATCATCACTTCCATGTTGCTGCACCTTCATGCTTTGCTTTCATTTCATCATTTCTCTTTCTTTTCCATATTTTACAAATCACTTTCATACTCCACTTTCATTATTTTTCTTCCACTCATCATTTCACTCTTCTTTTTCTTCCCTATATAAACACCTTCTCCTCTCATTCTAAAACATATTCCTTCATCCATCTCATCTTCTTTGTCTCACCATTTCCTCTCCATTTTCCTTAGGCACCATTTCCTACACCAATTCCTTCATCCATCTCATCTTCTTTGTCTCTCCATTTCCTTTCCATTTTTCTCTCCATTCTCTAGTTTTAAGTTTCTGCATTTTCAAGCAAGGAGAGGAAGAAGAAGAAGGAGCCGTGAAGATCATATCCTCCATCATCCACCTTGAAAGCTTGCTTCCAAGATTCAAGATCCAACCATCTAGCTCTCCATCTCCATCTCCACTCACGGTGTAATTCGTTCCTTTTCCTTGTAACCTTTTTGGTTTCCTTGTTTGATTTCGTATGAACTTGTTTCTAGTTAACAATAATGTTTAGGGCAAAGTTTAAAGCCCGTTTATATGTTTTGAAATAAAGTTGTGATTTCTATATGTTGATTTTTATGTTGCTTATGTGGGTTTGTTTAATTAAATTTGCATGATAGAAAACTTTTGTATTTTAATCTTATGTGGTTGCAAACACTTAGGGTTTTGATATGAATGGTGCTAGGTTTAAGAACATGAAATCGACTTTTCGTTTTGTGTAAACTTGAATCAAAGTAGTAAAGGTTTTGTGCAAAGACCGAATTTAATTAAAGAGGATTGCAATTAGGTGGACTTTTCCATACTAAGTTGTACACTTGAGTTGATAGCCTTTCTCTATGTCTAATGCGTTGAACATGTCATGATTGACTAGCTTTCTAGGGCTTGATTGCATGTTTGATAGGATTAATCTAGGTGATTTCGCTTAGGTTAATTAGCATTGAAAAGTAAAATATGGGAAATCATTTGCTTTCGAATGTTTCACATGATCAACTCCTCTCTCATGACATTTAAAATCAACTATAGGAATTGTAATTGGATTTCTTTCATATGGATGTGGTTTTGATCTTTGTTCCTTGCGTTCCACCCCTGTATATATGTTTTTACGTTTTCTTTATTTTATTTATTTTAATTTTAATTTTAAGAATCCTAATCCCCCCCTTATTTGTGTTTACTTGTATATATTTATTCTTTATTTTATTTTTGTAAATAATACTTTATTTTTAATTCTTTATTTGTTTATACAATTGTATATATTTATATTCTTTATTTTATTTTTGTAATTAATACTTTTCTTTATTTGTTTCACAATTACAAGTGTACCCTCAATCCCCGGAATAGAACGATCCCTATTTGCTTATACTACTAACGATATTTCAGGGTTAAATTATGCGCTCCCATGAGCGCATCAGCAGACGCGGGGTGGCTAAGAGAACGCGCAGACGCGGAGAGGCAGAGGCTCGAAATCCCGATCTGTGAGTTTCTTTCTCAGTTTCTCCCTATACTCTCTGAGTTTAATGTACTCTCTCAGTTTCTTCTTTCTCCCTCACAGATCTTTCTGCCATAAGCCAATTCGAAGCCAGGGAATAGAAGCTCGTTCTTCAGGTCTGCAGTTTCTGAACTTTCTGGTATTTTTGTTTATTAAGAGATCTGCAGTTTCTGGTATTTTTGCATATTGACTTGTTGATGATCTTGAATGTTGTTATTGAAGTAGGTTCTCATACAAGTAACCATCATTTAGATGATCTGCATTTTTTTTTCTGGTTGTTTTGAATAAGTTGACTTGTTGATGATCTACAGATACGACGGGTATTGCATATTGACTTGTTTATTAAGAGTTATTGTGTTTGTGTTTGTCAGTTTATGTTTGTTGATAAAATGAGGCTGAAATGTGATGGAATTGTTGAATCCTAAATTTAAATTTTTGATTTTAGTGACTGCAAATATACTTGTGAGTTGTGGTTCCTGAAAATGGATTTTAATGTAGCTTGTACTATGTGATTACAGGCTTGCAGCATGGCTACTGATGGGACGGCTATTGTTCCATCGCCGACAGCTCCAGTAGAACCAGACCCAGCAACGCCAATTGGTCCAACAGGTCGTCCTCCTAGATCCAGATAATGTTTATATATATAGACATCACAGATGAAAACCTTGCCAAGCCTTATTTAACGTTATTTGGGCTTGAAGAAGCAGAGAGCACTGTGGTTAGTTTTCAACTTGTGAATGACATGCATGTTGGCTATGAAGTTTTGCTCTGTGCTAAATAATATTTACCAAGGCTATAACTTATCTTGTTTTGTTTGTTTTCTGCACAGGTGGCTGCTTTTGATGTCCGAGTCAACTCTAAATATCTATTAGAGTCAAATCCAACACCAAGCAATATAGAGGTAACAGTTTCTCATGTACCATATTTTCCTTATGAAAAATAACTACGGTGGTACCTAAAACTTCTGGTGTGGCTTTTGTAGGAGTTCTGCTCAGGGCTTCTGCATGGCACTTTGTCTCCATACTTCAAATCACAAGCAATACCTAATAACGTGAGTAGTTTTTTCCCTTAAAAGCATTTGGATCAATGATGATAAACAAGTCTTGGAAAGCTTCCAAATTTCATTTATGCTTTTGACAATAGTTATATAGTTTGCTTCTTTGTGTGTTACTACATTATCTTTCAGCTGAATAAGTTTATTTTATGGCAGAACCAATGAAACAATGAATAATCTCAATGCTAATTTCATAATCTGATAGATTTATCACATGCATATTGTTGGTTTAAGTCACTCAAAAGCTGTGAATCGTGAACTCTTTCTTATACAGTTTATGAAAAACTTCCATGTTATCTAAATCTCTTTATGATGGTTGTTGTAGGCAAAAGCAAAACTGTGGAGTCCAGTTGATGGATGGAAGCTGTTGAATTGCTCGATGGAGAACTGGAAAAAGGGCTGCTAAATTGTTGTATTTGAAATTTTGAATTAGGACTTTCTATTTCAATTGCATATTTGTATTTCAAACTTGGACAGTTGGACATTTGAACTTCATATTTAAATTGGATCATTGTATTTCAAACTTTCAATTGCGGGTATTGTGATTAACTTGTATTTGAATTTGGATTTTATGTATTTTGGATAGTTCAATTTGCAGCTTCAACTTTGGATCTTGATATTGTGTTTTGATTCAAATCTGAACAGGTTGAAATGAATGAAATTAAATGATTAAATCTGGTACATAGCAAGGTAGATTATATATCCTACTAAGCAAAAAATACAGGTTTTTGGGCCCGAAAGCCCGTAAGCCCGTAAGCCCGGCCCGAAATGAAACGGGCCGGTCCCTGTTTGTGTCAAAGCGGGCCGGGTCCGGGCCTAATGAAAAACGGGCCGGTCCCGGGCCCAGTGAAATTATTGTTGGACCCGGCCCGTGCCCAGCCCTAAATGAGACTCTTTGTCCCACATTGAAGAAAATGTAAAGGAGAGGGGCTCCCTTACTTATAAAAGGGACCCCTCCTCCCACTTAATGACCATCCCATTACATACTCTACTCATGTAATCAACTTGAGGCCGCAATGCCCAAGCACATATAGTTAAATACTTCAAGTGGACGTAGTCTCCTACTAAAGCGGGACGAACCACTATACATCAAATCTCTCTCTCTCTCTCTATCTCTCTCTCTCTCACGTTAACTTGATCCCTTGGTTCTAACGTTAACAAAGTCATTTAGTTAAAAGAAAGATAAACAGTTTATACTTGTAGAAACTAGATCTGATAATTTTCTCAAAAAATAAATTATAAAATAAAAAAAATCTCTACCAAAGACATAATTTCTACCAATACCATAAGCTATCATTTGTAGAACATAATTTTTACTAGGTGTTCAAATTGATGGAACATCGAAACTTCGAGCAAATTTTTATTAATTTTTTTTTCTCAAGGAATAAGGTCAAACTTGTATATATTGAGAATCAGCAAGCAATACAAAAATAACTCACCTCTTTGGGGTCGTTAAAAAGAGTTATCTTACAGAGTACCAGAACCTAATATCGACAAAGAACAAGCTCCCAATAACTCCAATACACCCACATTTGAATCTGAAGCACATTTATTATAACAAAAAATCTAAACCTCCAAAGTAGACTAAATTCGATCAACAGAGTGAATAGATTTCTTGCGACCTAAAAAGAAATTAAGCAGACAACAGAATAATTGATGGAGGCTCTGTGGTGACCCGAGAGGGGGGTCCCACAGCGTCGCGACCCCGAGCCAATGAGAAGCCGACACGTCACTAACGACATCTCGATAACTCATCAACCAGAAATCACAAGGCTTTTTAGGTTCAGGTTGTTGGTTTACAAAACACTTTCTTAGACATGTCGTTCTAGCAACCAAACAACACATTTTCAAAAGCAGAATTTGAAATGGGCTAAGTGTTTTGGACTTGCGATCGGGGCCCAATTTGGAAAATAACGAATCATGAAGTAAAAATAAGTATGAGAGACGCGCCCCAGGGTTACGGGTCTCTCGAAATCTTTGTAAACGAGTAGGAAATAAATAAATAAATAAATAAATAAATTAGTCAGAAGGTAAATAAATAAGTGACTTCAAAATCCGATAATGGACCAAAAACCGTACTTTAGTAAAGACAAAGAGGATTACGCCAAGCCGGGCCATGTGCCTCTCCTATACCCTTCCCGACCACATGCTCAAAACCTGCACACTGTTGTAGGGGTGAGCTTTCGTCCTCGCATGCCCAGTAGGGGCCGACCCAACCATGCTAGGTTTGAAAATAATAATATACTTGAAAATATTAACTACATAATATTGTGCACGTTTATTGAAAATACTTTAAAAATAGGCAACCACAAACATTTATTTCTTTTATAAAGCATATGCAGTATGCTTCACACAACTTGGAGCTCCGAGATACTTACCTGCCGGCTAATATAAATCAAATCGGTGACCGACCTGGTTCGTCCTGAATTCGAGAACCAGCCAACTACTCTGTAGTATTTCTGACTACAAGTACCGAAAGTGTCCATTTCCTGGCCCTGAGTCTCCTATGACTGGTTCACTGTCTATACTATCTTTCCACGACAAACATAGGAGCACGGCCCCCTCCAGAGGTTCACGGTTATCGACACCGTGGGATCCCTAGGAATCTAAGCGTCTAGGTCCCATTCACTTTCAGGTCACAAGTATAAACATACAAGGGTACAGTATCTCAACATGCAAGTCTAGCCTCGGTTTTCGTAATTAGCAATTATCAGTTCTGAAAACACATGTATCTCGAGGCATCGACTAATGAACAACCAAAAACGTTCTTGCAGGCAACATACTATCATAGTATAGCATTCTACATATACTGAAAAGCCTCTAACAAGGAAGGGACAGCTCACCCTACCTGGATATGGAGTGCTCGTCTACATTCGGGTTCGTTCCCGACCTTCGATCATTTGTCCAAATCCATGTGCACACGCTCGAGTCCTTTAACAAAAACTAAATCCAATAAGTACTCAATTTATAGCTCAATTGCTTAATTTCTTTACGAGTTACCAATTTAACTTGAATCGATACTTAATGGTAACCATTCCCGAACAATTCACTTAACGTAGTAAGCTTATTCGGGAGATGGTGATCACACTTCTTTCCATGTTAAAATTTCAGTTAACCGGTATGACTTCATTTTATTTAGCTTTTAAACCTTAAGCAATTAAATGATAATTACCCTTCCCGAATGATTTCGCCTTTCAAACTCCTTTCGGGATACAGTGATTATACTTATTTTCTTAATGTATTCCAAGTCCACCGGTTTGACCCTTTATACTTAATCATTAGATAATAGCAAATAAATAGTAATTACCATTCCCAAATGATTACGTTCTTACGATAACTTTGGGATATGGCAACACTAGAGTACTCTAATCTTTAACCTTATTTCATGAATCTTAATCGACTAAATAAAATCCATTATTTTCATTAACGGTCCATTCTCATTTATCAATTTCTTTCTATGTCGCATCACATAGTAATTCTATCGAATTTACTATGGGCACCCGATACACCTTCCAACCTTTCTGCACACCCACAATCATTCTCTTCACGACCATTAACATAACAAAATGTCTTAGCAAACCTTAACCAAAACATTTACTCACAGAACCAAAAACAATCTTAAACCACCATTTCCAGTCCAATGTAGTATTCTCACAACGACAGATTCACAATAAGCATAGTCAACATTCAATCAACCAAATCTCCAATTCAAGGTTATAACACCAGGTTATTAACTCATCCAAACAGTCGAAAAGTACCAAAGCACATAACTTCGATTTTTACCTTCAGTGGTACAATTTGCAGGAGCAATGCTACTGACGAAGAACACAGCAACCAGGAGCCTCCCACTTTTCTCAATTATTTTCCAACCTTGCCAAATCTGCATTCAACACCACTGAGCCTCAATCCACATTCCAGTACTAAAACCGAGTTGAAAGATAAACCAGAACAGGTCACGGAAACAGAACCTCGGTGGAGGCCGAGTGTTCCTAAACGCAGCTTCTTCAAAAACTTGGTCGAACTCAAAGATTGTACACCAGCGTGTAGAGGACAAAGAATGGGTCGTCTTCCATGTAGCAAGCAATCCTAGAAGTGCCAGAAAGAGTCGCCGGCGTCGGAGACAGCGATGGAACCAAGATGAACCCAGAAACGAAATTGTCAAAACTTGGTCAAATCGAAAATCTAATTATACTAAAACGTAGAGCACGACACGGGGAGTGAGTTCCATACCACAAGCAGTCCAATCGGTGGTCGGAGTCGCCAGGAAGCCGCCGGAGCAGTCGAAGCTTCTTGGCTCCGATAGCTGACGATTCAGTGAACGAAGGTAGGGGACGTGATGGGGACACCGAGACGAAGAGATTGATGCTGGTGTGCGGTCTTAGGGTGGTCGGAGATCGAAGAAAGTGGAGGAGTAGTTGTGGTGTCGCGATTGTGGTGGTTGCGTGCGGAGCCCAGAGCTGATGCATGTCGGTGATTCTTGCTGGGTTTAAGTAGGAGTTGGATGTGGGTTCGATTGGTAGTGGTGGTTTTGTGAGATGGTGGCCGGAGATGGCATTTCCGGCGGTTGCAAAGAGGGAGGACGAGAAAGTGAGAAGGAGAGAGAGAAACGAGGTGCGGCCGAGAGGAGAAGAGAGAGTTGTGAGATTTTGGGGTTTCCAAACCCATTTAATCATAGTTCGTGTGAAAAGTCCAGCTTGCCCTTCGTACAAATTACGAATTTCTCCTAACGATTTATTTTTGAGTTTGGGCTCGTAACTTGATTGGTTTTTCGTCGAAAACTTCTTAAATTAATTCTCGACTTCGTCCTAGGCCCAAGACTCTATTTCGTAAAAGTTAAAAAATCCAAAACTTCATCACAACTCAACTTATCGTCTTTGGAACTTCAACGAATGGTTGCTTCACTTAACCTTTGTAACCTTCTAGGCCCAAAACAAAAGGGCTCTGGCCCACACTTAAATTATAAGGCCCAAAGAGTGGCTCGACACCAAAACAATATCCGAAATCGATTTCTTCAAGTAAATCACCTTGTGAAAGTCTTATTGGCAAAAAAATTTCCTTCTAAAAATTAAACAAAATTTTCGGGGGCTCACAGGCTCACTATCTGCACCCTCAGTTGGAACAACTACCCCTTCCATGCTTGTCACATTTACAAGTTTTGAGTCTTTCTTTGCAACCGGGACCTCCTTCTCATCTTGTGGATAGCATTTCCACTTCTTAGCCTTCTTACCCTTCACATTGATGCAAAACACGGGAAGCCTTAGGTTTGTTCTTGCTTCCCTTTAGTCGTCACAATTTCTTCTATTTTGGAGAGACCAAAATCTTTCCATGCATGCTTTTGTTTCAAAGCTAGAGTTTGATCCTCCACTTGCAACTATGGCGCAGGCAGTGCAAGATATCTCTTGCCAGACCTATCAAGATCATATTCAGCATGCCGTTTAGTATCAATCAAGAAAGCTTGCACTACTTTCTCTAGATTCACAATAGAGTTCTTCTCCACATGAGAATCAACAACTGCTAAAGCAATAGAAGTTGTAAAAAAATTGGGAGTTATAGGGAAGACTAGATCCTTTAGGAATCCTGCAAGCTTAAGCTAAGATTGAAGTTGATTTGGCAAAACTAGGGTTCCAGGTTTCTTAGAGTCAAACCCCAAAGCTATCTGTCCCCCTTATACCCCACGACCTGCAGCCCATGCATCAGTTCACGGCGTCTGGCCTCTTGCCGATGCTTCACATGCCAGTAGCGCCTGGTCTTCCTGAACACCCATGCCAACTGCTTTTGTCGTTGCCATCGAAACGAGGTTCAACCTTTTTAAAGCGACTGCAGGCCCCTGTACCTCCTTCTCTTCTTTCTCAAGCAAAAACAACTTACCACAACCAATTGCATCACATTGAAACAGTCCACATACCATGCAAAAGCCTCGGATTCGTTCAAAATTGAACAATAATTCAGGTTCAACCTCCGATGAGAAAGAGAAAGATTTCAAAACTCGAACCCATCATCGGATATCCAACTCAAGCCGAATCCACTACTCCTCCTCCTTCCTCTTTAGTGCAGGTTAATCAAATCGGATGACCCAACCCATGGAAGAGCCGACCAGCAAGAGCGCGACCCTCTTGCGTAGCCGCGGTGCAAGCCCACACACTTTAACCCAGGTTTCTACACTACTAGAAATTTCCCCATTCCACACCAATGTGAATTAGTCTCCTTTGTCCCAATACACACTGATAAGAGTGGTTAATCTCATTTCCCACTATGCAGCCACTATTGAGGAATCAGTCCCCTCTATTGCAGGTGCTATTAGGACAATACACACTGATAAAACAACAGTGACATACCAATACCCAATGCAGCACATTACTTTTTCCTTCCCACTGTTATTGAATTGGTGTGTTTTCTAATGCCACCAACATCAGTGGCAGACTTGGGAGGATATATAAAAAAAATAAAGATTTGGGCCACCTATATGTACTGTATAATTCTAAAATATACTAATTATAATACTGTACAATTCATATACAACTTCAAATGAAATACAACATAAAAAAAACATAAATCTCTCTCTTCCTCCCCATAGCTGCATCTGATACCTCCACCTCCAGCATCTTTTATATGCTTTCTGTCAAACAAATTAAAAACTCAATAAAAGACTTGCAACATACACAAGAATGAAACTGAGATAAAGAGCAACCAAAATAGCAAATTTATTCAATTCAATCAGTATCCAAAATTTAACATCTTAACAACACATTACAAAAATTGTACAAGAATGAAAATAATGAGTTCTTGTACATGAGGATCATAAAACACCAAGCTGATAGCTAAACAAGAAACTCAGAATGATATACCAGCCCCAAACCAACAACCGACAACATTAATAGCCACTTTCAAGCAACAGTCTAAATCACTATCCCAACACGTACATACTTATATGCAGAAGTTAGTACCTTTAAGAAAACAAAGGTACTGCCACAAACACGCATGCCCAGGATATCAAATTGTATATACACAATTACCAAATAAGCATAAATAATCAATTCACCAAACCCACAAAAAGCTCACCTCATTTGTCTATCTTGGATGTCCAATTAGCATTTCCTGATCTCCTGCAGTTGACACAGCAAATAGGAAGTTTAAGTAGCCTACAAGTAAATGCTAACTATTGAAGAATGTACCATCAAATATATATTGCTAGCAACTAAATATGCAGTTGTCCTAAAAAAAAACTAAAAAATCAGACTCCGTTGTTCAAGTACCTCAACAAGGAGGATCACCCAGCTTGTTATGCTATAGAGATCATCTAGTGGTGAGTGAGTACCTAATAAAATAAGTAAAGTGAAAGTTGCAGAGAAGATGATGTTGAAAGCTGAGTGGTGGTACCTAGATAGAAAAACAACACTAGTTAGATCTATAACATCAAGGTTAAGAAAGCTTGGCAACATAGATATTAGCCATATGGTCATCAACTACAAAGCAGAAACTGAGATACAAAAGTTCAATTTTAATCGATCATTGAGTTTAATTCCAAAATTACCTCCATAGCTAGCCTATGAACTTTGCATTGTACACCAATCCCACATTCCTGAGTTAGACAAGAACCTGCAATTGGAAGTCCAATAATCATATGCACTTGGAATAAGATTCATAAAACTAATGTAGAAGAGAGTGCTTACTTCAAATTCTATGTGTCCAAACAGTTGGGACAGAGAGTACAATCCCACCTACAATGTGCAAATAAATAAATGAGTCCATTTTTGTTACACAAACAAATATATAACATGGAGGAAATTAAAAAAATCTGCAAAAGATGAAGAGTATGGCCATTTTTAGCCAAAGAGCTTCCTTTAAGCACATTGGCATATGAAAACAGAATAAAAAGACTAGCTAGAACAAATATACATAGAGATACAAAAAGGACATAAGCTAAAGTATCAGATTTCCAACAATTAAATGAATGCAATTTATGAGTATTGATAGGCGCATTTTAATGCGACGTTTTACTTGCTTTTCCCTACATTTCTTGCGTTATTTCCTTATTAAAACCCTGTTTAGGAAAGTTTTCATTCTTTGATTGGGAAAGTTCCTATTTGTAGAAAGTTTCTATTTTTATAGTTTCTATTTATCATTTTTAGTAAGTTTCCATTTTCGGTAGTTTCTATTTTTCAGTTTAGGAAAGTTTCTATTTTTCTTATTAGTTTCTATTTTCAGGACCTCCGAGCTAAAATATGGAAATGAACTCATAAATTGAAAGAGGAGCTTGCGAACACCAAGGGGAGCAAAGATGAAGGTACATTGGAGTAGAAAAATGGAAATGTACTAAAAGATCAATTTTACACATATTCCTACTCCAGCTAGGAGAAACCAAGCCAAGCAAAGAAGAAGGAGCGGCCGCCTGACCAAATGAACTTCAAATGAGCTGAAACCTTCCAGATCCATTCTAGACACCCAAAGGATCATTTCTTATGAAGAGTGCCAGAGAAAAATATGAGTGGAAGGCCTTCAAACAATCAGCCCAATTTTCTACAGAAGCAAAACCGGAAAACTGGACCTGTAAGAGGTCCAGTAGCATTTCCGGCCCAACCACATGGCAATAAATTCTGAAATTTTACCACAGTAATCTACACTCATGGTGGATAATTTCATATGAAGAAGTGGAAGGCTAAAATTGAGTTCTTAGTGGAGAAATAATTGAAGGAATAAAGGGGCAGAAATTCACCTCCAAATCTGCTAACAACCTTTGTCAAACTTGAGGAGGAAAATCAAAGTTGCAAGCAAGTGGAAAATCTTGAGGATGAAAATCAAAGTTGCAAGCAAGTGGAAAATCTTGAGGAGGAAAATCAATTCAAGTTGAACAAGTGATAAACAAGTGGGAAGATATTTTTTACAAATTTGTCTAACATATCTAGCCCTTCATTTATGTTCATCTCCACCCTCCATTCATCATTTTTTGGGCTATAAATACACTTCTCCTCTCACTCTCAAAATACTAATTCCTTCATTCATTTCATCTTCTTTGTCTCTCCATTTCCTTTCCATTTTCCTTCTCCATTCTCTAGTTGCAAAGTTCTGCGTTTTCAAGCAAGGAGAGGAAGAAGAAGAAGGAGCCGTGAAGATCATATCCTCCATCATCCACCTTGAAGGCTTGCTTCCAAGATTCAAGATTCAACCATCTAGCTCTCCATCTCCATCTCCACTCACGGTGTAATTCATTCATTTTCCTTGTAACCTTTTTGGTTTCCTTGTTTGATTTCGTATGAACTTGTTTCTAGTTAACAATAATGTTTAGGGCAAAGTTTAAGCCCAATTTCTATGTTTAAATAAAGTTTTCGAATTCTATAATTGTGATTCTAAGTTGCTTATGTGAGTTTGTTCGATTAAATTTGCTTTACAGAAAACTTTTATATGTTTATCTTATTTGGGTCGACACTTATAGGATTTGCATGTAATTGGTGCTAGGTTTAAGAACATGAAATCGACTTTTCGTTTTGTGTAAACTTGAATCAAAGTAGTAAAGGTTTTGGACAAAAATCAAATTCAATTGAAGAGGATTGCAATTAGGTGAACTTATTCATACTAAGTTGTACACTTGAGTTGATAGCCTTTCTCTATGTGTAATGCGTTAAACATGACATGATTGACTAGCTTTCTAGGGTTTGATTGCATGTTTGATAGGATTAATCTAGGTGCTTTCGCTTAGGTTAATTAGCATTGAAAATTAAAATATGAGAAATCATTTGCTTTCGAATGTTTCACATAATCAACTCCTCTCTCATGACTTGGAAGAACAATTATAGGGTTTGAATCGAATTTGATTACATGGAATTGATTTTGATCTTTGTTCCTTGCGTTCCACCCTTGTATATATGTTTTTACGTTTTCTTTATTTTATATATTTTAATTTTAATTTTAAGAATCCTAATCCCCCCCCTTATTTGTGTTTACTTGTATATATTTATTCTTTATTTTATTTCTGTAAATAATACTTTTCTTTATTTGTTACACAATTACAGGTGTACCCTCAATCCCCGGATAGAACGATCCCTATTTGCTTATACTACTAACGATATTTCAGGGTTAAATTATGCGCTTGCTTTTAGCGCATCAAGTATTCAGATGTCGTTGATTGGCCAATGAAAAAGGTGTTTTGCTATTGTGTCAGTGGGCATACATACTACCACAAACAAACTCTCAATAACTTTCTGACAACAATCAAACAAAGTGCTAAATTCATCCACATGCCATTCTTAGACATACCGATAAGGCAAGCAAAGTCTAGCACCTCCATATCAAATCAAACAGAGTGCTAAATTCATCCACATGCCATTCTATGAGACTGTGTTAAGTGATCGACCATCCGCCAGGTTGAAAAGAAATAAAAGCATTTCCTGTATTAGAAAGAAAGAGAAAAGATACAAGTTATACCTTTTTATCCATGTGTATCAACTCCTTTTTTCCTAAATAAATTATAGTGACAAATTTGAATAATCAATCAAAAGAGAAGCAGGGATGTTACTAGTAGAAGAACAAAAAATGCTGAAAGCAAGCAATGAATCCATAATTCATTGCTTCATAACCAAAACAACAATCATCTAAGTAAGAGTCTTCTAAAACAAGTACAACAAATAACTTCAGCATTCAACTAAAATTGAAACATTGTAGATACAGACAAATTACCAGTTCCATGGAGACCATAGGTGGAAGTGGATGAAAGTGGCCAGACATGGTAACAATGCTTACTATGTTGTTAATCTCATTTTTGCTGATTTCAATTTTCAGTTCCCAATCTTCTACCCAAAAGTAAAGAATTTCCTTAGATATTAATGAATGGAGAGATAACTCAAATAGCCATCTCCAAGAACGAAAATAAAACAACAATTTGGAGAGCGACATACCCATTTTTGGAGAGCAACTTACCCTGATTTACCTCCTTCTGCTTTGAAATGAAATCTCAATTTGCTAGAGTGAATACATGGAGTTTTTGGGATTAGGGTTTCTGGGCATATGTTGAGGAGAAGTCGGAGAGGCCTAAACGAGAAGATAGACCGAAGCCGGAAAAGAAAAAGAAAAAAAACAATAGAGAGGAATCAAATTAAAATGATGGGAGAACAAACTAGATCTTGTTCAGATCTCAACTCTGAAGGAGAGGGAGACGAAGACTGAGATGAGGAGAGAAAGAAAGTAGATCTGGGTTTGATTTATGTCTCAACTCTCGAGTCTCAACTTTTTTTTTGGGATAATGATCTCATGTCTCAAGTCTCAACAAGACTAGAGAGAGATTGAAAGGAAGATGCCCACCAATCTATTGTCGTCAGATCTCAACTACTCACTAATCTGATGGCTGTAAAAAATCATCAAAGCTGATAAAAGCATATGTGTCAGCTCCATGATTGCAGGTTTCACACCGATATAGTGAGGTTGGGTTATAAAATAATCACAAATATTGGCATTTCATCACTTAGCCATTATTGTACAGTGTGAAGAAAAATTATCCCACCGATAATTTACAACAGTAGCTTACTATTACCATTTCCCACCTATAATTTTAAGTGGCTACTAGTTAGTCCCTATTGGGGAAAATTCTAGTAGTGCTAGTGTCTTCAACGGAGGAGGATGTACATCACCAATCCTGTCATACTCTTCTAGAACCACATCGTGTTCTTATAGTGCCATGGTCCTCCATGAAGGATCCTGTTTCTCTTCGACTCCCTATCAAATTGAAAGACAAATAACCTATCCCTCGCATCTTGAATAGACAAAATTGATTTCACCTTCCAGATAGTCAGAATTGTTCCCTTGAAACCCAGAAACTTGTTCTTCGGTCCCAGAAGACACCTAACCATATAAGAGTGATCATCTTGAAAAGCTGCTGCACCAGCCGCTCCGAGTTCCACATGAGTGGTTTCGGCTAAATTGAAAGGCTGCTGCAAGGCTTGCAATAGTGTCAGCCATGGAGGTTTGATAGTTTTGTAGAAGAGTCAACGAGAAACCCTAGCAGAGAAGACGGCCAGGTCAAGAGTTTTTTTTTTCACTCCAAAAAAAAAATCCGTATTAATTTGAATTTTATTGTTTTATAATTGTGAAAATTGAAGAAAAAAAATTATATTTTGAGTTCCATCAGTTTGAAAAGTGCTTAAAATCATTATTTGAGGGTAAAAAAAATTTAGTGAGAAAATAATAACATCATTTTGCCAAAAATCTTGTGCTATAGTCCACAGTTTTTTATGAGAATTTTGGTCACAAAGAAGGTTTTTTTTATTATTTTTTTTTATACAGTTTCAGGGCATGAAATATTTATTTTTATTTTTTAATTTGATAATAAAAAAATAATTTTGTATTGAATATTATAAATTACTAATTTGAGCATAGATTAGAGGGCTCCGAGCTTCTCGGTGAGACCTTGGTTTTCGAAACTTAGGTTTCGACTAGCGGCGACGTAGGGAGGGATCTCTGCGGCGATCCTGGGTGCCGCGAGGGTTTCTCAGACCGTGGTGGTGGTTTTCAATCTAGGCGATGAGTGAAGAGGGCGATAGCAGCGGAGAGTGGCTGGGATTGCCTTCGCGGTTCTTGTCTGGGCTGCAGAGGAGGAGCGAGCACGAGTTGGGTCTAGCGGCGGCGGTCTAGGCTCGAGATTGCACAGTTTTTTAAGTAGAGCTTTGCAGCGAAAGTCTGTTTGGTTTGAGAGGTCGGGTCTCAGAGTTGAGGTTGGCAGTTCTTCGATCGCTGCGGGGGGATCTGCTGCAGAGTAGGAGGCAGAGGCTTCAGTGGTCGTTGCTCGAGATGGTGATGCACGGTTGGAGAATCCGGCCGCCAGAGCTATGGTGCGTCCCCGAAGAACAAACCGGCGGTGCCGGCGAAGGAGCAGTGAGCAGGAATGCGTCTCCCTTGTTGGCTCGGGTTTGGCCTTGGGTTTCATGGCCTAGGCTCAACCTTGGGCTGCTGGGGCTGTGATGACCTGGATTTTTGTTATTTAATTTTGGTAATTAATAATGGACCAATTGTACGAATAATTGTTATTGTGCTTTATTCGTAAGTTGTATGTGAAGTGGAATAGTTTTCGTACGTGTAATTATTCGAATTCCACAGTTTAGGAGGTCGTGTGAAGTTTTACTTTTTATACGTTGGGATTCTCGAAAAACTTCCCTCAATAAAGTTGTAGAGCGCGTCAATACGAGTTCGTGGACAAGCGGAACGCGTCAATCGGAGTTCGTATGACGAAGTTATGGCTTTCGAAAAAAGTTTTCGTTTTAGTATAAATAGAGAAAATCAGAAAATGAATTCATAATTCCACTTTCCATTTCCAGAAAGCCATTTTCTCTCTCTTTTCTCTCTCAGTCGACTCATTCAGAAACAAAACTTTCCGTCTGACCCTACCAGAACCCGGCGACCCGACCCGACCCGACTTTTCCGGCTGTTTCCGGCGATCTCTAGCCGTGAAACTTAGGTAGCTGATTCTTCTCCTCCGTCTGGTCATCTCTGTAGCATCCTCTAGCGGCGTTATCCACCGTGTAAGGCGCAGTTGGTGTTTTCGGACCCGACCGGAAGACATAGCTCCGGCGACTTCGGGGCTTCATGCTTCATTGGTTGAGTTCAAAGAAGGCCCCCTGATCGATCTATGGTGTTTGTTTGGATCGATTTACGTGGAAATCGGTTCAACTCTGTTTGAGCAAAAATCCAAAGCTTGTGAGGTTGTTTTCGACCTTTTATGCTTGTTTTTTGACTTCGTGCTAGTTATGAAAATTTACAAGCATGCTTAGATGAACAGCTTTGATGTTGGGAATTTTGTGAAATATTGAGTTTTGGCCGGCTGTGGTGGCTGCGTTATGGTAGCTTTCCGGCCATGTAGGGAACTATTTTTGGTATTGTATATGTTCTACTCGTTGATACGAGCGTTTTGATATATAATATGCAAATTTTGGAGTTTGTATGAATTTGTTATGATTTTTATGGTTTCATATCGGTTAATTTATTCAATCCGTGAGGATTTGAGCTTCCGATCGACTTGTGGTTTAGACGTATCGATCGTGGAAGTATTCCGGAGACTTTGGGAGGTCTCGGATGTGGTTTTGCCTCTATTGGCACCACTTTGGGAATTTTAGTTCAAAACAGGGGTTTCGAACTTAAATCAAATGTGGATCGTTACTAAGTTGGAACCCTATGTGATTAGGTACTTGACAAAGTATCTTGGACGGTTATTTTGTGGATTGGCTGCTTTGTTCTATATTGAAGACGCAGCGGGAGTTTCGAGGTGAGTAATCTCATAAGATTCATTATGAACGGAATTACCATTATTGTTTTAGCGTTAATTATTTAACTGCAAACTATAGTTGGTATTAGTAGGCATTCATGAGCGAATGACTACGTATATATATATATATATATATATTTACGTGAAATATATATATTCTTGTGAGTGATGTGTGATGAATAATATGCATGATGGTATTCATATTATTGTTGAATGCGACTTTTCAGGAAACAATATTGTGGAAAAAGATGTTTTCTATTGTTTTAAAAGTAGTGAATTTGATGTTACATGTTTGAGTCAAGCGTGACTCATTTTAGATGTATTGGTCCTTGTACCAATAGTCACAGATGGTGAGCAGGGATTGGGAAAGCCGAAACTAGATGTTTGTAACTTTTCTAGGTCGGGTGTGACCTACTTAATGTTTGACTTTAAGACTAGACAGGGTCTAAAGATCATATGTCATAGATGGTGACCTTGATGTTTGATTTTATGACCAGTCGGGGTCTGAAGATCATATGTCACAGATGGTGACCTTAATGTTGATTCTAAGACCAGACGGAGTCTGAATATCACATGTCACAGATGGTGACCAAGGCAGGAAATAGGTAATCACGTTCGTGGCCGGACGAGTGGTTACGATTTCAGTAGAGCTATAGTTTGTCTGTCATTATAGCTTATGTGGGTAACGGTCGAGGTTACTGGAGACTCATAAGTATGTAGTTAAAGGAGAGTTCCGAGAGTATTATTCTTTTATCGTCTAGATGAGACTTGAATTTCTTCTTGATGGTTAAGTTAGCAAATAGAACATTGTCACAGCGATGATTTATGTTGTCCGAGATGAAGAAGGGTGCCATGAAGGGGACTGAAGAGCTGTTAAGCAGGAGTCTAAAAGAAAAGGATTTTCTTTTGAAGAGAAATGAAACTTAGGTAGCTTGTAGGAGTCGAAAGAGTGAGAGAGCAAGTGAACAGAGGGATGGGGTTGCTATTCTTCAAAGAAAAATGGAAGCTTAATCGGAAGGAAGCTATGGAGGAGGGTTGTTAGAATTGGGTGGGGAATTGAAACATGATGCTTCTGCCATGATGGTGCTAGAAGCCTAGAATAACATATCAAGGGAAAAGAGGTAAGCAGAATTGAATCGGAAATTGAACTAGTGAGAAGAAGAATTCAGAAGTGCTGCAATCGATTTTAGACCCGTGGGTGCATGGAGAAAATTACTCCATACACCTAGGGAAGGTTTTGCAATTCACAGGATCAAGATCAAGAGCTGTTAAGCAGAAGCTCTGATACCATGAAGAGAAATGGAATTGCTTGATTAAAGTAGATAATAGATTACAAAGGAGAACACATATTTAAACTACTACAAGCATAGAGATGCCAAACAAGGCGTGGCAGACAAGATTTTTGTCTTGATGTATTTGCTCCAGATTTATCTTGGCTCGTAGCATAAGGATGGACATTGGCATGCTTGTGAGCAGAGTGCAGAATTGCTTCAGGCTTCAGTCTGTTCTAGTGCTTCAGATATAGTAGAGAATCTTGTCAGATGGTCCACTGCATTGCTTGTATGTTTGCTAGGATTGCTGGTATGCTGATATCAGTTTTCAATCCTAAATTAGGATTATGCTTAGTGTCTAATCCCATACACTTAACACTTTTGATGGAAAGGTTATGGAGTGTTAGAAGGAATCATGGTTGCATGGTTTCCTTAAGCTGATTTGTGTGAGTTGTTGATTAATGTTCATGAGTTACTCATACAAGCTTTCATAAGCTTACTGGGTTTGTTGTGTGGAAACCCGGTGCACTATTCAATGGTGTAGGGGTTAATCCTGCAAGTCAGGGTAATCGTGGCTGAGCTGAGGTAGCTTGTTGGCAGCTAAACGGGTAGGAAGCAAATTTTGTTGGCTTTGCCATTGTTATGACTTCCGCTATGTAGTAAGCTCTGAGGAGCATTTACGTTTTATTTTGTTATGACAATTTAATTCGTAAGTTATGTAATATGTGACTCTGTGGAGCGGGTCAATATTTGAAAATGTGGGTTCAAGGCATCAATATGTACTTGCTGTAAAGGGAAGATGTCTCCATGTATTTTGTATTAATGGTTGAACAATCGCGCATGTATAATTACGGGATTATATACTGATTTTTATTGTGTTAATCAGGGGCATAACAAGGGTAGGGGCCAATTCCTACTAGGCAATGTTTGACTTGGGCTTGGGCCTACGGGCTTGGGCTCATATCAAGGCAATCTGGGCCCTAATGTATTAGGGTATGAGCTGTTCAAGGGTGGATTAGGTTCTATGAGTCTTCTATGACGTTTCTAGTCTCTTGTTTATACTACAATTGCGTGATTGGCAAGTGAGGGCTAGTTGAATGATTTCTTTTCCGTAGGAGGCGAGGTTTTTTTCATTCTTGTATAGGATCGCTTAAATGTGAGTGTCTCAGTGATCTTTAAAGGTTTGATTTAGCTTAGGTAGGTTACTCCGAATTTTCTCGCATGATTTCTTATTTAAGTTTTGGTAGACTTTAGCCTTTGCTGTTGTTCTAATGAATTCAACTTTTATTTAAAAAAAAAAAAAAAAGTTTAATAGTTAGAGACTTATAATATAATGTTACATATATCATCATTATATCAAATCCACTATAAATTTTTTGCACAATATCCACTTACAACGAACAAAATTACTAGACATATTGCTAATCATCTTTTAACACTTACAAGAATTCTAAAAGTTACTATCAAATATTGTAAAAACTTAATTAAGAAGTGTTTTTTTCTCAAATCACTCCTGAATTTCCGTTGAAGCATATACTAAAACAAACACATTAAATTTCGAAAGAGGAAGTGTTTACAAGTGCTTCCTCTTAATCTAGACATATGAAAATCGTAGAAGTACTTCTATAACTCAAAAAAAAAAAGTTTTGCTATGGATACCAAATGTTACCAGAAGCATTCATAATGCCTGCTAACACTGGGCCTAGAAATCAATTGCTTGTCCTAGAAATCATTGGGCCTACAAAATCGACTAGCAGGCCTCAGGCCCTAACCAGTGGGGCCTTTCCCCTCCTCGTCTTCTTTTTCCTAAACTTTCAGTCAGGAAGTTCCAGAGCCTTCAAGAGGTTTCGGGAACCTGAAGTTTAAGCGGTGCTCCACACTTCCTTTTTCTATTATATATAAACCATTTGCTGCTACCTCAATAATTCTCCTTGACAATTTCCTGTTTCCCATCAATTAGCAGAACCCAAGTCATAGTTTTCTAGGGTTTCTTTTGCTCAGACAAAGCAACAATGGCCGGAGACGCACCCAACTGGGATGGACTGCTCAAATGGAGTCTTGCCCACTCCGACGGCACTCGCCCTAATCGAAATTTGAGGTATGTTATCTCCCAAAATCTTAGTCAGTCTGCAATTTCCTGTGTTTTGATTTGTGTGAGATGAAATTGAGTGGGTTTGTGGTTGTGGTTTACAGCGATGAGGATCGAAAATGGTTTATGGAAGCTATGCAAGCTCAGAGTGTTGACGTTGTAAAGAGGATGAAGGAAATAACTCTTGTGATGAAAACTCCTGAGGAGGTTTTGGAAGCTCAGGGAGTTACTGCTGCTGACATTGAAGGTACCTCATTTCATTTCTTGCTTTATTTTAGTACAAATGGTCGTGTTCAAGTTTTCGGCTTTTTTATTTTTGAACTATAGCTTATTGGTTTTGTTAGTAATTGTTTGTGAACTTGGCAGATTTGTTGGATGAGTTGCAGGAGCATGTTGAGTCCATTGACATGGCCAATGGTAAATTTTTCAAACCTTTTTCGTTGAATGTAGTCTCTGTTGTGTGTTTTGTTGTTGATTGATAATTGGGTATTGTATGTGATGAAGGTCATTGAAATGTACTGGCAATGTTTAATTAGCTGTTAATTTTATGTGTTATAGATCTTCACTCCATTGGTGGTTTGGTCCCTCTACTCGATTATCTGAAGAACTCCCATGCTAATATTCGAGCCAAGGCTGCAGAAGTTGTGACCACGATTGTGCAGAACAATCCCAAGAGCCAACAACTGGTTATGGAAGCAAATGGCTTGGAATATTTGTATTCTTTGTTCACATCCGACCCTGATGTCACTGTTCGCACCAAAGCTCTTGGTGCAATATCCTGTAAGTGCTGTTTATAGAACTGTCAATTGTATTTGCTTAGCTGTACATGCTTAAGTTTTGAAGCCACTGATTGCTATGCTCTGATGCTTTGCAAATGGATGACTCTTTCAGCTTTAATTCGGGACAACAAACCTGGTGTCATTGCATTTCGTCTAGCAAATGGTTATGCAGGCTTGAGAGATGCTTTATCTTCTGAAAGCGTGAGATTTCAGAGGTAATCAAAGGATTTACTTTTCATCTTCAGTTCCTTGTATTTTGCCTGCTATTTGCAATCTTTGTTGTCTCTCATTTAGTCTCCCCAATGATGCATTTCTCATGAAAGTTGACCATTGTTTTTCAGGAAAGCTCTGAACTTGATTTCTTACCTTCTGCGTGAGAATAGTTCTGATTGCAACATAATAAGTGACCTAGGATTTCCACGCATAATGGTGCACCTTGCCTCCAGCGAAGATCTAGAAGTGCGAGAAGCTGCACTCCGGGGCCTACTTGAGCTGGCTCGAGAAAAAACTGGTGGTGCCAAGGTGACACTAGCTGAAGAAGATGAGAAATTGAAGCAGCTTCTTGAAGACCGAATTAAAGGTATCAGTCTGATGTCTCCTGAAGATCTTGGAGCAGCTAGAGAGGAGAGGCAGCTGGTAGATTCCCTATGGGGTGCCTGCTATAAGGAGCCATCTTCTCTTCGTGAGAAGGGGCTTCTTGTGCTTCCTGGGGAAGATGCACCGCCACCTGATGTTGCAAGCAAGCATTTTGAGCCTCCCCTTAGAGCATTCACTCCAAATCCTGCTCATATAAAACCTGATACTGAGAAGAAAGAAACTCCTCCACTGCTGCTAGGCGCAGGCCCTCCTCCCGAGGCTAGAGATGACTCAAATGGGAGGTTACAGTGATATAACCATGGCTGTTCTTGGTAGCTAGTCAGAATTTGTTTATGTATCATCCTTTTGGTTGTAATTTGCTTTGGCCCTTTTCCATATAGATTCTGAAGCTTTATTCTGCATCCTTTTTGCGTAGCGGGGTTTTATTGAAACAAGGCTGAATTACAAGTGTAGTAATTGAGAAGTATGATTTTTTTTTTTTAAATTTAAAATAGTGGATTAGGCGATATTAACAATTCGTTAGAGGTCTTTGCGCAGAGCGCCTTCCCCGTAAAGAGGAAGCAACCACTACACCCAGCAGAAACATACATTGCATATGATTTGATACTTGACAACAAACAAGGGCAATTTTATACTGAAAGTGAGATTAAGGAGAATATCCAAGTTCAGTTGGGTATCTCATTCACAAACTCTAGGCATTGGTACAATTAAGGGTTTGAAGATTAACAAATCAATAGCAAGGTTCAGTACAAATGATGACCCTGACCACAGTAAAGGGTATGAATGATGATGATGACACAAGTTGCCCAGATCATGATGGCCTGGCATTCATATTTCTTTTAAAGTATACCACACTACAAAAGACAGTTCAATCCAATATGATCAACGAAAATACAGCTACAGAAAATTAGACGTGGACAGGGTAGGAGAGAATCATACATGGTGTGCCATACCTACCAGGTAACCCCGTTTTACAGTCAAAAGGCATTCGGCCTCCATGATCCTTGTATGGCACCGAAGAAAAACGAGCCCCATCTCTAAACCAAAAGGAAAAGGACTCTACAACAATAATCACAAAAGAAAGCAAGTAGCTGATGTGCAGGAAAAGATCCACTATTCTTTTGCATCAATAATCCGAAGACCAACTTTGCCGAGTATGTTTTTACTCATTCCCCAAATTTATTGAACCATCCTTCATCAGCTTTATGCTTAGGCTGTTAAATCTCCCTCTTGAGTAATGCCGAGAAGCCTTTCTCCAATCTGTCCCGGTCTTCATCATAGCAACAAATTCATCATAACTGATAAGCCCATCCTGCATCCACACAAAAAATAACATCAGTCCATCATCTGCCATATCATAGTTAAAACATAAGCAACTGCTTGGGCCCTCACCTTATCTGTGTCCACTTCGTGAAAGATGTCGTTTGCTACATCTGTACAATCATCTGCGCCATCTTCCATCAAAGCATCGCGGAGTTCGTCTGGCTCGATGTAGCCATTGCTATTCTTGTCAAAGTACGAAAATGCCTTGTGAAGATGCTCATCATTGGCCATTCTCTGTAGGTGGAGGGAAACAGCAACAAACTCTCCATAGTCAAGGGTTCCCTTTCCATTAGTATCAACCTGTTACAACAACCTCACCCAATCAAAATCATGAGACAGATATTGACAGAAAGAGGACTGGTGAAGATCAATACAACATGATGGCAATCAATCTAACAGGACACCACAACAGGTAACACAAATAAGCTTTTTCATCACTTTCTCCAATGGTTCCTTTTCCATACAAATGACATATATGTAATATGTTTCCCACAAGTGATTCGAGACGGATAATTGTTTCCAAAGTGAAAAGTTTTTTGGGTTTAGTGAAAAGTTTTTTGGGTTTAGAAGTCTAAAGACAAGTAGGACATGTCTTAGCAGTGTCAAGGAAGGTCATGTCCAGATGAAAAATGTCTTTTAGAACTGCCCTCAATGAGGAAACCATAAGTCGCAAACAACAAACCAATAACTTATGTCATTGGGTAAGGAAGCTCATCTAAGACTAGTAACAAAGGCTGTCTAAGCAATGTGGAAATATTCTGTTGAACAGCCTACCGTCCTCGTCAATTGAAGCTTACCTGCTAGAACACTAGTTGCAGAATCCCAACACTGATGATTTATGAAAGGCTGGAACATGCAATGAGGTGGATAAAGCAAGACATCCTGCTGTAAGTGTGAGGCCCAATTTAACAGCCTTGAGTGAAGCATCTCCTAAATGAGCTAAAAAAAAGTTTGGGCTTGAAGAAAACCCAAAGAAGCCATCTAACTAATATGAGGTTATGAGTTAGGCAGAGGGTCCCTATCTGATATTCTTAAACCCAATCTTATACGGAACATCATATCTCACTACTAATATGAGGTCTTTACTGTTAAAAATGGATGAGATGATTAGCCTTTGTCTAATTAATATGATACTTATGTTTAATGCACAAGAGACTATGCAACAGGTGAAGTCATGGAACAGTCAACTGTTAATTAAAGCAAGCTATGAAGTGATACTCACGGCTTCTATAAGCAATTGAACGTCTGACTCGGCAAGTTGTGATCCATAATTCTTAAGTCCTGATTTTAACTCTTCAATTGAAACAACGCCATCATTATCAGTGTCCATCTTCTTAAACATCTCTTTAATGTCTTCCACTTCTTCCTTGGAAAAGAAATCAGCAATAACCTGTTTGAAGTTCAGAAAAATTGTTCATACATTCAAAAATACTACTACAAACAGAAAACACAAGAAGTTTTGCAAGCAGTCAACTAACCCTCAGAGCCTTTCTTTTGAATCTGTTCATCATGGAAAACTGCTTAAGCCTTGACTTGACAACATCTCCCAGAGGAACATTTGGAGCTTTCTTAGCATTTGTGAGCCAAGGATGCTCTGGGAAAAGAAAACAGACAGACATCAGTTATAAATTAACTACACCTTCTGCTTGCACATAACAAACTGTATTTGGTACTTAGTTAAGTTAAATATAACAAGATGGCAAAGAAATGGCTGAAAAAACCATTCTACCTAGTATAATTCATCAGTACTTAGTTAAGTTAAATATAACAAGACGGCAAAGAAATGGCTAAAAAAATCATTCTACCTAGTATAATTCATCCTCACAACAAAATAGCGCATATTGATGTACGTAGCCACAAATAGCCATGGCAAAAAACTTGCAATTTTCCCTAACCAATTTTACCATTCGATGGCATCAGAAGGTATCAGAAGGACCAGAAAAGTACCAAGCACTTGCTTTGCAGTTAATCTTAGCTTTGGGTCTGGCTCCAACATTTGCTTCACTAAACTCTTGGCACCCTCTGAAATACTCGGCCAAGGATCACGTTTGAAATCTATCAGCCCACGGAGAATTGCTTGTGCAACCCCTTGTTCAGACTCTGCATAGCCATGCAAAAGTTAAAATAGAAAGCCCTTTTTACGGAGGAAAGAGATAAGAGAAGTAAATTTAGCATCAGGGTCATCCATAGAAAGAACACTGACAGGAAAAGAGGGAAGTGTTAAGCTTTTGGAAAGGAAGAAGGAAAAGTAGGAAATAATTACCGGCCCAAAAAGGAGGAACCCCACACAACAAAATATAGAGTATAACTCCAGCACTCCATATATCTATTTCAGGCCCGTAATTCCGCTTCAGCACCTCAGGAGCCATGTAATATGGACTTCCAACAATTTCTGAGAACCTCTCACCTAAAACAAGGAGAAGTTAGGATTACATGTAACAAGAAGAAATTAGCATAATGAGTGAAAATGGTAGGCCAGTCATGCCTACAATGTTATAATTTTCAGCAATAAGGACTTCGGGATTTCCTAACTTACACCCCACAATAGAGTTGTAAAAAAAAAAAAGACATATACAATACATATGTATATTCTTGTGAACCTCTATGGTTGGAAATAGAGTTTGTAACTCATTCACTTTCCACTTAAGAAGCTCTTAATTTCTTATCAAAAATGGAGAAATGTTCCTTCAACCACACTTGCTGTTCTGGTATTCGAATATCCATCTCTTAGAATAGCTCAAAACTATTTCGGATTGATGTTTTTTTTTCTCAATTTAATGGTCTGTTTAGCTGTTACAGCATTCTCTTGCTAGCTACTGTAAAAAACTCTTTCAAGTTCGTTCATTACCTGAACGAAGCACCTATATTAGATTTCATTTCCTCCAGACTAAGAAGTTTAACTTCCAGCTGCTAGCAACTAAGGTTTCTCTAGCACCACTCTTCTAGCATTCACAGGGAGTTCACAGGATTGGAGAACCTAAGACCAAGAAACAAATTTTGGAAGCACTATAGAAACTCATCCAAAGTTAAGTGTAAAATTAAGAAGAATTGACGTTAAGTATGGTGCAACTTCTCTAATAAGACACGACACATGTATTACTAGACTCTATTATCTTAACCACGAATGCTGTACTTGCCCTTCATCTCTTTAACTTCCATATTATTGCTAAGCTCTGCGCGAGTCCTTTAATTCCTTGCAGCATTACAAGAACCCCAGCTCATTTATCTTTTCCCCACATCACCCATTCAAACTCACATACACAAAGAGAAAAGATAGTTAAACCAATTAATATTTCCATAGCTTCCACTTCTAGCGAGCTGAAATGAATGTTTTCGGCTACGCATCCAAGACTGAGATTGCAACATAAGGCTAGGAACCATGAAATATGACTTTTTCACTAAGAGCCACATCAGCATCCATTTGTGTATGGTACATTAACTGAACCTGACTGTGGAGCAGTAAACACTAGAGGTATTGCAATAGAATAAACAACACAGATTCAACTGCTCTACAGAACTAAACCACAGTTCAAGCTTTACGAACCACTATAAATCAGTAAGTACAAATTCATCGAATATGAATAATCCAAGACACAAGTGACGCCACAATAATAAGCCAAATAAGTCTCGGCAGACGTCAAATCAAAACTCTTCAAGACACTATACAGATATATTTACACACACCCACACACACTAGTAATTGTTTCAATTCGAAGACTAGCATTGCAAGAATCAAAAGCCCTATGTTCAAATTGGTACCTGGCTTGAAGAATATAGACAATCCGAAATCGATAGCCTTGAGAGGCGAGTTCTCCTTCTTGTTTGCAAACAGAAAGTTCTCCGGCTTCAAGTCCCTGTGTATGACTCCATGCTTGTGACAGAGCTGCACAACCTCCACAATAGTCCTCGTCACCGCGGCGGCGGCTCTCTCAGTATAATGCCCCCTGGCCACAATCCGATCGAAGAGCTCGCCGCCCTCGCACAACTCCATGACCAAATGCACGGCGTGGTCGTCTTCACAAGCCTCCTTCAAGCTCACAATACTCGCATTCTTGGGCAGATGCTTCATTATCGCCACCTCGCGCCGTACGTCCTCCACATCCACCGCCGTCCTCAGCTTCCGCTTCGAAATGCTCTTGCAGGCCAAGAGCTCCCTGGAGCTCCGGTCAATACAGAGGTAGGTCACCCCAAACTCGCCGCGGCCGAGCTCCCGATCCACCAGGTACTTCTCATCAATGTTCTCCTTGGGCACGCCGGTCAAGACAGTCGTCGGAGCCTTCTTGCCGGCACTGGAGTCCCTCCGGCCGTGATCGTGGCCGGAAAAGCTCGATTTCACATCCTCCCTGGCAACGGCCGCCGGAGATCTGCAACAATTTCCCATTTCTAAACCCTCGGCTCGCACCACCACTCCACGGATCTCACCGAAACCCTAACAACCCCTGCGCTAGGGTTTCCACATGATAATGCGGAAGCCCTAAGCCTCAATCTAGCAGTACCGAAATCAAAAAGAAAGAGAGAGAGAGGGATGAAAAGGTGTGGAGAGACACAGTGAGGTCTAGTGTATAGTACGGTGTACCTTCGCTGTGGAGCTGAGAGAGTGAGAGAGAGTGATGGTGGTTTTGTGAGAGAGAGAGAGAGATTTATTTATTATATTTTGAAAATTTTATAATAAGGGAAAGAAGAAAGTTATTACATTTAGAGAATATTTTATGTTCTTCTTTGGTTCTGGGACTTTTGTCGGCTAATCGAGGAGGGGTTGGTTTGAACGGGACGGAAGAGGAGGGAGGAGGACGGGGTGGGTTGGCCGTTGCGAGGGTTTATATGTTATTGTTGTTGTCCTTGGGTTTGGGATTTTGGGATTTCTTTTATTTTATTTTATTTTTGGGTGTATATTAATTAATTATTAAGCAACACCTACCTAGAACCAGAGGCCAGGGCTAAAAGAAACAGACAGAATGATAGGGGGTGATTAATTAATGAATTTTGTTGTGATGCCCCTCAATTTGAGGTCATTCCAATATTCTTCCTTAATTAGATTTGGGTTTCTATCTCCAAGTCAGGTTCTTGCCTGAAATTTTGATTCATTTCCTCACATGGAACATTGCTATATTTGAGAAGGTGTGGGATAAAAATAAGTGAGATGGAAATATGAATTGAAAGGAGGTGTATTTTTTTTATTATGGGGAAATTTCTTATACATTAATGACTTCTCTGTCTTAATATTTTAACATATGAAACAAATGCAACAAAAAATTATAGCCCAAATGCGGTAATCTATAAAACAACCCCCCAAAAATAGAGAGCTCAATTCATACCATTGATTACTAAAAAATATTGAGAAGTTACTTTCTTTGTTGAGAAATATAATAGTTGTTGAAAAAAGTTGATATAATTTTGCCACAATCTTTTTAATTTTTTTTTTTTATGTGCCACGGTTAAGCTTGTATCTTTTATTTGTGTATTATATTCCATCAAAATATGTTACGAATTCTCTCAAATAAGTAATGTTCTGATGACATAATATGTTCATAAATTACCTTCAATTTAAACTATCGTTTGTCCTAAGTCGGTGCATAGAATAATTTCCACCTTTTACAATAAAAGTTTGGTACTCAAATTGAATCAAATTAAATAGAATATTTTTATAATGTAATGAAGTTCATATTTACTATCTTGTGCGGAGTGTCAACCCCATAAAGTCCTCATCAGTTTTCACAACACACATTTACTTAGTTAGTAAGGTGCACAGCATGAAGATCAAGGTAAACAAGCTCACTTCATTTTTAACTCCTTGCATCCAAAGCTCAAGTAAGTCTACAGCTAAGAATTACATTGTTTGCTTGACTACAATCGCTTTACAAAACACTTTGTTTTCTTTTTAATGACACTGAGCAAGCATGAATTAGGGGATTCAATACTTGGGGTGAAGCAAAGAAAGTACTTAGGGTGAAGGAGGATTCAGATGTAAAGAGAGCAAGTGTAATGGGCAATAATTATAATAACCAAATAGCATGAGGGCTTAAACAGGATTAAGGAGAATGTCAGGCCACAATGAGAAAAAGCCAAACAGAAAAAGAAAAACTCTGAAAATCAAGAAGAGAATATGCTGCAATGCTGTCTGTTTTATTAGTGAACATTGGAGATTAAAGAGGGACTTGTTGTCTGCTCCCTTTTGTGTTCATTGGGTTCAATTCAATTCTCAAATTAAAGACTGGTTATGAGTGAGTGGGTCTCGTTTGACACTCTTAACAACTTTTTTGATATATTTTCTTTTGCTTCTGTTTTGCTTGCATCCTCAGGTTGGAGAAGAACTTGATCATTTTGTTTGAATGTGGGCTTGATGTAAATTGCTGGGTCCAATATGTTGTACAACACAAGATTACTTTTGCAATTTTAGATTAATTTTCATTAGTTTGATCTATAAGCAATGACAAATTAGTTCTAGGCCTCCACACAAGTCGATTTTCCTTTTTCGAGCTCCTTCTACTTTCAATCTTTTCGGTCATCCTAACCTCCGGTTCCGCATGCCACTCCGGTCGACTTTGTTTATTGGGGTAGTGAGTAAAAGTACTCAGTTACGTAATAAGTACATAGGTAATGGATCGAAACCCGCAAGTAAAAAAGACTATATCCAACTAATGTAACAAGCGTAATGGGATATCAAGCGTAGTTAGTGTAATTATTTCTCGATCATGATCCGAATTAATCTGACTGCAGGTAAAGCTGGGTCAATGAGCTCTCTAATCAGTCTAATTAATCCGAGACTGAAAGTGTGAGAGAAACATTTGAATGTCCCCTGATCGGAGGACCAACACACAACAAGATTAAAAGAAGATATCCAACATACAACTACTTCTCGAGTGTGGTATTGCCAAAACTCTTTTCTGGAAAAAGCAATCATGGCAAAAATGCTTCTACGAAAGACCAACAAAGGCAACATGCAATGTCACAAAGTAAAGAGTGCGGCCGAAATGCCAAAAGAAGAACATCATATAAGAAAAAATCATTGATTAACAACAAAGAAATTCTGTGCATATGTGACACTAGTAGAGTAGCTCATTCTCCAAAAAAAAAAAAAAAACTAGTAGAGTAACTATATATTCATGTATTTTTGAAGAATTAAAGATATTTAAACTGGTTGTTAAGTAATAAATAAACACAAATCCAAGGCTGAAGATAAAGGCAAGAGAGTGCACCGGATACCCCTTCATCTTCTACCTCTGCTCATTTCCAAGTTCCTCCATGAAAGAGTAGGGGTAATATGTGAAGTGGTGGGCAGTAAGCACAGCTTCCCGAAAGCTCTAATGATGTCTCGTAACATAATTGTGTATCTTTGCGAGTGTTTTTGGGGTTTTTGATGAAGTGATGATATTAGCATTTATTTGTGTTTTAGTTTTTTTTTCCGGTTTTGATGCTCCTCGCTCACTTTAATAAATCATGAGTTAAAAAGTTTTATTTTCAGTTTAGCAACTTTTAAGTGTGCAACCTAATTAATTTGTAATAGCTATGTGTATTATTTGCTAAAAGTCTTTCCGTTTAGGACAAATATGATACAAGTGTAATTTTGTTGCTACGAGACAAGCTCTAGAGTTGTAATACTCTGTTATTAACATCATACGATTTTTTACTTTTTAAACCCTACCACCATCCTTGATGAGGCTGCAATACATGACCTCTCAAATGAGAAGTCTTGTAACCTTACCAAACACATGCACTTAAAATATTAAGCGTCTACCCCAATATGAACCTCTAACCTCAATACGTTCGTTGAATATTATATTTATTCCCATTAGAATAAGAAAAATACAAAATACATCAACACACTTATTAACAAAAGTAGTGAAATTGAACTCTTATAATCAATAACAGACATGGAGGACATTTGTCAATCAACAAACATGTAGTTTATTGATAGTTTATATTTTTTTTCTATGTTCAACTCTCTTAAGCCCTTTAAGTCATAGTATTATAAAGATGCTAATCATGATTGTGAACTTTGACTCTAAATTGAAGGGAATCAAACCCCTTAAAATCCTCCGATCAATGTTACGAAGTGAAACACATGCAAACTTGGGACATAATGTGACCAATCCAACCACTTGGACTAAGAAAATGCTTCTTCCGATTCTTCCGGTTTTTAACTTTGACCAATTTAGTTCTGATTGTAATAGAGATTTCTTTTTTCTTCTAAAAAAAATGTAATGAAGGTGAAACACATGCAACACTATTTACGTAACAGAGTCAAACATCAACGATTAGAAATATATAGCTCAATGAAGACCAACATAAAATTCAGTCGAAAAGTGAATACGGCATGAACCTAAATTATTGTATAAAAAGAGAAGATCGAAGGTCCTGACAATGAGATCGACACCGATACAGTCCCTACTCCTCTCGATTCATAGCTAGCCCACCTTATTTAGTGAAAGGTCATTCCCTCCCACTCTCATTCCGCAAATAAAACAAACACGAACAAAGAAAAAAAACAAAAAGGAAAGTATAGCTACTAGGAGGCTATTAATGACTTGCACTGTGAAAAAAACTATATCTACATGCATTAATCGTTACGATCGAGTTACGGAGGAATGTCGGGTCATTTCATATATATAATGCAACTTTGATTTTATTGAGTTTTGAGTTTTTTTTTTTTTTTTTTTTTTAAAGAAAGAAGGAAATGGTGTTTGAGAATTGAGATGATGGGTAATTGGGGAGTACTGCAAGATATTATTCTCTCTCCTTTAATATATGTGAATATATAATTTAACAAAACCACCAGTACCCACTATCTGAGTAGGCGTGTCGATCCTCTGAGTAGCCGTCGGCTCTCTTCACCAACATTGGGGCCACCGCTCTCCTCCAATATCAAAGGGAAATCGAAGTCGACGGAGAAGGCCAAGACTGCCACCTCCGAGTACTAGGTTGTCATGTATAGCTGGTACTTTCATTATGAACAAGAGAAAGAATAGAGAAGCGTACACACGTTAGTTTCTAAGGCTCCACATTATTCAGTAACCACCCGTGGTCGAAGAAAAACGATTGTGCCCCTCGGGCCTCGGCACACTCGGTTGTCACATTGTCGAAAAAAGAAGAAAAAAAATTGTAGGATTAGTTCTATCTCTAAACTTAATTATGGTAAGGTCTCATTTCAATCTTAAATTATAGTATAATTCGTATATCAGTTCTCTATTCAAAATCATTTATTTCAAACTAAATTTCTAACTCCACCGTCGATGATGACTCAATATGAGGTTGAAGTTCAAGCTTTGAATACTACAAGATCGACTTGGTGCTAGATCTAATCTTTACGTCCGTACTATGCATTTTCACATCCTACATGTGAAATCACAATGTAACGTGCACAAAATGAAGTCTGGCTTCCATTTTTGGGAGCTGCAAATACAAGCGGCTGTTGCCAATCTGCCATTGTGTAAGCAATAATAAGCTCTGTTGTTGTTGTTCTTGTTGATCTTTCCAGCTAACTTACTAAATCTGGCTTGACTAGAAAGCCTGGTTAATTGGACTTTCGGATTATGAAGGTGACTCACGTAATTCCAGAAAATGATGAGATCGACTACCACCCAATGAGGAAACAAAAGTCAAAGTGTATAATCGATTAAGATCAAAGCATCGCAATCGAAAAACAGAGAACTACTTTCTTTCATGTAAAACATCAATCATGCGTCGGATGGTTCGTCATCTTTTGTATCTTTCACTCTTTGTTTCAACCTTGCCAAGTACAAGAGAGATTTACTTTGCTGCTAGACTGCTAGTGCGAGGACAATAATTATTATCACAACACAGCTAGGGTTTGATGAGGATGATAAAGATCTCTGTATTGGACACTTAAAAGGGCTTTTTTACTTCTCCTTCTTTTTCTTTTCTTTTCCTTCGTTTTTTTTTTTAGAGAAGGAAAACCAACCAATAACCATTGGCTTAGGACTAATTATCAGTGAGGTTCTTGCTATATCAAGTGTTCACGTTTGTTGATGTTTTTCATTTGCGTCTGATGCAATGTAGTATTCGAGTTAGCCAGAGATATTGCGTCTGATGCATTGGTGGATTGACACTTGGGGGCTGAATGAACATGATCGATCCCATTCAGTTGCCAGGTTTTTTTACTTGTGAAATAAAAAGGGATTCTATTTTTGATGATTGGGCTGGGATGTTGAACGTAGTAATTGCCACAAAACACTTGAGGGTCCAATTAGAGAAATTGAAGAGTAAATAAAGCAAGTTAGGGTGTGTCCTATAACTTAGTAATATTGGATTGTAGAATGAAAACGGAGAATTAAACTATAAGTTTTTAAGATATAAATACATGTTCGGTACAAGTATTTCAAAACTTGAAATATTAAAAACTTATCTATCATTTAAAAAAAAAAATCTACAACACTTGGTTTAGTTTTTCCTCAGTAATAATGAAAGATTGACTATTTTGTTTGTATTGATTATGAATCTTTTATTGGTTGTTATGAGAAAAGAAACAGAGAATTGTGAAGGAGATTGAACAAGAAGAATCAAATCCCTCAATTTTGTTTATAAAATATATCATATGAAGTTGCAAGCTCTTGAATCTTTAGTTCAAAAAGATAATTCAATCAAATGTCTTAACCAATTAGTTGTTAATTCCTCTTGCCCATGCGATAATCCAATTATATTGAAGCATAGAATACCAAAGCTTTCACCCTAAATCATCCGTATAAATTAGATCTGACATGTGAAAGAGGGATTTTCTAAATCCTTCATTCTTCTCTACTGTATGATTCTGCAAGTTTCAATTGATTGAAAAATACAGGGAAGAAGAAAGTTCAAACAGCAGATAAAGTAGATGAGATCATGAGAAGAGAGGATAAGTCTCAATGGAAATTGTGGGAAAGAAATAGAGAAAAATCAAAAGAGAGGAGAAGAGTTTGTGGATCTATGTGCTTAAAAGTAAAAAAAAAAATATATCTCTAATTGCAGGACATGTTGTTCTCAGGAAACAATGAAAACGTCAAAAAGTCATTTCCCATATTTATTCATAGTTCTCGAATTGTTTCCTAAAATTTGTTTTCCTTGTTTTTCAAATTTAATGCACCGAACGCAAATTACATAAATTTTTGAATTTGTAAAACAAAAAACAGTATCGTAAAATGATACCGAACGGGCCCTTAGTGTCTAAAACTCCGCTTCATACAATCTCTAAAAGAACAAATTTTAGAATTTACCATCGATAAAACATATGTAAAAAGAATTACCTATACAATAATACAATACTAGCTCGCTTAATAAGCCCTATGTGATTACATGATTTAGGGTTTTGGGTCTCTAAATTTGGATTTGACTTTGATTGATTCACTTTTTTCTAAGAAAATATATGGGAATATCTGAGCTAGGTTTACTGCGTGGTATGCGTGACCAACTCCTTGGTGGCTTATATTTCATATACACACTTAAAATGTCGTTTCGTTGCGGCAACTGTGAAAAAGGTCCCAATTTCATGATGAAGGGATTTTTTTAGCATAGCACTGACTTGTTCATCACACATTTCAAATTACTTTCAACCCAAGTCTTGGAATTTTTATAATACCCTTTGAATTTGAAGATCAATATCATACAATAATCCTAACTCCCATTTTCATTAGTCAAAGTCACTTCCATTTTCAACTACAAAATATTGACGCTTTGCCAAAAATCAACAACTTAATACTATCATTTCCCTTAATTTCCTTTAATTTCATTTTCCCCTCATGTAGTAGGTGAAGTATGTCTCCATTCAGGGCAATAAATTCTTTTTATGGCACTAATTTGTAAAGTAGTTGATTCGAGAGCATACCACTTATATATGAAAAAATAATTAATGTCAAAGGATATTATCCAAAAATTGCCTCTTATTAAAACAAAATCTTACACTCTTGGGAGGAGATTTTGAAGGTTGAGTTAGTCACTCAAAAAAAAAAAAAAATAGAGAGAAAAAATGGAAATTATTCTATGCACCGACGGTGTAAATGACCCAACACTTATAAGATGATCTCAATACTTAATATTTATAATTAATATTTTTATTAATAACTTAAAAGTGTATTTAATATAATGTAACCATCCATTTATGTCAATACAAGTGCACGTCGTTGCACTGAATCATCTTCCGAGAAAAAAAAAAGAAAAAAGAGATTCACTAAAACTGCTATCACATGTTGTTGTGCTTGGATATCTATAAAAGAGAGGTTACTTTTAATTTCATTTAGTAATGACTGACATGTGGACACAGTGATTCTTCATGTGAGAGCGGATTTCTAGTAATGGTTTATATGTGGAGTAACACCAATATTTATTTATGTAAAATATGTAATCATTAAATATAATATATCTGAGCGATATAAATGAGGTAAGATTCTTTTAGATCTTTCTATTTTCTTTCTGAAAAAAGAAGAAGGTTATTCTAATTTTTTTTGATCTGATAGTAAGATTATTCTAAGGTAGTCCCTTTCTCATCCTTTTCAAAACAATTGGCCTTTGCCATTGTCTCATCAAAGAAGACGGTCAGTCATGTAACCAAAAAAATATATATATGGTCAATGAACAATCCACGTTTTAGTGTTTTACCACTTCTTTCTTAATTTTTACCAATTTAATTAAAGGCTGTGTGCCCTCTCCTCCTTTGTGTCCTTCCCCCTCAGCAGGTCCAATTTGGTAATCTTGTCTGCATTGTTTATGACGTGGCTCTCTTGTATTGGTTGAATACTACCTTGTCGGGTCAAATAATTCGTGTAAAGGACTTGAATGGGTCGCACCAACCCACAAATTAATGTGAACCATGAAACTGGGGGGCCCAGGGCTTTCTCAATTCTCGTATCTGCATGCACGCCACCTGGAAAGAGATAGTAGGCGTCCACACGTGTGACATGGCCCAATAACGCGTAGGTGATTAGACAATAACGGCCCATAGAGAGTCTCTAAACAGAATTAAGGACATAAAACCAGACTACAAAAAATAGTAAAAAAATTTTAAATTCCAATTACCTTTATGTATTTTTCCATTGAAATTTTATTATATTATTTAATTATTGTTCATTTTAATACTTTAACTTTTCAAACCAATTGATCCAAAAAAAAACTTTTTCAAACAAATTTTCTATGAAATAGTCCCTACTACTCACAATAATTGAGCTTATACAATTGTGATTAAAATATTTAAATTAGTCATTCAAGTAAACAATTTCATTTTGAATTAGTTCTAAGCTCAATGTGATTAAAATATTTAAATTAATCAATCAATTATAAATTATAAACGTAAATAATTACGTTTCAAATTAGTTCGCATTATTTTTACAAACGATAGAAAAATCAAACTCGAAAACTAAAATTTTAATTACTAAACATAAACAATTTTATTGTTTTTTTGTCAACAGATACTAGCTTTGGCCCAAAAAATAAGAACAAATTGCACAAGCTTTTGCACTTTCCATGCAAAAAGATGAAAATTATTCTATGCACCGACGGTGTAAGTGACCTAACCCTTATAAAATAATCTCAATCCTTGATATTTATTATCAACTTTATTTTTAATAAACAAAAAATGTATTTAATGCAATCTAATCATTCATTTATGTTGGTGTAAGTGCACGGCGGTGCTCTAAATAATCTCTCGCAAAAAGAAGGATGAAAATCAAAGATTCAAAGCCCTCATTTCCGAGTCTAGGAGCCTTTAGTTTCTTGTCACCCTCACACGCTTCAAAAAGCAAGGACCAGAAAGCTCAAAAATAAAAACAGAATTAACTAGCATAAAATTTTGAATTATTTATAACCCCGAAAATATTTTTTCAACTAATTAATTAACATTTAAAGAAGCTTAGCTACGCTTGCAGAAGAAGATTTAAAAAAAAATGCAGAGAATAAAGACAGAGGCCCAGCAAGTCCAGCACAGCACCTCTCAGACTTTTCTCGTCAGCGTGACGCCACGTAAACGCAATGGGAACAAATGGGGATGTGCACAAAAAAAAAAAAAAAAGGAGCGTTTCCGCGTAGACAGATGAGACTGAGATAGATACACAAACAGAGAGAAGAAGAAAGAAATGAAAGAACAGATGGCCAGAGAAACCTTTTCTTAGTTGCTTGGCTTTTCTTCTCTTCCAAAATCAAATCTGAGGGGATAGTTTATTAAATCAAATTGATTTTTGGTTTTCGTTTTTCCAGATTCACACCTGCTATTCACACCGCCATGATCATATAACCAGCTTTACCCGCCCCTTTATCCAATTCTTCTCCTTTCTTTTCAAGATTTTATAAGTCATGGAGGGTCATTATCCTCACCATCTTCATCAGCAGCAACAACAAGAGCTTCATCAGTTTCAGCTCCAACATCAGTTTCAGGTGGTTCAGCAACCCCAACAACTCCTTCCTCCTCCGCCGCAGCAGCATCTCAGTCCTCCTCCCATCACCGTCCACGTGGACGCCAGCGACAGGTTCCCCCAATGGAGTGTCCAAGAGACGAAGGAGCTGATAACGATCAGGGCGGGGCTGGATCAGACGTTCATGGAGACCAAACGAAACAAGCAGCTTTGGGAAGTGATTGCGACCCAGATGAAGGACAAGGGCCACAACCGCAGCGCCGAGCAGTGCAAATGTAAATGGAAGAACCTCGTCACCCGCTACAAGGTATAAATCGCCAAACTGAATCTGCAAAACCTAATTCAATCTTTTTTAATCAAAATTAGTGCATAGCCTTTCGAGATAAATACTTCTGTCATGTTTTGGTTTGAGTTATTCTTATTTCTTCCCAATTCTTCAAGATTGTAGCTATCAAGTTTTTATCATGAGTGCAGATAACAAACACACAGCCGTGTTATCTGCACCTCTACTCGAGTGCAGTAAGCTTTATGGGACTGTGAATAATATTTCTTGTCTGGTAGTAGACGGTGTATATTTCTTATTCTGTGGTGAACTGGTGATGTTTAGGGTTGTGAGACTGCGGAGGCGGAGACCATGAGGCAACAATTCCCCTTCTTCAATGACCTGGCAACCATCATGGCTGCCAGGGAGCAGAGAATGGTGTGGACAGAAGCCGACAGCATTGGAGGTGCAAGCGCGTCGAAGAAGAAAGCAGCGGCTGTTACGCTTTCGTCTGACGAGGAGGATGAGGATAACGAGGACAGCGAGGAGGCTGGGGAGAAGGGAATCACCGCGGCAAGGAAGAAGAAGAAGGTAATGAAGACCGGAAACATTGGAAGCAGCACTGGGATGGGTCTGGGTGGCAACAATGTGAAGGAGATATTGGAAGATTTCATGAGGCAACAGCTTCAGCTGGACATGCAATGGCGAGAGGAGTTTCAGGCCAGGGAGAACGAGAGGCGGATGAGGGAGTACGAGTGGAGGCAGACAATGGAGGCTCTTGAGAATGAGAGGCTGATGTTGGAGAGGGAATGGAGGGAGAGAGAAGAGCAAAGGAGGATGAGAGAGGAAGCTAGGGCTGAGAAGAGGGATGCTATCCTCACTGCTTTGCTAGACAGGCTTAATAGGGAGGATATGTAAACAGCTAATTTAGCTTTGAGCAAGAGAGAGGCTTCGTAGTTGTTCTCATCAATTAGCTAGCTTTAGAAGTTAGAAACAACTCTCATTTGGGATTAATGTGTTGGTTTCAAATGGATTTCATACACATCTTTAAATTCAATGAATCTCTTTATTAGTTCCTGAAAATGGTTTTCTTCCATTCTGTCTCATTTCCATGATTGATGTAGATGCATCACATTATGTGTATGGTCTTCTTAAGGTGGTGACATTCAAGTGCATGACTTTTTTTTTTTTTACTGCATTTCGGAGTTCAAACTGGTTTGAGGGATAGACTTGTATTCTTCGACCCAATTATTATTACTTTTTTATATTAATGGTCAATATATATGTGTGCAGGTGGCCGGGTAAATCGATCATGCTGCTAGGATGAGAACTTGTGCATGGACAGAAGATTTAGTAGTGACTTCTGTGTAGTTTTCTACCACATGAAATAGGATCATTTGCTGGTAATCTTGTTTTTATGTCCGAAATGAGGTCTTCTGGGGTTTAGATATTAAGTTTTCTAAGTTTAGGGCTCATGGTTTGGTATTTACATAGAAATATAGTTAAATAGTTATAACTCGATGTTATGGCCTCGGATCAAGGATTCGAATCCCTAGCTTATATATCGAGCTGAAATAGTATAAGTTTACGTCCGTATAAATGCTTTTAGGTAGTCCGACATGTATATCATGTTACATGTCGATTAGTATGAACCTTTGAATGTTATTAAATATATAACGTATCTAAGTGTGTAAGTTTAGATTGACATCTGGATAGCATAACATGTGATAAAGTAGTCTGGGGTTCATATCTAAAACCAATTGGCAATGGATGAAGTGGCCCAAACTCTTATAAACCCATAGGCAAGGTCCAATTTTTCCCATGTAGGATGTGTATATTCTCAACACGCCCCCGCACGTGTGGCGAATTTTCAAGCCATACATGTGGACAACTTTGGGTGACGTGGAGCCCGTGTGGCTATGGGGCATGCACACGTGGATAACCCGCTCTGATACCATGATAAAGTAGTCTGGCGTTCACATCCAAAACCAATTGACAATGGATAGAGTGACTCAAACCCTTATAAACCCATAGGTAAGGTCTCATTTTTCCCATGTGGAATGTGTATATTCTCAACAACATTGTCATACTGTCTGATATGAACGTTTTTTCACTAGCTAGTACAGCTTACTCCAATTGGTATTCATTACCAAATTTGTCGAGTAGTATATATAACGGTCGGTATTTAATAGTTATGATATTCATTTCTGCATCCTTACATGCGAGTTGTGTACGCATTATAATAACATTATGAGAGAGGCGTTGTATATATACACAAATTTGTGGTATGCAAGTATTTTTCCATTTGAAAGTTAGCAATTGTTGAGCTCAACCCTTTGTTGTGTGTAACTTGTTGAATTTCGACTTCCATTATGTTCAAAGTCTCACTTGTGGTAATCTCAATTTTCTTTATCAATTCTGTACTTTTAATATTTGCTTGAACTAATGAAACTTCTTTTACCATGAGTCTGAAATTTTTCTTGAGGTAACAAAATTTGACATTACATCTATGTTTTGTACTTGACAGCTGCGAGCGGTTTTTCAAGCACGACGGGTCTACGAGCATGTTGCAGACTATGTGCATGTGTTCTTCTTTGACATTCTAGCATTTACACCAATTTCGAGCTATATATGTAATATATATAATATATATATATATATATAATTTTTTTTTTATATCAACACACACACACATTATGACTCGAGAAGAAGAAATAATAGATTTATATATAAGGTGTGTTTTGCACAATGAGGAGGATATTTCCCAATCGAATTAAAAAATGCTTTTGAATAGAGCATTGTTTGACACCGTACATGGCATGTACTACTATATTTGAAAAATGAAAATGTCTCTACCTTTTTCTTGTGATTTGGTCAATTGCCAGTTCAACGACTCGACTAATAATTTTTATCACAAAATCTCTGGTCAAGGAGTTTATTGCATAACGTTGCTTGTGTTGCTTGCCATTGATGGATTATACTCATTGTGCTAGTTTGATTTACATCAGTACATAATGTATTTATGATCTAACATTTTCAGGTGCGAGACGAATTGTCTGACATAATATCGGAGAAATTTGCATTTTTTTTCTTTCAATTATTCATTCCTAATTCTTTGTTGATTGATCATTAATGCAGAATCAGGCCATACCTATTTCTCTGCTTACTAGCACATCTTAAGTAGTACTCTTTCAAAAGTCTACTTAACAAAAAAGTTAAGAAGTTAGGAGAGGTTTGTAAAATTTTTTGTAAGCAACTTATTGAAAAGAAATTCAACCATTTTAATTAAAAAGACTTCTTTTATGAGCTCAAGTTACTGCAACTTATTATTTTCGTTGTTTTTATGCACCTTCATTCTAAAATTGATGATTGTTTTCTTAAAAAATCTAGACTTTTGGGATTAATAATTTTTCGGATCAGTGATTGTATAACAGTGTGTGTATGTTAAGATTTTTATTTCTTTTTGTTTTTGTTTTTAACAATGTGTACAAATGAGAATTATTGAATGGACTCAGGAGCTAAGTAAGGGGTCGACCCATTTCCCATTGCAATAGATTTTTTACAGCTAATATATGCCATATTGCCATGTCTTTTCCATCTGCTAGCAGCTATGGCGTTAGTCAGAAGACAATCAAGACATAGGCCAATAATCGATCTTCTTGGTGTACAAGTTTCACATCCATATTGATACTGATATGAGGAATCCAGCTACCGTGTTGCAGTACCAGCTCAAGTTACCGTGTTGTTCCTGCCTCCCTGGCATGAATGGAATATATACAAAATTAAACTGAATGAAGTGGGGATGATTCATTGCACCTACATGCACTTGTACCGACATAAATGGATTGTTAGATTATATTAAATACACTATTAGGTTATTAACAAAAATATTAATTATAAATATCAAGGGTTGAGATCATGTTATAAGTGTTGGGTCAGTAGTCAGTTGCACCGTCGGTATATAGAATAATTTCTAGAATAAAGTAGCCTAGTAGAACTAATACCGGTGCGTGTTTCACCGACGCATCCATCTGGGTTGGTGGACCAGGATTAGTTTTTGATGTAACAGTTTGCCGCCACAGAGAAACATAGAGAAGAAGCTTCAGTTCAGTTCATATCGATCACTAGTCAATTCCATATGCATTCTCTGTTGGATACTGGACCACGGATCTAATCTTCACCAAAAAATTCTCCTACATATTTTGAGTTACCATCATGCATTGTCTTTTTTGCTCCATTGGAAAGTGATCATCTGATAACAACACGTACGTGTTTCTTAATTTACGAGGCATTTCATCATCAAAGTAATATACTCTAGTACTAAATACAGGCTTTCATGCGCGTACGGTTAATTTACTTTGATACATGTTTGTTCATAGATATGGTCGTATGTACTCGATTGAAGAGGTGAACGGTTTTGGTGTTTCAAGCGTATTAGTGGGGGCCGTGACCACTTACATAATTTTAGACTAAAAAATGTTAACTTGCTCCACTAATAGTGTTTTACTCTCATTTACCCAATTTAACATCCATTGACAGTATTACCCTCGTTTTACTTAATAAATTCCATTCATCTCTCTCTCTCTCTCTCTCTCTCTCTCTCTCTCTCTCTCTCTCTCTCTCTCTCTCTCTCAGACTCACTTTCTCAACTGGATCTCGCCGGCCCTCCCTCCTTCATTTTCTTCTCCCACCGCCGATCAGGTCCTCTCAATCTTCTTCTTCTTCTGCACCTGCCACCGCAATGTCGACCAAGCCCTCAACCTCCTTGACCACCTCCGCCTCTGTGGCTACCGCCCCGACCCGCTCAACCTCAACAGCGTCATCCACGCTCTCTGCGACTGTGACGCGCTTTTGGGAAGCGCGCAATTTAACCCTGAAATATCGTTAGTAGTATAAGCAAATAGGGATCGTTCTATCCGGGGATTGAGGGTACACCTGTAATTGTATAACAAATAAAGAAAAGTATTATTTACAAAAATAAAATAAAGAATATAAATATATACAATTGTATAAACAAATAAAGAATTAAAATAATAAAGTATTATTTACAAAAATAAAATAAAGAATAAATATATACAAGTAAACACAAATAAGGGGGGGATTAGGATTCTTAAAATTAAAATTAAAATAAATAAAATAAAGAAAACGTAAAAACATATATACAAGGGTGGAACGCAAGGAACAAAGATCAAAACCAATTCCATGTAATCAAATTCGATTCAAACCCTATAATTGTTCTTCCAAGTCATGAGAGAGGAGTTGATCATGTGAAACATTCGAAAGCAAATGATTTCCCATATTTTACTTTTCAATGCTAATTAACCTAAGCGAAAGCACCTAGATTAATCCTATCAAACATGCAATCAAGCCCTAGAAAGCTAGTCAATCATGACATGTTCAACGCATTAGACATAGAGAAAGGCTATCAACTCAAGTGTACAACTTAGTTATGGAAAAGTCCACCTAATTGCAATCCTCTTCAATTAAATTCGATTCTTGTCCAGAACCTTTACTACTTTTGATTCAAGTTACACAAGACGAAAAGTCGATTTCATGTTCTTAAACCTAGCACCAATTACATGCAAATCCTATAAGTGTCGACCCAAATAAGATAAACATATAAAAGTTTTCTGTAAAGCAAATTTAATCGAACAAACTCACATAAGCAACTTAGAATCACAATTATAGAATTCGAAAACTTTATTTAAACATAGAAATTGGGCTTAAACTTTGCCCTTAACATTATTTGTTAATTAGAAACAAGTTCATATGAATTCAAACAAGGAAAACAAAATATCATTACAAGGAAAAAGAATGAATTACACCGTGAGGGGAGATGGAGATGGAGAGCTTGAACGTTGGAATCTTGAATCTTGGAAGCAAGTCTTCAAGGTGGACGATGGAGGCTATGTCCTCACGGCTTCTTCTTCTTCTCTTTACTTGAAAATGCAAAACTAAGAACTAGAGAATGGAAAAGGAAAATGGAAAGGAAATGGAGAGACAAAGAAGATGAGATGGATGAAGGAATATGTGTGGGAAAATGGAAAGGAAATGGAGAGACAAAGAAGATGGAATGGATGAAGGAATTATGTGGAAAAATGGAAAGGAAATGGAGAGACAAAGAAGATGAGATGGATGAAGGAATTGGTGATTGAGAGTGAGAGGAGAAGGTGTTTAAATAGGGAAGAAAAAGAAGAGTGAAATGATGAGATGAAGAAAAATAATGAAAGTGGAGTATGAGAGTGGTTTGTAAAATATGTAAAAGATGAGGTAATGATGAAAGCAAAGCATGAAGGTGAAGAAATGTGGAAGTGATGATGATGTTTTAGAGTAGAAAAATGTATCCAAGGAAAAAGAAATGCTTTCTTCATATGGGTGGGAAACATGAATATGTGGTGTTGAGCTGTTTTCAGGTCAGTTTCTTCCCCTTTATTCCTTCAATTATTTCTCCATCAAAACTTCAGAATGATTCTTCGACTTCTTCATAAAAAATGTTCCACTATGAGTGTAGATCATCCTGACAAATTTTCAGAGCTTTATTCCATGTGGTTGGGCCGGAAATGCTGCTGGACCTCTTACAGGTCCAGTTTTCCGGTTTTACTTCTGTAGAAAATTGGGCTGATTGTTTGAAGGCCTTCCACTCATATTTTTCTCTGGAACTCTTCATAAGAAATGATCATTTGGGTGTCTGGAATGGATCTGGAGAGTTTCAGCTCATTTCGAGTTCATTTGGTCAGGTGGCCGCTCCTTCTTCCTTGCTTGGCTCTGATTCTCCTAGCCGGAGTAAGAAAATATTCAAGGTTGACTTTTTAGTGCATTTTCATTCTTCTCCATCATTTCTAGGTAATTATGGACGTAACACTCATTTCTTCTTCATCTACTCCAATGTACCTAAAAATAGAAATTAAGTTAAAAATCGATTCGTTAAGGAATAACTAAGCAAAATGTGAGGAATTAACATTTAAAATATCACATTAAAATGCGCCTATCAAATTCCCCCACACTTAGCTTTTGCTAGTCCCTTAGCAAAACAAAACAAAAAAAATCCAAAACAGAACAAAGACTTGACAAAAAGCAAGTAAATGACTCTATTGCTCCTAACTGTTGTCTCAGAGACTCCAAACTCATGGCTTTCACGTTAAACACTTAATCAAAATCACAAAGATAATTCCATGGTTAATAAACCTGTGACATTCATATGACTAAGCAAGATATGGAGAACTTAAGTTATACAGTGAATGATAGCATGTTTCGAACAAGTCCAATCCAAACTCACAGGGCATACTCTCGATTTTTCTCTCAGAAATGGCTATGCTTAAAAGCTTCACACTCAAGTATATGCAAGAGAACAAATTGTAAGGCAACAAACAACTTGCATATTTCATCAATAAACACATTTTGTGAAGAATTTTTAAAGACCTCATGAAATGACTAAGTGCACAAATGGACCTAAACCATAAGCTCGACTGCGTAACTGACTCCACTAACCAAAGATTGCCCATCTCAAGGATCAAGTTAGCACTTAAAACAGGTTGTAATGGGGCTAAGCTAGGGTTTTCGAAATGAAGATTAAGGATACAAAAAATCCTAAGGACCTAGCAGAGCATATAAGGACCACCTTATGTCATTATTTTTGTAGACCAAATATCATTGTTTTGGGCCAAACCTTCACTCTAACCAACATGGGAATGGACAAAGGCATAATTTTCAATTTTGAGCCTTCTACAAATTTGCAAGTCCAAAACCACACTTCAACATTTTCCCAAGAGTTTTCTTTTCAATTTTTCTTCTCTTTTGCCGCTTTTCTTTCTTTCTTTTTCTTTTTTTTTTCAAGGCAAAATTTTTTTTTTTTTTTTCTTGGATTTTTCCCACCCCATACTTGTCTTTCATCGTCACCCCTACATACTATGTCATGCTCTACTAAGTCCTTAAGACAAGGGTAGAGATATCCTGTACTAAGCTCATGGTAGGGTAGTGAGGGTGATGAAACAAAGGTTTTCAACGTAGGCTCAAAGGGGTTCATTCTAAGGAGTCCCACGACGGGCACAATTGGGGACACATGCTTGTTTGGCTTTGGTGGTTACCCTAATGCCTTCTATCCTATCCAGGATCAGTGCATATTATGGCATACAAGTTTTGACAGTCACAACAGTCGAGTTCTAGTACTCTCTAGTCCATTAAAATCTATGGCACATGATCATTGGATTTTCAAAGAAAGATGAGGTTTTGCAAATACAGCCATGAAATTTTGAAATTATCAGTAAGCACTCAAAAAAGAAAGTATTTTAGCTCAACAGCTCACTTGGGTCAAATGAATCAGACTTAATCCTAGCATGCTTAATGAACCAAGTTACAATCCTATCTCAAATCTTCATACAAGCATCACAATGTCGATTAACCACAGAATTCAATTAAGTCCTATTTTGATTGTGAAAACCTTCAGCCATGAACTCGGAGACATGTTCATCCTAGACGTTAGGAGCATCCTAAGACTCAAACACACAAAAACACTCTAAAACCAACATTTTTTTTTTTTTTTTTTTACAATTTAATTTAATTTCAACACTTAGGTACGGGAACAGGGAGTCTCGATGTGCAATGGGACTGAAACAGCTACCCTTTTTCAAGACTATGTTTAATCCAATATACCTTAGTGTATCACAACATCAATTAAAAACACAAAAAACACAATCCAACATCAACTATTTTTCATTTTTTTTTTTATATACTAACTACTAAAAACACAATAAAGCAATAACCCTTCCCCCATACTTAATTCATGCATTGTCCTCAATGTATAACAAATATAAAGCATGCAAAGCATAAATCAAGCATAGAAGAGAAAGTTAACACAACGAAACCTAAAACAACTTAAAATTCATGAAAATAAAATAGAAGGAAGAGTTCAAGAAAGCAAATCTGCGTTTGATGGCTCCTCCACAGATACGGTTGAAATGGGTTGCCTCCCATGCAGCGCTTAATGTTTAAAGTCTTTCAGCCTAGACTTGTACCTCCATTTACTCCTTTGGAGGAGCGGTATGCGGGCGAGTGGCAGCCCTCTTGCTGGTTTCAGCCTTCGGAGGTGGGTCCTCATGTTGTGATGCAGTAATGTCCTTGCGAGGAAACCCAGGAGGATAACTTTGCAAGTTATCGACTTCCTGAGCAAGCTTGTTTATTGCAGTGTGACAGCGGATCAAAGAGCAGTTCATCTCAGAGATGTAATCGATCATGCAATTGACTCTCCAATCTGTCACCATAATACCATCGCGGAGAGAGGAACGCAAATCATCAATCGAATCCGTCAAGCTTTCCAGGGTGGCCATAGGGCGAGGAGCACGAGCAGCTGGTGAGGAAGAAGACTCTCCGGGATGCAGTCTGGGAGAGCGACGAGGCAGAGGAGGGGGACTGTGGGTACGCTCACGGATAGGACGATGGTCCCATGGACGAGTAAGCCCAGCTCTAGTGGCCGCTTGACGACCTTCTTCTTCCAAAGAGAGAACACGGCGTTGATTGACGCCCCTGCGAGGGGTAACCTTGGTTCGAGCCATGAGGAAGTAGAAGGAATTTGAAACTGCACGCTTAGACAAACCTTAGTAAAATCTGGAGGAGAAAAAAAAGTATATATATGTAAAGCACAAAATAGGGTAGAAATCTCAACAGGCACACGGTTTTAACAAAGCTTCTCCGGGAAGGAGAAGAGTTATGATAGTTCACGGCCCAAGAAACTCCCCCACGTGTAAATATTCCTTTCTTTTCCTGGATTTATGGCATGCTTTCGGCTGTAGCTTGTCTGTCACAACTCCTCGAGAACCGTTTGGTTCCCCCACGCGTCCTTTCTTTTCCTTAATTTACGGCAATCATACCTGCTTTCGGCTGTAGCTTATCTGTCACAGCTCCTCGAGATCAGTTTGGTTCCCCCACGTGTCCTTCACGAGCCAACAGCTTTTCCGTGTTTTCGGGTGACTTTAATCCAACGCGTAGATTTAATCTCAGAGATCGTCGATCCAACGGTGGATATCTGCTCACTTGTTCTATAAATAGGTGCATTCTGAGCGACTGTTCACTCCAAAAGAAAATTCTTCCGAGTTCCAGCCTTTCTCTCTCAACCCTTCAGCCTTTCTTTCGAAACTCAAATCCTTTCTTCATCAACATGGAACCACGAACTCTGCAACTAATAGAGTTACAAACCCAGCAACAAATGGAATTACAAGCCCAGCAACCAACCGAGGAGGGAGGAAGCATCCAAGCAGCCGGGAGTAGTAACCGATGGGCTCCCACACCGCCTCAACTAAGAATCCTCAAGGGCCTTTACTATGATAAGGGTTTTAAGTACCCAACTCCAGAGCAGATTCAAGAGATCTGCCTTCATCTGAAACAGTATGGGCAGATCGAGGACAAGAACGTCTTCTTTTGGTTCCAGAACCTCAAGGCTCGTGAGAGGCAGAAGTTGAAGGAATTTCGGAACGTTCCGGTTGGTGGATCTCTCAATCTCAATTTTGGATCCACTAGTTCTACTGATGATGGTAGATCCATTGACCTAAACTTTGGGTCACGTGTCGGCTATGGTGCTGATGGATCGATCATGGAACAACGAGGAGAATATCACCAGGAGATTGAAACCCTTCCACTATTCCCCATGCATGGTGAGGACATCTTGGGCAACATGAAGACTACTTCCGAGGGAGGTGGCGGTTATGGCGGTGGCTCTCACATTTCCCTTGAGCTCAGTCTTAACTCCTACAGAGATGCAGACATGGCTTAGTATTATTATTATTATTATTATTATTATTATATATATTTTTTTTATTTATTTTTTTTTTGTTTTTTTTGTTTTTTGTAAATAGCTGAATTTAATAAGACTGAATGAATGCAAATTTTTTTTATATATATATATTTTTTATATAAAGGACTCAAAAATAAAAGACAAATATATATATAGGACTCAAAATGAAAGACAATTATATAAATCTCTTCCCCCACACTTAAATATTGCATTATCTTCAATGTAATCAATTAAAAGCATGCAATGAAATAAGTAAGCATAGATAGAAGACATTTACGAAAACAAATCCTAAAATAAAAACAATAGAGAAAAAAATGAAAAATAAAAAGAAATAGGGAAAGAGAAAGCAAATCTGATTATATTCTGAATTGGGTTGCCTCCCAAGTAGCGCTTGTATTTTACGTCTTGCAGCCAGACGGTACCTACGTTAAATAAAGTTAGTAACCATAATTAACAAAGAAATACAAAATAAAAACAAGTATAACTATTAATTACAAACTACAAGTATAATTAACAAGTATATTGTACATAAGACACAAGTTAAGTACTCAAGTGAGTATAAAACGTGAAAAGTATTTTTACAAGTTTAAAGTGTGAAACAACAAAATAATTTACACGTATAGAGTATTCACAAGTATTTCTTTTATTATAAACATTATTGATATCGAATCAAATTCCAAGCGGTAAATCAAGTGGACGTGCGGCCCAAGTATAGTCGCCTAGACACAAACTCCCTTTCAAATCGTTTGGGCAACCTTACTGAAATGGCCAGGTGGGGGAGGGCGAACACGAGAGGAAAAATCCATTTTGGCATGAGCTACTCCCACATTGTGGTTTATGCCCATTTGCAAGCACTTCTGGATTCAAAAACCCGTCATGAACGTTGTCCCCTTCCTAGACACCATTCCACATAGGCTATATGATAGGAGCATTTTAATGTGATATTTTAATAGTTAATTCCTCACATTTTGCTTAGTTAATTCCTTAACGAATCGATTTTTAACTCAATTTCTATTTTCTTAGGTACATTGGAGTAAATGATGGTGAAATGAGCATTATGTCCACACTTACCTACAAATGGTGGAGATAAAATTGAAGTAAATGAGTAGGAAATCCATCATCATCATCACCCAAAAATATTCCATGTTTTAGGGTGTAATCATCATGTTTTCTCCATCATTTCTCACACTAATCCACCATCATCATCACCCAAAAACATTCCATGTTTTAGGGTGTAATCATCATGTTTTCTCCATCATTTCTCACACTAATCCACCATCATCATCACCCAAAAACATTCCATGTTTTAGGGTGTAATCATCATTTCTCTTTCTTTTCCATATTCTACAAATCACTTTCATACTCCACTTTCATTATTTTTCTTCCACTCATCATTTCACTCTTCTTTTTCTTCCCTATATAAACACCTTCTCCTCTCATTCTAACACACATTCCTTCATCCATCTCATCTTCTTTGTCTCTCCATTTCCTTTCCATTTTTCTACACACATTCCTTCATCCATCTCATCTTCTTTGTCTCTCCATTTCCTTTCCATTTTTCTACACACATTCCTTCATCCATCTCATCTTCTTTGTCTCACCATTTCCTTTCCATTTTTCCACATTCCTTCATCCATCTCATCTTCTTTGTCTCACCATTTCCTTTCCATTTTTCCACATTCCTTCATCCATTCCATCTTCTTTGTCTCTCCATTTCCTTTCCATTTTTCTCTTCATACTCTAGTTTTAAGTTTCTGCATTTTTAAGCAAAGAGAAGAAGAGAAGAAGAAGCCATGAAGCCTCCTAGCCGTCATCATCCACCTTGTGCCGTGATAGTGAAGTCTTGCTTTAAAGATTCAAGATCAACGTCTCAAGCTCTTCATCATCCACTCCCTTCATGGTGTAATTCTATCTTTTTCCTTGTAATTTCTTTTGGTTTTCTTTGTTTAGATTTGTAGAACTATGAATTCTAGTTAACAAATAATGTTAAGGGCAAAGTTTAAAGCCCGTTTATATGTTTTGAGATAAAGTTGTGATTTCTATATGTTGATTTTTATGTTGCTTATGTGGGTTTGTTTAATTAAATTTGCATGATAGAAAACTTTTGTATTTTAATCTTATGTGGTTGCAAACACGTAGGGTTTGATATGAATGGTGCTAGGTTTAAGAACATGAAATCGACTTTTCGTTTTGTGTAAACTTGAATCAAAGTAGTAAAGGTTTTGTGCAAAGACCGAATTTAATTAAAGAGAATTGCAATTAGGTGGACTTTTCCATACTAAGTTGTACACTTGAGTTGATAGCCTTTCTCTATATGTAATGCGTTAAACATGACATGATTGACTAGCTTTCTAGGGTTTGATTGCATGTTTAATAGGATTAATCTAGGTGCTTTCGCTTAGGTTAATTAGCATTGAAAAGTAAAAAAATGGGAATTCATTTGCTTTCGAATGATTCACATGATCAACTCCTCTCTCATGACATTTAAAATCAACTATAGGAATTGTAATTGGATTTCTTGCATATGGATGTGGTTTTGATCTTTGTTCCTTGCGATCCACCCTTGTATATATGTTTTTACATTTTCTTTATTTTATTTATCTTAATTTTCAATTCTATAATTCTTAAACCCCCCTCCCTTATTTGTGTTTACTTGTATATATTTATTCTTTATTTTATTTTTGTAAATAATACTTTATTATTTTAATTCTTTATTTGTTTATACAATTGTATATATTTATATTCTTTATTTTATTTTTGTAAATAATACTTTTCTTTATTTGTTTCACAATTACAAGTGTACCCTCAATCCCCGGAATAGAACGATCCCTATTTGCTTATACTACTAACGATATTTCAGGGTTAAATTGCGCGCTTGCTTTAAGCGCGTCAATTTTTGGCGCCGTTGCCGGGGATTGAAAAATCACTTGCTAAATTGTATCATTTATTGTATATATATTTGTTGTATATAAATTGTTTGAAACTTAGTTTAAATTAACTAGAATATTATTTATATTATTGAACATGAATTTTAATTGTAGGTTGTAAATTGAGAGGAATAGGTGAAGTCTCTTTTGTTAATATTGGCCTAAACCCCTTATTGGTACCTAGCTCAGGTCCCTTAAGGTTGAGGGCGGCCTTTATTAACACTTGTTGAACTGTCTTCACACTTATGAACTTTCTCATCTTAGTAAGAAAGCCTATGTGAAATGGTGTCTAGGAAGGGGACAACGTTCATGACGGGTTTTTGAATCCAGAAGTGCTTGCAAATGGGCATAAACCACAATGTGGGAGTAGCTCATGCCAAAATGGATTTTTCCTCTCGTGTTCGTCCTCCCCCACCTGGCCATTTCAGTAAGGTTGCCCAAACGATTTGAAAGGGAGTTTGTGTCTAGGCGACTATACTTGGGCCGCACGTCCACTTGATTTACCGCTTGGAATTTGATTCGATATCAATAATGTTTATAATAAAAGAAATACTTGTGAATACTCTATACGTGTAAATTATTTTGTTGTTTCACACTTTAAACTTGTAAAAATACTTTTCACGTTTTTTTTTTTTTTTTTTTTTTTTTTTTTTTTTTTTTTTTTTTACTCACTTGAGTACTTAACTTGTGTCTTATGTACAATATACTTGTTAATTATACTTGTAGTTTGTAATTAATAGTTATACTTGTTTTTATTTTGTATTTCTTTGTTAATTATAGTTACTAACTTTATTTAATGTAGGTACCGTCTGGCTGCAAGACGTAAAATACAAGCGCTACTTGGGAGGCAACCCAATTCAGAATATAATCAGATTTGCTTTCTCTTTCCCTATTTCTTTTTATTTTTCAATTTTTCTCTATTGTTTTTATTTTAGGATTTGTTTTCGTAAATGTTTTCTATCTATGCTTACTTATTTCATTGCATGCTTTTAATTGATTACATTGAAGATAATGCAATATTTAAGTGTGGGGGAAGAGATTTATATATTTGTCTTTCATTTTGAGTCCTATAAATATATTTGTCTTTTATTTTTGAGTCCTATAAATATATTTGTCTTTTATTTTTGAGTCCTATATATATAAAAAAAAATATAAAAAATAAAATAAAAAAACTGCATTCATTCAGTCTTATTAAATTCAGCTATTTACCAAAAAAAAAAAATTAAAATTAAAATTAAAAAAAAAAAAAAAAAAATTTATACACTATACTAAGCCATGTCTGCATCTCCGTAGGAGTTGAGGCTGAGCTCAAGAGAAATGCGAGAGTCACCGCCATAGCCGCTACCTCCCTCGGAAGTAGTCTTCATGTTGCCAAAGATGTCCTCACCATGCATGGGGAACAGTGGAAGGGTTTCAATCTCCTGGTGATATTCTCCTCGTTGTTCCATGATCGATCCATCAACATCATAGCCGACACGTGACCCAAAGTTTAGATCAATGGATCTACCATCATCAGTAGAACTAGTGGATCCAAAATTGAGATCGAGAGATCCACCAACCGGAACGTTCCGAAATTCCTTCAACTTCTGCCTCTCACGAGCCTTGAGGTTCTGGAACCAAAAGAAGACGTTCTTGTCCTCGATCTGCCCATACTGTTTCAGATGAAGGCAGATCTCTTGAATCTGCTCTGGAGTTGGGTACTTAAAACCCTTATCATAGTAAAGGCCCTTGAGGATTCTTAGTTGAGGCGGTGTGGGAGCCCACCGGTTACTACTCCCGGCTGCTTGGATGCTTCCTCCCTCCTCGGTTGGTTGCTGGGCTTGTAATTCCATTTGTTGCTGGGTTTGTAACTCCATTAGTTGCAGAGTTCGTGGTTCCATGTTGATGAAGAAAAGATTTGAGTTTCGAAAGAAAGGCTGAAGGGTTGAGAGAGAAAGGCTGGAACTCGGAAGAATTTTCTTTTGGAGTGAACAGTCGCTCAGAATGCACCTATTTATAGAACGAGTGAGCAGATCTCCACCGTTGGATCGACGATCTCTGAGATTAAATCTACGCGTTGGATTAAAGTCACCCGGAAACACGGAAAAGCTGTTGGCTCGTGAAGGACACGTGGGGGAACCAAACTGATCTCGAGGAGCTGTGACAGATAAGCTACAGCCGAAAGCAGGTATGATTGCCGTAAATTAAGGAAAAGAAAGGACGCGTGGGGGAACCAAACGGTTCTCGAGGAGTTGTGATAGACAAGCTACACCCGAAAGCAGACCTAATTGCCGTAAATCACGGAAAAGAAAGGAATATTTACGCGTGGGGGAGTTTTTCATGTGCATACGTGTTTCTTGGGCCGTGAACTGTCATAACTCTTCTCCTTCCCGGAGAAGCTTTGTTAAAACCCTGTGCTTGTTGAGATTTCTACCCTATTTTGTGCTTCATATATACATCCTTTTTTGTCTCCTCCAGATTTTACTAAGGTTTGTCTAAACGTGCAGTTTCAAATTCCTTCTACTTCCTCATGGCTCGAACCAAGGTTACCCCTCGCAGGGGCGTCAATCAACGCCGTGTTCTCTCTTTGGAAGAAGAAGGTCGTCAAGCGGCCACTAGAGCTGGACTTACTCGTCCATGGGACCATCGTCCTATCCGTGAGCGTACCCGCAGTCCCCCTCCTCTGCCTCGTCGCTCTCCCAGACTGCATCCCGGAGAGTCTTCTTCCTCACCAGCTGCTCGTGCTCCTCGGCCTATGGCCACCCTGGAAAGCTTGTCAGATTCGATTGATGATTTGTGTTCCTCTCTCCGCGATTGTATTATGGTGACAGATTGGAGAGTCAATTGCATGATCGATTACATCTCTGAGATGAACTGCTCTTTGATCCGCTGTCACACTGCAATAAACAAGCTTGCTCAGGAAGTCAATAACTTGCAGAGTTATCCTCCTGGGTTTCCTCGCAAGGACGCTACTGCATCACAACATGAGGACCCACCTCCGAAGGCTGAAACCAGCAAGAGGGCTGCCACTCGCCCGCACACCGCTCCTCCAAAGGAGTAAATGGAGGTACAAGTCTAGGCTGAAAGACTTTAAACATTAAGCGCTGCATGGGAGGCAACCCATTTCAACCGTATCTGTGGAGGAGCCATCAAACGCAGATTTGCTTTCTTGAACTCTTCCTTCTATTTTATTTTCATGAATTTTAAGTTGTTTTAGGTTTCGTTGTGTTAACTTTCTCTTCTATGCTTGATTTATGCTTTGCATGATTTATATTTGTTTGTACATTGAGGACAATGCATGAATTAAGTATGGGGGAAGGGTTATTGCTTTATTGTGTTTTTAGTAGTTAGTATATAAAAAAAAAAAAAAAAATAGTTGATGTTGGATTGTGTTTTTATTGTGTTTTTAGTTGATGTTGTGATACACTAAGGTATATTGGATTAAACATAGTCTTGAAAAAGGGTAGCTGTTTCAGTCCCATTGCACATCGAGACTCCCTGTTCCCGTACCTAAGTGTTGAAATTAAATTAAATTGTAAAAAAAAAAAAATGTTGGTTTTAGAGTGTTTTTGTGTTTTTGAGTCTTAGAATGCTCTTAACGTCTAGGATGAACATGTCTTTGAATTCATGGCTGAAGGTTTTCACAATCAAAATAGGACTTAATTGAATTATGTGGTTAATCGACATTGTGATGCTTGTATGAAGATTTGAGATAGGATTGTAACTTGGTTCATTAAGCATGCTAGGATTAAGTCTGATTCATTTGACCCAAGTGAGCTGTTGAGCTAAAATACTTTCTTTTTGAGTGCTTACTGATAATTTCAGAATTTCATGGCTGTATTTGCAAAACCTCATCTTTCTTTGAAAATCCAATGATCATGTGCCATAGATTTTAATGGACTAGAGAGTACTAGAACTCGGCTGTTGTGACTGTCAAAACTTGTATGCCATAATATGCACTGATCCTGGATAGGATAGAAGGCATTAGGGTAACCACCATAGCCAAACAAGCATGTGTCCCCAATTGTGCCCGTCGTGGGACTCCTTAGAATGAACCCCTTTGAGCCTACGTTGAAAACCTTTGTTTCATCACCCTCACTACCCTACCATGAGCTTAGTACAGGATATCTCTACCCTTGTCTTAGGGACTTAGTAGAGCATGACATAGTATGTAGGGGTGACGGTGAAAGACAAGTGTGGGGTGGGGAAAATCCAAGAAAAAAAAAAGAAGAAAAGAAGAAAAAATTTTGCCTTGAAAAAAAAAAAAAAAAAAAAAAAGAAAGAAAGAAAGAAAAGAGGCAAAAGAGAAGAAAAATTGAAATGAAAACTCTTGGGAAATTGTTGAAGTGTGGTTTTGGACTTTCAAATTTGTAGAAGGCTCAAAGTTGAAAAATTAAGCCTATGTCCATTCCCATGTTTGTTAGAGTGAAACTGGGCCCAAAACAATGATAATTGGCCCATAAAAATGGTGACATAAGGTGGTCCATATATGCTCTGCTAGGTCCTTAGGATTTTTGTATCCTTAATCTTCATTTCGAAAACCCTAGCTTAGCCCCATTACAACCTGTTTTAAGTGCTGACTTGATCCTTGAGATGGGCAGTCTTTGGTTAGTGGAGTCAGTTACGCAGTCGAGCTTATGGTTTAGGTCCATTTGTGCACTCAGTCATTTCATGAGGTCTTTAAAAATTCTTCACAAAATGTGTTTATTGATGAAATATGCAAGCTGTTTGTTGCCTTACAATTTGTTCTCTTGCATATACTTGAGTGTGAAGCTTTTAAGCATAGCCATTTCTGAGAGAAAAATCGAGAGTATGCCCTGTGAGTTTGGATTGGACTTGTTCGAAACATGCTATCATTCACTGTATAACTTAAGTTCTCCATATCTTGCTTAGTCATATGAATGTCACATGTTTATTAACCATGGAATTATCTTTGTGATTTTGATTAAGTGTTTAACGTGAAAGCCATGAGTTTGGAGTCTCTGAGACAACAGTTAGGAGCAATAGAGTCATTTACTTGCTTTTTGTCAAGTCTTTGTTCTGTTTTGGATTTTTTTTGTTTTGTTTTGCTATGGGACTAGCAAAAGCTAAGTGTGGGGGAATTTGATAGGAGCATTTTAATGTGATATTTTAATAGTTAATTCCTCACATTTTGCTTAGTTAATTCCTTAACGAATCGATTTTTAACTCAATTTCTATTTTCTTAGGTACATTGGAGTAAATGATGGTGAAATGAGCATTATGTCCACACTTACCTACAAATGGTGGAGATAAAATTGAAGTAAATGAGTAGGAAATCCATCATCATCATCACCCAAAAATATTCCATGTTTTAGGGTGTAATCATCATGTTTTCTCCATCATTTCTCACACTAATCCACCATCATCATCACCCAAAAACATTCCATGTTTTAGGGTGTAATCATCATGTTTTCTCCATCATTTCTCACACTAATCCACCATCATCATCACCCAAAAACATTCCATGTTTTAGGGTGTAATCATCATTTCTCTTTCTTTTCCATATTCTACAAATCACTTTCATACTCCACTTTCATTATTTTTCTTCCACTCATCATTTCACTCTTCTTTTTCTTCCCTATATAAACACCTTCTCCTCTCATTCTAACACACATTCCTTCATCCATCTCATCTTCTTTGTCTCTCCATTTCCTTTCCATTTTTCTACACACATTCCTTCATCCATCTCATCTTCTTTGTCTCTCCATTTCCTTTCCATTTTTCTACACACATTCCTTCATCCATCTCATCTTCTTTGTCTCACCATTTCCTTTCCATTTTTCCACATTCCTTCATCCATCTCATCTTCTTTGTCTCACCATTTCCTTTCCATTTTTCCACATTCCTTCATCCATTCCATCTTCTTTGTCTCTCCATTTCCTTTCCATTTTTCTCTTCATACTCTAGTTTTAAGTTTCTGCATTTTTAAGCAAAGAGAAGAAGAGAAGAAGAAGCCATGAAGCCTCCTAGCCGTCATCATCCACCTTGTGCCGTGATAGTGAAGTCTTGCTTTAAAGATTCAAGATCAACGTCTCAAGCTCTTCATCATCCACTCCCTTCATGGTGTAATTCTATCTTTTTCCTTGTAATTTCTTTTGGTTTTCTTTGTTTAGATTTGTAGAACTATGAATTCTAGTTAACAAATAATGTTAAGGGCAAAGTTTAAAGCCCGTTTATATGTTTTGAGATAAAGTTGTGATTTCTATATGTTGATTTTTATGTTGCTTATGTGGGTTTGTTTAATTAAATTTGCATGATAGAAAACTTTTGTATTTTAATCTTATGTGGTTGCAAACACGTAGGGTTTGATATGAATGGTGCTAGGTTTAAGAACATGAAATCGACTTTTCGTTTTGTGTAAACTTGAATCAAAGTAGTAAAGGTTTTGTGCAAAGACCGAATTTAATTAAAGAGAATTGCAATTAGGTGGACTTTTCCATACTAAGTTGTACACTTGAGTTGATAGCCTTTCTCTATATGTAATGCGTTAAACATGACATGATTGACTAGCTTTCTAGGGTTTGATTGCATGTTTAATAGGATTAATCTAGGTGCTTTCGCTTAGGTTAATTAGCATTGAAAAGTAAAAAAATGGGAATTCATTTGCTTTCGAATGATTCACATGATCAACTCCTCTCTCATGACATTTAAAATCAACTATAGGAATTGTAATTGGATTTCTTGCATATGGATGTGGTTTTGATCTTTGTTCCTTGCGATCCACCCTTGTATATATGTTTTTACATTTTCTTTATTTTATTTATCTTAATTTTCAATTCTATAATTCTTAAACCCCCCTCCCTTATTTGTGTTTACTTGTATATATTTATTCTTTATTTTATTTTTGTAAATAATACTTTATTATTTTAATTCTTTATTTGTTTATACAATTGTATATATTTATATTCTTTATTTTATTTTTGTAAATAATACTTTTCTTTATTTGTTTCACAATTACAAGTGTACCCTCAATCCCCGGAATAGAACGATCCCTATTTGCTTATACTACTAACGATATTTCAGGGTTAAATTGCGCGCTTGCTTTAAGCGCATCACTATACTTACTAAGATGAGAAAGTTCATAAGTGTGAAGACAGTTCAACAAGTGTTAATAAAGGCCGCCCTCAACCTTAAGGGACCTGAGCTAGGTACCAATAAGGGGTTTAGGCCAATATTAACAAAAGAGACTTCACCTATTCCTCTCAATTTACAACCTACAATTAAAATTCGTGTTCAATAATATAAATAATATTTAAACTAAGTTTTAAACAATTTATATACAACAAATATATACAATAAATGATACAATTTAGCAAGTGATTTTTCAATCCCCGGCAACGGCGCCAAAAATTGACGCGCTTTTGGGAAGCGCGCAATTTAACCCTGAAATATCGTTAGTAGTATAAGCAAATAGGGATCGTTCTATCCGGGGATTGAGGGTACACCTGTAATTGTATAACAAATAAAGAAAAGTATTATTTACAAAAATAAAATAAAGAATATAAATATATACAATTGTATAAACAAATAAAGAATTAAAATAATAAAGTATTATTTACAAAAATAAAATAAAGAATAAATATATACAAGTAAACACAAATAAGGGGGGATTAGGATTCTTAAAATTAAAATTAAAATAAATAAAATAAAGAAAACGTAAAAACATATATACAAGGGTGGAACGCAAGGAACAAAGATCAAAACCAATTCCATGTAATCAAATTCGATTCAAACCCTATAATTGTTCTTCCAAGTCATGAGAGAGGAGTTGATCATGTGAAACATTCGAAAGCAAATGATTTCCCATATTTTACTTTTCAATGCTAATTAACCTAAGCGAAAGCACCTAGATTAATCCTATCAAACATGCAATCAAGCCCTAGAAAGCTAGTCAATCATGACATGTTCAACGCATTAGACATAGAGAAAGGCTATCAACTCAAGTGTACAACTTAGTTATGGAAAAGTCCACCTAATTGCAATCCTCTTCAATTAAATTCGATTCTTGTCCAGAACCTTTACTACTTTTGATTCAAGTTACACAAGACGAAAAGTCGATTTCATGTTCTTAAACCTAGCACCAATTACATGCAAATCCTATAAGTGTCGACCCAAATAAGATAAACATATAAAAGTTTTCTGTAAAGCAAATTTAATCGAACAAACTCACATAAGCAACTTAGAATCACAATTATAGAATTCGAAAACTTTATTTAAACATAGAAATTGGGCTTAAACTTTGCCCTTAACATTATTTGTTAATTAGAAACAAGTTCATATGAATTCAAACAAGGAAAACAAAATATCATTACAAGGAAAAAGAATGAATTACACCGTGAGGGGAGATGGAGATGGAGAGCTTGAACGTTGGAATCTTGAATCTTGGAAGCAAGTCTTCAAGGTGGACGATGGAGGCTATGTCCTCACGGCTTCTTCTTCTTCTCTTTACTTGAAAATGCAAAACTAAGAACTAGAGAATGGAAAAGGAAAATGGAAAGGAAATGGAGAGACAAAGAAGATGAGATGGATGAAGGAATATGTGTGGGAAAATGGAAAGGAAATGGAGAGACAAAGAAGATGGAATGGATGAAGGAATTATGTGGAAAAATGGAAAGGAAATGGAGAGACAAAGAAGATGAGATGGATGAAGGAATTGGTGATTGAGAGTGAGAGGAGAAGGTGTTTAAATAGGGAAGAAAAAGAAGAGTGAAATGATGAGATGAAGAAAAATAATGAAAGTGGAGTATGAGAGTGGTTTGTAAAATATGTAAAAGATGAGGTAATGATGAAAGCAAAGCATGAAGGTGAAGAAATGTGGAAGTGATGATGATGTTTTAGAGTAGAAAAAATGTATCCAAGGAAAAAGAAATGCTTTCTTCATATGGGTGGGAAACATGAATATGTGGTGTTGAGCTGTTTTCAGGTCAGTTTCTTCCCCTTTATTCCTTCAATTATTTCTCCATCAAAACTTCAGAATGATTCTTCGACTTCTTCATAAAAAATGTTCCACTATGAGTGTAGATCATCCTGACAAATTTTCAGAGCTTTATTCCATGTGGTTGGGCCGGAAATGCTGCTGGACCTCTTACAGGTCCAGTTTTCCGGTTTTACTTCTGTAGAAAATTGGGCTGATTGTTTGAAGGCCTTCCACTCATATTTTTCTCTGGAACTCTTCATAAGAAATGATCATTTGGGTGTCTGGAATGGATCTGGAGAGTTTCAGCTCATTTCGAGTTCATTTGGTCAGGTGGCCGCTCCTTCTTCCTTGCTTGGCTCTGATTCTCCTAGCCGGAGTAAGAAAATATTCAAGGTTGACTTTTTAGTGCATTTTCATTCTTCTCCATCATTTCTAGGTAATTATGGACGTAACACTCATTTCTTCTTCATCTACTCCAATGTACCTAAAAATAGAAATTAAGTTAAAAATCGATTCGTTAAGGAATAACTAAGCAAAATGTGAGGAATTAACATTTAAAATATCACATTAAAATGCGCCTATCAGACTGCAACTGCCTTGAAGAAGCCCACAACCGATTTGCCCACTCATTGACTCAGATCTACAATTCAGGTCATTAGCGAATCAGGCCGCTGCAATCCCTTTCTCTGACGCTGCTCGTCTCTCATCCTTTGATAAATTCCATTTCTCTTTCTTTCTCTCAGAGATCAGAGCCCAGCCATGTCTGACGAGGAGCGTCATTTCGAGCCCAGCCATTTCCTTTTAATTTTGTGACGGATTGGATAGTGAAGAGAGAAGAGGAGCAAGAGGAGGAGGAAGAAGAAGGCATGGGGTGCATGACGTGGAGAAGACGAAGGCGGTCCGGCAGGAATCGGGCTAGAGGAGCGTGGGTGGCCGGGGAAATTTTTTTTTCTTCCTGATTTCGATGGTTTTTTTTTTCCTGATTTCGATGGTTTTTTGTTTCTGATTCGATGGGAAGAGCTCTGAGAATGGGGAAGGAAAAAAAAAGAAAAAAAAAAAAGTGAACGTGTACAACTGAACATATAAATTTCATTGATCAATTGTGTCTATAGTGTATTCATTTTGGTTTTGAGAGTTTACGAAATTCACTTGAGGGCAATAATATGATTATTAGAGGGTAATAATATGAGTATTGGGGGCAATAATATGTTTATTGGGAGGCAATAATATGATTACTGGGGGGCAATAATATGCATATAAATTGATCAATTGTGCTTGTAGGGTATTCATTTTGGTTTTGGGAGTTTATACAATTCACTAGACGACAATAATATGATTATTGGGAGGCAATAATATGAGTATTGGGGGGCAATAATATGATTACTGGGGAACAATAATATAGTTACTGGGGGGGGGCAATAATATAGTTACTGGGCATTATTATGGGGCAATAATTTCAGACACCGGAATCCGGTCACCAGTTCGGTAGCCGGATTCCGGTGATCGGTTGCCGGAGTCCGGTCACCGGAGTCCGCGGCTGCCACTGGTCACCGAAGCTTAGCAAGGTGGAGGATGACTTCTCTCTCTAAGTGAGAAAGGAGAGGGCAAAAAAGTCCCAAAAATAAATAAAAAGAATAAAAAAAGAATTAATTGGGTATTAGGGAAATAGTCTCTTAGAGTGTTTTGAGAAAATGAGGTTAAAAAACTGTTAGTGGAGCAAGTGGGCAATTTTTAAGCTAAAATTGGGTAAATGATCATTTCCCCTAAAGTTTTCTATGTGATTGAAGGTTGGTTTTTCCGCATTATATCTTTAATTTAAATGCAAATAAAATAATAGTGACTATACATGTCAATGATTGAACAAATCCCTGTACCATTTGGTTAAGTGACATTAGTCTCTCTTCTTAGATATGTTGATATTTCCTCTACCAAGTAAAAGTTCGACATATAGGCAAAAATGTAAAAACCATACTTGTTAGTTACAATTTTTATTTTTGGTTGGACAATCAATGATTACCTCTCATATTCTAGATATGTATATTTTTATTTATTAGATCCTCATATACAACAACCAGTCTTTCATTAGATATGTATATTTTTATTTATTAGATCCTTATAAAAAATTTCTCTTTTCTCTTTTTTTATTTTATTTGTTCTCTTTTTTTTTTAACCCTCTTTTCTGTTTTTTTTTAATTTGTTCTTTTTTTCCTACTCTTTTTTCTCTTTTTTTTTTTATAACTTTTTTCCTCTCTTTTTTCTCTCTCTTTCGTTTTTTTTTTAATTTATTATTTCTTTCTCTTTTCTGTTTACCTCTTCTTCCTCTTCCTCCTCTCTGCTCGTCGGCCTTCTTTTCCTCCTCCCTGATCGCAGCTCTAGTTTTCGGCGAGCATCACCACCTCTCCTAATCACCGTTGGCGTGCCCGCCGCTCAAAGCAAGTGTTGGTCATTCCACCATCCATCCATCATCCCCGTCATGCCAGCAAGCATCACCACCTCTCCTAATCACCCCTCTCCATACAGCGGTTCCAAACCAAATCGGAGCACACTCAAATCAAATCAATTCACCTTCCACCTCCCTTTCTTTGGTGCCAAAACTGTTCAAATATCTCTCTAAAGGAAAACTCAAATATCTTATCCTCTTAGAATCTCTATTGGCTTATCATCTCAGCAAACCAACACCAAAGAAACGTTATTGACGTCGAGAGAAAGCTTCTGATATAGCTCCGACACCACGAAGGGGCCAGAATCTGAAGGGAAGAGAACTCGACCATTCCGGTTTCCAGGCGTGGCTGAAAACTGGAGTTGCGATCAGGGAGGAGGAAAAGAAGGCCAAAGAGCAGAGAGGAGGAAGAGGAAGAATAGGTAAATAGAAAAGAGAAAGAAATATATATATATATATATATATATATATATATATATAAAAGAACAAATTAAAAAAAAAAAAAAAAGAGAAAAGAGGGTTAAAAAAAAGAGAAAAGAGAGTTAAAAAAAAGAGAGAAAAAGAGTTAAAAAAAAAGAGAACAAATTAAAAAAAAAAGAGTAGGAAAAAAAACAGAGAACAAATTGAAAAAAGAGTTTAATAAAAAAAAAGTAGGAATAAAAAAGAATAAATTAAAAAAATAGAGAAAAAAAGTTAAAAAAGAAAAAAAGAGAAAAAAAAGTTTTTTTTATAGTAAGGGTAAAATAGTCATTTTACTGTTGAAATAGTGCAACGTCAGCAAGATATCAGACTTTTTAACGGAAAATTGACGGCAGGGACTTTTTTGGTGAAATTGGAAAGTTCAGGGACTGAAACGTCGAGACCCTATAAGTATAGGGAGTAAATAGTATTTTGTCCTTTATAAATGGTAAGATAAAAAAATATTACAATTTGAATAGAAATGAAACTTTACATGATTTGTCACGCTAAAAGTGTTAAATCATGCAAAGTTTCAAGAGAACTTTCTGAGATAATAACAAGAGTCTCAACTAAAACGCGCTTCCTCTATATCATAAGCTCGAGGTTAATAGAACATGATTTTTAGAACGCGCTTAAGTTGGCGAACACTGCAATCTCAAACTAAATTTTTATACTATATTTTAGTGTAACTTGACTTTGTAAAACAGTAAAAAAAAAAAAAAAAAACTTGTGTCCTGATTTTTGATTTTTTTTTTGAGAAGTTATAAATCATTGTTTAAAGAAGCAAAATTTTTGGCGAGAAAGTAAAAACATGCGATTTTGAAAAAATAAAAATTTGTGTGCTATAGACTTTTTTTTTTTTTTAGAAGAGTGTGCTATAGACTTATAGTCCACAATTTTGAGTATATATCATAATCTTGAAGCTTTTTTTTTTTTTTTTGGAAGAAAGTTATCATGTCTAGTTTCCACGACGTTGAGGTATGAACTATTTTATACATTTTCACTTTTTATTTTTCTCTTTTACCTTGAGAATAAATGGATGCTGGTAGCCTTGGTTTCGCATGCATCGATGGAGGAGAGTGCAGAAGGGGTTGTAGTTCTAAAGCGTAAAGTTGGTTGATCTCTCTCATGGAGCTAAAAGTAAGACTCCTGCCATGGCCAAAAGCTTGCTGTCACAGTTGAGCACAAATCCACTTCGAGGAACGGTAAGCAATCTGTTTAAGAGAGTGACACAAGTGATGAGGTGAGCAAGAATTGGAGATCAAAGCTGGGATGCCAGAATTTATTTTCCCTGAGTAGCATGCTAATTCCGATCCTATGGGGAAGGAGTTAGTTATTGCTTAAATTTAATACTCTATAGGTTTCTTTGAGGGTCTATGGTTTGTTGGGTTCACTTCTATATATAAGCTTTGTCAAGATGTTTCTACTTTCATCATATCACAACTGAGTGTTGAAGCGGGTAATTAGTAGATAGAAGATGATTTTGGCTTGGGAGAGCAAGGTGTTCCTAGTGGTTTATAGGCTTGCTTCAAATCAAGCTTCAGTATATTTCGAATAAGTAGTACCGCTGATGTTCCACTGGTCAGTAGCTGACCAGGGATTATTTGCTCAACTACTGTCTGATTTCAATCCGATGGTTGATAGATACCTAGATTTTTAAGAGATGAGATCTGTCAACCGTCCGATTTCAATCGAACGGTAGTTGAGCAAATAATCTCTGGTCAGCTACTGACCAGGAGAACGGGAACTCTGTGTAGTACATATTTGTCAAATTTAGAGTCTGCCCGAGACATTAGATTACAAATTCAAATTTGACATATGTACTATTTTGGGTTTCGGCTTTGGTTAATGAAAATTGATGCTATGTTCAAAAGAAAAAACTATAAATTACTAATTAGAGCCTAAGTAATGTGTTAAAATATTACAGCCTTAAGATGAAACCAATTTCCTTTTATTTTATTTTTCTTGTGGAAATATTTTTTGGTGAATAACTCATTAGCAAATGTGCCTAGTTATGAGAGAAATGAAGAAATAAGCTAGAGAGAAAATAATTATAAAAAAAAAAAAAAAAACTTGGATTGCTTCTGGTTTAGGGTTTGCAAAATTCCTTTCGCTCGGCGGCACTTGGAGTTGGTGTTGGTTTTCTCCATGTCGATGATAGGCTATTGTCGGATGGGCGATGGTTGGTCTAATACCCATTGACGTGTGAGCTGGTTTGGCCTGAGGTGTTTGACAGGTTTTGACCAGCGTGGTTTTTCCAAATCGTGCCTTGGAGGCGGAGCATCCATGGACACCAGTTCCAGGGGACGAGTTTGGTGGCACAGGGTGGGACTGGATCAAGGGCATTTTCAGGCAGCGGTGACAGTGATACATTCGTTGGAACTCCGAATTCATCTTGAAGTCGGGTCATCGGAATGGCGTGACAGTGCAGTCGTGGCGGTGGGGGTGCGTTTGAAGCGGCGAGTCATGGCGGAGGATTTTGAGTCACTCAAGGTTCAGTAGTCCTGCCTACGACGGTGAAGGAGAAACTGCGTTGGGTCGTTTTGGGCCTAGGGTTCCAATTATTTTTTTTAGCCTTAGGCTGCTATTTAATTAAGGTTTTAATTAATTCTATTTTTAATAAGTTTTTAATTAAGTTCTACATAGTTTTAGGGAGCTAAGCATGTATTTGTGCAATTTAGGTGTCTCGAGCGCCTTTGGAGTACCAAAGGAGAATTCACATTATTTTCTACATATTTGAGGGCAAATGAATGGACTTTTGTCTATGTACCACTGTTGGTACTACCACTATCTTCTTGTATATTTATAGATGACAGCGAAATGGTATGTAATGGTCATTTTGGCCTGTGATGAATATATTTCCGCCCGATTTGGGTTTGATTAAAAAAAAAACTCTGCCATTGTACTTTTTTTAATTTATTTTATTCTTTTTATAGGAGGATTTTTGTAATAAGTTGTTCATCTGTAAATCTGTGTTTCGTTTTTACACTTTTATTATTGGTTTTTCTCGACAACTAATTCATCGACAATAATGTGTTTAGTTTTAGTTTAGTTTTTGGGAGGTTTTGACCAAAAAATCTTTGGTCGGCAATAGTGTTTTTCTTTTCATATATAACTTTTTGGAAAGTCATCCAAGACCGGCCCTGAGGGCTGCCGCCTGAGGCAGTCGGCCTCTAGCGGGCCTCCGTCAGTTTTTATTTTATTTTTTATAAATATAAATACAGACTTCAATAATTTATTATATCTTTTCTTCGGCCATGCTATTGAATTGGCTGTTGTAGTTCCGTCGGTAGGGAACCAAGTGGCTTGTTTTATGAGGCACCCTACGCAGGTTCGATTCTCAGCTCGTTCAATTCACTTTGCATTTTTTTTTTCTGGTTTACTTTGCCCTTGTTTTATTTTTCTGGTTTCTTTTGGTGTAATCACCTTTAGTTCCTTTTATTTTTTATTTTTACTAATGGAGAAGTTTTAAATACACACCCCTAATTACCTAATACACCACCCATTTAATTTCTCATTCTAATAATTTACTAAATACACAACCCAAAGTACCTAAAATACCCCCTAATCTCAAAAATCATGAAATATCATACTTTTTGACTATATTAAGGTTACTATTTAATATGATTAGTATATTCTAGTATATTGACATTTTGTAAATGGCCATATTGATTGCTTGCGTTAGTTATTGAGAAATCCATAAAGATTTATTATTGTTCCCTTTAAATAGATGCATACAAAGCCTATTTATGTTATTTGAGCTCTCATCCACCAAATACCATATTAATCAAATATAAAATTATGAGTTGAACATTCAACCAAAACTATACCAGTAGTTTCTCCATAGTTGCGGAACTAAATAGTTGTCATTAGAGGGGCCAAACAAATTAGTAATTACAAAGTTTTTTCACCTGTGATGTTTTATATTAGAAAATAAATTGATTAATCATGAATCTTAGAAAAAAAAGGAAATTAACTAAAAAATGGGAGTAAAGCGATATGTTTTAAAAATATTTTAGGCCATTGATTTTGAAATTCTAAATATTATGGTCTCTAACCTCATCTAATTACAATTTATTTAAGGAAAAATTAAATTAGATAGTTTCTAACTTTATTCTTGTATCAAAATTGGGAGGCCATGTATAGAAATTTGTTGTGTTTATCTAACTATTTATACATAAATAGAATAATATAAGGAAAATATGACTATTTTTGTCTTTTTCTAATGCATAGATGTCTGTTTTTGTCATTTAACCTACCTACAAAATCTAATTTGAAATATAAAATAATAGGAATGTGTATTAAGTGATTAGGGGTGTGTATTTAAAATTTCTCTTACTAATGTATATGAGTTTAACTTATTTTTTCCCTTATAATTTAAGAAAACAATATAGAAATACTATATGAAAATTAAATTTTATTATTAAATAAAATAAATTTGGTTATTGATTGAACAGTCGAACACCATTCATGAGGCCACATTTTAATCATTCACCTCATACCTCTATAATGTCAGGACCGGCCCTGATTACTCATCAGATTGGCTTACCCCGGTCCAAAACCGGCCTTGAATTTGACACAATTGTTGGGTTGCATTGAGTCTTTACATAAATACATTGTCTCAGCCGACCAACTAGTTATTAATGTAGTGATACGTCTCAATTACAATATAACAATTAAGGTTGTAACTTCATATTTTCTTATAAACATACGTATCACTACACAGACAACTAATTAATTGAGACAAAATATTTAAAGGCTACTTGGATTAGTACTAGGTGAATAATGTTACAAACTGTCTCCTTTCAAACATTTTCCATCAACTTTTCGTAATTTCTTTCCGGGTGTTTCTAAATGTACCGAGCAAATTTATTTATTTAAAAATATATCTAATTAAATCATATCATTTCCCAAACTAACCTTATCATGTACCCAACAGAAGAAACATGGCGATAGAAACTTCCCAGTGTTCATCATTCCTTATACCAATCCTCTTTGGTGATTTCAATTAACCAATCCTTATTTTCTGTTTTTTGAAAACCATAGATTTACTAATTCACGTCTTGTCCATTGATCACGACTCTTGGGTATGTTAGTTTAACTCGATTGATTTTGTGGGAAGAAAAGGCCTTTTATATTAAACTCAATCGAATTTGTGGGATATATCCTAATATATAGAGAAGGGAGGGATTCCTGTAATAGGAAATTTGAAATAGTGGAGTTTGATTATATAAGAATTGGACAGATTTGTCTCCAACGAACCGCAATCGATGAACTTTGCCAACACCCGCATGTAGATTGTTATGAAACCAGAGGCTAATTAATACCCAATATTTCTTCGTTTCCCTCCTCCCTACTTTGATATTATCTGGTGGTGTTGTAATCTTAGATTATGAACAATGTATCTAGCTTTTTTTAATTTAGCTACTCAGTGTATCTATTTTTGAGTCATTCCAAATACCAGATGGGGACCTTTTTCATGCGGTCAAGCAAGCAAGCTTCCTGTATATGTTTTTATGTTCTTTTGTTTCCCTTGATTAGCTAGATAGCTACTTTCACTAAACATTGGATTCTCAAAGAAAACTCTGAAGTTTCCCGATTCTGCAGCTTCATTTTTCTGTTAACAAATTTCTTAGGGGTTGTCTTACAATATGAGCATCTTCATATATCTACTAACATTTGAATCTTATATTTTGATCAACACTAACTGATTCAGTGATCCCTCTGTGAGGGCAATTTTGTGTTTTGGATCTTTTGCAGCAGGGCCCTCTTGATTAAGCGAGACTAGGCCCAAAGTTGATCAAAAGTTGGACCTGAGAACAACCTCGTTGTGACCAGCTAGATGATAACGGCAGTGATTGCAAGGTAGATAATAACAGCAGCGATTTAGAGTTAATTTCATAAGAACAGAACTTATAGGTAGATATGGTGTGGGAGCTAGATGCCTGGGAGTTTAGTAGAGAGAGAGAGTTCCAACAGTGGCATGATTTCTGGGTTTTGGGTTAAGGTTGATTGGGATGAATTGATGGCTAGGGGTTCAGAGATAGAGCTTGATCTCTTGCTTGATGTTTCTGGGTTGTTGTGGCTTGCTTTCCAAAGGCAATGAACTTGCCTTTTATAGCGGAGATAGACGAAGAAGATTTGTGCCAAGAACCAAAGGCTTTGAAAGGGTATTCTCAGTTTTGGTGGGATCATTCTAAAGCTTTCAGTTTTTGTTTTCCACATGAAACCAAAAGAGTGAAAGCTTGCTCTGGCTATGAGGGTGAAGATTGGTGGTACAGGTATAGGACGGTGATGGGGATCCCAGATTTTGTGCAGCTGTGATCTTTGAGGGTTCCTAATCCCCTAATTTCTGCTATTGTAAATTGTGATCACAAAAATCTAAGGGTTATTGGAAGTTGAAGCAGGATTTCAGAGGATACGAATTTGAAAGCTTTTCCATAAATTCGGGGCTCTTACCGGAAAGGGTGAAGCAATAATCCCAGCAGCAGCTTGATAGAACAACGTTTTTGGTTTGGGAAGAAGACGATTCCAAAGAGTTTTGGGCTAGAGACTGGTGTAATGGACTTTGGGTAGGGAAGTGACTCTAGTGGGCTCTAAGTGTTGTTGGGCCTGCTTTCATCTCTCCACTAGCCCATGTTAAGATATTGGTCCTTCAAGCATGAATTTGGTTCCCAAGTCCAAAATTATCGATGGGCCTCACATGATCCGTTACCTTCCACACCACATCCCGCTGTATAAGCCCCAAACGTAGCTTGGGTCTACGCGTATTGCTTGGTAAATAAGCGTGTTGGCTCCTTTAAAAATGCATGTCAATTGTTTGAGCATTTGGGCTTCTCGTAGAGAGCTTCCTTTTGACGTGAAGTGGGCTTGCTTTAAGGCCCAATTAGGTTGCAAGGTAGATGACTCGTCCCATTTGCCTACCACTCGTTACATTTGAACTTGTGGAAATTTGGGTGTCAACACCCTCTAATATTTGTTGGGAAATCAACATTTCCTACAGTCATTCAGTAAGCCGAGAGAAACAAGACCAAGCAAAAACCATATCAAATGGAAGGTCGGTCAAATTGTTCCTCCAAAATAGGGCAATTTCAAAAACAAATGGGGGCAAGAGTTGCTAACTTCGAATTCCCTCAAATGGATGTCGAAACCAATTTTATCTTCAGCCAGTGACTCGTTTTCGTAAACCACGGATAACTAAAATACGGTTCAATAGATTCGGATTCAATGCTAATTCAAAAACAATTTTAGCCAGAACTGGACATGTATAGTTTCTTTAAGATTCAACAGTTACAATGAAATTGCAACAAGGCGCGTAAGACAAGGAGATGATTGGATTGTGTGGCAGATGAGGATACTGATTTTTGGGATTTCAAATGAGTGAAACAAAAGGTAATTTTAGCAATATAGAAGTTTGCTGGGTACAAGATAAGGACAACTTGGAAAATTAGGTGATTTAATTAGATATTTTTAAAAACAAATAAATTTACTGGATATATTAAGAAGTTTGCTGGGTATATTTAGAAATACCCTTCTTTCCTCATCTTATATTCCATTATCATAATTAGATTGATTATTTTTTCAGATCATTATTTGTATACAATTTCTCTTTCTCTTATTACATGAGAAGAGAAAAGTTGCTCGTAGATTAGTCATTGCATGTGTTTCCAAGCCAAGTGGTCTCTGCAAAGTCTTTTCTCTTACGACTTGCCCCTTTCAATTATATTTTAAAAGCAATGTCCGGCATTTTGCCTGCAAATTTCAAGCTTTGACCAACTGCTCTCTGTCCAACTAATAGGAAATTCAAGTGAACAACCTCTATCTGCGACCCTGATTAGTCTCTATATAATAAACTCTTTCTTTGACTTTCAGACCCTAGGCTTATTAATACTACTAATTAATTGTTGTTGTCATTGTTAATTTTCGGAATAGCAAAAAAAAAAAAAAAAACTGTTACTCATAGTTACTATCAACTATTAGTGGACTTTCAAATAACAAATCTAGAAGGAGATTAATGTTATACATTGCCACATTTGGTCAAGGGGAATGGGAACGTAACTGGCTTGATGGGCTCACCATAATATATATTGGTACAACGTGACACTAGTTTTTTGGGGTTTTGGGGGATTTGTTCGTCAACTATATATGGCAGTAATATTCGTCAAAGTTTTGTTCTTTAGGAACTTGATCAATATATAATTGAACATGTGAAGCTCTCACCTTCTTGTCCCACGCATGCTACTTTGTAAGCTTGTTTATAAGTAATGAAATTCATTCGAAAAGACAGAAAAGTCCCCATTAAAGATCTGATTTCTGTTAGGATTTTGGGAAGATATATACAGAAGTTTTGATCGAGGGAGAAGTTTAATGTGGAGCATCTTTGCATAAGAAATCTATTTTGATTAGTTTATTGGATTGAGTATAAGTGGGAACGAAAATGGATAGAAAGGAACTTTTCCAAGTTGTTTTTGTTAAATAAAAAACCGTCCATTGTATTTATGATATGAAAACATCACAAAAGAACTCACGATGCAAGCCTTTTGTGAGGATTTTTGGTTTGGATGCCTTCACCTTTAGCGCCCAAAAATGGAGATTGCGTCTTGAAGAAGAACAAATCGGATTCTTGGGTGGCAAGCAAATCTTGAAGCCATTGATCGAAAGACCCAACATAGACACAATAAAGGTGAAGCCCCGCCGGCTAGCCTAGAGACATTATAAGAAGAAGTGAATGGCGTAAATGCAACCGAAACTAAGCCGCTCCACGTCTAAGGAATCCGACTCGTGGAGTCTAATGAATGCACTAGTGAAATGGAGTTGTGTCCACAATTTTTGTTTTTTTTTTTGGAGAAACAGTTTGACACAACTGTTTCGCATGCGGTCGTACGAGAATTTAAACTCAACAAGCGTGGTCGGAGCAAGATGATGCCAATGTCGGAAGATGGATGAGCAATTGAGCATACCAAGTTGAAAGAGACTCAAATCTGAGACATTTGTGAAATGATACACTTGAAATATATTAACAAGAATATAATTTTGAAGAGTAATTTTTTTAAATTTGTTTGAACAAAGAGTAAAAAGAAAAAGATATGACTATTAAACAAAAATAAGAGACCAAAAATGTCAGCTAAGGCTTCTTGGACTATAGCCTTTCTTTATCAATTGCAGAATGCATTGAGTTAGCTCTTGATTTGTGCATTTGAGCTCAGGAAGAGAAGCAAAAGGAATGTATGTTATCTCATGTGCTAGGTTTAAGGGTGAGAAAGGTGAGAAAATATTGAAAAATCAAAAGTTGGATGTAACTATTGAAATTCAAATGAAGGTTTATTGCATTTTGGTAAAGAGATTAAAAGGATTTTTACCACATATACATGCATATTCATGTACAATAAACTACAGAATTTACAGCATTTTGAGGAGACACTAAAAAACTTAGCTTTAAATAGATTAGATGCTCTTCGGTTTATGGTATCGTATTCTTCAGTTTAGAAAGATTAAGTGGATGTGGAATAAGGGAAATGCTAGAGTTATGCAGCTGTAGCTCAAGCAAAGATTAATTGGTCGGCTAAGTTTATAATGCTTTTAGGCTGTATCTGTTGGCTTTGCTTTATTGAAGTCGAAACAAAAGCAAAAGTACAACAACTTGAGTAACACATGAGCAAATGCAAAACCCAAAAAGAAGTCGAAGAAGTATCAATGTAGACGAGTATGCAGACCTATCTTTTGCTCAACTCCATGGTTGGCTGAACATAACACCCCAGTTCCTAATGCACATAGACAAAGTCAAAGCTTGCCAAAGAAGTATCTGTTACTACCCAAAAAAGCCATGCCCTTTTGTCCACGACGGTGAATTGGGACGAAGATCGAGACTTGCTCAGCCAACAGTACAGCTCTGTCCCTTGCTTGGAGTTCAAGAATGGGTTCTGTGCACAAGGTGATGACTGTGGCCAAGCACATGGAATTTTAGAAGAAAGGTTTCATCCTATGCTGTTTCGAACCCGTTATTGCTGGTCAATGACTACGTGTAAGAGACAGGATTGTTCCTATGCTCACAAGGAAGAAGATAAAAGGGCATCAACTGTTGCTCCATTTGTGTCTTCTCTCAGACCACTTAAACCAAACACCTCTTGTGCACTCACCATCAACAGTGCAAATATTACCATTTACCCAACTCACTCCATGATGCAAACTTTGTGGCAAAAACAGCAGCTGCAGAAACCTCTAATTGGGTACATGCCTAGTTCTTATCCATAGTAGTGGCACGAATATTAGTGATCAAAACCAATATGGGAACTTTGATAGACATATATAATGGAGTAAAACCCTAGTACTTGTACTGCTACTACTATTACTGCCACTACACCCTTATCGTTCACCAACCTCGTTACGTCAGAGCTTAGAATGGGCTTTCAATAATAACTAGGCAGAATTTTCATGGGTTTATGATCTGGTAGAAGATGATCAGCCCTTTGGGTATGTAGTGGAACAGCCCAATTTGTAGGAAGAGAATTAATTATTGGCCTTGTAAAATATACATGTACAAGTACTTATATATACTACAAAAGTACAAATATAATAAGTAAGTATGCCACAAGTACTTATATATATACTAGTAAGCAATTATGCCAATCGTAAAGCTTACGTTTCTGTTTCTACTTTCTACTTTCCAATCGAGGACATCGATTCTTCACGAACATGAACTGCTAGACGGTTGGATGTCAACTGAGATAGGAATCATTGCTCTATATTACTATAGAACAACATCCCGAATTTTTCAGTAAAAATCATAAAGAGATCTGATCTCTAGCGATCTGCTTTATTTCTTTCATAAATTTTTCCCATGTAGATTTACTGACCGCACTAAATTTCCTGTAGTTTTCAAGTACCAATGCCTTTTGCCTTTAAGAAGGTGGTTGATCAATAGCCATGATTCTAGGTTTCCATTCCTCTTTTTCCTGCTTGTCCTCCTTTGTCTCTCTCCGTTCATTTACTCACACTCTTTGTGGATCTATTATCTTCTTCTTGGAAACCTACACTCTGTTCTACACGATAGGAGTGAAATAGATATAACATGAACTGCGTACCATTGTGACATAAATAGGGTCTTATTCTTACCTGGTTATGTATGGCGTCATTTCGTCAAACACGAGCTGGGGAACTCTTCGTGTCGTTACGGAACTTTTGCATGTGTAGATGCCTAAGTGCTTTTGGTAATTTGGTGACTCCCAGCTGGCTTCAATTTCCGATTAGTCCATTCCATTTCACAGAGGCACATATACCAGAAGGCTTTTGTGCTTTCTCAGCTCATATAACACCACCGGGCAAAATAATAGTGCACATTGGGGGGTTGTAATTCAGCTATGATGACTCGATATTTTTAGAAATATAGTCTCCACCTACCGACCTTTTCTAGGGGGACGGTGTTGACAATAATGCCACAGGATTTCAAATTTTGTAAACTAAATTTGTTTTCTAAGTAATGTGGGTGGTTAGTATGTTAATGACTTCTTCTTGTAAATAATTAAATCCTAGAGTGAGATTTAATCATGAGTGAAACACTATCATTACCCGAACTGAATTTGTTATGACAGATTAGCTTACGCACCTATTTCTACTTACATTTTACACCTTCAGAAAGAAGCAAAATTATGCTCACATTCCAAGCCAACCCTAAGAAATTTTGATCTGATGTTTGATTGGTTTGTAGAATTGTAGAATTTCTAGATTGCAAACCAAATTAATGCAACAAATACATGGATTATCTCTCTTGGCACCCAAAAAAAAAAAACGAAATGCTATAGAACTAGTTATGAGAATTCAAAATTTCAATTATGATACCATCAAATCAGATTAGATTTCACAGAAAAATCTGCCCCCCAAAATGTCTATTTCTCTAGGTGCAGGGGACAAGCAATTAAATTTTCCAGTTGCCGCTTGCTGCAGCCACAGCGAAACCAAACTCCTTTCACACCAAAATTGCTAAAATTTCAAAGTGACAGAGATCGAAACCTTGAAGAAGTACTATTATACTATTATCAAGGACTATTAACTATTTACAGGTTTGAGGCAGCTCCATCTTCTTCTTCAAGCTTAAGAAAGTTGCACAATGTCATCAATGGCCTGGTTCAATAGCACGTCAAGGATCAGCCCCTCAACTTCCACACAGATTTCTTCGAATCTTTCATACTCGACCACATTCTTTGATACCCAATTTGACTCTTTCAATTCTTCTTCTGTCAAACTGAAGACTTTTGTCGCCAAAAGCTCCGTGGAATCTCCGCTGTCCTCGTTCTTAATTGGCTCCATATCTTTGATTTTGACTGCTCTCAATTCAGGGTCTTCATTGTAAGAAACTCTTGGTGGAGATTTCATCTGGGATTTCAAATCCTTGGGACTTGAATATTCTGCAAGAAACAATAACCCAAAAGCAAATTTAGGATTGGTCATAGAAATTTCGTAGAAATTTAAATAAACCCATTTAGCTCTGGTAAGTAACTAACCTGATACCCAAGTTTCATGTTGGATCAAAATGTCATCAATATCAAAAACCGAAACAGGACTTGAATTCTCCGAGCACGAACTATTGTCAACAGCCACTCTTTTCTTAGCTTCATTCTGATGTTTTCCCTTCTTGCATTTTGGCTCTTGCACCACTTTCTTCTTCTTCTGAGTCGTTGTTTTCTTCGGTGGAGTATGTTCCCCACTACCTTCACTTAAATTTGCTCCACCATTTTTGCTCACAACCTTCTTATAAGGAACAGAGTACCCCAAACCCTCGTCTCCTTTGCAATTACGACTAACCTTCGAAGATTGGGCACTACATTCTCTTCTAGGCTCATCTTTCAACTTCGAAACCTTCTTGCTATTTTTCTTCACTACCTTCTCTTCATTCTTCTTCTTAATCACCTCACTACTCTCCCTGTTCTTACTCCTCTGTTCCTTCCCCTGTTTCACTTCCTCTGTTTTCTTCACTTTCGACCCGAACTCCTTCCCCTTATCCACACTATCCAAATACACCACCAGAAAATCCTGACTCTCCTGCTGACTCATAACCCCCGGAACCTCCCGGAAAGAGACGGAGGTCCGGACACGGCGGTGCTGATTAGTCGGAGTCAAATCAAAATCCATCAAGTAATCTGCAAAGCTCACCGACTTACTTCTGGTAACCAAATCCGGGGCTCTCACCCAGTTCGTCTCGGGAAGAGACTCCAGCCCCATTAACCTGGCTACTATTCCAGGCGTGGCTGTAGCCGAAGGCGAAGGAAAAGTTTGGAACTTGGGTTCATGGTTTGGAGTTTTGGGTGGTTTAACGAGTTGGGTTGGGTTAGAGTCTAGAATGTAATCTGATGACGGGTGAGTCGGAACGTTGCCGGTGCATAAAAGCCGGCGTACGATGCCGTTGAAACAGCTAGAGTTCTCGGTCATTGTTGTTGTGATGGTGAAACAGAGAGACGTAGCAGAGAGATATGGGAAAAGTGAGAGCAATAGAAAAGAGTGAGTGGGAAGGTTTTCAATGGCTTTCTGCGACTTCGTGAGGAAAAGTTGAATGCTTTGGTCGTTGGGTTCACATTGGAAACTAGAAGGAAAATGTGTGGGTGCGTGTGTGGAGGTACGCGCTCTTGGGTCGCGTTTGGAGCGTGTAGGTTTGCTAAGGAAATTGATTGAGTTTGCCATTTTTGGCCTTGATAGCTATTTGAGGCCTCTGAGCATTGAAGTGACAAAATAAGGAATTTGAAAAAACGCGTGGGTCTTATTTGGTGCTGGGCATAGCAGTAATTGTGGTTTAAAGAGGGTCCTACAGGGGATGCCGATGTTGTTGACTATTTTGATCAGTCTATAATGCAGGGCCGGTCGGTCTAGTACGAATTCGGATTCCGACCGACTAACCCGTCATGGGCTTAGAGTCCTAACCACATGGGTTGGAAGTTGGGTTGAAGGGATGCAAGACCCAAAGTCATTCTTTAATTGTTTTAAGTTCTAGAATTGATGTTGACCAGACTTGTTAAAAGATGAAATTTGGAGTGGGATCGATCTTAAGTTGGATTTATTTAGCGACAAAATAATTTTAATTTGAGTCTAACAATTAATCTGTGAAATGATTGATAGTTATATTCAGATATGTATATGGATATCCAATCTATTAGTTCAGTCTGTTTATAATAAAATATTTAAACAGAATAATTAATAAGTACTGCTTAGAAGATGACTACTTCTCTTGCATTTCTTTTTTCCTTTCTTTGATTTGATACTAGATTGAAGATCCGTCTCGTGTCTCTTTTCTCTTATATTATCCATTAATTAGTATATATCGAATTTAATTGATTTAAATCTCAATCAAAGAAGATTTCTTGTATGATAGTTATAAAGTTTCAATACTTTAAAAATAATAGTCCTTGGAATGTATATAAATATTATTTTTTATGAATTTTATATCAATTATTTTTTATGAGTTATTAACGGATTAATTGATTATTGATCTAAGGGTGATCTAACTCTTTTAGTTAATGGATCCGAATCGTTAATAGATTAGCAGATCGAAAAACTAAGTCTAAATTCTTTTAATGATTATAAATATAGATTGGAATTGGATCAAAATCCGATATGTTTTTTTTTTTTTTTTTGACTTTGTCAAGGGAAACCCAAAGGCTTCCTAGGCCCAAAATCCGATATGTTGAGAGGTCTGATGTCGCTAAAGGCAAGCGCGCAATTTAACCCTGAAATATCGTTAGTAGTATAAGCAAATAGGGATCGTTCTATTCCGGGGATTGAGGGTACACCTGTAATTGTGTAACAAATAAAGAAAAGTATTATTTACAAAAATAAAATAAAGAATAAATATATACAATTGAATAAACAAATAAAGAATTAAAATAATAAAGTATTATTTACAAAAATAAAGTAAAGAATAGAAATATATACAAGTAACAAAATAAAAAGGAAGGGGGGTTTAAGAATTATAGAATTGAAAATTAAGATAAAGAAAATATAAAAACACATGTACAAGAATGAAACATAAGAAACAAAGATTAAACCCAAGTTTATCATTGAATTCGAATTAACCCTACATTGTTCTTCCAAGTCATGTGAAAGGAGTTGATCATGTGAAACATTCGAAAGCAAACGATTTCCCATATTTTACTTTTCAATGCTAATTAATCTAAGCGAAAGCACCTAGATTAATCCTATTAAACATGCAATCAAACCCTAGAAAGCTAGTCAATCATGTCATGTTTAATGCATTACACATAGAGAAAGGCTATCAACTCAAGTGTACAACTTAGTATGAATAAGTTCACCTAATTGCAATCCTCTTCAATTGAATTCGATTTTTGTCCAAAACCTTTACTACTTTGATTCAAGTTTACACAAAACGAAAAGTCGATTTCATGTTCTTAAACCTAGCACCAATTACATGCAAATCCTATAAGTGTCGACCCAAATAAGATAAACATATAAAAGTTTTCTATCAAGCAAATTCAATCGAACAATCACACATAAGCAACTTTGGAATCACAACATAAGAATCGAAATTCTTTATTCAATCATAAAATTTCAGAATATAAACCTTGTTCAAACATAAATGTTAACTAAAAACAATTCTCACGAAACTAAGCAAGATTACAAAGAAAGAGGTTGAATTACACCATGAGATGGAGATGGGGATGAAGGATGAAACGTTATGGATTCTTGAATCTCGAAAGCAAGCTTCAAGGTGGAGGATGGATGATGATGCTCACGGCTCCTTCTTCTTCTTCTTCTCCCTTGCTTGAAACGTTGAATGCACTAGAGGATGGAGAGAAAATGGAAAGGAAATGGAGAGACAAAGAAGATGGAATGGATGAAGGAATTGGTGATTGAGAGTGAGAGGAGAAGGTGTTTAAATAGGGAAGAAAAAGAAGAGTGAAATGATGAGATGAAGAAAAATAATGAAAGTGGAGTATGAGAGTGGTTTGTAAAATATGTAAAAGATGAGATAATGATGAAAGCAAAGCATGAAGGTGAAGAAATGTGGAAGTGATGATGATCTTTTAGGGTAGAAAAATTGTATCCAAGGAAAAAGAAATGCTTTCTTCATATGGGTGGGAAACATGAATATGTGGTGTTGAGTTGTTTTTAGGTCAGTTTCTTCCCCTTTATTCCTTCAATTATTTCTCCATCAAAACTTCAGAATGAGCCTTCGACTTCTTCATAAAAAATGTTCCACTATGAGTGTATATCATCCTCACAAATTTTCAGAGCTTTATTCCATGTGGTTGGGCCGGAAATGCTGCTGGACCTCTTACAGGTCCAGTTTTCCGGTTTTGCTTCTGTAGAAAATTGGGCTGATTGTTTGAAGACCTTCCACTCATATTTTTCTCTGACACTCTTCATAAGAAATGATCATTTGGGTGTCTAGAATGGATCTGGAGAGTTTCAGCTCATTTCGAGTTCATTTGGTCAGGTGGCCGCTCCTTCTTCCTTGCTTGGCTCTGATTCTCCTAGCCGGAGTAAGAAAATATTCAAGGTTGACTTTTTAGTGCATTTTCATTCTTCTCCATCATTTCTAGGTAATTATGGACGTAACACTCATTTCACCTTCATCTACTCCAATGTACCTAAAAATAGAAATTGAATTAAAAATCGATTCGTTAAGGAATTAACTAAGCAAAATGTGAGGAATTAACTATTAAAATACCACATTAAAATGCTCCTATCAAATTCCCCCACACTTGGCTTTTGCTAGTCCCTTAGCAAAACAAAAAAAAAAAAAAAAAAAAAAAAAACAAATCCAAAACAGAACAAAGACTTGACAAAAAGCAAGTAAATGACTCTATTGCTCCTAACTGTTGTCTCAGACACTCCAAACTCATGGCTTTCACGTTAAACACTTAATCAAAATCACAAAGATAATTCCATGGTTAATAAACCTGTGACATTCATATGACTAAGCAAGATATGGAGAACTTAAGTTATACAGTGAATGATAGCATGTTTCGAACAAGTCCAATCCAAACTCACAGGGCATACTCTCGATTTTTCTCTCAGAAATGGCTATGCTTAAAAGCTTCACACTCAAGTATATGCAAGAGAACAAATTGTAAGGCAACAAACAGCTTGCATATTTCATCAATAAACACATTTTGTGAAGAATTTTTAAAGACCTCATGAAATGACTAAGTGCACAAATGGACCTAAACCATAAGCTCGACTGCGTAACTGACTCCACTAACCAAAGATTGCCCATCTCAAGGATCAAGTTAGCACTTAAAACAGGTTGTAATGGGGCTAAGCTAGGGTTTTCGAAATGAAGATTAAGGATACAAAAAAATCCTAAGGACCTAGCAGAGCATATAAGGACCACCTTATGTCATCATTTTTGTAGACCAAATATCATTGTTTTGGGCCAAACCTTCACTCTAACCAACATGGGAATGGACAAAGGCATAATTTTCAACTTTGAGCCTTCTACAAATTTGCAAGTCCAAAACCACACTTCAACATTTTCCCAAGAGTTTTCTTTTCAATTTTTCTTCTCTTTTGCCGCTTTTCTTTCTTTCTTTCTTTCTTTTTTTTTTTCAAGGCAAATTTTTTTTTCTTGGATTTTTCCCACCCCATACTTGTCTTTCATCGTCACCCCTACATACTATGTCATGCTCTACTAAGTCCTTAAGGCAAGGGTAGAGATATCCTGTACTAAGCTCATGGTAGGGTAGTGAGGGTGATGAAACAAAGGTTTTCAACGTAGGCTCAAAGGGGTTCATTCTAAGGAGTCCCACGACGGGCACAATTGGGGACACATGCTTGTTTGGCTTTGGTGGTTACCCTAATGCCTTCTATCCTATCCAGGATCAGTGCATATTATGGCATACAAGTTTTGACAGTCACAACAGCCGAGTTCTAGTACTCTCTAGTCCATTAAAATCTATGACACATGATCATTGGATTTCCAAAGAATGATGAGGTTTTGCAAATACAGCCACGAAATTCTAGAATTATCAATAAGCACTCGAAAAGAAAGTATTTTAGCACAAAAACTCACTTTGGGTCAAATGAATTAGACTTAATCCTAGCATGCTTAATGAACCAAGTTACAATCCTATCTCAAATCTTCATACAAGCATCACAATGTCGATTAACCACAGAAATCAATTAAGTCTTATTTTGATTGTGAAAACCTTCAGCCATGAATTCAGAGACATGTTCATCCTAGACGTTTAGAAGCATCCTAAGACTCAAACAAACAAAAACACTCTAAAACCAACATTTTTTTTTTTTTTTTTTACAAATTAATTTAATTTCAACACTTAGGTACGGGAACAGGGAGTCTCGATGTGCAATGGGACTGAAACAGCTACCCTTTTTCAAGACTATGTTTAATCCAATATACCTTAGTGTATCACAACATCAATTAAAAACAAAAAACACAATCCAACATCAATTATTTTTCATTTTTTTTTTTTTTTTTTATATACTAACTACTAAAAACACAATAAAGCAATAACCCTTCCCCCATACTTAATTCATGCATTGTCCTCAATGTATAAACAAATATAAATCATGCAAAGCATAAATCAAGCATAGAAGAGAAAGTTAACACAACGAAATCTAAAACAACTTAAAATTCATGAAAATAAAATAGAAGGAAGAGTTCAAGAAAGCAAATCTGCGTTTGATGGCTCCTCCACAGCTACAGTTGAAATGGGTTGCCTCCCATGCAGCGCTTAATGTTTAAAGTCTTTCAGCCTAGACTTGTACCTCCATTTACTCCTTTGGAGTAGCGGTGTGCGGGCGAGTGGCAGCCCTCTTGCTGGTTTCAGCCTTCGGAGGTGGGTCCTCATGTTGTGATGCAGTAGCGTCCTTGCGAGGAAACCCAGGAGGATAACTCTGCAAGTTATTGACTTCCTGAGCAAGCTTGTTTATTGCAGTGTGACAGCGGATCAAAGAGCAGTTCATCTCAGAGATGTAATCGATCATGCAATTGACTCTCCAATCTGTCACCATAATACCATCGCGGAGAGAGGAACGCAAATCATCAATCAAATCCGACAAGCTTTCCAGGGTGGCCATAGGCCGAGGAGCACGAGCAGCTGGTGAGGAAGAAGACTCTCCGGGATGCAGTCTGGGAGAGCGACGAGGCAGAGGAGGGGGACTGCGGGTACGCTCACGGATAGGACGATGGTCCCATGGACGAGTAAGCCCAGCTCTAGTGGCCGCTTGACGACCTTCTTCTTCCAAAGAGAGAACACGGCGTTGATTGACGCCCCTGCGAGGGGTAACCTTGGTTCGAGCCATGAGGAAGTAGAAGGAATTTGAAACTGCACGCTTAGACAAACCTTAGTAAAATCTGGAGGAGACAAAAAAAGATGTATATATGAAGCACAAAATAGGTTTAGAAATCTCAACAAGCATACGGTTTTAACAAAGCTTCTCCGGGAAGGAGAAGAGTTATGATAGTTCACGGCCCAAGAAACTCCCCCACGTGTAAATATTCCTTTCTTTTCCTGGATTTATGGCATGCTTTCGGCTATAGCTTGTCTGTCACGGATCCTCGAGATTCGTTTGATTCCCCCACGCGTCCTTTCTTTTCCTTGATTCACGGCAATTAAACCTGCTTTCGGCTGTAGCTTATCTGTCACAGCTCCTCGAGATCAGTTTGGTTCCCCCACGTGTCCTTCACGAGCCAACAGCTTTTCCGTGTTTTCGGGTGACTTTAATCCAACGCGTAGATTTAATCTCAGAGATCGTCGATCCAACGGTGGAGATCTGCTCACTCGTTCTATAAATAGGTGCATTCTGAGCGACTGTTCACTTCAAAAGAAAATTCTTCCGAGTTCCAGCCTTTCTCTCTCAACCCTTCAGCCTTTCTTTCGAAACTCAAATCCTCTCTTCATCATCATGGAACCACGAACTCTGCAACTAATGGAGTTACAAACCCAGCAACAAATGGAATTACAAGCCCAGCAACCAACCGAGGAGGGAGGAAGCATCCAAGCAGCCGGGAGTAGTAACCGGTGGGCTCCCACACCGCCTCAACTAAGAATCCTCAAGGGCCTTTACTATGATAAGGGTTTTAAGTACCCAACTCCAGAGCAGATTCAAGAGATCTGCCTTCATCTGAAACAGTATGGGCAGATCGAGGACAAGAACGTCTTCTTTTGGTTCCAGAACCTCAAGGCTCGTGAGAGGCAGAAGTTGAAGGAATTTCGGAACGTTCCGGTTGGTGGATCTCTCGATCTCAATTTTGGATCCACTAGTTCTACTGATGATGGTAGATCTATTGATCTAAACTTTGGCTCACGTGTCGGCTATGGTGTTGATGGAACGATCATGGAACAACGAGGAGAATATCACCAGGAGATTGAAACCCTTCCACTATTCCCCATGCATGGTGAGGACATCTTTGGCAACATGCAGACTACTTCCGAGGGAGGTAGCGGCTATGGCGGTGACTCTCGCATTTCCCTTGAGCTCAGCCTCAACTCCTACGGAAATGCAGACATAGCTTAGTATAGAGTATTTTTATTATTATTATATATATATATATATATATTTTTTTTTTGTAAATAGCTGAATTTAATAAGACTGAATAAATGAAGTTTTTTTTATTTTTTTTATTTTTTTTTTATAAAGGACTCAAAAATAAAAGACAAAAATATATATAGGACTCAAAATGAAAGACAAAAATATAAATCCCTTCCCCCACACTTAAATATTGCATTATCCTCAATGTAATCAATTAAAAGCATGCAATGAAATAAGTAAGCATAGATAGAAGACATTTACGAAAACAAATCCTAAAATAAAAACAATAGAGAAAAAAAATGAAAAATAAAAAGAAATAGGGAAAGAGAAAGCAAATCTGATTATATTCTGAATTGGGTTGCCTCCCAAGTAGCGCTTGTATTTTACGTCTTGCAGCCAGACGGTACCTACATTAAATAAAGTTAGTAACTATAATTAACAAAGAAATACAAAATAAAAACAAGTATAACTATTAATTACAAACTACAAGTAAAATTAACAAGTATTTTGTACATAAGACACAAGTTAAGTACTCAAGTGAGTCTAAAACGTGAAAAGTATTTTTACAAGTTTAAAGTGTGAAACAACAAAATAATTTACACGTATAGAGTATTCACAAGTATTTCTTTTGTTATAAACATTATTGATATCGAATCAAATTCCAAGCGGTAAATCAAGTGGACGTGCGGCCCAAGTATAGTCGCCTAGACACAAACTCCCTTTCAAATCGTTTGGGCAACCTTACTGAAATGGCCAGGTGGGGGAGGACGAACACGAGAGGAAAAATCCATTTTGGCATGAGCTACTCCCACATAGTGGTTTAGGCCCATTTGCAAGCACTTCTGGATTCAAAAACCCGTCATGAACGTTGTCCCCTTCCTAGACACCATTCCACATAGGCTATACTTACTAAGATGAAAAAGTTCATAAGTGTGAAGACAGTTCAACAAGTGTTAATAAAGGCCGCCCTCAACCTTAAGGGACCTGAGCTAGGTACCAATAAGGGGTTTAGGCCAATATTAACAAAAGAGACTTCACCTATTCCTCTCAATTTACAACCTACAATTAAAATTCGTGTTCAATAATATAAATAATATTTAAATTAAGTTTTAAACAATTTATATACAACAAATATATACAATAAATGACACAATTTAGCAAGTGATTTTTCAATCCCCGGCAACGGCGCCAAAAATTGATGTCGCTAAAGGCAAGCGCGCAATTTAACCCTGAAATATCGTTAGTAGTATAAGCAAATAGGGATCGTTCTATTCCGGGGATTGAGGGTACACCTGTAATTGTGTAACAAATAAAGAAAAGTATTATTTACAAAAATAAAATAAAGAATAAATATATACAATTGAATAAACAAATAAAGAATTAAAATAATAAAGTATTATTTACAAAAATAAAGTAAAGAATAGAAATATATACAAGTAACAAAATAAAAAGGAAGGGGGTTTAAGAATTATAGAATTGAAAATTAAGATAAAGAAAATATAAAAACACATGTACAAGAATGAAACATAAGAAACAAAGATTAAACCCAAGTTTATCATTGAATTCGAATTAACCCTACATTGTTCTTCCAAGTCATGTGAAAGGAGTTGATCATGTGAAACATTCGAAAGCAAACGATTTCCCATATTTTACTTTTCAATGCTAATTAATCTAAGCGAAAGCACCTAGATTAATCCTATTAAACATGCAATCAAACCCTAGAAAGCTAGTCAATCATGTCATGTTTAATGCATTACACATAGAGAAAGGCTATCAACTCAAGTGTACAACTTAGTATGAATAAGTTCACCTAATTGCAATCCTCTTCAATTGAATTCGATTTTTGTCCAAAACCTTTACTACTTTGATTCAAGTTTACACAAAACGAAAAGTCGATTTCATGTTCTTAAACCTAGCACCAATTACATGCAAATCCTATAAGTGTCGACCCAAATAAGATAAACATATAAAAGTTTTCTATCAAGCAAATTCAATCGAACAATCACACATAAGCAACTTTGGAATCACAACATAAGAATCGAAATTCTTTATTCAATCATAAAATTTCAGAATATAAACCTTGTTCAAACATAAATGTTAACTAAAAACAATTCTCACGAAACTAAGCAAGATTACAAAGAAAGAGGTTGAATTACACCATGAGATGGAGATGGGGATGAAGGATGAAACGTTATGGATTCTTGAATCTCGAAAGCAAGCTTCAAGGTGGAGGATGGATGATGATGCTCACGGCTCCTTCTTCTTCTTCTTCTCCCTTGCTTGAAACGTTGAATGCACTAGAGGATGGAGAGAAAATGGAAAGGAAATGGAGAGACAAAGAAGATGGAATGGATGAAGGAATTGGTGATTGAGAGTGAGAGGAGAAGGTGTTTAAATAGGGAAGAAAAGAAGAGTGAAATGATGAGATGAAGAAAAATAATGAAAGTGGAGTATGAGAGTGGTTTGTAAAATATGTAAAAGATGAGATAATGATGAAAGCAAAGCATGAAGGTGAAGAAATGTGGAAGTGATGATGATCTTTTAGGGTAGAAAAATTGTATCCAAGGAAAAAGAAATGCTTTCTTCATATGGGTGGGAAACATGAATATGTGGTGTTGAGTTGTTTTTAGGTCAGTTTCTTCCCCTTTATTCCTTCAATTATTTCTCCATCAAAACTTCAGAATGAGCCTTCGACTTCTTCATAAAAAATGTTCCACTATGAGTGTATATCATCCTCACAAATTTTCAGAGCTTTATTCCATGTGGTTGGGCCGGAAATGCTGCTGGACCTCTTACAGGTCCAGTTTTCCGGTTTTGCTTCTGTAGAAAATTGGGCTGATTGTTTGAAGACCTTCCACTCATATTTTTCTCTGACACTCTTCATAAGAAATGATCATTTGGGTGTCTAGAATGGATCTGGAGAGTTTCAGCTCATTTCGAGTTCATTTGGTCAGGTGGCCGCTCCTTCTTCCTTGCTTGGCTCTGATTCTCCTAGCCGGAGTAAGAAAATATTCAAGGTTGACTTTTTAGTGCATTTTCATTCTTCTCCATCATTTCTAGGTAATTATGGACGTAACACTCATTTCACCTTCATCTACTCCAATGTACCTAAAAATAGAAATTGAATTAAAAATCGATTCGTTAAGGAATTAACTAAGCAAAATGTGAGGAATTAACTATTAAAATACCACATTAAAATGCTCCTATCAAGGTCTTAATTTGAATGTGTTATGTATGAGGTTGATATTATTAGTTAAAAATCAAGGTCATGTTTGACAGTGTTAATGGAAGACGTGAACATTAATTTTGTTTTATTGTTAGTTTGAATGAGTATCCAGCTTTCAATTGCCATCTTTTCAAGAAATGTCAAAATGTTGGGTCCTTAATGTATTTTGAAATTTGGTTACTACGTTAATGTATTATGTAAAAGTTAAATACCCTCGTAGAAAAGAAATCGAAATACTTTTCGCATTGTCAAAACGCATAAAATGTGTTTCATGGAGATGGAGAGGAAACATCCTTTGAGGTGGAGATAGTCTTGGATTGGTCTGCCGTCCAATTAGAAATCAACATGTAAACAAAACAAACAAAATTGCATACCCAAATATCTCTTGCTTGGTCTTCTAAAAGATACTTCGGTATCTCTCCCTCCTTATAAACATCCAGATAGAAGAACTCAACAGTGGTTGTCGAACAAGCTACATATCCTTGAGGTGCTTCTGAGAATTACACTTGTAAAAAAGTACTGACTAGTTTGTTGAAAACACTGCCAAACAAAGCCTGAAAAACTGCTAAAAAGTTTGGTATTATAACTTCATGTGACAAAATTCTTATACGACTGTGACGTGACAACTCCAGACCTGTGAAAGAACAGTTTTTTATAACACAAGACATACTGAACAAATTTTCCGGAGAAAATGGCTCGGCCACTGTCGGCAATTTACCGATTAGTCATACATATAATCATATATGACGTTCAACAGAATAGATAGAAAATGATGGGTGGTTTTTTTTTTTTTTTGTTTCCCTTTGATATTTTGATCAAATCAAACTAAAGGTATAACATGATTAATGTTTTTCATGCTTCCCCCCCCCCCCCCCCCCACACACACACACAAGATTAGCAGAAATCTTAAGAAACACGAGGCTCATTTTCATAATAGAATCCTTGGTACATTCACCAATTCCCAAAAAAAAACAGAAAAAGATGGTTGGTTTCTTCAATTATTTTCCATTTGATCTTCTTGAATGTTTGTTTTACAATGCATTATAGATTTGCTGAAGAGAGATTAATTCCTCTCCACAAAGAATAAAATACTACACTCCTATTTCGACATACAATAACAGGCTGCTATCTGCAACTGCTCTTCTCAGCCGTGGGTTCTCCACTGCAACAAAAAAAGGCAAGCAAATCGTGCTACTTGAAACTTTTTTTTTTTTTGGTCTACTTAACTAAAGATTGAAGCTTTACTTTGAACTAAGCTCGGGGTCGGTTTGGTAGTACACAACATCCCCCGAGTCACTGACGTAATGGTCTTTTTTCAAGCTTGTTATAAAACTTCCAAGTAGGTGGAACGGTAGAGGTCCTGATTTCTTCGGCTCTCTGTAATATTTCGCAAACACCGGCTTGGCCGCCTCTGTCTACAAGTTCAAGAAGCAAAGCATCAAAAACCTGCAGGTATGTGTATTAATTCGAATTAAATTCACGTTGGTACTTACTGCTTCAACTAAATGGTAGTGAGGGATTTGTGGGAAAAGATGATGGACCACATGCGTTCCAATATCGTGATGGATGTTATTGATCACTCCGTAATCACGATCAAGTGTTGTGAGCCCTCCCCTCAGATAACTCCATTCCTACCAAAACATTTGGAAGAAATTTCAAAACTTTGAAAGAGCTATATGACTAGCTTAAACAAGACTAGATGAAAAGTATGCAGAGAAATTTGCTCCTTGTTGTGGTATGATAGGGAAGACAATCCCTATCATGAATACAACAGTTTTGTACCTTTCCACGATACCACGGTAACTTGTCTTCGGGACCATGATGGTGCAAGTAAGTCACTAAATCCAACCACATGACAAATACCTAACATTAAAGCAGAAATCAAATATAAATTTTCTTTTATTGGATTAGTAGTTTAGTACATGACAAACACCTAACATTGAAACAGAGTCCTACTTTGATTGGATTGGTAAAAGCAATCCTACTTGTAGAGTAGAGTGTAAACCAATATGAAATTAAAGATGTAGAATTTACCCAGTAGGGAATTCCATAGAGCTTAAGCATTTGAATAGGACCAATCACAAATGATAATCCCACAAGCAAAGCAGCCATGGCTATCCAACATACAGTGGAAGTGATCACATCTTTCTTCTCATTGGGGACAAAGAGGTCGCTGCTTGGCTCAAAATGAGAACCAGTCTTTCCTGGACTTCTATTCCACTGCAGAAAACCAATAATAATCAGCTACTAATTTCAGAATTTTCTGGGCCGGATTAACATTCAAGCACTTAAAACTCACAAGGTAGAAAGGGTATGCAAGCAAGGGAAAAGGCAAAGTGAACCGCAACATTTTTGTTGTTTTATCCAAAGTTCTGTAAATTCTCTCGGACAACTGCAAGAATGCAACTTTATCATCTTCAAACAAATAAAGAAACCCAGGATGGGCCTCAAGAAAAGCAGAACAAGAACATTGAATTCATAAAAAAATAAAAATATAAATAAAAAAAGACGAACCGGATGCCATGATTCATCATTCTCAACATGTCCATGGTTTTGATGGTGAGTCCTGTGGCTAATTCTCCTACACAATTTAATCATCATTTCACACTTTAATGCATCTTATGCTAATGCTGATCAAACACATGAAAACAAAACTCATAATGACAAAACAGTTTATCAATCATCACTAACATACCATCCATGATAGGGTACAAGTATGGAAGAATGCAATAGATGTCCAACCACACTATTTAGCTTTGGATTATTCGAAAAGCTTCCATGTCCACTACACAATCCAAAACCACACAGACAATTAACACCACCACCACACAAAAATTTACCAAAAAAAAAAACTTTCAAACAACAAATGCAAATTAGGGGAGTGATTAGAGCTTACCAATCATGACCAAGAACAAAGAGAGCCCAAAACATGGTCCCCTGAGCAACCCAATACAGAGGCCAAACATACCACTTGTTCATATAAACCGCAGCCGCAGCCAACCCAAAAACCACCACCACGTCCCTAACCACATAGCTCATGGACCTCCATGGGTCCTTAACCCAACAGTGCTTTGGGATTGCCGCTCTAACATCACCCAATTTGAACGGTGGAGGTGAGCCCGGATCGAATTCAATCTCTTCTTCATCTCCATTAACGCCATTGACTCTCATTCTCTCTGCCTCATCTTCTTCTGTAGAAGCAACTTTCAATGGGGCACTCACCTTCACTCCCCACCTTCTAAAGCGCCCACTTGAAATTCCGGTCGACCCGAATCCAAGATCTGCGAAGTTGTTCTTCTGCAAAGTCGGAAGCTTTATTGGGTTTGCGGCGATTCTGGTTCTGGGTCTCGGTGAAACCTGGGGGAGAGGCCTTAGGCCACATTCTGAGAGGACCCAACTCGCCATTGGAGAGACCCAGATGGAGCAGAAACAGAAACACCAGGGTTTTAGGTTCTTGGGTCTCCTCCCTCACGCTTTTTAAGAGAGAAGAGAATGCCTGAAGCTGAGGCAGAGAGAAAGAAAGTTGAAAACTTTGAAAAGACAAAAATATCTGGGTTTTAAAATTGGAATATATTTCCTTTCATAAACACAGAGATCTATTATTTTAATGCTCTGAATGTGAACTGTGATTTTTTGTGATGATGACGAAGATGGGTTTAAGGACGCAGAAAACGGTTAAATAGCGATGCCAATGTCAGCTAGGTCTGGACTTGTGTGCTCAAATTGGACCATAGGACTTGTTCCAAGGTCAACCAAGTCATTTTCCATTTTTCCTTGTTTAAGTAGCTACCATATCAGAATTTCATGCTTGACCTTTTACTTTTACCATGCCATCCAATTATTTTGGATTTTTTTGTTTTACTTTCACAGATTTACCATTCTACCTTTGGGCTTCACAAGGATTAAACAACCACTAGAAAAGAGAATGTGAAGGTGCTCTAAATTAGAACTGGTAGTTTGCATGATTGCATCATATTTTGGTGTGAGGACAATAAGAAAGACTCGAAACTATTGGCTGAAATAGGAACACAAAGCTAGCATGCAAATCCTAACTTCCTAAGTATGGAAGTTAGGCCAAGTCTATGCCTCATGTCTTCTATAGGGAAACCTTAATCACATCAAATTACTCAGAAACGATGAATGGCATGTTTAGTGAGGTGTGAGAAGAATAAAAACCATGTAAACCGGTAATTTTAGGGTCTAGAATATTAATTTTAGGGCCTAAAATAGGAACACAAAATTAATATGCAAATTCCTAAGTTCCTGACTTCCTAAGTATGGAAGTTAGGCCAAGTTTATGCCTCATGTTTTCTACAGGGAAACCTAATCACATCAAATCACTCAAAAAAGATGAATAACATGTTTAGCGTGATGTGAGGAAAATAAAAAGCATATAAGACAATAATTTAGGGCCTAAAATAGGAACACAAAGCTAACACGCAAATCCTAACTTCCTAATTATGGAAGTTAGGCCAAGTCTGTGCCTCATGTCTTCCATAAGGAATCACATCAATCACTCATAAAAGATTAATGACATGTTTAGCGTGGTGTGAGGAAAATAAAAAACATATGCAACGGTAATTTTAGGGTCTAGAACATTCTATTTTGAAAGTTATATATTATGATTTAATTGACTTTTAATTTTAATCGTATATTATAAAATTTAAAGGTGTCTGAATTATTTTTGGTAACACTTTTAATTTGTGTGGTACGCTGTGTCACAACTAAGGATTAATAATATTTAAATTTATGATGCAAGACTATAATTGATTCAAACAAACCGTACCAAATATAATCCAAGCAGATTAACAGAGCGTTTGGGTGATTGGCATTTGGCACAATCACTCCCAAGGAAAACGAAGATCCTACTAATCAGCAAAGCTTCTATGAGCAAGTGAATCCTAGACCTTGGCAATAGCCTGAAACTCAAAGACAATCACTCTCTTTCGTTTTCTGGTCTCTATATCACTCTGTCTCTCCAATGGATCGAGCTCAGTTAGTTCTGGTTGCGTTACCAATCCTTCTGTTCTGCAGAGACATTTTCAACCTTTTCACACCTAGACCTCCAAAACCTACCCAGTATCATTATCACCAGATTGTTGATCCTGACGAACCAGACCCTGATCCCCAACCCGAACAGCAACAGATTCTCCAAGAGCCGCTTAAATTCCCAGTTCAGGTCTCTCTCCCAAACCCCATATTTCATTTCCTGTTTACTCACATGCATAATTGCGTCTATATGCACATAATCTCATATATGCTGAAAATTATGATCGTGATTTGTCTTTTCAACAGCAGAAATCCGATGGCATTGGAGAAACTGGCATAGGAAGCACCATCAACATTGATTTTTGCACATCTTGTTCTTACAGGTCTCCATACCACTTATACCTTCCTTTATTTGTTTTTCTTTTTGATTATTCAAATCTTGATGAATTGTAACAGTAATCAAGGGATTTAACATAGTAAGATAACCAAATTCCAGTTTTGGAATTACTCTATGTAAATAGGCTCTTGGTCTTAACATAAGTATAGAAGGTTGTATAAGTTGTCTCATATTCTCATCGCAACCCTTTTCTCTGCTATGTATATTGTGTGGCAGAGGAAATGCAATAACAATGAAAAACATGCTGGCAACATCATATCCTGGGATCACTGTAATCCTAGCAAACCATCCTGCTTCATTTTCAAAACGTCTGCTGAGCAAATTGGTACCAGTTGTTCAAGTAGGAATCATCGGGACGATATTGGGTGGTGAGCAAATTTTTCAAAGGATGGGGATGGTGCCACCACCTTCTTGGTACGAGTCCTTGAAAGCTAATAGATTTGGGAGTATTGCAAGCAGTTGGCTTTTGGGGAACTTCCTCCAATCCTACCTTCACAGTACAGGAGCTTTTGAAGTCTTTTGTAATGGTGAATTGGTATGATTCACATCTATAATTTCTCGCAGGCCATAGATGATGATGACTTGATTATGTTAGGAGTACCAAGTCTCTCTTTAGTTTCCATTTCTCTCAATTCTCATCCTTGTGTGCCTCCTTTGACATTGTAGGTCTTTTCAAAGCTGAAGGAGGAGAGATTCCCCAGTGAAATTGAGTTGAGGGATCTGGTCGGGAAGAAGCTTGCCAATTTGAGAAAAACTCCAAAAGCTGATATCAAATAATACGGCTATGATATGTCATAGACAACTGTTTATGACTAATTTTCGAGCATAGGATCAACAATGCCTCGTCTTTTATTTTTCTTTGCAACAAGAGCAAGAGCTGCCATAACTTTCGTATGCTCTACACGTTGCACAAAGTGGAATTGTAAAAATTACCAACGAAACTGATGAGCGTTAACTTCGCAGTTTTCAGATTATAATTTTTGCACATATGGAATTCTTTTTTTTTTTTTTACAATCATTAACATATTAGGAAAATGGTGGCTTCCAATGTTCTGAAGCCGAGCAACCACCTAAACTATGCCACATAAATTACTTTGCATCAGAGGCAACATACAATGAGATGACAAATACACTGCTATACACTGTAAGCACACAAGAACCTTTCAAATGTCTGCTGGTTCACAAGCTGCAGGTGATGTCCTTGCATGAACTTTTGGTCTCGTCTCCCTCTCTCAGAAAGGACCAGCAACTCCCCATATGAAAACTCGAACCCAGCACATAAAGTGAAACTTTTTAAATATGCCACCATTTTCGCGCTTCTAATGTCTTGACTAGCTCATTCGCCATTGATGCAAAATCTTCAGCTCCATTCTGCAGATCCTCCGTGCGCTTGCTGAGTTTCTGATAGAAGTGAAATTTTGAATTAAAAGAAAGAAAAAGGGAAGCCAGTTTGTTCAAGAGTCATTTAAACATTTGCTCGTTGAAGGTACACTGTCACTGGTCTAGGAAAGACTGAGATCAAGACTGGTACACGCCCCCCCCCCCCCCCCCCCCCAAGTGACAGTATCACAGCATTCTCCATTTTTTGAAAGATGAAATAAGAAGCCATCAGTTTCTCAGATCTGTCCACCTACCTCAAGTTTTTGCCCCCTCTCCATGAGCTTATTTCTTGCTTGGGAAGCCACCGAAGAAGCATCCTGAACCCATATCGGAGAGAAAATTAATTCTAGAGCACTTCTTTATCTATCATATAAACCTATTATCATCATCTGAAATTACCTCAGCTTTTCTATATTTAGCTTTAACTTCTTCAGCAGTCCTAACTCTGGGCTTTGTATCACTAGTCCCACCTTGAAATAATCTATCCCTTTCTGAGTCCCCTTCTGCCATACAAAAGTGTTGTTATTGTTGTACTTTTTAACAGTACAAAAACATCAGTCAAATATAACAAAAGAAATTACCTCTCCTTTTATTATCATCATCATGGGATGTTGAAGTAGATGTCACGCGTAGAGGTTCATCAATTTCAATGTCATCTATACCAAAAGCATGCATTCAGTTTAGAAGTGAAAGGTTGACCCAAAAAAGTGAAGACTCAACCAAGAGATGGAAAAAAAAAGGGGAAAGGTTGAGGTAGAGTAGGACCAGACCTATATTAAGCTCCAGATTTTCTTGATGATCCAAAGCTGGGACCGAGTCCCACTGCTGGGACTTGCAAAACATGCCTTCTAAATGATCGAACCTGGATTTAGGAGTTGCAGTAGAATCTCCACTCTGAACCATTTTTCCTCCTTTCAAGCCTTTGACAATACCACCTAATATCGCAGGGGCAGTACTCTGTAGTGAAAACGATATGTTAGGAATGCAACATAATGAATTCTTCAAAATAAAAACCTAATAAAACTAAATTTTGTTTTCTTTAAACCTGTTTCTTCTTCTGATTTAAAGAGGCACTTAATGCAGCATCTGCAGCAGCTGCAAGAACTGCATCATGGAGACAAGGCAAAGACTCTGGAATCCTATAGAAACAAAATTTCAGGAATCATCTTTCTCACTCCCAATTCATAACCCAAACTTCAAAGCTCGACTTCATATCTCAATCACTGCACCAGTAGTTAAACTGATATTTATGAAAAGAAAAGAAAAAAGAACGTACCTGAAATCATTTTCCGCAGCTAACAGAGAGATGAATACTGTTTCATACCCATTTGCCTATAAAAGTCACAAGCATCAATCATGCATCAATTTAACAGCTAGAAATCAAGAAATTAAGTGCTCCAAAATTTCTTAAACTTTCAAGACAACAATATTACCAGTGTGATATGTGCATCATCGGAACTCATTGTCTTATCCATATTTGCCTTACAATTCCACCTTAGAATTGACATTAAGGAGCTTTCTTTCACCAATTCTAAATCAGGAATAGATCTGCCCATGGACAGGTATGAACATCTCATTAAACGGTTGGAATGGACATCAACAATATAAATCAATACTCAATCAGTTTGCTAGGTGGATATGCTATCCTAACAGGAGGGGAGAGAACTATTCCTCCTGTATAAACATAGGAACTTTTTGATGCACTGATAAGGTATTCAATTAAAGCTGCATATTCTGTATATTCTTGATTATTGATGCAAAGAATATAAGAGAAACTTTACCTAATTTCAATCTCTCCAGTCTGAAACAGCAAAGTCAATCCCCAAACTTTTTCAACTTTTTTCAAAGTTGCCGTCCAAATGCAAGGTCTTGCATGTTTCACCTTTCGAATGGGTTCATTGTTTCCCTAACAAAACCATATAGCCTTAGCATGCTTATAAACATATGATAAAAGTAGTAAACAAGAATAAAGTAATATGAATAGAGGTAACATAACAAGCACCTGAATTACAGATTTTGTGGAGTACAATTGCACTGAATCCACACAACAAAGCAAAATCAGTGAATTCAACAATCTTTCTTCAGAGTATGCATTTTCTGTATTATGGTCCTGGTCCACCTCAAGTGAATCTATAGGAATTGGAGAACTGCCGGCCATAGACTCATTCTTGGTTGAAGTATCCTTTGAGGCCTCTTCCGGCGGATTTGCATCAGATACTTTAGAGGCTGAAATTCTGCCATCTGGTGATAATAATAGAAACTCAGAATTATAGTTATCAAGTGAAACAAAAAGATGAAGCGTTTTGTGTTTTCCTATTGGAAATTTGTACTTGCCTATAACATACATTGAAATTGCAATCGACTCCTTTTTCAAGTGCCATGGCCGAGGGATGACCATATTACCCGTGTTTCCACAAATTAAATGTATATTTGCATCTTTGGTTAGAATGAACATTACTTCCTCTGCAGGGTGAACTGGTGATTTAGTTTCCGAGAGCTTTGAACTCTTCAAGAGGCCTTGAGGATTTGTAATTTCTTTCCAAGTCATTGAAATGACTGAGGAGCTAGAGAAATATGCATCTTTTATGAAGAACAATATAGATAAGGAATTTGTGTCCAGCATTGCAACCTGAGACAGAAACATCAAATTTACTAATTTAGAATCCTTCTGATTGGTAAAAGCATAAATTATGGCCAATGTACAAACTATTAACAACAATGAACAAATGATACTTACATAACCGCAATCAAATCCCACTGCAAGTTTACCTCCATGCTTCACAAACTGAAGTGCTTGAACTCGGGAATTAGTAAGACTGAAAACAGCTCTGCATTGAGGTCCTTTTCCTTGAGACAAACTGTGGACTAATAATCAAGTTATACCATTGTTAACTTAATAAAATAAAGGCTCTAGAAAAACTACTTCAAGATCAGCATAGTATGATCTGGTCATAGAAAGTCAAGGACATTGACAAATACCTTCACATTTGGTTTCGGTCACAAAGAGGAATTTTACCCCATCTGAATGCCCTTTGAGGTTATAAATTCGAACCTATACATGTTGGTAGAAAGACGATCAGTATACTAAAACTTAGAAGTGAAATTTAATAGTCAATAGTGAAAGATATCTGACCAAACCAGATTCACTGCCAACAGCCAAGTTTAAAGTGAAGCTGCAGAAATCCATTCTCGATACCGGAGAACTTAAACCAGCCACTTTTATATCTTGCACCTGCCAGTTAGATGGAGATAATTTGGTATCAAATATGTCTCCTTTATAGTAAAGAGATGTTTTATGTTCTTTCCTTTCCTTCTTATATAAGAATAGTACATTAAATAATCTAAGAGTGGTGATACCTCGCCTTCTAAAACAGAGATAAAAGATAAGAGCGGATAGGTGGCATTCCAGATCCGAACAGATCCATCTGAATATCCTGCTAGATATACTCTCTCAATACCACTACTCTTCGAAAGAGACAATTGACTGGGCACACCCCCAGTCAAGGGCCATTTTGTTCCATCTAATGAAGTTGGTAGTGAGCCAAGGTTCACAACTGAGCATAACTGAGAAATAAATAAAAGCATGTGAGGTAGAAAGAGAAAAATATGAGCCTTTCATGAATGAGAAAAGTGGCCTCTGCTAGATATATGAATATAAACCACTCATACTTGAAAATAATGTCACACCTCTGATAGAGACTTTAACGAGTTCTCCCCAGTAGCTGTCCTAATAAGTCTGGCAGCAGTCATGGTCGGATTAGTGGTAGGTATCACCACTGGAAACTCCAAAGCAGAGACAGATGGTTTCTTTTCTTGCTGGGATATTAGGGCCGAGAGACTGGTTTCATCATAAAAGTGCAATTGCCCAGGGTTTGTTAACACAAATGCATCAGCTCTGTGATTACCCGCAATTGTTGCAAAATTTGGTAATAAAATCATGTCTGCAAACGAACCAGTAAGGGTAAGGTCTGTACGGCCAACACATCTTAAATTCCCCATCCCAGAAGACCAATCAAGAGTCAAAACCTGGACAGAAGGAATCTCATCAGCTCCTATCTTGAATGCCAGTATATTTCAAAGATAAGACAAAGCAGTGAAGTGCCACTTCATTAAAGAGTTGAAGTGACAATACAGGCAGTTTTAGATGCCAAAGGCATCCAGTATACAATCATAAAACTGAAAATCAATTAATCAATTCAGAATCAGAACTGGAAATATAGGCAATGAAACTAAAAATAAAAAATAAAAACTGCATGTCTGCACAGAGTAGAAGAGAAATAAAAATGATGTGACAAAATGTAAAAATGTTGTAATTTGAAAATCATCTGGCATATAACCCAATACTATTGTTTCAAGATATAATTTCACTTTAAAACTTAAGTCTTTACTATTTCTAGGTATGTTGCAATGTTGTTGAGCAGTGTAAGCTTGGATATATACTTTATATCAGGAGAAAACCATAAAATAATCAGTGACTGCATTCAATTGCAACTAAACACCAAAAAAGTGAAGTCAAACAATTATAAACAAATGACGCACCGTCAGAACTTCGTCTGATCCTATTTCATCGCCACCATAGATAAATAGTTGTCCATCAGAATCATTATGGGATTTATTTAATGTGGACCACTGTAAGACAATGACAGGAAGTCTTCTTTCTGATGATGATAATCGTAACTTAACAACATTATTAGATGATGACAATGCTTGCTGACCCTTAATGGAAGCAGCAGATGACGTGTTCCAGAACAGAATATCTCCATCTACATATCCCACAGCCAGAATGGACCCATTGGATGATGCCCAACAAAGAGCACTTATCTCTTTCTCTCCCAGTTGATGTTCTATTGTATTTTCTGGAGAATCTATATTGACTTCATCAGTAGGCTTAACAACTCCATCCTTTAGTTGGAGATCCTTACCACCTCCAATAAAAACAATTTGAGCCTCGGACACATCCCAAAGAATAAGCAACCCATTTTGATACGCAATCAGTACTCTGCCAATACAAAAACCCTCATCATTCAATAAACTGCATAGATAAACTGTATAGGTAATATTTATCATCACTATTTGTTTTTTTTTTCTCCAGTAATATGATGTAAGCCTCGACAAATAAGCAGGAAGCCCGAGTTAAATACTCTTCATATGTTACTGGCATCAAGTCCAAACTGTAACTTTTCCTCCCTCTCAAATATTTAAATTCCTCATTGACCATAGAAAAATCTAAAGTTTTGTCCATTTTGAGATGCAAAATATTGCATACTAGCCTTTATTGGTGAGAGTAGTTATGGGTTTCAAAATATCTTCATCTTATGAAAACAAATTGCTTTATTAGATGATAATTTGATAACCAATATTAGTTACTATGAAAATTAGACACAGATACCAGTTAATACTTAACTGATAAAAGAAACTCATATACTAGCTTAATTTACCAACAAGTCCTGCACTGATAATGATTGTGGCAACATCAGAAAGAGAAAACCTAGGTCCATATTGTTTCCCACTCTAAGGAGATATGAAATATTGTAATGTGAGAGACTTCAAATATATTATATCTTGCCTATTTCCAGATGAACCAGGTTGGGGAAGAAGTCCAACTATCGGTTGGTCGGTAGGAAATGGAAACTCGGCAGCTTCTGTGTAGTAGCAAAAAATATTTGCATGAGGTAATAATCGAAGCAAATAAAAGTCAAACATTCGATAATAATATTTTACAGATATTGATTGACGTCACCAAAAAAAGAAGACATCTCATGGTAAACTATTAAGATATAGGTATTACAACTATCTTTCACATCCTTACAACTTCGAAATCCAAATCCAACACTTTCTCAGTAACAGATTTTATTCAAACATGCACTCAAAGGTCACGCAAACTCTTGAGAATGTGTTGTCCAACAGAACAGGAACAATAAACAAAAAGGACAAAATCGAGGTATGAAAAAAAAAATATCATAGCTTGAGATTTAACTGACTATGGGATCCCTGATTGATCTGATTAAAAAGAAAAGAAAGACTAAGAATTTACTGGCACAAAGTTTGCATGTAACAACTATATCACCAGAACATTATTACAACATTCTCCAGTGAACAGATGCTCACAGTTAAGAGATTTCTGATAAATTGATCTCAAGCATTACAGTGACATTTTATATTTGTTTATACATACATTCTCTTCTTCTTCTTCTTTTTTTTTGTTCATTTTTTTAGGGGGGAGCACACCTCCTTTATAAATTAAACCCTTGCATCTTTCAGTTTGCTTCTTCGGGGATGAGATAAAATACGTAGTGGAGGAAGCTAATATGAGCTAAAAGAAATGCTAACTGAAGGTCAAATTATGCACTTCAGTTATCAACCAGCAAAGATAAGAAAATAAGATATTACCGCTTAATGAATCTGCAGATATATGATATGGCAACTGCAAAAGTTTTCCCTCGTCAGCATCATACTTCACCACAGCCAACAGAGCATACTCATCGCCTACATACCTGCCAATTGTAATGTACTAAACAGGTTATCAAGTGCACTTCTCCAGCCAATAAATAGATGACTGAAAATGAATGGGAAAAAAAAAGTTCTGGTCAGTAGAATACATTAAGTTCGAGCCATGGATTACAGAAAAAGCAGTTATATTTGATTCCCACTCAAGAGAACAAACTAGGCATCTGCCCTCAAGATTCCAAACCTGCCAAAAATTGAGAAGTTATTGATCACTTCTAAACAAAAATTAGTTACATGAGTAAGAACTTCCTATTAAATTGTTAGCACTTCATGATCAATTACAAGTGCCAAGTAAACAGCCGTTTGCGACCATCAACTATCATCTGCTTCTGCACTGGATTTAGTTAAACTGGTAACATAATGAATTCAACCACGAACACTAACACCTATGCCAAATAGTTAGTTAAAAGACACTGGTCTTGATAATTGCCAAAAGGAACTTAAAGAGGACACATGACATAGAACTACTTTAATAGAGTTCTCAAGTTTGACATGAATGTTAAGTTTGGCATGGGAAACAGAAACTGCACAGTTGACAAAGAATCAATACCTCAATGTTATTATCATTTAAGATGCTGACCAAGTAACCCTGGTTATGTAGAAACTGCCAAAAGTACAGTAAATATTAGTTTGCTGCTTAATCAATAAGTAATAGAGAAGAAGAGTATTCAAGGAGGTTTAGCAGACTGAAAGGAAAAGGTGTATCAGATACTTATATAAACGTAACGTTAAGGCATAGACTTTGTTAAGTAACTCCCACCACTTGGAAAAGTTCATCCGGAGTTCACAGACCATATGTATGGTCATGAGTCCTTTCTCCAAGTATAAAGGAAAAAAAAAAATAGAATGGTTTCCTCGATAAGTGGGAAACTATTTCTAATAATTTGTTTTGCATGAATGAGAAAGTATCAGTCTTGTTTCAAAAACTTTGAGAAATATTCCTGGAGAATGCCACCCTGCTATATGATCTTGTATTACTAAGACTAAACTACTAGGGGAAAGGTAAAAAAAAAAAAAAAAAAATTACTGGAAAATTATAGTTGATGTTGTAGACAGATACCTCGATGTATTTGTAAGGCAATTGTTTTTGGGATATAAGAAGTCCTTCAATACCGTCACCACCAATTACTTTAATCCTCCCATCCCTATCAGCAAAAATAGTATCCAAAGCAATAATGTCACAATGTAGCGTATGATTTATGTCAAGTAGGAAGATATGCTGTGCATTTAAAGTTAAATGCAAGGCAGTCGCAGTAGCCTTCTTTGCCATATGGACACAATAGGTTACGGCATCATTTAATAGTACTAATACCGCAATCAATTGAATTTTACTAACAGTACTTTGCGAAGTACGCAACAGAAGTTAAAAGCCAAATGCAGAACAACAAGTGAACAATGCTTAGTAGCAACAATGCTTTATCCGATTTCTCACTGCAAATTCAACCAAATGCCGAAGATAGGGAAAGAGAAAAAGGATGCATTTGAAACTCACAATGTCCCGATGGCCAGAAGCCGCTGAATGGGGTCGAAAGCAAGAATGGACGCCGTAGATGGAATACCATAGTGAGCTGCAACTCGCAGGTCCAAGTCTGCTGACGTCATACTTTCTTGTTGCAAACTGTGCTGAAAATCAAATTCAGAAGCATGATGGTAAAATTGAATTCAAATTCAGTTTCAAGAGCTGGAGCTCAGAAATTCAATTCAATTTCACAGCGGCAGAACTGTAAGACGAAAGCTTTAGCAAAATTGCAGTAAGAAATGAAAACCCTAGGCAAATCAATCTCGGTTTTAGTACACTAGTTATGACGGAGCTGAGGGACAGGTGGCGGCGATCGGTTGGCCGGAAAACGATTGGTTACCTGAGAATGGTGGTGGTGGTTGACGGCCTTCTGTAAGAGTCGCTTGGCGAACATAGCGAAAGGATTTGAAGGTGAATCGGAGAAGGAGAAGGAGAGGAGAGAGGAGACTTTCTATGTTTGCTTCAGTGATCAAACCGATGACATTTCTTTTAGTCTTTGAGAGAGAGAGAGAGAGAGAGAGAGCTGTAATCGTTTCGGGTGAAAAGCCCGCTTAGGGGGGTTGTTTATGGGTGCGGATCGTCTGTGATTGGGTGTAGTTAGACTTTTCTGCACCGGACTGCTTTTGTCACTTGGATTTAAAAAAACGTGGGAGTTGTTCCGTACGTTATGTGCACGCAATCCCAAACTCGGGAAAATTTTGTGGAAATTTTGATTACCAGAATAAACAGATACCGAAAATTTTGTAGAAATTTTGATTACCAGAATAAACATGATCAAGATAACTAACTGGTGAGCTCAAAATATGCAAAACGAGTAGCTAACAAGAAACAGTTTTGTTTCTATTGAAAGGGTGTGAACTTAAGCCTCGTTTGGTTGCCGGAAAGAAAATTAGTTTCTTGGTATTTCTCATGAGCATGGGAAAGTAAATTTCTCACTAGTTTTCCTGCTAATGTTTGGAAACACTGGGAAAGTAATCGCAAAATGTATTTTACTTTCCTTTCCGATGTTTGGTTTGTACATGAATAGGAAAGTAGGTAACATCAATTTTCCAATAATATCCTTATTGTAAACAAAATAAACAATTCAAGACTCAAAAGTTTATTGGAAGTAATAACAATCATTCAAATAATTTTTAGAGTAGGTAATTAATGTGCAATTAATGCAGGGAAAGTATGACTGAAAATGAATCTCATGGGAGGATTCATTTTCCCCCTGTTTTCTCTTCATGCAGGAAAGTTGTTCCTTTCATTGAGTGTGCCAAACACATGAAATGATCAACTTTTCTTTCCTAACCTTTCCATTCCGCGAACCAAATTAGACCTTAAGAGAGATCAATTTATAAGGTATGAGATAGATTGTGGGAAATAGTAAGACCATAAATTTTTGGACTTTGAAATTGAGTTTTTCATTTCCCTATGTATGAAATTGAGTTTTTCATTTCTCTATGTATGAACTCCCTCTTCTTTTTTTTTTTGGGGAGAACAAACATCTCTATTCCCAATTCTAGTGAGAGAAAGTACACCTTCTCTCTAAAAAAATCCAAACCCGCTTCCTTAGTTTTCCTCCCCCTTCTCTCTTGCCATATCTAGATCTATATTGATCTGGATCTTCGGCTTGAGAGTTGAGGGGAGGCACCGATCTACAGTTTTCCCAGGGATCTTCCCTCTTCGAAGGCTTTATGCCTCTTATCTCGGCTTTCCCTTTTCAGTCTGCTCCATCCAGCCTCCCATCTCCACTCCCACCATGCTCCCTCCTCTCCCTCCTTATTCTCTTCCGATTCTTCTTCCATCTCTCAACCCTTTCTCTGTTGTTGATCCTTGAACATCATCCAAAATTATCATTTTGGTCTATTGAATCCCTCGCTTTACCTTTATCATCTATAGCCTCGATCACCGTTGCCCTTCGGGGCATTTACCCAGCTCTTCGGAGCTCCCCTCTATCATTGTTTCGTATCTGCGGATTCCATCATTCCATGGTTCTTTGTTTCTTGGTTCCTTAGTTCTTTCTCGGTGGTTGCTTATCTCCAACTGTTCGGTGACAATCGGAGGGATACTTTTGGTTCATCTTGGTGACAAACACTATGATAGTACTTTGTTTTCTAGATATCTAACTCTTTATTGGCAGATTTGGAAGACAAGAAATGATGTTATGTTCAGGCAAAGTTCAGCTAACCCAGCTTCGATAGTAGCAACAGCTCCTACAACCCTTAATAGTGTTAATAGACATGCTTTGGAAGTGACTAGAAGCTACCTCAAACACTCGGCCACTATTAACACTCACCCTCTCCTAGTGACTCTTGTAAAATAAACTTTGAAGACTCAATGATTAGGAATTTGGCTGCTAGATATGTTTTAATCAGAAATTCTGATGGGATTCCTCTAATTACAACTACTAAAAGAATAGGAACGTCGATCGTTCATGTGGCTGAATCCTTGGATCTCTGTGACAGCTTACTCAGTGCTCACCAAAGTGATTTTCAAAGACTACAAGTGGAGGGTGACTCCAAACTTGTCATTAACCGAAATGAATTTACCTCACCACCTTGGAGATTGTTGAGATAATTCAAGACATATGACAAGTTGCTGCTTCGTTTGACTCAATCTCCTTTAAAAATATTTTTAGGAAGACAAACTTTGTAGCATATGCTAGTCCAAATATAGGGCATAGATCTTTATGTGGTCATATATAGACCAATTCTATCCCTAGTAATGTGTCAAAAGCTTTACCATTTGATATTGCAAACACTAGTTGCCCAAGAGACTTTCTAATCTATAGTCTTTTCTTCTTAAAAAAAAAATACTCAATAAAGATTGTCAATATTAGAAGCAAATATTTGTTCCAAAGAAAATATTAGAAGCAAATATACAACATATGAATTACATTTTAAATATCAAGTTGTTGTCTAAAATGTAAGCTCTACAACTTTTACTTTGTAACTCTTACTCGCTAACATTAGAAGCACATATCCAACGTCTAAAAACAAGATAAAAAAAACCTCATAGTCACAGTAAAGTGCAGGCTGTCTTACTAGTGTTTGTTAAACTGGGAAAATTTTAAGATTAAATATTGTTTACTTCATGTACTTTTTCTGAAAAAACAGTTCAGTCTCTCACATTCTAATTTCAACAATTTACTCCTTGCAGGACCTTGTGATTGAGAGGCAGATTCTGATAATAAAATTCTATGGATCGGTCGAACTAGCAAACATACTAATCACCAGAGACTACATTTGAGATCCATGAATTAAGAATATTAATTCGGATTGAATATTAATTTCAAGGACTTGAAGAATGGCATGGGTAACTTCATTCATTTGCTTATATTTTGTTATGATAGTTGATTTACTTTCCTGGTCGAGTTAGGAGTTTTTGCTTTGTTTGAAACAAAATGTTTTTCTTATACTTGTTGTGCACTGTTTTGACATTGTAGAAGTAATATTGTACTTTGGAATTCTTCTGTAGTTTTCCAACACGTGGCTACTTCACCTACTATAAAGCTTGTATTCTTGGAGAAAAAATTATCAATGAAAAATTTGCATTTTTGTTTCTTAGCTCTCTTTCTCTAGTTTCTTTCATTTTCTTTGTTAGGGTTTGATATCCTAACAATTTGATATTAAGAGCTAGTCATAGTCAAGCAGAAGGTGGTAGAGCTCCATGTTAAGATCCACCCACTTATAAGTTATATTTTATTTGGACCCATCTTTGCGCATAGCTGCGACATCTGTTGCGATGTGTTTGTTCTGGGCGACCTGGTCATTAATCAAGGTCACAAGCTGATCGTGGTTCGCTTGGCTTCGCTGAGACATGCTATCCAAATGCCCCTGCGTCTACTGCAATCCTTGCCCTAGGGTTTGGACCTGATTAACAAGGTCGTCAATCTTTCATCGCTCTTCCGCGAGCCCTTTGCTTGTCTTTTCATAGTACGATGCATTGTTTTGCTGGAAGATGGCAAGCTTCTCCTCTATGCTTGCATTCGGTGGGATAGGAATGGGCATGAAGCCATCAAAGAAGATTTTGCCTCCCAACACCTGAGTGGTGTTGAATGCATTACCAGTCCCAGCGGGCTGGATAATACGATCATTGTTGCCCTCAGTGGTGGGCTGTTGACTTCCTCCTTGTTTGGTTGACATGTCAGATGACGGTGAGTGGAGAGAAAATCTTCGGATTACCTGTTCATCAGAAAGACCACGACAGTCGGCATGAAAGTGCGGGCTGTAACTGGAGGTCTTGTGTTTCGGGCAGTTAACGTAAACCTTTTGATAAGGGTTTGCGCTTGACTTCCCAATGGCTTCTGGATGTCTGAATTGAATAAATAGTTGAATTCAATAAGATGTTGTGAATCAAGGTTTAGAAATGCGGCCCAAGTATAGTCGCCTAGACACAAATTTTCTTTTATATTCTTTGGGCAACCTTATTGAAATGGCCAGGTGGGGGAGGGCGAACAAGAGAGGCAGAATCCATTTTGGCATGAGCTACTCCCACTTAGAGGTTTAGGCCCATTTGTACGCACTTCTGGATTCAAGAACCTGTCATGAACGTTGTCCCATTTCTAGACACCATTTCACATAGGCTATATTTACTAAGATGAGAAAGGTCATAAGTGTGAAGACAGTTTAACAAGTGTTAATAAAAGACGCTCTTAACCTTAAGGGACCTGAACTAGGCACCAATAAGGAGTTTAGGCCAATATTAACAAAAGAGACTTCACCTATTCCGTTATGATTCACAACCCCTTACCAAGATAAAGTCCCATTGGGCATGCCAAAATGTTTGGCTCAAGTTTTTCTTGAGTTGGTCAACAATCTCTTTTCTTGCGTGGGCGTGCCAGCACCGTTCGGGTGCGGTCGTTGGGGGTGTCCTTTGACCTGACTTCTTTCAATCGATTGTGGACGAGGAGAGCACCAACCTTGTCGTGGGATTCTTTGTGCCTCATGGCGAGGATTTTGCTGAGCTTCTTCAAAATCACAATTGATACTCGACGTCGTAGATCGAGCAGAGCGAAAACCACTGAGAAGTGAGGAGAACTCGCTAAAGCGTGATTTTAGCTTGGCCGGAGGGTTTGGTGGCACTGACAGTCAGCTCCTGAGAAGACTAGGACTAGAGTGTGACTACCGGTAAGAGAAGGAGAGGGGTTGCTCTAGAGAGGATTGGATAATCTTATAGATTGTTGTTGATGAATTGTGTATCATGTTGTTTCATTGTAACCTCTATTTATAGGTTACCATGCCAAAGTGGTTGGCCTTAAACAAATGATAGTGGAGCACTAGTTGGAGATAGAGGAGCACTAAATGGGGATAAAAATGATGAGTTTTGGAGTGATTTTGAGTCACTTTCGGCTCCTTTATTCCTTCAACTATATCTCCACCAAGAATTCAGAATGGGCCTTCGACTTCTTCATATCAAATGATCCATCATGAGTGTAGATCATTCTGAAAAAATTTCAGAGGTTACTTCCAAGTGGTTGGGCCGAAAAAGCTGCTGGACTCCTTGCAGGTCCAGTTTTCTAGTTTTGTCTTTCAGAAGACTAGACTGATTGTTTGAAGGTTTTACACTCCAAACTAGCTCTTGCACTCTTCATAAGAAATGATCCTTGGGATGTCTAGAATGAATATGGAAAGTTTTAGCTCTTTTAGATTTCGTTTGGTCAGTCTGCCTCCCCTCCTTCCTTGTTTAGCTCGGTTTCTCCTAGCCGAAGTAGGAAAATGTGCTCAAGTTGACTTTTCATTTCCATGCTTCCATCATTTTGCAAGTAGGCTTTATTTAGCCTCTAAATAATATATTTTGAACTTGTCAACAATATATATAGCTTAAGCCACTGACATTGGCTTAATTTCTCCAAGACAAGCTTTGTCAAGCCAAAATGCTCATTTTAGGTCCAAACAATACTCTGTTTTCCTCGAACACTCACACTTTCGATTTGTCCGAGTCTCACCAGCGACTGCGTTCGAGTTCTCAGTGAAATAGGAAGAGGGAGTTCTAAGTTTCCATATCAATTACTGTTGACTTTGACATGAATCGGAGGGAGAGCTAAATAGGATAGTCAAATGACTCAAATCTGGATACATGTAATCTCGGTCGGTACGGTGGCGTCGAAAGGTCTAGGTGATCTCATCAGTATGAGGGGGTCTAGGGTTAATGCGGGTTGGTGTGGTTTGGTATCAAAACATCATCTTTTTGTTTTGGTTAGGAAACTGAACAGCTTTTTCCAGTGCGGCACCGCAGCTCGTGCATAATGCCCAGGCCTTACCACAATAAAGAACCAAGAAATTAGCTATCCTCCTCAAACCCGAGAGGCCATCCCTCATATAAATAGGGGCTCCAAAAACATATAGGGACTGAGAAATTAATAACTTGATAAGAAAATTGCAAGCCATGACCTCTTAGACGAGAAGGCAGAAGCCTCAGTAAATGAGTTTGATGAAATTGGGATCAGATTAGCTCTCCATTTATAATGGAGGAGAGTACTAAGGTGCCAAGAGCATCGTGGGCACGACACTAGCAGAGCCATTAAGATATGTGTATTTAGTACTTTAGAATTCTGGTTGTTTGAAAATTATATGATATATTGTAGTTATTTTAGGAACTTGAGTGAGGCTAAGTGAGAAATTTTTGTATTTAAAAATTTGATAGGATCTGTAAAAAGTAGAGAATGTCAGCTGAGTAAATTTGGAGGTTTCAATAGAAAATCTCATTTCAAAATTATAAACATGACACTGCATCCTAGGAATTATTTTATGCACCGACGCTACAAGTGACCCAACACTTATAAGATTTTTTTTTTTTTTGAATCAAGTAAATAACTTTATAGATTAAAACTCAATAGAGTTGATTACAATCATATTGTAACACATCTAGAGCACTCTCTGGAGCGTCATCCAAACAAGAGAAACTTGTGCTAGGCTCAAGCCAGAATGGCTATTACGTACCCTTCCCCTGCCATATACAGACAGAACAAGAAGATGTGGTAGTACCCACAGTGGTACATAGAAATAGGTCCATTCATTGAACACACCATGCTCCGCCATTACAGAATAGCTTGAATCCTCATTCAGTACTACTTCAGAAGATTCGCTAGTACCACATGTGACAAACCAAAATGTAGTTCGAATTAACCTTCTGGGATCCTAAATACGAAACCCTAAAAAATTAGAGTTCATCAGCTTGGTCCACAAAAGGGCCCAAATACAAGAAGTGTCCAAAAATATTTTGGACACCCAAAGTGTTCCGGCTGATTAGGGTCTAGGACATGAGTTGGGCCACCTAATAGATTTGGGCCACACATTGGGCCTTGAAAGTGATCTGAGCACCCAACCCAAATCTCGTTGTCCTTCTCCTGCACTGATCACAATAGCCACCGCACGTACTGGCTTCCGGCTGGCCTGATATCGAACCCTCAGACGCAGAGCCCAAGCCACCGCCTTTTGATATCTTTGCTCCTCCGTCGCTGCCGTTAAAGCCATCGTCGTGTTCCTTAGCGACTTCTTCACAGATCCAGCCACCCCGCATCAGAGAGCATAGTATCTCGAAACCCATTGCACCATCACCCCTAGCAGCTCCTTAGATTTGCTTAGTAACTGCAATTTCGGCCAATCATCCTTGAGCCGCCCTCATCGTGGCCGAGCCCGACCTGAAATATCCCTTCTAGCAATCAAACTCTGGAAGGCCATACCGCCCCAACACAGTAGGCCGGTTTTCCTTTGAGATTCCTCTTGAGAAAATCGGAGATTAGGGTCGATCGATTCAAACTGCCGGGGAGATTAATGTGATTGAGATTTTGCCAAAAAGAGATGGCTTTAGAGGGCTGAAAGGCCATGAAACGTGGAGAGAATGACTCCCCTTACAGAGGAGGCCGATATCGGCCGCCATTAGAGAACCCCAAGAACGGGGAGTCTAGGGTTTGGAGAGAGCATGAAGGTTATTTAAAGAATTTGATCCAAGGTTTGATTTTCTGAACAGTCACAATCCCCAACACTTTTTATAATCAATCTTTTAATAATAACAAAAAATGTATTTAATGTAATCAAACTATTCATTTATGTTAGTGTAAGTACACTTCAATGTTCCGAATCCTCCCCCGCCAAATCCGGCTGCTAATAATCCACATTCATGTGAAATTTCCACGTATACTTTTTGTCCAATAACCCGATAATTACAATTTTTGGCAATATCCGATGATTATAAAGATAACCTATAAAAGCTTCGAGTTGCGTGCCAACTCGATCCATCTCACCGTCACTGATCCGCCATATCGCGTGTGGAGCTCAACAATATCGCAACGAACCGGAAGCACTGAAAAAGCCCAAGTCTAGTTCACCATGACAATACCTCCAAATCAAGGTAACCCACGATGCAGTTCAATCTTTACTATGAGCTATTTCGCGAGAGGCTGAAAGATCAGTAATTTATGGCACTTGTAGTTTGAGACTGGGGGAAAGCTGGTTTCTTTTTTTTTTTGTTTGATTCTTGAGCTGAACCAAGTCTGCAATATTGATCAGCTGCTATAGTGTTGTGATTTAGTTGGGGTCAACGGTAACTGTTGTTTTGGTGATGATCACTACTGCAGATGATGCTAACAAAGCGAGGACTACTTATTTCAATTTACCTGCATTGGATGTCTCCCTTGCTTTCCCCCAAGCAACTCCGGCGGCTATATTTCCTCCCTGCAGTAAGAATCATAGTCATCACTCTATGGTCTATACATACATATGTACATACCTGTGAATTTGAGAAATTTTTCTCACAATTTGGTATACCGACATGGTAATGCATTTGTACATCCTTTGTTGTTTTTGAGAATGGTTCATGTTCGAATCTCGTCATCTTTATTCTTTTTGTTTTTGTTTTCCCCTTCTTTTATTATTATTATATATTATTATTGTTGAGTATTTTGTGCAGTGAAAGGTTTGCTTAATTGCAAGTTCCATTTGTAGTTATATAGGCCACTAGGTGATTTCAGGTATTAACTTCCCTTGTTATGATCTCGTGACCTTGAAAATTTACAGCTTCCGACTATTATCAATCTAATGACCTATTGACGCCTGAGGAGCAGGCTCTTAGGATGAGAGTAAGACAGTCTGTAGAGAAAGAAGTAGCTCCAATCATGGCGGAGGTATGCCTTTTGTTAAACTCAAAAGTTTTTGAGAGAGAACCATATGATCGTTTGTGTACTTGTTAAATTTTAAACAGTCAGTAGACTGTAATTCGGATATATTCAAATCCATAAATATTGAGATATATCTGGGAATTTTAATTTTTCAGTATTGGGAGAAGGCAGCGTTTCCATTTCATATTATTCCAAAGCTTGGTGCCTTGCGAATTGCTGGGGGCACAATCAAGGTAGGTAGTGGATGCCTTTATCTGTTATTGTTAAATGACTTATAGTTCATGATTTGGAGGATGGGTTGTTAAACTTGTTTTGGACCTTCTTGCCACCAGGGTTATGGGTGTCCCGGTCTTTCTATTACAGCAAGTGCTATTGCTACAGCAGAAGTTGCTAGAGTTGATGCTAGCTGTTCTACTTTCATCCTAGTTCATTCATCACTAGCAATGCTCACTATTGGTGAGAATTTGGAAAATCTTGTACTTTGGAGTTTCTTAACTTAAAATATAACCAAATGACTAATTGTTCACTTTACTGACTAATACTACTTCTTTAGTTCTTTACTTTCGAAAGGAAATACAAATTTATTATCATGCACCCAAAATACAAACAATGCTGTTGATAAGTCGTGACTTGGTCTAACTCTTTTCTGGCTGTCAATAATAGCATTATGTGGATCAGAGGCTCAAAAGCAGAAATATTTACCGTCTTTGGCTGAGTTAAAAACCGTAGCCTGTTGGGTAAAATGCTCCTTTAAAGCATAGCATTTAGAATATATGTTTACGTCCTTTTATGCTAATGCCAAGATACTCAAATCTGCTTTTCTGCATGATACAGGGTTTGACTGAGCCTGACTATGGAAGTGATGCAAGTGCCTTGAAAACAACAGCGACAAAGGTCAAGACTCTCAACCTTCCCATCTTCTTCTTTATTTCTATTAAGTGGCAATATAGTGTCATTTTGTTTTTGTTTCTATTAGCTTCTGGATCCATTTAAAACTATGATTGGGGTCTTAAATCGCATGCTATATCACATATTCTTGTGTAATTGGGATTATTAGGTGGAAGGAGGTTGGATGCTTGACGGCCAAAAGCGCTGGATAGGAAACGCTACCTTTGCTGATGTGTTGATTATTTTCGCTAGGAATACAACAACAAATCAGATCAATGGGTATGTAAAAAATAAATGTGTAACAAATTCTCTAATGTGATGAAAATTGTTTGTTACGCTGCAAAGCAATGCTGAAGTGTATAATATTTCCTCTCTCATTACTTCCTTGTTTCATCCATATTTCATTGGTTTTTTTTTTTTTTGGGTAATGCATTGGTATTTAAATGCTCTAGTTTATGCAAAAATCACCAGTTTTCTGCTTCTGTTTCAGATATATAGTAAACAAGAATGTCCCTGGACTGAAAGCTACAAAAATAGAAAATAAAATTGGTTTGCGCATGGTTCAAAATGGAGATATTCTCTTAAAGCAAGTTTTTGTCCCTGATGAGGACAGGTTACCTGGTGTTACTTCTTTTCAGGATACCAACAAGGTATGATGCAACTGTAAGAAAATAAATTCTTGCTTAAAATTCTATCTTTTGTGCACCTTGAGCATGAATATAATTCATACTCAACCTTATTATCTGACAATAAAAGAAAAGCAGAGGGTATTTGATTTGATGTAAAATTTAAAGACAACATCATAGACATCATTAGGGGGTTTATTTTTGTTCTTGCAACTTCTATGTCCCCTTTGAGATTTAAGGCTTGATAATAAGATGACATTAAACGACACTTTTAACTCAGAATCTTCTTTCCATAGAGAAATATGGCAAACTTGCTACTCCGTTTTCCTCTATCCAGTAATTCATTCTTAGTGAATCTTCAAGAGGTTTACCTCATTATGCTCTCTCATTTCTCACACTTGTCCAAATGGCATGCACTTGTGTTGTACATATGAACTCATTGTTTCATATTATAAAAAATGAATGTTGTCTTAACGATTAGTTATTGTTTGTGTGTTGCCTGTTTTAAATTACGGAAAACAGGTACTTGCTGTTTCCCGTGTTATGGTTTCCTGGCAACCTATTGGTATATCTATGGGTGTCTATGATATGTGCCACAGGTATAAAATTTTTATTCATCTGTCTGTCTCCCCCTTCTGCCATTAAGTGTATTTTCAAGCTTTTCAATGTTACCTAGTCTGATCTTTGAGGGATTGAAAGGTATCTGAAGGAGAGGAAACAATTTGGAGCACCCCTAGCAGCTTTCCAAATCAACCAAGAGAAACTTGTTCATATGCTAGGTAATGTTCAAGCTATGATACTTATTGGTTGGCGCCTCTGCAAGTTGTATGAGACAGGTAAAATGACTCCGGGTCAGGCTAGCATGGGGAAGGTGAGACAAAATTGCATCCTCTGATTTATTCCAGTTATCATGTTTTGTATCCAATCTAATAAACTTTGGTACATCTTCAGTCATGGATCACTGTGAAAGCAAGGGAAACTGTTGCTCTAGGGAGGGAATTGCTTGGCGGGAATGGAATCTTATCTGATTTTCTAGTTGCAAAGGTTTCATTCTCATCGCTTGGTTTGTTACTTATGTATGGGATAGAAAAAATATTTGATTACTAGGAAAGTAGACACATTTCTTCAACATGGTATTGGGGGGACTATGTGTTGGCCACTGGTTTTGTTAGATACACCCATTTCTCTCTATGACTTTCTGATCATCTTTGATATTTTTGGTCTCACCTTGCAGGCTTTCTGTGATTTGGAACCCATCTACACCTACGAAGGCACCTATGACATCAACAGCCTAGTCACGGGTAGGGAAATCACTGGGTTTGCCAGCTTCAAACCAGCTGCATTGAGCAAACGAAGCCGCCTGTAGCAGCATTACTTTTCTAGATCTCAACCCTGGAAAACTTGGTGTTGTACTGTTGTCTCATGTCAACACGGTTTAAATAAGATAAGACAGACTTGTATTGTTCATTCTAGTGTTGAATAGTTGACAATAGAAAATAAAGAGTTTTAATAACAAGTGTATTTGTCTATCATCCGATGCCTGATGACCAGGTTCGTGCATCCAATCAATCTGGTGAACCCATTTTTCACCAAAAGGACAAAATCTTGAAGATCGCATTTTCTAGCCTTAAGTTTCCGGAAATGAGATCTAGTCACGGTTGCACAGCTCTGTCTGTAATCTGTATGGACCAAAGTCTCTGACCCCAACCAATTCCAGTCATGCACAAGCTATGCCTATCTTCAAACACAAGCAAATTCTCTGTTGAGGCGTAATGAACAAAAAAACAGCGTTACCTTTTTTTATAGTTGAGTGCAACAAAAGTCATTTGGTTTGGTAAGCTAACGACTCGAAATGTAGCCAAACGTCATAAAGCAACAAGTTTAACGACTCGAAATGTAGCCAAACGTCATAAGCAACGAGTTTTGTAACTTTCTATTCCTAAATGTCTGCTTCTCCCGGGAAAAAGGAGCCGTTGGACATCTCCATTATTCAAAAATTGGAGACACATTGCTGGTTTAATGTCTGCCTCTCATCAATTACATTTTAACCGTGAACTTTGATTGGTGAATCAAACCACCGATTCATTTCTAATTGTGAAATTTGATTGGAGATTCTAACCACCAATTACATTTCTAACTGGAAAATTTGATCGGTGAATCGAACATGCTAGGAATGCTGAAATTTGTAGAAAAATGGCCGAGACATATTAGTATTGTAATTAACAATTATATACAAATGAGAAATTATGCTAATGACATAAGCTCTTCATCAAAATCCTCAAACACAAAAAGAAAAAACGGTGACTCAATTTCTAAACAATTGAACTAGCGCCGTCCTCCTCCGCCGGACCGCCGCTGTTTCTCGGCGGCGTCCCTCTGCAATCCCCAGTTCCTAATCTTGAGCTGAAACTGAGCCACCGCGACCAAAAACCGAACCGCCTGAGCGCCGCTCAGCATCTCCACCAGCTTGGCAGCTAGAGTCGTCCTCAGCAAATTCGCATTCGCCAGCACGCCCTCCAATGCCGACTTCAGCGACCGCGTCGCCGCCTCCTCCTCCTCCGCAGTCTCACCGTCCAAACACCGCGCGTGGCGACGCGCCACGTCGACGAACGGTGGGGCAGCCACGCTCTCGTGAATCTTGGCCAGCTTATCATCCAGCGCGCGCTCCTCGACCCGGGTCTCCTCGATGAGCCGGGTCATCCGGACCCGCTGGTCCGCGGACAAGTCGGGTACGGAGTCCGAGACCAGCCGGAATGCCAGACCCGGCTTGAACCCGGCGATCCAGAGCAGGGCCCGCTCCAGCGAAGTGAACCAAGTCGGAGAAAACACCAGGAACACATCTCTCTGCGCAATTCTCGATTTCTCTTCATAGTATTGCTGGTAATGGATCAGCACCCGAGAGACCAGGTCTCGCAGATCGACGTCGCGGGCTTCATGGGCTCGCTGCTGGGCCGATTGGAGTTCGTCCAAGTAGTGCTCTTGCCGAACCAGCCAGCCCTCGAAGAATGCCTCGAATGAGGTCATAGAAAAAAAAAAAACAGTGAACAAAATCGTCACAAACGCAAAACAGAGACAAAGGGGAAATTTGGGGTTCAGATAGTGGGGGAAAACTTGGGTTGTGGGGTTGGGCTATTTTTTTTTAATTCTTTTTTTTTTTAGCTTTGGCGGCAAGCAATGGTTGTTGGGTTCTTATGGTGAAGGGATACTTCGAGAGCAAGGAGCTTCTGTGGGAAGAAGAGAGTGAGAGTGCGCCTCAAAGACACGTGTGGAAATGGACGCCATTGGGGGGTTTTAGGACTCTGTGAGAGATGGAGTAGGATAAAAGTGATTAATCGGTGGCGAAAACTAGGGCTGGCCTGGCGAACCGTAAAACCGAAGGAACCGCACCGAACCGCACCGAAAAACTCGGTTCGGTTCGGTTTTAGAGCATATGTATTTGCATTTTTCTCGGTTCGGTTTCTAATGAAGTGTTATCGGTTCGGTTTCGGTTCTTGTTAGTAAAACCCCTTTGGAACCGAAATACAGATGTCAGTGTATAAGTGGATATTAGGACCGAGCTTATTTCTGTAAAATAGACTCATTCTCATTTGATCCGGCGCCAAGATCTGATGTGTCTAATTCCTATCCCTTCGATCAAAGTCATCAAACCCTAACATCTGATCTGTCTCTAAGTCTCTAACCCTCTAATCCTCTATCGCAGAGAGCCACTGAGCCAGAGAGCCTCAGACGCTCACTGAGTCGCCGCCTCACTCTCTGCCCTCACTCCATTCTCTAACCCAGACGATCGAAAGATTCAAAACCCAGACGAGCAAGACGATCGCACTCAAAGATCGGACGATCACCCAGACGAGCGAGACCATTGCGTCTTTGATTTGCGATTTGGTTGATGATGCAATCTGGACCCTAGTCTTCGACCACCATCAATGTAAGTCTGGAGCCCAGTCTCATGCTTTTCTTTCACTCCCTCTCTTCTCCTTCTCCTTAATCTTCTTCTTCTTCTTCTCTCTTCAAGTTTCAGTCTCTCTTCTTGAAGTCAGAGGCCGACCCGGAAAGCAGGTGCAGGCGCAGGTGCAGCTATCGGAGTCCGAGATCCGACAACTATTGGAGTCCGGAAAGAAGGTGCAGGTGCAGTCTCTGCCTCTAAAGATTTGTGGTATAAAAATTCAAACTTTGTTCTTGTTTGTTTCAAACTTTCAATTTTTGATGGTTTTTGCTTACTTGGTGCGATTTTGTTTCAAACTTGTTCTTGTTTCTCTTTGATGCAGGCTGAGGTTGACTTTCTGGGACAGCTCCACCATTTTTCTGTTCAGCTTGTTTAGTTACTGGTTTTAAAGTTGGAGTCTTTTTGTGTTGGGGGTGTCCTGGAATCTTGTTATTGAATCTTTTGTGGATATAAAGATCTGGGTTTTGTTGGGTTGATGATTTCTGAGAAGGGTTTCTGTTTGAATTGGACATATCCTTCATTATGGTGCTTTTGATTGGACGATGCTAAAGCTGGGTTTTCCCTGTGAAGCAATTATTAAAGGTTAGGCCTTTGTGTTTTTTTTCTTTGGTCATATCATGTGTTCAATGGCTTTTTGCTAAAGCTGGGTTCAGTATATAAAAACGAATTGTTAATGAGTCATGATACTTATATATATCCAATTATATATGCTTAAAGATCCTTAGCTTATCTCGTGATATTTATATATATCCAATTATATATGCTTAAAGACAAGCAACTTGTGAGTTGGTAAATCTAACCAGGATATCCATGATGCTGCATGATTTTTGTCCTAACTTTCTCAAGTTTTATCTTTTCAGGGTGAAGTTAATGCTATTAAGTGGAATCCGACCGGCTCATTATTGGCTTCTTGCTCTGATGATCATACAGCAAAGGTAACGTATAATTTATAATCGCTGCTTTTGTTGAATAATTAGGTATTTGAGATATGGTACTCTTCTTTTCGAGATTTGAATCAACAAATAAGTCTTTTGATTGGACTTAAACTTCTGAATACATATTGTGGTGACAGTTGTATGCTTTATGCAGTCTTTTTTTGGCTTCTTTTGGTTTTCTCCCATTTCTGGGTTCAGTCAGTGAAGAGAGTTAAATGCTTTATGCAGAATGCTTGGTGGCTGGATTTAGGACGGTTGTCAGTGCGATTTGGCGTCGGTATAATTTGCTACGTGGTAATTAGAATTTCACAATATATTCTGCTTACAACTTTGGTTTGTAATTGATGTGTAGAACAAATTATGTTATGATCATAATCTTGTTTAATAATAGGTACCTGTATACATAGCAGAAATAACACCTACTGATCTTAGAGGAAGGTTTACTTCAGCTACTCAGGTATTACATAATTTAAATCCTTGTAATTGTGAGATGAACTGGCAGCTTATTATTCTCTGTGCTTGTAATCTTATTTACCATCTCTCTAATTTCTGCTATAAATTTCATTAACTGCACAGTTGATGCTTAGTTTTGGCTTCGCACTAACATATTTCCTTGGATTATATAAGAACCTCCTGCTACTATATGACTGCTACTACTGCTAGACTGCTAGTGCTCGGTTGCTCTGTTTTGCTCAGTTTTGTTTGTGCTTTGTTAACTGTTAATGAAAAAAATATATTTGCATCTGTTTTGAGGCTAGGAAATATTAGCTGTACATCAGTTTTAAAAGGGTCTTCTGAGTTATGAGCTACATTAGTTTTGTTTGTATGCGCTTTGTTATGTTACAAGAATATGTGTGTAGCTCTCTTTTCATTGAACACTAATGAATGCAGATTTGTTATTTTGTATGCAGATTTGGTATTGAATATGGAAGGCCGGAAGCCTTGTTGCATTGATGAAGAGGAACTGAGGAAGCCATGCTGGAAATGTTTGATTGTTTGCAGTAATGCACTTTGAAGAAATATTGAATCATTCATGAACTATTTCAATTTTAGTTGGTTTGTTTCAGTTTGAGACTTTGAATTGCTCAGTTTGATGTTGATTGTTAATTGTTGATGTTGATTGTTGATGTTGAATGTTGATGTTGATGTTGATGTTGAACTATTTCAATTTTAGGTTTGTTTCAGTAGGAGACTTTGAATTTCTAATTTGTTATGTTGATGTTGATTGTTGAATATGTAGATTGTAGATTGAGTTTTATGAGTGAATGGTATTTGCAATATTGAATCATTTTAATTTATGTATGGAAATCAGGAAAACTAGAAGCTGGAGACTAGAAAAGGCTGAAAAACAGTTTGTCTGTATGGAAAAACCGAGGAACCGAAAGTGGAACCGAACCGAACTTGGAGCTAAAAACCGAAAAACCGAGTGTGAAACCGAAAAACAGGAAAACCGACTAGAACTGAAAAACCGAGGAACCGACCCGAGAATGGTCGGTTCGGTTCCATTTCGGTTCTTGATACAAAAATCAGCATACCCGAACCGAGTATATCTTCTCGGTTCCGGTTCCGGGTTTTGATTTTAAAACTGTAGAACCGACTTAGGCCAGCCCTAGCGAAAACTACGCAATTTTCTTAAAGGTCACCGACTCATGCACTGAACTTACTCGAGCTCGGTGTTTATTGTCGTCTAGTTGAGAGGGGGAGGGATCAGATATCAGAGAGAGAGAGAAGAGAAGGGTTTATGGTATTTTAACTCCATCCATGGAAACCCACAATTGCAGATATCAGAGCAAAGCCAATGGCTCGGGCTTGGGTTGTGGGTTTTGGCTGACGGGGCAACACGTCTCAAGGCTGCAGAGTGTCGAGGTAACGTGAAGCCAAGTCATCGGGTTCAGTTGTGTTAACCCTCAGAAGAAGGAGCCTTGAATTGTAATTGCTACGACCCGACCAAGTGGGTTAATGGCTATGGCTAAGATCAGAGAAAGGTTGAAGAAGATTTCAGTGAGCTGTTGAGCTTATCAACTCATCAGCATTCAGCAGCATCTCTCAATTTCGGTATGAAGCAAGAAGGCATTTCTAAAATATGGGCCATGAAACCAGAAATGAAGAAATTCTGTGTGCTTGTGCCTTTTATGTTTGTAATGATTGTAAATAAAGATGGATCCGTAAGAAGCGTTTACTTCATTCCCTACAGCCATTGCTAACATGTAGGAGATGATAAAACCACCGACGGCTGTAGGGAAGAACTTTCGTCGCTTGCCAAAATCACTAGAGTGCATCTGGACAAAGATATACATTTTGGAACTTGTGTAACAGAGAAATTGGTAAGTTTATCGATGGACTCTAAAGTCGCACGTATGGTGTGGAATTGAATACTGCAAAACTTCAAACCTAAGTAATTCATGGATAGATGTCACTGAGTAACAACAGTGATCAAGAACTGATTCAACATTTTACATTCCTCAACTAGATGTGTCACAGACTGGCCATGGAAACAAAATGCAACCAAAAGGGCCAACCACTGGAGCAGTAAAATATGCGTAAAGACAAATGGAGCATCAATAAGAAGATTTCCTAAGCAAATCCACCTGATGGTAATATAAGCTAGCAACAATGTTTGAGCACAACAAAATGATCTCACGAAGCTAAGCAAGACTTCACCTCCGAATGGTCACCTTTTCTTGAAACCATACTTCTTCCGTTCATAGAATAAATCTGTTTTGGCACTTCCCAGATTCACAATTTTTGGACACCCATCTCTATCTTTCTCCTGCTGAGTACACTCTTTGCAGTAATAAGCATCAGAAATTCCAACACCTCCACAGATAACACAACGTCCCTGGAAGGATCCGTAGTTGCACTCATCACAGACCCTAACCAGCGTGCAGGGACGCACATAGGAGTCACAGATCACACACTTACCATCACACTTTTCGCACAACCTTCCAATAGCTATTCCTGGTTGTTTCCGGCACATAATCAGGTCAGGATGATGCTTTGCCATGTTCTCGCAACAACGCTATGCTAGTCCTGCAATTTTAATCCATAAGTACCAATGTCAATGCTTTACCATCATCACAGCTTATAAATCCATAAGATAGAAACTAAAAAATGACGAGTGAAACTTGTTGATAATTGGGCTACAAAATTAGAGCCCTATTCCAGATAAATTGCCAAGAGCAATGCAAATGAAAGCACCGTTTCCAAACAACAGTCTTAAACAGGTTTAGCACTAATGTCATAAATACGTTTTTGTATCAGATATGTTCATCAATAATTGCAAGCTGAACAATCTCAATACTAAATTCAAGATACCAAACCAAAACTACAAGAATATCTGCTAACTTTCAGCAAATAACATTGTAGGTGTGTGTAACAACGGGAAAGGAACTAACAAGCTGGAATGTTAAATGGTAGTTGAATTATTAGCTGTACTGCAGCATGCAGCAAGTGAAAATACAAGAAGCTGATGAAGGAAGTAACAACAAAAGAATGGATCAGTTAGACAAGAATTCTAAAGATGCCAATATCATAAGATAATGACTTCCATACAACCCTCTGAGAACAGGCCAGAAATGGCTTTAAGCCCAAAGCAATGTTACAGCGAAAAACAAAACCAAGGCCAGTCCAAAGCAAACTCCAACAATTGCCGCAAAAGCCTTTCCCTGAGACTCAAAATGGAACTTGATAGTGAACCAAGACAATCCCCTGTCCACAAAAGGAGCAAGAGCAAGGGCTCCTCCAGCTCGTATAAGCTTAGTAACCTGGCTACCAGCCCACACCATGGCCATTATTTTAAGAAATCGCTGAGCAGCAGCAAGGTAACCCATCCTTCCAGGTGTTGGTGCAACATAGAACCACACAAAGAGAAATGTCGTAAGATAGTAGGCAGTATTCAATAACCCATATGACAACAATCCAGCAATCCCATATCTCCTCAGTTTCTTCAAAGTCTCATTGGATGTCGCAGCGCCTCCTTGACCACTATCACTATTTCCACTTGAATCTTCAGGCCTAGAGGAGAAGCTGTCAGCATCAGACAAACCACTACCAGTGTTGTTGCCATCAATCGAAGACAATCGTCGAAATCGATTCTGATTCAGTGAACTGTAGCCAAGCTTTGGCAAGGAAATGCAGGGGTTGCTCAGGTACAAAAATTTATTGCAGACCAGGGGACGCAAAACAGGAATAGGGAAAGCCACGGAACAAGTCATGATCGAGACAGAGAGACCGTATGTATCACTCTATAACCGTCTACAAATCCGGACAATGTTTAGCCAGACTGGTTATATTCACAACCCATGCAAACCTAAAATTATCATAGCAATGAATCAACAATCGAGACTTACATAAATTCCAATTCCTTTACTCCCCATATGCATTATTCCAAAGTGGTATAATTTATAAGATCAATTCATCACGGGGCCACAACTAACAAAGAGAGAGCAACATCCCCGAGAAGAAAGAAACATTCTCCCATATTAACATCATCCAAAAATCCTTAATTTCTTATTTGGTTCAATTTTTCTTCTTCGAAATCTAGGTGCTTGTGATGGTTATCAATTTCCCAATTTCATTTTATTTTCACTACAAAGCGAAATTGTGAGCTTCAGACATGTTTGTCAGCGAGATTAGACGCCGCAAATAATCGAACAAAATGTTCGTAACTTGAACAGAAGAGAAAAAATTATAACATAAATTCAAAGAAAATGAGTTATAAATTCAAAGAAAATGAGATGTAGAATCATGATAAATCAAATGCGCATCCATAGTTGGAAAAATCAAAGAAAAGCAGCAGTTTCTACATTCAAGAAACTCGTTGAGGAGGAGAAGAAGAAGAAGTAGTTAACAGTAATTCTTACCGAGGCTGGTGAAGAGGAGCTGCTTCTTCTTCTTCTTCACTGTGAGACAGGCGGAGATTAGGGCACGACTGACTGAGACTGAGATTGAGTCTGACTGTCAAAATCCCAAAACCCCCCAGCAACCACGTCGTTTTATACTTTTATAGGGGTTTTATTTTCTTAATTTTTTTTTTTACTCTTGGGTCCTTTATCTTAGAAATTTTCTTATTTTGAGCCCTTAAATTTTTTTATTTTATTTCTGTTTTACTATTTTTTTTTCTCGACCTATATTCGACTCTTGACAATATAGGTTGTCAAGGGTCGAATATAGCTCAGATTTAGTTTGGTGTCTAGTAAGCCTGGTTTCTTGTTGAGATAGGTTTTTCATTTGGTAGTTATATTTACGAATCAAAAACTGAAGTGAACAAGTTCTTGTTCATTTCGAGTATATAGAAACATGTATGAGGAATTGAGGATTGAGGCATTTAAGTATCAAACTAATTTTACTTTAGACTCTTACTGAATTGAGAGTTACTTTGAAAATGTTGCTTTAGCATATCCCCCCTCCCCCAATCCCCCATTGGAAGGATTTATAGTTATCAAAAGAGGAAAAATATTTGGTTCTGTGATATCTCTCTCTCTAATATTATGTTCAAACAATTTTTGAGTTAAAAATGGCAATTCAGCACACAATACAATGACTTGCTCATGATGGGCTGTCAAAAAGAACCATTACTAGCGCACTCACATTTTAAGATTTTGTAGAAAATAAAAGAACTCAAACAGAGAGGAATAAAATTAAAAAATGAAGTTTCTATTTTCTTTCCGATCTCCTCATTCAGAAAAAGAAAAGCCAAAGAAGATTCAAAATTAAAATCTCTCTTTTTAGAGATCATATGGCCCCAAAAAGAGCTCCAATAATGATCAAACAGTTGAATATGAAACATTGGAGAAGCTTTTCAAATGAGGTTATGCTTAGGTACTTCAAAGTGAGTTTCTAGTTTTCATTATACACCTTCTTTTTGGGTCAATCGTCAACCCAAGTTCACGTAATGAAATCTCTAAATTCAGATGGCACTTCCTCGCAAACAACTAGTAGCTCTATCTCAAAGTAAGAAGCCTAAAACAACAATGGCAATGTACAGTTTTCGAGAACTACAATTTAAACAACTAGTAGCTCTATCTCAAAATAGTTACACAAGTCTGCACAAGCGAGGTCTAGAACAGAACTGTCTTCCATTAGCTTTCACCACTGCTGCTAATCCGGCAGTCATTCCAGCCCAAAGTACAGAACTCATAAATTGGTGGGCGTTTCGCCCCGCTGCAATACAGATAGGGTTTTAAGGACTCTGAGTTGGATAGTGAACATCAAGTGCAACTCATGCCAAGAAAAAAGATCCAATGAGTTAAGTTTCAAGACAGGAAATGGTAATACCTTGCTGAAGTGTGAAAGATGTCAGCGTCAAACCTCCGATTAGCAAAGCTGATGCCACCGGTAGATACTGCAATATACCATTTATCCAGTAAAAACTCAACCATCGGTTCCAAATCTAAAAAACGACACAGGTCACTAGCATTCGGTGCCATCTAAGAACAATTAATTGGAAACCAGACAAAATGAGCATGAAACTTGGCCAGAATCAAATTTTACCTTTTCCTTCCTAGTTAATACATGACTATTGTAGAGGACCTACTGATAAACCCCATGTTGCTAAGACCTCAGGTTTCTAACTAATTTGATTTCAATAGATACAGCAGGACCCTTGGCCTAATTCCCAACTATCAGAACCTAAAATAGATGTTTAATAACTGTGTTCCAAAAGTGATGAGGTCAGTGAGCTATTATTTTTACTTCCATTAATCTGATGAACCCAAGAGATTTGTTTTGTTGTACAACTGCCAGGAACTGAAAAATGACACAGATATAATATACTTTAGGGCACTTATATTTCTTAGAAACTCCTCATTAGAGTACTTACAGAAAAGGATTCCATCTGGCGTACTGAACCATCCCTCCTAACAGTATAGTGGCCACTGATAAGATCAGCAGCATCCTGAACACATTTGAAACTTATCTAATCAATAGCCATGTATGGTAAACTAGCAATGAGCAATTATTGCGGACTAATTATATAACTGAGAAAGAGAGAGAGGCAGCTAGCTGCTTACCTGCCGAATACCATCCTGAAAGTTATTCAAATAATATCTTGAAAGAGCACTCATCCCATCTCTAATCATTCCTCCAAATGTCTGTTTTCCATACCTGTGATGATGTGAAGAACATATCACAAAAAGATTTGCATATTGACAATGATTCTTGAAAATCATAGTTTTAGATAGGGGTTACCTAACTAGGTCCCCTTTCAAGGCGTAAGTCCCAGCATACTCAAGGCTTATCTCATCACCATGCTCAGCCCACACTAAACAACAGAGTTAGAATAATAGACAACTAGTGACTCATTATGGAAGGATAAATACATAATACAAATCCATACATGTTCGGAATTTTTGATACTCTTCATCAAACACAGAAATGGACTCAGTTGAATCAAGCACTCCCATCCTCTGCAACTGGGCATCCAGACACTTCTGAGCCAAGTAACTCTGCAAATTACATTTGAAGGCAGCAGTAATCAATTTATATTAAAGCTCATTTTACTCATGGTATGGCATGCTATGAAGCAATTAGACTAGATAATACTCTTAGAAACCTGGGTAACATTTGTTCTATCGAGACAGTCGATGCAGTTAGATCTGACAATTCCTTTCTGGTCCTCCAGTATGTTTCCTTCCGCATCAACGAGAAAGTATCTGCTCAGCTGGAACAGTAGTGATTAAAAAACAGTATTACAGATAGCCAGCATACCTGGATTATGGCATACTTAAATGAATCTGATATAAAGCATAAGAATTTATCTACTTTAATTACCCTTGGTTTTCAAGTAGCTCTGATAGTTGCTCGTATAAGACCTTTAAGTTTTCAAAATTTGAGTTGCCACATATATGATGGAAGTCAAATGGAACGTATCTGCCATCAAAATTAAAGAAAAAATAGGATGTCAGTCCTTGATATATTTCCATAGCCAATCCATAAATAATTTAGGGCAAAAAACCACAGTTGATGTTGTCATAATATTATAAATGACAGAAAGGAAGGCAATTAAGGGTTTATCTAGTAAGAATAATAAAAAAAAGACTAGAAGCCTAGAATTGACTACATAGTAAACTAGGTGAAATTGGGGATCTCAATATAATTACATACATAAAAGTGCAAAATGGTCACCTCACGTTTGGCAGATTTTGCGTCTCATTAGCAAATGCCTTGCTTAGTTCACCTTCATCACCATGCTACAAATAAATAAATGGAAAAGTTATAAAATTTCAAATATATGAGACAGTATAAACATCGCATAACAATTAAAACAATATAGTATGAGACATACATCCATCTGGAAAAAAATATTAAAAATAAATAAAAAATTATTTTGAAGTAAAAAGTAAAAGAGAATAAACCTTACTTTATCAGTCAAGTCTACTGCTATTGTCTCTCCATATCTTTGGAAAAGATCATGAAAATGTCGCTCCACTACATTTGACTGTAGCCATGTTAGAAAATCTCAATCAAAAAAAAAAAAAAAGCACCATGAAGTGAGAAGAAAAGGCTATTTTGGACAAAAAATAACCGTCTGCTCATGATCAATAATTTTAAGTTGTGGTTTATAGCTCAAGTCAACAATTTGCTCCCAAAGAAGTGGAATTGAACCCCGAATCTGAAAGACATATGAAACACTGTTATGGAGTTTTTCTTTATACTTTCCCAGAAAGTTTCATCTTCACCCAACACTATTTCACTGTGCATAATCATCCCAAGGTATACTTGGTGCCTTATTTTGGCAAAGGAAGAGAATAGTAACTAACCAAACCATGCTTAGTTATGGAACTGTCGAGTAAAATGACCTCGAACAACAATTATTTTCCGAACCTAAATATGGGAATTACCTGAAGTAATGAGGACTTGAAACCTTCAAACTCCGCCAATTGCTCGGTTTCAATAAAGTTAGCTACATCTCCTTCAAGGTTAGCTCCTCTTCTCCACATTCTTGTCCCTATGTGGCCATATGATAATGTCATGGTTAGATATCAAAACTCAATGACATAGACACGTCAATGACTAAAAGGAATAATCATCCGTATAAAAATATACCTAGACGACGGGTACACCTCCTTGAGAATATTGTAAGTGCGACAGGCAAGTCTTTTAACTTCAACTGTGTAGTCTGGAAGCTTAAACCTAGATTAAGGTACACAGTATACCATCCCCCAACTGAATATATTACTTAACCACATGGGGGGCAAATCTGTGTGTGTGTGTGTGTGTGTGAAGGGTAGATAATTTAAGTAATAGAAAAGGAAATCAGTGACTTGAGGATATTTCCTTGTAGAAGAGGAATAATAAACCCGTCCAGCTGCCACAAGAAAGTTAATGTGCATTAGAAAAAGAATTGTGAGTTTCAGGAACTAACAACTTTTGGAAAATGCTTTGTTTAAAGATATAAGTAAAGATGCTTTAGCTTTGGCAGAAGAGAAAAGACTCCCAAGATTTTTAACTAATCATACCTTAATGGCAGTAGGAAAATCTTACCTTGAACTCGATAAGCTCATCTAAAAGATTTTTGTTCCAAACAAATCGAGGGTCAGCCTGAAAATGCATAAAGGAAACTTAAGTTAAAAAATTCTGACCAATCGTACTAGTCACATATTATGATACTTGACATGGATTACTTTCAATAGTCTTTCAGGGAACAATCAATTCACGGTAAACTCATAATTCCGAGTTTCCACCAACCTGCTTCCATAATGGTTTGGCCATCCAACCTTCAATCAACTTGCGTCTTCTCTGAAAGCTGGTAGAAATAATCAAACACATATGATTAGCATAAACTGATATGATAAAGGACAAGCAAAAGTTGACATGATACACGTCTGGATGAAATAGTCAAGAAAAATCACTGGATACGTATGGCAGTGGTGGTGATCTACTTGAAATAGTGACTGACTGCTAGGTATAAGAACTTACTTTAATGTTAAATCTGTTTCATATGAAAAGTACAGCCCTGGAGTTGATTGGACTGTTTTCAACAAAGCCATGAAGTAAGCTTCATCTTTTTTCTGCAGAACGAGATGTGGCCTCTAATAAAACTCCAAGAAACACTCGCATTTGCTTTTTATATGAAGTAAAGAAACAAAACCTTACTTCTTGAGCAGTTGAGAGCTTCAACACCTCATTGCAGGAAAGAAACTTCATAGAAGTCACCCGGTAAACAGGGAAGCCAAGATAGTTCCCAACTTCTATCCGAGAAGTTATTACAAGCAAGTAATTTCCTGCACCAAACACATAAAAAAAACAGCAAAAGCCATGCTAATTTGTTTTTTTATTGGAAGCAAAGCCACATTATTGTGGCAAAAAAACAGTTTTTACCGCTACCAAACACAAAAATTAGGGAAAAATAACATCATTCTATTTTATTCGAAGCAAAGAAACATCATTGCCCATAAAAATTTCTTGATGCAAGTTTCTAACAACAACTTCAATATACAGGATCACATTTTCTAAAGCTCATTGTTACTATGCACGCTTATAAAGCCTCATCAAAGCAAGCCAAGGGAAGCTATTACCTGCAAGCAATCTGATCGTTCCGACGACTCCATATATCGTCGACGTTTTGGACGGACTTGCAGAAGAAGAATCACCTTCACAATCAAAAACAAGAAAAACCGATTCCGGTTCCGATTCCGATTCCGATTCCGATCAGAACCAAACGCAACGTTTATAAGCTGTTGAAAAAACGACGAAACGAAAGGTTTCTTACCGTCAAGCGGTTCGATAGTCCCGTCGCGGCGGGCGATCACGAAGCCTTGATCGGGAGCTTCGACTGATTTGACGACGAACTTGTCCGGAAACTCCTGCAACTCCAACTTCTCGTAGAGCTTGAAGTTTCCGCCGGAAGATGAAGAAGAAGAAGAAGAAGACCCACCGTCCATTTCCCACGGGGTTCCAGCAACCCTAGATTTGACTGATCTCGCCTTCGTTAATTGATCGGAGAACAACAGAATGAGGAGGGACTACAAATTTTGCATTATTCTCTCAGACTCAAAGAGTAACCAATCTAACGAATTCTCAGAGTCAGGGGTGCGCTGGAGCTGGACTATACCGGAAATGACGTTATTGCCCACCAATAATTATTGAGATTTATCCAATGGAGTTATGTCTTCCTTACGTCAGCACAATGATGTTTGTATTTTTGGTAGCGATTTGTAACAGAACGGTGGTGACGGGAGTTAATGACGTGGCGGCTATCGGAGCGCACAAGGGGGCGGTTTGGTGAAAATGAGAGGTCTGTGAATTGTGATGGCATGGCGGGCAAGCAAGACTAGACAGTTGGGCGTTACCTACACGCATTTGCTATTAAGAGTGCAACTTTCATTTATTTCGTGATGTATTGATATATTACTGCACCATATGAATCCAAACTTTCATTTATTTCTTGATGTATTGATATATTGCATTTCAGGCACATATAGTTGGCGGAAGGGTTATAACAGTTTGGAAGGAAACAGCAAACTCTGAGAAGAAGAAAAGAGCAAACCCAAAAGAAGCCGAAGGGAGACATTGCAGTTTTCAATACATGTGAAGTACAAATCGAGTAGGAAAGCCAAGAGAGCAGACCAAACTAATGGGGGATGCAGAGACAACTTCATAATCCAGCTTAATCAATATGAATTTTTTTCACTACACTTGAAACCTTTTTTTTTTTTTTTTTTTTCTCTAAATAGATGCAGCTTATGGAGTACAGGCCTAGATAGGCTGCATAAACTAGTCACTTGTTACTTGAATTGCCTAGCCAATACAGTTTCATGCTCACATCCCATCTACATAGAGACCAAAACTTAGCTAATGATCATTTCTTAAGCAAGCTAGCAAGCTCTCCCTTTTCGTGCATGGATGTTAGAATATCGCAACCCCCAACCAGTTCTCCATTCACAAATATCTGCGGGAAAGTAGGCCAATTACTATAGGTCTTGAGAGTCTCCCTCAATCCGGAGTTATACTCTTCATCAAGTACATCAACGCTCTCGTAATCCACCCCTTGATTTTCAAGAATGCCAACAACCCTCTGCGAGAAACCACACAATGGTGCACTTCGTGAACCCTTGATAAAGGCCACAACCTTGTTCTCCTTCACCAACCGATCCACAAGTTGCTCCAATGGAACCGTCAACTGCACGTGACGACCTGGTGTCAGCCGCAGATCAGGCTTCTTCTTCTTAGGTGCCGGCCGGACCCAGGTGGCGTTGCCTGATTCATTTCCTGGAGGCACTTTCCCAGTAGCTTTTATGTGTTCTTCCATCCATGATTTCCAAGCTTCAGTTAGAACCGTCCTATCTGGTTCATCTACTATCCCAACCTACATTACAATAATACAATCACTTATAGCAGAATAATATCACAAAATTGATTTTACCACTGTGCAGAAATCAACACTGCTTCACCAGACTATGCCTTAACAGATATATAACAATGTGAGTACTGGACTATTAGTTAATCACTTAATCTCATCATACTTAATTTCTAAAGGTGCATTAATTTCATAAAGAAGCCACTGATAACAGCTCAACACCTCTTTTCATATCCTCATTTAGGTAACTTACTGGACCACTGTCCCATAACATACTACTTTGACCAGACTACACCTTTACCAAACAACTTTATATCTTACAGCAACGTTGATTCTAGCTTAATGTCATCAATCACTATAATTGCACTCTAAGTGTGCCCCATTTATTCTCATTAAGACTAAAAGGCAATCTTAATTCTCAAGCTGGTAGACCTGTTTTACTGTAGACTATGACTTGTGCAAACATTTAATCTCACTATACTTAACTTCTAGATGATGTCCAATTTATTTCACAAAGAAGCCACTGATAGCAGCATAGTAACTTCCTTCACATACTTATTTGGGTATTGTACTAGACTTCTGTTCTTTCCTTCTACCAAACTTTAATGCTTATAGCACTATTGCTTCTAGGTTGATCTCATTGATCATTATAATTGTACTCTAAATGTGCACCATTTATTCCGCCCAAACACCAAAATCATTGTCCAAGAAATAAAATTATGTTGGTTTTTGATACATTTGGTATCGGTTGATTAAGTTGACTTCCACTTCAATCCTCCAACCAAACTATGGATATCTAATTTCACAACCTAAGAACACAATTTTTTATAATCAGAAACAAATAATGTAGAACAGATTTTGGCAACAAAATATGAACTTTTTTGTAACAAACTGAAATAAGCTAAAAAATTTCAAGGGACCAGAAAAAAAGTCCGTACCTTGACGGAGTGGCACAGCTCCGGCACCGATTTCCGGTGAACAAGAACACTCGCGGCTATGTTTCTCGATAAGCCGACGAACTGAAGCTCACCGTTCTGGTCAAATACAGCGTAGACGCCGGTCTCCGACGGCAATTTTCCGGTGACTTGTTCACCCTCCACTGAGACTAGCTCAGTCTCCGAGAGGCTCTTAACAGCCGAAGTGACGACCAAAGCGCGAGGCCTGGCCGGAGCGCAGGGCTTGAGAGAAATGGAGGGAAGGGAGAGGGGTTTGGGGTGTGAATTGAATGAGAGGTGAAGGGTATTTTGGGAAGATTGGGGAGAAAATAAGCGAGGAGACGGCGGCGAAGTGTGAATCGGAGAGAGGTGGATGATTGTGGCCATTGAGATGGAGTTAGAGAGCGGTACTGGTTAGAACTATCAGATATTATTGGACCGCAAACGGGTTTTGGTTTCGGATCTAGTTCTTGGGCTCGGTATTGCATATAAATGATCCTAAGAAATTGGGCTCGGTACTTTTTTTTAATAAATAAATAAAAATCAGCTTTAATTATAGATCACTGGCAGCAGATTTTAGAAGCAACTCAAATGTTATTTTTAGAAACTATTTTCGATCAAAACACACTTCTACAATGTTACTTTTAAAAACTGTTTTCGATCAAAACGCACTTGAAAACTATTTTATATAACAACAGTATTTTTAAAAGTATTATTTACCAAACAGAAAACTATTTTAATTTACAGCTGATTATTCTCCCAACATAGCAGCAACAACAGTTTTTTTTTTTTTTTTTTTTTAAGTCACAGCAATCTCAAACTAGTTTTTAAACCCAAGACCTCTCACTTATGAAGGAAAAATTTATGTCAATGGATGACTGGTCGTGGGCAAATGATTCTTTCATTCTAAAATTCATATTATATTATTTGGTAGTCGATTGCCTACCGAATGCTCTTCGTAGTGTTTATGAAAGAGCACTGAGTAGATGAACTCATGAATTTGGTTAATTTTCAAATATATACCAAATGAAAAGTAAGAACATTGACATATGAGTCAAATGATCACAAATGGTACCTGAACTATACCTCAATCTTATCGATGGTACCTGAACTTTAATTTCTGCCCGAACTTTTTGATTTCATTTTAAATGGTACGTAGAGCCACCTCCAGTCACTATTCCGACTAAAAAGGGCATGGGAGGCAATCATAGTGATGATTTTTGATGATTTCAAAGGTTGCAATCATATATAGTGATGATTTTTTTGGTAATAGACTTGCCTTGAACTTGTTTCTTCTTTTTTTATTTGGTTTTTTTGGCCGGAATAGTGACCGAAGGTGGCCTTAGGTACCATTTAAAATGAAATTGAAAACTTTGGGTACTGGTTGTGATCAAAATTGAAGTTGAGGTACCATCGATAAAATAGAAGATTAGTTCAGATACTACTTGTGATAATAACCATTTATTCGAAATCATGAACGGTTGTCATGCTATTTTGCTATGAATTATTGTCGAAAAAAGTTCTGATTTCAAATTGGAATATATACCTAATGATACTCCTACCACATGCGTACAAGTGCTATGGTACCATAAAGAGAACTAGAGGTATGATAGACTTTTTTTCAAGTGGCTATGCAAGGGTTTGGAGTAAAATTGCAGCAAATGCTTTAATGGTGGGCAATGATGTAGATGCTAGGACTATTGTCGTACAAGAACATGATGCAAATTAATGGTAGGTTTCTTCTAATTAATTTCCACGCAAACAGCATCATAACCTTCACAAGTTGAGTGAGGTTGCCACTCTCCTACTTTACTAAATCTATATATTGCAACTGAATTGCTTTAGACTCTTTTTTAGGGTCAAAAATTTCTATTCATTGTTTTTTTTCAATTTTCAGAGTCACCCAATTCGATAGCTTCAGACAGCAGTTAGCTTTCTTTTAATTTTTGTGAAAGATGTTCAGGTTGATCCATCAGCTTTAGAATCTTTCAGGTGATTTTTATTAGATTCAGGATCAATCCCATCATGGGGGGGTTATGGTGTCCGCTTCAACGTCTTCATACGGCTGAGATAGGATGTGCATTTCCATGGTACAGCTCAAACTGTTGTGCACTTTCACCTGCCGTGCACTGAAGAAATTTCGTTAATATTAATCTTATTATACAACGAATTACGTGTGTCTCTTAAAAAAAGTTAAAGACTTGTAGCTCTAGTTGTTTGAAACATCTACTTTTAAAATAGTGAGTCTCTGATCCTCCTCATAATGCTAGTCATGCAACCAACACTGTAACAATTGAACTTACAGACTCTTTGCCCACATTTCTCCTTTGGGACCAAAACTTTGACAAGTAATAATGATGAGATATGCAAGCTTACTGATTACTGATATACGGCTACAAATTTGTACCCTTTGAACATTATAAGTTATAACTGCATCCATCATTTCAATGAATAAACCCTAACAACCTCAATAATAATTTCTTTTTTTAGAAAAGGGAATTGATGGCATCCAGTGTTGATTAGCCAGCTGATCAGAAACAGTTATGCACTTTATACAGTTCAAGCTATTATAGTTAGTCTAATATATATGTGTGTGTGTACATGTATGATGGGGAAGTTCTACCATTTGAATACATATACTTTGCAATGATATGTCCTGGGAAAAAGTCATAAGAAAGAGAGAGCCCTTGCCATGACTACTACCTATTGAAGAATTTGAATGGTTTATATGAACATGAAAGCAATCGTTAGCATAGTTGTTGGATCCTCAAATAGCAAAATTCCACAGAGGATGTTAGCCTTGCAACTTACCCCTAACCTCTCCATTAAATACACTAAAAGAAAAGATAGAAGCCCAACCAATACAAAGCTTTAGCTTTACTCCTACTCAAAAACCCACAATAAAATATCCCTCATAATTAAAACAATCACCAAGTCCTCATCATTCTGTTGCACACCAATTCATATAATTTTACCCCATGAGCTCAGGACAGTACACCACTGCAGGCACAATGAAAGGTTTTAGAGGAAAGCTACATCTTCCTATTATCATGGTCTGTTCTATTGCCTTGATCAGTCTTTTGTTTACTGAAAGAATTAGTATTATTCTTTCTTCCAACCCTTTTTTCAAGCATAAATCCTGTTCCAGAAGAGCAGCATCTGTCACAAGAAAGAGTAAGTGTCCTAGCTGCTGTACCAATTCTAATCATTCATGTTTTCTGTTGAAATTGCACAGTTATTGATTCTAATTAATGTTCCACTATCACTATCTAATGACATGCAGATGATAGAAATGCAACCAAGGAAAAGATAGATGATTCAATTGTAGATGATAGATTTGTGTTCGACCCGGAGGAGTGCAATGTTGAGAATGGAAAATGGGTGTTCAACCGTTCTATCAGGCCTTTTTACTCGGACAGAAGCTGCCCGTATCTTGATAGGCAAGTTTCTTGTGTCAAGAATGGAAGGCCGGATTCTGATTCTGATTACCGGCACTGGGAATGGCAGCCAGAAGATTGCACATTGCCTAGGTAGAGTACCGGTTATAAATCATGCATGGTCAAATTTCATATAACCAAGTTTATATATGGAGACTCGAATACAGATCTATTTATTATTATGTTCTCTTGCTAGATATGTGACACGTTATATTGTCACACAAAATATACCACCGGAAAATCTTGTTAATAATCTAGATTGAGAACATTTCTCACTGTATGTGTGGATATATACGTGTTTATGCAGACTAGAAATGCTGACACATGCCAGTGAAAGCTTACAACAGTGATAAAGTCTACAAGCTTCTGCATGAGTTTCTGTTAATCTAACAGTTATATTTCTTGTGTAGATTTAATCCAGAACTCATGCTTCAGAAACTTCGTAATAAGAGGCTGATGTTTGTTGGAGATTCTTTGCAAAGAGGTCAATGGCAATCTTTAGTCTGTATGGTTGAATCCATAATACCTCAAAACAAACAGTCCATGCGCCGGGGGCGCGCTCTTTCAGTCTTCAGAGCCAAGGTACGTCTTAATGAGTTTCTTCTTCTGTACTAAAACAAGCAAATTGAACATGATGATATTGAACCCTGTCATAACTCATTTAAATCCGTTTCCAGGAGTACAATGCTACAATTGAATTTTACTGGGATCCATTTCTGGTAGAGTCCAACTCTGACCTCCACATTGTTATCAATCCAAAGGATAGAATACTAAAAGTGGATTCAGTTGCCAAGCATGCAGAACACTGGACTGGTGTAGATATCCTTGTGTTCAATACTTTTGTTTGGTGGATGAGCGGCTATACGATCAAGTCATAGTAAGTTTCTCTCTGCAACCAGCTAACAAATGTTAGCTAATCTGCGAATGAGTCTAGCATTCTCTACTTCATTTAAGATTGATCAATCTAAAAGACAATGTCTAATTGAAAACAGCTGGGGTCAATTTCCAAATGGGGAAGAAGGATATGAAGAGTTGGAAGCAGTAGTTGCATACAGAATAGCATTGAAGACATGGGCCAACTGGGTCGACACAAATGTCAATCCCAACAAGACTCGTGTCTTCTTCACTACTATGTCTCCTACACACATGAGGTCTCTGTCTCAAGCACAGAAGAAAATCAATTTTTTGTTTTTTGTTTTTTTGTTTGGTGACAAGATTTTATAGTTTACTAGCTGATAACTGTAAATGTAGTTACTGCCAATTAACAACTCCAATCTGTTATTTTCAGGAGTGCAGACTGGAACAATCCAGAAGGGATGAAATGCTTCAATGAAACAAAGCCTTACATGAAAAAGGGATTCTGGAGTACTGGTGCTGATAAGAGGATCATGCGCGTGGTGGTCGAAGTAATAAAGAAAATGAAAGTTCCTGTTTCAGTTCTTAACATAACACAGATGTCAGACTATCGAGTTGACGCTCACACAAAAGTTTACACTGAGACTGGAGGCAAACTACTAACAGATGAGCAAAAGGCCGATGTGCTGCACAACTCAGATTGTATACATTGGTGTCTGCCAGGAGTTCCGGATACATGGAATCAAATTTTTTTGGCAAATTTGTAGCCACTTGATATGGTCAAAGTATCACATATTTCTTCTTTGTGGATTGCTTTTGCAAATTTTTTTCAATCACAGTTAATTGAATAGAAGTGCACAGCAAAGCTTGTGAAGCAAGTTTGTTGCTTTTGTATGGCCTTGAGTTGATCTTAGCACTGTTTTGGTAGCATAACTCAACATTTAACGAATTACATATCATCTAAGAAACTAGTAACTAGCTAGATCATATTAATTGGCCTTGAAGGCTTATACCCTTGACAATGTATGCATGTAGCTAGTTCTCCTGATCATTAGGACATAAATCATGCAGAGAAAAATTAGTATGTATATTACTTAACCAAGAAAAAGAAACTAAAACCGTTTGCAGATTAATTGGAAAAAATACTATCATCATTTCTTGAAAGCATTCCTGAATTAAAGATTGACAATCAATTCTCATACAGAAGAACCATTTCTGGTTCCATACAATTACACCTAATTATGAAAACTGAAACTTGATATCTAGTACTCATGGCCCAACTGCATTTACGAAAAGAGGAGACATATTAACATGTATGAAGCAAGAATTAGCGAGCTGGGTTGATGGTAAAGTATGTTTGTAAGACTGTGAGAATGAAAAGGCAAATGGCAGCAATGAATGATGTCATACTCCATGCTGTTGAGAAATAAGTGTGATAAAGAGCGCTCATCTTTCTACGAAACCAGAACTTATTCGCGTAGGCATCCACTTGGCAACACAGAGAACCGAAATAGAAGTCCGTGGGAAAAACTTCATCTAGAAGACTTCTGAAGTAAGTTGAATATTCTTGGTCGTCAATCCAATACTGAGATATGATGCCTTTTTTCTTAAGAAGCTTTACATCTCGTGGAGAACGTATAAGACTTTTCATGAGGATAACATAAGATGTAACATGATGACTAATTTTAATACTGCTTTGCTCGTAGGCAATCAGGTTCCTGAAGAGTGAATCCCTTACCTCATCAATGAACAGCGGTGGGATTTTGATCAGCTGGCCGTGTCTCGCGGCGGTTATGTTCACCAAAGAGTCAGCCTCTGACTCTTTAAAAAGCTCAATTCCGGACTGTACAAGTTCTTCAGCGCAATAATTCAATCCCCAATATTGATTCCCTGGAGTCAAATTAGCGGCTGCAGCATGGTTTAAAGCAATTCTAGATCTCCCATCTCTGACGTTGTAGGCTGTGATTCTGTGAAGGCAGTATCTACTCCAGAAGCTGCGAGCAGGGGGCATTTGTGCAAGAGATCAAGCAAATGTTTGCAGTCCGGGTACGAATGCTCCTCTATATTTGAGTTTTGGCTCATCATAGGCTTAAAGAAACTTAAAACAAGACTAGTGACCGAATCTGGTGCTCTGCACTTGCTCATTAAACGAGGCTTGATAATATCGTACAACTTTTCCAGAATAAAGAAGGGAATCTGGTTTTCAAGCAATGCTAGATCGTGCCAAAGAGCTCTGATCATCCAAGCATTGTTTATTAATGGATCAGATTCGTATTCTTGTGGCATTATATACTCCAAGTTAGGTGCTAACCTGAGAAGAAGTTCCAATATGAAGCAGCCATCAACTAACATCATTAGTCTAAGCTCATCATTTGAAACACTGATATCTTCGACGTAGCATTGACGAATCACAACGTCAAAATCAGTAATAGCGCAGATGCATTCATCCAAGCAGTTTTCAGCATCTTTGCTGTGAATGAGAAGGGACATGTAATAGTATTTATGTCGTGACATTGGTGCAAGGTAATCCTTACAGGAATGGAAAGGTCCAATTGAAACAACTCGGGGATTGTAAGCATCCTCCTTCAGTTCTCGAAGTTTCTCAGGAACTCTACAGATGCGAGTCTCCACTCTTATCTCTTTCTCTGTGTTGAGACGCGACACGGGGATGCTGTCGAGTTTATTGTCGACATCCACCTTCATCCGCGTCAGTATCTGTGAAATTCGGACGGAATGAGAAAGAAACGAGTTTTATAATTCGTACGGTGTGATATGTAAGAGATTTTAAATGGAAGCAAAAAAAAAAAAATTATAAAGCATGACCTTATTTATCTTCTAATTTCTGTTCTTCTTTGATATTGAATATAAAGGATGCCCTTTTAATCGATTTTAGTCAGTACTGTAGTTCAATGACCAATATTCCTCTCTATCTGATCACAGCTTCTCTCCATCCGGCCAGTTACCTCTATCCTGATGGGTACTTTAAATCAACCTTGATATCCTCCACCAAAGGCCGACCATCCTAGCATGAATAAATTAATGGGGATTGACTCATAGCCTAATTTTTAGGCGAAACACTCTTACTTACTCCATTAATCAGTACACTTGGTGGTCTGAGTTGATATCATTGGTCCACATGATTTATATTTATTTCTTATTGTTAAATTTTTTTTCACCCTCTTTGCATGATTCTCATAAAATTAGAGTAATATGATTGGCGCAGACCACTACATGACAATGTCATGTGGTACTCTCAGATCACAAAATAATTCCTCAGTTAATCAGTAGAAATTTTATTGATTTTTTAAGTAGGACAATCGACTGCTGTTTTGAACTAACAATAATTTCGTCATTTGATTTATAAAGTTGAACTCATGACAAACTTTCACCCTTACAATTGAAATACGAGCTATGAATATCTAAAAAATCTCTCACATGAATAAGACATGCATCTGAATCATCTGATTGATTTGGTTGTGAAACTAGAAGCAGATCCTTTTTTTTTTTTTTTTCTGTTTTTTAGTGAAACTATAAGCAGAGAGTAGAGCTCTACCGTCGAGAGAGATGGATGAGTTACGTACCTCTAAGTACCTGAGCGAGGGGAGCCCGGAAAATTTAAACATTTTCCTGTGGTCTTCCGGCGTCGATCACCAATCTCAGTATTAGGAGTCCAATCTAAGAATGCAGAAATCAAATAAAGAGTAGAGAGAATTTGAAAGAAAAACTGGTTTTCATATATTCGACAGATTCATAATTGGGTACAAGCCAATTCCAAATAGTTAAGAGAAAAAGTTGTCATACTCACCACTCATCACAAGAGATCAGCACGCGTCTCTTAGCTAAAGATCTACCAGACTACCAACGAAAAATACTTACGTAGGGCACGCGCACCACGTCACTTATACGACCAGCCAATCGGAAGTTGACATGTATGAATTTTTTTTTCCACGCTAGCATTGCTGGAAAAGGCTCCGAAATTTCAGTTATCCCGCCCAGAGAATCTGGAAAGAAGAAACGCGTCTCTTTTCTCCCATCCAATTCGTCATCTTACCTTCCATTCTGTTCCCTTCCATTTCCAAATCCACCAAAATCAAACTTTTTCGACCCGTTAGTTCACTCTCATCGGTAGGGTAGAACGTGTGGCGAGGAATTGGGGGGCCTTATGACGCTGGGATGTGAATAAGCTGAGGAGTGTTTCTGCAGAGATTATTGGTGCCGCAAGTATGTACCAGGTTTCTTGAAGGCCTGGCCCAATTGCTTGCTCAAATTTGATCAGTGCAAATCTCCTCTCGATAACCAATACCGCTCGGCTGTTTGATTCAGGGTTAGTATTCACACTATTTCAGTTTCATATTTCTTTGCTTTTTGATGAATATTATTGGGTTTAATTTTGTTCTGGGGTCTGTCCTGATTTATTGTGCGGGTGTGAACATGATACAGGGAATTGATGAGCTTATTCATAATCTGGTAGAGAAGGCAACAGGTTGCAATTTCTTTGACGGAGTGGACGACACATTAATTCTTTGTTAATTCACTTAATTGTGAGTAACGAAGTTTCCTCTTTCGTTTTCTTATACACTACACAATTTTTGTGAATTGAAATGCTATTCTTGTATCACAGTTACCATGAATGGTACCTGTTTCTAACAACAATATTCAGTCATGCTAATTGGTGAGACCTCTATACCTGTTAAATGGTGTCATATATGACCATGTAGTAAATTGAGCTTGTGATGTGATGTTTATATGCATTATTTTCTGGAACCATCTTACCTTTTCTTCTTGTATATTTTCGGTGAGGGTCTCTTTTTCTTTTTCCAAATAGTGTCACTGAATACTGAATGAAATGCTATGTGTGTAAAGAAAGAAAATGAAAGTTCCTGTTTCAGTCCTTAACATAACACAGATGCCAGATTACCGAGTTGACGCTCACACAAAAGTTTACACTGAGACTGGAGGCAAACTACTAACAGATGAGCAAAAGGCCGATGTGCTACACAACTCAGATTGTATACATTGGTGTCTGCCAGGAGTTCCGGATACATGGAATCAAATTTTTTTGGCAAATTTGTAGCCACTTGATATGGTCAAAGTATCACATATTTCTTCCTTGTGGATTGCTTTTGCAAATTTTTTCAATCACATTTTATTGAATAGAAGTGCACAGCAAAGCTGCTGAAGCAGGTTTGTTGCTTTTGTATATATGGCCTTACAGTCTTAGCTCTGTTTTGGTAGCATAACTCAACAATTAAAGAATTTCACATCATCTAAGAAACTAGTAACTAGCCAGATCATATTAATTAGCTTTGAAGGCTTATACCCTTGACAATATATGCATTTGGTTGTCCTAATCATTAGGACATAACTCATGCAGAGAAAAATTAGTATGTATATTACTTAACCAAGAGAAAGAAACTAAAGCCGTTTGCAGATTAATTGGAAGAAATACTAGCTGTTAGAACGGATCATTTCTTGAAAGCATTCATGAATTAAAGACGATCAATTCCTCATGCAGAAGAAACATTTCTGGTTCCATCCAATTAAACATAATTATATATGAAAACTGAAACTTGATATCTAGTACTCATAACTCGTGCCCCGGTCAACTGCATGCATTTACGAAAAGAGGATACATATATGAAGCAAGAATTAGCGAGGGTTGATGGTAAAGTATGTTTGTAAGACTGTGAGAATGAAAAGGCAAATGGCAGCAATGAATGATGTCATACTCCAGGCTGTTGAGAAATAAGTGCGATAAAGAGCGCTCATCTTTCTACGAAACCAGAACTTATTCGCGTAGGCATCCACTTGGCCACACAAAGAACTGAAATAGAAGTCCCTGGGAAAAACTTCATCTAGAAAACTTACGAAGCAACTTAAATATTCTTGGTCTTCGATCCAATACTGAGATATGATGCCTTTTTTCCTAAGAAGCTTGACATCTCGTGGAGAACGGACAAGACTTTTCATGAGGATAACATAAGATGTGACATGATGACTAATTTTGATACTGCTTTGTTCGTAGGCAATCAGGTTCCTGAAGAGTGAATCCCTTACCTCGTCAATGAACAGCGGTGGGATGTTGATGATCAGCTGGCGGTCGCTTGTGGTGGTTATGTTCACCAGAGAGTCCCCTGACTCTTTACGAAGCTCAATTCCGGACTGTACAAGTTCTTCAGCGCAATATTTTAATCCCCAATATTGATTCCCTGGACTCAAATTAGCAGCTGCAGCATGGTTTAAAGCCATTGTCGATCTCCGATCTCTGACGTCATAGACTGTGAAGGCAGTATCTCCTGAAACTGCGAGCAGGGAGGATTTGTGCAAGAGATCAAGCAAATGTTTGCAGTCCGGGTACGAATGCTCCACTATATTTGAGTTTTGGCTCAGCATAGGCTTAAAGAAATTTAAAGCAAGACTACTGACCGACTCTGGTGCTTTGCCGTTGTTCATTTTCATTACACAAGGCTTGACAATGTCATATAAAATTTCGAGGACAAAGAAGGGGATTTGGTTTTCAAGCAATGCTAGATCGTGCCAAAGATCTCTGATCATCCAAGCATTGTTTATTAATGGATCAGATTCGTATTCGTCTGAACTATCCTTGATCAATTGGGCAAAGCTGAGGAAAAGTTGCAATATGAAGCAGCCATCTTGTAGCAATTCAGTAAGCTTATCCCTGCCTTCTTCGCATTTGATCTCTTCATTGTAGCATTTATTAACCGGCCAATCAACATGTATAGGAGCAATAGGATGTTCCATGTAACTATCCATGTATTTTTCAGTAGCTTCGCTACTCGCAATAAACGAACCGAGAAAGGATGCCGTGTATAATAGTTTATGGTGTTCCATTGGTGCAAGGCTACTTTTGCCTCGATGGAAAGGTCCAATTGAGACAGCGCGGGGATTGTAGGCATCCTCCTTCAGTTTTCGAAGTTTCTCCGGAACTCTATAAATGCAAATCTCCGGTCTTATCCGCTCCTCTCTTACGTACAACTCGGTCAAGCGCTCTTTATATTTAATTCGCAGCTTCTGCATAGCATCCGGCTGTGGAATGGATACAAACGAGTTTTATAATGATATTTAATTATCTTCTAATGTTTTTTTTTAATTGAATTTGAATATAAGGATGTCCTTCTAAACGATTTCAATAGTTAGTTTAATTAAATTCACATTCCCAAAAAAAAAAAAAAAAAAAAAGCTTTTTCTTTTCAAAAAGAATATCAATCATTTTAGTTATTCAACTTTAGCCTCTCTTTTTTTTTTAAGAAAATTAGATTTAAACTCAAAAATTTAAGCTTGAATTAGGAAAACTCTGTACATATGTTTCTTTCGTTTTACACCAAATTCACATATGCAAACATTTCATATAGGGTGTATGTCTGTAATTAATATTTTTCACATTTTTTTTTATATGTCTGGTTTGCTCTTTTGATTGTAAAAAGTTAAATTAAGTATCTTCCCTAGTCTTATTAAGTATCTATTTATAGTAGTGTACACACACACATATTCTCATTATATTTAACTAGCAACATGCCCGCATTTTTTATGGCTGAAATTATGTTAAAGGAAAATGGATCAATTAAAAAAAATAGTGATTTTTTTTTTAGACATAGAATAGTGGTGGTTTGGCTATTTTTTCAGTTTACACTTTATCTATTTGTATTTTATTGACTTAATTTGATAATTATGTTATGAAAGGGAGTTATAGGCACTTCAAACTTTAGTGAAGCCATTTGACACCAAAAGAGAGCCACATTTATAGTAGTAGAGATAACTATTAACCGATGAGTCATAGAAAATAATTATCTTTAATTTTACTAATCTATCCTTATTCTTTAAATTTATCAACTCTATGTAGGGTTCGGCTATTGTCATCCTATCATTTTCTTAGTTCACCCTACAAATATTTGAATTATTGAAAGACTATATTACCTAAGTGCAAAATGACTAATAAGTACACTAATTTTCTAAAATCCAAATATGTGAGGAAAAATAAATACATAAGTAATTAATTAAATGCAAAGATTATTTAATTTCTCATTGAATAACATTAATCTTTATCTTCTCCACCCAAATTTAAATTTATTACTTTTTTTTGTCTTTTTGTTGTCTCCTCATCGTTAATTCGTTATTCAATTCACAAAAACTATTAGTGTTAACTTTATCAAAATCTTTATAATACCATTTGTGAACACCGAAAGTAAAAATTTAAAACACAAAAAAAAAAAATCAATCTCATCTTCATTGCTCATAGTTCTAGACTTACTAATCTTTTTTTCTTTTCTTTTTTGAAGAAACGTACTAATTTTTTACATGGATTGAAATATAGAACACTGAAATTGAAAAAAAAAATATTTAAAAAATGAAGGTAAATTAGATTATGATTTAATTTTTTGAAATAGATTATGATTTTATTAGGAAATTTTAATATATTTTAGTTTTTTTATTGGTATAAATTAAATGAGAGAGTTTTGTTAAAAACATTTTTTGTCAATTTGATATATCATATAAAGATATTATTGGAAAGATAAATGGGTTAGATAAGTAAATTTAATAATTGAAATTAAAATATAAGGTGTAATGAGCAAGTAGGGTGAACAAAGAAAATGATGGGGTGACAATAACCGCACCCATCTATTTATTATAAGATATAATAAAAATCAATGACTACTGCTCCAATTTAGAAGGAATACAAAAGATGGATGAGTTACTTACATCATTTAAATGTAATATGGTGTTGACAAAGTCTGGTCCGAGTATGCCCATCGCTTTGTCACGTAGGGTGCCCATCGCTTTGTCCATCTCTTATTTCAGACTGTAATCGATCATTAATTATTGTTGTTTAGTTTAGAGCCCAAAATTGGAAGATAAGATATAATTAATGAAAGACTACACTTCCGGGTTGAAATAATAATTAATGACCATTAAGAAAGACTACAATTAATGGTTACGATGTTCAATGACTATTTAAACTCTTCAAACATCCTTGTATAAAAGAAACAGAAGAAAGAAAACCAAACACATGAGCTGTAGCTCCAATTGTAAGAGTAATGCAAACAAACATTCATCATATACATTCAAGAAACACAAATCATAATTGGATGAGAGATCACTAACCTAATGATGTAGATGGGTTAGGCAAAGACAAGTCTTCTATTCTCTTCCATAACTTAGCAGTCTATAATGGGTTAGCCAATATTGCTTGATTATTGGGAGAACATGGACCTTTATATAGAAGTTGATGATTCTTTAACCTTCCTATAGAGATTTCCTAATGAATCATGGAATCAATGCCTCCGCAAAGCATATATTTTAGTCTATGTCTTTGTAATCATAATCAAACTTTTCTTACTGTAAAACCTCTATAAATGAATAATGTTGGGACTACAGAAAATTATTACTTTAGAGAAGTTAATATATTATCGATAAATAAATAATTTATTCATTTATTGATAAATGAATATTTATTACTTTAGAGAGAGTTCTATGTTATTCTTGGTACGTACGTTAATTCTAGTTGAATTATATAATGCAATCTAATTTATTTAGGTTGTCTACCAAAGATAATCAAGATCCATATGACAATTATAATATACCAAATGCATGTTTCTTCAAAAGAGACATTTGAAGCAGTGATAACTTTGAATAACTACTTGATACAAAATGAAAAATAAAATACCAAATCTGGTGCATGCATATATTGCAATAGATTAAGGATGAACTTCAATTCTGTTAAGACATAAGGAAAAAGCAAAAAACTATAAAAGGATATTTTGGGAGATAGTTAAATTAAGCAAAATAAATTTTTTTTTTTATCAAATAAACAACTCAAATGCTACAACTAGTCTTTCGTGAGTTGAATTCATAACCTCCTACCTACGAAGGGGAGACTATGCCACTAGACCAAATGGTACTGAGCCAAAATAAAAATTGTTAAACTTACATTTTGAATTATTATGGACTAAATATTGTTTAGTCTTTGAGCTTTTGACCATAAAACACTTTAGTCCCTGACCTTCTAATTTCACACGTTTAGTCCCTGTACTTCAAAATTTCAGACCAATAGGTCCTTGCCATCTAAAAGTCGCGGTGAAATGTCTATTATGTCCTCAGTTCTTTTTTTTATATTTAATTAATTATTTTATTTTTTTTGGAAAAGGAATTTTTTTCCCTTTCTTTCTTTCTGTTTTTTCCCTTTCTTTTTTCCTGTTTGAAAGAAAAGAATAAATAAAATAAAGAAAAAGAATAAATAAATAAAAAGATAAAGGAATAAATTTATTTAAAAAAAAGAACTGAGGGCATAATAGACATTTCACAGCGACTTTTAGACGGCAAGGACCTATTTGTCTGAAATTTTAAAGTACAGGGACTAAACATGTGAAATTAGAAGGTCAGAGACTGAAGTGTTTTATGGTCAAAAGCTCAAGGGTTAAACAGTATTTAGTCCAATTATTATATATTGTTTTTCTTTATTTCATCAATTATTAATATTTTTTGCGATATCTATTTTATTTATTGCATCAATTATTAATTACTTTATATAATCACGGAGTCCTTAAGAATGTCTAGAAAATAATTATATTATTCATTTAGCCAGGTTAGTAATATACACGGGTCCAAGTTAGGACTGGAGAAATTTATTATTTAATCAAGGTTATTAATTTATTTCATTTATTTATCGAGGTTTGACTGTAACCTCAAGTTATCCGGATTGCATCATTTTGTGTAATTTTTAATTCCTGTTTCTAATATAATCTTTTATTGTAATTAAAGAAGTTCCATATTGTATAACAGTGGTTCACACCAATATCTTTTGATGACTAGTTGTTCTGGCTACCTTGTTCTTACTATGAGGTTAGTTAGAGGCATAAACAATCATCAAAAGTTATTGGTGTAAATCTAATTGGACTATCATACAATGATACAATATGGAACTTCATTAATCACTATAAAAGATTATATTAGGAAAATAATGAAAGATCACACACCATGATCGATACAATCCGGATAACTTGTAGGTAAGAAAAATTTGATTATGATTACTTAGACATGAAGCAAGGTATGCTTTGCAGAGGAGTTGTGTCCATGCATGATTCACAAGGAAATGTTTATAGTAAGGTTTAAGAATCATCAACTCTTATATAAACCAAGATTCTTGTTCTCACTCATTCTCAAAGCATACCTTACTTCATGTCTAAGCCCAAGCAGAGCACAGCAAAGATGCTGAATGAACTTCGTTCTTTTGTATGGCCTTAGAGTTTTTGCTCTGTTTTGGTAGCATATCTCACATGGAAAGAATTACATATCATCTAAGAAACTAGTAACTAGCTAGATCATAGTAATTAGCCTTGAGGGATTATACCCCTTGACAATAATATATGCATGTGGTTCTCCTAATCATTAGGACATAACTCACGCAGAAGAAAAGTACGTAGTATATTATCTATATATATATTACTTAACCAAGAAAGAGAAACTAAAGCCATTAGCAGATTAATTGGAAGAAATATCGTTAGAACAAATTAAATTTTTGAAAGCGGTCATGAATTAAAGACGATCAATTTTCTTACACAGAAGAACCATTTCTGATTCCATACAATTACACATAACTATGAAAACTGAAATTGATATCCAATACTCATGCCCCAACCGCATTTACGAAAAGAGGATACATATATGAAGCAAGAATTAGTGAGGGTTGATGGCAAAATATTTTCGAATGACCGTGAGAATGAAAAGATGGCAGCAATAAATGATATCAGACTCCATGCTGTTGAGAAATAAGTTCAATAAAGAGAGTGTATCTTTCTATGAAACCAGAACTTACTCGCGTAGCATTTACTTTGTCACACAAATAACCAAAACGTCAATTATATGGGGCCTCAATGAGACCTAAGATTTGTGGTCTCAATATTAAGTGTCATGTCATGTCACCTACACACATCACTTATTTACCAAATTATAAACAAAACAATTTTCAGATGTGGTAGACTTCAAACGATTTTGATAACATCTTCACATTTGCCAAAACCACTGAACACGTTTTCTGTAGACCTGCATGATTTATTTACAAAATTTTCATATTTTCCAAACTTCAAAATTATTTGCATTATATTATTTAAAAATATTTACCTAAAAACTCAGCTAGACCGTGGGCCTTGGGCCGGTGAAGTAGAGAGCCCAGTCCAAGCTCAAGTTTGGCCTGCAATCGATCTATAAAAAAAGCTGGAAGCCGCATCCTTACTATCTTTTAGGAGATTCGAGAAATCGGGAAGGTCTTCCAAACCGTTTGGACGCCAACGTGGTTCAGGTAAATCTAAATCTCCCAACCAATTAGGGTTTCTATAAATCCCCAATTTTGTCTTGCTCCAAATTTCACTTTCATTCTGTTCTAATTTCTCAAATTAAAGGTCAGAGCTGGGGTTTATGCTTTAGGGTTTAACCAAATCTTCAACCTCTTTCCCCTAATGGGGTTTGTACTTGATCATTTTTCTTGTTCATCTTTTCAGGTAATTAGAATAAACAAGCATGGCCGGTGGTGGAAATTTCGTTCACAGAGTCATGTCATACCTCGTCAATGAGCTTCTGGTCGATAGCCTCGCCAACAGGTTACCTCTCTTTCTCCCAAGTCAAATCTGGTAGTGTAAATTGGTCAAAGCTTCATCTCTGGCCACAAGGATCATTCTATTCCCGATTGGCTCGTTCCATAGAAGCGAAAATTAGCTCTCAAGGTTATAATTTTTTGTTTATTCAAGCTGTGGCGCTACATTTGATGCGTTGCGGCTTTGGATGCTTGAGGAAATTTTTGGTTTTGGTTGTTCTAGTTCATGTTTCGATGTTGTGGGGCGATTTGTGATGGGAATATGTTATGTTTAGTTTTGTTCTGTTCTTGCTCTGCTAATAGTTAAATTGAGCTGGGTTGATAAAGCTTCTCAAAAGGCCAGCGGGACCATTGTATTTGTTCTGATTGGTAGGCTCTCCGAAGCGAAACAATTTCAAAACCTCCAGTTTGTTCTCTTCTGCAATGTAACTTTTTGTACGCTGCAGATATGGAGTTGTGAGAATATTTTTGCCATATGGCTGGGTGAAATTTTTTGCTCTCCTTTGTATTCTGTCTGTCACATCCATGAACACACATTAATATTTTAAGCTGTTTTTGGGCGACCATTTATCATACCGATTATTATTGTCCTATAAAAAGTTTTCAAGCTTGGGACAATTGTTTTCGGTGAACTTGTGATACATACTGATATCAATTGGGTGACTATTCTGAATTTGAAGTGAGATATTTTGCAATCTTCCGCTGTTACTGCAGTGGTGTGTAGCTGAAGCTTATTCTGTAGCATATACAGTAGACTGCTATATGGCTAGGTTAGGAAATGTTGCCTCAATGCCGACTACTTCTGCAGTTCTGCCATACATACTGATATCTCTACGTAGTCTTGTAAATGCAAGAGCCCTATACTGCATTCCCGCAATGAGTGCAGTGGAGGTTCTATGCTGATGTCCTCTCTGGTAGATGCCCGGTCCTTACATAGCAGCTTCTTGTTTTGTTCATGACTTCATGTAGACAAGTCCTGTTTGATGCTAGAGTAATTAATTGTCAATCTATGTGGTCATTAGATATTCATTACTTTGCATACTAATTTTTCTTCTAGTTGTGTAAAGGACAAATATGTGCTAGATGACCTGCAAGTGCTCAGGAAAGATGTCGTATGTGGGTTTTCATTCCAACACAAAGTTCTCTTATATTGAATTTCTTCTGGTTTTCAGCAAATCATTCCAGAGGTTTGCTGTGAGGACATCAAAGCAGATGGATGAGCTTTCAAATTTGGGTAAGTGCAATATTAGCTGGTCCTTGTGCTGCACATTTGAGCATTTATTGTGCGGATATTGAAAAGGTTTGCTTTTGCAGCTGCCAAGAAGAAGGAACAACTTGCCGAGCAGATGAAGGATATCTCCAATGTGAGCATTGTTTCCCTTTTTCAGTATAAGTTTTCTATATCTAAGAATGAACATCTAATGCTGTGTATTTTTTTTCCCCGTGTGCAGTCTCTCAAAGATCGGTAAGACATAAGTGGTGATCGCAGCTGTCATTGCGCCATCTGTATACATCCTTCTTGATGCTGTCTTTGAGAGCTCTATGGGAGCAAAATAGTGTTTATGAGTTCTTTTTTTTTTTTTGGTTGCTTGTAAGATGTGCTTCTGATTGCACTTTAGTTTGTTACTAAACCTCCTTGTATATCAAAGAGTAGTTTATGACCTCCCTCTCTAGTTCAAGCTACTTGTATCCCTTGACTGAAATAAATTTATAGTTGGTGATCTCGATTATTTGTTGTTGGAGAACTTTTGACTTGCCCCAGTTTTGAAACCCGACGGACATCCGTAATAATGTAAATTGATTTTTATTTTTGTTACCATGCAAGTTAACGTTAATGAAAATCTGTAACGTAACAGAATCATCCATCGGTGCAGATTAATGTTATAGGAATCAGGATTTGTAGGTTGAAAATTGGATCATAGATACTGACTGACTTGAGGAATGATTAGTTTGGGATTGCTGTGATTTTAAAAAAAATTGATGTTGCTGTGTTGTGTGAATAATGTGAATTAAAACAGTTTTGTGTTTAGTCTTGGTATATAATACTTTTAAAAGTGCTGTGAATACATAAAAATACATAAAATAACTTCAGAGCGTGTTTAAATCCACAGCAGTTTCTAAAAGCAGGTTGCTTTTAAATTCTACTGCCAGTAATCTATAATTTTCAATTAAAGCTGTTTTTTTATCTATTTACCAAACACTAAAATCTAAAATTTTATACAAAAACTGATTTTTTTTTAAAAGCGAAACAATCCCAAACGGAACCTTAAGAGGACAGAAACTTGGTCACTGAACTAAATTGTAGACGGGTGAAACTGGGAAAGAAACTTGGTAATCGACATTTTCTTTTTTTTGATTGAAAACTTGGTCATTGATTGCGATCAATACTCTGCGTTAATATCACAATTGGATTATGAAGACTGAATGGTTCTCTTTTAGTCTCTCTGTTCAAGTCATCCAACTTCCTTGACCAAATAGGAACAGATGCCAATATACTTTCATGCAAACTATGCACGGATACACATGAAACGTCTGAGAATTGCTCTAAAATCTCTCTACGAGTTATCATCGGGGGATTGTGGAGATCTAACTTGGTCCACCCACATATCCCATTGTGCTTGCACTGCTTTAAATCTTAAAATCCAACTCAATACTATTTTAAAAAGTGGAGAACACAAGCTAAGAGAGAAACTTTGGTCCACCCACATATCCCATTTTCCTTTCTTATCATAGATAAGCTTCCTACATAAGTATAATACTCGGGACACAGCAGTCTAAAATTTGAATTAACACTAACTTCATGCCAGAATCACTACTTATGAAGCATCTTGACCCTATTTGTGTCTTGATGCTTTGTCCGAGACAGTCTTGACATGCAGCAGCACACACATCCCCATCTCATTCCTAGACATTGCCTTTTGCCAAGCCAATTCTCAGCTTGCATGGGCTCAATAACATAGGCATGAGCAGAAAATTCCTGACCTATAAGTGAAGAATACAATTCATTTCAAGTCTGCACAACTTGCAAGTAGAATATACAATATCCAAATGATAAGAATTTTACCTCTGCAGTTACTTTTCCGGTATGGTATCAAGTTGCACATCCCTTGGGACCTTATCTGTCAACTTCTCTGGGGATAATAGCCTTGCCAATATAAACCTGTTTCATCTCCTCCCTCCAGATCTGCAATGTCATCGGTAAATTTTAAGTTATTTTTTTTCAAGTGTTGTGAACTGTTCATGTGCCATTAGACTATATATGCATCTTCAAATAATAGATAATGAAGAAAATATCACACCGTTTCCCGGAATTCCACCCGGATATGAGGAACGTTTGTTTTGTGGATATCATTTCCATCTGGTCCTCTCTTGTAATACTCTCTCCCAATCCAGTGTGACTGAAGAAAAATAACGATGACTCAGGTTCAACAACAGCTAGAGTAATCAAGCAAGATGTAACAATTAATATGCTCGATCCCAAATGCGGATGTGATGTATACACAAGAATAAAAATAAATAAATAAATAAAGCTAAACAAGCTTAACTGCTTATGTTACTGAAAAAATTTAAATGCATGAACCATTTCATATGGGATAATTTTAGTATGTTGCTATTAGACCAGTAACCAAATTATGTAGCATACTAACATACCTTCAGAGCATGTGAGAAACCTGACTGGTAAACTGAATTACGGGCAATTTCACATAGATCACATGAACTCAATTTCCATACCTGTAAAGGAAGAAATTTGGGCTGTCACGTACATTCCTTCAGCTCTGCAAAGAGAGGAAGAGGGAGAGGGAGAGAGAGAGCTTACCGAAGCAGCTATACTATATTCTTCTACCAAGGGTTCTTTCGTTAAGTGGATTTGAAGAGGATCATCAGTAGAGAGAGAGACATTAAGACCCCGTAAGAAAAATATGGGAAAAGGGTTGCGATGGTAGTCCAAGAACAATGAATTGTTGCTCAGGGGTGACATAGCCAGACCAATCTGATGAGACAAACAAGAGACAATAGCCAATTAGAAATTGCAGAAGGCTGAATTCAGCTATATGAATAAGTATGTCTTCCTCTTCTGACCTGAGCTAAATAATACAGATATTGAAGCACAGGAGACTTCCTCAAATTGATTCCGTGTGCGATGTTAGTCGCAGTAAGAAACGTTGCAGCAAGGTGGTCAATGTCCCCAGCCTGAAAATTCTTGAGTAAGTGCCTGACGTTATGTAATACATGTGTTCAAGTATAAAATATATCTATAATGAATACCTCCCCAGAATGTGGACGGAATTTGATGGTTGTCATGCCCTTCGATTCACGAAGCTGAAAAACAAAATTTCATCAGGTCAGCATTTGGACAATAAATATTGCAAACATCTCCCAAACAAGACCATAGCTGAATAGAACTGCAGAGAAGCATCAAATATGCTGGCAAATACGCCCGCAAGACATATACAGAAGCAATAACATTCTAAGTTCATGAAATCTCAGACGCAATCCAAGTGAAACTATCACCCACCAAAAAAAAAAAAAACTAATACACAAATTTGTTTGAATCTCATTATTCTGAACAGGGAATTGGTTATTTGAATAGACATGGGGATTAGAGTCCAGATTATATACGTGATGCACACAGTAAGTGAAAAATTGTGTCTATACCTTGTTTAATGTGTAGAGATTAGCATAACAATAGTACACATAGTACGAAAATGCAGGATTGAAAACATTTGTCCATTGTGCTGGAGTTGGCATGTGTTTTGTGGGCCGTCTTTCAGGTTTGCTTTCATCATCGACCAAATCTAACCCAACAACCTGAAAATCCAAACATGTTTAAGTCAAACTACAAGCAGTTATACATCTGTACAGATTACCTAAAAGCAGAACAAATATGAACCAGATACCATGAATTTTATAGAAAAATGGTCAGGTCAAAAATTTGATATTTATGCTTTCTGCAGAAAATGATGAGGAACCAAGGGATTGAAATAAATTGTAGTTTGCTCATATACACAAACCAGTAGCTTACTAGCTTCGCTCCCCATCATCATCTTTATCATCAAGGAGAATACTTGATGTAAAATCCAGTTATAGTAACTGGATAAAGTATTATTCTAAAGCATCTCAAAAGAAAGGTAATTTAAAGACTTCCATTCAATACTGAGCATGCATATTAGCCTAACTAAGATACAAGTTCAATTAAAAAAAAAAAAAGAAAAAAAAGAACTTTTAACGAAGAGATGGCTAACCTGTTTCAGAAAAACATGCAACTGTGGATGGGAATCTGGATTTATGGTAACCTCAAACAGCGGTATAAAGATATTGTCAAGAATGTTTTGAAATGATGTCACTATCCCCATTTCCTTGTATATATTGTACAGCCGTGGCAGCTGAAAGAAGACAAAAATTGCATAATAAGACTTCAAGATTTTTACAGAATCCTAAACCCTAAATCTAACATTGTTTCAAGAACTCCCAAATTCATATGACCTATTTCTGAAAGGGAATACATTCTTGCATTTACCTGTATCAACCATACAACATTCTCACTGTACAATTCATTGTTCACTATCCAACTAGCCATTTGGTCCCACTCACTTTGCTTCCTGCCATATATTGATACTCTGTACTCAGCCATCTGCAGTACAAAAACAGAGCATCCGGTAAGGAGCCAATCTGGACATGCAGAGTAATAAGAAAGACAAACAAACAAGAAGGAATGGAGAGGGAGTGGTCATTTGTTCCATATCAATGAACATTCAGAGAGGCAAGGAAGGATGATTCAGAAACCTAAACTTCATCCAGATATCTAAATTATTATAAACTTAATCCAGATATCTAAATTATTATAAACACCAGCATTTACATCCAACAGATTGGGAAATTAAAGTATGTATGAATTAATTAATATTTGGAGCGTGAATCCCCTACTAACTAGCAGTCTAGCATTCTTCATAATTGATGATTAAAAAAAGAAAAAGAAATAAAACCATTAAAACCTATACAAAAGTAGCAGAGCAAGAAAGTACCTGATATTTACTGGCAGAAAGATCAGAGAACACTTGCTTTGTCAGCTCAGCAAGGAAACGGCCTATTCAACAAAAGATAATCATGAAAATGCCTTTAAGACTTGACAGAAACAACATCTCAAAAGCCATGGCTTGAGAATCCAATACTTCACTTTGAAAAGAGCAAGTAAGGCAATAAACAATTATACCTTGGATAAGATTATCCTGCTTAAGGAAAATCTCCCTGAGCCTACTTTGACCACAGGGGTTGTACTTGAGATTGAACTTATCAAAACGATGAAATGTGCTTTTGTCTGCATGAACATCCAAAAGGTCCACATTCAGGTCGTACCTGTTGAAACAAATGTGACAAGTGTTTATGTCATCCATGGCGCATCTTCACAAATATATTATAAATACACAAATAAGGACCTCAAAGAACAGAAGTCAAATCTGTTGAAAATTGAAAGTGGAACAGAGGAGATACCCAGTCAAATCCAGACTCTCAAAAACTTCTCTCAAGGTCAAATAGGTGCCATCTCGAAATATTACAACCTGAATAGAAAAGTATACGAACTTGAGCACCCAATGATTATCATACATGAGTCGCAACTCATAACGAATAATATAAACTCACTACAGCTGATCATTCAGCAACTATAATATTGAAATGAAGGAAAGAAAGACAGAATCACTTGACAACGTATTGGCATTGAAATGTCAAATTACCTCATCAGGCTCCTTCCTCAACTTTGACTTTATAAACCTCAAAAGATGCTTCTGGTTCATGCATGCCGAGTGATGAACATGGGTATCAACTTTCCTAACATTATAAAAGTCACGATGTGGAGCACTTTTCTGGGCCAGAAATTCCTTATCCGCATTAAGCATCAAGTGAAGATTGAATTTCTACATGGTAGACAAGCATATTGTTAAAAAACTATTACTTGTCCTCCATTCATAAGAGCATTTGTATGCATTTGAATGACTATTTGATCAATACAAGTCTACTTACTTGTTCCAAAAGATTCAAGCGATGATGGCATAAAGTTCTGATATTCCCTGCTGCTATAACTCTAAGTATGTGGTGAAGGTCAGTGAAAAAGGTAGTTGCATCAGCAACAGGATAAAGCTCTTCTTTTGCTGCAAAAGAAGGGGAAAAGGTAAACAGTCACTGAGAGAGAATCAGGAATCCAATCCATGACAAATAAGAAATCTGGAAAGGAATAAGAATCCTTAGCCTCTTACAATCTTTATGTGGATACACGTGAATTACTCCATCTTGCATCTCAAAATGATGCTGCAGAATAAGAGGAGCATGTTAACTGGAAAAACCAAAAGCACAACCTCCTTGATTTATAGATTAGATATGAGATTCAAAAGTTCAGACTTACATCAGACTTTCCCTCAGAAGCGTAGAAAAATGGTTCTGGGTTAGGCTTTGGGGTACTGGGATCAGATATAACTTCCCTCTCCCATGGAGCAACTGCCTCACTGAATACATATCTCTTTCGCATTTCAAGGCATTCTTGAAGAACCACATAAACCTCTATTTCATCAGGTGATGGTACTTCTGTAATTTTATAGATAGAAAGAAAGAACCATGAAAATTTCATCCTGAAACTCAAGTTTTGAGATTACATAGAACATCAAATTCTTAATACTAGTTTAACACCCAAATTTTGAATTAGTAACTCGTTAAATACCACATCAGTGCAACCACCAAAAAGACAGCCGATATCCAGTGATCCAGTTTTATATAAATGTTCTACAAGAATTTGGGAGTCTTCGTTGATTTTCAAGTTCAGTAGAATTCATTATCTGGCACTCTTCTGTTAAGTCCATTTAATTAGCAGCAACACAGTGTTCAATAATACACAGCGCGGTTCATACACAACTCAGTACATGTATATTTAAAGAAAAAAAATAAAACAACCAAAAGGGAGGGCATCAAAGGGAAAGAAGATAAATTCATACCAGTAGGAGTAATTTTTAGTCGTGCAAAAGTTTCTTGCTCAGGCTCTTTCCTTAGAATGTCAGCTGCAATTGGATCAGGCTGGACACCATGCAGATCACCAGATACAGAATGGGACCTAATCATACTTGAAGCAGCTATAGCAATTTGCTCTCCATTGGCAGTAACATGGTTTGGTAAATCTGGCCCCTGCATAAGTGACCAAATGCAATTGCAGAGAACAATAAGAAATTTTCGGGGATAAGAGAAATTAATAGAAAAACTTTCTGTGAAAGAACAAAAAAAAAGAAAAGGGAGAGGTTATGGCAGTTTCCAACTCCCCTGCTGACACACACACACACACCCCGCATATGAGCCAAATAAACTCACGCAATTTCATTAGCATGATATATAGTTCCTACCTTAGCATTGTCAGTCAAATTATCTTCATCATCCGAACCTTCAACGCTCTCAAAGGCGCTAGCGCTTGCAACTGGAGACTTGGGAGAAATAGGTCTGATACTAGTTCTCTTAGCTGAACCCACCGGCTGAGCCGATTTTCCTGAAACATGAAAACTTGTACTTAACCACCAGAAGAAACTGACATTTCTCATGAAGGGAATAAAAATTTATATTCCAAACCAACATACAATGATTACAATCAAGCTTAGTCTTGAATTGTTGCTTAGTATGAAAAGTTTCCTATGGGCCAAAAGTACTTTTAAGAGCTTGCTTCATACTTTATAAGCCAAGATTACATTGTCAAACAAATTATTTCCTCATTAAGTTCAATGATGTCTTTTACCACCAGACTACGGCCTCAGATGCCCTCTTAAGTTTTTAAGAGGAAATGGAAAATCCAATTGTCAATTTCCAGTAGGATATGGAGACGATATGAACAATTTAAGCTCATCAGAGAGTGCAAAACAGAGTCTACAATTTGTTATATTCAATACTTTATTAGCATTTTGTAGCATACAGAGCTATATCTTACAATATTCACATACTGTAGTTTTAAAAAGTAGCTTTTCTATTGAGGCATTGATAATCCTAAAGAAAACTCCAAGAGAGAGAAGCCAACTCCAACTAAAAAGTCGCTTTTCTATTGAGGCATTGATAATCCTAAAGAAAACTCCAAGAGAGAGAAGCCAACTCCAAAACGACTGCGTGTCACACTAGTATGCAAATCAAAACAGCATGAAATCAAGACCGAGATTGATCAATCCGGGCGAGATGTACCTTCCGGAAGCGTGTGCAGCCTCGGCAACCCAGCCGGAATACCGTCCACCATTCCATTCCCGTCAACCCCGCCGGAAATCGCCGTAACGTCCGGCAAAGAGGCCGAGCCACGCCGGTAATACCCGCCGCCTTTGCGCCGCCCGTGTCCCTTACGCTTCTTCATGTGCTGCGGCGAGTCCCCGCCGCCGCCGCCTCCATCGGAGTTCTCCTCCCGCTCCCTCTCCCTCTCCACCGTCTTCGCAAACTCCAGCAGCTGAGTTAGGGTCTTCCGGTGCATGTAGTAAGCTGAGACGGCCACTAGCGACGCCCCGACGAGAGCCGCCATGGCCAAATGTACCGCGTACGACTCCATCTCCTCCCCGCCGCTTCTATCTCCGGCCAAGGTCTCCGGCCAAAGGTCACCGGCAAATGAAGGCTGATCGGTTTCCGGTTAGAGAGAGAAAATACACACAAACCCTACTGATTTCAGCTCAGCAGAGGAGAGAACAGACGAGCGCTCTGTTTTTTTTTTTTCGTGACAAGCCAGAGTAGCTCACTATTTATAGGGTGAGAGAGAGAGAGCGAGACCAGATTCCACTCTGCTTTTTTTTTTTTTTTTTTAAATTTATTTTTGGGGTAGAAAAATCAAAAATGAAAATAAATATTAACACGCTGAGTGCTTTGCTGCTTTTTATCGCCGCTTAATTTTTATTAATTTTTTGGGGGCACTAATTAGTTTTCTTGGGGTGGGCCAGGGAGTCCAACGAAGGTGGGTTTGGATTGGAAGAGGGGGTGTGAATGGCCGCGTGGATTGTTGAGTCACTTTCGTTATCCATGCATATGATGCCAAGATATGGCTTAATTTTAGGGTTTGGAGGCACATGTTAAAGGAGGACTGATATGAAATCCCAGATCTGTGTCCATTTTTAAGCATGGAATTACAGTCTTGCCCAGCCAAATTTGGTAATACTAATGTGATCAAAGTCATGAAGGAACATAGGTAATGATCGTATGGGGTTCGTTGAAATTTGCAAAATTTCAGTGAGGTATAGGGGCGTAAATAATCGAATCTAGAATCTACGTATCTTTAAATATTGATTCTCTATCATCTGTTTTCCATTAAAATTGAGTATACACACACACGGACAATATGTTAATCTCGAATTCAAGTATTTCTGTCCAAATATTGTCTATTTCTGAATGTTTTCTAAAATACTTTATATATAATCTCATTATTGACACGGTATATGTCGTTTGTGTCATATCTAATTAATAATGTCAAATTGTCATAAATTTAACGTGATTCTTGAATGGCGAGTAAAACGAATATAAATGTATGAGGACGAAAAATATATCGCCAGTTGTCAAATCCACACTTGATTGATTGTCACAACCCTACATACACGTGGGCGATTGTATTTGGCAACTCTATATGTAACTACAAAGTTGTCTGTAGCAATCAAATCCAGCTGTTCATTAAATCATCATAGATTTCAATATGTTTAAATAATATTTTGAATGATAAATACTTTTAATTAAGAGTTCGTTTTAGTATGGAGCTAAAGTTTATTTCAGAGTTTATTATCTTTTTCTTGTACTTATAATCTCATAGCTTTCAGTTATATAATGAAATAAGTAATATATCGCTATACAATATTGAAACTCCCTGAGTTGTTAGGTTAATAGTCAATGTTTGAAGTTGTACCATACATACGTTTAAGAGAAAATATGCTAAATTTTATGAATTTTCAATACTTTGAAATACTATGATGTGATATGATCTAGCACATTTTAGAGCTAACCACTAGTTGGTAAGACTACCGATAATATTTTTGATCACAAGTTTTATCAAGAAAGTATACCGATCTGGTTTACGGAATAAGGTGTTTGACAGTTTTGATTCTTCCTTCTAAAGCAGAAGTAGATGAAAGCAGGTAAGCCATGCCAGCTATATAGATTGGCTTGCATTGTCATCAATGACCAAGAAAATATGATATGATTGTGCGCCTTTTGGCCAAGATGATCAAGTGCATGCCATCAAGGCTTGTCGCTATATACGTACATGGCTTATTGCCAATACCCTATCCTATAATTCATACAGTGCATGGACCACGGGAGTAATATTTGGCACTAAGAATGACAAATTATCGTGCACCTTTTCTTTTTACAAAGACGATCACTTGGAGGAAGCACGATATCTCCACGAATGATAGATTGAAAAGCCAAGTGACTGGACGTGTATTACACTTGTTATCAGATGGAAAAGATAAAAATGATAGATGAAGGAGTTCACATATATTACACGTACACTTATAACGCAAACTCGAGTCATCCTACGATGTATATTTGCTTAATTTGAATTAGAACATCCAAGTATCCAACCCAATTACAATTTGCAATACCAATGAAAGATTGAGATTCAAGCGATGATTGTTAGTTAACGAATGTAGTGCTTGCACAAGAACGAAACTAATTAATTAACCAAGGAGAGACTCCTCATCAAGGGAAATTACCTATTAGGACACGCATTGTGATTGAGACTAATTAACTAATTGTTGCATGCATATAAATGATCAAGAATTTAACAACATATGGTATGTCTTGTAAATATCACGGAAAAGAAAGCATAACATGTAATTGTCTGACTATAATACATACGATAAAACATTGTTCTTGAAATTCTTGTGAACTTTGTTATCGTCGTACCGTCGACGCTGGTATAATTGACTAATTAATTATTAATAACCACTCTTAGCACATAGAGAGATCATGGGAAAAGTTGCATTCTCTTGCTCATCACTTTACACAACAAGGACTGATATGTGTCTTCCACTTCGCAAATAGGTTACGAGTTTCCTAAATCTTTTGAAGTTGTTTAACTATAAAAGTACCATTAGAAAATGACAAGCACATATTACATATACAATAAGTAAGGTCTCTAATGGCTACAAATGTAACCCTACTTCCTAGTGAGTGTAAATAGGATCGAGAATATATACTTTAAAAACAAAAAAACTTTTAAAGTTGTTTTGGAATCAGTCTATTATAATTTCTCAAGTACAAATGTTGAATAACACGTATCTTTAATTTTATTTTCCCTCTACCCTAGTTTTCCCTAGTGGGTACAGACTAATTAACAGTGAGTCAGTGATGCTAATTACAAAGCAAATTGGCTACTCTGTTTTTGCTTCATTATTTTGGCTTTATTGCAAATCTTATGCTGGTTTGATTCCATGCAAACGATTCCGACCAGAAAAGGATAGTTTTTCAGACCAAAACAAGGTGGTCTCAACCAGGAAGAATCCATATAAACCAATTATCCAAGCATTCCTTTGATTTTTTGGGTTATCTTTCAAGCGTATAACCGAATATTTCAGGTTTTTGGGTTATCTTTCAAGCGTATAACCGAATATTTCAGGTTTTGCTGGCAAATAGCCTCAGAATCTGCGCAGAGTGCTCATTCCTTTTAGTTGGGAAATTAAATCCCCATGATGTTCACCTTTGGGTTACTTATTTAGGTTCTGTTCTGGGTGGAGCTGGGAATCGCATTCCTCTTAATTCAGTGTAGCAACGAGTATTGGGAACTGGGAAGAGAATAAGGAAGAATATTATAGAGGAGCGAATTTTTGCAGACGCACTGTGGGAATTGGGGAGCATCTTTTTCTTATGCTGGCAGAAGATTCCTTTAAGGGAGATAGCTTTTTGGACTGATTTATTCTAGTCTTATGATTTGGAATTTGGTGACCCAAAGAACAGAGATTTAGAGTGAGGAAAGAGTGATCTCTTCTAGCATAAGGAACGAAGAATTCTCTCTTAGGGGTTTGAGTGATATGCTCTGAGGAGGACAACGTTTGATACCCTAATGATGCCACAAGTACTGTTTCCTTCATCGAATATGAGAGAACTTTTATTAATGGATATTTTGGGCCGAAGTTCCTCCTAGCAGTTGAGCTTTAACTAGACATGAGAGCTTTTATTAAGAGTAAGTTCACCCGTAGTCAAGAAAATGCAAAGTCGAGAAGTCAAGAATTCGACCAGTCAAGATACTATTCACTGCTACTGGACATAGGTTTACATCCGTTGTTTTTCTTGCCTAGTCAACACTGCTCACTTTTTACTGTCCACAATCACTGTTCACGTAAATTCACTGTTCACCAGTGTGATTTCAATGATTAATTTTACTGTTCCCATTTTACTGTTCATCATATTTACTGTTGCCGCGTCTGTCTCTTTGCTTTTCTTCCTGATGTCACCCACGTTCTCCCTTTTGCAGTGCTGGCAGCTCCTTGACTCTGGGCAAGAAAAATGTCATGGCCATGCCCTTTTTTTTGCCCTTGGTCATGCAAAGCCAAATCTTGACCGGTGAAATAAAGGCCTGTGGAAGGTGAAATTTTATTTAACTAGGCAACACCTCAGCAAATCTGAGCTCTTTGACCGGGCAAGAGCAACCGCTGCACTTGCTCTAATGGATCTTTTGGGCAGAAGTTCCTCCTAGCAGTAAGCTCAAGTTTGGTGTAAAACTGCAAATATTTTAAAACAAGTGTAACATAATCGAATGAGAATCATAAGTGAAGTGAATATATGGGACTATTGCGACACATGACTTGTTAGATTTATCAATTATATATTACGTGATTAAATAGTGAGCTATTAAATTACGTCAATATGGTTGAAGGTAAATGTTTTTTAAAAAAGTTCATCTCAACATTTTCAAATGGGGCTAATTCTGTTTGCCAACAAACTAACAAAATTTCTAGAATAAGAGAAAATCACTTAACCTTCGAAAATCTGCAGATCCTCCACCTGCAATCATCCATGCATAAACTAGAGGTAGGTTTTAAATCCCCAACCCACAGAGAAAAAAAAAATTATCTACCTTTAAAGGATAGGAATAGCGACATGCACCCACTTAAATTAATAAATCAGATATTACACCTGTGAATTCTGATTTTTGTCGTAAAGTAAGGTTAGTTTTTATAATGTAAGTCTTTCCTTTTTTTTTGAGATAAAGAGTTCATAAATTAATATGACCCAAATTCATGGTCATAGAATAGTACAATGACTACTCCACATAGAAACAATTAGAGCACGGAAGAGTCTATGCTAATCAAAAATATCACGCCTTGTAGGTAGTCTATTCTATCTAATCCTACTATGCCAAGCACGCCATTGTGGTACGAGAGAGCTAGATACTTCTACGAAGGCTTCTAGAGATGCTTCTAACAACGTAGACCATAATCTAAAAAAGCCAACTAGGCAGAAACTACCTCCTTCCCCTTAGTAGGTTTAGGAGTGTACTAACTTTTCTTACCATAGAGAACTCGGGAAGGCCATTAACCAACTGTTCTCCTTTCTAGGGGTGGGTTCGCGAAACCGAAAACCGAAAAAAACCGAGCCGAAAGCCGAACCGAAGCCGAAAAGCACCGAGCCGAAATAAAACCGCACCGAAGTGAAAAAACCGAACCGAACCGAAAGTTAAAAACCGAACCGAACCGAAAAAAACCGAACTGCCAAAAACGACGTCGTTTTACTTCGTTTTGAGAATAAAGTCCCGAGTCCGAAACCCTAAGAGGGTTCCAGCCTGTTCCACGACTTTTCTATCTCGCCTCTCTTTCTTCTCTCTCCTTCATTTCAGTTTCCCTCTTGCCTCTCGCCTCTCGCCTCTTCATCAATCTTCTCTTCTGTGCCGCCTCTATTTCTTCTCTTATCTTCTCTGTCAATTTCTCTTCATCAAGAAGGACCAGATCGATGGCCAAGTTCAGATCGGTTGTTTTCATCAATTCTCTTCTCTGGGTCATCGGGTTTCGTTTGAAATCTGAGTATGGTGCCATGGTGGTTGAAGTCTGAGCACGACCTCCGCCACCACCGCAAGGACCAGATCAATCTATTTTTCTGAGATATTGGGTATGATGGTGCATGAAGAATCGTACTTGATCTGAAGGGCATGGGTTATCATGATGTTGATGACTTTGATTATACTTACAAAGCATGTTCTCGATGGTAATATATGTTCTCTCTGAATTTCAAATCCAATTATGATTAGATCTTTTGGGTATCTAGGAAAGAAAAAGTTAGATCTGTTGTGATTGCATCTGTGATTTACTATAAATTTTGTTTGGGTATGAGCTGGTGGTTGATCTTTAATCAAAGAGCTTGTTTCTGGGTTCTGGCAGCGGTGGAAACAACAAGAAGGAAGATGAGGGGCAGGGTAACAACTAACAAGAAGGCGAGTGCTAAAATGTAATCAGGTAAGGACTTGTATGGATTATACATTTCTATTAGGTTGAGTAGTTGCACACTAATTTTGGTTCTGATCTTACTTGTGTAATAGAATTTGCAAATACCATTTTCCTTATACATCATGCATATTCATCTTAGTATAATGGATTAGATCGCAGATCTGAATCAGTTTTGCATTTTGGTATTGTTTTCATTTGGGGCATGTATTGCAGTTATTTGATTCTGGAAGCTGGTATTTCGGTAGGCAAATGTGATGTTATATGTATATTGAGTTTCATAAATATAAGATTAGTGTGTGATTGTTACTTTTCCTTCTTAGTGCTCTTACCTCAAAGTTTGAGAAACCTGATGATTTTCTGTTCTGAATTAGATTACAAATGTTGCTTCAATGTTGTCATTCAAAGGAAGTCCTTATTGGATGGCCCCCGAGGTACCTCTTCCACAAATTTGTTTTTCCCTAATGTTCAGAACCTATTTCTTTACAAAATGTGTTTTCTATCACCAGTCATGAATTTTGTGAGGCTGTGCTTGCAATGGAACCCATCTGAGCATGCTACTGCTTCTCAACTGCTAGACCACCCTTCCATTAGAGAGCAAATGACAACAAGAAGTTCGAACTAGTTATGGTAAGTGCTTCAAAGTTAATTTATTTAATCCCTATTCGCAACTCATATTTTGCTTCTGTTTTGTTTGCAATTCGTATTTCATTTGCAGGTGTTGAAAACTATAGGTTTGTGGATATGAAGCAAGCTGATCCATAGGGAGATATTCTGAAATGGGAACTTCCCAAATGGGAGAAAATGTCCAATGGCCTTGATAAGGCTCCAACGGCCTTGTTTTTTAATGTTAATGATTAGCTCTTTTAATTTTTTTTATTGATTAGGCTCCAACGGCCTTGATTCCCAGTTTTCAAAGTAATTTGTTAAACGAAGATGGACATGATTCAGGACTCAAGTAGACTAAACATATTAAAATATATATAAATGGTTATATTTGCGGATCAAATAGACTAAATATGTTTAAACATATATAAATGACCGAAAAAATAAAATAAACCGAGCTTCAACCGAACTGAACCGAACCGAACAGGTCGGTTCGGTTTTCGGCGCCGGACTCTCAAAAAAAAAAAACCGAACCGAACCGAAATAAAATTCGGTTCGGTTTTCGGTTTAGGGTCAAAACCGAACCGAATGAAACCGAACCCACCCCTAACAAGTCCTTTCTTACTACCTTTGCTACGCTTCATGGGTGAAGTCTTGACCACTTTGCAATCTGCCTTGGTCTTATTCTTGGCACCACAAGGACGGCCTCATTTTTTAGTGCCTTCTTGAGCAACATTCATCACAATTAACCAACCCAATAGAGACATTTTCAAGGTTGGTTGTCCCAACTGCAAGACTGAGTAGAGGCTTCTTGGGGGAAACTCCCATCCTCAACATGTTTCCTCCTCATACCAACCGTGTTATACTTTGATCGAGCAACACATCTCCAAAGACAATTCAGTACTGCCATCACCACCACTGGACTCCACCCCCACCACAGGGCTCTCTACCGCCGGTGTAGCCTCACTACTACCATTAGGACCTGTCTTTCCTTTTCTTGATTTTATGTTAATAGCAAGGTTTCAAATTTTTTCGAAACTACCGAAATTTTCATTGAAATTTCCGTAATTCAGAAATACGGAAACGAAATTCATATGCTATATCATTTCCGTCAGGAGTTTCTGGAAATTTTTTAAAATTTTCCGTACATTTCCACGAAATTTTTAATTTTTGAAATATCTACACACATAAAATATATTTAAAAATTCACACATAAATTTTGTCCGAAATTTCTATGAAATTTGTATGCCACCAACAACGAAGTTTTTTACTTATATTTTCATAGAGAAAATATGAATTTTTTTTTCCAATCAAGTTGAATACAACAAAAAACCTTTTTGATTTTAGGGGTTGTGACCACTTACCCAATTTCAGCTTAAAAATTGCCCACTTACTCCACTAAGAGTTATTTAATCCCATTTACCTAATCTAATATCTATTGACATTTTAACCCCTATTAATTAAATTGAAACTCATCCCTCTCCTCTCAGACTCTCTGTCTCTCTCCCCTCGATCTCCACCGCCAGTCTCTCTCTCTCTCTCTCTCTCTCTCCACCTCCGACCGACTGCATAGCCCAGCCGGTTTTGACAGATCGCCTTCATCATCGACCTAACCCAGGCCTTCTTCAAGCACATCCATGGTGCTGCCTTCCCTCCTCCTCCAACTGCCAGACCAAGATCTTTTTCATCAGCGCAGCAAAGTCGGCCTGGCCATCGCCCAGCCCATTCTAACCCAGGACCTCCGAAGCTTGTCCTCGTCGATGCCATACCCAACAAGCTCCGCGGTGAGATGCTTGACCTCGACTGCATCTTCTGTCATACCCCGAATTTTGAATAACCAATTCAAAGTCCGAAACATGAATAATAACAATTACAAATAAACGTTCTGAATTTTTTTCTCAGAAATAAACACACCTCACATCACTCAATAATACATAAACCAAATCCTCAAGAGGTTATTATTACAGCACACTCTCTCCAAATTTAAATGTAAGCTCAAATGAGCATAACAACCTCACAATAATGCTGTAGCTCAAATACCACTACTCTAAGCAGCCTGATCACCTTCTCGATTCTTCTGACCTGTAGGATTACCCGCTACACAATTTGAATAGGTACCGGGATTGCAACAACACCAAACCCGGTAAGCTTTACAGCTCGTATGAGTAAACAAGAATGAACTGTTCATTTATTAAATTTCAACTCCTTTAACTCAAGTAACAACCAACAATCTCAACACTCACCACTCGACACACTTTAATTAATAATTATGTATTCATGATCACGAGTAATTCAACTCGCTGCTTCCATGTCATACGTCAAATTTCAAAAGTGTATTCATGATCACGAGTAATCCCAACTCGCTCTTTCATGTCATACTGTATTCATGATCACGAGTAATTCAACTCACTGCTTTCATGTCATACGTCAAATTTCAAAAGTGTATTCATGATCACGAGTAATCCCAACTCGCTCTTTCATGTCATACTGTATTCATGATCACGAGTAATTCAACTCGCTGCTTTCATGTCATACGTCAAATTTCAAAAGTGTATTCATGATCACGAGTAATTCTACTACTCGCTGCTTTCATGTCATACTGTATTCATGATCACGAGTAATTCTACTACTCGCTGCTTTCATGTCATACGTCAAATTTCAAAAGTGTATTCATGATCACGAGTAATTCTACTACTCGCTGCTTTCATGTCATACTGTATTCATGATCACGAGTAATTCTACTACTCGCTGCTTTCATGTCATACTATGGCAGACAGACTAGAGCTCTAACTGAATCATTCGTAATGTGTCACCTGGGCCAAGGTTCACGCTTACGAAGACCTTGCCTCTGTCACCACTGGTGACCAAACCGTAGATCAAAACATTTTAAAGGTCATCCTATATGACTCAAATGTTACACCTCGACTCACTTATGCTTTCTCACAATAAAATCAACAATAACATGATATATTGTATTTCCATACGCATTTTCACTTTACTCACAATATAAACAAGGTAATTAAAGACATTTGGTTCGTAATATGAACCATGTGAGGTTTACTCACCTCGATACTCCCGTTGCGTCTTCAATAAAACACAATCACACCAAACTCGCTCGCGTAAGTAAAAACCGTCAACCACCTAATCATAAGTGACTTGAATTTAGCCAACAACTCATAAAATAAAATAACTGACGATCTGACGGTCTAATATAATTTATACAGCGATCCAACGGTCAGATCGAATTTATACAGCGATCCAACGGTCAGATCGAATTTATACAATGATCCAACGGTCGGATCTTCCCCAAATCGTCCATATAACATCTCCATATAATTTCATGAAAATCCGACGGTCGGATTCTCACTAATTACATTCCTAAACACTGTTTTGCAATTATACGAAAATCCAACAGTATAATTGCAAAACTGCCATTCACCATCAATTTAACCCAAAATCAACTTCAATCAAAACCAACTCAACAATCTCCAACTTCTCCAAAACTTCACAATTTTATAATTCTACACACTTCAATTCACCTAACTAATAATACAAGAATAGGTTTTCCCAATTCACAACAGTCCAAGTTTCAAACCAAGGAGGGTACGAAAATTACCCAACAAGTGGTCTGAAGAAAATCGGTGGCCGGTTATGATGATCTTCAGCAGAGACAGATCAAATCGATTTATCCATGAGCTTGAGCAAGCTGAGTCTTGGGTTGCTTGGTGGCCGAGCTCGGAACTGGTCTCAATCCTGCCAGAACAGAGCTGACTCAATTCTCCGGCGCTCTTTGACTCAACTCAGACTGACCCAACCCAGATTTTCGATTGCCGGCAGCCTTCTCCGTCCTCAGATCCTCCCATCACCGTCTGTATCTGCCTTCTGGATCAAGAAATCCAGCTGCTCCGGTCCCGGCTTCAGCCCAAGCGAACGTAACAGTGAGCCCAGCTCCAGCTGGGTCAGGCTGCCGTCGCTGTTTGATCCCATCACTTGCCATCATGAATGGAATTTGAGCTCCATTGTCATCTGTCCCCGGCGCCAATTGTTTAACCAAGGAGATAATTCCTTCTGAATATCATCCATGCTCGCACTAACATGGCTGGCATCATTACTAGACGAGCTGCCTGAGAAGAGCAATCTCCTGCTCAGTCTTGTTCTTCATCTTAGCCCGATACTGGCAAAAGCTATGAACTGGTACACAAACTCATCGACCATGTCCCACAGCCACTGATTCGGCAGCTGCATAGACTGCATTTTGAGGTTTCTGGTTGCTCTGCTGTTGAGATAGTCTGTACAGTTCGGGACTATGGGGAGAAGAAAGGTTTTGAGTCTCCGTTTCTTGTTGAGTGCAGAGGGGGTGAATTATGGAGGAAACAGAAAGTGGAAGAGTGGGAAACTTTGTGCCGACAAGAGGGAAAGAAAAGAATAAAAAGGAAACCAAGATTCCTACTTTCTTTAAGAAAAGACAACCTTGTTGGCCTAATGGCCTTTGCTTTTTGACCGGCCTCACCAACCATAACAATCAAAAGAGAAGAAAAAAGAAAGAAAGGAAAAGATTCTTAATTAGAAAGAATCTCAATTTTCGAATAATCAAAACTTAATCATACGAGCTCAGAAAATTGCATTCCATACATATACGAGATCGTATTGACGAGCTCTACAACTTTCATGAAGGAAGTTTTCCCAAATTCCAAACGTATAAAAAGTCAATTTTTGAGACGCCCCTAAATACGTACGATTTCGGAAATAAAATTGTTCGAGCTAAATTCACAACCCTCAAAGCTTCATACTTCCTTCCATGACCACGAAATCATTCTAAAATGTCCTCAGAAATTAAATTGGATTTTCGGGGTATTACATCTTCGATTGCGAGCACCGCTGCCACGAGAAGAAACCTCTGATGCTCCGTCGCCACGCCAGGGTCGTCGTCAGACCTCTGAAGCTCCACGCGGAAGTTGGAGTTCAGGTCCGGGCTTTGCTCCGGGTCGGGGCTCTGACGCCATCATTCAGGCTTGATAGGAGCATAAAATGCATCGAATTTATAGTTCAAACCTTTATACTTTTGCTTAGTTTATTCCTTAAAAAGATCAATTTAACTTTGTTATTTTCTTAGGTACTTTGAGAAGCAGTTAAGGAGAAAAGAGAGCTACAATGGGGAAATCAAGGCACTTCACATGAAGTAGTGATGCAAAGGATGGATTCTGATCATTCGTTTGGTCATAAAACTCAAGAGAAGAATTGCCGTGAAATACAGTTGCAGAGAAGCAGAAAACAGAGTACAAGAGTCTGCCTTATTTTCTTCTATTTTGGGAAGCTGTTTTGAAGAACCTTCGAGTGAAATTATGAAGAAAGGCCTGGCAACATTTGAAGATCACATGTTCTACTATAATTGAAGGCAAAGAGTTGGTCCATAATGATAAAAAGGAAGCCAGAGGCTATGCTCAAAGTTGGTTCCCCGAGAAGACTGTTTCCATCAGCTTTTCAGGAAGCTTTTTCAAGGACTTTTATACTGAACTTAAGGGATGAAAATCATGAATTTCTCCACCCATAATTGAAGAATATATGTTGTAGAACAGTATAGAATCAAGAATCATCCAGAAAGGTGGTGTAATGCAGAAGTTACGATGCTGAATAGATGAGCAAAGGATAAGGAAAATCTGGAATTTCTGACAAGTCTTTATGCAAAGCATTTTCAAGACCGTTGTTGGGCCACGTTTCAAGAAGCTTTCTAGAAGGTTTTTACACGATTTTGAAGGGTGACATCAGAAGTATTATGTGGCAGAATATCACCTTCGAATCTGCTGGGAACCCTTGTCAAACATGGAGAGGGAAATCAGTCCTAGTTGAGAAAGGAAAGTGAATTAAAGGCTATATTTTCTGAAGATATTCTTGGCAGATTTTGGGACAAATTTTATTGGATTTTTGCTGCATTATACTTATCAAGAGACTATTAGAAAGACTTAAGGAAGGTTCAGAAGATTGTGGGGCAGCCAAACAAGTGGAATTGGAGAAGAATAAGGAGAACTCAACCCGGTTTTGAAGAGAAAAGTAAGGGGTTTGTAAACAATAAAATAGGAGGTTTCTTGGAGTCATTGGCAGACCATATCATACAAATTTCACGCCTCAAAATAACCCTAGCTCTCTAGTTTTCGAAGCTCCATACAAGCATAAGGAAAAGAAGCCACCGAAGTTGCCATCTACCGCCACCGTGACCATCCATCTTCAGGCAACATCCACCGTGTCTCTTCACTCCTTTTCTGCTACTTTGTTTTCTTATTTTCAATATGTTACTGTGTGTTTACTTTAGAAAAATGAGTAGCTAAATACTTTTGTGTTAGGGGCTAGTTTGAAGCCCTAAACTATGGTTCAAGTTTCATAATAAATTTCTATGTTTTAGTTACTTTGTCGATGAGATTGTTCTTTGGTTCTGGATTAGATGAATCTTTTATATGTATGTTTTATGTGGTTGCAAACATATAGGATATGCATGTAATTGGTGCTAGGTTAAATAGAAATTCACCTAATAGTTTTGTGATTTTAACCGAAGTAGTAAAACCTCTCACCTAGGTGTGTACCAAAGATGAGGAATGCAACTAGACACGCTTGTTGTACTAGTTTGTACACTTAGATTGACATCCTTCCATATGTGCTTAATGCTTTAGAACTTGCTAAATGTAGGAGCCGCTTGTGATCTCTATGTCGCTTGTTCTTGTTAGAACATTATAGGGAAGTAATATAAGGTACTTAGCTTGCTTCTAGCTTTGTAACTTGGTCAATCTTTCTCTCATGACTTAATAATAAACATAGGAAGAAAAATTGGAGCTTGGATTGTGTTTAGTGGTGGATAACGAACTCCTAACTGCTCATCATCATATTCACAAACTTTACTTTAGATTCATCTTTTGTTCTTACTTTATTTTCAGCATAATTAATCAATAATTTCCCCCCAATTGTGTTTTTAAATTTTTTTTATTATAGTTTCTAGTTTTCTTTGTTTTCTAGGTTACATAAATTGAAGGTGAACCCTTGATCCTTGGCGTAGAACGATCCCTTACTTTCACTACTACAACTTGACAACAAAAAGAGTTTTAAATTGCATGCTATTTTTAGCAGACCAAGGCTTCTTTTTTTTTTTTTGCCCCTCTTTCTGGTAAAATGCGTAGGAGGCCTCCAATGGTTGTTGCAGTGGTTTGTTTCTCCAAAAAATTGGTCGATTTCAATATGGGATGTTGCTAGTAGTGATTGTTTTGTTTATTATGATTTGGTTGGGCAATAATAATAAGACCATTAGTGGGCAATAAAACGATTATTGGAAGATAATAATAATATTATTGGGGGAAAGTAAAACGATTATTGGGGGGGGGGGGCAATGAAATGTTTATTGGGGCAATAATAAGATTATTGGGGGGTAATAATGAGATTATTTATTTGGATAACCCTACTAAAACTTTCAAAATTATAAACATCTTCATTTTTCATTAATTAATGATCCCTAATAGACTTGTTATTGGGGGGGGGGGTAATAATATGATTACCGGGCATTAATAATATATTTATTTGGATAAACCTCCGAAAGCTTTCAAAATTCAAAACATCTTCATTTTTCACAGATCATTGATCCCTAATAAAGTTGTTATTTGGGAGCAATAATATGATTATTGGGGGGTAATAACATCAGACGTCGGTCACCGGATTCGAAATTCCGATCATCGGTCGCCGGAGACCGCGGCCGGTCACTGGTCATTGGAGCACAACAAGGTGAATGATGACTTCTCTCTTTAAGTGAGAAAGAAGGAGAGGGCAAAAAAGTCCAAAAAATAAAAAATAAAAGAATAAAAAAAATTTAATTGGGTATTAGGGAAATAATCTCTTAGAGTGTTTTGGGTAAATGGGGTTAAAAAAACTGTTAGTGGAGCAAGTGGGCAATTTTAAAGCTAAAATTGGGTAAATGATCATTTCCCCTTGATTTTATCTGCTACCTAAATTATTTCTAAAATTCATGTACTTGGGAGCAGTATTGTATGATCCTAAATGGAAACAGTTCAACCATATGGATCGAACCACATCGTAGTAACACTTATTCTTAATTCTTTATATTGTTTTTGTTGTACTTGTTCATTTTCATTCCCCCCCCCCCTCAAAATTGTATTTTTCTAATTATTAGTGAAAAAGGCGTGATGGCCAATCCCCCTGGTTGAACCAAAAATGAGCATTTTGGTCTGACAAGCCGTGTCTTGGATAAACAGTGGCTCAAACTATATATTGTCGACAAGTTTGAAATATATTATTTAGAGGCTAAATAAAATCCACTTGCAGAATTATGGAAGATTATACGAGCTGCAAGAAAAGGAAATGATGGAAGCATGGAAATGAAAAGTCAAGTTTAGAACATTTTCCTACTTCGGCTAGGAGAAACCGAGCTAAACAAGGAAGGAGGGGCGGCAGACTAACAAACGAAATCTAAATGAGCTAAAACTGTCCAGATTCATTCTAGATATCCTAAAGATCATTTCTTATGAATAGTGCAAGAGCTAGTTTGGAGTAGAAAACCTTCAAACAATCAGTCCAGTTTTCTGAAAGACAAAACTGGAAAACCGGACCTGCAAGGAGTCCAGCAGCGTTTATGGCCAACCACATGGAAGTAAGCTCTAAAATTTTACCAGAATAATCTACACTCATGGTGGATCATTTGATATGAAGAAGTCGAAGGTCCATTCTGAATTCTTGGTAGAGATATAATTGAAGGAATAAAGGAGCAGAAAATGACTTAAAACCACTCCAAAACTCATCATTTGTATCTCCATTTAGTGCTCCACTATCTCATTTGTTTAAGGCCAACCACTATGGCTTGGTAGCCTATATATAGAGGCTACAATAGGCCTCATCATGGGCCGGGCTAGGGCCAACCCTACCCTAAATTTTAGGGCTTAGGGTAGGGCCGGGCAGGGCTTTGACAGAGTCAACGAAACTTAGGGTCGGACCGGGTTAAGGCTTCAAAATGCAAGCCCTTACCCGCCCTTAAGGCCCATTCCGCAAGGGCCAAAAGGGTTGGGCCTGGCCGGGCTTTCCAAATAGGGTCGGGCCGGGCTTTTGTTTAACTCACATAAAACCAAATTTTGCTGAGTAAAAAATTTTAAAAATGAAATTGAATACTAAAGTCTTGAGATTTCAGAACCTGAGTGGCTTAGTTGATTACAAATAATTACAAATTCCACATAAACTTACATTCTCAATGATCAAGTTTTATAATTGAAAATGAAATTTCACTGAGGCTACAAAAAGTTGTTACAAAAACTGATGAACTGATCAAGTCTTCATCAATTCACAAAAAGTTGTTATCTTTGATACAAAAACTGAAGCATGGTTTGATTTAACACCAGCAAAGTTTCCTTCATCCCTTACTAATATAAAGATCCATGGCAACCAAAGAAAGAACCTGCATAAAATCATATAAATATTTTAGCTACTAGACACATTTCATTTCAACAACATAAGCATACAAATACAACTATCTATCTGACTTTAGTTCAGCAACATATATATATATATATATATATATATATATATATATATAGCTTCAATCCAACTGGACAGTTTAATAACTAAAAACCATATCAATTGCAGCCATAAAGGATAAAAGAAATGAAATACTTCCAAAGTCCCCAAGTCCCAAATCCCAACCATAAGCATACACAAAGCAACAAGTAGTTCAGAACTGAATTGTAATCAAGGGAAAAATATGTTTTAGAAAATACTGGAACTCTTACAAGTAGTTCAGAACTGAATACTAAATATGCGTTTATGTTTGGAAGAAAGAAGGCACTACTTAGTTATAAAGACCACTCAGGCCAGACAAGAAAGAAAATTGCAACGGACATATTTGTGTTTCTAACGGTAACTTAAAATTTGGGAATCTGTGAACAACGATCAAAAATCTATAGTCTATATACATTAACCCACTGTCCTCCCACTCCATACCAGTCATTACACAGTCCATATCGAAGGAAAAGAAATGAACCAAAAGACCAGTCATTACACAGCCTACAGTCCTACACTCACCAAATTAGTCATACACAATTGCACACCATTGCCGCATCTTCATGAAAGTTGGGAGTCTTTTTCTTCCTTCGCTCTCTCTGTCAACCCAACCAGAAAACCACAAACATCACTTAAACATTCAAATTTCAACTGTAACTATGTAAAAACAGTAGTACCAGTATTATCTTACCATGTATCGAAGCAAATGTCGGCGAATGGTTCGGTCTGGAGGAGGAGGGACGGAGGCCGAGTGTTTGGCTGTGAGATTTGGAGATGGTGTCGTTCTTTAGCTAGACTGTGGCTGTCAGTGGCTTGACCCCTTCTTGCTCGTACATGAATATAGTCCTTGAGCGGCTCCAGTGGCTTGGAACCAGTCTTGCCTGGTTTCTCATCGGAAATATCACTAGCTTCAGCTGGAGAAGGCGGAGGTGGCACAACGCTGGAAGAGGCGGAAGAGGCATCAATGATGGAGACTGAGACCACATCGATGTTGGAGGCGAAGGCGACATCGAAGCTGGAGAAGACGAAGGCTGGAGGCGGCAGAGGTTGGAGAAGACAGAGATGGACACTCAAGTTTTGAGAAAAGGAGAGCGGCGACCTCCCTTTGTCGAACTATCGAAGAGAGTCAAGAGATGAAAACGTGGAGTTGTTGCCCTAGAGTCCTTGACATGCTTAGTTTTTAAGCCTTGGACTTGGTCTGACTTGGAAAGAAATGGGCCATTGGGCCTCAGACATTAATAGGTTGTTTATACCCATTTTCTAATATAACACATATACAGATTTTAAATTTTATTTCTATGTAATAGAAAATAATAAGAATAATATATAAATTTTAGGGCCAGGCCGGGTAGGGCTTTTAGGGTCAAGCCGGGCTTGGCCCTTATGGGCTCAATAGGGTCGGGCAGTAGGGTAGGGACGGGCTTCATTTGCATGACCCTTACCCTACCCTATTTCAGAAAGGGTAGGGCCGGACGACCCGGCCCTTAGGCTTAGGGCCGGGGGGCTATTTGATGAGGCCTAGGCTATAACAAGTAACAAGATACACAATTCATCAACAACAATCTCTACGATTACCCAAGCCTCTCCAGAGCAACCCCTCTCATTCTCTTACCAGTGACCACACTCCAGTCCCAGAATCCTCAGGAGCCGATTGTCAGTGCCACCAAACCCTCTGTCAACGTGCTTCGGTCCTAGTCTCCTCGGGAGCCGACTGTAGTACCGCGAGCACAACGGTTACGGAACCAACCAAGCTAAAGTCACGCTTTAGCAAGTTCTCCCCACTTCCCAGTGATTTTTGCTCTGCTCGATCTACGACGTCGAGTATCGATTGTGTGATATTGAAGAAGCTAAGAAAAAGTCCTCATCAAGAGGCACAAAGAATCCCACGACGAGGTTGATGCTCTCCTCATCCACAATCGCTTGAAAGAAATCAGGTCAAGGGAAGCCCCCGACAAGAAAAGAGACTGTTGACCAGCTCAAGAAAAACTGGAGCCAAACACCTCCCACTAGGTTCCATAAAAAAAAAAAAAAAATCACATTCACATTATCAATATACAGCACAATTATAATTACATATAGATAAAAACACTAATTTAGCAACCTACTACAGCACTAGTTAATTACTCGTACATATTAAATATCACAATTCTATTATAAATGTATAATTTTAGAGAGGCTACATTGTAAAATTTATTATAGGTTAGTTTAGCTAGTTTATGTAAAATTTTCATTCAAAAATATCATTTTATAAATGCAATTAATATGATTTATTTATTTTTAACAGAAAACGAAACTTTCTCATAAATTTCCTTAAATTTGAAGTACTAAAATCGAAACCGAAACCGAAATTTGAAACCTTGGGTAAGACTAGTATTACTCATAAGAGCACTGCATTGTCCGAATTCAACTTGTACGCCATTTAGTCAAGGTTGAGTTAGTCAAAGTTGAGTGATGGAACAATGACAATTCAACTTGTACGCCATTGACAATTCAACTTGTCATTTAGTCAAGGTTAAGTTAGTCAAGGTTGAGTGATCTATATATTGTGGAACAATGACAATTCAACTGGGTTCCAGCCATCAAAAAAAAAAAGAAAAGTAAATCACATTCACATTATCAATATACAGCACAATTATAATTACATACAGAACAAAATACTAGTTTAGCAACCTACTACAGTACTAATTAATTACTCGTACATTTATTATAAATGTATAATTTTAGAGAGGCTATATTGTAAATAGGTTTGTTATAAGGGAAATGATGGAAAAGGTAATAGTTCACATATCCTTAATAATTTGATTGTGTAATTTTATACAAAGCACTAAAATCACTATTATATAATTCAAATTATTAATTTGGATAATTATGAAATTGATCTGTTATTCCTAAACTTATCAAAAAAAAAAACTGACAATTAAGTTGTAGTGGTCAACTTTGACCAAACCACTCAATGGAATAGCAAAAAAATTGCTGTGAACATAGTTCACCTACTCATAATTAATCTAACCCTCCAATTTCTGATCTTTCTCCCTCTAACTCTTCGTCACTTTCAAAGTTTCAGATTGCAGACCCCTTTTTCTCTATCTTTTCCTCTCCCCAGAATAAATCAAAGAAGACTCCGTCTTCTCCGAAGATGGTCGAGCTATGGAGGAGGAGAGAGAAAAGAACCTTCTGATGATCGGCATCAAAAACGTGCACGTGAGCGAGAGGAGAGAGGACCTTTGATCTGTCAACGGTGGGCGTCGACATCGATCAGTCAGAAGCGAGAGGGAAATGAGAGAGGCAGCAAGAGTAGTGGAGAGAAAGAGAGAGATCAATGTCGACCAATTTGATTGCCTAGCCTAAACCCCCCGCCGCCCAGCCCGTCCGAAGCTTCTAGGCACCCGCTCGGAGCTCTTAGGCGCCCGCCTAAATTGCAAATAGTCATTTTATGCCGCCTAGAGCGATTTTTAGAATATTGATTATAGGTTAGTTTAGTTTAAAATTTTCATTCAAAAATATCATTTTATAAATGCAATTAACATAATTTCTTTATTTTTAACCGAAATTTTCACCTAAATTGAAATTTTCTCCGAAATTTCTTTAAATTTGAAGTACCGAAACCGAAATTTGAAACCTTAGTTAATAGGGAAACCTAAAAGGTTAGTGAAATCTGAAATGAGAATTAACAACATTTTTGAGTGATATACGTGAACTACTCTTTAGATTTTGGGCCTATTGCATACAAACAGCAAACCATACGAGCGCTTCAGTCCATGTACAAAACATCGTATAAGATAGCATCAAGATAGCATCCCAAATTTCAGATGTATTTGAATGGCTCCCATTGAGACCCTAAGTCCCTAATGCAAGCGATAAATGTCTTTGATAATTTTGTATAAGCCAACTTCCCCAAACTCCCAAAGCAAAGTCTGTTTGATGTGCCTTTGATAGGCGGCAAATCGTTCATTTTGACCACTATTGTAGTTTACGTGTTGTTGTTGCTTCTGTGGGGTGTGCCAACATCTTCTTGGTGTAATGTTATTGGAGCTTTGATGATATGTCTTGTGCGCGTCTTGACTTCTTCTCCGAGCGACTGTTAGACTAGAGTGAGAATAACTCCAAACGAGGTTCTTTACTTGCCTTGCCAAATGACTTTTACCTCCAAGAACCGTGAAGGCCACACATAAGGCGTAAATTCAACTATCGACCCCGAGTGAGTAGTCAATTATTGCGAACCAAAAAAGATATTTTTCTTATTTTCACCATATTCTATTTTCATTAGGAATATAATCAACAAGGAAAATCTTGTAAAGCCACAATTATCTAAATCCTAATGAATATGCTGCAAATCCTCTTAGATTTAGGGGAAATCTTGTAAGCCCTAAATCCTTTCTTGAACAAGGAAACTACAGCCATTAAATAGAGCAGACTTCATTAATTTTTAGGCCACATGTATTGACCTTCAATCATCCAAAACTCGTTTGCTAAGGAATTAACAGGTTTAAACACCGGCCCCTTTGCACATCTATCTTTAGTGAAACCCTAATCCCATTACGAAAGTCAGCAAGAAAGGTAGTCTATAATTTTTGTGCAAATCAATTCTAACCTCCTTGCAATATTCACTATTCAGACTCTCATCGATTTCAAAAAATAATTTTGAAAATATCTATTTTTAAGCTAAATATAGTTACTAACCAATTTTGCTACGAACGAAATCTTCTTCAAAGGATGAAATGCAGTTCATAAAAAATTCATGTCAAATCCTCTGTTTGATAACTTTGTTGAAGGTCCCCACGAGTACTATCATTTAATTGCAAGAATTTACTCCCTGTTTAAGGAAAACTGAATTGAGAGAGAATTGAGTCGTACTTTCATTGATAATAGGGGCCTCTTTATATAGAGAATTACAAGCATAGAGATAGAGTTGTACATGGAAACATAATCTTACATTGATTGGATATCTCCTAAGATTCTCTGAGAATATCTCTAATATAAACCCTATTTCAACTAGAGCAAGTAACCTCGAGTTTGGGCTAGACACATATTCTGGATTTACTTGAACACTCCCCCTTGTGTCGCCCAAACGTGGTGCTTCTTTCGTTGCCTCATTAAAAACTTTGTCGAGTAACAAAAACCCAGTGGGACAAAAATAACATCGATCGAAGGGGAAAAAAAAGCACAACACACCCATCACGTTTCGAGACCATACATGTAGACACCTCCCCCTGATGTCTGCATCTCCCCCTAAAAACTACGGTCATTGGAGTTTGGATAACTTCCGCAAACGATGCTACCAGCATGTTTCTCGAAAGTGGAATTTAGGCAATGACTTAGTGAGCAAGTCTGCCACACTGTCCTTAGATCGAACTTAGTTCACTTTGATCTTGAGGACAGTCTGTTGTTGCTGATTATGCTTGGTGTGGTCGCTTTTAATGTAGCCTTACTTCAAAACAAGCACCATTATCCTATATGCTCGTAGGCTCATTTGTGGTAGACTTCAAACTACAATTTTTTCGAACATGCGTAATTATGGATCCAATCCATATACATTCACGAACCAATTTGTGAAGAGCAATCATCTTTGCATTGTTCGAAGATATAGCGACTAGTTAGGGTCTATTTCTGTAGACCTCCAAGATATCACGGTCTTTACCCATGGTGAAAACTTAACCATTTTGGAAATGACCTTTGTGTGGGTCAGAGAGATACCAAACATCAGCAAAACCTTCCAAAATACATGTCATTTTAGGATGGGGATAGCGGACGCAGGCCAGTGTTGGTGGCGTTCCTGGTGTGTGATGGGTCCGAATCCATCATCTCTTTGTATGGATAAAACAAGCTCATATCAATCATACATCTCAAGTATCAAAAGATATCTTTTACACCAATCTTAATGGCGTCGCGTTGGCACAGAGCTATATCTTAGCTAACAAGATTACTGCAAATGAGATGTCTAGTCTTGTGCATTTAGCTAAGTACAATAATGCGCCTATTGTACTAAGTAAGGCACTTCTGCCTCTAGCACATCTTCGTCATCATCCTTGTGACGAAGAGGATCGACGAAGAGGATCCTTTTCAAGATCAAGATTACGGACTATCATGGGGGTGCTTGAAGGTTTGACCTTGTCAAAATGCCTAAGCATCTATCGAAACGATACTTAAGTTCCAAACCGAGACATAATAGTGTTCTCCCAAAATCCTTCATCTCAAATTCGGATTTCAAATGTTCAGCGGTTTCCCTTAACTCTTTAAGGGCTTCTAATGAAGATCATGTCCAACATGAACCACGATAGAATCCGAAACTTGTTATAGAAATGTGTGGGCATATCCCTTCCCAATCAAGTAGTCACTTTAGTGAACATTTCAATCTTATTGTAAACGCGCTCCGTGGTCTAGAGCCACTTGACTTGGGTAAATGAAGTTCATTATGAACCTTCATGTATATTCCGTATCTAGATCCCCATATAGTTATGTAGTGACCACATTTGTAAGCTGCATGTTCAGTTATTCGGAAACTACCAAACTGATAAGGTAGTGGGGTGCAATGACATCCATTACATGAGAATATGTCTCATCGTTGTAGATTCCAGGGCATTTTGTGAGAAGTCTTGCGCCATAAGGTGAGATTTCCATCTCTTTTTCTCATCACGCTTTCCAACGAAGACCCATTAGTCAATAAGTTTTATGTTAGAAGGTGTTGGCATCACTGGCTCGAAAACCTTCCTCTTCGTTAGAGAATCCAACTTAACCTGGATCGCATCTTTCCATTTAGGCCAAATCTCTCTACGTTGGCATTCATTCATCAACGGAGTGTGGTTCGATATCATCGGACTTAACAAACTCATGTGCAACGAAGTGCGTGACTACATCATCAATTATGATGGAGTTTCTGTCCCACGTCACATGTACACTAGTGTAATTTTCATAGAGCTCTATATTCTCAGGAATAGGTTTTGACGTTGAGGCTTCCCCCAACGATAGCCATAATCCGGAAGATTCTTATGAGACGGATTTTGAGTGTCGATGATCAAATGATTGGAATGTGCCAAAGTATCCTTCAAACTCATGGGCCTCCCGCGCATCCTTGCTGGGGCCATGGCCTATAATGCCAAAGTGACACTCTCTTTGGCATTGGCGCCATGCCTACCTCCATGTAGGGTGGCGCTACGTCCTCTCGTAGGGACGTCCTTCCTTGCAGGCATGTTTGCAGCATATTTGTGTGATCTCGTCACTTTAGTAGGGATCGGGATGAGACATAGTGGGGACAGACCTCGACAATTCCTATCGTTCCTGCTCAACATCCGTGTTCTTATCTCCCCCTAACGACAAGAAGACTGTCTCATCAAAGTGACAATCCACAAATCTAGCGGCAAGGAGATCGCCTTGCAAGGGTATTAAGTGGCGGACGATTATTGGATTCTCAAATCCAATGTAGTTGCCCATTCATCTGTAAAGACCCATCATAGAGCGTTATGGCGGCGCAATTGACACATAAATGGCTCACTCAAATATGCATAAGTACGATACTTGTACCCAGTCACTAGCTGTAACGCAGAGGTAGATTGAGTGGCAGTGGGTCGTAAACTAATTAGCATAGCTGCATGCGATATTGCATCACCCCAAGCGGATATAAGGGGATTGGTGCACATTACCAATGTCCTGACTACCATCGTAGTCGTTTCCGCGAGACGATTTGGGTGTGTTCATGGGAATATGATGTCCGACATCAGTCCCAATGCAATAACGATCGAAAGTCTTTGATGTAAACTCTCTAGCATCGTCACGTCCAATTGACGGAATAGGATGATCCGGGGAGTGAGCCCGTTGTCATATGATATTTACTAGAAGTATAGCATAAGCAGCATTACAAGTGGACAATGACACAACACGTGACCAGTGTGTTTGTGTGCCAACCAATCATCATGAGATATTTAAACGTCCGCAAGTTTGTTGAATCAGTCCACAGAATCCCCATGGATTCTATGTAAGAATAGAATAAGTATTTTCATATCCTTTGCATAAGACGGTCTCAGTCCTAATTTCCTTAAGAAACTGGCTTTGTGAAACTAGCGAGAGGCTTTAAAAGCAACCAATAAGGATTTTGGTTGGGCCTGAGTGTCTGAAACGCTATTTGAAGCAAGTTGGTGATTGTAGCATCACCTGAAGCGCCATCACCATGATGGACGCCATCCATGGTGTCATGGATAGGGACTGTGCCAGCCCTAGGCTGGTGGTGGACGGCCGTGGTGCCAGAGGTAGCAGCGGCGGTCACACTTAGTCCAAGAATCAACCTTTGATTCATGCTTCATTTCGCTTGAGAGAATGGATATTCATGTGAAGTCTTTAGTAGACGGATCATCATATCATGACTAGGATCCACTAGAGAGACACATAAACTTCTCTAAGATGCGCCTTTATTCGCAATCGTTAGATGTATTGCAAAAGAACTCATTTTCATTCTCTACATGCGTTTTCGCATGGAATCCGTTGGCTATTCATAGGTGCGATTGGCCCTAGGAGCGTAGAGAGTTTCTGTGATAGTAATTAAGGTGCCATTCGGCAAGTGGAGCTTGGACTATTCCATGTCCTTAAATTAATACTGATGGCCCAGCCATCGTAGTCACAAAAGTCATATGCTCAGAATCAAAATGGAGTCATAAATAACTCGAAATTTTATTCATAAGCCAACGGAGTTACATCATTGTCTCTTTGACTAAACAAAATCTAATCCAAAATGATAGCTAATGTAAAACAATGGTAGCCGTCTAACTTCTTCCGGTAATTCCAAAATAAATATGACCAGGTAAGTAGAGAGATGTCGGTGGAGCAAGGCCCGCTTAAGTACCACTAATCTCAGAACCTTCCTAGACATCACACTTACTTTGAGTGAGCCTACTTTGAAGAAAAACTAAACCATTGGCATTTACTATAAAAATACATGACAATTGACTATTACATCTCTTGGAAAAATTAAAGACTTAAACAGAATTGGCTATCTATTGATCCCAGCCAAATTTGTAGTCTTCAACCCTTCACTCTAGATCATCTTCTTGATCTTCTTGTTCCATATAGTGAACTTCTCTTGCTTCACAATGTGCTTTGTAGGCGGTGACAATTTCTTCAGGAGCTCTACAAATGTGTGCCTAATGATCAGACACTCCACATCAAGAACATACATCTCTTTGCTCAAACTCCATTGATTGAGACTCTTTGAAAGCGTCATTTAGATGGCTCTTAGTGTTGGTGGCGCCACCAACATGGCCAGAGGCGTTGCCTCCCTCTCTCTTTCCAAGTTTACCTCTTCGGTTTCGTGTTTGCCTATTTTGGCTGTTACCTTCCCAAGTAGAGCGATTATATGGACCAGAATGTCCAGAAGTATCCCTAAGATTAGAGTTTCGCTCTTGGCGCCTTCTCTTAGGGGCGCGACTATAATTAGATTCCTAAATATGCTCTATTTCCACGGATCTCGAATTATAGTTATTCACAAGGATGTTGTCATGCTTTTCAGCGACATTCATAGCTCCAATGAGCTCATGAAACCCTGTGATCTGACCTGCAACAACATCGATTCAATAGTTCTTAGCAACCATCAATGCAGAGACGGGGAAGGTAGAGAGAGTCTTCTCAATCAACATCGCATCTGTGATCTCTTTACCACAAAATTCCATTAAGAATTTAATGCGAAGCGCTTCCGAGTTGTAGTCAAGAACTGACTTGAAATCACAGAAGCGGAGGCTATGCCATCTCACTTCTAGATCAGGAAGCAGGGAGTCACGGACGATACCAAATCTATCTTCGAGTGAGACCCACAGCCTTCTAAGGTCTTCTTCATTCATACACTCGTACTGGAGCGAATCACCCATATGACGAGTCATTAGGATGATGGCTTTCACCTTATTTGCCTTTAAAGCTACTCTATTTGCTTCCAAAGCTTGAGCTTGCTCAACAGTTAGCACGTCCTGGCTAGGCTCGAGAATCGTATCCAAGATTCTATCGACCTTGAGATGCTGGCGGATATCACGAACCCACCTGTGATATTCAGAGCCAGTTGTTCCCAATGGAGAAAAGTCCAATTTGTTCAGGTTACTCATCCTGAAAGAGAACAAGAAATTAGGGTTAGTTTCGGAGCGAAAAAGACTACCACGAAAACAAATAAAATTTCAGAGCGTAGTCGCTTCCAGGAAATTAGGAATTATTTCCTAGCGTAGTCGCTTCCAAGAAATTCGATTCCAAGAGGGGTTGGATTAGATCGAAACAATGATGTTTGCGGTCGATCATTTTATCTCAACAAACTCTAAGTTTGGATAACTCTACAAGCTCCAAGCTTGGAGTGAGTACGAACCCTCACAGTTCGGCTTAATTTGGTCTCTCTTATGATAAAGAAAGGGGGGTAGAAGAAGGGAATTTGCAAGTCCTCGAAAAATAAAGAGAAGTTGAAATTATGAAAGCAAAAGAGTTAAATTAAAAGAAAAAAATACCTTTTTTCTGAGCTTTGACCGAAAGTTGACTTTGATTTTCCCCCTTTTTTTCTTCTTGTGGGCACGTTGGCTTTCTGCCTCCCTTTTTTTCCTCTTTCTTCTCTTCTTCTAGGGCTGCTTCCTTCACTATTTTTTTTTCTTTTATTTGTCTTCTGCTAACGTGGGCTGCAGGTGGCCTACATATTCTTTTCTCCCATTGTTTTTTCTCTGCCATTGACTGGCAGCGAGTGGCCCACGTGGGGCCATTTTTTTTTCATTCTTTGTTGCTTTGACCAAAAACGTGTGGGCTGCTTCCTATGTGGGCCGCCCCCTTTTTTTTCTTCTTCCTCTTTTCTTTTCTGCCAACTGGGCTGCGTCCTCGTTTCTTCTTCTTTTTTCTTTCTGGGCCGCTCCCTCTTTTTTCTTTGCGCTGGGCTGGACGGGATTAGGCTGGTGCAGGTGCAATAATTGATTTTCTGGGATACTAACCGGTTCAAGATTTGCAGTACTTTTGCAGGCCTATCCGGCCATTTTTCCTGCCGGTTTTGGCCGTTGTTTTTCCGATTCCCAGATTTTAGATCCAGGGCGTCAATGTTGACCAACTTTGATTGTAGTAGGCTGTCTGGAAAGTTGCGAACCGGGAAGGTATCTTTTCTTCTCTTTTAATTGGTATCCGGTTCGGTACTTTTCCGGCCGGTTCCGGTGATGCCGCCGGCTGTTCTGGAATCCTGGGATCGAGTGCTACAAGGTGGGGGTAGGTGGTTGCTAGAATTTGAAAGCTATGATTTTAGGTTTTAGGGTTAGGGCTTCGTGCTGATAACGTGTTTAAGGAAAACTGAATTGGGAGAGAATTGAGTCGTACTTTCTTTGATAATAAGGGCATCTTTATATAGAAGATTACAAGCATAGAGATAGAGTTGTACATGGAAACATAATCATACATTGATTGAATATCTCCTAAGATTCTCCGAGAATATCTTTAATATAAACCCTATTTCAACAAGAGCAAGTAATCTTGAGTTTGAGCCAGACACATATTCTGAATTTACTTGAACACTCCCTTAATTGTGGATTATATGAAGTAATTGGTGTTTGTGATGTATATCCCATATATGATTTGATAGACTAATTGATGGATCCTAATTGATCAATCAGAGGGAATTTCCTATATCTATTTCCATGATGGATGGAAATCACTTAAGTCATTGATGGAAATTGGTCCTCTCTCACCCTATATAACCAGTGCACAATTCCATCTAATGTACACACATAAAGTACTCAAAACACATATGAGAGTTTGAGGTGCAAAGGGTTGAGAGAGAAACCATTTCATTTGGATTGACCACTTCGCCGAGCCGCTATGTCTTGGTATACTACATATTGCTCCCATAAAACAAGGTATGTAGTTTATGTTTTCCGCCTTACGGTTAATGTTGTGAGATCATATAAGTTATAGATCTTGGTTTTATGCATTTAAACTTTTACATGAATTATCTCTCTCTCTCTCTCGTTTGCTCGGCTCATCTAGTTAATAAATGCTTACTTTGCCATCCTTGCATCAACAAGCTTCCCACCTATAACGTTGAAAGACAGTTGCACCTTTCCAAAATAGAAAGACTCACAGATCGTCAAGAAGATTAGGCTTGGACTCCCATATATAAGTACGTCGCACCAACACATATGAACCATTCCATCCATTCCATAAAAACCCATGAATGTTTATACATATACATATACATATACATGCTGGCTCTTTCTACCACATAAACAAAAAGAATATTTGCTTCTATTTGGGTTGCTCCTTCCCATAGTTGAAAGACATGTCCATTATTATAACTTTTGTAGTCAGTACCAATTTCTTAATTAAATCATCTCTGTATAGAAGTGGATAGAGTCCATGCACTGCCGGCCCTGAGATCGATTTCGGGTGCTCGAGGCAGATCATGAAAATGCGAGTGCAACTGTTTACTTCTGTCCATTCACTCACGTACTTTTGTTTTCCCAGCTAGTAGTCTAAAAATTCTTTGTGAAAACTCAAAATCATGTTTAATAGCAAGACGCCCTCTGTTATGGAAATCCTGAAAAGCTAGAAGCATCTCTTACTGCATATAGGCTTCTCAATATGAATTCGTTCCACTGCTATGAAATTGTTTTCTCTCTGTTGTTTGTTCAGTACATAATAATCTGTACTCGCTCCTAATAAAGTCAATACTAGTCAATAGTAATGGAAAAGGCTTTCAACTATGCAAAGGAGCACGCTACACAGAAGTACAGATCGAGGACCAAAACCTAGGAGAGAGCTAGGACATTATATACATATTATAGTTATGTATGAAGACGAACTTGAAAATTTATTTGTTCTCTTCTACTTTGGTTTTTCCTCCTTTTTATTTTTGTTCTTATTTAAATGATTGCTCTTTATTTTTTTTAAAGGATTATTGCTCTATATTATTAGATGCAGTGTGTCTGCCGGCGAGCTGTTGTTGGCCGTCTCCAACCTGGGAAGAAGGCGTGAATTGGAGAGTCTCCGTCTGAGGTTGAAGAACAAGCCCAAGATTGAAGTGCTTGCTCATTGTCCCAAGATCAAAGTGTGCTAGAAGAAGCAGATGGCATGGTGGCATGGAGATCGAATTGCACGAGCAAGATGTCGTTTATTAGCAACCTGTATTTAAGTTCTTTCGGGGCAGGTGTGCTTTTCTGGCCGGCCGATCGAGTTTCATGCAGTACGGCTTGAAAATGTTGGATTTATTTGTAATTTTATTTTCACAGCCTTCGAAGGGGGTCGACATTATGTCTCATGTGTAATCTTGTAAAACTATAAATGAACTGATCGACCTTCATGATAATTGCTCAATGTAGTCATTTTCAGAATATCAATTAGGCATCGATTTTTGGTGAACCTTGATGAAATGAAGATAATTTATATGAATGAAAGAAAAATAAATTACATAGAGGGGGGATTATACCAAACTTCTCAACAACATCAACATAAACAGAAATTATATAGGAAAACTCATTCAATCCCGATCTCAAAAACTATGAATGATAGATGGTGAAATTTGCACATCAAACCACACCTCTCTCTTTCTATTTTTATGCACATATATTGAAAAACACTCGCGCAAAATATAACTGGGTGGTGTAATTTGCAAAAAAGAAATGAAATTTGAGTGTAATGAGCTCTGCAGTTCAGTTGTTGTTAGTGCTCAACAATGTTGTTGGGACAGCTGTCATAAACTTTATTTGTGATTGATAGATCGAATGCAGTTGCTTGAAATCAAACCCTTCGATATATGTCTAGGTAAGTATATGGATTTGCCGGAGAGATGTTTAAGGAAATAAGGACCACCGTATTTGATTGCATATCGTAATGTTGTTGATTTTTGGCAGGGGAGTAGCACGTTATGGACTTATGACACTGTCCTTGGCAAGGGGCTAGTTATTATGCACGGCACTCCTGTGATGATGTGAAAGATCGATATATGGAGGCTCGCTGGAGATGAGCATATATATGCAAAATTGCAAATCAATTCAATTCTTGCAATTGCCTATATAACACCTACCAATATGCATCCAAGGGAAACGGCATCACAATTAATGCACAAATTGTATATATTTGTATGTATGTGCCTACATATATATAATTATATATATGCATATATACGAGGACTACAGATTTTAGTTTAGATAATATAACCATCTCACTTGATAAGTCTTAGGGAGGTATATTGTATTTGGATTTTTGCAGATTTTTTGAAAAGTCCACAAACTCTTTAAAAAGTTGATAAACCGCTATTGATTTCTTAAAACCATTGATTTTAGCTACCTACTTTTTATTGATTCATGAAAATCTAGAAACTATAGGAATTTGCTGTGTATTCTCATTGATAATAGGACCATCTTTATATAGAGGATTACAATGCATAGAGTTAGAATCATACAAGGAAAGATAATCTCTATATTCTTCTAATTAAACTCTATTACCACTAGATCAAGTAACCTAGAGTTTGGGCCAAACACAAATAGAGGTATCCTTAAACACTCCCCCTTGTGTTGCTCAAACGCGGTGCTTCTCTTGTTGCCTCGTTAAAAACCTTGCCGAGTAACAAAAACCCAGTGGGACAAAAATAACCTCGGTCGAAGGGGAAAAAGAGCACAACACACCCTTCATGATTCGAGACGAACATGTAGACATCTCCCCCTGATGACTACGATCATGGGAGTTCAGATAATTTCCGCAAGCCAATTCTTGCCACATGTTTCTCGAACGTGGATTTGGGCGATGACGTAGTAAACAAGTCTGCCATATTTTCCTCAGATTGAACCTAATTCACTTTGATCTTGAGGAAAGTCTGTTGTTGCTGATTATACTTGGTGTTGTCGCTTTTGATGTAGCCTAGCTTCATTTGTTCAAAACGAACAACATTATCCTAAATACTTGTAGGCTCATCTTGTAGTAGACTTCAAACCACAATTGTTCGAACATGCGTGATTATGGATCCACTCCATAAACATTCACGAACCACTTCGTGAAGAGCAATAATCTCTGCATGGTTCGAAGATATAGAGACGGTCTGTTCTGTAGACCTCCAAGATATCATGGTCTTTTCCCATGGTGAACACTTAACCAGTTTGGGGGCGACCTTTGTGTGGGTTAGAGAGGTACCCAGCATCAGCAAAACCTTCCAAAATACTTATATCGTTTTGGGATGGGGGTAGAGAACGCAGGCCAGCGTTGACGGCTTTCCTGGTGTGTGATGGGTTTGAATCCATCATCTCTTTGTAGGGATAGAATAAGCCCATATCAATTATACATCTCAAGTATCGAAAGATATCTTTTACACCAATCCAATAGCGTCGCGTTGGCGCAAAGCTATATCTAGCTAACAAGTTCATTGTAAACGAAATGTCTGGTCTTGTGCATTTAGCTAAGTACAATAATGCACCTATTGTACTCAAGTAAGGCACTCCTGCCTCTAACACATCTTCATTATCATCCTTCGAATGAAGAGGATCATTTTCAGGATCAAGACTACGAACGATTAAGGGGGTGCTTGAAGGTTTGACCTTATCAAATGCCTAAGCATCTATCAACACGATGCTCAAGTTTCAAACCGAGACATAATCGTGTTCTCCCAAAATCCTTCATCTTAAACTCGGATTTCAAGTGTTCAGCGGTTTCCCTTAACTCTTTAAGGGTTTCTAATGAAGATCATGTCCAACATGAACCGCGATGGAATCTGAAACTTGTTATGGAAACGCGTGGGCATATCCCTTCCCAATCAAGTAGTCATTTTAGCGAGCGTTTCAACCTCTCTGTAAATGCGCTCCATGGTCTAGAGCCACTTGACTTGGGTAAATGAAGTTCACCATGAACCTTCATGTATATTCCGCATCTAGATCCCTATAGAGATACGTAGTGACCACATTTGTAAGCTGCATGTTCAGTTATTCAGAAACTACCAAACTGATAGGGTAGTGGAGTGCAATGACATCCAATACGAGAGAATCTATCTCATCGTAGTCGATTTCAGGGCGTTTTATGAGAAGCCTTGAGCCATAAGGCGAGATTGCCATCTCTTTTTCTCACTACGCTTTCTAACAAAGACCCATTAGTTAACAGGTTTTATGTTAGGAGGTGTTGGCATCACTAGCTCGAAAACCTTCCTCTTCGTTAGAGAATCCATCTTAACCTGGATCGCATCTTTCCATTTAGGCCAAATCTCTCTACGTTGGCATTCATTCATCAACAGGGCGTGGTTCAATATCATCTGACTCAACAAACTCATGTCCAACGAAGTGCGTGACTACATCATCAATTATGATGGAGTTTATATCCCACGTCTCATGTACACTAGTGTAAGTTTCATAGAGCTCTATATTCTCAGGAATAGGTTCTGACGTTGAGGCGTCCCCCAACGATAGCCATAACCCGAAAGATACTCATGAGATGGATTTTGAGTGCTGATGATCCAAGGATTGGTTTGTGCCAAGGTATCCTTCGAACCCACGGGCTTCCCACGCATCCTAGCTGGGGCCATGGCCTGTAACGCAAGAGTGCCACTCTCTTTGGCGTTGGCACCATGCCTACCTCCGTGTAGGGTGGCGCTACGTCCTCTCGTAGGGACGTCCTTCGTTGCAGGCTTATTTGCAGCATATTTGTGTGATCTTGTCACTTTAACAGGGATCGAGATGAGACATAGTGGGGACATGCCATGACAATTCCTGTCGTTCCTGTTGAACATCCGTGTTCTTATCTCCCCCTAACGAAGGGAAGACTGTCTCATCAAAGTGACAACCCGCAAAGCTAGCGGTAATGAGATCGCCTTGCAAGGGCATTAAGTGGCAGACGATTGTTGGAGTCTCAAATCCAACGTAGTTGCCCATTCGTCTGTAAGGATCCATCATAGAGGGTTGTGGCGGCGCAATGGGAACATAAATGACTCACTCAAATATGCGTAAGTACGATACCTATACCCAATCACTAGCTATAGCGCAGAGGTACATTGAGTGGCGGTGGGTCGTAGACGAAGTAGCATAGCTGCATGCGATATTGCATCACCCCAAGCGGATATAAGGAGATTGGTGCACATTACCAATGTCCGGACTACCATCGCAGTCGTTTCCGCAGGACCATTTGGGTGTACATGGGAATGTGATGTCCAACATCAGTCCCATTGCAATATCCATCGAAAGTCTTTCGATTTAAACTCTCTAGCATAGTCAAATCCAATAGACTGAATAGGATGATCTGGGGAGTGAGCCCGTTGTCATATGATATGTGCTAGGAGTGTAGCATAAGCAGCATTTATAGGTGGACAATGGCACAACACGTGACCGGCGTGTTTGCGTGTCAACCAACATCATAAAATATTTAAGCGTCCGCAAGTTGGTTGAATCAATCCACAGAATCCCCATGGATTCTATGTAAGAACATAATGAGTATTGTCATATCCTTTGCATAGGACGGTCTCAGTCCTAATTTCCCTAAGGAACGGGCTTTGTAAAACTAGCGAGAGGCTTTAGAAGCAACTAATAAGGATTTTGGTTGGGCCTGAGCGTCTAAAACGATATTTGAAGCAAGTTTGTGATTGCAGCATCACCTGGGGCGCCATCACCATGATGGACGCCATCCATGGCGTCATGGATAGGAACTACGCCAGCCCTAGGCTGATGGTGGACGGAGGCGGTGCCCTAGGCAATAGCGTCGGTCACATTAGTCTAGGAATCAACTTTTGATTCATGCTTCATTTCGCTCGAGAGAAAATATGTCCGTGTGAAGTCTTTGTAGACAGATCATCATATCATGACTAGGATGATCTATCCTGTCGTGACAAAGCCAATATGTGTCTAAATCCAAGAGATCTTCTCTCATAACTTTTATTGGATTAATAGCTCGAATAGTGACATAGAGTCCACTAGAGGGACACATAAACTTCTCTAAGATGCGTCTTTGTTCGTAATCATTAAAGGTATTGCAAAGGAACTTATTTCCGTTCTCTACATGCATTTTCGCATGGAATTCGTTGGCTATTCATAGGGTACTATTTACCCTAAGAGCGTAGAGAGTTTCTGTGACAGCTGTAATCAAGGTGCCATTTGGCAAGTGGAACTTGGTCTATTCCATGTCCTTGAATTAATACTGATGGCCCAGCCATCGTAGTCACAAAGTCATATGCTCATAATCAAAATTGAGTCATAATGAAAAGAACTCGAAATTGTATTCATAAGCCAACAAAGTACATCATTGTCTCTTAACCATTAGGAGAATCTAATCCAAATGCTAGCTAATGCAAAACAATGGTAGTCATCTAACTTCTTTCGGTAATTCCAAAATAAATATGACCAGGTGAGTAGAGAGATGTCGGTGGAGCAAGGCTCGCTTAAGTACCACTAATCTCAGAACCTTCCTAGACATCACACTTACTTTGGGTGAGCCTACTTTGAAGAAAGACTAAACCATTGGCATTTACTATAAAGTATATGGCAATTGTCTATTACATCTCTTGGAAAAATAAATACTTAAACAGAATTAGCGATCTATTGATCCCAGCCAGATTTGTAGTCTTCAACCCTTCACTCTAGATCATCTTCTTGATCTTCTTGTTCCACATAGTGAGCTTCTCTTGCTTCACAATATGTTTTGTAGGTGGTGACAAGTTCTTCACGAGCTCTATAAATGTGTGCCCAATGATCAGACACTCCACATCAAGAACATACATCTCTTTGCTCAAACTCCATTGATTGAGACTCTTTGAAAGCGTCATTTAGATGGCTCTTAGTGTTGGTGGCGCCACCAACATGGCTAGAGGCGTTGCCTCCCTCTCTTTTTCCAAGTTTACCTCTTCGGTTCCGTGTTTGCCTATTTTGGTTGTTACCTTCCTAAGTAGAGCGATTATATGGACCAGAATGTCCAGAAGTATCCCTAAGATTAGAGTTTCGCTCTTGGCGCCTTCTCTTAGGGGCGCGACTATAATTAGATTCCTAAATATGCTCTATTTCCACAGATCTCGAATTATAGTTATTCACAAGGATGTTGTCATGCTTTTCAGCGACATTCATAGCTCCAATGAGCTCATGAAACCCTGTGATCCGACCTGCAACAACATTGATTCAATAGTTCTTAGCAACCATCAATGCAAAGACGGGGAAGGTAGAGAGAGTCTTCTCAATCAACATCGCATGTGTGATCTCTTTACCACAAAACTCCATTAAGGATTTAATGCGAAGTGCTTCCGAGTTATAGTCAAGAACTGACTTGAAATCACAGAAGCGGAGGCTATGCCATGTCACTTCTAGGTCAGGAAGCAAGGAGTCCCGGACTTTGCCAAATCTTTCTTCGAGTGAGACCCGCAGCCTTCTGGGGTCTTCTTCGTTCATATACTCGTACTGGAGCGAATCATCCATATGACTAGTTATTAGGATGATGGGTTTTGCCTTATTTGCCTCTAAGGCTGCTCTATTTGCTTCCAAAGCTTGAGCTTGCTCAACAGTTAGCACGTCCTGGCTAGGCTCGAGAATCATATCCAGGATTCCATCAGCCTTGAGATGCTGGCGGATATCACGAACCCACCTGTGATATCCAGAGCCAGTCGTTCCCAATGGAGCAAAGTCCAATCTGTTTAGGTTACTCATCCTGAAAGAGAACAAGAAATTGAGGTTAGTTTCGGAGCGAAATAGGCTACCACGAAAACATATGAAATTTCTGAGCGTAGTCGCTTCCAAGAAATTAGGAATTTCCGAGCATAGTCGCTTCCAAGAAATTCGATTCCAAGAGATATTGGATTAGATCGAAACAATAATGTAAGTGGTCGATCATAAATTCTCTACAAACTCTAAGTTTGGAGATCTCAACAAGCTCTAAGCTTGGAGTGAGCATGAACCCCCACAGTTCGGCTTAATTTGGTCTCCCCTATAATGAAGAAAGGGGGGTAGAAGAAGGGAGGTTGCAAGTCCCCGAAAAAGAAGAGAAATTGAATTTAAAAACTCTAAAAATGGGAACGTTTAATAAAAAAAATACCTCGAAATAGGTCGCCGGAAAATTTGACCGAAAAAATTGGTTTGAAAAAATCCCCCGAAAAGTGGCAGGAAATCGGCCTAAAAAGTCACCGGAAAGTGTTGACTATTGACCGTTGACCTATGCTGACGTGGCAATGGGTCCTTGTTTGCTGATGTGGCAGTGGATCCCTGTTTGCTGATGTGGCAATAGGTCAGGGTGCTGACGTGGCTGTGGGGTCTGCGTTAGTGGGCTTGGGCTTCTTTTGCTCTCTACTTTTTTTTTTCTTCTCTTTTTCTTTTCTGCCGGTTCAAGATGCAGCAGCTCAGGTGGCCGGTTCACCCCTTTTTAGGCCCATTTTTGTACTTTTTCTTCCTGTTCATGAAACTTCAGATCAATGGGCCTCTGCTACCAAAATTTGGTGGAAATTGGAGGTCCGGAAGATGGTGAACCAGTGGAATATTTGCTGCGAGTTGTATGGAGCTTCCGGTGGCCGGTTCGGTAAGTTTCCGGCCTGTTCTTGGGGTGGGGCCGCAGGTTCTGGACTCCTGGGATCGAGTTCTTCAATGTGTGAGGTAGAGGCAGAAAAGGGTTCAAGGTTTTGTATTCGGATTCAAGGTTTTTAGCTTCTTGAATCAGGGTTTGGCTATTTGTTTCAGGGCTAGGGCTTCGTGCTAATAACTTGTTTTAGGGAAACGAGAATTGATAGGAATTTGTTATGTATTCTCATTGATAATAGGGGCCTCTTTATATAGAGGATTACAATGCATAGAGTTAGAATCATACAAGGAAATATAATCTCTAGATTCTTCTAATTAAACTCTATTACCACTAGGTCAAGTAACTTACAGTTTGGGCCAAACACAAATAGAGGTATCCTTAAACATAAACTTTATTATGAATGACTTCTATAGATTTCCTACCAGGTGCAAAAAACAAAACCAATGCAACCCAAAAGCAAAACAAGATAATAACTCGTTGCCTCTTCAATTGTCAAGTATTTTCTAATAGAAGTTGACTTAATTGAGTAATTATTACTCTATGCAGCTAGTTTGTTCTCATTCCTAATCTCTCCAATCAACATAAAGATATTCTCTCAAAAAAAAAAAATCAACATAAAGATACAATATAAATCACTTGAGGTTTATGGTTAATTATTCTCATCAATTTTGTTTTCGCTTATTAACATGTATCATAACAATATTGGTCAATATCTTGATCTATAATCAATCAATTGAAATTCAATTGTTGAACCTTTCTCTAAACTATAATATAAATTCAAATTGATTAGAATGATTAATAAGACAAAATCCAGTATTTCATAACAACACTATTCAAGGTTTTAGGGGTAGATTACAATATTTGGATTTTAGGATTTTATAAAGGGTGGTGCTATTCGCAAACTCATTTTCTCTATTCACATTCTCCCTCTATTTTTCATTACTTTAATACATTTTTTTTTTTACAAATTACCCTAACTACCATCTCTTGTGATCCGACTCCTGATCCGAGCAACGCAATGCCGGATCGGGCATAACCACCGCAAGAACCTAGGTTGGATTTGCAATCCTCATTAGCCTGACGTCAGATCTACAGCGTATGCCTCTCCATATCTTCTTCCTTCATCCTTCGAGCACCAACCCGTGACTGTAACTAACATGGGAATTAAAAATGAATCATATCATATCACATCCATATGTCAATCAAATATTCATAAGGTGTCAATCAAATATTCACACGGATATTTGTGGGAAAGTAACAATCTACAAATAACTGTGTAAAACTTCATACATATATCAGTCCATTTTTCACATTCCTTAATACACACCGATATCAATGTATATTAACAATAATAATACATACTTACATCCGTATGAGATGCAAACATGTCATATCCACATATGTCAATTAAATATTCACACAGATATATGTGAGAAAGTAGCAGTTGTTACAGATAACTGTGTAAAACTTCTTATAGATATCAATAGCTATTTCACATTCACACAAACAACAGTGTGGAAGTCGTTGTAACGAATGTCTCTATGAATTAAAACTAATTTTGAAAATTATAATTTTGTCAATCTTTATAGGTATCTGTGTATAAATGCTTTACACAGATATCAGTATAAACAAAATACTCAGTACATACAGACATCTGTGAAAAAATAAAATATAAACACACCTATTTCAGTGAGTAAATGTGTATGCATTTTCTTGTGTGGGACCCAATCATTTAGTTCTCATGGATGTCTATATCTATAAGTTAAAATCCATTGATTTTTTATCAGTGTGAGAGTTAGTGCATTTAAAATCTGTGTGTGTTACTCTTTTTGCTAGTAGTGTGTGTGGATCTGACTACACTTATAAGACAAGGATTTGTGTAGTTTCCTACTCATTGTAGGCTACAAAAAAAGTTAAAGCTTACCGCTCTATAAACACTAGATTTTATAAACCAAGCCAAGCTAACCCTTCATTAACCATGAACCAAAATAGCCCGAACATGATATCTGTCATGGACTGCTTGGGATCTATGGAGTTAGGAGCTAGTCTCGATCTTATAAGACTAGGGTTAATTAGATACCCGTAATTAGGGGCATAGCTATCTAGAAAGCAAACGAGATCTCTAGATTTGGCGAGAATTTCTTGTGAGAGATTCTTGTATTCTTCTTTTTCTATTGTGAAACCCAAGTAACTCAAGGACGTAAGAAAATTTGCTAAACCTCATTAAAAAGTTCTTGTGTTTGTGTCTATTTATTCAATTGTTCTATATTGTTTTGCACTTAACTACTTCCATAAGACAGAGATTCTAGGTCGAATTCCTAACTGATTTGTATTAGGGCTTAGGCTCTAGAGTGGAATAATGAGCATAGATGGCTTTGAGAAGAAAGTCAACAAGTTTGACAACAATAATTTTGCTCTATGGAAATTCCAGATCAATTAAGGACTATCTGAATATGAAAAAACTTGCAAAGACTTGATCAAGCCCCCAAAAGACATGAAGCAGGAAGAGCTTATTGAGATGGATTAGAACCCTTTGAATATCGCTTTTGAATAAAGTACTACGATGATTAAGGATACCATGTTAAAGGGGAATGATGGAAGTTTATTGGTAATGTATAAGAAGTCAAATGTCGTTCAACAATTGTACTCAATGAAATGGTTGTTCACAATGAAATTGGGAATAGTACATATGTTAGGCAAGCAACTAGCATATGTAGATATAAAATTTGATGACCACATCAAAGCGCTGATGTTGTTGACATGCCTTTAGATTAAGATGTGATTGTGAACTCGATTATAGTAGAGCTGGGACTATGAAGAATTAGAAGGTTAATGATGTGCGTGAAACTCTTCTGAATGAAGAGACGCGAAAGAATAACCCTAAAGATCTCTCAAATTTTGCACTCTTTATGGAGAATAGAGGTAGAACATTCAACAAGAACTCAAACAAAAATCATGGAAGGTCCAAGTTTATGCACTAGGTAGAGGTAAAAGCATGTCCAAGTTAGGAAAGTAGTTTGATGGGTGTTAGTGTTATGGGAAGCCTGAACATATGAAGAGAGATTGTAAATAGTGAAGTGATGCAATGCAGATGACAAACACAATAATTGGTATCAGAGCCGAATGTTCGTTGTGACACCTCATCATTGCATGTAGGGCTATCACTTCGTCGGTTCAAATCTGTTACAGGTATTACTAACTTCAAAACCAAAACTTTCGGTTTCAAAATTGAGCTACCAATTACCAACCAAAATTTTCGATTGTTAATCATATCTACCAAATTCAGTATGTCGGTTTTCGGTATTACCAACTTTAGAACAACTAATTCTTTGCAATATAAATTAGAATGAACAATATTAGGTTTTTCATTTTTATAGTCGTAAACTTTGTATTCATCTACTTATTATAGCTTTCTTTTGTACATATGAGATCAAGTTTTAGCCATTTTCAATAAAATTAGGTTATTTAACCACATTTGACCATGTACTATTAATGTAGTAATGTTCATACTATTATTAAATTTTTTATGTTGACTGTAATGCCCCAAGCTGCACCTCACCAGCCTAAGCTCGTTACAGTGTCGCGAGTCTCTAAAACATAAACCGAACTCTTTATTTACATCCTAGAGAATCGCTAGGCATTTTGTTTGAAAATTTTTTTGTATAAGCACAACGGAAACTACAAATATTTTTTAAGTGAAAACTTGAGTTGCTGAAATCTATGTCATTTGTCCAGAACTTGAATAAAGGCTAACACGAGGTACGAATCCCAATGAAGAAGAATTCAACTAAATTTGACTCTAGACTAAATAGCAATAAGCTCTGAAACACGAAGTTCGAGAAATCGGATTTAGAACAAACTCCAGACAAGGGTTTACCGAATTTGTTCTGAACACCCAGCTCCGTCCGCTATTGTCCGGTCACCAGTGCACAGTACCTACATCCATACAATTATAGGGGTGAACTTTCATCCTCGCTGCTCAACAGGAACTCTAACTCGACTAGGTTTAAAAATCAACAGATAAATGTTTGGAGCTCCAATATGAAAACATGCTTAAACCAAAGATTTAAAGAAACGATAAACTTTAACATTTTTCAACTTGAAAACCGATGCATGATGCTTAAGAAAATACGGCGCCAAATCCAAGCATTACCTGATGGCCGGTCCCATAGACCCACTACACGACCTTACCTCAAATTAAGTTATAACCAGGTAAGTGTAGTGAGAGCATCCACTACCTAGCTACACATACTTACCGAGTCCGTGATTGCGGATACTAGGACGACCGGCTTAACTAACCCTCCAGAGGTTTAGGGAATCGAACCCAAGGAAGTGTTAATGCCCAAAAATCCAGCTATCAGACCCAATTCATTTCTCGAGCCCAATAAGCAAATTATACTGACAATCATCATGCCACGCATGTGGACCCCAGCCACATTCATGCATTTGGGGCTCGCAAGAACGGGTGGTGTGGAAGGTAACGGAAATTCAAGCCCAACAGCCCAATTCTTTTTAGGCTCATTCATGCATTTGAGGCCCATTATTAGTTTTAGGCTTGTTGGTAATTTCGGACTTGGGGACCGAAATTCAAGCCCAACAGCCCAATTCTGATTATGGGTAAGTGAAGAAGAAAGAACCAAAAAATCCTTAATTATGACAACACTTCTTTTACCCAACACCAAACCATTTTACTTAAAAACCATACATCTCAAATACTATACCACATCCTTTTACGCAAATACCAATTCTCCACCTTTGACTTCCCTTTTTCCAGCAGCAAATCTTGGAACACGATTCTTGGGAGCACAGCAGCGGGAATCCTAGAGTCACACGGCAGCATGATTCCTGGGATTACAGCAGCAGGATTTCTGGGATTACAGTAGCAAGATTCCTGGAACAGCAGCAGACCTAAGCCACCACAACTCTATAAATTGATGGTTATAGCTGCTGTGAAAGAAGAGGCACAAGCTAACCACTAAACAGCCCAAGCAATTCCATCATTCTCCCAGAAACCATTTCCAATTCCATAAACTCTTTACCTCCATGTAGATTCAAACTTATCATGCTTGATTGTAGAAAGATCTTCTCGACCATGCTTCTTCTCTCCCAAAATCCATCCTTAGTCCTCTACCATTCCAAACCCACATCCTTTATACCGAATACTTTAACCAATCTACCAATCACCACCGGAATATCTTCTTCCGAAACTCATTCTTTTCTAGCTCCCACGCCACGCACATCTTGTCAGGCCTTTACTAAAGTTGCACACTAATTCACTGCCGTGAACATGGAGAGGATCTGCTGGGAAGAAATCAACAGCATTCTTCTTAAGACTTATTATCCTTCGAGGTCTGCTGGGCCTAGTTGCTGCTTACTCAGACGAATGGGCAAAGTTTTGGGTCCTTACCAATGAATTTTCACTGCCATACAACTTCGATCAAAATGCCCCTCACAGGAAGCAAGTGCCCATTTCGCTCCCAAGCCATCACATTTCTCACGATTTGGTTAGTAGGCATTGCATTTTTAACATAACCAAACCATACCACCAAATATGCATCATTTTAACACAATATAAGAAAACAACTAACTGAGGAGAGTCCTGAATCCCTACCTGGATTTCAATGCTTTCTCTCACGTATTCCGAAAGTCGCGAACCTTCCGTTCTTCAGGTAACTGGAGTCCTAGATTCCGACATTTCGACGGTTAATATCTCATTGAACAACTAAATGAAATTTCGACGATTAATAAATTGTCCAAACCAACTTTTTCTTGTTTGACCAGGAGTTGACCAAAGTTTGACTACCCTTTCATGGTTTGACCAAGATTGACCATTTTGACCAATTTGACCAACATTGACCAATTTGACCACGTTTGACCAAACATATATGTTGAGTGCACCCAATTTACTAAGGTCACCCAACATATAAAATTTCTTTTCTTTACTTGCTATTAATCTAACATATGCACAAGCAAAGATCATGTTTCCAATTTCGTCAACGATTTATCTCAATTTGTTCAACACTCAACCTTACTTCTATTTCAAGTTCCGTCATGTAGCAATTCCGATAGAATTACTATGGACACCCAAGCCTTCCAATTTCTACACAATGTGGTCCAAAACTAGTAAGGACACCCAAGCTTGACCATTTTTCAATTATTCCACAATCATTTCAAATAACCTGCCTTAGCAACACCAACAAAGCTCCCAGCTCAAATAACCAGAACAAACTTAAATCACCAAACTACACAACCTCATCAATTCAAATCAAGTTACAACCAACCCACTCTGCACATGCAAACAACATCGCATAGCCACCACAATTTCTCAACTTTCAGGGATTAACAAATTTGACAAAACCATCGAATTTACCTTCATTCTGTCTAGTTTACCCACTGGAATTCAAACTTCCTTGCAGCGGCGTCCTAATTGAAACTCGATGATGAGCTGATCCTTCTTTCTCGTCAGTTTTCGAATTTGACGAACTCTGGGTTTATAGACAAGACTAGGAATTAGTTTCTAACTCACAACACCAAATCGAAGAGACGAGGTTACCAGAAAAATTGAAACTGCCACCATTGGCCACGTTTTGCAGAACGTACCCGACACTATCTGTGAACGTAGCCCGACCACCTATTTCAACTCAACCTTCCACATTTTCGGGTTCCAGGACGATGATGACCGTCGAAGAATGAGTTGAGGACACCTAGACGCGTTGGAGAAGTCGCCGGTGACCAACAACATGGCTGCCCGATACCAAACCCAGAAACAAAGTCAATAAAACCCGATCAATTTCCAAAACTAATTGGACGGGCTTGTAGAGCATGACGAGGGGATGATGTTTCATACCACAGGTAGCCAAAATGGTGGTCGGAATCGCCGGGAATTGCCAAAGAGGTCCCGGAGCTTCCAGTCATTGAGTCTCCTTCTCCGTTCAGTGCGTGGAAGATCAGAGGCTACAGGGAGGTAGGCGACAGTGAGACGAAGACGTGGGTGCCCGCGTGCCGTCGTGGGGTGGCCGAACTTGGAAGTTCTGGCCTGGTCACTTCGTAGGGTCGCGCTGCTTCTCGGGTTAGAGCTCCCGATGGAAGGCTAGGATCAAGCGGTGGATGGCTAGGATCGCTCCACTTGTTTTCTGTTTCTTGAATTAATTTCCAAAATCCTAAAACTTCGGACATCCATGATAAATAGCTCAGGTATCCGAAAAATATCCCGAAAAAAATTTCCACGAACTCGTTGTGTTGTGTACTTTATTATCCAACTCTCAAATTAAGGTTTTTACTTTATGAAAATTTCTGAAAATATTCTCGAGCAACTTAACGTTTATCGAGATGGTTGAACAATTTGTCACATGATCCCCCCTCAAGCTCGATACATTTTTTCGAGGCTCACATTTACTTTTTAGTATATATGTATGTGTATTGAAAATTATAGTATATAAAACTAATATTTAGATAATCGGTAGATACGGTGTTTACGAAAACCAACCAACTTTTCGGTAATTTTTAATTTCGGCCTTATCGGTTTCGATTACCAAAAAGTCGATTTACCAAACCTAAAACATCGGTCGGTGTTCGGTCGGTTTGATAATTATCAAACCAAGTGGCAGCCCTAATTGTATGTTAAGAATTCGACGTAGAATCCCTCTTGTGGAAGCAGTCAAGTGTAAAATATAATTAGATAACAATTGAGTAAATTAACACAAACATAGGAGCTTGTTAACGATGTTCAACAAAGTTTTCCTACATCTCCAGATTGCTTGGGCTACACTGTAGAAAAAGAAGAATATAAGAATCTCTCACAAGAAATTCTCATCAACTCTCAAGATCTCAATTGCTTTCTCTGTTTAATGATTCGGAGATGATCTACTACCACACCTTATGTCCCTATCTTGATCGTATAAGTCATTGGAACTTTTTTCTACTAAAATAAAAACAATTACTAAGTAGGCTAGGAATGTGTAATCCAGAACAAGTAGGAAAACTAAGTCAACTCCTTCTGCCCTAGCAGCACCCGGCCACCAAAAAGAAAATATTGTAATAGGCAATAGGCGATGTCTTCCTTGTGCTTAATAGCAGCATGATCCACCATTAACATTTACATGAAGAGAAACGAGAGAAAGCAAGACATATCAATCCACAAACTATTTAATAGTTTGTAGCCATTGTTATGTGCTCGCCTGTCTTTAGACTTGTTTTTATGTGTATTGTTTTCCGTCTGTTTGTCTGTTTTATTATGATTCTTCTGGTTTTTCTTCTTCATCTATGATACAATTTTATCAATCATTTCCACATTTCTCAATCTCTTCTTTATTCGTTCCATGCACCCACACGTTCTTTTGATTTTCTTTCTTTCCTTAATCTTTTCTTTGTCTGATTCACAACCCATATTTTTGCTTTTTCACCGACTTTGCTGATTTATATTTGTCTGCAATCACTGTCAATCATTGCAGCTTCCCGCAATTTATCAATAATCGATCAGTTCGATGTTTGTTGTATCTCTATCTTTATGTTCTCTAGTTCGATTTTGGTGGTTACAGTCGGAGGGACGAGGTTGGTGCGTCTCTGTGTTAGATTATGAGCTTATTGATATGGGTAGATTGGAAATGTTGCCTTTTGTGTTTTTCTCTCGATGGTGCTAATCGATTTGGTGGCTTTCATGCTTGGGTTGCTTGTCAGATTGGATCTTGGGTGCTTCTTGGTCCTTTTCCCTTCCGTGTTGTTGTTCGGCAGCCCGTATGGGCATCTACTGTAATCTTCGTAGCCCATATATGGACATCTAACATTGTAATTATTTGGCAAAATAGCCAAATTACCATACCACCCCCACCCCGACTTTTTCTATAGATGTCCATTTACCCTCAACTTTTCTAACCGTTGCCTATTTACAACTTACCTTTAACTTATAGACTTTCCATCCAATGACTCCGTTAACTTGGTTAGCACGTGAGGGGCATTTTCATCTTGTCAATGACCAGGTACGGAACCAGGAATTAAATTTGAGGTGTGCTAAATTGACCTTATGCTAGCAAGAAAAATTATTCTTAAAAATTGGGCAGATTCTATTTCGTTTTGATGGTATATCTCAAATGCATAACACTTGTCAAATGATCTAAGAGCTTTAGAAGCCCCCAAACCTCTCCACGTATTTTTTTCTATTGAGTCCATTATCTATCATGTTTTTCAAGACTGAACTAGTTGAGTTGTACAATTTCATCAAGTTCTTGATAGAATAATACCTTGAACTCCACTTAGTAGCTCCAGCTTTTTGCAAATTGCATGTCTCTGGTTAGCTCACTTTCCAGTTTCAAGTTCCCCAACAGCAATTTGTTCCACAACTTCAACTTCTTGAATAGATTTTAACTCAGATACATGCTTAGAAGATGAGTCAACAATATTAATGATCCCTTATATCAACAAAACTAGAAATACCCAAATTCTAACCTAAATCACATTCTAATTTCATCAGAAAAATTCATACCTCAATAAAGTGGAGAGAATGAGAGTAGAGTGCTGAGGAGAGGAGTGAGTGACTTGGTAGAAAGAGAGGTGAGAGACCGACGCTGATGTGCAGAGAGAGGTGAGGAGAGGACGACAAAAAGAGGAGAAAAGGGGAGAAAAGACAGAAAGGAGGAGAAAAGGTGAGGAGGGGAGTCACATAAGAGGGGAGATAAGACAGAAAAGAGGAGAGAAGGGGAGAAAAGGTGAGGAGGGGACAACAGACGAGGAGAAAAGGGGAGAAAAAAAAGAGAGTTGTTGGTTTGTTGCAGCATATATATATATATATAATAAATTTTTTTTCTCCAAAATGTTGAGGTGTCTGCAGCACAGCTCAGCCCACCCCTGGATCCGTGCCTGTCAATGACTACATGAAGGTAGAGCTAATTTGATTCCATTAACTGGGTAATTATTTTGTTTTTTTCCCCTACCTCTCTTAGATGAGAAATCTCTTTTACTAACTTGTATATATCTTCATGGCTCATGTAGGACAATCTAATGATGGACGAACATCCTTGAATGATCGATATCGTTACTAAATATAAATGCAATTTTTTTGGGGGGCCTATAATGTAGATATCATGTTAGAAGTGTTGTTAGGCCGCTTGTATATCAAATGAGTTTTATTTTTACTACCCAGTTTAAATACTAGATTATCAAATGATAAATGGTAGGTACGGTTCGATAATACCTGGTGGGTGACACAACAAAACCTTCTTATTAGGCACTGATGTTTTTCTTTTGGTTAGGATATAAAACTTAGTGTATATAGATGAAGACAAAGAGATGCTTAGAACTATTGTTCTAAACTCATCTTCGTCTTTTAAACTACACGTGACGAAGATGCATTCACGTGCTAACCAAGTTAATAGATAAATTGGATGGCTTAAAGTTAACAATAATGTGTAAATCAGTGATAATTAGAAAAGTGAGGGTGCAATTGTGTAAATAATCAAAATTGAAATGTCAGGGGGTAAATTGATAGTCATGAGAAAAGATAGAGGTAATTTGGCTATTATGCCTAATTCTTTTGTTCCTTTAAATAAATGTTTGTTATCTATTTTAAAAAAAAGGTTATTATTCCAAAAAAAAAAAGGAGCGAAATTCACATTTCCCATTTTACAATTAATACTCTATGTTTCATTTTTTTTTTTTAATCAAGGAAATAACTTTATAGATTAGAACTCAATAGAGTTGATTACAATCATATCGTAACATATCTATAACACTCTCTGGAGCATAATCCAAACAAGAGAAATTTGTGCTAGCCTCAAGCCAGAATGGCCGTTACATACCCTTCCGCTGCTATATACAGATAGAACAAGAAGATGTGGTAGTACCCACAGTGGTACATAGAAATAGGTCAATTCGTTGAACACTCCATGCTCTGCCATTACAGAATAGCTTGAATCTTCCTTCAGTACTGCTCCAGAAGATTCGCTAGTACCATAGGTGACAAACACATATGTAGTTCGAAATAACCCTCTGGGATCCCAAATATGAAACCCTAAAGATTAGAGTCCATGAGTTTGGTCCACAAATAGGCCCAAATACAAGAAGTATCCAAAAAAAACTTGGACGCCCAAAGTGTTCCAACTAATCTGGGTCTTGGACATGAGTTGGGCCACCCAATAGATTTGGGCCGCACATTGGGCCTTGGAAGTGATATGGGCACCCAACTCAAATCCCGTCGTCCTTCTCCTGCACCCATAACCATCGCCGCCGCACTTACAGGCTGCCGGCCGGCCTGATGTCGAACCCTCAAACTCAAAGCCCAAGCCACCGTGTTTTGATATCTTTACGCCGTCGTTGTTGCCGTGAACGCCAACATCATGTGCCTTAGTGACTTCGCCATAAATCCGACCACCGCGGATCAAAGAGCATAGTATCCCATCACCCTAGCAGCTCCTTGGATCTGCTCAGTAATCTCAATTTCGACCACACATCCTTGAGCCGCCCTAGTCGTGGCCTGGCCCGACCTGAAATATCCATCCCAACAATCAGACACTGGAAGGCCATACTGCCCCAACACCATAGTTCAGTTTTCGTCCGAGATTTCTCTTGAGAAAAACGGAGACTTGGGTCGATCTATTCAATCTGCTGGAGAGATTGATGTGGTTGGGAGTTTGCCAAAAAGAGATGGCTTTGGAGGGCTGAAAGGCCATGAAATATGGAGAGAAGAACTCCCCTGAGAGAGGAGGCCGGCATTGGCAGCCATTGGAGAACCCCAAGAACGGGGAGTCGAGGGTTTGGAGAGAGCATTTAGAGATGAAACCTATGTTTCATTTTCTAGTATCTTAAATTTTGTGTTTTTGTAAAGACAAAAACCATAAGGCCACTTAGTGGGCAATTGAGCTCTCTCCAAAAACCCTAGGTGGCGAGTCTTCCGTGGAATTGTATGCTCGGTCCGACGGCACGCCCTCGCGGCGGCGTCGTCGGACGGGCTAGAAGGGTCCGTGTGGCCTGGTTTACATGGTCCAGTCGGAAAGATGGTTGCAGAGTGGCAACGTTGGCTGCTGGAAGATTTAATGGCAAAGGGCTGCGGCGGGTGGATGGTTGGGTGTCGGGGTCGGGGTCGCCTGACCATAGGAAGGAGTGCGAATGTTTTGCGGCGGTGTGGCGGGGTCGGAGATCTCCTGTGGGTGGTGACCGGGCGGTCGCGTCGCTGCAATTCTCTGGTGGCAGATCAGATCGAGTGGACTCGATCTATTCAGATCGGATCGGTCATGGGGTGGGATGTTCTGACTCTGATCTCTGGAAGGGTGGGGTGGCTGGTCGGACGGTGGATGTCGGCGCGGCTGCAGGTGGATGGTCGACAGGGGAGGCGCCGGCAATCTGTCAGTTCTGCATCCGATCTCGGCTTGGGCCGTTTGAACATCGGGTCTGGGCTTTGACCATCTTGTTGGTCTGGGCTTTGACCATATTATATTTTTTGTTTTGCTTAATTATTATTTACTTATAGCATGCTACGGCTCTATGCCGAAAATAAATCCCTACCACCCTTGGTTAGGGCGAAATGGGCTTTGTCCCGGTATGCACACTCTGTGTGCCTTGACTGGCCTAAAGGGGCGGCGAGCTATTTGCTTGATCAAATGGACGCAACCTCCTAGTGGCAGGATGAAATTGAGTGTCGCCGGATTTATTTCCATGCGGCAACATAGTGGGAAAGCTGTGCTATTTTTAATGATGCTTCTTCGTGATAGAGTTATCTTTCCGGTATGTCACCGCTATGTCAAAGCAAATGGAGTAGCCATTCGTGCACTCTTTGCTAATTGGTGCTTGTTAGAATACATAGATTTTGTGGAGAATCTTGGTATTATTTCAAGATGTTCTTCTTATGCTTATTGTAATTTGGGGTTCAGGCTCTATGTCCCCCCCTTGTATTCTGCAATTTCATTAATCAAGGCTTGAGGGCAGCCGCACCAGCCCCATTTCAAAAAAAAGACAAAAATTAGGAGTGTGAATGTCCATTCTAAAAGAGGAAAGAATGAATGTGAATTGCAAACTTGAGAGTGTTAATTTCATTCTAAAAAAAAAAGAGTTAAAATTAAACAATTTCGGATTTACTTGGCATAATCGAAACATTAGAATCATATTGAAATTACTTCCCACCTAGTTCCCATCCTATGAACAATGTAATTATAAGAGTCATTTATTATTATTGGGTATGTAATTACATTCCACCAAAGCCATTTCCCAAACCAAACATGACGACACTTTCAATTTTTTTCTTTTACTATTCCGTTAAGATATCTTAATTAACAATCATCAACATTACTTTCATTCAAAGTCGCTTAGTAGCTATTTCCTTATGCTTTAAGATCAAACTAGACTAAAATCCAAAGCTTCCTTGATCGTGTTAAAGCCTCATATAGCAACCTTAACCCACATCGATTAAACCCTAATCACGCAACAATCCAGTATTTACTGCTCTGGGCATGACAGAGAGTCAAAGTGAAGAGAAATGGAATTGCTTGAATTGATTGTTGTATTTGATTACAAGAGTGAACAGGTATTTAAACTAGAGTACAAGCATAGAGAAGCCAAAAAGCATGGCAGACAAGATTGAGATGCCAAATACAAAGTGTGGTAGACAAGCCTCATAAACATGCCGAATACAAGGTGTGGCAGACAAAAGCTCTTGGCACGTAGCTCAAGGATTCTTAAACTCTTGGTTGTCACTCATTACTGCTGTTACGCCCCCGCAAGCTGAAGGTCGGTAATCGAGCTATCAGATTGGAACTTAGTTGATAAGTATGCTCCGTAAGACTCTTGTGAAATATCTGAACAAAGTTTGCTGCAGAGGAGATATGATAGAGGTGGACTGAGATAAACAGACTACTGTCAAGGGACGAGAAGGTAAGAACAAAGCAAAGTGAGGAAGAGACTTGAATAAAGCAAAAGCAAAAGCAGGGAAGAGAAACAAAAACAACATAGAAGAAAGGGAGGAACATCATGCACCGGCTGGACAAGAAAAGGAGAGAGAGTGGGCAAGCATGGACTTCCAGACCCAAGAAGTAGTGGAGGGGAAGATTGGCAGTAAGCAGATGAGTTGCCAGTGTGCACCGTAGACGCACGAACCGAAAGGGTCCCTCAAATATGCGGGTCACGGAATGGAGATTATAAAAAAGGAAATGTGAGCTCAATGAGAATGGGCAAGCTACAGTGCGGGAATTTGACCTTGAAATTTCAGTGTTCAAAACGATGAGGGGAGAAGCTATTACAAGAGAAGTTTGGAATGTAGATGACGAAGAGTGAATAAAAAACAGTTCGAAACTGTGTGAATTGGAAATAAGAGTAAATAGTGAGGAAGAGAATGAAACTAGAAATCTAGAATAAGGGGAATGAGAAGAATCCAAATAGGTGACAGAGTTCACCGAGAGTTGTGAAGCAAGATATCTATTTTCCAAGCACATGCAAAGTGAGGAAAAGGCTTGTACAAAGCAAAACAAATGCAAGAGGAAGAAAAGAAAGACTTAAAAACAACATAAAAGCAAGAGAGAACGTGATACACCAGACAAGAAAAAGAGGGAGTGTACAAGCATGCAAAAAAGAAATTGTAAACAAAGGAAAAGGGAGGATGTGGCAGACAAGACTCTTTGTCTTGATGTATTTGCTTTGGCCTGGTGATGGCAGACAATTGGGAAGATGGGGGGAGAAGAAAAAAAGGAGTGAAGAACGATTAAACAAAGTAAAAGCAAAAGAGAGAGGGAGAGAATAAGATATTCAAGCGAGGTAGAATAGAGTCTATATGAAATTGCTGGACAATGATTGATGAGGGAAACTCAGAACCGCGTGAAGAGGAAACAAAGAAGCAGATACGAAGTTGAAGTTGAAGTTGGAGAGAGATTGAAGAAGTAGTGTGCAACAGGTTGAATTTTGAGAGAAGAGTAAATCCACTGTACCGCAGAGGCACGAACCCAAAGGGCCCCTCAAATCTGCAGACGACGGGATAGAGCTGGGATTGAAGTGCAAGAAAGGAAAGGGAGACAGCTTGTTATAGCAAGTTGGCTGCTCCGACATGGTTCATCGGAGATTGAACTAAGAAGAAGGGTCATAGATGCTGCAATCAGCAGAAGAAGTTGATGAAGATATGAGGAGAAGGGTTGTTGGGATTGGGTGGGGAATTGAAACATGATGCTTCTGCCATGATGGTGCTAGAAGCCTAGAATAACATATCAAGGGAAAAGAGGTAAGCAGACTTGAATCAGAAATTGAACTAGTGAGGAGAAGAATTCAGAAAAGGCTGCAATAGATTTTAGACCCGTGGGTGCATGGAGAAAAATTACTCCATACACCCAGGGAAGGTTTTGGAGATCAAAGGATCAAGAGCTGTTAAGCAGTAGCTCTGATACCATGAAGAGAAATGGAATTGCTTGAATTGATTGTTGTATTTGATTACAAGAGTGAACAGGTATTTAAACTAGAGTACAAGCATAGAGAAGCCAAAAAGCATGGCAGACAAGATTGAGATGCCAAATACAAAGTGTGGTAGACAAGCCTCATAAACATGCCGAATACAAGGTGTGGCAGACAAAAGCTCTTGGCACGTAGCTCAAGGATTCTTAAACTCTTGGTTGTCACTCATTACTGCTGTTACAAAGTTCGTCAAAGTACTTGTCCGAGGATCGACTCAGTCAACGACCCCACTCATCCGTCGCCACGTAAGCGAGTACAGCTTAAAGCCATACAACACATTACACCATATACTTTCTCTTTCCTTCTTCAAATATTAATCACAGGTAGACTGGTAGAGTTATCGGCTACTCCGCGCACAGTGAGCTCTCTCTCTTCGGCAAGTTCAGGTCTCTGCAGCATCTATCAATGGCGTCCGTACTCAATACGGTGCCTTCCGCTAGATTTTCGAACCCTAACGCCAGCCGAGTTCGTACTCACTCCGTTTTGGCGCCGATTTCCGTTTCGTTTTCCAGTGAGTTTCTCTCTCTCTCTCTCTCTCTCTCTCTCTCTCTCACTCACTCCTTTACTACTCCGTTTGTTTTACTCAATAAAAATTTAAGTTCCAGAAAGCATTGTTTGAAATAGAGAAGCATCATGCTCAATCTTTCGAATCTTAGTTAGTTTTCAGTGCGATTTAGCAATTGACTTTGATATCATCTATTTGTCGTTACGCTGAAAAGAGTTGGTGAATTTTTCAGGGAGGAGATTTACAGTTAGGGCTGCAGAGACTGATACGAATGAAGGTGTATTATCATACTGAGCTTCTATCTATTTTTACTTTTTTTTTTTTTTATTTGATGAAATGGAAGTGGATTGTAGTGAAAGGTTTTGTGGATTGATAAGGTTTCTATGTGTGTTGTTTTCAGAAATCAAATCTCAGGCGGCACCGGATAAGGCACCGGCGAGCGGTGGTTCGAGCTTTAATCAGCTTCTTGGAATCAAAGGAGCTTCTCAAGAAACTGTAAGTTATCAATGCTGACTAGTTATGTAACTTTTACATGAAAGCTAGAAGCTTAAGTTTCGTTGAGCTGGAAATGATTTAACTTGATTGATATTTTATACAATGCAAACTGTTTTGATGGACATGAGGATTTGTTGAAATGCTTCTTGAAGTGGAGATTAAGTTATAGTCGTATGGGATGAGAGTTGACTTGAGACTGTGATTTTTGCTGTACAGAATAAATGGAAGATTCGTCTTCAGCTGACCAAGCCTGTTACTTGGCCTCCTTTGGTATGGGGAGTAGTTTGCGGAGCTGCTGCCTCCGGTACGCTCTTTGCATGTCCTGAGGGCCTTTCATTTAATAATTTCTAGCTATCTTATAATGTTGGTTTCCTGTGTGGCAATTGTTTATCTAGCTACTGAAGTCTTGTACAAACAACTTCCCATGCAAAACAGTATTCCTGTCTCCCACCTGTTCAATTGGTCTTTCCAAATCTCTTGAGTTTTTTGCAGTAATAGTGTCACATTACAGGTGCATATGCTGCTAATCCTTAATATACTATTCACTCTCTGACTTTCATTGATGAAATTGTCTTTGGTTTGGTCAGTTAACACTAAAATATCTTACGGACCACAACAATAAGGTTAATCTGTTCATTCTTAAAGACCACACCTGCCAGAATACTTTTTTTTTTCCTACTTAGTGTGGTCATTTATTTGGATTTCTGGATCCTTTGACATTAACAATGAGAACTGCCACTTCAAAATAATTAGTCAGAGCATCTATGCTAGTATATGGTATGTGAGTGATTAAATGCTTTTATAGGGTGCCATCTATTATTTACTGAAAGAAGTAATGATGGAATTCTAGTAATACTTACAACATTTCTTCCCTTGGTCCATAAATAATGTTTGAGGCCGTTTTTCCATGTTGCAGGAAATTTTCATTGGAATTTGGAGGATGTTGCCAAATCTATACTTTGTATGTCAATGTCTGGCCCTTTTCTCACTGGCTACACACAGGTACACTGTCTAGAGGTGAAAAGTTTAAGTTTTGCTTCTGATTGATTGAGATTCATACTCTAATAGCTCCCTGGTCATTTCTTTAGACACTAAATGATTGGTATGACCGAGAGATTGATGCAATCAATGAGCCATATCGTCCAATTCCCTCGGGGGCAATATCTGAGAATGAGGTAACGATGTAACTCACTGAACTATGTATGGATAACCAGGGCAGTGACTGAATTTTCTTATCTTGTTCTTTCTTGTTTTTTCCTTCCTGAATTCCCTCAGGTTATTACTCAAATCTGGGTACTGCTTTTAGGAGGTCTTGTCTCGGCTGGTATATTGGATGTGTGGGTAAGTAATGTAAATGGTGGACTGGCTCTTGTTCACCCTTGTAAATATATTTGGATGGATTTCGATGATGAAATGGTCTCCTTTTTAGGCAGGACATGATTTCCCAATAGTCTTTTACCTTGCTCTGGGTGGATCCTTGCTATCGTACATTTACTCTGCTCCACCTCTAAAGGTAGTGCCTTCTTTTAATTCTTTTCTTTCTTTCCTGCATTTAATTACCAAAGTGCTTTGATGTTCGAGAAGAGACTTTGCTTAAGCCCTGACAAAGCTTCCTGATCTGTTGCAGCTTAAACAAAATGGATGGATTGGAAATTTTGCGCTTGGAGCAAGTTATATCTCTTTGCCATGGTATCATATCCTATACATAGTATTCTTTAGTAACTACTTAGAATTAACATGATTCATACAGATGTTAGTGGTGATTTGTTTAGAGGTCCTTTTGTAAATAAGATGCCAAAATGATTAGCATTTCCTATATTTTGCTTGAAATTTATAAAATAATCAGTCACTCAAGAAATTGAATTGCATGGTTATCATCCCTGTTCATTCAATGGATAGGAATCCTTGAAGGGGCGATTATTAGGCCCTGTAACTTTTACTGGTGTAATAGTCCCAGTTTTCTTGATAATCATGAATTATCACCATTATATTCTTGTAGTTTGGTTAACTGATAGAAGCTGGTTTGGACATCTACTGTGTTTGGTGACAAATTTTGTTCCAATCAATCTCCTATTGCTAGGTGGGCTGGTCAGGCATTATTTGGAACCCTTACACCTGACATAATTGTCCTCACACTCCTGTACAGCATTGCCGGAGTATGTTACTGAAAGAAGTATCTTAACATGTGCTTACAATTACATAATCTGATCCAAGTAACATAATATATTTCTTGTTGGGAATATTTCAGTTGGGGATTGCTATTGTAAATGACTTCAAAAGTGTTGAAGGAGATAGAGCACTGGGACTTCAGGTCTGTTATATTCTATATTACAGTACTGTAAACAACTTAGATGCCGGATGATGTGACATTACATGTGGTGATGCTGTTTGCAGTCACTTCCCGTAGCTTTTGGTTCTGAAACTGCAAAATGGATTTGCGTGGGTGCCATCGACATAACTCAGCTATCGATTGCTGGTATGTCATATTGATTTGTAAAGAGATTAGAAATGTTGAAGTTAGTTTTTGTGATTCTTGGACTTGTGTATTATTACCATGTAGAAATTGATTCTTATTAATCTGTGCTTTTATATTCTGTACATTATATAGCAGTATGTATTGACAGTTACATGAAGCAATAAAACTACATTAACAACAATATCAAAACTGATGAACAATTATAGCCATATCAAGCTGTAGATAAGCTGTTCAATGGAGAATATTGATTGTCTTTAACAGTTTTGTTTTAGGATAACTTGTTATCCCTTGATGGTTTGCATAGTTAATTTTATGAGTCTGCCTCATTGGGCCATCTGTTGATGATTGCAGGTTATCTGCTAGGGGCTGGTAAACCATACTATGCATTAACTCTAGTTGCTTTGATAGCTCCCCAAGTCTTTTTCCAGGTAAATCATAGAAAGGAAAAATGTTGATTCAATCAAATGAGAAAGGTGTAATACCAATTTTATTTATACTTACTTTTTAAAGGTTTGTATCATGATCTTAGTGTAGAATGGTAGATATTGATGATCAATAGTTTTAGGTACCATTCAGTTTAACTGCTTGCTTATACCAAATTTTATACTCTGCAGTTCAAGTATTTTCTCAAAGACCCTGTCAAGTATGATGTTAAATATCAGGTATTCTTTCATTTCTCTATTCCACAGATTTATGAATATAAAATAATAAATTTGATTTTTTCATTGCACTTCGGTTAACAAGGTTTCGTGCTAATGACATCAATACGGGGATTACATTATTCCCAATACGATGGGTTTCACTTGCTTAATCAAAATGCTCCTTTTTCTATAGATACCCTTTGTGTTCCATAATAAATGTTCTTTCATAGTCCAACAGATTATTTTGAATCTAAACATAAATTTAAACTCAGCTTTCGAACATTATAGCCTAAGAAGATGGACCAGCATTTAGTCTCTATTACCTATAACATGTGCCCTTCAGGCCCGTCTCATGATATGAGCTTCTATAGATCACACGGCTTTCTCAGAGTGGTCTTATTTAACATAATGTGACCCCATTTTGATGTCACTCTCCACAAGTTCAAATCTGCTGTTTGTATATTTCAGGCCAGTGCGCAGCCATTTCTTGTTCTTGGTCTTCTGGTAACAGCTTTAGCAACCAGTCATTGATATTTCAAACAGACATGGCGCTTTGGAAAGAGAGAGAAAGAAAAGAAAGTAAACAACGCACCACCAAATGCACAACTCTGCCAGTCGGATAGAACAGCTAGTGCTCATGTATGTCTTGCCTCGTTGAAAGGAAGTTTTGCGTTAAAGCAATATATTTTTCCGCTAGTTTTTTTCTTTACTCAGTGTCACAATAGGAAGTTTTTGTTGTATATATGGTACTTGTGATTTCAATCAGCAACTAAAAACCGTTGCGAAAGAAGAAACCTGCTATATTTCCCAATTACTCTGCCTCCGTTATTTTAATAAAGTGCTCCTCATACTTCGACTTTGTTTCACTGGAACGACAGTTTATATTTACCATGGTTTTCCAGTATTCACTTTACGTACTAAAGGAGCGATAACTGTTCTGTTCTTCCTAATGAAACAAGGTGATATTAGAATTGGCAGTGAAACTTCCACAGATTGGCTAAGTTAATTGATTGGAGTGCAGAACATGAAATTGTTTACTATACTTGTAGAGATCTGAGATACTCGGTACCTCGGGATTATAGCTTTAATGTTAACAAGAAATTAAGAAGAAGAAATGCATTCACTGCGGAACTTGGAAGGATGTTTAAACAAAGTCAACACTGGAAATAAAAACCCACTTACAACAAGAAGTCACCCACTTAGGTGCTTCTCTTAAGACTAATAAGACACGACTGCATCTACAAACTTGAACAAGAAGCATGAACAGAAGCACCAAGTAGACACTGGGAACCATTTCTACAACTCTACGAAGACACTGGGAACCATTTCTACAACTCTACGTTACAGGACACGCAGAAAAGAAGACACAAAACAAAAGCCTAGTCAGAAGCCGCCATGAGCTTTGAACACACATCAAGGAGTCCTAGTTTTGTAGTTGGACTCGTCAATTGGGATCCCTTCCTCAGCAGCACGCTCTCCTCCAGACTTGTCCTTGGTGCTCAATCCTCCTTTCTTCCCCATCTCATGATACCCTTCATGACCTATCTGCTCCCTCCTGCTCTCGCCTCCGCGGTGACCAATCTCCTGGTACCCTTCATGTCCCAGCTGCTCCTTCCTGGTCTCGCCTCCACGCTGGCGCCCTTAACCACCACCACCATCCCATAAACACAACATTATCCCAAATCAGAGCTCATTTCCATGAAAATTCACAAACAGAAAACAAACACAGTGTAAATGTTATATTGTACCTTCAGCCAGGTGTTCTTGAGCTTCAAGGCTCTTGCCACCAGTTCCACCAGGAACAACAGTCTCTCCCTGCCTTGCTTTCGCGTCCAGCTCTTGTCTCTTCTGTGGATCCCTTCTTTCCTGCTCCGATGCCATTCTCTTACTCACTCTTTTCGAAATTGCTAAGCTACTTCTCACTTCTCACAAACACTGCTTGCTTTCTAAGTACTTCACGTCGAAGATAAGCTGTTACGATTCTGCTACTTCACATGCATGCCTTTATATAGAGCTGTATTACTACTGTTTCTATGGAGAGTGAGGGCATGCAGAGATAGGACAACTTGACACGTAGTAGGGTAGACGCGGCTGATGGGGAGGTGTTGAGCTATGCCTCAGCGCCACGCAGGTGCTTTGTTCAGTCGAGTGATGCAGCAAGCATGACACGAGTCCAAAGGCCATAGCTATTTGGTGACGCAGTGATTTGCTTTTGGTTCTAACCGCACGGTCGCCGAGGCATAAAGATGAAGATCAGCGCGTACTGTTTCACAAAGGGGGTTTGGTGATCGGTTTGAGGGATTGTGACGGTCTATCTCGTTCTGTTGATAGAGTCACATCAAAGTATCTCACCGCCATAATTTACTCATCACCAACATTGTTTCAGTGAAAAGTTTTGCTCAAACTTAAACTCATCAATAAATTTTGCTTGTTAAATTTTATTTCGTTATACATGTATTTACGGATTGGTCTCGAGTATATTCAGTGGGCACAACCAACATAGATTTACATGCTAATACCTTCAGCAAGATGCTCCTGAGCCTCAAGACTTTTGCCACCAGTTCCTCCTGGAACAACAGTCTCTCCTTGCCTTGCGGTGGCGTCCAGCTCTGCCCTTTTCTGGGGATTCCTTCTCTCTTGCTCTGAGGTCATGACTTCACAGTCTCACTCCTTGATCTGCTAGCTAGTAAAATTTTCACAAACACTTGGATAGGTACTTGTCGACTTCAGTTGACAGTGAGTCGAACGTTGAGGAAATTCCAAGTTTAAATAGAGGAGGCTTACTTTCGGTGAGTGAAGAGGCAAAGAAAGGAACAGCAGAGTAGCAGACACGTACTGGGGTAAACGCGGATGATGGGGAGATGTAGGACTATTTCTTCACGACACGTAGGTGCTTTGAACAGTTAATAATATGCAGTAAGAATGGCACTTACGTGTTCAAAAGCTTTGTGGTCACTGACAGTTTTTGCCACTGCACCGTTTCATGAGTGAGAGCAGTCTATTATCTCATAAGGTTTCTTCACACCGAAGAAAAAGAAGAGGTTTGTGTGACAGTGAAATATTGCCAATTGCTTTTACATTAACTTTCGATCTGCCACCAGCAATGACTATTCAGCTATTTCCGTCTGTGCTTTTGAAAGCTGATCCTATTATTTTCACTCTTTCTTTTCTTAGTGCATGCAGCATGCAGCATTCCTAAGCTACGGTCCAGTTGTAAAGACCCGCGAGTTCCTTACCTATATGTGTTACGAGTTACGACTTACGATCCATCCATTCTCTTATGTAAAAATGGAACTGCCTGCCAAGCTCTGTAGATGAATTATACGAGACCATAAGTAATAAAGGATAAAATCTGGAAAATAAAATTTATTTTAAAAAATGCGGTTAAATTGTTAAATCGGCGTAAGCGGGGTGTCTATTTGGTCTAGAAATATAATAATATCTTATCATGACTGGTTTTTATTTCTGGGGAAGTCTAAGGTGTGTTGATGTTTGTTATACATCAACTTTTTAATAAATATATATTAAATTAAATAGAAAATTACCACTAACTACACTTTTTATCCAATATTTACCATTAACAAGCCTTTTTTTTTATATTTCCCTTGCGGTACTGTTCATGACCCATGCGCAAGGCCCATATCCCGTGCGGCCATTTTCCTACCAATTTTTTGAATTGTTCTGTTAATGAGAAATTACAAAAATAACCTCAACTAGTTTCTAATGGTAGCACTGACCCTCAATAGTGTACTGTTCCTCAGTAGCACTCAACAATAAATATATTTAAGAGATTGCATTATCTACGGTATCTACCAAGTTAAACAGGTAGAAAAAGTAAATGTAAATTTTCCATGTATGCTTCTTCGCATAATGCTGCTTCGATTAATTTGTGTATATGATAAACGCAAATATGAGTACTGACCTTCAGTAGTGTACTAACCCTCAGTAGTACCAATCCCATAAGAAACTAACAAACACAAAACCAAAGCTACTGACCCTCAATACAAAAGCACAAGTCTAAAACTATGATTCCACAGCAGGACTATAGACACTGATTCCACAAAAACAATAGATATTGCATCCTTTGGATACCCAGCTTGATATGTAGTTTCAACTCCTCAAATGTAACACCAAGTATTGACCCTGCATAAATTAGAAATTATGACTAATTGACTAACGAAACAAATTCAAAAACGATCTTCCAAATGTGATTACCATCGAACACAACGGTTTACATGCACAAAACCCAACAACTAACCCCAATCTGTCAAAACCTCACTGCCCTGAAAATTTGAACACATCTTTTAACAAAAATACATCAACCACTTTCTGACTGTATCAACAATTAGCTAGCAATCCCGATTGAGCTCCAGAACTTTAATATGAAACCAAAAATTTCAATAGTGAACATAATGACCACTCACCAGGCATGAAATTCTTTATAAATTATGAAACTAAAACAAATTTCAGTCACTTTCGCACATAAAGAACATATCAAACCAGTTCAAAGCTACTACCCTCAATACAAAACCGGAGTCGCGCCCTAGCTCGCCGCCTCGCTTAGTAGCTCGCTTCGCCGGCTGATTCGCCACCAGAGCCTTGATTTGTTGCTTAGCCACCGAAATGGAAGCGAGGTTTTGATTTTGGGGAGAAATGGATTTGAAAGAGATATGGGCTAGAGTGAGCTGTATCGTGATATAGGGGTGGCAATTTTTGTAATTTCATAAAAGTTGTTCTGTCCTTTTTGTCCTTAATGTATAGAATCCTCACTGTAACTAAGTTTAATTGACCGCATGGAGACCGCGTTTGTGTCCCTTGCGCGTGGGAAAGAAATGTAGGATTTTGTAGCTAATGGTCATTAACTCATTAAATTAGTTGGTGAAACCTGTTATACAAGTCAACAAGTTATCCACTTATAATTTGACATGTGTACTTAAAAAAAATTACCATACTAAGTACTCATTTACTGTTTTATACGTAAATTGTTCAAAAACTTGTAATGAAGATTGTAAATGTAGTAGTTACTTTGATTACAACTATAATTATCACTAAATACGTCCAATGTGGTTGTTTGTTGTAAAATATCTCATCGATGATATAATTTACAAAAGAGAGGACTGTAGTTACAAAAAGAACAACTGGATTACAAGAATAAGGACTTGAAAAGTTTTAGGTCTGATATGATTATTTACCATATAAACAAAGCATTTGTTGTAGCAGTGGTAAAGTGATTGTTTTTTTTTTTTGTAAATAGGATCATATTTCAAGTAAGGACAAAATATTGTTTACTCCCTATACTTATAGGGAGTCGACGTTTCAGTCTCTCGCCTTTCAATTTCACCTAAAAACTCTCTAAACTCTCCAATTTCACCCGATTTGTCCTTGCCGTCAGTTTTCATTCAAAATCTCTGTTAAATTGCTGACATGGCATTCCTTACACCCTGAAATGTCTATAATACCCTCAGTTATTTTTTTATTTTATTTTATTTTATTTTATTTTATTATTATTTTTTTACCTCTTCTTCTTCTTCCCCTCTCTCCTCCTCCGTTTATCTCCATCCTCTTCTTCACTGCAACCTTCAGCCACACCAACCTCTACCCCATGTTCCGTTCTTGATTAAACCCAACAAAGACTCTTCCTTTCTCTGAATTCCCCCAATTTCAATTGCCCCCATTTTTAACTCTCTAGGGCTTTCACAACTCTCACCTACCTCCATATCCTTTCTATCTCAACCATGGACGCCACTGTCTCCCAAACCCCAATTCCCTACCCGAACCCGTCGTCCGGCCCATACGTGCTGGCATTCCGCGACCCGAAAACTTGGGCCAAAGCCTACAGAGAGTGCGAGTCCAATATCCTACACCAATGCGAGGTCGGGTCGAGAATCGGGTGCACCATCATCGCATCGAGCATGTGTAAACCGCTGTGGTGGCGGTTTCTAATGGGCAAAAAGCATCGGACTTGAAGTAGAGGACGGAGTGCGAGGAGAGAGAGACGGAGGGGTGTTTCGCTCCGAATTGTAGGGCGGGTGGGCTGGTTGGTTGTTCCGGTGAGGTTGATCGGGTTTTAGGTGGTGGCAGTGAGACTTTGAAGTTGTAAATATGGGCATTGTAAATGTATGTTTTGTTGATCACACCAGTAAGGTGGGGTTCGGAGTTGAGACCATGGAACCCTCCCCATAATCCCTCAATAAAGGTAAAAGCTTCAACCTTTACTTCACATTTTTCCTTAATTTTATCAAATTTTTTTTTTTTAGCTTAAGTTCTTGTTATGTGATTGAGAATTGGATATATGAGTTAGGGAAGTGTTTCGAATTAGGGTTGGTAGGGTTTTGTGTTGTTTTTGGACAGTTGTTAAGTTTGCAAGGGCTACTGGGAAGGTTTGGAGGAGAAGAAGGACGAGAAAGGTTTGGAGGAGGAAGATGTGGAAGACGAGGAGGGCTTGAAGGGATCCGAGGAGGAGTTGGAAAATGAAGAAGATTCGAATCAGGATTTGGAAGAGGAGTCGGATGAAGATTTCGATGATGATGGAGGCGGTGGGCGGTGGCGGAGGGGAAAATGGAGGTGGTGGTGGCTGATGAGGAGGAGGAGATAGATGGTAAATGATGGTTTTAATGATCCAACGACGAGAGAAGAGTGCATGGAGGATCTGTTGCTTGTGTGCAGTCAGATGGAGTTGAGTATGAAACAAGGCGACAAAGAGAATATAAACAGAGGCGGAGAGAGGGGAAGAAGAAGAAGAGGTAAAAAAAAAAAAAATTAAAAAAAGAGAAAAAAATATAAAAGAAATAATAACTGAGGGTATTATAGACATTTCAGGGTGTAAGGAATGTCACGTCAGCAATTTAACAGAGATTTTGACGAAAAACTGACCGCAAGGACCAATCGGGTGAAATTGGAGAGTTTAGAGAGTTTTTAGGTGAAATTGAAAGGCGAGGGACTGAAACGTCGACTCCCTATAAGTATATGGAGTAAACAGTATTTTGTCCTTCAAGTAATTATCATGAAAACAACCATAATTACAACGTTATAACTCAATTGTTGTAATTTATAGTAAAATGCATTATCAAATGAGTAATTATCTCATGGATGATGAGATTTACACAAGAAAAGTATTAAATTACATAATATAGGACTTTAATACACAAGTAAGGACTCATGCCTCATTTACAATAGGGTATTTTGCATCAACAGTGTCTGGAGACTTGGGTGACTGACAATATGATACCCGAACTTACAAAGTTATCAAAGTAATACCCAGACTCAATTTTTCGTATCTCCGTCATACCCGCGGTCATTTTCCGTCACGGAGCTGTTAACTTTACCACGTGCAACGCACGTGAGTCATAAAATGAAGATAAAAAGACTGATTTACCCTAAATCTAGCATTTTTTTTTACACCCTTCTCCACCTCTCGTCTTCTTCATCTACACTCTCGCCCAGTCCCCCCCCACCCTACTCTCTTCAACTTTTTCTGTTGATCTGACCAAAAGTCTTAGTGTCGCACAAATGGAAGACCCTTTTCTTGCCTCCTCTCTTTCCCAATCTCTGTTTTCAGCTCTTCAATTCTGACCCAAGGTGAGTTGAAGAAAATTGCCGCCTACAAGGTCGTCGAGTCCGGCATGATCTTCAACCTCGGCTCCGACTCCACAGTCAAACAAGCCGTGGATCGCATCGGCGAGCTTTTGCAACATCATCGGAATCATCACTTCCGAGAACATCCACCAACAAGTCATCGATCTCTCTTATAATTCCATTATCCAACCTCCATGATTACCCGATCCTCGATCTCGCTATAGACGGCGCCTGAGTTTGAATTTCGATGAAGAAATTGAGTAGATGAGATAAAGATTTGTGTTCTGGGTTTTGAAAATTTCGCTTCTTTTTTGGACGAATCTTAGAAATTAAGGATTTGGGATTGAGTTTTTGATTTTTGGTTGAGCTAGGGTTTAGATGAGTCCACCTGCTGTGCTGAATAAGGAAGATACAAAGCCGGAGGTTTCTGCATCCAACAATTCGAATTCAGGAACTGGAGATTCAGACCCTGTCAAGGCTCGATTTACTAATTTGTGCAAGGTTGGTTTTTCACCGTGACCTAAACCTAGTCAAGGGCCGCTGCAGGTACCTCTTGAGAGAGAAAATGGTGGAAGGTGCTGGGTTCAGAACATGAACGAATTAACAATTGCTGAAATTTTCTTCTTTTGCATTTTGGCTGGGTTCAAGAACATAAAAATGATGAATTTCTGGATTCAAGTGTTGCAATCTAGTTGTTTTCTTGTCCTTTGAATCTTGAATGTTTGTTTTTGTGTTTTTGATTGATTTCAAGTTTTTGATCTATTCATTTGGTTTTCTTCTAGATGGCTTCAGTAACCATCTGGAAATTTTTGGGCTTAGAAATCTGGGTTGGCCATTTGGTGTTCATATCCACCTGGTTTTGGTGTTGATGATGAGATTGTAAAGCAGATTCTCTGGTCGATATGCCAAACATATCATCTCCTTCTCACCTTGGTCTTGAATCGAAAGGCACCCCATTATTTTTTAGGCATTTTCTGAATCCAAGTTTGGGAATGAGTTTGGTCAGGGTTTTTGTCCGAGTGTTGTTATTTTGGAAGAATTTGAGGATTTGATCGAGTTTAGGATGATATCAATTGAAAAAGTCTTTTTTGCCCTCCGTCAACGAGTCACGTGCGTTGCACGTGGTCAAATTTGACGGCTCTGTGACGGAAAATGACTGTGGGTATGACGGAGATACAAAAAATTGAGTCTGGGTATTACTTTGATAACTTTGTAAGTTCGGGTATCATATTGTCAGTCACCCAAGTCTCCAGACACTGTTGGTGCAAAATACCCTTTACAATATATACATAAAGTTTTACCACTTTGACAGCAATTCATTGTCACATTAGTAAAATGGTTCTTAGACTTGTAATATAAAAAATTACCACAAGTAAGAGCTTGATTACTACTTCTACAACAATTCGTTGTCTCACCGGTGGTTCTTAAACTTATAATATTGAAGAATTACCACAAACACAACCTTGGTTATTACTTTGGACCTCAATTGCTGTAAAATCTAGAAAAAAACATTGTCAAATAAGTAAATAACTCCAAAACGACAGTAATTACAAAATAGACAATCTTATTACACCGTAAATCACCGCAAATTTACTTAAATATATAAAGTTTTACCATTATAGCAACCATTCGTTGTTTTATTAGTAAAGTGGTTCTGAAAACTTGTAATAGTTAAGTATTAAAACTTAATACAATTAAATTATCACTTTTTACCACAATTCATTGTTTTATTGGTAAAACGTTTCTCAAACTTGTTATAGTGAAATATTAACACTAATTACAACTTGACTACCGCTTTTTATAATAATTCGTTCTATCATCAATTATACCACTTTGTGTTGGAATATTGAAGCATTATCAAAATTACAACCTTAATTACTACTATTGACCATAAAAAAAGAACATGGTTAGTCAAGTGAATTTTTTTTTTCTCGGAACTGTGAATATGGTTCTTCTCTATCTGCCTTTATTTTCCTTTTTCTTTCTGCTTCCTTCTTCCTTCTTCCTTCTTCCTTCTTCCTTCTTCCTTCTTGGTCCATAGTTGAAATTCTAACGTGTTAGATCCATGGCGGCCTGAACATCACTCCGCTATCACTTCTCCGCTGCAGTTCTCTCCATCCTTAGTTTCTCTTGTCTTTGAATTTACAAAAATCTAATAGAAGAAGCCCCAAAACCCCCAAATCAGAATTCCCAAACCCTAAAGTTTTCATTGGGTTGGGTATTTTGGAGCTGTTTAGGTTCAGGCAACTGATGTAAAGCTTGTTACTTACTTAAACTCATGTTGTGAGACAGTGTGGCCTGAAAATACACATTGGTTGAAACTTGAAACAGACTAGCTAAGAGAATTTTGTAAACTTCCACCTACTGTTAACATCAGTTAAATTGTAACATCAAAATGGTGTAAGAGCTGTCAGCTCACTCTAAACCTCTGATGATGCATTTATGTCAGATTATGTTCGAATCCTCATTTTAGGTATGCATTATTAGAAACATAACAACATTCGAATCCTCATTTTAGGTATGCATTGGATTAGAAACATAACAACATTGCCGGATAAGAAATGTGTTTAAGCCACCAACTTGTCCTTAATGTTTACTTATAGTGATGAAAATTTTATAATTAGGTTGTGAGGGATGGAGATTTTCTCTTTTCTAAAGTCTGAATTGTTGAAATTCTGTTTCATATTGGATTGTCTATCTCTGCAACTTTCTTTTGTTTGATATTCTTTGCTTTTGTGAAATTTCATGTGACTATGTTATCAAAACTGATTTAGTCTGGCAAGGCTTCTGATAAGTTGTTGTTTACGTACTTCCCTTTCCTGGGGTTAGGTGTTTTGGCCATACTGCGTGGGCTGCTGACAACTTCCAGGTCGAGTAGTTCAATGATTGGGAAGAGACCTATGCTAGGCAGGAAAAAGAAGGCTTGAGATACACAACTCACTGACTCAGACTTTGTAATTCTATCATCATTTTGGGGGTTTCATATTTGTCATTTTTTCTGATTGAAATGCTCATTGTGTTTGTGACCTCAATCTTTTGATGAAACTAATCTTACGAATGAATGACAGATTTATACAAAAGGATTCGTTGGTAGTTCCATATATCCTAAATATGATCAATTTCCTTTCTTTCAATGTTAGATATCCTTTGCTTTGATGCTCAACTCCTTAGAGATTGTATACTAATACTCTGATAAACTGCTTTCATCTCCATTTGTATTAACATGAAACATCCCTGCTTTGGTTCATATGAAGAAAATATTACCAAAGTATTAACAAACCCTAATCAATTGACATTATGTTTGGTCTAATTTTCTAGCCCAAATCATTCTCCAAGAGTAAAATACTATAACCTATCTAAACCATTATGCTCTTGATGCCAAATAAGGTTCTCCACTTTCAATAACATATCACAGATATCAAATACTACATGTAAATATAAGCATACCACACAAAAGTCTAGCTACGCTTACATCTTCATGTTATTTATATTTTTGATTGGGAAAACTAGGTAAAATAATGCAGTTCAGAGGACTTGATGCACTGTTAACATAACAACTTAATTCTTCTTATTGGTGATCAAACTATAACAAGACATCAATCGGTTAAGATTCACAATGGAGGAGTCCTAAAAGTGATCATAATGTGTTATTTAAAAAAAATAATAATAAATACTCATGTCATTAACAATGCTAGTTTCAACAGATCACCTACATATTAGAGAAATTATATACTAATGAAACAACTTCCAACCAAACAATAGCATAGATTTACCAAACATATAAACACAGCCATTATCATTCTTGTTTATTATTCTCAGATACCTTGGGTTCACAACAACACAAATCAAGAAGCATTGTTGCTGGGGCTTGTGCTAGTGTGAGTGTAGTGCTATGACTGCTATCCCCGGTATTGGTTGAAGCTTTTGCTGGGCGTCTTGCTTGTCAGGTGGTGGAACAATTTGGGTTGTCACCGGTTGTGTTTGAAACTTATTGTCTTCAGTTAGCCAATGCTATACAGGCCGAGGGTGAAGATACCTCTAAGCTTAGTAGGTTGGTGGATGATATTGTTCACTCTATGTCTTCTCTTCAGAATTGTTTGTTTGCTCATGTTGTTAGGGAAGCTAATGTTTTAGCTCATAAGTTGACTAAGTGTGCTCTAGACGCAGGTTTATTGATTTCTTGGTGTGGACCAGTTCCCACAATATTGGAGGATCTCCTCTCTACCTAATTAATGTAATCTCTTTGATTCTTTTAATATAGCCTGTCGTTTCGAGTTCAAAAAACAAAAAAAGAAGCATAACACAAATAAGCCTACAAGAAGTGGGCAAAAGAAAGAAATACCGTTTAAGCAGCTAGCTATAAATGCTTAACTGACACTATAACATACTAGGCAGTGAGTCCTAAACTATAGGAGAAATAAAAGATTAATGGGCTTTCTAATCTTTATCGCAAACAATAGACATTGCCTCGACTATTATCCCCCCTAAATATGATATAAACATGAGGTCAATAAATTCTATGTTTGCCAAGGATGGGACTATGATGTCCATGCACTAGCAGAAGCCATTGCCTCCAGCACGGAACTTAACTTAATTACAACTGTACCCAATTTCGGATTCCAGAGAATGCTAGAAATTAATAACAAATAAAGAATAATTAGACAGATCCACCACACATGAAGCAAGGGCTAGCTACTCGAAGATATATAGTTGTTACGTATTTTCATAAATAAATTGCAATACTGGTGATATCTGTATCAGAGCTAGCAATATCTTCGCAGTCCCAATTGCTAGCTCTGGAAGTTGGGGGATAAAACAGCCGTTATTTAGCAGTCCAATTCATAAATAATTAAAGAAAGAAGAGTAGGAAGTAAAGCAATCCAAGAGTTTCATAGCTAGACAACAAGCAACAACAGTACGCTACACATAATACATTATCGATCCCTACTCTAGTCATAGCAAGACGTAAACAAGCCAAGCTAGCTAGGTCTCGAGCTTAAAAGAGGCTCATCATTTGGATCAACGACTCTTAGTTTTGTACTTGGACTCGTCAATCGGAACACCCTCCTCAGCAGCACGCTCTCCTCCGGACTCGTCCTTGGTGCTGAGTCCACCCTTCTTGCCCATCTCATGGTACCCTTCATGGCCTATCTGCTCCTTCCTTGTCTGCCCTCCCTTCTCCCCTCCCTTGTGTCGTCCTTCATTACCATGCAAGCACAAAACGTTAGCTAAACTAATGAAAACAAATTAACACACGTACAAAGCATGTTACACTATAGCCAAACTAATACGTACCTTCAGCAAGGTGCTCCTGATCCTCGAGGCTCTTGCCACCAGTTCCACCGGGAACAACAATCTCTTCCCGCCGTGCTTTTTCGTCCAGCTCTGCCCTCTTCTGGGGAACCCTTCTCTCCTGTTCCGAGGCCATGATTTTCTTATAAAGTTAAAGCTCTCAATACTTTGTTTCTCTTATCTATGACCTTCGATCAATTGACGACGAGTTGAAATGTGAGGTATTAATTGGCTTCTTATAATATAGGATTAAAGGAGCTTAATTGAAAGGTGACTGTCTGACTGAAGGTCTGGAGCGGCAAAGAAAGGATGTACTGACACGGTATGCATGGCTAAACGCGGCTGATGGACAGATGTACAGGGACACGTACGCTGGTGCTTTTGGATATGTATATTATTACGAATGACACGGGTCCAAAGTCCATAGCTTTGTGGTGACATACTGATTCGATCAGACCGATCCATAGCTTTGTACTTATCTTCTTATACATCTTCCTTGTTACTTTTTTTTTTTTTTTTCAGGGTACCTGGAGATCGATCGAATCTTCTCGTCATTATACCAAAGTCAAAGTGGGTATTTCGATCTTTAATGTATAGCTAGAATGCTAGATCCCTGCCACAGTTTCATTCGAAAAAAAATAAGAAGAAGAGAAGTTCATCCGATGAATGTTCTTAAAAGCCAAGCAATGTGCATTCTTAAAAAAAAAAAAAAAAAAAAAAAACGAAAATGATTTGTGGTCTCAACGTTAGGTGTCATGCTATGTATCTACACACATCACCTATTTGTTATTGAAAATAAAATTTGTATTTACTTACATGACATGACACCTAGGATTTGAGACCACAAATTTTAGGTCTAATGAAGTCTCGTATCATTGCCCAGACAAAAACCACGTACTTAATTTGATTTATAGTGTAAATGCGTTGAAGTAGCAAAACTAAATCGTTGTGCTTGAAAAACGCAACCAAGCTCAATCTCTAAAACCTCCCCAAAGTACGCCTCTCCAAAAATCTACTTAAATAAGGATGAGAGACAAAAAAAGAAAACTCATTTTATATCTTGCGTCACAAGGAATTTGAATTCGATATGAAAATTTGGAATATCCTTCTACTCCGGCATCTGTCGGTCCAGGATCAAAAGCAACCATTTAGCTTCTACTGTGAGGACAAGTACTGATCTCCTCTATCATGAACCAACTTTTCTGGAATTCAAGTCCCGGATACTTGTAGAGTTGTACGTAGTCCAAAATTTTGTTTCAGTTCCTGAAATGTCCCTAGCTATATGGCAATATAAGTGCTGATTGCTTCTATTTGGTGTTTCCCCTGGTTTTGCTTTCTGCATCTTGCCCTTGCATTGTTTTATCCTGCTGTGTTACAAATCAAAGTCCTAAATTCCAGTTAATTTTTCTAACTTAATCAGGTACCAAAATCTTTTGGGATGTGATAAAGCGGCACTTGTTATTAAAACAGAAATTACTGGGTACAAACTTTCACTACTTTATTATACAACAAACGACAACCACGTTCACTGGTCGTTACACACTTGCAACACACAACAGAAGCAGTACATGCATACTAGCTAGTACAATCCTGTCTAGTCTTCAGCGACTCTTAGTTTTGTACTTGGACTCGTCAATTGGAATGCCTTCCTCCGCAGCACGCTCTCCACCGGACTTCTCTATGGTGCTCAGACCACCCTTTTTGCCCATCTCATGATACCCTTCATGACCTATCTGCTCCCTCCTCGTCTCGCCTCCCTTGTGTCGCCCTAGTTCATTTTCAAGTGCACACAGCATTAATCTAAATTGTAAACAAACATATATAACATGTACAAGCACTTGGGCGCTCGCGCGCGCGCGCGCGCACACACACACATATATATATATAACAGAAAAAAAAAAGTACAATTAAGCACTCATGCACAGAGCCGCAGAGACTAAAAGATACCTTCAGCAAGGTGTTCTTGAGCTTCAAGACTCTTTCCACCAGTTCCACCAGGAACAACAGTCTCTCCCCGCCTTGCTTTTTCTTCCAGCTCTGCCCTTTTCTGCGGATTCCTTCTCTCCTGTTCCGATGCCATGGTTTCTTAAAATCTCACTCCTTTTGTTCTGCTACTATTTTCTCACACACACTTTGTATGCACTTTTCTAACTCCTGTTGACGACGAATTGAACCAGGAGGAATGCTTCAATTCCTTATATATGGAGGAGCTTCGAATGTGTGTAGCAGAGGCAGAGAAAGGAGGAGCTGACACGTAATACGGTAATAGGGTAAAACGCGGCTGACAGAGAGAGTGGGATATGCTACTTACGACACGCAGATGCTTTTGAACAGTGGATGATATGCAGTAGGAGTGACACGAGTCCATGCCTTTGTGCATGGTGACTGTTTACCGTAAGAATGTGAAAGTACTAGAATGGCCTAGAGGGGGGGTGAATAGGCAATTCACAATTATTTGCAATCAATTTTCCTGGACGTTGTTGAGGGATTGGAAAAGGCTATCTATCCCTAACCAACAGTATAAAGCATTTAACATATGCAAGCATAAGAATAAATAACAGAAAAGTAAAGAACACAGGAAAATGTTTACGCAGTAAAACCCTCAAAGTGAGGTAAACAACTGCGGGCCTCAGGCCAAGTGCTTAAGCACACACTATAAAATGGTAAACAAAATACAAGGTACACTTACAACCTCTCGGATAACTCTGGACTCGGTTATCTCTAGCTAAACTCTTTTAGCCAGTTGAACTACCTCTCAGTATTTTGTCTACAGCTTCTAAATGTGCTTCACTTGTCTTGAAGACATCGGCCTTGAAAACTCAAACATATTTGATTTTCTCAACTGAACTCATCGGTGTTTAATACAAGAGAATATCAAGAAAGAAATATACTCATGACTAACTTATTCTCTTGAACTTTGAACTCAGACCTACACCACCGAAAGACACAAAAACTTATGGAGCCAAAGCATTCTTTTTATACACACAGACTTCTTAGAAGAACTTTGTTAAACACACAAAGTACAACCCGTCAATGCACTCCAGCCTGCAAGATAAAAAGAAAAGAGAGCACAATGATTTAATTAAATCACCCACATGGAGACTTAATTAAATCAACCACATGATGGTACACAGCACTATCATTTAATCACAATTGTCACCAAAAACACTTTTCTGGCGTGCAGAATCTTTGAAGCAGAGCACTAGCAGTTGTCACAAAAGTTGACGACCTCAGGATTGAAGATAGCTAACAATCCTGATATTTAAGTTTTGTATATGGGGAATGCCAACATATAATTCATATACTAACAGAATGATCATTTGGCATTCCTATACAAAACTATGCTCTGCTAATCCTAGACTCTCAGAATCTATTTTCCATCATATCAAACACTTCCATTGCTCCTGAAACAACCAAAAACAACATACCAAGTAAGAAGCAACTGAAAATGAAATAACCAAAAGTTTAAGAACGTCAACAGTTAACATCCAACAAAAGTCACAAAAACATCAGAAACTATCCAGAAACATCAGAAGCATCTTCTCCCCCTTTTTGTCTAGGAATGGCAAGGGGGTTCTAATCAATATACTCAATACGGACACCAGTTGGGAGAGAAAAGTGATAGGTTCCCATGTCAACGGAGAATGGATCACACAGAACAGCAGTATCTTCTACAACATTTTCAACAGGCTCAGTATCCTCCACACAAACATGCTCGTCAGGAATAGTGGAAGTAGAGCAATGATTAGTGTCAGGAGATGCAGCAGCAGCAGAGCGAGGCGTCGGCGGAGAGGCAAGAGATTCATCAGCAGCCGGTGGATGCATATCACGAATGTAATGCAAAAACAACTGCTCAAGCCCATGAATGCGGGTAAGCAGTGTATCAATCTGTGAAGTAACTCCATGGAATAAGGTTCGAAGACCAAGAACATGATCTTCAAAAACTTTTAGCATGATCACAGTATCGATATGAAGTCCTCCATCAAGTGCCTGACCGGTACTCCGAGCTAATGTCGAGTTTGTCACAGGAGTAGGTGGGATGCCAATATCATCTCCATGAATAAAAGAAGCACCAAAAATATGACAGATTCTAGTGATGATGGAGGGGAACACAAGAGCAGCACGAGAAGCATGACGATGTGTAACAGCAGCATGACGGATAGAGGTATAAATGTAATGCTCAGGAGGAAGGTAATGGCTCTGCAGATTTAATGCATGTATCATAGCAGCTTCACTTGGGAAAATCTTGCTGGTTTGCGAGGTTGGATAAAGCATGTTGCGAACTAAGTAACCAAGGAGCCGAACCCATTCATCCATTTGCCCGCTTGAAAGATATGGAGGACTGATCCGTGGAGTGCTGCGATATAAGGCATGGATCAGTGTGTTAAGATCAGGATTGGCAAGGAATGGAGCAGCAGTGAGAATGGCGTCCTTGCGAGGAGATGGAGGAGGTGGAGCAAATGCTGAATCCGAACTGGAACCGGACAAGGAGGACGCAGAAGGAGGCAGTGATGAGAGGTGCGATCGTGAAGGAGAGGGCGCTGGAGGAGTATTGGAGGTCCGAAGGTTTGCCAGGCGAGAGGAGGCCCTTGTTGGTGCCAGTGGTGGAGTCATACCAAACCGGTCAGAGGAAGACTGTCGAGATTTGCCACCTCGAGTGCGGGCCATGGTGGTGGACAAAAAGACGAGAAGGACTTGGGACAAAAGAGGTGAAAACGGCGTGTTGAAAGAGAAAAGAAACAAGACAAACCCTAAAAAGAGAAAGATGTTATTTTAAAGTAAATTTTTTTTTTTCTTTTAAAACAACAACAACACCAAAATAATAATAATAACAATAAACACAACAACTCCCCCTCAAACTGCTATATACTGAGACAACTCCCCCTCAAACTGAGCTAGAAGGAATAAAAAAGAACTTGAAAGTGAAGTAGGCAACGAGCCAAGACCAAATCCCTGAAGAAGGTCAGTGAGTATCAATGAAACATGCAGAAGCAAAGATTTTAACAATTTACTCACTTACAGCGTTAGATACAAGAAAGATGAGTACCATGAGTAGCCAGCCAACTTAGGGAAAGTAGACATGAACAAAATAGGTGCTCACTTATCTTGAATGAATAGTGAACAAGAATCAATGTGGGGTTGTAATCCAATCGAAGTAGCCGAACTGAGGTCATAAATGAGAACAAGTTCATGTGCAAGGATTCAACTATAACAATTTTTTTTTTTTTTTTTTTAATAAGAGCACAAACTTAATGACCCATGTAGCGAGTTTTACGCCAGTGACTCTCAGACCAGGTGGTCTTAAGGCACTAAGTATAACAAGGATACTCCAAGGACTTATCAACTCGAGTCACAAGTTATAATATCAACAACCACCGGGGGACCAAACCATTCCTGTTTCTATCCCAAAATCTCATATCGTTCGTCACGACCGAGACCTGTTTACTTTGGGAATAGCCTGGCCAAACTCCTTCAAGAGAATATTTCTTTCATGTGAATATGGAAGGGCCAAGAAAATGCACACTAAAATAATGAACTTTAGAAATTTTAAACCTCAAGTCCAGACAACCTTTTGACAAGATGTAATCCTCACAAGAGATTCAAGTGTGCATGTGAGTAGATCAAGTAATAAGAGTGAAACACAGACCTTGAATCATACTAGACTCCCAGGTTGGCTAGGTAACAAGGTCGCACCACTTAACATTGTTTTACCAGTAAGCATGAAATCAGGAATCATATGCTTTAGCTAGATTTCAAATTCCTCATGACCATCACAGGGATTGCAGACAGGCATGCAATCCATTCACTAGAATTAAGAACTAAAAATTCCTGGACAAACCATGCATCGATACAAACTAAGTAAAACACACAAGCATGATGCATATGTAATCAAAGTTTAGCACAGACCCCAATAGCTTTACGAAGTGATTCGAAACGAGTGTGATCAAGGGGTTTAGTAAGCAAATCAGCTAACTGATGTTCAGTGGGCACAAAGTCAAGTTCAAGTATGTCTTTTTCAACTAAATCGCGAATGAAATGATATCTAATATCAATGTGTTTAGTACGAGAATGTTGGACAGGATTCTTTGATATATTAATAGCACTTGAATTGTCACAAAAAATGGCAAGCTTACCTTGATTGAAACCATAATCCATGAGCATTTGTTTCATCCATAACATCTGTGTACAGCAACTTCCAGCTGCAACATATTCCGCTTCAGCAGTGGATAGAGAAATGCAATTCTGCTTCTTGCTATGCCATGATACCAGGTTGTTTCCAACAAAGAAACACCCACCGAAAGTGCTACGTCGATCATCCAAGTTTCCTGCCCAATCTGAGTCCGAGTAACCTGCAACTTCCACGTTAGTCTCAAAAGTATAAAAAATACCAAACTCGGACGTACCTGAGACATATCTGATGATGCGCTTAACTGCCTCAAGATGAGATAATTTGGGATTTGCTTGATGACGTGCGCACACACCAACACTGAACGAAATGTCTGGTCTACTTGCAGTAAGATATAGTAGACTCCCTATCATGCTTCTGTATAGTGTTTGATCAACACTTTTTCCAGCAATATCCTCACTTATTTTTATGCTCGTGCTCATGGGTGTGGGGATTGCAGTTGCTGTTTCCATCCCAAACTTTTTCACCAAGTTTTTTGCATACTTGGATTGTGACAGAAACATACCTTCTTGTAGTTGTTGAACTTGCAAACCCAGAAAATAATTCAATTCACCACACATGCTCATTTCAAACTCACTTTCCATCGCCGTAGTGAACTCTTTCACAAGAGTTACAGAGGTAGACCCAAATATGATGTCATCCACATATACTTGGGCGATCAATATGTGCTTGTGAAATCTCTTAACAAAAAGAGTTTTATCCACTGCCCCACGCTCATAACCTTTGCTCAGTAAGTGAGCAGACAGACGCTCATACCAAGCCCTAGGGGCTTGTTTCAATCCATACAAAGCTTTCTTTAGTTTGTAAACATGATCAGGATTGTGAGGGTCTGTGAATCCCTGTGGCTGTTCTACATAAACATGTTCATGTAGAACACCATTCAAAAAGGCACTCTTAACGTCCATTTGATAGACTTTAAACCTAAGGTGACAAGCAACAGCAAGCAAGAGTCGAATTGATTCTAGTCTTGCAACCGGGGCAAAAGTTTCATCAAAATCTAGACCTTCTACTTGAGCATATCCTTGAGCTACAAGTCTAGCTTTATTTCTAGTGACAAAACCTTTCTCATCAGTCTTATTTTTAAAGATCCATTTAGTTCCAATAACATTGCAATTTTTAGGTCTAGGAACAAGAAGCCACACATCATTCCTACTAAACTGATTAAGTTCATCATGCATTGCATTAATCCAATCATCATCACACAGGGCTTCTTTAACATTTTTAGGCTCAATCAATGAAATGAAACCAATATGTGAGATTTCATGGATCCTATCAATATTATTTTCCAGGAAACAGATTAAGGCAGATTCACATACCGTATTTGACACTTGCCTTCTGGTTTTTAAGCCATCGTTCAGACCACCTATGATATCCGAAATAGAATGGTCTTTTTGAACTTGCTTATGTCCTTGTCTATGTACTGAAGAAGCACCAAATAATTCCTCATTGATTTTATTTGGCTCTTGGTCACTTTCACACTCAGATTGTCCTTGATTATTGTTAAGAGGAGAGTAATCATCATCTGCAAAGAAAGGCACAGAGTGAGCAACAGAGTCATCAATAGTTACATTGATCGTTTCAAGAACAGATTTTGTTCTCTTGTTGTACACTCTATAAGCTCGACTATTTGAAGAATATCCAAGGAAAATTCCATTATCACTACGAGCATCAAACTTTGCAAGATATTCTCTATCACGAAAAATAAAACAAGGACTACCAAAGGTTTTCAGATGACTTACATTGGGTTTCTTACCTTTCCATAGTTCATAAGGGGTTTTCTCAGTACCTGATGGAAGAAAAACACGGTTTGTGGTGTAACATGCTGTGTTGACAGCTTCTGCCCAGAAAATGTGAGCAATTCCAGAACCATTCAGTAATACTCTTGCCATTTCAATCAAAACCTTGTTCTTCCTTTCAACAATACCATTTTGTTGAGGTGTGATAGGAGCAGAATATTCATGCATAATTCCATGTTCATCACAAAAATTATCAAAAGATGAATTTTGAAATTCAGTTCCATGATCTGTTCTAATCCTAACAATGCTAGTATTCAAAGAGCTTTTCTCATTTAAAATCCTTTTGCATAGCCCTTTAAAACTAGAGAAAGCATCAGATTTTTCTCTCAAAAAGTTTACCCATGTGAATCGTGTAAAATCATCAACAAGGACAAGTATATACTTCTTACCTCCTATACTTTCTTTCTGAATGGGTCCAACTAAATCCATGTGCATTAGATCCAAGGGTTGGGAGGTTGTGATTTCATTGATTACACGGTGTGAACTCCTTGTTTGTTTACCAAGCTTGCAACTTTCACAGACAATATCTGTTTGTCCACTTAATTTTGGTAAGCCACGTACGCCTTCCTTGCTAGACAACTTCACAAGATCTTGAAAGTTGATGTGCCCCAACCGTTGGTGCCAAAGTTCCAAAATATCACTTGTGGTTTTGACCTTCATGCATACCTGAGACATGTTAGTTTCATTTGCATGAATGCAGAAACAATTATCTTTGGACCGCTTTCCTCCCATGATACTTTTGCCAACATTATCAAGTACAACACAGTTATCTTTGTTGAAATAAACACCTTCATAATCATCACACATTTGACTCACACTGATCAGATTTGAATGCAACCCTTCCACATATAAAACATTCTGTAAGTTGGGGATACCTGGTGTGCAAACACTCCCTTTACCAATTACCTTTGCTTTCCTTCCATCTCCAAAAGTAACAGATCCACATGTGAACTCGTCTGAGAAAGACGTGAACCAGCTCTTGTCACCTGTCATATGTCTAGAACAGCCACTATCAATGTACCAAGTATCAGCCCTTCTTGCTGCTAACACAGTTAAGGCGACAAGACAAGTTGCTTCAATAAAATTTGAATTATTTTGATGCAAACAAGTATTATCAAACACAGATAAATCAGAGGAAGGAATATTTACAGAAGCAACATGACAAGAGTGTGAACCTTTTTCTACCCAGACTTGTTTTAATTTTGGAGTTGAAGACCTTGGGATTGAAACCAGCTTTGTAATCCTGTTAACTTCTTTCAGATGTTCTTTCAATTTGTTATGCAAGAACATGTTTTGAACTGACCTTTTAGACACACTGGATACTTGGGAGTGTTTCTTGAGACGATTACACCTGGGTCTAATGTGACCAAGCATACCACAGTAGTGACATACGGGAACAAACCTTTTAAAAGGAGGAGGAAATTCATTCTTAGGAGTCATTTTTTCTTTCACAAACCTGATGAGTTTTGAGTCCTTAAAAGAAGTGCTGTAAGAGAATCCTATTCCCTTCTTGTCCCCTCCAACTTTTCCAATGCCTATCATTTTTGAAACTTTGTAAGAACTTATTGAAAACTTTAAAAAATTTTCTTGAGATTCTTTCAAAGAAAATTCTAAGCTCAGTTTTTCAGAAGACAAGGAGTTAACAAGACTAATTTGGGTATCCAAATTATCTTGTAAGCTCTTTATACGCCCAACATACACTGACTTCTCGATCTCCCAGTTTTTTGTGCAGGATTGCAAGTGCTTAGCAATCCCCTCCTTTTCTTGTTCTACCAGACAAAGTTTTTCACTCAAAGATTGATTTAGCTTCAACATTTTGGTCGAGGCTCTACACATTTCTTGGTATTTGTCAGCCATGGCTTGATCATTTGTTTCTTCATCATCAAGATCCTTTTCTTCGTACTCACATGAGGATGAAGGATGAAGAGCAGCAGTTAAGGCAACGTTGTCTTCACCACACTCAGATTGAGTGTCAGACTCAGAATCACTCCAGGTTGTGTTCATAGCCTTATTTGAACGAGCCTTGAATCTCTTATTTCCACAATCTGCCGCAAGATGTCCGAAACCCTGACACTCAAAACACTTAGGTTTATCAACAGAAGGTTTCTTATAGGTAAACCTAGCTTTAGTGTCTTTTTCAGAAGAATAGTCACCGCTCATATTTCTCCTAGAACTAGACCCAGAGAAGTTCTTGGAATTTTGAAACGAATTACCAGACCTTAAAAACTTTTTGTAATGTTTGGTTAAGAGAGCAAAGTCTTCAGCAGTAAAATCGGAGTCACTATCCTTTTCCTTTACTAACTCTTTTGGCTTTTCATCCACTTTCCTAACAGCATTCAAGGCAATGGTTTTTACTTTCTTATCTGGCCTGATTTTCATTTCAAAAGTTTGAAGATTCCCAAGAAGTTCATCTAAGGTATAGGTATCTAAATCCTGAACTTCTTCAATGGCAGTTTGTTTATTTTGAAAACTCAAGGGTAAGGACCTAAGGAATTTCTTTACAATCCTATTCTCAGCAATAGGATCACTAAGACTATCACACTCATTCGTCACATTTATAAGCCTAGAATGAAAATCATCAATGGACTCATCATCTCCCATAGTCATTGTCTCAAACTCAGAAATTAATTTCTGAAGTTTCTGAGTCCTAACTTTCTTGTTTCCTTCATAAGTCATTTGAAGAAGATCCCATGCCTTCTTCGCAGTCTTACAAGTTCCAATACGCTTCTTTTCTTTCATAGAAAGAGCCGTATACAAGCTGTGCCGTGCTTTAACATCATTGTTAAAATCACGTACTTCAGCTATAGACCAATCTTGCCTAGACTTAGGTTCTTTTACGGAAGCAGAACTCTCACTCTCTTTAGACTTAGTTTCCTTTGTGGGAACCTCCCACCCAAATTCAACAATATTCCAGATATGTTCATCCTGTGAATGTAAGAAGGCTTGCATCATAATTTTCCACTGAGAATAATCATTCCCATCAAAAAAAGGTGGACAGTTTATAGAGCCAGAACGTTCTCTATCTCTATCCATTCTAGACACCCTATGGAACTCACTAGGAGAACTAGTGACCTGCTCTGATGCCAAGTGAAAGTACTAGAATGGCCTAGAGGGGGGGTGAATAGGCAATTCACAATTATTTGCAATCAATTTTCCTGGACGTTGTTGAGGGATTGGAAAAGGCTATCTATCCCTAACTAACAGTATAAAGCATTTAACATATGCAAGCATAAGAATAAATAACAGAAAAGTAAAGAACACAGGAAAATGTTTACGCAGTAAAACCCTCAAAGTGAGGTAAACAACTGCGGGCCTCAGGCCAAGTGCTTAAGCACACACTATAAAATGGTAAACAAAATACAAGGTACACTTACAACCTCTCGGATAACTCTGGACTCGGTTATCTCTAGCTAAACTCTTTTAGCCAGTTGAACTACCTCTCAGTATTTTGTCTACAGCTTCTAAATGTGCTTCACTTGTCTTGAAGACATCGGCCTTGAAAACTCAAACATATTTGATTTTCTCAACTGAACTCATCGGTGTTTAATACAAGAGAATATCAAGAAAGAAATATACTCATGACTAACTTATTCTCTTGAACTTTGAACTCAGACCTACACCACCGAAAGACACAAAAACTTATGGAGCCAAAGCATTCTTTTTATACACACAGACTTCTTAGAAGAACTTTGTTAAACACACAAAGTACAACCCGTCAATGCACTCCAGCCTGCAAGATAAAAAGAAAAGAGAGCACAATGATTTAATTAAATCACCCACATGGAGACTTAATTAAATCAACCACATGATGGTACACAGCACTATCATTTAATCACAATTGTCACCAAAAACACTTTTCTGGCGTGCAGAATCTTTGAAGCAGAGCACTAGCAGTTGTCACAAAAGTTGACGACCTCAGGATTGAAGATAGCTAACAATCCTGATATTTAAGTTTTGTATATGGGGAATGCCAACATATAATTCATATACTAACAGAATGATCATTCTAGAATTCTAGAAATGGAACTTCATAAATCGAACAAAATAGTACCTATTTTCATTTGGGTAAACTCTCGGGGTTCATTTCCGGGATGAAGCTACTTGTCAACCGTTCGTTCCCTACTGTTTTTAAGTTCTATGAATAGGGTTTTTTGTTCTTTCCCTTTTGTTTCTAAGTTGTCCGAATAAGGTTTAATTTTAGGACAAGTTTAAGGTTTAGCTATTATTATACTATCATTCTAGGTACATTTTAATATTACAAAACCAAGTCAAAATATACATGTTCATTTGAAATCTCAATTCATCATAGCGAGTAAAATAGAACTTCACTCCACTTACATTAATGTGATAGGTCACCAATCAAAATTTCCTAGCCTCCAAGTTAAAAGATCCTAACCCAAAGGGTTTGGTCTAGTGGAAACTGATTATGTCTGCAAGTTGGGCAAATGTGAGCTGAATATTTAAAGAGGTACATCGTTCGATCATCCGCTTCTGCAAAACACTTTTTAGGGAGAGCTTTATCTAAATCAGGTCTCACCTCAGAGAAATAACACATTTTGCCACCATTTTTTATACCAAAAAGCAATTAAAGAGATCCTACTTCCTTCCAAAATTTGATGTCAAATATTAGAGATTGTTTGTTGAATAATTTTCTTCCAGGATTCTCCCTTGAAGACTTGATCTCCTCAACAATTGGGCCTTCCATACTTGGATCAAGGGATAATGACCATTTGTGTTATTTTGGGGTTAATTAACCCCACTTACCCAAACACTCTAAGAGATTGCCCACTTACACAATATTTTATATATTTTTTGCCCTAATACCCAATTAAGTATTTTTTTTTTATTGCTTTTTATTTATTTTGAGGACAATTTTGCCATATCCTTCTTTGTCACTTAGAGAGAGAAGTCATCGGAGACCTCGCATGACTCCGGTGACGGGTGACTGGCAGCGGACTCTGGTGACGTGAATCAGGAATCCAGCTACCTGACGGGTGACCGGATTCCGGTGTCCAATTTTATTGCCTCCTAATAATGCATAATAATCATATTATTGCCCCCAATAAACATTTTATTGTCCTCCAATAATCATATTATTGCCTCCCAATAATCATATTATTGCCCTACAATAATGATATTATTGCCCTACAATTATGATATTATTGCCACCAATAAACATATTATTGCTCCTGCACAATGCCAACCTCTCCAGATTGGGGCAATTCGTTGCCAACTTGTCCAAGCTCGCTTTGGTTGGGTTCACGTCGATAAGAACCAATTCCTGAAGGTTAGGGCAACTCTTGGCCACTGAAATCAAACCACACGGTTTGACTTCCACCCGTCAGGACACTGTCCATTGTAAAGCTCTTTCAGGCAAATTGTCTTGAGCGACAAAGCAGAAATGCCCCGCCCAATGGGCTCCACCGCAGACCCGTCCGACCCAAATACCACGGAGCCGCTTCACTGATAATTCTTCCAGCGCCAAGCAATTTTCCAGCACGGCGTTCATTCCTTTGGCTCCGAAGGTGTATGATCCACATGAGAGCTTCTTCAAACCCTTGCAGTTCTTCGCGGATGCCAGCATGCCTGCGTCGGTCAACTCGAGGCACGCGCGGAGCTTCAGGTGCTTGAGGTTCCAGCACCGCAGCGAGATGAGAGCTTCAAGTGCTTGCGTTTGGTGAAGGCGTCGAACCGAGAGAATAGGGAAAGGATGACAGGTTGTAGATCTGCCTGTGCGTTGAGGGAGAGACAGTGACGGCTCTGTCCCTTTGACCGTTAGCCACCGTCGGGGCACCAGAGAGAGAGAGAGAGAGAGAGAGAGAGAGAGAGAGAGAGAGAGAGAGAGAGAGAGAGAGAGAGAGAGAGAGAGAGAGAGAGAGAGAGTCTGAGAGGAGAGAGATAGATCAATTTCAGTTTAATTGATAGGGCAAAACTGTCATTAAATGTTAAATTAAGTAAATGAGAGTAAAAAACTCTTAATGGAGTAAATGGATAATTTTTAAGCTCAAATTGTGTAAATAGTCATTATCTCTTGGATCAAAGCTCGATTTGTCATTAATTAGTAAATCCCAATAATACAAATCAATTGTACTTTTGTGAGAATGTCTAAATTCCATCCACTTGTTAGTGAACTCTCTAGTGGGCTTCAAATGGGCTTTATGAAATTCTCCCTAGTCCACTAGCGTGTTTTGAACTCAACAACAGCAAAGGCCACCTGAAACTTCAAAGCTCAAAAGTTTCAAACCCCAACTCGCAACATCGCTCCACGCTCCCTTCACCATTGTTTACGATTAATCAAGATTCTCTGTATTCTAAATTTCAGTGTACACCTCATTTGACCCCTAAAAAACTGTCTACTTATTATACGCGCCGCATTCGCCGTCCTCTTTTACCAGAAAAACGTTGTCACTCGTCACCACTCCTCCTCCTTCCTCTGAAGGAGACGAAGTCGAAGAGAAAAAACATACCCAATTCCTCTTCTACTTCATCTCCTCGCCAAAACCCAGATTCCACTTCCCCCCTACAAATCAATGGAGAAAACCCAGAGCGATTCCCCTAACGCCGTTAAGAAGGCCATCCCGCCGTACGTCAAGGCCCTATCGGGCTCGCTGGGCGGGATTGTGGAGGCCTCGTGTCTCCAGCCCATTGACGTCATCAAGACGCGGCTGCAGCTCGACCGGACCGGGGGCTACAGGGGAATTATCCACTGCGGCACCACGGTTGCGCGCACGGAAGGCGTCCGGGCTTTGTGGAAGGGATTGACCCCGTTTGCGACGCATCTTACTTTGAAGTACGCGCTGAGGATGGGATCCAATGCCGTGCTTCAAGGGGCGTTTAAGGACGCCCAGACTGGGAAGGTCAGCAATCACGGCCGGTTCATTTCCGGGTTCGGTGCCGGAGTTCTCGAGGCTCTTGTTATTGTCACTCCTTTCGAGGTAGCTTCATTTCTCTTACAATTACCGTCATTTGAATTTGTAAGGATGTGTTTCGATCTAGGAGGTTGCTATTTTTGCATTGTTGGATTTGCATGGTGGGTTGTGAATTGTTAAGGTGTAGAGGTTATCATTTCCAGGTTATTGATTTATTCCTTGTGGTATGGTGGTTTAGTTGAGTTCATGGACTGAAAATTTTGGATACCATAAAAAGTACGGAAGACCAAGTTATGTCTTTAGTTGTATATATGTGGAGAACCTTAACTTTTCAGTTTGGAATTAGACACAGAAAAGCCATTTTCTTTCTTCAGTGTGATACATTTTGAGATATGAATGTTAACTTAAGTTGATCAGGTAATGGGAAGTGGTATGACTATTAAGATGCTACCTTAGAGTTTGAATTCCTTGTTTAAAGGTTCTGACATGGATGCTTGTTGACTATGAGGGATGGTTTGATTAGGATAATGGGAAGAGATGAGATTATTTTTAGACAGAGTTAGCTTTTGAGTTGCTCGATACACATAAAATCTATTTTCCTCATTGTTTCCCGCGGTCTAAGCATGGATGCATGATCACTCAATTTTATAACAATTAGCTTGATGAGGGTAGTGGAAAAAGCTAAGTTGTTGTTTTGATATTTTATTGGTGCAGGTAGTAAAAATTAGACTGCAGCAACAGAGAGGATTGAGTCATGAACTTCTAAAGTATAAGGGTCCAGTACACTGTGCTCGTACGATCATCCGGGAGGAAGGCCTTCGTGGGCTCTGGTCGGGGGCTTCTCCAACTGTTATGCGCAATGGGACAAACCAGGCGGCCATGTTTTCAGCCAAAAATGCTTTTGATGTTCTCCTGTGGAAGAAACATGAAGGAGATGGGAGAGTCCTGCTGCCATGGCAGTCTATGATATCAGGTTTCCTTGCAGGAACAGCAGGTCCCATTTGCACCGGTCCCTTTGATGTTGTCAAAACAAGGCTCATGGCTCAAGGCAGAGGGGTTGGCGAGTTGAAATACAAAGGCCTTTTCCATGCCATCAGGACAATATATGCAGAGGAAGGGCTTCTTGCCTTGTGGAAAGGACTGCTGCCGCGGCTCATGAGGATACCACCTGGGCAAGCCATCGTGTGGGGTGTGGCTGACCAAGTAATAGGATTGTATGAGAAACAATATCTTCCCCTTGCCCCCTTGTAGGTATCATCTCAGTGGTTTGCTTGTTCTGGTTTTTAATCCCATCACTAGCATTCATTCTTTGGTATTTTAGTCCTTAACATTTCTTCTTCGAGTTTCTTTGGTTTCTCATACGAGCAACAGTTCTCTAATAATTTATCAGCAAGTTTTCAAGTTTAATAAGTAGACCGTATAGCGAACCTATTGCAGAAATAAATTCATCACGAGAAAAGAGGGAGCAATGGCATTTGATGTGGTCAGTATGTGTGAGGAAGTGTTCCCATGTATTTTGTGTCAATGTTCTATACATTATTGATTATTTTCGTTGATACTCAACACCCCCTTCATGTTATTCTCTTGATTGACTTGTCAATGTGATATTCATTTTGAAAGAGAAACGGAACAGTATCCTCCGACCACTTACAAGTCTAGTGTGACTATTGCCGACGGGCGGCCCGTTTAATTGACGATATTCCATGAATGTTGTTCATCAGCATCCAATACGTCCAGAACATCAGCGCTTTTATGATGCCCAAGCATAGAACATGAACTCAACTTGTGATATCTTTGCTCCTTGCCTTGGTGATTCACTATCTCACTCGTTTCCTTTTCCACATTTAAATTTGGTTCCAAATTGTAAGGTAGAACTATAGAGGAATGACATGAACTACAAAGTAGTATAGAACAGATGATTCTGCTAGGTTATATCCATGGCACTGCACCTAGTCACGACTCACAGCAGAATAAGGAGGAAATGGGGATCCCTTTTGTGGATATGCCTCGAATGCTAAGTTTTATTTTCATTCCCGAGAGATAAACATATCGGACTAGTGGCCCATATATTTGTAAATCTTTCGGACACAGATTTGAAGTTGGCTATTAATTACACCAGATTATTAAGCTGGGTTGCGTTGAATTTTATTTATTATTAAACCGATCAAAATTTTAGTCAAATCTACTCTAAATCCGATTCATTGACAGGTTTATATGTTATACATAAATTATATGTTTTTTTTTATTCCATACTATATTTACTCAACTTAGAGTATTAATTTATTAGTTATTGTACCGCTAAGAATGAAAAATGCCTAGTGAGCATGCGTGCCAAATGTGACGTTTCGTAAAAATGATTCTTCAATATGGAATCCTTGCAAGACGAAAAATAAAGTGTGAAACTCGCCTTTCATAGTTTTTTTTTTTGTTGCTTTTCAGAGTTTCAAAGAACCAAACGAAGTTTGATGGCGAGACAACATAATTATGATCTCCTTGCTCATATGGTGTTAACGACGGTGTTAACAATGCTAATCTCCTTTCTCTTTTGATGACAGCGGAGCCATACATATCCTTGTTTTTGCCCTTTCTTTCCCCATCAAAATTGTGGCAGGACCAAAATGAGAAAAGGGCAATACGAGCCTCTCATTGCCATTCCCAATTATGGATGAAAATAAATATTTTTTTTGAAGTAAAGGCCGGTGCAGTGTCCTAAAGTCTTCATTAATGAAACTGCAGGATACATGGGGATATGGTGTCTAAGCACCGGATTACAATAAACATCAAAAGAACCTCCTGAGATATTAACAAGAATCTAAACTAAAATAATGTATTCTAACAAGCACCAATTAACAGAGAGTGCTCTACTTACCGGTTCATTCTAACGATGGATGAAATAAATTAACAACAATAGAAAAGATCATAAGAATAAGGAATTACCTGTGTAAAAATGTAAAACAAGCAATAACGTGTATATTATTGTGATATTAATTAATAATAATAAAAATTAAAACCCTACAAGAAGCAGCGACCAAAATATCCTATATAAGCAAACGCAGCCGCACGTTGAAACCCTAGCCTTCCAGTAAGCCACCTCCCTTTGTTCCCAATAAACCCTAATCCGATACTCACTTAGCTCCCACACTCGCCTCCACAGTCTCGTCTCTCCCAAATTTTCTTCTAACCAGGTCCGGTATCACCTCATCCAATCCTTCAATTCAATCCGCTTCTTCTGCTTCTTCGCCGCCGGTTTCGGCTATAACATTTTCCATTTCCGATTTCAGGTTTCAGAATCCGGTTTCCGAAGCTTTGAAACGATGTCGTCCGACGACGAGAGGGAGGAGAAGGAGTTGGATCTCACCTCTCCAGAAGTGGTCACCAAATACAAGAGTGCCGCTGAGATTGTGAACAGTAATTTTCTCGCTCTTTATCTCATATTTAGGCATGTAGAATGTGATTTTCTTATATACTAGAGTTGACGAAATGGACCAAATGCTAATTGTTGATGTGATGTAATCTAGTTTCGTGTTGATCGAGTGTTCGTTTATAGCTGATTGTGTTGATTTTTGTGAAAATTGGCAGAGGCTTTGCAGCGAGTGACATCGGAATGCAAGCCGAAAGCTAAGATTGTGGACGTTTGCGAGATAGGTGATTCATACATCAGAGAGTAAGTTTTGTTGTTGGCATTGATTTTTTTGTAGTGGACAAAAATGTTTTCGATTATTCTTGGTTATTATTGCGTCGAGTAATGTGTTATTTTTGTTATGAAGGCAAACTGGTAACATGTACAAAAATGTTAAGAAGAAGATTGAACGAGGTGTTGCTTTCCCAACTTCCATTTCTGTGAACAACACTGTATGCCATTTCTCTCCACTTGCGAGTGATGAAACAGTGCTCGAAGAAGGGGATATTGTAAAGATGTAAGCCCTTGTTATATTTTCTGACTGTACAATAGATGATGCTCAAGTTATGAAAGTAATGGAGTTTTGTCTTTCTGCAGTGATATGGGTTGTCATATAGATGGGTTCATTGCTATAGTCGCTCATACTCATGCTCTTCAGGCAGGGCCCATCACAGGAAGGGCTGCAGATGTCATTGCAGCTGCTAATACTGCTGCTGAAGTTGCCTTGAGGCTTGTAAAGCCGGGAAAAAAGGTAATTTTGTGTGTACTATTATTAAATCTGAAGTACTACCTGCGGACTTGATGATGCTGATATGCATTTTGTGGTTGCTACATTGTTTTATGTGAGATGGATTGCATGTTATAGATTGCTTTGGATGGGTTTTATGTGTTTCTTTCTCGTTTGCCAATTAGCCTCTTCTTGGGATGTGTAATTTTGACTCATTATAGGTGCAAGTTGTAATTTGAATGAGTCGCCTTTTGTTTTTTTGTTTTCCTTCTTTTTCTTAAATGTTTTATGTCCATGGTACCCCCTGATGATGAGCTGTTAGTATGAGCTATGGATCTAGATCCAGATGGTGCTTCTTGTCATAGTTACACTGAAGGGGTATTTGTTGTTCAATTGAGGGAGAGGAGTTAGCTTTCATGTAAATTGTCACTGTATTCATTGTTGGGTTAGTTGATTGGCTTAGAGTGTTAATATTTTTCATTGTGCTTTATCTGTATTTTACATGTTTGAGTAACTTTTGTGACTGTCAGACCACACAACAATAGTTTTGTCTTGGTACAAGTTAAACTCCAATGACTATAAATGTCACTGAATTGAGACTGATGGTTTAATGGCAACTTTGCCGAGGTGATCTATCGTTCGTTGATTACCTCTTTTTCCCTGTTGCCTATATGCTTGGCTTTGGATGGTGTGAGTGAACCTATTTCTTTGGTCATTTTTAATGTCCTCTGTGGGCCAACATTACTTTTATTGTCTAGGATCGAATATACTATCAAGGCAACTTTGCCGAGGAGATTATGATCTGTTGATTTCCTCTTTTTCCCTGTTGCCCATATTATCCTTGGCTGCGGACCAGCTATGAGTGGATATGTTTTATTTGTCTGCTCTTAATGTTCTTTAAGGTCAAACATTACGGTAGTTTCTTAGAATTTGATATACTTGCTAGGCAACTTTGCCGAGGTGATTATGATATGTTGATTTCCTCTTTTCCCTGTTGCCTATATCATGTTTAGCTATGGATGGGCTGCCTAGGTTGGACTTTTTTCGTTGTCCGTTCTTAATGTCCTCTTGGCCAACATTGCTGTAGCCTTTTAGGATAGGTTATTTTTGCAAGGCAACTTTGCCGAGGTAATCTGTAATCTCGATTTCCTCTTTTTCCCTGTTGCCTATATTGTGATTGCCTGTGATCTGATTTTATGGCTGTACGTAGTTTTCTTTTGTACATCCTTATTGCCCTCTATAGGCTGACATTACTGTAGTGCCCTTACATATACCTGCATGCTTGTTGAGGTGTTCGTGACAGAATATACCTCCAACAGTGTTTGTTTCATTTTCATTGCATGTAATATAGTTTTATGATCGTCTTTTCAATTAAAATGATATCTCCCCATGATGATAAGCTATTAATGGCTATGGATTGAATCCAATGAAGCTTCTTTTGTCATAGTTACACTGATGGAGGATCATGTACCCTTTCCTGCCATTTGTCTGACTTTTACATGTGAATCCAATCAATTGCAGATGATTTTCATGTGATTTAAATTGATGCGATTGGAATTCTAGTTTAGCAATGTTTTTTTTTTGTCATTCATTTTTTCATGTTTCACTTCTAAACTAAGACATTGGTATTGTTCCCGGATTGGTTGATTCTATATGATGAATACTATCAAAAGCTATGGACCAACATCCAAATGAGGCTTTTTTGTCATAGTTACTCTGATAGATTAACCTAATTTTCTTTGCAATATTTTGTTAAACTGATTGTGTTTTCTGTGAATTCCCTAGAGCATGTTATATCTATATAAAGTTATATGCCTTAAATTTGAATGCACCACCCACTCATGAAGTCTGCTGAGTGAAGCTGGTTATTTAGTTTTCTTCACATTGTTTATAAGCTCCTCTACTTTTTGGTGTCTACAGAACAAAGATGTAACAGAGGCTATACAAAAGGTTGCTGCTGCTTATGATTGCAAAATTGTTGAAGGTGTTCTTAGCCACCAGATGAAGCAGTTTGTGATAGATGCAAACAAGGTCATATTGAGTGTCTCCAATCCAGAGACAAGAGTTGAGGAGGCAGAATTTGAGGAGAATGAAGTATATGCAATTGATATAGTAGCAAGCACAGGTGAAGGAAAGGTAATAAAGTAGTCACGATCATCCCAACTGGCATTGATACTTCTTATTTTATGTTCTCATCAAAAGTTTTAATTTGATTTGCAGCCTAAGCTACTGGATGAGAAGCAGACAACTATATACAAGAGGGCTGTGGACAAGAGCTATCACCTGAAGATGAAAGCTTCTAGGTTCATTTTCAGTGAAATTAGCCAGAAATTCCCCCTCATGCCATTCACTGCAAGGTATGTTAAACTTTTCTTATTATTTTTATTAAGCTTCTTTTGATTTTATTTTGGCTCTAAAGAGGTCTGTTTTGCTGTCATTAGAGCTTTGGAAGAGAAAAGGGCTCGTCTGGGTTTACTTGAGTGCGTCAACCATGAACTTTTGCAGCCATATCCTGTTTTGCATGAGAAGCCTGGTAACAATCATCTCTTATTTTTTTGAAATCTCGATTCCATTATCCTTGAAGGTTGTATTGAACTTATACTAAGAATTGTGATGGTTTTGCAGGTGATTTTGTTGCTCATATCAAGTTCACTGTATTGCTCATGCCAAATGGATCAGACCGGATTACATCTCATCCTTTACAGGAGCTGCAACCCACTAAGCAAATAGATGATCCTGAAATCAAAGCATGGTTGGCTTTGGGCACAAAGACAAAGAAGAAAGGTGGTGGAAAGAAGAAGAAAGGTAAGCTGGACAAATGTTGAGCGAGTAGGCTATCAATTTGCTGTACTGTTTTGTAATGTTTGGTTCCTGATGTTTTTGCACGTTGCAGGTAAGAAGGGTGATAAAGCGGAGGAGTCTACCGAAGCTGAACCTATGGATGCTACAAATGGTGCTGAAACTCAAGGATGATCGTGTTTCTTGTTACCGAATCATATTTCAGTTTTGGTCTTTTCTCCCCCTTGTATCTGGCTGGATATGAATTAATTTAATACATAGTCTACTTTTCTAGCTGGATTTTCTCTAATTTTCTTTTCTAGTACTCCTTGTATCTTGAAATGCTATCGTTATTTGACTTTAATTTTGACCCCTATAAATATAAAAATCTACAGTTAAAACTATTCGCCTGTAAAAAATACATTGAATCTTTAGGGTGTTGTCTTTTGTGGGTTAGAATAATTTGCTCATGTTTTGCTGTTTTGGACAATCCTGTGTGGTGAAAAATAATCAGTACCAAAAAGAACAATATTAATCCAGGACACGTTCAAATCAATAGTGAATTAGAAATGGAGTTGCTGTGATGTGGCCTAAGCAAACTGGTGGATTTTCTTTTATGTTTAAGAATGCCGAAATTCTATAGATAGGCTGTGGTTCGTGGACGGTGATGACCGGCGATGTTGCTCCGTTTCGAATCCAACAGAGGCAAATGGCTGACGTGATTTTCATTTTGTGCAGGAAAATAGTAAATTCTAGGTACTATGTCCTTTCCAACCCTAACTTGAAGAAGAGATGTCAAATTGGTTCTCACATTTAGTTTTTGTTGCAAGATCAAGATGCAGACTCGTGGAAGTAGTCACATATTAATTTGATCTAGGTTTTTTCGAGAGCAATTCACAAGCAAAATTCTCATTGCCCACATGGGGAAAAGATTATAGCTGAGAATGAGAAGTTAATACACAACACAGTAGGTAACTAATCATAATTATCATAGTTCCACAATTTCTAGCAAAGATGCTCAGTGCTTGAGCTATCCGAAATAATGAACACGTCTGTTGGGTTGCTAGGAAGCCCAATCATAGGCTTTTGTCTCTTCAAATCAGAGTCAGACGCTTCATTCATCACGAATCTTTCGACGATGCCCTGATTTCTTCAAATTAGAGTCGGATGTTTCATGTTCCAAATTAAACCATCTTCATCACCTATCTTTCCAAGGTGTTCTGATTTCTCATGTTCAAAAATTTCTGTAGTACCATTCTCAACAACATGGCCTGAATTCTCTGGGTCTTCCTTCATCTGGATATTTGCCCGGCATTTGGTACAATTGAAGAAAAATATAACTATTGGAGCTCCCAAAGAAGTCTTGGAGAGGGTGCGTCGTCTTACATAGGTCAAAGTGGTGCCTTGGGGCATGTGATTGGTACAAGTGGTGCACCGGATGCTCACCGGAAGTATCATGCTCTTCAGCGGTAACCATCTCTTCTCTCCTTCCCGGAACCGGTAAATTTTATGGCGGATTACGTTGACGCCGGTAGTGAGACCGTAGGGCTTGTCGACCAACATATGCCCAAACCTCATCGCCGCTTCTCTTCAAAAACTCTGATGTTTTCTCTTCAATTTGGGGATTTTCGGTCGACTTTTTGCATTATTTATACTATTAACAAAAAGAGGCTTTGAGAAAAAAACCCTAGGAGAGATTTTCTCTCTCACCCTAGCTCTCTACGACGCCCTCGCCTCCTCTTCTCTTAGCTTTCTTCTCTATGTCTCTCACCCTCAACCCTCACTCAACCACATGGCCTCCATTGATGCTATCATAGCTAGCTGTGCTACCTCCCTTGCGCTTGTAGAGGGAGGTAGTGCTCCTGATCTGGGGAGAATTGGTGGCGGCCCTGTTCGTCGGTCTTCCAAATCTTTTCTGATTAGGAAGCCTCTGACCTGCCGACTAGTCAACCCTACGACCTTCAAGGCTCACCTCCTTTGTACCTGGATGGATGTCACTCTGGTGATGTTGAAGAAGAAGTCGGGCAAGCTACTTGGGAGTAGGAACAAGAATCATCGCCCTAGCAAGAAGCCGAATGTCGCTGCTTTACTACTCTCTTACCATATAGTTACTGGTATTGATCCCAGCCCTAGCGATAAGGGCAAGGGAAAGCTTTAGGCTTTTCCAGGTTTCCTTGCCTAATACTAGAAGTTGAGTCTTCCACTACTTTCATCTTAGTTTCTCTAATTGTACACCAATTGAGGTTTCTAGGCGGCTAGCATGGGAAGTTAGTAGGGAGGATTTTCTTTCTTGTGGTTAGGCTCAATAAGTGAGCGAATGTGTTAATAGTAAGGGTCACCTGTCATTTGTCTGGTAGCTTATACCATTTATAATTTTGGTGTAAGACAACATTTGATGTACGTGCCTTCTGGCCATGGATAAATGAATGAAGTTATCTATTTTCTAAAAACAAAAACAAAAAAAACAAAAAGAGGCTTTGTTCTAAAAAATTTAAAAAAAAAAATCCTTAAACTTTATATTAATTTTTAATAATTGAGTGGTTATATGACAAGCAAAATTAAAAATTATAAAATATTAAATAAATAATTTTTAGATAATTAACTATCTATATCTGTAATAAGTAATAACTACACACAATTCAGATAACTTCTCAGTATCAGACCAAAAAAAAAAATAATAACTTCTTGTTGTAGAGAAACTGAATTTGAGAGAAATTTGCTGTGTATTCTCATTGATAATAGGGGCCTCTTTATATAGAGGATTACAATGCATAGAATCTCAATCATACAAGGAAAATAATTCTACATTGATTAGGATTCTAGATGCTTCTAATTAAATCTTATTACCACTAGGTTAAGTAACCTAGAGTTTGGGCTAAACACAAATTAGGTTTTCCTTCAACACTTCTCAGTTTTTTTTTCCCTCTCAAATAACTTCTTTTTTGGGAGGTTCTATTCATACCTCTAAAATCAATAGTTGGATATCTTGCAATTTATAAACATTTCATAATCCTATTTTACCCTTGATACAATTAAGCTAAAAAATAATAATATCTCCGGTTGTAGTCATCTCTCTCTCATATAGACAAAGTACAGTTTTTAAGGATGTTTCAAGTTCATAAACGGTGATGGTTTCATTGTTCAAGTTGACTACCCTATCCAATTGGTTTTGATATGGGCATTCTCATGTTGACATGGACACGATACTTGACGTAAACATCTTTTTGGGTTTACTGTATTCTCACTTGACATAAACATCTATATGGGATTACAATCACAATATGTGGAATGCAGCAATCTTGAAACTTTTTTTTTACTAACAATCTTGCTAAAGTACGAATTGGCACTCTCAATTACATTTTTCAATCACCATTTGTTATCTTCAAATCATATTCCGAGACCGGTTTTATTCACAATAGTTACAAGTTCATGGCCCTGAGATGGACCTGATTATATATGAACATCAAAGAAATTGCACAAAACTTATTCTGCAATCCAGAAATCTTAATTTCCCAAACAAAGAAACTATCCATGTTTATGAACCAGAAAAATCTCTAGCTAGAAAATTTCAGTTTCCAAGAGATTTTAATTTCTTATTAAAGAAACTATCAATTGTTTTGGGGAGAAAAAATTCTTCGGGTGAGGACGTTGATGGTGCATAGTATAGTGGAGGTAGGAAAGGAGGTGTAGAGAAAAATCAATACGGGCAAAACTGGAAATATAGTGATAAAACTATTGTAGGAGGTCCAAATACAAATAACGGAGGTATGAATAGAAGCATTCTAACAAATAATCTAAAAAATCCTTTGTTATTCCAATCCCTCTTGTTCAATTAGAAGAACCATGTTTCTGGTTTCTCGTTACAAATTCAAGATTGAGAGAGAGGATTTTGAGGAAAATACATATTAAACAACGCGGAATTGGAAAATACTTATTGCTTAAATCCTTTCTTTTCGCCGTGACACTCTCCTAACCTCCTTATCTACCTAAAGTACCTAAGCATTTAACAACAAAGTGACACGTATAGACAACTACTTCTAATGACTTATATTGATTTCGTACTATTTTATTTATTTATTTATTTTTCCAATCCCTGCGACTGAAACAGTCTGGGTCTCTCTCTCTCCCCCTTTCTTATTAGACTGAGGGGGGTGTATTCAATTAAGAGTCTACAAGATTTTTTTGTATTTTAAAAGTCTGTGGGTATTCAACTGAGATTTTAAATAGTCCTTTAAAATCTTGATGTATTCAATTAAGATTTAAAATTATCAATTCAAATCTGTTGATATTCAAAAGTATATTGATTTTTAAGGATTTCATTAAATGTTGGATTTTGGAGGATTTTATAGTGCTTTTTATACATATCAAAACTGAAAAACAATCCAACCACTTCCCAAAAGATTTTGATGGATTCTTTCTCACTCAAAAAATGAAGAACCTCTTGTCTTAGACCTATTTTCCCACTATATTCCTCTGCCTCTGCTCCCATATAATAATTTTTTTATTTATTTTTATCACTATAACTCTAGAAGCCTTAATCCTTCTAGCTAATGAAGCTCACTTTCAATGGTATTATTAAGATGATACATACACACATGATTCTTTTGTAAATTAGATATGAAATAAATTATGTCATTAGTTTATTACTTTATTTTTTGTGTAACATTTTGGCTGGTTAGTTTTCTCTTATTGTTCATATATCATTATACACAACATAAAGAATGGTAGATTGCCATACTTTCTTGTCATTGATATAGCGTTATAGTTGGATCCATACATCCATTACTTAATTAAAGAAGAAGAAAAAAAATTAACCTACCAAAAACATCATAAGAATTTGTAAAATCTAAACAAATACTAGTAAATCAATCCATTGGAATCAATCAGAGTCCATATAGAATTTAAACAATCCGTGGATTAAGTAAATCCATAGATTCTAAAAACTCAAACAAAGTCTTTTAAAATCTGAATTGAATACACCCCCCCTGAGCTTTTTGCCTTTTTCCATCTACTCCGATTTCTCATTTTAGTTCCCTAGTTCTTACTTAGGCTTCATGTCTTACTTTAGTTCTTACCTTAGAAAAATAGGGATACATATCTTACTTTTTTTTTTTTTCTTTTTACCAACTGAAAAGCTCTAATTTAACAAAACCAAGCTGCAGTTCCACAAATCTGACGAAATCTTTGATAACACAAACCCATATCAAAAGCAAAATCTCCACAATCTCACGATATCTTTGCTAACACAGACCCATATCAGTACACTATAATATAGTAAATCCATAAACAAAGCCCAAAACACTTGAGATCAAAATTTCCATACTCCCATATAAACATAGAAACATGCCAAAATTAAAGGAAATAATACTACTGACTGGACTAATCGATCGATTCTTGTTCCTTCGTCTCCGGTGGTAATGGTGCTCCTCTCGCTGACGTAGATCCCATCCAGAAACTTCCTGATGTCCTTGTTCTTCACATGACACTTCTGGTTGATCAGCGCCGCCGACCTCGAAACCAACTCGATGTCGTTCCCGTCCAAAACCATCTCATCCTTCACCTTCTCCGATCGCGAGATCGTCACGCCTTCGAGCATCTGGACCTTTCTGACTTTCTTCACTCCCAGGAAGTTGCGGATCTCGATGGCGTTGCTGGAGCTGGGGATGGAGGCGTTGATCGGAAAGTGAGCGTAGACGAACCTCATCTTGTAGCGGTAGCCCTTGGTGACGCCGATGATGAGGTTGCTGACGTGGCTGAGCGCGGTGCGGATGGCGGCTCTGGTCTTGCGGGTGCCGAACCAGGCCTCGATCTTCAGCTTCTTTTTCCCCGTCGACTCGTCGGTGACGAGCTCGAAGTCGAGGTTGAGGTGCTTGAAGTTTCGGGTGAGCTTCCCGCGGGGACCTTCGACCTCGATGACCTTGGCCTTCACCTTGATGGTGACGCCGTCCGGGATGTCCATGCTCTCCGAGGCCAGAATCGTCTTCATTTTCAACTGTTTCGGCGTCTCACCTCTGCACGCCTTTTCCACCAAACCCTCGATACATATCTTACTTTAGTTCTTAGGCTTCATTACTTCACGATTCAGGTAATTGCGCAGCAGTATGGCTACAGCTATAAGAAAGGTTTAGAGATAGAGTTAAAAAGTGCCTAGGCGGAGTCAAAGTGAGCATTTCAATTGATTTCAGTACAAATCCAATGGCAGCTCCTATGTTTAACGGGTTGACTTCATTCTGTACGTTTCTTCTTATTTAATATTTCAAATTTCAAAAACCATTTATTCATCGCGTATTTCCACAGACAGACAAGAGTGTCTCATCACCCTGTGTGACTTGTGAAGTCGATCAAGAAGCTTGACCGATACTGGAGCCACCTAAGAATGTAAACTATTTACCGATATTGTTGATATAACTAGAGTAATACCAAAAATGGAGGAGGCTCAAATACTTATCAAAGAGGACTTGGCTCTCGCATGGTTGATGGGAAAGATTCTTCGTTTGGTGTGCCTAATCTGGATTAAGGGTTTACAATATGAATTGGCTTACAATATGAATTAAGGGTTTATGCCTAAATGCCTAATCTAGATTCCACTGTCAATGTCTTGTTTCAAGTGATGATCGAGTTTAGAGCATATTAGATGCTTGATGAAATGTCCCTAATCGGAATGAACAGAATTCCACTACTGCAGTGTCCTGTTTCAAGGAACATGTATTTTATGCATTCTAGGCGTGTGATGAAATATGCCATTAATACGTCATTGCGGCACGGCCGACTGTAGAACAGTCCTTGATTAGCACCATACAAGTAAACATATCTCTTTCAATTCTCAACTTCCTTGTTTAGGTTTGTGAATGAGTTCTGCTAAAAATGAAGTTGGAAAGTGTAGACAATGACTACCAGGTTTTGATGTTGAGGGTGGAGGGGGTGCTCCAGATGATCTATATGTGGTCTTAATGTGTCATAATAGAATCTAAATTGTATATAACTATTGTTGAGATGTGATTTATTGAGGTCAAGATGGGTTACATGTGCTTTGATGGGGACAACATATAGTGTCAGCCGCATCAAAGTCTCCATATATGACACTCCACATCTATGATAGAAACCTGTGTGTCCCATCCTTCAACAAATTCTAAACCCCAGAAATTGAAGAGAGTGGATGCAAAAGAAAGATGGTAAAATTGGGTTTTTGTGCACAGGTCCCTTTCCCATGTGTAGTGGGAAACTGTGGTTCTTGGTGTGCATTAGGTTCAGATCATCATCTTCTGCAAATTGCATGCAAAGTGATTTTCACAGAGTGATTATTGGAATCAACTTACTGCTCAGCTGGTTTGATAATCAAAAACCCACAGATTGATGTGCAGTGCAAACAATTTTAGACAAATTACCAATTAAGTAAGATGATTATCAATTATGTTCAGAAACTGAACTTCATTTTATGAAGAAGAAATAGTTGGACTCAAAGTTGAGTACGGAGTGTGGATGGGGTACCCCAGTTGGTTTAAATGTGGTCTAAATGCCTCGTAATAGAGTGAAAATGTTTGCAATTAAATATGTTTGTGTCAGCTAACTTGCTACCCTATAATACATTTTAGTCCACATCAAGATATTTAAAATGTTAACTACCCCACAAGAGAAACAAAAGTGTGTGGCATTTCCTTCACAGAATTATAATAATAACAATAAATGAACCAAAAAAATTGCTACAAGGCGAACCAAGCTTGCTGCTAATTAGCTAGTTGGACTATCAGAAATTTCAAGCATGCATAGCGCAAAATATTTTCGAAATAGATGATCGAAGAAACAGAACTTCATATTATTAGCAACAAATTCAAATGCTAACAGGTGCAAATACGGTGGGCTGTTCTAGGGGGAAAGTTAAATAGTTGCTGATGCTTCAGCTGATGCCATGTTGGACAATATGTGGCTGCTGTAGATATAGAATCGTTTCCTCTTTTAAATTCAACAAGCAAAGGATGATTACTAAATCGATCTAAGCAGTTTGTGCTATGAAATCAGACAACAAGCAGCGATGCAAGTCTGAAAAAGCGACGCGCAATTGTATGGCATACCACATAATGAAGTACAAGTTTGAGCAAATAAAAGCAGGGAAGGAAACCCTGTCACATAGTCACACACATATATAGCTCCCAACATAGTGGTGGTATTGTTAACAATACCACCACTAAAAGATGAACCAACCAAAAGCGTATGCCATCTAACTGAAATTTAAGAAGAGGATCATAACCTCCTTAATTAGGAGGAGGACTTGGGGGATTCGATGATGATGATGGTGGCTGGCTCTCCACTGGCATCGGGTATCGGCACATGGGACATCGATGATTAACGCTCAGCCAGCGGACAATGCAATCTCCATGATAACAGTGAGAGCAGGGCATGCGAGTAACCATTAGCTGACCAACATCTTGGGGTGCAAAATCCTTCCAACATATAGCACACATCGGTGATTGTCCAATAATGGCAGCATCAAGTCTCACTTTCTCCAAACCCTCGATTGCAGATTCAGCTGTAGGAGTGAAACTCAAGATCTCATCACTTTCCCTCCGGTAAGTGCCGTCGCATGCTACCACAAGAATAGGCACCTCGTAGGTCTCGGCGGCTTAAATCACCGGGAACAACTTGTCGAAAATCTCTGCATGTAGAGTTTCAGGGACACCTACAACCAAAAGATCGCGCCCCATCATCCCTCTATAAAATGCCTGATTACATGTTTGCTTGATGCAGGAGAAAGGGATAAACATATCTGCCTGTAGTATTGGGCCCATTTCCAGATGGACTGGATCGGACAGCGAACGGCGGCTAAAGCATGGCTTGCTAAACTTGACTACAATCACAAGATCTTCTTCCCCCTCCCTGCCGACCGGCCGCTAGGCTAGAATTGCGGTTGTCTGCAACACAAAGATTTTTGAGAAAGTGTCCTCCACAGGCATGCTTGGTCTTGAACTAATCGAGAGAGATCGAATAGAGGAGGAGAGGGGAGGGGGATGGTCGAGGCGGCCTAATTTTATAGAAGTTCAGGAACCCTAATTCTAATTCAAGTTGGGAGACAGAACCGCAAGGATTTGGAATGCTCTAGAGAGTGAGAGACGTCCAAACTAGATTATGATAAGATCGACCAGGCATGCTTCGTCTTAACCTAATTAATCGAGAGAGATCGAAGAGAGGAGAGGTAAGGTATTGATCTCTGTAGCCTTCTTGGTCGACCCCTAATTTATGTTGAGGAAGACCTTCCGTTAGGGTTTAACCACAGCCTTCAATAATACTTTTCTTTTTGTTATTACGTACTTTCCATTAGATCGATAATAATTTGTAAAATGTGAGCAGAAAATGTGGTGCTATTCGCACACCCATTTTCTCTATTCACACACCCCTTATATTTTTCCATTATTTTAATACAATTTTTTTTTACAAATTACTCTAACTATCCTATCTTGTAATTATGTTTCTTTTTCTTTTTTCTTTTTTCTATTTGGCAAGTCAGTCATGAATTAAACATCATTATGTAATAAACCAATTTTTCTCGTGAATGTCATTGCTAATTAGAAAGAAAAAAAAACTGATGGGCAGGACGAAGTGCAATCTGTCAAAAGTTCTGCAATTAGTGTGGCAAAGTTTAGGGCTTAGATGAAAAACACGATGTAACTGAGTTTGGGGATTTAGGTATATCATCATAACTGCTATACAAAACTGAAGAAATATATAAGCATATCACATAAACTAAAAGAGATCCAAAACCTCTCACATCTGATTAAGCAATGTTGATTCAAGATCCTATTCTCAGTGACATAAAGCATTTTATAGAGTGATAATATGACTAAAGTCAAAACGAAATCAAAGCGTCAATAATTTCAAAATTATCAATTAACTCAAGTCAAAATCATGATTAGCAAGCAAGCCATACCAAAATGAAGCTAAGATGAATAGAACGCACAAATTTAAAGCTCTTAGTCCACCAAATCGCTGAGAAATTGATCATTGTAGTGAAGAGTGATAGTTTGAAATAAACCAAATAATTTCAGTTAGAATCTTACCAGGAATGATAGATTCAAAGGGGGTCAAATGATCACTAAATTCATATTTTTCTTCCATGTCTCAATTGCAATAAGATGTAATTTTTTTTTTCCAAAGATGGGTCTAAAGTGGCTTATTCTGCCATAATTAAACTTCAAAGCATCACGTTAGAAAGATAAAATGACTATGCTAGAGAAGTTTTTGATGGAAAAGAAAAGAGAAAATCGTAAAGAGTTTTGAAGTTCTCTGTGTCTGCAGGAAAATAAGGGTTTAGGATTTGGGGATGATTGACTTGCCCTATAGAAAAAAAGAAAAAGAAACAAAATTGCAAGGGAGGGTAGTTAGGGTAAGTTGTAAAAAAAAACTAAATTAAAATAATAGACAAATAGAGGGGGTGTGTGAATAGAGAAAATGAGTGTGTGAATAACATCACCCGCAGAAAACTAGTCTAAAATCTAAATTAACAAATATTGATTCCAATGATTTCTCTCAATTTTTTTGTTTTTTAAAAATTGTAATGATGTTAATTTCTATTCAAAAATATTTGATAGGACGTGTTACTAAACAATTGGCTGGTTACAATCACCACGCTGACGTGGTTAAGCCTGTGCGCGCTTCTACAGACAATCAGGAACTCTGCCATTGGTCAGTTGGCGTGGGAAAACATCATAACGCCACGTGTCCCAAACGGCCTTAAAGACGAAGCATCTGGATTTGTTGGGAACCCGCGAACTCATTTATAAGCCCCCAATTTCAATCTCTCCCACCGTCCTTGTCCAAATTTACCAACAAAAGGGAACCCCCAAATCTAACAAAATAAGCAGCCAAAAAATCTGACTCCGAATATGTTTAACCGGCGACTAGTATCTCTGATCATCGCGACGGCGTCGTTGTTACTACTCACCATCGACGCCAAAACCTTAGACCCCTACAAGGTACGCCTCTCTATTTCTTCATTCCTTTAGTTTTTCCTTGTTCTAGTTCAATGTGAATACATGGAATGTGCTTAGGATCATATATGCTTGTGATTTTGGAATTTGATTACTGAAATCTCGAACAATTTACCAAAGAAAGAAGCGTCGAATTCTGAAACTCCTGGAGACGGAATTTTCTAGATTATTGATGAAAAGGTGCAAATTTTACCGCTGCTGCTGTGGTTAATCGGCAAAAGGAATTGAATTTTATGCCGGCGTTTTGTTTTACCGGTGAACCTTTGGTTTTTTTGTACTTAATTATTGTTTTCTGAAATTAGCTTTGAATTGTTTATCAGGTTCTTGGAGTGGAGCGAAATGCGAGTCAACGTGAAATTCAGAAGGCTTTCCACAAGTATGTTCCATAAACCCTGATAATTGTTCTGTGACCTTTAAAATGTATTCGTGAAAGAGGCGAGACTGTAATGTGCTTTATTTTGTTTGTGCTTGACTCAGTTTGGGTCGATTGTCTCGATGTCTCGAAATTTAAAGTATTGGCACTTGATGGATATGTTAAATGTATCAACTAGAAATTTAGGATTGTCTATGTGCAAAGTTTCTTATTGGTTTAGGTTGAGTTGGGGCTGGCTCAAGTGGCAATGTGCTAATTCAAACCTAAATCTGGCATTATGATCTAGTTGCTGAGCTTGGGTCTTGGTGAGTAGATGGGGATTAAGGGCTAACCATTAACATGGGGAATCACAGTTTGTTTTTAGTGATTCTGTGATTTTTTTTATATAGGACGGTGGTTTGTTGATCTTGAATGCATCATTCATGCTTGTTTAAAACATTTTAGTTATCAGAATAAGTAGAACACTGTCTAATTTTTTACTGTGGCGGATGTAAATTCTAGCTTGTCTTATTGATTTTTGATGACCAATAGCAGCTTCTTGATTCTCATAAAATGGACTGCAGAGGTTCCTTTGTTTGCTCTGGCTTAAACATGTAATATTCCGTTCATCTTACTAATTTCACTTGAACTACGTCCTGTAGGCTTTCTCTTCAATATCACCCAGACAAGAATAAAGCCAAGGGAGCTCAAGCAAAGTTTGCTGAGATAAATAATGGTAACAGTTCTGACTTCTGTTTCATCTTTGTTTCCGTTCAGCTTGCCATTTTTGTTGAATTTTATCTTGTTCCATACTCAAGCTCAAACAGCTTCTGAGTAGTTTATGTTTATGGCCTAATTTGAATTTTTGTTGAATTTTATCTTGTTCCATACTCAAGCTCAAACAGCTTCTGAGTAGTTTATGTTAATGGCCTAATTTGAATGGCTACCATGTCTATATGACTCTTGTGGTTTCTGAGCTCCGCCTCAACAATAGCATATACATACTTAAGTACTTGTGTAGAGAAAACCTGATTATTTTTTTCCTTTTGAGTAGACCTCTTCTTTTACTTTCCTGTTTTAAGTGTTGATTTATTTCTTCTTCTTTTGCTAGCGTATGAGATTTTATCTGATGAGGAGAAGAGGAAAAATTATGATATGTATGGAGATGAAAAGGGAAATCCTGGATTTCAATCTGGTTCACCAGGGGATCATGGTGGATATACTTACTTCACCAATGGTGGACCAGGACAAAACCAGTTTACCTACGGACCAAGTGATTGGCAGAGCATGGGTGGGCAGGGAGGTTCCCAATCGTTTTCCTTTTCCTTTGGTGGCCCCAGTGGTGGCCCAAGTCCATTCAGTTTTGGTATGAACGACATTTTCTCAAACTTTTTTGGGGATAATTCTGGAGCTGGAGGTCAGTTTGGTGGTTTCACTGGTTCAAGCAGGGCTCGACCTGACTCTCAGAGTACTCCGAAGAGCATTAGGGCCCTCAGTTCACAGGTCTATAAGAAAGAAGTAGTTGACCAGGGAATGACTTGGCTCTTGTTCTCTTATACGACCTCTTTGAAGGGGCATCAGCATGTTGAATCTCTGGTAGAGGAAGTTGCCAGCTCACTGAAGGGTGCCCTAAAGGTATGCGTTTATGCAATCCTTACCATCTGATCTTCCATTGACCACCGCCTATGCTTATATTTTCATGTTCTTCTGACAGGTTGGAAGTGTAAACTGTGACACTGAGGCATCACTCTGCAAGGACCTTGGCATATATCCACGCAGAATGCCCAGGGTATTTGTTTATTCATACAAAGCGAGTGAGAAGGGTTTGTTGGTTGAGTATGATGGCGATTGGGGTGCCAAACCTTTAAAATCCTTTTGCCAAGACCATTTGCCAAGGTTTTCAAAGAGGGTCGACTTGAACTTCGTAAAGTCTTCCTCTGTCACAGTTGATAAATTTCCTACGGTGGTCCTTCTCTCCACCAAAAAAGATACTCCTGTTATCTGGCGCGTCCTCAGTGGACTGTATCACAAACGCATCATTTTCTATGATGTACAGGTATGTTGTCTTCGTTGAATGGATGGAACTGAGTTATGAGCGAGCTGAAGCCTTCTTAGTTTAACAATTTTAGACATTCAACATGAGAATCTGCTGGAAAGAATGAAGAGCTATAGAGGATTATGAATTAAATAGCAAAGAGGACCTTTTACTTCCTCGACAACATGAGTCATTTATGTTTTCAGGAAAAGAAGATCCTTGGTTTTTGCAGCCTATATTGCTTTGTAATTACCTGTTATTTTATCTTCAAATTAATAACTTCTCAATGATTCAGGTCCAGGATGCTTCTGATCCAACAGTGAAGAAACTAGGGGTCGATGCACTACCAGCTATAGTTGGTTGGCTATCAAATGGGGAGAAGCATGTCTTAAAAACAGGCATTGCTGTTAAAGATTTGAAATCAGCAATTCATGATCTCAGTGGTTTAATTGAAGGTTTTGAGAAGAAGAACAAGAAGGCAGCTTCAGAGCAGTCCAAGAAAGCATCAACTGATTCAGGGGAGAATCAGATACCTCTACTGACCAAATCTAATTTTGATTCTCTCTGTGGCGACCAAATTCCAGTTTGCATCATTGGTGCATTTAGATCTTCCAAAGAAAGAAAGAAGTTGGAATCAGTTCTGAATACGGTGAGTATACTCTCCTCTGTTTGGTAATTAGATTTCCAACAATTCTAAACATCTGATTTCATATGTTATCAACGAATTTCTGTCTTCTGCATTCTCTTTGTTTGGTAAATTGGTTATCCACAAAACCTGACTATATATGATCTTTTTAAATTGAGTCAGGTCTCTCAGAAATCATTATCAAGGCGACAGAACTCGGCGCATGGCAGGGATTCCATCTCCTACACTCTCTTGGATGCCACCAAGCAGGCATCATTCTTAAACGCATTCGACAAAGCAGGATTTAAATCTTTAGATAAGGTCTTGGTGGCCTACAAACCTCGGAAGGGGACTTTTGCAGCATTTGAGGGTGAAATAACTGCAGAAGAAGTAGAGAAGTTTATTAGTGCAGTTCTTAACGGGGACATCCGATTCACCAGAACACAACAGAGCCCCCTTCTTAAATGAGTGAAAAGTAAGCCTGGACATAGCTCTTAGACCCTGGTTGTTTTGTACATACCTATAGCAAAGAAAACAATTTTTTTTAGGCTATAGTTAACGAGCCTATGAGTCTTGGCCCTGGTTGCGATATCTGGTTGTCCCACAACTTGTGAGGGACTGCATTAAAAATTCAAGATGATTAGTATGTTGGTTAACTACGGCAGTGGCTTTTTGTGATTCCATGGTGCTTTGAGTCCATTTACCTTCAGTAATTAGTATATAATTATTATATATATATAGTATTTTTCTTGGGTAAGGATATCCTTACTTAAGCTTATGGAACGGATTTTCAGTTTTTAACCACTTTTCAATCACATATTTTTTTGAAATAGAAGTTGAATTCATTAGATCAACAGCAAAAAGGCTGAAGTCTACCAAAACTTACATAAGAAGTCCGACAAGAAAATCCGGAGTACCTATCTAAGCTAAAGCAAACCTTTAAAGATCACTGGGACGCTTATATTTAAGCGAGCTTATACAAGAATGAAAAAAACCTCGCCTCCTACGAAAAGAAATCATTCAACTAGCCCTCACTTGCCAATCACGCAATTGTGGTATAAACAATAAACTAGAAATGTCATAGAAGACTCATAGAAGTTAATCCACCCTCAAACAGGCTCATACCCTAATACAATTAGGGCCCAGCTTGCCTTGATCTGAGCCCAAGCCCGGAGGCCCAAACCCAAATCAAACCTTGCCTAGCAGGAATAGGCCCCTGCCCCATTAGCCCAAGGGTGAGCCCAGGCCCAGAAACCCAAGCCCAAACCCGAGCCAACGAGGGAGGAGCATCCCTACTCACTGTTCCTTTGTCGCCACCGCCGATCTGTCAGGCGATGCACCATACCTCTAGCGGTCGGCTTCTCCATCCGTGCCTCACCATCGCGGCAAACACCACCAAAAGCTCCGCCTGCTACCCTGCAATGGATCCCTCAGCAACGATTGGAAAGTTGCCCACTGTTCGAGCCCCGACCGCTCAGCCAAACATGATCAGATCGCCGCAACACAACCTCAACCGATCACATATTCACATCTTAACCGATCAGCCTTTAGGTCCTAATGTATAGATCATTTCTGTAAAATTTCAACCAAATTGATTATCGTTAAGGCATTCAAAACTGCAATTTACAATAAAAAATCATATATATATATATATATATATATATATGATCCAACAACACTAATACCAAATTCGATCTAAATGATTTAGTAAGTCGGAGACAACTTCAGAAATCGTATGGACCCGAGTATATAACTGCAATGATTCAACTAACAATGGATCAACACTAATCCAAGGGTTCATATGTACTTTAGTCACAAAAATTAAGTGTATGTATGAACGTCTTTAACAATAAAAATAACTTTTATTAACTAATTGCCTAAAAATTAAATATAATATTAATTTTTACTTTTGCTCTAACAGTGCTAGCTATTTGCAAGTTAAATTGAAAAGAAGAACGTTGAAATATAATTCGAACGTTGATGTAATGACATCATCTTAACTATTGATGTCACCTTAATGCTCTAGGTTTTTTTTTTTTTTTTTTTTTTTTTTCAGTGAGTCGAATCACCACCTCCCATAACGTATGCCACTAAACCAAATTATATTAGGCTAATTCTTTAACATGTTACTTAGACTGTAATTCATAATTTATCATATTAAATAGAAAAAATAGTTTATTTAGGGGAGTGAAATTTAATAGCAGTAATGAGTCTCATCAACAACACAACCACACAATTAGCAGTAGAACAGGTATCACGAGCAACACAAAGGCATGTGTGCCCTGCACATCAAAAGGACAATCTGGATTTACTTCAAGCACCCTACCCTACACATCACAAGTACAATCTGATGTACTTACTTCAAGCAACAATAGACAACCCATGTCTATATCTCATAGAGAACAGCCTTTGTCTTACTCCACAGATGCAGAGCAATGCTCCAACCACACAATTCAATACCAATTGTAAACCACTCATTTCAATTAACTTATTGTCTGATAGTTCTCCTAGAGGTTCATCGATTGTAATATAAATAGCAGACCATGTACACAAAACTAACAGGCAATAAAGTATTCTTCATCACAAGTTCCCATAATTTCTTTTGCCTTCAGTTTCTCTTTATGGTATCAGAGCTCTCTGCTTAAAGGCTCTCGATCCATCACATCATGACCAACACTACTAATACCAATTCCTCTACTTCCCCACTCCTTTTCTCCCCAAAAATAGCTTCTCAACTCTCTCCTAACCATGTTGCTAGTCTCATCCCTCTCAAGCTTACCAAAGACAACTATCTTCTTTGGAAAGACATCCTCACTCTTGTGCTTCAAAACTATGGCATGTTTACCTTGGTCGATGGATCTTACCCTTCTCCACCTCCTCTTATTGGCACCGCTGTCAACCCTGCCCACACCTCTTGGTTGCAGCGAGATCGCACTTGTCGCATCTGGATCACGACTTCTCTGTCCGAGTCGATTCTTCCATACACCGTTGGCACCACCACCGCCAGCTCTTTATGGCTCATTCTAGAGCGCAGATTAGCTGCACTAACCAGCTCTCATGTCCTCCAGCTTCGCCGCCGAATCCAAACCATTCGTAAGGGCTCTCTCTCCATTGCTGAATATTTGCAGCGAATCAAAGCCATCTCCGATGCTCTTGCTGCAGCCGGCGACCCACTCAATGAGTCTGATCTTGTTGCTCATATCCTCCATGGCTTGCCTCCTGAATATGAAGCATTTACCACTTCAATCCGAGTTCGAGCAGAACAGGTTACCCCTGATGAACTGCACGACCTCTTATTGAGTCAAGAGGTTGAGCTAGAGCTCCAGCCAGCCCAACATGACTTAGCTCAACCACTCCCACCAGCCCAAGCCTTTGCTGCATCTTCCTCAAACCGGCCCAGACTCCCACCACAAGGCCCAAACCATAATTTTCGACCAAACACCTTCACTCGACCTCGCTTTCCCAATCCCTCTGCTCAGTTTCCACCGCCTCCTCCAACTCTCACCCACCTCTACTTCCCAACCCATCATATCCCCCATCTCCATCTCTCCAACAAAACTCCAACCCCAACCTTCCTCACCCTCGTTGTCAAATTTGTGGCTTGGCCAATCATAGAGCCTTGGATTGCTTCAACAGGTAGAACCATGCCTACCAGGGTCATGTCCCTCCAGCTCGCTTGGCGGCCATGGAAACTCCAACTCGCCGTCCTTCCTATGCTATGCCGGCAACCAACTTCACACCAATCTTTTCTGCTGCACTAGGTAGCCACAATGATCCCTCTGATTCACTCTGGTATATTGATAGTGGCGCAACCAACCACATAACTTCTGACCTCTCCAACCTCCATCTGAATGATCCATATGATGGTCCAGATCAAGTCTCCGTTGCCAGCGGCCAAGGTTTGCCTATCAGTCATACCGGTTCCTCTATTGTCTTTGCTCCTTCTTTTCAATCCAAATTTCTTTTAAACAACATTCTCCATGTTCCAAATATTTCTCACAATCTTTTATCAGCTTATCAATTTGTTTCTAATAATGACTATGCACTAACTCTCACTCCTTATGATTGTACTGTCAAGGATCTTCAGTCGGTGAAGGTTCTGTTTCACGGCCCTACTAGCGGTCCTCTCTACCCAATTTTTCTTCGCAAGTCCACTCCACCTTCTGCCCTTCTGAGTTCTACCTCTTCATTCCTGTGGCACCAGTGCCTTGGGCATCCTTCTTCCCAAGCTCTTCGTCGTCTCACTTCCCGTCATTAGTTGGGTGTTTTGAATTCTAGGCCTAGCTCTTCTAATTTATGTTCAGATTTTCAATTAGGGAAAAGAACAAAGTTGCCTTTTGTCAAGTCTTGCTGTATTACTTCAGGACCTCTAAAACTTGTTCACTCGGATGTTTGGGGTCCTGCCCCCGTTTCTTCTGTTAGTGGGTTTCAGTTCTATGTAATCTTTATTGATGACTGGTCTCGCTTCACATGGCTCTTCCCTTTACATCGTAAATTTGATGTTTTTCTTTCATTTCAACAATTTCAGTTGCTTGTTGAAAATCAATTCAATGCTAAGATCAAAACTTTTCGGTGTGACAATGGTGGTGAATACACCAGTGCTGGCTTCAAGCTATTTTTAGCTAACAATGGTATTGCACGACAATTTTCTTATCCACACACCCCATAATAAAACGGTATGGCCGAAAGAAAACATCGCCATATCATTGAACTCACCTGTACATTATTTGCGTAGTCTTCATTGCCTTACAAGTATTGGGATGAAGTAGTTCGAACATCAGTATATCTTATTAATCGTTTACCTTCTTCTTCCTTACATTTCCTATCTCCATTTGAAAAGCTATTTCATACCTCTCCAGACTACAAGTTTTTGTGGGTGTATGGCAGTACATGTTATCCTTGGCTCAAGCCTTACTCCAAGCATAAATTTGACTCTTGCAGCTGTCATTGTGTTTTCATTGGCTATGATCTTTACCATAAGGGGTATATGTGCCTTGACCCTAAAACTGGACGGGTTTATATCTCTCGGCCTGTTGCCTTTGATGAGCATCACTTTTACTTCAAATCAGCCTCCCTATCACCACTCAACCCGACACTAACTCTCTCAACCTCACTTCCTCCTCTTCTCCCTTTGCCACCTCTATTACCCACTATATTACCTCCTGTCTCACCACCACTTTCCCCGCCGTCTTCTCCATCACCTCCTCCTAATCCTTCCAACACCCAACCCACACCACCACCACAAATTCGAAGACAAACCCGCCCACAACCTAGTCCTCCATCTCATCCCATGCAAACACGTTCCAAAAATAACATTTACAAACCCAAAGCCCTTAGTACTAAGCACCCATTCCATAGTGCACTTCTTGCCACTTCTCCTGCCACTAAACTTTCCACCACCTATCTCCAAGCTTCCAAAGACCCAAAATGGGTGGCTGCAATGGAAGATGAAATTTGTGCACTCTAAAATAATGAAACTTGGCATTTGGTGCCTTCTCATCCCACTCACAATGTCGTGGGCTGCAAATGGGTCTTTAGGATCAAATATAACCCTGACTGCACTATTGATCGTTATAAAGCCCGTTTAGTGGCTAAGGGCTTCCACCTACAAGCTGGCATTGACTATTCCGAAACTTTCAGCCCAGTCGCAAAGCCCACCACCATTCTTTCCTTTGCTGTCCAAAATAATTGGCCCATTTCCCAGTTAGTTGTATCAAATGCTTTTCTTCATGTTCATCCCACCGAAAGTGTCTTTATGGCCCAACCATTAGGCTTCATCGACCCATAAAATCCCACTCATGTTTGTCAACTCCGCAAGTTGCTCTATAGGCTAAAACAAGCCCCTCGGGCTTGGTATGAAGAGCTGCTTCAATCTCTCCTATCTTTAGGATCTGCTGATCACTCTCTCTTTGTCAAAATTGATAGTTGCATCACATATCTCCTTGTCTATGTCGATGACATAGTCATCACTGGCAACTCATCTGCTTACTGCTAATCTCTCATTCAACATCTCAGCTTCAAATTTACCATTAAAGATTTGGGTCCACTCTACTACTTCTTGGGTCTAGAAGTACATCGCTCACCCAACTCTCTCTTCCTTTGCCAAACTAAATATACATATGATCTCTTAGACAAGTTCCATATGCTTGTTGCCAAGCCCTCCCCTTCTCCAGAAAGCTCCATCAAGCTTGACAATTACTCAAGTGATCCCATCTCTGATCCATCCACATGTCGCTCTATGGTTGGAGCCCTACAATATCTTACTTGGACCCGGCCAGACATTGCTCACGCCATCAACCAAGTCTGCCAGCATATGCATTGTCCAAGAACACAACATCTAGTGGCTGTCAAATGTATCCTTCGCTATCTTAAAGGTACGTCTGACCATGGTCTTACTTTCTCTAAGGGTCCTAATCTCCTCACTACATTTTCTGATGCCGATTGGGCTGGTTGCCCAATTGACCGTGTTCTACAACTGGATTTTGTGTTTTCTTATGTAACAACTTAATATCTTGGTCTGCCAAGAAACAGTCCTCTGTTTCACAATCTTCCACGGAGGTTGAATATCGTGCTTTGGCCTTATCCGTAGCCGAAGTCCTCTAGTTGTGTTTCATTTTTCGTGATCTCGGTCTCTATTTGTCTCAAAGTCCCTTGTTCTACTGTGACAATGTCTCTGCTCTTGCTTTGGCTGCCAATTCCATTATCCATTCTAGAACAAAGCATGTTGACATGGACTTTCACTTTATTCGAGAACTGGTTGCTAACAAATCCATACGTGTTCAACATGTCTCCTCTGCTGCCAATGTTGCCGATATCTTTACCAAAAGGCTTCCCAAGCATCGCTTTGCAGATCTTAGCTCCAAGCTGATAGCTCGATCACCTACCTTCAGCTTGCGTGGGCGTAATAGCAGTAATGAGTCTCATCAACAACACAACCACACAATTAGCAGTAGAACATGTATCACGAGCAACACAAAGGCATGCCTGCCCTGCACATCAAAAGGACAATCTGGATTTACTTCAAGCACGCTGCCCTGCACATCACAAGTATAATCTGATGTACTTACTTCAAGCAACAGTAGACAACCCATGTCTATATCTCACAGAGAACAGCCTTTGTCTTACTCCACAGATGCAGAGCAATGCTCCAACCACACAATTCAATACCAATTGTAAACCACTCATTTTAATTAACTTATTGTCTGATAGTTCTCCTAGAGGTTCATCAATTGTAATATAAATAGCAGACCATGTACACAAAACTAACAGGGCAATAAAGTATTCTTCATCACAAGTTCCCATAATTTCTTTTGCCTTCAGTTTCTCTTTAAAATTCACACTCCCTATTTGATTGTCACACTCCACGTTTCCTTTTTTATTTTATTTTTTAATGTTTTATTAAGCTTCCAAAATCATAATAAATAGCACCCTGTCATTCAGTAGCAATATGAAATTGGACCATCTTGAAATCAACAACAAATTTATCAGAAGGCCAAAAGAACAAGAAAGAAACAAATACAGCATGTTAGTATTCTAGACCATCTAAATGATATAAACAGCAACAACAACAGTTGTAGTAGTTCTACATACTAGCACAACGCTCGGCCACAAAACACCTATGCTTTTTTTCCTCATTGAAAGCTGAGCTCAAGTTACAAACACAAACAAACTCTTCAACAACATAAAAGTGTCCACCAGTCAAGTCTATGTGGTTATAGAAGACTCCAGCAGCTTATTCAACGCTCTACTCACGTTGAAAAATAAAATCATGAGGAACGCACTAACTGCATTAAAAAAGCATCACTGTAGTAGACTGCTCTGCCCGGGGTCAGGGGGAACCCGACACTAAGCATGAACTTGACACTACAAATAGTTTCAAAAACCTTACATTTTCCCGCCATATTAATGAATTTCTTGGCTTTGTTTTTTTCAAGGATTGAATACTCAAAACCATGCTCATTCATTGATACATATCTCTTTATCTGAGGTCTTAGAGCAAATAGTGCAGGTCACTTCTCAAAATCCACTTCAAGAAAGTGAAAAATCCATCAAATAGAATCAAAATCAAAATCTTGAAGATGTAACCGAACTCTGGATCGTCCACGCGACCACACCTCCCTGAGGCTATAGCTTTCGGATGACTCCACGTTTCCTTTTATAGTAACTTATATTTTATCTTCTTTTTTTTTAAAAAGATTTTCCACCAAAAAAAAAAAAGGAGTGTAGATTATTTTTAAGGAGGTGAATTTCATTCTCCTTTATTTATTTTCATTCTCCTTACATTTCATGCATGTAAGGAGTTCACGAATACCATAATTTTTACCCAAAAGTGTTGGACTGTAACACACAATATTTTGGGCAACATCACAAATTATTATTTTCTAACCAAACTTTTTTAATCCTCAAATAATGATTTTTAAACAGTTCTTAAACTGAAGAAACTCAACAACTACGACACAAATTTTCTTTTACAATCTTTTAAAGTCAAAAAAGCAATAAAATTAGTTCAAGATTTTGGTATTCCGTCAATTGAAACACGTTCTAGAGATTATGCTCTACGAATGATAATTTCAAGAAAACATACTGTTAACAATGTTTAACATGTTTTGGCATGCCATTGCATTCTATAAGTTTTCACATGACATTTCCCAACGTGTCAAACTATGTAAAGCTCTAATTCTATTAAAATGATTATGTTTCTTAATCTTACCATTGGTAAAGCATGATAATTGAGGAAGAATAGAGGGAGTGAAAGGGAAAAGATAAGGACAAGAGTTTCTTCAATTAAACTGCGAAGTTGGCCTTCCTACTTCGATTGTTACTACTGACTCCTACATTTAGTGTTGATGTGGTGTTGGTAACTTCGGTGCCGAAAGTCCACCTCTAGATTTTGTCATCCAAGCCATGTCGCATAGAGTAATTATTCTATACTATATCTTGAATTATCATGTGACATTTCATGTGGTGATCAAGGACTCAAGGTTAACAAGATTGCTCGGTTTTTATGGAGCTCAATCCAAGGGTAAATTTGAAAAAAAAAAAATTACACTAAGGGGACCAATCAATAGCCAATAGTGTTTGGGTGATAAGACTAAAATACTCTCAAAATTAGAAGTGCCAACTACAAAAATGACATAAATGACCCAAGTGAATTACAAAGTTAAATTTTAGTAATTAAAATGATATTTTCAGGTGAGCAAAATATTGAATGAGGTATAATTCAATCATCATATGAGTTCTTCCTAGGGAGTGGATCCTCTCCTGAGCTTCTTTCTCTCCTAACATATCTGAGCTTTTCACTAGATTTTGACACATGGCCATAATGAATCTAATGGTGTACAATGTTAATATTTCTTTTTTGATTTTTTTTCTTCTGTCCCCTATTCTTCTCTTCCTTCACGTGCGTCTCTCTTTCTCTCTCCAGTTCTTCTTCTTTTTCACTCGGTTCTTCTTCTTCTATATGAATAACCATACACAGTATCAATATGGCTTGGCTTGTGTTTGATTTGGAGAGACTAAGGAGCAAGACCAATGACAAGAAGTCAAGAACAACATCCAATAAACACCACAAAAGCATGACCCATAAATTTTTGAAATCCAAAGTCCGTTGGGGATGACTTATGGGTCTTCTTCTGCTGCGGTTCTGCCTACTCTCTCTCCATCTCAGTTTTCTTAATTTTCCAGGTCTCTATTAAAAATGCTTCGTTCTCCTTAGCTGACTTCAATTCATCTCCTCTCACAATGGTTTTGATATTTTAGGGTCCAGCAATCTTTCATGTTCAATTTGGGATTGAAATTCATAATTTAGGGATGGGTGTTCCATTAATTCTCTCAGATAGACGGAATCAGCCACACCCATCAATCAATTTGGCCTTCTTTCAAAACTTGAATGATCGCTAGTGAAGGAAACGAAGAACAAATCAACCTGATTTGTCATGGTTCTCAATAGAGCATTGACGTCTACTGATTTGGATTAATGGTCTTTATTCAAATGTTGGGGTTTATCACTCCTCAAATAATCTATAAACCTCTAACGAGTTTTATTTTTTCAAAAAAAAAAAAAATTTGTTCAAGTTGCAGATTAAGAGTGGCTATTTGTTCATTCTCTCTGATCGTGTGTATTTGCGATGATTTGGGGAGTGATCTTAATCATTATGGTGAGATTTAATCTATTATTGATATTAATTGGCAAACTCTTTTGCATCATCATATTGCCAACCTTATTTTTTTGGTTTGAATCATATTGCCAACCTAATCGGCAGAGAATGAGAAAGAACAGCAGAATGAAAAGAAATGGAGAAGGGGTCAGAGTTTCAGAGAGGAAAAGAATAATATATTGGGAAAAAGACAAAACTCAAAAAAGATAGAAACCATATTCAAAGAGATTAAAACATATCAAATGAGTTGTGGACTATTAGATTTTTTATTGCCACGTGTCTCAATCTCTTTAAAAGCTTAGGAAGCTCAAGTAAAAAAGAAGCTCAAGAGAGGATCTTCTCCCGTCATTTGCCTCTTTCATTCCCTACTCTCACTCTATTGTTCTTCAAATATATATTTTTTTCAATATGAATAATTTTTAATGAAATTTTTTTTCTTTAACATGATGTAAGTTATATATATATATATATATATATATACACACACACACACATCTAAAAATTAAAACGAACATAAATTAAAAGTCTCAAATATGAGTCTGTTCCACAGTGGAAAGATTTGTGTTTTAGACCCAACTATGAGTCTAAAAAAATGAGTCCAAAATATGGGTTCACAAATAAGTCCTACACCACTGCAGCACTTAAAAAAAGTAAGTCATTTTGTACACTATTCAGATGGACACTTAAAAAAAGTAAGTCATTTTGTACACTCTTCACATGGACCCAAAATATTGGGTCTACAAATAAGTAATACACCACTGCAACACTTAAAAAAAGTAAGTCTTTTTGTATAAAGTAAGTATTTTTGTACACTATTCAGATGAATTCAAATCACTATTTTAATTTATTTGAATCCAAATTTGAGTCTAAAAAATAAGTCCCCACTGCTATGCTCTAAAGGATCTAAACCAATAACATTAGACCAAACCATAACAAACGTAGTGATTCAAGTCTATATAATAATTTTTCAACTAGTGAGTAATGATCCTAAATTTGCGGAGCATGTTACAGCATAATTTTTGGGATTTGTACCATGTTGTATTAATTTTTTCTTGGTCAGCGACAAAAACACAAAAACTCCTCCCACCAATAGATTGCATGCAGTGAATGAAGAAGCCAGTAACACGTCAAAACTTGTTGAATTTGTCGTAAATCCTCGTCATCGGACTAGTAGAAAACATATGTGTCGTGTTTTTTTTTTTTTTTTTTTTTCTGGTTTCTCCGTGCATAATACCAGCCAGCGAAGTCATGTGACTCGTGTCACTCATCATCATAAAGTAGAAAGCCAGAAATCATCAATATAAACAGGTAAAAAACCCACATCCATATTTACAGTACTAATAAGATATTACATTTACTCAAGAAATTACAGAAACAATGCAACCGGTAGGCTTTAATATTCAAAACCTTTCACCAGTGCCTGCCTGGGATTCAGCTCAGACACCACATGAGACTGACCACGTGTCATTTGGTACATGTGCATGAACAATAGTTGCTGCTAATTAATCTATTTATTAGTTCTGGAATCATCCAAAACCTGGAATTTGAAATGACCAAAATAGAAAAGCTTTGGTTTTGTAATTTACCGGCAACTCTGGTTTTTCAGAACCTTGATTCCCTCATTCAGAAACATCGCTCATAGTATTTTACCGACAACGCGGTCGTTTTAAAACGACAGAACGTCGTCGTTTTCGGATTCAAGTCTTCGTCGTTATCGCGCGAAACTGACCAATCATATGGTAACGTGCTACTCACTGCGACTGGGGGACTCAAAGTCTCAAACTACGATTTCACAAAACCACTTAAGTAGAGTCCCCAATTTGAAAACCAGATTACAGCGAATTAAGTTTAGGATTTTATGCACCAATTTGACTAATAATCATTGACGGTTTGACGATATTTTCTTCAAGACCACGAAAATGACGTTCACGGAATCACGGTTCAACACCAATTCCATGCATAGGTTCCAAACCAGCTACAGGAGTTGATTATTGCATTTTTTTTTTATAGTGAAAGACATTAATTTTTACATTTAAGATTATAGTCGATTATTTATGCTGTAATTAACTCATGCATAATTTGACCTCTGTTCAACTTACATCATTTACCTCTTTTTTTTTTTTGATCAAAACGTCCACGTCGTGTTCATCATGTCCCCAAATCCCCAATATTTGGATTTAAAGCGATATAATGGGAATTGCAAAAAATATATGAAAAGAAAAAGCCATCTAAAAAAAGAACCTCATTTTAATTCAAAGAGGCTCGTTACGTGCACTGCTCTTGCACCATGACAATTGAGCGAAACCAAAAAGGTGTTGCACCTCTATGATTGAAGCTCCATCTCAAAATAGAATCAGAATCAAAATCAAAATTTTCCATCACTAATCAAATTCTACTTTTTTTTTTTTGTCTCAAAATTAAATGTTATTATTGGCCATAATCAATTTTCTTGTTGCTAAAGAAAAGAGTATAACTGGAAAATTAGATATCTTCTCGTGCATTCATATGATCCCATTTAAACACCACAAATGAATGAAAAATAATAATTTTATAAAAGAAATTAAAATTACAATTCTTCTAGTCCTTACCAAGCAAAATAAGAATTCCAATTAAAATATTTACTTGCCACTCACTCACCAAAAACTGTAATCAAGAACCCACTGCTGCCCACTGCCTTCACAAAAAGGCCATCACATGAAAACCAGCCCCTAGTAAAACCTCCATTGATAACCATCACCACCACTGTCACTATAAAATCCAACCTCCTCATAAACCCATTTCTCCATTCTCACCAAAAACCCAAATCCCAATTCTCTCTTAAACCCCCAAAGCTTCCATCTTTACACTCAAAGTTCCAATCTTTGATCACAAAGTTTCAATCTTTAGACCTCCATGGACACCAAGATTGGCTCCCTCGACGTTTGCAAGGCCGACAACCACGACGTCGGTTGTTTACCAAACAGCGCCGCTTGCGCCGTCCAAAACTCGGTCCCTTCCACCACGTTCAACTCCGCCGACGCCACTCTCGGCCGCCACCTGGCACGCCGCCTCGTCCAAATCGGCGTCACCGACGTCTTCACCGTCCCCGGCGACTTCAACTTGACCCTTCTCGACCACCTCATCGCCGAGCCCGGGCTCACCAACATTGGCTGCTGCAATGAGCTCAACGCCGGATACGCAGCCGACGGCTACGCGCGGTCGCGTGGCGTCGGGGCGTGTGCGGTGACTTTCACCGTCGGTGGACTGAGTGTGTTGAACGCGATCGCTGGCGCGTACAGTGAGAACTTGCCGGTGATTTGTATTGTTGGAGGGCCCAACTCCAATGATTACGGAACTAACAGGATTCTTCACCATACTATTGGGGTGCCGGACTTTAGCCAAGAGCTCCGGTGCTTTCAGACTGTGACTTGCTTTCAGGTTAGGATCATAATCAAATTTTATTTTTTATGATTAAATGGTGTTGGGTTTCAGTGGATTTGGTTAGAGATTCATTGTTTTTGGAAGTTTGGCATGTGGGTTTTAGTGGATCATTTGTTTAAGATTCATAGTGTTTTAGATTTCATTCTCGAAGTTTGCTAGTTTTGGTATGTGGGTTTGGTGAAAGATTTGTACTTTGATCTGTGTCTTGGCAACCCAAAAAAAAATATGAATTTTGTATTGGGATTTCTTGGATTTAAAGTTTACTACTTTGGGAATGTGGGTTTTAGTGGGTTTGGCTAAAGATCTGTACTTTGATTTGTGTTTTGGAAACAAATAATTTTTGCTGATTTTGGTATGTGGGTGGTTTTTGCTAGGCTGTGGTGAATAATCTGGAGGATGCACATGAGTTGATTGATACGGCAATTTCGACTGCGTTGAAAGAAAGCAAGCCTGTGTATATCAGCATAGGCTGCAACTTGGCTGGGATTCCTCATCCTACTTTTAGCCGTGACCCTGTTCCATTTTCATTGTCTCCAAAGTAAATTTTGTGCCTTCTGATCTCATTTGATGAAAGTTGTAAAAAGATTATGATTTTGTTAATTTTTTAAAGTGAATTTATGTAACTTTCTACTTGGTTTTACAGATTGAGCAATAAGATGGGATTAGAGGCTGCAGTGGAGGCAGCGGCAGAGTTCTTGAACAAGGCAGTTAAGCCGGTAATGGTGGGCGGGCCCAAACTGCGTGCTGCACATGCTGGTGATGCCTTTGTTGAGCTGGCTGATGCTTCTGGTTTTGCTCTGGCTGTTATGCCATCAGCAAAGGGGCAAGTGCCAGAGCACCATCCCCATTTCATAGGAACATACTGGGGTGCTGTGAGCACTGCCTTTTGTGCTGAGATTGTGGAGTCCGCAGATGCATACTTGTTTGCTGGGCCAATTTTCAATGACTACAGCTCCGTTGGGTACTCGCTCCTTCTCAAGAAAGAGAAGGCGATCATTGTGCAGCCTGATCGTGTGACGATAGGAAATGGCCCTGCATTTGGTTGTGTTCTCATGAAGGATTTCCTGTTATGCCTAGCAAAGAAGCTGAAGCATAACAATACTGCTCATGAGAACTACCGCAGGATCTTTGTGCCCGATGGCCACCCTCTAAAGGCTGCACCCAGAGAACCTTTGAGGGTTAATGTTCTGTTCCAGCACATTCAGAAGATGCTGTCAGCTGAAACTGCTGTGATTGCTGAGACAGGGGACTCATGGTTCAACTGCCAGAAGCTGAAATTGCCACCTGCCTGCGGGTAAGCCTTTGGGAGAATTTGATGATCCTTCATGTTTTTTTTTTTTTTTTTCTATTATAATGTTACGATACTAATTGGTAATTGGAAATGTATTTTTCAGGTATGAATTCCAAATGCAATATGGATCAATAGGTTGGTCAGTTGGAGCAACTCTTGGGTATGCTCAGGCTGTACCTGAGAAGCGAGTGCTTTCTTTCATTGGTGATGGGAGCTTCCAGGTATGCAACTTTGATCACATTACTAGTCTTGTGAGTTCTGCAATAGCCAAAGTGATTATAGAGATTGTATGCTGATTGCTGAAATGTGAAATGTAAATTACACTTCTTCTGCAAAGCATCCAATAATATGAAAGTAAAGCATCGTAAAGCATAAGCACTATAAGTTTTAACTTTTCACATTCATTTGTTTATGTCTGTTTTGTTGTATCCCTAATAGGTGACTGCTCAAGATGTGTCCACAATGATTCGAAATGGACAGAGGACCATCATTTTCCTGATAAACAATGGCGGATACACCATTGAAGTGGAAATCCATGATGGACCATACAATGTGATCAAGAACTGGAACTACACTGGACTGGTTGATGCCATCCACAATGGGGAGGGCAAGTGCTGGACAACCAAGGTCAGCTTTCTAAATACATCTTTCTGTTTGCCTCAATCCCCTTAATCAAGTGGCTTCATGGATCATAAAACTCATTGTTAACGAACTCATGCAATCTTTCAGGTGCGTTGCGAAGAGGAGCTGATTGAAGCAATTGAGACTGCAAATGGACCCAAGAAGGACAGCTTGTGCTTCATTGAGGTGATTGTTCACAAGGATGATACCAGCAAAGAGTTGCTTGAGTGGGGGTCTAGGGTTTCTGCTGCCAACAGCCGCCCACCTAATCCTCAGTAAAACTCTTCTGTATCACATGAATGCCATAGGAGCGCTATTCGCTCTCACAAATTTAGATTAAGCTAAGCTCTTATCGTGGAGTTTTTCCTAATTTTTTTTCTTTTTACTGAGAACAGTGTCCTGGTTTGTTTGTATACTCCCTTTTGAGTATTAATATCTTCGGATTTTTCAATTAATCAATTTCTGTGATCCTAAATGGTTTGTGGAAAACAAGGCGTACCTTGACACGTTTAGGATGACAGATCCTTTTGTGACCACAACGTTGTTTAATATCTCAACTTAACATTTGTCCCCTGTGATGTGCAGCTACTTTGTCCTCGTATGCCTGCACTCGACCTAGATTATTAATCCTAAATCAACTAGTAAGCTGCCTTTGTTCTATTATTGCTGTGTCATTTTCAATTTATGCACAGATGGATTGGTCTCAATCCTCAATGGGGTCGGTTAAGGTTGTGGAGCATTCAGTGACTTATAAGAAGGGGATATTGAGGAGCTATTTTTAACTCACGCGCGTCTTTTTGGTACTGAAAAATCTAGCATTTGGATTTATAGTTGCACATGTAACATAATATAAGGCATATAGAATCCTATGTGATTTTCTTCTTTCATGTCTGATGATAGACCATGAAATTGGGGGAGTAGGTGGGTCGAGCATCAATTCCTATCACTTTTAGAATGTCGAGGAATTAACTCTTTTAGACCATCTGCCACCGTACGGTATAAAGTCATATATAGCTTATTCCTCTCTCTCATGGTAAGACATTCTACAATTCCCAATAAATTTTTTTGCCGTATGGTTTATAGTCCGAGCCATATATGGTTTGCAATCAGGTAAGCCATCTCTATATAATATTTATTATTTAATTTTTTTATTCCTCTTTTACCCCTCTTCATTCAACTTACATAAGTATAATAAATATTACGGGTTTGAATTATACCTTATCAATTATGCCTTATGATGGCAGCATGTATCAAACATTCTCTAGAATGACTACATGGCATAAGCCATATATGGCTATATGGCCTATCAATTAAAGGGTACCGTGGCAGATGCTCTTATAGTAGATAAGTTCTCTATAGTTATAGACTGGTATGAGATCATACTAAATTAATTTTGCTCAATAAGTCTATCTCTGTATTGAGCTAGGTATGTAATTCTAGTTCTCTATGATTAGAAAAAAATAAAATCATGTCATGTGGAAATCTCTAATATCGAATATTTGAATATATAATTATTCTAAATATTAAATATTGGCACGTAGCCTACTATTGTACCGATATTGTCCTAACTTAACCACTCATTAGGTCCATTAGGTGTTGGATTTTAACCACAAAAGGCCTCGGTACAACATCCACTTATAAGTTATATTTTTTGTTGTCATTTTTTCAATTTGAGATTTTTTCTCTCCAACACGCCCCCTCACGTACAATCTAGCTCTAGGTATGCACGTGGAATTAATTGATTCCACACATTAGGAATCGGGTCACAAGTCCCACATTAAAGACTTGACCAATCATATAACGATCCAAGGCCTACATTGGACACTTGACAATAAACTGATCGGAAACTTCCGATGACTAATTTAATGAACCCAAACTAGGTCCATGATTGGAGAAGAGATTCGTGAATCAATTAATAAATGAACCCAAATCCAGGTCCATAATGGCGACGTAATTGAAGAGCAACTTGCTCTGATACCATGTTAAACAGCGACAATCGTGACCCGTGACCAACCATTGTACCGATACTGTCTCAACTTAACAATCCATTAAGTGTTGAGTTTTAATCACAAAAGGCCTCGGTATAATTAGATAAGAGTCACCCACTTATAAATTATATTTTCAAATATTACTTTTCCAATGTGGAGGTTTTTCCTCTCCAACAAATTACGGAGGTGTTTAGGATTATTATTCGGATTAAGTCTCAGAGAAACAATCTCAAATAAGCCCTACATTTTTTTTAAGATTTATTATGTACTCATTTGTAAGAGTAAGGAGCAAATAAGCCAAATATTTTCTTTTCAGTCCATCGAATTGATATACCTAAAATATCAGACAGTTCATGGTTGAAACTTGAGAGACGAAACCGTTTTGGAGGAGAAACCAGTTAGACAGACAGAGACCCGAACTTGTGAGATAAACCAGTTGGACCATCAAAAATCATCTAGTTCATATTTACATGCAACAAAATTTCAGTCGGACACTCTGGCTTGTACACAACAGGATCCATTGCACAACTATGGATCATTGCTAGAATTGCTTGGTGCGGTTACCAGCCGACCATTTTCAAGCAGGGTGCTTGGGAAGGAGGCTCGACATCTGCCAATGTGCAATTTCAATTTGGGAATGGTGGGGTGAGCACTTCTACATCGATTACATCGTAACTCCATAGACATCAGGCTTTCATCATCATTCAGTATTGCCTTTCCGTCACTACTGACTTCCTCTAGCACATCCACAGAGTCTCGAAAGAAAGCAGTATTAAAGGAATTCCAATGTTTCTTGTTCTTCAAATGTGCTGAATTAAAATCCTGGCTGATTACATGTAGGTGCAGCTGTCGCATTGATGGTTCCTGAAACAGAAGACATCGCAAATGCTTATTAGGCAGTCTCCATTTTCATCCCCAAATTATGCTATGGAGTTATGTTCAGGGACAGATATACCATTGTCAAGAGTACTGAACAGGAGAAGACACATTTCTGAAGACTCGTATCTATCTTCTAAACTTAATCAGATATCAAAGATTAATTTACTTTAGTAACCCGACCAATTCTTTCAAGAGTTAATGTTAGAGAAAACACATCTAACAAAGTCACCAAGCAAAAGTGAGCATGTGTACCGAGTGATATCCAAGACGAAAGACCAATGTTGAATCATCATGTAAGAACTTTTCAGCCCACTTCAAACCAACCGCATGCATTGTCCTTAGCAACTGAATGTGTTCTTTGCATACATCTGCCAAGCGATCAAGACCAGGATGTCGCGCTACCACCAGGAGATGCTTTTGTGCCTGCAGAATTCCAAAATTTTGTCAACCAGCTAAAACATAGAAGTGGATGATAACTATAAAAGGTGTGACTTACCTTTGGATAAAGATCATTTAGTACAACGACATCATCTGATATCTCTAGTACTACATCCCTCTGCTTCTCTGGATGCATGGCAATGTTGTAGACAGCCTGGGCCCATGTTCCCCAGGATTTATTCTTGCTTCCATCAGAGTGGAGGTTTGATTTACTAGCATTAGAATCAGAGTCGTTTTCAGCTTCAGCTTGATCTCCTTTACTCCGTTTGTTCCTTTCAGATTCATGAAGATCCTCTCTCTTGATCTTTTGATAGGTATTTGTAGAGTGATTTGTAGGCCCACTCTCAGAGTGATCTTTTGACTCTGGCAGCTTCAACCGAAGGTTTCCAAAGCTTCCCTTAAATACCTTCTTTTGGGTCCTCACTATTGATGCAAAACCTTCAAAAAGTGAAGTATAAGTGTCATGGAGAATTTTGCAGCCTTTGCTATAGTCATTGTCAAGATAATTTGGTCTCTGTGGGTTCATATTGGGTCCAAGAACATGTATGACATGGGTTACCCCTTCCCTACAAAACAAAGGAGAAGTTGAAGGGAGAGGAACAACCACAGCATTCCCAGGATACAGAGATTTGGCTTGTTCTTTGGTTGCAACCTCTAAAGCTGGACCTCCAGCATTGAAGATTGCAGCATTGACACCACCACCTCCTGGTTTAAGTCGCCTGCACCATTATGTTTTTTGTTTGATCAACTTTTCATATAAGAAATATGTAATCACAATATTCATTCATAAAGATAATAAAGGTGAAGAGACTATATCCACCTTTACAATGCAACTGACTCAACTTAGTAGGCAACAGATGCTAACCTTTCTTCCTTAGTCAGCAGAATTATTGATTATATATCATTCACACCATATTTCATTGAAAGGATAAAATGCTAATAACCTCCAGTTTTATCAAATTAATCTCCTCTATTAGCACCAGAATGAAATATTTGCATGGATATGAAATTTAAAAGCTTACCAGTTAGCAGCATTAGCTATCACATTGCAGCAAAGACCTCCTTCTGAATGAAGCTTAGTGATATCTCCCACAAATGTGAAGAACCTCTTGGAGTCAATGTTTTTCTGTGAAGCTTTAGCCCTCACCAAGGACAAAATCTTCGATTTATGAGTCAAGTCCACTAAAACAAGTCTTGCATTTCCAAGTTTATTTACAAATTCTGCAACTTTCTCTACAATAATGTCAGATGCCTTCTCAAGGTCAAACTGAAAATCTGCTGTGGAAATAGATGGAAATGCCAGGGTGGGAGCATTGTCAAGAGAGACGTCAGTGCCAGCAGAACCTACGACAGGCTGCTCACCTTTCTTGGACTCCATACTACCACTTTCAGTAAACAAACCTGTTCCTTTCACAGTATCCTTTCCCCCAGTAATTTGAGAAGCATTAGAATCCTGAACCTTGTTCGAAGTCGATTCAGTATTAGTAGGAACATCTGTTTTCTTTAGGAATTTCATTATACCAAGTTGAACTTTTGCACCTGGGCTCTTCTGGCCAAAAGTCCCATGAGGAAGTGTATCCAACGGACCGAGTCCACTATATGTACGAATGGCAGATTCAACATCACTCTCATTCTGGCAAAAAGTGATCCTACCAAACCCTTCGCTCAGATTCGGCAATTCTTTCTTCTGCAGCATTCTATTCACAACAGCCGCAGCTTTTCCACCTTGCAAGTTCCCCTCATGGCCAGTTCGCTTCACCGACCGCGAGATACAAAGCTTAGCAGGAAGATCAAGCACCACAGCATGAACATCCACCTGAGGACCACCCAGCTTCACAAACTCATCTCTTTGCTCTTTCTCCAGATTGCATCTATCTATAAACACACTCTTCCCTTCCCTCAATGCACTCCTCGCACTCTCTATACACTGAGCTTTCGTACCGGCTTTCCCATTCTTGATGGTATCCTAACAAACACAAGAAATCCAAAAGAACCCAAATGAAAATACAGCATTGTCTAGTCCTGCATACTACAATAACTCGTCAAATTATAGATTCAAAACTCACTGAGGCATTTCATCGAACACATGGTCTGCGATATAAGACAATGATAAATGTACCTGGCAGACCCGGACCCAGGGACGAACGGAGGAGCCCATGACTTGTTCGCAGAATGTGGACTTGCCGCTACCGGGTGCACCCATCAATACTACGATTATGGGCTTTCCTTGCTTTTCTTCTTGGCCTGTAAAATTGGGGAAATTGTGGAAAGGGTCTTAGGGTTTATATGATCAAACAAAAGGTGACGACGACCCTGAAAGAGTTAAGCGCAGAGTGTTGAAAAAGGGCGTACCTTTGGTTGGTTCATCAACGTCCATGTCCATAATTTCCAACCCTCAAAACCCGTCACTTCCGATTTCAAGTTTCAAATTGAGGGCTTAAACTGAACCTTTCCTTCTCCCACCTATTGCCCGTGCTTGGCTACCCGAAGGTTGACCCGCCCCGAATTGGTTGAAACGACCTCTACGCGTCTGACATGTGGATGCCACAACATCGTTACAAATTCTTAACGACACATAAAATTCATGTTACATTTTTGCATATAGATATGAGAATGGTGTAATTCTCAATCTACATAGATTATGACATATTATATTCACTCGTAAGAAGTATTTGGGTAGTTTCAATAAAAAAATTTGTCTTAGGCAGGGGTTGAAATTACATGCACCTTAGTAATTTAAAACCACACAATATTTAAAATATTTTTTTCTAGTAATTATTATTACGAAGCTAAACATTTTTCTCATAATTGTCATTTTTTCAAGTATTTATGTTCCTTTCAACGTTCTCTCTCTGTTTTTTTCTTTCTTTCTTTTTTAAGGCTTAAATAGATATGGATGAAAAGTGGAGTAAAGTCCTACCAAACTAAGCTTAGTGCTACTAAAATTCTCAATACATCAGCAATTTGATTTCTCTCGGAATATGTTAAATGAGAGGAAATTCATTTGACAAATACGATACAAGCAATTGTGTCACTAATGCAAAATGTCCATAAAACTAAACACCAATTAAAATTCCAAAGGATTTGAAAGCAAATGACTTGTATAAATCAACTCTATCCCTATGGTCTAGCTAGTTTCCTTTTGCAATTTGAACCAAATTAAATTCTAATATTTTGTACTATAGTTTATTTCCGATTAAAAATTTAAGTAAACTGTAGCTTGTTGATTTTTAAAATTATAAAAGCTATGTAATCGAATATTACTCATATCATGATGGGATGAGCTCCTGCTCTGATATGTATTCATCCTTTAAAATTTCCAAGAAGAGTGATAGCATGCTCGTGTGGTATCAGGAAGTTCAAGCAAAGTCTTCAGCTTTACAGTTGCTCTTCCACTTATCATCATTAACATCTGATTCTAGCTTCTGGCCACTAGCTTGGTTCTGATGTTCTTTGTACCAACATTGAACGACCTCTTCAGTCTTTTCCACTTGCAATTAATCTTGATATCTACACATCAGTCCCAGCCGATAATCAATAGAACGACTTGTATATATGTTTAAATACCAAGTCATTGGTTGTTCTATTGACTGGAGGCGGCTGACCCGGTTTGGCCATTGCTATGCAATACATAATAGATGGGAAAGACTTGCAAGTCAAGCCAGCCATGCTCAAATCTCATGGAAGTTTCTCCCACGAAAAGCCTGGCTTTGGGAGTAATAAAACACATTGCGATATGGGGAAGACTTCAGAATCAAGCCAACCACGAATCTCATGAAAGTTTTTTCCACAATTTCCATTTCCAGCACCTCAGTTTTCCACAAATCTCATACACATACAGGACCTACCACCATCTCATTTAACAAAATTTCCACATAACTTGCCAAAAAAACAAAAAACAAAAAAAAAATTTCACGTAGATAAGATAACGTAAAGCAACCAGAATTGGGCAGATCAATAACTTTCATAAGCAATTCAGATTCAATCAAAGCACCTGTTCATGACGTCCATGATGTTACAAAAGGATTCGCCTTCAATAATATCTCGCTATCTATTCCTTTCTTTGGTACTAAAATCAACGTTCTCACTTTAATCCAATTTCCTGGCAAGAGGAACTGGGGAAAAAAAAAAACTGAAATTACAATTCTGCAATAAATATAAAAGGGAACACAATCATGAAATGAATAAAGCCTTGCCACTCCAGGAATGCAACCGTTGTTAACGGCCTAGCCTAATCTGTTCCTTAATGCTTTGGTCTCACACAAAAAGAGTTTCAATGACAATTCCTTTGTTCTCATGCCATTTCTTAATACTCATTTACCATGTTTCACTCAGTGTCCTTATACTGGTGGTCTCTGGCCAATGTTCCAGCAACCAGCAGCAATCTTTGTTGCTCCAACTGAAGAACAGCCTGAATTTTGAGCCTGCATTATCCACAAAGCTGGTGAAGTGGAACAATGTCTCTGATTATTGTTCTTGGGAAGGTGTCTCCTGCAAAGGAGGTTGTGTTACCCATCTCGACTTGAGCTGGGAATCGATTTCAGGTGGACTTGATAATTCAAGTGCTCTTTTCGGTCTGCAGTACATCGAACACCTGAATTTGGCGAATAATAACTTCAATTATACTCCGATTCCACCCAAGTTCAACAAGCTCGCCAGTTTGAGTTATTTGGATCTGTCAAATGCTGGCTTTGCAGGGCAGATTCCGATTGAGATTTCGCACTTGACAAGGTTGGTGATTCTTGATTTATCTACCTTTTACTTGCCCGGAACTCCTGTACTGCAACTTGAGCATCCAGATTTGAATATGCTTATTGGAAACCTTTCGGAGATAATCGAACTTCATCTTGATGGTGTGAACATATCAGCACAGGGAGCTCACTGGGGTCAAGCAATATCATCTTCACTGCCAAAGCTGAGGGTGTTGAGCCTGTCCAGTTGTAATCTTTTGGGCCCTATTGATGTTTCATTGTTGAAGCTTCAATCACTCTCAGAAATTCGTATAGAGAGTAACAATTTGTCTACTCCAGTTCCAGAGTTCTTGTCAAATTTCACAAATTTGACTTCCTTACGCCTCATGAATTCAGGGTTACTTGGTACATTCCCAGAGAAGATCTTTCGGGTACCTACACTGCAGATTATCGACTTAATTGGCAATCAAGAGCTACAAGGTTCGCTGCCAGACTTTCCGAAGAATGGAGCTCTTCAGTTCCTGTTCCTAGCCAGGACAAATTTTTCAGGGTTATTGCCGGAATCTATTGGAAACCTCAAGATGTTGTCCAAAGTAGATCTTTCAAATTGCAACTTCACGGGACCAATCCCAAAGTCAATGGAAAGCCTTACGGAACTGGTTTATGTGGACATGTCAGCAAACAAGCTTAATGGTTCAGTTCCATTGTTGAGTATGGCCAAGAATCTGACCAACATAAATCTTTCGTACAATGAGCTAACAGGTCAGATTAACTCTATTCGCTGGGAAAACCTGATCAATCTGGACTTGCGTTTCAATCAACTGAATGGAAGTATTCCAGTGTCCCTGTTTTCCCTTCCCTTGTTGCAGAAACTACTACTCTCCAACAATCAATTCTCTGGTAAGTTGCATGAATTTGCCAATATCTCTTCACTGGACACCGTCGATTTGAGTAGCAACAATTTGGAAGGAACGGTACCCATGTCTATCTTTAATCTCCGAGGGCTTAAAATTCTCTCACTTTCTTCCAACAACTTCAGTGGCTCCTTCCCTCTTAACAGTGTGCAACAACTCAAAAATCTTTCCAGTCTTGATCTTTCATACAATAGTTTGTCAATTAGTTACAATAGTACAAATTCCTCAGAGTCATCCTTTCCTAATATTACCACATTAAAATTGGCTTCTGGAGAGTTGAGAACATTTCCTAATTTCTTGAGAGATCAATCCAGATTACGCTATTTGGACCTTTCACAGAACCAGATTCATGGAGAGATACCCAACTGGATTTGGAAGCTCAATAATCTATTACAACTAAATCTGTCTTTCAACTCCCTTGTAACTCTAGAAGGTCCTTTAACCAATCTTGCTTCTAGTTTGTCTGTGCTTGACCTTCATTCTAACCAGCTTCAGGGACAAGTCCCAATTTTTCCACCATTTGCCACTTATCTGGATTACTCGAGAAACAGTTTCACCTCTAGCATACCGGCTGACATTGGTGATTTCTTTACTTACACTCTTTTCTTGTCTCTTTCAAGCAACAAATTTCAAGGGAGCATTCCAGGATCAATATGCAATGCGTCATATCTTCAGGTTCTTGATCTGTCCAATAATTCTTTAACTGGCATCATTCCCCCATGCTTGACTGCAACAGGCGGAACTCTTGTGGTACTCAATTTAAGGAGAAATAAACTTGCTGGCAGAATTCCTGATAGATTTCCTGGCCATTGTACTTTGAAAACTCTAGACTTCAGTGGAAATCTTCTAGAAGGTCAGTTTCCAAAATCTCTAGCCAATTGCAGAGTGTTAGAAGTTTTGAACCTTGGAAACAATGAGATAAGGGATACATTTCCGTGCTTGTTGAAGAACATATCCACCTTGCGTGTCCTTGTTTTGCGATCAAACCAATTTTTTGGACGCTTTGGATGTTCCAACACCACTGGTACCTGGCCAATGCTTCAAATTGTTGACATAGCACGCAACAACTTTAGTGGTGAAATACCGGGAAAAAGCTTGACGACATGGCAGGCAGTGATGGGCAATGAAGATGCCCAATCATCAATCGATCATCTACAATTTCCTGTCTTTAGATTCAGTGACGGGCTAAATTATCAGGATGCTATAACAGTTACCACCAAAGGACTAGAGTTGGAATTTGTCAAGATTTTAACCGTCTTCACCTCTATTGACATCTCGTGCAACAATTTCAATGGATCAATACCGGCACAAGTGGGACAACTGAAAGCACTCTATGGCCTCAACATGTCCAATAATGCTCTCACAGGCACTATCCCATCATCATTGGGTAACCTAACACAACTTGAGTCCTTGGACTTTTCGAGCAACAGCCTGAGCGGGCCAATTCCACCACAGCTTACACAGCTCACTTTCCTGTCATTCTTGAATCTCTCAGATAACCAACTGGTTGGGATGATACCGATTGGTGATCAGTTTTATACATTTTCTCCAGAATCCTTTGAAGATAATGAAGGATTATGTGGGGCACCTTTGCCTGTAACATGCAGCAAAACCAGCAACTCACCAGATGCACCATCCAAGGACCAAAACAAAGATTGGGGAATTAAATGGGAAATTATCAGTGCTGAAATTGGATTTACTTGTGGGTTTGGAATTGCCATCGCATCACTTTTCTTTTGCAAGAGATGGAGGATATCGTATTACAGAGTTATGCAGAATATCTTACTGAAGATATTTCCTCAGCTGGAAGAAAGATTTGGAGATCACAGAAGGCATGTTTACATAAATCCAAGTTGGAGGCGTTGAAATGATTATGAAGTTCAATCCACGTCCCTAGTTGGCTTCTATTAGCACATGGAAATAAGAAATGTGATTATTTTATGCTTTGTTTCTCTTTGATGTGTTTTTACTGTATTCTGGGGATGGTCTTTTTTGGCTTAATCTTTGCTTTCTTCTGAACTGTCATGCACAAATAAGTACTATTTTCAGCACCTACTACTTTCCTCGAAAGTTTTGCCCATACAAATCTGTCTCCAGGGGATTTTTTTTATTTTATTTTTTATAATTAAATAAAGGATGAGGCGATATTAGCTCATCGGAAGTAGACGATTTAGGGAACAAGTCCCACCCTCAAACCCGAAGGTGAAGGGTCTACCACACTCTGGGAGCCCACCGCCCGTCCCCTTATTTATTTTTTATTAATAATAAAGCAAAATACAAAAAAGAGAAGGGAGGACAAAAGCCAAACCCCAAAAGTACAGACATGAGAAGAAGAAAGAAAAAGAAACAGATGCAAAACATAAAATTCCATCATTGGTAGGGCTGCACACGAATTGGGTTGGATCAGTTTTGACTCTAAACCGTCTCTATACTAAAGTGAGCGGTTTAAGCATTTTGGACAACCGGTCATGAAAAAAAATAAGCTTAACCCGATCCAATCCAATCCAATTAAAGATGGTTTGGTTCGGTCGGTTAGGCGGTTTTAACCTATATTATATTAAGATACTATTTATGAAAAAAAAGTTCTAGTAAAATTCAATCTAAATAATAAAAATTATATTAAATAAGCATAATCTAAATTTAAAATACAATAATCAAATCCAAAACCAATATTCAAAAACCAAAATCTAGAATAGATTTAAAGTGATTGAAACATTTGATGGCTTAGCTATAAATACTAGCTTAATTAATATGGTAGTATTAAAGGTTAGAGAATGAGAGATTGAGATATGTGATATGAGAGGATCAAATTAATCGTAGCGATTATATATTAGACTTCTAGGCCTTTGGGCATTGGACTCGATATGGTATTATATCATTTGAGAATAAAGTTATAATTGGATATTTAGAACTTACTTAGAACAACTGGACAAATGAATATATATATATATATATATTTAATTTTTTTTTATTATATTTCAAACATACTGGTCGGTTTGGGTTCCGCGGTTTAAGCAAGAGAGAAACCAAACCAACCCAATTCATAAATGGTTTGGTTCGGTATTGAACCGGCTTTCAATTTTTAAAGTTAAAAAACCTTAACCAAACCATATTTACCGGTCGGTTTTGACCGGTTTAGCCGGTTTGTACCGTGTTTTGCACACCCCTAATCATTGGAACAGAAACAAAATAAAAATAAACTCCAGGAAGCCCAAATCAACATCAAGTAGAAACACGAGAGTAAGGGAACCCCTGGTCATCCATCCTCAAGTATAGAGAGATCTCTGGTGGAGGTGAGGCATGCCAAATCAGAGATGAAGAAGCCAAACCCAAATTTGTTAACCTATCTGCCACATAATTGCCTTCACGAAGAACATGAGAGCAGTGAAATGTCATTGACCGAATGCGAGATAAACAATTCAGCCAAGCAATGCGCAGTGGCCAAGGAGGTGCAAATGAGGTAGAGGTAATACATGCAAGAACACTCGTCGAATCACTCTCCAACCAAATACAATACCAACCCATTCGAAAAGCAATCTCAATACCAATTATAACTCCCATTAACTCCGCATAGAAAGCTGAGTGTTGACCCAAACCTTGACAATAACCTCCAAAATATTGGCCATTCGCAACCCGAAAAACACCACCACAAGCTGCGGGGCCAGGATTACCTTTAGCTAACCCATCAGTGTTAAGCTTAATCCATGGAAAATTAGGGGGATGCCAAAGAACAAACCGCGGAGCAATTGATTTGCGAGAAACTGGTTGGATTCCCAAGCTCACTAGCAACTGAGAGTCTAACACACCGCGGGAATAACCAGGCAAATGGGGATTAGCAAACCGCAACCAAGATTTAATAGAACGAAAAACACGCATAAGAAAGGCCTCTTATTATTAAAACAGAGCTTATTACGTGTTTTCCAAATAGCCATGAAAGCAAACTGACAGCCCGCAAGCCATAAATTTTTCAGTTGAGGAGAAAACGGTTTACCAACAATTATACTCCATAAATCACCAATTGAACCATGAGTTGGTAAAGAAGTACCAAAACAGCACGACAACCATTGCCAAACATGCTGAGCAAAGGAACGAGAAACAAATAAATGAGTTGAATCCTCAATAGTGCAAAAAGAGCAAAGCTGACATACCGAAACCAATGGGATGCCACGTCGTTGCAGTTGGTCATCGGTGGGTAACTTGTTATGGAGGAGGCGCCAAACAAGTATAGAGAACCGTGGTGGAATAAAATGCCTCCAAACTAGAGGTTGTGGGCCATTAGAAGCAAAGTGTGGGCGTAGAAGATTATATCCCTCTTTAAATGAGAAAAATCCATTACTCGAATCCTCCCAAATTAAAAGATCATCTTCAGGGACAATAGGAAGGGGTAAACTTTGAATCTCATCAACCAGAGCTGGAAATAAAGTAGAGAAACGGTGTGGAAAACTCCATTGCTGACCAGCAATAAAAGAAGCTACAGTAGTTGTTAAAGGCTTAGGAAAACAATTGACCTGCAGCCTATCAAGAAGAGAAGTATCCAGCCACCGATCAGACCAAAAAAGAACAGACTTACCATTTCCTATAAGCCACCTTGAGTGTTGGAAAATTATTGGAAGAATAGCTTTCAACCCATGCCATAATGAAGAACAAAAGTAGCGATAATTCATATGATGGGAGATCGAGAACCTCGTACAAGCAAAAGAACTCCATAAAGAATTCAATGTGAGAGTACACCATCCCATGCCCAAGAGAGCAGCCATATTAAGAGTCTGAAGATCCCGCAAACCAAGTCCAGACTCAGCTTTAGGAGCACAAACTTGGCGCCATGAGACAGTAACCAATTTCCTAACAGCAATATCTCCAGACCAAATAAAATTCCGTGCACAAGCCGATAACTGTTTCAACAAAGATGGTGGCCACAGATACACTGAGAAGCTATGAAGAAATAAACTTTGAAAAATATCATGAACCAATTGAACTCGGCCTGCCATGGATAATAATTTTCCATACCACCCAGCAAGACGCGCTTTTGCTTTGTCAGCAATAGACTGAAGATGAACACGTCGTGGCTTACCCTTGAAGATAGGAACACCTAAATAAGTAAAAGGAGCAGCCCCTGACTTAAACCCTAAAATTCTTTGAACATGCTTGCGCCGATGGGAATAAGAATCCCCCATATAGAAGGTACTTTTATTTTTGTTAACCAATTGTCCAGAAGCAGCACCATAAGAGTCAAAAAATAACTGCAAACGGTTAAGGGAGGAAACATTCCCTCTACAGAAAATGAACAAATCATCAGCATAGAGCACATGAGTAAGCTTACATCCTCTGGGCAAAGATATAGACTGTACTCTTCCCGAAGAAAAAAGAGAAGAAAGTCCCCTACTAAGAGCTTCCTCAGCGAGACAAAATAGAAGAGGGGAAAGAGGATCACCCTGTCTAACCCCACGAACACAGGGGAAGAAACCATGAGGAGACCCGTTTACTAAAATTGATAATCTTGCTGATTGGAGAATTGTATGAACCATATCCCTGAAACGTGAAGAGAAACCGAACTGTTCCAGGGGATACTCGAAAGTTTTGTTGGAGTTCAAATGTGCAAGATTTCGAATCAATAGCATCATCCTTGGTGCATTTCAACTCAACAAGGTTCTTTCTTATTCTTGAGATATGTGTTTTTGCTAGAACATTTTAATTTTGTTATGCCTTCATTTTGAGTCAATATCTAGTAGCGGTTCATATAGCTAACTTGTTGCATTCAGTTTTCTTAATTTCTTTTGAAGTTTTATTGGATGGGTTAAGAACTGAAGATGTTATGAAGAGTTGAAGACTTTCATAAGAGGCTGTATTTGCTACTCACTTAAAAACCCAATGTAACATCCATATGAAGTCTTCAGCTGTAACCAAGTCTGTAACAGAGCAATCCTACTATTTCAATAGGTGCTTATGCGTACAACGATTAATGCTCAAATCAATTCAGAACTCACCGAGGCACTTTATCAAACGCATGGTGTGCATCACAAGACACTACCAGGATGAGCAGAGGAGCCCATCTGTTCACAGAAAGTGGACTTGCCACTACCAGGTGCACCCGTCATGAGTACGATGATGGGATTTCCTTGCATTTCTTCTTTGCCTGTTATCATACATTTATGTAATGTTTACCAAATGCTTGAACTCATTTCCTCTATGACTCCCAGTTGGTAGAATTCCACATCCAGACCAGTTGTCCACCCTCTATCAATTGGGAATGAATGAGGGATTGAGAAAATCCTCAGTCTCATTACGATTGTAGAAACTCCATCCCCACTAAAGGATAGCAACCCAAGCCTCAGATATCTTCCAAAGCCTTGAAACCCCGAATCAAACTCTCCCAAAATTCTACATTTCCATCTTCAAACAAAAACACAAAACCCTCTGAGAAAATCAGATGGTTAGTCAAATCAAGATCTCCTAGGGAAAGACCTTCGAGGTCGAGGAAGCTGTTGCAGGATATGGGAGGAATGCGAGAGTTTTATTAACGTCAAGGAAGAATTCGAAGGGGAGGTTCCTATGGAGAAAAGAATGGTGCGTACGTATTTGTGGTGAAGATATACATAATCTTGTTTATGAAGAACATGATCGTTATTGGGAAGAGTGTTCTGACAGAATGGCTAAGCACTCGGTATTATTTGTCGAATTAGGAAAGCTATCAAATTTACACCAGATCTCAAGCCTATAGAAATCTTAGTTTGGCTAGTTGATATCAGCTACCAGAAATATTCTATTTAACATTTAATATAGACTTTTGTTCAACATGTAATTTAGGTACAATGTTAAACTCCTACTGTTGTTGTTAGTTTTATGCAGCAGGTCTTCAGTTCTTGATCAGGTACATCACCCAGTTCTCTCAATATATACTCGATGATCTTTGTTTATCTTTGTCTCTCAAGTCTATACTCAATTATCTATTTTTCGTAGTTCTTTACTTCTTCATCAGGTATATTGCCCGCCACACGAATGCAAGTATAACCACCAAACTGATGGTTTTATCACAAACACTGAACTTACTGTAACAGAAGCTATAATTCATATTTCTCAATTTCCCAGTGACTTTTGGGAAGATATGATTGGATCTAGACAGTTTATTTGATGGATCCCTCTCCCTTCTAATGTTTATGAATTATATTTTGATGGCTCAGCTTTCGAGTCATCAATTTTCAGATCAAATTTCAGTTTTCATGTAAATCACTTCATTTTGAGTTGCAATGATGCAATACTGCTCGTATGTCTGATGCAGACAGAGTACATGTGAGTCAGTCCCCAAGAGGATTCTGATTCTTAAACGCAATAGTTGGACAAGTCAAGACTAAAAGATAGTACAGGACAAACATTGAAACATATATTAACCACGGCAGACGGGTTAGAATATAGTTTTGATTTGAGATATTCGCTCCCTTTTATAATTAATGGGAACCCCCAGAGCACGGACATGTGAGTGCGACTCATTATCTGCTCATTAATCTGAGATTGTCACCAAAATTAAACTAGTAAGTCTTCCATCGAACAGCCTTACTAATAGACAAATGGTGAACACTTCCAAGTCAAGCCAACCACAAATCTCGAATCATCATTTCTTTGATACTCAAATCAATATTTACCACTTTGATAACTACATATTCTTAAAAAAGAAAAACTGGACATATGAACACAAGCATGAAATTATATAAACTAGAAAATGTCCACACACCCGATGGGTGTGAGAGTAGTGGGGAGTTATAATTCTGAGAGTGGAGAGTTTGAAATAGTTATTTTCTTTTATTTTGTTTTTTTATTGTTTTATTTTACTTTTTACATTTTTATCCCTGATGTTAAAATGTAATCCATGATATTTTAATATTTGAGGGTTATAAAGGTAAAAAAAATCAGTTTTGGCTAACAACACATCTTCTCTTAATAATAGTACTAGCCTCTTAACATATGCTCCGCACATGTCAATTTGCTTATTTTCTTAAAAAACAAAATTGTCAATCATGTGTACGAACATCAAATCTTATATTTGGGGAAATTTCTCTGTTTATATTAGAGATGTTGTTTCCTATTTTATCCTAATTAATTGGCATGCATAAATTAATTTTTATATTTTTTTGTTAGTAATATTTTATTTCTACTTTTTTTTTTTTAACTATTGCAGTTATAAATCCCACTCCCTCACTCTCACCTCCCACGTTAGGTTTTGCTTCTTTTTTTTTCTTTTTTTTTGTTTCCAATATTTTAAATTATCAATATATCTTTTATGTGTTAGATTATAAATTATAGAGTTTTTCATGAACCATGGGTATAATAGGTAGTTCAAAAATTTAACCATTCTCCCTGAGAATTGGCTTAATTATATAAGGTAGAAATTTAACCATTCTCCCTGAGAATTGACTTAATTATATAAGATAGATATAATTTCCTGCAGGAGGAACCAGGAAAGTTAAATTTAAAACAGATAAAAAGATGATGAAACTGAAATTACGGTCACTATTGTTAATGTCCTAGCCTTCTAGCCTATTCTGTTCTTTACTGTATAGATCTCACATACCAGGATTCAATGACAATTCCCTTGTTCTCATTCTTGATAATCATTTGCAATGTTTCACTCAGTTTCCAAGTACTTATGGTCTCTGGGCAATGTCCCAGCGATCAGCAAACCTTGTTGCTCCAGTTGAAAAGCAGCCTTCAGTATGAACCTGCATCATCCAAAAAACTTGTGAAGTGGAATAATCGCTCAGATTACTGTTCTTGGGAAGATGTGTCCTGCAAAGAGGGATGTGTTTACCTATCTCGACTTGAGCTTCAAATCAATTTCAGGTGAACTTGATGGTTCAAGTGCTCTTTTCAGTCTTGAGCACATCGAGAACCTGAATTTGGCTTATAATAACTTCAATTATGATCGCATTCCATCTGAACGCAACCAGTTAGCAAGTTTGAGTTACTTGAATTTGTCAAATGCTGGGTTTGCAGGGCGGATTCCGATTGAGATTTTGCACTTGTCAAGGTTAGTGATTCTTGATTTGTCTACCATATACTTTCCCGGAGCTCCTTCGCTGAAACTTGAGCAACCAAATTTGAATTTCCTCATTGGGAACCTCTCCGAGATAAATGAACTTTATCTTGATGGTGTATGCATATCAGCTCAGGGGGTTGATTGGTGCCCAGCAATATCATCTTCACTGCCAAACCTGAAGGTATTGAGCTTGACCAGTTGTAATCTTTCAGGCCCTATTGATTCTTCATTACTGAAGCTCAACTCACTCTCAATCATTCGCCTGGACAGTAATGACTTGTCTACTCCAGTTCCAGAGTTCTTGTCAAAATTCACAAATTTGACTTCCTTTACACCTCATGAATTCTGGGTTATATGGTACATTCCCAAAGGAGATCTTTCACGTACGTACACTGCAGATTATCGACTTAATTGGCAATCAAGAGCTACGAGGTTTGTTGCCAGACATTTCGAAAAATGGAGCTCTTCGGTCCCTGATCCTAGCCAAGACAGCTTTTTCAGGGTTATTGCCGGAATCTATTGGAAACCTCAAGATGTTGTCCAAAGTAGATCTTTCAAATTGCAGCTTCACGGGACCAATCCCAAAGCCTTACGGAACTGGTTTATGTGGACATGTCAGCGAACAAGTTTAATGGTTCAGTTCCATTGTTGAGTATGACCAAGAATCTGACCAACATAAATCTTTCTCACAATGAGCTAGAAGGTCAAATTAACTCTACTCACTGGCAAAATCTTACAAATCTGGTCAACCTCAACTTGGGTAACAATAAACTGGATGGCAGTATTCCATTGTCTCTATTTTATCTTCCCTCACTGAAGCACCTACTGCTCTCCAACAATCAGTTCTCTGGTCAGTTGCTTGAATTTGCCAATATCGCTCCACTGGACACCCTTGATTTGAGTAGCAACAATTTGAAAGGGCCTTTACCCATGTCTATCTTGACTCTCCGAGGGCTCAAGTTTCTTTCACTTTCTTCTAACAACTTCAGTGGCACCTTCCCTCTTGACAGTATTCAACAGCTCAAAAATCTCTCCAGTCTTGGATCTTTCACACAATAGTTTGCCAATTAGTTATTATAGTACAAATTCCTCAGAGTCCTTCTTTCCTACTATTACCACATTAAACTTGGCTTCTGGACAGCTCTGAGCATTCCCTGATTTCTTGAGAAACCAATCCAAATTGAGCTATTTGGACCTTTCACAGAACCAGATTGATGGAGAGATACCCAACTGAGTTTGGAGGCTCAGTTATCTTCATCAACTAAATCTGTCTTGCAACTCCCTGGTAACTCTAGAAGGTCCCATTCTTAATCTTAGTTCTGCTCTGGACGTGCTTGACCTCCATTCCAACCAGCTTCAGGGACAAATCCCATTTTCCCCACTATTTCCAACTTATTTGGACTACTCGAGGAATAATTTCAGCTCTAGCATACCGCTCGGCATTGGTGATTTCCTCAGTTGCACTGTTTTCCTTTCTCTTGCAAGCAATATGTTCAATGGGATCATTCCAGAATCAATATGCAATGCACCATATCTTGAGGTTCTTAATCTGTCCAACAATTCTTTGAGTGGCATGATGCCTCGATGCTTGCCTGCAACGACCAGGAGTTTTGTAGTACTGAATTTACGGACAAACAACCTCACTGGCAACATTTCCTCAATGGTGCAGCTTAAAAACCCTAGACCTTAATGGAAATCAAATACAAGGCCAGCTTCCAGAATCTTTAGCCAACTGCAGATTGTTAGAGGTTGTGAACCTTGGAAATAATCAGACCACTAGTACCTTTCCATGCTTGTTGAGTAAAATGGCCATTTTGCTTGTCCTCATTTTCAGATCCAACAAACTTTATGGCCGAATTGGATGTCCGAAGACCTATGACACATGGTCAATTCTTCAAATTATTGACATATCTCACAACAACTTTTGTGGTCCAGTGTCAAGAAGATGTGTGAGAAATTGGAAAGCAATGATGGCTGATGATTCCAGGTCAGAACTCAAACACCTTCAGGTTTAGGTTTTCAGATTCTCTGATCAGTTGTCTTATGATGATGCAATAACTGTATCCAACAAAGGCCAAGAGATGAACCTGGTAAAGATTCTAACCATTTTCACCTCAATTGACTTCTCGGGCAACAAATTCAGTTGATCAATACCTGAGGAATTGGAGAACTCAAATCACTCCATGTCCTCAATTTGTCTAGTAATGCTCTCACAGGTGAAATCCCATCATCTTTGGGTAACTTAAGACATGTTGAGTCCTTAGACTTGTCAAGGAACAACCTCAGTGGCGAAATTCCACCACAGCTCACGAAGATCAATTTCCTTTCATTTTTGAATCTCTCAAATAATCAACTTGTGGGAAGGATCCCAACCAGTACTCAGTTTTAAACATTTTCAAAAGACTCCTTTTGAAGGCAACAAAGGATTATGGGGACCTCCTTTAACGGTGGACAACACAGCAGAATTGTCAGCACCAACATCAAATGGAAGCCACCAATTCTGGACATAAGATTGATTGAGACATCATCAGTGTTGAAATTGGAGTTCCATTTGGGTTTGGAATTGCCATTGCATCTCTTATGTTCTGCAAGAAATGGAGGATATGGTATTACAGAGCTACATATAACATCCTTGTTAAGATATTCCCTCAACTGGAAGAAAGATTTCGCAATCACAAAAGACATGTTCACATGAATCAAACGAAATGGAGATGTTGAAATGATCATGAAAATAGTGATGCAACTGGACTCCTTTATGCCTGATAATTCTGGTTTCATAATGTTTGAGTTAACTATAGTCTTTTATGTTTCCTTTTCGAGTAATTGTTATTTCATGATGGCTGAGGCTTGATCCTTTTTTATTTCATTATTCTTTGGTTTGGTCAAATGTTTAAAACACTAGTTTGGCTATACAATCTGTTTTAAGATATCGCTTGTAAGGTGCATTGTTGTTTCTTTCAAGATGGTTTACATGGAATGTAGTTACAGCACTTTGTGGCCAATACAGATAGGCATGAGCTCTATAAGGGGTTTTACGGATGGATCGTAGATGAGATTACAACTTCCTGTAAATTGCAACAGCAACAAACAGCCATACTAATTCGTTTAATACTCTATCTGATTACTAGATAAACTTGAGCAGTTACATATACAAACCACATGTAAAAGAATACTGCCAATTGGTCAGTGGCATCAGATTAAGAGCTTAAAACTATCATATATCACAGCTAGTAATAATCATATGGACAAATTCGACCAGTATAAAATGAAAATCGCATACGTTTTAATAAGAATTAAGAATAACAAAGCAACGGTTTGGGTTTTCTTCATATATTTTTGCTTACCGTTTTGGGTTTGCTTTGAAAACACAGGATCTCCAGCATTGACACCACCACCTCCTGGTTTAAGTTGCCTGCACCAGTATGTTTTTTGTTTGATCAACTTTTCATATAAGAGCTATATAATCAGAATATTCATTCATAAAGATAATAAAGGTGAAGAGACTGTATCCACCTCTACATTGCAACTGACTCAACTTCTTCCAACAAATATTCAATGCATTTATCATATTACTCGATTGATTAACAGTTTGAGATCACTTCTATTTCTAAAAATCTAAATAAATAGTTAGTGGCAACAGATGGAATCCTTAGTGAGCAGAATTCTATATTATTAACACCATACTTCATTAAAAGGAGAAAATGCTAATAACCTCCAGTTTTATCAAATTGATTTTCTCTATTAGCAACAGAATGAAATATTCGCACTGACATGAAATTTAAAAGTTTACCAGTTAGCAGCATTAGCTATCACATTGCAGCGAAGACCTCCTTCTGAATGAAGCTTAGTGATATCTCCTACAAATGTGAAGAACCTGTTGGAGTCAATGTTTTTCTGTGAAGCTTTATCAAAGACAAAATCTTCGATTTATGAGTCAAGTCCACTAAAAAAAGTCTGGCATTTCCAAGTTTATTTACAAATTTTACAACTTTCTCTACAATAATGTCAGATGCCTTCTTAATGTCATACTGAAAATCTGCTGTGGAAATAGATGGAAATGCCAGAGTGGGAGCATTGTCAAGAGAGTCATCAGTGCCAGCAGAACCTACAACAGGCCGTTCACCTTTCTTGGACTCCATACTACAACTTTCAGTAAACAAACCTGTTCCTTTCAAACTGGTATCCTTTCCCCCAATAATTTGAAAAGCATTAGAATCCTGAACCTTGTTCGAAGTCGATTCAGTATTAGTAGGAGCATCTGTTTTCTTTACGAATTTCATTATACCAAGTTGAACTTTTGCACCAGGGCTCTTCTGGCCAAAAGTGCCATGGGGAAGTGTATCCACCGGAAAGAGTCTACTATATGTACAAAACTACAAATGGCAGATTCAACATCACTCTCATTCTGGCAAAAAGTGATCCTACCAAACCCTTCGCTCAGATTCGGCAATTCTTTCTTCTGCAGCATTCTATTCACAACAGCCGCAGCTTTTCTGCCTTGCAAGTTCCCCTCATGGCCAGTTCGCTTCACCAACCGTGATATACAAAGCTTAGCAGGAAGATCAAGCATCACAGTATGAACGTCCACTTGAGGACCAACCAGCTTCACAAACTCATCCCTTTGTTCTTTCTCCAGATTGCATCTATCTATAAACACACTCTTTCCTTCCCTCAATGCACTCCTCGCACTCTCTATACACTGAGCTTTCGTTCCGGCTTTACCATTCTTGATAGTATCCTAACAAACACCAGAAATCCAAATGAAAACACAGCATTGTCCAGTCACGCATACTACAATAACTCCTGAAATTATAGGTTCAAACTCAGTGAGGTATTTCATCGAACACATCGTGTGCGATTTAAGACAATGATAGATGTACCCGGCAGACCCGGACCCAGGGACGAACAGAGGAGCCCATGACTTGGTCGCAGAATGTGGACTTGCCACTACCGGGTGCACCCATCAATACTACGATTATGGGCTTTCCTTGCTTTTCTTCTTCGCCTGTAAATTTGGGAAAATGTGGAAAGGGTTTTAGGGTTTATATGATCAAAGCAAAAGGTAACGACGACCCTGAAAGAGTTAAGCGCAGAGTGGTGAAAAAGGACGTACCTTTGGTTGGTTCATCAACATCCATGTCCATAATTTCAAACCCTCAAAACCTCTGCCACTTTCAATTTTAATTTTCAAATTGAGGGGTTAAACTGAATCTTTCCTTTCTCCCACCTATTGGCGGTGCTTGGCTACCCGGAGCTTGACCGGCCGCGAATTGGTTGAAAAGACCTCTATGTGTGTGACAAGTGGATGCCACATGCCTTTTTTTTTTTTGTTGGAGAATGCTGCTACATGCTGTTGTGCTCGTCATCTGATTTTTTGTCACATAAAATTCATGCGACATTTTTGCACATAGACTTGATATGAGAATGGCGTAATCCTCAATCTATATAGATATATGTCATATTCATTCTCGAGAAATTTTTTAGTAGTTTCAATCAAAAATTTTACCTCGGAAAGAGGTTGGAATTATAGGCACGTAGTAATTTAAAACCACACAATATTTAAACTTATTTGGCAAAAATTAGTTTGTGATTTTTTTTTTAGTAATGATTATTACAAAGCTAACCATTCTTCTCATAATTGTCATTTTTTAAGTATTTATGTTCCTTCGGATCTTTTTTTCTGTTTTTTTTTTTCAAGGCTTAAATAGGAAAGGATGAAAAGTGGAGTAGAATCCCACCCACCAAACTAAGCTCGTAGAAAGTAGCACCAAAATTCGCTAATACATTAGCAATTTGATTACCTCTCGAAATATCTAACATGAGCTGAAATTCATACGATATATGCAAGCAATTACGTCACTCAATGCAAAATGCCCATAAAACAAAACACCAATCAAAATTCCAGAGGATTTGAAAGTAAATAACATGCGTAAAATCAACTCTATCCCTATGGTCTAGCTAGTTTCCTCTTACAATTTAAGTATTTAACCAAATTGAATTTTAACATTTTATATTATAGTTTATTTTCAATTAATATAACAAATTTAAGAGACATATAATGTCGGTAAGCTGTAGCTCGTTAATTTTTTTAAATTGTTAAAACCATTAAAGCTATGTCGAAAATGTTCACCTGGTCAGTTATTGACCAAGAAAATAATGCTCAACCACCCTTGAATGTAAATCCAATGGCAGAGAGAATTATTATTAAGTTGAGGTGTTTTGTTTTCCACCATTGGATGTAAATCTAATGGTTATTGAGCATAAATTCTTTTGTTAGCAACTGACCAGGTGAACACCACTGAAAGCTATGTATTCAAATATTACTCATATAGTCATGATGGGATGAGCAATGAGCATAACCGCTGACATGTATTCATCCTTTAAAATTTCCAAGAAGAGTGGTAGCATGCTGGTGTGGTTTCAGTAATATGTTCAAGCAAAGTCCTCAGCTTTACAGTTGCTCTTCCAACTCCCATACTTGTCATCATTTACATTTGATTCTAGCTTCTGGCCACTAGCTTGGTTCTGATGTTCTTTGTACCAAAATTGACCGATCTCTTCAGTCTTTCCCACTTGCAATAACTCTCTTAATAGATACACATAAAAGTTAGTCCCAGCCGATAATCAATAGAACGACTTGTATATGTTTGAATATGACTTCATTCGTCGTAGGGGCAGAAGGAAGTAGAAGGCTATATGGGCTCAAGCCTAGACAATATTTTAGGCCAAAAACCCTTAAGTATATATATCCATCTTTAGCCCATACCAGCCCAAAGAAAAAAAAAATTATCTGTAAAAGTTGCGTGTATTCCCAGTCTCCCACAGCAGCTCACAGCCGCACACTACTCAGTAGGTCAGATTTGTGCATTTCGATGGAGCCTCACACTACTTATCTTCGAAAGCGAAATGCCTCAAGCAATCCACACCTAAATTCCCTTCTTGTGGAAAATTTCACCCCTTGTTGTCCAATAGCCTCAATCTGCGACGCAGACACAGGGATTTCCAAAGCAACAAGAGCCTCACACTACTTATCTTCGAAAGCGAAATGCCTCAATTCCCTTCTTGTGGAAAATCTCACCCCTTGTTGTCCAGTAGCCTCAGTCTGCGACGCAGACAGAGGAATTTCCAAAGTAACAAGAGCCTCACAATACTTATCTTCGAAAGCGAAATGCCTCAAGCAATCCACACCCAAATTCCGTTCTTGTAGAAAATCTCACCCCTTGTTGTCCAGTAGCCTCTGACAGGACCCGCCCCGGATTCCACCCTGGAATCCGAAGTGGCCCTGCGGGACCCACTTTTAAAGAAGGTTTACCAAAATTTCAGCATAACCTCCCTTAAAAATGGACAACCCAAAAACCTGTGGAAAACAAATTTCACTTCTAATAATCCAACCACAAACTCCTAGAGCCACCCTGCTCCCATCATTCAACCAACTCAAGCCCAAAAATAATAACAGTGTATCAACTACTTCAAGTCTAAGAAACTCCAAGATTTAAGATACTACAATTCACAAAGTTAGGTCGTAGACCTCAAATATAATTCCATACAAGTCTGGGTCACAAATCCCATAGTAATCTTTTTTTTTTTTTTTGAGAAACAAAATATAGTCCTTTATTCAAACACCAAGCAAACAGTCTACAAAGCACGGATGTGACAAGCTACAACTCCACCCTCATCCACAGGTCGAATGATTGATGAGTCGCGCACAACCTCAGAAACACCATAGGTGACAAGGAGGTCATATGAAATGACCTTCATGAACCAAACAAGTCCAAACCCCGACCACCAATTACGCCCATTCAAGCGGGCTACAGAGAGTAGCAACCAAACTCTAGTGCAAAGATACAACCCTGCACCCAACCTGACGAAGAATCTCATCACCCTTTCCGACACCGTGTCCCAAAACGACAAAACGACCATGACACCATAACAATGGCATCGTCACGTTGAAGAACAGGCAGCATAGTCAACAGACTAAGCCATAGAGATGGAACTACAAAACGACCATGACACCATAACAATGGCATCGACTCAAACCGGACACACCCACACCCCCGCCCAACAGAGGGGGGACTTATTTTTAACCAAGCAACCAGTAGAAAAAAACAGTAACAAACCAAATTGAAAATTACAAAAATGCAACGAGGCCCAAAAGCATTAGCCCAGTCCAAAGCCCATTCTCCCCACCCCGCAGAAGCCACGCACTGCAAGCAGCCACACCCACCTCCGGCAAATTCCAACGCCACCAAACCGCCGCCACTGAGCAACAAGCCGCCGCGCCGAAGCCATTCGTCGCAGCACAACCATGTCACGCCATAGCCAGCCCCTACACCAGACAGCCACCCACAAGACGAAACCAGACCCAATCGGAGGCAGATCTATTTCGAGATCGCCATAGCCTCGATCCGATCTGAATCTCCATCGCCCCAACCCATGTAAGATCGGTGCCGCCAGAAACCACCACCGGAAAACCAAAGGACGTCGCTGCTGCATCACTGCCTCCGCTCCGGATCCGAGAAGAACAGATCGAGAACGATCCGTGCTGTCCGAAAACGGCGAGACCTCCACTCTCCCTGGACCACACCGCTGCCTCGAACGCCCACTACACCTATGCTCCATCAATCCTCTCCCGGACCGGAACGCAGAGGCGAGAACGCCTGCCGTGTTCGGCCGGGAGAGGAACACACTCCGCCGGGTTTTTCCCTTTTTTTCCTAGGAGTGTGAGGCGCGTTCCTTTAACATAACCTTCCACTCATAAATCCCATAGTAATCAGAGCAATCTAGGAACGTAAATTAACATAGAGTACAGTAGGCTAAACAGGTAACCTACAAAATATGATGACGGAAGCGGATGCGGTCACTATGGCTCACTCCTGAACGCCGAGCAACAACACTGAAAACTGGGCATTTGAAACCGAAGGGCCCAGGGGAAAGTACATAAAAACGTTAGCGTGAGTGGACAAAAATAAACAATTTTAAACCAAATGGGTTTTATACTTTCCCACATTTATTTCTTCAAAAATTCCCGATGCATGCAATGATTAACAAAAATAAAATAAGAGGAGTTCTGCTCATGAAAGCCGACTAGCCCCGCTAGTCACGAACGAATAAAAGAAAAGGTTGAAACTCTGATACTCAAGGAAATAAAACCAACCCCGCTGGCTAAAATAAATCGGACTAGCCCTGCTAGTCGAAAATAGTATAATGAGTAGGGGAAGACGATAGCCATACGAGTGAGCCTCCCAGGCTCGGGTGATAGCCTCCCAGGCTAAAGTACTCCCATTACTCCCGTAATATACCCTTATGCCTCTATGTGTAGCGATAGGATACTGGGCTTCAGAATTACTGTCACAGAGACAGTAACCAGCGCCACAAAGGAGGAGGGCTTCGGTGATCCCATCACCTCACTACAAAGGCGGAAGATCAAAGCTAGCAATGATAAGTCGCCCAAAGTATGGCAAAAGAAAATCCGAAAACCTTATAAATCCATAAAACATCCCCAACTATCGTAAATAAATTTCCAACGACGTGTCCCACACGCCAAGATAATCTTGAGTTCAAAATAAATAGGAGATAAATAAATATAAAGATTTACTCCATCGAAATCTCATTCGAAAATCTCAAATCGCCGAATATAAATATAATATAAATAGTATAAATCTGGAAATCACATCGGAAATAAATAAATAAAAGAAAATAAGCATAATCCAATGACGTGACTCCGCACACCATAAAACCTTCAAATAATCAAATATCCAAAACCATTCCTGAAATTAACCATATGCTCGAGAAATTAATACGATAAACAAATTATAACCTCGGAACCAATTAAATAAATGCATGCATCATTCTTTGAAAAATAAAAGTCCACTCACAGTATATGATCAATCCTGACGTCGCTCGGTATTTTCCTCGTACGAAGACTCCTCTCGTCCTGTACGAATAGCACTCGTAAAAATATAATTACAGGACGGAAATTAACTTTACGATAATTAGAAATTGAAATTCATAACGTCCCCCTTCAAAATTCAACTCCTTAATTCACATCGAATCCATCCATAATACTCCAACAATATTCATTCATCGATATATACGTTCTAAAGTGAATTCGAAAGAAATTCGGCGATCGAATTCACGTAAATCAATAATTAACCATTTATACTCAATTCGTAATTCCTCCAATCTCCACCAAACTTCATGTATAAAATTCTACAATCATTATCGGATTTATGGAGCCAAAACAGTAATTAAAACTCAGCTCTACGCGCCACCACGCTCCACACACAGTGGCCGCGCGTGGGGTCCACGGGCCACCGGCAACCACCACTAATGGCCACCAAATTTTGGCAGCACCACCTACTCAACAGACCCAATCTCTTTCTCAACTACAACAAGTTCCAATTTTACCTAGAAGAGCTCTAATTTAGCCGGTGAAAAATTTCCAGAAAAATTCAAGAACCCTAGGATCGGGTTTGATCGATTCGACTTCCACACTGCAAATTGGAATGCAAGACCTTAGGGGAAATGATCTCCAGCAAAAACCCGACCTTCGACGCCGGTTTGGTGACCGGAGATGGCTGGAATCGCCGGAAATCAGCAAAAATCATGAACTACTACAGTTACCTTCCCGGCTCAAAATCGAGCTCCTCCGGCCAAATCTTCACAAAATACCACCACAGATGCGTCAAGGGGGAGGAGACGAGCTTGGGGATAGCCGGATTTCGTAGTGGGTCGGCCGGAGGAGGAAGAAATCGAAGGAGAACAAACTCGGGCCGAAGAGGAAGGAGTCGGGGGAGAAGAGAGGGAGAGTTACCGTGGGTTTCTGAAAATGGAAACCTACAGTGGTAACTTTCCATATATATATTTTTATTACCATGAACAATAACTTCCCCATTTTAAGCTATAACTTTCACATACGAACTCCAATTTTTACGTACCACATATGCACGCGCTCGGTTTAACATCCTCTACAACTTTCATGAAGGAAATTTTCTCAAATTGTTAACCCATAAAAAGTCAACTTCTAGCCACCCCCCTAAAAGATAAAACTATAACCGCGAATGGTAAAACATACAGTGATTCGTGTAACTCAATAAAAGGGGTAAATCGGATGTGGGGTGTAACAGCCTCAGTCTGCGACGTAGACTGAGGAATTTTCAAAGCAACAAGAGCCTCACAGTACTTATCTTAGAAAGCGAAATGCCTCAAGCAATCCACACCCAAATTCCCTTCTTGTGGAAAATCTCACCCTTTGTTGTCCAGTAGCCTCAGTCTGCGACGCATACTAAGGAATTTCCAAAGCAACAAGAGCCTCACACTACTTATCTTCGAAAGCGAAATGCCTCAAGCAATCCACACCCAAATTCCCTTCTTATGGAAAATCTCACCCCTTGTTGTCCAGTAGCCTCAGTCTGCACGCAGACCAAGGAATCTCCAAAACAACAAAGAGCTATCTTCGAAAGCAAAATGCCTCAAGCAATCCACACCCAAATTCCCTTCTTGTGGAAAATCTCACCCCTTGTTGTCTAGTAGCCTCAGTTTGCGATGCAGACCAAGGAATCTCCAAAGCAACAATCTTTCTTTCGCTTTCTCGTAAACAAGGTATGAAACTCTATCGATCTCTCCTGTTTTGAATTTTTGATACATCTCTGTTCTCCTGATTATGTTGTGGTTATTTTTTATTTAAAGATGTGCATTTTGTGTTGCAGATTAGAATTTTTTTTTTAGAGTTTTGGTGATAGTGTCTGTTTTTATGCAAAAAAAAAAAATAGTGGTTGTTCTAATTAGCCTAGACAAGTCTCAAATCTTGGATCCGCCACTGATTGGTCATTCTATTGACTGGAAGTGGCCCCGTCTCCGCACCCAGTTTGGCAAGCCAACCACGAATATCATGAAAGTCCTTTCCACAATTTCCATTTCCAGCACCTCAGTTTTCCACAAATCTGACACACGTACAGGATCTACCACTGAAATATTTAACAAAATTTCCAGGTGACTTACCAAAAAAGAAATAATAAAAATAATTTTCACGTAGATAATATAAAGCAAACCAGAATTGGGAGACCAATAACTTTCATAAGCAATTCAGATTCAATCAAAGCACCTGTTCATGACGTCCATGATGTTACAAAAGGACTCCTTTAGTAATATCCCGTTATCTAGTCATTTCTTTGGTACTAAAATCAATGTTCTCACTTTAGTGCAACTTCCTGGCAAGAGGAACTGGGAAAAAAAGAAAGAAAAAAAACTGAAATTACAATTCTGCAATGAATAGAAAAGGGAACACAACCATGAAATGAATAAAGCCTTGCCACTCCAGGAATGCAACTGTTGTTAAAGGCCTAGCCTATTCTATTCTTTAATGCTTTGGTCTCACACAAAAAGAGTTTCAATGACAATTCCTTTGTTCTCATGCCATTTCTTGATACTCATTTACTATGTTTCACTCAGTATCCATATACTGGTGGTCTCTGGCTAATGTTCCAGCAATCAGCAGCAATCTTTGCTGCTCCAACTGAAGAATAGCCTGAATTTTGAGCCTGCATTATCCACAAAGCTTGTGAAGTGGAACAATGCCTCTGATTATTGTTCTTGGCAAGGTGTCTCCTGCAAAGGAGGTTGTGTTACCCATCTCGACTTGAGTAGCGAATCGATTTCAGGTGAACTTGATAATTCAAGTGCTCTTTTCGGTCTGCAGTACATTGAACACCTGAATTTGGCGAATAATAACTTCAATTATACTCAAATTCCATCCCAGTTCAACAAGCTAGCTAGTTTGGATTATTTGAATATGTCAAATGCTAGCTTTGCAGGGCAGATTCCAATTGAGATTTCGCACTTGACAAGGTTAGTGATGTAGAACGGATAGCAATCTGATTTGAAGAGCAGTTAGATCGTGCAAAAGGGAGAAAGTTACTATTGTAACTTTCGCATTCGGTATCTGATTTGATCGTGCCATATCTTTCCGGAAAGGGAATCGCGCTAGGAGCAAGACTTATGGCTATGCCACAATTTGTGGGCTTTTGGGGTTGTTTAGGTCCTCAAAACTTCATTTTGCTGTTTTTCAAAATTTTCGGTTTCCTAGTTTGTTTTGGGTTTGTTTTGTTTTTACCCATGGGCTTTAAGGTTTCATTGTTAGTCGTCCTAGGGTTTCTTTTCTCATATATATGCAACATTAAACGGCTGCAGAACTATCTTTTATCATATTATCAATTAAATTGAGATTTATCTCTTTTATCTCTGGTGGACTCCAAAAACTTTGTTATAGGTTTATGGTTTATTGCTTGTAAACCTTAGGCGATCTTCCCGACTGCGTCAGGTGGTATCAGAGCAGGTCTTCCATGTCTCTCCTATTTACCTTGGTAGCAATGGGTGAAGTTACGAAAGCAGATCTTGATGCTCTTACCGCAGCGTTTACCTCCGCCATCAACACCATGAACAATCAGATTGGAGAAATTCATGAATTGGTAGGAGAATGAAAAAATGACAACAACAACAACAATCATAATAGAGGCGGGGAAGGAGGCCAGCGAGCTAGGGCTCTGCGTGGTGAAGTTGTTGTTAATAATTCAGAATATGAGTCTGAAGAAGAAATTGTGCAACCTGAACAACAAGGACAAGCTGATCAGGATTACAAAGTCAAGGCTGAAATTCATTTGTTTTCGGGCAACTTAGGTGTGGAAGATTATTTGGATTGGCAACTTCAGGTGGACAGATTCTTTGAGATTATGGAGGTGCCTGAACACAAGCAGGTTAAGCATGTTGTCTGGAGATTGAAAAGCACTGCTGCAGTTTGGTGGGATAAGTTGCAGAGTACTCGAAAGAAGCAGAGGAAGGTGACGCGCCTGAAAGCAAGCGCGCAATTTAACCCTGAAATATCGTTAGTAGTATAAGCAAATAGGGATCGTTCTATCCGGGGATTGAGGGTACACTTGTAATTGTGTAACAAATAAAGAAAAGTATTATTTACAAAAATAAAATAAAGAATATAAATATATACAATTGTATAAACAAATAAAGAATTAAAATAACAAAGTATTATTTACAAAAATAAAATAAAGAATAAATATATATACAAGTAAACACAAATAAGGGGGGGATTAGGATTCTTAAAATTAAAAATAAAAATAAATAAAATAAAGAAAACGTAAAAACATATATACAAGGGTGGATCAAAACCACATCCATATGCAAGAAATCCAATTACAATTCATATAGTTGATTTTAAATGTCATGAGAGAGGAGTTGATCATGTGAAACATTCGAAAGCAAATGATTTCCCATATTTTACTTTTCAATGCTAATTAACCTAAGCGAAAGCACCTAGATTAATCCTATCAAACATGCAATCAAGCCCTAGAAAGCTAGTCAATCATGACATGTTCAACGCATTAGACATAGAGAAAGGCTATCAACTCAAGTGTACAACTTAGTTATGGAAAAGTCCACCTAATTGCAATCCTCTTCAATTGAATTCGATTTTTGTCCAAAACCTTTACTACTTTGATTCAAGTTTACACAAAACGAAAAGTCGATTTCATGTTCTTAAACCTAGCACCAATTACATGCAAATCCTATAAGTGTCGACCCAAATAAGATAAACATATAAAAGTTTTCTATCAAGCAAATTTAATTAAACAAACCCACATAAGCAACATAAAAATCAACATATAGAAATCACAACTTTATTTCAAAACATATAAACGGGCTTTAAACTTTGCCCTTAACATTATTTGTTAACTAGAATTCATAGTTCTACAAATCTAAACAAAGAAAACCAAAAGAAATTACAAGGAAAAAGATAGAATTACACCATGAAGGGAGTGGATGATGAAGAGCTTGAGACGTTGATCTTGAATCTTTAAAGCAAGACTTCACTATCACGGCACAAGGTGGATGATGACGGCTAGGAGGCTTCATGGCTTCTTCTTCTCTTCTTCTCTTTGCTTAAAAATGCAGAAACTTAAAACTAGAGAATGGAGAGAAAAATGGAAAGGAAATGGAGAGACAAAGAAGATGGAATGGATGAAGGAATTGGTCTAAGGAAAATGGAGAGGAAATGGTGAGACAAGGAGATGAAATGGATGAAGGAATGTGTGGGAAAATGGAAAGGAAATGGTGAGACAAAGAAGATGGAATGGATGAAGGAATTGGTGTAGGAAATGGTGACTAAGGAAAATGGAGAGGAAATGGTGAGACAAAGAAGATGGAATGGATGAAGGAATTGGTTTTAGAATGAGATGAGAAGGTGTTTATATAGGGAAGAAAAAGAAAAGTGAAATGATGAGTGGAAGAAAAATAATGAAAGTGGAGTATGAAAGTGATTTGTAGAATATGGAAAAGAAAGAGAAATGATGATTACACCCTAAAACATGGAATGTTTTTGGGTGATGATGATGGTGGATTAGTGTGAGAAATGATGGAGAAAACATGATGATTACACCCTAAAACATGGAATGTTTTTGGGTGATGATGATGGTGGATTAGTGTGAGAAATGATGGAGAAAACATGATGATTACACCCTAAAACATTGAATATTTTTGGGTGATGATGATGATGGATTTCCTACTCATTTACTTCAATTTTATCTCCACCATTTGTAGGTAAGTGTGGACATAATGCTCATTTCACCATCATTTACTCCAATGTACCTAAGAAAATAGAAATTGAGTTAAAAATCGATTCGTTAAGGAATTAACTAAGCAAAATGTGAGGAATTAACTATTAAAATATCACATTAAAATGCTCCTATCAAATTCCCCCACACTTAGCTTTTGCTAGTCCCATAGCAAAACAAAACAAAAAAAATCCAAAACAGAACAAAGACTTGACAAAAAGCAAGTAAATGACTCTATTGCTCCTAACTGTTGTCTCAGAGACTCCAAACTCATGGCTTTCACGTTAAACACTTAATCAAAATCACAAAGATAATTCCATGGTTAATAAACATGTGACATTCATATGACTAAGCAAGATATGGAGAACTTAAGTTATACAGTGAATGATAGCATGTTTCGAACAAGTCCAATCCAAACTCACAGGGCATACTCTCGATTTTTCTCTCAGAAATGGTTATGCTTAAAAGCTTCACACTCAAGTATATGCAAGAGAACAAATTGTAAGGCAACAAACAGCTTGCATATTTCATCAATAAACACATTTTGTGAAGAATTTTTAAAGACCTCATGAAATGACTAAGTGCACAAATGGACCTAAACCATAAGCTCGACTGCGTAACTGACTCCACTAACCAAAGACTGCCCATCTCAAGGATCAAATCAGCACTTAAAACAGGTTGTAATGGGGCTAAGCTAGAGTTTTCGAAATGAAGATTAAGGATACAAAAATCCTAAGGACCTAGCAGAGCATATATGGACCACCTTATGTCACCATTTTTATGGGCCAATTATCATTGTTTTGGGCCCAGTTTCACTCTAACAAACATGGGAATGGACAAAGGCTTAATTTTTCAACTTTGAGCCTTCTACAAATTTGAAAGTCCAAAACCACACTTCAACAATTTCCCAAGAGTTTTCATTTCAATTTTTCTTTTCTTTTGCCGCTTTTTCTTTTCAAGGCAAAATTTTTTTTTTCTTCTTTTTTTTTCTTGGATTTTCCCCACCCCACACTTGTCTTTCATCGTCACCCCTACATACTATGTCATGCTCTACTAAGTCCTTAAGACAAGGGTAGAGATATCATGTACTAAGCTCATGGTAGGGTAGTGAGGGTGATGAAACAAAGGTTTTCAACGTAGGCTCAAAGGGGTTCATTCTAAGGAGTCCCACGACGGGCACAATTGGGGACACATGCTTGTTTGGCTATGGTGGTTACCCTAATGCCTTCTATCCTATCCAGGATCAGTGCATATTATGGCATACAAGTTTTGACAGTCACAACAGCCGAGTTCTAGTACTCTCTAGTCCATTAAAATCTATGGCACATGATCATTGGATTTCCAAAGAATGATGAGGTTTTGCAAATACAGCCATGAAATTCTGAAATTATCAGTAAGCACTCAAAAAGAAAGTATTTTAGCTCAACAGCTCATTTGGGTCAAATGAATCAGACTTAATCCTAGCATGCTTAATGAACCAAGTTACAATCCTATCTCAAATCTTCATACAAGCATCACAATGTCGATTAACCACAGAATTCAATTAAGTCCTATTTTGATTGTAAAAACCTTCAGCCATGAATTCGGAGACATGTTCATCCTAGACGGTAGGAGCATCCTAAGACTCAAACAAACAAAAACACTCTAAAACCAACAAATTTTTTTTTTTTAAATTAATTTAATTTCAACACTTAGGTACGGGAACAGGGAGTCTCGATGTGCAATGGGACTGAAACAGCTACCCTTTTTCAAGACTATGTTTAATCCAATATACCTTAGTGTATCACAACATCAACTAAAAACACAATAAAAACACAATCCAACATCAACTATTTTTCAATTTTTTTTTTATATACTAACTACTAAAAACACAATAAAGCAATAATCATTCCCCCATACTTAATTCATGCATTGTCCTCAATGTATAAACAAATATAAATCATGCAAAGCATAAATCAAGCATAGAAGAGAAAGTTAACACAACGAAACTTAAAACAACTTAAAATTCATGAAAATAAAATAGAAGGAAGAGTTCAAGAAAGCAAATCTGCGTTTGATGGCTCCTCCACAGCTACAGTTGAAATGGGTTGCCTCCCATGCAGCGCTTAATGTTTAAAGTCTTTCAGCCTAGACTTGTACCTCTATTTACTCCTTTGGAGGAGCGGTATGCGGGCGAGTGGCAGCCCTCTTGCTGGTTTCAGCCTTCGGAGGCGGGTCCTCATGTTGTGATGCAGTAGCGTCCTTGCGAGGAAACCCAGGAGGATAACTCTGCAAGTTATTGACTTCTTGAGCAAGCTTGTTTATTGCAGTGTGACAGCGGATCAAAGAGCAGTTCATCTCAGAGATGTAATCGATCATGCAATTGACTCTCCAATCTGTCACCATAATACCATCGCGGAGAGAGGAACGCAAATCATCAATCGAATCCGTCAAGCTTTCCAGGGTGGCCATAGGGCGAGGAGCACGAGCAGCTGGTGAGGAAGAAGACTCTCCGGGATGCAGTCTGGGAGAGCGACGAGGCAGAGGAGGGGGACTGCGGGTACGCTCACGGATAGGACGATGGTCCCATGGACGAGTAAGCCCAGCTCTAGTGGCCGCTTGACGACCTTCTTCTTCCAAAGAGAGAACATGGCGTTGATTGACGCCCCTGCGAGGGGTAACCTTAGTTCGAGCCATGAGGAAGTAGAAGGAATTTGAAACTGCACGTTTAGACAAACCTTAGTAAAATCTGGAGGAGACAAAAAAGGATGTATATATGAAGCACAAAATAGGGTAGAAATCTCAACAAGCACAGGGTTTTAACAAAGCTTCTCCGGGAAGGAGAAGAGTTATGACAGTTCACGGCCCAAGAAACACGTATGCACATGAAAAAGTCCCCCACGCGTAAATATTCCTTTCTTTTCCATGATTTACGGCAATTAGGTCTGCTTTCGGCTGTAGCTTGTCTGTCACGGATCCTCGAGATTCGTTTGATTCCCCCACGCGTCCTTTCTTTTCCTTGATTCACGGCAATTAAACCTGCTTTCTGCTGTAGCTTGTCTGTCACAACTCCTCGAGATTCGTTTGGTTCCCCCACGTGTCTTCCACGCACCAACAGTTTTTCCGTGTTTTCGGGTGACTTTAATCCAACGCGTAGATTTAATCTCAGAGATCGTCGATCCAACGGTGGAGATCTGCTCACTCGTTCTATAAATAGGTGCATTCTGAGCGACTGTTCACTCCAAAAGAAAATTCTTCCGAGTTCCAGCCTTTCTCTCTCAACCCTTCAGCCTTTCTTTCGAAACTCAAATCCTTTCTTCATCAACATGGAACCACGAACTCTGCAACTAATGGAGTTACAAACCCAGCAACAAATGGAATTACAAGCCCAGCAACCAACCGAGGAGGGAGGAAGCATCCAAGCAGCCGGGAGTAGTAACCGGTGGGCTCCCACACCGCCTCAACTAAGAATCCTCAAGGGCCTTTACTATGATAAGGGTTTTAAGTACCCAACTCCAGAGCAGATTCAAGAGATCTGCCTTCATCTGAAACAGTATGGGCAGATCGAGGACAAGAACGTCTTCTTTTGGTTCCAGAACCTCAAGGCTCGTGAGAGGCAGAAGTTGAAGGAATTTCGGAACGTTCGGGTTGGTGGCTCTCTCGATCTCAATTTTGGATCCACTAGTTCTACTGATGATGGTAGGTCCATTGATCTAAACTTTGGTTCCACTGGTTCTACTAGTACTGACAGATCCATTGATCTAAATTTTGGGTCACGTGTCGGCTATGGTGTTGATGGATCGATCATGGAACAACGAGGAGAATATCACCAGGAGATTGAAACCCTTCCACTATTCCCCATGCATGGTGAGGACATCTTTGGCAACATGAAGACTACTTCTGAGGGAGGTAGCGGTTATGGCGGTGGCTCTCGCATTTCCCTTGAGCTCAGCCTCAACTCCTACGGAGATGCAGACATGGCTTAGTATAGTGTTTTATTATTATTATTATTTTTTTTTTTATATATATATAAAGGACTCAAAAATAAAAGACAAATATAAATATATATTGGACTCAAAATGAAAGACAAAAATATTTATAGGACTCAAAATGAAAGACAATTATATTTATAGGACTCAAAATGAAAGACAATTATATAAATCTCTTCCCCCACACTTAAATATTGCATTATCTTCAATGTAATCAATTAAAAGCATGCAATGAAATAAGTAAGCATAGATAGAAGACATTTACGAAAACAAATCCTAAAAAAAAAACAATAGAGAGAAAAAAAAAGAAAAATAAAAAGAAATAGGGAAAGAGAAAGCAAATCTGATTATATTCTGAATTGGGTTGCCTCCCAAGTAGCGCTTGTATTTTACGTCTTGCAGCCAGACGGTACCTACATTAAATAAAGTTAGTAACTATAATTAACAAAGAAATACAAAATAAAAACAAGTATAACTATTAATTACAAACTACAAGTATTAACAAGTATATTGTACATGAGACACAAGTTAAGTATACAAGTGAGTATAAAACGTGAAAAGTATTTTTACAAGTTTAAAGTGTGAAACAACAAAATAATTTACACGTATAGAGTATTCACAAGTATTTCTTTTGTTATAAACATTATTGATATCGAATCAAATTCCAAGCGGTAAATCAAGTGAACGTGCGGCCCAAGTATAGTCGCCTAGACACCAACTCCCTTTCAAATCTTTTGGGCAACCTTACTGAAATGGCCAGGTGGGGGAGGGCGAACACGAGAGGAAAAATCCATTTTGGCATGAGCTACTCCCACATAGTGGTTTAGGCCCATTTGCAAGCACTTCTGGATTCAAAAACTCGTCATGAATGTTGTCCCCTTCCTAGACACCATTTCACATAGGCTATACTTACTAAGATGAAAAAGTTCATAAGTGTGAAGACAGTTCAACAAGTGTTAATAAAGGTCGCCCTCAACCTTAAGGGACCTGAGCTAGGTACCAATAAGGGGTTTAGGCCAATATTAACAAAAGAGACTTCACCTATTCCTCTCAATTTACAACCTATAATTAAAATTCGTGTTCAATAATATAAATAATCTTTAAACTAAGTTTTAAACAATTTATATACAACAAATATATACAATAAATGACACAATTTAACAAGTGATTTTTCAATCCCCGGCAACGGCGCCAAAAATTGACGCGCCTGAAAGCAAGCGCGCAATTTAACCCTGAAATATCGTTAGTAGTATAAGCAAATAGGGATCGTTCTATCCGGGGATTGAGGGTACACTTGTAATTGTGTAACAAATAAAGAAAAGTATTATTTACAAAAATAAAATAAAGAATATAAATATATACAATTGTATAAACAAATAAAGAATTAAAATAACAAAGTATTATTTACAAAAAATAAAATAAAGAATAAATATATACAAGTAAACACAAATAAGGGGGGGATTAGGATTCTTAAAATTAAAAATAAAAATAAATAAAATAAAGAAAACGTAAAAACATATATACAAGGGTGGATCAAAACCACATCCATATGCAAGAAATCCAATTACAATTCATATAGTTGATTTTAAATGTCATGAGAGAGGAGTTGATCATGTGAAACATTCGAAAGCAAATGATTTCCCATATTTTACTTTTCAATGCTAATTAACCTAAGCGAAAGCACCTAGATTAATCCTATCAAACATGCAATCAAGCCCTAGAAAGCTAGTCAATCATGACATGTTCAACGCATTAGACATAGAGAAAGGCTATCAACTCAAGTGTACAACTTAGTTATGGAAAAGTTCACCTAATTGCAATCCTCTTCAATTGAATTCGATTTTTGTCCAAAACCTTTACTACTTTGATTCAAGTTTACACAAAACGAAAAGTCGATTTCATGTTCTTAAACCTAGCACCAATTACATGCAAATCCTATAAGTGTCGACCCAAATAAGATAAACATATAAAAGTTTTCTATCAAGCAAATTTAATTAAACAAACCCACATAAGCAACATAAAAATCAACATATAGAAATCACAACTTTATCTCAAAACATATAAACGGGCTTTAAACTTTGCCCTTAACATTATTTGTTAACTAGAATTCATAGTTCTACAAATCTAAACAAAGAAAACCAAAAGAAATTACAAGGAAAAAGATAGAATTACACCATGAAGGGAGTGGATGATGAAGAGCTTGAGACGTTGATCTTGAATCTTTAAAGCAAGACTTCACTATCACGGCACAAGGTGGATGATGACGGCTAGGAGGCTTCATGGCTTCTTCTTCTCTTCTTCTCTTTGCTTAAAAATGCAGAAACTTAAAACTAAAGAATGGAGAGAAAAATGGAAAGGAAATGGAGAGACAAAGAAGATGGAATGGATGAAGGAATTGGTCTAAGGAAAATGGAGAGGAAATGGTGAGACAAGGAGATGAAATGGATGAAGGAATGTGTGGGAAAATGGAAAGGAAATGGTGAGACAAAGAAGATGGAATGGATGAAGGAATTGGTGTAGGAAATGGTGACTAAGGAAAATGGAGAGGAAATGGTGAGACAAAGAAGATGGAATGGATGAAGGAATTGGTTTTAGAATGAGATGAGAATGTGTTTATATAGGGAAGAAAAAGAAAAGTGAAATGATGAGTGGAAGAAAAATAATGAAAGTGGAGTATGAAAGTGATTTGTAGAATATGGAAAAGAAAGAGAAATGATGATTACACCCTAAAACATGGAATGTTTTTGGGTGATGATGATGGTGGATTAGTGTGAGAAATGATGGAGAAAACATGATGATTACACCCTAAAACATGGAATGTTTTTGGGTGATGATGATGGTGGATTAGTGTGAGAAATGATGGAGAAAACATGATGATTACACCCTAAAACATTGAATATTTTTGGGTGATGATGATGATGGATTTCCTACTCATTTACTTCAATTTTATCTCCACCATTTGTAGGTAAGTGTGGACATAATGCTCATTTCACCATCATTTACTCCAATGTACCTAAGAAAATAGAAATTGAGTTAAAAATCGATTCGTTAAGGAATTAACTAAGCAAAATGTGAGGAATTAACTATTAAAATATCACATTAAAATGCTCCTATCAGAAGGAGGGCGTTAAAACATGGCGAAGAATGAAACAGTTGATGATGGAGAGATTCTTGCCAGATGATTATGAGCGGATTCTGTACAGGTTGTATATTGAATGTTTCCAGGGAACTAGGACAGTAGCTTAGTACACCGCTAAGTTCTTACGTTATTCAGAGCGTAATGAACTAGGAGAAACTGAGAGCCAGAAGGTGGCTGGCTATTTCAGTGGGCTGAAGCCTTTCATTCAGGAGAAAATTGGGTTACAAACTGTGTGGACTGTGGCAGAAGCTTCAAATCTAGCATTGAAGGCAGAATTGTTAGAGAAGCCTTCACGAGCTTCTTCTTTCCAGAGATATAACTACCAAATGAGCACATATTTGGTAAACGCCTCAACTGACAAGGGTAAAGCCTTACAGCATAATACAAGAAGTGCTTTTAGGGCTTCCAATCCCCCTTCTAAAGGGACTGGCAGTTCTAGTGGTGCTCCAAATAGGGTCCCAAACCAGAGGTTTAATAATCCTTATGCTAGGCCTACAACAGACATTTGCTATAGATGCAACAAGCCTGGGCATAGATCTAATGTGTGTCCTGAGAGGAGATAAGCTGCTCTTATAGGTGAGTATGACGAAGATAAAGAGGAAGTTGGAAGAGATGACAATTATGATGGGGCTGAGTTTGAGGTGGAGGAGTCTCCTAAAAAGGTTAATATTGTATTGCAACGGATTTTATTTTCTCCTAAAGAAGATGGGCAGCAACGCAATATTTTCAGGTCGCTTTGTTCCATTAATAACAAAGTGTGCAATTTGATTGTGGATAATGAGAGCTGTGAAAATTTTGTAGCCAAGAAGCTGGTGGAGTATTCGCAGCTACCTACATAGCCTCATGGGGCACCTTATTCCCTTGGGTGGGTCAAGAAAGGTCCACAGGTTTGAGTTGCTGAGTCCTGCAAAGTACCAGTATCCATTGGTAAGCTTTATAAAGATGACATTCTGTGTGATATTATCGATATGGATGCTTGTCATATTTTATTTGGGCGACCATGGCAATATGATGTGGATGTGACTTACAAAGGTAGAGATAATGTGATGATGTTTATGTGGCATAGTCATAAATTTGCTATGGCCCCTGTCTGTCAATTTAAGAAGTCTGGTGGAAAGAAAGGGGAGAGTTTCCTGACCTTGTCTAGCAGTGAATTCGATATGGAGGAAGCCTTTAAAGAATCTGAAGTCATTTGTCTGGTGGTGATTAAAGGGTTGTTGGCTGCAGAAAAGGAAGAGATGGTGATCCCTAAAGAAGTGCAGAATATGTTGGGAGAGTTTGAGGAGTTGATTTCGGATGAGCTAACCAACGAGTTACCACCTATGAGGGAGGGTCATTCAGCATCAAATTGATTTGGTTCCTGGAGCTAGTTTGCCAAATCTGCCCCAGTACTGCATGAGTCCTAAAGAGAATGAGATTTTGAGGGAGCAGATTGAAGACTTGGTGAAGAAAGGATTTATTCGTGAAAGTATGAGTCCTTGTGCAGTTCCAGTTCTTCTTGTTCCTAAAAAGGGTAATCAATGGCGGATGTGTGTTGATAGCCGGGCTATAAATAAGATCACTGTGAAGTACAGGTTTCCTATTCCTCGTTTGGAGGACATGCTTGATGAGCTAGATGGTTCCAAGGTGTTTACCAAGATAGATCTTCGAAGTGGTTACAGTCATATTCGAATCAAGTCAGGGGATGAGTGGAAGACAACCTTTAAGAGCAAGGATGGGTTATATGAGTAGATGGTGATGCCATTCGGGATGTCTAATGCACCCAGCACTTTTATAAGGCTTATGAACCAGGCTCTTCGTTCTTTTATTGGTTCGTTTGTCATGGTGTATTTTGATGACCAAAGAAGAACATCTTATACATTTGAGGCAGGTTCTGGGAGCTTTGCAAGAAAATAAATTGTACATTAACCTTAAAAAATGTACTTTCTGCACTAGCAAGCTGTTGTTTCTGGGTTTTGTGGTTGGAGAAGAAGGCATTCAGGTTAATGAAGAGAAAATAAGAGCTATAAGAGAATGGCCAGCTCCAAAAACAGTTTCTGAGGTGCGGAGTTTCCATGGTTTGGCTACATTCTACAAGAGATTTGTACAAAATTTCAGTACCATTAATGCTCTTATTACTGAATGTTTGAAGAAAGACAAGTTCCAGTGGGGAGAAGAACAAGAAAAGAGCTTTGCTTTAATTAAGGAGAAACTTTGTACTGCACTAGTTCTTGCTCTTCCCAATTTTGACAAGGTGTTCGAGGTTGAATATGATGCTAGTGGCATGGGAGTAGGAGATGTATTGACACAAGAAAAGAGGCATGTAGCTTTCTTTAGTGAAAAGTTGAGTGAAGCTCATCAGAGGTGGAGTACTTATGATCAAGAATTTTATGCAGTGTTCCGGGAATTGAAGCAATGGGAGCACTACCTTATTCAGAGAGAGTTTGTATTGTTCCCTGATCATCAGGCCTTTAAGTACCTTAACAATCAGAAAACTGTAAACAAGATGCATGCAAGGTGGGTGAGTTTTCTGCAGAAATTTTCTTTTGTAATTCAGCATAAATCTGGTACTCTTAACAAGGTGGCAGATGCTTTGAGTAGGAGGGCTTCTTTGCTGGTCACTTTAGCTCAGGAGATTGTGGGGTTTGATCTCTTGAAGGAATTGTATGAGGAAGATGTTGACTTTAAGGAGATTTGGGCCAAGTGCAGTAACCATAATGCACTTGCAGATTTTTATGTGAATGAAGGTTATCTGTTCAAGGGCAATCGACTATGTATCTCTAGCTCTTCTGTAATACCCCGAAAAATCCAAATTAAATTCCGTGGATTTTTAGAATTGATATCTCGGTATTAGGAGCAAGCACGAAGCTTGGAGAAGTTGTGGAAGTAGTTCGAACGATTTTATTTTCGAAAACGAACGTTATTTAGGGGCCCGCGAAAGTTGACTTTTTATATGTACTTAATTTGGGAAAGCTTCCTTCATGAAAGTTGTAGAGCTCGTCGATACGATCGCGTACATATGTGGAACGCAATATTCGGAGTTCGTATGAATAAGTTATGAATATTTGAAATTTGGAAATTTTCTATAAATATCAGAAAAATTCTGATATTTCATTAAGGACGAAAGTTTTGAGTTTTTGCGGAACAGTCCCCCAGAACTCTCCGTTCTCTCTCTTTGGTTTCTCTTCAGAACCCTCGGGTTCCGACCGACCCGACCCGGATCCATCTCCCTCCTCCGACGTCCTCCGGCCACGACCCGGCCCTCTCCGTGATCGCCGTGCTCCGCCAAGTCGCCCTCTGCCATCGATTTGCTCCGCCGCTGCCCCGAAAGCTGGATCGAAGGAGCCACAGTTCCGATCGGTGACCCGGCCGGACTTCCCGTTTTCCGGCATCTCCTCGGCCGATCCTTCCCATTTTCGTGATCTCCTCTTCATGCTGATCATTCCTATGTAAGTCTTTCATCACGATTTTGTGTATAGAACGCTAGATCACGGTTTGACTTTATGGACGGTTCTGATTCAATCTGGGTTTGGATGGACGATCCAGATTAATCCAAACTTCAAAGCTTGATCTAGGACGATCTAGGCCAAACCAGACTTAGCTCCAGTTATGAGAGTTAATCACCCTTTAATTATGAAGAAGTTTGTAGTTGGTCACTTTGCCATCGGAGGTGGTTGGCCCGGCGTTGACCGCCGCCGTTGACCGCCGGTTTGACCGCCGCTTGTGGCAGCGCGTGGCGGCGCGTCCGGCCGTATTTTTGTGTTCTGTTTTCAGTTTATTCATCTGTGCATCGATACGAGCGTTTTGATATATTATAAGATTATTTTAGAAAAAGTTGATAAATAGTGGATTTACGTTTTTACGTTTATCTTCGGTTTTCGATCTGTGAAGATCAGACCATCGGTTTTACTTCAAATTTTAGTATGTTGATCGTATGACTGTCCCGGTGACTTTGTGAGGTCACGGGCGAAGATCCGACTGTTGGATCTTCGTATAATTGTGAAATAGTAATTCGGAAGGCGATTCGTGAGAATCCGACCGTCGGATTTTCATGAAATCTTGTGGAGGTGTTTATAAGGACGATTCAGGAAGATCCGACCGTTGGATCTTCGTGATATTTTTGGAGGATGATCCTAAGGGCGATCCGTGAGGATCCGACCGTTGGATCATCATATAATTTCGATCTGACCGTTGGATCGTCTTTATTTTCAGATCCGACCGTTGGATCATCTTTATTTTCGAATCCGACCGTTGGATCGTCTTTATTTTAGAATCCGACCGTTGGATCGTCTTTATTTTAGAATCTGACCGTTGGATCGTCGTTTAAGTTTATTTCGTGTTTCGTTTACTAAGCAGAGACCATACTTGATTAGGTACTTGACGGTTTGAGTTGACGAGCGTTTGGAATATCGTTATAATTGACTTTTTGGAAGACGCAGCTGGATTAGAGGTGAGTAAATCTCACGTGGTTCATATTACGAACCCAATAAATTTAATTACTTTATTTTTGTCGTAATTGTGTGAAAATATTTATGGAATAAATATTTGTTTTAAATCATATGGACTTGATCAACTACGGTCCATAGGTAAGTAAAATGATTTTATTATACAAATGAATTTCACGGTTTTTATACTTGAACTATAGTTGGTATTAGTGGTCATTCATGAGCGGATGATTACGTATATATATATATATATTGACGTGAAATATATATGTTAATTGGCGTGTGATTGGTATGATGAAATGATTGCGAATTGATTGGATATTATTCAAGCTATTAATCTCTCATTTAATTGTTGAATAATGAAATGTTGATCATATGATGTGAAAGCTATTTTATATGGCCAATTGTGAATATGTGGAAATTATTTTAAGAAGTAAAGATTTGTCTTGAAATAATATGTCTCTTTATATGGGTGTACATATACATTTATACACATTTATACAATCTAAAACTTATAAAGATTGTATGTTGAGAAATTGTTTATGGCTGAAAAATATAATTATGAAGCCGGGTGATTACAACAACCCCGTGCTTAAGTGAATTACTGGTAAAACTGTTTTGGTGTTATGAGGAGTTAAGCTGTGGGCCCTAGTCCCTTCAGATAGTGCACTATTATACTCTTAGGAAGGGTGCTTACTTTGAGTATACATGCCTTGGTTGTGTCCTTGGTATGCTGCGGCTTACCCGTACTTTGGGAATACACTACTACACAAAATGCTTCAAACGACACCTCTCAGACGACGTAACACTGTTTTCCGTGGTGTGAATAATTTCTCATTATTGAGACGACGGTTGTAAAATTTCCGTCTTCTAATATGCATTCAACCAACGGGTGTTTTTCATGCTGAAATTATGTACTGCTTCAGAAGACGTTTATAAATGGAAGCGTGGTGTGAGGTTAAATTGTAATAGAGGCCGCAAGTTTCGTACCAATTGGCACTAGTTAAATTTACTCAGCATGTAGTGTTTATACGACGCTTACTTTAAAACTGTGGTGTGAATCTATAGATTTGCAAGTTAAAATATGTTCACCGACATTCCCTCCCATATTTCCCTCCATTTGTCTCCCCCCAAATTTAATTAGTTCCCTCTCAGCAGGCAATATGAGGTGGCCGGGTGGGAAAATTGAAAATTTTGAAGTGGCATTCAGACAACAATGTGAAAAACCAGTCTAATGCATGTCTTGTATATGCACGCATATATCGATCAACTAATTAATGGCTCATCGATCTGCCCGGCCATGTGTCCTACCTAGAACACTTAATGAAAAAAAAAAAGGTCCTTCGATCCCACAACTAATGCTTAACCTAGCAGCCGCTCGACACAGCTCGCATTGCCCCAAACAGCAGCCAAACAATACCTCGACACAGCGCCTCCAAACCCCGACTCTCTCCGAATCACTCTGACTCACTCCATAGCTACCCGGACTCTCTCCGAATCACTCTGACTCACTCCATAGCTACCCCGACTCACTCCACGGCCCTGAACCTTAAATCCACCGCCTCTGAAGGCCCGATTCTGGTGCTAAGCTTTCGAAGCCCTAGGTCGGAGATTTGTCTTCGAATCTGGTAAGCCCGTCCCTAAAATTTGGGGGTTTCTGGTTTCTCAAAATCTCATTCTTTTGATTTCACAAATCATGCTTTTGATTTTTGGTTCTTCACTTTTGATTTCAGGTGTTGAGTTCGGGTTCTTCACAAATCACTCTTTTGATTTGGGGTTTTAACTAACTGGAGATTCTGATAAAGGTATATAATACCATCACTCTCATCTTTTGATTTGGGGTTTTGATTAACTGGACATTTTCCGGCCCTGACTTTGAACAAATTGAGAATGTTGTTTTGATTTTCTTCACTAGTTTAAGACGGATTTTTAATGGAAGATTTTATATCAATGTGTTGTTGTTTTTCTGGTTTTGATAACTTTAAATGTGAACCCACTAGTGATTTGCTTTGATTTCCCTCTCCCTATTAGGCTGACGGAAGATTTCAGTGGATTGTTGTTGGACGAGAACCTAGTGGCACAAGCTATCAAGCTACTGATAGAAACGAAACATGTTCTAATATCAAATTTATCAGCTATCGGAAATGGAACGGTATGTTTTATCAGTTCTTGAATGTGTGTAACATTGTTGATTCATGATGAAAATTTGTGTCATTCAATATGCAACTTAACTACATTTCTGTGTGCAGCCTGAAGAATTAGCAGAACAGTTCTGGTTTTCGTTTGTTTTGTTCTCGGTGAAAACATTGAGTGAGAAGAGTTCTGATAATTCACAAATTGAGAGCTGCTAAGCTGAAGTATGTTGTTTGTCAATCTACTTTTTTTTCCCCTTGTAGCTTTTGTTGGTTGCTCATGATCAATTCTTCTCATTTTGTTTTTCGGTTGCTTCCAGCATTGTGGATTTCTTTAAGGAGCTTCCACAGTTTATTGTTAAGGCCGACCCAATTTTAAGTAATCTGTATGGTGTAGATTGGGAGAGCAAACTTGAGGTATTAATTCTTCAGATTCAGTTACTTCACGACATTGTGTTTTATGTATTTTACTTTATCACTCATGAGTGTGAGTTCTTAATTTGTAGGCAAAGGAGTTGGAGGGCAATTTTCTGTACTTGAGCCTTTTAAGCAAGTAAGTGCCATTTATTTTACTTATCGCGCTTGATGTATTATACTATGAAACAAAATATCCTGCTTTTCTTTTAAGCTTTTCTGAATCTTGTGCAATGACTTTGTTTGTTTTGTAGTCTTATGTTTAACCTTGTATATATGTGATTGATTTTATTGTCTTGCACAGATCCTGCTACTGCTGCTGATTCTCAGGCAAACAAGGAAGCAGCTGATGAATGTTTTGTTTTCGTTGGGAATGTGAGTAAATTTCAATTTGTTTTGACCTCTTAGTTAGGAAGAGATGCTGCCATTGTGTAGGTACTTAGGATTGCTAGTTCAGGAATGATATAAATTAGCTTTGAAGGCATACGAGTAGATCCAATTGCATGGATGTGGTCACTGTGGTGTTATCAGATGCATCTTTTGGTTGCAGTATTTAAAAGTTTTGTTAGATCAAGTCGTTTTGACATGGAAAAGTAAACAAAATATAAATGAGATTAACTAGACCATATGACATTCTTTGCATTATGATGCGCTTGTGATGGATTATGATTCAAGAAACTTGCATAGTAATTTCTTAGCCTACTGAGGATGACATTCTTGTATGGAAATTGATTCTTATATCGATATCCTGTTGTGCCTCAGAAAAGAAGACAAAGGATAAGCAAACAGAAGCAAACATCGCTGCTTGGTAAGCTATCTTATTTCTAATAACCAATAAGGCTTTATATAAGCCTAGTTTCAGATTGCAGAAACAGTTAAGTATAGTTTCAGAAATTGGTTTTGATTCTCTTTATGTGTTTCTTCTTTGCAAGGGTGATATTGATTGGAAACTGAAGTTTAAAGTTGATATTGATTAGAAGGAAACTCTTAATACGCTGCTGGAAACTCAAAGGTATTTTGCTGAATGCTCAAACTCAGATGGTTGATGCATAGTTTCTTATATATGCTTGATTTATGTTTGATGGTTGCATGATTAACTGTTTTTGGTTATATGGAGATTGTAAGTTACATGATTGGCTTTGTAATTCATACATGAAGGCAATGTAATGTAGTTTGGCCGAGCATAACTCCATGAAATTGTGCGTGCAACAGTGTTACATGATTTATTGTTTTTTAAAGGAGAACAAAATTTTGATATATGTGCTGCACATGCATGTTGGGTTATATTGTTATTGGCTAGGTTAATGATGAATTTGGATTATGAATGCTTATGATCGAGACGCAGGTCTGATGAAGAATATTGTTATTTGCATGTGTTGTGGACTTGGTAGTGATATAACTTGTTTGTTGCTGTTATTTTTGCTTAGATGGATGATAGGTCTTGGATGCATGCGGATAGAAGATCTCTAGCTTATGAGTTAGGGGTGGCAAGTTTCTTGAAGTTTGCCATAGAAAATGGGAAAGATTGTAACAATATGCCTTGCCCATGTTGTAAATGTGGGAATATGGATGACTTTCCAATCTCTGTTATTAAGACTCATCTATATTATAATGGGGTTGATGAAAGTTATAAGATATGGAAGTGGCATGGGGAGAAAGTAGATACAACATCGAGTAGTAGTGAAGATGTAGACTCTTGTTCGATTGAATCGGACTCGGTGGATGGGAATGTTGGGGCAGATTATACTGTAGAGATGGATAGGTCTGATGATGACAATGAGTTTTCATCAGAGTGCAATGAGTTTAAGGAGTTCGTTGAGGATGCAAATAAACCATTGTACCCTGGCTGCACTCGATTCACCAAGTTGGGTGTCCTAGTGAAGTTGTATAATTTAAAAGCTAAACATGGAATGAGTGATGCTGCTTATTCTGATTGGCTGATTGCTTTCGGGGAGCACCTTCCCGAAGGTAATGAAATCCCTACTTCTGTTTATGAGGCAAAGAAGACTTTGGGGGCATTAGGGATGGATTATAGGAAGATACATGCTTGCCCTAATGATTGTATTTTATATAGAAAACAGTACATAGACGATACCCACTGTCCTACATGTGGAGTGTGTAGGTGGAAAGTAGGAAAAAATTCAAAGGTGAGGGAAGGTGTACCTGCTAAGGTACTATGGTATTTTCCACCTATTCCTAGATTTCAGAGAATGTTTCAGTCTACCAAAACAGCTAGTAGTTTGACTTGGCACTCCACTGATAGACCGAAAGATGGGCTACTGCGTCATCCTGCAGATGCATTGACTTGGAAATCAGTTGATGAGAAGTGGCCTGATTTTGGTTCGGAGGCAAGAAACCTTAGGCTTGCACTATCATCAGATGGCTTTAATCCTCATAGTTCTTTAAGTAGTAAATACAGTTGTTGGCCTGTTATTCTTGTCAACTACAATCTTCCTCCTTGGCTTTGTATGAAAAGAAAATACATGATGCTAACGTTGTTGATTTCTGGGCCTAAACAACCTGGAAATGACATCGATGTCTATTTGGAACCATTAATTGATGATTTGAAGGTTCTTTGGGAGGGAGTACAAGGAGTCTATGATGCAAGTCGAAATGAGTATTTTACTCTCAAGGCTGCATTGTTTTGGACAATTAATGACTTTCCAGCTTACAGTAACTTGTCCGGGAGTATTGTTAAAGGGTATAATGCATGCCCAATATGTGTTGAAAAGACATTACCAAAGAGGCTGGTTCATGGACAAAAGATGGCGTATATGCGGCATAGAAGGTGGAAAGGAAGAAACCATCCTTATAGAAAGCAACGGGCTGCTTTCGATAACCACCAAGAATTTGATCCTCCTCCTTCTCCATTGAGTGGAGAAGAAGTTCTAAAAAGGATGGAAGAAGAAGTGTTAGTTTGGCCGTTTGGGAAGAAACATCCTCCTCCTCCATATAAAGGTGATGATGATGAAAATAGACCTTGTTGGAAGAAGAAGTCGATTTTTTTTGAACTTGAATATTGGAAATTCCTTCCAGTTCGCCACTGCCTAGATGTTATGCATATTGAAAAAAATGTCTGTGATAGTCTTTTAGGGACACTGTTAAATATTCTTGGAAAAACTAAAGATGGGATCAAGGCCCGTTTGGATCTGGTTGAGATGGGTATTAGAACAGAACTTGCACCTAATATTGATGGGCCGAAAAAAAACCGCTTACCATTGGCGAGTTGGAATCTGACCTTAGATGAGAAGAAATCCGTGTGTGGCTGTTTTTTTTGTATGAAGGTCCCTCATAACTATTGTTCTAACATTCATAATCTGGTTTCAATGGATGAGCTAAGGCTTAATGGGATGAAGTCTCATGATTGTCATATTTTAATGCAACAACTGCTTCCTGTTGCATTAAGGGCTGTATTAGACAAGCCGGTTAGAGTTGCTGTGATCAGATTATGTCTATTCTTTACCGACATTTGCAGTAAATCATTTGAAGTTTCTAGGCTGCCCAAAATACAGAGTGACATTGTTGAGACCTTGTGCTTGCTTGAGATGTATTTTCCTCCTTCATTCTTCGACATAATGATACATTTGACTGTTCACCTAGTTAGAGAAGTGGAACTATGTGGACCAGTTTTCTATCGATGGATGTATCCTTTTGAAAGATACATGAAGGTTTGCAAGGGATACGTCCGCAATAGAAATCATCCTGAGGGTTGTATAGCAGAGAATTACATTGCCGAAGAAGCTGTTGAGTTCTTAGCAGAACGCCTATTGTCAGATCAAACGATTGGCATTCCTAAACAGCAATGTAAGGACTGCAAGCCCACCTCAGGTGCTAAAGTCTCCTCTATCTATGGCAGTGAGTTCAATCAAGCACATCTTTGTGTTCTACAAAACATGGAAGAGTTCAGAGGCTACTTTTTGTAAGTCAAGAGTTTTAATTTAGCTATTTTCTCTTCTATATATTTATTATTCATCTCTTTACAATCACTTAGCTCATTGTTTTGTTGGTTTTTTTTTTTTTTTTCTGATGACAGGGAGCATATGGAATATTTGAAGGAAGTTTTTCCTAAGTTCAAAAAGAATAAGAAGTGGCTGAAGGATAAACAAAACAAATCATTTGCAGATTGGTTGAAGATACGGGTAAGTCATGGTTTTGTAAAATGCTTGATTTAGGTAACTGATGCTTGGTTTGAATACTTGACACTAGTATGGTTGATCTGTGCAGGTGGAGCAACAACTTAGTGAACCTGAAAACAACATATCTGAAAACCGTGCGATGGATTGCAGATGGACCAAGCCATGAAGTAGCAAAGTTCTGCAGTTACAAAATTGACGGAATTCAGTTTTACACAAAGTCTCTTGATGATGTTCGAGCGTGTCAAAATAGTGGTGTTTACCTAGAGGCCGATACTATGCTTGTTGCTAGTGCTAGGGACAGAAATCCTATAGATGACGACATGAGCTTCTATGGGGTGATAGATGAAATTTGGGAGCTTGATTATACTCAGTTTAGCAAGCCTCTCTTTAAGTGTGATTGGGCTGAGAGTACAAGGGGTGTCAAAGTGGACGACCTCGGTTTCACCTTAGTAAATTTGAATAGGAAAGGCCATCTGAATGATAAATTTGCTATGGCTACCTCAGTATATCAAATTTTTTATGTGCAAGACCCAGTAGATCCTAGGTGGTCAGTAGTTCTAAGAGTCCCACAAAGGGAATTCTTGGACTTGGCTCATGATGATGAGCTTGGGGACACCATAATTGATCAGCAGCCCATTACTGATAGAATGCCATGTGTTGAGAGTGAGGAGGGAGAAATAGGTTACATAAGAGTAGCCAATTATGAGGGGATTCTGGTTAATGAATAGCGAAACTGCTGTGTTTGATGAAAAAGTGTTGTTGTAATGATACTCTGAATGAACTGTTGGTTTTTGGTGTTTAATGTAATTCATATTGATGTTCTTGAAAGCAAGTTGTTTCATCCTCAATGTTGTAGTTACTTTGTGTGTATTGTGTTACAATGAATGTACTTGAAATAAATTATTCTTAATGCATTGACTTGTATTGTATTTTAGCTTGATGTTTACGTTTACGAAGTATTGACTTATCTGTATGTGCAGGTAATGGCACATTCAAAGGCTGTCTCAACCCCAACTAAGAATACTACAAAGTCACTCAAAGTAAGGAAGTCAAAGTCGTCAAAGTCCAAGAAGGTATGTACATCTGCTGCAAGCGTGAGTAAAGGAAAGAATCGTGGAAAGAAGATAGAGGAGGATGAAGGAAGCACTGGAGGATTGAAGCTGCTCAAGCGTCACCCTGTTACAATGTCAAAGATGACCAAGGGTAGGGTTCTAAAGAAGAGGCTTAGAGTCCAGTTTGATAGGAATGGCTCTCCGGTGGGGAAAAATGCAGAAAAGATGCAATCCTACATTGGTGTTTTGGCAAGAACAAAGATCCCAATTTCAATTGCATCTTGGCCTGGTGTTGACAAGAAAAAGAAAAACACGCTTTGGGAGACTGTTTTGGTAAGTGTCGAGTGATTATTAGTGAGTTCAATGAAGCTGTGTATTGAGTTTTTCATGTTACATGTGTTTATTAATATTATTGATTCTCACTGATGAATTTTTTTGTTTTTTTTTTCTACATGTTTGTAGACGGCATTCATATTAGGACCTGAACACAGGAAAATGGTGTTACAATCTGCTGGAGCCAAATGGAGGGAATTTAAGAGCAGACTAACCACCGTCTATGTGTTGCCATATGTGGATGATCCGGAGATGTTACAATTTCCACCAGATGACTATAGGTTTATTACTGTTGATGAGTGGACTGCTTTTGTAACAGAAAGAACAAAGCCTGCATTTTTGGTAAGTTGCATGTTTGACATTATATATATTATACCTACATTTGTCAATGCCATTGTATACAGGAGCGCTATTCAACTAAATCAAATGTAGGAATTGATTTTGTTTTTGTTCTTTCTTATACATGTATACTGTTGTGTGAAAATGGGACAAGTCTGGAACTTGGGACATTATGTTTGAACCTAGTTGTAATACTATGAACTAGCCAAACAGCTAGATACTTAAGAACCATGATAGAAGGGTATATCTTGCAGCCATAAAAATGTCAGCAATATAAACTTTAGCAAATCAGAATATCCTCAAAGTGATTAATTTAAACTGAGTGTAATTACAATATTATCAACTTTAATCATTTATATCGATCAGTGCTAATCAACTTAATGAAATGCAGGAATTACATGAGGCTCAAAAGGCGAGGCGTCTCAAGAATCAGTATGATCACCATATGTCTCGTAAGGGATACGCAGGACTGAGAGAAGAGTTGGTTAGTACGAGTGTCCAACTTTTTTTTATTTGTAAGCATTCACCACTGCCTAATAATGTAAAACTGAGAGTTTTTCTGGTACAGTCTCAAACCATGCCAGAGGAGGAGATTGACAGAGCAATGCTTTGGATCAAAGGACGCCAAACGAAACAGGGGACATTTAAAGTTGATGCTCTCAAGGACACTGCTGATAAAATCGTATGTATCTTACACTTATGTGCCATTTGTCTCTAGCTTATGAGTTTTTGAGTTGCTGATATGCATGAATAATTGAATTTATCTTCTATTTTTCAGTTCTTGAAAGGGGAAGTATATTATTGGAATTAGCTTATAACTAATTTTCATGCGAAAAAGATTGAAGCTAGTTTGCTAATCTATACTGAAACACTGATTTTGAACTTATTATTGCATATGAGTTGCATGTTCGTGTCTCCACTGGTTGAAAACAAATGCTGGATAATTAATTCATTCTTACGTTTATTGTAGAGCTTGTTTGATGATTTATGATGAGTATTATCTATATGTATGAGCTGCTGATCATATAGAATGGGGTGGATTTGGGCCACTGACTTTCAAAATGCTTTTATATTAAGACATGTATATATATATTATAACTATAGTTTAAATGGTGAGATTTATATTTTAATTCTTTTACTTTGTATATGGCAGGAAACATTGAAGCAAAAGGAACGCAGTGGAGAACTAGAGATTTCTGGAAGTGATGATGTCCTAACATTAGCTTTGGGGACTCCGGAGCACCCTGGAAGAGTTAGAGGTGTGGGGGTTATGTAAATCCAACTGATTACTTCCACCTTCCAAAACGCAAAAAGAAAGCGTCCAAGAGTCGGTGAGACTAAGCGTGAGGAGGATATTTGAAGAAGAGAAACAGAAGTTGGAGGAAGAATTAAAGGAGAAGATATTGGCTGAAGAGAGGGAAAAGATAGTGGCAGCTGAAAGGGCATTTTGGTGTTCTAGGATTGAACAATTGGAAGCAAAAATTAATGGAACCGTGCTTGAGGAGGGAGTTCCTCATGTTGGAGAAGGCAAAGCTGCAGCAAATGAGTACATATCCGGCCAAGCAAGTTGTTCTAAGACCAGCCCTAAGTCTGGTACCAAACTCGACAATACTATGGAAGGAGTAGTCACAAAATGCTTGGATATGATGGAGAGAAATATGGTGCAAAAACATAAGAAAAAGACCACAAAGGTTTCAAAGCCTAAGATTGCTAAAGCACCGACTGAAGAAGTTGAAGATAGAGCCAAGGAGAATGAGGAAACCCTTGCTGCAGTGAACAATGATAATTTGGAAATAGAGGTGGTAGATATGACCAGCATAGAGAAACAAAGGAAGGTACATTTGTTTTTATGAATCATCACCATATATTGTTCTAGTTGCACGTATGTGATGATGAATTATAACTTATTGATTATATGTTGTTGGCTTAGGTAACTCCTACCGAGAAGGAATGCAAGTTGGCATTGGGTGATATTGGCCATATTGTCGCTATTGCAACGGTGATGACAAGCGATGATCCATCTGCAACGTGTCATGGGACTCCATTGGGAGATGAAAATTTGCGTGTTTCTATTTATGCTGCCATTAAAGAGCACGCTATGATTCCATTTCCAATAAAGGATGAGATCATGACAGTGAAGCAAGCTATGGGGAGCTGGGTCATGTGGCCAAAAAACCTTATCATTTATGATGAAAAGGTATAGATGTATACGATGATTATATTTTTACCTATATATGGCAGTGATTATAAGGTTAACTGAATTGTTTGCTTGATCTAGAAAAAGGCGAGTGGTAAAGCAAGGAAGAAGCAAAAAAGGAATCAGTTTAGCCCATATTCAGATGCTGAGTTTGACTTGCAGTCACTCCCATCTAGCTTGCCAGCCTCATTGAAAAAGTTATGTGAGTGGGGAAAAGAAGGGTTCAAAGATGGGAAAGCCATTTGCTTCTATAAAGAAGAGCCCGTATTTGGTTATCATGCTAAGAGCTTTCTACTTGACGTAGATGTTATGAGGCTTGCACACATGGCAGAAATAACAAGCAGCTGCATAGTGGTGTATATGAGGTAAATGCTACACTTGGTTGCTTAATTATGTGACTTTGGTGACTTAATTATTAGGTGACTTAATTATGTGAATCATCTCTATGCTTTAGGTACTTGCATGATGTATTAAAACAGTTTAAAATGCAAGACATGGTTGCTTTTATTGACCCAACCTTGACCGGTGAGATAGGGTGTGGGAGTCCATCGCAAAGGTCCCAAAATATAAAAGATCGGTTGATAACTGCTTCTCCAAATCAGATTTTCTTATTGCCTTACAATGCATCGTAAGTTGGTCAATTATTTATGCTTAAACTTGACTTTTCATTCATATCGATATTGCACTAAAATCTGTTTATTGAATATTAGTTCTCATTGGATGTTGACTGTGATCAATCCGGAAACCGGGACCGTCTATTTCATGGATCCATTAAAAAGACGTCTAATCACTGGAGAATGGAGAGATGTTGTAGACACGTAAGTTGCTCAAAACTGACTGTTTCAATGGAAGTTTGCAGTGTGATCACATAGATTCTTATGAAAGTCAATCTAATGTTGTCGGTTTGCTTATATATAGGGCCATCGGATTGTTTAAGGCAGACCGCATCAAGAAAGAACGAGGTTCTGTTGAATGGAAGAACATGGCAGTATGTGATACATATATATATATATATATTTATACCTGATTTTCAGAGGATGATTTACTTGATATATAATTAGTAGTTATATGTATGTTGTTGTTTGATGACACGCTGTTGACTTTTTTAGGGTATTCCACCACAGCCAAACGACAAAGAGTGCGGCTATTTTGTAATGAGATACATGAGGGATATCATCCATGATACAACTTTGTCATTTGCAGATAAGGTAACCATAAATTTTCATTTTCGAAAGCATTCTTCCATATATTAAAGTCTGAGGACAGTGACAAAGATATTTGCACATTAAAATTTTATGGTTACTTTTGGTTTCTAACTTGTTATTGTTGAATGTGTATGAGTTTAAAATTCTGATTTGAAATTGTCAACAGTGGGGTAGGAGAGCCAACCATACTTATGGTCAAGTGGAACTTGATGAAGTGCGTAATGAGATTGCAAATTATGTGATGAAGAACCTGCTGAAGCTATGAAGTGTTGGTCTGTTTTGGGTACATGCATGCATGCAGGAATGCAAGGTTTCAAGTGCATTAGGCTGGATGTTGCTCGTTTTTTGGTTGGCCTCATGTGTTGGTCTTTTTTGGGTACATATATGCCTGCTTGCAGTAATATTGCAAGGTTTCAAGTGCATTAGCTAGGCTAGCTAGTTGGTCATTTTTTGGTTTAGGCTGGATGTTGCTCGTTTTTTGGTTGGCCTCATGTGTTGGTCTTTTTTGGGTACAAATATGCCTGCTTGCAGTAATATTGCAAGGTTTCAAGTGCATTAGCTAGGCTAGCTAGTTGGTCATTTTTTGGTTGGCCTGATCGAATTGCATGTCTTCTATTTGTGGATGTATTTGCAATTGGAGATCCGTAGACGTACGTGTTTTGTGGATAAAATTACTATTTTCGGAACCATTTGTGGGATTATAATAGCTATTTATTATGACAGAATTATTGTTCATTTTGTCAATTTTTGTTTCCAGTTTACCATTACCAAATCAAACAACAGTTCGGAAAAAGGAAAATATGTCGTCTGATGAGGATTTATAGGGCTGAATCAAACAAATTTTCAACAATTCACACGACGGTTCTTACCGATATCATTGTTGGATGCACACAAAGACAACAAGTATTAGCAAAAACCATCATCTAAAATGTCACAATACAACGGTTCGAGTTATATCTGTCGTGTGAAGGCACACATACACTGAACTATTAGGTCATCACACCACATTTTATGCTGGAAGAACTGTCGTGTGTATACAATTTACACAACGTCTTAAAATTAAAAACTGACTTCTGAACAACAAAGAGACAAGGCTGGAATCCTTAAAACTGTGGTATGAATGGAAGTCACACCACGCTGGAATCCAAAAATCGTGGTATGAGTAGAATTCACACCACGCTGGAACCCTAAAAACCGTGGTATGAATGGAAGTCACACCACGGCATATTTCTGTCGACAGCTTGTCGACAGCATGTGGGCAGATCTGCCGGTTCATCAGACGATGAATTTAGCTGAAAACCGTCGACCCAATGATCGGTATACGACGGTTGAAAACCGCCGTCTGATAGCGTTTCATCAGACGACGCCTCGATAGACCACGGAAATGCAAAACGTGAGACGACAGTTTTAAACCGTCGTGTGAAGCCTTTTGTGTAGTAGTGATAGTACGTCGGTCCCTAGTACGTGGATTTGTGATTTGATACCAGTCAACCTGGTTGTCCCATGCTTTGGGAATAGTACGTCGGTCCCTAGCATGTGGATTTGTGATTTGTTACCAGTTAATCTGAAAATTCACTAAAAAGACTGAAATTGATCAAATATCTATCCATGATATATGTTGAATGTGTGAAGGTGTTATGTGAAATTGATCAAATATCTATCCATGATATATTTATGTGAAGGTGTTGGCAAAAAGAAAATCAAGCATGCATTGCTTTAATGTTATTTCACATATTAATGATGCAATAATTGTTGATTGAGTTTTAAAAGAGAGTATCGAAAAATACCTACTTTTATGTTTATGTGATTTTTGAAGTTACCTTGTGAGTGTGTTGATTGTTTACTTGAGTTATAATAATTGTAACATAATAAATCAACAGTTCTTTCTTGTTTACTCACGAGCTTTGCGAAAAGCTTACCGGGTTTGGTGTTGTTGCAATCCCGGTACACTATTCAAATTGTGTAGCGGGAAATCTCACAGGTCAGGAGAATCAGGGCAGTGATCGTGCAGTTTAGAGTATTAGTATTAGATTTACAGCATTTGTTTTGTGAGGAGAATTATACTCACTTTAGTTTTACAATTTGATTTGGTGAGAGTGTGCTGTAATAAGTAGCTTGAGGATTTGGTTTATGTAATATCAAGAGGTGTAACTAGTGGTTGTTTCTGAGAGAAAAATTCAGAACGTTATTTGTATTATTATTAGTCATGTTCCGGATTTGAATCCTTATTTCAAAATTCGGGGTGTGACATCTTCATTGAGGGAGAAACTTATCAGAGATCTGCATGGAGGGGGTTTGAGTTGCCACTTGGGTCGAGACAAAACTATTGCTAGCCTTGAGGATAGGTATTTCTGGCCACAGCAGCACAACTGAAGAAGGATGTAGGAGCTATTGTGAGGAAGTGCTACACCTGCCAGGTTTCTAAGGGTCAGTCCCAAAATACTGGTCTTTATTTACCTTTACCTATTCCTGAAGATATTTTGCAGGATCTTGCTATGGACGTTGTGTTGGGCTTACCCCGTACCCAAAGAGGTGTGGATTCTGTGTTTGTAGTAGTTGACAGGTTCTCCAAGATGGCGCACTTTCTAGCTTGTAAGAAGACTGTTGATGCGTCCAATATAGCCAAACTGTTTTTCAGGGAGGTGGTTCGTTTATATGGAGTGCCCAAGTCCATTACCTCTGATAGAGACACGAAGTTCCTTAGTCACTTCTGGATTACATTGTGGAGAATGTTTGGAACTGCTTTGAATCGTAGCAGCACAGCTCACCCTCAAACTGATGGGTAGACAGAGGTTACTAACAGGACTTTGGGTAACATGGTGCGGAATGTTTGTGGAGATTGGCCTAAACAATGGGATTATGCTTTGCCACAGGTGGAGTTTGCTTATAACAGTGTTGTGCATAGTGCAACAGGGAAGTCACCATTCTCATTACTTTATATTGTTGTTCCTCGACATGTGGTTGATTTAGTACAGCTTCCTAAAGTTCCTGGTATTAGTGTCGCTGCTGAAGGCATGGCTAAGGATGTGCAGACTATTAGAGAAGAGGTTAAGGCTAAGTTGGCAGCAACTAATGCAAAGTATAAGGCTGTAGCTGACAAGCATCGATGAGTTAAAGTGTTCTAAGCAGGTGATGACGTGATGGTGTTTCTAAGGAAGGAGAGGTTTCCTGTTTGTACCTACAACAAGCTGAAGCCAAGAAAATATGGTCCTTTTAAGGTGCTTCGGAAGATCAACGACAATGCTTATATTGTTGCACTTCCTGATTTCATGAGCATTTCTAACACCTTTAATGTGGCTGATCTGCATGAGTTTCGTGAGGATGAGGTTCTTTATCCGGAAGAGAACTCGGGGTCGAGTTCTTCAGAGGTGGAGGAGAATGATGCAGAACGGATAGCAGTCCGATTTGAAGAGCAGTTGGATCGTGCAAAAGGGGGAAAGTTACTATTGCAACTTTCGCATTCGGTGTCCGATTTGATCGTGCCATAGCTTTCCTGAAAAGGAATCGCGCCAGGAGCAAGACTCAAGGAATAGCCACGATGTGTGGGTTTTTTTGGGCTTTCGGGGTCGTTTAGGGCCTTAAAACTGCATTTTACTATTTTTCAGAATTTTCGGTTTCCTATTTTGTTTTGGGTTTGTTTTGTTTTTACCCGTGGGCTTTGGGGTTTCATTGTTAGTCACCCTAGGGTTTCTTTTCTCATATATATGCAACCTTAAACGGCTGCAGAACTATCTTTTATCATATTATCAATTAAATTGAGATTTAGATAAAATTGGTGGACTCCAGAAACTTTGTTCTATGTTTATTGCTTGTAAACCTTAGGTGATCTTTCCGACTATGTCAGTTAGTGATTCTCGATTTGTCGACCTGGTACTTTCCCGGTCTTCCTTCGCTGAAACTTGAGCAACCAAATTTCAGATTGGTCATTGGAAACCTTTCGGAGATAAATGAACTTTACCTAGATGGTGTGAACATATCAGCACCGGAAACTCATTGGTCTCGAGCAATATCATCTTCGTTGCCAAAGTTGAGGTATTGAGTGTGTCCACTTGTAATCTTTCAGACCCTATTGATTCTTCTTTACAAAAGCTTCACTCGCTCTCAGTCATTCATCTAGAGAATAATTATTTCTCTTCTCAAGTTCCAGAATTCTTATCAAATTTCTCAAATTTGACTTCCTTGCGTATCAGTTATTCCCGGTTAAATGGTACTTTTCCTGAGGCCATCTTCCTGGTACCTACACCGGAGACCATTGACTTATCAAATAATGAACAGCTGCAGGGTTCTTTACCAGAATTCAAGAAGACCGGATCTCTTCGGTCCCTAGTTCTAAGCAGAACAAATTTTTCAGGATTGTTGCCTGATTCCATTGGCGAGCTCAAAATGCTGTCAAGAATAGATCTTTCATTCTGCAATTTCACAGGAGGAATTCCAAGTTCAATGGAAAACCTAACAGAATTAGTTTACTTGGATATGTCAAATAACAGGTTAAATGGCTCAGTTCCGTTGTTCAACAAGGGAAAGAATGTGGAGGAAATAATTCTCTCTCACAATGATCTATCAGGTCAGATTAATTGCATTCAATGGGTTTAGTCAAAATAAACTTGGGTGACAATAAACTGGATGGGAGTATACACTCATCTCTGTTTTCTCTTCCCCTGCTCCAGAGACTACAACTTAACACCAATCAATTCTCTGGTCAATTGCTTGAAATTTCTAATATCTCTTCCCAATTGCTGGACACTCTTGATTTGAGTAGCAACAATTTGGAAGGGCCAATACACGTGTCTATCACTAAACTTCAAGGGCTTAAGGTTCTTTCTCTTTCTTTCAACAACTTCAGTGGCTCCTTTGCACTTGAGGGCTTTCAGAAACTGAAGAATCTTTCACATCTTGATCTTTCATACAATAGCTTGTTGATTAGTTATAACAGTACCATTTACTCGTAGTCCTCCTTTCCCAATATTACATTATTACCACATTGGCTTTGGCTTCATGCAAGTTGAGAAAATTCCCTGATTTCTTGAGATACCAGTCCATATTAACGTATTTGGACCTTTCACAGAACCAGATTCATGGGGAGATACCCAACTGGATTTGGAGGCTCAGTAATCTTGTTCAGCTCAATCTTTCTTTTAACGCCCTGGTAACTCTAGAAGGTCCTTCACTTCATGCCAGTTCTACTTTCAGTATTCTGTCTGTGATTGACCTTCATTCTAACCAGCTTCAAGGACAAATCCCAATTTTACCACCGTCTGCCGCTTATCTGGATTACTCAAGGAACAATTTCAGCTCTACCATACCCTCTGACATTGGTAATTCCCTTAATTTCACTACTTTCTTCTCTCTTTCAAGCAATAACTTCCATGGCATCATACCGGGGTCAATATGCAATGCATCAAATCTTCAAGTTCTTGATTTGTCCAATAATTCTTTGTGTGGCAAAATTCCCAAATGCTTATCTGCAATGGTAAGCGGTCTTGCAGTACTCAATCTAAGGAGAAACAACCTTGTTGGCAGCATTTCTGATAACTTTCCTGGAAATTGTAGTTTGGAAACTCTAGACCTCAATGGAAATCGGCTAGAAGGCAAGTTTCCAAAATCTCTAGCCCAGTGCGCCAAGTTAGAGGTTTTGAACCTTGGGAACAATCAGATGACAGATTCATTTCCCTACTTGTTGAGAAACATATCCTCCTTGCGTGTTCTTATTCTGCGGTCCAACAATTATTTTGGGAGATTTGATTGTCACAAGACTAATGGCACCTGGCCAATGCTTCAAATTATTGATCTTGCTAACAACAGTTTTACTGGAGATATTCCAGGAAATTGTTTGACAACATGGCGCGCAATGATGGTTGATGGAGATGCTTCACCATCAGTTCTGAACCAAGCTAAATTCCGGGTGTTTCAGTTCAGTGAGCTGTATTATCGGGATGCATTAACTATCACCAGCAAAGGTCTAGAGGTGGAGTTGGTAAAGATTCTCAATATCTATACATCAGTTGACTTTTCTTGCAACAAATTCAGTGGATCGATACCTAAGGAAATGGGAGGACTCATATCACTCTATGCTCTCAACTTGTCCAGTAATACTCTCACTGGTGAAATTCCATCATCATTGGCTAACTTGAAACAGCTCGAGTCCTTGGACCTCTCAAAGAACAACCTAAGTGGGCAAATTCCGGAAGAGTTTGCAAAACTTAACTTCCTTTCATCCGTGAATCTCTCTTATAATCAACTTGTTGGATTGATCCCAACCAGTACTCAGTTTTCAACACTTCCAGCATCTTCATTTGAAGGTAATAAAGGTTTATGGGGGCCTCCATTGACAGGAGATAACAGAACTGGGATGCCACTGCCAACAAATAACGGAAGTCATTCACATGTTAGACAAGAGATTGATTGGGATTTTGTTAGTGCTGAAATTGGATTTGTATCTGGCTTTGGAATTGCCATCGGGTCACTTTTGTTCTGCAAGAAATGGAGGAAATGGTATTACAGAGCTATGTATAGCATACTTGTTAAGATATTTCCTCAGCTGGAACAAAGATTGGGTAATCACAGAAGACATGTTTACATCAATCCGAGGTGGAGAAGCTGAAATGATTATGAAGATAGTAATGCAGCTGCAATCCTCCATTCCCTGTAAGGTCTGATTTTGTACAGTTTAGACTTCTCTGTTTTCTATTCAAGTAATTGTAATCTGTAATCTCTCAGCCTCTATACTTTGCGATTTATGATGCTTTGGTTGGTCAATGTATAAAACTCTGGTTTGGCTCTACATATGGCTTGTAAAGGTGCATTGTTGTTTCTTTCAAGATTGTTTACATGGATGGAACTTCATTCTACTCGGTGTTTTTTCTTTTTTTGCCTTCTTAACTACTGTGTCGCACAGGTAGAAACGCAGTTTTAACGGCCAAACAAAATCGCCATAAACGACGTCGTCCGGCATTAGAACCTTCTTCTTTCTTCTTCTTTTTTTTTTTTTGGGTCGTTGCTAAACTCTGGGCTCCTGACTTCCGGTCCCTTGAACAAAAGCTTCACACTCCATTAAACCAGCAATGACTGCACATCAGATTGGAGATAACATAAGACCATTTTAGGACTAATTACCCATATTTTCTTGGAGGCATAACATAAGACTAGTTTCATTAGATGACTGCCCGTTGAGCTTAAGTTAAATTCATGATTTAATTTTAATTAGTGTTGCATTCGATCTGCACGTCTCCATAAATCTATCAGTAATTGATGCTATCAATATGAACATTAGCATCTTTTGAATTTTTCCAGTATTAACTTCAATATTATCAAGATTAGCTGCGTCATTGCAAGTTTGCAACGCTTCTGATATATACTAGAAGACGCGAATAACATTTGATGGATTTTCAACAAGTTGAATAATACCCACAATTATATGGAAAGCTTTATTACTTGCCTTCTTGCTGGTTTTGGCTTTGGAAGTTTTGCTCTGTTTGGTTATGTGGTTTCTTGTTTTCTTTGTATTACTGTGTTTGCTCTGTTTTTTTATATATCTTGTCTGAGAAGAAAGGAGAAGTTCTTTTGATTCAATACCATGTCAAGACTTGTAGACGCCTTTTCCCACTAATTGATCCACGGTCCACTGTTTCACAGTTTTAGAATTCAACTTCTGTTTAAGGACAAGCAAAATTTAACAGAGAGAGAGAGAGAGAGAACAGAGATTCAAGTGTGTCTTTCATTTCATTCAAATGAGGTATTTATAGGGATACATTTTGAAGTAATTAATGATACAACTTGATGGCATCTTCAATTGTAGCCTCACCTTGTGGCTTCTTCATTTGCAGCTTCACATTGTGGTTGTGATGATGATGATTGCCACACTTGTTCCCCATTGGCATAAAGCTTGACTCATAAGTCACTATACCTAAAATACCTATCTTATACATGACATAGACATTTTATACTATGAACAATACAACATGTTTCATATATACTACAACACTCCCCCTTGGATATTTCATGTTGATAGTATTTGTCTAAGTCGTGCGCTTCGAAATTGCCTCATTAAAAACCTTGCCAAGTAATAAAACCCTGTGGGAAAAAACAACCTTGGTCGAAGGAGAAAAAGAGTGCAACGCGCTTTGAGTGTGGAGTCTGTTTCCAGATACTCCCCCTGATTTAGACTCCCCCTGAAGATCATGAGAGTTCGGATAATCTTCTTAATCCGATACTCTTCACATGTTTCTCGAAAGGGGTTTTTGGTAACGACTTAGTAAATAAGTCCGCTACATTATCCTCTGATCGGATTTGATTTACTTCAATGTTTAGAAGTGTTTGCTGTTGCTGATTGTAGAAGAATTTCGGTGATATATGTTTAGTATTGTCACCCTTGATAAAACCTAATTTCATTTGCTCAATACAAGCTGCATTATCTTCGTAAATGCATGTAGGTTTATCTGTGGTAAACTTCAAACCACAAGTTCCTCGAATGTGTCTATTTATAGACCTTAGCCATATGCATTCACGCACAGTTTCATGTAGAGCAATAATCTCTGCATGATTTGAGGAAGTAGCGACAAGTGTCTGTTTTGTAGATCTCCAAGATATCGCCGTGCTTCCCATGGTAAAGACATAACCTGTTTGGGAGCGACCTTTATGAGGGTCAGAGAGATACCCTGCATCAGCAAAGCCCATCAAAACATTATTTTTATTTTGATGGAGGGGAGGAGGAGAACGTCGGTCACCATGGATGGTGTTGCCGGCGTCTGTATTACGGAAGGTGGCTTTTTGCCTCATAGGGTCTGATCCCAATCTTCCGTCTTTCATTTTCTCTCTGTAGGGATAAAACAAGCCCATATCAATCGTACCTTTTAAGTATCGAAAGATTGTCTTTATGCCAATCCAATGGCGGCGTGTTGGCGCAGAACTATGTCGAGCTAACAAGTTCACTGCGAATGAGATATCTGGTCTTGTGCATTGTGCTAAATACAATAATGCGCCTATCGCACTTAGATAGGGTACTTCAGCCTCTAATAGTTCTTCGTCCTCATCCTTTGGACGAAACGGATCTTTTGTGGGCTCAAGACTTCGGCCGATCATGGGAGTACTTACAGGCTTTGCTTTATCTTCATTAAAGCGCCTTAGTAATTTTTGAGTATATGCTGACTGATGGATCATAATCCCATCACTACGGTGCTCGAGTTCTATTCCGAGGCAAAACCGTGTTTTCCCAAGATCTTTCATCTCAAACTCGGATTCCAAATATTTAGCAGTTTCCTTTAACTCATCTAGAGTTCCAATTAGGTTCATGTCATCGACATAAACTGCTACAATTGCAAATCCGGAACTTGTTCTTTTAATGAACACGCAAGGGCATATTTCATTGTTAATATATCCCTTTCCAATCAAGTAGTCACTTAGACGGTTATACCACATCCGTCCGGATTGTTTCAATCCATATAGTGAGCGTGTTAATTTTATTGAAAACGCGCTCCGTGGTTTAGAGCCACTTGATTTTGGTAATTGAAGTCCATCAGGAACCTTCATATATATCTCTGAATCTAGATCCCCATAGAGATATGCTGTAATTACATCCATCAGCTGCATGTTAAGTTTTTCGGAAACTACCAAACTGACAAGGTAGCGGAACGTTATAATGTCCATTACGGGAGAGTATGTCTCCTCGTAGTCGATTCCAGGGCGTTGTGAGAAACCTTGTGCCACGAGGCGGGCTTTATATCTCATCACCTCATTTTTCTCATTACGTTTTCTAACAAAGACCCATTTATGGCCAACAGGCTTTATATTTGGTGGTGTCAGCATTATAGATCCAAATACCTGTCTCTTTGTTAGTGAATCCAATTCAGCCTGGATCGCATTTTTCCATTTAGGCCAATCCGCTCTTCGTTGACATTCTTCAACAGAGCGAGGTTCGATATCATCATATTCTATGATTCCTTTTGCAACATGATATGCAAACGCATCATCAATTGCCATAGAATTTCTATCCATCATCTCATGTACACTATTGTAATTTATGGAGATTTCTCTATTCTCTGGAGTTGGTTCTGACATTGGAGCGTCCCCCAATGGTGTCTCTTGGACATAACCATAATCCGGAATATTCTCGTGGGATGGATTATTCATATCTATGATTAATGGATTATTTTGTGCCAAACTCGCCTTCTTTCTTGGGCGAGAATCCATCGAACCTATAGGTCTCCCGCGCTTCCTGGCAGGAGCCGTGGGCCTAGCCAATGTGTTACCCATAGAGGGAACGTTGGCGCCATTCTCATGTATTCTTGAGATGGCATTATGTCTTTTAGGGACATCAATCCTTGCAGGTATATTTGCAGCAGGTATGTGTGATCTTGTCACTTTAGCGATATCAGAAAATGCATCAGGCATCGATTCTGCTACGTTCTGAAGATCGAGAATTCTTTGCACTTCTTTTTCAGATTGTGCGGTTCGGGGATCAAGATGAGACAAAGTGGGGACAAACCACGACAATTCCTGTCCTTTTTGTTGAACATTAGTTATGTTCATGTCTCCCCCTAAAGACGGGAAGACTGTCTCATCAAAGTGACAATCCGCAAATCTAGCGGTAAATAGATCACCTGTCAAGGGTTCTATGTAGCGGATTATGGTTGGAGAGTCATAGCCAACATAAAGGCCTAATCGTCTTTGAGGACCCATTTTAGTGCGCTGTGGTGGCGCAATTGGCACATAGACTGCACACCCAAATATGCGTAAATGTGAGACATTAGGCTCATACCCAGTCACCATCTGGGATGCAGAAAAATGTTGGGTGGCAGTGGGCCTTAGACGAATAAGCACAGCTGCATGTAATATTGCATAGCCCCAAGCAGAAATAGGGAGATTGGTGCGCATAACCAATGCCCTAGCAACCATTTGAAGTCTTTTAATGGCAGCTTCTGCGAGACCATTTTGGGTATGTACATGAGGGACAGGGTGTTCAACCTCGATCCCAATGGACATGCAATAATCATCAAAAGTTTTTGATGTAAACTCCCCAGCATTGTCAAGACGAATTGACTTAATAGGATGTTCAGGGTGGTGAGCCCTTAACTTAATGATTTGTGCTAGGAGTTTAGCAAATGCAGCATTTCTTGTGGATAAGAGCACGACATGTGACCAACGTGTCGATGCATCAACCAACACCATAAAATATCTAAATGGTCCGCAAGTTGGATGGATAGGTCCACAGATATCACCTTGTATTCTTTGCAAGAATGGTATATTTTCTTTAATGTCTTTTGCATAGGATGGTCTTGATCCTACTTTTGCTAAAGAGCAAGCTTTGCAAAACGAATGATATGCTTTAGAAGTAATTCTTTGAACCACTTTTTGGTTCGTATTCCTTTTTGTTTTAAAGAATGGATGTCCGTGTGAAGTTTTTAATATACGGATCATCATATCACGACCTGGGTGTCCCAAACGGTCGTACCAAAGCCTGTATGTGTCGGAATCCCATAAATTTTCATTCATGACATGGTTGGATTCAATGACTCTAATAGTGGTTGCGTACAATCCACTAGAGCGACACATGAGTTTCTCTAATACTCGTGTATTTCCGTAGTTATTAGAGGTGATGTAAAGGAACTCTTGTCCATTCTCACAATGTGTTTTCACATGAAAATCATTGGCTCTTATATCTTTAAAACTTAATAGGGTTCTTCCAGCCCTTGGAGCATATAAAGCTTCGGCGACATTAATATTTGTGCCATTTGGCAATAGAAATTGAGCTGGTCCACGACCATGAATCAATTTAGATGGTCCTGCCATCGTGGTCACTGAAGATTGACTAGGTGTCATCCATAAGAATAATTGCCTATGTCTTAATATAGTATGTGTGGTGCCACTATCAAGAAGGCATTCCAATTCCCCCGAAGACATACTGAAAAATAAAGTTCGGAATATTAACACATGTCAATGACATTGATAATGCGATACTTTATTAATAGGGAAAATAGTCAATGATTACATCAAAGTTTCCAAAGTTTATTCCAATATAAAATCAAACTTTATACAAATTGTAATTGCTCAATCCGTTTGGTAATTTCAATAAAATATGACCAGGTAAGTATAGAGATGTTGGTGGAGCGAGGCTCGCTTAAGTACCACGATCTCAAATACTTGCCTAGACATCATACTTCATTGAGTACGCCACATAAGAAAGAGTCAATACAATTGTTATTTGACTAAGGCACATTTGCCGTTTTATTGGAAAATAGAAAAGACTATTTTAATCAAAGTCTGCGGCATCCTCGTGCTCTTCATTTTCAGCTTTGAAGTCTTTTATGGTGAGAATAACATCTTCACCATCATCTTCTTCAGCAAGGTGAGCTTCTTGCTCCCTCATTTCCCTGTACTCCTTGTAGCGTGCAGCTAGTTGTGTACTTGCTTGGCATTGCTTAAACCAATGCTCGATTGATCCACACCTATGACACACGTCATTGTGGTTGACTTTCTTTATTTGAGGTGCACGTTGTGGATATTCCCTAGGCGGGTTGTTGCTGCTACTTCCACGGCGTATTATGCGACCTCCACGGCCTACAGTGTTACGGCCCATGGTGTTGTTATATTCTCTTCTCCCACGTGTGGATTTGCCACCACGTGTGCCCGCTCCAAAGTTGCGGTTTCCTTCCTTATTGGGGCGGTTGTATGGACCCATGCGGCCTACAGTTGAGTCAAGGATTTGAAAATCGAGTCTAGGTTCATTCGACATCCTTGAAATATAAGAAGAAAAACATGTATTAGTTTCGGAGTTTAAAACTTCCACGAAAAACTAAAATAATAAGATTTCCGAGCTATGCTACTAAGAAATCAATTTCCAAGAATATTTGGATTAGACCGAAACAATGATGTTTAATAGGGTCATAAATCGATGCTTGCGGACGCTCTTAGTCCGAATATTATGAACACTCTTAGTTCATTGACTACGAACGCTCTTAGTTCGTTTAGCGTGAATTTCTATAATTCCGTTTTTTAATTGTAAGTTCCCAAAAAGAAAAAGGAGGAGAAAAATAAATAAAATCTCAAAAGCGGGAACTTTTAGTAAATAATACCTTGAAATAGTGTTGTCGGAAATGACCGAAAAAGTTGCCCAAAAGTCGCCGGAAGTGGCCGGAAAAAGGGCCGGAAAAGTGTCCGAAAAGTTGCCGGAAAAGTCGCAGGAAAAGTGTCGGAAAGTCGCGGGAAAAGTATCCGGAAAGTTGCCGGAATGGCAGGTGGCTCGGCAGCTGCTGTGCAGGGTCTCGGCAGCTGCTGCGCAGGGACTCGGCAGGAGGTGCTGCTTGCTTTTTGACGGAATAGTTCAGGTCCCAAAACAACTCCGATGAGGCTGAAATTTGGAGGTCAGATAGAAGAGACATAGATGAACAACTTTGATGAAGGAAGGATTTTGATCTGAGATCTCTATCAAGATGTTTCGGGCGTGCAAGCAGGCTGATCTGCACAGGAACCAGCGTGCTGAACAACTCCCACTTCAAATGATGTACAGGTCTCAAAAACACTCCAATAAGGCTGAAATTTGGAGGTCTAATAGAAAAGACAGAGACGAACAACTTTGATGAAGGAATGATTTTGATCTAAGGTCCCGATCAAGATGTTTCGGGGTGTGCAAACGGACTGATCTGCACAGGAACGAGCGCAGGGGCAGCGCACGGTATGGCTAGCAAGGGCTAGGAGCTCGTGCTGATAACGTGTTTAAGGACAAGCAAAATTTAACAGAGAGAGAGAGAGAGAGAGAGAACAGAGATTCAAGTGTGTCTTTCATTTCATTCAAATGAGGTATTTATAGGGATACATTTTGAAGTAATTAATGATACAACTTGATGGCATCTTCAATTGTAGCCTCACCTTGTGGCTTCTTCATTTGCAGCTTCACATTGTGGTTGTGATGATGATGATTGCCACACTTGTTCCCCATTGACATAAAACTTGACTCATAAGTCACTATACCTAAAATACCTATCTTATACATGACATAGACATTTTATACTATGAACAATACAACATGTTTCATATATACTACAACAACTTATAAAATGTCGGCAAAAATTATGTAAGAAACAGAACTGTTGCATTTCAATGCTTCATATATATGATTTGACGGATTTATACAAAAGTTTCAAACAAAGTGTCCCAGAACTACATCAGGTAGTATTCCGTCGCTTCATCCAGATCGAGGATGAGGACCAAATCCAACTTGGAGGTGGTTGTTAATAACGACCGCATGCAGGTGAATTCATATGTTAATGGTAGTTTTCGATCAGTCAATGATTCCAATTTTATATAATAAATCCTTAGACTGCAGTCTATGAAGTTTGAAACCAGCAGCAAAAGGACCCCAACTGCATCCATACGTTCTGGTTTTATTAATCAAAAAGTACACAATTGAAGGACTCCATTACAATTGTTCAAACACAGGCCGTAGGCATACAACTTAATTGTTTCAGTTGTTTGGTGATGGGGGATAATTAATTTATTGACGCAAAACCAGAATGGTTCCCGTTGTACAATTTCTGGCCGTCATATACAACAAGTCCTAATCTGCTGCCCATTTATTTACTTAATTAAACACAGGGATGACTTCTACATAAACATGTGAACCCACTCAAGTCTCAAGTCTCAAATCTCAACCAGGCAGCTGGTGATCAAATGTCAGTTATAGTTTGGAAAATATAGACAAAAGCAACAAAGATAAAGCAAATCAGATCAGCATGGGAAAATCACAGAAATCTCAAAATGGAACTCGAACTCTAGTGCTCATCATTTATCACTCTTGCTCTGCTTTTTCACACAGAGCAGAACATTAGTCTTGGTAAAAAAAAAAAAGGGCGGGAGACTAACTTCATTCTAGCTCAGAGAAAATAGATATTTGTTTTATCTCTAATGGTGGAAAGATCAGAAACCATGTGGTGGAGGGATCCTTCGGAGAAGAAGTGATAGAATTGAATTGAAGAAAGAAAGTAGTAGTTAAAGCAGTTCTTAAGAGATTGTCCTGGTGTTCCACCAGTAGTCAACTTGGTAAGCCAATTAGGAAGAGCTAATTTTCCCAATAGATTATTTTCATTTCTTGCTGGATTTGGGCTTTTACGATCATCCGAGATGAGTTTATATCTTCTGATGTATTACAAATTGTTCAAATTCTTCAGTTAATGAACCCGGATTGAAGCTAATATAAGAAACACAGTAATATTATGTAAAAATTAGCTGTGACTATGATAAAATGAGTTGAAGCGAATGAAACAAAAATTCTGCAACAAGCAAATAACTAAACTTGAGGAGAAGCATAATTGGTGGCATTATTCCTGATCAATTTCCTGAGCATTGCAGGTTAAAAACTCTAGTCATAAGTCTCTTTTATGTGGCTTTATTGTAATTTTTTAATGTTCTTTTTTTGGGGTCACTGCTATATTTGTCTCAGTGGTTTAATAACATTTAATTTTAGTCCTCAGGTTTGATAAATCAACTAATCTTGATCCAACCATAACATTTGTCTAACACCATTAGTGAGGCCGTCACATGCTGGAGTAATTTTTCCTTTCATATTTAAACCACAATCTACATCAAATGAATAATCTTTTCGACATCAGCATACAACTCTTGATGCTTTTGCTGATTCTCGTCAGACAAACACCATTAGTTTCTACATTCTTACGCTTTATTTCCAGCCATGTGGTATTACTGAGAGCACCGTTTGACACTGGTCTTGCTCTCTCATTGTATTGCTTGTCACTAGTCCAACTACTCAAAACAGCTAAGCGGGTGGCAAACTGACCTCGAAAGTCATGCATGACCGCAATTGCATAGACAAGCAACTCCTTCTAGGTAATCATCCCTTGTAATCCAAAATTCAGGAGCATCCTTCATAATTCCTGCACTTAAAACTATATGCTGGTAAAGCATCATCCTATTGTCAAAATCCATTCCCTTTCAGTGCCGACTTTGATCACCCTTCCATCTGGCAGAGTGCAAGTCTTTACAAGTACGGTTGTCTCAAGTCCCAATTGATACACCCTTCTGTAATCGACTAATTGTAACTTATATAGCAGAGCTTCTCTTTGATTCCCCTAACACTCTCAAAATCAGCATCGCATACCCCCTCCGTGAGAGAAAATCTGTTAAATCTACATGATGCAATAACAGAACACATCAACTACAAGATCATATCATATAACAACATATCAAGAACAAATATAACCAGCTGCATAAAAACCATATGAATCTGCATAATAGCTTTCCTAGTGGAACTAGGACTCCACCTGGATCAATGGTACTTTGAATTCCTGCATAAACAACTTGACCAAGGTTAGACATCTTGAGCAACTGGAACGAGAATGAATAGCAGTAGAACTGGAGCAAGAGCCTTCTGTATGTCAACACCAAAAGCTTCAGAATGGGGCTGAACGATATGCTTGAAAACCGGTGTTGAATACAGGGACTTTGCTCCCTATATATATTGGCCAAAAACACGAGTTAGACTCATCCCATAAGGAGTCCAACACTGCTTCATGTTTATCTAGATAGGAGACTTAGATATTATCACAAATATTTGATGTAATACAGGTTTTTTTTTTTTTTTTTTTTTAAGGAGAAAGGGATTAGGCGATATTAGTTCCTCGGAGACAGACAATGCAGGGCACTTGTCCCACCCTCAAACCCGAAGGTGAAGGGTCTGCCCCACTCTGGGAACCCACCGCCCGTCCCCCAACTCAATTTATTAATAATAAAAAAGAAAAATACATCGTCCAAGAGAGAAAGCAAAATTAACAGCGAAAGAGAAGAGAGGGAAACTTCCCCCTCATGAACAAATCTAAAAAAAGAAAAAATCAGCCACATAAGTGAAAACTTGACACTCGAAATATGCCAGAATTTCGCTTGCGCCTTCATGTAGATGCTTATGAAGCTAACTTTGCGCACGACTTCCTGGGAATAAAAATCTCTGAGAAGGAGCGGGCAAGAAAGACAGACGAACATAATCATCTCAGCAACCTGTGAAGCGATAATTTGGGAGTCCCAAAAAATCCGCCTGCAAATACCTGTGAAGCTCTGCAGGAGGGCTAGGATACCAGGTAAATGAGTGTTTTGAAACCCCTAAGTTTGCCATCTTATCTGCTGCTGCATTCCCTTCCCTAAAAATATGAGTTCTACGAAATTGCATTTGCTGAATGTTCTTCAGGCAGTTTTGCCATCTAACTCTCAAGTCCCATGGAGGAGAGAAAGAATTGGAGGAGAGACATGCTAATACACTAATAGAATCACTTTCCAACCACAGAGTAGTCCAACCTCTAGTGAAAGCAACTTCTATAGACACAATAACAGCATAAAGTTCAGCATAAAAGGAAGAATTGCAACCAAGAGGTTGGCAAAAACTCCCTAAATAAACCCCAGATGCATCACAAAAAACTCCCCCACAAGCTGCAGGACCAGGATTACCTTTCGCCAGACCATCAGTGTTAACTTTAACCCAAGGAAAGAGGGGGGGATGCCATAGGACACGTTGAATCTTGGGCGCTTTACGGGGCTTGGGGCACACCCCAAGGGAAGAAAGAAGTCGGGAATCAAGGACGCCCTTATAGTAACCAGGAACAAAAGAGCCAAATTGCCGAATCCATGCCATAATTGAACAGCACAGTGTAGAAAAAATAGGAGAACGATTATCAAACCTGAGTCTATTTCGCGCCTTCCAAATTTCCATGAAAGTAAGCAAACCAGCTGCCAACCACAAATTATAAAGCTGAGGGGAAAAACCCTTGTGACAAAAGCCCACCCAAAATTCCAGCAGTGAGCCATAAGCAGGAAATGAGGTTCCAAACTGAGTTGCCAGCCATCCCCAAAGATGTTGGGAAAAAGGACAATGTAAAAATAAGTGTAAGGCTGACTCTGCCGAACTGTTGCATAATTGGCAGATGGACACAACCGGAATCCCACCTCTTTTCAGTCGATCATCAGTGGGCAAGCGATCAAAGAGAATCCTCCAAGCCAAGAAAGAATATCGTGGAGGAATGAAGGGATGCCAAATAGTAGAAGCCCAGTCTCTCAAAATAAAGTGTCGTCTAAGCAAGTTATAAGAATCAGTGAAAGATAACTCTCCAGAGGCTGTAGACTCCCAAATGAGCATATCAGGTTCTGTCTACACATTTGCAGATGTAATACAGGTTGATTTCTAATGAGTTTCCTACTTCTATTAAGAGATATACACCTCAATAGATAACCAGAATTAGAGTTGTATTCATGTACTTCTTGTTATTTCCATAGGATTAAATCGATTGGCTTTATCTTAATGTAAATCAGATGATGTTAAGTCCACATATTCTAACAAAATCAACAAGATAGGATGTTATGTGCCTGCAAGCTACATTCATTCGCTTTGTAAGATGAGTAAATGAGTAGCCATCAACAACTGGAACCACATGAGCAGAAAAGGTCATGAGTCTTTCAAGGCCCTAGGTGAAAATTATTTTTAGGCCTCGTATTTGTATATTGATAAACTCAAATATGTCATTTTTTCTAAATTTGTCAAGGGTCAAGGGTGCAACAAAGTCTATATAAATTCTAATTTCAGAATTTTTTGAAGATCAACACAACTACACTAATAAAATAACATTTCTTTCTTAACTAAAATGAAACTAAAAATTTAAAAAACAAAATATCTTTCAATGATAATGTCAAACTCTAATTCAAAATTCCAACAACCAAAAAAAAAAAAAAAACCTACTGCAAAACTCAGCAAAATCATAAACAAAACATGAATTTAGTATTGAGGGTTAACCAAACTCATTTAAAAAAAAAAGCATAATCTCTTTCTTATTCTCTATTGGAGTCTACAAAAGTAGAAGACATAAATTTTTATTATTATTTCAAAAACCCTAATTTCTAGAGATCCAACAAAAAAGAATAGGAAAAAAAAACACAAAAGAGAACCACAGGGAAGAAATATCATCTGCAGAAATGACTAGATGATCTTGTGAGAGAAGATGGATTGAGAGAGACGTGGAGGGAAACGTTGAGAAAAGAGAGATTGTCTTCTTGTTTTATGGAAGAAGAGAGAAAGTCGTTGGTTATGTTGCAAAGAAAGAGAAGAATTATCTAGGAGGGAGATCCCAACTTTAATTCTAACTAGTCTGCAATTACATACTCTACATGTGTAAGAAAAACTTTCGTTGTAAAAAAAAAAAAAAAAAAGTTATCTGCAGATAGTGGGTAGTTATTTGCAGAGAAAATGGATTCAGTGAATAGTTATTCATGGGGTTAGTAGTTTTCCCCACGTATTTAGAGAAATAGATTTTTTTCTTTCAATTCTTATTTTTTTGTTTTTCTTGTAAATTGACTTTATTATCCCTATATGTTTTATGAGTATGAAAGTTTATTAATATTTCAGGGTTATTTTGGTACAATTCTTCAGTTTTGGATAACAAAACCACTTCTCTTAATAATAGTATGGATTAAATACAACTTCCTTGATTTTTTTTTTCTTCAGTTTTTCAGATCGGTTTTTATTTAATTTTTCTTCTTTATCATTCCAAAAATGACCTCATAGCAAACTCATATATGCACTAATATATACATTAGGCTTTCATAATCAGTACCCCATTCCAGCACCAAGGCAGGGCCTGCACATGAGTAACGCCGTCACCAAAGTCAACAACTAATCCTGTCAGCAGAAAGTGATGCAGTTGAGACTTGGAGTTGTAAACAAGGAATGGGTGATTGTGGTTTAAATGTAAAAGGACAAATCATTCTAGCATGTGACGCGCAAGTGATGGCCTCACTAATAGTGTTAAATGAAATGTTATAGTTGGACCGAAATTAGTTGATTTATCAAACCCAATAACTAAAATTATATAATTTTAAACCACAAATACAAATATAGCTATGAGCGCAAATCACTGGAACTATTTATAATGTTTCTCCTATATTTCTTACTAAAAGACATACTAAAAATAAATAAAAAATTGTGACACCTCCAAGGTATCCCAACTCAAATTGCATTCTCCTTTGCTTGAGAAGAAATATCATGTACAATTATTTTTGCGTCACCCTCAAGCTCTTCCCATGAATTCGCTAAATCAGATTGTAGTAAAAGGTAGAATACACTGGTATACAAATGTTTCATTTAAAGTGCTCTTAAAGTTGATTGACATTTTGGGTAATCATTCTCTTGAATTATCAAGTACCCAACTGATTTGGCTAGATGTCAATGTCTTCCGGACATGATTGATTATTGTATGACTTAATCTTTTCAAAAGATGACACTGAAATTAGTTTGAAATTTTTCATGATTATAATGCAAGTACCATCAAGTTTCCCCGATATAATGCCTCCTGTCCATTTCCATGACCCTCCAAGATGCCTGACTTATCAATCTTTTCACACCATGCATATTATATACTTGTTTCTGGTACTAAAATCTACATTTCTCACTATAAGAGTGACACATTTAAAATAATATGCAAATTTTAGAAGCAAAATGGTGATGACATATGCTGCATAAATCCAAAGATCTATTAGCATGCAAATACAGACTATCCTGGTAAGAGCAATCGGTGGAAACTATTACATAAATTTAATTCGGCCCTAAAATACTGTTTAAAACATGAAAAAAGTCTTACTTAGTTTCAAAATCTAATTAATTAAACAATGATAATTGGCTGGTTTGCAACAACCACGCCTTACATCCAGGCTCCAGCATATGTTATGCAGGCAATGTAATACTATAAAAATGATTAATGTTTGGACGACAATCACTCATACTGGTCAGTTTTGAAGGCTCTAACTCTTCAAATTATTCTTTGATAGATGCCAATTAGACAATGGGAGTTAGCTTCCAAGCTAGATTATCGTTAACATTTGTCATTATTTAGAAGTCTATGATTGCGATATCAGCACTTGATAATACAGAGAACTAACCCCTTATTTAAGTTCCCCAGTTTCCACCAACCTTTCCGATTCTCCTTATTGCCGGTGTAATTTCTCGCTGAAAACAGTTTACTTTCTAAATCACCATTTAAAGATTATCTCTACATTATTGCAAAAAAAAATAATAATAAATAAATAAATTATCTCTGCATGATCAACGAATTAGTGGAAAAGCATTAGTCATCCGAATAATTATTTAATACATACATAGATAGATGGACTCATTTCGTAATGCGATCACCCTAAATTAGTAAATATGCAATTTCCAGATGCAACTTGGTAACCCATAAAACTTTTAACAACATAGGGAATAAGTCAATATCAAACTTGGGAAAAAAAAACAAAGAGTACTTCTGGTTCTGGGTTTGAATATTCCAAGTCTGCAACTTGCAAAGAAATACTGTGGGAAGGTGTTGGTCAAAAACAATAAAGAAAGGCCGCCCCTGGAACTAGTCCACATTAATACAAACAAAAACGCGCTTCTGAGGTCCCCTTTCTGACCAACCCCACATTCTCTCTCTCTCTCTCTCACCTTCTTCTTCCTCCTCCATTTTACACTTCCAGTTTCTCTTCCGTGCCAGCTCTGCTAGATTTTTGTGATTTTCCACAACTTGATTCCAGAAGCCAAAGGGGTCATGTTCATGAGTCTTGACCTTCATGAAACCATTGTAAAAATCCTAGCCTCTTCTGTTCAGTGTTGTATGGGTGTCACTTATCCCAGATTTCAATGAGAATTCCATTGCTTCCATGGTTTTTCTTGATACCCTTTTGCTGTTGTGCACTGTTCCATACAATTGTGGTGTCTGGCCAATGTGACAGCAACGAGCAGCAATCTTTGCTGCTCCAATTGAAGAACAGCCTCAATTTTAACACTACATTCTCCACAAAACTTGTGAAGTGGAATAATGCTTCGGATTACTGTCTTTGGGAAGGTGTTTCCTGCAACCAGCGTTGTGTTACCCATCTTGACTTGAGCAACGAATCGATTTCGAGTGGACTTGATGATTCAAGTGCTCTTTTCAGTCTGCAATACATCGAGAACCTGACTTTGGCTTTTAATGACTTCAAACAAAGCCTGATTCCATCGGAGATCAACAAGTTGGCCAGTTTGAGTTATTTGAATCTATCAAATGCTGGCTTTGCAGGGCAGATTCCGATTGAGATTTCGCACTTGAGAAGGTTGGTGTTTCTTGATTTATCTACTATTTATTTTCCTGGAATTCCTGCACTGCAACTTGAGCATCCAAATTTGAATTTGCTCATTGGAAACCTTTCGGAGATAGTTGAACTTCATCTTGATGGTGTGAACATATCAGCACAGAGAGCTCAGTGGTGTCAAGCATTATCATCTTCATTGCCAAAGTTGAGGGTGTTGAGCCTGTCCAGTTGTAATCTTTTGGGCCCTATTGATGTTTCATTGTTGAAGCTTCAATCACTCTCAGAAATTCGTATAGAGAGTAACAATTTGTCTACTCCAGTTCCAGAGTTCTTGTCAAATTTCACAAATTTGACTTCCTTACGCCTCATGAATTCAGGGTTACTTGGTACATTCCCAGAGAAGATCTTTCGGGTACCTACACTGCAGATTATCGACTTAATTGGCAATCAAGAGCTACAAGGTTCGCTGCCAGACTTTCCGAAGAATGGAGCTCTTCAGTTCCTGTTCCTAGCCAGGACAAATTTTTCAGGGTTATTGCCGGAATCTATTGGAAACCTCAAGATGTTGTCCAAAGTAGATCTTTCAAATTGCAACTTCACGGGACCAATCCCAAAGTCAATGGAAAGCCTTACGGAACTGGTTTATGTGGACATGTCAGCAAACAAGCTTAATGGTTCAGTTCCATTGTTGAGTATGGCCAAGAATCTGACCAACATAAATCTTTCGTACAATGAGCTAACAGGTCAGATTAACTCTATTCGCTGGGAAAACCTGATCAATCTGGACTTGCGTTTCAATCAACTGAATGGAAGTATTCCAGTGTCCCTGTTTTCCCTTCCCTTGTTGCAGAAACTACTACTCTCCAACAATCAATTCTCTGGTAAGTTGCATGAATTTGCCAATATCTCTTCACTGGACACCGTCGATTTGAGTAGCAACAATTTGGAAGGAACGGTACCCATGTCTATCTTTAATCTCCGAGGGCTTAAAATTCTCTCACTTTCTTCCAACAACTTCAGTGGCTCCTTCCCTCTTAACAGTGTGCAACAACTCAAAAATCTTTCCAGTCTTGATCTTTCATACAATAGTTTGTCAATTAGTTACAATAGTACAAATTCCTCAGAGTCATCCTTTCCTAATATTACCACATTAAAATTGGCTTCTGGAGAGTTGAGAACATTTCCTAATTTCTTGAGAGATCAATCCAGATTACGCTATTTGGACCTTTCACAGAACCAGATTCATGGAGAGATACCCAACTGGATTTGGAAGCTCAATAATCTATTACAACTAAATCTGTCTTTCAACTCCCTTGTAACTCTAGAAGGTCCTTTAACCAATCTTGCTTCTAGTTTGTCTGTGCTTGACCTTCATTCTAACCAGCTTCAGGGACAAGTCCCAATTTTTCCACCATTTGCCACTTATCTGGATTACTCGAGAAACAGTTTCACCTCTAGCATACCGGCTGACATTGGTGATTTCTTTACTTACACTCTTTTCTTGTCTCTTTCAAGCAACAAATTTCAAGGGAGCATTCCAGGATCAATATGCAATGCGTCATATCTTCAGGTTCTTGATCTGTCCAATAATTCTTTAACTGGCATCATTCCCCCATGCTTGACTGCAACAGGCGGAACTCTTGTGGTACTCAATTTAAGGAGAAATAAACTTGCTGGCAGAATTCCTGATAGATTTCCTGGCCATTGTACTTTGAAAACTCTAGACTTCAGTGGAAATCTTCTAGAAGGTCAGTTTCCAAAATCTCTAGCCAATTGCAGAGTGTTAGAAGTTTTGAACCTTGGAAACAATGAGATAAGGGATACATTTCCGTGCTTGTTGAAGAACATATCCACCTTGCGTGTCCTTGTTTTGCGATCAAACCAATTTTTTGGACGCTTGGGATGTTCCAACACCACTGGTACCTGGCCAATGCTTCAAATTGTTGACATAGCACACAACAACTTTAGTGGTGAAATACCGGGAAAATGCTTGACGACATGGCAGGCAATGATGGGCAATGAAGATGCCCAATCATCAATCGATCATCTACAATTTCCTGTCTTTAGATTCAGTGACGGGCTAAATTATCAGGATGCTATAACAGTTACCACCAAAGGACTAGAGTTGGAATTTGTCAAGATTTTAACCGTCTTCACCTCTATTGACATCTCGTGCAACAATTTCAATGGATCAATACCGGCAGAAGTGGGACAACTGAAAGCACTCTATGGCCTCAACATGTCCAATAATGCTCTCACAGGCACTATCCCATCATCATTGGGTAACCTAACACAAATTGAGTCCTTGGACTTTTCGAGCAACAGCCTGAGCGGGCCAATTCCACCACAGCTTACACAGCTCACTTTCCTGTCATTCTTGAATCTCTCAGATAACCAACTGGTTGGGATGATACCGATTGGTACTCAGTTTCAAACATTTTCTTCAGATTCCTTTGAAGATAATGAAGGATTATGTGGAACACCTTTATCTGTAAAATGCAGTAATTCCAGCCCCTCACCAGATGCACCATCCAATGAAAAAGAGTCAGGTGGGTTTGATTGGCAGTCCATATATACTGGACTGGGGTTTGGAGTGGGAGCAGGAGTGGTTGTTATTCTCTTAATGTTGTGGGAGGAAGGAAGAAATTGGATGGACTACAGCATTGATAAAATTCTTCTGGTACTTCTTCCAATGATGGGATTCTCTTACAAAACTCGTCACGAATGGGATGATGATGGGGAGGAAGATTATGAACAAGATAGCATGTATTTCACAGGAGACTATGATCAAGATGAGATTGAATCAGAAGACAAAGGAATTCAGGGTCCATTTTGTGTGTTCTGTTCAAAATTTGATATCAGTAGGAAGAGTCCCATCCATAACCCAAATTGTACATGCCATTTGTCACCACCTATGTCATCTACTTCTTCCTCCTCGTCCTCTTTCTCTTCATAGATACTTTTCTTTTCTTTTCTTAAAATGTTCATTCTGTTTGTTTTCTTTTCTTCGCATTTTAGTTCTCTGGTATATACATACATTCATAGCTATCAACCCAAAATGAGGGGACAGGAACAATATATGCTTATGTGATGTTGTAATCTTCATGGTCTAGCTAGATTTGAACTGGGTTTCTCTGTTTTTAGTGTTGTACAGGAACAAGAATAGCGTAGATTGACGGTGATAATGTTCGGTCAGGCATTTCATCAAACAGGTAGAGAGCATTAAAACTACCTAAACGCTGTAAGCATCTAAAGGTTGTAAATTAACAGAATCAAAGAGTCCAATTAATACCTGAACACAAGCATGCCATCAATGTTCTCTCTCTGCTTTGCGAAAAAAAGGATGTGCTCAGTGCAGCACATGATTCCTGCAAAGCCAGGTTGAACTTGGTAAAGCATTCTCTCTGCTCTTTCTAATGTAGAGGATTTGAACGGGAGCACATTACACTGCCTCCGAGTTCCGCCGAGTGCTCTTTATGGGCTTGTTTAGGCTTAATATGGGCTCAATCAGAGAAAAGGGTCCAAACTCCGGAACTACCTTGCTTGCAGCCCAATGGGCGGTCCGAACTTCTTTTTTTTTTTTTTGGCATTGAGAGCGAAGAGATTTGAACTTGAGATTATATGCAATGTTGTAGGTAAAGGTTTACTAATTAATGGTCAATCACTCGATCATATGTGTAACCGGAAGTTAAAAGCATATGTTGTGATTTGTGAACTTTGTGATAAAATCATTTTGCACGAGCTAGTACTAGTTCATATTTAAAGCCTGCATTCCAAATGGTACATATATTAGACCCTAGTCGACTTTGTTTCAATCAATCAAAACTAGTACATATACTTTTCAGTGGTTGTATCTAGCTAGTTAGCTAGTAACTTTTTCACGTTAAACAATTTGGAGGTTTGATTCCTTTTAAAGATTCTCATGCTTTTCTTCTTGTTTCACCTTTGGTGTCCTTACTTAGATGTAGCTAGATAAAGTACTATTTTGATTGAACAAAGCCCTTGGACACTTATTCGAAGGGTAACTTATAGCATAGGTAACATATATATATATATATATATATTATTCACCATTCTTCTTTAGATAAAATATAATTTAGAATGATTTTTGGTGGTAGTTAGACCTACAAGTCTTGATTAAATCGATTCAAAAAAGAATTTAGTTATGTATTGAACGAGAAATTGATTTTTCAAATGACAGTTTCATACACTTATCATAAAGTTTAGTATCTGCTAATCGGATCATATGGCTTGTTCGACCTTTCAATTATAATACATCATTTTAGGGATGTTATGAGTATGCCTAAGCAACAAAATACTAAATATATTGAACTCACACATTGTCATGTTCCTGTTAAGTCTAACACACCACATGGTATGTACAAGTGCCCCTCAAGTAATCTATCTTTTCTAGTTGTGGCATTCATTGTTGGCCTGTATACTCTAAGATGGAGAAATTTTATATACACCCCCCAATCTACCTAATAAACACCTCTAAATTTGTTTGTCTCATTTTTTTTATCAAACTTCCACCTATACCCCTTCTCATTAAGAAATAAAAGATTTATATATCAAAATTTTAATTTTAGATATTTTCTATTTAGGGTTAAACACAATAATATAATCTACCTCTCTTCAAAATCCTACGTGAACATCAATAGCATATGAAATTGTAATCCACACGAAGAATTAGCAGGGAACCAAATTAGTTGGTCGAAATTTCTAGTCAATTTTCTGTTGACACTTTATGAATTCATTTTATCATGACTTGCTCACGATAAACATATTTAGAGAGGTTATACAATCATCAATTATATTTTAGATACATCATCACCAATCACTTGGTTTGTAAAAAATCACCCTGGCTCAGTTTTTACCGACTATAATATTGACCGACAAAGACTACATGGATCCTGAAGGGTATGACACATATTGAATCTTTGACAATTTTAAGTTTTTCAATTTGAAAAACAACAAATGTAAAGAAGTTAAGCTATTCAATCTTTTATCAATGTCTCAACCTCTTTAATTACCATATTCATGGGTCGAAATTATTCAGCAATTAAATTCACAATAAAAAAAAATTGAAAGAATTTATTAAATAGATATTTATGATACATAGTCTTTTTTCTTTTTTTCATTTATTTATTTAAAGAGAATGAACATAGATGGAAGTTTGATAAAAAAGTGAGACAAAAAATATTAAGAGTGTGCATTAAGTAAGAGCAACTCCAACAGATTCTCTATAATTTATGTATAATAGGGAAGCAAAATTCAAAGTTTTAACATCTTTTTGTTCTCCAACTCCAACAGATTTCCTATTTTACAGCAATCTCTAAAATCTCTATATTATTCTTTAAAATTTTAGAGATTGCTGTAAATATAGAGAATTTGGTTTTCTCTTTCCTCATTTTCCCTAAAATAGGGATAGTTATAGGGAATATGTTGGAGCAAAAAAGACTTATTTTTCCCTAAATTAGAGAAAAATCAAAATATGGGGAAGCTGTTGGAGTTGCTCTAATTAAGGGAGTATATATAAAAATTCTATCTAAGTTATTAGCTAGTGATAAAAATTTTAAACAAAAATGTTTACATCTAAACATTTTTTTTTTTGAAAGGGATCTAAACATATTTACTCATAAATAACTCGCGGAGAGATGTAGTTTGAAAGTTGAAAAAGAATCAAACAGTTCCTTAATTTCCTTTGATGGGGCGGCGTAGTCGCGAGGTAAGGCAGTTTCTTGTGGTGGATTGTCCGTGTTAGTTTTTGGGGAACTGAGGAGACCTATATGATTGAAAGAAATACAAAAGAATTTCAGTGGATCAATTCATTTCGATATAATATACCCGGACAACTCCCATAAAACATGTTTAGCAATGTAACTACTCGATCAGACTTTAAACCACCGGATAAACACGCGCTTTAAGGATCATTCTCAGCTTCATGAACCCCTTGATTTGCTTAGACAAGATAGTAAACAGGACAGTGTTTTGCCATTTTTAGAGTAACACAGACAATTAATTCATTAACATTAATCTTGTTATGAAATACACCACTACTACCTCCACCATCAAATCAAAGCTACCTAGCTAACCCAGGACGTACTAATGCTAATACATAAATATGCTATTCATATCACAACAAGCACAGAGAAAGGGACAGAGACTTGGCTAAATTGAGATGAGCTAGCTATAATACTTCATATAGGCTTCAATGTTAGGCGTAGCTTCTTGACCTTGGAAGCAAGAATATTCCGGCATTACTGGAACCGATGGCTGCACCGAACTAGTACCCACGAAACTATTCTGTCCATAGCACAAAGCCTGCTGATGAGGAGGATCAACTGGTTGGCCGTGATGAACCGGAAGCTGGAACACATTTCCAGATGTAGGGTCGTGATCGTAGTACTGATTATCATCATCTCCCGCAAAGTTGATCATGGTCTGGTGAAGCCATATCTGACTCTTCAAGAACTTCACGTACTGAATGGCTTCCTCCAGCATGGACACAGTGTCCAGCTTGGTTCCACCGGGGACCAGGCTCTGCAGGATCTTGAACCTTTCGCTGATGCGGTGCCTCCTCTCCCTCGCCGCCACGCTTTGTGGGTCTGTCGACAGCTTCACTTTGTTCTTGCTCTTCTGATCATTACCACTAGTACCCTTCTTCATTTTGTCTTTGTTGCGCCCGCCATTGATGTTGATGTTGTTGGTGTTGGTGTTGGTGATCACTGAGGAAGAAGAGAAATTGGAACCATCTGAGCTAGCTGGGAAATAGTACTCCATCTTTGCAAACAAACCTAGCTTATTTGGCTCAACTTGATAGGGGTTAACTGTTATGGGGACAGTCCTATGATATATATAGAGGGAGATGAAGAATGCAAACGGATATAGATTTTGTATTAATTTTGTATTTTTATTTGGATGATTTTGAATGAGTGAATGAGATGTCGTCATATGAGTCAGCCAATCTTTAGCGCAGGATTCGGGTGTCTACCCTAGATGGCTAGGGTCATAGTCCTAACCAGAAGGCCCAGGAGGGACTCTTTAATTTACTCTAGCTTTAGCCTGAGCTAGGATGCAAGGATTTCCCATATGCTTTATTTCCTTCACATTTGGTAGAGTCTTGATTTGAATTCTGATGATCTGATCTTCCTCAAACAAAAGGGAGTCAAGGGACCCCCTTACCCTGAAACAAAAGAAACAGTGACCAGAACCAGTCGGTAAAGGAGTGAGAGTGAGTTTTGTTTGTGTGGAACAGTGACTCTTTCACTGATTTGGTTGTTTTGTTTAGCTGGGTTGGAGTCAAAAACTCAACTTGGCCTTTTGTTAGGTTGGTCATGATGAATGAAGGGAAAGAGAGAAGGGGGTAGGGTTTCAGGGTAGGGTTGGGGTGGGGGGGGTCCTTTTTTGTGAAATCTAAGTGGGAGATGTAACATATAAAATGTTGCAGGTGGGTGTATAAATCCGAGGACCAAATCGTTGCCGGGCTTTTAAATGGTACGGTTTTATGCTTTTTATAGTTTTTATCCTAAGGTTATACACTGTTTGCTGAAAGAGGTGCACTGTTTAGGTCACCTCAGTAACACCTCTTTAGGAAGAAATTAAAAAGAAAAGGGCATCTGGTCTTATCATAAGCTCTTCTTTTGAAGAAAACTTGATTCAACTACTGCTAGATTCAAGCTAGATCCCCAAGAAGTTGCGGTGAAATTAGTTTAACCCAAGTTCCCATGCTAATTAGTAATCTAAACCAGAGAGTAGTTTGCACACAGTGTAATAAGGACCAACAGAAGTGTGTACTTCATTGAGTTGATTCAGAAATGAAAATGAGAATATGTGTTCTCACAATGTAGTTGAAGTTATCAATTTATTAGTAACCATTGTGAAACTAATGCTCACTAAAAATAAAACGTTCTACATTGTAACTCAAACAGACTCTAGACCCCTTTTTTTTTTTTTTTTTGAGAATGGTAGAACTTTTATTGAATATATGGGATAAATGCTGCAATATTTTTCAATTTGTACATTTACGCTAAAAAGAAACTCTTTCGCTACACAAATACAAAAACATATAAAATTCGTCATGTTTGTGTGTATAATTTTAGCTAGGGATGATATATTTGAGGATTTTGACTAATTTGCTACAAGCTCCGTTTCAGTCACTTAGCAAAGTTCATTAGCATATTCCTATGTGCATTCAGCATAGGAAACTGATGAATCGGAACTTTCCTTTAAGACAAAAAGAAAAAAGCAACGATTTGGAGATAATAAAAATCAAAAGAAGCAAAGCGGGTGGATCTGGGGACCCCCAGGGAAGGACATATGAGGCTCCAGTTTGATTACAGAATGGGGTAGGTGGAACCCTAATAATTTTTACTTGTGTCAAGTGTCAACTGATGAAAAATTTACCTGCTTTATATCTGTCTTCGACAACCACGCATCAGTCTCAAACTTGTGGTAGCTGATGTATGAGGTGATCGTGATTCATTACACTGACCATATATTATTTGAGATAAAATTTTCTAATTTCTACAACTATTTGATACATGCATGTGAGACCATAATTAGGTCAGCAATGTAGTCATACTCATTCAGGTAACATGTTCTGTTATCTTTACTTTTGCACTAAATTCTAATTAACCAAGAAAATTCGACGATCTATAGTGAGTTCACTTAATATAAAGTGTTAAGATAATAATACTTATTATTAATCATCTCGAAATACAAATAATATAACATCGATTATAAATTACAATGTACACTTGTACAGTACAAAGTGAGATAACATTAAATATAAAAACATAAAATCAATTTGAAACTCATAATATTTAACACAGAGTTAGAATTAATTTCAAATACATATAAGTAATCATCGCAAACACTAATTTGTTAAATTACTCATTAATTATTTAACATCAGTTATCATGTATAAAGTGTTAAAGTCAACTGCGAATATTCATTCATCTCGAAACAAGAATGATTTTTTTTTTTTTTGAGAAAGAAACAAGAATGAATTAAGATCACTCACTATGTATAAAGTCTTAGTATAAGTTCCAAATTCGTATGGCTTTCAACGTGTAGTGTGTTAAGTAAACTGTGAATCATCTCAAAATTTCAGATTAGTGAAGATTACTTGCTATGTATAAAGTTTCTGAAGTGTTACGGAAAATTCTGTATATATAATCTCTAAACACAGAGTACTTCACCACTTGCTATGTATAATATGAATGTTAACCTCCGAATACGTATCGATCATCTCGAAACAAGAACTGGCTATGATCATGTTCTCTTGCTTTTATTGTGGATGCGATGAATGACAAACTGCTTTATACCCATCTTAACTTGCATTAATTGGTCGAGTACAAAACCTAATGAATCTGCAAGAGTACGTACTATTTGATTGAGGAAATCGCAAAGGACCAAAAGAGTTGACTCAAAGATGAGTAGATTACTCAACAGTACAGATAGAACACAGGGACTGCACAGCACCAAGAGTAGAGTTGGTAACCTGCGGAGTAATATATAGCCAGTACTTGATATGTGATCGAGTTTGGGTCCCAAGAAGAGTGGCAATGGAAGAGACATCGATATCATGGATGAAATAATACACTGTTCAGATCCTTGAAGTTACTGTTACGAGCCCGGCACGAATACTTTTTTAGCTTTCCAAGGTGAATCCCATCTTACTGGGTCGTTGGCTACTTGGCTCGTTGCAGTTTCTGAGCAACAGTAACACGTTTGCGAAACATCGATCTTTGTTCTGTGTTTGGCCCTATTTCCCTTACTTTTGGTATTACTGGTTTTGCACTCCTCAAAACCCTTCTTCACGTCACTTTCTGCATTTAATGGACGTTGACTTGCGCTTGATATATTATGCTCTTTAATTTGCCGACCGATTTCAAGTTTCATCTAAGTTAGTGTTTACACTTGGACCGACATAAATGGATATATAGTTAGATTATATTAAATACACTCTTAGTTTATTAATAAAAAAATTCATTATGAATATCAATGGTTGAGATCATCTTATAAGTGTTGGGTCATTTGCACCGTCGGTGCATAGAATAATTTCAAATCGATCACTATATCAACTATGAAAATTTAATTTTTAACGAGAATTTTTAGTTAATTATCGTTTCATTTAAATCGAGAGAAGAAAATAAATATTTTTAAGGTTAAATTGTTTTCATTGGATTTGGATCTAGTCGCGATTGGCCAATAGTTCTCTTGTTAATAATTAAGTGAACACCACAGGATGTAAAATACCGTGAATGAACTATTAATGTTCATTCAATCTAGTACTACTATATATTTTGAGGTTATTATGAATTAATTTACATCTTATTCTTAAAAAAAAAAAAGGGCCGTGACCACTTACCCAAATATGGCCCAACATTTCCCCAAACGCTCCACCTACTTTTGTTTGTGTCCACTTACCCAAACCACCAGTGACACGATGCTTTTAGACTGCAAAAACAAATAAATTACAAATCATGCCACCAGCCCCTATCAACAACACGTCTTCATTGACTTTACTTTTTCAGATCTCTCTCTCTCTCTCTCTCTCTCTCTCTCTCTCTCTCTCTCTCTCACACACACACACACGCACCTCACTCTTAATCTCTGATCAGTGTGCTGACTCAGTGGCCGTCGTGTCGACCTCAAGGATCCTTCGGTCGAGAAGCTGCACGCGCCGTCGAAATAAGCAGTGAAGCTCCGGTCGAGTTCTTAGGCGGTAAGGCTCTTGGAGGACTTCGCAGGCCGACCGGGAATCATCATCGCCGGTGGCTTTGCACTAGATTCTCCAGCTCCGGCGCCAACATCCTCGAGTTTCGTATTCAAATTCTCCTAGCCCTCCACCACCTCAACCAGGTTTGAAGTCGAATCCTCGCCTTTGGAGTTAGCCTGCGCCTTTAAGACCTCCCGTTTGCTTTATATACCGATGGTCTGAAAACAAATTCATGCCCTTGTCGTCAAGGTCGAGCAGATATGTGATGTCTTTGTTGGGTGCAGTGTCTTTGATATGTACTGAAAAACTGGTCTCGGAGATGATGCCCATAAACTGTTTGATAAAATTCCTGAGAGAAAACTTGCCACTTGGAATGCCTTCATGTTGAATGCAGTGCGGGAGGGGAAGCCGAATTCGATTACCTTCTGTGCATTTCTCAATGCTTGTTCGGATACGTCGGCTTTGGAACTTGGGAGACAGTTGCATGGGTTTGTAATGCAATGTGGGTGTGGGAAAGATGTGTGATGTGTCAATGCTCAATGGGCTACTGGGGGCAGTAGACACATTATTGGCCCCCAGTAGACTTTGATATGAGGGACAGGGATCACTATAGTGTGGTGTTTTGATAAGTTACCTGTTGTTTTATGTGTATTAAAGTCAAATTATCTGTGAATCCTACAAAATGATGCATTTTTTGTGGTCTATTGGGGGGCAGTAGAGACATTGGACTTTGTATTGGGGGCAATAATATGATCAATTGTGACCTATAGTGTATTCATTTTGGTTTTGGGAGTTTATACAATTCACTGGACGGAAATAATATGAATTTGAGAGGCAATAATATGATTACTGGGGGGTAATAATATGGTTACTGGGGGGTAATAATATGGTTACTGAGTATTATTATGGGGCAATAAATTCAGAATCCGGTTAACAGTCCGGTGGCCGGAGCCCTCGGCCGGCAGCTGGTCACCGGAGCACAGCAAGGTGGATGATGACTTCTCTCTCTAAGTGAGAAAGAAGGAAAGGGCAAAAAAGTCCCAAAAATAAATAAAAAAGAATTAATTGGGTAAAGGGGAAATAATCCCTTAGAGTGTTCTGGGTAAACGGGGTTAAACAACAGTTGGTGGAGCAAATGGGCAATTTTTAGCCTAAAATCGGGTAAATGATCATTTTCCCAAAAAAAAACCACAAATGCTTTTTTTAAAGTGTTTGAGAGCTCGCCAAAAATCCTAGGTTGGCGCCGGATTTTTCAGATCAAGAGATCGTTCTCGTCCTGTGGCGGCCGTAACATAAGCCTCGCCTACGCCACTTGGTCTGCTGTTGGACAGGAATATGATGTTAACATCCAGGGAGCTCTTGAGGGGTGTTGCTTGGAGTTGTTTGAGGGCTGTTTTGGCTTCAGATTTCCGGTATGAAATCTCTGGGATGTTGATGGCCATGTAGTGTAGGATCGGAGGGCCTTGTTTCACTTCCTAGATCGACGACAGTGCTGGTTTTGGAAGTTGCTCTGGACTTTATTTTGGGCTAGGGTTTCTGTCCGGGGCCCATCTCTATGTTATTTAGTTTATCTAATTACAATAATTTTCTTGTATTAGAAAACTATGCATTTGTATGCATTCTATGTACCTCTAGAGTTTCTGGAGTAGTATCAAAGGAGAATTCTCGCTCTGTCTACATATTTAATTGTCTAATGAGTGGGTTTATAGTTATGTACCACTGTGGGTACTACAACTATCTTCTTGTCTACTGCAGAAGAGTATGTAACGGCATATTCTGATATGTCATGCAACAAATTGACACCCGTTTTGGGGTCGATTCAAAAAAATTTACATCTTATTCTTCTAAGGTAAATCAATTGTTGATCTCCTCTGTTGAGAATATATACATCCTACATGGAAAAATGAGACATTGCCTAGGAGTTTATAAGGGTTTGGGCCACTCCATCCATTGCCAATTAGTTTTGGATGTGAACCCCAGATTAATTTATCATGATATCAGAGCGGGTTATCCCACGTGTGTATGCCTCATGGCCACACGGGTTCCACGTCACCCAAAGTTGTCCATGTGTATGGCTTGAAAATTTGCCACACGTGCGGGGGCATGTTGAGAATATATACATCCCACATGAAAAAATGGAATATTGCCTATGAGTTTATAAGAGTTTGGGCTACTCCATCTATTGTCAATTAGTTTTACATGTGAACCCCAAATTAATTTATCATCATCTTCTAACAGGTTAAGAGTTTCATACACTTATCATAACATTTCATTTGAAAACCAGTATGAACTAATATAACCCTGATCATTTTGCTCTGGACTCAAGAATGAAATAACCCTGAAGGGAATAAAATGTCAAGAAAAGATAAAGGATTCAATAGTTATGTTCAGCCCTACAAGTTACATCGTATGTAAAGCACCATCCGTGAAGATGAGCATGGAGACGTATCATAACAGGAGCTGTCCTAAATAGTACGTACTACTCCTAGTCTGGCATTTTTCACTTCACCAAGTCACCGAGACGATACAGAAAGCTGCTATCTGGAATTTTTTTTAAGCTTGTGTTGTAAGACAACACGTGCCTAGTCTGGTTCTGTGTAGCTTTTACTTTGAGCGCATGCCCTAAAATTGTCAAACAACTCCAGAACTCCAGAAGGGTTTGATTAGATGGCGCGTTGCGTTTGACACACCATTACCATAATAGACCACTCAAAATGAGCTTTTGTCAGTTCATGATGCATTACCATTACTCAGATGGCTACTACAGTCGCATTTTCAATAATTGTAAATTATGTACCCTTAAAACCTTTTTTTTCTTCCTTTCAAAAAAGAAAAAAAAAACATTTTTTTCTTTGCCTATATATTCGTCTAATCTAATAATTAAACTCTTTTTCTTTTTCAAAAAGAAAAGGGAAAACATTATTGTCCTTTCCTTCTACTTACTCTCTGGTGTTGATTATTGAACCAGAAACGTGAAAAGCATTCGACCATTATTTGTGATCAAACAACTTGATTATATCATACAATATACTCTCATTCTTTTTTGGTCCGAAGCTCTGCTGAATCAACGGCGGAGCGAAGATTAGATTTCAAGTGGAGCACATAAACATAAAATGTTCAGACCAACAAAAAACAAAAACTTGGATGTTAGTCTGAAACCCATGACATTCATGTTGCTATCTCATCAACCATCCACTACACTAAACTAGTATACTGAGTAGTGAACAAACTAAATTGTATACAATATTACGAAGACACGGAACCCACTGAGCCCCCAGGTGGCTCCGCCCTTGTGCTGAACCCTAGTCCTCGTTTGGAAAGTGTTAACCTTTTTTTTTTTGGCAGAAAAGAGAACTTATATTAAAACAAAACATAATACAAAAATCCAAATTGGGCCAACCAAGAAAAAACAATAACAAAGACCCAACAGACGGGCCCATAGACTATGCTACCCAAGCTACAATCCAAGAACAGTTAGAAGATTGAGAGCAACACCAACCCGAAGAACAACACCGCCATGAAGGTCAAAACTTGAAGCACACCCAGAAGAAGGAAAACAAAACTGGCATGACTAATTTGCTATCTCACCAAGCATAAGTAACACCTTCTTAGGGGGCCCACAAGCCATGGTGGGGCCCAACCGAAACATGCATCCCGTAGCCTGATGTCCAAGCTACGCCACGGTAGTCGGAAGAGACCAAAACCTCTCCGGGAAGCTAGCTTCCCGGCCCTTGCCAATATGCCTTCACAATATGGCTTTCTAGATTAGAATAGTGATTTTTACATCTCACATCTAAGAAAATGTAAAGGAGAGGGGTTCCCTTACCTATAAATGTGACCTATCCTTCCACTTAAACTCCATCCCATTACACACTGTTAACGCTTGTATCCGTTGGATCTTATTAACGATAAGTAAAGAGAGATAGAGAGAGAGAGAGAGTTGACACGAGATGTATAGTGGTTCGCCTCCGCAGGAGCGGGAGACTACGTCCACTTGAATGTTTAACTATGTGTGTTGAGCCTTGCGGCCTAACAAGATTACAAGAGATGTAATCAATGTGTTGAGTTGTGGGAGGAGGCATTCCTTTTATAGATGAAGGAATGCTTCTCATTTACTTGTTCTTCGATGTGGGACAAGCAAAGTTACTATTCTAGTCTATTTAACATGTAGAAAGCTATGTTATGGGGGCATCTTGGCAAGGGCGGAAAGGTGGCTTCCCGACGTCGGATTTGCGACTTCCGGATACCGCCGCGTAGCCTGAACATAGGGCTACAAGATGCAAGTCTCGGTTGGGCCTCACCATGGCTTGTGGCTGTCCCGAAGAGGGTGTTACTTATGCTTAGTGATGGAGAGAACTAGCTTGCTAGTGTAGGTATGAACAAGTCCCCGAAGTCCCCGAGTAAGAGTAGCTTCTTGGTTGGGGAGTTCAAATCATGAAGTCATCAAGCATAAGTAACATCCGAGAGGCGCACGGCCTCTACAAGTCCCCGAGCTCCGCAAGCAAGAAGGGACTCGCTATCCTGTATCACAAAAGACAAAAATTCGTAAGTGCATGAGAGAATGGGGCGTCGCCCTGCCGCATGGCGGTAGGTCGTAGACCATAGACTCGTGGAGCCCGGAGGCTAGACCATATGTAAGGAAACGTGAAAAAGTGTAGTGCCCGGAGGCTAGACCACATGTAAGAAGCATTGTGAACCAAGAGCGTAATTAAAGCATGTTGGATAAGTGTAGTGAGTTAGGTGTTCGAGCAAGTTGGGTGTAGGCGCTATATGAGCGTGCGGGGCGTTGCCCAAGCGAGTCGCGGCCATGCTTTGATACCCAAGCGAGTCGTAACCGTTTCGCAAGCGTTTATCCGAGCATGTTTAATTGACCTATAAGTGTCACAAGGTTCTAGATGAATGTCACATGAAAGTGAATTTAAGCATCTATGTGTGTAGCATGTACTTGTAGGAAAGTTGCTAATAACATTTTGTAGGTATGCTTAATGGTCATGGAGACATGTATAGACATGACAATAGCTCTAATTGCAAGAGCGTAAGAGATAAGATAAAGTGACTTATCTTATGCCGAGTTGGAGGCTAGTGGAGTGTGGCCGAGCGTGACGGTCCATTGTTCCGACGAAACATCATAGTAGAAAGCTAATGATTTTGCTGACTGAAACGGTGCTTGTGCCTCTTTAACATAAGAGAAATGGTTAGTAATCAATCCATGTAGTTTAATTGATTAAACATGTGTATACGAATCATGGGTAAGTATGGCGTGTAATGATCAATTTCATGTGAAAGTGGAGAGGTAAGATATAGAAATGAAACAAACGTACTAGATTACTGTGTAACATCCGCTAGTGGATATTTGCATGGGATGATGCTTGACCATGTATACTTGGTATGATAGTTGGTATCTATGAATTGTCATAGAGATGCTGGGCAATGTGATAAGGACAATTGATGAAATCATGCTATAAGTAACCAAGTACGTGTACCTGTCATGCTTGACATGTGTGATAAGAAAGCCATGTGATATTTTCATGGTAATGTATCCGTGTGATATTGCATGTAACAGCTATGTACTGAGAAAGCCATGCTCGACATGTGTGCCTTCTAATGTGGATTTCAAAGTGGCCATGAGATGAGTTTGCATATACATGGGTAGACCTTGTAAACATGTGGATGAAAGGTACGCTCTGTCAAAGTATGCATGAGTACTGACACTTAGCCGCCAGTTGACGCTGACAACCAACTCACATGCAGGCACGTGAATGACTTAAACAAAAAGCATGTTGATGGCACAGTTCTGTGTGTACAGAATAACGAGATAAGAAGTACTTATCGTGATAGTTGCAAATGAACTCAAACCAGATCTTCGGATCGCAGTGATAGCTGGACCTGATAGCTGGCTCTGCCCGAGCGGTAAATCTTAGCAGAGAAGCTCGGCGGAGGTTGCCCAGTCGCTGGCGGAGCTTTGCCGGCGGAGGTTGCTAGCTGTCAGCGGGGTGTGCAGCGGAGACGTGCGCAGCAGTGGGCGGAGCATTTGGCCCGTGAGTTGGGCGGTGGTGTGCCGCCGGTGACTCCTAGTGGGGGAGTTCGGCGAAGCCTGGTGTGCACTTGGAGGTGCAACTTGCAGCAGGGATTGCTCAACGGAGTCCGGCAGAGCGGAGGCGGTGCTGAGAAGAAGAGTCAGGCGGAGCTGGTTCGGCGGAACAGAGGACCAGAGCTGCAGAACTGGGGTCCGGCGGAACATGGAGTTCGGCGGAAGCTGGAGCTTGGTGGCGAACATTTCCGGCGGACTGGGTCAGCGGTTGCTGCCGTGAGCAGAGGAGTTGGGCGGAGGAATTGCCGCTGATGGATCCTTGGCTGCTGGTGGTGCAACATCAGAAGAGGTGCTGGCCTTGCTGCTGGTTGGATCTGGCGGAGGAAGGTTAGGCCAGCGGTGAAGCTATCCGGCAAACGTTGCTAACGCAGTGTACCGGCCTGCCGGCGGAGGTTTTGCCGCTAGCGTCTCCTGGCGGATCGGGTTGTCGCTGACGGAGCTGTGATGGTGCCAGCGGAGTGCGCTGGGCTTTGCTCGCCGGCGGTTTGGCGGAGATGCCGGTTGGCTGATGAAGATGGTAGTTCTTGGCGGAGCTTTTGCCGTTGAAGAAGTGTGGCGGAGCGGATCGTCATTGCCTTGTTGTTGGGTGCCCAGAGAAGATTTCTGGGTGTCCAGAGAAATGTGGCGCCCAGAATTTTTTTTTTTTTTTTTTTTTTGCAGTCAGCGTTGACCAAGCCTTGATGTGAGTTGACCTGCTCCGCCGGGGGTTGACCGACTCCGCCGGGCGTTGACCGACCCCGCCGGGCGTTGACCGACCCCGCTGGGCGTTGACCGGACCAGCTGGGCTTTGACCGGACCAGCTGGGCGTTGACCGACTCCGCCGGGCGTTGACCGGACCCTAATTTGATGTTGAATGAGCGTTGACTTCGACGCTTTCGGGTCAAAGTTCGTGGTAGGTGACTAAGCCTTTGTGTGTCGGCTTCCCACAGACGGCGCCAATTGTTAACGCTTGTATCCGTTGGATCTTATTAACGATAAGTAAAGAGAGATAGAGAGAGAGAGAGTTGACACGAGATGTATAGTGGTTCGCCTCCGCAGGAGCGGGAGACTACGTCCACTTGAATGTTTAACTATGTGTGTTGAGCCTTGCGGCCTAACAAGATTACAAGAGATGTAATCAATGTGTTGAGTTGTGGGAGGAGGCATTCCTTTTATAGATGAAGGAATGCTTCTCATTTACTTGTTCTTCGATGTGGGACAAGCAAAGTTACTATTCTAGTCTATTTAACATGTAGAAAGCTATGTTATGGGGGCATCTTGGCAAGGGCGGAAAGGTGGCTTCCCGACGTCGGATTTGCGACTTCCGGATACCGCCGCGTAGCCTGAACATAGGGCTACAAGATGCAAGTCTCGGTTGGGCCTCACCATGGCTTGTGGATGTCCCGAAGAGGGTGTTACTTATGCTTAGTGATGGAGAGAACTAGCTTGCTAGTGTAGGTATGAACACACACTTTGTAATCCTTGCGGCCCAAACTCATACAGTGCAACACTTCAAGTGAACGTAGTTTCCTGCTAAGGCGGAAAACAAACCACTATACATCTTGTGTCTCTCTCTCACACACTCTCTCTCTCTCTTTATTTATCGTTAATTGTTAATTAGAGCCTTTGGTTTCTAATATTAACATTGGTGCCGTCTGTGGGAAGCCAACACAAAGGCTTCGTCACGTACCATGAACTTTGACCCGCAAGTGTCAAGTCAACGCTCGGTCATCATCAAATTAGGGTTGGTCAACGCCCATCGGGGCCGGTCAACATTTAGTCAACGCCTATAGGGTCAGTCAACACTGATAAGGTTGATCAACTCCAACTTAACCAAAAAAAAAATTACGCCAATTTGCTCTGGACACCCAGAGGTCCACTTCGGCATTCTTCAGTCATCATCAGCGCCCCCGCTGAACTGTATACCGCTAGCCTATAAATTAGTGGAGCTCATCTCTTCGACGCAGCAAGCACCGTACTCTGCCAAGCTTGCTTAACGCGAGTGTATATATATTTATATATACATATATATATATATATATATAATAGTGCAAATTTCCTCTGGACACCCAGAATTTACTCTGGGCACCAAGTCCTATTCTTCTTGGCGTGTTGAACGACACCAGGTTCTCCGCTGAAAACCATCAACCAATACCACAATCACCGCTGGCCATACACTGCTAGCAATCATCCGCTAGGCAACCTCCATTGCACAACGCAACCATCAGTGGCAAAATTCCTCCGCTAAGCTCCATCAGCGGCACCGGAAAACTTTCTCCACTAGGCGGCAAGAATCAACGTTCAACTCATTATTCAATGTCCATCATTGCCTTCCGCCAGCAACCGCCAGATCACTGGCTTCCGCCAAACCAAGCAAGGCTCTGCCCATCTTTCTTCGATCATCATCAGAACCTTGACGCAGCTCTTCGTTCAGCGTCAGCATCATCAATCTGTGCAATCTTTGCATTAAGGCCGCTAGTCTTCTTCAATCAGCGATATGAAGAGAGGCTTGTAGCCTGCTAGCCCGCCAGCCGCTATGTAGCCACGTTCGCCAAGCATCGTACACTAACAGTCCCTCAAGCAACAATCAACCAAGTGACAGCGTCAATCGCTAACTGCTGAGCGACAGCGTCAACCGCTAACTGCTGAGTGACAACATCAACCCAAACTAGCGGCACGTCGACCCGGACTGAAGGCCTTCAAGCTCTAGTCAATGTGTCATCAGCCTTGATTTGGTGATTGATCAGCGTCATCCCATCTTCGTCAAGCTTCAATGGCACCTTCGATCAACGTCAAGGGCCTTCAATCGGCGTCAAGTGCCTTTGATCAGCGGCAAGAGCAGCGCCAGCGTGTCAGCTACAACATCCAGCCTTGGACCATCGAGCATACGATGTTTAACGGACAACAATCAATGGTTGTAACCATTGAGGTCTTCATCAGACTAGCTACCACTGGTTCTTGTTTACTGATATTTGTCGTCCAAGAAGCTTATTGTGGGTACCTTGAAAATTGATCAGGACACCCACGTGCACCCACTTTCGTCTGGACATCTAGCGAGCAAACCCACTAGTGGACGTCTGCGGTGATGTTTCCAGTTCTAGCAGCACAGAATCTTCTCTCAAGAGAATAGACATAAAGAAAGATAAGCTTCTCTCATTTAAACACTAATGGATACAAACAAAACATGCCTCTTTTTTAAAACTTGAGCTATCATAAGTTGAAGACAGCATGACTCTTAGTTTGATGCCACCTCTCAATAATATGATACACTTGTCAATACACAATTACATATATGTGTGCTTGGGCTCCTGCTGTCAACATTAAGCATGTTTAATCCATGTCCATTGACCGCGTGTCCCAACTAAAGTGTAACATGATTCGTATATGTGCTACTGTGATACTATAATAGTGCATTATATATATAATTCATAATAGTGCAGGTCAATGCATATAAATGATTCACAAATATGATACTTTCATATTCAATATCATGTACAACTCAATGCATATAACGGATAATCATCTTATTCCATCTAATTATATGTTGGCAGTTTCTTTGCCACCTAAAAGTGGCAATATATATCCTCTCTTGTGATTAATGAAGCATGCCTATCTATCAAGCTTTTGATATTTATAATCTTCTAATTCTCAGTTAACTGTTCATCGGCTTATGAACAGTACCCGCTCGAGCCGAGCCGACATTTTGAAATTACGGTTTTGCCCTCCATTCTTTGCTTAATTGCGGTTTGCTGTTTGGCTTGGGTATAAAAGACGCTGAGGTGATAGAAGCGATCCTTTTTCCCTTTCTTCGTTCTTGGCTGATCTCTGCGTTTCTGTTGTTGATAGAGTGAAAAGAGAGGGAGAGAATTGCAGTGCTGTGTGTTGTGATAGTGTTTGTTTTCCTTTTATGTTTTGTTTCGGTGGACGCGACCTTTTTTCTTTCTCTTCGTTTTTGCCTCAGCTCTGCATTCTTGGGAGAGAGTTGCAGAGAATAGGTTCTGCATGTTGCGATCGTATTTGTTTTCTTTCCATTTAGGGTTTGTTTGTTCCTTGCATGTGACTGATTTGGGTTTTCGGTGATGGAGGAGTTCATGTTAGTAACGAGATGGAAGACGAAGATTGGAATTAGATCGGGGAAAGTAAGAGAGTACTTTCTTTGGCGATTTTGTTTTGTTGGCGATTTCGGGTTTGTTTGGTTGTATTAGGGCCTGTCGCTATTAATTTGGATCAGAGGGTCGGTTTTGAAGAGAGAGAGAGAGAGAATGGTTGTCGTTCAGACCCAAAAAAAAAAAAAAAAGGAGAAGAAAGGTTTGTGGTGTTTGAAGAGAGAGAGAAGAGGATTTGGTTTCGACAGTACCGAATTTGTGGCTTTAGCGAGTTTGACAAAAGTTTGTGTGTAAGTTTTCTGCTTCTGCTGCTATTGCTTTTTTCAGTTTCTGTGTGATTCGGTTTTTGAGTGGGTCTTTTGTTGTTGGTGGTTTTGAATTGGTATGGGTTTCTGCGTTTTGGGGGGTTTTGTTTGTCTGCGGGTCTGGGTTGTTGATTATTGATTGGAGAGGTTTCAAGTTATGATTTCACTGTATGTTATATCGGTGGGGATGTTATTAGAATCTCTTAGATTGTTTTTTGTTCTGTAATTAAAGGCTTAATAATAGAATCTAACATGTAAATGCATATGCATGTAATTCTTTAAATTCCAAGTTCTAATATCCATATTGAGTTGATAAAACCGTTTCTATTATCTACATTAACCCAAAGCAGTCTCTTAACCCAAAACCCAATCCAATTTAAGATAAGAGGTTATTGAGTCGGCCTCTTGCTTCGTTTTGGTTTGTTTCTTATTTTCAGTCAGTTTTTTTTTTCTTTTTTCCTATGTCATTGTACATTGTTTTTAACCAGCAAATTGATATATGTTTGTTGTCTTAGAAGTACGTCTCTTTCTGTTTTGAAATTGTGATTGCCCCAATATTTTGATAGCTTGGAGATTTATTTGTCTGGTATGAATGTGAAACAAGAATCATTGACAAAGTTCCAGTGGTGATCATGTGCTCAGAGAACATCCTCAGTTGAATCGATAGGTATGTTCTTGGACCAAGCATGATTGTTTGATAGGTATGTTTTTGTTTGATTAAAAAAAAAGATGATTATCTGTTGAAATTTTAATTTTATAAACCTCCAGACTGAGTTTTATGTTAAGAGAGGTTTGCATAATATGAGTTGATCAATGAATTTGATAAGATTTTTGAGCTTGATAATCATGGATTTGATCTAGATATGTACCTAATTGTTGTTAGGTTTCTTATGCGTCTAAAGCATACAGTGGCAATTTTTTAGTTGTGTGATCTGTGGTCAAGATGATTTGTGAGTTTTCCTTTTATGTTATGCTTTAGGTGAGATAGCTTATTATATCTTTGACATGAATCTAAGGAAGCAAAACATGAATTTGGGTATTTGGTTTTGATTGTAGTGGTTTGCTAGATAGCTTATTATATCTTTGATTTAATACAGAAAAGCAGCTTCCAAGAGCCGTACTTGAAATCAAGAGCCTGGATGTGTTCTGATCATCATTGTGAGTACCCTACTTTTGTCTACCTCCAAACTGTGCAAACTTTAATTATTATTCAATTTGCATGAATGAGTTCATAAACATTAGCTCTATATCAAAATCAGGTAATGAATTTATGGTTTGTATATGAGTAAAAGAAATTTGATTAGTAAGAGCTAACTGGGAGTGACTGTTTTGAAGGATTAAAGTTAGAGATAGAAGTTAAAATGGATTTTGTGTTTATGCTTTTGTTTTGAGTTACCCTTTTAGGCTTTTGTTTTGATCTTTGAGTGAGATGTAAAATCAGACCGTGTGGAATTGATCATAGCTATAGCGTTTTCATAATTTGTTTATTCTTTACCTTTGATGTTTCAAAAATTTCCGGTTTTGCACATTTAAACCACTGGAATATTTGTATAAAAGAAGAAGTATCTGAGTAGAAACAAGTAAGAATATGCTTTTGTTAATTTTTTTTCTTTTCTTTTAGAGAATAGTCTGAAAAGATAATGAAGACATAATTTTAACTGTTATTCTTTTACTAGCCCGAATTTGTTTTATGGAATAAGATTTAATCGTATAAGACCGTAAAATTGGTGTACTGTTATGGAATGATGGAATTAAGTTTGACTAAGTGACTAAAGTCGATGCTTATATTTGAAATAACAATGTATGCATGATAGGAGCATTTTAATGTGATATTTTAATAGTTAATTCCTCACATTTTGCTTAGTTAATTCCTTAACGAATCGATTTTTAACTCAATTTCTATTTTCTTAGGTACATTGGAGTAAATGATGGTGAAATGAGCATTAGGTCCACACTTACCTATAAATGGTGGAGAAAAATGGAAATGAACTAAAATGTCAATTTTACACATTTTCATACTCCGGCTAGGAGAAACCAAGCCAAGCAAGGAAGAAGGAGCGACCGCCTGACCAAATGAACTTCAAATGAGCTGAAACTTTCCAGATCCATTCTAGACACCCAAAGGAACATTTCATATGAAGAGTGCAAGATCCAGATAGAAGTGGAAGGCCTTCAAAAGATCGGTCCAAAGTTCTGACTAAAAGACGAAAACTGAAAGTCGGACCTGAACGTATTCTGGAAGCATTTCCGGCCAAAATACATTTCTAAAAGATCTGAAATTTTACCAGGGTAATCTACATTCATGGGGGAATATTTGTTATGAAGAAGTCTTTGGCATAATCTAAACTTTCGGTGGAGATAAAATTGAAGTAAATGAGTAGGAAATCCATCATCATCATCACCCAAAAACATTCCATGTTTTAGGGTGTAATCATCATGTTTTCTCCATCATTTCTCACACTAATCCACCATCATCATCACCCAAAAACATTCCATGTTTTAGGGTGTAATCATCATGTTTTCTCCATCATTTCTCACACTAATCCACCATCATCATCACCCAAAAACATTCCATGTTTTAGGGTGTAATCATCATTTCTCTTTCTTTTCCATATTCTACAAATCACTTTCATACTCCACTTTCATTATTTTTCTTCCACTCATCATTTCACTCTTCTTTTTCTTCCCTATATAAACACCTTCTCCTCTCATTCTAAAACACAATTCCTTCATCCATCTCATCTTCTTTGTCTCTCCATTTCCTTTCCATTTTCCTATAGACATTCCTTCATCCATTCCATCTTCTTTGTCTCTCCATTTCCTTTCCATTTTCCCACACCAATTCCTTCACCCATTTCATCTTCTTGTCTCACCATTTCCTCTCCATTTTCCTTAGTCACCATTCCAAACACATTCCTTCATCCATTCCATCTCCTTGTCTCTCCATTTCCTCTCCATATTTCTTTTCCATTCTCTAGTTTTCTTGTTCTTCATTTTCAAGCCAAGAGAAAGAGAAGCCATGCAATACATCAATTTCCCAACCGCCATCCACCCTTGTGTCGTTCCTAGAAGATTGCTTGCTTTCAAGGATCTTCAAGTTCTTCGTCTCAAGGCTTTATCATTCATCTTTCAAGGTGTATTATATCCTTTCTCTTGTTTTCTTTGTTTGATTTTGTAAAACTATGAATTCTAGTTAACAAATAATGTTAAGGGCAAAGTTTAAAGCCCGTTTATATGTTTTGAGATAAAGTTGTGATTTCTATATGTTGATTTTTATGTTGCTTATGTGGGTTTGTTTAATTAAATTTGCATGATAGAAAACTTTTGTATTTTAATCTTATGTGGTTGCAAACACTTAGGGTTTTGATATAATTGGTGCTAGGTTTAAGAACATGAAATCGACTTTTCGTTTTGTGTAAACTTGAATCAAAGTAGTAAAGGTTTTGTGCAAAGACCGAATTTAATTAAAGAGGATTGCAATTAGGTGGACTTTTCCATACTAAGTTGTACACTTGAGTTGATAGCCTTTCTCTATGTCTAATGCGTTGAACATGTCATGATTGACTAGCTTTCTAGGGCTTGATTGCATGTTTGATAGGATTAATCTAGGTGCTTTCGCTTAGGTTAATTAGCATTGAAAAGTAAAATATGGGAAATCATTTGCTTTCGAATGTTTCACATGATCAACTCCTCTCTCATGACATTTAAAATCAACTATAGGAATTGTAATTGGATTTCTTGCATATGGATGTGGTTTTGATCTTTGTTCCTTGCGATCCACCCTTGTATATATGTTTTTATATTTTCTTTATTTTATTTATTTTAATTTTCAATTCTATAATTCTTAAAACCCTCCCCCCTTATTTTTGTTCACTTGTATATATTTATTCTTTATTTTATTTTTGTAAATAATACTTTTCTTTATTTGTTACACAATTACAGGTGTACCCTCAATCCCCGGAATAGAACGATCCCTACTTACTTATACTACTAACGATATTTTCAGGGTTAAATTATGCGCTTCCCAAGAGCGCATCAATTTTTGGCGCCGTTGCCGGGGATTGAAAAATCACTTGCTATATTGTGTCATTTATTGTATATATTTGTTGTATATAAATTGTTTGAAACTTAGTTTAAATGTTATTTATATTATTGAACATGAATTTTAATTGTAGGTTGTAAATTGAGAGGAATAGGTGAAGTCTCTTTTGTTAATATTGGCCTAAACCCCTTATAGGTACCTAGCTCAGGTCCCTTAAGGTTGAGGGCGGCCTTTATTAACACTTGTTGAACTGTCTTCACACTTATGAACTTTTTCATCTTAGTAAGAAAGCCTATGTGAAATGGTGTCTAGGAAGGGGACAACGTTCATGACGGGTTTTTGAATCCAGAAGTGCTTGCAAATGGGCATAAACCACAATGTGGGAGTAGCTCATGCCAAAATGGATTTTTCCTCTCGTGTTCGTCCTCCCCCACCTGGCCATTTCAGTAAGGTTGCCCAAAAGATTTGAAAGGGAGTTTGTGTCTAGGCGACTATACTTGGGCCGCACGTCCACTTGATTTACCGCTTGGAATTTGATTCGATATCAATAATGTTTATAATAAAAGAAATACTTGTGAATACTCTATACGTGTAAATTATTTTGTTGTTTCATACTTTAAACTTGTAAAAATACTTTTCACGTTTTATACTCACTTGAGTACTTAACTTGTGTCTTATGTACAATATACTTGTTAATTATACTTGTAGTTTGTAATTAATATTTATACTTGTTTTTATTTTGTATTTCTTTGTTAATTATAGTTACTAACTTTATTTAATGTAGGTACCGTCTGGCTGCAAGACGTAAAATACAAGCGCTACTTGGGAGGCAACCCAATTCAGAATATAATCAGATTTGCTTTCTCTTTCCCTATTTCTTTTTATTTTTCAATTTTTTTCTCTATTGTTTTTATTTTAGGATTTGTTTTCGTAAATGTCTTCTATCTATGCTTACTTATTTCATTGCATGCTTTTAATTGATTACATTGAGGATAATGCAATATTTAAGTGTGGGGGAAGGGATTTATATTTTTGTCTTTCATTTTGAGTCCTATATATATATATATATTTTTTTTTTTGTCTTTTATTTTTGAGTCCTATATTTTAAAAAATATATATATATATATAAAATAAAATAAAAATATATATATAATAATAAAAAAAAAAATTTACACTATACTAAGCCATGTCTGCATCTCCGTAGGAGTTGAGGCTGAGCTCAAGGGAAATGCGAAAGCCACTCGCCCGCATACCGCTCCTCCAAAGGAGTAAATGGAGGTACAAGTCTAGGCTGAAAGACTATAAACATTAAGCGCTGCTTGGGAGGCAACCCAATTCCAACGTAGCTGTGGAGGAGTCGTCAACGCAGATTTGCTTTCTCTTTCCCTTTTACTTCTCCAATTTTCCTTTGTTTTAGTAGTCATTTTCGTAAATTTCATCCCTATATGCTTAAGTGTCTCATTGCATGCTAATAATTGATTACATTGAGGACAATGCAATATTTAAGTGTGGGGGAAGGGATTTACACTTTTATCTTGAGTCATATATATTGAAAAATACAAAAAAAATCAAAAAATGTCAAAAATTTAAAAAAAAATTTGGTTACTTTTGTTTGTTTTTGAGTCTTAGGATGCTCCTAACGTCTAGGATGAACATGTCTCCGAATTCATGGCTGAAGGTTTTCACAATCAAAATAGAACTTAATTGAATTCTGTGGTTAATCGACATTGTGATGTTTGTATGAAGATTTGAGATAGGATTGTAACTTGGTTCATTAAGCATGCTAGGATTAAGTCTGATTCATTTGACCCAAGTGAGCTGTTGAGCTAAAATACTTTCTTTTTGAGTGCTTACTGATAATTTCAGAATTTCATGGCTATATTTGCAAAACCTCATCTTTCTTTGAAAATCCAATGATCATGTGCCATAGATTTTAATGGACTATAGAGTACTAGAACTCGGCTGTTGTGACTGTCAAAACTTGTATGCCATAATATGCACTGATCCTGGATAGGATAGAAGGCATTAGGGTAACCACCATAGCCAAACAAGCATGTGTCCCCAATTGTGCCCGTCGTGGGACTCCTTAGAATGAACCCCTTTGAGCCTACGTTGAAAACCTTTGTTTCATCACCCTCACTACCCTACCATGAGCTTAGTACAGGATATCTCTACCCTTGTCTTAAGGACTTAGTAGAGCATGACATAGTATGTAGGGGTGACGATGAAAGACAAGTGTGGGGTGGGGAAAATCCAAGAAAAAAAAAAAAAAAAAAAATTTGCCTTGAAAAAAAAAAAGAAAAAAAAAAAAGAAAGAAAGAAAAGCGGCAAAAGAGAAGAAAACTCTTGGGAAAATGTTGAAGTGTGGTTTTGGACTTGCAAATTTGTAGAAGGCTCAAAGTTGAAAATTATGCCTTTGTCCATTCCCATGTTGGTTAGAGTGAAGGTTTGGCCCAAAACAATGATATTTGGTCTACAAAAATGATGACATAAGGTGGTCCTTATATGCTCTGCTAGGTCCTTAGGATTTTTTTGTATCCTTAATCTTCATTTCAAAAACCCTAGCTTAGCCCCATTACAACCTGTTTTAAGTGCTGACTTGATCCTTGAGATGGGCAGTGTTTGGTTAGTGGAGTCAGTTACGCAGTCGAGCTTATGGTTTAGGTCCATTTGTGCACTTAGTCATTTCATGAGGTCTTTAAAAATTCTTCACAAAATGTGTTTATTGATGAAATATGCAAGCTGTTTGTTGCCTTACAATTTGTTCTCTTGCATATACTTGAGTGTGAAGCTTTTAAGCATAGCCATTTCTGAGAGAAAAATCGAGAGTATGCCCTGTGAGTTTGGATTGGACTTGTTCGAAACATGCTATCATTCACTGTATAACTTAAGTTCTCCATATCTTGCTTAGTCATATGAATGTCACAGGTTTATTAACCATGGAATTATCTTTGTGATTTTGATTAAGTGTTTAACGTGAAAGCCATGAGTTTGGAGTCTCTGAGACAACAGTTAGGAGCAATAGAGTCATTTACTTGCTTTTTGTCAAGTCTTTGTTCTGTTTTGGATTTTTTTTGTTTTGTTTTGCTAAGGGACTAGCAAAAGCTAAGTGTGGGGGAATTTGATAGGAGCATTTTAATGTGATATTTTAATAGTTAATTCCTCACATTTTGCTTAGTTAATTCCTTAACGAATCGATTTTTAACTCAATTTCTATTTTCTTAGGTACATTGGAGTAAATGATGGTGAAATGAGCATTAGGTCCACACTTACCTATAAATGGTGGAGAAAAATGGAAATGAACTAAAATGTCAATTTTACACATTTTCATACTCCGGCTAGGAGAAACCAAGCCAAGCAAGGAAGAAGGAGCGACCGCCTGACCAAATGAACTTCAAATGAGCTGAAACTTTCCAGATCCATTCTAGACACCCAAAGGAACATTTCATATGAAGAGTGCAAGATCCAGATAGAAGTGGAAGGCCTTCAAAAGATCGGTCCAAAGTTCTGACTAAAAGACGAAAACTGAAAGTCGGACCTGAACGTATTCTGGAAGCATTTCCGGCCAAAATACATTTCTAAAAGATCTGAAATTTTACCAGGGTAATCTACATTCATGGGGAATATTTGTTATGAAGAAGTCTTTGGCATAATCTAAACTTTCGGTGGAGATAAAATTGAAGTAAATGAGTAGGAAATCCATCATCATCATCACCCAAAAACATTCCATGTTTTAGGGTGTAATCATCATGTTTTCTCCATCATTTCTCACACTAATCCACCATCATCATCACCCAAAAACATTCCATGTTTTAGGGTGTAATCATCATGTTTTCTCCATCATTTCTCACACTAATCCACCATCATCATCACCCAAAAACATTCCATGTTTTAGGGTGTAATCATCATTTCTCTTTCTTTTCCATATTCTACAAATCACTTTCATACTCCACTTTCATTATTTTTCTTCCACTCATCATTTCACTCTTCTTTTTCTTCCCTATATAAACACCTTCTCCTCTCATTCTAAAACACAATTCCTTCATCCATCTCATCTTCTTTGTCTCTCCATTTCCTTTCCATTTTCCTATAGACATTCCTTCATCCATTCCATCTTCTTTGTCTCTCCATTTCCTTTCCATTTTCCCACACCAATTCCTTCACCCATTTCATCTTCTTGTCTCACCATTTCCTCTCCATTTTCCTTAGTCACCATTCCAAACACATTCCTTCATCCATTCCATCTCCTTGTCTCTCCATTTCCTCTCCATATTTCTTTTCCATTCTCTAGTTTTCTTGTTCTTCATTTTCAAGCCAAGAGAAAGAGAAGCCATGCAATACATCAATTTCCCAACCGCCATCCACCCTTGTGTCGTTCCTAGAAGATTGCTTGCTTTCAAGGATCTTCAAGTTCTTCGTCTCAAGGCTTTATCATTCATCTTTCAAGGTGTATTATATCCTTTCTCTTGTTTTCTTTGTTTGATTTTGTAAAACTATGAATTCTAGTTAACAAATAATGTTAAGGGCAAAGTTTAAAGCCCGTTTATATGTTTTGAGATAAAGTTGTGATTTCTATATGTTGATTTTTATGTTGCTTATGTGGGTTTGTTTAATTAAATTTGCATGATAGAAAACTTTTGTATTTTAATCTTATGTGGTTGCAAACACTTAGGGTTTTGATATAATTGGTGCTAGGTTTAAGAACATGAAATCGACTTTTCGTTTTGTGTAAACTTGAATCAAAGTAGTAAAGGTTTTGTGCAAAGACCGAATTTAATTAAAGAGGATTGCAATTAGGTGGACTTTTCCATACTAAGTTGTACACTTGAGTTGATAGCCTTTCTCTATGTCTAATGCGTTGAACATGTCATGATTGACTAGCTTTCTAGGGCTTGATTGCATGTTTGATAGGATTAATCTAGGTGCTTTCGCTTAGGTTAATTAGCATTGAAAAGTAAAATATGGGAAATCATTTGCTTTCGAATGTTTCACATGATCAACTCCTCTCTCATGACATTTAAAATCAACTATAGGAATTGTAATTGGATTTCTTGCATATGGATGTGGTTTTGATCTTTGTTCCTTGCGATCCACCCTTGTATATATGTTTTTATATTTTCTTTATTTTATTTATTTTAATTTTCAATTCTATAATTCTTAAAACCCTCCCCCTTATTTTTGTTCACTTGTATATATTTATTCTTTATTTTATTTTTGTAAATAATACTTTTCTTTATTTGTTACACAATTACAGGTGTACCCTCAATCCCCGGAATAGAACGATCCCTACTTACTTATACTACTAACGATATTTTCAGGGTTAAATTATGCGCTTCCCAAAAGCGACATCAATGCATCACACACTAGCACAAATATACTTGAACTTGGCCAAAAGGCCAAGAACATAGATGTGTTTCCAGATACATGGGTGTTTTGTAACCAGATTAGTTTTGGGTAGTATGATGTATGTATTCTTTATGCTACTTCAGCAGATGTTACTTCATTTACAATGCTTTTCTGGTGTTCTTGATTGTTAGGTCTTTATTATACGTTTCTCAGTTTATGTCATTTATACTTAACAGAACAAGAAAGAAAGAAAGAGGGTGAGGGAGGTGGGGATTTTGAAGAAGGATCCCGAGATCCTGAAGGAGCAGATTGATAAGTTGAATAAGCAAAGTAAGTTTACCTAATGCTTTTTGTTCAAAGTCATAAGTCTACTTTCATCAGTCTCAAACCAAGAGGTCTGTTAATAGAGTGGTCATAAATACTTATAGATCCAGTATTTTGGATATCTAAAAACTATAGAAAGACTGAAAGTGATGCTCATCTAAAAACTAAACTTGGTAAAACAGAGTGTAAGCTGTGTTTGTTTTATTCATCAGCTTATATTTTTACTTATATGAGTTACAGGTTTCTTTCAATATTTTTTAAAACATATATATACATGTTTTATTTGCTGCTACCTTTTTAGTCAGATTTGGATTTTGGTTTGTGTTACTGATTTTCTACTTTTGTCTTCAGTTTTCCAATATGCAATTAGTTAGTTTCCCATTTTATACACACACACACATGGTTTTTAATATGTGATTTCATTTTCATGTTCGTAACCTCTTCTGTTTCGGATAATATTAGAATCTATCATTTAAAAGAAATGGATCAGACAGAATCAACTTCACCAACTCCAGATCATTTCAATAGCGTAGAGACAGATAGAGAAGCATACTAAATCCTAGGCCTACCAAAATAGGAACAAAACAGTAATTAAAAAAATAAGAACACTTGAAGAAAGCTAATCTTTATACACTTTTGATATGTTTACAGTATGCCTTAAACCCTGAAATAACTACTGCAAAGTTGGTTTAGCTCTAGAGTTCATGTGTCACTTTTAGCTGTAAACCAAAACTCTTACCTTAATTACTTGCATAACTGGGTAGTAGTATGGGATCATGCAGAAAAAACAAAAATATCAATGGCCCTCCTTGCTTATATTCTTCCAGGTCCTATCCTTACTACTGGAATTGATGTATTGGCAATTGTTTTTTTCCTTTACAATCTTCTTATTGAGCTCTCCACTTCCCCTTTCTGAATTTGTCATAATGAAACATACTATTGTCATAATTGAATGTTTCTAGATGGTACAATAATATGCAAGTGTCATCCACTACAAACTCAATTTCTAGATTCAAAATATTTTGTACTCGCCAAAGTTCAATTAAATTTGGATTTGTTTAGGATTTGAATTTGTCCATGGATCAGTTTGATATCTGAATAAATCTTGCAATTTTGTTTTGCTTTGTTGTGCATTTTCAGCTTTGTGATCAAATGATTTGCAGTGACACAGAAGTTGTAACATGAGAAAACAACAGAAAACACAACTTATTTGACGTCAGTGCTAATCCTCTATTTTGATGACAGGAAAGGCAGCATTAAACCAGCAGCATCATCCATGGAGACCTTCAACAAAGAGAAAACAAACTAAAGTGTGATGACACTTTTTATGTACAAAGAACTGGAGGAAGCAACTTTTTGGACAACCTCCACAGCTGTTAACTACCAGGCTAACAACCTTTTGGCAACACATATGCTAACAGACATCATCATCTGTTTTTGACAAATACATCAAGCAATAATTGTAATTAAGTTAGCCTACAACTGTACCTATTTTTTGCAAGCTGTTCGAACAGCAAATGTAAGTATCTTTTGAACATTACCATAATATCTACATTAGTGGTGATGTTACTAAAACATGATCTACATCTTCTGTTATAAAACTTACTTCTTAGCTATATTCTGCATCCTTAAAACTGTCAGATTCTATTCCAAAACCCGCAGCAACGCGCGGGCACCTATTCTAGTTCTTACTATGTCTTTGTGTTATCTTAGTCAAATCCTACTTGAGCTATTACATCACAAACAACACATGGTACATGATTAATACACTTTGCTGGGTTACATATATAACATGCTCATCCTTGACTTTGTCTCAAAGCCCACATGAGTATACTATGCTTAGATTACCTCAGTACATCTTGCATATACTCCCATGGCTGTACATCTCACTGCATGTGAATTGCACCTTTTTGAAGTAGCAAATAGCAATGAACTTTGGTCCATACTCAATCTAGTCAGTCTAGTTCAGTGTATGGATTGATATATGCAAAGTGACTATTTGGGTATCAATCTCTATATATAGGCTCCAGGGCCTAGTACTTACGTGATGACTTATTGAAAATGTTTCTTTAACATTTCATTGCCAAATTTGAAATGTATATGAGGCAATCAAACATGTCAACTTATACACTTTGCTTACAATTTTATAAAAGTATATAAGCAAATTATTGATGTTGATTTTACAAATCCACATATTAATAATTTATTTTGTTTCAAGGAAATTCAACTATTTCTATCGAGCATTCAACCGCAACTATGAGTTGACATACATCATCGGAGCACTTTATCTGCCAAAGCAATGAAGCGTCCTACTTAGACAAATCCAACATGATGTAGGTACTTATATAAATTTCAACTCCAACTCGCCCAAATCTGCATAAGATAAGTAACTACATCTTATCTTTTACGCTCTTGCAATTAGAGCTATTGCTATGCCTTTTGTAACGCCCCAAACCGCACCTCACCAGCTTGGGCACGTCACAGTGCCGCGGGGCTCTAAAATATAAACCGAAAGCTCGATTTACATTCTAGAGGACCGCTAGGCATTTTGTTAGAAAACTTTTTGCAAAACACAGCAGAAGCTACCGATATTTTTGAGGTGAAAATCCTTGAATTGTTAGGTTCAATCTGTTCGTCTAGACTTGAACTGAAAGCTCACTCAAGAGGTTCAAAATTTAAGGAATAAGAATTTAGCTAGATTTGACCCAAGAATAGTTTCACACAAGTTCCGGGACACAAAGTTTGAGAAATGGAAATCAGAATAAAGCCCAGAAGGTGGTTTACCAAACTTGATCTGCACACCCAGCTCCGTCCGCCATTGTCCCTTCACCAGTGCACAGTACCTGCATCCATACTGTTGTAGGGGGTGAGCTTTCGTCCTCACTGCTCAACAGGAACTCTACCTCAACTAGACTCAAAACCAATAAACAAATATTTGGGCTGCCCAGTATGAAAACATATTCAAATATTTAAAAGAACGACAAACTTTAATGTTTTTCAACTTGAAAACCGATGCATGACCCTTAAATAAATACGGAGCCAAAACCACGTATTACCTGATGGTCGGTCCCATAGACCCACTACACGACCTTACCTCAAATTATTTTATCACCAGGTAAGCGTAGCGAGAGCGTCCGCTACCTAGCTACACACACGTACCGGGCCCGTTATTACGATCGAAATATCCGGACGACCGGCGTAACTAACCCTCCAGAGGTTAAGGGGATCGAACCCAAGGAAGTCAGAGCCACCCTTCGCTCTCGAGCCATCACACATTTTCTCACTGATTGGTTAGTATGCATTGCATTTTACATAACCAACCCATACCACTTATCATGCATCACATTAATAAAATATATAAGAAACTCGCAAACCGAGGAGAGTCCTGAATCCCCTACTTGGATTCCGGTGCTTGCTTTCACGTATTCCGAGAGTCGCGAACCTTTTGTTCCTCGGGTAACTGTAGTCCTAGATTTCGACATTTCGATAGTTCATAACTTTTGAACAGTTAAACGAAATCTCAACGATTAATATATCGTCCAACCCCAACTTTTCCTGGTTTGACCCAGAGTTGACCACATTTGACCATTTGACCATGTTTGACCAATTGTAATAGGTTCGATAATTAACCCAAATTACCGAACATTTTACTTAAATCACGATATCGACCATACATATATTGAGTGCACCCGATTACTAAGGCCACCCAATATATATATATGCTTATATATCAATTTCTTTCACTTTCTATCCATTTAACATATGCACAAGCATTAAACATGTTTCCAATTTCGTCAACAATGTATCTCAAATTTACTTAACAATTTCGTCGCATGGTAATTTGATGGTATTTACTATGGACACCCAATACTTTTCCGATTTTCAAACAAGGTGTACCAAAATTAGTAAGGACACCTAAGCTTCTTAACTTGACCATTTTTCGATTATTCCATAATCACTTCATAACTCCTGTACTTTTACTTCTTAATTAACAAAAGCCAAAATTCCGACCTAACAACAAAATTCAATTAACCCCTACATCACAAGTCAACCATCTCACAGTAAGCATACAACAAAGCAATCAACCCCAATCCAAAATTTCAATACTAGTAGCAGATTCATCAACACAAAATCAAGAGGTTTCCAATTTCACATACACTCATTCTGAGCATGCAAACCATACCGCACATCCAACCCAAATCTTCACTTTCAGGGATTAACATCCGATTATCACCAATTACCAAACTTTGATTCAAGATCAGGATTATACCTTGGAAAATCAATTCCAACCAAATCAACTCACTGCCGAAACTCAACTGATGATGAACTACTGCTTCTGATGCAATCAACCCAGGAAGCTTCCCAATTTCACTTCAATAGACGCAGTCAAAATGGAAACCGAGCCCAGAACTGTCGGAGAAGTTGTTGAGTCACAAATTACTTACGCAATTGTGCCCCATAATTATGAAAATTGATTTGTCTTCCATGCTATTTTACCTTTTTTAATCCATTTCCTTTTATTTGTAGGAAACCTTGCATTGAGAATAAAATGACTATTTGAGGCTTGAAATGTGGAGATTTGAAGCTAGGGGAAGAAGACACGGAGATTGGAAGAAAATTGCAAATCGACTTTTCCGGCGATTTTTCCGGCAAACTTTTCTGGCGAGCCGCCACTCATGGAGGGTCTTTTCTCCAGCAAAGGAGGACCATGGTGGTGAGAATCTCCCATCACTTGAAATTCAAATATCTCCCTACACCTTGTCCTTTTATCACATTGCCAATTTGGGACCATTTGGGGGACAATGGTGTAAGAGTATCTCTTGCACACTTGGGGATCAAAGATGACACACCTAGCTGATCAAAAAGAGGCCAAAGACCAATTATTCAGAATTCTTGACTCCATTCAATCATCTTCATCCTATCCAAGATCCATTTTTCTCTCTAGAGAAGACACCACCATTTCCACCACTAAAACCACCATCTCCACCTCTAAAACCTCCATTTCCACCACTACAACCTTCATTTCCTCCACCATTCAACACCACAACTCATCTTAGAGATCCCAAATTTCACTATTCTTACCAATATCAAGAGCTTGGAGCAAGGAGAAAGAGGTGACTACCACCACATCATGTTCTTGGAGACCCATCTCCACCACCTCTAGGCTTTATCCGGTAATTGAATTTGTCTCTAGGTAGTTAGCTCTAGACTTATCCGGTTAGAGTTAATAAAATGAAAGGGGTTTAAGCCTTAGTAGTCCTATCCGGATGCTAAGAGGGTAGTTGGACAATTAGCTTTGCATCATTCATATTCAATTACTTTAATGCTTGCAAGGGAGGCAAAAGGTGAAACCCGATGCCCTAATTCCCATCCATTTGATAACAACTTGTTTTGTTTAGGTTAGTTTATATTACTTGCTTTCATTGTGTCAATTTGAATAGAAACCAATCTCAAAATCAAAATCAAATCTCTACACACCATCTTGCACATACTCACCATGAACTTTGGTTCACTTGTGAGCCTTTGTTTGTGATTGTACATTTGCATATTCTTCTAGTTTTTCCTTAGGTTTTCCTTAGCTAGGAAAGGATTTACCAATCCTCGTGGGTTCGACATCCTTACTTAATCCCCTATTCTATAACTTGTACCTCTTGCACTTGAGGGTGGCTTTAATGCTAACAGAAGTCGCCAGCGGCAACCATGACGTCGAACCCGAAACAACCCAGAAACCAATTTGTCAAAACTCGACCGAATTGAAAAACTAATCATACTGGGGTATAAAGTGTAACGAGGAGGTGAGGTTTCATACCACTTACGGTTCAGAAGGTCGCCGAAATCGCCAGATTTTGCATAAATTCGCCGGAGCAGTTGGACATTCTCAACGTCGATTCTTCATCCTCATCAGGTGCACGGACGATCTGAAGCTACAATTGTGACGGCGATGACGAGAGGAAGACATCGGTGGTCACGCGTTATCGGTCGGTGTGGGGGTAGTCAACAAATTTGACCATGCAATCAAGGCAATTAAAGAAATGTAATGACAGCAGTAAGTGCGACAGTTAATGTAGCCATAAATGTGATGGTTAATGCATTTAGTGTGGCAATCATGGCCGCCAATAAGTGACGGTTATTACAGGAGTAAGTGCGGCCTTAATGGTGGCTTGCCATCCAAGATATCGGTATCTTGCCATGCAAGTTTACTTGCAGCCCAAGTTGTAAGTCGCCTATAAAAGGAAAGAAGAACCTCCAGGTATGGCATCGAACTCTAGCCGAGACCTCAATTCTTGACTTAGAAAAATACTGACTTAGGCATCTGAGGGTCTTTTGCAGGTACCCCCTCCGCCTCTCTCACATCGACGATAGAGAGGAGACTTCGCTTCTTCGTCAAAGCCAAGAAGCAGAGAGAGATTACGAAGAGGAGCCGCGGAGAGAGGTTACATAGGGAGTTTACATAGAGAGGTGACAGAGCGAAGATAGATTACGAAGGAAGGTTACGGAGGGAGCTCGCATAGGGAGGTTACAGAGGGAGGAAACTAAAAGGAGTATGCGCTTCGTCAACATCAAGTCAACTACAAATTGAAACCTCTTGATTGTCCCCGGTTCAGCTTCCGCTCCAGTCCGCATTAATTGTTGGGTCAAATTCCTAATCGGACTTTTTCACCTCCAACAAGTGGCGCCGTCTGTGGGAAGCACTTTTCCCTAAAAAGTGATGGCGGGAGCTGCACCTCAAGACATCTCATTTCTGTCACCGAGGACTGGCGGTGACAAAATCCAATCCCTAAACAGACTTGCCTCAAAACTACTATAAGCGAGGTCAGGGACAATGCTTGCTAAACCAATAGAGTGACAAACGCGGGCACCGGCAACGCCACCAGCAAAGGCTTAAATAGACATCATGTCGAGGGGCAAGCGGTACACTGATTGGATGAATAACTGGAGGAACCAGTACAGGCCAATCCTCAAGGGCTCGAAGGAAGCATGTGCTGAGGAAAGTGATCGATGAGTATAACCGAGCCAGTCCTTGAGGGCTCGCAACTGAAATGGAAAGGGACGCCGGTAAGTCTCCATTCAAAGTAACAAATGGGCACCAACCCAGGTAACACTGATCGACATTTAGCAGTTACTCCTATGATTATAGTTCACAATTGATCTTTAAATGCAATGGAAGCTAGTGGCGAGAATGACTAAACTATTGTTTGATTAAACTTGTGCGACCTTCTGGACCTCACCCTCGCTGCAGGCGGGGGTGGGATGATAGACCACACTCTCGCTGGAGGCGGGGGGTGGGATGGTGTGCCTCACCCCTCACCGCGGGCGGGGGGTGGGATGTGGACCACACCCTCGCTGGAGGCGGGGGTGGGATGGCGTGCCTCACCCCTCACCGCGGGCGGGGGGTGGGATGTGGACCACACCCTCGCTGGAGGCGGGGGTGGGATGACGTGCCTCACCCCTCGCCCGGGATGTGGACCACGCCCTCGCTGCAGGCGGGGGTGGGATGGCGTGCCTCACCCCTCACCGCGGGCGGAGGTGGGATGATGGACCACACCCTCACTGCAGGCGGGGGTGGGGTGGCGTGATAGATTTTGTCTTTGCAGGACGCGGAGGTTATGCAAGTGGTACTGGATCCGACCCGTGTCGTTCAAAAAAAAAAATCGAGCTTGGGCCCAAGGCAGGATTGGTTCGAATTTGAGATGGGCCTTGGTGGTTTGGATCTTAATTGAGCTTTGAGGACATTTTCTTAAAGCTTCTCCTAAATGGGGTGACCAGAGGAAAATCTAGGGTGCCCATAGGGAGAATTCGAAGAAAAGCCATAAAGGAGAACTCTGAAAATTTTCTCTTAGAATAGATTCCCAAAGAGAAAATTTGGGGGCATTGTGAGGGTAGTCAATAAATTTGACCATGCAATCAAGGCAATTAATGAAATGTAATGACAGCAGTAAGTGCGACAGTTAATGTAGCCATAAATGTGATGGTTAATGCATTTAGTGTGGCAATTATGGCCGCCAATAAGTGACGGTTATTACAGGAGTAAGTGCGGCCTTAATGGTGGCTTGCCATCCAAGATATCGGTATCTTGCCATGCAAGTTTACTTGTAGCCCAAGTTGTAAGTCGCCTATAAAAGGAAAGAAGAACCTCCAGGTATGGCATCGAACTCTAGCCGAGACCTCAATTCTTGACTTAGAAAAATACTGACTTAGGCATCTGAGGGTCTTTTGCAGGTACCCCCTCCGCCTCTCTCACATCGACGATAGAGAGGAGACTTCGCTTCTTCGTCAAAGCCAAGAAGCAGAGAGAGATTACGAAGAGGAGCTGCGGAGAGAGGTTACATAGGGAGTTTACATAGAGAGGTGACAGAGCGAAGATAGATTACGAAGGAAGGTTACGGAGGGAGCTCGCATAGGGAGGTTACAGAGGGAGGAAACTAAAAGGAGTCTGCGCTTCGTCAACATCAAGTCAACGACAAATTGAAACCTCTTGATTGTCCCCGGTTCAGCTTCCGCTCCAGTCCGCATTAATTGTTGGGTCAAATTCCTAATTGGAATTTTTCACCTCCAACAGTCGGTGGCCGGAGGTGAGAGTTCCGGTCGGGTTTCCCTTCCCGGTCGTCTCTCTCTCTTTAGGGTCAGAAGCTCCCATCTCTCTCTCGAGATTTCTGGATCACTCCTCTGATCCCAGGCCCATTTATAAACTCTTTTATTTGTTTTTGGACGGCTGTGATCAAACGGTGGCTAATGGACGGCCTTGATTGCACCGTTGGTTTTCTTTTTTTATTTAAATGAATTTCCATAATTTCCAAACTTCGGAAATTCATTATAAACACTTCGGGTGTCCGAAAAATCTTCCGAAAATTTCCACGAACTCGTCGTGTCGTGTACTTTATTATCCAATTCTTAAATTAAGGATTTCACTTTATGAAAATTTCTGAAAATTTCCTCAAGCATCTTGACATTTATCGAGATCGTTGAATAATTTCACGTACGATCTCCATTAAGCTTGATACATTTTTCCGGGGCTCACACCTTTACTACTTTTAGACATGCCCACAATATATCACACTTGATATGCATCTACATGTCTATATGCTCCTTAAGCATGCTTACAATAATGCAAAAATGTTAGTAGCAACTTCGCTACAAGCACATGCTACACATGTCATGCTTCTATTTAATTGCAAAATTAAATAAACATGTGACACTCAAACAACCTATGCCATGATATAATTAAACATGCTCGGATAAATGACTTGCTTGGGTTACGACTCGCTTGGGTATCAAGCATGGCCACGACTTGCTTGGGCCACGCCCCACATGCTCGCATAGCGCCTACCCGCTCAACTACACCCAACTTGCTCGAACACAACCTAACTCGCTTAAACACACCCAACATGCTTTAATTAAGTTCCAAGTTCACAATGCTTCATAATATTCATCTGAATGAACTCCCTTGGGACATTTGGAATATTGGGACATTTTGATTGTACTTCAGTATTTGGAGTACTTTATATGTTATAGTTGGTATTCTTGTTATATTTTATTTGGTTCCATTTTCTAATTCAGCTAGTAATAATATTTTGGTCTAATTTCGAGACCGGAGTGTTTCAAAAGCAGGTACTAACATGATTTTTACCCCTAAAGTAGATGAAGCAAACTAAATTTAGTCCAAGTCCTTAAATATATACTAGCCAGTTAATTAATTACGGGGTTCATACTCTTAGTTGAGAATTTTGTATTTAACAAAATAACAGCTATGAATTGATCTATCAAGTTCAAGTTGTGCTTTAATTAGTCATGGATTAATGAGTTCATTCAGCTCCAGTATGTTATGCGCGATTGGTTAGTCATGAGCTAATTATGGGCACTGATTATAAATGCAAGAGAATTCAGCATTTAAAAGTAATATATCTGCACAGTTGTAAATAGGTATACAACTGTGACATTTACGATCTGTAATCGAGTTGGTAACTGGAGGAAACTAATCCATATCACGAAAGATATATTGAAAAGTTGGAGTTCTTTCTTAATCAATTGAAATTTATCCTATTAGACAACAAAAAGTATTTTATGCACCAATACCGGGAGAAATAGTGACGTGTCTATTTTGGACGACGACAGTGCAGTGTACCCATTATGGAGAGAATCCTCTCCTAATCTTTATAAATTCCTAACCTGCCTAACCTTTTAACACCAAACTGAGATATCCAAACTTACATCCAATTGCCTACAATAAATTTAGATTTTTTTATCTCCATTTTTATTTGAGTTCAGGTTGCCGTGCGGTTGGTTTTGTTTCCCTCGCTTTCTCCCTTCTCCCTCTTTTGTTCCCTAGAGCTTTTGATGAAGTAGAAACACACGAGTCTGCAGTCGTGAAATTGAATGGGTACATGCAGAGAGATCTAATCAAAATTTCAGAACTTTAGCTTTGATTCTTCTATCTATCTCACTTTTCCTGCATTCCATTACGACATGTAAGTGTAATCCCCTTTTATTTTGGGTTTTCTTTTCTAAACTCTCTTCATATTGTGTGTTTTAGAGTTTAGGAACTCTATATTTGCTATTGATAAAGAGGAATTCCCTGCTTTCATTATTACAGAAAAAAGGACCCAAAATGCAATTTTCATTCAAGTTTCGATCTATTCATGTATCAATTGTCTTTCGTATATTGATATCAAACCATAACAAAGCATCAAGGTGATCTTATTCTTGTAACTTTTTATTTTTTTTGGACTGATTCTTGTATCTGTATTTGCATTGAAATTGGCCTTGCTTAGTAAAGTGAAAAGTATGAGAGGCTAGGGGACAAATTTTTTTGCTATATTGGTTGTGTTCTCTGTATTGATTGTATCTTTTCAGTTTACTGTACAAGGAATTGGTTGCAGATGGATAATGCATTGGGTGCAACAGATGTTAATGTAGAGAATTTTGATTTTGATTTGGAATTGGATTGGAAACCAAGAAAAGGAATGGAGTTTGATTATGAACAAGCAGCTTATTACTTCTACAATAGATATGGAGGAAAAGAGGGGTTTAGTATTAGAAGGAAGAGTCATGCTAAGAATAAGAAAACTGGTGAAACCACTTCAAGAGTATTTGTCTGCTGTAAGGAAGGTATTCGATCCAAATATAAGAGGGATTACATGATTAGAAAATCTAGAGCAGAGACAAGACCAGGTTGCCATGCTGAACTTTATATTAAATTGAATAGGGAGAACAATAAGTTCTTTGTTACCCATTTTGTTGAAGAGCACAATCATCCTCTTGTGGTGAAAGAATATTCCCACAAGCTTCCTTTGCAACAAAAAGTACAAGACTGTCAAGGCATTGATATAGACTTAGCACACGATTCTAGAATTGATGTCACGTCTCTATATGAGTTGATGGGTAAGCAAGCAGGTGGAAGAGATGTTGTTGGGTATACAAAACAAGATATGAAAAATTACCTTAGATCAAAGAGACAAAGAAGCTTGGAGTATGGAGAAGCTGGATATATTATGAAATATTTTTCAGACCAAACATTGGAAAACCCTTTATTCTACCATGCTGTGCAATTAGACAGTGAGGAGCAAATAACAAACTTATTTTGGGCAGATGCTAAAATGATCATTGATTATGGCCAATTTGGGGATGTTGTTAATTTTGATATGACATACAAGATTAACAAATTTAATCGACCTCTTGTTGTGTTCGTTGGATTCAATCACCACCGTAAGACTATTATATTTGGGGTGGCTTTAATAATGTATGATGAAACAGTAGATTCATTTATATGGTTGTTTGAGACCTTTTTTAGGGCAATGTCTGGAAAGGCTCCAAAGACAATATTTACAAATCAAGATGCTGCAATTAATGGCAAAGGCTCTTCGACATGTTATGCCAGATGCATATCATAGGCTTTGCAAATAGCATATGATGCAAAATGCCATAAAGCATGTGAGTAGTTTTTTGACAGAGGATGGTGGAATCACAAGTATTTTGTCAAGGTTCATGGAAAATATTGAGGAGGAAGATGAGTTTATATCTGCTTGGGATGCTATGCTTGATAAATATGGTGCACGTGACAATACATGGTTGAGTAGCATATATGATTTAAGAGAAAAGTGGGGCTTTCCGTATGTTAAGCGAGCATGGTCAGCTGGAATAAGAAGCACTCAACTAAGTGAGAGTTTTAACTCTGCCTTGAAAAAATATTTAGACTCTGACCACAATCCGTTAGAGTTTTTTACACACTATGAGAGGATGGTTGCTGATAAAAGGTACAAGGAGTTACAAGCAAAATATGATATGTGCTTCATGTTGCCTATTCTGAAAATGCATGTCAAAATGCTAAATGAAGCAAGAAAAGTTTACACTAAACTAATATTTGAAGAGTTTCAAGATCAATTTGAATCGTCTCTTGAAGCTTCTATAACAGATTGTGTTGATGTTGATGGTGGAAAGATATATACTATGTTTAGAGATGGCTACTCTAGAGAACGGCAAGCGAAGAGAGATAGTGATGATATACTCTCTTGTAGTTGTAGATTATTTGAGATAAAAGGGGTTGTATCTAGGCACATTATCAAGGTCTTTAAAGAAGTGATGCAAATCAAAGAAATTCCTGAGCATTATATCTTAAAAAGATGGACCAAAAAAGCTCGAGCTGAAAGTGTTCAAGACATGCATGGGCGTAAAATTCAACCAGACCCTAAGTTCCAACAAGCCTTTTGGTTCAGATCTTTATGTTCCACCTACATTAGAATATCAAGCAGGGCTTCTGAAAATGAAAAAGCATACAAATTTGTCATGACAAATGTAGAGAAGTTAGCAAAAGAAGTTGAAGAATTGCTACGATCTGAAATGAATGCGAATGTGGATGAGAATGGTCATATAACTCAATCCACTCCTACTGGACAACTCAATGTAGATGGTAATGTGGTGAATGCAAAAGGGCTAAAGAAGAAGGAAACATCTAAAGGAAGAAAACGGAGAATCAAGAGTCAAGTAGAGATAAGCATGAACAAAAATAAAAAACACAGGCAACCCAGTAAAAAAACAATGGAGGTATTGTTATTTCTATAAAACTACTTCCTTATTAGTTTGTTTAAATTTATTTACAGATGTCATTCTTTGATTTTTATAATTCATGTTACTCCTGATCAAATGAATGATGTATACAAGGTGACTTTTGATCCAAGATGTAATGAAGATAATGCTACTCTTGATCTAACAAACAATGCAAAGAATGATGCTTCTATTATAACAAGTAATGCAGATCAATTTCTGGAACAAGACTTTTGTGCATCTGCACTTAGTCAGGTATATTAATATTCTGTCATTTATTGTTGTTGTTTCTGCAGATATTGAGAAGTATTGCTTTGGTGCTCTTATCACTGGTTCTCTGGTATACATATAGTTCTATTGAACAATTAACTGAAAATGTAGGACGGCCACTTTGGCTTTTGGATGGGTTTAGTGATTCATTGTAAATAAGCTATGTGATATTTATGCCAATATGAAGGAGTTTTGTTTACATTTACATGAGTTTTGGTGGAACATCAAGTATATTAGGTCGTAATGTGATACTAGTATGAATAGAAAAAGAAAACATTTTATGGACACATGATGCTTATTCTTTTCTCTCCCCTGGCCTAGAACCATCTAGCTCATTAAACTTTTAACCAATCATCAATTATTCATCAGTATGGCTATTTGGAAGGTATGAGCTTCTTATTGAAGTTCATTGCTTCTCTGGGCTCTAAGATGCATTGCTTTGGTGCTCTTCTTACTGGTTCTCTGATATTATAGTTTCATTAATTTTGAATTCAATTCAAAGTACTATACTTCATCTCTCTCGTTGTTTCTTTGAGGCAAATCAATTATCACTTCAAACCCCTTCGATGCTTCTATTTCTATATGTGCTTTGATCATGTATATCTACTCTGAGGTAGGAGCATAATATATATGTGTGTATGTCTATATGTGCTTGTTTTTATTGTAACTAGAAAAGTATTCTCAGGTACAAAAATAGAGGGAGCTTGTTTTAATTAACATGAGATATTGGTGCGGTTCAATAAAAAATCAGCTTTTTCCTCTTAAAGTTATGTGATTTGATTGAGCCGTGCCAATATCACATATCAAATACAGCTTCTGATTATCCAAGTCTGCACCTTCTTCTTGAATGAGCTTGATTTGGATAATTCATTTTATGTTGTTCTGATTATCCAGTTCTGTCGTTTCTGAAATTAATATGATACTATGGTCTTTCATTTTCTGTAATTTATGTGAATATGTCCTCTGTGGTTTGTTCTTAGCAGGTTGTGCAGGCTTCTTCTTCGTTTTTGTAAGAGGCTTCTACAATTGTATAGCCTTCTGTCTTGTTTTGTGAGAATGGAAGAGGGCATTTGTGCAGCATTATGTTTTATTTTTTAAAGAGAGGGCAATTGTGCAACATTATATCTTGTTTTTTTGTAAGAGGAGAGGGCTATGTTGATTTTACAAACCTTAAGAGGCTAGGCTGCTGAAGGCTTATGGAGAGCTTCCAGGGAACACGTCTTAATGACGATATTACTGGGGGTCTTGAAGAAAAAAATGAAGGCGGTGCTAATGACTACATCGATTTTGAGGATGAAGATATTGATAAGATTTAAAGTTTGCAACTGGTACTTTTATGATTTTGTATTTCCAGATGCGCAACTGGTCATGTTCCCTGTAACAACTGTTATTTTTAATATATATATATATATATATATATATATATATATGCTTGTCTTCTCTTATTAATGTTCTATTTCATTTTTTATGTTCTGTTTTGTTTTTGAAAGAAATGGTTTAGTGATATTGTTTGTTGATGCTTCGATGGAGGGAGGTCCATTCAGGAATAAGATTAATCAGATCCATTTCATAAGTATTAATCATGGAGGCAATATGTTTGGTTGTGCTTGCATTGAATTCTGCATTACAAGTTGGTTTCCCAAAAGAATTCTGCATTACACAAACTAACACAAATTGGTATCCCAAACTAACTCTGCATTATACAAATTGGTTTCCCAAAGAATTCTGCATTACAAGTTGGTTTCCCAAAAGAATTATGCATTACACAAACTAACACAAATTGGTATCCCAAACTAACTCTGCATTATACAAATTGGCTTCCCAAAGAATTCTGCATTATACACAAACTAACACAAATTGGTATTCCAAAAGAACTCGGCATTATACAAATTGGTTTCCCAAAAGAATTATGCATTAAACATTTCCCAAAAGGACAAGGCAATTGTACAGACACTCTTTTATAACAATTACAGTCTCCTCGATTCATTAAGAATGATAGCTAGTAATCGTCTTCCTTCTAGTTTCTTCAAGTTCAAACAGTGATATGCTGCTTGGCCAAACATGACCTCTTCCAGGTCTTTCCCTGCCACCATCAAGTCTCAATGACACAATGAGCTTTAGAAATATTATTTGGCTGAAATACTTGATACAATGATCACACCATGTGAACAAAACTAGTTCACATATATGCAGTTTCTGTACAAATATTGTGTTTGTAAATTTCCCTTGTAAATTTGCCTACAGAATACAGACCATAAGACCTGCCAACTACATATAATAATCGCATCTTGACATGGCAAACCTAGAATTAAGATAGAATTATGACGACTATCATATGGGAAGCCCAACAACAATTCTTTACAATCAGAGTAAACAACAATAACGCAACTATTACATAATACAAATTCTGCATGACAACACCTCATGACGAACTGTTGATTAGAGTTATCCCAGATCAAAAGGGGGCTAATTTTGCAATGTAAAATAAAAAAGTGCTTCCATTTGCATATTTGCCTAGAATGGAAGGCTTGAACACTTACCTGCAGCTTCAAGATGCAGATCCCCAAATTCGAGGGATGCAAAATAAGCCTAGACAAAGAAAAAAAATCAACCAAAAGTAATCTAACAAATTGAAGGATCTCGAATCTTAGACCAGATCGAGATCTCCCAAACCAAAACCAATCGAGGCATCGAATCTTAGACCATATCGAGATCTCCCAAACCAAAACCAATCGAAGCGTCGACGCCTCCTTTCCATTTATCAGCAATTTCTTGTCGGCGGCACAGAGCAATTTGGAGGGCCAAGGATGTGAAGCTAATCGGAGCAATTCGAAGTGTAGAGGGCCAAGGATGTGAAGCTAATCGGAGCAATTCAAAGTGTATGTAGAGAGAGAGAGAGAGAGAGAGAGAGAGGATGTATCTCTCTCTTTTAGCCGCACGGATTGAAAAAAAAAAAAAATAATATATATATATATATAGTGCGAAATCATATGAGCCATTGGATGTAAGTTTGGCACGTGTCAGTTTGGTGTTAAAAGATTAGGTAGGTTAGGAAGATAAGAAGATTAGGAGAGGATCCTCTCTCGATTGAGTTAGATAAAAAAATATAAGTATTTCCATCTGACTGTAGCATTGTAAAAATTCTATAGACAAACTGACAAAGCTACATACGCGAAACCATTTTCTTTCAGAATACATGGTCACCTACAGATTACATACTAGCTCCGTCCCCAATCATAAAGCAACTGTAATATCTTCTTTATTTTTTTTGTCAAGTAGCAACTGTAACTATAATATCTTGGGCGTTATAATTATACTCATAGAATTTGAATTAAAATTTAAACACCGTGATCAATAATGTAATTAAAACAAAAAAAAGCAAATTAATGATGAACAAAACCAATCACAAAAATTTATTCGAAAAAAAAAAACCAATCACAAATTAATATCAGTTTACTATTACGTTGATTTTAAATTATTGTTACTCATGCACATCCTCTCGTCCCCACTTGTCTTGTTGTTCATTTACAACAAGCAGCTGTAGCTCAATACTTGGCGATCGGAGCTTTGGACAGGAAGAATCCATATGCTTAACACGTGTCTTCAACACCACACCATTCTCACCTTCTCGATCTTTCGCCAACAAACAAGTTCTTCACCAAACGTGTCTTCCATCCCTGCAACCAACAACCGCACCGTATCTACATAAACAATCTGACCAGCTCTCAAGACAGAACATTTCAGATTACCAAAAACCATGGCGGCAAGCGACGAGTTCAGACTGGTCTTACCAGGAATAGACCACGAAGGAAAACTACTCAGAAAGTACACCGCAGAAGGTCAAGGAGCCAAGAAGAACATCTCTCCACCGGTAGAATGGTACAACTTACCACCGGGGACCAAGAGCCTGGCCCTTGTGGTGCAGGACACAGATGCACCAGATCCGAAAGACCCAGTTGTGCCGTGGACCAATTGGGTGGTGGTGAACATTCCACCGGGTGTGAAGGGCCTGCCGGAAGGTTTTTCCGGGAAAGAAGAGGATCAGATGGGCGGACAGTATGGCGGGCTCAAAGAAGGTAACAATGACTTAAAGGTTCCGGGGTGGTGTGGGCCAAAGTTGCCCTCGCCGGGTCACCGCTTCGAGTTCAAGCTCTATGCTTTGGATGATGAGCTTCATCTTGGTCACAAGGTACGTGCATTTACTGCATGTAAATTAGTTATAACTTATAAGAAATGTTCGTTCTGATTAAGATTATCTTGTTAATTTTAGTTTGTGGTGGATTGCAGGTGACGAAGGAGAAGGTGTTGGAGGCAATTGAAGGGCATGTGCTTGGAGAAGCAGTGATGATTGCGTATTTTTTATGCTAATGCCATGAGATAATAAGTTGTTTAGATATATATTTTATTGTCGCTAATATTGCTTTGTACCCTTTGACAAGCTATCATCAATCAAAAGTCGATAACTTCACATATGTATAATTTACTGTTCTAGTGGAATGGGCTTCAGGGTTATATCTGGCAATCTTGTAGTACCTCGTTGCAGGTTATATCTGGGGCGGTTTTCCGATCTTTTGGTAACTATTTTAGATTCGTGGAATTTGCCGTCCGGAGATGAGAGTTTGGCAAGATTTTAGTAGATTTTTTAGGCTAGGATCCGGGTCTGTTATCCAAATTTAATATGTGGTTTTCCTTTGAATTTAATCTAGATTTTGGTTCGCACACTACAGGAAAACAAGTCATTTATGACGTGCAAAATACGTCGTAAATGATAGTTTATGACGTGTAAATCCAGGTAATATCATTTACGACGTGTAAATCCAGGTAAAAATGCGCCGTTATAGACCGTGTCGTGAAAAAGGAAATTTTTTATCTTTTAACGGCGTGTAAATGTAAGTCATAAATGATTTAAAAGTACGCTGTAAAATTTTGCATGCTATAAAATTTAGTACGCGTGCTGTAAATGACCCGAAAAGTCAGAATGAGACCGGCTGACCGGGAGAGATTGACAAAAAAAGAAAGGGACTGGGGATATAAAAAGAAGGGATTTAGGGATGTTTTGAGTTTTTCGGGTTTTAGGATATAGGGATTCCAGGGCCTAGGACCCTCCTATAGAAACTCTAAACAAGCCGTTTTTCATGTTCTTGTTTTTTTTTTTTTTAAATCTGAGCTCAAACTCGTCGGTCTGGATCAGTCTGATTCGGGTTTTCAGGTTCTGGGGTTAAAATGCCCAAGCCTACCTAATATCAATACTCTGTTCACACTCAACTACTAGAAATATAGCATACCTTTCCACAACACTAAAACTTCTGCCGTGGTTGATTTTTATTTTTTATTTTTTTTGAAATAATGGTAATTCCATTTATAATAGCGCATGTCAAGAATGTCATTACATACCCATCCGCTGACACATAATAATGGTCAGGCAAGATTTCGCAGAGGAGTCACAGTGATACATATGATAGACCAACTATATTTGAACTTATCGCTCGCATAAACAGCGAGCCTATAAGCTATGGAAAAAACACAGCATAGACAAGCTAAAACAAAACACTCGTTAGGGTCCTAATACAAGGGAACTCATTGTAATTAGATAAAAGCTAAAAACATAGGTTTGAGCCAAGAGTCAAAACCCCAGCCCAAAATAGCAATGGACTAGGGCAGAACCCCAGCCCAAACAGTGCCGGCCCAATAAGGGAGTCCACCAAGGAATGCACCAGGCCCATCATTGGTTCGGGCCAATCCACCTTGTCCCTTCCACCATGCCGTCGTACAGCACCCGTCCGGCCGAGTTCCGCCCGACCCAAATCGCAAGACCTGCTTTGCCATGCCCGCCTAGCCACACCTTCTCATCCCGGCGATTCAAGCCTAGCAGTTCTTCCCCAATGTTTGATATGCATGTGTGATTTGTGAGGACAATTTAATTGTCACCCACTTTTTAAAACTTTTTTTGTATTTATCAGTTTTTTGCTTTTAATTTATTTTCTAAAATAATTATATAGATAGTTATTATGAGTATTTAGTTTATAGACTAAATTATTTTTGGATAAATCATACTTTGGTAAAGCATGAGTAGTTGACTTTATAGTATAAATACGACTTGGATATTTCTCAAAAATAAGGAGAAATGGTAAAAGAAGGTCATTTACATGTGTTTTAATGCACAAAATGACTCATGTTAAATTAATAGCAAATTACCACTACCTACACTTTTAGTCCATAAATTACCATCAGCAAGTTTTTTTTTTTTAATTCCCATGTGCTAGTGTGCAAGGCCCATGTGCAAGATATTATCCATTGCGGTCAAATTCCTTCCCTTTTTGAATTATTTATTCTAACAAGTAAATTATGAAACTGCCCTTGTGGTTTGAATAATGTGAATTAACACTGCTGAATGTCAGTAGCATTAAGAAGAAAGAATATCTCTACATTTCATCTTTGTTTTTCTTAGAAACAACTCATTTATTTAATAATTCCAAAAACTATTTGTACATATTACAATATGAAACTTGAACATTATCATTTATCTCTGGCTTTGATGCTTTCACATACAAGCAGTGGTGTACTGATCCTCAGTAGTATATCACCCCCAGTAGTATACTAGCCCCAGCACTATACTGACCCTCAGTAGTGTACTGATCCCCAATAGTATGGTAGCCTGGCCTTCTCGCGTTTGCTCACTTCAGCATTGCTTTCATTAGCTCTATCCTGCATGTCAACCGACAACACAGAGCATAAGGGGTGATAAAGTGTGCCCAAAAATGCTTTGGCGATTACAACTCTAATCTTTTCTCTTCAAATATATTGAAACAACTCTAATCCTTTCTCTTCAATAATCATAGCATTCATACACATAAGAACTATCACTAAACATGGAGCCTAATCCTTATAGTTTCTTCCATTTCTTTCTGAGTCAAAAATTGGAAAAGAAAAAACAAAAAGAAGTAGATGATACAAGCAACAAATTTTGCAACTAATCCATGAACTTGCAATAACAAATAACTAAAAAAAGCAACAATTTTTTTGTCAAACTAACATTACACAACACCACCAATCCAATAAGAAAGTACCATAAACACAAAACTAAAGCTACTGACCCTCAATACAAAATTGATAATCACACTATAGCTACTGACCTGCAAAAGAAATATTGCTGAGTCCTGTAGAAATAACAAACAAATTAAGATCCAATAAGAAAGTACCATAAACACAAAACTAAAGCTACTGACCTGCAATACAAAACTGATAATCAGACTATAGCTACTGACCTGCAAACGAAATGTTGCTAAGTCTTGCAGAAATAACAAACAAATTAAGATCAGTACGGCTCCACCAAATTGCAAAAGCCTCAGAATTTCTCAACCAAAATTTCTCAGCTAAACCTAGTAAGCATAATCGAATTTTGGCAGTGTTGAATGCATAATCAGACTATAACTACTGACCTTCAAGACTATAGTTTCTGACCTGCCCGTGTCGAGCCCTTGCTTCGCTGCCAGTGTCACGCCCTTGCTTCGCCATCGGGGTCATGGCCTTGCTTCTCCGCCGGGGTATCGCGCTTGGTTCGCCGTCTGGGTTGCGCGCTTGGTCCGCCGGGGTCGCGCTCTTGGTTCTCCATCGGGGTCGTTCGCTTGGTTCGCCACCCGGGTCACATACTTGGTTCGCCGCCGGGGTCGTTCTCTTGGTTCACCGCCGGGGTCGTGCTTTTGGTTCGCCGCCGGGTCGCGCACTTGCTTAGCCTCTAGATTGCGCGCTTGCTTCGCTGTGGGTTGCGTCCTTGCTTTGACGTCGGGTCGCACCCTTGCTTCGCCGAAGCCCTAGATGTTTTGATTTTTAGACGGTTTAGATTTTGGGGTCACTTTGATTTTGGGAGAAATGGTTTATATTAGTCAGTGGCATGTTTCATAAATTTCTTAATATTTGAGTGTTCTTTCTTTATGATGGGCTAATGGTTGTTGACCGCACGGGCTCCATGTTTTGAAGTCTGCTATTGGTAAATAATAGTGTCATATTGTAGTTATTGGTCATTAACTCTTAAATTAATCCCCCTTAAACAAAAATTATAAAAACTATCATTGAAAATTGAGAATGGATGTGATTATATCAGCTTGGCCGATCGAGAAGGTGATCGTTCACCCTCTGGTTCTGCTCAGATCTTTGACAACTACAACGGGGTCCCGAAGGACACTCTCAAACGTGTCGTTAGGGGTCTGCTTGGTTCCTCTTACCGAGACACCGTTGAGTCAGCAACATCTAAGCTGGTGAGTGTGTTTTCTCGCTCTTTGACTATTTGCCTTTGCTTTGACTATTCAGTTCTGTTTGGATCTCGTTGCTTTCTTTTTAAAGTTTAGTTTCTCCCTTTTGGATCTAATTAGGTTAGTTTTGATCGATAAGTGAGCAATTTTTGTTTGCTTCTTTGGAAATTTGTGTTTAGTTTATGATATAAAGTATTGCTACGAGCTTGAACTGAAAATTGGTATAATGGTTGCGTTTTTTATGTATCTATATGAGTTTGTAGAGTTGATTCAGTCTAGAAATGCAATTGAACTTAAGCATAACTGAAGTATTGTAGCATAAACATGAAATTTTCTGCTGTTGATTGTTATCTCAATGCTTAGAGTTTTGAATTTGAACAAAATTTACAGGTTTTTGTGCAGCATTATGAGCCTTCTTGCATGTTGTATTATACATTGATTAGATTGTCTTTACCTATTTCACGTTTCTAGGCTATAATGAAGTATTGTTGTACTACTTTTGCTTTGGTGTCTTTGTTATGTTATAGCTATGCTAGAAGAATTTCTTAGTTTACCTTTCCCATGTTGATTTTGGTGTCTTTGTCACTTTGTCACTATTATATACATGTCAATGACCAAGTTAATAGCCAAGTCACTAGCCATGTCCCTCACATATTTTGAAAATTTCTTTAAGAAACTCTTCAGTGGGGTCAAAGAAGATGAAGATGAGGATGATTTTGATTCAGAGCAACTTGTTGAATTTTATATTTCTGAAGAGAAAGAGCATGTTCTGGAAGATCAGATGGGTGAAGAGAAAGGGAGTGAGATGATGCAGACAAGCTCCAATCAAGAAGAGAAACGCAAATTAGAGCTAGAGCTAGAGCGAAAAGAGGAAGAAATGATAAAAAAGAAAAAGGTCATTTACATGTGTCTTATGATAGTTTAGGTAACAAAAAAATGACTGTGGGAGTGGTCAAATTCTGCTAGGCCTGCAATTAAGGCGATTAACTCCGTAGTTAGTATGGCGTTAAATTTCAGTCATGAATGCGGCGATTATTACGACAATAACTACGCACAATGATTATGATTATAAGTGCGCCATGAATGACTATGATAAATACGCAATGAATGACGGTCGTAAGTACGCAATGATTAACTGTTATTAGTGCAGCAATAATTATCATTATAAATGTGTAAATAAATGCAGCCATCAAAGCAGAAATAATGGCGGCTTGTTCCCGAAGTAAGTCATCACCTATATAAAGAAGGCTCGACGTCCAGGAAATCCATCGAATTTCAATTCTCTCTACTCCACTACTAAGAAACATACTGACTTAGGCATCTGAAGGTTTTCTGCAGGTACCCCCCCTTCTCCTCGAGCCGACGGTCAAACTCCAGGTCAATGCTCCAAAGAAGCTTCTCGATTGTTCCCGGTCAGCTCCCGCTCCAGTCCGCATTAATTGTTGGGTCAAACTCCTCTATGTAATTTTTCACCTCCAACAATGACTCATGTTAAATCAATCCACCCCTTTGTATTGATTTGATCTTTTATCCCTTTGGATAATTTTGTTGGACTATGAGACAATGTATCTTTTAAAAAATCATGCACCAGTGTTTCTGTCTACATGCCTTAACATTTACTTGACTAGTGGCATGTTGTGTTGAAGATATCCAAAGTATATGTATGAGTAAGTAGGATTGTCGATTTCTTTCTTTGAATCATTTTTGTTGTGCATGTGAGATTATATATGTTTTTGTTTTGGCCAGTGACTTGTCTATTGACTTGTGATCAATATTGGACATGGCCAGTGACAAGTAATATGACATGGCCAGTGACAGTGACTTTGTGAATTCAGAAGATCGCTCTAGACCTAGCTGTTTCACCTGATTGGTGACATGTAATATGACATGGTCAGTGACGGGTATTTTGGCTTCAAGGGTAGAATCAGACTAAAAATTATCATTAAGTGGACTAATTTAACATAAAGTCATAAACTTATGTACTGTTTTAACATAATGAATAACTTTAACCTGATTTATCATTTACTAACACTAAGAGTCTAAGACGGAATTTTTTATCATTTTGAACCAAAAAGAAAAAAGCAAAAAAAAAAAGCTGTTTGGGCTCCCAATCTACATTGGGCCAGGGAGTGAAGCTACGGGGTTTGTCTTCGGAAAGGTCGTTATGGAATGGGAACCGACCCACCGTAACGCCGTTATCCACGAAGACCGTCAGCACGTTATAACCTAAAACCCATTGTTTCTATTGTTCCTTTTTTTTTTTTAACTCTATCCACTCTACACACCCGCCAAATTACCAGACTCAGAAAACCCCCAATCTCTCACACCCTTTCCACTTCCAGATTACCACACTCCCTTCCGACCACCATGGAACCGATTCCGAACGCTTCGCCGGTCAACGCTCCGAACGAGGACTTCGACCCGGAGCTCCGACCCGGCGGGATGTGCGTCCAGCGCCGCGACTATGACGACGACTCCGCCGCCGCCCGTGGGCCCAACATCACGATCCGCGTCTATCACGGCTCGGCCCACCACGTCATCAACCTCCCGGCCCACTCCACTTTCGGTACTGCTGCGATGAACTTCAGTCTCAATTGAATTGTTGTTAGTTTGGAATTGTTAGGGTTTTTTTTCTTTTCTTTTTCAATGATTAAGCTATTGATTGATTATAGTTGTGAGTCTTGTGAGAGTGGATAGGTGTTTGATTGTTTTGGAGCTTTGATGATTGATAGGGGAATTGAAGGGACTTGTTTCAGAGAAGACCGGGGTGAAGCCGGAGGAGCAGAAGCTGTTGTTCAGGGGGAAAGAGAAGGAGGATGAGGAGCATTTAGACACGGCCGGTGTGAGGGATAATTCCAGGGTTATGCTCTTGCAGGAACCGAAAAGGAAAGAGAGGAGCGTCGGGGAGATGAATGAGAGCAATGAGATGCTGAGTGATGCAGCAGAGGCAAAGGCATTTGAAGCAATAGCTGAAGTCAGAGCCGAGGTTGACAGCCTCGCAGACCGGGTGAGAACCATGTATCCATTTGTTCATTAAATTGCTAGATATATACGGGACTCATATATATATATATTGATTGTTTTACTTCTTGTTTTTAGGTTTCTGCTTTGGGTGTGGCTGTCAATGGTGGAACCGAGGTTTCCGATAAGGAGTTTGCTGTATCAACAGAGTTGCTCATGAGGCAGTTGCTGAAACTGGATGGCATCAAAGCGGAAGGAGAAGCTAGGAAGCAGCGGAAGGATGAGGTTTGCATCTTTAGCATTGCAGTTTCTGAATTGTCAAGTTTGACATTCCATCATTTTGATCCTCAAGTTGTTAGTTTTTGTGTCGGTTGTTGTTTGATCTCATGGAAAATAATGTACTGTGTTTTATGCATCATACACCTAATCTTTTGTAACAAAAATTTTTCACCTGCTGGGATGTGATGGATTCTTGCGTCCATTGATTGCGTTGACCACATGATGAAGTCAACATGATCAACAACGTTGGGGGGAGGGTGTTTCAGAGTGCAGATGTTAGGCAGGTGAAAATTCTTTTATTGTAGCATGTACTTATCAACTTTGACATATTCCAGTGGTGTATTGGCAATGCTTCTAAGTATGAGGAGGGATTCTCGATTAGGATTCTATTTAGGCTTCTATCTTTGGAAGTTAAAGAGTCACCAGGATTTTGTATTGTTGGGTGTGCGAGATCTATGAGGAAGGCTGTGATGCATATGTATTGTTCTCAGTCCTTGCCTAGGCCAGCTGCTTGTGCAATTTGCAATGTCATACACTGGATTACCTTTGCAATCTGTTTGTAGTTTTGTACATATTGTCCATCGACAGCCAATTTTGATGACTTCCCCCATTCAGTTGAATCCCACTGGAGGGCTTGCACTGTTTAGATGACTTCCCAAAAATTTAAGGGTTTTGGTGTGTATATCTTGTGATTGACGCTCACATCCTTATAGGGTAGCATATGTTGCAGTAGGTATTTTTGACAGAGAGGCTACTCATAATATTGATCTAATTCTCCTCTAAATTTTGATCCAGTTCTTTCCCTTTCTTTCAGCCTTCCCCTACCTGAAAACTGTTCTCCCTGTTTGGAGATTCAACTATATATTCTACTGTGCTTGTAAAGGGGAAGAGTTACCACTACACTACAAGTGGCGGTTGTGTCATGATCCTATTTTATGTTTTTTGTAATGCCATGTCCTAATAAATGAGTTTTGTGTCGCAGATAGGAGAAGTGGGTCACGTCAATAGTTTTAGAAGTTTTGAGAGTATTTGTAATGGTTACATTATAGGCTTTGAAGTTGCATGTACTATTAGAAATCTGCTGTAATTGGTATTACATATCTTTCTTAAACAGGTACGTCGTGTCCAGAACCTTGTGGATACACTGGACACTCTAAAGGCGAAGAACTCCAATCCGATGAACAACAATAGCAATGGTGTGACTTCTCAAAATAGCAATGGTGTGACTCCTCAGAACAGCAATGGTGTGACTCCTCAGAACAGCAACGGTGTCACTTCACAAAATGGCAATGCTGTCTCCGTAACAACCAAATGGGAGACCTTTGACTCCGGCTTGGGTAGCCTGAGTGCCCCAACCCCAATGCCATCTTCCACAGAAGTAACTGAGGACTGGGAGAAGTTTGATTAGAGAAAAGTTCAACTTATCTGGTTACAAATTCATCATGGAACATAGAATATCTGGTAAAAATAGCTATTTTTCGGCACTGGCGCCTCACTTCCTTAGTTCTAGTTTTACTGTATAACAGACTGATGACCGTATAGGAGCATCGGCATAAGAATGGATGATAATGGTACATCTTGGATTTGTATTGGGCCTGCTAAGCTGCTCATGATCTTTTTCATATAGTGATGACCGTATGGATTTGTATTGTCATTCCATAATCTTCCATTTTTGAAACTTGGTGTTATCTTTAGACTTTAGCCCACCATTAAACTTGTGGCCTGGTGGCAATAATATTGAACAGTCGGTTATGGATAAAGAGATGGTGTTGAATATTGGAGAAAGCATTTTGTGATGATAAGGTTTGTTGGGTTTGAGTGCGACTGTAAGTTGTTGTTGAGGTGGGGTTTACCGTGAGGCTCACGCTACCAATTCTTTATGAATTCTGGAGGATGATTGAAAGTTTGAAACACGAGTGGTCAGGATTTTGTGCACTAATTTTATTGCCGGTCGTGGTCAGGTGACGATGTTGGTCTCCTTAGTCTAATTCTGGATCCTTTCTAGTTGACATTTAAGACTATTTTTGATTTACCGTACCATGTGATTGAAGAGAAGTGGACAATTAAAATAGTTTGGTTTCTGTGGATTGTTTCACATACTGAACCGATCTTTACAGCTTCCATCATCTAAGAAGTTTCAATACTTCAAAAATCTTGTTATTCAAGCAGTAATAAATTTTGTGTAGGATTTCGGGAAGTAGATATTCGAAATATATTGTTTTATTCTACTTTCAATTGCAAGAGTGCAGTAAAGATCTGAGGGGTTTTTTTTTTTTTTTGATTTTGTCAAGGGGAATCCAAAGGCTTCTTAGACCCAAGATAAATCCCTTCAGTGCATGTGAAATGCTCCAACTATGCATTGCAGCACAGTGCTTGGCCACTTTGATAGCTTCGGGGTTCGAACTTAGGTTATGGAGCACACCCAACTAGACAAGAATCATTAGGCCACTTGCAGTGGTTTAAAGATTAGTTTTGGATTGGTAAAAGAATTTGCATTTCATACGCGCATATGACACCCTAGGTGCATTTCACTATCTCCCTGTTTCTGTTGTTCTAAATTTCTGTTAAAAATGTCTGTGATTTATTGTGATTCAAGCAGCAAAAAATTTTGTGTAGGGTTTTGAGAATTGGATTCTTACTATTTGAAATAGATTCCGTACTATGTTTTAATCTACTTTCAATTGCAACCATGCATTAAAGATCTAACGTTAATCTTTTCGATGTGGGGTTAGTTTTGAATTGGTAAAAAGAACTTGCATTTCATATGCACACATAACACCCTAGGCGCATTTGACTATCTCACTGTTTGGGTTGTACTAAATTTCTGTTAAAATGTCATGAATTTTTTTTTTCGGCTTCAGGATTAGTTTCGTATTTGTGATAAAAAGTCTAGACTAGAAGTACAGTTAAAATTAATTAGCTAGATACAATGTACACCATAACACTGCATTTCACCAGCATATCCAAAATTTCTACTTACACGGACATATTGATATGTGATCATGGAAAGAAGAAGCCTCCTTTGATCACATATTGGCTTACAAATTAATGGTGACACCTCTAGCCCCATTGATATATGGAGACGGTGCCATTTCTTCACCATACACAGATGTATTCCAACCATGCTTTGTTGGGTCATATTTCTCTCCATCACCCCAAAGAGCATATGCCTCTTCTCCATGAACTGCATCGTCTCCAATCATAAGCTCTTCATCAGGCATTCTCAAAGGTATGAAGCATCTTATACCCAGAAGAATAATTGTGGTTGAGACTATGTTCCAAGCAATCACAAACAGGGCTGCCACAATTTGTTTCAGGAATTGGACCCCGCCATTTCCACCGTAGAAGGCACCGCGGCTGTTGCCAACTGGCAATATGAGCCTGCAGAGAGCTGGCTCGGCAAAGAGTCCGGTGAGGAGTCCCCCCAGGAGTCCGGCCACTGCGTGTGTATGAAATGCGCCTAGGGTGTCGTCTACCTGTAAATAAACACAGAATTGTTACTCTCATGTATAGTTGGCTAGTTGCTATAATTTGATGCAAAAAATGGTAATCGGTGGTTAAGAGTATTTACGCATGCTTTGTACTTCTTGAAACCCAAATGGTCAAAACAACGACACTACCAAGTTTGGTAATTTTATATTATCTATATATACTCGTTGCAATTTCATGGTAAGAAAATGAGGGATTAGTGAAATCTTCTAAGAGAATCTAATCCCTTGAATGTGGATTAGACATTGTGGTCAATTCAGCACTTGATGAAAAGTATGTAGGATAAGAGAATGAGACGAGTAGATATATTAGTATTGTAGAAATGAATTATACTATGATTTTTTTCTTTTTGAACACCAAGTATACTATGATTTAGCGATGACTAAATGCAACAACTTTGAAAAATTGCAAGGGTGACCCCATTGGTAAAGCAAGATCAATATATTAAAGGAAAAAATAAAACACGAGATTTGAACAAACTAAAATAGGTAAAAAAAAAAAATTTGTATACAATGGGAACAAGTAGCCGTTGCCCAATGCTTCGTGACTTGTCAATACTCAAATAATATGAATCACGCAGCTCATGAGAATGAAAACGCAAGACTAGAAAAGTCACAAAAGTAATAGGAAACTTTACCTTTTGTAATAGGGAAGACTTTTTGTGAAGAACCATCATGGACACCCATGGAATGCTTCCAGAAGCAATTCCCATCACTATAGCCGCCCACGATTGCACCAATCCTGCTCCTGGCGTAATGCACACAAGTCCCGTCATCATTCCTTGAACGGCTCCGATCACCGATGGCTTTCCAAAGAACATGACATCTAGAGAAGTCCAGACGAGAAGGCTCGTGGCAGCACATATGTTTGTGTTCAACACCGCAATTGAAGCGTTGATGTTTGCAGCATATGGTGCTCCACCGTTGAAACCCGACCACCCCATCCACAGTAGCCCGGCTCCGGCGAGCATAAGCAAAACGTTGTTTGGGGGAAACCTCTCCCTATCACTCTTCAACCTTGGACCAACCTATAACATCATCATCAGTATTCAATTTATAATTAATAAGATACATGAAACAAGACATTAAATTTGGTTTGAATGGTCTAAGTAATGCATCTTGTTAATTAGATCCAAGTAGTTTCTTTAGCACTTGAAGAAACAGATATAAAGTGTTTTAAAAGTAATATAAAATTAAAATTCTATGCTTGTAGGAGAAGCGCTCATGACATGTGCTTTATTGAGAAACTCAGAAACACTTCGAAGTACATTTGTAAGTTGCGTTGATTCATAGATGCACATATTATGTTACTCTCAAATTCATATCTAACAATCTAACAAATAACATGCTAAATTTCTGGTTGAAGCAAAGTTTTCATTATTTCATACCCAATAAGCCGCCGTGAAACCCGCGATGCCTGAGGAGAGGTGGATAACATAACCACCGGAGTAGTCAATGACACCCCAATGATAGAGGAACCCTCCACCCCAGAGACTAAAGGCCCCAACAGTGTAAGAAAAGATGAGCCAAAGAGGGACAAAAGCCATCCAAGCCTTAATATTCATGCGCCCAAGAACCGACCCAGCTAACAAAATCAACGTGATGGCAGCAAAAGTGAACTGAAAGTACACAAGCGTCGCCATCGGGTAAAACGGCTCTACCGTCGGGCTCGATAAATGCTTGCTTTCGGGCACCTTGGCTCGGTGGATCAGAAATCTCTGTCCAAGGGCAGGAGCTCCCTTACCCCAAAATGGAAGGAGCTGGTCTCCAAAGGCCATGCGGTAGCCGACGAGCACCCAACAAATTAGGACGGCGGCGAAGGCGTAGAGGGCCATGAAGGCTGAGTTGACGGCCCATTTCTTCTTGACTATGCTGGCGTAGAGGATGATGAGGCCCGGCATGCTCTGCAGCCCAACCAATGTGGCTGCGGTGAGCTGCCAGGCGTTATCGCCTTTGTTTAGCCACTCTGGGACTGCCGGGGAGACTGCACTGTAGGCAAAACTAGTAGTGGTCGCCATGGTCGAAACTATGAGAAGAAGAAGTAGTTTGTGAAGCTTCTGTGTATATTGTGAACCTTCTGTGTATATATGTAGTTGGGTTGGTCATTGATGAGGTTGGAAACACTATCTGTATTCGTTGGTAGCTTCGTATGAATAATCCTTGTTAGTACAGTACTAGATTGGTCTTCTTAGAATGGGAATGGAGGTGGACTTTGACTTGGTGGAATACAGTTGAGCACCAATTTCCGCCATGAAATATATGGTGAAGCTGCTAAAGTTGACCAAGCCAAGGTACGGAACATGTAGAAGGGGGACAGATGATTAAGTCTGCTTATCTGTATACGGAAGTTGGCAACTGGTGATAGTTTGACTGATATTAAATGATTTTCTTCGGATTTTCGACGAAAAGAAGAACTTTCAATGATCAAATTATGAGCAAAGATGCTTACATTTTACCACACCATTATCAATTGACCAAAGCAATCGAAGAAGTTTCTGATAACCTCCTATTGCGATCACGGCACATAAATTTACAATACGATTTCAAGAAAGTGTCCAGAAATGTTCCTATAGTTCAGAAAGTTCAACAAAATGTTTATTATAAGTGTTTTGAAATATGAAAGCGATTGGGTGGGTCTATTCAGACATCCCAATATACTATTTGGACCTCTCTTCATTTTTTTTTGTCACTGAACTTTATGATTTACCCATATTTTTATCTATCAACATCTCTGTTATATATGCGATGTTCCAATAATAAAATGAATGTTTAAGGAAAAGAGAATTCGAGAGAGAAATATGAGAGAATTGTGTATATTATTATTGAGAATAGGATCCCTATATATATGGATTACAAAGTACAAGTTCTAATGTTACAAGGAAAACTAATCCGAGTAGGACTAGGAATTCTAGAACCTTCTCTCCTATTACTACTCCTAGTTTGTTTAGGTACACATAAAACTGATTTTCCTTCAACACTCCCCCTTGTGCCGCTCAAACTTGGTGATGACACTTCGTCCGTTGCCTCGTTAAAAACCTTGCTCGAGTGAAAAACCATGTGGGACAAAAACAAGCTCGAGGAAGAGAAAAAAAGTACAACACGTCCTCTATTCTTCGAGATTGAACATGTAGACATCATAACTCCCCCTGATATCGATATCTCCCCCTGATTGCTACAATCATGGGAGTTCGGATAACTTTCTCAATCCGATGCTCTTCACATGTTTCTCGAAGGTGGATTTAGGTAACGACTCAGTGAATAAGCCCGCTACATTATCCTCTGATCGGATTTGATTCACTTCGATCTTTAGAAGTGTTTGTTGTTGCTGATTATAAAAGAATTTAGGCGATATATGCTTGGTGTTGTCGCCCTTAATGAAATCTAACTTCATTTGCTCTATACAAGCTGCATTATCCTCATAAATGCATGTAGGTTCATCCGTGGTAGACTTTAAACCACAACTTCCTCGTATATGTCTAATTACAGACCTTAACCATATACATTCACGCACAGCTTCATTTAGAGCAATAGTGGACGGTGGATCCATGCCTAATGGGGTCCGATCTCATTCTTCCGTCATTCATCTTCTCTCTGTAGAGATAAAATAGGCCCATATCAATCGTATCTCTTAGATATCGAAAGATTGTCTTTACACCAATCCAATGACGGCGTGTTGGCGCAGAGCTATGTCGAGCTAACAAGCTCACTGCAAAGGAGATGTCCAGTCTTGTGCATTGAGCTAAGTACAATAATGCGCCTATTGCACTTAAATAGGGCACTTCAGCCTCTAATGGTTCTTCGTCCTCATCCTTTGGAAGAAACGGATCTTTTTCGGGCTCAAGACTTCGGCCAATCATGGGAGTACTCTCAGGCTTTGCTTTATCTTCATTAAAGCGCCTTAGGATTTTCTGAGTATATGCAGACTGATGGATCAAAATCTCATCACTATGGTGCTCGAGTTCTAAACCAAGACAAAACCGCGTTTTCCTAAGATCTTTCATCTCAAATTCGGATTTCAAATATTTAGTAGTTTCTTTTAACTCATCTAGAGTTCCAATTAGGTTCATGTCATCGACATAAACTGCTACGATTGCAAATCCGGAATTTGTTCTTTTAATGAACACACATGAGCATATCTCATTATTAATATATCCCTTCCCAATCAAGTAGTCACTTAGACAATTATACCACATCCGTCCAGATTGTTTTAATCCATATAGTGAGCGTTTTAATTTTATTGAAAACGCGCTCCGTGGTTTAGAGTCACTTGATTTGGATAATTGAAGTCCATCCGGGACCTTCATATATATATCTGAATCTAGATCCCCATAAAGATATGCTGTCACCACATCCATAAGCTGCAAGTCAAGTTTTTTCGGAAAGTACCAAACTGACAAGGTAACGGAACGTTATAACGTCCATTACGGGAGATATATATGTCTCCTCGTAGTCAATTCCAGGGCGTTGTGAGAAACCTTGCGCCACGAGGCGTGCTTTATACCTAACCATCTCATTTTTCTCATTACGCTTTCTAACAAAGACCTATTTATGGCCAACATGTTTTACATCTGGGGGTGTCTGTGTTATAGGCCCAAATACCTGTCTCTTTGCTAGTGAATCTAATTCAGCCTGGATCGCATCTTTCCATTTAGGCCAATCCGCTCTTCGTTGACATTCTTCGACAGAGCGAGGTTTGATATCATCATATTCTATAATTTCTTTTGCAATATGATATGCAAATGCATCATCAATAGCCATAGAATTTATATCCATCATCTCATGTACACTAGTGTAATTCATGGAGATCTCCCTATTCTCTGGAATTGGTTCTTGACATTGGAGAGTCTCCCAATCATGTCACTTGGACATAACCATAATCTGGAATATTCTCATGAGATGCATTATTTACGTCAATGATTAATGGATTATTTTGTGCCAAACTCACTTTCTTTCTTGGGCGAGAATCCATCGAACCAATGGGCCTCCCACACTTCCTGGCAGGGGCCATGGGTCTAGCCACAACATCACCAAGGGAGGGGACATTGGCGTCATGCTCATGTATCCTAGAGATGGCGTCATGTCCTCTAATTTTAGGGACATCAATCCTTGTAGGCACATTTGCAGCAGGTATATGTGATCAAGTCATTTTAGCGATATCAAAAAACGCATCAAACATCGATTTTGCTACGTTCTGAAGATCGAGAATTCTTCACACTTTAATTTCAGACTGTGCGGTTCGGGGATCAAGATGAGACAGAGTGGGGACAGACCACCACAATTCCTGTCGTTCCTGTTGAACATTCATGTTCTTATCTCCCACTAACAACGGGAAGACTGTCTCATCAAAGTGACAATCCGCAAATCTCACGGTAAAGAGATTGCCTGTCAAGGGTTCTAAGTAGCGGAAAATCGTTGGAGAATCATATCTAACATAAATGCCTAATCGTCTTTGAGGACTCATTTTAGTGCGCTGTGGTGGCGCAATTGGCACATAAACTGCACATCCAAATATGCGTAAGTGTGAAACATCAAGCTCATACCCAGTCACCATCTGGGACGCAGAAAATGGTTGAGTGGCAGTAGGCCTCAAACGAATAAGCACCGCTGCATGCAATATTGCATAGCCCCAAGTAGAAATAGGGAGATTGGTGCGCATTACTAATGCTCTAGAGACCTTTTGTAGTCGTTTAATGGCGGATTCTACGAGACCATTTTGGGTGTGAACATGAGAAACTGGATGTTCAACTTCAATCCCAATGGACATATAATAATCATCAACAGTTTTTGATGTAAACTCCGCAGCATTGTCTAATCTTATAGACTTAATAGGATGATCAGGGTGGTGAGCCCTTAACTTAATAATTTGGGCTAGGAGTTTAGCAAAATCATCATTCCTTGTGGACAATAGCATGACATGTGACCAGTGTGTCGATGCATCAACTAACACAAAAAAATATCTAAATGGTCCGCAAAGTGGTTGAATAGGTCCACAAATATCACCTTGGATTCTTTGCAAGAATGGTATATTTTCTTTAGCGTCCTTTGCATAGGATGGTCTCTATCCAAATTTTGCTAAAGAGCAGGCTTTGCAGAGCGAATGATGAGCTTGAGAAACAACCAATGAGGATTTTGGTTGAGCCACGAAGTCACAATTGACATTAGAAGTAAAATTTGGAGACAAAAGAGCATTGGTGGGGTCAAAGCCACCCTTGGGCCGCAGGGGGACGGCGGCGCCGGCCAAGGATGGCTGGTTTTAGAGATGAACGGCACCCTGAGGCACAGGGGCTCTTTCAGGGTCCAAAATCTGATTTTTACTTCTTTTCGTTCTGAAAAATGGATGTCCATGTGAAGTCTTTAATATACGGATCATCATATCACCACCTGGGTGTCCCAAACGGTCATGCCAAAGCCTATATGTGTCGGAATCCCATAAATCATCTCTCATAACATGATTGGATTCAATTATTCGAATAGTGGTTGCATACAACACACTAGATCGACACATAAGTTTCTCTAAGACTCTTTAATGTCCGTAGTCATTAGAGGTGGTGCAAAGGAACTCTTGTCCATTCTCACAATGTGTTTCCACATGAAAACCATTGGCTCTTATATCTTTGAAGTAATAAAATTCGAAAAATATGTCCATGACATGAGATAAAATAAATCGATACTTTCACTACTAGAAATTTCCCCATTCCACACTTATCTGAATTAGTCTCTATTGGGACAAAGCACACTAATAATAGTGGCTAATTCTATTACCCACTATGCAGCCACTAATGAGGAATCAGTCCCCTCTATAGCAGGTCTTATTGGGACATTGCACACTGATAATTTAACAGTGACATAACTTGAGCCAAGGCAAGACTACATTACAATCAGTGGCTTTGGAATGGCACTTATATTAGTGGCAAATTTGTGAGGCTAAATTTAAAAAAAAAAAAATTAAAAAAAGGTGACAGTCGGCACCTTTACATTCTTACTGTACTTTATACTATATTTTATACAACAATTCCATTGAAAGAAAATTACAGATGTACCCATCAAAATTTAAACATCCAAGTCTCTTCCTCCCCATAGCTAGACCTCTTATTTGATATGGACAACCTGCAAATAACATCAAGTAGTTAGTTCTTATTCTAACAAATATATAAAGTAGACTGCAAATACGATAAAGGATCAACTTGATAAATGATAATCATACAAAATTTTGAATCCTATTAACTTAACTAAAACGAAAAATAACAAGTAATACATGCCCACAAGTAAATCAGTTCATGAACTTAGTTAATTGGAATATAATTTTCGATAGATACCAAAATATTCAGGTCATGACAAAGAAAGAATGACTAAGCCATTTCTATAGTAATAAACAAACAACAAATAGAGAAAAGTAAATTAACCTAAGACAATGCTTTGTGAATTGCTTCCAAACCTCATAAATAAAACCACCAAACATAGAAGCTCTATACATATTGGTTTAGGGAATGATGGAGCCATCCTGGTTGTATGGATTTCACTCTACCATTAGCTTCCAAACCCCCAAAAGCACCTGAGCAGTGACCTATCGTAGACTGAAACACCGCAAAATGGGCAAGCAACTGCATAAATTAAAAATAAATTGTCATCATTAAAAATAACCACAGATGATTCACAAGTATTGTCATCAACTATTAAAAATAAATTGAACCGCAATATGCCATACCTTGCTCCAGCTTTGACAAGCTATTGCTGCATCTATTCATGGATAGTTCAAATTTCATGCCTTCAACTTCTCAAATATATAGATCAATAGTTATCCACTGAGATAAAAGTGAGACATCTTTTGTGACCTGAAGCAATAGAAAGAGGCAAGTTGATATAATTCTGCATAAGAGCTAGACACTCTAACAACATTAAAAATTCTACATAAACAATAATCTAAAGTTTGCAATCTAATCATGAAATCTGGCAGCAAACCCAAAGAAAAGAACAGGGAAGGGAGAGAAGATCAAAGTGAAGGGTAAACTGATGGTCTAAAACTTTACAAAACTAAGTCATGCTTATCCATCAATGTCTCTAAACAGTTTAGTAATTAATTCTATGTACCAAGTCTTGCTTTATTCCCTCCAAACATGATTTACTGCTCCCTGAATTACCAACACCATCACCATTACAATAAACTAAGTTATGTATAACAGAGATCTAATATATGCCAAAGCTAAGACTAGTTCATGCTTCAGGTCTTTTGTTGACATGAAAGGCATGTTCTAGATTTAACAGATTAATAATACCATTAGGAGAACATATATGAAATTGAGAAAGAATTTGGCATCAGTGAACACTCCCAAATTCACCAGGCTGAGATTACATGCAATCTACATGTTCTACTTCCCATAAAGCTCGGTATTGCCTCGCCACAATCTCAATCAAAAAAAGAAAATCCCTCAACGCACATTCACAAGCAGATAAACACAAATATTCCACAAAACTTTCATAAGCAAAACAATGCCTTGACTCAACTCGAGACACCATACAAACGGATATGACGAGCACAGCTAAAAAGGGAAATTAAAAAAAAAAAACAAAAAACAAAAAAAAAAAGTTTGTAACTTTATACTTATTTCTACGTTCTAATAAGTGTAAGAGAGTAAGAACGGTACCAGGAACAGCATGGCACAGATTAACCAAGGTATACGATAGATTAGTACTGTAAAACACTTTCCTGTTGCTGATTTTGTACGGTCCACATGTATAGGATTCCAAAGCCATCTGTGTCAATTTTGCACCAAAAAACCCAAATCAAAATAGATTAAATTCAGAAACACCAACAATGAGAATAAGGAAGAGTTGGAATAGGAACTACCTTAGTGGAGGCCTGGAGAAGATAAGGCATCGACTCGATAGGAACTAGATTGGGAAAGAAATTGGCATCTGGGAATGGAATTTTAGGGTTTGATGAAGAGAGAGCTCGAAGGCCTCAAGCTTGGGTTTTTAATTTGATCAAAATCCAAGCAACTACTAAACTTAACTAACAATTAGTTAAGGCCTGGAGATTAAGCGGCTACGGGTCAGATCCAGAGAGAAAAGAAACAAAGATGAAGACTTCAAAATGGACTATACAGAGAGAGAGAGAGAGAGAGAGAGAGAGAGAGAGAGAGAGATCTAGGGTTAATGAAAAATGCTAGAGACAGATCTAGAAGAACCATAGAGATAGATCTGAGAGGGAGAGAGAGGGATTTTTGTGTCGTTAGTTAAGACCTCCACTGATCCGACGATTACCGCTGAATATCAAAAAGTGAGAAACCACGTGCTATACAAATTGATGGTCCAAGTATCATAAAATATCATAAAAATTGAGCCCAATTCAAATATCTTCATCCGTCAGTTCCGCAACAGTAGTTATCAAAAAAAAAAAACCTTAACAGTACAAAGAAGGGCCCACTTGCGTGCATATCTGGACACTATCAACAGTGGGCTTCCTAATAAAATATATATTGGGGAATTCATCATACTCAATGCCCACTGATAACAGTGTAAGAAAAAAAGGACGCAATGATTTGAAAAATCAGTGTGAAACTGTTCTCCTTTCACACTAAAGATTTTTAGTGGCTAAAAAAAAGGTGCTATTGGGGAAATTTATAGTAGTGTTTTGATGCGCTCAAAGTAAGCGCGCAATTTAACCCTGAAATATCGTTAGAAGTATAAGCAAATAGGGATCGTTCTATCCGGGGATTGAGGGTACACTTGTAATTGTGAAACAAATAAAGAAAAGTATTATTTACAAAAATAAAATAAAGAATATAAATATATACAATTCTATAAACAAATAAAGAATTAAAATAATAAAGTATTATTTACAAAATAAAATAAAGAATAAATATATACAAGTAAACACAAATAAGGGGGGGATTAGGATTCTTAAAATTAAAATTAAAATAAATAAAATAAAGAAAACGTAAAAACATATATACAAGGGTGGAACGCAAGGAACAAAGATCAAAATCAATTCCATGTAATCAAATTCGATTCAAACCCTATAATTGTTCTTCCAAGTCATGAGAGAGGAGTTGATCATGTGAAACATTCGAAAGCAAATGATTTCCCATATTTTACTTTTCAATGCTAATTAACCTAAGCGAAAGCACCTAGATTAATCCTATCAAACATGCAATCAAGCCCTAGAAAGCTAGTCAATCATGACATGTTCAACGCATTAGACATAGAGAAAGGCTATCAACTCAAGTGTACAACTTAGTTATGGAAAAGTCCACCTAATTGCAATCCTCTTCAATTAAATTCGATTCTTGTCCAGAACCTTTACTACTTTTGATTCAAGTTACACAAAACGAAAAGTCGATTTCATGTTCTTAAACCTAGCACCAATTACATGCAAATCCTATAAGTGTCGACCCAAATAAGATAAACATATAAAAGTTTTCTGTAAAGCAAATTTAATCGAACAAACTCACATAAGCAACTTAGAATCACAATTATAGAATTCGAAAACTTTATTTAAACATAGAAATTGGGCTTAAACTTTGCCCTAAACATTATTGTTAACTAGAAACAAGTTCATACGAAATCAAACAAGGAAACCAAAAAGGTTACAAGGGAAAGGAACGAATTACACCGTGAGTGGAGATGGAGATGGAGAGCTAGATGGTTGGATCTTGAATCTTGGAAGCAAGCCTTCAAGGTGGATGATGGAGGATATGATCTTCACGGCTCCTTCTTCTTCTTCCTCTCCTTGCTTGAAAATGCAGAACTTTGCAACTAGAGAATGGAGAAGGAAAATGGAAAGGAAATGGAGAGACAAAGAAGATGAGATGGATGAAGGAATTTTTTTTAGAATGAGAGGAGAATGTGTTTATATAGGGAAGAAAAAGAAGAGTGAAATGATGAGTGGAAGAAAAATAATGAAAGTGGAGTATGAAAGTGATTTGTAAAATATGGAAAAGAAAGAGAAATGATGAAATGAAAGCAAAGCATGAAGGTGCAGCAACATGGAAGTGATGATGATCTATTAAAGAGATTGTAGAAAAAATATATCCAAGGAAAAAGAGAAAAGCATCTAGCTTTCTTCATGTGGGTGGGAAACATGAATATGTGGTGTTGAGCTGTTTTCAGGTCAGTTTCTTCCCCTTTATTCCTTCAATTATTTCTCCAACAAGACTTCATTATATGCCTTCGACTTCTTCATATGAAATGTTCCACTATGAGTGTAGATCATCCTGACAAATTTTCAAAGCTTCAATCCATGTGGTTGGGCCGGAAATGCTGCTGGACCTCTTACAGGTCCAGTTTTCCGGTTTTGCTTCTGTAGAAAATTGGGCTGATTGTTTGAAGGCCTTCCACTCATATTTTTCTCTGGCACTCTTCATACGAAATGATCCTTTGGGTGTCTAGAATGGATCTGGAGAGTTTCAGCCCATTTCGAGTTCATTTGGTCAGGTGGCCGCTCCTTCTTCCTTGCTTGGCTCTGATTCTCCTAGCCGGAGTAAGAAAATATTCAAGGTTGATTTTTTAGTGCATTTTCATTTTTCTCCATCATTTCTAGGTAATTATGGACGTAACACTCATTTCTTTTTCATCTACTCCAATGTACCTAAAAATAGAAATTAAGTTAAAAATCGATTCGTTAAGGAATAACTAAGCAAAATGTGAGGAATTAACATTTAAAATATCACATTAAAATGCTCCTATCATGTTTATTGATGATAGCTAATGATTACATCAAAGTTTCCATAGTCTAATCCAAAATAAAAATCTAATTAAGACAAATCATAGTCACTCTATCTATTTGGTAACTCTAATAAAATATGACCAGGGAAGTAGAGAGAGATGTCGGTGGAGTGAGGCTCTCTTAAATACCACTAATCTCAATTACTTTCCTAGACATCATACTTTATTTGATGCACCACATGAGAAAGAGTTAATACAATCGTCGTTTATTGATTAAGGCATATTGCCATTACATAATTCTTGAAAAATATAAAAGACTATTCTAAATAAAAATCTGTGGCATTTTGTCTTCATCGCCAGATTTAAAGTCTTTCATAGCTCGATATCTTGATCACCATTGACCAGGTACTCCTTAAAATACCATGAAGAGGATGCTCTCTTGATTGAGGTGTATTGACACAATATATATGGTCCCTAGGAACAATGGCATTGGAATAGTGTTACCATGGCCAAAAGTGGCGCCATGGATTCCAATCCTTATACCCTCAACGTCATGACCCCTATGGTCATGTTAGGGTTTTCTCAATCAATTGTTCTTTTGTGTTTTTTCACAATCATGCATCAATGATCTAATGCGGAGTGCTTCCGAACAATATTTCATAACTCTTTTAGAGTTTAGAGAAGCATATATTATTCCATCATGCTTCTAAGTTCGGAAAATCGTGAATGTCACTAAAACGTTTATGAGGCGCAACCCCAAAGGTTCTTCGCGGTATCCTCATTCATGTACTCATACTGGAGAGCCTTCTCCATGTGGCGCTTCATCAGGGTAAATGCCCTGGTATTATCTATCTCAGTTTAAGGGCCTTGAGTGGTTCTTTTAGAACAAGACTCCTGGATTGTAGGCAATAAATCAAGGGCAATTAGGTGGAGCTCAACAACATGAGCCCACAGGAAAATATCCGTGTCCGTAGAATCTAATGGAGTAAAATTGACCTCGTTCAAGTCTGACATCCTGGAAAGGAAAGCAAGAACGTATTTAGTTTCAGAGTCAATGCTTCCACAAAAATTAATATAAGATTTCTGAGCCTTAATGCTACCAAGAAATTGATTTCCAAGAATATTTGGATTAGACCGAAACAATGATGTTTATATGGTCATAAATCGATGCTTACAGACACTCTTAATCTGAAGCTTACGAACACTCTTAGTCTGTAATATTTTGATGCTCACGAACGCTCTTAGTTCGTATAGAGTGAATCCCCACGATTCCACTTTTAAAGAATCGAACCCACGTTAAAAGAAAGGTGGAATGTAGAAGAAGGGAGGTTGCAAGTTCCTAGAGAAAAAGAAGAGAGAGTTTTAAATTTCGGAAAGCAGAAACTTTAATTTAAAACTTACTCGTTAAAATTTGGAATAGATTCTCTTCTGAACAGCTTCCACTTCAATTGATGTACAGGTCTCAAAACAACTCTAATAGGGCTGAAATTGGAGGTCAGATAGAAGAGGCATAGGCGAACAACTTTGATGAAGAAAGAATTTTGATCTGAGGTTCCAAACTAGAAGTTTCAGGGCTTGGAAGCAGACGAATGTGCACAAGAATAGAGAAGGATGCAGTGGGTGTGCGTCGGTGCTGCAGAGGCAGCAGACATGCGTTGGTGCTACAGGGGCAGTATGGATGTGTGCTCAGGGCAGCGTAGGCGCTGTAAGGACAGGCGTGCAGGTGAGGCTAGCGTGGGCTAGGAGCTGCAGCAGTGAGGCTTGAAGGTGGCAGCAGCGGTTTTGAAGGATTTTCTGGTTTGAATTTTATTCTCGTGGTTAGGGCTCGTGCTGATAACGTGTTTAAGGAAAAGAGAATTCGAGAGAGAAATATGAGAGAATTGTCTGTATTATTATTGAGAATAGGAGCCCTATATATAGGGATTACAAAGTACAAGTTCTAATGTTACAAGGAAAACTTATCCGAGTAGGACTAGGAATTCTAGAACCTTCTCTCCTATTACTACTCCTAGTTTGATTAGGCACACATAAAACTGATTTTCCTTCAACAATGAAAAGAAAAATTTACACCTCCAAAGTCCAAACTCCAGTTAGCTTTCATGATCAACTGGGAGCACACCCAAAAAAAAAAAACAAATTCTTTTAAGATTAATGATTTCTCTGTTTTTGGTAATTATGATCGACTAATTTGAACTCTCAATTTCAAACCCCATTTTCTGTTCTTCTTCAAACAATTTGGCATTACTTGATGCAGTTGAAGTTGGATTTCCATTGGAGCAATTTAAAGAACCTTATAATTCTTGATTGCCCAGCTAGGTTTGATGAATCTTGGTCAATCCTTTTTGGGTTGAGAGAAAAGTCAGTGAAAGTAAGTCTTGACCTGTTTTTGTTTTCTGATTTCAAAAATATATTGATGTTGAAATTGCATAAATTTAAATTCAAATATTTCAAATATCATTCGGTCTATAATTTATAAAATCTAATAATAAATTTGAGATGAAACAATGAAGACATCTCAAGCTCCAAGAGCCAGTGACAACCAATTAGGAGATGGGTACGAGAAGAGAGAGAGTGAATGAGAAGAAATACATGAAGGAATAGTGAAGAAGAGGGAAGGAAGAATAGAGAGGGGATTACAATAGAGATTTAGAGAGAAAGAGAGATGTCTACTGCTTATTAGATCATATGATACATGTTTTTCTTTTTTTGTTTTCCAGTTTTGATCAAAACGTGTTTCTTCTCTTATTAATCTTTGCTAGTTTATCTTTTATTGATGATGTTTGGTTAGATGGGACTCCTGCTATTATTTAGGATGTACTCTACGAGGATTATTGTAATAGTTCTACTGTAGCCCGGGGTTCAGGTTTTATGTCCCCCCTCCCAATGCAAAATTTTAATATTAATTTAATAAATGGAACCTGGCGTGGGGCTGAGCCTCCCAGCTAGACTGGGTTCCAAACCCCATTAAAAAAAAAAAATCTTTGATTAGATAGTGATTTCAAATAAATAAGATGAAGTAGTTATTTCAAAGTTTGAATTTTAACTTCAAATTTTGTGGATAGGGATAGAATTGGAGAGAGAACTGCAAGTAAGAGGGGAGCTCTGCACCTCCCACGACGTAAATGCAGGTTTAAAAATATATATATATATATATTTGTAGAGGGGTAAAATTGTGCAAAAAATGAAGAAAATCCAAATAGCAAATTGAGAGGTCTGAACCACCCAAGCAATTTTAGCACTTCATGAAAGTTGGGTACTATATATCATGCTACATTAGAGTCAACACTATGCAAGGCTCTTTGCAAAGTTTGGAAGTCAGGGAGATGTGCTTGGAAGAATGGAGATTGTTGGTAGATAACAGAGGCAGCTCTAATCAGAATGCTTGCAGTTAGTCCCCATATTAAAAACTCCCCTTGCTCGGATTCGAAATCAAAATGATGGACAACATACTTCCATCCCCTCCATTCTCTGTCCTCAAATCTGTGATTTTCTTTCTGAACTACACGAAAGTAGAGAATGTTAATTAACTACTGATTGGCATCATGATTTTCTTGTTGAGTGCAATGGGAATTAACATGACCTTGAGAAACATCTCCAATGGGACATCAAATATTGCATCAACTTCGTCAGCGTTGAGTAGAGGCTTGAAATCTTCTATCCGGGATACGAGTCCAATTACAGGGACAACTGTGAGCAAGTGCTGCACAAATAATAGCACAATGGCACAGACTTAGTATAATCGGTTGGTTCGACTGTCATTTCTAATAAGTATATGCACATGTATTATCAGATTTGTTTATCAAATGATGTCTTTTTATTTATTCGTGTTAATTTATTTATTAAAAATAAATGAAGTTGAGAGTGAGCTCTAATTTAAATGAATGGAATACCTCACAATTTGGTGATTGAAATTTGATAACCAAATTTCTTTTCTTTGGTTTCAATAGAATGGAATTTTGTATATTGGACAATTCCATAAAGCGGATTGAAACCATTAATTAAACCAAAACTCGACTGAAAACACTGGCAATTAATTTGACAAAGTAACAACATGTGAATCCCATCATAGTTCACAAAGTCAGTCTCAAATCAGCCTGTTGAATACACTTTGGGTCCAAAAAGAGGCACAATGCCCGCTTCCAAGATCTATAGTGCTTTTGCGGTTATGAATCTTATAACTATATAGATAACAAACGTATTTTATACTTCTTTAACTCATTTCTTAACAGTCTTGTCACTTGGAACTAACCGCAAAAATTTAATTCAACAACAAAAAAATAGGAGGACTGCATCCAATGTCAGGTAACTAGCTAGTATCAAATTCTGACCATGTTACTATACCTGAGATAAAAAGAACTCTAGTTGAGCAACAACTTGAACTAGACTAGAATCTAGGCCAATCTCTTCCATGGCTTCCCTCAGTGCAGTTGCAGATTCATCTTCATCTCCCTCCTCCATTTTCCCACCTGGCAATGCTACATCACCTGTTTTCGAAACAACTTAGAAGTTCTATACCCACCTTGTACACGTAAAATGTACAAAGTGAAAATAGATCAATATAGTCAAAATGTTTTACCTGGATGTGAAGCCAAGTTCATTGATCTTCTAGTAAGAATAACTCTTAGCTCATCCTCAGGATCTTCAAAGAGGCATATCAGAACAGCTGCTCTTCTCTCCCTCATTTTTACAGAAGAAGGCACGTCATTTATGCCATGCTCAATATTTTCCTCCACTTCGTCAATTGGTTTGGGTGGTTTGTAAAACTGAAGCTGTTTGGCAAGCCTTCGGAGATTTTCGCTTCCCAAATCCTCTGTTTGGCACAGAGAGGGAGGAACTATATAAGCCATGTTATTATTTAGGCCAATTGCAATGTTCATGTTCTGCATGAGTAATATATAGAGAAGAGGAATAATGAGAGGAGAATCCATGCCTGCCATTTACCAAAGTAGCAAATCTTTACAGGACCATAAGGTAATAGAATGGGATTCAGGGAATATCTGAGAAGAATAGTCATTAGAATGGAATTTGACGCCCACGAAAATGACTTCAGAATGTTGTGATGAACTGATTCCTGGAGTGAATGGCACTGCTTGAAGTGTCGGCCTGTAATATGGTACATGATGCTGTACAACTTGTCCCAACCACGACCCCATATTTCCATATGAGCATAAGTTTTTCTTTTTCTTTCTTTTTGATTGACAGAGCTTTTTATTGATGAAAATCAAGGTGTTCCATCAAAATCAGATAAAAAGCTAGCCTCATCCCAAACAATAATATCATTACAATTTAAAGCAAGTCTAGTCAAATTATGGGCCACATTACAAGAATGCGAAATATAAACAAAATAGCTACTTGAAACACACTTAAATCCTCCTCCTCTCAAGACGTGAATCTTAGGTATAGCACATAGAAAGAAAATTAATGTCTCATACAACCTGCAACCTGTTAAAGATCATTGGAATCTCATAATGCTTCCTAGAGGAATGTCACCAAGGGACACCTCTTGCTTTCAGTACCCAGTATGCACCATCAATATGTAATGGGAAAAAAATACAAACAGTACCCGACATTTGGCCAATTAGTAACTTTAGTACCTGAAAAAAAAAATATCACTTTGGTACCTGAAGTTCAGACCCCGACCCAACATTAGTACCTAAAACACTGTTGGCCATTACGGCGTTAGCCAAGTAGCAAAATTTGAGGGGTATTCTCGTCCCTTCACTCAATCTCTTCTTCCTCTCGCTTTCTTCATCTTCTTCTTCCTCCCAACTGGGAATCTAGGATCAATCTCAAATCTTCATCTTCTTGAATTGGGTATGAATCCACCCGATGATGCTCAAGACCCCAAAGCTCTGCTGGTCCTTCATCCGCAAATTAGGAAAGGCACTTTCATCTAGGGCACGAGGGATTGCACCATTGGAGCCCGTTTCTAAAGCTCTACAACTTGTCAATTGCTTCGCTATTTTGGGTTGTGATCTCAGATCTAGAGGAGGAGGAGACAGTTTGTTTTGAAGCTTTGACTTCAAATTACGGTGAAGTTTGAGCAAGGTTTACGGCGAGATTTGATTGGTATGGTGTGGGTGGCTGGATTGATCTGGTGATGAGCTTTTGGTTTAAATTGGGGGAAATAGAAGACAGAGAGGGTATGGGTGAGAGTTTAGCATCGATGGATTCGAAATCTAAGCTTGAGGAAGAAGAAGAGATGAGAGAAACAATGAGAGTTGGGAGGAAGAAGAAGATGAAGAAAGCGAGAGGAAGAAGAGATTGAGTGAAGGGACGAGAATACCCCTCAAATTTTGCTGCTTGGCTAACGCCGTAACGGCCAACAGTGTTTTAGGTACTAATGTTGGGTCGGGGTCTGAACTTCAGGTACCAAAGTGATTTTTTTTTTGTCAGGTACTAAAGTTACTAATGGGCCAAAAGTCGGGTACTGTTTGCATTTTTTTCCCGTATGTAATTTTTGAATTCTACAAGATCAGGGGGTCTTTGGAATAAGAATAGAGGGGGGTCTTTAGAATACTCACTTCAACTAATTTAATTTAAAATTTCTTATGGGCTTGGGCTAATATCCCAAAGGCCAAGCATAGCCTTAAACAACTAGACCCATCATCTTTATTAAAGGAAAAGCACATTATGTGCCTTCGTCAAAGAAACAGACGAAGAGGGAATCAAGCAATTACAAATCACAGCTCAATCAGTATTTAGTATCATCAATGTAATTGATATTTCCGTTGTAATCCTATCCCTATATAAAGGGGTTATGAATGAAATGAGTAGACCAATTCCAATTCCCATTTTACTTTTACACGTTATCAGCACGCTCAGAGCAAATAGCCAAGAGAAAAAAAACCTAGTTTTCAAAAGAAATAAACCCAAACCCTAGAAAAAAAAACTTTTTCTTCTGCCGCTACAAAAAAAAATTCTTCTTCTTCTATCCCCGGCCGCGCACCAGTCACGCCTCCGACCAGATCGGGGACCACAAGCCGTGCCTAGCCACCTCCTGCTCTCCCAGACCGCCCCCTAAGCCTGCAACACCGGCTGACCAACCATTCCAGCCGGCCTCAACCAAATCCCATCACTGCACCGATCCAAACCGACCAGCAGCACCGATCTCAACCTGCAACCCTGCTCCAGCCTAGTTCGTTCTCCTACCCACAGCGCCGATCCCAGCACAGAATCCGGCAGCCCATCTGCAGCAGCGCCTCCGCCAACGCTCGGATTGGCCAGCCGGGATCCGCTCATCTCCTGCACCGGTCCCAGCTCCGCCCCGGCGCCCCTGCCCAGCTCCGGCCTAGCCTAGCCCCAGCGCCCCCGCGCCCTCGTCCAGACCGACTTCTACAAGAAGTTTCTTCTTCCTGCAAACTGCAAAAAAAACAGAGAGAACCAGAAAGAAGAAGACACGAAGGAGGAGGAAGAGAGGAAAAAAAACGAAGAGAAACAAAAAAAAAAAGTGGTGACCGGGCTCAAAGATCAGACCCGGCCCAAAGAAGAAGAAAAAAACAGTGTGACCCGGCCCAAATTAAATAAAATAAAAAAAGAGAGAGAAAACGTGACCCGGGCCGAAGTAAAGACCCGGCCCAAGAAAAAAAAGAGCAGGCCTCTGCAGCCCAGAGAAAAAAAAAAGCAAAGAAAAAAAAGAAACAGGCCCTGCGGCCCAGAAAAGAAAGAAAAAAGAAGAAAAAAAGCAGGCTAATAAAAAGAAAAAAAAAACAAAGCCGACTGCTAAAAAGGGAGAGGAAGCAGCCTAGTTTCATAAGCCCAAAAACATCGCTACGCACTCCTGCATCAACACGCGCGTGCGCTAGGATTGTTTTATTTTTCGAAACCAAGTATGTTCTCTTTAATTTATTTAATTTCATACTATGGTAAATTCTCATTATTTATTTTCTTGAGTATGCTATATACTTTATTGTTTATGCTTTTATTATAAATTTTTCGAGCATGCTTAGTTAGATTATATTAATTATTTTACGCATGCTTTGTCATTTATGCTTTATATAATTATCTTTAAGCCATGATTATATATTTGATTTTTGAGCGTGCCATATACATCTATATATATTGTTATATATTATTTATGAAATTTTGAGCATGTTTTTATTTTATTTACGCTTATATAAATTATGTCTACGCATGCTTTGTATTTTACTATTGTTTACATTTTATTTTACGCATGCTATATTATTGCTATTATTATGTGTAATATATAATTTGTTGTATATTTGTGAAATTTGAGCATGCCATGTAGTTTATTTTTATATGCTATATTTAAATGTGCTATGATTATTTTTAATGCAACATATCAATACCGTTTGGCCATGATAATGAAAATTCATGCGCATTATACACACACTTACTGTGATAAAATATTTTCACATAGCATCGAAAAAATGTGTGACCATTACGAATCTTGGTCTTGAAATCTAATTCATACGTTTGGAAAATAATTTACGTGGATGTCTTTATGACTGCGTAATTTATATCTTCTCTCTTGTTTTATGTAGATGGCTGATCCAACTCGACCTGAGTTTGACATCTTGGACTCAGAAGGACTTGAGTACCATCGTTGGGTTTTCGATATGGAAACTGCTTTTGTGGCAAAAGACTACACTGCCACCATTACTGATCCCAAAGATGATGAACTATCTAATAAGGTGAAAGCAGATGCCTTAATTTTTCTGCGGCGACATATTGATCCTAGCCTACGCTGGGAGTACCTTCAGTTGCAGACACCCAAAGCACTGTGGGATGCCCTTAAAGGACGTTTTGGGAACATTCACGATACTTTGCTGCCAGGACTGGCTGTTCAATGGAATGGAATCCGCTTGCTTGACTATAAAAAGGTCAATGACTTCAACAAGGACATGTTGCGCTTAAAGGCACGTCTCAATTTCTGTGGAAGGGAAATCACAGAAGATGATATGATCTACAAGACTCTTACCACCTTTCCTAATTCAGCTTTTATACTAGCGAACCAGTATCAGTTTGATTATGACAACAAAAGAATCACAATCTTCAATAAGTTGATAAGCCTACTGCAAGTGGCTGAAAAACAAAATAAGATTCTCTTGAATAACAATGCCAGACCCACTGGGACAAAGAAAATTCTCGAGGCTAATTATGGAAAAATGAAAGGTGGAAGTAACTCCAATGCAAGGGGGTATAGACGTGCTGATCCCTACCCACGTGGTAACAATGCACCACATGGAAAGGGACATGGGGATAATGGAAACAAGATGCCAAAGGAAAGAGTTGACAATGAACCATGCTATAGGTGTGGATTCATTGGGCATTGGTACAAGAACTACCAAGCAAACAACAGAGTAGCAGCCAATTACAAGAGGTATAGAGAGTCTAAAGAACAAGTGGCTCACTATATGGAAGAAGGAGGTCATGACCTAGCCGTCAACCTTACAGTTGCAGACTCTAATGGCAAAGAGGAACTTGCTAAGTCAATGGATGCTCTCAATCTTGACTGGTCTGCTTTATTCATTTTATTTTCCAAAGACAGTTGTGAAGGCATAATGCCTCATTTTTAATTAGACTATTGTTTGGTCTTAAAGTTTATTTTCAATCATGGGTTGATGAATAAGATTTCTGAACAAGACCTTGATTTGATTATCGTTAGCTTATTAATAAATTTTGAATTTTATTCTGAAGCACTGAATTTATTCAAATTTATTTACTATACACATATTTACATGGTTCGACATAGCACTATAAAGATGTAAAGCAATACATCTAGAGAAAAATTATTAGAATGAAAAGAATACTATTCTACGCAAATAGAAATACTCTAAAGAATATGAGTTATATTTTCTAAATACCTCCCATTTATTTATAGGAATGAATGGAGGAGAACTTGAGTGCTTAGATGATAGTGGGACTACCCACACAATATTAAGAAATAGGTAATTATTCATTGAACTAATAGCCTATAATTCCTCTGTGCCTACGATGATTGGATTATCACAACTAATAAAATGGCGAGGAATTGCCAAATTTTTGCTGCCTAATGGCGCCACATTTCAAGTCACAGACGCTCTATATGCACCAAGAGCTAATCGAACCTTGTTAATGTTTCAAAGCAATTTGTGCCAACGGTTATCATGTAAAAACACACCGTGAGAATGGAACTGAATATCTTGATATTACATCTAATGACTGTGGAAGGAAACACATCTTAGAGAAACTTATGAGTCAATTTAGTGGACTGTACCTCACTACGATTTAGATCATTGAATCCTATACTGTCACCAACAATGAAATGTGGGACACTGACTCATACAGGCTTTTGCATGACCGCCTATGTCACCGAGGTTGTGACATGATGATCCTTATTTTTCAAGAACTCACACGGACATCCCTTCTTTCGAGTGAAAAATGGGAGAAAAATCCGCCACACTACAAGGTGTCGGTTCTAGGATTTCTCAAATGTAGTCATTGCTTTTCTGAAGTACCAGAAGCACTACCTCCCTCCCATTATGTCTCATTGACTATTTCAAAGGTACATCACTCGTTTTGCAAAGCCTGCTCTTTAGCAAAAACAGGATCGAGACCTTCCTATGCTAAAGAAACAAAACAAAACATTCCATTCTTACAAAGGATACAAAGAGATGTCTGTGGACCTATCCATCCAGAATGCGGACCATTCAAGTACTTTATGGTTCTGGTGGATGCTTCGACAATCTGGTCACATGTCGTTTTATTGTCCACAAGAAATGCTGCAATACTCCTAGCAGAGATTATACATTTAAGGGCTCACCACCATGATCACCCTATCAAGTCTATAAGGCTTGATAATGCTGGAGAGTTTACATCAAAAGCATTTGATGATTATTGCATATCTATTTGGATCGATGTAGAGCATCCTGTACCCCATGTGCATACACAAAATGGTCTCGCAGAAGCCACCATCAAAAGGCTATAGATGGTGGCTAGGGCATTGATTATGCGCACCAACCTGCCTATATATGCATGGGGTTATGCAATATTGCACGCAGTTTTACTTATTCATTTAAGACCCACAGCTAGCCAACCATTTTCTGCGTACCAGTTGGTAACTGGATATGAGCCTGACACTTCGCACTTACGCATATTTGGTTGAGCAGTATATGTGCCTATTGCGCCCCCACAGCGCACCAAAATGGGTTCTCAGAGACGATTAAGTATTTATGTTGGATACGAATCCCCAACAATTATCTACTATTTGGAACCCTTGACAGGCGATCTCTCTACCGCTAGATTTGCGGATTGTCACTTTGATGAGACAGTCTTCCCGTCGTTAGGGGGAGATAGGAAAAAGGATTTTCCAAGGGAACGACAGGAATTGTCGTGGTTTGTCCCCACTCTGTCTCATTTTGATCCCCGCACTTCACAAAGTGAAAGTGAAGTGAAAAGAATAATCGATCTTCAGAACGTAGCAGATTCGATGCCTGATGCGTTTACTGATATCGTAAAAGTGACGAGATCACATATACCAGCTGCAAATGTGCCTGCAAGGTTAGAAGTCCCCAATAAGGGGCACGGTGCCGCAGATAGAGGCACTGCAACTGCACTTAGTGGAGGTGTGGTTGAGGCCGTGGCTCCCCAAGGAAGAGGGGGAGGTCACTTGGTTCAATTGACATTCACCCAAGGAAGAAGAGGGTGGGTAAGGCACAAACCAATCATCAATGTATAGAATCCCTCTCATGAGATTGTCTCTGATTATAGTTATGTCCATGAATCAATACTGGAGGACGATCCGATGTTTGAAATGATTCCAGAGAACAAAGAAATCTCAAAGGATTATGACAGTACGTATGAGTTGATAGAAAGATCTTCCATACACATTGATGATATATACTGTTGCTCAAGGAATCATAGAGCACGATGATATCAAACCACGCTCTATTGAAAAATGTCAACAAAAAGCAGATTAGCCTAAATGGAAAGAATCAATCCAGGTAGAATTAGATTCTCTGACAAAGAGACAGGTATTTGGTCAGGTAGTGCTAACCCCACCAAGTGTAAAGCCTGTAGGACATAAATGAGTCTTTGTCAGAAAGCGTAATGAGAAGAATGAAGTCCTGAGGTACAAGGCTCACCTTGTGGCGCAAGGTTTCTCACAACGCCCTGGAATTGACTACGAGGAGACATACTCTCCCGTAATGGACGTTATAATGTTCCGCTACTTAGTTAGCTTAGTAATTTCCGAAGGACTGGAAATGCAGCTCATGGATGTGGTTACTGCATATCTCTATGGGGATCTAGATTCAGAGATATATATGAAAAGTGCCTAATTGCCTTACATTACCCAAGTCAAGTGACTCTAAACCACAGAGTGCGTTTGAAATTAAGTTGAAACGCTCACTTTACGGATTGAAACAATCCAGACGGATGTGGTATACCCGTCAAAGTGACTACTTGATTGGGAAGGGATATAAGAACGATGAATTATGCCCCTACGTATTCATAAAGAAAACAAGTTCCAGATTTGCAAATTGTAGTAGTATATGTCATAACTGGTACTGTTGATGAAATAAGAGAAACCGCAAGCTACTTGAAATCCGAATTTGAGATGAAGGATCTTGGGAAAACTCGATTCTATCTAGGTCTTGAACTAGAACACCGAGTTTGTTATTAATCCACCAGTCTGCATATGTCCAAAAGTCAGGCGATATAACATGGACAACGCACATCCTGCTAGCACTCCCATGATCGGTCAAAGTTTGGATGCAAGGAAAGATTCATTTCGTCCAAAGGAAGATGACGAACAAGTGTTGGGAGCTGAAATTCCCTATCTAAGTGCAATAGGCGCATTATTGTACTTAGCCCAATTTACTCGACCAGACATTGCATTCTCAGTGAACTTGTTAGCTAGATTTAGCTCAGCGCCAACGCAGCGTCACTGGAATGGTATCAAGAACATTTTCGATACCTAAAAGGAACCATTGACTTGGGACTGTTCTTTCCCTACAGAGAGACAAGAGGGACCGCAGATGGAACTGCAATCCCTAAAGGAAATGTTGATAGCAAAAACGCCACTCACTACACTAAAACGCCAAATGACGTTTTGGTCGGTTTTGCTGATGCTGGATACGTATCTGACCCACATATCGTTCCCAAACTGGTTATGTATTTACCAATGGGAACACGGCGATATCTTGGAGATCAACCAAGCAAACCTTTGTGGCTACCTCCTCGAACCACTCAGAGATCATTGTTCTACATGAGGCAGTTCTTGAGTGTGTATGGTTAAGAACTATCATTGCACATATTCGAGGGACTAGTGGTTTGAGTTCTACCACTGAAGAGCCTACTTGCATTTACGAACACAATGCAGCTTGCATCAAACAGATGAAGCTAGGTTATATTAAGGGTGATAACACAAAACACATATCGCCAAAGTTGTCCTACAATCAGCAACAACAGACTCTCCTCAAGATTCAAATTAATCAAGTAAGGTCTGAGGAGAATGTGGCAGATTTGTTCACCAAATCATTGCCTAAGGACACATTTGAGAAACATGTGAAAAGCATAGGAATGCGAAGACTTTCCAAGCTCACTTGATTAATGTAATGATCAGGGGGAGATGTAGACGTCAGGGGGAGTCTAACACACACATGTCATTCTCAAATGTAGAAGGTGCGTTGTGCTCTTTTCCTTCGACCAAGTTTTATTTTTGTCCCACAGGGTTTTTATTGTTACTTGGCAAGGTTTTTAGTGAGGCAACAACTCATGCACCATTTCGTCTTTGACTTGGCACAAGGGGGAGTGTTAAAGGAAAAGCACATTATGTGCCTTCGTCAAAGAAACAGACGAAGAGGGAATCAAGTAATTACAAATCACAGCTCAATCAGTATTTAGTATCATCAATGTAATTGATATTTCCGTTGTAATCCTATCCCTATATAAAGGGGTTATGAATGAAATGAGTAGACCAATTCCAATTCCCATTTTACTTTTACAATCTTTTATTTATTTATTTTTTAATGATCAAAAGACCCACCATCTTTGGTTATAAAATTTTTGGATTGACCAAAAAAAAAAAACTATGGGTATTCAGTTAGGCACCGACATATGTAGTAATTAAGGTTATGTTAATCAAATATGCTTATGCTAAAAGTAGCTTAAGGTTGAGTGAGAATCTCGATTCCAGTTATGGCTTTATGCAACTGGAATTCCTTGTTTTACCTAATTAGGAATCTTGAATATACATAATTGGCTAGCTAGCTAGCTTTTTCTTCATTACTTGCGTTAATGAGTTAGTTGCTGTCCAAAACCAAACAAGCAGAACTGCTGTTGTATAAAATAAAAGATGCTAATTATTTGAAAGCCAATCGTTTATATGTACTTTTTCTTCATATATGTACTTTCTGTCGGTTCTTCATTTTTCACGTGTTAACCTTGCATCCACAACGTACACAGGTATATGCAGCTAGCTATTGCAATGGCAAATCTATATGAGCAACTGTCACTGTGCATAAGATCTAGAGAGTAGAGACTAATCAAATCATTCCTTCGTCAAGAGAACTTGCAAGAACTTCACCTTCAATGATGGCAGCTATTGCTCCGTTCTCGCCTTCCTTGGCTCCCAACAAGTCTGAAGACGATGAAGTTCTGATCCTCGGTGACCCGAAATTCGCTCTCAACGGTGAGCTTTTGTTGCTTTTTCTGGTCCTGCTGTTCGCCACCTTGTTCATCGTTCTCATAGTCTTTCTCTACGGAAGGAATCATCGTAATCAGTGAGGATCGATCCATTCTTGAGGAAATAATTCTTGTATTTTTAGTCTTGAATCTAGTGATTAATGGTGTGCAATAACTATCAGTAGATTCTTGGTGTAATGTTTAAACTCAGCGTTATGTACGCATTATTGTTTCAATTAATTAGAATATGCATTGCAAAACTGATTGAATCATATATGTGAGGATTAACATGTAGTCTAGTGGTTGAACATCCCAAACCAAAAAGAAAATTTGACTCTATAAAATAAAAAGAGATATTCATAGAACACACTCATGGAAACAATAAAAAAGCAAAAAAAAAAAAAAAAACCATATAAAATAATTTCATTTTTCTTTTGAAGTATCTAACGGCATCACTACTAGTCCTGAAGGTGAACTTTTTTATAAGACATCTAACTTACAAAAAAAATAACTCATGTCACTAAATTAAATGATGGTCGATGTGTAATGTACTTAATTTGGAGTGCAAATTACGGGAAACCATAATACACGCAGTGGTCCGGAGTGATATTATTGGCACATGTGACTCATAGTAATTTCTGATTGGTCTCTTAAATTCATTTTTCTTTTCTTTTTTAACCCTCATGTATTGTCCCCACCACATTCGAGTGATATTATTGGTTAGGACCACTACATGACAGTGCCACGTGGTACTCCGGGACCACAGAATAATTCCTGGCAAATTACTACTCATACTTTCAAGATTATAAGAATGGAATTTGAAACTTAGAGCCAGAAATCTCATACACTTTGGCCATGTTTGGTTCGCGGAATTAGGGCCTTGGGAAAGGAAAGCCATTTATTTCCTTTGTTTGGAATGGCAAATGAAAGGGAAATGGCTTCCAAAGGATGGAAATTATTCTATGCACCGACGGTGTAAGTGACCCAACCCTTATAATATAATCTCAACCCTTGATATTTATTATCAATTTTATTTTTAATAAACAAAAAGTGTATTTAATGCAATCTAACCATTCATTTATGTTGGTGTAAGTGCACGACGGTGCTCTGAATAATCTCTCTCCAAAGGAAAGGAAAAGGGAAAATGGTTTCCCCCATCCATCATAGGATTCACTTTCCCTCTCAGTTTCCTGCATTTATTATAAAAATATATGACTATATCCCTGGACTTTCCAAACACGGGAAAGGAAAATTGATGGGAATTGCAATTTTCCATGCAATTCCTTACTCTTTCCATGCTTCTTTTTCTTTCCTTTCTGCGAACCAAACGAAGCCTTAGTCATTGAAGAAAACCAAAAGAATGACATGAAAAAATTTCAAGAATTGAGAAAACCAGATCGGCAACCGATCACTATGGGTTTAGGGTTTAGGGATCTATTATTCATGCTTGGAGTCTTCGGATGCTTCTCTTACACGTCCAAGTTGTTTTCTCACTTTTCTGATGAGTCCAATGCTTCTCATGTAGAGTTTCAACAGCTTCCTTTGTAGATCTTGATCGAATTTCTTAACTTGCAAATTAAGTCATTTTAAATTTAGTTGATTGGTTTAGGATATGTGATATCACCTAACCAATAAGAGCCTGCCACCTAACCAATAAGAGCCTGCCACGTCATTAATTTTTTTTAATAATTTTTTTTCTCTATGCTTCTCACAGGTTGAGCTATTACTTTGACTCTTTTTTTCCTTCTTTACTCCAAGATACCAAGAAATACACAAACAAGTAAATTGCTTAAGAGAACGAGCTAAGGCTCATAGAGAATATGATATAAATTATAGAGAAATTAAGCACCTATCAAATTATTTTGACCATATTAATTTTGGCACTTGCAATCATATGTTGCACTTAAGGGAAAAAAAAAAAGTAAAAGTTATAAATAGTCCATGCTTGTGGTTTAAAAATATTTAATTTTACCCCTGTAGTTTGCGAAACTAAATAATATTGATCCAAATGATATTTTTGACAAAACCCCTCATATGCAAGGATAAATTTGTCATTTCAATTTAAAATAGTAAAAGAAATTAAATAAAATAGTATTTGAAAATGAAACTAAAAAAATAGGAGGTGGTGGAATTCTGGTTTTTATTTATTTTTAATTTCATTTCCTATAAAATTTCTAATTTATTTTGTTTTCGTTATATTTTTTTATTGAGAATATGACAAACTTATCCTTACAGATGACTTGCACATGGCAAAGTTTTTGTCAAAATTAGCTTTTGGACCAACTTTGATCAATTTCGCAAATCTCAAAGGTAAAATTAAACATTTTGAAACCATAAGATTAATATTGAGTATCACTCTAAATCACATGGACCATTTCTAACTTTTACCCAGAGAGAGAGAGAGAGTCTTGTACAATGTATTAAATTAATAATGGGGATCTCGGCAGGGAATATATGGAGGCAATGTCCCCAATTGTCATTTTTACGTGGTTTTTTTTTTTGTCAAAATTTTTTCGTGTAAATCACATTACAAGAAAATTCAATAAGTTTTCGGTCCAATTAATGAAACGCTACATTAAGAAATATATTTCGCAATTTGGTATTGCTAATAATTTAGTTTTAAAGAAATTTTATATTGATCTAAAATACCATTTACGTTCCAAATGAAACAATTTAAGTTTATTTTACTGAAGGTTGAATTATTATAAAATAGGGCAGAAAGTGCACGGGCGAGGGGCAGTCGTTATCATATATAGCAGAAATATAAATGCATGCCTTGGATAAGTTTCCATGTATGCCTAGATGCACCAGGCTAAATTAGTTGTATAAGAGAAGCCCAGATAAACCATGAAAATGCACGTACCTACTTGCTCCTCTAGATCATCTCCAAGAGACCATAGTGAGCACACTCTCCCTCGTCTTGTGTATTCTCTTTTGTTCTTTGCTTTTAGCCACTGAACTTGGTTAACATATATGTCAATATGTCATGGCATAATGTGCTATTCCTTTTGTTTTTGTATATGCAGGTAAAAGAAGGTTTCATCTTCCAGCGTACGAGTTGTGAATGGATTCAGAATCTAAAACGATTCCTGCTTGGTACGACGATGAGCCCTTAATTGACATGACTGAAGATCTTGATGATGAGCCATGGGGAAACAAAGAAACCCAAATTATTGAAGCACATGATCATGAGGCTTTAAACGCTGTGCCAATAGAGTGGTGAGTTTGCTGTTTCATATTTATATTGTAGGTGCTAGTTAATGCCCATGATCAGTAATATTTTAAGGTTTATAGGAAGCTGATTTCAGTTCTCATTTTACCATAATTCATTTATGTTTTTTTTTTCTGTATAAGTTGTTGGATTTGCGAATAGTATATATCACAAATCGAGCAGCCGAGCTAGTATCTAATTCTCCAAAAAAAAGTGTGAAGAGAAATACAGACGTTGAACAAGTACGTGCAATATGTCGTAGTTATTGAAGTACTTTTGTTTTTATTTGTTTGATCAGGAGAGACTCTAGTGAGGACTTTAAATGAGGACTTTCAAATCAACAGTTAGATGTGTGATCTTAATTTTAGTTGAAATATTAATTCTACAACACACATATTTATCCAACTGTTAATTTAAAAGTCCTCATGATCGAACTCCTTATTTTAAGATCCTCATTAGCGAAAATTATTCTACCCACCGAGGTGGGTGGTCACCCAATAACGTGGCAACAAACTATGCACGTTGAGGCGACTAACCAATATGAACCCTTGGATCAGCCGTTAGTTAACAAAGAAGAAGGATGTCAGTTTTTGAAACAGAGTTGGCCAAAAAAGTTGTTTGTCGACATGGTAAAATTCCAAGGGATAGGTAAACTAGAACTGTGAACATATTCGATGTCGGCGACGGGCAATCCATACAAGAGGGCTGATCCATGTTGCATTGGATCTTGGGCGAGGTTTGGTGGTCGTAGGAGGTTGATATCCAGATCTCTCAGGCCAAAATCGAAGTGAGGTTGGACGGGCGCCGTCGACGGAAGGTAGTGGTTGGGTTGAGGATGGTGGGATAATTTCTATTGAGTGGAACGCAATAGTAGCCTTGCAGCCTCGTGCAATCTATAATCTATAAGTGTTTATATGGTATGACTTTGGAGAGATTGAATATGGAGACAAAGGCAACAATCGTCTGTTAGATGCTTTTGTCTTCAAATCAAGTTCTACAATTTCACCTTCTTTTGAATCCTTTGGGTTTTTCGATTCAACATCAGTCACTTCAAGGTCGAAGTATGTCAAGATTGATGAACAAATGGCATCCTTTGCGATCTCTGCAACACTTTTGGGTTCAGTAAGTGGCCAAATCCTATATTCCCATCTTGATTAATTGCAATTGTACAATTACCATTCAGAGATGGATACCATCACTAAGCTGCTAATGTTGTTCTGGTCCTGAAAGCACAACTCGAAAGGTCAAAAGGCCCAGAACCCAGTAACCCAGACATTGGATTTCCAGTGACTGGAACTCAGATTTAATCTTTCGCCAACTCATAACTGTCGCCGACGACTAAACCATTGACATCGGACATCACTAGCAGATTTGGCTGATTCCATCTCTCCTTCCCAAAAGTTTTTATGGCCAAGGGAAATATTGGATTGATTCATATTGTATAGCACGTGCAAGGCATTTAATTACTCCATTTACTAACCTCCACCCTTTTTTTGTGTTTTCCTCACCAAATGATCATGGAAGTCAAATCCTAGCTAACAGCGCGTGTATTACATGCACTGTTAAAGACCCAAGGTGAGCACCCACTTGGGTGGGTGGAAGAAGTTCCGCCTCATTAGAGTCTCACCTTTATTTGACATATGATTAAAACACAGGTTGTGTTTTGATTTGCTAAATTTTTACGTTTTTGACGGCCTAACAAATTGTTTTTATTTTTACATTTTAATATTGATGAGATTGTTTAGGTGATAACTCTTTCTATGATGCTGCTTGATCTAGGGGTATGATATTATTTGTAATTTCACCCATTCTTAATACAACCGAAATTTCATTTGAAAAAGAGATGCTAATAAAATGATTTCTACCCAAAGCTTTCCAATTTTTTTTACGTATGACTTATATTACTGAATATCCCCATCAAGTAATTTTGAAAAATACAAAACGGGTTGGTTCTAGACCTGTCAATGGATTCTATTTTGATTCAGATTCGAATGGATTCAAAAATTAAAATTATTATTTAAAATTTAAAAATATCCATTATATATAATAAACATATTGGACTATTGGACCAGATATCCGTTAATCCGCCGAATACGGATGAGCTATTAACGATCCGCGGAATATTAGACCAAATATAGTCTGCATAGCAAGATATTATCAGCTTCAGGCATCACCCTCACAGTTTGTTGCTTGGGCTCTCACCCAAAACGCGTTTTACTATAGGAAGGCTAGGTGAGTCTGTAGATATAAGACACATCACCTCTCTTCTCTCTCGGGCTATGTGGGATCCTACAATTAATCCATCTCTTTTAGGGACCCAAGGTCCTCGTCGGCACACTTCCTGCTTTGGAAGTGGCTTTGATACCATTTCGTCACAGCCTAGTCCACATAGCAAGATATTGTTCGTTTCGGGCTCTACCCTCATGGTTTTGTGTTTGGGTTCCCACCCAAAACGCGTCTTATTATAGGGAGGTGAGTCTGCACATCGAGGGCACAACACCTCTTTTCCTCCGAGTGATGAGAGATCCTACATCAGGTTGAATTTTGTTGTTACTAAACGAATTCATATTTAAGTCTATCCGCTCTAAACCCTGTCCATTTACAGGTCTAATTGATTCCATATAATGCAATATCTCAAAAACTGAAAATTTTGGTTTAAGTAATATTTCACAACAACAAAAAAAAAAAGAGAGTGATTTGACAATTTTGGTGGCAAGATGGTACACAACTAAACCGACCATAAATCAATATTTGATGACTTGAAACCAGTACAGCAGTACTGACATGCAATTGTTATTTGCCATGTTAAAGCCACAATGCGCTAAAGCTGCAGCGAATTTCAGAAATAGACCACACCACCAAATCGAAGGAGAGCGTTTAAGAACATGATGAGACAGAAGAGCCTTCCAAGGAAGGTATGCATAATGCAACCCCAAAGTAACTCCTAGATTTTGGTTATTTGTAATGGATTATAGATATGGGCATAATTATTAAATGATAATGGATGATTTGCAGTTGAGTCTGTTGCACTGATAGCGGAAAAGAGATGGGCTGAGTACGATCGATACCGCGCAGCAGCTGCAAGCAAATTGAAGTAGGATCCGCATTGATGGAGATGACCAGCCTATATATTCTGGATTGCCGGAAATTACTGCTCTGCCAGCTCTAAGCAATAGCTTCCATGATGCATGGGTCATGGGAGAAAAGTTTAAGAAAACAAATTGTTGTAGTCTTTCATTATGTGGAACTTATGTCTTTCTGTTGTTGGTCTTACGTTAATTACTTGTATACCTACAAAAAAATTATGGATTTTACATTAATTGAAGTATAGCAGCCGCGAGTCCGATCGTGCCCATTGTCTTTTCATCTCCATCCTCAATTTGAGATTTCGAGGCCCAAGCAAAATTGTAAAATTTCGGCCTATATTTCAAATTATTGTGATATTTTTTAGAGCTTTTCTATTTGAACCTCCAAATTTACTCACTTGACCTCTATGCTTTTTACACCTCTTATCAAATCTTCAAATACTAAATTTACTCACTAAACCTCACTAAACTTCCTCAAACAACCTCACTCATATAATTTGCAAAGAAATTATTATCTTTAAGATAAAAATTTTAGTCATTTCAATGATTTAATCACTCTATAAATCTTAACTAAATATACATTTCTTAATCAAACTTGAGTTTCAAAAATTAATATCTAATCAATAAGAAAATGCCATGAACTATTATGTTTTTTTTTCTATTTTAGCTGTGCAAAAAAAAAAGGAAATCATTTATTTTTATTCTCAAAAAAAAAATCATTCGTTTTTTAATGTTTATTTTTTGCTGTATTTTTTGTACTACATGATTAATTATTTAAAAAAATTTAGTTTTTTTTTTATTTTTTTTTTCTATTTTAGCTGTGCAAAAAAAATCATTTTTTTTATTCTAAAAAAAAACATTCATTTTTTAATGTTTATTTTTTTTTTCTGTATTTTTTGTTACCACATGATTAATTATTTAAATATTTTTAGTGTCTGTTTTTTTTTACAAATATAATGGATTGACTTAGATTTAGGTTATAAATCATAAGATGATTTATTTTGTTTTCCTCACCAATATGCGTTCAACATATATATCATACATTTTTATGATACATGATCTTAATCATATTTTTAATTCTTATTAAATATATATGAATGCTTTAATGAGTATGTAGTGAAATTGGAAAATGAAAATAGATAAGGAAAATAATAAGGAATACAATCTAATATTATTGAATTGGAAAGTCTACATAAAATCAATATAATATATTTTTGGTATAATTATTGTCCTTAATAGTCATTTTATAGTAGGTTATATATGTCATTTAATAATTCATAATAAAATGAGATCAAGTGAGCAAATTTGGAGGTCATAATAGAAACTCTTTATTTTTTATTTTATTTTTTTGGACAAAAAATTTGGGCAAGAGAGAAAGCTATTCTCCTGCCAAGTCCCAGCCGTTGTTCCAGTAACCCAACTTCCAAACTGGGGAGTACAAGCAGCACAACAGATGAGCGGGGGCGGGTAGACCACAGGCATAATGCCATGTTGGACTACCATGAGACGTATCTCAAAAACTCTCTTGCTCAACTGCAGTACACACACCAGTGCATCCAGAAATCCTGATAGGTAGCTAGAGTCATATGCTTTAACCCAATTACCCACCAACAAGAGACTGCTGGCAATGAAGATTGAACTTGGATTGTGACTCAACCACAGGCACACCCTTGCCAATTGAACCAACCCTTGTGGACATATTATTGCGATATTAGCATCTAAAAAGTTAAATAGTAGTCATTACTATTCAGCTACACGAAGAAGAACATAGCTGAAATCGGAGGGTTTACAAATCGGATCGATTCATCTTACCTATTCGATCTATTTTTGTTTTATTATTATTTTTTAATTAGAAGGGTTTACAAATCGGATAGATAAGATGATATTTTTAGTATGACTTCGTCATTAGGTAGTGGGTGCTCTAACCACTGAGCTAACACCAATTTTTATAACCTGTTATATATAATTATATATTAGCTTTCAATTAGGATACGGATTCCTTGCATGATACGTATAGGTTAAGCCGACTCACTCTAAAGTAACCGACTCAAAAGACGTATAGAACAGACTGATCTTTCCCAAGTGATTTCACCACTCTTACAACCCTAGCCTAATCAGAATCACCACTCTTGCAAAAAGAGAGCACTTGCTTTCGATTACGTTTCAAGAAAATTAACCTGTGAGATTTTGTTTGGAACCATGTCGTCAAAGAAGATGATCACTCTGAAGAGCTTGGACGGACGGACTCTTGAGGTGGAAGAAGCGGTGGCAAAGAAGTCGCCTATGATCAAGAAAATGATTGAGGATGAAGACGTGATGGAGGATGAGGTTGATGACGAGGACAACGACAACGTCGTTCATCTCCGGAAGGTGACTCACAAGGTTTTGGACAAGGTCATGGAGTACTGCAAGAGGCATGTTAACGAGGACGAGAAGGTGGTCAATGAGGACGAGCTCAAGGCGTGGGATCAAGACTTTATTGTCAAGACTAACAAATCCACCCTCTGCAATCTTCTTCTTGCTGCGTACTACTTGAACATCCAGAGCCTGCTACTCCTGCTATCCAAGAACGCTGTTCACAAGACAGGTGAGGATAAGACAATGGAGGATATGCGAATCCTTCTCGCATGTCAACAGTGAATCTTTTGCGGCAGTTTTTTTTTTTTTTTAATTGCGTCAATTCTTTTTCCATGTTTTTAGGGTGCTGCTACTCCTGGAACCTCTTCCTTCTTGCTTTTTGTCTTGGGAGGACTGAGGAGTATAGGCCTCATCTCCCCGGCCCCTCGCTAGCTTGTTGTAAACTCTACATCTTGATACTAATAAAATATTAATTACCTTCTTTTTTTTCCTACTAAATTTGGAAATGGGGAGTAGGGTTGACATTTAGGAACATGTTTCCCATATCCGCACAACTTACATTCACCGCCCGGAAATGATGGTTTCGTTCAGGTTCGGGTATTGGGCGGCTATAAGCCTATAACCAAAGCCGTTTCACCAACCAATTTTCGCACTGACCTTCATCACCCGTCGACACTGATGGTTTCGTTCTGGTTTATTGGTTTGGCTGAAGCAAACCGGTTTTTATAATCAAACCCAGTTCTGAACAAAATTCTCTCTGCATTCTTTTCTCTCTCCCCGCTTTCTTTCTGTTCTCCTCTTCCTCTACCAAGATATATCAACTACAATTATAATTAGCCTCCAAAGTAGCTAGCAATATGTTAGATTGTACAAATTTTTTTGTTTTGTTTTTTTCTTTTCTTTTCTTTTATATGGGATGGCCGGATGATTTGTTTTGAGAAATGCCAGATATATAGTAATTGCCAACCCCTAGTTCCCTGGATACTCGCTCATCCATGCACGTAAAGTAGATTCTACCTTTTTGATACTAATATGTAGTTTTTATCACTAGCTATTTAATTGTAACTTGTCCGACATTAAATTGATCAGCGAAGGGGAAAGAGGCTTCTCCATCCTTAGAAAAGGACCACTTCCACACACATACACACACGTACACTCCTCCACATAAACTTATCAACATATATACCTAACTAGTCATGATTATGTACGTAACTACGTTCGATTGATCCAGAATAATTACGTTCTTGGGAGTTTCTTCATTAACCCAGAAAAAGTTGATAAGAAAAAGAGAATAATCAAAGGAACTGCCATTACCAAAGCAAACTACTCATGCATGGTTGTTGTGACTTGTGAGCCATCTACAAACTTATACTTTATCTCCTAGTAAATAGACACGTACAGATTTTCATATTCAAAGGGACCAAAAATAAAGCATATGTCAATCATGGGATATTAAATAGTAAGAAATTTTTTGCCAAATTCCAACTGATTCTTGTTCAATATATGGCAGCACAACATGCTAAAGAAGGCACAGCCATTCAATATAGAAGAACAAGAAAGAAGGAAGTTTGTATATATGACAGTACTAGTTCATTTATAGGACAATTAATCGCAATAACAAGGCATAATATTGTAATTTTGAGCAAGTACCTCAATATCTCACTTAGAATACTGTCCCATTCATATAGTCAGATCCAGAGTACTTGCTCAGTTAACTGCCTCTCTGCATATATATTTAAGCTCCTTATATCTTCTTCATTGATTTTATTCCTCCACCCTTCTGATTTTTGCCGATGCCGGTGAGTACAATGACAGAGAAAGACTAGTGCAATCAACTTCATCGTCCCTCATAGTAGTACTTCTCGGACTCTCGTCATTCTTCTTCGTTGTTAGCCTGAGAGACAGATCTAAATCAAGATCGCAATCCGAAGCCTTCCTTTTCAACGTCTTCAACTCTTGTAGATTGGTTGGTGTGCTGCTCAAACTTGTAAAGTGATCCTTCTCTTTGGGTTGCACATGGGTTGTGGGATTAAGATGATCAATGAGACTCTGCCTAGTTTGATGTGCTTGCAAGGACTGTCGACGAATGTTATACAATTGATTGCATTCGTCTTTGAGTGTATGAGTTATCCAAGTTGGTACTTGTTCGGAGCTTGTCCGGAAATTGCTGTAAGCAGTACTATTCCAGTTGCTAGTTGTAGTACTGCTACCAAAGAGCTTCTCCGTCATTGTGCCTTGAAATATTCTTGGATGCCTCAAGTTCTCATAAGCACTATTACTCCAAGAATTGGCATCACCGTATCCATATCTTGGTAAATCAAAACAAAGAAAGAATAGTTTAATAAAATTTATTCATTCATTTAAGGATCAAAGCATACGAAGGGAACTTGTGAATTTAATTTGTTGTTAATTACCTGAAGCTGGTACTCATGTGGCTTCGGTTGTATCCTTGAAGCATGGGAAGTTGGCTGAGGTTGTATATATTTTTATCTCCACATTCAGCAAGATGATGTCCTTGATCTGCTATCACTGCAAAAATGAAATTAACAATTGATTGGAAACGTTCCCAATAAAAACCCTAGTTCTGTGTTAGGATCAGAAGGAGTATCAGCTACTATCAAGGTGAGAATTTTTGTACCTTGGCCTGCATCGTCGATCTTCTTGCTTCTATACATCTATACAATGAAACACACAGAGTAATTTTAAAAAGATGTGAATTATTTGCTTTATATATGGTACGTATGTTCACTCAATTGCAAATTAGAAATTCATAAGGTTAAATTTGTTAATCAAATTATTAACCTGTAAATGGCTCTTGACATGTGCAATACTTAGCCCCTTGATGTTCATAAGCTGAAGAACCATCTTTGGTGTAGCTCCTGCACCAAACATCATCACATAAAAGATAATAAGATTCATTGAATTCCCAAAAATGAATTGTACTCGGTGGATCAATCCATCGAGTGAGCAGAAATTGAAGAGACTTGAGTGTATAATAGAGCTCACTATCTTGTCCTCCGAGCCTCTCCACCGCGTGAACAAAGCGAAGATGGAGATCCGGTGTCCACCTGAGCCTTGGCATCTTGGATCTAACATAGGGTCGCACCGATCCCTTTTTCTGATCACTTTCTTCTACCGTGCTGTTGCTTGAGCTTCCTCCATTGTTTTTGGGCTTACTGATTTCGCCATCGTGGTTCTCTCCACTCTCACTTCCTTCCTCATTTCGGTCATCGGAGGGACTTGTCTTCGAGCACTCAGACTCGCCGCTCATCCCCTCCATAGATTCTCCAAGTGCTCTAATGGAGTAGAGACAGAGAAAAATGAAAGGGATTTGTGGATTAATTAAGAGTGAAGAAAATAATTGGGGATTAGAGCCTTCTGGGGATAGCTTGATGGATCGGAAAGTCGATGATCATCACCTTTATGGTCTGCCAGCTGCTACTGTCCCTATTCTTTGTTCCTCAGAACCCATGCTTGCTCGGAAAGAGAGAAGTATTATTTACAGCAAAAGAGACATCGAAGTCCATCAACTGAGGAAGACAATAGCTGAGGATATCAGTACTTCAGCTTTATTACAATACAAGAGAAATGCGGAACCCTAGAAAAACTTTGTTCTCTCTCTTCCTCTCTGTTTTGTCTGTGGGGGATATTATAAGGTAAAAGGGTGAGTATAAATACAGTAGGCATATAACTTTGACATAGCATATAACTTTGACATACATAATGCATACATGTATGCATGGGTATGGATGCCATGCAATGCAAGAAATAACAATATTTGTTGTGCGGAATATTTTCTATCGCAGCCCAATTCGTCATTTCGTTTTTTATATTAATTAAATTCCAACTCGGGATAAATTAATAAATATGCATACCAATTAGACCGATGGAATATGGAGTCTGGATCCTTTACTAATATTTTTTTCTTGAGTTGATAGTTGTTTTTAACTATCTAAAACTATGCCCATTTACATTATCGTTCAGCTAAACCCTAATCCAAAGTTCTTACCCCATTTAGTTAAAACAAAAAAAAAATTACAAAAGAGACCGAAAAGAAGAAATGGATAAATAGTATATAGTAGACGTAGGCAACTGCACTCGTTAAAATTTATGATAAATCTCATGTGAATGTTTTCTACAAGGTTATTAGAGCAAGTGTTAAAAATGATTCAAAGATATTTACAAGAAACAAGAATAAGAGAGACGTGTTGCGACTATGCAAGTCTGCACGTCATAGCTTTGAGCTATGTTTAGGATTGCGTCGTTTTTTTTTTTTTTTTTTTAAAGCTTTTAGATTTTATCTAAAATTTTATATTTAAATGTGTTTGGTAAATAAATAAAAAACAAATTTAATTGAAAATTATAGGTCAATAGAAGCAAATTTTATAAGCAACCCAAATGTTACTTTTAGAAGCTGTTTTGGATCAAAACACGCTCTGAAGTTGTTTTATGTACTGACAACACTTTTAAAAGTATTGTTTACCAAACACGAAACTGTTTTAATTCACAACTAATTATATTTACAAAACAAAAGCAACAGTGGTTTTTTGTATTAGTCACAGCAAGCCTAAACTAGCCATTAATCTTGCTCGATGAAAAAATCTAACCTGTAAACTAGACAAGTATGTAATAGTTTTTTCAACAACCACTCAAGAATTCATCTTTACCACATGATATACAACTATATTTGAACTTGAAACAATTTCAACTAACTGGTCTTCTTCTTCTTGATAGTACTAGATAATACGTCTCTTAGTTTCAAGTTCATTTCTTGCATGTAATTAATACCACTGTATTATATAATCAATTTGATCAGCAGCCATATGTAATCAATTTTAGCCCTAGCTAGTATCATACATTTTCTGCATCCATGAATCTTATATAATTACTTAACAACATCGTATCAAGAACGAGATTATCAGAAGGATAAATCAAAACTCCCCTTGATGGCCAGAAAATTCCTGTTTTACACTAGAAATTTCTGAACTTTACCAACCTTGACATTTTCAGCTCATATATAAACATGATTATTTTGTTTCCCTTTCTCAACAGAAGATCAACTTCAACTATTTTTATTAATGAAAGCAAATAATAAATCAAGTGGTTTTTGTTGGGGTTTGGTGGCGGGTGTGGCTTTGTAACTTTCATTAATTGTGTCGTAGAAGTTGGGGAGACCATTACAATTCACAGTTTCACAGCAGAAAGTTGGGAAGAATCAATCATTTAAAGGGTAAGAATCTGCAGGCTGGTTGTGGTTGAAGCATGTGTGTTTCAGCTGTTGCTGATGCAGACTCGATCTCCCTTGTAACTAATAACTCAAAATTTAAAAACATAATATCTCATATGTGTTTCTTAAAAACATAATATCTCATATCGGGAATCACGGGGATGGTTCCTTGAGATTTGAGGCTTGTTCATGCCACGTACGCAACTTTCTGCGTTTTTCCACACTGGCTTCTTATTTCTAAGGGCAAATATTGAATGGTACACGTAGCTGTTATATTCCCATCAAGGGACCTATATACGTAAGAGACTCAACACACAAACATATTATATATAAATAGAAGATGAGGCTATATATAGTACTGATATTAGTTGGAATTTTATGTCATGTGAATATTTAATTTGAACAGTAATTCTCCCAAAAATTGTCAGCGAAATTGATACAGTTGGAAGTAATCTAGGTTTACAAGCAATAAATCCTAAAATAAGAATTTTGGAGTCCACCTAGAGATAAACTAGAAAACTTTCAATTTGATTGATAATATGATAAAAAATAGGTTCTGCAGCCGTTTAAGGTTGCATATATATGAGAAAAGAAATCCTAGGACCACCAACAATGAATCCTAAAAGCCCACGGGTTAAAACAAAAAATCCAAATCGAACTAAAAAAACCCTAATTGCTGGAAAAATAGTAAATTGCAGTTTGAGGTCCGTACCGACCTTGAAAGCACGAAAACCCCACACGTTTTGGCAAAGAGACGAGTTTTGTTCCTAGTGTTGTTCCCTTCTTAGAATGGTATAGCAGTTAGCATTTTGACACGGAACGCCAAATTTGCAGCAAATCGATTTTTTTTTTTCACGATCAAGCTGCTCTTCAATCCTGATTGCCATCCATTCTACATCAAAAATTGATACAGAAAGTATATATTTCCCAACAAAAATTGGGGTTTGGACAATTAGGGCAAGAAGTTTCTTTAGCATCGATTGCATTTCAAATTTGTTAGGTTCTCATGTCTTTTCCATGAAAAATTTAAACTCAAGAAGAGCCTTTCTTATGTAAGGAATAGAACAACAACAAAATCTCTTTAGAATCCCAAGAGGCCAAGATCATAGTACACCTAGCTAGTATCGTACATAATTAGTTAAAACGGTTAAAAAAAAGTTACAAAATCCAATTAATATAAGAATAACATATAGAAATACATGTTGTGAAACGGCAAACGCAATTTGTACATTTCTTTTGGACTTAAGGGTTTCAAACCGGACAGTATACAACTTAATTTGGAAGACATAATACTAAGATCGAAGTATAGATCATGTACTCAAGCAACTAGCAGCTGCAGGCTAGGGTTCCAAATATTTCAAGAAAATTAAATTTCGGTCAAAATTGCAGTTATTTCATTTTACACATATTTGAATGATGTATAAGATATCTTTGAAACTAACTTATAAATATCAATATTTATGGTTATTTATCAATATGTCGATTGATACTCCAAATTTTGAAGAAATTTCCAGATATATGAGTTACCAATATATCCACGTCCCGTACCAATGTTTAAGAACCTTACTCGATTACAGTATTTTAACCGATCTCAACTTTTACAAAATCATCATATAAGTTGAGCTTAAATCTAACATTAGTTTTTTCAATTACATTTTTATTTTTATTTTAGAATAAAGTTTTTTCGATTCAATTAAATCTATCATAACTTGGAATCCAAAATTTTTCCTAGAATCAAGCCTTTCCCCATTGTTTATGAAAATGAGACTCATCTAGTGGTATAGGTATTGCTAGCTCCGAACTAAAAGTCTATGCTTTTAAGTAGCCATAGAACTTTTTCATTCCTCCCACGTGTATGAGACCATGGGATTCTATAGGCCGTGAATATTGGGGTCAAAAGATAAGGCACAGCTAATGCTTTTTTTTTTTTTCTTTCAGTCACGGGGTTCCTGCAACTGGTTATATGTCAACTTTAAATTTCTCATGGGAATAATTATCGATGAGTATCTTTGCTGACGAGTTACAGAAGTGAAACCAACTTATATTAGTCTGTAAATGTGAAACAAAATAATATATCCTTCCTGAATAATCTGTCTTCTACTATGTACACTCTCTATCTTGACTAATTAACGATGATTCAAGTCCAACAACTTAAGGGGTTAAGGGGCAGCAACCATATATGAATGAGCTTAAGAACTTGACAAAGAAAAATTCTGAATTCCAAGCACACCATAGAGAAGGACAAACACATAAACACCAGCAGAAAAACATAAACAAAACCCTAATTGATTAAACTACGGGGAGGCAAAAAGATTCACTCCAACACTTAGCCTGTGAGGTCAACCCTCAACAGTGCTTCTGTCCCTTTTTCTTCTATTTTAGGGCATAGTTTAATTTGCATGAGAATACGTGAGCCTATTAATGCGGATCTAACCCATTATTTGAGAATGAGGATGTCTGTCTTCTTATAGGGGTCTCTCTGCCCCTCGTATATATATTAATTCACACCAGTACTACTGCTAATACATTAATGGATGCATGGTATAATATTATACGATATGATGGAGTGGATGCATATGATATGTGAAGCAGCAAGGTCTGCACTGCACCGCATGATTCCCATGCAAGCCGGCCTTTTAAATGTATATGAAGAAGAAGATGAAGATGATGATGGTGGCATTTTCAAGTTTCAAAGAAATTTCGCAACTGCTCCAAGCCTCCAATGGTTATTGGTAGGTGGGATGGTATTCCCATCTGTATTATTAAAACGCAGGACTAGTGCATTTACATGTAGACCATGCAAATTTTGTAAGTGCATGATAAGAGAAAGGTTGGACTTTAATTTGAATAAAGTAGATTTATAGACTGGTCTTTTCATGAAGGTCTTGCGCTTCATTCCCCAATAGGGCCTATACCATTCAATATACAAGTAAAATACACAATCTACTTTCGTTCCATTAAGAGTCTACGGTCCAAACGATTTAATTATGTGGTATGTCAATTTTCTCCAAAATTCAACGAACTCTTCTAAGAAATATATGATGCATGCATATAGACCTATTCATGGTAATTACAAAGACTATTAGTCTGAGTCATTGTTAAAAACATCTTGCTTATATATTAAAACAGATAATTAATATTGTTCAGTGAAACATCTTATTGTTATTTCAATAGTATTTTAAGTTTGCACGTTATTATTGCTTTTATATGCATATTGGTGAACATTTCCTTGACTAACTGTTTACATATATTTTAGAAATATATAATTTGTGAATTGTTACCCAGAAATAGTAGTTGAATCAAATTTGAAAAAGGAGGGAAGAAATATATAACAGGCGATATATAACTGGCGATCTTTATAAATAGTAGAGAATTAGGCGAGAACCAATTATATAGGTATATATAGATCAGTTTTGGAGCGTATTCGATCTCTTCTCTTGAAAGGAAAGGAATAAAAAAATCAACCATCTAAAGAGAGCTATAGAAAAATAAAAGGGTGAACATAAAGCCTTACCTCTTAGGATAATAAAGAGCTGTACAAACCCTCCTAAAACCTCCACTGAACCTGAACCATAGTTTCTCCTTTTATTAGCAGACTATAACGAACTATACCAACAAGTAATAACAGACTCGAGCAAACTGAAAGGAAGAGCGTCCACAGTCCACTTAAGTCCCGCCCATATATACAACCAACTGAACCAAGCTAGCTACAGTCCCATCCCCATCAATGATCTCGATGAACAACCAAAATTCATCCAAAGCGTACGTAATCGCCAAGGAACTGATCGAAGCACCTTATGTGCATGCCTGATAGATGTGAATTTAGAGTTGAATTAATTTCGAAAAAGGAGGGAATAAAAAGGAAAATTAGCTGGTGAAAACTATTGAAAGAGTCACACGACTTGTATGCCATACCAAGTGCGTCCTATTTTGGCATACATAGATTACATAGACTTCCCTCTCTGGGTTAGCAAGAACAGCATATTCCACTCGGCCCCTCTTGTTATATATAATTGAAGTATATAGTAGTATAATGGAATGGTAAAAACTTCAAATGGTACCTGAATTATTGTGAAAGATACTTTTTGGTACCTACGATTTTTTTTTTTTTACTCCAAATGGTATCTGAAGTATTGCGCATTTACCAAATATAGTACCTCCGTTAACTTTTAGGTTAAAATCATCTATGTGACATGTACTTTTTTAGATAAAAAGTTTAGATGATACCCAAACTATTGTAAAATATATTTTTTGATACATTTTAATTTTTTTATAACCCAAATGGTACCATTTCAAGTACCATTTGGGATAAAAAAAAATTCATAGGTACTAAAAAATACATTTCGCAATAATTCAGATACTATTTGGAGTTTTTACCTATACTAAAAATGGAGTCATTCTGAATGTCGTTAGTACATACGTAGTTTCTATATGATTTTATGTACACAAATGTATGTACGCTATGTGTATAATAGACCAAAAGAAAAATATGACAGCAGAACATAACTTCAATAGTTTATTATCTTTAAATGGATTAGACCTATATTTTAAGTGGTGTAAAGATTGGTGGTGTTATTATATGAGCCTATTCACATCTCAATACGTGTGCATGGTTGGCAGAACATGTGAGTTAAATATGATTAATTAGTTAAATAATGATGTATTTTATTCCCGTCAAAGGTAATTACTCATTGTCTCCTCTTCATACTATTATGGAACCCACGTATACCTAATGCTATTGCTACACTATACCTATCGTTTGCTTGTCTTCATCATCTTAGTCTTTATCCCATCTCTTTTACTAATACAATCTCAATTTACCATATATTTAAAATGAAGGGTCCGAAATTTCCTTCATACTTGTGAAGTGCGTCTATTCCACATTAATGGCTTCAAAAATAATTATCTTTGTGGTATATGATGAGAAAAGTTAATTTATTGACACATTTTTCAAGCACTTTTTAGCACATGAGTAATGCGTAATTAAAATGCTACCTTACCTGAATGTGCTTATGATCATGAGAGTTATAATGTAATTAGATTGAAATACTAGATGCAGGGAGAAAGAATGAGTTCATGGGTATTACTCAAATTATTATCATATTATGCCATATACATAGTATGTAAATACGTACCTTTCTACGAAAAATAGCATTATTATCGTATGAACTCAAAATTAATGTCTACATCAGTAGAAATTCTGATAAGTGATGATCGGTCAATCTATTAAATTGTTAATCTTGAAGGAAGCATGCAGTGAAAGTGATCGGTCAAATTTATAGTATTGAACAGATTGATGATTCAAGCTTTTTACCTATTTCTTAATTCCAATATCATTTGCATGCACTTTGTCATTTTCTTGGGTTCAGAAACATTATATTATTCTCAGGCTATATGTGCGTTGATTTTTCCTTTCTTGTAGAAAAACATAATGAATTGAATAACCAAGTACTGAAGGTAAGCGCACACCGATCCTCTAGAAAGACATAATCGAGTCATTAACCAATGACCGCTGCCGCTGCAGAAAAGGATGATATATGCCATATTCCCTTGTATTATTATTAAATAAACAAGAAAACGTACAGTATGATTAACTTGAGCCTTTCTTAATTTAATCCTAATCAGGTTTTGTAGTTTCGAAACCATGGCTTAATGGCTTATAGGCAGACTTCCTTCTTATAGGCTGCGAGCCGTTTCATCATTCTGAGCAGGTTTGTTAACTAAGAGTTTGTATTACATGTCCTATTAGAAAGACAAAGATGGTTATGCAGGAAAACAAGGACTTGATATCATTACTACACGTACAGTCATGCTCGGCGTTTCCAAAATTTCATTTTTTGAAACTATAAAGTTTAAGCTTTTAGATCCATGCAACAATATCGTTACGACATATGGATCAAGGCTTGCGGAATATTTATATACAACGGTACAAGATTCTACTTTCCAATGTGGAACAATTGAGAGACATGACACTCAGTCATACCTGAATTCGATTTGTACACATGCACCCCATTTTAGCTATGTTCACACATACAAGTTAAATTCTTAATAATTAATTTGTTCAAATAATAGAGGAGTAGTGCTTAATTTGGAGGAGAGCTAAGATCGATTGTCAAGAAAAAGATATCCATGGATTCTTGCTAGTGACATCAGTTAAGTTTGAAGTTTTCCCCTTTCACATTTGATAAAAATATTGCCTGTAGCCGAGTAAATACAAATTGAGAACCATACTCCATGCACATATTATACTCCCAATGTCAGAACTCTACAAATATAATATGCGTGGAGCATTGTTCAATCATCCTTCCCAATTAGATTGACTAGTCACTAAGTATTCCCACAATATTTTCCTTTTCCCAAACAATGAAACAAACTCTCAATTCCCCTATTGTCATTATTCTCTCTAACTCCTCCTCATAGTCAATGTTGGCACCTAATTCTTTGCAAAGTGGTTTTTGACCCCATTTGGATTTTTAGATTTTTAGAGTTGTAATGCATGGTCCACCTAATACCTACATTTATTCTTTCCTACCTAGATATGATAGGTACACCCCTATCCTAGAAATTATATTAAGTGTAGATTTGTGTAGATTGAATTAAGAAATTCTCAATTTTGGCTTTTTTGTTTATTTTTCTTAATAATTTTCTGTAATTTTTTTTACAAAATGAGATTAATAATATTATTAGTAAAATAAAATAACACATAACAATTAACAAACAACCGTGATATAAATAATAATTTTCAATGCAATTTCACTTGCTCGTATCCCCATTGAAATTGTTAACTTTTTTTAATGATTAGAGTTTTGAGACAAGTGATTGTTTATCTTTGTGTCTATCCACTAGACAAATTGTATGGAATGTTTGGTCTTAATAATGGAGAAATGATTCAGTAAGCCAGTAGACAATGCTTCCCTGTCTCACATTCACATGGGCCTCTACTAGGGTTTCCAAGTGCGATTCGCTATTTTCATTTATGCCAGATGAGATCTCCAAGAACATATACTGCAGAAAGAAAAATTTAAATATTGAAAATTCTGGAGCTATGAGGTAGTTATCCCAAAAGCGGTGGAAACCGGAGCTATATCTGAGGTAGTTATCCCTAACAACGAACACTATACTGGTAGCTATATCAACAAGTGCTTAATAAATGTGTTAACAGTTAACACTGCTTAATTGTAGTGATACTAGCTAGTCATATATATGGTAATATGAAAAACAAATCATGCAATAGATGAAGTAAACTACATTACAAAATAATGAAAACCATAACAATGAAATTAATATGCTCAGAATTTGAGTTTAAAATTCCATTCACCCCTACAGTGTACTTGAACTAATATGTGCATGTACTTGAATTAATATGCTCCGGTACCATAAACAACTTTCACTGAAACTGTCACACCCCGAATTTTGAAATAAGGATTCAAATCCGGAACATGACTAAAAACAATACAAATAATGCTCTGAATTTTTCTCTCAGAAACAACCACTAATTACACCTCTTGATATTACATAAACCAAATCCTCAAGCTACTTATTACAACACACTCTCACCAAATCAAATTGTAAAACTCAATGAGTATAATTCTCCTCACAAAACAAATGTTGTAATTCTAATACTAATTCTCTAAACCGCACGATCACTGCCCTGATTCTCCTGACCTGTGACACTACCCGCTACACAATTTGAATAGTGTACCGGGATTGCAACAACACCAAACCCGGTAAGCTTTTTGCAAAGCTCGTGAGTAAACAAGAAAGAACTGTTGATTATTTAAATTACAATTATTATAACTCAAGTAAACAATCAACACACTCACAAGATAACTCCAAAAATCATATAAACAGAAAAGTAGGTATTTTTCGATACTCTCTTTTAAAACTCAACCAGCAAATATTGCATCAGTAATATGTGAAATAACATTAAAGCAATGCATACTTGATTTTCTTTTTACCAACACCCTCACATATTCAAAATATATCATGGATAGATATTTGATCAATTTCACATAACACCTTCACATATTTCAAATATATCATGGATAGATATTTGATCAATTTCACATAACACCTTCACATATTTCAAATATATCATGGATAGATATTTGATCAATTTCACATAAGTACACTTCTCTTTTTAGTGAATTTTCAGATTAACTGGTAACAAATCATAAATCCACGTGTTAGGGTCCAACGTACTATACCCAAAACATGGGAAAACCAGGTTGACTGGTAACAAATCATAAATCCACATGCTAGGGTCCAACGTACTATACCAAAGCATGTGACAGCCATCAGCATACCAAGGACACTACCAAAGTATGTATACTCAAAGTAAGCAACCTTCCTAAGAGTATAATAGTGCACTATCTGTAGGGACTAGGGCCCAAGGCTAACTTCTCATAACACCAAAACACATTTACCAGCAATTCACTTAAGCACGGGGTAGTAGATAACACCCGGCTTCACAATTGTACTTCTCAGACATAACCATTTTCTCAACATACAATCTTTATAAGTTTTAGATTGTATAAATATGTATAAATGTATATGTACACCCATATAAGGAGACATATTATTTCAAGACAAATCTTTACTTCTCAAAATAATTTCCACATAATCATAATTGGCCATATAAAATAGCTTTCACATCACATGATCAACATTTCATTATTCAACAATTAAATGGGAGATTAATAACTTGAATAATATCCAATCAATTCTCAATCATTTCATCATACCAATCACACATCAATCAACATATATATATTTCACGTAAATATATATATACGTAATCATCCGCTCAGGAATGACCACTAATATAAACTATAATTCAAGTATAAAAATCGTGAAATTCATTTGTATAATAAAATCATTTTACTTACCTATGGACCGTAGTTGATCAAGTCCATATGATTTAAAACAAATATTTATTCCATAAATATTTTCACACAATTACGACAAATAAATTAATTAAAAGTACTCGGTTCGTAATATGAACCGCGTGAGGTTTACTCACCTCTAATCCCGCTGCATCTTCAATTTTACAAAACACGCAACAACCGCTCACCAAGGAAGACCGTCAATCACCTAAATCCAATATGATCATAACTTAGCCAACCAACTCATAAATAAAAATAAAGATGATCCAACGGTCGGATTCTAAAATAAAGACGATCCAACGGTCGGATTCTAAAATAAAGACGATCCAACGGGCGGATTCTAAAATAAAGACGATCCAACGGTCGGATTCGAAAATAAAGACGATCCAACGGTCGGATCTGAAAATAAAGATGATCCAACGATCGGATCTCAAAATAAAGACGATCCAACGGTCGGATCGAAATTATATGATGATCCAACGGTCGGATCCTCACGGATCGCCCATAGGATCATCCCCCAAAATTATCACGAAGATCCAACGGTCGGATCTTCCTGAATCATCCTTATAAACATCTCCACAAAATTTCATGAAAATCCGACGGTCGGATTCTCACGAATCGCCTTTCAAAACCCTAATTCACAATTATACGAAGATCCAACGGTCGGATCTTCGCCCGTGACCTCACAAAGTCACTGGGACAGTCATACGATCAACATATCAAAACTACAAGTCCATCGGATGGTCCGATCTTCGAAAAACATTAATTGGATTATCGAAATCGATCTAAACCGTAAAAATTCATAACTAAATCATACGATATCCAAAAATTATGAATTATATATGCAAACGATCGTATCGAAACGTAGAATCTAAAACTGTAAAGAAATCACATTTTTGACCCCCGAAGGTAGCCGGAAAAGGTCGCCGGAAAAAGGGCAGAGCCGCCGCCGACCACCGCCAATGGTGTCGGGGCCTGGCTGCTCCTCTTCCTCTCATCAAGCTCAACAACTTTCATAACTAGCACGAAGTCTGAAAATGACCGGAAGGGGTCGAAAATTACCTTGAACAGTATGAAGGTGGCCGGAAAATTTCCAGAAACCGGCGAGCTCGATTTTCGACGTAAAAACTTCAATTTCGGGCCTCTATTCCTTCTAGAGAGTTGTTAAGAACATCAAGGAGAACCCACTGGAAAAAGAATCAATCAAAACGATGCACTACAGCTCGAGATATACCGATCGCAAGATTTTCGTTTCGGATCGAAAACTTACCGAGCTCCGACAAACGTGAAACCGGTCACTCTAGGTGCAATCCTCCTAGTATGATGATCAGCAGGTTGAGGGGAGTTCATGGAGCCAAAGATCGGAAGTTTTGGTGGCCGGAGCTAGGAGAAAACAGGCGTTGACTAAAATCGAGCTTAAGTCGAAACCGGGCCGCCGCCGCCGCCGCTAGGGGCCGTGCCGCCGTGCAAGGTTGCCACAGATGGCTTCGGAGGAGGGAGGCGAAGCTGCTGGGCTTGGTTGCTCGTCCAGAGGTGGCCGGAGGGTGGAGAAATCGGCCGGAGCTCCTTGCTCTGTTTTGAGTCGTCCTCGGCTCGTGAGGGAGAGAGAGAGAAAATGGGTTTCGGGGTTTCCCGAAACGGAAGCTGCGAAAAATGAAAATGGAAATTTCCAAAAATAGAAATTTATACTAAACTGGAAATTTCTTCCAAAATTCATAATAAATTCATACGAACTCCGAATATTACGTTCCACATATGGACGCGATCGTATCGACGAGCTCTACAACTTTCATGAAGGAAATTTTCCCAAATTTGGTACGCATAAAAAGTCACTTTTTGAGACGCCCCTAAATGACGTACGATTTCGAAATAAAATTGTTCAAGCAATATTCACAACCCTCAAAGCCTCGTACTTCCTCCCATGATCACGAAATCATTCTAAAATGTCATCGGAAATTAATTTGGATTTTTCGGGGTATTACAGAAACAATGGCTGACGTTTGCGCTTTATACATCGACAAAGAGGTTGTTATAACGGAGAGGATTCAATGCATTGACATAAATGGATGGTTAGATTATATTAAATACACTATTAAGTTATTAATAAAAATATTAATTATAAATATCAAGGGTTAAGATTATAAGTGTCGGGTCATTTGCACCGTTGGTGCATAGATAATTTCCATTGTTACAAATCCTTACACAACTCAAAGAGATTACAACGAGATATGAAAAACAGAGCAATACACGTTTTTTTTTTTTTTTTGAGAAGGGACAGGTGCGGGTGTCCTTAAGTCTTGATTAATGAAACTGTAAAATACAAAAAGTCGGGGGGTGGTAAAGTTTGAACTCTAAATTATAATAAGCATTAAGAGAATATCATGAAATAATATCAAGAGTCCCCACAAAATCTATACATTCTTCTAACATGCACAAATTAGCAAAGACTGTATGACTGGTTACTCAATTTGCTTTGACATAGCGGAGACATACCGGAAAGATAACTTTATCATGAAGAAGCATAATTACAAATAACACAGTTTTCCTACTATATTGCCGCACGGAAACAAATCCAACAACACTCGGTTTCATCTTACCACTAGGAGGTTGCGCCATTTGATCAAACAAACAGCTTGCTGCCTCGCTAGGGCAGACAAGGCATACTAAGTGTGTATTTCAGAACAAAGCCCATATCATCCTACCCAAAATTGATAGGGATTTATTGCCACCATAAAACCATGTCTTACTAATAATAATTAATAATAAAAAGTAGGGGTTGTGCCCGTTTGCCCACAAACTCATGGTATTTTGCCCAATCAATCCAACATCCTTGTATTTTGCCCAATTACACAACTTTTAGGTGAAAAGACTCATAAGGGTAGTCCTTTCTAAAGTAGTGCCTAGTGTATCCTATGCTGACTTTTAGGTCCAAAACTCATTTTTCTTAGAAAACCCTGTTCCAACTTCTGAGAAAAACAAAACTAGCCTTCAACATGCCCAAGTTTTTCACCTAATGGCCTCCTGCCTAACGGTTACTTTAACAGGCGGAATCACTGCTGTTTGTTTCTATCCTAAGCTGTGGCAATTTTTCCATAAAAATCAGAGATTCTGAACTTAAAGCAAGTATAAGATATTGGCTGAACACGATTAATATAACAGAACTTTTTAACTTAAAATTTGATGAAGTGGGTGAACACACTGAAAATATTCATATAAACATAATTACAAGCTATAAATTCAGAGCCTCATTCTCAGGTAAACAGCTAAAAGCTGTTTAGCTATCCATAAGAATGATTACAGTACTTACTTGAAATAAAAGCACACTTCTTCACACGGACAGGAAAGAAAATCACACTGCTAATATGACTAATATGAACTGATGCTCTCCTGTTTTTCGAATGCCTTATAAGGGAAGCTAAAGCTCCTTATATAGGGAGCGGAACTCAAAACAAAACAACAAAATGTACAGTACGACTCCGTGATTTCCTGCTTTCCTTAGTGCTCCTGCTGGTGGAGGTCGGTCGGGGAAAAGCAGATTCCTTTGGGTGAAATGTTTTTCACCTGCTTTTTGAAAAGCAAAAGTTGCTTTTGGGAAAAGTCCAAAAGAACTTTCGGTGTTTTCTACACCTGCTGCTTCACATGTTCTCGTCGGTTTCTGAATTGTGACCAAGGACAAACGAGTCGTTATCTGCCTGGGCCATCCTTACTGTTGTTGCATTATCTTCGACATCTGTATCAACATACATTTTGTAGTGGTTGTCTGTTTCAAGCTTTTCCACCCATCTTAAGCATGCCAGTGTCGAGTCTATCTCCTTTCTGGTAAGGGATAGGAATAAGTCACTGCTGACTACGTCAGGATGATCGTAAGCAGTGATAATGATTTTTTCTCCTGCTGCCAGGAAGGTGTTGTTGACATCTTCAGAGATGATCTTCTTGATATATTCTAGAGTCATGGCCTTCATCCATGGAATACTTGAATTTGGCTGGCCATTGTACCCTACACAGGCTGGTTGAAGATATTTCCTTTGAATAATTCTTACATAATGATAAGGAGGAATATATTCAACTTCACCGTTTGCCTTTTGGATCCATTCTGGAGGGGTGGATCTGAACTTCAGTCGAAGCATACAGTCGTTTTTTCTTACATTTTTGACTGTGTTGACAATGACAGGTGGCAAACCTCTTAGATCATCATTTGTTTTAGTCCACAGATTATGGACAAAACCATTCTCAACAAGCCAGAGCTTGTGTTCTTGAGGATGTTCACTCTGAACATTAACCAGGTATCTTCCAACATAAGGACCTGAGACAATAAAGAGAGTTGGAGGAACCAGGTTTTCTGGATTATGTCTTCCTATCAGACTATGGAATTCATGCCAGTCTGATTCATTAAGTGCCATGATAGGAACCCTAGCACTTTCTGGACTTTCTAGGAAGAGAATTTTTTCTTTCTTTACAGCACTCTGCTATATATGACTTTCTTCAGATTGTGGTCTGGCATTCTCATATAGTTCTTCAGCTAGTGCAAAGAGTGCCGGGAACATTAGACCACTGCTTCTTTCTTGAAAGGCAAATAAGAGATTATCTAAGATTGTCTTCTGGTGATAAGCTAGTCTCCTGCCAGTTCTGAACACAGGAGTATCGAAAGTTCTTAATTCATAGTTAAAAACATTTATAACTCCATTTGGAGTTGGTCTGCTTTTTGGCAAAGCAGCAGCCATCAACGGTCTTGATGAGCCTTTACCGTCTGCCGTTTGAGACGGGCTAGCCAATCCTTTACCCTGGGATTGATCAGTTGTGGCCAAGCCTTTTGGACTTAGCAGAAACTTTTTAAGAACCTTTTCCTTGGTTTCCATAGGATCTTCTTGAGGTTCATGTTCTTTCCCAGTTCTTCTATTTCTGGGATTACGACCTTCGTCGTCTTCTCTTTGGCTAAACATTGCTAGTTCCCTGGTCAATGCGTCTGGAAGATAATTCTTGTTTCCTGCAATTAATTCAACATTATAATCATATTGGTTAAGAAATAATTGCCAGTTTGCTAATCTTCCTCTATCAGCAGCTTTGTCAAGTTTAAAATTTTTGAAATTCTTTACTCTAGCACAATCGGTGCGGACAGTAAAGGGTTTTCCAAGAAAAACTGGAGAATTTAAAATCGTTTTTTTGACGGCCAAAATTTCTTTTTCCCCTGTGGGATAATTCAGTTCTGCAGGGCTGAACTTGCCGCTACAAAATTTGCAAATCTTTTCGATGTTAGTTCCAGGCGTTTTTGCAAGGACTACACCGGACCAGTAATTATCACTCGCATCTGTTTGGAGGATAATTTCATCATTCTCTTCTGGTTGTTGAAGAGGAGGGAGGTTTTTGCAGAGATTTTTTATCTGCTTCACGATCTTTTCATCATCTTCTGTGAAGTTCCATTTTCTTTTGGAACTAGTCTTAGGAGATAACATTGCTGTTAATCCTGAGATCTTAGGAATGAAATCTCTCCCATAGTTTATGACACCAAGGAATCTCTCTAGACTCTTAGCATCAGGAATTTTGTCTGGAAACTTCCAGATCTTTTCAAGGATATGAGGTTGAAGCTTTATAACTCCATTCTTGATGTTTATTCCTAGGAAATCAACTTCATCAAGGATAAAAAAGATTTTCTTTTCCCCTAGGATAATCCCATGCTGAACTATCAGCTTTGTTACCTCATGGAGGTGCTTCATGTGTTCTTCTCGGTTCTTGGAGAAGACCAGGATGTCATCTATGTAGACGACGCAGAACTCCGCCACATGCTTGAAGATGTTGTCCATCTTTCTTTGGAAGATTGAGGGAGCTTGCTTTAGACCAAACGGCATTACCAGCCATTCGTAATGACCTTGTGGTGTTCCAAATGCAGTGAGAGGGATACTCTCAGGATGCATCTTGACCTGCCAGAAACCCGATTTTGCATCGAATTTTGAAAAGACTTTGGCTCCTCTGAGCTGGTTGATCAGTACTCGTACCTGAGCGATTTGATAACCGTCTTTGACAGTCTTTTTGTTGACATCTCGATAGTCAATCACCATTCTAGCTTTGCCTCGTAGGTTCTCTGCATGATTTCTTACATAGAATGCTGGAGCATGATGAGGGCTAGTGGAAGGTTGAATTAATCTCTTTTTCAGGAGATCTTCAATATCACTTCTGAACTCTCTCTGATCTTCCTCTTTGTACTGAGGAATGGCTTTGACATGGCAGATAGCGTTCATGTCATGCAATCTTAATTCACAGACCACTGGGTCTTTTTCCCAAAACTTCTGAGGGTTTGTATCTACATTCTGCTCTAGTAGTTTCTTGATTTTGTCAAGAGTGGGAATTTTTTGAGACTCAAGCTTGTTTTGAAAGTGCTTGAGGTTGTGCTCATGGATGAAACTAGCTTCTTCGTCTTCACTAGCTTCTTCTTCTTCTTCTTCTTCTGAGGATTCTTCAACAAGCAGTTCTTCTTGTTGTTTGATTTGGAGTATGGGTTCAAATTTTGGTTTGTAGGGGGTAAGATCACCACTATTCTGTTGCGATCTCTGATAGTGAGTAGTAAAACCGGGACCTACCACACTGAATGCATGTGTGAGTCGGTCTGCCCAGAACACCCGTTCTCATTTCCTGAAGCCGATTGCTTCTTCATCCTGAATGAATCGTTGTTGGAGAATAAAGTCATTTCCCAACAAGAAATCAGATCCTTGGCCTTCAGATTGCCAAACATTCTGGATGATAAATGTTCCTCCACCAATGGTGATATGAACATTTTTTGCTACTTTCTTCATGGTGAGATGGCTTCCATCAAATGTAACACCAGTAGCTGACTTTTTCTTATCTTCTTTCCAGAGTTCATCTGGAATTGCAAATCTCTTTGCAACCGTAAATCCTGATCCATTATCTACAAAAGCATGTAGATGATATTTCCTGTGATCAGGGAACTTGAGTCCAATCTCTATGTAGTTGCTGTATCTACTTGTAGAGATGACTTTCGATTGTTGAGGCTCATTTTTCTGAGCTTGTTCCTTGGGAATGAATGGTTTGCATTCTTCTAGAACATTTTCCTGGGTGAACGATTTATCAAATCTATCATCCCAGTTTGCAGGAGTTATCTCTGTGATTTCTAAATCATTGATCCATGACGGAGGGTCGTATCTGACTTTGTAATCAAACTTGCAAGATGGTTGGCCAAGTAGATCCCATGTGTCAGTAACCTCTTGTCGTTCTAAGAGATGAATAGTTTCTGGCGGTTTCACCAGTTCTTCATTTTCTGGTATTTCAACCAGTTCAATATCTTCATCGATGTTTTCTTCACCGATGATTTCTTCTCTCTTTTCTGAGGAAGATGGAGGAGAAGGTTCCATAATTTTTTGGAACAGAGTTTCTACCTCTTTTTCTTCTTCTTTCCCTTTTTGCTCAGAGAAATATTCTTCATATTCTTGTTCAACCAATTGGCTGACAAGGCCATTCTTGGTTTTTCTTCGAGCTTCCGCTATGAAGCATTCTTTGTGATAAGTCTTCTTAGACTCTTCACAAAACATAGGGAGACCATTCTTTTCGTGACAAAAACAGTAGTCACAGACGAATGTACCAGGGTTCACCTGATAAGAAGACATGAAAGATTCTGTCTTACTTTCTTCCCAATTCTTGATTTTTAAAACATTCATTTGTCTGGATTCGAAGTACTCAACTTCAGAATCTATCTCAGACTCATCTGATGAAGTTTCTTCTTCAGACCAGGCAGAATAAACTGACTCGTCATCTTCATCATCAAAATAGGCTATTTCGTAGCCTTTCAGGTTTGCTACTTCTACTATTTGCTCATATTCTTCAAAGAGAGCTTTAGTAGATCTTTTACCCTTTTCCGGGCATTCATTGGCATAGTGCCCTTCAGCTTTACATAACCAACATCTGCAAGCTTTCTTGCTAGGTTGTTTATGCTGATGAGTATTCTTCTTTTTCTTGAAGAATTTCTTTTTAGGATCTTCATCCTTCTGTTTCTTGTAATTGGAACTTCTCTTGAATTTCCAATTCTTCTTTTGATTACTCTTTTTGAATTTTTTAGAGTAATATTTTTCTTTTCTTTTTCTGTGGAATTTGGATTCATGACATCCCCAGTTTGTGGGCATATCCAATATTCCGTAACAGAAATTTTCAACTCCTCTGAGTTGCTTCTTAGCCATCTTAGCTCTAAGATTGGCTTTGCATTGATCTTTTAGTAATTGTCGGATTCTGTCAGCAATTCCTCCAACTGAAAATCTTTCAATTGGCTTTTCAGCTATGCTTTCTCTCACAGCTGTTCTCCATGGTTCAGGGAGTTTTCTGTGCAACAGATTAACTAGATCAGTATTCTCTAGTTCACCAATTGTACAGTAGTATTCCTGAAACTCATTCAGGTATTCTTCGAAATATCTCATGTCACAAATTTTGAGAGCATAGATATTCGACTTTGCCGTTTCTTTGGCTTTTTCACTCAAATTTGAGAGATCTCCACAAAACTGATCGTACAGGGGTACTGCAAAATCATATGGAGACTTTGAAGTCTTGATTTCTTCCAGCCACTCTTTTCCTCTGGCTGTTTCTTTGAAAGAGAAGTAGTATTTTTTGGCTACCCCGGTGAGAGTAGTTTCAAAGTACATCTGAAGATCAGGAGCTTCAAATTTTCCAAGGGTAAGAGCAGAGGCCATCATTAGGCTGTCTACCCATTGGTCAAGAGTTTTTCTCTTGTCAAGAGCTTTATCCAGATCTAGCCAAATTCCATAGTTGGAAATTGGTACTCTGGGTATCTTGTCCTCTGGGACAAATCTTTGAGAATTTCTTTCTCCATTTCTGCCCGTAGGGGCCTTCTGTATAGGAAGTTTGACCTTTCCTTTTTCTCGAACTATGGAAGTTTTGGAGCTCTCTCCTTCTTCCATTTCAATATCTTGATATGGAAAGACTTTTCTTGTCTTTCTGATTTTGAATTCTTTCATTTCTTCGATTAGTTTTTCTAATCGTTCAGGATTTTCACAATTCTCAGCTTCTTCATAAAGATTATAGAGCCTCTCAGCTCTAAGCATATGGACTGGTCTGTTTAGATCAGCTTCCAGATCTTCTTCTGATATGGGTTCTTCAATAGTGGGTTTTGTACCACTAACACTAGCTTCTCTAGTGCTATAGCTTCTTCTCAGAAGACTGCTGTTTATCCTGAGGTTCTCAGGACAGACATCACTTTTCCTGTGATTGTCGAAGTTGAGGCTGATTTCTCCAGTTCTTCTACTCTCGTAGATTTTTGCTTTTGCTCTTTCCGGTTGCTTTTTTGGACCGGACAATTTCCATTCAAGAGGAAATGTTACTTCTTTCCAAGTAACTTTATGGATTTGCTGCGAATGGTTCTTCTGATTAGTGAGGAATCCAGTAGTAAGACCTGGGATATTTGTAATCCTTGTCTTAGGGGCTACTGTAGTACTCATCAATTTATAGTATATTCTATATACTATTGCAAGTTCCTGCATATCTTCTTTCATTGATATGCCATCTGTTTTGACTCTCAGTCTGAGGCAGTGAGCTGCATCTTTCAAGCTGGTGGTGAAGTTGGGGAAGCAGTTGAAGTATGCTACTTGGTCGCACAAGGATGCTTCGAGTGTTCCCAACAGACTAGCTTGGAAGTCTGTTAACCTGTTGTCCTGTAGAACACATAGGACTGAACAGTTTATACCTTCACGAGCAAGCAAGTTTATGCCTACTTGGACTGCTCCAATATGCATAAATTGATATTTTTTTGCTTGGGCTCTGGTAACTTCTGCTGGAGTGATTAGTAGAAGATCAGTCTCTCCACCTGCTGTTGCTGGGGTTGTAATCTCCAGTACTTTGAAATAATGGCTATCCATTAAATCAAATTTTCCTCTTTTGTAGATTTGTTTAAAATCTAACTTTGGGATTGAGGAATTTTTTACTTCTTGTTCAATCTCATTGAACTCAAATTCTTCAGCATTTAGGAGTTGTACTCCTTTCTTTTTTCCAAAGATGCTTAACATCTTCATTTCTCTTTTTTCCGAGTTTTCATATCGGATACTAGTAGAACTAGTTGAAGGATCCAGAAAAATCATGTTTGGAACAGGATTCTTGTCTGGTCTTTCTAATGGTTTGAATCCATTAGCTTTCTTTTTTACTGTAGGCACTTTCTTGTCCTTCAGTATATTTTTCATGGAATCCAGCGTTTTTTGCTGTTCATTGATTTTTCTACTGACGACTGTCAGCTTTTCTTCTTCCGTTTTTGGAAGTTCCTTGATATAATCCAGTTTGTTTTCCAATCTTTCCAATTGGTGGATTATAGTAGGAAATTTTTCTAGATGATCTTGGCATCTAGATAATTCTAGTAACAGCTTCTGATATTTCTCATCAGAAGTTTTCAGTAGAGAATTTATTTTTTCTAATAACAATTCTGACATTGTCCCCATTAAGGAGGGGTTCTCCTTTGAGCTATTTTACAGGCTCTGATACCAGTGGGATGCGGATCTAACCAATGCTCAAATAATCAAATGGTTTTTGTTTTATTTCTAGAACATATAAAAGATTATCAATATCTTCTTCTAATTTATAGATCCTAGTTTGGAGTCTATAAATGATATCCCAATAGTTGGGAGTTTCTTTGTTAAGACTATCTCTATAGTCTTTCAGTTTTCTCAATTTTTCTCTTTCTTTTTTCAACTCTTTACTAGTATTTTTACAGATTGCTACTAATTCAAGTCTATCAACGATCGAAATAATGAATAGTAAAATTTACTGTTTACCGTCGAATGGAGGATACAATTTTGCTGCAATTATATTTAGACAAATAAATTCAAGATGGGCCCACCACGTTTCATCATAAGAAAATAAAAGAAAACAAAAGAATAGTAAAAGCTTAGAGAAAGGGGTATTAATGGGATAAACATTAAGTGAAAGGAATAGTTGGGAGAAAAAGAGAAAACTTTTGTGTGAGTGGGGTTGAAAATAAGTTGGTGGAGTGTATGGGGTTGTATTTGGTATTCTATGGGTAAGTGGTCATTATCCCTAAAAAGTAATAGATTTAAAAAAGAAAAATAACATGGTTCCAGATCCCAAGCCCAGACCCATAAACCAACAGGCCCAAGCCCAAGTCAACAAATTGAATGGAATGTTTGATCTTAATAATGTAGAAATAATTCAGCCAATAGACCATTCTTCCTTGTCTGACGTTCACATGGTCCCCCATATAGGGATTCCAAGTGAGATTCATTAATTCATTTATGCGAGATGAGATCTCCAAGAACATATATTGCAAATGTTGAAAATTTTCGGGTACTAGTTGAAAAAGTAATCTGGGGATCACATCTAAAATCAATTGGCAATGGATGGAGTGGTCCAAACCCTTACAAACTCATAAGCAAAGTTATATTTTTCCAATGTGGGAGTCATATTTGATCACATTATCAACACACCCCCGCATGTGGCCATCGCTGAAACCAAACACATGGGTAACCCACTCTGATACCATGATAAAGTAATCTGGGGTTCACATCCAAAACCAATTAGCAATGGATGGAGTGTCCCAAATCCTTATAAACCCTTAAGCAAGGTCACATTTTTCCCATATGGGATGACATATATTCTCAACACGCTAGGCTTTGATACTATGAAAAGTAATTTATGATTCACATCCAAAGCCAATTGGCAATGGATGAAGTGGTCCAAACCTTTATAAACCCATAAACAAAATTATATTTTTCCAATGTGGGAGTCATATTTTATCACATTCTCAACACTAACAAGTAGATCTATACAAGTATATAACTAAATATGTAGAACTTTTTAATTATGTGTATATGAATGGTTGAGACTTGAGAAATACAAACTCCATTCATACCGTAACAATAACGGTCTAATATATGCCAAATCATTGAACTCGAAATCAGGCCGGAAATATCATACTTATGTTGGAAGTGACCAGGCTATCATCTCTTGAAGTGTCATTTCTTTCCCTTAATGCTTAACTGATTGGTCAGCTGAACCCACTCCTGAGAAAGAGTGGTTTAGAACTTCAGGTCTTCAGTCTCTCTTGAAAACGTGTGTTCCTAACTTAATCAAATATATCTATTTTAAAACTTCAGTCTTCTCACTAAAAAACTTGTGATCCTAGCTTAATCAAATGTATCTATTATTCAAAACTTCAGTCTCCTCACTAAAAAACTTGTGATCCTAGCTTAATCAAATGTATCTATTTCAAATTAAGATATTTCCAAAATGGATTGCATGATATACAAAACAATGAAGGAGAACAAGCTTCTTGCAAGCTGAAGATGGAGAATATTTCTGGTGAGAGGATGTATAAAACCCATGACAAGCCAATAAGTAGTATCACCTTATAATCTTGTAATAGTGTCATTAAGTAGTATTTTTCCTACTTGATTTTTATTCTTTTCGGCTTGTAATTTCTCTTGGCAAGGTGTTGGCATAGCTCCTCTTGCTATGTATCTTTTATTTGATTATTAATAAATTCGGGTAAGAGGATTGAGTTAGCACTTACTACGCTTTCTAAAAAAAAAATGTATACAACCTTAACAAGTCAACAAGGCAGAAGCGAGCAAGGTTATAGCTGTTGGAGAGGAAAGATCCCACATTGAAAAAAGTGACAAATAAAATATAACTTATAAGTGGGTGGATCTCATCCAATTGTACCGAGACATTTTGTGATTAAAACCCAACACCTATTGGGTGGTTAAGTTGGGACAATATCGGTACAATGATAGGCTACGGGCCACGCTTGTCGCTGTTTAACATGGTATCAGAGCGGGTCCTACTCCAATTGCGTCTCCACGTAGGCACGTATCATGAGACCAAATTGGGGTTCCCTGTATTGCTATTGAAATTACCAAGTGTCCAATGTGGGCCTTGGATTGTATCGACCAAGTCTCCGATATGAGACTTGTGTCCCAATTTCTAATGTGGAAATTGGATTAATTAATTTCACGTGCAGACCTAGAGTTAGGTTGCACGTGAGGGGGCGTGTTGGAGAGGAAAGATCCCACATTGGAAAAAGTGACAAATAAAATATAACTTATAAGTGGGTGGATCTCACCCAATTGTACCGAGGCCTTTTGTGATTAAAACCCAACACCTATTGGGTGGTTAAGTTGGGACAATATCGGTACAATGGTGGGTTACGGGCCACGCTTGTCGCTGTTTAACAATAGCTAATGAAAAACATAACAAGAGAATATTGAATGAAACTTGTATATTGCATTCTACACTATGATAGTTACATGCATGGGTAAGGTGTTTATACTAGTGACTGAGGCCTTGGTGAAGGAAACCCTACAGGACGTACGAGTGGTTCCTATGCTAGACAACAATGCATATATATTTTTACAGAACCATGCATATTGTGACACCTATATTGGCTTGTACAACAGATTTGATCTTTGGATCTTTATCATGCATGCTCAATGTCCTTGGTCCGCAATCACAACTTGCTCATGTCCATTGTTTCTGCAGCTCTTATCTTTGACGGATTCTTTTGAATTGATTCCTCTTGCTGAGTTGATGACTGTGATGTTGAATGCTGAGGTAGGATTAATTCTACTGCTATCAATTAGCTGGATCGGGCCAGAATAGTGGTGGTGGTGGACTTGGGATACGTACAAAATGGTACAATATATGGTGAAGCCATGCATGGAATATATCAAAGCTATAGCTAGTTGATGGATGATATTCAGACAAACGCAGGGACATTGAAATAGGAGAGGCCGAGAGGAAACAAAAGCAGCGGTTTTTGAATTCAAAGAAAAACTGGAAAATTTCAGTCAAAACTTTGGCACATGCAATATCTGCTGCTCTCGATCGATCTGGCCAAATGGTTAGTTGGTCTTCATCTTATTTCTGTGATGATGAAATTAAAGCCGTGTACCAGGGGAACGATAAATTATATATATGGAAGTTATATAACAAGACTAATTACAATTACCATAGTAACAAATGAGATAAAACTTAGAAAACAAAAGAGCATGCTGTTGAAGATTGTCTTTTTCTGTTTGCGTATCGATCAATGAAGCTGAGGTCCCTTCAAAGAGTAAAGAGCAAGGACCCTTGAAAGATATGATAGTTCACTGAAGATGATCGAAAATTATACTAGCACAAATCCCAGTTACCATTTTCTTTCTGGTATAGAATATGCGTGGACTAAACTAAAGGTGGTGGCCGGAATTTCATTAGCACTTAAACCATTTTTTTTTTTTGAAATAGAAGTTGAATTCATTAGATCAACAGCCAAATGTTAGAGTCTACCATAACTTACATAAGCAAAACTTGATAAGAAAATACGAACAAGCCTATCTAAGAATGAATAAACCTCGCCCTCTACGGAAATGAAATATTTCAATTAGCCTTCTCTTGCCAATCACGTAATTGTGGTATAACCAAGAAACTAGAAACGTCATAGAAAACTCATAGAAGTCCATTTACTCTCACATAAGCTTAACCCCAATGACAAAAATTTTAAAAAGAGCTAACTCCAAGAGATTTGGGCCCAGCAGCCCAAGCCCAAACCAACAAGGCAGAAACCCTAGGCTTCAGCTACCAGACTGCCTCCGCCTCCATCTCCGGCTGTCGGCTTGTCCACCACCGCATCATAGATTCGATCAAGCTTGCCTGCACCTCGGCCTTTGAGTCTCCTCGACCATGCCTCAGGTGAAGAAATGCCAGAGAGCGTCAAGTCTAGTGTCGCTGCCTCCTTCCAAGCTGGTAGTAAAACCAGACGGAATCAGGAACATAACTTGATCCCCTGCACTCAAATGCTCCTCCGAGCACGCACAACCTAGATCAGTATCCCGTAGTCGCAGATCGACTCTGCTGCCCACACCGATCAGATCGAATTAGCCACCCAAACCAAAAGAGATAACAGCCCAAAACTAGAAACCTTGCAAAAAACACACTTCAATCTCAACCGGCAACAAACGTGGAGTGACGTGCCAAGGCTACGTATACGACTGTCGAGCTCCGCAAGGATTGAAGGTGCGCTTCTCTGTGCTTGACGACCCTAAAAGAGAGCGTCGTTGTTGAGAAATTAGCACTTAAACCATAGTTTTGAATTTTCTAATTATATTGATTTAATTATTTTCATTTTTCGGTTATAAGAAACTCCTTTGTAAAACACTAAAATGGGAACCGCGTTCGACGACTGTTTTTTTTTTTTTGAACCAAGTAATCATTCATTCATCTCAAGTCAGAATGACACGGATACATACTTTTTCTTACCAACTCAAGGGCAAGTTTAGGACGTGGTATGCTAGTACCATCCATTAGACAACCAGTGCACACTTATTAAGAGTGAGCCTATAAAACTATGAAAAACATAGTACATAGACACATCCCGAAACATAAAGAATAAAATGGCATGTAGCTGAGACAATCCTCCTGGATCCCATATGCGAAATCCCATAGAGTTAAATCCCATTAGTTTAATTAGTGAAAGAACCCAAGCAACCTCCAAATTTGCTTTGGACACCCAAAGATTCCAACTGGATTTGGGCCACTGAACTTATATGGGCACCTAATTGGAGTTGGGCCTCCCACCTGATCTGTGCACCCTATAATCGGGCACCCCTTCTCTGGTAACTGTCCCAGCCGCGATCACCACCGCTAACGACTGTTGAAAGCAAGGTAATGGGCTTTAAAAACTGTATAGTGGATATATATATATATATATATATATATATATATATGTTAGTACTCAGTACTTTAGTAAAGATATCAAATCCAGATCTCATTTCCCCCTATATATCATGTGGTGGATATATATTTGACAGCTCTATTAGTCATTACAAGTCCGATATATATATATATATATATATATATATATATATATTAGATCCTATCCAGAGCGGAGCTCCGCTTTAAAAATCAACTTGTGAAGTTTTAGTTTTGGGTCACTTTTCGGTCGCGTATCTACATCTCGACCATTCAGTTTTTAGGTATTAGTGTATAGATCGTCTCTGTAAATTTTCAGCCAAAATGATGATCATTAAGGCATTGATAATTGCCTTAAAGCTAGTACGGTTCAGGTTGACAGATTCAGTCCATCCATTGGTTTAAGCGAGTTAGATACCTTAACGATCATCAGTTTAGCTGAAAATTTGCAGAGATGATCTATACACTAGCACCTAAAAATTGAACGGTCGAGATATGGATATGAGACCAAAATGTGACCCAAAACTCGAACTTCACACATTAATTTCAAAGCGGAGCTCCGCTCTTGATAGGATCTGTGTATGTATATGTATATATATATATATATAGAGAGAGAGAGAGAGAGGAAATGGATCAGATTAAACTCAAAAGATAGCCTATTAAAATTTTCTTATAAACAAATAAGCGATTATGTAATATTACAGAGAGAGGAAATGGATCGGTGTAAACTCAAAAGATAGTCTATTAACATTTTCTTATAAATAAATAAGTGATTATGTAATATTAGTCCAACATAAAATGTTCAGAAGAACTTTGCAAAGAAAAAACTTTGCATCCATTGATTATGTGGGTCTTGTCCCATATAAAAGAGAAGAAATTTTCAGATTAACTTTGCAAAGAAAAGAAACATATATATACAAAGTTGAAAAGAAGAAGAAGAAGAACAACAAAACTAGCTAAAAAGAAAACGAACTAGCCGAGTATGGTGTCATTGGGCGCCAAACCTGAGACACATTATTTCCCTTACAATCCTTTAAAATTGTCCTTTAAGTGAGCAAGCCTAATTGCATATATTCTATATATACATGTTTTACATGATTGGTTATTTGGTTGGCCTCTTAGAATCGAAGGCCTAGTTCTGCTGCACCACTGGCACTACCCCATGACTGGCCCTATCAATTATATTTGAGCAAATTAATTAGGGGTCTTGACTCAATGCCCCAAATTTAGGCCAAATACTTCTAGTTGATTCAGCAAGAGATTTTAATTTCCATTCACCCAATTTAGGGAAAATTTCGCAAACAGTACACCAACTAAATGCCACTAATAGTTTGTATACACAAAGTTTCAAACCAAACATTTCAGTACACGAAATCTGAAACTCGACCCACTATCAGTGCATGACGTCAATTTTTGACACCAAAATGTCCATTATACCTTCAGTTCTTTTTTTTTTAATAATTTTTTTTTTCTGTTAATTTTTTTTCCTTCGTTTTTATCTCTTTCTTCTTCCTTCTTCTGAGCTCACTGCCTCACTCGATCTTTCGCCGTCGGGGACGGATCTGTTCCAGGTAAAGCCTTCTGCTCCGGGACCTCAATCTGGTGAGCGGGGCCCACGAGCTTCAGTTCAACAACTGCGATAGAGCCAAAAAGACCCAAATCCACGGGATCGAGACCTTGATTTGCATCCCAACTTCCGACGGTGTTCTTGAAATGGGTTCCTCCGGTTTGATCATAGAGAACTGGGGGTTGATCCAGCAAGCCAAGTCGTTATTCGGGTTAGATCAGCCCGACCCGGAAACAAGACCGCTCGAGTTCATCAATCAGAACTTCTCCATTTTTGACATCGGCATCATTGTCGGCGTGCAGGAAGAGGATCACAGCTCGTACAATGACGACAAGAAACATGTTTTTGGTTCTAGCAAGAAGAAGAACAGAGCTCCGAACCCAAACCTGGACTTCGTAGATTCCGACTGCTAGATGAAAAGAGCACCGAAGAAACGGGGCTGGGTCGAGACACGCCGCTCAGCCACGTGGAGGCGGAGTCGCAGCGGCGGGAGAAGCTCAACTCGCAAGGGCGGCGTTGGAAGCGAGGGAATGAGCCCTGAAGAAGGAAGAAGAAAGAGATAAAAACGAAGGAAAAAAAAATAACATAAAAAAAAATTATTAAAAAAAAAAGAATTGAGGGCATAATGGACATTTTGGTGTAAAAAATTGACGTCGTGTACTGATAGTGGGTCAAGTTTCAGATTTCGTGTACTGAAATGTTTGGTTTGAAACTTTGTGTATAAGAATTATTAGTGACCTTTATTTGGTGTACTGTTTGGGAAATTTTCCAAAAAATTTAAGAGTAAAATGTCCATTTTAGGCTCTGAAAAATAAAAAATTATGTATTGCTACTAAACTATATCTCTCTCGCTCTCCCGCTAGCACTGCCACTAAATTCCGGTGCCCGGATCTTTGTCTTCAGGTTGAATTGAGATGCGATACTTAGAAAGTTTGTAAGAATTGCAAAACGAATAAAACCCAGTCAGTCTCCCCTTCTAATTTGGCCAGAGTTGGCCGGAATTTGAAAAAATGTCGGGAAATGGCCAAAGCTTCTTTTCTTTGATTCATTGTGTATGGTGAATAACATGGTGCAAGACAAATTTCATGGTCGGAGGTGGCCGGAAGAGACGATGGCGATGTCGCAAAGTTCCGTTGTCGGAAAAAAAAAAAATCTAAGTATGGAGCTAATTTTTCCAAGTTCCCAAAATTACAAAATGCCACTAACTTAAATATTTTATAACTTCTTCGTTACAACTCCAATTTAGCTTATCAAATATCCACAGACTCAGTTTAATATCCTCTACAACTTCTGTGAATAAAGTTTCTTCAAAAAGTGAACCAAAAAAAAAAATCAACTTTTATTTTATTGCCCCCCAATAAAATGTTTTGAATTGATGTAATCCCGAAGTCTCTGATGATTTCTCTCTCTATATGACAAAGGGAGAGATGACAAAATTGTTCTAAAAAAAAAAAAAACTTAATTGGGTATTAGGGAAGAAAATAAATAATTTTAAGGGCAAAGGGAAAAATTTACAATTTATTAGAATTGTTAAAAAATATTGGGTGAGAGAACCCCATAGAACGCGCCTACACGCGCTCTAAAAGTAGAGTTGAATCTGAACATTCGCACTCGTTCGGTTGCGCACGATGTCTGGGCGGGCAACTGACTTTGCCGACGTTTCGTGGTCTGCGGCCGGATGGGTGATCATCAAAGGGCTCGGGGCAGGTTCCTTAGAGTTTGCTGCTTGAAGTTTGGCAGGAGAGCTTTAAACAGGGCACCTCTGAAGTACGGTGGTAGGGTTGTTCTGATTATGGGAAGGTTAATGGTGAATTAGAAGGAACTGGATTTCGATCCCCTTCGCTTCCAAGGGGCAACGCTGACGTCTAGTGGGCTCCGTCGATTTGGCTTTTGGGTGAATTCCAACTTGTTTTGTGTTCAGGTTTTGCTTGAGACTCAGAGTCTGGGGCTCATGGGTGGTTGGAGAAGCTTCGTCAACGGCATCTAGGATCAGAATGACGTGGTGGCGCCGAAACGGCATCGTCGTGGTCGGGATCATAGTTGTAGCCAATGTGCACAAAGATAGAGACTTGGGCCCTTTTTGGCCATTTTTGCTCGGATTTTGAGTGGGACTCTCCTTTGGGCTACCGCCAATTGGGCCTAAGTGAACTTGGATTTGGGTGTGAGCCTAGGCCTACCATATATTAGTAGTTTAGTTTACTTTCAATAATTCCTTAAGTTTTTTTAGGGAGCTATGCACATTTTTGTGCCTTTTAGCAAATCTTCTGGAGTAGTACTGAAGGAATATTCATGCTATCTTGATGTATTCAATGTCAAATGAGTGCCCTAGTTTATACGTACCACTGTGGGTACTAGCACAACTTCTTGACTACCCAAATGATAGCAGGAGGGTATGTAATTATTATTCTGACTTGTGATCAATATATTGACTTCTGCCTTGATTTAAAAAAAAATTTACAATTTATTAGAACAACTGTAGCTCAAATTAAGGGTAAGTGGACATTTTCCTAATTAATTTCCTTAGAACAACTGTAGCTCAAATTAAGCGTAAGTGGACATTTTCCCAATTAATTTCCTTCGAACTTTTACCCTTCACACAGTGAAGATGCACCGATAAACAGGATCAACATCGTCATCGATGTGGATAGTGGCGATACATAATGCCTCCTAACTCTATCCAATGAGAAGGAAATACCAACACCTCGATAACTCATTATAGATTTCTGTAGTCCAAAATTATGGACTCCACTATTTGCATCTCATGCGCGACATTAGTACTGGTACTAGACCAACAGATCAATCCGCTTCAAGCGATCAATTACATGCATGCACCAGTGTACGGCACCCAGGAAGCACCAAAAGTCCTATCCACACGGAGTGACAGTAGCTCAATTATATGGTGACACGCTATGGGCCTTTGTGAAGTAGTATTACTGTTGGAGCCCATGATGTAAATCATGGATGTCGTACGTAAAGGCCTTTCCTTTCGTCCTATAATGGTTTATGTCTTTATGATGTGATGCCCGTTGTTGTTGTTTTTTTTTTTTTGATTCTATGTGGAAATTTATACCTCTCGGGTAGAAAATAAATAAACTGCTCTTCAAAGTAAAAAACAAAAAACAAAAATTTGATGTGTTGTGAGATGACAGAGATGAGATATCAGTATCATAGTTTACTATCGATAATACCAAACTCATGAGTAATAAATCTTGGCCTAAGTTACAAGTACTTCCTACTAAAACAATTCATTTTTGTGTCACTTTTCATATATAAACACTACAAAAGATGAAAATCATTGTCAATTTTGATAAAAATTTGAGTCCTCATGATGAATTGTTTTTTTTCCTTACAAATGAATGACTAAAGTTCTCAAACTTTATTAATTGTTGGCAAATGTAATATTTTACGGGTGCTTATTATGAACAATAGCCAAATTGAAGACCATCAAATTATTTCATACTGGAACTTGAAATATGATAAATTCATTCCATACTCACATCAAAGTGTTTTTGAAAATATTTAGTCACTTCTATTTTACGTGTGGGAGTAGAAGAGTCATTTCCTCATGTTCATGTTGATAAGAAATGATATATTTTTTTTTCGGGGTAAACTAAGATAAATCCTGAAAAAAATCAATAACACTATTAAAATTTACCGTTGTTTATATAAATATTTTTATTTATCTAAATTGTAATTGATATGAACCTATTTTATGATTACACGTATTAGTACTAGTACGTATTAAAGGTGTTATATGTATAATTATTTTTTAAATCACCATCTAAATAAAACCCATATTTAGATGGTGATTTAAAAAATAATTAGTTCATATGATAAAAGTGTTATATGAGGTTCTGTTAATCACAATTAGTCAGGGTTACACGTTTATCTTAAGAGTGGACATAATAATTTCTTCAAATTGTCCAATACCAATGGTGTGATTTAGATCTCACAGCTTTTATCTTTTTGTTATTTATATTTTAAGAAAACTGTTTATTTGTTTTACATTTTAAAACTACATGACAAACAATATCTTTCCTAAACTAAATGAACTATTCACAGACTTTTAGGCTAACACAAAGGGAAAGAAATGAACTACAACTCAATCATCTACAGTGCATTCATGTGAGAATAAGTTACCAAAAGCAAACATGCATTTTGATCACCAAACACACACGTATAATTGACTTCGATCTTAGATAACGCTAGCATTGCATAATGCATATGCTTTTTCATAGGTTCATATAACGTTGGCATTGTATAATGCAAATAATGGTCGTGGACAACCATGTTCCATGAACCAACCGATCTGTTATCTGTACCTTCCTTAGTTCCTCTCCCCACGCGCCATCTCAAAGCGTAGCTCATATCTCCGTCCTTGAAAACGTCCGGCCAATGCGGGTCTGCAGCAGATTGATAGAGAAAGATTTAAGACAGGGGGATGGAATCATGGAATGGAATAAACATTTCACCCAATAATAGAGGAAATACCCTTAAAGATAAATTGGTAATGGTAAAGGCATCAATGGCCGACTTTAGCGCCCTCTTGTCCTAATGTCCTATTGTGTGCTACACACATTACTCTCTCTCAATTATTACATGCTTCAGAAAAAAAAAATAAGACAAATAAGAAAGGTCATATTTAGATGGACAAGAAGACGGAGAAGGATCAGAGAAATACAGACTTTGGGGAGAATAGAAACAGAGAAACAGAGAGAAGAGAGTGGCCGTTGCAACGGCCACCTCCACCTCAACAACAACAACACCAACACATTTTCAGCTTCTCTCCCAAAAAATAACACCACCCCCATTTTCTCTCCATTTTCTTGGGAAACAAACAAAAGAAAAAAGAATTTATCGTCATCCAGACAAAAAAACATTACCCAGAAAAAAAAAAAAACAAAGCTTGCCGTTTCCCCCCAGCCGAGATTGGCCTGCAGCACCATCGTTTTGTGTTTTTTCCGGTTGCTCAGATGGTGGTGCTTGCTGGGCATGAGGTAGATTGTTTCTATTATTCGGCTTTCGATTTCATTGCTTTGATTCGAGAATTATATGGGTGATTTGAGAAGGCTGTGAAAGTTGAAGATGCAGCACAATATATTTACTACAATGCGTAGCTTGAAGATCATGGATGGGTGTAAGGGCACCCAGGTGTTTGCCATTAACCCATCTGGGACAACCCCCACAAATGGTGGAGTAGGAGACAAGGTTGGTCACAGCCGGGTCAACTCGGTTCGATCCAGATCGAACTGGAGTTTCCAAGCCCCGAACCCGACCGGAAACAATGCCTTGGTCGAGAGTCTTCTTCCCTACGAACTCCCATCGTCGGATCTCCTCGAACCCCAAATCGAGCCTTGCCTCAAGACCGTTGATTTTGTCGAAACGCTGGCTGATGTGTACCGCAGGATTGAGAATTGCCCGCAATTCGAGAAATCTAAGATGTACGTGGAGCAATGCGCGATCTTTCGGGGTATGTCGGATCCGAAACTGTTCCGGCGGAGTCTCCGGTCGGCGAGGCAGCACGCGGTGGATGTCCACGCGAAAGTGGTGCTTGCGGCGTGGTTGAGGTACGAGAGGAGGGAGGATGAGCTGGTTGGGTCATCTTCGATGACTTGTTGCGGTAGAAATGTTGAATGTCCCAAGGCTAGTTTGGCAGCTGGGTATGATCCGGAGTCTGTTTATGATTCATGTTGCTGCTCTCGGAGCGGTGGCGATGTGGATGGTGAGGCTGCGGATGCGGATGAAGAATGCTCAACTTCGAAGGAGGAAGAAGCTGATATGTCATTTTACATTGGAGAGGATGAGATAATGTGTGTAAGGTATAGGATTGCATCGCTCTCGACACCCTTTAGGACAATGTTGTATGGGGGCTTTACGGAGACGAGGAGGCAGAAGATAAATTTCTCACAGAATGGGGTTTCTCCGGAGGCAATGAGAGCGGTGGAGGTGTTTAGCCGGACTGGAAAGTTGGATTCTTTCGAAGTGCGGATTGTTTTGGACTTGCTTTCGTTTTCAAACAGGTTCTGTTGTGATGAGTTGAAGTCAGCTTGTGATGCTCATTTGGCTTCCCTGGTCTGTGAATTGGAGGATGCAATGGTGTTGATTGACTATGGATTGGAGGAGACCGCTTATCTTCTAGTGGCGGCTTGTTTGCAGGTGTTTTTGAGAGAGCTTCCGAATTCGGTGCACAATCCTAACATGATGAGATTGTTTTGTAGTGCGGAAGCTAGGCAAAGATTGGCCATGGCCGGGCATTCTTCTTTTGTTTTGTATTATTTCTTGAGCCAGATTGCCATGGAGGAAGACATGAAGTCCAACACGACAGTGATGCTTCTAGAGAGGCTGGGAGAGTGTGCTACCGAAAGTTGGGAGAAGCAACTCGCATTTCACCAGTTGGGGGTTGTGATGCTTGAGAGGCAGGAATATAAAGATGCTCAGTGCTGGTTTGAATTAGCCATTGAGGCGGGTCATGTGTATTCCATGGTGGGGGTTGCAAGGGCCAAATTCAAGCGTGGCCACAAGTATGTAGCGTACAAGCAGATGAACTCGCTAATTTCGGAGCATACACCAGTTGGGTGGATGTATCAGGAGCGTTCTCTGTATTCTAATGGAAAGGAAAAGATGATGGATTTGAATACTGCTACTCAATTGGATCCAACTCTATCTTATCCATACAAGTTTAGGGCTGTTTCTCTATTGGAAGAGAATCAGATCGGAGCAGCCATCACAGAGATCAATAAGATTATTAGTTTCAAGGTCTCCCCTGATTGTCTTGAACTGCGGGCTTGGTTTTCAATTGCCATGGAGGATTGTGAAGGAGCTCTGAGAGATGTCAGGGCACTTCTGACTTTGGACCCGAATTACATGATGTTTCATGGGAAATTGCATGGTGACCATCTTGTAGAGCTGCTCCAACCTCTTGTCCAGCAATGGAGTCAGGCTGATTGTTGGATGCAACTATATGATCGATGGTCCTCTGTGGATGATATTGGCTCTTTAGCTGTTGTACATCATATGTTGGCAAATGACCCTGGGAAGAGCCTCCTACGCTTTAGGCAGTCTCTCCTTCTATTACGGTAAATACAGCTGTTAAAAAAAAAAAACGGGTAGATTTGTATCATGTGTTGCTTGTTTATTTTATGAAGAGCTTTTGGTAATATCAACATTATCATTTAAAGGACTAATTTAGTGCATAACAACTTAAGTTTTTAACATGCGTAGAAATTATGTCACTTTCAGTTGATGTGAAATGTATGTACCTAACTATTTTCTTATATTGCATGTTGGGCAAGATCTAAGGGTGACATACGGAAGGATACGAACCCACTTAGTCCAATAATTGTTTATTTTTTGGTTGTCCTTAATTGTTATATCAGTCTGTTCTAGCAGCATTTCTGATCTCACTGATATTTTTAGGTTGAATTGTCAAAAGTCCGCAATGCATAGTCTGCGATTGGCTCGAAATCATTCTACTTCTGAACATGAACGGCTTGTGTATGAAGGATGGATATTGTATGACACTGGCCATCGTGAAGAAGCATTGGCAAAGGCTGAGGAGTCCATTTCACTTCAAAGATCATTCGAGGCATTTTTCCTAAAGGCTTATGCTTTAGCAGACTCAAATCTTGATTCTGAGTCTTCAACATATGTGATACAGCTTCTGGAGGAAGCACTCAGATGCCCTTCGGACGGCCTTAGAAAAGGACAAGTAAGTATCACCTTTGGAATAATGTTTGATCTTGGCATCTTATCTTCAATTTATTCAGATTGGTAATTCTGTTTTCCTGCAGGCTCTAAATAATTTAGGAAGTGTCTACGTAGATTCTGAGAAGCTGGATCTTGCTGCTGACTGCTACACAAATGCACTCAACATTAAGCATACACGAGCACATCAGGGTCTAGCACGAGTATATCATCTTAAAAATCAACGCAAAGCTGCATATGATGAGATGACAAAGCTGATAGAGAAGGCTCGCAACAATGCATCAGCTTATGAGAAACGTTCAGAATACTGTGATCGTGACATGGCAAAGAATGATCTAAGTATGGCAACACAATTAGATCCATTGAGGACATATCCGTACAGATATAGGGCAGCAGGTATGTTACAACTATCATCCGTCTTTGCTTAGTCCGTGCCTTTTTTATTTGGGAGTTATTTGATGTTTATGTATAAGTCTTGATGCATGAATGTTGTTTTTCTGCTATTAAAATATACTGAGACTCCTGCGATTATTAATTCCACATCCTTTAGGCCTTAACTTAGAGTAGAGCTGTTATCTGTGAAGTCAGTAACCTAGAGCCTAGAATACACATCTAGGTTTTCAAGCAGATGGGTGAGTGGTCCATTCTGTTAGATTGAGTTTCAGCTGCTATGATTTGACAGTTTAAAGGGCTTTAGTTCAGGTCATTTGAACCAAGTTTCTTTTTTCTCTCTTTTTTAATCCACCTTTATCTATTCTTCATCTCAAAGTATATCAATTTCTTTTAATTGAGTCTAGTGGTGCTTGTCGACCTGGGCTTTCACTTATGCCCGCTGCCTAAAATTGTATTAGCTTGCTTCAACTTCTTGGTAGTATTTCTCTATAGGACCTGAACAATGACAGTTAACATACTGATGGATTGGGCAACATGAAATTTGTCATCATCTGATCAAAACGTAAGATACCTTAACAAAGAAAAAAGAAAACAAAAAACCTATTTAACATCTTCATGTTGATGGTGGAACCTAGGTTGTGGTGTGTCATATGCTTCATAACTTGTACGGTAACCTTTTTTTTTTTGAGAATGAAAAAACTTTTATTCCAAGATACTAAGATTACATAAGATGGGAGTGACCGGTGGTTGACATTAGTTCCCCACTCTCCTTCCTAAGAACAACCTCAGTTACGGGTCCGTCAACAACCATAACATCCATGAGCCAAATGGGCCCAACCCCTAACTAAATTATAACATGTACAGTAACCTTTGAATTTCTCTACGAGTGAAATAAAGATAATGCTGTCTTTGCGGCTGTGTGTGGACTACTAACATGGAAATTATGGCCACCAGTTTTGATGGATGACCACAAAGAAGCAGAAGCTATTGAAGAGCTAAGTAAGGCCATAGCTTTCAAGCCGGACCTCCAGCTTCTACATCTTCGAGCAGCATTCCACGAATCTATGAGTGATTTTGTGTCCACCGTCCGAGACTGTGAAGCAGCCCTCTGCCTTGACCCCAACCATGCCGACACTCATGAACTCTATGGTAAAGCACGGGAGCGCTTAAATGAACAACAAAGGTGATGTTACTGGGTCATTGTTCTTTACCTTCTGGAGGCAATCACGCTGTTGCTACCGGATCCTTTCAATGTGGGCAAGGCCAGCAATTGTCAGCATAGTTAATCTCTTGGATTTTGTCTCTAGAAAGATCAATTGTAGATCTCCATGGCCCTCAAAAGGGATTTGAAAAAACTGGGAGCAAATAGAGAATTTGGGGTCACAAAGAAGGGGAAATAGAGGAGCAAGATAGCATGTAAATATGTCATCTGTTTATTTGATTGCATCAATTTATATATTTAAGTAGAGCACAGACTCGTTGCTGCTACTGTCTCATATACTACTCCAGAAAAGGCGGGAGTATCCACGATGAAAAGAATCTTGTACATGATATGTTGTTGGCTTGTGATGTGTGAGTCTGTCCAATTTTACATGTCTCTATCATGTGTGGTTTTTGGCCAAGCAGTCTGCTATATTTTGTAATCTTGTCATGCTGTTCTCTCATTTGTTGTGTAAGCTTCACGGTTTTCTGTATGACCAAAAGCAAAGTTAAGTATTTTCATAGAAGCGTAAGGGTGCCAAAGTTCAGAGGCCTCTTTTCTATCTTTATTTCTCCCCTCCATCTTTTACTAGCTTTGACATTTTGTGGCAGAGAATACATACAGATTCGAAAACAAGAAATCGTGATGTTATGGTAGTGAAACATCCCGGCCTATAATGACCTATTTTAAAAGCTATGCGCAGTGTTACTGTAAGTCAAGGGATGATCTCTATTCGAAGAATGTAGGTTGAGACCTGTGTTGAGCTACTGGTTCCCTGTCAATTTCATGCAAAAGGGTATTTCTTTTTCACCTGTGATCGTGTTAAAGTGAGTATCAGTTTCCACGGACTGCATGAGGTACCCATAAATTCCAACCGTCATGCCATTATTTCACTCAACTGCCTTCTACTATTTCCTCCTGATCACTCAACTGAAGCTTCAGTTCTTTCAATATATGCTCTCAGAAGTAAGATTTGAAGATGCTTAGAAGCAAAATGTCCTAGAATGCTGAACTTCAATGCACCACTCCTCTCAACAAGGCGTCCCAGAAACTCAAGGAGCACAAGATTACATGGCAGGTCACTGAGTGCGAGTGAAGAAAGAGTTCCCTTTTCGTGGGAACAAGCTCCTGGCAAGTCCAAGTATCCAAACACAAGCGACGATAACCATGATGGTGACACACCCCGGCCAAAGCTGCCCCCGGGCTGGTGGCACTGGCACAAGCCTCTTGAATCAACTAACGTTGTTGTTCTGGATAAAGAGAATGAGCAGACACCTCATGACCATGATGATGGATGTGATGCTGATGTTGATGATGATGTTCGCGCTGTTGACTACAATTATGTTGATGATCCTGATTTCGACGATGAAGCCTTCTCCGATGCCATAGATGTGTTCTCATTGTCAGAGGCTATAGACATTGTGGAAAAGAAGGCACAAAGAGAACATGATCACTCAGATGCTCTGAAGTTGAAGCTCGCAGAGTCCAGTGAGATGAATCAACTGTCTCCAAACTACATAATCGAGCGCTTTCTTCCAGACGCCGCTGCATTGGCTGCATCATCTGCTATAAATCTAAGTGTATCACAGATCAATTCAAACCAGAAACTTTGTTATCCATGGAATTACCCTGAACCGGAGGCTTGCGTGTCAAGAACAGGTGGGCAAGCTCACTCTTCACCTAGGGGTTGTGGTTTCTTCCCTTGGCGGATGAAGCAGTACAAGCTCTGTGGTATAAAGAGCCCTGTAGTGTGTTCACAACAACCTCAGTCTAGTGTAAAACACAAAAAACATACATAAGCTACAAGGTTTAGTATTCCTTGATGTATAGTTATGAAAGTTTCTTCTTTTGGTTGTGGTTTTTCTATCTGTCCAAAATTTTATGTACATTCATTCTGCCTATTGGATTGTAGCCTATAAAATTGTCATTCATTTAAATCTCTATAATAATGTTATGATGCATATAAAAGATGGATTGGTGCTTATATATTCTGCTGATAATAAGGCAATATTAGTTTTAATTTTCAGATATAATGTACAAACAGAACATGGTTAATATCAAATTGCTTATAATTGAAGGCTACTATACACTAGCATTTTGCACTCAATTTCACATGTTTCTCATCTCATTAACACATAATCCAATCATTTTGAAATTCTCTTTGAGTGTATATAAGTAAAAGAGAATGGGTGTATAGTTTCCCAATTCTCTTATGCGTTAGATTACCAACGGCGAGGATAATTTGATGAGAATAATTCTTAAGTTCATTGTTTGGGTGAATGAGCTCATTCACCTAAGGAGAACCATGGGGTCAAAATCAAAACTCTTTTCTAGAATATAGATTAATTTCAAAATTATTCTAAATATACGAATTTTTTTTTTAAAAGTTATTTTAAGAGCTACACCCGAGATTAGGATACACAAGGAGCGGAGCTAGGTTATGCATAGTGGCATGTACATACTTTTGGCATTGCCAACGGTGCATGAGATGGCTGTCATTTCCATTCTAGCCGTTGAATGAAAAACACTCAATTTTGAAAACATTTCTAAGGCGAGCTTTTTGAATACATTGAATTTATTGTTCATTTCGCTCACATATAATGTACCGGTGACAGATGTAAATAAACTTTTATATCTAAAAACGCTCAAATCTTATCTAAATTTTTAAAATTTTCATAGATATATAAATACATTGAATCACCCGTTTTCTTCGCTGTAAAAATACTGTCACAATTATTTCGATTCATTTCCTTCTTTAAAAAAAAAAAAAAACCTTAAATACACTCATATTTTTGGTAGTTTCCTGAATTTCAAAAATTGAAAATTTAAATCCATACCCTTGATCTGTGAACGTGCGATGTCCGATGGGTCACACTCACTAGAGTGACCAGACTCACATGACCAAAAATAGAAAACTATATTTGAAATTCGATATTATCTACACAACGGTCCACACGAGCCAACGACTCACACGTGAGAGATTTCAAAAACCACTAGGGTTTCCAAGGCGGGCAGCCACGGGCAGCCACAAAACCCCCTGCCCGCTTGTTCTTATATTTTCACAAATTGACGACCCATTTCGTCACCCTCCCGCTCCTTCATACCATTCGAAATACAGAGCTCTCCAAATCGGCGATTAAGATCTAAACGGAGCTCCGTCGCCGTCTCTCTTCTTCTCTCAGTCTCTCTCTCCTTCTCTGTGCGTTGATTCGACGCAGCCTAGAAGGAGAAGCAGTCGTAGTTCCTCTTCGTACTTGAGTAGGGTTTTAGAGCTATACTCGCCGCTACTTCATCGGCTCCGATTAGAGGTATTCAACTCTGCACAATCTCAACTATACGGTTTCGATTTTACTTTTCTGTGCGTAGATCTACTGTTCTTATCTGTTTTGGAATTGGTTCAGATTTTGATATTGTTCTCGTATGTGCTGCGTTTTTAGTGCGGTTAGGGTTTCGATTTTGGTAAATGCGGTTTGTTGTGGTTTCGGTATGAGGATTTTGAGTTTGTGCTGTTTGCTGTTTTCAATTGTGGATGGGTCTTATGGATTTTGATATTTGGGGCTTTTAGGGTTTAACGATTTGAGTGGTATTAAAAGGACGTGGATGGTGTTTTTGTACTGATTTTGGAGGTAGGATTTTGTAAATCGAGCAATTTTGCATGAGAAGAAGGGAGTATTGAGATCTTATACTGGAGTAGATTGAATATCATGAACAATGAAGCTTTTGGACTCTTGGAAATTTGTGATGTCGTAGCATTGTACATGGATACTTTTCTGTTAGTTGGGATTGTTAACTGTTTGCATTTTATTTGGTGAGATTTAATCGCATATGGCACATAAGAGGAAAATACATGATGCACAATTTACAAATTGAAGAATACATTTATTTGATGTCTTGATAACTTTTGTTTGAAGGTTTGTTTTGATAATTTGCATTACTTTTTTTAAAACACAGAGAGAAGTTTTTTGTGACTGTTATGCTATATACAGTATCTATATTATGATAGAGCCTCAGCATCTTTCTTGTCCTGAACCATTATTTTCTTTTTATAAGTAACCTGGGAGCTTTTTGGGGACAGATATGGTCTTGGTTTTGTGGTCCTTATGCAATAATTCATGTCTGGTTATCTAGTCTGATATATCCTTTTTCGTGATTTCCTTTGTGGCAGTGTGGAAAGAAATGGCCATGGAGATCACTCAGTATCTATTGGCAGCTCAATCAGCAGATGCAAGAGTTCGTACTGAAGCGGAGTCTAATCTGAGGCAATTTCAAGAGCAAAACCTTCCTGCTTTCCTTCTGTCATTGTCAGTTGAGCTAGCCAACAGTGAAAAGCCAATTGAATCCCGTAGGTTGGCTGGTATTGTTCTGAAGAACTCCTTGGATGCTAAAGATGCTGTTACAAAGGAACGTCTTGCTCAGCAATGGATGGCTGTTGATATTGCTTTTAAATCCCAAATCAAGGAAATGCTCTTACTGACACTTGCGTCATCTGTGCGAGAGGCAAGGCACACCTCTGCTCAAGTTCTTGCCAAAGTTGCTTCTATTGATATTCCTCGGAAACAGTGGCCTGAGCTAATTGCATATTTGCTTAATAACATGACTAAGGGAGACAGCTCTGCTGATTTGAAACAGTCAACCTTGGAAACTCTTGGTTATGTATGCGAGGAGATATCCCATCATGATCTCGGGCAAGACGAGGTGAATTCTATTCTTACAGCTGTTGTACAAGGAATGAACCTTGCTGAGAACAGTCCTGAAGTCCGTCTTGCTGCCACAAAGGCTTTATATAATGCCTTGGAGTTTGCTGAGACAAACTTTCAAAACGAGATGGAACGAACATACATCATGAAGATGGTCTGTGAAACAGCCTTGTCGAAAGAAGTAGAGATTAGGCAGGCGGCTTTTGAGTGCCTTGCTTCAATTGCTTCTACGTACTATGACGTGCTTGAGGCATACATGCAGGCTCTCTTTGAGCTTACTTCAAATGCTGTAAAGGGGGATGTAGAGGCTGTTGCCCTCCAAGCAATCGAGTTTTGGAGCTCCATTTGTGATGAAGAAATAGAATTGCAAGAGTATGAGAGTGCTGATACTGGGGACTCTGGGCATCCACATTCACGTTTTATAGAAAAATCTCTATCATATCTAGTTCCAATGCTGCTGGAAACTTTGCTGAAGCAGGAAGAAGATGTAGACCAGGATGACAGCATTTGGAATATCTCAATGGCTGGTGGAACATGCCTAGGACTTGTTGCACGAACTGTTGGTGATGCAATTCTTCCCCTTGTGATGCCATTTGTGGAGGCTAACATAGCGCAACCAGATTGGCGTTGTCAGGAAGCAGCTACTTTGGCATTTGGCTCAATCCTTGAAGGCCCAACCGTTGAGAAGCTATCAGTACTGGTCCATTCAGGTTTAGATTTCCTATTGAGGTTATTGAAAGATGGAAACAACCATGTCAAAGACACTACTGCCTGGACTATCGGCCGTATATTTGAGTACCTGCACAGTCCTGCTGGTGGCTTTTCTGTTATTTCTTCAGATAACCTTCCAAAAGTAGTGGAAGTATTGTTGGAAAGCATTAAGGATGCTCCAAATGTTGCTGCTAAGGTTTGTTGGGCTATTTATAAGCTTGCCGAGGGGTACGAGGATGCTGGAAGGCACTCATCACTTTTTACGCCTTATATCCATAGGATCATTGAAAGTCTTCTTTTTGCTGCTAGTCGTACAGATGTAGATGATTCTAGATTGAGGTCTGCTGCCTATGAATCATTGAACGAAGTAGTGAGGTGTTCTAATATTAAAGAAACATCACAGATTATACGAGAACTACTCCCTGTGATTTTGCAGAAGTTGAGTCAGACTCTAGAGCTTCAGATTGTATCATCAGATGACAAGGAAAAGCAAGCAGACTTGCAGGCTTCTCTTTGTGGTGTTCTCCAGGTTATAATCCAGAAAGTTAGCAGTGCTGATGATTTGGAAACCAGGTCCATTATATTGACACAGGCAGACCAGATAATGTTTTTGTTTCTTAATGTCTTTGCTTGCCGAAGTTCTACGGTGCACGAGGAAGCAATGCTTGCTATTGGTGCCCTTGCTCATGCTACTGGATCTGAGTTTGGCAAGTACCTTCCTGACTTCTACAAGTATTTAGAGATGGGGTTGCAAAATTTCGAGGAATATCAAGTCTGTTCTATTACAGTTGGTGTAGTTGGTGATGTTGTTCGTGCCTTGAATGACAAGGTATTACCATATTGTGATGGGATTATGCAACTTCTGTTGGCAAATCTTTCTAGTGAAGCACTCGACCGGTCTGTCAAGCCTCCCATATTCTCTGTCTTTAGCGACATAGCTCTCTCAATAGAGGAGAATTTTGAGAAGTATGTTCCCTATGCAGTGCCAATGATGCAGAGAGCTGCAGAGCTTTGTGCTCAGATGGACCCCAATGATGATGAGCTAATGGAATACGGCAACCAGCTTAAGTGTAGCATATTTGAAGCTTATTCGGGTATACTTCAGGGATTTAAGAATTCAAAGTCTGAGGTCATGTTGCCCTATGCACCACATCTCTGGCAGTTCATCGAATTGGTTTTGAGGGAGCAACACAGGTATGACTCTCTCTCTCTCTCTCTCTCACACACACACACACACACACATATTATGAATATTATTCTGATGATTTCGTTCCTTATCTTGCAGGGATGTCCAGCTGACAAAAGCCTTGGCTGCTGTGATGGGGGACCTTGCAGATGTTCTTGGCACAAACACAAAGGCACTGTTTGGGGACCTGAAAGCCTGTGCAAACTTTTTGGGTGAGTGTCTTGGATCTGATGATGATGACCTGAAGAAAACCGCTACTTGGACTCAGGATAGGATTAGGAGCATCCTTGTTTCATGAGTCAAGGCTGGTTCTTTTGTAAGTACTGGTGGTCTCGTTGAATTGTAAGGATGTTGAGGAAGTTAGGAGTTGCTTAGATCATGTATGAATCTCTCTTTTCCATTCTGGGCGTAAGTCTGTGACGTTTGGAGTTTCTGTTTTCTATTTTGAGAATCAACTCTATTGAGGCCACTATGAGGTAGCCTGGTATTACTATTGTGGAACTCTTTTTAGTGTAATGCATCATCCACTGATCAGTGGGTTTCAGTCAGCCTATGTTTCTCATTATATTTTCTTGTGCTTTAATCATATTCTTCTTTGCGATTAAGGTGATTAATTACAGCCTATGAATCTATGATATGAAGTAATTGATTTTGGTGTATAGTTTTGGATCCTGTTAGTTTTTATTTTATTTTATTTTTCATGATGAAATTTATGCCGTTTTTCCTGTTTAGAAAATTTTAAATTTACTCAATCTTTAATAGTAGGTTGCACATGTAAATTCGAGGATTAGATAGGCATCAGCCAATACAGAAGTAATGTATAATGTTCTTCACCAAAAAAATGTTTCAGTTTTCAATATTGATTTCTGAAGTCTACAAAAACGAAGACATGTAAATTCGAGGATTGGATAGGCATCAGCCGATACAGTAGTAATGTATAATGTTCTTCACTAAAAAATGTTTCAATTTTCAATATTGATTTCTGTAGTCTACAAAAACGAAGAAAAGAAACAAATAATAAGAACTGCTATCTGCCCGAGGCCATGGAGCTGGAAGAGATGCCACCATAGGATGATGATCGATACGATATGATAGAATCAGAAGAAATGACCTGCATAAATCTTGAGTTCATTTCACAGAAGCTTTCCGATTCAATAAGGTTATCAACATGAGGAAGCGGCTCATCCCCATTGAGATATCGCACTACTTGTCTCATAGTAGGTCTAGCTTCTGGTTTGAAGTGAGAGCAAAGCAAACCCAGCTCCAGAACCAACTCCATCTCTTTTACAACATAGTGACCCAACTTTGGGTCTACAGTGTCGAGTATGCGACCTGCTTCATGGTTTTCTATCACCCAATCCACCAATATGAATTGATCTGAGTGGCCTGAGCCGATTGGTCTTTTCCCACTAGCTACTTCAAGGAGCAAGATGCCGTATCCAAACACGTCTGAGGCTGCTGAGGCCTTCCCTGTTCGAGCTAATTCTGGTGCAATGTAACCAATTGTGCCAACCACACCTGTGGTGCGTGATATTTCTCCATGATCATATAGCCTTGCAAGGCCAAAGTCGCTTAGCCGAGCGTTCAGGTCTTCATCTATCAAGACATTGCTGGACTTGACATCTCTGTGAATCACAACTTGCTCCCATTCTTCATGCAGATACAACAATCCTGAGGCAATGCCTTTAAGGATATTGAATCTTTGTTGCCAGCTCAACATAAAGTTGTCTTTCGGATGGAAAATGAGAGTATCAAGGCTTCCATTTGGAATGTAATCGTAGACTATAAGGAGGTCGTTCTTTTTCTTACACCAACCTTGCAGATTGACCAAGTTCTTATGCCTTAGCCGACCCAAGCTCTCAATTTCTGCGGCAAACTCCCTCATTCCTTGGATTCCATTTCTTGTTATCTTCTTAACTGCAATTCCACATCCAGTAGAAGGCAAAATACCCTTGTAAACTTCACCAAATCCGCCAGCTCCAATCACATTAGAGTCTTTAAAACCCTTGGTTGCTGCTTGAAGATCCTTGTACCGGAACCTGTGAGGACAGTCAATCTCCCAATCTTCCATAGTCTCAGAGGGCATCAGTCTTCTATACAATGTAAAGAGGAGCAAAATTGCCAACAACAAGAAGACCAAAACAGACAAGGCCACAATAAGAGCCTTGACTGGGGGACTGTAGGAGGATGATGAACTTTTCTCTTTTGGTGGGATAGGAAGATCAGTAAGATTGATTCTCCTTGCAATTCCATTCACTGCAAAACTCCATGCGATTATGTAATGAGAGCTCGACTGGTTATCTCCTGTGGATGCCGAAAATCCGGCATACATAGTCTCTTGAAGAACAGAAGATAGATCGATACCATAGGACAATAGGGGTTTGGTTGGTTTCCTCTTATTTATGGGAGATACTGTCACATTCAAAAGTTGAGCTTCGCCATCATAGTCTATCCAAGCATGTATAAGATCACCACTCTCCATCTTCACTTCTTCTTTGTGTGATCCTGTGGTGTAGTAAGCAGCTGGTTCAGATGCCACAGAGTAGACGCTGTTGATGTCAATACCAACATGGTTTCCATCTGAATTCCAGCTCTCGTTGTAACCATTGACCGTGTCGAATTCTACAGCAAGGATATGGTTAGAGGATTTGTTATCGTTTGAAGAGTTGAAAATTCCGAAATAATGGTTGGCTTCAGCCCCGGGGAAACTCGGAGAGGGAGATAATGTGAAGGCTAGGCCAAAGCCACCGCTGCCGGAGCTTGGGGAGACTATGGCAAAAACAATCTCTGTACTGAAAGAAGAAGCATTTGGGAATGAAGAGGAATTCTTCATGGTTATGGGTTTCTTATAGAATGCATGGCCTATAACACCACGTGTTTTGTTAGTGAGTCTGATCATACCAGAGGGTTTGACTATGGAAGCTCCTACAAGTTCCAGATTCCCATCACTTCCATTGAAGCCATTGAACAAGAAGTTTTCTCCTTGAGAAAGAGAACAAATGTGAAACAAGAGGAGGAAAGCTAAAGAAATTGCCAAAGCCATTGGAGTTGGGGGTTTGAATTCTAAAAGCAAGTACAGAGCTTAATGTAGCGCAGAAGAAGGTGAAGAAAGGACTTCAAACGGTCAAGGTACGTAGTCTAGAGCTTGGATGTAAGAAAAGTAAGCAACCCTATTACTTGGGAGATCTGAGTTCTTAAGCTCATTGCAGTACTCAACTGTCAAAGTCAATGGAATTGGAAATTATATATACATAACACATTAATTTTCCACGTTGGGGAAGAGTATTGAATCTTTTATGCAATTATAGACTTGAATGCGATTGGACGAATGTTGCCACTATTGACTTGATCAACCTTTCTCTATGTCATAGAAGAAAGGGACTCGAGTGATTATCACCTTATTTAAAGAGTTATATCACTTACATGTGCATTTTGTCTACCACGAGTGCTTATCTCCAGAACCCGTGGCTATGGCTGGTTTGGGCTACTATTTTGGACAAAATGACCGCTTTGAGTCTTTGACAAGTAGAGGAATAAGGCTATGAGGCGAAGAATTCAAACGAAGATGAAAATGAAGTTTGCCTGTGAGCTAGGAGAAGTTATTGGGTAGGGCCGTTGTGCCATGGCCTGGCCTATCAATGAGCATTTTACAGGGGGTGGGCGTTCAGCGGTAGATTTGGTATTTGGCCATGCCATATTTACAGTATTTTGGAGATATAAACTTGACATGTCTTGTTTTCATGGAGATCAAAACGAGACGTGGCTGCCCTACTCAAGATCTTTTCGTAGCCAAGTAAAAGGGTAAATTTTTGGGCTGGAGTGTTATACCTTAGGCTTGGGATTATAGCAGGATTATATACTTCGCTGACCAGGTATGGTCAGCCCGCTTTGGCTGACCATATCCACTAACTGGATGACATGTGTCCCTCTAAGCCAATTAAGCCCAGTCGCCATGTTGACACGACGTCGAACCCGTTTGTGGCGCTATGTTTCAAAATCCGTTCTCCCGGGTGACGGCATCTACCTCAATGGAGGTGGAGGAACCGTAGTCCTGCTGTGAAGCAGGTAATAGTACTCTGAAGGAGGGTTTGCCGTTTCCGGAGACAAGTATGGAGGGATCTCGATCCGTGGTGTAGGCTTTGATTGAGAGGGTGGGGAAGGCGGTGGTGGTGACTGGAAACCGACGATGGGGAGTGGAGAAGGGGTTGAGGAGGAGGAATGAGGTTGAGGATGGTCAAGTTGGTCGCCGATAGAGACTGGAGAAGAGGGAGACGGAGTGCAGGAAGAGGAGGGAGGAGAACAGAAAGAGAGGCCCAACAAAAAAGACACGTGTTGGATTGGGAGTGTGACACGTATTGTCCATTATTGCACCTTTCCACCTCAAATTGTCTTCGTTTTCTAGATTAGACCTGCCACATGATCAAAAAGAGAAGAAAAATATTATACGTATTTTTTTTTTTTGAGAAGGATATTACACTAATACAATTATTATTTCACAAAATGTAATTGAAATACTTCATTTTATCTGTTATGAATCAGATAAAATGTCATATTATTACTGAAATTATAACGATATATTTAGATAACTAAACAATTTTTGATTTTCATATCTGTCTGTCTAATTATTATAAATTAGTTCGAATAAAAACATAAACAAAAAGGTAAAAATTAATATTATATTCCTCTAAAGTCTAAACAGAAACCAAAAAAATATTATGTTGAATGACTTAGAAGGTTCTAGTTTAGGAAAAGGGGGTTGTGTAGGAGATTACGCTAAACTGGTTTGAAGTTTGAAAAAATCCCCAGAAATTGTTTTGCAGTTAACCAGTCATGTGTTTAGACATTTCTGTTTTTATACTAAACTGTATACTAATTATCATTCGGCCGACCTCAACCGAAGTGGTATAACCGTATATAAGTATCAATCATTGAAGTCATGAATCATTTCTCTCCCCACGTCAAAGTCAACTATGCGTAATGCGTGTGTAATCTTACCAATTCGGTAGGCATGGCCAGATAACATCAAGGACTAGTTGCAGCTTCTCGATGTTTTAGTCTCCAGAGATGGCTTTGAAGTGTGACAGCAATTGTTCAACGCATACCGGAACATTCGAGAGACGCTAGGTCTCAAAAGCACCACATCATTGAAGTTTTTCCAGTGCTAGCAATCTTTGTTAATATTTTGATCAACGATCAACGATCTCATTCATATATAAGTGTTACAAGTGATATGAACGATACAAACAGGAGCCACTATTGACCCACTAATAACGTCAGACCAAAGGGTCTGAACAAGGACTTCCGAAAGGAGCTAAATCTCCGGTACACCATGAAGCTGGAACGATGGTCACACAAACCAAGAAGACTCGAGAACAAACAAAGTGCCAACAACTTTAGTAAGAACACGTCGGCATACCAACTGGGTAGTGACTTTGAACCCATGAAAGATTAACATATGCTCGAATCAACTCCTCCTCCTGAGTAGTGACTACACGAGATGGAAGTGGGTGAAAACCGTCATCACTCGATCAGTGGTGTCTTGTAATGAGCCAACAAACATGAACAATCAACCACAAAGGATTGGACAAAAACAAAATAGAAAAACACATAAACTAAATAACAAAACAACTAGAGAAAACGGAGATACAACAGCAATCTTGGGCAACAACAAAGTCAGACCCAAATCTGAAGAAGCCCAGACCTGATATTTGTAGCCCACATCAAATCAAGGCGACCTCAATCCCAGAAACCAGGCCAACAACTATTGCACCCAACCACGGTGTCCACCGTCCCTTAGCACCTCTGCCATTCTTCCACTGGTCGTAGATCGAGACATCCCACCTGTCTTCACAAAACATCGTCGTCGAGGTCATCACCACCAGAACCGCTGCCTCACCACTCTAATCAAACACACAACCCCTCGGACACCCTACCAGAACCTGGCCGGAGATCGAACTGACATCAGGCCAAGAAACTCCGATCCAAAAGGTAGAGCACCCAGACAAGCCCGACAAAACAATCAAACACAAGATCGGGGTAACAAACCCCAGCCTAACACTTCTCCAAGCCCGATCTGGACCCTCCCTTGCTAGCGATGATGGATCTGCAACTCGACCCCTTCTATCCTCATTCCTACACCAACAAGTGACTTGAAACTAAGGACTTAGTTTGGCCAGTGACTTAGCCAGAGATTGACAGTGACATGGCTAGGGATTGACAGTGACATGGTCAATGACATGTTCATGACTGACATGACCAGTAACTTGGCCAGTGATATTGTTAGTGACTTGATGTTAACAGTGACTTGGCCATGCATAAATTGACAGTGACATTCTCAGTGACTTTGCCGGTGACTTGGCAAGTTCAACTGCTACAAAAAGTCTATAAAAATAATATTTCATTAAGAAAAACTAAACATACCAACTAGTTGATTTGGTAAGCTAGAGTTTACAATTGGCTAGGTCAGTGACTTGCATCTTAAGCCGTAAACAATTTTCTAAAATTTAACGTCCTTGCTACTCTTCTTTTTCTTTATGGCTAGAACTTTTGCTTCTTCTTCATAATCATCTTCACTTCCTTCCCTCTGTTTTCTTTTACCTCGGCATATGTGTTATGTTTGTATATCCTGTACAAAATTGTGAAAATGAGAACATCATCAGTGACTTTGAGAGTAATATGATCGGTAACATGTTCATGACTGTGACATGACCAGTGACATAGCCAATAACTTGGTCAGTGATATGGATATAAACAGTGACATAGTCTGTTACATTGATAGGAGCATTTTAATGCGGTATTTTAATAGTTAATTCCTCACATTTTGCTTAGTTAATTCCTTAACTGAATCGATTTTTAATTCAATTTCTATTTTTAGGTACATTGGAGTAGATGAAGGTGAAATGAGCGTTAGGTCCATAATTACCTGGAAATGATGGAGAAAAATGGAAATGTACTAAAAGATCAATTTTACACATATTCCTACTCCGGCTAGGAGAAACCAAGCCAAGCAAAGAAGTAAGAGCGGCCGCCTGACTAAATGAACTTCAAATGAGCTGAAACCTTCCAGATCCATTCTAGACACCCAAAGGAACATTTCTTATGAAGAGTGCCAGAGCAAACTATGAGTGGAAGGCCTTCAAACAATCAGCACAATTTTCTACAGAAGCAAAACCGGAAAACTGGACCTGTAAGAGGTCCAGCAGCATTTCCGGCCCAACCACATGGCAATACATTCTGAAATTTTACCACAATGATCTACACTCATAGTGGAACATTTCATATGAAGAAGTCAAAGGCTAAAACTGAGTTCTTAGTGGAGATAAAAATTAAAGGAATAAAGGAAGAGAAAGTGATCTCACCTAACAAATCCACTAAGTGTTTAAGTGCTCTCACCTAACAAATCCACCAAGTGTTTAAGTGCTCAAACCTAACCCATTATGATTTGTTTAAAGGCCAAATAGTGTTGCTTGGAAGCCTATAAATAGAGACCAATTCACCATTTCATAACACCAATTCCTTCATCCATTCCATCTTCTTTGTCTCTCCATTTCCTTTCCATATTTCTTTACAAATTCCTTCATCCATCTCATCTTCTTTGTCTCTCCATTTCCTTTCCATTTTTCTCTCCATCCTCTAGTGCATTCAACGTTTCAAGCAAGGGAGAAGAAGAAGAAGAAGGAGCCGTGAGCATCATCATCCATCCTCCACCTTGAAGCTTGCTTTCGAGATTCAAGAATCCATAACGTTTCATCCTTCATCCCCATCTCCATCTCACGGTGTAATTCAACATCTTTCTTTGTAATCTTGCTTAGTTTCGTGAGAATTGTTTTTAGTTAACATTTATGTTTGAACAAGGTTTATATTCTGAAATTTTATGATTGAATAAAGAATTTCGATTCTTATGTTGTGATTCCAAAGTTGCTTATGCGTGATTGTTCGATTGAATTTGCTTGATAGAAAACTTTTATATGTTTATCTTATTTGGGTCGACACTTATAGGATTTGCATGTAATTGGTGCTAGGTTTAAGAACATGAAATCGACTTTTCGTTTTGTGTAAACTTGAATCAAAGTAGTAAAGGTTTTGGACAAAAAAATCGAATTCAATTGAAGAGGATTGCAATTAGGTGAACTTATTCATACTAAGTTGTACACTTGAGTTGATAGCCTTTCTCTATGTGTAATGCATTAAACATGACATGATTGACTAGCTTTCTAGGGTTTGATTGCATGTTTAATAGGATTAATCTAGGTGCTTTCGCTTAGATTAATTAGCATTGAAAAGTAAAATATGGGAAATCGTTTGCTTTCGAATGTTTCACATGATCAACTCCTTTCACATGACTTGGAAGAACAATGTAGGGTTAATTCGAATTCAATGATAAACTTGGGTTTAATCTTTGTTTCTTATGTTTCATTCTTGTACATGTGTTTTTATATTTTCTTTATCTTAATTTTCAATTCTATAATTCTTAAACCCCCTTCCTTTTTATTTTGTTACTTGTATATATTTCTATTCTTTACTTTATTTTTGCAAATAATACTTTATTATTTTAATTCTTTATTTGTTTATACAATTGTATATATTTATATTCTTTATTTTATTTTTGTAAATAATACTTTTCTTTATTTGTTTCACAATTACAAGTGTACCCTCAATCCCCGGAATAGAACGATCCCTATTTGCTTATACTACTAACGATATTTCAGGGTTAAATTATGCGCTTCCCATGAGCGCATCAATTTTTGGCGCCGTTTCCGGGGATTGAAAAATCACTTGTTAAATTGTGTCATTTATTGTATATATTTGTTGTATATAAATTGTTTGAAACTTAGTTTAAATTAACTAGGATGTTATTTATATTATTGAACACGAATTTTAATTGTAGGTTGTAAATTGAGAGGAATATGTGAAGTCTCTTTTGTTAATATTGGCCTAAACCCCTTATTGGTACCTAGCTCAGGTCACTTAAGGTTGAGGGCGGCCTTTATTAACACTTGTTGAACTGTCTTCACACTTATGAACTTTTTCATCTTAGTAAGTATAGCCTATGTGGAATGGTGTCTAGGAAGGGGACAACGTTCATGACGGGTTTTTGAATCCAGAAGTGCTTGCAAATGGGCCTAAACCACTATGTGGGAGTAGCTCATGCCAAAATGGATTTTTCCTCTCGTGTTCGTCCTCCCCCACCTGGCCATTTCAGTAAGGTTGCCCAAAAGATTTGAAAGGGAGTTTGTGTCTAGGCGACTATACTTGGGCCGCACGTCCACTTGATTTACCGCTTGGAATTTGATTCGATATCAATAATGTTTATAATAAAAGAAATACTTGTGAATACTCTATACGTGTAAATTATTTTGCTGTTTCACACTTTAAACTTGTAAAAATACTTTTCACGTTTTATACTCACTTGAGTACTTAACTTGTGTCTTATGTACAATATACTTGTTAATTATACTTGTAGTTTGTAATTAATATTTATACTTGTTTTTATTTTGTATTTCTTTGTTAATTATAGTTACTAACTTTATTTAATGTAGGTACCGTCTGGCTGCAAGACGTAAAATACAAGCGCTACTTGGGAGGCAACCCAATTCAGAATATAATAAGATTTGCTTTCTCTTTCCCTATTTCTTTTTATTGTTCATTTTTTTTCTCTTTAGTTTTTATTTTAGGATTTGTTTTCGTAAATGTCTTCTATCTATGCTTACTTATTTCATTGCATGCTTTTAATTGATTACATTGAAGATAATGCAATATTTAAGTATGGGGGAAGAGATTTATATTTTTTTTCTTTCATTTTGAGTCCTATATTTATATTTGTCTTTTATTTTTTGAGTCCTTTATATATAAAAAAAAAAAAAAACTGCATTCATTCAGTCTTATTAAATTCAGCTATTTACAAAAAAAAAATAATAATTAAAATTAAAAAAAAAAAAAAAAAATTTATACACTATACTAAGCCATGTCTGCATCTCCGTAGGAGTTGAGGCTGAGCTCAAGAGAAATGCGAGAGTCACCGCCATAGCCGCTACCTCCCTCGGAAGTAGTCTTCATGTTGCCAAAGATGTCCTCACCATGCATGGGGAATAGTGGAAGGGTTTCAATCTCCTGGTGATATTCTACTCGTTGTTCCATGATCGATCCATCAACACCATAGCCGACACGTGAGCCAAAGTTTAGATCAATGGATCTACCATCATCAGTAGAACTAGTGGATCCAAAATTGAGATCGAGAGATCCACCAACCGGAACGTTCCGAAATTCCTTCAACTTCTGCCTCTCACGAGCCTTGAGGTTCTGGAACCAAAAGAAGACGTTTTTGTCCTCGATCTGCCCATACTGTTTCAGATGGAGGCAGATCTCTTGAATCTGCTCTGGAGTTGGGTACTTAAAACCCTTATCATAGTAAAGGCCCTTGAGGATTCTTAGTTGAGGCGGTGTGGGAGCCCACCGGTTATTAGTCCCGGCTGCTTGGTTGTTTCCTCCATCCTCCATTTGTTGCTGGGTCTGTTGCTCCATTAGTTGCAGAGTTTGTGGTTCCATGTTGATGAAGAAAGGATTTGAGTTTCGAAAGAAAGGCTGAAGGGTTGAGAGAGAAAGACTGGAACTCGGAAGAATTTTCTTTTGGAGTGAACAGTCGCTCAGAATGCACCTATTTATAGAACGAGTGAGCAGATCTCCACCGTTGGATCGACGATCTCTGAGATTAAATCTACGCGTTGGATTAAAGTCACCCGAAAACACGGAAAAGCTGTTGGCTCGTGAAGGACACGTGGGGGAACCAAACTGATCTCGAGGAGCTGTGACAGATAAGCTACAGCCGAAAGAAGGTTTAATTGCCGTGAATCAAGGAAAAGAAAGGACGCGTGGGGGAATCAAACGAATCTCGAGGATCCGTGACAGACAAGCTATAGCCGAAAGCATGCCATAAATCCAGGAAAAGAAAGGAATATTTACACGTGGGGGAGTTTCTTGGGCCGTGAACTATCATAACTCTTCTCCTTCCCGGAGAAGCTTTGTTAAAACCGTGTGCCTGTTGAGATTTCTACCCTATTTTGTGCTTTACATATACATCCTTTTTTGTCTCCTCCAGATTTTACTAAGGTTTGTCTAAGCGTGCAGTTTCAAATTCCTTCTACTTCCTCATGGCTCGAACCAGGGTTACCCCTCGCAGGGGCGTCAATCAACGCTGTGTTCTCTCTTTGGAGGAAGAAGGTCGTCAAGCGGCCACTAGAGCTGGACTTACTCGTCCATGGGACCATCGTCCTATTCGTGAGCGTACCCGCAATCCCCCTCCTCTGCCTCGTCGCTCTCCCAGACTGCATCCCGGAGAGTCTTCTTCCTCACCAGCTGCTCGTGCTCCTCGGCCTATGGCCACCCTGGAAAGCTTGTCGGATTCGATTAATGAATTGCGTTCCTCTCTCCGCGATGGTATTATGGTGACAGATTGGAGAGTCAATTGCATGATCGATTACATCTCTGAGATGAACTGCTCTTTGATCCGCTGTCACACTGCAATAAACAAGCTTGCTCAGGAAGTCAATAACTTGCAGAGTTATCCTCCTGGGTTTCCTCGCAAGGACGCTACTGCATCACACCATGAGGACCCGCCTCCGAAGGCTGAAACCAGCAAGAGGGCTGCCACTCGCCCGCATACCGCTCCTCCAAAGGAGTAAATGGAGGTACAAGTCTAGGCTGAAAGACTTTAAACATTAAGCGCTGCATGGGAGGCAACCCATTTCAACTGTAGCTGTGGAGGAGCCATCAAACGCAGATTTGCTTTCTTGAACTCTTCCTTCTATTTTATTTTCTTAAATTTTAAGTTGTTTTAGGTTTCGTTGTGTTCATTTTCTCTTCTATGCTTGATTTATGCTTTGCATGATTTATATTTGTTTATACATTGAGGACAATGCATGAATTAAGTATGGGGGAAGGGTTATTATTTATTGTGTTTTTAGTAGTTAATATATAAAAAAAAATGAAAAATAGTTGATGTTGGATTGTGTTTTTATTGTGTTTTTAGTTGATGTTGTGATACACTAAGGTATATTGGATTAAACATAGTCTTGAAAAAAGGTAGCTGTTTCAGTCCCATTGCACATCGAGACTCCCTGTTCCCGTACCTAAGTGTTGAAATTAAATTAAATTGTAAAAAAAAAAAAAAATTGTTGGTTTTAGAGTGTTTTTGTGTGTTTGAGTCTTAGGATGCTCCTAACGTCTAGGATGAACATGCCTCCGAATTCATGGCTGAAGGTTTTCACAATCAAAATAGGACTTAATTGAATTATGTGGTTAATCGACATTGTGATGCTTGTATGAAGATTTGAGATAGGATTGTAACTTGGTTCATTAAGCATGCTAGGATTAAGTCTGATTCATTTGACCCAAAGTGAGTTTTTGTGCTAAAATACTTTCTTTTCGAGTGCTTATTGATAATTCTAGAATTTCGTGGCTGTATTTGCAAAACCTCATCATTCTTTGAAAATCCAATGATCATGTGCCATAGATTTTAATGGACTAGAGAGTACTAGAACTCGGCTGTTGTGACTGTCAAAACTTGTATGCCATAATATGCACTGATCCTGGATAGGATAGAAGGCATTAGGGTAACCACCATAGCCAAACAAGCATGTGTCCCCAATTGTGCCCGTCGTGGGACTCCTTAGAATGAACCCCTTTGAGCCTACGTTGAAAACCTTTGTTTCATCACCCTCACTACCCTACCATGAAGCTTAGTACAGGATATCTCTACCCTTGTCTTAAGGACTTAGTAGAGCATGACATAGTATGTAGGGGTGACGATGAAAGACAAGTATGGGGTGGGGAAAATCCAAGAAAAAAAGAAGGAAAAAAAAATTTGCCTTGAAAAAAAAAAAAATGAAAATGAAAAAGAAAAAAAGAAAAGAGGCAAAAGAGAAGAAAAATTGAAATAAAAACTCTTGGGAAAATATTGAAGTGTGGTTTTGGACTTGCAAATTTGTAGAAGGCTCAAAGTTGAAAATTATGCCTTTGTCCATTCCCATGTTGGTTAGAGTGAAGGTTTGGCCCAAAACAATGATATTTGGTCTACAAAAAATGATGACATAAGGTGGTCCTTATATGCTCTGCTAGGTCCTTAGGATTTTTTGTATCCTCAATCTTCATTTCGAAAACCCTAGCTTAGCCCCATTACAACCTGTTTTAAGTGCTGACTTGATCCTTGAGATGGGCAGTCTTTGGTTAGTGGAGTCAGTTACGCAGTCGAGCTTATGGTTTAGGTCCATTTGTGCACTTAGTCATTTCATGAGGTCTTTAAAAATTCTTCACAAAATGTGTTTATTGATGAAATATGCAAGCTGTTTGTTGCCTTACAATTTGTTCTCTTGCATATACTTGAGTGTGAAGCTTTTAAGCATAGCCATTTATGAGAGAAAAATCGAGAGTATGCCCTGTGAGTTTGGATTGGACTTGTTCGAAACATGCTATCATTCACTGTATAACTTAAGTTCTCCATATCTTACTTAGTCATATGAATGTCACACATTTATTAACCATGGAATTATCTTTGTGATTTTGATTAAGTGTTTAACGTGAAAGCCATGAGTTTGGAGTCTCTGAGACAACAGTTAGGAGCAATAGAGTCATTTTCTTGCTTTTTGTCAAGTCTTTGTTCTGTTTTGGATTTTTTTGTTTTGTTTTGCTAAGGGACTAGCAAAAGCTAAGTGTGGGGGAATTTGATAGGAGCATTTTAATGCGGTATTTTAATAGTTAATTCCTCACATTTTGCTTAGTTAATTCCTTAACTGAATCGATTTTTAATTCAATTTCTATTTTTAGGTACATTGGAGTAGATGAAGGTGAAATGAGCGTTAGGTCCATAATTACCTGGAAATGATGGAGAAAAATGGAAATGTACTAAAAGATCAATTTTACACATATTCCTACTCCGGCTAGGAGAAACCAAGCCAAGCAAAGAAGTAAGAGCGGCCGCCTGACTAAATGAACTTCAAATGAGCTGAAACCTTCCAGATCCATTCTAGACACCCAAAGGAACATTTCTTATGAAGAGTGCCAGAGCAAACTATGAGTGGAAGGCCTTCAAACAATCAGCACAATTTTCTACAGAAGCAAAACCGGAAAACTGGACCTGTAAGAGGTCCAGCAGCATTTCCGGCCCAACCACATGGCAATACATTCTGAAATTTTACCACAATGATCTACACTCATAGTGGAACATTTCATATGAAGAAGTCAAAGGCTAAAACTGAGTTCTTAGTGGAGATAAAAATTAAAGGAATAAAGGAAGAGAAAGTGATCTCACCTAACAAATCCACTAAGTGTTTAAGTGCTCTCACCTAACAAATCCACCAAGTGTTTAAGTGCTCAAACCTAACCCATTATGATTTGTTTAAAGGCCAAATAGTGTTGCTTGGAAGCCTATAAATAGAGACCAATTCACCATTTCATAACACCAATTCCTTCATCCATTCCATCTTCTTTGTCTCTCCATTTCCTTTCCATATTTCTTTACAAATTCCTTCATCCATCTCATCTTCTTTGTCTCTCCATTTCCTTTCCATTTTTCTCTCCATCCTCTAGTGCATTCAACGTTTCAAGCAAGGGAGAAGAAGAAGAAGAAGGAGCCGTGAGCATCATCATCCATCCTCCACCTTGAAGCTTGCTTTCGAGATTCAAGAATCCATAACGTTTCATCCTTCATCCCCATCTCCATCTCACGGTGTAATTCAACCTCTTTCTTTGTAATCTTGCTTAGTTTCGTGAGAATTGTTTTTAGTTAACATTTATGTTTGAACAAGGTTTATATTCTGAAATTTTATGATTGAATAAAGAATTTCGATTCTTATGTTGTGATTCCAAAGTTGCTTATGCGTGATTGTTCGATTGAATTTGCTTGATAGAAAACTTTTATATGTTTATCTTATTTGGGTCGACACTTATAGGATTTGCATGTAATTGGTGCTAGGTTTAAGAACATGAAATCGACTTTTCGTTTTGTGTAAACTTGAATCAAAGTAGTAAAGGTTTTGGACAAAAAATCGAATTCAATTGAAGAGGATTGCAATTAGGTGAACTTATTCATACTAAGTTGTACACTTGAGTTGATAGCCTTTCTCTATGTGTAATGCATTAAACATGACATGATTGACTAGCTTTCTAGGGTTTGATTGCATGTTTAATAGGATTAATCTAGGTGCTTTCGCTTAGATTAATTAGCATTGAAAAGTAAAATATGGGAAATCGTTTGCTTTCGAATGTTTCACATGATCAACTCCTTTCACATGACTTGGAAGAACAATGTAGGGTTAATTCGAATTCAATGATAAACTTGGGTTTAATCTTTGTTTCTTATGTTTCATTCTTGTACATGTGTTTTTATATTTTCTTTATCTTAATTTTCAATTCTATAATTCTTAAACCCCCCTTCCTTTTTATTTTGTTACTTGTATATATTTCTATTCTTTACTTTATTTTTGCAAATAATACTTTATTATTTTAATTCTTTATTTGTTTATACAATTGTATATATTTATATTCTTTATTTTATTTTTGTAAATAATACTTTTCTTTATTTGTTTCACAATTACAAGTGTACCCTCAATCCCCGGAATAGAACGATCCCTATTTGCTTATACTACTAACGATATTTCAGGGTTAAATTATGCGCTTCCCATGAGCGCATCATACATGCAATGTAACCTGACCAATGACATGGCCAGTAACTTGGTCAGTGATATGGATATAACAGTGACCAAGGATTGATAGTGACTTTGCCAGTGACTTGAGGTTAACAATGACTTGGCCAAGTGACTTGACAATGATTTGGTCAGAGATTGACAGTGAGGCAACTGCCTCAAGTACCCAGAATTGGTTCAGTTGGCAACCAATTAACAAATGGTTCACTTATGGTCATCTCCCACCTTCATCAGTCATTCACTTAAACTACAGTAACTCAAAAGAACTATGTGCACTACATGGATAACAACAACAATGGGAGGATAAATTTCAAAGCCGTAATGATTTTTGCAAGTACAAGTGTAATACACACATTGTAAAGGTGAAACATAATAGAAACATATTCCTTAATTAGTCCTTACTGACAAATGACACTAGCATAAAACTCGAGCTCAAATTCACTGACTGATGCACTTCAATTCCTACTTTACTTGTGATGAACTTGACATGTTTTTCATTATTCTACACACCCAAGTGACCCAACCAAAGATCTTTACTAGAAAAAGTATATCAATCCCATTCTAAATTGCAAGCATGCATTTCTCTACATAAGTGAAAGGCCCAATATTGGAACAATCATAAAAGAAAAGATCTGAGAACTTCAAAGAGCGTTTGCTACTTTACTCAAATTTGGAATATCAAATTCAAACTTGTTGTTTGCCTCTGAACATAATATAAGCAAACTTAAAGCAACACTCACAGATTCACAGGCAAATTGAATCGAGAAACATACAACGAATCCAAACTCACCTATGTTGGTCTTGATTTTGGCATCAAGGCTACAATTGCGAAAGCTTATGAGCGCCACTGGGACATCCTTTAGGCACCCATCGCTGCAAATTTATGATAATGAACTTATTAATCTAACAAATCTGGATACTCTACTCATATATAGTAAGAGCTAGATCTATATGGTATGGTATAGTTCAGAGTTCCACCCAACATTAAAGATCCAAATTGATCAATTACTTTCTCATATAAGCAGACGTAAAGCAGTAAAATCTCTGCTACTAAACCCTAAAGAATTATAAGGGTTCGTTCCTGGGAAATGAAAACTACAAAGAGAATGAATGGGAGAGATGACTAATACCATATGGCAAAGGACGAGCTTTAAAAGCATTACGGATCAGATCAACGAAGATCGCTGAGTATAAAGGAAGAGTTCAGAGATCTTTTGAAGTTTGTGGGCCTTACAGTACAACATCTCCGGCTGCTCATTGCAGAAATCATAAGAAATACTCTCTCTGGTGGTCTCCGATTTGGAGCTCACCATCTCCATATTAGTACCAGATTCGACACAATCAGCAAAATGGTCTCCGGCGAGTCCTTGGTGAGCGGAAGGATGATCTTGTGGAAGAGAGCGACGTTCCTCTATGGCAAGTTGAGCCTGGATTCGTCGTGGATTTGGCGGCCCCCGACAGTGAATATGCAGAGTCAGAGACGGACTTGACGCCATTATAGAGAGAAATGTTTTGGTAAGGATAAGGGTTCAGACTGGCACAGATAACCTAAGGGGAGAGAGAGCTGCGGGTGGCAGCTTTGGTAATTATGCCTAATTTTAATTTTAATGGAATGTTGTTAAGAGGTGACATTAATTATTATTGGGACATTTGTCTGTCCTCAATTATAATAAGATATTTCAAAATGACATCTTTTATAGTTAAATTAAGAAAATATAAATTGTAAAACTTAAATTTTTTTAATTATTATGTATTTGAATTTTTATATACTATATATTTCATCAATTATTGATATTTTTCACGATATTTCTTTCATTTACTGATCATCATATAGATGTACAGTAATTCTTTTTGCTTTTCTTGACCAAAATACAGTAAATCCTTCAAGATCAATTGCCCAAAGCTCATGATCGATAAGCTAGCATTTGAATATGAAAGTTTTGACCAAAAGAAATGATGAGAAAGGTTGTTTTATTCATTGACTGATTAGATGGATCTTTCTCTGTTCGGAAATAATTTCCTTTCTAATTAGAAACATCAGTTCCTGGCAGTAAAAGTACCTGTTTGTTTTGGAAATGATCTTTTCTGAATGTGAAACAGATTCTGAATGCGAAATAGAATTGAAGAATGATAGACACCATTAAAAACGTACACAACAATTAAAAACTTACATAACTTTGTCATTTGTTATTAATTACTTAATCACAGTGTTCAAATCCAAAACTTGGCAAAACCAATTGATTAAAGTTGCAGGTGAGGGAACTGGAGTGGCTTCAAATCTTCTGTCCCCAAAACCCTGTCCCTTACCCTGTCTCCCTCTGAAAATTCGACACCTGGATACTAACTTGACAGCATTTAACGCCATTTACTCTTACCTGAGAAAGGAACAAAATGATAAACCCAGAAAAGCATAGGCTCTTTTCTAAACTATTCATCCATCTCTGCCCAGAAACCCACCACCAGTCCACCATCTTTTTCTACTTCATTACCATTACTGGGACAAGCCATGAAATTAGTCCTACGTTAGAGTGTTAGACTTCGATCAGCAACTTTTCATGGCGACCCAATTCCCAAAATGCCCCAAAATTTCCCTTTTGACACTCCAGCTAACCAGTGAGTGAGGATTCAAGTCCAAAACAATATCCCCAATGCTTAATTACTTTGCGACACTGCCCAAAAAAGGGAATCAAAGGAATGATCAACATTCTTATCAGTTCATTCCTTGTAGTTGTGATAAAAGGCATGCCTTCCCCACCCGAAACCTCAAAACAAATCAGCACGTAAAGATTCCAAAACTAATGCAGTGTTCAAGCACACCCTTCAACACGTTGACTGTTGAATTGTGCCTTATTGCTTCGAATATGTATTTTAGTCAAGTTTATAGTAGAAAAAACAGCGAAGACTTCCCATTTTATATTATGATTGATCATTTATTCTAAACTTTGATGATATTCCACTATATATATAAAAACCCGGTTCCAAGTATTAACTTAGATAATAAGAAATTAGTATCGATATATATCAAATAAACAGATCAGGCAAATGTCTTCAGTCGAAAACTTAACCTAACTTGATTATTTTACTGATCCTCAGGTTTGTCTTATGAATCTACCTTTCTTCAAAACTAGAAATAATCAAGATAAGCCTTTGGATAAGAAAGGTCTTGACCAAATAAACATGATTTGGAAGGTTGTTTTATTCATTGACTGATTACATGGACCTTGCTGTGTTTGGAATTTGGATACCAGAGATTAGTTTCTTTTGAGTAAGAAACAGTATTTCCTGGCATCAAGAAAGCATTTTTTTAACTACTTAAGGACAAGTATACGGATGAATATACAATCTGCATGATAAGTATATATGCATGCTTGATATATAGAAATATGATCTGGCAATGATCTATTTCTTTAAGCCAAAGGATAGGAATGAAGATTGACGGACACCTGAGAACCACAACCATGCAACTAACAGAATTTTTCATGAGATTATCACGTACTTTCACATGGTTCAAAACCAAAACGAAATGTAATTGACATGTAAATCCAGATGTTTAATGACTCTGTTAACTTTGGAAAATGATAAAATATATTATGTCCACATCTTAAGGGATTTTCTTAATATTAATCGGTCTACGAAGAAGGTTCGCCAGATAGTTACAAATATTTGTCTATTGGTAAATCACGATGCACATTATTCATCATCATCATCATCATGCATATGAAGCAAGATACCATTTTGTGGCCTCCAAAGCAGGAAAACTCCATGACAGTCATCAAATAAGTCATTGGATGGATGACGAAGCATATATTTAGTATTATTTTTTATTAAGTGTTTTTTTTTATTACGTGTTTGAATGCTGCCAATAGCTTCATGCTTTGAACATCTTTGCACGTAAAAGATCTTTACAAGATATTGTAAATATCTCCATCAATGTACGTATCTCATCTAATCTGTATATCTATATTTAATCTGTTGATATTTATCAACAGATTTTGGGTGGATGGCTGCAAATTAAAAAAAAATTGATGTTTACTTATATTAAGCAATCTAATCATCAAACTGTACATTTACTAGGTTTCTTTTAAGTGACATTTCTGTCAAAAACTAACCAAATCTAAAATCGATAAATTACCATGACCTTCGTTTTAGCTTTATTGGTATGTTGCATATGTTTACACAATTTAGACCAAAATATTTTGGACTTGTTTAATTTCTTGCCTAGGTGACCCTTATACAATGCTTAAGTAATAAATGTGTGGTGTCGTTGGATTAAATTGTAAAGTAGGCAGAAATGGTAGGCAGCCGCATTTTTCGAAGTTGCTGAAATCCGGCGAGGGGCTATATCCGAACCTAACTTAATATTATCCGATATATATTCTAATAATCAATTGGAGCCTAAAATGCAAGCTATCCATTAATCTTGTGTACTTTATAGTTTATGCCGCTTAATTCAATCTTTTTGGCCATATTATAAGACCAATATCATCCATAAGAAGCAGGGTAGTTGGAAGAGATTCTTAGATTGCAAACTATCCATGCAAACACGTTCTGAACACTTAATTCAATCTTTTTGGCCATATTACAAGACCAATATCATCCATAAGAAGCAGGTTAGTTGGAAGAGATTCCTAGATTGCAAACTATCCATGCATACACGTTCTAAACACTTAATTAATTAACTATAAACCATAGCCTATGATCTGCAAGATGCAGGTTATTCTCTATTACCTAGCTCAGTAGCTCTTCTGCATGCAGAATCTCAATATGCAGAAACGGCGGCAGTCCTTATCCTGATTACAATTCATAAGGATTATGTAGAATATAATTGGTAATTTGCAGTAATTAATCATTTAGTTCATGGCAGTAAAACAGTAATAAGACAATACTTGGTAATTGTAAAATCTGCATGAAGTTGCGTCAAGTTCTTTCTTTCATCCTGTATTGGTGTTTACTAGACAACAGTAGATTAAGAAATAGTATCCTGAACCTAAATTGTACATAAATTATGGTAATCTGCAATTAATTACTGATGTTTAAACAGTAAAAAGACAACATTTTGGTGAGATTTTCATGAATTGCGCCAAACTCTATGTTTCGGCATTAAAAATTTCACACAATCCTTATCCTTATCATCATCCCCTTTCTAGTTTTAGTTTAGTAGCAGCTCAAACTGATTGACTGAAGTTCGTAAGATTCTGGAGAAGAAAAAGTAGAAACTTATTTGCTAGCTATGTACGTAGTTACTGTGCTAATAATAATTAGTGTAATTTATTTGATTACTCATATTTTATGGTATTCTGAAAGACTGCAACTTCATATGGACATTACAATGTGAGGACAGACTGTTGACATATTTTTCTATCAAAAAAATAAAAATAAAAATGTTGACATACTTTCCTTATTCTTTTCTTATTTGAGTTAGATGGGGGCTAATCTTAACCTCTTTTCATATGAATGAATGGGGAACTTTGAAAACAAAATTTGCTTAAATAATTTATATATGAAGTTTGATAATGAAGACTACATGCACCTTGATTGGTTTTATCTGCTTGTTCTTTCTTTAGAGGAAATATAATATATATATATGTTGATGATGACCACAAAGTCCTCTGCACGTAAACCACTTCTTAATTAATTTGATTTAGGTTTTAATAAGGTTCTAACGAAAGGCATAACAGCCGAATGTCATTGTATGGAATGGTGAACAGAAACACTGTTTCCCCCAGTTGGACGTATTCTGTTGTTTCTTCTACCCATTGATAACTATAATGTCAGGCTAGGACGCTATTCTTCACTAATTAAATTGATTTGTTAATCGAGGTTATGGTTCTTATGAAATGATAGGTAATTACATTGAAAAGACATGATGAATAGTTACCTTTATTATTTATTGATTAAAAAACAAAGGATACATGCAGCATATAAGCCACTTTCCAAGAAACTGCCAAGAAAAGAAGGAACTTTGAATCGGGAACCTCATTTTTTTTGAGAGAAGAATCGGGAACCTCATTGAAATGAAGTTTGTGGAAAATTTGGTGATAGAGACTGGCATTTGTTTATGAAGATAATGAGATAGTGATTAGGAAATTCTTCTTTTAAATAATCGTCTCATTTTTTCTTGTAATTTATACTAGTTTGTCTCTACATTGTCATGATCGGATTATATATACACACGCACAATCAGACTCGTTAACAAATCAAAACCAACAGAAAGTCTTCATCTTTCTAACATTTACTATTCATCAGAGAGAAGATGGAATCTGCATTTCTTGAGCCTTGGTTTTTCGAAAATTTTATAGACTCATCTTTTGACCAACCTGATTTCATCAACATGGATGATACTCCAATTGATAGCCCAGACTTCTCTTCTCTGTTCAACTCAAATGAAGTTTTCAAAATTTCGGAAATTGCATCAGACCCTTTTGCCACCCTGTTTCCTTGTGATGATCTTATTCAAGTGACATCCCAAGTGGAGGAAGTTTCAATGGATTTGGAAGCATATGAGACTAATTTGATGATAGAGGGTTTCTATGGTAATTCATTGGAAGGGAGTGAAGGGAGTTTTCCATCACAGCAAGCTTCTTCACACCAATTTTCTGCTGAAGGAAATGATGTGTGGAGTCCAAATTCAATAGTGAATTCTGAAGCATCATCAATGGACTCAACATCAATCCAATCACCACTAAATTTGCCTAGAGAAGAGGAGGGAATCGAGAACCAATTGAGTATTTGTCATCTACTTCAAGCTTTTGCTGAAGCCAAGGAATATGGCCAGAAAGATCTAGAGGAGGTTATTCTCAGCTGCATCAGTGAGAAAGTCAGCCCAATTGGAGAGTCTTTCGAACGCCTTGCATTCAACTTGTGCCAAGAAGTTGTTGATGAACATCAACAAGGCGGCGATTATCTCAAACAAGAATCCTTGAAGAATTTTGAGGCTGCATTTAAGGTGTTCATCCAAAACTTCCCCTATGCTAGGTTTGCTCACTATGTAGCAAACTCAGCAATCCTCGAGGCGATACCAGCGGAAGCTGAGGCAATTCACATTGTGGATTTCGACATGAGAGAAGGGGTCCAGTTGTCTCAACTTATTGAGGCTTTAGCACAAAGATTCAAAACACTAAAAGTGACAGCAATCAAGTGGGAAGAGGAAGAGAGTGATTGTGCTCCTCCACACGGGAGATTTGAGGAGACAAAGAAGCAACTCCAGAACCATGCTAGATCCTTTGGCTTAAACTTAAAGGTGGAAGAAGTAGCAATGGAGGACTTGGTGACTGAGATAAAGAAGGCAAAGAAGAGGGGTGGAGGGAAAGAATTCTTAGCCTTCAACTGTATGGTTTCACTTCCACACATGAGGAGGAGAAGAAGCAGAGGGCATGTCATGGAGTATCTGAGACTGGCTAAGGAGTTAGCCAATTCTGGGAACTCCAAGACTACTAAAAGTGGTATTATAACTTTCGGTGATGGGGATGCTTGTGAGAGACTTGGAAATCACTCGAGTTTCAGCTCATTCTTTAATGAGAATCTAGTGCATTACCAAGCCTTGTTGGAGTCAATGGAGTTGAATTTCCCAAGTCATCTGGCAGAAGCAAGAATGGCGATGGAATGCATCTTCATAGCACCTTTTGTCTCTTCCCAGGCTTGGTTCCAAAAGTGGACAGAAATGAAGGACTGCCATGTTCAACCATGGTTCGGACTTGAGGGTCGGAGATTGAGCAAAGAAAATTTGATGGAAGCCAAGGAAATTGTGGGAGATGAAAGATCCTATGGAATCAGGATTGAAGGACTCAATGGGAATGAAATGGTATTGGAATGGAGAGGAACTCCTCTGGTTAGAGTATCAACTTGGGAAAACCAAAGCTAAGCTAGATAAAAGTAGATAATTTTTTCTTCCAATTTATTGCAGCAACTGCATGTATTCAACATGTTGGACATACCTCAAGAATTGCTGTACAGATTGATTGTGTCTTATGTTGTAAACCAGAACCTAAACTAAGTTGACAGATTGTTTGCTATAATTTTTGCTCTATTAGCCTGGTAAAAACTGACGTGTCAAAAACAAGTCACAAGTCAACAGAAAGATTTTGAAGCTATAACCTAATACAGTAAAATAGTAGTCAGGAACAATGATAAACCAATAAATTTTTACCACGTGTCATGCGAAACTAATGCTTACATTGACAACTGCTCAATCTGTTTTTGGTTCTAAAGATCCTTAATGAAGGGAGAAAAAATGGATAACCGTGATCTATAAGAGTATGTTGTTAAGCCTCTCATTTGAAAGATTAACACATACACAGATTGTCATAAATAAATTTTACTTATATCATCAACTCAAAGTTAGAAACAGGGTTTTTTTCCTCCCATAAACGGAGTTCTCATCCAAAACATTGCATGCTGATTTGCTTGTGTAGCTCTAATCGACTAAGATAGCTAACATGAGGTAAATTGATATCTAAGGGATGTCAATATCTATCTTGTGCCCTCCATTGAGAACCTTGCAGAGCTCCAAGCAGACATGAACAGTTGCCATAGAAGTATATGCTGCAGTCTGAAAAGCGCAGGTCCTTGCCCTTACAGCTGCAAATCCAGCTATTTGTCCATGTGATAGTTTGTGTCATCCTCCTGGAAATTCAATACATATGAAAAGCGCCCTAACATCAGTTATGGATACAGGATACATGACCGTCATTGCCAAGGAAAAACTTCTGTTGCAAGTTTTCAGTTACTAATGAAAATATAAGAAATAGAAACAAATCATTTCCGTTTACAGTAACAATGTCTACCTTTAGGCTGCCCAGATAGTAATACTGATACTGCTTAAAATGTTCAGAATAAGGCATGAGGTGAAACTGAAATGATTATGTAGCAATTACGAGCATAATTACTATGTCAATTTCATTTTTCTGTCAACTAGAACTACTTCAGTAAAATTTACTTCATGTACTTCAGAAAACATTGCCCATGACCAAATCCAAGTTTTCAAAAATGATGAGGTGTTGCCTCAAAGCAACTTCTTAACAGACATATTTTCCACTACAAATAGGAACTTCCAACTGAATCACTTTATAAGCTCAACCATAGGGCTACTCTATAAAGATACTTCAGGATGCAAGCCTGAGTGATATCATAAATGAGATGTCCAACTTGAAATACTACAGTTGTACTATCTACGTAATAAGAAAATGGCGAAAATGCAAACCTTCTCAGACAGAATAGGATTCATCTTGAAGGCAGGTGGCAGCTCCACCTTGCATTTCAAAACCAAGTTAAACTGGTAACCACATCATCAGTCTATGATGGTAAGAGGTTTGTAGCTTTCTCATCTGTCACAGTCTTACATATTTCGTGGCCTGAAATTCAGGTAGTGTCACTTTGTTAACAGCATCAGCAAAGGTCTGATAGACATGAATAGTAATCTTTCTAGCTAAATTCTCGATTAAAAAACAAAGAATACGTGCAACATGTAAGACAACCTCCAAGAAACTGCCAAGGAAAGGAAGAAACTTGAGCAGGGAACCTTTTTGTAATTGAAATGAAGTTTGCGGAAAAGTAGGTGATGGAGATTTGGATTTGTTTATTTGAATTTGAAGATAATGAGATAGTGATTGGAAATTCTGCTATTTAATAATGTTCTTCTTTTTCCTATTATTTTATATGTCCTAGCTTGTCTCTATATTGTTGCTTATCAGCTTATATACACACCCAATCAGACTCATTGACAAATCAAACCCACCACAAAGTCTTCATCTTCATACTCCATACTATTCATCAAAAGAAGATGGAATACTCTGCACTTCTTGAACCTTCTTGGCCATTCCACAATTTGGTGAACTCCCCTTTTGATCAATCTGATCCCATGAACATGGATGATACTCAAATGGGTAGCTCAGATTTTTCTTCTTTGATCATCAACTCAGATGAATTTTCTGACTTATCCGACACTTGTTCAGACCCTTTTGCCTCCTTGTTTTCCGGTAATGATCTGATTCAGGTCTCATCACAGGTGGAGGTATTCCCAATGAATTTGGAAGAATTTGACCCTAATTTGATGATAGACTGTTTGTATGGTAGTTTCTTGGAAGGGAGTGAAGGGAGTCTTCCTTCACAAGAAATCTCCTCACAATTTTCTATTGAAGGTGATTGTGTGTCAAATTCATTGGTGACTTCTGAAGTATCATCAATGGACTCGACATCAATCCAAACATCACTAACTTTGCCTGCAGAAGTGGTGGAAATAGATAACGAATCAAGTATTCGTCATCTTCTCAAGGCTCATGCAGAATCCATGGCAAATGGACAGAAAGAGCTAGAGGAGGTAATTTTCAGATGCATCAAGGACAAAGTCAGCCCAATTGGGCAGAGTTTGGATCGTCTTGCATTTCACTTGTGTCGAGAAGTTGTTGATGATCAACAAGGCGATGTTGATTATCTGAAACAACAATCCTACAAGAATTTTGAGCCTGCATTCAAGTTGTTCTACCAAAACTTTCCCTACGGGAAGTTTGCTCACTATGCGGCAAACTCAGCAATCCTAGAGTCTATTCCCGAGGATACAGAGATGGTTCACGTAGTAGATTTTGATATGGGAGAAGGGGTGCAGTTGTCACAGATGATTGAAGCTTTAGCACAAAGACTCAAAACATTGAGAGTGACAGCAATTAAATGGGAAGATGAAGAAAGTGATTGTGTTCTACAAGGAAGATTTGACGAGAGAAAGAAGCAACTTCAGAATCATGCAAGATCTTTTGGCTTAAACTTGAAGGTGGAGGAAGTTGCACTAGAGGATCTGGTGGGAGAGATAAAGAATACAAAAAAGAGGGGTGTAAAAGAATTCTTAGCCTTCAACTGTATGGTCTCGCTTCCACACATGCGGAGGAGGAGAAGCCGAAGTCTTGCATTGGAATTTCTGAGACTGGCTAAGGATTTGTTGGCCAAATCAGGGAACTACAGGACTGGGAAAACAGGCATTGTGACCTTTGGAGATGGGGAGGCTTGTGGGAGACTTGAAAATCAGTTGGATTTCAGCTCTTTCTTTGATGGGAATCTGGTGCATTACCAAGCCTTAACAGAGTCAATGGAATCAAATTTTCCAAGTCATCTAGCAGAAGCAAGAATGGTGATGGAAAGCATTTTCCTAGCACCATATGTATCGTCTCAGGCTTGGTTCCAGAACTGGACCGAAATGAGGGAAGACTGCCATGTACAACCATGGTTTGGGCTGGAGGGTCGTAGACTGAGCAAAGAGAACTTGTTGGAAGCTAAGGGCATTGTTGGAGACGAAAGCTCCTATGGAATTAGGATTGGAGGAGAGAATGGAAATGAGATGGCCTTGGAATGGAGAGGGAATCCTTTGGTCAGAGTTTCAACCTGGGAAAACCAAAGCTAGCTAAAATTAGACAACTATTCTTTGTTTTTCTTTTCTTTTTTCTCTGTTTTCCAATTTCTTTCAGCAACTGCATGTATTCAACATGCTTGTTGCTGTACAGATTATTTCTGTTTATTGTTGCAAAAAGAACCATCAACTCAACTAGGTTGACAGATTTTTTTACCATAACTTCGCCTCATAAACTATTGTCACTAAGATTTAAGGAATGGAATTTACCGATTGTCATACAAGAAGCTTTTGCAACTCTAAAACTAGTGAAACCCCTTCCCAAATCTCAAAGTGATTTCAGCAATAATTAATTTACATCTTATTACCACATCCTAAACCCAGATGAAAGTGAAAGAAGCTAAATCTGAATTTTTCTGTTCAAGGATGCTAGGACAAGGATTATATGATAATGTATAGCAAAATACTACACAATTTACTTTACCAGCATGCTGTATTAGAGTTTATTACTATCAGCAGGAAATAAATCAGCAAAAATTTAAAGGTACAAGCATATAAACCTGCATAGCATCAACACTCGGCATCGATTTAACCACAAGCAATAATATTGGAAAACCGCCATTTCTCAAAACATCTCTGAACACAGCGAAATATCTCATCTGTCTACTTATATCAACGGAAACTCAAATTTGATAACAGGGTTCTTTAAAAAGGAACATTGTTCTCATCCTAAACATTGCATGCATACTCTCTTGACTAAGCTCTTATCAACCGAAATGCCTACTTGAAGTAAATGGAGATCTGAGGGATGTCAATATCATTATCCTCATCATCTTCGCAGGCCACCACCACATCAAAGTGGTTCCGATATGGAGGCAGCTCCGCCTTTGCCACATCCCTAGCCAAATCCACCATATGCTTGTCCATGCGCTCTCTGTGCTTGGGGAACATGCTGTTATACAGAAGGCAACTGCCATAAGAGATGCTGTAAGCGTTTAAGCCCTTTTCTTTGAGCCAATTAAGGAGCTGCTTCAAAGTTGGGTTGTCCTTTATAATCCATCTGTCCCAAACTGTCCAGCTCATATCTTGGTGCTTGATGACTTTAGGAGGTACTGGTTCAGCCATGGAGAACAGAGGAAGAGCAAGATTGGCAAAGGTGTTTCGGTAGTCCTCTATCTTGTGCTCTCCGGCCAGAACCTTGTACAGCTCCAAGCAGACAAGACCAGTTGCAAGAGCAGTGGATGTTGCAATTGCAGGAATGATTCTACCGGCGATGAATTTGGCCTTCAGCTTGTCGACTTCAGGGATACTATAGTTCCTAGCCCTCATATTTGCAAATCCAGCTATTACATCCATATGATAGTTTGTGTCATCATCCTGCATTTTCAAAACACATGAGAAGTGCCCTAACATCAGTCATATGTACATGTTTTTAACGAAAAATACTTCCCATGAAACTTTGAACAATACTAAGATATATGACATGTGAAGGAATCTCACTCTCAATACCATTAACAAAGTTCATCTCTAGGCCACCCATACCATAACGAGTCATGAGCAGCTTAAAATGTTCAGATCTAAAGGTGAGACTGAAATGATTATGTAGTAATTACAAGCATAATTAATGAAAAATAGTTAGCAAGTCTGTTTCATCATTCTGGATAACAGAACTAGTTCTGCAGAATCTATATGGTATGTGTACTTCAGGGAAACAATACAATAGACCTGAAACAAGTTTTGGTAGTTATTGTAATTGTTACCTCAATGCAATGCCCTTTAAAAATAAACAAACACAAGTCAATAAAAGATTTTTAAAAGGTCCCCGCGACTAGATCTAGTTCTGCAATCTCTGTATGTTATATACTACTAGAAAACATAACAGCAGACCTAAATTAAGTTCTGGAAGATGCTGAACTATCAAACACACTCTACTACAAATCTCAACTTCCAACAGAATCAAATTATAAGCTCAATATAACACAATGCTATCGTATAAGGATGCAGTATGTTTAAAGCCGCAAGCCTGAGATTATCTATTGAATGTGATGCCAACTAGATATAACAATTTCTACTTAAGGAGAATAGAATAAAAGACAAACCTTCTCAAATTGAATAGGGTTCATCTTGAAGGCTGGTGGGAGCTGCTCCCTGCATTTTTCTAACTTCATAACTAACTCGTTGATAACAGCAGCATCATCGATGGATGCCGGTAGAATGTTTGTAGCTTTCTCATCTATTACAATCTTCACATCCTTCTTAGGCTGAAATTCAGGTACCATCACGTTGTTAACAGCATCAGCAAACTTTTGAGTAGACTTGATCCAATCAGGAATTGCAATGTTAAATGTCTCAGCTCGTAGTATGGATGCTGCCAGTACAAATTGAAGGTGGCTGAGATCATCTACTGAGAACACCAGTGGGCGAGGGAAACGCTTGGGAGCAGACCAGAATGGGGTCCCACTACTGGTTGTAGCATCCTCAGGAAAAGTATATGTTAACTGCTTCACACGGTTGGAAAAGTAGTCCTCAAACCTGGTTCCATCAAGGACAAGGCATTAGATCCAGAATGAAGGTTAGTGAAAATTAAAATAAAATAAATTGAATAAAAAAGTAAGAACATTACTTTAGTCGGGCCCAGGTTATGCAATCTTGAAATGTCTCGCATCTCTCCTTGTCAAGGCATTCAATGACACTTTCCAAGTTATTCCTTGCCTGAGCATCACCAGCATTCTTCATTGCAGTAGTGTACTCACTAGGATTTGTCAAGTAGGCATTTACTTCAGCTGGGACCTTCTCAAGTAAACCCTCAAACTCAGAACGAGCCCATGTCAAGCAGTGGTCAATGTTGTGAGGAAATGAATGAACTGTGCACATAGGTGCTTGCTTTTCAGGTGGGTCCCGTGATGCTCCATAATTTTCAGTCAAGTGAGGAATGACCATCTGTGTGTTGCACTTGGCACCTAGGGTACCTGATTCCAAAAGTGGCTTCTGGAAATACAAGCATCGCTGATCAATGTAAAGCCTAGCATTCACATTATCTAGAGCATTGATAACAACATCCAAATTCTCCCAGAAAGTATCATCAAACACGTTTTCAGTCTCTGGGCTTGCACGATTCTGCAGTGCTTCAATATTGATACGACTGTTTATAAGTGCAGCAGCAGTGGCAGCAACTGTTGATTTAGCCTGCCCAATGTTCCAATCCCGGAAGAGAAATTGTCTACTAAGGTTACTCTTCTCAATGACATCATCATCTGTAATTGTTAATTTACCTTCTTGACCACAAGCAACGCCCATCAAAGCTAAATTCTTCAAAAACTCGCATCCTAGTGCACCAGACCCAACAGTGAACACTTTTGAATCCTCCAGCTTTTGCTGCAGCTTGGCTCCAAATACTGAAATTTGTGCATCATACCGACTGTTTAGAGGCTTCAAATCACTAGGGTCCAAGGCTTCTGTCGGAAGTGATTCAACTGAATCGAAATAGAAAAACTGCATACAAGGAAACAAAATAAATAAATTATCTCAATAAATACTTCAACCTATTAGGGCCAAGTCAAAGATTCAAATTAAAAAACAGCACCACTACCAACCAATCTTGCAAAAAAAATTCAAGTAGGCTTGGTTTTGACATCAAGTTTACGGGCATCTGGAAGTTAATTAATTACCTGGAAAAGAGGGTGAAACTTTGCAGAACAGGCCTTCACAACCTCCTGTCCAACAATACCACCAAACATTGCAGCCATGGGATTCAGCACAGCCCTAGCACCAAATGCAAAGTGACGAAGAATCTTCTGATCAATCTCCTCAAGTCTCCCATCTGCCGAGCCATCATTTATGCTAGTTACCAATGATATGAACTTTGTAGCATCATCCTCGGATCCAGCAACAGGGAAACGTCCTAACTCTGATATAAACTTATCTAGTGCCTGAAATGCCAAGTGCAGGAGAGGTGGCCGATCAAACTTGGAGAAGTCAATCAGAAGGAAATCACCAGGTTCCTTGACTGCTTCTCGCAAGGGCTTAAATTTCAACACCTTGGGTTGCTTAACCTGTGTAACTATACCACCTTTCTCATATCCTGCATAATTTGTAGTGTCCTGCTCAATTGTGAATGAATACGGCCTTGCATTCTTAATCTTCCTCGGCTTTCCGTCATTCAACTCGGTCATTCCATGGACTTCAGTGAACAGAACCAAATCCCCGTCCTGAAACTCAAGCCTCTCATCATCGACACATGATATCATAGCAGGGTTGTCATTGCTAATTGATGCGACTATGCCTGTGTGTGGATCCTCACCATCAACATCAAGAACAGTGAACTCAGGACCAAAGTCACAAAACACACTGCCAAAAAGGCCCCGTACTTCAGTTTTGATAAAAGAGATTGGAGGCTGATGATTATGGCAGTAATCATCGAATTCAATTGCTTTGTCTAAGCTGATATCAGTGAAAACTACAGCCTGCAGAATTCAAATACCGAGCTTAATACAGTTTACAGTTTACTACAGTATAATGAAAAGTAAATAAAGCGAAGTCATACAGAGCTATCACCACAGTACTAAAGATAAGCCACAATCACAAATTTGACTTGTATCAAAGTAAAATCAGCACATGATTTCGCCTCTTCCCTAAATTGAAAATTTAACTCAGAGAAACAATTCCATCTGTAATCTATTATTTGATAGTGGACAAACCAAAATCCATTTACATCCTCTACACCAAAATAAACTATAACTATTCTACTACAAATGACATTTCGGAAAACTTTGAGATTCAAAGTAATGATGAAATGATCAAAGTATGCACCTTGTATTTCTGGGCAAGCACACAATATAATAGTCGAGACCATTGATTGAAGTCACCATAAAAAAAGTAACTAGAAACTTAATATTGAAAAAATTCAGAAAAATAACTTGAAATAACCAGTAACGAGCACATATTCTACAAGAAAATCAGTAACTATGAAAGAAAGGGTACACTACCTGGAAATCAGAAAGTTTTTCTTTAGTCAGCTGAGTTGTCAAAGTTGAAATGAGCACAGCATTATTAAGTTCTTGCAATTTTTGGACACAAGCAAGGGCCCGATTCTTTCCAATATCGTCTTCAGTGAAAAAGAAATTACCAGACAGGTCCCACAACTCAACAACTCCTTCATCATGCAAGGTCACAGACTTGACACCGGCAAGAACAAGGTTCTTTGCTGCAATAAAGACAAATTACATTACATAAACCATCGAATCACCAGTTGCAAGTACCGCCAGGATTTCTATATTGAACCGTCTAAGCGGTATTAACAAGATGCTCCGACTATGCTCTCGCTAAGTATAACCTAGAAGGCTAGAAACAATGAATCTATACCATACAACTACAAAAACAACATTCTGGTATGGTTATTCACATAGAACCAACAAAATGGAGATCTCTACGAATAAGAGCCACGATATTTCTACGAATCTTCTTGTTATCAGTTATTTTGCAAACATATATGCAGGAAATCTGACGCAATCACGGTATTTCCCATCTCATCAAGCAAAATACACCACAGTAAAAAAATCAAATTCAGAGAAGTTCTTTTCACATACCAATCTCGGCACCAAGGCCTTGCATCCCAGAGACAAGAATGTTGGAGGCAAAGAGCCGCCTCATCGTCTCACGGCCGTACACAGCAAGCTGCCGGCTGTGGAGATCCTCATCAATATCCCCCGAATTCCCATTTCCTAACGCCATGATCGGCGGCTTGACGCTGCTGCTACTGTTGCTGCTGCTGATATTGCTGTTACCAGTGTTTTTGCAGTCACTGCCCTTAGATTCGTCGGTGCAAAGCTTCTTGATTGGAGATTCGTTGGCGAAATCTGGTTCCCCTTCTTCTACTACAACCTCTCCGCCCACTTGTCTCTTTCTAGGAAGCATATAGTGCGATGAGCTGCCCAACCACAACTCCATTATAAACCACACTAAAAAAAAACAAAAAAAATTCTACTCTACAAAACCAAACCCTAGCACTAACACACTGCTCCGCTTCTCAAAATCACAGCAGATAAACACAAAACAACACAATCTAACAAGCTCAAACGCAAAATCACAAGATCGATCGCTTCAAATTCTCCGATTACGTATTTCTCTTAGCAAAAGGCAATCGAATCCGAGCAAATATACGAGACTGATCTAGAATCTCTATAGTAAGTATTACTTTCTGGACGGATCAGGAATATTCATGACGTGAAAAATGAAAATCGTAGAAGCGAAGCGAGGAAGAGATACCTGGAAGAACGTGCGGAGGAGAAGCCGAGGATGCGGCGGTGCGAATATTGGAAAGGTGGCGTAGGGTTCAGGTTTGGTTAGGGTTTGAGGAGCGAGATGCGATGAGGCTCAGGTGGCGGTTCATCTCTCTTTGTAGAGAGAGTGTGGGGGGAAGAGAGAGAGAGAGAGAGAGAGAGAGAGAGTGGTGTGGGCCGAGAAAGGTGGACTTGGATTGGGGTAAATGATGTCCTTTCCTTTGATGAAGGGCACTGGGGCAGTGGTTTTAGACCGACTGGGGAAGTTTGTGCTACTACGTCGTTTTGTTGCGTGGTGAGGCTAACTTTGAAGGTCTCGTCAATTAGGCTCTAGGAGAGGAGACTTGGAATGTGTGACGTTATCGGGGATTTTTAGTGGTGATTATCGTGGGAGAATAAGAGAAGTTGTTGGAATTCCATTGTACCAGGGAGAAGGGATTAGACTACCAAATCCCAAGTTTGGTTTTGTCTTTGATTCTTTGGTAGCCACGTAGAAAGCCTTTGTTGAATATGGAAATTTCGCAAGTGTTACGCATTATATATGTATATATTCCTGATATGCATAGTGACCTAATTTGACCATTGCTATTGACATATTTATTTCAAATTTTTAAATTTTTTAAATTTTTTTTCTGTAGGATCTATAACTCCTACAAAGGACCAAAACTAAACAATAGCTTACAATAAGAAAAGGTGATAATATTAAAAAATAATAATAATAATAAGGAAAGGAGAGAAGTAAACATAAAAACATCGATCAAAACCACTTCATAAAACATATATTCAAATAAACAAAATTTTATTGATTTATAATTACTAGCTTCGTGATAGGAGCACAATGTGCGACGATATTAATGAGTATATGCTCCATTTTAGCCTTGTTTCTCCCTTAAGTTTCGTGTTTTGAGTCATCGAGTCATTTTAAGAGTCTTGTATAATGTTTGGCGTGAAATAGGCAGAAAACGCAAAATTCATGAAGAATCATAGATGGATCAGGATTCCTCACCGTCATGCTAATCTGTGGGTCTTAAGATAGAATTTATGGGAGTATTTTTCTGAAATTAAATTGTTTTAATTTCTTTTATTTTCTCTAAAAGAATTTAATTTTGTGTCATTTATTAAATCAGGTTAACCAAGCAATGAAGAAGGGAAATAAAGAAAAAGACGTTTTCAGTTGGAGAATAAAGGAGAAAGATGTTTCAGCTTGGAAATTAAACGAATTGCCCCATTATGAGATGAGTTAAGGCCTTAAAGGAGATGTTTCAGTTGGAAAATTAAAGGAATTATGATGCAATCCCATCCGTCTAATGATGAAGGGTATGATCGACAAAAGCCAACCAATGCTCCCCTATAAATAGGCAACCTCCAGAACAGAATTGGCATCACTTCCTGGCCAAAAACTTTTCCGAGACTCTACCCAATTCACTCCTTAAACTTCCATCACCTACAAGACCGTAACACCATCCATCTATTAATCTACAAAGCTCTAAGGCGCTGAGTCAAGGACGCTCCACCACCATAGTAGAGACGAGTTCATCATCTTGTTGCCAAGCCGCTGAGGAAAGCTTCAAAGTGTAACTATGACTCTACTTATAATTTTTGTTTCGGTTTTGTGGGTTTGCATTTGTAAGTTGTGTAATTGGAGACACGAAATTTTCAAAATATTTTTATTAATATTTTTGAGATTTTCAGTTTATTATTGAGTTAATTTTGAGAATTCTTTTATGATGCATGTTACAATCTTGTGCCCTTTTATGTGTTTAGGTAATTTTCAGAGTTAGGTTCATAAGTTTGCATGCTAGAATAATGGTGAGAGTTCTTGTCTGTTTGCTTAATTTGCCAAGAGTAATTGTTATTTGTTAAGGCGCTAAGTTAAACAAGTAGCAATTAGTTCTAAAAAGTGGTAAAAATCATGCTCAATGGTTAGACAATTTTGGAAATTACGTGTTAAATTCTATGTGTAATGGTTAATTTGCACGTGTGAGTTGATTCGAGGGTTAGATAATACTACTAGTTAAGAGAATTACGCTAAGTGTTTTCAAAAATTAGTAGTATTAGGCTTGGTAAGGACTTTTCCGATCCAATCCTACATTAGAACGAATTAGATAAATTGATTGATCCGCTAAGGCTTTTCATTTGGGCTCTTATATAGGCATTTAAGATTGGCACATTTTTGTAGCATGTTGAAATGAATTTTCTGTTTTTACACTTAATAATTTCCGAGTGGTATTGGTCTAGGTTAGGGAAGTCGATCATTGTATATAGTTTTATGTGTTTCGTTTTTATTTTAAGTAGATAAGGAACCAATTTTGAAAACCCCCATTTTATTCTTTTATTTGTTGTTTATACCTACACTAGCAAGCTAGTTCTCTACATCACCAAGCATAAGTAACACCCACTTTGGGACATCCACGAGACATGGTGAGGCCCAACCGCTACTTGCATCTTGTAGCCCTATGTTCAAGCTACGCCACGGTATCCGGAAATGGCAAATCCGTCGCCGGGAAGCCACGTTCCCGCTCTTGCCAACATGCCCTCATAACTAGGCATTTCTATACTAGAATGGTTGTTACTTGTCCCACATCTAAAACAATGTAAAGGAGATTGCTTCCTTCACCTATAAAAGGAACTCTCCTCCCACTTAAACACCATTCATTCCATCTCAACTCCATTACACACTTTGTAATCTTGTTAGGTCGCAAGGCTCAACACACATAGTTAAACATTCAAGTGGACGTAGTCTCCCGCTCATGCGGAGGCGAACCACTATACTTCGCTTGTGTCGTTCTCTCTCTCTCTCTCTTTCTCTAAAGCTAACTAGAGATCCCACGGATCACTAACGTTAACATTTGTTAATTGACATTTTTGTGTAGGTGTACCCTACAATCCCCGAACTGAACGATCCCTGCTTATCCTATACTGACAACCACATTTTGCAGGGTTAAATTGTGAGGCTATTTCAGCCGCATCACTTTGCGGGCAATAATTATGAACCGAACCAAGACTTGAATTGATATATAACAAGCGAAATTGAAAGACCGAAATTCATTAGTAATTTTTCTTTTATAATCGTTACATAATAATGTCATTCAAGGTATGAATTAGTATGTTAGGTTGAGTTTGAAAACTATATTAAAAAATAAACACACCCTAACATATTATTGAGAGCAAGTCCACCAGGGGACTTGTTGCCGTGGCTCTCATATGTCATAAAATAATTCAAAGTCTAGCTTCCACCGGGCTGTTGTCCCAAGTCATAACCCAAAGAGGTTGGGCTCCAGCAAGGCCGCATACAAATTCATGGTGATGTCAAGGCCGTGTCCAAATAAAATTTTCTGTACTTGACCAAAATCAAAACCTACGTATAGCAAGACATAGAGCACAGCAAGAGAATTGTTTTCCATACCTCGTTCACTATCAAATTTGGCCAGAGTCAGGGAAATTTGTGGGAAAAGTTGCCAGAAAAGCCAGAGTTTTCAGGCTTCGTTTCGTCGCCACTCGCTGCAGGATGAAGAAATCGAGGCCACGGCTCGCCCTACTCCACCAAGACGGTTCAGACACCACTAGTTCGTCGACTTTGGCCACCCCATAATTGAAAGTAAGGGTCGGTTCAGATCACGACGTCGCTGGGTTGTGAATCGAGTCAAAGATTCTGAATTGTTCTAGAACTTTTGTTCCAATATTGGGTATTTATACCCTAAAAATTAGTTTTAATTTGACGGCTAAGATCAAGCGATGAAAAAATGAAAGGCCCAAATCTAATTTTTCAATAATTTTCTCTAATTATGAAACTTCTTAAAATTGTAATAAATAGATTAGGCATGTGGTGTATTTTAGTATCAAGTCCAAAATTTGAAGGATGCCATGTGCACCAAAAATACCAATTTCACGAAATGTTCATCATTACTATTTATTTACATCATATATTTCTCATTTACAATAAATAAATTAATATAATATTGAATAAAATGTGTTATGACCCAGTGACTTAGACCTGACGGGTAGAAACAAACATAAAAAAGTCGTGAACAATGTTCTGACCCAATAATTCAATGGGTGAATTTGCTCTAAGACATCAATTCTTTTGAAAAATGCAAAAAAGAAAAAAGGAGAAGAAGAAGGAGGGTACATGACGGGGATCGATAAAGGCCAGGTGGAAAGTTTAAAATTGGCACAAACTTTCTACGGATAGTTTTTCCCAAACCGAATAAGCCACTAACACTTCGCCGTGTGGCTAAACAAGGACTAATTGCAATATTTCTACGGATAGTTTTTCTGTAACAATGTTTTAACCCAATAATTCAATGAGGTGAATTTGCTCTAAGACATCAATTCTTTTGAAAAATGCAAAAAAGAAAAAAGAAAAAAAGAATCGTCGACAGCAGGATTCGAACCTGCGCAGGCAAAGCCCAACAGATTTCGAGTCTGTCTCCTTAACCACTCGGACATATCGACTCTCTTGGGAAAGAAGACATGAAATAAATATTTATATATAATTAATATCACTAAACATAAATTTTCGCGCTAGAGACTGCAAGCAGCCCTAAATTCAAAACCAAATCCCTAGACTTTAATTTGAAAAAAGAAAAAGAAAAACTGGGACCAAGCTCTCCGCTGCCGGCGAATCTCAGATCAATAATGGCGGACGCTTCTGGAACACTCGACATCCAGTGGCTGATCTCCAACAGCGACGACCTTGTGCGGGTCTTGAAGGACCCCAGAGACCTCAACCACTTGACCCACTGCCTCCAAAACTCCCAAGCCCTCCGCTCCTCCTCCGATTCCGATTTCGCCGAAGCTCACAACTTGCTCCGAGGTCCCTTTCTTCACTTCACTTCTCTCTCACTACCTTAGGATTTTTAGTTTATAAGCATTCACAGCGACCTCCATCTCAATTTGTACGGCTTTGTAATGGTGCTCATTGAAAGCATAGATTGCTTACGTGGACTGAGTAGTTCTTGTGTGGAAGCAGATTATGAGAAGAAGTTAGATGCTTGCAAGAAGAAAACCGAGGAGGCGAAAACCGAGGCGGTTGCTGATGAGGAATTGGAGCTTCTTCAGAGAGAATTGGATGAGGGCGTTCGACAGGAGCATTTGCTTATGGAGGAGCTGAGATAAGTGTACCATTCAGTAGTGCGTTTCTTTGAGATTAATTGATTTTAGGTTGAGGCCCCATGGTTACTGATTTGGTTTGCTTTTCTTTATCAGCACAGTTATCGGCGGCGAGATGGATGATTTGGAAGGCCAAAGGGTTGCGGTTTTGGAAAAGAAGAAAATGTTGAAGAAACAGAAGCAGGATGAGTTCAGGGCGCAGTAAGTACTGATGAGTTTGATGCTAGTGCTATATGGTTTCTCTCTTATGTACTGAATCTTCTTGCATAAGTTTCAACATTCATCATTCATCAAATTACAGCTGTAGTCATGAAGTGGCTTGTTTTGAGTGTTCTTTTACTCACGAGATGTGACAGACTGACAAATCATTTCTACATTTCCGTCAATGAACTGTTGGGTTCTCTTATATGCAGGAGGAAGCTTTCTATGTATGCTTCTGTTACAAATATTATACCAAACCTGGATGATCAGTCAAGAGTCATGGGCTGTATCCTTTGCAACATCTTACTTAGTAGTTATCACATACATATAATATCTGTATTCAATAAATCATTCATTTGTTTATTCACTTTTCTACTGTGCAATAATTCTTAGTAAATCTGATGGGTTGTTAGTATTGCAATGAACTTGTTCTCCTTAAGCCATAAATTACAGATATTGTGGATAGAGATACAAAAGCGGTACAGAACTTTGAAATTGATGCAGAGAAGGTGACTGCCTATGAAACATGTAATAGCATTTGGAAGATGATAACTCCATAATAGATATTTCAGATTTCCCCCTGAGATAGTTTGTATAATATTGTGCAATATTGTTTTTTTGATTCATCTGTGTTTCTGGAGAAGTAATCTTTTGACAGTTTGTAATTTAGAATTGTAACGTACACATTTAAAGCTGATTATTGAGAATCTTGTTGGTGCGATTTTGGAGTTGTTTTGGAACAGTTGTTACTTATGTTTAAGTTACACAATTTTGATATATTGGAGGACAAAAGAAATTGTGTTAGTTAGCCAACACAGTTTAACTTGTAACTTTGATTTGCCTGGATATAGTCTCCAACCTACTCATCAAACTAATCAGGGCCAGATAACGATGCTCTGGCCCTTGGTTTGAGGATAGTGGCTGTGTCCGTTTGTGTGAGTTGAATACTACTAAAACACTACTGAAGACAGGATGGTCTCCATTTGTTGTGCCAAAAGTTTGAAGGTACTACACTGAAGCTACATGTAGCATGCATATATATACATATAGCTGTGGCACATTGAAATTTGACTTGAATGTTACTTGCTGTGGCAATCACCTGTATTTCTTCTCATTTTAGCTAAATGTGTTGAGAGATGACTAATCTCATGCTCATAAAGTCATTTAGTTGGCAATTGGAGTGTGATAGTGGATGACTGGATAATTGTATGGCATCTTCGCGTTGGCAGGTGCAGCTTGTTGGTGATTGAAACTGCACTAAGAAGGCCATTAAGTCGAAATATAAAAGGCAATGGTCTTTGTCTCCAGCAAACCTTCAAGTGGGTAAGCAGTTTTGCCAAATTAAGGGTAGGACACTCATTTCCCTGTTTCTTTATGTTCATCTCTTTCAACTTCATTTATCTTTTTCTTTTTTTTTCCTTCTTGTTTTACTTCTGTTTTGTTTTTTTTATCCCCACCCCTAGCCACTCCACATCTTTTTCAGTTTCCCAAACTGGTGCTAAAATTGGACGTGGTATAAGTGCCAGTTTGCATTATATTTTTAGCCTTGACTTGTCCAACCATTGCATTAAAGAATCAGAACTATCTATTTTCGTTGATCATGCATATGAATATTGCATCATTGCAACTCAGCAAGCAGTCATGTAAATCAAGTCAAAATATTGTTTGCATTTTTTCTGGGTGCACTTCACATTAGGTATGCAAAGAAGACAAAAGTGAGCAAAGCTACGTAGCTTAGAAGTTTTAAGAGACATTTTATAATCCACCTACTATAGTTATAATTTTAGAGAGGCCTGTGGATACACATCATAATCCTTCTATATTTGGTAACTGATGGGATATATAGATAATGAATTACTCAAACTTCAACAAGAAAATGACTGGTGATTAAATCTAGTATTCACTGCCTCAAAGGTTCAAGTCCATCCATTTTGGTTGCACTGACTCAATCGATGATTGAAATCTGTATTTGGTAGTACTAGATCATAAGACTAACCCAGAAACTTACCTTGTTGAAACTGTTTTTTTTAGACCAGGTAGATACAATTTGTTGTACCACTTTACTGTAGCCTGATTTACAAATCATTCAAGTCCCACCAAATGACTGCATGTCATGGTGCTGTTGAACTTCACTCTTGGGTGTATTTGGGAGTGATTTTGATACTGTAGTTCTGCTGGACAGTTCCGAAAAGGACCTACTTCCTCTATACTCGGTTAAACACCCTTTAAAGTTCACATTTTTATCAAATTAGTGGAAAACATACTTGTACGTGTGGTCATGAATGATCTTGTTATTATACTTAATGCACAGATGAGAGACTGACAATTCACTTCCAGTATGGTCTCCACTACAAGTATGTTTCAAGACCACAACTACAAGCAGGGTTTCTACTAATTAGATGAACACATGAGCTCTAAAGGGTGTTTAACTTCCAGATTTTCATCAAGGAAACATTAATTTCAAATCTTGGTTTTAGTTCTATGGAGGACTATTGCATGATAGAACCGTACCATTTCTTGTTCAGATCATGATGCTTTAGGAATAAGGAAACATCTCTCTGTATGCTGTACTAGAAATTATGAAGCAGGTGATTAAAATGTCTTATAGCCCAATTTAGTTTTATTTGATACATATAGTTGTTGAACTGACATTACCTCACCAAAACTAATCATATCAAAACACTGCATCTAAGCTTGTATATTATTTAGAAGTCTAGTTGATTAGGAAAGCTGCACAGGACATAAGGTGCAGCAGATAATAATATATATGCAAGCGGGTTGAGTTTGACTTTTTAGCTGAGCTGAAGATAGGTGTTGTGCAAGCCGATGGTTTAGGATGGCCTTGGTAAGCCTCACAGACGTAGCTTACAAAGTTCTTGTAGTCCTGCATACAGATATTTAGATTTTATTACTTTGTCTGTGTGTGTGAGAGAAAAAGAAAGAGAGATGGAGAGTTGGAATTCACATAGTATAGTGGTCGCTTATTGATGACAACCCATGGCACATTTGTATGAGGAGGATCTAGGTGCTTTGTTTCATTAGCGTATCGTAGTAGAAGCTGCATGATTTAATATTTTGAATTTGTTGTTGATCAGCAATAGAGTTTGGGAACATGTATATACATATGCATACATATGTGAGAAATTCAACATGTACTAACAAGAACAAACAAAATGCAGTAAACTAATACTGTAAACCTTTTTCGCATATCCGCTTTTGTAGCAATTTGAGACAGGTTTGTCACTCAGCATCGTTATTTTAGAACATGATTTCCATGCATCTTCTTTTAACTGTAATCGTCCCAAGTTTTGCCATGCAACACAGTGAATAAATTTGAAATGTTTATTCTGCATCACAGTTAAAGAGATGATGAAGTAAGAACAAACTTACTGTTGTCATATCCTTGAAACTGTGTTAGCTATCATATCCTTCTCACTATTGCAACCTTTTGTGTAAGATCATGGTAGTTTCTTTGACAAATTTTAATCATGTCGTTACAGGTTATACTGGGAAAGTGGGAAAGACTAAACAGAAACAAAATTCAGCTTTTGTTTATGGTGCAAAAGAGAAACAGTATTGCAGATAGGTTACGTTTACTTGTAAAGAAGCTTACCACATCCGGCCAGATGCTGATTACACAAGCTTCTATACTGTTCAAGTAGCATTCAGCTGGGCCATCCTGCAGGGCATATACATATGAAATACCATGTCAACAAACCATAAAAAGAAAGAAAAAAAGATGAGGAAGGTGGGAATTATGACCTGGCAACTGATGGTGTTGTTAGGTTCTTGGATGTAAGCATTTCCAGATGGTACTAGACGGAGGTTGATAATGTGCATGAGTTCCAGCTCAAATGCCTTTGGAAGCTCATATACAATGAATTCCTCACAGTACGGGCTAAGAGTGTCATAATATATAGTTAGGTTAACTTTCTGAGAAGAGCAATTGTATTCCGTACGAGACAGAGCATTGGTGCAGAGCGAGAGCAAAGCTGTTAGAACAGTGATGGAGAAGAACTTATGAGAAGCCATTAATTACTTATCACTGCTTGCTTTTTACCAGTTTGTACTGAAGTCTACACTTATATAGCAGTTGGCCACATATGAGTTGAGCTGTATAAGTCATCTTTCTTTACTCTCACTTTAGAAAATTAAACATGTTGAGAGATGATGACTCTTCATACAGTGCTTTTCAAAATCAAAGTAGGATGCCATTTTCCCTCTCCGCTTTTTCTATGTTGATCTCTTTCAATCCTCTACTAGAGGATCCTAAAATTGGAAATGGAGTAACTCATGGTGGTATACTGACTAATTTCTATGACTTTATTTCAAAACGAGATACTTCTTTTTGAAGGAATCGCCCTTTACTATAAATTTACAGAGTCCGTGCAATTGCAAATCACAACCCTTTTTTTTTTTTTTTGAAATGACATCCCTTTTGTAATCGGCTAGAGTTGCTGTTGCTGTCTAGACATTAGTGACTCAAGTAAGCCATGCATTGATAAAATCCAAAAGAATATAGCCTCCTCTATGTCTTCATGATTCAACCTTCCATTTTTCTCATTCTTGTGACTTCTCCTACTTTTCCTCTATTAGAGTGCTCTCCTTGTTGTAAATAGAGATTATGTAAAATTTATAATAGAATGAATCAATTTATTAACATAAATGTTATACATGTTAAAGTAAAATGATAATTGAAATTGGTCTACTCATTTCATTACATAATCCCTTTATATAGGGATAGAATTACAACGGAAATATCAATTACATTAAATACATTGAATGCTGATTGATCTATAACTGTGTTGATTAATGGTAATCACTGATTCCTTGATTCCCTCTCCGTCAGTCTCTTTGACGAAGGCACATAATCTATTTTTCCTTTAACACTCCCCCTTGTGCCAAGTCAAAGACGAAGTGGTGCATGAGTTGTTGCCTCACTAAAAACCTTGCCAAGTTACAATAAAAACCCTGTGGGACAAAAAAAATAAATAAACCTTGGTCGAAGGAAAAGAGCACAATGCACCTTCTACATTTGAGTATGACATGTGTGTGTTAGACTCCTCCTGACGTCTACACCTCCCCCTGATACTTACATTAATCATGGGAGCTTGGAAAGTCTTCGCATTCCTATGCTTTTCACATGTTTCTCAAATATGGCCTTAGGCAATAATTTGGTGAACAAATCTGCCATATTCTCCTTAGACCTTACTTGATTCACTTGAATCTTGAAGAGAGCCTGTTGTTGCTGATTGTAGAAAAACTTTGGCGATATGTGTTTTGTATTATCACCCTTGATATATCCTAGCTTCATCTGTTCGATGCAAGCTGCATTATCTTCATAAATGCAAGTAGACTCTTTAGTGGTAGAACTCAAACCACTAGTCCCTCGAATATGTGTAATGATAGCTCTTAACCATATACACTCACGAACCGCCTCATGTAGAGCAATGATCTTTGGGTGGTTCGAGGAGGTAGCCTCAGGGGTTTGCTTGGTTGATCTCCAAGATATCGCCGTGTTCCCAATGGTAAATACATAACCAGTTTGGAAACGACCTTTATGTGGGTCAGAGAGGTACCCAGTATCAGCAAAACCAACCAAAACGTCATTTGGCGTTTCGATGTAGGGAGTGGCGCTTTCACCATCAACATTTCCTTTAGGGATTGCAGTTTCATATGCGGTCCCTCTTGTCTCTCTGTAGGGAAAGAACAGTCCCAAGTCAATGGTTCTTTTTAGGTATCGGAAAATGTTTTTGATACCATTCCAATGATGCTGTGTTGGCGCTGAGCTAAATCTAGCTAACAAGTTCACTGAGAATGCAATGCCTGGTCTAGTACATTAGGCTAGGTACAATAATGCGCCTATTGCACTTAGATAGGGAATTTCAGCTCCCAACACCTCTTCGTCATCTTCCTTTGGACGAAATGGATCTTTCCTTGCATCCAAGCTTTGACCGATCATGGGAGTGCTAGTAAGATGTGCTTTGTCCATGTTATATCTCCTAACTTTTGGACATACGCAGACTGGTGGATTAGTATTCCACAAACTCTGTGTTCTAGTTCAAGGCCTAAATAGAATAGAGTTTTCCCAAGATCCTTCATCTCAAATTCGGATTTCAAGTAGCTCGCGGTTTCTCTTATTTCATCAAGAGTACCTATTATGTTCATATCATCGACATATACAGCTACAATTGCAAATCCGGAACTTGTTTTCTTTATGAATACGCAGGGGCATACTTCATCATTCTTATATCCCTTCCCAATCAAGTAGTCACTTAGACGGGTATGCCACATCCGCCCGGATTGTTTCAATCCGTAAAGTGAGCGTTTCAACTTAATTGCAAACGCACTTTGTGGTTTAGAGTCACTTGACTTGGGTAATGTAAGGCCATCAGGCACTTTTCATATATATCTCTAAATCTAGATCTCCATAGAAATATGCAGTAACCACATCCATGAGCTGCATTTCCAGTCCTTCGGAAATTACTAAGCTAACTAAGTAGCAGAACGTTATAACGTCCATTACGGGAGAGTATGTCTCCTCGTAGTCAATTCCAGGGCGTTGTGAGAAACCTTGCGCCACAAGGCGAGCCTTGTACCTCAGGACTTCATCCTTCTCATTACGCTTTCTGACAAAGACTCATTTATGTCCTACAGGCTTTACACTTGGTGGGGTTAGCACTACCAGACCAAATACCTGTCTCTTTGTCAGAGAATCTAATTCTGCCTGGATTGTTTCATTCCATTTAGGCCAATCTGCTCTTTGTTGACATTTTGCAACAGAGCGTGGTTCGATATCATCGTGCTATATGATTCCTTAAGCAACAGTATATATCATCAATGTGTATGGAAGATCTTTCTATCAACTCATACGCACTCTCATAATCCTCTGAGATTTCTTTGTTCTCTGGAATCATTTTTAACACAGGAGCGTCCTCCAGTATTAATTCATGGACATAACTATAATCAGAGACAATCTCACGAGAGGGATTTTATACATTGATGATTGGTTTGTGCCTTACTCACCCTCTTCTTCCTTGGGTGAGTGTCAATCGAACCAAGTGACCTCCCCTTCTTCCTTGAGGAGCCACGGCCTCAACCACACCTCCACTAAGTGCGGTTGCAGTGCCTCTATCCGCGGCACCATGCCCCTTGTTGGAGACTTCTAACCTTGCAGGCACATTTGCAGCTGGTAATGTGATCTCGTCACTTTTGTGATATCAGTAAACGCATCAGGCATCGAATCTGCTACGTTCTGAAGATCGATTATTCTTTTCACTTCACTTTCACTTTGTGAAGTGCGGGGATCAAAATGAGACGGAGTGGGGACAGACCACGACAATTCCTGTCGTTCCCTTGGAAAATCCTTTTTCCTATCTCCCCCTAACGACGGGAAGACTGTCTCATCAAAGTGACAATTCGCAAATCTAGCAATAGAGAGATCGCCTGTCAAGGGTTCCAAATAGCGGATAATTGTTGGGGATTCGTATCCAACATAAATACTTAATCGTCTCTGAGGACCCATTGTAGTGCGCTGTGGGGGCGCAATAGGCACATATACTGCGCAACCAAATATGCGTAAGTGTGAAATGTCAGGCTCATATCCAGTTACCAACTGGTACGCAGAAAATGGTTGGCTAGTAGTGGGTCTGAAACGAATGAGTAAAGCTGCGTGCAATATTGCATAACCCCATGCAGATATAGGCAGGTTGGTGCGCATAACCAATGCCCTAGCCACCATCTGTAGCCTTTTGATGGTGGTTTCTGCGAGACCATTTTGTGTATGCACATGGGGTACAGGATGCTCTGCATCGATCCAAATAGATATGCAATAATCATCAAATGCTTTTGATGTAAACTCTCCAGCATTATTAAGCCTTATAGACTTGATAGGGTGATAAGGGTGATGAGCCCTTAAACGTATAATCTGTGCTAGGAGTATTGCAGCATTTCTTGTGAACAATAAAACGACATGTGACTAGATTGTCGAAGCATCCACCAGAACCATAAAGTACTTGAATGGTCAGCATTCTGGATGGATAGGTCCACAGACATTTTTTTGTATCCTTTGTAAGAATGGAATGTTTTGTTTTGTATCTTTAGCATAGGAAGGTCTCGATCCTGTTTTTGCTAAAGAGCAGGCTTTGCAAAACGAGTGATGTGCCTTTGAAATAGTCAATGAGGCATAATGGGAGGGAGGTAGTGCTTCTGGTACTTCAGAAGGCAATGACTGCATTTGAGCAATACTAGAACCGACACCTTTCAGTGTGGCGGATTTTTCTCCCATTTTTCACTCAAAAGGAGGGATGTCCGTGTGAGTTCTTTAAAAATATGGATCATCATGTCACGATCTCGGTGCCATAGGCGGTCATGCAAAAGCCTGTATGAGTCAGTGTCCCACATTTCATTGTTGGTGACTGTATATGATTCAATGATCCGAATCGTAGTGAGGTACAGTCCACTAGATTGACTCATAAGTTTCTCTAAGATGTGTTTCCTTCCACAGTCATTAGATGTAATATCAAGGTATTTAGTTCCATTCTCACGGTGTGTTTTTACATGATAACCGTTGGCACAAATAGCTTTGAAACTTTAACAAGGTTCGATTAGCTCTTGGTGCATACAGAGCGTCTTTGACTTTAAATATATCTCAGATTCTTTAGAGTATTTCTATTTTAATAGAATGATAATCTTTTCATTCTAATAATAATTTTTTCTCTAGATGTATTGCTTTACATCTTTATATTGCAATTTCGAACCATGTAAATATGTGTAGTAAATAAATTTGAAAAAATTCAGTGCTTCAGAATAAAATTTAAAATTTATTAATAAGCCAACGATAATCAAATCAAGGTCTTGTTCTAATTCATCAAACCATTATTGAAATAAACTTTAAGACCAAGTAATAGTCTAATTAAAAATGAGGCATTATGCCTTCACAACTGTTTTTGGAAAATAGATAAAGCAGGTCAGTCAAAAACTAGTGCATCCATTGACTGAGCAAGTTCCTTGTTGCCATTGAGGTATGCAATTGTGAGGTTGACATCTGGGTCATGGCCTATTTTTTCCATATAGTGAGTTTCTTGTTCTTTAGACTCCCTATACCTCTTGTAATTGGCTACTACTATGTTGCTTGCTTGGCAATTCTTGTACCAGTGCCCAATGACTCCACACCTATAGCATGGTTCATTGCCAACTCTATCCTATTTGACTGAAGAGTTCTTAGGTGCCTTTTTCACCTTGTTTCCATCACCTCCACGTCCCTTTCCACGTAGTGCATTGTTGCCACGTGGGTAGGGATCAGCACGTCCAAACCCCTTTGCATTGGAATTCTTTCCACCTTTTATTTTTCCATAATTAGCCTCTGAAATTTTCTTTGCCCCAGTGGGCCTAGCATTGTTGTTCAAGAGATCCTCATTTTGCCTCTCAGCCACTTGCAGTAGGCTGATCAACTTATTGAAGGTTGTGATTCTTTTGTTGTCATACCCCAGCCTATACTTGTCCGCTAGCATAAACGCTGAAGTAGGAAAGGTGGAAAGAGTCTTGTAGATCATATCATCTTCTGTGATTTCCCTTCCACAGAAATTAAGACGTGCCTTTAAGCGCAACATGTCCTTGTTGAAGTCATTGACCTTTTTATAGTCAAGCAAGCAGATTCCATTCCACTGAATAGCTAGTTCTGGGAGCAAAGTGTCATGAATGTTCCCAAAACGTCCCTTAAGGGCATCCCACAATTCTTTGGGTGTCTTCAACTGAAGGTACTCCCAGCGTAGGCTAGGATCAATATGTCGCCTCAGAAACATTAATGCATCTGCTTTCACCTTATTAGATAGTTCATCATCTTTTGGGTCAGTAATGGTGGCGGTGTAGTCTTTTGCCACAAAGACAGTTTCTACATCGAAAACCTAACGGTGGTACTCAAGTCCTTCTGAGTCCAAAATGTCAAACTCAGGTTGGGTTGGATCAGTCATCTACATAAAACAAGAGAGAAGATATAAATTACGCAGTCATAAAGACATCCACGTAAATTATTTTCCAAAAATGTGAATTAGATTTCAAGACCAAGATTCCTAATGGTCACATTTTTTTTTCTTTCGATGCTATGTGAAAATGCTTTATCACAGTAAGTGTGTATGGATAATGCGCATGAATTTTCGTTATCATGGCAAAACGGAATTGATATGTTGCATTCTAAAAATAATCATAGCATATATAAAAATAAAGTAAATGGCATGTTCAAATTTCACAAATATACAACAAAATATATACTACACATAATAATTAGCAATAATATATCATGAGTAAAATAAATAAATAAAATCACGAAACATGCTTTAAATTTCATGATAAAAACATAAGCAATAAAATATAAAACATGCTAAACATATTTATAAATCATGCTTAAAGATAATCATATAAAACATAAATAACATGGCATGCTTGAAAAGATCAAAATTATCTAACTAAACATGCTTAATAATAAAATATAATAAAAGCATAAACAATAAAGTATAAAGGATGCTAAAAAAATTCTAATTATAAATAATGAAATATAGCATAGTATGAGATTAAATAAAAGAACATACTTGGTTTTGAAAAAATAAAACAATCCTAGCACACGCGAGTGTTGATGCAGGCGTGCGTAACGATGTTTTTTGGCTTGAGAAGAACAGGGCTGCTTCCTCTTGCAGAGCCACAAAACCTTGTTTTTTTTTTTTTTTGGGCAGCAGAGGCCTGCGTTTTTTATTTTATTTTGGGCCAGGTCTTTACTTTTGCCAGGGTCATGTTTTTTCGTGACTTTTTTTTTTTTGGATTGTTGTTGGGCCGGGTAACACCTTTTTTTTCGCGTCTTCCTCCTTCTGGTTTTCTTCTTTCTGATTTTCTCTTCTTTTTTTTTCGTCTTCTCCTTCTGGTTTGCAGACACGAGGATCTGCACAGTTGATATCGGAGCAGTGGTTTGCAGGCCCGAGGATCTGCACAAACGAGGGGCTACGTTGTTGGCTTGCTGGGGTCACGTCGCGGGCTTGCAGGGATCATGTTGCTGCTTGCGGTGGACTGCTGAGGTCGGTGTTGCAGGGGTGCGTTGCTGCTCGCGGTAGACTGACGCGGAAGCTGGCGTGGGGGCTGGGGTAGGCTCTGCAAGGCGGGCGCGGAGGCTGTTTGGTGTCCTGGGTGAGGTTGGAGGCCGGTGGGGGTTGACAGGGTCGAGGAAGGGGCTGCTTCACAGGGATTTTTTTTTTTTTTTTTTTTTTGAAATCGGCAGAGAAGAAGAAAAAGGGTTTTTGTTTTTGTTTTTTCGACGGGAGGAAGAAAGAAACTAGAGAACTAGTGTTTTTTTTTCTTAGCTATTTGCTCTGAGCTTGCTGATAACGTGTTAAAGAAAAATGATAATTGGAATTGGTCTACTCATTTCATTACATAATCCCTTTATATATGGATAGAATTACAACGGAAATATCAATTACATTAAATACATTGAATGCTGATTGATCTATAATTGTGCTGATTGATGGTAATCACTGATTCCTTGATTCCTTCTCCGTCAGTCTCTTTGACGAAGGCACATAATCTGTTTTTCCTTTAACAATACACCTACTCTTAAAAAAATTGAGATTTCCTAGTGTGATTGATTTTATCAATGATTGCTTTCCTTATGGTAAACCTCCGCTCACATATTCAATCACAGGCAACATACAAAGCACACTCTAGTGAATCAAAACCCTAATTGGCATCTAGGCGAATGAAGGTGCTGCATGTGAAAGGAAAGAGTGGTGATATCATCATCACAGGCAGCCCTTGTTGGACTAGGAATAGCCTCTATTCCCTCTAATAGTCAGCAAAGAGTGGTGATTCCATGACCAAAATCGAGGATCTCCCTGACCTGGTTTTGGTTGAAATCCTTTGTCGACTTCCTCCCACTAATAAACTCACTTTTCAGTGCAAATGTGCGTCCAAGCATTGGTTGAGTCTTCTCTCCAGATCTGATTCTTACTTTGCTGCTCGGTTTCAACGTCTGCAACTCGATGATCACAAGCTTGTTATAAGTACTTGTTGCCTCTGAAAATCACCTCGGCCTATACAGCCGAGGGATCAAGGAACAAATGTCCTTCTCGATGAATAGATGCGGAGAGTGCCAGCACATGGCCAGAAGGCCAAGTGTGCAACTGTAGGTGTAGTGGATGTAAATCTGACTTATCAAGCAATTGTTAGCCGAGGAAGGAACTTATTCTCGGCTGCGGTTTGATGCCTCTAGATTAAGGACTTGGTGGCTGAAGGTCGGGTGAGTTAGGTACGGTCGTGAGAGTGTGAGTAAATATAAGATTAATAGCTACTATGCGACTACGAACAGTAAATAGCACGATCAAACAAAGAAAGCATAAAGACAATAAGGAGCAAATAAAAGATGATAACAACGAAACTGAAATCTGGAATGGCTAAAAATTATCAACTATTGTTTGAAAGAAAACAAAGAGAATAGTTCAAAATCGATATAGGCTACAAGGAAAGTAAAGTAACTGAAATTGTAACTAGCAGAGCAAACTAATTAAGGAGCAAGCGGAAATTCTACCTAAGCAAAAGGTAAGACGAAAACAAGAAAAGCTTGATGGCTTGAGTTTCTGGAGTTGTGTGTGTTGTCTTCTGTCGATGCTTCTATTTATATCGGCTGCTTTGTGACTTGAACTGATCTCTTGACTCTTTGAAGTTGAGTGGAATTCGGCCTCCTCTTGGCTCAGTGACTCTATCTTGATTCGGCTTCAATACTTATCGTTGGCTGACTTGACGCTGGACTCTATCCGGATTGGCTTTGATGGACGTCATCAACGGCTGCAATTAATCTTGAAGTAGGCTATCTTGGATTGAACTCTCCTCATCGGCTGACATGAACATCAAGTCGATTGAAATACTACTTGATCAAATTTCATCTTTATCGCTTATCGGCCTCTCTGACAAGCGGCCATTATCTTTCTAAGTTGAGTTCGGATTGGAAACCAATTAGAGTATTGGCCAATGGGCTTTTAGATAATAAACCAATGACTACGGGCCGGCCAATAACCAATGGCCTAACTTTCGAAACCCTCTATCGGCCTAGTTTTTATGTGACTTGTCTTGGACCAGATGAATTGTCCAATTGTTCATCGGCCAACATTTCTGGCAATCGGCCCAATTACTTATTGAGCGGCAAACTGTAACTAGAAATTATTCAATAACTATGCACATTAGCTACGTCCGAGTGGTCATGCAAATGTGGGTACAAACATTGCCCCCCCCCCCCCCCCCCCCAAAGTTTCTTAAGCATCAGCGAATGTCGCTGAGTGGTTGAGAAATTTGAGTCATCTTGGCCCCGATCGACTTCCGAAAAACGTAGGTATATACATTCTCCATGACCTCCCTGACGGCTGGAACATACTTCCTTCGTCAAATGATGTTTCAGGACATCAACTTAAGCGTTACGCCCTCTCTCAATAATTTAACTAACCAAATGTATTGGCCGAATGAGATTTCGGAAAATCGGCTAAATTGGCGAACCAAATTTAATGGCCGAAATCCAAGTTGATAAGTTGGCCGCTATACCTATGCTCTAGTAAGTAAGTAACCAGACAACTTGAGAAAATGATATTTGAGTAGGGAAGGGAGTTGTTCGTTAGTAAGCCAAACCAAGTTAAGTAGGACAACACGGGAATATAACTTTTGGTGGCCAACAATTTAATAGATACATGGAAGCCAATGACTATTAATTTTCAAATCGGCCAACAGAAGAGTGAATAGGCATATTGGCTAACGAAGGCCAACAATTAATTTACTCGAGTGTGGCCGATTGATAGAACTAGAGTTGGCCAACACGTGAGAATGGCTCATGGAAGCCAATAAGTGAAAAATGAGAAGTATTAGCCAACAAACGAAAAATATCGCAAGAAATCCAATTTGCAGCTCAAGTTGGCCAACACATGAAAATTTTCAAATTGGCTAAGTAAGAGAGAGTAAGCAAAGTGGCTAGCAAAGGCCAATAAAGAACCCCATAAAGAGCTTATTTGAGTAGCCGATAATAAAACTTGAGTTGGCCATTAAATGAGAGAGCCAACACGTGAAAAAATGTCAAGGATTGGCCAACTCAAGTGAAGACATTACAAGAAAGCCAAGTTGTAGCTCATGTTGGCCAACACATGGAAATTTTCAAATTGGCTAATAAAGCTATTTCGGGTAAGCCAACAAATGAAAAAGTTCAAGTTGGCCAATAAGTGAGAAAATCCAAGTTGGCCAACAAAAGAGAGTAAGTCATCAAGGGAGACTATTTTCAAGTTGGCCAACTTGAGGGAGAGTAAGCCAACAAGGAATCTATTTTGAGTAAGCCAACAAATGAAAAACCTCAAGTTAGCCAATAAGTGAGAAAATCCAAGTTGGCCAACAAAAGAGAGTAAGCCATCAAGGGAGTCAATTGTCAAGTTGGCCAAACTGAGGGAGAGTAAGCCAACAAATGAAAAAAATATCACAAGAAACCAATTTGTTGCTCTTGTTGGCCAACACATGAAAAACCTTAAGTTGGCCATTAAATGAGTGGTAGTTGGAGCCAACACATGAAAAATCTCAAGGAAGCCAACAAAGCTATTTAGGATAAACCAACTCATGAAAAGTTTCAAGTTGGTTACCAGTTTTCCAAGTTGGCCAAAGTAAGGAGGAGTAAGCCAACAAGGGAGTTCAAATTTTTAAGTTGGCCAAATGCATGAGGAAATTCAAGTCAGCCAACTTAAAGGAAAGGGAGCCAACACAAGAATGAAAGTTGGCAGCCAACACAAGAATGAAAGTGGGAGCCAACTCAAGAATGAAAGTTGGCAGCCAACACAAAAATGAAAGTTGGCAGCCAACACAAAATGAAAGTTGGCAGCCAACTCAAAAATGAAAGTTGGCAGCCAACCCAAAAATGAAAGTTGGCAGCCAACACAAAATGAAAGTTGGCAACCAACTCAAAAATGAAAGTTGGCAGCCAACACAAAAATGAAAGTTGGCAGCCAACTTAATTAAAAGAAAGTGGTAACCAACTCAAAGTGAAAGTTGGTCAGCCAACTACCAGTTTTCCTCTTTGATCCTTTTTTTTTTTTTTTTAAACGACAATATCTTGGCTCATATGCATGTAATATGCCTTTGCCCCCCCAAGTTTATTGGTTTTCGGCGAATAGCACAGAATAACGAGAAACTTGATGTACACCGAGAAACATGATGTGCTAACCAATGATGCTCTATATCTTGTAGGATTGGGTTGGCCAAGCAATGGCTGCGAAAGGGACTAGAGAAGACAATTATGAAGGCAAACAAAAAAGTATTACCAGACGCTCATTTGCAACTTGAGAGTGACCCTCAGGACACTGGTTGTACCTTGGGAGCTCTGAAAGTTTTATTGGTCGAGTAATGATGATTGATGTATGTGGCTCTTTTGTCGGCCATTGGCCGGTTTTTGTAAACATTTGAAAGTTATGGGCCGATGAAAAACTTAATTAATTATTTGCTTGCCGGTAGATTATCATAAACATCGTTGGGTCATGGATCGATAATATCTTGTAGTAGGAAATATAAGTGAAGTATAATGGTCAAGCAAACAAACTGGAAATCTGATAAAAATAATATTTTCGGCTTAATTGCATCGGCCAGAAGCAAGATGGCCTAAACATATATACATTATAAACTAGTGGCCATCTTTTGGTTACACCATTATTCAGCAGCTCGCGCTTCCCACATTGTGGGATAATATTTCTTTAGGTATTGGTCATTAATGGGCATTGTGTGTAGTTCGCCATCTTTATCTCTCACATGATATGCTCCTTTTCTAAGAACTTTGTCAATAATAAACGGACCCTCCCAATTTGGTGACCATTTTCCAAATCTGGGATCCTTTGTGCCGATGGGTAACACTGCTTTCCAAACTAACTCGCCTTCGCCAAAACTCTTTTATTTGGTCTTTTTATTGTAAGCACGAGTGACAATCTTCTTTTGAGTTTGAAGCCGATCATATGCATCCAGTCTTGCCTGGTCAAGATCCTCTAGTTCTTGTAGCATTGCCTGACTATATTCGTCGGCCGTGAGATTGTTTTGCATTGCAACTCTCAATGATCTGACTGTCATTTCCATTGGTAAAATTGGGTCATGCCCATAAGTCAGAGCAAAGGGAGTAGTCCCTATAGCCGAGCGTTTGGAGGTCCGATAAGCCCATAAAGTTTCTGATAGAAGATTGTGCCAATCACGCGGATTTTCCTGAATCATCTTTTCCACAATTTGGATGAGGACCTTGTTTGTGGCCTCAGCCTGTCCATTAGCCTAAGCATAATAGGGTGTCGATTGTTGCATTGTAATGTTATACTCGGCCATCCGTTTGATGACGGCTTCAACTATGAATACCGATCATCGGTAAGTTCTTATAGTTTCTAGAATACCGAAGCGGTGAATGATGTTTTGCTCAATGAATTTGATCACCTCGGCACTACTGATGGAGGTGAATGGAACGGCTTCAACCCATTTTGTAAAGTAGTCTGTGGCTACCAGTATCCATCTGTGCTGTTTGGAAGATGGGGGAGAGATTTGGCCAATTATATCCATTGCCCAGCCCCGAAAAGGCCATGGCTTCACTATTGGATTCATGGGGAAAGCAGGAACTCTTTGAATGGATCCGTGAAGTTGGCATGGAGCACAGCCTCGAGCATACTCAATACAGTCTTTAAGAATAGTTGGCCAGTAGTAACCATGTCTCCTAATTAACCATCTCATTTTTATCCCAGCCTGGTGTGCTCCGCAAATACCCTCATGAACTTCAGCCATTACTAGTTGGGCATCTTCAGAGCCGAGGCAACGAAGAAGAAGGTCATCGTCAGGACTTTTCCTTAGCAGTTCACCATTTTTAATTGTGAACTTGCTAGACAACATTCTAATTTTTCGGCTCCCACCGCCATCAATTTTCATCAAAAGGTGTTGGATTATGTAAAATCTCCAATCACCAAGTGGCACGTCTAGCTCAAAGACATCGGCCGGCATACCTCTCTCGGCCAAAGATGGCAACGATTTTCTCTCAATTGTGATGATTTTGTTAGTTTGGCCTGCTAGAATGCTGACGCCAGAAGCAATTTGAGCCATTTCATTCGCTTCACGATTGAGTTCTCGCGGAAGATGGTGAAATTCCACATCATGAAAACAACTAAGCAGTTGTTGTGCGGCGGCATAATAAGTGGCCAACGAGAGATTTGAACATCTAAAAACCTGGAGCATTTGATTGATGACTAATAGTGAGTCCCCAAACACCTTAACTCTTATTGCTCCAAGTTCTTCCAATACTTCCAGGCCAATTATTAAGGCTTCATATTCGGCTTGGTTGTTTGTGCAGTTAAAGTCCAGTTTGAAGGCATATTGATGCTTTTGGCCGGTTGGAGATTCAATCACTATTCCTGCCCCGGCGGAGTCACTGGTGGTTGAGCCATCAAAATATAGTAGCCAAGGCTCGTGATACATCTGGCCGACTTGTGCAGTATCCATTTCAATGTTCTCCATATCTTCAATTTCAACAGAAGGGTGGTCAGCAAGAAATTGAGCCAATGCCTGGCCTTTGATTGACTTCTGGGCCACGTATTTGAAAGCAAATTCAGAAAGCGTCGTTGTCCTTTGATGATCGGCCGAGTCAACATATATTTAATTAAATCTGTTTGTGAAATTATATGAACAACTGATGGTAACATATAATGTTGTAATTTAATCGCCGAAAAGTAGAGCACGAGGCATAGTTTTTCAATCGGCGAATATCTTATCTCAACAGGTGTGAGGATTCTGCTCAAAAAATGGATGGCTTGCTCTTTTCCTTGATCATTGTCTTGAGCCAACATGCTCCCAATTGATTCAGCTGTGGCCGCTATGTAGAGCTTCAGTGGCTTTCCTTTCTGTGGAGGTACTAACACTGGGGGTTGTGTTAAATACTTCTTGAGTTCGTCAAAAGCTTGTTGGTGCTCTGGCTCCCACTTGTATTCATCTCCAATTTTCAACTTAAGTAGAAAAGAGAAAGGCCCAAGTTTACCTGCCAAGTTAAAGATGAATCGTTTGAGAAAATTAACTTGACCAAGGAATGATTGTAGCTGTTTTTTGTTAGAAGGAGCGGGTGCGTCGATAATGGCTTTAGCCTTATTCTTGTCGACCTCAATTCCCCGCTGGTGAATGAGAAAACCTAGAAAATTCCCCGCTGATACTCCGAAAACACACTTTTTGGGGTTCATTTTAAGTTTATGTTTTCGCATACGTTTGAATGTTTGCTCAAGATCAGCTAGATGTGCTGATCGGGTTTTTGATTTAACAACCACGTCATCTATGTACACCTCTACGGTTTTGCCAATTAAATCATGAAAAATGGCATTCATGGCCCTTTGGTAAGTTGCTCCGGCATTCTTTAAACCGAAAGGCATCACTACCCATTCAAAGGTTCCAACAAAGCCTGGGCACCTGAAGGCGGTTTTATGGACATCCTCTTCGGCTACAAATATTTGATTATAGCCGGCATGACCATCCATGAAAGATAATATTTCATGTTTGGCCACTCTATCAATTAAGAGATCAGCCATTGGCATAGGATACTCATCTTTTGGAGTTGCTAAATTTAAGTTTCTGAAGTCAACACATACTCTCATCTTGCCATTTTTCTTTCTTACAGGTATAGCATTGGAAACCCATTCCACATATCTAGCAGGTCTAATAAATTTAGCATGTAGTAATCGTTCAATTTCCTCTTTCATTTCAATTTGTACCTCGGCGGAACATCGCTGAGGAGCTTGTTTGTATAGTTTACAATCATCTCTAAGAGGTAATACATGTTCTACTAGGTGTCTATCGAGCCTGGGCATTTCATGGTACTCCCATGCAAAACAATCTTTATATACTCGTAATAAAGCCTCCATCGCTGCTTGTAGTTCTGGATCGAGAAGTCTACTGATAGAGATCAGCCGAGGGTTATCTTCATCTCCCAAGTTGATTTGGTCTACAAGATCTTGAGTTTCGGCTTCAGTATCTTCTAATTTGGCCGGGGCTGGGCCGATATCTTCCAACTGCAATTCTTCTTCCTGTTGTTCTGCAATATATTCCATCAAGTTGATGGCCGAGTTAGACTTGGTAGTCCTGTCGGCCCAATAGGCCAGCAAACGTCCTAAAATAGATCGGACTGCGGCCTTTCTTTCTATAGACCTTGGGTCTCTAGACATTGATATTGTCCTTGAAGAGGTCAACCAGGGTTGGACGTTCTGCATCTTGCAAAACATCCTCACTCCCTAGGTTGACAATTTTCTGGGCAGTAGCTTGGGTAGGTCGGCCCTTGCTATCTCGTCCACTGAAAGTGAAATAACTAATATCGTCCTCATAAAACCTTGCTTCTACTACATTGGTGGATGCTTGAAATGGATTATTGTCTGCTAGAATGACCTTAATTTTGTCTCCATGCCAGAAGATCAAAACTTGCTGCAGGGAAGAAGGTACACATAAGTTCTGGTGAATCCAATCGCGGCCAAGCAACGCATTGTAATGAGCAGATGAATTGACCACGAAGAAAGCTGTCATGTTTATCTTTTCCCCCACTGTGACATCGAGTGGGAGGATACCTCTTGGCCTGCTCTTCCCACCAGAGAAGTTGCTCACTGTGATGTTCGAAGGTAGCAAACCAGATTCAGTTCTGCGTAATTTCTTCATAACGGCTGTAGGTAACACATTAAATGCTGCACCATTGTCCACCAAAACTTTCGTTATTGGATATCCCTCTATGTAAGCCGTGATGTATAACGGCTTCAAATGTTGAGCCATTTTGGCCGTTGGTTTTGTGAGTACCACACGGCCATCTTCATCCTTCAACTGGGCAACGGCTTCATCAATCTCAAATTGAGGTTGTTGATCGGCAACAAAGTCGCCGATCAGTTCATTTGACTGACCTGGTTGAGCTTTGAGTTTTGAAGGTAGGACATAAACCATGTTGATGTCCATTGTATTACCTTCTCCTTTTCCAAAGGCGGCCTCGCCCTTGTAAAATGGGGATAAGGTTTCCATGTCAAAAGCTGTGTCATTTCCTATGTCGTAGTCGATTCCAGCTTCATTATCATAGTCACCTTGTTCCTCTTCTTCCCCATAATCGACTTCCTCATCACCCTCGTCTCCATAATCGTCTTACTTACCATTGTTCGTGGCAGCACCTTCTACCATTTCTTCATCCTTCAACTGCTGATTGAGACTGGCTTGCTCTTTCTTCAATTCTTCAATGGCCCCAGTTGTCAGCTTGGTGGATGCCTTCTCTGTCTCTGCTTGGCACTCGATTGCACGAGCCCGCATGTATTTGGACAAATTATCTAGTAATTTGCTCTCTGCGGACGTGAATCCATAAATCTCAGCAGCTGGATGTTGTTTATGGTAGGTGCGGAGGTAAGTCAGGTCAGCATCAGAAATAGGTAAGTTATAAGTATTGGCTTCCAGCTTACAATTCTCCATCATTGCCTGATAACTGATTTTTAAGCCGATGCTAGAATCCTCAGTGATGAGGTTTGACTCTGAAGACAGATCCTTTTCCAACATTTTCATCATCGTGCTTTCTTCCTCAGTTAGGCCATAAGTGGCCAATGCTGAATACATCCTATGATATTTTTTCATCATCCCCAGATCTTGATTTGAGAACAGCGGATCCTATCCTCTCAGTACTCTTATGGTAGGGACTTTTCCATTTGGCGTCTTATCCATAACCGCCTTTTGTACTTCCTTATGTTGTTCAATATCCTTAGCTTTGGCATCGGCTTTCGCTTGCTCTTCAGTCGCAAAGTCTTTCTTTTCTAAATAATCATCAAGTTCCCTTGCGAGCTGGGCCTCTTCTGGCGTTATGCCATAGGTTTCCTCAGCCGAGTGACTTCTATGAAAACATCTAAGGAAATGAAAGTCGGCTTCTGAAACTGGAATTTGAGCGACTATATCCTTCTTTTGGATTCCTTTGCGATGTGCTTGATACAAAGCTTTTAAACCAGGTGTAATGAATCGGCTATGGAAACCCTGCCGAATCAGAGCATGATCGACATCAGAATTTGCTACTATTGTATTGAGAATATAGTCTTGACTCCTTGGAAGCCCATAAATTGCAAGGGCTGAATGTTTATGGTGAAACTTTCTCATTGTTTCTAATTCAGCCAACTTAAATGGAGGGTTAAGATGTTTGAAGACCTTAACCCCTCCTTCAGTAAACCGCAGATGGGGTAGCTTTGGGAAGCTAAGGACATTTTCAAAATGGTCACCGATGGTCTCAAGTTCCATAGATTCTCCTGAATCCTTATGAAAGTCCTCTCTTATTATAGGGGCTTCTTTGTTATCTGCTTCAGTAGAGCGTCTGACTTCCTGCCCTTCTGACCCTTGCTGCCTTGCGGCCGCCACTTCCCTTTGTATACGTCTCTTTTGAGTTTTTGTCAAAGGGGAAAATGGCTGATCTCTGGCCGCTCGGCCATACCACCTATTATCATGAGTAACTGGTGGCCGATATGTCCTATAAGGTCTTCGGCCTCTATTTCTAGCAAAATAATCTTGGTCATAAAATCGATCATCTTGGTCAAAACTTGATCGTCGTCGGCCATTGAAACCATCAACAAAATTTCCCTCAAGATCATCATCCTCAAAAGTCAACCTTCTCCTCACCGAAAGTCGCCCGCTTTCGACGTTTTCAGATTCCTTTATCCTCTTAAATACACTTTGGGAAGTTTGTTGTCCCTGATAACACCCCTTGGGACTGTGAGGACCAAAGAGCTTAAGTACTTCATCCTCGACCATATTGGTCGTGGGAGTCCCCAATTCATTGCCAGCATGTTTCTCTCCTGAGTCTTTCTTCTTACTTTCTTCACAATTAGTGGGGCTTTTAACCCAGGCTTTACCTGTCGATCAGTAGCTAACTCTTGGTTCTTGATTTACAGCAGATTATTAAGGGTTACCTCACAGTTGCAACGGCTGCACAGAATCACAGCACTGGCCGGCGGTACTTTTGAAGTAGATGACGATGAGGCCTTCAAAGCCGGTGGCATTGTCATATCGTATGCATCCTCATCCTGACTGTCATAAACTAGTTCCCTCCTCTGGTCACGAAACATATACCTCCTTCGGGCCCTAGGATCAGACAAGTTCATATTTGGCCAATTCCTCCTGTGACCTCTTGGGAAGTTGACGTACACCATGTTGACTGGAAAAGGGTCGGTATCGACAAGTTGAGCTAGTTTGCTCGTCTCCGGAAACTTCAGCTTTCCTTTTTCGATGAGATCCTGCAAAGTATCACGGTAAACCACACAATTGTTAGTAGAATGCTTCCATGAATTGTGAAATTTACAATAAGACTTATTTCTAGTTTCATCGGCCTTAGGTATAACATGGCCGTTTGGCAATTTAATTACTTTCTCAGCAAGAAGTTGATCAAAAATTATGTCAGCCTTTGTGATATCAAAAGTGTAAGAGCGGGTAGGTGTCAATCTTAAGGGTGTGCCATCTTTGGTATGGTAGGTTATCGGCTGAGGTTTATCCTTGATTGGGTTTGTTGGCTTTGCAAGGGCTTTACAAACCACTGGTTTGTTTATAAACAATTCGACAGCATTGATATCGGCCGAATCTTCTTCCTTAACCTTCAAACCTTCGAAATTGGCCTCCATAGCATGAATAGTAGGATTCTTATAATAAGTTCCCTTTGAGGCTGATCTAGCTTGAGTCTCTTCTCTAATGATTGCCTCATATCTAGCCACACTAGTGGTTAATTCAAAGATGTCTCTAATATCAACTCCCTCATATTTCTTGCACAATTCATAATTCAGACCTTCCTGAGCTATTCGAACAAACTCTAGCTCTCCCAGATTGACTTTGCACTTATTTCTTGCGGCCTTAAATCTATCTAAGAAATCTTGGGCCGACTCATGTGCTTCTTGATACATTTTTGCTAAATCAGCGATTGTGACTTCTGGTTCGGCTCTGTAGAATTGCTCATGGAAAGCTCTTTCCATGTCGGCCCAGTTTTGAATAGAATTAGGAGCCAAGTTGACATACCAAGCATGAGCAGGGCCGGTTAGTGAGTTCTCAAACTACTTCAACTTCAATTCGTCATCTCTAGAATGCTCAGTACATCGTGCTGTGAACCGGGAAATATGTGCTATAGTTGATTGGTAATCATCTCCACTGAATAAAGGAAAGTCGGGAAATTTGAATCCCCTCGGATAGTCTCTATTTTCAACCCTTTCCGGATATGGTTTGGTGTATCTCGGCCTGGCCATTCTTCTAGGAGCTGACCCTACAGTTTCTTCACAGATTCTCCTTATTTCTTCGACTGTCAACCCATTCCTAGGTGGGTTTGGTCCTCCTAAACCGTTGTTGTTATTTATCGGCTGTTGCACATAATTATTGGCCATTCCAAATTGGGGTTGAGCTTGAAATGGTTGTCCACCAATAGGAAACTGAGCCTGTGGCTGTGGAACATAAGCATGAGCTTGCTGCCATGGAGGTTGAAGTGCTTGGTTGAGTTGGCCTTGTTGATTTTGTATCAGCAAGGTTTGCAAAGTGTTCTGACCATTCACCATAACCGCCATTGTTTGGTTCAGTTGCTCAAGAGACATTTGCAATCCTCCGATTGATCGGTTAGTATTCTCTCCCAAAACAGTAGCTAACTGATCTACCAACGTTCTATTGTTGATTTCTCCTTGGGCAGCAAGTTCATTCGTCTGCAATTTAAAAATCTCATTCAATGCTTTGTACATATACTCAGCTGACACTCCGGCCGGTCCTAAATAATCAGCTTCCACCGTATCTCTAACTCTACCATCTCGTGCTGCATAGATGATGGCACCGGGAGTGGTTGCACTATTTGAGGCACTCTAAAAAGCATTAAGTGGTGAGCCTCTAGACGAACTTTCAGTAGATTGCCTGGCCAAGGCTACGTCAGCGGCCGCTCGTCTCATGTCTTATTGCCTTGCAGCGGCGTCGGCTGCTGCTGCTTATGTAGCCTCCTGTCTTGCGGTTAGTTTGGCTATTGCAGTCTTTGCTGCTTCTTGAGCTCTACGTTCATCGGCTGATTGCTCTGTCGACGAAGAGTCTGAAGTCCCATTCCCACTTGACTCAAGTGACATTCTGATTGGAGTAAGATTGAGCTTCGGCCGTGATGGACAAAAAGTTGAATTATGTCCTGACTCTCCACACCGAAGACACTTCTTTCCCCTGTTTACACTGTATGGGTTGTCTTGTTTTTGTTGACTAACCTCCTTCCCTTGCATTCAACCTTCCTAAGAAAATAGTAATCTTTGTCCCACTGGGCGTGCCAAAAGATGTTGCCTCTGAAAATCACCTCGGCCTATACAGCCGAGGGATCAAGGAATAAATGTCCTTCTCAATGAATAGATGCGGAGCGTGCCAGCCAGAAGGTCAAGTGTGCAACTGTAGGTGTAGTGGATGTAAATCTGACTTATCAAGCAATTGTTAGCCGAGGAAGGAACTTATTCTCGGCTGCGGTTCGATGCCTCTAGATTAAGGATTTGGTGGATGAAGGTCGGGTGAGTTAGGTACGGTCGTGAGAGTGTGAGTAAATATAAGATTAATAGCTACTATGCGACTACGAACTGTAAATAGCACGATCAAACAAGGAAAACATAAAGATAATAAGGAGCAAATAAAAGATGATAACAACGAAACTGAAATCTGGAATGGCTAAAAATTATCAACTATTGTTTGAAAGAAAACAAAGAGAACAGTTCAAAATCGATACTAGGCTACAAGGAAAGTAAAGTAACTGAAATTGTAACTAGCAGAGCAAACTAATTAAGGAACAAGCGGAAATTCTACCTAAGCAAAAGGTAAGACGAAAACAAGAAAAGCTTGATGGCTTGAGTTTCTGGAGTTGTGTGTGTTGTCTTCTGTCGATGCTTCTATTTATATCGACTGCTTTGTGACTTGAACTGATCTCTTGACTCTTTGAAGTTGAGTGGAATTCGGCCTCCACTTGGCTCAGTGACTCTATCTTGATTCGGCTTCAATACTTATCGTCGGCTGACTTGACGTTGGACTCTATCCGGATTGGCTTTGATGGACGTCATCAATGGCTGCAATTAATCTTGAAGTAGGCTATCTTGGATTGAACTCTCCTCATTGGCTGACATGAACTTTAAGTCGATTGAAATACTACTTGATCAAATTTCATCTTTATCGCTTATCGGCCTCTCTGACAATCGGCCATTATCTTTCTAAGTTGAGTTCGGATTGGAAACCAATTAGAGTATTGGCCCAATGGGCTTTTAGACAATAAACCAATGACTACGGGCCGGCCGATAACCAATGGCCTAACTTTCGAAACCCTCTATCGGCCTAGTTTTTATGTGACTTGTCTTGGACCAGATGAATTGTCCAATTGTTCATCGGCCAACATTTCTGGCAATCGGCCCAATTACTTGTTGAGCGGCAAACTGTAACTAGAAATCATTCAATAACTATGCACATTAGCTACGTCCGAGTGGTCATGCAAATGTGGGTACAACATTCACCAATCCAGTGTTGGACACAATTGATAATTGATTTCTCTCTTGAGTTTCCTCCCATGTTATGGGAACGAACGAACCCAACGAGTCGTGCTAGATTGATAGGGTTTCATAAAGACTTGCTGCAGAACAGCAAATGGTGATGCAGAACCATATTGAAGAATCAGACTAGAGTTTTAAGCTGTCGACCTTGGTGTTCTTCACCATTGTGGTATCCTAGAGCAGTTGAGTTTGCTGTTTAATTCAGCTGAGTTGACCTTGAGTGTTGGAGTTGTGCAAGACTTTGGTGCTGGATTTCCTTGGTAAGCCTTGCACACATAGCCTGCAAAGTTCTTAAAGCCCCTGGAATAAGATATGAACTGTTCATTAATTAAAGTCTCTGTTTCCTTGTGCGTTCGTGTGTTCGTATGTAGTTGCTTACTTTAGTCCGTGGTTACTGACGAGGCGGGAACAAGGTGACCTGTTTCATTAGCATTATGTGGCATAAGCTGCATCCCATGCACTTGATAGGTTACTGATCAGAAGTAGAATTTAATTTGATCTGGATACATAAATTTCAACATATGAAATAATTACTGCTAACCGTTCTCTCATGTTCACTGTTGTAACAATCCCATTCAAGTTATGGATCCTTTGTTGTTGATAACAAGATGTGCAAGCATCTTCCTTCGTCCAATTTCCTTTGTTGTTAGTCTCGCTTGAATGAGATTGCGCATCAATCCTGTCATCAATATCTTCCACGTTTTGTTCACAGAACACAAGCACCAGGATGAGGAGATGAAGGCCAGGCTTTTAGAGAGGTTGTAATGGGCAGAAGATGAGGAGCTGAGGTTACAAATTCAACATTCTCCTTTAGAGAGTTGGTTCAAACCCACTAACATTAAACCATTCCACATTTTTCCACCAATGCTAAGGTGGGACTAATTTGAAAATTGTTACAAGACTGAGCAAAAATTTAATGGGGATGCCTAACAAATGGTTTGTCAGTAACTTACATTTCCTTATTTATATGCATGGTAAGAAAAGTAAGGGGAGAGAATCTCCCTTTGCTCTACTTACAACCTTTACAGAGAATGAGACAAAGACTTGAATAATCAACTTAGTATCCTGTGGAAGTTAAAAAAACCCTCTTAATTTCAAACCCTGATTTTTCTGGTAATAATTCCAAGTCAAGATATTACAGAATTTGCGCCCACACTGCAAAAGAGAAGTTCGTACATAATCTACACAACTTTGAACTTCCTTCACACCCTTAAAAGTTAAAACTCACTGATTACTGTACCAGCTAGAGTATCATTTTACTTGCAAGGAATTCAGCCTAGTCTCCTGCACAAGTGCAGTTTACTTCAGGTTATCACAATCAGATTGAAGACACGCACCAGTATATGTTACACGAGCAGTAAGGTCTCCAAAGAGTGTCTTTGAGTTTGTACCAAGTAAATCTGCAAGGTCATCCATCACAGCAGCTAAAGCTTTTCTTAGAAGGATATCCCTGCAAAATGAGGAACATAGAAGATGATAAAGGACAAAGTTAGCTGCCTAATGGTAAAGAAGCCATAGTGGTTCTCCTTTAATCTACACAACTAGCCACACCTTCACAACCCTATTATAATTAGATGTACTCATCTTGCTCTACCATATTTTACAACAAAACTGACATTAAGAAAAAAAAAATTATCAACAACATGCATGCCACACCATCCAATCGGAACATGATACCTGTCTTTCTCCTTCAAAACAAATCCTATAAACTCGTAGAGAAGCTGGGCATATGGCATCATGATCTTAGACTTCTTGGTGCCCCGAAGTATACCAGAATAAGCTTCAAAGATGCTACACTTGAGCTGACTGCCGTACTCCAATAACTCATCATCATTGGAGTCCATCTGAGCACACAGCTCCGCAGCTCTCTGCATCATTGGCACTGCAGAGTCAACATACTTCTGAAAGTTTTCATCTATTGAGAGAGCTATGTCGCCAATGACAGAGAATATGGGAGGCTTGACAGACCGGTCGAGTGCTTCACTAGAAAGATTCGTCAACAGAATTTGCATAATCCCATCACAATATGGTACTACCTTGTACTTCAAGGCACGAACAATGTCGCCAACCACACCAACTGTGACAGAACAGGCTTGATAGTCCTTGAAATTTTGCAACCCCCTCTTCAAGTACTTGTATAATTCAGGAAGGTACTTGCCAAACTCAGACCCAGTAGCATGAGCAAGGGCACCAATAGCAAGCATGGCTTCCTCATGCACTGTAGAACTTCGGCAAGAAAAGACATTAAGAAACAAAAACATCATCTGGTCTGCCTGTGTCAACATAATGGACCTGGTTTCTAAATCATCTGCACTGCTAACTTTCTCGATTATAACCTGGAGAACGCCACAGAGAGAAGCCTGCAAGTCTGCTTGCTTTTCCTTGCCATCTGATGATACTATCTGACGCTCTAAAGTCTGACTCAACCTCTCCAAAATCACAGAGAGTAGTTCTCTTATAATCTGTGGTGCTTCAGTACTGCTGGAACACCTCACTACCTCGTTTAATGATTCATATGCAGCAGACGTCAATTTCAAATCATCCAAATCTGCACGACTAGCAGCAAAAAGAAGACTTTCAATGATCCTAGGGATATATGGCATAAAAAAAGATGAGTGCATTCCAGCTTCCTCATAGCCCTCAGCAAGTGTATAAATCGCCCGACACACCTTAGTTGCAACATTTGGAGCATCCTTAACGCTCTTCACCAATATATCTACCACTCTTGGAAGATTATCAGAAGTAATCACAGAAAATCCACCAACAGGACTATGCAAAAATTCAAATATACGACCGAGAGTCCATGCAGTAGTTTCTTTGACTTGGTTGTTTTCATCATTCATTAAGAAAAGCAAGTCATCTATAAGTTCACGGACCAGTTCACAGTATTTTAATAAGACCCCAAGATCCTGATAAATGGTTGAGCCTTCAATAATTGCACCAAGTGCAAAAACTGCTGCCTCCCGACAATGCCAATCTGGTTTCACTCTGTTAGCCACCACAAATGGAATCACAAGGGGTACAATGACAAACCCAACAGTTTGGGCAACAAGTTCTAGGCATTTCTTACCAGCCATTGAGATATTCCAAATGTTGTCATACTGGCTTACATTTTCTTCCTGCATCAGCAAAATCTCTAGCAATATTGGAATTAGAGAAATTCGAGATTTTTCTATAAAACGTGAATGAGGAGGCACAAAGTCCGGTAGAGAGTCCCAACAGTTCCTGTCAGCTGTCTTATACTTTTGCAATTCTATTTCTTTTTCACAAATGGAACTCCAGAACTCAATTGCTTGAAGGGCAACAGGTTCTACATCCCCTTTTACCGCATTTGATGTAAGCTCAAAGAGAGCCTGCATGTAAGTCCCAAGCACAGAATAGTACATAGAAGCAATTGAAGCAAGGCACTCAAAAGCAGCCTGCCTAACCTCTACCTCCTTAGACAAGGCAGTCTCACAGATCATCTTCATGATGTAAGTTCGTTCCGTCTCATTTTCAAAGTTTGTCTGAGCAAACTCCAAGGCATTACATAATGCCCTTGTTGCAGCAAGACGGACTTCAGAACTGTTCTCAGCAAGATTCATTCCTTGAATTACAGCTGTAAGAACAGAGTTTACCTCATCTTGCTGAAGATCAGGATGGGATATTTCCTCGCATACATAACCAAGAGTTTCCAAGGTTGACTGTTTCAAATCAGCAGAGCTATCGCGCTGAATCATGTTATTAAGCAAATGTCCGATTAGCTCAGGCCACTGTTTCTGGGGAACATCAATAGAAGCAACTTTGGCAAGAACTTGGGCAGAGGTGCGCCTTGCCTCTGGCACAGATGACCCAAGTGTCTGTAAGAGCCAGCTCTTGATTTGGGATTTAAATGCAATATCAATAGCCATCCATTGCTGAGCAAGATGTTTCTTTGTAGCAGAATCTTTGACATCTAGTAAGTTCTTAAGAACAATACCAGCCAACCTTCGGGACTCAACTGGCTTTTCATTGTTTGCTAGCTCAACCGACAACAACAGAAGGAAAGCAGGTAGGTTTTGCTCTTGAAATTTCCTCAGATTAGATTCTGCTTCAGTACGAACTCTTGCATCGGCTGATTGAGCTGACAATAGATACTGAGTGATCTCCATGGCCGTTTCTTTCCACAACGCCACAAAGGAAATCACCAAAAGGGATATATAAGACTAGATAACTAGACATGAATTATTGCATACATAAGGAACCTCCAAAATAAAAGCTAACAAGACATCCAATAGAAATAGTACCTCAATGTAAAAAATTGTGTATGATGTGCTTTCCTCTTATCTGCCAAATGTGATTTCAAACCTCACCAAACAAAATGCAAACACTAGACAATTCCAATTAACAGAAAAGTATCGATTTCTGTGGTACAATGCTATATCATCACAAAATTCTGAGAGCCTAAAAGCTTCACTAGTCATCATATTCAATCTACTTGAGCAATAACACAAAGCATCATTTCACAAACAATGAAAAAACCATTCCCCATTCTTCTCATACAGATTTGCCTGGTAATTAAGCTAACATCTATAATCCTAGTATAAGAACCAAATCAAATCCCATCAATACATCTCAAATCGATAAACCCCAAAATAAAGGTTAAAACCCTAGAAATTAAGCCCCAATCTAGCACAACATCCACAGTGAGCTTGAAACTAACAATGAGCATAACTTAAAAAGCCTCATACCGAACCCTCGCAACAGAATCGAAACCCTAATTCCACTAAAGCAGGCCAGATACTAGCGCAAAATGGAAATCCTATTAGTGCGAATCAATTCCAAACATGGAATTGAAATAAATCTATACACAGAAACTTGAAATAGAAGCTGTACAGTGAGAGTGTAGAAAGAGAAATACCTCCAATAGAAGCCGATGAGTAAAATGAAGCTCTAAAACCCTACTCAACGACCAAGAAGGAAATGCTTCTGCCTCGAAAAGAAGGAGAGAGAGAGAGAGAGAGAGAGAGAGTCCGACGGTGCTCTGGTTTGATGTTATCGCCGATTTACAGAGAAAGGCTCTGCATTTCGAGAGCTTTGAAGAAGCAGGAGGGAGGGAGATGAAATGGGATTGGCAACCCTAGAGTTTTTTAGAGGGAAATCTAGCACGTGTGAACGATTGGCAATTTTTGGAGGGAAATTTCTCACGTGTGAAATTTTGGTACAGAAGTTCGTTTTTTTTTTTTTTTTTTTGGGAGAAGAAAAAGAACTAATTACAACACGATGGTAGAATCAGAACTTGTACAAATGGTACCTATGTATGGGCAGACTAGTAGTCAGAGCTTGTACATGTCAGCAGGGGCCTTGTGGTTGGTTCTACAATCTAGGCCAAGAATTGGATCAATTGAAATCACTAATTTTAGGGTATTTGAGGTGCCGTTTGGTAAAGACCACGAGTGGGAGTGGTCAGAGTTGGAGGTAAATTATTTGGAGAATAGAAATGTATTCTTGGGATGTGAAAATTCTTCATTCTCTGTTGATGGCTCAGACTAGTACTACTCTGGATGCAAAGCCAATTGCATGTACAGACAGGGACGTAGCCAGGAATGACATGAGGATTGGGCTAATTTTATACATACAAAAATTTTGCGAAGAACTCTTTTTTTTTTTTAGATTTGGAACCCAGTGGGAGGCTCATCCGGCAATGAATTCACCTTTTTCATTACGCAAGACACCTCTCACACCACTATGAGTTGCTGACCATAGAAGATTTCGGTATTGAAAATGGGTTCACAATCATTAAATCAAGCTGGGCCAATGTTATTCGATCGAAAAAAAAAAAAGGCTGGGTCAGTGTTAAATGATAAGCCTAAACGACCCCTCTGGCCTCTGCACTTCTTCTTTTTTGACTTGTGAGTGGAAGACTTATTCTCTTAATTATCTTCATATACCATCCAAATGATCCAAATTATTATTTGAAGCCATTTCAAATATATTAAATATCAGATACCATTTTACTCTGTCCAGAAGAAACACATGCCCATAGTATTATTACCTCGCCCATATGACCAGACACCAAATATGCAATTATCAAACACCAAACACCAAATATGCAATTCCCAATTATCAAACATCATCAGGCATCAGCAATGACAAATTGACAATCAATTATCAAATATCAAGCATCATCAACAAGACAACAACCCATTCCAAACCATTACCAAACATCATTGTAGGCTTGTAGCTGGACAACCCATTCGGCCATTCCCAATTATCAACCCATCATCAACAACCCATCAGCAATGACAATCAATCAACCAAAAATCCAATACCCGGGATCTGGGATTGAAGGAGTCGCAGTCTCGTAGTGGAGCCGCGGAGGTGGCTCGGTGGCGGAGGAGGTGGCTCAGGCATGGAGCGGTGGAGGTGGCTCGGCGGGACTGCCGGGACTCGCTAATTGAACCTAGACGGCTGGAACTCCTGGAAGGTAGAAGCAAAATGGGGACAGCGCCAAAGGGAGAAGGGGAGAGTCTGAGAGTTGAAAGCATCAGTATATTTTTTGTTTTTTTGTTTTATTTTTTATTGGGCTATACCCATACTTTGTCGATTTTGGACCAAATTTTCCCTTGAGCTGTAGCCCAAGTAGCCCTTGTCTTGGCTACGTCCCTGTGTACAGATACTTCATGGATAAATGGTTTGAGTGGCTCTCACTTCAGAATACAAACTCAAACTTGGATCCGGCTGTTTTTTTCTTTAACATGGAAGATGAAAAGGTGGAGCTACTTTCAGTACCTAATATTTTAGAAGCACCACATATTTCATAGATACAACCACAACCACATACCAAGTTTGTAAGTGACAAATTAAGATCGATCTAATTAATGCGACTATATATAAGACATATGCTTCCTTTTGTTTTACATTAATTTTTATTCTTCGGATTTTGGTACTTTAATTGTACCTCTTATCATTTATTAATATATATATATATATATATATATATATATATATATATTTTGTTTCCTAAAGCACTAAAATTATGTTTTATAGACACATGTCCCCCCGGCCATTTGTTGTAGGAGAATTGAAGAATGTTATTCAAACAATATAACCTGAATTTTTCATTCGTAGTTTTGTTAAAGCAAACAAACATAAAGGAAATGATCTTGGAACACTAAACATATGCTAATGCTTTATTTTATGATGCTAGTAGACCAGCAATGCTCCCCAGAGCAAATTAATGGATGATGCAGAACCACCATATTGAATCATACTGAACTACTGAAGTGTTTCAGCTCCCCCCGCGTTCTGATCACCTTTATAGCATCCTTCTAGGCTCGAGTTTGCCTTTCCACCTGAATTGATGTTGTGTTGATATGATCTGCAAGCCTTTGGTTTCGGACTGTCTTTGTAAGCGTTGCAGACATACCTCACAAAATTTAGGTAATCCTGCATCCATATATAAAGAGTTCAATAATATAATCTATGTGAGAGAAAATGAGAAATACAAAGAGATCGACAGCAAACGCTTACATCCTTTAGCGGTTGTCCATTAACAACCACCCATGGTACGTACTCATGAGGCGGAACAAGGTGGTCTGTTTCTTTAGCATTTTCAAGTATAAGCTGCATGCCATTCATTTGGTAAATGATTAGCACTATATTTAAGATATGTAGACATGAGCTTTAACTTGTATGAAGAAAAACAACAGTGTACGTGCTGTAAAATAGTATGAACAATCTACCTTCTTCTCATATCCACTGCGGTAGCACTTTCCCAAACGATCCGAATCCATCTCAAGTTTTACACAACAAGATTCCCAAGCATATTCTTTCGAGGAGTGCAGTCCTTCAATAAGTTTACTCTCAAGACAATGAATGAACTTGAAATGCCGCTTCTGCATCAGATACAACAAGGAGATAAGATGTGAAGAAGATAAAATAAAACCATATGTACATTGTTCTGGAAACAATTTAAGTTATCCTATCATTGTTACTAACTTACTATTATAATGTTTTTGTAAGACCTATTGTAATGGTAAAAATTAAAATAAAAAAAATGTGATAGTTGCAATATTCACCTTTGATTTATGGTAAAAAAAAGCCATAGAAAGATGGCCTTACCACGTCTGACCAGAGGTGGATTGCACAGGCTTCTATACTGTTAAAGTAGCATTCGTCTGGGCCATGCCGCAGAATATGAAGCAAATGGAATGATAATTATCCAAGATTCCAAGCACAAAAGAAAAAAGATATATATATATATATATATATATATATATATATATATATATAAAATAAATAAAGATGGTGGAGAGGGAAATGTGACCTGGCAAACGATGGTCTTGTTAGGTGCTTTGACCTGAGCATTTCCATATGGAACTAGCCTAAGGTTGACAATGCTTACGAGATCCCCTTCGGGATCGAATAACGTAGCTGCTAGTTCATTTACAATGAAGCTCGCACAGGATGGGCATAGAGTTTCATAATACAGAGAGAGGTTAACTTTCTTGGATTCAAGGACATTGACGCCGTTATCTTCAAAAGAAGGATAAGATGCTTGAATGGAGAGCACGGAAGTGAGAACAACAAGGGAAAACAAGAGCTTAAGAGAAGCCATTACTGAATGCTTAGGTGATACCCCGAAGCTACCTGAAGTATGCGCCAGCACTGCTCATGGGCTCGAATGTTAAAATGCGGGCTCTGACCATAATGGCCTTCTTGATTTTGGGAGGTATGAGTTGCTTATGACCACCTCTAGCATGAAAGTGATATTTACCTGTATTTCTTCTTCTTTTAGCTAAATGTGTGGAGATGACTAATATTATGCTCTTAATTAAAGTCATTCGCTTTAATTAGTTGATAATAAGAAGGTGATAGATCGATGAGTGGGATAATGATATTGCATTGCTCCATGATCGTGATGGAAAACTAGCCAAGAAGACCATTAATTGTAGAGGCCGGGATAAAGTGATAGCTAGCATATCGATGTCAGTCATGGTCTTTGTGCACTATCTTTTGAGTCTTGACTTGTCCAACCATTACATTGAAGAATCAGAATCCTCTTAGAGACTCAATTAGCATTGCATTGTCTTTTGTTTGCATGAAACATACTCTGTATTGCACCATTGCAACTTAGTGTGCATGAAGATGCATGCAACGATTTACATCAGATCAGTACTATCTTCAGTGGCGGATCCAGAAAAGTTTCTTAGGTAAGGCAAAATTCAAGGCAAACAAGAAAAATCCAGCCAAGGTAAGGCAAGATTCATCTGGTTTTGCCCTTTTCTGCTATGTTTTAGGTAGTTTCCTTCAGCCAACATATATAAATCAAGGTAGACAAGAAAAACTCAGTCTAGGCAAGTGCCCAAGCTGGCCTATATGTGGCTCCGCCCCTGACTATCTATAGAAACTTAATTAGCAAGTGCTTATCAGAACTCATGTATAATGAACTAGCTAGGCGCACGCGATAGGTTGTATGGACAATGATTTACTCATACTTAACCGATAAAATGACTACTGATGACACATTAAGTCAGGTACATCCTCTCACAACGGATCAACCCCATCCAGTTTTCGCTTGTAATCACTCGTGTTCATAAGAGATCCCAACAGTAAACCCAGTTCATAAGATCCCAACACTAAATTCAGAAAATTAAGTTCCACCATGTTACGAATAAGTTTAGGAACAATTATTGTTTGTATGTTGTATCAAGTCACGTTTAACAATTCTCTAGTATACATATTCCGATAATAAAAGGCATATGGCCCCAAAAGATGTATTTGACTTAGTCAACCAAATAATAATTAATTACTGTACAGTGACTCCCGAAATCATAAATGAGTGATTTTGTTTTAGTGAAACTATCAGAACGTACATATCAGAATCTATGATCCAAAAACATTTTTTTCTTCTTCTATTGCATAGGTCATTACAGGAGAGCAGCCTTGAAAGATTTGGCGAAAGTTTCAAGGTCTCTTAACCCTTGCAATGGAGATCTAGCTTCACCCAATACCTTCACAATGGCACTACCAACAATAGCACCATCTGCCCCCCACTCGGCCACTTGCTTCACATGCTCAGGCTTCGACAATCCGAACCCAACAGCCACTGCCTTGTTCGTCACCTCCTTAATCTCCCTCAAGAGACTCGGAACTTGTTCGTTCACACGTGGACGAGCCCCGGTGACCCCCACCGCACTCACCAGGTACACGAAACCCTCCGAGGCTCGGACAATGTCTTTCATTCGACATGTTGTAGTAGTGGGTGTGGTTAGCAGCACCAACTCAACGTTGTTCTTTGCGGCTTCATTTCTCAAGCGTTGTGTGTTTTCAAAAGGGACATCCGGAACCACAAGCCCACGGACGCCGGCTTGGCTAATGGTGGACATGAAGTTTTCGATGCCATGCTTGATAATAGGGTTATAGTAGGAGAATAGAGTGATCGAGCACGACAGTTGGGGAACAACATCTTCTAACATTGAGATGATATTGTTGAACTTTGTCCCTCCTGCCAAGGACCGTGACGCTGAAGCGCGTATGACCGGACCGTCTAGTGAGGGATCGGAGTAGGGTATGCCTAGTTCGATTACATCGGATCCACAAGAATCGAGCACCTTCAACGCTTGAATGGTTGTTGAGAGATCTGGATCACCGGCGGTGATGTAGGGGATGAACGCTACTTTCCCTTGTGATTTCAATTTTGTGAAAGTCTGTGAGATGCTATCGGTAGGGGCACGAGGGAGGGTGAGAGTATCCCTTGGATTTATCTCAAGTAGTTTCTTGATTGGAAAGGTTAATGCTGTTTGGGATGGAGAAGGAAGATGATGAACTGGGTATCGAGGTTTCTTTGTATTCAGTTGAAGAAAGCCTGAAGTAGTAGTAAGTTTAAGAGAAGTAGGAATCGCCATTGAGGAAAATGTATGTTTAAGCCGGGATGCTTCTCTGGTATATATGTTACTAGCTAATTGTGCAATGGTGCGATATGATGAGCCATACGTACACTTATATACTGGATATGTGGGCCAGAATGGTCAAACATATATGAAACATCAGCTCAATTGCATGTCAAATCTACGCGTCAAAAACTTTCTTTTCTTAACAACATAAACGTGTCATTCAAAAAAAAAAAAACAACATAAACGTGAAGAAATTTGTTTTCCCAAAAAAAAAAAAAACACGTGAAGAAATTTTACGCATTATATTACTAACTACGTATGTTGCAGCTCCAGCAAGCATCTCTTTTAAGGTTTTAAGTCAACTGAATACATCTTGTGATATCACAAGGTAAATACAAAATCTTTTATCTTGTAGAGCATGTGATGTTTTTATTTTATTTTCAAAAGGGCAATGATATAGGGCCTCAATGAGGCCTAAGATTTGTGGCCTCAATCCTAGGTGTCAAGCCATGTCATCTATACACCTCACTAATTTGTCAAGACATGACATGATATTCTTGAATAAAAAGACTATCTTATCATTTCAAAATCTAATGGCTCTAAATTATTTTAGCTTTTTTCTAGAAAAGATACATTTTTTTTCTTTTTCTTTTTTTTTATTATATATATATATATAATTCTTCTAAATTTTTTTATATTTATATATTTTTGTGAATATATATATATATATCTATAATTCGTCAAAATATATATATATATATATATGTTGTTGAATATATAACAGCTCTAAATTATTTTGACTTTCTTCTAAAAAAATATTGTTTGTTTTTTTTTCCTTTCTTTCTTTTTCATTATTTTGGATTTTTTTTTCATTATACATAGGGAGCTTCTATTCATACCTCTAAAATTGGCATTTGGACCTCTTTCTTTTTTCAAGTGATAGTTGACATTGTCAACTCATATCAAATTACCAATAAAGACACAAAAGAGAAAGAAAAAAAATTAAATAAAGTTTTTTCCCTTTTAGAGGTATGAAATCAACAAATGGTCATCCTCATGCCATTTTTTCCCTTTTGTTTTTATTATGGTCTTCATCCTTACCAAGCAGCGGAGAAATCAACAGACTAGTTCCTTACTTTGCAGTTCCTCAAGTCAATTTCGGATATGCATTATTCTCTAACGAAAACACCAACAAACCTCTTTCTCTTAAAATCATACTCATCCATTGAAGCATACTGTTCCCATCGAGCAAATATATGAAACGAGGGAATCTTAAGATGTTGAAGAAATGAACTGCTCTTGGCCTCTAAACGAGAGATACCAATTGAAAGTTTTTTTTTTTTAGCCTAGTTGTATCAATAGTAAAATAATATTGTGAAATGTTCAAAAATTGATGGAGGTCTGACTACCGATTTTGGAGGTATATGAATAGAACACTCTTAAAAAAAAGTTTTTATTGATATTATTGGACGATGGGTATTATGGGAAAATTAGGGAGGTGTAGATAGCATATTGGTTATTTGTAAAGTAAGTTGGAGGTTTATTAGGTGGGGAGGTCTAAATACCAATTTTGGAGGTATGAATAGAAACTCCCTTATACATATTCAAAAAAAAGTATGGGTGTGTGTATATATATATATATATATATATATATATATATATACAGATCCTATCCAGAGCGGAGCTCCGCTTTGAAAATTAACGTGTGAAGTTCTAGTTTTGGGTCACTTTTCGGTCGCATATCCACATCTCGACCGTTCTGTTTTTAGGTACTAGTGTATAGATCGTCTCTGCAAATTTTCAGCCAAAATGATGATAATTAAGGCATTGATAATTGCCTTAAAGCTAGTACGGTTCAGGTTAACAGATTCAGTCCGTCCATTGGTTTAAGCGAGTTAGATACCTTAACAATCATCAATTTGGCTGAAAATTTGCAGAGATGATCTATACACTAGCACCTAAAAAGTGATCGGTCGAGATATGGATATGAGACCGAAAAGTGACCCAAAACTCGAACTTCACACGTTAATTTCAAAGCGGAGCTCCGCTCTGGATAGGATCTGCATATATATATATATATATATATATAGATCCTATATATATATAATTCGTCCAAAAAATTTATATATTTTAGATGGAGAATTAATGTGGTGTGTGTGTATATATATATATATATATTAATATCGTAATTATAATCCATGAAATCTGGTAAATTCAAGTAATATTTAAATCTTTTAATAAATGAATTTAATAAAATTAATGGAAGATTAGTTACCTTACATTAACGAGTTAATTTGAAAAGTCAAAAATTAAATTGGATTCACAAAAATGGAAAGAAAATGTATTTAAATTGTAATTTTAACTCATAAAATATGGTGATTGAAAACTTAGATATCTAAATTGATTGGGAAGTTGATATCTGAAAAGAAATTGCTTAATATGGAATACAATATATTGCACATGAGGAAATTAATTTTTGAAAGTATACTTGTTTTGTTGATCCCAAATTTTTCAATAGACAATAATGATTTTTAAATGTTAATGATAGCTTCTATTTTAGTGCAAATATGTCATTAGAAAAAAGTTCCAAGTGAACTCTACTTATTCATTATTAGCTACTTGGTACTTTTTTGTTCGTATAAGACATGTTAGTACTTAGCTGACTTTCAATTTCAACGTGAATGATATATGGCTTCAATTTTAGTGTGAATATGTTATTAGGGAAAGATTCCCCGTTGAACCTTACTATTGGCTACTTAGTACTTACTTGTTCGTGCAAGACACACTAGCTTATTTTAAGTTTCAATGGATGATGGCTTATATTTTAGTGTGAATATGTCATTCGGGAAAGGTCTCCAGTAAACTTTAATGGCTCATTATTAGCTACTTAGTACTTATTATTCATGTAAGACATGCTAGCTAACTTTAAATTTTAGTATGGATGATGATTTCTATTTTAGTGTAATTATGTCATTAGGAAAAGGTCCCCAGTGAACTTTACTAACTCATTATTGGCTACTTAGTACTTATTTGTTACTGTAAGACAATTTGGATGATGACTTCTATTTTAGTGTAATTATGCCATTAGAAAAAGATCATCAGTAAAATTGACCAACTCATCATTGGCTACTTAATACCTACTTGTTCGTGCAAAACATGTTAGCTCTTTCAGTTTCAGTAGATGATGGCTTCTATTTAAGTGTGAATATGCCATTAGGTAAAGGTCTCTAGTGAACTCTACTAGCTCATCATTGGCTACTTAATACTTACTTGTTCGTGCAAGACATGTTAGTTCTTTCAGTTTCAGTAGATGATGGTGTCTATTTAAGTGTGAATATGCCATTAGGTAAAGGTCTTCAGTGAACTCTACTGGCTCGTCATTGGATACTTAATACTTATTTGTTACTGTAAGATATGTTAGCTGACTTTAAATTTCAGTGTGGATGATGATTTCTATTTCAGTGTAAATATGCCATTAGGGAAAAGTCCCCAATAAACTTTACTGGCTTATTATTAGCTACTTATTACTTATTTGTTCGTGTAAGACATGTTAGCTGACTTTAATGTTAATGTGGACGATGACTTCTATTTTACACCTTCCTTAATTACACTTTTTATTTGATTATTGCTGTGTTATACACCTATTGTTCATTGAATTTCTACATCGTATTAATAACATTATGATTATTTTTTCATGTAAAAATAAACGAACAGTTGTATTAATAAAGTCTCACTTGACCTTTAAGGAACACTTCCTAATGTTGAGTTTGGATGCAACAATATTAAATTATCGAGAAATTTTGAAATATGATAGAATCTAGAATATTATCAATTCAATTTATTAATGATATTTTCTTACCTCTTCAATTACCAGATTTCATAGGTTTTAATTACGATTTCAATACATTTTCTTTCCATTTTTGTAGATCCAATTTAATTTTTGACTTTTCTAATTAACTTGTTAGTGTAAGGTAAACTAATCTTCCATTAATTTTATTAAATTCATTTATTAAAAGAGTTGAATATTACTTCAATTTACCAAATTTGATGGGTTATAATTAAGATATTAATATATTTTCTTTCCATTTTTGTGGATTCAATTTTAAATTTGACTTTTTTTTTAATCAATTAAAAAAAAATTGTGGGTTAGAATTATGACATTAATATATATATATATATATATATATATATATATTTATACCATATTAATTCTACATCAAATATACATATATAAATTTCTGTACGAATTATATATATACATATATAATATAATTATATATATATGTTTGTGAATATATATATATATTTATATTTATACACACAAACACATATTTGTATATAATTTTTTTTGACGAATTATATATATATATCCAAAAACATATATATATATATAATTATATATATAACGAAAAAAAGAAAAAAAAATGAAAACAATATATTTTATTTTTAGATGAAAATCAAAATAATTTAGAGCCATTAGATTTTGGAATGATAAGATAGTCTTTTTACTCAAGAATTACATGACATGATTTGACAAATAGATAATGTGTGTAGGCGACATGGCATGACACCTGGGATTGAGGCCACAAATCTTAGGCCTCATTGAGGCCACAAATCATTTTCCTTTTCAAAATTCAAATTATTTTTGTCGGTGAGATAGGTTAATGCCCATTTTAATTAGAATTAGACGATATTTTGATTTGATAACTTCAATTTGTACAGATTTAATTACGTTCGTGCATGTCTCTATCATTTTTATACAAATTGTCATGGATGATGCCTATGACAGGACTTGATGGAGGATTGGATTTTAAACTAGCACTACAGCAATTGGATCGAGTAGTTTGTTGTCCATTAATCCTTCAATGCATGTCTAAGTCAGTAATTAAATACAAATTTAGGGGAGTAAGTATTGTTGGATGTGTGATGACTGTGATCCTCCTACATTTTTTTTTTTTTTTTGTGGAATAGGTTTACATGTTTGCATATTACATGAAGCATGTGACGTGAAGTTTTGCCGAGACTAGAAGACTTGGCTATTGGTGAATTCTTGATACTTGACCGGCTAGTTCGATCACTTTAACTAATAGCAATGAAATCATAACTATGACTTTCTCAATATTAATTAGGTAAATAACTGACAGCTCATGGCTCATTCACACAGACAAAAATCATTTGTATTTATATATAATTGTTTCATCATCCAACTCTAGTGACATTATTTGTATAAAGAGAAAAAGAAAAAGAAAAAAAGAACAGCATACAAATAATCGTTTGAGTAGATATTGAAATCCTCTAAGAATATACTGGTATGAATTAATGCTGGCTGAGATTCCTCGTAGCAAATTGGTACTCAATAATCTGAAACTGACGCCCAAATTTGTAGCTAGGGAGTTGACGTGGCAGTGACCTGTTCCCAACTCCACTGCTGACCGCTTAAACCAGGAACTAGGAACACAACTTGGCCGGCCCAATAATATTTAGAGGCTACAAACACCGTGAGACCTACGGTACGTTGCTTTCAGTAAAGCGTGTACCACGAATATTAAGGACATGCAGGGGGGTTGTACCAAGTGGCTTTGAACTAATGCACGTTTTATCTGTGAGAAGTTGAGAGTTGAAAGTTCAAAGTTGGGAGTTCAGACTATGAATATATAGTAGTCTGGGACTTTGTCGGGGACTCTAGCGAACTATTTCGTAATTTCTGGATAAGAAGAAGACTTGTAAATAAAAACCGGAAAAATTCTTTACATCGACATGATTTATTTTTGAGTAAATTTTAGTTTATTTTCTTGATTTTTACACTCTAAATCATGAGTAAATACTGTAAATTTTACATGTGTCCTTAGAGATATATGATTATATACATGAATCAAAGTGACACATTATATCTTATCTCCTAAAAAGATATACCTATTTTTAAAGAGACTTATTTCTTTAAATATTTTTTTTATAAACTTTTTTCTTTTTAAGATAACATAATATTTATACTTTTATAAACTACAAAATATACTTCTCTCTTCGCCTCTTGATAATTTTTCTTTTTGTTTTTCATAATTTTGCTTTAGTAAGTGATATCTATTTGTGCTCCAAATTTCATGTATGTAATTGCTACATATTTAAGAGTTTATAACTCCAATTAAAATAAAATATAAGAAAATTTTCTTTGAAAACCAATTGTAAAGAATTCCATTAATAATCTTGCCTTACCTGAGAAAGATTTCTAGATCCGCCACTGTTTATTAGAAATATGACCCGTACCCTTTTAATTATAGAAAAATGTGACTAATTATTTTAAAATATTATGATATCACTTTATTCGATTACATAACAGTAGCTGCATGTAGTAATCCTGGTAGAAAACTTTATCTCTTACTTAAACTACATATACATCATCAATGGAGAGCAGACTTGAAAGACTTGGTGAAAGTTTCAAGTTCTCTCAACCCTTCAAATAGTTTCTTGATTGGAAAGGTTAATGTTGTTTGGGATGGAGAAGGAAGATGATGAACTGGGTTTTGAGGTTTCTTTATATTCAGTTGAAGAAAGCCTGAAGTAGTAGGAAGTTTAAGAGAAGTAGGAACGGCCATTGAGCATAGCTGGGATGCTTCTCTGGTATACATGTTACTAGCTACTTGTGTAATGGTGCAATATGAGCCATACATACATTCACATTCTTCATAAGTGGACCACAATTAATGGTCAAACATGAAACCTCAGACAGGAAATCTATACGTGAAAAACTGTCTTTTCTTAACAACATAAACGTGAAGAAAATGTATCGCATCAAAAAAAAAAAAAACGTGAAGAAAATGTTACTACAATAGGCAATGATTGCATTATATTACGAAAATACGAACTAGATATGACACATGGATTATCACTGCAGCTCCAGCAAAGCATCTTTTTTAAGATTTTAAGACAATTGAATACTTCTTGTGATATCACAAGGTAAATACGAAATCTTTTATGTTGTAGAGCATGTGAATGTTTTTTTAATTTCAAATTCAAATTACTTATGTCAAAATTTTGTACCTGATATAGGTTAATGTTTATTTTGACTGGAATTGGGCGATATTTCGATCCGATAACTTCAATTTGTCCACACTTACGTTCGTGCATGACTATCATTCTTACACAAATTGTGCACGCATGATGCATGTGCTCATAACAGGACTTTTTTTTTTTGGCAAGGGAAACAACTTCATTAAACAACCAACAAGATTACAGAGAGAGGGCAGCAGAGTCCCATCCAAACTAAACCAAATAAAACTGAGAAAAACGAACACAAACAACACAGGAGCTCCAATACAATAGCATACCCAGATCCAACATCCACGATGCGGAAAAGGCATCGAACAAGGACACAAACAAACCCAAGAAACCAGCAACCAAAACATGCCATAGAGACCTAAAGCTCCCGCCGAGCTGTACCAAAAGCATCCCTCTGATTGTCACCGAACAGCCAGAGATAAGCAACCACTGAGAAAGTACCAAGGAACCATGGGATGATGAAATCCGCAAATACCATAAGTAATTGCGTGGTGAACTCCTTCGTGTATCAAAGGTAAACGCTCCGAAGAGCTGGGTAAACGCCCCGAAGGGCAACGGTGATAGTGGCTGTAGATGATAAAGGGAAATCGATAGAGGCAACATAACAAAAAGACATCTTTGGATGATGTTCATGTAAGCTGAAACCAGATATAAATGCAACATCATGTTGAACACAAATAACACAGACACATTTGATCAAGAACATACAACCGTACATACAATTAGAATTGTATAAGATCATTACATATGATCATATTACCAACCTGAGGCCATTGTAAATGTTGGAAGCAGGAGCTTCAGCAATGAAATGCAGAAATGTAGAAGCAAGATCTTCTGCACTGCTCACTCAGTATTTAGTATTCTCTATGGGGCGAGATTCTGGAAAACTAGTGTGTACGTGAGAGTGCAGGGACCTACGCTTTTATAGAGGATTGAGTCCACAACCTTCTGCCCATAAGAACAACCGTGTTACAACTCAAACTCTTCTCTATATACATATCTTAACTGTTTATGTGATAAACATGAATAATCTTCTATAGCTCTATCTTATCAGAATCATTATAGATAAAACATCAAGATTAGAGTCCTATACGTATACCAGTTACTTCTTGTAAATACGTTAATAGTTGCTATGTCTGTAATAAACTTGGGATAAGGTCCATTATTAATTTACATTCTCCCACTTGGACCTTCACAAGTTTAGATAGCAAGAATATTAACAAGATCAAGCTTAGTAACTATCTGAAGTGTGCACGAGATATAGTATAGTCTCTGAGATTATTTCAAGATTCTGTTAGCAAGATACAATAATACTGAGCTAAGGAAGTACAATTAATCAACATAACAATTGACTTCCAGAACTACAATATCATTACAAATTGTCACATGAATCACCAACTAGATATAACTGAATCTTACTTGAGCTCTGTATGGATCTGATTTAATGCCCTGTGTAAGTAGTCCTCTTAATGGTTCTATGAATCATTGAACCCTTGGAAAACACAGATTTCATTGCAAAATCTGCTGAATGTGTTTCCTGTACATGAACAAAAGATGTTTCATACATCAGCAACCATGCATGTTTATAAAGTAACAGTTGCTAGTTCAAACAATTAAAGCTTTAACGTGAAGGACATCAGAATTGCAACAAGGAACTTAACATCATGATGAATTCATTGAAATGAATTTTATTACAAAAGCAATTGTTCTGAAACTGAATAAGCAATACAATCAAAAATTTCAAAAGAACTCCCACTGAAATCAGCAATCAAAACTATGAACTCCTATAGCTTCAGTGTGTTTCTGGAAAACCACAACTGAAAGGGCCTTGGTGAAAGGATTAGCTAATTGTGAATGAGTATCTATGTTAGCTATTTCAATTTCACCATGCTTAACCCTCTCTCTAACACTATAAAACTTCAAATCTATATGCTTCGAATTAGAGGATCTTTTGTTGTTTTTGGTGAAGAAAACTGTAGCAGTGTTGTCGCAAAAAATCCTTGAGGGTCTCTCAACAATAGAATCAACCATGTCTGTTTGCAACAAAAAATTCTTCAGCCATAAACCTTCACACACTCCCTCATAAATTGCAAGGCACTCTGCTTGCATTGTGGATGTGGCAGTGAGAGATTGCTTCACACTCCTCCAAGCAATAGCTCCTCCAGCTAGCATGTAAACGTATCCGGAAGTGGACTTTCCAGAATATGGATAGCTTCCAGCAAAATATGAGTCAGTGTAGCCTACAACTTCCAACTGATTGACTCTTCTGTAGACTAGCATATGACTTTTGGTTCGCTGCAAGTACCTAAGTACTTTCTTGCCAGCAACCCAGTGCTTGTGCCCTGGGTTTGATTTAAACCTTGCTAGTAACCCCACTGCATAGGCAAAATCTGGTCTTGTGCACACTTGCGTACATTAGGCTTCCTATAAGCCTTGCATAGGGTTTGTTCTTCATCTCTTCTCTTTCCAACTTACTGCTAGGACATTGATCTTTATTCAGTTTGTCTCCCTTAGATATAGGAGCATCACCAACTGAGCATTGTTGCATCTCAAATCTCTTTAAAACCTTGCTGATGTAGCTCTGTTGTGAAAGTCCCAGCAGTTTTCTGGTCCGATCTCTCTTAATCTCTATCCCAAGAACAAAAGAAGCTTCACCAAGGTCCTTCCTATCAAAGTGTTTTGACAAGAAGGCTTTGGTTTCATTCAGCAGATTTATATCACTACTCGCCAACAATATGTCATCTACATAAAGTATCAGAAAAATAAAGCTTCCTCCCTTTCTCTTCATGTACACACACTCATCCACAATGTTCTCCGTAAAACCATACGAACTCACAATTGCATCAAATTTCAAATACCATTGCCTCGATGCTTGCTTTAGACCATAAATAGACTTGCTTAATCTGCAGACTAAGTTTTCTGTTCCTAGTTCAATAAAGCCTTCAGGCTGCTTCATATAAATTTCCTCCTCCAATTCTCCATTCAGAAAAGCTGTTTTTACATCCATTTGATGTAAATCCATGTCATAATAAGCTACCAGAGCCATTATGATTCTAAATGCATCCTTAGTAGACACAGGAGAGAAGGTTTCAGTAAAATCAACTCCTTCCTGTTGTGTATACCCCTTTGCCACTAGTCTAGCCTTATATCTTTCCACACTCCCATCTGAACAACATTTGGTTTTGAAAACCCATTTGCACCCTATAGCTTTGTGGTTCCCTTTTGGTTCGACAAGATTCCAGACTTTATTAGTTCTCATAGACTCCAGTTTAGCCATCATTGCTTCAAACCATTTGTCAGCATGCTCACTCTCCATTGCCTGCTTATAAGTCAAGGGATCATTGTCATCACCAGTATCTTCTTCTACTTCTTGCAAGTACACTATATAATCTGTTGGAATCGCAGACTTTCTCTCTCTCTGTGATCTTCTCAACTGTTGTGCAGGTGCTTCTAAGTTTACTTGATTCTGTGCAATATTTTCTGGTTTAGGTATGGCTGGTTCAGGTTCATTTTGGTGCTCTACTATGGCTGGTTCTAGTTCATTTTGATACTCAACTATCGCTGGTTCTGGTATGATCTCAATTCCCAATTGATTTGAGAATTGTAAAGGCTCAAGTGGCATAGAAAAATTCTTTTCTATTTCTATGACATTTTCTTCAGGTAATTCTTCAAATTCCAGCTCCAAATCTTCAACGTCATGGGAGTAACACATTTCTTCTACAAAAAATGCCTTAGAAGTCTCAATGATCTTAGTAGTGTGAGCTGGGCAGTAGAATTTAAAACATTTGGACTTTTCAGAATAGCCTATAAAGTAGGCACTCACAGTCTCCGAGTCCAGTTTTGACTCTTGTGGATTGTAAAGCCTGGCTTCCGCTTTGCAACCCCACACATGGGTGTGATTTAGGCTAGGCTTTCGTTTGTTCCAATGCTCAAAAGGAGTTTTTGACACAGATTTAGTAGGGGTTCTGTTGGTAAGATAGTTAGCTGTTTTTAATGCTTCTCCCCATAAAATTCTTGGAAGTCCAGAAGTACACATCATGCTTCTAATCATATTCAAGAGTGTTCTATTCTTCCTCTCTGCAACTCCATTATGTTCCGGAGTCCCTGGTGTGGTATATTGGGCCACAATTCCATTCTCTTGCAAATATAAGGCAAAAACACCCTTGTTTTGACCAGCCTCTGTGTACCTTCCATAATATTCTCCCCATCTATCTGATCTAACCACTTTAATCTGCTTTTCTAGTTGTTTTTCTACTTCTGATCTGAAGATTTTGAATTTTTCCAAAGTTTGAGACTTTTCTGATAATAAGTAGACATAGCGGAATCTAGAATGGTCATCGATGAATGTGATGAAATACCTATTTTCACATATTGTATGATGTGAAAAAGGTCCACAAATGTCAGTGTGAATTAACTCAAGCAACTCTGTACTTCTAGTAGCTCCCTTCTTCCTACTGTTTGTCATTTTTCCTTTGATACACTCAATACAGGTTTCTAAATCACTGAAATCCAGTTCAGGCAAAACGTTATCTTGAACAAGTAGTTGCAGTCTCTCTTTTGAAAGGTGTCCCAACCTTCTATGCCATGAAAAGGCAGATTTCTCATTAAATTTTCTCTTATTTCCAGTCAATTTTTGTGAATCTTCCATCAGTAATAATTCCTTTGGATAGGTGCAGTTTACTTTCCAATAATCATTCACCATAGAAACAGAACCAATATAAGCAGAAGCACGAAGGATTTTTATTCCACTAGCCAAATCAGCAGTAAAGATGTAACCAGCTTTTACAAGAAGGGAAAAAGAAACTAAGTTCCTTCGAATTGAAGGAATGTAATAAACTTCTTCTAAATCTAGAAAACTACCACTATCTAAGACTAATCTGAGCATGCCTATAGCTCTGACAGCCACCTTCATGCCATTCCCTGCGCAGACGTTGTCCTCACTCCTTTTTGGGATTCTCTTCCTTAGAAAACCCTGCATTGAGTTAACAACATGAATTGGTGAGCCTGAATCCAGCCAATAAGAATCAGGAGTAACATCTACTAGGTTTATTTCTATCGGAAGTAAGATTTTACCTTTCTTTGCCATCCATTTCTTGAAAGAATGGCACTCCCTCTTCAGATGACCCTCTTTCTTACAAAAGAAACATTTGGTGCTACTGGTCCTCTTGGTTTTTGGGTGAACAAATGGCCTTTTCACTCCAGAAGTTGATGGTTTCCTAGGATCATTCACACTGACAGCTTTTCCCTTTCCCTTATACTTCTGCCACTGAGGCTTGTTCACTAGGTTCACAGTTACAGCCGTATCCCTCTTCATCCTGTCTTCTTCTTGAACACAGACTGCAATAAGCTCGTTCAGGTTCCACTTATCCTTTTGAGCATTGTAAGTGGTTTTCAGCTGGTTAAACTGAGAGGGCAATGAGTTCAGGGCCTGATGCACAATGAACTGGTCATCTAAAGGCATGTCCAGGTCTTTGAGCTTTGAGGTGGTGTCAATCAACTTCTTAATATGCTCTCTCATTCCTATAGTGCCATTGTATTTCATGGTGGTCAGGGAGTCAAGAAAAACAGCAGTTTCAGCTTTGGCATTTTGAGTAAATTTCTCAGCAATGGAGTCCAGGAACTCCCTTGCAGTTGGTTGGTCAGCTATGCTACCCTTGACGATATCAGTCATCAACCTCTTCATGATCAGCAATGACATTCTATTTGCTCTCGCCCATTCATTAAACTTAACTCTATCCAAATCACTGCTTTCATTAGTAAGCACTGGTGCAGCATCAGTAAGGCAAAAGTCAATCCCAGTCAGCCCTAGGTAGATCTCTATGTCCGATCTCCACTTCTTATAGTTTGTTCCATTCAGAGGCTCGATGGTAGCTAGGCTTAATCCTGAGTTGTAAGCTGAGAATAAGAAAAGAAAAGTCTAAGTCTTTCTTTCTTATTAAATTTTATGGAGTCTTATGAAATAAAGATGAAGAACATAGAAAATACACGAAACGCAAAACCACAAAGTAGTGGAAAGGCAATTCAAAATAGCATAGTTGTAAAACACAGAATCAATCAAGCCCCAAAATTCCTTTATTCATTATCAAGCTTCCCTGTTGTGAAAAGACATGACAATTATTAAGTTCTAAATTACAAAACCAGTAAAACCAAGCAATGTTGTATGTTCAGTCAGTACTTGTGTGGCAAGAAAAGAACAAACAAAACTGAATATATACTCAATGTTACTGTAATGTACTGCATTTTATCCTTTAACATGTAATAAAGTTTATCCTCCTGTGGGAGACACAGTCATGTTCTAAAGCAAAATACACAAACTCTCAGTTCTGTAACTCAATGATCAGTGAAAATCTCAGCGATGGTTTGCTGTATGCAAAATTCACCGTAGAAACCCTCATAATCCAGAACCGATAATTGGTTCCTAATGTTTTCAGCTGTAGAATAAAAGAAAACACCAATTTTACCTGCAGAAAATTTTAACAAGTCTTTAGTGGGAGTCTTAATTGTTAAAATCAACACAGGTATAATAATTTAATCAAGACAATCAGATGATCATATGGTATTGTTGAAATCATTGCTTACTCATAAGATAATTATCACATCGATATCATATTCATGAATGCAGCAAACATCAAACAATCCACCACGACATTACATAAAAGGTCTTGGTGAGATTGGAACTTCATGCCTTAGGGAAAAGGAAGAGAGTAAGAAAGACAGAAAAGGGGTAAAGATGAAAATTTGATGGCAAAAAATGTGAAAGCAAGTCTAAATAGCAAATTTGAAGGTCTGAATAGACACACCCAATATATAATCATGAGTTTATAAAGAAACTGAAGTGACATAATATATCTATCCACTTATCTGTTAAAAGACATAACTATTTTGAAAGAAACTTATTAGAAATATGACTCGTACCATTACCCTTTCAATTTTAGAAAAATGATGAGTAATTATATAATCACTCACATTAAATTAAAATATTATGATATATAATTTTCATCATTCTATTCAAGTACGTACATCATGACTGTAGCTGCATGTAGTAATCTTAGTAGAAAACTTTCTGTCGTAATTAAACTACATATACATGCATCATCAATGGAGAGCAGACTTGAAAGACTTGGTGAAAGTTTCAAGCTCTCTCAACCCTTCAAGAGGAGATCTAGCTTCACCTAGAACCTTCACAATGGCACTACCAACAATAACGCCATCAGCCCCCCACTCAGCCACCTGTTTCACATGTTCAGGCTTAGACAGCCCAAACCCAACCGCCACTGCCTTGCTGGTGGCATCCTTAATCTCCCTCAAAAGACTCGGAACTTGTTCGTTCACACGAGCACGAGCTCCGGTGACCCCCACCGTGCTCACTAGGTACACAAATCCCTCAGAAGCTTTGACGATGTCTTTCATTCGGTCTGTTGTAGTAGCTGGAGTGGTCAGTAGCACCAACTCGATGTTATTTTTCGCAGCTTCCTTCCTTAAGATTTGTGTCTCTTCAAAAGGAACATCCGGAACCACAAGCCCACGTACACCTGCTTGACTAATGGTGAACATATAGTTTTTGATGCCAAGATTGATGATAGGGTTATAGTATGAAAAAAGAACAATGGGGCAAGACAGTTGTGGAACAACTTCCTTCAACATTGAGATGACTTTGTTGAAGTTTGTCCCTCTAGCCAAGGAACGGGTGGCTGAAGCACATATGACAGGACCGTCTAGTAACGGATCGGAGTAGGGAAGGCCTAGTTCGATTACGTCTGATCCACAAGAATCGAGCACCTTCAATGCCGCCCCGGTTGTTGAGAGATCTGGATCGCCGGCGGTGATGTAGGGGATGAAAGCCACTTTCCCTTGTGACTTCAATTTTGTGAAAGTTTGTGAGATGCTTATGCTAGGGGCACAAGGGTGGGTGAGAGCAGCCATTGGATTTGGCCTAAGAACTCTTTTGATTGATAAGGTTAATGATGTTTGAGATGGAGAATGAAGCTGTTGTTGAAATGGGTTTTGGGGTTTCTTTGTATGTATAAAGCCGGGAGCAGTAAGTTTAAGATAACTAGGAATAGCCATTGAAAAAATTAATTTGTTTAGCTAGTGGGTGATATGATATGATATATATACACATTCTTAGCAATTTGAAAAGTAAAACATGAATTATTAGCTCTGTTGAGAAATTTAACGTCAACCACTATTTTTCTTGACAATATAAACGTGAAATAAATGTAATGGTTGCCTAACGTACCAGACATGAAGTGCTTGATATGAGACATGACATGTAGATAGGTTCATAGGTTCCGGTCTTGAAAACAACATACTACGTACCCAGCTACTAACCTAACATCGAACTGAAAATGAAAGGTTAGGGCCGGGCTACAGTTTGCTTTCAGTAACTCCATGTGTTACATACATGGGAGTTGATCTAGATCGGTAACTAATTTGATCTCCTAAACTACAATTCATCAAGGCAGGCAGTACAAAGACTTGGTGAAAGTTTCAAGTTCTCTAGACCCTTGCAATGGAGATCTAGCTTCACCTAATACCTTCACAATGGCACTGCCAACAATAGCACAATCAGTCCCCTAGTTCGCCATGAACCCGATTCACATGCTTAGGCTGTTAGTGTGAGTCATCGTTCCCTATTAGGAATTGACTACAAGGGAATATATTGTTGTAACTACTTACCTTGTATATGTTGTGTAGTACGAGTTGTAGTACGTTGTAGTACGATTGTAACCTATATATATACACCACAGAATGGGTGTAAAATATATCAGAAAACTTATTCTCCATATCTTGTCTTATTTGACTTGGTATCAGAGCAAAGATCCGAAAAAGACTTTGTCTCTTTTTTCTCTTTTTATTCTTCTCTCAATCCGAGGAAGACAGGTTGCTTAAAACCCAGTTATTTGGGTTAAACGACGTCGTTCTCTACTATTGGTAATAGTAGACGTCGCTCTTCGTCTTTGGTCAGCTTCGTCCTCAGTCCAGGACCGCCGTCTCTCATCCATCTTCGATCGGCTTCGTCCTCAGTCCAGGACCGCTGTCTCTCATCTTTGATCGGCTTCGTCGTTGTGTTCAAGGCCGCTGTCGCTCTTCTCCAAGATCGCTGTCGCTCGTCTTAGACCAGTTCACAGATCGGCCACTGCTATCGCCAGTTTTTCCGACGGTCGCTGCTACCGGTCGCACGCCTCCGGTCTGATTGCTTCCATCTCCGATCAGATTGCTTCCATCTCAGGTCGCTCCACTCATCTTCTTCCGAACTCAGAACGATCTCAGGTCACCCCACTCATCTTCTTCCGAACTCAGAACGATCTCAATCTTTGGTTGAGAAACAAGGTCAACTCGGTGATTGAGTCAGAACGATCTTTGGTTCCGAACTCAGAACGATCTCAACTCGGTCAACTCGGTGATTGAGTCAACTCGTCTCAACTCGGTCAACCCATTCAGCTTAGTCAAACAGGTTCAAAAAAAAAAAAAAAAAATTGTTACTGTTTGTTTGATTTTGTTTGGAGACATCTATTATTCTTATTTCCGCTGCATACTTTGGGATTTGTGTATTTTCCTAGTGTATTATTGCAATGGGTGGTGATGACAGTGAAGGTCAGAGTTCTAAGACCAATGAGGTCCAGAGGGTTGAAGTCTCTGTCAAGAGCTCGAAAGGTGGTTCTTTTGGGGGTACCAAGCTCACTGGTGCTAATTTCCGAACATGGAAGAAGATTATGTCTATTTATCTCCGTGGGATACACAAAATGGGGCATGTGACTAGAACAATTAAGGCTCCTAGTGAAGATGATGTGGAGGCCTATGCTAAGTGGGAAGATGATGATGGGTTTGTCATGTCAATTCTATTTCGAGCCATGACTGATGATGTGCTACAAATGGTAGAGGAGTGTGAAACTGCTGAGGCGATATGGAAGACGTTGGGAGATCTCTATACAAATGAGTCTGATTTTATACAGGTTCATGAATTGATGTGCAAAGCTGCTAATATGCAACAGAATGGACAACTAGTTGCCGTGTATTTCACTAAGCTGAAGAATGTATGGGCTGAAATTGATCAGAAGCGTCCTTGCAAGATCAAGAATCAGGAAGATCTTGTGTGGTACTAGAAAGAGAAGGAGCTAGAACGGGTTCATGTGTTCTTGAGAGGACTTGATGAGAAGCATAGTAGTGCCAAGGGAGAATTGCTCAGAATGACAGACCCTCCAAATTTGAACACAGCTTTTACATACATCCGCAAGGATGAGTCTCAGCAGGAAAGTGTCAAACATGCACAGGTTGAAGTATCTAGCCTAGCCATTCAGGCCAAGTCACCGGCACCTTTCCTTCAGCAGCAGAATTCAGCCCCTCTTCATCAGCAAGGTTTCCCACAAGGCTTCACCAACCGCCCTCGTCCTCAATGTTCTTATTGCAACGACCTTGGGCATGTTCGGGAGACTTGTTGGAAGTTGAACCCCCACCTGAAACCTAAAAAGCAAGGTTATCGTCCTAAGGCGAAAGCAGCTACTGTTCAATTAGTCCAAGAACCAGATTTCTATGGAGTAGCTGGCCAAGATCATCATACAGCATGTGGAGCTTCTCCTACAGCCTCTATAGCTGGTCGAGGTAAAATTGGTATGGCTTTAAAGGTTTCTAACTTTGTTGGTTCTGATACTTGGATTATTGATTCTGGTGCCTCCGATCATATGACTTATGACAAATCATATTTTACTGAGTTGTCTTCCCCACCAGTGTCCTATGTAACCAATGCCAATGGTGAGGCTTTTCCTGTGTTAGGGTCAGGGTCCGTGCGTATTACTCCTACTTTAGAACTTCATAATGTGTTATATGTGCCTGATTTATCTCATCACTTGATATCTGTCCCACAGTTGAACACTGAGTCTAAATGCTCTGTAACCTTTTATCCAATGTATGTGATTTTTCAGGATCTTCTCACCAGGGAGATAGTCGGTCGGGGGTATCTGAGGGGCAGGTTGTTCCATCTGGATCCAACATACGCAGGAGAGAAACCAGGAGCACAGTCCCGAGCCGCTTTGACTTCGAATTCTGATAAGTTAAGTGAAATTTGGTTGTGGCATCGCCGTTTAGGGCATCCATCTTTTAGTCTTATGAAAAAAACCATGCCTACTCTGTTTATTGGTGTGGATGAGTCAGTTTTACATTGTGAAACATGTGTTTTGGCCAAGAGTCATCGTGCTACTTATTCTCCTAGTGTTTCTAATAAAAGTGTTATTCCTTTTGAGTTGATTCATTCTGATGTTTGGGGACCTTCTAGAGAGCTCACTGTATCGGGTATGCGATATTTTGTGTTGTTTATTGATGATTGTACGAGATTGTCATGGGTTGCTCTTCTTAAAACCAAAGATGAAGTCTTCCCTGCTTTTCAAACATTTCGTAATCTTGTTCAAACACAGTATCATAGCACTATTAAAGTCCTTCGTTCGGACAATGGGGGGGAGTATGTTAACCATGTGTTCCAAGAGTTTTTTAAAACTCATGGGATTGTTCACCAAACCACATGTCCGCAAACACCAGAACAGAATGGAGTGTCCGAAAGGAAAAACCGTCATTTACTTGATATGGCTCGTGCCCTTCTTTTTAGTGCTCATATGCCTAAGTATCTTTGGGGCGATGCTATACATGCTTCCTCTCATCTTATCAATCGTCTTCCATCCAGTGTCCTCCAGGGCCAAATTCCATTTGAGGTTCTTGCCTCTCATGTCTCCTTACCATCATTTCATAATCTTCCAGCTCGTGTTTTTGGTTGTGTTGTTTTTGTTCATGTGCCCAGAAACCAGAGATCTAAGTTGGATGCCCGGGCCCTTAAGTGTGTGTTTGTTGGCTACGGGAGCTATCAGAAGGGGTACAAGTGCTATCATCCACCAACCAGAAAGTATTATTTCACTATGGATGTTACTTTCTTTGAAGACATGAGTTATTTCTCCTCTTCAGATACAGCTCTTCAGGGGGAGAATTCATATTTTGAAGAGCTCTATCATGGAGAGGGGGAGGAATCAGAAGGAGAAGGAGAAGCCACACAGCCAGGAGGTATTTTGACGGATCCGGTTGAGACTATTAGCTCGCCGTCTCCAGCAGCAGAGGTTCCAGACACCCAAGCCCAAGCACCAGTTTCCATCACTCAGAATGAGGTGGAAGACACAACTGCCCCTCTTGCCATCGCTTCTACCCCTGACCCACAGCTTCCTGGTACTGAAGATCACCCTTTTGAGGTATGTCCATCCACTGATACTAGTAGTAGTGAGTCTAATGTTGAGCAATATGTGTTACCACATAGAACCACTCGAGGTCAGTCAGCCAAAAGATATGAACCTACTTTTTCTGCCAAATCAAAATATCCAGTAGCGAACTATATGTCCACTAAGAGGTTGTCTAAGTCATATGAATCATTTGTGAATCAAATATCTGCTGTATCAGTACCTAACAAAGTGCAGGATGCATTGAGGGATCCAAAGTGGAGGAAGGCTATGGATGAAGAGATGGAGGCGTTGCAGAAGAACAATACTTGGCAACTTGTGCCTCCACCACAAGGCAAGAAGGCAGTAGGTTGTCGTTGGGTGTTTACCGTGAAGCATAATGCAGATGGGTCAGTGAATCGATACAAAGCACGCCTTGTAGCAAAGGGGTTTACTCAGACGTATGGTATCGACTATGATGAAACTTTTGCTCCTGTTGCCAAGATGAATACTATTCGGGTTCTGCTCTCGTTCGCTGCTAGTTTAAATTGGCCGCTCCGACAGTTTGATGTCAAGAATGCATTTCTTCATGGAGAGTTAGCCGAGGAAGTGTACATGAGCCTTCCACCAGGATATGTAGTTGCTTCTCCTGGTGATTTTGTATGCAAATTGAGAAAATCTCTGTATGGTCTCAAACAGTCACCTCGTGCTTGGTTTGGAAGATTTTCACAGTTCATGCGGAAGGTTGGTTACAGGCAGAGCAACTCAGACCATACCTTGTTTCTCAAGCATCAACAAGGGAAGGTAACAGCTCTAATTATTTATGTGGACGATATGGTAATCACTGGTAACGATACTGTTGAGATGGATAGACTGCAGAGACAGCTAGCCTCTGAGTTTGAGATGAAGGACTTGGGTGAGCTTAAGTACTTCCTAGGAATTGAGGTAGCCAGGGGGAGAGAAGGAATCTATCTGTGCCAGAGGAAGTATGTTCTTGACTTACTGACAGAGGCAGGTTTGTTGGATTGCAGACCTATTGATACTCCTATTGAGCAGAACCATTGTTTAGCTGAGTATCCAGATCAGGTACCTACTGATCGAGCTCGCTATCAGAGGTTAGTTGGGCGCTTGATTTATTTGGCTCATACTAGACCAGATGTTGCATATGCAGTGAGTGTGGTGAGTCAGTTCATGCATAATCCGAGTGAGAGTCACATGGATGCTGTTATGAGAATTCTGAAGTACTTGAAGTCAGCTCCAGGAAGGGGAGTACTGTTTTCTAAACACAACAACATTCTTGAGGTTTGTGGCTTCACAGATGCAGATTGGGCTGGAAATATCACAGACAGGAGGTCGACGTCAGGTTACTTTACCTTTGTGGGAGGTAATTTGGTTACATGGAAGAGTAAGAAACAGAAAGTTGTTGCACGTTCTAGTGCTGAGGCCGAGTATAGAGGTATGGCTCATGGAGTGTATGAATTGTTGTGGCTAAGAAATCTGTTACGTGATCTGGGTTTCAAACTCAAAAATACCATGCAGTTGTATTGTGACAACAAGGCAGCTATTGACATATCACAGAATCCAGTACAACATGATCGTACTAAGCATGTGGAGGTTGATCGTCACTTTATAAAGGAGAAGCTAGATGCCAAAATTATTAGCTTTCCTTTTGTTCCAACTGAAGAGCAACTTGCAGATATACTTACCAAAGGAGTTTCCAGGAAGGCGTTCTATGACTCACTAAGCAAGTTGGGCATGGTTGATGTATATGCGCCAACTTGAGGGGGAGTGTTAGTGTGAGTCATCGTTCCCTATTAGGAATTGACTATAAGGGAATATATTGTTGTAACTACTTACCTTGTATATGTTGTGTAGTACGAGTTGTAGTACGTTGTAGTACGATTGTAACCTATATATATACACCACAGAATGGGTGTAAAATATATCAGAAAACTTATTCTCCATATCTTGTCTTATTTGACTTAGGCTGCTTCGACCACCCAAACCCAACCGCCACTGCCTTTCTTGTCACTTTAATCTCCCTCAAAAGACTCATAACTTGTTCATTCACATGTTACCTAAAACAACTGATGTTATATATGTGTATATCTATATAGGGCCCTTCTATTAAGAGATTCATTTTTTTTGTCATTTTAAGGGATCTCTTGTATGACACATTTTTAATCGTATTTCTACATCTCGACTGTTTAGTTTTTATGTCCTAATTGGTAATCTTTTTAAAGTATCAAACTAGATTAAATCAATGGACGAACCTAATCTGTCCAACCTGAACAGTTCATATTTATAATTGTAAATTGTTGTTATGAATATTATCAATTTAGCTGAAAATTTGCAGAAGTGATCTACTTACATAAAGCTAAAAACTGAACGGTTAAGCTCTGTATACGTGATAGAAGTGGGTCTAATAAGCGATTCGTTAAAATTGCCAAAAAATGAATCTCTCATTAGAAGAGCCCTGATATATATAAATAGGTAGTAGACATGACTTTCAAATTTTTAAAATTTAATGCCTACCAATTTCTCTATTTTATTTTATGTTATGAGTTCATTTGTTACCTCTTCCAAGAACGTAGCTTTGCCTTTTACGGTTGAAAAGAAGGCACAACCCATATCGACGGTTGTTTGGTATTCTTATTTAATTGAAAGTGGATATTGTCAAGTAAAGTTATTCAATATACTAAGAAACATGGATATGTTGCCGATCTGATCATAATAACATAATCAACTAATCATCTTGAAGCTTTATATCAAATGTATAGGAGATCTTCATGCTTGTGTGTGCCCAAGGGCGTAGCTAGCTTAGGGCGAGAAGAGTCAATTGACCCTTCTCAATTTTTAGAAAATCCTTAATTAGTGTTAATGATCTATGAATCTTAATGGAATGAAATAAAATTGACCCTTCTCAATTTTTGAAAAATCTTTAATTAGTCTCAATTTTTAAAATTCAATACAAATTTATCTTAATTAGTTTTAATTATCCTTGAACTTTAATGGAATGAAATAATATTTTACACTATTAATACACTACATATATCTAATTAATATGAATCTTTTCAAGGTTTTCTTACCCTATTGATCGATATATGCCCATATGTGCATATTTACCATTCTTTATTAATATGCTAAATTGAAGTAACACATAAGTTTTTCTATATTTATCATTCATCTTAAATCCTAAAATTTATTCAACATGATTTAAGGATCTTTCAATTTCAGCATTAGTACAAGAAATATTACATCTAAATTTTCTTAATTATACTAATATATATATTTTTTTGGGCAAAAGATTGTGTTATTTTTAGAGGACAACTAGAAATGAATATAATTTGTTAGTTAATAAAATTTGACCCTCCTAAGAGAGATTTTTGGCTACGCCACTGTGTGTGCCTATCCTGTCTTTGGATTCATGTGCACAGATTGGCAGGCCTGGGGCACATTGCTACCATACATAAACGATAAAGTTTGCATAGTCCTGCATTGATTAAGGCAAGAAAATGTCATGTTATATATATATTCTAGTGAGAGATTTCTTTTTTAGTCTTTTCTAGGGATAGGGCATTAGACCAACTTTCCGATCATATTTTTGCATCTCAACCGTTTAGTTTTTAGGTCGTAATGTGTAGATCACTTCTGTAAATTTTCAACCAAATTGATTATCGTTAAGGCATTCAAAATGGCCATTTAAGATTATAAGTATGAATGGTTTAAGTTTGACAGATTTGGTTCGTCCGTTGATTTAATCTAGTTTGATACTTTAACGATCACCTATTTCGTTGAAAATTTGCAGAAATAATTTATACATTAGGACCTAAAAGCTGAACGGTTGAGATGCCGAAATGTGATCGAAAAATTGGTCTAATGCCCTATCCCTAAAAAAACAAAAAAAAGAATCCCTTACTGCAAGGGCCATAAATATATATATATATATATATATATATATATATATATATATATATATATATATATATATATATATATATAGAGGCCCGTTCCAAAGCAGACGTCCGCACTTCGCTAAAGTGCGGACGGCAACGCAGCGGAGGCGATCCAGGCTGCGACGGTTGCGCGCAGCTTGCAGGAGGGAGGCTGGAGGCATCTCAAACGGTTCTGGGCAGCGTTCGAGGTCGAAGGAGGTCGGGGTTGCAGGTTCTGGGCTAAAAATAGCCCTTAATTCTGTACTATTCATCAATGTGACATCAACCGTCTCCGACCCGTCAAGCTAAATTATAGCCCTAAAATATATTTTAACATTTTCGATATGTTATATATATATATATATATATATATATATATGTTCTTATTTTTTATCAGCAATTTACTTATAGTAATTGAAATCATTTTTATGATAAAAATATTTTTTCGGTTGTATTTTTTTTTTTAAGATAATCAAAAATATCTTTAGCTAATTTTGAAATGGAATAAAGCAGATTTCAAAAGCAACGGTGAGTGCTTCATCTTCCAACGGTGACCAATTCACACTTCTTTTCGACGAATTAGCCATTTTCGATAAAAGTAAAATAAATGAGAGATTAAGAACAGGGAGAAAATGAAAGATTTAGAATAGAGAGATATATATGAGGAAGTAGAAGGAAGATATGAAAAAGAAGGTTGAGGTGATATGTATTTATAGTGTAAAAGTTTTGAAAAAAAATTTACAAAAAAAATTCAAAACCAACGGCTAAAAAAAAAAAAAAACCAACTGCTAACTGACGTCATGCTTATGTCACATTTCACTATAATCCGTGGGCCACAGCTTTTTGATCCCATTTGTTTAAAGGGGCAAAAGGCTACCTTTAGGGCTAAATTCTTTTCTCACCTTTAGCCCTAATTTTTAACACTTTGATATATCCTTAGCTTGTTGGGTTGGGCTAAAAAATGGCCCTTTAGCACTTTGGTTTGTTGGGTTGGAGGTGGCCTAAGGGCAAAGAGAAGAAGCCTGTCCTTCCAATTTCGTGGGGTCTGATCCTCAAGTCCAAAGAAAGTAATTGGGTCGACAACAAAGTTTGCCTCACGGAAAATGTGCTCGAAAAGAATGCTCTCAATGTTATGAGCAATAGCTTGAAAATCCCAACAATATTAATACACACACAACACACACAGGAATTTGGGAGGGAGGGAGGGAGGGAGGGAGGGAGAGAGAGAGATTTCCAATTGGTTGATCATTCACAACCAGCCATGGCACAAACTCAAGAGGTGGACTAAGGTGCATGGTTTCATTACCAAATTTTTGTTCAAGCTGCACTCCAATAATGTCAAGCATATATCCAATTAATTAACTATCTGCTGAGAATTAAACAATTTCCATGAACTCTTATATAAATGACTACACATCACTATGAAATCAAAGTAACCTTTTTTCCATCTCCACTATTGTAGCAAACTAGCAATCCATGATCGGTTTTTGAGGCAATCCCCATGTACTGAAGCAAGTTTGCCACTCCTGCTTTCCCTCTATGACCAGAAATTCTATGCAGTAAATAAAACCGAAATGCTTGTCCTGCATATCACGAATTCATTGAAATTTAAGATAATGCAATACCAGCTTAATTAATTAAAGGGAAATTCCACAACCATTTCGTACTACATTAATTAACATATGTTGAAAAATTAATGGCCTTACCACAACTCTCCAGACGTCGATTCCACAGGCTTGTATAGTGTTCAAGTAGCATTCATCTGGGCCATTCTGCACAATAGAATGAAGCTCTATGTCATCAAGTAACCATAAATGAATGATTAAAGGAAAACACATCTGGTTGCTGAGATCTTAATGAAACATAGAAATGTATAGGCACAAAATATATGCATGCTTGACGTACGGTATGAATATGATAGAGATAGACATAGGACCTGGCACAAAATGGCATTGTTAGACTGGTTGGAATGTGCTTTACCCCAAGGAACCGGTCTGAGTTTAAGAATAGTGATGAGATTGTTATCAAAAACCCCTTTAAGATCTCTTACTAGGAAAAGCGCAGAATCTAGGTTCAAACTTTCATAGTGAAGTGTCAGACTAACTTTCTTATAGTCACTAGGAGCCAATATAGCCTTCTCGGATTCTAGAGCAGATGGAACATTGATGCCATGATCCACAACAGAAGAACAAGACGCAGAAATGTAAAGCAATGATGAAGTTATTAGAGCAACAAAGGAAAAGAAATTGGGAGGAGCCATTAGTTACTGATCAAAGCTTATGAGTAGTTTGAACTTTGAACACATTTCTTGCTGTACATGTAGAGTGCATATTTCATATATAGCTGCTCCAATGTGGCCACTGACCATATATATTTGATTTCATTATGACTCATGCATGACTCAGGACCAGCTAAGCATGAAGGTGGAAGTTGCATCTCTCTCTCATTTGGCAAAATGTGAATATCAGAGATTACTGATGCATGGATATGTTAAATACATTAATTTGTTTTAGTTGATAAGTGGAGGGTGAAAGACTTGAGAATAAGAATGTATTTGAGAGAATGATGAGATAATTTTATTCTTCTCACAATGAGGTATTTATATACTAGGGTTACATATACTAACTAGGTAAGTGCTAATTACAATTAAAGGGATAATTACATTCCTAATTGCATACAATAAGTACATTCCTAATAGAATAAGAATATTCTAAATATGATACATTGACTCACGCTAACACTCCCCCTCAAGTTGGAGCATACAAGTCACGGATGCCCAACTTGTCAAGTGAGTCATGGAACACCTTGGTGGAAACTCCTTTAGTCAACACATCTGCTAATTGCTCTTCAGTTGGAACAAATGGAAAGTCAATCAACTTCGCGTCTAGCTTCTCCTTAATAAAGTGCCTATCAACTTCCACATGCTTGGTACGATCATGTTGTACCGGATTCTGTGATATATCGATTGCTGCCTTATTGTCACAGTATAACTTCATGGCTTGCTTATGTTTGAACCCTAAGTCACGCAATAAATTACGCAGCCATAGTAGCTCACAAACTCCATGAGCCATCCCTCTATACTCTGCTTCAGCACTAGACCTTGCTACCACCTTTTGCTTCTTACTTCTCCAAGTAACCAAGTTTCCTCCTACAAATGTAAAGTACCCTGAAGTAGATCTTCGGTCAGTAATACAACCAGCCCAATCTGCATCAGTAAAGCCACTCACCTCCAGGTGATTATGTTTAGAAAACATCAGACCTTTCCCTGGTGCAGTCTTTAAGTATCTTAAAATTCTCACAACGGCATCCATATGAGCCTCACTTGGATTGTGCATGAACTGACTCACTACACTGACTGCATATGCTACATCTGGTCTGGTATGAGACAAGTAAATTAATCTTCCAACCAATCTTTGATATCTAGCCTTATCTGTAGAAATTTGATCAGGATACTCTGCCAACTTGTGATTTTGCTCAATAGGGGTGTCAATCGGTCTGCAATCTAACAAACCTATTTCAGTCAGAAGGTCCAGAACATACTTCCGTTGGCATAAGAAGATTCCACTTCTCCCCCTTGCTACCTCAATGCCCAGAAAATACTTTAGGTCTCCAAGATCTTTCATCTCAAACTCAGAAGCCAATTGGTGTTGCAGTCTTCCAATCTCATCACTATCATCACCTGTAATCACCATATCATCCACATAGATTATCAACACAGTTATCTTACCCTTTTGACGCTTGAGAAAAAGAGTGTGATCTGAGTTGCTTTGTTTATAACCAAAGCGGCGCATTGATTGAGTAAACCTCCCAAACCATGCACGAGGTGATTGCTTCAAACCATACAAGGACTTTTTCAATCTGCAAACCACATCAATATTTGCAGTAGTTTCATATCCAGGAGGAAGGCTCATGTAAACTTCTTCAGCTAAATCCCCATGAAGGAATGCATTCTTCACATCAAACTGCCGAAGTGGCCAATCTAGGTTTGCAGCCAAAGATAATAGCACCCTGATGGTATTGACCTTTGCTACAGGGGCAAATGTCTCATCATAGTCCACACCATAAGTCTGTGTGAACCCCTTGGTCACCAATCTTGCCTTGTATCTATTAATTGAACCATCTGCATTGTGTTTCACTGTATAAATCCATCTACACCCCACAGTCTTCTTTCCACTTGGAAGTGGTACTAACTCCCATGTATTATTCTTCTGCAATGCTTCCATCTCTTCCTCCATTGCCTTAGACCACTTGGGATCTCTCAAAGCATCCTGCACTTTGTTAGGAACAGATACAGAAGATATCTGGTGCACAAAAGATTCATATGACTTAGATAACCTATGAGTTGACACATAGTTGGCAACGGGATACTTTGACTTGGCACTAATGGTAGGTTCATATCTTTTTGAAGGTTTACCACGATTGACTCGATTAGGTAAAGTGTATTTGGTAGGTTCAGACTCTTCATCTTGATTAACAACATTAAGAGGATTAGACACATGTTCAGGGTTTACCTCAGAATGATCTTCAAAACCTTGGGAACCTTGGTCGGAGTGGGGTAATGGAGGAAGGGGAGTTGCTGTAGAAACCTCTTCATTCGATTGATAAAAAGGAACGTTAACTCGTTCTTCAGGAATGACAGGAACACTTGACTGTTCTTCAGGAGGTACAGGAACGACTTCAGGAACGAAAGGAACGCTCGACCGTTCTTCAGGAATGATAGGAACGATCGACCGTTCTTCAGGAATGATAGGAAGGATCGAACGTTCTTCAGGAATGAGAGGAACGCTTAACTGTTCTTCAGGAACGACCGACCGTTCTTCATAAACATTTGGAACGACCGATCGTTCTTCAACTTTTTCATCCCGTTCTTCATCTTTTTCATCATCTTGGCTTCCACTGACCATCTCTTCAAAATAGCTAAACTTCTCCCCCTGAAGAGAAGTGTCGGTGGGAGAAAAATAGCAAGCATCCTCGAAGAAAGTAACATCCATAGTAACATAAAACTTTTTTGTGGGAGGATGAAAACACTTATACCCTTTTTGATGAGTCCCATACCCGACAAAGACACATTTTAAGGCACGAGCCTCCAACTTAGATCGTTGGTTCTTGGGAACATGAATAAAGGCTACACACCCAAAGACTCTAGCAGGTAGATTATGAAAAGAAGGAAGGGAGACATGTGTGGAGAGTATCTCAAATGGGATTTGGCCCTGAAGGACACTAGAAGGCATACGATCAATAAGATGAGAAGCAGTTAGAACAGCTTCTCCCCACAAGTACTTGGGCATATGGGCACTAAAGAGGATGGAGCGGGCAACATCCAGGAGATGACGGTTTTTACGCTCAGACACGCCATTTTGCTCAGGTGTTTGTGGGCAAGTTGTTTGGTGGACAATGCCTTGTGCCTGGAGATAATCTTGAAACTCATGACTCATGTACTCCCCCCCCCCCCCCCCATTATCTGAACGAAAGACCTTAATTTGACCATTATATTGAGTTTGAATCATGGCTTGAAAGGCTTGGAAAGCTGAGAAGACAGCGGATTTAGACTTAAGTAAAACCACCCAGGAAACTCGAGTACAATCATCAATAAATAAAACAAACCAACACATGCCAGTAGGAGTAAGATCACGGGAAGGTCCCCAAACATCGGAATGAATCAACTCAAAAGGGGTAGTACTTTTATTGGAAATACTTAAAGGATAACTGACACGATGGCTCTTGGCCAAGACACAAGTTTCACATCTAAGAGAAGAATCATTAATGCCCAAAAACAAAGAAGGCATAGACTTTTTCATGTTACTAAATGAAGGATGTCCTAAGCGACGATGCCATAACCACAGCTCACTCAACTGCTCAGAACTCGAAATCAAAGCGACTGGGGCCATCTTCCCTGGTTTCTCCCCTGCATACATCTGGTCCAGATGGAACAACCTCCCCCTCAGATCTCTCCGACCAATAGTCTCCCTGGTAAGAAGATCCTGAAACACAACATACATAGGAAAAAAGGTCACAGAGCACTTAGCTTCAGCATTTAATTGTGGTACAGATATCAAGTGGTGAGATAAAGCAGGAACATATAAGACATTATGGAGCTCTAATGTAGGTGTAAGTCTAACTGAACCAGTTCCTAACACAGGAAAGGCTTCACCATTTTCATTGGTAACTTTAGACACAGGTGGTGGTGACAAGTGGGTAAAATAGGATTTATCATAAGTCATATGGTCCGATGCCCTAGAATCAATTATCCAGGTATCTTCCCCAACAAAATCAGAAATATGTAAAGCAACACCAATCTTACCACGTCCAACCATGGATACAGAAGGATTACCAGCAGCAGTTGTGTGATCTCGCCCCTCCACACCATAGTAATCAGGATTTTGGACTAAATGAGCACGTCCTAGATGATTAGGTGCTGGTTTTCCCCAAGATGCAGGATATACATTTAGCTTGTGACATTTAGCTTTAATGTGCCCTAACTGTTTGCAGTAGTTGCAGAAAGGACGATTGCCAGTAGGTGATGTAAAGCTAGACTGAGGACGCAACTGTTGAGTATGTGGTGGCACATATTTAGGTGGTGTAGGATTAGACTGAACTGTGAGACTAGACAATTCAGAATGAATTGCCTTAGCACTCTCTAGTTGAGCCTCATCCTTGCGAATATAAGCAAAGGCTCCATCAAGGGAAAGAGGAGTAGCAAGCCTTAACAACTCACCTTTGGCACTAGCATGCTTGGAATCAAGTCCATTCAGAAATATATGCACCCGCAACAAATCTTTCTCCTCATTGTGCAGCTTGATATCATCAGCATTCTTCATCTTATTGGGGCGCCTCTGATCAATCTCCAACCAGATGTTCTTCAAAGCAACAAAATAAAGGGATACACGTTGTCCATTCTGAGTCATCTTGAATGCCTTGGTGTGGAGTTCATGAATCTGAGCAAAGTCAGAATCATTGAGATACAACTCTTTCAAAGTCTTCCATATCTCAGCAGCTGTCTCACATCCAATGATCAATTGAACTACCTCATCGGTCATTGATTTGTAGACCAAAACCTAAAACCCAAATTCTAGGTTTAAAGGTTTGAATACTCTCAATCACAAGAACACAGACAAACAAATCCCGATTACTGGATAGAAGAAAATTTAAGAGAAATTAAATTGAGAGAATTGAGAGCAATGAGAGAACAAAGAGACAAAGTCCAATACGGATCTTTGCTCTGATACCAACTTGAGAATAAGAATGTATTTGAGAGAATGATGAGATAATTTTATTCTTCTCACAAGGAGGTATTTATATACTAGGGTTACATATACTAACTAGGTAAGTGCTAATTACAATTAAAGGGATAATTACATTCCTAATTGCATACAATAAGTACATTCCTAATAGAATAAGAATATTCTAAATAGGATACATTGACTCACGCTAACAGAAAGTAAATTGTATGGGAAATATTTCAATGCGGTAGGTATGGACTCACCAGACTTGCAGTCTGGGCAAGTCCATAGTCAGTCTATACCTCTGCTTGATATGCATAATGCACCCTATCGGGGTTACGTTCACAATTTGGAGAAGAAACTTGAGCAAAGCTACGTAAGTTTTGGAAACACTTTCAAGTACATCCACCTACTATAACTACAATATTAGAATGGTGATCGAGCAAATACACATAAAGCTATCGTGCCAAAAATGAGTGTTCAGATGTGATGGACTTTCTCCCAATTGAACAAGAAAAGGACTGATAACGCCTGAAATTATATATATAGCCTCCCTCAATGGCTTAATACCATCCAATTTTGGCTTCCGCTTAAGTGGGTGAGTTGCAACTGCTAAGAGTCTAGAAATCATATATAGCTTGCTTTACCCAGAAAATTCATACCAATGATAAATGATACGAATTTCACCAACAAATGTATAGTCAGTCCGATACAAATTGAGTTCTAAGGTGCAACGTCTTAGTGTATAGAATTGACATGCTAAAAGCAAGCGTTTGAGAAGTACATTACAAAAATAACTTAGATAGTGGATCTGTTTTGTTAGAGCCTTAATCAGGTTCGAAGATTTTTGTAACAGATGATCTATACAAAATGACATTTATTTAAGATATGCCCTGCCTACAGAAACAACGAGGAGAAAGTTCTCTCTCGGGAAACTAGAAAAGACGCATATTAGTTGGTTCATCATCTCACTACTACAATGAGTATAAATAGAGATAACAAATGTAATTGGCGATTATTATTAGGATAAACTGAGTTGAAAAAAATAAATGTACGGAAGATTAACCACATGCACCTGCAATGCTTTATCTCCAAACTCTTAAGCAACAAGAATCAAACTTGAACATGGAGGACAAACCATCAGTTAAAATGTTTAAAAAATGCCATAGAACACTGATAAGCTAAGTTCAGAACTTCAGATACTATTAAAGACACATATAGGCCTTTCCCTTACGCCTCGCACATAGGCCTCTCATCAGTCTTTACATCCTTAGGCCTCTCCTTTCCACAAGTAATCTCCTTCACAGCATCAAAGACAGCATGAACAATCATTTTTTTTAACCTCTAACTTGTCCTCGCTTGCTCTATGATCTGGCGGGAGAGTACGGAATTCCTCTGTCAGCCGAAAGCATTGACCAACGGTTTTGGGGGAAACAAAATCCATTGCAACTTTAATGCAAGACTTCAAGTTTCTCACCTGATGTGGACAGCCTGCAGGAATGAACACCGCATCACCAAGCTTTTGGATAAATGTACATGGCTCAATCCCATAATCTGCCTTAAGCTTTCTTTTGTGCTCCGCAGTCAGATAAATTGTCTGATCGTGTATCGGATGAACCACTTGCTTTAATGGCCTACACTGAAGTGCCTGAATTCCCTACAATGCTTCTTTATGTATTGCTCCAGCTTTGGAACATCTTGTACCCGGAAAATGTCCCATACAGCACCTCCTTCACCTGCATCATCAACTTCTTCCTTGCAAGGGAGTCTCCTTTGACCAAAATTCCCAAAAATCTCCTTTTGGTCTTGCTCCCTGTGCTTTCTCTTCAACTCTTCTATAGCAGCAAGATGTTTAGGTTCAAGGGTCACTTCAATAGCATGGGTCAGAATGTTAACTGCATCAGACATATCACAGTGAAGCTTTGTCACAATCTCCGCGTCCAAGTTCATGAGCAACGCCATATGCAATGTATGTCTTTGGCCCCAAGTCAGGTTTGACAGCTCTTTTGGGCAAGTGGCAAGCAAGGTTTAGAATACTACCTGTTGGATGAGTGTATTCCTTGAGAGGAAAGCAACACACAAACTCCTTGCCATGGCGAGGAAGACGTTTATCAAAATCAATGGAGGGCGGCCAGTCTTTAAGTTTTAGGATCCGAGGGCAGTCTTTTGTATCAAACATGCCTTCAGAATATCCAGTAAAAAATTTGTGCACATTGACATCGATGAAACACCAATCCAAGCAATCAATGGTCTGAACTTCCACATCCTTCTCATGCTTAGTATTATTAACTTGACGAAAAGCCCTCCACATGACTAAGGGTTCCCAACTCAACCCTGAACCATTTTCAAGCGCATTGCTCACAATAACAGGCTCATACCTCATCCAATGCCTCTGAAAATGCTCAAAATCCTCGGGTTGAATGCTTTCAGCCCTTGGACAGAACAAATAGTTGTCCTTCGAATCACCTCTACAAGCTGCTTTTCTACACTTCACATCATCCACCAGGTTTATACATGAACAACTTTCTTCACGAGTTTCACTACTAGCATGTAAAATTTTATAGCTCTCATCTATATTTTCAGCTTTCTCTACCAATTCCATGACTTTATTTCTAGGAAATAAATATCTAAGTTCTAAATGATACTTACCGCAACCTTCCTTGTGCTCTGGGGGGCAACGAATGCTTCCATCTTTATCTGCTTTCCATTCAAACTTTGACTTTGCAGAAGAAGACCTCAGCCTCCTAGTTCCCACACCATTCCTCTGAATAATCTTTCCCTCACCATCGAAACACTCAAATCCCCGATTTCCGTATTTCTCAACCATTTCCTCCCCACCTCCCTTCAAGTCTCCACCCCTAATCTCCCGGAAACACTTAAGACACATATCATATTGGCATCCAGGACAGCTTCAGTGAAAGTCGAAAATCGAAGTCTTGCAGTTGTTGCAGTACATCCTCTCACCAACACGGCAATTAGACTTTTCAATTTCCATCTCCTCAAACTCCACCAACCCTTCTTTCTCAGCCTCAAATTTCATCTCACTCACCTGTTCATCATTAATCCTCTTCAAATAAGGAAGCAACCGATTCACCAAATACTTGCAATGCTCTAGCCTCTCGTCTTCCCCAATCTCCAAGTCTCGATTCTTGAAGCATCTCAGAGGCACATCCAAACGCAAGCACGCTTTGCAATTACAATTCCCAAGGCAAACAGGACAAGCCTCGGCAAAATCCTCCTCTGATGAATTGGGATACCATTTCTTTATGCAAGGAATACAATACCGCTTCCTCTCTCCCCTTCTTGAACAGCCTCCGCAATGAACAACTCTCCCATTATCATTTCTCTGACATTGATGACACATTGTCGACACATCTCCTCTGCTCCATCTTCCATTCTTCTCCACAACCCCATTAACATGCTCAGTCTTCAAAAACCCTCTTCATTTTCATCTCTCACTCCCTCTTTACCAAAATCCACATCACCATTTTCTTCAAACCTCTCAGATTTCCACATCACCATTTTCTACCACATTTCTTCTTCTTCTTCACTAAACCCTCTTCAATTCCATCACTCACTCCCTCTTTGCCAAAACCCACATCAAAAACCCCATGTTCTTGATTCTTCTCCTCACCCTCTTCGCCTTTCCCCTTTTGCCCTTCAATTCGATCACCAAAGATCAAATCTTTATGCTCTAAACCCTCCAGAACACTCTTCCCCATCTTCTTTTTCCGACGCAGCCGCTTCAACATCACGGCCAGAGTCAGAGTCGACTCTTCGTCTTCAATTCCCAAAATACCCTCGCCGCCCTTCTCCACCACACCGCTGCCGCTCTCTGTAATAAACCCGAGAGAACAACCCGTCTCTGTCGATCGCCGCCATCGCAAGAATCAAAGCCAGACCGTCACTCGCTGATGGAGAGAAAAGGGTTTGTGGATCTCTGTTTAGAGGGGTGTTTGGGAAACCTAGATCACGGAAGGCGTTTCAGATATGGCGGAAATTATGAGGAAGAAATTTGAAATTCAAAAGTGGCGCCATGAAATTGTGAAGGTGATTTGATGGAATTGTGACCAAGGTTTGGGATTTTGTTGGGGAAGACGATGATGAAGAAGCCTCACTGATCAGTTTATACAAGACTAGCTCCACTAGCTTACATGTGTTTTTCTTTTTGTTTTTTTTTGTTTTCCTAAGCAAGTACTGGAATGACTGGGAATCCTTATTTTTCTGGGAAGAGGATTAAGTACTCGAACTAGGAATAAGGAATCTTTTTTCTCAATTTACACAATTTCGATGATACTTGCTAGTTCCTAATGTGGACCTAGCTAGAACTGTAGCTCCAGTTCGAGAAGAGTTGCTAGTGCCTCCGACGGATTGGCTTGCTGTACAAGCTAACAGAAAGGGTTGGATATTGAAAACTATATTCATCACCGTCTATTTGTTCAGGTGCACAACAAAATAGTGGATTACCAACTCCGTAGAGCATAGATAGATAATGCTCAGTTTCAGTTCAAAGAGTGAGAAATGAGATCAGGTGTGATCGTATTCCGTAGCCACTATTTCGTGTTTCCAGTTTCAACATACAAAAGAGGAAGTAGCAATCTTAAATGGTAAAAATCAAAATGATGAATATGTATTCATTTATTATTATTATTTTTTTGTTAGTATTTTGTTTTATTTAGAGGTTGTGACTCATGTGAGATTTAGATTTGAAACCTCTATTGACATAAGATTGCTAAACCAAATGATAGTTAGCAAATCTTCCTTATAATGAGACATCGAAACCATATTATCAAAAGTAAAAAACATATGATGGAACCAAAATCCTCTAAAACATTCTAGTTTTTTAACCATTGTGTTAGGATCTCATTCATTGTGGTTGATTCAATTCCCAGGAATAAATTACACATTAACTATTTCCACAGTCAATAGATTCTTTTCTTATATAACACTTTATAATCGCTACGAACTTCTCATTATTATAAACTCATTTACATCTTAACCAATAATATAGAGAGAACCATTTACAGGGAAACTAGAAAGTCAGAACTATGATCAAGCAATACAATGCGAGATTTTTTTTTTTTTTCATGATCCACAACTAGTGGAGTTATGCAATCTGATTTTCTGGTAAAGATATCGACTTTGGTTGGATTAATGATCCTGGATTGAGGCTTGATTCTGGTTGATTTGATTACTTGGGTGGAGTGTGTCTATTCTGTCTTCTGCTTCAAATGCACAGATTGACATGCCATGGGCACAATGTTACCTTTGTAAGCCTTGCACACATAGCCAGCAAAATTTTCATAGTCCTGCATTTCATCAAGACAAAAGTTAATTTTGATTCAAAGAGAGAGAGATCGAACACGTGTGAGAAAAAACGGGAGATGGAGAAAAGAGGGATCTGAGAGAAAGAGAGAGAGGACCAACATTTCCAATAGGTTGATCGTTCAGAACCAGCCATGGTACAAACTTTAGAGGTGGATTGAGGTGCATGGTTTGATTGCCATAGTTTTGTTCAAGCTGCACTAATCCAACAATGTCAAACATAATGGACAACTTAATCATCATGAATTCTTGTAGATAGGATTAAATATGAAACCTTTGTTGCATTTGAACTGTTGTAGCAATTCAAAGTGGGTTTCTTAGGCAGTCCCAATGAACTGAAGCAAGTTTCCCACTCCTTGTGCCTTCCCTCTATGGCCAGAAATTCTATGCAGTAAATCAAAGCAAAGTGCTTGTTCTGCATCACAAACTCAAATTTCAAAACCATTTCTAACTCAATAAATTGATAACCATTATCTCACCACATCATGCATAACATCGATAGCGCATGCTTCCAGAGAATCCAACTTACACCCATCTGGCTTATGCTGTGGAATTTGCACAGAAGGAAGAACAATTGCATCACTAATGATTTCATAAATAATGTTGCAGAAAATTTGAACCAATGAAGTTGGTAAAAAAAAGTGATTAATATAAACCTGACAGAAAGCGGTGCTATTGTTCGATTTGTTGGCGTATGCATCACCACAAGGAACCAGTCTGAGATTGAGAATGGTGATGAGATCATCATCGAAAATCTTAGCAAGATTCTTGACAATGAAGGTTGCACAAGATGTGCTCAAAGAGTCATAGTAAAGCGAGAGAGTAACTTTCTGATTAGCAACATAACAAGGAATAGTGAGCAAGAACATTGAACATGTCAGACAAGTGAAGAATAGAGCAGAGGCCATTTTTGCAGTTCAGATCTGTTTCAGAAGTGTTGTACATATGTAGTAGTAAGTAGTTTCCCTCTTCTCTTTTAATTTCTTTTGTTGGGTTTGGTACTCTGATATTAATGATGGCCAGATCATAATCATATCTTTGGACAAGATTCTGCAATAAAATGAATGCCCCTGTAATAGAATTTTGGGCAAAAAAGTCATCCAACCATGTGTGCATATCTTAAAGGCATATTAGAGCTATGATCACCTAGAGAGCATCAGCATCAGCAGGGTTATAGATCAATGGCACACCTACCTGCTACTATCAGTTTGCCATAACTTCATTATCTCAATTATAAACACATGATGGTGGCAGTGAAAAGCCCTCAGATTTTGACAAGAATGATTAAGCAGTAACAAACATGGATTGAAAAAACACACAAAGCATAACACAATATCAGACCGTAATACATTATAGGTCAGCTTCAACAATGTCATATTGAAAATACAAGGACAGAATATGATTTTCTGGAAAACGGGGATTGCAGTGCACTGATCAATCCTTACTGGGCAGATATCAGAAATAACGAACCAAACACCAGATTTTGGTTACGCAGTGAAAACCTCAAGTATGAGATTAAAAACACTGCGGGGCTCTTACTCTTGAGAACCCAAAATAAAGATCATCATATTGAAAATGATATGTTCTTTTACAAACTTTGAATAGCACTAGCTCGGCTATAAGATTCACACAAAATCTAATACAAAGTTTGTCTTCCTTCTAGAACTCCTTCACTTGAACGATCTTCAAATCTTGTTCTTCTTTCTTCACAGTTTCCCTACTGATCTTGAGAGAGTATTATGCATATGAAACTATGATCACAAACACTTATACATGGACCAAGTGTTTTGGCTCTTTGTGAAGACACTAACTCAAACAAACATGCAAGACTCTATCACCAATTCTTGCGTTTCTAAAATAACCTTTTTGCCGTGCATATATTCTGAATATATATCAAGCACCAACGGCAAAAACTCTATACCAAGATTCTGACCTAATTCCTCTTTAATTGAGAAAGAGACTTTCCATATAAGAAATACAATAAATCTTAAAGGAAATCAATTACACAATTTCATAAACAGAAAAATATCTTTAAATAAAGAAAGTTAAACCTCAAAGATATTTTCTCGTTTTGTATGGAATGCCAACACACCAAGTTAATCAAAACTTGTACCTACAATCTCCCCCTTTGGCATTCCTATACAAAACATAAATTAGGCAAACTCTCCCCCTCAACAAGTACAGGAGGAACATCACAACTCTTCATCCATTCATTCCTGAAACATTTCTCACACATTGGTTAAAATGCATAAGATAGAATAACGTTATATCTGTTTTCTCCCCCTTTTTGAATAGGAATGACAAAGGTAACTGACGTAGCGGAAGCGATGTAGAAGGAGCACAAATAGAAGGTGCACAAGAGACACTAGCCCAAGGCGAATCAATCAGAGGAAGATAGTCCAAGTATTAATACTCCCCCTAAGTGTGATCATGTGATGAGAGATGCAAGAATGAAATGCAAACACACAATGAGTGGGTTGTATCCAAATGCTAAGAACAGATTTAATTCGCATAGCTTTTCCAACAAGAGTAATACCACTTAACCATAAACAAGAGTGCAACAAAATAAGTTCACACGAGTGAAGTGATTCCGACAATCACAAGGTAAGATAGAGAGTGATCGAGTATTCTATACCTCTTGTTGTGAATAGTGAACATATCTCAAGATGGGGTGTGTAATATTTGTGGAAACCTGAAAAGCAAGGCTCATATACGAAACACATTTAAGCACATAAACTTTATTCCCCCTTATAACACCGTGTGGGCATGATTTTGAATTTTTCTTTTGGCCTTTCACACAAGGTAACATTTTTGCTCAAGAAGACTACGACCCATGTAACAAGTATTATGCTAGCAACTCCCAAGTCAGATGACTTTAGGGTACTAGATGTAACAAGGACATCCCAAAGAGCACATCTACTCGAGTCAATAGTTTCACAATCCACCGGGGTGACCAAACCATTCCTGTTTCTTCCCAATCCTCATATCGTTCGTCACGACCGAGGCATGTTTACTTTGGGAATAGCCTGGCCATGCTCCATTAACCAATGAGAGTAATTTCGTACATGAGCAATGAGAACAAGGCAACCATCAATTAAGACTTACCACCACTTAGAGTATGTGTGCATGTGAGGTTTCAAGATTGTAGAGAATATGTTGTTCAAGCTCACAATTACAGAGTGACGCAAAAGCAAATTCAAAACGTGCTAGGCACCTTATTGCACACACATTTAAAGAAAAGAGTATGGCCCTTGTCAATCTAAGTTCAAAATAATCTGTCAGACACTCGGGGATACAAACCACTATTTTTCAGTCCTAAATTTCCAGAAACTGAACCTAACAATGCAGAAACATAAAGAAAATGCACCTATACTATCATGAAGACATACACCATGAATGAATGCAAAATGGATCAAATGAAGTGAGAGTATCAATACTTAGAGCATCCACCAACGGTGCTTCTAAGTGATTCAAATTGAGTTATGTCTAAAGGCCTTGTAAACGAATTAGCCAATTTCTGATCAGTAGGAACAAAAGCACGCTCAAGCATATTTTCAAGATTATCCATAGGAGTAGAAAAACGATTATTTGAACCTTTTTTAATCCAGATCTGCTTCTGCTTCGTTTTTGTTTCCAGATCCACTGGGATTGAAGCCAGCTTTGCAATCCTGGCGATCAGATTCAGACCCTCTTTCAACTCAGCTTGCAACGAGGCAGGTGAGTTAATTCTCATCGTTTTCCTCTGATTTTGAGTAACCCTGCGAAGCATATTGCACCTAGGACGTATGTGTCCTAATTTTCCACAATAATGACAAGTAGGAACAAAGTTTTTGGAGTTGTGAATATACCTGGGCTGACAAAGTTTGTCAGGACTTACCGAGGAGCTTTTCTGAAGTGTTTGGTGAGCCACACGTGGTTCTGATTTTGCAAGCAACTTGGAACCAGACCCATTTTCACAAGAACTTTGTGACTGACTTGAAGAACTCTCACCTCCCTTACTTTTTACAAAAGCCACTGGTTTGCAGGATTCACCATTATATCCTAATCCTTCTTTATTGCCATGAGCTTTGCCAATTCCCATCATCTTAGAGACTTTTTTAGATCCAATGGAGAATTTGTTAAAGCTTTCCTTGACCCTCAATAATTCTTCCTGCAATTTCTCATTCTCAAGGGTTAGAGACACATTTAAGGAAGATTGAGCCTTAATTTCAACCTGCAAAACTTTGATTTTGTTAGTAATCTCATCATGCTCCTTGTCCCAATTTTGAGACTTGACCTTACCCTGCAAAACATTTATCTTAGCAACAAGGTCAGTACGCTCATCTTCCCATTCTTTCAAGAATAATTCAAATCTTTTCTCAATCTTCTCTTTCTCACCCATTAAGAATTCAATTTCCTCTTCAAGTTTATTATTTTTCTTAAGAACAATTCTTGAGGCATTATACAATTGCTTGCATTTTACATTTGTTTCTTCATCAAAAGTGTCATCTTCTAAATCAGAATTATCAGAAACATCAATATGAAGAGAGGAAGTAAGAGCAAAATTTACCTCTTCACCATCTGACTGAGAGCCTTCATCACTATCACTCCAAGTAGATTTTAGAGCCTTGTTTCCATGCAAATTATACCTTTTATTGCCACAATCGGCAGCAAGGTGACCAATTCCACCACACTCAAAGCATTTAGGTTTGTTAGGCAAAATTTTCGAAGAGTTTCCAAAGGATTTTTTATTTTTCAGAAAATTTTTAAACTCTTTTGTCAACAACGATAAATCCACATAATCATCAACAACATCTTTCTTTTTAACAGAAGAGAAAGCAATATTTTTTACCTTTTTCTCGAGCTTGATCCTCATCTCAAAGGTTTTGAGATTACCTATAAGTTCGTCAAGAGAATAGGTGTCCAGGTCTTGAGTCTCCTCTATTGCAATTTGCTTGGCTTGAAATTTTGAAGGAAGAGCTCTGAGAAATTTCTTGACTATTCGATGCTCCTCAAATGGATCATCAAGGCTACAACATTGGTTTGTCACATTGAGAAGTCGAGCATGAAAATCATCAATTGATTCATCTTCCCCCATGGTCATGTTCTCAAATTCCAATACGAGTCTTTGAAGCTTCTGACCTCTAACCTTCTTGTTTCCCTCATAAGTAACCTGAAGTAGATCCCAAGCTTGTTTGGCTGTGTCACAGTGGCTAATTCTCATCCTCTCTTTCTTGGACAAAGCTGTGAATAGTGAATTCCTTGCCTTAAAGTCACAAGTTCTATCACGAACTTCTTCTTCTGTCCATTCCTTCCTAGGTTTGAGAACCCTTGCAGAGGACCCTTCTACTTTCTTTGATTCTTCGACCTTGGTTGGGTGTTCCCATCCATTCTCAACTATATTCCACATGTTTTCATCTTGAGAGTAGAGAAAAGCCCTCATCATAATCTTCCATTGTGAATAGTCTTCACCATCAAACAAAGGGGGGCAATTTATAGAACTAGAGGCTCTGTTATATTCACGTTCCATCCTTGACCACGGATCAACTAAAAAAGCTTTAGAACCTGCTCTGATGCCAAATGAAAATACAAGGACAGAATATGATTTTCTGGAAAACGGGGATTGCAGTGCACTGATCAATCCTTACTGGACAGATATCAGAAATAACGAACCAAACACCAGATTTTGGTTACGCAGTGAAAACCTCAAGTATGAGATTAAAAACACTGCGGGGCTCTTACTCTTGAGAACCCAAAATAAAGATCATCATATTGAAAAGGATATGTTCTTTTACAAACTTTGAATAGCACTAGCTCGGCTATAAGATTCACACAAAATCTAATACAAAGTTTGTCTTCCTTCTAGAACTCCTTCACTTGAACGATCTTCAAATCTTGTTCTTCTTTCTTCACAGTTTCCCTACTGATCTTGAGAGAGTATTATGCATATGAAACTATGATCACAAACACTTATACATGGACCAAGTGTTTTGGCTCTTTGTGAAGACACTAACTCAAACAAACATGCAAGACTCTATCACCAATTCTTGCGTTTCTAAAATAACCTTTTTGCTGTGCATATATTCTGAATATATATCAAGCACCAACGGCAAAAACTCTATACCAAGATTCTGACCTAATTCCTCTTTAATTGAGAAAGAGACTTTCCATATAAGAAATACAATAAATCTTAAAGGAAATCAATTACACAATTTCATAAACAGAAAAATATCTTTAAATAAAGAAAGTTAAACCTCAAAGATATTTTCTCGTTTTGTATGGAATGCCAACACACCAAGTTAATCAAAACTTGTACCTACACATATCAATCAACATTAGGTTCAATTATCATATGGAATGTCAATGTAGGTCTGCTCCTCTGGCTTACTATGTAGAGTTGCTTCCTTGTTCTGCTAGGCAAACTTGAGGAATCGATTTTTCATTTCCAATTGATTCAGTCTTGTAGCGAATTGATCTGCAAGCTTCTGGAGATTTTCCTTTGTATGCCTTACGGATATAGGCCATAAAATTTAGGTAGTCCTACATAGAGAAAACAGGTCATGAGGGGGACAAAAATGAGGAATTAAGCAATCTGAAATGTGATTTGACTAACCTCTGCAAGTGGTTTATTATCGACAACCAGCCATGGCACAAATCTATGTGGTGGATTAAGCTGAGCAGTTTCCTTTGCATATTTTGTTTCAATCTATGCATCAATGCCAAATTGCCAATCCATGAAGATTAATTTTGTCAAGTCTCAAATGATGAAGCAGTTCAAAAACAGCAAGAACAAAATAGGATTGAAAGTGAACTGACCTGATTGCCATATCCACTGTTGTAGCAATCGATAGGTACAGTCCCCAACTTCGACATTTCAAAGCAATCGGCTCATTTACTGTGTTTGTTCTGCAACGTGAGCCTCTCAACGCAGTGGATGAATGTAAAATGCCGATTCTGCATTAGAATTAATCCATCATAATTAGTAACCAAACCAAAGTTCAAGGGTCATCCGTACATGTTTGGAAGACAGTGTTTACTTTACCACATTAGGATAGATGGTGATGGTGCATGCCTCAATTGTGTTGAGCAAGCATTCATCTGTTCCATGCTGTAAAGCACAAAAAGGGTCAAAAGAATAATCATTGAGCTACAAAACTGATTGGTGTATTGAAGTTCAAACACCTCATACTCATATGATTTGACAGAGTTTTCACTTAACCTTTACTAAACAAATTGCATGAACACTACTCCCTCATATTTAGTGCATTCTCATTCAGTCATTCTGACCTTGTAAGTGTAAATTATAGAAATAAAGAGGTAAAATTGTAAAATAAGATTAACACATGGGCATGTAATTTAAAAGATGGAAAGATAAGGCGGCGCTCGTGACACACTGACATTACTAGGAACGACGTCGTGGAGGACTTAACAGACAATGAGGTAGCTAGCAGCTAGAATACGACGAGTGAGTAGCTGAAAATAAAAGAAGGGGGAGCAATTGGGGGTTTGAGAAAACTGACCTGGCAGGCGAAGGAGCCATCGGAATTGAGCCAAGCATTGCCCCAAGGGACCATTCTGAGATTGACGATGGAGATGAGCCCATTCTGGAAGATCTTGGCCAAATGGTTCACTATGAAATCGGCACAATAAGGACACAGAGTCTCGTAGTAGAGAGTCACACTCACATTCTCAGCAGCATAAGATTGAAATGGGTTTGAGACCAGGAAGAAGAAGAAGAGGAAGAGTTTGGTAAAACCCATTTGGGAGATTAGATCACTGGGCTTGAGACTGTGTGTGGTTTATATGTATGAAGTTATGAACTATTTGTTCCATTGGGAGTTAAACTGTACTGAATGCTTGTAAGTTGTAATTGTCTCTACTTTTATGGCGGTGGGTAATTAGACTATCGCTTGGGCCTTGGGTTTGTTAAGAGATGTTTGAATTTTTCAAAAGGCTCGTTGATAGAGTCAGCAGTTTGGTAGGTTTCTTTTGGTTCAAGTCAGCAAATAACTCCTGTTTTCAAGGAGCTCATTGTAGTTTGATTGTGTTTGACTGTTCCTTAGCTAATCAGCCACGATATTAGAGTTTGTTAGTTCGTGAGCTGTTTTTATGCTTTTCTGTTGCATGTGTTGGCTTTATAAGCCAGAACCTTTCAGTAATTCGAGATGCGAAGTGATCCATCAAACCTTGTGTGAAGTCACTGTGAATTGGTTTCTAACAAGTGGTATCAAAGCCCCATCATCGGGGCCTGATTGAGTGAGAAGGAGTGAGTTAAACACTGAGAGAATGAGTGAGTGTGTTGAAGAGAAAATGGCAGAAAGCAGCAATGGCAAGTATGTGCAACCTGCCATTCCCAAATTTGATGGGTTCTATGAATACTGGGCGAAGCTAATGGAGAATTTCCTTCGTTCCAAAGAGTACTGGAGTATTGTAGAGAATGGAATCACTACAGTACCAGAGGGAGCAGTGCCTACAGAGACACGAGTCAAGCTGATTGAGGAGGAGAAGCTGAAGGATATGAAGATAAAGAATTATCTTTATCAGGCCATCGATAGAGAAATCATGGAGACCATTCTCCACGATGATACAGCCAAGAAAATCTGGGACTCTATGAAGCAAAAGTTCCAAGGTTCAACAAGAGTGAAGAGAGCACAGTTGCAGGCCCTGCGCAGAGACTTCGAAGTCCTCAGAATGAGGGAAGGTGAAACAGTCAATTCATTCTTTGCGCGTACACTAGCTATAGCTAAAAACATGAAAGCTTGTGGTGAGTGTATGCGAGAGAATGTGATTACTGAAAAAATCTTGAGATCCATGGTCTCCAGGTTTGACTATGTGGTGTGTTCGATTGAAGAATCAAATAACCTGGAGACAATGACAATTGACGAGTTGCAGAGTAGCCTCCTCGTCCATGAGCAGAGAATGAAGAGTCATGATGAAGAAGAACATGTGCTGAAGGTCTCTCATGAAGATAGAGCAGGAAGAGGCAGAGGAAGAACTGCTTTTAGAGGAGGCCGAGGTAGAGGTAGAGTGAGACAACCTTTCAATAAAGCAGTAGTTGAATGTTTCAAGTGTCACAAGTTGGGACATTATCAATATGAATGTCCTGACTGGGAAAAAAAGGCCAATTATGCTGAACTCAATGAAGAGGAGGAGCTCCTTCTAATGTCCTATGTTGAGCTCAACAATTCAACAAGGGAGGTGGTTTGGTTTCTCGACTCAGGGTGTTCAAACCACATGACGGGGAATAAGGAATGGTTCGTGGATCTGGATGAACAATTCAGGCACTCAGTGAAGCTAGGGAATGACTTCAGGATGCCGGTGATGGGAAGAGGCAACATCAGACTCGATGTAGGAGGTGTAACTCAGGTAGTTTCGGATGTGTACTATATACCTGAGTTAAAAAATAACCTTTTGAGTATTGGTCAGCTGCAAGAGAAGGGGTTGGCTATTTTGATTCGAAATGGAGAATGCAGGATCTATCACTCTAGGAGGGGGCTCATTATGCATACACATATGACTTCCAACAGAATGTTCGTTCTGATTGCAAACATGAAACCACAATCTTCACCATGCTTGAATGTAGCTTCTGAGAACATCTCCGAGCTGTGGCATCGAAGATACAGACACCTGAATCACAAGAACCTGAGAATCTTGCAGTGCAAAAAGCTAGTAAAGGGGCTGCCTCAACTCAATGTTTCAACCAAAATGTGTACAAGTTGCATGAAAGGGAAACAACATCGAGAAGCGATGCCAAGAAAGAGTCAGTGGAGGAGTTCTCAGCCACTTCAATTAATCCATGCTGATATATGCGGTCCCATAACTCCGGAGTCAAACAGTAATAAAAGGTACCTATTGACATTCATCGATGATTGTAGTAGAAAGATTTGGGTCTATTTGCTTGTTGAGAAAAGAGAGGCATTTATGTTTTTCAAGTACTTTAAGAATCTTGTTGAGAAGGAGTCAGGGTTATCTATATGTTGTTTGAGGACAGACCGAGGTGGGGAATTTACCTCAAAGGAGTTTAATGAGTTTTGCAAAGCTCATGGGATCAAGCGCCAACTTACTGCAGCCTACACACCCCAACAAAACGGGGTTGCAGAGCGCAAAAATCATACCATAATGAATATGGTTCGATGTTTGCTCTCTGAAAAAGAGATGCCTAAGCCATTTTGGCCGGAAGCGGTGAGATGGTCTGTTCATGTGCTTAACCGAAGCCCAACTGTGGCGGTGAAGGATAAAACACCAGAGGAAAGTTGGAGTGGAGTAAAACCTAGCGTGAAGCATTTCAGAGTCTTCGGCTGTATAGGGTATGTTCATATTCCAGATGTAAAGAGAGTGAAGCTTGATGACAAAAGCCATAAATGTGTATTGATTGGTGTAAGTGAAGAGTCAAAGGCCTACAAGCTCTATGACCCGGTGACAAAGAAAGTGGTGGTTAGTCGAGATGTGCAGTTTAATGAAAATGAAAGCTGGAATTGGGGGAGGAGTGAAGATGAGGTCAAGGCCGATGTTCTGGAATGGGGTGAGAGTGAATTCAGTGATGCAGATGACGGTGAAAGTGAAAGTGAAGAAGACCAACAAAATGAAGAACCTAATTCTAATGAGAGTTATGGAACAAGCACGGGTTCTGGAGCAAGCACACCAAGTTCATCTGAACAAAATGCATCAGACTTACCTGAAACAAGAAATAGGAGGCAGCCCGTATGGATGCAGGACTTTGAGAGTGGAGAAGGGCTCTCTGAAGATGATAATGAACAACATAATTTGGTGATGTTTGCTTCACAGGAAGATCCAACTAGCTACGAGGAAGCAGCTAGGAGCAAGAAGTGGAGAATGGCTATGGATCTGGAAATTGAGGCAATTAGAAGGAATAATACTTGGGAGTTGGTTAACTTGCCTGAGGGAGAAAAACAGTTGGAGCAAAATGGGTATTTAAAACGAAACTGAACGAGAATGGGGAGGTAGATAAATGCAAGGCTCGGTTAGTGGCAAAGGGTTACACTCAGAAGCAAGGAGTTGATTACAATGAAGTCTTTGCTCTTGTGGCTCGTTGGGATACGATAAGGATGGTGTTAGCCTCGGCAGCAAGAAATGGGTGGACGGTGTTTCAGCTTGATGTAAAAAGTGCATTTCTGCACGGAGAGCTGAGTGAGGTAGTATACTTGGAGCAGCCGCAAGGTTATGAGAAGGAAGGAGAGGAGCATAAAGTCTATAAACTCAAGAAGGCTTTGTATGGGTTGAAGCAGGCGCCAAGGGCATGGTACAGTAAGATCGAAGGCTATTTCCTCAAGAATGGTTTCGAAAAATGCAGCCATGAGCACACCTTATTCATCAAAACAGAAGAAGGAGAGAAGATTTTAATTGTGAGTCTTTACGTAGATGATTTAATCTGTACTAGTAATGATGCTTGTTTGATTGAGGAGTTTAAACTCTCAATGAAGTCTGAGTTTGAGATGACAGACTTAGGAAAGATGAGATTTTTCCTAGGTGTTGAAATTCAGCAAAGTTCGAAGGGTATTCATGCTTGTCAGAGAAAATATGCTCAAGAAGTTCTCGATCGGTTTGGCATGAAAAATTGCAACTCAGTAAGGAATCTAATAGTCCCTGGTACGAAGCTAACTAGAAAAGGTGAAGGAGAGAAGATTGATGCAACTTGGTATAAGCAATTGGTTGGTAGCCTCATGTATTTGACGGCTACCAGACCAGATTTGATGTACAGTGTCTGTCTCCTTAGCAGGTATATGGCTAAACCATCTGAGATGCATCTTCTTGCTGCAAAAAGAGTGCTGAGGTATTTAAAGGGAACTATAGAGCTTGGCGTGTTTTATGAAAGAGAAGGTGAAGGAGAACTGGCTGCATTCACGGACAGTGACTATGCCGGGGATTGTGATGACAGGAAAAGTACGTCCGGATATGTGTTCAAGTTAAGTGGAGGAGCTGTTGCTTGGTCCTCGAAGAAGCAGGCTGTGGTAACACTTTCCACCACAGAGGCAGAGTATGTGGCAGCTACAGCATTTGCGTGTCAAAGCATTTGGATGAAGGGAGTGCTCAATCAACTCAGTCCTTCTCAAAGTAAGTGTATTACTGTGTTTTGTGATAACTCATCCACTATTAAGTTGTCTAAAAACCCAGTTTTACATGGTAGAAGCAAACATATAGATGTGAGGTTACATTTTTTACGTGATCTCACAAAAGATGGTGTGGTTGAGTTGAGGTACTGTGGTACAAGTGAGCAGCTTGCAGATATCATGACTAAACCTTTGAAGTTGGAGAGTTTTGAGAAACTTCGATGGATGCTGGGAGTGAAGTCTTTGACTGAGGAAAACTGATTGCTTTTTGGCAATTTCAGTTTAGGGGAGGATTTGTTAAGAGATGTTTGAAGTTTTCAAAAGGCTCGTTGATAGAGTCAGCAGTTTGGTAGGTTTCTTTTGGTTCAAGTCAGCAAATAACTCCTGTTTTCAAGGAGCTCGTTGTAGTTTGATTGTGTTTGACTGTTTCCTTAGCTAATCAGCCACGATATTAGAGTTTGTTAGTTCGTGAGCTGTTTTTATGCTTTTCTGTTGCATGTGTTGGCTTTATAAGCCAGAACCTTTCAGTAATTCGAGATGCGAAGTGATCCATCAAACCTTGTGTGAAGTCACTGTGAATTGGTTTCTAACAGGGTTGTGGGGTGGCCTTACCTCTATCTCTATCCATGTGGGTGCCCATATCATCGTTTTGCTTTCTTTCTTTATGGGTTTCAACCAAAAAGCCTTCATTGTTACTTCTGAAGACATGACAGACTATCAAACGGAGAGTGTTTGTATTGGCAGTTAATTACCTGGAAAATGTTTCAGTTCATGTCGCTAAACTGAGGAAGTTAGTACAGAACTCGCCAAAAATTATAAATTAGTCAGATGCTGACTAGAGATTAGAGAAAATTAGTTTACAGATCCACTTTTTCTATAAAAAAATTTTATTACATGTTCAAAAGTTTAAATATCTATAATTTTTTTGTCTGAATTTCAATAGTTTTCTTATATAATATATTATCTAGAATTAAATAAAAACATAGCGCAAAAAAGTACATACCTTAATCATTATCTTCTTTTTTTTTGAAAATAAATTTTTTTCTTCTTAGAGAAGCGAGTTAAGAGAGTAATCTGTCCTCTTACTCGAAATTTTATTAAATGAAAAAGAAAATTCAAAAGAGAAAGAGGGATTTGGCCAAAATCTTTCTCACCAACAAAACAAAAGAAACTAAGGAGAAACACTCTTAAAATTAGTGTATAGGCAACAAGCGGAATTTAAAGACATTAAGAAGAAATACATTAAGAAGAAATCAACTGCTGGAACCTTTGAAGAACATAACCCAAGGTGAGTCATTAGACCAACCAAGTCGATGACAGAGTTGGGTTTGTTGCTCTTGACAACAATTTCAATGTCTCCGGTACCTTTCACCTATGTACACATGTCTTCTGTGATGACCAAACCTTTGTTCCAGCTGAGGAAATATCTTCACAAGAATGCTATACATAGCTCTATAATACCATTTCCTCCATCTCTTGCAAAACAAAAGTGACCCGAGAACAATTCCGAACCCACATGTAAATCCAATCTCAACAATGACTATATTCCAATCAATCTCATCTCCATAACTTGGATGGGTTCTTTTTGTTGTCGGAGATGACAACCTTGTTCTGTTTTCTTCAGTCAAAGGAGGCCCGAATAAATCTTTGTTTCCTTCAAAGGAAGATTTTGGAAATGTTGGAAATTGGTTACTACTCGGAATCTTGCCGACCAATTGATTATGTGACAGATTCAAGAACGAAAGGAAAGTGAGTTTTGTAAGCTGTAGTGGAATTTGACCACTCAAGGTGTTCTGTGAGAGGTCCAAAGACTCTAGCTGACTCAAATTGCTTAATGATGATGGAATTGCACCTGTGAAGGCATTATTGGATAAGTTGAGGATATGTAGTGATTTGAGTTCTCCAATTTCATAGGGTATTGATCCGTTGAAATTGTTGCATGAGAAGTCAATCGAGGTGAAGACTGTTAAAATCTTTACCAGCTCCATCTCGAAACCTTTGTTGGTAATTGTAACTGTATCCTGATAATAAATCACACCAGAGCTATTGTCCTGAAATTGAAGGTGATTGAGATTTGATGAGGCATCATCTTCATTAGCCATCATTGCTTGCCAAGTTGTCAATGCTATCCCTGATACATTTCCACTAAAATTGTTGTGAGCCAGATCTATGATTTGAAGCATTGGCCAAGTGCCATTAATTTTGGGACAACTAATACCTCCATAAAATTTATTGGATCGCAAGATAAGGACACGCAGGGTGGATATGTCCTTCAAAAAGCATGGAAATGGACCTGTTATTTGATTCTTTCCAAGGTTCAGAACCTGTAATTGAGGGCACTTGACGAGTGATTTTAGAAACTGACTTTGTATATGATTTTCACTGATGTCTAGAGTATGCAGACTGCAATTGTGAGACAACATGTATACATTTCTAAGATTGTTTCTCCTTAAATTAAGTACCGAAAGAGTGCTCATTGTTGTCAAGCAGTGAGGTACTGTGCCACTCAAGGAATTATTTGACATATCAAGAACCTCAAGGCTATCTGTATTGCATATTGATCCTGGGATGATCCCTTGAAGGTTATTGCTAGAAACAGAGAAGAATCTGGTGTGAAGAATCATATCTTCAATGGTAGTTGGTATGGTAGAGCTGAAGTTGTTCCTTGAGTAATCCAGATAAAGCATGTTAGGTGACGAGGAAATTGGGATTTTCCCATGAAGCTTGTTGGAATGAAGGTCAAGGGATTCCATAGAAGTGAGATTGATTGTATGACCTTCTAGAGTTTCTAGAGAGTTACACGAAAGATTTAGGTAATGGAGATTATTGGACCTCCAAATCCAGTTGGGTATCTTGCCCTGTATCTGGTTATCTGAAAGATCTAAAGAAAGTAATTTAGATTGATTTCTCAAGAAATCAGGGAATGTTCTCAAGTTTAATGAAGCCAACCCCAAATAATCAAACTGAGGAAAGTAGGAATATGATAAATTGGTAACATCATGGCTAAGAAGCAAGCTATTGTGTGAAAGATCAAGGGAAGAAAGATTTCTCAGATGTTGAAGACCATCTAGAGGAAATGAGCCACTGAAATTATTTGAAGAAAGATAAAGACTTGTAAGACCCCGAAAATTAAAGATAGACATGGGTATTGGCCCTTCCAGATTGTTTTTCCTCAAATAAAGGCCTTTGACATAGTAGGATGAGAGATTAGAAATTTCAGGAAAATGACCAAAGAATTGGTTGTCAGAAAGATCAATATCATTCAGCGAGGGAAGAGAAAATAGAGATGATGGAATATTCCCACTGAGCATATTGTAAGATAAGTCGAGAGAAACTAGGTTAGTAAGGTTTCCCCAGTTGTTGCAATTAATATTACCTGTCAAACCATTTGAAAAGAGGACTATGTCTTCTAGATTCTTGGCCCCACTGAATGACGGAATTGAACCTTCAAAGTTGTTTCCATACATCCACAAAGAAACCAATTGTGTAAGGTTTGTCATTGACTTGGGGATTGATCCTGTGAAATTACAGCCTCCAATATCAACTGCGGACAACATTTTGAGGTTGCCAATAGAGTTTGGTAATGCCCCTAAAAAATTAGTCCCGCTTAGATCCAGGTATTGAAGAGATCCATTCTTTGGAAATTCTGGCAAGGAACCATCAAGTTTTTCATTTTGAAAAAGGCTAATCCCACGTAGAGAAGGTAACTGAAAGATCTCTTTCGGAAATGTTCCTTGCAAATTACAATCATTGAGAATCAAGGATGTCAAGTTTGAAAAGTTGGCAAAGAATGCTGGAACTGGAGCAGAGATATTGTTCAATCCCAATAGAATCACGGAGAGAGATCGGAGGTTAGCAAGAGACTCGTTAAAAGGGCCTGAAAGATTACAATAGGACAAGCTCAACACCCTGAGGTTGGGAAGGGAAGATGATATGGCTTGGCACCACTCACTCCCCTCTGCTGGTATTTGGACATCATCAAGATACAACTCTCTAAGCTCTGTGAGGTTCTCTACCAGCATGTGTAAATTTGAGATCTCAAGTTTGACCTCATAAATATACTTATAGGGATCAACGATGAAATAATTTAGAGAAATATCAAGAACTGCCAACCTTGTCAAGCGTGAAATCTCAATCGGGATTTGCCCTGAATAAGCATTTTGAGATAAATTTAGATACCTCAAATTCATGAGCTGCCCGACTGCAGATGGAATTGATTGAGAGCCGTTGCCGAGTTCGTTGTCTGCCAAATTGAGCCTTTGAAGATGCTGAAGATGGAAGAGACCGCTGGAATTGTCAATGCCACCTGAGATTGATTCACTGCTGAGGTCAAGACCCAGAACACGGCCATTGGTGTTGCAAGTAACTCCGACCCAAGAGCAGCAATCGGTACTTGAGTTCCAGGTAATAAGCTTGGAGGAAAGAGAGGAATTGAATAAAAGGCTGCTCTTGAAATCGAGCAATGATTGTTGCTGGTCTGGAATACACTTGCTATGAACTAGAGGGATGATGATGATGATACTAACCCAGAGTGTGACTAAGAGAAGGAAGAAATGTAGCCAAGATTTCATTCTGGATTAGCTTTTTAGAGACGTCTGGGTTAGGTGAAGAACTCTTAATGGTTAGTGGCTTTTATATGGTGGAATTGGAAAACTCCACGAGATTTGTAACCAAAAAAAAATAAAATAAAAAATTAAATGTATATGATACTGACCATGAGAGTCGCAGTCACACTGTGGGCTCTGGGTTTAGATGTTGATTTTGAATTTCTGGGTTGGAAGGTGTTGAAAATTCTAATATTTACATAGTCCATGGAACTAAGTTGGAGGCTACATATATTTCAAATGTCGAAATTGCATCTTTTTCGTAACTATTTTTTGGCAAGCTAGATGCATGTTTAAGGAATAAGATGAGATAAATTATGGGGTCAGTCGAACATTCATATATCAATTGGTTTTTAATGATCTGTAATTTAAGTTATGTCATCCGTTTAAAAAAGATGAGGTGATTTGTGAATACCCCCCCTTATACGCTAAGAGAGGTGATGGTATTTTGGTAATGGAAATGGTACCGTGGAAATAGGGTTCCATGAGATTTGTGGTTGCTTGACTGTGAAGTCTTCTCTATCTGTAAAGGCTGTTTTATTGAAAGTTGCTTTCCTACTTTAATTCAGTTGATGTAGATGTTGATATGGAAGCTCAAAATAGTCTCCAAGATATTTGTGGTAAATACGGCACACAAAAAATAAATAAATCAAAATGTAGCTTATGCTAATGACACCAGGCATATAACAATATATTTAAACTTCAAGTTCAACACCAAAAAATCAACCTCATACTCATCTCCAATCGCAACACCTAAAAAGCCTCCACCGGGATTCTATTTCTATCTCTATGATTAGTATGATTAGCTGCTGCTAACAAACCTCATGCTGAGGATCTCTCATGTGTACTGTGTACTGGCAAAGGAAAAAAAAATCATATGCAATTAACTTCTTTATTTTGCATACTCCCCAACGAATTAAGTTGCATGTGTACGTAAGAGCCAATTATGTTAGAAAAAGCATGAAAATTGCCTCAATTTATCATAGTCAAATAGTAGTAGTAATTTGATAAAGTAATATTGAACCCTTTAGTTAAGACATATAACTGTGAAATTGCTTTAGGATTAATCAGGGAATTTGTGCATTCAGTATGACCTATAGAAACGCTAGGGAATTTCGAGATTCTGCATAGATATGACAGGTTTAATATCGTGGAAAAAAGCCTCGACTAATGTGCACAAGTTAAGAGAAGACCGAAGGCTAGGAAATTTTAGTGATTAAAGAGTATTGACTGAAAGCGACGGATGTCAAGAAATTAAGCCCTATAAAAGAAAAATCAAAGATGCTGAATAGTCACACTCACAAAACCATGCTATACAAGCTGAGCTATGTTGAAGGAGTCCATGTTGACTCATATTATTGACTTTTGGGTCATTTTGTAATATTCTGAAACTAGCATAATTAACAAACCTCAAGGCTGGCACGTAAGAGGACAAGCTGGAAAGCAAGAACAAAGAGATAGTGAACAGTTTTGAGATGGATTGTAAGGCAGGCTACAGCCTGTTACGATCCCCGGGATTGTAGCCATGGATCGACATGGTTGCAAAAGAGAAAGAAGGAAAGCAAGAGGGAAAAACTAAGCTAATAAAACTGATTCAATAGTTCCATGCCTCCGTTACAATTCCTGTTAGCTATTTAAGCAGAGAAACTCTTTAGAAGTAGTGGACTTATGTGAGGAAAGCCCAAATAGGCCCAAATAACAATGATGGCCCATGTAAAAGGATAGAATCATAACATTTCCACCCGCTCAAAGAACAGGCTTGACCTCAAGCCTGAAATGTCTTTGAAAACTTATCCTTGCTTCATCATCCAAGTCACCAGAAGTTATCTTTGGCCTGTGAGGATCTAGAACTACAGATATTGCCAACAACAAGAACATTTTATCCCGACACTTAAAGTAGAAGATGATCAACGTGATACCCCAATGAAGAAAGTAAAGGAACAAGTCAACTTTCTCTTCAAGGTTGGTTATCTGTGTGGCACAGAGCACATAAGCTTTGTCCTCCAAGTGATCAGATAGCTTTACTGTATCCACATTCACAACTGCCGCAATCATTTGATATTGAGAACAGCTCTTAAGAGACTCCAATATGGCAGACTTAATCTCTTTGTTACCTCTAATAAACTGAGCCCCTTCTCCAAGCTTATCATCATAGCAATTCTTGACAGACTTAACAGTTACCCATTCACATTCTTCAAATACAATTTTGCTAAGCAACTCAATGGTGGAAGTTGAGAAGCTTCCTAGTGAGGATGAATACTTACTTGAGCTTGGTGAGTAAGCCTTGAGCAGTTGGATCATTATTCCATCACAATAAGGTAAAATCTTATCTTCCAATGCCCTAACAATATTCCTCACAATGCCAACTGTGACAGCACCGATTTGGTACTTCTCAAAGATTTTAAGAACCATTTTCAGATACTTGTAAAGCTCTGGCATGTATTTTGCAAATTCTGGGCCAGTTGCATGTGCAAGGGCCCCAATGGCAAGCATGGATTCCTCATGTACAGTAGCACTTCTACAAACAAGTATTCTCAAGAAAAGTCCCATTATCTTATCAAATAGCATCTCCATAAAGCTCCCAGGATTTTTAGCACTGAGCTTTTGACTTGATGCATATACTCTCGCAAGCGTACGAATCGTATCAAGTAAAGGAAGTATTTGGACCTTAGTTTATCGTACCTCGGGGATTAGGTGTTGGACCTTACCAAGATAATTGGCGGTAGGATACTAAAAGCACACAAGAAAAAAAAATAAAAGTAAAATAAAAACTATAAACAATTAAGGCACCAAGCCTTGGCAATGCTCGGCTTAGCTCACACCAAGCCTATTCAAAGCCACTAACTTGTAGCCTCAAGATGGGTATACACAAATGAGTCGATTGATTTAATGTTTGAGAGTTGATTTGAACTTAACAAAAAGTAATAAAATGCAAAGCAATTAATAAAAATGCAAGGAAATTAAACTAGAAAAGTGTGAACAATATAATGAGAATGTCGGGTGCTAGGGAGGTTCCTTCACCCAAATCTCATGTATCGGAATCTAATCTAATGTAGATGCAAATTTCCTACTTTGGCAGTAGTCCTATCCAAGGCGGTTCAAGGCTCAATGATAGGACCCGCCCCGGATTTCACCCTGAAATCAGAAGAGGCCCTGCGGGGCCCACCTTAGAAGAAATTCTACCAAAAATTTGACAAAACTTCCCCTAAAAATGGACAACCCAAAACCTGTAGAAAAGAATTTACACTTCTAAATCATCCATCCTTATTCTCTTGGAGCCACCCTGCTCCCTATATCACAAACAATTATGATACTTAAGAATATTAATCTCAAGAGTTATCAGAGCAATCTATTTCTTAGGCGTACAAGAAGGTAGAATACAAGATAAACGACCAGTACTTTTATAATGCGGAAGCTATGACAGCTATGCCTCAACCCCAAGTACGCTCGACCTCAAGCTAAACTGACCTGCAAACTGGGCATTTAAAACCGAAGGGCCCAGGGGAAAACATTTAAAATCCGTTAGAGTGAGTGGACGAAAAATAAGTACTTTAAAATGTATAAGTAAAACTTAATGCTTTCCCAAGTTATTCTCTAAAATCTCGCATGCAGTAACAATCTTGAAAACACTCTTAATCATCCTCTTTACTGAAATCTCAATCACGTAACAAGAACATCTTGAAATCTCTTAAAATCTCATCCTCAATCCTTATAAAAACATCCTTTTCATGAGGCTCGTTTGATGACTAGAAAGGACTGCTGTCTAGTCATCTCATGCCATCTAGGAGGGACTGCCATCCAAATGTCGCATCGGAAGGGACTGCCAACCGGAATAGGAGGCGGTGGATAAAAGGGACTGCCAACTAGCCACAGGTAGTAGACGGGACTGCCGACTAACTACCTCATGTCATCTGGAAGGGACTGCCAACCAGGTGACGCATCGGATGGGACTGCCAACCGGGCTGTAGTCTGGAAGGGACTGCCAACCAGACTATTACCTAGAAGGGACTGCCAACTAGGTAAGATACGCATGCACCAAAACTGGTCTCCTTAATAAACTGAATAGCCTCCTCAAGAAACTGAAAATAACCTCAAAATCTCAATAAATCCTCGAAAGTATAAAATCAAATACTCTGTAAATCAATAAATGCTTTCGGAAAGAAAACTCAATCTAACTTCAAGGCTGATAAGTACGGAGCTCAAAGCTCAATAAATCTTGATAATTCAATCATGCTCAAAAATTCGATGAAACATTTGTACTCGTGAATCCTCATAAAAACCGATATTCGAAATCAATAATTCTCATAATATTTTCTGAATCAGTCACTTCCCGAAAATCATTTCTCAACTCAATAACTCATGAATAACTATCTCAAAAATCTACTAAAAGCCCTCGGGAAGGAATTTCAATACTAATCTCGTAATTCATAAATAAATCTCGATAAATCAACCCTTAATAAACCATAAAAAATCAATAATTCAAAACATAATTAAATCTCAATCGGAAATTAATAATATACTGCATGCACATTTAATTTAAAATAAATGTCCACTCACAGTACTATTTAGGCGACCACGCTACCGGTTTCCTACATCGAGCAGTAGCTCGGCACGTCGCCCTGTATACAATTATAATTCGTGAATAACAATCCGGAATTTAAATACGATTCCCACATCAAATCCTCATAAATTAACATTTCTATTTCTTCTCTAATTTAATCCAAACTTCACCATTAACACCAATTCCTCGATTTACAAATTCCACAACGAAAACGAGGGAAATCTGACGGCCGGATTTCCCACAATGCAATCACAAAACTCAAAACTTCAGAAAATCACAAACAATTCCAAATTCCTCCAAAAATCACCAAACTTCACATACAAGCTCTACAACATTTCAACAATTTAATGGGCTAAAAACTGAAATTAAAACACTGCCCTACACGCCTCCACGCGCCACCAACAGTGGCAGCGCGTGGGCCTCACGCGCCGGCGGCCACCACCTCCGATGGCCACCCAATTTTGGCAGCACCACCTACTCAACAGACCCAACATTTTTCACAACTACCACAAGTTCCAATTTTACCTTGAAGGGCTCCAATTTGGCCGGTGAAATTTTTCCAGAAAAACCAAGAACCCTAGAAATTGCAAATCGTTAATTCGACCTCCACACTGTAAATTGAAATGAAAGACCTTAGGGGAAATGATCATTGACAAAAACTGAACCTTCGACGCCGGTTTGGTGGCCGGAGACGGCCGGAATCGCCGGAAATCGATGAAAATCTCGTTCTGCTACAGTAACCTTCACAGCTCCAAATCGAGCTCTTCCGGCCAAATTGCTGCAAAACACCACCACAGACGTGACCAGGGTGAGGAGGCGAGCCAGCTGATGTGCAGATTCCATCGTGGGGTGGCCGGAGGAGGAAGAATCAGGCCGAAGAGGAAGAAAAAGGTCGGGGGAGAGGAGAGAGAAAAGGCCGGTAGGTTTCCAAAAATGGAAACTTACCACAGTAACTTTGCTATTTATAGAAACTTACTACATGAACAGTAACTTTAGTATTTCGCTTATAACTTTCTCATACAAACTCCGATTTTTACGTACCACATATGCACGCGCTCGGTTTAACGTCCTCTACAACTTTCACGAAGGAAATTTTCTCAAATTTTGAACCGAACAAAAAGTCAACTTTTAGGGCCCCTAAAAGCATTCAAACAATAGTAAAAGTGAAAGTAAAAGTTGTTTACCGTCCAAATGACTAGTAAACCGGTGAATTCGGGTTCGGGACGTCACACTCAAGGACCGAAATTCCCTTTCATGGTATTCCTACTCAGGTTCAAGGGTCGTAGGAACTCACTTGGCATGAATTAGAGCCGGTTCAAGGGTCTCTAATTCACATCAAGAGGCCTAAGGGTCGAGGAATTAGACTACTAAGCGACCCGCCCGAGCATTCACGCAACGGGTGTAAATTACCATGCTTATAACCCCTCGAATACGAAATTGAAGGTTTCTAGCTTAGGAATTAGAGATGGTCAAGCCTCTAACTCCATCCTAGACATGCTCAAAATACACACTCTAGAGTTGACTAGGCTCCTAAACATGCATTTTAACCCAACAAAAATAGATATAAGCATCCATCATATGAAAATTGCATCATTACATTAAAATAAGTATCTTTTACACAAGATTTGGACTAGGGCACACAACCCTAGCCCCCAACAACAAATCTACTCACTACCCATCATTAAACAAACATCAATATACATAATTTAAAGAGGAACAAAGTGAAGAAAAGTATGAGTAACAAGAACAAACCACAAATTGCTATAAAGCAATTATGGCTAGCCTTGAATTATGGCTCCCCACTTTTACCCAAATTTGATTTGATGAAGATTTTGATGCTTGGGCTTCCCTTTGAATCTTGTGAAATTGATGATAGTTAGTGGTGGAGTAGTGAAGAAATTATAGAAAATGGATTGGTGGTGGTGAGTTTTGGTGGGAAGAAGAAGAGATGAATATGGGGTGGTTGGTTTAGCGTTAGAGAGAAAATGGGATGGGTGCGGCCGTTCTGGTTCCTATTAAGAGGAAGAGAGTCGTGATACCTGGGAATAGGGTTCTCAGTGTTATATATAAAGAAAAAGTGGTCGAGAGCTATAATTGTGTGGCTGGGCTGTGAGGAATAGAAGAGATAAAGGCCACTTGCCATCACGTGATTGGCTTAAGGATGAAAGAAAGAAAATTATCTGAAATGGTCAGCAAAGGTCAATGGGTCAATTGCTTAATTAATGGATCACCACGTGCAGATTCCATTCTTCATTTTTTTTTCTTTTCTATTTCTTCTTTTTCACCAACACATGGGCTTCACTCTTGATGCCGTTGACCTTGGTCAACGAGTTGATCAACTATTTTGTCTTTTCGTCTGAAATTCTATTTTGCTCTAAATTTCATCATTTTTCTCTCGATTTCCGCAATTCCGTTTATTTGCTACACAACAAATAAAATTGGATTAACTACATTATAATTGGCTCAAGTATTAGCATATTTCTAGTGTTTTGGATACAATTACATGCATAAAAATGCGTGTAATCAGCTTTCTTTCACAGGCTATAAGAACTAATGCTTCCATCCACAAGCATGTCCCATGACCATAATTACTCAAAGTTGTGCATGAATTAGCTTGATTAAACTGAGAGGAAAAATCAATGACGCTGTCGTGTAGCATGTGGCCTTGACTGGTAGCTCCCAAAGCAATGATGTCCTTAGGATCCACTTGGGTCAAAATCTTGCAAAGCATGTTCTTGCACAGTACTTTTATTAACTTCATCTTTGCAAACAGCAACTCAAATCCAAGTGTTAGACTCTGAGAATTTATTGCAAAATCATGGAATCCAATATTTGTATACAACCCCACATACAACTCCATCATAGCTTTACTATTTGCAGTTGAACAAAGTGCTTTCACAAACTGATCTGGAGCCAAGATGCATCTTCCCATATAATCCTTCCCGAAAGTATCATGGTCATAGACTTCAAGAATGAGCATGTCATGCAATCCATCCTCAACAACAAAGTCAAAAGTTTGATTCCAAACAGGATTCAAGCTCACATAAGGATCAGCTTTCCCCATCAGATCAACAGGTGGCAAGTCTTCGGTAGATATTACAGTTATTGAAAGGACACCTCTAATTATAACCTCCTTTTTCTTCTGTGAGGCTTCCTTTTCATTTTCAGTAGCATCTATTCCATTTGCCCCACTTTTAAGTACTTTTTCCAAAGCGGTCATTGGGAAGTTGGGAGTAAACGGGTTGACAAAGCCATTGTCCATGCCATATGGAACATATAGCAGCTCCAAATGCACCTGCCCACGTTTTTTATTATCTCTTTGGACTTCCAAACTTTTAACCAGTGTCAACCATACATCCTTCACTTTACCCGGCTGAAGTTCGCTTAATTGTACCTGAGCACACCCAATGAGCTCGGATGCCTCATCGTCAAAAATTTTAACCACTAAATGTTGAGTGGATTCATCTTCAACAACAAATTCAAAGTGTTCATTCCAGATTGGACTCAAATCATTGTTAATAGTTCTGCTTTTCCTCATTCTGTCTTTTAAAGGTCGAACATACAACAAGGCGTACGGGTCTGATTTTCCAACAACGTCCTTATTTGTCAACTCCTTTGCCTGCACAAGCTTCACCTCTAGTATGCCAACTGTCTTTAACTCCAGATCACTGTAATCCCCAGGCAAAATGGTAATAACTTTTCGAACAGGCCATGTAATCGAATCTTCAATGGCATCGCGTATAGTCCCCTCAAGTTGATCTTGGAGTCCAGGTATAAAGCAGGAAAAGCTAACAGCTCCAAAGCATGGGAACTGGTCAACCAGAGGCTTAAATATAAGCCTGAATACCCCAGTGAATCCAATGTCTTTCACCTGCACAGGTAGTGATACACCAAGTAAAGTATTAATGGCAAGTATTATACTTGGATTTCCATCCCACTGCATTTCCAACTCCAAAGTGACACTGTCACCTCCAGTATCTGCAATGTAACGATATAGCTCACCATGACGTGCTCGGTTAGTTTGGGAAGATATCCATCGAAATTGACCATTCAAGTTGTACTCCTTAATGAGAGCATGCATCTTTTCAATCTCAGCAATCTCTTCTCTATTTTTTGACTTCTTCCCATCATTGTAACCAGCCACCATGATAAGGTTTATTAGTTCCCTTAGTTTGGCATTCTTACCATAGGATTCAACCAAACCGGTCATGTTTTTCACCTGGTCCAGCATTGTGATTATAAAATCTGTAATGGATGGAGATGGATGAAGCAGAAGTTCAACAAGCCTGGGGCATACTCCAGACTCAATAACGGCTTGAATTTTGTCATTAGTACCATCAGAAAGGTATGAAAGAACCCAACACGCATCAGTCAAGACTTCTTCATCATTTGAGTGAATCACACGAGCTAGAGCTGGAAGTGCTGGCTTAACCTCATCAAAAGGAGGCTGTGGCTTGCCCCTGCAAAAGTTTGACAATGTCCAAGTAGCATTTCTCAACATAGAGAGCTTTGCATGCTCATTCAACTGCGATAACAATGGAATCAGAGCTCCACTGCCAAGTACCAGATCCCGACATTTTGGAGAATTACCAGCAACATTTCCCAACGCCCAAACAGCGTGTTCACGAACATCATCACTTGGAGAACTCAGTAATTTGACAAAGATAGGAACAGCACCATGTTCAATAACCACCTTTGTGTTCTCAGAAGTCCCAGACGCAATGTTTGTGAGAGCCCAAGCTGCCTCGAACTGAAGTTGATGAAAGTTCTCCTTCATTAGAAACTCCACAAAGCGAGGAACAACACCAGATTGAATAACTTCCTCAATTGGAGGGCTGCGCTCAATTGATAGCAACTTCCTAAACTGAGTAGTTGCCTCGAGCTGCAGAGTACCCTCTTCACTCCAACCAGCAACCATGGACGGTAAGTGCTCTAGCTTCTTCTCCAATTTCTCATCAATACCATTAGCACCAAACACAAAACCCATACCACTACAATCATCATTCAGAAAATTGAACTGATTACAGACTCTAGTGCTAGCATCACGTACCCAACAAAAGGATGGAAGGTTGTTGTTCCGCTGAGCTGAAATGGCATCGATTGCTATGTCGGTGCTGTCATGGCTGAGGAGGTTCAGATGAAATGGCATCGATTGCTATGTCGGTGCTGTCATGGCTGAGGAGGTTCAGATTAGACGGAACAGTGTTGAGGCTGACGAATTTGGGGTAAAGCTCGGGAGTGCTGGCGAGGTTGATGCCGTTAGAGGTGCCTTTGGGGACGACGGCGTCGTCGCGTCTGCATTCCTCATCAGGATTCCGACCCAGTGAGGCAAGGTCGACCTCCTTGGTGCCGATGACGGAGGGAGGCTGGCAAAGCATCTCGAGCTTGTCGATGAGGGAGGACAAAGCGGCCTCGGAGCGGAGGACCTCCTTTTGCACGGAAACACTAGAAATTGGCAGTGGAGAAGATGGGTTTGTTGTATCTTCATTGTTGTGGGTTTGGGGCACAAAAATGGGGGCTGCGGGTGACTGAAAGTTTGGAATTGAAGGATGAGTCTAGATATTTTGGGTAGGATGAGGTGAGTGGTAAGTAGGGATTGATGGGCTTTGAGTAGTTGTGATGAGTGGCTGCGGAGCAATAGGATGAATCGGTTGCAAGTATGGAGGTGGGAAGAATTGTGAGTGAGTAACCCAGGCCCAATCAAAGGCCCAAATGAAACTGATCCTCCCCAGGTGCTTCTAGTCTCTCACTCTCAGTATCAGTCAAAACCCTGTCTCCATTTCCAACCTTACCAACAACCAGAGCTTCAAAGCTCTCGACTTTCCCCCAATGGCTTCCATCAACTTCAACCCTTTTGAGGGCCGGTTCCGAAAACCCCCAAACCCACTCCCACCCATCAACCTCCTCTCCCTCGCCGACTCATTCTTCCCCAAAACCCCAACCACCACGCCCCAATTCGCCTCCCTCAGCCTCTCAAACCCCTTCAAATCCCCCAAAAAACCCGACCCGAAATCTGAACCCGAGCCGGAGAAGCCCGGGCACTACACCCAAATGCTGGAGCAGTTCTTCTGGGAATGCGAGAGCCTACCTGATTATAGACACACTCCAGAAGTGGACAAGATTCTTGACTCCGACCCGATTCTGGAGAAGAAAGAAAACCCGACTGAGGAGGAGATTAGAGAGAACGAGAAGTTCTGGGAGGAGTTTCGGGCCAGCCCGGTAATCAATTTCTTGACTCGGGCCGAGCAGATTGCCGATAAGATCAATGAAATGGAGCTGAAGGAGAACGACAGGCCGTACAGGAGTGAGGACAAGAAGCTGTGGCAGGCTGTGCCGAATGTTATTGGGCCGGACGGGAGGCCCATGCCGAGGAAGGCGATTAAGACGAAGAAGGAGTCTGATGATAAGTTCTGGGATTTTGCAAGGCAATTCTTTTTCGGGCTTTGGGGGTTCCAGCAGAGGCAGTACCCGCCAGGCCGGCCCATTGATGTGGCTCAGGCCATTGGGTACAAGAGGTTGGAGAAGAGATACTATGATTGTAAGTTTTCGCAATAGAGCTTTGTGTTAAATGAGGAATGTGTCCCTTTCAAAAAAAAAAAATGAGGAATATGTTTGTTGGTTTGATTTTGCTAATGTTAGAAGTGCAGTGAATTTGTGCTAATGTAATTGTTTGGCATGTGATCGTGTTCCAAACCCTAAACCCTAATGTTATGAAATGGGATTCTAGTGTTAAAATTGCAACCTTCATTTTGTTCTAATTAAGTATTTTTAGTCGTATTGCTGGTTTTGGGTTATGGGTGTTGGATAGGAAGCATTGCATGATGTTCTTTTGATCTATGTTGTGGTTATGTTTATGATGGTGATCTATGTAGTGGCTCTGAGCTAACAGCAATTTTGGAACACCATCACATGCCAAACAATTACATTCCTAAAGATCTTGGGTATGCGGTAGTTGCGTCTATAATGTTCTATGAGATGTAAAACCTTATACGCCATCTTCTTGTGAGAGCAGGATCGAGCTCACTAGAATTTTCCCTGGTGTAAGGCCATGGGAGGTTTTGTGTGGAAAAGCAATGGATCAGATAACTTACGAGGGAGAGTGGTATCGCAAACCTCTTGGTACATACAGGACTGGCCCTCCATACATTCGAGATTGGAATATGGATGTTCAGGTACAAACTTGCTTTTGCATCAATTTTACTTTCTTTTTGAGTTTTATTAATTTCAACAAAAGAATGTTAAACCAAATGTCATGCACCATCATTGTGAAAGCAAACACTTAATAAACTGGTTTGTTTATCCAAGGTTCCCTTAATTTCTCATAACCCAAGGGAATAAAAAGGATATCTACGATGATGCTTTTTGAAATCATTCTAGGATATTGAGTTTCTTATAAATGCATTTTCTGGTCATTTTGCATATTCCCCTCTTTAGGGATGTGCATGTGCTTCTATTAATTCTTGTGTTTTTTGTGTGCTCAGAGACTGTATAGGATCTATTTCAACCTATGCACCTGAGTCTACCACAAATTAGAGGGAGCAATTCCTGGTTTCGATAAAGTAATGGAGAAGGTCCAAGCTGATTCTACTGTAACAGATCAGAGGCGGAAGGCTAGAAGAGCTGCAGAGAAGCAAGCCGAGCTGGAAAAAGCCTTTGGTGGAATTCGAACTGGTCCTGAAAATGATTCTTGTTCATATTTCCATGTACTGAATGGTAACATCCCAAATTCTCATTTGAGATTATAAAGTGGCTTGTGAATGCATGGAAGGATGGTTAGGCAGATATAAATGGATAATTTTTCCCCTTTCACTAGGAGCGATTGAAACTGTAAGTTCTGTAACAGCCTCCCTTCAAGTATTTCAAATAGTTGATCCTTTTGTCAACCCGGTATTCACAATAGTAATGAGATTCTGAAGAGTACAATTATCTGTTTGTTATGGTGATATGGAAATGCTATACATGGTTAATCTCAAAAGTTGAAAGTAAATTATTGTAATGGCAAGTTCATTACATTCACACTTCAGCTCTATGAGACATTACGTTATCATGGTTCCGCGAAACCCTAGTGTTGAACACACTTAAGAGGTCCCGTTTGAATCTCTTATTAATGATGAGTTTCAATCGAAGTAATTTTGGGCTTATACATGAACTCTGTTTTGTGCAATGTCTTCCTGTTTTTGTGTATTACAAGAACGCTGACCGACTTATCTGAAAACAAATGGAAAACCATCTTATCCAATGTAATACCAATGCTTTCTTTTGTGCTCCACAGTCAGATAAATAGTCTGATCATGTATCGGATGAACAATACCAGTTTCAATGGCCTACACTGGAAGTGCCTGAATTCCCTACAATGCTTCTTTATGTATTGCTCCAGCTTCGGAACATCCTGTACCCGGAAAATGTCCCATAGAGCACCTCCTCCACCTGCATCATCTTCTTCTTCCTTGCAAGTGAGTCTCCTTTGACCAAAATTTCCGAAAATCTCCTTTTGGGTCTTGCTCCCTGTGCTTTCTCTTCAACTCTTCTATAGCAGCAAGATGTTTAGGTTCAAGGGTCACTTCAGTAGCATGGGTCAGAATGTTAACTGCATCAGACATATCACAGTGAAGCTTTGTCACAATCTCTGCGTCCAAATTCCTGAGCAACCCCCATATGCAATGTATGTCTTTGGCCCCAAGTCAGGTTTGACAGCTCTTTTGGGCAAGTGGCAATCAAGGTTTAGAATACTACCTGTTGGATGAGTGTATTCCTTGAGAGGCAAGCAACACACAAACTCCTTGCCATGGCGAGGAAGACGTTTATCAAAATCAGTGGAGGGCGGCCAGTCTTTAAGTTTTAGGATCCGAGGGCAGTCTTTTGTATCAAACATGCCTTCAGAATATCCAGTAAAAAATTTGTGCATATTGACATCGATGAAACACCAATCCAAGCAATCAATGGCCTGAACTTCCACATCCTTCTCATGCTTAGTATTATTAACTTGACGAAAAGCCCTCCACATGACTAAGGGTTCCCAACTCAACCCTGAACTATTTTCAAGCGCATTGTTCACAATGTTGATGTGAGTAGTGCTGGAGGCCAACAATGATGGCCGACAATGGTGGCGGACAAGTTGGTGGCTAGCCGGACAAGTTAGGGGCTAATCCACTATTAGGAATATTTTTTGTAATAGGACTTTATGCTTTATGTATCTTATGTATATATATACTCCATTCTTGGAGAAGAAATATATCAGAAAATTCCCAACCTTCTCCTTCTTTCTGACTTGGTATCAGAGCAGAGATCCAATTTGGACTCTGTCTGTTCCACCGTGCTTTCTTTTGTTTCGGGTTCTTTTGTTACCGTTCGTTTCGGGTTCTTTTCTCGAGCACACTACCATCACCGCGCGCCGTTCCCGCAGTAGAAGCTTCGTCCAAAATCTGCAGCAGTTCGGCCCATTCCAAAACCCGCAGCAGCAGCTCCGTATCTTTCCCACAAGTCCGCAACAGCTCCGTGCCGTTCCAGCAGCAGCAGCGCCGTCCAAAACCAGCAGTAGAAGTAATCCCACGATCTGACATCACATCACTTGCAGCAGCAACAGCTCCGTGCCGTTCCAACAGCAGCAGCGCCGTCCAAAACCAACAGCAGCAGCAGCAATCCCACGATCTGACATCACATCACTTGCAGCAGCAACAGCTCCGTTCATCACATCACTTGCAGCAGCAACCTCACGATCCCTTTCTACTGCAACAACACAAAAAAAAAAAAAAAAAAAAAAAAAAGAGTTGGTGAAGACGGGTTTGTTAAAGGTGGAGACTTGGGAGAATGGGAGGTAGTGAGGGTGGGAGACAAAAAAAAGAAAGTGGCATTCCAACTTGTCCAAGCGTGAGATAGTGAGAGTAAGAGACAAAGAAAAAGAGAAAAAAAAAAAAAAGGTGGGAGATAGTGGAAAAGCCATCCTTTTGCCGTATACCACTCACCAACCCACTTCCCATATCCTTTATCTTTGTCTGCCACCACACCATTTATTTTAAAAAAAAAAATCCTTTTGTATTTATAGTTTGTTTGACGGGGTGTTTTAAAAGGAAGTGAGATGGTGGATTTGACCGTTAGTGACTCTCAGGTTGGTTTCAGTAATTCTGGTTGGAGAGGAGGGAACAATACTGGAGGGAGTAGAAGTCAGAAAGGCCAAACAGCAGTCCACCAGATGACAGAACTTGCTTTCCACTGTGTTGGAGGACAAGATCTCTCTGAGGGTAATGTTTCCTTGACTAAGGAAACTCGAGGTAAAATTGGTTTTGCTTTACATGTTTCTGACTTTACTGGTAGTGATACATGGATAATTGATTCTGGTGCGTCTGATCATATGACCTACGACAAATCTTTCTTTGTGTCTATGTCATCTCCTTCTATATCTCGTGTCTCTAATGCAAATGGTGCGTCTTTTCCAGTCTTAGGTATTGGGTCTATTCAGGTTACACCATCCATTGTTTTACATGATGTCCTTTATGTGCCCTCGTTGTCTCATCATCTTTTATCTGTATCTCAATTAAACTCGCAGAATAAGTGCTCAGTAACTTTTTATCCAATGTATGTTGTTTTTCAAAATCTGTGCAATCGGGTGATCATTGGTAAGGGAGACCTGAGAGGGAGACTGTTTCACTTGGATTGCATGTACGCAGGACAAACACAAGCACCAGAACAGCCTTTGGCATTGACATTGAGTTCTGATCGGCTGAGTGAGGTATGGTTGTGGCACAGACGTTTGGGTCATCCATCATTTAGAGTTATGAAGAAGTCCATGCCTTCGTTATTTTTGGGAATAAGTGATTCTAGTTTGCATTGTGAAACTTGTGCTTTGGCTAAAAGTCATAGATCTAGCTATCCTTCGAGCTTTCATTCTAGTACTATGCCTTTTGAGTTAATTCATTCAGACGTGTGGGGTCCTTCTAAACATTCTACCCTTTCTGGAATGCGATATTTTGTGTTATTCATCGATGACTTTACCCGATTATCCTGGATTGTTTTACTTAAATCCAAAGATTCTGTTTTCTCTGCCTTTAGAGCATTTCATAGTCTTGTTCGTACTCAATATGATGCTCATGTTAAGGTTTTTCGTTCTGATAATGGGGGTGAGTTTGTTAATCATTCTTTTCATGAATATTTCCAACACCACGGCATAATCCATCAAACTTCCTGTCCACAGACACCTGAGCAAAATGGGGTGTCTGAACGGAAAAATCGTCACCTTCTGGATATGGCTCGGTCTCTGTTACTTAGTGCTAACATGCCTAAATACCTTTGGGGAGAGGCCGTTTTGTGTGCTTCTCATCTTATCAACCGCCTTCCCTCTGCCCCTCTTCAAGGTCGTGTCCCACTTGAGGTCTTGTCTAACTACGTTTCTATCCCATCATCTAATACCCTTCCTGCTCGTGTCTTTGGTTGTGTTGCCTATGTTCACCTGTATAAGAATCAAAGGTCAAAATTAGATGCTAGAGCCCTTAAGTGTGTGTTTGTTGGGTATGGCTCTCATCAGAAAGGTTACAAATGTTATCATCCACAATCCCAAAAGTTTTATGTCACCATGGATGTTTCTTTCAGTGAAGATGCCTGTTATTTCTTGCCTCCTGTGACTCCTCGTCAGGGGGAGAGGTCTTATTATTATGAAGATTTGTTCAATGGGCAAGATGAGAGTTTGGAATCTGAGTTCTCAAGGTTAGAGTGTTTAGGAACGGAGCTGGAAAAGGAGGGTAGAAGCTCTACTGACCCATCATCCGAGTTAGAAACAGAAAATAGGGAAAATATGGATCTGGTTGGAGAAGAAGCTTTGGGCATTGTGTTACCGACTGGTCAACCGGATCAGTCTGACCAATCGGCCGGAGAGATAGTTTCAGACCCTGTTTCCGATAATGTTCTGCAGTCTTCTGATGGAGACCCTGTTTCCGATAATGTTCTGCAGTCTTCTGATGGTGTTTTAAACAATTCTTCCGTCTCTCCCTCTCCTTCAGCGGTCTCACCTGCTCAATCATCACCCGAAGTATGTCCTAATCTTTCCTTGTCTAATAGTTCTTCTGTGTCAGGTAGTGTTCCTACCAAAATCTTGCCCAGTCGTTCAACCCGTGGTCAGCCTCCGAAACACTATGAACCTACTCTAAGTGCTAAGGCTAAATACCCTGTTGCTAAATATGTGTCGACCCATAGGTTATCTAAACCGTATGCAGCATTTGTGAATCAATTATCTTCTGTGTCTCTTCCTAGTAAAGTGCAGGATGCCATGAAGGATGAGAAGTGGATGAAAGCAATGACAGTCGAGATGGATGCACTTGAGAAGAATTGTACGTGGGAGTTGGTGTCATTACCACCAGGGAAGAAGACAGTTGGTTGTCGGTGGGTGTATACAGTGAAACATAATTCGGATGGTTCAGTGGATCGGTACAAGGCAAGATTAGTGGCTAAAGGTTATACTCAGAAGTATGGAGTGGATTATGATGAGACATTTGCACCAGTGGCCAAAATTAACACAATTCGGGTACTTCTCTCATTAGCTGCTAATCTTGATTGGCCTTTGCAACAGTTTGATGTTAAGAATGCATTCTTGCATGGTGATCTGCATGAAGAGGTTTATATGGATTTGCCTCCTGGATATGGTACTTCCACTGGAGAGCAGGTGGTGTGCAAATTGAAGAAGTCGCTTTATGGCTTGAAGCAGTCTCCCAGAGCTTGGTTTGGCCGGTTCACCAAGTTCATGAAGAAAATTGGGTACCGACAGAGCAATTCAGATCATACCTTGTTCCTTAAACATCGGTGTGGTAAAGTGACTGCCTTGATTATTTATGTTGATGACATGGTTGTGACAGGTGATGACATTGAAGAAATTCAAAGGTTACAAGGTCAGTTGTCATCTGAATTTGAGATGAAAGATTTGGGTAATTTGAAATATTTCTTGGGAATTGAAGTTGCTCGTGGCAAGGATTGTATTGTGTTGAGTCAGAGAAAGTATGTCCTAGACTTGCTGGCAGAAACAGGTATGCTTGATTGTAAACCAGTTGCTACTCCTATCGAGCAGAACCATCAGTTAGCAGAGTATTTAGATCAAGTACCCACAAATAAAGGGAGATACCAGAGGTTAGTTGGACGGTTGATTTATTTATCCCACACGAGACCAGATTTAGCTTATGCAGTTAGTGTGGTGAGTCAGTTTATGCATAATCCCAGTGAAGCCCATATGGATGCTGTATTTCGTATCTTGCAGTATTTAAAGTCTGCTCCAGGGAAGGGATTAATCTTTTCAAAATACAGTCATTTGGATGTTTCCGGATACACAGATGCAGACTGGGCAGGTAGTATTACAGATCGCAGGTCTACTTCAGGCTACTTCACATTTGTGGGTGGCAACTTGGTTACTTGGAAGAGCAAGAAACAAAAGGTGGTGGCTCGCTCTAGTGCTGAAGCAGAGTATAGAGGAATGGCCCGAGGACTTTGTGAGATGTTGTGGTTGAGAAATTTATTGAATGATTTGGGGTTCGGACAGAAAAAGGCTATGCCACTTTATTGTGATAACAAAGCTGCAATTGAAATTGCTCACAATCCTGTTCAGCACGATCGCACGAAACATGTGGAGGTAGATCGACACTTCATTAAAGAAAAGCTGGATGGACAGATCATTTTGTTTCCCTTCGTTCCTACTGAAGAACAGTTGGCAGATATTCTTACAAAGGCTCTCTCAACTAAAGCTTTTTATGACTCACTTGACAAGTTGGGCATCCGTGATCTGTATGCACCAACTTGAGGGGGAGTGTTGATGTGAGTAGTGCTGGAGGCCAACAATGATGGCCGACAATGGTGGCGGACAAGTTGGTGGCTAGCCGGACAAGTTAGGGGCTAATCCACTATTAGGAATATTTTTTTGTAATAGGACTTTATGCTTTATGTATCTTATGTATATATATACTCCATTCTTGGAGAAGAAATATATCAGAAAATTCCCAACCTTCTCCTTCTTTCTGACTCACAATAACAGGCTCATACCTCATCCAATGCCTCTGAAAATGCTCAAAATCCTCGGGTTGAATGCTTTCAGCCCTTGGACAGAACAAATAGTTGTCCTTCGAATCACCTCTACAAGCTGCTTTTCTACACTTCACATCATCCACCAGGTTTATACATGAACAACTTTCTTCACGAGTTTCACTACTAGCATGTAAAATTTTATAGCTCTCATCTATATTTTCAGCTTTCTCTACCAATTCCATGACTTTATTTCCAGGAAATAAATATCTAAGTTCTAAATGATACTTACCGCAACCTTCCTTGTGCTCTGGGGGGCAACGAATGCTTCCATCTTTATCTGCTTTCCATTCAAACTTTGACTTTGCAGAAGAAGACCTCAGCCTCCTAGTTCCCACACCATTCCTCTGAATAATCTTTCCCTCACCATCAAAACACTCAAATCCCCGATTTCCATATTTCTCAACCATTTCCTCCCCACCTCCCTTCAAGTCTCCACCCCTAATCTCCCGGAAACACTTAAGACACAGATCATATTGGCATCCAGGACAGCTTCAGTGAAAGTCGAAAATCGAAGTCTTGCAGTTGTTGCAGTACATCCTCTCACCAACACGGCAATTAGACTTTTCAATTTCCATCTCCTCAAACTCCACCAACCCTTCTTTCTCAGCCTCAAATTTCATCTCACTCACCTGTTCATCATTAATCCTCTTCAAATAAGGAAGCAACCGATTCACCAAATACTTGCAATGCTCTAGCCTCTCGTCTTCCCCAATCTCCAAGTCTCGATTCTTGAAGCATCTCAGAGGCACACCCAAACGCAAGCACGCTTTGCAATTACAATTCCCAAGGCAAACAGGACAAGCCTCGGCAAAATCCTCCTCTGATGAATTGGGATACCATTTCTTTATGCAAGGAATACAATACCGCTTCCTCTCTCCCCTTTCTGAACACCCTCTGCAACGAACAACTCTCCCATGATCATTTTTCTGACATTGATGACACATTGTCGACACATCTGCTCTGCTCCATCTTCCATTCTTCTCCACATCCCCATTAACTTGCTCAGTCTTCACTAAACCCTCTTCATTTTCATCTCTCACTCCCTCTTTACCAAAACCCACATCACCATTTTCTCCAAACCTCTCAGATTCCGTACCCTTTTTACCACATTTCTTCTTCTTCACCAAACCCTCTTCAATTCCATCACTCACTCCCTCTTTGCCAAAACCCACATCAGAAACCCCATTTCCTTGATTCTTCTCCTCACCCTCTTCGCTGTTCCCCTTTTGCCCTTCAATTCGATCACCAAAGATCAAATCTTTACGCTCTAAACCCTCCAGAACACTCTTCCCCAACTTCTTTTTCCAACGCAGCCGCTTCAACATCACGGCCAGAGTCAGAGTCGACTCTTCGTCTTCAATTCCCCAAATACCCTCGCCGCCCTTCTCCACCACACCGCCGCCGCTCTCTGTAATAAACCCGAGAGAACAACCCGTCTCTGTCGATCGCCACCATCGCAAGAATCAAAGCCTGACCGTCACTCGTTGATGGAGAGAACATGGTCTGTGGATCTCTGTTTAGAGGGGTGTTTGGGAAACCGAGATCACAGAAGGGGTTTCAGATAAGGCAGAAATTATGAGGAAGAAATTTGAAATTCAAAAGTGGCGCCATGAAATTGTGAAGGTGATTTGATGGAATTGTGACCAAGGTTTGGGATTTTGTTGGGGAAGACGATGATGAAGAAGCCTCACTGATCAGTTTATACAAGACTAGCTCCACTGGCTTACATGTGTTTTTCTTTTTGTTTTTTTTTTCCTAAGCAAGTACTGGAATGAGTGGGAATCCTTATTTTTCTGGGAAGAGGATTAAGTACTCGAACTAGGAATAAGGAATCTTTTTTCTCAATTTACACAATTTTGATGATACTTGCTAGTTCCTAATGTGGACCTAGCTAGAACTGTAGCTCCAGTTCGAGAAGAGTTGCTAGTGCTCCGACGGATTGGCTTGCTGTACAAGGTAACAGAAGAGGGTTGGATATTGAAAACTATATTCATCACCGTCTTTTTTTTCAGGTGCACAACAAAATGGTGGATTACCAACTCCGTAGAGCGTAGATAGATAATGCTTAGTTTCGGTTCAAAGAGTGAGAAATGAGATCAGGTGTGATCATATTCCGTAGCCACTTTTTCGTGTTTTTCAACATACAAAAGAGGAAGTTGCAATCTTATATGGTAAAAATCAAAATGATGAATATGTATTCATTTTTTTTTTTTTTAGTATTTTGTTTTCTTTAGGGTTGTGACTCATGTGAGATTCAGATTTGAAAGCTCTATCAACATTTAGTTAGTGACATTGCTAGACCAAATGATAGTTAGCAAATCTTCCTTGTAATGAGACATCAAAACCATATTATCAAAAGTAAAAAACATATGATCGAACCAAAATCCTCTAAAACATACTAGTTTTTTAACCATTGAGTTAAGATCTCGTTCATTGTGGTTGATTCAACTCCTAGGAATAAATTACACATTAACTATTTCCACAATCAAAAGATTCTTTTCTTATATAACACTTCATAATCGTTACGAACTTTTCATTATTATAAACTCATTTACATCTTAATCAATAATATAGAGAGAACCATTTACAGATAAACTAGAAAGTCAGAACTATGATCAAGCAATAGAATGCTAGATTTTTTTTTTCATGATCCACAACTAGTGGAGTTATGCAATCTGATTTGCTGGTAAAGATATCGACTTTGGTTGGATTAATGATCCTGGATTGAGGCTTGATTCTGGTTGATTTGATTGCTTGTGTGGAGTGTGTCTATTCTGTCTTCTGCTTCAAATGCACAGATTGACATGCCATGGGCACAATGTTACCTTTGTAAGCCTTGCACACATGGCCAGCAAAATTTCATAGTCCTGCATTTCATTAAGACAAAAGTTAATTTTGATTCAAAGAGAGAGATCGAACATGTGTGAGAAAAAACGGGAGATGGAGAAAAGAGGGATCTGAGAGAAAGAGATGTTAAACAGCGACAAGCGTGGCCTGTGGCCCACCATTGTACCGCTACTGTCCCAACTTAACCACCCGATAGGTGTTGGGTTTTAATCACAAAAGGCCTCGGTACAATTGGGTGAGATCCACCCACTTATAAGTTATATTTTATTTGTCACTTTTCCAATGTGGGATCTTTCCTCTCCAACACGCCCCCTCACGTGCAACCTAGCTCTAGGTCTGCACGTGAAATTCATTCATCCAATTCCCATATTGGAAATTGGGACACAAGCCTCATATCAGAGACTTGGTCAATACAATCCAAGGCCCACATTCATTGGACACTTGGTAATTTCAATGGCAATACAGGGAACCCCAATTTGGGCTCATGATACGTGCCTACGTGGAGACGCAATTGGAGAAGGACCCGCTTTGATACCATGTTAAACAGCGACAAGCGTGGCCTGTGGCCCACCATTGTACCGATACTGTCCCAACTTAACCACCCGATAGGTGTTGGGTTTTAATCACAAAAGGCCTCGGTACAATTGGGTGAGATCCACCCACTTATAAGTTATATTTTATTTATCACTTTTCCAATGTGTGATCTTTCCTCTCCAACAAGAGAGTGAGGACCAACATTTCCAATAGGTTGATTGTTCAGAACCAGCCATGGTACAAACTTTAGAGGTGGATTGAGGTGCATGGTTTCATTGCCATAGTTTTGTTCAAGCTGCACTAATCCAACAATGTCAAACATAATGGACAACTTAATCATCATGAATTCTTGTAGATAGGATTAAATATGAAACCTTTGTTGCATTTGAACTGTTGTAGCAATTCAAAGTGGGTTTCTTAGGCAGTCCCAATGAACTGAAGCAAGTTTCCCACTCCTTGTGCCTTCCCTCTATGGCTAGAAATTCTATGCAGTAAATCAAAGAAAAGTGCTTATTCTGCATCACAAACTCAAATTTCAAAACCATTTCTAACTCAATAAATTGGTAACCTTTATTTGGAACTCATTTTATCTCACCACATCATGCATAACATCGATAGCGCATGCTTCCAGAGAATTCAACTTACACCCATCTGGCCTATGCTGTGAAATTTGCACAGAAGGAAGAACATATGCATCACTAATGATTTCATAAATAATGTTGCAGAAAATTTGAACCAATGAAGTTGGTAAAAAAAGTGATTAATATAAACCTGACAGAAAGCGGTGCTGTTGTTCGATTTGTTGGCGTATGCATCACCCCAAGGAACCAGTCTGAGATTGAGAATGGTGATGAGATCATCATCGAAAATCTTAGCAAGATTCTTGACGATGAATGTTGCACAAGATGTGCTCAAAGAGTCATAGTAAAGAGAGAGAGAGTAACTTTCTGATTAGCAACATAACAAGGAACAGTGAGCAGGAACATTGAACAGGTCAGATAAGTGAAGAATAGAGCAGATGCCATTTTTGTAGTTCAGATCTGTTTCAGAAGTGTTGTACATATGTAGTAGTAAGTAGTTTCCCTATTCTCTTTTAATTTCTTTTGTTGGGTTTGGTACTCTGATATTAATGATGGCCAGGTCATAATCATATCTTTGGACAAGATTCTGCAATAAAATGTGTGCATATCTTAAAGGCCTATTAGAGCTAGCATCAGCATCAGCATCAGCATCAGCATCAGCATCAGCATCAGCAGGGTTATAGATTTATAGATCAAGGGCACACCTACCTGCTACTACTCGCTATAGCAGATTTTTTGCAGTTTCGCAGTTTGCCATAACTTCATTATCTCAATAATAAATACATGATGGTGGCAGTGAAAAGCCCTCAGATTTTGACAAGAATGATTAAGCAGTAACAAACATCGATTGAAAAAACACATAAAACATAACACAATATCAGACCATAATACATTATAGGTCAGCTTCAACAATGTCATATCAATCAACATTAGGTTCAATTATCATATGGAGTGTCAATGTAAACTTTTTGCCAAATAGTCTGCTCCTCGGGTTTAATATGTAGAGTTTCTTCCTTGTTCTACCAGGCAAACTTGAGGAATCGATTTTTCATTTTCAATTGATTCAGTCTTGTAGCGAATTGATCTGCAAGCTTTTGGAGATTTTCCTTTGTATGCCTTACATATTTAGGCCATAAAATTTCCGTAGTCCTACATAGAGAAAACTGGTCATGAGGGGGACAAAAATGAGGAATTATGCATTCCCAAATGTGATTTGACTAACCTCTGCAAGTGGTTTATTATTGACAACCAGCCATGGCACAAATCTATGTGGTGGATTAAGCTGACCAGTTTCCTCTGCATATTTTGCTTCAATCTATGTATCAATGCCAAATTGCCAATCCATGAAGATTAATTTTGTCAACTCTCAAATGATGAAGCAGTTCAAAAACAGCAACAACAAAATAGGATTGGACGTAAACTGACCTGATTGCCATATCCACTGTTGTAGCAATCGATAGGTACAGTCCCCAACTTCGACATTTCAAAATCCCCATTTACTGTGCTTGTTCTGCAATGTGAGCCTCTCAACGCAATGGAAGAATGTAAAATGCCGATTCTGCATTAGAATTAATCCATCATAATTAGTAACCAAACCGAAGTTCAAGGGTCATCCATACATGTTTTGAAGACGGTGTTTAAAGTCTGTATGATTAGCTTTACCACATTAGGATAGATGGTGATGGTGCAGGCCTCAATTGTGTTGAGCAAGCATTCATGATTCATCTGTTCCATGCTGTAAAGCACAAAAAGGGTCAAAAGAATAATCATTGAGCTACAAAACTGATTGGTGTATTAAAGTTCAAACACCTCTTAAAATAAGTTCACCCGTAGTCAAGAAATGTCAATGTCAAAAAGTCAAGAATTCAACCAGTCCTGTTCACTGCAACTGGACATGGGTTTCCACCCTTTTTTTCTTGACCGGTCAACACTGTTAGGTTTCACTGTTCATTGATTTTTACTGTTTCATTTTTACTGTTCATACTTGTTTACCGTTGGATCCGGAAATTAATTGAAACCAAGGGCTGAGATTTCATGATCGTTGGGATCAGAATTCAAAGCCCTCCAACGGGTCTCTTCCACATGCTCCTACTCCGGCCCCTTCCATGTCGCTACGGGACAAGCGACTGAAGCAACGCGTGTGGGAGTTGCGGCGACACGCGTCAAGCAGCTGTCCTTCAATTCCGTTGCTGGCGCTTCTCCTTCTCCTCTCATTTGCTGACGTCGCCCACGTTTCCTTGCTGGGCCGAGCTGGCGATTTCTTGCCTGGGTCATGGATTTAGTCATGGCCATGACTATATTCTTGGCTTCGGTCAAGAAAGCCAAGTTTTTGGCCGGTCACAAACAAACCGCTGGAAACCAGATTTGCAAGTTCAAGGTTACCACCTCAGCAAGATCAAGCTCCTGACCGGTCAAAAACAAACCGGTGGACTTGCTCTTATGATTTGACAGAGTTTTCACATAACTTTTACAAAACAAATTTGCATGAACACTACCCCACGTTTCGTGCTTTCTCATTATGACCTTGAGGCTTGAGGTTTAATATGGTTACACATAATTGTCCAAACTACCATGTTTCTGCTGGTGTGTGATTATGTTGTTTGATTAAACTAGCTGGACAGTTCGGTGATTCTATTTTGGACATTTATAATATGCCAATGTAAATGTAAATTCTAGAAGTACAGAAGTAAAATTTTAAAATAAGATTAACACATGGGCATGTAATTTTAAAAAATGGAAAGATAAGGCGGCGGACACAAAAACTTCTCGTGACACACTGACATCACTAAGAACAACGTCGTAGAGCACTACACAGACAATGAGGGAGCTAGTAGCTGGAACAAGATGAGTGAGTAGCTGAAAATAAAAGAAGGGGAGCAATTCGGGGGTTGAGAAAGCTGACCTGGCAGGCGAAGGAGCCATCGGAATTGAGCCAAGCATTGCCCCAAGGGACCATTCTGAGATTGACGATGGGGATGAGCCCATTCTGGAAGATCTTGGCCAAATGGTTCACTATGAAATCGGCACAATAAGGACACAGAGTCTCGTAGTAGAGAGTCACACTCACATTCTCAGCAGCATAAGATTGAGATGGGTTTGAGACCAAGAACAAGAAGAAGAGGAAGAGGAAGGGTTTGGTAAAACCCATTTGGAAGATTATATCACAGGGCTTGAGAGTTGAGACAGTGTGATTTAAACTGTACTGAATGGTTGTAACTGTATACTTTTATGGTGGCGGGTACTGGGTAATTAGACCATCGCTTTGGTTGTGGGGTGGCCTTTATCTCTATCCCTATGTGCCCGTATCATCTTCTTGCTTTCTTTCTTTATGGGTTTTAACCGATAAGTCTTCATTGTTCTATGACAGACTTCAAATGCTCTTCATGGTATTATTAGCAGTTGATTACCTACCAAATATTTCAGTTCATGTTGCTAATTGAGGAAGTTAGTAGAGAACTCACCGAAAACTATGAATTAGCTGGATGCTGACTAGAGATCAGAGGAAATTAGTGTACAACTCGTTCCTGTTTTGATTTTTATTTTGACATTCTTCAATTATTTTCTTAAAGAATTTTTATTATTGAGATTCAAAAGTTAAAATATTCATAAACTTTTTATGGTAATTTCAACAGTCTTTTTATTATTGAGATTCAAAAGTTAAAATCTTCATAAACTTTTTATGGCAATTTCAACAGTCTTCTAATTAAATTTTACTAATATATTATTTAGAATTAAATATGGAATCATTTTTCAAATTAAAAATATAGCACAAAAAAACACATACCTTATTTTTTTAATATTTTTTCTAAAACAAGTTAAGGGAGTAATCTGTCCCCTTACTTGAAATTTTATTGAATGAAAAAGATAAAGTACAAAAGAGAAAGGAGGACTAGGCCAAAATCTTTCTCACTAACAAAAACAAAAGAAAGCAAGGAGAAACATTCTCTCAATATCAGTTAATAGGCAACAAGCAGAATTTAAAGACATTACGAAAAAAATCAAAGGCTGGAACCTTTGAAGAACATAACCCAAGGTGAGTCACCAGACCAACCAAACCGGCGACAGAGTTGGGTGTATTGCTTTTGACAACCATTTCAACGTCTCCAGTACCTTGCGCCTGTATACACATGTCTTCTGTGATGACCAAACCTTTGTTCCAGCTGAGGAAATATCTTCACAAGAATGCGATACATAGTTATATAATACCATTTCCTCCATCTTTTGCAACACAAAAGTGATCCAACCACAATTCCGAACCCACATGTAAATCCAATCTCAACAATGATGATATTCCAATCAATCTCATCTCCAGAACTTGGATGGCTTCTTTTCGTTGCCGGAGGTGACAACCTTGTTCTGTTTTCTTCAGTCAAAGGAGGCCCGAATAAATCTTTGTTTCCTTCAAAGGAAGATTTTGGAAATGTTGGAAACTGGTTACTGCTCGGAATCTTGCCGACCAATTGATTATGTGAAAAATTCAAGACTGAAAGGAAAGTGAGTTTTGTAAGCTGTGGTGGAATTTGACCGCTCAAGGTGTTCTGTGAGAGGTCTAAAGACTCTAGCTGACTCAAGTTGCTTAATGATGTTGGAATTGCACCTGTGAAAGCATTATTGGACAAGTTGAGGATATGCAGTGATTTGAGTTCTCCAATTTCACGAGGTATTGATCCGTTGAATTTGTTGCATGAGAAATCGATCGAGGTGAAGACTGTTAAAATCTTTATCAGCTCTATCTCGAAACCTTTGTTGGTAATCGTAACTGTATCCTGATAATAAATCCCACTAGAGTTGTTCTGGAATTGAAGGTGATTGAGCTTTGATGAGGCATCATCTTCATTAGCCATCATTTCCTGCCAAGTTGTCAATGCTATCCCTGGTACATTTCCACTAAAATTGTTGTGAGCTAGGTCTATGATTTGAAGCATTGGCCAAGTGCCATTAATCTTGGGACATCCAATACCTCCATAAAATTTATTGGATCTCAAGATAAGGACACGCAAGGTGGATATGTCCTTCAAAAGGCATGGAAATGGACCTGTTATTTGATTCTTTCCAAGGTTCAGAACCTCTAATTGAGGGCAATTGACGAGTGATTTCAGAAACTGACTTTGTATATGATTTTCACTGATGTCTAGAGTCTGCAAACTGCAATTGTGAGACAACATGCCTACATTTCTAAAATTGTTTCTCCTTAAATTAAGTACCGAAAGAGTGCTCATTGTTGACAAGCAGTGAGGTACTGTGCCACTCAAGGAATTATTTGACATATCAAGAACCTCAAGGCTATCTGAATTGCATATTGATCTTGGGATGATCCCTTGAAGGTTATTACTAGCAACAGAGAAGAATCTGGTGTGAAGAATCATATCTTCAATGGTAGTCGGTATGGTAGAGCTGAAGTTGTTCCTTGAGTAATCCAGATAAAGTATGTGAGGTGACGAGAAAATTGGGATTTTCCCATGAAGCTTGTTGGAATGAAGGTCAAGGGTTTCCATATAAGTGAGATTGATTGTATGACCTTCTAGAGTTTCTAGAGAGTTGCATGAAAGATTTAGGTAAAAGAGATTATTGGACCTCCAAATCCAGTTGGGTATCTTGCCCTGTATCTGGTTATCTGAAAGATCTAAAGAAAGTAATTCAGATTGATTTCTCAAGAAATCAGGGAATGTTCTCAAGTTTAATGAAGCCAACAACAAATATTTGAACTGAGGATAGTAGGAATATGAGAAATTGGTAGCATCATGGCAAAGAAGCAAGCTGTTGTTTGAAAGATAAAGAGAAGAAAGATTTCTCAGATGTTGAAGACCATCTAGAGGAAATGAACCACTGAAATTGTTTGAAGAAAGAAAAAGATGATTAAGGCTCCGTAAATTAAAGATAGACATAGGAATTGGCCCTTCCAGATTGTTTCTACTCAAATCAAGGTATTTGACAGAGTAGGATGAGAGATTAGAAATTTCTGAAAAATGACCAGAGAATTGGTTGTTGGAAAGATCTACCCTACCCAGCAAGGGAAGAGAAAACAGAGCTGATGGAATATTCCCACTGAGCATATTGTAAGATAAGTCAAGAAGCAATAGGTTAGTAAGGTTTCCCCAGTGGATGCAATTAATATTACCTGTCAGACCATTGAAACCGAGATGTACTACTTCTAGATTCTTGGCCGCACTGAATGACGGAATTGAACCTTCAAAGTTGTTTCCATACATCAACAAAGAAACCAATTGCGTAAGGTTTGTCATTGACTTGGGCATTGATCCCGTGAAATTACAGTCTTCAATATGAAATGTGGACAACATTTTGAGGTTGCCAATAGAGTTTGGTAATGCCCCTGAAAATTTAGTCCCGCTTAGATCCAGGAATTGAAGAGATCCATTCTTTGGAAATTCTGGCAAGGAACCATCAAGGTTTACATTCATCAAAAAGCTAATCTCACGAAGAGAAGGTAATAGAAAGATCTCTTTCGGAAATGTTCCTTGCAAATTACAATAATCGAGAATCAAGGTTGTCAAGTTTGAAAAGTTGGCAAAGAATGCTGGAACTGGAGCAAAGATATTGTTCGATCCCAATTGAATCACGGAGAGAGATCGGAGGTTAGCAAGAGACTCGTGAAAAGGGCCTGAAAGATTACAAGAGGACAAGCTCAACACCCTGAGGTTGGGAAGGGAAGATGATATGGCTTGGCACCACTCACTCCCCTCTGCTGATATTTGGACATCATCAAGATACAACTCTCTAAGCTCTGTGAGATTCTCTACCAGCTTGTGTAAATTCAAGATCTCAAGGAACCCATATTTTTGAGAAATATCAAGAACTGCCAACCTCGTCAAGCGTGAAATCTCAATCGGGATTTGCCCTGAATAAGCATTGTGAGATAAATTTAGATACCTCAAATTCATGAGCTGCCCGACTGCAGATGGAATTGATTGAGAGCCGTTGCCGAGTTCGTTGTCCGCCAAATTGAGGCTTTGAAGATTTTGAAGATGGAAGAGACTGCTGGAATTGTCAATGCCACCTGAGATTGACTCACTGCTGAGGTCAATACCCAGAACACGGCCATTGGTGCTGCAAGTAACTCCGACCCAAGAGCAGCAATCGGTACTTGAGTTCCAGCTAATAAGCTTGGAGGAAAGAGAGGAATTGAATAAAAGGTTGCTCTTGAAATCGAGCAATGATTGTTGCTGGTCTGGAATGCACTTGCTATGAACTAGAGGGATAATGATGATGATGATACTAACCCAGAGTGTGACTAAGAGAAGGAAGAAATGTAGCCAAGTTTTCATTATGGATTAGCTTTTTAGAGACGTCTTGGTTAGGTGAAGAACTCTTAATGATTAGTGGCTTTTATAAGGTGGAATTGGAAAACTCCACGAGATTTGTAACCACAAAAAAAAAGTAATGATGGAATGTGAAAGACTTTAGCCCGACACTGATCATGAGAGTCGCAGTCAAACCGGGCCCTGGGTTCAGAAGTTGAAGTTGAATTTCTGGGTTGGAAAGTGTTAAAAATTCTAATATTTAGATAGCCCATGGAGCTTATTAAGTTTTTTTTTTTTCTTTAAGGGGCTACATATATTTCGAATGTCGAAATTGCATCATTTTCGATTTTTCGTAACTTATTTTTGGCAAGGTAGATGCATGATTAAGGAATGAGATGAGATAATTTATGAGGTCAGTAGAACACTCATATATCAATTGGTTTTTGATGGTCTGTAATTTGAGTTATGTCATCCGTTTAAAAAAGATCAGTTGATTTGTGGATACCTCTTCTTATACTCTAAGAGAGGTGATGGTATTTTGGTTACGGAAATGGTACGTGGAAATGGTTCCATGAGATTTGTGGTTGCTTGACTGTGAGGTCTTCTCCATCTGAAAAGGCTGTTTTATTGAAAGTTGCTTTCCTACTTTAATTCGGTTGATGTAGATGTTGATATGGAAGCTCAAAATAGTCTCTAAGATATTTGTGGCAAATACAGCACACAATAAATAAATAAATCAAAATGTATCTTCTGCTAATGACACCAGGCATATAACAATATATTTAAACTTGAAGTTCAACACCAAAAAATCAACCTTATACTCATCTCCAATCGCAACACCTAAAAAGCCTCCACCGAGATTCCATTTCAATCTCTATGATAGTATGATTAGTTGCTGCTAACAAACCTCATGCTGAGGATCTCTCATGTGTACTGGCAAAGAAAAAAAAAATCATATGCAATTTTCTTCTTTATTTTGCATACTCACCAACGAAACTCTAATTAAGTTGCATGTGTACGTAAGAGCCAATTATGTTAGAAAAAAAACATGAAAATTGCCTCAATTTATCAGAGTCAAATAGTAGTAGTAATTCGATAAAGTAATATCGAACCCTTTGGTTAAGACATATAACTGTGAAATTGCTTCAAGATTAATCAGGAAATTTGTGCATTCAGTATAACATTTAGAAACGCTAGGGGCTAGGGAATTTTGAGATTCTGCATAAATACAGTGAGTTTAATATCGTGGAAAAAGCCTCCATGAAATTGCTTGACTTTCAAGTCTTTTCCAATTTTTCCACGAATTAACCAGCTTGACTAATATGCACAAGTTAAGAGAAGACCGAAGGGCTAGGAAATTTCAGTGATTGAAGAGTATTGACCGAAAGCGACGGATGCCAAGAAATTAAGCCCTATAAAAGAAAAATCAAAGACGCTGAATAGTCACACTCACAGAACCGTGCTATACAAGCTGAGCTCTGTTGGAGGAGTCCGTGTTGACACATATTATTGACTTTGGGGTCATTTTGTAATATTCTGAAACTAGCATAATTAACAGAGATAGTGAATAGTTTTTAGATGGATTGTCAGGCAGGCTACAGCCCAGGCCCAATCAAAGGCCCAAATCAAACTGATCCTCCCCAGGTGGTTCCAGTCTCTCTGTCTCTCAGTCTCAGTATCAGTCAAAACCCTGTCTCCATTTCCAACCCTGCCAAAAACCAGAGCTTCAAAGCTCTCATCTTCCCATCAACTTCAACCCTTTTGAGGGCTGGTTCCGAAAACCCCCAAACCCACTCCCACCCATCAACCTCCTCTCCCTCGCCGACTCATTCTTCCCCAAAACCCCAACCCAGCAGAGGCCGTACCCGCCGGGCTGCTCCATTGATGTGGCTCAGGCCATTGGCTACAAGAGGCTTGAGAAGAGATATTATGATTGTAGGTTTTCGCAATAGAGCTTTGTGTTAAATGAGGAATGTGTTTGTTGGTTTGATTTTGCTAACGTTGGAGGTGCAGTGAATTTGTGTTGAATGAAGAATGTGTTTGTTGGTTTGATTTTTGTAATGTTAGATATCTATTGTGTCTATGAAATGGGATTCTAATGTTGAAATTGCAACCTTCATGTTGTTCTAATTAAGTACGTTTAGTTGTATTGCTGGTATTGGGTTTTGGGTGTTGGATAGGAAGCAATGCATGGTGTTCTTTTGATCTATGTTGTGATTATGTTGTTTATGATGGTGATCTATGTAGTGGCTCTGAGCTAACAACAATTTTGGAACAGGATCACATGCCAAGCAAATACATTTCTAAAGATCTTACGTATGCAGTAGTTGTGTCTATAATGTTCTATGAGATGTAAAACAACAACTTTTTTTACTTATCTCTTACTTATACACCATCTTCTTGTGAGAGCAGGCTCGAGTTCTCTAGAATTATCCCTGGTTTAAGGCCATGGGCGGTTTTGTGTGGAAAAGCAATGGATCAGATAACTTACGAGGGAGAGTGGTATCGCAAACCTCTTGGTACATACATGACTGGCCCTCCATACATTCGAGATTGGAATATGGATGTTCAGGTACAAACTTGCTTTTGCATCAATTTTACTTTCTTTTTGAGTTGTATTAATTTCAACAAAAGAATGTTAAACCAAATGTCATGCACCATCATTGTGAAAGCAAACACTTAATAAACTGGTTTGTTTATCCAAGATTCCCTTAATTTCTCATAACCCAAGGGAATGAAAAGGATATATACGATGATGCTTTTTGAAATCATTCTAGGATATTGAGTTTCTTATAAATGCCTTTTTTATGGACATTTTCTGGTCATTTTGTATATTCCCCTCTTTAGGGATGTGCATGTCCTTCTATTAATTCTTTCTTGTGTTTTTTGTGTGCTTAGACTGTATAGGATTTTTTTCAACCTAGGCACCCGAGTCTACCACAAATTGGAGGGAGCAATTCCTTGTTTTGATAAAGTAATGGAGAAGGTCCAAGCTGATTCTACTGCAACAGATCATAGGCGGAAGGCTAGAAGAGCTGCAGAGAAGCAAGCCGAGTTGGAAAAAGCCTTTGGTGGAATTCGAACTGGTCCTGAAAATGATTCTTGATCATATTTCCATGTACTGAATGGTAACATCCCAAATTCTCATTTGAGATTATAAAGTGGCTTGTGAATGCATGGAAGGATGGTTAGGCAGATATAAATGGAGAATTTTCCCCTTTCACTAGGAGCGATTGTAACTGTAAGTTCTGTAACAGCCTCCCTTCAAGTTTCAAATGGTTGATCTTTTGTCAACCCGGTATTCACAGTAGTAATGTGATTCTGAAGAGTACAATTATCTGTTTGTTGTGGTGATATGGAAATGCTATACATGGTTAATCTCAAAAGTTGAAAGTAAATTATTGTAATGTCGCGTTCATTCAAAATTGAGGATACATTCACACTTCAGCTCTATGAGACATTACGTTATCATGGTTCCTCGAAACCCTACTGTTTAAAAGCATTCAATATCACACTTAAGAGGTCCCGTTTGGATCTCTTATTAATGATGAGTTTCAATCGAAGTAATTTTGGGCTTATACGTGAACTCTGTTTTGTGCAATGTCTTCCTGTTTTTGTGTATTACAAGAACACTGACCGACTTCTCTGAAAACAAATGGAAAACCATCTTATCCAATGTAATACCAATGCTTTCTTTTGTGCTCCACAGTCAGATAAATAGTCTGATCATGTATCGGATGAACAACACCAATTTCAATGGCCTACAATGCTTCTTTATGTATTGGTCCAGCTTTGGAACATCCTGTACCTGGAAAATGTCCCATAGAGCACCTCCTTCACCTGCATCATCAACTTCTTCTTCCATGCAAGTGAGTCTCCTTTGACCAAAATTTCCGAAAATCTCTTTTTGGGTCTTGTTCCCTGTGCTTTCTCTCAACTCTTCTATAGCAGCAAGATGTTTAGGTTCAAGGGTCACTTCAGTAGCATGGGTCAGAATGTTAACTGCATCAGACATATCACAGTGAAGCTTTGTCACAGAATCTCCGCGTCCAAGTTCCTGAGCAACCCCATATGCAATGTATGTCTTTGGCCCCAAGTCAGGTTTGACAGCTCACAATAACAGGCTCACACCTCATCCAATGCCTCTGAAAATGCTCAAAATCCTCGGGTTGAATGCTTTCAGCCCTTGGACCACCCCTTCGGAGCACCTCTACAAGCTGCTTTTCTACACTTCACATCATCCACAGGGTTTATACATGAACAAGTTTCTTCACAAGTTTCACTACTAGCATGTAAAATTTTATAGCTCTCATCTATATTTTCAGCTTTCTCTACCAAATCCATGACTTTATTCCAGGAAACAAACATCTAAGTTCTAAACGATACTTACCGCAACCTTCCATGTGCTCTGGGGGGCAACGAATGCTTCCATCTTTATCTGCTTTCCATTCAAACTTTGACTTTGCAGAAGAAGACCTCAGCCTCCTAGTTCCCACACCATTCCTCTGAACAATCTTTCCCTCTTCGCCTTTCCCCTTTTGCCCTTCAATTCGATCACCAAAGATCAAATCTTTACGCTCTAAACCCTCCATAATACCCTTCCCCATCTTCTTTTTCCGACGCAGCCGCTTCAACATCACGGCCAGAGTCAGAGTCGGCTCTTCGTCTTCAATTCCCAAAATACCCTCGCCGCCCTTCTCCACCACACCGCCGCCGCTCTCTGTCATAAACCCGAGAGAACAACCCGTCTCTGTCGATCGCCGCCATCGCAAGAATCAAAGCCAGACCGTCACTCGTTGATGGAGAGAAAAGGGTTTGTGGATCTCTGTTTAGAGGGGTGTTTGGGAAACCGAGATCACAGAAGGGGTTTCAGATATGGCGGAAATTATGAGGAAGAAATTTGAAATTCAAAAGTGGCGCCATGAAATTGTGAAGGTGATTTGATGGAATTGTGACCAAGGTTTGGGATTTTGTTGTGGAAGAGTAGGAAGACGATGATGAAGAAGCCTCACTGATCATTTTATACAAGACTAGCTCCACTGGCTTACATGTGTTTTTCTTTTTGTTTTTTTTTTCCTAAGCAAGTACTGGAATGAGTGGGAATCCTTATTTTTCTGGGAAGAGGATTAAGTACACAATTTCGATGATACTTGCTAGTTCCTAATGTGGACCTAGCTAGAACTGTAGCTCCAGTTCGAGAAGAGTTGCTAGTGCTCCGACGGATTGGCTTGCTGTACAAGGTAACAGAAGAGGGTTGGATATTGAAAACTATATTCATCACCGTCTTTTTGTTCAGGTGCACAACAAAATGGTGGATTACCAACTCCGTAGAGCGTAGATAGATAATGCTTAGTTTCGGTTCAAAGAGTGAGAAATGAGATCAGGTGTGATCGTATTCCGTAGCCACTTTTTCGTGTTTCAAGTTTCAACATACAAAAGAGGAAGTTGCAATCTTATATGGTAAAAATCAAAATGATGAATATGTATTCATTTTTTTTTTTTTTAGTATTTTGTTTTCTTTAGGGTTGTGACTCATGTGAGATTCAGATTTGAAACCTCTATCAACATTTAGTTAGGGAGATTGCTAGACCAAATGATAGTTAGCAAATCTTCCTTGTAATGAGACATCAAAACCATATTATCAAAAGTAAAAAACATATGATCGAACCAAAATCCTCTAAAACATGCTAGTTTTTTTAGCCATTGTGTTAGGATCTCGTTCATTGTGGTTGATTCAACTCCCAGGAATAAATTAAACATTAACTATTTCCACAATCAATAGATTCTTTTCTTATATAACACTTTATAATCGCTACGAACTTTTCATTATTATAAACTCATTTACATAATATAGAGAGAACCATTTACTGAGAAACTAGAAAGTCAGAACTATGATCAAGCAATAGAATGCGTGATTTCTTTTTCATGATCCACAACTAGTAGAGTTATGCAATCTGATTTGCTGGTAAAGATATCGACTTCGGTTGGATTAATGATCCTGGATTGAGGCTTGATTCTGGTTGATTTGATTGCTTGTGTGGAGTGTGTCTATTCTGTCTTCTGCTTCAAATGCACAGATTGACATGCCATGGGCGCAATGTTACCTTTGTAAGCCTTGCACACATAGCCAGCAAAATTTTCGTAGTCCTGCATTTCATTAAGACAAAAGTTAATTTTGATTCAAAGAGAGAGATCGAACACGTGTGAGAAAAAACGGGAGATGGAGAAAAGAGGGATCTGAGAGAAAGAGAGAGAGGACCAACATTTCCAATAGGTTGATCGTTCAGAACCAGCCATGGTACAAACTTTAGAGGTGGATTGAGGTGCATGGTTTCATTGCCATAGTTTTGTTCAAGCTGCACTAATCCAACAATGTCAAACATAATGGACAACTTAATCATCATGAATTCTTGTAGATAGGATTAAATATGAAACCTTTTTTGCATTTGAACTGTTGTAGCAATTCAAAGTGGGTTTCTTAGGCAGTCCCAATGAACTGAAGCAATGCAAGTTTCCCACTCCTTGTGCCTTCCCTCTATGGCCAGAAATTCTATGCAGTAAATCAAAGCAAAGTGCTTGTTCTGCATCACAAACTCAAATTTCAAAACCATTTCTAACTCAATAAATTGATAATCTTTCTTTGGAACTCATTTTATCTCACCACATCATGCATAACATCGATAGCGCATGCTTCCAGAGAATTCAACTTACACCCATCTGGCCTATGCTGTGAAATTTGCACAGAAGGAAGAACAGATGCATCACTAATGATTTCATAAATAATGTTGCAGAAAATTTGAACCAATGAAGTTGGTAAAAAAAGTGATTAATATAAACCTGACAGAAAGCGGTGCTGTTGTTTGATTTGTTGGCGTATGCATCACTCCAAGGAACCAGTCTGAGATTGAGAATGGTGATGAGATCAACATAGAAAATCTTAGCAAGATTCTTGACGATGAAGGTTGCACAAGATGTGCTCAAAGAGTCATAGTAAAGCGAGAGAGTAACTTTCTGAGTAGCAACATAATAAGGAATAGTAAGCAGGAACATTGAACAGGTCAGACAAGTAAAGAATAGAGCAGATGCCATTTTTGCAGTTCAGATCTGTTTCAGCAGTGTTGTACTAGTAGTAACTAGTAAGTAGTTTCCCTCTTCTCTTTTAATTTCTTTTGTTGGGTTTGGTACTCTGATATTAATGATGGCCAGATCATAATCATATCTTTGGACAAGATTCTGCAATAAAATGAATGCCCCCTGTTATAGAATTTTGGGCAAAAAAGTCATCCAACCATGTGTGCATATCTTAAAGGCTTATTAGAGCTATGATCACCTAGAGAGCATCAGCATCAGCAACAGCAGGGTTATAGATCAATGGCACACCTGCCTGCTACTATCAGTTTACCATAACTTGATTTTCTCAATTATAAATAGATGATGGTGGCAGTGAAAAGCCCTCAGATTTTGACAAGAATGATTAAGCAGTAACAAACATGGATTCAAAAAACACACAAAACATAACACAATATCAGACCATAATACATTATAGGGTCAGCTTCAACAATGTCATATCAATCAACATTAGGTTCAATTATCATATGGAATGTCAATGTAAACTTTTTGCCAGATAGTCTGCTCCTCGGGCTTAATATGTAGAGTTTCTTCCTTGTTCTGCTAGGCAAACTTGAGAAATTGATTTTTCATTTCCAATTGATTCAGTCTTGTAGCGAATTGATCTGCAAGCTTCTGGAGATTTTCCTTTGTATGCCTTACAGATATAGGCCATAAAATTTTTGTAGTCCTACATAGAGAAAACTGGTCATGAGGGGGCAAAAATGAGGAATCAAGCAATCCGAAATGTGATTTGACTAACCTCTGCAAGTGGTTTATTATTGACAACCAGCCATGGCACAAATCTATGTGGTGGATTAAGCTGAGCAGTTTCCTTTGCATATTTTGTTTCAATCTATGCATCAATGCCAAATTGCCAATCCATGAAGAATAATTTTGTCAAGTCTCAAATGATGAAGCAGTGCAAAAACAGCAAGAACAAAATAGGATTGAAAGAGAACTGACCTGATTGCCATATCCACTGTTGTAGCAATCAATAGGTACAGTCCCCAACTTCGACATTTTGAAAGCAATCGGCCCATTTACTGTGTTTGTTCTGCAACGTGAGCCTCTCAACGCAGTGGATGAATGTAAAATGCTGATTCTGCAATAAAATTAATCCATCAGAAATAGTAACCAAACCAAAGTTCAAGGGTCATCTGTACATGTTTGGAACAAAGTGTTTGAAGTCTGTATGATAAGCTTTACCACATCAGGATAGATGGTGATGGTGCAGGCCTCAATTGTGTTGAGCAAGCATTCATCTGTTCCATTCTGTAAAGCACAAAAAGGGTCAAAAGAATAATCATTGAGCTACAAAACTGATTGGCGTATTAAAGTTCAAAAACCTCATATGATTTGACAGAGTTCTCACTTAACCTTTACTAAACAAATTGCACGAACACTACTCCCCCATATTTAGTGCATTCTCATTCAGTCATTCTGACCTTGTACTTCGAAAGTTCACAACTTATCATATGTAGCCCTTTGAGATTTAATATGGTTGCACATAACTCTCATCCTGAACCCACACATGGATCATGAAAATGTCCAAAATACCCTATCTCTGTTGGTGTGTGATTATGTCGTTTGATTAAACTAGATGGACATTTTAGTGATTCTATTTTGGACATTGTAAATGTAAATTATAGAAATAAAGAGGTAAAATTGTAAAATAAGATTAACACATGGTGATGCAGAGAGGATGGCGGCTCAATTTGAACAACAGTTAGACCGTGCTAAAGGAGGAAAACGAAAAGTGACTAGTAGACAGGAAATGGCAGTTCGGTGTCTGATTGGGACGCACCTTACCTTTCCGGAAAGGGAATCGCGCCAGAAACAAGACTCATGGATTTGCCATGAGCTGTAGCATTTTTCGGGCTTTCGGGATCGTTTAGGGCCTCAAAACGGCATTTTTCTATTTTACCCGTTTTTGGTTTTCTTAGTTATTTTTGGATTGTTTTCGTTTTTATCCATGGGCCTTAGGGTTTCGTTGTTAGTCGCCCTAGGGTACTTTTCTCTTATTTATGCAGCCGCAAGCGGCTGCAGAACGCATCTTTCAACTTTTAATCAATATAATAGAGATTTTCTCTTTTATCTCTGGTGGACTCCAGAATCTTTTGCTTAGGTTTATTGCTGGTAAACCTAGTTATCAATCCGACTGCGTCAGGTGGTATCAGAGCAGGTCTTCCCTGTCTCTTTTATTTGCCTTAGTAGCAATGGGTGAAGTTACGAAATCTGATATTGAAGCTCTTACAGCAGCGTTTACCGCTGCCATCAATTCCATGAATAATCAGATTGGAGAAATTCGTGGATTGTTGGGCGAGAGGAACAACAACAACAATAATCGGCGTAGAGATGGGGAAGGAGGCCAGCGAGTTAGGGCTCCACGTGGTGAAGTTGTTGATAATACATCAGAATCTGAGCCTGAAGAAGAAATTTTACAACAAGAGCAACATGGACAAGCTGACCAGGATTACAAAGTCAAGGCCGAAATTCCTTTCTTTTCGGGCAATTTGGGTGTAGAAGATTATTTGGATTGGCAGCTTCAGGTGGACAGATTCTTTGAGATTATGGAAGTGCCTGAACACAAGCAAGTTAAGCATGTTGCCTGGAGATTGAAGAGTACTGCTGCAGTATGGTGGGATAAGTTGCAGAACACTCGAAAGAAGCAGAGGAAGCAGGGTGTTAGAACGTGGCGAAGAATGAAGCAGTTGATGATGGAGAGGTTCTTGCCCGATGATTATGAGCAGATTCTATATAGGTTGTATATTGAATGTGTCCAGGGAACTAGGACAGTGGCTGATTATACGGCTGAGTTCTTACGCTATTCAGAGCGTAATGAATTGGGAGAGACTGAAGGCCAGAAGGTGGCTCACTATATCAGTGGGCTGAAGCCTTCCATTCAGGAGAGAATTGGGTTACAAACTGTTCATACTATGGCCGAAGTGACAAACCTAGCATTGAAAGCAGAGTTGTTGGAGAAACCTTCACGAGCTTCTTCTTTCCAGAGGTATAACTACCAAAGGAGTGCAGATTTGGTTAATGCCTCAACTGCCAAGGGTATAACTACGCTGCAGAGAGCAGAAAACGCCTTTAAAGCTTCTAATCCTCCTTTTAAAGGCGCGGGCAGTTCTAACACTTCTAGTGGTGTTCAAAATAGAGCCCCGAATCAGAGGTTCAATAATCCTTATGCTAGACCTACAGGAGATGTCTGTTATCGATGCAACAAGCCTGGGCATAGATCTAATATGCGTCATGAGAGGAGACAAACTGCCCTTATAGATGATTATGATGAGGATGAAGAAGAAGTTAGGAGAGATGGCGATTATGATGGAGCTGAGTTTGCGGAGGAGGAATCTCCTGAGAAGGTTAACATTGTGTTGCAGCGGGTTCTACTATGTCCTAAAGAAGAGGGGCAGCGGCGCAATATTTTCAGGTCACTTTGTTCCATTAATAACAAAGTGTGTAATTTAATTGTGGATAATGGGAGCTGCGAAAATTTTGTAGCCAAGAAACTGGTGGAGTATTTGCAGTTACCGGCGCAGCCTCATGAGGCACCTTATTCCCTCGAGTGGGTCAAGAAAGGTCCACAAGTTCGAGTTGTTGAATCCTGCAAAGTGCCGGTATCCATTGGTAAGCATTATAAAGATGAAGTTTTGTGCGACATTATTGATATGGATGCTTGTCATATTTTGTTTGGCCGACCTTGGCAATATGATGTGGATGTTACTTATAAAGGCAGGGACAATGTGATGTTGTTTATGTGGAATAACCATAAAATTGCTATGGCTCATGTGTGTCAATTTGAGAAATCTGATGTGAAGAAAGGGGAGAGTTTCCTGACCTTATCTAGCAGTGAACTTGAGATGGAGAGGGCCTTTAAAGAATCTGAGGTTTTCTGTCCAGTGGTGATAAAGGGGTTGTTGTCTGCAGAAAAGGAAGAAGTGGTGATTCCCAAAGAAGTACAGGACATGTTGGGAGATTTTGAAGAGTTGATCTCGGATGAGTTGCCCAACGAGCTGCCACCTATGAGAGACATTCAACATCAGATTGATTTGGTGCCTGGAGCTAGCTTGCCCAATCTGCCACATTACCGAATGAGTCCCAAGGAGAATGAGATTTTGAGAGAGCAGATTGAAGACTTGTTGAAAAAAGGGTTCATTCGAGAGAGTATGAGTCCTTGTGCAGTTCCAGTCCTCCTTGTTCCTAAGAAGGGCAATCAATGACGAATGTGTGTTGATAGCAGGGCCATTAACAAGATAACTGTGAAGTACAGGTTTCCTATTCCTCGTTTGGAAGACATGCTTGATGAGCTAGAAGGTTCCAAAGTGTTTACCAAGATAGACCTTCGAAGTGGATATCACCAGATTCGAATCAAGCCAGGAGATGAATGGAAGACAGCTTTTAAGAGCAAGGATGGCTTGTACGAGTGGATGGTTATGCCATTCGGGTTGTCTAATGCACCCAGCACTTTTATGAGGCTTATGAACCAGGTTCTTCGCCCTTTTATAGGTTCCTTTGTAGTAGTGTATTTTGATGATATACTGATCTATAGCAGGACCAAAGAAGAACATCTGGTGCATTTGAAGCAGGTTTTGGAAGCTTTACAGGAGAATAAACTGTACATCAACTTAAAAAAATGTACATTCTGCACCAGCAAGTTATTATTTCTGGGATTTGTGGTTGGAGAAGAAGGCATTCAGGTTGACGAAGAAAAGGTACGAGCAATAAGAGAATGGCCAGCTCCAAAAACAGTTTCTGAAGTGCGGAGTTTCCATGGTTTAGCCACTTTCTACAGAAGATTTGTGAAGAATTTCAGTACCATTACTGCCCCTATTACTGAATGTTTGAAGAAAGGCAAATTCCAATGGGGAGAGGAACAAGAGAAAAGTTTTGCTTTAATCAAGGAGAAACTTTGTACTGCACCAGTTCTTGCTCTTCCTAATTTTGACAAGATATTCGAGGTTGAATGTGATGCTAGTGGCGTGGGAGTAGGTGCTGTGTTGTCACAAGAGAAGAAACCAGTAGCATTCTTTAGTGAAAAGCTGAGTGAAGCTCGTCAGAAGTGGAGTACTTATGACCAAGAATTTTATGCAGTGTTCCGGGCATTGAGGCAATGGGAGCACTACCTGATTCAGAGGGAGTTCGTACTGTTCACCGATCACCAAGCCTTGAAGTACCTCAATAGCCAGAAAACTGTGAATAAAATGCATGCAAGGTGGGTGAGTTTTCTGCAGAAATTTCCTTTTGTGATTCAACATAAATCTGGTACTCTTAACCGGGTCGCAGATGCTTTGAGTAGGAGGGCGTCCTTACTGGTCACTTTAGCTCAGGAGATCGTGGGGTTTGATCTCTTGAAGGAGTTGTATGAGGAAGATGTTGATTTCAAAGCGATTTGGGCCAAGTGCAGCAATAACAATGCAGTCGCAGATTTTTATGAGAATGAAGGATATTTATTCAAGGGCAACAGACTTTGTATCCCTAGTTCTTCATTGAGGGAAAAACTGATCAGAGATCTGCATGGAGGAGGATTGAGTGGGCACTTGGGCATAGACAAGACTATTGCTAGTCTTGAGGAGAGGTATTTCTGGCCACAGTTGAAGAAGGATGCAGGAACTATTGTGAGAAAGTGCTACACCTGCCAGGTATCTAAGGGTCAGTCCCAAAATACAGGTCTTTATCTACCTTTACCTGTTCCTGATGACATTTGGCAGGACCTTGCTATGGATTTTGTGTTGGGCTTACCCCGTACCCAAAGGGGAGTGGATTCAGTGTTTGTGGTAGTTGACAGGTTCTCTAAGATGGTGCATTTCATCGCATGTAAGAAGACTGCTGATGCTTCTAATATAGCTAAACTGTTCTTCAGGGAAGTGGTTCATTTGCATGGAGTACCCAAGTCCATTACATCTGACAGAGACACCAAGTTCCTTAGCCATTTCTGGATTACTTTGTGGAGGATGTTTGGAACGTCTTTGAACCGTAGTAGCACAGCCCATCCTCAAACGGATGGTCAGACAGAGGTTACTAACAGAACTTTGGGTAACATGGTCCGGAGCGTTTGTGGAGATCGGCCCAAACAGTGGGATTATGCTTTGCCCCAAGTGGAGTTTGCTTATAACAGTGCTGTGCATAGCGCCACAGGGAAGTCACCATTCTCCTTAGTTTATACTACTGTTCCTCAACATGTGGTTGATCTTGTGAAGCTTCCTAAAGTTCCTGGAGTTAGTGTTGCTGCTGATAGTATGGCTAGAGATGTACAAGCTGTTCGGGATGAAGTTAAGGCCAAGCTGGAAGCAACTAATGCTAAGAATAAAGCTGCAGCTGATAAACATCGCAGAGTGAAATTGTTCCAAGAAGGTGATGACGTGATGGTATTTCTGAGGAAGGAGAGATTTCCTGTTGGTACCTATAACAAGCTGAAACCCAGAAAATATGGTCCTTTTAAGGTGCTGCGGAAGATTAACGACAATGCTTATGTTGTCGCTCTACCTGATTCTATGGGTATCTCTAACACTTTTAATGTGGCTGACCTGCATGAGTTTCGTGAAGATGAAGTTCTTTATCCATATGAGAACTCGGGGTCGAGTTCTTCGGAGGTGGAGGAGACTGATGCAGAGAGGATGAAGGCTCAATTTGAACAACAGTTAGACCGTGCTAAAGGAGGAAAACGAAAAGTGACTAGTAGACAGGAAATGGCAGTTCGGTGTCTGATTGGGACGCACCTTACCTTTCCCGAAAAGGAATCGCGCCAGAAACAAGACTCATGGCTTTGCCATGAGCTGTAGCATTTTTCGGGCTTTCGGGATCGTTTAGGGCCTCAAAACGGCATTTTTCTATTTTACCCGTTTTTGGTTTTCTTAGTTATTTTTGGATTGTTTTCGTTTTTATCCATGGGCCTTAGGGTTTCGTTGTTAGTCGCCCTAGGGTACTTTTCTCTTATTTATGCGGCTGCAGAACGCATCTTTCAACTTTTAATCAATATAATAGAGATTTTCTCTTTTATCTCTGGTGGACTCCAGAATCTTTTGCTTAGGTTTATTGCTGGTAAACCTAGTTATCAATTCGACTGCGTCACATGGGCATGTAATTTAAAAGATGGAAAGATAAGGCGGCGCTCGTGACACACTGACATCACTAGGAACGACGTCGTTGAGGACGTAACAGACAATGAGGTAGCTATCAGCTGGAACACAATGAGTGAGTAGCTGAAAATAAAAGAAGGGGGAGCAATTGGGGGTTTGAGAAAGCTGACCTGGCAGGCGAAGCAGAAATCAGAATTGAGCCAAGCGTTGCCCCAAGGGACCATTCTGAGATTGACGATGGAGATGAGCACATTCTGGAAGATCTTGGCCAAATGGTTCACTATGAAATCGGCACAATAAGGACACAGAGTCTCGTAGTAGAGAGTCACGCTCACATTCTCAGCAGCATAAGATTGAGATGGGTTTGATACCAGGAAGAAGAAGAAGAGGAAGAGTTTGGTAAAACCCATTTGGGAAGATTAGATCACAGGGCTTGGCTTGAGACTGTGTGTGGTTTATATGTATGAACTATTTGTCCCATTGGGAGTTAAACTGTACTGAATGCTTGTAATTAGACCATCGCTTGGGTTGTGGGGTGGCCTCACCTCTATCCATGTGGGTGCCCATATAATCTTTTTGCTTTCTTTTTGGAGAAATTTTTGCTTTCTTTCTCTATGGGTTTCAACCAAAAAGCCTTCATTGTTCCTCCTGATGACATGACAGACTATCAAACGAAGAGCGTTTGTATTGGCAGATAATTACCTGCTAAATGTTTCAGTTTATGTCACTAATTGAGGAAGTTAGTAGAGAACTCGCCAAAAATTATAAATTAGCCGGATGCTGACCGGAGATTAGAGAAAAGTAGTTTACAGAACAACTTTTTCTTTTGACACTCTTCAATGGCTTCCCAAAAAATTTCCATTACATGTTCAAAAGTTCAAATATCTATAATTTTTTTGTCAGAATTTCAATAGTTTTCTTATATAATATATTATCTAGAATTAAATAAAAACATAACACAAAAAGTACATACCTTAATCATTATATATATATAATTTTTTAAAACTGATTTTTTCTTCTTATTATAGAAGCGAGTTAAGAGAGTAATCTATCCTCTTACTCGAAATTTTATTAAATGAAAAAGAAAATACATAAGAGAAAGAGAGACTTGGCCAAAATCTTTCTCACCAACAAAACAAAAGAAACTAAAGAGAAACACTCTTAAAATTAGTCAATAGGCAACAAGCGGAATTTAAAGACATTAAGAAGAAATCAACTGCTGGAACCTTTGAGTCATCAGACCATCCAAGCCGACGACAGAGTTGGGTTTATTGCTCTTGACAACCATTTCAACGTCTCCAGTACCTTTCGCCTATGAACGCATGTCTTCTGTGATGACCAAACCTGTGTTCTAGCTGAGGAAATATCTTCACAAGAATGTTATACATAGCTCTATAATACCATTTCCTCCATCTCTTGCAAAACAAAAGTGACCCAATGGCAATTCCGAACCCACATGTAAATCCAATCTCAACAATGATGATATTCCAATCAATCTCATCTCCAGAACTTGGATGGCTTCCTTTCGTTGCCGAAGGTGACAACCTTGTTCTGTTTTCTTCAGTCAAATGAGGCCCGAATAAATTTTTGTTTCCTTCAAAGGAAGATTTTGGAAATGTTGGAAACTGGTTACTGCTCGGAATCTTGCCGACCAATTGATTATGTGAAAAATTCAAGACTGAAAGGAAAGTGAGTTTTGTAAGCTGTGGTGGAATTTGACCGCTCAAGGTGTTCTGTGAGAGGTCTAAAGACTCTAGCTGACTCAAGTTGCTTAATGATGGTGGAATTGCACCTGTGAAAGCATTATTGGACAAGTTGAGGATATGCAGTGATTTGAGTTCTCCAATTTCATAAGGTATTGATCCGTTGAACTTGTTGCAGGAGAAATCGATCGAGGTGAAGACTGTTAAAATCTTTATCAGCTCTATCTCGAAACCTTTGATGGTAATAGTAACTGTATCCTGATAAATCGCAATATGCTTATCATCCTGAAATTGAAGGTGATTGAGCTTTGATGAGGCATCATCTTCATTAGTCATCATTGCCTGCCAATTTGTCAATACTATCCCTGGTACATTTCCACTAAAATTGTTATGAGCGAGGTCGATGATTTGAAGCATTGGCCAAGTGCCATTAATCTTGGGACATCCAATACCTCCATAAAATTTATTGGATCGCAAGATAAGGACACGCAAGGTGGATATGTTCTTCAAAAAGCATGGAAATGGACCTGTTATTTGATTTTTTCCAAGGTTCAGAACCTCTAACTGAGGGCAGTTGACAAGTGATTTTAGAAACTGACTTTGTATCAGATTCTCACTGATGTCTAGAGTATGCAAACTGCAATTGTGAGATAACATGTCTATACTTCTAAGATTGTTTCTCCTTAAATTAAGTACTGAAAGAGTGCTCATTGTAGTCAGGCAGTGAGGGACCGTACCACTTAAGGAATTATTGGATAGATCAAGAATCTCAAGGTAAAGTGAATTGCATATTGATCCAGGAATTATCCCCTGAAGGTTGTTGCTTGCGACATAGAAGAATCTGGTTTGAAGAAGCATATCTCCAATGGTAGTTGGTATGGTAGAGCTGAAGTTGTTCCTTGAGTAATCCAGATAATACATGTTAGGTGACGATGAAATTGGGATTTCCCCATGAAGCTTGTTGGAATGAAGGTCAAGGAATTGTATAGAAGTGAGATTGATTGTATGACCTTCTAGAGTTTCTAGAAAGTTGCTCGAAAGATTTAGGAAATAGAGATTATTGAACCTCCAAATCCAGTTGGGTATCTCGCCATGTATCTGGTTATCTGAAAGATCTAAAGAACGTAATTCAGATTGATTTCTCAAGAAATCAGGGAATGTTCTCAAGTTTAATGAGGCCAACGACAAATCTTCAAACTGAGGAAAGTAGGAATATGATAAATTGGTAGCATCATGGCTAAGAAGCAAGCTGTTGTGTGAAAGATCAAGAGAAGAAAGATTTCTCAGATGTTGAAGACCATCTAGAGGAAATGAGCCGCTGAAATTATTTGAAGAAAGATAAAGATTAGTAAGGCTCCGTAAATTAAAGATAGACATGGGTATTGGCCCTTCCAGATTGTTTCGACTCAAATCAAGGCCTTTGACAGAGTAGGATGAGAGATTAGAAATTTCAGGAAAATGACCAAAGAATTGGTTGTGGGAAAGATCTATCACATGCAGCAAGGGAAGAGAAAACAGAGCTGATGGAATATTCCCATCGAGCATATTGCCAGCTAAGATGAGAAAGGATAGATTAGTAAGGTTTGCTCGGTGGATGCAGTTAATATTACCTGTCAGAACATTAAAAGCGAGGTCTATTACTTCTAGATTCTTGGCCCCACTGAGTGACGGAATTGAACCTTCAAAGTGGTTTTCATACATCCGCAAAGAAACCAATTGCGTAAGGTTTGTCATTGACTTGGGGATTGATCCTGTGAAATTACAGGCTGTAATATCAATTGTGGACAACATTTTGAGGTTGCCAATAGAGTTTGGTAATGCTCCTGAAAAATTAGTCCCGTTTAGATCCAGGTATTGAAGAGATCCATTCTTTGGAAATTCTGGCAAGGAACCATCAAGTTCGTCATTTCCTGAAAGGCTTATCACAAGAAGAGAAGGTAATTGAAAGATCTCTTTCGGAAATGTTCCTTGCAAATTACAATCATAGAGAATCAAGGATGTCAAGTTTGAAAAGTTGGCAAAGAATGCTGGAACTGGAGCAGAGATATTGTTCCATCCCAATTGAATCACGGAGAGAGATCGGAGGTCAGCAAGAGACTCGTGAAAAGGGCCTGAAAGATTACAATAGGAGAAGCTCAACACCCTGAGGTTGGGAAGGGAAGATGATATGGCTTGGCACCACTCACTCCCCTCTGCTGATATTTGGACATAATCAAGATACAACTCTCTAAGCTCTGTGAGGTTCTCTACCAGCTTGTGTAAATTTGAGATCTCAAGGAACTCATAAATATCCTCATAGGGATCAACGATGAAATAATTATAAGAAATGTCAAGAACTGCCAATTTCGTCAAGCGTGAAATCTCAATCGAGATTTTCCCTGAATAAGCATTGGAAGATAAATTTAGATACCTCAAATTCATGAACTGCCCGACTGCAGATGGAATTGATTGAGAGCCGTTGCCGAGTTCGTTGTCCGCCAAATTGAGGCTTTGAAGATTTTGAAGATGGAAGAGACTGTTGGAATTGTCAATGCCACCTGAGATTGACTCACTGCTGAGGTCAATACCCAGAACACGGCCATTGGTGCTGCAAGTAACTCCGACCCAAGAGCAGCAATCGGTACTTGAGTTCCAGCTAATAAGCTTGGAGGAAAGAGAGGAATTGAATAAAAGGTTGCTCTTGAAATCGAGCAATGATTGTTGCTGGTCTGGAATGCACTTGCTATGAACTAGAGGGATAATGATGATGATGATACTAACCCAGAGTGTGACTAAGAGAAGGAAGAAATGTAGCCAAGTTTTCATTCTGGATTAGCTTTTTAGAGATGTCTTGGTTAGGTGAAGAACTCTTAATGGTTAGTGGATTTTATAAGGTGGAATTGGAAAACTCCACGAGATTTATAACCACAAAAAATAATAATAATAATAATATTAAATTACTGACCATGAGAGTTGCAGTCACACTGTGGGCTCTGGGTTCAGATGTTGCTTTTGAATTTCTGGGCTGGAAGGTGTTGAAAATTCTAATATTTAGATAGTCCATGCAACTAATTAAGTTGGAGGCTACATATATTTCAAATGTCGACATTGCATCTTTTTTGTAACTTTTTTTTGGCAAGCTAGATGCATGATTAAGGAATGAGATGAGATAAGTTATGGGGTCATAGAATATTCATATATCAATTGATTTTTGATGGTCTGTAATTTGAGTTATGTCATCCGTTTAAAAAAGATGTGGTGTTTGTGAATACCCCCTATACGCTAAGAGAGGTGATGGTATTTTGGTAACGGAACTGGTACCGTGGAAAAAGGGTTCCATGAGATTTGTGGTTGCTTGACTCTGAATTCTTCTTCATTTGTAAATGTTGTTTTCTTGAAAGTTGCTTTCCTACTTTAATTCAGTAGATGTAGATGTTGATATGGAAGCTCAAAATAGTCTCCAAGATATTTGTGGCAAATACAGCACTCAAAAAATAAATAAATCAAAATGTAGCTTCTGCTAATCACACCAGGCATATAACAATATATTTAAACAGTTAAACTTGAAGTTCAACACCAAAAAAATCAACCTCATACACTGGGATTCTATTTCGATCTCTATGGTAGTATGATTAGTTGCTGCTAACAAACCTCATGCTGAGGATCTCTCATGTGTACTGGCAAAGAAAAAGAAAAGAATTATATGCAATTTCCTTCTTTATTTTGCATACTCACTAACGAAACTCTAATTAAGTTGGATGTGTACATAATAGCCACTTATGTTAGAAAAAACATGAAAATTGACTCAGTTTATCAAAGTCAAATAGTAATAGTAATTCGATAAAGTAATATCGAATCCTTTGGTTAAGACATATAACTGTGAAATCGCTTCAAGATTAATCAGGGAATCTATGCATTCGTTATGACCTTTAGAGATGCTAGAGAATTTTGAGATTCTGCATAGATACGGTGAGTTTAATATTGTGGAAAAAGCCCCCATGAGATTGCTTGACTTTCAAGTCTTTCCCAATTTTTCCACAAATTAACTAGCTCGACTAATGTGCCAAAGTTAAGAGAAGACCGAAGGCTAAGAAATTTCAGTGATTGAAGAGTATTGACCGAAAGCGACGGATATCAAGAAATTAAGCCCTATAAAAGAAAAATCAAAGATGCTGAACAGTCACACTCACAAAACCGTGCTATACAAGCAGAACTCTGTTGAAGGAATCCATGTTGACTCATATTGTAGACTTTTCGATCATTTTGTAATATTCTGAAAAAAAAACATCACCAATGGTCACTGAGTTATGACTTATTCGACACTTAACTCATTGTATTTTCAACAATATCACTTAACTCACTCAGTTTTACATCCGTCTTTCACTTAACTCACTGTCGTTAATTATGCCCTTAAAAGCTATTAAAATTGAGGGTATATTTGTCTAAACACTAAAAACTCAGTGACCATTGGTGATATTTTTCTTATTCTGAAACTAGCATAATTAACAAACGTCAAGGTTGGCGTATAAGAGGACAAGCTGGAAAGCAAGAAGAACTCAAGAAAGAGATAGTGAACAGTTTTGAGATGGATTGTAAGGCAGGCTACTGCCCAGGCCCAATCAAAGGCCCAAATCAGACTGATCCTCCCCAGGTGCTTCTACTCTCTCACTCAGTATCAGTCAAAACCCCGTCTCCATTTCCAACCTTACCAGAAACCAGAGCTTCAAAGCTCTCGACTTTCCTCCAATGGCTTCCATCAACTTCAACCCTTTTGAAGGCTGGTTCCGAAAACCGCCAAACCCACTCCCACCCCTCAACCTCCTCTCCCTCGCCGACTCATTCTTCCCCAAAACCCCAACCCCCACCCCCCAATTCGCCTCCCTCAGCCTCTCAAACCCCTTCAAATCCCCCAGAAAAACCGACCCGAAATCCGAACCGGAGCAGGAAAAACCCGGGCACTACACCCAGATGCTGGAGCAGTTCTTCTGGGAATGCGAGAACCTACCCGATTACAGACACACTCCGGAAGTGGACAAGATTCTAGACTCCGACCCGATTCTGGAGAAGAAGGAAAACCCGACCGAGGAGGAGATTAGAGAGAACGAGAAGTTCTGGGAGGAGTTTCGGGCCAGCCCGGTAATCAAGTTCTTGACCCGGGCCGAGCAGATTGCCGATAAGATCAATGAAATGGAGCTGAAGGAGAACGACAGGCCGTACAGGAGTGAGGACAAGAAGCTGTGGCAGGCTGTGCCGAATGTTATTGGGCCGGACGGGAGGCCCATGCCGAGGAAGGCGATCAAGACGAAGAAGGAGTCAGATGATAAGTTCTGGGATTTTGCAAGGCAGTTCTTTTTCGGGCTTTGGGGGTTCCAGCAGAGGCCGTACCCGCCGGGCCGCCCCATTGATGTGGCTCAGGCCATTGGGTACAAGAGGCTGGAGAGGAGATACTATGATTGTAAGTTTTCGCAATAGAGCTTTGTGTTAAATGAGGAATGTGTATGTTGGTTTGATTTTGCTAATGTTGCAGGTGCAGTGAATTTGTGTTGAATGAAGAATGTGTTTGTTGGTTTGATTTTCATAATGTTAGATATCTATTGAGTTTTTGAAATGGGATTCTAATGTTGAAATTGCATCCTTCATGTTGTTCTAATTAAGTACGTTTAGTCGTATTGCTGGTATTGGGTTTTGGGTGTTGGATAGGAAGCATTGCATGGTGTTCTTTTGATCTATGTTGTGGTTATGTTGTTTATGATGGTGATGTTATGTTGATACAGTTGCCATGAGGAGTGGTGGGTGGTTCTATAAGGACCGGTTAGGTCGAACAAGAGGTCCATTGGAGCTTATAACACTCAAAACAGCATGGGGTGCTGGGATTATTGATAAACACACATTCATTTGGGGTGAGGATATGGATGAATGGGCTCCGATTCACATGGTTTATGGGATGGAACGTGCTATTGCCACCTGGGAAGGTATGCTAACTGTTTCCTTTCCCCCTACATCTGTTTTTAAGTTTCCACTGTTTTTTCTAAGAAATAGGACTCAATGCACACGCCCGTTAAATTGGTATTCCATGCAGTGTTAGGAAAGCTAATGTGTTGACATCAATTTTATTAGTCTCATCCCTATGAGCATGTCTGCTGTACAAGTACTATACTTGTATATGAAGCCAATTTTGTGGAACTTATCAACTATAAGAAGCATTTTTCACATACATGAAGCATGTAGGAGTGCTATTACTGATTTACTTTTGTGCTTTTGATAAATTGATTCTTGGTTTTATGATTGGGTGATCTGCAGTTAGACTCGGTGCTGCTGCAACTGCTTTTATTCACAAACTACAAAAAGGAATCCCTCCTTGGGTTCCACTAAAGGGATTTGAGGATAAAACCTATAAGCAATTACAAGAAGAGGCTGTAGAAAGCAAGAGACGTGACTTAGCAGTACTTGAAGCAAATGATGGTGTTTGGCCGGGTGTTAGAACTCCGAGTCATGCGTTATTTCTTTGGGCTAGTGGCTCTGAGCTAACAACAATTTTGGAACAGGATCACATGCCAAACAAATACATTCCTAAAGATCTTAGGTATGCAGTAGTTGTGTCTATAATGTTCTATGAGATGTAAAACCACAACTCTTTTTACTTATCTCTAACTTATACACCATCTTCTTGTGAGAGCAGGCTTGAGCTCTCTAGAATTATCCCTGGTTTAAGGCCATGGGAGGTTTTGAGTGTGGAACAAGCAATGGATCAGATAACTTATGAGGGGGAGTGGTATCGCGAACCTCTTGGTACATACACGACTGGCCCTCCATACATTCGAGAATGGAATATGGATGTCCAGGTACACACTTGCTTTTGCATCAGCTTGGTTAATTTTAGTTTCTTTTGAGTTGTATTAATTTCAACAGAAGAATGTTAACCAAAGGTCATGCACCATCAGTGAGAAAGTAGACGCTTAATAAACTTGTTTTGTTTATCCAAGGCTCCCTTAATTTCTCATAAGTCATAACCCAAGGGAATAAAAAGGATATATACGATGATGCTTTTTGAAATCATTCTAGGATATTGAGTTTCTTATAAATACCTTTTCATGACATTTTGTGGTCAGTTTGTATATTCCCCTCTTTAGGGATGTGCATGTGCTTCTATTAATTCTTTCATGTGTTTTTGTGTGCTCAGAGGCTGTATAGGATCTATACGAACCTAAGCACCCGAGTCTACCAGAAACTGGAGAGATCAATTCCTGGTTTCGATAAAGTGATGGAGAAGGTCCAAGCTGATGCTGCTGCAAGAGATCAGAGGCGGAAGGCTAGAAGAGCTGCAGAGAAGCAAGCCGAGCTGGAAAAATCCTTTGGTGGAATTCGAACTGGTCCTGAAAATGACCCTTGATCATATTTCCGTGTACTGAATGGTAACATCCCAAATTCCCATTTTTGGGATTATAAAGTGGCTTGTGAATGCATGGAAGGATGGTTAGTTAGGCAGGTATAAATGGAGAACTTTTCTCGTTTCACTAGGAGCAATTAACTGTAAGTTCTGTATCAGCCTCCCTTTTCAAGTTTCAATTTTTGTAAGAGACCATGGCAAATAGTTGATCCTTTTGTCAACCCGATATTCACGATAGTAATGTGATTCTGAAGAGTCCAATTTTCTGTTTGTTATGGTGATGTCGAAATGTTTATACATGATTAATCTCAAAAGTTGAAAGTAAAAATTGTAATGGCAAGTTCATTCATAATTAAAGGTATACATTCACACCTCAGCTTTATGATACATTGCATTATCATGGTTCCGCGAAGCTCTAGTGTTTAAAAGCATTCAACCGCACAATTCAGAGTTCTCTTGTTCGAATCTCTCATAAACGATGAGTCTCGATCGAAGTTATTTTGGGCGGATGCATGAACTCTGTTCTGTGCAATGTCTTCCTGTTTTTGAGTGTTACAAGAAGTCAAGAACACTGACCGACTTCTCTAAAAACAAAGGAAAAACCATCTCATGATCTTATCCGATGTAATACCAGTGCGGTGGAATTTTCAACTCCGACAAGGATAGCTTTTCCAACCGACCTTTTTTGTGGGAACACACCTAGATGCTCAGACTAGGACACGTGTTTCCTCGTCGCTGACCATGCTTTTCCAGGAGACAACAGTTACGAAGTACGTGTAACAAAACCAGAGCTCCTTTATTAAAAGACTCCTCTGCAGATGACGCTTGTCCCCCATTACATAAGCTGCTCCTAAATATCAAAACAAGAAAGTGAAGAAGCAGAGATATTTATTTGTAAACCCAGAAGAGAAACAGAGAGAAAACAAAGATGGATGATGTTATACCACAATCCGAGAGCCACGACCTAACAACTCCTTCAAATCATAACCCAAAAGGTGATGAAGCTAAAGGAGAAGGAGGGAGAGTAGGTAATGGGTTCATCAGCAACCTGAAAATCTCTACTTTGAGCTCTGGAGCTGAAGAACATGGTGGAGATGGAGAAGGTGGTGAAGATGAAGGAAAGGGTGGTGGGCTTATAACCAACTTCATCTCCAACTTGGTGTCACCAAGGAGTACTAAAGCAGGGGAGGTTACTAAGCGAAAAGTTGAAGATGAAGTTGAAGCTGGTGAGATAGTTAATGGTCAGACAGAGCAAGATGTGGGTGGTGGTGAAAATGGTGGAGGGGTGATTTCAAACATCATTTCCAACTTCTTTCATGCAAGTGAGGAAGAGAAAGAAGGAGAGAAGGTGAAAGATGGTGGAAATAAAAGGTTGAAGATGGAGGAGGAGGAAGGAGGTAAGGGAGGCCTCATTGAAAACATTGTCTCTCACTTGCCTACATCAATTCCAGGTTGGTCAATCTCTTCTCTGAAGCTTTCTGGGGGTTAATTTGGGAATGCTGTGAATAAATTTGTGAATTTCAGTTGACATCTTTACTTGAATGTTACTAATTACCAGATGATGCAGCTCCAACAACTGATGAGGCCTCCATTCTTATTCACTCCATTGTCAAAGACTAGGCAGATCTTGGCCTCTACTGACCGAGTACAACATGTTGCTGATGTTTCTTTGTTTTGTATTTTCGTATTGTTGCTGTTGCTTAAATTGTCGATGTTGTTAAGTAGTAAGTACATTCCATCAATGAATTGGTATTCAAAGCAACATGTTTCAAGAGCCTCTATGTTCTAAGGCCTCCAAGTATGGTCGCGTCTTAGCATAATTAATCTCCACTTGGCAATTCTCTGCACAATTTATTTGTAGTAGATTACATCAATAGCATACAACCATTGGAGATGTATGATCAATTGCTTCTAGAATCCAGTTGAAGAGGGGCATTTGAAATGCTTGGATCTATCTGATTTCACGAATTATAAGTTCATAACACAACCTCTAGCTGAATAAATCATGAAGCATAAGCAACTCAGCTTTTAGTCTCAGGCCCATCTGTCTAATGAATCATCAGCATACAAACTTAGGCTTTTCATTCTGTCTGATGAGGTTATGAATTAGCAATCGAGCAATTAATCGCTTCAAGAAACTCAAAATTTTGCTGAGCCAGTGAATACAAATTGAGGGCCTGACTAGAAATTCGCAAGCCTTTATAATCAAACCTCCAAGGCTCCAACTAATAAAACTTGTTAGGGCTTATGGTAAATGAAAATGATGCAGCGTGGACTAATAACTTGATGATGGTATTTCTTTTAGCTCTGACAAAACGAACTCTTTTTTCTCAGAACGTAGAATTACCAATAATCAACAGATTAAGTGCATCAGATATGGATCACGGTAGAGCCAATATAAACGCAAAAGTTGGAAACGTAAGCGATTCCTACTTGAAGGTGCGCCACCATCATGTGGATGAAGAAGTGGAGTAACGTCTTCGAAGTGGAATAACGTCTTCACTTCTACTGGAACACTACAAACCAAAACAAGAGAATGTTGATTAAACGAAGAACGAACTTATGCAATAACAACCCACAGTCACACAGTAAACCAGTAATGTGTGCCTCTTTGTCCATATCCCCTATATGCAGCACATATTTCAGATCCCTATCAAAATCCAAATATTGCAGCCTAAAAATCTACATATCCCAAAACATCATGAGATTGGGTGAACGTCATGAATTGATTAGTGGCAGTTGGTGAAATGTCATGGAGTGTAGTTGTAGACCTCCAAATGACAACCACCAGAAACGGTGGCATGTGCTGTGCACATGCTTCAGTCGTCCACTACTATCACCAGAATACCAAACCGATTAAGTGACCAAAGAAAAGCTACATGTACAGTTCCTCTGTTCTAACTTCTAACTAAGCATTGCCCCTCTATTAATGTTAACCTTATGCTAAATGACATGTACTCACACACTGAATAGATTTGAGGACTCAATAAGAAAACCGAAGTGTAGGAACAAACTAGATGGTACTGAAAGAAAATCCAACTAACCGTTTGACTAAGACCCCACACTACGTTCCTCCAATATTATAGAACTCGGAATCTTGGAAACTTAGATAGTTAGAAAAGCAAAATCCAAACGGACTCTCCCACTCAATGGTCCATTTCTTCCCAATAAAGATTTCTCTTTTCTACCATAAACTTCAAAATTTAGTTACTGTTGTTGTTCTTATTCACCAAACCTTGGTTTTTACTGTTCTTTTAAAACCCATCAACATGTTCTCACTTATAGCTTAAACAGCAAGTTAGAATCATACTTTGGGTAATCCCATTTCCTAAAAGAGATGAAACCCACTATGCAATACCAAGTTTTGAGCTGATCCATATGATAATATTGACAAGAATCAGTACTCAAATGAAATGATATTTGCCTAAAGTTTAAAAGAAAATTAATTAGGTTTAAACACTTGAATCTGTAATTGTCCAATCAGAGTCCTACAAGAGTCCTATGTCTTTATGAGTGTTGCTTAGTGCTATGTCTATATGCAGTTTGTTGTTTTGTCCACATATTAGTATTTAGAGAGGAGAAGTTAGGCTCAAAACTGAAAAATCAACTTATAAAATGGAGGGGAGGAAGAGAAGGAATAGGATGCGTTTGAAGATGGTGGCTTGGAAAACCTGGTTTTGCTTGAAGCAGTCTTGCCTCATCCCAACCAAGTGTTTTCTGATCAAGCTTACTTTGCGCTCAAGGCACAAACAGAAAGGTAAACTCGAAAACTTCATTTTGCAAATTCAGTTTGCTCTTTCTCTCTGTCTATGTCTCTGAGATATATGGTGAAAATGAATTGCAGGAAATGGGAATGGATTGGTGAGTTTGTACAAAGATATTGAAACTTGTGGCGAGTATGCAGATATAAAAGTGATGTGGGAGATGATTCATTCTTGTCCTCAGAATTCAAACAACAGTACTGAAAGGAGGAAGAGGTCTTCTTCTTATTGGAGATTTTGTGTACATCCTAGTACATGAGTTCTGTAATTAGCTTTTGATGTTTCTGTGATCGCTGTGATTAGAGATCGATCTAAGTTTTGATTCTGGAGGATGTGACATGTAAATATCAGCAGCATCTGAGTATTAAAAGATGAGTGTGTCTAGTTTAATAGGAACAAGAGCATATTCTGAATGTGCATTGGAAATGTTCTACTACAATATTATAGCAACTTCATTTGAATAAGGACTCGAAAATTCTAAACTTCAAAACACACTCACTTCTCTAGATAAGTTGAAGGCTCTCTATGCCTTCAATCATAGATATGGCCAACGGTAATAATTTTACATATGCAGAGAAAGCACTTCAAGACATTAAACACTACAAGTAGTACTAAACCAGCAGCTAATTTCCAAGATGCAGCATCTCCTCTTGATGAAGGAGCTGTTGATCAAAGTGCCACACTCCTGCAAACCACCAAACAGCTCATTTAGAGTTCAAAAGTTAAGAGGAGATGGGGAACAAATTGAAATTGAGGAAATTGAAAGTAAACTATGATGGTGTTTGTTAAAAAAAATGAAAAGTTCAACGGTGAAAAAGAAAAAGGAAACAGTGAAATCTGTTTCATACCATGTCCTTTTCCAACCATCCTCAACTGGGTGACATACTCAGCTATCTTCTTAATGGCTTCAACCTGTACATTAGGCACGCTCAAAATGATTAGTCAGTGTTCGAATAATAAGTAACGTTAACCCCCTCCTTAAGCCAGTGAAAAGTGGTTAACCAACAAAACTGATTAGTAGAACATGTGTTTCACCTGCTCACTAAGAAACTCCCTCTCGACAAACTCTGTCATTTGAGCATCATTGTTCTCCTCTGCCACCTATTTTTGATCAAGAATAAAAAGAAGTATATGTTGTAGTTAGGAAAATTTGAAATAAGAAAGAAAGGGTCAAATGGGAATCAGATACCACCAATTGTACTGAGGAACTCAAAAGAAAATGTCATATGATAGAGATGTATTAAGTACCCTATGCAAACTCAAGAGCTTTTCATTTGTCAGCTTCTCCAAAGACAAAGCTAACTCCATAGCTGCATTAAGAAACCAATGACTGTTTAGTTAATTAAGAGGCTATTAACATGGTCGGTCACATAATTAAACAATGCAATAAATTGACTTAAGGAATTAAAAAAATGCACAAATCTTCACTGCTATTGAGCTCAAGATAAATGAAAGACCCATTTTCATCTTTATATGCATAACTACATCTATTAGTACCAAAGTAATTGTTAAGAGACTAAATAATAACAAATAACCATGGAGAAGGAATAAACAAACAGTCTTTCTTACCATACAATGCATCTCCCTTCTCAACATGCTCAAATTCTGAAGGGGGATTTATAATAGAGTGTAGCTTAACTCTTCCACCACGTATATTCTGCGAAAAATTCATAATAAATGAAGTATCTGCAATACAAGAACAAAAAGAAAAACTAGAAACACACAGGACTCGTATAATCACGATGAGGTAGGTTGAGTATCTACCTGATATTTCATCAGTTTTTCAGCATGCTCTCTTTCTTCCTCACTTGATTCCTTGTAAAACCTAATTGGAACAAAATGAAACATACATCAATTTGTGAAAGCACGAGTCATATATATAGTGGATCTAAAGGATTTGCGCAACACTTACTTGGCCATGCCCCTAAGAGCAACATTATCCCTGTCAAAATATGCAAACATGGAATGGTACACATACGACACATTGTATTCCACACTGTCACACAAACAAAAACATATGATCAGAACAACCAACAATTAACTTGAATCCCCTGTCAAATATCTCACATGATACGTTATCAAACTACCAATTTGAATCATTGTGTGTAGTTTCGACAATCAAAATGTTAATACATATGATCTAAAGCCAATCTCTCTATATAACATATTACATCTTAATGTCATCATGTTATGCTATTAAACTGTCAATCTAAATCATTTCATTGTAGATACTACTAACTACCACGTATGATCTAAATTCAATTAGAGAACGGAATACATCACATACAACATGTCACACATGTTTAAAAGTAAAATAAAACAACAAGATCATATAGATTGTAGATACTACTAACTACAACGTCTGATCTAAATTCAATTAGAGAACGGAACACGTCACATACAACATGTCACACATGTTTAAAAGTAAGATAAAACAACAAGATTATACAGAGACAGAATTACTTGATCTGCTCGTTTATCGCAGCTTCACACTCATCTGCAAAACACTGACGAGCAAGCGAAACATGATGTGCCACAGGAACAGCAAGAGCCTCCTTCTTGACCTCTTCAAATGGTTGGAACACAACACCAGTCAGCACCGTCTCGTTCAACGCAGAAACCACAAGGTTTCTGGGTTTTCTCTGCTGATTAAAACTCAGACCAGAAGAGGAAGAAGATCCAAGTTTTGAGCCCTTCAACAAGAGGCTGCTGCTGCTAAAACCAGCACCACCATCCCCTTGCTTGCTCGAGACCAAAAAACTCGAAACGCTCCTCAGAGACATTGCCATATTCAGATCAAACAACGAGAGAGATTTCTAAACTGAAACCTGGATTAATCAAAGAGCAGAGGAAGGAATTGGAGAATGAGAAATGGTGTGAGAGGCTGGGAGTGTGTTGAGGGCATATATAAAGGGATACAGAGTGTTCCAGGTGGATCGGGCTCTATTCTGAGCCGTAGGATGAGAGAATTAGGATTTCGACACGTTGATTGGCGTGTGGCGACCTCGTGTAGTCTATCCAGAGCCGTGGAATCTGGACGGGAAATCCGTTTCACATTACCAAACTTTTGTTTTGTCTTTCTTTTGCACAATCTGTCACTCGCGCGAGTACAGAAAACAGAAGTACGCGCGATTAAGAGACGCCAACTGGAAGAAAAAAGGGTATTTTGGTAAAAGGAGTTACTGTTCGAGGGCGAGTAGCGCTTTATAATTTGGGTTCAACTTTTATGCTTTTCTGGGTAAAAGAATAGTATACGCCTCTTTCTGGTTTCTTCTGGATATGAAATCATTGAATGAATAGATGTGATTATCCCATCTAAACTGAGATATTGTCCAAGAATATTATAGATGTGTTCGATAAATTACTAACGTGGGCTATCATTAAACGCAAATATTATTGTAAGTTTAGTTTTTCAAATGCTAGACTCTGAAAGGTGTAAACCTAAATCGAATCACTTTTTATTTTTCTATAATTTTAAGGACACGAAATAATTTTGTGATATTTTACAATACATGAATTTAGGTGGAGAAGGAAATGAAAGGAATTTCTAACATTTTGCTTGATTTGTCAATGGGCCTAATGACAATCGGTGTCTAGATGCATTTTCGTTATTTATCAAAATTGGACTCTGCGTAGGCCCATGCAGGTCAGAATTGCCTTTTGAAGAATTTTAGTCACGTGTCTCTGAGTAAATGGGGAACATGGAAAACAAAACGAAGGACCCAAAGAGCAATCATTCACCAAGAGATGAGAAAACATGTGAACTTATTGGAAAACTTTGATTAACATGGTTGTGCATGAAAACTTCAATAGAAATGAAAGAAAACTTTGTCATCTCTAGCAATGATATGGGAGTCTGTTGGGACCCGAGTCTGTTCTAAACTTCTAATGGAAAATTGTTGGTAACCTCTGTTCATCACAATATAGATTTTTTGTTCTCATTTTTATATTAGATTTTATTTTAGTGATTCAATATTTAAATACATAAAAGTATAAAGGACATTATTTTGGACATAAACATAATTCAGAACTAATTGCATGCACTCGTGCAGTACAGAGTACAGACCACTTGGTAGCTATGAATTTTGGTGAATGGTGTGGTGTAGCATGATTTATTGATCTATGTAGGACTTCTATTATACTTTTGGTAACTACTCACTAGCTATGAACTTTGGTGCATGCTAAGAGTCCAAATGCTTTGGACAGTACCTTACCAGAAGACAAGCTAGCTAGCTCATATACCAATCGATTACGCAAGGAATCTGAAAAATATATATATAACCTGATATAGCAGTGCTTGGATTTGATTTCAGTTATTTAACAAAAGAAAGACTGCGATATGAGTTTGTCTTATGGAATGAGAGTGAGAGGCAATTAGGGGAACCTTTACTATCTTCAGTGACAGGTGCAGCTAGTTGTGCTGAATGTCCGAGCGTCAACTTCTGGCTTGTGTCAAAAGACTCAAAACCTCGCGCGGCCTTTTAGTCTAGTGGAAATGTCGACACCATTGCGTATACATTGAAAACTATTTTGTTGACAAATATTTATTATTTTCTATAATATGCGATGTTTCAAATTTTTAACAATTAGATTTAATAAAAAATAAAAAAATTTATTTTAAAGCATTACACGCTTCGAAACATGATAGAAATTCTAAAACAAAAGGGACGAGAGATGACATGGTAGCAATTCCATTGCAGGTATGGTAGGAACCTCATATTGTGATCATTCCCTTTGAGATAATCTGCTTTGGGATGAACTGAAACGCCAAATATATTGAGAGTGATTGTATCAGATTGAGATAAAGACTTATATGCTTGTGGACAGAAACGAAGATCGAAGCTTGTGGATAGCACAAGCCCTTTACCCTCCCCATTTGTCTTCAAGTACAAGTGAGAAGAAATCACACAACTGTTGTTTTCACATACCTAGATAATTCTAGTTTTTCATTTTGAGAGATATCGTCATTGTGATTTAAGAATACATTGACAATGAAGAATATTTATTGAGGACAGAGCATATATTGGTTCGTGAGAAAAAAACATATATCAAGAGATATATCGACGTGTTTCATCTAGTGGTATTTTACTTTAATCAAGGTTTCTATAGTTTGGATTGGTGCTCTCTAGCTTATTCAATTGCGTCCAAATTCATGTGAAAGTACCATAAGTTTTAGTTATCTCCAATGGAGTAGCTAAATTCGATTTTTAGTTATATGTAATTATTTTTGAAACAAAATTCAACTCTAATAAACTAGCTTGCTATATTTAGCTAGTGAATCATGCATAGCTAAAAGTAAAACTTATATTTCTCTCTCCTCTTTTGTCTACATTTCAGTTTACAATTCTATAAAACATAGTATTGTTGAGCTACTACTGTTGAGCAACATTTCACTTACAAACATAGTATTTGTCCACATTTTACTCACAATTTTAGCTAAATTTAACTAAAAAGTAACTTCTACTGTTGGACATGCTAAAAACATCATGCTGGTTATTTTTTAGTCAAATTTTAGCCAAAGTAGTTAAAAACTTATTTTCGCTAGCCACTTCAGAAATAAGGCATGCATCAGTTCTCTCTATGCAAAAGTAGTTATTTTTATAATATTTATTTTTTAGTCAAAGTAGTTAATAGTCATTTTCGCTAGACTTAAATTTATAATATTTATTGAATAGCTTAAAATAAATATTTTAAATTAACAAAAATAGTATAGAGACTCATCTCGCTCTCAATATTTATGAACATGATATATAGCTAAAAATTAAAATAAAGTGCCAATTAAGAGTTTCATGTAGCTACTAAAATTGATAAAAAGTTATACTTCTCCAACATAGCTAAAAAATTGGAACAAAGAGTCTGCTAAAAATGCTCTAAAAGTAACTATAAAATTGGGCTTAACCTGCCTTATCCCTGTATAATATCTATTGAAATGGTAAGGAAAACCAGTTACTCTTTCAGGCACTACGTAATCTCTCAGTTTCAAATCAAAGATCTTTCACATTCTGCTTTCAACTCTCAACTGTCAACTATGTTTTCCTTCTTTCTGATCATGATCGATCATCATTCATGTCCAATTCAGTATCTCTCTCTCGCATATCCCACACCAAAAACCCTTCTCTGCATGGAGACAATGCAATCCTATTCAACCCGAAAACGATTTCCAGACCCCCAATTATTCACTCTCCTTTAAAACCTCTCCACCCTCACTTCTCCACTCTCCACCACCACAATGTCCACCGATGCCTCCCCCACTTTCCGGACCCTCTCTCACTCTCAAAAACTCGATTTCCAACCCGAACCCGTTATCTCTGCCTCCACCCACGACGGCCTTCAGTTCTGGCAGTACATGATCGCCGGCTCCATAGCTGGCTCCGTCGAGCACATGGCCATGTTCCCTGTTGACACTCTCAAAACCCGGATGCAGATCTTCGGTGGGTCCCTCTCCGTTAACCCCGTCGGAGTCCGGCAAGCCCTGGGCTCCATTCTCAAGCTCGAAGGCCCGGCCGGTCTTTACCGCGGAATCGGCGCGATGGGCCTCGGCGCCGGCCCGGCTCATGCAGTCTACTTCTCAGTCTACGAGTTCTGCAAGGAGTACTTCGCACGTGGCAACCCGAACAACTCGGCGGCGCACGCGGTGTCCGGCGTGTGCGCGACGGTTATGAGCGACGCGGTGATTACGCCGATGGATATGGTAAAGCAGAGGCTGCAGTTGGAGAGTAGTCCTTACAAGGGCGTTGGGGACTGTGTCAGGAGGGTTTTGGTGGAGGAAGGGGTGGGGGCGTTCTACAAGTCGTATAAGACCACGGTGGTGATGAATGCGCCGTTCACGGCGGTTCATTTCGCCACGTACGAGGCGGCGAAGAGGGGGTTGAGTGAAGTGTCGCCGGAGAGTGCGAGTGATGAGAGGTTGGTGGTTCACGCGACGGCCGGAGCGGTAGCCGGGGCTTTGGCTGCGGCTGTCACTACTCCTCTTGATGTTGTCAAAACCCAATTGCAGTGTCAGGTAAGAATTTTCATTTTACTAAGAGCTGGCTATCGAGAAATCCGAGCATCAACATAATAGATTCATCATTTGTAATTTTAAGCGTTAAAACAAGTTTACTTAGCAAACAAGGTTACTTCTATTAGTGTTTCCTAAGGTTTCTCTTTGGTTAGAGAAGTTGCTTTGGTTGGCCTGAAGTAGTAAGGTTGATAGGAAGTTAGGAACCATCTTGTTTCCTGAATATTAACTAACTTTGTATACCGGGAGTTTGTGGATGTGATGGATTTTCAAGTAGCTCGATAGGAGATGTTATCCGAAGCGTAGTGAATTAAAGATGGATATCGGGGGCTTAGAAAACAAGCATGAAAACAGGTTCCTTAGTAAACAAGTTACTTCTATTAGTGTTTCGGTCTTTCCTAATTAAGGTTTCCCTTTTTTTTTTCTTTTGTTTTTTTGAAAGGTTCCTAAGGTTTCTCTTTGGTTAGTGAGTTTGCTTGGTTTTAAGTTTGAGGTTTTTCTTAGCCTAAAGTAGTAAGGTTGATTGGAACCATCTTGTTTCTTGAATATTAACTACTTCTGTATACAGGGGGTTTGTGGATGTGATAGATTTTCAAGTAGCTCGATCGGAGATGTTATCCGAAGCGTAGTGAATAAAGATGGATATCGGGGGCTTATGAGAGGTTGGATTCCCAGGATGCTCTTCCATGCCCCTGCAGCTGCAATTTGCTGGTCTACTTATGAAGCATCAAAAACGTTCTTTCAACAACTCAATGACGAGGATAAGTAACATGACAGTTGCATGTGCAGAAACCTAATCTAGGTTCGACATGCATGATTTAGTCAATACCAGCTCTTTTCCATGTAGATGTTTGCTGGTTTTGTTCGACTGGGAAAAATAGTCGTGTATATATACCGCATATTGATGGATATGCTGAAAATAGTAGTGTGTAACTGTATATGATTTATCGATCAATGGGGCAATGATCATTTCCCCGATTCCAAGTTCTAATCGATTTGTCCCAAAAAGAACCAGCCTTTGGTTCTTTGCGGCTGTTATATACTTGGTGCAAAACAAGTACATATAATCAGTGCAATCATGTACTCACTATGGAAACAGAAAATATTCTATACTGCAACCTGCACAAAATACAAGTCATTTTAGTCCATCCATTTTAAGCAGCCCTTAACCGTTTATGATAATTTTCTACCATCCATACAAACATAAGATTATTCAACATCCAGAAGAAACACATAATCATTCATTCAACAAGTTTTCATGGAGGACAAGCAAGCTGCAGCTCTAAACACTACAATTACACAACAGCACCTGATGAGCATTTAGACCTTTTAAAACTTGTCTACGGTTATTCCGTCTCTAGAAACCTCATAAGCCTCTCTACTCCTGCTTCTGTTCATCCCAGCCTGGAAATTAAGCTTCGATCCCCCAGACGAGATGGAGGTCACTTTTACCCATAGTAAGGTCACCTTTGTCTTGATCCCCTGAATGTCTTCTAGCTTTCCTTTCTTCAAGTATCCAGTCACAGTCGTGAAAAACCGCAAAACAGACGAATCCCTATAGCCCACTTCACAGACTGAGGGTATGTAGACGGTAAGTTTTCCTGTCTCCTGATTGAATTCATAGTTTGTAGCATCCCGAGGAAAGATTCCTACTGCGAGGTCATACTCCTTAAGAAGCTCAGGCAATGGCTTTTGCATGCTTCCTGTTATTATAACACTTCTCAATGGTTATAATTTTGTGACAATTATAAAACTAACAAAGATCTAAACAAGGCTAATCAATCCTCTATGGGAATACCAGTAACAAGATAATATAGCAGGATTATCATAAAGCACTCCTGCCTGAAAGAGTATTAACAATTTTAACACTTGTATGAATAGATTTTTTTTTTCTTTTTTTTTGGAAGATGACATAATCAAGACCATAAAAGTACTCCTCCCCTCTCCCTGGTAACACAATCACAAGTTTACAACTTATATTACTCCCTGCAATTCTTCAATTTACATTGGAAATAAAAACCCCATTATTAAAGTCCTTTCCTTCATAGGATATTTTCCAAAAAATCAACCTAGTTAAAGCTGAAACAACCGGGTCATAAACTCATGCTGCATGAAGCAATCTAAAGCATATTATGCAAACCTTCAACCACATTGTGATACACAGCTCTGTAAACCCCTTACTTTACTACTTTAGCCTCGAACACAAAATTCACACAATCTAATTTTCACCACTCAGACCCATTAAACCCCACTGAACAACACTACTAATGTCAACGTTCCCAAACCTACCGCCTATTGCAATTTCCTAAGTTCCAAAAGTGAATGCCAACGCAAGTATAACAGGAATAGCAGGATTATCATTAAGCAAAGCAATGAAAAGAACAAACTTTCCATAAAACACAAGTTAGCGTATATGAATTTTGTCCAATACGAAGCAAGCAAAGAAACTAGAGGCGAAAACTAACCTTTGACCTTATTAACCAACCAACTGGCTCCTCCTGAAATACTGGATTGCAATGACTAATTACACAAACAATGTCAGTGCAAAAAATTAGTTCAGAAATAAGAAATTATTAAATAACTGATGCCACCAAGAACCAGTATAAAAAACAAAACAAAAAACAAAAAAAACGGCGTCTCAATTATCTCAACACATATAACAAGGAAATTAATCATCCTAAGATTCAATTAAACAAGAATTAGAGAAATGATTAATCTTAATGACTCTAATTAAGCAGGTAAAGAATTCAAATTTCTGATCCGAAACACAACAATTCAGGATCGCGAAACCAGAACAACCAAGCTGAATCAAATTGGAGAGAGAGAGAGAGAAGCGAGCTTACGTTGATGTCATCGCCGACGGAGGAGATCTCCTTGGTGGCCTTCTGGCTGAACCAGTAGGACCCCGCCTTGTTCAGAATCTGATCCATGCAACCTCAATCCTTTCTATTCTCGCCGACGGTGACGTGTTCCGGCGGGTCACGGCGGAAGAAACCGATCAAAATTGTTTGAGATCTCGAGAGAGCGAGAGAGAAAAAAGACCGCGACTTTTTTTATCTCCGACCTCTGGTTCGATTTTTATTTTGGGGAAATAGCACTGTGCTGACTTGGACATTTGTGCCATGGTGGAAGCTTCTACAACGATTCCTGTCCACACGTTTCTTATATCAGACGGCACGTCGTTCAGCAACACAATCGTACATTTGTATCCATCGGCCATTGGGTATGTTTGTTTAACCGGATTACGTGGGCTTAGAGCAAGTGCACCCGTAGTTAAGAAAAGGTAAAGTTGAGAAGTCAAGAATTCGACCAGTCAAGTTACTATTTACTATCACTGGACATGGGTTTACACCCGTTTTTTTTCTTGACCGGTCAAGATTGTTCATCTTTCACTGTTCATCAGATTTTTAATTGAAATGGAAGGCTGGGATTGCATGACCGTTACCCAGCTTTTTACTGTTCATCTGACGCTTCCTACTGTGCAGCCACGTTCTGCTTTCTTCTCCATTCCTTCTTTCTGGCAGCATCTCTACCCGGTCAAGAATTTAGTCAGCAGCTTGCCTTTTTTTCTGCCCTCTGTCATCAAAAGCCAACTTATGGCTGGGCAAACTTTCACCAGTGGAAGTTGTTTTTTCTCCATGGTTGGTCACCACATCATCATTCTCCCCTTTTGCCCGGCAAAGCAAGACCAGTGCACTTGCTCTTAGTGTTAAACTATACCAAAACACACACAAAAACTTTGTGTGTGAGTTTAATTTTTAAAAGAAAAAAAAAACAAAATAATCATTGGAAAAATGTGGGGAGTTTTGGAATTTATATATATTTTTTCCTCCTCTTTTGTTATGGAACTGTGGAAGTGGGAAAGTTATAGAGAGAGATTTGAGGGGGAAATAAATTAAAATTTTATTCTATTATTTTGTTTATTACGATTATGACCTTCATTTATTAAAAAATATTTTTAGATAGTCTATGGTCTAAGGATTAAGTCATCTTTTCACGTCCATTTTGGCTAAAAAAGCATTTTCTCTTAATAATAGTATAGATAAGAAGTTTTAATGATTTTGGGCTGATTTGTACAAAAATAAATGGCACTATGGGGCATCTCTAAATGCTTTGGATCCCAAAATTCCATACAAAAAAACCATCCCAAATGACATGACATTAACCACATCAGCCCTAATGAATCTCAAAATATTCAAGCTGTCATTTTTTTTTATATATTTAGAATATGTATTTAAATTAGTTTATTTATCTCTAAAATATTTAAAAACGGAAGAAGAAAATGCGGTGAAGTTAATCAATCCAACAAGCACGCAAACTCATGTCTTGATAAACCCTAAAAAATGCAAAACTCATCCTCCATATATCGCAGCCAGTAAAAAATGCAAAACTCATCCTCCACAACCAGTAAATTCTTTGTTCTATTGTAAAAAAAATTAAAAAAAAATTAAAAAAGAGAGAAGAAGAAGAATAAGTAAATTTGTTGTTCTCCCTTTTAAATTCTTGAACCAATCCAGTTGATTCAAATTTCAAAACAAGTTGGTTAAATTAACTTTTATATTGATTTGTATCTTTCTTAATTTTTTATTAAGAGCTAACTCACAGCTTTTCATCATAATCCCTTGTGATTATGATTTACAAAGCCAATTTATGCCTTGTGGTTGCTATATTCATAATCATCTTCTTTATTTTGGATTTTCATACGCAAGACCTTTTATTTATTCAAATCCTAGATGATTTTTCGTCCTTTGAGTTCCAAATTTTGGTGCAGCATGAGATGAGGATGATGATGACAGGTGGTATATGAGAATATCCCTGGTATTTGAAGATCAATTTTTGGGATTGCAGGGAAACATTATTTTTCTCATTTAATATAATATTAAGTAATTACATATATAATGGAAACTATATAAATGAAAATTAATTGACATAATTACATGTTGGAAATAACTATGAAAGAGGTGGCAATGCCACATCATTTGGGATTGAAATTTGGTATAATATTTTGGTGTCTCTAGCACCACTCGTAGTTAAATTCGATTTTTAGCTAATATATAACTAGTTTTGAAGAAAAATTCAACTCCAACAAATTAACTATAGCGAAGTTAAATTTAACTTTAGCTAAAATTGCTAACTATATTTAGCTACACAATCAGGAATAGCTAAAGCAAGATTTATATTTCTCTCTCCTATTTTGACCACATGTCAGTTTATGATTCGATAAAACATAGTTTATCACTTACAGGTAGCTACTATTGCTAGAGCAACATTGTTAAATTAATAGCTATATTTCACAGCTTTTGCTAAATTTAACTAAAAAGTAACTTAACTATTGGAGTTGCTCTTAATGTAGCACCGTTTTTGGTTTTTAACCTCCTTAACTGGTGTAATCAAGAGTACTTCATTTTATCATTCTCTCATACTCTTTCTCTGCTCAGAAATCGTTATCATAATTCTCGTAAACTTCTCTAATCACTTTTGGCTCTCGCTCTGTTTATTATATCTCACCTTTAATTTCTAGCTAGTGAGAGCAATTGGGATTTGGGTTATGGAGAATTTGGTTGTATTCATGAGGTTTTGTAGTTCGTTTATGTGAGTGCGCAAGAATTCTCACTTTGGGAAGTATATGGAATTGAAACTAAACCCCTCTCTCTCTCTCGAAAGGATAGGGCGGCTAGGTTTCTGTTAGCATTGAAGTCACCCTCAAGTGCAAGAGGTACAAGTTATAGAATAGGGGATTAAGTAAGAATGTCGAACCCACAGAGATTGGTAAATATTTTCCTAGCTAGGGAAAACTTAAGGAAAAACTAGAAGAATATGCAAATGTACAATCACAAACAAAGGCTCACAAATGAACCAAAGCTCATGGTGAGTATGTGCAAGATGGTGTGTAGAGATTTATTTTGATTTTGAGATTGGTTTCTATTCAAATTGAAACAATGAAAGCAAGTAATATAAACTAAGCTAAACTAAACAAGTTGTTATCAAATGGATAGGAGTTAGGGCATCGGGTTTCACCTTTTGCCTCCCTTGCAAGCATTAAAGCAATTGAATATGAATGATGCAACTCCCTTGCAAGCATTAAAGCAATTGAATATGAATGATGCAAATCTAATTGTCCAACTACCCTCTTAGCATCCGGATAAGACTACTAAGGCTCAAACCCTTTTCATTTTATTAACTCTAACATGATAAGTCTAGAGCAAACTACCTAGAGACAAATTCAATTACCTGATAGGTCTCAATCCTTTGCCCCTAAATGCATGAAGCTTAGAGTTTAGGGAACCAAGCAAGCAAACCAATCCTATCTCTAGGTGATTTTAGCTCACTACCCTTACATGCACACATGGTGTGCTTTCATGCTCCCTTTTTGCCTAAAGGTAATCAATCTCTAAGAAAAACTTCATGTCATGGCAAACACATAACTCAAATTGATTAGCTCTAAGTAATGCATTCAACTATTGACTTAGCATGTGAGAATGTCAACATGAATTTGCATCAATTTATAAACAAAAGCATCAATCCAAGCAAGTTTGGCTAGGGCTTTCAACCCTAGCCCCAACTAGTTCACTACTCACACATAGCTAGATACACAAGCTTCAACATTCTTAAACATCAAATACATAAATAGATAGGGAGTAAATGGTGACTATTGATGATGCCGGAAGGGGTGGTGGAGATGGGTCTCCAAGAACATGATGTGGTGGTAGTCACCTCATTCTCGTTGCTCCAAACTCTCGATATTGGTAAGAAAAGTGAAATTTGAAATCTCTAAGGTGAGTTGTGGTGTTGAATGGTGGAGTAAATGGAGGTTATAGTGGTGGAAATGGAGGTTTTAGAGGTGGTTTTAGTGGTAGAAATGGTGGTGTCTTCTCTAGAGTGAAAATGGATCTTGGATAGGATGAAGATGATTGAATGGAGTCAAGAATGCTGAAGAATTGGTCTTTGGCCTCTCTTAATTTGATCAGCTATGTGTGTCCTCTTTGGTCCCAAAGTGTGCAAGAGATGTTCTTATACCATTATCCCCCAAATGGTCTCAAATTGGCAAGGTGAGAAAAAGACAAGGTGTAGAGAGATATTTGAATTTCAAGTGATGGGAGATTCTCACAACCATGGTCCTCCTTTGCTGGGGAAATGACCCTCCATGAGTGGCGGCTCGCTGGAAAAGTCGCCGGAAAAGTCGATTTGCAATTTTCTTCCAATCTTCGTGTCTTCTTCCCCTAGCTTCAAATCTCCGCATTTCAAGCCTCAAATAGTCTTTTATTCTCAATGAAAGGTTTCCTACAAATAAAAGAAAATTGATTAAAAAGGGTAAAATAGCATGGAAGACAAATCAATTTTCATAATTATGGGGCACAATTGCATAAGTAATTTGTGACTCAACAGTTTCCATAGATAAGCTTGGAGGCTCTGGTCCGACTACTCCCATACCGTGCCAGGCTATTAGCCTTGTCAGTGAACGGTGAGTGCTGTCGGGCGAGAATGTTTTAATGGCCATTTCTCTGCATGTGGTGGGCCTATGTCTTCTGATCATTTGGAGGCTCTGGCGGTGGCAGACTAGTCGTATCGGCATTCTGTTCCCTTGATCGACGATGGCAGTTAGCAGGACGGTATGAGGTGGGGCTTCGACTGGCTCATTTTGGATCGGAGTTTTCCGATTTGGTATGGGTGCTTCGGAACCATGAGGGGAGGAGGCCTTTTAGGGGAGGTGGAGCTTCTTGTCGGCGTGCTAGCGACGATGGCGGGGTGGGTGGTCTTCCAACGTCTACTTTGTGGTAGTGGCTAGGGTCTCATAAACATTGTGGAGGCGCAGTGGCTGCTGCAGCTTGGAGTTTGGCTAGGGTCTGAGTGCTCTTAGGTTTGGCTAAGCTTTGGGCCCAATTTTATTATTTGTTTGTTATTTCATTTTGTGTAATAATGCTCCATTTTTTACTGGTGGGTGCAGTGGGCCTTAGCCCTATATACCTTGTTGCTTTGGGTTGTTACAATGTGTACAAGGGTCAGTACTGATGTACACCAAGAATGTCTTAGGCGGATGTATTGGTTTTTTTGGTGTTGTAGCTTCTCATTGATGAAGGTGGAGTAGTCCAGGGTAGTAGTCATTTTTAATGTGCAGGAAGTGCACTACTTGAGCAACGAATGTAACGGGTGGTCTTCGGATCTCCTAACTTGACCTTATACGGTCGTATGATCTTTTCGATCACATGAATATATCTTCCTTTCCCCTAAAAAAAAAATAATAATAATCTCACTTTGGTTTTTTAATTCATTGATTTCCCAGGCCACTAGATTAAATGATTGATATAGGTTTTGTACTAATTTTCCACCCACCCACTTTTGTTATCGAATTTTGACATTGATATAACTGTCTTGTGATTCCCCACAGCACCGAAACATTACCAAAATGGTAATTCGGTGAAGCAATCCAATATTTAAGCCTGATAGTAAAATAAGAACTTATTGGGTTGAATAAAATCACTGCCTCTTTATGGGTGGTTGTTCATATCATGGACTTTGCTTCTTAGTCCTACTCACCTCATTCCCATCTCACCAAACACAGTTCAATCTTGTACTTCTTTAACCCACTCTTAGAGGAAGTCCAGCTAGGTCTTACACGTAAGGAGTTCCACAATTGTATCGAGTACCAAATGACCCCATTATCTTTTTCTCAAGCCTTAAAGTCTTGTTTGGTTTGCGGACAGGAAAATTTGGGAATGAAAACTTGATTCTTTATTGTGTTTGGCACACCTTGGTATAGAAACAATTTTCTTGCATGAATGAAAAAACTCATTTCTCCTGCATTAATTGTCTATTCTACCATTTTAAAGGTTATTATTACCAATTTTATGCAAGAAACTTTTGAATCTTGAATTTTTTGTGTTTTGATAATAAGGATACCATAGGAAAATTGAAGTTACTTACTTTCCTATTTAGGCACAAACCAAACATCGGAAACAAAAGTAAAATATATTTTATGATTAATACTTTCTCAGCGGTCCCAAACATTGTAGGGAAATTAGTGAGAAATTTACTTTCCCATGCTCATGGGAAAGATCAAGGAACCCATGTTCTTTCTTTGAACCAAACGAGACCTAAGAGTAACTATTTATTTGTGTGTTGCGCTAAAGTAGAACCCTCCCGTCTTGTTCTAATTAGAAGTTAAAACTCCATCCTTAAAAAAAATCGAAGAGCTAAAAAGAAAAAAAAAAAACTAGCTAGAACGAGCCTCACGCTTGGTTTTCTTCACAAAGGTGCCATATTTTGTCCGACAGCACGACCCCACATCATTGTCATCGGATGAGCCTTTCAAGTTGCAAGGCCAATTTGGAGTGGTCCTTAAGTGTGCCTGGTCGGAGTAGAGGTTGGGCGATGCCAATATCGTGTTTTAGTTAGCTTGGATACAACAGGGAATGTGGGAAACATTGGTAGTGGCTAGTTGAATGGCAAGGGAGGTCATGGTCTTTAGGGAGAGTTCCTGGAGCCAAGCCTTTCCGAGCTTCGTCAGTAGTGGTATATCCAAACGGGTTGCTTATGTGGGAGGCTTGGATGTGTGGGTTCAAATCTAGAATGGGTCTCGATCTCTCTTAGGTTGGCCTGTATGCAGGTTATGGGGGCAAGTTGGTAAGATTTGGGTTGGTCAGCTCAAGTTACGGAAGGTGGAAGTAAGGGTGAAGGTGGTGGAAGGACGGCGGTGATTGTCCAAGCAAGCTTCTAATACTGTGCTTCTCACAGACCTCGCAGACCTCGAGATGGGCCTAAGCTGGGTGGTTTGTAGGCTTGGGCTTTTGCTATTTTTTTACTTTTTGTAAGATGTGGATCAATGTCGGCTAAGTCTCTATCATTTTGTGATAGGGCAAGGTGGGCTGATTGGGCTCTGTCCCAATTTATGCACCTTATGTGCCTTATCTATCCTAGTTAGGTGGCGAGTTTACCATATCAAATGGTTGTATGATCTTCTAGAATGAAACAAAGTGCTACCAGATTTATTCCCTGGTGGAAGCATAGTGGGAAACTTGATTTTATTGTACTATGGCTTGGAGTAAGTGGTATATTTGCAGTATGTCACTGCAGTTGTAAGGTGAATGAAGTAGCCATAAGAGCACTCTTCGCTAATTGATGCATGTTAGAATACATATTTTTATATAGAGACTCGTTATTGTCTTGGGACGTTCTCTTCAGGCTTTTAGTTTGTTAGGATTTAGGCATCATGTCCTCCCTATATTATGCAGTTTCATTAATGATTAACGCTTGAGTGTAGCTGCACCGCCTCTTAAAAAAAAAAAAAACTATCTTTGAAGTACGATAGATTCATTTGGAAGCTTTTCCTCTAACATGCATGTTATTCAATGTAAGTATAGACGTATAGTGCGCATTATCATATCTTTGACTTAGCTTTAACTTTTGTTTGGATTCAAATTAGTCGTGGTTAAGTTCTAACTCTTAGGTAATTAAAGGTGCAGTATATTGAACAACAAGGTGAACTAACTCTTAATACTGAATTGGACCAAATATTACAATATAATGAAGGGAAAATGTTTATTTACCTAATTTTGAGCTATACTAACCCCACTTACCCAAACATCTTATAAGATTGCCCACTAACCCAATAGTTTACATATATTTTGCCCTAATACCCAATTAAGTATTTTTTTTATTACTTTTTATTTATTTTTAGGACAATTTTGTCCTCTCATTCTTTGTCACTTAGAGAGAGAAGTCATCGGAGACATTGCCGGACTCCAGTTACAAGCGGCCGGTCGCGGACTCTGGTGACCGGAATCCGGCCATCGGACCGGTGACCGGATTCCGGCATCCGATTTTATTGCCCCTAATAATACCCAATAATCATATTATTGCCCCCTAATACTCTTTTTATTGCCTCTCAATAATCATATTATTTCCCCTAATAATCATATTATTACCCTCCAGTGAATTGCATAAACTCCCAAAACCAAAATGAATACACTACAGGCACAATTAATCAATTTATATGTTCAATTCTGTAGGTACAAGTTTTGATTAAATTGGTGTGTTGGCATTCCATACAAAACGGGAAAATATCTTTGAGATTTAACTTTCTTTATTTAAAGATATTTTTCTGTTTATGAAATTGTGTATTTGATTCCCTAGGGTTTTTAGGATTTTATGGATATCTTGGAATAAAAGCTCTTTCCTAATAGAAGTCTAATTAGGGTTGTTTCTGGTTTGTTTGAGTGGTTGCCGCCGGTTGAATATATATTGCAGAAATATGCATGGCAAAAATAGGGTGGAAAAACGCAAGAATAAGTGTAGGTGTCTTGCATGTTTTTTTGAGTTTGTGTCTTCACAAAGAGTCAAAACACTTGGTCCATGTATAAGTGTTTGTGATCATAGTTTCATATGCATAATACTCTCTCAAGATCAGTAGGGAGACTGTGAAGAAAGAAGAACAAGATTTGAAGATCGTTCAAGTGAAGGAGTTCTAAAAGGAAGACAAACTTTGTATTAGATTTTGTGTGAATCTTATAGCCGAGCTAGTGCTATTCAAAGTTTGTAAAAGAACATATCCTTTTCAATAGGGAAAAATTTGGTAAGGGGTCCTGAACTATTGACCCCTACGAATTTCAGTACAACAATTTCTAAAATATAAACTTTGGTACATGAGGTTTCAAAACCGACCAGTAAGCATACACGACGTTAATAACGCCGTTAGTTTGGTGCCAGCTGGCCGTATTTCAAGGGGTAAAACGGTCTCTCTCTTCCCCTCACTCACTTCCCTTCACTTCGTCATTTTGTCTCTTAAAGCCCAATCCCCTCTGCTCATAACCACCACCACCACCATTCGACTCGGTGACGAAGCTCGCGCTTCGATGTGACAAAAAATTTATTAGCATAGACGACGATGCTCTGGTCTTGATTTTCGTTCACTGCAAGAACCTCACGTGCGTCAAGCTCCGCGGTTGTTCGGAAATCACCGACCTTGGAATGACGATGTTCGCTTAGAATTCTAAAGGAATGAAGAAGCTCTCCGTCGGTTCGTTCATGTTCGGCGCCAAGGCCATGAACGCCTTGCTCGAGCACTGCACAACGCTCGAGGAGCTATCAGTGAAGCGGCTCTGAGAGATCCACGACGTGACGGACCAAATCGGAGCAGGGAAAAAGCCGTCGACACTGAAATCGATATGCTTGAAGGAGAATACTAAACGGTCAGTGCCTTCGATCCAAACCCGTGCTTTGAACGATCCGACTTCTTTAAGTTTGACTGCAGTTTCTTCCAATTGCAAAAAATTGGAAAGGTTGGCTCTTTGCCGTAGTGGAACAATTAAAGATGCTGAATTCGCTTGTATTGCTGCCAAATGTGTAGAGCATTGAAGAAGCTGCGTAGAAAAATTGAGTGGAGGTGTAGAAAAATTGAATGGAAAAATTGAATGGAAAAATTGAATGGAAAAATTGAATGTGGCTCTTTGGATGCTGCTGTTGGTTTGAGTGGAGGTGTAGAAAAATTGGATGAAAAAATTGAATGTGGCTCTTTGGATGCTGCTGCTGGTTTGAGTGGAGGTGCAGTGGTTTTTTGTTTTGGAGGAGATGTGATGGTCACGGGCTCACTGGCCAGGGAGGAGAGAAAGGGCTGGATCATAATAGTCTAATAGAGAGAGAGAGAGAGAGAGAGACAGAGAGTCTTTCAGAGTGTGAGAGAGAGGAAATCTGTTGGCCAATGAAAAACCAATTTTACCCTTTATTATGTGTGTAATGGCATGTGAACTGACAGAGTCATTGACGTCGTGTACGTATATTGGGTCGGGCTTCATATTTGATGTACCAAAGTTTATGTTTTGGAACTTGTTGTACTGAAATTCGTAGTGGGTCTTACTTCATGTACTATTCATGAATTTTTCCCTTTTCAATATGATGATCTTTATTTTGGGCTCTCAAGAGTAAGAGTCCCGCAGTGTTTTTAATCTCATATTTGAGGTTTTCACTGCGTAACCAAAATCTGGTGTTTAGTTTGTTATTTTGGTTTCTGCTGCCTAGTAAGGATTGATCAGTGCACTGCAATCCCCGTTTTCCAGAAAATCTTATTATGTCCTTGTATTTTCAAATTCTACATGTTCACTCCATGTGTTATCATAAGCTTAACTCCATTATCAAATTAACCATCAAGTGTTCATCCAACCACCAGTTTCAATTTTTTTTTCCTTCCATTCTCGGAGCTCACAGTTTACCAAAAAAAAAAAAATTGGCCACCCAGAAAATGCTCTGGGCACCAAATAGAAGCAAACCATGAAGTCTTCCACTCCCCCTCGGTCGGGACTTCCTCTCTACCAATCCTTCCAATTGCCACCTTCTCCTTGTCGTGGGCTACCGCCAGGGCCGCATCGCCCTCCTCAACCTCCGCCACAAGTCCCCGTCCTCTGGTTCGATGCTGACACCACCAACAACTGCCTCCTTACCGTCCAGGCCCCACTCAAATCCTACCTCCTCACCGCCATCTCCTTCCTCTCCTTTAATGACCCCAACGCATCGTCCAAATCCAATTACAAGAGCGACGACGACGACGAAGCAGCATATGATAGCGGCCTAGGGCTTGATGATTGAGTAGCCGGCGATGAACGCTGAGAAGCAGCCAAGGAAGCTGTTGCTAGATCGACAACAGTGGTTTGGGTGAGGAGGTAGATTTGAGAGAGAGAGAGAGAGAGAGAGTCTTAGAGGAGTGTATTTTGTTAATTAAAAGGGTAAAACTATTAAATTGGGTAAAGGGATTAAAAAATTCTTAGTGAACTAAGTAGGTAATTTTTAGGCTGAAATTGTGGAAATGGTCAATATCCTTATAATGAAATATATATGTGATCGATAAGTTAAGCAAATCTCGATCCTCTATATGTATTGCTTGAGTCAATAGAAATTCAACATACCTTTCCATAATTACATTCCTCATGCTAAACAATCTTGAATTCTCTTTTCTCTTGATGTACAACTTACACAAACTTCCTTCACCCTAGAAACACACTTGCACACGTCTAAGATCAGTTAGGTTTCAACCGGTTTCGTCCGATGACAACCCTTCAGCTAGACAACGTCGGTTTCTTCAGATGACAACCCTCCAGCTAGACAGCTTGACCTACCCAACTCTATCATCGGATTGGAGCCACCCTCAGCACCCCTTACTCAGCGATGAAAGAGTTTGACACACAACTTTACCGCTAGCTAGATGGAAACTCACCGAATGCTAGTTATTTTGTTGACGTCGACAGAATTTGTTCTTAGTATTATGTTGTGAATTCCTCTATTAAGTTCCTCCCTCTAGACAACCAAAATCACTTTTAGTTGGCAGTTTTGGATGGAGTGGCCCAAATCCTTATAAATTCGTAAGCGATGAAAGAGTTCAACACACAACTTTCCCACTAGCTCGATGGAAACTCACGGAATGCTAGTTATTTTGTTGACATCCGTAGAATTTGTTCTTAGTATTATGTTGCGAATTCCGCTATTAAGTTCCCCTCTCTAGACAACCAAAATCATTTTTAGTTGGCATTTTGGATGTAGTGGCCCAAATCCTTATAAACTCATAAGCGAAGTTATATTTTTTCAATGTGGAAGTTATATTTATATGACATTCTCAACACGCCTCCGCATCTCAAGCCATACACGTGGACAAGTTATATTAGCTGATGGTGAGCACATGTGGCCATATCGCCGAAACCAAACACGTGAATAACCTGCTCTGATACCATTATAAAGTAATTTTGGGTTCACATCTAAAACAAATTGACAATGGATGAAATGGTTCAAACCCTTATAAACCCATAAGTAAAGTTATATTTTTCTAACGTGAAGTTATATTTATACACATTCTCAACAATATCTTCCTTTTGGCAAGAATGCTCACGCCTTCTGACTATGTGAAAACTTTGCGAATTTGTCCTTAACTCAGTATACAGGAAGAACTGGAAAAGAATTTGCGTGTTTTATGTGGGTTTCTTCCTTGATTGGACCTTGAAATAAAATGAATACAGCTATAAAATATAGATGGTTGTTTTTTCCCTCTCTCCACGTACACAGACATACATATATGTCTAAATGCAGCTATAGACGCCTGTTGTTTCTTGGAATTGGAAATGCATAAACCAGAACTTGGCACATGAGATTGATCATAAACTAGATAGAGCTAGATACCTCAATGACCCTTCCCGGCCTTTAAAGGTCAATAATTATGAGCAATATGTCTTCGATCTAGTTTCTGCATTCATCTCTTTTTTACGTTAACACCCCTTTCTTCTTTATGTTTAGGAGTACGTGTGTTTTCTTATGCATTATAGAGTTTGAAATAGATAGAATATGTCCGTACGTGGTTGTTTTTTCCTTATCCCAACTGCTTGATACCTCTGGTTTTCGCTGGGAAATGGACACACCAGAGCAGAAGGCACATGAGATCGATCAGGAAACTATACATTGTTAGGTAGTTAAATGACCTAGCCCTTCTCTCCCTTTAAAGGTCGCTCCTACTCAACCATACACATATAACTCATCGAAAGCAAACAAGCTAACTATAGCTGGACCGATGAAGAACAACTTGTATGTACTAGTTTATTAATAATGTCCACAGTACGTAGTGTTCACTGTTTACCACATGGCTACGAGTATACGATGATGCAACAACCTAATTATTTATAAATCCGCATGCAGTTCCTTAATTAGATAATTAGATAAATATAACATATCTACAGCTGTTTTCGAATGAATCTAGCAACTATATACATATATACGATACTAATTAATTCACATACACATGCATGTAGACTACTTGATCGATCAGATGGAGTTATTGTTTCTGTGCATGCATGCATTTCGAAGGACACGTCATGTACAGTATGATCTATAGCTAGCTAAAGCTAGGGCACCGCTTCATTATATTTTCTTCTACATGAAGTAGTTTCTCTGCGTTCTTCCACACCTTCGATTCAGATCCCAGTCACCAGTACGTACGTGTAAGCTGATCGATCATTATTATTACATTTCATAATTTCATCCATCGTTTGGTACAATGATTTATGATTCTATTCGAACGGAGTCCCAGCAAATTCAGATCGATATTATTATACATGCAGGATGGTACCTCACTTATACACTACGCCAACTTTTTCTACACGATTATTAAGACATTGTACCAACCTGTAATTACATTATTTAGCATATAATACATATATAATACATATACGTTGAAAGGTACTTGAGCAACTTGAATGAATCCCAGTGCTCTTTTCAGAAAGATACTAATATAGATTGAATTAATCGTACGTTCGTACAACTTGGAACTAGTACTTTTATCTTTAAATTTTATTTCTTTGGATCTTTACAGCATTTCTTTGATTAATACGTCTTTTATTGGGGTTAAGCATATTTTCAAATTCTCAATATGCACCTGTTCATCCCCTTTCCTCTGAAATTTAATAACATCTAGCTAGCATCACAGTCTTTAAAAGTTGAGCATCTGATTCATATATAGGGAACCTCATCTTTTGAACTCATCGATCAAATGCATTCATAATTGTTCGACAGATGTATTTTCCTTTTGAAGAAAACGACAAATTAGTTCGACTCAATCATCAAAGTAGGATGCATTACATGAAAATAAGGGATAATTCTAAATAAAGCGACAAGAAGAGACATCATCTCAAAGTGATACCGTGAACGAATAAAACTTATAACAATAATTATAGCAACGATAAAGCAGATATTTCAGATATTGACTTTCTTTATTATAATTTTCAAAATTGATCATTTAATCTGCATTTTAGTCTTTATTATATTAATAATACAACGATACTAATTGGAACCAGGCTAGAAACTATATTGATGACAACTTGTAATTTCTTAGAATGATGGGTTTATATGATGAAATCAACTTGGGTATTGTATATTGTTTTTCTGTTTGATGATATACCCAACAAATAAAACAAAGCTTAATTATATATAGCAACTAGCTACAATTTGCCATGTAAATCAAGTACTTAAACATAAAGGATACAGCTATGCGCCATTTATAATATTTGATGTATGCTTAATTAACATGTCAAGTGGCATGGAATGAAGCCGGTGAGCAATTTCTTCGCAGAAGAGAATCGATCTAAAGAATAGAAGGGGAAAAAGTTTGAATAGTAAAGCATTTGGTATTTAAAAAGAAACCAAGTGGGATGGGAAAATGAAAGATATCCAAATATAAATACATGTCTTACCATGTTTATAAGTTTTTGCTAAAGTTGGTCCAAGTCACGGTAAAGTAACATAAGGTCCTCACAAATAAAGGCATTGAAGAGTAAACGCTTGGCTAAGTCCGAATATAACTGAAATTGTGTCTATATAAACCCCAAATGGATGATTTTTTTTTTTAAAGGCTTAGAATTTGGTCCAAGTTTTCTTTCTTCAAATTTGTCTTTACATTCAGAATCTATTGGGTCTGTGACTGTGTAAATGCTTATCTTATCCCCTATAGCTTACGCCCTTCCCCAACTTGATCCTCCATTTGGCAACTGGAAATTGCCTTCTATTTTAGGGTTTTTGGAAGCAACTTTAAATTAAATTACCCGAAGATTACCAACCTGTGACAATGACCCCTCATGGATCTTCTCAACTTTTTGTTCAACATTCAAACCTTTTACCAAGAACGTTGATTAATTTTATACAGCAACGTTGAGTGTTTTTTTTTTTTTTTTCGATGACAAACGTTTGAGTGTTTAAGCACTTTAGGTTTGCTAGTTCCTATCCAAATTAAGGACCACCCGGCTTAGTGATTAAAGTAATGTTTGAGTTTGGGACCAATTAGGTTTATGAAATTGCAACAAACTGTATTTAACCAACAACTTGTGGTCCGGCCGGTGCGCTATGGACCCGGCATGTTCATATAGAAACGAAGACAAGTACATTTCAACAATGTGAAACCTGTAGAATGCTATTGGGAACAGATCTTTGGTCTTTCACGTCTAATTGCGTGCCCTACAAAACGTCCGAGGTAAGGAACATTAGAGTGATATCTGTAATATAACTGGCATCATATCTATGGTGAAGTTGGTGTTTGATAAACTAGTTTCAATCAATTAGAGTTATACTAGTAATTCTACATTGACGTCGCCATAAGTTAATCCGTACGTGTACGCGTTTATCAAAATAGATGAGCAATTAAATTAATAGCTAGAATATCAATTTAATTTTATAAAACTAAGGATAGATTCATTAATCAGCTCCGTACAATTATAACCTGTAACTACTTTAGAATGCTCTAGATCATGGAGTTTAAAGAATAAATAATCAGAATAAAAAATTTCAAAATAAACTGTTGTACTTTTTCTCACTCAATTTCAGAGTAAATTTAGTGCTTAATTACCGCATCAATCCCATCTGTAATTTCAATTTGATCATATTCTATTAGTTTAAAATCCCCAAGTTGAGAACTATGTTTAAAAAAATAAAAATTCTTCTATGCATCGACAGTGTTAGTGACCTAATACTTATAAGATGATCTAAATTCTTAATATTTCTACTCAGTTTTTTTTTTAATAATTAAAAAATATATTTAATGTAATCTACCTGACAATTTATTTGAACATAAGTGCACGTCAGTACTTTGAATTAATTCATTTAAAAAATATAATCTAAATGATAATTTTATTAAATGCTTTTCGTATCAAGAGGGTCAACTTGTTAAAAAGCAACCCAATATTTAAAACTAGGGCAGGGCTATTATGATAACTTCATCAGCACCAACTTGCTGGTTGTTTTTTCCTCCTTTTTTGCTGATCAAGGACCAACTTGCCTTCTATTTTATCGTCCCACATGAACTCTCCTCAAATTTAATATTCACATTTCCTCCCTTTGAAATATGCAACCACCCCAATCTTCTCTCTACTTCATAAGATCACCCATTGAACAATCTGTGAAGCTCGCTAGCTCCAAGAAACTAAACTCAGAGATCATCGTCTAATGCCTCCCAACCCGCCCAAGTCTTCTATATCGTTCCACCGCGTCAACACAGCGCCCAACACGGCGTCCCCGCACCAGAACCAGAAGGGCATGATGATCAGGAAGCAGCGCGCCCCGATCCCCGACGCGGTGGCGCGTTACCACACCCACGGGCTCGGCCCCGACAAGTGCTGCTCCGCCGTGACGCAGGAGATCGCTGCTCCCGTCTCCACCGTGTGGTCGGTGGTCCGGCGCTTCGACAACCCCCAAGCCTACAAGCACTTCGTCAAGAGCTGCCACGTCATCGTCGGGGACGGCGACGTCGGCACGCTTCGCGAGGTCCAGGTCATCTCGGGGCTTCCGGCCAACAGCAGCACCGAGAGGCTGGACGTGCTGGACGAGGAGAGCCACGTCATCAGCTTCAGCATGGTGGGCGGCGACCACAGGCTGTCGAACTACAAGTCGGTGACTACGCTTCATCCGTCACCCGCGGGCGGCGGAGGCACGGTGGTTGTGGAGTCTTACGTGGTGGACGTGCCGCCAGGAAACACCAAGGACGACACGTGTAACTTTGTGGACACTATCGTACGGTGCAACCTGCAGTCGCTGGCTCAGATCGCCGAGAATCTTGCGAGACGTAACAACAAGTCGTCGTTGGCATGCCCCAAGTAGTTGTTTGTTTATTTTTAATTATTATGATCGGAGTATTATCATGATGATTATAATTAATATAACATCTTAATTAGGTAGCAAGAGTAATTAGTTTTTGGTGATGTTCTGGGTTTTATACTTACTGTATTAGGTTTCATTGAACATCATTGTCTGAGCGAGTTTCCGAGTCCGGTCTGTGTTTGCCGTTGGAGGGTATGGCGTCGTTTTGTATCCGATGAAACAGTCACAGCAAGTTTGGTTATGTAATATAGTAGTAGTACCTTATTTATTCCATCTTCTTTGTTTTATTTTCTGTCGTTTTGAATTGTTTTTATTTCTGGGTGGTAGTAATGGCACATACAATAAACCCCAAGGCACGAATCTGATAATTAGGAAATGAATTGTTAGATTGTGATGAACATGTACGTACAGCAGAATCGAAGCTAGCAAGCTTTTGTGTTTGTTGCTTTAACTAGTGATGGCAGCTAGACGTGAAGCAGTACTATTGAGGCAGATCGATTATCAAGATCGTGACGGTTCGGTCGGTCAGGTTCAGACATTACTCATTAGAGCAAAGTAAGAGTAAGCGAACGTTATTGTGTTTTTTATGTACATAAGTAATCAGTTCCGACTTGAGCAAGTTGATTAAGGCATCTAATCGAGTAGACAATGTGGGTTTGATTATAATCCATTAATTAATGCTCTTGTTGGGGTGATAAACAGCCTTGAATACCAGCAATTGATATAATGTCCTGCTAGCTTAGCTAATATCGAAGAAACTGCTGATTAGGAAATGAGGACACATTAAATAGGCGCATATGGTACATGTTGGTACAATGTGTTAACTTTTGGATCAACGGATTTCCCTGCAATGCGGGGAAACGTCTAGTTATGTTTGGCTTAGTAATTAATGGACTAAATAAGAATGGTAGTATGGTGTACTAGTGTGGTACATCCATACTGTATAATCACATGCATGGTAGCTTAGTTAATTGCCTGTACTCTGTATGTGCTATCCAAACTTGAAAAGGGGAAGCTCCACCAAAAATACAGCTAATTTATTCATATCATATGGATTATTGGGAAAACAGCTAGTTGAGCTAGTGGACACATTAATTAATTAGGGCAGCACATAGTAACTAGTTAATTTAAATATTTTGCTTACTTAGTGCTCAAGTAATTTCAATTGTTAATGGAGAAAAAGTGAAGCCGGCCTCAAGAGAGGGAGATTTATCTGGTTGTATATTGTTATCTTACCTAATTGTTAATTACCGATCGAGTAGAAAATGAAATCCTAGGAAGAAATCAAACAAACTAGCCAACGATCAAAAGACACGGAGCTTCATCTTTGCTAAATTATTATAATGTTTTCAAAATTCCGGTTATGAAGGCAATAAGCTAATCCAATGAATTTTGATTTTAAAATTTCGAAACTCCGAATTTAAGTTTGAACTTTGAATGGCTAATGGGTATTTAAAAAATGGTGAAAACGTGAGGGGAATTAGTATCGGACAGCAGAGGACAGCTAAATGGCAACTTGACAATTTTTTTTTCCATAACATCCATCCATCAAGTAGCTGGCTAGCTGTTGAGAAAGAACGGAGAGAAAAGAGACATTTCTTCGCAAAAGAAAGAAAGAAAATTGAGTAAGCTGCAACTTGCTCTTTGTTGTTGTCTAGTCTCTTCTAGATGCCGACGGAGATTTCAAAGACGGACCAGAATGGTTGGAAGTTATTATTAGTTTGTTGCAAGTTGCACGAAGCAAGTTGGGGAAGGAGGAAGAAGAAGAGGCGGAGAAGGCCTGTGAGGCTTTCATCACCTTTTATTAATGTATAGTGTGATATCGCTGCTCCTTGTGTTAGTCTTGTCGCCTCTACTTTTTTTCCATCATGTCTTTACGCCATCATCTTCCTCACGCATGACCCATTCCCTATTTCCTTCCATTCCCTATTTCCTTGTTCTCTATCTCTTTCCCCCTTCAACTTTGCTGACTACAACAATGCATGGGTCTCTCTCTCTCGCTTTCTCTCAAAGGGTTTATATGGATTTGACCAATTCACCTTTATACTGGCTATCCACGACTCATGAGACCTAGTTGGCTAAACTGGGCAATTCCTGCGAGCTTGAAAAGATTGATTGATGGATCACCCATGCGTATATGTCAGAATTTTAATGAAATGAGGGGCCTTAGGGCACCTAGCTACTATTGGACAGAATCAATCACCTAGCCAGCTAGCTAGATTCCAACTTCCAACTAATGGTTAGATTACACATATAGTTGCATGGTGACTGATAAAATTGATAACTAGGTATATAGTTTGAGGATCCATGACTGAGCGCCTCTTATTTATATTTACGGTTGCCACTTGATTTGGTAATTATTAAATCAATCAATGTTTTAGATTTGCTAATTTGACTTTTTAGTAATCGAAACTGATAAGGTCGAAATCGAAAATTATCAAAAAAGTGGGTTGGTTTTGATAAATACCGAATCTACCAATTATCTAAATATTAGTTTTATATACTATAGTTTTCAATACACATACATGTATACTAAGAAATAAACATAAAAATTTTCATAATAGTATGAACATTACTACATTAATAGTATATATATTTTAAGTAACCTGGTCAAATATGGTTAAATAACCTAGTTTTATTGAAAATAACTAAAACTTGATCTCATATGTACAAAAGAAACCAATTATAAGTAGATGACTACAAAGTTTACGACTATAAAAAAAAAAAAACTAATATTGTTCATTCTAATTTATATTATAAAGAATTAGTTGTTCTAAAGTTAGTAATACCGAAAAAAAAAGTTAATAATACCGAAAACCGAAATACCGAATTTGGTAGACATGATTAAAAATAAAAAATTTTAGTTGGTAATTGATAGTTCAATTTTGAAACCAAAAACTTTGGTTTTGAAGTTGGTAATACCTATAATCTATTCAAACCGACCAAGTGATAGCCCTACATTTACCTTAAGGTTTTATACACCTTTTCTTTTTTGGTCACAACTCAGGTAATTGAGTTGTCAAAGTAGAACTGTCCAAAAAGCCTAATGCTTAATTGGACGATCGCCCAGACTTCGGACCAAACTTCAGTTTTTCATCAAATTCAAGTTCGTAAGCTTTGTCAACTTGATATACACAAGTTCAATAACGAACGTACTAGACTACTAGCACATGATCAAAATATGCAACTCTTTAGTTTAAGATTTTAGAAAGCGTGTGGAATCATCACCCTTCTTCTACAGTCCAGCTGGATTGGACAGTCCTAGTTGAATGGGGAGTGAAATTTGCACTCTCCTTTTTGTAAACTACACTCTCATTATCTCTTTTGTTCATTAATTTTCTAAATTACCCCTACCATCTTTCTATATTTTCCTTGCCACTCATTGCATGTCTTCTACATAACAACTACAGCTCCTCTTTCTCTATCATTTTCTCTCTCTTCCTCCCATATCAACATCACATTTGGCTTGCTTGTTCATGTGAAGCATCCATGAGCTGCCATACTCCAAGCGCGAGAAGCTTGAACCAATTTGCTGCACGAGGGCCTTTGAGGCTATTGCATCTATGCAACGGCTAACTACTCTGAGTTCATCATCTAGAGGAAGTAGAGCCTCAATACGTTTGTTATAATCACACTTTACACCCTCTAAGTTGCTTGGCAGATCCATGAACGCCGGCGTTCGATTTGATCAAAGCTGGGGTTGATTGAAATTCATCGAGTTGGAGATGAGGTGATTTTCCGCTTAAATTTAGGCTCATTAGTGGTCTAACCATAAATTAGAAATTTCAATTTTTAAGCAATGGCAGCAGAGCCTTCATGATTGAAAAGGACGAGAAGAAAATGTTTTCCCATAGAACTTGATCAGAATGTGAGAACTTCAGAAGTGAAATGAAAAGAAGAAAAAAGAAAAGAAGAGATGAAGAATTAGGGGTACTTTTGAAATAAATAATAGGGTTAAATACTTGTTACTCATCATACTTTTCACTGAAAAACAGTTTAGTCCCTCGGCTTTTAAATTTAACAGGTAAGTCCTTAAGCTCTCATTTCTCACACTTAAGGTCCACGCCGTCCAATATCTCTGTTATCCACCTGACGTGGCAAACGTTCTGACACCACCCCAGTTCCACATAAGCCAGATAGACGGTAAAAAGTCAAAAATGCCCAAATCGAATTCAACCCTAACCCCGTTTCGAATCAGCCCGTTCCCCATTTCCCCCAAAAAACCCTAAAAATTCAAAATCGCTCATAAACCACTGTTACCTCTTAACCCCGAAAATCTGCATCCATAATCTCATATCTTGAAGATCGAATCACTCATCGTCGAAGACTATAGTGAAAACCTGAGTGGAATCCAAGGTTGTTGGCGGCGGATAAAGAGAGGTGGATGTGGTTGGGATGGCGGACAACGATATCTGGGTTCCTCGAGATGTAGAAGGCGGCAATAATGATATCCCACAATATTGTGAGTTCTATTTTCGAATCGAAAGGGTTTTAAATCCTACTTTGTATGGCTCGATTGTTTCCATACTAGGGTTTCAAAATTTTTTGGGGGTTTTAAACTTTTCGTGCTTTCTGGGTTGTTCTCTGAGCTATTGATAAAGGATTTGGTTTTATCGTCTTAAAAATTTCTGGGTTTTAAACTTTTGGTTAGGGTTTCGAGTTCTATGGTTTGCTAATTTTAAAATTGGTGTTTATTTCTTTATTGGTTTCTGGGTTTTGGGTATGAAAATTGCTTTGTATGCATGACTTTAGCTGCAGAATGGATAACCATGGTTATTGAAATGGGTTGGTTCGATTTTAATATTGTTAGTTTTGTCACAGTTGAAAGTAGAAAGTGCAACTGCTTTTAATATTGCAGTGAAAGTGGAATTGTTAGTTGTGGTCCAATTTGTGGGCTAGTGGTCCTATATAGCTGTAAAGGGATATGTTTGGCGTTTACCTCTTTATGGCCAAGTATAATAAGTAGTTGGATTATCTTTTTTTGCTTGCATGCTAATTGATTATCATTCACTGTTTTGCAGCTCACCCCGACTATTTCACCATGAAAGTTTTTCATGGAGGCTGCATACTAAACAATGACTATGTAGGAGGGAAGGTTGACTTCTACGATAACGTAGACAAGGACAGGATGCCCTTAGTAGAAGTTGATAACATGGTTAGGCAGCTTAATCAAGGCTATTCTGATCAGAGAATTGACTACTGGTATAGGGTGGGTGATGAGCATAATTCATTGACCAAACTGAAATCCGACGGTGATGTTGTGACAATGTGTAAGGCAGTGCCCCTGGTTAGGATAATTACACTGTACCTGGATCACATGGAGGTTAAGGGTGTTTTTGAGGAAGATGATGATGACATCTACATATACGAAGACTTCTTATTTAGTCAAGGCAGCAATATGGTGATAGAGGAGCTGCTTGATGAGCCTAGGAAGCCTCCAAGTTGTGTCATCAAGGAGCTGCTAGTTGAGCCTAGACCAAGCAGAAGCAAGGGGGTGATTATTAAAGAAATTGATTATGTGTGTCCTACTACTCAAGAAAGTTGTGTTATTGGAGGAGATGCAAAAGACAAAGGTAAAGGTAAACTCGTGGATGAAAGGTCAGTTAAAAAACCATTTCTGTTGGAGTATCCTGGATTTGGTGTACTGTGTAGTTCAGGGGGGGTAACTGGCAGTGGTGTAGGGGCTAGCAGTTCAGGTGGTGTGCAGTGCAGTGACAAACTGATAGATGATATGGATTATCTTTAATCTTTCGGGATTGAGTCGGAAGAGTTGAGTGAGGATGGGTATAGTAGTACAGATGGTGATTATGATCCACAATTTGATGACGAAGACTACGAGCATTATGGTACTGATGAGGAGGACTGGTTGGAGGAAGCCCAGTTAGATGAGGCTACGAAGGGTAAGGGTTCAGGGGTAGGAAGTAGTGGTACTAGTGGTTTAGGGTCTACTGCACCTGATATGGGGGATGATGATGATGAGGATATGTATAGGGTTGATGATTCTGATGAAGAAAGGATGCAACATGCAATTGATTCAGATGAGGAGTTGGAGGAAGTTGGTATAGAATTCAACCCAAGCACGGATATGAAGAAACCTAATTTCTGTTTAAAGATGCAGTTTGCAACTGTACAGATTTTGAGGGATGCATTGAGGGAGAAGGCAATCCAAGGGGGGTAGGAGTATGTCTACATAAAGAATGATAAGACAAGGTTGAGGGTGGTCTGCAAGGAAAACAACTGTCCTTTTGAGTTGTTTGCTTCCAAGATGCAGCATGAAAGCACCTTGATGGTAAAGAGGTACAATCCCATGCATAACTACTATAGGAAGTTTAACAACAGCATGGTGCGGCAGAAATACTTAACAGGCAAGTTCAAGGATCAAATTGCTCTTAATGAAGCCATAAAACCAGGTATACATTCAAAACAATTTGAGACACAAATTGTTGGTTATGTTTCACTTTTTAAACTGATTCACTGTTGTTTGATAATGTAGAGAATTTGGCTAAGACTATGTCACCAAGCATTAGGGCAGGTGTTTCCAAAAGTATGGCTTATAGAGCAAAAAGAGCTGCATTGTTAGAGGTAGAAGGGGGCATCAAGGAGCAGTATGCAAGGCTGGATGATTATGGGAAGGAACTTCAAAGGGCTGATCCAGGAACCACAATTGACTTGGTTTGTGACTTCAGCAACTCCGAGAAGGCACCTGTTTTCAAGAGGTTGTACATTTGCTTGGGAGTTTTGAAGAATGGATTCAAGGCAGGTTATAGATCAGTGATTGGTTTGGATGGAGCTCATTTGAAGACATGTTTTGGTGGCCAACTGCTAACTGCTGTCGGAATAGAGGCTAACAACACTTTATGGGTTGTTGCTTATGCAATGGTTGAGCTGGAGACAAAGGACTCTTGGATTTGGTTTTTACAGTTGTTGTGCAAGGATCTGAGCTGTGAGAATAATGGTAGAGGCTGGATATTCATAAGTGATAAGCAAAAAGGTTTGAAACCTGCATTACAAGAGGTGGTTCCATCTGCACAGATCAGGTTTTGTGCAAGACATTTGTGGACTAACTTCACCAAGAAGTTTCCTGGAAAAGTTATGAAAGATCAGATGTGGAAGTGTGCAAAGGCAACAACTTTGCCTTATTTTCAGAAGGAGATAAAGGAGATGAAGACCCTTGATAATGATGCTTATAACTGGTTGTCAGGTGATGTGTTCTCGATAAATGTCTTAACTTAGTATTTTAGTGTATTTTAGTTTTCTATTGACTAATTGGTTCTGGCTTTGATATCCTTTTGTTTTGCAGAGCCCGAGAGGCCCCCCAAAACATTGGTCAAGGGCATACTTCCCTGCTGGTTATGATTGTGACATGCTCATCAACAATGGTTGTGAGAGTTTCAATGCATTGATCGTGGACGCAAGGAGCAAGCCCCCTGTCACTATGTTGGAAGAGATAAGGCTGAAGATAATGAGGAAGATTCATACTCAAAGGGAAAAAATGGAGGCTTACCATGGAAATGTATGCCCCAAAGCAAGGAATATCATTGAGAAGAATAAGGTGAAAGCGGTGGAGGATTGCATCCCAACATTCAATGGTGGTGGCAAAGCTGAGATTGAGAATATTGAAGGCACCAAAAATGTTGTGGACACTAACTTAAGGACTTGCACTTGCTGAAGATGGGACTTAACCGTCATCCCTTGCAAACATGCCATTTATGCAATTAATGGCATGAGGGCTGAACCCGATGACTACATTGCTCCTTGCTATCTCAAGAAGACGTACATGAGTATCTACAGTCACCTCATTCAGCCAGTTAATAGCATGGACATGTGGTCCAAGGGTGATGGTCCAAGTATCCTATCTCCACAATATACAAGGCAGCCTGGTAGGCCTAAGACAAAAAGGATTAAGGATGTTTCAGAGGTGGTCATCAATGGTACTGGAAAAATTGGAAGAATACAAAGATCCCTTAAGTGTAGCAACTGTGGCCAAGAAGGTCATAATATGAAAACCTGTCAAAGACATTTGCCAAGTAAGGGAAAGAAGACTTCAACTGCCGGTATTAAGAAGAGGAAGCTCAACACTGATGAGGGAGAAAGTTCCCAAAATATGGTGAGTTGAGTGTTTCTGGTATATGACTTGTTTTGCTAATTGAAATGCTTTAATTTTGTGATTTAATATGGTTGTTACTTGCTGCAGTCAAAGAAACACTACACCAAAAACGTTAACACACAACACTTTTTGCACAACGAAAAAAAAAAAAGTGTTGTGTGATGAAGAAAAGTGAATCACACAACATGTTTAGTAAACTTACGTTGTATAAGGTGGTTAAAATTCTGAAGTTTTTGTTTAGAAGGTCATTGCACAACGGTTACAAGAATAATCTGTTGTCTGAATCACAAAAAAAATAGCGGCAGATTTCCCTCCCAGATCGACTCAAATTTGGCTCCAAATTGGTACTACATCGTACAACAGTATAGTTATATCTGTTGTATGAGAGTAGCATGCAAAATATGATACAACGGTTTTTTACTTTTTGTTGTGTGATGAAGTGGGAAATATTTGGATGTGCCTTTATTTGGCCCAAAATGGCACTCGAGCCGCCCAAAAACCTCCAAGTTTTGATTGAAATATAGCACCAGATTGATAATCACACAACCAAATGAGTTGTTTCCGTTGTGTAAATGACCATTGCCTAGCATGTTACTTTGGTCGATATTATAGCGGGAACTTTTCCCTCTTTGAAACCTTAGCTGAGGTTTAAGTTGTTCACAATCAGACAACAAAACTTCTTCTTTATGTTGTCTGATTCATAAAGCAAAAATTAAAAGCCCGCCTTTGACAACTTAATTAGCTAGCTAGGTTTAATAGATTTGCTGTCTCCCCGTCAAGACTTTATCAGAACAGCCGTTTCCTCTCCTCATCGAGCAGCTCTCAACCATTTTGCTAAGTTGCCAAACAAAATCACGCTCGGCGCGCGGTTTGTTCCTTCTCCTATTCAATTCAGAGTTTCAGTCTCAGCTTAGGGTTGATTCGGCCTCCGATTTCGCTCTGCCTTTTCCGATAGAGAAACAGAGAGATCTGCTGGGCTCGGAGCTTAGCGCGATAGGCAATGGGAGTTCCAGCTTTCTATAGATGGCTAGCGGAGAAGTATCCACTCGTCGTCGTCGATGTGGTGGAAGAAGAACCGGTTGTAATCGACGACGTTTCGATTCCGGTCCACACCAGTAAGCCAAATCCTAACGGCGAGTATGACAATCTGTACCTCGATATGAATGGGATTATTCTCAACATCATCAAAAACCATCAATCTCTCATCAAAACACCTTCTGTTATCAAACACATCTAGATTAGGGTTCGACTACACTCATCGATTAAGATTTCGATCCCTCTTCTTGTTCATGTCTATCTCTCCGAAGCCAACCCATTTCCTCTCTCATCTCCCCTCACCTGCAAACCAAAAAGGAAGAAGCTCGAAGTTTTGATTCTGAGCAACATCATCACGAAGGTAATTCCCTTTTCTGCTTCTCTAGATTTGGTCTTCGTTATTTTACTGAGAGAGAGATAGAAAGGTGTTTGTTTGTTTTCAGTTGTTTGCTCGATCTGTGTAGAAAAGAGAGGGGGGCTAGGATTGTTTGCTCGATCGTACATGAAGATTTTTTTGTTGGTCTTCTCATTCTCTAGTGGAAATAAATTTGGTTTTTTGGCTTTTGGTATTTGACAATTTATGACTTCTTTAATGTTTTGTTGGCATGCTTTTTTGATTTCATTTTTTGGGCTATTTGGGATTTGCAGGATTGTGCTTGGTAATGGCTGCGATTGTTTTGATTCAGCTCTGAGTTATTGGCTTTGGTTGCATGCCCTGAAAGGGAAGGGAAACAGGTTATGGTTCCGGGCCTACTGCCAAGAATTGGTTCTGGTTATGATGATCTCTGCATATGGTAATTACGCACTGCCTCTCCTCTCTGCTTCGTTTCCTCTTCAGCTCGGAATTCAATTTCTTTCTGATTTTCATCCACTACTATCAGCCATGGAATACCCATTCAATTCAACTTCCAGTGAGCTGCGCTCTTTTTTGTTTCTATAATTAGTTTGCTATAATTTGGTTTTGATTTCCAATTGTTCGCTGTAATTGAAATTTGTTAGGTCTCCACAACAAAAGGCCTTTGCTTTTTCAATTAGAAGCATAAATTCGTCATATAAATGCTGCATGAATTTAGTTTGGATGTGAATTATTTATTACGATGTTCGAATTAAGAATTTCGGATAATATTTAGCTGGATCTAAATTGTCTATAATAGTTTGAAACACATTATGCAAAGAAAATGTGAATTTCATTTCGTTTTCATATCATTTATTTGATTATGGACTGCTCAATGCTAATCCCCATTTGTGTTTCAGCTGCCTCGACATCCGACGACATTGCACCTGCAATTTCACTCACAGAGAATGCATCAAAGCACTTCAATAAGATGAGATCCAAACATAATGAGGATCTATGCCTGGGAATTGGTGTTAAACAGGGTGGATATTCGGGCATGTTGTATACCATGGACTTCTATAGTAAAGAAAATGCAAGACCAGATGATTCAACCATTGAATATAATGGTTTTAAGATAGGTCAGCCTTCATATTTTCATTCTCTTAGTCAAGTGAGCTTGGACTATTTGTGACAGATAATTGATGTGCTATTTGTTATAGTTAGAGTAATGATCGCACTTTATGTACTAATACAAATTGATATCTCCTATTATTGGTTTTCTGATTAGCTAGCGACAATAACAATGAAGCCGCTAATGTAGGTGTTTGCTTATGAAATGTTGAAAGTCTAATATTACGAACTATTTCTTTTAGTAGTTGAAAGCTTATAATTCCAGATAGTTGTTTATGTATCTTTTACTGTCTGATTAGCTTTACTGCTGCTTCTTCGTGTCCGTCCAAGTCCAAGGAGGAGAGGGCTTTGCTTCAACTCGACTGAACCTTACCCAAAAGCAATCATACCTGAAGCCGCAATCGGAAAGCTCTAAACTTGACTGCACCCAGGTAATGCCTCTCTCTCTCTCTCTCTCTCTTTGTCTTTACTTTCCATTTCATATTGGATGAGTTGGGGGACAGTGGGCATAAATATATAATTCTTCTCTTCACTTGTTCAGTATATCACTCTCTTGTTTTCTCTCTGATAACTCAAACTAGAATGATTTCACAGACCTTCTACTGTAAAGCACCAGAGCAATGTTATCCTCTTCTTCTCCTCCAAGCTCTCATCTTTTGTTGACTCACTCTTCTCATTGTTTTAAGACTCCCAACCTTTCTCATCATCAGGTACTTGCCGCTTTCTATTCTTCTTAATTCTTCCATGCTTTGGTTGTGCTATATGCATATTGGGAATAATTCTTCCTTTTTATTTATTTATTTAGATATGTCTTTCTGCAACTTTATATATGGCTTCAATGCCACCTTCTAGTAAACAACTTTTGGTCTGTAACATCTATGGCTACTTTCTTTAGAGTATTATCAGTGAACTAGATGTGCATTCATTCAAACATTTTAGAAATCCAAAATGTTGATGAAAGTTCTGGGTGTTCTCCTGTGTTGATTATAATACATTTCGAGATCGAAGTTTATACATTCTCCTATTATTGGTTTTCTGATTAGCTAGCGACAATAACAATGAAGCCGCTAATGTAGGTGTTTGCTTATGAAATGTTGAAAGTCTAATATTACGAACTATTTCTTTTAGTATTTGAAAGCTTATAATTCCAGATAGTTGTTTATGTATCTTTTACTGTCTGATTCGAGGGGATGAGTACTCCACATGGGAAGTTGAGGACTTCTTGAATTCAATTCATTAGTTTTTTGAGCTTCTATTGAATGTGTTTAAATAGTTCTGGACTACTGTTTCAATTTCATATGCTCCATTGTAGATTTCTTTTACGTTGTATTGGTTACATAATGTGTCTATTGATTTTATGTATTCAGCAGTGTAAGCAGCAGAAAAGATGGACCCATGGGTCACAGAGAGCTTCTAGAGTTGTTGCTTACTATGGCTTGAAGGAACCACCTTATAAACTTGTAAGTACAGAATCCCTCCTTATAAATTTTTGACATATCATATCATTATACATTCCTTGAGTGACCTGCCACTAAAATAGACTGTTTCTATTTTAGGATGCTTTGGAACCCTATATGAGTCAGAGGACATTGGAGGTTCACTGGGGAGGCCATCATCAATTTGAGCTTGAAAGTTCTTTTTGTGTTCTGGGTTTAACAATTTTTTGCCTAGTTGATATCTAGATATAACAAACATTTCTTTGGACTCTGACTCTGCAATATTTCATTCCCTCTCTCAACCCCCCTCCCCAAAGCATCCTAAACAGGGGGAGAGGAAAGCATGGATTTTTGATCTTTTTTATCTTTATTAATCTTATTCCCTTTAACTCCCATAAGTCATTCCTTTATCTACATCCACAGCATCATTTTCGATTGACTGTCAAAGAATGGAAGAATTAATGAGGAAGCTAGTACCAAGCATTTGAATGAATATGGAGAAGCTGGGTTGCGTACGTTGACGCTTGCTTATAAAAAGCTTGAGGAGTCTGAGTATTCTGCTTGGAACAATGAATTTCAAAAGCAAAATCATCTATCGGGGCTGATAAGGAGGTGATGCTCGAGCGAGTAGCAGAGAAGATGGAAAAAGACTTGATCGTGGTTGGTGCTACAGCTGTGGAGGACAAATTGCAAAAAAGGGTAAGATAAGCTTCTTATTACAGTAGTAAATAAGGAACTACCGTTTTGATTTACGGCAACTTAGTACCTTTTTTTATTCTCTTAGATGCCCCAATGCATATACAATCTTGCACAACCTGATCTCAAGATCTGGGTGTTGACAAGGGATAAGATGGAAACTGCAATCAACATAGGGTTTGTCTCTAACCATTTAAGTAGAAAGCACTAACGTGAATAATAATAAAGCTACATTTACCCCTTCTTTTTAAATCTTTTTAAAATTTATACACATGTAACATCATTTCTTATTGTTTTTATTTATTTAAAAAGATTGCAATAATGGAGGACAAGAGCCAAAAAAATTATTTACTCTAATAAATGTGGACCAAAACCTAATAATATTTGAAAAGGTAAACAAGTAGTTGCATAAAGTTGATTGTTTTTTATACTTTTTATGTCTTTCATTGGCTAGGTTCAGTTAATAGTGCATGTAATGGAGCCATATTAGGAGTTACGGGCACATTAGTACTCCTAGTAACAGAGATACTACAATGACATGTGATGCTTCGCTGGAATTGTTACCTGACTATGAACAGATAGTGTGTCTGTCTGTGTGTGTGTGTGTGGAGGGTCGTCTGGGTCTGTATTTATATAACATATAATAGCTTACATGTGATAATGTTTGTATTACATGTCTAAATGGGAAGCAAGGTATCTGTGGTGGAAGCAAGAACCAGTTTCTCATTTTACAGTGAATCTCATGATAGTTCGTAATTGCTTGCAGGCTGTGATGGTCAGTGACTTTGCTATTGCCCAGTTTCAGTTTTTGGAGAGACTTTTGGTTGTCCATGGACATTGGTGCTATAAAAGGATTGCTCAGATGGTAATATCAGTATGCTCATCTAGTACTTTATTGTCACAGATTTGTTAAAATGCCACTTGCTTGTGCTTGTATGTTGTATGCTGTATACTTGCACATGCTTAGGAACACGAGAGCATGTGTCTACTTAGTCTTCTTTTTTGAACTTCATCCACTTGTTGATGGAAATATTTTGCTTTTCAGATTTGCTACTTCTACACAAATATAGCATTTGGTCTGGTACATGCTACTTTGAGGCATTCACCGGATATTCAGGGTAATCAATATATGATGACTGGTACATGCTATCGTTCAATGTTATTCTTACCTCATTGCCTGTGTGTTGCATTTTGCTTTTTTCTCCTTATTTCTTAGTTTGATTCTACGCAGGCTGATGCTGCTGCTTCCAAGAATACTTCAACCATGACAAAGTCCTCTTCATCATCTCAACCCAATCGTGGATCACAGATCTCTAAAGAGCTGGTCAAGGCACATCAATACCGAGCTATTTATTTGACTTTTCACTTCATTCATTTGCTTGTGTTTAGGGCATGCACTAGAATGCTTTACTTGTGTAAAATATTGGTTTCAATGATTGGGAAATGCACCCTTTTTGTTTTTGAAGTTTAAAGTATTGGTTATATGAATCATTTGATGGTTTGGAATGTTTGTATTTGATAGAGTACTGTTCATTTGGTAAATGGACCAAATGAATGCACAATCTAATTCAGGAATGGAATGTTCAAATGATCACACAACAGATTAGATATAATGATAACTGCATGTTGTCTGAATGGCCAAAAAGGGGACAAAAACACATTGTAATCAATCATATCACACATCAGTTTTTAACGAATCAGTGTCTTCTGATTTATACTCAGACAACAGAATTAATTGAACTTTGTTGTCTTAAAAGTTAATCACACAACAGAACCAATTGAACTTTGTTGTCCTAAAGTTCATCACACAACAAATATAGTCCAAGAACTGAAGTTTGAAGATCAATCAGACAACAGACAAAATAAAAAAATGTTGTCTGAAACGCAAAATATACAACAGCTTAAAACTGGCACTGTTGTCTGAAGACAGCGCCTCAACTGCTGCGCAGCTGCGCTTTGCATCTGCCGAGCCGTCTGCCGAGCTATCACACAACAGTTATAACACATACCTGTTGTCTGTGTGTTTATCACACAACTGTGTTCCACCGTTGTCTGATTTTTCATCAGACAACGGCTCACTCTACAACAGTGGGACTCCAAATCCCACATCGGTTTTCTGCCGTTGTCTGATGCGATTTTTGGTGTAGTGAAAGGGCAAAAAGCACCTATGACTGCAAATGAGTTTAGGCAAAAAGCCAAGGAGAGGGCTGAGTATCAAAGGGTAATAATCCACTTTATTATATAGATGTTTTGTATATGTTTGCTCTAATGGGCTGCCTTGATTCATATGCCTCTAAATTAATGTGTGTCCAGAAAAAGATGGCTAACTTGAGGGCAACAAAGCTTGATGCAAACAGACCTGCAAGAGGAAGGCCTCCAAAATCTAGTTGTGAAAATACAAGACCAAGGCCTCCAACTGCCCCAAATGCCTCTACAACATCAAGACCCGTACAAGCTACATCTGCCAGTATCAGGTCAAGGCCTGTACAGCCTTCTAGGGCATCAAGAGACAAGGTTGCAACACCATCAAGGTTTTCACAAAGGATCAAGAACAATTCATGTAAAGGAGATGGAAATTAGTTATTGAAATGGAAGATTAGTTGAGCTGCCCATCAAATGAATTAGACATCCTCTTGTTTTGGGCAACCTTGTGCTGTGTCACTTGGTTGCTAGCTCTAATCTTTTGATAAGATGATTAGAGCTTTGTTAGTTTTCTGAACCATTGAGGATGTAATGCTCTGATTTTTGTTTTTGGTAAATTAGAGCTTTGTTTTAGGGAAGGATTATGCTGCAAAAACTTTGTATTTTTGGGACCATTATGAATGAAGGAAAGTTGCTGGTTTCATTGTACTGTTTGACTATTTTTGGTATCGTTTTGAATCTGATCAATATTTGCGCTACAATGTGTCCAGATTTTTCTTTGGGATCAAACTTTGGTTTCTTTTTGGCTGCATCATATATGTTTTGGTGGGAATTTGGGATCAAGAAGGGTGAAATTAGGCCATGGGAAATTTGGACAGTTTATACTGACGTGGTAGGCATCCAGCTGAGCTGGCAAAGTAGTATTTGCCAAGTTGGCAACTTAACAGAATTTTTTGACGGGTATTGGACGGCGCGGACCTTAAGTGTGAGAAATGAGAGCTTAAGGACTTACCTGTTAAATTTAAAAGCCGAGGGACTAAACTGTTTTTCAGTGAAAAGTATGAGGAGTAACAAGTATTTAATCCTAAATAATAAAAGGAGTGTGATTTATAAAAAATGGAGTGCAAATTTCACTCCCCTAGTTGAATCCATTAAATCAATTTTCTCTTCCCTTTTTCTTTTCTTTGATCATTTTGGATTGGATTGGATTGTCATAGAGCCTCTGTTAAGTATCGATAAGCGTGGTCCGTGGCATACTATTGTACATATATTGTCCCTAACTTAACCACATGTTAGGTGTTGAGTTTTAATTAGGCCTGGGACTTTAGCACCGAGAACCGGTGGAACCGGACCCAATCGAACCGGAACTGGCGGTTCGGTTCGGGTTTTAGTATTATTAACATGTCATTTTTCAAGAGTCGAACCATTTTCATGTCTCCGGTTCGGTTCCAGTTCTCTTGTTTGTGAACATATAAGAACTGAAGAAACCGAGATATGCAGGCCTACCACAAATAAAATCCCATAATTCAACTAATTCAAGCCCTATTGCCCTAAGCCCAGGCCTGTTTCATTAACTCAACTTCTCGACCTAATGTTCCAAGACTTCGATCAAACACGACCTCAAATAGTCAAACCTCAGTTCTTCACTTCCTCTCTCGGTCCTCCTTAGTTCATCCCCAATTCCAAACCTAGCTTTCGAAGTCAAAATTGTCCTTCCTCAATTCAAAAATGCAAAACTCAAATCATCCTATTTCATAGGTGGCTCTGTGCTTCGAAATCATAAATCCCAAATTGAAATCCTCTTTCCCCGTCTCGAGCCTATCATCCCATTTTCACTCTCCCCCCACTTCGAGACAACAAGGCCTCCCTCGAGCTCTCTGTTTCTGTTTGCCGCCTTCTTTCTCTGCCGGTGAAGCTTTCGGTGCAAGAACCCAACACTGTAAGGCAGTTTGATTTTTTGTTCAAGTTAATTTCTCTCTCAATTTTTCGATTTTGGTTGATGCGAAAACTTTCAATCCCGTCCCTTTTCTAGGTATATTAGTATATAAGCGTCTGTACTTTCTGGAGATGGAACATTGAACTATTGAAGTTCATTAGTTGATTGAGTTTATATGTGTTGTGCTGCAGTCTTGTGTAGCTGGGAAACTGTAATATTCTTTCATTTTGTTGTTAGGTACAGTAACCGAAAACAGGTCAAAACAGAACCGAACTAAACGGTTCTGTTCTCGAACGGTTCCTAATATAAATAACATGGTAACCGAACCGAAACAAGATTAACGGTTCTGGTTCCGGTTCCAGCAAAATATGACGTTTTCAGAACGGATCCCAAGCCTAGTTTTAATCACAAAATGTCTCATTACAATTGGGTGTGATCTACCTATTTATAAGTTATATATTTATTTGTCACTTTTCTAATGTATGATATTTTCTTTCCAACACGCTCCCTCGCGTGAACTTAGCTCTAGGTATGCACATGCAATTGATTGAGAAAGCCAATTTCACATTGGAAATCAAGTCACAAGTCCCAAATTAAAGACTTGGCCAATCATAAAACAATCCAATGCCCACATCGGACTCTTGGTAATAATCCAATCAGAATCTTCTGATGACCAATTTAATGAACCCAAACCGGGTCCATGATAATTGGAGAAGAGACTGGTGAATCAATTAATAAACCTAAGTTTGAGCCCATGATGGCGACGTGAGTAAAGAGGGACCCGCTCTGATAAATTGTCCCAACTTAACCACCTGTTAAGTGTTGGGTTTAATCACAAAAGACATCGGTACAATTGAGTGTGATCCACCCACTTATAAATTATATTTTATTTGTCACTTTTCTAATGTGGCCGTTAGGTGTTTGGTTTTGATCACAAAAGGTCTTGGTACAATTGTGTATGATTCACCCACTTATAAATTATATTTTATTTGCCACTTTTCTAATGTAGGATATTTCATCTCTAATACGCCCCCTCACGTGCAACTTAACTCTAGGTCCGCACGTGAATCAATTAACAATTAGATTGTTCACATTGAAAATTGGGACACAAGTCTCATATCGGCAACTTGGTCAATATTGATAAAGTAATCTGAGGTTCACATCCAAAACAATTGGCAATGGATGGAGTGGCCCAAACCCTTATAAATCCATAGGCAATGTCCCATTTTCCCATGTGGGATGTATATATTCTCAACACGCCCTCGCACATGTGGCGAATTTTCAAGCCATACACGTGGACTACTTTGGGTGACGTGGAGCCCGTGTGGCCGTTAGGCATGCACATGTGGGTAACCTAGCTTTGATACCATGATAAAGTAATCTGGGGTTCACATCCAAAACTAATTGGCATTGGATGGAGTGACCCAAACCCTTATAAACCCATAGGCAAGGTCCTATTTTTCCCATGTGGGATGTATATATTCTCAACACGCCCCCGCACGTGTGGTGAATTTTCAAGCCATACACGTGGACAACTTTTGGGTGACGTGGAGCCCGTGTGGCCGTTTGGCATGCACACGTGGATAACCCGCTTTGATACCATGATAAAGTAATCTGGGGTTCACATCCAAAACCAATTGGCAATGGATGGAGTGGCCCAAACCCTTATAAATCCATAGGCAAGGTCCCATTTATAACAATCTATGACCCATATCAGACACTTGGTAACAATCCAATCGGGATTTTCCGATGACAATATAAGGAACCTAAATTTGGGCCCATGACAATTGGAGACGCAATTGGAGAGGAATTCGCTCTAATACCATGTTAAACAGCGACAAGCGTGGCCCGTGGCACACCGTTGTACCGATATTGTCCCAACTTAACCACTCATTAGGTGTTGGGTTTAATTACAAAAAGCATCGGTACAATTGGGTGAATTGAGTATGATATACCCACTTATAAGTTATATTTTTATTTGTCATTTTTCTAATGTGAGATATTTTTTCTCTAACAGCCTCATAGTCTATAGCTTTTGCATGGTACAACTCTTTTCCCATAAAAAAAAGAAATGGACTAGAACTTGTACGAGTGCTAATCTGACTAATGCAGTCCAAATGCTTATTGAAAATTGTAAAGTACTTCATATTTCTATATGGGATTTTATGTCTCACGCCTAAACACTAGTATGTTGAGGAAGGTATTCAAATAATTGTCTCAAAAGTCAAAACATCAAAAAATGCCATTTTAATTGGGTAAAAATATTATGTTAGATTTAATCAATTCAGACCTGATGGAGAACAAGAGAAAACATAAATAGAACAATGAGTCATAAGTTGGATATGAGAAGGGAGTGCCTTGGCATCTTCTCTCTAGCATCAAACAAAGACTCGTTGTCTCACATCATTTACTTGGAACATTCATTTCAAGCATGTATTTCACGAAACCAATTTAGTTACTCGTTTTAGTTATAATATAAGCCTAAAGTTTAGAGCAACATTATTAACTTCATACAAATTTTCGTTGAAAAATCAATATCGTAAAGAAAACAAGTCCACTTCTACTTCCTCTCAAAAGAATAAAGAAAAAGGCGTTAGTTTTACTCGATCCAGAGGGGATGGAGAACAAGAGAGGACATATATAGAGAAAGTGACGGTCATATGATGTATATGAGTCGGGGTGAATGCATGAGGCCCAAGGTACCTGTCGAGTTTTCTTTACGACAACGAAATAATTTGGATGTGGAGATAACAACAACCAATCAGATTGCCTAAGTCGACAAACACTTGTAGACACATCTGGCAGCTTGACATGTTTTGACCTTCCATGCTCAAGAGTTGCCAAAACAAATTTCCGAGTCCACAACTTTGTGATATAAATTTTAAGAATAATTTCATAAGACTTTGATGATTAGGTAGATAGATTTCGTCACATATAGATTAAAAATGAGATTACAATTTTGACACTTGCAAAAATTTACATTGTGTTGAAGGAAAACCTAATTTGTGTTTAGCCCAAACTCTAGGTTACTTGACCTAGTGGTAATAGGATTTAATTAGAAGGATCTAGAATCCTAATCAATGTAGAATTACTTTCCTTGTATGATTAAGATTCTATGCATTGTAATCCTCTATATATAGAGGCCCCTATTATCAATGAGAACACACAACAAATTCCTCTCAAATTCAGTTTCTCTACAACACGTTATCAGCACGAAGCCCTAACCCTGAAATAAAATAGTCAAACCCTGATTCAAGAAGCTAAAAACCTTGAATCCGAATACAAAACCTTGAAGCCTTTCTTTCCTCCACCTCACACCTTGAAGAACTCTATCCCAGGAGTCAAGAACCGGCAGCCCCACCTCAAGAACCGGCCGGAAAACCACCGAACCAGCCACCGGAACCTCTATACAACTAGCAGCAAATATTCCACCGGTTCACCATCTTCCGGACCTCCGATTTCCACCAAATTTTGGTAGTAGAAGCCTCTCAAGTCAACGATGCTGGAACCGGAAGAAAAAGTGAGAAAACCAGCCTAAAAGTGCTTGAACCGGCCGACTAAATATCCTGCAGAAAACCGGCAGAAAAGAAAAGAAAAAAAAAGGGGAAAAGGAAGCCCAGAAGCCCAAGCCCAAGCCCACTGACGCAGGCCCACTTCCACGTCAGCAGGAGGACCCACTGCCACATCAGCACTGCCACGTCATCAACAGGGACCCACTGCCACGTCAGCAGTCAACGGTCAGAGGTCAACTCCGGACAACCTCTTTCCGGCGACTTTTTTCCGGTCAGCTACAGTAACTTCCGGTCAGCTACAGTACTTCCGGCAGCTACAGTACTTTCTGGTGACATTTTTTTCCGGCCATCTTTTAAGGTAAACTTTTCTAAAAGTTCCCGTTTTTGAAGTTTTTTTATATTTATTTCTTCTTCTTTTCTCGGGGACTTCCAACATCTCTTCTTCTACCCCCCTTTCTTCTTCATAGGGGAGACCAATAGCCGAACTGTGGGGGTTCGCGCTCACTCTAAGCTTGGAGCTTGTAGAGTCCTCCAAACTTAGAGTTTGTTGAGAAGAAAACGATCGACCACATACATCGTCGTTTCGATCTAATCCAAAACCCCTCTTGGAATCGGATTTTCTTGGAAGCAACTACGCTCAGAAAATTCCTAATTTCTTGGAAGCGACTATGCTCAGAAATTTAATAGTTTTTCATGGTAGCCTTTTTCGCTCCGAAACTAACCCTAATCTTGTGTTGTTTTTCAGGATGAGTTACCTGAACAAGTTGAGCTTTGTTCCACTCGAGACAACTGGCGCAGGATACCATAGGTGGGTCCGAGATGTGCGCCAACATCTTAAGGCTGATGGAATTCTGGAAACCATCCAAGAGCCTAGTCAGAACGTGCTCTCAATTGAGCAAGCTACTGCTTTTGAAGCAAAACAAGCTAAAGCCATAATTCTCATGACAAGGCACATGAATGACGCGCTCCAAAACGAATACCTCAATGAGGAAGACCCAAGAAAGCTATAGGTAGAACTAGAGCAGCGATTTGGCAACGTTCGTGACTCCCTGCTTCCTGATTTAGAAGTGCGATGACATAGCCTCCGCTTTTGTGATTTCAAGTCTGTGCTTGATTATAACTCGGAAGCTCTTCGTATCAAGTCTTTGATGGAGTATTGTGGCCAAGCCATAACTGATACGATGTTGATCGAGAAGACTCTCTCTACCTTCCCCGTCTCTGCACTGATGATTTCAAAGAATTATCGGATTGATGTAAATGCAGGACGTATCACAAGGTTTCATGAGCTTATTAGAGCCATGAACGTAGCTGAAAAGCACGATAATATCCTTGTGAAGAACTATAATGCTAGACCCGTGGGAACTAAGCCTATTCCTGAGTCTAACTATAGTCGCGCCCCCAATGGAGGACGCAAGGAGCGAAACCCTAAGGATAGGGACAATTCTGGACGTTCTGGTCCATATGTTCGCTCTAAAGAGGAAGGAAATCGCCAAGAGAGGCGTGCACGGAACCGTGGAGGTCAACGTGTGAAGAGAGAGAGAGGCGGAGCCTCCGACCATGGTGGTAACGCCACCAAGAGGATAGGTCGTCCAAATCGCGCCCCAATGGCGCCTCGATCAAGGGAGCCTGACCATAATGATGTTTGCTTTCGATGTGGATCAACTGAACATTGGGCCAAAACATGTACCGTACCCCAGAATGTTGCAAACGCATACAAGACGTATCGTGAAGCAAGGGAAGCAAATTACATGGCACAAGAAGATCAAGATGGTGATCTAGATCTAAGGGTGGAAGACTACAAGGATCAAGACCAAAAAATTGGCGATTTTGATTAAGTCTTTTTATTTTCCAAGAGATGTAGGCGATTGCCATATTACTTTTTATTGGATTAGATTTTCTTTGATCATAGAAACAATGATGTATTCCGTTGGCTTATGAATAAAATTTCGAGTTCTTTTCATTATGACTCAATTTTGATTCTGAGCATATGACTTTGTGACTACGATGGCTCGACCATCAGTATTAATTCAAGGACATGGAATAGCCCAAGTTCCACTTGCCAAATGGCACCTTGATTACAGTTGTCACAGAAACTCTCTACGCTCTTAGGGCAAATAGTACCCTATGAATAGCCAACGAATTCCATGCGAAAATGCATGTAGAGAACGGAAATGAGTTCCTTTGCATTACCTCTAATGATTGCGAACAATGACGCATCTTAGAGACGTTTATGTGTCTCTCTAGTGGACTTTATGTCACTATTAGAGCTATTAAATCCAATACAGCTATGAGAGAAGATCTCTTGGATTTAGACACATATTGGCTTTGTCACGACAGGATAGATCATCCTAGTCATGATATGATGATCCGTCTACAAAAAGACTTCACACGGACATCTTTTCTCTCGAGCGAAATGAAGCATGAATCAAAAGTTGATTCTTAGACTAAGTGTGACCGACGTTGCTGCCTAGGGCACCGCCTCCGTCCACCACCAGCCTAGGGCTGGCGTAGTCCCTATCCATGGATCCATGGATGGCGTCCATCATGGTGATGGCGCCCTAGGTGATGCTGCAATCACCAACTTGCTTCAAAATAGTGTTTCAGACGCTCAGGCCTAACCAAAATTCTCATTGGTTGCTTCTAAAGCCTCTCGCTCGTTTTACTAAGCCTGTTCCTTAGGGAAATTAGGACTGAGACCGTCCTATACAAAGGATATGACATTACTCATTTTGTTCTTACAAAGAATCCGTAGGGATTTTGTGGATTGATTCAACCAACTTGCGGACGCTTAAATATTTTATGATGTTGGTTGACACGCAAACACGCTGGTCACGTGTTGTGCCATTGTCCACATATAAATGCTGCTAACGCTACACTCCTAGCACATAACATATGACAATGGGCTCACTCCCCAAATCATCATATTCAGTCAATTGGATTTGACTATGCTAGTGAGCTTACATCGAAGACTTTCGATGGTTATTGCATTTGGGACTGATGTTAGACATCATATTCCCATGAGCACACCCAATTGGTCTCGCGGAAACGACTACGATGGTAGTCCGGACATTGGTAATGCGCACCAATCTCCTTATATCCGCTTGGGGTAATGCAATATCGCATAAAGCTATGCTAATTCGTCTACGACCCACCGCCACTCAATGTACCTCTGCGTTACAGCTAGTGACTGGGTACAAATATCGTACTTACACATATTTGAGTGAGCCATTTATGTGCCAATTGTGCTGCCACAGTGCTCTATGATGGGTCCTTACAGACAAATGGGCAACTACGTTGGATTTGAGACTCTAAGAATCGTCCGCCACTTAATGCCCTTGCAAGGCGATCTCGTTACCGCTAGATTTGTGGGTTGTCACTTTGATGAGACAGTCTTCCCGTCGTTAGGGGGAGATAAGAACACGGATGTTCAGCAGGAACGACAAGAATTGTCGTGGCCTGTCCCCACTATGTCTCATCTCGATCCCTATTACAGTGACGAGATCACACAAATATGCTGCAAACATGACTGCAAGGAAGGACGTTCCTATGAGAGGACGTAGCGCCACCCTACACGGAGGTAGGCATGGCGCCTACGCCAAAGAGAGTGGCACTCTGGCATTACAGGCCATGGCCCCAGCTAGGATACGTGGAGAGGCCCGTGGGTTCGAAGGATACTTTGACACATTCCAATCCTTTGATCATCAAGACTCAAAATCCGTCTCATAAGTATCTTCCGGGTTATGGTTACCGTTGGGGGACGCCTCAACGTCATAACCTATTCCTGAGAATATAGAGCTCTATGAAACTTACACTAGTGTACATGAGATGTGGGATAGAAACTCCATCATAATTGATCATGTAGTTGGCATTTCGTTGCACATGAGTTTGTTGAGTCTAATGATATCGAACCACGCTCCGTTGATTAATGAATGCCAACGTAGAGAAATTTGGCCTAAATGGAAAGATGCTATCCAGGTTAAGATGGATTCTCTAACGAAGAGGAAGGTTTTCGAGCTAGAGATGCCAACACCTCCTAACATAAAACCTGTTGACTAATGGGGTCTTCGTTAGAAAGCGTAGTGAGAAAAATATATGGTAATCTCGCCTTATGGTGCAAGGCTTCTCACAAAACGCCCTGGAATCGACTACGATGAGACATATTCTCTTGTAATGGATGTCATTGCACTCCACTACCCTGTCAGTTTGGTAGTTTCCGAATAACTGAACATGCAGCTTACAAATGTGGTCACTACGTATCTCTATAGGGATCTAGATACGGAATATACATGAAGGTACATGGTGAACTTCATTAACCCAAGTCAAGTGGCTATAGACCATAGAGTGCGTTTACAAAGAGGTTGACATGCTCGCTAAAATGACTACTTGATTGGGAGAGGATATGCCCACGCGTTTCCATAATAAGTTTCGGATTCCATCGCGGTTCATGTTGGACATGATCTTCATTAGAAGCCCTTTTAAGAGTTAAGGGAAACCACTGAACACTTGAAATCCAAGTTTGAGATGAAGGATTTTGGGAGAACACGATTATGTCTCGGTTTAGAACTTGAGCATCGTGTCGATAAATGCTTAGGCATTTTGACAAGGTCAAGCCTTCAAGCACCCCCATGATCGTCCATAGTCTTGATCCTGAAAATGATCCTTTTCATTCGAAGGATGATAATGAAGATGTGTTAGAGGCATGAGTGCCTTACTTGAGTACAATAGGCGCATTATTGTACTTAGCTAAATGCACCAGACCGGACATCTCGTTTACAATGAACTTGTTAGCTAGATATAGCTCTGCGCCAACGCGACGCCATTGGATTGGTGTAAAAGATATCTTTCGATACTTGAGATGTATGAGTGATATGGGCTTGTTCTATCCCTACAAAGAGATGATGGATTCGGACCCATCACACACCAGGAACGCCGCCAACGCTGGCCTGCGTTCTCTATCCCCATCCCAAAACGATATAAGTGTTTTGGAAGGTTTTGCTGATATTGGGTATCTCTCTGACCCATACAAAGGTCATTCCCAAAATGGTTAAGTGTTCACCATGGGAAAAGACCGTGATATCTTGGAGGTCTACAGAACAGACCCTAGTCGCTATATCTTTGAACAATGCAGAGATTATTGCTCTTCACAAAGTGGTTCGTGAATGTATATGGATTGGATCCATAATTACGCATGTTCGAAGCAATTGTGGTTTGAAGTCTACCGCAGATGAGCCTACGAGCGTTTAGGATAATGTTGCTTGTTTTGAACAAATGAGGCAAAGCTACATCGAAAGCGATAACACCAAGCATAATCAGCAACGACAGACTCTCCTCGAGATCAAAGTGAACTAGATTCAATCTGAGGACAGTAAGGCAGACTTGTTTACTAAGTCGTTGCCCAAATCCACGTTCGAGAAACATGTGGCAAGAATTGACTTGCGGAAATTATCTGAACTCCCTTTATCGTAGTCATCAGGGGGAGGCGCAGACATCAGGGGGAGATGTCTACATGTTCACCTCGAATCGTGAATGCTGTGTTGTGCTCTTTTTCCCCTTCGACCGAGGTTATTTTTGTCCCACTGGGTTTTTGTTACTCGGCAAGGTTTTTAATGAGGCAACGAGAGAAGCACCGCGTTTGGACAACACAAGGGGGAGTGTTTAAGGATATCTCTATTTGTGTTTGATCCAAACTCTAGGTTACTTGATCTAGTGGTAATAGGGTTTAATTAGAAGAATCTAGAGATTATCTTTCCTTGTATGATTCTAACTCTATGCATTGTAATCCTCTATATAAAGAGGCCCCTATTATCAATGAGAATACACAGCGAATTTCTCTCAATTTCTGATTCCCTAAAACAGATCTCAATTAAATTCTCCATATAATTCTTCTTTCATTATAATAGAAGCCATTAGACCTTTACACAGTGTATCGACTAGCCACAAACGTTTTGAGCGATTTAATTAGCTCATCAATTTTATTTCCTTAGAAAGTTTTATTAAAATTCTAAAACTAGGTAATGGTCAATACTAAACTTTGACCAGCCACATAATTCCAAAGCTGGCAACTGAATCTGAAAGTAATGGAAGAGCTAAAAATTAAGTAACTGCTTATCTCAACATTATACTGTCGACAAATGGAGTAATGGACATGATCAGTTAACATCTCACCAACACTTTTGTAAAACTGTTTAACTTTGCTTAGTCTAGACACCTTGCTGCAAATACAATTCAAACCAGACAATTGAATTCAAGGCATTGCCCCAATCCATTGCTTTCAGCAAACTACCAAGAACTGCAATCCCAATAGACCTAATTCTGGAAACAAATCATGAAAAATGTTTCTTACCCACCTCTTCAGAGCTTCAATTAAAAGGGATATGAGAAACTAAACTAAAACACAGAGCACACAAGGCCAAATACATGTGCCAAATATCCAAAATGAATCATCAAATGCCTAAGCATAAGCATCAAATAGTTCCTAATCCCAAACCTTGGGGTTCAATCAGAAGCAGCTTGCATTCCCTCATTGCAGTTCTTGTGGCAACTCTTCTCGTTGCAACTGTTTATCTTACCCAAGAATATGGTGTTCAGTTTTTAGAAGATTGTACTGCTTCTACTACAGTGAAAACTTCTGAGGATAGCTGCAATTTGTTTTCAGGGAAATGGGTATTTGATAACCAGTCTTATCCTTTATACAAGGGGTTACAGTGTACTTATATGTCTGACCAATTGGCCTGTGAGAAGTTTGGGAGAAAAGACTTAAGCTTCCAGAACTGGAGATGGCAACCCCATCAATGTGACCTCCCTAGGTCTCTTCCTGTCCCTTGCTCTCTCCTTTTGTTTTTGTTTGAGTTAATGCATTTTCAGTCCCTATTTAGGCTTCGCTCCGTTATGTCATTGTTTTTCATTTCTCTAACAGAATCTCTTTTATTATTTGACAAAATCAAGGTTCGACCTAAAATTTTAGCTAGCAACTTGAGACAAACTGTAAGAATAATTTTTTTTTTCCAATTAAATTAGTCATGCATTTGAGCTTCTAAAGTTGGGATTTCTTTAACTTTTGGGGACTTAAAATTTGGAGACCGGAGGCAGTTGCCTCCCTCGATTCTCCTCAGAGCCGACCTCGGATGCTAAATCGAAAATACAGTGATGAAAATTGAAATATGGTCAAAACACAATCTGACTGAAAAGGCAATTAACCATTGTTTTACTTTTTTGTTTTTGTTTATGAGAGCAGGATAATGAGGGTGTGTTTTTAAATGGCAGTTTTTGAGCTTTGTGGGATTGTTTGTTTTCGTGTTAAAACATATAAGCTTAGGTTCAATGCCACAGCGTTGCTTGAGAGGCTAAGGAACAAGAGGCTTGTGTATGTTGGGGATTCCTTGAATCGAAATCAATGGGTTTCCATGGTTTGCCTGATAGAGTCAGCTGTTCCTCCAGAGCTCAAGTCCATGTACACCAATGGCTCCTTGACCACCTTCAAAGCAACTGTGAGTTTCGTTTTCTCCTATTCTATCTAGTGGTCTTAATGTGCATAGATAGCAAAATCTAACTGGCTTGATGGGTGTTTCTTAATTTGCTCGAGTATGTTGCATAATTAGCAAAACCTAGCTAACTCACCAAAAGAATACCTAAGTGGGATCATTTTGCTATACTTGGAATGGTGTTTACTGATTGAAATATTTGATGTGTATGGTATATTGTTAGAATGTCAATGATATAGGGCCTCAATGAGGCCTAAGATTTGTGGCCATAAATCTTAGGCCTCATTTATGCTATTTACAAAGAACTGACCACACTAGACTTCACTGGTGTACGTAAAAGTATTATGAAGGAAATTTTTCTTATTAAAATATTATGAAGGAAATTTTTCTTATTAAAATATTATTTTTGTACGTAAAAGTAGATAAATGTCATAATTATTGAAAACCTCATATGATATTGTCAGATTAATTATCAATCATAATTTAATTTTGACACAATTTGACTAATTATCAATCACGATCATAATTTAATTTTGAAACAATTTGACCTTATTGAAAATATATCACATGATTTGTTTTATTATCAGATTATCTATCTAGGGAACATTTGCATAGCCTACTCTTTCCGGCTTAGAAATAGAATTGTCTTATGATTATTGGAGTTGGTACAGTGTGTTGTTAGTTATAAGGTAACGTCAATCATAATCATATAGGAATTTTGGTCATCAGCAGATAAGTTTGATACTGATCATATCACAGCTATTGCTTACTGATTAATTATTGGTGATTAAGGAATACAATGCCACAATTGAGTTCTATTGGGCTCCATTGCTAGTGGAATCGAACTCAGATCACCCGATGAATCACCGGTTACCGGAACGGATTGTTAGGGTTCAGGCAATTGAAAAGCATGCTAGACATTGGACTGATGCAGACTTTCTTGTTTTCAATTCCTATCTTTGGTGGAGAAGGTCCATGATGAGTGTCTTGTAAGTACACTTTCCATTAGGTAGAGCCGTAGAGATTAGAGAACAACAACCCATTTGATCGACTTTGCTTTTAGAACTTACAATTGCTGTTGTACGTTTTGCAATGAATAATTAAGGTGGGGATCTTTTGAAAGCTCTGATGGAATTTACAGAGAGGTTGGGATGCCTAGAGTGTATGAAATGGCTCTAAAGACTTGGTCGGATTGGTTGGAGGTCCATGTTAATCCAAACAAGACCAAGTTGTTCTTTGTTAGCATGTCACCTACTCACCAAAGGTAAGTTTCATACGATTAGTTAGTCAGTTTGATACATCTATCATTTTATCATGTCGTGATCAAACTATCCTCACTTTGGTAGCTAAAATCATATTTAAAGTGTGATTGCATTCATATACTGATCACATATATTTGACGCTGAAAATCACAACTCCCACATACAGCGCTGAAGAATGGGGTGTGACTACTGGCGAGAATTGCTACGGAGAAACTGAACCGATTAAGGAGGAGGGCTACAAGGGAAATGCATCGGATCCAAAAATGATGCGTGTTGTTGAGAATGTACTTGGGGAGCTGAAAACAAGAGGTTTGGATGTGCAAATACTCAATATAACGCAACTCTCAGAGTACAGAAAAGAAGGTCATCCATCAATTTATAGGAAGCAGTGGGATGCTCTAACAGAAAAGCAATTAGCAAAACCTAGCAGTTTTGCAGATTGTATACATTGGTGCCTCCCTGGAGTGCCAGACGTTTGGAATGAGCTCCTCTATGCTTACATTTTTCAAATGACAGGATGACAACTTCCATTTGGAAATGAATTTCCAAAAAACAAGTTTGTTTGTATTTAGTCGGAACTCGTAAGATTAACCAGACTTTTCAATGAATATATTGAACGGTTTAGGTTTTCCTTACAAAAGTAAACAAACTGTACACACAAAGGTTATCTGTTACAACTATAGAAACTATGATGATTTGAATTGCAAGACATATGAGAGGGTTAAGAATAGATTAGGATTGGAGATGAAGATTTCCGTCTCTTCCAAAATAAATAAATTAAAATTAAAATGATTGATGATATTTTTGATATAAAACTTAGAGCACGTACCAACTAATAAAATAATTAACAATTTTGGGTATTGCATATTGGGCGAATTATTCTGTGGTCCTGTAGTACTACGTGACACTGACATGTGGTGGTCCCAATTAATAATATCACTCGAATGTGGTAGGGACCATGCATGAGGTTAAAAAAAAATTAATTTAAGAGACCAATCAGAAATAATTACGAGTCATATAGACCAATAATATCTTCTTCTTTTTTTGGGTCAATGATTGTATAGAAGATCCAAAGGATCAAGCAAAATACAAGAGGTATATAAAAGAGGCACATATGCCTAGATAAAGAGTCACATATGCCTAGCAAACATAAAATAAAACCCACAATGAGTCAAACCCAGCTACCAGCCAAAAGCCCAAAGAAAATTACAAACCCTAATCCTATCAAACAGTCACCGAATCTGCTGCCGCAAATAAATACCATCTCCGCATTCATGCTGCTCCATGAACATAAGCCACCACCGTAGAACCAAATCATGCCACCTCCTCCACCTGTTGGAACACACACAGGGCTCAAGAACGCCCAAGAGAAACAAAGTAACCGTAGAGGGTGTGATTGCTGAAGCAATCTGGACAACCTCTTTAAAGTGGACAAAAATCCGCCAACGGGCGAAAACTTGCCTAGATGTGGTGGAGAAGTAAGCAGATCTAGAAGCAATCATAGTCAATCCTGTCCAAAGAAAGCATGAACAGATTTGGGGGTAGAACTCAGAGAGAAAAATTTGGTGACTCGAGAGGAGATTTGGTCTGTGGAGAAGGAGAAAATGTGGGATTGAGAGGAGGTGAACATGGTGGTGAACATGGAGTTTTCCATCACTGGAAATCTCAGGTGAGGAAAGAGATGAAGGTGGTAAATGATGAAGTGAGTAAATCTGGTCAAGAAAAGAGATTGGGTGAAGGTGGAGATGGAGGTGATGGGGGCAGTGGTGGAGGTGGTGGCAGGTGGAGTGGAGGTGGTGGTGGACTCTCAAAATAATGGCAAATCTAGAGAAGATCGCTCAAGACCAATAATATCACTCAAGACCACCACATGTACTTTTGAGTCTTTGATTCTTTGTTGCTGTCACACTTTGAGTTTTGTCATGTTTCCCTCTGTAATGCTTAGCTATATATAATTATGATCACAACAACCAACTAACTTAAAAGAACTTAGCAACAAAAAATGAAAATATAACTCAATTAATGTTTGGCTTATCAATGTAATTAAGGGCCTCCATTGAGGTTGGTCTAATGGAATCAAATTCTAAACATTGTTCTTGTTGAAGTAGCTAGGCATTTTTGCATTATGCATTGCATGATCTCCAGCCCAACACATATATATTATATACACATTACACAACAACATCAGAATATCTTATCTGTTAGGTAGGTAGGTAGAAGTTAGAACAACCCTTTTGACTATACAATTATATTTGTTCTGGCAATCAGGCAATGATTGATTAAGCTAAGCTGGGAATCTTTTGAAGCTCGTTCTGCCCAAAATTTACAAAGAGGTTGTTGTGCGCGCACGAGAGATGGCTCTAAATAGTAAATTCTTTGTCGGTTTGGGTATGTTAATCAGTACAACACTTACCAAAGGTATATTTCCTCAAGTCAAGTCAACTAAGCAAGCATAAAGAAAACAGAGAGAAAAAAAAAGCAAGTACTTAAGCACATGCATTTTCGTTCTCTTGCTTGGTTAAGTATAGGAAATTAAACCTTAAGGTACTTGGAAAATGTAATATAAGCATGTCCAAGGTTGTAGTCAATAACAAACAACTGTACTAAATGAATTGGTTCGATTTGGACTTCAATTTACTCGAAACTGAACCAAATGAAATTGAATCGAAGTTTAAGTAGAAGATTTTTAATTATAATTGAATCGAATACTATTACTTCTAGAGCTGGAGTTGATCGGCGAGACAGGTTGAGACATTGGATTCCAGCGGGTATTGCAGGGGATCAGATCTTCTCCGTCTGGGTCTGATTGCCGGCTTGGATTAGTGTGTAGAAGAGAGGCAGCAGCCCCAGGGATGGTGATGCAGTGCTGGAGAGGCCGGCCACCAGAGAGCCTTATGGGGCAGAAGCAGAATCGGGCTGCTACTCTCACTTCACTTAGATTTGGGCTTGGGCCTGGGCTCAAATTTGAGTTGTTGGGCTCTCTGTTATGGGCCAGTAGGGAGGGTGTTTTACTACCCTTATTTATCACTTAGTGATGAAGGTGGGTCTGGCTTGAGATGTGGACCTTTTTGGGCTTTCAGGTTGACTTATGGTTCATGACCAATCGTTTTCAGATCAAGACTGCTACGGGAGTTGATAATTATCTGAAATAAAATTGGTGTTCATTTTCAAGCGGCTTATGGATAAGGAATTGCCCCTATTTGTTTGCTAGGAAGTGGCTATCTGTTGGTACAGCAATTGCGCGCCTGGCTAATGGGGATGCTAGTCAATGATTTTGTCCTAGAAGACACAGAGTGTTCTTTGTTTATGGGTTCGCTTACAAAGCGGGCTCAAAATTAACTTGTAGTGAGTTTACATTACTTCGAAAGGAGCGTAGTTGTTACCCCGCCATTTTTTTGTCTTTTAGTGTATGTTAGACTTTGGCTCTTTGACTGATCATTTAATGCAATGTACCTTTGCTTCAAAAAAAAAAAAACTATTACTCTTTTTATTTTATAATGACCATTACACACGATAAGAAAACATTTTATCTTTTAAATATCATCTCAAAATAATATTTATGGATTATTAAACACAGTTGATTTCCCTTTTCAAAAAAAAAAACACAGTTGATTTCAACTTCAAGAGTTATGCACACAATAAGAAAATATTTTATCTTTTAAATATCATCTCAAAATAGTATTTATGGATTATTAAACACAGTTGATTTCAATTTGAAGGGTTATGCGTTTATGTGCGGGTCATGTTTGAGATCCTTTCACACCGACATTTCTTAAAGCTAACAAAGTTTGTCATGATTTGGTCAATCTTAAATCTTACTTTACTTTGCTTCGTCATTTACGCCCCTAAACCCGCTGGGACGACTCTGTTTGTCACCCTTAGTTTCTTGTAATAATACAAAATCACATAGGCTAATTATAATATAGCAATTTGGGTAAGAGATGATGATTGATGAATCAATATTCTGTAAAACTCACCCACACTAAAAAAAAGTAAAAAACAAATCCAGCTGATGATGATTGATGACCACACGGCCCAAACCTGCTTCATAATAATAAGACAATGATACACTAAATTCTGGCACAGAAGCTTCATTACCTGCCGCACCCTATTTCTTTTTAGGACAAATCATTGTACAAAATCCCAAATAACTCACATTTCGCTTAGTCTTAGTTTTATGATGGTATTACATAAGGAATGTAAAGCCCCTCTGATTTTCTTTTCAATTTTCTCTGGTCAATAATTTTCCAAACCAAGCAGAAACTCATGATGAAGCTGTGGAACAGAAAGAAAACCCATTTTCCTCTACTGGTCTTCGTCTTCTCTCTGTTCTTGGTTTTTTCAATTCTCCACAATGAACGCAGCATTTTGGAAATTCAAGACAACCCAGATCGTGCTCCTCGCCATCAAATTCCAGTCACTTATGTAAAGCCGAATCGTCTCACCCATCAAAACCATGCTCCAGGTATGCCATTGTTTCCTTCTCTGCTGTCAAGTTTTAATCTTTTGTGTTCATTCTTGATTGATTATATACTGGGTGGTTAAATTAGTGGTCTTTCTTTGATTTGGTGAGGAGGGTTTAAGAGGTTTCAGAGGTTTTGGTTAGACTCAGTAGCTAAATAGGACCTGTTTGCTATGAAGTTTTAGTCTTTTATGTAAATTGTTGATGAATTCTTTACTGGCTGGTTAAATTAGTGGTCTTTCTTTGATTTGATGAAGAGGGTTTAAGTTGGTTTTTGTGGGTTTTCAGAGGTGTTGGATAGATTCAGTACATGCAACTCCACCAGAGAGTACAGTGGGAGGAAAATAGCGTGGAGTGGTCATCTTAAGCCGGAGTACGGTGGCCGGAGGGAGAGTTTGGAGAGCTGTGACTTGTTTTCCGGCAAATGGGTGTTAGATAATTCTTCGTATCCACTGTACAATGAGGCCGAGTGCCCTTACATGTCGGACCAGTTGGCCTGCCACAAACATGGAAGGTCTGATTTGGATTATCAGTATTGGAGATGGCAACCCCATAATTGCAACTTGAAGAGGTAAAGACTTGCTTTTTCTTCTGAGATTATACAATGTGTTTCTTTGTTTACAATGCTTGGCTCATGAATGTGGCTGCTTGTTTGGAATTGGAGGCTCTAATTCCAGTTTGCTTGTTGAATAAGTATTTAATTCGATATTGGTTTATAGATATGTAACTGGAACTCATTTTGATATTATAGAACTCATGGCCAATTGTGCAAAGTCTTAGACTAATGTAAAACCATCATAATTAATTACTGTCTTTCGAGTTTCCTTATAATCTAGTATTTGGGTTCACTGATAGATGATCTGTTTTGCTTTTGGAGATGGAATGTGATTGACATGTGGGAGAAGTTGAGGGGCAAAAGGTTGATGTTTGTAGGGGATTCATTAAACAGAGGTCAGTGGATATCAATGGTCTGCTTGTTGCAATCAGTGATTCCAGCGGATAAGAGATCCATGTCACCGAATGCCGCCCTTACCATTTTCCGAGCCGAGGTAATCAGAATTCCTATTTAAGAATTTGTAGACCACTACTAGACTAAGCCTATATGCAAACTGGAGTGTGGGTGCAACTATAAATCATTAGGCTGCTTATGTCCAAGAGAAAAGTGTGTTCTATTATTTTCTATACAGCATTATTGTAAGAAATCAAAGTTGATAAACGCTTTCCTCAGATGAGAGTACTGAGTACATTGCAGGGCTATCAGATTTATATCCTGAGTATCTCAAAATAGCTCTCTTCATTGCTTTGTTTGTGCCATTTTGCAGGAATATAATGCTACTGTGGAGTTTCTTTGGGCCCCTCTTCTAGTAGAATCTAATTCTGATGACCCAGTGAATCACAGGTTGGATGATCGAATAATCCGTCCAGATTCAGTTCTTAAACATGCATCAATATGGGAGAATGCAGACATATTGATTTTCAATTCCTACCTGTGGTGGAGACAAGGCCCGGTTAAGCTTTTGTAAGTAAGGCAATGCATCCACTTTTCAGTTTAGAAAGAACTGCAATATATGGAAAGACAATGAATGGTATCTTACTTGATCAGACTTCCAATTCATACAGATGGAGCACTGAAGCAAATGCTGTGTGTGAAGAATTAGATGGTATAGGAGCCATGGAATTGGCCATGGGCGCTTGGGCAGACTGGGCTTCTAAAGTTGATCCCCTCAAGAAGCGGGTCTTCTTTGTCACAATGTCTCCTACACATCTCTGGTTAGCACTAGTCCCTCCTAGAATTTTATTTTAACCCCCTAGTTAGCTCTTGTTTATATTGAAAGTTTCAATCTAGTTTATCATTGCCTGAAAGAAATATAGGCTTTCTCTAAACTTAAATGAGGTGGTCAATTATTGTTGGTGCATACACTTGCTAGCTTTAGGAAATTGTGCAATTTAAATCCATATATAAATATGTGGAGCTCCCCTGGAGTTGGACCTGAGACAGGTACTCAACACGTATACATTCTTGCACTCACTTGTGGAATGACCTCAGATTGTAGATTGCTATATGACCAAGTCCCAGTTAATTAAGTTGAAACTTGAGTTACAGTGAGAGTGTCCCATGAAGCAGTCATTAGAAATGTATGGTTAATTTTAACCTTAACTATCAACTGCTCTTGGAGCTTTGCAACTTGAATTGGTGCTTGCTGATCATTCAGGAAGTCCTCTCAATTTTAAGTTGCCTTCTACTTCTCTTTTCGTGTGACCATTTTTGTCTTCAGATCCTTCTTCACTGCTTATGTACTCTTCTTTCTGAATATATGGGACATGTACTAGAATCTAAACTTCAACTTTTGTAAAATGAAATTGTGAAAACTCAATGACATTTGAATCTTACATTGTGGACCAATGTTGTTTGTAATAGCTTAAACATTAATCTTTAGTTGACCAAAAAAAAAAAACATTGAACCGCCACATATTGAAATCTGGCTTGTATACTACAACATACTGATATTACTGTTGTTGTAAAGAGTATCCCAACTGCAATTTTCTACATCTTTTGCTCAACTTTCTGACAATTTTGAAGTGTCTTTTGTGAATTTGTTTTAAACCTTTTATCCAATATGCAATTTCTGCAGGAGTCAAGAGTGGAAGCCAGGAGATGAAGGTAATTGTTACAATGAGAAATCCCCCATTGAGTTGGAGGGCTACTGGGGAAGTGGCTCTGATCTCCCTACTATGAGCATGGTGGACAATGTCCTCAGTAAGTTGAGTTCAAAGGTTTCAGTTCTCAACATTACTCAACTGTCAGAGTACCGGAAAGATGGTCATCCTTCCATCTACCGGAAATTTTGGGAGGCACTAAAGCCTGAACAGTTGTCTAACCCAGCGAGTTACTCTGATTGCATACACTGGTGCTTGCCTGGTGTACCTGATGTTTGGAACGAGTTGCTTTACCATTTTTTGTAAACAAATGCACAGTCGTTAAGGCCTCCTTAATGGTTTCACGCAACAGTTTGCCTTGTTTGCGCAAAATCATTAGGGTCATTATTTACATGATTCGATTCTTAGGAATATAGAGGTGTTCAGCTATAGTGGATCCATGTATAAATAGTGGGAAGTGTGAGCGTCTTTTTTGGTCTTTTCCTTCAATTAGGAGCGTCCGTTTTGTTATTTTTGTATATGAAACACGGGATGGGACTTTGCCCAAATCGAACAATTTCAAGATGGTATGCCTAAGATACACCCAATTAATATGAGTTTAAGCGATGTCATACAAGATTAATATGATGTTGCTCAAATCCCGAGAGACGAGAGAGCTCCAGAAAAATCGGAGCAAGACCGAAACCTAAACCTAGGTTTCGCGAGCAGTGCGGCGGATCTTGTTGGCTCCGATCTGCAACAGAGCGTTTCAGCGCTGCAAAAGGTACGAGGACAAGGTTTCGTCTCCGTCGTGGGTAGCGGCTGCTTTGGCCGGAGGAAAGAGGCGAAGTACAGATTTTGCTGTGGGTTTGCAAACGAGACCGCCGTTTGCTTTGGTGGCATTGGGCTTGACGAGGAGGAGATCGGGGCCACGGTTTCAAGACTAGAGGACGAGCGAGGTCAGAGATTTCTGTTTGAGATCGACGTTTGGATCGCCGGCTGAGGTTTGTGGTTCGTGCTTGAAGAACCAGCCTGGTGCAACAAGTGTGGTCGTTCGCACAGGCTTTGGTGGGCGGCGAGATGGTTGTCGTGGTCTCCTGCCTGGGGAGGCCACCAGACTGAAACGGTGGTGGCGGCCGGCTTCCTGGAAGGGCCAGAGTCGGCTGCTGGGTGTGAGGGGCGTAGGGTGTGGGTAGTGGGCTTGGGCCTCTGCCTTCCTGGGCTGCAGAGATGCAGTCTAGTGAATTGGGTCATGGTTAGCCCAATTCCCCTATATTTTTTCACACTTGGGCCGGGTTTGTACTTTTTGGGGGGTCGTCTGTCTTGCTCTTTTGTCCTGCATCTGTTCCTAGAATGTTGCTGTGGATGTACTGAATGTTGCGGCGTACACCAAAAGGGTCTTAGGCGTCAAGATGTTCAGGACATTGGTTCCATTTTAGGGCTATGTAGGATTAGTGAGTTTTTTTTAAAAAAAAAATTCTGCATTTTCTTTTTCAGCAGTTCTTTTAGGATTTTAGTTTTGGTGAAGTATGAACTCTAGTTTGTTTGGATTTCCTTTGGTTTTAGTGCTCTACTGAGCTCGCATTGTAATATGAGGGGTGTTTGTGCCCTTCATGCTTGACCGAGTGTGGTCGTCATGATTTCGATCAATGGATTAGTCTTCCGTTGCCCTCAAAAAAAAAATATGAGTTTAAGCGATGAGAATATAGTCAGCTCAATTTTCACATGTTCGACACTTAAATCAATCACTTTTTAAAATCACTTTGATCACTTAACTTTAACGAAATTATTCACTTTATTGCTCTGTTATTTTTTTGTTAATTTTTTTTCCCACAATATCAAAGTGTTGAATGAATTATAGTTGATTGACCATTTGTTATATTTTCATTGAGAACAACTATAGACCTAAAAGTTGATTGCATATTGATCTTTATTGCGTCCAACGAAGATGGAACCAGTTGGAGGGTCTGAAGTGATGCAGCTGTAAGGGGACAAGTTGAGGAATGTAATAACCTCTCCCGACGAGCAAACGAACTTTGTGATGAACAAATCGTGGCTAGGTTATTGTACAATTTAGTTTAAATAAAAAGCAAACAATCTCAAACAACGGAAATTTGTTAGTAAATGTTGTTTCTAATTTAAACAAATTTAGATAATATGTGCTAACGGATATTTCATCGATAAAAGTTGTTATTCAATAATGTATGTGAATGACCTCACCTAACAAAAAGTCATTGTCCCGTAGATTGTTTTCCACTTTAGTTTAAATTTAAAGGGAAATTACCTCTTCCAAGAAAAGGTTTGCTGTCCAATTTAGTTTAAATAAAAATACAAATGACCTTTTGTGACGAATAGGTCGACATTCTAATTTAATTTTTGTATACAAACGCAGATGATTTCTGCCGACATGTCGTTTACAAAACTTGTTTTTCAATTTGATTTAATATAGAAGGAGACAACCTCTCTCTCTCTCTCTCTCTCTCTCTCTCTCTCTCTCTCTCTCTCTCTCTCTCTCTCTCGAGAAATTCGTCTAAGCACGGACAACTTCACTAGGCAAAGGTTATCACGTTAGGGGTTTTAAATAACTGTACCTAGTTACTGAAAATTGTATTATACAACTAATGTATTGGTGTGTCATATTATATGAATAATCTTAGAGCATCTTTAGCAGACTCTCTATTTTGGCTCCTTAGCTATTTTGGAGAGCATGTTTAGCTTTTTATCTGTATTTACATAGGCATTTGCAAGCATAATTAGCTACAATGAACCACGTTCATACTATCGCCAGCGGTACCAACTCCCGCCAAAGGAGTGACTTATGGGAACACAGCCAAGCAGGCTACCGCCTGAGCCTCGGCTTACCCCCAGATCATCGCCGACACGCCGCGCCAAGACAGTATCAGAAGCTCCAGAAGCTGGGGACTAAAGCACATCAGTCCCACATTGAAAATATGGAGAAGATCAGCTCTCTCCTCACCTATAAAAGGTTCTATCATCACTCCTCATTAATTACGCATTTACTACTTACCTACGGTTACTTTGTCAACATAAATACATTGACTAACTTAGGCATCGAAAAAGAGAAGACCGCCTAACGCGGTCTCCCTCTGACACCCTTTGTATTTTACTTGACAGGTAAACGGAAGTTCCGAATATCACAAGTAACGGTCCGCCCATCGGATCAGCGTTAACCGAAGTTAAGCTACCGCTGAACTTTTAGACATTAACATTGGCGCCGTCTGTGGGAATCCTTGAACAAAAGGTGATCCACCACAACTACCATGACTAGCGGTAGCAAGGTAAACGCTCAGCAGCAAGTGGACCAGTCCACTGACCCCTACCCCACAAACCTAGCATCTAACGTTGACCCAGTGGTAAACGTTAAACGTGCACTATTCAATACCCCATCAAACCTTGCTGTGGAGGCCCAGCCAGGCAGCAGTCGCCCATCGGTCCGGGACCTCGTCGCTATGTATGAGCTGGCATTGGCAGACCTCCACAAGGCAAACAAGGAGCGCATAGAGAAGGCCGAGGCCCAAAAGCAGGTGGCCAAACTGATGTCAAAATTCGATGAATTAAAGAAGGTGCTGGAAGCAAATGCTAACACAGCACAGAGCTAGCAATAGCGGAGCACCAGACACAGTCGACCCAATATAGGCGGAATAGTAGCCGTACCAGTCATACAGATGCAGGTACCGCTGAATCCACTAGAGGTGATGGGCCCGCCTCCTCTGCCCTGCCTAATGATGGAGTAGGTGTAACGCCCCAAGCTGCACCTCACCAGCTTAAGCACGTCACAGTGCCGCGAGCCTCTAAAACATAAACCGAACGCTCGATTTACATTCTAGAGAACCGCTAGGCATTTTGTTTGAAAAACTTTTTGTAAAAACACAGCGGAAGCTACAAATATTTTTGAGGTGAAAACCTTTGAGTTGCTAAAATTTGTTTCATTCGTCTAGAACTTGAAATGAGTTCTCACACAAGAGGTACGAACTTCAAGGAAATGAGAACTCAACCAACATTGACACAAGGCTAACTATTAACAAGTCTCGGAATACGAAGTTCGAGAAATAGAATTTAGAATAAGGTTCAAACGACGATTTACCGAACTTGTTCTGCACACCCAGCTCCTTCCGCTATTGTCCCGTCACCAGTGCACAGTACCTGCATCCACACTGTTGTAGGGGTGAGCTTTCGTCCTCGCTGCTCTACAGGAACTCTACCACGACTAGGTTTGAAACCAGTAAATATATATTTGGGATCCCAGTATGAAAATAAGCTTAAACCAAATATTTTTAAGGAACGACAAACTCCATAATATTTCTCAATTTGAAAACTTATGCATGATGCTTAAATAAATACGGCGCCAAATCCAAGTATTACCTGATGGCCGGTCCCATAGACCCACTACACGACCTTACCTCAAATTAATTTATCACCAGGTAAGCGTAGCGAGAGCGTCCGCTACCTAGCTACACACACGGATCGGGTCGTCATTGCGATCGCTCACCGTCCGATCGGTGTAACTAACCCTCCGGAGGTTTTGGGGATCGAACCCAAGGAAGTCAGAGCCACCCTTCGCTCTCAAGCCATCACATTTCTCACATGGTTTGGTTAGTATGCATTGCATTTGAACATGACCAAACCATACCAACTAACATGCATCATTTAATAACAATATAAAAAAATCACTAACCGAGGAGAGTCCTGAAACCCTACCTGGATTTCGATGCTTTCTCTCACGTACTCCGAGAGTCGCGAACCTTCTGTTCCTCGGGTAACTGGAGTCCTAAGTTCCGACATTTCGATAGTCAATATCTTTTGAACAATTAATTGAAATCTCGACGAGTACAAATCGTACAATCAAGTTTTCCTGGTTTGAGAAGGAGTTGACCAACTTTGACCATTGTTTGACCAATGTTTGACCAACATTGACTAGTTTGACCACATTTGACTAATCGAGATAGGTTCGATAATTAACTTAGATTATCGAACATTCACTTGAAATTACAATATTGACCAAACATATATTGAGTGCAACCGATTTACAAAGGCCACCCAATATATATTAATTTCTTTTATCTCTACTTATTATCACTTTAACACTCAACTTTAATTCTAACTCAAATTTCGTCGGATAACAATTCTGATAGAATTACTATGTACACCCATACTTCATAACTTGACCATTTCTCAAACTTTTCTCCATCATTTCGATTTACCTGCCTTAGCTACACCAACAAGACTTTAACTTACAAAACCGGCCAGAAACAATTCCAAACAACACTAACAAGACATCAAGCCTGATAATCACAATCCACTCTACATAGTCAGTTCCACGACCAATTTTCAGCATAACAACATCAATTTCCTACCCAATTCAAACATAAACTCCAAGCTACCGAAACTATAACAATCTGACAAAACTCCACAGCCAAGGAAACTGATTTCCACCAAGTCATACCAACTCAAGCTACTAACTTCGGATTTGCATGACAATAACCAAACTTCAATTCAACATTTTGAATTATACCTTCAAATTCCAACTGCAACCAAATCAAACTCCTTGCGGAAACTAGGCAGATGATGAATTGAGGATGTCAACGTGATCTGCCCAGCCAACTGCCCAATTCCTTGTCTACAGTTGCAGTCGAGGCCGAGACCAAGCCAAGGAGAGCCGGAAAGGTCGCCGGCGTCGAAGAACACGTCGGAGCGGTAGCTACCCAGAAACGTAAATCATCAAAACTTAATCTAATTCAAAAACTAAGTGTAGAAACGTGTAGAGCATGACGAGAGGATGAAGTTCCATACCAAATGCATCCCAAACGGTGACCGGAGTCGCCGCTGTAATTCGTTGAAACTCGCCAGAGGTTCTTCATGCTTTGGATCGTCGATTCTCCGTTCACAGTCACTGCATGTACAATCTGAGACCACAGGGACGTAGGCGCCACCGAGACAAAGCTGTTGTCGGTGGTCCGCCCCGGAGAGGTGGCCGGAGAAACGATTTCCGATCAAACCCAGTCGCGGGTCGCGTCCGTCTCAGTCAGAGAACTCTGGTTCTCTCTCTCTGTTTCTCGATCCTTCTGGTCCTTACAACTGATCAAGGGCCTATATAAATAGCTTGGTCCAATTAACAAGGATGGCTAAGATTAAGCGGTGGAGGGAATGGAAGGCTAGGATCGTGCCACTTATCTTTCCATTTTTCTAAATTATTTTCTAGGATTCACGATAAATAGCTCGGTTATCCGGAAAATTCTCCGAAAATTTCCACAAACTCGTCGTGTCGTAAACTTTACCATCCACCTCCTAAATTGATGATTTCACTTTAAGAAAATTTTTGAAAATTTCCTCGAGCACTTTGACAATTATTGAGATCGATAAATCAATTATCGAACTATTTCACTTCAATTCTATAAACTTTTTCGGGGCTCACAGCAGGAGGTGAATCACAGCCAAACGCTAGCCGCCTGGCAGCCAGGGCCAGAACAGAAGGTAATCCACCTACCCCCCAGGCGGGAGCTGGTTCAGCAGATTCTCCAGGAGAGGCCTGCTGGTGACGTAACCGCCCTAATCCTGGATAGGATGCAACAATTAGAGCAAAGTCTAATCAGGGCAGAGGCATGCACCCCAGCGCCAACGCCAAAGTTGGCGCCAAATCAGCTTTTTACATCCAGACCAGGACCATTCACCGCCAGGATCCTGCATGCCGTTAGACCAGCACACGCAAAGACACCAAAGATGTCACACTACAACGTCATGTCCGACCCCTTCGTCCACATGGACACCTTCAAGAAGGTCACTAACAATAAGGGATTTGATGACGCCACCCTCTGCCACTTGTTCAGTGAAACGTTGGACAGCGAGGCAATGAGCTGGTTCTTCAAATGTCCGCCAGGCTCCATCGACTCATTCCACGCACTGTCAAACGCTTTCCACTCTCGGTTCATCCTGTTGGCCCCCGAACATCACAACATAACTCAGCTGTTCAACCTCAAGCAGGGGGTAGCGGAAACATTGAAGGCGTTCGTCACCAGGTGGCGAGCGGCGGCATCTCAGTGCCGCTATCTCGACAAGACAATGGTGCTGGCAGCCTTCAAGTAAGGACTCCTCAAGGGACCATTTCTCTATCATCTCAATTACAATCATCCAAATGCCGCATATGACCATGTCATGAGCGAGGCGGTGATCCATGCACAAGCATAATTCATCACGTATGGAGAAACCACCCCACCGCCGCCAACGCCTACAAAGTCCACTCAACCTTCCGCCATCAATCAGGAGACCGCTAGCAAAATCTCTGCTACGCCGCCAACAAATAAGAAGAGAGAGTGGTAACAGAGCACTTACCAAAACAAGCGGCAAAAGGACCAACATTACAACAAGGGCAGCCACTCATCCCAGGGGGATAACCATAATAAACAGACGAAGTCCTCCCAGCGGTATGCAGTGTTCACGGTCCTTATAGCCTCGTATGAGGAAATATACGACTAGTGAAGGATAAGATTCCGCCACCACCCCCATGAAAATACCCAAGGGTGGGAAAGCCCGGGAACACCGGTAAATGGTGCAAATACCATGAGGACAGCGGCCACAACACCAACAATTGCAACGCTCTCAAGACAGCTATTGAGACTTTATACCGCGATGGTAAGATGAAGCAATTCAAGATCCGCCAACCGCCATCCGTGGTCGCCAACATTGAACAAATGGGCAGCATCAATACCATTGACGGCGGTGCTCCAATTACCAACATGTCCCACAGGGCAAAAAAGCGTTATGCGAATGCTAACCACCCCAACGAAGTTTGCAATATCCGATACGAAAGGTTAGCCAAACTCCCAAGGTCTTGTTAGGGACCCATTACCTTCTCAGAGGAAGAGGAGCGCTGAGTGCATCTACCCCACGACGATCCATTCTTAATCGACGCCATACTCGATAAATGGTCAGTGGGGAGGGTCCTTGTGGATAGTGGATCCACTGTCAATGTCATCTTCAATGGTTATTACAGCAAACTCCAGCAGAATAGAAAATTACTCCAGGATCATGAGCCATTGCTCAGCTTCTCCGGAGACATCACACAACCATTGGGTTCCGACTACATGAGACTAGTTATCGGCGCCAGTCCATGTACGGCGGAAATCCATACGGAGTTCATCATTGTCGACTGCTTCAGTTCATACAATGCCATCATCGGTCGACCGACACTCAACAAGCTCAAGTGCATCATAGCTGGATACATACTTCTCATGAAGTTCCCTACGCCCAACCGGATAGGTTGTGTCAAAGGAAATCAACAATTGGCACGAGAATGCTACTCCACAATTGTAGCACGATAGACGCGCCGCCATGAGATACTAACAGTAGGAAACCATGCGCCACCACCAGACATCTTTGAGGACCGCAGAGATGACGAGAAGAAATATGTCAAAAAGGAGCCTGTCAACCCAGAAACATCTTTGAGGGTTATCAGCATCTCCGACGAACACCCTGAGTGGACAGTCCACATCGACGCTCAGCTAGACACAGACTTAGCGGCAGAACTCACCCAATTTCTATGTGACAACGCCGCCGTCTTTGCATGGTCCTAAGCTAACATGCCTGACATCTCCCCTGAGATCATCACACACAAACTGAGCATCAAACCATCCTCCTACCCTGTCAAGCAGTGGTGGAGAGCCTTCAATGAGGAAAGATATCGTGCAATTGGGGAGGAAGTCACAAAACTACAGAGCATTGGGTTCATCCTCCAAGTCAATTACCCTTAGTGGATTTCCAACCTGGTCATGGTCAAGAAACCTAGCGGGAAATGGTGGATGTATGTCGACTTCAAGGGCCTCAACATGGCATGCCCCAAGGACAGTTTCCCGCTACCCCGCATAGACCAACTGGTCGATGCCATCGCTGGACACGAACTACTGAGCATGATGGACGCCTTCTCCTGCTACAATCAGATCAAGATGCACCCTGGTGACCAGGAGTGCACCGCCTTCACCACTGACAAGGGCCTATACTGTTACAATGTCATGCCCTTCGGTTTGAAGAACGCTGGCGCAACTTACCAGTGGTTGATGAATGCCATGTTCGCTGAGCATCTGGGCAAAGTCATAGAGGTATACGTGGACGACATGCTGGTGAAAAGCATCAAAGCTAGCAGACACGTGGCCAACCTCCGTATCATATTCACTATTCTATTGACTTATGGCATGCACTTCAACCCTGAAAAATGCTCCTTTTGTGTCACCGCTAGCAAATTCCTAGGTTACATAGTCAGTGAACGGGGAATGGAGGCCAATCCTGACAAGATGTAGACCATCCTCAACATGAAGGCGCCAGAATGGAAAAAGCACGTTCAGAGCCTTCAAGGCAAGCTAACCGCTCTCTCTCGGTTCATTTCTAGGCTCACTGATAGATGCCTCCCATTTTTCAAAGTCCTAAAGACGACCCACAAGAAGGTAAGCAACTGGAACCCAGACTGTGAGGCGGCATTCCAGAGCTTGAAAGAGTACTTGGCAGCAGTCCCACTTCTCTTCATTCCTGTGCAAGGGGAGACACTATACATATACCTAGCGGTATCACAAACAACGGTAAGCTGTGCCATTGTCAAGAGAGAGGGCCAGGAAGAGCTCCATGTATTCTACGCCTGCAAAGGCATAAACGAGGCAGAAACAAGATATGCCCCCCCCCCGGAACAGCTCGCTTTCGCACTTATTGTTGCTGGTACACGCCTCCGCCAATATTTTCAAGCCCACACCATTCATGTCTTAACAAACCAACTGCAGAGGCAGGTAATGCAAAACCCTGAGCACTCTGAGCGCCTCAGCAAATTGGCCATCGAGCTCAGCTAGTTCGACATCGACTTGCAAACCAAGAACCACCATGAAAGGTCAGGCGATGGCAGACTTCAACGCTGAGCTCATCGAGGGTCAGGATGAACCCAGCCAAGGCACACAAGAGGTCAGCATGGAAATGACAATTGTTGGGGAACCAGCCCCCCAGCAACAGTCAAACTGGAACCTCCACGTTGATGGCTTCGCTTGTGCCAAGACCTGCAGCGCCAGAGTCATCCTCACAGGACCGGGGGGACTAAACGTAGAATACGAGTTGAAGTTCAATTTCAAAACAACACGGCGGAATATGAAGCACTCATTGCTAGCTTACTCCTCGCCATTGACTTGGGCGCTGACAGTGTCAACATATTCAGCGATTCCCAGTTAGTCGTTAACCAGGTCAATGATAGTTTCCAGGCCAAGGACCAACAGTTAGCGACATACTTGGGGTACGTCAAGACACTCCTCAAAAAATTCAAATTTCACACCATCACACAGATCCCCAGGGAAAAGAACACCAAGGCTGATTCACTAGCGCGGCTAGCAACTCTCAACCACACCAATGTCCAGCGGACACAAGGGTAGAATGCCTTGACAAGCCAAGCATCACAAAAACCCTGGCAGAGATTTTCAACATTGAGACTAGGCCCAGTTGGATGGATGAAATCATCGAATACATGCGCAATGGAACATTACCAGCGGATAAGGTCGAAGCATGATAGCTCAAGCGGAGAGCAACCCACTACAACATACAGAATGGCAAACTTTACCGCCAGGGGTTTACTCATCCCAACCTCCGATGTTTGACTCCAGAAGAGGGAAAAGACGTGCTTACAATGATACACGCCGGGGAGTGTGGAAACCACTCGGGCGCCAGGTCTTTGGCCAATCACACAATGCGACAGGGATACTTTTGGTCCATGCTCGGTGACGACGCCAGAAGGGTGTCCAGGTCCTGCCACAAATGTCAACAATACGCTGACCTCCCCCATGCCCTGGCGGAACCCCTGTGAATCATCATCGACCCAAGGATCCATTCCATGTGGGGCTTAGACTTGCTGGGAAATTTTCCAACCGCCAGGGGTCAGTTCAAGTACATCGTTGTCACCATCGACTACAACAACAAGTCGATCGAAGCAGAACCACTGATGGCAATAACTACTGCCAAGGTAACTCACTTCCACTGGAAGAACATCTACTGCAGCTACGGCGTTCCCCACACAATCATCACAGACAACGGCACACAGTTCAACAACAAGGAACTCATCTCTTTCACCGCTAACTTGGGCACCAAGATGAGCTTTGCATCTGTCGCTCACCCCCAAACCAACGGCCAAGTCGAAGCAGCAAACAAGATAATCAAGAAGCTGCTAAAAAAGAAGCTCGACGATGCCAAGGGTTTATGGGCGGAAAAACTCCTGGAGGTTCTGTGGGCCATCCGGACTACTCCAACTTCCGCCACCGGCGAAACACTATTATGTATGATGTTCAGTACCGAGGCCGTCCTACCCATTGAGGTCACACAACCTACCGCCAGAATCGAAGGCTACCACTCCAAACAACGGCTAGGGCGTCAACCTCGATAAGGACCTCCTCGAGGAAAAACGCCACAAAGTCCATCTGCACAACTTGCAAAACAAGCAATGGGTTTCACATTTTTATAATGCCAGAGTCAAAGCCCGGAACATCCAGATGGGGGACTGGGTAATGAAGGAAGTCATTCTACCACCAACGGCACTCCACCCAACTTGGGAAGGTCCATACAAAATTGTGGAAGTCGTTAGCCCCGACACCTTCTACTTAATGGACAAGGATGGCGTCATAACGACCCACCCTTGGAATACCGAGCACCTTCGGTATTACTACAAATAGCCACGCCGCTACCCTAGAGCATCTTGACTTAGCTAAATTTTTGTTCAATATTTAGCTAAGGGAAGCTACTCAACGGGTACAACCCCGCTTTTGTAAACGCTGATCAATAAGCTAATCAATGAAACGAGGAATTATTCAAACCATTGTCACCAAATCCAGGCACAGGTTCAAATGGCAACACCAATAGTATTCGGCGGACCACGTCCGCTACATCGTGCACTTGGAACAATTTTAATTCCTTTAATGTTTTGATGATTAACAAAAGCACGTCAAAACTCTGGCGGTAAAGGCAACATTCAAACAACAAATAATCGAAAGGCATACGACACTGAAAATTTTCACACTACCGTCCATTCAGGGTCAGGTCTCCCCGCCCAAAAATAGTCATTACAAAAAAAAAAGAAAAAAAAAAGAGCAAATAGTACATGCAGGCCTTAGCTGCATTAAAAATACGAAAGCGTGGTGGAGGGCAACATCTTCAACAATTTTCAACACCTCCTTGCTCACCCTCGTCCGGTGGTTGCTGCTCCCCCTCGGCCGACGGTTGCTCCCCGCCCATACGACTTGTCTGGTCGGAGCCATGCGCAGTCGGGCTCAGAGTCATGATGGTCTCATCCAGCCGGGTACGAGCCGCCAGAACGTTGGCCCTAGAGACCTCAGACGGAGTAGGCACCGGAGTCCGCTGGGAGGCCTCCGCTGGGTCATGATCACTCTCCCCATTGCCGGAGCGCACGCCAGGCTGAATTGCTGAGGACCCGCCCCCTGGGGCTCACGGCTGGATAGGTATGCTAGCGGAATCGGACGCCTTCTCCCAATCAATAGCACCGGCCTTCGCTGCCTCAGTCAAAGCTTGCTTATACGCAGCAGACTGCTTGAAGGCATCCACAGCGGCGGCCTCAACACCGCTCCTCTCCGCCTCCAGCTGGGCAGCCACACCCTCTAATCTCTTCACCTCGGCGGATTTGACGGCAGAGTCTTTCTGAAGAATGTCAATCCACTTAACCTTGGCCGCCATCTACTCTTTTAGCTGAACTATATCCTGCTAGAGCAGGTTGATGTGATCGTTCCGCTCAAGGTTTTGCTCTAAGGCGATTTTCACCTTGCCACAAAAATCCGAGGCATCACATTCCGCCTTGGTCAGCTGCCACTCCTTATCCGCCAGTCTGGCCTAAGCATCCTCCAATTCCCCCCGCAGGACTTCGAGCTCCTCTCGCAACTGCAGCTCGACCTCAGGCTGCTTACAAACCGCCAGGAAGTGCTCGTGCAACCAGACGGACAGATGGCCAAAGGCCGAGCTAAGCGGTGATTGCTGTAGCACCGTTGGGCGGACGGTCCCATCCAATCCGCCGAATCCCAGCCTCTCGCAGAGGTGGAACAAAAACTCCCGCTCTGGGTCAGTCAGGAATTTGGCGTACACCGCAAACGAGTCCAGGTCGCTCCTCTGCACCTCCCCCTGGCGGCCACGGTCACTGTGGGCGGAGCTTGTTTTGCCTTCTTCTGCTGGCGGACCCCGATGGTTTCCGTACCAGTAGCTTCGTCCTCCTCATTGGAGTCTTTCTGCCACCGTTTCCTCTGCAAAACCGCCTTGGTAGTGTCAACGGCAACAAGCCTCGTTGTCATATGAGGCTCCAACCCCGCAATGGTAACTGGTGGCTGGGACCCGCGCCGAGTGGCGGGCACTCTTTCTTTCTCCTGTGTAGGGGCATTCGGAGCTTGGCTCCCGCCGGCAACATTATGCTCACCGCCAGCTCCAGCTTGAACGACTGGCAGACAGTCGGCACCGAGATGAGAGTGGTGTGGCATCGGCAACACCACTGGGGTTTCAGACTGGCTCACCGCCAGCGTCTGTGGATTTACCATCGTCTGCTGGGTCGCCAGACCGACGGCGTACATGCTCTCAAGAAAGTTGTTTATCTTGGCACGGTCCATTGCTTTGGCGAAAGCGTCGCGGCTCACTTTGTTACCTGGCGGAGAGTCTAAAAAAAAAAAAACAGGTTAGTTGACTTGATTCATAAACTCTCGCAAGCGTACGAGTCGTTGTCAAGTAAGGGAAGTATTTGAACCTTGATTATCGTACCTCGGGGATTAGGCGTTGGACCTAACCGAGGTAATTGGCACTAGAATAACTTAAAGGCATACAATGAAAAATAAAAATAAAATAAAGTAAAATAATATTCACAATGCACCAAGCCTCGGCAATGCTCGGCTTAGCTCACACTAAGCCTAATCAAAGCCACTAACTTGTAGCCCAAATGAGTTATGCACAATGGAAGGTAGAATTTTGTTTTGAGAGTTTTGAATTGGGAATTAACTAAATTAAATGCAAACTAAAATAAAAGCAAACAACTAATTATCAAGCAAGAAATTAAATTTGGATTTTCAAATTAATGGAAACATGGGAGTGTCAGGTGATTCAGACTAACTATCTTACAAAAATCGATGCCAATTTCACAAATGCATGCATTTCCTATATGTGTTAAGTCTAGTATCTAGTACCGGTTAAGGCTACTAAACCAATTATCGTTTCGGTGTTTTGACTATGCCGGTTAAGGCCACAATCAACTCTCTAATTTGAGCATTACACCGGTTAAGGCCGCAATATCCAAAATTAGAGGCGTAGAGAGCAAGATAATGGAGACCCAAGCAAGCTTAGATACGATTAAGCTAGCTAATGGTTACCACACTGAAATCCTAGATGCCACAAGATTAATAAGTTGTCAATTTATCAATCTAGTCATCACAATTGCCCACAACATAATTTCAAAGGGTGATAAAGCCTAGAAACATGCTTCTAAGGACCAATAAATTCGGATTTAAAGCATACACAATGGAAATTGCATTTATTTCATTTAAAGCATCAATATTTACACAAGATGAGTTAGGGCTTCACAACCCTAACTCCCAAAATTAAACTACTCACAACCCATTAGCAAATACATCATCAAATACATAAGAGCAACTCCAACAGCTTCCCTATAATTTTTGTATTATAGAGAAGCAAAAGTCAAACCTTTAGCCTATTTTTCTTCTCCAACTCCAACAGATTCCCTAGTTTACAGTAATCTATAAAATCTTCATATTCTTTTTTAAAATTTTGGAGTTTGCTGTAAATATAGGGAATTTGGTTTTCTCTCTCCTCACTTTCCCTAAAATAGAGATAGTTATAGAGAATCTGTTGGAGCAAAAGAGGCTCATTTTTCCTTAAAGTAGAGAAAAATCAAAATATAGGGAATCTGTTGGAGTTGCTCTAAGAAATTAAGAGAAATGATAGAGGAGAGAGGAATACAAGCTAGGCTCACAATTTGCTATAGGCAAACATAAACCCAACTTAATATTAAGCCCCCACTCTTTACCAAAAATAAAATATCTTTGTGTTGATGAGCAATTGATTGTGTGGGTAGTAAAAGCCCCTTGATTATTCCTTGAGAAAAATGGTAGAGGATGATAAATTGGGAAGAGAGAGAGGATGGAAATGGAGTAGAGTGTTTCGGTTGTAGAGAAGAAGGAAGAGAGAAAATGAAAAATGGATCTGGTGGAATATATCTATGCGGCTGCTGTAGCTCTCTCCTCCTTAGTGAAACTGGTGGCAGTGGTATATATATGTCATCAAGGAATGGGTGGCTTGATATCTGCATGAGAAAAAGAAAGGCTAGGATGAGGTCAAGAGATTGGAGCTCCTCCAAGAAATGGGCACGTGTCCCCCACAGTTGCTGCTATGCATATTTGGAAATGAAAGGAGCTGGAAGACATCATAATTAAACCACCATATCATCACGTGCAGCACATACTGATGCCTAAAAGAATTTTTAAGCCCATTTAATTAAGCAAAGCATGCAGCACATGATTGGCCTTAATTGGTTAATTAAGACTAATGGTTAATTAAGGTTCCTTTTCTTCAATTTATTTCTTTTCCCCAATTTACTTCCGCATTTCTTGACCATGCCGATTAGTACTTGACTGATGCTCTACTATTTGGTCCTTTTGTCGGAACATTCAAATTTGCCCCAATTTCGCCTTTTCTTATCTCATTTCCACAACTCCGCTAATTTCCTACACAATAAATAAAAAATAGATTAATTACATAATAATTGACTTGAGAATTAGCTTAATTCTAGTGTTTTAGATATAATTACACGTATATAAATGCATGTAATCATTAGCCTGATACAAAACCAACGCTACGGCAGGGATCAGCGGATGTCACTTACCAAGGGAGCGTGTCAACTGCAGATCGACCAACAATTCCCACCCGGTGAGTAGGCGGAGATCTAGTAGATTGCGATTCTACCAACAGCCCCGAATCCTTGCCACGCGGCACTCTCCTCACGAGTCAGGTTATAGCGCAAGCCCGCTACAAAAAAAAAAAAAAAAACGAAACTCATTAGCACGAGGAATCATTATATAAACAAAACCAACAGCAGTGGAATCCAGCGACAACCTCAGATAGGTTGGAACTCCGACTTAATCCTAAACGTTGGCTCCCCCTCATTCGACCCCGCTTGGTATTCCCATCCGGCGGTGGCAACACAGAAAACCCGCCAGTAGGACATGGAATCTTTCAAATTCTCGATCAACTTGGGCGCCCCCTGGCAGCGACTCAGGTTCACCTACCCACTGCAACCCTGGAACTTTAAGTACACCAACTCGTAGAAGGGCAGCACCTCCTCCACGGTTGGACCCTCATAATCGGACAAGCGGGGCTGCAGGCCATTAAGAACCACCACATGTTAGGGAAAATTTGCCCAAAGGCGAGGCCAAATTCGCATACCAAAATTTGGAGATTTGGCAGGAGGGGAAATGTCACTCCTTGGGGGAAGATAGACTCATGCACAGCGGCATGCCCCGCTGGCAGCATTAACGATCTCTCATCCTTCAGCGGCGGACGCAGCTTCACGACGTCGGGCAGTCGAAACACTCGCTTCAACCGGTTTACGGCAGCAACGGTCATCGCCCCCCCCCCCCCCCCCCCCGCCTCGTCAACAGGGATACCGTCACGGAGAACCCATGCTGACTCAATCTCCTCCCCGCCAGTCTCTCCCCCATCAACGGAACCACTAGAGGCGCTATTGCTCGCTAACTGCTCTTCGCGCCTATGGTGGGCCGCGACTTCCTCCCCCACCCTAGAGCTCTCCACATGACCGACATGACCCATGGCCACCTCCTAGGGTATGGTCTGTAGCGGCTCGATTTCTAGCGGTTCGGACAATGAGGTTCTGGCAAGGGCAGACGGACGCAACAAATCAATAAATACCCTATCCACCACACTGAACGACACGTCAGACCCGGAATCCTCACTGCTCGAGATCTCTACCACGCTAGCCATCACAAACCCTAAAACCCAAACCAGTCAATTCAAACAGGATCTAAACTTACCCTTATCTCTATTTTCACCCAAAAACATCAAGAACACCCATACCCAGAAAACCAAGAAAATACCAAAACTAGAACGTAACGCACCCCAACCCAGATTCGACTGTCAACCAGGCCAAGAATCCTCAATCTCCTATCAAACACCCAAAACCCACCCCCAAACACAAATCTAGACCCTTAGAGACACCAGAGAATGTTAGAAACCACTTCGAATAATAGAAAACCAGAAATTGACAGAAGCAAAAAAAAAAAAAAAAACCAATACAACAGGAACGAAATCTGGGGCTACCAACCTCAACGACAAAATACTCTGGTATACTCGAAGGTGCTCGTCTTCGCTTCACAAGATCTTTGTCTTCCAGAGGTCAACAGCTTCACGGAGATTGCAGAACCTTCTCAGATCTCAGAGCAAGGCTTGAGGACGATGATAATAGGCAAAAGTACAAGGTGTTAAACCTCCGGATTTTCCCTCTCTTTTATGTCAACATCAAAGCAATCTATGCCGTCCGCTGAAAAACGACATCACACAACAACTGAACACGTGGCTCACGATCGCACTTAATGGCCTGATTAACCGAGGCGTTACCTTGGTTACAGAATCCATGATTACTAGCATTAATGGCGAGGAGACGGGCGTGCTGCAGAGAAGTTATTCCACACGCTAACCTAATACATGTCGGCCACGTTGTTTGGACCCAAAATGAGCATTTTGGCCTGACAAGGCATGTGTTGGTGAAATTGAGCCAATGTCAGTGGCTCAAGCTATATATTGTTGACAAGTTCAAAATATATTATTTAGAGGCTAAATAAAGCCTACTATGGAGAATTATGCGAGCTGTAAGAAAAGGAAATGATGGAAGCATGGAAATGAAAAGTCAACTTTAGCACATTTTCTTACTTCGGCTAGGAGAAACCGAGCTAAACAAGGAAAGAGGGGCGGAAGACTAACCAAACAAGATCCAAATAAGTTGAAACTTTCCAGATTAATACTAGACATCCCAATGATAATTTCTTATGAAGAGTGCAAGATCTAGTTTCAAGTGGAAAGCCTTCAAACAATCAGCCCAATTTTCTACAGAAGCAAAACTGGAAAACTGGACCTGTAAGAGGTCCAGTAGAGTTTCTGGCCCAACCACTGTACTAAAAGCTCTGAAATTTTACCAGGATCATCTACGTTCATAATGGAACATTTGTTATGCAGAAGTCACGGTCAAAATCTGAATTCTTGATGGAGATATAATTGAAGGAATAAAGGAGCCGAAAGTGCTTCCCTATCTCCAAAATTCATCATTCCTTATCTCCAATTATGCTTCTTTATCTCTTTATCTCCAAAATTCATCATTTCTTATCTTCAATTAATGCTCCACTATCATTTGTTTAATGCCAACTGCTTTGACATGGTAGCCTAGATATAGAGGTTACAAATTCATCACAAGACACACATTCACAATTCATTCATCAAAACATCTCTAAGATGATCTAAGTTCTCTCTAGAGCAACCTCTCTAAGAGCAACTCCTCTCCTTCTCTTTCTCTTACCGGTGATCACACTCCTAGTCCTAGTCTTCTCAGAAGCCGACTTTCAGTGCCACCAAACCCTCTGTCAACGTACTTCGGTCCTAGTCTCCTCGGGAGCCGACGGTAGTGCCGCGACCAAAAACAACACAACAAACAAGAACACAATTCACTCATCAAAACATCTCTAAGATGATCTAAGTTCTCTCTAGAGCAACCTCTCTAAGAGCAACTCCTCTCCTTCTCTTTCTCTTACCGGTGATCACACTCCTAGTCCTAGTCTCCTCGGGAGCCGACAGTAGTGCCGCGACCACAACGATTACAGAACCAGCCAAACAAGGGTAATGCCCTCGCACAAAAAAATAAGAATCCAATCAACAAACACATTCACAACATCAAAACATCTCTGAGATGATCTAAGTTCTCCCTAGAGCAACCTCTCTAAGAGCAACTCTTCTCCTTCTCTTTCTCTTACCGGTGATCACACTCCTAGTCCTAGTCTTCTCAAAAGCCGACTTTCAGTGCCACCAAACCCTCTGCCAACGTACTTCGGTCCTAGTCTCCTCGGGAGCCGACGGTAGTGCCACAACCACAACGGTTACAGAACCAGCCAAGCAAGGGTAAGGCCCTAGCAACCCAGCCAAGCTAAAGTCACGCTTTAGCAAGTTCTCCTCACTTCCCAGTGGTTCTCGCTCTGCTCGATCTACAACATCGAGTATCGATTGTGATTTTCAAGAAGCTCAGCAAAAGTCCTCGCCACAAGGCACAGAGAATCCAGCGACGAGGTTGGTGCTCTCCTCGTCTACAATCGCTCGACAGAAGTCAGGTCAAGGGACACCCCCGATGACCGCACCCGATGGTGCTGGCACACCCATGCAAGAAAAGAGACTGTTGATCAGCTACAACAAAACTGGAGCCAAACACACGTGTCGAACGCCGTCAGACGAAGTGTCCAGCCAAAGCGACCATCGAAGAGGCAGGTCACAACTCAGCGAGGTAGCCTCCGCTAAGCGCAACTCCGCTAGCGGAACTTCTCCCTTGTCATCTTGCAAGCGAGACAGCCTCCGTTAAGCGCAACTCCACTAGCGGAACTTCTCGTCATCTTGCAAGCGAGACAGCCTCCGCTAAGCACAACTCTGCTAGCGAAACTTCTCCCTTGTCATCTTGTAAGCGAGACAGCCTCCGCTAAGCACAACTCCACTAGCGAAACTTCTCCCTTGTCATCTTGCAAGCGAGACAGCCTCCGCTAAGCGCAACTCTGCTAGCGGAACTTCTCCCTTGTCATCTTACAAGTGACATCCTCGTTCACTGGACCACCACCAAATTGATCCCAGCAACACTACTTCCGCTTACCATCAGCGGAGGGACTTCCACCAAAGGCGATTCCAAGGCAACGCCTCGTCTTGACGACGACCACTACTTAGCGTTACAGTCAGGCCACGTCCCTCCGGGATACGGAGACACGTCAACAGTCTACGGCAGCCCTGATCAGGCACGTGGACCCCCGTCACTCGGGTACCAAAGTTTAGGCTCGCTACCCAACACCCTCAGCTCAGTGCAGCTCCCCTCAACAAATAATATACTGACCAAAAGGAGGTCTATCTTAGCCAGGGAGTGGGGGACTCCCTGGGGGGCCTAGCAGGGGCCCACCGGAAAGGGTACAAAGCGTTTGCTGAGTAGGACCATGGTTGACAACGCACTTACTCTAATTATGCTCTTGCAAGTCTAGCGGAAGTAACGCTTCGAACAGCTATGCAACTCCCCAACCAAGATTGCCCTCCTTGACTGGGGACTTGGGGGACTTGTACTTACATAGGCATTTGCAAGAAAAATTAGCTACAATGAACCACGTTCATACTACCGCCAGGGGTACCAACTCCAGCCAAAGGAGTGACCTACCGGAACACAGCCAAACAGGCTACCGCCTGAGCCCCGGCTTACCCCCAGATCATCGCCAACGCGTCACCACACGCCGTGCCAAGACAGCATCAGAAGCTCCAGAAGTTGGGGACTTAATCACATCAGTCCCACATCGAAAACATGGAGAAGATCAGCTCCCTCTTCACCTATTACACATTTACTACTTACCTACGGTTACTTTGTCAACATAAATACATTGACTAACTTAGGCATCCGAGAAGAGAAGACCGCCTAACATTGTCTCCCTCTGACGCCCTTTGTATTTTACTTGACAGGTAAACGGAAGTTCCGAATATCACAAGTAACGATCCGCCCATCGGATCAGCGTTAACCGAAGTTCAGCGGTTTAGACATTAACATTATCTATTTTAACAGCTGCATCAGACTCCTAAGTGGCTCTCTATTACAACTTTTAGCTATCTAGCTCCTGAATATAGAGGGCGGGATGAGGGTCTCTATATTTTAAAACATTCATTTTAAATTATTTTATATAATTTATAAATACATCTAAACTATTTAAACTTCATTTAAAAAATAATATAAATTCAAAACTAGCTAAAATAGAGAACATTGATGCAGACGTAATTCCAAAGTGGCTAGCTAAAATAACTTTTTAGCTACTTTAGCTAAAATTTGACTCAAAAATAGCTAGCATTGCTAAAGATACTCTTAGCCTCTAATTTTTTAACATGTGGTTCTAATTAGTACTTTATATTATTAAGGTAAAAAAGAAAGATTTAAAATTACAAACTAACTACAATTCATGCCCTAATCTATAGAAACTAGACCTCCTATGTTTCTCAAATAGAGGCTCTTTTGGTCAAATTATTTTAAAATTTCTACCCAAAATTGTGGACAAGCACACAATTTTTTTTTGCCAAAATCGCCTGGTCTTCTTTTCTCACATAAAATTTTCAACCATCAAATATTATTTTTAAACACTTCTACAACTTACAGAACTCAAAAATCACAACTTAAATCTTTTCTATTATTCAAACTCTGAAAACAATAAAATTCATAAGAGAAAAATTATTTAAGGTTTTGGTGTTCTGTCAATTGGAAAACATTATAAGAATCATGTTTTAAGAATGATGAGTCTATGGTACATAAATTTCAAGAAACAATAGTGTTAACAATGTATAACATGTTTAGGCATGTCATTTCGTTTCTCGAGTACCCTCACGACACGTCCCTATGTATCAAACCATGCACAACCCTTTTTTTTTCTTTTCAAATTGTCATGTTTCTTAATTTCACCACTGATAAAGCATGAATTTTAAAATGTATTCCAATTGATAGAATGCATTTTTTTATATGATTTTCAAATTCAAAGCACACTTTATGAATACTTTCTCATGGCATAGTTGAATTTCAAAATTGAATTGAATGTGACCCCAGAGCACCTCCAAAAATGCCAAATCATGTCAAACCCTATTTTTATTTAAATTCTTTCATGCCATGAACTCATTGTTGGAAAAACATGATTTTCTAAATGGTTTCCAATTGATAGATCTCGAAAATACTGACCATTTTTTATTCACAATTTTCCTAATTTTCTGACTTTGGGAGAAAAAAAAAACTTTCAGTGCCAACAAAAATTGAATATTTTTTTCATGATAGATTTTTTTTTTTGAAGGAATAGATAATTTCATTACTTATCTATGGCCAAAAGGCACGTTATGTCAATTGTTGTCTCATACCAAAATCATAAATGGCACAAGCCGTCAAGCAAATTGACCAATAACCCTCATTGCTAACACATGAGCTCACTTATTCGGCCTAAAAAACAAAAGGACCCAAATCCTCACAGCCTAACTCTCCTTTATAGTAAATCTAGTTGCTTAGAGACCTCAATTGGTGTACAACTAGAGACACGAAGAATTAAGTAGACAAAGAGCCAAATCCATTTGCAGGCAAAACTAAATTGGATTGGGATAAAACCACTAGATCACCAGAAAAGGCCTAGAAAAAAATAATAATAATTTGCTAGACTAGTAGCTCAATCATGGTCCAAAGGAGAACCTAGCCCAAGAACGAAGCCCAATAAGCACAGCCAGGTCCAAACCCATCTCCACCCCCTGCAGCATGTATGCCCTAGCAGCAGCCACAACCCCCGTCGCCGCCCTTCCAGGATAGCCACCTCCCATCGCAGTCGCCACCCAAGTAACCAAATCTGGATGCCCACCAGGTCCGATCTGATTGGGTACAGACACCCAATACACCCCGCTGTCTACTGGATACCAACAAACGCCTCCACAGTCTCCCAACCACTGTCCCCGAAACTCTGCCGTAACCTGCACCGCTGCCAAAAAGGATCGAAAATGGATGAAACGCCGGTGAAACAAGTTGGTTTCTTCCTCCGTCCAGAAACCCATGAACCACCATCAACTCTGTAGGCACCACCCGTCCGGCAGCACCGCAACATCACCACGACCAAAAGGCCGACAGTGTCGCTGGGCCTGCCGGACGAGCGTTCTTGAAAAGCTAGAGAAGGCGCTTCGGTAGGAAACGGCGGCTAGAGAGAAGTAGGGTTTTTTACCAGACAATTTCAGGTGTTTGGTAAGTTGCTCATGATAGATTATATTTTTAGTAGTGTTCATAAAAAACTTCAAATCTTTACCAAGTAATAATGATTATCTTATATGAGTTATATCTTTTTATGACTCGTCAAATATATTGATGTTTTCTCAACAAAAAGAAATAGGACCGCTACCCAGAAACCGACCGCCACTCATTCCTTCCTTTTAAATTTTTATTAAAAATATAAGAGGGGAGAAGAGAATATCAATCAAAACTTATCCCTGAAAAGTGAGTCAAAGGGCGACTCGATCTAAAGAATGTGAGGGTTGAAACCAGCCTATCTAGCATAAATTATTATCATGATTGAAAGATATATTAGTGTACGTACTTTACATCCATTTAAAACATTTAAAACAAGTCTCAACCACCGAGACTTTTTCATCATATATATTTGGAATATGCATAAAGTATCGAAATCTTTTTTTGTCAGCTCTAAACTGTTTATAGTAATATATCTATCGATTAATTAGCTTAAAAAAAATAAGCAAAACAACTTCAATTTGTTGCAAAAATGTCAAGGGAATACTACTCCTGGGTTTAAGATACTTTTCGTAGCAGCCATACATGACTCGTACAAAAATTCGAAACAGCATTTCTCATGAGAAGTGGAAGTTTCTGTTATAGGTTTACATTCTTGGCTCAATTACCATTGCCGTGCACAAGCCAAATGCTAAGACCACGCTACAATAATGTTTGTAAAGTGTGTACGTATAAAAAAATTAAGAAGATGCCTCCAATTAAGTTTTTGGAAGAAATATTCACTTTCATTAAGTTAATGAGCTTTGCAATGACAAAGTGTTGGATAAATTATCTAAAAAAGTAACAAATAAAGAAAACAAAAGATAAAATTCCGATCAAGCATTGTTCGAGAATACAAAGTTATGAATCCGGCATTGCAGTGCGGTCCAGTTTCGAGTGCATGATTGCAAGAAACGCAGGGGGACCTGTAGAATCATTTATATTGATATTAAACGCTGGTTTGACATGAAGATAGGGCGCCTGATCCGGTTCTGGCGTTGGGTGCATTACTCATGCGACGACAAGATCCATTTTTAAATACCCCCCAACAGATGCTTCTGCTCCTCCATGCCAGTCCTCCTCTTACTCCACTTTCTGGCTCACCTTAACTGTGCACAGTATGGCCAACAGCACAAATCCTGGGCTTTCTGGGGCCACACTATGATGGTTTCATTTATACACAACCTAATCTCGGCTTTGACCTCTTGACTTTCCTACATTGACCAATAGCTAGTTTGGTATTGGACGTTTCAATTTGGAAGATGGTGATCGATGATGCTGATCGTGATGATCACAGTTTTACGGGATCAAGGAAAAGATTGTCTTACTTATCACGTATCTGCAGGGATAGCAGTTTAGCTGCGATACTGTGCATGCAGTGATCTGCATGTGCCGGTCGGTGGCTTAGGTATGCAGATTAAGGTGCACATGAGTCGATAACACACACTCCGAAGTTAACTCAATTAAGTTAGTTTGATATATATTTTTGACTTATTTTGTTGGTACTTTTAATTATAAATTATAAAAACATATTAGACTCTATGGAGTTCTGGACAGCTGGATTAAATAATGTCATGAGTTTAATTTCTAAAATTCACAACTTTTAGTTTCTTTGTTGATTCCCAAGATCAACGGTATGTGAAGTTTCATTTTTTCCTCTGAAAGTATACATAATTTTATACTGAGTGGCGGAGTAATTGTCTAATCCATTAATTAACAACATTATGTTATAGTATTTAACCATGCAGGAGGAGTAATATGCAAGTATAAGCTCTTAAAGTTTCCATATACTCTTGACACAATTTAGTATTGTTGACTCCTTAAACTATGGCAACCCAATTGGAATTAGCTTGACTTAATGATTATATTTTTAAAATAACTAATAACAAATATTTGAAAAAAATGAATTTGAACTAATTCACGTGCAATCGCTTCAATCTGTCTAATTTTAAAGATGAATTATATTATGAAAGGGATATGCAAGAAAAGCCAACCAAAATTCGTGACTTGAAATCCTACCTAAATAGATTTTGAAAAGACGACTTTATCTCAAACACTCATTGAACTCCTTGTACGTTGCGTTGTGCCGTTGCAACTCTAGCTGGACCCAAAGGATATATACTGATCTATGGCCCTACATTTCCACATTAGTCGCCGATCAATGGTCCTGAGACGGCGACCACCACCACCACCACCACCGCTGTCCTCACTATCACTGCATGGCCCTGCAATCTTTGTTGATATGGAAGAACTCATCATATTACTGACAATCTCATGGCCCAGCTGCATTTGTTTAACTCAACCTTTTTAACAAAAGGGGAGTATTTGTAACTTAAACAATAGCTGATAATTAGAGGAGAATGATTTTACATATAATAAGGTGAAATTAAGGGACACGTGATTATTTATGGGGTGTTTATTAAAGCGTAATCGGAATGAATCTCCCCACTGAGGAGTCATTCCCATTCCCCTTTAATTTTGCATTTACTAACCGTAATGCGGAATCAACCTTGTGCGGATCCCACAACAAAATTTGGAGCCATTCATTCTTTTCATTCTGTGGGAGGGAGTAGGTATTCATTATGATTCCTTGGTGAATCAGTTTTCATTTCAAAACTGACCTCTTAATTTTATGAAGATCCAAAACTACCCATTTCTCAAGTTTTGATTATATCTATGGTTCATGATTATATTGGTTATCAATCTCAGGTTTTGGTTAGCCTATTAATTGAGCTAATTTCTCATTTGATTGGTTGAGATGTGGTTCAATGCTATCATTCTCAGATGTCTCTAAGACAATCTGAACTTGAGGATGCACTATAGCTTTGTGGGGATGTTGGTTGAGATGAGGTTCATGGTTCATGATTATTTATTAGTTCTTATTATTTTTTAGTTCAATTCTCATAATCTAACATTGATGTTCATAACTTTAGATTATAACGCAGCAGCTTATTGGCTTTTGATAACAAATTAACCATCCCTTATGCTTGGCATGTAAATTAAGATCAATACTTTTCAATCACATTAACCTATATATACCACAATCGAAGTAATTTATGGGATTTACCTATATACGTACCACAATCAAATTTATTTAGGGGCTTCCAAAATGCTCTTTCTTTTCTAATTAAAATGTTTGTATTTCATTGCTAAGTTATATCTAAAGGTATTTTTGTAATCAATTTTATTACGATTTCGATTCTATTTCTGATTCCGAATAACAAGTAGTCATTATATATTCGACTCCTTCTCTCTGCCATTCCCTCTCTCATATTCTTTCTCAATCTCATTCAATATTACTATATTAGTAAACGCCCCCTTATAAGAAGACTAGAAGAGGTATTGATTTAGCTCTCTCTCTCATATTCTTTCTCAATCTCATTCAATAATACTATATTAGTAAACGCCCCCTTATATGAAGACTAGAAGAGGTATTGATTTAGGTCGCATAAGAGAAGAGAGAGTTAAACACGTGCTGAGTAATCCAACACTTTCTAACTGGTCCAATAGAAGAAGATGGAGTCAGGTTTTTTGCTTTTCTTTTTATGAACTTCGATGAAATGAAGAGTATTTATTTTAATAGAAAGAAGTAATACTGTGGGGAAATTATACAATGTGTTAACGTATGACATGCATACAATTGTCTTAAAAGTGGTAAAATGAGTCCTCAAAATAATAATATTAGTTCTTAAATTGGTAATATGAGTCCTTAAAGTGGTAAAAAAAAATTAGTTACCACATGAGTCCTCAAGTAGTAAAATGAGTCATTAAAATGGTAAAATGAGTCTTCAGTGTGATAAAAATAGATGATGTATGAGAAATATTAACATACTATAGCCTTACTCAATACTGTGATGATGGAAATTATACAAGATCTCTTGACAATATCAACAAAAACAAAAATTAAGAAGAATCATTCGGTCCCCATTACAAAAACATGTGGAGCTAAATCCTACCGAATCAAATATGAGGAAGTTTCAAAATCTACTAATTCATTTGCGACTTGATTTTTTTCATAAAATATAGAAGCAAAATAAAATTGCATTTCATAAATAAGATGCAAGCAATTATGCAAAACGAAGTTACTAAGGTACAAGGTGAGAATGAAGCTAAAATAAGGGTTAGTAGAAAGTTTCTTTCAGTTCATGTATCACCAATCGAGGACAGCTTCATGTGTTCAAATTCAATCTAACATCGAACACCGACGTTTTGAAAAGAGGTTGGCAAATCGGGTAGATATGATATCCATCTACTGTCCCAAGTGCATGCAAGTTGTCAATTCCCATACCTTCCGATTCAAGAAACCAAAAGTCCTTGAATGTACCATATAACACTATAATCATTGAACAAAGCCTAATCATTTATTAGATCTAGTAGAAAAGTATGCATCTAACAATGATTTGGAGGGTAGGGAGAATCTGTTGAAGAACTTAGCAAGAAGAATGAAATGACAAGTAAAACAAATTAGCTAATTAGCGAGAAAATTCATTCTTTCTTGTCCTACAAAGAATGAGTTTGGTACTTGCTTGGCAGCTATGGCACGATATTTTCCCCATGTTCTTTCCTCTCTTCACATGGAGGCAGAAGCTTATAGAGCAGGCCTACTCCTAGCTATATACCAAGGGTGGGATGGTTTCTAGCTTGAAAGTGATTGCTCACTGATGGTTGTTGCCCTGAATCAAAATATGGAACATTGGCCTGATGTTGAGCGCATTATCGATGATTGTAAGTCCTATTTGACATCTTTACACTCAATTCAGATCTCTCATGTCTTAAATGATGTAGTTAATAGACTTGCTCACCTTACTAGCTCTATTTATCTAGATGATGTATAGTTAGATGAGGCACCTACTATTATTCAGGATGTCCTCTACAAGGATTCTTGTAATTATGCACGAGGTACACGAGGTGAAGGTCTTATGCCCCCTTGATGCAAGTTTTCAATTCTAATGCAATAAGTTAGGCGTGGGGATGAGCCTCCCAGCTTGGCTGGGTTCCAAACCTCCTTAAAAAAATAAAAAAATTTAATATTGGACTTTTATTCCACATACATTGGTGTTTTCTTTTTTGGCTAGTCATCTAAATTTGTAACTAAATATAGGATTAAATTCAGTTTACTCTTTTGAACTTTGGAGTTAAAATTAATTTGGTGCCTCTTTCTGAGAATTAATTTTGTTGGTCCCTACACTTCTAATTTCCATCACTCGGGTCCAAATTTCAAAATTTGCTCCAATCAATATGATTTCTAATTTTTATCTCTCTCTCCCCCCCCAATGGAGTTCCATTTCTACCCATAAACCCACCTACAGAATTATGCTCCTAAATGACGCTATCTCCCCCGACACCTCCATGTTCGCCACCCCCTTCACCTAGACCTTCGTCTTCCAAGAACCCCTCAAGCAATTTCTCACCCAAAACCTTCCCGACTGCATTGTCAGAGTGTAATTCCTCACCCAAAACCCTCACCTCTGGCTGGTGCACGTACACCGATCTCTTCCTCTCGTTGTTGCTGTCATGGTTCTAGTCTCTGTTTGTTCAATCGTCGGCTGTGAAAGGAAAATCGAGGGCGAAAAGTTTAAAAATTTTTTTGGCTCTCTTTGGCTTAGTTTCTATATTGGTTGCAACTGTAGACGAAGGCTGATCACAATTGAAACTGGAAGTCAGAAGCATGTTGGTTGTGGGCTTCGAATCTCCAGTTCATCATTAACCCAGTCTCGACAAGGATTTCTAGGAAACTAAGTTGGTTGTAGTCGGTTCTTGAAGGTATATTCCCAACCTTGAATCAAAGTTTTACTCTTGTAGTGATAATAAGAAGCAAAGCAACTGAGTTTGGTTCGATTTGGTTGAAATTGAATTATTCCTGGTTATTGATTTCATCAGACTGTCATAGCCTTGGTAGTTATTTGAAGATGGGAGAAAATTTGGATGAGATGATGAATCTGTTACTGGTAATCAAGGTTCTAAAAAACGCTAGGCGCTAGTCAGGCGGAAGGCAGGGGACTAGCGCCCTGGGACCTAGGCGGTTTTTTATTTTTATTTTATTTTATATTTTATTTTATAACATATAATTATATAAATAAAAATTCATTTTATATTATAATGTTGGAAAAGTCCATAAGAGTGCATAATTAAACTAAGCATACAACCTGTCAATTGAATGAATTGATTCTATTCCCATTCATAGAGGCCAAAACATATGCAATTCAATTAATCAAGTCCCATCCAAAATTGCCAAATATTATTATTTCAAACTGAATTGCAATTCAATTAACCAAGTCCCATAAAAAACTACCAAAACATATACATACAGTAAGCAAAGTAGCAAACTAGCAAAGTGCCAAAGTCCAAAAGGACCAAAACAGAACAGTCCAAAACTCGAAGAATCAGAAAATTAAAAATGAGAAACACAAGTCAAAATAATCAAACAACTCGAAGAATCAGAAACACCAGAGTCCAAAACTCTTCAATTTAATCATATATTCTAATTTGGATTAATTTCAGTTTACCCCCTAAGGATGACACCCCCTTTACTCTCAATTTTGAATAATTACCCCCCAAGCTTTCCAATTTTAGTTAGCCGTGTCCAATTTCTCAGATTCCGTTCAAATTGGACGTTAACTCTGACAATCGGACCCGCTTCAAGGGCTAAAATAGTCATTATAAGACAAAAACATCTCACCACGAAAAAAAAAACTCTAGCTTCTTCCTTCATCCTCCTCTCCCCAATTTGACCTTGATTTCCATTCACTCCCTTCAAAACTCCAACTCTTCCAAACCCTAGATTCTCGATCCCCAAACGCTTCTTCCTCTACCTCAATCCCACAAATGGACTGGCCAGACTCCTATTCCTCTTCCAACAACGACGATGATCGCCAAAACCTAATCGAACAGAACGAGCGCAAGCAGCAGCAACTCCCCAGTCCTCGATCCGCCACCACTTTCCACATCGACGACGGCAACGTCGACCACCACCGCCACCATCGTGAAATACGACGTCGTTTCGCCTCCCTCAAGCTCAGCAACTTGTTCAACAAGCGGTTCCTCATCTTCATCCCTCTCTTCGTCCTCATCCTCTTCTTCACCATTGACATCAAGAGACTCTTCTTCTCCCACCTTTCCGTCCCTCTCTCTGATTCGCTCTCTGATAAGCTACGCAAGTCCGAATTACAAGTTCTCTTGTTGCTCCACCAGTAGCAGCTCAGTCTCTTCTGCCTCAGGAACCAAACGCATCCCAATTCCACTTTGAATCTGTCACGCCCCTGATTTTTAATACAAATAAAAATGGATATATAATCCCATAATTATACATGCGCGATCGTTCAGCCATCAATACAAAATACATGGAGACATTTTCCCTTTACAGCAAGTACATATTGATGCCCTGAACCCACAATTCCAAATATTGACCCGCTCCACAGAGTCACATATTACACAACTTACGAATTAAATTGTCATCACAAAATAAAACGTATATGCTCCTCAGAGCTTACTACATAGTGGAAATCATAACAATAGCAAAGCCAACACAATCTGTTTCCTACCCGTTCTGCTGCCAACAAGCTACCTCAGCTCAGCCACGATTTCCCTGACCTGCATGATTAACCCCTACACCATAGAATGGTGCACCGGGTTTCCCCACAACAAAACCCGGTAAGCTTATGAAAGCTCGTATGAGTAACTCATGAACATCAATCAACAACTCACACAAATTAGCTTAAGGAAACCATGCAACCATGATTCCTTCTAGCATTACATATCCTTTCCACCGAAAGGACAATATAAGTCACCGCTGTGACAATGTTCTATTTGCTAACTTAACCATCAAGAAGCAATTCAAGTCTCATCTAGACAATAAAAGAAGAAAACTCTCGGAACTCTCCTTTAACTATATACTTATGAGTCTCCAGCAACCTCGACCGTTACCCCCATAAGCTATAATGTCAGACATCATATAGCTCTACTGATATCGTAACCACTTGTCCGGCCACGAACGTGATTACCATATTCCTGCCTTGGTTACCATCTGCGACTTGTCACCATCTGTGACATGTAATTTTCAGACCCCGTCTGGTCTTAGAATCAACATTAAGGTCACCATCTACGACCTGTCACCATCTGTGACATATGATCTTCAGACCCCATCTGATCGTAAAATCAAACATCAAGGTCACCATCTGTGACCTGTCACCATCTGTGACCTGTCACCATCTGTGACCTGTCACCATCTGTGACATATAATCTTTTTAGACTTTGTCTGGTCTTAAAGTCAAACGTTAAGTAAGTCGCACCTGACCTAAAAACGTTACAAACATCTAGTTTCGGCTTTCCCAATCCCTGCTCACCATATGTGACCCTTGGTACAAAGACCAATACATCTAAAATGAGTCACGCTTGACTCAAAAATATAACATCAAGCTCAATACTTTTCAAACAATAGAAAACATCTTTTTCCACAATATTGTTTCCTGAAAAGTCACATTCAACAATAATATGAACACCATCATGCATATTATTCATCACAATCATCCACAAGGATATATATATATATATATATATATATATATATATATACGTAGTCATTCGCTCAGGAATGCCTACTAATACCAACTATAGTTTGCAGTTAAATAATTAACGCCAAAACAATAATGGTAATTCTGTTCATAATGAACCTTGTGAGATTACTCACCTTGAAACTCCCGCTGCGTCTTCAATATAGCACAAAGCCGTCAATCCACAAAATAACTATCCAAACTACTTCGTCAAGTACCTAATCACATACGGTTCCAACTTAGTAACGATTCACGTTTGATTTAAGTTCGAAACCCCTGTTTTGAACTAAAATCCCCAAAGTGGTGCCAATCTAGGCAAAACCACATTCGAGACCTCCCAAAGTCTCCAGCATACTTTCATGATCGATATGTCCAACCACAAGACGATCGGAAGCTCGAATCCTCACGGATCGAATAAATCTACCGGTATGAAACCGTAAAAATCATAACAAATCTATACGAACTCCAAAATTTGCATATTATATATCAAAACGCTCGTATCAACGAGTAGAACATATATAATACCAAAAACAGTACCTACATGGCCGGAAAGCTACCAGAACGCCGCCACAGGCGGTGGTGCACCGCCTCCGGCCAAAACTCAATATTTCACAAAACTCCCAACATCAAAGCTGTTCATCGAAGCATGCTTGTGAATTTTCATAACTAGTTCGAAGTCAAAAAACAAGCATAAAGGGTCGAAAACTACCTCACAAGCTTTGGACTATTGCTCAATCCGATTTGAACCGATTTCTACGTAAATCGATCCAAACAACCACCATAGATCAATCATAGAGCCTTCTCTGAACTCAACCAAGGAAGCATGAAGCCACGAAGTTGCCGGAGCTGCGTTTTCCAGTCGGGTCCGAAAACACCAACTGGGCAGTACACGGTGGATATCGCCGCTAGAGGATGCCACAGAGACGACCAGACGTAAGAGACGAACCAGCTGACCAAGTTTCACGGCCAGAGATTACCGGAAAAGTTGGTTCGGGTCTGGTCAGACGTAAAACTCAGACACTGAAGGTGTCGACCGAGAGAGAAAAGATATTTTCGGAAATGGAAATATGAAATTTTGAATGAATTTTCTGATTTTTCTCTATTTATACCAAAATGGAAACTTCTTCCCATGGCCATAACTTTCTCATACAAACTCCGATTGACATGAACCATATGTCCAAAAACTCGTATCGACGTGCTCTACAACTTTCGTGAAGGAAGTTTTCCTAGAATCCCAACGTATAAAAAGTCAAACATCACATGACCCCCTAAACTGTGAAATTCGAATAATTATACGTACGAAAACCATTACACTTCACATACAACCTACGAATAAAGCACAATAACAATTATTCGTACAACTGGTCCATTATTAATTACTAAAATTGAATAACAGAAATCCAGGTCATCACAAAATCACTCCAATTCTGAAATCCAGGATTTCAAATCCTCGATTTTGAGGCAGATCTCGTTGAATAAAGAGATTTTGCTGGTGTTGTTAGCTTCAAATAGCTCCGGGAACTCATCATCAGAATCTGGAGATTTCCGGGATCCGAGCCTTAGCTATAGGTGTGGAGTAGTGGACCAGCGGTTTTCAGAGAGAAGAACAATTGAGTGGAAGCCTAATTCCAATAAGTACTTGCTGACGATTTGCGTTTCGGGCCAAATGTCCAACCATTTGATCTGCTTAGAGAAGCACATGTTCTTCGCAGCATTGCTGAACCGGGTTTTGCTGATTCCTAACTCTAAAGTGGATTACCAGTAATCGTGATTCATAGCAAAAAGCCCATTCATTCTGCTATTGAGTCTTCAGGAATTGATAGAGTAATGGTGGTCATCATCTGGTAATAAACAGTATTCATTCTGTTATTGAGTCTTCAGGAATTGGAGGTGGGTCTTTGGGGCAGCCCATTGGAGATGTGAGCGAGAATAAGAAGAGGATATCAGGAAGAAGAAGAAATGAGGTTTTTTTTTTTCTTCAAATATTTTTCTGTCTTGAAATGACTATTTTAACCCTTGAAGTGGGTTCGATAGTCAGAGTTAACGTCCAATTTGGATGGAATCTGAGAAATTGGACAGGGCTGACTGAAATTGGAAAGCTTAGGGGGTAAAAATTCAAAATTGAGAGTAGAGGGGGTGTGACACCCCCAAACCTCAGGGGGTAAACTGAAATTAATCCTTCTAATTTCATACAATGAGGTCAATGCCCAGCAACTTAACAAGAGATTCAGAGACTCACTGAGCTTGAAGAATCACTTATAGAACCTAGAAATTGAACTAAGAATACTGCTTTGCTACTTGACAGCTTGAGGAGGAATCGAAGAGAGCAAACTAAGAGTGAAAACTCAGAAAGAGTTCGTGAGATTGTGAGAATCAGCAAGGTAGAAATTCGATTAAAATGTTCTAAAACCTAGAAATTAGACTTACCAGCAAGGCAGCAAATCAGTAATGCCACGGTGCCACTGGCGACTTGGAGAGGCGGAGAGAAACTGAGAATAGAAGGCCCGTGCTGCGGTGCCGGAGAAAGGGAGAGAGAGAGAGAGAGAGAGAGAGAGAGAGAGAGAGAGATGGCCCTCGTTGTTTTGATTTTGAAGAGAGGAACCTTATCTTCGATTTGGGTAATTGGATTTGAGTTTTAAGAGTTAATAAAAATAAAAATAAAAGGACAGAAATGCCCGACCGTCCAGCACCGCCTAGATGGCCGACTTTCTGACCTACGCCTAGCTCAACCTACTAGGCCAAAATAGGAACGGGGTGGAGGCGCCTAGCGCCTAGGCGAGCACCTAGGCCGATTTTTAGAACCTTGCTGGTAATAGGACTTAAATTAGTTGCCATGTTTTGGAAGCTTGGCTAGATTGTCTTATAAACAACTGATCGAAATCGCTTATGGACTTGAGAATTCTAAGCATGCTTTTGTCTAGGTCATTAGGAAAGTGTTTACATTTGAGAATGAGGATCATGAAGATGAGGAAAATTGGCTTGTAGGTTTTGAGAAGAGAATGAGGGAGAGTCAAAGAGGGGTTGTGATAAGGGGATGGGCTCCTCAAATTTTGATGCTGGAGCATAAGTTTGTAGGTGGGTTTGTGAGTCACTGCGGGTCGAACTAGACACTTGGGGGGGGGGGGGAGAGTATCACACCCCGTACCTAAATTTATCTGTTTACTAATCATTCAGACGGTAAGCAATAGTTATCTTTACTTTTTATCTTCTTATCGAACTTTTTAGGGGTCTCAAGAGTTGACTTTTTGTTTGGCTCAGTTTTTAAGAAAACTTCCTTCTAGAAATTTGTAAAGCATGATAGGGGGTGAGTGTGAGAGAGAGAGAGAGTATCACACCCTTACCTAAATTTACCTGTTTACTAGTCATTCGAACAGTAAGCAATAGTTATCTTTACTTTTTATCTTCTTATCAAACTTTTAGGGGTTTCAAGAGTTGACTTTTTGTTTGGCTCAGTTTTTAAGAAAACTTCCTTCTAGAAATTTGTAAAGCATGATAAACCGAGTTCGTGGACACGTGACATGTTAAAATCAGAGTTATCACACCCCATACCTAAATTTACCTGTTTACTAATCATTCAGATGGTAAGCAATAGTTATCTTTACTTTTTATCTTCTTATCGAACTTTTTAGGGGTCTCAAGAGTTGACTTTTTGTTTGGCTCAGTTTTTAAGAAAACTTCCTTCTAGAAATTTGTAAAGCATGATAGGGGGGGTTGAGAGAGAGAGAGAGAGAGAGTATCACACCCTTACCTAAATTTACCTGTTTACTAGTCATTCGAACAGTAAGCAATAGTTATCTTTACTTTTTATCTTCTTATCAAACTTTTAGGGGTCTCAAGAGTTGACTTTTTGTTTGGCTCAGTTTTTAAGAAAACTTCCTTCTAGAAATTTGTAAAGCATGATAGGGGGTGAGTGTGAGAGAGAGAGAGAGTATCACACCCTTACCTAAATTTACCTATTTACTAGTCATTCGAACAGTAAGCAATAGTTATCTTTACTTTTTATCTTCTTATCAAACTTTTAGGGGTCTCAAGAGTTGACTTTTTGTTTGGCTCAGTTTTTAAGAAAACTTCCTTCTAGAAATTTGTAAAGCATGATAAACCGAGTTCGTGGACACGTGACATGTTAAAATCAGAGTTATCACACCCCATACCTAAATTTACCTGTTTACTAATCATTCAGATGGTAAGCAATAGTTATCTTTACTTTTTATCTTCTTATCGAACTTTTTAGGGGTCTCAAGAGTTGACTTTTTGTTTGGCTCAGTTTTTAAGAAAACTTCCTTCTAGAAATTTGTAAAGCATGATAGGGGGGGGGGGTTGAGAGAGAGAGAGAGAGAGAGTATCACACCCTTACCTAAATTTACCTGTTTACTAGTCATTCGAACAGTAAGCAATAGTTATCTTTACTTTTTATCTTCTTATCAAACTTTTAGGGGTCTCAAGAGTTGACTTTTTGTTTGGCTCAATTTTTAAGAAAACTTCCTTCTAGAAATTTGTAAAGCATGATAAACCGAGTTCGTGGACACGTGACATGTTAAAATCAGAGTTGTAACGCAGAAGTTATAAGAGTTTAAATGTAGTGACAATTTTATAATTTTGGGAAGTCATTATAGTATATTAGGGTGTTTATCGAAGGGGAAACTTAGTATTTTCGGTGATTTCCATCTTCGGAAATCAAAGAGAGAGAAAAAGAGCCCAGAGAGAGAGAGAAATCGCTGTCGAACTTCTCGGTCTCGCCGGCGTCGATTCCGGCCACCTCCGGCTGTGAAACCGGTCCCATCTAGACTGCCTCAACTTCATCTTCCTCCCTGCGGCGGTAGCGTACAACCATTGTGGCGGTAGAAGGCGCAACAAGCAAGTTTTCCAGCGACGTTGCTTTCGACTTTCCAGACAAATCTCTGTTTTCCGACCACCTCAGGCCGCGCCACCACCCATTTCTTGAAACTCTCTTCTTTGTGGTTCGAACCCAACCAGTGGGTAGCTCCAATTTTGTCATAGAACGGCGAATCGATGGCTAGAAGAATCTAGATGTTTCGAGGATGACGTGTAGAGCGAGTTCAAGGAAGAAATTGTCGGATAGCCTTCATAGCACAAATCTGTGAGTGGACATTTGATTTTAAAACATATTTTGCATGCAGTACTTTAGAAAATTTATTTATTTATGAGCTTTGATTTATGAGATTTATTTATAATTTACGAGATTAGTATTAAATTTCCTTTTCCAAGAACTTTTATTAATTATCGAGCTATTTAAATTATCAGTTATTGAGTTATTTAGAAATGGATTTCGGAAGGTGGTTGATTAATGAAATATTGTGGGAATTAATGATTTTTGAGTATTTGAGTACGGTTGCATTATCGAGATTTCGTGATTTACGCTTCGGTGATTTACTGATGACTTATAGAGTTATTATTGAGTTTCCTTTCCGAAGGCATTTATTGAATTTCGAGTTATGAGAATTATTGAGTTTTCGTGGATTTCTTTCAGTAAGTTGAGATTTATATATTATGATTTAATGAGATTGAGTTCAGTTTATTGAGGAGGTAATTATGTTAGCGCATGCATACCATATCTGGTCGGCAGTACCCTCCAGAATATTATTCCAGTCGGCCGTACCCTCCGGTGCGTCATCTGGTCGTCAGTACCCTCCAGATGGCATGAGATAGCTAGTCAGCAGTACCCTCTAACTATTTATAGTTAGTCAGCAATACTCTCTAACCATCACCTCCTCGTTCGGTCGGCGGTACCCTCCGATGCGTCCTTGGTTGGCAATCCCCTCCAGGTGGCATAAGATGACTAGTCGGGAGTTCCCTCTAATCATCGCCTAATTTCCTATAAGAGTATTTATTGAGATTTCAAGAGTTTTGAGATGAGATTTTTAAGGGATTTTGATATATTTCTTTTGAGAGGTTTTGAAAGGATTTTGAGAAGATTTACAGAGGATTTGATTTCAGTTTTAGATTTCAGTAAAGAGAAGGATTAAGAGTATTTCATGAGAACTTACTGCATGCTTGATTTTTAAGATAAATAAAAATTGGGAAAGTATTAAATCTTCTTTTATTTCCTTTGAAACAGTTATTTTTCGTCCAGTCATTCTAACAGTTTTCTAAATGCTTTTCTCTAGGCCTTTCCGTTTTTCAACTCCCCAGATTTCATATTGCCGAGATCGTGCGTTTAGGAATTCGAGGCTTATGATCCACCGCTTCCGTTTTGACCGTAGGTTATTATTTAACCTACTTATATAATAAATTAGCTTAATTTCTTAGAATCGCTTTGATTACCAACTGTTAAGTACGTTTGTAAGTGGTGCACTTGGAATGTAAAGATGTTGATGGGATGGTGATTTAAGTTCTTGGTCCAGTTTTTTTTTTTTTTTGGGTAGTTCACTTTTAGAGGAAATTCTGCTAAATTTTTAGTATAAATTCTTCTAAGGTGGACCCCGTAGGGCATTTTTCGAGTTTCAGAGTGAAATTTGGTTTGGGTACTGTTAGAGAGAGAGAGAGAGAGAGAGAGAGAGAGAGAGAGAGAGTATAGAGAAAAATAAAAAAATAGAAATTATATTAAATTTGAAATGTCCATTTTGCCCTTCTTGGGGGTTTAAATTTGAAAAGTGTGACCTCATGTTGGTGCCAGGTCAACTTGTGACGTCATGATTTGAGCAAATTTTTGAAATTTGAACCCGGGTGATGGAAATTAGAAGTGCAGGGATCAACGAAAATAATTCTCATAAAGAGGGATCAAACTGATTTTAACCTCAAAGTTCAAGAGAATAATCTGAATTTTTTCCCTAAATATACCATTAGTTTTCATGTGATTGAGGAACAGGTTTTGAGGGAATAGTCCACATGTATTAAATAAAAATATTAAAATAAGATTTACTTAAAATCTTGCATTTAATTTCCACCATCAGATTCACTTAACTTTCACAGTCTCTCATACTGACAACTTGACACTACTCTTAAAATACATGCTCGAAAAATGTTACAAACCAATGGCTGCTGCTCACAAATTTTCAATAAAAACACTATTTCTGAGTTTCCAATGTCATTTCCAAATGAGCAGAGCTAAATTGGCAATGGAAATTATTCTATGCACCAACGGTGCAAGTGACCCAACCCTTGATATTTATTATCAACTTTATTTTTAATAAACAAAAAGTGTATTTAATGCAATCTAACCATTTATTTGTGTTTGTGCAAGTGCACGGCATTGCTCTGAATACTCCCCCAATTGGCAAAACCAATAATTAGCACCACAAAAGCTATCATCCAAATATTGAATTCTATACTCTACTCATATTTCCACGTTTTTGCCCTTTATTATCTTATGGGGGCGAATTCATAGCACCATAAATTATACTCAATTTTTTACTTCAAGTATGAACCATTCGATTAAAAGAATACCAACGAATAAGATTAAATTATATATTTGATTTTTCTTTTCTTTCTGGATAAATTTAAAAATCATTTAATATTATTTTTATATAGAAAAATTGAAGGAGGAGTGATTGATCAGAGGAAGCTCTTTCCTCCTCATCTTCTACTGCAACTCATCAAGCAATTCTTATCTCATGATCGTGTTTCAAATTCTTATGTTCCAAATAGAATTATGATTCTAATTTCAATACCAATTTTAGTTCTCCCTAAGGCAATCCTAACATCACGACAGTTGTTCTTCCAACTGACTGCTAACAACTACCTTTTTCTCCTAGCCCCATTTTGCCAAAAGAAATCTAGTGAGCCACCACAAGCTTCGATCATGTTTATTTGTGTAGGCGTGACCGTAGGTTATGAACTTTTGATTGTAGAGTCATCTGAGTGAGATAAATCAATAATGGTACACCAAGATAGTTTTTCATTTTTTTGTGGGCTAAAGAAAACGGAGAGAAAGTTTGAAGAAGAACTTCAACATTTTGAGTTTACAGGAAAGATCGACAAATACCTTCTTTGTTTTTATTTTAGATCTTTGAGTGAGATAAATCAACAATGGTACACCAAGATAGTTTTTCATTTTTTGTGGGCTAAAGAAAAAGGTGTGAAAGGTTGAAGAAGAAATTCAACATTTTGAGTTTATACGAAAGATCGACGAATACCTTCTTTGTTTTTATTTTAGATCTCTGTTTTAGGATAAAGTTAATTATTAAATGGCTTTAATGAGAGACATGAGAGAAAAGAGAATTTAAATGTGTATGTTAATCTCATTCTTAATATGACGCAGTCGGAAAGTAACTCTAGGTTTACAAGCAATAAACTTAAAACAAGAATTTTGGAGTCCACTAGAGATAGATGAGAAAACTCTCAATTTAATTGAAAATATGATAAAAGATAGGTTCTGCAGCTGTTTAAGTTGCTTATATATGAGAAAAGAAACTCTAACGCAACTAACAACGAAACCCTAAAGCCCACAAGTTAAAACAAAACAAATCCAAATCGAACTAGAAAACCTAAAATGCGGAAAAATAGTAAATTGCAGTTCTGAGGCCCGAAACGATCCCAAAAGCTCAAAAAGCCCACATTTCGTGGCAAAGCCACATGGCTTGTTCCTGACGCTGTTCCCTTTCTGGAAAGGTATAGAAATCACAATTCTGACACCAAAAGCCAAATTTACAGCAAACCAGGTTTTCCTTTTTCATGATCAAGCTGCTTTTCGATCATTGTCGCCATCCATTCTACATCATAATACTATTTTAATCTAATGGTTCATAATTGAAGTAAAAAATTGAGTATAATTTATGGTGCCATGGATCCGCCCCCTAATCTAATAGTATCTAATTTTATTTCACTCTACTACTATTTGTGCATTTGTTGAAATTGATTGCTAAGTAAAAATTTAAAATTTGATAGTGTTGTTAAGAGTTGCTGCTTGTTGGTTAGTTTTTGAAATAGAAGGTTCATTGCATTAGATGACCAGCTAAAATGTTAGAGTCTACATACTCTTAAAGACAGAAAAATGGCGGGGTAACAACCAAGTTCCTATCTAAGTACTGCAAAACTCATTACAATTCAAATGGAGCCCACTTTTTAAGCGGACTCATATACAAAGAACAACTCCGTGTCTTCTAAGGCAAAATCGTCTTCTAGCCAACCATCCGCCAATCATGCAATTGTGGTACGAAATAGAAAGCTACTTCCCAGCAAACAAATAGGAGTTCATTCCTCATCCATAAGTCGCTCTCTCCAATCTAACTCGAGATAATTACCAATTCCGTAGAACCATGATCTGAATTACGACTGACACTTTAAAGACCATAAAGCCCAACAGCACCCAAGGAGTTCAAACTCTCGGGCCAGGCCAATATAAAGCACTAAGTAATGGATGAGGGTGTCAAGACACCCTCCATCCTGGCCCAATTCTGAATAGAAGCATAACCAACCAAACTGGCCCAGAGATTGAACCCACATTGCCCAGGCCTAGACCCTAAGGCCTAAACCCAGGCAACGAAGCTGACAGGAGCACCCTTACGCCTCCGCTGCAAAACTGCAGTCAGTGATACCGCCACCATCTCCGGCGGCCTCCCTTTCCAAGGCATGATCCACCAAAACTGAGACCGGAAACCAAGATGATCCAATCATTAGCTCTTCCGATCACCACCAACTGATGATCAACTCCGATCTAATCCCAGCGACCAGATCTCTTCACACCAACCCAAACAGAGATGGAACACTGACACGTGATCCTAGCGCCGATATGCTACACCATAGTCTCGATCTAACCTTGACCTCGATCTGTTAGACTCGTCGGACTTTAACCAAATCCGGCCAGCCAACACCTCAACACTTGAAGAAAAGGTGAGGGGAAGGTACTCGACGTCAAGCGTCGCTACGCAGGTCGGGATCAGGGAGGATGGCGCCGCCACTGTGAACTCGAAACCCTAGGAGAGGCAGAAGGGTTTCGTTGTTGGTTAGTTGATTCTAATTAACATTGTGTAGATTGAAAATAGGAATATCCATAGTGTTTCAGTGTCACGAGTAGCTTCGGAAGCAACCAAAAATCATTAAATGTACTATGTAACGCTATAATCATTGAGCAAAGACTAATAATTTATTAGATCTAGTAGAAAAGTATGCATCCAACACTAATGATTTGGAAGGTGGGTAGAATCTATTCAAAAAAATAGTAAAATGATATAACAACTTAGCAAAATTTAGAGTTCCAATAAAAACTTTTATTTAAAATTTTCTCATTCATCCAAACGAAGCACAATTGAATTATTATCTTCAAGTATTCTGTGTTGTTTTTTTTGTTTTTAATTAAAAATGGATAAGGAAAATTATTCTTTTTTAACGTGTACGAAAATACTTGAGCATTTGATATTGTTTCAGAAAGGCTAAAATAAGACAAGTTGAGCAAACCAATCGACACGCAAAGAAACTAATATTTCGAATTATTCGATAAATTACTTTAAAAAAATAAACTAAAGACCATGCGAGCAAGAAAATGTGCATAATCGTTAATTCTCGCCCTTCAAAGAGAAATTGGTGAATCAAATTTGAAAGTAACTAGAAGCCAAACAAGGGAATGGATCAACAGTAGTCAAATTAATATATTTGCTGGGGACTTTTGACCTTGGGATGTCGATGGACTCATGTGAGTAAATTCAGCGATCCGAAAGACCAAAACCATGTGTGCGTGGTGCAGCAGTTGGCCAGGCCCCAGTCATAAGTTCTTTAGCCAGAATAACATCATGGCCACAAACGAGACAATGTCTAGAACACCCTTCAACCAAGCTGTCATGAAAATATCCAATATCGTAGAAATATGAAGAATATGGAAAATAGAAGTTTTCAAAGAACTCTCGAATATGTAATGAGAATTAATACACACCGGAACTTTGAACAACGTACACTTCTAAGATAACCTGAAAATGGATTGAAACAACACACCGGAAACGAAACGAAGTTTCGATATCTTTGCAGTTTGCCCTGGATGCCCTAGATGGGTAAAAGGAGATAGTTGAGAGGGGTATCTTGGGGAGGAATGTGCCTCGGGGATAGTAATATGAAGTCTGGGAATTGTGGTGGTAGTGGACTCTTCTCTCTGGGGATGTAGTAAGTAGGAGGAGGCAGGAGGAGTCAGTCGAGTCTGGGACTTTGGGTAGCCGAAAATGAAAGTCAGGACGATTCAATTTCCAAGGCACTACTTGCATCTCTCTCTCTCTCTCTGAGTCACGGTCAGAGAGAGACTGTAAAAGCTGTGTAGGACACTTTTCATTTCTTTATTCATCAAGTTTTCACTGCTGTGGAAAGTAACTGGCTCACTTGTGCGGAAGGAGAAAGAAAGTAGTTTACCTCACGACGTTGTAATAATACTCGTGTCAGGTTAATTATAAGAGGTTATTTATTGTTATATGCGATTGGAAACACATACATTGATGTCCAGGATGCTGAGAAACTGGATTGCTAATTTAGAAGAAATACGGATGCAGAGCCATGAATGATCGAGCATGGTGAAGAAACTCATCCCCAACTTTTGTATGGCTAGTATAGTTGAGGACTTGAGGCAACGCTTTGAGTAGGATGGAAAAGTTTAAACTCTCGGGTTTGTAGCATCGTCTCAATTTGTTCGAAACAATTTTTCAAAAATTTTATCTTATTTTCTTTATTTATGAGCTCATCACTATGTATAATTAAAAATAATATTACGATTATACAAAAACATAACAAGTATTTTACATCATTCACATAGAGAAAGAAACTTATATTGGTTATTACCACACACTCAATGCATATAAAGGTGTTTAGATGGACTTATATCTTATTAAACAGTTTTTTCCCTCTTCTTTTCGTAAATGAAGACGAAAGTTATATAACAAATTATGAGAAATCCTACAAAGTGCTATATTGATGTAGGTTGCAATATATAGAGTTGGTCTATATAATTACACATTTAGTGTGTTTTTTATGAGGAAAAGAACACTCAAGAAAATACCCAAAATCAAAATAGGCTTTCCGTATAACGATAAAATTTTAGAACGACACCAAACAATTAGGAAATTGTCATTCCGGTGATGTTAAAGATCATTAAGAGTCACTTCTGTACCATTGGCTTAGACGCTTAGTTTAGCTTGAGAAATTAGTAATTGTTTGTGTTTCTGCGAAGCTTTTAATGGCTCAAGAAGAGAGCTTATCCCCACATTACACGTACCCTTGTTAATTACTACTCAGCTGCTCTGCTATAAATACTGCCTGCCCTTCTCACAGCCTTTCCTACCATAATCATATTCCACAACTCAGAAGCTAAGTTAAGCGCTTGATAGCATTTTCTGGGTAAAAGGGCTAGTCTAGCCTACCCTAGCTAGTAGAGCTAGCTTCTTCTTCTTCTTCTTCTTTACCTAGCTGATCATGGTGTTAAAGGCTAGTATGGAAGAATCTGTAAAGCTCAGGAGGGATAGCGCCATTTATGCTTTGCTTTGATTATTAGCTTAATCATATATATCGCTATCCATCCTGGGTTTCCTGGGTTCTTCTTACTTTGATCTCTGTTGCTTGCTTTGTTTTTCCTCAACAAAGTTAGCTTTGCTATTTATTCTCTTTTTTTGTTGGTAATTCTTTTATTATGTGCAGGAAGGTTCATGTAGTACATGCTCTAGTTTGCTATTTGGTCTCATCCAAAAGAATCAGACCCAAAATCTGTATTGAAACAGTCCGAGTTTGACAAGCTAGTATAGTTTTATTGGGTCAGTTTTATTCCCTCTTTGCCTCATTTGCTTTCAAATCAGGAAGCAATCTGAAGCCGCATCTTTTTCCTCAAGAGCCTTCTGGGTTTGTAATTTGCAAAGGTCCCCAAAAGCCAGGGCTCCTCTTTCCATTTTTAACCAACCCCCATTTTCAGCTTCATTCTTTCTCTCTATTTATTTCCATGGTACTGTCAAAAGTTTGTGTACAAACATGAGAAATAATGGGTATTACTGAAGGATCACATGGAATTGAGTTGGACCGGAGGATGTTGACTATACTTCCAAACCCAAGCTGGTGAAAAGTCAGGGTCGTCAGATAAACTACCTAAAATTTAGCTAAAGGGTTTTTGCACCTTTCTGATATTTTCTTTCCTCTTTCAGGTAAGCACAATTCACTTGGTCTTTCCACTAAAATATCTCTCATTAGTACTACAGCTGCTTTTAACTTTGGCCAAATACTTGTGCTACTTTGGTAGGTTGAAGCCAAGTAATTATGTTGGGTGTATTATCCAAGTGTTAGAGGCTTTTTCTACTTCGGCTTCAATGATTGCAGGTTGCTGCTATATTGGGAATGAGTGAGAATGAAGATGAGCAGCTCTAACATCATCACTTGTGGCCAATTAGCTTAGTAATAGTGACAAAAACAAAAGCCAATTATGTGAAGTGTAAAAATCAAGCTTTTGGTGTAGTTCCACAAATCAGAAAATGGGATTAATCAGCTGATGCCTCGTCATAATTGCTTACCCAGCTGAGCTTGTATTTGATGAATGAATATATATGAAACCAAATCACTACATATACCTCAGGGTTCCTTGAGTTTTGTGTGTTATTTTCCACTGCTCTGTTTTGGCCTACCTTGAGTTTTGTGTTATTTTCCATTGCTCTGTTTTGGCCTAAAATGTTTTTTCTTTGTGACATTTAGAGGATCTTCTACTTAAGCCTCAGCACTATCTAACGAGGATATATATGTAACGAACTCAAACAAATGTGAAGCTTATAGGTTTAATTCATTCTTCTTTGTGGTTTCGAAACATAATATATTCTTGTTCTATTTCGTTTCCGTATCTTCCTCAGTGCTTAAACCAACCCCAAGAGCTTATTTCCAACGTTATCACTAAAGCTTGATTGTACATTGACTAGTTAAAAAACCATCATATGTAGATAGGCATGCTCATGGTCTAAATTTACTTGCATGTTTATTTATTTAGAATGAGTATAATAAAAAAGAAAATAATTTATGCCAATTAATATTACTACTCTACCGTTGGTCAAGATTCTTAAGTTCGAACCCCATTTTCCTATAATAATATCAAAGAAATGAAATGAACTATTCTAACTTATCTAGTTATTTTTGCCCGTTTACTACATCTAAGTATCTAACAAAAGTAAGTGGGTCATATGGAAAAGAGAAAAGAAAATGAGGTCCCAAATTCCTTCACAACTAAAAGAAAATAAGGAGGCTTCTTCAGTTATTTGTCGGTGATTGATCTCTTCCCTGTTTCGAATAAGTATACATTCTTTGTGGAATTTGGTTGGTAGAACGATTGTGAAGTGAATTGCCAATTCATACATTAGTTTTGGCCTAATTCTCGATGACTGAGCAAATATATTGATTCACAAAGTTGCACAAGTTGTGACGCTAGTTCTCATGACTGAGATTTGCCTTCATTCCCCTATAATGTGAGCCAATTTTGGAATTGTTGCTCAATTATGCAAAAGTTTGGAGAGTAGTGGATATGTCCTCGATACCCAAAAAGTGCAATAGTTCCTATACTTCAAATAAACAGCAATTATATCAGACTTTTCCTTTCAAGGAAAATATTTCCAACCCCTGGGGCTGCACAAAAATTGGGCCTTGTTCTTTCCAATGGCTCGAAAAATGGAAACCAGTGTTTGATTTGGCCCAACAAGAAAGATATTTTTTGGCGCTCTCACTGTCCGTTAAAGTCGTTACACAACAAAACAGATAAAACGACACGCACAAACATATGGTTGCAGGCCTTCTCCTCCTCCTCCTCCTCCTCCTCCTCCAAGAAGTGAGTAACTGAAGCCATTCAATTCCTCCCAAGCAATTCAAAATGGCGAGTTCTCTCTCGCTCTCGCACCAATTCCTATGTACATATTCGTCGGAAACCAACCAATCATCCAAGACACAACCCCTCACCAGAACCCCAAAACGCTCCCTCGCTCTCCGCACCCTCCTCAAATCCACGTCTCCCAAGAACAGCTCCACTTCACTTCAAAGTTCGCCGGAAGAGCCAAACCCCATTATCAAAAAACCCAAAAGGGCGGCCAATCGGCCCGACCCAAGTCCTCCTTCCCAATTGTCCTTATTCAACTCACCCTTGTTCATTCGGCTTCGTCGTTTAAGGTACGCTGTGAATATTGGTTAGACTTCAAATATTCAGCAATTTGTGGAGTGAAGTGATAAACTTTACGTGTTTTTTCGGTTTCGTAATTTTGATGAATGGTTGCAGAGATGAGAGCGTCGAGTATGATGGGATTGTTGTGGACATTTTATCAATTGCATTGCCTGCTGCTTTGGCTCTGGCTGCTGACCCCATTGCTTCTTTGATTGATACAGCCTTTGTTGGGCATTTAGGTAATTTGATCACTAAGCTCTTGAAGTTGGTGATTTGCTTAAGATAGCTTGTTTTTGAAGTCAGTGGTGTTATTCTTGGGATGTGTAGGATCTGTGGAACTGGCAGCAGTTGGTGTTTCGGCTTCGGTGTTCAATTTGGTTTCGAAGTTGTTTAACGTTCCATTGCTCAACATTACCACGTCTTTCGTTGCCGAAGAGCAGGCATTAGTTGGCAAGGCAAAGGATGGTTCTCAACAGATTGGTGATGGTGATTGCTTTTTTTTTTTTTTTTTTTTCCCTGGGAAATTAAGCTTTGCTGTGTTTGTAGTGTTGGTTGATTTAATCGAGAGTTTGGTTTGAAGATTGCCAGGGTTACAAGGAAAGCAAGAAGCTCCTACCCTCGGCGTCCACTTCGTTGGCTCTTGCAGCTAGCATTGGCATTGCTGAAGCTGTTGCTCTTTTTCTTGGCTCGGGTGTCTTGATGGATGCCATGGGTATATGTGTTGTATGTCGAACTCGACCAGCTATGAATATCCAGTTTTGTTTATTTTATCCATGTATTTTCGTAGTTGGACTGCATTATACGTAGCTTAGTTGAATATATATAGTTTTTCTATCTCTGTTGTTGAATTTACTTCACATTATGGGATGTGCATTACAAGTTAATTTAACTGAATTTTTACTGAGGTTTCCTGTTGCTACAGGATTCACCAATGCGAATACCTGCCGAGCAGTTTCTTTCCCTAAGGGCATTTGGTGCTCCACCTATTGTAATTGCACTCGCTGCACAAGGAACATTTCGTGGATTTAAGGACACAAAGACACCTTTGTATGCCATCTGTAAGTATTTTGAGTGTTTGTGATTCAACTGTAAGTTTCTCCTTCAATTGGCCATATAAGCCTAGCTCAGTAGCTCCTCATCACTGTCCTTCAAGTTGTTAACTTGGTAGCATCCATCATGTTTATATCAGCTCCAAGTTATGTTGCTTGAAGGACTGAAGAATTATAATCACATGATGTCATTTGTTGATAGTCAAACTTCATGGCCAATGATTTTGTTGTTTTTCCCAAGTGATGAAAATGTAATGCCTGATGAGGTATCTGGTGGCATGTGGATCTTCTAGGACTTTAGAACCATTCTAAATTCTAATATGCTTTGCCTTTTCTTCGACATTTCTTTTGCTTATATTCATCTAGCTGAGTTAGTGACAACCTATTCTGCTTGATTCCAGGTGCTGGCAATGCACTTAATGCTGTACTGGATGGTATATTGATATTTATTTTTAATTTTGGCATTGGTGGTGCTGCGGTTGCTACTGTGATTTCTGAGTACGTCAATGATGTGGTAAACTTAATTATACTGGTGTATTTTCAATTTCAAGCTCCTGTTACTATATTCTGTCAATTTTATTTCTAAGACTCTCTAACAGAACTTTACATGTCTATTCTTTGCAGGTATTTGATTGCTGCTATTCTTTTGTGGAAATTGAATACCCAAATATCACTTATCCCTACTAATATTGATGGAAGAAGAATTGTCCGTTATCTCAAATCTGGTAGATACTTTGTTAATGTGTTTATTGTTTGGAGATATGTTTGTTTCACTATTCTAAATATGTTTGCCATATATTGCAGGGGGTCTTCTTATTGGCAGAACCTTAGCAGTGGTTGTAACTACGACACTAGCCACATCCATGGCAGCTAGGGAGGGCCCTGTACCTATGGCTGGTCATCAGATTTGCATTCAAGTTTGGCTGGCAGTATCGTTGCTTACTGATGCATTAGCTCTTGCTGGTCAGGTATGGTATTCTCAAGTCTACAAGTGTCATATGACCCATACGATCATATTACAGGAAATAAATTTTAACAAAAGAAAAGGAGCATTCTGTTTTCGAGTTATTATTCTGGTTTCATAGCTGCTTTTCTTCATCCTTATCATACATATGCTGATTAAAATATCCTAATATTGTCATTATGATGGTGTTTCTTCACAGACACTTCTTGCCAGTGGTTATTCCCAAAAGAATTATGAAGAAGCACGCCAAGTGGTTTACAAAGCTCTACAGGTTGGTAATCCTTTTGCAATATTCTGTGACATTCTGATTATAAATTAATATCGTCTTGTTTCCCTCCTTTTTCATTATGGCTGACCCAGAATTTCCATTTTCTGTTTGAATTTTGAGCAGCTAGGTTTAGTGATGGGAATTGGTTTGTCTGGCATATTATTCATTGGTTTTAAACCGTTTTCTGGCTTATTCAGCACAGACACAGAAGTCCTAGCAATTGCATGTTCTGGTCTATTGGTAAGGACAACATATGTGAACACTGTAGTAGTATCTATAAGAGTCATGTGTATATTAGTTGCAGCCCATAACTAGTAGACATAATATTGTTACACATAACTGATGCGGAGACTTTTTGTCAGTTTGTTGCCGGATCTCAGCCGTTTAACGCTATAGCATTTGTTCTTGATGGGCTGTACTATGGAGTTTCAGACTTTGAATTTGCTGCGTATTCAATGGTATTCTCTGATCCTATCACGAATAGATAATCACTGACATGATATGTCTTTCTTTCTAACCCATCATTTGTGATGCGTAGGTGCTGGTAGGACTGACTTCTTCAGTGTTCATACTTTTGGCTGCTCCTGTTTTTGGTCTTGCTGGAATCTGGGCGGGGTTGTTTCTCTTCATGGCATTGCGTGTAATAGCTGGAATTTGGAGGTAAACTCATTTCCAGGTATTCAAAGCTGAAAATAGTTACAACTTTCTCATAAATATTTTGCATTTCAGGTTAGGTACAAAAAGTGGACCATGGAAACTGGTCTGGGATGAAGGGGAGTTGAAAAGTTAGTGAGATGGATGGTCGATTATCTAGTAAAGGGGAAAAAGCTTCTTGTCTGCTCCTACATTGAATGCCGTCAGGTCTGCCGGATACAAGAAACTTCTCCAAACTTTCATGCTAATGGAGTAACCTTTATCTGTGCTTCGGTGATGGCAGCGGTCAGGGCCTATCTGATTACTAAGACTAGCTGAATCAACAAGGGATTGCATCCGGTGAGCTTAGAACAACGTACTGGATTTAACTTGCAAGGAGTTTGGAAGTTGACAAGAGGTCCATACCAAATTTTCTTCCCTTGCATTCTTCACTTGGTTCTTGTAAATATGGGCTTTTTGTATGTAAATAGAGTCAACTGCAGCCCCAAACATATACATTTTTTTCCTTGGAAAACTTGTTTACCCGGGCTATACATTTTTGGTTGGCGTAAGTTATATGCTTTTCCAATGCACTTTTACCAGGTTAAAACAAGTAGAGTACAGCCAATTGAAATCAAACCAAAGCGTAGGGACTAAAGGGGGTTTGTGATGTAACACTTGATTCATAGGCTATTTTATATGCACTGAACTCATTTCAAGTTTTCAGCACTTAACAAATGTTCATAAAATGACATCGAGGACCCTAAAATGAAAATACAGTTTCCATCAGAATACATGGAGATTTTGAAAGAAAATACAACTCAGTCTCCTAGTTTGATAAAAGTAAATCTCAGGAAGTTCCTGTCAAATCTTTCAATTCCTAAAAATAATAGTGCAACAGGCATGAATAGTATAGCTGTAGAAGTACTGCAGCACATGTCTTGCTTAAAACTCCTTTGTAATAACATGGACAAAGATGACTGATATATATCCAAACTATGAAAAAGTGTATCCAATTTAGCTAGAGCCTCCGTGATAGTATGGGAACCATGAATCAGGCAATGCACTCTCTTCAAATTCACCCGAAAAGTAATTTTGCCTCGACCAATCTAGATTAAAATCGACACCTAAACATTCTTCCTCCTTATAATTAAAGCTTCCATATAGGCCATCCGCTATCTGCAACTGATTAGGAAGATTATGTAGCTCAATGCCATATGTTTTATCAAGAGACCAACTATGCAAGTCGCCAAGTTTGCTGTCGATCTCTTTCTGCGTTTCAATATCTGTTGAAGGCTTGATGCCAGATCTTGGACTGTAGGCCACATTTATCCGTTCGTCATGTTCCTGCAAGCAAGCATTATTATCACCAAAGCCATTATGGCCATTTGGTTTCATAGTTTCTGCAATATCGCCCTGAAATTCATTAGGAGGCAGCACAGTCTTTTCATATTCACCCAGATTAGTTACCAGATTGTTGCTTGCCACGTTAATCGGTTCATTATGCAGATTGTTGTCTCCAGATTCCAGAATCAAAGCAAATTCTTTCTCCATGGGTTTGCTCATTACCGACGTGTCAACTGTAACATCATTTGAAGGGTTGCAATCATTTTTTGGATTGCATTTCACATCTACAAGCTCAGCATCTAAGTAATCATTACTGTACCTCAAAAAAATATCTGGAAAGTCCAAATTAGTATAAGGCGTACCACTAGGTACTGAATCAAATTTCCCAACCTGAAGATAATTATCCAAGTGATTATCATGTCTATGGTTGGAGCTGCCAACATAACTCACGGCTTGAAATTCCTCCTCTGTTACATTGTTCATTGCAAGTCTTTCAACTTCAGCTTTACTTTGAAGAAGCTCGTCCTGAGCTTCCAAATCGCATTTTACATACTTAGGTTCCCACTGCCATACATCTTCATACTCCCTTACATTGTTTGCAGTGACTGCTTCAACTTCAACATCATTTGTAACAAGTTGGTCCTCTTTTTCCAATTCACATTTCACATACTTGGGTTCCCGAGGCCATACATCTTCAGGCTCCCTTACATTGTTCATAGCGAGTGCTTCAACTTCTACATCATGTTCAACAAACTCATCCTCAGTTTGCAATTCACATTTCACATACTTAGGTTCTGAATGCCATTCATCTACAGACTCCCTTACATTGTTGATAGCCAGTTCTTCAACTTCTACATCATTATTAACAAGCTCGTCCTCCATTTGTAATTGGCATTTAATACTGTTAGCTTCCCGGTGCCATTCATTACTTGGCTCTTTTACAGTTGCATCAAACACCTCATCTTCCTGCTTTGGCTCTTCACCCACACCATCCTCAAATTCAGACGCATTATCACACGATTCTGTGGTCTCATCCGACATTGATGTTTCCAAAGATTCGGGGAAATTAAGCCAAGCCACAGGACCATACATGGCCTTTGCAGCTTTATCATAAGCATGTGCAGCTTCTACAGCAGTATCAAAAGTACCAAGCCACAGACGACCAACCTTTCTCGACGTCAAACCATGTGTATTAGCATTTGGTACTCGAATTTCAGAAACCCACTTGCCCCAAATCCTCTGCCTAACACCTCTATAACTGCAATTCAAATTCTCAGGCCCTCCTTTTCCTCTCATACGACCCTTTCTAGCTCCCACGGTTGGCATCCTACGTGGCATCCGATTCACCAATCCATCTTTAGCAAAATCAAAATTTTTACTGTACTTCTCCCATTTAACGACAGTTTCATCCAGTCTGGGCCTCTTGCCCATTTTTCTATCCCTGAAATAAGCACAACCAAAGCTAATAAGCACAACCGAAGCTAGTTCCAATAAATCTCAAACTAGGGTCTGAATCAAACAACAAAATGAACTCATTTGAGTCCCCAAAACTTCAATTTCTCAAAGTACATAATCATTTCACATGTACAAAAAAAAAAAAAAACACACAACCACAGTCATAAGCAAAAACCCAGATGAAATAAAGATGAAAGCACGCTCATAAAAGAAGAAGAAGAAGAAGGGACATGTGAGAAAGAACTGACCCGTCTGAACTCTTGGGCGTCATTTCAGAACCAGAAAGAGAGGTCTCTCTGCAGCTTGTACTTCTTCTATCTCTGAAGCTCTCTCTGTGTTATTCAACTCCAGTTTGACCGGTCGTCGTCGTATATATAGTCTTCATTCTTGGAGAAGGGTTTATGAGGGGGGGTTTATCCAAGATGACCCGACGAAGTTTCTGTGTTGTTGGGAGCAGATAAAACAAGCTTTGTCGTCACTGGTGACTTGGGGACGAAGAAATGCTTCTGACAATTCTGGAATTTGGATATTTATAGCTCATTGATGACCAGGCTGATTTTGTAGGGCCACGGCGACTCATCTGCGGGTCTATCCTCGTGACACGTACGACAACGCTCGCTTTCTTGCTGGTCACGAAGAGTTTCCCTTTTTTCTGGGTTTATCTATTAATTACCTTTGTTTTTGATGTCCTAGAACCTAGAGTCCCATTATTTATTAATTAAAACTACAAATGGGTTTCAGAGAGAATCTGGTTCTGTCTGGTAGAAGAGTTTTAATAGCAATTCGCTTCGTTTAGGATTGAATAGATGGACGACCAACGAATGGCTATTAATGAAAGTCATACTTTGATTAAAAAAACAAAACAAAACAAAACAAAAAACAAAAAAACAATCTGACCAAAAATTAAAACACTAATTTGATATCTTACATGATTAAACCAGTTTTGGAAGTGTGAGTCAAACCCCAATAGAAGTCAGATTGAGCAAAGCCGTTTGACTGGCAGGAAATATAAGCAGATAGAGGTTGCTGTTGTAGTAAATAGGTAAATGTCTATATCATGGAGTATACACTTAGGAAAGTGGAGAATGTGTGGTTTGTATGGAATGCACATTGAGAGGTAGAGAAATTGTGTAGCAAATATACTAATGTATGTAGGGCAATTTACACTACTTTGTAACCCTATATAAACCCCCTCAATATGAGAGGAAGACTCACCAATTCACTCTTCAGTTTCTCTGAAACACGTTATCAGCACGAAATTGCTCTAGAAATTAGAATCGAAATCGATAAGAGTAGAGAAAGTTCATGATCCGAACAAGGTCATTTTACCAACCTTACAAGAAACCCCCAAATCCTATCACATATCAAAGCTCTTGATCCCAGAAGCTCAGAACCGGTCTCAGAACCTCCAAAACCGGCCAAAAACAGCCTGAACCGGCCTCTGGAATTCCTGAACCGCTGCCGGACCGCTGCCGAGCAGCTGCCGAGACCCCTGCACACCACCTGCCGAGACCTGCCGAGCAGCTGCCGAGAGCCCTGCAGACCCCCTGCCGAGACCTGCCGAGCAGCTGCCGAGAGCCCTGCACACCACCTGCCGAGACCTGCCGAGAGCCCTGCAGACCCCCTGCCGAGCACCTGCCGACAGCTGCCGAGCCCCCTGCCGAGCACCTGCCGACAGCTGCCGAGCCCCCCTGCCGAGCACCTGCCGACAGCTGCCGAGCCCCCCTGCCGAGCACCTGCCGAGCACCTGCCGAGCATCTGCCGACAGATCTGCCGAGCCATTTTCCGGCCACTTTTCCGGCAACTTTTCCGGCCACTTTTCCGGCAACTTTTCCGGCCATTTTCCGGCAACTTTTCCGGCCATTTCCCGGCCACTTTTCCGGCGACTTTCCGAACACTTTTCCTGCGATTTTCAAGACACTTTTCCGGCGACTTTCCGGACACTTTTTCCGGTCAATTCTTAAGGTAAACTTTTCTAAAAGTTCCCGTTTTTGAAGTTTTTATTACTTTTCTCTTCTTTTCACGGGGACTTCCAACATCCCTTATTCTACCCCCCTTTCTTCTTCATAGGGGAGACCAAAAAGGCCGAACTGTGGGGGTTCGTGCTCACTCCAAGCTTGGAGCTTGTAGAGTCCTCCAAACTTAGAATTTGTTGAGAAGAAAACAATCGACCACATACATCATTGTTTCGATTTAATCCAAAACCCCTCTTGGAATCAAGATTTTCTTGGAAGCGACTACGCTCAGAAAATCCCTAATTTCTTGAAAGCGATTACGCTCAGAAAGTTTATAGTTTTTCGTGGTAGCCTTTTTCGCTCCGAAACTAACCCTATTTTCTTGTTGTTCTTCAGGATGAGTAACCTGAACAAGTTGAGCTTCAACCCACTAGGGACAACAGGCGCAGGATACCACAGGTGGATCCGCGATATGCGCCAGCATCTTAAGGCTGATGGGATCCTGAGTACGATCCAAGAGCCAAGTCAGGACGTGCTTACTCCTCAACAAGCTCTTGCTTTTGAAGCAAATAGAGCAAAGAGAGAGGCTAATGAAGCAAAAGCCATCATTCTCATGACAAGGCACATGAATGACGCGCTCCAAAATGAGTACCTCAATGAGGAAGACCCAAGAAAGCTATAGGTAGAACTCGAGCAGCGTTTTGGCAACGTCCGTGATTCCCTGCTTCCCGACTTAGAAGAGAGATGGCAAAGCCTCCGCTTCTGTGATTTCAAGACAGTTCTTGACTACAATTCGGAAGCACTTCGTATCAAGTCTATGATGGAATTCTGTGGACATCAAATCACTGATACGATGTTGATCGAGAAAACTCTCTCTACCTTCCCTGTCTCTGCATTAATGATAGCTAAAAACTATCGAATTGATATCAATGCTAGACGCATCACAAGATTTCATGAGCTAATTGGTGTCATGAACGTAGCTGAAAAGCACGACAACATACTTGTGAAGAACTATAACTCTAGACCCGTGGGAACCAAGTCAATTCCGGAGTCTAATTATAGTCGCACCTCCAAGGGAGGACGCAAGGAGCGAAACCCTAAAAGAAGGGATAATTATGGACGTTCAGGTCCATATTCTCGCCCTAAAGAGGAAGGAAACCGCCAAGATAGGCGTGCACGGAACCGTGGAGGTAAACGTGTGAAGAGAGAGCGAGGCCAAGCCTCCGGTTATGGTGGTAACACCACCAATGGAAACAACCGTTTTCAAAGTGCTCCTAAAGCACCTCGATCAAGGGAACCTGACCATAATGATGCTTGTCTCCGATGTGGACTACCTGGACATTGGGCAAGGGCATGTAAAGCATCCCAGAATGTTGCAAACGCATACAAAATGTATCGTGAAGCAAGGGAGGCAAATTACATGGAACAAGAAGATCAAGATGGCAATCTCGATCTAAGGGTGGAAGACGACAAAAATCAAAACCCAGAAACTGGCGATTTTGATTAAGTCTTTCATTTTCCAAGAGATGTAGGCAATCGCCACATTATCCTATAGTAGATGCCAATGGGATTAATCTTTCTTAGTAGGCGTACTCAATGCAATTGTGATGTCTAGGAAGGTTTTGAGATAATTGGTACTTAAGCGAGCCTTTGCTCCACCAACATCTCTCTACTCACCTGGTCACCTTTGCATTGGAATTACCGAAATAAGTTAGACGACTACCATTGCTTTGCATTAACTAAGTTTATTGGATTACGCTTTCTTTGATGAAATAAATGATGATGTAATTCCGTTTGGCTTATTAATAAAAGTTGAGTTCTTTCCTTTATGACTCCTTTTTAATTACGAGCTTTTCTCTTAAGGAATGGATGAACTACAATGTCTCGCAGATAGTGCGACTACGCACACCATTCTACGACATAGGCAATTATTCTTGGAGATGTTGCCTACATATTCCACTATGACTACGATGGCTGGGCCATCAGGTTTAGTTCAAGGACATGGAATGACCCAATTCCTATTGCCAAATGGCACCTTGATTAAAGTCACTGAAGCTCTCTATGCTCCTAAGGCAAATCGAACCTTATTGAGTTTTAAAGATTTAAGAGCCAACGGATTCCATGCGGAAACGCATACTGAGAACGGAAAAGAGTTCCTTTGCATTACCTCTAATGATTGCGGACGAAAGCGCATCTTAGAGAAACTTATGTGTCAATCTAGTGGACTTTATGTCACTACAATTCGACCAATTGAATCCAATAATGTCATAAGAGAAGATCTCTTGGATTCTGACACATATTGGCTTTGGCATGACCGACTAGGGCACCCTGGTCGTGATATGATGCTCCGTATACTAAAGACTTCACACGGACATCCATTCTTCAGAGTGAGAAGAAGCAAGAATCGAGAATTGATTCCTGGACTTAACAAGACCGCAACAATTGCAGCATCTGGTGCTGCAGCCGTCTTAGGGCGCCATAAGGCTGCCCAAGTCCCATATGATGACACCAACCATGAGCATAACGCCATGATTGTTCCTCCAAATGGCTACAATGCCATAGAAGGAGATGTAGTCACACATTTTGCTTCTAATAGCGCTACAGACGCTCAGGCCCAACCAAAATCCTCATTGGTTGCTTCTAAGGCCCCTCGCTCATTTTGCAAAGCCTGTTCCTTCGGGAAATTAGGACCGAGACCATCCTACGCAAAGGATCCTAAAATACTCATTCCGTTCTTACAGAGAATCCAAGGGGATATCTGTGGACCAATTCAACCATCATGCGGACCCTTCAAATACTTTATGGTATTGGTTGATGCGTCGACACGCTGGTCACATGTCGCGCTGTTGTCCACTAGAAATGCTGCTTATGCTAAACTCCTCGCCCAGATTATCCGTCTACGGGCTCACTACCCTGACCATCCAATTAAGTCAATTCGACTTGATAATGCGGGGGAGTTTACATCGAAAACATTCGATGACTATTGCATGTCACTGGGGATTGATGTAGAACATCCAGTTCCCCATGTTCATACCCAAAATGGTCTCGCAGAAGCTGCTATCAAACGACTACAAATGATAGCACGGACATTGGTAATGCACACTAATCTTCCTGTTTCTGCTTGGGGATATGCAATATTACATGCAGCGACGCTAATTCGTCTACGACCCACTGCAACCCAATCTTACTCTGCGTTACAGCTAGTGACTGGGTACGAGCCTGATATCTCGCACTTACGCATTTTTGGGTGTACTATTTATGTGCCTATTACGCCGCCACAGCGTACTAAGATGGGTCCACAACGACGAATGAGCATTTATGTTGGATATGAATCTCCAATTATCGTCCGCTATCTTGAACCCTTGACAGGCGATCTCTTTACCGCTAGATTTGCGGATTGTCACTTCGATGAGACAGTCTTCCCATCATTAGGGGGAGATAAGAACACAAATGTTCAACAGGAACGACAGGAATTGTCGTGGTCTGTCCCCACTATGTCTCATCTCGATCCCCATACCGCACAGTCCGAACTTGAAGTGCGAAGAATAATCGAGCTCCAGAACGTAGCAGACACTCTGCCTGATGCGTTTTCTGATGTTGCTAAAGTGACGAGATCACACATACCTGCTGCAAACGTGCCTGCAAGGATTGATGTCCCGAATAATAGACATAACGCCACTCCTATAACGCCAGGAGATGGCACCATTGCTCAACATGGCAATAATGTGGCATCTATGGCTGCAGGTCCCGCAAGGAAGCGCGGTAGACCGATTGGTTCGAAGGATACTCGCCCTAGAAAAAGAGCGAATGAGGCACAAATAAATCCTTTGATCATCGATACTCAAAATCCGTCCCATGAGAATGTTCCGGATTATGGTTATGTCCAAGAGACATCATTGGGGGACGCCTCAGTGTCAGAACCTATCCATGAGAACATAGAGATCTCTGTAAATTACACTAGTGTACATGGGACGTGGGAAAGAAACTCCATCATCATTGATGATGTATTCGCGTATTCAGTGGCGCGTGAGATTATTGAGACCGATGACATCGAACCACGCTCCGTTGATGAATGTCAACGTAGAGCTGATTGGCAAAAATGGAAAGATGCGATCCAGGCAGAACTTGATTCTCTAACGAAAAGAAAGGTATTTGGCAAAATTGTACCAATACCACCCAACACCAAACCAGTTGGTCACAAATGGGTATTCGTTAGAAAGCGTAATGAGAAAAACGAGATTGTAAGATACAAAGCTCGTCTCGTGGCGCAAGGCTTCTCACAACGCCCTGGAATCGACTACGAGGAGACCTACTCTCCCGTAATGGACGTTATTACGTTCCGCTACCTTGTCAGTTTGGTAGTTTCCGAAAAACTGAACATGCAGCTTATGGATGTGGTTACTGCATATCTATATGGGGATCTAGATACGGAGATATACATGAATATTCCAGATGGAATTCAACTACCCAAATCAAGTGGCTCTAATCCACGGAGCGCGTTTGCAATTAGATTGAAACGCTCACTATATGGATTAAAACAATCCGGACGGATGTGGTATAACCGTCTAAGTGACTACTTGATTGGTAAGGGATATGTCAATAACGAACTATGCCCATGTGTGTTCATAAAAAGGACAAGTTCCGGATTTTCAATAGTAGCGGTTTATGTCGATGACATGAACATAATTGGCACCCTTAAAGAGTTAAGGGAAACCGCTGAACACTTGAAATCCGAGTTTGAGATGAAAGATCTTGGGAAAACACGGTTTTGCCTCGGTTTAGAACTTGAGCACCGTAGAGATGGTATCCTGATTCATCAATCAGCTTATACCCAAAAGATGCTTAGGCGTTTCAACACTGACAAAATTAAGCCTTCAAGCACCCCAATGGTCGTCCGTAGTCTTGATCCAAAGAAGGATCCATTTCGTCCAAAAGATGACGATGAAGAAGTGCTAGAGGCAGAAGTGCCCTACCTAAGTGCAATAGGTGCATTATTGTACTTAGCACAATGCACGAGACCAGACATCTCATTCGCTGTGAACTTGCTAGCTAGATATAGCTCTGCGCCAACACGACGCCATTGGACTGGTGTTAAAGATATCTTTCGATACCTAAGTAGTACGATCGATATGGGCTTGTTCTATCCCTACAGAAAGAAGATGGATTCGGACCCATCAAGTGTCAGGAACGCCACACATAGTGGATTGCGTTCCCTCTCCCCATCCCAAAACGATATAAGTGTTTTGGAAGGTTTTGCTGATGCTGGGTACCTCTCTGACCCACACAAAGGTCGCTCCCAAACTGGTTATGTTTTCACCATGGGAAAAACCGCGATATCTTGGAGGTCTACAAAGCAGACCCTAGTCGCTACCTCTTCAAATCATGCAGAGATTATTGCTCTTCACGAAGCAGTTCGTGAATGTATATGGCTTCGATCCATAGTTACGCATGTTCGAAGCAATTGTGGTTTGAAGTCTACCACAGATGAGCCAACGAGCATTTATGAAGATAATGCTGCTTGCATTGAACAAATGAAGCAAGGTTACATCAAAGGCGACAACACCAAGCACATACCGCCCAAATTCTTCTACAATCAGCAACAACAGAAGCTCCTCAAGATCAAAGTGAACCAGGTTCGATCTGAGGACAATGTGGCAGACTTGTTCACTAAGTCATTGCCCAAATCCACGTTCGAGAAACATGTGGCAAGGATTGGCTTGCGGAAATTATCTGAACTCCCATGATCGTTGTCATCAGGGGGAGGCACAGACATCAGGGGGAGATGTCTACATGTTCGTCTCAAAAGCGTGAAGGGTGTGTTGTGCTCTTTTTCCCTTTCGACCGAGGTTATTTTTTATCCCACTGGGTTTTTGTTACTCGGCAAAGTTTTTAATGAGGCAACAAGAGAAGCACCATGTTATCCAGAAACAAACTCCACACTCAACGCGCGTTGTGCTCTTTTTCTCCTTCGACCAAGGTTGTTTTTCCCACAGGGTTTTATTACTTGGCAAGGTTTTTAACGAGGCAAACTTAGAAGCGCACCTCCAAGACAATACTACTGACATGAAATATCCAAGGGGGAGTGTTGTAGTAAATAGGTAAATGTCTATATCATGGAGTATACACTTAGGAAAGTGGAGAATGTGTGGTTTGTATGGAATGCACATTGAGAGGTAGAGAAATTGTGTAGCAAATATACTAATGTATGTAGGGCAATTTACACTACTTTGTAACCCTATATAAACCCCCTCAATATGAGAGGAAGACTCACCAATTCACTCTTCAGTTTCTCTGAAACAGTTGCAATATATTGTAAAAAACGAAAGTATTTTGGCAACTGACCTGTATGTATAAGACTTGGTGCATGGTTCAAATTGAATAGTATCAGGCTTATTGAAAATTCCAATTAAAATCCAAAACGAGAATACTTCAATATTAACATAGACAACTCCAGTGCTATTATTCATGGTTTTTTCTTGTGTGGATACTGTTCATGCTTGATATTTGAAAAATGGACTGGTTATATAGTAGAACACATTTAATTTGTTTGCATTGAATTTCATGTGAGGATGTGTCTTCTCAACGTGATATGACACCATAAATACATTATATACACCTTAAAGATTAGTATTTATAAGCGTACTATTAGATTTGCAACTTCTTGATGATACATTACATGAGATATTGGAAGAGATTAAAACTTCTGCAAGATTATGAATTCTTGCGCAAGGACGGGTTGTAGTTGAGGGCTGCAGCCGTGCAGTCCAATAGCCCAGGAAACTTTTTTTCAAACTTTTCTACCAACAAGCTAGTTAGTTAATTGTAGACCCAAAAAAATAGATAAAAAAGGGTAGTTTTTCCATGTAAATCCTCCGCCTAATTTCATTTATGCCTTGTTTGTCATGAGTTAACTACTTTTTTAGATCTTCCTTTGGATAGATTTACTGAATGGATTTGTTTTTTTATTTATTATTTTTTTCACTATAAAGAAAATTCCTTTACTTGTGTTGAGTTGTCGGGCTATATTGAATATTGTCGATTTCTTTTTTGTTTGTTCTTCATTTGTACTTTGTCTTTTATAACTAGTTTTCATACTAAAATAAAATAGGAGGAAAAAAGCTACCATTATTTTTTTTTCTTTTTTTCTTCAAAAGAAATTTTAGAATAAATAAAATTACGCGTTTGTCGATTTTCAGATTATGGTCATATATTTTAAGGTTTTGTATATAAACAAAGCATATAAACCAATTAAAGAAGCAAATAAGACTACCAAGATTTTGCCAATTTCTCTTAAGAATTTTCTTTGTATTAAATACTTGTTACTCCTCAAACTTTTCCCTGAAAAACAGTTTAGTCCCTCGCCTTTCAAATTAAACTGGATGAAAAATTCTTTCTAATTGTCACACAACAGGTCTAAAATGACTATTCTACCCCCAAGATCCTTTTTATATTTTTTTTCTCTCTCTATTTCTAATTTTTCTCTCTTTTTTTATTTATTTTTTCTGCTTCTCTCTCTCTCTCTCTCTCTCCCCCCCCCCCAAGACTATTCCACCAAGTGCCTCTTTTCTCCTTCTCTCTTCGTTCTTCTCTGCTCTCTTTTTTCCCCTTCTTACTCTAATCCATATTCCAATTTAATTTAATCTAGAGCCAATCTTCCCCACAAAATTCCTCCACCTCTCCAAATTCACACTCCCAAATCCAAGAGTAACCCCATACCCAAACACAGTAACACACCTTGGCCACCTCTTCTCCGCCAAGGCCTTCTCTACATGCCTGAGATCGTCAAAATGGACGGTCACGATCCCGTTGCAGGACCTCTCCGTTTAAACCCACCTCACCTGGCCATACGCCTACTCGGACAGATCCGAGAACTCTTTAAAGTCGTGGACTGCCGTCGGATCCAGAGCTTGGTGCTCGGCGGCTCTGCATGTACTCCTTTCCAGTTGGATACTTCTTCCCATATTTCTCCATGAAAATCTTAAACTCTTTCTCGGTTCCAATGAGGTTACTACCACTCGAGAATTTTAGGGAGCTGTCATGATCTGTGACTTGGTGGATGATTGGCTAAAAACCCATACCTGGGAGAGCTCAGAGAGAGCAAAATCGCGGCAGTAACACCGCTGGAGTAGGCGCTACAGATCTTCAGAATCCGAGAGGCAATCTAGTTCCAGCTGGGCCGGGCTATCTCCTCAGCATTTTCGTTGGGATCTGAGAATAATGGTGCCTCGGACGCCGACGGCAATATTACCCTTCGCGTCGGGACCCATGACAGAGCATTGCATTTTCGAAGAGTTTTGAGCCAAATTATGCAGAAACAGAGAGAAGATGCAGAGTTTTGAGCCAAAGCTGAGTTCTTCTAGAGCTGGGAGAGAGGCAGGGGCAATCGTCGAGAACCACGACAGCGACGCCACTGACGTCGAAGTCGAGTCCCGCGATGATACCCTAAGATCCGTCCAGAACTTTAGAGAGAGAGAAAAGCAGAAAAATAAATTAAAAAAAAGAGAGAGAAATTAGAAAAAGAGAGAAAAAAAAATAAAAAAAGGATCTCGGGGGTAGAATAGTCATTTTAGACCTGTTTTGGACATGTTGTGTGAGAATTAGAAAGAATAAGGACTATCCAGTTTAATTTGAAAGGCGAGAGACTAAATTGTTTTCCAGAGAAAAGTTTGAGAAATAATAAATATTTAATCAATTTTCTTTTTACTAAGGTAAGTCTAGCCCAACCTATTTTAATTTCTGGCTCCGCCCCTGTTCTTGCGAAATGTATGAGCAGATGAGCTTTAGAGCAGATTAAATGAACAAATTGGCAGAGTTATAAGGTTAATTAGAATTTTGATCCATTACTTTACGATCAAACCATCGAGGCAAGCAAGGAATGTCAATATATTAGATTTTATTCAATTCATTTACAACTTTGAGGTTAGTCGTACTCTGGATTATTGTAGTGCTTATTTGCAAGCTTTTGAGTTTGTTAGAATTTGACGCATATATCGTGAAGCAAATAGTGTACAAAGATTACATAATATCACAAGGACCGAAAGCACAAGGACTAAAAGGAGATAGGAAATCTATGATTAAATATATTATCCCTATTACATAAGAAAACATATTCTTGTTTGGACTAGTCACACCTAAAACTAGGTTAACTGCAACACTCTACCTTATGACGTCATGTAACGTCAATGGCATTTTTCAAATTGTCTAGTTAAAAACCTTGCCGAGTAACAAAAACCTTTTGGAACAAAAATAACCTATGTCGAAGGAGAAAACAAAAAACTATTTCTAGAATACTATGCAGGCATCAAAACCTTCCCCTGATGCTAACATATCCCCCTGATTACTACAATCGTGGGAGTTTGATAATTTTCGTAGACCAATACTATGCACATGTTTCTCTAATGTGGTCTTAGGCAATGGTTTAATAAATAAATTTGCCATAGATCGGACTTGATTCACTTCGATATTGAGGAGGACTTGTTGTTGTTAATTATAGAAGAACTTTGATGATATATGCTTGGTGTTGTTGCCTTTGATGAAATCTTGCTTCATTTTTTCAATGCAAGTAACATTATCCTCATATATGCACATGAGTTCGTATGTGGTTAACTTCAACCACATGTACTTCGAATATGTTTAATTATGGATCTAAGCCATAACATTCATGAACCGTTTCGTTAAGAGCAATAATCTCTGCATGATTCGAAGAAAGTAGCGACAAGTATCCTGATTTCTTACAAGATGTTCTCTATGAGGATTATTGTAATGTTTCTATGTACGCTTAGGGTTCATGTATTACATTTTCCTGATGTGGCAAAATTTAATAAATAATAGCATTAATTGCAGCTAAAGATGAGTTCTCTATTCCTGTTTAGGACCAGTCATGAGTTTGCCAACCTGTTAGGCCATCTCCAGTAGTGGAGGGCTATATTGGGTCTGAGACTATAGGCTATATCACATAAATACCCTTTTTTTTAAAATGAATTTAATTTTTTTTTATGATAACTTAGAGTATAGTTTAATTGGAAAATTTATATATTTTTTTATATCATTCCATAATTTCTTTACTTCTTTAACTTCAAAATTTCAAATATTTTTAAACGAAAGTTTGAAAACTTTTATTGAAAAAAAAAAACTTTTGTTTTTAAAGTGATACATTTGTTATGTGTGTGTTTTAACTTTTAAATATGAATGTTTTTTCGTATTTCCACATGTAGAAGAAAAACATAATAGAGCAATGGATCAAAACCGGCCCTTTGTTTGTTCAAGAATGGTCTAAGAGCCTCTAGGCTGTACCTAACATAGAACCTTCTACAGTTAATAGTAAAAAGCAAACGAGTGAACCAACGTTCTTCCAGTAGCTAAATCTACTAATTATATTCGTGGTTTTGGTGACACTACAAATTCACATAAATATAGCCAAATTAATGCCATAAGAAACGCAAAGTTAAGTCAGAAGCAAAAAGTTGGCTTAAACAAGAGTAGAGCAAAAGAGAGACGCCATCTAAATCCATTTGATTCAATACTTCATATGGCAGAGGTGTGCGAACAAATGAGGCAAAGGAGTAGAGATCTCCGCTCATTGTTTGAGGAACAAGGTTGGAAGGTCGTCGGCATCTGCAAAAGAGGATGGTACAGGATCCGAATGAACCTCAAGATATAATTCGAGACGTGTTTGTGAATACCAGGTTCTTTTTCAATATCCGCTCATTCCATTACAGCTTCTGCTTTAGGATGGTGTGTCGTACCATGACGTTAGAATTTCAGTTGCAGGGGGTGCTGGCTGGGATTAAAAGCTCGTAACCTTCGTCCCCAAGTTACTAGTTATTTGGTCAATTTGTAAGGTATAGGCTAATATAATGGGGTTATTTATAATTAGTATCTCTATGTTAGCATCTGCATCCCTAAGGAGGGGATATAAGGTTCGGGGTCTAATGTTTGTCCAACGATGTAATAATGTATGTTCGTATTCGAGTTTTATGAATGATAGAGAAATTATTGGAAAACAAAGCAAACATGTGCCGAAAGGATCCAAATCTTTTTACATTGATGATGAATTTAACATCATCCCATCCTATTTCAATTTTTAAATAGGCAGATGAACAAAAATTGAAACGCTGCAAAATTCAGCTAGCTTTCTTATTCCTAATGCATATAAATAGGACTGAGATTCTGACATGCATGATAATAGAGGGGAAGGAAGTTATACACGGCTCCCAACAAAACCAACGCTAAAAGATTATAAACTGCATACCAAAAGCATGCCATCTATTGAAATTTAACAAGCAAAAAGGATCATAACCTCCTTAATTAATTAGGAGGAGGATTAGGGAAATTCGACAACGATGAGGCTGGCTCTCTCTACTGGCATCTAGTATTGGCACATAGATGATGGATGTGCACTCACAATGCAACCTTCATGATAATAGTTTGAGCACGGCATGCGAGTAATTAACCATCACTTCTTCGAGTGCAAAATCCTTCCCACAAATATAGAGCAGACTTCGGCGTCTGTCCAATAATGGCACCATCAAGTCTCAGTTTCTGAAGCTATCTCGATCAATTATATACATATACATTTCTCTTTTTCACGATTTTCCTAATTTTTGGCTTTGGAAAAACATACTTCCAGTGCTGAAAATTTCTGCATTTTTTTTTCTGATAGAGTATACTTTATTAATGCTCATGCAAAGAATCTCAAATTGTACGAAATATTGACTATTTTACATCTCAATGTCTCATTATTACTTTTCACATATGTTAATGTTCCACCTACCAGAAAACAATGTAAGAGATTTTCAATAGAGTGAGAACCATATTTAAGCCTTTCCCCTGTTACTCATCTTAACAGTTGCAGCAGGTCAAGGGATGACAAAGGAGATACTTGTGTTTCAACTATCAAACAAGAGCACGCTAACAAGTTCAATTTCAAAGTGATGTATTGTACGGTTTAAATAGGACAAGAAGAATCTCCTTTGCTACGAGATAAATCGGTTCCTATATCCCGTACGAGAAGGACCCGTTAATAAAGCTTCATGATCTTCTCCTAGCCACCATAGGATGGAGAAAATCCATATAGCTTGGAGAAAATTATGAAACTTTTAGGTGATCAATTGTGTATGCTCGATGAGAAAAATGGGCAGAGATGAAAGAGAAAAATCAAAACACTGTACAATCCATTTACTTTCTACATCCTCTTATTTATGGAAATGAGTTTCTCAACTTATAAAAAGATAACAACAAAAGCATATATGGATGCTAATACACAGTTGATGCTGATATAGCAAGTGCACTAATAACAAAAAGGAGGCACTCACAAGCCATCCGTGTCTTCAATACCACCCAAGAAACTAACCACGCCAGTACATAAAACAGTTCCGAGCTAGGTTCCCACAGATGATCATCATCTAAAATGTCATCAACCTGCGGGCTTAATCCAAAGCAATGCCATGAGTCCAAATCTCGAATCCATTAGCTACCAGATTGGGGCAGGCATTTTCCTTTAAACGCAGTTCCCTGTATCAAGTGATCGATTCCAAATGAAACCAAGATAAGGTGAGACGTAGAATGCTCAACCATTTTTAATCTGGACTGGAATAAGAGGAGATTCATATGAAAATAGGCAAATATATAAATCAAAATTCCAAATGCAATTACAGAAAGATTCAACATGCAAAGTCAGAAACTTCAGAAGCACGAAATAAAGTAGAAGAAAACATGGAACAGATAACTGAGACATGGGAATAATGCAAAACATGATTAATATATTGGCATCCAATTGTGAAGTTAAGCTTTCTATATACTCTTTAACAGCTCAGAAATCAAAAGGACTTGTATGGATTGGTACGGGTGCAAGTGAATATCAGATTCAGTCCTCTCTAAATCAACAGGCAAGGGGATCTGATTCCTACAACTATCAGTATTATAACTCAATACCCAGTACTTGGCACATGGATCGCTGGATATGGAAACGGAGCATGACATCAATTGCGAACAACAGCAGTACAATCCTAATCTACTTGATACACTATAATACAAGAAATTCTACTCAAACAAACAACAATATGGTAAATAATATCGGAGCCATCCAATATCCTGTTTTTACTATAAAACTACGATAAACAAAGCTCATGAATTGAAACTATATATAACAAAAGGAGAATGAGAAGGGGAAGGAAAAGAAAGTTACCTTACAGAAGCACAAAACACCCAAGAGTTCAGCAATTTTTACAATCCAGCAGTCCTAGTAGCTTTGTGTCGCAACTTCCTATTGTGATCTTCCTGCAGAGCACACAATTGATAATATCAAGCATTCAAAACGGAAAATAGAATCGACACATACAATTCATAAACCCCATATCCATTTTTACACACTATCCTATCCTATCCTCCAAAAAAGTTGCTAAATTCATAACCATGATCATTCTAGTATAAGCCTTTACCTGCTCTCGAATCTTGGCAGAGCTGTTCTCAACTTGCCTGGCCAAGCTCTCAATCTTCACAAGCATCTTCTCATACAACTCCTCCACTCCGGAAGTGTAATTCACAGCCTCCGAACCCATCAGCCTACTCAGGCTACTCACCTCTAACCCCTCGGCGCACATGTCCAGCTCACTCTGGGCCTTCAAGCCCTTCTTCAACTGCCCTAAACTCTCTTCTCCCTTGTCCACATTCATCGGCGAAACCCTCAATTCGCAGGGCAAGGCCGGAAGCTGCGAGTTGGGGCTGAAGGCGCCGTAGTGGCCGCGAAACGCCGGGCCGATGTTGACAATGTCGATCGATTTGGGGTCGAAGGAGTGGGCGGAGCTGCGGAACTGGTAGGCGCGGTACTCGTGCGTGTGGATTGTCTGATCGGAGATCGGGGAAGCGAAGAGGAAGAAGAGGCAGGGTTTGAGATCGACGGCGATCGGCACCGGAGAGTTTTGGATTGGGAAGGTGAGGTTAGGGTTGGAGATTAGAGAGTTGGAGACGGCGAATTCGCGTAAGGAGGGCCGGAGGTGGGTTCTGCGGCGGCCGGAGAACCAGCCGAGGAGGTGGGAGGAGGGGGGTTGGGGCTGGGCGAGGCGGCGGAGGAGGAGCGGGTCGACCCGACCCGAGGGGGTGTAGAAGGAGAGGGAGGAATTGGAGCAGAAGAAGGAGGTGACGGTGGCGATGAGGGTAGAGGAGGAGGAGGAGGAGGAGGAATCGTCGTCGGAGAGAGTGGGGGCGATGAGGCTGACGTGGCCGAAGATTAAGCCGTCGACGGCGCCGCGGGAGGTGGAGAAGCGTTGGATCATGGAGGCCAGGGCCGGGCCGGAGATTGCGATTTTCTCTACGGAAGGATCTTCCATTGCATCAGACAGAGAAGTGAAATAGTTACGGGGACGAAGTTTTGGTAACTCTTCTTATTCTTTGACTCCTTTGAGCTTTAGTAATTTATAATAATTTACTGAATTCAAATTAACCGGAGAGTCGAATTTAGATCTTCTTACTTATAAAAACGAGACAGACCGTGTATTTAGTGGAATTTGATTTATGTCGGTCAATTATAATTTCTAATTTTGTTATATTTTTAAGTATTTAATTGTAAGAGAATCATGATTAATTAAAATCAAGGTAGATCGTACATCAATTTTTGATACAGATTAGCGGCAGCTAATTAAGAGAAAAAGAGTATTTATTATACACTTGTACATTGCAAGCTTTGAGCTTATTCAAATTGATCCTATTAATTAAGACAAAAGTTTTGATCATCTATGCAACCAAGAACAGAAAAAGCGGGAAATTATTTGCATTATCATTATATTTTGATAGTAGATAAACATCTTCATGCAAATGAGTCCTAAAATCTATACTTCAGTCAATAATTCAACTAATATTTAACTTCACATGTCACGAATGAGGCAGCAGTAGCACACTGCATTTTCTAATGCAGTGTGCAACTATGCTAGTTTAATTTAGTTATTAGCTTCATAACTTGATCATGTCAGAAATAGTTATATTAGTAATTGACACCGTATCCATAACCGTGCAAATATGTGCAACTTTGATAGAAGCATATTTCTAATTTCTTCCAATATCTTATTCAAAACAATCATTACGATATATGAGTCTCATTGAGACCAAAGAGGGATATATAAGTATCATGAAACGCCTACATATAAATATCAATCTTTACATGGTAAATTCATGGTTTCTTATCCGGCAGAAGGAAGACATATATTGCTTTCGCATGAAATTCAATATATGTAGAAGAAACGAGATGTGTATTGCTAACAAACAGTCCATCTTCACATGCATATATAGAACATGAATGAGCAATGGAGCTGTTTTCTATGTGTTAATATTTCATAATTTTTTTCCTACTTTTGAGAAAGGTTAAGTATGCATGAAACTCAAAGTGAAACAAATGGAAGGGTCACGTTTGTAGATGGAGACTGATACAGAGATAGCTAGTTCAGTATATACGGATTACTTCCATTTTTATTTTGAACTAGAAACTGCTTGGCGATCCATTCATTCGTTTTTTGACAAAGCCACATTAGAAGTTAATTATATACACAAATATCTTAATTATATACTTGCTGCGTACGACTAAACGTCTATACACAAATATTAATCTGTACATGCTATATGCTTGGTGCATTTATGGTTTGTTATCACGGTGAAGAAACAAATGCTTCACATGAAATTCAATGTAGAAGAAAAGAAATGTGTTAATCTAGCTGCTAACAAACTAGTCCGTTTTGACATATATGACATGAATATCAGCAATGGATTGGAGGTCTTTCCTCAACGTACATCCTGTGCTATAAGCCATACTATGGTGTAGCCGTGTTGATAATATAACAAATTTCGTTTGAGAAAAATAAGCTAATAGGCATACAATTCCAGTGCTGGAAATGAGCTGCCATTGAGGAAATTCTGCTCGAGCACTTGACACTCTTGTTTTCCAGTTAATATTCTTTTCTTGTTAAACATAAGTGAAACAGAATCGATATGAAAGGGTGAAGTAACAAGTAGATGAACACTGATATAGAGAATAGTGAACTTATTCAGCTTTTAGATCCCTAATTTACTACATAGTCGCATTCTCCAAACTAAAAAACCACTCAAAGGGGAAAAGATGCAAATCCAATATGGCTGGTATGGAAAAATGCTTTGGCAATCAACCACAGAAGGATGTAAGTATTAAATTTATGCAATTGCGTATCGAACATGAATTCTGCTGATTGTTACAGAACCACAACTTGAAAGAGTACATTTTTATCCTCAATAAAAAGAATCAAGCAATAAAAAAAACAAACAATAACCTATATAGGTTATTGAAAGGGTACATTATTATCCTCAATAAAAAGAATCAAGCAATAAAAAAATCAAACAATAACCTATATATACGTATACTAGAACCAAAGAATTTCATGCCTATATATCCCTCTACTCCTTTTGAACAAATTAATAGATGACAAGAAACATTCTTTTACTCAGTTGCTGATGCCGGTACTTCTGTTCCTTCGTCAGCAGAACCAACATTTACCTCAGGTGGCTTAATCTCTTCTAGCTGCTGCAGAACTTGCTGAGCCTCTGGTCTTGCGGCCGGTGAGGGATCCACACAATGCAGCGCCAATTTCAGTGTGTTAAGCAGCTGATCACCTATGATTGGAACATCCCTTATAAGCTCCAAATCAAAAACTTCATTAGTCCACTCCTCCTTAACAATCGACGCCACCCACTGCGGCAAGTCCATGCCATTCATTGGCTCTCCGGGTGATTTTCCTGTTAGGAGCTCCAGTATGATCACCCCAAGGCTGTAGACATCAGTTTTTTCTGTGCTCTTCTTGGTCTTTGAGAGCTCTGGCGCATTGTAGCCGAGGGTTCCTGCAGTGGCAATTACATTGGTGTTGGCAGCGGGGGTCATGAGGCTCGAAAGGCCATAGTCTGCAATGTGAGCATTAGTCTGCTCATCAAGTAGTATGTTGCTGGATGTGAGATTCCCATGTATGATGTTCTCCTGGTAGTGGAGGTGGCATAGTCCTCTTGTGACTCCAATGGCTATGTTCATCCTTGTTGGCCAATCAATGATCATTTCTGGTCCGCGAGCTGCATAATCAATAGACATCAAACATGAAATTGAGGACCTAATCAAGACTTTGAAATGTCTACTGAAATCTGAAAACAGTATCAACAATACCTGTTTCAGACAATTAATTCATGAGCTAGTTTAAGTTAACTTACCATGAAGGAATGATGCAAGACTACCCTTAGGCATGAAATCAAAGACAAGGAGCTTCTCTCCCTTGGGACCCAAGTAATAGGCCCTAAGAGCAAGGAGATTCGGGTGCCGAATCTTCCCAATTGCTGCAGCTTCAGTTTCGAACTCCTTGTGACCCTTTGTAGTCTTTTCCCTCAACCTCTTCACTGCAACTTGATTACCCTCCTCCAATGTTGCCTTGTATGCTGTCCCATATGTACTTTTCCCCATTATCTCGGCAGTGGCACACAATAGATCATCAGCAGTAAACACAAACGGCCCATCAAAGTGAACAAGCTTCCCACCAGCTTCGCCTCCAGATGAAACCACAGCGCCTGCAGGAACTGCCTTGTCAATGCTCCCAGCAGCCGGTTGCTTGGAGGTTTTGCTATTTTTTCCTTTCAATACAGACCTTTTCCTGATCAAACATAGAAGCAAAAAACAGCAGAGTAGAAGCAGAACCGCTAGGACGACACCTGCTGCTATGAGAATTATGTCCTTTGTACTCAGTCTGTGGTGATGCTTTTTCTTCAAAGGCTCTTTTGTTGGAAGTGTAATATTCTGAGATGGCGGAGAAGAACATTGAGTTGAAGCACTATACCCACATAGCTGAAGATTCCCCACAAAAGAGCTGGAATTGAACTTTTTGGATAGGAGAGATGGGACTAAGCCAGACAGATTGTTGTAAGAAACATTGAAGGAAGTGAGATTGGGTAGGCTGGAAAATGAAGCAGGAATTTCTCCAGTGAAATTGTTTTTGGATAAATCAACTTGGTTAATCCCAGAGATATTCCCAATAGAAGCTGGAATATGACCAGTGAATTTATTACTCCTCAGATTAAGTACTGAGAGGTTCTGCATTCTTTCCAAGACTTCTGGGATTTGGTTATCAAGGCGATTGCCTTCTAGATTCAATGTCACAATGGAGGACAGATTGGAAAAGGTAGCAGGAATGCTTCCATTGATGGCATTGTTGGATAGGTCTAGCTTTTGGAGCCTTGTGAGCTCCCCTATTTCATTGGGTATGGTTCCTGTAATCTGGTTATTGCTCAGAGAAATCTCTTCAAGAAAACCCAACTTGCTCAGAGAGCTTGGGATAGTTCCAGAGATGAGATTATTGTCTAGGGTCAACAACTTAAGCTGGTAAGTTCTATTTGTTCCACCCCAAGTACTTGGAATAGAACCAGAAAGGTTGTTGTGTTGTAGAGCAAGGAAGATTAGGGAACTTGACCTAGTGAGACTATCTGGGATTGAACGAGAAAGCGAATTGAAGCTCAAATTAAGCCTAAGCAACCTAGTGGAGTTTGCAAGACTAGGAATAGAACCATTAAGTGCATTGTTGCTCAAATCAAGAGTTTGAAGAAGAGGACAGTTACCAATTGAAGCAGGGACAGAACCCGAAAGCCGGTTATTGAAGAGGTAAACCCCTCTGAGATTGGGGAGGAATCCCAGAGCCACAGGAACAGGGCCACCTAAGACATTGTCATGCAGGCTAAGCTTTCGAAGCCCTTGGAGCTGCCCAATCTTCTCGGAGATTCGTCCCCCAAGTCTCCTCCATGGAAGCTGGATTGCAATGACCTGCCCCTTAACACACTTGATTCCTGCCCACCCACCTGAGCAAACTCCATAGCCACTGTCATTCCAGCTGCGCAACAAGCCTTTGAAATCGATAAGCTCTTGCTTGAATGCTCGAAGTGCTAGGTAATCGGCTCGGGAGACAACTACTCCATCCCCTCCTCCCGAAACAGGTCTACAAGTGAGAACCAGTAGCTGAACAAAGAGCAGGACATGGATGAACTTATTTTCCATCAAAGAACATGAAAAGGGTTTCTTTTTCGAAGAAGACGAGCACAGAAATGGGGTTCGATTACTCTTTGTTCTCTTCTTCTTATTAGAGAGAGTGGAGGAAGAGAAGGTGGAAGTTTAGCTATCTATGAACAATGATGAAAGGAATAGCTAAATAAGAAGGGGAAAATGATTGAGGCAGTTGGGGGAACTGAGTGGAGATAAAGAATATTGTTTAGGGTTTTAGATGAGACTGGACACAGAGTCAGGTGAGGAATGGGGTCAATGTCTTGACTCCGGAGGCATCTTCATCTTTGTTAACAGCAACGGCTAGTTATTTTCCCCCATCATGCACTTCCTCCATGTAACGGTAGGGTTGAAATTGGGTCGTAAACAACGGCTATTTTTCATTGGTCAAGTACCCGGCAAAATAATAATAATAAAGCTATAACTGCTGCCACATCCGGCCAAAAATAACAACAAAATTGCTTCTGCCATGCTGCCCCTACAGCCAAAATGACCATAATGGCCTTGTTCTTAACATTTAGTCATTTAGTATTTACTGTGTGAAGCTTTTTCATTTTTGTCGAGACTAACACAGCTTTTTAGCTGGTCTTTTTGACAGCATGTTAACCTGGGCGTAGGACGTAAAAAGTAACCCTTTTCTGCACAATCATCACCTCCACTGGTGTTGATAGGCATTGTTCTTTGAACTGGTGTACCATAACTGTTTCATTCAGACACTTTCCAGAATCCTATCACGTTGAGAACAACTAGCAGAAGAGCAATGAGGGAACAGAAACTGAAGATTCAAATTCTTCTGGGGATTGGTTATAGTTCAAACAGTTAGCTACTGTAAAAAAGGCGCATTGGCCAAGATTATGATGATGAAGGGGCCTTCCATCCCCTTAAAGAAACAAGGACCTTACAGGTGAGAAGCCAGCTTTGCTTTCTATAGCAGAAATGACTTAAAGCAAGCAGTTAGCCCCATCGTATCTCTCAGGACTCTGAGTCTGGTGCACTAAACTAAAACCCGCACAAGACACCAGACTTGACCAACATAGACATGCTATTGAGCTCCTCAATCTAAAAAAGCCAAATGTGATATCCTCATCATAATATAGAAACCAATAGTAACCCTTTATCTCTCCTCTACCCAACTTAAACCCTGATGCAAAATCATATATGGCCTGCAGCCCTGTATACGATTAGCCTCTATCTTCGGTTCTTGATATTTGCAATCTAATAGAAGACACTACCTACATGGCTATTTGTCATTAACACTACTCTATCTTCGGTTCTCATAAAGCTCCCTTGGCTCTGATATCAACATCTCTGTTAGTGTTGCACTAGGTTAATATGAATATATCCAGACACTGCATTCTATTCTGGATGTTAAGCTCTAATCGTGATCTATTAAAGATGAACATTATGTCTCTCTGTATTTATCAAACCAGATTCATCAAAGCATCTAAGTTTGACAAAAATGTTCCACACTGCCTATAATTTGACCATGTTGATGTAACGAATTACGAACCTGGTGCATTAGTCTACATGATAACCAGAGCAACTCCTAATTTCCAAACAATGTGGAGTTGGTTCATTTCTAGCAATGTAGCTCTTGCTAAAAGCAACCAATAACAAAAAGATTCAGAAAACATCCATTCTGAAAATCCACAAGGGTTTCTCAATCATCTGAGGAATCAACAAAATGGCTTAGAGAGAAAATGCATAATCCCGATTTGCCGAGTAGAACAAAATGCAATAACGCATATCTAGACTGTGGCAGGTTTAAAATGGAAGCCTATGTGGCTAAGCAAGCAAAAACATCCATGCATAGAAAAGTACAAGGGTTTCTTCAATCATTTGAAGAAAGCAGAATTCAGATTTGGAAAGAATAGAACCAAAAAATAATCGATTATATCAATGATCTGTGGCAATTACAACTTGTATCTGAATCAAATAGAGGGAAAAAAAAAAAGGGAACACAACTCTGATAGACAGATCCAACAAAGAACAATGAGAATTTGAATTTGCTAACATCTAAATCAGAATTAAGGTACACAGATCCATACAAATTGCACCAATAAAACCACCCTACACATATTTATAAGACAAAATTGTCAACTTATTTTCTTTTCTGGAAAACAAAAAAGAATCTATATATGAATTAACTAATTATACCAATGGCGGAGGAGATCAACCGCGAGCAGCGGCCATGGCCGGGGCGGTGGCGGCGGCGACATTGGAGGCGGCGCCGTTGAGGAATGATAGGAATCCGGTGGAGGCGGAAGTGTCTTGCTCATCCAAGAACAGATCCTCGGGAACCCTAATGGCACCGTGAACGAGGACGACGGCGACTCCGACCATGAGAGCGGAGATGAGGACGGATCCGACGGAGGTGAGGAAGACGACGAAGACGCTGAGGCCGACGAGGCCCATTAGGGTTTGGGTGTCGGAGAAAGTGCGGCCGAAGATAACGAGGGGCTGATCGGAGGGGCGGAAGAGGTAGAGGAAGAGCCAGGCGGCGAGGAGGCCGAGGAGGACGACGAGGGAGAAGGGGTGGGTGAAGAGGGAGACGGCGACGATGAGGGCGACGGCGGCGAGGTAGTTGACGCGGAAGTAGGAGTAGTTCTTGCGGACGCGGAGGGTGGCGTCGGAGAAGGACTCGGGCTTGGCGAAGGCGGAGCGGTCGGCGAGCTCGGCCCAGGGGCGGCGCTGGGAGAGGCCGTTGCGGACGGTGTCGGTGATGTGGTTGATGAAGGCGCGGAAGGCCGGGGTGGCGATCGGAGGCTGGGAGGCCTGGGACTCGATGGATCCGGCGGCGGCGACGGAGGTGGTGGAGATCGGGAGGACGGGTGGGACGGTGGTTGACATTGTCGGTGGATCGGGATCTGAAATTGTATCAAGTATTTTTGTGAAGATCTGGGGAGAGCTTTTTGGGTTTTTAAGGGAATTTGTGATTGAAAAATGGGAGGAAGGTCGATGGAAATAGACGTTTTACGGTTTTGCTTTGCTTCGTGGTTACGGTTTGGCCGTCAAAACCCGGGTGAAAAGTTAAAAACCCAGGCTTTTTACGGTGAATAGAAGAAGGTTTTACTCGGTTAAAAATTCGTTTACTGTGGCTGGGGGGATTTGTATATGTATCTAGTGGGGTTTGAACTGAACCACAGATGGTCGTAATCGAAATGGACGGTGTAAAAGCGGCGGGGAGTCGATGGAAGTCTCTTCCACACAATTTCCTTTTTTCTATTTTCTAGAAGAGTAAAATAGGGGGCAAAATTATTTTAAGATCTTTATTTTGTTTTACTTTTTGAGCAAACTCATTTCCTAATTCTTGATTGTTTCGTTTAAACAATTTCAGAGTCCACTTCTTTTATCAAAAATTTCATGATACTATATTAGTCATACAAGTTCATATCATATGATGCGACCGATGTTTTATAAAAAGAAATGTCTATAATTTAGCATAAAGAACGTGATTACATTTCAGTTTAAATTTATTTTTGATTCTAATTTGGATTTCATAATGTTATTGTATTAACCTGCTAGAGACTATAAAGTGCTTTAATTAGTTCCTGATTTAATAATGGATTCGACATGAGTTTTTCTAATTTGGATTTCATAATGTTATTGTATTAACCTGCTAGAGACTATAAAGTGCTTTAATTAGTTCCTGATTTAATAATGGATTCGACATGAGTTTTTCAAATTTCGCGACTAGAGAACTAGCTACAAACAAGCAATACTTGTGCTAATGATTAATGGATCACTATCTAGAATTTTACTACTATATATCATTTCTTGATCAGTTTATATTGGATCACAGATGATACACATCAACAGGTGAGCAGAAGATAAGTTTAGCAGTCTACTATGGTTACACACCTAATTGACTAATTGAGAACCATCAGAGAACTCTGACAACTGAGAAAGTCTTGTAGATACTCGAGCAATTGCATTAGCTTCTTATTTCCACCTATGCGGGCTTCATCAAGTGGAGTTTCGCCCAATCTGTAATCAGCAAGTACATGGAATAAAAAGGTTAAACATCATGCCGTAGAAACTCCTTCACTTTACTTCTTGTGCTTTTACACAAGATTTGTATGTAAATATATACGTTTATTGGACAAGAATAAGCGTTGGTTCCTGATCATAACCCCCAGTCTTATCATACTTTGGAGTTTGTTTAGTTTCACAGAGACCATCACATCAGTGATCAGAACTATCCGACAAACAAGATGGACATTCAGATTGTACCTGTCCTTTGATAGAACACTTGTGCTCCTGCTTCTAATAGGAACTCTGCCATTGAATATAACCCTTCTGAAGCAGCTACACATGCAGTGGTGATCTCTGATCGTAGTTTTTAACATTTGGGTTTATATCATTGGCTAAAAGCCTTTTCACGAAGGTCCAAATCCCTCCTTGCTACGGTAGCGCAGGGAAAATTAATCACCAGCATCTTCAATATAGTAAGTGATGCCCCTGCATGCCCAAACAAGTTAAGAAGCAAATTGATCGATCATGCCCATTTTTTTATGGCTTCAAGCAATGTGGTGTTCCCATATCTGGTACAGCAAGTAATGCAGAAAGTTAGTCAACATTTGTAATTTGGCGTCGACGAATTTGAGTTCCTCCATATCATACATGATCCATTTGAAAGCTTTGTAGCTGAGTGTAAGAAGATCACCTGATATCTTGACGTCTCCCCCTTTTTCGATAAGAAAACGAGTAATATCCTTGTACCCTTTTAATGCAGCAACATGCTGTTAGGAAACAGATAAACATCAAGAAAGCCTCACAAGAGTGAATTGCAGTTTAGTGGCTACAGACACATATTGGCCATTCAGATTCATACCAAGAGGGACCTTCCAGCTTAATCAACCTTCTTTGGATCTACTCCAGCTCCAATCAAACGTTTTACTCGATAAAAATGTCCATCATAGGCAGCACAATTTACTTTCATAACTAACTCCATTTCACGCTTTCCGGTGTATAGAGTGATATCTGATTTCAAAAGCTTATTCCGGGTGTTTAAGTTTTTTCCCTGTGAGTTGAGAAGCAAAGCCAATTACATTATCTCTTTGGATCATGGGTGGAAGTAAGAAAATGAAGACTACCACAATTTCCGAGTATATATTCCTCAAGCAGGTTATCCAAAGATAAGCCGGCCATCTAAGAAATATATCTCCAGGATTTCTCTAAAAGGACTGTAACAAATTGTAAGACCCTACATAGTTGACCAAACCCGAACAGCATATGGCTGGGGAATGTTACAAAGAAAAGAAACCTCGCCAAATGAGCTATAGGTTTGCAAACGCTCAAGAAGCTCGTCATTGTCATCATCGTCACCCCCCAGCTTTTCCTGTAGAAAGTTCGGATCTATTAGGCATAATGGTTCGAGAATATATCAAAGTGCTAAGCATAGAATACATGAGTTTTCTATAACCTTCATCTATCACAAAAAGGTAAACTAATGAATGTATTTAATAGATGCAAACAGAAACATATGCACACAGGCAAACAGAGAAGGGTATGTTTGAGCAGGGTTGCACGTATGCATAGTTTTATGCATTAATATTTATATGTCATCAAAATGAAGGTATTAAGTTTGGACCAGAGTAACTATTAATTAGGTTGCACTGTATGCAGGTAGGCATTAGTTCAAAAGCATAAAAAATAATAATAAGAAATAAAAAAATAAAAAAGGATACTAAGTTAATAATTCAGATTAAACACTGAAAACCGTACCAGTGCACCATGGCATATAACATATAGGTGATCTACAACATTCCCCTGCTCTATTATCACTTCTGCTGGAAGAAAAAATTCTTCATTCTGGTTGCCTGATAAACCAGTAGCATTTGATAGCTAACCAACATGCCAATAAAGAAGACATGATGCAGAGCAGAGAATTACATTCCTTTAAGCAATTGAACCTTGTAAATCTGCATGACATATTATTATGTGTCGAGTCAAGAATAATGTTTTTTAGAATTAAAGAATCAGAAACTCACATATTTCAATATTCATGATTGACAGAGGGCTAAGACCATCAAACAATAATGAAGTCAATATTGGGCTAGTCAACTCTTTGATCATTAAAGAAAATGGCAAGCGATAACCACATTAAGCTATGTGAAGGGAGTAGAAGGTGCTAACTACAGTTGCCAGTCATGAATGGTGTCAAGGGACAAAGACAATGTAGGTTGCACCTTTTGTATTTATCAAGGATTTGCATCTCCATTAATTTATTTTCTCTTCTATATCATCACAGATTCACAGCCGATTGAAAGCAGGACAAGTCTTTTGGTAAGCAAAAGTTCGGAGAGAGAGGAAGGTTATCCTACACTTCCGCGCTAAGCAGACTCACAACCTCAATATTACTGACGTGGGATACGTACCTGTCACCATAGCCCCCAACTATGAATTTCCTCAGAAGATTTACAGATTGCGCGACCCAACGTAAGACTGCTGGCAGCAGAGATTGAATTTAGATTGTAGCTCAACCACAAGCACGCTCATACTAATTGAACCAACCCACGTTAGTAAACAAGAAAAGTCTCGCATTCAACAAAACTCCATTATTATTTTTTTTCTATATCATCACAGCCAATTGAAAGCAGTGCAACTCTTTCATTGGACAAAACAGTTGTGTTGAGAAAATGCCGGCCATAGATAAGGGTAATCCTTTATCTTATCTTATTTCAACCATAGACGGACAGGTGGAGCTAGCCAGACCACTTGGGTCTTGTTTAATGCCTGAGTGATGGAGAATGAAGATGGATGATCATTCTGTATTTAACCTGAGACAAGCTCTATCTTGCCATATACCTCAAGAATGTCAAGTTTGCAGTGGAGGCGGCAAAGCACTGGGAACGGACTAGTGCATATCAGATGCTGCTACAACAACGAATACCGGAGGAAGTTCAAACCGCATGCACACTGTTCGAGGCTGTCCAAGCAGATGATGATGAGAAATCCGACCCCGCCATGTCCTCCAAGCCTTATACCGATAACTAGGATCTCTCCACAGTCACAGCCGACTGGTCATCCTTGGTGATATTGCCCAAATAAATATATCGCCTTCAAAGGTGATAATGAAATACCTGCAATTCGCATGCTATGACATTGGGTTGGAAGGGCTGGCGCATGAGTGATGGAGTCATGCAGATGGAGATAACGACCACCATCGCCACCCCTTCCTCCCCAATGTCACTGCATGTGAACCCGGGTTAGAATATTCAAGCCCACCCCCGGCATTATGGATTTTCCATTATTACTTTTGAAGGAGATATACTTTGGGCAATATCACCAATAATGACCAATCGGTTACTGCAGAGTCCAAGCTGGACGTGGCGCAGTGAAGAAGGATTGCTTCTTACTCATCTCAGATATAGCTAATCGACTGATGATCTTATCAACTTACTCGGTATACTGAGAAATCTCAGTCAAGTTAAGAACAATCTTTGACTCTGTTGAGTTTCATGGAAAAAAAAAAAAATGTGTATACACACGCACACAATTTCGCATAAGGAACGCGATTGCATTATATTCTATAGTTTTGAATTTGATTTGGCTTTGATTTGCATTTCATAATGTTATGGTACTAACTTACTATTGAATACAGAATTTAGTTCCTGATTTAACAATGGATTCAACATGAGTTTTACATTCAATATTCAGAACTTGTTGGTCATTCATGAGCCCTTGGATATGTAGTCAATGGGCAGGATTAAAAGCCAAGGAGAAACAAGGCTCAATGGGAGCCGAAGATAAATCCGGATCCCTCCTAATTACCATTAGGACTTGGTCATTTGACCTCTTTCAACTACGGTTAGTTTGTTGGATTGGATTCGTCGGTGACTACGGTTAGTTATCTTGTCATCGACCAACATTATCCATTGTGGACACCATGTAGAGCAAATCAGCAAATAGAAGCTCGCAAGGTAATCAGCTAGCATAACCATAACCATGAATTATACTAGCATAATCTTACCGTGAAATAAAGCAGACAGAAGAATTAAAGGGCTTAAATGGAGGCAAAACAAGAATATTAACAAGGGCCAAAGACAGTGTTCCAGAACAAGGGGCTTTGAAATGAAACCCCTAAAATAGATTCACACCAACTTTTTTGTTTTATCGAACAACAACGATCTATACTTGGGAGATTCAAGTTTTCAAGAGTCAAATTTGGAATCTCTATTGAAATTCCACTAAAATACTATTATCATCTTCTTCAGATTAGATATGCATCTAGTAAAACCAAAGAGATGTTGTTCCATATATTAGAAATGCATCCAGTAAACCACTAAAATACTATTATCATCTTCTTCAGATTAGATATGCATCTAGTAAAACCAAAGAGATGTTCCTTATATTAGAAATGCATCTAGTAAACCAAACCAAAGAGATATTCCAAATGACAGCAGATAGCAGATGATGCATTTGGTAGTCAAGATTTTAACCCAAGGTTTTACAAACAACATGGCCTATTTGCATAGAGAGTTTCAAGAGTCTAGACACGGATCAAGTAGAAGAAGTAAATGAAAATAACTGAAAGATATAAAGATGCAAGACAAGAAAATATGGCCAATATGCATAAAGGACAGCTAAATCCCCTGTAGAACCAGATGAACCACAGAGCACGAGAAAATACTCCATCTACCATAACACCATTTATAAGCCAAGTGAACAAGAAGTTGTGCCAACACTGGCATACATGCATTTAAATGTTTCCAACAGGTTCTAACTGAGCACACATACAGAAAATAACAACATTCTTGTCGGTATCATATGATACCAAATCATCACTAGCAATAGAGTTCTATGATTTTCACATTTAGGACACCCTAGCAAATCTTCTAGAAGGTAGATCCATTCCATCCAAAGTTGGAGCCCTGCAAAATGTCAAAGCATCAGAATCACTTTAAGTGGTAACACAGCATAAATTGCTAAATAAACATGAGTTTGATTCTTGAGAAAAGCTAAGCGGAACTATGCAGTTTTGGATAGTAAAGGCATATTTACATGATCTAGTTCTGGTGTAAAGCATGTAAACACTGAGCATGTTCTTGACTCTGATGCGCCTAAACAAACAGGAAGAATGCAATGAGAAAAAAACGCATGCATGACAATGTGTCAATGACCCTTTCTCTGGAAACTCAGAAACGGGGAGATGACTTGCCTTGGTATCATAGAACTTAAGAAAAAATCGCGACTTGGGCACAGACAACTTGGTCTCAAGGATTGAGGAAATCGCAGCACTCAACTTCTTGTTCACATCAGGGCTCAGGCCACCAATGGAGACCAACTCACCATAGGCAGCTGGCTGCTCAGTCCCTCCAAAAGATATGGGAACTGATCCCTTCAGCACAATCATCACATACTGCATATCGACAAACACTGAGTTTACACAACGGTTCAAGACAATCAAACAAGAGCGAGAACAGCTAAAAAGCTTCAAGAAACCAACTAACAGGAGAAACTAGAATACACAGTACACCAACATCACTATAAATCTAAAGCAAAGTAAGATAGCCAATGAACTGTTACTTAGATATTTCTAGAACCAAACTCAGGACACAGTGGGCGAGGTAATGAGGCATGAGTATACATCCATCATTACTCTCTTCTACAACAAACTACGAACCAAATGCCCATCAATTTCGTTTAAGAACCTTTTCTATGGCAAGAAAAGCAAGTAATAAAGAAGGTGCATTGCCTTCCCAAAGTGTCAAAAGACTTCAAGCAGACAAGCACTGGAGCAATATAGAACATACAGTACTTAAACACAAATACGAACATAGAAAGTAAGATCCTCTCATCCTATATCGATGGACCTTTACACTTTCCCTAAAACAATTCAAGTCTAGAACTCGGGATAAGCTGAAATTCTATTATCTCCCTTTCCGAAGACAAAATGAGAACAAAATCTTCATCGGTTTGGTTTGAGAGAAACCTTTTCATCACAAGCAAAAACCAGCAATAAAACAAGATGCATTACCCATCTCTACCATTGAACACCTACTAATATTTCCCTGTTCATCTCTTCTTAAGTGTCCAAGTTACTACATCCTAGAAGCACAGAAACTACGCCGAACCCAAAATCCTGAACTAACAGTAAAAATTACCAAACTGGTTTCACAAATAGCTAACAAAACCCACAATATTGTTCAATCAGACAACAACAACAAAAAACTAGAGAGAGAGTCGTACAGCCTCGGGTTTGCCGATGATCTTGGCGACGGTGGAGGTGGCTTCAGAGAGGATGGAGGAGGTGTCCACTCCTTCCAGGCTGACGTTCGCTGAAATGTTCAAACACGGCATCTTCTTCTCTTCTCTTTGGCTGCTCTCTCTCTTTCTCTGCAAATTCTCAACGACCGACTGACCCTCACTCTTGTCCCCTAGTTTTTATGTGGGAGAGGCTGCATATCATCAAACTTGGGCTTCTGATTACCCAAAATGCCCCTTATTGCCCCTCTAGAACTTTTTCAGAAATGATCTGGGCCAACAATGGACTCACTTCTACTCCACTCTTTCGATCTGTCACCATTTGCCGGTTTTACTTTAGGGTTCGCCTGCGATACATTAATGTATCAATACATAAAGTAGACTATTTCGATAAGTAAACTGAATTCATTTGTTGGTATACTAGTTTGAGACTACTTTACTTCTGTGTCAAACTAGTCTCTGCCTCTATATTGAACTAAATCTACTTGATGTATCGATACATTAATGTACTGTAACACTTCAATTTACCCTTTTATGAAAAATATTGGAACAAAGAGACAAAGCACACCTGCATTTCAATACCTTTTTAAATTATTCTCTTTATGTAAAGCACTACTATACATACTAAATTTATTTGTGAAGTTATGTTCATGCCTAATTTGGTGGTATTGTTTGGCTCCAAAACCAGTTGGTGTGCAAACAGTCTCTTTTGAGCGAGTAGTTGCGCAGGCGTTCCAGCACCGCGGGGTGCAGTCATTGGGGTAGTCCCGTGACCTGACTTCTTCTTCAAGCGCTGTGGACGAGGAGAGCACCAACCTCGTCACAGGGTTCTTTTCTTGCCTTTCGGGAAAGGACTTTTGCCTTACGGATAAGGACTTTGGTTGTGGTTTCTTCGCGTTCACCGAATCGATACTTAGTGTTGTAGACTAAGCAGAGCAATCACTGGGAAGTTGAGAGAAGCACGGGTTTGCTAAAGCGTGACTTTAGCTTCGCTGGGTTGCGAGGGCGTTACTCTTGCTTCGCTGGAAGTAACAGTGGCGGTTGTGCTAGCAGTCGGCTCCTGGGGAGACTGGGACTGGAAGTACGGTAGCCGGGTTGATCTGGTGAGGCTGACAGTTGGCTCGCGAGGAGACTAGGACTGGCGGGCGATCACCGAGTTTCAACGAGGTTGAGGGTTTGCTCCAGGGAGGCTTTGTAATCGCTGGGATTGATTGATTCGAGAGAGATATTCTACCTCGCTGCTTAACCCTGTATTTATATCCTAGGGTTTTCGACTGCTCCTTGCCCTGGAAGGATTCTTAATTGAAGTTTCCTGTTTAGTCTCTACTACTTGATTTTAATAAGACTTCGTCTCCTTACGAAACACGGGATGAGCGAGCCTATAAACCAAACCCCCGTATTCTTATTTTTGGGCCGCAGGTATCGGCCCGCTGGCTCGAACCCACTAAAGGATTCTGCCAAAATTACTTTTGGGCTCAAACATTGCCCCCCAGGCCCCGAAATCAGGCCCGCTAGAATATAACTGATTGAAGGGGGCTTAGAAAAACATGTCGGTCGCTTGAAACGATGCCATTAATGAAGGTCGCGTCCTTTCGTTTGCGAAACGCTTTCTGTCGCATCGTTTCCCTCACAAAATCCCTTATTTAAACTTACAGCCGCAACCTTGTCACATCAGAAACCCCTCCAGTCTCTTAAACCCAGAAAAACCCATTTCTACCAACATCCTTCCTGCAAACAAATCCGGAAATGGCTCCCCCTAAGAAAATCATCATCGATCAGGAAGAAGAATTAAACGAAACGGCTGCTCGGACTTGGGGCACCAGCATCGGTGTTCGCATTCGTCTAGAAACCACTATTCACCGACCCCTACTTCTTCGTTTCTCCAACCACCACACCGGGTTGGGCCCAGCACCGCAAGGCGTTATCCCGGACGACGCCATCGCCTTATACGGTCTTCCTATTCGCCGGCCCATTCCAGTCCTCCGAAGGACTCCTGGAGACTTTAGCGGTTGGGGTGCCCAAAACCACCGAGCCAAGATAGGGCATTGGCCATCCTCCATTAGTGCACAGGAGATTTCTTGGTATCGCGAGACGCGGGCACGAGATCTAGGTCGCTGGAATGCTGCAGGCATCACCCACACCATTGACTTATGTTTCAATCTTCCTCGTGGTGGTAATCGTTCGCCGCTCGCTGCTTTCCTCTGTTTCTGGAATACCGCCACCAACACATTTGACTTTAGATTTGGTCAAATGAGCATCACTCTGTTGGATATCCTCGCCATCACCGGCCTGCCCATCGATGGCGAACCTTATGTGCATGGTCAATTTGACTCTGTCAACTTTACTTTGACCATGGCCATGCAAGGTCGCAGCGCTCATAGTGGTTCATACCCGAGATGGTTGGCATATTATAGCCGGGAACACAATGCGACCGGAGGAATCGCTTTCCTTGAGTATTGGCTTTGTAAGTTCATATTCTGCACCTCCTCCTGTAAGCCCACTGGCACCTGGACCTCCTTGGCAACGGCCCTCTACAACGGCCGCAACATCGGGCTCGGACAACCGGTATTGGGGGCCATCTATCGCATGCTGTACCAAGCGACGATGCATCCCTTTGAGACCAACATCTCCGGTCCTTTCTGGATTTTGGATTTCTGGATCCAGACATACTTTCAATTCTTCCGCCGCGAAGATATCCCGCTACTTCCACCGGCCGATCAACTGTTAGGTCGATGGTTTTGCCGCGAGGACAAGTACTCATCTCCTCCTTATTATGAATGCTTTTCTTATTTGTACTTGCTGGACGATATGCCGTACTGTGATTTAATTCTGGGCAGAAGATTCCCCTCTGTGCTCGAATATGGTTTTCTTCCTGGCGATCCTCGCTATCCCAACCGCGCTCGCCTGGCTTTTCGCAGCGCAGTCTCCTGTTCAGACATCCGGCTCGCTGCCGAAGAACTCAGCTATGAGCTCTATGCTCCCAATCATTTTGCCCGCCAATTCGGCCTTGTCCAATTGGTACCAGCCCCTCTGTACGACGCCTGGAACTACAACACTTCCTGGCGAAGATTCGGGCCCCCCTCAGGATCTCCGTCGGCACAGAGCATGCTCGCGCTAGTTGATCTCCCTGATTGGGCCCAGAACCTCGATGCCGTAGACGGAACCGAAGAGGGATATGAGATTTGGTGGAAAGAAGTTTCTGTCAATTGCTGGACCCAACCAGATGACGAACTCTTCGCTACCCTCTTTGGCGAGCTTAGGAATCCATATCCTGCCGACATTGAAGTGCTCTCTCGTTTCTCTGAAGACACTGCCGGGCCCCGCCCCCTTCAAGTGGTTCGACCTGCGCGAGCTCCTCGCCCGGCCCAGGCTGGCGTCGTAATTCGTGAACCTCCTCCAGAGGTAAGCATCGTAACTTTAACCTCTGCAAATTCCTTTATTGTTTACCCCTTCTAACCATCTTTATTTGTACTAGGGGAGTGCGCCGCGCCCTGGCCGCCGCACAACCAGTGCTTCCCCGGCCGCCGGACAGTCTGGAAAACAGAAGGCAGTGCTCGCTGAATCCGCAGCTGAAGATTCCTCTATTTCTGATGACGACGATCAACAAACCGTAAGAACCCTCTACCTTCAGGGTCATACTCTGTGAATTAAATTCTAACTTCTTGTTTTTGACAGGTCGCGGCCGCTATAGCTCGCAAGCGCAGTCGCTCGGGCACTCACGCTGACCCCTGGGAAGGAGATGAACCATTGGCTGACCGACTGGTAAGAAGCAAGGAGCTCATATTAGAAATTGTTTATACCTCTGTCCACACTTCATGACCTTTCCCTTTACAGGTTCGTCGCAGGCCATCTGGACATGCTGGGGAAGGCTCTTCAGCTGCTAGTCAAGGAACAACTGCTTCACAAGCGCCAGCATCCGTGGGCCCTGAAAATCTTCCACCTCCTATCAGCACCGTTGGCGATTCAGCCTCTATTCCTATGCAGATCATAGAGGACAGTTCACCTGAACCAGAAGAAAATGCACCTCTTCCGGATGCACCACCTGAGGATCCGATCGCTGCACCACCGTCAGCGCATGTATCGCCTAATCCAGATCCCGCTGAGGCAGTTCAGGAGCCCGCGCCGGTAGGTATCTTAGAAGAAGCTCATATCGCCGAGGTACTCTAAGTCTAAAATTAATGCCTCAACCCTTGTTCATCTTTGTATATCTGACAATCCTTCTCCATTACAGAGTAACGTCCCTGCTGAGGAGGTCGATGTCACTGGTCCCACTGGGCGTGCCAAAATGTTTGGCTCCAAAACCAGTTGGTGTGCAAACAGTCTCTTTTGAGCGAGTAGTTGCCCAGGCGTGCCAGCACCGCGGGGTGCAGTCGTTGGGGTAGTCCCGTGACCTGACTTCTTCTTCAAGCGCTGTGGACGAGGAGAGCACCAACCTCGTCACAGGGTTCTTTTCTTGCCTTTCGGGAAAGGACTTTTGCCTTACGGATAAGGACTTTGGTTGTGGTTTCTTCGCGTTCATCGAATCGATACTTAGTGTTGTAGACTAAGCAGAGCAATCACTGGGAAGTTGAGAGAAGCACGGGTTTGCTAAAGCGTGACTTTAGCTTCGCTGGGTTGCGAGGGCGTTACCCTTGCTTCGCTGGAAGTAACAGTGGCGGTTGTGCTAGCAGTCGGCTCCTGGGGAGACTGGGACTGGAAGTACGGTAGCCGGGTTGATCTGGTGAGGCTGACAGTCGGCTCGCGAGGAGACTAGGACTGGCGGGCGATCACCGAGTTTCAACGAGGTTGAGGGTTTGCTCCGGGGAGGCTTTGTAATCGCTGGGATTGATTGATTCGAGAGAGATCTTCTACCTCGCTGCTTAACCCTGTATTTATATCCTAGGGTTTTCGACTGCTCCTTGCCCTGGAAGGATTCTTAATTGAAGTTTCCTGTTTAGTCTCTACTACTTGATTTTAATAAGACTTCGTCTCCTTACGAAACACGGGATGAGCGAGCCTATAAACCAAACCCGCGTAGTCTAATTTTTGGGCCGCAGGTATCGGCCCGCTGGCTCGAACCCACTAAAGGATTCTGCCAAAATTACTTTTGGGCTCGAACAGGTATCACATTCATTCATTTAACTACAAACGCACTGTGGGATACAGTTATATTTTTAACCGAAACACATATATAGAATGTTATTTGGTGATGGAATTGGATCCGCTATTTTTCTCCTTCACATTGCAATGCCCTTGAGTTCACGTACAGACTAGGGGGGCAATTCACTTCCCGTTGTTTATGCGGCAATGACTTTGGTGTGAACACAAAAGTGTAGTCATCAGCAAATGGTGTGGCCTACGACAATAGATTTTTCCTTCTTGTTCACGGTATTTAGGTAGTACATCCTCATGACTCCTCACCTCAACGAAACACTAGACATGGAAGGACAAATTGATGGTGGGGAGTGGTGTTCTGTAAGCACTAAGAGGATATGTACCACACCACCAATAACGATGATGTTTAATGGTGTCACATATATATAGTGTGGCATCTTGTATTCTTTTCACTTGACGCAAGCTAAAAGGAAAGACTTGCGTATTCGCACTCAAAGTATACCATGTGAACACTCGGGTGGTCCAAGTTAAACATGTCATGAATCATGATTAACACTAACAGCATGTAAATGAAAGCTATAAGTCGATGTTCGATTTCTATTAGTTCAGTGTCATATCCTTGGCTAATCAGTCCACTGCGAAATAAAAGATACGAGTGAAAGAAATCCTTTAAAAAAAAAAGTCGAAAAGGTGCGGCTCATGTCTCATTCCATGTATAACTGGCAATCTTAGAGCAAACGATCGAACGATTAGTCACAATCTTTAACTAGAATTGGGACCATTGTGAATTATTGATTCAACTTTTGTGTCATTGGTTTCGTATTCTAATTATTCGTGGAATTTTGTACCACAAGTTTGAAGCCAAGGATAAAATGCTAAGCCACCTTTTATTTCTTTGGCCAACAAATGAGGGAAATATTAGCCATTGTACTAAACCGATCTCTTACAACAGCGATTTACATCACAGTTTGGATCCCATAGGAGTACTTACATCAACAACTTTAAGGAAAAAACGAGTCCGGGGGATGCCAAGCTTCGAGTTCTGCAGAATTATGCCGAGCGTAGCGATCAGCTCCCGCTTCACCGCCTTCGTAATGCCGCCCAAAGCCACCAACTCACCGTACGCCGCCGGTTCGCTAGTGCTCGCACCAAATGATATGGGAACTGATCCCTTGAGTAACACCATCACATGCTGCATCGCACGACGTAATTAGTTAAGTCTCAAACATGAAATTAGATGATTAATTAAGTGTGTGGGAGTCAACTAGGCACAAATGTGAAATGGGTTGGCACCAACTTTGGGATTAAAGCACTCAACAATATTAAGTGGGAAGGTGATGTTCCATTACTATAGTGTCTTTAACTCATCAAGTGGTACTTGAAACTAGTGTTTAATAAGGCATTAGTCTCCACTCCAGACTCTCGACAAGGGACAAAATAGCTTTCAAATAAAAAAAACAGATTAGGCTCACATAATTGAGTGTTTAATGATTTATAAAACAATAATATATATTAGGTGAATTACATTTTGAGATACTTTAGATGTTTCTAGATAAATTCTTTAAAAGTGTAAATTATTGTAAGAATTTAAACTTTTAAAAGAATTTATGCTCTAATTTTAACAAAACACTCTACTTAAAAAGCACATGATCACTTGAAAGTTTTTGAATGCATTAGTTTAAGCAACTATCGTCAATCAATTAAACAAACATGCACTAGTTTACTGCCTATAAGCTTAATTGGTAAAACTATTTAAACAAAGAGAGTTTCTTAACAGAGAAAAATGCAAGGTGTTCGACAAATTGCATGATAAATGAAAGAAAACTAGGCCAGCAAAAACAAGTTAAGGTGCGGACTTCTTTGTAACACGTCAAGAAAAAATTGATGAATCTGCCATCACCGCAACAAATAGCTCCGAGCAAGAGCAGAGCTAAACCCCACCTTAAATTATGGCCGGGGTTCTAGTGGCGCGCGGCAAAGAAGGAGAAGAAGAAGACCGAGAACCACGTACCGTAGCCTACAAAAGATTTAGCCATGCCAACCATATCCCAACTCCTCTTATTCTAATTCAGATTTGCACATGACCAGCCTCATCTACAGTTGACCTTTTAATGTGGTGCCATAGAGGAATGGGTCCCCGAGTACAGCCATGTGCAAATGAATGAAGAAGAAGTTCCAATCTTACATGGTTAAGAACTAAGACCTTGATTGATATGAGAAAACCGGTCCTTCTCATTTAGTTATATATTATCGACCGGATACTATTCGAACAAATTAGGTTAAGAAATATATGGTGGTCCAAATTTACTGGAACGAAGAAAGGCAAGGCAAGAAAATCAAAGCAGACTTTGGTTGAAGAAAGCAAAACGCAGAAAAAAAAAGACAGGAAAAAAGTGAAATTTTCCCAGAATTCTATGGCGGCTATATTTCTGCAAAGCAGCAAAAGCAATATAAACAAATGGACAATTTAGTGCGGATAGAACAACATCAACAACTACTTGTGTTACTGAGGCAAGTCAACCTATTTTTGGGATTAAAAGCTAAGCCTCTAATTAGCTAAATTTGGCCAGAAAATCATGTTGTTTTTGGATTAATACCAACACCATACAACATGAAACTTAAAAAGATCGAGCTTAAAGTGTGTGTGTGTGTGTGTGTGTGTGTGTGTGTGAGAGAGAGAGAGAGAGAGAGAGAGAGAGAGAGAGAGAGAGGAGAGAGAGAGAGAGCTAGCTTACGCTTTCGGGCTTTCCGGTAATGGCAGAGATGGCTTTCGTAGCTTCGGAGAAGATAGGATTAATGTCAACTCCATCTAGGTTCACGTTGGTGGAGAGGTAAAGGCAAGGCATCTTCTTCTTCTACCTTTAGTTTCGAATTTCTGAGATCGGATTACAACAAGTAACTCTTGAAACTAAAAAGCACGAACCTTCGTTTAGGCAACTGTTATATATATTGGAAGCTCAAGCTGTGTAGCCTAGGACACAGCTTGGTTAGTTAACCAACTTATATACACGTTTTCAATGATATATAGTCAATTTAGAATTTAGAGTTTACAGTCTACTTGCACAGACAAGGAAGGAGAGAAGGAGAGAAGCAGAGGTGGGATGTGTATAATGTCGATCATATTTTCACATAAATCAGAATCAGAGCATGTAAAAACAAACATCAGTGATTCAGACACATGACTGACATCCTCTCTTTTTTATATAAAAAAAAAAGTTTAGAATAATATGATACATTATCTTATCAAATTAATTATAGACATAAACTATTTTGGTCAAATAATTAAAAATACATATTTCTTTTTATAAGAATAATTTGATTGATTTCACTTGTGAGCCATTGTTCACGGGACCACGATATATAATTGACCTCCACATGTATATCAATTTTGGAAATAATGAAAGTATCCAATAATTTTTTTTTGTAGTTAAATAAGAAATAGAACCTAATGGGGTTGGTCTAGTGGAAGCATGCTAGGCTGCAAGTTAGGCGGATGCTGCAGAGCTTCTCCTGATAATAGGTCTCTGGTTCGAATCTCAGCTTGTGAAAAATATCCCTTGGGGAGGGGTCATACCCAAGTTGCTCTCAGCACCGGAGTGGTAACTCATCCGATCACCATTTTTGTAACCCAAAAAAAAAAAATGTATATGCTACACAATCTGCGTTAAAGTTATTGAATAAGAGTTCAAATACCAACTATTATTATCATATCCCTATAAAAAGGCTCCTAATTTGGTATGTATGATCATTTAATTGGAATCATCACTGTTTTTAGAGAGTTTTGCACATCCAATGGTGTATTTAAGTTTTAAAACTCTTTTGATTAAAAAAAAAATTTAAAACTCTTCTACCTAGAAAAAGAACTATAGTCAGTGTAAAAAATGAGCTGAAATAATAACAATTTGCTTTTCTTTTCTTTTACTTCTTATTCCACATTTCATAACACTACGTAGGTGTTCTCTTAAGTTTTCTAAATCACTGCACTATAATTAAAAAGAAAAGTAATAACAACTCATTAATTTTTTACACCCACTATAGTTCTTTTTCTATAAACACTTATTTGGTTGAGTTTTTTGTATAAATCACTCCCTCAAAAGAAACGTATACTTGAGTTTTTGTTTTGGGGTAAGTAAACACTTATTGGTTGATCACAACAACCTTAGCGCCAACCACACTCTGACTAAGATCATAGATTATTGAAAAGCTTAAAGCTTGCCTCATAAATGGGCGGAACAATTAGAAATGAGAATCAAATCAAAATGAAACACTAAAAGAAAAACAGACAAACCAACAATGAAATTCACAGCGTAATTGGGAAAAAATCTCGAACCATTACCTCCAAACTAAAGTTGACACGAAGGCTAATGAATAACATATTTATTACAACTTCCTTTGCACATAAAAAAGATAAAAACATTCTGTTAAAAACGGCTATACATAACGAGTTGTTATTAGCCGATTTTGTTTATTAGACAACGTTAAGAGAAGAATTTATCAGTGAATGGAGGCAGCAACTAGAGGTAAGTGAACAGGTTTTGAAAAAAAAGAAAAAAAGAACGCCGCTCTCTCTCTATCTCTCTAGGGTTAGGGTTTTCACGTTCTGTTCAAGTTTCAACTGCCTCATCATGAGTTCCGTTGATGCCATGGCTGCCCGACTCGCCTCCTCTCTTGCACTTGCAGAGGGAAAGAAGAAGGTAGATCTCCGTCCATCGCAAGGCAAGGGCTTGCGACAATCTGAAGTTTTTATGGTGGGAAAACTCCTCATTGCTAGGGAGTTCAAGGTCCGTTCCTTCCTAGGTATGTTTCGATCTGCCTGGAGGGTCAATGGGACGCTGCAAGTTGAAGAAGCTGAAGGAGGTAGGGTTTTGTTCACTTTTTCAGATCCTACAGACCGAGCTAGGGTTTGGAGTGGTGCACCATGGGGTTTTAACCGTGCTCCTGTGGCTTTTGCTGAGTATGATGGGGTTATGCCAATTGAGAAGGTGCCATTGGTGAAATCCTCCTATTGGATCATGCTGCAGGGTATTCCACCTGCATTTAGATCAGAAAGGGTGATGACGATGATCGGATATACGTTGGGAGACTTTCAGGAGATTGATAAGTAGGGGAAGAAGGTTGGCAAGTACCGAATTAGGGTTGAGATTCCTCTGATCAGGCCATTGTCCTTTCAACGTTGGTATTGGGTGGAGGAAACGGTGGAGTTTCTATGCAATTTCAGGTATGATAAGTTGTTTGGGAGGTGTGGAGTGTGTGGGTTGATCACCCATGTTGGACTGCCGTGCTCTGGGCCGCCGTTGAACGAAGAAGATGATGCTGCAGAGCGCACGGTATTAGGGTCGCCGTCGGTGGCGCAGGGTAATGCCATGTAGTTCAGGATCGGCGGCTTGACTACGGGGTTGGGTTCTGAAGGTTGCAGCCATGAAGCTGCATTCAATCCTAGGGTTTCTTTCAATGGGCACAGTTTGATCTCCAAGACTCAACTCCATAGGATGATCCCGGAGCAACTCCTGTGCAATCCTACATATTTGGTGCAAAAACCACGTCTTAAGGTAAGCATTAGAGAGATAGATGAGTCTGATGGTAGGGTGGAATCATTAACAGGCAAGCGTCGTTCTAGGGTTGAGGCTGAAATCACCATATCTCCAAAGAAACTCAAATTGAGTTTGGTAGTTGGTAAAAAAAATCTGGAGCCTGCTGATATGGGGCTGGTCTCACTGCCACAGAATGTTCAAGGCATGGTGAAGAAGAAGAGAGGGAGGCCGGTGGGAAGCAAAAATAAAATCTCATCTGGTACCGCAGCAAAGATGAATGACTTGAAGGTAGATGGTGTTGGGAAGCAGAAGTCTGCTAAGAAAAGTCTGTTGTCTAACCTGAATGGTGCAGCTGTTACTGCAAGCTCTAATCTGAAAGGAAAGGAGCTAGTTGTGGCATAGATCTTCATTGCCTAGGGTTTCAAGCCTGTGTAGGTTGGGAGAGCTTCTATAAGTTTTCTGAGACGTTTCTAGTTACTTGATTGTACCACAATTGCGTGATTGGCAGGTAGGGACTAGTTGAATGATTTCCTTTCCTTAGAAGATGAGGTAATCCTTTCTTGTATAGGCTTGCATCAAGCGTGCGCTTTTAGAACTTTAATTGTTTGCATTTTCTCAGATAGGTTGTACCGGTTGTTACTTACCGAGGTTCTTATTTGAGGGTTTATAGACTCTGGCCTTTTCATGGCTATTGATTCTAATGGTATCAATTTCTATTCAAAAAAAAAAAACTAGAAGTAAGTGAGTGTGGCTGGAGCCTATGATTAGGCAATCGTTGACTGGGCAAATAGGGTTATTGGTGCCCGCAACTAGGATTAAACACCTCATTTATCTCTTTTTTTATACTCTGTTTAGGTCTTTCATATATTTGTCTATACTTAATTTGTTTAGGTTGGACCTAAGTTTTATTTAGGGGAATGCTCATTTACCCAATTTCAGCTTAAAAATTGCTCACTTGCTCCACTAACAGTTTTTTAACCATGTTTACCCAAAACACTCTAAGAGATTATTTCCCTAATACCCAATTAATTCTTTTTTATTCTTTTTTATTTATTTTTGGGACTTTTTTGCCTTCTCCTTCTTTCTTACTTAGAGGGAGAAGTCATCCTCCACCTTGCCGGACTTCGGTGACCAGTGGCCGGCCGTTGACTCCAGTGATGGGAATCCAGCGACCGGCGACCGAAATCCGACAATCGATGACCAGAATCCGGCAACCGGTCATTGAACTCTTGAATCCAGCTACCGAACTACAGTCGGGATTCCATAGTCTAAATTTATTGCTCCTAATAATACCCAGTAGCCATATTATTGACCCCAGTAATCATATTATTGCCCCCCAATACTCATATTATTGCCTCCCAAAAATCATATTATTGCCTCCAATAATCATATTATTGTTGTCCAATGAATTGTATAAACTTCCAAAACCAAAATGAGTACACTACAGGCACAATTGATCATATTATTGCCCCCCAGTAATTATATTATTGCCCCCCAATACGCATATTATTGCATCCTAATAATCATAGTATTGCCCCAATAATCATATTATTGCCCTTAAGTGACCAAAATGAATACATTACATATACAAAAAAAATATATAAAAAAATATCAGGATACCAAAAAAAAAAAAAAAACAAAATTCCCTGGGCACCCACCGGAGTGTGAGGCCGATGCAGGAGTGGTCGGGGCGTGTTTTAGGGTGACGGCGACGTTGGAGCGGAGTCGGATCGGCGTTGGGGCTGAGTTGTTGCAATGGGCCTTGGATCGTTGGATCTGTGGTTTGGATGACGGCGACGCTGGAGGTGGATTTATCGAGTTGTTGGCCCGAAGCCAAAGGTGGGGTGCCGGAGCAGCCATGGCAGAGAGAGTCTGGTTTGAGAGAGAGAGAGAGAGAGTCTGTTTCTGGTGACGGCGACGCTCGGAGGTTCAATTCGAATCCGGATGCAGTGCTCTGATCTTGGGGCTAGCTTGGGGGACCTGGCGGTGTTGACTTGGTGGAGCTGTTGGCCCGAAGCCGGAGGTGGGGCGTCGGAGTAGCCATGGCACGAAGAGAGAGAGAGAGTATGAGGGCAATACTGTCAAACACTGTTAGATTAGGTAAATGGAGTTAAAAAAACTCTTAGTAGAGTAAGTGAATAATTTTTAATCTAAAATTGATTAAGTGGTCACGGCCCCTTATTTAATTTAACACACTTCATCTGTAATGGTTATTACCACAGGCTAGACTCTAGAGATACATGTATATAATACTATCTTTCATGGTCAGAGTAAACAATCAGCAATGACTAAGCTTTTAATCGTTGTGGTCAAATAACAAATTTATACCAAGAAAAAAAGAAAAGGGGAGAAGGCAAATTTTGCTTTCTTTATATCACACCGGGTTAGACCGTACGTTAATGTGTTTATCTTCTGCAGGTTGCCTATGCCGCCAACATTGTTTGGTCTATTCTGGTATAATTAAACTTCATGGAACCAACATATATGACTTAAATATGTGGAAGGGAAACATGTGTTTAATACTAGTATAATTAAATTATAACCCCATGCCAAGTCTCTTCTTCTGGTCGAGGGCATTGGAGCACAGTCTCTTGCTACGTACTCTCGAATTGGTCTACCTGCATTTTGCCATCTCCTCACAGCACCTCTTTTGTACATTGAAGCCAAAAATTAAAAACCATTAAAATTCTCACAAGATTCAGTGATTTACAGACATCTAGAAGTGACTTCTCTTGGTTCAATCAATTTATTTCAATATTTGTGCATACTTGTGTAGTTGGAAGTTGGAACTTCTTTGGTGTTAGATTTTACTGTGTTTTTGCCTGAACTTCTTAACTTTATTTTTTTATTTTTTTTATTTTAAGAAGTGTTGTAGAAAGTATGTAGCTCTAATTTCATAACTTTTAGTACCAGTTCCATAATTTCCGTTTTCTTTTGTGAAATAATGCACTGCAACGCTTTACAGTTGCTATGAGAAACTTTTTCTCTTGTACCCTCAAAGGTGAACATTTTCTTCTCTCAAAAAAAAAAAACGTGAACATTATCTTTTTTTTTTCGGTGAATAAAATGATGACAAAGTGTGCTATAAAACCTTTGCTTCGATTAATATAACTGACATATTTCACTAAAAAATAAAAACAAAAACAAAAACGAAAAATAATCGAATTACTGAAAGCGGCGGGTTTCTACGACCCGGTCCAAGTGTCCGTTAACAAAACGGCGGGTTGCAATGGCCGTTGTCTCTTCCCGGGGTTTTTCCTTTGAAAATTTGGACTCCACTATCACTACCGGAAGCAATGGAGGAGGACCACGCGCCCGGCGCGTGCAGTCACTCTCTCAACCTCCCATCAATTTCCCCCACCGAACCTCTCTCCACCGAAACCCTAGCTTCCCTGAGATCCCTAATCATCAACCCCTCAACTCCCTCCCCCGCAATTTCTTCAATCCTCGAAACCCTAACTCGCTCTCTCCAACTCAGTCGCGACCCGCTCCGCACTCTCAAGCTCCTCTCCGACCTGGCCGCCCGACACCCCCACCTCTCCGCCCTAGTCTTCCACTCCGTCCGCTCCGACTCGCTCCTCTCCACCGAGTCGACTCGCGTCGCCGCCGAGTCACTCGATGTCTTGGCTTCGATCGCAGAGCGGAATCGAGAGCTAGCGCCGGCTGTTGAGGAAATCGACGACCGGTTGTTCGCCTCGATTTGTTTTAGTCCTTCTCCGGCGATACGGCCGTGGCTTCTCAGAAACGCCGAGAGGTTCGGTGTTAAGCCTTACTTGCTATCAAGCCTGTTTCTAGGGTTTACGAAGGATCCGTATCCGAATGTGAGGAAAGCTGCATTGGATGGACTCGTTGGTTTGAGTAAGAGCGGCGTTATTGACGACGGTGATATGATCAGAGGCTGCTACTTCCGCGCCGGTGAGCTTCTAAACGACATGGAAGACGGCGTTAGGTCCGCTGCAATTCAAGCGGTGAGCTTTGTCAAATTGTTGATTTTAGTGCCATTGTGATTTGGTGATGCTCACTTTTATGTGCTAATACACTTCATGAATGCACAGGTGTTTGCTTGGGGTCTAATCCTCATGGTGTGCGATTCGGAGGCGAAAGCATACTGGTCTGATGAAGTATTTGTCAAGGTAATTTGACTCGGCTGAAATTTTTGAGATGATTTGTTCTACATGAGTTGGTGCATTGTGCTTTGAAATTGAGCTCTGTCTCTACAGACTACAGCCATCAAGTTATAAACTTTTCACTTTAGGTTTCGGGCATGCTGACTGGAGCTTTTTTTTAGCCGTTTATGGATAAGCATTATTGTCCGAAAAGGCTTACTAACCTATTCCGGTTAATTTTCTCTAGGACATCACTGAGGATATATCACCAACCTTTTACCCTGCATTATTGAATGGTAGGACTTTCCCTACCTATCATTCTATGTCAATGAGTGTCAGAAATTTTCATAGAGCATCATATGCAGTTGAGACCTTATGTCTTATGCATCGGTTATGTTTGTAGATTTGTTCGATGGTAAGAGACATGAGCATGGAGGTCAGGATTGAAGCTTTTCATGCCCTTGGGAAGATAGGAATGGTATCTGAAGATATTCTTTTGCAAACCCTGTCAAAGAAAGTCCTGGTGGCTACAAAAGAAAAGAAATCTCTTGCTCAGTGTTCCGATGAACAACTGGAAGTATCAGGGTCTATTGTTGCAGGAGCTTTTATGCATGGACTTGAGGATGAATTCCATGAGGTATCTTTTGACTCTGACATGCAACGAACTTTTACCAAATGCGCGCTTTTGAATAATGAACTCTTTTTTATCAATATGAAGGTACGAAAAGCTGCATGTCATTCTTTGGGTACACTCACCATACTCTCTTCCAAGTTTGCTGGAGAAGCCTTGAACTTACTGATGGATGTACTGAATGATGACTCAATGCTTGTGCGGTTACAAGCTTTTGAAACTATGCATCAAATGGCAACTTTTGGTCATCTGAAGGTGCAAGAAAAACACATGCATATGGTACGCTCTGTAATCTTAGTTGTTAATCTTGTAGTTATACAGAATAGGTGTGACTTACTATCTGATAATTTAATGTACTACTGGTTATGAAATCAAGTCGCATCTTATGCTATGAGGTGGCACAACCTCTTCACTTTCCAATTCTAAGTTTTTGGATTATTCATAGTTTTCTTTCTTTGAAATTCCCTCTTATGTTTATTTGTTCTCGTCTCCTTCCTAGGGTGTTGCTTGCTAATGTTTTGTCTTGTGGTTTGTTAAATTATAGTTGGTATTATACGATTATCCTTTTCTCCATGACTTAACATGCCTAGTAAGAAGTCAGTAAAAAATTTCTTTACACCAGGTGACTTCATGAAACTACTCAAGTACAGACTGCCTATAATTTCTTTTTCTCGTTAATTGATTTTGCAGTTTCTTGGCACTCTGGTTGACCGTAATACCCTGACAAGATCTGCTGCAAGGAAAGTACTTAAATTGGCAAAGCTGCCAGATTTGAAGTTGTTTAGATCAACTATTGATACCCTTTTAGATAACTTGGAAATGTGTCCACAGGTTAGCTTTTCATTGACATTTTATTGATATAACTTGCAGACTTTTTTTTTTTTAAGTAGCATGCGGAGTGAATTTGGTCATTTTAAAACTTGGATTTTATCGTATTTCTTCAGCTAATTCAATTTTGTTTTTTTCCAGGATGAAGCAGATATATTAAATGTTTTGTTTCATATTGGACGAAATCATGGAAAGTTTGTGGTCCGCATTATTGAGGAAGTTTCTCAGCAGGTTAGCATGCTCTCACAGGGTCATTACTCATTAATATAAATAAATACCTCGACCCAACTTTCTTTGTAAGCCTGGGTGGCACCCAAATATGATTTTCATTCTTGCTTGGTGACAGGGTCTGTTCAAGTCTGAGTATTATGAAGCAGGGTTTAGCATATGATAGGTTGTGAGTTTAATGCTTGGTAGAACTATTGTTAACTACCACAGTCAAAAGATATTTGAAAGCATGGTGCAGAATAGCACCAAGGAGGATAACATAGGCTTTGGGAATTTACGTATTTCTATATGTGGCTTGAAACTCTAAATTTTGTTTTTTTTTATTCTTTCCTGGTTTCCTTTGGTTCTTATGCAACTGTAGTTTCTACTGGGAACTCTATATTTATTGTTCCTTTTTTTTTTTTTTCCATCTGTCAGATGGAGCCAGTGTCTAATGGCAAGTTAGGCTTTGATAACGTGAGGGTGGGTGCCTTGCTAGTTCTGGCCATCTCAGCTCCACTTTCACAAGAACGTGATTGCAGTATCCCACCTAGTATATTTTCTTATGCAGTTACATACCTGGGAAGAATTTCACATGCTTTGAGTGACATTATTCATCAAGAGGGCCTGTTGAATTACTTGTCTCAATGCAGTAGATCCTCTGGACCGTATGATATGGAGTTTGACTTCAGCGCGAAAAGAGGTGGAACCTCTGAAATCTTGTCTCCAACAGTTAAGAAACCAAGGGAGGCTGGAAATTCTCTTGTAGAGTACAGTCTAGATGTGCAAGATGAAGTGACCAAGTCAATGAATGTTGTTCTTGAAAAGGTGAAGGATATCTGGCCATTTGTACAAGCTGGATTCACGACTGAAGGACTCAGGACTTTAAGGTAAAGTACTGTCGTTTACTATCCTTATCTATTGACATAAAACTCCCCCCCACCTAAAACAGAAAAAAGATGAGACAGAATTATGTTACCCTTTTTAGGGCTCCTTTCAAAATTTGTTTGGTCTTCTTAGTTTAAGGTATAAACCAATGATGGTCCATACAGACAGCTAGTTTAAAATCATAGAGACAGCACTAACATATGCATGCTTTGAGATTATGCACCAACTGGTGTTGAGTTGACTGTTTCATGTGTATTATTTGATTGCCATAATTCTTCAGAACTTTTCAATCTCCGTTCTCAATTGTTTATTTCTTTTGTGACATGACCTTATGCAGAAGTTGCAGGGAAGAATTGGCAACATTGACGTCTGGCTCTATTGCATCTGGTGGTAGCTTTGCCTTTACGATGCAGTATATCAAGATCATGAAACTGCTTGCAAAGGCATGGGTGAACTTCGTGCCTTCAAGACACCTTCCTTCTAGCGGGATGGGAGACTTGGACTTTGTGTTGGGAAAGCTAGACGCGAGGCTTAGTGAACTGAAAAGTACGTTTATAGGATTGTCTAAAGTGGAAGAGTTGCATATTTTGGAGCTGGTACTTGTGACTTGTATGCTCAAGCTTTCTAAAGTTGAAATTTGCTGCCATCTTGGTACTTTGAGAAAGCTCTCTTGTACAATGGCACATGCGGAATCTCTCCTTGAAGATGGAACTGTTGAACCATCCAGGTTTATGATTGAAGTCAGAAAATTATTATCTGAAATTGGGACATCTCTCAATGGTAGTTCCTGTAATCCAGTTCTTTTTAGAAGAGTACTGGAAAGTTTCTTCCTTGAGCGGCTTGTGTTATGTGGTGGACTAAAGCACATAAAGGCAGATCTGGACATACCTGACAATGACTACGAACATCCTCTTTGCTTTGTCGCAGGGTTGCCCGTTGGTATACCATGCCACATCACTCTTCATAATGTTTCGGTTGAAAGCAGATTATGGCTCAAAATGACTGCCAATGGAATTGATGATACTCACTTTGTCTCCTTGGATTCAAACCTTTTTGGAGGCTGTGATGATCATAGAATAGTTGTGTTTACCGCACCATTTTACAAAACCCCGAAAGCATTTTCTTTTACAGTCAGCGTTTGCATTTGTATGGAATATTTGTCTGAGGATGAGGATGTGTCTTTTCTCAAACGTTGTGGACCTAGACATGAGCTTGCATCTCTTTGCCGAGAAAAGGAAGTTTTTCTTTCTATGGTCAAGTGAAAATTGAGTAGCTTGTCCAATTTTCTGTGTTAGTTGAAGAAATATACATCTTTATTAGAAGAATAGTAGACTGTAGTGTTTATCTCCATCATTTGCCAATTGTAGTCTTTAGTGGATTTGGGAATGGAGCACTAATGATATTAAAAGGCTACAAGGCTATAAATATAGCAACTCAGATGAATTCTCATAGATGATAAACAACACCAACTCATATATTACCAGATATAATAATGTCTACAATTAGTTTCTCACTCATATCAAAGCATTGAAATCTTTCCACCGCTGGATTTTTTCGAGATGAATCTTGCAACATTGATCCCCAAAACACCATCTCGAACCACAAAAGACCTTACTATATGCGCCTAGCATGTACATGCTCCTGTATTACATATTTGATAGACAATGAGTTTCCGACTAGATTAACCGCAAGTAACACCTTGATCAGGTCGAGTAAGCAGTGGCCGACAGGAAGCACCTTTTGCTAATCACCCCCGCCATTTCTTGCCAACCTTGGCCCTCCTTGTAGCATTCAACCTACCATTATGTTAATGCAACTGTTAAAGTACCGCATAAAATTCTTGTCCATATATACATAAGGAATGCATGGCATTATGTAACTTACAGCCTCTGCAATGCTGGTATCCCCTTTCACCCCTCCAATTACATAGATGGTATCATTAACAACAGCCGCAGCCGAATATCCCCTAGAGTAGTTCATTGGTTCCCCAGGCATCCATGACTCAAGGCGTGGGTCAAAAATTTCTACACTTGACACCATAGAATCTCCATCATGACCACCCAGAGCATACCTACAAAAGTAGAAGTCTATAATCAGGAATGTCAAAGAAAAAGTACTGAGGAAAAAAAAAGTCAAACACCAAAATCAAGAAGAGAAGATTATAACTTTTTTTTTTTTTTTTTTTTTAATCCCCACCCCTCCCCACCCATGATGGGGCTCGAACTCCTGACCTCCCAAATGAGAGTTCAGAGCCTTACCACCCCACCAACACACACACACAAAACGATTTTTTTTTTTTTTTAAAAAAAAAAACCCCACCCCATTCCCACCCTTGATGGGGCTCGAACATTATAACTTGCAGTTACAGACTAAAGACTAGTTTTGCATTCTTTAACTCAGTGAGATCTGGTGCTTCTTTTCGAGTTGAAGAGTGGGTCTGATCAGAGCAACCTCAACCAGACTGATTCTTTCACATTTTAAAGTTTTCGGGACAACTAGGGCATCATTATTTTGTACAGAGATCTTCATCATCAAAAGTTTGTGATAACTAAATAAGATGATGTTCTTAATTGACAGCAAAATATACCTTATCCATACAAAGCAGGAATAAGAAACTACAGTAGATTGTCCAAGTTAAATCCAAACTTGCGTACCAAAGTATGTTCACATTTTCATGGATTTATTACAGGAACAACCATGTCTAAAGTCATCATGGAGCACGTCTAAGATGCTGAGAATACAAGTCAAGCAAAGGTACTTACAATTTTTCATTTAATGTAACCAATGAATGGCAACCCCTTTCTGATTTCATACAAGGGACTTTCTTCCAACTATGCTCCCTTGGATCAAATCTATCAACGGACCTGAGATATGAACATTTTCATGTCAACCATTGAAAGAGGCATGTTTCAGGATAGGATAGTGAGTTTTGTATCCCTCGATATAAAACAGACAATTCATCTGATCTATCCAAAAACTAGGATTCTGATGAACATGATGAAAAAGTGCAAGCAACTTGACAAATGAAATAATATTCCAGTATGTTTACAAACTGGACTGAAATTCAATTACCTGCAGTGGCAGGAGTCCTATAGAATTAACGTGTGATAGCCTAATTATGCATCTAAAAGTTAAACTTTATATAGTTGCTCTGTGCCACAAGCTACTCTCTTTTCTTCTGTTGGTCAAATTCCTTTTCCTCTTCCTATGTTTTTTTTTTTTTCCCAAAACTTTGTTAATGAGATGAAAAGGCTGTGGATAAGCATTTTACAAAAGCACTGATCAGAAACAACAAAAGTCATCAGCTACTAATTAAATATGCAGAGTGCAAGTATATGTGCCTTTACAAGATAAAGTCAAACTTATATGAGTATACCACGGTTCATGCATAGTGTTGACTAAAGATAACCAATAAGGCAATATCTTACTTCAAATAACCATTCCCATCATACCCTCCAGTAGCGTATATTACTCCATTTAGTTCTGCCGCAGCGAGAGCAAATCTCTGGAACAACAAAGAAGAACAATCAGGACCCTCGAATAATAGTATTTCCTACTTACAACCATATTTTTTTACCTTTTGTAGCATTGACTGTGTACGGATCCATCGACCAACATCTAAATCAAGCATTTCAACATCAGAAAAACACTCAATTCCATTGCCGCCACCCATTGCAAAAATTTTATTGTTTGTGGTAGCTGCAGCTAAGCTCCCCTTTTTCTCTCTCAAAGAAGGGCAGACCTTCCACTGCTCGTCAGCAGGGCAGTATGATTCAACTTCAGAAAACGACCAAGAAGAATTAGAAAAACGTTAATGCCAACAAGAAATAGATTTAAATTGAGAGAGACTCAATACCTGTATCATACCACACAGCACCATCACCACCTACAGCACTAGCACCATCACCACCTACAGCACTAGCACCACCTCCAATCACATAGAGATCACCATTTAATTTTGCAACAGAAGCATATCCACGATCTGAGCTCATTGGTCCAAGAGATTTTATCACATTTCGAGAAGGATAATAAGAATCCAATGACAACCATGATTCACCATCAGATCCTCCAACTAGATATATTGACTCATTAGGATCCAGATCCAGCATATCGCACGATGCAATATCCTTCTCTTGTGTGGAGGGTACAGACTCACATTCCAACTTCATACCGTCTTTTAACTGAATCTCAGACTCTGACTGCTTTTCATCAATATGTGCAAGGGATGGTGTAGACTCAGATTCCGACTTTATACCATCTTTTAACTGTTTAATTTCAAACTGTGCCTGCTCCTGAAACGCCAGCCAAAGAACTCAATTTAACAATGGTATAATCGTTCTATTTTTTTATGTCAATCAAAAGCCTACTGCTATGAAATTTAAGGCCTAAACTAAAGCATTTTACATAAGTACACAACTATGAGCAGAGCAACTACCATATAAAATGAAGATAGTTGACTGTGGGAGTTAAAGACCAACAACAATAATAAAACTGCCTTGAACCAGTTCAGTGCAGTGATGACCAAATGCATGAATACTATTTAACATGAATAAACAGAGGAAGTAAGGTAATGAGATGGATATATAGAAAATTTAACAGAAATACTGTATCAAGTACCAGCTTATGCTCCAAATAGCCTATCTTCTTAGCTTGTTCATTCTTGAAAGCTTTTAACTCTTCAACCTCTTGAACCAACTGTATGAACAGAACATACATAAATAGAGTGGTTGAATATAAAATAAAGCTAGCAGGTATGTTTATCGACTATTTAATAATCACTTACCTTATCGATTTGTGACTGATCAGACGAGGATCGAGGACTCAACGCAGACAATGAGCAAGGACTCCCTCCACTCTTCTTCTCAGACCAGGAATGAGACCTCTCTACCCTCATCTCCACTAAACCCAATGGTTCAGGTGGATTCCAATTGACCGCTACAGGCGTTGCATTAACAATAGCACTATCTTTAACATCTATTGACAAAGGCACATTTTGGTATTCACTGTTGAGATCACGTTGAAGAGACAACTCTTTCAGTTTTGCGCAAATGAGGTGCTGTTCTTCTTGTTCAGCGTCTTTCACATCTAATACAGCTTCAGATGGATTGTAGTTTCCAACTAGTGTTTTCGCCCCTGAAGTGAGTGGTTTAAGCCACTGAGCTTCCACTGTTGTCTTACGTGAGGGTTGCATTGGAAGATCAGTTTTCCTCTTTGGTATTTTCTGCGGTACTTTAGTACCTGGAGCGATTGGGCAAGATGCTAACAAAGACATCAGCTTGTCTGTCTGAGCATGATCAAGCTCAAACCAGAATTTATTTGCACTGTAGTAGTTGTCCGCAATAATCAGTTTAAACTGACTCTCAAGCAGTGGTTGGCACTGCAGCTGGACACGAATCTGAACCTGAAAGGTAGAATAAAAAAAATAAAAAATAAAAAATCTCAGTCTAGAATGCCTTCTGTTGACCAAGACTGGGATTGTCTAACATGAAAAATAACTCAGATTAAACCAATCATATGAAGCTTTATATAGCACCTGTGCAGGAAATTGTGTTCTCACTGATCCATCAGTTGTCCAACCATATGGATCAATATTCATTTGGCCATGGCTAGCAGCCTCATAAATTCCATGAAGCGTCCTATCGTTATAGTTGAAGAGAAAGAGGGGCAAGCCAGGACTAATATTCTTCACATATGAAAAGTGTGGACCCGGTAAACCTGAACGAATTTGTATGCTGACATGAGTTCTGGAACCAAACTAAAACTATAGCAAGAAATCAGAAGAAAAAATAATAATAATGGACAAAACCAACAATCAAAGAGTTTATACTCAATCAAACTGGCTACTATACTTTGGGGCTCAATATAACTGAATTTAAGTGTGGCAATCCACTTGCATCATAATCTAAGAACCGGTGTATTAAATTCAACACCAAATACCACTAGACCATTGTTTAAATAATGTGAAGTATAAGAACCTAATTAAAAACTGAAAACAGCAAAAGAAAAGAAGAAAAAGATGCAAAAAGTTCAAGATACCAACCAAAGAGTTGTTTAGATAGACATTCCATCATTGTGCTGCTCTTGCAACCAAAGATAACTCCACCAAGGTGATTACTTCTCAACTGTCTTGCTTGTACAGAGTAGGTTCCCAGGTCTGGAGTAGGAGGCATAGTAAAGGTTTGTGTCCTCCTTCCAGCTCCCATTTTCAGATCCCAAAAGGATAACAGTTACCTGAATAAGAAACAAAGGTCATGTACCTTAAACAGTATTATATGTGATAGAATGCAGGCTAACACTGATGAACAGAAAATTGGGAGGGAGGGGGGATAATTAATTGGCACCAAGAACCATTAAATGCATTGGAAATCAGCGACGTTTTTCATGCGTAGACGGTCAACAAGTCCATAACGCAACAAAGCCGTTACAGGTTAGTTTCGCCCTTTTTGCTCTAAGTCCGAAAGAGCAGCGACGCGTGGAGATAAGAAGCCTAAGTGGAATCTTTTATATCTCCAGTGCCCTGGTTCTTATTTCTTAATCCTCTTTTTGTAATTTTCTTCCAAATGTTCAGAAAGACATACAGAACCAAATTGGGAATATAGCTCCGTAGTATTGATATCATCTTTTTTCCTTTAATGCCAATTCATAATTGGAAGCACTTCAATGAGTAGCACAAGAAAAACCAATCCATTTCATCAATGAATTTCTTTAAGAACAAAATGGCACAAACCTGAACAAAACACAACTAAGGAAGGCCAACAAAACACAACTAAGCAAACTGATAGGCATCAGAAAACAGAATCAGTGAGAAAAAGGAAATGCATATACATAAAGTAAAAAATGCAGTATCTCAACCAAGTAAGAAACACCAGTTCAAATTCTTAGCCAATTTACACATATGAAGAACATGCTTCAGAGTTCAGACACATGGGTAGCAATTCAGTCATACAAATTCAAAGCAATAGAGAAAAACCCATTCATTGTTTCTGGGCAATGAGACAAACCCTATAAACAGCCAAAATCAAAATCTGCATTTGAATACCAAAAAAGTAAATAAATTTCCATTTGAGTACCAAAAAGCTTGAAGACCCATATGAGGGAATGCAAAACCGCACAAGCACGTTTCTGTATTCAAACAACCAAAAAGCTAAAAAGCTCTCATCTTTATCATCCCAGGCCCATATAAACCCTAGAAATTGATGAAACCCACCATCTCACAAAATCAAAACCCGCCATCTCAATCAAACAAGATGATCAAAATGACGGCCACTGCATTTTGCATACCTTTTATTTATAGAACACTAGAATGAGACCCAGAGAGAAATCTGTGTCTGGGTCTCAACTGAGTGTGTCAGAGAGAGAGAGAGAGAGTGATGAGGGTTTATGGTTGAGGAATGGGCTTTTGCCTAGAGAGTATCTGAGAGCGCCAAAAGGTAATGAACCAGTGAGCAAAGCTCTCTACTTGTAGACAGACGTGTTATCTATACCCCCGGCGCAGGTTAGCATCAACTCCCTTTTTTTTTTTTCTGTTATATATAATATTTTTTTTATTTAGCACGAAAATAATTGGACCACTTTCATGTGCGTTGAAAAGAAAAGGCTGTCAGATGTGGAGAGAAAGGATGTAGAAACAATTAAACAAACGTCTTTAGGAAGTTACAACTTTTTTGGTTTTACCAAAATAAATAGAAAAGCTATAATCTTTTTTGTACGGAACGATAGTATATGAGTTGTAAGACAGACAACACAGAAAATGAAAATTGAGTTACAACTAAGTTAGGTTAAAGACTCAATATCGCTCATTATAACAAAAAAATTAGTTTAAAAACAAAAATAATTTCATAAGCGGAGTGAAATTGAATTCTAATTAATTATTATATTCCATCTAAGTGTTTATGCAGTCCATGTATGGAAAAGGAATGGGTGGCAAGGCTTCAAATTTGTGAGGAAAAGGGATGGGTGGCAAGGCTTCAAATTTGTGAGGAAAAGGAATTGTCAATTGTGTGAAGAAGAGGAATATTTGTAGATTTAGAAAGGAATTAACTAAAATAGCATGAACCTTGAAGCATAAGGTGCGTGTAAATTGACAGAGGAGACTGCAATGGAATAACTTCTATAGAAAATTACAAGCAAGTGTCATTTTGAAACTTTATTTAGTTATAACGTCATCTAATTGTTTTTATACACATAAGGCCATTTCAAACCAGAATTATTTTCAATCATGACAATTATGCCCCTTCACTTTTATAACAAATAATTTCTGATCTCTCTTTCCGAATCCAAATCCGTTCTCATTCTCAAAATAAATAGAAAAGCTATAATCTTTTTTGTACGGAACGATAGGATATGAGTTGTAAGACAGACAACATAGAGAATGAAAATTGAGTTACAACTAAGTTAGATTAAAGACTCAATATCGTTCATTATAACAAAAAAATTAGTTTAAAAATAGAAATAATTTCATAAGCGGAGTGAAATTGAATTCTAATTAATTATTATATTCCATCTAAGTGTTTATGCAGTCCATGTATGGAAAAGGAATGGGTGGCAAGGCTTCGTTTTAAGTTTCTCCGAAACTGCCGAAATTTCCGTAAATTTGAAGTACCGAAACGAAATTCATATGCTATATCATTTCCGTCAGGAGTTTTCCGAAATTTACCGAAATTTTCCGTACATTTCGGCGAAATTCTAAATTTCCGAAATATCTACACACACAAAATATATTTAAATATTCAAACCGAAATTTTGTCCGAAATTTCTCTGAAATTTCTTTTAAATTCGTATTTCACAGTTTTCGACTTTTCGCTGACAAAATATGAAATTTTGATTTTTTTTTTTTCAATCCTCCTTCATAACACAGAAACTCTCTTTCTATCATGTGTATCATCTACCATATAATTATTAATTAAGAAGGTATGTTGAAGGCTTTACTGTTCTTTTTAGTTTTTACTAGTATTTTCTTAGTGCGTGGCTTTTTGACCACCATGACCATAATGATGTCTTTCAACTTTTTCGTAGGCTTGGAGTTCAGTTTTCTCACAACAAACTTTGAATTTTTCTAATTATTAGTGAAAAAGGCGTGATGGCCAAGCCTCCCACTGGGTTCCAGCCATAAAAAAAAAAAAGTAAATCACATTCACATTATCAATATACATAACATTTATAATTACATATAGAATTATATATAGTGTTTAGCAACTTACTATAGTTTTAGTTAATTACTCGTCGTCTCGTCCATATTAAATATGACAATTATATTATTTATGTATAATTTTAGAGAATTTACATTGTAAATAGGTTTATTATAGGTTAGGTTAGTCTATGTAAAAGTTTCATTCAAAAATATCATTTTATACATGCAATTAATGTGATTTCTTTATTTTTAACCGAAATTTCCACCGAAATCGAAACTTTCTCCGAAATTTCTTTAAATTTGAAGTACCGAAATCGAAACCGAAACTGAAATTTGAAACCTTGCAAATTTGTGAGGAAAAGGAATGGGTGGCAAGGCTTCAAATTTGTGAAGAAAAGGAATTGCGTGAAGAAGAGGAATATTTGTAGATTTAGAAAGAAATTAACTAAAATGGCATGATGGACTGAAATGGCATGAACCTTGAAGCATAAGGTGCGTGTAAATTGACAGAGGAAACTACAATGGAATAACTTCTAAAAGTGAAATGGCATGAGCAATCAAAGTTTTCTTTCTTAACTTGATTTCCATTCAAAAGGTGAAGTGATAGTCATCTTCATGACAACTTATGTGATGAAGATTTAAGCCTCAAGAAAAAATTTTGCAGGGAATTATGCAAGATGGTATTAAATTGTTGGGAGCTTTTTTAATGAAGACTATTAAAATGAAAATCAGTTGAGAACTTTCTAATTAACGGTTTGGAAGACCATTTTTTTTATTACATTTCCATAAATCAACCATTAGATGTTTATGTATGTATGAGTAGATCACTTCTGAAATTTTTTTTCCAAATTACTGATCGTTAAAGAATTGAATTAGGTCAAATCAATGGACGAACCAAATATATCAAACATGAACCGTTCATGTTCATAATTGATAAATCACGATTATGAATGTCTTAACGATTTCAATTTGGTTGAAAAATTGCATAAATGATCTACACATAAATATCTAAACATCTAACAGTTGATTTAAGAAAATGAGATCGAAAAGTGAGTCTAACACAAAAGTCATCCATTAATCCTCATTAGAATGACTTTTAAGTTGTGCAAAATGTTTCTGGAGCTTTTTTAGTATAATTAGTAATCTCGAGTGATGTACGACTTACAAATAAAATGTGAAAAGTTAATGAATAAAGTCTTAAATTAGGTGATTGTGTTAATGAATAAAGTCTTAAATTAGGTGATTGTGTCACTACCAATGAAAACATAAAAGATGATGATCTCCTACTCAAAATATCTCATACATCTCATGAAAGACACCAAGAGTACCCTTATAGAACATCATACACAACTCTTGATTAGACTATCGGGACCGAAATTCACCGGGTGAGTATTTTTGAGATTACAATAGCAAATCGTCATAACTTGTAAACCATCAGACCTGTCCGGTTCTGTCAGATGACCGTTGTATGTTTATCTGGTCAGGTTTCATTTGGGTTGACATCAACCGAGACGAGAGTTTGAACTCTAGCATTTCATTCATTTTGATTTGTCATAGCCTATGAAGGTAAATTTTCGCCATCATCTTGATGCTAGTCGCCTAGTCTACACAAATCAAGTCATTTTGCAACTTAACTACCATAAGCTTCCTCAAAGGGTTTCGTCAAAATATACAGACCATAAAACAGGAGTAGTTCAGTCATTGTAATTGCCCCGGGCGAGTCAAGGAACTTGGCTTTAGTCAACTCGTACTGGCAGTGTTACGGCAATGTCAGTCGATCATTCCTTCAATATCCTTCTCATCGATATATGCTATGGAGGGTGTAGACTCAGACTCCATCTATTAACAAGTCTTTTAACTGTTGAATTTCAAACAACGCCTCCACCTGAAATGTCAAGAAAGAAAAACTCCAATTAATTTAACATGACATAATGGTTTTGTTTCTTAATTTGTCAATCAAAATGCCTTGAACCAGTTCAGTGCCAGTGATGTAAATGCTTGACTAACGCATGATGCAATTCAACTTTATTTAGACGAATCGGCAGAAGAAATAAGGTGCAGAAGCAGAAATACAGAGATTTTTTGACAAAGACGTGCATTACCAGCTTATCCTCCAAATATCTCATCTTCTCAGTCTGTGCGGTACTAGACGCCTTCAGCTCTTGCACCTCTAGAAGCAACTAGTACAAATCAAATAATACATAAGAGTGGTTCCAAGTAAAACTGAAACTAACAGCACTAACTAAAGCATAGATTTAATAATTTAAATGTATGGACTACTAAAATAATAATTTACCTTAGTAATGATCCCCGGATAGAACATGGATCCAGGACTCTGCGCAGAAAAGTAGCAAGAACTCTCTCCACTCTTCTGATCAAACTGGGAGAATGGACTCTCTGCCTTACTATCTACAGCATCTCCAGCCAAAGGTACAGAATCCAATTTCAGATTTGAACTATTCAAATACTCAGCCTCTGAAATAAGTGCTTCAAGCCATTCAGGTTCCTGTATTATGTTAATTGAGGGAAAATCTGGAAAATCAGCTTCCCACTTCAATGTATTCTGAGGTGTAGAACATGTCGAACCCCCTTTAAGATGTGAACTGTTCAGATGCTCAGCCTGTGAAGTAAGTTGATAAGGCCATTCAGGTTCCACTACTGTGCTACTTGAGGGAAGAGTTGGAATATCAGTTTCCAGCTCCACTCTATTCTGTGGTACAGAAGTGGCTGGTTTACACAATACAGCTTTCTTTTGTAATGTATTACGTGATGGAAGAGCTGGAAACTCAGTTTCCCAGTTCACTGTGGGTACAGAATTCAAATTCTCAGCCCCTGAAGTGGGTGGTTTCAACAATTCAGTTTTCTGTATTGTATTCTGAGTCGGAAGAGCTGGAAAATCGGTTTCCCAGTTGGGTAGAGGAGTAGGATTCTCAGCCTCTGAAGTGAGCGGCTTACACGATTCAGCTTTCTGTATTGTACTAGATGATGGAAGAGCTTGAGAATCAGTTTCCCTCAGCATTGGATTCTGTGGTGTTGGTTTACCTGGAGAAATCGTCAATGGTGCTAGCAGAGATAGCAGATTTCTTGTTTGAACATGATCAAGCTCAAACATGAAATGCTGTGGATTGAAGTAGTTATCAGCAATTATTGGTTTAAACTGGCTTTCAAGCAGTGGTCGGCACTGCTGCCGAACACGCATCCGAACCTTAAAGTAGAAAACCGGAAAATATCAGTAAAGCCTTCTCTTACCCAAGACACGGTATGTCTAACATGAAATTATAACTCGGGACAATTGCAGCAATTATGGCAGAACCTTTATTTAGTACCTGTGCAGGAAATTGGGTCCTCCCTGACCCATCAGCGGTCCATCCGTATGGGTCAATATTCATTTGGCCATGACCAGTAGCCTCAAAGATACCATATAGCTTCCTGTCACTATAGTTGAACAGAAATAGTGGTAAGCCAGGTGTAACTTTCTTCACATATATAAGGTGTGGAGCCGGTAAACCTGAAAGAGTTTGAATGCAGCACATCAATTCTGGAAACAAAAGTAAAACTAAACCAAGAAATCAGAAGAAAGCAGTGCACAACAATCAAAGAGTTTCTTATTTGAAGTTAGCTAGTTTTGTATATCCAATATAACAAGGGCTACAATACTTTGGCGCCTATTAACAGTGAAGATGGCAATGGATTTACACATAATCTCCAATAAAAATATCAGTAAACCACTGGTTTAAAGATTGAAAAACAATACATAAGATCCAAATTATAAACTGAAAACAGGAAAAGCAAAGATTAGGAGCAAAACATGCAATAAGTCCAGAATACCAACCAAAGAGTTGTTTTGATAGACATTCATTCATTGTGCTGTGCGTGCACCCAAAGATGACTGCACCTAGGTGATTCTTCATCAAATTTCTTGCAGACACAGCATAGGGTACCAGGTCTTGATTAGAAGGCAGAGTATAGGTCTCAGTTTTCCTTCCCGCTCCCATTTTCAGATCGAAACAGGATGAAATTATATCATACACCTGAATACGAAACAAAGGTCATGTACCTTTAACAGAGAGTTAGAGTGTGTGTGTGTGTGTGTGTGTGTGTGTGGATATAATTACAACGCATGCTAACAATAAGGACCATGAAATGCATCTAAAATCACCATTGAAAGCCCTATGGAGAATCTTATATAGGTTCCATGTACTAATTCTTAATTCTCCTTGTGTATTTTTCATCTAGAAAAGATTATATATTTGCTGAAATGTAATATAACCAGAAGACATACAGAACAACAAACCTGGAATACGACATCTAAAATTTGAACTATTCATCATCTTATTTCCTCTAATAAGAATAAAATGTTACAAATATGAACAAAAAACTATGAAACAGAATGCCAACAAAACAAGAATAAAATATGGCTGAGGATCATTAGTATAAACAAACAACAATATAATAAATAAAGTGGATTCTCTTCTAAAGTTCACAAACCAGTTAAATAAGCCTTTAGAACCGCCTTTACATTCTCAGTTATTGCAAACATATGAACAACACGCTTCAAACCCATGGCACACGATTACGGCATGCCATTTAAATTCAATCCACAATGTACTAAGATTTCACACATAATACATGCCTGGACAATAGCAATACCAAAACTGTTCACATTCAACTGCTATCACCTCTTTCCGGCTAAAAAAAAAAAAAAAACTATCATCACCAAGTCCAACAATAGCAACTAATTATACTATAATCAAAGAAATCAAAGGAAACAAAAAAAGCTCTTCTTTTTTCAATTGTATAATCCCAAATAGGCAATATTCTAATACAGCATCAAACGGAAAATCTAAAGGTGACGCCTTTAACCCACAGTCTTAATCTTAAACTCCTGAGCAACAAACAAGTAATGAAATTCACAATTACAGAGAAAACCCCTTCATCTTTAAGCAATGTTCTTTCCACTAATCAAACCCTAAAAGCATAATGTTTCCACATTTCAAAACCAATAAACAAATAAAACGCCATGGATTCTTAAGAGAGAACAGGAAATGAAACCACAGAGGCACAATTTCTACTCAAACAACCAAAAACCATCTAATCTAACCAAACCAAGCCAAGCTCTCTAAAACCCTACAAATCCATGACTAGTTTACAAAATCGAAGCTCGATCATAATCTCGATTCTCGATCAAACCAGAAAACCCAGAAAGTGATCACATTTTTGCTTACCTCTCTACTTGGAAATGTGAAGGATCAGGGAATTTTTGTGGGTGTGTGAGTTCTGTGTGAGATGAAGAGAAAGAAATCGAGAGAGAGTGATGAAAAGGGTTTAAGGGAAATGAAGAAGTGTTTGCCCAAAATGGTGACACAGAGCGCGAAGCATCACTGAGCTACAAAGCTGGGTTTCCAGTTATATTTGAGAAAGAAACAAAAGAGGAGCCAAGTACACACACGGGCGCATTTTAGCGAATTAGGTGCATGTGAAAATAATTTGAAAAAATTTCAAATCACTATTATGAAGAAGTACAGCCAGAGGCGCATTTTAGCGGCCAAAGGCTGTCTGACCGGTGTGGAACTATGAGTCAAAATTGGGTCAGCAAGTCAGTATGAGTGATGTCAAAATTTGAAGAATAAATGAACAAAAGAATAAAAAGAGGGTGAAAATATTTTTGAGGTTAGTTAGTGGATTAAGTTAATAGATTTACTAATCCTGAGATTAAGGAATGTTCTTGGATCATGTAATACCCAGCAATGAAACTAATTAAAAAGACGCTCTAGAAACCCTAACGACTATTCTGTCACTCTAGTCGTCGTCACTGTGCTAGCGCCTGTCCGGCTACGCCCTGGCAATGGCGATGGCCTCTGGCCTACCCAACGCAAGTTGGCTGCGGCCAGACGGGTAATTGAGGCTTTGTTCCAGGCTTGGAGGAGGAGATCCGGGGATGTCCTACTCTCTCTCTCTTTCTCTCTCTCTCTCGATGATGATGATGATGATGAAGGAGTAGTTGAGCCGTGGCTGCGGATTGGGATCGGAGTGGACTCGGGGCTTTGAGGGGGAGTAGTGGTGTCTGGTGACGGTCGGGATTCGAGGGGCCATTTCGATGGAATGGATCAGATCTTGCTCGACTAGTCGACTGGTTGTCGGCGATGATCGGACTGCCGATTTGGTTATGGCGTAGAGTTCAGGGTGCGGCTTGGTGTGGGATAGGGATGGTGTTCGGTGACGTTTCTCGCGGGTGGGTCAGGAGGCAACGACGTCCTTTTCTGTTCGCCATCAGTGGTGGAGGCATGGCGAGGCTGGTCTAGGTCGGGAAGGGTTGGGGACGGCCACCTTCTGGGTTTGATTTTCTGGGCTTTGGCACTGGTTGTGGGCCCATTATGGGATGAAGTTTGGGTTGGGGTTTTTTGGGCCGTGCCTTTTATCTAGTTTTTTCTTTAGTTTTGTTTTTTCAATAATTCCCTATTGTCAGGGACAATCTAGGCACTTTTGTGCGTCTAGTTTCTAGCATTTGATCTTGGTCTTGTCGACTTAATTAATTCTCAGTGTCTCTGGTTGTACACCAATTGAGGTCTCTAGGCGACTAGCTTCACTGGGTGATAGTTAGGTTGGGAGGGCCGGATCTTTCTACAACCTCTGTTGTAGTACCAAAGGGGGATCCCGCTTTATCCAAATCTCTGATTGTACATTGAGTATGTCTATTTTCTATGTACCACTGTGGGTACTACCAATATCTTCTTGTCTGTCTAGATGGCAGCAGAAGGGTATGTAACGGTCTATTCTGGCTTTTATGGAATTTATTCATTTGCCCTCGGGCACTTCAAAAAAAAAGGAATGTTCTTGGGGTCACAAAAATAGGATATGATTGTGAAGCATAAAACAAAAGTAAAAAATTTATGAAAATTGTGGGAGCTTTTAACACATGCCATGCCGATGCCAAATTGAAAATTTGAAATGCATGAGATTGTATGCACATCCACTTACACAAACTGTGATTTTTTCAACTAGCTGAGTTCAATTAATCGAGCTCATACAAGTATTATGTATTAGGATACATCACCGATGAATAAATAAATAAATTGGAGTGTTAGAGAGGTTGCTCCTTTACTATCACTCATTTCACCAATGAATCAAGTCTTGGACTAAAATAAATCAAACATATTTGGTAACATAGTCATCAATAGAATTGGTGATAGTCCAACATTGGTAGTCAAAAAAAAAAAATCATTTGCACACAGTCATGAAGAGAGATTTTCTCTCAAAAAGAGTCGTATGTTTTCAACCACAAATTTTTTTTCAATTTTTTATAAGAGACATTCAATATGTTATGTCACATGCAACCGAAAACAAGTGCAACTAATTTTTATATCGAACACTTGATCAAGTAAATTTTATAAACATTACAATACATTGGTTCAGTAAATTGGCGAAAAATATTCTATGTAATGACAGGGCAAGTAACCCAACACTATTAGGTGATCTCAACCCTTAACATTCGTAGTGAACATATTTTCTAATAACCAAAAAGTGCACTTCTATTCCTGTTGGTATAAGTGCACATCAATACTATATATATATATATATATATATATATATATATATATGAATTATTCTAGTCTTTTTTCATCTAATAATTTTTGTTTCAAAAAATTTAGTGTGTTAGTTTTAGTATTTGTTGAACATTTTGACAAACTACTGATATTTGATAATTTCAAACAATAAAACTATTTATTAAAGTAAATGTCAAAATCATAAACGCAATGAAGTGACGGAAATGCCTTTAAATTTTAACGGCAGTAGTCGTTAAGGTATCAAAATGTTAACGGAATGAAACTTAAGGTATGCAAATGCAAGAAGTTGGTAGTTGGATATGAAAATGAAAATAGCCTCATTGTTCAGGGTATTGTAATCAATCATTTTTGTATTTTTCTTTTGCAGATAGGCGAATCTCGGCAATGTTTAGTAGAGTTATGTAAGGATCATAGGAATATCTTTATTATGGTGAATGAACGTATCCCACTAGATGGCAATTTGCGCCCAACAATGATTTGCCAAAGGTTTCTGCATATTAAATATCTTGTAGAGGTACTGTACTACATGTACTCCGTGGTAGAAGTGGGGATGCAAGACGAGACGCTTCAAGTTGTGATTCTTTCGGAGAGATAAGGTGTCGATCCATGGAATGTGACTGTTAGAATTGTCATTGATGATGTTGAACTCTATCAGCAAATCTATCAAATTGCCCATTAGGAGAACATCCCAGTTCTCCACCCCAATGCGGTCACTGTGTGATTTATTTTAAAAAAAGTGATGAAAACTATGTCTTTTTTAGCTTTCAGTAAAGCTTCCGCATGCTAGACATGTGGTCTTCACTCTTCATCTTAACAAATGATTGGCTACTCGAGATGGATACATGCCCAGGTCCAAGGACAATTTAGACAATGCTCACTCTCTTGATTTCCTACTTCTAAAATTGGACTGCACTCTTTCTTGCTAGCGATTTTTTCTTCAAAACATAAATTTTATAGATAGGAATGAATCACGAGTTGAGTTAGTCGACAAAGTTAAATCCGTCCAAAGATAATTAGGAATGAATGAGTATTTAAAATTATCTGTCATACAACACATGAGAAAGTATTTAGTGCACCGACATTCACTTACACCAACATGAATGAACGGCTAGATCAAATACATTTTTTTTGTTATTAAAAAAATATATATATATATATTGCTTATAAATATCAACGGCTGAGATATGTTAAATTTGTTAGTTCACTTGCACATTTGGTGCATAAAAGAATTTTCCACAAGACATATAAAAGAACATAAGTTTGAACCCCTTAACTTTTTTGTGACGCCCTAAACCCGATGCAGGTGAGATTATGTATCTAACACCGAATCCGAGGTGTGAGCATAGAAACGTAGAGCGAAATTTAAAATAACACCATATACATTTTCAAAAATTGTTGAAAAATAAAACATTTGAAGTAACAAAACTTTACAAAAGAGAAATTATATCTCGTTCTCTAATCTAACTCGCTCTTGTCTTCTGCAATCCTTTTCGAGTCTCGTAAACATAAGCAATTAACGTCTCGCTTAGTCCTCTCGATAAACATGTCACACCTCTTAATGCACATGAACAAGAATGCAATCATCTTCCCGAAATTGAGAATGCTCTCTCAAAACCCTCATTCTTTGTCACCGATCTTCCCCTCCCACCTTGGCTATAAAAAGCAAGTTTATTGTTGTTGGAAATTAAGCCAGAACCACCCAAAGACATCAAGGAAGAAATCAAGCTTCATATATGAAAAACTAGCCATCAACACCCAAATAGCCTTATTTCATAACCCAAAATTATGTCATTACTGAAATTCTCTCCCCACTAAACTCTCAGGCATCTAGCTCCCACACCACATCCAGTTATAAGCTCCAATTTTCTCAAATAAGTTATAATAGCTGACATTGTCATCTAGCTAGTCACAACAAAATAAATCGTTCTTGGGTCACACATTTAACCGATTTTGGGCCTGGTCTTCGCTCTATCAAGAGGGCTGTTGTTGCTGGAAATCCAAAACACAAACTTGCCTTCACACCACTCGGTGACACTCTGAACCCGGTGTAGGTGAGATTAGATACTCTCAATCCATTAATAGTAGGGTTATCTTCATAAATAGTACATGAATTTTACCTCTATTCTATCAATGGTATTTAAATTTTAATTTATATCGCAACTAGTACTTTTTTTTTTTTTTTTTTGGCATTATCGCAACTAGTACTTGAATTATTCGATTTTCATCCGGAGTCTCCAACAAAGTCTGGTTAAATGAATCACTGTTTACATTGAAATGACTATGTTGCCCTTCATTTTTCTTTCTTCACCATTCCTAATCTCTCGCTCCCATTCTACTACCGTGCATGGATTCTTAGAATATGACATAATTATAAAGAGATAGAGAAGAAGAAGAATCACACTAAAAAACCAACCAACGGCATAATTAAAGGACAACAAAAAAAAGGTTTTATTTTTTTCTTCTTCGTATTTTGAATTTCTTACCCATGCCGGTGTTTGCTGAATGCACCATAATCTGGCCCCCCATTCGCCATTATATTCTCTCTATATCTCTCCAAGCCTGGCATTAAGGTTTGGCACAAATTCACATGCCCAGGTTACAGAGGAGCTTAGTTCGGCTTCTAAAAGGGATTCAAGGTGGGTTTTGGGTGTGGATAGCAGAAATAGGTGTGTGAGGGCTTTTATGCTCCCACAAACTGAATTGACATGAGCCACACGCTTGCCATTAATTGTCGGAGTGCTGATCGAATGTGGCTTATGGTACTAGTTTAGATGAAATCAAGAACTTTAGGTATTGGTTGTGACGAAAAATGAAAATTCAGGTACCATGTGAGGTAATGTATCATTAGTGATAATAATCCTTAATAGTAAATGAGAGACACCGGCACACCGCAAAAAATGACCCATCGGGAATCTCTGATTTCGACAAAAATGAGTCATGAAAGAAAACTCTAAAATAAAAACTCTGAAGCAATCTAACATAATATAATTTTAGACTGAAGTTCTAAATCAAGTAACCTGACACTATCAGGGAGGCTCCGAACACAATGAAAAACCCTCCCTAATATATGAAGAACCCATACACCTTGATCTCCAATCCAAAAATGAACCAGAGCCGAAGTTTCTGCGATAGCCTCCTGGATTCCAAATATGAATCCATGAATGAGTGGGTCTTACCACCACACCACAGGCCTAATCTCAGGCCCAGTCCCAGGTACGTACGTAAAGCCTGTACATGCAAACTCAGCTTGAACAGAGGATATTATACATACTTATCGAGTTCAAGATGTGCGGCTGCGGACCCTGTAACTATGCCCCTAGCTCTCAACCATCAGGTCAAGTGAAGGCTCGATCTCCATGACTCCATTCAGTCCATTGGCATCAAGACTGTAGCTGCTACTGCGAAGTTTTGTTCGGCGTTTTTCTGGACCTGCACGCTCTCCTTTTCGGCCAATCCCATAATTCTCAGTTGCCTAATGGTTGGTCGAAGCGTCTGGGGAGTTGGGGAGATGGCAGGTTGGTTCTGGGTTTGGTTAGTCAAATGGGTAATGGCAGTGTTGTGTTATCTCAACGTCAAATCAATCAATCAATCAATCAATCGATCGATCGATCGATCACTTGCTTATTCAGCAACATTTTAATTTACCAAATTTGTACCCAACAAAAAAACCATTTTAATCCTTTCAAAAAAAAAAAACCATTTTAATTCACCAAACTGAGTTACTCTAACCTTGTAGGCTTGTAGCCATGTGGTCTATATATTGTCTAGCCTGGCCAGGACTCGTAAAGTGAATAGATTAACTGCTGTTGTGTGGATTCATCAAATTCGGTTGTTTGTGTTTTCTATACTTAATTCTACATTTGTTTTTGTTTTTAATTCTTCTTGTAGTGTATTGGCGGTATTGCAGTAAGAAATGATGACTACAAAACAAAACTAGAGATCAGTAAAAAAAAAAAAAATTGAAATCGGGAAAATTTATGTAGGTAAACAATCAAACCAAACCTTCTCATTAAGTTTGAATACAACAAGAACAAGAAACAGTAATCACAAAGAACATGATGAAGTCTTAATTCTTCTTGATGTTACCAAACAAAACTAGAGATCGGTAAAAAAATTAAAATTGAAATCGGGAAAACTTATGTAGGTAAACAATTGAATCAAACCTTCTCATTAAATTTGAACACAACAAAAACAAGAAACAGTAATCACATCCACAACAGTAATCACAAAGAACATGATGGAATCTTAATTCTCCTTGATGTTCCTAGCGACAGTTTTGACTTTCCAATAAAAAAGTTAAAAAACGAATCAACTTCAGTTTATACTAGGGCTGCCACTTGGTTTGGTAATTACCAAACCGACCGAATACCAACCGATATTTTAAGTTTGGTAAACCGACTTTTTGGTAACCGAGACCGATAAAACCGAAATTGAAAATTACCGAAAAAGTTGGTTTGGTTTTGGTAAATACCGAATCTACCGATTATCTAAATATTTGCTTTATATACTATGGTTTTCAATACACATACATGTATATTAAGAAATAAACATAAAATTTTTCATAGTAGTATGAACATTACTGCATATACTACATTAATAGTACATGTATTTTAAGTAACCTAGTCAAAGATGGTTAAATAACCTAGTTTTATTGAAAATGACTCAAACTTGATGTCATATATACAAAAGAAAGCTATAATTAGGAGATGAGTACTAAGTTTACGACTAGAAAAATGAAGAACTTAGTTTTGTTCGTTCTAATTTTAATTACAAAGAATTAGTTGTTCTAAAGTTGGTAATACCGAAAACCGAAATACCGAATTTGGTAGTTATGATTAAAAACCGAAAATTTTGGTTGGTAATTGGTAACTCAATTTTGAAACCGAAAGCTTTGGTTTTGAAGTTGGTAATACCTATAACCGATTCGAACCGACCGAGTGACAGCCCTAGTTTATACTCCTCCTTCTATTAAATTAACTGTGGAACTAAGAACACTTCGTGAGTTTGAGATGTTCTCAATTGTGGGTGTGCTTAGTAGTTGTCCCATTTTTTTTCCTCGAATTGCTTTATGAGATGACCTACTTGTGTGACAGTCTCTCCTAAAGATATTTTGACTAACGAGTAATTTAATGTTATCGTTATTACATTTGACATTCACAAAAATGTGTTACTTACAAAATAGATGTCTCTCACAAAAAATGAAAAATAAAAAAAAGATAAAAGATCTGACTTAACTCAAGTGATTAGGTAACTTGCATATTGCCTTTCATAGGATATCCAAATATGTTGACATCTAAACATTAAAATGAGCCCTTCGAGGCTTCAAATTAAGTGATACCACAAAACTCTTGCATACTGCTTGAAGAAAACCATTGCTGAATAAATACATATCTCAGAGTCCCGTCAATCGAGTGTTGTTACTTAATATTCTCATATCAAATAGAGATTGAATAGTCTAGATAGATTTCTATCCATATAGATAGATATTTTTGTGGTTGATTACATTTGAAGCACCAACATAAGAAGTTCGGAAATTTGCAAACCACAAATTAAGCGCCGTCTCTACCGTCAACAAAGAAAACCGATTCTCATCCGGCGGCACGCCCTCCTGGCGTCGTCGTCAGACGGGTTATAGTGGATCTAGTGTCCGGTTGTGGATGCCCCTTGAATAATCCCAATCGGAGGGAAGGCTGCATGGTGTTGGTGATGCTGTCTAGATCGCAGGGCTGCTCCGTCCGTTTGGAGTGCAGATGGTGGGACGGCGGTTGGTGGTTGTTGATCTCCCCAAGATTGGAGTGTAGACGGTGAGAGGGGATGTTGGCTGGAGGTGACGAGTCGGTGGCGGCGAGGAGAGGATCTGAAGTGCTGAGATTGGATCGGCTTGTTCCAATCTGGTTTGGGCGTGCTTGGATCTAGTTTGGAGCCGTTGTGTGGAAAGGGGTGGAGAGGGTCGGGAGGGGAGGTGATTCTTGCCAGCGTGATGGGGATGAAAGATGGACGATGGGACAATCGGCGCTTGCACGGTGCGACGGGTATGTCGCCGGTGGTGGGACGACTGGGGCTAGGCTAACGAGGTGGCGGCATGGTGACACGGGCAGCCTGTGCTCTAGGCTTGGGCTGGGAGGTTTTTCTCTTTGGGCCTGGGATTGGGCCCAGGTCTCAAACTTTGTTTTTACATTTCTTTTTGTTTTTCAGTTTAGTTGGGTTTGGCTCTAACAAAAAAAAAAAAGTTTAGTTGATGTTTGGGCCTGGGTTACGTCTAGGGCCGTTTTGTGTTAGGTTTTAGCTATTGGTTCGAACGCACTGCAAGTTGTGGCAGAGACAATATTCTCTTTGGTCGTCTAGTGGGTAGTTCATGTTCTGGAGTTAGGTCAGCAGTGATGGCGAAAATGTCTGGCTGTGGCATAGACAATCATCCTTGGCCTTCTAGTGGGTCGTTCCTGTTTGGTTTCGGGTCAGAGGAGATGACCATTTGGAGCAGTAGTGGATTGACGGTGTTGACATTAGGGTGGTGACGGTGTTGGGTTTACTTTAGTCCTAGGTCTGACGGTCCAACTATTCAATTTGGTTGGGTTCAAAGTCATAACAAGTGTAGGCTTGGTCGATCGAAGGCAGGGCGGGTGGACTATGGTTGGCAAGTTAATGTTGACAAAATTTATTGTCAAAGATTCACTGCTTCTGCGCATGTTGTCTTTGTCGTTTAGTTGTTGTACAAGTTTTCTTTTAGTCGGAGCCTCTTTGGCTCATTTAGTCAGTCATTTTAGATTTTCAGTGTGAAGTCTAGTGGTCATTTCTGTGTAAGAGATGTTGCCAAAAATCATTGTAACCAGTTCATTATTAATGAAGTTTCTTCTTGATAAAAAAAAACTTAAAAAGTTCGGAGTGAGTACAGACCCTAAAACGGACATTGCTTGAATGTTTTGCAAGATCTCGCTCTCTTTAAGTACATCCTAAATTTCACAATTAGGCTAAATATTCCCTTCATATTTATGTGACAAAACAAAAACAACTGGGACATTACATCGATGTGATTCCCCATTTCTTGACCTAGCTCGAATCTTTGACAAATGTAGACCTCATATTCAATGTCTGCTATGAAATAGCACAATTATTGTACAACCTCACCAATTATTGATCACCGACTCAAAACTTTATGAGATCAGAATAAATTTTATGTGACCATAGTTTGATGAATATGTGCAGACATCAATGCCAGCTCTATAATGTACCAGAGTAAATCATCGTCAGCTAGTGTAAACACAAAGTCCCAGTATTTCACCAAAAAGGTTCCTAGTTCTGGGTTTTGCCCTGGACCTCTGCAACTCTACCATTTTTTAAGCTCTAGTATGACTTCAATAAGTGATCATTGATTCATAGGGACAACAAGTACTGCTTTTGCAGCACAGAAAAAAAATAGATTAATGAGTTTTCCCTTTCAATTCAGTTTCAGAGATCAAAGCGCCATTGCCACTAAATCAAGTAATCCAATTGAGCCCAGAACCTTATCTTCTGGGTTTTCTGTGTTTTTCCTATTGAACACGAAGAACTGACAAAACGAAGATGGTAAAGATCTGTCCACTTATTGAAAGCTTCTATATCTTTAAGTACTTTGTTTCTTTTCGTCTTTTCTTGTCTACACTGCTGTCTGTTGAAGAAGTTAATAGCTCTGATCCTCGTTATAAAAAAAATGTTTTGGTTGTCCCCATAGTCCATGGTCGCTTTGGAAGTTTTGGAGGCAAAGTTGTGAGAAAATCTTGATCATATCTTCGGAAGCATCTTGACTATCTTGTCCCTTGGTTTCCTCTAGGTCTAAATCGGTTTTTGGCTTACCTTCCCTGTGATTAAGGAGATGTTCATTTTATGTTCACTAGGAAACAGTTAAAATCTCAAATAGTAATGAAAAAACTCCTAATAACATGTAGAACTAGGAAACTGTTAAAATCTCAAATAGTAACGAACAAACTCCTAATAACATGTAGAGCACACTGGTCATTTAGTGTTACTAGAATGGTAACGAACTAACAATTGTTTCAGTTTTGATAATGTCAATTGCGAATTCTTGAAGTTGATTTGTCATTATCTTTAGATAGCGTGACATTATATTTATAGGAATTTGTAACTCTTTTAAGTTTTAATTTTCATAGGATTTTTGACACAATTTCTACTTTTATGTAGTCATCAATTCTAAATTTTTCCTGAATGAGTCGATGATTTCAAGTCTCAAAATAAGTATGTAAAAGCTCAGAAATACCTGTTGAAAGACGCTAAATTTTGAACCACATCAATTTTTTCATCATTTCTTATATATTTGATAAACAAACAGTCACAGTGTTAATTTGTTTTTTTTTTTCATTTTTTTTTCACAATTTATACTTAACAAAATCAATAACATCAAAATACCATATATACTACTACACTATAATTTCCTCAATCCTTAATATATGAACCCAATCTTTACAGATAATCGGCAGAAAAGCATAATTGGGGTCAGTTTTGTTCATCTCTATTATTAAGTATAATTAGGACAGTTCATACCTTTCGGAGAGGGATGATTAAAGCCTCTTTAATCAAGTAGGATTGTACGCAGGTCTAAAGTGATTGCTTCAGCCCCATAAGTTAAAAAAAGACAGAGTTACTTTGATTAGTCTTGTATTAAACATCTTACCTTTCCCGAATTTTCACACTAATTTCAACTTTAGATTATCCAAAACAAAGTACTTTTTTTCTTCCTCCTCTTTGCTGGATCTAAAACCTGTCCTTAAAATATCACAATTTTACAGAATCTAGGTTCTTTATGAAATCACACAAAATTTTATGGATCATTTAGGATAGGGAGAATTCCACAGATGATCACTCAACTATGACTCATTTGACACTTTGGTCACTCAACTATTATACTGTCAATCACTTAAGTCACCAAAATAGTATTTTTTATATATTTTTTTTAATGAAAAAAATTAATAAGTGACTTAAGTGATTGACAATGTAATAGTTGAGTGATCAAATTGATATGTTTGAAACTTCAGTGATCAAAGTGTCAAATGAGTCATAATTGAGTGACCATTTGTGAAATTTTCTCACGTGGATATAATACCTACCTATTAAGGTGTACCATATCCATGTGATATCCAGAGCCTATGTAACCCCTAAAGGGGATGGGATACAACCCGTGTCCTATATTTCAAACCTGCCTTAAAAATTAGGGTAGTAGGTAAATTGATTAATTGGTCCTCCCAGGTTACATTGACAACCATGCCTAAGTAGGTTTGCTTTTGTTTAATCGGATCCCAAAATAGTCTCATTAATATCCACTTCCCCTATATAATTCAATATTTTTGCGGTTGCTTTTCTGTCTGTGTTTCAGAATCCGATGCAAAAATTCTGGGTTTTCTTCGGTAGTGGGGCTGGAAAGGGAGGTGAGTCCCCAGTCTTGAAATCTAAGTCATGCTTTCACATGTTCTTTTGGTACACTACTAGGTACATGGATGCGTGATCAAAGATTCATAGGTGTACTACAATGGAAGATACAAGTATGTGTAGGAGTTTCTTGCATGCTATCATTGGTTTTGGACTTTAAGTACCTCAATGAGGAACAATTGAGATTAATGTGAATGATTGGTTTTAGTAAAGATAACGGTTTAAGGAACAATTTGATTACGACCAAGACTGGCTATTGCAATAGTTAATATAAATAATTATCTTTGATTATAGTCTTGGCTTTACATTGAGTTCACAACGAGTCTTTTGGATAGTGGCACTTTGTGCATAATTCATGCTTATATGTGCAAGGTATTTTCTTTTATCTAGGGCCCGAATACTTTATTCTGTTTCTCATGCCTAGGATATTTGTTATAGGTTTAGATTTGATGTATCTATGACTATTGGTTGTTCTCCATTGTTTGGTATTCACAAACAATATATACTAGCCTCTTAACATGTGCTCTGCACATGTCAATTTGCTTATTTTCTTGAAAAAAAAAATTGTAAATCATGTATATGAACATCCAATCCTAAATTTGGGGAAATTTCTCAGTTTATATTAGAGAATAGAGACGTTGTTTCCTATTTTATCCTAATTAATTTGCATGCATAAATTAATTTTTATAGTTTTTTTTGTTAGTAATATTTTGTAGAAATAATTTTTTTTTGGGACTATTGCAGTTATAAATCCCACTCCTTGGACAATGCTATCCCACTCCCTCACTCTCACCTCCCACGTTAGGTTTTGCTTCTTTTTTTTTTGTTTCCAATATTTTCAATTACCAATATATCCTTTGTGTTAGATTATAAATTATAGAGTTTTTAATGAACCATGGGTAAAATAGGTAGTTCAAAAATTTAACCATTCTCCCTGAGAATTGGCTTAATTATATAAGATATATATATATTAAAAGAAAGTTGGTTAATTATAAACTAGAATAAAAACGGTTAAGCCTTTATATCATTACTTTATTCTTGTGCATTTGTTTAGACTTTCGAGTAATGCTCATAAGAAACAAGAATGTAATACGCAAATACGAGCCACAAGACACTATGATTTCTCAAGAATTTTTATGTGTGAAATGTGTTAATTTCAAAACAAGAAAAAAAAAACTATATGTAATATGAATATCTAATAAACAACCATACTGGAATTACAAGACGATCAATTCGAGTGATGATGTTACAAGCTTAAAATTTTTCATCCAAAAATAATTTTAATCATTCAAAATGTATATCTAAGACTATTTCACTTTTCATTCTAGACACAAACAAAATCCAAACTCTTTTTTAAAGCAAGTACGTACTTCTTTATTTCTTGGAAACTATGAATTAATAATTTTGGACCATTACTATTATGTTTAACTAAATATCTGCTCCAAAAAACCCAGATTCTTTTGGTCTAGGGTTTGAAGAATTTCTGCTCATCCGATGGCGGCTTGGGGTCTGTTTTGGTTCGCCTTGCCGGAAACGAGGCGCTGCTGGACGGGAGTTTGAAGGCTATTGCTTGGGAGGCCAGGAGAGGGGTTTTTTTGGCTCAGGGTATTGGTAGTTTGGTTGGCAAATTTGGGCGCCTCCTCTGAGCATGGCTATTTGTTTTCTTGTACGGGATGGCGCTCCTAGAGGTTTTTCCAGATCCATCGGCGACGTGGTTTTGGAACTGCTCAGCAGCGGTGTGCGGTGCTGAAGAGGCGGAGTGGGCTTGTGGGATGCTCGTGTCGGGGGGCTACTTCGGCGATGGTTCGTGGCTCTGTGGTTTGTCTCTTGGCGGTGTTCGGTGGTGGGACTCTGGTTTTGTGGCGGAGGATGTATAGAGGAACTGCATCAGCCAATACAGGAGGCAAATGGGGGAAGGAGACATGGTCAGAGTTAGGTCAACCAGTTCTTGCTGGGCCTTGAGTTGGGCTGCTTCTCTTGGGTTGCCCTCTAGGGCTTTCTACTTTGGGTTGGGGTGTTTTGCCTTATGCCTATCGCTATGTTTTTAGTTTATCTATTTACAATAATTCCTTGTATTAGGAAACTAAACATTTATATGCTCTATGTCTCTCTAGCGTCTCTGGAGTAATACCGAAGGAAGATATTCGCTAGTTCTACGTATTGAATGTATAATGAGTAGGACTATATGTACGTACCACTTGTGGGTATTACCACTAGTTTCTTGTCTGTCTATGTCCTTAACTAACAGCGGAAAGGTATGTAATGACATATTCTGACTTGTGATGAATATATTATTTCGCCCCGTGTCATTACTAAAAAAAAAAAAATTGGACCATTAGGAACAAAAAGTCAAATAAAGACAAATAATAATTACTACCCAAAACCGAAATTGAGAAACACAGAATTTCTCTCCAAGCCCCCTTGTCTTCTGGTAATTCCAAATCCACATGTTGGGATTACTGTAATGGATCATAATCATTCACAGAATGAAGATATCAAACTATTTTCTATAAATTAACAAAAAAAAGGAATTAGGAAAACAGTTTAAAAAAAAAAAACAACATTAGGGTCTCTGTGTTTGCAGCTTTAAGGCGTGTGGGGGTGGAATTCCGGGCCCACACTCCTCTGAGAAAGGCCAAAAGAGAGAGAGAGAAGGTTACAAAACAGTACCCTCGGGGCCCCACCAGTAAAAACCCCACCAAACCCGTGCCCCGCTTCACACTCGCCCACCGTAAAACCCTCAATTATTATCACCACCTCTCCACTCCACGTCTCGGCTCGGCTCGGCTCAGCTTTTTTCCCTCGAAAACCGTACCCCCACCCGCTCAACCCTGCGCGTGCCCCCCACTCCCAATTCAAAATTTTCCCCTTCAACCTCTGCACAGTGCGCAGGGGAGAGACTAAAGCCGCTTTTGAAAGTTCAAACCAAAATCGCGGCTCAATCCAAAAACCTTTAAACCCGTCTCTCTCTCTCTCTGTCTCTCTCTTTCTATTTCAATTGAATCCTCTGTCTTTTTCATACCCAATCTTTGTTTGTTTGTTTCTCCATTTCTCTGACCCCTTTCCCTCGTTTCCCGCAATCATACTCCCAGAAGCTACTGAACCTTCAGAGAATCGAAACCAGAGACAACCCATCTCATCAAAACTCAATCTCCCATTTCTCACCTGAGATAGATTTCAATCTTGGGTCTCCCTCTGTACCCTCCAGTAATGGACTCCTCATCCCCAATCCCTCTCCAGCAGACCCCTCTCGCCTCCCCAAAACCCTCCAAGAAAAGCTTCGTCACCTCTCTCATGGAGGTCGCCACCCTCCGAACCCCTTCCTTCAAGGAAGACACCTACTTGGTCTCCGGTCTCAAGTCCTCGGAGAAGAAGGCGCTCCAGGAGCTCAAGGACAAGCTCATTGCCTCCGACTCCTGCGAGGGCGCCATGTGGGGCGTCAAATTGCTCGCCGGAGACGACAAGGCCGACGTCATCCTCCTCAAGTTTCTCCGGGCGCGGGATTTCCGGGTCGCTGACGCTTTCAGCATGATAGTCAAGTGCCTGGAGTGGAGGAAGGAGTTCGGAGCGGACGGGGTTGCTGAGGAGGACCTGGGATTTAAGGAGCTCGAAGGCGTTGTTGCTTACATGCACGGATTTGATAGGTGCGGACACCCTGTGTGTTATAATGCCTATGGAGTCTTCAAGGACAAGGACATGTACGAGAGGATTTTCGGGGACGAGGAGAAGCTCAAGAAGTTTTTGAGGTGGAGAGTTCAGGTCCTTGAAAAGGGTATCAACGTCTTGCATTTTAAGCCGGGAGGGATCAACTCCATCATCCAAGTCACTGATCTCAAGGACATGCCCAAAAGGGAGCTCAGGGTTGCTTCAAATCAGATCCTTTCGCTGTTTCAGGACAACTACCCAGAAATGGTGGCCAGAAAGGTGCTTAACTCTTGCTTAATTCTCATCTGGGTAGTTAATTATGTTGTGGGATTGTGATTTTTGAGATGATTCTGATGTGGGTTTTTTGTTTGTTTGTTTTGGGCTTCAGATTTTCATCAATGTACCCTGGTACTTCAGTGTTCTGTATTCAATGTTCAGTCCGTTTCTGACCCAAAGAACTAAGAGCAAGTTTGTGATATCCAAGGAAGGAAATGTTGCAGAGACACTCTACAAGTGAGTCCTTTACATACCAGAAAAAGAGTTCTTCACTCTGTTGTGTACTGGTTATCAAATTTGAAAAACTGTTCTTACAGCGAGTTAATTAATTGAGAATCTTTCACTGTGTCGGTTGTTGTTACCTTCCTTTTGTTTAAAGGGGTTAGAGATTCCCAACTGGGTCTTGATTCACTTGCTATGTTTTCCATTTTTGTTTTAGAGGTTTATTCATTTTCTTGATTTTTTAAACACTTCAGCCCTGCAACTCTGTCCTTGCTATTTTAAGTCGATTTTCCACTTACCAGATATAGGTCCTGCTATTCTGAAACAGGTTTATTAGGCCTGAGGATGTTCCCGTTCAGTATGGTGGACTGAGTCGACCCAGTGATTTGCAAAACGGTCCTCCCAAACCGGCTTCGGAATTCACTGTCAAAGGAGGAGAGAAAGTTAACATTCAGATCGAGGGGATTGAGGTTCATTAATCCTTTCATACTATTGGCATACCATTGTCTTTCGAATCCCTAATTTTGAGCTTTTGAACTAGCTTTCGAGTTATAACAAGGTTGGTTAATTCCTCTTACTTTTGTGTTTGATTAGGCTGGTGCAACAATTACATGGGACATAGTTGTTGGAGGGTGGGACTTGGAGTACAGTGCTGAGTTTGTGCCAAGTTCACAAGGAAGCTACATTGTTGCCGTGGAGAAGCCGAGAAAAGTCGCACCATCTGAAGAAGCAATCCACAACTCCTTCACTCCAAAAGAAGCCGGAAAAATGGTATTCTCAGTTGACAACTCTGCTTCCCGGAGAAAAAAGGTTGCGGCGTACCGCTACATTGTCAGGAAATCTGCCTCTGTCTAGCTAAGCTTAACTCCAGTTATGATATAATTAGTAGTGTAAGGCTTGTTGTATTTTGGTTTCAGATGTCCTTTTTGAGGTTATGAACCTTGTTTTAGTCTAATACTAGTGTAATGTATAAGAATGGTGGTTTTTATCTTGTGGAAAGCATGGTAACTTTGGTTACCCAAGTCTAAAATACTGTTTATCAACATGAGAAAGAGGGACATTGTAATGTCTTGGTCACTCGGTATTGAAGGAAGAGCTTTTGCTTTTGTTTTTGGGCAGTGGTTCTTTGATAGAATAGAAAGCTTGGTCTGGTGTCCTGGTGGTCACATAAAATAGTGAATGGAGCTTGAAAGGGAATTTCTGGTTACTTGTCACAGTCTCTGTTTGATTTTCAAGGGTGTGTGGGTGTTGGGTATAACAAAAGGTTGCCAGAAGGTGGGGATGGGATGAATCATGAAAGATATTTGATCAGACACAGGAGTCGGGAGTGTGTTTTTGGAAGTATTGCTTCAGGATTTAGTATGTGATTGTGAGAATAAGGAGCGGTTTGGGCGGGTATAGCGAGTCCTATGGAGCGGGTTTGGTCACGGGTCTTGCAAGTGTAGGGTAAAGTGGCAACCTTTTAGGGTTGCTTAGCAAAATGTCCAAAAGACTTTGGACCAGAAACACAAGACTTGAGGCACCAGCTGAATCTACAAGACTCCCTGCGATGTGTAAACAAAGTAACAAACTGTTCACGTACAGATTCTTAATCAAAACTAGATCCGTACTATGGTGCTTTGAAATATTGAAATTTTTGAGGTATATATATGTAGTTACGGAATTTAGCCGACCCACAAAAGTTTGTACTGTTTTACTCTGTGTTATGAATCCATTGTAGATTCATTAAGAATGCAAGGAAGTTGCAATAAAGTCCTACGCTTAGTGCACTGGTGCAGGTTGACCAATGCCTCCATCAAAGATTGGGCCAGCATAGCAATTGGAAGTACGTAGCAGAGTCATTGAGATCAAACCCAAGATTCTATATATGGAGTCATAGAGAACGTTATATTAAAAAGAGGATCTCATCTCGGCGTATAAGCTAACCATCATAATTGTTCATATATTAAGTTCTCATTTAAGGATCATTTTGACAACGAATTATCCAAATTGAAAATATTTAGTCATTTGATTACTACTTTGGTTTCAGTTTTATATGCTAGACTTTATTTGTTTTAAACCATACAACTAATAGATGACCAAGCAATCTCCGATTATGTTTGGTTGGTGCAACAATTACATGGGACATAGTTGTGATAGGGACATAGGGTCATAGGGTGGAGACTTGCAGTACAGTGCTGAGATTGTACCTACCACAGAAGGAAGCTACATCGTTGCACTACTGGAGAAGCCAAGAGAGATTGTACCATCTGAATAAGCAATCTACATTCTACAACCCCTTAAATCCAAAAGAAGCCGGCCAAATGGTTTTCTCGGTGGAAAATTCTCTTCTACGAGAAAAATGGTTGCTGCACATCGCAATATTGTTCGAAAATCCGCCTGTCTCTAGCCAAGTGTAACTTCAACTATGATATTTGGGTAGTGTAAGGTTTGTTTTTGTGTTTTGTGTTTTGGTTTCTTGCTACTGTCCTTCAGGAGTTCAGGGAGGCTTAATGAATAAGCTTGACTTCAACTATGATATATTGGTAGTGTAAGGTTTGTTTTTGAGTTTTGGTGTCTACGGGCTTGAGGGTGGCTTAATGAATGGTTGTGAACCTTGTTTTAGTCTAATACTAGTAATGTATGTAATGTATAAGAATGGTGGTTTTTAAGATTCTTATTGAACTTGGAAATTAAACAAAGTAGTTACACAATCGTAGTATTTATTTTCTCCTTGTTGAAAGACTTCTCAAGTTCGAAGCCACCTTGATGAAATAGATGAATGTAAAACCAAATAAGCAACGAAACAAAAGAAGAGGCATGTCTAGTAATCACATTATATAAGAAGAGGCATGTCTAGTAATCACATTATATTGCATAGTCATCCCAGTTAGTAACCGGTCGTTGAATCCATAACGGTTGTCCTCAGGGGCGGAGCCAGAAACATAGGGTTAAAAAATAGTAGTAGAAAAAACAAGTAATAGTAATAATAATTAGTGCTGCAAGCTAGAATTAAACCTTGGAAAAAATCTAAATAAAAAATCTACTGTTAACTTGATTCGAACCCAAGATCTGTAATGTAGCTATAGCATGGCAGACCACTGCACTATCCCAACCATATGTGCTATTTGATCACTTAATTATATATAACTATCCGAAAGTTTACTGGGGCACGGGACCCAGTGTGCCCCAATGTGGCTCCGCTACTGGTTGTCCTCCTGGATGAGTAATAGGTTTGTCTAACAGTTCCTCCATCTTTTCATCTTCCATATTAAAAATGAAAGCAAGGTCAAAGTTTCCATTTATAAGTGATTGCCACCATTCTTTGAACCAATTACTGTAAATTCGACATCTAACCCCGAAGTATATGCAATTGACCAATAGGGCGAATAATAATGAAACCCTAAAGCCCACGGGTTAAAACAAAACAAATCCAAATCGAACTAGAAAACCTAAAATGTTGAAAAATAGTAAATTGCAATTTTGAGGCCCGAAACCATCCCGAAAAGCCCCAAAAAGCCCACATGTCGTGGCAAAGTGACGAGTTTTGTTTTTAGCGCCGTTCCCTTCTCAAAAAGGTATAGCAATCAAGATTTTGACACCGAACGCGAAGTTTGCAGCAACCCGATTTTTCCTTTTTCACGATCAATCTTTGATCCTTGTCGCCATCCATTCTACATCGATTGCCCATAATATGTATTAGCACAAGTCTATCTCCATATCTCCTTCACGTCTCTATCCCTAACAATTATCTCTAGTATAATTATCTCTTATCTCTTAAAGAGTTTCATCATAAGTATAATTGCACAAACAGACTATTACACAGTCTTTCACATTAATTGAATACATGAAAAAGTTTCCAAGCCATTCACAATTTTACAATATGTATGTTTATATGTATAGGGCTCAATGTATGACACTCTTCCCTTTCTTTTGTAGAATTTGGATTCTCAAATCTCAAATATTTAAGCAATGATAGGGACCTCAATGAGGCCTGAAATTTATGGCCTCAAATCCTAAGTGTCATGTCATGTAAGTAAATACAAATTTTATTTTCAATTGGACATAATATATCTCGCCACATCAAACTATTGCAACACCAATTTTATCCTCTAATATTTCCCTATGTTTTTAGTTTTGTCTAATTATAATAATTTTCTTGTATTAGGAACCTAGGCACTTGTGTGCACTCTAGCTCTCTCTCTAGTGCCTCCGGCGTTGTAACGCCCCAAACTGCACCTCACCAGTTTGAGCACGTCACAGTGCCGCGAGTCTTTAAAACATAAATCGAACGCTCGACTTACATTCTAGAGAACCGCTAGGCATTTTGTTTGAAAACTTTTTATAAAAACACAGCAGAAGCTACAAATACTTTTGAGGTGAAAATTCGTTTCATTCGTCTAAAGCTTGGAATTAGTGTTCACACAGATGGTACGAACTTCAAAGAACAAGAGTGTGACTAGATTTGGCACACAGTCGACTGTTCACAAGTCTCGGAATACGAAGTTCAAGGAATAGAAAGGTAATTTACCGAATTTGTTCTGCACACTCAGCTCCGTCCAATATTGTTTCGTTACCAGTGCACAGTACCTGCATCCAAACTGTTGTAAGGGTGAGCTTTCGTCCTCGCTGCTCTACAGGAACTCTACCACAACTAGGTTTGAAACCAGTAAATATATATTTGGGATCCCAGTATGAAAACATGCTTAAACCGAGTGTTTTAAAGAAACAACAAACTTTAATGTTTTTCAACTTGAAAACTGATGCATGATGCTTAAACAACTACGGCGCCAAATCCAAGTTTTACCTGATGGCCGGTCCCATAGACCCACTACACGACCTTACCTCAATTTAATTTATCACCAGGTAAGCGTAGCGAGAGCGTCCGCTACATAGCTACACACACGGTTCGGGTCGTCATTGCGATTGCTCACCGTCCGACCGGTGTAACTAACCCTCCGGAGGTTTTGGGGATCGAACCCAAGGAAGTCAGAGCCACCCTTCGCTCTCAAGCCATCACATTTCTCACATGGTTTGGTTAGTATGCATTGCATTTGAACATAACCAAACCATACCAACTAACATGCATCATTTAATAACAATATAAGAAAATCACTAACCGAGGAGAGTCCTGAATCCCTACCTGGATTCCGATGCTTTCTCTCACGCACTCCGAGAGTCACGAACCTTCCGTTCCTCAGGTAACTGGAGTCCTAGATTCCGACATTCCGACTGTTAATATCACATTGAACAATTATATGAAATCTCGACGATTAATAAATCCTCCAACCAACTTTTCCTGGTTTGACCAGGAGTTGACCAATTTGACCACGTTTGACCAATCGCTACAAATTCGACAATTATCCCAAATTATCGAACATTTTACTTGGAACTAGAATACTAATCAACTCTAACGAATCATGTCTTTAATGACACTAATTTACTTTCATATAAGGTGCACCCAACTAAGGGCACCCAATAAATTTCCTTTACCTTCTTACTAGCATCTCTTTTCCTTTTCAATACTGATTTAGTTCCATTCTTAATCCCATTCTAACTAATATAACAGTTCTAGTGATCGTACTCTAGCATTGCAGCTCAAAACCTGACTAGTCAACACCACACACAACTAGAAACACTTCTGTAAATCCAACAATTCCATTCCAAATACAAGACTTAACCATGAATTAATAAATTCCGACTCATGTTTACAGTCCAATAATCAAACTTAGTCAAAGACCATATGCAACAACTCAGTTTCCGAACTCTTTTCTTTCGTACAGCAGATCACCACACAACAACCCAACACTAGGCTCAACTATTTACACTTTAATACCAACACTAGTCTTGATAATGACTTATTAACTCCACCACAGTGGATAATCACATACATAACACAAATACACACATATCGGGTATTTGATCTCAGCCTAAAATTGACAGTAGATCAAACCCACGAACCAACTCGAGTTCACCATTTAAAATTAACTCAAATGGAGATTAAATATATTTCATTCCTTTCCTGGAAACATAGTCCTCGTCATGGTGGGGAGATAATCATGCATGTCATCACCTTCCAAATATTAAAATCAAATAATCATGCCATGATCATCATTTTCAATTCCAACCGTGAGAAACAACCCATTCTGCACAATCAACCAACATAGCATAATTCCAAGTCTGGGTTTTACAATTTACCTTTGCTAATTCCCGTGTCGCGACCACAGCCCAATTTGATTGACAGAGCTTCTAAGTCAACATCCATCTCTATTCAAACATCAGGACAACAGTAGAAATTCACGTCTCAGAGCTACCACAACAGCCGTCGACGTTGACGACCGCGACGAAGCCAAAATCAACCCAGAACACAAATCGTTAAACTTGACCGAATTCAAAAACTGATTTGATCAACACGTAGAGCACGACGAGAGGATCCATTTTCTTACCTCATGCAGATCATCCCGTCGCCGGAAACAGCTGAGAATCCGCCGGGAAACACCAAGCTTCCTGGCTTCAGTTCTCTTCCCAGAGATGCTGACTGGACAATCATATCTAACCCCATAAAGACGTCGGCGACGAGGAGAGGAAGTCATTGGCGCCATTGTGCCATCGTGAGGTGGCCGGACGGAAGAGTTCCCGTCGGACCCAATCGCCGGGTCGTCGATCGGGGTCGAAGGGTTGAGAACATTCTGGTGTGATCTGGCATGCTGACCTCCCTCTAGCCTTTATGTACTTAAATTCAATGGCTCAGATCAAGCGGTGGAGGATTTCGACGGACCAGATCACTCCACTAAATTTCTATTTACCTTTAATAATTTATTAAATTCAGAAATTTCTGAAAATTATCTCGAGCGCCTTGACGTTTATCGAGATCGTTAAACAGTTTGTCACACAATTCCCACTAAGCTTGATCCTTTTTTTTTTTTTGGTTTCCCGGGGCTCACAGGCGTAGTACCAAAGGAGGATCTCTGCTATCTCTATGTATTTGAACGTATAATGAGTAGGTTTATTTCTATGTACCCACTGTGGGTATTACCACTATCTTCTTATCTGTCTGTAGATGGCAGGGGAAGAGTATGTAATGGCTTATTTTGACTTATGATGAATATATTTTTCGCCCCATAGGGCTTGACTCAAAAAAAAAAAATGACATTAATAAATTTAGGGGGGTAAAATTTGCACACCCCAAATTATAATCTACACTCCCACTATCTAAATTTAATATATTTTATACTTCTTACAACTGCACTTCCCGTTTTGCCCCTTTCTTCTCTTCTTTATTTTATGTTTTTTTTCCAAGGAAGACAGAAATTCTAATACACCATTTTCTTTGGGACTAAGTTGAAGGGAGCCGAACTGAGAAAATACACAAATCATCACCACCTTAAGTGAAGTGGGATTTGGTTCAGGACTAAGAGTCAGCTCAGAGCTCATGGGATTTGGATTCCATTTGGAATTTACCTCATGTATTCATTTTCAACTCTCCAATCTATTAAAAAAAATAATTGTACACTGAAAACCCTAGCGAGATTCTCTCTCGACCCTAGCGACTCTCTCTACAAACTCCAGTGCCCTTAGCGGCATTCTTATCATCTTTCAACTCTCTCCAACTCTCTCCCATCTTCCATGGCTTCTATCGACGTAGTGACTGTTAGATTTGCCGCCTCTCTGGCACTTGCTGACTGAGGAAGCGCTCCGGATCTGGGGAGGATTGGAGGAAGACCTGTTCGTAGGTCTTCTTAATCTTTTCTTCTCGGCAAGCCGCCAGTTGATCCCTCTGCTTTCAAATCTCACTTTCTCCGGACGTAGATGCTTGACAAGGAATTTAGGGTTCAGGAACGAGCGGATAACCGCTTCCTATTTTCTTTTGGATATGTGCGGGATCTGAACAAGGTACTAAAGGGTGGTGTGTGGTGTTATGATCAGGCTCCGGTCTGTCTAGAGGAATATGATGACATTCTGGCCATCGAGGACGTTCCTATGAAACATATCAGAATTTAGTAGGAGTGGGCATAACAAACCGGAAATTCGGTAACCGACCCGACCGCACCGAATTTTCCGGCTCGGTAACCGAACCGACTGAAAACGGTGTCTTTTTGACGTCTCACAGAACCGAACCGGTTCATAACTGTTCGGAATCGGTTCCAGGTGTTAAACCGACCGAACCGCATTTTTATTTAATTTAATTTTTGAATTAATTTTATTACTTGTCTAATTATGATTGGTCATAAACCAAGCTTACATAGGCTTGTATCCACTCGATCTGCAGAAACCCTAATACCTGGCCGCACAACCTCATTTGCCAAAACACTCTCTCAGTCTCTCTTCAGAACTCTCTCGACCTCTCCCGACTCTCCCGACTCTCTCGACCTCTCCCGACTCTCTCAATCTCTCTCAACCTCGCCCAACTCTCTCAATCTCTCTCGACCCATCTGCTCCGATCCCATCTTCTCTCTCGGCGGAGAACCTGCCAGGGTAAGCTCTCTAAATCTCCGATCTACTTCATCTCTAAATCTCGATCTCTCTCGACCTCGCCCAACTCTCTCAATCTCTCTCGATCCATGTTTAGATGTTTAGAGTTTAGATTGTTCTTCTAGAAAACTTATCACAATATCAAAAATTCAAAATCAAATGAGGGTTTCGAAATGCGATTTGGGGCTTTTTATTACAACTCGGGTTTTGATATTCTTACTAAGGTTTTGGGTTTCAATATTGATTTGGGGCTTTATGATATAAATGGAAATTTGAAATTAGGGTTTTTGCGCTTCATTGTTGTTCTGGGTTTATGAGTCTCATTGGGGCTTCTGTTTTGTATATGTAGATTATGGAAGGGATTAGCGCAACTCCGACTGCAGATTCCAATATTGGAACTACTCCCACACCAACTCCTTAGCCTACAGTTGATCAAGGTGCAGCACCAGTTCCAGCAGTTGCTTCGAATTCTAACTTTCAGATTTCTTGCATTTTGTTAACGTTGCTTCGAATTCTAACTTTCGATGTAATTGACTATTTTGTTGCTTTCTGTTGGGATTGTTGAATACTTGAATACTTGTATAGATCCAGCCGAAGGGAATTCTGATGATGAAGATTGAAGAATGGAGGCCGAAGCAATTTTCCGGCATGTAATGTTTTAGACTTTCAGTTTGTTATTTCTTGTTTGGTTTTATGTCTATGAACTATGAAGTTTGATGGTGTGTATCGTGTTGAACTGCACATTGTAGAATTGATGTTTTCATGAAGTGTTGAACTGTTGATTGTTCAACTGCAGTTTCACTTGCAGTTTGGAACTTTGGATTTTTGAACTTTCATGAATGTTTTTTACTTTTTTTAGAAGAACTTTCGATTGTTCAAATATTCGGTAACCGGCCCGCACCGAACCGCATTTTGGTGTAACCGAAAAATGCGGCCCAACCAGAAGAAATTCGGTTGCGGTTCCAAAAAAAGGCAAACCGCAAAATAAGGTGCGGATGCGGTTTGGGCCTCAAACCGGGCCGAACCGCACCGTGCCCAGGCCTAGAATTTGGGTTAGGGTTTCTGGCATCCCTCCTCTCTATGAGGAACCAGACAACCTCATACTCATTGGGAGCCTTTTAGGAGGCTACTTGGACTATGACAAGCAGGAATTTTGTAAAGGTATCATCCGCATTGTTTTTTCTCATGATATTTCTAAACTTGTTCTCTTGAAGCGTCGAGTTTTTCTGGCCCCAGGTGTTAAGCCTATCCTCCAATTCTAGATTGAACATCTTAAGGGTCGTTGCCCTCAATGTGGACTTCTTGCACACTCTGGTGAGAAATGCGAGGAACCCAATGCTGTGGTTTCTACTCCTAGGGTTTTGAGGTTTGGTGGCAGTCCTTCTACCTCCGGTGGAGGCTTCTCTTTCTCGGCTCAGAATAACGGGGACCTACCTTTGCCATCATCTACTCTGTTGAAGAAGAAGAAGCCGGTCATTAGGCGATTGGAGCGATCATCTTCTGATCTTACTGCTAAGGAGGATACCGTGACTAACACGGCAGAGATGGAAGGAACGAATTGTGAGACTGTGTTGCAGACTTGCAGGATCACATCACTACGGTGGATTCAGGGCTTTCTTCTAAACCTGGATCCGAAGACCTACATATTGCTCCCAAGCAAGCTGTGGATAAGCAAAATTTGATCTAAAAGAAGAGATAGAGCTCGTCAGGAAGCAAGTGTACCTTCACCGAAGAAGTTCAAGACTATTCTTGGAGGCAAGCTACTCACACTACATGCTGATGCACTTGGCTTAGTTGAAGCTGAGGATGATGTTACTCTTGTGAAACTGAAGAAGAAGATGGGTCGATTGCTTGCAAGTAAGAATAAAGGCCCTAGGTCCCAAAAGAAGGTGGGGATAACTCATTTACGCCTCACCTATCCATCTGCTACAACTGTTCCAGAAGCTGGCCCTAAAGAAAAGGGCAAAGGAAAACCCTAGGGTTTTCCTCTCTTTGTGTCTAGCAATTGAGGTAAAGTCTGGTGCTATGTAGGTTGGCTTCTCTAGTCGTACACCAATTGAGGTCTCTAGGCGACTAGGGTGGCCATGGCAAGAACTTATATAGTTTTGGAGTTTTGTTTCTTTGGCTAGGCACTTTAATAATTGTGCGTATTTGTTTGCAATGAGGGTCACCTGTCATATGTTTGGCTGCTTGTGTCATTTGAATTTTGTTGGTATAAGACAGCCTATGATGTACGTGCCTTCTGGCCATGGATAAGTAATGAAGTTATCTATTTCTACAAAAAAAAAAACTCTCCAATTTATTAAACCCAGAAACTACAATCCAAGAATTGCAGCCAAAAGTGAAGATATAAGTTAAAAGTCTCACTTGGTTCCCCAGAGGCATTTCGTCGAACACCTGGAGTGCAATTTTCACCTTTATTGATTGTGTTGATAAAAGAGGCCCTTTGATTTTCTTGCATCGAGAAGGGTCTTCCTTAAGCGTTTTCTTCTAGAGTCTCTTCCACTGGGCCTTCCATAAGCTTATGAGTCTCACTTTCAGCATTACCATCCTTATCACTGCTAGTGGCTGAAGACCCACTTTCTAGTTCAAAGTATTGACATAAAATGTACAAGGGTACGTCCTCATCTTTGGACTATAAGCAATTGTTTTCAGAATTAGAAGTTGCAGACAAGTTAAGATGGAGAGAACGAGAGAGATAGAGAATTGGTGGTGATGGAGGAGGGGATAAAGCGTGATGAGGACAGCCTCATTGAACTGAGTTACATATCTCAAAGAGAAGAAGCGTGTTTCATTTTGGATGGAATACAAGGGTAAAAAAGGAAGGGTCATACATACAATCATAAAATATATTAAATTTAGAGGGTGGGAGTGCAAATTTCAATTTGGGGAGTGTAAATTTCACTCTCCTAAATTTAATTAGGTGACAAACAAAAATATCAGCTATGTTGTAGAGAAACGGTAATTGAGAGAGAATTGCTGTGTGTTCTCATTGATAATAGGGACCTCTTTATATAGAGGATTACAATACATAGAGTCTGAATCATACAAGGATAGATAATCTCTAGATTCTTCTAATTAAACCCTATTACCACTAGGTCAAGTAACCTAGAGTTTGGGGCTAAACACAAATAGAGATATCCTTAAACACTTCCCCTTGTGTTGTCCAAACGCGGTGCTTCTCTCGTTGCCTCTTTAAAAACCTAGCCGAGTAACAAAAACCTAGTGGGACAAAAATAACCTCGGTCAAAGGGGAAAAAGAGCACAACACACCCTTCACGTTTCGAGGTGAACATGTAGATATCTCCCCCTGATGTCTGCGCCTCCCCCTGATGACTACGATCATGGGAGTTCAGATAATTTCCATAAGCCAATTCTTGCCACATGTTTCTCGAACGTGGATTTGGGCAATGACTTAGTAAACAAGTCTGCCACACTGTCCTCAGATCGAACCTAGTTCACTTTGATCTCGAGGAGAGTCTGATGTAGCCTTGCCTCATTTGTTCAAAACAAGCAGCATTACCCTAAATGCTCGTAGGCTCATCTGTTGTAGACTTCAAACCACAATTGTTCGAACATGCGTAATTATGGATCTAATCCATATATATATATATATATATTCAAGAACCTCTTCGTGAAGAGCAATGATCTCTGCATTGTTCGAAGACATAGCGACTAGGGTCTGTTCTGTAGACTTCCAAGATATCATGGTCTTTACCCATGGTGAACACTTAACCATTTTGGGAATGACCTTTGTGTGGGTCAGAGAGATACCCAATATCAGCAAAACCTTCCAAAACACATGTTGTTTTGGGATGGGGATAATGGACGCAGGCTAGTGTTGGCGGCTTTCCGGGTGTGTGATGGGTCCGAATCCATTATCTTTCTGTAGGGATAGAACAAGCCCATATCAATCATACATCTCAAGTATCGGAAGATATCTTTTACACCAATCCAATTGTGTCGCGTTGGCGCAGAGCTATATCTAGCTAACAAGTTCATTGTAAACGAGATGTCTGGTCTTGTGCATTTAGCTAAGTACAATAATGCGCCTATTGTACTCAAGTAAGGCACTCCTGCCTCTATCACATCTTCATTATCATCCTTCGAACGAAGAGGGACTATGATGTAGGACGAGAATGGACCCAGTTTAGCCGAAAAACCATAAAAGTAAAGAAGCGGTGTAGAATCAAGAAGAGTGATTGGAAAATAGGTAACTCACACGTAATCAGGTTACTAGCTGCTGGAATATTCAAGAAGATTTGGTTTTGGACTTTTCGGGTTTCTCGTGCAAAAAGTCAGGTTTTGATTTTGAATCATATTTGACTAACTTTTGGCCAGAATGTCCGTTTGAAACGCATGATACCTTTTCAGAATGGGAACGACGAGATCTTCAAGACTCACTTTAGTGAGCCCTATCAGATTTAGGCCAAAATGTATCGTCTTAATTATCCGATTCGTGATTTAATATTTTTAGGTTAGTTTTACATTCTTTTTATTTTAGGTTTTCTAGTTTATTTTGGATTTGTTTTGTTTTAATCCGTGGGCTTTAGGGTTTCATTGTTAGTCGCCCTATGGTTTCTTTTCCCATATATAAGCAACTTTAAACGGCTGCAGAACTATCTTTTATCATATTATCAATCAAAATTGAGAGTTTTCTCTTTTATCTCTGGTGGACTCCAGAATCTTTGTTTCTCTTTTATCTCTGGTATCAGAGCCAGGTTTACAAGAAATAAACCTAGGTCTAAAACAAAGATTCTGGAGTCCACCAGAGATAAAAGAGAAAACTCTCAATTTTGATTGATAATATGATAAAAGATAGTTCTGCAGCCGTTTAAGGTTGCTTATATATGGGAAAATAAACCATAGGGCGACTAACAATGAAACCCTAAAGCCCACGGATTAAAACAAAACAAATCCAAAATAAACTAGAAAACCTAAAATAAAAAGAATGTAAAACTAACCTAAAAATATTAAATCACGAATCGGATAATTAAGACGATACATTTTGGCCTAAATCTGATAGGGCTCACTAAAGTGAGTCTTGAAGATCTCGTCGTTCCCATTCTGGAAAGGTATCATGCGTTTCAAACGGACATTCTGGCCAAAAGTTAGTCAAATATGATTCAAAATCAAAACCTGACTTTTTGCACGAGAAACCCGAAAAGTCCAAAACCAAATCTTCTTGAATATTCCAGCAGCTAGTAACCTGATTACGCGTGAGTTACCTATTTTCCAATCACTCTTCTTGATTCTACACCGCTTCTTTACTTTTATGGTTTTTCGGCTAAACTGGGTCCATTCTCGTCCTACATCAGACTACGAACGATCATGGGGGTGCTTGAAGGTTTGACCTTGTCAAAATGCCTAAGCATCTATCAACACGATGCTCAAGTTCTAAACCGAGACATAATCGTGTTCTCCCAAAATCCTTCATCTCAAACTCGGATTTCAAGTGTTCAGCGGTTTCCCTTAACTCTTTAAGGGCTTCTAATGAAGATCATGTCCAACATGAACCGCGATAAAATCCGAAACTTGTTATGGAACGCGTGGGCATATCCCTTCCCCATCAAGTAGTCACTTTAGTGAGTGTTTCAATCTTATTGTAAACGCGCTTCGTGGTCTAGAGCCACTTGACTTAGGTAGATGAAGTTCACCATGAACCTTCATGTATATTCCGTATCTAGATCCCCATAGAGATACGTAGTGACCACCTTTATAAGCTGCATGTTCAGTTATTCGGAAACTACCAAATTAACAGGGTAGTGGAGTGTAATGACATCTATTACGAGATAATATGTCTCATCGTAGTCCATTCTAAGGCGTTTTGTGAGAAGCCTTGCGCCATAAGGCAAGATTACCATCTCTTTTTCTCATCAAGCTTTCTACCGAAGATCCATTAGTCAATAGGTTTTATGTTATGAGGTGTTGGCATCACTGGCTCAAAAACCTTCCTCTTCGTTTAGAGAATCTAACTTAACCTGGATCGCATCTTTCTATTTAGGCCAAATTTCTCTACGTTGGCATTCATTCATCGACGAAGCATGGTTCGATATCATCAGACTCAACAAACTCATGCGCAACAAAATGCGCAACTACATCATCAATTATGATGGAGTTTCTATCCCACATCTCATGTACACTAGTGTAAGTTTCATAGAGCTCTATATTCTCAGGAATAGGTTCTGACATTGAGGCATCCTCCAACGATAACCATAACCCGGAAGATACTCATGAGACGGATTTTGAGTGTCGATGATCTAAGGATTGGTTTGTGCCAAGGTATCCTTCGAACCCACGGGCCTCCCACGCATCTTATCTGGGGCCATGGCCTGTAACACCAGAGTGCCACTCTCTTTGGCGTTGGCGCCATGCCTACCTCCGTGTAGGGTGGCGCTACGTTCTCTCGTACGGACGTCCTTCCTTGCAGGCATGTTTGCAACATATTTGTGTGATCTCGTCACTTTAATAGGGATCAAGATGAGACATAGTGGGGATAGACCACGACAATTCATGTCGTTCCTGCTGAACATCTGTGTTCTTATCTCCCCCTAATGACAGGAAGACTGTTTCATCAAAGTGACATCCGCAAATCTAGTGGTAAGGAGATCGCTTTGCAAGGGCATTAAGTGGAGGATGATTGTTGGAGTCTCAAATCCAACTGAGTTGCCCATTTGTCTGTAAGGACCTATCATAGTGCGCTATGGCGGCGCAATGGGCACATAAATGGCTCACTCAAATGTACGCAAGTACAAAATACTTGTACCCAGTCACTAGCTGTAACGCAGGGGTACATTGGTAGGTCGTAGATGAATTAGCATAGCTGCATGCGATATTGCATCACCTCAAGCGGATATATGGAGAGTGGTGCGCATTACCAATGTTCGGACTATCATTGTAGTCGTTTCCGCGAGACCAATTGGGTGTGTACATGGGAATATGATGTCCAACATCAGTCCTAATGCAATAACCATCGAAAATCTTTGATGTAAACTCTCCAGCATAGTCAAATCCAATTGACTGAATATGATGATTCGGGGAGTGAACCCGTTGTCATATGATATGTGCTAGGAGTGTAGCATAAGCAGCACTACAAATGGACAATGGCACAACAAGTAACCAGCGTGTTCGCGTGTCAACCAACATCATGAGATATTTAAACGTCAGCAAGTTGGTTGAATCAGTCCATAGAATCCCCATGGATTTGATGTAAGAACATAATGAGTATTTTCATATCCTTTGCGTAGGACGGTCTCAGTCCTAATTTCCCGAATGAACTGGCTTTGCAAAATGAGCAAGAGGCCTTAAAAGCAACCAATGAGGATTTTGGTTGGGCCTGAGCGTCTGTAGCGCTATTAGAAGCAAAATGGGTGACTACATCTCCCATCATGGCGTTGGAGCCATGAAAATTAGCATGTATGGCGTCACGGCCACTCGGAGGAATAACCATGGCGTTAGCTCATGGTTGGCGCCTTTTATGGCGTCATCAGATTCTTGCTTTGTTTTGCTCAAAAGGATGGATGTCCGTGTGAAGTCGTTAGTAGACGGATCATCATATAATGACCAGGATGACCTATCCTGTCGTGACAAAGCCAATATGTGTCTATATCCAAGAGATCTTCTCTCATAACTTTATTGGATTTAATGGCTCGAATAGTGATATAGAGTCCACTAGAGAGATACATAAACCTCTCTAAGATGCGCCTTTGTTCGCAATCGTTAGAGGTATTGCAAAGGAACTCATCTCCATTCTCTACATGCGTTTTCGCATTTTCGCATAGAATCCGTTGGCTATTCATAGGGCAATTTGCCCTAAAAGCGTAAAAAGTTTCTGTGACAGTAATCAAGGTGTCATTTGGCAATGGGAACTTGGGCTATTCCATGTCCTCGAATTAATATTGATGGCCCAGCCATCGTAGTCACAAAGTAATATGCTCAGAATCAAAATTGAGTCATAATGAAAAGAACTCGAAAGTTTATTCATAAGCCAACGGAGTACATCATTGTTTCTTTGATCAAAGAAAACCTAATCCAATAAACTAGTTAATGCAAAACAATGGTAGTCGTCTAACTCTTTTCGGTAATTCCAATGTAAATGTGACTAGGTGAGTAGAGAGATGTCGGTGGAGCAAAGCTCGCTTAAGCACCACTTATCTCAAAACCTTCCTAGACATCACACTTACATTGAGTACGCCTACTTTGAAGAAAGACTAATATCATTGGCATCTACTACAAAAGTAATATGGCAATTGCCTACATCTCTTGGAAAATAAAAAGACTTAATCAAAATCACCAGTTTCTCGGTCTTGATCCTTGTAGTCTTCCACCCTTAGATCGAGATCGCCATCCGGATCTTGTTGTTCCATGTAATTTGCTTCCCTTGCTTCACGATACGTCTTGTATGCGTTTGTAACATTCTGGGGTGCTGTACATGCTTTGGCCCAATGTTCAGTTGATCCACATTGAAAACAAATATCATTATGGTCAGGCTCCCTTGATCGATGCGCCTTTGGGGTGCGATTTGGACGACCATTACTCTTGGTGACGTTACCATCATGGTCAGAGGCTCTGCCTCTCTCTCTCTTCACACGTTGACCTTCACGGTTCCGTGCACGCCTCTCTGGGTGATTTCCTTCCTCGTTAGGGCTAGAATATGGACCAGAACGTCCAGAATTGTCCCTACTCTTAGGTTTCGCTCCTTGTGTCCTCCCTTGGGGACGCAACTATAGTCAGACTCCGGAATAGACTTGGTTCCCATGGGTCTAGCGTTATAGTTCTTCACAAGAATGTTGTCGTGCTTTTTAGCTACGTTCATGACGCCAATGAGCTCATGAAATCTTGTGATACGTCCTGGTTTCACATCAATCCGATAATTCTTTGAAATCATCAGGGCAGAGACGGGAAAGGTAGAGAGAGTCTTCTCGATCAACATCGTATCAGTTATGGCTTGGCCACAAAACTCCATTAGAGACTTGATACGAAGAGCTTCCGAGTTATAATCAAGCACAGACTTGAAATCACAAAAGCGGAGGCTATGCCATCGCACTTCTAAATCTGGAAACAGGGAGTCACGAACGTTGCCAAATCACTGCTCAAGTTCTACCCATAGCTTTCTTGGGTCTTCCTCATTGAGGTATTCACTTTGGAGCGCGTCATTCATGTGCCTTGTCATGAGAATGATGGCTTTAGCTTGATTTGCTTCAAAAGCAGTAGCTTGCTCAATGGAGAGCACGTTCTGACTAGGCTCTTGGATGGCTTCCAGAAGTCCATCAGCCTTAAGATGTTGGCGCACATCTCGGACCCACCTATGGTATCCTGCGCCTGTTGTTTTTAGTGGAACAAAGTTCAACTTGTTCAGGTAACTCATCTTGAAAAACAACACAAGATTAGGGTTAGTTTCGGAGCGAAAAAGGCTACCACGAAAAACTATTAAATTTCTGAGCGTAGTTGCTTCCAAGAAATTAGGGATTTTTTTAGCGTAGTCGTTTCCAAGAAAATCCGATTCCAAGAGGGGTTTTGGATTAGATCGAAACAACGATGTATATGGTCGATCGTTTTCTTCTCAACAAACTCTAAGTTTGGAGGACTCTACAAGCTCCAAGCTTGGAGTGAGCACGAACCCCCACAGTTCGGCTATTGGTCTCCCCTATGAAGAAGAAAGGGGGGTAGAAGAAGGGATGTTTGGAAGTCCTGAGAAAAGAAGAAGAAATTGAAAAACTTCAAAAACGGGAACTTTTAGAAAAGTTTACCTTGAAAAGTTGCCGGAAATCTTGAAAGGAAAAGTTGGCAGGAAAAAGTCGCCGGAAAAGTGGCAGGAAAAAGGTTGACCGGCAGATTTTTCCTGGTAATTGAGTTAAAATCTATAATCCTAGTATAAGAACCAAGCTAGAAACCCCAAAATAACGGTTAAACCCTAGAAATTAAGGCCCAATCCGGCCAGCACAATATCCACTGTGAGCTTGAAACGTACTAACAATTAAACAGTATTACTTAAAAAGCTAGCCTCATACTGAACCCTCGAAAACTGCATTTAACAAAATCAAAACCCCTAATTCCACTAAAGCATATATTCCAGATACTAGAGCAAAATGTAAATCCGAGTCAATTCCAAACATGGAATAGAAATAAATCTATACACAGAAACATGAAAGAGAAAGGATCTCTATATATATATATATATATATATATAGTGAGAATGTAGAAACAGAAATACCTCCAATAAAAGCCGGCGATCGAGTAAAATGAAGCTCTAAAACCCTACTCAACGACCAAGAAGGAAATGCTTCTGCCTCGAAGAGAGTGTGTCCGACGGTTTGATCTTATTGCTGATTTATGGAGAAAGGCTCTGCATTTCGAGAGCTTTGCTTTGAGGGAGGGAGGCACGGAGAAGAAATGGGCTCGCCAATTTGTTGAAATGAAATACCCACTTAAATGGGTTCAACCGCCTTGAGTTTTTGAAAGGGACATCTAGCACGTGTGGACCATTGGCAATTTTTGGAGGGAAATCTCTCACGTGGCAATTTTTTGATACACACAGCAGACTTTCCATGTAATTTAATTAGGAAAAAATTAATAAATATTTATTGATAAATTATTAATTTATTGATGTAATAATAATCCCATTAAAAAAATAAATTTTTTTTTAGTCCTCTGTTTGTCCAGACTGCTACCCTGCCACAATGTGGTTTAGAAATGAAGTATGATTAATCGATACCGGTATCAATATGATACACAAACATGATTTTACGGTATAGTATATAGACGTAGGCTCATGATTCAGTATCCCTTATTTACATTGCGCTTCTAAGTAACTAGCTAGTAAGAGAAATATGTACAATTTCCCCTAACCAATTCTAATTCAGAGCCCCTTTTCTTTAATATTTGGCAGGTAGCTGAATTGCACTATAGAGAAGGTGCTGGTAGACATCAAAGCAAACATATATGGAAATGTTCTAAGCAGCTGGATATTGATTCTTTAAACCCAGATTGCAAATCATTCTGTTAAGACCATATTTTTGGTCTTCAGATTAAGATACTGTTGACAGGGCAATAGGAATATCTCATTGAGAACCGATTAATGAGCTTCAACCTCTTCAAAATCCTTCGATGTTTTCCGCCAAGTCAAAACGTTATCATATCGTGAAACATTCAAAATGGAATTTACTCTTGTAGAACCATCGAGATCACTCAACCCATCTTTTGAGTCTTCTGAGATTTTGCTATTTACAACAGACATTTCGGTGCCTCCTTCATCGGTTGGAACATTCGATTTAGTGCTGTAATAAGAAACAAGCGCCGGATCATTTACTCTTCCCCGGCTCCCGTGAGACATTGAGTGAGATAAAGAAGGTTGGTCTTTCAGGAACAAGCATATAACTGAGCAGTCATCCATTTTAGATTCTGGATATTTTCTTTTCCATGCTCTAACAGCTCGCTTGACTAACAACTTCGCTGCTGTAGATCGCTTCTTTGCAGAAGCAACTATCTTTACCACATTAGCGTTTGACAAAGCATCCCATACCTGCAGAAATCACCGTGTCACATTATTTAGTGAACAAATTTAATGACTCTAGCAGATCATTTAACATTCATGTTCACAACACCACTTTATCATTACCAAGTAACCTGGTCATGAAGTAACAAAGTTTTTGTTCCTACCCCATCAGTTGCCAAGACCACAAATTCATCATCGCTTGTGATGTTTTTGTAGCAAACTTCAGGAATGGAGATAAGGCCATAATCTTTGAGGCAGAAATCTCCAAAGGCCCGTGCCATTGCTAGACCAGGGCAGTCTTCATCCGGCATCCATAATCTGTACACTTCCGGTTCTTCATCCAATGCAAAAATTCTGCCGTTGCACTTTTTAATTCTATCTGCTTCACCTGAGTAAGTCAATAGCAAAAGAAAGAATGAAGATGATGCCAATTATACCTAATAATAACTTGGTCACTTGCTCATGCTTCAGAAAGCTGTTAGAGCAGAATTATACTCACTTGGAGTATCCGGTTTTAAATCAACTGTGAGTTGGACAGGAACGATTTGATTATCCTCTCCCCTAGTGCCAAGAACTGCACGAGAATCCCCCAAGTTCGCAATTACCAAGTGATCACCCTGAAAATCCACACATTATAAATTCAAAAAGGAATGCTTTTTGTTTCAATTGTTTTTCTTGTAATGCAAATTTGAGTGGCAAATTGTGTTATACCTGTTTAACTACATTTACAGCTGTTGAACCACTGCAGAAGCTATCGATGGTTGAATCGAGGCTAAGCTCTTCGTCCATATCCTTGAATGATTTAACAAAACTGGCTTCCCATGAAGAAAGAGACAAATCTTGACTGCCTTTACTTATGGGGTTTGTGTTGTTTTCTTGATTGAAGAAACTTGAGGCAGCATTAGCATTGTCGAAAATGCCAGTGTTAAGCTGGTAAATTTTGACAACTTGGGAGAGCTTTGAAGGTAAATTGTCACGTACATATCGCGCTATCTTATGACCATCAGGGCCATGGCCATCAAACACACCACAGAAGTACATGTCCTTCTCAGCAAAATCCTAATGAAAATGGAGGTTAAACATTAAATTCATGGATTTGTTAATGGAAGAAAATGATAGCATAGGGGTATAACGGGTTCCTAGGCTGAAGGTGGCTCATCAGTATTGAAGTTATATGAAGAATTTCATGGATAATAATAGCAAATGAACTGGTTAAAGAACCTAGAAAATGTTAAAAGAACAAATGTAGAAAAAATAATATATATGAGATCATTAATCACCAAAAAGGAAAAATCCAACCAAAAGCAAAAAAAAGTGAGCACAAATGGATGCTTAACAATAACAGAAATGGAAAACTACTAAAATCAATCTAAGATAAAATTTGACAAAGAGGAGCTTCATGTAGAACAAATTATCAAAATTCAATTACCTCCCAAACTGTCATAGCATCTTGATTGATCCCCTTTTTTCCTTGCTGAGTGTACATTGAAATGTACCTAGAAGAGCCTTGCATTCTTATCCGGGCTCCATTGTCCCCATACTTTATATTGTTATCATCATCACCCTCATATTCAGTACTATCCTTACAATAACGATCATCCTCTATGTTATTCCCATAATACAAGGCATCTTTGGTGCAGCAACCTCCCATATCTATCGAAATAGGTTAGGTCGGAGGTTCGATTCTTTTACAATGTGACCCCAACCAATATCCAAACAAGCTGGAGAAATGCCAGAAAATGAAGCTTAATTTCTCTGACCCCCAAAAGGCAAGAAATGTTGTAGGAAGAGGCAAATTAAGGGGATCAAATGCGGGCTATAAATATGGAGCCAAGAATTAGCATCAATCAATAAAAAAGAACAAGAATGAATAAAGAATAATCAATCACGATTTTCTGTGCTTTGGTTGAGGATCAAGAGCATGACAGAAAAAATGAAAATTTGGGAACGAAAAGTTGCATGCTCCTCCCCGTTTGGATATTGTGGGTTTTTTCTTAGAATTTCGACGTGCTCATCTCAACCCATGTTTAAGTCAAAGAGCTGGTTGCAACAAACCCTTGTTCTTGTTAGGAAATGGGGTAGATAATCCTACTTTTACTTATATCTACATATGAATCCTATATTTAAAGTGCACCACATGAATTTGTGCTATATGGACATGTATCTTAATATCTTATGTGAAAAAATTGACATGTTAAGGATTGATATTGTATTGTTAGCGACTTGTTATACGTTATTTCTTATTTACCGTAATAAAAATTAATGTATCAAGAAATGATAAAGTTAGATCAAAACATAATGTTCGTAAACAAACTACTGACTCGAGAGTGAAAACCTTAATATATGTATGTTCAACTTACTAATCAGAACCATCCATTCTGTTTTGGCTAACTGCATGTAAACCAAAACAGTTTGTATTCTCAAAGCATTGTGGTTATTCGTTGATTTAGCCAACTAGATTATTAGTTTGACTTGATCACAACCATCTATATATATGCAAGAAGAATTTCATTATACACCCAATTTCACTACACATATTAGATAAACCTACCTATAAAATTCTTTTAATATACACCCAAATCTATTAACTAGGTACATCTAAAATAAATAAAAAACCTATTAATTAACTAGGATAATCTTGTATTCATGCGAGCCTCTAAGGGCGTTTTGTAGTACGACGTAGTAGTTTGTAACCTGCTTCCTGTATAAGTTTAGTACCCCAAAGAAGAGTATTTAAAAAAAAAAAAAAGTAATTCTACATAAATAATATACAAACGACACCGTTTGTGAGAACAACCCCAGTGCTGCTCAATGAGCCGCTAATCCTCATCTCTAGGCATCCCTCCCAGCTAACCAGTATTGGAAGCACAACCAGAATTTAATTCTGTACTTCCTCTGTCCAAACTTTCTCCCAGACACCTACACTCTCTTTTGGCACTCCCATATCTTTGATCTAATGTTTATATATTGATAAGAACCATACGCTTAATTGAATCGCCCCTGCATAGCACAGAAATGCATTAGTTAGAAACATGGGAAACATACGTACCTCAATTTGAATAAAACAGAATGCATTAGTCGGAAACATATATACCTTCATTTGAATAGAAATTAAGAAAAACAAAAGAAGCGTAGTTTTTCAAAAGCATGGTAACTAATGGTTACATTCTCTTTCAAAACCAAATTGGCTTTAATATCAAAATGAAATATATTTTGTTCAAGTTAGTGTGCATCACAAAGAACAGGTTTTGATGGCAATTAGTTGGTCTTAGCCAAAACATTGAGATACAAAGACATTTGAAGCTTTAGCTACCTCTGCTTGATCACCAACATCAATGAGAAGTGCCTCAGGGAACAATTGGAACATTAAACCATTGATCATCTTTCAGAAATTGAAGACCTTCCTTGCAGTCATCTTATTGCGGCCAAGATTAAATCAAATTATCTTGCAAAACTGCCATCATTTTCTGATTGTACCTCGCTGTCACATGGCTTCTATGCCGTCCTTGTTGCCGTCTCTGTCGTGAGTCATCAACCTTTTACAATTAAGTGATAGATGAGCTGTAGTGTTAGGTATAGTGATAGATGAGCTGTAGTGAACTGTATGCTTTCTTTTTGTAATCCTATATAAACCTCAAAGTGTGAGATGAATATACATCAGACAATTAAGTCTCAAGTTATACTCGACTTGGTATCAGAGCGTCGATCCGAGAGGATCTTCCTTGCTTCAACGTCCGTCCAAGAACGATCTAACCATCTTCTTCTTGGACTTCGACGATTATTGTCAACCTTCTCCGATCATCATTCCAGTTTTCTCCAAGAAGCGGCGCTATCCTTCTCGAAGTCGTACTTTTTCACCAGAAGCAGTGCCATCCACCCTGCCCAGATCAGGTCATCTGTTCCTTTCAAGGTTGACTTCACCTTTCTACATCAGCTTCACTTTCAAGACCGGCCTCGTCTCTCCAGACCGCCTTCGTCTTCCTCCGGCGTCAAAGATCAGCTTGTCCAGTTCGTCTTTTTCGGCGCCGTCCAGCCAACTGAGCTAACTGCAGTTCCATCTCAGTTTCAAACATAATCCCTGCTCTGCCCAGACGTCGCTCTTCGTAGATCTTCAGTTCATCGCTCTCCAAAGATCGACCAGATCCAGTTCAGTTCGCAGCCCGGGTTCTTCAGTTCGCAGCTTTAGTTTAGATCGACCAGATTCATCCAGATCAGCGTCATCCATTCCAGATCAGCTTCACTTCATCCAACAGATCTGGTTTCAGCCCCGTCGCTCGCAACCTGTTGGCCTGGTACAGCAGAACCGGTCTTCTGAACCTGGTGCAGTCATCACAACTATCCTAACTACAGCAGAGTTAGTACAGAAGCTATCCTCGCTGGTGCAGCCATTTCCATCGGTGATCGTTTGTGTGTTGAGTATGAAGCTATAATAATAGCCTCAGGGTACCAACAGCACGCCTACTCCAAAGAAAAGCTGCACTTAAAGCAGTAGTCAACTCCATTTGAACCGACCCTTTGTTGCACACCAGACAAGTTGCTGCAGCTTTCCACACTTCCAACTTTTCTTTATTTGAGAAGGCCACTTTTGCCGTATACCTCTCATTCAACTTTTCCACCTCCCCCATTTTTTATTTTAATACCCACACATCTTTTTTCTTTTACCACCAGATCGTCCCTACACTTCCTTTTCTTTGGTTTTTTATTACACCACCACCATACTCCTATACTACTTTTATATTTTATTTTCTTGTCCACTTTTGCTTTATCTCAAATTGGAACAGAAAAGGCGGTAGCAATTCCACAACTCAGTTAAAAAAAAAAAAAAAAAAAATGCAAAATTCCAATTTAATACCTTTTTTCCAACAGCAGAGATCAATCCCACTTCATCAGCAAGAACTTCCACCACGCTTTCTCATTCGCCCTCATCTGCAATGTTCTTACTGCAATTATGTTGGGCATGTTCGACAGACTTGTTGGAAGCTGAACCCGCACCTTAAACCTACAAGGCAAGATTATCGTTCTAAGGCGAAAACAGCTACTGTACAATTGGTCCAAGAACCAGATTTTTATGGAGTGGTTGGACAAGATCATCATACAACAGGTAGGGCTATTCCTACAGCATCTATTGCTAGTCGTGGTAAGATTGGCATGGCTTTAAAGGTCTCTAACTTTGTTGGTTCTGATACTTGGATTATTGATTCTGGTGCATCTGATCATATGACTTATGATAAAACTTATTTTACCGAATTGTCTTCCCCGCCAGTATCCTATGTTACAAATGCCAATGGTGAAGCTTTTCCTGTGTTAGGGACTGGATCAATCCGTATTACCCCAACCTTACAACTCCATAATGTTTTATATGTCCCTGACTTATCTCATCACTTGATATCTGTCCCACAATTGAATACTGAATCTCAATGCTCTATCACCTTTTATCCCATGTATGTGATTTTTCAGGATCTTCTCACCAGGGAGCTAATTGGACGGGGGTATTTGAGGGGCAGATTGTTCCATCTAGATCAGACATACGCTGGAGAGAAACCAGGAGCACAGTCCCGCACCGCTTTAACTTCGAATTCTGACAAGCTAAGTGAAGTTTGGTTGTGGCATCGCCGATTAGGGCATCCATCTTTTAGCCTTATGAAAAAATCCATGCCTACTTTATTTATTGGTGTGAATGAGTCTGTTTTGCGTTGTGAAACATGTGTTTTGGCCAAAAGTCATCGTGCTACTTATCCTCCTAGTTTTTCTAATAAAACTGTTATTCCTTTTGAGTTAATTCATTCTGATGTTTGGGGACCTTCTAGAGAGCCCACTGTCTCGGGGATGAGGTATTTTGTGTTGTTCATTGATGATTGTACTAGATTGTCATGGGTTGCTCTTCTTAGAACCAAAGATGAAGTTTTTCCAGCTTTTCAAACTTTTCGTACTCTTGTTCAAACACAATACAATAGCACCATTAGAGTCCTACGGTCTGACAATGGGGGAGAATATGTTAATCATTTTTTCAAAGACTTTTTCCAAACACATGGGATTGTTCACCAAACTACATGCCCACAAACTCCAGAACAAAATGGAGTGTCCGAACGGAAAAACCGTCATTTACTTGATATGGCTCGTGCCATTCTCTTTAGTGCTCATATGCCTAAGTATCTTTGGGGCGATGCCGTACAAGCTTCCTCTCATCTTATAAATCGCCTTCCATCTAGTGTCCTTCAGGGAAAAATTCCATTTGAGGTTCTAGCATCTCATGTCTCCTTGCCGTCATTTCATAATCTTCCTGCCCGTGTTTTTGGTTGTGTGGCCTTTGTCCATGTTCCTAAAAATCAAAGGTCTAAGTTGGATGCCCGAGCAATTAAGTGTGTGTTTGTTGGTTATGGAGGATATCAGAAAGGGTATAAGTGCTACCACCCACCTACCAGAAAGTACTATGTCACTATGGATGTTACTTTCTTTGAGGACATGAGTTATTTTTCCTCCTCTGATACTGTTCTTCAGGGGGAGAATTCATATTTTGAAGATCTGTATCATTTTGAGGGGGAGGAATTGGAAAGAGGTGAAGAAGTGACACAGGCAGGAGATATTTCGGCGAGTCTAGTTGACATTCCCTATCCATCGAATCCAGAAGTCGTAGAAGCAGAAGCTCCAAGCATCCAGGCACCAGTTTCAATCACTGAAAATGAATCTGAAGACACAACTGTCCCCTCAGTCGTTGCTCCTACCCCTGAGCCACAGCTCCCTGGTATTGAAGTTCACTCATCTGAGGTATGTTCACCTACTGATACTAATAGTAGTGAGTCTAATGTTGGACAGTATGTGTTGCCAAATAGGTCTACTCGAGGTCAACCACCCAAAAGTTATGAACCCACTGTTCATGCAAAATCAAAGTACCCAGTAGCTAATTACATGTCTACTAGGAGACTGTCTAAGTCATATGCATCATTTGTGAATCAAATATCTGCTGTATCAGTACCTAACAAAGTACAGGATGCATTGGGGGATCCGAAGTGGAGGAAGGCAATGGAAGAAGAGATGGAAGCATTACAGAAGAACGATACTTGGCAGCTCGTGCCTCCTCCACAAGGCAAGAAGGCTGTAGGTTGTCGTTGGGTGTTCACCGTGAAACATAATGCAGATGGATCAGTAAATCGGTATAAAGCACGCCTTGTAGCAAAAGGGTTTACTCAGACGTATGGGATAGACTACGATGAGACTTTTGCTCCCGTTGCCAAAATGAACACTATTCGGGTTCTGCTTTCGTGTGCTGCTAATTTAAACTGGCCACTTCGACAATTTGATGTCAAGAATGCATTTCTTTATGGAGAATTAGCTGAGGAGGTATACATGAGTCTTCCACCTGGGTATGTAACTGCTTCTCCTGGTGATTTTGTATGCAAATTGAGAAAATCTCTATATGGTCTCAAACAGTCACCTCGCGCTTGGTTTGGGAGGTTTACACAGTTCATGCGGAAGTTTGGTTACAGACAGAGTCACTCAGACCATACCTTGTTTCTCAAGCATCAACAAGGGAATGTAACAGCTCTAATCATTTATGTTGATGATATGGTAATCACTGGCAATGATACTATGGAGATGGATATACTACAAAGACAGCTAGCCTCTGAGTTTGAGATGAAGGACTTGGGTGAACTAAAGTACTTCTTAGGGATTGAAGTAGCCAGGGGGAGAGAAGGAATCTACTTGTGCCAGAGGAAGTACATCCTTGACCTGCTGACAGAGACAGGTATGTTGGATTGCAAACCTATTGACACACCTATTGAGCAAAACCATTGTTTAGCAGAGTATCCAGATCAGGTATCTACTGATCGAGCTCGCTATCAGAGGTTGGTTGGGCGTTTGATTTATTTGGCTCATACTAGACCAGATGTTGCGTATGCAGTGAGTGTGGTAAGTCAGTTCATGCATAACCCAAGTGAAAGTCACATGGATGCTGTTGTGAGAATTTTAAGGTACTTGAAGTCAGCTCCAGGGAGAGGAGTAATGTTTTCCAAACATAACAACATTCTTGAGGTTTGTGGCTTCACAGACGCAGATTGGGCTGGAAATATCACAGATAGGAGGTCAACATCGGGTTACTTTACCTTTGTGGGAGGCAATTTAGTTACATGGAAGAGTAAGAAACAGAAAGTTGTGGCACGATCTAGTGCTGAGGCCGAGTATAGAGGTATGGCTCATGGTGTGTGTGAATTGTTGTGGCTGAGAAATTTGTTACATGATTTAGGTTTCAAACTCAGAAGTACTATGCAGTTGTATTGTGACAACCGGGCAGCCATTGATATATCACAGAATCCAGTACAGCATGATCGTACTAAGCATGTGGAGGTTGATCGTCATTTTATAAAAGAGAAGCTTGATGCCAAACTTGTTAGCTTCCCTTTTGTTCCTACTGAAGAGCAACTCGCAGATATACTTACCAAAGGAATTTCCCGGAATGCGTTCTATGACTCACTAAGCAAGTTGGGCATGGTTGATGTGTATGCGCCAACTTGAGGGGGAGTGTCGTGAGTCATCAACCTTTTACAATTAAGTGATAGATGAGCTGTAGTGTTAGGTATAGTGATAGATGAGCTGTAGTGAACTGTATGCTTTCTTTTTGTAATCCTATATAAACCTCAAAGTGTGAGATGAATATACATCAGACAATTAAGTCTCAAGTTATACTCGACTGTCTCGTGGCTTCTTTGCCATCCTTTTTGCTGTCACAGCTGTAATGATGTCCAGAATCAGAACTTGATGCAGATATTAGTATCTTATTCATATAACCACAAACACGGGAAGTAAAAGAAAATAGGCATGACATGGCTAGAGAACCAAAAGTACAAATGCAATCAGATATATTCCAGATCTACAATAAGTCACCAAGCCAGATGCTGTTTCAATTTGTATATAACAAAAGCAATCATCTGGCCAAAAAAGAGGTTGAAGACTTGTTAACAAGAGCCGATGTATGGCAACTTAAGGCAGCAAGAATTCCTCTAATTGTTGTGGCCCCAAGAGGGATACTAAACTCCTCCATACCACCTTTATAGTTGCTAAGAGAGAAAAAAGAAGTGGACAATAAAACTTTTCTTGTCCAAACTTACCTTTAAATTTCCTTTTATTGTTAGCTGTCCTCCTTTTTCTCTCCACCTGTGTAAGTTCTGCTTCTTTGATATCATCTTTGCCGGAAAATACTTCCTCAGGAGCCAGCATTGCTTCATCACAGACCGCCACAGGTGCATGCTGCCCAAGGAAGATATGTCACACGCTTGAGCATGATTGTCTATTTCAGACTTCAGCATAGTGCAAATGATACTCCAAAATGAAAAAGAAAAACAAAATAACAGTTACAAAGGAGAAGAAGGTAAGGTTCACGTTACCTCTTCCATAACTAGGGCGCAGACATTATCTTGTATAGACATATCCTCAATAACCAGTCCCACAGATAGCAAATGACAAGTAAATACCAAAGAGAGAAATTAACTTTTGTAATCATAGATAAAACTTATATTGAGAGAGAGCATACAGGTTTTGGAGTGAAGTGGAAATGAGAAAAGCATCCAACTTCAAGCAAAGTTTCCTGAACAGGATTTCTGCCTGATCAATGATATGGACCACAAGGCTAATGAATCAGCACTTTTATGAACACAGAAACATTTTATGTGATACATTTATCTCTGCTACTATTTTATGTTTCTTTGTAATACATAAGACAAAACCTCAAAAGAGTCATAGGTATGCATATATTTGTGTATACAAGGAGATTAAAGTTCAATGTTTTACAAAGAAATATAAAATAGTAGCAGAGATATCATTCACAGCAATCAAAACATGCACCTCATTCTTCTGCTTGTCTTTGGATGACCATGGGCCGGAATCTGCATTTTATGTTTTGAAGATTCTCTTGCTGCAGAAGGTTGATAACAATAGCTACTCAGTACTTTTTCCTTGTAACTGAACATACTAACCTAGGAAAACAGCTTCTGAAAATAACATATAGATCTCAAGAAAGAAAGAAATCCAGCTCAAGGGAACAAAAGCATGTTGGTGAACCAAGTGATGCATATACATACTTCATAATCTTCAGCCAGACCTTTCTTGTTCTTATTATCGTCCTATATATCAAACAAAGAAAGATTAGACATTGAAGAAGTTAATGTTTCCACAACATAGCATAATTAGACTCGAAAGACGTTATAGAATAATGCTTTACCCTCTCCTTTCTCTCTCTCTCTCTCTCTCTCTCTCTCTCTCTCTCTCGGTGCTTTAGTAGGTAAAGCAGGAGCCCTTTGAACATCATCAAAAAGTTGCTATAAACAAATCAAAATCCATTTTATGACCGGTTATGATCCACTTAAAAAAGAAAAACAGAGGAAGTAGAAGAAACAAGCAAGTATGCAAGTCAAACAATGACAGAGCCTGCATTGCCAACAGGAATACCCATCAAACCTAATACTTAAACCAAGTTGTTATCAATCTGTTATACACATATCGAAGATTCCAAATTTGCACACTAAGGTTTGGCATCACCAGACACCAGCCAATGCCTAATCGTATTAACATAGCATAGATTATATAATTTACGAACCAATTTTCCTCACTCTTGTCATCATTCTCAAAATCACACTAGTCCCCATTCTCAAACTCAATGACAAAAACAATAACTTGCAAACAACATGATCATAAAGTAGACCATTTAATCAATCCGAAAACTCGGACACAACAAGAAGACTAGTTATAGAATCACATATCCTCTCATCCCCAGAAACCAAAACGGGTTCCTTCCCAAAATCTCTTCTGGAATACTCTACAGCATCCTCTCTCTCTCTCTCTCTCTCTCTCTCTCTCACCATCACGACCCACCATTGAACGAATCGACTAAAGCAGATTGGTCAAGCCTTCAGATTAGTCAAATTCACCTGAACTCACCCCTTCTGACCTTTTAGTTTCACGTAACGCTAGCCAACGGCCAGAGATGCAGTGAACGGTTCAGATTAAAAAATTTGGACATTTTACTGTTACGGTTAGACTACTATATATTGAAATGGACCCTCTTTTGGTCAGAACTCTGGAACACAGCAGACTCGGAACAGCCTAGAAATTCCTCAATTCTTAGTCCCTGTCTCATTTCTTTTCTTCACTGCACATCTCTGTCCATCGACTCTGTTCCTCTACAGGTGACTCTGAATCTCTTTTAATTTATTGTTTAAATTTCGTTTAATAGATGTGGATGAGTTTTGTGTCGAGTATTAACAATGGACTCCTTGACCTGGATGGCAATTTTGCTTTTGTGTAAATGGAGATAGACGACGTGAATATGTCAGGGGTTCACAAAAACATTGAACAAGACGTGGTGGAACAAATCCTATCAACTCTGCCTCCCAAAACTTTGATGCGATTCAAGTGCGTTTCTAAAAGGTGGTATGCTCTCATCACCAATCCCAGGTTCGTAGCTAAGCACTTGTCCATTTCCAAGCACAACAATCGCTCTACTCCTTCCGTCCTTTTGAAGCGTTTAGTCCATAAGGACAATAACACTGATAGTGAGACTCAAGCGGTATTCTCATTGCTCAAATTTCGCAATAATATTGATGGCGGCGGCGAAGCGCATAGCTTTCTTTCCGGGGTAGAGGACATTGACATTCCTTCTTCTTTGAGTCTAAAGACGGGAGGCTCATCACTTCATATTATAGGCCATTGTAATGAGATCATCTGTCTAGTTCCAGCTGTTTCTGGTGAGGTGATATTATGGAACCCAGCAATTCATGAATTTAAGCCTCTTCCCCCTCAGCCTTACCTTCCCAATTCCCCAGAAATAATTGGTACCCTGCCGGGTTGGCCTAAAGATGTTCCCTACAGTATACATCGTGAGTACATGGATAGTTTGGGATTTGGCTATGATCCCAGGTCTGATGACTACAAAGTTGTTAACATTGGATATCCTTGTCTAGAAAGATCTCTTGATGGATATCGTATTAATTTTCCCCTGAAAACAGCTGTATATACCTTGAGTACCGATTCTTGGAGAGAGATGAAGACTTTTTCTTTGGAAACACAATCTACTATCCTTTTCCCTGACCGCTTCCAGATGTACTTCAAGGGAATGTGTTATTGGTCTGGACTTGAGCTGCATAAGGAAGTACATTTGTTTGACGCGATGGAAGAGGAATTCATTAGGAACATTATCATTTTGTTCGATATGGGTGACGAGGTATTTCATGATATGCTGTTACCGGGTAGTCTATCTGATCCATTTGAGGTATCTTTTAATATGCGCCTTCTAGTGTGGAATGAATCCATTGCTCTTTTTGGATTGGAAAGTGAGAATTCACCGTATGGTGTATCGTTTGGAATATGGGTGATAGATGAATTTGATGGTCCTAAGACCCCTTGGACTAAACATATATGTTTCGAGCTCAATGAAAAGCCGTTGGCATTTTTGAATAGCGATGAGATTCTTATGGAGGTGATAAAGGACACAAGTGGACGTCTATTCTCATATAACCTTAGTACCAAAACTCTCAAGTATCTTCCCATTGATAGCGTGCAAAATGATTCTGCAGCTGTTGTCTATGGGAATTACAGTATAGTTTCAATCTTGGGGGGCAACAAGCTGGAGAACAAAGATAATTCTACAAATGTAATTTCTAACGATGTTTTCTGTTCAAGTCTTAGACAAAAATATGCATCAATAACTATGTTTAAATTATATGTTTAGTTCAGAGATGCAGCACTGTGCAAATTATAGATGTTTCTCTATTTTACAGGCCGGCTTTTCTCTCTTCGAGTACTCTTTTCCACCCAGTCGTTCAATGGTTGACAATGAATGGCACTCGTATTCAGTATGGGCCATACCACCGGATGACGTGTCTCTCAAGATAAAGAAGGTGATGCAAGCTCTTAGGTTGGAGTTTGGTGGGCCGGAGATTGAGCCCCATATCACCGTTGTGGGGTCTATTCGAATGACACAGGAGAACGCACTGAACGAGTTTAGATCTCTTCAGTCTTGTGTTACTTCTGGGTACAAAGCTAAAGTTAACCAAGTGGTTACTAGGAGTTTCTATTACCAGTGTGTTTTGCTCGTCATTGATTCCTCCTTTTCATCCGATGATGAGTCCTTTGAGGTATTCAATTTTCCACTTCTTCATATCATTCTAATCTTATGTTGTCTTGATTTGAGTTATATGTATTTTCCAGTGCCATTTTGCCCTGGGATAAATGCATAATGTGCACGATTTTGTTACTTAAAACTGTGAAACTTTTTGTAGGAATTTTGTTTTGGAGATTATGCAATCATTCATTTGCATGTGGCACCCCTCATATTAGTCAAGCATCATATTTGCTATATGCAATTATTTACTGTGATACCACTACGTAAGTACATAACAATTTTTTCTTTTTTCCATTTTTCAGTTATGCGGAGCAACTGGAGCCTGTGGTAGATGTTTTGGTTTCCACAACAGTAAGTTCTTTTCATTGTGGAGTTGGTGTGGTAAGTAATGTTTAATTTGTTTTTTAACAAACGTGAAGGAATGGAAAGCATACGAGATCGAAAAAGAGAGTTGATGGAGAAAAGAAGCTGAGAATAGATAAAACTATGAAACACTGTTTTTGGTTTTAAAGAAAGATATATATATATATATATATATATATTATATATATTGTTTTTAGTGTCTGTTGGGATTGACAGAAGATGTAGGAGGAAATGGTTTTATCTTGACTTTTCTTCTGTCTGAAGTCCTGAGTTCACTTAAAAAAAACGACATTCGTTCAAAACTGAATGTTCAAGTGTATTGATTGAAGGGCACCACTGGCATAAAGATTTACTGCTGTAAATTCATTATGCTTTTAAATCTCGTTTTTTCTAATGAAATCTAAGAAGACTGTAATTATGATAATGAAACTTCAAGCTAATTGGAAATCAGAAAACAATTTTTTAAGTTAACAGTTACGACTTTGTACTTTGAGACATACTAATGATTATAAAGAATCTTCTTGCTATCTACTTGAAGGTTCTTTTCCATACCTAAGAGCTGAGATGTGGTTATAATTTGAACCCAGGGGATGATATTCTGATGACTCATGGCTTCCTGTGGTTCTAGTTATAATTTTTTTGGTTGTCAGCAATACAAAATCTAATTAATAGTAGAACTTAAACAAAGAATGTCAATCTTTCTGCCGTCGATCTTGCTCTCTTTGAATTGATCAATACATATTTCTTGATGCTATTAGCTAGTGTTGCATCACAATACTGGCCTCAAATCTGATGCTGAACCTCTAGTTTATGAAGGTTATTCACATGCATGTCCTCTTAAATATACGATACCATAGAAGTACTTAAATCAATTGCTCGTTTAGATAAACCAGTTAATTCTTGCTGATCATTTAGACATATATATTAGAGTTTCCAATGCTTTTACTCTGAAAACTGTAATCAAGCATTACTTCAAGACTTAGCTTGTGTGGTTTTGTAACTAATTTTTATTCCACGGAATATGATTTGTATGTCCTCTGCACAGGTGTTAGACCACATTTGAGTCTGCTATATGGGAATCTGACAGAAGAAGAGAGGAGAAAAGCAAAAGAAAAAATTAGTATTCTGGATAAGAGCATTACTGGCATGAGCTTCCCCATAACTCGACTAGCACTGCACAAAATTGACTACAAAGATAAGACTCTCAAATCGTGGGAGAAGATTGCTGAGTACACCCTCCTATATTTCGATTAGTTCTCCTATTGAACTGCTTGTTAAAGCTCGATTTGTAATAAGACTTTGTATCAGTGTTTCTGGTGCAGTCATGTAGTAGATTTAATAATCAGTTTGTTTCTCATGTGCAAGACAAAATAACTCGAGTAAAATTACTATAGTTCAATATATCATTCTTCATCATTACGTACATTAGAAATAAACTGTATATCAAAGGAACGGAAATTGTATATCATCCGGTGCATTTCTCATGCGTATTACATGCAATGTCTAATATCATACTTATAACTATATATAAATTAGTTAGTAACCATAATATATAATTGGACCGAGGCAAGTTGGTAATCGAGGGCGACAAGGGACCGGTTGGACTCCCAAAACATCAAGACAGATGACGACTTCTAGCCACGTATCAATGCCCATGGGTTTGATCTTCTTGCACATAAGCAGAGCGTCCTTAGTAGTGACTGCCCGAATGGCTTGTTCAAGGTCAGCTTTACCAGGGTGGATTTGGAGAGGCGAGTGTGCAAACAGAAAATATGCATTGAGTGAGCTGTCCTAAAATACTCCGTCTGCTTGAGTTTGTTCTCCGAGTAGGTACCGTGCTTGTTATATTCGCTCTGACAGAATTGCATGTTGGTGAAACTAGCAATTAACTGGGGCCACGCTTGCGGCAGAAAATAGTCTTTCAAACCATGGTTTGGGGCAGCAAACATCTGATCAAGTTCATACTGTGATCAATCAATCCATCCAGCACGAAAAGAAAAACAACGTGCAGAAATTGAGAAAAATGAAATTTATTCCATGCATGCAATACCTCAGCTGGACTATAGTGTGTGCAACGCATGGCTTTTCAGGTGTCGTGTAATTACTTGGCCAAAGGCCATGAATTGTAAAAGTACTGTGCGGGGGATGACACAATCCGAATTATGATAGCAGAATGTAGCCGGCCATTGCCGGACAAACTGGAAGTAGTCGTACTTATTGGCGGCTTTAGCACCTGATGAAAAAGCAGAAACAAGCAGCACGGCTATTGTACTCAATTAGCAATGCCATATCCCTGATTAACACCAAGGATAACTCTAACCAATTGATGAATGATGGATGAAAACTGAGTAGTGCACAGATGATGATTGATCGCGCGAGGAGATTTATATAAGGATAGCTTAATGGTGTGCAGTGCATATTCGGTATAGTGCATGTGAACATATATGCGCACATACATACTAGTGTTAGACTGGTCGAGTTGTAGTAGGTGTGATTTCTAATCCTATACGATAAACTAATTGAAGAATGTTCACATCTGTTTTGGGTATGTATCAGTATGTCTATAACTCTATCACTCTATGTATAGTTAATTTTCTGCTTTCATAAATAAACCTAGCTAATGGCTTTCAAAACTTGCAATTCATTATCCGCTTTCACGATCAAGTAATTGAAATCGATTCATCATCACCAAAACGAAAAACCCATTGAATTAATATAGTTAGCTAGCTAAAGGCTTTAAGCATCAAATTTGTCAAAACTAAAAACCAATTGAATTAATGTAATTAGCTAGCTGTTAGTTTAAGGCTTTAATCATCAAATTTGCCAAATTGGTTTTTAGTTTTGGCAAATTAGATGGTCTATAGTTTAAGGTTTTACGCAACTCGATCATATTTGATGATTAGAGTCCAAGAGCATACCTTCTTGAATTAAGCAAGAAAACTTATCCAATAAGACACTTTAATTATCACTTACCATATCTTGTATAAGGGTTTAACACATTAGAAAGTTACACTTGCATGCACAGTTGCACTAATGTAAATTGGGTTCATGTACTACACCAAGTGTTTGATGACATGTTTCGTCTAAATTTGATCCGAGACTTTGCTCAAGCAACATGAACTGTGTATGGCAGGGACATAATTAGTAAAAGAAAACATCTTAATGCCGTTGTGCACTTGCCAAAACCTGCAGTGCTATATAAACTATAAACTAACAGGCATATTTATGACTACTGCACTTCTACAGCAACTGTACTACCTAAAACATACTAACTCAAACTTGTGAATATTCGAACTAGATTCTGCAAGGTGCAATGCTTTATGATGACTTCACCAGAGATGATCGAAACAAGGACAGGTAGAATGTCAAACTGAACAACCGGATGACCAAAGCTTTGCTTTTGAGAACTCAAATGCCTACATGTTAACCCTTTAAGTAACAAAGCACCTAAATGTCAATGCTGAAACATAAGCACAAAGTTATAGGCCTGCCAAATTTAAGCTTCAGCCTTCAGTCTACATGTAAGGAAGGCAAATTGCCGATATCATGTGATATAAGTTACATTTGTTGAAAATAGTTGTTATCTTGTTGAACAGCTAGACATGCTAGGTTGCCATACTAAGTCGATCCATATTTAACTTAAACATATTTAAACAGTATAATAACATGATACCTGAAGGTGATTCCTCTCTAGTTATCAACTGTGTCAAGCATAATGGTGTTATTCCCTAGTCCTTGAAATCTTTGACAAGAGACATCGATACCATCTCAAATTGATTCGACAGCATTTCCTTTTCTCATGTGTATCGTGAAGCTAATTTCCTGGCTGATGCTATCACGGCTGTTGGTCTTCACACTCCGTCTCCGAAAATCTGGATGAATAGACTTCCTGTTAGTGCTCTTCCAGCCTTTTATTGGGATAAGTTTAGTTTTGGATGCGCTAGAGGCTTTTCTTTGTAATTTTCCTTTTCTCCTCAATAAATAAATAAATAAATAAAATGATACCAGGTGGGAAATTGGGAATAACCTAATTTAGTACCACCGCATGATGTCTGCATTTTCACACTGCTAACAAATATCAGACAATAGATAAGGACTGAACCAACTTTTACCAAAATGCCTAATACAATATGTTTAAAGATTTACGGTTTCATAGAGCTGAATTTGCTTATAAGATTAATACGTTGAAAGAGCCTTGAGACTTTTAAAAAGCAAACATAGAAATTTCTTGGAGACGTTCAAATAGACAAAATTACCTGATGGGATGTTGTGCAACATTCATAACTTGGAATTAACCAAATTTTTTAGTGATATTGAGCAACATTCATTACTTGGTACATAGTTTTTGTGATTTATTATTTTCAGCTAGAAAAGAACACCCGACTAGAACTGTATAAACTATCCATTGTTTTGTCTATGTGTGCACACCACACAACCTAGTACTAGAAATGCAATCTAAAACCCAACCACGCACCTAAAACTTACAAGCTGTTGTGAATGATAATGACTATTCATGCAATAGATATTGCTTAATGTATGCGATTGACAGACTCGTAATGTATGCGATTGACATACTTGTAATGTGCGATTGATTAGTATATCCATTATGTATTTCCTTTTGTATACATGATGTAACCCTATATAAACCTCATGGTGAGATAAATGCAATACATTTTTCCAATTCTCTACAACACGTTATCAACATGATACTTTAACTCAAGCCCTAGCCAGGAAAAAAACCCTAACACCTGAAATTTCTTTAACCAAAAACTGCTGCAAGCTCCTAGCTCTTGCTAGCCATACCGTGCGCTGCTCCTGCAGCCCTTGAGCACCCGTCGCACGCCTGCTACCCCAGTAGCATGCTCGTTCCTGTGCAGATCAGTCTGTTTTCACACCCCGAAACGTCTTGATCGGGACCTCAGATCAAAATCCTTCCTTCATCAAAGTTGTTTGTCTCTGCCTCTTCTATTTGACCTCCAAATTTAAGCCCTATTGGATTCGTTTTGAGAGCTGTACACCATTCGAAGTAGGAGCTGTTCAGAAGCAAATCTGGTCCGAATCTCAACAAGTTTTAAAGATTAAAGTTCCTGCTTTCTTGTCTTTTAAATTCCTTTATTTTCTGCAGGATTTTCAATATACGAACATGGGTTCGATTATTTAATAAAGCAGAATTGTGGGGATTCACGCTTAAAGAACTAAGAGTGTTCGTATGAACTAAGAGTGTTCATAATGCTCGAACTAAGAGCGTTCGTAAGCATCAAATTGTGACCATATTAAAACATTATTGTTTGGTCTAATCCAAAAGAGATTCTTGGAAATTGTTTTCTTGGTAGCATAGCTCGAAAATCTTATTATTTTAGTTTTCGTGGAAATTTAGCTTTGAAACTAATATATCTTCTCTTCTTATTTTCAGGATGTCGAATGAACCTATACTCGACTTTCCCATGCTTGACTCAACAGGCTCGGATTACCACAGTTGGGTAACCGATGTTGAGAACCACCTCACTTCAAAGGGAATATTACCCATAATCCAAGCACCTAACCCGGATCATGTGTTCGTGCGAACACCTACAAAGCATGCTCAAGCAATTATCTTGATGCAACGCCATATGGACAAGGCACTCAGATTGGAGTATATGTCGGTCAAGGATGCAAGAAAGCTATGGGTAGCGCTAGAAGAGCGCTTTGGTACTGTCCAAGATTCCCTCCTCCCTGACTTAAAGGTTCAATGGCACAATCTGCGCTTTGCTGATTTCAAGTCTGTTGCTGAATATAATTCAGAACCTCTTTGCTTACAGTCCATGTTGAGGTTTTGTGGATAACCTGTCACAAAGCAAGAGCTAATTGATAATACTCTCTCCACCTTCCCCATTTCAGCCATTGTGGTATCAAAGCAATACTGCACTGAAGTCAATGCTGGACGGATCACGAGGTTTCATCAGCTTATCAATCTCATATCTGTAGCTGAGAAACATGATAACATACTAATGAGGAATTATAATTCAAGGCCCATTAGAACTAAGAGCGTTCATAAGGCTAATTATAATGCACCCAAAAGAGGGCGTAAGGAGCGGAATGATGCGCTCAAAGCGAGCGCGCAATTTAACCCTGAAATATCGTTAGTAGTACAAGCAAATAGGGATCGTTCTATTCCGGGGATTGAGGGTACACTTGTAATTGTATAACAAATAAAGAAAAGTATTATTTACAAAAATAAAATAAAGAATAAATATATACAAGTAAACACAAATAAGGGGGGGATTAGGATTTTTTAAAATTAAAATTAAAATAAATAAAATAAAGAAAATGTAAAAACATATATACAAGGGTGGATCGCAAGGAACAAAGATCAAAACCACATCCATATGCAAGAAATCCAATTACAATTCCTATAGTTGATTTTAAATGTCATGAGAGAGGAGTTGATCATGTGAAACATTCGAAAGCAAATGATTTCCCATATTTTACTTTTCAATGCTAATTAACCTAAGCGAAAGCACCTAGATTAATCCTATCAAACATGCAATCAAGCCCTAGAAAGCTAGTCAATCATGTCATGTTTAACGCATTACACATAGAGAAAGGCTATCAACTCAAGTGTACAACTTAGTATGGAAAAGTCCACCTAATTGCAATCCTCTTTAATTAAATTCGGTCTTTGCACAAAACCTTTACTACTTTGATTCAAGTTTACACAAAACGAAAAGTCGATTTCATGTTCTTAAACCTAGCACCAATTATATCAAAACCCTAAGTGTTTGCAACCACATAAGATTAAAATACAAAAGTTTTCTATCATGCAAATTTAATTAAACAAACCCACATAAGAAACATAAAAATCAACATATAGAAATCACAACTTTATCTCAAAACATATAAACGGGCTTTAAACTTTGCCCTTAACATTATTTGTTAACTAGAATTCATAGTTCTACAAATCTAAACAAAGAAAACCAAGAAATTACAAGGAAAAAGATAGAATTACACCATGAAGGGAGTGGATGATGAAGAGCTTGAGACGTTGATCTTGAATCTTTAAAGCAAGACTTCACTATCACGGCACAAGGTGGATGATGACGGCTAGGAGGCTTCATGGCTTCTTCTTCTCTTCTTCTCTTTGCTTAAAAATGCAGAAACTTAAAACTAGAGAATGGAGAGAAAAATGGAAAGGAAATGGAGAGACAAAGAAGATGAGATGGATGAAGGAATTGGTGACTAAGGAAAATGGAGAGGAAATGGTGAGACAAGAAGATGAAATGGATGAAGGAATGTGTATGGGAAAATGGAAAGGAAATGGAGAGACAAAGAAGATGAGATGGATGAAGGAATGTGTGTTTAGGAAAATGGGAAGGAAATGGAGAGACAAAGAAGATGGAATGGATGAAGGAATTTGTTTTGAGAGTGAGAGGAGAAGTGTATTTATAGCCCAAAAAATGATGAATGGAGGGTGGAGATGAACATAAATGAAGGGCTAGATATGTTAGACAAATTTGTAAAAAATATCTTCCCACATGTTTATCACTTGTTCAACTTGAATTGATTTTCCTCCTCAAGTTTTTCCACTTGGTTGCAACTTTGATTTTCCTCCTCAAGATTTTCCACTTGCTTGCAACTTTGATTTTCCTCCTCAAGATTTTCCACTTGGTTGCAACTTTGATTTTCCTCCTCAAGATTTTCCACTTCCTTGCAACTTTGATTTTCCTCCTCAAGATTTTCCACTTCCTTGCAACTTTGATTTTCCTCCTCAAGATTTTCCACTTGCTTGGAGGTCCTAAAAATAGAAACTAATAAGAAAAATAGAAACTTTCCTAAAATGAAAAATGGCAACTTACTAAAAATGATAAATAGAAACTACAAAATATAAACTTTCTACAAATAGGAACTTTCCCAATCAAAGAATGGAAACTTTCCTAAACAGGATTTTAATAAGGAAATAACGTAAGAAATGTAGGGAAATGCAGTTAAAACGTCGCATTAAAATGCTCCTATCAAATTCCCCCACACTTAGCTTTTGCTAGTCCCTTAGCAAAATCACACTAAGACACACACTAACACTCAACGAAAATTAAAGACTCTACAAAACAATGACTCTATTGCCCTTCAACTTTTTGTCTCAGAAATCTCCTACTTTCACTACATCAAGATTAGCACTCAACCAAGAATCAATATGTAGATATTCAAGAGTTAATTAAAACATATAATCCACACATACACAAGTAGGACTTGGTTGTAATAATGGTGATGGTTTCTGTTAAGCATGCTTCGAACAAGTATGATTCATATCCTCACAAGGTATATCCACTCTTTCTTCTCTCAGAATTCAAGACAATGCTTAAAAGTTTATAATCACTCAATTATATGTGAGAGAAAATATTTTGAGGCAATCAAATAGCTCACATATATAAGAAACGAAAAGCACTTTGTGAATATAATTTTTTTTTTGAAAAGATCTCATGAAGGATATCAACTACTTGCACGGATGGACCCAAGCCATAGGTTCAACTCTTGTAACTCATCTCCACAAATCAAAGGCTGTCCCATCTTAAGGATCAAGAAGGTCTTATTTAGGGTTGTAATGGGGCCACGGCTCAAGGTTTTAAGAAATGAAGGGTAAGGATTTATCAAAGTGTCCTAAAAACCTAGCAGAGCACATGTAGATGTAGAGACCTCAAGAAATCCACCAAGGCATTGCAAAAACGTCACTTTCCCTAGAGGTAACATAAAAGGGCCTAATGTCTTCATGTTGGGCCAAATCTTCATTGTAAACTTCCCTAGAACTATAGTGGAATGGACAAAGGCCAAATTTTTCTGTAGTGGGCCTTCAGTTCAAAGTAAACTCCAAAATCACTAAGTATGGAAGACTAAAATCCATAAACATTTTTCTTTCTTTTCTTTTCTAGCCGTACACAATTTTTTTCTTTTCTTTTCATTTTTCACGGCTTTCACAATTTTTTTTTTTTTCATGGACAAGTCTACCCCCACACTTGAACTTTCACCTCTTCTCAATCTTCGTTCTCAATGCCAAATCCTCAAGTAAAGTCCCAAAATATAGCTCCACTAAGTTTTTAGAACAAAGGGTAGGAGTGTAGCTATACTAAGGTTCAGGGTTAAGGATTTAAGGGTGATGAAAGAAAAGGCTTAATGTAAGCTCAAAGGGGTTTATCTAAGGGAGTCCCATGACGGGCACAAATAGGGACACATGCTTATTTGGCAATGGTGATAATTCCTAGGTTGCCTCTATCCCTTCCAGAATCAGGGCCATGTATTGACAAACGTCTCAACAAGCACAAGAGCGAATTCTAGCATTCTCTAGTCCATCAAACTTAATCTATGGCAAGCAATCAATCAAATGAAAGAGTAATGAGATCATCAAAACATCGCCAAAAAATTAAGAATATATTTTTCAATTATCACTCCAAGAAAAAGGGACATGGCTCAAATATCTCACATGGGCTTTTATGAATCAAAACTCATCCTAACATGCTCATATTCTGTACCAAGGTTACGAAATCCATATCCACTACACATGCATGCATTTTTCATATATCTTAATTAACCAAAGAATACCATTTTAAAAATCATCTCAATTTTGTGATCATCTTTTAATCATGATTTCAGAGATATAGAATCATCTTAGACAGTTGAAAGGGCATTCTAAGACTCAAAAACAAAAACAAAAGTAACCAAATTTTTTTTTTTAAATAATTTAATTTCAACACTTAGGTACGGGAACAGGGAGTCTCGATGTGCAATGGGACTGAAACAGCTACCCTTTTTCAAGACTATGTTTAATCTAATATACCTTAGTGTATCACAACATCAATTAAAAACACAAAAAACACAATCCAACTTCAACTATTTTTTTTTTTTTTTTATACTAACTACTAAAAACACAATAAAGCAATAACCCTTCCCCCATACTTAATTCATGCATTGTCCTCAATGTATAAACAAATATAAATCATGCAAAACATAAATCAAGCATAGAAGAGAAAATTAACACAACGAAACCTAAAACAACCTAAAATTCATGAAAATAAAATAGAAGGAAGAGTTCAAGAAAGCAAATCTGCGTTTGATGGCTCCTCCACAGCTACAGTTGAAATGAGTTGCCTCCCATGCAGCGCTTAATGTTTAAAGTCTTTCAGCCTAGACTTGTACCTCCATTTACTCCTTTGGAGGAGCGGTATGCGGGCGAGTGGCAGCCCTTTTGCTGGTTTCAGCCTCCTGAGGAGGGTTCTCATGTTGTGATGCAGTAGCGTCCTTGCGAGGAAACCCAGGAGGATAACTCTGCAAGTTATTGACTTCCTGAGCAAGCTTGTTTATTGCAGTGTGACAGCGGATCAAAGAGCAGTTCATCTCAGAGATGTAATCGATCATGCAATTGACTCTCCAATCTGTCACCATAATACCATCGCGGAGAGAGGAACGCAAATCATCAATCGAATCCGACAAGCTTTCCAGGGTGGCCATAGGGCGAGGAGCACGAGCAGCTGGTGAGGAAGAAGACTCTCCGGGATGCAGTCTGGGAGAGCGACGAGGCAGAGGAGGGGGACTGCGGGTACGCTCACGGATAGGACGATGGTCCCATGGACGAGTAAGCCCAGCTCTAGTGGCCGCTTGACGACCTTCTTCTTCCAAAGAGAGAACACGGCGTTGATTGACGCCCCTGCGAGGGGTAACCTTGGTTCGAGCCATGAGGAAGTAGAAGGAATTTGAAACTGCACGCTTAGACAAACCTTAGTAAAATCTGGAGGAGACAAAAAAGGATGTATATGTAAAGCACAAAATAGGGTAGAAATCTCAACAGGCACACAGTTTTAACAAAGCTTCTCCGGGAAGGAGAAGAGTTATGACAGTTCACGGCCCAAGAAACTCCCCCACGTGTAAATATTCCTTTCTTTTCCTGGATTTATGGCATGCTTTCGGCTATAGCTCCTCGAGATTCGTTTGATTCCCCCACGCGTCCTTCTTTTCCTTGATTCACGGCAATTAAACCTGCTTTCGACTGTAGCTTGTCTGTCACAGCTCCTCGAGATTCGTTTGGTTCCCCCACGTGTCTTCCACGCGGCAACAGCTTTTCCGTGTTTGCGGGTGACTTTAATCCAACGCGTAGATTTAATCTCAGAGGTCGTCCATCCAACGGTGGAGATCTGCTCACTCGTTCTATAATTAGGTGCATTCTGAGGGAGCGACTATTCACTCCAAAAGAAAATTCTTCCGAGTTCCATCCTTTCTCTCTCAACCCTTCAGCCTTTCTTTCGAAACTCCAATCCTTTCTTCATCAACATGGAACCACGAACTCTGCAACTAATGGAGTTACAAACCCAGCAACAAATGGAATTACAAGCCCAGCAACCAACCGAGGAGGGAGGAAGCATCCAAGCAGCCGGGAGTAGTAACCGGTGGGCTCCCACACCGCCTCAACTAAGAATCCTCAAGGGCCTTTACTATGATAAGGGTTTTAAGTACCCAACTCCAGAGCAGATTCAAGAGATCTGCCTTCATCTGCAACAATATGGGCAGATCGAGGACAAGAACGTCTTCTTTTGGTTCCAGAACCTCAAGGCTCGTGAGAGGCAGAAGTTGAAGGAATTTCGGAACGTTCCGGTTGGTGGATCTCTCGATCTCAATTTTGGATCCACTAGTTCTACTGATGATGGTAGATCCATTGATCTAAACTTTGGGTCACGTGTCGGCTATGGTGTTGACCCATATTCCTCCTCACCCTTCAACACTAATACCAGTACTACCTCCTTTGGCACAACAGGAGGACAATCTTTCATGGAACAACGAGGAGGAGATCACCAGGAGATAGAAACCCTTCCACTATTCCCCATGCATGGTGAGGACATCTTTGGCAACATGAAGACTACTTCCGAGGGAGGTAGTGGCTATGGCGGTGACTCTCGCATTTCCCTTGAGCTCAGCCTCAACTCCTACAAAGATGCAGACATGGCTTAGTTTAGAGTATTATTATTATTATTTTTTTGTTTTTTTTTGTTTGTTTTTTTTTTTTTTTGTAAATAGCTGAATTTAATAAGACTGAATGAATGCAGTTTTTTTTTTTTTTTTTAATTTTTTTTTTTTAATAATATAGGACTCAAAAATAAAAGACAAAATATATATATATATATATATAAAATATATAGGACTCAAAATGAAAGACAAAAATATAAATTCCTTCCCCCACACTTAAATATTGCATTATCCTCAATGTAATCAATTAAAAGCATGCAATGAAATAAGTAAGCATAGATAGAAGACATTTACGAAAACAAATCATAAAATAAAAACAATAGAGAAAAAAATGAAAAATAAAAAGAAACAGGGAAAGAGAAAGCAAATCTGATTATATTCTGAATTGGGTTGCCTCCCAAGTAGCGCTTGTATTTTACGTCTTGCAGCCAGACGGTACCTGCATTAAATAAAGTTAGTAACTATAATTAACAAAGAAATACAAAATAAAAACAAGTATAACTATTAATTACAAACTACAAGTATAATTAACAAGTATAATGTACATAAGACACAAGTTAAGTACTCAAGTGAGTATAAAACGTGAAAAGTATTTTTACAAGTTTAAAGTGTGAAACAACAAAACTAATTTACACGTATAGAGTATTCACAAGTATTTCTTTTATTATAAACATTATTGATATCGAATCAAATTCCAAGGGGTAAATCAAGTGGACGTGCGGCCCAAGTATAGTCGCCTAGACACAAACTCCCTTTCAAATCGTTTGGGCAACCTTACTGAAATGGCCAGGTGGGGGAGGACGAACACGAGAGGAAAAATCCATTTTGGCATGAGCTACTCCCACATTGTGGTTTATGCCCATTTGCAAGCACTTCTGGATTCAAAAACCCGTCATGAACGTTGTCCCCTTCCTAGACACCATTCCACATAGGCTATACTTACTAAGATGAAAAAGTTCATAAGTGTGAAGACAGTTCAACAAGTGTTAATAAAGGCCGCCCTCAACCTTTTAGGGACCTGAGCTAGGTACCAGTAAGGGGTTTAGGCCAATATTAACAAAAGAGACTTCACCTATTCCTCTCAATTTACAACCTACAATTAAAATTTTTGTTCAATAATATAAATAATATTTAAACTAAGTTTTAAACAATTTATATACAACAAATATATACAATAAATGAACAATTTAGCAAGTGATTTTTCAATCCCCGGCAACGGCGCCAAAAATTGGTGCCGCTCGAAGCAAGCGCGCAATTTAACCCTGAAATATCGTTAGTAGTATAAGAAAATAGGGATCGTTCTATTCCGGGGATTGAGGGTACACTTGTAATTGTATAACAAATAAAGAAAAGTATTATTTACAAAAATAAAATAAAGAATAAATATATACAAGTAAACACAAATAAGGGGGGGGATTAGGATTTTTAAAATTAAAATTAAAATAAATAAAATAAAGAAAATGTAAAAACATATATACAAGGGTGGATCGCAAGGAACAAAGATCAAAACCACATCCATATGCAAGAAATCCAATTACAATTCTTATAGTTGATTTTAAATGTCATGAGAGAGGAGTTGATCATGTGAAACATTCGAAAGCAAATGATTTCCCATATTTTACTTTTCAATGCTAATTAACCTAAGCGAAAGCACCTAGATTAATCCTATCAAACATGCAATCAAGCCCTAGAAAGCTAGTCAATCATGTCATGTTTAACGCATTACACATAGAGAAAGGCTATCAACTCAAGTGTACAACTTAGTATGGAAAAGTCCACCTAATTGCAATCCTCTTTAATTAAATTCGGTCTTTGCACAAAACCTTTACTACTTTGATTCAAGTTTACACAAAACGAAAAGTCGATTTCATGTTCTTAAACCTAGCACCAATTATATCAAAACCCTAAGTGTTTGCAACCACATAAGATTAAAATACAAAAGTTTTCTATCATGCAAATTTAATTAAACAAACCCACATAAGAAACATAAAAATCAACATATAGAAATCACAACTTTATCTCAAAACATATAAACGGGCTTTAAACTTTGCCCTTAACATTATTTGTTAACTAGAATTCATAGTTCTACAAATCTAAACAAAGAAAACCAAGAAATTACAAGGAAAAAGATAGAATTACACCATGAAGGGAGTGGATGATGAAGAGCTTGAGACGTTGATCTTGAATCTTTAAAGCAAGACTTCACTATCACGGCACAAGGTGGATGATGACGGCTAGGAGGCTTCATGGCTTCTTCTTCTCTTCTTCTCTTTGCTTAAAAATGCAGAAACTTAAAACTAGAGAATGGAGAGAAAAATGGAAAGGAAATGGAGAGACAAAGAAGATGAGATGGATGAAGGAATTGGTGACTAAGGAAAATGGAGAGGAAATGGTGAGACAAGAAGATGAAATGGATGAATGAATGTGTATGGGAAAATGGAAAGGAAATGGAGAGACAAAGAAGATGAGATGGATGAAGGAATGTGTGTTTAGGAAAATGGGAAGGAAATGGAGAGACAAAGAAGATGGAATGGATGAAGGAATTTGTTTTGAGAGTGAGAGGAGAAGTGTATTTATAGCCCAAAAAATGATGAATGGAGGGTGGAGATGAACATAAATGAAGGGCTAGATATGTTAGACAAATTTGTAAAAAATATCTTCCCACATGTTTATCACTTGTTCAACTTGAATTGATTTTCCTCCTCAAGTTTTTCCACTTGGTTGCAACTTTGATTTTCCTCCTCAAGATTTTCCACTTGCTTGCAACTTTGATTTTCCTCCTCAAGATTTTCCACTTCCTTGCAACTTTGATTTTCCTCCTCAAGATTTTCCACTTCCTTGCAACTTTGATTTTCCTCCTCAAGATTTTCCACTTGCTTGGAGGTCCTAAAAATAGAAACTAATAAGAAAAATAGAAACTTTCCTAAAATGAAAAATGGCAACTTACTAAAAATGATAAATAGAAACTACAAAATATAAACTTTCTACAAATAGGAACTTTCCCAATCAAAGAATGGAAACTTTCCTAAACAGGATTTTAATAAGGAAATAACGTAAGAAATGTAGGGAAATGCAGTTAAAACGTCGCATTAAAATGCTCCTATCACGGAACCCTAAGAATAAAGGATATGAGGGACGTATGGGTCCATATAACCGCCCTAACAATAAAGGAAACAGTAGGTTTGGTGCGAATACATGTGGTGGCAATGCCACACGTGGGAGAGGTGGTCGTGGTATCCCTGGTCGTGGTGGTGGCACCATGGCTCGTGGTGGAAGCGTCATGGGTCGTGGTGGTGGCACCAACCCTCCTAGGGAACACCCACAATGCGACGATGTCAGTACCATCCTTGGCCACCACTGGACAAGGAATAGTTTGGTGTTTTTGCTCTCTCGCGACTCTAGGGCTAGAGAGACTTTAGGGTTTTATTTTTATGAATTTATAATTTTTTTTTTAAAGAAGAGAGAAGTTTTATTACTGAGTACGAGTAACGTCGTACATAAGGGCATCCAATATCAAATCTGGAGCATTTACAAACCACTCAAGTTGAACATTTGATTCAATGCTAAAACTTGCCAACCTATGAGCTACAATATTAGCTTGTCTAAGGGCAAAATTAATGCACAGATCAACACTACAGGCCAGCAGGCTTTTAACATCAGCTATCAAGGCTTGCAAAGGAGATAAATCACAACTCAACAAGTTAATGGCCTGTATAGCCATCAAGCAGTCATTCTCCACCATAGCGTTAGTAACATCCATGGCTTGCAGCAGTTGTTAACCATTCCTTAAGGCCAACAACTCGGCATGTAATGGAGAGCTTACAAAGTTAATTCGATGCGAAAAGGCAGCAAGAAACTGACCTTGAGCATTGCGGAGAACTCCACCTATACCTCCAAATTGTACATTAGGTAGAAAAGCTCCATCCACATTCAATTTCAAAGTCTCTCCCGTAGGGGCTATCCACCGTTTAATTGTATTCCGTTGAGCAGAAGGGGACTTATGGAGAGGTTTATTGGCTTGCAAATATTCCTCATACCAGGCCATAGAGGATGCCACTAAGCTCTGACTAGTTTGAGATCAATTCCTCCAGAAATGATCATTCCGGTTTTTCCAAAAGCTCCATAACAAAATCAGCAGCTTATCAAATACACTAGTAGAGAGAGCAGAAGCTCGATCCAAAAGCCACTCCTTCCAAGACAGGGAGGATGATGGAGAGGAGAATGGAAGAGCACCTAGAATATCTTTGGCAATACTACATTCTCGAAATACATGTTCAAGAGTTTCTACAGATTCAGAGCAAACACAACAGTTTAATTCACTTGAATAGCCTTTGGATGCCAAAGCAGTTCGAGTAGGAAGCAAGTTGTGAGCAGCTCTCCAACCGAAAATGGCCACTTTGTTTGGAACATTGGCTTTCCGCAAAGCATTCCAAAGCTATGCATAAGGATCACTAAGAGAAGTTGAAGCAAACACATTACCAATAGAAAAGTCACAAGCGATGACATAGGCTAACTTGACAGAAAAGAAACCACGTTTATCCAGTTTCTATGCAGCTCTATCAAACCCCACACGTCTACTCAATGGAATAGACAAAACCTAGGAAGCAACATCAGGATCAAAGCATGCATGAACAGTAGAGATATCCCAGGTATAGTCATGCATGTTAATCAAATCAGAGACCAATTCAAACACTGTATCTGCCAGTTTCTCTAGGGAATGAGATGATACATTAGGTATCCAATCATCCTCCCAGATCTTCACCGACCTACCATTCCCAATCCTCCAAAATAAACCAGCTTGTAACACCGGTCAAGCTTCCATTATACTTCTCCATGAATAAGATGGTCTGTCACCCATGTCAACAGTAAGAAAAAGCCTCATGGATGATATACAGCTTTAAAAACTCGTGCAACTAGTGAATCTGGATTTGAGAGAAGCCGCCAACCTTGTTTAGCTAACATAGCCAAATTATGAGCATGGAGATGCTTAAACCCCATGCCACCAGCATCTTTAGGGACACACATCTTTTCCCAGGTCCGCCAATGTATCTTCCTCTTCTCATCTGTACTTCCCCAAAAAAATTGAGAACAAAGTTGTTGAAGGTCATCGCACAAAGACTTGGGTAGTAAGTAGCAGTTCATAACATAATTAGGTAGAGTTTGAGCCACAACTTTTATTAATAACTCCTTACTACCTGTACTGAGGATCCTGGATCACCTACTAAGTAGCTTTTTGGTAAGTCTTTCTTTCAGATAAGCCAAAATAGCCTTCTTATTATGACCTACATGAATGGGAAGTCCCAAATACAAGCCATATTCCTTGACACATGTCACACCAAGAATCGAAGATAGATGATTTCTAACTTCTCGGCTGACATTACCACTAAAAACAACACTGGACTTTTGCAAATTGATCATCTACTCGGTAGCCCTAGCATAGATAGTTAACAAGTTCTTGAAAGCTTGACATTATCTAGTAGAAGCTTCCCCAAAAAGAAAGCTATCATCAGCAAAGAGTAAGTGATGAATTACAGGAGCAGTTGGCGACAATAGTAAGCCTTTGATAGTACCATTCTGAACCGAAGAACAAATTAATGAGGAAAGACCTTCGGCGCACAATATGAAAAGGTAAGGTGACAAAGGGTCACCCTGTCGAATACCTCGTGTTGGTAAGATGAAGCCCATTGGGTTGCCATTCATAAGAATAGAATAACTAACCGATTTGACAGTAGCTAGCACAAGGTCCACCCATCGTCTACAAAATCCAAGTTTGAGTAAAACTGCTTCCACATACTACCATTCTAACCTATCATAGGCTTTTGAGATATCAAGTTTCAGGGAGAAGAAGCCCTCAGACTGCCTTTTAAGTTTCTTCATGAAGTGTGCTACTTCTGTAGCCACTAAAGTATTATCTGAGATAAGTCTTCCAAGAACAAAGGCACTTTGGAGCGGAGAGACAATCTGAGGAAGAATTCTTTTCAACTTGTTAGCCAAAACCTTAGAGGCAATCTTGTACACAACATTGCATAGTGTAATGGGTCTTAAATCATATGGCAACTTTGGCTCTTTGATTTTCGGAATAAGCGTCAAATGAGTGAAATTAGATTCCTGTGCAACCTGACCTGTAAGAAGCACTGCCCTAACAGCCATGCAGACATCATGTCCAACAACATGCCAGAATTTCTGAAAAAAAAAAAAAAAAAAAAACAAGGAGACATACCATCGAGACCAGAAGATTTTGAAGGATGCATTTGGAATAACGCCTTCTTTATTATAGAATCTGTATAAGGAGCTAAAAGATTAGCATTCATCTCATCAATAACTTTGGGTTGCATGGAGTCAAGAATAAGAGCCAGGGCCTCACTATCCACATGCTCAGAGTGAAAGATATTATCATAGTAATCAATAAGAATGTCAGCCACCTCGTTAGGTTGAGATGTCCATTGCCCAAGGTCATTGACCAAACCCTTCACTCTGTTCCGACATCGCCGATTAGACTCTCTTTTATGAAAGAAAGAGGTGTTACGATCACCTTCTCGTAGCCATTGAATCCGGCATCGTTGACGCCAATAAGTCTTATTAAGGGAGAGTAACTCATTCAATCTAAACTGTAGAGCCTTCTGCTCCTCAAAATGAGCTACCTCATAATCCTTTCTCATAAGATCATTTAATTTGCCCTGAATGAGCTTCATCTCAGTTTGACGCTGTTGGAATACACCAGAATCCCAACGCTGTAAAAGATCACCAGTATGCTTGATTTTCCTACCAACTTGATCTATGAGATCACCGGTTACTGGAATCATCCAACCCTGTGCGATCACATTATCACAACCAATATGCTGCAACCACATCTCTTCAAAATGGAAGCGCTTTGGGGTTCTAAATGAGGAGATCGGTTCTGGATTCACTTCAATGAGAAGAGGACAGTGATTAGATCTGCTCAAGGGCAATGTAATAACTTTAGAGAAGGGATATAATTCCCTCCAATGCACATTCTGACAAGCTCGATCAAGTCTCTCTTTAGTGAAACAATTGGACCAAGTATATCGAGAACCAACAAATCCCATATCCATAATATCACAGTCCACCAAGGCCTGCCGAAAACGATTCATCTGAGCTGCATTCCTTGGTGGACCACCAGACTTGTCTGCAAGGCAGGAATCTCATTGAAGTCCCCTACTACAATCCAAGGCATGTTAACTTGGGCAGCTAGGGTTCGCAAAAGGTTCCAGCTAATCATATGATCTGTAGTAGTAGCTACTCCATACACCCCTGTAAATCGAAAAACTCCTTCTGAACCAATAGTACCAACTTCAACATCAATATGATTAGAGGAGTAGTTCCAGAGTCGCACTGGGATTTCATTGCGCCAAAAAAGACCGAGACCACGACAGTCGTCACTGCTTGGGGAACAGATGAAGCCATTGAATCCCAGAAGTCTCCTGACATCATAAAGAAGGTCTGGTGAAGCTAGCGTTTTGGAAAGGAAGATAATACCAGGGTTGTGCTGGCGAACAAGGTTGACAAGAGCATCCTGAGTCTCCGTGTTGTTGAGACCCCTACAGTTCCAAACGAGGATCTTGAAAGGCAACATGGAGGAAGACGACAGAGATTGGTGTCTGAAGAAAGATCGGAAGAGTCGAACTGGGATTGCTAGGGTTTACTAGGGTCGAGAGGGAAACTCTCTCTTGTTCGGCTGTCTACAGATGAATTTATAAATTATGACCATACTTATTCATAGTAAAAGAAAAATGAATTTCGTGTCCACAATAAATCAGCATGAAAGCTTCGTGATATGCCCTTATTTGCCAAACATATTATGAAAAATTAAAAATTATGAAATGAAGATAGCATGAGTGCTAAGCTTAGTTTAAATGTACTCCCAGGCATTGAGGGTAGCAAACTCATAGTGGTTTTCATCAGTTACTCAACACCTCTTTTTTTTTTAGTTACAGATTTATTTTCTGCACTCTAAATGTTCGACGAAATGTCTCAACGATCTGAAATTTTGGAAAAGTAGCGTGAGCTGGGTACAGCAGGGACATAACTCTAGTGAAACAAAACATATGCTCAGTTCCTAATGCCATGTGCACCTGCCAAAGCCTGCAGCGCTATTCAAAGAACAAGCTGCTGGCATTCAACCAATTATGAAGCTTAAATCGGTGAGCTAATGATTGAGTCATAGAAGTCAAAAGGAGCTTAAAGAAGCTTCCATTTTGAGCCACAAATATGGACTTTCCAGCAAACCTACAACTCACCAAGACAAAGATGCAACATGGAACAATTTTGCAAGAGAACAGAAGGCCCTTTTAGCTTCGTTGGGTGTCTCTCAGAATCCTAATTGGAATGATTTGTTTACAAATACTACTAAACTAACCAGACAACGTAATTACTACTGCACTTCTACAGTGACAAGAATTTGTCGCATCTAAAACGAGACCAACTGAATTCAGATCATTGTTGAATCTACCTCTAATACCAACTGAATTTGTAACTTACAGGCATACAACAGCAATACCTTTTTTAGGCAAAAACAGTACTACCTGAAACCATATAATTCAAGCTAACGGAACTTATAACTAGATTCTGTATCTTGAAATGATGTACGAAGAGTTCACATGAAATGAAACTAGGAGAAGCAGAATGTCAGATAGAATAACTGACTTGAAACAAAACTTTGGCCTCTCAAGAAATCAAATGCCTACCTTTAAGGGGGTTAATACTTATCTAACAAAGCACCTGGATGCAAAATGCTAACCTTCAATCTTTGCTCTCAACATTCCTAGTGCCTTAAAAAAAGTTCATATTTCTGATGCAAATCACTACCATGAACTCAATTCCACTGTCTATTTAGAAGGTGTTCTAGCAATCCAAATAGTAAAATAACAATCCAAATTAAACACAAATCAAGTCGAGTTAACAAATAGAGACTGTCTGGTAATGAGGTAAACAAGTTCTCTTCTAGACTAAAAAGAAGTAATGAAACTTTCATTTTCAGCTGCAATTCTTACAACCATGAAACTACTTTTTGAGTTTTTCTCTGTAAAACAAAATTACAAAAGAAAATGTTGTATGACTAGAATCAAAGAAACCTGTAATGTCACCACCACTGATGAACAAGAACCCCACTTTGCCTTAGTGAAGTAAACAAGTCCAAGCACTGGCCATAAGTTTTTTCATACTTTGCACTTCTCTCACCAGGGCGTGTCCTCTGCCACCTATTGTAATGGCATTCAAGAAACACCTCATCGATCAAACAAATTGCTCCGGTCTCAAACAGCCTCGGAATCAAATCAAATTCCGTCCCTTCCACATCCATCTTCATCACGACGAAATCCTTCTCTGTGAAAGTATTCTTCACCCAATCCGCAAAATCAAACCCCTGGATCCTATCCACCTCACCATCAAACCCCCCATTAACCGACTTCACCGGCTGAATCCTCCCCATTCCTCTACCTTTCTCCTTCACCTTCTCGCCAGGGTCTCCATTAATCTCAAACGACAATGTCTCATTCCTCACCCAAGCAGCATACGGCAGCAAAGTAATCCCCTTCTTCAGCTTGTACTGTTCATGAAAAATCTTATCAGCCTCAATAGCGAAAACTTCAAATGTCTTATTCTGCTTCGGGTACTGCTTCTTGAACCAGCTACCAATACTCGAACCATAGCTCCTAGCTCCAACATCAACATAAGCATACCTCCTCTTAAAGCTAATATCCGCCATCGACGGAAGGTACTTCACATTCTGTATATTCTTCTTCAAAGTAATCCACGGCTTCATTGGCTCAATTTGAATAATTGGCTCCGCTTTCCTCACCAACTCAAGCTTATGCGCCGGAACCGAGCACTTATTACCGGAATTTCCACCGGAATTCACAACCTCATTAGTAGCACCACACTCCTTCCTCAACACCATTTCACGTATGTGCGGCATCGACGAATTAAAGCCGTCGATGTCGCGTGAAGTAACTAACTTGCAGCAATTGAACAAATCAATAAAAGAATGAAAGCTATAAGTATCCTTGGCTCCGATGTGGACCACCGCAAACCCTTCGAGCCTGAGCGTCCGTACAATCTCCGCCGCGAACTCCGCCGCCTTCGGCGACTTGTCGAGGCGGCCGTTGCCGGAGAAAACGAAGTCGAACGAGTTATCGGCGAACGGCATCCGGTGCGCCTCGCCGCGAATCACCAAAGGCCTCGAGGCTTTCTTGAAAATCCCGACCGCGTCCTTGACGCCGCTCTCTTTCAAGGCGTAGACTTCCTGCCCCGTCGGGGTTTCCACGCACAGAGACTTGGATTTCGGCGACAGAAACCCTTGCGAGATCAGATCTTGGAAAATGGCGGAGTAAAAATGGACGGCCTTGATCCAGTCCTTGCTGGTGTACATGTCGTTCCTCTCCGGCCCCACCGCACTCCTCGAAACGGCGCCGTCCGCTGCCACGGCCGCGGAAGCTCCGGTGCTGGCGATGACGAAGTTGAGATTCTCCGGAAGATTAAGAAAGCAAAAGTTGCCGACTTTACACGACTCGCCGGTGACGGTGATGACGTAAGCGAACCGGAACAGTACCATGACGACGCCGACCAGGAAACACCGCACCAGAGTGTTCTTCAGGAACCCCGGCTTAACTGTATTAGGCTCCATATCGTCTATAAATTCACGGAAAATTTCGCAGTCGAAAAAATTCTCAGAAAAATTGTGTTGTATTGGAGAGGAGGGGGGGGGGAGTGGTTTAGCGGGAGCAGAATCGAGCGGAGGTGTGGTTGGCGCCGATCAAGGCTTGGCCGGAGAGGTGAGAGTTGCAGATCTTAAATACGAAAAGAAAAGGAGGGAGGTTGTAACGAGAAGACATAGCTGATGGGTTTTTGGGTGCAGTTACATTTTCTGGTTTGGACAATTGGGGAAGGAGGAGGAGGAGGGGGGAGGTGGAGTTGTTGATGGAAACGGAGTACTGGAGTAGGGTAGTTGATAAAAGAGAAGGAGGATGACGACGCGGTCACGCCGTTTGGGGTTACCGGAATAGCCGGTCACACGCGTCCAAAAAAGGCGCATAAGCTAGAAAGCGAAATTTATTCAACATTCTATATTTGGGCTTTTAGTGCCCTTGGATTGTGGAGAATATATCGAGATTGCCATTGCAAGTTGGGGGTATCTAACGGTGACGTTTTATCTGGTTGGGAACTTTATCTCAAGAAGGACGTTGTTGACTTTTTTTTAATATAAAAACAAAAAATAATTTGGCGTGGTTATAACTTACAACAACTTCATATTTGTTTGTTAAGGAGTTCTTATTTATTTGTTTAGGAGAGTACAGTAGAGTTTGAGGGAAGGCAGAAAATGAGTTAGGAAGAGGATAAGACGATAAGTCAAAGGTTTGTTCATCTCCGGTGAAATTAAAAATGATGCTTTAATTTCTCTAATATAATGACACATAAGTTAATGTGATTAATTACATTTAATTTTACTTTAATTTATCTAATATAACGATAAGGTGTTATCAATTTTCTTAATTTTATCAACCCTTACTTTATTGAAGACTTGAATCACTCAACCAACTTCTCAATTATGAGGGATGAAATCTGCTGTCCCCAAAAACACTGTGCCAAACCAGTCCCCATGCATTCATTGGTCCACAAAGAATAAAATATGGAACAAAAGATTAAGAAAATATTTTCTTAATCTTTGTAGACCAATGAATGCATAGGCTTAATCTTTGTGGACCAATGAATGCATAGGGATAGGTTTGGCATAGGGTATTATGGACAGCAAATTTTATCCCCAATTATGAACTCTTTTAATCCAAAAGTGGATGATAAAAGGTGGAAATTATGCTTAGATGGATTTAAATGACATTTAATTTTTACTTTCTCATAATAATGAAAGGGCATAAAGGTCCCAATGTCTTCATGGATGCCATATGGGTGTTCTTACCATTTTACTATTTATTTATTTTTATCTTTTTTTTGGTAAATGTTTTTATGAAAAATGCATTATATTTGCAAACGGGTCAATGCTAGGGCTAATCAGAATCATATGGGGGCTAACTTTATATTAAATAAGTGATTGCTTGGCATACAAGCATGTGAAAATGACTCGTTATAAATATAATCCATGATTAATGCAATAATGTGCTAAACCTTTAATAAATAGATTTTCTTCCCTAAAGATTCCTGGAGTTCAAGAGTAAACAAACACAAGTCAAATTCTCGGAAACTGACGGCCAGTCAATTCATCTGATTTTATATTTTGGGAAATAAACGAAGCAAAAGAAAAAAAAAATAATGGTGCAGAAATAGCCCACCGGATCAGTCGGTCACGGATCAGCCCACCCACGGGGACTTCTTGGATCCCCAACCGCCCACGGGTCGGCCACAAGGGGCGCCGAAGTAGCCGTTACGATCTTCCCTTGTTTTTTTGGTACCCGCCATGCAACTTGGACAAAACCTCCTCTCGGGCGCTTTGGTTGCCTTCTGGGGCCCAGGTGGGAAAGAGACACGTGGTGGGGCGATTGAGAAGTTGTAGAGGCTGGTGTCGTATTTATGGGGTTGAGCTGGAAATTAGCGGCGGCTGACGTGGGAGGGGAGGGCTCACACGGCATGGCGTTTAGTGGCGTAAGTTGAGAAAGTGACAAAAGGAATAAAGAGCAAAGGGAGGTCCACACGTGAATATATATAAATATTACTGCGGTGGGGGTGGTGGTGGTGGTGCCCTCGACGCCGGACTCAACGGCCTTATTGGCGAGTAGCTTTTGTGTGCTTTTGCGCCACCCCTAACCGTTTTCTTCTGTCGTTGCTTTTTACTTCTTATCATGTTTGTTGTCGTTTGATTCTGCCCATTCCCTAGTAAAAACTTCTTCCTTGGCTCATTATCTGATCATCACGGGGCCTTTTTTTCCCTCGGTGTTGATTCAGTGATTTCCGCCTTTCTATGTACCTTGACTGTTGGGGTAATAAGCAGCACTTTTGAGGATGTCGGTCCGGTGATTGGACTATTGGCTTTCTCCGATCGGTTAAATGTAATTAGAGTATTTTCAATTTCGAATGTAAGATTGATTAATGGATGTATCACGCGGTAAGAATGTAATTGATAAGAGGATGTATCCTGTAATAAGGCCGCTCCACTCAATAATAATTTTTAAGAGTTATTTGGATTGGTCAAATTTTTTTTATTAAGCGTGTGCAGAATAATTATACACATAATTCAAATTATGAAATCACTAACAAGATAAAGTTGGTTTTGAACAAGGTATAAGTAACATCCTACTAAGCCATCAAACATCCCTTTCCCTTTTCCTTTTTTTTCCATTTATATCGTTATGTTCATCACCGATGCTTAAGAAAGGAACATTTCTATACCGCTAATACTTGGAAATTGATCACAAAACGATAGGAGCCCTAGAACATTCAACATTTGACAACACTTTTTGTGTCCCAATATGTTGTTACCTGTTGCAAATTTGTATCTTTTTCTAGTTATTGTGTTTGTTGTTTTGCATAAACTTACCTCGTGATTAACGAATACCGTTAAAACCTTGCAGTAAATTGGCCACAGCAGCTTATGCTCAGTCCTAGTCTCATAGCAATGAATAATGAGGTTAAAGGAATCCCAACTACAGTGATCAACGAAAGTTAAAACAAAATCAACAAAGAGATTAAGCATCTAAACTTCGTGAAGAAAAGGACCCCATTTTGAGTATAAATCCAAAGGCATCGTTATCTAATATATGTCACTCTTTTTTATTTTATTCGTGACCATTTATATGCTAGGTGAGGGAGCTACTTCGGCTATATAAAGTTGTACTTAATTTTGCCAAGAGGGAAAGATGACGTTTGTCACACCCTTTTCTTTATGTGGTTTAGGGAATAGAATATGTTGTTGGGTGTCTTTTTCTCCCTTTTATTTTTTATTTTTTTGAAATTGCACCTAGAATCCTATCTTAATTTAGCGGGCACACAAGAATTGATTCAAATGATGAAAATGAAAACCAAACAGTCAATCGTTTTGTTTTTTTTGGAGTAAGTCATCCACTTTATTAATGATAATAAGAAAGATTACAATTTATAGATATAGATACTGCATTAAAATGAAAAGTAACAAAATCGCAGTCACTTGTGATCCGCCACAGTCGTTCATTTTCTGCTGCAAACACCGTTTGGGCTAGATCCACTTAATGATTCAGGCATAATCCCACCCCATCGCTCGACAACTTCAAACAAAGACTCCGACCCCTAAGATGGTATTGGACAAGTACCGCATTGAGGATGGGGAAAAATTTGTAGCATTCAGGCTAAAGTTGTTGGACCCAACCCTAATAGTTTTGTTTGGTTAGTGTTCATGAGATTGTACGTATCCGGTTGATAACTATTTTAAGCTAAAATTACCTCATAAAGGTTTGCAATAAAATTTAACTAATGTGTAAAAATAAATCGTACACTAGTGCCACTCCAGATTTTTGAGCGAAAGTGCGAAACTACAAGACGTCAAACGACCAGAAGCAAGTATTAATGGGTAAAACATCTTTCACACAAAGTACAACCTAAGAAAAACCTAGATGCTTAGCAAAAGAAGGTACGACATCTCCAATAAAGCTACAATTTGATTTTTAGCTATATAGAACTATTTTAAAGAAAAACTCAACTCCAACATACTAGTAATAGCTAAGTTAAATTTAACTTAAAGTAAATTGGCTAGCTGTATTTAGCTAGAGAATCCTGCATAGCTAAAACAAAAGTTGTATTACTCTCTCCTCTTTTGTCCACATGCCATTTTACGATTCGATAAAACATAATATATCATTTACAAATAGCTACTATTGCTGACAATGTTAAATCAATAGCTATTTTCACAATTTTAGTTAAATTTAACTAAAATATAATTTTTACTGTTGGAAATGCTCAATGACTCATATAACCAAATAGTTCTAAATAGGACTAAATACTCGTTACTCCTCATACTTTTCCTTGAAAAACAGTTTGGTCCATCGCATTTTAAATTAAACTAAATAGTCCTTATTCTCTCTAATTCTCATATAACAAGTCCAAAATGATCCGAAATGACTATTATGCCCCTCATTTTCTCTTTTTATTATTATTTTTTTTATTTTTTTTTCTCCCCCTTTTTTGTTTTGTTTTTATACTCTCTCTCTCTCTCTCTCTCTCTCTCTCTCTCGACCTCTCTTCTTCTTCTCTTCCTCTGCCATCACCGGAGACCACCACTTCCAGCCACCATCTCACAGCGCCACCATCACCAGTCGAATTCAGACCGAAACCCGATCCCCAACTAGACTGGCAACCCGGGATTTCTCTCCCTCTCTCTTGGCCGCACAGTCTCTCTCTCTCTCCCTCGACCTCTCTTCTTCTTCTCTTCCTCTGCCATCACCGGAGACCACCACTTCCGGCCACCATCTCACGGCTCCACCATCACCAGTCAAATCCAGACCGAAACCCCATCCCCAACTCGACTGGCAACCCGGTCTCTCTCTCTCTCTCTCTCCTGGCCGCATGCTCTCTCTCTCTCCCTCAACCTCTCTTCTTATTCTTCTTCTTCTTCTTCTTCTCTTCCTCTGCCATCACCGGAGAGCACCACTTCCGGCCACCATCTCACATCGCCACCATCACCAGTCGAATCTTGACCGAAACCCAAGACAATCATGGCCTTACGTAGATCCCGGTCCCCACACGCACATCGCAAGCTCCAGCGCCACTGCTCCTCACCTTCCTTCAATTTTCGGTGATCTCCTTGCTTCACCACCACCTTGGCTCAACTCAATAAATAAGAAGGAGCAAAACCCAGCAGCCCCGTAACCCACCACCGCCGGCCGACACCACCAGCGCCATTGCTGGAGCTCTCGCCTCTGCACTTAGGTATTCTCTAATTTCCGGTAAAAATCGAGCCATACCACCACCATATAAGTTCATGGCATAATCCTTTCGGCTCGCGTTCTTGAATTTTGGACTTGGAGGAAACGATGAGTGGCTCCAGCGAGATAGAAAGCCGATAGAGTTTTAGGGATTTTGTTTTTAGGAAAGGGGGAGAGGGGGCAGAGACGGCGGGTAGAGAGAGAGAGAGAGAGAGAGAGAGAGTATATAAAAAAAAAGGGAGACAAATTAAAAAAAATAGACAAAAAAATAAAAATAATAAAGAAAAAAGAAAATGAGGGGCATAATAGTCATTTCAGATCATTTTGGACTTGTTATATGAGAATTAGAGAGAATAAGGACTATTCAGTTTAATTTAAAAGGCGAGGGACCAAATTGTTTTTCAGGGAAAAGTATGAGGAGTAACGAGTATTTAGTCCTTCTAAATATAACCATACACAACAACTATTTTCTTGACTAAAATTTTTCCTCCACATATTGAACACAATGGTCGAAACCTAACTCGCCATGAACTCAAGCAATTGACAATTAGTGAGGAGATAAGCTCACAGCCAATGGGGAATAAGAACCAAAAATACCAAAACATATCTAAAACCGACCCATATTCAAAAGTCCAACTTAGATCCCAAATTCAGATCTAGAAACAACAGAATGGTAATGTCAACAGCACAAACTTCTTATCACTAATACTTATCGTCATTGGCGAACCTAACTGGGGGCAAGTGAGGGCTCATGCGCCCACTAAGTTTTTGTTTGTAGCGGAGTTAATTGATGATCTAATAGCTAGCATATAAAATTTTAGCCTAAATATTAACATATATGCCCCACAACAGCTTAAAATAAAGAGAATATGACAATATACCTCGTATAAATAAAATCTTGAGTCTGCCACTACTGATCATGTAGGAGCAACATTGGCACCACCTTCAATGTATGACCTTTTTTTTTTTTTACTTTGTCAAGGGGAATCCAAAAGTTTTCTAGGCCCAAGATAAAACCCCTTCAGCGCATGTGAAATGCTCCAACTGTGCATTGCAGCACAGTGCCTGACCACTTTGACAGCTTCGAGGTTCGAACTTCAGTTGCGGAGCACACCCAACTAGGTAAGAAGCACTAGGCCACTTGCAGTGGTTTCAATGTATGACCTTTATCACTCCTTAGTATATTAACAAAATATATATATATATATATATCTTTATAGCGAACTATTCATTTATTTGATTTACTTAAATATAAACAATCTCAAAATTAATTATTTTCAGAATAGTTATTATATAATTAATGAAGTAGCAAACATGAAGAAAACAAGAGGAACAAATGAGTTGGGGGTCATTTTAATCGGAAATAATTTGAGTCAACTTGCAAATGCAGACAAACCAAAAAAAAACAAGAAGAGGATAAGCACATTGTTTGCCCATGTTCTTTTCTTCTGGGTGCATAAGTCACATCCTGCAGGCAATTTGGAGGTGTCTGGTGTTTGATCCATAAAATGGGCTCACATGAGTAGGGGGTTGATGTCGTTGTTATACAGAATAGCTAAAAACCAATAAAGGAATTAAGTACAGCTATGAAAATTAAAATGAATTGGTTCCCATTACAGGTGTGGATGAGATCTCTATGAATGCAAATGAGTTGATTTCATTGATGGTGGGTCTCGACTTTTCTATTTCCACGCTAATGAAATGTCCGATTATGGATAACTGCATGTTAGGAATTTAGAGTACCACCACAACAAAGGGACCCAAGTGCCCCAAATTCGTTCCAGTCTTACTAGTTAAGGACCATCTTAGGACCATCTTAGTATTCTCATAGCGCACGCAACTAGATATAAGATATGAAAACGAAGTCATGGTTGGATTGGGATTTGAGTTAATACAATCGACAAAATCATATTCATATTTAATACAAATCTAACGAAGGAAAGTTAAGAAACTTTGGAGCAATGCTATTTGCAAACTACTCTGGGCTTTAATCCCCAGAGAACGCTTGATGACCCATCCATGTCCTCTCCCGTAATATATGAACAGAAAAGCTCCGGACAACTTATACTCAGGAGTAGAATGGTAAACATGGCCCAATAGGAATTTGAATTGGGATGGGCTTTGAGAAAAACCTCAATAGCAAAGCTCAAATGGTTATGTGACTGGAATAGCCGAATGCATATGATATGCTTGTTGGTCAGAATCACGATGTATCTTGTTGAGGTGAATATAATTGGGACTGTGTGGCTTAATGCAAGATAAAATTTGAAGAAAGAAAATCTCATACAAGAGATACAGCTTGCAATATAGAATATAAGTGGACAATCCTCTGCTAATAGTACCCAGAGTTTTTATTTTTAGTTAGTACTCATACCTAGAGAAATCTAGTAGGCCTCAACGAATCTAAATGTGTGCATGAGTCATTATGATGATAATAATATCAATGCTATGTGATTTTACTAGTATTGCATTGCAAGAGTTTTATATCACAAGACGTCATTTGTTTAAAGTCCAGCTTTATGTTTTATGTTAACTCAACCGATATATTTTATATATTTAGACAAAATTTAAAAAAATACATTCTCGTATAATTGCGTTGATCTCTTTATTTATCGTTCTGTTTTAATTCATTTCTACTAACACTGTGAAACTTAAGTTTGTGAGGATGTAAACATTCTTTCATCTCCCATAAGAAGTAAACAGGAAGATTCCATCTCACTCGATCCTGACCGCAGATTCAATCGAAACCATTGGGCTCTATACAGGTTGGTATATATAATCACAATCACATGTCACCTGCCTTTTTTCTCATCGAGTGGGTGGGGAGCTGAAGTTGTCAACCCTAACGTGCTCAAGACTTTTTACACATTTTAGTTGAGACTTTGTGCTGTACCCCAATTGAAGTAAAGTAATGTGTGAATTTTGCCTCTCAATTAGCATTAGAACGTTCTAATTAGAACGTACCTTTTCATGTTTATGAATCATTGTTCCACACATCCACTAATACAGAATCATTAGACTTGCTTAAAAGTATAATCTCTTTGAATTTATCTAAATTTTCATAGTTTGACATTGTCAATATTTAAGCGACATTTATATATATTTTGCCTCTCAATTAGCATTAGAACGTTCTAATTAGAACGTATCTTTTCATGTTTATAAATCATTGTTCCACACTTCCACTAATACATAATCATTAGACTTGCTTAAAAGTATAATCTCTTTGAAATTATCTAAATTTTCATAGTTTGACATTGACAATATTTAAGCGACATTTATATATATATATATATATATATATATATATATATTAAAGGAAGAGGAAGGTATACTCTTGTGATTAAAAAATTATGTGACCATACTAGATTAGGCTAGAGAAATCACATCACTATAGCAGTCTCATCATGGTGTCGAAGCCACAAGCTGTCTTGACAAATAGAAACCAGTCTAACAAGTGATAGTCAATACAATTTAATAAGCTCACTTATTCAATAAACTAAACTAATCAAAAGAAATTTAAGCAGAATAAAACCAGACTCATCCTCCCAAAGCTAAATGCAGTAGCCTAATAGCTTCATGTTGTACGCCAGCATACAACAACAGTACGGGAAGGCCACCACAAATCCACCTCTGTCATCCCCCAAAAGATCCAAACTAGCCCAACCTAGCTGAGAGAGAGAAGAAAGAATGGACTATCGCAAGGCAACCCACCATGGAAACCAGTAAAACAATGCTTTAAAAGCCGCACTCGAGCACCACTGCCTTACCTAAGTACGACTAATCACAAAAGACTATGACCACTTAAGCGGAACTGTTTCGATCTATATATGATATTTTAATTGAAACTCGGACCGAAACCAGTTGACTTACCGGACGCATCAAGCAAAGAATTGGTTCAATTAGAATCTCATCAGCCATTGGATACTCAACGGAATCCTTGCACATGTTCCCGACTCATGTAACCTTGGAATCATCCAGAACATAGGTCCCTAGGAGACCCCATTGCCAGGCAGTTCCCCCTAGTTACAATCGTCCACCAACAACACCATGTGAAACCTTTACACCCTCCAACGCCGTCGTATCTCGCCACGTGTCAAACCCACATAGCACAATCACAATTGCACTCCAAGACAGGCGGGGCCCAGACTGCCAACTAGGCCACACCAACAGAACTCGCTGACTTGTCATTTCGGTTTCTCACTCTCATCAAAAGCCGGTCAATTCCGCAGATCCCATCCTCATATTTTCCTCACGAATCAATCCGTACTCGTTTTCGAATCCTTTTCTGATGACGACGAATCAAGACGACGCGTCGCAGAATCATGGCCAGCAACAACAAAAACAATCCCCGCCGGTTGTCCCCACGGCTCCACCGGCTGCTGACGTGGAGAGCCAGACGGAGCCGGCACCGGCCCAGGCCCGGGCGGCTGGGAGCGGGTTCGGGGTGGCAGGGATCATACGGCGGTGGAAGAGAGATGACTTGTTGAGGAAAGGCTCTCTGGCGTTGAGAGGACTGTCCTTGGTCTTCTCTTTGCTGGCTTTCATCATCATGGCCAGTAACAAACACGGCGATTGGAAGGACTTCGATAAATATGAAGAATACAGGTACATATTTCTAGTCAATATTGATTTTGTTGTCATCGATTTCATATTTTCAATTGTGGAAATTTGGTCTAGGTATCTGTTGGGAATAGCGATTTTGGCGACGTTGTACACCGGCGCACAAGCTTTCAAAAACGCCACAGGGAAAGAGATGTTTCAGCGCCGGACGTCGGCGCTGGCCGACTTCATCGGAGATCAGGTTTGCCGTATTTGCATCTCTATATTGACTTTTTGCATCCTAAATAAAACGTTGACCAAAAAAATTAATTCGTAATAATGTTGCTAAGAATAATAGGCCGGGTAAAACACTCTGTTTTCAAGAATTTTTTTAGTGATTGGTTGCATGATTGAAGCGTAAATGGTGTGTGGAGTCTTCAACCAGAAAAATGTAATGAACATGTTAATCAGTTAAAGTAATCAATCAAGGCTAAATCTATGGAGCTTCAGAATGAAATGCACTTTATCCAGGAAAACTGAACTGTCATGCTAAGCATGCACATTATGAATCTGTGTAAAGTTCCAATTGCAACAATGAAGAGAGAAAAAAGTTGTCATTGTAAAAGTTTTATCATCTGAAACTTGTAAAAGGGGCATGATTTTACATCAGTGCCAACTAATTGAAGAGCCTAAAGTGTTTCTTTGAGACTGAAATTGACAAAACTTGGGGGTGGCTTGCTGCAGATTATGGCATACCTTCTGATATCATCATCATCTTCGGCGATTCCGTTAACAAATAGGATGAGGGAATCACAAGACAACATCTTTACAGACGCCTCTGCATCTGCCATTAGTATGGCTTTTCTCGCTTTCGTTTCCCTTGCACTCTTGGCCCTCATTTCCGGACACAAGTTATCTTCTCAGTCTTACATCTGATACAATAACAGACTTCATTTCTTCCATCTCAAAATTTTCTTCTTTTTTCTTCTTGTGAATGTATTCATGTAAATTTACTTGGCAAAGGGAGTATTTTAGTGTTCACATTCGTTCATGTAATTCTTCAATTGGTTTTGGGGTGATCTTAGGCATTACGCCATTGTGCATAATATGATGAGATATGATGTACATCTTATTTTACACATGAATACATACTTTTCTTCTGTTCAATAAACAAAGTCTTGCCTTTCTTTTCATTATTTAGTTTTTTTCTGTTCAACGATTGCCAAAATTTTCAAGGAGTTGTGAGCAAGATATACTTTCCAGAAAGTGTAAGACTTCAAAAAAAACAGTTTGCTCCAACCATGAGAAAAACAACAATGTTTATCTTTCTCTGTATAAGAAAAAGGTTGGAATTACATATCACGTGGTAATCTTAACAAGTAGAGGTAAATCTATCATTCAACATGTTATTCTCGATTCTACTTTAACATGCACATAAAGAATGAGGCCAACTACTGCAGGTTTATATTGGCCTCAAAACAAATAAACAAATGCAATTGACCCTGTATATAATTAGCCCTTATAGAACTGTCGAACTATACAATATATCTATGCCTAATTCATCTGTAAGTCCTGTTTCGGACATTCGATCCCAAAAGAACGTGTCATCCTTCTCTTCCTCAGCTTTCAGAACTCAGTATCCGTAACTTCCTGTGTTCTGCAACATTTTGAGAGTATAAGGTGCTTGGCTTTCTGATGTTGGCTGCTTCTGAAGAGAACTTAGGTAGCTCAAATTGTTAGAATGATTAGGCAAGGCCAAGGGCCTCACAGCTGCCACTGATACATTGCTGTTGCTGTTGGCATCAGAAGCAGGTCTAGTACCATAACCACCGCTGCCACGTGCTGCAGGAACATCGTGGTTGTGCTTCCCTTCATAAGTTGTGATCACGGCCCTCGTATCGTGAGATGCTCGCTCCACATGTTTCCTCACTGGACAGCCAGTAGAAGTACATTTGTAGTAGCTCCTATAGATTCAAAAGTAATTGAACTGATTAGTTAAGCAGTAGAAATTCATAATGTATGAACTCATGATTACAGGGTTTCAAAATGTGTATGCACCTTGGGTTTGGATTTCCCTTCACTACTTTCTGTCCATATTTCCTCCATCTATACCCATCATCCAGAATATCAATCTCACTTGTGGTCTGCACTACAATTCTAGGTTCTTTCACAATTCTACTCCCAGGAGCTGCATACGTCTCATTTGCATTTTCTCCCTTCCTGAAAATTGAACAAAAAATTAGTACCATAACTCAACGTAGTTTTAGCTACACATACAGATACAAATGCCATCAAAAATTTTCAGCTTACCATCTTTTGGCCTCAGGCTCATTGTCATCATCAGCTCCATTTGAGTTACTTATCGGCGAATTTTGTTCAAACTCATCCTCTCCTCCCATTGAGGCTGAGTTAGAGTCCTCCTGCAGCGTGACAGCTTCGATTTTTGGATTGGATATTGTCGAGGCAGACTGATCAGAAATCCCATACGAACTTGTTTGAAGCGATTGTTGTTGAGAGGCTGATCGTCTTGTCGACTGAGGCTTAGCATGGTTGTGACTTCCCTTGTACACAATTTGAGTGATCTGTCCATCCAATGATCTCTCCACCTTCTTCTTTGTTGGGCAACTGGGAAATGTACACTTGTAATAACTCCGAGGATTTTCGCTACCTTTCACTTGCTTCTGTCCATATTTTCTCCAATTGTATCCATCATCTGATTTCTGTTCCCTCACATACTGGGTCGAATGAGTGTAATCAGACTTTGGAGCAGCATTGAAGCTCTGAGTTGGCGCAAACTCGGATTTCACTTCTGTTTTCTCTGCTACGCTTTCTTCTTGCCTTGGGTTGTTGAAACCCCACGATTGCTGCTGTTGACTTTTCAATGATTCCTCCTGTTAACAAAACAATAATGATCTCTATCAGAATTAATAATCTTCAAAAATAGGCAGGACCACATTAGCTGGAGGATAAGATCATCAAGAAAAAAGAGCCAAAAAGATAACACAGTGAACAGAATCTTACCACCGATGAAACCATGCTTGAAGAAGATTGCTGAACACTGAACGATGAAGACGATGTTGCCGGTTGAAATGAGAAATCAGCGAACATTTTCTGCTCCTTCTCCGCTCCATGCTGGCTGTTATTTTCTTTAGGAGTGCTCATCCAATCGAAAATCTGACTCGAAAAGGCTCCGGTGGTCGGAGATGGAAGAGTCTGAAAAAACAAATCAACAAGAGTGAGAACTAAAACCAACCAATTACCCTAACAAAACAAAACAGAACAAAGAGTTTTAGAGAACAAACTTACATTTGAGTGAGTAAGAAACATGGGTGAGCTGAAAAAATCAGTAGGGCTAAAACCAGGGTTGTTAACCAAGTAAGAAGAAGGGGAAGCAGGAGGAGGAGAGAGAGGGAGAGAAGGCGGCTGGAGTGACTTGAACTTGGGGATTTCGGCTTCCGTTGAACGGTCGGAGAGTCCCCAGCTCCAGCTGCCGGTTCGGTCCTGGTCAAAATTGTTCATGTTCATGTTGCTTGTGAGGAGGTGAGTGAAGGAAGAAGTCATGGTGTGCTCCTCTGGCTTTGGTGGGTTTTATTTATGAGATTACTAAGGAGTAGAAGTATTTAAAGGGGTCTTGAACGAACGTGAGGAAAGAGATAGCGGAGTCTGTCACACGCTCTTTCGAAGAAGCTGAGAGAAGTTTGAACGTGGAAAAATGTTCTCGGTCAAAGCTTGTGGGTTTGACTTGACTGGCCACGTGGGCTTGGACCGGCGGCTCTGGGGGAGAACAAGTTTTGTGCATTTCAGAAGTGCCAGCGGCCAGCGGCCAGCGGGGCATTTGGCTCTGTTTTTCTTTCCCTTTTTGTTTTTGTGGTCATTCCAAATCTGAGAAAGGATGATAGTCTTTTGAGATTGTCCTAGAGCTTTTGCGCTCCTTTTCTCTTATCGGTTACATTGGATGATGTAATCTGAGATTGTCGGACACGTTCAATATACTAAATTTTATATATGTATAAAGTCTTTTGGTGATCAAAAAATTATTATATTGTGGAGTGCAATCTTCCAGAACATGATAATAATTGAGGTTGTTTGATAGCTCTTTGTTTTGATGACTGGTGAGTCTGATGGATGCATTGAAGTCCCTCTAATTTTTTCTTCTTTTTTAAATAAACTAACAACTTATATTAATCGAAAGGCAAAGTATAACAAACTCAGTATTTGTTATACAAACACAAACAATCCTCAATCTAAACACATAAAAATATCTGCTAAGAGCCATACTTATACAGCCATACAACAATAACAAACAAAGACAACAGAAAGTAAATACCAAGGCTCAAATTAGAAGAACCTAAACCGCGCAATCCAAGAGAGAAGACGCCACCATATCAGCGGCACGATCGTGCACAAAAGTAGCACAACTTTTCACAAACACCATTAGACCAAAGTTGTATAGAAGACCTTATATGTTAGAGGAAAAAATATGTAGATATGAGTTATCCTAAATTTACAAAAAGAACCCGGAAAATTTAGAGAAAACCACACTATTGCAAATGTTGGCTTTGAGATTTGCCATTGATGATGGCCTGAAAATATTGAATTAAAGACGAAGCCCTAACAACGATTAGTGTTCAATAGTTTGCATGATCATGGTGATGAAGTCAACTTGTGTTACAATTTCGAGACTGTATTCACGTATACATGACAGGATTGACGAGGTGAGCTTAAGTCAAATAATACATGAGCTTCACTTTACCGTTCATGGTTCTATGGTGTAGTGGTTAGCACTCTGGACTTTGAATCCAGCGACCTGGGTTCGACTCCCGGTAGGACCTTTTCTCTGGTATTTTTTTGAAAGCTGGTAACAAGACCCTTTTTATCGTATTTATACATTCAAAAGCCCAATGATACCAAGAGATCCGGTGTAGCTCATACAATCTTTGGATATTGAGATTCCAGGTTCGACTCCTGGCACCGGAAAATGTTTTTTAATTTTATGAGACCTTTTTCTTATATGTATTTATACAGCAAGAAGTCCAAACATATCAACAAATCTGATGTAGCTCATACAATCTTTGGATATTGAGATTCCAGGTTCGACTCCTGGCATCGGAAAATGTTTTTTAATTTTTTGAGACCTTTTTCTTATATGTATTTATACAGCAAGAAGTCCAAACATATCAACAAATCCGGTGTAGCTCATACAATCTTTGGATATTGAGATTCCAGGTTCGACTCCTGGCACCGGAAATTTTATTTTTATTTTTTGAGACCTTTTTTTTATATGTATTTATACAACAAGAAGTCCAAATATATCAATAAATCCGGTGCTCATATATATTTTTGGATATTGAGATTCTAGGTTTGAATCCTAACACTGAAAACCTTTTTTTTTTCTACTCTTTCTTTTTTTCCCTTTTCCTCCATCCTTTTTTTTTTACAGCAATTAGGCTTTTCTCTCTGTTTACATTTTTATTTTAACTCCAGTTCACGATCAAGCATCCGATCAATGCCCAGCAGTTGTGTGGTGGAAAGGATCAACTACAGGTGTTATAGCTAAGTTAACATGAATTCTTGAGTCTTCCAGAGAATCCATTCACTTGAAACCTTCTTTTATACAAGTTTTCAGTGTAGTGGAAAGGATCAACTACAAGTGTCATAGCTAAGTTAACATGAATTCATAACTCAACTTCCAGAGAATCCATTCACTTGAAACCTTCTTTTATACATGTTTTGAGATTCTGATGGAAGAAATTACAAAGCCAAGCGGCCAAGCAAAAAAGCGGATATTAACTGCTACTTTGTAGTTGGCATCTTCAGGTTAGCAAAGAACTGGACCTTATTTTAGGAGTTTAAAGAGAGCCTGCTTCTTCAGGTAACTCACAGTATGTTATCTTCCAACTGTAATTTCCAACACTGAGGGTCGAGTTCAGCCTGTCGATTATAAAAAGTAATGTCAATACAATCATCAGCTATTCTAATAACAATTTCTAATTTTGACTTCCACATGAAGCTGGAATGTAAAGAATCTGACTCGATATGCTAGCATGCATTATGGTAGTACTAAGTGAAAAAAGGAATGAACACATGATGAAATTAGACTAACTACATTTATAGGAAATTTTAGTGTTTTGAGGTTGCCAACAGGTAAAGCCACACATACCCGGAAAAATTTATCTCTCCACAGAAACAGACAACCGCGTGCTTCTAAATGTTCGAAAAGAGCTTGGGGTAACAATGACTTGAAGGTTGCCTGGAGCTTTACTTTTGTTAGCCCTCCGCATGCCAATAAGGCAGCTGCAAGCCCACTAGCGGTCAAGCCCTTCAAATGCAAGATGGTTAAGCTCTGCAGGCAGCTGATGCTGGCTAGGGACAACAGCCCGACATCCGTAACAGAAGTATATGACAAATTAATCTGCAAAAACAGGATGGAAGAATAGGTAAAATAAAAGTTCTCTGTTGAACTATTAGGCTCCCAGGAAAATAAATGGAATGAGAAAGACTACCTGTCTAAGGTTCTGAGAGAAGTGAGCAAGTGGGATCATCCCAGCATCATCAATATTGATGCACTTTTTTATGTCCAGCTTGACCAATTGCTTGCATCCCACAGCAATTGCAGCTAGACCCAAAGATGTGATAAGAGGACATCCTCGACTTTCTACTGTGTTCAAACTTGAGCATTTCGACAATGAGATTAGTGAACTATCAGTAATGTCTTTACAGTAAGCTATATTAATCATCTTGAGCCCAGGACAACCACGAGCAATGGCTGAAATGCCTGAATCTGAAATTCCCGTGCACCTGAACAAAATAACCAGAACAGTTAGTACAGAATCACAAACAGTTTGTAGTGAAGTTGGGATTTGTTTCATATTTGAACTACTTATGTACACTTTCGGAACAGAGCATTTTAAGATTAATAGATTATTAATATTAAAATAGAGAGTTGCACTCTACTTCATGTTTCATAAAATGCTTGGGAGTCAATGATAGATTAAGTGCTGTAAGCATTCAGGATTATATGTTGTAACATACTGTTTCTCTTGCTTGATCTACAAGACTAAGGAAAACAAAATGATCAAGAGAAAATTTCATGTATCATGAATTACAAACCTGTACAAATCGAGCTCTACAAGTTTCGAGCAGCACATGCCAACCTGAGCAACTCCCTCGTCAGTTATGTTTAGGCAAATTCCTAGTTTTAAGCTGGAGAGTTCTGAACATCTGGAGATCGACTTCAAACCTGCACACAATGAAGACATATGAGTATATGATTCAAGTAAGTATGCAAGTCAAAGTAGTGATTAATTAGACTGAGGTTGAGTGGGAAAATTTACCTTCATCATCAACTTCATTATCTGTTATGTCAATCTCCTCAAGAAAACGGCATCTCTGCCCAATGAGGACGAATGCTTCTCTTGGAACCAGGGTGCATGACTCCATCCTAAGAGAAGTGAGTGCGGTGCATGATAATGTAATACGATCTATGGAAGTATATGTTATCATTCGGCAACACGTGATGTCTAACTTCCGCAGATCTTTGTGTTTCGTCAAAAGGGAGGAGAGCCCCTCATCTGTCACCCCAGGACATTTACTTAAGCTCAGCTCCCTTAATGACACACACCAGTTTCCAATCGCTTGCAGTCCAGCATAAGTAATTGAGCAACCATCTAATTTGATTGACTGCAACATCGGTAGCTTTTTCAAACTATCAGCAAGAGCAAGAGTCACCTAAACACCAGCGCCACCAGAGTGCAAATTGTGAGTTTAAACTCAAACTATAACCGGTAACAAAACAACACAGAGAAATTCAACACTTACAGGAGAGCCATGGGACAATACGAGTTGCTCTAGAACTCCATCACTAGTTAGGGAAGCCAAACCATTATGACTAATGTTCTGACAACTTGATATGTCAAGCTTCTGTCAAGGGTAAAAACAAGTTCATGTGTCAAAATCTATAAAAGCATTAATAAACTTTTCACAAGTAACTAGTAAGAGACATAAAAATCTCAAGGCTGTTAGACAGAGTTTCAAGCCTCAGGGCCAAGATTGTCTATGCAACCAAAGCATCAAATCTAATTTTTTTTTTTTTTTCCAACCAAATAATTTCTGGGATAATAGGAAGGATAATTAAAAGTTAAAGGCGTTAAACTTTTCAGTAGCACACATGGAATCCACAACCTAATTATACCAACTCTTCAAAAGATGCCTAATACAAAAGGGCATAAGAATTGAACCAGCGAAGCATAAATACCTTTAGCGACTTGCACCCATGTTTGAGGGCTGCAAGGCTGTCATCATCGATGCCAAAGCATCCTTCTAGAACCAAATCCTCAAGATGCGGTAACTTGAAGATCGACGGTAAACATTTTTCTGTGATCTGCAATACCATCACAAAATAACACCATTAGAATGATAATGATACAGGAGTTCAAATTCGGAAAGACAGAGATTAAATAACAAAGTTGAAATCAATTTACCGGCAGGTAAGACAGATCCAAACTTTGAAGATCTTTACACTTGAGCGCAAGCAACTCAATTCCCAAGTCACCAACACCGAGGCACCATTTTAAGCTGATCAATTTCATCTTCCTACAACCAACCGCTATACACCCCACACCCATGTCCGTGATCATCTTGCACCTTCCCAACCAGAGCCTCTCCAAGTTCTTGGCCTCGGCCAGAGCCGCAGCGCCCGAGTCTCGGAGCTCCGTCGCATTGGATAAGTCAATCTCCACCATATTCTTGCAATTCAAGGCCAAGCTCTGTAGCCCGGCTCCGGAGAAGTTCTTGGACCGGGAAAGATCGATGCTTTGGAGGTTGGACTTGCACGCATTTGAGATTGTGATGAGGGAAGCGTCTGTGATCCGAGGGCAGAGCGTGAGATCGACGCGGGTGACGGATGGGTACCGGGTCAGGATTGTGGGGAGGTGCTCGGAGCGGAGAGGGGTGAGGGTGCGGCGGTGTTTGGATTCTAGGGAGTAGAAGGACTTGCAGACTAGAGAGAAGGACTTTCTGTCAATTGGGTTTGGGGTGAGGAAGTCCAGGACTATGAAGATGAGTTCATCTGAGAGGAAATGGAAGAAGTTGGTGTTGGTGTTCAAAATGGCCTTTTGGCTCTTGATGGATTGAAGGGAAGAAGAGCGTTTGAGTTTTGTTGTTGTTGTTGCCATTTGTGTGTGGATTAGTTGTTGGGATTTTTGGATGAGGAAATGAGAGAGTTTGGAGAGGTTTTTTTTTTTATATAGGTGAAGATGGAGAGAGTAATGGGTTTTTGAGGGCTTAGAACTTTACAAGCAACTGTTGGTAGGAAATTCTGGTTTTCCGTTTGGGGAGGTTGGGTTTAGCTGAGGAGAGTGAAGAAGGAGGACTGAATTACTATATTGACCTTGGGAGCGTCAATACTCGCTTTGTTTCTGTTCTTGTTTGTTTCACTTCGAATGGACAAGTTTACCCTTCCTTTGCGGTCAAATATCTTGACAAACTATTGATAAACATCTCTTTCTTTATAGAACAGAAAAGAAAAGAAACACACACAAGATCAATCACTCCAGAATACTGTACACTGTTGTTTAAAGCAAATCACCTTTTTAATGTCAGTATTTTACTTGATGATAAAGAAAAAAAAAGAGATAAATGATCTAACAAACAGAAGAAATTTTTGAAAATCTAAATCATCACTATGCCAATACGAAACAATAAATGAAGAAGTCATATTCACCAAACAAGATGGGTGTCGAGCCATAATTCTCTACTCCGTCAAGAACTTGATTATTACACATTTAAATGTTGCCCAGGCACCCACGAAATCAAAGAAAATTCTTCTCTTCTAAAAAATGAAAAATTTTCTTAACAGGTGGCTGTCAACTCCTAAACGAAGTGGACTTATTTGATCCACACATATATTCTTTCTGGGGCAGATATTTTCCAAAAAGAAGCGGCGATAACAACAAAGAGACGACGAGGGCAGTCAAGTAATTTTAGGTTGGAAAAGGAGCCTCCGTACGGGGAAGGACGGGTAAGGACGGAAAGTAATTGAGGAAAGTGGAGAGGGGCACGTTGGGTAGGTCAGAAGTCGTTTTCTTATCGCGAAAGCAGCAGCAGATTATTTGGTGGAGGACCTATGTGAGGAAGGACAGATTCAAGTGCGGACAGTACGTACAACCTGACAAAAACAACCCCATAAAACATTTATTTTTTATTTTTTTAAAATACGAAAGTGGAAATGAGGTAATGATATTTATAATAGCAGTAGATATTGCCGTACTTATATAGATGCTTTGGCGTAGTACCACCTTACTCAGATAAGAACGGTTCCAAGTCAAATTTTCAATTAAAGGTCGTTCCAGATTTTTCGCCAGGAAGGTTATGACTCGTGCAGGCGTATCTAGCTGCCGGGTCTTGTTCCCATACTGCCCTTGCTGCTTCCGGATATTTACATTTCTTCTGATTTTCATGCAATCGGCTCTGCTCTTATTAATTCTTATGTCGAGGTACAGAAATATGGAATGTGATCTGGAGGAAGGCAGATTGGGAAGAGGCAGATTGGGAAGTCGATAGGTAGGTCTGTGATTAAAGAAATAGTATAGAATGTTTTGTTTGGGATAAAAATTATTATTATTATTATGAGGTGATGATTATTTATACCACCAGCTAGATCGTCTCTGATTAGGTTTGTTAGGGTTAGGGTTAGGGTTAGGTTTATGTGATCTTTTTTTTATTTTAGAAGTTAGGCTTTTATGGTTGAGTGGCCAAAACACTATGATTGTATGGAAGAAATCCTTTTTTATGGAAAGTGGAATCCATATTTCAATTTTACAATTCATAAAATTCTTATAAAAAGATAAATCTAAATTGCTAAAGGCAAAAATTTAAATTATTAAAAAAAAATATATATGGAGTGTGGATTGTAAAATGGAGAGTATGAACCTCACTATTTTGAAATTTGTTTAAGTATATTGGTATTGAGAGAGATTGATGAGAGAAGTGTATTTCATTATAGAGAATAGGAGCCCTATATATAGGGATTACAAAGTGCATAATCTAATGTTACAAGGAATACCAATCCGTGTAGGATTGGGAAATCTAGAACCTTCTCTCCTATTCCTATTCCTAGTTTGATAAGGCACACTAAACTTGATTTTCCTTCAACACTCCCCCTTGTGCCGCTCAAACTTGGTGGTGACGCTTCATCCGTTGCCTCGTTAAAAACCTTGCCAGGTAACAAAAACCCTGTGGGACAAAAATAATCCTGGTCGAAGGACAAAAGAGCACAACACGTCATTCACTCTTCGAGATCGAACATGTAGACATCATAACTCCCCTGATGTCGATATCTCCCCCTGATTGCTACAATCGTGGGAGTTCGGATAATTTTCTCAATCCGATGCTCTTCACATGTTTCTCGAAGGTGGATTCAGGTAACGACTTAGTGAATAAGTCCGCTACATTATCCTCTGATCGGATTTGTTTCACTTCAATCTTTAGAAGTGATTGTTGTTGCTGATTATAAAAGAACTTAGGCGATATATGCTTGGTGTTGTCGCCCTTGATGAAACCTAACTTCATTTGTTCAATACAAGCTGCATTATCCTCATCAATGCATGTAGGTTCATCTGTGGTAGACTTCAAACCACAACTTCCTTGAATGTGTCGAATTACAGACCTTAGCCATACACATTCACGTACAGCTTCATGTAGAGCAATAATCTCTGCATGATTTGAGGAAGTAGCAACAAGGGTCTGTTTCGTAGACCTCCAAGATATCGCAGTGCTTCCCATGGTAAAGACATAACCTGTTTGGGAGCGACATTTGTGAGGGTCAGAGAGGTACCCTGCATCAGCAAAACCTATCAAGACATCATTGTCGTTTTGATGGAGGGAGATAGGAGGACGCCGGCCATCATGACAGGCGGCGGCGCCGGCGCCGGCAACATGGCCGGCGGCCATTCCATGGACGGAGGCGTTTTGCCTTTTGGGGTCCGATCCCAATTTTCCGTCATTCCTTTTCTCTCTGTAGGGATAGAATATGCCCATATCAATCGTACCTCTTAGGTATCGAAAGATGGTCTTTACACCAATCCAATGGCGGCGTGTTGGCACAGAGATGTGTCGAGCTAACAAGTTCACTGCGAATGAGATATCCGGTCTTGTGCATTGAGCTAAGTACAATAATGCGCCTATTGCACTTAAATAGGGCACTTCGGCCTCTAGGGGTTCTTCGTCCTCATCCCTTGGACGAAACGGATCTTTTCCGGGCTCAAGACTACGGCCGATCATGGGAGTACTCGCAGGCTTTGCTTTATCTTCATTAAAGCGCCTTAGGATTTTCTGAGTATATGCAGACTGATGGATCAAAATCCCATCACTACGGAGCTCGAGTTCTAAACCGAGACAAAACCGTGTTTTCCCAAGATCTTTCATCTCAAATTCGGATTTCAAGTAATTAGCAGTTTCCTTTAACTCATCTAGAGTTCCAATTAGGTTCATGTCATCGACATAAACTGCTACGATTGCAAATCCGGAACTTGTTCTTTTAATGAACACGCATGGGCATATTTCATTGTTAATATATCCCTTCCCAATCAAGTAGTCACTTAGACGGTTATACCACATCCGTCCAGATTGTTTTAATCCATATAGTGAGCGTTTTAATCTTATTGAAAACGAGCTCCGTGGTTTAGAGCCACTTGATTTGGGTAATTGAAGTCCATCTGGAACCTTCATATATATCTCTGAATCTAGATCCCCATAGAGATATGCTGTAACCACATCCATAAGCTGCATGTCAAGTTTTTCGGAAACTACCAAACTGACAAGGTAGCGGAACGTTATAACGTCCATTACGGGAGAATATGTCTCCTCGTAGTCGATTCCAGGGCGTTGTGAGAAACCTTGCGCCACAAGGCGGGCTTTATATCTTACCACCTCATTTTTCTCATTACGCTTTCTAACAAAGACCCATTTATGGCCAACAGGCTTTACACTTGGGGGTGTCTGCGTTACAGGCCCAAATACCTGTCTCTTTGTTAGTGAATCCAATTCAACCTGGATCGCATCTTTCCATTTAGGCCAATCTGCTCTTCGTTGACATTCTTCAACAGAGCGAGGTTCGATATCATCATATTCTATAATCCCTTTCGCAATATGATATGCAAATGCATCATCAATTGCCATAGAATTTCTATCCATCATCTCATGTACACTAGTGTAATTTATGGAGATCTCTCTATTCTCTGGAGTTGGTTCTGACATTGGAGCGTCCCCCAATTATGTGTCTTGGACATAACCATAATCCGGAATATTCTCATGAGATGGATTATTTACATCGATGATTAATGGATTATTTTGTGCCAAACTCGCTTTCTTTCTTGGGCGAGAATCCATCGAACCTATTGGCCTCCCGCGCTTCCTGGCAGGAGCCGTGGGCCTAGCCACAACGTCACTACCACTTTGGACGTTGGCGCCATGCTCAAGTGCCCTTGAGGTGGCGTCATGTCCTCTAATTTTAGGGACATCAATCCTTGCAGGCACGTTTGCAGCAGGTATGTGTGATCTCTTCACTTTAGCGATATCAGAAAACGCATCAGGCATCGATTCTGCTACGTTCTGAAGATCGAGAATTCTCCGCACTTCAATTTCGGACTGTGCGGTTCGGGGATCAAGATGAGACAGAGTGGGGACAGACCACGACAATTCCGGTCGTTCCTGTTGAACATTGATGTTCTTATCTCCCCCTAACGATGGGAAGACTGTCTCATCGAAGTGACAATCCGCAAATCTTGCGGTAAAGAGATCGCCTGTCAAGGGTTCTATGTAGCGGATAATCGTTGGAGAATCATATCCAACATAAATGCCTAATCGTCTTTGAGGACCCATTTTGGTGCGCTGTGGTGGCGCAATTGGCACATAAACTGCACACCCAAATATGCGTAAGTGTGAGACATTAGGCTCATACCCAGTCACCATCTGGGACGCAGAAAAGGGTTGAGTGGCAGTGGGCCTCAGACGAATAAGCACAGCTGCATGCAATATTGCATAGCCCCAAGCAGAAATAGGGAGATTGGTGCGCATTACCAATGCCCTAGCGACCATTTGTAGTCGTTTAATGGCGGCTTCTGCGAGACCATTTTGGGTGTGAACATGAGGAACAGGATGTTCAACATCAATCCCAATGGACATGCAATAATCATCAAAAGTCTTTGATGTAAACTCTCCAGCATTGTCTAATCTTATAGACTTAATAGGATGATCAGGGTGGTGAGCCCTTAACTTAATTATTTGTGCTAGGAGTTTAGCAAATGCAGCGTTCCTTGTGGACAATAACATGACATGTGACCAGCGTGTCGATGCATCAACCAATACCATAAAATATCGAAATGGTCCGCATGATGGTTGAATAGGTCCACAAATATCACCTTGGATTCTTTGCAAGAATGGTATATTTTCTTTGGTGTCCTTTGCATAGGATGGTCTCGATCCTAACTTTGCTAAAGAGCAGGCTTTGCAGAACGAATAATGGGCTTTAGAAATAACCAATGAGGATTTTGGTTGAGCCATGAAGTCACTTTTGACTTTAGAAGTAGAAGGAGGAATCAAACAATGATCCATGGCGTCAATGCCATGTTGTTGCCGTAGGGGGTAGACGGCGCCGGCCCTAAGTGGCCGGTCTTGCACAGTCTTGGCGCCGTGAGGCGCAGGTGCATCTCCTCGAACCAATTTTTGGTTTTTACTTCTCTTCGTTCTGAAAAATGGATGTCCGTGTGAAGTCTTTAATATACGGATCATCATATCACGACCTAGGTGTCCCAGACGGTCATGCCAAAGCCTATATGTGTCAGAATCCCATAAATCATCTCTCATAACATGATTGGATTCAATTATGCGTATAGTGGTTGCATACAACCCACTAGATAGACACATAAGTTTCTCTAAGACTCTTTTATGTCCGTAGTCATTAGAGGTGATGCAAAGGAACTCTTGTCCATTCTCACAATGCGTTTCCGCATGAAAACCATTGGCTCTTATATATTTGAAGTAATAAAGTTCGAAAAATATGTCCATGACATGAGATAAAATAAATCGATACTTTATTAATAATAGCCAATGATTACATCAAAGTTTCGTGACCATAATCTAATCCAAAGAAAATCAAACATTAGACAAATTGTAGTCACTCAATTCGTTCGGTAATTCCAATTAAATATGACCAGGGAAGTAGAGAGAGATGTCGGTGGAGCAAAGCTCTCTTAAGTACCACTAATCTCAATTACTTTCCTAGACATCATACTTAATTGAGTACGCCTAGAGGAAAAGAGATAATCCAATAAGTCATTTTATTGATTAAGGCATAATTGCCATTACATAATTCTTTGGAAATTAAAAGACTATTCTAAATAAAAATCTGCGGCATTCTATCTTCATCGCCAGATTTAAAGTCTTTTATAGCTCGATATCTTGATTACCATTGATCAAGTACTCCATAAATACCATGAAGAGGATGCTCTCTTGATTGAGGTGTATTGACACAATACATATGGTCCCTAGAACCAATGGCGTTGGAATAGTGCAATCATGGCCAAAAAATGGCGCCATGGTGTCCAACCCTATACCCTCAACGTCATGACTCCTATGGTCATGTTAGAGTTTTCTCAATCAATTTGTTATTTTGTGTTTTTCCACAAGCATGCATAAATAATATGATGCAGAGAGCCTCCGAACAATATTTCATAACTCTTTCAAAGTTATAGTGAAGCAGATATTATTCCATCGTGCTTCTATGTTCGGAAAGTTGTGAATGTTACTAAAACGTTCACTAGGCGCAACCCAAAGGTTGTTAGCGTTATCCTCATTCATGTACTCAAACTGGAGGGCCATCTTCATGTGGCGCTTCATCAAGGTAAATGCCCTGGAATTTTCTATCTCAGTTTGTGAGTCTTGAGCGGTTCCTTTAGAACAGGGCTCTTGGATTGTAGGCAAATAAATATCCTGTGCCCGTTGAATCCAATGGAGTAAAATCGAGCTCGTTCAAGTCTTACATCCTGAAAGGAAAGCAAGAACGTATTAGTTTCGGAGTCAATGCTTCCACGAAAACTAATATAAGATTTCTGAGCCTTAATGCTACCAAGAAATCGATTTCCAAGAATATTTGGATTAGACCGAAACAATGATGTTTAAATGGTCAAAATCTATGCTCACGAACGCTCTTAGTCCGTAGCATACGAACGCTCTTAGTTCGTTAAATCGATGCTTACGGACGCTCTTAGTCCGAAGTCTTACGAACGCTCTTAGTTCGTTAATTGCGTGAATCCCCACGATTCCGCTTTTCAAGAATCGAACCCACGTTATAAGAAAGGTGGGATGTAGAAGAAGGGAGGTTTTCAAGTCCCCGAGAAAAGAAGAAATATTTAAATTTCGAATTATAGGAACTTCAAAACTTACTCTTTTGAATACTTACTTGTTGAAAATTCGGAGCAGATTCTGTTCTGAACAGCTTGTACTTCGATTGGTGTACAGATCTGAATATATCTCAGATAAGGCTGAAATTCGGAGGTTAGATGGAAGAGACAGAGACGAACAACTTTGATGAAGAAAGTTTTTCGATCTGAGCTTCCTAACTAGACGTTTCGAGGCTTGAAAGTAGACGGATGTGCACAGGAACGGAAAAAAGATGCAGTGGGTGTGCGTTGGCTTGTTTGCGCAGCAGGGATGCTTCGGTGGCAGCAGGCTGGAACGCAGGGCTGCAGGAAGGGGGGGGCAGCAGGGGCTGCTGTGCAAGGTTGCAAGCACACGGGTGCTCGGGCTGCAGCGAAGGCTCGGCTAGCTCGGGCTAGGGGCTGCTTTGTGAATGAGTTTTGGTTTTCTGTTTTGTGGTTAGAGTCGTGCTGATAACGTGTTTAAGTATATTGGTATTGAGAGAGATTGATGAGAGAAGTGTATTTCATTATAGAGAATAGGAGCCCTATATATAGGGATTACAAAGTGCATAATCTAATGTTACAAGGAATACCAATCCGTGTAGGATTGGGAAATCTAGAACCTTCTCTCCTATTCCTATTCCTAGTTTGATAAGGCACACTAAACTTGATTTTCCTTCAACAAAATTGTCTATTTCAAAGTGAATTGTTGTGGGAAAGGAGAGGAGATTTAGGGGGGTGTATTGTATATGGAATTAGTGGAAGTTTTAAAAAAATCTATGAAATTTAAAAGTCTGGGTGTATTCAATACAGACTTTTAACAATCCATGAAAGTCTTGAGGTATTCAATTAGGATTTTTAAAGACTTCATGAATTCCACCAAAATCTAGGGGTATTCAATTAGGACTTTTAAAAATGAATAAAAGTACAGAGGTATTCAAAATATCATTCATACTTATGAAATTAGAAAATCATAGATAATCATGGACTTTGTAGTGTTAACTATACATAACAAACTCCAATAATTTTCCGGCCTCTAGACCAAAGATTTCAAAAAGTCTATCAAAATTTTCTCTTCAAAAAAAAAAAAAAAAAAGGTCTTTCAAAGTTATTATCTCTACGCACGAAGAAGTTTGTCCTTCATCATCTCTCTTTTTAATTTTTTGTCTTTTCTCTAATTTTTTATGATATCAACTTTTTTTGATACCCAACATGTTCATTGTAGTTGTTGAATGTGATTTTTTTTTGTTTTTTTTTTCAATTATGATACTTCGAACCCTAATAGCAATAAAAATGATTTATGAAACCCTAAAACTCAAATATTGTGGTCTAACCCTAAGACCTTGAACCATACTAAATTTTATCTTATTAATTAATTATTCTCATTAATTTGAATTTATATTATGGTTCAAAAAAAGGTTGAACAATTGAATTTCAATTGATTGATTATAGATCAAGACATTGATCAATATTGCTACAATATATGTTAATCGGTGAAAACAAAATTAATGAGAATAATTAACCATAAACATCAAGTGATCTATATTGTATATTTATGTTGTTGGGAGATTAGGAATGAGAACAAACTCGCTAGACAGACTAACAATCATTTATTTGAGTCAATTTCTATTAGATGATACTAGAGCATTGAATAGACAATAAATTATTATTTTGTTTTGTGTTTGGGCTGCATTTGTTTTTTTATATATTTTTTTAATATATTTTGTACATCCTAGGAAATCTGTAGAAGTCATTCATAATAAAGTATATAGATTTTCATGAATCAATAAAAGTCTGTTGCTAAAATCAATGGTTTTAAGAAATCCATAACAATCTATCGACTTTTTAAAGAGTCCGTGGACTTTTCAAAAAGTCTGCACAAATCCAAATACAATACACTCCCCTTAATTCAAACTGGGAATTTCTATCAACATTTTCACTAAACCAAATGCTGGTTGGCTTCTATTTCAACATTTATGATTGATTTGTATAAATGAAACTTGTTCAGACAAAAACAACATAGGCGTGAGAGTTATCCAAAGCAAATCCTAGCAGTGCTCTAGCTAAGGTGCCATCGACTCTATCAACTAGGCTCGTCTTTGGTGGTTTTGCATGCTCATATAGTTGTGCAAACTACGCCTTCGATCGTCTTAATTTGTGTTAGGGCTTGAATTTTTTTTTTAGGGGAACGGAATCAGGTTTTATTAATAGAACAACCTCTCTCGGTCAAGCTACAGGAATTTGAAAAATTCTCATATTACAACTCAATGCACAATGCAACCTACATAAAACAGAGCTACCCAAAGTAAAAACCAAACAAACTAAAAAATGAAAGTACAACAACAAGAAATAAAAAATCCTACACCTATCCAACCCTAGATTAGAGCCATTGAACTGACAAGCATCGATGCCTAAGACGATACTAGTGTACATCGCCACTCATCAACCAACAAACAGCTACAACCAAAGGCCGAACAAAATGTGGATACTTATTGAAAGCAGAGAAAAAACAAGCCACATCCACCTCACAACAGCCCACAAAACAAGCCCAATCCACAAGGTGAAAAAAGAAAAGGGCAGCCCAACAACCTAGACCGGCCCACAAGCCCACTGCCCTAGACCCGGCCCAAACCCCAGATTGAGGCTAGGGACCCGAACAGGAAAGCGGCCTGAAGAGCGCCAGTCCGGCACACCTCCGTCGCCTCCTGAGCAAATTTTGTCGCCGTCACCCACCCAAAAGGCTCCTTTCTGGTCAACACACCCCACCCTTCCTTCACCCTCCAGATCGACTCGCTGGGAGCTATTGCAGGCAGCAGCCTATCACCGATCCGGAGGTCAACCACGATCCTACGTCATTGTTGATTTAGAAATCCGCCCGACCTAGACTCAAACACACGATCAGAATCGACGCCCTGAAATCTGAGCTCGATCTGTCTAAAAACACCATCAACTGCACACTACCGCCGCGATTGGAGACGCCGAACACTGCGTCGTCACTCGAGAAACCGCAGCCTCCCCGAGCCTATGTCGCCATCGTCTACACCTCTGCCTAGTCTGGGGAACACAAAACTCACCGCCGCCTCCGCCTCTCCGGGTTGCTTATGTACAGATCAAATTCCCAACCTTATTTTCTCGATCAATTTAAGGCATCATGTCAATCGAAAGAAAAAAATCATTATGAGTTTCTTCTCCTTTAGATAGATTGACATTTTTTTTACAACAATTGCATGTCACACGTGATGCCATGCGCAATTAGATAATCAATGGGCATTGCAATTTCACTGGTTTTTCCTATACAAATAATGTCATTATAAAAAAATTAAAACCAAATGGGACAGACAATAATATGAATATCCGCATTTTTCTTATAATGTGATATTTTACAGTTAGAAGCTCCCCTCCCCCTACAACCTTATGATTTACGTACTTTTCATTTTTTCTTCATCAGAAGCTTACTGGATTATTAAAAAGGATGAACCGATAGCCATCGAGGTGTAACCAGGAGGTACATTCTTCGTACACGAAATGATTATGATCAGTGACTAAAATATTGCTTGGTGACAAGTTTTATAATCATTTTCATTTAGAAGTTTACGCATTTGATCACTGTAGCATACACGGATCGAGTTGTCGTTTGGGTTTGCGTCTCTTTCTCACCAGAAGCATTGTATGACCAGGCTCATCGATCAAATTCAATTAATAATAAACTAATCCAAGAATGGCAATTGACATGGCACTAAATAATAAGTTCTCTGCTCGAAGTTTAGTGCCTATGCATAAAGTAGTTGGTCATATGATTATAAAACGTACAATTTGAATAGTCATTGTGTACCATATGTTAATAGTAAGTAATAGGTATTGCAACCAATTAAACCTACTTAATTTAACATATTTCGAATCAAAATCGTAGTACGGCAGCAACTAGCAAGGTACCTTCACCACCTCTCCCTATCTGTGGTTGAGTCAACAGTCATAATCCGTCTAGCAAAATCAACATAAATTTAAGCAAAAGAAATAAAATCAGCATATTAATCAACATAATGAGGGGAGTAGGTGATGCAGTTCGCAGTCATGAGGGATCCTAATGGGAGCAGTTGCTAAGAAAGAGGCATGTGATATCTCGGATTCTCGGTCTTGGCAACTGAGCTCTTTGCTCAAATCAAGTTTGGAATTTGCTCTAGATTGCTCCTTCTTCCCTCTGATCGTTGAGTCTATTGTCTAGAAGCTGTATCTCTAGTAAACAAGAAAGAGGACTGTTATGCTGCTGATAGTGTTATTATCTCTGAGATTAAGAGTCTTCTTAGCTAGGCAACTTAATATTTCTGAAGTTCTCTATCGATCGCGTGAGTGCAATAAGGTGGCTCACTCGATTGCCAAGTTCATCATCCGGAATAGTGGGTGTCATTTTTGGTTAGAGGAAGGGCCTTCTTGGCTCATGGATTGTATTGGATGAAGATTTATCTGTCATCTCTAGCTCACGGGATTTAGGCAATACGTCCCCCCGTTGTATTCTTCTTTAGTTAATAATATGAGTTGTGGGGCTGAGCCTCCTAATTTGACTGGATTCCAATCCCATTTCAAAAAAAAAAAAAAAATTACTGGACTATACAACTAGGATAACGCATCGCACGTGCTTAAGAGAAAGAAAAGTAGAGCTTCACCCTTGTCCGGCGGCGTGCCCCTACGCAGTCGTCGGACGGGCCATTGCCGACTCCGCGTGAGTTAGGTGTGAGGCCAGGTCTCTCGATCAGCATTCTCGTTCCGATCGGAGAGATTACTGTGGATGTCAGTGAGGTGAGGGAGGGGAAAATCGCGGCCGTTGGCTTCTGGTTCTCTCTGCGATGGCCTAGTCGATGGATATGTTCTCAGACTTGGAGGCGACCAGGCGATGAGTCATCTGGTGCGGTGTGGCTAGGGGCTAATTGGAGCCACCCGATTTAGTTAGGATCATCTGATCCCAATCTGGGTGGGCGTGTTTCCACACGGCTTCTCGATGGTGCGACAAAGATGGTTTCTCTGCAGGGTTTGGTTCCGTATATGAGATGACAGGTCTCCTAGGTGCATTGACAGATCGCTGACGACGGTTTGGCGAAGGCAGGGAGGCGACCCTGTGCAAGGTCCGACGGCGGTGGCTGTAGTGGATTTGGGCCAAGCCCAACTGGCAGTTTGTGGGTTTCCTCTTCCATAGATTGTTGCTTGGGCTTGGGCCCTCTTTTTGGGCCCGGCCTTGACTAGTTATGTTATTTATGTTTTTATTTATTGCAGTTATTTATTTTGGTCACGTATTTGGTGTGAAATAAGTGTCTACACTTGTTGTTTAAGACTAGTAGGGCCTTGTGCTGGTGTATGCACTCAACGTGTCTTATATGCTCTAGGTAGGCAGCGAGTTATTTGCTTCATCAAATTGTCGCTACCGCCTAGCGGCAGAGTGAATCTAAGTGTCGTCGGAATTATCATCTGGCGACAGCATAGTAGAAAAGTTGTGTTTATGATAATCATGCTACGTTGTAATCGTGTTACATATCGAGTTATCTTTTCGTTATGTCACTGCTATATTAAAGCAAATAGAGTAGCCAGTAAAGCGCTATTTGTTAGTTGGTGCATAGTTGAATACATTTCTTTGGTAGAGACTCCTAATATTATTTCATGACGTTTTCTATATGCTTATTGTACTCAAGGGTTTAGGCTTAATGTCCCCTCCTTGTATTCGACAGTTTCATTAGTTAAGACTTGAGGGCAGCCGCACCAGCCATTTATTAAAAAAATAATAATAATAATAATAAACGTCTGAATATGAAAACTTACTTCAATATATAACGTAGGAAATTGAAATAACATCATTATACCGATTAAAGTGTCTTATCTCTCTCTCTCTCTCTCTGGTTGTGTACGTGTGGAATGCAAATGGTTTTAATTAAACCTATCAAAGTTCATTTGTCTAACTTTTTATACAATAGTAGTTTGAATACACCCACACTAGGAACAACAAGATGTAGTTAAAAGCTCCTCGATCATCACATTTGATTCATTTTAAATAATGATCACAAGAAATTAATTCAAAATGAATTGATATTTTATTTGAAACAAATGTGGTTAGCTACAAGCCTGCGAAGGAAATTGAAATTTATATGATGATCGAGCAGCTTCCTAGTGTGGGTGTATTCAAAGTTTCAAACTACTATTGTATACATAGTTAAACATATGAACTTGATGAATCTTTGGAGACGAAAACTTGTTTAAATCATTAAATCTGTTTTGGTCATAAATCCAACAGTAACATCTATCAGATATTACCAATGAAAATTTCCTGTCTTTTTTTGGTGGAATACATATGGTTTTCAAATCGATCCAAGTTCATTTGTTTAACTATGTATACAATAGTAGTTTGAATACACCCACACTAGGAGAAACAAAAAATTGAAGTTAAAAGTTCCTTGATCTTCATATAAAATTTTCATTTTTGTGATATTAATTCAAAACGAATTGATATTTTATTAGAAACAATGCGGTTAGCTACGAACCTAAGATTGAAATTGAAATAATAATTGTGAAAGACTTGATGAATCTTTGGAGAGGAAAACTTGTTTAATTCATTAAATCTGTTTTGTGACTTTAGTCCATAATCCAATGGTGTGAAATCGGGAAAGTAACATCTATGAGATACCAATGAAGATTTCCCGTCTTTATTTGGTGGAAACCATATATGTTCAAATCGATCCGATTCATTTGTTTAACTATGTATACAGTGGTAATTTGAATACACCCACACTAGGAGGAACAAAAAAGTGAAGTTAAAAGCTCCTCGATCATCATATAAATTGTTCACTTTTATAATGGTCACAAGAAATTAACTGGAACAAACGAATTTATTAATTATTAGAAATAATGTGGTTAGCTACGATGGAATTGGAATCCAATAATTGTAGAAAACTTGGTGAGGTCAGAGAGGAGTTGGTGAGCACTAACTGTAGTCATGGACTCATGGTCATGAACAAGTCCCATGAACAAAAACCCCCCACCACGTGATTGAATGTCTGGGCAGTTTTGTTTTTCTGTTAACAATCCTTTTAGTTTTCGTTAGGGAAAATGACCCAGTTCGTCGTGTAATTTGAGTCTTACCACTTAGCAAGGGAGGCATCGGAATCCAGCGGATGCCATCCTTGTCTTACATCCAGTGTAACGAATAAAATTAAGGCTGCGTCCTAAAAATTAATATCATATGATTTGGTTTCAAGTTAGTAATTTTATTATGAGTTACACAATTTTTTTTTTTTAAATTATGCATTTATGTGCATGACGTTGATATCTGCATAATTGCATAAATATCACACCTAGAAACGAAACATCAAAACTTAATCCGCATTAAAATTAATTTTAATCTTAGCAAAACAACATAAATTTTCGAATTAAGCTAATATTCTTTGAGCTGCAGAAGCACTGCTATAGCAACTTAGAATTATGACTTGTCATAGCAGTAACAGTAAGTTTTTTTCAAAAGTGCTTAGTCATCGATCATTGTGTTGAATAAAGATTTGCTGATCCTTAATTCCTTATGTCGAATGTTCTTAATTAGGTTAACTTAATTCCAAAGAATAAGTGCGTCAAGCAATGATTCTTCATTCTTGTTTATATTGAAGAAAACCCATTGTACGGAATGAGTTATTTTCTATATGTAAAAGTCATATAAAAAAGTGAAAAATTGAAAAGCATATGATCGATATTCATGGGTTCATATATGTTTAGTCATCGAAAATGTATTTCTATGTCATTTTATGCTTTGGAGCCGTTAGAAATTTTCAGCACAACAACTTGTGCAGACTGCATTGTACGGTTCATAATTGCTTGCATTTCTTCGCTTTGACCAAAACCATCTTCTGAAAAATTATGCAGACTGCCAGAGATTCAATTTTATTTTCAAAAACATGGCCAAGCAAAAGTCTACTTATATATGTAAAAAGTCCCACAAACTCAATCTGATCAAACTGAAACGATTTGCGATTTGCCTGACTGTAGACGTGGTTAATTTTTGAAAAATGAACTCAACAGACAACAATGACTTTTTTTTTTAATGAATGACTTCTTTTTATGATACAACAATTTTTTTCTTTGGCCTTGTTTGTTTACTTATTCTAGGCTTGGGAAAACTAGAGTTAAGTAACACTATTTTTCCATCTTCGTTTAGTAGGTCTGTAGGTGATTGGATTTTTTTTTTAAACATTCTCAATAATTTTACTGTGTAAATCAAATTAGGCCTTCTAGTGCTAGACATGAATTTTCTTAGGTACCTGAGTGTTTAGTATATACTCGTTTTGTTGAATATTTTAGAGCATTGGATTAGTAATATATCAAATGCTCCAAAATATATGAAATTTGGTAACCGGTTTAACCCTAATTAGCCTCTTCAAACTAATTTTTGCTTCTTCTATTAGTTAAATACTTTTTTTTTTAAGGAGTTATAAAGCTAATTAGTTATTTCATTAACCAATTAATTACATAATTGATAATTACATTTTTTTCTAGTAATAACTAATAGCAACACATTATTTAGAACAGGAATTGCAAAAACAAAACCCTAGTTTTCTCTCTCTCCCATAGCCGTCCAGGTCTTCTCCTTTTCTTCTAGTGTCGCTCGTCCGGCGGCGGCACAGCGTCGATGTTGACCTTGGTTGCGGTGATGCTGCATATAGGGCTGTTGCCGGACGGGTGGTGTTTTGGTTTGCCTTCGGGCCTGGGATGGCTTTGCTTGGAGGCCGATCAATGGTGGTGGCCAGTCTCTGGTCTGGTCTCACTGCAACACTTGAGGCGGTATGGTCATGATCGGTTTTATGGGTAGCCGCTAGGCGGCGTGGGATGGTCTCACCAGACGGCAACAGCGGTATGCTGGCGTAGGGTGGTCACTAGACGGCTGCGGTGGTGTTTGGTACCTTGTTCTATAGGGGATTGTTTTAGTGGGCTTCGGCCTGGTCTAGTCTTTTTTAGTTCTTAAGTCGTTAGTTAGGTGACAAATCTCGATCACTTTTAGCTCGATCGGGTTTGTCTTGTCTATGCTCGTTGAAGCTCCTCTAGGAGCTTTTGTAGAAGTACTTGGCCGGTTTCAACGTACCACAATTGGGTGCTCAGCGTTTGGAGTCAGGTAGAATAGATTGCCTACGAGGCGAGGTGTTTTTGCTAGCATAGACTACTCTGCGCTATCAATGTGTATACAGAGTAGTCCTTTGTACTATTCTAACCCATGATTCAGGGTCATATTTAATGCTATGAACTCTTTATATCAAAAAAAAAAAACACGTTATTTCTTGATATCCTATCCAACTTTTTGTTACGATGATTTTGTGTATGAATTAGATTGTACATGGTGTTTACTAATTTTTGTTTACCAAACACATGTAAACGATGTACGATGAAGGTTTTGAGTGATCAAGAAAGAGAGAAAAACACAGATTTGCCTTGATAAACAATTTACCAGCAGAAAAATATCCAGCATGAGGCTTATACTTCGTAATTAAAGATCACTTTCAGAGCTAATTATCATTGTTGAGCTGGGCACCACTGGCAATGGCATGGCGACTCTGTCTCTGATTAAACCTCCGTGTTAACAGTAAAAATTGCTGATCCTGTCATGTTTAACGTTAGCTAATTATAAGTCAAGCAACTACCCTCACTTATGTTGAAGGCTTGAAGTCTCAGCTGCCCAAAAAAAGAAAAATCCATTGTACGGCAACAAGGGACTTCTTTATATTAGTCGATATATAGGTAGAAAATTATGACGCATATGATCATCTCCTGCGTCTTGGTCATTGAAAATGAATCTATATCTGCCTTTTGCTTTAATTTTTTAGATATTTCCATCATCAATCCCCATTATTGACACCGGGGAAAAGTCATATTATCAATTGCACGCTTTACATAGCCTGCATGCATTTCCAAGTTTTGACCAAAAGTCAAAAACAATCTTCTGGAAAATTATGCTGGCTAGCAAAGATTCACCATCCAAAACATGACCAAAGCTAGAACATATGGGACTTTAATGCGCCCCTACAGATAGATATCTAACTCCTCGTCTCCTCCATAGCAGCAACATATTTCAGTACAGACTAGTAAGGATATAAAGTTTCACATATTTGCCACCTTACAAGGATATTGTGATGTTGAAAGAAGTGACTGAAATTAAAATCTTACTAATTTTAAATTCAAAAAGTGAAGAGTCATCTAGGGCTGTAAATAGACTCGATCCAGTTCATGTTCGACTCGTATTAGTCTTGATTTTAGCTCGTTCGACTCGTGTTTGTAAGATAAATGAGCCTAACTTGAGATCAATATTAAGCTCGACAAAAAAACTAGCCGAGCTTGAACAGAGATATATTCGGCTTGTGAGTAGCTCAAGTTTGTTAAACCTCGGCTCTTTTGTTAAAGCTCGACTCATGAAAATTTACAGTATAAATAAAAATATAATTTTTCTAATCTCAAATCTTTAATTCTTTTTATTACCTTCGTTTTCAATTGGAAGAGAATCTGAGAATTTAAGTAAAATATATTCCAATAAAGTCAAATTCGGATTCTTCTTGGGAGGCCGGTTTGAACACTTCTGGTGGCCGGTTCAGGTTGATTCCGGCCGGTTTTGGGGGTGGCGCCGCCGGTTTTGGGTTCATGGGATTGAGAGCTTCAAGGTAGGCGGCGGTGGTTTCTGATATTTGAAGGTTACGAATTTAGGATTTCAGGGTTAGGGCTCGTGCTGATAACGTGTTTTAGGGAATCAGAAACTGAGAGAAATTTGCTGTGTATTCTCATTGATAATAAAGGCCTCTTTATATAGAGGATTACAATGCATAGAGTTAGAATCATACAAAGAAAGAGAATCTCTAGATTCTTTTAATTGAACCGTATTACCACTAGGTCAAGTAACCTAGAGTTTTGATTAAACACAAATTGAGATATCCTTAAACAATGCATGATAAATTATAAAATTAGAAGGAAAAAACAGTTTGACTTGATAGATAGTTTAAGTATAAATAAAGTAAATTGGCATAAATTTTCAGGTTGAAACAGTACTTTGGCCGTGTAATGTGCATGCATTCCTGGTGATTGGGTTTCGAACCCTCACAACAGCATTTTAGCAAAAATATTGCTGGCATCTCGGATGCAATCAAACGGCTGACATTGCATCATCACTACATGATGGGACCCACGTTTGGGCTTGGGCCAGCGTGGCAACCAGTCTTCTTGGATCAGTTTCTGGGTCAAGAAACTGACATAATTCTTGGCCTGGGTCATCCATTTGCCGGTGGAAGTGCTTTTTTCACAATTTCACCCATGCTAGTCACCACCTCAGCCAGCCTTTGCTGGAGACCGGCCAAAAATGATACCGGTGAACACGCTCTTCTCATAAGAAGGGATTTAGATGCCCATTTGAGGGAGGAATTTCACACCTATAACTTCAAAAGATACCACCACATTGGGTGACAGTTTATGGTTTCCTTCCAAAACTTATATGTATCAGACTACAATTACTAATCAAATTTAATATACATATGAAATAAAGAAGCATGATGGAGTCCCATCTTTGAAGTTACATAACTTACATCACATATGAACAACACTGCAGATTATGAATTTTCAAATGAGGAGCGAGATGGAGGTCCAACCATTATGAATTTTCAGATTGTGAACTGGTGAAGCATTTCAGAACGAAGGCTAATTTCTCAAAGTGAAGGAGGTGCTTTCGTACGCGGTAAACGTGCAGGGTATAGAGCAATGCTGCCAACGTTGCCATGGCAAACGAGACCAAAATCAACTTCCAGAATTCCTGAACATTTATAAGTAACAATGCAAACAACATTATGAGTTGATAAACTTCAGAACCTGAGAACTGATCACATATTAACAGTACAAGGCACTCACACCGAGACTCTCATGACAAAGTGCAGATCACATAGAATCAGTTAAATTAGAAGAAATTGACAAAGTTCTGTCTTTAGGCACTTGGCTCATGGGAAAGGCTCTGAGGTGCCCTTAACCAATAGATGTTAGATCAAATATGGACTTAACACATATCATCATAAAGTAATTGATGATTAGCTAAATGTCAAACCTAGTTTAACATGGATACAAACTGTAAATCAATACTTGTAACTTAATGAAGCAGTGTATCTATTCATTAAGGTAAGTAATCCTATTCTTAGTCTGCAAGAAAGACTACAATGAAGTGTTACATTAAGAATCTAACTAGGAAACCTAAACCGATATGGATAGCTTTAATGGGAAGCTTCTTGAGGGTTAAGTCTCCTATATATACAGATGAATTGGTCCCTGATTACTACCGATGTTTTGCATATTGTTCTGTCCATTGAGAAGCAAGTTGGTAAGTAACAGAAGGCCATATTCAGTGTTCGTGGTTGCAGCATAAGATGGAATCCATGCCAGTGATTGCTGAAGATAAGCCTTAATCCCTTTTATGATTGTGTGCATATGTTGTGAGCATGTATATGGTTTTACAATAGATCGACTGATGCTCTAGTGATCAGACTACTAGTAAATTTCACTAAAAACTATAAATGAAGTGGATAGTGAATGCTACACATGATTACCTGTGGATTAGATATGATTATTCCCATGACATAGCCCATCAAATCCATGCTGGACTGAAGGGAGTTTTGAACACCTCCCACTACACAACGATCTGATTCAGGAACTTGATCCTGTCAAAAATGAGAAAGGGGGAAGTCATTAAAGTTGCAAGATTAAGAAAAATAATAAGATTTATGAGATAAATTGTTCTGCTTCGTTACCTGCATTTGTTGGATGACAGCCAAATCAAACATCCACAATCCAAGCCGAGAAGTAGCCACTCCTGCCATTAGCATATAAGCTGACCAAAGGCTGTTATGGATCCATATTGAAGCAACACATAATATGAGGAAGGTCCACTACATTGAAAAAACATAAGCACCAGAAATTTGAGGGTCCATTAGTAGGTAACATCCTGGAGGTCCAATTAGCCATCTAGAATTTGAAATCTCCAAATTCTTACCTGACACCAGATAGACCAGAGTCCGGTTCTAAGTGTTAAGATATGAGCTTGCAAGACGGGATAAACAACTGTTGCAGAAATTCCAATTGCAGCGCTTATTCCACGAGCTATCCCAATGGTGTATGCAGGTATGCCTTCCCATTCCAAGGTAGCTGTCATCAATGTTCCAAAGCTAGGGGAGTAACACGATTCAGTAAGAGCCTTAAAATATGAAGCCAAATCCACTAGGGGAAAGTTGTAAATATACTAGTTGAGGTGTATTTACAGTTTACAGAATAATATCATGAGGGCATGTGGAACCAAGTAAAGGTAGCAATCATTGTTGATAAATGAAAACTTTTCTCTTGGTAGACAGTTTGTCTAATATGTTACCAGACTCAAACCCAGATTGTTGGTTACGTAGAATCATATTTAAATGTGCAATTTATAGGAAACATAACATATCAGATCGTCTTACAAAAGAATATAACATGTTGAAGGTGGTTACCTGAGTACAGTGAAATATAACAAAGCCAGAGATACTCCAGGAAGCACAACATCTTGCTGCAAATACACGCTCCAAGCTCTAACATAAGGGATCCTTGACACCATTTTAATAACCCCCGTTATCCAGCTTTCCTCAGCAAATTCTGAATCATTTTCATCTTTAGAAAGCAAGCTACTTCTCCCTTCAGAAGTAGATGTGCCAGTGCCTTCAAGATCACTTTGAGAAGGTCTTGATATCTTCCTTTGGCTGCTTTCGCCTAAAGCCGGAATCCCATTATACACAGAAATGAATAGCCAGTATTCTAGCCAAACAGATATGGTATTCCAGAGTACTAAAGTTAAAGCAGAAGCTTTTAGTGATACAAAGCTGATGATGAAGCCGGTTACCACCGGAGCACAAAGTTTGGAGAAAAGATCAATACGCCTAATGACCGAATTCATGTTTGTTAGTACTTCTGGAGAATGCCCTTCTGATATCACCACAACCCTGCACCAAGAATATTTGTATTTTAGTATAACATATACAATTTCATACTATCACACTTCAAGAGATAATATATATGTATATTAATGTCGGAAGTTACCAGTCTCTTTCAACTAAGATGGTACCAGCAAGAGTGGAGAGAACTCCAAGAGCACCAGAGATGTTGGTTAATATGATAAGTAAAACAAATGCATAGAAACTTGTGAGCTTTAGATCTGGGTAGATCAGTAACGCCATCACAGTGGCTCCAGCAATCATAAAAGAGAGATTTTGTGTTACTAACCAAACTCGAAGAATCTGTCCATATATATAGTTGTAATATACTCAGATAAAAACATGATGTCATGATGCATATATAAGCAATTCTTTTGTCCTCCCAGCTGTATTTTGATAGAAGTTTACTTCCATAACCCTACCTTTACATATGAGAATTTATCCACCCACCGTCCGACCAAAGGTCCAAAAAGCGCAGTAGAAGCTGATTCCACCGCACCATATATAGCAGCAAAGAGTAGAGAGTCTGGCCATACATTTATCATGTATAAACCAACAGAGAATTCCCACATTCTGCAAAATAATAAGGGAAGGTTCAATAGAAATTAAATCCAACCAATGGAATTTTGAAAAACAAGTAGCCCCTTGTGAAATTTATCTTAACATCTAGAAAAATTGTATTCACTTTTGACATGAAGAGGGCACAAAGACACATAAAGATCCAATTTTAAGTTTCTTAAACATAGGACTAGACTCATGTGACTAGCCTGATAGGTTGATCGGTAGTAAACTTGTTACTGCCACCAGAGCATATATAGCAGAAGAATAATGATCATAGAATCAAGTTGACATGACGGGAGCACAAACACACATAGAGGTCCGATTTTACGTTTCTCAAACAGATGATTAAACTCATGCAACTAGCCTACTAGGTTGATATGTAGGAAACTTATTACTGCCACCATCTGCATAATATCTCTGCCTATACATATAGAAGAAGGAAAGGGATCATAAATTTTAGTAAAATCCAAACTTGCTCACTCATTTGTTCCTTAAAGGCATCTCATTGATAGACAATCGATTCCGCAACACAACATGTAAATAGCTTAACATGTTCAGAATCTTCAAAGTAATTTGATTTACTGATTTTAGTAGTAGTACGTTGTTTAACTTTAACAATACTTTCAGCATACTAATAAGAAAAAAAAAAAGATAGAAAATTTATTTCAAAAGGTTTTCATACTCCAATGTATTAATGAAAGTCCAACTTTATAGTTGGGAAGAGAGCCTCTAACAAAAGAAATCTAAAATCCAGTGAAAGAGAAAAAAAAGATTCAAGGACAACCTGGCACCCCATCTGGCCAAAAAGTGGCCTATGTAAAGATATTTGACAAGAATTGAAGGCAGAGGATCATATTGAGAATGATCAGAAGGGTATTCTTGTACATGGGCTAGAAGGCACTCTTCCTCCTCCTCCATTGTTTCAGCTTCTAACTCCTCTTGGCCTGAACCTTACAGAGCTTGTTGATGATGAACACCAGCAATGACAGAGCACCCTTATTCCTTAATGATGATGACAATGATGAGTACCGTAATCGTTGTTGAATACATATAGACAGTAGAAATATTAGTGAGTAGTATTGTTTGTTATGTGGTGCGAAACTGAAGACTGCAGCTAGTAGAAATATAACAAAGATATTGCTGATTGACTTTGTTGTTTTTTTTTTTGGATAATTGATCGATTTTGTTGTTATTTGGGGAGAATGGATAATTGATCGACTTTGTTGTTATTATGTTAATTTTTCATCTATTTGGATCTATTAGGGACAGATTGATTACAAAACTGGGTCTCAATCCTGTGTGGCTCAGGGAGAGCCCTAGCTAGCTTAGCTACACTTCATAGTTCATATTTGGCCACGTGATGCCATGTACATATATAAGTCGAGGGCAAATAAGAGAATTCATCACATGTACTACCAGATCACCAGATGGAATATATACGAACGGAAATTAGATGATCCAATTGAGTACCCTTGACACTCCCTAGATAAATTAACTATGTTTCTGTTCAGTGATCAGAATTATGGTTTGGGGCTAGCTATCTTCCCTATTTACCTTCCCCTTCTAACCTTCCCCACTCATAAACTGCTATGTGTATTTTGACAACACCCAAACTTATGACATTAATGTTTTGAAAATCTAACATACTTTTTACCAAATTTGCCCATAATTAAAGCAAAAACATTGTTTTTTTTTTTTTTCCAGTTTTTCTTTCTCCTCTCTCTCACCATGCTTAACGATTTCATCCTCTTCCAGTCTTCCTCTTCCCCTAGTTTTCTTTTGTTCATTGCAAACCCAAAATTCCAAATCATCATACCACATGCTTGAGGAAAAATAGTTGATAAATAATATATCAAACTCTCTTTATTATCCATATTAAATCCACAATCCAATTCAAACTAAAAGGCTTAGCAACAATGAACCAGAGTAAAAAATAGGATTTCAGGTTGCAATTTTTTTTTTTTAATTCCCAAAGTTTTGTTATTGAGTTCTGAAATTTGTAAGGCAAAACTAAAAGTCGTTTAAATTGAATTATTTAGGAAGTAGACTAACTTAGTGATGATCTAATCCCTAGATAACTTCAGAAATTGTCGTTTTCCATTTCTTTTCTTTTTTTCCTTGAGAAAAGTCTAATCCATGAAGTGACCGTGTTTTCTCCAAAAACAAGCTAGAACATCGATGTGGATTTTAGATTCAATTAGTACATTGGTGTAAAGATTGATACTGGTTAATTTAAAGTTTGAACTTAGAAAAAAAAAACTAAGAAAAGCTGAAAAGGAGAAGAAATCGTTCAGCAAAGAGATAAGGAGAAGGAGAGAGAGAGAGAGAGATGAAATTAATAACAATTAAAATACATTTTGCTTTAATTATGGGCAAATTTGGTAAAATTTATGTTGAATTTCCAAAACATTAATGTCATCGGTTTAAGTGTTGTCAAAATACACGTGGCAGTTCATGAGTAGGGAAGGTTGGAAGGGAAAGGTAAATGGGGAAGATAGCTAGCATTTCTCATAAAAGAATAAAAGAATATTCATCTAGATTTTTAGTCTAATTAGAATAAGATTCCTTGCACTCAATTGTTATGTACTTGTATAAGTTGTATCCATAACTACTCTCTACTAATCTCTCTACATTTTTTTTCCTTAAACACAATATCAGCACTAGTCCTAGCCAAGGTTCTAAAAAACGCTAGGCGCTAGTCGGGCGGTGACCCAGGCACTTGCGCCTAGGGGCCTAGGCGGGGACTAGGCGGTTTTTTTTTTTTAATTATTTTAATGACATATAATAATATAAATGACAATATTTAAAGTCTAAAAATTAATTATAAATATAAAAATAATCAAAATATAGAATAAATTAGGGTTTATGACCCCCTAGGCTCCGCCTAGAACAGCCTAGCCCGCCTAGTAGCCCAGCACTATGGGAAACGCCTAGGCCAAAATCGGAGCGGTTCCTTGCCGCCTAGGCCGTTTTTTAGAACATTGGTCCTAGCCCTAGCTTCAAAAGGCCAAAAACCCTAAAACCTGCGCAACCACCACCGACGCCCCACCCTGCTCATTTTCAGCTTCCGACTTGAAAAACTACTGCACTCTAGCACGGCGCACTATGCAACCAGGATTGAAATTTGCCTACAATCTTCCTCCAAGATCAAAGTAACGTCTGCAATCCTACTCCAGAATCGAAAGCAATCTGCAATCCTAAAAGCCTTGCATACCTACATCAACACGCGCGTGCATCAGCCTCATTAAGCAAGATCAAGTACCAAGAAAACACCAAGTAAGGTATTATATATAAAAGTTCCTGCTTTCTTTTAATTTTCTGTTTTCTTGTACTCGGGGATTCTAATATCCCTTCTTCTGCCTCCCACCTTTCTTGTAATGCGGGATTGAGGTGAACTGTGGGGTTTCGTGCTCTTCCGAACAAGAGGTTCGTTGAGAAATTAAATATGCTACGAATAAAAGATTCGTGAGCATCGAAATCATTATTTCGGTCTAATTTAAATTTTTTAACCTTCGTGGAAGTATTTAATACTCCGAAACTAATTCATTGTCCTTCGTTTTTAGAATGTCGAATGCAAATATGCAAAAACTTGACTTCACTAAACTAGATAATTTAGATAATTAGAATGATGTTGGATATCACTGATAGGTAAATGACGTTGAGAATCACCAAATGTAGACACTTTCATACATAATGATTTAGTTACTAATTATCGTCAACAAAGACAATTGCGAGTGGCAATTAAGATGTAGCATTGGCCTCGAGTAATCATTTGATTGAAGAAAAGGACCGGAACAAACAAGTTAATTAATTATGAGAAAATTTGGTTAGCTCGAGTACTGGAGTTGGAAACCAATAATAGTTCAAAGCTTTGTTAGTAACAATCAACTTAAAATTAATGAACGTTGCATCTATGACAATTTGCTCTCTGTTCCAACAATTTCCGAGGTTAGCATCATCAAACATCCTACAACTTTTGGTTACGATGATTTTGTGTATGAATTGAATTCTACGTGCTGTTTACTAATTTTTGTTTACCAAACTCATAAATACGTATGATGAAAGGTTTGAGACTTTGAGCGATTGAGAAAGAGAGTAAAAACACGGATTTGCCTTGATAAACAATTTAACGCCAGAAATATACCCCAAGCCAGCATGAGACTTATACTTCGTAAAAATCACTTTCATAGCTAATTATGATTGTCGAGCTGGGCACCACTGGCATGGCGACTTTGTCTCTGATTAAACCTCTGTGTTAACAGTAAAGGTTTGCTGATCCTTACATGTTTAACGTTGACTAATTATAAGTCAAGCAAGTACTCTTGTTTATGTTGAAGGCTTGAAGTCTCAACTGCCCAAAACAGAGAAAAATCCATTGTACGGCAACGAGGGACTTCTTTATATGAGTCGATAGGTAGAAAATTATGACGCATATGATCATCACATATGTCTTAGTCATTGAAAATGAATCGATCTGTGCCTTTAGCTCTAATATTTTTAGATATTTCCAACATCAATCCCCATTATTGACACCGGAGAAAAGTCATATTATCAATTGTGCGCTTTACATTATTGCCTGCATGCATTTCCTAGTTTTGACCAAAACAATCTTCTGGAAAATTATGCTGACTAGCTAGCAGAGATTCAACATCCAAAACAAGACCAAAGCTAGAACATATGGGACTTTAATTCGCCCCTACAGATAGATATCTGACTCCTCCATAGCAGCAACATTTCAGTATAGACTGATATAAAGTTTGACATATTTGCCACCTTACGAGGATATTGTGATGTTGAAAGAAGTGACTCAAATTAGAGCCTTACTAATTTTAAATTGATAAATTGAAGAGTCATCTATTAATTTGTAAAAGAATAGAACTACAGATAATTCTACCAAAGCAAAAACTTTATACCTATTTGAGATTTGGAGCAGCTATGGTGGAGGAGAATATCGACATAGTGGCAGGGCCGGCCCTAAGATTTCCAGGGTTCTAGGCGAATAAAAAAATAGGGCTCATGAGGTTGTGATCTATCTTTTACTTCTTTTCTCTTCTACCCCCATAATCATACTCTATAATAAGAGTCAGTTAGTATAACAACTAAAAAAGATACATTGTAGTGAAATCAAAATTGAAATTTTGATAAAGGTAGAGAATTCATTCAACAAAATGATAAAGACCTTCATCTTCTAAGAACTATATATCAACCATAATAATAATCAATTTGTGATATATAAAACAATATATTCCCAAAAAATAACTAGCATGTCATTTGAATGAAACTCCAGATATGTGTTGCGTTGTACACCACTCAGAGTAAAACTCTGGTGTTGTTCATCAGTTCATAATATCAGGTGAATCGAAAAAGAAATCCATATTCTAATCTAAATCATAAAAAATAAACCAAAACTTGAAATTTACCCCTATGAGTATTGATGCTGACAAAAAAAAAAAATTAATTCTTCAACAAGCTTCGAAGAGAATGAAAAATTGAAAGTAAGTCCTCCAATCTTCATAGGCTTTCCAATTCCATCATTTAAAACAATCTCTGAAAGCTGGATTACTTGCAAGCAAAGGCAAGCTATTGTTTTTTTTGCTTTTTTCCTTTAATTTTCTACATAGGACATAAAGAAGGGTAAAAAAAATTGACGCCCATGATCATCGGGGGCCATAAGCACAGGCCTATTTGGCCTATAGCCAGAGCCGGCACTGCATAGTGGTTATGTGTGTGTAAGACCGGCCCTATTGATGCATTCACATAACATTGATAAATGCACATTTGATAGCAGGTGACAATAGATGTAGATAATTTGCAGAGCCTAAATGCATCTGTATACAGTTACTAATCAAGTCTAATTAATATCCATATGAAACATGGGAGCAGGATGGAGGCTCAACTTAAAAGTGAGCTTACATTACAGTGTCAATGAAGTGCGAAATGGAGGCCCAACCTTCTATGAATTTGCAGATCGTGTACCGGTGAAGTTGAGAAAGAGGCTCTTTTTTTGTTTTGATACGAGAGAGTTTCTCAAAGCGAAGACGGTGCTTAATTTCGGACGCAGTAAATGCGAGGGTATACAAGTAATACAACAATGATCCCAAAATCAGTTTCCAGAATTCCCGAACAACAAAATTATACGCGGGGCTTTTGAAAAAAAAAAAAAAAAATTATACGCGGGGCAGAAAGAAATGCTAGTTTCTGTAAGGCTAGTTTCAACGTTTTCCCTTGACCAATAATAGCTTGACTAATATTCAAATGATCGGACCTTTAGTAAATCTCACAATAGATGGGGCAGACAGTGAATGCTAAACCTGGGGATTAGATAACTGAAAGTGCTTTAGCTCAACTTACGTGCACGTTATTGTCTAAGTTGAGAATATACATTTTATATTGGCAACTACTGGGGGTCGATCTGGTAGAAAAACCAGAAAACAGTTGAGATGAGATGCAGTGAAGTAATCACATGACTAGTGTGTCGGTGTATCGAACCAGCTTGAGAGGTCAAAGATGAAGGCTATAGCTGATAAGTAAGAAAATCATCAGATAAAAATATTCATCATTAAATGCATTGGCTAGTACTTAACCAAGATTTCAATAGCGTTTAGGGAGTTTATCAGGCCAACATGTTAATATTTCCCCGACTTAAGCTATTTGAGACGTCAAAGGGATAAACAGCTTTACAAAAAGACCTTGATATAGAGCGTGTTACTGTAGTTTCAGAACCAATAGATGAGTTCCATTTACTCTCATAAGAAGGGATTTAGATGTCCATTTGAGGGTGGAATTTCACATCTATAACTTCAAAAGATACCACCACATCTGGTGACAATGTATGGTTTGCAAATTTTCCTTCCAAAGCTTAAATGTATCCGACTACAATTACTAATCAAATTTAATATACACATGAAACAAAGAAGCATCATGGAGTACTCCCAGCTTAGAAGTTACATAACTTGCACCACATATGAACAACACTGCAGATTATGAATTTTCAAATGAGGAGAGAAATGGAGGCCCAACCATTATGAATTTTCAGATTGTGAACTGGGGAAGCATTTCAGAAAGGCGGTTAATTTCTCCAAGTGAAGGAGGTGCTTTCGGACGCGGTAGAGGTGCAGGGTATAGAGCAATGCAGCCACTGTTGCCACGGCAAACGAAACCAAAGTCAACTTCCAGAATTCCTGAACATTTATAGGTAACAATGCGAACAACATTATGAGTTAATAAACTTCAGAACCTGAGAACTGATAACAGATTAACAGTACAACGCACTCACTCATGACAAAGTGCAGATCAAATAGAATCAGATAAATTTGAAGAAATTGATAAAAGTTCTGTCTTTAGGCACTTGGCTCATACGAAAGGCTCTGAGGTGCCCTTAACCAATGGATTGACTGATGCTCTAGTTATCAGACTACTAGTAAATTTCACTAAAAACTATAAATGAAGTGGATAGTGAATGCTACACATGATTACCTGTGGATTAGATATGATTATTCCCATGACATAGCCCATCAAATCCATGCTGGACTGAAGGGAGTTTTGAACACCTCCCACTACACAACGATCTGATTCAGGAACTTGATCCTGTCAAAAATGAGAAAGGGGGAAGTCATTAAAGTTGCAAGATTAAGAAAAATAATAAGATTTATGAGATACATTGTTCTGCTTCGTTACCTGCATTTGTTGGATGACAGCCAAATCAAACATCCACAACCCAAGCCGAGAAGTAGCCACTCCTGCCATTAGCATATAAGCTGACCAAAGGCTGTTATGGATCCATATTGAAGCAACACATAATATGAGGAAGGTCCACTACATTGAAAAAACATAAGCACCAGAAATTTGAGGGTCCATTAGTAGGTAACATCCTGGAGGTCCAATTAGCCATCTAGAATTTGAAATCTCCAAGTTCTTACCTGACACCAGATAGACCAGAGTCCGGTTCTAAGTGTTAAGAAATGAGCTTGCAAGATGGGATAAACAACTGTTGCAGAAATTCCAATTGCAGCGCTTATTCCACGAGCTATCCCAATGGTGTATGCAGGTATGCCTTCCCATTCCAAGGTAGCTGTCATCAATGTTCCAAAGCTAGGGGAGTAACACGATTCAGTAAGAGCCTTAAAATATGAAGCCAAATCCACTAGGGGAAAGTTGTAAATATACTAGTTGAGGTGTATTTACAGTTTAGAGAATAATATCATGTGGGCATGTGGAATCAAGTAAAGGTAGCAATCATTGTTGATAAGTGAAAACTTTTCTCTTGGTAGACAGTTTGTCTAATATGTTACCAGACTCAAATCCAGATTGTTGGTTACGTAGAATCATATTTAAATGTGCAATTTATAGGAAACATCACATATCAGATCATCTTACAAAAGAATATAACATGTTGAAGGTGGTTACCTGAGTACAGTGAAATATAACAAAGCCAGAGATACTCCAGGGAGTACAACATCTTGCTGCAAATACACACTCCAAGCACTAACATAAGGGATCCTTGATACCGTTTTAATAACCCCAGTAATCCAGCTTTCCTCTGCTAATTCTGGATCATTTTCATCTTTAAAAAGCAAGCTGCTCCTCTCTTGAGAAGAAGATGTGCCTGAGCCTTCAAGATCACTCTGAGAAGGTCTTGATATCTTCCTTTGACTGCTTTCGCCTAAAGCCGGAATCCCATTATACACAGAAATGAATAGCCAGTATTCCAGCCAAACAGATATAGTATTCCAGAGTGCTAAAGTTAAAGCAGAAGCTTTTAGTGATACAAAGCTGATGATGAAGCCGGTTACCACAGGAGCACATAGCTTGGAGAAAAGATCAATACGCCTAAGGACCGAATTCATGTTTGTTAGTACTTCTGGAGAATGCCCTTCTGATATCACCACAACCCTGCACCAAGAATATTTGTATTTTATTATAATATAATACAATTTCATACTATCCCACTTCAAGAGGTAATATATATGTATATTAAAGTCGGAAGTTACCAGTCTCTTTCAACTAAGATGGTACCAGCAAGAGTGGAGAGAACTCCAAGAGCTCCAGAGATGTTGGTTAATATGATAAGTAAAACAAATGCATTGAAATTTGTGAGCTTTAGATCTGGGTAGATCAGTAACGCCATCACGGTGGCTCCGGCAATCATAAAAGAGAGATTTTGTGTTACTAACCAAACTCGAAGAATCTGTCCATATATAGTCGTAAGATACTCAGATTTAAACATGATGCATAAGCAATTTTGTCCTCCCAGCTGTATTTTGATGTAAGTTTACTTCCATAAGCCTACCTTTACATATGAGAATCTATCCACCCACCGTCCGACCAAAGGTCCAAAAAGCGCAGTAGAGGCTGATTCCACCACACCATATGTAGCAGCAAAGAGTAGAGACTCTGGCCATACATTTATCATGTATAAACCAACAGAGAATTCCCACATTCTACAAAATAATCAGGGAAGGTTCAATAGAAATAAATCCAACCAATGGAATTTTGAAAAACAAGTAGCCCCTAGTGAAATTGATCTTAACATCTAGAAAAATTGTATTTACTTTTGACATGAAGAGGGCACAAAGACACATAAAGATCCAATTTTAAGTTTCTTGAACATAGGACTAGACTCATGTGACTAGCCTAATAGGTTGATCAGTAGGAAACTTGTTACTGCAACCAGAGCATATATATATAGCAGAAGAATAATGATCATATATAGAATCAATTTGACATGAAGGGAGCACAAACACACATAGAGGTCCGATTTTAAGTTTTTCAAACAGATGATTAAGCTCATGCAACTAGCCTACTAGCAGGTTGATCTGTAGGAAACTTATTACTGCCACCATCTGCATAATATCTGCCTATATATATAGAAGAAGGAAAGGGATCGTACATTTTATTAAAATCCAAACTTGCTCACTCATTTGTTCCTCAAAGGCATCTCATCTCATCGATAGACAATCGATTTCGCAACACAATATATAAATAGTTTAACATGTTCAGAGTCTTGAACGTAATTTGATTTACTGATTTTAGTAGTAGTTGTTTAAATTTAACAATACTTTCAGCATACTAATAAGAGATAATAAAAAAAAAGAAGAAGAAGAAGACAGAAAATTGTTTTCAAAATGTTTACATGCTCTAATGTATTGATGAAAGTCCAATTTATAGTTGGGGAGAGAGCCTCTAACACAAGATACTAAAAACTAGTGAAAGAGAAAAGAAAGAATTCAAGGAGAACCTGGCACCCCATCTGGCCAAAAAGTGGCCTATGTAAAGATATTTGACAAGAATTGAAGGAAGAGGATCATATTGAGAATGATCAGAAGGGTATTCTTGTACATGGGCTAGAAGGCGCTCTTCCTCCTGCTTCATTATGTCAGCTTCTAACTCCCTGTGCCTGAACCTTATAGAGCTTGTTGATGATGAACACCAGCAATGAGCACCCTTATTCCTTAATGATGATGACAATGATGAGTACCATAATCGTTATTGAATATATATAGACAGCATCATCAATTCATCATCATCATCTATGTAAGTGAATAGTATTGTTTGTTACGTGCTGCGAAATTGAAGACTGCAGCTAGTAGAAATATAACAAAGATATTGCTGATCGACTTTGTTGTTATTTGGGGAGAATCCATGTTAGTTTTTCATCTATTTGGATCTATTAGGAACAGATTGATTACAAAACTGGGCCTCCACCCCGTGCGGCTCAGAGGAGTGCCCTAGCTAGCTACACTTCATATTTGGCCACGTGATGCCATGTAAGAGAGTTCATCACATTTGCCCTCGACGCATATTACTCTGATTCGTGGGCAAAACATACACTAATCATATTATTAGTGACTCATCCCATCTCAATCTATTCATTTTGTGTTTTTTGACCGGATCGATCATTTAGAGTATTTGTCAATGTAAAATGTATTCTCAACACATCCGTATTATTCAATTAAATATAATTTAAAGAGCTCTTACATATGTTATTGTCACGCCCCAAATTTTGAATAAGAAATTCAAATCCGAAACATGAATAAATACAGATACAAATCTAAATTTTTCTTTCAGAGTAAAATGCCTCCCACCACTCAACATTACAATACCCAACTCCTCAATTTCTTATTACAGCACACTATCACAATTTCCAAATTGATAAGTTCAAAATGAACATAACGAAACTCACAATAATGCTGTAACTCGAATGCCACTACTCTAAGCAGCCTGATCACCTTCTCGATTCTCCTGACCTGTAAGATTTCCCGCTACACAAATATATAATGTGTACCGGGATTGCAACAACACAAACCCGGTGAGCTTGACAGCCCGTATGAGTAAACGAAAGGATTGCACGAATTTAATATAACAATTTCAACTCAAGCAAGTGAAATTGTAGTAATATCACAATCACAACGACCACCACAAAACCACATCACTTTCTCACCCTCACATATATATATAGACACTTATGAGTTACTCTCGATTTCGCTCATAAGGTCACTCAACGTTTGGCAGACAGACTAGAGCTCTAACTGATCGCAACCACCAGCCCGGCGCGAGAGCGTGGTTCACGATTTAATACTATTAGTAACCACCAGCCCGGTACGAGAGCGTGATTCACCAATAGATGCCATGGTCACCCCTGTGACCTATTGATCTCCACAGATCAATATATCTCAACAAATCAACAATTTATTGTTTCTCAACAATAAACATAACACCTCACTCAATATATAATTTCCTCAACACAACCCAACAACACGTATATTTTATCAATAATAAAATATGTATAAAGTCATTTGCACATGTATTAACAGTTATAAATATTATAGCATTAAATATAAATATTTAGAACTCCGGTTCGTAAATGAACCATGTGCGGTTTACTCACCTCTAATCCCGCTGCGTCTTCTTATAACTCGAATAAGAATCACAATTCGTCCGCCAAATCAAACCGTCAAACACCTAATCATAAGTGACTTGAATTTAGCCAACAACTCAGAAAATAAAATAACTGACGATCTGACGGTCTAAACGAATTTATACAGCGATCCAACGGTCAGATCGAATTTATACCGAATTTATACAGCGATCCAACGGTCGGATTTTCCCCAAAATCAATAATTAAAACCAACTCCACTCACTAATAAATTTCCTCACAACATCATTTTCAACCCTTCTTTACTTGTCAATTTCGTCAAAACCAATATCCGATAAACACCTTCAAATATAAAATTTGAGACCATTCTAATTATAAACCAAAAACTCCATCATTTAATAATTTGACCAATTCAATAATAGCAATTATATGGTCACCTTGCCCTTACCAATTAATCATTCCCTGCACAAATAGGTGACTAATCCAACAATATAATTGTATAAACTGCCATTCACCATCAATTTAACCCAAACTCAACTTCAATCAAAACCAACTCAACAACCTCCAACTTCTCCAAAACTTCACAATTTTCTGATTCTATACACATCAATTCCCAAACCAATAAAACAAGTATAAGTTTTCCAAATCACAACAACCAATTTCCAAACCAAAAAGGGTAAGAAGATTACCCAAAATGAGTGGCCTGAAAAATAGTGGTGACCGAGCTCGGTGATCCACATGGTCACATTCTCCACCTTCAAGTTCCGATCCTTCTAAGGGAAGCAACAAATTCCTGCCTAGTCATGTTCTTCATCCCCGCCAATTCCTTCTCTTTAATGGCCTCCACAGCTTGACCTTCCAGACAGTAGTCAAAATCTCCGGTTCAATCTCATACGGGTCGCCACCTTCCCACAAGCACAACAGCCTCCTGCCCCAGTTCATGAAACGCCACGCTCCGGTAACCGGATCGTGTTCTTCCACCTGCGTCTCAGTCTTCACGTACTTGGCCAAGAACTTGACCTTCACTTCCTCCCCAATAATCTCCTCGAACCAAAAAGCCCTGAGGTAGCTGTGACCATCCAGAAGGTGCAAAGCAGAGCCATGATGATTGATAATGATCTTTCATCTTCCTCTGGGAGGAAGTCGAAAGTGGTGAGGATCCGGGTTCGGGTTGAGAAGATCCTGCTCCAAAATAGTGATTGTCTGAGCCTTGACGAGGATTGTGACGATCTCAGTGCGACTGAGCTTTGGATATACCAGTTTCAAGCACCGGGTTCAACTCTCAGCTTTTGGGTCCAAGGCTGCTGCAGCTGCTCTAGTTTTTCTTCAATTCTGGGGTTGTTAGAATGGATGAACCAAGGAGGCTATAGCAGTTTCCTCCAGTGGAAACAATTTTATATCCCAAGTTCTGAAGCTCATTCCCTAAGAAAGCAAGATTGTTTTTGTCTGACAAAGATATCAGAGCCTGCCTATCACCTGAGGCTGAGGATTGAGCCTCTTGGGCAGCCACGGCATTAATTGGTTGGCAACTGGTGTGCAGCCAAGATGAGTTCTTCAGTGAGCAAGACTGGTCTTGACCGAATAAGAGAGGCAATGTTAGATGCCTTGATGACAAACTGAAGAAGACAAAGACGGAAGAGAGAGTGGGAGTGGGAATAGAAAGTGAATTGGAAGTGGACGACAAGAGGGAATGATGCACCATGATTCCTACTTTCTTTTAATAAAGGCAGACCCATGTTGGCCTTGCTTTTTGACCGGCATCACCACACACAACATCACCAACAACAACAGAGGGAAGAAAAAGAATAGAAAAAGGGTAGGAAGGAAGAAAAGAAAGAATAAAGAAAGAGAGAAAAGAAAAAAAGATTCTTAATAAAAAAAGAATCCTAATTTTCGATTAATCAAAACTTAATCTTACGAGCTCAGAAAATTGCATTCCACATATGCACGAGATCGTATTGACGAGCTCTACAACTTTCATAAAGGAAGTTTTCCCAAATTATGTACGCATAAAAAGTCGATATTTGAGACGCCCTTAAATACGTACGATTTCGAATTAAAATCGATCGAACAAAATTCACACTTCTCCAAGCTTCGTACAATCACCCATGACCACGAAATCATTCAAAAATGTCATCGGAAAATAAATTGGATTTTCGGGGTATTACAATCTACCCTCCTTAAAGAAATTTCGTCCCGAAATTTAATCGCGAGCCCATTTCTCCCGATTAAGGTATTCTGTAGCTTATACAGAATAAACTGTAGAAAACTACAAGGATACTGTTCGACGTATAAAAATACGTCTGTATACAGTGCGTATACACGAGGGATATGACTTGACGTATAAAAATACGTATATATACAGAGTGTATATACGATTTCAAAAATAATGCAAGAGGTAAGGCTCGAACTCCAGACCTCCTACACCAAGGTTTTGCTCCCCACCACTGAAGCAAGAGCTGCTTTCAATAACATAAACCCACGAGTTATATTTATTATGTCAAAAGCAACATAAAAATAAATACAAGGGGATGCAAGTTTTCGAACCCTTGACCTGTTGCACAAAAGCTTTGCCCCCAACCACTGGAGCACAAGCTGCTCACGTTACTATCCATACCAATCCTTTTATTTAAACCAACTGTTTCAACTGTTTCAACAATTCGGCCCAAAACACCCAAAACTGTTGCAGAAAACCCAGCCCAACGTATCCCCAACTGTTTCAGAAACTCGGCCCAACACAACTGTTTCAGAAACTCGGCCCAACACATCCACAACTGTTTCAGAAACTTGGCCCAACACATCCACAACTGTTTCAGAAACCCAGCCCAACTCGTCCAAAACTGTTTCTGAAACTCGGCCCATAGGGCCTCCACCCACAGCTACAGTGACCAAACTGTTTTCAGAAACTTGGCCCATCAGGCCTCCACCCACAGCTACAGTGATGGCCTTGATCCGAGACAGGCCCAAGTACGGCCCACTTGTGTCACGGCTTATCCCTTCCGTGATTCACGGCAGTCAATTTCTGCTTTCGGCTAAAGTTGTCTGCCACAGCGCCTCGAGATTCCCTCGGTCCCCTTACACGCTCTCCACGCGCCAACAGCCTTTCCGCGTTTTCGGGCAACTTTTAATCCAACGCGTAGATTGAATCTCTGAGATCGTCCATCCAACGGTGGAGATCTGCTCGCCTCGTTCTATAAATAGGTGCATTCTGAGGGCGCAACTGTTTACTACGAAGGAAAGAAAAATCTCTCCTGATTCCAGCCCTTCTCTCTCAAACTTTTCAGCCTATCTTTCAAAACTCAAATCCTTTCTCTTTCGATTTCAATCCTTCTCTTCTGATCTTCTCTCCCATCTAGTTGATTCAATCCCATCTTTCCTCTGAACTTTCAGATCTCCAACACACCATCATCATCCTTAATCCTTTTAACAACAACTCCCTCAAACACTCGACAACTTACTCTTCGATCTTCACATCCCCTCAACCCATCACCATGGAACCACGAACTCTGCAACTGATGGAGCTTCAAACCCAACAACAGACGGAACTACAAGCCCAGCAACTCACCGAGGAGGGAGGAAGCAACCAAGTAGCCGGAAGTAGTGCCAACACACCTATCAGGCCGACGACTATCCGGTGGACTCCTACACCAGCTCAACTAAGAATCCTTCAGGGGCTCTACTACGACAAGGGTCACAAGAACCCAACTCCAGAGCAGATTCAAGAGATCTGCCTTCATCTGAAACCGTATGGGCAGATCGAGGACAAGAACGTCTTCTTTTGGTTCCAGAACCTCAAGGCTCGTGACAGGCAGAAGTTGAAGGAATTTCGGAAAGTTCGGGTTGGTGGATCTCTCGATCTAAATTTTGGATCCACAAGTTCTACTGATGGTGGCAGATCCATCGATCTCAACTTCGGTTCCACAGATTCCACTGGTGATGATGGATCGATCGATCTAACCCTTGGGTTACGATCATTCATGGAACAACGAGGAGGAGATCACCAGGAGGTCGAGACTCTTCCTCTGTTCCCTGAGCACGGTGAAAACATCATTGGTAATCCGAAGACTACATCCGAGGGCGGTAGCTCATTTGGTTACTATTCCGGTGTCTCAGGCGGTTACAACAGTGGCTCTCCTGTTTCTCTTGAGCTCAGCCTCAACCCATCCGGAGCCACTGATCTAGCTTAGAATAGTATAGTTTCCCTGTTTGTTTATTTTGTAAAATAGTGAAATCAATAAGATTGGATGCATGTCGTTTCTTCTTTAAACAATCAACAACAACACCAAGGATCGAACCTTGGTCAATCCTTGCTCGTTCAAAACCTTTGTCAACCATGCTGCACACCTCATTCATAATAATGCAACACAAACAATCATTTTAAAATTCAAAAATCAAATAAGTCACTTAGTGGTCTAGCTATCATCCTCAGAGTCAAACCGAACACAAACAATTCCATCGCTAGAATTAGGAGCTAATAAAGTTAAACACTTCCTGAGTTAACTAGAAAAACTCCCATTCTTAGAGTTACCCGTACTAATCTCATAACATCTCAATCATTTCCTCAATTAACTGCTCCATCAATTTACCACAATTCAAACCCTATAGTCTCAATAATCAGAATCCAAATCAACTCAATATCACGTAGTAATTCACTTGAAACACTATGGACACCCAACCATGTCACCAAAACCAATACCCAAAATTGCATTTAACCAAATTCACCTATCAGCCATAACCACAGAAACACACTCTCGTCTAATGTCATTTACAGAGAGTAGATTCTAAATCTCTCCATTAATTACTGACCAAGATCCACTCCATTGCAAAACCTTACTTAGACCTAAAACACAAAATAACCTCAAATTCACTTCAGTCTATCTCCATACTACGATCCAACACTTAGGAAAACTAATTCACAAAATAAATTCCCTATACTTAAATAAAAATATGCCCACAAGTCATAGTCAGGTCAACAGACCAAGGTATCCAAACGGAGGATTTCCAATCCAGTTGTCTTTGTGTATTGCAAAGTATAGTTCCAAAATGATGCTCGCAACATCAACTACATATATAAGGCACATCCCGCAACTCGATTCAGTTTCCGAATCACTAATACTACTACTAGTTCCAATTCTAACAACAATCCTGATTCTGAAGAAATTATAGTACTCAGCGACAGCCCAAACAATGGTCGCTCAACTCTAACCATCGAGTACAAAATAAAACTCTGGTCTCGCACCTTAAGCCCTGCTTAACAACTTAAAAGCACAAGGAAGAATTAACCACAATAATTTCTTCCCTAACCACAACCCTACTCACAAACTCCACATGAGTCAAGAATCTCATTCACTGATTAACACTCTAACCAAAATAAATTCCAACAAATGGTCACGTCACACAAACTACCACTAAAGCACTACAAGCACTGCCATAAAAACTGTTACAAAAACACTACTGGTACTGCCACAAAGGCTGCCATATGCATAAGTCTACTATAGACATAAGGGAAAAACCCATACTTTTACTCATAACTTTTCATTCTAAAAGTTCATCACGTAGTGTATATAAAATCACCACACAACCTTCTTAGGCTACACTAAGAATTCAATCTCACCCAAAGTCAGCATAATTTCCTCAGAGTCACATTAAACACGTACCTCATGTCAATCACCAAAATTTCACTAAGACATCTCATTATCAAACAGGATATCTAATCCTTAATACGTACATCCCATCCAAATATCTGTACGTCCATCTTAAGAAGGCAAAGTTCTATCAATTTATACTCGTATCCACACTAGACACGTGCATAGATCAACATCATGCCTTCAACCAAACACTTCAACATCCAAAGAAACCTCACATCCATAAAACAATTCTCGCTGACTCATCAGAGTAAAATCTAGAGGTTTCTATTCCTCGAAAATTACAACCTGCGGAAGCTAAACTTATTCTAATACGAACCTCCATGACAACTTATGATCCTAAGTACTACTCCTTCGAATATCCATCACCTAAGAAGCATAGTATGCTTGGCTAATACATGTATAACACTTAAAACACCGTATAAGTCAAATACAAGTCCATATTAACCAAGTCAACACTACAGGGAAGGTATTCACGTTCCTAAAACGACCTAGCGGCCTAAACAACGCCTAACACTCACGCATACCCAATGACTTAGTCAATACCGAAGAGCACACGATGGGGATCCGCTGCAGACGGGCCATCACTCGGAAGGTATTGACACGTCACCAAATATGCACCTTACGCTCTGATACCAAACTGTCACGCCCCAAATTTTGAATAAGAAATTCAAATCCGAAACATGAATAAATACAGATACAAATCTAAATTTTTCTTTCAGAGTAAAATGCCTCCCACCACTCAACATTACAATACCCAACTCCTCAATTTCTTATTACAGCACACTATCACAATTTCCAAATTGATAAGTTCAAAATGAACATAACGAAACTCACAATAATGCTGTAACTCGAATGCCACTACTCTAAGCAGCCTGATCACCTTCTCGATTCTCCTGACCTGTAAGATTTCCCGCTACACAAATATATAATGTGTACCGGGATTGCAACAACACAAACCCGGTGAGCTTGACAGCCCGTATGAGTAAACGAAAGGATTGCACGAATTTAATATAACAATTTCAACTCAAGCAAGTGAAATTGTAGTAATATCACAATCACAACGACCACCACAAAACCACATCACTTTCTCACCCTCACATATATATATAGACACTTATGAGTTACTCTCGATTTCGCTCATAAGGTCACTCAACGTTTGGCAGACAGACTAGAGCTCTAACTGATCGCAACCACCAGCCCGGCGCGAGAGCGTGGTTCACGATTTAATACTATTAGTAACCACCAGCCCGGTACGAGAGCGTGATTCACCAATAGATGCCATGGTCACCCCTGTGACCTATTGATCTCCACAGATCAATATATCTCAACAAATCAACAATTTATTGTTTCTCAACAATAAACATAACACCTCACTCAATATATAATTTCCTCAACACAACCCAACAACACGTATATTTTATCAATAATAAAATATGTATAAAGTCATTTGCACATGTATTAACAGTTATAAATATTATAGCATTAAATATAAATATTTAGAACTCCGGTTCGTAAATGAACCATGTGCGGTTTACTCACCTCTAATCCCGCTGCGTCTTCTTATAACTCGAATAAGAATCACAATTCGTCCGCCAAATCAAACCGTCAAACACCTAATCATAAGTGACTTGAATTTAGCCAACAACTCAGAAAATAAAATAACTGACGATCTGACGGTCTAAACGAATTTATACAGCGATCCAACGGTCAGATCGAATTTATACCGAATTTATACAGCGATCCAACGGTCGGATTTTCCCCAAAATCAATAATTAAAACCAACTCCACTCACTAATAAATTTCCTCACAACATCATTTTCAACCCTTCTTTACTTGTCAATTTCGTCAAAACCAATATCCGATAAACACCTTCAAATATAAAATTTGAGACCATTCTAATTATAAACCAAAAACTCCATCATTTAATAATTTGACCAATTCAATAATAGCAATTATATGGTCACCTTGCCCTTACCAATTAATCATTCCCTGCACAAATAGGTGACTAATCCAACAATATAATTGTATAAACTGCCATTCACCATCAATTTAACCCAAACTCAACTTCAATCAAAACCAACTCAACAACCTCCAACTTCTCCAAAACTTCACAATTTTCTGATTCTATACACATCAATTCCCAAACCAATAAAACAAGTATAAGTTTTCCAAATCACAACAACCAATTTCCAAACCAAAAAGGGTAAGAAGATTACCCAAAATGAGTGGCCTGAAAAATAGTGGTGACCGAGCTCGGTGATCCACATGGTCACATTCTCCACCTTCAAGTTCCGATCCTTCTAAGGGAAGCAACAAATTCCTGCCTAGTCATGTTCTTCATCCCCGCCAATTCCTTCTCTTTAATGGCCTCCACAGCTTGACCTTCCAGACAGTAGTCAAAATCTCCGGTTCAATCTCATACGGGTCGCCACCTTCCCACAAGCACAACAGCCTCCTGCCCCAGTTCATGAAACGCCACGCTCCGGTAACCGGATCGTGTTCTTCCACCTGCGTCTCAGTCTTCACGTACTTGGCCAAGAACTTGACCTTCACTTCCTCCCCAATAATCTCCTCGAACCAAAAAGCCCTGAGGTAGCTGTGACCATCCAGAAGGTGCAAAGCAGAGCCATGATGATTGATAATGATCTTTCATCTTCCTCTGGAGGAAGTCGAAAGTGGTGAGGATCCGGGTTCGGGTTGAGAAGATCCTGCTCCAAAATAGTGATTGTCTGAGCCTTGACGAGGATTGTGACGATCTCAGTGCGACTGAGCTTTGGATATACCAGTTTCAAGCACCGGGTTCAACTCTCAGCTTTTGGGTCCAAGGCTGCTGCAGCTGCTCTAGTTTTTCTTCAATTCTGGGGTTGTTAGAATGGATGAACCAAGGAGGCTATAGCAGTTTCCTCCAGTGGAAACAATTTTATATCCCAAGTTCTGAAGCTCATTCCCTAAGAAAGCAAGATTGTTTTTGTCTGACAAAGATATCAGAGCCTGCCTATCACCTGAGGCTGAGGATTGAGCCTCTTGGGCAGCCACGGCATTAATTGGTTGGCAACTGGTGTGCAGCCAAGATGAGTTCTTCAGTGAGCAAGACTGGTCTTGACCGAATAAGAGAGGCAATGTTAGATGCCTTGATGACAAACTGAAGAAGACAAAGACGGAAGAGAGAGTGGGAGTGGGAATAGAAAGTGAATTGGAAGTGGACGACAAGAGGGAATGATGCACCATGATTCCTACTTTCTTTTAATAAAGGCAGACCCATGTTGGCCTTGCTTTTTGACCGGCATCACCACACACAACATCACCAACAACAACAGAGGGAAGAAAAAGAATAGAAAAAGGGTAGGAAGGAAGAAAAGAAAGAATAAAGAAAGAGAGAAAAGAAAAAAAGATTCTTAATAAAAAAAGAATCCTAATTTTCGATTAATCAAAACTTAATCTTACGAGCTCAGAAAATTGCATTCCACATATGCACGAGATCGTATTGACGAGCTCTACAACTTTCATAAAGGAAGTTTTCCCAAATTATGTACGCATAAAAAGTCGATATTTGAGACGCCCTTAAATACGTACGATTTCGAATTAAAATCGATCGAACAAAATTCACACTTCTCCAAGCTTCGTACAATCACCCATGACCACGAAATCATTCAAAAATGTCATCGGAAAATAAATTGGATTTTCGGGGTATTACAGTTATGATCATATATGATAACTATTTTGAGTATAATTTTGAATTCTCTTATTTTCCCTCGAGGAGAGCCCTAACTATATATCTGGTTGTATATGGGAACGGAAATTAGATGATCCGATTGAGTACCCTTCATACTCCCTAGATAAATTAGCTAGCTAGTTGTTGTTTAGTGCTCAGAGATATTGTTTGGGGAGATTAAACTTGTACACGCTAATACACTATAGTACACGGTTTGCGTCTTGGATTTCAAGCATCGTGTATTTTGAGATTCTAAAACTTGAGAATGCATCCAAATTTTTTTTTTTCATGCTGGTAAATGCATTTACCAAGATGAAACATTTTCTTACAACTTATATGAGAGGCTCGTTTGTTTAATTGTTTAGGGTTCAACTCTCAAAATTACACATAACACACATCAATGATCAAAATTATACTCAAAATAGTTATCATATGATCATAAGTTCATGACATATGTAAGAGCTCTTTAAATTATATTTAATTGAATAATACGTATGTGTTGAGAATACATTTTACATTGACAAATACTCTAAATGATCGATCCGGTCAAAAAACACAAAATGAATAGATTGAGATGGGATGGGTCACTTAATCATATTGTTAGTATATGCTTTGCATCTTCTTCGAAACTGCTTGAAAGGTCAAAGATGCACGCCAGCTGATACAGGAAAAACTGACAATGTCTTAATATAAGAATCCAGGGAAAATGTTTAGATTAACTTCTAAGTTATTAAATGATTTGTCTGCTTAACAATAAATATAGACTTTTCAATAGGGTTTACCTAAACGTTTTTGTAGTTTTGCGAGTAATTAGAGGCGCAAGGTTCTTTCAGTGAATAGATTATTAGATCTTTTGTCAGTATGCGATGTCATGCTTGAAAAAAGTAAAATACCACTAGCAACAGCTGCAGCATGGCCTCTGTAGTTAGTCCGTTGGTAGAGGCAAGTCCCATGCTTAATTATTTTGTTTTGGCAATAAGCAGGATGTTAATTTTGTAATGGAATCTTTAAGCTGGCCGGATTAGGAGTGAAACAAATTGTAAGATCAAACAATTGTAACAGTAATAGTCTATGACAGGGGAGAGGATCCTCTCCTAACCTCCTAATCTGCCTAACCTACCTAAGTTTTTGATTAGGTAGCGACACGTGGACATAATGCATCCAACGGTCCACAAGCTTTCTTTTTCTATCTTTCCTGTCTCTCTGTTCGTCTCTTCCTTCACGCCTCTCTTTCTTCCCCCTCGATCTGTTCTTCTTATTCTGGGTTTTGGTTGATTTCGTTGATTTCTTGAATATCTAAAGTAGGGAATTTGACCACGTTTATTTTTTATATGGGTCTTGCAGATAATGACAGTCAAAAAATAGAGAACCAACATAATCTATCAACCTGAATATAGAGTTCTTGCAGCAATAGAAGTGAAAACAATTCTATCTGCAGAAATCAAGTATCCAACTTGAAAGAACTCCATTTATTAACAGCCCTCTCATCAAACCCAATAATTATAAGCAAATCCCTTTTTCCTTCATCTACTATTACTACGATAAGGCCTTCTGCAACTCTTTCATCAAAACCCATCAAGTCCAATGCTCTAGGAGGATTGACCACATGGTCAAAGAAAAAAACTTGAGCAATATGTTCTGTGTCATTGATGATCAGTCTGGGTTTTGGCCATGGTTTGAACAATAGCAATTCAATTGATAATCATCAGTCAACCTCAATTTTGTGCCAACCAATTCCATCCCAACCAATCCCAGAAAGAAATTTATCAACCATCAAAAACTTAACACAGAGAGAGAGAGAGAGAGAGAGAGAGAGAGAGAGAGAGAGAGAGAGAGAGAGAGAGAGAGAGAGAGAATATTCCCTCCGTAGATCTGCTACCACAACGGGCTTCAAGGTGACGACCATCCGGCCGAGAGGGAGGAGCAGCCGGTTTGGGCCCAGGCGAGGTCGAAGTCATTGGAGAAGAACTTTCCGCGAGCGGTGGTCATGAGGACAGAACCGGGGAAGGATTGGAACTTGGCGTCGGCGAGGGAGGAGATGACGGGGAGGCCGAGGAAGGGAAAGAGATTCCCCAAGCGCGATGTTGAGGCGAGTTGAGGTTTTTGGGAGAAAAATATGGGGTGTATTGGATTTTGATGTCAAACACTACGTGGCACCATGTAAACCATTAGATGTTGTTTTTACACGTGTCATTACGTAGTTGAAAGTTTAGGTAGGTTAGGTAGATTAGAAGGTTAGGAGAGGATCCTCTCCCCTATGACAGTCTACTTAAAAAGGACCGATCGAAGCCCCTTTAGTTTCGTTTCTTTAGGTGACTTTATGATCAACAAAACGATCCAGTATTGAAACGCCACATGAAGATCAAGCAGTAAATTCAACTAGATGCTAAACAAGAGCATATTAGAACATAGAAATCCTTGATCCCTTCCCAGCAGACCAAAATAGGACTATGATAATTGCAAATGTTGATCAAATGTTACCGTGAGCCATTCTTCTTCCCTTGCGTCAGTTTTTTTAATTTTATTTTATTTAATTTTTTTATCAAGAAAGAACTTCATTAATAATGAATTGCTTACAACGAATTTTGGACAACATTTCTTACACAGAAATAGAAATAGCCTTTAGACTTCGCATTGAAACTCTATAATGACTTACTAAAGGAGCTAAAAAGGCCCCAACTATAGACTCAAAAAAGACTAAGAGAAAACTTGCACAACAACTATGTGGCAGTGACAACATGAGCTGGACCAGTGAATCCTTGACGTCTCACCTCTAGTCCAGCCAAGAAGAACACTGAGTCAGACAACTCACTTGTGTCAGTACTGACTCACCACCCAAAGTCCACCTGGCCAGCCTTTGATCAACCAAACCAACACTTATTGTGACCTGAACCCGACCAAAAAGATTACCGGACATGCAGACTTGGGACTAAATAAAACCCAACACCATCACCACCCTAATGTCAACACCGTTAGCTCACTACTGCTCCAAATCGCCATCATCTCCGACCCAAAACCGGACAGGAACGACCCACTAGAAGGCCAAAAATGCTTGTTTAAGCCACAACCAGACTTTTCCGCTGACCCAAAACTAGACAGGAACAATCCTCATGAAGACCAAAGTGATGATTGTCTCTGCCACAACCTGCAGTGCACTCAACCTGACAGCTAAAATCTACCACACCATCTAACGAAAACTATGACGACAACATTAACTCAAGAACTTATTTGAGATTTGGCAAACATATCCAAAACTAAAGGCAAAGAAAAGACTAAAGACCAAACACTAAGCAAAAGCTCAAAAGCCAGCATGGGCCAAAGACCTAGCTATGGCCCGACCCAACCTCCATACTTCCCCGCAAGAAGTAGCGATGGAACAGACCGCCATGCCCGCCACCAATAGAACAGCGTCGTCAACCAAACCCCATCATCACTCCTCCTCACGTGCGCTAGCCCCCAACTCGAGAAAGTCAGATTGGTTAGATCAAAACCAACCCGAAATCGGCCGCCCATTTGCTCTAGCATCACCACGCCCCTGCCACACCGCCCCTAAATCACGCAGTTCCAGCCACTACCCAGATCTCGAAAGCAGTGGTGACTCCAGAACCCACCGCCGGCACGCCATACCCCGCCGCTCCTCCCTTGCTCTCGCCCACTATCTGAGATGAACAGTTCGAAATCGATCTGCCCCTACTGTGATCAAACAGCCAATCTCCAACCCTGGACCGCACCTCTGCCATAAAGCCACGCCGCTAGCCCTGAACACCATCCTCTCCCGGACCGGAACGCGACTACTGGGGCACCGATTGCGTCCTGCCAGGAGAGAGCACACGCACACTATGTTCTTTTTTCTCCGCGGGTGGGGTGCGTTCCAGTTTTTTTTTTTTTGGTGGCTGCCTCTTGATTTTTTTCCCTTGCGTCAATTGTGTGTCTAATTTCTAGTCCAGCCAATCAGCCATCATTAATCTCTTTCACCATATTTTCTTTAAAACTAAAACTTTAGAGTCGCATGAGTTAGAGACCTCAAATCCTTGGTGACTAGGTTAAAGTCGGCCATTTCCACTGATTTTGGCTAACCATCTTCCCTGCAAGTTCCTGTTGTATTGACCGTCTTATGAAATTGTGGCTCAAGTTACTACAATTAAATTAAATTTACAAAAAACAAACAAATATAACTTGTAATCTAAACAGTAGTAAGAGTGCTCAAAATGGATCTAGACCTAATTGCACAACAATTAATATGATTCAGAAAAGAAAGAAAAATATAGTCCAACAATCAACACTACTAGAAAATATAGCCAACACACAGAGATCAAAAAATTCTGTGAGAACTAATAATTTAATACTATTACATAATTCACACGATAGAGCTACGAATTTTTGGTTTGTACATAATACTAGCGTTGCCAATGCCACGTTCACTTGAGTTATGTAGGGATTCCGTCTTTGTTTGCATGTTAAGAATTCCTACAATTACTATTCTAAAAAAAAAAAGAATTCCTACAATTACTGGCATTGTCGATTAGCAAATCAATCTAAGAGGGATGCGAATCGACACGTTCAACAGTCACAGAGGCCTTCATCTGTGTATCTAAGATCCATGAACAATTAGCTGAGGTAATTATAAGATGCTGATTTTAAGGCCATCTTCTTCTTCGCCAGATCTGCGTGTAACTGAGGGAATAAAATCAGTAAACTAAAAAGGCATCCAAGCTTCATGAAAAACTCATAAGAAATAGCGACGTGAGAAATAGGCATACCAGAAGAGAATTTGGGATTTGGATTGCTGAATTTCATATGCGCATTTGTCGCGAGAGAACTGAGAAATCGAATCTTCAAAATATCCCAAAAAGCTAATTACTTACTCAACTGAGCCAATTCAGCCACAACAAAGAAAACCCAAAATCAAAACCATGAAAGACAATCAAAACCAGCTCAAAGTATCCCAATCACCCAGATCTCCAAAACCCCACAGAAGTCAACCACAACCCAAATATCGTATCTTCAACAAAAGTCAAACAAATAAACACCACCCAAAATTAAAACACGCACAACCCAAAACCAATCAACCAATTCAGAGAGAGACACTTACCAGATGCACAGGGGCTTTGACATGCCTGACCAGAGCCGAAGTGCACTGGTTCTCTCTGGGCTCGTGCCTGTGGTGCCTCCTTATGTATTGGGCCTCCGCGCAAGTTGTAAGTACACTATCTTGCATAACAGTGAGGCTTCCAGGGTCACCAACCTTATCACTCAGGTGGCCAGTGGGAGGCAAGAGATGCAAGAGATCTGAACAAAAAGAACACATGATAAATCTTTGTTGCCATGCTATTTCTAGGTTCTGTGTTAACCATAGTTTATTTAAGGAAGAGACATGAGAGATTCTGATTGATGAAGTACTGTTTAGACAACTGATTTATGCTTATCCTTATCAGTTTCGAGTCAACTGATTTCTTACATATGGCAGTTTCGAGCCAACGGTGTAGACATAACTCATTCCCAAGCCTCCCATTTGAAAGGAACACAAGGTTAAACGTACCCATTAATTCGACCTTCATAATTTCCAAGTCCGCCCAAACCCAGATGATGACTTCATCATTGTTATCGTCGGGAATTGTTGCAGTCGACTCTTTTTCGGTGGTGTTGGTGGTCATGGTGGTGGAGAGAACCAAGAGAGTTTTGAACACAGTTGACAAAGGTTATTTTTGGGTAATGAATGAGGAATCGATGCTACAAAAAACACAGCCAGGCTAAACAAAAACCAAAACTAGGGTCACATGGGCAAAAGCAAAGCCTGAACTAATATTACAGACATACATGGTTAGGGGTTTCAAGTTGTGTGTGATAGACACGGTGATTTTAAAGGAGGTGATCGAGGCTGGGGAGCTCGATCATCTCAAGGTTCGTGCAGAGCTTAGCTGTACGAAAGTGGACTAGACGAGCTCGGTCTGACAAAGGAGTACGTAGTACGTTGGCCGGTGGAGTAATTTGAGATTTGAGTGTGGTTTAAAGGTGGAGTACGGGACTGTTAGAGTTCAGTGGATGGGAGTCGATGAATGTGAGGAGTAGTTTGGAAGACTGTTTGCAAAGAATCTTTGCAGAGTTAAGTAAACGGCAATCGATCGATGACTGTGATGAGTGGTCGGTAAGATGGTGTAGTACACGAGTACGTACTGTTTCGGTGACTAGAGTGGTTCGGAAGATTCATCAGCAAGATTTCATTTCTCTACAGTGGATCTCTCTTTCTCTTCCTCCGAGGTAATTCAATGTGTCTTCACAACTAGTAGAAGCCATGATTTTTTTTTTTTAATTCAACGAGAAAAATGAAAGGGATGCATCGACCTGATCAGTACAGCTACAGTGAACAAGTCAATGAATATTGCAACAGCTAAGAGCATGTTCACCGGTATCATTTTTGGCCGATCTCCAGCAAGGCTGGCTGAGGTGGTGACCGGCATGGATGAAGAAAGCACTTCCACCGGCAAATGGATGACTGGCATGAATCTGACCCAGGCCAAGAACTAGGTCAGTTTCTTGACCCAAGAAGATTGGTTGCCACGCTGGCCCAAGCCCGACCCCGTCATGTAGTGATGGAGTGCAGATGCAATGCCAGCCGTTGGATTGCAACTGAGATGCCAGCAATATTTTTGCAAAAATGCTGCTGTGAGGGATCGAAACCCAGTCACCATGATGCATGCACATTTCATGGCCACCTGCTCCAACATGAAATTTTATGCTACAGTTTTTACTTTGTTTATACTTAAACTATCTACAAAGTCAAACTAGTTTTTTTTTTCCTTCCAATTTTATGGATTATCATGCATAACAGTTTAAGGAAAAATAATAATAATAAAGCAATGAATAAATTAATTTTTTGAACAAACCCAAATAAGGCGACTATCATTCATCTAAAGCCAGAAAAGGTCATTACATATCCTTCTTCTACCATTATGGGATAGATAAAGAGTTTGTTGTAGTAGCACAGTGATACATAGATTAGGTCCAATCATTTTACTGTTTCATGCTCATAAAAGAAACTCATAGACTATTGATTACTACATAGTAAATAGGCAGAGTAAACTAGACTCGATGACGCTCACTAAATCAAGAGACATAGCTCTCTAAAAAAATAGAGAATTATTGTAACCAAAGACTAAACTGAAAAATAAGGCCAGGTCCAAAAACCAAGCCTCAAAATAGCAGCTCAAAGCCCCAAGGGAAGATCCAACTCAGGCCAAACAAATGGCTTGACCCAAGCCCAAAGTCTATCATCAGCCTCACTGGTTGTCGGCCACCGCACCCCGTCGCCTGACCTCGCCACCTCAATCCAATGCCAGACCTCATCATCGATCCAACACCGACCTTGCCGCCTTAATCCCACACCGGACCTTACCACGGTACCACAAAACATGACGAAGCCCGACTGAGCCACGCCGCTTCGAACCCAACCTCCCAAGACGCAGCCGATCCAGTACCCCGCCATCATGTCGTCAATCTTGGAGGTGCTCGGACGAAGTGCGACCCGCGTTGCACTGTCGCCCACCGCACCCAAGACTTTATCCGGTGCTTATCGTCAGACCATCTAGCCAAACCACATCCCAAGAGATTTTTTAGGCATATGGTGTTCAAACACCCGTGCGGCAGCAACCCATTAGCGACAAGGTGGACTGATGTCGGCCATGAGCGCCACCAGACGAAGAGGAATTCACAAAAACCTAGACCCAAAACCGGCCGAGTTTTTTGGAGCTAGCGTCTTCTCCTCTTACTAATGTTTTTAGCTGGAACATACGTGAATTTTTCATATATAAATATATAATATGATTGCATGACTGCTAAATAAATTAATTTAACAACACAAAATCATTTATAATGCAAAAACCAAAATAATTTGTGAAAAACATACGGTGATTTTTCTATTTCTGTTTATTCTACATAAATATTACTTGGTAGGTTATTTAAAATATTCATTACTACTATTTATTTAGATCATATATTTCTCATTTATAATAAAAAAATTAATCAAATATTCAATGAACAAGAACTAACCAGTCAATAAACAAAACAGGTGGAAACACATGTCCAGTGATAATTAACAGTGTCTTGACCCAGTGATCTATCTAATGACCCTGACCTATTGACCCAACGAGAGAATTTGAGGCACTACGGCCCGGATGAGCAAATGAGGGATTGGACCCATCCCCACAACCACCTAAAAAATCTCTCTCACTTCTATGTTTCCAACTTTGCATTGAGGTTTTGTTAAACAAAATTATTGGGCCTTCAAATGTGGAGGTTTAAAGTTAGGAGAATAAGACATGGAATTTGGAAGAAAATTGCAAATTAACTTTTCTGGCGATATTTTTCGATGAGCCGCTAGTCATGGATGACCCTTTGTCCAGCCCAGGAGGACCTTGGTTATGGAAAATTTTCACCATTTAAAATTCAAACATCTCCCTACACATTGTCATTTTGTCACCTTGCAAATTTAGGACAATTTGGGAGGCAAGGGTGTAAAAGCATCTCTTGCACATTTTGGGACCAAATGGACATACATATAGCTGATCAAAGAAAGGCCAAGGACTTAGGGACCTTATCTTCATCATTCTTGACTCCATTCATAATCTACATCTCACCAAGATATCCCTTTTTCTCTCTACAACACCACCGCACTCATCTTCTCACCAATTTCGTAACCCTCCATCACCACAAATCTCACTAGCTACTCTTACCTTCACGGTTTCACCATTCCCACATCATCAAGAGCTTGGAGCAAGGAGAAGTAGACATCCATCACCTCATAAGCTTAGAGACCTATCTCCACCACCACTTTTGGCATCACCAATAGTCACTCTTTACTCTCTAATTCTTTAGTCTTTATGTATCTTTAAATGTTGAAGTTTGTTTATCTTGTTATGAGTGAGCAGTGAATTTGTTGGCACTAGGGTTGAAAGCCCTACCCAATCTTATATGATATTAATGTGAATACTATGTTTAATGCAATTTTCCATTACCACATTCACATGCTAAATCAAAACGTGAATGTTTATATTTAAATTTGATTAGTTTAAGTATAATACATTTGTCATCTCATGATTAGTGTTTTGAGATTAATCACCTCTAGACATTAAAAGCATGAAAGCACATCATGAGTGCATGTTAAGGTAGTGAGTTAAAATCACATAGACCTAGGATTGATTTGCTTGCTTGAATAGCTGAACTCTAATCTATATGCATCTAGAAACAATGAATTGAAACTTACCCAACAATAGGATTTTTTCTTAGGTAGATTATTCTAGACTTACCTAGTTTGAATTGATAAAATCAAATTATTTTAGGCCTTAGTACTCTTACCCCGATGCTAAGAGGGTAATTCGGTATTTGAGATTGCATCACTTTTAGTTAGATTATCAATGCATGCAAGGGAGGCTATGGTGGACAACCTTTTTCTAGCTCTCATCCATTTGATAACAACTTATGTAGCTTAGCTTAGTTTACTTTACTTGCTCTATTTGTTTCAATTTGAAATAAACTATTTCCAACATCAAATCAAATCACTACACACCATTTTATACATAGTCACCATGAACTCGGGTTCACTTGTGAGCCTTTGTTTGTGATTATATATTTGCATATTCTTTCTAGTTGTCCTCTAGGTCTTCCCTAACTAGAGTGAGATTTACCAATCTCTTGGGTACGATATCTCTTACTCTAAAACCCTACTACATTATAACTTGACCCTTATATTTTAGGGTGGCTTCAATGCTAACATTTGTGAATGAATATGAATTCCCTATTACTTGGTTATTGGATAGGAACTCCGATATATGGTTAATGCTCGTGAAAGTTCGTCTGTTAATGTGGCCATATTTTGATACCGTTGACCGACTTCCAAATCTCTCAGGTGGGAAGACTTCCTAGTTTTAATTCTATTTCTGCAGTCTTTTACTACCTTAGAATTATGAGTCACCCTAGATCATCGATTGCATTTCTCACTACACAGCTGACAGTGTAATTTACAAACTAGTTTTGCACTATATCAAACTCTGATGTCTATTTGCAGATGTGTATGTAAATCTAGTAATATTTTTGTTTTTTTCAATTTAAAATTTAGTTTCGAATGTAGTCATTGTACTCTTCAATATTAATTTTTTAATTAATTATCGCTTTCCCATAAAAGCAAAAGAAGAATATATATATTCATCCAAATGTTTGGGCCGAAATTCGGGTTTCAATCATTCAAATATATTCGGCAGTGGCCCATCGAAGGCTATTCATTTAAATTCTCATTGACTTCTAAGGCTATTCCTTTGACACGTTTACTTACTTGGAATGGAAATAATCATGAATCGGAGACAACTGGAATGAGAGAATAAAGGAATCAGTATTGATTCCGGATGAGCTGATTCCTAAACCCATCTCCTCCCTTCGGAATCAAATTCCTGAGTATTCAGGAATCAATTCCTTATAAAGAGGTGGGACCTACGCCCATTCCGATTCCTTCATGTGTTAGTAAACGCAGGAATACTTTTATCTTGAATCATTTCAATTCCTTTATGTGTTAGTAAACGCATGAATAAATTTACCCCGTAATCATTCCCTCCCATTCCAAGTAAGTAAACATGCCCTAAATTCTCATTGACCTCTCGTTATATTAATTTTTTAAGGGTTTTTGTCTATTTACCCCATTTTTAGATATTTTTTTCCCACTTACCTCATTAAGTTTTTTTAATTTCCTCTTACCCAAAACACTCTATGGAGGTCTTCCCTAATACCCCATTAAGATTTTTTAATTTTTTTTAATTTTTTTTAATGCCATTTTACCCTCACCCATTTGAAACTTAGAGAGAGAGAGAGAGAGAGAGAGAGAAACCATAGGAGACTGCAGGAACCCGGTCGCTGGAGTTCAATCACCGGCTGCCAGAATTCGATCACCGTTCACCGGATTCTGACCAACTTTAGCCGGATTCCTGCCAATTTTTGCCCGATTCCAGTCACCGGCCACCGAAATTTGTTGAAAATCTCACTGGAAAAGTTTTTTTGCCCTCAATAGACATCCATTGCCCCCCAATAGACGACTATAAGCCATGTATTGCCCCCCAATAGACGCCTGTTGCCCCCAATAGACGTCTATTGCCCCCTAATAAACGTCTATTGGCCCAATAGTCTATTGCCCCCTAATAGACAACTATTGCCCCCCAATAGAACTTTCGGTTGCCGGAATGGGAACTAATCTTTCTAAAATTAGACAAATAAAACTTTGATTAAAAAAAAAAACGAAGAGATTATATAAATTCAAAACGTCTATTGACCCCCAATAGACATTCAAATTTATTTTTTCTTTTCTGTCCCATTACTTAAAAAAAAAAAAAAAAATAGGGCACCCAGAAATGCTCTGGGCACCCACCTCTTCACTTTTTCGCCGGTTGCTATTTCAGGGCAAGAATGGAGAAAGACTAGGACGACGACCGAGACCAGAGAAGGACACACAGTAGCTGTTTTGGGGCAAAAATGGCGGCGTTGGCAGAGGAAGAGCGTCGAATTCGCAGAGAGAGAGAGCACCGACTGAGAACCCGAACCTGTCTTCCCCTTTCTCGACTGCAAATCCTCCGATTCCGATTCAGATTCAAAACTCCAATTCACTCTTAGTGACGACGCCTCTTTGAAGTCTCTGATCAACAAGGCCCGACTGGACCCGCAGCTCTAAGCTCGGAAAAGGCGAATACCCTCAGATCGGTGATTGTCAGAGTCGAACTCGAAGCGATTGTAGTTGGTGTCGTAGCTGTTGGAGGCCACAAGATCGATCTTGGAAGGCATGGATCAGTTCGTCGTCGTCGCGCCTCTCGCCGGGACCGGTGATCTGTATGAACGTGGAGGGGAAGAGAGAGAGAGAGAGAGAAAGAGAGAGTCTGATAGGAGAGATAAGAGAGTGGCTTTGATGTAATTGTTTAATTAAGCTGTAAATTTGTCATTTTCTTTGAAATCAGGTTAGTGGGAATAAAAATCTGTTGCTGGGGTAAGTGAGATAAATTTAGCCAATTTTAGTGCATTTGGTCAAGGACCTATTTTTTAATTAATTATCGCTTTCCCATCAAAGCAAAAGAAGAATATTATTTACAGTCCAAGTGTTTGGGCCGAAATTCGAGTTTCAACCATTCAAATACATTCGGCAGTGGCCCATCGAAGGCTATTCCTTTAAATTCTCATTGACCACTCATTAATGGCCTTACAAACATACATACATACAGAACCGTTGCTCTTTTCTTGTTAACTATTTTATGATTGTCCTGGTGACCTGGTTGGGAGAATTTTTGTTGGTGACCATGTGAGTGTTAGATGTGAAGAATTATGTTCTTATCTTTGTCTACTCTGGCTGCCAGTCAATTATGGTGCATTATGATCTAGAAATACACACACACACATATACATACATACATACTTTTGTGTGTGTGTGTATCTATATATATATATATATATATATTTATTTATATAGCATATGCGTGAATGTCGATCTTTTTTCTTTATCCCCTCATTGGATTCTTCAGGAGCTGTGTCAACGAGTTCATTTCCCACTTGCTACACCCATGAGATAATAATGTCTCCACCAGGATCCTAATTTCTTTTCTCTGATCCGTGGATCTTTCTATTTCTGTTCCTCAAAATATTCTACTCACAATCTATATATATGCTGCCGTGGGAATTAAAATCTATATGTCACACCATTTTAATCACTATTCTATACTACAGTGAAGAGTGCTAAAAAAAAAAGAAAAAAAAAGGAGCCATTGTATATGGAACCGCATGTTAATTAACAAGAAAAATTAAAATGGAGCAGTAGTAATTTTTTCTCAACAGTTCAGTACGTTCTCTTTCATTGCTAATGTCTGCTTGAGCTATTTGTACTTTTGTACTACTCAGCAGCTCAGGTCTAGCTAGCTTTGATTTATTGTAGAAGATCGACTTGAACAGTTCCAGCAGCTTAGCTAGCTAGGACAAAGCAGAAAGAAAGAAAGGGGTAAAAGCTAATTAGGCGAAACAGAAAGATGATACAAGTATGCGATAGCATCGCTGAGAACAATTAATCTTTGCTCACTAGCTTGCTAGTTGCTCTGGCTCCAGTTCTGAATAGCTTGCAACACCGCTTGTTTCACCACCTGTGCATCTATGCTATCAGCCTCTCCTTGGTTCTACAAAAAGCAAGAATAGTATGATTAAGTTCCTTCATTCAATTCAATTTACGTAGCTAAAAGAAAACTCAAAGAAATGGATTAAGGAATGCTTGCGTTGTCGATCATGAAGTCCAAGTTATGCCTACCACTCGTTATATTTATGTCAGTACTTGCAATTGGGAATCCAAACATGTGGTTAGTACTTCGTACCAATGTACATACTGATCACACGTGATGGTTGTAGTACGACCTACATATATATTTACAAAGTATACGAATATAAATATGTAGTTATGCACGCCGCACTATATTCCCAATAACTTTTGGTATGCAATTTCTTTCCTGTCTAAAAACGAAAATATACGCAAAGGGCTACGGGGAATGATAGAATTTGTTGTATATGCTACAGCTAACATAAAAACTGATTAGCGTATTGATTTCTTACTTCTCCTCCAACCGCTTCCAGTTGGAAACTGTCTGCACAAGAAACCCTAGCATCGAGCACATCAAGGCCCAGGTCTTCAAAGGCTTCTAGAATGGAAACGAGCAAACCTGGGCAGTTCTTTTCTGACAAGACACTAATAAGAAAACCCCTTTCTAGGGTTTCCACAGTAACCTGCTGCAAGTATTAAGAATCGAATGAACTAAGAGTTCTGCATATCATGGTGTTTTATAGAAAACAAATTAATTAAGACTTCTTTATCAGTAATAAAATATGCAATACCGCAGGTGACGATGAATTTTGCGAAGTTCCAACGTCTTGGTTGAGCGTGTCCACTTTCTGCTTCAACTCCTGGATGTATTTGGATGCATCAACTATAATTGAAGCTTTGTTCATCTGTCAAATCACAGATGCAACAACAAATATATGATGAATATCAAAAGGAAAATAGAAGAATTATACATGAGATAGATCGATTAGCTAGGTTTTGATTTTGCAGATTTTCATAAAAAATTGATATTGTAAGCTCATGGGATCGATCAGTTAATTACAGCAGTGGAATTGGTGGCAGCCCGAAGTTGTTCATACAGAGCTGCTTTCTTTCGCTTCCTAGAAGAATTCATGCTTTCAATCCAACCTCCTCTTTGTTCGGTACCTGCTCTAATTTTCTCTTTGTTTCTTCTTTCTTGTCTCTCCTGTCATCCTTTCTTATATAGAGAGGCGGCTTGAAGCGCGTTTCAGATAGGGAATGTTTGCATGAGTAACCTCACTCCCCCACCAAGAAATTAAGTTTGATCTTGTTCATTTACGTAACTGACCTTGTTTCTTAGTTTAATTGTGAATTATCATACTAATTAGTAATCTAGTATGTTTGTTTAATTGGATTCGCATATGGTACCATGGTTCGTAGTATATATGTATTGGTGTTTAATATGCCAAGAGCGGGAGCTTCTGTATGGCAAGGCAGCATGACAGCAGGGATGTTCAGTTGCTCGATGAACTTAGTTTAGAAACTCCTAGTAGTATTAGAATAAACATGGATATGCCATACTTAAAACTACCGCTAGACTAATAACCTGTTAGTCTAGTGGTCAATCAATTCCCATAATATCAACATTAATTTGTGGTTGCATTAAGTAATTAAAAATTAATTGACTCAATTTTATCGATATCACCTATTGACATACTATTCCCCCATGCCCTAATCTTCTTCCATCTGTCTTTCTCTATGTCTGTCGATCTATCAAATTAATTAACTAAATTTTCTGATTTTCTCACCAAATAATATGACAATGCTCAAATTATTCAACTTTAGGCTTACTCTAAAATTTATTTATGCTTTTCTAACTGAACTATTATAAACCAATTTAATGAATTTAATATTCTTTTCTGTTGCCATTAATTAATTAATTTTTGGTGAACACATATTGTTTCAATTATTTCTATATGTTTTTGGAGATTTCTACATGGCATTACTCAAAGGACTTGAGTTTATATGCAAACACATTATACTCATATATTAGTCCTCATATGACAAAGTATACACACGTGGTACTTCATGTAGCCACAAAGCAAAAGAGCCTCCACAACAATATACACGTAGGGATTTATTGCACATCAATTAAAAAGGAAAGAATGATAGATTAATTTGAGTGGATAATCAAGTATATGATTGAGGGTTTTTTTCAGATAATGGAGTGATGAAAGAAAGAGAGAGAGGGAAACAGAAGCGGGAGAAGACAAAACGATGAGGGCGATGGATTAGAGGGAGATCGAGTACGTACATACGTGCGTGAGAAGTGAGAAGAAAGAAAGGGTGAAGAGAGAGTAGTGTTTTGTTTGGGTAGCTTAGATTAGTGCCCGTGAGGCAACTATTGTTTGGCTTGGAGGGGGATTGACAGCTAAACAACCTTTGACGCTTTGCTTCGCTGCTTTCGATGCCTCCCTCTCATCATCTCCCACCCCACAACACACAACACTACTCCCTCCCAATCCCATCACGTGTAGATTCCCTTCCTGATCATCTCTCTCTCTCTCTCTTTAACTGTTTCACTTAACCTTACTTAATCACCTTAAACAAATCCATAGTCAAGGAAAACCTATTAGAAAACCTTGGCTCGTTTCACGTGCCATGCACTCTCTATATCTTCAATTCTTTAATTAAAAGATTCAATCATGCAAGGCGAAATTAGCAGTGTTTGGCTGCTAAGTTCGCTGATGTAGATTAGTTTTGAAGATTAGTATATTTGCTAATAATAGCCTGCGTGGATCACTATACATCAACACTAAAACCCCTGGGGTTGCCGGCTACAACATATGGCCTTCATTCAGTTCGTTCATCGTTCGACACTGACTACTAATGTAAAAGAATAGAATTATTTAAAGTGTAATTTAAAAAGTAAACGGTTTAAATCAGGATACTATTATTCTTTTATTTTTATTGGCCAAATACGATTGACGCCATATATTATGACAAAAGAAAAAGAATTGTTCATATTTAGGATTGTTGTTGTACATATCGACACTGTTGAGAGCAGTAGCCAACATTGGAAATTTGTGCAATCATGCATGCCTCTGATGTATAATGTTCCGAGCTCATCTACTCGAAACATCAATGCATTACTAATTTGTTTTAGATACTGAGTTCTAATTACAGATGCTAGTGTCTTAGTTATTTAAACATCTTAGCTAGAAGAGAACTGGCAGGTGTATGAAAACTACACGTAACGACCCAACTTCCCAAGATATGTTTTTATAGTTAAAAGCATTTAATATTTCAATTTTCTGTTTCAGTATGGTGCGTAGCTATTGTCTGATCCAGTCGCACAAACAAATAAAGATCAATAACCCCCGGCTATATGTATATACTCACATGTCTGCCTAGCTCTCTAATCATCGCAACAAAACAATCTACCAAAAACCTGCATACCCAGCTCCATCCTTTGTCTCTTTGCCCAATTTTAGCTTGTATTTTTTAGAATTTTTGGATCTACCATGCTCTGATTGTTCAATATATCAAAATGATATTAATTTCATTATGAGGCTTACTCAGCCTTTGACGAAGCATGTAGAAACTTTAAATTAAGCTAGCTGTAAATATACATAACAAATTTATTCGAACTTCGAAGAGAATAATTGGCATGCAGCACATGTTCATCATCTCCCTAGCTAGCTATAGCTTGACTTATGCAATGATTAAGTGCCGGAAGGAAGTTGATGCGAGTTTGTTGTTTTCTACAAACAACTGGATAAAGTGACTGAGCAGTACTGATAATTAGACAGCTTTGGTACTACTGGTCTTGGAAATTCCACAGCGGGTCTTCAATCTTTCTGTCAATTGACGCTGACTACTTAATTGAGGCTAAATTACATTATACTAATCAAACAACAAAGTAGTGAAGTACTACTGTTTGTAAGAAGAGGGTTAAAATTAATCATCACCAACAATTTTTAAAAATCCTGATGACAACTTGTGCATTAGCCACCATTTGATGAGTTAGTTCTATAATATGAACTGGGAGAATATTACAAAATGATGACCAATATTTCAGTTTACATTACCCAACATGGACTGAAATGGATCGAACTTGATTAATCTTCAGTCACACAGTAGACAAAATCCTTTTAAATTTTTTCTAATTTTCTAAACCACATATATGCAAGAAGGTCCCTTAATGTTAAAGTGGTATTGATCACTGGTCCAGCAGCATTAAGCATAGAACTAATACAACAGGCTATAACCTAATATCATATATATAGTTATATACCTGGAAATCTGGGTATATCGTAATCAAGAGTGTCTGGTGCCATATAGGCTGATCTGTACACGCTTTTGGTAGAAACCCTAATTATATTTTAATTTTTGCATGAGATGAATTGTGAGAAGAATACATTTTAAGAAGAATGATTGGACGTCCTATCAGACAATACTGATATTAATACAAATAGTACTAAATTTGGAAACCTGTCTCGTGACCATCCTATTTTTTCTGGACATACTTTTCTTACATAACAAGAGATTCCAATCTCTTGGAAATGAACTGGAGGGCAAAACCTAGCTGCAATTTGCAAGTAACTAGCTAGCACGATTCCTGTTATTGAAACAAAAAAGTAACAAAAAAATAATGAGAAAGAAGAGAGAGATGAAAATCATAATCTATGGTAGTTTTCAATGAACAGCGTTCTGTGATATGCGATCAAGGCTTTTGCACAATCCCTTACTGCATACGCTGACCTTACAGTCAATGAATTCAAATGATGGAGATCTGGGATTTTTCTTTTCTTGGGGGCGAGAAGCTAAAAATTAAGATTGCTTTATTTACGGAGCCGATGCATAGCAGAGCGGAGCAGCCTTTCTTTCTTTTAGGCGGCGTCCTTCCTCATAGGCAGAGAGTGACTGCTACAATCCCATTCATCATTTTTGATCTACATAAGCATGAGCATGTATATGTATTTCATGAGACAAACTATGGTACTGTGATGTTTATCATACACTCATTTTACAACTATTTGAACAAAAATTACAATCATTTGAATTAAAATTACAACATTGAGTACAAAGTTACCATATTCATTTACACTATTTACATATAATTAAACAAAAATTATAATATTGATAACAAATTTGTTCAAAAACTTGTAACAAATTCGTAGGTGGTGTAATTACTATTATTTGAATTAAGATTACACAAAATATGACTCAATATTACTACTCTAACAACAAACTTGTTGTCACATTTATAAATGTGTCTATGAGATACGTATATGTATTATAAAATTTTCCGTATTTCATACGGTCCATACATTAGATAACATTTCATGTGATTCAGTAAACAGATTATGAATTCCATCGTTGCTAGGCTCTTAATCCCTATGATTAATTAAAAAAATGAGCAGATAGCGGGACTCGATAACGAAACCACAAATCTGTATCATCTATATCCAAAAGAATTCGATCACTTGAAAAACAAAACAAACTAATGCAAAATTTAGGTGTTTAATTAAGATTGAATATGACATAGAAACTCAGTTTAGATTCAAGATATATTTCAAGGCTTACTGAAAGATCGAGCTGATAATAAGGTACCTTTATAATCCATTGTTTTCCCTTCAGTTTCCACAAGCTGGAAACTAAACTCCACAATTACTTTCAATCCAACGAAATAGCATATCCTTCCAATAATCATAATTAAGCACCAAATGAGACCTAAATCCTCATCGAACTACTTATTACAAATGATTATCTGTCTCCTTGGTTTTCACAGGAAATATCTTAGAAACACAAAACCTAATGCACGCATGCATAGGGCCCGATCTGAGTTCATATCATGGCATGACATGCATAATCTTAGGTTTCCTTGATAGATACGCTCAATCACTTTGGATAGACACTAGATATATGCATCCGTATAAAATAGAAAGTATATATAGTTTGGAAACACATATCACATTGTGATACATATGTATACCTTCTAAATGGTAGCTGCTAGCTCGATATTGATAAAATAATTTGAGGTTCACATCTAAAACTAATTGGCAATGGATGGAGTGACCCAAACTCTTATAAACTTATAGGCAATGTCCCATTTTTTCCATGTGGGATGTATATATTCTCAACAGATATAGTCTAGAGCCACAGCCATCCATGCAAAACTTTTTCAACACTCTTCATCCGTTTGAATTTCGATCAATTAGAGTGAGAACTACCAGATCAAATGCTATCATTCTTACAGTTGTAATTGATGAACGGATTGAATCACCGGGGACTGGCCGTGACCAGCAGGCAGATAAGTACATGGCATTGAATTCTGTTGTGATGTGAGACTAGCTAGCTTGGTGGTATTAAGTTCACGGGCAGGAAACACAACAATCTCACATATATTAATTAAACTATGCATGTAGCCAGATAGTGATATATTCTTGGTGGAAACACATAGCCACATATAATAACAAGAGACAAAAACGTTTTGTAAAATATACTCCAAGAAAGAATTCTAGAATTACTCGATCATGGAGCAGATTTTACAACCCTCTTTTGTCCCTTTTCCTCACATGTGGGATTAGCCCTAGCTAACTCCAATATATATATATATATATATATATATATATATATGCATCCATATATATAGAGTGATCGATCTCAACAGACGGAGGACTAACATTTTAAGAGAATTTTTCGATTTACATATCGAACCCCAACAAAATAGGAGCCAAGACCAATATGTCACTTCGAGTTAATGGAAAGGTGACAGCAATGTACGTATCTGTATGATTGATGATCGATCACCTTAATTAACAGTACTAGATAGGTTTATGAGGCGATAGGCCACCAACTCCGAAGATATTGGCAACGATTGGAACCCCTTCTTTGATAATGTGGCCTTCATTCTTGATTGGGGTTTCAGAAACTATGCATGCATGTATAATGATCATGATGTGGACGAGCATTCTAATTGGGGACGGTATGTGTCTTATCAACTAATGATGGTTCTTGACCCTAAGATTTCAAATCAAAAGTGTGTCCCTGTGCTCAACGAAAACTAGGAATAGAATGAACTTTATCTCTGAGTTATTGTATGCACTGTGAGTAGTGTAATAAGGTTAAGAAACAATTAATTTTTCTGCACATTAATTGAAAACATGATGGTGCTTAGTGGTGGTATATATTTATTCGACCAATTGCATTGGTTGACATGCATATTGGTTAAGCTACTTCTTCACTTGAAAATTGAAGTACAAGTTCTTGATCCAATGATTTGTCAATCTAGATAGGATAGGATTGGATGCCCTGGCTGTATCTTATTTCATTCCATTCAGGTTGCTAGCTCGCCCCTGTCAGAATATATACCCGATCAACCCATACATTTCATGCATCATCAGCTAGTCCCTATTGATTTTCATGAAGCCATTCTCATTCAATTATCACTTCTTTCAACATAAGCAGTCATATCACTACAAAAAAAACAGACTTTTTGTGACGGATGAAAAATGTCGCAAAAGAGGCAAAAAATGTCGCAAATGGTTATTTACGACGGACTTGCGACCGTAATTGAACCGTCGGCAATAATCGCCTAGCAAATAGTTGTCCATTATTTTCGACGTATTTTCAACCGTCGCTAATAGTATTTGCGACGTTGCTGCGACGCTTTTAGTGCTGTCGCAAATTGTTTTACGACGGTTTTTGTGACACTACATTGCCATCGCAAATACTATGGTAAGGGCGAAAAAAAAAATTCAGATTTGCAACAGCAAGCTGAAATTGGAACATATTATCTCCTCACAAATGACTAACCTTCTTGCACATAATACTTCAACAACTTAAATAAGATTTATAAGATCATATTGTCTGATATATAATGTACATTTACAGAGTACTAATAATATAAAATTACAAAACTCTGAATGAATAAATTGTTGCAGTTGTCAAAGTAACTTTACAGTATACACCAGTTAATACTAGGACCTGCAAATATAAATATTGTGAATCATCAACCATTGAATAAAAAAATTAAGTAGAAAACTTAATTACAACTAAAAAACCAGAAAATATGTACCTGCTTATGGTATAAGGCTTCACATTTGTAAAGGTTATATCAACTTTCTCATGTATTTTGATTTCTTTACAATGGTTTCGAGGTAGATAGCTCAAATATCCTATGCATGGTCGATAGATTGTGAGATGAGTCAATATGCTTAAAGCATCTAGGTTACTGAATAATAAATAATGATTGCAAATGAACATAAGAAATATTTGATCCTGCCATAGATAGAATTCTATAAACAAAAAGTAATCACACTTAAGACAGATGCAAAAGCAATTGATCTTGGAACCCAACATCTACCCCAATACGTAAAACACAGATGACCTCCATGCATACTTGAACAAGATTGCATATTATTCAATTTGTGAAATATTGATGCTATTATGTGTAGGCATAATAAAAAGAGCCAAAAAACGTAAAGAAAAGAAAGTTACCCAGATGCAGCAAAGAAAGCTAAAGGATTCTTGAGCTGCTTACCACTGATGGTGCTGCAAATGAGAACCCAAATCATCAAGATAAATAAGCATTATGCACATGTCTTTGCGGTCTCAATGATGATACACTATTACTTTAAAACATGGCCCCATTCATTTTATAAATTCTTATAACTATTCTTCTAATAATCTATTTATCGAGAATTAGTCATGCTAGTAACACTATTGGGATCACAAATTAGATCATTTAGACTCTTCATATAGAGATATGCCAAACTCTACTACACCAGCTAACTAAGAATATCATCATAGGTTATGCAAATATAAGGCATATCCTTTGATTATGTCCCATAAGCCATGTCAAGAGCTTAAAAACTTCAAAATGACAAATTAAAACAACAAAACCATTATAAATCTCACTACCAATTTCCCTAACAGTCATCAAAACAAAATGGTATATAGGGGGAGAAATTTGTTGGGTGTGCGGATCCGATTCCACATAGGATAAGGATTTGTTAATCCTTGATCAAAGAGGAGTTTTTGATTGTTTCCTACCTGCTTACATAATCCTACTTGGTAATGGTTTCTATGTCTATTGGGAATAGGTTTCCAATGTCTTATAGGGTCTAGTTAGATATCTATAAATAAGGGCATAGGTTGTAGTAGTAGATCAAGTCTTTGAAGCATTAAACAGAGAGAGCAAGTGAGGTCTTGAGAGTTGGTGATAACTTCTTGTATTCTTGTTCGTGTATTCTTCTTCTTCTATAGTGAAACCCAAGCAGCCCGGGGACGTAGGCAAAGTTCTTTGCTGAACCTCGTTAACAAGTTAATGTTTGTTTTCTCGATCGTTTATCTATATTGTTTTGCACTTGTCTGCTTCCGCAAGAGGAATTTTAGGTCAAATTCCTAACAAAGTGGTATCAGAGCTTAGGCTCTAGAGTGGAAACAATAAGCATAGAAGACATTGAGAAGAGGGTCGATAAGTTCGACGGTAATGACTTTAGCCTATGGAGGTCACAAATTGAGGACTACTTGAATATGAAGAAACTTGCTAAGACTTTAGAGGGCAAGCTCCCAAAAGATATGAAGGAGGAAGAATTTGTCGAGATGGATAGGATGGCCCTTGGAGCCGTTCGACTATCGCTTTCGAATGATGTACGGCGATTTGTTATCAAGGAGACTACGTTGAAGGGGATGATGGATAGTTTGTCCAACGTGTATGAGAAGCCAAATGCCGTTCAACAGTTGTACTTGATGAGGCGGCTGTTCACTTTGAATATGGGTAAGGGTATATCTGTTCGCCAGCAAGTTGGGATAGTTGGTGATATTATCGAGCAACTAGCATCGGTGGATGTTAAATTCGACGAACACATCAAAGCTTTGGTGTTGTTGACTTCCATGCCTTCAGATTGGGATGTGACTGTGAACTCGATTTGTAGTGGAGCTGGGACTACGAAGAAGCTGAAGTTTAATGATGTGCGTGACATTCTTCTGAATGAAGAGACGCGAAGACAAAATAACCTTGAAAATCCTTCAAGTTCTGCGCTCTCTATAGAAAATAGAGGTAGAACGTTCAACAAGAACTCAAACAACAATCGTGGAAGGTCCAAGTCTAGGGCACCTGGAAAAGGCCGAAGCGTGTCCAAGTCAGGAAAGTGGTCCGATGGGTGTTGGCATTGTGGGAAATCTGGACATGTCAAGAGAGACTGTAACCAGTGGAAGGAGACAATGAAGATGGCAAACACAACCGAGTTTGATTCGGATGCACTTGTACTAAGCGTTACTGAAGCACCATTAGAGTCGTGGATCATAGACTCTGGAGCGTTATTTCACTCAACTTCATAACAAGAGCTCATGGTGAATTACCGACGTGGTAATTTTGGCAAAGTTTTTCTTGCTGATGGTGGAGCCTTGGAGATTGTGGGAAGGGGTGATGTGAATATTTCGCTGACAAATGGTGGAACATGGACCTTGACCAATGTTAGACACATACCGCGGTTGAAGAGGAATTTGATCTCTGTGGGTCAGTTGGATGATGAAGGATGTCACACTACCTTTGAGAAAGGTATGTGGAAGGTGTGTAAAGGAGCTATGGTGTTAACTCGTGGAATCAAGACAGGAACACTTTATACGACCTTGAATATTGTTGCTATTGTTGAGAACAATGAAGGCACACCGATCGTTGAGAAAAATGAAGATGCATACTTATGGCATCGTAGACTTGGGCACATCAGTGAGAAATGTATGGGTGTACTTCAGTCGAAGGGTAAACTACATGGTGTGGACTCAGTGAAGATTGGGCTTTGTGAAGACTGCATATTTGGGAAGCAAAAGGTTGTTAGTTTCTCAAAGGGTGGCAAGGCACCAAAAGATACAAAACTAGAGTTGGTTCATACTGACGTGTGGGGACCTGCACCGGAGCTTTCGTTAGGTGGCTCAAAGTACTATGTGACTTATATTGATGACTCCACAAGGAAAGTATAGGTTTATTTCTTGAAAAATAAATGGGAAGTATTTGATACTTTCAAGAAGTGGAAGGCGATCGTAGAGAATGAGACCAGGTCGAAGATCAAATGTCTGAGGTCGGATAATGGAGGTGAATATTGTGGTAATGATTTCAAAGAGTATTGTGCAGAGAATGGGATTAGGATGGAGAAGACAATTCCCGGAACTCCACAGCAGAATGAAGTGGCTGAACGCAAGAATAGGACTCTGAATGAGCGCGCAAGGAGTATGAGGATACACGCAGGATTGCCAGACATGTTTTGGGCTGATGCGATTAATACTGCTGCTTATTTAATTAACCGTGGACCATCAGTACCATTGAATCATCTCCTACCTGAGGAAAAATGGAGTGGAAAAGAGATAGGCCTATCACATTTAAGAGTGTTTGGTTGCATGGCATATGTTCACATTGAGTCCAGTGTGAGAAGCAAGTTGGATCCCAAGTCTCAAAAGTGCATATTCATAGGCTATGGAGGTGACGAGCTTGGCTATAGGTTTTGGGATATGCAGAATAAGAAAGTTGTAAGGAGTAGGAATGTCATATTTAATGAAGAGGTGATGTACAAGAATAGGCAAGCAGCAGAGCCTAAAAGTCATGTAAGAAAAGATCGGCAGTTTGCAAGGTTGGAAGAATTGTCAAATGAAGATGTGTCTAAGGGAAATCATAGGGAGGAACGACAACAACAAGAAGCTCCTGAGGTCGCACAACCTGAAGAACAAGTTCCTAGTGATGAGCTAGTGACACCTCCTTGTGTGCCAAGAGTATAGTCAAGAAGTACTAAAGGAATACCGGCTGATAGATACTCGCCTTGTGCTAACTATTTGCTGTTAACTGACTGTGGTGAACCCGTGAGTTATGATGATTCAATGCAACATAAAGATTCTTCTAAGTGGAAGGGTGCCATGCAAGATAAGATGGACTCTCTCATGTCCAACAATACTTGGGAGTTAGCTAAGTTACCAACAGGTAAGAAAGCATTGCATAACAAGTGGATTTACAAAATTAAGCAAGAAGTTAATGGGAGCAAACGTTACAAGGCAAGGTTGGTTGTGAAAGGTTTTCAGCAAAGGGAGGGAATTGATTTTGATGAGATCTTTTCGCCGGTTGTGAAACATACCACAATCCGGTGGTGCTTGGTTTAGTGGAAGCTGAAGGTCTGTATTTGGAGCAGCTAGACGTCAAGACTGCTTTTCTTCATGGTGATTTGAAGGAGGTCATATACATGAAGCAACCACAAGGTTTTATAGCACCTGGTAAGGAGGACTTGGTATGCAAACTGCAAAAGAGCCTTTATGGCTTGAAACAAGTCCCAAGACAGTGGTATAAGAAGTTTGATGCTTTCATGTGTGGGAGTGGCTACACAAGATGTCAATCCGATCACTGTTGTTACTTTAAGAGGTTTGACAAATCTTATATCATTCTTTTACTGTATGTGGATGATATGTTGATAGTTGGGGAAGGCTTCAATGAGATTGAGAAATTGAAGAGAGAGCTGTCAAACCAGTTCGCGATGAAGGATTTGGGTGAGGCGAAGAAAATCTTAGGCATAAAGATTATCCGTAATAAAGTGGCTGGTACTCTGAAGCTTTCACAAGCGGAGTATATTGAGAAGGTGCTTAAGCGATTCAATATGGATGAATCGAAGGCTGTAGGAACACCGTTGGCGGCTCACTTTAAATTGTCCAAGGAACAATCACCCAAGAGCGAAAAAGAGAAAGAATATATGAAGAATGTACCTTATGTATCGGCAGTTGGATGCTTAATGTATGCTATGGTGTGTACTAGACCTGATATTGCTCATGCAGTTAGAGTTGTGAGTAGGTACACGAGTAATCCAGGAAAGCAACATTGGGAGGCTGTTAAGTGGATCATGAGGTATCTTCGGGGTACTACTGATATGTCTCTTTGTTTCAAGAGAGGTAGTGCTGAACTACAAGGATATGTTGATGCAGACTTGGCAAGAGATCATGATACTTGTCGGAGTACTACTGGTTATGTGTATACTGTGGTTGGTGCTGCCGTATCTTGGGTCTCAAATTTTCAAGGGCAAGTGGCCCTGTCTACAACGGAGTCTGAGTATGTAGCAGTCTCAGAGGCTGGTAAGGAGATGGTGTGGCTAAAGGGTCTGTTGGAGGAATTGGGTAAAAAGCAAGAGAATTGTGCATTGTACAGTGATAGTCAAAGTGCAATTCACTTGGCAAAGAACCCTGCTTTTCATTCAAGGACTAAACACATTCCTATGAAGTATCACTACATACGAGAACTCGTGGAAACTGAAGTGCTGCAATTGTTGAAGATTCAAGGAAGTGAGAATCCTGCTGATATGTTGACTAAGTCTATGTCAATAAGTAAACTGAAGCTGTGCTTGACTTCAGTTGGTCTCCAAGTTTGAAGAAGGAGATGTTGGCTGTGATAATGGGTTTTGTGTTGGCTATGATTGAAGAGTATTGAAGAATGTTAGCTACTAGAGTAATCGGCTCCAAGTGGAAGATTGTTGGGTGTGTGGATCCGATTCCACATAGGATAAGGATTTGTTAATCCTTGATCAAAGAGGAGTTTTTGATTGTTTCCTACCTGCTTACATAATATCGGCTCCAAGTGAAAGATTGTTGGGTGTGTGGATCCGATTCCACATAGGATAAGGATTTGTTAATCCTTGATCAAAGAGGAGTTTTTGATTGTTTCTTACCTGCTTACATAATCCTACTTGGTAATGGTTTCTATGTCTATTGGGAATAGGTTTCCAATGTCTTATAGGGTCTAGTTAGATATCTATAAATAAAGGCATAGGTTGTAGTAGTAGATCAAGTCTTTGAAGTATTAAACAGAGAGAGCAAGTAAGGTCTTGAGAGTTGGTGATAACTTCTTGTGAGAGATTCTTGTATTCTTGTTCGTGTATTCTTCTTCTTCTATAGTGAAACCCAAGCAGCCCAGGGACGTAGGCAAAGTTCTTTGCTGAACCTAGTTAACAAGTTCGTGTTTGTTTTCTCGATCGTTTATCTATATTGTTTTGCACTTGTCTGCTTCCGCAAGAGGAATTTTAGGTCAAAATCCTAACAAAATTAAGAGAGAATGATGGGAGGAATCCTAACACGTCCCATACATCACATCAATTAAATGTGGGCACAATTAGAAAAGTAGGGAAAACCAAAGATTGATGGGAGGAATCCTAACACGACTTCAAGGGTGAAGGGTGAACAACATTATTGGACCTAAGACTGCAATAATTAACCACGAACAATCAGATATGAATCCATTTGAGGAAAGAAAGAAAAAACACAACAACCTTTTAAAGTGAGAGCAATGACATATGTAAACAATCCGGAGCTCAGCTGTAGCAGATTCGCAATCCCATTGAAGAAACATGTAAGGCACACTCTCTGAGTCTCTGAGTATCTAAAGAGTTGAGAAAAAACAACGGATACAGGTATGTAGTATAAACTTGGTGCAGAATTGCAATACCCACTAGGCAAAAGCATTCTGTTTGGATGCCAAATAAATTTAAGAATAGGAAAAAAGTAAAATAGATTAGAAATTGAATCTATCGCACTTGGATTAATGCTCAAAGACCCCTATCCATTAATCCTCCGAATTAAACAAGCATAAATGAAGCCAATACAAATAAAACAAACCCAGAATCAGCCGAAAACACAAAATAGCAAGTTAAAGAAGAAAGGAGCGAGAAAGAGCTTACCTTTGGATTTCAGAGTTCTTAGGGTTTTTGTGACTGAGATAAGAGGAGATAGAGTGTCAAGAAGTGAAGACCTATTTTTGGACATGATCTGTTACAGGAACTTCTTGATGGCCGGGTATCAATTTGAGGCTTCAATCACTATCGTTCTGAGAGTGAAAGAGGGGAAACTAAAAGAGCAGTTAACTCTTGGCAGAGGCACTGTCAATAACCTAGGTAATTCTAAAAATATCTCAAATACGAGATGTGTTCCTATATGTAGCGAATAGCGGTTATCTTTGAACTTTGCTAAGCTTTTGCGACATTACTTAAATCATTGTAGCAAATAGTTTGGCTCAGAGCATTTTTTTTTTTTGTCAATTATCCGTGCCTCTTAATGAATAATTGCTCCGGCCGTGCTTATGTGTCGCAATATATATGTCGCAAAAAGCTTGTTTTTTTGTAGTGTATGCTTTAGGCCAATCACACTTTTCATGCACAGTTGAGGTATATAATTGAAATCACGTACATAATCTTCTCGTGCCTGCAGCTGTGAGAATTAACTAATAGACATGCATCCTAAATTATTTTACATCTTCATACATTAGCTTCATTGTGACTTGGGCTGGGAAATTTAACAAAATATGCTTAATTTATGAGATGAGCATTTATTCGTGTATTAACTGATATATTGGGGTAAATTAAAATTAGGGCTAAATACTGTTTAGTACAATGTGGTTTTGGTCGAACATCAATTTAGTCCATCGACTTTCAATTTCATCAAAAACACCCCCGCACTAGCGTCTTCTCGTCCAATAGATCCCTCCGACTTAATTCCGTCAATTCCAGATGTTAAGTGCTGACATGGCATTTCCAACTCACCAAAATTGGGGCCCACATGAAAGTGAAGTTCCCAAACTGACCCTGGCCAACCAAATATGGAAAAATTCAAAATAAATTTTAGATTCTGAGGCTGGGGAGACTCGAACCCTTCCCAACACACATGCAAATAAAAGCCCCAACCACCGGACCACTTGCATGGTATTGGTATATTGCAAACAAAAATTATATATATAGTTGTATAATTGTTTTTAAAACAATTATACAACTATATATATTATTTTTGAGGAGGAGACGAACTTAAACACAGCCTCCAATGGCGGCAACCACCACTGCCAAGACTTCGGCTTCAACTCCCAAACTCAAGAGCTTCACCCCAGTCTTCCTGCTCCTCCTCATCCTCATCTTATCAACCATCTCCGGGGGATCTGCGAATCGGATTCGGTTGGTTAAGAATCAGATCCCCAGCTGCTGCGACATGTCGTCGGAAGCGCAGTGCTCCCATAACCCCAAGTAGGGGTCATCATGGGCCGGGCTAGGGCCGGCCCTACCCTAAATTTTAGGGCTTAGGGTAGGGCCGGGTTTGGCCTAGTCAAAGTCAACAAAATTTAGGGCCGGGTAGGGTAGGGCCGAGGCTTAAATATGCTAACCCTTACTCGTCCGAAAAGCCCGAGTCGGGCCGGCCTTCCAAATATGGTCGAAATGGGCCTAAAAGGGCTTTAATTTGTTTAACAAAAAGAAATACATTATTTTTTTTTCCTTAAAATGTGTCTCCATAGTCATATAGGCAATATAAGACTCATTGTTTTTTGTTAATCATATTTAATATATATATATATATATATTGATATTAACTTATAAGTTATAACATTTATAAATATTAGTTAATGAGGTTATATTTAATTAACTATCTCTCTAAATCTCTAAATTAATTTTTATTTAACAAAGGAAACAAGAATTAAAGAAAATAAAGCTTAGGAAATCAATTACAAAAAAAAAAGATAAGTTGTATGTTATAGAAAAAGAGAAATTTATTTTTAAAATAGAAAATAATTAGGGCTTAAACGGGCGGGCCTAGAGGGCCGGCCGGGCTTGGCCCTAACGGGCTCAAACAGGTAGGGCCGAAGGGCCAGGCCGGGTTTCAATTGCATGGCCCTTACCCTACCCTATTTGAGAAAGGGTCGGGCCGGCCTGCCCTAATGTAAGGGTCGGGTAGGGCTTCGGCCCTATGGGCCGGGCGTGCTTTGGGCGGGTTTAGGGCCGAAGGGCCAAATGATGACCCCTAACCCCAAGTGCTGGTGGTGCCGCATCGAGTCCCTGGACGACATGTACTTCCCCAAGTCCGAGGCTCTGTGATTGCCCCCTCAGATCTTCACTTGCAAATTGATCTGATTCAGCCAAAAATGTTGAGCTACTATGATTGCATTTGAGTTTGTTTACTGAGTTGTTGTTCAAATCTTTTCACTTTACTCAGAATCGACTAGTATGCGTTGTTGTTTGTTCATTGAGGAGGGAAATGAAAAGGAGGAGCTGGAGCTGAATCTGGGGCTGTCTTTGGGAGGAAGATTTGGAGTGGACAAGAGCGAGAAAAGCAAGCTATTCCGATCTTCCTTGATTGCGTTGACTATGCCGTTTTGTAGGGAAGAGAACGACGACTCGGCGGCGAAGGAGGCGTCGTACTCGGGGCTGAAGAGGGCGTCCTCGCTTCTGACGGAGACGGAGGAGGAGTGGAGGAAGAGAAAGGAGTTGCAGACGCTGCGACGGTTGGTGGCGAAGCGGAGGAACAGCAGCAGCAACAACAAGGAGGAAGAGATGGCATTAATTAGTTCTTCATGAATTTTTGGATTGGAATCTAGTTCTTAGGCATTAACTAGTTTGATTGTTTTTAAAACAATTATACAGCTATATATATTATTTTTGTATACCAATACCATACAAGTGGTCCGGTGGTTGGGGCTTTCATTTGCATGTGTGTTGGGAGGGGTTCGAGTCTCCTCAACCTCAAAATTTGAAATTTATTTTGGATTTTTCCATATTTGGTTGGCCAGGGTCAGTTTGGGAACTTCAATTTCGTGTGGGCCCTACTTTTGGTGAGTTGGAAATGCCATGTCAGCAATTAATGTTTGAAATTGAGTGAGTTGAAGGGACCTATTGGACGAGAAGATGATAGTGCGGGGGTGTTTTTGATGAAATTGAAAGTCGAGGGACTGAATTAATGTTCGACCAAAACCACAGGGTACTAAACAATATTTAGCCCTTATTATGAAAGTTTACTATGGAAATTTTTTTAAGTTCGTGACAGCCATATACTATACTCCTCTGCCACCATTCTCATTCTCGACATGATCGAGTGATAAGGTTAATATTAAATGGGACCAAAAACAAAAAAAATAATTCATCAGTGGGTACCTTTAGCAATACCCTAGATATATATATATATATATATATATATATATATCAGATTCTATCTAGAGCAGTGCTCCGCTTTGAAATTAACGTGTGAAGTTCGAGTTTTTTGTCACTTTTCGGTCGCATATCCACATCTCGACCGTTCATTTTTTAGGCACTACTGTATAGATCATCTCTGCAAATTTTCAGCCAAATTAATGATCATTAAGGTATCTAACTCACTTAAACCAATGGACGGACTGAATCTGTACACACACATCAGACGAAAAACTTCAAGCTAGTTGCTTAGCTCCACTAGTATGCTAGTCCTCATTTACAAAGTCTCATTCGCCCCTTTTTAAAATTTATTTCATTGAAATAATGATAGCAAGAGGTAATAACAAAACAAACAAACAAACAGATCGACTGAGCCACCGTAACTTAGTAATTACACGCACGCTTAAATATTTTAACCAATTGAAATTATCTCAAAAAGTCAAAGACAATCATCTTTAAGTTGGGTACAACTTTACTTGATTGCAGTCGCTCCAACTTTTTCGGAGCTAAGTATACCAAAAGCCTAGGGTTCTTGGTAGCAGGGTGGCGGTAATTGGTTCGCTCCTTACCTGTCAGGGGCCGTCTTCCGGTGCCATTCGTATCTAGTGTGAGATGCGGGCATGTGCAGCGGAGGGGAGTATTCTCGGATTTGGGATTGGTGACGAACGATATCTCTGGTCGAAAAGTTGGTGTGAGGCAGCGGCGGATCTATTTTCTGTTTGTCCGCGGTGCACCCTTATTGGCGTCTCTTCGAATGAGGTTTTGATTTTCGCAACAGGTATGGCTTCCTTCGGTTGCGAGGCTATATTCTAGGTCAGACCCAGGTCCCTCGAGGAGGTGGGAAGCCGAGAATGGTTGAAGATCGAGGTCGTCCATCAGAATGGCAGTGGCGGTTTGCTTGCTTGGTGTGGTAGCAGTGCCACAGGAAAGCTCCCTAGGGTTCCGGTGATTGATGGTCTGGGTTGCAGATTGAGGGCAGCAGGTGTGGGCTGGGTTTCTGGCTTCAATTCATTCTCCCTCATCTCCCTTGCTTGGGCCTGAAGTTGGGTCGGGACTCTTGTTGGGCTTATTGTGTACTGGACTTTAATATGACTCTAATTTGAGGCTATTCACTGCTTTGAAGGGTGGAGGGGTACATCAAAATGGTCTTTAGGCCCCAAGCCATTAATGGTAGATGGGGAGAATTACGGTTGTATTTTGAAATAAACGTAATTGTTAGTTATTTTTTCTTTGCAGTTTCCTTTCAGTTTGAAGTTATTGCATTTTAGTTTCGCATTCCCTTATGGGCATTAGTCTGACTATTGGTGTAGTCAGTTGACCAGTAAATGTAATGGGTGTTTTTCAGATCCCCTAGATTGACCTTGTACGGACATTATGTTCTTTCGATCACTGGAATATATTCCGTTCCCGTGAAGGAAAAAAAAAAGAAAAAAAAGTCAAAGACAATCTGAAAATTTTCTTAGGTGATATAATTCGCTTGCAATCCAATCACATAAAAGGGTTATATTGAAACTAGTCTGGAAAGGGTTCTATTGTGCACATACCTTCATATCCTGACATTAATGAAATCAAATAAATGATCTATATACCTTGTATATATTCTTAACAATTATAATGCATGTGTTAACATTGGCCTGTTGTTTGTGCGATGTTCATAATAATTTTGTTCTTGGGTGGTCTGAAGGAGACGCTGCCTGATCATTCATGTCATGCATATCAGTCATTATTAATTTTCTTGAAGCCATTGTCATTTAATTATTACATCTTAGTCTTCTTTCAACAGAAACCGGCCATATGCTACCGCCCGGTAATCACATTTTTCAAACACAATTGAGGGATTTGAGGCCACCAGAATTATATATATATATAGTCCTTCTTAGGTAAGGATATCCTTAACTTAGCTTAGGAATGGATTTCTAGTTTTTAACCACTTGCCGATCACATATTCACATCTTAACTGTTCAGTATATATATAGTCATTCTCAAATAAAGATATCCTTACCTTAGCTTAGGAATGGATTTCCAGTTTTAACCACTTATCGATCACATATTCACATTTTTACTGTTCAGTTTTTAGGTCCTAATGCATAGATCACTTCTACAAATTTTCAACCAAATTGATGATCGTTAAGGTATCGAACTTTATTAAATCAATGAACGAACCGAATCTGTCAAATTGGAACCGTTCGTGTTCATTACTGTAAATTACAGTTTTGAATGTCTTAATGATAATCAATTTGACTGAAATTTTGCAGAGATGATCTATACATTAGGACCTAAGAACTGAACGGTTAAGATGTGAATATGTGATCGAAAAGTGGTCAAAGAAAACGTTCCTAAGGCTAATGCAAGGACGTCCTTGGCTAAGAAGGACTCTGTGTGCGCGCGCACGCACACACACACACACACACACATATATATATATATATAATACACACACACACACACATATATATATATATAGATAATTCATGTTTTAGAGAGGACCTCTTTATTTTAAGAATTTGAGTATATTTACTATTTGACATAATTTAATTATTTCAACCGTTGATCATTTAAAATCCTATGCAATAATATATTATTCCTACAAAAAATTAACCAAATCCATAATCATTTGGTCATTCAAAATTGTGTAAACAAATGTAGTCCGTTAGATAAAATTAAAAAGAACATTGTGCTAATCAAATGGCTAAATGTTTTTCGATTTGGCAAATTTTTTGTAGGATTCATATGTGTGTATGTAACTAGAGAATGGATGGTTTAGATGATTAAACTAAATGCTAAAAATAAAAACATCCTCACAATTTTCATATATATATGATCAGAAGCGAATGTCCACACCTGATGCAAAAGTGCGGACGCGGCTCAGGGAGGTGCGGATGGCGGCTTTGGTTATGTCCTAAGGGACCAGGGACATCCCGGATGACGTCACCATCAAGGTGAAAGCCAAGGTGATCGAAGTCGAAGGTCCACACTGAAAGTTCAACATAAACTCCAAGCACCTCAATCTCGACTTCGAACTCGTCACTGAGGAGTCCATCAGCAAGAAGAATCTCAAGATGGAGGCTTAGTTTGGCACCAACAAGATCAGCACCGCCATCCGCACCGCCCTGAGCCATTCTGAGTAGTGTCCGAACTTTTACATCTTTGTGAACGTTCGTCCCTGATCCACCATGTATATATATACATGGTCCTTCTAATGAGAGATTCATTTTTTTGGTCATTTTAAGGGATCACTTATTATGACCATTTTTTTTTTATCACATATTCATATCTCAACTGTTTAGTTTTTAAGTCTATATAAGTAGATCATTTCTGCGAATTGTCAGCCAAATTGATAATTGTTAAGGCATTCATAATTGCGATTTACAATTATAAACACGAACGGTTCAGGTTGAACAGATTTAGTTAATTTGTCCATTTTTTTTAAGAATATTTCACTTTGTCCATTGATTCAATCTAATTTGATACTTTAAAATCAATTTGGCTGAAAATAATTTGCAAAAGTGATAGATACATTAAGACAAAAAAAACTGAATGGTTGAGATGGCGAAATGTGATCGAAAAATGAGTCTCACAATACACACACATAGCATTATCCGCATCCAATGTCATTCTCAATCATCTTTTCATTAATTATTTAATTATACGTGGCAATATCTGCACCCAATTGAAATTGTTTTGAATTATATAGTTGAGAATATATAATTAAATAATTAATGAAAAGGTGTAATAGCTGTGCTTCTAAACCTATTACATGACGAGGGATAAAGGTTGAAGACTCGAGTTTAAACTTCGAATTCACATTTTGTTGTGCTGTAAATTAACTTCTCTATTTCTCTATTTTCCCCAATTATACATTTTGTACTGCTACTTTGGCCTTGGCTCAATATCATCTAGACGTTTGTATATGGTTTGTCTAGGTGTTATATATGAGTTAATGCAATTGATGATGATTTTGCTTGTTCAATATTATTGTTATTTTTTTAGAGCTACTACTCAGTTGGTATGCTGACAAGTCTTTATCAGTGATGTTGGCACTTCGTCTGATTTTGAGTCTCCTTGATCGGTATTGTCATTTTTCTTGTCTTATGGTGTACCGAAGATCTAGTAGCTTTATTAGAAAGTTATGTTCATGCCCTTTAGTCTGACTTTTTTTTTATAAGTGGTCCGTTAGTGGCCCTACTTGTATTATTCATACCGCTTATATGAATGCAATTATTTGATCAAACAAATATTACTGCTATTTTTATTCTTATGCGTTTACTTGAGAAGCGTACCAGTGCGCACTATGATAGATAACCCAAGGATTAGCCATCTTTGTTTATGTACAAATAGATAACGAAGCCTTGCTACTAAGTCTTGGCCACTTTACAGGCTATGTTGGCTGTTAGCCCATATGATTGCGATGTTTACAGGGTTATCAACTTATCATTCCATTCAAAGACTGCCACTTATAGTTGTTACACCATGATTAGGCTCAATAAACATGTTTGGTCATATTAGTAAAATGTTATAGTTAATCTGAAGCAGATAAACAGATACTGAGTAGAGTGGTAATACTATAGTTGTGAATTGGTTATCAGCATTTGTTGAGCTGTAAAGCTTGCAGAAACCTGCAGATGGAATATGTAGGTGATGAAATGTCTGCATTTGCTCTTTTTGGAAGTTCTGTCTCCATATTGAAATGTTTATGCTGTTGTATAGTAATGGTTGAACAAACTGGGATTGCTTCTCTTTGTGTCAAAAAGGAAAACTGAAAAAAAATTGTATCATAGCCCTTGAAGTCCAAATGACATAGAACCTTGCACCAAATGTAGTCAATTGGTATTGCCATCAGGTGAGTTCTTACCAAGTCGTATCCAAGCCCTCCAGAAAACAGTATCTATAGTCAATCCATCAGCAACTCCTACCAAGATCAACACCACACTTTGAGGTATATAACTGAAATTATTACTTAATCTACCATAGCTCCATATCTAATCAACCACAGTCAGTAGATATATGCATAATAATTTATATTATCCTTTATGCATTAGGGCAAATTATGCGTGTTTAGTTGGGTCCCTTGTTTAGGCCTTGGTTCCCTTGTCCTCTGTGACAAATATTAGATATTGAAGTAAATTGAAATTATATTGAAGGTTAATATGGATGAAAAAGTAACAATCAAAGATGAAATTGTTAAACAGAGGGTTCGTGAAATTAATTAACAATCCAATTCCCACATTGGAAATGTGACGGAGACCCGGCCAATATAACAATCCAAGGCCCACATCGGACACTTGGTAACAATCCAATCGGAATTTTCCAATGGCAATATAAGGAACCCAAATTCAGGCCCATGACAATTGGAGACGCAATTGGAGAGAGATCCGCTCTGATACCATGTTAAACAGCGACAAGCGTGGCCCGTGACCCACCATTGTACCGATATTGTCCAAACTTAACCACCCGATAGGTGTTGAGTTTTAATCACAAAAGGCCTCGGTACAATTGGGTGAGATCCACCCACTTATAAGTTATATTTTATTTGTCACTTTTCCCATGTGAGATCTTTCCTCTCCAACAGAAATTTCTCGCGCTGGCTACTTTCCTTCTCATACTTGTTGGGCATCTCTCCTGCTAGCTGCTACTTTTGATCTTATTAGTATGGCGCCAAAAGATCGATGAAATTGGCGCTCCCGTATAGTCCTCTAATTAAGAACAACTTACACATTTTGATCGAGTAGGGCGGTAATACTATAGTTGCAAATTGGTTAACATAATTGTTGCGCTTGCACAAACTTGTAAGGAAGGTGATTACATAAGGTGAAATGTTGTGTATTAATATTGTAATGTTTGAACAAAATGACATTGGTTCTCTTTTGGAGTTATCAAATAACCAACCAAATATTGTGTTAAAAGGAAAGTTGGGAAAAAAAATTGAAACAATATTGTATGATAACTTCTAAATGACAAAAAACCTGCAACAATGCTATCAATTGTTATGGCCATTAGGCAAAGAATGTCTTCTTCTTTTTCTAATCAAGTAGTAGCCAAGACCTCCAAAGAGAACAAGAATTATCACCCCATCAACAACTCCTACCAATATCAACACCCATTTTTTCACATTAGACTTTCCATGACCCCCATGACTTGATCCCTTTGGAACCTTAACCATGTAACTCAACCCACTTTCCCTTTCAACCTGTTTAACCCCAATCACCATTCCATAAAGAAAGCATTCTTCAGAGTTATGTAATGTAGATGCACACTTACAATCTTCCAAGCACAATTTACCACATTCTTCTTTGCTCACATTAACTATTTTAGGAGCACCCCTTAACACACTAGTGACACTCTCCAGTTCAAGCATTTCTGCCTTACCTCTTCCACAAAACCCATCTGATGAAACTCCTTCAATGCAATTAGAACTGGTACTAGTACTAGTACTAGTACTACTCTCATTTTCCGTTGTCAAAACTTGAATGCATGAACAAGCACCAGACAAGGTACAAATGCCATAAGGCTTGCAAGCCAATGGAAGATCACATGTTGTGTTGAGTGCTTGAAAAGAAGCATCAAATTTTTCCAAGCTGGGTGAGTAAAAATAAAGCCTCAAATTCCCTGTTTGGTTCCCCAAAGCCAAAAATCTCAGGGGCTGAACTGTTTCCTCATATGGATTTATCTGCGCGATTTTCTTACCTTTATCACTGTATAACTCTAATCCTTGTAGACCCAATTGAATAAAAGCAATATTTCTGTTCTTGGAAGGCTTAAATTCCCAATACGAATAGTTTTGCTTACCGAAATTCAAGTAGAGAGCAATCCTGGTGTGCTCAATTTCCATCGAGTAGTATGAACTTGAATTGCTTGGAAATGAAGTCAAGCGTGACGCCACACTAAGTGTCTGACCCCAAAGCATCACATCGGTCGGAAAATTAAAACTCTGCCATTTGATCCGGTCCAAGCCATCAACTAGTACTAGATTCCCTGTCCTCAGTAACTGTAACCTCTGCAACAATGTAACAAGAACTCAATTGTGATCACATATTATAAACAAAAGTGTACATTTTTGTGTGTGTGTGTGTGGGAAATTTTGATATAGCTAGCTTTTACCTCCACACCTTGTCCAGAAGTCCCAGTTCTCCATCCCACTCTGTCTTTTGGACCCTTCAGCCTTAAATCTCCATCACTGGTGAGTTCAAGGACGCATTCATTCGATGTATAAAACTTGGAGTAATGGCCAGAATTCCATACCTTCACATTTCCAAGAAAGACTTGAAAGGAGCACGAGTACTTCCCATTAAAAGCTTCAACACTCAATGCAGCTTTGAAACTGGGTATGGTTAGATTGGTATCCATTAGAAAAGCTCTGCCAATGAATCCCATGGTGTACTCAACAGGCACTGCCAAAGTGAGGTTGTAGCCAATATGAATCTCTGGCTTGGAGTGGCCATGAGCGACGAAAAGAGTTAGGGAAATGAACAGGTAGTAGAGCATCATGAGTGGAGATTATGCAGGTGGATTTTGCAAGGCAACCATTAAGGTTTTGTGGGCAGAAATTGATGAGAGACGACAGAGAAGGAAAAAGGTAGGCAGGAGTAGGAATGCTGGAACTTTTCGAAAAAGGGGAGGAGCTTTCATTTTGCTTTGGTATGTTAATGTTATAGTTATACAAATGTGGGATTATAGTGGGGTTACTCATGGCATTCTGGAGTTAAGGACCCTCTGAATATTCTTGTCAAAAACTAAAGGTGGACTGTGTACAGTCTGTCCACGTGAGGGCATTTTGATAAATTTACATGAAATCTGTGTCAATATGATCCATTATTTTTTTTTTTTGATAAATATGTAAGTGTCTCATGTTTTGACAAGTCGTATGCAATTCAATGTGTCAATCTATTATTATTTTTTTTTCTTTTTCTTTCAAGAGACGTCTTTACCCTTAATATATGAGATTTCTTGATTAATTTCTTACTGTAAATACTTAACCCAAAATTTCTTTCTACCAACCTAGAACTTTTTTCCCGATTACCAACCTAGAAGTTGTGAATCCCATTTGGGTGTTCTACTTGAGTGCACTCTTTAGTGGGCAGCAAAAGCCTTGTTGCGATCCTTTTAGTTTTGAGTGGCGTAATATGAAAACCCTCTATCGTGCCGCCACGTGTACAACCACAATAACACCACGTCTCAAAAACATTCCTGCTGACGTTGCTCTCGCGCCTCAATGACGTCAGCTCAACTAACTTTCCCGCCAGCATTCTTGGGCCGACTACCGATTCCTCCGTGACGGCCCAATAAACCCAACCAATTGGGCTCCCTTCTGGCTCACCTGAATTCTCACCGCCGATATATATATACCTAGAAGCGCAACCGCCACAGCCACCGACCCAAGAAAGTAAAGAAGAGTCGATCAAGATTCTGGGTTTTTATTAATGGCCCCAACATGTGGTGGCTCTTGCGCCGTACGACCCTTCTCTCCCCACCCCTTCTTCGTCGTTCATTCCCTCCCCGCCAAATTCGTCCACCGGAAAAAATGAGTTTCAGGAACGACGGGAACTCACCCGCCACTCCCGGTGGCAATTCCGTCATTTCCTTAAGCCCCGTAAGTTTGTTCTCTTCAATCTTTCAATCTTGTTCTTGGTTGGTGTACCTTGTAAAACCTTGGAAGCGTTTTTCTGAAGTCGACTACTGTTTGGTTTTCTAAATGTGAATAGGTATCAGCGACTAATGTTGGAAACAGAGATTGTCAGATTTTAAAGGTTGGAAGTATTCCTATTCTGATTTACGATAGTTTTGGTAATGTAGTTAAGCGGCCAATTGGGTTTGGAGTTACATCAGGGTTTAGTGATGAGAAGCAATGTGCTTCACTAAGTGATGGTATTCGTTTCGATGAAATGAGATCGAAAGTGGAGGATGCTTGTGTGAGTTCAAATTCGGAGAGTGCAAGTGAAAGGGAACATGAGAGGTGGAGTCCAATGCCGGATTGGAAAAGCCAATTGCGCGAATGCTCTTTGCCTACGGAATTTGGGATGAAAAGGAAGCACCACAGTCGTGCAGAAAAGCGGCATTCTGTACCGAGAAATTTGAAGAATGCACCTGTTACCAAGAGTTCGGGTTTATCTAAGCGTTTGCATTGTTATGAACCATTTGATATATGCTTGGATGGGAGAAATTCTGCTCTTGAAGCTTCTTTTCATGCAAGAATGATGGAAGCAGAGGACACGGTGGAATTTGCTAATCCAGAACGGATGGTGGAATCTAAAGATCCAGTAGTACTGAGGCCAGGAATGGTCTTATTGAAAAATTATGTCAGCCTCAGTCAACAGGTACTCATTCTTTCACTTCTAAATATGAGTTTAGTGATTCTAAATAGGAGCAGTAGCCTAGCGGAGAATATCTTTATCTACACATGATGATTGGCATATGATCAATAATATAGACTCTAGTATCAGTGAGTCCTAAGTTGAACACTAAAGTTATTGCTCTGATGACTATCCTGAAAAATGTGTGTCATATGATCTTGTGCTGCAACTCTCAGCCCTCCCCTATTTTATGGTTGTTAGTTGTTACATGTCTGTTCTTTAGAGTCACATTTTGAGTTCCTTGCAAGCTTTATTGTTTTTTATTATGCGTAGCATGAACTTGTTATTGCCTACATTTATAGGTTGAAATTGTAAAGACATGTCGGGAGCTCGGTTTAGGTCCTGGGGGGTTTTATCAACCAGTTTTCCAGCATGGAAGAAAACTTCATCTGCAGATGATGTGCCTGGGCCGGAATTGGGATCCTGAGACTAGGATATATGAAGTTATACGACCAATAGATGACACTCGGCCTCCTGGTATTCCTAATGAATTTAGTTTGTTGGTTGAAAGAGCAATTCAAGAGGCACATGCCCATCTCAAAGATAAAATCATATGTAGCAGTGTAGAAAAAGTGCTACCTTCAATGACTCCAGACATATGCATCGCCAACTTTTATACAACTAGTGGGAGGCTTGGTCTTCATCAGGTATTTACCCGACTGAAATACACTCTACATACCCCCAAACCTACTTACATGTTTAATGAGTAGTGAACAATCCTAAATAGATGTGAAAGAGCATATCTATACATTAGGTTTACATTCATTGAAAGTGGTTGCGTAAAACAATTGTTAATATTGATATCTTTGTGCTGATTTGCAAGATTGAATTATTTTATGAAGCAGTTGTTATTTCAAGAGTTTCTTTTTGTGCTCAGATGAAGTTTTGATTTCCAGGATCGTGATGAAAGCAAAGAGTCTCTCCAAGAAGGATTACCTGTCGTCTCCATTTCTATAGGAGATTCTGCAGATTTCCTCTATGGGGATCAGAGAGATATTGATAAGGCAGAGAGTGTTGTTTTGGATTCAGGAGATGTGTTAATATTTGGTGGTCGTTCAAGACATATATTTCATGGTGTAACATCCATCATACCAAACTCAGCTCCAAACAATTTGCTAAAAGAAGCTAGGCTTCGTCCTGGCCGTCTGAATCTTACCTTCAGACAGTATTAGAGACCCTTCCTCTGTAACCACAGGTTTGGCATCTGTACTACTTGTATACAGAATTTAATATTCATTATCTAATGTCATAGTCCACTGGGTGGAGTAATACAATTTTAATATTTCTAGCAGCTGATGGCCTCTCAAGTTTGCTTAATCGTCATTAAGGCATAAGCTACATTATTAATGAATTACAAATTGAGTTCGACTTTGAGATCGACGCTGTGACTGCAACTTGTTTCATTCATTCAGCATAAAATAACTGATTAAATTGTTTGTATGATCTCGAGCTTCTTTGTGAGTTACGCCGTGATTGTAACATGTTTAGTTCACTCATATCAAATTAAAGGCCTCTATCATTAACGTAACATCTTACTAAAATTGTTTTATTTTCATATTTGGCATCTAAAATGTTGATGGTCTGCTTCTCAACTTCTTTGTCAGGTATATTATAGGTTTCTTGTTTGTATAGTGCTTAATGTGTTCACGCAGAAGGTTCTTTTGGCGGTGCACCTGTTTGATTGGCTCGGTTGTGAGCTTCATATTCTATTTGAACACAATGTATGCATGAGTATTGTCCTGTTAGCTTAATAGCTGAAGTATGAGTTTAGTGATACATTCACAACATTATTCTACTTCCTTCTACTTGGATGTATGCATCAGTACTGTCCTGTAGATAATATAACTTTCATTTTGCTTTATATGATCTTAAACATGTCAGAAACCTGGATCGTCTAGGGAACTTGTAAATTAAAAATTCAAGCCACATACGCAAGGAATCTAATTGGAGTTGTCAAGATAAGATACATAACTAAAAACAATATAGACTTTGATCCGACATAGGTCCCTTGTCTTCTGTCGACTTACTTGAGCATCAATTATGCTGCATAATCCAGTACGTTGAGTATGCTGACTGGATATAGATTGTCATTTCTTGCATTGATAAAAGCTTATGAACTGATGAGTTTATCTTCTAACGTGTATATGCATTTTTTGCTCTTAGTATATAATATTATAGGGAAAATGATCGGCAGTCTAAACCATCTCGTTTACGTTCACTGCTGACCTATCCTTCGTTGTCATTTCTTGCACTGGTGAATCACTAAGAACATATGGTTTTATCAATTACGATCGATTAGATTCTTGTTTATCATGGAATACACTCCCTTGTTGATATATGATTAGTGTGAGATTGTCTTGGACACGTACCTTGTTCTTCGACTTATTTCTTGGGGATGGCTGTCATCTAATTGGGGTGTCTATGGAGGGCTGTAGTATGGCTCGGACTTAATATAAAATAGCTGGTTCTGACTTAATATAAAATAGCTTTGCATCGATGATAGAGATGTGGAAATCCTACGCAGGAAACACGCAAAGGTGCCATCTGATTAACTTGGATGTCGAAATCCATTTTGTTTGCAATGATGACTTCTGCGTTACTTAACAGTCTCGTTTGTAGTTGGTCATTCTGAATATGATTATCTAATTGAAGGATTATAGTAGTATAAGTGCATTATTGCTTGCTTTGCTTCAGCATGGCCACAACTTAAAAGTTGCTTGATTAATCTATTGAATTGTTTATAGTTCTTAATCAGTTTATGGCTAATAATCTAGCTCAGCATAAATTGTTGCATCCGGAAATCCCAAACTAACTCACCCCCCACCTCACTTGTGATTCTCGAAAGATATTCATTCATTGTGTCGTCACTCCTTTAGATGAACAGGGCAGTACGTAATGTATCTCATCTTGCCCAAATTTTCGACCAAGTTCATTTGGCTGATGTTACTAACCTTGATCAAGCTTCATTTATTGGCTAAATGCACTTTCGAATTAGCCAAGATGTATGGTGGGGACTCAAATGTCCGCACTAAGTTCAACAAAGTCATATTATTGAAGCAAAGTGCTTTGTAAGATGAAATATCACTTGCTTGATGACAGTTTGTTTGGTTTGGAGTTACTGTTAGTGGAAAATTGGAAAGACTCATATATGGCTTTCTTGGGTGGATGTCATGGGAAAATGACTATAACGGGTGTTGTAATCGAAGATTATTTGCTGAAAATTGGCACGTATACCCATCAAATTTAAACCACATGAAAGTTTGCACTGTATATCAGTCATCGGAATTATGAGTTCTGTGACTGGTTAATGGTTGAGTCCGTGAGAAGACAGACATGATAGACACTAGTACCTTACAACGTATTCTTAATTCTTAATGAAGCACTAAAGCATGACACCTTTCTCATATAGCTCCATGCTTGGACAAAAAAATTTCGTTTGATTCTGGATGAGACATTTCCCATATTACACTTTGCCATTTACCCTACGCATTATCTATTGGATTGGAATTTGGGGAGAGTTGGAAGAGAATTGAATACTATAGCGGACTACTTGCGCAAAGAAAGTATTGATCATAATGATAACAATGACCAATATATATAGCATCATCGATCATATGCATTTTAGGGTTGGGAGTGTGATAATAACTAGTTAACTACTGAATACTACATAATATTGATGTGTTGTTTCAATTTGTATGTAGATTAGGTAAGTTTCCCTTCTAGAGTTCAAAAGCAGGAGACTGATCATCACAATGAATTCAATTTTTATGAAAAGTACAATGGGAGACGCAAGAATGGTGTAGTCAAAATCTATATAAGGAGACTTAAAACTAAAATAACTACAAGTTCATACTGAAAAGAAAAAAAATAATCATGAATTTTGTACTTTGTATATCTTTTCTTGAGATGCTGAATGGGTAAAATACATTAAGTGTATATAACAGATGAAGTGTAAGGGTAAGACAGACGGAAAACACCCACTATCAAAACTAAAATAACTAGAAGATTAGACTGAAAAAATCATGCATTTTGTTTAAGTATATTGGTATTGAGAGAGATTGATGAGAGAAGTGTGTTTCATTATAGAGAATAGGGCCCTATATATAGGGATTACAAAGTGCATAATCTAATGTTACAAGGAATACCAATCCGTGTAGGATTGGGAAATCTAGAACCTTCTCTCCTATTCCTATTCCTAGTTTGATAAGGCACACTAAACTTGATTTTCCTTCAACACTCCCCCTTGTGCCGCTCAAACTTGGTGGTGACGCTTCATCCGTTGCCTCGTTAAAAACCTTGCCAGGTAACAAAAACCCTGTGGGACAAAAATAATCCTGGTCGAAGGACAAAAAGAGCACAACACGTCCTTCACTCTTCGAGATCGAACATGTAGACATCATAACTCCCCCTGATGTCGATATCTCCCCCTGATTGCTACAATCGTGGGAGTTCGGATAACTTTCTCAATCCGATGCTCTTCACATGTTTCTCGAAGGTGGATTTAGGTAACGACTTAGTGAATAAGTCCGCTACATTATCCTCTGATCGGATTTGTTTCACTTCAATCTTTAGAAGTGATCGTTGTTGCTGATTATAAAAGAACTTAGGCGATATATGCTTGGTGTTGTCGCCCTTGATGAAACCTAACTTCATTTGTTCAATACAAGCTGCATTATCCTCATAAATGCATGTAGGTTCATCTGTGGTAGACTTCAAACCACAACTTCCTTGAATGTGTCTAATTATAGACCTTAGCCATATACATTCACGTACGGCTTCATGTAGAGCAATAATCTCTGCATGATTTGAGGAAGTAGCAACAAGGGTCTGTTTTGTAGACCTCCAAGATATCGCGATGCTTCCCATGGTAAAGACATAACCCGTTTGGGAGCGACCTTTGTGAGGGTCAGAGAGGTACCCTGCATCAGCAAAACCCATCAAGACATCATTGTCGTTTTGATGGAGGGGGGATAGGGTGAGGCCGGCCACCCTTGATGGTGGTGGCGGCGTTGGCAGCAACATGGCCGGCCACTATGTTGTGGTGGACGGCGGCTTCATGCCTAATGGGGTCCGATCCCATTCTTTCGTCATTCATTTTCTCTCTGTAGGGATAAAATAGGCCCATATCAATCGTACCTCCTGGGTATCGAAAGATTGTCTTTTCACCAATCCAATGGCGGCGTGTTGGCGCAGAGCTATGTCGAGCTAACAAGTTCACTGCGAATGAGATATCCGGTCTTGTGCATTGAGCTAAGTACAATAATGCGCCTATTGCACTTAAATAGGGCACTTCGGCCTCTAGGGGTTCTTCGTCCTCATCCCTTGGACGAAACGGATCTTTTCCGGGCTCAAGATTACGGCCGATCATGGGAGTACTCGCAGGCTTTGCTTTATCTTCATTAAAGCGCCTTAGAATTTTCTGAGTATATGCAGACTGATGGATCAAAATCCCATCACTACGGTGCTCGAGTTCTAAACCGAGACAAAACCGTGTTTTCCCAAGATCTTTTATCTCAAATTCGGATTTCAAGTAATTAGCAGTTTCCTTTAACTCATCTAGAGTTCCAATTAGGTTCATGTCATCGACATAAACTGCTACGATTGCAAATCCGGAACTTGTTCTTTTAATGAACACGCATGGGCATATTTCATTGTTAATATATCCCTTCCCAATCAAGTAGTCACTTAGACGGTTATACCACATCCGTCCAGATTGTTTTAATCCATATAGTGAGCGTTTTAATCTTATTGAAAACGCGCTCCGTGGTTTAGAGCCACTTGATTTGGGTAATTGAAGTCCATCTGGAACCTTCATATATATCTCTGAATCTAGATCCCCATAGAGATATGTTGTAACCACATCCATAAGCTGCATGTCAAGTTTTTCGGAAACTACCAAACTGACAAGGTAGCGGAACGTTATAACGTCCATTACGGGAGAATATGTCTCCTCGTAGTCGATTCCAGGGCGTTGTGAGAAACCTTGCGCCACAAGGCGGGCTTTATATCTTACCACCTCATTTTTCTCATTACGCTTTCTAACAAAGACCCATTTATGGCCAACAGGCTTTACACTTGGGGGTGTCTGCGTTACAGGCCCAAATACCTGTCTCTTTGTTAGTGAATCCAATTCAACCTGGATCGCATCTTTCCATTTAGGCCAATCTGCTCTTCGTTGACATTCTTCAACAGAGCGAGGTTCGATATCATCATATTCTATAATCCCTTTCGCAATATGATATGCAAATGCATCATCAATTGCCATAGAATTTCTATCCATCATCTCATGTACACTAGTGTAATTTATGGAGATCTCTCTATTCTCTTGGAGTTGGTTCTGACATTGGAGCGTCCCCCAATGATGTCTCTTGGACATAACCATAATCCTGAATATTCTCATGAGATGGATTATTTATATCGATGATTAATGGATTATTCTGTGCCAAACTCGCTTTCTTTCTTGGGCGAGAATCCATCGAACCTATGGGCCTCCCGCGCTTCCTGGCAGGAGCTGTGGGCCTAGCCATAACTTCACTACCACTGTGGACGTTGGCGCCATGCTCAAGTGCCCTTGAGGTGGCGTCATGTCCTCTAATTTTAGGGACATCAATCCTTGCAGGCACGTTTGCAGCAGGTATGTGTGATCTCGTCACTTTTAGCGATATCAGAAAACGCATCAGGATCGATTCTGCTACGTTCTGAAGATCGGGAATTCTCCGCATTTCAATTTCGGACTGTGCGGTTCGGGATCAATATGAGACAGAGTGGGGACAGACCACGACAATTCCGGTCGTTCCTGTTGAACATTGATGTTCTTATCTCCCCTAACGATGGGAAGACTGTCTCATCGAAGTGACAATCCGCAAATCTTGCGGTAAAGAGATCGCCTGTCAAGGGTTCTATGTAGCGGATAATCGTTGGAGAATCATAACCAACGTAAACGCTTAATCGTCGTTGAGGACCCATTTTGGTGCGCTGTGGAGGCGCAATTGGCACATAAACTGCGCACCCAAATATGCGTAAGTGTGAGACATTTGGCTCATACCCAGTCACCATCTGGGACGCAGAAAAGGGTTGAGTGGCAGTAGGCCTCAGACGAATAAGCACAGCTGCATGCAATATTGCATAGCCCCAAGCAGAAATAGGGAGATTGGTGCGCATTACCAATGCCCTAGCGACCATTTGTAGTCGTTTAATGGCGGCTTCTGCGAGATCATTTTGGGTGTGAACATGAGGAACAGGATGTTCAACATCAATCCCAATGGGTATGCAATAATCATCAAAAGTCTTTGATGTAAACTCTCCAGCATTGTCTAATCTTATAGACTTAATAGGATGAGCAGGGTGGTGAGCCCTTAACTTAATGATTCGTGCTAGGAGTTTAGCAAATGCAGCGTTCCTTGTGGACAATAGCATGACATGTGACCAGCGTGTCGATGCATCAACCAATACCATAAAATATCGAAATGGTCCGCATGATGGTTGAATAGGTCCACAAATATCACCTTGGATTCTTTGCAAGAATGGTATATTTTCTTTAGTGTCCTTTGCATAGGATGGTCTCGATCCTAACTTTGCTAAAGAGCAGGCTTTGCAGAACGAATGATGGGCTTTATAAACAACCAATGAGGATTTTGGTTGAGCCACAAAGGCACAAGTGACTTTAGAAGTAAAAGTTGGAGACAAAGGAGCCTTGGTGGCGTCAATGCCATCCTGAGGCCGCAGGGGGAAGGCGGCGCCGGCCAAGGATGGTCGGATTTGGGGGTGAACGGCGCCGTGAGGCGCAGGGGCTCCTTCGGTGTCCAAAAACCGAGTTTTACTTCTTTTCGTTCTGAAAAAGGGATGTCCGTGTGAAGTCTTTAATATACGGATCATCATGTCACGACCTGGGTGTCCCAAACGGTCGTGCCAAAGCCTATATGTGTCGGAATCCCATAAATCATCTCTCATGACATGGTTGGATTCAATGACTCGAATAGTGGTTGCATACAACCCACTAGAGTGACACATAAGTTTCTCTAAGACTCGTTTATGTCCGTAGTCATTAGAGGTAATGCAAAGGAACTCTTGTCCATTCTCACAATGCGTTTCCGCATGAAAACCATTGGTTCTTACATCGTGTAAGTAATAAAGTTCGAGAAATATGTCCATGACATGAGATAAAATAAATCGATACTTTATTAATAATAGCCAATGATTACATCAAAGTTTCTTGACCAAAATCTAATCCAATATAAAAATCAAACCGTAGACAAATCGTAGTCACTCAATCCTTTCGGTAATTTCAATTTAGTTGTGACCAGGTAAGGTAAGGCGAGATTTTGGTGGAGCGTTGCTCACTTTTAAAACCGTTCTCTCAGATCCAACCTTGCCTAGACATCACAAGTACTCTTGAGTACGCCTAGAGGGAAATAGTTAATACAATAAGTCATTTTATTGATTTAAGGCATAATAGCCATTACATAATTCTTGGAAAAATAAAAGACTATAAATAAAAATCTGCGGCATTTTGTCTTCATTGCCAGATTTAAAGTCTTTGTGATCTCGAAGTCTTGATCACCATGATGCGACTACCTTCGTAGGTACATTGCAAGTTCAGGTCCATTGATCAGACGTTCCATATCAGAAATAGACACCATAAAGAGGATTCTCCCTTGATTGAGGCGCATTGGCGCAATGTGCATAGTCCCTAGGACTGGTGGCGTTGGAAAGTGATATCCATGGCCAACGTTGGCTCCATGGTTTCCAACCCTATGTCCCTCAAAATCACGCCTCCTACGGTCGTGTGATTGTCGCCTTGAGCGATTACCTTCTTGAGCATTTCGATCGTATGGATCATGACGTCTATGGCGACTTTCTCTAGCCATAGGATGATGCTCTTGATAGCTATCTTGAAGCCTATCAAATCTTCTTTGCACAAGTTCATTGCCATGTCTTTCAGCAGTGGCCATAGCTTCAATAAGCTGTTGGAAACTTGTGATCCGTCTTGCATTTACATGAGTCCGGAATAAGTCAGAGGACCTCATAGCATAGACGGGGAAGGTATTGAGGGTTTTCTCAATCAATTGGTCTTCTGTGATTGTTTTTCCACAGAGACGCATCATTGCTCTGATGCTGAGAGCTTCCGAATAAAATTGCATGACAGTGTCAAATTTAGAGAAGCGAAGATCTTTCCATTCTGCTTCTGTATTCGGAAGTATGGAGTCACGAACATTGCCATATCGTTCGTGAAGCGCATGCCAAAGCTTTATGGCGCTATCCTCATTTATGAACTCAAACTGTAGGTCACTATCCATGTGACGTTTCATGAAGGCAAGTGCCTTGGAATTATCTTTCTCAGTTTGAGGGTCTGGAACTGTTTCTATAGGACAAAGCTCTTGGATAATATGCAATAAATCACGGGCAATAAGGTGGATCTCGATATCAATGACCCAAATTAAGTACCTTTTGCCTGCATAATCCAATGGAACAAAATCGAGTTTGTTCATGTTTGACATCCTGAAAGATGAAACAAGAACAAGTTAGTTTCGGAGTCAATGCTTCCACGAAAACTAATATAAATAAGATTTCCGAGCTATGCTACCAAGAAATCTATTTCCAAGAATAATTGGATTAGACCGAAACAATGATGTTTGTATGGTCAAAATAGATGCTCACGAACGCTCTTAGTCCGTAGCATACGAACGCTCTTAGTTCGTTAAATCGATGCTTACGGACGCTCTTAGTCCGAAGTCTTACGAACGCTCTTAGTTCGTTAATTGCGTGAATCCCCACGATTCCGCTTTTCGAGAATCGAACCCACGTTATAAGAAAGGTGGGATGTAGAAGAAGGGAGGTTTTCAAGTCCCCGAGAAAAGAAGAAGAAATATAAATTCCGAATTATAGGAACTTCAAAACTTACTCTTTTGAATACTTACTTGGTGAAAATTCGGAGCAGATTCTGTTCTGAACAGCTTGTACCTCGATTGGTGTACAGATCTCAATATGACTCCGATAAGGCTGAAATTCGGAGGTTAGATGGAAGAGACAGAGAAGAACAACTTTGATGAAGAAAGTTTTTCGATCTGAGCTTCCGAACTAGACGTTTCGAGGCTTGCAAGAAGACGGATGTGCACAGGAACGGGAAAAAGATGCAGTGGGTGTGCGTTGGCATGTTTGCGCAGCAGGGATGCTCCGGTGGCAGCAGGCTGGAACGCAGGGCTGCAGGAAGGGGGCAGCAGGGGCTGCTGTGCAAGGTTGCAAGCACACGGGCGCTCGGGCTGCAGCGAAGGCTCGGCTAGCTCGGGCTAGGGGCTGCTTTGTGAATGAGTTTTGGTTTTCTGTTTTGTGGTTAGAGTCGTGCTGATAACGTGTTTAAGTATATTGGTATTGAGAGAGATTGATGAGAGAAGTGTGTTTCATTATAGAGAATAGGAGCCCTATATATAGGGATTACAAAGTGCATAATCTAATGTTACAAGGAATACCAATCCGTGTAGGATTGGGAAATCTAGAACCTTCTCTCCTATTCCTATTCCTAGTTTGATAAGGCACACTAAACTTGATTTTCCTTCAACACATTTGGTATTTTGTATATCTGTAAGTGTAAGGGTAAACAGGTGTTTTTCATCAATTGTGAAGGTTAAAGGGTCAAATGTCTTACATATCCAATGGAAAAAAGTAGAACATTTTCTATGGTTGAGAAGGTTTTAAGTGACTTTCTAGGAGTTCAATGTATACGTCTTTGGAAGTAACGGAAATCTCCCATCAGAACTTCACAATCTTCAAAAGAATATCCCAAGTCATATTACAAATTATTTAACCACAAATGCTCTTTAGGTGAAAATACTATACATTACACTAATTTCCTTCAATATGACACGTTTTACGGCAAAAGTTATTTAAATGAAGGGAAATTTGCATGTGTGGTACAGAGGAGTTTTCATTTGTGACGGTTCAAGAATTCATAGTTTAATAGCACACATGCTACAGATCGCCAAAAACAACATATACAACTATACAAGTTTAAAGCAGCACGTCAAGATAAGGCATCTTCTCAAAGTTGGATAAAAACTTGAAATTTAATACATTTGAACCCTAAATAGCGAGTAAAATCTGTATTTTATGGGGGATTGGAATCTGATTCAGCACATCCAAACCAACCAACTATTAGCATTCATTTCATTATCACTAAAAAGGAAAACGAGTCATAATAGGAACGTGCAGCATTACACAGGCCAGATTCATTTTTACCACATTGACGGCGATTTGTTATTCTAATTAATTCCTCCCCTTTCCTTCCCACCGGTAAGTTGTTGCAGTAATTTTTCACCTGCTTACTAAACCAAGCCAACGAACCAAACCCACCTCGTCCTATATAAACCCCCGTCCGTCTTCTTCTCTAATATTAATTTCTCCTCCTATCACATATATATTGTTTTGTAACCAAGCAACAGTCGCCTGCATTTTCGGAAGACCAAGCTTTTGTTAAAAAATGCAGGGATTTATAGGGAGGAGGGTAATCTCGGGAACCAGACAATTATCTAATCTGCGACCATGGCAACGCTGTTCTTTCTCTCAGGTGGCTCAGACCGAGGATGCCGACAATGGCCTCCATATTCCCAAAATCCCCCCGTTCGACTACTCTCCTCCGCCGTACACCGGCCCCACCGCCGAGGAGATCTTGGCACAGAGGAAAGAGTACCTCAGCCCCTCCATGTTCTACTTCTACAACAAACCCGTAAGAATCCATGCCCATTTTGATTTTCTAACTAATATTTAGAACCGACACATGATCCATATTAATATCGAAGAAAGTAGAGTTTAGGGTTGTCACGTGTGGTTGGAATATGATGAATGAGGTTAAGACATGAAGTAAAAGTTGCAAAGTTTTGGTTGTTTCAGAGATATTAAAACCCTTGTTTGTGTTGGCAGCTGAATATTGTCGACGGGAAGATGCAGTACCTGTTCGACGAGAATGGTCGGAGGTATTTGGACGGTTTCGGAGGGATTGCTACGGTGAGCTGCGGCCACTGCCACCCTGATGTGGTGGAGGCCATAGTGAACCAAACCAAGAGACTACAACACTCGACGATTCTTTACCTGAATCATGCAATCGGCGATTTCGCTCAGGCACTGGCTTCCAAGTTGCCCGCCAATCTCAAGGTCTGCGTCTTCTTCTGCCCAATATTTCTTTGTCATTTTGTTTGTTCAGTAATTTATTTGACGGTCCACGTTTTTTGTGATTAAAGTGACAGTAATTTTTGGGTAGAGAATTGTCATTTTCAGTGAAGAAGAGGGTGAGTGGTATTATCTTTTGTTGTTATGGGTCACTTTTCACACCCATGACTCCGTCGACGTCTATGGCTTCATGATTGCCAAGTTTTCTTGACAATTATCGAAAAACCCAAGAGTCATTTCCTAATATGATTTTTTGTATGAAAGATTATTGTCAAGTTCATGAAAAGCGAATATGTGAACACAACACATGTTGTATTCCGAAATCTCCAGACTTCTAATAAAATTTTGAAGCAATGATCTGGATTATGATGTTCCGAAGTTTGGTATCATACAAATAGATAATAATCTCATCTATATTGGAATGCGTTCTGTTTTTGAAGCACCAAGTTGGGGCTTTAGCATTTTATGATTGTTTCACACTTTCACTTAAGAGTCGAGACAAAGTCAATAATATAGAAGAGTAAATTCTTACAAACAACGAAGATTATTCTTGAAAGATTAGTGCGAGCTGATATTAGGTTAGGTCATAGAATCGATCATCTCCAAACTGAATTTGGTGAAGTGCACGAGGAATTAGATTAGGTGAGATTAGGTCATTTTCAAATCAACCACAAGACTCAAATAGTAGACGATGATCGTAATCTAGAGAGGAAATATATACTGTCTAATTTATCTTTTTTATCTTTACTATTTTCATATTTGTTTGTTTGGGGTTAGTGACTGATTTGTGTTGGGTGGAAATGTGCTGTAGGTAGTGTTCTTCACTAATTCAGGGACGGAAGCAAACGAGTTGGCGATGTTGATAGCCAGGTTGTACACTGGCTGCCATGACATAATCTCTTTGAGAAACGCATATCATGGCAACGCTGCTGGCACTATGGGTGCCACTGCCCAGGCCAACTGGAAATTTAACGTCATTCAGGTACTTCCTCAGCATATCCATTATTCTCATCCCACTTCCACACTCAATCCAGAATTGCAATGAGGTGGTGCAACAGAAATTCTTACCTTCCTAAGTAACTTTACCTTTCATTATCGGCGAAAACAAAGTTACTCTCTTCGAGTCACTTCATTATCGGCCAGTAGAAAACATTTACCTCTACACTCGAGCACGCAAAGTTATCAAATTATAATGGCCAACAGGCTTACATATGTTAATATTGTTATCATTGATGATTTGGTGCAAGGACCCCCCACTTTAGGATATTGACACCACCTAACGTTTTGGGATATTTCAGATCAAATGAACAAAACACATCAATGATGCTGGAAATGAACCCACCATATATTCATAGAAAGAAATAATTGGAGCACCACTATGTGACTAGATGATAAGGATGTCCAAATCAGTGCTTCTAGTAACATTTTACTTATGCTGTTCTTTTGGGTTGGGGTATGGGTCCTTCTTTGTCAATTTCTTTACTTTTAGTTGAGTAAAAATATGATAATAGGGTGTGGACCGCCCATAAGGGAACCGTTTTGCATATCACATTTAGGAATGAGAACGTGATAAACGATTAAAGTTCTTAGTTTATTACAGTTCTTCCAGCCTCTAAATCAAGACTTTTGGGCTGTGAGTTCTGACCCATTTCATCTTTTATCTTAATTCTCTTTTAAAATAATATGTATGATGTCGTTTGCATTCTTGAATGTAGTTAGCTTTATAATAAAAAAACTAATCAGAAACACTATTGTGACGTACGTAATTCAATCTTTGTTGATTTTAAATCCACTGCATAAATCATTCATGCAAAATGTTGAGCTGGTCCACGAAGTTTGTATATCTTTCTTTATCAGAAAGAATTAAGTTCTTTACGTGCATAAATCTGAACTTGTAACGGACCGTAATTTGTTAACGTTCGAAATATTGATTTGACCAACAGAGTGGAGTTCATCATGCCATGAATCCAGACCCATACAGAGGTGTATTTGGTTCAGATGGTGAGAAGTATGCCAAAGATGTCCAAGATCTCATTGACTTTGGAACTTCTGGCCATGTTGCTGCCTTTATATCTGAAGCCATACAGGTATATCATCGCATATTCTCATCTACCTCATAAGCACATACTGACTATCGTGCTGCTTCACACGACTTGATTATTACTGATCTTATTTGTACATGTCACAGGGAGTAGGGGGAATTGTAGAATTGGCCCCAGGTTATTTGCCAGCCGTTTATAATAGTGTAAAAAAAGCAGGAGGCCTTTTCATCGCTGATGAGGTCCAGTCTGGTTTTGCTCGCACAGGAAGCAACTTCTGGGGTTTTGAGGGCCATGGTGTTGTGCCTGACATTGTGACAATGGCCAAGGTTAACTCAACTCTTATGCTATTCCATATATGCATTGATCACCCATTAACTTCCAACACAAACAATATCCTGTTTGTGCTCTTAGTTGAGCTGTATAAGAAGCCATGGTTTGTTTTGAATTGTTTCTAATTTGCTGGCATCTACAGAGCATTGGAAATGGCATTCCCCTTGGTGCTGTGGTAACCACTCCTGAGGTTGCAGAGGTCTTGACCCGCCGCAATTACTTTAACACCTTTGGTGGCAATCCTGTATGCACAGCTGCAGGACTGGCTGTTCTGAAAGTGATAGAGAAAGAAGGACTTCAAGAAAATGCATTCGTTGTGGGCTCTTATCTGAAAGAAAGACTCACTGCCCTTAAGGATAAATATGAACGTAAACTCTCTCGCTCTTTTTTGTTTATGCATTTAAGCATTCTGCTGGTTGTAGTGCTGTTTATCTCAATTTTACATGATGGTTGCTTATGCAGTTATTGGGGATGTGAGGGGAAAAGGATTAATGCTTGGAGTTGAACTTGTGACTGACCGTCAACTGAAAACACCAGCCAAGGCTGAAACTATACATGTGATGGACAAAATGAAAGGTTTGTGTTAATCTCTTAATCTCTTATATTTGATAATACATGATCTGCAACTTAATTTTTACCTTGTTTTTCTTTTACCATTAGATTTGGGAGTCTTGATCGGCAAAGGTGGGTTCTATGGAAATGTTTTCAGAATCACACCTCCCTTGTGCTTCACTAAGAAAGATGCAGGTATACTTTTTTCACTGCCATCTTAAAAATCCAAGCATACTAGTGATTGTGACATGTTAGTCCAAAAATTCTAGAACCAATTGTGACGTATATCCTCTGGTTGCAGATTTTCTTGTGGATGCAATGGACTACACAATGTCTAAAGTTTGAAGCATCCAGGATGAAATTGTAGATACCGGCGCGGTCACTAATGAATCATTCACAAATCGGTCTAAGCACCATTGTACTGTTATATATCTTGTGACAAAAATATTAATATATGTAGGTTTGAGCTTCAATAATTCTCTGTGATCCTGAACAACGAAGAGCCAACAACTTGTTGTCTCTCACTCAGTTGATACCCTGGTTTTTACTTGGTCTTATTCCAGTAATCTCATATTTATGGGTTTCTCTTCACATAACATGCGCTCTTTGTCATAATTCTGATTTATATATGTACTTTCAGTGACCATTTTTGAAGTTTTTAGATTTTGTTTAAGTAAAAGAGAATTCAAGAGAGAGTGAATACAGAATTGTCATTCATTATTGAGAATAGGAGCCCTATATATAGGGATTACAAAGTACATGGTCTAATGTTATAAGGAAATCTAATCCGAATAGAACTTGTCTCCTATTACTACTCCTAGTTTGATTAGGCACACAAAACTGATTTTCCTTCAACACTCCCCCTTGTGCCGCTCAAACTTGGTGGTGACGCTTCATCTGTTGCCTCGTTAAAAACCTTACTCGAGTGAAAAACCCTGTGGGACAAAAACACGCTCGAGGAGGAGAAAAAGAGTACAACACGTCCTCTACTTTTCGAGATCGAACATGTAGACATCATAACTCCCCCTGATGTCGATATCTCCCCCTGATTGCTACAATTGTGGGTGTTCAGATAACTTTCTCAATCCGATGCTCTTCACATATTTCTCGAAGGTGAATTTAGGTAACGACTTAGTGAATAAGTCTGCTACATTATCCTTTGATCGGATTTGATTCACTTCAATCTTTAGAAGTGATTGTTGTTGCTGATTGTAAAAGAATTTAGGCGTTATATGCTTGGTGTTGTCGCCCTTGATGAAACCTAACTTCATTTGCTCAATACAAGCTGCATTATCCTCATAAATGCATGTAGGTTCATCCGTGGTAAACTTCAAACCACAACTTCCTCGTATATGTCTAATTATAGATCTTAGCCATATGCATTCATGTAGAGCAATAATCTCTGCATGATTTGAGGAAGTAGCAACAAGGGTCTGTTTTGTAGACCTCCAAAATATCGCAGTGCTTCCCATGGTAAAGACATAACCCGTTTGGGAGCGACCTTTGTGAGGGTCAGAGAGGTACCCTGCATCAGCAAAACCCATCAAAACATCATTGTCGTTTTGATGAAGTGGAGGAGAGTGAGGTCGGCCACCCTTGGTGGTGGTGGCGGCGTTGGCGGCAACATGGCCGGTCATGTTGAGGTTTATTAATTAGTCCGAAGTCTTACGAACGCTCTTAGTTCGTTAATAGCGTGAATCCCCATGATTCCGCTTTTCAAGAATCGAACCCAAGTTATAAGCAAGGTTCTAAAAATCGCTAGGCGCCTAGGCGGTTTTGTATTTTTAAAATTTTTATTTTATTTTTATAGTATATAATTATATAATTAAGAATATATACTCTTAAAAGAGAATAATAATTGTTAAAGAGTTAAAGAATTGATTAAACAAGGGCACCTCAAGCCCACACCTGTAATTAAACACGGCAACACATGATCAATTCAAATTGTTTTCTTCACGTGTCATGTGCACACCTTATCCATTCTTCTTGCCTTAGCAGCCACACACCGAGAAAGGCCACCTCAATCATCAGTTCATCACTGATTCATCTCTTCCTCGTTCTCGCAAATAAACCCAGGAATATTTTCAAAAAGGTCAAAAACAAAAACTCATTGCACAATTGCAACAATATCAGCACTACAATCTCCAACATATCTCCTTCTGCCTCTGCGATCCAACTTCCACGATCTCCACCAACACAGGAAAGAGCCTTCCTCCACCAACGCTATTCGCGCGCCTTCGGCATCGGAACTATCATGCTCAACACGTACGCTGACTAGTCCACCATGCTTGCCGTGAATTCCGCCGTTTGGTATAAGCTTCACCTCGAATTCCGCCTAGCCCAACCGCCTAACCTATTCCACCCAGCCTCCTAGGCGCCCGCCAAGGCCGCCTAGGCCCCCACCCAAATCTAGATCGCCCAGAGCCACCGATTACCCATTAGGCGAGTCGGAGAGCCGCAGCCCAGCGCCTAGGCAGCCTGGGTAGCCGAGTTTTAGAACACTGGTTATAAGAAAGGTGGGATGAAGAAGAAGGGAAGTTGCAAGTCCCCGAAGAAAAAGAAGAAGATATTTAAATTTCGGAAAGCAGTAACTTTGATTTAAAAACTGACTTGTTGAAATTCGGAGCAGATTCTCTTCTGAATAGCTTTTACTTCGATTAGTGTACAGGTCTCAAAATAACTCCTATAAGGCCGAAATTCGGAGGTCAGATGGAAGAGACAGAGATGAAAAATTTTGATGAGAAAAGATTTTGATCTGAGGTCCAAACTAGATGTTTAGGTGCTTGCAAGCAGACGGACGTGCATAGGAAAGGAGAAGGATGCAGTTGGTGTGCGTTGGTGCTGCAGGGGCAGCAAGGATGTGTACGTAGGGTCACGTAGGTGAGGCTATCTTGGGCTAGGAGCTGCGGCAGTGAGGCTTGAAGGTGGCAGCAGCGGTTTTGAAGGATTTTCTGGTTTGGTTTTTATTCTCGTGGTTAGGGCTCGTGTTGATAATGTGTTTAAGTAAAAGAGAATTCAAGAGAGATTGAATAGAGAATTGTTATTCATTATTGACAATAGGAGCCCTATATATAGGGATTACAAAGTACATGTTCTAATGTTACAAGGAAATCTAATCCGAATAGAACTAGGAATTCTAGAATCTACTCAATCCTAGTTTGATTAATTAGGCACACAAAACTGATTTTCCTTCAACTGTTGTAGGAGAATTGTAATTGTATTTATTATTGATAATAGGAGCCCTTATATAGGGAGTTACAAGGTATACAAAAGGTAATCCGAATACAATTGAATACCTATAACATTTTCTTATTACAACTCTAAACCCTAGTTTGAAGAGGCTCACATTATGTCGACATCCTTCCACACTCCCCCTTGTGCTGCTCAAACTTAGTGATGACGCTTTGATCGTTGGCTTCTTAAAAACCTTTCCAGGTAACAAAAACCCTGTGGGACAAAAATAACCCTGGTCGAAGGACAAAAAGAGCACAACGCGTCCTTCATTCTTCGAGATCGAACATGTAGACATCATACCTCCCCCTGATGTCAATATCTCCCCCTGATTCCTACAATCATGGGAGTTCGGATAATTTTCTCAATCCAATGCTCTTCACATGTTTCTCGAAGGTGGATTTAGGTAACGACTTAGTGAATAAGTCCGTTACATTATCCTCTTATCGGATTTCATTCACTTTAATCTTTAGAAGTGATTAATGTTTTTACTGATTGTAAAAGAACTTTGGCGATATATGCTTGGTGTTGTTGCCCTTGATGACACCTAATTACATTTTCTCAATTCATAAATGCATGTAGGTTCATCTGTGGTAGACTTCAAACCACAAGTTCCTCAAATATGTCTAATTACAGACCTTAGCCATATGCATTCTCGCACGGCTTCATATAGAGCGATAATCTCTCCATGATTTGAGGAAGTAGCAACAAGTGTCTGCTTTGTAGACCTCTAAGATATCGCAGTGCTTCCCATGGTAAAGACATAACCCATTTGGGAGCGACCTTTGTGAGGGTCAGAAAGATACCCTGCATCAGCAAACATCACCATCGTTTTGGTGTAAGGGAGGAGGATGACGCCGGCCGCCCTTGGAAGTGGCAGCTTTGTTGGTCATGGCATCTTGGACGGCGCTTCTTGGGCTAATGAGATCCGTTCTCATTCTTCCGTCATTCTTTTCTCTCTGCAGGGATAGAACAAGCTCATAGCTATCGTATATTTTAAGTAACAAAAGATTGTCTTTATACCAGTCCAATGACATTGCGTTGGCGCGGGGCTATATCTAGCCAACAAGTTCGTAACAATTAAGGTTTCTGGTCTTGTCTTGTGATAAGCACAATAATGCTCCTATTGTACTCAGGTAAGCACTTTTTCTATTAACACGTTTTCGTCATCATCCCTGGGACGAAACGGATCCCTCTTAGGGCTAAAACTACCGATAACCATGGGAGTGCACCTTTGACTTTATCAAAATGCAAAGCATTTATTGACACGGTTACAAGTTCTAAATCTAGACAACACCGTGTTCTCCCAAGGTCCTTCATCTCAAACTCAGATTTCAGGTGTTTAGCGGTTTCCCTTAACTCTCAAGGGTTCCAATTATGTTTATCAACATATACCGTGACAATTGCAAATCCAGAACTTCTCATGAAAACGCATGAGCATAGTTCATCATATCCATTCCCAATCAAGTAGTCACTGTAGTGAGCGTTTCACTCTTATTGCAAACACGCTCTGTGGTCAAGAGCCACTTGATTTGGGTAAATGAAGTCCACAAGAACCTTTATTATATTCTGTATCTAGATCCCCATAGAGATACGTAGTGACCACATTCTTAAGCTGCATGTTCAGTTATTTGGAAACTACCAGACTGACAAGGTAGTAGAGTGTAATGACATCCATTACGAGAGAATATGTCTTCTCATAGTCGATTCCAAGGCGTTTTGTGAAAAGCCTTGCGCCATAAGGCGAGATTATCATCTCTTTTTCTCATCACGCTATCTAACAAAGACCTATTAATGTTGACAAGTTTTATGTTAGGAGGTGTTGGCATCTCAGACCCGAATCCTTCCTCTTCGTTAGTGAATTCAATTCAACCTGGATCGCATCTTTCCATTTAGGTCAATTTTCTCTACGTTGGCATTCTTCAACGGAGCAAGGTTCGATGTCATTGGTCTCAATAATTCCACGTCCTCATGTACACTAGTGTAGTTTGTAAAGATCTCTATATTCTCAGGAATTGGTTCTAACATTGAGGCGTCCCCCAACAATGTCTCTTGGACATAACCACAATCCAGAATATTCTCATGAGACGGATTTTGAGTATCAATGATCAATGGATCAAGTTGTGCCAAACTCGCTCTCTTCCTAGGGCGAGAATCCATCGAACCTATCGATCTCCTACACTCTCTAGCATAACCCATGCCCTATGATGCCATTATGCCACCTTGTGGCGTCACCATACTACCATCCATGGTAGTGGTGCCGTGCCCATCTCTTCTGGATGGCGTCATGTCCTCTTGAGGGGACATCTATCCTTGTAGGAATGTTTGCAGCAGGTATATATGATCTCGTCACTTTTAGGAGATTAAGATGAGACATAGTAGGGACAGACCACGACAATTCATGTCGTTCATATTGAACGCTGACGTTCTAATCCCCCCCTAACGACTGGAAGACTGTTTCATCAAAGTGACGATCCGTAAATCAAGCGAAAAATAGATCGCCTGTCAAGGGTTCTACATAGCAAACTTATAGTTGGAGACTTATGTCCAACACAAATATATATATATATATATATATATATATATGCATTCGTTGTAATGACTCATGTTGATACGCTATGGCGGCGCAATTGGCACATAAACCGCACACTCAAATATGCATAAGTACGAAATAGACTCGAACCCAGTCACTAGCTGTAACGCAAATCAAAGTTGAGTGGCTGCTATGAGTCGTAGACGAATTAGCATAGCTGCATGCGATATTGCATAACCCAAGCAGAAAATATTGGTGCGCATTACCAATGTCCGGGCTACCATCGTAGTCGTTTAATGGTGGCTTTTCCGCGAGACCAATTGGGTGTCTTCATGGGAATATGATACTTGATATCAATACCCAATTATATGCAATAGTCATCGAGAATTTTCAATGTAAACTCTCTAGCATTTTCAAGTCGAATTGACTGAACGGGATGATCCGGGTAGTGAGCCCGTAGCCATATGATTTGGGCTAGGAGTGCATCTTAAGCAGCATTACCAGTAGACGATAGTGCGTCACGTGACCAGCGTGTCCACATATCAACCAACAACATAAAACATCTAAGCAGTCCGCAAGTTGGTTGAATCGATCTACAGAATCCCCTTGGATTCTTTGTAAGAATGAAATTATTCCTTTAGTGTCCTTTGCATAGGATGATAGTGATCCTTAAAAAACAAGCTTTAAAGAACGAAAGATTGGTCGTATAATCAACCAATGAAGGTTTTGGTTGAGCCAGAATGTCACAATTTACTTCGAGAAGTAGAGAGAGGAGCCAAGTCTCCATACATGGCGTCAATGCCATGTATTGGCCGCAGGGGGTAGGTGGTGCTAGCCATGTGTAGCCAGTCTTGCACAATCATGGCCCCATGAGGCGCATGTGCAGCTCCTCGAACCAATTCTTGGTCCTTACTTCTTTTCGTTCTGAAAAATGGATGTCCGTGTGAAGTCTTTAATACACGGATCATCATGTCACGACCTGGGTGTCCCAAATGGTCATGCCAAAGCCTGTATGTGTCAGAATCCCATAAATCATCTCTCATGACATGGTTGGATTCAATGACTCGAATAGTGGTTGCATACAACCCACTGGAGCGACACATAAGTTTCTCTAATACTCGTTTATGTCCGTAGTCATTAGGGGTGATGCAAATGAACTCTTGTCCATTCTCACTATGTGTTTCCACATGAAAATCATTGACTCTTATATCTTTCAAATAAAGTTCGAATTAAGGTATGTCCAAGACATTAAGTAAAAGAATCGACACTTTATTAATAGCCAATGATTACATCAAAGTTTCTTAACCAAAGTCTAATCCAAAAATAAAAGTCAAACTTAGACATATTGTAGTCACTCAATCCGTTCAGTGACTCCAATCAAATATGACCAGGAAAGTAGGAAGAGATGTCGGTGGAGCGAGGCTCTCTTAAGTACCACTAATCTCAATTACTTTCCTAGACATCATACTTAATTAGGTGAGCCAAGTGAGAAAGAATTAAAACAAAATGTCATTTATTGATTTAAGGCATAACTACCATTACATAATTCTTGGAAAAATAAAAGACTATTCGAAATAAAAATCTGCGGCATTTTGTCTTCACCGCCAGATTTAAAGTATTTTTGAACTCGATGTCTTGATCACTGTGAGGCAGCTACCTTCTTAGGTACATTGCAAATTCAGGCCCATTGATCAGATGTTCCATATCAGAAATAGATACCATGAAGAGGATTCTCCCTTGATTGAGGCGAATTGGTGCAATGTGTATGGTCCTGAGGACCTAAGGCGTTGGAAGATTATGACCATGGCCAATGTTGGCTCTATGGTTTCCAAGCCTTAGTCCCTCAAAATCACGGCTCCTACAGTGGCGTGATTGTCACCTTTGGCGACTACCTTCATGAGCATTTCGATCATATGGATCATGACGTCTATGGCGACTTTCTCTAGCCATGGGACGATGCTCTGGATAGCTATCTTGAAGGCTATCAATTTCTCTTCTCACAAGCTCGTTGTCTTGCCTTTCAGCAATTTCCATAGCTTCAATAAGCTTTTGAAAGCTTGTGATCTGTCTTGCATTTATATGAGTCCGAAATAAATCACTGGACCTCATAGCATAGACAAGGAAGGTATTGAGGGTTTTCTCAATCAATTGTTCTTCTGTGATAGTCTTGCCACAGAAGCGCATCATTCCTGTGATGCGGAGAGCTTCCGAATAAAATTGTATGACTGTATCAAAGTCAGAGAAGTGAAGATCATTCCATTTTGCTTCTAAATTCGGAATGATGGAGTCACGAACATTGCCATAACATTCATGAAGCGCTTGCCAAAGCTATATGGCGCTATCCTCATTCATGAACTCAAACTGGAGGTCTCTATCCATATGACGCATCATTAGGGCAAGCGCCCTGGAATTGTCAATCTCAGTTTGAGTGTCTGAAGCAGTTCCTTCATAACAAAGCTCTTGGATTGTGTGCAATAGATCACGGGAAATAAGATGGAGCTCAACGTCCTGAGCCCAGAATAGGAATCTTTTGCCTGCATAATCCAATGGAACAAAATCAAGTATGTTCAAATTTGATATCCTGAAAAAGGGTGAAACAAGAACGAATTAGTTTCGGAGCTAAACTTCCACGAGAACTAATAATAATAAGATTTCCGAGCTATGCTACCAAGAAATCAATTTCCAAGAATAATCGGATTAGACCAAACAATGATGTTTTAATATGGTCACAATTAGATGCTTACGGATGCTCTTAGTCTGAGCATTATGAACACTCTTAGTTCATACTAACGCTCTTAGTTCATACTAACACTCTTAGTTCATACGAACACTCTTAGTTCGTTAAGCGTGAATCCCCACAATTCCGCTTATTAAATACTCAAAACCATGTTCATATTATACAAATCCTGCAGCAAAATAAAGGAATTTAAAAGACAAGAAAGCATGAACTTTAATCGTAAAAACTTCCTTGGTAATTTGAAGCTTTGCTTCACGATTCTTTATACACGCGCTTGTTGATGCAGGTATGTAGCTAAATTAGGATTGCCAGAAATTGGCAGTTGGTGGGCTGCACTTCTCCCTTTTTTTTCTTTTTTTTTTCGGCCCAGTCTTTGATATCAGCAGTTTTTTTTTTCTTTTCTTCTTTTCTTCTTCTGGACCCACTCCTTCTCCCTCCTTCTACGCGTCTTCTTCTTCTTCCTTCTGTTTTCTGGGTTTTTTTTTCTTTTGACAGCAGGAGTTGCTGCTGCTTCTGGACTACTGTGTTTGGGAGTTGCTGTTGCGGGGATACAAGGCTGCAGAGCTGCGGGGCTGCTAAGCTGAAGGGTGTGGCAGGAAGCAGCGCGGGCTGCTGTGCAGGTTGTAGGCAGGTGCACAGGCAGCAGGCATGTGGCAGGGAGGCTGCGGGGACTTGCGGCATAAGGCAGGAGCAGCAGGGGCTGCGACAGTGGGCTGCAGATTTGTGAGGAGTAGGCGGGCCGGGCAGCAGCGCACAAGGGAGGCAGTGGGTTGCAGTGGTACAGGCAGGTGGCAGCGTGGGTTGCAGTGGCGCGAGCGGGTGTGCAGTCGGATAGGGCTGCAGGTGGGCTGGTGTACAGGCGGGTGCGTAGGTGTGCAGGGCGAGCTACAGGGGGCTGGGGCAGCATGGGCTGTAGGAGGCTAGGCTGTAAGAGGCTGCGGCAGGAGGTAGGCCGAGCTAGGGTTTTTTGTGGGTAAGGAGGGCTGCGGCAGATTTTTGTGAGAGAGAGTTTTTAGGTTTTTTTTCTTTTGGGTTAGGGTTAGAACCCGTGCTGATAACATGTTGTAGGAGAATTGTAATTGTGTTTATTATTGATAATAGGAGCCCTTATATAGGGAGTTACAAGGTACACAAAAGGTAATCCGAATACAATTGAATACCTAGAACATTTTCTTATTACAACTCTAAACCCTAGTTTGAAGAAGCTCACATTATGTCGACATCCTTCAACATCAACAAATTTTTTATTATTTTATTTTCTGAGACGTTTTCCCCTAGAATTAGCTATCCATAAGCAAGTATGAACAAGATGTAGAACATTTAGTAAAGTCTGTCAGCACCGATAGTGATGAGGCTGGAGAACTAGAGGATTAGTGAGATTCTTGTTGGTCGAAAGTTGAAACCAAGGTAAAGCATTGGAATTATCAACCAGACCTTTTTCGTTCCAAGTACGAGAAGACAACATAAGAAATCATATCTGATATGGCGACATGTGTACCTCTTATCCGATACGTTTCATAAGACTTCCGTTGTAAACAAGGAGGAGATGTATGATTATAACAGTTAACTTCCATAAGTCAATTTGCAGTACAACCATGGCATTGACTTCATTAGCTATTCCCAGCTCTCTGGCTTCATCAACAAAATATATCCTCAAAGAGTACAATGACCTTCACCAGTCACACTCTAGCAGAGACCTATGCAATCTTGCTAGTATCCAGGGAAGGTTTTCTTCAGCCGATAACCAGATTTGTTATTGCATCAACCGTAACCATGCAACATCAACAGAACCAGAACCAAAGAAGAGTCCTTTCGTGCGAATTTCCTCGTTTCAAAGTCGGGGTTCTATCATTCCAAATTTGCTACGATCATATTCATTTGATCCAAACTCGAGTAAGCATATGAACATAGTGGAGAATGACAGAAATGAGGTGGAGAGCTCTCGGGAGAGCAGTGAAGCGGAGGAACTAAAGAGAACCAGTTGGGTGGAGAGTCTTGCGGAACTCGGCAGAAACAACTGGAAGAATATTTGGCAGCAAAAAGTGGTTGGGGGTGAAGACAACGACTGTGACGAGGAAAGGAAACGCAGATCATATGATCGTGACCTTTTCTCGAGATTTTTGGTTAGAGTACCATGGTCAGATACCAAATTATTCTCTCAGCTAGCCTTCTTGTGCAACTTGGCTTATGTGATACCAGAGATCAGGGTATGTTTTTGTTAACACCATACAGTTTACAACATGATTTACATTCAAAATGTTGTTATATATATAGCTAATCAGACCTGGTCATAATTAATGCGCAGGCCACGGATTTAAAGAGATACTATGGCCTACAATTTGTAACATCTTCATTAGATAAGCAAGCAAAGGCAGATAGAATTGTGAGTATCAAATCAAAACGTGATCAGGACTCTACTGCAGTGAATTCTATGGCCTCAGCTGCAGCTTATCTCCGCTCAGTAAGCAAATCACAGCAGGAGGTTGCTGGAGAGAATTCACGCAGAAATGGAGGGAGCTCACCCCAAAATCATAAGTCAGAGATAGATGCTTCCCTTACAGCATCAACAATGACGTTGAGGCTCACAGCAGGTAATGAGGAAAAGCAAGGAGCAGCAAAGGATATTCAGTCACTGCACTCCTTACCTTGTGAGTGGTTTGTTTGTGATGATCCCACTACATATACTCGTTTCTTTGTGATTCAGGTATGTATTCCTAGCTCTTCATCCCACACTGTCTGTTATGCCACTGATTATTCTACCATTATTTAGCAATATCTTCACAAGTCGCACTAATCTTCTAAGTTTCTAAATAAAGAGGATGCTATTTTTGTTTCTTGACTTGCAGGGTATAGACTCCCTTGCATCCTGGCAGGCATATTTCTTATTTGAACCCATTGAATTTGAGGTAGGCATGGATAATATACTAAGATACAAAGTCTCCAGTGCAAGGAAAGAAAATGAGAAATTAAACGTAACTGATATCCTCATGCAGGGAACTAGTGTACTTGTTCACCGAGGAATTTATGAACTGGCAAAGGAAATTTACCAGCAGTTCAAACCCAAAATAATTTACCACTTGGCAAGATATGGGGAGCAAGCGAAGCTTCAATTTACTGGCCATTGTCTTGGAGGAAGCCTTTCTGTTATAGTCCACTTGATGCTACTGACTAGGAAGCTCGTCAAACCCTCAACTCTTCTGCCTGTTGTCACATTTGGCTCCCCATATGTGTTCTGTGGAGGCCAGAAAATATTTGAGCAACTAGGATTTGATGAGTATGATCACATCCGTTGTGTTATGCTGCCCAGAGATATTGTCCCTAGATCTTTCTCCTCTAACTACCCTAATCATGTTGCAGAAGTTCTTAAGCATTTACACGGTTCATTTGAGTCACACCCTTGTCTAACAAAGAATGTATGTATCAATCTATACAAGCAAATTCATAAAATCCTCCATAAATTTATGCAGTTATGTGTGGACTTAAACTCATATGAAGTTATGTGTTTCTATGCAGAAGATATTGTACTCTCCTATGGGTAGACTATTTATCGTCCAACCTGATGAAAAGTCATCTCCTCCACACCCTCTACTCCCTTCGGGGAGCTCTCTCTATGCTTTGGACATTACCCAATGTGGATTCTCCTCGAATGTCTTGAGGGCCTTTTTGAATTCCCCACATCCACTAGAAACACTAAGTGATCCTACAGCGTATGGTTCGGAAGGTACAATTCTAAGGGACCATGACTCGAGCAACTATCTAAAGGCTGTGAATGGGGTCCTAATTAAGGCTATACAAAAGGAAGGTTGTCAGGAAAGCTAGGAAGGAGAGGAATATCTTTTGGCCTCTGCTTATTTTACCATCTCTAAAATCATTGAACCCTGAAGATGAAAGTAACATTTAGAGCTAGCTACTAGTTTGTATCCTGATAGTTGGCAACTCTCATTCTCTCCTACCTATTTAGCTAGGAGAACTTTCATATGAAAAAGATCAAGCAAAATTGTATATAGCAATATACATGGATTAAAACCAGTAAAACTCTAGAAATATACATGGAATAAAACTATTATATATCGATAAATGTAAATCTTGTCGCAAACAATTTCAAGAGCTTTCATAATTACTCACATAGACAATCAGCATTGACAGAAAACTGTTAATAATCCAATATCTCTGACAAAAAGAAATAACCTGATCCAAGTTTTACTCTTCTTCTAAACATATAGATCATCAAAGTAATTTACTCCAATATCTCTAAAATACGCAATTTTTTTTTTCTAGATGAAACAAATATAAAAAATTTGGCTAAACATACTCAACAAATGGAATATTTTGCCGGTGAATTAGACCGAGTGATGGCTGATGCAGTAGCTAGATTAATTATAAACCCAAGAATGTGCTTGAATAATGTGATATAACTGAAAATCTAGAGCTTATGCCAAAAGAATATATGCATGAATGAAACTAACTTCACAGTGGATACATGAATTATTGATTTGATAGCCAGACATTTCAGGTCGCATTCGCATGATGAATATACAATTGAGTTTCTTTTCCACACTCGATGTCTTGGTAGCAATCATATCCGATCAAAACTAAAAATTGCATCTTCTTATGAATATGGAATAATCATACATTCATTATCAGCAGCATCCAGCGTGTAACAAAAAAAAGTACCGAAAATTGAATCTAAAATGAACTAGCTAGCTCATAGCACCACCAGATCGTCAGCAATGATTGATAAACCACCACTTACAGTTAAAATAAGCCTCATGAACTCTGCAAAGAACTAATGATCATGTCGAGCGAACATCGATGAGTACATAGGGGAGTGCCTGCTGCTGCCTGCAGAAACATCCCTTGTACTATGCAGAAAAATAAAGCCAGAAACTTGGATGGTGGATGATACAACAGAAACCAAGTCAGTGATGAAGGCGGCGAATTCCCGATATAGGTGTGTGCTCTTTCGAAAAAGTACACACACCAATATTGATATTGCATCCTTAAATCTAGCCATCGATCTTTGCTGCTGGTCTGAGCTAGCTAGATTTCAGCTTCTTTTGTCATGTGCACTGACTATGTACTGCTTATTAGTACATGACCAAGCAATATGCGACTTGTAGAGGGTCTAATTACTGAGATACCCTTTTCTTTTATCGACTGAGATTCGACATTTTCTGTACTTGGGGATCATAGTCCTCCTCAGCTCCCACCCTCTTGTGTAACTTGCATTTGAGAGGTTAAACTTCTTTTCTTCTTCAGTTCCTTAAAAAGAAATTAAGGGCTAATATCGTAATTGCGTGGATCGATCAGAGAGAAACAAGCTTTCGTATGAAGATGATGACATTATGGACTCATATCTTTTGCGTATGTAACGTACAAAGATTATAGAAGTCGAGACGCCTCCATTTTCAAAACTCTTGCACGCGGAATGTCGACACACAATACTGTATGCAATTTATTTTATGCTTTGGTGGGACATAATATAGTGTTTTTTTTTTTTTAATGAGACACGATATGGAGTTTGAAAGTGAGAGTTTAAGGGATTGTGAAAATTCACTGATCGTGAAAGCCAACTTGACGTTTAAATCTGTGTTTCTATAGACGAAACACAGAATTTCTAATAGATTTTTTTTTAAATGATTTTTCATAGTCAAAACGCAACACTCGTTGAAAAAAAAAAATTCAAGTTCAATATTTCAATATTTAGCAAGTTTACGCATACTATAAAAGTTATAATCTACAAATACTAAGCTCATAGCACATGTATGAAATTTAAAACATGACTGTATCATATCCAAAGATACCAAACCATCTCAATCCATAATTTTATTCACATTCTTCCATATAATTTAAGCTTCTAGAGCCAATAAAATTCTTAATTTTTTTTTTCTTAATAGAATAGATTTTTTTCCAGGCTCCTCAGATATGATAATGTTTCCCATGCCAACAAAGTGAACAAACACCACTAAACAATTTGATAAATATTCAACAGACATGAGAACTATACTCGTTCATTTACATATCTATTATTTTTTTAATATAATGACACGGAAATTTAATAACATGAGTGCAACTGGAACACAACAACCGTTCTTCCTTTGAGTTTCACATTTTGTTTTTGTTTACTAAGAAATACCAACGGAATCTAGGAACTGTTGGTAAGTTGGTAACCAAGAAGATGGTACTCATGAGTAGAACACCTCGTGAAGTAATTCAGCCTAATGTGAACATTATACATATGCAATTGTTGTGATTCATCATGTTCAGACTCAAACAGTGACGCATTCAACACAATCTCGCCAGGACGCAAGGCTTGGCATTGCCCTTTTAGTGGTTTCTATAAAGAGAACTCTTTACAGCCTTTACACCAAAGAATCAAAAATTTGGTTCCTCAACACATCATGCTGAGGTAACTATTTTCATACAACAAATTTAACATAATGTACACAGACTATATAACTGAAAAATCGAGGAGGAAAAAAAATCCTCAAGAAACCTTGTATTGAACAAAGTAAACCATTGTAGATCATGGAACTAAATTAGGACTGCGGTATCCTTTGAGATTCTTCCACAGCTTGACTGGTAAGGGAAACTCTTTCAAGTGACAATTCTTTGCTGATGAGTCTAAACAAGACTTGAACCAATGCTCTTACTTTTGCTTCTCTGTTTGACAAAATTATCCAAAAGATTTAGCTGTGATCACACTTATCTACACTAGCATATGGTTGTGAAGAATTATATAGTAATGTTTCTTTGCCAAGTATTTTATGACATATTCAAGTATTCCTAGAAGAGAATTTTGCTATTATTATAGTGTGGTCAGCCCCACAGTTGCTCTATGAGCTTATGACTCGGTAATATGTAAGTGAACCAAATGCCATATTGTTTATGAACATTCATTGGGAATTAATGCCCCTGCCCATATTTCACTGTCCACTTTTCAACAGTGTACCATTTGTATTTTGTACATAATTAATAATTTTGGCAAAAAGAAAAGAAAGAAATAAGAAAAGATTATTCTCACCTTGACACTATGAGCTCAGAAAAGGATGGAAATAGAACAAGAAGGTGCGAACGGTCATCGTGATTCTTGTCTCTTGATAGAGCACCTTTCAAATATGGTTGCAAGGGAAGAATGGATGCAGTATCTGAATGAATTACTAGTCGGCCCAACTCTTCAAGAACATATATGATTTCTTCAAGTCTTGCTGCTGGCAATGGGCGTCCACCTGCAGGAATAGTTGGATGGCTGAAAGGTGTACAATCTGGAAGGTAAAATGAACTTAAGAGATCTATGACAGTAGAAGATAATAAGATTTTTTTATTTAAAAGGTAGTATGAGACTAGGAAGATAACTTCAAATAAGTTACACGACGACGTACCTAAATCATTTTCGTCATTCAGAAATCTGCTTAAGATGTATTCACATCTCATCATCAGTATCATGATTGCAATTTTACTCACCTCAGCTCTCGCTGAATTCCAATCATGGTCTTTGGTGTCATAACTGATAACATAATAACACTGTGAGATTACATCTTATTAAAAATAAAATGGATATAAGAAGGCCTATACTTTAAAGGTTAATACTATGTTTGGGAGTCTGGAAGAAAAAATGGAACAAATAAAACATAGTAATGAGCGGGAACACTGGTAGAGAAAAAAGTAGGGGAAAAAAGAAAAAGAAAGAAAGATCACTATGATGATTGTACTCTTCTTTTTAAGTCATCAATCGTTTCCCAATCATCTTTTTTGTTCTTTTGTTAGTCAAATGTTTGCATAAAGTTATCCTAAATAGCAAGAAAATACAAAGGTCGACCATTACTTGCTTGGAGCAACAATGAAATTAACACTATCGGAAGGTGCAGTGTAAGTAGAAGAAAAACTCTATACAACAAATTACCTGCTCAAGGAAAACAACTTCTGTAAGCAAATCAAGGAAAACCTGCTGCAGTGGGAAGGCATACGTTCCACAAAATCAACAGGTAAAGAACCAGTACGTGAAGCACAACGGTCCAAAGTGGAAACGAGACGCTGCAAAATCTGTTAAAGTCAAAGCCATTCTATTAGAACATATTGAAATAGAAGACAGTTGTGAAAGACCCATAATGAAATAACGCCATGCAGGTGATATGTATTTTAACATGATTAAGATGGGGAAAGGACGGTAAATGTGTACACCAAGGACCAGTAGGCAATAAGCTCAAATCTTGAACCCAAACAAACAATATATGACCAAAATAACCAGTAGAGGTTACAAAATAGGACAAGATATGGGAACCCTCCATCAGGCTCATATCACAAGAGGTTGAAATTGGAGCAATTTGAAGAATTAGAAGCCTTTGTGCAATTCGCTTCTGATCTCGAGAAAGCTACTCAATAAATTGGCAAGAGGTCAAGGATTACATGAGTTGCTCAAACAATCTCAGTAGCCCATTAGCGGTTACTATTGTATTTTTCTACAACATAATTCAACACTAAGATATGCCTAAAGATGTTACTACCATCATCCAAACCCGTTACTATTAACTCATCTGAGCATCAACACTAGGCACTAGGCACTGGCACTAAACAGCATGCAATATGTAGACTGTTAGAACTATACATTATGAGAATCTACTATCAGCATTATGTCAGGTGAGAAAAATTACATCGGTAGGTGCATCAATTGGTGACTTCAAAATCTTGTCGCCAAGAATGTGCAAGATAGTCATCTCAAGGGACTCGTCAGCTTTTACATCCACTGTTGAGAAGGAATCAGAAGGAAGAGCTCGGCCACAATAACCCACAAGGAATACTTCATAAACATCGGCAACTTCCTTCCATATACGTGTTCTTGCAGGCTTACTAGCACCTGAATCTGATCCAGCATTTACAGTGGAGTTGCTGGCATCATCAACAAGAATGCGATTGAAGCCTTCGACAGCTAATCTCCAAAGAGAACCATCTGGATTGTCTCTTCTTGTAGTCATACACCTGAGACAAAAGTATGATGCTGTCATTTGCTAGTGAAAAAGCGTTTAATTATGAAAACAAGATCAACCATAACAGGTATTATCTGACCAAATCTTCCCAACTATGCAAGTCGTTTTGTTTTATTTTTAACTTATCATATGAATGATATACAGAGCATACGATAGTCTTTAACAAGCCCGCCCTTAATCCATCTATTAGACAAGGGCAGAGAAACCTTTCTTCTTCACCTACAATAAGGATAGTTAATAGGTCCTTGTAATAGTAGATTAGGCAGATTACAACAGGTCTTGCCCGACTTTTCACTTTCCAGAGAGTTTAATATTAACTTATACGCCTCAATTCCATAAAATGTCTCTTTCTGTCAACCTTTTCTAAAGCAGTCTATTCGCAGCACAATAAATTTAGCATTAGACGAAAGAGCCTTCAGTACCTCCCAAGACTTTGAATAATTTCAGGATACAAGATATACTTTTCAACTACTGGAGCCCGTAGGAAAAGATCTACCAACAAGGGAACAAGCTTTTCCGCAAACATATAATTAGGAATGCTGGCTGTTACGGATGTCTTTAATCTAGAACTAGGAGAATCTCCTACTCCTGGAGTCATCGAAGCCGTCCCATTAGGTCTTTCATGTTTTATTTTCAAGTGAGTATCTGCAAAAGTAAATTCAAAATTTTCTTTAGCTACAGTTGACAGTCAAAGGTATTGGGAGAAAAGCCAATTCTATACCTGGAACTCGGTCACTAGTGCTAGCTTCCTCTGCTTCATCTTCCTCAATTTGTACGGTAGAATTCAATCTTGGCAGAAATTGAGAAAAATCCCGAAGAAGAATAAGCCACATTGAAGAAATGTGCTCTGTTGGACATAACATTGGAATGATCTCGAGCACAGTACGTAGTACAGGTGGAACATTTCCCTGGAGAAAAGTGAGAAGGTCATTTTCTCATAATGCCATATAAGATGGATAAAACCTTATCAATTTGTTCCCTGGTACTGCTGGTAGTAATAATGTATGATCTAAACTTTCCTGATAGCTCATAGCTATAAGGAGAGTATCCACTATTCGAAAGCACAACAATGACACTGAGACAGGGTTCTCTTGAGCTACTTTTAGGGTGATAAATTATACTACAATATATATCAAGGATGTTCATCTGGTCATTAGGTGACCAAGGATTTTGTGGTCACCCCCCCCCCCTGGATATAATATCAAGGGTTGAAATTAAACATTTTAAATGCATGCATCAAGCCCTTAATTAAATCCAAGGTGGATGATAAATTATACCACAATATATATCAAGGATGTTCATCTGGTCATTAGGTGACCAACGATTTTGTGGTCACCCACCCCTGGATATAATATCAAGGGTTGAAATTAAACATTTTAAATGCATGCATCAAGCCCTTAATTAAATCCAAAGGTGGGTGACCAAAAAATCCTTGGTCACCTAATGACCAGATGAACACCACTCCATTATATATAAACGATGGTTAGTTTAGTGGTTTTGGGTGGGGTTAAGAAAGCAATTATCACTTACATATTCAGTTTCACAGTTATCGTTGGCAACTATGGCATCTTTCATAGCCAAGCGTATGACTGCAAGCAACTGTGTATACAACCGATCATCAAACATCCTTTGTGCTTGCACATATAGTTCCCCTGTTAGAAGTTCAAAAAGCCACATAAAAAGATGGTTTACTTAATCGGAAGGTAAGAGTAGCAAACACAAAATTGGATGTGCAGCTATGCTAAGCATGTTAAGAGTTTAATTCATGATAACGAAGGGCATATATCTGGATTGATATTTCATTGCCTCCACCATCCATTCATGTATGTTTAACAGAGTCGAGTTGAATTAAAGCATTACCAAGACTCTGCAAAATCTCCTGCTTCACCTTGCTGGCTGCATTTCCACTCAGGTTTGTTGAATTTTGAAGAACAAGCTCGTAAACATCAAGTACTGATTCAAGATAAGGCATCGGCAAGTTCCCCTGATTGACATCAGATACGAAATGACATTCTGTTAAATTGTTCTCATAAAATTGCAGGAAGCATGCTTCTTTTGGAATTCCCAATTTAATTTCTGTACTTTACTTTTCATATTTAATACAATATTATTCGTTCTTACATAAGGGAAAACAAACAAAGATAACAGAAAAATTAGGAGAGACGAGACAATTATAAGAACCTAGTTCACAAACATAAGAGTAACCTAGTTCCTTAAATTATCATCACCTTGGAAGAATGAGAAAGAATAGGTGTCTGTAAGCAATTTATTGCAGCAAGCGCAACCTCTTTGCTTCCATTTAATACACTATTCTTCACAAATAAAAGCAAAGACTCCCATCCTGCAGGGTGATACATCAGGTGTTATCTGTAGGATTGGCATCAATATTAATATAACAACAAATATCTCATCTATCAGATTCAAGCGTAAGTTACCTGACCAAAAATTGCTTAAACTTCTAAGAAAAGGAAAGAATGAGCGTAGAATACGGGCTACGCCACCAAGGACAAGTACTAACGTCTCATCCCACTGTTTCTGAGCTGTGTTGCGACTGCAATTTCATCCAATAACAAAATTACTAAATGATTTTAAAAATTTTCCTTATTGATGAATTGTAGATTTAGTCGGTAGTATTTCTTTTTTTCAAAGGAAGGAAAGAGTATATCTCTCTCTAAAGCTATATACCTGTGATGTATGAGCATATGAACTGCTTTTCCTCCTCGAGTTCCAAGTTCTTTCCCATGCCATTCATCTTTCGATGAAGTTGCAGCCTGAGGACAAGCAATTCAAATCACATCAGTCCATGACCAGATAAGTCTTTTATATCTTTCACAACTACTTTAACAAACCATGTGAGAAGCACGATCAAGTGTAGTAACAAACCATGTGAGAAGCACGATCGAGTGTAGGAAACACATAATTCCAAAGGCAATCTTCCCACATGCTTTTCGAAAGTTTTTGCCCGTGACTTCCAAGTGTCTGAAACAATGTCCTGACCGCTGAATTTCTAACCTGAAATAAAAAGTTCAGTATCAATGGTGGAATAAACAGCTATTCCAGTGATACTGCTCAAGCTCCTTCATGGGAGGGGCTATATAGTACAATACAAAGGTCTGAAAACAAAATCAGATTTAACACTGTAAAAATTCATTAAATAAAGGGTAAGAGCTGAGTATGATATTGTATTAAAAATAACACAAATTCAACAAAAATCAAATCTTTATATGATATTGTATTAAAAATTACCCAAATTCAACAAAAATCAAATCTTTATGTATATATATAGCCACAGCTTAAGAGAAATTTACACTATCATGGATACTGTCACATGTCCAAGGCATTGAAGAAGGGTTGCAATCTATGTCACTAAGACAAAGAAATACCAAACAATGTAAACAAGACCAAAACATATTTCCAAAATGCTATATAGAATTCAGGCATACTTGCGAGGGGAAAATGAAATTATGCAAAATTTGCAAGAAATATAGATGTTTCTTAATCTACCACATACCAACATGAGAAACCACAAGCATAGAATGAACAAAGAAAGTCGATTAAAAAACATGTTACCCACCTCTGGCCTCTCATCGGCTCCAAGCTTTTGAAGTAATGAGAAAACAGAGAAAAGCAGTCTGTCACTGTCAACTATAGTTAATGAGGGAACTTGCTCATTGGCATTATCTGAGCCATTGATTGTTTGTTCTTTTGGTATGTCGCCATCCAATGGCTTTAGAATAGGATGCACATCAGAAATCCCTGTAATATTTCAGATAGGCTCAGTTTTTGCACATTTTTGACACAGTTTAATTGATGGGCTGACAGCAACAATGATGGTCTAACCTGTTTTCTTCTCCGCCCCAGGTCCATGGATTAGAGCTTTCACAATAAAGTCAGTTGTTGTCCATAAGAGGCCTATTGCTGTCAGACTTATATTCAGCTCTGTCTTTTGAGCACTGTATGCTCCAGTCACATCTACACATCTGCAACATAGATGCATCACTCACAATCCTATTAGGTGTCCAATTGTGGTAATCATAGTTGTTCATGTTGCAGGACCAACGCTGAGCAATTGTTACACTTATATAAATCCACATATACTTTTCTCTATGCACAAGTGTGTATGTGCATATGTGTAATGGCCAAAGTTTGGAGCCTTACACTTGAAGGCAGTCTGCAGGTATAGTAGAAAGTCCGTCATTCATAATCACCCGCAGGCACTACAAAAAAGAACATGCAAGGATATTGAAGCTACATGATCGACAAGACCACTAAATATAATAATATATATAGTTCTTCATAATAGCATGGTTCTGTTGGACTGAAGTAAGAGCAGCTGTCAGGTTGCAAACACAAGGGAAATCTAGTAATAAACAGATATATATATATAGGGCCCTTCTAGTGAGGGATCCCTTTTTTTGGTCTTTTCTAAGGATAGGCATTATACAAACCTTTCGATTACATTTTGACATCTCAACCATTCAGTTTTTGGGTCATAATGTGTAGATCATTTCTGCAAATTTTCAGCCAAATTGATTATCGTTAAGGCATTCAAAACTGCAATTTAAAATTATAAGTATGAACGGTTCAAGTTTGACAGATTTGGTTCATCCATTGATTTAATCTAGTTTGATATCTTAACGATCACCGATTTGGCTGAAAATTTGCAGAAATGATCTACACATTATGACCTAAAAACTGAACGGTTGATATGTCAAAATGTAATCGAAAAGTTTGTATAATGTCTATCCCTAGAAAAGACCAAAAAAATGGATCCCTTAGTGGAAGGGCCCTATATATATATATATATATATATATATATATATATAAGACATAAGAGAGGCTACAATCTGCAACTAGTTGTCGAACAATCTTTTCTGGGTCAGATATTATGAGAGAACAAAATTCAAAATCATTAAGGATGGCTCCAAAAATCGTTTATCATGGAGGTGTAAGGGCTCCAATTAGATTCTTTGAGAGTTGCCCTAAGAAATTCTGAAGAGTACCACTGTAGCAGTGCCTACTTAATAGACTTTTTATGTTTCAAAATAGATTTCGGTGCACGTCTGTGTTCCATAAGGAGAGCTCCAAATTACGTAATTCATTTCCCAAATAGCTCAGATCTTTTACTAACCTGAAAGCCCAGAGTAATGAGTTCCTTATCTGAAGAGTCCGCTACAGACCTTACAAAATAAAATACATAGGAGACTGAAGTGAAACAAAATAGAACCACAAACAGAACGAATGACTGGAAAGGAAAGTAAATTAAGGCAACCTCAACATTTCAAGAATATTTGGCCAACTGTAGTGTAATTTCTCCCCATGCCTCTGTAAAATTTAGTGGTGTCAGTAATAAGACTTTATGAACACAGGCTAGGGACCAAGATACACTACACATACGAAAGAAAACATGAAATAATTTCATGTAAATTACATATTACCTCTAAAACATGCAGAAGAATTTTCAAAGATCCAGTACGTGAGTCAACACTTTGAGTAGAAAGATAAAGAACCCTTAGTGGAGATATGACAGCACACTCAAGTGATCCCAAATCTGTAACCCCAGTATCCATCTGTAGAGGTATGAAAATGACAAGTAGGTCATTAATTCAGTAACTAATTTCACTCGGCCATAAGGAGGTGAAAGTTCTCACACTCTGAGATGAGCCATTGAATCTGCTTGTTGTGTTGTCTGGGAACTTGTCTGAACCTAAAACAGCACATATTGATTCATCTAATGCATCAAGGGCCATGTTACGTAAATGCTGGTTAGAATTTTCTGCAAGCTGTAAGATATAAAAGTGTTAAACAAGGACAGAGGAAAAAGGCAAAAACAATATGTTTGAAGACAAATTTGACTTTGATCACCTCAAGAAAGTGGCCAACAACTTGATCCCACAATGGCTCCACTCCTGCAATACAGAAGCACGTCAATTACAGATCAAACCAGCAATACATTTTATGCATTCACATTACATATATTCAACTAGAAGGATTCCAGTATATATCATACACCCATTTACAGTCATTTAAACAAAGAAGAAAGAGATGATAATGATTATACTATTAAGATCAGGAAATCAAGTCTTACAGAGACCAATTTCTAACTAGTTTGAATATGGTCCTTAAGAACAATTACCTTGATGAGTCAGAAAAGACAGATTTCATATCAAAAATTCAATACTAAAACAGAACAATAGCTTAGTCTAAGAAATCATCTGCATAAATAAACAAACATATACATATAAAATTACCGATAAAGATAACTGTCAAAGTAGGATTTAAGATATTATAATCTTGTATGTCTCAGACACTTATGCTAAGAAATGAGAAAATGAAAAGGATCCATACTCAAAACAAAGTTTAGTTTAGGGAAAAAAAAAAGGAAAAAAGATGTAAACATTTTCGAAGAACTGTGAAGAATAGAAAAAGAAAAAAAAAATTGTACCAGTGAAGATTCGCTTCAACATTTTTTAGCAACTACTACAGATCTACTACATTTTAGCTTACAATCTGACAAAAGGTGAACAGAACTATTTCACTAGTAAGTTAGTAACACATGCAATGCATACTTTACTACCACATCTTTTTTATCTAAACAATGGTAACACTTGTAGAGCAGCAAACATTTCCTTTGAACAAACCTCTATGGTTAACATACATCACTGAACGGAAAACCATTCAATTATGACTTTGTATTGCAGATTCACTGACATTACTTACTGTGTAGATTATTGACTAGGATGGATATCATTCTCTCCACTGAAAAGTTTATGTTTCCAACTTTTTGACTTGAAGCAGGTACAGATCCATTTGAAATCCCAGCCATGCATTGCTGTGACAGTTGGCCCAGTGCACAAAGAAGGGATTTTACTGCAGATATGTGCATCAGTGCTGAGCTCTCAAACAGCTTTGCACAGTGGAGAAAAGCATAAACTCAGAGCATGCACTGTAGATACTAGATAGTAATCGAAAACACATGTATACAAATATGGAAAGAGCTTCATAAGGACCCAAACAGCTTTCCTATTAGAAAAAATTGGTACTTAAACAAAAACTTATTTTCAATTCATAATGAAAGAATTAAATTATATGAAAATTGGAAGACGGGATGACAAAAAGAATTTCATGAATATGGTTTTAGACAACACTGCATTGTACTTTTACATTTTGTAACACAGGTCCATTAACTTTTGTTAATGAGAAGAAAACGGAAAAGCTTAAAACTGAACAAATGAATTGCCTATAGGTCTCCAGGAAATATTACTTTGAAAGGCTATCAGAAAGGCAAAGGATTTTCATGGTTTACCTGAGAATTCAAGGATGAAAGAATATTTAAGTCACTGGATTGACCAGATGATTCTCTTGTAAGTTTTGGCACAGCCGTGGACACCTCCTGTCAAATCAAAACTATTAAACCGACATAATTAAAACCTTACATCAGGTAATAAATGACTATCTAAGGTAAACAACTATAACTAGACTTGCAAATAAAAAAATAAGAACTGTAGAGTTAGGAAATCTTTTTTTTTTCTTTTTTTTAGAAAGAAAACGAGAATTTATTAGAGCAATGAGCCAGAATGTTAGTGGACAAGAAGTCATCAAGACAACTGCAGAGATATGCATCTCGAGTTAAGATGAATCACCCAATGAAAGCTAAAAGATGCACACAATTGCAATAATTTGCAGCTGATCTTTCGAAAAGGAATTATTAGTACAGAGAAGAAACCAAGCTGTCAGACAGCAAATCACAAACTGATCTGATTGGGAGACATCAATAATTCAATATAGACGTGACGGGTAAATAAGCACACTGGTTATTCAAAAAAAAAAAACACACTACAGAATTGAAGGATTTTTGTTATCACTGTCTGCCTGGTCTTTGTTCAACTGGTGATTTTCTTTCTTCTAATAATCCACCATGGAATTCCAAAGCCCTGTGAACATGCCTATACCTTCAAAACAACAAAGTAACTGAATGACCAGACCTTGCTTGTCCACCACACACCACCCAATCCGCTATGCTCCAGAGTAACCCAGACCCAAAGCATTCCCCCCGCCTTTACTATGTTCAACCATTGGATACTATATTTGATACCCTTGTGTCCATCAGCAAAAATGAACCGGAAGATCTTAGCATCAATTAATACCATCCTCCCCCTTTTAAGGCCATACTAATTTTATGTATAGCAATTAACCATCCAGAAGATCATTGGATTATCACATTAGAATTGAACCTTCTTCAAATGATAGTTGTTGTAAGAAAGGCCAATCAATGCTTCTTTGTATCAAAGTGCATTATTAAACATTTAATTGCAGACATAGACCCATTTAATTTCAAATACAGTTGTATAGGTTTAAAATGAATAAAGAAACTATGGAGGAATTGGTTGGAAGGCCATACAAGTTATTCAATATAATGATCTGTGCACATAGCAATGCAATACAATTCTGAACTGCAAGAATTATTGATAAGCATTTGCCAAGATTACCTGTGTGGTAGCATGCGGAGAATGGATTGCGCGGTCTAGGGCTGCTAGGGTTTCTAATACCTGCAGTAAATTAATGGCAAAGATGATATAAGTATGCATTCTATGTTTTTCTAGACGAACACGAAAGTACACCAACATACCAAAACCCAGGATGGGCCCAACACATTGTGTAATCTATGAGCAATGTTGAAGAGAGTTCTTAAGGCCTGAATAGGAAAATAAAAATTTTATCAGTATCCATGTACAAATTAATTATGACAACACACACATGGAATAATTGTAACAATAGCATTGTATACAGAAATAAAATGGACAAAATATAATATGCTACTGAACCTGACTGTATACCTGGACATTCTTAGGGGTGAGAACAACACTTTCCCTTTGATCAACTACTTGTTCAGACCGTTTGGACCCAGGAGATTGTAAAGTAATGCTGAAATCTCAATGTAAACCCCGGAGTTTAATATTCTCAGTTGCCTAATTAAGACATGTACTTAAAACAAGATATCTAGACAAGGTTACCTCCTTTTTTCTGCTTCAACGGGGAAAATGATTGTAAATTTGCAAAGTGATGCTAAAAAGGAGTTCAAAGGTTCTACAGCACCAAGAACTCCGCATGCCTGTATTGCAAGCACAAGCAAACCATCATTCACTTATCATAATTTAGAACAAAGGGAGTCATGAAACTTTGGCAGGGAAATACACGTCAACAACAGAAAAGAAAAGAAAAATAACTTGAAAAACATGCGGGGTAAGGGGATTAAATAGTTGAAAATGGTAGACAACACGCCAAGTTAATAAGTCAAAGTTTTTGTTACCTGGGTGAAGGCCTGATATCCCTTCAGTATTTCCAACACAATAGCCTCACCTTGTGACCTTCAATTCAAAGTTTATTTCACGAAAGTTATTACTTAGAAGAAATAAGGCAAAATTTAATATATGTACATGCTTTATCAGAAGAGTCCAACCTTGACAAAATAAAGGAGAATGCATCTAGTATCGTCAACCATAATGAATCAACCATTGAGAGACAGAGAAGAGCAGCATTTCCAGTCTTCTTTGCAGGTGGATCATAGTCACATCTGGGGGATTCAATCTAGTAGACAGGGCTTTGTCACATAAAATGTTACTCTTAATTCAATGGCTTTAAGAATATTAGAATGTCCGAAAAAAGATGATAAATACCTCTCCGGAATCTACTGCTTCATCCGTCAATGTAGCTACTGTGAAGACTACACCGAGCAGACCTTCGACTGCCAAGGTTATACAATGAGCTTCACTAGCAACCAATACTGCAGCATTGGATGCATCATTATCAAGGCTCCACTCAACTCCTGTATATCGTGAATATGGTTAACTTGTGCAGCGAGGAATAGAACAAGAGATGAAGTGCAATATTCTTGTAGGCTTATATATATACCTTACATCCAAAAGAATTTATACTTGCACAAGTTGTAACACACAAATCAAATCATATTCTTTTAACCAATCATAATCTACCTTTAATGCACATTGTTTCCCATAGGAAGCCAATCGTGAATTGTAAGGTAAAAACTTGAGGCCTTAAAGGGCAGAGCATTGATAGCGCACCAATGGACACCCAATGGATCAGTCCAAATCAATGCCTTAAAAAGAACGACCAGTCTATGGTATTTTAAAAACAAAGTAGGTCACTGCAAGTCCTATATTTAGCTTGAGCAAAGCCTGCACTTAAGCCTGCCCCAACAAGACTTTAGGCGACTAAGAGCGTTAAAATATGTGTCCTAGGCTCAGATACCCTTAATTAGTTCAAAATGTATCAAACTGAAAGCCAAAACCTCTTTTACAATATGTTCAGTTTTAGAATGGTGAGTTCCAGATTAACAAATTCTTAAGTTGTAAAAAGCATCTGTTGGCAAATTATTACCAATAGCAGTCTTAATAATAATCAGTAATAATGATATGATGTTCTAACTCAAATTCATAATAACAAATTGTCAATCAGAACACAATACCTTCATTTCACTCATTAATTCAAAGAAAATCATAGCGTCTTTGTGGTGTTCTGGTTGACGTCAGTTTAATTGTTCGAAATGATAATATAATACGTGATTTACCTTTAGCTTTGCTGTTAAACATTCCTGCAACAGCTGCGAGGCTCTCTTCACTAGTCTCTTGAACCTGTAGTGTTTAGGTTTCTCAGCCAATGGCATATATGTATGAAAGATGGTATTAATCTACATTATAGTTATATTATATGTAAGAACACAGGCCTTATTCTTGTAAAAAGCACAAAGACCGTCTACACTATAAAATTTGAGATGCAACTGAGCTGACAAGAGAAAGCACTGCCAACTGCAGATAAACCTCACTGCATTGAAATACAAACACTAACAAGATCTGACATGAATTCCTTGGGTGGGGCAAGTTGTAGAGTAGAACATGCTCATAACTGTATCAATAAAGATATGGGAAGAACGATTTCACATGTAAGACATTTAAGGCCTGTTTCAAACATGCTTCTGAGATGGCGTGCAGTTCGTCTCAAGACATACAAACACATACAATTACCATGAAAGCAATCTATCCATCTCAAAACATACAAATAGACACATACACCCATCCTGACCAACAACTAAACAATATGGCTAGGGAGTATAAAGAATAATATCTTGCCTGTACACTTGAAACTACTCTAGCAAGAGCTTTCACCATGCCCTCCACAACGTTGGTGTTCTTGGGATTCCTACATGAGGATGAGAAAAAACAATTTATACACGCTAATGCTTTTGAGAAACTTCACTTTATAACCAAGATTTGAAACAAAACTTGCATTAAAAAGAAATTAACTTGATAACTGAATAGTGCTTTGGATTCCTACAAGAGGATGAAAAAAATCAATTTATACACAATGCTTTTGAGAAACTTCACTTTGTAACCCAGATTTGAAACATAACTTGCATTAAAAAGAAAATAACTCGATAACTCAACAGTGCTTAGGATTCCTACATGAGGATGAAAAAAATCAGTTTGTACTTTATACAAAATAATGCTTTTGAGAAACTTCACTTCATAACCAAGATTTGAAACATAACTTGCATTAAAAAGGAAATAACTCTATAACTCAATATGATAGATATTCTCCCTGAAATAATCATTTCTTTCTTAGATGTCAACAATTTTGTTTTAACCAATAATAACCTTAATAGGTCAATGCTTGCCTTCCGATGAATGAGGAGGAACTTCAACTGACCCAACTCTAGCATGTATTAGACATCAACCTGACCCTTCAGAGGTCTAGTCTAGTCTAGTCTTCAAGCACCCTATGATTCAAGCATATCACAGGCTAAAAAATAGAACTTTCCTCAAAAGGAAAGAAAAAGAATACATGACAGTCAACAATGAGTTTGCCACAATCATAACTCCAGGTAAAAGAAGAATGATTAGTGCACGCTTTAACCTAGAAAAGATTCAAAAAGACAAAACCTAGAAAAGATCAAAGAAATCTCTAGTCTCATTAGTAGCCAACATTCTGGCATACATGAAAAGATATTAAGGTGCAGAAATAACTATCTCAGAAGATCCTTAAAAGCCCTCAAGGAACTTATGTGCTCAAGAGCAAAATGCATAAAAGGACGTGTGACTACAGGGGTTAAGTAGGATGTCAGTACACTAGCTAGAATACCTTGTGAAAATAGATTGGGCCAAATTGTGATCAATGAGATGAAATTTATACCAAATCAGGAGGGGCCACTGTGCATGTAACAAATTGCATAGAGCAATATGCGCGCACACACACACACACGTACACAATTCACTCATCCTATAAACCAAAGAATAAAGGTGTGAAAATTATTACAAAAGGATAGATAAGGTAACTGCAAACTTACATATCAAAGTTTCGGAAAAGAATCCGCAATGTCCTTGCCTCCACACAAAAGCCCTGTCCAAAACTATGAACATTACAAAATACTCACAGTACTAAAGGATCACATAACGTTTCATATGTAATGCAAGAAATAAAGAAAAAAGATATGTATATGTTGCAATGTCAAGTTACCCTCAGGATCTCAAGAACAAGAATACGATGCCATAATGGCAAATCAAGAAATGTGACCTTCACCAACATACTAAGGAAGACCTGCAGTTGAATAAGTTTACATATAAGACAACAAATGGAATTGGGATATTAGTTGTGCATTGATGCCACAGAAAACAATTTTTTTAAAGAAAGAGATGATTGGGAAATTAAACGAAGAGTCTAAGGAGCGAATAAGGAGCGAAGAGTCTAACTTTTTTTTTTTCCTTAAAATCAACGGTGACTTGTGAGGACAGAATAAGGAGCGAAGAGTCTAACATGCTAAAACATGAAAGTGCAGATTGATCATGAAAAAAAAATGCTAGCAAATGGGAAGGGGTGAGTTTGAAATGAAAATGGGTCCCAACATTCTGGCAACTCAATAGCAGATCTCAGAGGCCAAAGTGTGAGTTTAATAGTGTTAAAGATACTCAATCTTCCTCAATCACTAGCCATTAATATGGCTATAATGCTGTGCATTAATCTAGGATCAGTTTTGCTATTGTTATAAATATAGATAGCTGTAGCATATATTGTTGTGCATCAATCTAGGATCAGTTTTGCTATTGTTATAAATTTAGTTATTACAGCATTGTAAAACTGATGCTGCTTCTCCTATATATTGTAAACATTGTAAATGCACAAATCAATGAAAATACAATTCTAACATGGTATCAGTAGTCTAAGGTGTCAACTTAGGTGTCAACTTTCCTGTGTCTTCTTCCTGTGTTTTCTTCCAATCTCACCCTCCTTATCTCCATGGCCTCTTCATCGTCCAACCCTCCCTCTCAAAACACTGCTCAATTCACCAAACTTACAGAAACAAATTATCTTGTCTGGCTTCGTCAGCTGAAACCATATCTTCATGGTGCGAAACTCTGGGGCTATATAGATGGCTCTATCCCTGAACCTGCTGCCACCAAAACACGACCTGCAAGTGATGGCCAATCTGCCGCAACCATCCCTAATCCTGAGCATGAAACCTGGTTCACTACTGACCAACAAATTGTCAGCATCCTCACCACTTCCCTTTCTGAAAATGTGGCACGTCTCACCATTGGCTTCGATACATCTAAAGGGATATGGGACTGCCTCGCTCGCCATTTCTCCCAGAAGTCTGTTGCCAGTGCCACAAGTCTCAAACTTCAACTCTTTGATCTTCAAAAGGGTTCTCAATCTGTTGATGAGTACCTCCAACAAGCCAAATCAATTGCTGATTCCCTAGCCTCGATTAATCAACCCGTCTCTGACGCTGATCTTGTTGTTGCCACACTTCATGGACTTGGACCAGATTACCTAATGCTTCGTACTGCCCTTGCTCAATCATCTTCTCTTCCAGATTTCTCTGAACTCCGAGCCCGAATCCTCTCTTTTGAGGCTCAGCAAACCCGGTCACCAGATTCTAACACTGCCTCGGCCTTGTTTCACCATGGATCCAACCCATCTGCACCCCCCCGTGGCCCTCCCCCTCGCCGTGACGGCCGCCGGCCTTCATATGGCGGGCGCAACAACCAGCGCTACCGTCGTGGTGGTGCTGCACGTCCTCAGTTCCAGAACTTTGCGTTTACTCCAAACGCACATTCCTCTACTTCATGGCCAGCTCGCCCAGCATGGTCAAATGGGCTTCTTGGCCCCGGGCCACAATGGTGTTTTAATTGCAACACTACTCAGCATGGATTGAATCAGTGTCCACATCGTTTTTCCGGCCCAGCCTCTGCTCCTCCATTTGCGGGTGCACATTTTCTTGGTGATCCGAATTGGTATCCTGATACCGGCGCTACCCATCACATGACAGCCATGCCTCTTCAAAATTCTCAGCCTTATGGTGGTCCACACAATGTCTATATGGGTAACGGTGATTCCATGCCGGTTTCCCATTCTGGTAGTTTTCCTTTTTCCTTAGGAAACTCTAAATTCTTCCTTGAAAATGTCTTGAGAATTCCCTCAATTCGTAAAAATTTATTGTCTGTCGCTCGTTTCACTAAGGATAATCTTGTCTATTTTTTATTTACTCCTGACTTTTATCAGATTCGTTGCTTACGAACTGGTTGTCTCCTATTTCAGGGCCCCTGTAAAGATGGCCTCTACCCCCTTCTTCTCTCATCTGTTCCCACCATTCCTCAAGCTCTTGCCACCGTTCACTCCTCCCTTTGGCATAATCGGTTGGGTCATCCTTCATCTTCTGTCTTAGCACGATTGGGATCATCTCTTGGTTCGATTGTTTCTTCTAAAGATTTCTGTAATAATTGTGCGCTGAGTAAATCGCGACAGTTGCCTTTCAATTCTAATAATGATCCTGCTACTTCTCTTTTCCATGTAATTCATAGTGATGTGTGGATGTCTCCCACTTCGTCAGTTAGTGGTTTTCGATACTATGTCCTATTTACAGATGAGTATTCTCGCTTTACTTGGGTCTATCCTATGCGCCGTAAAAATGAGGTTTTTACTCATTTTCAGTCCTTGGTTGTCATGATACAAAATCACTTTCACAGTTCCATAAAATTTTACAAAGTGATAATGGCACGGAATACGTCACTAATGCCTTTTCTCATTATTGCAAATCTCTAGGCATTCTCCAACGTTTTTCCTGTCCTCATACGCCACAACAAAATGGCCTTGCTGAGCGCAAACATCAACATATAGCCACAATGACCCGAACTCTTCTCCTCACATCAGGGGTTCCTCACAATCTGTGGGTAGAAGCTGTCCTAACCTCAGTCTATCTTATCAATCTCCTTCCTACACCAGTTTTAGATTGGGCAACACCTTATTCTTGTCTCTATGGACGCTCTCCCCCCTATTCTTCTCTTCGTGTTTTTGGGTGTTCTTGCTTCCCTTATCTTGGTCCCTATGTCTCAGACAAGTTATCCAGTCGTAGTATAGAATGTGTCTTTCTTGGTTATAGTCCTAATCATAAGGGCTATCGGTGTCTCAATCCAAAAACTGGTCGTGTCTATGTGTCACGTAACGTTTTATTTAATGAAAATAGTTTCCCTTTTAAAGATTTGCAGGTACCATCAAATGTTCCTCCTGGTCCACTTCACTTGTTCACATTATCTAGCCCATTGACTTTTCCACCAGAAACAGTCCCTACATCGATCAGTCCCCCTGCTTCAGATCCTCCTACGACCCTACAACTGCTAAACAGCTCCATACCTTCCGCTCAAGCATCTCCATGCAACTCCGACTTCCCACTGTCAATTCCCGCAGGTGACTCCACCGTCACGCCTCCACCCTCACCCTCGTCCGCCCGAACTCCCCTTCTCCAATACACCCGCCGTCGCCCAACGACTGCGCCAGCCAGAGCGCCGCTCTCCCCTCCATCTCCGGCCACCGCGTCGCGCAACGCAGCAGTGCCGCCTATCTCTCCTCCTCCAGCCTCCGCGTCCCCCGACGCAGCTTCCCATCCTTCGTCATCCTCACTGCCTGCGGCACCTTCCTCTCCTCTTTCTAATTCACAAGCTCCTTCTCCTGATCCACCGGTCAATGCTCCTCCACCGGCCCCCGCCCCATCGCATCCAATGGTCACCCGACTTCGGGATGGCATTGTCCAAACCCGTGCACTAACAGATGGTACAGTACGGTACCCGATTCCTCGTGCTCTCCTTCACTTGGTTGATATTGTGGAACCTACTTGTTACTCTCAGGCCTCTCAGAAACCTGAATGGCGTGCTGCCATGACAGAGGAGATCAATGCCTTGTTGAAAAACAACACATGGACTCTAGTGCCTCCTTCTTCTTCACAAAATACAGTGGGTTGCAAATGGGTTTTTCGGGTGAAGCGGAAGTCTGACGGATCTATTGAGCGGTACAAGGCTCGTCTTGTCGCCAAGGGCTTCCATCAACAGCAAGGTATTGATTACGGTGAAACTTATAGTCCAGTCATTAAGCCTGCAACTATTCGTACAGTCCTTTCGATTGCTGTGTCTCGTGGTTGGTCCCTACGCCAATTAGATGTTAAAAATGCTTTCCTTCATGGTGTTCTTACTGAGGATGTGTATATGGTTCAGCCCCCTGGTTTTGTTGATCAGTCTAGGCCTAGTCATGTCTGCAAATTAAACAAAGCTCTTTATGGCTTGAAACAGGCACCTCGTGCATGGTTTCAGCGTATGAGCACCTTTCTTCTTTCTGTTGGGTTCTCTCAGAGTCTTGCAGATTCCTCTTTGTTTATCTATCGTCATGGCCAGCATCAGATATTTTTTCTGCTATATGTAGATGACATTGTTGTTACGGGCAGCAATGTTCAGCTGCTTCAATCCTTTATTGATAACCTTGGGCGTGGTTTTGACATTAAGGATCTAGGACCTTTGCATTATTTTTTGGGATTACAGGTTACAAAACACTATCATGGGCTGCATATTAATCAGCTTAAGTATGCTCATGATCTTCTCTCTAAACATGACCTTTTGCTTAGCAAGCCTGTCAGTACGCCCATGTCTGCCAAGTCTGATCTTCACTCTACTGATGGGGTTTTCCTTGAGAATCCTACATTGTATCGTGAGCTTGTTGGGTCTTTGCAATATCTCACAATCACCCGTCCTGACATTGCTTTTGCTGTTAACTTGGTCTCTCAATTTATGAGTCAGCCTCGTGTTTCCCATCTCATTGCTGTAAAACGTATCCTTCGTTACGTCAAGGGCTCACTTGGTCATGGGTTGTTGTTCACTCCTCAACGACAACCAGTTCATCTTTCAGCTTACTCTGATGCAGATTGGGCTGGTTGTCCAACGTCTCGTCGGTCTACATCTGGCTACCTTGTGTATCTCGGTTCCAATCTCATCTCTTGGTGTTCTAAAAAGCAACCTACGGTTGCACGTTCTAGTGCTGAGTCTGAATACAGAGCTCTGGCTCATGCTAGTGCTGAAACGACATGGTTGGGTTATTTATTGTATGAGCTTGGTGCCACGATCCATTTTCCAATTTTACTTCATTGTGATAATCTCAGCACCACATATATGGCTTCCAATCCGGTGTTCCATGCCCGCACCAAGCACATTGAGCTCGACTACCACTATGTGCGTGAAAAAGTTGCTCGTGGAAGTCACAGAGTTTGCTTCATTCCTTCCAGAGATCAGCCAGCTGACTTACTCACAAAGCCACTTCACAAGTCTCGACATCTTCTTTTCACCAGCAAACTTGTCCGTCCAGGCCGGTCAAGTTTGAGGGGGATGTTAAAGATACTCAATCTTCCTCAATCACTAGCCATTAATATGGCTATAATGCTGTGCATTAATCTAGGATCAGTTTTGCTATTGTTATAAATATAGATAGCTGTAGCATATATTGTTGTGCATCAATCTAGGATCAGTTTTGCTATTGTTATAAATTTAGTTATTACAGCATTGTAAAACTGATGCTGCTTCTCCTATATATTGTAAACATTGTAAATGCACAAATCAATGAAAATACAATTCTAACAAATAGAACTTTTTTGTGAAACTTCAATAACTAAATTGATTATTTCTCTTGTTCAACTATAATTGCATTATCTTTCTTAAGAGTTTCATTGGCATGTCATTTCCTGGCTAGGACAATCATATACAGGACACACCTCACATTCAGTGATAAGGGATGAACTGTAAAGCCGGATGATATGGGCAACTGACCGCAAGACCAAGCGTCGAAATGACGGCTCTCCTGCTTCCCCTTCAAGCTGATTCGACATTAAACATGATTCAGAGAAGCCACATTGAAGTTTCTTGAAAAGAGCACTAAAAGCCCCCAATAAATTACTTGACTACATGTTATATACGTAATTACCTCCGCATTTGTACGAAGTGAGGTCATTAGAATTGAACATATCTGGTAACGCAGGACCTGTTCCCAGCAGTATTACAATTATGAAAACTTTACTAGCAAATGTATCAAATCAAAGGAAACATACTTAGACATGACACTGCTAAACTCACCTGCTCATAAGGAAGCAAGGTTCGGAAAACAGCCACATAGTTGGACAGAACAAACCTGGAGAATGAGTAATCTTAATTGAAAATAACGTAATTTCTTTCAAATTCTTGATTGCAACGTCCCTGTGAATTTGTTTTCTGTTGTTTAGCAGTCTAACACACACTTCACAGGCATTACACTAGGGATAGCTTCTTTATATGTTCAGTGGAATTCATTATGACCAATCATGTACCAAATATATTACGTGACCCCTCCCAATTTTATGCATAAATTTCCATGTGGAGTCACTTGATTAAATATTGTGACATTACATATTCAATGGGACTTGAGGAACTAGTATTTTCTTTGGCAACGGTAAGCTGCTACTGGCTTCCACCGAATTTCCGAGGAAAGAAAAGCAACAAAAACTCTAGCAAGTTGGACATTCAATCCTTTGGCAGATAAAATAGCACCATTGTACATACTTGAAAAGAGATATCATGAGCCTCGTACTCCATCTGATGGAAAGGACTTCCAAGCTCTCATTCCTTTCTGCCTTTAATGAATCTTCTATATCAAAGTTTTTTCTTACAATAAAACTTAATTTTCTAGATCTGTTCAACTTCAGTTTTAAAGCTGAGTAACATTCAATCATGACATTTAAAATAACTACACAAATAAGATAAAGGACTAAGGGAGAACTCGACAAAATCTCTTCAAAGTGTAAATCTTATATGGTGAGAGTCAGAGTATGTATAAATCCCAAAAAAAAAAAACCCAAAAAGAGAGAGAGAGAGAGAGAGAGAGAGAGAGAGAGAGAGAGCTTGAGCATCAGACCAAAAGGCTGGACTGCAACAAAAACAGCCCGGACAAAAAACCCTAGACTACAACTGATTTCCAATCTAAAAGGATTGAGGAAAGACTATTATACTCCCAGATAAAGTCCCATAAAGATGCCCAGAATTTCACTCACTCCAAAAGATCTTCCAACTCGGCACCACCATAGGCTTCAAAGATCCTTTTATTTATTTTCCATCCAAACCACCCATATCACAGCTAACATCATAGGCTTCAAAGGAAAATTTTAAATATAAGGGTTAGAGATGAACAATTTGAGGTGCTACTCCCTTTCAGCCTTCTCACTGCTAGATTGGAATTTGGAAAGCCGCAGTGACATAATTAGTATACTAGTTTTGAATTTTTTATCCTCTGAGGAATTCTTGTTCTCTCTTGTACTTTGATCTTCTTTTCTATAAAAGTCATGTTTCTCAAAATATATATATATATATATATATATATATATTTAATAATATGAGGTGCTACTGGAGGCAAATTTTTAACTTGAGTTAATGGTATGTTAAGACGGACAGAATGAACCCTCCAACTCTGCCCCATCTTATTCCACATATGCTAAAAAGAATATTCATCCTAGTAGGTCTACGTTTCACAATATGGACAGAGACTTTTTTTTTTTTTTTTTAAAGAAAAAACCATTTTATGACAAAAGTCTGAGAGAGCAATACAAGGAGTGGATAGAAATCCATGACACTAGAGCCGAGAATTAAATACAGAGACTAGCAACCAGAAAACACTAGAAGCCGGCCTCACCCCACAACAGCTAACAGATTCAATATCATGAGAAGAGGAAGCATGACTTAAATAAATAGTAGAGATGTAAATTTCACACATGTTACATGTATCTACTATTATGTTAAAAAGGATGCAAGTAGCAAGATCTCTTACTCCAGTATGTCAAGTGCAAAGGACCGCTGTAGAGAACTGACACGTAACCAGATTGCCTGTCAGAAAAAGCCGATGTCATCGTTATTGACAACATCACATATATGGCAAATGGGAAAAGCAAAAAAAAAAAATAACAATTGTATCCCCAACACTTATAAACACAACATAGAAAGATCTAGTTATGGTTCTAAGGAAACTTTATGAATGACTTTTAAATCAGCACATACAGATCCACCTGCAGCAAGAGCTGTCAGGTCTTCAAGCAGACGAAGCCCAAGCTTTCCAGCTTTAGTTAGTGTCTCCCTCATCAATGATGACTGTCCAGAAACAGATCCATCCAAAGACCTGTCGATGTTGGGTTTGTTATATAACTATGGTAGAGGAAAAAAATTAAAACCAAAGTGCAACTACCAGTAAGAATTTCTAGTCCACAAAGTTTTCCTTTTTCAACACAATACCACAGATGAAACAGAGATATGGAGAAAGTACAATTTGCAGGCATTTACTAGTCACAGTTTACCAAAACACAAATGAGCAAGATAATGATGCAGAAAAATTACAGAGCAGTAAGCCAAAACTGTTGCTTACAACTCGTCACATACTCTGAAAGATTTATGCTGCAACTAACATCACCACTAACTGGACTGGTCCGAGAGATGTAACCTCCAGAACTAAGCTTGCCGGCAGGAAGAGTCTCAGCGCAAACCACATGATCAAAAATCAGTGCTACAGCTTGCCTGAAAGTAGCTGCAGCAGTACTGGAAATTTCCAAGTTGAGATGGGTTTGAGATTGAAAAGAAAGAATTATGTGTGCAAATATAAAGTAGCAAAAGAAAAGAAGAATAAAACAACAGGAAAAAACAAAAGAGAAAGGTATATGAATCAACCACAAGCTCAACAATTAATAGCGTTCCAAGTAATGTTATCTTACTTGCGCACACTGTCAGGGGACCTATTTTCGAGAAGCCGAAGGCATATACCAAGAGCTTGAGCCATATCGTCCTGTTTGTCATAAAACAATTACGGGTATGAGACCCCAGGGCCCAACATATATCAAATTAAAATCAATAACCATTCAATAACAAAAAGGCCTGAAACAATGGGATGCAATGAAATCTTTTTCTCGTTATATTGACCATAGTCAAATGCTGACAAAAATTTCAAAATAGTATGATAAAAAAAGTTATGTAAACTTATGCTTGTTACCTCATTCTGAGGGTGTAAAGGTGACTGCAATATTATCAATACAGTCTGCAGGGTCTTAAGTTGAACACTCTCATCGGTCATTTCAGCATGCTGCCAGAAACAGATAAGCACGTAAGATTTCAAGGAATGGGATTAGCAAACTGGGCAACTGTACTACTCCTCAAATAATATAACTAAAAGAATATATATATATATATATATATATATATCTAGACACACACATATATTTATATATAGAATGACCAAGAGCAGGAATGCATCAGCTGCTTCAGTGCCGATGCTCTAGGCGGGGGGGGCCAAACTTTTGTAAGCACCATGCTCAACAGTCGGTGGCATTCTGAATTTATCATCAGAAACATAACCTTTTTTGACAGTGGCATGATTAGTGATGCGAACAATTGTTTGTACTCGCCATTTGGCAACAAAAATCTTTCTTATCCGATGATAAAATAAGTCAAGGTATGCACTTCAACCAATATTGGAGCCTACAACATTGGTAACATATAAATTGAGCTCATCTCACAGGGGAAAAAATCAAAAGATTAATGATAGAAGGTTATGCTAGTATCAATCTTTGAACTTAAAGTTTTTTAAACATGAATTGAGCTCATCTCATGGAGAAAATTTCAAACAATTAACTGTTGAGCGTTCAATGAAAGATTCTTCTTTGCTATAACAATCATCTCATGAAGAACCTACGATTATTTAAATTATCAAGATATTCAAATAGGAAAGCAGAAGGAGATAAATACTTTCTAATTTATGCACTATTAAGGGAAAAAATTTAATAGAAATCATCTAATCTTTTAAAATAGGAAGTATATTCAAATTATTATTCGGCAGGCGAGATCTGTTCTTATAGCAGCATAGGATGTAAAGCTAGAATACTTAAAAGGGCTTTTAACATTGCAATCTTTATTAACAGCAACTATTGTAATGTGAAAAAGCATTCACCCTGTAAGCAGGAGATAAAGAAAAATATAGCAGTAGCAACAGTAAAGAATAATTTGACAGAGCCAACAACAAGAGCTTAACAAAAACGAAGCTTTACATGCACAATTAGCTCACCAAATATTTCCACTTCCCTCCAAAATTTGTTTCTGAGAGTATTTTAATGTTTGGAACAGAACACATCCCAATTATAAACATGAACTTACATCCTTCAATGTACAAAGTATCTCGTGCAGAGCTGATGAAGCAACAGCATCATGAGATATAAGCTTCTGTAGACACGAGAGTCCAATAACACTCAACTTCACAGTTTTAACCTCACAAGCCATCAGGAAGATTCTCAATATGTCCTCATTCTGCGCAATCTCACCAGGGCTTGACAAAGAACGGAGCTGCAAAGTGAACAGCAGTAAACATATAACTAATCAATCTCGGTCGCTCACCGAAACCAACCAATGAAATTCTCTTCTTTCAGCAATAACTACAGTGCACAGTACTTAAAAAGACCCAATGCACTAGGAATTTGCATATAATGATAAATGATTTAACCATACTTGACTGCTAAGCAAGATAGGGATTCGGTTTTTTAACACTACAAAGAAATGCAAAACTTAACTAGATTGCACAACAGTAACTTGTGAACTACGTCTTTCCTAACTCGTAAATTACTATTTCGGCTTCAGCTCCATAAATTGAGATTAACCTGATAGCATTACTAAGCTTCAATTCCTCTACCTACAATATGATCAACTTCGCTGAGTATGATAGTTTACTTAGAACTATTCATTTCTCTACCAAACCAATTGAATTTCCAGCAACACCAATTATATGCATGAATTCTATACATGATGAAGAGTTTTGAGAACGAGAGACCTTTATAATTGCGTGCTCAGCGCCGTCTTTGACAGCAGGGTAGCGACGGCGAGCCTCGGCGGAGAGAGCGCGAAGATCTGACTCCAAAACCGCCATGAAAGCCATCGCGAATTGGTGAATGGGAGATCAGAATTGCTCGGAATGTGAAGGAGAGAAGCATCCAGATCGGGGAGCTCAGAGAGAGGCAGGTGCTCGTTTTGTAGTAGAAGATCTTGAGCGAGCGAGCGAGAGAGAGAGAGAGTGATGCGTAGGCTGGAGAATTTTGGACAAGAAAACTGTTTGGGCTTGGAATATTATAAAGCCTTTGCAACTAATACTAATAGTGTGTGTGTGTGACAAAACCAAAAGAAAAACCTATTTTCTGTTATGGCAATACAAGATTACTTTTTCTATATATAACCAACTAAAATAAATAAATATAACTAACTAAACATAAAGTATCGAAAATAGTGCATTCTATTTCTTGCCCCCAGTACCATTTAATCTAGTTGCATAAGTTTCATCTTTATAAGTGGGAGATCGACTTACAAATTATAATAGGTTGGTTGCTGTAAATTAAATAACATTTTTTATATCACTCGGTTAAAAATAAATTGTCAAACATATTAAAATGTCTCAACTATCAAGCCCTATAAATTAAGTTCGTCTTGGACCTCCGAATTCACAGGGCAGGCCCTACTTCAGCAACATTATTAAGTTTGCTAACGTTGCCAACTATCTCATAAAACACATGAATAATTATTAGCGAGTCTCAACAGGTTTCAACAAGTAATGGGTTGAAATTTTTTTTTTTCAGCAAATTTTAACAAATATCAATGGATAATGAGTTGGAAAAAAGTTTTAAAAAATTAATTTTTTATTAACGGGTCTTCACGGATTTCTATCGGTAATGGATTTGAAAAGAGTTCTAAAAAATGATACGAAAAAAAAAAATTTGTTAGTGGTTCTCATTGAGTTTCAAAGCGGATCTGCTAAGATTCCAATGGATGACACACGCAAACTCATCGAGTTGAACCATTATCTTGATGGATTACAATGGGTTGGCCCCGTTAAGACAGCAACCCATTAAAACTCGCCCATTTGCCAGGCCTAGAAGAAAGCACACAATTGATGTACACTGACTAATAACGGTAGTCCAATCCTCTCTAAGTCTGCCACTGTGTTGAGACCAACAACCATACCTGCACAATTATATCTGCAAACCCATTATCCTTAGGCCCAAACCAATTAGTCCACCTCCAGCTGTGGTTCTGTTGGACACGTGTAGAGCAGCTGATTTGTATGAGCAGCCTATATGTTGTACCTGGAGCCATTCTGGAATCTGGCTAGCATCTTTTGACAATGAAATTAAATCACTTTTTCCTTTTGCTTTTTCAATCCTCATCGTTCTGCATTTTCCTTCTTTGTCTTCTCTGTGTATTTTGAAACCCATCACACTGTTCTGATGCCATTTGAAATTTATTTTTTACAGTGAAAAGTGAACTCTCTTCAACACTAGGTCACAAGGGAAAAAAAAAATTGTGCTCACATAATTCAAAGCAAAACAATCAACAAGTAGATGCATTAGCAGTTATTTGCCCCCTACAGCCATCCTTTTGCGTATCTCATGAGCTGTATTGAAAATGCCAAGAGTCGGCTTGTTGCACACAAAGCACTTCTTGTTCTTTGAATGATGCTGTGAATGAAAGCAGACAAGGTTTAGAAAAAACATGTAAAGAACACGAACTGGAAAACACAAAGGATGATAACATTAAGAAATTTCTTTAGTGCACGGTGCTCATAGAAGTAAGGGATCACCTTTAGTGCACAGTGCTCATAGAAGTAGTGGTTGCACTTGGTTACAACAGGATCAACAAAAGTGTGTTTGCAGATGAAACATGCAAAGGCTAGGGTAACGAGTCACCGTCGTCCTTGTCATCATCATCATCATCAACTTCCTCGCCAGCAAAGCTAAATTTCTCTTCCTGACTTTCTCTGTTTCATCCCACTCCCTTTCCATCTGCCAGCCAGACTTGTAGTCCCCACGATCATGCACAAACTTGCAGGAATCTCCATACCTGCAGTAACCAGTCTCTTTGTAATCCTTACAGATATCTGGCTAATAATCAAATCGCCTGGAAGCCCTGATGTGAGCAGAAGCCCTGAGAGGCCCATGGGAACCTCCCGCTTTCTCACTGGCCACTGTTAGCTCTCTACGAAACCCAGCCTTGTGATCAGTATATCCATGGAGCCCTTTATACAGTTTTTCATTGCCTGTGCTTTTCCCGGTTTCCTTCAAGGCCTCCTCCGACTATTTAAAAACTCTCTCTCGAACTGCCCGGGCGTCTCTAGATAACTCAGTCTCAGTCTCCAGTGTCACTGTTGCTCTGCTATCGTGTTACTCGGATTTCTTTTGAAGACGTACTTAAACTCAAGGATTACTTTCCCATTATCAGATGCAGAGCTCGTAGAGGGTCCACTAGAAAAAAACAACTCGCAATCAGTCTTTGCAGCTTTTCTTTGACTTGGTAATACCGCACTCCCAGAATTTGATTCCTCATCGTCCTCAGCTTCAGAAGTATGCTTTCTGAAATTTCTCTTTGTTGTTGGCTTCCTGAAGAAGTTGCAAACTGGAAATTCAAAGAGCAATGAATAGTGTGTTTAAGGGAGATGGATAAACAAAATTCAAAACAAGAGTTAAACATACCTTCTCCAGGTTCTGCGTTTCCACCGAAATCCGCCATATAGACACAAGAAACAAAGCAAGTCCAACAAATTAGGTTTCCCAAGGAGGTGGTCCAACTCTACTTAGCCCTTTGGAGTTGAGTGTCTAGAGATAATTCTCCTTTGCTGATCTCTCGCTGCTGCTGACAAAACAAAAACTCAGTTACTAATTTAACCAATGAAGCTCGAACAAATGCATGCATGATTTATACATTAATCGATCTCAACAGATAAAGTGGAACTCAACCAACACTAAGTGATAACTTTCTTGACAAAAGAGAAGAGAGGACAATGTGCATAGGTTTCATTGTTTTCTGTGTTGGAGATAGCTAGCTAGGCAAAGAACTTCAACTGTTTCAACATATGTGAAAAGATAGGTATTCAATCGCATACTCAATTCAGACGACAGAGATGATGACTTATAGAGTTTCCATATACTTAACTCTTTGATGTCGTGATTGATTTTCTATTGTTATACAATGTTGTAACGGAGATTTTAGTTTCTCATTCTCATGAAAAGGTAATGGAATTAAGTTTCCAATTTTCAATGAGCCATATTGGCCAATTAAACACAGCATCATCTCAAGTGCATTGCAACGTCTAGTAGGTTTTAGAAACACCAACATTCCAACCGACCAATGACGGACACTCTTATCACACAATCTGTGTTGATGGACTCCTTTGCGAAACACTATGATTGGAGCCTGACCAAACTCTACGGAAATATTGACCCAACTCAGGTCTATTTCATTTTTAGTTCTTTAATTTTATTTTTATATATCATAGTTTACATAATACATACACAGTCATCATACGCATATACGCCAAAAGAGGTTCAAAGCATGGTGACACCCTAACCTGCCAAAGATTGTCAGGATGCCAATTGTTCCGTATGGAAAAATACTGCAACATGTTGGGGCTTGAAAATCCCACAACATGGTGACATGTGATGACATCACCACTGACATCAGCATAATAACATGAAAACCTTAAAAAAAAAACAAAAACTAACCGGTAATATTTGAAACTTATAGTGCTCCAGAGACGGGATTAAAATATCAGTTTATACATATTTATTGGAATTTTAAAAAATTGAGACATCAGAAATATTAAGAATATATTAAAGATATTAAAAGAAAATACAATTTATTAGATTTATATATAAATATATATAAATGTCAATTTCATATCTATATTAAAAAATTGACTCTAAGTGGCTGAAAAGACGCTAGCTAATCTACATAAGTACAATAATCAGACCAAGACATATAATTTATATAATACATCACTACAATTTTAGCATGATAGTCATAAATCTCTTTGGAGCTGCCGACTATTTCCCTTATAAAGAGATAGTAAAGATGAATCCAACTGGATGACTGCTCATATAGTTATCCACATTCATTATATCCATAGGTGTTAAAGTCAAATTGATTGATGTCTTAATGAGATTCATTTAAAGTCATAACGCGCTCTGCGCCTAAACTGATAGAGTCAAAACTTAAGGTAACTTAAGCAACATCATATGAGGTACTTTGATCATCTGAAACCTTCATATAATTGAGGGGATTTCTCCTTATATGAATTTCCCTCAAGGAAATTACTCCTCACTTAGTTTCTCTTTGAGGGGATTTCTCCTTATTCAGATTCTCCTTGAGAGAATTTCTCTTCATCTAGATTTCCCTTTAGGAGATTAGTCCTCACCCAAATCGGTCTTGAGATGTTTCACCTCACCCATATTCACATTGAGGGAATTTTGTCTCACCCAAATCCTCCTTGAGAGGTTTCACATCACCAAGATTCACCTTGAAGAGATTTCGCCTCACCCAAATTCGCTTTGACATATTTCACCTCAAGGCATTTTTCCTAAACAGGTTGTGTTGCCTCTCGATTAGGCAATTTCCTGACTAGAAATTGTTCTTAAATTTTATACCCCCACACAGGCTCCATAATCCATAAAGTTTCTCTATGAGAGTAACTTTTTTTTTCTCTTTCTTTTTTCTCAAATTTTAAAGATATTTCTTTATTTTATTGGTGTATATCTCAAATATCTAATATGTCGGGGATATTTGACGATATTAAAAAAATTTCACAGAAATTGTGGAAGATAAGATATTTTCCTTCTATTATATCAGTCCCTCCAAAAAGAGATATTCGGAGATTGCTTCAGAGAACTGAAAATTATTAGACTGAGAACTATTTATGGAGCATCTCACAAGATGACTTAATCCAATAACTCTCTGCTGTTTCGCAACTTCACTACTCGAGAACACGCCAATCATATTAACTCCTCAACTTTCACTTTGTTAGTCAAACAACACAATGAAGGAAATGACAACGCAATAGCATTAGTGTTATAGACTTATAGTGCACCATGACTCACAAGCATATTTATCTACACTCTTTACAAAATATTCCCCAACAGGCCAATACATACAAGTGAAAAACAAAAGAAGGAAAGGATTGTTGGATCTTTTCCGTGTAAAATTTAAGATAAACCCTACAATCGTAGGGGACAGCCACAACGTGACCCTAAAGGGTGTCATGCACAAAAAGCAATGAAGAAAGCTGGACATGATATCATATTTCTTTGGGATTTCTAGGTCAACCTTTCTTCTTTAGTCCCTGAACAGCTCGCATAATTGTGGTGGTCGTCTTTCTTAAAAATGGTAGAGAGACAAAGTTTGAGAGAGAAGAGAAGGCACTTACGGAGTGTAGAACTGTAGATGATTCGCTATACGCCTGTGGTCGACTTCAGGCTGATTCTAGTAGACCCACCAGCGAATGGCTTATTTAATCCTTTGGTTGCTGGGTTGGTCAGTTAGTTGGCATGGGTGGCCGACTGTGAGTGGCTGAGGGGTGGTGGCCAACCTTATGCAGCAAAATGTGGTCGCTACTGCAAAGCCATGAGAGTCGTGACCCCACTGTACCATGTCTAGCTAGGTTGCCACCGGAATAAATTTCAAGGATTTTAAATCCCAAAGGACTGAAGGACTGAAAACTTGATTATGGCTTTATGGCCTAGCTTCAACCAGTCGCCCATACGGACACCTTGCTGGCTTTAAGTTTTGATATGCTGGGATGGAAAAGTTTGTCTCCCCATTAATTTTACTTTTTTGAACATGACCTTTTATTTATTTTACTTGAAATACTGAAATGCTTGATTTTAAAAATTCAACTAATAATACACACTACCTATGTACGAAGTCATAGGTACGTTCGAGTCGCCATGAGAGCAGGAATGAAACTCTTTGATCATCTTTTGTAAAAAATACTAAGAAAAAAAATTCAACTAATAATAACTCGTTTATAACTTTATATATTGCAAAAAAAAATAAGAAACCAAACCTACAGATTGAAAATAGATACCAACCTCATGCTGGTTTCTTGAAATTAAATTTTAATAGTTTAGTTTTACATAATCATAGTAGTGCAGGAGAGGCTTTATTTTTAGGAATGCACAAGGTGAACCTATTTTAGCGGCTGCTAACCACCTAGCTAGGCTCAACTGATGTCCTTACCACCGAGGCTATGGCTCTTAGAGCAAGCTTGCATGGATTTTCCAATGTTGAAGTTGAAGGTGACTCCAAAATTTTGATTGACGATATAACTGGTTCTATTCAAACTTCTTGGATAATCAAACCATTGGTTCAAGATATTCTCAAGTTGGTCGCTTTTATGAATTCAGTTTCTTTCAAGCCTATGAAGAGAGAAACGAATTTCTTAGCTATGTGATTACACGCATTTCTATGCACGTAATTACGTTCTAAACGCTAGAATTAAGTTAATCATCAAGTCAATTATTATGTAATTAATCTATTTTTATTTGTTTTGTAGTAAATAAGAGGAGTTGTGGTTTGCGGAAGAAATTGTGCGAAATTTGAGCAAAATGAAGTTTCGATAAAAAGGCAAAAGTATCAACGCGGTTAATTGTAGTCAATAATTAATTAGAAGAAAGATATGGTAATTATGTTTAATTACCCACGAGGTGGCACGTGGGTTGTGTACATGTAGAAAGAAGAAATGGCAAGGGCTTGATTAACATTAATCATCTCCACCATCCATTAGGTGACACGTGGTAGAAAGAAGAGATTATAGTTTCCTCTTAAATCCTAGCCACACGTCACTGACCATATTCTTTCCTCTTAAATCTGAGCCATCAATTCCTCATCCATTTTTCTTCCTTGTCGCTCAGCCAGCCACAATTAAAAACCCTCACCATTGGGAGCACCAGAGAGAGAGCACAGTGCCGCAACCACCTACTCCATCCTCTTTTCTCTCTAACACCAAAACCACCGACCTCCAATCTTCTCATATTTTCTTCTCCTCACTAAGATCCACACCACCAACCCATTTTTCTACATTTTCTTTACTACTCCACCAAAAAGCTTCATCAATTTCACAAGATTCAAAGAGCTTCCCCAAGCATTAAGAGCTTCATAAACATCAAATTTGGGTAAAAGTGGGGAGCCATAAATTAAGGCTAGCCATAATTGCTTTATAGTAATTTGTGGCTTGTTCTTGTTACTCCTATTTCTCTTCACTTTGTTCCTTTTTAAATTATGTATATTGATGTTTGTTTAATGATGGGTAGTGAGTAGTTTTGTTGTTGGGGGCTAGGGTTGTGTGCCCTAGTCCAAATCTTGTGTAAAAGATGCTTATTTTAATGTAATGATGCAATTTTCATATGATAGATGCTTATCTCTATTTTTGTTGGGTTAAAATGCATATCTAAGAACTTAGTCAACTCTAGGGTGTGTATTTTGAGCATGTCTAGGATGGAGTTGGAGGCTTGACCCCCTCTTTCCTAAGTTAGAAACCTTCAATTTCGTATTCGAAGGGTTATAAGCATGGTAATTTACACTCATTGCGTGAATGAGCTGTCTGGTCGCTTAGTCGTCTAATTCCTCGATCTGTAGGCCTCTTGATGTGAATTAGAGACATTTGAACCGTCTCTAATTCATACCAAGTGAGTTCCTACGACCCTTGAACCGAAGTAGGAATACCATGAAAGGGAATTTCGGTCCTTGAGCCTTGAACCGCATTGGATACGACTACCGCCAAAGTAGAAAATTTGCATCTACATTAGATTAGCTTCCGACACATAAGCTTGGGGTGAAGGAACCTCCCTAGCACCTGACATTCTCATTATATTGTTCATACTTTTCTAGTTTAATTTCCTTACATTTTTATTAACCGCTTTGCATTTTATTACTTTTTGTTAAGTTCAAATCAACTCTTAAACATTAAATTCATCGACTCATTTGTCTATATTCACCTTGAGGCTACAATATAGTGGATTTGAATAAACTTGGTGTGAGCTAAGCTGAGCATTACCAAGGTTTGATGCCTTGATTGTTTATAGTTTTTATTTTACTTTATATTTGTCTTGTGTGCTTTTAGTATCCTACCATCAATTATCTTGGTTAGGTCCAACACCTAATCCCCGAGGTACGATAAACTAAGGTTCAAATACTTCTCTTACTTGACACGATTCATATGCTTGCCAAAGTATATGATTCAAGTTAATGGGCAATTGTCAATGTTGGTCATCACAGTCCTGCTTAGAGTTGGATTAAATCTAAATCTTTACCCCTAGTTGCTAGTCATGCTTTATTGTTTGAAGAGTTAGGATTTGGTTGTTTTAAAGGGTTTGTTTGCTTTATCGAAAAGAAAAAAACCTCTGAGTGTTAAAAAACTTTGAATCCACATAAGAACATATAACGATAGTCGAAATTGTTCAACAAATGAATCACATAACAATTAAACTATCCAATTGGGATCCAAGAAACTGAAGATCATAAGCGTAGATTGAGGGTGTCATAACACATTCTATTCTAAATCATGCAATTAGAGTTTAAAGCGCAAGTTGATGAAACAATACCAAAAAAAAAAAAAACCTCAGCCTAAGAGAACTTAACACAATAACTCCCAACCTCCTAACTACATACTTAAGCCATGTTTGGTTCAAGGAATCAGGGTCTTGGAAAATGAAAGTAATTCATTTCCTGTTTTTAGGATGACAAAGGAAATGAAAATGGTTCCCAAAGGAAAGGAAAATAGTTTCCCCCACCCACCCTAGGATTCACTTTCTTTGCCAATTTCCTACATTTACTACTAAAATATATGACCATATTCCTAACATTTTCAAACACTGGAAAGGAAAATTGATGGGAATTGCAATTTCCCGCCCGTGAAAAGAGCAAGGAATTGATTTCATTTTCGCAAACCAAACGAGCCCTTAACTACAGTTGAGTTGAAGATGACTTAAAGAACCTAATTGACAGCAACAACAAGCAAAATGCTCCTTCTTGACGGAGCAGAATGCTACTTAAAGATATCATTTCCCTTGCCTTCGAGTTCAACAATTCCTTCAAGCCAATATGAAGATAAACAAATCTTCTAGTTGACTTTATTGCAAATCTTGGATATTCCACTACAATTGCTAGTTGAAACAAATCTCTACCACTCCCTACTATGTTGTTTATTTTACCATTGAAAAAGCCCCCTCCAAACTACATAGATGCAACCCCTTCGCTAGATCATGTAAGTAGCCACCTGAACTGCCAACAGGCAACACCCATAGATGGATGAGCTAGAGGTCCCCGATATGAAGCCAGAGGGCACCAGCATAACAACTGCAAACCAAGACGATGAACGGAAGGACACTCTGAAGCAACAAGCAATGTCAAGACATTTTCACCTTGGTATATATTACTCCTTATGTGTCATAATCGATGCTTGGACGAGTAATTAAATGACAAGAACATTGCACATCTACGGCGAATGATGATTATTGTCGTTCGACACGCAAAGAATTCTGTTATAGTGCATTGAGACGCAGAGTCGGTTAAGATTGAACTCGCCAATAAAAGTTGCTATTGAAGAATTACTTTGTGTGGCTAGGATTTTGACATCCTAACTAATTTTCTTTCTATAGTTAGTGACTGTAATGAGTACGAAAAGAGTATTAATGATTCTAAGAAGATCTATAAGTTAGTAAGCCAAAACAGAATGGAATATTAGTGTACAAGTGAGATGTAAATATCATCCTCATTCATTAAGAAATTTGTGTTTGGTCTGTCTCATCTCCATTGCAAGTATAGTCAACATCAAAACCCAAATGATTTACACCTCACACGCAAATAATCATCTCACACATTTACTTCTTTCCATTGTCTCACCAAAACAAGCAATTACTCACAGTGGCGTGGCGGATCTAGGAATTAAAGTTTGGGTGGGCTACAACTTCTTAACCAAAAAAAAGAAAAAATTATTACTCACATTCGCATTGTATTTGTCACCATCTATACAATAAGATCTAAATCACCCCATTCCAGCACATATAGCTAACATTAAACAAACCTCCTTCATCATAAACCTGAAGTACTCTAGACATATCACATCCTTTAGAGGACTCTTGAACAAAATTTGTATCTCATCATGGCGGAGCTAGAATTTTAAAATAGGGTGGGCTAAAAAAAATTTCTTAAAAGTTTACTAATGCTTTCAAATTATTATTTTTTCTTAAGTTTTACAAGTAATATGTTTTATTCTTTTCTTAAATTAAACTACATTATATATTAAATACATATTAAATAGGGGAAATGATCATTTACCCAATTTTAGCTTAAAATTTGTCCACTTACTCCACTAACAGTTTTTTAACCCCATTTACCTAAAACACTCTAAGGGATTATTTCCCTTTTACCCAATTAATTCTTTTTTTATTCTTTTTATTTATTTTTGGGACTTTTTTGCCCTCTCCTTCTTTCTCACTTAGAGAGAAAAGTCATCCTCCACCTTGCTGTGCTCCGGTGATCGGACTCCAGCCACCGGTGACAGGAATCCTGCGACTGATGACGGGAATCCGGAATCCGGCCACAGTACTGTTGACCGGAATCCGGAATCCGGCCACAGTACTGTTGACCGGATTCCGGCGTCTGAATTTATTGCCCCCTAATAATACCTAGTAACCATATTATTACCCCCAGTAATCATATTATTGCCCCCCAGTAATCATATTATTGTCTCCCAATAATCATATTATTGCCCTCTCAGTGAATTGCATAATCTCCCAAAACCAAAATGAATACACTACATGCACAATTGATCAATTAATATGCATATTATTGCCCCCCAAGAATCATATTATTGCATTGTTGATCAGATAGTAGATCATTGGCCTCCAATACAAAATCCAATGTCTCTACTGCCCCCCAATAGACCACAAAAAATGCACCATTTTGTAGGATTCACAGATAATTTGACTTTAATACACAGAAAACAACAGGTAACTTATCAAAACACCACACTATAGTGATCCATGTCCCTCATATCAAAGTCTACTGGGGGCCAATAATGTGTCTACTGAAGGAATGGATGGATTTCAAAACTTTTTAATTAGTGCGGAATTAGTTTAACCATTAAACTACTAACTAAACATAAAATCCATTCCTTTAACCCATGATCTTGGCTTATTGTGATATGTATATAAACATAGCATGCATAGTAAGGAAGAACAAAGAGGGAGTTTATGTTCTACTCACCCTTGGAGCGTGATCTCAATCCGATCCAAGTGAACCACCAAAGTTCCTCTCCTTGATCTCTCCTTGTGTGTGTTTCCTCCACCTTGAAGCACCTTGGATTAAGAACTCCTTCTTGTACTCCTTCTTGTGCTTGTAATCTTCTCTTTGATGTAACAAGTAAAGCCACAAAAGGATATGGCCTCTAAGGATCTTCACCAAGTGAATCAAGAGATGAAGAAAGATGAAAGAAAAGAAGAAATTATGCAAGTGTTCTTCTTTCCTTTAATTTTGTAATGGACCAAGAAAGAACTCTTTCTCTCTCTCTCAAATCTCTCAAATCTGAAAATAATAGTGTGGAGACACACTTATTCTCTTTGTCCATGCTTTCACTTTTATATAATAGGAAATAACTCCAATTACTAAAAGAAAATATTGACTTTCATAAAGTCAATATTTTGGCTGGTCCATACTTGTTATTGGGCACTAAAAATGTGTCTTGGGCTTTCATTTAAATCTCATTTAGTGAAGCCCAAGTCCACACGAAAAGCCCGACAATCGTTTAGGCCCAATAGGTTCGGTTTTACCCGAAAAACCTAATTATGTCCAAATAATAAATCTAATTAATTATTTGGTCATAACCAACTCTTGTTTAATCTTCTTCATATACAATCTCAATGATCCACTTATATGGTGTGCGATCTCTTAGGTTCTAATTAACAAGGCAGTGAAGTTTATAGAAACCATTCTATTTTGTTTACGAATCAAAAACTCCATTTTTGATTCTCCCTTGTTATTAGGATTATAAATGTTTATTAATCCTCGGGGACTTCACAAGTCATGAGTGACGTCTTGCAACATATCATGACTACCCTAGTTAATGTAGAATGACGAAGAACCTATTCAATTGGAATTACAATACAATACGGTCCTTCTCTAACACTATGTTCTAAATCACATCATCGGGGTATGGAATTGATATGTCAATCCCCTAATGTGATTTTCATTCTTATGTGATTCTTAGAATGTGATTAAAAACTCCTTTTTAATCTCATTCAATGCTTTGGCCAAAGACTCATTGAATCACATCTTTGAACATACACCTTATTTACTTAAGGATAGAGATTCCTTATTGTACACTCACATGTCTCCATGACCGAATTGATTATACCAATGAATGCATCTATTATATCCATTAAGGGACACAATATTATTGCATCATCAAGAAATAATCAATTCACTCATAAGACAACTATGGTGTCTCAGGTCAAAGGACTAATTTGTATTATTGCAATTTAGAGTTCAAGTTTGACATGTAAGTAAGACTCCATACAAGAACTCTAACGATCGCGTTCAGTGTACTCTTTAAATTAAGAGCACCCACATAATTGTATTAGTGTCTCCACACAAATGACAAGAGACATATCATCCTCCATATTGAGCATACATAGTATGTGCTAGTCTTTCCGGATTATCAATGTCCAAGTGATAATCCTATGACTAGGAACCTTTTAGGATAAGAGTGTGAAAGAGTAAAGGTCTCACACATCTAACTCTTTAGATTACTTTCTCTTTAACTCATATTCCTTGGACCTTGTTCAATCAAATATCAAATATAAGCAATGAACAATAAACTTGCCCTTTTGATTAATAATAATTACAATAATAATTACATCAAAATGATTGTTTTAGGACACAATTCCTTCAATCTCCCACTTGTACTAAACCCAATCAGCCATGAAACGTACACCCATCTTCTCAAGATGTTGTTCTAGCTTTGCTTGTGATAAAGGCTTAGTGAATGGATCCGATATGTTATCAGTAGATGCTACTTTGAGAATGTTAATGTCTCCACGATTAACAATCTCCCTTATGATATGGAAGCGTCTTTCGATGTGTTTGGATTTTTGATGAGACCTTGGTTCCTTGGCTTGAGCAATTGCCCCATTGTTGTCACAGTAAAGTGGAATCGGTGACTCAATGGTAGGAACAACATCAAGTTCAGTGATGAACTTTTTCATCCAAACTGCTTCCTTTGCAGCCTCTGATGCTGCAATGTATTCTGCCTCAGTAGTGGAATCTGCAGTAACGCTTTGTTTGCAGCTTCTCCAATTTACTGCACCTCCATTCAAGGTGAAGACAAACCCTGATGTGGATTTTCTGTCATTCACATCAGATTGAAAATCTGAGTCTGTGTATGCTTCCACTTGCAACTCTGATTGCAAATCACCACCTCCATAAACGAGGAATAAATCTTTAGTCCTTCTCAAGTACTTAAGGATATTCTTAACAGCATTCCAGTGTTCTAAACCTGGATTGGACTGATATCGACTAGTTATGCTTACGCCATAACTGATATCAGGTCTTGTGCATAGCATCGCATACATGAGGCTCCCTATTGCAGATGCATATGGGATCTTGCTCATCTTTTGCACTTCCTCAATCGTTTGTGGGCACATTTTCTTAGAAAGGTGAATGCCATGTCTGACAGGCAGAAAACCCTTCTTAGATTGTTCCATGTGAAATCTATTCAACACTTTGTCTATGTACAAGGATTGAGATAATCCAATTAATCTCCTTGATCTATCTCTGTAGATTTTTATTCCTAGTACATAGGCAGCTTCTCCAAGATCCTTCATAAGGAAGGTCTTGGACAACCAAACTTTAATTGAAGATAACATTCCTACATCATTCCCAAATAGTAGGATGTCATCTACATAAAGTACAAGGAACACAACAGCACTCCCACTGACCTTCTTGTAAACACAAGGTTCATCCATGTTTTGTGTGAAACCAAAAGATTTGACTGCATCATCAAAACGGATGTTCCAACTCCTTGAAGCTTGCTTGAGTCCATAGATGGACCTATGAAGCTTACACACTTTATGAATGTCATCTTTAGACGTAAAGCCTTCAGGTTGATCCATATAAAGGTCTTCCTCAAGGTTGCCATTCAGAAAGGCAGTCTTTACGTCCATTTGCCATATCTCATAATCATAGTGAGCAGCTATAGCAAATAATATCCGAATAGATTTAACCATGGCAACAGGAGAGAACGTATCTTCATAGTCAATGCCCTCTCTTTGCTTATAGCCCTTTGCCACCAACCTTGCTTTGTAGGTTTCTACTTTACCATCTGAACCTATCTTTTTCTTGAAGACCCATTTGTTTCCAATTGGTCTAATACCAGGTGGAGGGTCAACGAGAGTCCAGACTTGATTGGTATACATAGAGTCAATCTCGGATTCCATGGCTTCTTGCCATTGCTTTGAGTCAACATTTGACATTGCTTCATTATAACTAGAAGGATCATACAGGTTTTCATTGTCACCAAGGAGATTTAACTCCCCAAGGCTTTCATGACACAAACCATACCTCTTGGGAGGTATCCGGATCCTACTAGAAATTCTTGGAGTTTGTGTTATAGTTGGTTCAGGAAGTTGTTCAATGGGAAATGGAGTGTTAGTTTGTGGCTTGTTGGACACTTCCTTGAGTTCTACCATTTGCTCAACATTTCCATCAAGGACGTAGTCCCTTTCAAGGAAAGTGGCATTCCTGCTAACAAACACCTTTTGTTCTTCAGGTTGATAGAAATAATATCCTAAACTATCTTTAGGATATCCCACAAATAAACACTTGCTTGATCTAGCTTCAAGCTTGCCTGCTTCTAGTCTTTTGACATAAGCTGGACAACCCCAAATCTTAATATGATTGAGACTTGGTTTCTTCCCATGCCACATCTCATATGGTGTAAGAGGGACGGACTTGGAAGGCACTTTATTCAACAAATAAATTGCTGTTTGAAGTGCATATCCCCAAAAGGATATAGGTAAATCAGTATAGCTCATCATGGAACGAACCATGTCTAACAAAGTTCGATTTCTCCTTTCAGAGACACCATTGAGTTGTGGTGTTCCAGGAGGAGCTAATGAAGAAACAATGCCTTCTTGTTTGAGATAATCAATAAACTCATTGCTTAAGTATTCTCCTCCTCGATCAGATCTTAGAGCCTTAATACTTCTGTCGGTTTGTTTCTCAACTTCATTCTTAAATTCTTTGAACTTTTCAAAGGCTTCAGATTTGTTCTTCATAAGGTATAAATAACCAAACCGAGAATAATCATCGGTAAAGGTTATGAAGTATGAGAACCCACCTCTACTAATAGTGGACATGGGACCACATACATCGGTATGTATTAGGCCTAGGAGTTCTTTAACTCTTGTTCTTTGTCCACCATAATGTGACTTGGTCATTTTTCCTTTTAGACAAGACTCACAAGTAGGCATAGGATCAGATCCTAATGACTCTAAGTATCCATTTTTGGATAATTTGTGAATTCTATCTTGGCTAATATGACCAAGTTTAAGGTGCCACATCTTAATGGGGTTAACCGTTTCTCGAGATCTCTTAGATCCCAAAGCATTTTCCTTAATACAGTTAATACTACCATCTAAAGCTAGATGAAAGAGACCATCAATAATATTAGCATGACATATCATGCGTTCATTAATAGATACAAAACCACTTAGTTTATCAAAAACTACTCTATAACCATCCTTCAAAAGCATGGAGATGGAGATTAGGTTCTTTATACATATAGGAAGATAAAGACAATTATTTAACTCCAATGTATCTCCTGATGGTAACTTCAAAATATAAGTCCCCACGGCTTTGGCGTCAACTCTTGTGCCATTTCCTACACGTAGGGTGATTTCTCCAGCTTTAAGCTTCCTTGCTCCCACTAGGTCCTGCAACGAAGTGCAAACATGGTGGGATGCACCTGAATCAATTATCCAAGTGGAAGTATTATTAACTGTAAATATCGATTCAATCACATTGATCGTACCTTCTGTTGAAGACTTATTCTTCAAGGATGCAAGATAAGCTTTGCAATTCCTCTTCCAGTGCCCATCTTTGTTGCAAAAGAAACAAATACCTTTTGGTTCCTTTTGTTCCTTCTTCTTCTTCTTTTGGACTACTCCCTTAGGCTTTATCACTTGTTTCTTCTTCCCTTTGCCTTTACATTTGGACTTACTGGATGAAGAAGAAGCGATAATAGCCGCACTCCCACTCTCTTTCTTAATTTGCTTCTCAGCTGTTACCAGCATATTGAGAAGATCAGAAAGAGTATGATCCATTTGTTGCATATTATAGTTCATTATGAACTGAGAAAATGAATCATCTAGGGAGGAAAGAAGAAGATCTTGAGCTAGCTCCGCATCAAGTGCAAATCCAAGGTCTTGAATTTGCTCAATAAGGCCTATCATTTTTAGACCATGTTGATGAACAGGTGCACCCCTCACATGCTTTGTCTTAACAAGCTCATTGACTACTGTGAAGCGCACGTTTCTATTTCTCTCACCAAACAATTCAGTGAGATGAAGTAATATAGAACTGGCGCTATCCATATTCTCATGTTGCTTCTGAAGTTGTGAGTTCATGGATGCAAGCATAACACATTTAGCTTGCGTGTCATCATCCTTATGCTTTTGATAAGCAACACGTTGCTCAACGGTTGCATCTTGAGCCAAAAGAGTGTGAGGGGGTGCATTTTGTAAGACATAAGCGATCTTATCGAATGTCAATACAATTTTCAAATTGCGGAGCCAGTCATTGAAGTTTGGGCCCTCAAGACGATTTTCATTGAGAATTTTGGTGATAGGGTGTCCTGACATATTGCAATCTACATAACATAAAAAATAAAATAAATAAGATTTATTTTAAAACCAAGTGACTCGGGTCTTAAGAATCAAATGGCACCCTCTCACTATTTTATCAAATTCCAAATCCCTCATGGAATTCGAGAGTATAAATTAAAACTCTTAGTGAGTATGGAAGACTCATATTCATTAAGCCAACCGCATCATAATAGAACTATAAGTCAACTTAATTTCCATGAGAGGATACTCTTATCCAATCACATCAAATGTGAATATCCATAACTTTGGCCTCTAAAGTAATTAAGTCTCACCATAATAGGATATTGATAAATTACTCTAGTTAAGCTATACCCAACATCTCATGTAAGTATAGAGATCAAAAATTAAATCTCATCATAATAGAATATTGACCAAGATTTGTCCCTACCTTACAACATCAAATGTTGAATAACCTCTCTTTAATGCTCCTAGCAAGAAATACCTCCGTTCGGAATGATATTCACATGCAAGAACATCTACTAGGAGATTACAATGTTGGAAGGCCACAAAGAAGCATTCATAATGACTTCTTCGTTTTTCAACTTAATATCACTTTGAGGGAATTTTAAGGTCTCATCTTTAATAATCTTATTAATAACAATCACATTGCATTTGCTTTGATCCTATTGCAATCACACATTCATTATACTTGATCTATAATAAAATACTCCCACTAATTGTTTTCAGAAAAACAATTTGATTTCATCAAAAACATTTTTCAAATGGAATCATGGGAAATATAAAATTACTTGATCAAGTGCAATGGACATGCAATTATAATAGGTAACATAGGATGATTATGGACTTGTTGTTTGATCCAACATGAGCCAATTTGTTGGATCAAGGTCATGTTTGGGTGGTTGATTTTAATTACGCGTAACGATTACGAAAATTAAATAACTAAGCTAAGCTATTACACTTTGCACTTGAACTCCTTTCAAGGCTAGATGACTTCAAACTTCTTCTTTGGATCATCCTCATGTGCATCCATCTTCGATTACAAGAGTGGATTAGGGGCATACAAGCTCCCATTTAAATTTAATCAAACTTGAATAAATTAAATAAGCTACTTAGTTACACAACCAAATGAATTAACTACTTTAATTACATAACCCAAATGAATTAACTACTTTAATTACATAACCACATTCATTCAAAATGAATAGTCGGCCAATCACATGCTCAATTATATTTGGCCATAGTCCATAATCATCCTTTAATTAACCAAGATTAATAAGGTTAATTAAACAAGCATAATTAACTCAATCAAAATAAGTTAACCACTAAATTACTTTAATTTAATGCAAGTAATTTAGTTGAGTGATTTAGGGGATGATGATGTCTTACATCATGCATCACTAATTTTTTGTGAGTAATTTAGGGGATGATGTCTCACATCACTTTTGATGAGTGATTTAGGGGATGATGTTTTACATCATGATCCACCAACTTTTGGTGAGTAATTTAGGGAGACATGTCTCTTATCTTATTCCAACTTTTGGTGGGTAATTTAGAGAAACTAATAGTAAAGATGACTAACTCTACCAACCTTTTGGTGAGGGAATCATGGAAATGATTTTATGTCATCACTAACTATTGGATAAATTTCAATTCATGAATTTATGGATCAAAAGTGAGAGCAAACACCATGAAAAATTAGCTAGTTCAAAAGTGAGAGCAAACACCAAACTACATAGATGCAACCCCTTCGCTAGATCATGTAAGTAGCCACCTGAACTGCCAACAGGCAACACCCATAGATGGATGAGCTAGAGGTCCCCGATATGAAGCCAGAGGGCACCAGCATAACAACTGCAAACCAAGACGATGAACGGAAGGACACTCTGAAGCAACAAGCAATGTCAAGACATTTTCACCTTGGTATATATTACTCCTTATGTGTCATAATCGATGCTTGGACGAGTAATTAAATGACAAGAACATTGCACATCTACGGCGAATGATGATTATTGTCGTTCGACACGCAAAGAATTCTGTTATAGTGCATTGAGACGCAGAGTCGGTTAAGATTGAACTCGCCAATAAAAGTTGCTATTGAAGAATTACTTTGTGTGGCTAGGATTTTGACATCCTAACTAATTTTCTTTCTATAGTTAGTGACTGTAATGAGTACGAAAAGAGTATTAATGATTCTAAGAAGATCTATAAGTTAGTAAGCCAAAACAGAATGGAATATTAGTGTACAAGTGAGATGTAAATATCATCCTCATTCATTAAGAAATTTGTGTTTGGTCTGTCTCATCTCCATTGCAAGTATAGTCAACATCAAAACCCAAATGATTTACACCTCACACGCAAATAATCATCTCACACATTTACTTCTTTCCATTGTCTCACCAAAACAAGCAATTACTCACAGTGGCGTGGCGGATCTAGGAATTAAAGTTTGGGTGGGCTACAACTTCTTAACCAAAAAAAAGAAAAAATTATTACTCACATTCGCATTGTATTTGTCACCATCTATACAATAAGATCTAAATCACCCCATTCCAGCACATATAGCTAACATTAAACAAACCTCCTTCATCATAAACCTGAAGTACTCTAGACATATCACATCCTTTAGAGGACTCTTGAACAAAATTTGTATCTCATCATGGCGGAGCTAGAATTTTAAAATAGGGTGGGCTAAAAAAAAATTTCTTAAAAGTTTACTAATGCTTTCAAATTATTATTTTTTCTTAAGTTTTACAAGTAATATGTTTTATTCTTTTCTTAAATTAAACTACATTATATATTAAATACATATTAAATAGGGGAAATGATCATTTACCCAATTTTAGCTTAAAATTTGTCCACTTACTCCACTAACAGTTTTTTAACCCCATTTACCTAAAACACTCTAAGGGATTATTTCCCTTTTACCCAATTAATTCTTTTTTATTCTTTTTATTTATTTTTGGGACTTTTTTGCCCTCTCCTTCTTTCTCACTTAGAGAGAAAAGTCATCCTCCACCTTGCTGTGCTCCGGTGATCGGACTCCAGCCACCGGTGACAGGAATCCTGCGACTGATGACGGGAATCCGGAATCCGGCCACAGTACTGTTGACCGGAATCCGGAATCCGGCCACAGTACTGTTGACCGGATTCCGGCGTCTGAATTTATTGCCCCCTAATAATACCTAGTAACCATATTATTACCCCCCAGTAATCATATTATTGCCCCCCAGTAATCATATTATTGTCTCCCAATAATCATATTATTGCCCTCTCAGTGAATTGCATAATCTCCCAAAACCAAAATGAATACACTACATGCACAATTGATCAATTAATATGCATATTATTGCCCCCCAAGAATCATATTATTGCATTGTTGATCAGATAGTAGATCATTGGCCTCCAATACAAAATCCAATGTCTCTACTGCCCCCCAATAGACCACAAAAAATGCACCATTTTGTAGGATTCACAGATAATTTGACTTTAATACACAGAAAACAACAGGTAACTTATCAAAACACCACACTATAGTGATCCATGTCCCTCATATCAAAGTCTACTGGGGGCCAATAATGTGTCTACTGAAGGAATGGATGGATTTCAAAACTTTTTAATTAGTGCGGAATTAGTTTAACCATTAAACTACTAACTAAACATAAAATCCATTCCTTTAACCCATGATCTTGGCTTATTGTGATATGTATATAAACATAGCATGCATAGTAAGGAAGAACAAAGAGGGAGTTTATGTTCTACTCACCCTTGGAGCGTGATCTCAATCCGATCCAAGTGAACCACCAAAGTTCCTCTCCTTGATCTCTCCTTGTGTGTGTTTCCTCCACCTTGAAGCACCTTGGATTAAGAACTCCTTCTTGTACTCCTTCTTGTGCTTGTAATCTTCTCTTTGATGTAACAAGTAAAGCCACAAAAGGATATGGCCTCTAAGGATCTTCACCAAGTGAATCAAGAGATGAAGAAAGATGAAAGAAAAGAAGAAATTATGCAAGTGTTCTTCTTTCCTTTAATTTTGTAATGGACCAAGAAAGAACTCTTTCTCTCTCTCTCAAATCTCTCAAATCTGAAAATAATAGTGTGGAGACACACTTATTCTCTTTGTCCATGCTTTCACTTTTATATAATAGGAAATAACTCCAATTACTAAAAGAAAATATTGACTTTCATAAAGTCAATATTTTGGCTGGTCCATACTTGTTATTGGGCACTAAAAATGTGTCTTGGGCTTTCATTTAAATCTCATTTAGTGAAGCCCAAGTCCACACGAAAAGCCCGACAATCGTTTAGGCCCAATAGGTTCGGTTTTACCCGAAAAACCTAATTATGTCCAAATAATAAATCTAATTAATTATTTGGTCATAACCAACTCTTGTTTAATCTTCTTCATATACAATCTCAATGATCCACTTATATGGTGTGCGATCTCTTAGGTTCTAATTAACAAGGCAGTGAAGTTTATAGAAACCATTCTATTTTGTTTACGAATCAAAAACTCCATTTTTGATTCTCCCTTGTTATTAGGATTATAAATGTTTATTAATCCTCGGGGACTTCACAAGTCATGAGTGACGTCTTGCAACATATCATGACTACCCTAGTTAATGTAGAATGACGAAGAACCTATTCAATTGGAATTACAATACAATACGGTCCTTCTCTAACACTATGTTCTAAATCACATCATCGGGGTATGGAATTGATATGTCAATCCCCTAATGTGATTTTCATTCTTATGTGATTCTTAGAATGTGATTAAAAACTCCTTTTTAATCTCATTCAATGCTTTGGCCAAAGACTCATTGAATCACATCTTTGAACATACACCTTATTTACTTAAGGATAGAGATTCCTTATTGTACACTCACATGTCTCCATGACCGAATTGATTATACCAATGAATGCATCTATTATATCCATTAAGGGACACAATATTATTGCATCATCAAGAAATAATCAATTCACTCATAAGACAACTATGGTGTCTCAGGTCAAAGGACTAATTTGTATTATTGCAATTTAGAGTTCAAGTTTGACATGTAAGTAAGACTCCATACAAGAACTCTAACGATCGCGTTCAGTGTACTCTTTAAATTAAGAGCACCCACATAATTGTATTAGTGTCTCCACACAAATGACAAGAGACATATCATCCTCCATATTGAGCATACATAGTATGTGCTAGTCTTTCCGGATTATCAATGTCCAAGTGATAATCCTATGACTAGGAACCTTTTAGGATAAGAGTGTGAAAGAGTAAAGGTCTCACACATCTAACTCTTTAGATTACTTTCTCTTTAACTCATATTCCTTGGACCTTGTTCAATCAAATATCAAATATAAGCAATGAACAATAAACTTGCCCTTTTGATTAATAATAATTACAATAATAATTACATCAAAATGATTGTTTTAGGACACAATTCCTTCATCTACTGCCCCCAGTAGACCATCAAACAAACCCCACAGTTACATTGTAATTCCTTCCTCATTCTCGGGGTTCACAGTGTACAAAAAAAAAAAGTGCTATAGGCACCCAAAAATTGCTCTAGGCACCCAAGAGTGTGAAGCCGGCCCCTCCTCCTCCTCCGCCGGATGACGACGACGAGCCCGCCAAGAAGAAGCACAAGCTCATCCTCGGAATCAAACACCAACAGCAAAATTGCAAACTTGGGATTGAGGACCTTCGGTTGGCTCCCTTTCAAGGTGGTCTCGGCGTCTCGGGCTGTCTAATCGGATTTGGAATCGGGTCAAGGTCGGGCTTTCGTGTTTGAGGTCGACATTGATATCCAGATTTGTGGTTTGACTTAGTGATTGACACGGTGGTCCGGTGCTGCTTCTGATGGGGACAGGAATGGTTGCCTGGGCTCGATGATGGAGTAGCCAGCGGTGATGGCCGAGAAGCAGCAAAGGAGGCTGTTGCCAGATCGACGACGACGGTCTGGGTGAGGAGGCGGATGAGAGAGAGAGAGAGAGAGAGAGAGATATATATATATATATATATATATATATATATCTTTGACGGTGATCTGGGTGAGGAGGGGATGAGAGAGCGAGAGAGAGAGAGAGAGGGGGAGTGTAATTTATGAATTAAAATAAGGGCGAAACTATCAATAGCTGTTAGATTGGGTAAATTGGGTTAAAAAACTCTTAGTGGAGTAAATTGGCAATTTTGAAGCTGAAATTGGGTAAGTGGTCACATCCCCTATTAAATAATCAAATAGCTAAATGACAAAAAAAATCAACATTATAACGTGTGATAGAAATTCGATAACAAAAATTTAAGACAAAAGAACAGACCTACTCAAATTGTACCCCGCGCCCTTGAATATAAGCAAATTTTTTTAATTATTGAATATGTATTATAATTCTCAGTTGACTCTTTTTCAGACCTAATTTACCAAAAAAAAAAAACACAAATTTTTTATGCGACTATGCCTCTTAAAGCATAATAAAAAATCAAATCAAATCAAATACTTCAAGCAAATAAATAACATATCTATATTATTATTAAGAGAAAATGCTTTGTTAGCCAAAATTGAAAATTTTGACATATTTAACCCTGAAAGATTAAAAAACTTTGAGAATAAATTAAATCAGAAGGATAAATAAGACAATTATAAAATAGATTTTTATTAAGAAAATAAAAAAGAAATGATTTCACAACCCCCACTTTTCTAAAAAAAAAACCCCACTTTTCTCTCCTACTATTTTCTCTCTGCAATAACTACCAGTGAATCTACTTCTTCTGCAATAACTACCCACCATTTAAAAAAAAAAAAAAAAAAATTTCGTACACATGTCTGCATGTGATTGCAAACTAGTATATGACTAAAACAAGAAAAGAAATAACATATGGGCTAAGTTTGGAAATTTGAGGTGGGTTAATTTTTAATATTTAATCTGTTAAACCATAATTAAACTACAAATTTATGTTTTTTTTTTCAAAATCTTGGGTGGGCTGCATCCCAGGGGAGCCTGTGTGCTACGCCTTTGTGACATCAACCATATTGGATAAGAAATTTGGGCTTGTTCTGTAGATATAATCAGGGTTGTGGGCATTTATAAGATCCATTAAAGTCGCATTACCCTCCCTAAACAAAAAAATAAATCCATATGAGAGCAACTCCAACAGGTTCCTTATAATTTTTGTATTATAGAGAAGCAAAAGTCAAACCTTTAGCTTATTTTTCTTCTCCAACTCCAACAGATTCCCTAGTTTACAGTAATTTATAAAATCTCCATATTCTTCTTTAAAATTTTGGAGTTTGCTGTAAATATAGGGAATTTGGTTTTCTCTCTCCTCACTTTCCCTAAAATAAAGATAGTTATAGGGAATCTGTTGGAGCAAAAGAGACTCATTTTTCCCTGAAGTAGAGAAAAATCAAAATATAGGGAATCTGTTGGAGTTACTCTGAATGAGGAACTTCAGCAATGCTAAGTACTAACGGTCCATCTTCTATATACTGAGAAATAACATAAACATCTTGTTCTCTAATGTTTCATCCCAGTTACAACAATTCATTAAATATTGCCCCACTCATGCAATGCAAAATATTCCTATTATATTTGAGCCCAGTAAAAGTTCAGAACAAAAAATAGCATGAGAAATGGCTTCTATCCTCAAACACTTGACAATTCAAAACGTACGATATCCTTTCATTCAGAAATACACATGATCATCATACCTATTTATACCAATGTCAAGTATAGGATTATGCTCCTTACTTTGATTAGGATCCTGTGCAATAAAGCTCATGCTCCATATAGCACCTGATATATTGTTTTTTTGGACTCTAGCAACACTCACATTGACTTTGTTTGCAGGGGTATACTTTTTATTACCATACCAACAAAAAGACTCAATTTTTAACCTATGATCTTGTGATGCCTCGGAAATTCGTTATTATTTTTCGAGGATTTTTTGAAATTTAATTAGTGGTTATTGAACGGTTTTGTGGCTCGTGGATGAAGCGGAAGTGTTTCAGGCGAATAATTATTCAGGATGAGTCATTTTAGGGGGGGCGCAAAGGTTAACTTTTTATTTGTTGGGTTTCTCTGAAAACTTCCTTTACGAAAGTCGTAGAGCGCGTCGATACGAGTTCGTGAACATACGACACGCATAAATCGAAGTTCGTATGAGAAAGTTATGGTCAACGGAAATTTCAGATATATTTGGAAACCACTATAAATAGAAATTTCCATTTTCGGAAGTTTACTATTTTCATTTTTAGAGGGTTGCCATTTTCGGAAAGTCAAAACCTCCATTCTCTCTCTTCTTTGCGTCATACTCGACCCAAACCTGGAAGCCCAACTCGGCCTTCGTTTCTTTTTCCAGCGACCTCTAGTGGCGAGACCTGGACAGACCTCTTTGCCTCCTTGTTCCGGTCCTCCTGATGGTGGCGTGGCCTCTAGCATCGATTCTCGATCACGGTGGTGCAACAAAGCGGCGAACTCGATGCAATTGGACCCAATAGGAAATCTCAGTTCCGGCGACAACAGCGGCTCAAACTTGGCTTCTTGAGTTCGTAGGAGCCTTCCCTGTCGATCATTGGTAGTTGTTTGGAGCGATTTACGTGGGAATTGGTTCAACATGAGGTGAACTGTGATCCTCGGCTTGTGAACTTGATTTTGGCTTATCTAGGCTGAGTTGGTTCAAACCCTAGGTATTAAAGTTAGTCTATTTGGTATTATTGATATTTTGGAAGGTTGGATTAGTGTGGCTTAAAGTTTTGGGTGGTGGTGGTTGTGTCACCGCCTGTGGTGGTGCTTTGGCGGCGTTTCGGCCATGTAAGGAGCAGTTTCTTATGTTATTTATCATCTACTCGTCGATATGAGTATTTTGACATATAATACGTAATTTTTTGAGATAGTATGAATATGTTATGATTTTCATGGTTTCGAACCGTTCGATTATTCGATCTGTGAAGATTCGAGTGTTTGATTGACTTGTGGTTTTGACATATCGATCGTAGAAGTGTTCTGGAGACTTTGGGTGGTCTCGGATGAGGTTTCTCCTCGATTGGCGTTACTTTTGGGGGTTTTAGTTCAAACAGGGGTTTCAGACTTTAATCGCTTGTGATTTGTGTACTAAGTTAAGACCGTATGTGATTAGGTACTTGACGAAGTATTCTTGGATGGATATTTTGTGATTGTGCTACTCTGTTCTGTATAAAAGACACATCAAAATTCAAAGGTGAGTAATCTCACAATGTTTATTTACTAACAAAGTTACATTCATTGTTTTGAGAGTTATTTAGTTAACTGCAAACTATAGTTGATATTAGTGGCATTCTCAAGTGAATGATTACGTGTGTGTGTATATATATATTTATGTGAAATATGTATATCCTTATGGGTTAATGGGTGATTTAAGCAATAGGGATTTATGAGTTTCATTCTATTGTTTTGAGGCTTGACTTTTCGGGAGACAGTGTGTTAGGAATTGAGAATTTCTATTGTTTGAAAAGTGTTAAGATTGTGTGAGTTTCTTAATGTTTTGAATCTAACGACCGGGGAGGTTGGATGATTCGGAGGTCATCGGGTGACATCTCTTTTTGATTTGGTTTAACATTTTGGGTCCAGAGCGACTTGCTTAATGTTTTGATCTGGCGATCGGGGAGGTCTGATGATCAGAGGTCACGGGGTGACATCTCCTTTTGAGAATTGAGTAACATTTGGTTCTGAGTAACCGCTTTTAAATATTTTGATATGACGACCGGGGAGGTATGAGGATTCGAGGTTGTTGGGAGTTACCTCAGACATATATATCGGGACTTCACGCGTTTGGCTGGGTGAGTGGATGCGATTAGTTAGAGTTTTAGTCTGTTGCCATTGTACATCATAGGGAGTAGCGATGAGCTATTTGATGCTTATGAGTATGTGTTTTAAAAGGGAGTTTCGAGGATTCTTTATTTTTAATGTCCATGGAGGATTTGTGTATCATATTTAAATTGTAAGAATTTCAATTAATAATATGATTTTGTCACCGGCTGAATTTTGTTGTGTTCTTTGGGGAAATGCATATTTAATTGTTACATTTTCAATTTATATGATTTTGTCACGGGGTGACTTGTGTTGTTTCTTTTGGGAAAAGAATATTGTGTTGGGAAGCATGATATGTGTTCCTTTTTCTCGAGTTGAAAGGTTTTCCTCTTTTTGGTGTGAGTTGTGTGGAGTTTTGTTTTGAGTTACTCATACGAGCTTTTATAAGCTTACCGGGTTTGTTGTGTGGTAAGCTGGTGTACTATTCGATGGTGTAGGAGTTAATCCTGCAGGTCAGGGTGATCGTGGTTGAAGTTGAGGTAGCGTGCTTGCAGTTTTAAGGTAGGAAGCCAATTTTGTGACTTTACCGTTATTAAGACTTTCACTTGTAGTGAGCTCTGAAGAGCATTTACTTATTATTTTTTTGTGGCAATTTAATTCGTAAACTTGTGTAATATTTGATTATGCGGAGAGAGTCTGTATTGATGTAGTGGGTTCAGGGCATCAATATGTACTTGGTTTAAAAAGGAATTTTGTACTGATGGTTGAATCATCACGCATGTATAATTATGAGATTATATATTGATTCTTAATTGTGTTAAAAATTAGGGCGTGACAGATCTAAAGCTACTACAAAAGACTAAGTTTTTATTGATTACCATAGAAACAAAAACACATGGACACACCCTTTGATCTAAAGCTACTACCTTTCATATAAACTACTGAGTTAGAAGAATTGAACTCTGATTAATCTAGCCACAGAGCAGAGGAGATGGAGTCCTAATTCTGGATGGGCTTCAACAACGAAACCACGTTGTTTATTAAAGACTATATATAGGTATATTTTTTTGGGAGAATTTCAAAAATGATCACTCAACTATAACTCATTCGACACTTTGGTAACTGAAGTTTCAAATATATCACTTTGGTCACTCAACTATTACACTGTTAATCACTTAAGTCACCCAAAGAGTATTTTTTATAATTTTTTTTAATGAAAAAAATATTCTTTGGGTGACTTAAGTGATTGACAGTGTAATAGTTGAGTGACCAAAGTGATATATTTGAAACTTGAGTGATCAAAATGTCGAATGAGCCATAATTAAGTGACTATTTGTAAAAAATTTCATTTTTTTTTTGCCAAAATTCTCGGGAGGGCATGAGCCCACCCCATGGTTGCTTTAGATCCACCCTTAATTGTCCCCCGCACCAGTCTCCGTCCTTCTCTTTCAACGTCACCCCCTGTCAAAAGCTCATCCTCATCGACTCACATTTTCATCGTCTCTGTCAATCACGCAGTAACTTTAATTGCGTGCTCTCATATCAAAGCTCAGGCGCTCAGCTAGCTAGCTTCAGGCTTTGTTTTTACCTTGCGGATATTGACCGCTCCATTCCTGATACTGCAAGGACTATAGTCTCTTTTGTAACCCAAATATTTTCCTTCTATATCCATGAAAACCGACCTCCAGACCTGTAAAGCTGTAACCTCATCTCTGATCTTCCCCTATAGCCAAAAGACGCACTACCCCTTTCCTTTTCACTTCACGTCTTCTAGTACCATACGGCAACAAGGTCATCCTTTCGACTTTAGGATCAAAACTCGAAAACTCTTTTTTTTTTTTGGGAGGAAAATAAATTACAAACATAAGTTCCTAGAACAATCAGTCATAAAAAAGTCAAAATTAAAAGCTGACAAAGCCGAAAGCGAGAGCTTATTAATCCACGTCAGAGGAACATCAGAGTTATAACCCAAGCTAGCAATGACATCAACTACAAAGTTGCTTCACGAGAAATATAGTTAAACGAGATTTCTTCGAAATAGCTTGCAAGGGAGAAAATATCATTGAGGAGTCTTCAAACGTCAAGGAGTACAACACTTCTTGTTAATGGCATCAATGATTAGCTTGGAATCCCTTTGATAATAATCTTGCAGAAAAAGCTCGAAAACTCTACTATGTTCTAACTTCTAACTTTTAATTCTAAAGTATCGGTATGTATCACTCAGTATTTCAAAATCCTAATCACAACTCTTCCAATATTTTAGAGTCGGGGACCCGTTAAGTTACCAATTGTTTGCAGTGTGCATGCTTACTCTGCTAGTTGCCTAATTCAAGTGTTCTTGAGTATCAAATTGTTTTCGGTATATATTACTTGGTGAGCTGATCGAAAAGCTTTGATCTCCTTTAAAACTCAAATCAAAATCATAACAATCTATGGTGCTCCAATATTCCATTGAGCTAGTTTAAAAATTGATGACTCTAGAAGTTTCAATATACTGGAACGCTATAAATATCTTCTCAAAATCACGTTTTTGAAAATTTTTCCTTTTTGCAAAACTGAATTAGTCTTAATCGGAAGTTCATAACAAAGCAAAGCACGGGTCGATTATACTATTGTCGTGTATGGACCTGTTATTATCAAATCTTGGGAATTTGGACGTTGGATGAGACAGCCGGCAACACGTGGACGGCCTGCTTATTGCTTAAGCATGCTTGATTAAGGAATGTTAAATTAATGAGAGGTTGATTAGTTTAATTCAGGATATATGGGAGTGCTTGCTAATCATGTAAGCATAGGTCTGTACATATATGCACAATTGATAGTGACACAGTGAGGTCAGTGTACATGCGTCATGGCATCAATGCTTTTGTGTTCATCCTTTTTAAGCATATCTGCCGAATAGACATGGATCTCAATCTTATCACGGCAAGTAATTTCGATTTTCGGTGGACGTAAAGTTTTTCTTATTATTAATCCTTTTTCTTTTGGCAGAGTTTTTTATTTTATTTTTTTTTTAACAAAATTATGTCATTATTGTATTTTGTAACTTATGAATCAACAAGCATTATTTTATAAATATTTCTCATTCATAACATTGGCGAAGTATTTAGGGGGAAAAAAAAAAGTTCAAGCTCCGATTCTTATAATATGTGTGACTATGTGCATCACATTATATTTAGGGAAAATATTGAATGTCACTTTTAGTTGGCCTAAAGTGTTTCAATTTATATGGTATTGTTTGAAAGTGCCTTTGAAATTTTTTTATGTAGGGTTTGATTAAAGTAAAAGCAATATTTCTGGTAACAAAGCCAACTTTGGTATGAGAACTGTTAGGATATGCTGTCAAAGGATAAAAAAACTTGCATACAAAAAGAAAAGACAGAAAAAAGGGAAATAAATAACCAAGAATATGCTTGTAAAAGAAGAAAAAAAGAACAAGAATATGCTTTTATGGTGTGGGGTGTTACGAGAAATTCTTAGGTAAGGACTGCCCTACCACATGGCGGTAAGACAATCCAATTAAAATTAATTTTTTTTTTGCATATTCTGAAATTAATCATCTTTTAATAAAGCAATATACCTAAACACCCTTGTGCAAAGGTTCTGATTGGGCAACCACATCGCCACATGGTACAGCTGCCCTACTTAAGAATCTCTTATCACTGCTAATTATGGCATTGTTAAACACAAGAATGAAGTATCTAAATTTTAAAGACAACCAAATTTTACATTAACTCTTATTACATATTTGTTTATTTATGAAAATAAGTACTTTCTCAAAAGAAAAATGTTCCGATTCATGAGTTTCCACATATTCACTAACACTCTTAATCAAACTAAACTTGAATTTCATGTAGAAAAAAGCAAGTGAGTTTTCATGTCTCACTTGATCTTTTAACTAAGCTAAAGTTCTCTAACTACTATGGGCGTAGTTAGAGAACTTTAGCTTTTAAACTCAATTATTTGATCTTTTCAAATTTTGCTATTTTTTATTTTTTATTTTCACTTTTTAGTAAACCATCAAAGTTCTAATAAATTTAAGCCACAAACATTCGAAAAAAATCATAAAACTATCATTTATTGTTTATTATGAAAATTCAGTTCTTATATACGGAAAGGTAGTGAGCTATTTCGATCATATTTTTAACCTTCCTTGATAGGATATTTGACTGCGCCACCGCTCTTCCCAAAGAGTCAACTCTTTTGAACTTTGCATCCGAATATTCGACGTAATTTGTCAAAAATATAATGTTTATAGGCTAGGGTTTATACTTTGTACGTAGTACATGGACACGTCACTAAATAATAAAAATGAAAAAAAAAAAGTAGGGCTAGGCTAGCAAAGCTGTTGCATAGGAGGAACGTAGACCCCTTGAATGAAAATGCTGGGGGGACAGTCCCTGAGTAAGTAGGCCACAACAAACTCTTGTACTAGAATATAATTCTTAGCAAAAAAAAGGAAATAAAAAAGAAACTACTGTTAAACCAGTACGACGGACCTGACTTGCTGAGCTGGACGCTGGACGCTCCCCGGTAAATTTCGTACACGTCTGTTTAATTTGCGTGCGAGAGTCCAGAAGGGTGAAAAAACCAACCTTCGCTTTTCTGGGTCAGAGGGGGTAAAAAAAAAAAAAACTAAAAACACTATAAAAAAAAAATCGGAAAAACCCGAACCCGGACCCGATTTTCGGCCAATTAAACAAAATTCTTTGACACAGAAAAAGCAAACCCACGGTCTCTCCTCCATTTGTGCTATTCAGGAAACAAATCCCCCTCCCATATTTTTCTCGCTCTCTTTATTATTCATTTTTTATTTATTTATTTTTATTTTTATTAATTTTCATTTTCTCTCTCGCTGTGCCGCCACCACTGTTTTATGCGCCTCCATCGCCTCTCCTTCTTCTTCTTCTTCTTCCTCCTCTTCGCGTAGGGTTTCTAGGGTTTTCAGACCCCTCCGGCGGCGAATTTCCGAGCTGGATTCTCTGTCTTTCCTCAGGCGAATCTCCATGCGCCGCTGGTTTAGCGGCTTCGTTGATTAGTCTCTGTGCTCTGTAAACCTCCACTCGTTTCTTTGTTTCTTTCTCGATCCTAAATAGGAACTAAGGATTTCAGTCTTTGATGGTGTTTGGATTAGGGCGGAGTTGATTGGTGTTCTGCTTGTGTTCGGGGGGTTTTGGATTTGAATGGCATTGGGGGATTTGATGGCCTCCAGGTTTTCGCAATCCTCGGTGGTCGTCGTCTCCAATCACTTCGACGACTGCGCTTCCAGCCACGACGACGGTGATGTGAGCTCGCAGAGAAGGGAATCAGAGACTGCGAGTAGTAGCTATGAGAATGCCACGGCTACAACCACTACAAGCATGGCGTACTTGCCCCAAACCATTGTCTTGTGTGAGCTTCGCCACGACGCGTTCGAGGCTCGAGTCCCTACTGGTCCTTCTGATAGCGGATTGGTTTCGAAATGGCGGCCTAAAGACCGAGTAAGCTTCAGTATTTTCTTCTGGTTTTGATGTTGGAAATTGGATTGTACAGTGCTGAATGATTGTTAATTGTGAGATCATTGACCTGAAATTCCTTATTCCAGTTAGCTCATGGCTCATCTTTCGCTTTCTTTAGTGGTTTATTCCAGATAAAAGCCAATTAATTTGAATTTTATAGTGATATGAAAGGTTGATTAATTATAATTTTTCATCATCCATGTTAATTTGTTAAGAGTATAAAGTTTGGTAATTTGTTCGTTGTGTGTTAAGAAGTTTTAACATTCCCTTGCTACTTTTGGTTCCACTGATTTTGTGATTTCCATGTCCCCCGTTTGATCAATGGTACTACCAATACCTTTGGTAGTTCCGTAGGCTACAAAAGCTTGTCAATCTCTTCTTAGTGTTGATAATTTGGTATCATCACATTGGTAGACAAAATTCAATTTAGTTCTCTACAAATGTAAAAAGAGAATGCCAAAATGTTTAGATCACGAGGTTCAGAAAAGTGACTAACTGAACATATTATTGCCAAACAAGGAGTAAGAACACTAAGTGCCACCTTGTTTGCAACTCTGGTGTCAGTGATACTATGCTTGAACTCCTGGTTTTGCGGTAAAATCTTCTTTCTCCTGTCTTCTTGAAAGCCTAAGGTTCTTTAAATTTGCAGTAAGGGTGAAAAATAGTATCTTTAAGTACAGTTTTAAAGAGATGATGGAATATTCTTGAAAGAGTTTGATAACTCTCAAATGTATCATATGACAGGAAGATATAGTACTATGGTTGGAAAACTTTGATGGGGCAAAGATTTATTTTATGGCCTTTTGAATTTCCTACTGTTGATACCAATTTCTTCAGTTTCTATTACTGAGACTGAGAGATTTCAAAAATATTATGGTCAGTGAACTCTGCTGTGACAAAATATTATGCATGACTTTTGGAATATTTAAATATTAATACAAATATCTTCTCTTTCTACTACTGAGATAAGCGATTTTAGAAGTATTGGTGATACTTCTGATATTATTGGACCAAGAGATTTTAATTGCAAGGTATACTTACTTATAGTATTTTGATTTCAACATATTTTCCGTTTGAACCTTAGGTTAGATCTGGGGGTGTTAGTCAAAATAAGTGTAGGCGATCAGAGGTAGGAATGGAGCTATTGCCTATGTGAGTGGCTGCCTGTCATTTTGTTTGGTTTAACATTTGGTTGTGGAACTGTGTTTTAACAATGAATTTCGTATCTGAAATTTTTAACTTTTGCAATGTGCAATTATGTTGCTATGGAAATCGTCTTAATGATTGATCCTCTCTTCATGGGGCATCCAAAATGTTATATGATTTCTTACTTGGAATTTCGTATTCAAATTTAGTTTCTTGGTTTAGTGTCTGGTTGAAGATGCCCAAAAAATTCTATTTATTATGTATATGACTGCTGCTTTGGTCTAACTTTCACCTTCTGTGCAGATGAAGACAGGATGTGTAGCTCTAGTATTATGTTTAAACATCAGCGTTGATCCGCCTGATGTAATTAAGATATCTCCCTGTGCCAGAATGGAGTGCTGGATAGGTGCTTTTACGCTGCTGATTCTTACTATTGCTTTAGTTGTTGTTATGTATTGGTTGTCAACTTCTGTTTTCTTTCCTTCCCTGTGTTGATATTTTGAGCCTTTAGTAGTTGGTTCTGTATGCTAGTGTTGTGTTGTAGATCCTTTGGTTCCATTACTTAGAATGCACAGAGCATCCAGTATCAAAATCGATATTGGGGACTATGGTTACATTTTTCACCAAATATGTTCATATTCCTTAAAGGAGGTCCAAACTTTTTCTGTTAAAATCTTTTTGTACCAGTAATAAGTAATTAATAAACCTATTTTGCAATTTGTTTGAGACAGTTTTTGTGTCCCATGCATTTGTTACTCCCTTATGTTGCAATTTATGCCTTATTGAATTTCTCATTTATAATGGTTGAACATTTTGTCTTCTTCTTTATTTTCAGATCCATTTTCTATGGCTCCAACAAAAGCTCTTGAAACAATTGGTAAAACCTTGAGTACACAGTATGAAAGATGGCAACCAAGGGTGAGAATGAGTCTTCTGTGCACTGTTATTTTTCTTGTTTTACATTGAGTAATGATTTGGGCTGACGATGTTTGACAGGCTAAATACAGGGTTCAGCTTGATCCTACTATAGATGAAGTCAAGAAGCTTTGTAGTACATGCCGCAAATATGCCAAGTCTGAGAGAGTTCTTTTCCATTATAATGGTCATGGTGTACCCAAGCCAACTGCTAATGGTGAAATTTGGCTATTTAATAAGGTTTTTACTAAATTAAAGCCTGCTGCCTTTCTGTTGCAATGTTAAAATAAAATTATCCTCAGTTTTAACTTCTTCCTTTTTATTTTATTTCTATTTTATTTTATTTTTTTGGGTGCAGAGTTATACACAGTATATTCCCTTGCCAATTAGCGACCTTGATTCCTGGTTGAAGACACCTTCAATATATGTCTTTGACTGTTCTGCCGCTGGCATGATTGTTAATTCATTCATTGAGGTATCTAACAATTCAGTTATACATGTTTTACTGAATTGATAAATTATGCCTTTATTATTGCAGAGTGGGTATAATATTCTCATAGTCTAGACTTTTGAATATAATTTTGGAATTTTTGTTTTTGGCTCAGCTCCATGATTGGGCTGGCTCTAACTCTGGATCTCCAAGAGATTGTATCCTGCTTGCTGCTTGTGAACCACATGAGACTCTTCCGCAGAGTGCGGAATTTCCTGCTGATGTCTTTACTTCTTGCCTCACAACTCCCATCAAGATGGCTTTAAGATGGTGAAATTTTCTCCTTGTTTGTTTGGTGTTCTGATTATCATTTTAAGCTTATCTTGCTGTAGGAAGTCATGCTATTATCAATATGACTATTAGTTATTAATAATAGCATCTCATGCTTTTAATGTTATGGCCTAGCTATATTCTGGCATGCTATATCATTCCAACTTTTGTTTGAATGCGGAATATGTTGCATTACTTATTAAAGATAAGTTAATTTGGGGGCGCTAATAAATTTTCTGTTATCTTCTCAGGTTCTGCACACGTTCCTTACTTCATGAGTCTCTTGATTATTCACTAATAGATAAAATCCCTGGCCGTCAAAATGACCGGAAAACCCTTTTGGGTGAATTGAACTGGATTTTTACTGCTATCACTGACACAATTGCATGGAATGTTCTTCCTCATGGTAATTTTACAATTTACTGATTTGGTATTCACCTTTATGGTGTATCATATCTTCGAATTGCCTGTTTATTTATGGCTTATTCATCTATCTGTTTTGCAGATCTTTTCCAGAGACTTTTCAGACAAGATTTGTTAGTTGCCAGCCTGTTTCGAAACTTTTTACTTGCCGAGCGGATTATGCGATCTGCAAATTGCTCTCCAATCTCTCATCCACAGTTGCCTTCTACCCATCAGCACCACATGTGGTACTAATGGATGTAATTCTCAAGTTTACGCTTTATGTGTTATTGAATCAATAGTCACTTTTGCTTATGCACTCTGCAGGGATGCATGGGATATGGCTGCTGAGATATGCCTTTCTCAGCTTCCATTGTTGGTTGAGGATCCTAATGCTGAGTTTCAGGTGTGCTTCATGTCATGTGCAAGTTTCATATTCTTTGATCATATATGAGAATGGCTATATGCAGACTGATCCATTTCAATAGTGCCATAATTTGTATTTGCGTGATATGCCTATCAATTTGCCTGTGGATTTCTTGTTCAGTGGTGTTTATCCTATTGACTTGACTTTTATTATTTTTTGCTCTATGCCAGCCAAGTCCATTTTTCACTGAGCAGTTGACTGCTTTTGAGGTATGGCTTGACCACGGGTCTGAACACAAGAAACCACCAGAGCAGTTGCCTATTGTTCTTCAGGTCTGATGCTCTACTTGTCATTCAAACTAGTTTGGCTTGACTAAAAGCTTGTGGGATTAACATGTAATAAGTCATGTTATTAGTTTTGAGGTTCGGTTGTTATGGTGGGTTGACCAAAGTCATAAAATGTTACTATGCCAGTTTCCTGGTTGGTATTACCAAGTTAGTATCCTATGCGAGGCATTTGATAGAAATTTGGTGTAATAATTGTGTAGTTGGCAATAATGTATATTATATGTATGCATACCATGATAATTGTGCACGGGCGCGCACACATTCATTATAGCCAGCTGTAAATTTAAGTGGGCAGAATGACATGGTAGTCCTAGGAAGTATTGGTTGAGATATATTTTTATTTCCTTTTTCCCTTCAGTGAGGAGCTTCTTGGCATCTGTTCCATGTATGCCAAGTGCTGAAGGAAAAAGACAACAAAAGAAATGACTTTTCGGAAGAAAAAAGAGAAAGGAAGTAGGTGGAGGTGTGGGGAAAGCGCGTGGGTCTTCTAGCATAACTTAGGGGCACTTATTTTCTTTTATATGTTGATTCAGCTCAACTAATTTTGCTATATTGTTAATTCTCATGTATCATCTATGTTTTAGGTGTTACTTAGTCAATGCCATCGGTTTCGGGCTCTGGTTCTTCTCGGGAGATTCCTTGATATGGGACCCTGGGCTGTAGATCTGGTATGTTTTTTTTATATTTTGTTTGCATGTCCATCCATTCTATCTGATGTTTTTGAGTAATAATTAATAAGAGATTTTTATTTGGAATCATGTTTGTGTTTTATAGGCATTGTCTGTTGGAATATTTCCATATGTACTGAAGCTGTTGCAAACGATGACACCTGAACTACGACAGATTCTTGTATTCATTTGGACAAAAATTCTTGCACTGGATAAGGTATATCTAGATTTCTTCAGAACAGTCCTTGTTCAGATATTAATACCGATGATATGTTTATCAGAATGTGCAATTTACTGTATGTCATGGTGTCACTATTCTGACTTATTCTAGTCTTAGTCATCCATGTCTACATTTCCAAATTGTTATTATCTTGATATGCAAGGCATGTCGCTTTATACCTTATCAACTAAGTTTGTTCCTTCCTATTTCACTTTTTATATAATACCTTCACGAACTACCTTTCATGTGCGCTATATAAATGGCCCCCTTAGTTAGATTAGTAGTAATTCTGTTTCTGTTTCACTGTTTCAGTCATGCCAGGTGGATCTAGTGAAGGATGGGGGTCATATATATTTCATCAGGTTTCTTGATAGCATGGAAGCATATCCAGAGCAGCGTGCAATGGCTGCTTTTGTTTTGGCTGTAATAGTTGATGGCCATAGACGTGGCCAGGAAGCTTGTATTGAAGCAGGTTTAATCCATGTTTGTTTGAAGCACCTTCAGGGTCCAACACCAAATGACACACAAACTGAACCCCTATTTCTTCAGTGGCTTTGCCTCTGTCTGGGGAAACTATGGGAGGATTTCACGGAGGCCCAAATATTTGGTTTGCAGGCAGATGCCCCTGCAATATGTGCTCCTCTGCTTGCTGAGCCCCAACCAGAGGTTTACATTTTTACCATGTAGACTGTTTTTATTCATTAACAGATGATAATTTGGACCTTACGTCCATGATCTGTAACTTAGTCATCGAGATTGTTTCATTTCAGGTGAGGGCTTCTGCTGTTTTCGCATTGGGCACCCTGCTTGATGTGGGTTCAGGATCATGTAGAGATGGCAATGGTGGAGACGATGAGTATGATGATGAGGAAAAGATAAGGGCTGAAATTAGTATCATTAAAAGCCTATTAAGTGTTGTTTCAGATGGAAGCCCTCTTGTCAGAGCAGAAGTTGCTGTTGGTATGTATCAGTCATTTTATATTCTCATTCATGGGGTTGGAACGTTCCTATAAGTAGTTATGTGCATTTGATTACTAGTTAATGGTTACAATAGCTAGTGTTGCTTCCTTTTCATCCCCATTTCAAGCATCAGGTTTTCTGTTATTAACAATGAAGAGATAGCTAGTGGCAAATGTATTTATGGTTTCTTCTTTGTCTTGACAGCTCTAGGACGCTTTGCCTTTGGACACAACAAGCACCTGAAGTCGATTGCTGCTGCCTATTGGAAACCACAGTCTAATTCTCTTGTGACTTCCTTGCCTGCTTTGGTTAGTATTAAAGGTCCTGGTAGTGCTTCATCTCATATTGGTCCACTTTCGAGAGTTGGCAATGACAGCTCATTGGTTCGGGATGGAAGAGTTTCTACCAGCAGTCCCCTAGCAAGTTCTGGAATTATGCATGGATCTCCATTGTCTGATGATTTATCTCATCATTCTGATTCTGGAATATTAGATGATGGTGGGAGCAATGGTATTGTTAACCATTTGACTCCTAGACCCCTGGACAGTCAAATGTATTCTCAGTGTGTATTGGCTATGTGTAACTTAGCCAAAGATCCATCTCCACGAATTGCAAAAATTGGTCGCCGAGTATTAGCCATTATAGGGATTGAGCAAGTGGTGGCGAAACCTGTAAAGTCCACGGGTAACAGTTTTCGACCTAGTGAATCCATTACAGCGTCTCCAAGTCAGAGTCTTGCTGCTGGATTGGCTCGATCGTCTTCATGGTTCGATATGAATGGAGGTAAGGATATTCTGGTGAAAACTGAATGGGAATCACTTTGACTACGGTTGGCCATTTGCTTCTCCCTTTGAAATAATATAATTGTAATTGAAAGAATCAATCAAAGTTAATAAGCGTGCATGCTGCTTAGTTATATTTTTTGTCTCACATTCAGCTCCAGTTTGGACAGCATGTTGCTTTTGGTGTCAGATTAATCTATTACTGCACCTCGTCTGAGTTTTGGTTTTGCACTGCTATTGGCAGGTCATTTACCTTTCCGAACTCCACCTGTTAGCCCTCCAAGGGCAAATTACTTGGCTGGAATGCGAAGGGTTTGCTCTCTAGAATTTAGGCCTCATCTAATGAGTCCAGATTCAGGTTTAGCTGATCCCCTTTTAGGTTCTGGGGGAACTTTTGGTGCCTCAGAACGAAGTTTTCTTCCTCAATCAACAATCTACAATTGGAGTTGCGGTCACTTTTCCAAGCCACTTCTTATAGGGGCAGATGACAGTAAAGAAATATTAACTAGAAGAGAGGAGAGAGAAAACTTTGCCATGGAGCACATAGCTAAATGCCGGCACTCATGTTGGTTTTCCTCTTTAATCTTTATTTGTTATCTATTATTCCCATTTTGATAACATTTGAGTATTTGGTAATGGAATTAATGTATATTCCGTGTTATTGGTCAGCTGTTAGCAAGCTTAATAATCAAATTGCAAGCTGGGACACAAAATTTGAAACGGGTACGAAAAGCATTTTGCTGGAACCATTCTCTCCTATTGTGATTGCGGCTGATGAGAATGAACGAATCAGGTCTGTAGGTTTATTTATATTCAATCTTTTGCTTCAGCATCTTTGATATGTTCATGAGATTTATAGCTTGATTTTGTTAGGTAGCATCATGTAGACATGTTTCTGAAATAGTAAGCCTTGTTCGACAATTCTTCTTGTGCTTGCATGGACCATCTCAAAATATAAAGATAGACCTGTGCTGAAAATAGTCGCAACTTATTATGACTTCTGATAAAGTTTCTGACTGGTATCAGTTGGTTGTTCCTTGGCCTCTTGCTATCAAAATTGAATGCTCATTAAATGCATTTTTCTTTTCTTTTTGTTATGTATGATATAATTAAGGGCTGTTGTTGTGATTAGTTGATTACCCTCATACTATCGCTGACCGACTTATTTTGTGTCTATTGCTTTGTAGGGTATGGAATTACCAAGAGGCTAAGGAGGCTATCCTTCTGAACAGCTTTGATAACCATGAATTTCCTGACAAAGGAATCTCCAAGCTTTGCTTTGTGAATGAACTTGATGACAGCCTGCTTCTTGCTGCCTCAAGTAAACTTCTACACTGAGAGATATAAACTTCTTGGTTAGGAAGGCTTATTAGTCAAAAAAATTCTTAATATTTTGCACTTGTTTTCCTGTGTTCATATGATTAGGTGATGGAAACATTCGGATTTGGAAAGATTATACTTTGAAGGGTAAACAGAAACTTGTTACTGCATTTTCTTCAATTCAAGGACATAAACCTGGTGTTCGAAGTCTTAATGCTGTTGTGGATTGGCAGCAGCAATCTGGATATCTGGTATGCTTTCTTAAGTTGTTATGCTTATGGACTGGTGGAAATTTTGTCATGTTTCCTTTGTTCTTATTCTTTGTGTACTTCTCCATCATTTACATTGCTAGTATGCCTCTGGTGAGCTATCATCCATTATGCTTTGGGATCTCGATAAGGAGCAGCTTGTTAATTCTATTCATTCTCAATCAGACTGTAGCATTTCAGCATTGGTGAGTTATACCATATCACTTTATATTATGTTGGCTTGCTTAAATTGGCTCAGTTAAATAAATTTGGAACCTTTTTTAAACGTATAGTTTGTTAGGATATGTCATGTGCTTGATGGAAAAAATGAAGTTGATAATGATTTATCCTGCATTATCTGTGTAGTCTGCATCTCAAGTTCATGGAAGTCAACTCACAGCTGGTTTTGTTGACGGTTCTGTTAGGCTCTATGATGTGCGAACTCCTGACATGTAAGCACTCAAAATCTTCTTGTTGCATGGTGCAAATATTAGCAGTGGACTGCCTTTGATAGTAAAAGATTCATTACGACTTTCTAATGATTTAACCTCGTTTGCTATCACCACTGTTACTTTTGGTCCTTTATATTTGAACATATGTTTCTGGATTTGAGCATAGCTCTTTATTCTTGTTCTAGTTTGATATTGGTTCTGCATAAGCAAGTGCATTCAGTTGATCTGCTTATTGTGCCTCCGTAGGCTTGTCTGTGAAATGCGGCCGCACACTCCAAAGGTTGTAGGAAACACACAGAAGATAGAAAGAGTTGTTGGGAACACTCAGAAGGTAGAAAGAGTTGTGGGGATTGGCTTTCAACCGGGGCTTGATCCTTCTAAGGTAAGAAGAGACGTTTGTCTGTCATTGGCTATGATAAAGTTATTCCACATAATGCACCGACTTTTATATAGTGTAGCTTACCTGACATGTTACCTTCATACAGATTGTAAGTGCATGTCAGGCTGGTGACATTCAGTTCCTTGATATCAGAAATAGTAAAGATCCCTACCTCACAATCGAAGCTCACAGGGGTTCACTCACAGCTTTAGCTGTTCATAGACACGCTCCGCTCATTGCCAGTGGCTCAGCCAAGCAGCTCATAAAAGTCTTTAGTTTGGAGGGCGAACAATTAGGCACCATTAGATACTACCCTTCCTTTATGGCCCAAAAAATTGGCCCTGTTAGCTGCCTAGCCTTCCATCCGTATGAAGTACTGCTTGCTGCTGGTGCTGCTGATGCTTGCGCGTCCATCTATGCTGATGACAACTCTCAAGGTAGATGAAAATGAGAATCATTTTCTGATTGGTTTGATAAGCCTTCCTTTTGTATTGGAAGGTAGTGCAAACGGATGGAACTTCAATCACAATTCTGCTGTTGAAGATTACCGTCGGTGCTATTGAAGATTACTTGGTGCATCTGGACCATTGTGTGATACGTCCCACTGTCCTAAACTTCTTTGCTGTCGATGGATCTGGAAGGTCTGGAAGTATCTGTAGGGTGCGCTATACCAAAGTGTATGCTATAATATTCATTAGCCTCCCGTGTTGAAGGTCACATTTGTGGGAAGCAATTCCTGGTTATAAATTGGGGGCTCTGGAAAATAATCTGTTATATAGGTAAATGTGTGTAAATATCCTTTTAATGTTTTAGTTCCCTCATTTTCGTGTGCTCAATTTTTTTCCCCAATTTGTAAATGCAACACACTTTTAATGATTATAATGTTAGTGTTGCTTATAGATGGTGATTTGGGCAATCATCTCCAACGAACTCTGCCTTTGTCACCTTGTATTAGTAGAATTTGTGAATTTCTTTCCCAATTGAATTAGGCAGCAGGTAACTTGTAATTAATTCTTCAAGATGTTTGAGCTGGTTTCTATCTGTTCTCCCTGAACCTTTCTTCCAGGTTCGGGACAATATTTAAGCTATAGCTGAGGTTTGGTTTCATTTAATATGCACGTCAGCATATCTGTGAATAAAAAGAAAAAAAATCAACAATCAATGCCCGACATATATCAGAACCAACCTCACCATACAAAGAGCATTTTCAGGGAATCGCAAAATTCCAAGGAAATGAGTACTACTACCAATTTGTTGCAGTCATCTTTTGATGACTAGAGATCAGTCTCATATCGAGTTTGTTCATCTACGTTGATTTTGTAATTTTTTTTTATGCGAAGCTTTTACCAACGAATTGTTTGTTGAAATGTCACATAGGGTGACGAACCCCAAAAGTCTCCCGCAAAAAGTAAAATAAAAGGATCGTTTCCTCGTTAAAATTCAAGAAGCAAAGGATGATAACTAAATCGATCTAAGCAGTTTGTGCTATGAAATCAGACAACAAGCAGCAATGCAAGTCTGAAAAAGCAACGCGCAATTGTATAGCATACTGCATACCACATAATGAAGTACAAGTTTGAGCAAATAAAAGCAAGGAAGGAAACCCTGTCACACAGTCACACATATATAGCGCCCAACAATATCACCACTAAACTATGAACCAGAAGCATGCAATCTAACTGAAATTTAAGAAGAGGATCATAACCTCCTTAATTAGGAGGACTTTGGGGATTCGACGATGATGGTGGCATCGGGTATCGGCACATGGGACATCGATGATTAACGCTCAGTCAGCGGACAATGCAATCTCCATGATAACAGTGAGAGCAGGGCATATGCGAGTAACCATCAGTTGATCAACATCATCTTCGGGTGCAAAATCCTTCCAACATATAGCACACATCGGTGATTGTCCAATAATGGCAGCATCAAGTCTCACCTTCTCCAAACCCTCGATTGCAGATTCAGCTGTAGGAGTGAAACTCAAGATCTCATCACTTTCCCTCCGGTAAGTGCCGTCGCATGCTACCACAAGAATAGGCACCTAGTAGGTCTCACCGGGAACAACTAGTCGAAAATCTCTGCATGTAGAGTTTCAGGGACACCCTACAACCAAAAGATCGCGCTCCATCATCCCTCTATAAAATGCCTGATTACATGTTTGCTTGATGCAGGCTAAAGGGATAAACATATCTGCCTGTAGTATTGGGCCTATTTCCAGATGGACTGGATCGGACAGCGAACGGCGGCTAGAGCATGGCTTGCCAAACTTGACTACAATCACAAGATCTTCTTCCCCCTCCCTGCCGACCGGCCGCTCGGCTGGAATTGCGGTTGTCTACATCACAAAGATTTTTGAGAAAGTGTGCACCACAGGCATGCTTGGTCTTGACCTAATTAATCGAGAGAGAAAGGGAGTATCGATCTATTGATATCTGCAGCCTTTACGGTCGACTCCTGATTTATGTCGAGGAAGACTTTCCGTAAGGGTTTAGGGTTTAACCACAGCCATCAATAATACTTTTCTTTTTGTTATTACGTACTTTCCATTAGGTCGAGAAGATCCTCAGTTATATTCTCAACTTGGCGCACAAGGAACTGACCTTCTTTATCGATCCTTAAGTTTAAATGCGAACCGTTCAATATCTAATGGTGAAGATCTGGATCCTTTAAACTCATCTCATCATCTTGTGAGACAAAAAAGAAATATCCTGACAGGCTAAGGAGTGGAGTCAGTGGACCAAGATTTCTCACATCCAAAACTTCATATTAGAATTTAGAAGGTGACAGAGCAAGAAGATGAAGACCAGCCCGTGGTGTGATTGAACGGGTATATATGCATGTTTCTGTTGCATCTGCTAACATTCCAACTACCAAGTTTTCTGTAAATGGTAGTTTGTAATTGAATATCTCTTTTAATTCAGGTATTTCTCAAATAACTTTTCTATAATCTATTGCAGATGAGAATAGCATTAGCACCAGGCCAAGCTAGCTAGTTGTGCTGCTGACATTCATTTATAATGGCATTGGAGTGGTCAAGGCCGTCAAGCTGATATGGGATCGATGCTAATTTGGTAAGCTGCTTAGCTCCATAACATCCCTTTGTGCTTGGCTCTACAAAGACTTCGGCAGGCAAACTCGTTCGGCAAAAGTTGGCCGATGAGTAATGCTCTTTTTGCTAAACTGAATGCCTTGGCCGGTATACTGTCTTTTATATTTTTAAGCTTGAGGTGGAAAGAGCTGTTGCTGTGTGGGAACTTTATATTGGTCTGAAGCTTTAATAAAAAAGAAAACCGATCATAACCCATCATTCTCACTTCTCAAAACCATATTCGTATCCTCCAAACACACACACACACACCAAAAAACTCTGGGAATTATAAGTCGCGAGGATAGAGGATAACTACCGTCACTAATACATTTTGTGGAACGAAGTTCTCCGATGTCACTTCACAATACTAGTAACAGAAAACGTTTTAAGAAATGATATGAAGTCTTAGAAGCAATGAATCTGCTAATACTGACAATCAAGGCTATGAGCCTGCCAACCTAAATAACATCCAGTGCATCCAAAATAGAAGATGAAGAAGATGCAGCTACTGAGGTGCAACACATATTCACATGGGCTGTTCTGTACGCCAGTATTTCACTTCCTCCCACCCACCATACCTTGGCCTGGAGTTCCAGAGAAGCCAGATGATGGGTTGCTGTTCGCCACCTTAAGCTTTCCATCAGCATTGCCAAAAACATTCAGATCTTCAAATAATCTGTACGAGGGAATGAAGGGCTTTTGTCCTGCAGCAGGTCCAGGGCTCCTAGGACCAGGATTTGTTGGGAAACCTCCGTTGTTATCTGACCCAGTGGTTCCTCTCGCGGAGAACGAATTATACTGCTGCAAAGGCCTTGCTCCTTGCGCTGGCATGTAAGCCGTTGTGTTGGTGTGAGGAGCCGCATACGTACTATTGGCGGACACATGATTTTGGTTGTTAGCATAACCAGGAGAAGATGCCCATGGTGGAGGAGGGTAGGCAGAAGAGTATTGGGGATATTGAGGTTGAAACTGCGACTGGAATTGAGGTAGCTGCTGTTGCTGTGGCTGTAATTGTGGCCTGAATTGAGGTTGTTGGGCCTGAGGTTGTGCCCAAGGAACAACATAGCTGTTGTAGGATCCAAGCCCAGGATTTCCAGGATAAGCTTGGGAAGGATAGGGATTGCCTTGTATAGCGGGGGAAGCCGGTATCTGATGAACATTACCGTTAGATGCCGGAAGTGGGGGAGGGACAGATGTTGGAGGAGGAGGAGGAGGAGGAGGAGAGGTGTCACTGGAGATTGCTGTTGTCGACAAAGTGATACTCAGTAGGTCAATTATGTTCTGCTCTTGTGTAGTCTTACTTGAAGCAGGTGGATCAGACAGAACTAACGCGTTGTTTGGGACAGATGTTGCCACTGATGCAGACTGAGACGGATCTACGCTTACCAATGCCAAACCTTCACTGGTACCATTAGGTGTGCTTTCAGTAGGCTTGGAGGTACTTTGTTTGGAATGCCTGCATTCAATAAAACAAGCAACAGTTAGGAATATAACCCAACCAAATTGAATATATGAGCTTAAGCCAGAGAGTATCTACATCTGCAGTACTTTTTGCACCATTAATTGGTCATGCAAGTCATCAGTAAGGTGCTTAATGAAAATGGGACTAGAGCAATGGAGCTGTATCTTATTAGACAAGCACTCACAAAAAGAAAAAATGAATTTTAATGAGCCTAAAGAATAGGATAAATAGAGAATGATGATCAGTCATAGACAACCTTCGAGCTAGCTGTGCAAATTCATCTTCCTCTTCTTCATCTTCATCAATTTGGACCCTTGACGTGGTAACAACTGGTGCAGAGGGACTGGCCTTAGGTCTTGGACTGGAGTCACTTATGCTGGAGTCTTTTGCTTCAGTATGCTTGGAACTGGATGCGGGCATTTCAGCTGATTGAGGACTAAAGTTTGCAGTTGGCAAAGGTAAACCAGAAGCTATAGCATCATGCTTTGCAAGCAAACTTTGCAGACTGTCGTTTAATTCGAGACCCCGTCCAAGAAGTTCTTCATCTCTGCACGTTGCAGAAAAGATGATGTCACATATTGTACCAGCAAATAAAAAAAAAACATTTCAGCAAGAAAAGATCTTAATCTTATAAAGAATATACAAGATTAGTCAAAAGAGAGATTGCAGGAGACTAACCCGGTTGTAGTTAGCATATGAATCAGCTTTTTCTGGTTGGCACGACACTGGTTGACAAGTTCAACTATGACTTCATCTTTTACACCCTACAGACACAAACACAAAGGTAAGCATCTTACCACAACTTATGAGCACAAAGTTTACTACATTATTCTCCATACCAATCGGTCATTAGGGTTCACAGCTTGCAGCATGTCACTCAAGAGCTCCATAACATCCCTCATAGAATCCAGGCTTGTCAAACTAAGATAATATAGAATAACAAAAATCAATGAGAAACAACAAATATAGAAGCCTTTTGAAAGAAATCATTCCTCAACAAGGGCATTGATAGACACAGAACCAGGAAACACAAGGGACGTTTAGGGAATGAGACAACGCCAAACTCACGTTAAATTTTCGTTTTCTGTAGCCATTGTCTCATCAAGCCGCCTTGAGGAATTGCTAGGCATTCCATATCCAGCTTGAGAAGGTCTTGGTACTGAATTTGCAACAGGTGGTGCAAACATTGGAGCTGCATCTAAGGAATGCTTAGGAAACTCTACTCCAGACCGCTGCATTCAGAAATTGCACAATGAGTATTAAAGTATACATATAACTTAGGATTGTTGTTAATCTTTAATTATCATGCCACCCGTTTATAACCCAACAGAATTCAGTACATCCATGAGACATTTCTGACATAGCACGTTGGAGGTTCTAATACACAGGCTCAGCGAAGCACACAGATGTATGTATGTATCCAATCTTAACTGTTAATACCGACTAGGCAGGAGACCTGAAGAGTTAAAAACATAAGAGAAAGCTGAACTGGATAGCTAAATGCATACCCTTAGCTCATCATATGCCCAATAGTACTGAGGATGCTTTCCTGAAGGCCCACCAAAAGCTGCTTGCCAAGAGTCCACCAATATCAAAATCTTATCCCTTACCTGCATATCTGACTGAAATTCCACACATATATGGGTTTTAGAGTGAGATAAGACTTTCTAACTGAAGAATTCCAAGTCCAGAAGAACAACAAGAAGATTTAAATTAATCATGTAGGAGATGAAGGTTCAACAACTAACAATGCTGATACAGGAAGAGGCTTTGATGCATCATGAATTACATAACAATGAAAAAGATAAAAAGAAAAAACGAGCATAGAAGGAATGTCATCAAAGCAAGACTGCAGTACATTTGGGACAATTACAACCTGTCATCAACCTGAAGATTTGCAATAACTATATAGAGTTATATTTTCTAAAACACAGGAGGCATAAAAACCACCAAGAACAGGCCATTTAAGCCCTACTCATTCTTATATCACGCATGTGCACATGCACAGAGAGTCCAAAAAACATATTGGATTTTGCAAAATCATTCCCTCAAAAGAACTACACATCACACAATATGGCTTAAAAGAATAATATCAAAGTCTTGAGAAACAGAATCAGGGTATTAAAGCGTCTGCCAGACTTACCTTCTTCCTCACAATTTTTATCATCTCTCCCAAAATATTCCTCTCTGCAATTTGAAAATGGATATAATCACCACAATTCTTCACCATTGTCTCCAATAGCTACAAAAGCAGATTTATCACACAATTAACTAAAAGTGAAAGACCCTGTTAATTTCTGAAACGAAAGAAACACACGCAGATAAAACAATTTGGAAGTGTGAGATTGTTTTGGATAAAAGCTCACCGTCAAAGCAAGGAATTGAACTTTGGGGTTCTTATGCTGCAACCTTCTTTTTACAGCTTTTACGACATCTTTTGCCTGCCTGAGAAATTCAACACAAGCCCGTCAGTGAACAAGCACAGTCTCTACCATAATTGAGCTTCATTCAATTTAACTCCCAACATATATATATATATATATATATATATTCTTCTTTTTTTTCTAAAATAAATTGTTGAAACCATTCTGTCAAAAAAATAAAAAATGGAAAAGCCTTCCCATCAGCTTCAAGTCCCATCAAGGGGAAAACAAAATCCAGAAACAGATTAAATTGAAATAGGAGGAAGAATGCCCTTTATATAAAAACAAAGAACCTAATTTGCACCTACAATGATCTGTAGAAAATTAGAATCCTATAAAATAAAATTAAGAAAAAAAAAAAAAAAAAACACCCTCCAATAGTATACTCCTCTGTTTCTGCAATTCACTACTAAGCAATACATCATCCTCACTCAAACAGAATTAGCCTCAAGAAGTCATAACAAGTACCACCCAAGAAAATTAAATAAATAAATAAACAAATAAAGAAGAACCTTCATCTGAATTAAGCAGTAGAGAGCCTCAGACCCATAATCATCAAAAGCGTAGAAATTTCAAAAGTCAACCAAAAGACCAAAACGTAGCCACAAAAAAAAAAAAAAAAAAAAAAAAAGCCAGGAGCTTTTAGAAGCAGAAGCATGTATGTATCATACCACTGATGAGAATTGACGGAATCACAGATATCGATGTTCATCGTCCAATCAGGGTTTATCAGAAGATCGCTCGTCGCCTTGTCCACCGCCACACTGGCCGAAGACGACGACGACGACGCTGACGTGGCCACTATCATCTTCCCCTCTCTTTTTCTCCGACTAGTCAATTCAATTCACCGAGACCAATTCACACCTCAAAAACGACAACCAACACCGCCTTCACAATTCACACCTCCATGCCTAAAGCCTTCGAAACCCTAGATTAAAAAAAAGTCTCAATCTTTCTCAGTCTAAGAAGATAAAGATTGAAGCTTTGATTTGCAGAAAAAAGGCGTTTTGTTCTATCCTAAAAACTGTTGCCCAAGTTTCGTATGCTTTCCCGGACTCTTATATAAAAGTTTGGTATTTTCCACCCCCCCGCCACGTGGAGTCGACGCGTGTTGAGAGCTGTGCCCCCATAGGCTCCCTCCCATACGGTCACTATACGTATACACAAGTATTTTTATTTTTATTTTTTTATTTTTATAATAATTAACCAAGAGTGTGATCCTCAATAGCTAGCAAAGTTGAGGTTGGGGTGGTGAGTGGTGGTGATAATGAGCTTGAAAAGTCAGAGAATGGAATAATATAGGGGAGTGACTTTGTGGATAAGAAGACACTGTTGTATAGGTCCCCATCGGGGACGGCCTGTGTTGTCTCTTTTTTATGGTGTGCGACACTTTTTGTAAAAGCATAGTGACTAATTTGAGGGCTATTTTTTAGCCAGGTTGAACTTTTTGAGGTTTTCCAACTGGGGGATTTGGTGTCATTTCTTGTCGAACTAACCTAAGATTCCGCTTTCATTTGTGGCCTTACTCATAATAGTCTAGTAGCGTTGGTAATGAATGCTGTTGGTGCTATTACTTGGGAAGAAGATTATTCTCTTACTTGGCTGAGAGGTTTTGATTTCCCGTTTAATTATTGAAACAATTGTAAAAGAAAATGAAGATATTTTACACATGCCTAGAATTGCATTGCGGAAATTAAGCACTTTAGATGTGATATGCACCCCTTAACTCCACGAGTGCGTAGATATGTGAATTAGTTAAATTTTAGATCTTATCTCTATTTTTTTGGATCTTATCTACATTTTCACACAATATAAGAGTAACCGTGTGAAGTTGGAATGTGAATAACTCTATTATAAAATTAGTGTTTTCTTAACGATTTAGGTGTAAAAATTCATTTATTGTCTAGATGTTAGATGTTATCTACAGTAATCCCCTAGTCAGGGGGTGATTATGCTCGGCTCGATCTTCTTAATTGATTCTTGGTTTTGTTGAGACATTGTCCTCAGTACTGCCCCAGTCAAGTGGTGATTACACTCTGCTAGGTTTTAAATTTCTTAATTTATTTTCTAACTTAATAATATTTGAAAAGTTTTAGTTATTATTAGTTTTGTAAAGTTGATGGAATTAGCATTTGATGGTGGTAGCTCCACTCCTTTTGTTTTGAATGAATGGAATATGAGGTTCTTGCGTGAATTTAGAATTGTATTCCTAGCAAGCTTAAGATCCTTTTATTCATGTTCCATCAAGTGGGTCAAATAAAAATCATTGAGATCACATCCCTGATAAAACTGTTGCTGTTGGATATGCTAATTATGTACGTAATATTTACTACTGTGTATATTAAAGAGGAAAAACAACATCAATAATGCTCATAACTTTGTATTCATAATCATCACAGATAATACTAATGGAGTTAGTAAACATAGTGGCGGATGATCTCTATAATGAAATATAAAGAAATTTCCCATTTCCCGCACTGAAGTGGACAAAGTTGGAACCTACACAAGTGGCATGGTTTGGTTCTGTAGACCTTTGACTTCAGAAATGTGATCCATATATGTCCATATTGATCATAATATTAATTCTTGGCGTGGAGGTGATTACAATTTAACCAGCAAGATTCATTATTACTGGGATTCTTCTTGCCTTCAAAGTTATTAAGTGTTGAATAGAAATCAAAGGGTAGAGTCAGTCATTACCAACATTTGCATTTCACATAAACCCTAAATCTGCAAGAAGGGCTAAGGTAGAAATTTCCCATACTAATATATGCTAGTGTTCAAACTTTAAAGGGTACGCAGAGTCAGCCGTCATTTCTATTTACATTTCACACAAACATAAAGAGATATCTCATGAGTATTTTATTATACCAGACAATTAAAATCTCAGAGTTTAGAATCGTAAATGTTTTATATACGGTGTTCATTTGTGAGACATATTTAACTAATTAAATAGCTCTAACTTCAAAATTTCAATAGCACTATAAGGTGGTGTTTGTTACATGGGATTGGACGGAATTGGACATTGATCTAGTCTAATCCCAGTTATCCCATATTTGGTAGCAAGGAGAACTCTTTTTAATGAGACTCCACAGTCCCAAAAACACGTCAACACCTTCTATCACAAACCCACCAAAAACCATGGGATTGTGGAAGCCACTCTCACTCAATCTACTCTTCCCTTCCGTTCGTCATTCTCTCATCATTCTCAACCTGCAATTCAACCCCGCCCCATCTATTACTTCATTCCCACACCCCTATAGCAGCGCCGTTACTCTCCACCCAACCAAACACAGCTCCCATGCAGACTGCGTGATGGAAAACCTTAGAAAGGATCCCGAAATTGAGCCCTCAGCAGTGCGAGGTTCTGAGTCATTAATTGACTCCTTCAAGTACCACCGTCGTCAACCCAAAACCACCACCATAGACGGTGTACCCGACGGTGGCTGAAATACCTAGAAACCAATTCTTCCAAAACATAATCAAATTTGAAAATCATGTAAACTAGCTTGTAGAACACGAAGAGTAGATCAACTTTCATACCTCATGCACTTCAAAACATCGCCGGAGCCACCAGAATTTGTAGAGAAACCGTCGGAGACCTCGGCGTTCGATTCTCTCTCCACACCCACCAATCGGACCAACTGAGGCTAGAGGCACGTCGGCAACCAGAAGACGGATCGAACCCAACCGGTGCGCCGCCCGGAGGTGTCCTGAAGGCGGAGTTCTGATCAGGTCACTGTTTGGAGCTTTGCTGGTTTTGCAGGTTGGTGGTGTTGAAGGTTTAAGTTCTATACTTAATCCCGCTGGCACCACCGCACCACACGTGGGTCAAAGTACTCTATAGCATAAGTCTGACTTGAGGAGTGCAGGACTCTAAAAAAAATTAAGCCGGGGTAACACAATCCCCCTAACAAAAGCGGCCTAAAATTTTCTGGATTTCCCATCCAAATATGTACCTGCAGATTCCACATATTGTCAGTTTCAAATAATGAACACGTGAAACTTGCATTTCACTTCTCTGTGTCAATAGTGCCTTGCTTAAACTCGACATATAACGAATTTTGTTCAACACATGCAACATTCTGGTCAAAGTTTTGAAGGGTCCGTGAAACTTCTAGGAGGGTCAAGTGCTAGTACTAGCGATCTAGCCTGGTAGAAGTCATAATCAGTTTGCTATATGACAATAGTTTTTCAGTGGTCCTTTAATCAGTCATCCAAAACAATAATAGAGGTGGATGTCCTTCTAATTCCTATGATCCTACCACATGAATTGTGATACACACCAGCGCTATGAACTATGAAGTATGAATAAGAAAGCATATATTTGTCCCTATTAATGTTAAGTACAATCAGCCTCCAATTATTGCATTACCACAAGACTTGTGTGGACTGTGCTTCTACTCCCTTCTAGCTCCAAAAGTCACCCTCTAAGCATGAGGTATTTCTCACATTAATGTTTAATTGATTAATATTATTCTCAAATAAGGGATTTTAGCTCAATCAAGGCAGATTATCAAAGGTTCCAGGTTGAGCAGAAACAATGTCTCGTGATCAAAATTATTGTAAATTATGAAGAAAAAGAATAGTTTATAGGACCAAAGTAATTCAAGAGGTGCCTGAGACATGCTGTTAATCAAATATTTTAGCGGCGGAAACGAAATTTTTTTCCCACCATGTCTATCTTAAGTGAGATTTGATTGTGATATTCATGATGCCAATTATTCTAAATAATTAATAGGTCACAACTCACCAGCCTTAGATACTCTATTACTCTCAAGTACCTCAAATATTGCAGACCAGCTACTAGCCTATACGAGGCATTAAACTTTAATCAGGAGACTGTCTCCTAATACTTAATTAAATCCGGCATTACATTGAGAATATATACTGCTATACAGTTTGATATGCATGGGTGAGGCACTTCAGACCCTTACAAAAGTATCATTGATAATGAATTTACAATCTTTTGAACAATTACACTTTGGTGTAATGTAAAAATAATAGCTTAATTAAAAGCTAGAATATTCGATTATATATATATATATATATATATATAGGGTTTTTATCATAGGTGGGGTCTGAACTATGTCTGACCGGACTGAATGGTACCTGGACTTTTAAAATGATCAAATAGGTACCTGAACTTCCAAAACCATATCATTAAGGTACTTCCGTCTATATTCCGTTAATCCTCCGTTAATTGCAGGGATAAATCAGACATTTCACCCAAATTGACCACTAAAATGACTGTTATAACCTCATCTGACATTTTGTCAATTTCCCTCATTTCTATCTTAATTTCCCTAAAAAAAAATTGACTCTTCCCCCAACACTATTCATGTAAAACTTTTCATAAAATTTTACCTCCAATTATTGTCTTTCGATAAATAATAATCAACATCTCAACATCAAGTTTTCTTGAATAATTTTTATTATTCTTCAAAAATTAGCCTAACATAATGAAATACCAAATTATTCAAGTTTTACCTCCAATTATTGTCTTTCAATAATAAAATTATCCTAACATAATGAAATACCAAAATTAGCCTAACATAATAAAACTTTTCATCAAATTTTACCTCCAATTATTGTCTTTCGATAAATAATAATCAACATCTCAACATCAAGTTTTCTTAAATAATTTTTATTGTTCTTCAAAAATTGGCCTAACATAATGAAATACCAAAATAATTTTATTGTCTTTCGATAAATAATAATCAACATCTCAACATCAAGTTTTCTTGAATAATTTTTATTGTTCTTCAAAAATTAGCCTAACATAAAAATTATTTTGGTATTTCATTATGTTAGGCTAATTTTTGAAGAACAATAAAAATTATTCAAGAAAACTTGATGTTGAGATGTTGATTATTATTTATCGAAAGACAATAATTGGAGGTAAAATTTGATGAAAATTTTTATTATGTTAGGCTAATTTTGGTATTTCATTATGTTAGGCTAATTTTTGAAGAACAATAAAAATTATTCAAGAAAACTTGATGTTGAGATGTTGATTATTATTTATCGAAAGACAATAATTGGAGGTAAAATTTGATGAAAAGTTTTACATGAATAGTGTTGGGGGGAAGAGTCAATTTTTTTTTAAGGAAATTAAGATAGAAAGGAGGGAAATTGACAAAATGTCAAATGAGGTTATAACAGTCATTTTAGTGGTTAATTTGGGTGAAATGTCTGATTTATCCCTGCAATTAACGGAGGATTAACGGAATATAGACGGAAGTACCTTAATGATATGGTTTTGGAAGTTCATGTACCTATTTGATCATTTTAAAAGTCCAGGTACCATTCAGTCCGGTCAGACATAGTTTAGACCCCACCTATGATAAAAACCCATATATATATATATGCGCGCGCGCAGATATATAATAAAAATCTCTTCTGTTTTAATTCTGGTTCAATTAGAACGTAATAATCTCCCCCAGTTCTTTATCCTTGTGCAGCCTTTGCCTTTCAATACCGATGAAGACAAATCATTTATCAATAAAAGGTCATTATCGGTAAATATGAAAGCAAGCAGAGAGTAGATTCCCATAATTAATAGGAGATAACTTAACCTTAATCACCTATTTACATGGAAATTTTTTGAATGCATCCTAGAAGTCCGACGTCAATTTCCAAGTCCTTGTTTAATATCATCAACGACTTATTCCCCGGCCAAGATTCTGTAAAAGAAAATTTCAAACTCACATATGATTATGACATGCATGCATAAGCATATTAAAAGAAACCTCATGATCAAGATTCATTAATTTCCATAAATCAATATATAATGTGTCAACTAATGTTAATCCCACATATTCATATTCTCAATCTATTACTAGCTCCCAAATACATTCATATGCTGCTAAATTTTTTTTCTTGATTCTAATTGATTGTCTTTTTTTTTTTTTTTTTTCTGACGACAAGTTTTAAATTGGATGGAAACCGCAAGGAAGCGTAGCAACCGGGGGGGGGGGGGGGGGGGGGGGGGGGGGGGGGGGGGGTGGCGACTAATCCTTTGCCGCCGCTTCAGGGGCCGGGTATTCACATTTGGCATATGCCTGCTCTGACCGAGATCTCAGATAACTTGATTCGTGTATACAAAATTCATGTAAATGAGTAGTTCAGTACATGCATGCAGCTATATATCAAGGTGGACGTTCGGCATGCAACTGACGCCGTCTTGGTGCATGAGCAGGTGCTCCCCGGTGTCTAGTCTAAGGTCGCTCTCAGATAGATCTAGGGTTGAGACGTTGAGTTTGGTTTATGAAATCTGCTGCTTCTGCTAAAGTGAAGCAAAAGCACGCGAATTTTATGCCCTAAATATACTCATATTACAGGCATATATATCGTTTGCATTTGTAGAGAGTACCTTGGCTGGGTGAAGGGAAAGGAGAGAAGTAAAGAGTCCTTTTATTTATTTATTTATTTATTTTATTTTTTTAAATAATGGAAACTGGCTTGTAACTTGTTTGCCCTTATATCAAAGTCTGAAACATTTTTTTTCTCTCTTAATTACATCTTCTTCTTCCTTAATCTTCTCAGATGCATCCATGCCATGCATGCCTATTCTTAATTAAAAACACAATAAAAAGAAGAACCTTATAGAAAAGGACTTGATCTGTTGCCCAAATTTCGATTCCACCCGTTTTTCATGGTAATGAAGCCAGAAATGTTTATAGATCGAGTTCTGCAGGCTCAAACCACCTGAGAAGAAATTAAGAGCGATGGACAAGCCTTACTAAATTCCCTTGTATGATCGATACCTAAGTGATACTAAATATTTGTGGCTCTTAGTAATCTATTAAATATTGTAAGACCCTTTGATATTTTGCTTTTGTTGACGGAGTTTTGACTTTTATGTTCTTTTCTTATGTCAAACATTTTTTTCTTTTACCTACTTCTTTAAGAAAATTTACGATTGCTAATCGAGAAAGATGGGTTCTCGTCTAATCAATATCAATACACATCCTAACTATTGATTATTCATATATGTATTACACTTCTATTGCTGGGCCTATGTGCTTCTTATTGTTGAGGCCTAGCTATGTGCATTTTTTTGCTGGGGGCCTATGTACATCTTGTAATTTGATGTATCATTTAGACCATTGACCAAAAAAAAAAACATATATTTGCTGCTTGATCTTTCCCTATAAACTTCCTAGGAATTAATTCTATTACAACTATGAACGAGAAGCTAAGAAGGGTTTGGGGTTTAAGATTTCATGAAGATATGATTTTCGACAAAATGATAACATATGACATATATTAGTACGTAGAACAGACACAATGAATAAGAAGGCATATTTGTCGAGATCCCAGTTAAATAACGTTAGTCATCATTCAATTACTGCAAAGAACAACAAGACTTGTTTAAACTGTACGTAAGCGCTAGCTTCTTCCGATCGAACAATTAGGAAAGGCACATATATAACAATTCTGTTGTTTTTGTAGCATTGCTAATGTGCTTCAGTTCTGATACAACCAGAAATCCCAATCAAGCACTTCCAATACACGCGACGAATTAACCTTAACCTATCTACTTGAAGTTTAGATTGTATACTATAAGTACGTCCCACATCAAATTCCAAGTCTTACGTAAATATCAATGACATACTCCCAAGGTTCTGTAAAATAAACCTAATTGATACCCACATATGATTAAGATAGGTCTTCATTAGTTCCATATATAAATATTACAATCAAGATTATTGTCTCAATTTCTATAGCTCGCCACATTCAAAATAAGGTCTTAGTTGATCCTTAATTAACACGATAACTTATCATAATGATGATATTAATACCAAATACTCCATCACCATCTCCCATCATCAGCCCTAAGTACTGTAATTTCTACCCCATCAGTATTTCAATTGTCAGAGAAGTTAAGACCTTAGCTACTGATGATGATGTTAGCATCCTCGTAGTAAAAAATGCTGACGGCAATACCATTGTCGGAGCGAAGCAGAAATTTTATTGGTTTCGTCATGACCGACTAGTTTTGTACAACGCCGCTGGAAAACCCTTCGACGTAAGGTTTGAATTTAAAACATTACCAAATCCTTGATAGATATCATATGGGTTTTGAGTGTTTTTCTAAGCTAGCTACATATCTTTTCCAGAACTGTATAGAAATGCTTTTCTTTAGTTACTTTAGCCTAAATTGTGAAGCTCACTCTTATGTGTTTCAAACAAAGATTAGCTTTTACCAGCAAAAGCGTTAGTGATTAAAAAGACATATCTTTCATGCATGTGCAGTCAAAGATGACAAACAAATGGAAAGCTTTTAGGGGCGATAGCAAACAATTCAGTGGTCTTATTTTTACTGCTAAATCATGCTTCACAGTTCCATTTAGATACCAAGTTGAAAGTGTTCTTAGCAAAGAACAAAACAAAGAATGCACCTGACTTTAAGCTCAAAGGAAATTGGTTCGAACGATCTTGCGCTGTATATGCTAAGAACTCCTCCACCATCGTTGCTGAAGTAACAGATTAATTTAATTTAGCGCTTTGATTAATTTCTAGCCAGAGAACTGTCTGGTGTGCAAATACTAATGGTGAGACTAATGTTGTTAATATTGCAGATGAATAAGAAGTGCACAGTTGATAGCGTGCTGTTTAAGAAGGACAATTTCATGGTAACTGTGTATCCTGGCATGGATTACGCATTCATTGTGGCGCTTTTTGTCATTCTTGATGTAGGTTTTTAGAATATCATATCCTGAATAAGATATATTGTAATTTTAACAAAACCTCGAGTCAGATTTTTCTTTGGTTGCTAAGACATAATTGGAAATTTTATGGCAATTTTTGTAGTTAATTGCAAAGTGATATTAAGATGTTATGGATTATCATTAATAAATAGAGAAAAAACACTATTATATATGACCATCAACAGTGTCATTAAAAGAAAACGGTGTTAAAATTCATGGTAAGGTTGATGAAAGCTGAAGAAACCTAGAAGAAAAGCTATGGAGGATTGGAGGCTATTGAGATGAAGAAGAAGAAGAAGAAGAAGAAGAAGAAGAAGAACGAGAGAGAGAGAAAAGGAAAAAACTGATATTGATATTTTTCAACGTAGGTTTACAAAGATGACTCACACACATACAGTAAGGCATAAGTCCCTATTAATATTGACCATTTCTGTTGACTTCAACAGAAATGGTCAATATTAATAGGGACTTATGCTTTACCCCATACTCTTAACAAACGGTATCAATTGAATCAAAACCTAGGCCTTCCATGATATCAATCATAAAGATCAAAATCTAGCTTAATTAATTAGTAAAGGATATATGTGGCAATATGGCTCAACCGTTAAGGTACCTCATAGTTGCCATATAGTTTGACCATCATAACTTTCTACCACATTTCGGAGTATGAGTTCAATTGATAGAAACCAGCAGAGTTTATAATGGGGTTCCCTCTGGAAACAGAATTGATGTAGTCATTTCTTTAGTTGAATAAAATTCCGATTGAATAAAAAATAAAAAAAGTGTAATGTTTAGCACGACTTTTCCCGCTATATACCTTTGCTCCGGAAACTTTGTACTTTTGTAGTCAAGGATATCTATGGTAATATGATTTTCATAGTGGATAAAAGTCTATAACATTTTCCTGGTTTGGTGACAAGCGAACCTTACTTGATGCTGCTGGAAATCCAATTATTACTCTACGTCACAAGGTAAAAAGTTCCATATGAATGTTGAATTGTTGACGTACATCATGTATCCTATTCTATACAGAGTTTTATGTATTTGATATATCGTTTTACATTCTAAAACAAATAGTTACAGCTAAGTAGTGCACTAGGCTTTATTGAATCATTAAGTAGGCATGGAGTGATGAAAATAAGAACAATTCTTAGGTTCACCCCTGGGTGAACAAGCATATTCACCCCTGTTATCGATTAACTCACTTTTACTTAATAAATTTATAATCCAACCGTCCATATCTTAAATTAACATTTAAAGATCATCTCTGTAAAAAATCAATCGAATCAGAAATCGTTTAATTATCCAATTGAATCAAATAAATGGACGGTTCTAACAACACTTACTGCTATTATGATGAACCGTCCATGTATTTCATATAAATGAATAATTAAAAGGTCTTCAATTTGATTGATTTTTTACATAACTAATCTTTGTATTACATTATATAACTTGAATGGTTGGATTAGAAAATTAAAAAGTTATTATGCATTAATAATAAGAGAGGGTGAATATGCTGCTTCACCCCAAGGGGTGAACCTGATAATTGTTCTGAAAATAATCAGTACTGTTGGAGAATAGAATCTCATGCATATCAGAAAATTTAAGCCTTGCGCGCAAATTAACGTACATATATATAGGATCTTTGGCTTCTCCTCCTGTCAGTGGGGAGTCTTGGATTGGATGCCTAAATCTGGAAATTATTCTATGCACCGACGGTGCAAGCGCCTAAATCTGTATAAACATAATTTAATGATTACTTTCTAATTACCTTATGACTTATGATTTATATTGTATAAGGGCAATGATATAGGGCCTCAATGAGGCCTAAGATTTGTGGCCTCAATCTTAAGTGTCAAGCCATGTCACCTATACACCTCACTAATTTGTCAAATCATGTCATGTCATTCTTAAATAAAAAGACTATCTTATCATTTCAAAATCTAATGATTCTAAATTATTTTAGCTTTCTTCCAGAAAAGATACATTATTTTTTTCTTTTTCTTTTTTTATTATATATATATAATTCGTCTAAAAAAATTTATATTTATATATTTTGTGAATATATATATATTTATCTATAATTCCTCAAAATATATATATATATATATATATGTTGTTGAATATATAACGGCTCTAAATTATTTTGACTTTCTTCTAAAAAAATATTGTTTGGTTTTTTTCCTTTTTTTCTTTTTCATTATTTTGGATTTTTTTTTTCATTATACATATTCAAAAAAAAGTATGGGTGTGTGTGTGTGTGTGTGTATATATATATATATATAATTCGTCCAAAAAATTTATATATTTTGGATGGAGAATTAATGTGGTGTGTGTGTGTGTATATATATATTAATATCGTAATTATAATCCATGAAATCTGGTAAATTGAAGTAATATTTAAATCTTTTAATAAATAAATTTAATACAATTAATGGAAGATTAGTTACCTTGCATTAAAAAGTTAATTTGAAAAGTCAAAAATTAAATTGGATTCACAAAAATGGAAAGAAAATGTATTTAAATTGTAATTTTAACTCATAAAATCTGGTGATTGAAAACCTAGATATTTAAATTGATTGGGAAGTTGATATCTGAAAAGAAATTGCTTAATATGGAATACAATATATTGCACATAAGGAAATTAATTTTTGAAAGTATACTTGTTTTGTTGATCCCAAATTTTTCAATAGACAATAATGATTTTTAAATGTGAATGATAGCTTCTATTTTAGTGCAAATATGTCATTAGAAAAAAGTTTCCAGTGAACTCTACTTGTTCATTATTAGCTACTTAGTACTTTTTTGTTCGTATAAGACATGTTAGTACTTAGCTGACTTTCAATTTCAACGTGAATGATATATGGCTTCAATTTTAGTGTGAATATGTTATTAGAGAAAGATTCCCGGTTGAACTTTACTATTGGCTACTTAGTATTTACTTGTTCGTGTAACACACACTAGCTTATTTTAAGTTTCAATGGATGATGGCTTCTATTTTAGTGTGAATATGTCATTCGGGAAAGATCTCCAGTAAACTTTAATGGCTAATTTTAGCTACTTAGTACTTATTATTCATGTAAGATATGCTAGCTAACTTTAAATTTCAGTATGGATAATGACTTCTATTTTAGTGTAATTATGTCATTAGGAAAAGGTCCCCAGTGAACTTTACTAGCTCATTATTGACTACTTAGTACTTATTTGTTACTGTAAGACAATTTGGATGATGACTTCTATTTTAGTGTAATTATGCCATTAGAAAAAGATCCTCAGTAAACTTGACCAGCTTATCATTGGCTACTTAATACTTACTTATTCGTGCAAAACATGTTAGCTCTTTCAGTTTCAGTAGATGATGGCTTCTATTTAAGTGTGAATATGCCATTAGGTAAAAGTCTCTAGTGAACTCTACTAGCTCATCATTGGCTACTTAATACTTACTTGTTCGTGCAAGACATGTTAGTTCTTTCAGTTTCAGTAGATGATGGCTTCTATTTAAGTGTGAATATGCCATTAGGTAAAGGTCTCCAGTGAACTCTACTGGCTCGTCATTGGATACTTAGTACTTATTTGTTACTGTAAGACATGTTAGCTGACTTTAAATTTCAGTGTGGATGATGATTTCTATTTCAGTGTAAATATGCCATTAGGGAAAAGTCCCCAGTAAACTTTACTGGCTCATTATTAGCTACTTATTACTTATTTGTTTGTGTAAGACATGTTAGCTGACTTTAATGTTAATGTGGACGATGACTTCTATTTTGCAGCTTCCTTAATTGCACTTTTTATTTAATTATTGTTGTGTTATACACCTATTGTTCATTGAATTTCTACATCGTATCAATAACATTATGATTGTTTTTTCATGTAAAAATAAACGAACAGTTGTATTAATGAAGTCTCACTTGACTTTTAAGGAACACTTCCTAATGTTGAGTTTGGATGCAACAATATTAAATTATCGAGAAATTTTGAAATATGATGGAATCTAGAATATTATCAATTCAATTTATTAATGATATTTTTTTACCTCTTCAACTACCAGATTTCATAGGTTTTAATTACGATTTCAATACATTTTCTTTCTATTTTTGTATATCCAATTTAATTTTTGACTTTTCTAATTAACTTGTTAGTGTAAGGTACACTAATCTTCCATTAATTTTATTAAATTCATTTATTAAAAGAGTTGAATATTACTTCAATTTACCAAATTTGATGGGTTATAATTAAGATATTAATATATTTTCTTTCCATTTTTGTGGAATCAATTTTAAATTTGACTTTTTTTTAATCAAATTTTTTTTTAAAAAAATTGTGGGTTAGAATTATGACATTAATATATATATATATATATACATACATATATATATATATACATACATATATATATATATATATTTATACCATATTAATTCTACATCGAATATACATATATAAATTTCTGTATGAATTATATATATATATATAATATAATTATATATATATATATGTTTGTGAATATATATAGATATATTTATATTTATACACACAAACACATATTTGTATATAATTTTTAATGAAATTATATATATATATATATATTCACAAACATATATATATATATAATTATATATATAACCAAAAAAAGAAAAAAATCAAAATAATATATTTTATTTTTAGATGAAAATCAAAATAATTTAGAGCCATTAGATTTTGGAAGGATAAGATAGTCTTTTTACTCAAGAATTACATGGCATGATTTGGCAAATAGGTGATGTGTGTAGGTGACATGACATGACACCTAGGATTGAGGCCACAAATCTTAGGCCTCAAATCATTTTCCTATTGCATAATTTATGTGCAGTTCATCCACGAATGGAACGTTAATTTATAGGGGCAGTAGCAACTAGCAAAGAACCGAGTGATCTGGTTTTTAGTGCAATCAAATCTTCAATGTTTCAGTTCATTACAAGATTGCATATTTTCTTAGCAAGAAACACCACAATGAATGCGCCTGATTTCAAGGTTAAGGGAAGCTGGCTCCAACGATCCTGCTGTTAAGAGTATAGGTAAAGTCAATATAGTTGGTCAAAGATCAAAGTGAGTAATCAAGTCAGTATAAATAGGGAGATTTATCATTTAGTACTGTGAGTTGTTTTACCAATTGTAAAAAAAGGCTACCTAGAGAAAAATCAGAAAAGTACATCGTCTTCTTCCTCTGCTCTTTAGCTGAGGGCTTAATTTTCACCATGATCAGAATTTTCAACATGGTATCAAAGCCCATGGAGGCCTGACCATTGCTTATCGCCATTGTTTTCCGCTGCTCTCTGTTTCGATTCGTCAATTTCTTCTTGCTCTTCATATTAAAAACCCTAGAAACTACAAGAGAATCAAGATCGTGTTTCGCGTTGCAATCGTTTCTGTACAATTACTCGTCAAATACCAAGGATTACTTTAGTGTCTTCATCATTGTTGTACAATTACCAGAAGTCAAGTTCGTTTCTGTGGTTGTTCATCCTCAAGATTTATAATTTGTTCGAAACAATTTTCCTTCAAGATTCAAACTTGTTCGCACACGAAGCTGTGCAATCGAAGCTTTCTTCTTCAAAGTTATCAAACAATCGAAGCTTTCTCTGTCAAATTCAAGATCGAAGTTTCAATTCTGAAGATTTCAATGGGTTCTCCGACTCAAGTTTGCAACTCAGTTCCTGTTCGTCTCGATGAAACCAATTACCCAACTTGGTTATATCTAATGCAACATCACCTGCGTGGCCATGGTCTCTTGAAGTTCGTTGATGGATCCTATCCTTGCCCGCCTCAATTTCCCACCGGTACTAATGACTCTCTTACTCATGATCTTTCTGGTGCACATGAAAAATAGTTAGAGCAGGATAGTTTCATCATATCTATTATTACCAACACACTATCCCCGGAAGCACTCACTCTTATTGTTGGCTGTCAATCTTCAATGGATGAATGGCTTACTCTTAAGAAGCGTTATGCTAGTACTCCTGAGTTACATATAATGCAATTGAAGTCTTCTTTACATAACATCCGAAAGGGACTTGATTCCATTGAAAAATACTTGTTGAGATTTAAGAGTGTAAGAGATTAATTAGCTGCTATTGGGGTTCATATGTCAGATCAAGATGTAAAAGTTCTTATTCTTGCTGGTCTCCCTAGTGAGTATGGACATACTAGACAAATAATCAGGGGAAAACCTAATATTGATATGGAAGAAGTTAGGTCCTTGTTGTTATCTGCAGAAGTTGAAATTGAGCTTGAACATAATTCATCACCATTGTTGTCACTTACTGCTTTGCTTGCACACAGTGGTATATTACACAATGGAAATTCATCTTTTAATGGTGCATCACAAGGAATGCAATGGAATGGTTCTGTTGGTCTTCCAGTTCCATATAATGTTTCTATGCCTACATTTACTTCAGGACTTATGATGTCTAATGGTTCACAACCAATCTTCATGATGGGAAATGTCAACTCAGTACCTAACATGACATCATCTACTGGTTATATTTCATCTCCATATGTTGGGCGTATTCAAACACCATCTAGTTTTGTTGCACAAAATGGTGGCAATACAAATGGAATGCAACAAATATATAGTGGTTCACAGCAACTGCAGAACAACTCACAGAATTACTATGATGGTTACTCAGCACAACAATTTGGAAGTTTTTCTCAAAACAACAATATGCAGACCCAACATTCTGGAGGCTTGACTAGACTTTGCAGTCTAAATGAAGGCAACTATGGGAGTTACTCAGACAATTACAGCCAAGGCTATCCTCAGTTTTGCAACAACAAAAACTCGAACAACACTATTACAGGAATCATATTGAGGCTTCCACCTCTATTGTTGAGTGCCAAATGTGCAAGAGGCCTGGACATTCTGCTAAAAGATGCTACTGTAGACAACAAGTTAACTCTCAAGAGAATGGAGACACTACCATGTTTACTGGTTGCCATATGAGAACTGAGGTAGGTAATAATGCTGGCACTTCAAATAATTTTGGTAATTTCGCTGCCTATAATCATGCTAAATTTGGAGGTCATAATGCTTTTGGACTTTCAAATCAATTCAATAGTTACCTTGAAGCTTGTCAAATATGTTGCAACTCTGGTCACACTGCTCAGATTTGTTCTCAGAGATCTTCTCCTAGAATAGTTGTTGCTTCTGGATCATCTATGCATTGTCAAATTTGCTTTAAAATAGGTCATAGTGCAGCAGAATGTTTGCGCAGGCACCACTATGGTATTCAACAACAAACTTGTGCAGCCCCTAAAGCCTTATATGCTTCCATCTCCACTCAACCAATGCCATTCTCCGATACTGCTCAACCAAGTATTCGTCTTGCCTTGCAAAGTGATAATGCCTCTCAATCAGAAGTTGTCAAGCCTTTGCCAATTACACCTACATATCCTTTATCAGTTACTACTCACCCTCATTTGCAGCAAGCTCTCCTCAAGAAAATTGAAGTTTTGCTTCCAGAAACTTGGCTAGTTCCTTCCACTCCGGACAAAAATATGATGAATTGTAGGCAAGATTATGAGTCTACGAATTTATGGCTGTTAATGCTCAGGTTCGGCGGTAGCCGATTCCTAGTTTAAAGCGGGTCCGGTGGGCGGACCGCTACTCCGAAGATTGGATGATTCCTGTTTACTGTAACATGATAGACATGGCGTCAGAGGGAGACCGCGTTGGGCGGTCTTCACTGCTCCTATGCCTAAGTCAGTCACTGTATACGGACAATATAACAATAAATGAGTAGTAATTGAGTAATTAATGAGGAGAGAGGAGAGAACCTTCTATAGTTGAGGAAGAGGTTGACCTTCCCCTTGTTTCCGATGTGGGATTGATGTGCTTCGATTCCCAGCGTCTGGAGCTTCTGATGCTATCTTGACGCGGCGTGTGGCAGCACGTCAGCGGTGATCTGCCTGGCCGTGCCTTCGCAGGTCATCCCTTTGGTGGGAGTCGGTACCTCTGGCGGTACAATGAGCGTGGCCCATTATAGCTAATTATGCTCGTTCTGGCACATGTAGGTACAATGGCAATCACTTCCACTCATTCCTCCTGGTTGAGACAAGTGCTTGATCAATTTGCTGCATTTTTGCCTAAGGATTTCACACTGCCCAGTTTATATCTTTGCTGCAACCTAGTCCTTGGTCCCCAAGTACTAGTTTGAGGGGGGATGTTAAGAGTATAGGTAAAGTCAATATAGTTGGTCAAAGATCAAAGTGAGTAATCAAGTCAGTATAAATAGGGAGATTTATCGTTTAGTACTGTGAGTTGTTTTACCAATTGTAAAAAAAGGCTACCTGGAGAAAAATCAGAAAAGTACATCGTCTTCTTCCTCTGTTCTTTAGCTGAGGGCTTAATTTTCACCATGATCAGAATTTTCAACACCTGCCTCATATATGCTGGGGCAGGGCCGGCCCTGAGTTTTCAGGGGCTCTAGGCGGAAAAAAAAATGGGGCTCCCCACCTTCAAATATATTCACAATTTTTTTTCCCACTTTAAAATTAAGTAAGTTACTAAGTTTACAGCTTTTTAATAGGCTTACAGGTTTCTATAAGAATACAATTTAGTAGTATAGTCACTTGCAACTAAACTACTAAAGTCCTCACTAATACATTCTGCCTTCATAATCCATTAAACCAACTCCACCACTAAGATTCCTCTACTTTTATAAAAGTTTGTCAGTTTGATCGACCCTTCATGTCTTAGTTTTACTTTCTGAATATATATTGTCAGTATTTCAGGAGCAAAAGGTAGCAAAGGCAACAAAACTTGCTATCTTCTGTATTTGGATTTTTTTCGCATCTCTGCATAATAGAGTATAGCTCTGTGGTTTATGTATAAAAAAAAAAAAAAAATCTAGCTTGCATCCTGATACCACTATGGCACTAGTACCAGTCTACCATTATTCCATTAACAAATAACAAAGATACACTTAATTCATAATTAGTTATAATCACTATTAGTTCAGAGTTCAGACGAATCGAATAAGAAGAAAAATAAAGAAAACAGACCCTAAAATCTTAATCATTGATTCATTGAAAAATATTTGAATTTGAAAAGAATACTTAAAGGCTTGCCTAAAGAAATTGCTGTGTTAATTAGTATCAAAAGGTTAAAATCACTCGCTATTTCCTTCTTCCCAATTCTCAAATTTGCCAGAAATTCAGAAAAATTAATAAAACATTACAAAGAACAAGAAAATAAAAGAATAATTGCAGATGATGATGATTATTGGCGACGATGAATCAATGATCTGATGATGAATTAGCTGCTAGGTTTTGAGAATTGAGAATTTGGATTATGGAGGTGAGGTAAGAACAAGAGAAGAAGTATAAAACGATAAGACATCGATATGGGCATATATGACATTTTTTTTTTTACATATATAAATATATATAAAACTTGGTTTTATTTCGGGGGCCCATGAAATTTGGGGGCTATAGGCACAGGCCTGCTGGGCCTATACCCAGGGCCGGCCCTGTGCTGGGGACTCTTCCACCATCATTGCCGAAGTAAGATTCTAACCTATGTACATGCGATACGTACTTATGAAGCTAATTGATTCGATGTAATGTACTAATGTGTGTGTTTGTGTGTATGAAAATTGGTATTTGAGTAGTACTGTTGTGGCAATTATCATTGCAGATGCATAAGAAGAACACAGTTCAAAGTGTGCTGTTTGGCAAGGACAATTTCATGGTCAGAGTATGTCCTGGTATTGACTATGCATCCATTGCCACGCTTATTGTGATCCTTGATGCGATTAATGGTGATAGATAGGCACCATTAAGTTGAGCGTTCAGTGGTATAATTGGATGACTAGTTAGCATGGATCTGCTTTAATGTATAAGCAGGTTGGCATTGTACCTTTGTTGATCTTGTGGTTAATTTGTTTATTCATGAGAAGATTGCTTTCAGAAGCGTCAGTTTCCAGTTTCCATTATAAATAATTAACTGTGTCTGCAGGTCATCATGTAAATCCACTATACCCTTGTGTTCCTCGTTTCTTCTTTTAAATAATGAAGAGCACACTTGAATTATTTTGTGGTCAGTATAGTAGTTGAAGTTGGAATGGTTGGAATCTATCAAAAAACTTTTTGCTTTTGCAGATATAATGGAAGCGAGATGGTTGTGTTTTCATTTGAGAAATTGGTCCACGGGCAGATAATTACAATCGTTAATTAGTACAAGGAATAATACTGCCTTTCTACTCTGTCATCAGTTTGTCATTTTTTGTTGGATTGGCATAGATTCTTTTAAATGCTTTTCGCTTTCGCCAAGTTAATGGAGAGGTGTCTTATTTTCAATTCTGACATTGCTGTCCAGAGGTAAATGCAATCATAGTGTACCAGAAGTGATAGGAAGAAAGCGGAAAATTATTTTGTGCATCTGGTGTATATATATAGTTTCACTAAAACGAGGTTACTTGTGTAAACATGTGGGAACATTCTACTGAACTGATACACAGCATCAAAGGTATATCATATGAAAGTATGAAACACACACACACACACACATTTCTAAAAATCATGAACTTACATGTTTATGAGTTATGACTACATCACATGATTTATTCTCTCAAAATGCATGAAGAGTTAATTTACTTCAAGCTCAAAACAACATAAAAGTCAATTAGAGTAATCATATCGTTGTAGAAAAGTTGTTTCGAGTAGCAATTACATATCACATTAATATATGATCATCAGTCTTTTCCTGATCGTTCCCGGTTAATCTCATGAAGAATCACCACCACAACAGCAACTATGAAGGCGAAATCAACTTGAGGGTACACACTACACAGTCACTGAAAACACATCTTTTCCTAATATACTGTTTTTAATACTGACATCTTTAAATCCTTATGCATCTGCATCATTCATCATCGTCAATTCCATATTCACTTACCCAAAATGGGAAAAACTTAAAAGAAATAATTGATGAATAATGGTAATATTTAACTATGATCTTACATGTCTAATGATAGTGTTGTCTTTAGAGTATATGGTGCATGCTGAAAGAAATCTATAACTTCCATAGTGAAATATATAAAGATAGAAGTTTTAATGTATAACTCTGTATATTCATTCATTGTATCAGAATATGAGACTTTACAATGGTTTTTATAGTCGAATTCTAAAGCCCTAGTATGAATTGAGATGCTATACAAATGTGTGGTGCTTGATCTGTTAGTACATATCACGATTGAGTTTGTGGTGTGATTTACAACAGCACAGAGGACATTTGTCTTGGTGTAGAGGCTCCTTTTTGTCTTGGCTTGGTGTGTTCTGCTTTCTACTCAGAATTCTGCTTTGTAGCCCAGACTGTGTCTTGATAATGTTGTAAGCACACTTGATGGCAGGTGTTAATTGTTGGATTCTGATAGGATTGTTGTTGTGTTCCACTCCAATATTAGGATTGGAATTACAATTCACTCCTATATCATTAACACATGCTTTATCCCTAAAGCTTCCTTTGACCTTGAAATCATGCTGGTCTAATTCCTTTGTGTTAGTAGCCAAGAACACATCTAGTTCAGTCTTAATTTGGACTAGCCCTGACTTCTTGGCACTGAAAAGTAGATCTTTTCTGCTCGAGCTATCTCCTCTATATACTTTCCATCTCCTATGTATCGAAATAATCTGAATTGAAACACATTTGGAGACATATAATCGTAATGGAAGTCAATAGTGGGATTATGAGATGGAAATAATCATGGAATTGACACATACGAGAATGAGATCAAGGGTATGCCAACCTGGTGGAAGTATGGATCTTAAACTCTATCTTCCTAATTTGATGCTGCTTTGAAAAATTGTACAAAAGGACATAGTAATGAAATATCAGATGTACAGATTGAGTGCTTTATATAATTTACCTTCTTACGGAAGGTGGGGATAGGAGTACCAGCGCTGTCAAGCAATTGTCGAGTATCATGAAGGCTGAAAAAAGAACCTTTTACAGTGAACATGACTTCGCCATCAACATTGGTGACAGTGAAGGCACCTTCCTTAATGGTGATCAGCTTCTCAGAAATGTACAGATCCACGGGGTAGGATGCCAGGAACTGTGAGCTAACCACAGTTGTAGGGTTCGAAAGGGGTGTAGGGCTTGGTCCAGCCGAAGGCATAGGCACAGAAAAGGAAATTGTCACACAGAGAGTTGCATTTACACTCACACATACACACAAGAGAGGCTACAGCAGCATAAGAGTTTGAGACGAACTAGATGAGATTCCTTTGATGCACGCTTTGGGATGTCATGTGTCCTTTCATTTCCATCTTTCTGATACGATCTTCGTATGCCTTTATATTATGTTCTGTTGGAATATATATTTATTTTTCTTTAAAAATACAGATCCTATGAATAGGGGAAAGTAGATCAAGTTAACTTACATCACAATTAAACTAAGAGATCCAAATCATTTATTCATTTGTACTAGATGGCCCGAAGCCAGAGATCACACAATAAAGTCTCTCGGTAATTATATACCAAGACGTACAATTAACTGATTTAGTGACAATAAGGGAAATTGTTTATTCTTATTTTTATATATAAGTACATAACAAAAAGCAGCATCATCATCAGCTTCAGTCTTCCCCACTTCTGTCCATGTTAATCTCATGAAGAACAATCACAATGGCAGTTATAAAGGCATAATCAACATGAGGATACACAGTCACTGAGAACGCATCTCTCCCAAACAAACTACTTTTAAGATCATGTTTCTTGTGCATCTGCATTTGGCAATATATAAAAGCATCAATCAGCCTTACTTGAAAGTCATTTTCTAATAAGTCATCATCCTATAATGTACATTATGATTGCTTATATCAGTCATGATATGAAATAAACAATTCAATGCGAGTTCTTACTTGTGCAATGATAGTGTTGTCTCCATTATATATGGTGCATGATCTTTCCCCCCAGCTTCCTTTGACCTTGAAATCGTAAGCTTCTTCTTTAGTGTTACCAGCCAAGAACACATCTAATTCAGTCTTGAGCTGGAAAAAGGATGACTTCCTGGCAGTGAAGAGTAGATCCTTTTCGTCTGAGCTCTCTCCTCTGAATACGTGCCATCTCTTATGTGCTGTCATTATCTGAGATGAAGAAAAACGCAACCCAAACAACATAAAAAGACATCAAATTAAAATTGATTAAACTTGGTGCAACTCGGCCAATTAAGGTCATCATGATCTTTGATTTGCAGAACCAAAAAATTATTCCAAGGATCTACACGAAGATCAGAAAATACACGACTGTATCAACTATGTACAACAAATCTGAAAATTTCCTCTACTGTACGTCCGAGGGAATTGCACGTATAGAGGTAAAAAAAAAAAAAAAGTATTTGATTCAGGTCATCAACAGATCAACTATGTGGCATCGATTCCCCAAGATATTAATCTATGTGGCATATGCATAATAATGAATTGATCATCTTCCAAATTCCAAGAGGAGAGTATCTATGAATCCTCGAACCAAAGAAGTTCTCACAAGTCCACAAATCATTTACTCCCCAGGTACAGTGAGTAAAGGAAGTTAAAATCTCAAACCTCTATAGCATTTCTGTTGCGACGTGGGTAAAATTACGTTGACCTAGACATGGAACTGTATCTTAACTGTTCTGTAGATGAAATTTGAGATAACTGATCGATATACTGTAGCCACTCGATCACCAGCATAATCTTACAACGCAAGCTATATAAACAGTAACACGGTAACAATTATCAAGATGAAACCCTAACTAACGGGATTCACCACGGTAAAAGAGTTTACCTTTTGTCGGAAGGAGAGGATAGGAGTGCCGGCGCTGTCGACCAAAGTCCGACGATCATGAAGGCTGAAAAGGGAGCCTTTGACCTGGAACATGACATTTCCATTAACGTCCGACACTGTAAAATCACCTTCCTTGATCGTCATCATCTTCTCCGTGATGACCAGATCCACAGGGTAGGTTGCTTGGAACTGCGGGCTGACCACCGTAATGGGGTTGGCCAGAGGCTGAGCGCTCGGCCCAGTCGCAGGTACCGGCACTGCATACGACATCGTATCAGTCACGTACAGAGGCTTCAAGATTATCTGTTTTGATTGTTTTGGAGTAAGAGCAGCGACTGGATACCATTATTTATGGGCGACTCGGCCAAACTTCATTCGGGCAGAATACTGTAGTGCTATCGTCTCATGATTACTAAAAGACAAGTTTCGGGTTCTCACACCGTTCGAGTGCGTTAAAGGGCCACCGCTCGCATGATTCCAAGATTGAAAAAGAATCTGCTCCGCCATGGAAAACACATGAATAAATTAGGAGAATGATTTATATCGCGAGAATGACGGGAGAATGATTTAGGTCGATGTTATGTGTGGGGTAAGTTTCTTCTATCGTACTTGAGATATGGCCACCCACACTTTGGTATCTAATTTTTAAAAGAGAACAGTTTGATACCTAATTACCTGAAATGAGGCTCTGTCTGACAATTTGGTATTTCTGTTAATTTTTTCAGGTAAATGTAAAGATAAAATTGACATTTAGAATTTATGTATAAAAACAAAATGAAAAACAAGAGTTTTTTTTGGGTTGATGGCCGTTCTTCATATTTTATGGATATGAATGAATGGTTATGAGTTATGTTGAAGGTGAAACAATCGAATTTTATGTTTAACAAATATAGTAATTGTGATTTGAACACCCACGAGACTACTACACCAAACTATGTCTGATCCATCGAAAGTAGTCTTGTGAGTGTTCAAATCACGACGACTAAATTTTGTAAACATAAAATTCAATTATGTCATCTTTAACATAACTCAAACGCATTAATTCAAGTTCATTTTCTCCCAAGTGACCGAAAAAACTTGAGTAAGGCTATCATATCATTAGACTTTTTATTATAAAAAAATACCCTAGGCGCCTCTCTGATGCCAAAACCCTAGCAATCTGAGTTTTGCTTCTTGAGCACTCTTACCATGGCAACGATCGAAGATGTTGTAGCGAGTTTCGCATCGTTGCTGGCCCTCCTAGGCAATGATGTGGTGGATATCTCCAAGATGCTAGGAGCGGATACCAGGTGAGGCTCTCAAAGTCTTAGGCATACCTCCTAACTAGACCCCTCACTATGCACAACACCAAATCTGCGGCGCCATTTCAAGAGGATTTGGGTTCTCAACGCTGCTTTCAAGGTTCAAGAAAGAGCGTAGAAGTGCTTATAGTATCTTTTGATCTACGCAAGGACATGAACAAGGTATTGCGAGGAGGTCCTTGGTATTTTCAGCGGCACCTGTCATCATCCATGAATATGATGGCTTGAAATCCGCCGCTGCAATTCAAATGGATGAATTGTTCTTTTAAGTGAAGCTACGTAATATACCACCGACCTTGGATGACAGAACCCGACCCAAGTTTCACCCTGAAACCCTGATACGAGCCTGTGGGGCCCACGTTAGGTGAGAACCTACAGAAAAATAGACAGAATCTCCCCTAAAATGTACTACCCAAATGTTTACAAAACCTGGACATGATCAAAGCTAATCTCACACTCACAGACACATTCCAAGTGTATATGTTACATCCAGAAAGTACGAATTCCACCACAACTTCAAAACGATAAAAAAATTCTCAAGTAACAACATTCTCCAAATTAAAAAAAAAAATGATCAGAGCAATACTACTTAACTAAGCCAATATCATACAAAGTAGGTTAAGTATTAACCTATAGTCAAAACGGAAGCGCTGATTCCTATGCCTCGAGTTCCTGGACGCGATCTCGACAAATCTGAAACCTGAGTATTTACAACCAAAGGGCCCAGGGGAAAACATTTAAAATCCGTTAGAGTGAGTGGACAAAACTGAAACAAGTTATGAAATAATTAATTGAATGCTTCCCCATTTCTTGTTAACAAAATTCGGCATGCAGCGAGATTTACAGAACGTTTCCAACTCATTCCTTTTTGGAAATATCCTTTTTAAGGAAACTCGTTCAATGACTAGAGAGGACTGTTGTCTAGTCATCTCATGCCATATGGAGGGGACTGCCACCCAGATGACTCATCGGAGGGGACTGCCGACTGAATTTAGGAGGCGGTGGTTAGAGGGGACTGCCGACTAACTACCTCATATCATATGGAGGGGACTGTCGACCGAGATGTAGTCTGGAGGGAACTGCCGACCAAACTATTACCTAGAGGGGACTGCTGACTAGGTAAATGTATGCATGCGCCGAAAATAGCCTCCTTACCAATTCATTTCTTCAAAATTCGTTTCTTTGCACGAAAACTACATTTACTAAAATAATATTCCGTTATAAATTTAATGCCATGCCGAATACATCATTTAAATAAAATAAAAGTCCACTCACAGGTTAGTCTTGCAGCTAATCCTGCTGCCTGCCCATGTCCTCCTTGCTCGAGGGCTCAGTACGTCCTGTAGTAAATGGGCAGGATATAATTAACCATAATAAGGAAATAATCTCAAAATCAAAACTCATTCCCTCTGGAATTAATATTCGTTACTCATAAATTCTTATAAAAATCCCACACTTCAATTTGGGATTAAAATTCTTAAATACGGAATTTCCTTAACGATTCAACACCCTCACTTAGTCTTTAATCATCACAAGGATTGTTTCGATAACTTAGCCAATAAAATTCAATTCCTTAACCCTAATTAACCACCAAAAATTATAACATAAATTTATTTCCAACAATCTCAAATTCTCTCTAAATTTTCTTTTTGATTCACAATCATCTCTCCAATTTCCCAACCAAATAATTCAAGTCCGATATGTAACCACTAGATTTAAACCATAATAATTATAAACCATGTCCAACACCAAATTTCCAAGAAAACTCAATACCCAAACAATCTCATGCCTAAAACAATGCTAATTGAGGGTTCCCAACATCAAGTATAATTCAACAACACAAAACAAAGCATTTCAAACTATCTGACGGAGCCGCTACACGCCACCATCAGTGGCGGCGCGTGGCATTCACGCGCCTCCACTCCAACACCCAAAACCAGCCTCCAAATCTCACCTACACAATCTCCACAAGAAGCCCAACAATTTATATACTGCAACAATAACCAATTCTAAGCAGAAATAGCCGGAATTTCACTCCCAAAATTAAGAACTCGTATGCTATTGTTCACGATCTCCTTCACCTTTGATTCTCCCTCCACAGGCCAACAAAAGCTGCAAAAAGTTAGGGATGAGGATTAGCGTCACCCCAGCAACCAAAGCCCCAAAGAAATTTGGTCAGAAATCATATGAAAACTGAAGATCGGAGCCAAACTTCGGTTTTCCCCATTTCTGAAATTCTCTTCGAAACTCAAAAACCAAAGGTACCCAAGGTGAAAAACTTACATAATTAGGAAGAGGAGGGAGAGAGGATCAAGCCATGGTGAGCGGTGCATGTTGGGGCGGCCGGACGACGACGATTTCGCTGGAAAACTAGAAACGGCGAAAGGAAGAAGAAAAATGGGAGGGGGGGTTGGGTCTGTCCCGATTTGGGGCTGCTTGACTTTCTCTATCCTCATTCCCATAATAGTAGGGCTGGGATTTCTGAACCGAGAACCGGTGGAACCTCCCCGATCCGAACAGAAATAGGCAGTTCGGTCCGGTTCTGTGTCTTGAAAGCATCCATTTTTACAAGAACCGAACTGTTAAGACAATTTGCAGTTTGGTTTCGGTTTTGCATTTGTCTAATGTTGAGGAATTGAAGAAACCGATAAAGAAGTACTCCAGCCTTTTTTTTTTTAAATAAAGTACTCCAGCCCATATATCTGTGATATATTTAGAAGCCCATATACATTATTTTAAAGTCCACTAGGCTCAGGCATGTGTAACAAACTCCCCATTTTTTTTATCACCCATTTCGATCAGAGCGGTTTTGATATCAAAACACTACTAGAATAATGCTAATAGACATCACGTCATTTAAATCAGTTTGGATTTCACGCAATGTTAAAAAATGTTCTAACATCGGTTCTTAAAAATCCGATTTCTATTTATATAATAAACAGCAGTTGTTACATTTGACTGATGTCTATATTTTACTTCCAAAATTTTAAAAAACGCGGAAAACACGAAGTTGAAAATTTTCACATACGCAGGCACTTAAGTCAGATTTCCCACTTTTATCTCGTTCACTTTATCTTCAACAATACATAGTAAACTATCTCTTCCCCGAAACTTTATACCTTTCCTCCTTCCTCTCCCGCTCTCTTTCCACGGTCACCACCGCCTCCTTCTCTTCCGAGCAGAAAGTCGGCCACCTAGGCTGTGCTGGGCGGGTCGGCGATTAGGCGTCTCAGTCTTTTATTTTAATTTATTTTAATTTTTTTTATAACTCTTGTCTCTTGAAACTAATTAAACCCAATCTACCCAAATCGAAGATGAGTTCTTTTGGTTTTCTGGGTTAAACCAAATCGAAGATGAGTTCTTTTTTTTCTTTTTTCTTTTTTGTTTAGTGTCATCTTGTTGCATGCGTTGGTTATCTCCCTTGCAGGTCCTTCTATCCATATGATCACTGCTAAAAGGTCTAAACAAATATGATCCTCTGGTACCTGAGATTTCTCACATGAACAACCGCAAAATCATCGTCTACGACAACGACACCAGAGTAAAACTTCCCTATCTAACAATTACTTCATTACATTTCAAATTCAGAGTAGTAGGTTACTAGGTTTTGTCAGTTTTGGTTAAACTATTTAAATCCTATATGCATCACAAATTTACAAGGGTAGAAAGGATCTGAAAACTTGCAAGTGTGTGGTGTGTAGTTGTTTTCAGATATGCTATAGAAATCTGTGGAATAAGTGGCAAATTTGGTCTTTCATTTGTGCTGTGGTGAATCAAATGTTGAAAATTATTGTTTTTTAGGTCAAGAGAGCACCAAACAGATCAGGAAATGTGTTGGAGTGCATGCCATGTACTGCATCTCAAACCTCAACAGTTCAAGCAACCTTAATGCATGTTCAGTCATCATCCTAAACATCCCCTGTATCTTCGTCACAGCCAACTCAATCACTCATGTTGACCCAATTAGTGGTTGGTCACAGACCGTGGCAAAAAAGTGTAACAAGAAACCAGGGAAGCCAAATAGACCAAAGCAGCAGCCCAACAGAGACTTGAGAAAGCCATTATAGAGCTTGTGATTTGAATAATGGAAATCATCCTTTCGTTACCGTTTTTTTTAAAATTACATTCCCTAATATTTAAATTACATTTCAATTTCATGTTATTTGTGGATCAGCTTTCTAGTACCAAATACTTGTTTTAAAATGACAAAATTGATGTTAGGAAAGGGATATTACAGTAGTTTGAATTCGCAGACTGATGTCAAGAAAGAAAAAAAACATCAGTTACTGACGAAGAACTAATGTCAAAAGAGAGAAATTACATCAGTTTGAAAACAAAAACCAATGTCAGAAATGCAAAATACATTAGTTTGGAGACAAAAACAGATGTCAAGAAAGAGAAAATACATCAGTTACTAAACAAACACTGATGTCATAAAAGAGAATGTACATCAGTTTTAAAACAAAAACCGATGTCATAAAAGAGATGTACATCAGTTGTTAAACAAAAATAGATGTTAACAAAGAAAAAAAATAACAAAAACTGATGTCATAAAAGAGAATGTACATCCGTATGAAATCAAATTAGGTAAAAACCGATGTCTAGCATTACTATGGACATCCATATAGACCAAGGAACCGATGTCCCATATAGCATTGGACATCGTTCTTCTTCAGAAACCGATGTTAAAATGAGTAATTATATCAGTTCAAACTATACTACAAAATATAGATTGAATGTCTAGTGGAATATTATGAGCAAACATGCGAAAAGCTCATGAACCACAAGCAAAAATTAAAGGGAACCGATGTGTAAAATATTATCAGATATTGTTTCTAAAATCAGTAATGATGTTAAAATGGATAATTGTGTTGTTAGACCTATTTTCATTAAGCATCTAATGCCAAAATATGAAGGTTTGACAATAACTAAACACACCAAAATAGTGATCACATTAATGTTTTTACATCAATTCTGAACATTAAACCAATATCTCATTGCAAACTAGACATCAATTATGAACCGATGTCTAAGTTTTAGCAATCTTTAACATTGTCCACTAAGACATCAGAATTTTTATTTTTTTAACATCAGTTGTGGACTGATGTGTATTAACTTTATCCTAGTAGTGAAGTATTGAACTTTTCTTTAGTTCTTCACTTCTTCCCCATTTCAAAAACCCATAAAACCCCAGTACCCTACCCTCCCAGTTCATTTGAAATTCCCAAATCGGCAAATCCTAAACCCCCGATCCTCATTCAATCATCTGAAATCCCAAATCTCAAACATCCGACCCTTTCTATCCCAAATTCCCAATTCTCAAATCATCTAACCTTACCAGATGGCTTCAATCCAAGTACTCCTACTCCAGATAATGAGATTGTCCTTAGAGAAGAAGAAGTTCAATCACATCATCACTAAGAAGTTGAAAGAAGTAGCAAAACTTGGGTTTTTTCTTGTTGTGTACAAGAACCAAAAACAATGCATAACCAAACTGAAAAAACGGTTCCGGTAATGAAAAGTGTCGTAACCGAACTGAAAAAAACTTTCCGGTTCCGGCAAAAAGTGCCAAAATCATAACCCATCCCAGTCCTACAAAATAGAAACTTATTTAAAACATCAACTAGGAATAGTAACTTTCCTTGTTGGTCAAAACTTTCCCGTAAAAAATCCGATTAACACAAACTACGTATCCACAAACTCGATTTTTCGTATACTACAGCATTCTCAAGGAAATTCCCAACTTACAGACAAAAGAAAAAGTTAACTCTTCGATCAAAATCGGTAAATGTAACTAGTGAAAATTTTAAGGTACGGGGCATTACATTGGAGGTTAAAAACACAATCGTTAACGTGGCTTCAATTTCAGGACGGTTTATGGAATAGGACGATAAACTGTTCAAAGCAATAGGGGACGTTATGGTTCATGTGGCGCATCATGTAGCCAAACCTTTCTTCCTGACAAAAACCCTAAAGCTAGCACCGGGCGTTATTGAGGAAATCTCCTTCTTCTTTGAAAATCTTCTTAGGCATTGTAAAGAGTGCGGCCTCATTTTTCATGAGAATCGGACATGCCAGTATGCAGGTAAAAGTGCTCAACCAAACCCTGATCCCAAGTTGAATGAAAACAAACAACCTAAAAGTGCCTAGTTCTTTTGCAGGTTTCACACATTGCAACTTTACTGGCGGTGCTTTTAGGTTTCATGGTATTTAGACTCCTATCCTGCCTCCTGTGGCACGTAATTAGTTTGGCTCTGGTTCGTCGTCCAAGCTACGCAAGCCACTGGTTCTTTGTCATGCAAATCTGCAGGCATCTGAGGATGCTAATAAGCAGCTTGCTTTGGTGCCCAGTTTAGAACAGTCTCCTTTGAAGCATGGAAGACCTAGCTCTCATTTTGTCTTTCCAAAGAAACCCAGGACCATGCTTGGAGAGGTTGTAGTTGGAGGCAGTGGTTCACCTGTATGTACCAAGTAAAAAGGTCAAGAAGCCTGTAGACTTGTTCTAGCTTTCTGCTAATTCGTTGGGGCTAATTGAAACACCTGGTGGCATGGTTGTACCTGCAGAAGTGATGATGTCCCGAGAAGGTGCCCTTGAAAAATACACTGTCAAAAAGAAAAAAAGGAAGGCCTCTAGGGTCTAAAAACAAGAGTCCTCCTAAGCCAAAGAAACAAGTCTCTGCTGAAGATGTGCTTTCCTATCTGCATTCGGGAAAGTCTGTAGCCCTAGCTTGAAGGGCAAAGAAAAGATGTAGACTTTTATGGTTTATTACCTATTACTATGCTTGTTTTTCATAGTACATAGGCTCACTAGAATATATAAGTGAGCATGACTTGTTGAATGAATGATCTGGCATATGTATCACTGTGGTGTGTTAGCATCACAACTTCTTGACTATCTTTACATGGTAGTGGAATGATATGTAATAGTCATTCTGGCCTTACCGAATTAATGAAATCTCTATATTTATTTTGTCAAAAAAAAAAAAAAGTGACCCAAAAAATGATGAAGACGTATGGTAGATGGTCATCAGCACACAAAACTCATGTTTTTTAATTTGTTTTTATACATATATTCTAAATTTCAATTTTATCGTTACATTTAACTGAAAAAATTAACAAAAGTACCAAACTATCAAATATAGCGCCTTAGTTTAGGTATCACATTGTCCTCTTTTGAAGACTATGTACCAAAATTTCCAATTGGCTATACATCAGGTACCATAGAAGTAATTTAACCCTTATGTGTGTGATTCATATCAGTGAAAATTACGACACTCCTTGAGTTCGGTGAAAATCACAACATGTATGTTAACACGTAGATCTGTGGTTTTGGACAATCTGATTGGACCATGTGATCTTGTTTTCATAGTGATTGATGTTTCTATTGATATCGGGGGTCTAGATAGAAGTGCAAAATAGAGAGTATGGTGACACATGATTCACCTCCTATATTAGGTGATTACACGCATTTTTATGCGCATAATTATGTTATAAACACTAGAATTAAACAAATCTCTAAAGTAATTATTATGTAATTAATCTATTTTTATTTTTATTGTAGAAAATAAGCGAAATTACGGAAATCGAGAAAAAAATGTGCAAATCAGAGTTTTCGATAAATGGACAAGATAGACGATGAAGTCAAACAAGGTCAATGTCAAGGAGAATATGGAACCTACTATACAAAATGTCGTGCGCATAATTAGACCTTAGTTTAATTAAGCTTTGCACTTAATTAAGCTTTGGTTTCAATTAAGAAACGTTGCTGTCATCACCTGGAATTCAAACAATAGCTAATGGGCTTATCACTTTTTGACACATGGCAGAGAGTTGAGTTAATTATTAAGAAGACCAGCCATAACTTTATCTTTCTCTCTCTCTCTCTCTCGGCGAATCAGAGCCACCCATTCTATCTTTCTCTCGCACAGTAGCCATATATATATATATATACAGGGCCGCTCACCTGCGGGACATGAATTAAGAGACAAAACGAGACAAAAAGCTGACAGCCGTTCGATTTTAAATGAATTGATCCTACGGATACAACGTCAAATCATTTAAAATCCAATCTCGTCTCTTTGGCCACAGAGCCTCTTTATCTTTATCTTCCTCCCTCGTCTCAAACCATCATATAAATGCAGTTATTGATCAGAATTGGAGAGAATTTCTGCAAATGAAGAAGGCAAAACCTGTTTCTTGAGAATCTTCCACGAGTAAAACCTTACTGAAAAACTCATGAACAAAACCTAACAACACAAACAACATGAGATTGGATTTTTCTTTTGATCTGAGAGAGTTGAATACCTTTGAATAAAATTTTGGTTAGCATCATTAAATCCTTCCCTCACTGAAAGACAATAAAAAGAATTAATTGACATCTTCTCCACATGTACTCATCTTATTTCCACCAAACAAGAGATTCATTGGATTGTGATCCTATGGACATCGCCCATATGATTGAGAAGAGATTCAAATCACCAGATCTGCTATATTTTGATATGATATTTTCTTATGCGGTTCAAATACTGGGTTTAGATAAGAAGCTTTAAATCTTCATGAGCCTCTAATGAGTTTTAGAGCAAGTGAGCTGTGAGCAGAGAGGGGATGAAGATAAAGATGAGGGAGGAAGAAGATAAAAAGATAAAGATTAAAGAGTGGCCAAAGAGACGAGATTGAGGGTAATGACTAATGAGTAAAAGAAAATTGGGTTTTAAATGATTTGATGTTGTATCCGTAGGATCAATTCATTTAAAATCAAACGGCTGCCAGCATTTTGTCCCGTTTTGTCCCTTAATTCATGTCCCGCAGGTGAGCGGCCCTATATATATATATATATATATATATATATTCAATCACACCCCATTACTCCAACATCAACCTCAATTCAGCCGCACCACCCACTGTCCTACTTCATCCTCTTTTCTCTCTTTAACACCGAAACCACCCACCCCATATCTCATCTTTTTCTCATTCTCAGCAATTTATTCTCGTCATCAAGATCCACACATCTCCTCACTAAAATCCACCCTCACCAAAATTTCTCCTTCTCATATTTTCTTCTCCTCACCAAGATTCACACCACTTCACCAAGATCCACTTCACCTCACTAAAATCCACCTCACTAAGATTCCATCTGAATTCTCATCAATTCCACAAATTTCAAAGGGGAAGCCCAAGCATCAAGAACTTCATTACTATTAAATTTGGGTAAAAGTTGGGAGCCATAAATCAAGGTTAGCCATAATTGTTTTATAGCAATTTGTGGCTTGTTCTTGGTACTCTACTTCTCTTTACTTTGTTCTTCTTTAAATTATGTATATTGATGTTTTTTTAATGATGGGTAGTGAGTAGTTTTGTTGTTGGGGGCTAGGGTTGTGTGCCCTAGTTCAAATCTTGTGTAAAAGATACTTATTTTAATGTAATGATGCAATTTTCATATGATAGATGCTTATATATATTTTTGTTGGGTTAAAATGCATGTCTTGGAGTCTAATCAACTCTAGGGTGTGTATTTTGAGCATGTCTAGGATGGAGTTAGAGCCTTGCTCCCCTCTAATTTCTAAGCTAGAAACCTTCAGTTTCGTATTCAAGGGGTTATAAGCATGGTGATTTACACATATTGCGTGAATGCGTGGGCGAGTTGCTTAGTAGTCTAATTCCTCGATCTTTAGGCCTCTTGATGTGAATTAGAGACCCTTGAACAGGCCCTAATTCATGCCAAGTGAGTTCCTACGACCCTTGAACCGGAGTAGGAATACCATGAAATAAAATTTCGGTCCTTGAGCCTTGACCCACCTTGGATACGACTACCGCAAAAGTAAGAAATTTGCATCTACATTAGATTAGCTTCCGATACATGAGATTTGGGTGAAGGAACCTCCCTAACACCCGACATTCTCATTATATTGTTCACACTTTTTTAGTTTAATCCTTGCATTTTTATTAATCGCTTTGCATTTTATTACTTTTTGTTAAGTTCAAATCAACTCTCAAATATTATATCCATCGACTCATTTGTGTGTACCCATCTTGAGGCTACAAGTTTGTGGCTTTGAATAGGCATGGTGTGAGCTAAGTTGAGCATTACCGAGGCTTGGTACGTGCCTTGATTTTTTATAGTTTTTATTTAACTTTTTATTTTTCTTGTGTGCTTTTAGTATCCTACCGCCAATCATCTTGGTTAGGTCCAACACCTAATTCCCGAGGTACGATAAACTAAGGTCCAAATACTTCCCTTACTTGACACGATTTATACGCTTGCGAGAGTATATGATTCAAGTCATTAGGACTTAGGAGACTAATTCACTTGAGAATATTTTCACTATTTGGGGGGGGGGGGGGAGTACAAATACAATAGTGGGCCTTGAGGCCCAAGTAGAGAGAGTAAGGATAAAATCTTTTCTAAGCGGGAAGGAGATCTCTTTTTTAAGTAACGGAGCCCTCATTCCTCATTTTGGTGAGGTCGGGAGGGTGGCCTCGTAAGATTTTGGCCGGCTTCCACCATGATGAGGTAGCTTGGATGTCGGTCTATGTGATGCAAATACAATAGTGGGCCTTGAGGCCCAAGTAGAGAGAGTAAGGATAAAATCTTTTCTAAGCAGGAAAGAGATCCCTTTTATAAGTAAGGGAGCCCTCATTCCTCATTTTGGTGAGGTCGGGAGGGTGGCCTCCTCGTAAGATTTTGGCCGGCTTCCACCATGATGAGGTAGCTTGGATGTCGGTTTATGTGATGCATGTCGGTGGTTGAGTCCCACCATGTCGTGTGGGTCCACTAGAAGGGCATTATTTATGCTTGGTGACATGTAATACTAGTGTATGTACAATTGGTCTAATTTTTGCTTATCTTTACCCTAGCATGCACGTATCTGCATCATAGTGGTTGAGATTACGGACATGTAGTGGTCATAATTTTGGACCACACAATAATTACTCCTTGTTGAAAGTTCTTGACTTATGAGTAAAATTTCAAAAATAACCACTTTCTTACTTCTCGGTTAGTGAGGCTAACGATGCCCATGCTCATGCCCACCCCCATGGTCCCAGTTCATATAAGTGAGGCGAACAATGCCAATGCAAGCGAGGCTAAGCACACCAAAACATACCGTACACTTTTCTAACCCTATGGGATCCAACCTTGAGGCTTTCTCTAGAAAAATAAAAATTTATCCAACATCATAGTTTTTCCTTCAAAATTGTGGATTCTAGCACATGATTATTTATTTATTTTGCCAAATTAGCATGTTCTTATTTTCTCACCCAAATTTTTCCACTGCTAAATCATGATTTTTAAGCAATTCTAGAACTGATGGAGCCCAAAAATCTTGAAAAAATAAAATGTTTTTACGATTTTCCCAAAGTCGAAAAACGAGATAAGTCACAAGAAAAAAAGACTTGGGTTGAAAGTTTTACTGTCCGACACTTGGAAAAGTCTCTAAAAATCATGGTTTACCAATACTGAGATTATGTCATCGGAGAATTTCAATAAGAGAAAATGTTGACAATGTTTGACATGTTTTGGCATGCCACGACACATACGTCACAACCGTGCTTAGACTACTTTTTATTCAAATTATATCTTGTCTTAATTTCACTATTGGTAAAACATAATTTTTGAGATCTATTCTAAATGACTGAACTAAAAATATTGAACTGTTTAAGGATATCTCTATTTGTGTTTAATCCAAACTCTAGGTTACTTGACCTAGTGGTAATAGGGTTCAATTAGAAAAATCTAGAGATTCTCTTTCCTTGTATGATTCTAGCTCTATGCATTGTAATCCTCTATATAAAGAGGCCCCTATTATCAATGAGAACACACAGCAAATTCCTCTCAATTCTCGTTTCCCTAAAACACGTTATCAGCACGAGCCCTAACCCTGAAACCACCGCCGACCACCTTAAAGCTCTCAATCCCAGGAACCCAGAACCGGCGGCACCACCCAAAAAACCGGCAGGAATGAACCTGAACCGGCCACCGGAAGTGTTCAAACCGGCCTCCTAAGAAAAACCCAAAGATCTCCTTCGTGGTTCACCATCTTCCTGTCCACCCTTCACTGCCACCTTTTGTCAGTAGCTGCACCTCGTCCCCAGAATTAGGAACTTGAAAAATCACCACCGGAACCGGCCAAAATTCAACCGAACTGGCCACCGGCGCCTTCCTGACCTGAACCGGCAAAAAGAAAAAAAAAAAAAAAGTGGAGGAGATCCTGTGCAGCCCAAGGCCACGTGCATCAGCCAAGCCGCCAAGCCACCAAGCCTCCAAACCACTCTGCCACGTCAGCGCCGCACTGCCACGTCAGCTCTGACCTGCCACGTCAGCACCCTTGGTCAACGGTCAGTCAACGCCGGTCAACACTTTTCCGGCTACATTTTCCGGCCAACTTTTCGGTCAAGTTTTCCGGCCAATTTTTAAGGTAAACTTTTCTAAAAGTTCCCATTTTTTTTGAAGTTTTTCAATTTCTTCTTCTTTTCTCGGGGACTTCCATCATCCCTTCTTTTACCCCCTTTCTCTACATAGGGGAGACCAAAAGCCGAACTATGGGGGTTCGTGCTCACTCCAAGCTTGGAGCTTGTAGAGTCCTCCAAACTTAGAGTTTGTTGAGAAGAAAACGATCGACCACATACATCGTTGTTTCGATCTAATCCAAAACCCCTCTTGGAATCGGATTTTCTTGGAAGGGACTACGCTTAGAAAAATCCCTAATTTCTTGGAAGCAACTACGCTAAGAAATTTAATAGTTTTTCATGGTAGCCCTTTTCGTTTAGAAACTAACCCTAATCTTATGTTGTTTTTCAGGATGAGTTACCTGAACAAGCTGAATTTTGTTCCACTAGAGACAACTGGCTCAAGATACCATAGGTGGGTCCGAGATGTGCGCCAACATCTTATGGCTGATGGACTTTTGGAAGCCATCCAAGAGCCTAGTCAGAACGTGCTCTCCATTGAGCAAGCTATTGCTTTTGAAGCAAAACAAGCTAAAACCATAATTCTCATGACAAGGCACATGAATGACGCGCTCCAAAATGAATACCTCAATGAGGAAGACCCAAGAAAGCTCTGGGTAGAACTTGAGCAGCGATTTGGCAACGTTCGTGACTCCCTGCTTCCTGATTTAGAAGTGCGATGGCATAGCCTCCGCTTTTGTGATTTCAAGTCTGTGCTTGATTATAACTCGGAAGCTCTTCGTATCAAGTCTCTGATGGAGTTTTGTGGCCAAGCCATAACTGATACGATGTTGATCGAGAAGATTCTCTCTACCTTCCCCGTCTCTGCACTGATGATTTCAAAGAATTATCGGATTGATGTAAATGCAGGACGTATCACAAGGTTTCATGAGCTCATTGGCGCCATGAACGTAGCTAAAAAGCACGACAATATTCTTGTGAAGAACTATAATGCTAGACCCGTGGGAACTAAGCCTATTCCGGAGTCTAACCATAGTCGCGCCCCCAATGGAGGACGCAAGGAGCGAAACCCTAAGAGTAGGGACAATTCTGGTCATTCTGGTCCATATGTTCGCCCTAATGAGGAAGGAAATCGCCGAGAGAGGCGTGCACGGAACCGTGGAGGTCAACGTGTGAAGAGAGAGAGAGGCGGACCATGGAGGCAAAGCCACCAAGAGCATAGGTCGTCCAAATCGCGCCCCAATGGCGCCTCGATCAAGGGAGCTTGACCATAATGATGTTTGTTTTCGATGTGGATCAACTGAACATTGGGCCAAAACATGTACAACACCCCAGAATGTGGCAAACGCATACAAGACGTATCATGAAGCAAATTACATGGAACAAGAAGATCAAGATGGCGATCTAGATCTAAGGGTGGAAGACTACAAGGATCAAGACCCAGAAACTGGCGATTTTGATTAAGTCTTTTTATTTTCCAAGAGATGTAGGCGATTGCCATATTACTTTTTATTGGATTAGATTTTCTTTGATCAAAGAAACAATGATGTACCCCGTTGGCTTATAAATAAAATTTCGAGTTCTTTTCATTATGACTCAATTTTGATTCTGAACTTATGACTTTGTGACTACGATGGCTGGGCCATCAGTATTAATTCAAGGACATGGAATAGCCCAAGTTCCAGTTGCCAAATGGCACCTTGATTACAGCTATCACATAAACTCTCTACGCTCTTAGGGAAAATCGTACCCTATGAATATCCAATGAATTCCATGCGAAAATGCATGTAGAGAACGGAAATGAGTTCCTTTGCATTACCTCTAATGATTGCGAATAAAGGCGCATCTTAGAGAATTTTATGTGTCTCTCTAGTGGATTCTATGTCACTATTCGAGCTATTAATCCAATAAAGTTACGAGAGAAGATCTCTTGGATTTAGACACATATTGGCTTTGTCACGACAGGATAGGTCATCCTGGTCATGATATCATGATCCGTCTACAAAGACATCATATGGACATCCTTTCTCTCGAGCGAAAGGAAGCATGAATCAAAACTTGATTTCCGAACTAAGTGTGACCGACGCAGCTGCCTAGGGCACTGCCTCCATCCACCACCAGCCTAGGGCTGGTGCAGTCCCTATCCATGACGCCATGGATGGCGTCCATCATGGTGATGGCGCCCCAGGTGATGCTGCAATCACCAACTTGCTTCGAATAGCATTTTAGACGCTCAGGCCTAACCAAAATACTCAATGGTTGCTTCTAAGGCCTCTCGCTCGTTTTACAAAGCCCGTTCCTTAGGGAAACTAGGACTGAGACCGTCTTATGCAAATGATATGACAATACTCATTCTGTTTTTACAAGAATCCGTAGGGATTTTGTGGATTGATTCAACCAACTTGCGGACGCTTAAATATTTCATGATGTTGGTTGACACACAAACACGCTGGTCACGTGTTGTGCCATTGTCCACCTATAAATGCTGCTTACGCTACACTCCTAGATCATATGACAACGGGCTCACTCCCCGAATCATCATATTCAATCAATTGGATTTGACTATGCTAGAGAGTTTACATCGAAAGACTTTCGATGGATATTACAATGGGACTGATGTTGGACATCATATTCCCTCGTACACACCCAAATGGTCTGGCGGAAATGACTACGATGGTCGTCCGGACATTGGTAATGCGCACCAATCTTCTTACATCCGCTTGGGGTGATGCAATATTGCATGTAGCTATGCTAATTCGTCTACGACCTACCGCCACTCAATGTACCTCTGCGTTACAGCTAGTGACTGGGTACACGTATTTTGTACTTATGCACATTTGAGTGAGCCATTTATGTGCCAATTACGCCGCCACAGTGCTCTATGATGGGTCCTTACAGACGAATGGGCAACTACGTTGGATTTGAGACTCCAACAATCGTCCGCCACTTAATGCCCTTGCAAGGCGATCTCTTTACCGCTAGATTTGCGGGTTGTCACTTTGATGAGACAGTATTCCCGTCGTTCGGGGGAGATAAGAACACAGATGTTCAACAGGAACTACAGGAATTGTCGTGGTCTATCCCCATTATGTCTCATCTCGATCCCTATTAAAGTGACGAGATCACACAAATATGCTGCAAACATGCCTGCAAGGAAGGATGTCCCTACGAGAGGATGGAGCGCCACCCTACACGGAGGTAGGCATGGCGCCAATGCCAAAGAGAGTGGCACTCTGGCGTTACAGGCCATGGCCCCAGCTAGGATGAGTGGGAGGCCCGTGGGTTCAAATGATACTTTGGCACATTCCAATCCTTTGATCATCAAGACTCAAAATCAGTCTCTTGAGTATCTTCCGGGTTATGGTTATCGTTAGGGGACGCCTTAACGTCAGAACCTATTCCTGAGAATATAGAGCTCTATGAAACTTACACTAGTGTACATGAGACGTTGGATAGAAACTCCATCATAATTGATGATGTAGTTGCATATTTCGTTGCGCATGAGTTTGTTGAGTCAGATGATATCGAACCACGCTCCGTTGATGAATGAATGCCAACGTAGAGAGTTTTTGGCCTAAATGGAAAGATGCGATCTAGGTTAAGATGAATTCTCTAACGAAGAGGAAGGTTTTCGAGCTAGAGATGCCAACACCTCCTAACATAAAACCTGTTGACTAATGGGGTCTTCATTAGAAAGCGTAGTGAGAAAAAGATATGGTAATCTCGCCTTATGGCGCAAGGCTTCTCACAAAACGCCCTGGAATCGACTACGATGAGACATATTCTCTCGTAATGGATGTCATTGCACTCCACTACCCTGTCAGTTTGGTAGTTTCTGAATAACTGAACATGTAGCTTACAAATGTGGTCATTATGTATCTCTATAGGGATCTAGATATGGAATATACATGAAGGTTCATGGTGAACTTCATTTACCCAAGTCAAGTGGCTCTAGACCATAGAGTGCGTTTACAAAGAGGTTGAAACGCTCACTAAAGTGACTACTTGATTAGGAAGAGATATGCCCACGCGTTTCTATAACAAGTTTCGGATTCTATCGCGGTTCATGTTGGACATGATCTTCATTAGAAACCCTTAAAGAGTTAAGGGAAACCGCTGAACACTTGAAATCCGAGTTTGAGTTGAAGGATTTTGGGAGAACACGATTATGTCTCGGTTTGGAACTTGAGTATCGTGTCGATAGATGCTTAGGCAATTTGACAAGGTCAAGCCTTCAAGCACCCCATGATCGTCCGTAGTCGTGATCCTAAAAAGGATCCTATTCGTCGAAAGGATGATGACGAAGAGGTGCTAGAGGCAGAAGTGCCTTACATAGTACAATAGGCGCATTATTGTACTTATCCCAATGCGCAAGACCGGACATCTCATATGTTGTGAACTTGTTAGCTAGATATAGCTCTGCGCCAACGCGACGCCATTGGATTGGTGTAAAAGATATCTTTCGATACTTGAGATGTATGAGTGATATGGGCTTGTTCTATCCCTACAAAGAGATGATGGATTACGACCCATCACACACCAAGAACGCCGCCAACACTGGCCTGCGTCCATTATCCCCATCCCAAAACGACATGTGTTTTGGAAGGTTTTGCTGATGTTGGGTATCTTTCTGACCCACACAAAGGTCACTCCCAAACTGGTTATGTGTTTGATGCGCTTTTAGCAAGCGCATAATTTAACCCTGAAAATATCGTTAGTAGTATAAGCAAATAGGGATCGTTCTATCCGGGGATTGAGGGTACACTTGTAATTGTGAAACAAATAAAGAAAAGTATTATTTACAAAAATAAAATAAAGAATATAAATATATACAATTGTATAAACAAATAAAGAATTAAAATAATAAAGTATTATTTACAAAAATAAAATAAAGAATATAAATATATACAAGTAACAAAATAAAAAGGGAGGGGGGTTTAAGAATTATAGAATTGAAAATTAAGATAAATAAAATAAAGAAAATGTAAAAACATATATACAAGGGTGGAACACAAGGAACAAAGATCAAAATCAATTCCATGTAATCAAATTCGATTCAAACCCTATAATTGTTCTTCCAAGTCATGAGAAAGGAGTTGATCATGTGAAACATTCGAAAGCAAACGATTTCCCATATTTTACTTTTCAATGCTAATTAATCTAAGCGAAAGCACCTAGATTAATCATATTAAACATGCAATCAAACCCTAGAAAGCTAGTCAATCATGTCATGTTTAACGCATTACACATAGAGAAAGGCTATCAACTCAAGTGTACAACTTAGTATGAATAAGTTCACCTAATTGCAATCCTCTTCAATTGAATTCGATTTTTGTCCAAAACCTTTACTACTTTGATTCAAGTTTACACAAAACGAAAAGTCGATTTCATGTTCTTAAACCTAGCACCAATTACATGCAAATCCTATAAGTGTCGACCCAAATAAGATAAACATATAAAAGTTTTCTATCAAGCAAATTCAATCGAACAATCACACATAAGCAACTTTGGAATCACAACATAAGAATCGAAATTCTTTATTTAAACATAGAAGTTGGGTTTAAACTTTACCCTAAACATTATTGTTAATTAGAAACAAGTTCATATGAATTCAAACAAGGAAAACAAAAGATCATTACAAGGAAAAAGAATGAATTACACCGTGAGGGGAGATGAAGATGGAGAGCTAGATGGTTGGATCTTGAATCTTGGAAGCAAGCCTTCAAGGTGGATGATGGAGGATATGATCTTCATGGCTCCTTCTTCTTCTTCCTCTCCTTGCTTGAAAACGCAGAACTTTGCAACTAGAGAATGGAGAAGGAAAATGGAAAGGAAATGGAGAGACAAAGAAGATGAAATGGATGAAGGAATTGGTTTAGGAAAATGGAAAGGAAATGGAGAGACAAAGAAGATGGAATGGATGAAGGAATTGGTTTAGGAAAATGGAAAGGAAATGGAGAGACAAAGAAGATGGAATGGATGAAGGAATGTGTGTTATGGATTCAGAAATTGGTGATTGAGAGTGAGAGGAGAAGGTGTTTAAATAGGGAAGAAAAAGAAGAGTGAAATGATGAGATGAAGAAAAATAATGAAAGTGGAGTATGAGAGTGGTTTGTAAAATATGTAAAAGATGAGGTAATGATGAAAGCAAAGCATGAAGGTGAAGAAATGTGGAAGTGATGATGATCTTTTAGGGTAGAAAAAATGTATCCAAGGAAAAAGAAATGCTTTCTTCATATGGGTGGGAAACATGAATATGTGGTGTTGAGCTGTTTTCAGGTCAGTTTCTTCCCCTTTATTCCTTCAATTATTTCTCCATCAAAACTTCAGAATGAGCCTTCGACTTCTTCATAAAAAATGTTCCACTATGAGTGTAGATCATCCTGACAAATTTTCAGAGCTTTAGTCCATGTGGTTGGGCCGGAAATGCTGCTGGACCTCTTACAGGTCCAGTTTTCCGGTTTTACTTCTGTAGAAAATTGGGCTGATTGTTTGAAGGCCTTCCACTCATATTTTTCTCTGGCACTCTTCATAAGAAATGATCATTTGGGTGTCTAGAATGGATCTGGAGAGTTTCAGCTCATTTCGAGTTCATTTGGTCAGGTGGCCGCTCCTTCTTCCTTGCTTGGCTCTGATTCTCCTAGCCGGAGTAAGAAAATATTCAAGGTTGACTTTTTAGTGCATTTTCATTCTTCTCCATCATTTCTAGGTAATTATGGACGTAACACTCATTTCTTCTTCATCTACTCCAATGTACCTAAAATTAGAAATTAAGTTAAAAATCGATTCGTTAAGGAATAACTAAGCAAAATGTGAGGAATTAACATTTAAAATATCACATTAAAATGCGCCTATCAGTGTTCACCATGGGAAAAGACCATGATATCTTGGAGGTCTACAGAATAGACCGTTGCTATATCTTCAAACAATGCAGAGATCATTGCTCTTCATGAAGTGGTTCGTGAATGAATATGGATTGGATTCATAATTACGCATGTTCGAATAATTGTAGTTTGAAGTCTACCACTGATGAGCCTACGAGCATTTAGGATAATGCTGCTTGTTTTGAACAAATGAGGCAAAGCTACATCAAAAGCGATAACACCAAGCATAATCAGCAACAACAGACACTCCTCGAGATCAAAGTGAACTAGGTTCGATCTGAGGACAGTGAGGCAGACTTGTTTACTAAATCATTGCCCAAATCCACGTTCGAGAAACATGTGGCAAGAATTGACTTGCGGAAATTATCTGAACTCCCATGATCGTAGTCATCAGGGGGAGGCGCAGACATCAGGGGGAGATGTCTGCATGTTCACCTTGAAACGTGAAGGGTGTGTTGTGCTCTTTTTCCCCTTCGACCAAGGTTATTTTTGTCCCACTGGGTTTTTGTTACTCGGCAAGGTTTTTAACGAGGCAACGAGAGAAGCACCGCGTTTGGACAACACAAGGGGGAGTGTTTAAGGATATCTGTATTTGTGTTTAATCTAAACTCTAGGTTACTTGACCAAGTGGTAATAGGGTTCAATTAGAAGAATCTAGAGATTCTCTTTCCTTGTATGATTCTAACTCTATGCATTGTAATTCTCTATATAAAGGGGCCCATATTATCAATGAGAACACACAGCAAATTTCTTTCAATTCTCATTTCCCTAAAACATGAACAATTTTTTTTATTTAGCTATTTTCCCACATTCATAAGTCACAATTATATTTAGAGATCCATATCATATTCATCGACCAGAACAAATAAAGTACCCGTGGAGTTGTGGTTTAATATTCCAAGAAAATTACCAGATTTTTTGTTGTTGTTGTTGGAACAGACTTTATTTATTCACAGTAGGAATTAGACCTTAAAGAGAGTACATAATTCAGCCAAGATGGACTATTACATACTGACGTGAAAGTTAGGAGACATGAGTGCATATTAACAGATTAAAGTGACAATAAGGGAAGTTATTTTATTTCATATTCTAATAAGAACAAAACAAAGCAGCAGCGTCAGCTTCAGTCCTGCCCACTTCTGTCCATGTTAATCTCATGAAGAACAACCACAATGGCAACTATAAAGGCGTAATCAACATGAGGATATACAGTCACCGCAAACGCATCTCTCCCAAAGAACATACTTTTAAGATCATGTTTCTTGTGCATCTGCATTTGGCGATATACCAAGCATCAATCAGCCTTACTCACAAGACATTTCTAATTATTCATCATCCTATTATTGTATATTATGACTACTTATATCAGTCATGATGATGATGGAATTGACGAAGATCGAAAAATGAATTCTTACTTGTGCAATAATATTGTTGTTTCCATCATATATGGTGCATGATCTTTCCCCCCAGCTTCCTTTGACCTTGAAATCGTACGCTTGTTCTTTAGTATTAACAGCCAAGAACACATCTAATTCTGTCTTCAGTTGGAAAAGGGATGACTTTTTGACACTAAAGAGTAGATCTTTGGCGTCTGAGCTCTCTCCTCTAAATACGTGCCATCTCCTATGTGCCGTCAATATCTGAGAATATACATACATAGATGTCAAAGTTAATGAAATTCAGCTTGGTGCAACGACCTAAGGTTTTGATTCTCACTAGTTTGCACAACTAATCAAAGGAACTACAGAATATAAAAAAATACACGATCGTATACCAAAAAAGAAAAAAAAGAAAAAGAAGTGGACATATAGAGATTGCCAAACAAACCGATTTGATTCAGGTCATAATCTACATGGGATTCCACAATTAAGTTAATAATAGATAGAAGACAGAATTCGAAAAATGGAAGCAGCATATACATAATGATAAATTGAGCATCATCCAAATCTCTAGAGGACAATAATATCTATGAATCCTCTAACTATAGAATTTCCCACGAGTTCCCAAACATTAGATACAATGAGTAACGGATGTTAAAATCCCAAAACAAGACCTTCATAGCATTTCGGATGCGACATGACATACACATGGAAATGAATCCAACTCTAATAAAGATGAAATTTGAGAAAAACATGAATTAAGGGTAGCCATTCACCTAGCTTACAACACCAAGCTACTTAAGCTAGTAACAGTAACGATTATCAAGTAAGGAACATTATTAAGGGGATTCATCAATAATTCAAAAAAAACAGTTACCTTTTGTCGGAAGGAGACTATAGGAGTGCCGGCGCTGTCGACCAAAGTTCGACGATCATGAAAGCTGAACAAGGAGCCTTTAATCTGGAACATGACATTTCCATTAACGTCTGACACTGTAAAAGCACCTTCCTTGATCGACATCATCTTCTCCGTGATGACCAGATCCACAGGGTAGGTTGCTTGGAACTGCGGGCTAACCACCGTCACGAGGTTTGCCAGCGGCTGAGAGCTCGGCCCAGCCGCAGGCACCGGCACGGCATAGGACATCGTATCTCTCGCCCAACGGAGTCAATTGAGTTTAATGTTTTCTGGTTTGATATTGATCAGTGATCACCAAGTCGAAACTGATATTTATAGGTTGGCTTTTGATGCGAAATTTTGGGGTGACTTGATGACACAGTGGCGTGAGCGCAGGAATCTTTCGGTGTGAGTGCGATTACAAAGAGAGGAATATTGAGTAAAACTTGCAGGCGGTGGGAGGGTACGTGTGAGTTAAACAACACCGCGTCACCGCCTGCGAGAATCGCATAATTCCGAATTTTAAACGAATCTGTTGCGCAATAAAAAGGACATGAATGTTGTCATGGGCTGTGCTTCTGCACTGTCACTTTGTTATTGCGACACGGCCGACACCCGAAATTGTTATTAGCACACTCTTCTGCACTCAATAATAATTTTGGTGCGTCAACTCTAACACTATGTTTTGGGATTTTTTTTTTTAAGATAAATATATTAAAACACAGATTCCTTCGGGATCGTATACATACGCTCGTCAAAATATAAAAGCTACGGAACATAAGAGGGGAATCGCCTTCATGCATCATATACTATTTTGACATAATCTCTTACCTACTTAGATTAGTAAAATGGTCCACAACTATATTTGCCTCTCAAAAAACACGAGTGAAGGAAATATTGACGAATGAGTAGAAAGATTATTGAAATCTTCCATAAGAGTCAAGACTCGTCAAGGCACCTTGTAAGTAAGTTTGATCATCTTAGTCTCTGCCGGAAGCAACACAATCAAATATAAAATTAGACGCAGAATCAAACGCCCCTCATCAAGAATGACAATTAGTGCGAAGATAAGTGCTTGGTCAACACCTAGACACACTGTGACCATGAAATTGTCTTTTCCAAACAACAAGCTTGTAACCGTGTGCTTCTTGTGCATCTTCAATGTTAATACGCGCAATTAGTCCCAACAGTGCTAATATCTTAAAGCATCTTTAGCAATATTGGTTATTTTTTAGTCAAATTTGAGCTAAATTAGCTAAAAAATTATTATCGCTAGCCACTATTAAAATATGTATGTATCAGTTTTCTATATATATATATATATATATTTTTTTTTTGAAAATGGGTTTGGAACCCAGCCTAGCTGGGAGGCTCAGCCCCACACCCTGTTCCATTTATTATAGGGATAAAGGGAAAATATCACAAATGGTGTATGAACTTTAAGTCATTCTACATTTTGGTGTACCAACTTTCAAAACTATCAGAATGGTGTATCAAGTTTGCTCCAATCTTTCATTTTGGTGTACGCCGTTAAATTTTCCGTTATCTTTATAAAAAAAAAACAAAAAAAAAAACAGACAAAGCTAAAGGAAAGATAACGGAATTTTTTTTTTTTGCAAAGATAACGGAAAATTTAACGGCGTACACCAAAATGAAAGATTGGAGCAAACTTGATACACCATTCTGATAGTTTTGAAAGTTGGTACACCAAAATGTAGAATGGCCTAAAGTTCATACACCATTTGTGAAGATATCCCTTTATTATATTAATATTAAAAGTTTGCAACCGGGGGGGGGGGGGGGGGGGGCGTAAAACCTAAACCCCGTGCTACAGAGAAACAACTACAATAATCCTCGTAGAGAACATCCTGAATAATAACAGGCGTCTCATCTAACCAAGCATCATCAAGTGCACCCCAACTAGCAAGGTGAGCTAGCCTATCAGCTACACCATTTGCTTCACGGTAAATGTGTCAAATTCTAACTGACCGAAAAGTACGAAGATAATCCTTGCAATCATCTAAAACTTGACTTACCTCAGAGAAACTTTTCTATTTGCTATTAAGAGCAGCAATCAGAATGGCAAAGTCGCTTTCAACATCTATGTCAGACCACCCTTGGTGAATCCCAATGAGAAGACCGACTCTACATGCCTCCGCTTCCATATTAAGAACTGAGTGTGCATGTACAAAAGGTCGAGCTAACGCAGCAATACCCATGCCCATATCATTCCTGACCACCATTTTAATACCTCCATAACCATTTTCCACCCTAAAAGCACCATCCATATTAATTTTCAGTCTGCCTGGAGGTGGGTTCTGCCATTTCACAGGGGGCCTCTTTTTCTTCTTAACAGCTTTGGGATCATATACTTGAAAGTCTTCCAACATTTTCACGGTCCACTGAATCATGTTCATTGGTCGGCAGCTCACACCGTGCCAAAGCTTGTTATTACGTTCGACCCAAATAGCCCACAGCCCCATAAAAAAATAATCTCGCTGGTCCTCAACTAATACATCCATCAAATCCAAAAGCCACCCCTTCAATGACTTGGCAGGGTGCTCATTTGGTTTCAACTGCAACGGCCCAAATAACCAAAATCATTGTAATGTAAGACAAGACTTGAAAACATGCACACCTGATTCCATGCAATCCATGCAGAAAAGACAACATGAATTCTCCAATTCCACTCTACGTTGGGTAAGAGCATCTCTAGTGGGTAGTGCATCTTTGAGTAGGCGCCAAATAAAGAACTTAACCTTCGGTGGGATTCTCGATCTCCAAATCCTATTCCATTACACACTACTCACCCCGCCACTATCACCTAACGAAGTTGTGACCCTGTTCCCCACACCAACCGTGTTATTGTAGACATGGTATCCACTTTGCACTGTGTACAGACCTTTATTAGAAAAATTCCTTACAAGGTGGTCCTGAGCACCACGGACGCTTAAAGTAATGCATGTTATCTTCTCTACCTCCCCTAACGTAAAAATTTCCTGCTTGAAATCCACCGCCCACTCTCGAGTATCCGTATCAATTAAATCAGCCACTGTAAGCTCTTCCAAACCTTCCATGATCGGTGAGTATGGTCTAAATGACTGTGGCAAAGGCACCCATGGGTCATCCCAAACCGAAATGTTAACTCCATCGCCTACTTGGAACCTCAAACCCTTCTTTAATACCTCCCTCCCTAATAAAATGTTGTGCCAAGAGTAGGATTCACCTCCTTTAAGTTCTGCCTCCATGAACGACCACCGTGGGAAATACTTAGCTTTGAGGAGCTTTGCGATCATGGAATCCGGTTCTTGGAGCAAACGCCAGCCCTGTTTAGCAAGTAATGCAAGATTAAAGTGATGCATATTTCCTAAACCCCTCTCACTTTTAGGGCAACACAATCTATCCCAAGCAACCCAATGAATTTTTCTGTACATACATGTACATTTGCAAGCATAATTAGCTATAATGAGCCACGCTCATCGTTCCGCTGAAGGTACTAATTCCAACTAAAGGAATGACATGCAGACGCACCGCCAGGCGGGCTACAACCTCAGCGTTGGACCAACCCCAGATCGCCGGCGACGCGCCGCCACGCGCCACGCCAAGATAGCGTCAGAAACTTCTGAAACTGAGAACTGAAGCATATCAGTCCCACATCGAAAACAAAGACAAGATCAGTCTCTCCCTCACCTATAAAAGGTTCTCTCCTCTCTCCTCATTAATTACGCATTCAATACTTACCTACTGTTACTTTGTCAACATAAATACATTGACTAACTTAGGCATCGAAGAGTTGAAGACCGCCTAGCGCGGTCTCCCTCTGACGCCCATTGTATTTTACTTGACAGGTAACGGGAACTACAATAACAACACAAGTATCGATCCGCCCACCGGATCAGCGTTAACTAAGGTCCAGCTACCGCTAGACTTTTAGGCATTAACATTGGCGCCGTCTGTGGGAATCTTTTGAACAAAAGGTCATCCCGCTACAATCACCATGACTAACGATAGCGGGGGAAACGCTGAGGAGCGGGCAGAGCTCCCCGCCATTCCCCAACCCTCCGACCCCGCGATCGGCGTTAACCGCGCACTATTCACAACACCTGCCAACCCCGGCGGTGAGGCAAATCCAGGCAGCAGCCGCCCGGCAGGCCAGGATCTCGTCACCATGTACGAGATAGCACTGGCGGATCTTCATAAGGCAAATAGAGAACGTGAGGAGGAACGCAGGGAGAAGGCCGAAGCCCAGAGACAGATGGCCGCGCTCATGGCACGTTTTGAGGAACTAAAAAACACTTTGAGGGCCACCGACCGCCCTGCACAGAGCGAGCAGTCACGCAGCACCAGGCGTAGTCGACCCAGCGCCGGCACGATGGCGCCAGGGCCGGTCGTACAAATGCATGTACCGCTGAATCCACCTGGGTTGTCGGGAATGGGACCACCGCCCATACCTCAACTAATGTCAGAGCAGGTGGCGGAATCACTTCCGCACACCAATCGCTCGAATACCAGGACAATGACCGGGGGAGATCCGCCCATGCCTAGGCACAAGCCCACTCGGCAGGTCAGTCAGGCCGATTCCGTCGGCGACGCAACCGCCCAGCTATTGGACAGGATGCACCAACTGGAGCAGAGGTTGATCCGGGCGGAGACGGGTGTCCCGACGTCAACTCGGAACCCGCTATTTACTTCCAGACCCGGCCCCTTTTCCGCCGCGATCCTGCAGGCCGTCAGACCGACACATGCAAAAACCCCGAAGATGTCACAGTACGGCGGAATGACCGATCCCTTTGTCCACATGGACACCTTCAAGAAGGTCACCAACAACAAGGGCTTCGACGACGCCACCTTGTGCCATTTATTCAGCGAAACATTGGACGGCGAGGCAATGAACTGGTTTTTTGAATGTCCGCCAGGATCTGTCGGCTCGTTCCATGCACTGTCGCACGCTTTCCTCTCCCGCTTCATCTTATTGTCCGCCGGACATCACAACACAAGTCAGCTTTTCAGCGTTAAACAGGGGGAGGACGAATCACTGAAGGCCTTTGTCACAAGGTGGCGGGCGGCAGCATCTCAATGCCGCGACCTAGACAAGACTATGGCATCGGCGGCCTTCAGGAAGGGACTCCTCAAGGGACCGTTCCTCTATCACCTCAATTACAACCATCCCAATGCAACGTACGAACACGTCATGAGTGAGGCGGTCATTCACGCCCAGGCGGAATTTATTACATATGGAGAAACCCCACCGCCGACAACGACAGCAAGGTCAACACAACCATCTTCCAGTCACCAGGAGACCGCTGACAAGCCCCCCTCAGCACCGCCAACTGACAAGAAAAGAGAGTGGCAGCAGGGCCACCACCAAACGAAGCGGCAGAAGGGGCAGCATTTTTACAGGGGAAACCGCCCAACTCATGGGGATAACAACAACAAGCAGACGGAGTCCTCACAGCGGTATGCAGTGTTCACGGTCCTAACGGCCTCATATGAAGATATCTACAATCAGTGCAAGGATCAGATCCCACCGCCACCCCCTCCAAAGTACCCAAAAACAGGCAAACCCAGGAACACCGGCAAGTGGTGCAAATACCACACAGACAGCGGCCACAATACAAACAGCTGCAATGCTCTCAAAACAGCCGTTGAGACTTTATACCGTGACGGTAAGTTGGAGCAGTTCAAGGTGCGCCAACCACCACCAGTGATTGCCAACGTTGAGACCTTGGGCCGCATCAACACCATCGACGGCGGTGCTCCAATCACCAGCATGTCTCACAGGGCAAGAAAGCGCTATGAACGCGCCAACCACCCAAAGGAAGTTTGCAACATCCGCTACGAAAGATCCGCCAAACTACCGAAATCAGGTTGGGAACCTATTACCTTTTCAGAGGAGGAGGAGCGCGGAGTACATTTACCCCATGACGACCCACTCTTGGTCGATGCCATTCTTGGCAAATTCTCGGTGGGGAGAATCTTGGTGGATAGCGGGTCCGCTGTCAACGTCATCTTCAGCGGTTGCTACGACCATCTCAAGCGGAACAGAAAACTACTCCAGGATCACGAGCCACTGCTCAGCTTCTCCGGTGACATCACACAACCACTGGGGTCGGATTACATGCGACTAGTTATTGGCACTAGTCCCTGTATGGCTGAGGTACACACGGAGTTCATCATTGTCGACTGTTTTAGTTCGTACAACGCCATCATTGGTCGACCAGCGCTTAATAAGCTCAAGTGCATCATTGCCGGATACATGCTTCTCATGAAGTTCCCCACGCCCAACGGCACAGGCTGCGTGAGGGGAAGCCAACAGCTGGCACGAGAATGCTATTCAACAACTGTAGCACGGTCAACGCGCCGCCATGAAATCCTGACAGTGGGTAATGACCCACCACCACCGAAAATCTTTGAGGATCCTAGAGATGAGGAGAAGAAATATGTAATGAAGGAGCCGGTCAACCCAGACACGTCGCTGAAGGTCGTCTGCATCTCAGACGAGCATCCTGAAAGGACAGTCCGCATAGGCGCACAGCTAGACCCAGAAGTAGAGGCAGAACTCACTCAATTCCTACGTGACAACGCCACCGTCTTTGCATGGTCCTATGAGGACATGCCTGGCATCTCCACTGAAATAATCACCCATAAGCTGACCATCAAACCTTCCTTCTATCCCATCAAACAGAAGCGGAGGGCTTTTGATGAAGAAAAATACCGGGCAATCGGACAGGAGGTCGCCAAACTACGGGACATTGGATTCATCCGCCAGGTCATCTACCCCCAGTGGATCTCAAATCTGGTGATGGTAAAAAAGCCCAGCGGCAAGTGGCGGATGTGCGTCGACTTCAAAAATCTAAACAAGGCATGCCCAAAGGATAGTTTCCCGCTACCTCGTATCGATCAGCTGGTCGATGCAACCGCCGGACACGAACTCCTCAGCATGATGGATGCCTTCTCCGGATACAATCAGATCAAAATGCACCCCAGCGACCAAGAATGCACCACCTTCACCACCGACAAAGGCCTCTACTGCTACAATGTCATGCCTTTTGGTCTGAAGAACGCCGGTGCAACTTATCAGCGGTTGATGAACGCCATGTTCGCTGAGCATCTGGGAAAAATTATCGAGGTCTACGTGGATGACATGCTAGTTAAGAGCATAAAGGCCAGCGGACATGTGACAAACCTCAGGATCATAATAACCATCCTCCTGGCCTACGGTATGCGCCTCAACCCAGAAAAATGTTTCTTTGCAGTCACCGCTAGCAAATTTCTGGGCTACATCGTCAGCGAGCGAGGTATCGAGGCTAACCCAGATAAGGTACAGGCCATCCTTCACCTGTCGGACCCCAAGTATAAGGTAGACGTCCAGTGTCTCCAAGGCAAGTTAACAGCCCTCTCTCGATTCATCTCTCGACTTACTGACAAGTGCGCCCCATTCTTCAAACTCCTCAAAACAACTCACAAGAAGGTCATCGACTGGAACCCAGAATGTCAGGCGGCGTTCCAGAGCCTAAAACAATATCTGGCGGCGGTCCCTCTCCTTTCTGTTCCTGTGCAAGGAGAGACATTATTCATATACTTGGCGGTTTCGACAACAGCGATAAGTTGCGCCATTGTTCGGCGAGAAGGCCAGGATGAGCTCCCGGTATTTTACGCCGGCAGAGGCATGAACGGAGCAGAAACAAGATATTCACCGTTGGAACGGCTGGCCCTCGCACTTATCGTTGCCGCCAGACGCCTCCGGCAATATTTCCAGGCTCACACGATCCATGTGCTAACCAATCAACCGCTGAGGCAGGTGATGCAAAACCCAGAACACTCGGGGCGCCTCAGTAAGTGGGCGATTGAACTCAGCGAATTTGACATAGAATTCAGGCCAAGAACCGCCATGAAGGGCCAGGCAGTAGCGGACTTCATCGCTGAACTTACTGAGCGCCAGCCGGAACCCAATACTCAAACAGAGCCCGGAACAGAAATAATAACCAGTACAGAGGCAACTCCCCCACAGTCAGATTGGGACCTACATGTGGACGGCTCCGCTTGTGCCAAGGCCAGCGGCGCCGGAGTCATCTTAACCGGACCCGGGGGATTGAACGCAGAGTACGCATTGAAATTCAACTTCAAAGCTTCAAACAATATGGCGGAGTACGAGGCGCTCATCGCCGGCCTACTCCTCGCCATTGACTCAGGAGATGACAGCGTCAACATATTCAGCGACTCCCAACTAGTCGTCAACCAGGTCAACGACAGCTTCCAAGCCAAGGACCAGCAGTTGGCAGCATATTTGGGGTACGTCAAAACATTGTTAAAAAAGTTCAAATTCCATACAATCACACAGATTCCCAGGGAAAAGAATGCCAAGGCTGATTCACTGGCGAGACTGGCAACCGCCCAACCACATCAGAGTCCAGCGGACACAAGGGTGGAGTGCCTGGACAAGCCAAGTATCACAAAGACCCTGGCGGAAATCTTCAACGTTCAAGTCAATCCCAGCTGGATGGACGAGATCATTGCATATAAGCGCAACGGAACGTTGCCAGAAGATAAGGTCCAGGCAAGACAGCTCCAGCGACGAGCAACCCGCTACAACATCCAGCACGGCAAGCTCTACCGCCAGGGATTCACCCATCCTAACCTCCGCTGTCTAACCCCAGAGGAGGGAAGGGTTGTCCTAACTGAAATCCATGGCGGGGAATGCGGAAACCACTCGGGCGCCAGATCCCTGACCAACCGCACAATGCGACAAGGCTACTTCTGGCCCACACTTGGCGATGACGCCCAGCGGATTTCGAGGTCTTGCCACAAATGCCAACAGTTTGCAGATCTCCCACGCGCACCAGCGGAACCACTGCCAATCATTGTGGGCCCATGGATTCATTCCACGTGGGGCCTTGACCTGATGGGAAAGTTCCAGACTGCCAAAGGTCAATTCAAATACATCATTGTTGCCATTGATTACAACAGCAAGTGGATAGAGGCGGAGCCACTGACGGCAATAACTACCGCCAAGGTAATTCACTTCCTTTGGAAAAATATCTATTGCCGCTACGGTGTCCCACACACAATCATCACAGACAACGGCACACAGTTCAACAATGACGAGCTCATCTCCTTCACCACCAGCCTAGGCACCAAGTTGAGATTTGCATCTGTCGCCCACCCCCAGACCAACGGTCAGGTCGAAGCGGCAAACAAGATAATCAAAAAGTTACTAAAAAAGAAGCTCGACGACGCCAAAGGTTTATGGGCGGAGAGGCTCCCAGAAGTCCTGTGGGCCATTCGAACAACTCCAACCTCCGCCACCGGAGAAACTCCTTTTTGTATGATGTTCGGCGCAGAGGCTGTCTTACCCATTGAAGTTACTCAACCTACCGCTAGAGTCGAAGGCTACTGCCCAAAGACCAACAGCACCGGCGTTAACTTGGACAGGGACCTCCTAGAAGAGAAAAGACTCAAGGCCCATTTACACAATCTACAAAACAAGCAACTGGTATCACGTTTTTACAACGCCAGAGTCAGAGCCCGGAACCTCCAATTGGGGGACTCAGTCATGAAGGAAGTCATTCCGCCACCAACAAAACTCCGCCCAACTTGGGAGGGCCCGTACAAAATTGTGGAAGTCGTTAGCCCAGGCACCTTCTACTTAATGGACAAGGACGGCGTCACGTCGGCCCGCCCTTGGAATACTGAACACCTTCGGTATTATTACAAATAGTCAAACCGCTACCCATGCGCATCTTGACTTAGCTAAATCTTTTGTTCAAATGTTTAGCTAAGGGAAGCTACCCAACGGGTACTACCCCACTTTTGTACGCTGATCAGTCAGCCATCAATGAAACGAGGAATTATTCAAACCATTGTTACCAAGTCTAGCACCGAGGGCAGCTGGCAACGCCAGCAATCGTCGGCGGACCCCGTCCGCTACGTGGTGCACTTGGACCAATCTTAATTCCTTTAATGTTCCATTGATCGACAAAAGAAAAATGTAACTCAAAATGCTACACACACATCATACCAAACCAAAAGTCAGAAATTTACTTTATTCCACAAAATTCTTTACAGAGGGGCCCCAGCGGCTACAAAAATTTTTAAGGTCACAGATAGGTTCAGCGGTTGGCTTCGGCCTCGGCAGCTTCAGCGACTGGCGGCGCGACCGATCTGCTCGCTTGATCAGACCCTCGGGCGGTCGGACTGGGGGTCTCTATGGTGCCGTCGGCCCGGGTGTGTGCCTCCAGAAATCCGGCACGTGACACCTCCGACGGGGTCTGCTGGGGAGTTTGCTGCGACCCTTCCGTCGGATGTGGGCCACTTTCCCCGCTGCCCGAATGAGTACCTACAGCCGGGGCAGGCACGACTTCTGTCTCCGCGCGGGCACTATCGACCGGCGGCACGTCAGGCTGTGACGCCTTTACAAAGTCAATGGCACCCTTCCGCTTCAACATATCTATATTGGCCCGGGCCCCAGACTTCGCCGCTTCGGTCAGTGTCTTCTTAAACTCCGCCGACTGCTTGAATGATTCAACAGCAGCGGCCGCAGCGGTGCTCCCCTCAGCTCTCAGACGGGTAACCTCACCCCCCAGCCGCTTCAGTTCGGCCATCCTTTCGGCGGACTCCCGCTGCACTATAATAAGCTTCTTATCCTTGGCGGCTATCTTCTCCTGCAGCAGCCCGATCTCATGCTCCAGCTTGGAGACATGTTCATTCCTCTCCAGATCCCGCCGAATGGCCGCATTTAGCTTGCCGCGGGCGTCCGCGTAATCACATTCCGCCTTGACCAATCCCCGCTCAAGCTCCGCCAATTTCTCCTTGGCCTCCGCCAGCTCCCTCTGGAGACCCCCGATTTCTCCCTTGAGCTCTTCCTCAACCCGGGGCTGCTTTGACGCCGCCACGAACATATCGTGTAACCCCGCCGTTATTTGACCAAACGCCGAGCTGAAGGGCGATTGGTCAATTGCCGTCGGGCGCGATATGCCCGCCAGACCCCCGAACCCCAGCCGCTCGCACAGATGGAAGAGGAACTCCCGCTCCCCTTCTGTCATGAATGGCGCATACTCGGCAAAGGAGTCCAGATCGCTGACGGCGGGCGTCTCTCCCTCCACCGCCGCAGTTTTTGCAGGAGCTTGGCGGGCCTTCTTCTGTCGGCGGGCACCAACCACCTCCACCTCTTCTCCCTCTTCCTCGTTAGGAGACTCAACCGTCCGGCGCTTTTTCTCCAGCGCCCTCTGGCCCCCAGCGGCGGCCCTCGTCGCTGATGCGCTTTTGGGAAGCGCATAATTTAACCCTGAAAATATCGTTAGTAGTATAAGCAAATAGGGATCGTTCTATTCCGGGGATTGAGGGTACACCTGTCATTGTGAAACAAATAAAGAAAAGTATTATTTACAAAAATAAAATAAAGAATATAAATATATACAATTGTATAAACAAATAAAGAATTAAAATAATAAAGTATTATTTACAAAAATAAAATAAAGAATAAATATATACAAGAAAACACAAATAAAGGGGGGGGGATTAGGATTCTTAAAATTAAAATTAAAATAAAGAAAACGTAAAAACATATATACAAGGGTGGAACGCAAGGAACAAAGATCAAAACCACATCCATATGCAAGAAATCCAATTACAATTCCTATAGTTGATTTTAAATGTCATGAGAGAGGAGTTGATCATGTGAAACATTCGAAAGCAAATGATTTCCCATATTTTACTTTTCAATGCTAATTAACCTAAGCGAAAGCACCTAGATTAATCCTATCAAACATGCAATCAAGCCCTAGAAAGCTAGTCAATCATGACATGTTCAACGCATTAGACATAGAGAAAGGCTATCAACTCAAGTGTACAACTTAGTATGGAAAAGTCCACCTAATTGCAATCCTCTTTAATTAAATTCGGTCTTTGCACAAAACCTTTACTACTTTGATTCAAGTTTACACAAAACGAAAAGTCGATTTCATGTTCTTAAACCTAGCACCAATTATATCAAAACCCTAAGTGTTTGCAACCACATAAGATTAAAATACAAAAGTTTTCTATCATGCAAATTTAATTAAACAAACCCACATAAGCAACATAAAAATCAACATATAGAAATCACAACTTTATCTCAAAACATATAAACGGGCTTTAAACTTTGCCCTTAACATTATTTGTTAACTAGAATTCATAGTTTTACAAAATCAAACAAAGAAAACAAGAGAAAGGATATAATACACCTTGAAAGATGAATGATAAAGCCTTGAGACGAAGAACTTGAAGATCCTTGAAAGCAAGCAATCTTCTAGGGACGACACAAGGGTGGATGGCGGTTAGGAAATTGATGTATTGCATGGCTTCTCTTTCTCTTGGCTTGAAAATGAAGAACAAGAAAACTAGAGAATGAAAAAGAAATATGGAGAGGAAATGGAGAGACAAGGAGATGGAATGGATGAAGGAATGTTTGGGAAAATGGAAAGGAAATGGAGAGACAAAGAAGATGGAATGGATGAAGGAATTGGTCATGAGAGTGAGAGGAGAAGTGTATTTATAGCCCAAAAAATGATGAATGGAGGGTGGAGATGAACATAAATGAAGGGCTAGATATGTTAGACAAATTTGTAAAAAATATCTTCCCACTTATTTATCACTTGTTCAACTTGAATTGATTTTCCTCCTCAAGTTTTTCCACTTGGTTGCAACTTTGATTTTCCTCCTCAAGTTTTTCCACTTGCTTGCAACTTTGATTTTCCTCCTCAAGTTTGACAAAGGTTGTTAGCAGATTTGGAGGTGAATTTCTGCCCCTTTATTCCTTCAATTATTTCTCCACTAAGAACTCATTATATGCCTTTGACTTCTTCATATGAAATGTTCCACTATGAGTGTAGATCATCCTGACAAATTTTCAGAGCTTTCATCCATGTGGTTGGGCCGAAAATGCTGCTGGACCTCTTACAGGTCCAGTTTTCCGGTTTTGCTTCTGTAGAGAATTGGGCTAATTGTTTGAAGGCCTTCCACTCATATTTTTCTCTGGCACTCTTCATAAGAAATGATCCTTTGGGTGTCTAGAATGGATCTGCAGAGTTTCAGCTCATTTCAAGTTCATTTGGTCAGGTGCCCGGCTCCTTCTTCCTTGCTTGGCTCTGATTCTCCTAGCCGGAGTAAGAAAATATTCAAGGTTAACTTTTTAGTGCATTTTCATTCTTCTCCATCATTTCTAGGTAATTATGGACGTAACACTCATTTCTTCTTCATCTACTCCAATGTACCTAAAAATAGAAATTAAGTTAAAAATTGATTCGTTAAGGAATAACTAAGCAAAATGTGAGGAATTAACATTTAAAATATCACATTAAAATGCGCATATCAAATTCCCCCACACTTAGCTTTTGCTAGTCCCTTAGCAAAATCAAAACACAAAACAAAATAAAGACTCAACAAAAAGTAAGTAAATGACTCTACTGCCCCTAACTGTTGTCTCAGAGACTCCAAACTCATGGCTTTCACGTTAAACACTTAATCAAAATCACATAGATAATTCCAAAGTTAATAAACGTGTGACACTCATATGACTAAGTAAGATATGGAGAACTTAAGTTATACAGTGAATGATAGCATGTTTCGAACAAGTCCAATCCAAACTCACAAGGCATACTCTCGATTTTTCTCTCAGAAATGGCTATGCTTAAAAGCTTCACACTCAAGTATATGCAAGAGAACAAATTGTAAGGCAACAAACAGCTTGCATATTTCATCAATAAAAGCATTTTGTGAAGAATTTTTATAGACCTCAAGAAATGACTAAGTGCACAAATGGACCTAAACCATAAGCTCGACTGCGTAACTGACTCCACTAACCAAAGACTGCCCATCTCAAGGATCAAGTCAGCACTTAAAACAGGTTGTAATGGGGCTAAGCTAGGGTTTTCGAAATGGAGATTAAGGATACAAAAAATCCTAAGGACCTAGCAGAGCATATAAGGACCACCTTATGTCATCATTTTTGTAGACCAAATATCATTGTTTTGGGCCAAACCTTCATTCTAACCAACATGGGAATGGACAAAGGCATAATTTTCAACTTTGAGCCTTCTACAAATTTGCAAGTCCAAAACCACACTTCAACATTTTCCCAAGAGTTTTCTTTTCAATTTTTCTTCTCTTTTGCCGCTTTTTCTTTCTTTCTTTCTTTCTTTCTTTTTTTCAAGGCAAATTTTTTTTTTTTTTCTTGGATTTTCCCCACCCCACACTTGTCTTTCATCGTCACCCCTACATACTATGTCATGCTCTACTAAGTCCTTAAGACAAGGGTAGAGATATCCTGTACTAAGCTCATGGTAGGGTAGTGAGGGTGATGAAACAAAGGTTTTCAACGTAGGCTCAAAGGGGTTCATTCTAAGGAGTCCCACGACGGGCACAATTGAGGACACATGCTTGTTTGGCTATGGTGGTTACCCTAATGCCTTCTATCCTATCCAGGATCAGTGCATATTATGGCATACAAGTTTTGACAGTCACAACAGTCGAGTTCTAGTATTCTCTAGTCCATTAAAATCTATGGCACATGATCATTGGATTTTCAAAGAAAGATGAGGTTTTGCATATACAGCCATGAAATTCTGAATTTATCAATAAGCACTCGAAAAGAAAGTATTTTAGCTCAACAACTCACTTAGGGTCAAATGAATTAGACTTAATCCTAGCATGCTTAATGAACCAAGTTACAATCCTATCTCAAATCTTCATACAAGCATCACAATGTCGATTAACCACAGAATTCAATTAAGTCCTATTTTGATTGTGAAAACGTTCAGCCATGAATTCGGAGACATGTCCATCCTAGACGTTAGGAGCATCCTAAGACTCAAACACACAAAAACACTCTAAAACCAACATTTTTTTTTTGTTTTTTTTTTTTTTTACAAATTAATTTAATTTCAACACTTAGGTACGGGAACAGGGAGTCTCGATGTGCAATGGGACTGAAACAGCTACCCTTTTTCAAGACTATGTTTAATCCAATATACCTTAGTGTATCACAACATCAATTAAAAACACAATAAAAACACAATCCAACATCAACTATTTTTCATTTTTTTTTTTTTATACTAACTACTAAAAACACAATAAAGCAATAATCCTTCCCCCATACTTAATTCATGCATTGTCCTCAATGTATAAACAAATATAAATCATGCAAAGCATAAATCAAGCATAGAAGAGAAAGTTAACAAAACGAAACCTAAAACAACTTAAAATTCATGAAAATAAAATAGAAGGAAGAGTTCAAGAAAGCAAATCTGCGTTTGATGGCTCCTCCACAGATACGGTTGAAATGGGTTGCCTCCCATGCAGCGCTTAATGTTTAAAGTCTTTCAGCCTAGACTTGTACCTCCATTTACTCCTTTGGAGGAGCGGTATGCGGGCGAGTGGCAGCCCTCTTGCTGGTTTCAGCCTTCGGAGGCGGGTCCTCATGGTGTGATGCAGTAGCGTCCTTGCGAGGAAACCCAGGAGGATAACTCTGCAAGTTATTGACTTCCTGAGCAAGCTTGTTTATTGCAGTGTGACAGCGGATCAAAGAGCAGTTCATCTCAGAGATGTAATCGATCATGCAATTGACTCTCCAATCTGTCACCATAATACCATCGCGGAGAGAGGAACGCAAATCATCAATCGAATCCGTCAAGCTTTCCAGGGTGGCCATAGGGCGAGGAGCACGAGCAGCTGGTGAGGAAGAAGACTCTCCGGGATGCAGTCTGGGAGAGCGACGAGGCAGAGGAGGGGGACTGCGGGTACGCTCACGGATAGGACGATGGTCCCATGGACGAGTAAGTCCAGCTCTAGTGGCCGCTTGACGACCTTCTTCCTCCAAAGAGAGAATACGGCGTTGATTGACGCCCCTGCGAGGGGTAACCTTGGTTCGAGCCATGAGGAAGTAGAAGGAATTTGAAACTGCACGCTTAGACAAACCTTAGTAAAATCTGGAGGAGACAAAAAAGGATGTATATGTAAAGCACAAAATAGGGTAGAAATCTCAACAGGCACACGGTTTTAACAAAGCTTCTCCGGGAAGGAGAAGAGTTATGATAGTTCACGGCCCAAGAAACTCCCCCACGTGTAAATATTCCTTTCTTTTCCTGGATTTATGGCATGCTTTCGGCTATAGCTTGTCTGTCACGGATCCTCGAGATTCGTTTGATTCCCCCACGCGTCCTTTCTTTTCCTTGATTCACGGCAATTAAATCTACTTTCTGCTGTAGCTTGTCTGTCACAGCTCCTCGAGATTCGTTTGGTTCCCCCACGTGTCTTCCACGAGCCAACGGCTTTTCCGTGTTTTCGGGTGACTTTAATCCAACGCGTAGATTTAATCTCAGAGATCGTCGATCCAACGGTGGAGATCCGCTCACTCGTTCTATAAATAGGTGCATTCTGAGGGAGCGACTATTCACTCCAAAAGAAAATTCTTCCGAGTTCCAGCCTTTCTCTCTCAACCCTTCAGCCTTTCTTTCGAAACTCAAATCCTTTCTTCATCAACATGGAACCACGAACTCTGCAACTAATGGAGCAACAGACCCAGCAACAAATCGAGGATGGAGGAAACAACCAAGCAGCCGGGACTAATAACCGGTGGGCTCCCACACCGCCTCAACTAAGAATCCTCAAGGGCCTTTACTATGATAAGGGTTTTAAGTACCCAACTCCAGAGCAGATTCAAGAGATCTGCCTTCATCTGAAACAGTATGGGCAGATCGAGGACAAGAACGTCTTCTTTTGGTTCCAGAACCTCAAGGCTCGTGAGAGGCAGAAGTTGAAGGAATTTCGGAACGTTCCGGTTGGTGGATCTCTCGATCTGAACTTTGGTTCCACTGGTTCTACTAGTACTGACAGATCCATTGATCTAAATTTTGGGTTACGTGTCGGCTATGGTGTTGATGGATCGATCATGGAACAACGAGGAGAATATCACCAGGAGATTGAAACCCTTCCACTGTTCCCCATGCATGGTGAGGACATCTTTGGCAACATGAACACTACTTCCGAGGGAGGTAGTGGCTATGGCGGTGACTCTCGCATTTCCCTTGAGCTCAGCCTCAACTCCTACGGAGATGCAGACATAGCTTAGTATAGTGTAAATTTTTTTTTTTTTTTTTTTTTTTTGTAAATAGCTGAATTTAATAAGACAGAATGAATGCAGTTTTTTTTTTTTTTTTTTTTTATATAAAGGACTCAAATATAAAAGACAAAAATATATATAGGACTCAAAATGAAAGACAATTATATTTATAGGACTCAAAATGAAAGACAATTATATAAATCTCTTCCCCCACACTTAAATATTGCATTATCTTCAATGTAATCAATTAAAAGCATGCAATGAAATAAGTAAGCATAGATAGAAGACATTTACGAAAACAAATCCTAAAATAAAAACAATAGAGAAAAAAAAAATGAAAAATAAAAAGAAATAGGGAAAGAGAAAGCAAATCTGATTAAATTCTGAATTGGGTTGCCTCCCAAGTAGCGCTTGTATTTTACGTCTTGCAGCCAGACGGTACCTACATTAAATAAAGTTAGTAACTATAATTAACAAAGAAATACAAAATAAAAACAAGTATAACTATTAATTACAAACTACAAGTATTAACAAGTATATTGTACATAAGACACAAGTTAAGTACACAAGTGAGTATAAAACGTGAAAAGTATTTTTACAAGTTTAAAGTGTGAAACAACAAAATAATTTACACGTATAGAGTATTCACAAGTATTTCTTTTATTATAAACATTATTGATATCGAATCAAATTCCAAGTGGTAAATCAAGTGGACGTGCGGCCCAAGTATAGTCGCCTAGACACAAACTCCCTTTCAAATCGTTTGGGCAACCTTACTGAAATGGCCAGGTGGGGGAGGACGAACACGAGAGGAAAAATCCATTTTGGCATGAGCTACTCCCACATAGTGGTTTAGGCCCATTTGCAAGCACTTTCTGGATTCAAAAACCCGTCATGAACATTGTCCCCTTCCTAGACACCATTCCACATAGGCTATACTTACTAAGATGAAAAAGTTCATAAGTGTCAAGACAGTTCAACAAGTGTTAATAAAGGCCGCCCTCAACCTTAAGGGACCTGAGCTAGGTACCAATAAGGGGTTTAGGCCAATATTAACAAAAGAGACTTCACCTATTCCTCTCAATTTACAACCTACAATTAAAATTCGTGTTCAATAATATAAATAACATCCTAGTTAATTTAAACTAAGTTTTAAACAATTTATATACAACAAATATATACAATAAATGACACAATTTAGCAAGTGATTTTTCAATCCCCGGCAACGGCGCCAAAAATTGATGCGCTTTTGGGAAGCGCATAATTTAACCCTGAAAATATCGTTAGTAGTATAAGCAAATAGGGATCGTTCTATTCCGGGGATTGAGGGTACACCTGTCATTGTGAAACAAATAAAGAAAAGTATTATTTACAAAAATAAAATAAAGAATATAAATATATACAATTGTATAAACAAATAAAGAATTAAAATAATAAAGTATTATTTACAAAAATAAAATAAAGAATAAATATATACAAGAAAACACAAATAAAGGGGGGGGGGATTAGGATTCTTAAAATTAAAATTAAAATAAAGAAAACGTAAAAACATATATACAAGGGTGGAACGCAAGGAACAAAGATCAAAACCACATCCATATGCAAGAAATCCAATTACAATTCCTATAGTTGATTTTAAATGTCATGAGAGAGGAGTTGATCATGTGAAACATTCGAAAGCAAATGATTTCCCATATTTTACTTTTCAATGCTAATTAACCTAAGCGAAAGCACCTAGATTAATCCTATCAAACATGCAATCAAGCCCTAGAAAGCTAGTCAATCATGACATGTTCAACGCATTAGACATAGAGAAAGGCTATCAACTCAAGTGTACAACTTAGTATGGAAAAGTCCACCTAATTGCAATCCTCTTTAATTAAATTCGGTCTTTGCACAAAACCTTTACTACTTTGATTCAAGTTTACACAAAACGAAAAGTCGATTTCATGTTCTTAAACCTAGCACCAATTATATCAAAACCCTAAGTGTTTGCAACCACATAAGATTAAAATACAAAAGTTTTCTATCATGCAAATTTAATTAAACAAACCCACATAAGCAACATAAAAATCAACATATAGAAATCACAACTTTATCTCAAAACATATAAACGGGCTTTAAACTTTGCCCTTAACATTATTTGTTAACTAGAATTCATAGTTTTACAAAATCAAACAAAGAAAACAAGAGAAAGGATATAATACACCTTGAAAGATGAATGATAAAGCCTTGAGACGAAGAACTTGAAGATCCTTGAAAGCAAGCAATCTTCTAGGGACGACACAAGGGTGGATGGCGGTTAGGAAATTGATGTATTGCATGGCTTCTCTTTCTCTTGGCTTGAAAATGAAGAACAAGAAAACTAGAGAATGAAAAAGAAATATGGAGAGGAAATGGAGAGACAAGGAGATGGAATGGATGAAGGAATGTTTGGGAAAATGGAAAGGAAATGGAGAGACAAAGAAGATGGAATGGATGAAGGAATTGGTCATGAGAGTGAGAGGAGAAGTGTATTTATAGCCCAAAAAATGATGAATGGAGGGTGGAGATGAACATAAATGAAGGGCTAGATATGTTAGACAAATTTGTAAAAAATATCTTCCCACTTATTTATCACTTGTTCAACTTGAATTGATTTTCCTCCTCAAGTTTTTCCACTTGGTTGCAACTTTGATTTTCCTCCTCAAGTTTTTCCACTTGCTTGCAACTTTGATTTTCCTCCTCAAGTTTGACAAAGGTTGTTAGCAGATTTGGAGGTGAATTTCTGCCCCTTTATTCCTTCAATTATTTCTCCACTAAGAACTCATTATATGCCTTTGACTTCTTCATATGAAATGTTCCACTATGAGTGTAGATCATCCTGACAAATTTTCAGAGCTTTCATCCATGTGGTTGGGCCGAAAATGCTGCTGGACCTCTTACAGGTCCAGTTTTCCGGTTTTGCTTCTGTAGAGAATTGGGCTAATTGTTTGAAGGCCTTCCACTCATATTTTTCTCTGGCACTCTTCATAAGAAATGATCCTTTGGGTGTCTAGAATGGATCTGCAGAGTTTCAGCTCATTTCAAGTTCATTTGGTCAGGTGCCCGCTCCTTCTTCCTTGCTTGGCTCTGATTCTCCTAGCCGGAGTAAGAAAATATTCAAGGTTAACTTTTTAGTGCATTTTCATTCTTCTCCATCATTTCTAGGTAATTATGGACGTAACACTCATTTCTTCTTCATCTACTCCAATGTACCTAAAAATAGAAATTAAGTTAAAAATTGATTCGTTAAGGAATAACTAAGCAAAATGTGAGGAATTAACATTTAAAATATCACATTAAAATGCGCATATCAGTCGCCCTTACTGGCGGTTCCTCCCTCGTCACCACGACTTCGCCCGCCGGCTGAACCACCTGAGGACCACGCCTCTGGGCAGGCATCCGCTCCTTCTGAGGCCCGGCCGCAGCACTTCCCCTCTGATCCCCGCCGGCCGTCTGGGTCCCCGCCTGCACCACAGGCAGACCATCTTCACCAAGGTGGGACTGGTGCGGCATCGCCATCACCACCGGAACCTCGGACTGGCTCAACGCCAACGTCTCTGGGTTCACCACAGTCTGCTGGGCCGCCAGCCCCTCGGCGTACATGGCCTCCAAAAAATTTTCTATCTCCGCCCGATCCATCGCTTTCTCAAATGCGTCGCGACTGGATTTGTTGCCCGGTGGAGTTTCTAAAAAAAGGAAAGACAGCCACCAGTCAGACACAATTCAATTTTAAAACAAAACGACAGGGTAGGATCCTCACCAATGGAGCGTGTTAGTCGCAGGTCGACCAATAACTCCCAACCAGTCAGCAGGCGGAAATCAAGCAGGTTTCGGTTCCGCCAGCAACCTCTGATCCTCGCCACGCGGCACTCTTCTTCACGCGTCAGCGTATACCGAAGTCCCGCTGCACAAAAAAAACACGTCGTTAGCAAGAATACAAGTTCAAGCATGTAAGCACGCCAAACATTTTCAGCGGACACCGGCCACCAACCTCGAATAGGTTGGAACTCAGACTTAATCCTAAATGACGGCCCTTCTTCGTTAGACCTAGCGTGGTACTCCCAACCGTCCGTAGCGACGCAAAAGGTCCCCCGCCAATAGGACATGGAGTCCCTCAGATTCTCGATCAGCTTGGGCGCTCCCTGCCGGCGACTCAAATTTACTTGCCCGTGGCAGCCTTGGCGCTTCACATATACTAACTCGTAGAAATGGAGCACTTCCGCCACGGTAGGCCCCTCGCACCCCGACAAGCGCCACAAGGAGTTCATCGCCAACATCAACCGCCACATGTTTGGGCAAATCTGACCGAAGGCAAGGCCAAACTCGCAAACAAGGATTTGGAGATTGGGCACCAGCGGAAGTGTCACCCCTTGGCGGAATATGGCCTCGTGCACGGCCGCACACCCAGTCGGGAGAATCGACGCCTTCTCATCAGCCGTCGGTGGGCGCAGCTTCACCGACCCCGGCAACCGGAACGCCTGCTTCAGTCGAGCGACAGCAGCACCGCTCATCCCCCCTCCCGCCTCGTCAACGGCTGTCCCGTCCGGGAGGAACCACGCTGACTCAACATTTTGCTCCGCTGTTTCTCCCTCCCCAGCGGAGCCGCTGGCAGCACTGTTACTCGCCAGACGCTCGTCGCGCCTGGCTTTGGCGGCAGCGGCCTCGCCCGCCTTAGAACTCTCCGGACGCGAACCCCGACCCATAACTACTTCCCAGGGGATGGTCTGTAGCGGCTCGACGTCTAGCACTTCTGGCAGTGAGGTTCCTGCAGGGGCAGACGGACGCAACGAATCAATAAAAACCCCATCCGCCGCGCTGAGCGACACGTCAGACCCGGAATCCTCACTGCTCGAAATCTCTATAACGCTAGCCATCCCAAAACCCTAAAACCCACATCAGTTAGCACAAACATAGATCTAGCCTATTCTCGCATCAGATATAGCCAAAATAATCAAGAACAAAACCCAGAAAACTCCAAAGTGTAAACAAACACACTCAACCCAGACTGGCTATCCAAATCCTAAACCATTGAACGCATTGGCCAACCATCATTCAACCCCCCACAAAAAACCCCATCTCACACCTCAGAGCACACCCAGAAAAGCAAACACAACAAAACCCAGAAACTAGCAGAAACAAATAGCAAGAGACAGAGATCCGAATACCAACCTCAGTGGTGCAATCTCCGGCACGGTGGTGCACAAGTACGACCGACGTCTCTGAGAGTGGTATACCCAAACTTCAGTAGGCTCCTTCTCCGATTTCAGGCAAACGGTGGCTAAGCTTTCAAAATTTTCACAAAAGTGTCGAGTCCCCCAGAGTTTCCCCCCTTTTTATATCGGCCCCAACGCGTCCTCAGCCGTCCGCTCCATACCAACATCCCTTGTTAAGCCGAACACGTGTCATACGTCTCCACTCACTCTCCGGATTGCCCGAGGCGTCATCTCGGTTACGAAACCCACAGTTACTATCATTAAAGGCTAGAAGACGGACAGGCTTAGCAGACAAACCTACGCACGCTAACCCGCTATGGGCGCGACACGTATTAACCACCGAAGGGGCAACTTCGGAAACCCCGCCAGCGGAACTTCTCCCTTGTCCTGTTCCAAGAGACGAAGTATTCACTGGCGGGGCGAAGTCTCCGCTGAGCAAACCCAGCCAGCGGAACTTCTCCCTTGTCCTGTTCCAAGAGACGAAGTATTCACTGGCGGGGCGAAGTCTCCGCTGAGCAAACCCAGCCAGCGGAACTTCTCCCTTGTCCTGTTCCAAGAGACGAAGTATTCACTGGCGGGGCGAAGTCTCCGCTGAGCAAACCCAGCCAGCGGAACTTCTCCCTTGTCATTTTTCCAAGAGACGAAGTCTCCGCTGAGCAAACCCCGCCAGCGGAACTTCTCCCTTGTCATTTTTCCAAGAGACGAAGTCTCCGCTGAGCAAACCCCGCCAGCGGAACTTCTCCCTTGTCATTTTTCCAAGAGACGAAGTCTCCGCTGAGCAAACCCCGCCAGCGGAACTTCTCCCTTGTTATTTTCCAAGAGGCGAAGTCTCCGCTGAGCAAACCCCGCCAGCGGAACTTCTCCCTTGTCATTTTCCAAGACACGAAGTCTCCGCCAGCAAAATCCCGCCAGCAGGACTTTCTCCTTGCTACCCTACAGGCGGGGTGTCCTTCGCTACACACCGCTGGCGGAACCTTTCTTTTCATCTTGCAAAAATACCGCCAGACACGTCTATCGGACGCTGCTTCCTGCTGCATCTAGCGGGGGGATATCCGCTAACGGAAAATCCCGAGGCTACGCCTCACTGACAACGACCGCCACGCGGCGTTACCGTCAGACCGTCCCTACGGGACACGGGGACTAGTCAAACAGTCTACGACGGCCCTGATCAGGCACGTTGACCCCCGTCATTTGGGTGCTAAACATTGGGCTCGCTACCCAACACCCTCTGCTCCGTGCAGCTCCCCCTCATCAAACAAATTACCGACCATCCGGAGGTCTATCTTAGCCGGGGAGTGGGGGACTCCCTGGGGGGCCCAGCAGGGGCCCACCCGAAAGGGTATAAAGCGTCTGTTCAGTAAAGCCAACGGTTGACAACGCACTGACGCTAATTATGCTCTTGCAAGTCTAGCGGAAGAAAACGCTTCAAACCGCCGAACAACTCCCCAACCAAGATTGCCCTCCTTGACTGGGGACTTGGGGGACTTGTACATACATGTACATTTGCAAGCATAATTAGCTATAATGAGCCACGCTCATCGTTCCGCTGAAGGTACTAATTCCAACTAAAGGAATGACATGCAGACGCACCGCCAGGCGGGCTACAACCTCAGCGTTGGACCAACCCCAGATCGCCGGCGACGCGCCGCCACGCGCCACGCCAAGATAGCGTCAGAAACTTCTGAAACTGAGAACTGAAGCATATCAGTCCCACATCGAAAACAAAGACAAGATCAGTCTCTCCCTCACCTATAAAAGGTTCTCTCCTCTCTCCTCATTAATTACGCATTCAATACTTACCTACTGTTACTTTGTCAACATAAATACATTGACTAACTTAGGCATCGGAGAGTTGAAGACCGCCTAGCGCGGTCTCCCTCTGACGCCCATTGTATTTTACTTGACAGGTAACGGGAACTACAATAACAACACAAGTATCGATCCGCCCACCGGATCAGCGTTAACTAAGGTCCAGCTACCGCTAGACTTTTAGGCATTAACATTTTCTGACATCTCCCCACCAAAACTGAGCCATCAACCTATGCATTTCATCACATAAATATTTAGGAACTTCAAAACAGCTTATCACATAGGAAGGCATCGCCTGGACTACTGCCTTAATTAAGATTTCTTTGCCAGCAATGCTTAAATTTTTCTCACGCCAACCTTGAACCCGTTTGCGAATCTTTTCATTCAAAAAACCAAAGGCCTCCGATTTTGAGTAGCTAAGTTCCGTAGGTAGCCCGAGGTACCTGTCATGTTTATCCACTCTCTCTACTCCAAGGATCGCCGCAACCCCATCTTGCATTAGTGAGTACACACAACTTTAAAATAGTATTTTAAATTAACAAAAATAATAGAGAGTCTCGTCTTGCTCTATACATTTAAAAACTAAATAGCTAAAAGTTAAAATACAGAAACTTAGGCTAAAATGGATAAAAATCGATCTAACCATTCTCTTCAAAATAGTTCAGTAACAAAGATAGAGACTGCTAAAAATGCTCTTACTCTCTGTTTTCATAGGAAATAAATTAAGCTAGTTATCATATTAGTTATTACTTGAGCAAGAATGTTGGAGGACTTGAATTTCCCAGCATATACAACACAAGATTGTTCATACCAACTTCCTTTAACCTTGAAGTCAGGGGCAGGCTCTCTATTTTGTGCTAAGAAAACGTGCAATTTCGTCTTTCATCTATGATTCCTCGAATATCGTGCTATCACCCCTGTAAACTTTCCTTCTATGATGTGTACTCAGCAACTATACATGTAGAATTCAGGACTCGATCAGTGATATAGCTAGTGAAGCTGTTTGAGCCCAAAAGCATTTTTGGCAAATCCTTTGGTGGGTTCAAGCCAGTGGGCCGATATCTGCGGCCCAAAAATAAAACTACTCAGGTTTGGGTTATAGCTTCGCCCATTCCGTGACTCATAAGGAGACGAAAACTTCTTGAATTTGAGTAGTAGAGGTAAAATAGGAAACTACAATTAAGAGTCCTTACAAGGCAAGGAGCAGCCGAAACCCTAGGGTATAAGTACAGGGTTAAGCGGCAAAGAGTTCGTCGTCCGGCTGAGTCCAGCAGTTGACGGAAACTTCTGCCCACCAGGTCTCGTATTCTTCTTCGGTTCCGTCCACGGTGTCGATGGTCTGAGCCCAGTCGGGAAGATCAACTAGCGCGAGCATGCTCTGTGCCGGCGGGGGCCCAGAGGGGGGCCCAAATCTGCACCAAGAGGTGTTGAAGTTCCAAGCATCATACAGAGGAAACGGTACCAATTGGACAAGATCGAACTGGCGGGCAAAGTGATTAGAAGCATAAAGCTCGTAGCTGAGTTCTTCGGCCGCAATCCTGATATCTGAGCAGGAGATCGCGGGGCGAAAAGCCAGGCGAGCGCGGTCAGGGTAGTGAGGGTCGCCGGGAATAAAACCATATTCAAGCAGGGACGGGAATCTTCTACCCAGAATGATGTCGCAGTATGGCATTTCTCCAAGAGATATAGATAAGAAAAACACTCAGAATAGGGGGGTGATGAGTACTTTGCTTCGCGGCTAAACCATCGACCTAAGAGTTGATTGGCCGGTGGAAGTAGCGGGATGTCATCACCGCGGAAGAAGGGAAAGTAAGTCTGGATCCAGAAGTCCAGAATCCAGAAGGGGCCGGACATGTTAATCTCGAATGGATGCATCGTCGCTTAGTATAGCATGCGGTAGAGGGCTCCTAGTACCGGTTGTCCGAGCCCGACATTGCGGCCATTGTAGAGGGCTGTCGCTAAAGAAGTCCAAGTGCCAGTGGACTTACAGGAAGAGGTGCAGAATATGAACTTACAGAGCCAATATTCGAGAAAAGCAATTCCGCCGGTTGCATTGTGTTCCCGGCTGTAGTACGTGATAGGAGCATTTTAATGTGATATTTTAATAGTTAATTCCTCACATTTTGCTTAGTTAATTCCTTAACTGAATCGATTTTTAATTCAATTTCTACTTTTAGGTACATTGGAGTAAATGAAGGTGAAATGAGCGTTAGGTCCATAATTACCCGGAAATGATGGAGAAAAATGGAAATGTACTAAAAGATCAATTTTACACATATTCCTACTCCGGCTAGGAGAAACCAAGCCAAGCAAAGAAGAAGGAGCGGCCACCTGACCAAATGAACTCGAAATGAGCTGAAACTCTCCAGATCCATTCTAGACACCCAAATGATCATTTCTTATGAAGAGTGCCAGAGAAAAATATGAGTGGAAGGCCTTCAAACAATCAGCCCAATTTTCTACAGAAGTAAAACCGGAAAACTGGACCTGTAAGAGGTCCAGCAGCATTTCCGGCCCAACCACATGGAATAAAGCTCTGAAAATTTTTCAGGATGATCTACACTCATAGTGGAACATTTTTTATGAAGAAGTCGAAGGCTCATTCTGAAGTTTTGATGGAGAAATAATTGAAGGAATAAAGGGGAAGAAACTGACCTGAAAACAGCTCAACACCACATATTCATGTTTCCCACCCATATGAAGAAAGCATTTCTTTTTCCTTGGATACATTTTTTCTACCCTAAAAGATCATCATCACTTCCACATTTCTTCACCTTCATGCTTTGCTTTCATCATTACCTCATCTTTTACATATTTTACAAACCACTCTCATACTCCACTTTCATTATTTTTCTTCATCTCATCATTTCACTCTTCTTTTTCTTCCCTATTTAAACACCTTCTCCTCTCACTCTCAATCACCAATTCCTTCATCCATCTCATCTTCTTTGTCTCACCATTTCCTCTCCATTTTCCTTAGTCACCATTTCCTATACACATTCCTTCATCCATTTCATCTCCTTGTCTCACCATTTCCTCTCCATTTTCCTTAGTTACATTCCTTCATCCATTTCATCTCCTTGTCTCACCATTTCCTCTCCATTTTCCTTAGTTACATTCCTTCATCCATTTCATCTCCTTGTCTCTCCATTTCCTTTCCATTTTTCTCTCCATTCTCTAGTTTTAAGTTTATGCATTTTCAAGCAAGGAGAGGAAGAAGAAGAAGGAGCCGTGAAGATCATATCCTCCATCATCCACCTTGAAGGCTTGCTTCCAAGATTCAAGATCCAACCATCTAGCTCTCCATCTCCATCTCCACTCACGGTGTAATTCGTTCATTTTCCTTGTAACCTTTTTGTTTTCCTTGTTTGAATTCATATGAACTTGTTTCTAGTTAACAATAATGTTTAGGGCAAAGTTTAAGCCCAATTTCTATGTTTAAATAAAGTTTTCGAATTCTATAATTGTGATTCTAAGTTGCTTATGTGAGTTTGTTCGATTAAATTTGCTTTACAGAAAACTTTTATATGTTTATCTTATTTGGGTCGACACTTATAGGATTTGCATGTAATTGGTGCTAGGTTTAAGAACATGAAATCGACTTTTCGTTTTGTGTAACTTGAATCAAAAGTAGTAAAGGTTCTGGACAAGAATCGAATTTAATTGAAGAGGATTGCAATTAGGTGGACTTTTCCATAACTAAGTTGTACACTTGAGTTGATAGCCTTTCTCTATGTCTAATGCGTTGAACATGTCATGATTGACTAGCTTTCTAGGGCTTGATTGCATGTTTGATAGGATTAATCTAGGTGCTTTCGCTTAGGTTAATTAGCATTGAAAAGTAAAATATGGGAAATCATTTGCTTTCGAATGTTTCACATGATCAACTCCTCTCTCATGACTTGGAAGAACAATTATAGGGTTTGAATCGAATTTGATTACATGGAATTGATTTTGATCTTTGTTCCTTGCGTTCCACCCTTGTATATATGTTTTTACATTTTCTTTATTTTATTTATTTTAATTTTAATTTTAAGAATCATAATCCCCCCCCCTTATTTGTGTTTACTTGTATATATTTATTCTTTATTTTATTTTTGTAAATAATACTTTATTATTTTAATTCTTTATTTGTTTATACAATTGTATATATTTATATTCTTTATTTTATTTATGTAAATAATACTTTTCCTTATTTGTTTCACAATTACAGGTGTACCCTCAATCCCCGGAATAGAACGATCCCTATTTGCTTATACTACTAACGACATTTCAGGGTTAAATTGCGCGCTTCCCAAAAGCGCATCAATTTTTGGCGCCGTTGCCGGGGATTGAAAAATCACTTGCTAAATTGTGTCATTTATTGTATATATTTTTTGTTTAAAAATTGTTTGAAACTTAGTTTAAATTAACTAGGATGTTATTTATATTATTGAACACGAATTTTAATTGTAGGTTGTAAATTGAGAGGAATAGGTGAAGTCTCTTTTGTTAATATTGGCCTAAACCCCTTATTGGTACCTAGCTCAGGTCCCTTAAGGTTGAGGGCGGCCTTTATTAACACTTGTTGAACTGTCTTCACACTTATGAACTTTTTCATCTTAGTAAGTATAGCCTATGTGGAATGGTGTCTAGGAAGGGGACAACGTTCATGACGGGTTTTTGAATCCAGAAGTGCTTGCAAATGGGCCTAAACCACTATGTGGGAGTAGCTCATGCCAAAATGGATTTTTCCTCTCGTGTTCGTCCTCCCCCACCTGGCCATTTCAGTAAGGTTGCCCAAACAATTTGAAAGGGAGTTTGTGTCTAGGCGACTATACTTGGGCCGCACGTCCACTTGATTTACCGCTTGGAATTTGATTCGATATCAATAATGTTTATAACAAAAGAAATACTTGTGAATACTCTATACGTGTAAATTATTTTGTTGTTTCACAATTTAAACTTGTAAAAATACTTTTCACGTTTTATACTCACTTGTGTACTTAACTTGTGTCTTATGTATAATATACTTGTTAATTGTACTTGTAGTTTGTAATTAATAGTTATACTTGTTTTTATTTTGTATTTCTTTGTTAATTATAGTTACTAACTTTATTTAATGTAGGTACCGTCTGGCTGCAAGACGTAAAATACAAGCGCTACTTGGGAGGCAACCCATGCAAATCAGATTTGTTTTCTCTTTCCCTATTTCTTTTTATTTTTCAATTTTTCTCTTTAGTTTTTATTTTAGGATTTGTTTTCGTAAATGTCTTCTATCTATGCTTACTTATTTCATTGCATGCTTTTAATTAATTACATTGAGGATAATGCAATATTTAAGTGTGGGGGAAGAGATTTATATTTTTGTCTTTCATTTTGAGTCCTATATATATATTTGTCTTTTATTTTTGAGTCCTTTCTATAAAAAAAAAATATAAAAAAAAATTGCATTCATTCAGTCTTATTTACAAAAAAAAAAAAAAAAATATATATATATATATAATAATAATAATAATAATGCTAAGTCATGTCTGCATCTCCGTAGGAGTTGAGGCTGAGCTCAAGGGAAATGCGAAAGCCACTCGCCCGCATACCGCTCCTCCAAATGAGTAAATGGAGGTACAAGTCTAGGCTAAAAGACTTTAAACATTAAGCGCTGCATGGGAGGCAACCCATTTCAACTGTAGCTGTGGAGGAGCCATCAAACGCAGATTTGCTTTCTTGAACTCTTCCTTCTATTTTATTTTCATGAATTTTAGGTTGTTTTAGGTTTCGTTGTGTTAACTTTCTCTTCTATGCTTGATTTATGCTTTGCATGATTTATATTTGTTTATACATTGAGGACAATGCATGAATTAAGTATGGGGGAAGGATTATTGCTTTATTGTGTTTTTAGTAGTTAGTATATAAAAAAAAATGAAAAATAGTTGATGTTGGATTGTGTTTTTAATTGATGTTGTGATACACTAAGGTATATTGGATTAAACATAGTCTTGAAAAAGGGTAGCTGTTTCAGTCCCATTGCACATCGAGACTCCCTGTTCCCGTACCTAAGTGTTGAAATTAAATTAAATTGTAAAAAAAAAAAAAAAAAAAAATGTTGGTTTTAGAGTGTTTTTGTGTGTTTGAGTCTTAGGATGCTCCTAACGTCTAGAATGAACATGTCTCCGAATTCATGGCTGAAGGTTTTCACAATCAAAATAGGACTTAATTGAATTCTGTGGTTAATCGACATTGTGATGCTTGTATGAAGATTTGAGATAGGATTGTAACTTGGTTCATTAAGCATGCTAGGATTAAGTCTGATTCATTTGACCCAAGTGAGCTGTTGAGCTAAAATACTTTCTTTTTGAGTGCTTACTGATAATTTCAGAATTTCATGGCTGTATTTGCAAAACCTCATCTTTCTTTGAAAATCCAATGATCATGTGCCATAGATTTTAATGGACTAGAGAGTACTAGAACTCGGCTGTTGTGATTGTCAAAACTTGTATGCCATAATATGCACTGATCCTGGATAGGATAGAAGGCATTAGGGTAACCACCATAGCCAAACAAGCATGTGTCCCCAATTGTGCCCGTCGTGGGACTCCTTAGAATGAACCCCTTTGAGCCTACGTTGAAAACCTTTGTTTCATCACCCTCACTACCCTACCATGAGCTTAGTACAGGATATCTCTACCCTTGTCTTAAGGACTTAGTAGAGCATGACATAGTATGTAGGGGTGACGATGAAAGACAAGTGTAGGGTGGGGAAAATCCAAGAAAAAAAGAAGAAAAAAAAAAAAAAATTTGCCTTGAAAAAAAAAAAAAAAAAAAAAGAAAGAAAAGCGGCAAAAGAGAAGAAAATTGAAAAGAAAACTCTTGGGAAATTGTTGAAGTGTGGTTTTGGACTTGCAAATTTGTAGAAGGCTCAAAGTTGAAAATTATGCCTTTGTCCATTCCCATGTTGGTTAGAGTGAAGGTTTGGCCCAAAACAATGATATTTGGTCTACAAAAATGATGACATAAGGTGGTCCTTATATGCTCTGCTAGGTCCTTAGGATTTTTTGTATCCTTAATCTTCATTTCGAAAACCCTAGCTTAGCCCCATTACAACCTATTTTAAGTGCTGACTTGATCCTTGAGATGGGCAGTCTTTGGTTAGTGGAGTCAGTTACGCAGTCGAGCTTATGGTTTAGGTCCATTTGTGCACTCAGTCATTTCATGAGGTCTTTAAAAATTCTTCACAAAATGTGTTTATTGATGAAATATGCAAGCTGTTTGTTGCCTTACAATTTGTTCTCTTGCATATACTTGAGTGTGAAGCTTTTAAGCATAGCCATTTCTGAGAGAAAAATCGAGAGTATGCCCTGTGAGTTTGGATTGGACTTGTTCGAAACATGCTATCATTCACTGTATAACTTAAGTTCTCCATATCTTGCTTAGTCATATGAATGTCACAGGTTTATTAACCATGGAATTATCTTTGTGATTTTGATTAAGTGTTTAACGTGAAAGCCATGAGTTTGGAGTCTCTGAGACAACAGTTAGGAGCAATAGAGTCATTTACTTGCTTTTTGTCAAGTCTTTGTTCTGTTTTGGATTTTTTTTGTTTTGTTTTGCTAAGAGACTAGCAAAAGCTAAGTGTGGGGAATTTGATAGGAGCATTTTAATGTGATATTTTAATAGTTAATTCCTCACATTTTGCTTAGTTAATTCCTTAACTGAATCGATTTTTAATTCAATTTCTACTTTTAGGTACATTGGAGTAAATGAAGGTGAAATGAGCGGTAGGTCCATAATTACCCGGAAATGATGGAGAAAAATGGAAATGTACTAAAAGATCAATTTTACACATATTCCTACTCCGGCTAGGAGAAACCAAGCCAAGCAAAGAAGAAGGAGCGGCCACCTGACCAAATGAACTCGAAATGAGCTGAAACTCTCCAGATCCATTCTAGACACCCAAATGATCATTTCTTATGAAGAGTGCCAGAGAAAAATATGAGTGGAAGGCCTTCAAACAATCAGCCCAATTTTCTACAGAAGTAAAACCGGAAAACTGGACCTGTAAGAGGTCCAGCAGCATTTCCGGCCCAACCACATGGAATAAAGCTCTGAAAATTTTTCAGGATGATCTACACTCATAGTGGAACATTTTTTATGAAGAAGTCGAAGGCTCATTCTGAAGTTTTGATGGAGAAATAATTGAAGGAATAAAGGGGAAGAAACTGACCTGAAAACAGCTCAACACCACATATTCATGTTTCCCACCCATATGAAGAAAGCATTTCTTTTTCCTTGGATACATTTTTTCTACCCTAAAAGATCATCATCACTTCCACATTTCTTCACCTTCATGCTTTGCTTTCATCATTACCTCATCTTTTACATATTTTACAAACCACTCTCATACTCCACTTTCATTATTTTTCTTCATCTCATCATTTCACTCTTCTTTTTCTTCCCTATTTAAACACCTTCTCCTCTCACTCTCAATCACCAATTCCTTCATCCATCTCATCTTCTTTGTCTCACCATTTCCTCTCCATTTTCCTTAGTCACCATTTCCTATACACATTCCTTCATCCATTTCATCTCCTTGTCTCACCATTTCCTCTCCATTTTCCTTAGTTACATTCCTTCATCCATTTCATCTCCTTGTCTCACCATTTCCTCTCCATTTTCCTTAGTTACATTCCTTCATCCATTTCATCTCCTTGTCTCTCCATTTCCTTTCCATTTTTCTCTCCATTCTCTAGTTTTAAGTTTATGCATTTTCAAGCAAGGAGAGGAAGAAGAAGAAGGAGCCGTGAAGATCATATCCTCCATCATCCACCTTGAAGGCTTGCTTCCAAGATTCAAGATCCAACCATCTAGCTCTCCATCTCCATCTCCACTCACGGTGTAATTCGTTCATTTTCCTTGTAACCTTTTTGTTTTCCTTGTTTGAATTCATATGAACTTGTTTCTAGTTAACAATAATGTTTAGGGCAAAGTTTAAGCCCAATTTCTATGTTTAAATAAAGTTTTCGAATTCTATAATTGTGATTCTAAGTTGCTTATGTGAGTTTGTTCGATTAAATTTGCTTTACAGAAAACTTTTATATGTTTATCTTATTTGGGTCGACACTTATAGGATTTGCATGTAATTGGTGCTAGGTTTAAGAACATGAAATCGACTTTTCGTTTTGTGTAACTTGAATCAAAAGTAGTAAAGGTTCTGGACAAGAATCGAATTTAATTGAAGAGGATTGCAATTAGGTGGACTTTTCCATAACTAAGTTGTACACTTGAGTTGATAGCCTTTCTCTATGTCTAATGCGTTGAACATGTCATGATTGACTAGCTTTCTAGGGCTTGATTGCATGTTTGATAGGATTAATCTAGGTGCTTTCGCTTAGGTTAATTAGCATTGAAAAGTAAAATATGGGAAATCATTTGCTTTCGAATGTTTCACATGATCAACTCCTCTCTCATGACTTGGAAGAACAATTATAGGGTTTGAATCGAATTTGATTACATGGAATTGATTTTGATCTTTGTTCCTTGCGTTCCACCCTTGTATATATGTTTTTACATTTTCTTTATTTTATTTATTTTAATTTTAATTTTAAGAATCATAATCCCCCCCCCTTATTTGTGTTTACTTGTATATATTTATTCTTTATTTTATTTTTGTAAATAATACTTTATTATTTTAATTCTTTATTTGTTTATACAATTGTATATATTTATATTCTTTATTTTATTTATGTAAATAATACTTTTCCTTATTTGTTTCACAATTACAGGTGTACCCTCAATCCCCGGAATAGAACGATCCCTATTTGCTTATACTACTAACGACATTTCAGGGTTAAATTGCGCGCTTCCCAAAAGCGCATCAGTACGCCAACCATCGAGGGTAGGAGCCACTGTGAGCACTGCGACCATGTTGGGCCATGGTCGAGGTGAAGTTGACAGAATCAAATTGACCATGCACATAAGGTTCGCCATCGATGGGCAGGCCAGTGATAGCGAGGATATCCAACAAAGTGATGCTCATTTGACCAAATCTGAAGTCAAATGTGTTGGTGGCGGTATTCCAGAAACAAAGGAAGGAGGCGAGTGGAGAACGATTACCACCGCGAGGAAGATGAAAACACAGGTCAATAGTATGTGTGATACCTGCTGCATTCCAGCGAGCCAGATCCCGCGCTCGTGTCTCGCGATACCAGGAAGTCTCCGATGCACTAATGGAGGATGGCCAGTGCCCTATTTTGGCTCGATGGTTTTGGGCACCCCAGCCACTAAAATCGTCAGGAGTCCTTCGAAGGATTAGAATGGGTCGACGGACGGGTAGGCCGTATAGAACTATAGCATCGTCAGGGATAACGCCCTGCGGCGCTGGGCCCAGTCCGGTTTGATGGTCGGAGAAGCGAAGGAGCAGGGTCGATGGATAGATGTTTGAAGACGAATGCGAACACCGATGTTGATTCCCCAAGTTTGAGCAGCTTTTTCGTTTAACTTTTCCTCCTGATCGATGATGATTTTCTTTGGGGGAGCCATTTCTGGATGCTTGCAGAGGAGTTGTGGACGGAGATGGGTTTTTCTGGGTTTAAGAGACTGGAAGGTTTCTGATGTGACAGGCTTTGCGGCTGTGGGTTTAAATAAAGAATTTTTGTGAGGGAAACGATGCAACGGAAAGTGTTTCGCAAACGAAAGGACGTGGCCTTCATTAATGGCATCGTTTCAAGCGACCGGCGCGTCGTTCTAGTCCCCTTCAATCAGTTACATCTTCGCGGGCCTGATTTCGAGGCCTGGGGGGGCAATGTTTGAGCCCAAAAGAATTTTTGGCAAATCCTTTGGTGGGTTCAAGCCAGTGGGCCGATACCTGCGGCCCAAAAATAAAACTACTCGGGTTTGGGTTATAGCTTCACCCATTCTGTGACTCATAAGGAGACGAAACCTTCTTGAATTCGAGTAGTAGAGGTGAAATAGGAAACTACAATTAAGAGTCCTTACAAGGCAAGGAGCAGCCGAAACCCTAGGGTATAAGTACAGGGTTAAGCGGCGAGATCAAGGACCTCTCTCTAATCAATCAATCTTAGCGATTACAAAGCCTCCCCGGAGCAAACCTTCAACCTCGTTGAAACCCAGTGACCGCCCGCCAGTCCTAGTCTCCTCGCGAGCCGACTGTCAGCCTCACCAGATCAACCCGGCGACCGTGCTTCCAATCCTAGTCTCCTCGCGAGCCGACTGCCAGTACTACTGCCACCTACACAACCAACGAAGCAAGGGTAACGCCCTCGCACCCAGCGAAGCTAAAGTCACGCTTTAGCAAAACCCGTGCTTTCTCACAACTTCCCAGTGATTGCTCTGCTTAGTCTACAACACTAAGTATCGATACGGTGAACACGAAGAGATCACACCCAAAGTCCTTACCCGTAAGGCAAAAGTCCTTTCCTAAAAGGCAAAAGAAGAACCCTGTGACGAGGTTGGTGCTCTCCTCGTCCACAGCGCTTGAAGAAAAAGTCAGGTCAAGGGACTTCCCCAACGACTGCACCTCGCGGTGCTGGCATGCCTGAGCAATCACACGCTCAAAAGAGACTGTTTGCACACCAGCTGGTTTTGGAGCCAAACAGAAGCATAACCATATATTAAGAATAAACCTTCTTTCGGAGATCAGTGACAATGGGATACCCAGGACCGTCAACTAAGACTCGGCGGTCATGCAAGCTCAAAAATGCTCTTTTAACTTTGAAAACAGTGTTGCCGTTAACATCCTTGACTGAAAAGTCGCCGGACAGAACTTGTCTGACGATTCCAAGATCAACAGGGTACGGACTGCAGAAGTGAGGGCTGATGATTGCTTATGCCATGGTAACAGAAATCTGAGATCAATTTACCAACAACTGTATTTTGATTTATGGAAAGGCCAAATCGATCTTCATGAGTGTTGAGATTTCATACAAAATTTTATGTACTAAATTGATGAGATCAAGGGAACTTCTAGGTTGAGGTGTATAGTCATCAACTTTAGATTAGATCCGTTGTCTGAATATTATGTCTTTGTGTAACGCTCTGAAGAACATAGGAACAGAACTCTAAGGACGCTAGATCTGTTGATCATGCCCCAGTAGTAAGTGGTTATTGGGTGGATTTAATTTGATTGTTGAATCATAATGTCGAGAGTAAAGGTGGTCATCAAAACATGTGGGATGCTGGATTAATATACCTTAGCATATTAAGAGCGATTCGATAAATAAGTGACTGATCACGTTAGAAAGCGAAAAATTTTCGTGCACCTATAACGCAAGTGACCCAAGGCATATTAACTTATTAAGTGATCTTAGCTCTTGATATTTGTAATCAATTTTTATTTTTATAACAAAAAAATGCACTTGATGTTATTTAGTCATCCATTCCCGTATTGTAAGTGCACATAACTAGATACTCTGGATCCCTTCCCATCTTTTGCTTTATGCAATGAGGACAAATTGGTGAACGACCAAAACCTGTTTCTTCTATGACATTTTAGTCTAATTCATAAGGTCTAAATTTCAGAGCATTAAGATACATTGGAGCTACCTGTTTGTTTGTCTTTTGAAAATAATTATATAATGAAAAATATAAAATTAGGGTACTAATTAAGCGGCAGAGAATCAGAGATCATATTCCGACTATACACAATCGTATATCAACCATGATACTCATATATTTGAGAAGTGAAGGGGGTCCAGTTGATGCTCATATATTTGAGGGAGTAAAGGGGGTCCAATTATAATGCCAACGGGAACGAACATATATAATAGCTGGATCAACCCAATGAACCTACATGCATAACATATAAGTGAACTAATGACTAAAAACAAAGGCAAACGCATAAACACCCTTCAAGTATATCCAAATTAGTCTCCGCCGGAACCAGAATTAGAACCAGAACCACTGAAGTTCATCTCATTAAGAATGAAAATAAGCGCGACAATGAGTGCTTGGTCAACACCTGGATACACTGTGACCATGAAATTGTCCTTCCCAAACAACACGCTTGTAACTGTGTGCTTCTTGTGCATCTGCAATTTTAATAGTACAATTAGTCCCAACAATGCTAATATCTTAGTTTTCGCCGGAAATAAATTTAGTCATCATATTAATTCTTACTTCAGCCAAAATGTTGGAGGACTTGGATTTCCCAGAATATACAACACAAGATTGTTCAAACCAACTTCCCTTCACCTTGAAGTCAGGAGCATACTCTCCTTTATTATTTGCCAAGAAAACGTGCAATTTCGTCTTCAACTGAACCACCGAAGATTTCTTAACACTAAAGACCAGATTCCCCGAATCCGTGCTATCACCCCTATAAACTTCCCATCTATGATGTGTACTCAGCAACTATGATGTGTAGAATACAGGACTCGGTCAGTCGTATAGCTAGTGAAGCATAACCAAATATAAGGAATAAAAGAATAAAACCCCAATTACCTTCTTTTGAAGAGTGACAATGGGATTCCCAGCACCATCAACTAAGACTCGGCGTTCACGCAAGCTCAAAAATGCTCCTTTCACTTTGAAAACAGTATTGCCATTAACATCCTTGACTGAAAAGTTGCCGGACAGAACTTGTCTGACGATTCCAAGATCAACAGGGTACGGACTGCAGAAGTGAGGGCTGATGATTGCTTGTGCCATGATAACAGAAATCTACTAACACCTGTATTTTGATTTATGGAAAAACAAATCGATCTTGATGAGTATATTGAGATTTCATAGCAAAAAATATGTACTAATTGACACTCACCTTTAAATTAGATTGATAACGCTCTGAAAAACATAGAACAGAAGTGAAAGGACGCTAGATCTGTTTAAGTAGTACGAGATTATTAGGTGGATTTGATTTGATTGTTGAATCATAATATCGATAGTAAAGGTGGACATCAAAACAGGTGTGATTCTGAATTAATTTACCTTGGCATATTTAGAACGATTCAATAGATTTAGATACGTGACCTACCACATGATGATATATAAGAGCAAATCCATGAAATTAAATTTGCCTTTATTGCAAAGATTTACTGAAATGAAAGTTGCCTCTTTTGCTTTATACAAATGAGGACAGGGTCGGTGAAGGACCAAAACGTACGTGTCCCATGTATTGAAGACTAGCTCACTAGCTAGCTAATAGAGCAAGTCATGAAGTCGATACAAAGACATGAACTTGAAGACCTTCAAGCAGCATTGGATCTAGAGGGTCGGAAATGTTATTTCAAAATACTATTTGTCGATCGACTTGCTCAAATGGGAGTATGGGACGTACTTTGAACTTGGATATATAATTATCTTTTTGAGAGATAGAAGATAGGATGACCTGTTGCGGCCTCCTCTTATTGCTATTTAATTTGATTTCCGTTTCGGACTTTTTAAGCCTTCCTATTCACCAAAAGTAATATACTATTTCTATTTGTCAAGTGCATCACACCCTCCTATTCAATAACAGCCAGCAAATTGTAATATTTACATATGGGTTGTACATTATGGCATTATGCTCCTGCTAAAACGCAGAACGACAGTCATCTTAGAGTCAAAAATTGTCACTAGGAGGATCGAGGAGATAAAAAAACATTACATAGAACGCACCTCAATTCTCTCTTAGTTTATAGATTATAGATGAGAGACGATAAAACTCGAAATTTGAGTGCAGAGGTAAATAAAAGAGATTTTGCTCCAGAAGTAAACTCAACAAGATAATACATATTAGCTTAGGTACGGACAAAGTACTTCAACTAGATATTTGAAAGAGAAAGGGATCCCAAACTCCGAAGTTCTATTGGAATATAACTTGTACAATTGTACACTAATTATGAAAGATCAAGCCAATTAATTATGCATGCACATTCATACGAATGAAATATTGAATCAAATCTAATTCATGGACTCATGTTCAAGAGTCAGCATTGATCTCATCAAGGATGACAATAAGCGCAACGATGAAAGCGTAGTCAACCCCGGGATATACTGTGACACTGAAATTGTCCTTCCCAAACAACACGCTTGAAACTGTGTGCTTCTTATGCATCTGCAAAATTAATCGATTTTAGTCAGACAATGTTAATGGATCCGGCTCCTCTAAAGTGAGAAGCCTGTGAATTTACTTCAATTTCATAAAATCTGGACTCTCTGTTTAATCTAAGGGTCATGAAAATTGACACATCACTATTTCATCAATTTTTTATTTTTAGTCTAAACCACAGTTAACTCTATTGTTAACTATCATTAACTCCAGCAAAAAAAAAAAAAAAAAAAGGGTGAAGACATACTGTCTTTCTTCTATGCGTAGTCCCAACCCCAAATTCACTTCTATGCGTAATCAATCTCAGTGTTCTAGTAAATTAATATTCAATCATCAAAAGTAAACAATTGATGATATTCTTACTTGGGCAATAATGGTGGAGGAGTTGCCAGCGTGTATAACACAAGATCTTTCAAACCAACTTCCTTTAACCTGGAAGTCAGGTGCATACTCTCCTGTGTTATTTGCTAAGAACACATCCAATTTGGTCTTCATCTGAATCATTGAAGATTGCTTAACACTAAATACCAGGTTACTCGATTCTGTGCTATCTCCCCTGAAAACTTGCCATCTTTCATGTACCGACCTCAACTGTACATAGAAAATTTAAATACATGAGCCAGTTATTTAATTATAGTTTGTTAAGCATAATTTTTTAGGATTAAGGGGATGGAGTATAAGGTAGTTGACCCAGTCAAATCTTCGGTAAGCTATTTGCAATGTTATGAGGCCAAAATGTTTGCAGAAATACCTTAATACGGCTCTATATATATAAAGGTCAAGAAAAAAGAAATTATGAATCCGCAGCTGATTAAAGGTACCTTCTTTCGGAAAGTTACAATGGGGTAGCCAGCAGCGTCAAGTAAAACTCGACGGTCACGTAGGCTCAAGTGCGCTCCTTTCACTTTGAAAACAGTGTTACCATTGACATCCGTGACTACAAAGTTGCCATCGGTTATGGTTAGAACTTTTCGGACAATACCAAGATCAACAGGGTAGGGAGTGCAGAAATTAGGGCTGATGATCGCAACAGTGGGATTAGCGTATGCTACCGGAACTGCGCTTGCGCTCGGATTAGCGCCGGATGGTGGTGCGCTTGCTTGTTGCATGATTACTAGCTGCAATCTCTTGGATTAATTGTATTTTGATTCAATGAAGGTTTCTTACAGAGGGGGTGCTATTTATGCATATGTCTTCGGTTTTAAAAATCATTGGAACAAGTTGGTAAGAGGCCAAAACGTGTTCCGTAGTTCCTTACATTGACCGCTAACAGAGCACAACCAAGTCAATAGAAGACATTAGAAACTTTTAAGCAGAATTAATATTCTAGAGGGTCGGAAATGTTAGGGTAATTCTCTGTTGAACGTATCTTTTTCCATGGAAACCAATAAGCTAGGCTGGTGGGAGTCATCCCATGTTGTACCACGAAAGATAACGCCGAAGACTTTGATTTTAAAATCCATGATAGAGAGGGAAATAATATTAATTGATCGAGTTGCACATTATGTTAATGCTGTAACAGAAAACGGGATCTCATTGCTAGGTCAGAAATTGCCACTGGAAGGATTAGATAAAGAGTTAGTCAAACCGAAATGGATGTCCCCGATTTGTCTTTCGATTCCGTTGCTTCTTTGTTCTTATGTTGATAAGGACAGCCTGGACAGTAGTTCTTCATTGGATTGACCCTCTCTGTAGAGTGTATCCTCGGTTTCTCTAGATGGATATATGTGGCTTGGTTATGGTCACATATCCTAAATAGATCATGTCCTTACAAACTGGTACCAAATTAAACCTACAAAACAATTTCAGACACGTCTTTAGTTATTGACTCTTAATTACAGTAATGTTAGTATTTTCATTACCTTTTAAATTCATGAAAACTGTTGTAGGGAATCAGAAATTGAGAAATAATCGCTGCGTATTCTCATTGATAATAGGGGCCTCTTTATATAGAGGATTACAATGCATAGAGTTAGAATCATACAAGGAAAGAGAATCTCTACATTCTTCTAATTGAACCCTATTACCACTAGGTCAAGTAACCTAGAGTTTGGATTAAACACAAATAGAGATATCCTTAAACACTCCCCCTTGTGTTGTCCAAATGCGGTGCTTCTCTCGTTGCCTCGTTAAAAAACCTTGCCGAGTAACAAAAACCCAGTGGGACCAAAATAACCTCGGTCGAAGGGGAAAAAGAGCACAACACACCCTTCACGTTTCGAGGTGAACATGTAGACATCTCCCCCTGATGTCTGCGCCTCCCCCTGATGACTACGATCATGAGAGTTCAGATAATTTCCGCAAGCCAATTCTTGCCACATGTTTCTCGAACGTGGATTTGGGCAATGACTTAGTAAACAAGTCTGCCTCACTGTCCTCAGATTGAATCTAGTTCACTTTGATCTCGAGGAGAGTCTGTTGTTGCTGATTATGCTTGGTGTTGTCGCTTTTGATGTAGCATTGCCTCATTTGTTCAAAACAAGCAACATTATCCTAAACGCTCGTAGGCTCATCTGTGGTAGACTTCAAACCACAATTGTTCGAACATGCGTAATTATGGATCAAATCCATATACATTAACGAACCACTTCGTGAAGAGCAATGATCTCTGCATTGTTCGAAGATATAGCGACTAGGGTCTATTCTGTAGACCTCCAAGATGTCACGGTCTTTTCCCATGGTGAACACTTAACCGGATTGGGAATGACCTTTGTGTGGGTCAGAGAGATACCCAACATCAGCAAAACCTTCCCAAACACATGTCGCTTTGGGATGGGGATAATGGACACAAGCCAGTGTTGGCGGCGTTCCTGGTGTGTGATGGGTCCGAATCCATCATCTCTTTGTAGGGATAGAACAAGCACATATCACTCATACATCTCAAGTATCGAAAGATATCTTTTACACCAATCCAATGGCGTCGTGTTGGCGCAGAGCTATATCTAGCTAACAAGTTCACAACATATGAGATGTCCGGTCTTATGCATTGTGATAAGTACAATAATGCGCCTATTGTACTAAGTAAGGCACTTCTGCCTCTAGCACATCTTCGTCATCATCCTTTCGACGAATAGGATCATTTTCAGGATCATGACTACGGACGATCATGGGGTGCTTGAAAGCTTGACCTTGTCAAAATGCCTAAGCATCTATCGACACGATGCTCAAGTTCCAAACCGAGACATAATCGTGTTCTCCCAAAATCCTTCATCTCAAACTCGGATTTCAAGTGTTCAGCGATTTCCCTTAACTCTTTAAGGGCTTCTAATAAAGATCATGTCCAACATGAACCGCGATAGAATCCGAAACTTGTCATAGAAACGCGTGGGCATATCCCTTCCCAATCAAGTAGTCACTTTAGTGAGCGTTTCAACCTCTTTGTAAACGCGCTCCATGGTCTAGAGCCACTTGACTTGGGTAAATGAAGTTCACCATGAACCTTCATGTATATCTCGTATCTAGATCCCTATAAAGATACGTAGTGACCACATTTGTAAGCTGCATGTTCAGTTATTTTGAAACTACCAAACTGATAGGGTAGTGGAGTGCAATGACATCCATTACGAGATAATGTCTCATCGTAGTCGAATCCAGGGCGTTTTGTGAGAAGCCTTACGCCATAAGGCGAGATTACCATATCTTTTTCTCATTACACTTTCTAACGAAGACCCTATTAGTCAACAGATTTTATGTTAGGAGGTGTTGGCATCTCTAGCTCGAAAACCTTCCTCTTCGTTAGAGAATCCATCTTAACCTGGATCGCATCTTTCCATTTAGGCCAAAAACTCTCTACGTTGGCATTCATTCATCAACGGAGCGTGGTTCGATATCATCTAACTCAACAAACTCATGCGCAACTACATCATCAATTATGATGGAGTTTCTATCCCACGTCTCATGTACACTAGTATAAGTTTCATAGAGCTCTATATTCTCATGAATAGGTTCTGACGTTGAGGAGTCCCCCAATGATAAACATAACCTGGAAGATTCTCATGAGACGGATTTTGAGTGTCGATGATTCAAGGATTGGTTTGTGCCAATGTATCCTTCGAACCCACGGGCCTCTCCACGCATCCTAGCTGGGACCATGGCCTGTAACGCCAGAGTTCCACTTTCTTTGGCGTTGGCGCCATGCCTACCTCCATGTAGGGTGGTGCTACGTCCTCTAGTAGGAACGTTCTTCCTTGCAGGCATGTTTGTAGCATATTTGTGTGATCTCGTCACTGTAATAGGGATCGAGATGAGACATTGTGGGGACAGGCCGCGACAATTCCTGTCGTTCCTGCTGAACATCCGTGTTCTATCTTCCCCTAACGACGGGAAGACTATCTCATCAAAGTGACAACCCGCAAATCTAGCGGTAAGGAGATCGCCTTGCAAGGGCATTAAGTGGCGGACGATTGTTGGAGTCTCAAATCCAACGTAGTTGCCCATTCGTCTGTAAGGACCCATCATAGAGCACTGTGGTGGCGCAATTGGCACATAAATGGCTCACTCAAATGTGCATAAGTACAAAATACGTGTACCCAGTCACTAGCTGTAACGCAGAGGTACATTGAGTGGCGGTAGGTCGTAGACAAATTAGCATAGCTACATGCGATATTGCATCACCCCAAGCGGATGTAAGAAGATTGGTGTGCATCACCAATGTCCGGACGACCATCGTAGTCGTTTCCGCCAGACCATTTGGGTGTGTACGAGGGAATATGATGTCCAACATCAGTCCCATTGTAATATCCATCGAAAGTCTTTCGATGTAAACTCTCTAGCATAGTCAAATCCAATTGACTGAATATGATGATTCGGGGAGTGAGCCCGTTGTCATATGATATGTGCTAGGAGTGTAGCGTAAGCAGCATTTATAGGTGGACAATGGCACAACACGTGACCAGCGTGTTTGCTTGTCAACCAACATCATGAAATATTTAAGCGTCCGCAAGTTGGTTGAATCAATCCACAAAATCCCTACGGATTCTTTGTAAAAACAGAATGAGTATTGTCATATCATTTACATAAGACGGTCTCAGTCCTAGTTTCCCTAAGGAACGGGCTTTGTAAAACGAGCGAGAGGCCTTAGAAGCAACCATTGAGTATTTTGGTTAGGCCTGAGCGTCTGAAACGCTATATGAAGCAAGTTGGTGATAGAAATATCACCTGGGGCGCCATCACCATGATGGACGCTATCCATGGCGTGATGGATATGGACTGCGCCAGCCCTAGGCTGGTGGTGGACGGAGGCGGTGCCCTAGGCAGCTGCGTCGGTCACACGTAGTCTAGGAATCAACTTTTGATTCATGCTTCATTTTGCTCGAGAGAAATGATGTCCATGTGAAGTCTTTATAGACGGATCATCATATCATGACTAGGATGATCTATCCTGTCGTGACAAAGCCAATACGTGACTAAATCCAAGAGATCTTCTCTTATAACTTTTATTGGATTAATAGCTCGAATAGTGACATAGAGTCCACTAGAGAGACACATAAACTTCTCTAAGATGCGTCTTTGTTCGCAAGCATTAAAGCTATTGCAAAGGAACTCATTTCCGTTCTCTACATACATTTTTGCATGGAATTCGTTGGCTATTCATATGATACGATTTGCCCTAGGAGTGTAGAGAGTTTTTGTGACAGCTGTAATCAAGGTGCCATTTGGCAAGTGGAACTTGGGCTATTCCATGTCCTTGAATTAATACTGATGGCCCAGCCATCGTAGTCACAAAGTCATATGCTCAGAATCAAAATTAAGTCATAATGAAAAGAACTCGAAATTTTATTCATAAGCCAACAAAGTACATCATTGTCTCTTAACCATTAGGAGAATCTAATCCAAATGCTAGCTAATGCAAAACAATGGTAGTCGTCTAACTTCTTTCGGTAATTCCAAAATAAATGTGACCAGGTGAGTAGAGAGATGTCGGTGGAGCAAGGCTCGCTTAAGTACCACTAATCTCATAACCTTCCTAGACATCACACTTACTTTGGGTGAGCCTACTTTGAAGAAAGACTAAACCATAGGCATTTACGACAAAGTATATGGCAATTGCCTATTACATCTCTTGGAAAAATAAAGACTTAAACAGAATTGGCGATCTATTGATCCCAGCCAGATTTGTAGTCTTCAACCCTTCACTCTAGATCATCTTCTTGATCTTCTTATTCCACAAAGTGAGATTCTCTTGCTTCACAATATGCTTTGTAGGCGGTGACAAGTTCTTCACAAGCTCTACAAATGTGTGCCCAATGCTCAGACACTCCACATCGAGAACATACATCTCTTTGCTCGAACTCCATTGATTGAGGCGCTTTGAAAGCGTCATTTAGATAACTCTTAGTATTGGTGGCGCCACCAACATGGCCAGAGGCGTTGCCTCCCTCTCTCTTTCCACGTTTACCTCTTCGGTTTCATGTTCGCCTATTTTGGCAGTTACCTTCCCAAGTAGAGCGATTATATGGACCATAATGTCCAGAAGTATCCCTAAGATTAGGGTTTCGTTCTTGGAGCCCTCTCTTAGAGGTGCGACTATAATTGGATTCTGGAATATGCTATGTTTCCACGGATCTCGAATTATAGTTATTCACAAGGATATTGTCATGTTTTTCAGCGACATTCATAGCTCCAATGAGCTCATGAAACCTTGTGATCCGTCTTGCATTAACATCGATTCGATAGTTCTTAGCAACCATCAATGCAGAGACGAGGAAGGTAGAGAGAGTCTTCTCAATCAACATCGCATCTGTGATCTCTTTAGCACAAAATTCCATTAAGGATTTAATGCGAAGTGCTTCCGAGTTATAGTCAATAGCTGACGTGAAATCACAGAAGCGGAGGCTATGCCATCTTACTTCTAGGTCAGGAAGCAAGAAGTCACGGACGTTGCCAAATCTTTCTTCGAGTGAGACCCACATCCTTCTGGGGTCTTCTTCATTCATATACTCGTACTGGAGCGAATCATCCATAATACGAGTCATTAGGATGATGGCTTTCGCCTTATTTGCCTCTAAGGCTGATCTATTTGCTTCCAAAGCTTGAGCTTGCTCAACAGTTATCACGTCCTGGCTAGGCTCGAGAATCATATCCAAGATTCCTACAACCTTGAGATGCTGGCGGATATCACGAACCCACCTGTGATATCTAGAGCCAATTATTCCCAATGGAGCAAAGTCCAATTTGTTCAGGTTACTCATCCTGAAAGAGAACAAGAAATTAGGGTTAGTTTCGGAGCGAAATAGGCTACCACGAAAACATATGAAATTTCTAAGTGTAATCGCTTCTAAGAAATTAGGAATTTCCGAGCGTAGTTGCTTCCAAGAAATTCTATTCCAAGAGATATTGGATTATATCGAAACAATGATGTAAGTGGTCAATCATAAATTCTATACAAACTCTAAGTTTGGAGATCTCAACAAGCTCTAAGTTTGGAGTGAGCACGAACCCCCACAGTTCGGCTTAATTTGGTCTCCCCTATAATGAAGAAAGGGGGGTAGAAGAAGAGAGATTGCAAGTCCCCGAGAAAAAGAAAAGAAATTGAAATTACGGGAGCAAATGGAATTAAATAAAAGAAATATCTTGAATGTGGGCTTCCTCTTTTTTTCTTTCCCCCCTTTTTTTTTTCTTCTTTCTCCGGCTGGGCTGCAGGCCCTTTTTTTTTTTTTTCTTTCGTTCTTTCTCCTCCGGCTGGGCTGCAGGCCCACTTCCTTTTCTTTTATTTCTCTTTCTTCTTTCTCCTCCTGGGCCCGCCTCCTTCTGGGCTCTCCACCTTTTTCTTTTCTTCTCTGGGCCGCGTCGTTTCTGGCGTTGGGCTCGTTTGGACGAGGTTTGGGCTGGACTGAGCTGTGCAGGCTGGAACAAAGAACAGTGGAGGTTCAAGGAGGTCCGGCACTTCTGCATGCCGGTCCGGCCACTTTCCGACCAGTTCTAGAAGTTGTGTTTCTGGAGTCAGGGAGCCAGTTCTAACCAAATATAACAGTGGAAGGTGGTCTGGAAGAATGCGAACCTGGCAGAGGTTGTTTTTATCTTCTGGAGGTCGGTTCGGCACTGTTCCGACCGGTTCCGGTGACGCCGGCAGCGGTTCTAGGCTCCTGGGATTGAGTACTTCAAGGTGTGATGTGGAGACAGAAAAAGCTTCAAGGTTTTTGTATTCGGATTTAAGGTTTGGCTATTTGTTTCAGGGTTAGTGCTTCGTGCTGATAACGTGTTGTAGGGAATCAGAAATTGAGAGATAATCGCTGCGTATTCTCATTGATAATAGAGGCCTCTTTATATAGAGGATTACAATGCATAGAGTTAGAATCATACAAGGAAAGAGAATCTCTAGATTCTTCTAATTGAACCCTATTACCACTAGGTCAAGTAACCTTGAGTTTGGATTAAACACAAATAGAGATATCCTTAAACAAAAATAACTTTTTTAGAGAGGGATGTATATTTACCAACATGATATGTCAGTGCTAGAGTATTACATACGCCAAGTCCATAACCCTCTAAAGCTGTCTAACGCTCTAATCTAATTGAGTCACATTTGGCCAAATCCGGAGATAAATTCTAGTAAATGATCTTATATAAGACTAGGCTGCACACTTTATTAAGAGATTGAAAAATAAAGGTTTTCATTTTGTCCTATGGGATGTTACATAACCTAAAACAAATAAGACTACAATTGTTGTACCAAAATATTAGGATCCACGTATAAACATAACATCAAACCACCATTATAGGTCATCTTATCCCCTCCCTTTCCTGGTGGAATTGGGAAGTCACTCATGCAAAGAGCACTTTGCGGTATAGGGAACATTGTCCTGCCCATCTATCTTCGGCTTGATCCGCTTGCCAAGAGGTTGCCTGCGTTCACACTTCGAGTCAGTGTCAACCAAAACCTCAATCGGCTAACTTATGAATCCCAGGTAGAGAGAAGAAGGAAAAATAGCCACCCCGTCTCATATCCCCCTGCTAATTGACCAACAAAACCCGCCCTACAGTTTCCCTATCAACTAGACAGTGGTTTGAGTAAGCTAGCCGGCTTACCAGCACTAATTTATCATATTCAGCTTGTATAAATGAATGACATGGTTACTTATTTGAAATGGAAAAAGTCATTAATTAGAGATAACCGGGAATGAAATAAGGAATGAATCGGTGTGAGAATGATTCCTAAACTCATACCCCCCCCCCCCCCCGGGTTATCAAACTAAGGAAATCCTTAGTGGAATTGATTCTTAATAATGAGGTGAGATTCATACCTATTCTTAAAAAATAAAAAATAATAGTAAACGTGTCCAAAGTGTTAAAAAAGAAAAATACGGGTGGAGACCGCCCACCTCGAGGACCCGAACCCATTTTGCTAAGCTTTATAGTCTTTGAACCTGCTTCAAAGCTCAGACCAGAAATTCAAGAAATTGCGGGAACCACAAAATCCAAAGAGACTCTAACTGAAACAAGCAGATAATCCCCATTAACCTTCCACTCTAGTTTTCCCAACAATCTCTAATCCCACCCAAAATGGTGAGAACCTCTTCCCTCACACCCAGAAGCAAATTCTTCTTAAGAAAACACAGAAAATGGCCAGTCTCACCCTACAACACCAAATGGCACACCCTCTTCAATCAACACCAAGCACTACAAACCCTCAAACACTCCCCGCTAAACCCACCCCAAAACCTTCTCTCCACACTCATCCACTCTTTCAAAACCTTCAACTCTGACCCAACCCCTAAAGCTTACAACTTTGTCCTCAAAACCCTAACTAAAACCTCACAACTGACCCACATCCCTTCTGTTCTTGACTGCCTTGAATTTGTAGAAAAATTCCACACACCCGAATCGATTTTCCCTAATCTGATTAGATTTTATGGCAGTGCCAATAGAATTGGGGATGCCATTGATGTTTTCTACAGGATTCAATATGGTTAATGGGGTAGAGAATGCGAAGGAAGCAATATGGTTATGGCATCGCCGTTTAGGTCATCTATCTTTTAGTTATCTTAAGAAGTTGCAATCTCATTTGTTTTCGGTTGTCAGTTATTTGAATTTCCATTGTGACATTTGAGAACTGGCCAAGAGCCACTGTATTTCATATTCACCAAGTCTTAATAAAAGTCTTGTTCCTTTTATGAAAATTCACTCTGATGTCTGGGGTCCTGCAACAATTCCTTCTCTTTCTGGAGCTCGATATTATGTAACATTTATTGATGATTGCACTCGCATGACATGGGTGTCATTACTGAAGAATAAGAGTGATATATTCAGGATGTTTACCGAATTTCTCAAAATGGTGGCAACTCAGTATCAACAATCTATCAGAGTGTTTCAGTCTGACAATGGTAGAGAGTTTGTGAATGACCCTATGATTGAGTTTTGCAGGTCACATGGGATTCGTCATCAAACTTCCAATTCTTATACTGCTCAACAGAATGGTTTGGCAGAACGGAAGAACAGGCAGTTGATGGAAGTTGTTCATGCTTCCTTGTTTGGCATGAATGTACATCGGTCCTATTGGGGAGAAGTAGTGAAATCAGCAGCATATCTCATCAACTGTACTCCTTCACTGGTAATTAAGCTTTTGAATCCTCATCAAAATCTTCATACACTTTTGACCATCCCCTCTACGTCTAATTTGGAGCCCTGAGTGTTTAGTTACACAGATTATGTTCATATACCAAAGCCACAACGGAGCAAACTTGATCCCGTGAAAAGAAGTGTATTTTTGTGGGTTATGCAGAGTATCAGAAGGGCTACAGATGTTATGACCCGTTCACCAACGCATTACATATATCTCTTGATGTCTCATTCTGGGAATCTGAGCCATATTACTCATGGGGAGCTTCTCAGTCTTCCCTTTATGGGGAGAGAGGTTGTGAAGGGAATCCTTGTCCTATTATTGATTTTGATGTCTTTGAAGACTTGGAAAATTTGGAGGAACGATTTGAAGGAAGAAATTCTGAAACAACCAAAAACGATCGATCGTTTGAACTTGACAATTGATCGTTTCGAGAGACAAAAATTTCTAGTAGACAAAACGATCGATTGTTTCCTGAGGCAGAAGCAAACGATCGATCACTTGAACCTAGCGATCAATCGCTTCAACAGGCAGAAACTTTTAGAAGCCAAACGATCGACATTTTGAAACTACGGCCTGGTCAGGATATCTTGTCATTTACCCACCTCTGCTTCTTCCCTCGTAACCTTTAGCTTCTTGAACAGATTAAAGTCCTTTGGTGAAGAAGCTTCTGACTTACTGTGTAATTTTGGGCTACATGGTTGGAAGTTTCTAGAAGGTGATACTAACCTTATTGGAGGTAAAGATCCAAAGCGAACAGTCTGGCCCGCCTCCTCTTGCAGCACCTGGATATCACATTCCTCCTTACATCCCGAGCATAGGATAATGGGTGAAGCCGTCTTGGATCTCCGCTTCGCGAATGACTTTGTTTCCTTTCCCGTACTTTTAACGATATGGTATGGGCTCCGGTTCTGTTGATCCTTTGTACCCCAAACCACATCCACTATGTTGACTCCAATGTTCAGGAAAGGGTCCAGATCCATAAGCACTGCTGCTGTTGCCGGTGCTTCGACCTGCAAGCTACCATTATGGCATTATTTAACCAGATCTGGATCTGATCCTTCAGCCTGACACAGTCAGTTTTGTTGTGGTTCCACAAATTGTGGAGCTTGCAGTACTTATTTCCCCTTAACTGGTCTGGTTTGGGGAATGGTCTGAAGTCCTTCTTCACCATCTTCGAGGTGATCATTTCATCTAATATCTCGTGCGCCTTATTCTCATCGTATGTGTAACTCGCGAATTCAGGTTTGGTGAAGACCACCGACTTGAGCTTGACTGGTTCTTTGCAAAGCTTCAGCTGCTTCAGCTTGGATCCCTTCTTCCCGGTGAGCTCCAACGCTGCTACTTCGTCTTCTTCAGATTCCTCAGCTTTTACCGTGCTAGATTCCTCGCTTCTGTAGAAAGGGTCATAAGAACTTAAGTGATGGCTCAGCGCCGCCACTGTCCTGCCTTTCCCCAGGATGTACATCCCTTTCGAGGCATTCTTCATGGTGTCCATTTCTCTGAGCAAGTGCTCGAAGCTTCCTACTTCTGTGATCAACTCCCCCATGGAGTTAAACATGCTCCCATGCTGCTTCTTGCGTTGGCGAGGTTCTAGACCTTTGATTGCCAACTTCACCAGCTCTTTCTCTGGCAAGATCACATTCAGCTCCCCTTCTGGATCTGGAAGTGTTGAAGATATGTGACAACGGATTCAGTTGGCTACTGAGCCATCTAGGTGAGTGAAGCCAGATCTACCTTGGGTTCGATAGTCCCGAAAGTTTCCCTGAACAGCTTTTCCATTGCCGGCCAACTCGCGACGAATCTTGGCTGTAGCTTGGTGTACCAGGTGACAGCAGCCCCTGACAAAGAAGTAGAAAATATCTTGCACTTTAGGCTGTCATTGTTCTGATATTGGCTGCACTGTAATCGAAACCTAACCAAATGAGCCGCGGCACTTTCGACCTCCTCTCCCGAGAAAGTAGAAAATGTGATGTTCTTATATCCTCTAGGGTAGGAAGCCTGCATGATATGTGGTGGAAAGGGCCCCTGATAGCCCTCTTCTAAGTTGGGCCTCTGGTTCGCAGCGCTGATCATTTCTTCCACCTCTTCTCTTCTTATGTATCCCGGATCAGGGAGAGGATGAGTTGTTGTTTCGCCAGTTGGCTGGACCGGAGATGGTGCTTATATTGCTTGGCTAGAGAGCGATAGGACACCTGTATGGATCGTGTGAGGTTGGGTTGACGTTTGCAACACGAGACCCGGTCCTGACTGGCTCTTTGCGACCCCTATGATTTTGACAGGATTTCCCGCCTGGTCGATCCATAGTAGTTCCCTTGGAGTTCCTGGTATACATTCTCCGCTCCATCACTGTCGTATTGGGCAAACACGACAAGATCAACGAGGGTTCCCTCACCTATTTTCAGGGTCCTGCTCTTCTGCAGCGCAGCCAATGGTGTAACCTTGTCATTGCCGTCGATTACCAGGGCAATCTCCTTACTCTTGGCCGACGCGGCAGTAGTAGATGCAGAGGGTGTGGCAGTATTACTACTACTAGCCTTATCTCGAGCATTTGGTGGCACATACTTGCCAGATGCGGCGGGCTGACCAAGAGAACCAAGAATAGCATTGGGATCTCCCAATGTCTTATTCATAACTTCTTTAGCCTGATCCAAGTCAGCTTTCTGCATGGCAACTTGGGTCGCAAGATTGGACTCCTCATTGCTTATGACCATGATATCAGCTGTGGTTTTTTTACTTTGAACGTTAACAACATTAACAACGCTAAGAAGTTGCTAGTACTGTTTGTGATTTTTGTCAGCGATAATGTCTGCATGCTTCCTGGCTTATTCAGCAAGTTGTTGTGCATGCTCCTTAGCCTTCTGGGCATTCTGGGCCATTCGTTGATCGTAGTCGCAAACACGTTGCTCGGTCTTCACCATCAAAGTGGCTAACTCTCTCTGATATCTGTCGCTGTTAATCATAAGAACGCGGAGTTGCTAATCGATGCTAGCACCCTCTGGTATGTCTATAAAAGTAAACTCGTTTGCTTCAGTTGTCTCACTAGCCACAGTAGCACTAGTGGAAGCAGGAACATTAACAGCCTCATTAGGCAGGTCAGAAGTAATCCTCACCCTTAATGATGGGCTAGTGATTTCCTCCTTGTTCAGTTGACATCTCAGATGATGGTGGATTGAGAGAAAATCTTTGAGTTATCTACTCGTCAGAAAGACCACGACAGTCTGCCCGAGAGTGCGGCCTGTAACCAGAGGTCTTATGTTTCAGGCAGTTAACGTAAACCTTTTGGTAGGGGTTTTCGCTTGACTTCCTAATGGTGGTTATAGCGAAGAAACGCTGATGTTAGGTCCCACTGGGCGTGCCAAAATGTTTGGCTCCAATTTCATTAGGTTGGTCAACAGTCTTTTTTCTTTCAATGGTGATGAATGTGATTGCGCGGGCATGTCAGCACCGTGGGGTGCAGTCGTTGGGGTGTCCCTTGACCTGACTTCTTTTTGAGCTCTTGTGGACGAGGAGAGCACTAATCTCTTCGCGGGGTTCTTTTCTATGCCTCGTGAGCGAGGACTTTTGCTTCGTTTCTTCTTAATCACACAATCGATACTCAATGTTGTAAATTGAGTAGAGCGAATCACCGGGAAGTATAGGAGAAGGAGGGGTTTTGCTAAAGCGTGACTTTAGCTTCGCTGGTTTGCGAGGGCGTTACCCTTGCTTCGCTGGTTGAGACAGTATCGGTGGCAGTGGCACTAGCAGTCGGCTCCTAGGGAGACTAGGACTGGAGTGTGGTCACCGGTAAGAGATAGGTTGCTCAGGAGAGACTTGGATAATTGTAGAGATTAGTTGATTGATTGGATGTCCTCCATTTTTTCGTTTTAGCCTCCGATATAGGCTATTCTGTGAATTCCTAGTCCTCAGAAAAGTGTAGAATATTCTATTTTGGACCAGAGGTATCTGACCTGTAGAAGCATTACCTTGGGAATCTTGGCAGATACTGCAGATAATTGTTAATTATCTGTTAATTTGGATATGATTAGAATAAGAGTAAAGCTAACTTCTTGTTGGATGCGTTCCGTTGGGATATGGTATTTAAACCTATCCCCGCGAGCTTTCTGCAATGGTGGCGCCTTAATATAGTCATGATGCCATATTCCTGTATTTGTGCAAAGCTAATTGTATTCCTTGGCACGCCTAGCATTCCCTTTCCACCGCGAGACAAACCTTTGTTGTATTCTCATAACCCACGTGGACATAGAATCTTAATGATTACTCGGGGTGGCCTTCTGGAACATGGGCTTCATCTGGGCCTCTGCGGGGTATTTGCCAAAGGCTCTCAGTTTTGGCCGTTGAAGATTGCCCGCGGTGCTTATCTCCCTAGGCCACAGCCTAAAGATACTTTTGGGCTCAAACACATTTACAATTTCTAAAACAAATTCGAAAGAAATCCGACGGTCGGATTCTCATAAATCGATAATCGAAATTCTAAATTTCAGAAATTCATAATCGATTCAAAACTTCCCCAATCTTTACCAAACTTCATATATAAGCTCTACAACATTTATAGGATTTAATAGGCTAAAAATCGAAGTCAGAAAATAGCCATACACGTGGCGGCGGGTGGGGTTCACGCGCTGCCAGTCACCTCCTCCGATGGTCACCAAATTTCATGTACAACATCGTCTCAACATTACGAACAACTTTCTCAACTATGGCAAAGTCATACAATACCTCTAAGGGGCCGAACAATTATGAAATCAGAAGTACAGTGAAATTTTCCAATTATGCTTTCTTCCTCCACGCTTCAATTCTTGGCAAAATCTTTGAGGATGATGATCTACGTCTCAAGCCGCTTCTGATAGGCCAATTTTGGTCGGTTTTGGTGGCCGGAATCTGGAGAACCAGGTGTTGACTCAAAACGTGAAGTTTACAGCCTTGGGTCTTCGTTTTCCTGCCAAAGCAAGGTGCTCCACCACCACAGCTGCGTCGAGGACAGAGAGATGAGTCGAACGGTGGTCACGGCTCGTCCCAGGTGGCCGGATGGATGAGTTATGCCGGAGAGCGAGAGAGTTGCAGATGAGAGAGAGAGAGAGAGAGAGAGAGAGAGAAATGGGAGTTACCGGGCTCCCACAGTAAAAATTTCAAATATATACTAAATTACCATAAATAGTAACTTTTGTTTTTCACTTATAACTTTCGCATACGAGCTCCAATTTTTACGAACCATATATGCACGTGCTCATTTTAACGTCTCCTACGACTTTCATGATGAAAATTTTCTCAAATTTTAACTCAAACAAAAAGTCAACTTTTAGGGCCCCCTAATAGTTCAAAACGGAGCCGAAAATAAAAATAACTATCATTTACCGTCTGAAAAACTAGTAAAACGATAACTTGAGATTCGGGACGTAACATCTTTCATGCCGGTTGAATGCAATAGAGGTGTCATATGCTTGGCGTAACATTGTTGGGTCGTGATGACTTTGGGCGTTACTTAGCTGCTTCGGCTCGTTCATTTTCTCATGTCCAGTCTGCACTGCACTTGCAAACACAAGCATGCATGGCCGGTCTCCTTCTAGCTATCCATCGGAGGTGGGATGATGTGGAGCAGGCCGGAGAGTGATTATGCCCTTCTAGTAGCCGCCTGTAATAGAGTCGAGGATGACTTCTCTGAGGTGAGTCATATTATTGATGCTTGCAAGGCCTATTCCAAGGCCGTAATTTCTTTACATATTAAATTTGTCTATCGTAAAGCAAATTATGCAAGTAATAGATTAATTTACTTTGCTAGTTTTTCTTCTGTTGATACTATTTGGGTGGGAGATGCTCTAGTGAGGACTTTAAAATGAGGACTCAATGAGGGATTTGAATATATTTCAAATTAATGATTGAATAAGGAGAAATTTTAAATACACACCCCAAACTACTTAATACACATCCCTATTATTTTATATTTCAAATCAGATTTTATAGGTATGTTAAATGACCAAAATAGACATCTATGTATTAAAAGAAAAATAATAATAATAATCATATGTTCCTTATATTATTCTATAATTATAGTGGACATTCTCAAATGAATTGTAATTAAATGGGGTGAGATACCATGTAATTTAGAATTTTGAAATCAATAGCATTAAATGTTTTTAAAACACATCGCTTTACTCCCACTTTTTAGTTCTTTTTATTTTTTATCTAAAAGTGATTATTAGACAATTTATTATCTAATATAAAACATCACAGGTATAAAACTTTGTAATTGTTAATGTGTTTGACCATCCAATGACAACTTCGTAGTTCTGCCATTGTGGAGAAACTACTGATACAATTTTGGTTGAATGTTCGACTCAAAATTTTATACTTGATCAAAAGGATGTTTAGTGGATGAGAACTCAAATAATATAAAACGTATTTCTAAGCATCTATTTGAACTTTGAAGGGAACAATAATGAATCCTTATGGATTTCCCAATAACTAACACAAGTAATTAATATGGTCAATTATATATACTAATCAAATGTTAAATAATAGTGTATTTCATGGTTTTTAAGTTTAAGGATATTTTAGGTAATTTGAGTTGTATATTTAGTAAAATGTTAGAATGAGAAATTAAATGATAGGTGTATTGAATAAGGAGTGTGTATTAAGTAATTAGGGGTGTGTATTTAAAACTTCTCTTAAATAAGTGATCTCAATTTTAGTTGAAATATTAATTCTATATAATACACTTGTCATTCAATTGTCCTTATTGAGTCCTCATTTTAGGATCTTAATTAGAGCCTCACCTCTATTTGGATAGATGAGACAATAATAGCAATTCAAAATATTCTATACGAAGATCTTTGTAAACTTTCACAGGCTTCAAATTTCTAGTTCTATTTTAATAAAAACGCATAAAATAAATGTTTTGTGGACTACAACAAGCAATGGATAATTATACTTCTCTATGGGAAATAAGAATAAAAGTAAGAATAGTACCAACCCCCCCCCCCCCCCGACCAAAAAAAAAAAAGTATGCAAACAAGATACACAAAGGTGAGAGGAAAAAAGAGAATGAGAGGGCCTCCAGTTTCTGCGGAGCGACCCGGAAGAGCGAAACCTAGGTTTCGTGATGGCGGCGGAGAGCGCCGTGGTTTCCAAACTAGGCAGAGGCGAGTGAAGGGCGGCGTGGGCTTGGAGAGGCTGTGGTCTCGTCTGCAACGACGTCGCGATCTCGACCAAGCTTTTCCAGGGCTCTGGTTGAGTCCATGCTCGACTGAGGGTGGTTATGAGGAAGGGGGTTGCTGGATCGAGCCGGAGCCAAGGTGTTGCAGTCGACGCCGTCGGCTTTCGGGGGGACTGGGATCTGCATCATTGTGGCGACCTCCACTAACCAAGGTTGGATTTAAGTCGAGGTTGCCGGTGATATTGGAGACGATGGATTTGGTGGTACTGGTCTATGGGGCTGTGTCATGCTTCCTAGAGGCGGCAGGAGGGCCGGCGATGACCGAGACGGTGGCTTGGATTGGTATGCAGGAAATCACTGCGGCGGCTGGTCACGGGCAAGAAGACGGGCTGGAAAAATTCCTGAGGGACCGAGACCCTAGTTTGGAACTAGGGTTGACTGTTTGGTTGAATGGGTTGTTTTCTGGGCGTATGATGAATGGGCCTTGGGCACAAACTGGGCTGCAGACAGGGACTAGGCCTATTGGGCTCCAATCTGAAAATGGGGGCTATATGCTGCAAACTCTCAAGATGAGCCCGAGGAGCAACCTGATGCCAAGGTTGTCGGCTATGGAGGAGGCTGTATATGGTGCTGGTTCCAACCCTACGGGGAAGGGACTCGCGCTTTCTTAAGTCCTCGAAGCTTTTAGACATTCTTGACTCAAGCCTTTTGACGTAAGGGTGATTTCTATATGCTTTTCTAGGACGTTTCTAGTTGATATTTGTACCACAATTGAGTGCTTGGCAGATTAGCCTAGATGAATATTTTTCCTTAGAGAGCGAGATTATTCTTGCATAGATTAGGCTTGCTGTTCAGCGAGCGTCCCTTTAGACTTTAATGAGTTTAGTTGTAGCTTAGATAGGTTACCTGGATTATCCCAAGATTTCTTATGTAAGTTCTGTTAGACTCTGGCCTGTTTTTTATGGCTTGATTACTAATGCAATCATTCCTTTAAAAAAAAAAAAACAAGATACACAAAGGTATTTTCCTGAGAATCAGCAAGCTCCTTATTTAGCTCCGAGGTAGTTTGTTGAACCAAGGAAAAATGCGTATAACTCTTATCGATCAAGACTCTCTGTTCAATAAATTAATGTATTAAACAAGCTCTTCTGCTGGCTGCATATCAAGAAAATATGGATGTTGCCAAGTACCACAAAAACCACCATCGTTAGGACTGCTTCCATCCTTATCAACCACTATCAACCTCATATCTAGTTACCATCATCAGCAAACGAAGGTTACCACGTAAAATGAAGTGTGTAATGCAATTCTTGGAGGAAAGTGGGATTGTGAGCGGAAGAATGAACACAACTACTTGGACGATGAAAAATGAGCCCAGGGCCACGACAACGTAGCCACAAGTATAGCTATTCGCTACGACACCAACACCAGCTAGGAATGCCACGGACATCATTATAAGAGCTAGGCCTAACATGGGTAGTATAGTCCTCACATATTACTCAAAAACAAACTTAATGATTCAAATGATATATACTTAAGTATCATTAATCATACAGTTCTGCCATCAGTTTTCATCTTCTCTGAATTTATTCTTCATTTCAGATTTGTGTGCTCAATTCGGATTGAAGTTTATTATTCTTCTCAAAACTGATTTTGATGTCTAGATCTATTGTCCTGAGCTTTGATTTCTGCTCTGAAATCGAATCAATCTTATGTTGCTTTGATTTTGATTTTATACTTACTATGCATTAATGGTTATTTCTTGCAACTTTGATTCATTTTGGATCCAGTTTGTTTCTGGAATTTCAAAAGTTGTTAGCAGTAAATTCCGTTACAAACTTATATTATACTATGCATCTCTATTCTATTCATTTGCTTCTCAAATATGCTATTAAGTCAGATTATGGTTTTAAGTTATAGTCTTGACATATTTTTCCTCCAAAATTTTACTTTGATTATCTATACACAACCTCATTTATGTACCCGAAATAATTTCACTTGGAAATGAAATTTTGGTGAGTCGGTAATTTTGATTGAGATCTGACAGTTTTGCAGTTTTCTAAGGTTGAATTGCTCTGACAAGGCTTGGAAATCCAGTTTCTTTCGCAGAAGGTATGGCCTTGAGCTATTTTTCTGAGTTCAAAGTTTCAAACTAGCATAGAATAGTGGATATGATGTGGTTACAGGCTTATGAGAACTTAACAATGAAAGTGCATAACAGTAGAAGCATTGCTAGAAAGTCAAGTACAGGCCAGGTAATTGGAATGGATATAGACTACATGCTGTTCATTTTCTCCTGATTAAAATCTCGAGGTATGACCTTGAGCTATTTTCTGAGTGCATAAGAGTAGAAGCATTGCTAGAAAGTCAAGTACAGGCCAGGTAATTGGAATGGATATAGACTACATGCTGATCATTTTCTCCTGATTAAAATCTCGAAAGAAAAGATAGGATTCAAGGTTAGCAACTGGATAATGTGAAATTTTTTTTTCTTTTGGTGAACAATATGAACCGAAGACATTACCCATGCCATTGTACAAGAAATTACATCCGACATTATTCTAAATTTAGTTTTATGCACACATTTACTGAAATACAATCAATGGTTCAATTGAGAAGAAGATTTTAGATGCGATATTCTACTGGAAGAAAATAGAAACAGAGCAACTAATATTGTTAAAGATCGGACAGTTACTTGCGCTGGATTAGTAATCATTTCCCCAGGATTTAATAATCAAAAAGGCTATATGCATTATGTTCATAATAATATCACATTTGTGCCATGTCTGGCTGAATTGGAATTTTACAGTAAGTTTTCTCTTTCAAGTTACTCCTAACTCATCTCTTCTCTGCATTCACTCTACACCAAAAATGGTTTTCTACCAAATAGATTCTTTTATTTTGCAACAATTTTTGAACTTTACACTGAAAATTTACAGATAACATGAACTAGACAAATTTTAAATTTCAATGTTTATATTAGACATTTTGAAACCTCATTCCTCAGTCAACTTTCATATTGACATGATTATTTCTGACTTCCAGTGACAACATCCCAAATCAGATTCCAAAGGAGCTGGTAACTACTCCAACTGATGAAATTGACATGATACAATCAACGGGGGGAGGGGTCACACCGAAGGAGCTGATGTAAATTAGTTTATTCTAATTACAAATATAGACAATTTTTGCTGAGCCTGTGTTTGGCAAATGCAATGCACCCGCAAAGTAGAGATATACTGTGTTTGATGTCTGTAAATGTAGTGTTAATCATATTGATAATACACCGGCAGAGTAACCACGTTGAAAAAGAACTCTGAAGAAAATCGACATATGGTTATGATTGCTGACAGAGCAAGACAAGCTCTTCTTTAAGAGAAATTGCAATCGAAGAACCAGCAAGCAACAGCAACACCCAATGAATATTCTATTGTATCTCTCTTCACAATACCCTTTCAAATCAAATATCCTTTCAAATCAAATATATCTTACCTAAATTTTTGCACCACCATCAAACAATTTAAAGCAAACCAAATGTACAAACCAACAATACAAAATCAATGATATTCTTTTGTATACAATCATTTACTTTTCTAAGCAATTCACTAGCCACCACAACTCCCGCAGCAACGCGCGGGCAGCTATGGCTCGTCAACAATAAAGACCAAATGAATGTTTTGTGGACTACGACAAGCAATGGATAATTATACTTCTCTATGGGAAGTAAGAATAGTACAAACACACCAACCCTCCGCCCCCCCCCCCCCCCCCCCGGGGATAAAACAGCTTTGGCTGACCATATCCACTAACTGGGAGACATGTGTCCTCCTAAGCCAATTATGCCTTTTACACAATCTAGATTTCGTCGGTGGCGCTGTGCTTCATGACCGCGATGGAGGTGGAGGCAGCAAGCATAGTACTGCTGCGAAACAAGGAATAGTATCCCGGAGGAGGATTTGCCATTGCCGGAGACAAGTACGGAGAGATCTCGATCTGCGGTGTAGGCTTTGATTGAGAGAGTGAGGAAGGCGGTGGTGGTGACTGGAAACCGGCAATAGGGAGTGGAGAAGGGGTTGAGGATTAAGGAGGAGGAGGAATGAGGTTTGAGGATGGTCGGGGTGAGCAGCCGATAGGGAATAGTGAAGAGAAAGAAGGAGAACAGAAGAAGAAGAAGGAGAACAGAAAGAGAGGGGCCCCCAAAAAACCACGTGTTGGACCTTGAGTGAGACACGCAAGTGTTGGTTAGGAAGGGCTGCCCATGGCTGGGCAGCGAAGTATTGTCCCCCCCCCCCCCCCCCAAAAAAAAAAAAATACACAAAGGTGTTTTCCTGAGAATCAGCAACCTCCTTATTTAGCTCCGAGGTAGTTTGTTGAACCAAGGCAAAATGCATATAACTCGTATCGATCAAGACGCTCTGCTCAATAAATTAATGTATCAAACAAGCTCTTCTGCTGGCTGCATATCAAGAAAATCTGGATGTTGCCAAGTACCACACAAACCACCATCGTTAGGACTGCAGACTGCTTCCATCCTTATCAACCACTCTCAACCTCATATCTAGTTACCATCATCAGCAAACGAAGGTTACCACGTAAAATGAAGTGTGTAATGCAATTCTTGGAGGAAAGTGGGATTGTGAGCGGAAGAATGAACACAACTACTTGGACGATGAAAAACGAGCCCAGGGCCACGACAACGTAGCCGCAAGTAAGGTTATTCGCTACGAGATCAACACCAGCTAGGAATGCCACGGACATCATTATAAGAGCTAGGCCTAACATGGGTAGTATAGTCCTCACAGCAACACAAATCATTTTAAGATCACCTGCCTGTGCCCAGATAAGCGCAATCGCAACGGTAATAGAGCTGTACATTGAAATGGTGTTGCATATCAGGAATATTTGGAATAGAGCTGTATTACGCAAGGTTGCCATGCCTTCGTCAGTTCCAGAGTTCTTATATCCTCCCGGCACAGTGAAGCCAGCAGCAAAAGTTATAGCAGCCACCAGTGTCGACACTATAAGGAGAGTATTCATATTTTCTCTTGAGAATAGTAGATAATCAGGATTATTCTTGGTCTTCTCACCATAATCATTTGCTCCACTTTCTTTTGCAACTCTTTGTATCTCAGATCGGGGAGCATTAGCTAATCTCAAGGCCATCAAAGTTAGTTTCTGCAATGGAAAAAAAAAAAACAATCTTTTGGTCATGCATTCATCCTTTTTTGTCCTTTAATCGAGACTTCAACCAAGGTTTAGAAAAATAGTAAGTTGTTTTGAGAAAATACCCATCGAAACAGCATGTCTTTATGCACCTCGGACTTCTCTGCAATATCAAATGCTGTCATGCCCTTATTGTTGAGAATCTTTTGGTGAACTCTCTTATCCCGGGTCAGAATTTTGACAATCCTAGGATGCCAGTTCTGAACAGCTACGTGTAGAGGGGTGTTTCCGAAATTATCTCTTTCGTTGAGAAGCATTTCAAGCTTGGTCGTTCCAAGCATATATTCAACCAGCTTAGCTCGTCCATACGCAGCTGCCACATGAAGAATGTTCCGGCCTTGCTTGTCATGTAACTCCTTCAAGTCTGGGCAATGATTGAGGAATTCTTGAACTATCTTGATGTTGCCGTTTCGGGACGCTATGTGTATCGGAAAGAATCCATTTGTGTCCTGCCTGTATGCATCGTTACTGCATTTGTCTAACAAGCAGCGTACGGCATCAAAGTTACCTATATATGCTGCAAGTGCAAGAGGAGGCATCCCCTCTTCCTCTTCGTCTTTTGACACATGGATGAGAGTAGGATCAATTTTGAATAATAATGTCTTCAAGATGTCTACAGTGATTTAAAAGTAACTATGTGAAGAAAAGAAAATATGAAGAGTAACCAAAAACATGTCACTTATGCATATAAATTATAAATGAATGTAATTCTGCTGTCTTTTTATTGGTTTGCACAATTTTAGATATTTCTGGCTTATGGACTTATTCAAATTAAAATGTGCGGAGTTTTACTATTCTCAACTATTATGCAATTTATTTGAATAATCCTAACAGTTTATTGTTTGTATTCTGATATAAAAATCATGTCTACATGAAGATTTGCCAACACCTTAACCATTTGGTCATCTAAAACGTGTAAACAAATGCAGTTTGCTAATGTATCCATGTTGGATGAGTTGTGGCTTAATGACATACCTGATATCATTCAAGATGTTCTTATTGTGGATGGTTGTAAACTTGTAATGTATCACGAGGTTCAGGTTTTATGTCCCCTTGTTATACTCTCCAAACTTAAGTAATAATATTTTGGGTGGGAGCATTATTACTCCTATCTAACGGGAGCCTTTGCACGTCTTTAAAAAAAAAAAAAACAAAACCAAATACAGTTTATTCAATAAAAATGGAATGAAAGTGATGGTAGTAAAATGATTTCTAGTTTGGCCTTTTTTTGTAGAAACTAAAGAAATAATGATTATTAAATTACATATATACCTAAAATAGAATTGAAATACATTGAAGCAGTCATCTGAGCATCCCTTATAGAATAGATAGTTCAACTTTTAGCTATATATATATATATATATATATATTTTAGAAGAAATAGAATCCATTAATAACAAAAAAAATTACAAGGCATTGGAATAACCGGTTGTGGTGTCAACACCACGACACATATTCCTATCAAGATCCCTAGTTATGGGTCCGTCACTAATAGTAACATCCATGAACCGAAAAGGTCCAACCCTAACCAATTTTTACGCCTATCACCCTAGACTACAAAGAACGATAACCAATCCCGAGTGTTATGATACGACCTTGTCACCAACATCCCGACGAACCACTCCACCCTCTTCCACACCGTATCCATAAACCGCCTGTTAATGTTTAAAGTTTAGCGGTAGCTAAATCTTTTACTAACGCTGGTCCGATGGGCGGACCGCTATAAACCATACTCAGAGTTCCCGCTACTTGTCAAGTAAAATACAAGGGGGCGTCAGAGGGAGACCGCGCTGGGCGGTCTTCTCTTCTTCGATGCCTAAGTTAGTCAATGTATTTATGTTGCACTACAACAAAAGTCCTCATTTCCGACCAAAATTTCCTACGGCACAAAATTGCCCTCGCAAAAAGACTCCTTTTTCGACCACAAAAAATGGTCGTCGGAAATGTTCTGTCAAAATATATTTTATTTCCGAGGGACAATATGTGGTAGGAAAAGAGTTCCAATTTCATCAGAAAAACAAAAAAATTGGAGGGACCTTTTGGCGCCAGTATTATTTTCGACAACATTTTGTGTCGTCGGTAATGATAGACCTATTTCCGAGAGGCAGTTGACTTTGTCGAAAATGATTTCTTAATTGCGAGGGCAACAAAGTACCCTCGGTAATGAACAAAGTACGTATTTCCGACGGCTAGTGACCCTTGAAAATATTTCTCTAAATTGTATTATTTTTATAAAAATATTATGTCAAAGAGGAGAATTGAACATAGGATCTCTAACTTTCACAATTAATTTTACCATTTTTCCACAGGTTGATTGATGAGTATATTATTAGTTTATTAGAATTGATGCATATATATAAACAAAACAATTTTATTATATATTGGTTATAAGGTAAGATCGGATAAATCTTATAATATATATATATATACATATACATATACATATTATACACACACACACACACACACACACACACACACACACACATATATATATATATTATAAGTCTCATAGTTATATATACATAATACGTATGTGTTTTGAATTTATATATATAAGACTTGATCGATCGATCGATCATGCTAATTGGGAGGTTCCGCCCTAACCCAATATATTATTAGTTACGAAACTAGATAAGAGATCATCTATGGTAAATCACGATTATGCTAATTTGGAGATTCCGCGCTAACTGGGATGCTAACTAGGAGATTCCGCATATTTAGATAAGAAATCATGCTAACTGGGAGATTTCGCCCTAAAACCCTAAACCTGAATAGTAAATCATGATTATGACTACATTAACAATCATCGATTGTACTAAAAACTTGTATAAGTGATCTACTCATGAAGACCTAAAATTGAATAGTAGAGATGTCGATATATGAAATTGAAAAGTGGGTCTCACATGCAAGAGATCTCTTAAAATGGCCAAAGAAAATATCCGTTAGTGGAAGACTCCTACACACACGCACACAATTCAATTCATTGTTGATCGATCATGTGTGCTTGTCCACACACACACTATATTATTACACAGTACTATTCATTATCGATCACATACATACTACATATATAGTAAGAATTTCCCTCCACACATATATGAATTTGTATACAGTAGACATTGATCGATCATATACAATTATATAGAATAGCTAGACGAGAAAAAATAGAATACTAGCGAGTACATTTGTTTTTTAAAGGCTAACAAGTACATATTTATATATCAAGAATGTTATGAAATATTTTTCATTGGTCTATCTTATATTATAATAAAGATATTGATCTACATAGTCCGACATATCAATACATATGCATTTATATATAAGTTCCATGAAAATTGATTTAAGAAAAAAAAAAAAAAAAACTTCCCCCTAGGGAGGAAAAAATTTCCCTCCTATGGAGTATATTTTCTCCCTCCTATGCATTTATACATACCCTAATAAGGAGTCTTATCTCACCAAAAAAAGGAAAGACTCCTTATTTCTCCTCATGTTTAGTTCAACTAAATAATTAAAAAAATAAAACTTCCTTCGCTACACACTTATTTCTCAAACCCTAAAAGCTTATATTTCTAGCTTCCTCCTCTCTCATACGGCAGTGGGAATTGAAACTGTACCAATCAAATTGGAGAGCAGAGGAGAGCAGGCCGATCAATAGTAAGTTATCAACAATGTGGCAGCAATATATATGCTCAAGGTCAACAGAGTTAGGTCAATCAAATTGGATGATCCAATGATTCATAATTAGAGGATCTCCTAAGGCTTCAGATATATTGATTGCAATTATGTAATTGTAATGCTTGTATGTTTTCTCATATTATTTCTTACACAGTTTTTTTTTTTTTTGGGATATGTACAGAGTGAAGTGGAGTGGATCGGAATCCCTATTGATTCATTCTTTCGGTGCGGTGCGGCAAGCAAAAGCAAAATTAGGTACATATACAACTCTCTCTGTTTTGTTTCTCATTTTGTTTCTTGTTTTTTTTTTTTTTTCTGTACATTGATATGGGAGTGTCTTCTTTGATTTAAATTTGGTATATATGTTCATACTTTACAGCAGTTTTCTGATTTGTTGACCTAGGTAGACAATCTCTTACAACTGCACCAATCCATTAATAATTAGGAAATAGTTTCTTCCAGACAATTTAAATAGACAAATGGATGATTAATACAGAACTGGAATCACTCAAAAATGATATTTCTACATTTAGTTATGAATTTCTGAACTTAAGTGTTAGTAAATTTTCTTATTTTTAACCTAGGTAAACGTTTACTTAAAACTGTACCAATCCATTAAGAAAATTGAAAACGTTCCTTCTGGACAATTTAAATAGACAACTTGATGATTGATACAGAACTGGAATCACTCAAAAATAATATTTCTACATTTAGTTATGAATTTCTGAACTTAAGTGTTAGTAAATTTTCTTATTTTTAACCTAGGTAAACGTTTACTTAAAACTGTACCAATCCATTAAGAAACTTGAAATAGTTCCTTCTAGACAATTTAAATAGACAATTTGATGATTGATACAGAACTGAAATCACTCAAAAATAATATTTCTACATTTAGTTATGAATTTTTGAACTTAAACTAAAAGATTACACTTCACCTAACCAAACTTGTAATAAGCCTACATGTTTGGAACAAAAAGAAGATTATGAAAGAGTGAAAGGCCAAGTTGAATCTCTGACAGATAAATTGGACAGGTTGACTCAAATTGTTCAAAGTTTGATGCCTAATACCTCAGACAATTCTAAAGCAAGAAACTCACATTCTGTGGTACTATTTCTATCTTTCAAATATTTGTATATGTTGCTATTGTTCATGCTATATACTGCATGTTTTAGCTCTTACTTATTTTGCATTCTAACTTCTGTGTTTTTCTTTTACAATAGGACAATATTGCAACAGATTCAAGTGCACACCATGATGAAGATGGTACTGATGAAGATGGTGATGAAGATGTTGCTGATGAATATGATGCAAACTCTAATTAAGACTTTTAGTAGATATATTGTTAGCTTCCTTGCTTAAGAATGATTATATTATAAAGACCAAATATTGAATATTTATCTTTATCTGAACATGTATGAATGATTAACTATGTCTCTTCTAATGCAATTTTTTTATGAAGATTTAATTGTCTCCTTGTATGTTTAATAAAAAAATTATCTTGATTCATCTACCTCTTCCAATCAGGTTAATTGACAATTAAATTGAGTGGGAGGGAAAAAAAATTGCTGACAAATTTCAACGAATAAACCTCATGAAAAACATTTCCGACCACTTTTTCCGACTACAATATCATTCTCGGAAATATTAGACTATATTTTTCGGACAGAAAATATCAATTTCCGAGGAAAATATGACCCTCAAAACTTATTCATTTTCGATGCCGAATAGTCGTCGGAATTAAATATTCTTATCGGAAATAGTTTTTTCCGACCACTACTATTTGTCAGAAATAAGTCCTTGGAAAAAAATGGATTGGCTAGCAACCAAATTTTTCCTACAAGCAACGAATTATTTCCAACAAACATCTTTTGTCGGAAATACTATTTGTCGTCGTTGAGGAGTAACAATTTCCGACCACTGAAAAATTATTTACGACCACATCTGGCTGTCGAAAATATATCTTTTTCCGAGGGTTGGTCGGAAAAAGACTATTTCCGATGATATTTTTTCCGAGGACCACCGAGGGCACCTAGCTGTCGGAAATAGCTTTTTCCGACGGGGAAAGTGCCTTTTCCGACCAAACACCACCCTTGTAAATGACTATCATTGTTGTAGTGTTGACAAAGTAACAGTAGGTAAGTATTAAATGTGTAATCAATGAGGAGAGAGGAGAGAACCTTTTATAGGTGAGGAGGGAACTGATCTTCTCCATGTTTTCGATGTGAGACTGATGTGCTTCAGTCCCCAGCTTCTGAAGCTACTAATGCCAACTTGGCGTGGCGCGTGGCGGCACGTCAGCGGCGATCTGGAGGCGAGCTGGGGCTCAGGTGATAGCCTGTTTGGCTGTGTTTCTGTGGGTTACTCCTTTGGCGGGAGTTAGTACCTCTAGTGGTAGCATGAGCATGGCTCATTATAGCTAATTATGCTTGTGAATGCCTATGTAAGTACACCGCCAGACCACGTGCAAGGGAAATGCACCTTTCCGTTGATAACCAAACAGCATCGAATTTGTAACATATTATTCCCAGGAGTAACACCATATAGATGGCTCCACAACACGACCAAAACCTCCAAACCCTAGCTCAATTGAGTAGGGACGTTTTATTTGACCTAACCAAAAACCTGAAACTAAAACCCTAATAAAAAACTGAAAGAAACTACCATGATTGACCAATCGCTCAGGTACCGCCACCTCCATTAGCCTAGTAACAGCACCCCACCCACTGCACAGCCACTGCCCTAATCGATTTAACCACTTGATATCCAACCCACTGTCGGTGACTGACCAAGCTCCATACATCATGCCAAACCCAAGCCAACGCCCCAGTCTCAGACTCCACACCCACAGAGCCACCAACCACCGCCATGCATCATGAACCCAGACAAGATTGCCACAGATCTCGTCAATCAACATCCTAACATCACCTTCACCTCTGCACAACCTCCATAAGCCAAGGGTCATCCACCTCCACCATCTCCAATGTATCCCACCACCATCATGTCGATCACCGACGCTCCACCAGACAGAACCACCACAGCATCGAAGGACAGCCCTAACCAGATCACGTCGCCCTGAAGCCATCCCCCAGCCCACACTAGATCTGCGCTGGCCGGCTCGCATTACCAGCAGCGCCGCCACCAGAGAATGGAAGAAAACCATGCCTAAACAACCAAGCTTTTCATAGCAGAGAGCAAAAGAAACCGAGGCCCATCCGGCTTCTCCTATCTCATGCCGGCAAGGCATGGCGCCGTTGCTGGCACAGAAGGGCCGCCGGACAAGCAGTAGAAAGCGTTTTGAAAACCCCAACCCTAAAACGCTCAGTTTTTTCAATTTTTAGCTATATATAACTAACTTTCAAAGCAAACACTACAACAATGATAGTCATTTCCAAGGGTGGTGTTTGGTTGCAAAAGGCACTTTCCCCGTCGGAAAAAGCTATTTCCGACAGCTAGGTGCCCTCGGTGGTCCTCGGAAAAAATATCATCGGAAATAGTCTTTTTCCGACCAACCCTCGGAAAAAGATATATTTTCGACAGCCAAATGTGGTCGTAAATAATTTTTCGGTGGTCGGAAATTGTTACTCCTCAATGACGACAAATAGTATTTCCGACAAAAGATGTTTGTTGGAAATAATTTGTTGCTTGCAGGAAAAAATTGGTTGCTAGCCAATCCATTTTTTTCCAAGGACTTATTTCCAACAAATAGTAGTGGTCGGAAAAACTATTTCCGATAAGAATATTTAATTCCGACGACTATTTGGCATCGAAAATGAATAAGTTTCGAGGGTCATATTTTCCTCGGAAATTGATATTTTCTGTCGGAAAAATATAGTCTAATATTTCCGAGAATGATATTGTAGTCGGAAAAAGTGGTCGGAAATGTTTTTCACGAGGTTTATTCGTCGAAATTTGTTAGCAATTTTTTTTTCCTCCCACTCAATTTAATTGTCAATTAACCTGATTGGAAGAGGTAGATGAATCAAGATAATTTTTTATTAAACATACAAGGAGACAATTAAATCTTCATAAAAAAATTGCATTAGAAGAAACATAGTTAATCATTCATACATGTTCAGATAAAGATAAATATTCAATATTTGGTCTTTATAATATAATCATTCTTAAGCAAAGAAGCTAACAATATATCTAATAAAAGTCTTAACTAGAGTTTGCATCATATTCATCAGCAACATCTTCAGTACCATCTTCATCAGTACCATCTTCATCATGGTGTGCACTTGAATCTGTTGCAATATTGTCCTATTGTAAAAGAAAAACACAGAACTTAGAATGCAAAATAAGTAAGAGCTAAAACATGCAGTAAATAGCATGAACAATAGCAACATATACAAATATTTGAAAGATAGAAATAGTACCACAGAATGTGAGTTTCTTGCTTTAGAATTGTCTAAGGTATTAGGCAGCAAACTTTGAACAATTTGAGTCAACTTGTCCAATTTATCTGTCAGAGATTCAACTTGGCCTTTCACTCTTTCATAATCTTCTTTTTCTTCCAAACATGTAGGCTTATTACAAGTTTGGTTAGGTGAATTGTAATCTTTTAGTTTCACCCCAGCACCTAAACCAAGTACACGACCGTGACTAGGCCCACCAATCACTTTCTGATATATTTCCCAATCATCAGCTTCACCAAACACTTCTTCCACTCTATTCTTTCTTTCAGTAAGATCATCCTTCAAATAAAATTATACAAATTTAATCATACGTAAACCATCACAATAATATATGAATAGGAAAAATTTGACTTACGAATGCAGTATAGAAACTTACATAAATTTCCTTAGCCTTGTCACTTTTCCAATGTTCTTCTTTTCCTTCCTTTGCTTTACTTACATGGAACTTCCTCCAACACTCTATTGCTTTACTTACATGGAACTTAAATGCTGGTGGGAATACTTTTTCCAACTTGCAAAGAGTTATGAACACACTTTTCTCAAGAAGTTCCAAATCCTCTGCCCTCAATACTTTAGCACATAACTCTTTAAAAAAATTACAAAGCTCGATTATAGCCTATGGTAATGATAAAAAAAGCATTTTCATCAACACCAGATGAAGAGAATTAAATTCATAACTAAATGTAGAAATATTTTTTTGAAGTGATTCCTATTCCACATGATTCATTAAGTTTAGAAATTCATAACTAAATGAAGAAATATTATTTTTGAGTGATTCCAGTTCTGTATCAATCATCAAGTTGTCTATTTAAATTGTCCAGAAGGAACTTTTTCAAGTTTCTTAATGGATTGGTACAGTTTTAAGTAAACGTTTACCTAGGTTAAAAATAAGATAATTTACTAACACTTAAGTTCAGAAATTCATAACTAAATGTAGAAATATTATTTTTGAGTGATTCCAGTTCTGTATCAATCCTCAAGCTGTGTATTTAAATTTTCCAGAAGGAACTTTTTCAAGTTTCTTAATGGATTGGTACAGTTTTAAGTAAACGTTTACCTAGGTTAAAAATAAGATAATTTACTAACACTTAAGTTCAGAAATTCATAACTAAATGTAGAAATATCATTTTTGAGTGATTCTAGTTCTGTATCAATCATCAATTTGTCTATTTAAATTTTCCAGAAGGAACTTTTTCAAGTTTCTTAATCGATTGGTACAGTTTTAAGTAAATGTTTACCTAGGTTAAAAATAAGAAAATTTACTAACACTTAGTTCAGAAATTCATAACTAAATGTAGAAATATTATTTTTGAGTGATTCCAGTTCTGTATCAATACTCAAGTTGTCTATTTAAATTTTCAAGAAGGAACTATTTTAATTTTCTTAGTGGATTGGTACAGTTTTAAGTAAACGTTTACCTAGGTTAAAAATACGAAAATTTACTAACACTTAAGTTCAGAAATTCATAACTAAATGTAGAAATATTATTTTTGAGTGATTCCAGTTCTGTATCAATCCTCAAGCTGTCTATTTAAATTTTCTAGAAGGAACTTTTTCAATTTTCTTAATGGATTGGTACAGTTTTAAGTAAACGTTTACCTAGGTTAAAAATAATATAATTTACTAACACTTAAGTTCAGAAATTCATAACTAAATGTAGAAATATCATTTTTGAGTGATTCCAGTTCTGTATTAATCATCAATTTGTCTATTTAAATTTTCTAGAAGAAACTATTTCCAAATTATTAATGGATTGGTACAGTTGTAAGAGATTGTCTACCTAGGTCAACAAATCAGAAAACTGCTGTAAAGTATGAACATATATACCAAATTTAAATCAAAGAAGACACTCCCATATCAATGTACAGAAAAAAAAAAAAAAACTAGAAACAAAATGAGAAACAAAACAGAGAGAGTTGTATATGTACCTAATTTTGCTTTTGCTTGCCGCACCGCACCGAAAGAATGAATCAACAGTGATTCCGATCCACTCCACTTCACTCTATACATATCCCAAAAAAAAAAAAAAAAACTGTGTTAGAAATAATATGAGAAAACATACAAGCATTGCAATTACATAATTGCAATCAATATATCTGAAGCCTTAGGAGATCCTCTAATTATGAATCATTGGATCATCCAATTTGATTGACCTAACTCTGTTGACCTTGAGCATATATATTGCTGCCACATTGTTGATGACTTACTATTGATCGGCCTGCTCTCCTCTGCTCTCCAATTTGATTGATATAGTCTCAATTCCCACTGCCGTATGAGAGAGGAGGAAGCTAGAAACATAAGTTTTTAGGGTTTGAGAAATAAGTGTGTAGCAACGGAAGTTTTATTTTTTTAATTATTTAGTTGAACTAAACATGAGGAGAAATAAGGAGTCTTTCCTTTTTTTGGTGAGATAAGACTCCTTATTAGGGTATGTATAAATGCATAGGAGGGAGAAAATATACTCCATAGGAGGGAAATTTTTTCCTCCCTAGGCGGGAAGTTTTTTTTTTTTTTAATCAATTTTCATGGAACTTATATATAAATGCATATGTATTGATATGTCGGACTATGTAGATCAATATCTTTATTATAATATAAGATAGACCAATGAAAAATATTTCATAACATTCTTGATATATAAATATGTACTTGTTAGCCTTTAAAAAACAAATGTACTCGCTAGTATTCTATTTTTTCTCGTCTAGCTATTCTATATAATTGTATATGATCGATCAATGTCTACTGTATACAAATTCATATATGTGTGGAGGGAAATTCTTACTATATATGTAGTATGTATGTGATCGATAATGAATAGTACTGTGTAATAATATAGTGTGTGCGTGGACAAGCACACATGATCGATCAACAATGAATTGAGTTGTGTGCGTGTGTGTAGGAGTCTTCCACTAACGGATATTTTCTTTGGCCATTTTAAGAGATCTCTTGCATGTGAGACCCACTTTTCAATTTCATATATCGACATCTCCACTATTCAATTTTAGGTCTTCATGAGTAGATCACTTATACAAGTTTCTAGTACAATCGATGATTGTTAATGTAGTCATAATCATGATTTACTATTAAGGTTTAGGGTTTTAGGGCGAAATCTCCCAGTTAGCATGATCTCTTATCTAAATATGCGGAATCTCCTAGTTAGCATCCCAGTTTGCGCGGAATCTCCAAATTAGCATATTCGTGATTTACCATAGATGATCTCTTATCTACTTTCATAACTAATAATATATTGGGTTAGGGCGTAACCTCCCAATTAGCATGATCGATCGATCGATCAAGTCTTATATATATAAATTCAAAACACATAGGTATTATGTATATATAACTATGAGACTTATAATATATATATATATATATACATGTATATATATATATATATAATATGTATATGTATATGTGTGTGTGTGTGTATATATATATATATATATATTATGAGATTTATCCGATCTTACCTTGTAACCAATATATAATAAAATTGTTTTGTTTATATGCATCAATTCTAATAAACTAATAATATACTCATCAATTAACCTGTGGAAAAATGGTAAAATTAATTTTGAAAGTTAGAGATCCTATGTTCAATTCTCCTCTTTGACATAATATTTTTATAAAAATAATACAATTTAGAGAAATATTTTCAAGGGTCACTAGCCGTCGGAAATACTTTGTTCATTACCGAGGGTACTTTGTTGCCCTCGCAATTAAGAAATCATTTTCGACAAAGTCAACTGCCTCTCGGAAATAGGTCTACCATTACCGACGACACAAAATGTTCTCGAAAATAATACTGGCGCCAAAAGGTCCCGCCAATTTTTTTGTTTTTTTGACGAAATTGGAACTCTTTTCCTACCGCATATTGTCCCTCGGAAATAAAATATATTTTGACAGAACATTTCCGACGACCATTTTTTGTGGTCGAAAAAGGAGTCTTTTTGTGAGGGCAATTTCGTGCCGTCGGAAATTTTCGTCGGAAATGAGGACTTTTGTTGTAGTGAAAACTCAACACCAACATAATAACTGTAGCTAAGTTAAATTTAACTTTTAGAAAAATGACTAGCTATATTTAGCTAGTGAATCATGAAAAGACTTGCTTAGTTATATATATCTCTTTCTCCCTTTTTTTTGTACACATGTCAATTTATGATTCAATAAAATGAATCATATAACTTACAAGTAGCTACTATTGCAAGAGCAAAATTGCTAAACCTAGCTATATTTCACTACTTTTAGTTAATTTAACTAAAAAAAATATCTCCTATTATTAAAAAAAATCTAAAAAAATAACTTCTACTATTGGAGACATGAGAATAGAAACATCCAGACGTACCCCCAGTGATGGATGAAGGAGTGGAGGTACTTGAAGAAAGTGGTGAGTTATACAAATTTTTTCTTTAGTTTGTTTTTTTATTTGTGGTTTTACATTTTTACTCTCTCTAATTAATTGATTTTCAAAGTAAATTAATATATGTAGTTATGAAGAAAAAAATTTGTTTTGGTTGATCAATCTATTCTCAATACTTGGTTCACGTTTTCGTGGAGAAGAAAACATGTAAGGCTCTTGAAACTGAACTTATAGAGGATGTGCATGCAGATGATGGAACTGGTGAGGATGTAGGAGCAACATCCTCAAATAGTAATGTTTAATTTTCCCTTGGGTCGCAAGATCTAGTTGCTTGGTTGTCATTTTTATTGTTTTTGTTTCTAAGTCTCTAGATTTTGTTAGAATAAAGGTGCTTAATTGTCCTTAAAAGGCGGGTGTACCTAGGAGTGCGAGGCTCTATCTTCTTAGTATAGGTCATTTGTATGTCCTACAGGACAGCTCTTTCTATTGGCCATTTTGAGGTGTGTCGTTTATGGTACTGCTTACTGAATTATAAATGTGACTGACCTCTTTTGATTAAAAAAAAAATCTTTTCTCAATACTTACTGGGATATCCTCGTGGACATCGATCTGAATATGACTAAATGAGCGTGTTATTAACTCGCTAATATAAATGATGTGGCTTTTAACCTCACTCCTGATAAAAAAAAAATTTTAAAAAAATGAATATGATGAAGGATAATTTTATTTGCACATCCTACTTTTCTTCATACACCTCCAAATTTTCTTTGCCATTTTTTCCCTATGTCTTTCCTCTTTTACCCTTCCGCATCTTTATGTCTCCCTTACTATACACTCTTTCTCCGATCACCTGCAAATAACAACGCCTCTCTCTCTCTCTCTCTCTCATTCATTCTGAAAAAGGTACCATATATGGTTCTCATGATCTTTAGTTTACTGGACATCAAAACCTCTACCCAGATATATATGAATCAATGAACTACTATAATACTATTAAACTATGATGAATTTCACTTTTTGTTTTGATAATCTAGTAATCCCAAGCAAATACTCAAATAGATAGTGAAGAAATTTATTCAACTTTTCTTATTTATGTGCTAGTGTTTTGATAAACATCATTCTTCATTGTTCAAATAAATAATACTACAATAATTTACTAGACTTGCATATATAGTTGTAAGCATTTCGGATAAATTTTTATCAAAATAATATCAGAAAGCTAAATACGTGAGCATAACTCACTCAGATATTAGAAAACGAGTAATCACTCCAGCAATTGTTGTTTGCCATTGAGCAGAATAGTGATTTAGTCTTAGGAATGACATCTAAGCTTCTATTTCAGTGATTTAAAATAGTGAAAGCTAGAGGTAAAATAGTGATTTAAAATTTTACAAAACTCACATATGTGCATTAAGCAGAATAAGATGTGTGTGTATAATTTATCTACCATAAATTTTAAAATTTAAGTCTTAGGAATGACATCTAAGCTTCTATTTCAGTAAGGATAAATAGTATGCATGAATAAAAATAATGATTGGTGGCAGATGAGAATTACCATTATTCCTTCCCACGATAGCAGCACGCAAAATTGAGCAGCCACTGGACTCTTTCCAAACAGAAGCCCTGTCAGCTGGTGTCTTGACCACCATAACTTGAACAAGGTCAAGATTTCCAGCTTCCGCAGCCATGCACAACGGTATCTTTTTGCTTTTATTTTGGGAATGCGAGATCAATCCATCTTGTTCGACTAAAAACTTGGCCACTTTTTTGTGGTGATTTTCTAAGGCAATGTGTAACGCTGTGTTTCCTTCCGCATTCTGTTCACCAACCGCAGTCTTTTCACCATTCTCTTCATCAACCGCAGTCTCTTCACCAACCGCATTCTCTTCACCAATCAGTGTCTTCAACTTTTCAACCAAACAGCGCACCGTAGATAGATGCCCACCGTGTGCTGCAACATGAAGCGGAGAATCTCCACGATAGTTTTTTACTTTGACAAGATTCGGAAAACGATCCAGTATCTGTGTGACGAGATGGGTATTGCCTACACTTGCCGCAAGGTGAAGCACTGTATTCTGGCCAGGGCTTACTTTGTCTCCATTTATTTGTAACAGTAATTCTACTTCAGAGGGAATGCTGAAGCCGGAATAACAGTAGGTTGTATACATATGGAGAAGCCATTCGTAAAAGCCCAAGATTTTTTGGTAGATCATGACCTCTACTCTTTGTCTAAAGACCGAAAAAGGATTACAGAAGGGGGCCGTAATTATTGCCCGGAAATCACTTTTTTGGTCTACTTTACCAGTGGTTACATACCTGTATAATTTTGGATCCATTCGTCTGTCCCCTGTAGCCTCGAGATCCTCTGCAGCTTGGTTTACAGTAATTTCATCTTGTATTACTTCATTTGTGGAACTCGAACTAGCCATCCGAATTAAACTTGTGTGTGATGGATGGATGCTCCGAACTTGCAGCTACAGATCGACTATCAGTGTTACCACTAGCTATGGGTACTTCACTAATTCTCCCAGGAAATATATAGATGGAAGAAGGATTGGCTTGTACTTGGATGGTAGCTGAATCAGGCTTCCTAACGAAAGAGTTGGAACTTTGGAACTAATTATACGCTGATCACACTTTCCAAAGGCAATTGAAAGAGTTTGTTGTGTCGAAGACTTCAGGTCTTCGACGACGACCAATATGAAGTCAAGCATGTAAGATCAACGGAAAGTACCCGAGAATAAGAAAAGCAAAAGTAGTTTTTGTTAACGATCAAGTTGGACTGACCTTAGTCATGATATCAACGGTGAAAAAATAAAGCTGTAGCTTAGGACGCTAGACGACAAACTAGGAATGCCCTTTATTTCTGTACATACGCGGCCTTTTTTTGTTTTTTTGTTTTTGTTTTTTGTTGTCGCTCTCTCTCTCTGTTTTTTATTTCCAAGCACCAAACGTGCGCTTTGTCTCCTCTTGCGAAAATTCTAATATGAACCAGGGTCCAGGTGGACCACGGTTAAATCCGGCGGGTGAACAGCACGTGCGGGTTTCAGGCGAGTGAGGAAGAAAGCCGAAATCAGCTGACGCGACATGGGACCCGCTGATCTGCAAATGCTGGGTTTTTCACTGTTCCCCGACTTCGTCCTCGTCGGGGTCGAATTCCTTTCGTCCTCCGTTAAACCACCTGCACAGCGGAGAACACCGACGCGCAGAAGATCACATCCACAGCACAACCGGACAACCGATCCGCCACCCAACCGGAGCCCCATTACGATCTAGAACACCCGAACTGCAACCCCGCGACCCGACGACTTGACCCGACCGGAAATCTCTCCTCCGGCCATCTCTCCGCGGCGGACCACCGGAAAAAGCTTCGTCTCGCAGTCGCCTACGTCCCTGCGATCTCCGATTGTACATGCAGCTGGGGCGTTACTGTATATATATATCGCCTCGCCTCCCTCGACCCAGAACCTACCCTTCGTCTCCGTCAACAACAGCAACACGTCCAAGATCTCCGCTTCATCAGCGTCTACAACAGCACCACGTTGCCGCCGTCGGCCCAGAACCTCGCCGTCGCCGCCCTCGGCCCAGAACGTCGCCCGCATCTCCTGTCGGTTCAGTTTGACAACGATCTCGGCTTCGACTCCCTCTCTTCGCCACCACAACCACAACCACAACACTCTGACGGAGCCGTCAGCGGAGACACCGACGCCGACTAGTTGTCTCTGTTCTGCAGGTGGTTTAATGGAAGAGGCTTCGAATCGGCGTGCCTCACTGCCTCCCATGTCAACTGTACCCATCCGATAATCAGCCGCGGTTTGGTAACCGCGCGTGTCCTTCAAACGCCCCCTAATGGCTTGGTGCAGGTGGACCTTGGTCCATGGAAGTCTCTTCGCTCCTCTTGGGATGAAGTTGCCGGGTAGTTTGGTTTCGACGACTAGTTGAAATTTGGACGACACGTGAGGATAAAGGACAACATAATTATTACAGAGGAGATTTGTTAATTATGGCAGTATTTGAATCATTCAATGATTTCTCAATCAATGGTTTTCTTATTGGTGATTGATGAACTTCATGGAACTTACTGCGATGCTGCCTGCGGAAAGTTGTGCGTGTCCTTCTCATTTTTTTAAGTCTGCATAGCTTCCAGTTTTACAGTTTTAAAGATCTCTTAAATAACAAAGTTAAAATGGATTATTTTCTTAGATAACTAAGTAAAATGTAAATGATTGAGTAATTAATCATCGCATTTTATGCTCCTATTAGTGTGCACATCAAACAAAACCTATAAACTCACTCATGAATCCCAACTAGAAAGTAGAAAGAACAATAGCCACCCCGTCTCATATCGATCACCAGCTAATTGATCACCATCCTAGAGTTTCTTTATCACCTAGAAAGTGGCTTGAGTAAGCTATGTCAAGAGATGCCACTAATCTGAGCTCAGATCCATATAAAGCTCAAGGAGATGTTGCTGCTTGGGGAAATGGCATCGACATATTAGAGCCCACCAGATTTATGTGTTTTATTCATAATTTTAGTATTTTATTAATTTAGATTGATTGAAAAATTTAAAGAAAACTAGCATGTAAGTCGAACTCATAACCTCCAAACTCCAACTTACAAATAAGAGACTAAGATTACTATTAAATGGTACCGGTACTAATTTATCAGATTTTGCTTGTCTAAATGAACTGCTAAAAAGTGGTACAACCTAACTACTATGCTTGTGCCATTACTTCTTTTCTGTTTTTATCACCTACTCTGTGGAGTTTGGGTCCCAACCCTTCTGTGGTTTATTCAAGGCTTTGTCTCTCTTTTTATCATCAAGTATGGCCTCACAAACTGACACACAAGATGAGATCCCCTTTGACGATGAGGAAATCATTGAAGCTATGTCCGTTAAGTTTGAAGAAGGAGCTGACTTCCTTGATCTGGAAAATGGGATAGATTTACTGGGATTTTTATTGCTGATGAAGAACCTGGGCTTGGAGGGGTCAAAGCTACCCTCATGAGCATCTAGAAGACTCTGGGTCAGATCCGAATCATAAGGGTAAAGAAAAATACCTACAACTTAACAGTGGGTTCTGAAAAGCTAGCCCAGAAACTATTGGAGGAGAGCCCTTGGAATGTTAAGGGTTACTGCTTCTCGATAAGGCATTGGCCCAAATATCATTCTATTGATGATTTTGAAGCCAACAGAGCTACATATTGGATTCAGGCACATGGGATTCCACGCGACCAGCTCAATGTCAACAATGGCAGAAGATTGGGTAATCTCTTGGGTTCAGTTTTAGATGTTGAAGATCCCAGGCTGGTAAGAAACATAGGCTTTCTGAGGTTGCGAGTGGATTTTGATACCAGAAAGCCTTTAGCAACCTTTGTCAATCTCCCAAGAGCGAATTCTAAAGTATCCAGAATCAGATTGCAATATGAGAATCTCATGAATTTCTGTTTCAATTGTGGACGATTGGGTCACGTGAGCACCTCCTGCAAGCACCATATTCATCCTCTTCTCTTAATACTTAGGGAGGTCTATGATCTATCATTGGTGGCAGAACCATTACAGTAACCTGTTTTTACTCAGTCCTTCTTCCCATTGGAATTTCCATATGCTCCGACGACCGGAATTTTTGGCCTGGGAAGCAAACGTGGTGGAAGGTGCAGAAGTTTGAATTCTAGGGATGAGCAACACCCTGATAGGGACCTATTAGTGGGTGCTCATGGGTCTATCAAAGATAGGGATGGCTCAATCTGCTCTGTGGCAACAAAAGAGGACATGTCAACATCTTTTGGGTTCATCCCTAGGCCTAAGTACACTAGTCAGGGACCCAGCATGTTTGACCCTGATGCACATGGGGCTATGTACCAAAATGGCAGTGTCACGAGAGCTTTTGGAGGTCTGTGTATAAGGGATGGGAATTGGGCTGATCCAGAGTGCCTCCCTTCTTGCGCTTTCAAAGAGAAGGAGGACTATTTCAAGTCTAACCCTTTTTCCCCTATCCCCCTGAGAACTGATATTGTGGAGGCAAATAACCAGCCCATGAGACCTAGTTCAGTGAAACTAGTGGAGTTGCCTGCTAATAAAGAAGTAGTGTTAGAGCAGTCCTCTAACACAAGTCTTCATGTGAAGAGAAAGAGGCAGGTAAAGCCCACAGTAGATAAGAATGACTCAATCATCAGTGGGAAGAAATTAAAGGTTGTCCACAGCCCCAGTCATCATCGACTGTCAGCAAGTGGAGGAAAGACTAGGGGAAGAGGAAGGGGTGGTAGAGCTGGAAGAGGAAGAGGGAGAGGAAAAGACGATAAGGGTGAAGCTACTGTTGCTGGAAACTTTGTCTCTGGTGCAAGAGACAATTTAACCGAAGTCCACGTTGCATGGGATTCGATTGTACTGACTGAAGGTATGGAGGGCTTAACCCACCTCCAGGGTTGTGGCGGCTGGCCAAATGCAGCTGCAAGGAATCAATGAATTGTATTGCTTGGAACTGTCAAGGCTTGGGGAAGTCCTTAACAGTATAAACACAACGGGAGATTACTCACTCCCATCGTCCTATGTTTATTTTCCTTGCTGAAACACACAAGAACAGTGATTATGTAAATAAGATTAGAAGTTAGATGGGCTTTTTTGAAGGTTTTAACGTGGATCCTTTGAATACAGCAGGCAGGTTATGTCTTTGGTGGAATTCTGAGTCACGTGTTGAGATTGTGAATTTTTCAAAGTTCTTTATTGATACTTTGATAACTTTACCCAAATCCAATACCCTTAGTAGAATAACTTGGATGTATGGTCCGTCTTATTCGGCGGACAAGGATACTTTTTGGAGTTCATGGAACAATCAAGGAGGTGATGATGTAACCCCTTGGCTAGTAATTGGAGATCTAAATGAGCTGCTATGCCAACATGAAAGGGAGGGTGGTGCCGCTTGGAACCCAAACCGTAGATATTTACTGAGATCCTTTATGAATACTAATTCCCTGTTGGATATTGGGTTTAAAGGGCAAAGGTTCACTTGGGCCCGAAAGGTAGGTGACTTAATTGTTATACAAGAAAGGCTGGATAGGTGCTTAGCCAATCAACACTGGTTATTGGATTGGCCAAATACTTGTCTCACTCACCTCACAAGAATAGGATATGATCATAACCCTATTCTTATGAGTACAAACCCACCTTTGAAGAGACACAAGGTTGCTTTTAAGTTTGAGTCTTTTTGGGCTGATGATTCGGAGGCTGGGCTCTTGATTGAGGAGGACTAGACTTCGGTTTCTACCCTCCCAAATGTAAAAAATTGGACTGCTAATCTCAATCGTTGTCTTTCTAGCTTAAGGAATTGGAGCAAGAAAAGATTCCCTAAGTGTAACAAGTTGGAGATTAAACAATGTCTAGAAGAGTTAGAAACGCTGCAACTACAATGTCCTTTTTCTAGCACTGAGAAACAATAGGAGCTATCCACCAAGTTGGGTTCTCTTTGGTTACGGGAAGAGAAGTACTGGCATCAGAGGTCTAGAATCAAATGGTTAAAATCTGGCGATTCAAATACCAGATTTTTTTCATCTATCTACTATCCACATGAGACAAAGGAACCAGATTTTGAAAATTCAAAATGAAGCAGATGTGTGGGTAGTTGGTGAAAACCTTACCCGGTCTGAGTTTGAAAATCAGTTCAAGAAGATTTTTACAAAATCGGGGTCCTTATTTTGGGGAGATGTTTTTATGGGGGTTTCCCCTATTGTGTTGGAAGACATGAACAACAGGCTATTAGCGCCCTTCTCGCTAGAGGAAGTGAAGGCTGCAGCTAATCAGTTGGGGGACCAGGTGGATTCCCGGGTCTTTTTTACCACAAGTACTGGAATATTGTGAAGGAGGTGGTTTGGGAGACAACAAAGGATTTCATAAACAATTGTGTTAGGCTGATGGAGTTAAACATAACTCACATTGTGCTTATTCCAAAAATCCCCAACTCAGAAAGAACTACCCACTTCCGTCCAATCAGCCTCTGGAACAACTCATACAAGATTCTCTCAAAGCTGCTGGCAAATCGGTTAAAGCTATTGCTGCCTCAATTGATCTCCCCAAACCAGAATGCCTTTGTTCCTGAAAGACAGATCCAAGACAACATCCTTTTGGCACACGAGTCCTATCATTACCTCAAATTAAAAAGGGAAGGAGAAAATTGCGAGCTTGGGCTTAAATTGGACATGAACAAAGCCTATGATCGAGTGGAATGAGATTTTCTAACGGCTGCCCTACTTCGTTTTGGTTTTGCTAGGAGTTGGGTGGACCTAATTATGGCTTGTGTTAGCACTGTGTCTTTCTCTCTTGTACTGAATGGGAATCCTGGGAAGTTCTTTGTCCCTAGTAGGGGCCTCCGATAGGGCAACCCCTTATCCCTTTATTTGTTCCTGATAGTTAACGAAGTGTTTTCCCTTCGCTTGATGAAGGCAGTTGAGGAGAAGTCTCTATTGGGCATAATTTTGAGCAGGGACTGTCCTACGCTATCTCACTTGTTTTTCGTTGATGATGCAATGTTCTTCCTTAAAGCAACTCTATGGAACTGTTGGCAGCTAGTTACGATTTTCAGAGAGTATTGTTTGGCTTCGGGTCAACTAATAAACAATGAGAAGTCTAGTGTGTTTTACACTCCTAATACCTCTCCCTAAATGGCTAGATTGATGTGTGAGCTTCTGGAGTTTGTGAAAGTTGAAGATCCGGGTAACAATCTGGGTCTTCCCACTGTTTGGGGAAAATCAAAGAAAGAGGCACTGTGTTATATTAAGGAAAGGGTGCATAGGAAGCTAGAAGGTTGGAAGCAAAGGTCCCTTTCTCAAGCTAGAAAAGAAGTGCTTATAAAGTCAGTTGCTTTGGCTGTTCCCGCCTACCCTATGGTGTGTTTCAAGTCTCCTACGAGTTTATGTGATGAGATTAATTATGCCCTTGGAAAGCTTTTGGTGGGGATCCGGTCAAAATGATCATAAAATTCACCGGAAACGTTGGGATTTTCTCAGTACTCCCAAATCTGATGGTGGAATGGGTTTCAGGGACTTACATCATTTTAATCTTGCCTTACTGACCAAGCAGTGTTGGCGGTTAGTTCAGGATCCTACCTCTTTATGGGCCCGTGTTCTCAAGGCAAGATATTTTCCGAATTGTTATTTCTTTGAGGCTGTTAAAGGTTATCGTGCTTCTTGGAGTTGGTCTAGCTTGTGGGATGCTAAGGATTTTCTAATAAATGGCAGCAGCTGGCAAGTCATCAATGGCTATTCCATTAACATATGGAAAGATAGATGGTTATGGTTACCCCCCCCCCCCCCCTCATTGTGGATTATTGGGTACTAATGCGGCACCACCACGTAATGTACCTACTTTGGTCAGTTCCTTGATTGACAGGGACACTCATAATTGGTCTCTGGATAGCATCATTCATCTCATAAATCCTAATGGGGTAGCAGCGATTATGTCAATCCCAATTGGGGATGGGGAGGGTCAAGATCGCTTGATTTGGCCCTGGAATAAGAATGGAACCTATAATGTTAGTTCTGGCTACCATTGGATTCACAGAGACATATCTTACTCCCTCAATCATGGTATTAGCCCTTCTCACATGATCAATTCGCTTGTTTGGAAGTCGGTTTGGAAGTTGAACACTCTTCCTAAAGTTAAACTTTTCCTCTGGAGAGTTTTAAATGGGGCAGCTCCTACTATGCAGGCCTTATACAAAAGAAGGGTAGTAAGCAATCCACTATGGAAGTTTTGAACATCTATTGTTATTATGCACATGGGTTGATAAGGTATGGTTTGGCTCTCCCCTAGGCATCAAGGTAGACAAACAGAAAATTACTACCTTTGATAGGTGGCTACTTCAATTCATCAACATTACTTTCAACAAGAGTGAAAAAAGAAAGGTACTCACCTTGATCAGTTTCATTGCTAGGAACATTTGGAAGGCTAGATGTGCCTTTGTCTACCAACATAAACCTGTGTCACCAAGTTGTACAATAGGGGCTGTTGTCGGCCTCGCATCTGATTTTATTGATGCCACTACTAATCTTCCAGCTGCAGTAAATACTAGTACTGATTTGGTCACTTCGATTAAGTGGTTAGCCCCTCCAATCGACTTTGTTAAGGTAAACTGCGATGCCGCATGGAAACTCCCCTCCTCAACTGGTCTTGGAGTGGTGATCTGAAGCCATATGGGGTTGGTTTTGGGTGGCTCCGCCGTGTCGGCTGTCTGCGGCACTGTGGCCATTGTCGAAGCTAAATCGATTCTCTCTGGTGTCAAACTTGCCTTAACAATGAATTTGAAAAAAGTAAAGATTGAATCAGACTCCAAAGAAGTTATCTCAGATTTGAATTCTTCTAGTTCTTGCAAAAACTGGAGAATTTACTCGATTATAGCTCAAATTAGAAGGCGTTGTATGGGTTTTGATGATTATAGTTGGGACTGGGTTCCCCGTGAAGCGAACCAAGCCCCTCATTCAGCAGCTTCGCTTGCCATCCTGTCCGTGGGTCCTCTGCGATGGGTTGATCAGCCACCACCTTCCCTCTCTCTTTTTCTACGCAATGATGGCCTCCCCTGTCTTCACGCAGCGGAGCTGTAACTGGTTTCTTTTTTCTGGTTTCATTGGCATTTTTATTTTTATTTTTTCTGGGTTTGCTTCCAGTTTCTATGTCCTTGTCGGACTTAGTTGGCAATTATTCCTTTCTTAGTTGTATGCTTCCTGGGCCACAGCTACTTTGTTGTGGTCTCTTGCTTAGGCTCTGCCCTTAATGAGAAATATCCATTTCCAAAAAAAAAAAAGTGGTACAACCTTTCAAAAAAAAAAAAAAAAAGTGGTACAAGTTAAAGAGGAGAAAAAGCTAGAGAGATAATGTCTCCCCTCTCACTAGAATTAAGAACCCCATCTCCCCTGCCCAACTTGCCTGAATCTAGCAAACAATTACAAACAACTCGATACTTTCATTCATGCGACTAGATGGAATTGATAACTCCACGAAGGGAGCAATCTTCTCTGTGCTTTGGTTCAACTCATTTGGAGTTTTGAACCTAAAAAGAGTCAGATTCTTGACCCTATGCTTGCTGTCTTTTCCATACCTAGTCCATATATGCTATTTGTTAGTTCCCTGTTTACTTTAGGCTCAGTCAATATTTCCATCTACTGTTAGTAGTTTTGTTCCCTCTAGTGGTTTGTTAAGAGCACAGTCTCTTTTTATTCAATGATGGCTTCTTCTTCTTCAAACATTGGTGAAGAGATTCCTTTTGATGATGAGGAAATCATTGAGGCTCTGTCCATTAACTTCGAGAGTAGTGTTGATTTCATAGATTTCAAATATGGGATCAATCTTATAGGCATACTTATTGCTGATGAAGAGCCCGGGCTGAGAGGAGTCAAGGCAGTCCTGATAAGCATTTGGAAAGCTCTAGGCCAAATCAGAATCATCAAAATTCAGAAGAATGTTCACTCTCTAACTGTTGCCCCTAGAATATCAAGGGATACTGCTTTACTGTGTGCCATTGGCCCTCTTTTCACTCATTTGATGACATCAATCCCTACCGTACATGCTACCTTTTGGATACATGCACATAGGATCCCAATAGACCAGATCTCTGTGGCTAATGGCAAGAAGCTGGGCAACTTATTGGGCTCTGTCATTGAAGTTGAGGATCCCTTAGTTTCTGGTAATCGAGGGTTTCTCAGACTAAGAGTGGATTTTGATGCTAGAGGACCACTTACAACTTTTTGCCAAATTCCAAGAACTAACTCCTTGAAGACAAAGATCAAACTTAGATATGAGAATTTGAAATGCTTCTACTTCAAATGTGGAAGACTTGGCCATATGATTACTGCATGCAAATACTAAGTAAATCCTATCTTGTTGAAAGTGGGGGTTGTCTATGATGATAACCTGGTTGTAAAACCTCTCCCAAAGACGGTGTACTAAAGCACACTTTCCACCGGAATTTCCCTATGCTCCGACGATCGGTATATTCTGACGAAGTAGGAAAGAGATATCAAACAAATTCAAATACATGGGTGTCAGCCCTGATATGACTAAAGCTGCTTGCGTTAAGGACAAGTCTCAGTTTGAACTCTGCTCTAGGCTAGACAGCGATGGCTCATCCAAGCCTCAACTCCCGGTAAGGCGTGAGAAAAAAATTCAAAAGAAATGGATTGACATGTAGGATCCGGACACACATGGCTCTATGTATCGAAATGGGAATATTACCGTTGCTTTGACTGGGCTGAGCATTAAGCCCAATTCTTAGGCCGAACCTCAATGCATACCCTTGGGTTTTCAAGAACAAGGAGGATTTTTTTGGAGCAAATCCAATGTTTCCTGTCTCGGGCTACATAGATACTGAAAGTGAGCCCACCACTACTATACCAGCTCCCACCTCTTTGAAAATCGCTCACCATCTCCTGACTCTCCTCCCTCAGATCAGAAACAAAAAACATGCTTGCTTCATTGTGAGGGTAGAGGTGCTTCCTCTCAGAACAAATAGGCAAAAAAGATCTACAGTCCTGAGCTGTTAATGGGTAGTATAAGAGAGAGAGGTAGGGGCAGAGGAAGGGGAAAGAAGAGAAGCAGGAGGATGCTGAGCTTATTAAGGTTAAATCGGTGGTTGGAATAAGGGAAGGAAAGAGAGGCAGAGGCTTTCGAGCAGGAACAAGCAGGGATTCTTTCTTGTCTGATAGCTCCACTAATATAAATGTTGGATCTGGTATCTCAGAAAATGATATTTGTAACCATGGTGCTATGTTTTCTTTGAAAGAAGGTATGGAGGATTTAACCTACCTCCAGGGTTGTGGTGGCTGCCCAAATTCAGCTGCAAGGGATCAATGAATTACATCTCTTGGAACTGTCAAGGCTTGGGGAAGTCTTTGACAGTACAAACCTTAAGGGAAGTAACCCAATCTCATAGTCCTTTGTTTATTTTTCTTTCGGAGACACATCAGAATGGCCATTTTGTTAATAACATTCGAAGACGTTTTAGTTACTATAAGGGGTTCAACGTTGAACCCATTAACACATTTGGTGGACTCAATCTATGGTGGAAACCTGAATTTTTTGTCGAAATCAAGAACCACTCAAAGCACTTCATTGACACCATGGTTACCAAGCCCGGATAAACTCGGTTCAGGATCACCTGGATATACATCCCCCCTACAATGAAGATAAGGAAGACTTCTGGCTTTCTTGGAATGACAGGAATTGGAAAGATGGGACACCATGGCTGGCTATAGGAGACATGAACGAGCTAGTGAGTCAACATGAAAAAGAAGGTGGAGCTACTGGGGATTCAAATCGAAGAATTTCTTTAAGAGATTTCCAGAACTCAAATTTGCTTTAAGATATTTGGTTCAAGGGATAGAGTTTTACTTGGGTTAGGAAAGTGGATGGAGAAGTTATCCTACATGAAAGGCTTTATCGCAGTCTACTGGATGAGAATTGGCTATTATCTTGGCCAGATTCCATGTTGACTCATCTGACTAAGGTGGGGTCAAATCATAATCCACTCCTTTTTGAAATCAATCATGTTATTATTAAGCCGAAACCATCTTTCAAGTTTGAGGCACATTGGGCTGAATACCTAGATTGTCAAGCTATAATTAAGGATAATTGGAAGAATTATGTTATCTCTTCAAACGTCTCCTTATGGTCCCTCTAATTTATCCAGATGCAAGGTCAAGTTGAGTAAATAGAGTAAATCTCGATATCCCAAATGCACACATTCAGAGATCAAAAGCTGTCTTATTGATCTTGAGGACCTTCAAGCCTCTGCTCCTTTCACAAGCATTGAACAACAACTAGAGATTACCAACAGATTAAGTTCGTTGTAGAGGATTGATGAGCAATATTGGCACCAACGATCTAGGGTACACTGGCTAAAAGTTGGCGATTCCAACTCACACTTTTCCCACCTTTTTACTATTCATCATAGACAAAGGAATCAAATTCTTGGGTCCAGAACGATGATGGGGTTTAGGTGATCGGAGAAAGGATTATCATGAGAGAATTTGAAGTCCAATTTAAGAATCTCTTCTATAGTCAGGGCACTCGTCCATGGGGTGATGCTCTTTTGGGGGTTGATCAGTTGGTTTCCAATTATATGAATGACAATTTAACATGTCCCTTCAACCTTGAGGAAGAAAAAGAGGCTGCCTACCAACTCGAAGCTTTGAAACCAATAGGATCCGATGGATTCCTGGGTCTTTTCTATCATAAGTATTGGAGCATTGTAAATGAGATTGTTTGGGCTACATCCAGGGACTTTGAGGTAAATAGAATTAGACTTGGGGCTCTAAACAAAACGCACATCGTTCTTGTTGGAGGTGAAAAATTTCGTAAAGGAGTTTGACCCAACAATTAATGCGGACTGGAGCGGGAGCTGACCTGGGAACAATCGAGAAGCTTCCCTCGAGTGTTGACCTGGAGTTTGACCGTCGGCTCGAGGAGGAGGGGGGGTACCTGCAGAAAACCCTCCGATGCCTAAGTCAGTACGTTTCTTAGTAGTGGAGTTGAGATAATTGGAATTCGATGGATTACCTGGACGTCAAGCTTCCTTTATATAGGCGATGACTTACTTCGGGAACAAGCCGCCATTATTTCTGCTTTGATGGCAGCATTTATTTACACACTTATAATGACAATTATTGCTGCACTAATAACAGTTAATCATTGTGTACTTACTACCGTCATTCATTGCGTATTTATGATAGTCATTCATTACGCACTTATAATCATAATCATTGTGCGTAGTTATTGTCGTAATAATCGCCGCATTCATGACTGAAATTTAACGTCATACTAACTGCGGAGTTAATCGCCTTAATTGCAGGCCCAGCAGAATTTTCCCACTCCCACAATGCCCCCAAATTTTCTCTTTGGACACTCATCCTAAGAGGAAATTTCCATTCTCTGGCTGCTTCAAATCTTGCCTTGAATATTTCCTCGAGCCCTGACCGTCCCGATTCTTTCCTCGAGCCTTGGCCGCCCCGATTCTTTCCTCAGGCCCTGGCCGCCCCGATTCTTTCCTCGGGCCCTGGCCTTCCTAGCCGCCCCGAATCTTTCCTCGGGCCCTGGCAGCCCTGAATATTTCCTCGGGCCCTGGCCGCCTCGATTCTTTCCTCTAGGCGAAGATTCATTTTCAGCATGAGACATGGAATTGCCCCCATTTCCCTTTGAATCTGATCAACAACATTTTATTCTCCTTGGCCACCGGCCTTGGGTATTTACTCTGGCCACCAGCTTGACACATACATTTCAACAACTGACCACAAATATATTTCAAATATAAAAGGAAAAAGTCAGAATATGATTACTAAAGGAAAGAACGCTAGTCTACGTTACCCACACTTTTGTCACTTCGAGGCTTGTATTCCATCACTCCCAGTCCTTAGTGACAGAAATGGAATCCCATCAGGGGCAGCTCCCGCCATCACTTTTTAGGGATAAGTGTTTCCCACAGACGGTGCCACTTGTTGGAGGTGAAAAATTTCGTAGAGGAGTTTGACCCAACAATTAATGCGGACTGGAGCGGGAGCTGACCTGGGAACAATCGAGAAGCTTCCCTCGAGTGTTGACCTGGAGTTTGACCGTCGGCTCGAGGAGGAGGGGGGGTACCTGCAGAAAACGCTCCGATGCCTAAGTCAGTACATTTCTTAGTAGTGGAGTTGAGATAATTGGAATTCGATAGATTACCTAGACGTCAAGCCTCCTTTATATAGGCGATGACTTACTTCGGGAACAAGCCGCCATTATTTCTGCTTTGATGGCAGCATTTATTTACACACTTATAATGACAATTATTGCTGCACTAATAACAGTTAATCATTGTGTACTTACTACCGTCATTCATTGCGTATTTATGATAGTCATTCATTACGCACTTATAATCATAATCATTGTGCGTAGTTATTGTCGTAATAATCGCCGCATTCATGACTGAAATTTAACGCCATACTAACTTCGGAGTTAATCGCCTTAATTGCAGGCCCAGCAGAATTTTCCCACTCCCACAATGCCCCCAAATTTTCTCTTTGGACACTCATCCTAAGAGGAAATTTCCATTCTCTGGCTGCTTCAAATCTTGCCTTGAATATTTCCTCGAGCCCTGACCGTCCCGATTCTTTCCTCGAGCCTTGGCCGCCCCGATTCTTTCCTCAGGCCCTGGCCGCCCCGATTCTTTCCTCGGGCCCTGGCCTTCCTAGCCGCCCCGAATCTTTCCTCGGGCCCTGGCAGCCCTGAATATTTCCTCGGGCCCTGGCCGCCTCGATTCTTTCCTCTAGGCGAAGATTCATTTTCAGCATGAGACATGGAATTGCCCCCATTTCCCTTTGAATCTGATCAACAACATTTTATTCTCCTTGGCCACCGGCCTTGGGTATTTACTCTGGCCACCAGCTTGACACATACATTTCAACAACTGACCACAAATATATTTCAAATATAAAAGGAAAAAGTCAGAATATGATTACTAAAGGAAAGAACGCTAGTCTACGTTACCCACACTTTTGTCACTTCGAGGCTTGTATTCCATCACTCCCAGTCCTTAGTGACAGAAATGGAATCCCATCAGGGGCAGCTCCCGCCATCACTTTTTAGGGATAAGTGTTTCCCACAGACGGTGCCACTTGTTGGAGGTGAAAAATTTCGTAGAGGAGTTTGACCCAACAATTAATGCGGACTGGAGCGGGAGCTGACCTGGGAACAATCGAGAAGCTTCCCTCGAGTGTTGACCTGGAGTTTGACCGTCGGCTCGAGGAGGAGGGGGGTACCTGCAGAAAACGCTCCGATGCCTAAGTCAGTACATTTCTTAGTAGTGGAGTTGAGATAATTGGAATTCGATAGATTACCTAGACGTCAAGCCTCCTTTATATAGGCGATGACTTACTTCGGGAACAAGCCGCCATTATTTCTGCTTTGATGGCAGCATTTATTTACACACTTATAATGACAATTATTGCTGCACTAATAACAGTTAATCATTGTGTACTTACTACCGTCATTCATTGCGTATTTATGATAGTCATTCATTACGCACTTATAATCATAATCATTGTGCGTAGTTATTGTCGTAATAATCGCCGCATTCATGACTGAAATTTAACGCCATACTAACTTCGGAGTTAATCGCCTTAATTGCAGGCCCAGCATAATTTTCCCACTCCCACAGTTCTGATTCCTAAGATCCTAAACCCTGAGAAGACCATGTACTTCAGGCCCATCAACCTATGCAACAACTCCTACAAGATACTATCCAAGCTACTAGCTAACAGGCTAAAAGCAATCCTCCCCCAGATCATCTCAACAAACCAAAATGCTTTTGTCCCGGATCGCCAAATTCAACACAACATCTTGCTAGCAGGCGAAACATATCACTATCTTCTTTTAAAGAGAGAGGGTGGAAATCATGAATTTGGACTAAAGCTAGACATGAACAAAGCATATGACAGAGTCGAATGGGATTTCCTGGAGGCTGCTTTACTTCGCTTTGTTTCTCCTAGACATGGGTTACTTTGGTGATGAACTGTGTCTTTCTCTATTGTGTTGAATGGAAGCCCGGGATCTTTTGTCAAGCCTAGCAGGGGTCTCAGACAGGGAGACCCCCTTTCACCTTATCTCTTCTTGATTATTAGTGAAGTTATTTCACTAAGACTAACCAAGGCTGTATCTATTGGAAATATTAAAGGTGTCAAACTGAGTAGAAGGGGCCCTATGGTTTCCCACCTTTTCTTCACAGATGATTCCCTCTTTTTTATGAAAGCTACTCTTTTTTTTTTGGTTCTGCATCTTTGGCAGAAGCAAAGGCAAATTTAGATGGAATTGATTCTGCATTGCATCTTAACCTTTCAAAGGTGATAGATGAATCTGATGCTTTAGAAATAATTTCAGAAATTCAATCAAAAAAGAAGAGTAGAGATTGGACTACCTATCTTCTTATTGAAGAAATTAGGAGGAGGAGTCTTCTATTCTCTGAGATTTGCTGGAGTTGGACTTCCCGTGAAGCGAATGCAACCGCCCATGCTGCGGCCTCGATTGCCAAAGGGACGGTGGGTCTTCACAGATGGGCTAGTATGCCACCACCATCCTTGCTTCGTGTTCTTAAGACTGATGGACTCCCCTGTCCTCCTGTTTAATTGTTTCTATTTTCTGGTTATGTCCAGGCTCTTTACTCTCGAATGCCTTGTTTAACTGGGAACTAGATGGAGATGTTAATGCCTTCCATTTCTTTGTATCTGTTTTTGGGCTTCGGTTTTCTGGACTCGCTGAGCTTGTCCCTTAATGAAACTTCTCAAAAAAAAACTTGAAAAAATAAAAATACGGGTAGAGACCGCCCACCCCGCGGACCCGAACCTATTTCGCTCCGCTTATAGTGTCATTAGTGTGTGTGTTTGAACCTGTTTCAAAGCTCAGACTAGAAATTCAAGAAATTGCGGGAACCACAAAATCCAAAGAGACTGAAAATACAAGGATGGAACATAAGTTTCTGGAGAATGGGGATTGCAGTATATGGATCAATCCCTACTGGGCAAATATCATGAATAATGAAACAAACTCCAGACTTTTGGTTACGCAGTGAAAATCTCAAAATATGAGATTAAAAACACTGCGGGGCTCTTACTCTTGAGAACCCAAAATAAAGATCATCATATTGAAAAGGATATGTTCTTTTACAAACTTTGAATAGCGCTAGCTTGGCTATAAGATTCACACCAAATCTAATACAAAGTTTGTCTTCGTTCTTGAACTCCTTCTCTTGATCAATCTTCAAATCTTGTTCTTCTTTCTTCACCGTCTCTCTACTGATCTTGAGAAAGTATGATGCATATGAAACTATGATTACCAACGCTTATACATGGAACAAGTGTTATGACTCTTTGTGAAGACACAAAATTCAAACAATCATGCAAGACTCTATCAAAATTCTTGCCTCACCAAAAGTGCACGTTTTTGCCATGCATATCTTCTGAAATATATCAAGCACTCACGGCAAAAACCTCTCCACCAAGATTCTACCCTAATTCTCTTTTAATTAGGAAAGTAACTTTCCATATAAGAAATCCAATCAATCTTAAAGAAAATCAATTAGGAATAGACAAGTCCTAAAAACCCTAAGGCATCAACACCACGATTTTAACACTCAGAAAAATCTTTTAAAGACATAAATACATAAAACCTAAAACCAACTTTCCAAAATCGGACTCCACATAAAACTGACAGCTGACTCGGGGATTGCAACACACACTGCAATCCCATGCATATGCAGATGCAATTACCTGTGACTCTCCGAGATCAGTAAAGGACTTTGTCATAGTTTTGTATGGGAATGCCAATACGATACGTACAAGAATTGTACTTACAGAGACTCTAACTGAAACAAGCAGATTATCCCCATTAAATTTCCCAACAATCTCTAATCCCACACAAAATGGTGAGAACCTCTTCCCTCACACCCAGAAGCAAATTCTTCTTGAGAAAACACAGAAAATGGCCAGTCTCACCCTACAACACCAAATGGCACACACTCTTCAATCAACACCAAGCACTCCAAACCCTCAAACACTCCCCACTAAACCCACCCCAAAACCTTCTCTCCACACTCATCCACTCTTTCAAAACCTTCAACTCTGACCCAACCCCTGAAGCTTACGACTTTGTCCTCAAAACCCTAACTAAAACCTCACAACTGACCCGCATCCCTTCTGTTCTTGACCGCCTTGAATCTGTAGAAAAATTCCACACACCCGAATCGATTTTCGCCAATCTGATTAGATTTTATGGCAGTGCCAATCGAATTGGGGATGCCATTGATGTTTTCTACAGGATTCCCAAGTTCAGGTGTGACCCTTCTGCCGTTTCACTCAATTCTTTGTTGTATGTGCTTTGTGGGAGTAGTGAAGGTCTTAAAATGGTGCCCCAGATTTTGTTGAACAGCCGAGCTATGGGGATTAGGCTAGAAGAGTCGAGCTTTCGGATTTTAATCACTGCATTGTGTGGAATTGGAAGGGTTGGGTATGCCATTGAGATAATGAAGTGCATGATCAGAAATGGGTATGATTTGGATGTAAAGATTTGCTCTTTGGTGCTGTCATCATTGTGTGAGCAAGAGGGTTTTGCTGCTTTGGAGGTTGTGGGTTTTGTGGAAGAAATGAAGAGAGTTGGGTTTTGTGCTGGGATGATGGACTATTCAAATGTGATTAGGCTTTTGGTGAAACAGGGGAAGGGTTTGGATGCTTTGAGGGTTTTGGGGAAGATGAAAGTGGAGGGAATGAAGCCTGATGTTGTTTGTTATACCATGGTTTTACATGGGGTTATTGCAGATGGGGATTACAGGAATGCGGATAAGGTGTTCGATGAATTGCTTGTGTTGGGTTTGGTTCCTGATGTTTGTACTTACAATGTTTATATAAATGGGTTGTGTAAGCAGAACAATGTGGAAGCTGGAATAAAGATGATTACTTGTATGGAAGAGTTGGGGTGCAAGCCGAATTTGATTACTTATAACATGTTGTTGAAGGCGTTATGTAAGAATGGGGAGCTGGGTCGGGCGAAGGAGCTTGTGAGTGAGATGACCTTAAAGGGTGTTGGGGTAAACTTGCAGACACATAGAATTATGCTGGATGGTCTGTTTTGTAAAGGTGACATTGATGAAGCTTGTATCTTTATGGAGGAAATGTCGGATAAGTTTCTCTGTCGTTGTTGTTCGGCATATGATGATGTTATCTTTGGGTTGTGCCAGAGGGGTTTTGTTTGTAAAGCAATGGATTTGCTGCTGAAAATGGTTGACAAGAATGTTGCGCCCGGGGCAAGAGCTTGGGAAGCACTACTTCTTAGCTCAGGAACTGGACCTTGCTTAGTAGAGACTACTTGGACTGGTTTAGTGAACCCAATTGAAGTCGATTGACTTCACTACGTCACCTACACAAACATTGTGTAATCACAACTATAGTTTATTCTCTTCACCTCCACTATGGACGCCGAAACAGACGTTATTGCTATTGAGATAGAATTGTATGATCAATAATGAGTACATTTAGACATGAAGTTTGATCTTTAATACTGTTTCCACTCTATCTGTAAACAAAAGGATTCAGCTGGTTTTGTGGTCTTGGGGTTTTCTGGAAAAAAAAAAAAGAATAAACTTGGGTTTGACACTGGTGGACTATTCTAATATGATTAAGTTTTGGTGAAACAAGGCAAGGGTCTGTATACTTTCGTTATGATGGGTAAGAAGGAAAGTGGAGGGAATTACACCTTCTAGCTTCTACCATGGTTTTACACGGTGTATTTGTGAAAGATAAGTATGGAGAGCAGATGAGCTGTTTGTTATATCATAGTTTTACATGGTTTTATTGTAGATGGGGATTACAAGAATGCAGATAAGGTGCTTGATGAATCACTCGTGTTGAGTTGATTCCAGATGTTCATACTTACTATGTGTATGGGTTGTGAGCCCAATGACCTTAAAGGTGTTGACTGTGGAAAATTCGCAGATATGTAGGATTATATGCTGGATGGTACCAATGACACCAATGACCTTAAAGGTGTTGACTGTTGAAAATTAGCAGATATGTAGAATTATATTCTGGGTGGTATGTTTCGTGAAGGTGACATCAATGAAGCTCGTCTCTTTATGGAGGAAATGTTGTTTTGACTTTTGATGAGATAATCAATGGGTTCTGTTGAAGGCCTTTGATTTGTAAAGCAATGAACTTGGTGAAGAAAAATGGTTGACAAGAGAGTTTTTCCTGGGGGCTTGGGAAGCACTACTCTGTAGTTCAGGGTCTGAAACTTGTTTAGTAGAGACTACTTGCGTCAGCTTGGTAAAACTAGTTGAAGTTGATGGACTTCAGTTACACGTGCAATACAATAGTTTTAGCTGGTGTATTGAACTGAATCCACAATTAAAGTTCACATACACAATGCAAAGGAACAGACGTTATTGCTATTGGGATAAAGAATTACAAGATCAGTAATGGGTATGGTTTAGATGTGAGAATTTTTAGTTGATATGTCATCACTGTGTTGGGTTTTGTCCTGGTATGATGGACCACTTTGGTGAAACAAGGTACTACTTGGATGCTTCAAATGTTTTGTACTAAATGCAAGTGGAGGGAATTAAACCTCATATTGTTTGGTATATATACGCCTATACCATGGTTTTACAAGGTGTTATTGCAGACGGGAATTAAGGAAAGCAGTTGAATTGTTTGATGTTTGTACAATGTGTATTTGAATGGTTAGTGTAAGCAAAATAATTTGGAAACTGAATTGGAGATGATTTCTCGTATGGAACAGTAGGGGTTTTAATTACTAATAACATTTTGTTCAAGGCCATGAGTTATATGACTCCAAAGGGTGCTAGAGTGGGCTTGCCAAAACGTAAGAGTATGCTGGATGGTCTATTTCGTAAACTTGATGTCCACAAAGCTTGTATTTCAACGGAGGAAATGCGACTTCAGTTGTTCTGCATTTCGACAAACGATGAGATAATTCATGTATTGTGCCAAAGGGGGCCTGGTCTGTATTCTGTAACGTACTGGAATTACTGAAGAAAGTGGTTGACAAGAACATTGCGCTGAGGGCAAGGCCTTGGGAAGCACTAGTCTTTAGCTCAGGATCTCATCACTAGACTACTCGGCCTAGTTTGGTAAAAGCCCATTGAAGCTAGTTATTGACTCCACCTATACATGACAATGCGTTGGTTCCTTTAGTGAAAACAATGCGTTGGTTTTAGTTGGTGTAGTGAATCCATAACAACAGGTGATTGATTTCAACTATACAATGCAAAGGTGAAGATGAAGTTGCTCCTTCCATGTGCATCAGATGCCTTTTCTTTTATCCTTTTTCTGAAGTTGGGCAATTTAGCCTGACTTAGCTCACTGCACTTTTGCTGGCCGTTTGTTCATTTCAGTGTCCAAGAATGTTTGGCAGAGAGACTTGTAAGTACATCTCTACCATTACCAACCTATAATCACTGTCTCTTCTGTCCTTACTTGCTATGTGCCCATGTTGGTGTTTTGTAGCTGTTGGCTTTTTCTTTACCAGAACCGCTTTGCTTGAAGTGATAGCTTAGTTGACATAGATCAGTTGGTAGAAAATTCCAACTAAGGTGACGAATCTATCGCCTTGTTGGGTAATATCGAGTTGATTTTTGTACCACATTGTTCCAAAATTACTTGAAATAAAGTTTAGAAGATAAGATTTATCCGTTTAAGTTTGCTACCATCCTCTGATAAGTTGCACCCGAGTTCAAAACAGTGTTATGGATTTTCTTTTAATCACTAGTTAAGCATGGCCCATAGGAACCAAATCTTCTACTTTCTGATTCAATCTGAATTTTCAAGTCAATGATCTTCAAAACTTTCAGAGAAAGCGGTGCTGGATATGATTTGCTCAGTTAAGTCTATCTTCTGTGTGGAAAGCATTGCAGCCATTTGGTTTACTCAGAAAGAAACCAACAAATGAAAAGGGAAGAGAAACAATTTGCTCGCTTTAACACTTTTTTCAGTGATATGATTGAGGCATCAAAAGATTCCTGTTTGTCTTCTTGAGGTGTCTTCTTTTCAGAAATTTAAAATATTGTCGGTGTCAAAAGGGTTTAGCTCTGCGGTGGGCAAAACTTTCTGTAGTGACCATATTAACTCCTAAAATTCTATAGTTCTTGAAAGTAATAAAATTCTGTACTCAGGAGCGGCTAGATTAAACATTGTTTGTGGTTTAGGAACTGGACAGAAGGAAGTGCCCAAAGGACTAAACAGAGACAGATAGTATGGGAAATTTCTATCATGCTTCTGTAGATACTATGCTGCACGCAACATATGTCATATTCCAGTTTTGGTAAAAGTTGATCATCTTTTCGGCAACTTATCCAAAACTTGGACCTGTTTATCTAAGAAAATGATCACCCTACCAAAAACTTGATTCTACTGATTAAAAGTAGATCAATAGCATCGCGAGTTTGGTGTCGATCAATAGCATGCATGTTGTACAACATAGTAGGACTATGTATCGCCTAAAAATTAAGATGGCATGTTGTACAACACTACAACATAATAGGAACTCATAAAGGCCGGTGTTTCTCTGGTGGTTGCAGCAATTAAGTAGTCAATTCTATCAGAATTCACCCATAAGTTCCACAACTGTCCTCGGAAAACCATCGACCCGTAATGTAACTTTCAGCTCTTGCTTAGCTCTCATCATTATTGGCACAAAATTGACAGCACTGAATTTGCAATGCAATCCCCACGCACCCTGGGGCCTCTCCCCACCATAAACAATATCAAGGGCTCCAAAAAAATTTTAAAAAATGAAGAGATAAAGTTAGACCCAGTGAGAACTGTGAAAGTATCCACTTTCTTTTCCTCTTTGTTTAATTCATCTCAACAAAATAATACTTCTCAGAAAAAAATTCTCAACAAAATAATCAATAACAGTTAATATTGCTAAACCATCATTGATAATGATATTAATGTATTAGCCATTATAGAGAGATCTGCTAGCTCCATGGTTTCTCCTTTTCAAAAGCATCATGCATTTCCACATGTGGAAAGCTATCCTCATACTCGGGACGATGACATGTTATAGAAAAAAGGTATAAAGTATCAGATTGCTTGTTAGATCATGGTTGGAACCCAAAATTAAAGCATTCTATGCATTGATAATATATATGTATCGACAGCATCAAAACGAGTTTGAGGATGGAGAGGAGTTTGAGAGAGAGAGAGAGAGAGCAATTTGCTCATAACTCGGTGGTTAATTATATGCCATCATTTGTTGGCAAAATCATAAGTTACCCTACCAAAACCTTCACCTGCAAAAACACATGCATTAGCTCTTCGTCTCTTTATCGGTACCATACCATAACCATCCTACTATCTTGGGATTTTTGTTTCTCCACACCAATATATATTCTACCCACTTTTTTTTATATGTGTTTATTGAGGCTGTATTTATCTGCTACTACAGAGCTGATCAGACTGTTAATAAAGAAAACTCATAAATCATGACCCACCTGAAATTACTGATCGAAGCTTCTGCATTTCGATTTGAACGGAATTATCTGCATGCATGATTCTTCTGCGCTCATACTAATTAAGGTGTAGTGGTCATGATGGGGAAGGGGGGCACATGAAGAACTAACTCACTGCAGGATCATGCATATATATGATTTCCCATATCAACAAACTAAAAGTGGGGAAACTTTTAATTCCAGGTAGAGAAAGAATGCGCATGAGTTAGAAATGCACGTGCCCTGCTTCTCCATCTTGCTCAACTCACACCTTCATATTTATCTCATCTGGCTCAGTTCACACCTTCAGATTTGTTCTCCCCTTCTCTTCTCATACAGAACCTGGGGGGGGGGGGGGGGGGGGGGGTAAGGGGGGGGGAGAGAGAGAGAGAGATTCTGAGAGAGAGAGGGAGAGAGAGGAAGAAATGGTGAGTAGTTTGTGACACCCATGATCTGCATTGGCTGTCCTGGTAGCACACCCATTTATAACAAGAGGCAAATGAGTGAGGTGTGTATAAAGAGTGGGTATGGAGAGAAAGAGAGCAAGAAGATATTGCAAATCTTAGTTGGGTGTGGGACCCTTTCTAATATGAGTTTAGGTTTGAGGTCCAAACAGCTTGTGAAACCTTACAGGACCACCCCATCACTTTGCTAGCTACTACTACAATATTTTCCAATATGGTCAGAAACTAAAATTAATTATAGTGCATCTGGTATTGGTAACAAACTTGCTATTTCTCTAAATTATCTATGCTGATACCACCTTGCATCAACAATGGTGATCACCAGTGCATTTCCTTGGCAGTACCCTTAATTTTTTGCCTTTTACATTGTGACCAAATTTCTTAACGAGAATATGGGATGATGATCACTGTCCATAGAAACCCTTTGTGTTTAAAATAAAACAAAGATTTTGGATTATATATGCACATAAGACAGTACCTTTCCAACCAGATACACAAAATCAATATATTAGAACTAAGCCCTAGCAAAGTGTGTTTCTGTACTCTCAACTAGTTCACTCGTAATTTGATGAAACTAACAAAGTTGCAATTAATTAAGGGATAGTGCGTTAGAGCTGTCATTGTCATCATTTTTATTAATACATAACGAAGTAGGTATTCACATTAGTTTTAAGATCTTAGGGGTACTGGCTGCATTAGTTTTTATTAATAACTACCTGCACTTATTTGAGCAATTCAGCGCCATTAACAGTACTACTGCTCCTAGCTGCACAAGAGGCTGCAATGGATATCACAGGCTTCTTGCCTTTCATTCAACTACCGCAGCTGTTCTACAGTCTTAGCTCCTCCACTACAAGTTACCTGATTAGGTCAGATTAATTTCCATCTGAATACTATCGCCTCGATAATTAGTAAAATATATAGATATTTTACACTTGGCTAGGTGAACTTAATGAGCATCGACTCTACCGGAGAAAGCCACCTTTAGTGTTTCCGGGAAGAACTGACTTGGCGTGGGAGTAAATATTATCTATCATCACTGGCCAATCTATATAGGAGCAAATTGAGTCTATCGCCCTCGGCAACAAAAATTTTCTAATCAGTGTAACTTGCGCACCGTACTAGCTGGTACGTCATGAATGTTTTACTCTAACTAAATTTTCCTTAAGGTGGGAGAGGAAGGTACGTAGTCGGATATAAAACGCTACTGCGCTACCCCCTAAGCGTCACGAAACCTGAATTTTCCTGCATAGTACTAAGAAATGGACATCCATATGTGTTGCAATCCTAAGAGGGACATCAATTTCAAGATTCCATGACATTTGCGACAGTGGTTTGTCTGAGGTCCTTATTACCTGAGAGGGCTGCTGCTTTGCCACAGAAATGCGCGTGTTATCCATCAGTCTTCATCATCAACATTACACCTGTCTCAACTCATGCGACAAATTCGTTTCCGATACAACAAAGACTGTAGGAATTTTTTTTTTTGGGTCAACATAGACTGTAAGTATGGTGAAGAAGACACAAAATTAATTCAGGAATAAAATGGATCTGTAGTATTGGAATTAACTAATTGATTAACTAAAACCAATTTTACAAATTAATTAATTTCTGAATGTTTTGAATAGTCATTGTATTTTCTTCGGTTAAACTATAATTACCTTTTTTTTCTTGTTGTTGAAGTAGATAACGAGTAATGTATAAGTTAAAATATGACTGTAAACATGGACAATTCTTAGGTTTACATATAGGGGTGAATGAGCATATTCACAATCTCTTGCGATTAATGCATAATAACTTTATAATTTTCTAATCCAACTATTCATGTTGTATAACGTAATATAAAGATTAGCTCTGTAAAAAATCAATCAAATTAAAGACCGTTTAGTTATGCATTTGTATGAAATACATTGATGGTTCATCATGATAGTAGTATGTGTTGTTGGAACCATTCATTTGTTTGATTCAATTAGATAATTAAACGATTTCTGATTCGATTGATTTTCTACAGAGATGATGATCGACAATGAAAAATGAACCTAAGAATTATCCTTAAAACATGATTGTACTAATCTAATTGTAGACCCAACTAATTCCCATCAAGTTGGCTCCCCAAGTCTCTTTCCAAGTGCACTTCCCTATGTGATCGATTATGTCCAGTCTCCTAGATGCTTTTCTTCTCATTATGTCTTAATTAAACAGATGCTTAGAATTAAGAGTTTGATTTTTTTTGGTAACTTCTAACCTCCTTTCAATCACGTACAACTCCTCTGTGTTTTCAAAGAAAAAATTAGTTGCGAGTCAAAAAAGACTTTATGGTAGATAAAAGACGTAGAAAGTTTGTGTTCACATGCTTAGTAGACTAGGTTTTTGATATTAAGCAATTAATTAACGTGTTTAGAATATATTAAAATTGATTTGAAAACTTTAAGATCGTTTTTATTATGTAACTTATGTTTGAGTGTTTGACCTAACACTCAATAAAAAAGAAAAACATGTAATCATATAAAAATGATAATCATGTAATTGTGTAAAATAAAAAAAATAAAAGATGAATTTTCTAATACGCCATGCTTCCAACTCTTATGCCGGAATTGTTTATTGTAGGTCTCAATTCTCATGCAGGCCTTATCAACAACCCAGCTGCACAATACGCCTGAGGATATCAAAACATGGCTTTCTTTTTCTGGCTGCCGTTGTATATTTAATCAATAATATCAACAGTGAGCGCGTTTGATCGTGCCCTAACAAATTACCCTAACGGGACCAGTACCATGTGAGGGTAACTAGGGATTATGACTCAGAGAGAGAGAGAGAGAGAGAGAGAGAGAGAGAGAGAGAGAGAGAGAGAGAGAGATCCATGCTTACTTTCAGAGGATCGTGGAAATCTCGAACAGCCTATGAGAAAACAACCAAAACTAATACCTAATCTGTAGAGCAAGCCATTTCCCAAGAGAAAAGGTAATAGCTAAATAGGCAGATATCAAATTCGTATATATATATGCAATATATGCACGTACATCTCTTAATTTGGCTTTTGATTGCTAGGTAGGCTAGGTATAGCTATCCCTCAAATAATTGTTCCATTAAGTTTTACGTCTATAAACTTTAATAATGTAAAATTTTTAGACTTCTTTGTTAGTGCTCCTGCCAAATATGGAGATCGAAAAAGAACTAAAAAGAATGAAGGCAGATGCCTAACGCATGCATGTCCATATATTATTGGTGAGTAAAAAATTAGAAAATTGACTGACTGCTCATTTTAAAAAGAGAAAATGTTACAAATAGTACCTGAACTAAGGCTCATTCTTAACTTCAGTACCCGATTATTCAAAACTATCACTTTGGTACCCCAAGTTTGAAGTCCGACCCAAGAATGGTACACGTCGTCCATCACGGAGTTAACTAGCTAACCACGTGGCATATTTTGAGGGCCTTCATGGTTTGCCACGTAGTAAAGACTTAACGCTGTGATGGACGGCGTGTACTATTCTTGGGTCGAGCTTCAAACTTGGGGTACCAAAGTGATAGTTTTGCATAATCGGGTACTGAAGTTAGGAGTCGGCCTTAGTTCGGGTACTGTTTGAAATATTTTCTCTTTTAAAAACACAAATATTTATAACTTTTATTAGTTGCAATAGATAATTGTGTTAAGTTTTCTCACATATCAACAATCGATAACCCTTCAAAAGCAAAGCGTCTTTTAACCAGACATGATGAGAGCGAGTGCGTCTACTTCAGTCTGCAGTAGTGAATGCACGAACATTGAGTTTTATGCCAAATGATCCATTAGTGAAATGTATGATCATATGAATAGGAATGCACCTAGTAATGAACTAAATTTCATTAAGGGAGAATAGTACAAATTATCACTCAACTTTTACCTATTTGACACTTTGGTCGCTCACCTTTTAAATATATCACTTTAGTCACTAAACTTTACGGGAAATGATCATTTACCCAATTTCAGCTTAAAAATTGCCCACTTGCTCCACTAACAGTTTTTTTAACCCCATTTACCCAAAACACTCTAAGAGATTATTTCCCTAATACCCAATTAATTCTTTTTTTATTATTTTTATTTATTTTTGGGACTTTTTTGCTCTTTCCTTCTTTCTCACTTAGAGAGAAAAATCGTCCTCCACCTTGTTGTGCTCCAGTGACCAGTGGCCGGCCGCGGACTCCAGCGACCAATGACCGGAATCCAGCAACCGGTGACCGGAATCCCGAATCCGGCTACCGGTTTGGTGACCGGATTCCGGCATCTGATTTTATTACCCCCCCCCCCAAATAATATCCAGTAATCATATTATTGCCCCCCAATAATCATGTTATTGCCTCTCAATAAACATATTATTGCTCCCCAATAACAAGGGCATTGGAGATCAATAATTAGTGAAAAATGAAAATATTTATAATTTTGAAAGTTTTTGTAGGTTTATCCAAATAAATAATCTTATTATTACCCCGTAATAATCTTATTATTGCCAATAATAATTTTATTGCCCCACAATAATCATATTATTGACCCGCAATAGACATGCATAACTCCTTGATAAAACTTTTTTTTTTCTTTCTTCTTTCCTCTTTCCTTAGACATGTATAAGCCTTATGCCAAATTTACCCCCCAAAAAAAAATCCAACAGAACGATGCATCTGAGCGACATTGAAGCGTCAACGTCCAAGCGAAGCCCAGTCTCGGAGAACGACACCGTCTGAGAGACGTTGAAGCATCAACGTCCGAGCGAAGCCCATACCCGAACTTGGAGAACGACTCCTTCTGAGCGATGTTGAATCGTCCGAGCAAAGCCCAGACCCGAACCTGGAGAACGATGCTGTCTAAGCGATGTTGAAGCGTCCGAGCGAAGCCCATACCCGAACTTGGAGGGTGGAGCTTCGAAGGGTCACCTCTGTCGGGGAAAGGAAAGCCGCAAGGGAAAAGCAACGTCGTCGGCGTCACTCAGCCTTACCGTGTTGCAGCCGTCTCCGTTGCCATCAGGATCTGAACCTGTGCCGCCAAAATCTATGGGGATGTTCCTCGCCGGAGAGAGAGAGAGAGAGAGAGAGTTTGCAACTGCATAGAGAGATAGAGGAGAGAGAGTGAACCTGTAATTTTTTAATTAGTTGAAGGTTGAAATTGTCATTTAACACTGAATTGGGTAAATGAGGTTAAAAAACTCTTAGTGGAGTAAGTGGATAATTTTGAAGCTGAAATTGGGTAAGTGGTCACGACCTCTAAACTTTAACTCTGTTATTCACTTTGTTAATTTTTTTCATTAAAAAAAATTATTTGCCACAATATTAAGGGAAAATGGTCCGTACGGTGCCTGACGTTTGCCTCATTATAACTTTTGGTACCTCAGTTTTAAAAAATATCACTTCGGTCACTCAAGTTTAACTCTGTTATTCACTTTAGTCACTTCGTTAATTTTTTTCATTAAAAAAAAATTATTTGCCACAATATTAAGGGAAAATGGTCCGTAAGGTGCCTACCATTTGCCTCCTTATAATTTTTGGTACCTCAGCTTTAAAAAATATCAATACGGTACCTGAGGTTCTTGGCCCGACCGAGGATTGGTACATATGGCCGTTATCTCAGTTACGAAGCTTGCCAGCTGGCAATTTTTGAAGGATATTTTCGTCATTTAATGTCATATTCTTCAGTAATCCCAGCCATGTCTCTGTCCTCCTCAAACCCACCTAGAATCTGGACTTTTTCTCTCTATTCCAAGTGTGAATGTGAAGAGAGAGAAAGTTAAGAGGGAAATCCATTCGAAGGAGATTGGATCCTCGCCTATGTCTCTCTTTCTTTCATTCATCAAATGGTGGCTTTGACAAGCTAAAAATTCCCCTTCTCATCTTCATCCCAAACCCAAACCTCCCCTCTCTTAAATCCCCCACAAGGTTCTAAAAATCGCTAGGCGCTAGTCAGGCGGTGGGCTGGGGAGGAGCGCCCAGGTGGCTAGGTGGCGCCTAGGCGGTTTTGTATTTTTTAATTTATTATTTATTTTTATAGCATATAAAAATATAAAAAAGAGTATATAACTATATATAGACTTAAATTATATATAAAGACTTTTTTATTAAAAGATATATGAAGACTTACTATAATATACAATAAGATTAATAAGCACATTTTATAGGAATATAGTTTACTCCTGTTTCCAATGCCGGTCAAGCACTTGACCTGGAATATGGGTTCCTATTCAAATTGAACCACACATTCAAAGTACTCTAACAAATGTCGACTTGGACCACCAGAGTCCCAGAAAGAAATAGATCTGGAGAACCCAGCATATGACATCGGCAAACTCATCGTCAAAATCGACATATTAATCTGGTTCCCTATTCACTTCTCTGCTATTCTCTTGTCTTCTCGCTCCGATCGACCAAGGTGAGCTCCCATCCTCTATTTCTCTTTCGCTTTCATAATTTTTGTCAAGCTTGAAAAGCCACGGCTGTCTCCACCGCACCTTCAGTTTCACGATCAAAATTGGTTTGATCGGTGGGTTAGGGAGAGCTGCAGTGGCTTGGGAAGAGCTCCAGTGCAGAGGCGCAGTGGCTTGGGTGATTGAGTTTTGTCGATTTGGAGTTTAGGTGTCACGAAAAAAAAAATATTGAAACCGCCCAGACGGACGCCCAGGCCACCTAGGCGGCTGCCTAAATCCAATCCGCCTCAGAGCTCCATTTAGCCATTACTCGCCTAGGCGGCCTGGGCAGCCGTTTTTTAGAACACTGATCCCCCATATTTCTTTCTTTCTCCCATCTCTCATATTCTGTATACTCTGATCCTTTCAAATTCATAGACCAATTGATTGAGTTGATAAATGGGCAATTGATGTGTGACCCCTCCTCAAACAGGTTCGCCGTTATAGAACAAGAAGAACAAGCAAACCCATTTTCTCATCTTCTTCCTTCTCCCTATCAATTGAAAAATTAACTAAATTTGAATTCAAAATAGTAATAGAACTGCTTCAATTACCCAGTCCCAGATCATCAAAACCTCTCAACAAACTTCCAAACTTTGAAACTCACACGATCAAACTAGCAAGACCCGAATGCCAGAACCAAAAATAGAAACTAACAGAACCCAACTCACATCACTGCACTGAAACTCCTTGGTGGGCATGACCCGATCAACTCCCTCATAGCACCACGTTGCAAATACTCATCAAGAAACTCTCTGGTCACAAGACCTCTCCCCTCTCCACCAACCAAATCACCTTAACCCCCAACCGTCGTCCTCAATTTCCTTTAACAGAAGAAGATGGAGGAGGAGCTATATAACTATGACGCTAAAATACTAACCCAGAAAAGAACAAACAACTTTAATTGATAAATGCCACAATTATGATTTAATTGATAACTTCTTAACAATTATGCTTTCTTGATCTTTGATCTGGAAAGAGGAAGAAAGAAGAACAGAAAGAGAGAGATTTTGTTTAGAGAAAAAAAAAGATACGAAAGGACCAAAATACCCTTCAAAAATTGAGATGGCAAGTTCTGTAATGAAGATAACGGCCATAGGTCGGGCCAAGAACCTCAGGTACCGTATTGATATTTTTCAAAAATGAGGTACCAAAAGTTATAAGGAGGCAAACGTCAGGCACCGTACGGACCATTTTCCTCAATATTAATGATATTTTTGTGCAACCAATTGTGAAAATTGAGAAATATGTATTAGAATGATTGGGAGAAGTGATCAAAGTGAGATAAAATGCCTCTTGGGTGACTGAAGTGATTGACAGTGTAATAGTTGAGTAATCAAAATGATATATTTGAAACTTGAGTGACCAAAGTGTTGAATGAATCATAGTTGAGTGATTATTTGTGAAATTCTCTCTTTCATTAAAGCTCATCGATAATCCTTGTCATGCACTCATATGGTACTCTAAACCAAAGAAAATGAAATTGCTATGACCTACTTTACGAAATTTGTTAAAAAGCAATGCTATCCGGCCACACTTCAAGAGGTCATCTTGCACTTCTGAAATTGTTTCATGATGGTTAAATCATTATGAATGACCTTCTGAAGAAGTGAATAACAACTACTAATTGTTATGCTCGTAAAAATGTAAAACATTAAACACATTATTGATTTCTTATTTGGTCCAACCATGGCAACTGCTTTGCTCAGAGTTGGAATAAATCTTTACCCTCAGCTGCTAGTCATGTTTTTCTATTTGATGAGTTGAGTCTTGGTTGTGTTAGAGAGTTTATTTTGTAATTTTTTTCGCTTTATCGAAAAAACCAAGGCAACTGCTTTATTGATGGATAGTCTTGTTGCATAATATTGTTTTGGATCGTTGAATCATATAATAATGCATTTTGGACCTTATCAAAGAAATATTCATTAGAAAACAGATGGATGCAGCCCATTGACCTGGCATTCCACTCCACTTAGACATTGATAGAGATGTGAGTAGTAGAGACAAATCTAAACAAATAATTAAAAAGAAGTATAAAAATTTAGTTGATGGGAAAGCTGAAAGCAGTGGGAGGTAAGTCACACTTTGGAATGTCTTTTGAGAATTAGGGTTAAATTAATCCAGTCACGTCAATTTTGTAAGCTATACTTGACATCACATGCCAAAATAAATACTAATTAAAAGGGGAAAGGGCAGTGTGTTAACACAATAATTTAGTTTAAGCACTGAGTGGCTATTGAGGTGGGTTCACGGGAAAAAGAGGAGACAAGTATGGAAGTAGGTAAAGCAAGCTGCCATTAAACACACACTCATCTTCTGTAATGGACATCTCACTTACATGCACTCGCACAGTCGCACCATATCCTTCCAATATGATTTACATAATTTTGTTTATACAAATGGAATCAGATAAATATACTGTAAAACCTATCACACTGTGTATATTGATAAAGGAGTTTAGGTACTTACATAGTTGGTGGTCGTTCTAAAGTTTTTATATATCTGAAAGATATAACTTAACAACTCGTCTTATTAAGGCTATTAAAAAAAAATTGTTACCTAAATAGCCTCATCTTTTTTTATATTATATGAATCAATACATAGAAGCGCCACCTATTTCGGATAAATACTCAAAAACACGAAATCAATATTCTGACCTATATGCAACATCTCTCTTAGACGGAAGATTGAAGCTATATACCAACTTAATTGATGGCTAAACAAATGATCACTTTTTTAATTGAAACTCTTAAATTTGATGTCTCTAGATTGCAGTTTTAAAATTGCACTCATCATGTTTATTTATGATGTAATTACATGAAAATCCAACCGCACCTTATCAATTGATATAAGAAGTGTTTTGCCTTTCCAGTTTCCATATATATCTATGAGCTAGTAAGGGAGGACATTCTTTTGTGTCATACAAATATCGTCAGAGGGAAATTAAATCCTAAGATCTTCAAATGTAGAGATAAATGTTGTCAGTCACTATAATTACCGATTCTGCTAACAGTGGCCGATTGAAAACCAAGTATTTAGCGCTTTCTTCATTGCTAGCTGCAGTTTTAAACTTTTATACGATTGAGAGCTGTCATTGCCCATAAAAAGAAGATTAATACCTGTAATCTGAAACTGGGGCCATTCGTGTTATCTGCCACAAAATCTGTATTCTATTCATAACTTTGTCGAGTCTATAATATATGCAAAAACTATAGCCTGATTTTCTGAGCATAAACCATCGTCATGGTGGCGTAAGGTCTAGTTTAGACTGTTAAACTTACCCAATTGGTAATTGATTAATGTTTAGGCACATAGCCACATAGAGATGTATTAAGTTGAATCTGGATAAAAAAGAAAACTAAGATCATAGATTTAATGAATCTCATCAGGTAAAGCTTGACAAAGAGCACCATTCGACTAATAAGTAAGTGACAGAGGTCAGCTAATTTGTCTAATCAAGCGGAAAACCAGCAATCAGTTTCTAAGACGTACATCTTACTTTCTTGTCTTCACTCAAATGGTTTGACCTAAGCTATGGTAACATAATTACTATTTTACTATAGTTTAAAGATGTGTTTGCACCATTATTCTTTGATTCTTTCAGTATTTTCTCTTCTGTTAATAGTGCGTAATCTAGATTATTAGATTCTTGAATTCATTCATTTCTATATTACTTTTTAAAAAATTCTTGCAAAAGATAAAATAAATTGTAACTAAAATAATCATGTCTAGTACCATTTAGTCTAGTATCATTTAATTCTTTCAGTATTTTCTCTTCTGCTAATGGTGCGTAATTTAGATTATTAGATTTTTGAATTCATTTCTATATTACTTTTTAAAAAATTCTTGCAAAAGATAAAATAAATAGTAACTATACTAATAATGCCTAGTAACATTTGGTCTAATAATATAAGTATTTCATTCGTAAGTGAGAGATCATGAGTTCGACTCATAAAAAATTAATTATTGCATATGAGTTGTTTATCTGATAAAAAAGAAAAAAAAATTAAAGTAATCATGAAGTGATTTCAATAACATTTACATTCCAACAAAGAATGGTCTTTTATCACAAAATTTTAAGTGCGTTAATGTCATCTAATTTGTAAGAGATGATTTTCATCAAGATATGCATCCAAGACATGAACTGTTCGTTTAGATTATATAAATGGTGCTAAATATGCCTTGATTTGGTCGACAATAGTCTATAATATAAAAAAATAAATTTTGGCTATAAAAAAATAATATAATAGTCTATAATCTCGTGCTTCTTCTGCTCGTCCGGTGGCAGCAGATGTTGGCGCTGGCGCTTGCCCCGTTGATGTTGTGTCGCTGCCGGACGGGAATGGTCGTCTAGTGTCCATGTGGCTTCGGGACTGTAGCTTCTGAAGTTTGACGGTGGTGGACGACATAGTTTGGGTCTGCTTCTTCTGTGGCATGACGGTCGTGGGACCATTTGGAGTGGGCGTTGGCCGCGCAGATTGGGCTCGAACTTGGTTTGAGCTTTGATCTGGGCGGCGGTGTTGGTGACGTTGCGAGGAACCGTGGGCAGTGTCAAGTGTAGGATTCATGGCTTGTACGGTATGTTCTCGCCGATGTTTTTCTGGTGGCATCCTGCTGGTGGTGGCTTCCTTCAGTCGAGACGACGGTAGCATGTTCGTGACGGCGGTGGGGGGGAAGGGCTCGCCGCTCGTGTTGGTGCGAGGGTTCTGCACAAAAAGGAAGGTTGGACCGTTGGACTAAGATGGGCCTATCCTATTGGGCCCCCAAGGCCTAGTGATCTTATGGGCCTTCTGGGCTGGTTGTTCTATTTTTTTCCTTTGCAATAATTCCTCTTTTTTGGGGGTTTCGGTTCGGTTTAGGCATTTATTTTTGTGTTGTCTTATTTTTCTCTAGGAGAGGTGACAACTGACAAGCACGATAAGCTCGATGGGTTTGTCTTGTCTAGTTGTGTCTCTACGAATCTTTGTCAAAGTACTTGACTTCAACGTACCGATTCTTACCCATGATTTAGGGTTATATTAATTTTATTCTTATGAACTCTTTATTTCTATAAAAAATATATATATATAAAAAGATTTATCAAAGACACCATTAGCGATATATGATAACATAGAATAGCATTTCATGAGCATATAAAAAATAATAATAATATCTCAAGAGTCAAGGGACTAATTGTTTCCCAGCTAGTTCTAAGATATATGTCTTTAATGTTTGAGAATTTTTAAATACATACATGTAACTACTTAATAAACAACTCTATGATTTTATATTTCAAATAAAATTTTATAGGTAGGTTAAATGACAAAAAAAAAAAATCTTTGTATTAGAAGAAGAAAAAAATAGTCATATTTTCTTCATTTTTTTAAATAATTATGTATGAATAGTTATCTAAACACAATAAATTTCTATACATGGCCTCTCCATTTAATATAAGAATAAAGTTAGAAACCATCTAATTTAAATATTTTTTAAATAAATTGTAATTAAATGGGGTGACAAACCATATAATTTAGAATTTTAGAATCAATGACATTAAATGTTTTTGATTGGATCGCTTTACTCCTGTTTTTTACTTAATTTTCTTACTTTGTTCTAGAAGTTAAGATTAATCACTTTAGGGTGCGGCTATTGCCACCTACCATTTTCTTAGTTCACCCTACAAACATTTAAATTATTGAAAGACTATATTATCTAAGTGTAAAATGACTAATAAGCACACTAATTAATCTGTAAGGAAAACTAAATATATAATCAATTAATTAAATACAAAGGCTACTTAATTTTTCATTGGATAACATTAATCTTCATATTCTCTACCCAAATTTGAATTTATTAATTTTTTTCTGTAATATTTTGCTGTCTCCTCATTGTAATTCGTGACTCAATTAATGAAATGATTAGTGTTAACTTCATCATCTTTGCAATACCCTTTGTAAAACACACAAAAAAAAATTCTCTTATTCATTGCTTATAGTTTTTTTTTTTTTTTTTTTTTAAGTAGAAGAGGTCATCCATTATGCAGCTTAGCAAGCAGTACAAAAACGATCCCCTCCTATGGGGGCGACAGAAAGAACCGTTTCGTAGAAACTACTACAAAGCCAACCCTAACTAAAAGAGCAAATCAAACTAGCAATCTCCTAATACACCCACCTTCTAAGATTAAGCCCGAACAAAGAAGAGTAGAGCCCTAAGGAATTAAAAAAACACCCCGAGAAGCGGGGCTCAACATGATCTCTCTTTTCTTTGCGATCTTTCCCACTCAAAGCAATAAATAAACAAGCCCATCATCTTTTAGAACAAAAAGATGAAGGCCCAAACTGAAAATAAAAATGGAAAACAACACAGCTGTCCAAGCCCAAAACAAAGCCCTTGCAGCCCAATACCAATACCAGGCCCAATCAACCCACCTAGGGCAAACTCTAAGAGAGAAGACAGCCATTCCCCTGCCACCACCCGCCACTCGCCGGAGGACGTCACTCGTGCTTCCTCCATCACTGGTGGCACGTGGACTCGATTCCAGGAGAAACAGCTCAGCCGACAAGCAAGCCACCATAGGCCCGAGATCATCCCAGTTCTGCCATCAATCTTCGCCGCAATCTGCGCAGATACAGATTTCAAACCTCCCAACCATCATCCAGGCCACCGGGTTACCACCATCAAAGGCAGATTCCTCCGACAAGTAGAGCGAAGTTATCCTCCCCGCCAGCTAAGGGTCCAAGTCAGAGGGAAGCAAAGCCGGCCTCACCTCCGGCAGCCTCAGACCACCATCAGCAGTAACAGTCCTTGAGGTCGGGCAAACCATCACATCATCACCCTCCACGACAACAAGATCACCAGCACTCCAAAAATCAGCACGTGATAAGAAACGAACCTTCCGAATAGATCTAGACCAACCCAAGATCTGATCGCGGCTCATCTGCCACCTAGATGCCATCCCTGCAAACGAGGCCGCATCTTTCACTTCACCATCGGCTTGGACGCAGAAACAACCGCGCCCTCGTCCCACGAAATCAACATAGCCTCAGTGCCACCCAGCGCAATGAAGAATATAATAAGCAGACCTAGAACCAGATTCATTGCTCATAGTAGTTATCTTACTAATCTTTTAACTGAGAGAAAAAAAAATTTTTAAAATGTAAGTAAATCATATTAGATTTTATTACAAAACTTTAATATATATTTATTTTGTTTATTAGTATAAATTAAATGAGAGATTTTCGTGAAAAAGAATATTCTATAATTGAATATATCGTATACGGATATTTCTGGAAAGAGAAATGAGTTAGATAAGTAAATATAATAATTGAAATTAAAATGTAGGGTGTAATGAGCAAATAGGGTGAACAAAGATAACTTTGTAATGGTAATTTGTTTGGCTCCTCCAATGATAACTTCGTAGTTCTGCCATTGTGGAGAAACTACTAATATAGTTTTGGTTGAAAATTTTATGCTTGATCAATAAGGTGTTTGGTGGATGAGAACTCAAATAATACAAAACTTATTTCTAGGCCTCTATTTGAACGAAATAATAATAAATCTTTATGGATTTTTCAATAACTAACACAAATAATCAATATGGTCATTTATAAAACGTCAATATACTAATATATTCCAATCATATTAAATAGTAGCCTTAATATAGTCATATAATATGATATTTCATGGTTTTTGAGCTCTTTTGGCTTGTAAGGGAGCATTTGGTTATGTGATGGAACATGGTCTATGCCCAGTAATTTTGGAAACTGATTGTTTGGTTTTGAAGCAACAATTGTGTCAGGAGAAGGTGCATAATTCTTCTATTCTTGGAAGGTTATATGAGGAGCTCAAACAAAATTTCGTAGAGGTGAATCAAGTCAGAATTATTCATGCTAGAAGAGAGACAAATATGGTTGCGCACAAATTGGCAGCTCATGCTACAGATCTTGACCAAGCTTTCTTTTCGTCTAATATTCCTTCCTTCACTCAAGATGTAATAGAATATGAGAAATATATTCCTTAATATGGTTATCATTTATCAATAAAGTCTGACACCATTCAACTCAAAAAAGAAAAAGAAAAAAAAATGGTTTTTGAGATTAAGGATATTTAAGGTACTTAAACACTAGTTTCTCTCTCTAGGTTTTCAAAGACTACAACGAGCAAAAAGAACAACGGTGGAGGACCGGATCCTCTTTTTCGGTTCTAGCAGAGTCTCTCGTCATCAGAGTGCTTCAACGGACGAGGTCGTAAGGTGAGGTAGGATTGCGGTTTGGTCTTCAAGGTCGTTGTTTCTGTTGCGGCGGTGGGTTGTTAGATTGCCGGATCGGAGAGAGAGTTTTTTTCAATTTGGTGCTACAGAAGTGTAGATTGATATGGTGTTTGCGCTGTTGATTGTTTCAGGAAGCCACGACACTGCTATAAAGTGTCAGGTTACTCAAGTTGGATAAGCAGTTGTTTCGTTCAGTAGCTGATGTGGTAGACAGGCAGGCCGTCGGAAACCATGACAGCGGTGGAGATGCAGGGGAGCCCTTCTGCTAGTCAAAATCTGACTTGGGCTTAGGCTTAGGTCAAGGCCAATTGTGCCTGTTTTTGGGCTCTTATGATCTATTAGGGTTTTAAGTCTGTGTAAGTTTGGGTAAACGTTTATGAGTTTTCTATGACGTTTCTAGTTTATTGCTTGTACCACAATTGCGTGATTGACAAGTAAAGGCTAGTTAAATGATTTATTTTCCATGGGAGGCGAAGTTCTTTCATTCTTGTATATCCTTGCTTAAATGTGAGTGTATTAGTGATCTTTGATGGTTTGCTTTAGATTAGGTAGGTTAGTCTGAATTTTCTTGCCGGCTTTCTTATGTAACTTTTTGTAGACTCTAGATTTTGGTTGTTGATCTAATGAATTCAACTTCTATTTTAAAAATGATATTTAAGGTACTTTTTATTGTGTATTTAGTAAAATATTATAATGAGAAATTAGATTAAGGGCTAAATACTGACTACTACCATGTAGTTTGGGTCTAAAATCAATTCAATCCCTAAACTTCTAATTTCATCAAAAACACCCATGCACTTTCAATTTTGATCTAATAGGTCCAATTTGTTAGTCTTCCGACAATTGAGTCATTTAACTTGTTGACGTGACTCATATATAGCCTATGTTTTATGATGTGGTGTTGAGGTGGCCTGCATAGTCAATTTTGGAGTGAGTCACACTATTAGAAATCTATCAAATAAATAGTTTTTCAACAAATAATCCAACTATAACTTGAACTCATAACAAAATATTAATGAATTTGACCTATTAGATCAAAATTGAAAGTATATGGGTGTTTTTGATGAAATTAGAAGTCCAATGACTGAACTGATTTTAGACCCAAACCACATGATAGTAACCACTATTTAGCCCTTAAATTAATGATGTATTAAATATGGAGTGTGTATTAATTAAATGTGTGTATTTAAAACTGCTCTTCTTGTTTTCTCGATGAAAAAGGTACCAAGTTGTGTACATCAACCAAATGAACAGGGATTCGGGGATGGATATTCCTATTCATGCACCAAGTGGACTGGTAACATATTGCTGTAACAGGATAAACAAAACTATCCCATCAATAAATTAGAAACATAGAACACTTGTGATTAAGTGATGTCGATCCTGATGAATTAAACTTGTAATTTAATGCTCACTTTCTGTGAAAAAATTATGAGAACAAATCAACAAAGCTGTAGCGCATACATACATTTACATATGATATCGATCTCACACTGTTTCTAAGTCTAAATTGAGACAAGATGGGAGATCGATCCTGTTCTTTGAAAAGTTGAACTTGCATGAAAGAGGAAACAAAAGACCAGATAAAGGTGACACCAAAAAAGGGTCGATGGAGAAAAGTCATGATTAGGTTATACCCTGAAAGAAAGAAACATAAGACTATAATACGAGTATGCATGTAGTCGTTTTCCAAAACCCTTCGAAAGATGAATAAAGCTTGCCAGGCTACCATGACTGGGATTGATCGAATAGCAAAGACACCCACCAAGGTACTACTTCTAAGAACACAGCTAGCTTAGTGCCTTATAACCATCACTAGGACTACTCAGATAATTAAGGAGTGGTCCCTTTTTCTAAGATTTCCAAATAATTGAGGGGGGTGTTAGGGAAACAGCATGCATGAGGTAGCTAAAGCTAAGATATCATGGTACGTTCTAGGGTTACAACTCAGAAGACTAAATTGATAGTTACGTACAGGTGAACGAAAGCAGCTTATCATAAAGCCATTTTGCATGTATATAAGCCTTGATTAACATCGTTATTAGCTCTGTGTTCTAATCAGGATTCAGGATTTGATGGTTGTTAGCTGTTAGGTATTGATTAGTCATATTTTAGGTAGAGACGTACATCCATGGCTATAGTACTTGACAATTGACAATTGGTATACATTACAACTAATTACTGTGTATATTTAGAATGGACAATGTGACATGCAAACATTTTACTCTGACTTAATTATGATTTCACGACCAATTAATGTAAGATTTTGTTGGTGTTGTAGATACCTCTACTAGCAAGGCTAGTTTGCTACCTCACCAAGCATAAACAACACCCTCATGGGATCCAACCGCTACTTGCATCTTGTAGCCCTATGTTCAAGCTATGCTACGGTATCCGGAAGTTGCAAATCCGTCGCCGGGAATCCACCTTTCCGGCCTTGCCAACATGCCCTCACAAATAGGCTTTCTAGACTAGAAATGGTGGTTGCTTGTCCCACATCGAAAACCATGTAAAAGAGATGGCTTCCTTCACCTATAAAAGGAATGCCTCCTCCCACTTAAACACAATCCAATCCCATTACATCTCTTGTAATCTAGTTAGGCCGCAAGGCTCGACGCACTAGTACACATTTAAGTGGACGTAGTTTCCCGCTAAGGCGGGAGACGAACCACTATATATCTCGTGTCACTCTCTCTCTCTCATTCTTTACGTTAATTAGATCCCCAACGGATCCAAACGTTAACAGGTGTATTATTGATGGTCCCAACCTGATTAACCATAATTTTGGTAATTAGGTAGGACAAAAACTAATCAGACTCATAATCAAAACACTACATTGAATCAGGTTCATGATATACTAATTTTGTTTAAAAATCTATCTTATAGCCAATTAGAGCTAGGGAGGTACTATTGGTCTAGCTAATTCTTTTGCTTTTGCTACTACTTTGACCACAATCTTTGGTCACTAAGTTATTGTATGTTCTAATTTGTTTTGGTTTTGGTTCAGAATTTGGTTTTTGCTTGTGGTTGAAGGTTTAGTGAAGAGTAAGAACATTGATGAAGCAACAACTAGAAATGGTTGACCTTGAAAGGTATTCAACTTTTCTTAATTTTGAGCCTGAAACTGAGGTCCGACGTTGGGCGTAGACTAAGCTGACCACAGCACTTTCCCAGATCTTTGGACAGGCCAATGCAAAATAAACCCATATAATTGGGCTTTAAACTAATCCACACTGTCGTCGATCTTAGAACTAAGCAAAGCCTATGCCCATGGCAAATAAACCCAATTAATTGGGCTTCAAACTAATCCACACTGTCGCCGATCTTAGGACTAAGCAAAGCCTATGCCCATGGCAAGTAAACCCAATTAATTGGGCTTCAAACTAATCCACACTGAGGAGAAAGACCAAACTTTGGGCCTTTATTACTCTTTGCTTAGGCGCCTAGTTCGCTTCTATGTTTTTATACTTTATATTAAATTTAGAGAAAATTTCAGCCCACGTCCTCAAATTATGCTGTCAAGGCCAATTTGATATCTGAACTCTCAAAAGTATCAATATGATACTTAAAGACCTATATTGATATCAACGTGATACTTCCGTCAAAAATATTTAATGGCGCTGTCTGTTTGCTGACGTGGCAAACATGTGGGCCCAAAAAAAGTAAAATGACCAATTTACCCTTTTTTTTTGTTAATTCATTTTTTTTTAAAAAAAATCTTTTTCTTCTTTTTTTCTTCTTGTTCTTCTGGGATTTTGTTCTAGCCAAACCGCCGCAAGCTCCGCTCCTTCCCCTCCGCCCAAGAAATCAAAGAAAAATGGCTTCTGCTTCTTCTTCAACCTTAGTCTTCTTCTTCTCTCTCTCCTCTCCTTCTCCACTCAAACTATCACCAATGCTGCCATCATCCTCTCCAATTCGGCATCATCCTCTCACCGACTCCAACGGGTATTGCTCAGCTAAATCAAAATCGAAAAAACACACACACACATTCGCATTTTCATTTCTTTAACAATCAAACCTTAAACACCAGATAGTTTCCCAGACGTATACCTTACAACTTAGAGAGGTCTGGGTCTTCTACCGCAATGCCCACGAACAAGGGAACGAACGCAATCTAGTCCGGCATCGTCGTCACCAGCAATGAAATTATTAACAACAATCATAGCCCAATTTCTCTTAAAACTAAAATCCAAAATAGATGGGTTCTTGGGTTTTCACCTCACAATGACAAGAGAAGGAGGACGACAGTTTTGCATGTCAATTTCTAAGACTCAACTTGATGTCAACGGTGGGTGTAACACATTCGCCCCTAGCTCCGTCACCGTCGCAGCCTTGAGTTGAAGGTTAGCATCAAAGTTATCCTCCCTCTCCTCTCCTTCTCCTCCGCCCAAACCATCACCAACACTGCCATCATCCTCTCCAATTCCTGCTACAATTCCATGTCCCTCGCACTCAACTCCCGGTGGACAGAGCTTCTAGAGTGATTTGAGGTTTCCGGGTTCGAGCAAGTAGCGCTTTGAGGTTGCCAGGTTAGAGGTCACGGTCAACGGCATCGTTTTGGGGAGTGAAGGTGGTGATGTTGTGGTTGCCGACGACCTCTTCGAGAGTCTGCAAGAGCAGGGCCTTCTCGACGAGCTAGGCCAGATCAAAGTAATGCGAGTTGAGAAGGGCCTCTAGGATGGAGTTGGAGTTGATCTAAGCGGTGGACGCCGAGGAGGATGAGGAGGAGGGCTTATGAGGATATTTCGGCAATGCGAAGCAAGTTCCTGCAAAGAAGAAGAGGAGGAGGAGAGAGGCGAGAGCCAATGCGCCACGGATGAGTGAACCCATGGCGGCCGTACAATGCGGTGGATTCAGAGAGAGAAAGGGAAGAAGAAGGAAGGAGAGAGAGAGAGAGAGAGAGAGAGAGAGAGAGAGAGAGAGAGAGAGAGAGAGAGAGAGAGAGAGAGATGTTTTTATTATTATTATTTTTAAATTAATTAGTAGAGAGACAATTTTACCCTTAATAAAAATATCACATAGAGATGTTTTTATTATTATTATTTTTAAATTAATTAGTAGAGAGACAATTTTACCCTTAATAAAAATATCACATATGACCCACGTGATATTACAGTATTGGGGACGTGAGCTGAAATTTTCTCTTATAAATAGTGATGAGACGATTTTGCCCTTATATTTTGTAGGATTTATCTTTTTGTCCTCTCTCTCTCTCAAAAACCATTTCGTTCTTAGTCCCAACCAAGCCAAACAATTAAGGCAAAAATCAACCGCACAGCAACGGGTGAGCCTAGCAACTAGTACTTTCCTAAAATTTATGAAGATATAGAGAGAGAAATAAATTCGTTACCACCAAATATGGATGTCGTCTTTTAATTTGTGGGTCATCAAGTTCATTATGGTCTAACAAAACTTATGATTAAATCAACTATTAAGTCGTTAACTAGAGCAAAAATCAAGTTTCAGGTACCCTTGTTAACTTTAGGCTCTCTTCGCATGGTTTGACTTAGTGAGATGTTCCACATGACTTTGTTCGTTCTACTTGGCGTAGGGATTATTTGGGGCTTCCCAATCTCCGCTTTCGTTAGTATGGCTGACTTGTTTGTCATCTATTTTGTTTTGTTTTGATCTACATAGTTATTCTTGTTTTTTTTTTCTCGAGAAGTTAGGTCTTATGTTATCTCCTCATTATTTGCATTACTTTTTCTTTCTTTTTAAATAAAATATCAATGGAGGTTTAACCATGTGATTCCGCCTACTTCCCTGTTTATGCAAAATACTTGTTGACTAGAGAAAATTGAGTTTGAATTATCTAACTCTTTCTACAATGGTCACATCTCCTAAAATATTAATCCTAAACCAGCACTTTAAAATTAGCTATATAGTTCAACTCCTCCGACGTAACAAAGCGAAAGAAAAGTTCTAGAAAATGAATCAAATTTAAAAAAAATTAACGGATAGACGATCCCTCCAAAGCTTAGACTTATTTAATTTATTATTGTTCTGTAATGTAAAATGACAACAATAAAAATAAAATAATGGGTTAGAGTTAAAATAAGTGACGAAATACGTAATTAAAAAAAAAAAGGAATAAGTGACGAAATTTGGTAGTGTTTGGTGTTTCATACCAGAAAAGACAAGCGGCAACGGCCACAGGGAAACGACGCGCTCCCTCCAAATTTGGCATTGCTCTGCCGCCTGAAACTATTCTTTAAAACAAAACCCAACCAATAAAAACAAGCCCAATGCTCTTCTTCGCCACTCCTACTCCTCCACCTCACTCTCTCCTCTTTTTCTCCTCGCCGATCATTTCCCGATGGCCAGCCTCGCATTCGGTTCCAGCCTCACTTTACTTCGCGCCAACCAAAACGACGCCGCACAGAATAAGCCTCTTATCTACACTCCCAATTTCATCTCTCTCCGATTCAACCACAGCCTCAGAACCCACGCTTCGTCGTCGACGCGGTGCCGCGGCGTCGGATCTCCACGCGCCGCCGCGGAGGTGGTGGAGGATGTAACTGTCGAGGGAGAGGAGAAGGAGAATCGTAGGGTTCTGAGAGTCGGGGTCATCTGCGGTGGCCCCTCCGCCGAGCGTGGAATCTCTCTCAACTCCGCTAGATCAGTAATCGATCATATTCAAGTGAGCTTCTTCTTCACTCTCTATGGCCTATACTGGTTACTATTTAGCGAAATCGAAATGCGATTTTGTTTTGGTTGTGTTTGGATTGCAAAAGTGAAATGGATAAGAGTAAGAAAGTTGTTTTGCTTTGAATTTTTGAATCAGGGAGAGGATTTACATGTGAGTTGCTACTACATTGACTCTGAACTCAACGCTTTTGCAATTTCCCCTGCTCAGGTTGGTTTCTGTAGCTTTCGTTTGCTCCAAATTTGCCTGAATCGTTTCGTTTTCCCGTTTATAAAGTTTTTGAGCATTGATAGGTGTACTCCAACACTCCGGCGGATTTTGATTTCAAACTCGAAAGGTATGTCAGTAGTTTCGAATTCGCAATTTTTACTGTGTCGTTGTAAGGAAGTGTGTTTAGCTGTGTAAGTGTCTGTTTACGCAGCCTTGCTCAAGGTTTCAAGTCTTGGTCTGACTTTGCGGACCATCTTGCTGTCAATGTGGACATAGTGTTTCCAGTCATACATGGTCAATTTGGTGAAGATGGCGGCATTCAGGTGGAGTATAGTATAAACTTTTACTACCATGACAACAAGCATGTATGAAATTCTTGTTCTTTTTTTCCTTTACTTGTGTATATCTCAAAATGTGATGTTTCAGGAGGTGTTGGAAAGGTATAACATTCCATTTGTTGGCACGGGATCAAATGAGTGTCGTCAAGCATTCGACAAGGTATGAGATGTCTAATTGACAGTGACTGTTATTATATTAATTTATAAATAGTATAAAATATGGAAAATGTAAGAAGACGATAATAAGTTTCCAACTGTTTTGCTTTTGAGTTATTGGCAGTACAATGCCTCATTGGAGCTCAGCAGACATGGATTCGTAACTGTACCAAGTTGTTTAGTACAGGTACTATCTGAACTTTATTGTGTGCTAATAAATTATCACACTTGTGTCAAATTTTTCTTTGTCTAGATAATTCTAACCACTAGGAATCAGCATCATGTATTTTTTGTGTGAATAAGTCCCGACATTTCTAATACCTAGAATTATCTGACATCATTAGTTGATCTTTTGATGTTTGAGATCACCAATTGTGGATATCTAAGATATTTTATTGAGGAATGATGATAAAGTAATTCCCATAGTTTACAATTTAGTTTTTATAATTTATGCATTTTTCAATTTTCTCTAATTTTAATGACCTATAGGGAAGTAAAGCAGATGAACCTGAACTGTCAGAATGGTTTGCAAAAAATCAACTGGATCCTAAGTCCGGAAAAGTTGTGGTAAGGCATATTTAGTGCTGTTGAGGAAAAAAAAAATCCAGTACAATAGCTTTTTGATTAGGGCTGATTATGATATATCCCTCTTTAATACTTGTTCCAGGTAAAACCAGCACGAGCAGGTTCAAGCATTGGTGTTACAGTTGCATATGGCTTGGCTGATTCTCTTAGCAAGGCTAATGCAATTATTACAGAGGTAGTTTTGTTTCTTGGATTTACACTGTCCCAAATGTTTCGAGAGAATCTTATATTCATGCATAAACTTGGAACATGTTGGTTTGGAGATGACTTTGGAAGGTGTTGGACCTGCAATTAATTTTTGAAAAGATGTGGCTATAAATTTCAGAGTGGAAAGCCTTCCCTTATGAAAATTGCTCTCTCTTGCTATTTGACAGGGAATTGATTCCAAAGTCCTTGTTGAAATATTTCTTGAAGGAGGGAGTGAATTTACAGCAATTGTTCTTGATGTGGGGTATGGTACAGATTCTCATCCTGTTGTACTATTACCAACTGAGGTATGCATGCTCTATGGTTTTGTTTGATTCATTCTATAGTATTAGTGTATTACAAATAACGGGTTGAAGTTTAATATCCCCATCTATTGTAGAAATGATGCAGGCACACTAGTTATGCAAATACTGTAATATTCATAATTAATAGTATTCATTGAAATGACCAGGTGGAACTTCAATTCCTTGGTAGTGTAGATGTTAGAGAGAAGGATGCAATCTTCAACTACCGCAGGAAATATCTTCCAACACAACAGGTAGATCAGTAGTGGACCTTACAGTGGTGTATATTTCTGCATGTTTGTATTATCTGAAAGGGTTCAGGACTTTAAGTGTGAGATATGCAAAACCCTCTTGTAATATCTTTCTAACTTTCATTTGATGGATACCAAACAGGTTGCTTATCATACTCCACCTCGTTTTCCTATTGATGTCATCCAAAATATTCGAGATGGAGCATCTCAGTTATTCCAAAAGCTTGGCCTTCGTGACTTTGCTCGAATCGATGGATGGTTTCTGCCTAATTCTATTCATGTACCATCATCGCCAGATAGCAAGTTTGGAAGGACTGGGATGGGCACAATATTATACACTGACATTAACCTGGTAAGAAGGGCGACTACTCACCCAATGATCTGCATGCTGGGTGTTTGTTCTTCTTACATTTCATATTATCTTTGTTTAATATTTCAGATTAGTGGTATGGAGCAGACCAGCTTTTTATTCCAGCAAGCCTCAAAGGTACTTCAGTCGACATTTGGTCTGTAATGGAAGTCGTTTATGGTGTGACTGATGGCTTGTCACTGTTCAAGTATTTTACATGTTGTCAAAAATTCTATTGTATCTTGGTATTTTACATCAATCTCTTCTAGAACAGCATCTTCAGCATTGTTGTGGCAATTTTATATGCCTTTAAGGACTACTTACAGCGGTGCTCTTGTTGTCAAGTCATAATATATATTAATAGACAAACCATGAATTGAAAATCTTAAAAGAGCTGTTGTGCATGAAATCATCCCATCTGTATTTTTCATTGACAGAGTAGTTGTTACAGTAATCCTTTTTGGTGCCACTACTTTGCCTCAAAATCCCCTTTTTTGATCCAGGTTGGGTTTTCTCATGCAAATATTCTCCGGAGCATCATTAATCATGCTTGTTTGCGATTTCCGCATCTTGCATCTTGTGATGTGTCTAGTGATTTGGCTAGAACATCAAAATCCCCACTGCTTAAAGATGATTGGGAAGGCACTCAGAAAGTTTTTGTTATTTTTGGAGGAGACACATCAGAGAGGCAAGTATCTCTTATGAGTGGAACAAATGTTTGGCTCAATTTGCAAGCTTTTGATGATGTAAGTATCCAAATTCAGGGGGACCTTCATTTTCCAAATATGGCTCAGTTTGGATATGCTAAACCCTGAAATTGACAATCTTGCTGGCTGCAGCTGGAAGTGCTTCCTTGCTTGCTTGCCCCCACGAATGGATATTCGTCTAGTACTGATGTGGACAAAAATGAAGTTGATGCAACTTCCCAAACAGTTTGGTCATTACCGTAAGTCTCTCTCTCTCTCTCTCTCTGGATGGTGTGCAGCCGGTGTAATGAGACAAAAGGCTTAGAAAATTAGAGGTGCTGTCTTGTTTGGCCCTTGTAGTGATCCGTCAGCACAACCTACAAATCATTTTCGTGAGATAGAGAACTTTTATTTTCTTTAAATATAAGCCATTTAATTCTCCATGTGCCTCTACATATCTCTGGAAGGTCTATCAACATCATGAGTTATTTACTACTGTATCATCTGCTAGGCAGTACCTTGAAACCATGATATCTAAAAACGCTTCACAATAAGCTTTGATGCATTAAAACATTTCAGGGGAAGCATGAAGTTCCATGGCTACTTATAACTTATATTTCACTATCTTTTGATATTAACCATAGGGATATAAACAGTCCTGTGAAGTCATCCAGTACATTGTGCTTAATACAAGTTAATATGGTTTCTTCCTGAACAGTTATTCTCTTGTGCTAAGACACACCACGGAGGAAGTTCTTGCTGCATGTGTAGAGGCAATAGAACCAGACCGAGCTGCACTTACATCTCAATTACGGAACAGAGTTATTGATGATCTTATGGAAGGCTTCAAGAAACATTCTTGGTTTACAGGATTTGATATCACTGATGAACTGCCTGTTAAATTTTCTATTGAAGAGTGGATAAAGCTAGCCAAGGAAGTCAAGGCAACAGTATTTATTGCAGGTTTTGTTTTTTTAACCATTCTCATGATTGAATAGTAGCATTTAATTTTTCTCAGTACATCATACACTATGCAACATCATTACCAGTGCCTGACACATGCGAGTGTCTTAAAAAGTTTCTCAGTTTATTGGGTCATGAATATCTTTGCAGACAGAAATTGTAGGGTGCTTTTAGTTATTACTTATTAGTAGTATAGACACAACCCGTCAAAATCAAATGTTTCTATCAGAATAATGTCAACTAGTTCTCTCCGTTATAACTTATTAGTAGCATAGACATAACCCCTCAAATTGTAGCCTTAGCAGGTATGACTTTTAATTGGTTTCCATACTTGCAAGTTGTATACCTCACCATTTTATGATCGCAACTGGTAAGAATCAAGAACAATATATAAGCATGTGACCAGGCTCTATACAATTTTGCACGGAGGGCAGAATCAAAATTGAAAGTACTTATGTTGTTTATAATTGTTTATAGTGCATGGAGGCATTGGTGAAGATGGTACACTTCAGTCTTTGTTGGAGGCTGAAGGGATTCCACATACAGGTTATTTTCTAAAATCAAGACTTGGTTTACAAGGATTTTCTTATTTCAGTTCCATTGCTGACTATCTTTTTTATTTTTCAATTGAAGGTCCTGGTGTTTTGGCTTCAAAGATTTGTATGGACAAAGTCGCAACATCAGTTGCTCTTAAACATGTACAAATACATAGTACACATCCAACAAGAGGAATTGGATTTTTTTTTTATATATATTTTTTGGTTTTGATATGACTCGCATGTTTTGCTCAGTAGAAAAGCATTCTGAAATCTTCTAATGAACAGCTATCGGACTTGGGAGTTCTTACCATAAACAAAGATTTGAGAAGAAGAGATCAGCTCCTTAATACACCAATACCAAATGTATGGCATGAATTGACCTCCAAGCTTCAGTGTGAAACATTATGTGTTAAACCGGCAAGAGATGGATGCTCAACTGGAGTTGCAAGGTTATGGTAGGTTTATCCACTTTTATTTTTTCTTTCCATGAGTGGTCAGTGATAATAAGACGAACAATCTCTTTTTTCACTCATTATCATGTTTCCTATGTTTCCTTAGCTGTGATGAAGACCTTTCAGTGTATGTAAAAGCATTGGAGGACTGTCTCCTTCGGATTCCCCCTAATAGTTTGTCAAAGGTATAGAATGGTCTTAATTATTGATTTTTGCTAGTGTGACCTCTGTCCTTTCATGGCATCTTTTTTGAGGTAGAATTGTGTCAGACGTTCTTTAACTCCTTTTTCTTAACAAATCATATGTAACAGTATTGTTACTCCACAGTCACAACTGAATTTATTTAATTTTTTCATAAAGATAATTATTATTTTTTGCTTCAAATAGCATCAGTGAAATCAAGGAATTAGAATGTCACATGTTCCTTGAGTGGTATGAAATTTTGCACAGGTGCCTTCAAGTAACTGTTAATGTGATTGAGATCTATGCTAATTCAGTTGTCCTTGATGCTATGGCTTCCTTAAACAATTGATAAGCCTTATGTATATTTAATCATTTGAAGTATCTGTTTGTTTCCTCTTCTCACAAAGTGGTGTATTGCCACTGAATTTGACTTCTCCATCCGGGATGAGTGGTGACCCTTATATTTTGGTATTTTGCATTACAAGTAATGCATTACAAGAAACTAAATACCTTGTTCGAGTTTTGATCTCAGTATTTAACTTGTAGGAACACGGAATGATCGAAATGCCAAACCCCCCTCCAGAGCTCCTAATCTTTGAACCTTTTATTGATACGGATGACATAATTGTTTCATTGAAGTCCATAAATGAAAATGGACATCACCTCATGTGGAATGGACAGAGTAGATGGGTTGAAATAACTGTTGGTGTTATTGGGAAACAAGGATCAATGCACTCATTGAGTCCTAGTATCACTGTGAAGGAGAGTGGTGATATTTTATCACTTGAGGAGAAATTTCAGGGTAAGCCCTTTTTCTTGTTATTGTATGTTCCATAGTTCAGTTTATTCTTTCTAAGCTTCCTGCTGACATCTCGTTTATAATAAATTACTCTAACGGCAGGTGGGACTGGCATCAATCTTACTCCACCTCCGTCATCGATCATTAGGTTTGTCAATAAAAATGATTCCTTTTGTTAAAAGGGTATTGTCTAGGGAGGAATAAGTACTTTTGAGTCCTACAAAACAATATATACAAAGGAGCCAGATTATTGCTGGTGGGCTCGTCATTCTCCATTCTTCTTTTCCCTTTATCGTTCCTCATAACACCATTCATGCATGACATGTTTCCTCTGCATTCTGTTAAATAAATGAAAGTTGGGTATTAGAGTTGTATTGAAACAAGTTCCGTACATGGGTTGTAAGGTTTTGAGAGTAGATGTGGTGTAGTTCTTAATTTCATTTAAAGTGAAACTTTGGCACTATGTTACTTATTGTGTTTCAGAATGTACGGAACCTGTCTCATGTTTGACTTAAAGGATCTTTCTTTTATACTTTCTTTTGTTGGAATCTTCGTTCTAATGTACTTTCTCCTTCGTAATTCAGCCACGAGGCCTTGCAGAAATGTAAACAACACATTGAAATGATTGCCAACACTTTAGAATTAGAAGGATTTTCACGAATTGATGCCTTTGTCAACGTGGATAGTGGAGAGGTAAGATCTTAAACAAGCATCTTTCCTTCTTTCTTATGCTGAAACATGAGCAATATTCAAGCTTATATGGATTTTTTCTATTGTGAACTGAAACTAGCAGGTTTTCTTCCTTGACACCAGTCCACAACCTGGCTGTTGTTTTGTTACTATAGTATCAAATTTTAAATAAAATACATCCGTCATGATGTACTTCTTTTGCTTTGCTATCTTCAAACTAGTGTGTATCAATGCCGGACTCTGCTAAATAACTTTGTCAATTTCATTATTCGTAGGTGCTGGTTATAGAGGTCAATACAGTGCCTGGAATGACACCTTCCACTGTTCTGATTCATCAGGTATTCAATTTGGAAACACATTTTCTTTTGGGGGAAATTGAATCGGCTCATTCTGGTTTCGCATTGCACCAACGGAAACATATTTTTTCATAATAAAAGCTTTTATTGGTAGTCAAAAACATATGGTATTTCAAACTTGGTTACGAAACTTGAAATTTTGAATAGGATGACCAAATCACCATATTAACCTCTTTAGAATGATTGTTGGCTTACATGTCATAAAGCACACTGATGATGCCACACAAACAGTGGAGATCATCACTTGCTATGAACTTATAACCAGTTAGACCTTTTTCTGTACATCTCAGGCACTAGCAGAGGTACCGCCCATGTATCCTCACCAGTTCTTCCGGACACTGCTTGATTTGGCATCAGAGAGGACAATATACGTTTCTTAGTATTGTCAATATTTCCACTTTTTTTCTTTATAAAATCTTTTTAGGTGGCTTGGCCCTTGGGGCACCATTCCGTCAGCGCTTGATGTTTGTAATGTGTTGTATAGTAAGCAGAAGACATGCTGTGTAATGTAGTGAGGTAAAGAATCAAGGCAAAGCCTCACAATAACGATGTTGTACTAAATCCATATTTTGTATCATTATTTTGTCCATGCAGAGGAAAGTGTATGACTGTATGGCATCTTGGCTGGTGCTCCAACATTCAATTTCTCTTAATTCTCAGATCTGATGATTCTGCCTCAAAGTTTCATACCTACCTTTCCAAAATTTTCAAAGGTTTCAGGAGTGTCTTGCCTCTACTAAAATTCTTTGCAGGACAAGGCGGAGAAGAGTCTGGGCTTTGCTGACTACTTTCAAGCTCATGAACATGGACAAAATAGCTTGGAAATGCTTTATGAGCACAGCTTTGAATAGGATATATTCAAACATGGGTTTGTTCACGATACATCAATGTATCAATACGTACATTCACTCGAGTAATTCGATTTGGTGGTAGACCGACTCTCTATTGTTAAACTAGTTTGAGACTGCTCTTTCTCTCTCTGTCAAACTAGTTTATCTCTACATTGAACTCTATTTGATGTATTGCTACATTGATGTGCCGTACAATTTCCCCTCGAACATTTAAGTAAACATTGTGGGAGACATCTTTGGCTACCATAAGTCTATGCTTTCCTATGCCAAAAGCCCGGTGTGCGCATTAGTGACGTGTTTTGTCCAGAAATTGTTGACACCGTCAAAAGTCATCCATCGTCCATATTTCTAAGTTTTGAACCCATCTTAGGAGACAAGAGCAATGGATTTGTTTCATATTGCAACACTCCCAGAACTATCTATCGCCCCCTGCGAACTCCCTGCAGGTAGCAGTATATTATGGTCTATGCCATCAACCATGAGTCCATGACCTCCTTTTCTTCTTCAACATCTACCCAACGGCAATTAGTTCCCTAGAGCAACATGGAAAGGAGACCAAAAGACATGTATCTCACTGCCCATTGCGCATACCTCTGCCCTCTATGAATCAAAACAAATCCAACTGACATTTGTTCATTGTAATATCCGCATAAGAAAACATTTACCTGTGATCATACCGATTTCGGATGTAGCTCGAAGTCCTTGATTGCTACGTTGCATAAGGAATCATTCTTCGATCCCAAATCGATCTACTGGACAAATAATCCCATTACAATGACCTGCAATGTCTGGAGTTAGCCTCGACATGGCATTATGGGTTATAAGCATCCCCATTATTATTGCCAAATTAAATATCCTCTGTTAAGCATTTGAGAGACACTGTTGTGTAATAAAACTTAAGAGCTTCACTACCATTGATCTTCTAATTAAATATACCAAGATATTTGCCAGGTACTGCTGTCTGAACTCCATTGTAATAAGCATATCCCGGTTCAGATAGGGGCCTTCTAATAGAAGTTTACTTTTGGCTGCAACATAGATTAATTGTTCTTAAGTTAAGTGCGATTAATCATATGTGTATTTATTTCAACAAAGCAAAAGGATTTATCTTTTGCCATTTCATTGTTGATCCAAGAACTTTCGGCCACAACTAGCACCCTTATTTTTTATTTTCATATTTTTTCTTGCTAATTAAGTACAACAAAATAGTCTTACTTTAATTAGTACTAAATAGCTAGGAGAAGGCTTGGCAAAGAACGGTGGAACAGGTCCCTTGGCATACTCTGCCACACAGTGAAGCTCTTACTCTCCTTCCACCCTAGCGGCTTCAGATCCCTCACTGTCAGCCACGTGTTGAAATACTCCCTGAACTGAGTGATCAAACCATCATTGATCGTCCACACATGCACCCAATAAGCCTGAGCTCCTTCCCAGCCCTCAGCAATCACACAGTAGTCGCCAATCTCCGTTACGCTTCTCGGCTCGAACTTGAAGCCAACGTGGCTGGAATCCCCTGTAAGCACCCGCATCATGTGCTGGCACTTCGGAGGACCATGGAACCACCATTCCAGGTCAGTTGCTAGAACCTTTGCCACCGTCTCGGTTTGCCCTTGGGCCAATGCCTTGTACAAAGACTCTACAATAGCCTTGTTGTTCTGCATTTTTGGGAGCTTAGAGATGAATGAGTCGCTCTAGCTTTTTGTGTGCTTATGCTTAATGATATTGCTGAGTAGTTGAGAGAGTTTTGAGTTCCTTTTATAGCAGAACTGAGAGCTAAAACCAAGGGTGGTGATTGGGTTTCTTGATGGGATGCGAGATTGAATGGCGGGGATTTGCTCCAAGGGCATGGATGTATAATTCGATCAGTTAATAATATGGATATTCTTCTCTAGTGACTTCAACCAGGTTTAATTTATTTTTGGGCCGTATTAAATTTATCGTAAAGCTTCTCTTAAAAAATAATATTAATCGTAAAGCTCTATGCTTAATTTGTTTTTGGGGGTAAATGACAAGTAGGGTTTGTATATTTACTAGAGTTGAAACTTGAAATGACCATTGTAAACCCAAAAGGTTCCTCACGTCACTGTACTTATGCATCATTCATCAGCATTTTTCCTTGATCTATATATATTATCGTTGTGTTAGAATTGCCCAGTTTGAAATCTCATGTCTGGATTCTTTCTAATTTGTCAATTGTCATGCAAGACCTATTAGACCAACAACTTACTAGTTAAAAAAAAACGAAAAAAAACAACTTACTAGTTAAAGCTAACGAAGAGATACAAAAGAACTGTATAGAGTTACTCGATCAGTAGAGTTAAGCATGAATGAAAATTGGGAAGAGGTGGCAATCCTTAATCAAATTGTGTATGTGTAGTGTTTGTTTCGATTAGGATTTCTGCCGAATATTAGTTGTCTCAATCAAACTTATTTAATTGATCGAATTCGTCAGGCGGGACTTGGAACTAATTTCACGTGCTCTTTAATTAGTTTCACATGTTTAATTGTTGTATTCTTTTACTTTCAGTCTCTATAAAGTATCTCGCTAGCTTTGCCCAACAAAACCTTCTAGCCTTAACTTGAAAGGCAAGAAAAATATATAGGTAGGTGTGGTAGGGGTCTATATACTATGTCTTACAAGTCTCTATAGTTTATAGGCTCACTTAAATAAGTGAGCGATTAGTGCGAATATAGATAGTTTATCTTCTATGTATCACAGTAGTTCTTTTACTACAACTTCTTGATCTGTCTAATCGAAAACAGCAAAAAGATATGTAATGGCTATCTTAGCAAGCGTTTAATGAAATCCACATTTAAATATATATATATATATATATATATATATATATATATATATATATTCAGAGCCGTTCCAAAGAGGACGTCCGCACTTTCGCTAAAGTGCGGACAACGACGCTGCAGCCCCGCTCAGGCCACGACTATGCGGCACCGCTTGCCGGACAGAAGCCAGGGGTCGGACGGACTGGTCTGCAGTCGGATGGAGTCGCCGGCGACGTGGTTGCAGCACTACCCAGAACCTGCAGTAGCAGGCGAGGTCACTGCCCAGAAACCTGCAACTTCGATCTCTTCTAACCTCGATCGCTGCCCAAAAGAGGTCTGGGATGCCTCCGGCCTCCGTACAACCCGATTTGAGCCGCCATCGCGGCCTGAAACGCTGCAGAAGATCGACGTCCACACTTTAGCGATAGTGCGGACATCCGCTTTGAAACGGGTCTATATATATATATATATATATATATATATATATATCGTTAGCTTTACTTCCTTTTGCCTTCTAAAACTAAAGCTACTAAACCTTTTTTTTTTTTTTGTGTGTGAAAGGATAGTTACTAAACCTTATTTACAAAGAAAAAGTACATATCATAAAACAATAATTTATATCAAGCTACAAAATATAAATCCAACAATTATTCATTCTATGAAGAAATAACCGAGGAAATAAGCTCAAAACATCTTTTATGTTCATTTACTAGGACAAAAGAAAAATCGAACTTGAAACCTCTATCAACATTTTCTTAAAAAATAATGTTTTAATCACTATACTATCTCAATTCATTTAGCACGTACTTAAGATATGCTATAGCGTTTTCTTTCAATCCCATGGCATTCCTTAATCCTAGTAGAAAGAAAACAAATCAGCAATCGTCTTCCTTTTCTGAAATTGCAACTGGCTCCCTAATCACCGTAGTTTTTGCATCTTAGACATGAATGCATGTATACCTTCTTCTTGAAAGGTTGATATTAATGATATATCGATGAGGAGCGAGACAACCCACCAAGAACCAATACTTGCACTCCAGCCAGTCTATGCTTACTGAAGTACTGAACTGAGATCAACAAACCCATTTTAATTAATCTGGAAGAGCCAAGGTGCGTGAAAGTTAAATTTGCGTTCATCTCTGCAATTGCTATTGAGAATGCTTGACGGTGGCGGCTCAGGAGTCGGGAGATGCCCAGCTGTATGTCTGAGTCCGACCGATTTGACTCCACTGGCTCGTCGTTTTTTAAGGAAACCACTATCTAGTGGAGGTAGCAAGTAGCTGCGGCCGTCACTTTCCGCCTGCCTGTGACATCGAAATTCCATAAATATCCTTTTCTCTTTGTCAAGGACCCTAAAGCTTTCAAATATGGAGGTCGGTGTTCTTTTGGCATGTCGTCCGATGCAGTCCCACTAGGGCCACTCTCACGGTTTCACCCACTAGACGTGTATTCAGGCATTAATGCGTGATCTCGTTAATTTATAGGTAATTGTTCAATCGATCTTGCATATTGTAAGTGAGCTTCTGAAACTCAGAGGAACTTTGAATTTGGTTTTATATGTACGTACATATGAGTGATATGACATATAAGTTATTAGAGCTAGGCTCATGTTAAGCTCGCCAAGTACTGGCTAATCTCGCGCGCAATTACTCTTTCGTTTCTCCATCTATTATCTTAATCAAAACCTAATTAGATGATTTTAATTAAAAAAAAGAAGAAGATCGAGGAGAAAAACAGACATAGCTAGGGAAAGGATTTAACTAGAGCATAACAAAAATAAAAAAAACCTAAAGTATTGATATCCTCATCTAAGATAATGTTCAAAATCATTCACATTTAAGAGTATTTTCAGGGATTGCTCATACAAGATATGAAGAAATGCACAAACCAAATTATTCATTTTATTTTTCAAGTTGTCTTTTCTTATGTATATGTAGTACATATAGTCTACGTAGATTAGATGACCGAATAATTTTCAATCTCATTATTTTTTCCTCTCTTTGGGAAAGACTCATGAAAATCAAACGTATTATAATCTAATGTATATTCTAAAAAAAAATGTCTTCTATAAATAAATTTTTTGTCTATAAATAGATATATGGATCAAAATTATACTAATTATAGATATGATGATATGAATCATTCTCAACTACTGAAGGCTCACCGACACAAAGTTTTGCAGGACATCCATCTATTATTCACGGTGATCATTCATAACCCAAAATCCCAAATTGTGGAAGTCTCTCTTTGTTAAGGTGTAGGCCAAACCTAGCCATGACTTAAAAAAGTTGTAAGGAAAAGAAATTAAGAGAAAAATGATGGAAATGTTCAGTGACAACTGACAGTAGTACTAGTTGGTGGCCACGCATTGATGAAAACCAGTTGTATCCAACCGGGAAGGAAGCCCTCGTGTACATGGAGATAGACATTCTCCAAATTAAAATCCAATCTAGAAGGGAAGCCCACATAAGCAAAATTATTGATCGAGTTGTACAATGAACTCAAAACTCATATGGGATGGGAGCCATTGAACCAACTATTTTATATTTATTGTCTTCTACTCATCATTTTCTGGATTCTCGAATCTTGCTGTCTGATGACTCTGTTCATATATGGAATGTTTTGGAAAATTTCAATTTGATGTGATATGTATGCATTAATTGTTTTTAACGTTTCGGCATCTCCATTCCGCAGCTTCTCGTCCACTAAAATCCATGTTATCCTATTGACTAGTCTTGTTTTACCTATTTCAATTTTTTTTTTTTTTTGACATAGAATGAAATGAGTTGCAATTTCATTTTGCTTGCTTTGGTTTCTTTGAGGTAAGTAACAAGTCGAATATCTTGTTTTAACTTCTTTGCGCTTTATCTGCTCACTTAATTACCACATCTTTTCTTTGTTTAAGTCTCACTTATATAACTTTAACAAACATCATACTCGCATAGGACGTAGAGCAAAAAATAGTAAAACTACGTAATACTTTATTTGATGTATTAATTCAAGCGAGCACAATTGAGATGTTCCCCTAAAGTCTCGTGTAGTTTGCATAAAGTAAGCATTAGAAAATGAAAGTTGTTCATTTTCTGTGTTTGAGATGAAAAAGGAAATGAAATTCTTTCCTAAAGCAAAGGGAAATAGAGGGGAAAATGGTTCATTCCATACTCCAAAAAAATCACTTTTTCTATTTTTTTCATTGCATTTATTACTCACAACACATTATTTTATTGCATTAATTACAAATTTTTTAACAATTTTCCGGATAACTTTCCTTATATCACCAAATATCGGAATTGAAAGTTTTTCGGAAATTTTATTTCCCTTCCCATGGGAAAGATGAAATAATTACTTTTCTTTTCACGAACCAAACGAGGCCTAATTGATTAAGTCTCACTTAGATAACTTTTTTTTTTTTTATTGTGGCTTCCTAGGCCCAGAGACTAATCCGTGCTCGGGGGATCTTGTCAGAACGCTTCCTCCCCCTCTGCCACCAAGAATATATTGGGATTTAACTCCAATAAGCGTCGGCGAGATTCGAACCCGGGTATGGGAGTTCCACACCTGGAGGCTCTTACCAACTCAACCACTTGTGGTGGTTTCATTTAGATAACTTTATCAAACATCCAACTCTTAGACGTATGTTTTCAAGAAGAGCAACATATCAAACTACGTAATCCTGAATTTGATGTATGGATATTTAAGCGAGCACAATTACCTACATTGACATCCCCGTAATTTGATTGAAATCCATCCGAAATCCGTTATGGTAGGAGGAGGTCCATTTGAAAAGCTTAAATAAACCAACGGCATACTTTTCTTGTTAAATAGATAAATAACTAAATTAGGCAATAAAGTTTGGTAAATTATGGGCATGCATTTCAATTAAGTTAGTTTATGAAACCTGATTAGGATCTTCAAAATGGACGTTAAACTGATCAAGTTTGCCAGACTTTTGGTACGTAAGCTACCAAAAATGTTCGTCAAACATGTCAACTAGTTAAGTTAATTGGTTTAAGCCTTTCTAGTTTTGTTTTGTCCTGGTTTAATGATAAGTTGATAATTAACTGATCGGTTGCATGCATGCATTAGGGTTTCTTATGCGTTTAAGTTTTCTTTGTCTCAATCGTTAAGCCAATTTTATTGTTGACTGACATTATTCTATACCACAAAAATAGTTACAGCTAGTACTAGCAACAATTTCTGTGTGTGGTAGAGTACCAACATATATGTACCAACTAGGGTTCTTAAAATTTGCTTCAGAAATTTTATCATGATGGGACATATATGGTACGTGGGTACCCAACAATAATCAATATTGATGAATGAGGTCTTTCAGGAAACAATTCGAAGGGGATAGGACGGATTAGAATCATTGAGGATCCAATATGAGTTTTCGCAGCAACTAGCATATTGATCATTGCAAGCTAGAGCAGTAATGGGATAGGTGAAGAGTGACGATCATTTTAGTTGCCAAGTCACATTAGCTTGGCTCATTGAGGTTGAGATTCATTTACTATTATGGTCAAAATGGGTCGTATCCATGCATGCACTTGTCACGTTCACGATCGGGTAGTAGTAGTAGATGGGGTCTCCAATATATCAAACTAGTAATTGGTTGGCAATAATAAGTACTTAATTATTAGCTGCTTGCATATGACAGATAGATATATATGTATATATATTGTAATGTCCCATTCAATTGGATGATTGAAATATATTTATCAATAATCGTGATTTGATTTGCTTCCTTCAATATCATAGACGTAATGAGTTGGATCATGTACGAGAATCAATGGTTTGCATTATAGGTTGAAATGGGTTCCTAAAAACACCATTAATTGGATTTAATTAATAGTTTTAAAATATATTAGTAGCGATTGAATTCAAGGAACCTGGTTTCATGAGGATCTTGTGCAACTTGTAAGGTGTTATTTTGTTTGTGGTACTTTTTTTCGGTTTAGAATTTTGTTTTAATAAGTTTTATCCGGACAAGTTTTTAAAGATGTAACCTTATCGCTTTGGTCTGATTCCTTTGCTGAACTAGGTAGACCAACGTTTGGTCGACTCCACGTCTCCACCCTTATTTACTTCGTTGTTGTTTGGTGGAGCCATATATTATTTTTCAGACAATAGATTTTTTTTTTTTTTTTTTTTTGGAATTCAAAGAAAGAATTCATTATGGGCAAAGCCCGAACAAAGACCCAGTAACAAGTACACAGGCCCCAAATACATCAAGGAAGGAAAGTCAACTTCCAACTAAATCCACTATGCGGAAATAGTGACTGAAAGCAAACCCATAAAAGAAAACACAAAAATACACAGCAGTCGACCACTGCCGGAATCAATTCGCTGCTGCATGTGGGTAAGGAAGCCCATTGTTCCTCAAAACCAGAGTCATGGAAGGTGGTGGCGTTGACACCCATCTTAAAGGACCCACATTTCTTTTGGCAAGCGAGGCTGCAAAGTGTGCGACCCGATTCGCTTATCGGGGAATCCATTCCTAACTGATGTCATCAAAGAAGGAGCTGTGCTTCCTAATCAGGTTGATGACCGGAAAAGTTTGCGAACAAAATGACTATTTGAGGCTTGAAATGTGGAAATTTGAAGCTGGGGGAAGAAGACACGGAGATTGGAAGAAAATTGCAAATCGACTTTTCCGGCGATTTTTCCGGTGACTTTTCCGGCGAGCCGCCACTCATGGAGGGTCTTTTCTCCAGCAAAGGAGGACTATGGTGGTGAGAATCTCCCATCACTTGAAATTCAAATATCTCCCTACACCTTGTCCTTTTATCACCTTGCCAATTTGGGACCATTTGGGGGACAATGGTGTAAGAGCATCTTTTGCACAGTTGGGGACCAAAGATGACACAGCTAGCTGATCAAAAGAGGCCAAAGACCAATGATTCAGAATTCTTGACTCCATTCAATCATCTTCATCCTATCCAAGATCCATTTTTCTCTCTAGAAAAGACACCACTATTTCCACCACTAAAACCACCATCTCCACCTCTAAAACCTCCATTTCCACCACTACAACCTTCATTTCCTCCACCAATCAACACCACAACTCATCTTAGAGATCCCAAATTTCACTATTCTTACAAATATCAAGAGCTTGGAGCAAGGAGAAGGAGGTGACTATCACCACATCATGTTCTTGGAGACCCATCTCCACCACCTCTTCCGGCATCATCAATAGTCACCATTTACTCTCTATCTCTTTATGTATTTGATGTTTAATAGAATGTTGAAGCTTATGTATCTAGCTATGTGTGAGTAGTGAACTAGTTGGGGCTAGGGTTGAAAGCCCTAGCCAAACTTGCTTGGATTGATGCTTTTGTTTATAAATTGATGCAAATTCATGTTGTCATTCTCACATGCTAAGTCAATAGTTGAATGCATTACTTAGACCTAATCAATTTGAGTTATGTGTTTGCCATGACATGAAGTTTTTCCTAGAGATTGATTACCTCTAGGCAAAAAGAGAGCATGAAAGCACACCATGTGTGCATGTGAGGGTAGTGAGCTAAAATCACCTAGAGATAGGATTGGTTTGCTTGCTTGGTTACCTAAACTCTAAGCTTTATGCATTTAGGGGCAAATGATTGAGACCTATCCGGTAATTGAATTTGTCTCTAGATAGTTAGCTCTAGACTTATCCGGTTAGAGTTAATAAAATGAAAGAGGTTTAAGTCTTAGTAGTCCTATCCGGATGCTAAGAGGGTAGTTGGACAATTAGCTTTGCATCATTCATATTCAATTGTTTTAATGCTTGCAAGGGAGGCAAAAGGTGAAACCCGTTGCCCTAACTCCCATCCATTTGATAACAACTTGTTTTGTTTAGGTTAGTTTATATTACTTGCTTTCATTGTTTCAATTTGAATAGAAACCAATCTCAAAATCAAAATCAAATCTCTACACACCATCTTGCACATACTCACCATGAACTTTGGTTTACTTGTGAGCCTTTGTTTGTGATTGTACACTTGCATATTCTTTTAGTTTTTCCTTAGGTTTTCCTTAGCTAGGAAAGGATTTACCAATCATCGTGGGTTCGAGATCCTTACTTAATCCTCTATTCTATAACTTGTACCTCTTGCACTTGAGGGTGGCTTTAATGCTAACACTTTCTCTGGTAGACAAAAGCACATCTGGACTTCCAAATATTCCAATAAATGAAGCTAACAATGGTAAGAAGTCGATTCCTCTCACTTTTGGTAGTACATGTAGATGTTAATTGTTGAAACCATCTATCAAAGGTCAATACTTTATGCTTGTTGATTTTGATACAAAGGAACTACCCAAACCAGACCATATCCACCCAAGAACACAACAGGAGGATGTGTTCATTGGTTTCCGAGGCCTCACCACAAATAGGACACAGGGGGTTGGGAGTCAATTTTCTTTTGAATAGATTGTGCATAGTGAGGATGGCTCCATTTAGCACTCGCCACAGGAAGAGTTTTACCTGAGGTAGAGTGTTGATTTTCTATAGTGTACTTTATAAATCATAGTCATTCACCTACTCCAATGAGTTTCAACACGCCACATAAGCTAAGTAGATTTTTTTTTTTGGCTTTTTTTGGCTCAAATTGATGTCAACGCCTTAAGAGCAACCGTTGAGGTTGGCAGGTCAATACTATTCATTGTTTTTTACTTTTTATTTCTACCATTTAGGTTGACAGGTCAGATACTGTTCACAAAAGGTCACTTTCTAAGTCACTTTCTTGTTCTGTCAACTGACATTCAGTGACCTTTTGTGAACAATATCTGACATGGCAACCTAAATTGTGGAAATGAAAGGCAAAAAACAGTAAATAGCTAGTATTAACCTGCCAACCTCAACGGGTGGACTTGCTCTAACTGCGTTCGCCTTCATCAACCAAAAAGGAAAAGAATTGTAATCTCAACTTAGGATTATCTAGCTTCGATCTAAATTTCATCTCTTGCTTTACTTCTCCTTTAGTTTCTTCTCTTCCTTCTTGATGTAATAGTGTTATTCCCTTCTATTATTTTTGTCCAAACTTGAATCTCAATCTCAAAGTGAAGATTGTTTCTCTACATATATAATCGCTTCATTGAAAACTTTGATTTTAGTTGAACTTTTCTTTTGTAATTTTTTCAAGGAAGCCTTGAAGTTGAGTCGGCCTTTTCTTTGTATAGAGTCAGGATCTTTTTGGCTCTATCAGTGTGTCAGTATGAACTATGAACTTTGAGTATAAAGTCTAAGTAAGCAAGGTTTTGTCTTTGATCTTTGTTGGGAGATGATTGGAAAGCTATTGTAACCATTCTCATTTTAATCTTCTTTTGTTAGTGAAGTTCTTATTCTAATAAAAAAAATTAATATCACTTGTTCCTCTTTCAAAGATTTCAATTCGATCTAAGACGTGTATAATTCACCGTAATCACAATTGTAGGCATGCTTTCCCACACAAAAAGAAATAAATTTATTGGGTGCCTTGATATTTAAACCTCGAAATTAGAAAAGAGATCACTAATATGAAAAACCCTTTTCTTGTAGAATGGAGGAGGAGACAACAAAAGAGAACAAATCAGCCTCTCGTTCACGAATTGGTTCAAAACGTAAAAAGTTTTTTTTCTTGTCTTTTCAGGTAACCTGAAGTTAACAACAGATTGATCTCAGATTCTTAAAATTAGTTTTTAAGTTGATATGGTGATAAATAAACCCCTTGGATCATTTCAAGCTTTCTGATTACATGAACTTCACGCTCACTGCACTGAAGAGGAGCCAAATTCATATAGAATTATAGCAAAGTAAATATATAAATATGGATTCCACCATAGATACTAATGATTTAGTTAAAATTAAAGTATTAATGAATCGCATCAAAGGCGCGTGCAACAATCAATAATCGGTAACTCAAACTTCCTTTCTTGCTCTTGCTCCAATCGAAAAAGCTTTGTATTCGGCTACTTGTATAAAACTTCATATGAGGACTTCTTTTCTTTTATCTTTTGTATTATACGTATTGAATTCAGGGAAGTGCCTTCTTCTTCTTCTTTTTTTTGGCAAGGAGGAGCAGACAAATGTCTGAACGCTCAAATTATTGAAATATTAATGAAAAGAGACAATAAGGTACAGCAACAAATGGGGAATAAATGTTCAACCCAGCAATGAAAAACTCGAGCAAAAAAACAATTGAACATCTAACTGCCCCGAAAATAAGGCAAAGCCTATTGGTCCCCTTATATAAGAATCTACAATGGAGGGAGTAGTATCCTACCATGTCATACCAGGGAAGTGCCTTCTTAATTGTTTGTAATACTTCTACTCGTTGATTGAATCAATCTAAATGAGATAACTGTATGCTTAAAGCTTCTAAACAAAAAAGCATACAAAAAAAGTCACTCAGTTAATTAAGCACATGACTATGCCGGTATTTAAAACATTGTTCAATCAATATTAAAATACATGCAGAATCAAAAGTTTTAAGGTGCTCCGGAGTTTAAAAGTCTGAACCCAAAAGTTGTTAAAATAGTTACTGCATCAAAGTTAACATGTAATTGTTGGTGCGAAAAAATTCGGGAGGAAGATTACCCAACAAAAATCTCCCTCCTTCCATCTTCGAGAAGCCCTAGACGCATCCATCTCGCAATTGATTATGGGAAGAAGGGACCTGCAAAACAGAAAAACACTCCGACGCCCAAGTAAATATCAATTCAAGAAGAGTATAAAATGAAATTGGATCAAAACTTATTACCGTTGTCCTCTCTTTTCCTCCATTCCTCCATAAGCTTGAGAATTTATAGTCATTCGTTGCTTGGTCCTCACTTCATGGTTCTTGACCCTTACTCTATGTTGTAGTGGGAGAAGAGGTGTTTGCACGTTCTCCACTCCTCTGCCATCTTTTACTGTCTTTCTTTTTAACCTGTTGTTAATCACTTTTGGGCTTTGATTAGTGGGCTTGATTTAATGGGTGGGAGCCCAAAGCCAAAATTTTACTCCCCCACAATGCCCCCTTTTTCCTTTCCATACGAGCTCCGAGTGCGGGAAGGAAAAACAATCGATACTTAAATAGAAATAAATTGTTAGTCCATAAGGATAAATAATAGCAACAAGAACCCCATGTGTCAAAAAATAAACAAAATTCATCAAACGTACACAAGAATAGTTAACGGCAAAATTAAGATAAAGGGTGAGGACTCAAACGGCATTTTTAAGGGCACCAACTTTATGTCTACAAGGAACAACGACTTAATGTCACAAGGACTAACTCTTTCAAGTCCGGGGACTAGCTGTTTAACTTCCCGAGGACTGTGCCTGTTTAACGTCGCGAGGACAACCCTTTTAAAGTCCGGAGACTGTTTCTTTAACGTCCCGAGGACAACCCTTTTAGAGTCCGGAGACTGTTTCTTTAACGTCCCGAGGACAACCATTTTAGAGTCCGGAGACTGTTTCTTTAACGTCCCGAGGATAACCCTTTTAGAGTCCGGAGACTGTTTCTTTAACGTCCCGAGGACAACCCTTTTAAAGTCCGGAGACTCTCGGTATGCCGCCTCCGAAGAGGACACAAAACTGAAAATCATGTTAGCAAACATATGCAATAACAAGATATTTTTTACAAACTTTATATAATGCAATAATCTTATCCATAAATAAACAAGCTTTTCAACTCCCTTTAATACCTTGCTTTGATTTTGGCTTCAACCCCGTCTAAATGATATTGCCCCCGGCCTTGACCTTGGTAGCTTTAGTGAACACCATTGAGTAGAGAGCCGTTTGAAAAACGTGGTGACAGCACTAGACCATATAGATTTCATTAACACACAATGTCATATATATACATTTATGTCTTTCTGCATGGCATAAATAATCAATAACAGCACACAAAAGATGCACTGGGCCCGGTTACCAAATCAAATTTTGCAAATACTTACTCCATATTAAGAATATAATTAGCATTGATTTGAGCTGCACCTTTAAATCAATTAATCAATGAGAAGCATATAAGATGTCAAGTTACACCCACCGTACAATAAGCAAAGAGCCCTAGCTCATTCACTGAGAAAAGAATGATATTTCAAGCCTAAGAAGCATAAATGATTGACATTTGAAGGTATAAATCTCGTTACTCCATAAATGATTTTGGTTCAGTCTAACAAACATAAACGCATACCTGTCTGGTCTATCAGATGGTTCACGCTATACTGGCCTGAGAAGACTGCCCCGAAAGTGTAATCCAGGAAATTACAGAAAAGATGTAACAGAAAATGCAAATCAACATCAAGAAATGAAAATAACTAAACAGACTCCTTTCAGCCAATATGTGCACTACGTGAAATAATTAACATCACATAGCAAAGGGACGATACATCCGACTAATCCAGCTATGACCATGCAATTGTAACCACATCAGGTAAAGGCAACTGGGAATCTAATACTAGTTCAAGTATGATCGCATTTCAAGAACAAAGCATTTCTTCAGATCAAACAGTAAAACCCGTCCGAAACAAAAACCAACAACAGTTTATTTAACTCTCACTTGAATTTTACCACAGCTGCAACGTTACAATCACTCACTCGTTAACCTCAGGCTTCCCAAACAAATATCAATCCAAAACATTGTGCTATAATCCACCGTATAAACATGGGCTAAAAAATTAGTTGAAAACTGGAAGATTAAATAAGACTCATTTCCTATTTCTGTCATTGACCATAGGTCTTTCAAATATTCAATCTACCATCCCATAAAGTTGCACATGGCGAATCGTCACATGAATCAGATTTACATGTATACAGCAAACACATTAACCAAAAACATGATCATTGAAAACATATATACATGCACTTGGTTTTTAGGACCTAGACCGATGTAATTCCAAGAAAAGAAGCAATTATAATTAACCGGCATGTAAGTCAAATGGTACACAGATCGCTCTAAGCAGCTAAGCACACAAGCATTGATAAACATCACACATTAAACAATCAGACAATAAACTTTTGCACACCACCGATTCAAAGTGCTTTAGTTTTCAAATGCAGATCATGCATGAACCAATTCTATCAAGCTGCCCTACTGTCAACAAAAACTTTCATGAATCAAAATGAAAATGAACCCGTACGTACCTCTGACCAGTTAACAATTAAAAATAAGTGAGTGGGTTACCAGATATATATAGGTTGCAAGATTACATGCATTACTCCCGAGACGATGTCTCTCGATCATTATCTGTTCATTATAAAGCTTCTGCTCTGAGGCAAAATGCCCCCAATCCCTCTGGCACCAGTATTCCATTAGCTCAATTTTCTGTTTTGCACCTGCCTTAAGGTTTCCGCAGAGTTAATCATGTTTCAGCCAATGCGTTGTAGGGTACCCTTTTGTCGTCGTGTGATCGTCGTGCTTTGATGGCGTAAGCGTAGCAGCCTCGGTGATGGCGGCCTCATGCCTGTTCGTGCCGCGGGATGACGTCCTCATCCATATGCTTCATTCCTGTATCATTTTCCTTTACACGTCCTTGAGCCATATCTCCTGCAACTTGGGTTATTTACTATGAATCGCAAGAATTAAAATACGCCCTAGAAAACAAAGAAAGCAAAAAACCAATTAATTAAAGAGAAGAGGGTGGGAATTTTTCTTATCGACAACTCGATGTGAATGAACTTGCTGCTGCTCTAACGCGTTGATGGTTGCGTTAGTGGCTTCTCCATTATAATCTCATGACTTTTTGTTCAGTTTCCCACAGACGGCGCCAACTGTTGGTGCGAAAAAATTCGGGAGGAAGATTACCCAACAAAAATCTCCCTCCTTCCATCTTCGAGAAGCCCTAGACGCATCCATCTCGCAATTGATTATGGGAAGAAGGGACCTGCAAAACAGAAAAACACTCCGACGCCCAAGTAAATATCAATTCAAGAAGAGTATAAAATGAAATTGGATCAAAACTTATTACCGTTGTCCTCTCTTTTCCTCCATTCCTCCATAAGCTTGAGAATTTATAGTCATTCGTTGCTTGGTCCTCACTTCATGGTTCTTGACCCTTACTCTATGTTGTAGTGGGAGAAGAGGTGTTTGCACGTTCTCCACTCCTCTGCCATCTTTTACTGTCTTTCTTTTTAACCTGTTGTTAATCACTTTTGGGCTTTGATTAGTGGGCTTGATTTAATGGGTGGGAGCCCAAAGCCAAAATTTTACTCCCCCACAGTAATGTATATCGCTAAGTAGCTGAAACTCTAGAGTGGTATGAAACATCCATATAATGTATAACTATCTAATTAATGGAAACATTGGAATTTCCTGTGTATTGTGAAAAGCACTGGTTACTTGGTTAGTACTGGACCGCGCAATGAGCCCGATCTATATAGTGTTCTCGAATCCAGGGCTCCAGGCTACCAAGTCTACTATCTTCAAAAAGTGACAAAGGGAAAGCCCATATTCCGCATTGGACTATGCATGTCCGTATGTCACATATAAAGCAGGCCATCTTTTGAAATGTGAAGATAGTTGACCGATTTGAAAGATGTCCTAAACACACACTACTGGATTAAGTACAGTACAGTGCACCATTTTTTTTTCTTCTGAATAATCGAGAATATCAGAGGAATAAAAGTACTTCTCTATCACTATATTTTATTATTATTATTATTTTCTGAATAATCGAGAATATCAGAGGAATAAAAGTACATCTCTATCACTATATATATATATATATTTTTCTGAATAATCGAGAATATCAGAGGAATAAAAGTACTTCTCTATCACTATATTTTATTAATCAAAGAAGAAGAACAAGCAAACTAAAATAAAAACAAACTAAAACTACCAAAATCATTATCTACTAAAATAAAAAGAGAAAACCTATTAAGTTTGAGAAAGTCATGCCCTGTCTGACGGAGCCCCCTCAGGGCGTCTTTGTCGGACTGGCTCAAGGGGACCGAGTGTCCGAAGGAGAGTGGCCCAGTCGGAGTAAGAGCTAGCTGCGGGGGATTGGCGGCGCTGTCCAGATTGGTTGGAGGATCTGATGGGGATGGACAACGACGGTTAGAGGTGGAGCTAGTGTCTTTTGCCAGAACGAAGTGCGGCAGGTCTGGGGTTGGGTTTGAGTTGATGTCGCATGATCAGAGGTTGCCTGGTGGTTATCTCTTTGAGGCGGCAATGCTGAGATCGATGATGCCCAGATCGGATCAGTGGGATTCGATCTCCCTTAGGTTGATGGTGTTCGATCTGAGGATGAGCAGCACCTAGCCTCTAACCAACGTAACCGATGGATCGCGATCGCTCTATGTCAAGTTGGGGGCAGTGGTGATGCTGCCGGTGGTCGGAAGGCAAGGGTGGTACAGGCGAGATGGTGGCGTGGTGCCTCCTGCAGTCTTGAGTGTTGGCTCGGGCATGGTGATATTTGGCCCTGGGTTTTGGCTCTGGGCCTAAACAATTCTTTTTTTTTTTTTTGTTACTTGTTATTTTTAGTTAAATATGACTTGATGCCTGTAATAAGTCCCTATTACTATTTGTTAGGGCGATGTGGGTTGGTCCCGGAATGCACACTCAGTGTGCCTTGTCTAACTTACTGAGGCGGAGAGCTATTTACTTGATTAAATGGACGCAACCTCCTAATGACATGATGACATTAAGTGTCGTAGGATTTATTTCCGTGCGGCAACAAAGTGAAAAAACTATGTTATTTGTAATTATGCTTCTTCGTGATAGAGTTTTCTTTCCAGTATGTCATCGCTATGTCAAAACAAATGGAGTAGTCATTCGTGCACTCTTTGCTAATTGGTACTTGCTAGAATACGTAGATTTTGTGGAGAGTCTTTGTATTATTTCATAATGTTCTCTTTATGCTTATTGTAATATGGGGTTCGGGCTCTATGCCCCCCCTTGTATTCTACAATTTTATTAATTAAGGTTTGAAGGTAACTGCACCAGTCCTCTTAAAAAAAAAAGAAAAAAAAAGGGCTAATTATAACGAAATTGAGGCCCACTAATGTCGATACATTATGATACTATAAAAGGTGGAGGATCATCCCACCACACTAAATTAGAACAAGATGTAGTGATGTACCGTGATTTGCCAAAACATCAACTATTTTATTATTTTCCAGAAAAATATGAGAATCTCTAAAGTTTATCTGAGATATTGATATAAACAATTCAACCAACAAACTATAAGAGATCAAGGGACAAGAAAAGATCTACATAAATAATCAAACACCATAGATTAATCAATCTCCAACTAAATATTTTTCCAATTCCAAACTCAAGCAAGCCCCATAATTGATCTTAATTAAATCAATTCCCGAACAAAAATTAAAAATCATTTGGTATACGCAAGCATATATATGCTATTTGTTTTCATTGTGCCATTGTATTTTATCGATTGAACATGATAATAATTCTAATGATGGGAGCCCACCCTATCCAATCTCTACCTTATACCAAAGTTTTCTTATCTTGATTTTCTAGAGGTTTACATGTAGGATTTCACATAAAAGAAGATTATGCGAAATTTAAAGAGTTATCTTTCTAATTAATGTCCGATATATAGTCATCAGTTACTTGTATTCGGTACAATTAGCACATTTCATGAATTAAAAGAAAATAATCATGTCGGTGAACCGTGACATGTTGGTTAGCTAGCATAACTAACATTATGGAGGTCATGAATTCAAATCTCACTAACATCAGGAGCGGGGTGGAGAAAAAACTGTCGTCCAGAATCAAAAAATAAAAAAAATCATCATGATCACCATCATTAAGAAAATGAGTACATAGTTAAGTAGCGGAACTACAAGTTAAGCTAGCTACTTAACCTAAAATCATTAGGACGTAGAAGTTACATGACCCTTCCTCCTAATAAACTTAGGGAATTACATGATTAAACTCACCTTCATGATTTTCTGTGGTTGGAATTATCAACCATTCATCTGGTGAAGGGATCTGCTCATCTGCCTCTTCGACTTTAAAATTACCACCAGGCCTCCGGCCAAAAAACAAATTAGAACTCCCCAATGCCAGTGGGTACTTAAACTCTTGAGGAACAGTACTAGTAGTGCTATTATTACCATCTAAAGTCTTCAAAAAAGCCAACCACCAAGTATAGGAAGAAGCTTGGTTCTCTCCCCACTCAAATTCAATGTCTGCTGCTTCCATGGCTGGTCCCCCAGAATATGGCACATGAGGCGGCACCGAAGGCGCCGTGGTTGACCAAACTGGCTCCGGCAGAGGCATCGACTGCAATAGCTGCGTAGAAGTACCACTGACAACATCATGCGAGGATGATGAGGATGAAGAAGATTGAAATGATGACTTTGATGATGTTCTGTGGAGGATCAAGGCATGGTAAACCTGTCTCCTAGCTTCAGCAACGTTAATGTTGAGTGGATTAAGGCTTCTAGGGCGAGACCTTCTTCTTTGCTTCCGAGAAGAAGAAGAAGAAGAAGAAGAAGAACCCCTTCTCTGAATATTTGAGCTCATTTTTTGTTTGTTTCCTTCTGCAGAATTGAATTGAAGTTGATGATGTTAAATGGTAGAGATTAAGAGAGGGACTGGTGAGAGGTCATGAAGTTAAGTTGAAAATTTGAAATGACATGATGGGGTCAGAAATCTCAGAACCAGTAGAACTGACACGTACAGCAGGATTCAATGGGACACATCAAATTTAAGTCCAAAGCCAAACAAGTCGGCATCGGTGTAAAGACTATCGTACTTTTCCTGCTATAGAGGCCGAGGATTTTCCTCTGGGCAAAACATTGTTCCTGTATTTCTTGGTCATTAAGCGCCAACACAATATTGCTTTACAGTTCACACAGTGAATGTACTAGTAAATGTGTGGCTTTGAGATTTGAGATAGCAAAGCAACAAAATCAACCCCATTCCGATGTTTACTTTAGATTGTGCATGATGATCGAGATGGATCATAGAGTACTGCCTCTGGTCCAGAATGGTAGCACTGATCCAAAACTAAATTCTTCTAACAACCTTGTACAGACTGCATTCATATATGAATGGTCCAAAATGGGATCCCAATTTTGGGCTCAGTCGGCATCGGTTTCGCCAAAGAAATGTCTTCTTATGTGTGCACCACCGAAATGTCAAAACTTGCCCCAAAGTAGCAAGTTCGATATGCAAATATGGTGGTTAGATTTCTTGCTAATGAGTACTAATATGATGGTTAAAATTACGGGGAAACAAGCCACATTTTGAATCTTTATTATTCTTTGCTCAAGCATCCTATATTGGGAAGGGTCTGCAATGAACCAAAAGATTTGTAGACCAACAGATGCCGTCAGTTTAGCCATGAGATTGACCAAGTCAACGCGCATAGGACAAGGAAAATGAAACTGTTATTCGTGTTGTTACTGGAGGGGGAAGAAGGAAAAAGGCATCAGCATCAAGGAGGAGAGCGGGTTTTCATCGGACTTGGCTACCATAGCCAAGCGCTTCACTTATTCCTCTACTTATCCAACAATAATTCAATTCTGTTCAAGGAAAACCTAATTTATGTTTAGCCCAAACTCTAGGTTACTTGACCTAGTGGTAATAGGATTTAATTAGAATGATCTAGAATCCTAATCAATGTAGAATTACTTTCCTTGTATGATTGAGATTCTATGCATTGTAATCCTCTATATAAAGAGGCCCCTATTATCAATGAGAATACACAGCGATTATCTCTCAATTTCTGATTCCCTAAAACACGTTATCAGCACGAGCCCTAACCCTAGCCCTAAAAACTAAAACTCTTCTCACCAAAACAGCCGCAAGCTCCTAGCCCTTGCTAGTTGCTAGCCATGCCTTAAGCTGCCCCTGCAGCCCTTGCGCACCCATGTGCCACCTACTGCCCATGCAGCATAGCAGCTCGCTCGTTCTTGTGCAGATCAGCCTGCTTGCACGCCCCAAAACGTCTTGTTCAGGACCTCTGATCAAAATACTTTATTCATCAAAGTTGTTCATCTCTATCTCCTCTATCTGACCTCAAAATTTCATCCCTATTGGAGTCGTTTTGAGATCTGTACAGTATTCAAGGTGGGAGCTGTTCAGCATGCTCGTTCCTGTGCATATCAGTCAGTTTGCAAGCCCCGAAACTTCTATTTCGGATTTTCAGATCAAAATTCTTCCTTCATCAAAGTTGTTCTCCTCGGTCTCTTCTTTCTGATTTCCAAATTTCAGCCATATTGGAGACATTTTGTGACCTGTACACCAATCGAAGTGGGAGCTGTTTAGAAGCGAATCTGCTCCGAATTTCAACAAGTTTGATTCGCCTAGAACTGAAGCTTGTTTGCAATCCTACAATGAGGATCGAATGCGATCCGCAATCCTAAGAGGTATGGTTTACTAAAAGTTCCTGTTTTTCAGTTTTTTTTTTCAATTTCTCTTCTTTTTCTCGGGGACTTGCAACCTCCATTCTTCTACCCCCCTTTCTTCATTATAGGGGAGACCAAATTAAGCCGAACTGTGGGGGTTCGTGCTCACTCCAAGCTTAGAGCTTGTGAGATCTCCAAGCTTAGAGCTTGTTGAGATCTCCAAACTTAGAGTTTGTAGAGAATTTATGATCGACCACTTACATCATTGTTTCGATCTAATCCAATATCTCTTGGAATCGAATTTCTTGGAAGCGACTACGCTCGGAAATTCCTAATTTCTTGGAAGCGATTACGCTTAGAAATTTCATATGTTTTCGTGGTAGCCTACTTCGCTCCGAAACTAACCCTAATTTCTTGTTCTCTTTCAGGATGAGTAGCCTGAACAAATTGGACTTTGCTCCATTGGGAACAACTGGCTCTGAATATCACAGATGGGTTCGTGATATCCACCAGCATCTCAAGGCCGATGGAATCTTGGATATGATTCTCGAGCCTAGCCAGGACGTGATAACTGTTGAGCAAGCTCAAGCTTTGGAGGCAAATAGAGCAGCCTTAGAGGTAAATAAGGCGAAAGCCATCATCCTAATGACTCGTCATATGGATGATTCGCTCCAGTACGAGTATATGAATGAAGAAGACCCCAGAAGGTTGTGGGTCTCACTCGAAGAAATATTTGGCAACGTCTGTGACTCCTTGCTTCCTGACCTAGAAGTGAGATGGCATAGCCTCCGCTTCTGTGATTTCAAGACTGTTCTTGACTATAACTTGGAAGCACTTCGCATTAAATCCTTAATGGAATTCTGTGATAAAAAGATCACAAATGCGATGTTGATTGAGAAGACTCTCTCTACCTTCCCCGTCTCTGCATTGATGGTTGCTAAGAACTATCAAATCGATGTAAATGCAAGACGGATCACAAGGTTTCATGAGCTCATTGAAGCTATGAATGTCGCTGAAAATCATGATAATATCCTTGTGAAGAACTATAATTTGAGATCCGTAGAAACAGAACATATTCGGGAATCCAATTATAGTCGCACCTCTAAGAGAGGGCGCCAAGAGCGAAACCCTAATCTTAGGTATACTTTTGGACATTATGATCCATATAATCGCTCTACTTGAGAAGGTAACCGCCAAAATAGGCGAACAAGAAACCAAAGAGGTAAACGTGGAAAGAGAGAGGGAGGCAACACCTCTGGTCATGTTGGTGGTGCCACCAACACTAAGAGCCATCTAAATGACGCTTTCAAAGTGCCTCAATCAATGGAGTTCGAGCAAAGAGATGTATGTTCTCGATGTGGAGTGTCTGATCATTGGGCACACATTTGTAGAGCTCGTGAAGAACTTGTCACCGCCTACAAAGCATATTGTGAAGCAAGAGAAGCTCACTATGTGGAACAAGAAGATCAAGAAGATAATCTAGAGTGAAGGGTTGAAGACTAAAAATCTGGCTGATAACAATAGATTGCCAATTCTGTTTAAGATTTTATTTTTCAAGAGATGTAGGCGATTGCCATATTACTTTTTATTGGATTAGATTTTCTTTGATCAAAGAAACAATGATGTACGCCGTTGGCTTATGAATAAAATTTCGAGTTCTTTTCATTATGACTCAATTTTGATTTTGAGCATATTACTTTGTGACTACGATGGCTGGGCCACCAATATTAATTCAAGGACATGGAATAGCCCAAGTTCCACTTGCCAAATGGCACCTTGATTACTGCTGTCGCAGAAACTCTCTACGCTCTTAGGGTAAATCGTACCCTATGAATAGCCAACGAATTCCATGCGAACATGCATGTAGAGAACGAAAATGAGTTCCTTTGCATTACCTCTAATGATTACGAACACAGACGCATCTTAGAGAAGTTTATGTGTCTATCTAGTGGATTCTATGTCACTATTAATCCAATAAAGTTATGAGAGAAGATCTCTTGGATTTAGACACATATTGGCTTTGTCACGACATGATAGATCATTCTAGTCATAATATGATGATCCGTCTACAAAAACTTCACATGGACATCATTTCTTTCGAGCGAAATGAACAATGAATCAAAAGTTGATTCCTAGACTAAGTGTGACCGACGCTGTTGCCTAGGGCACCGCCGCCGTCCACCATTAGCCTAGGGCTGGCGTAGTCCATATCCATCACGCCATGGATAGCGTCCATCATGGTGATGGCACCCCAGGTGATGTTGCAATCACCAACTTGCTTCACATAGCGTTTCGAACGCTCAGGCCTAACCAAAATACTTAATGGTTGCTTCTAAGGCCTCTCGCTCATTTTACAAAGCCCGTTCCTTAGGGAAACTAGGATTGAGACCATCCTATGCAAAGTATATGACAATAGTCATTCTGTTCTTACAAAGAATCCGTAGGGATTTTGTGGATTAATTCAACCAACTTGCGGACGCTTAAATATTTTGTGATGTTGGTTGACACGCAAACACGCCGGTCACGTGTTGTGCCATTGTCCACCTATAAATGCTGCTTATGCTACACTCCTAGCACATATCATATGACAACTGGCTCACTCCCCAGATCATCCTATTCAGTCAATTGGATTTGACTATGGTAGAGAGTTTACATCGAAAGACTTTCGATGGATATTGCAATGGGCTTGATGTTGGACATCACATTTCCATGTACACACCCAATTGGTCTCTCGGAAACGACTACGATGGTATTCTGAATATTGGTAATGCGCACCAATCTTCTTACATCTGCTTGGGGTGATGCAATATCGCATGCAGCTATGCTAATTCGTCTACGACCTACCGCCACTCAATATACCTATGCGTTACAGCTAGTGACTGGGTACACACATTTGAGTGAGCCATTTATGAGCCAATTGCGCCACCACAGCGCTCTATGATGGGTCTTTACAGACGAATAAGCAACTACGTTGGATTTGAGACTCCAACAATCGTCCGCCACTTAATGCCCTTGCAAGGCGATCTCATTACCGCTAGATTTGAGGGTTGTCACTTTGATGAGACAGTCTTCCCGTCGTTAGGGGGAGATAAGAACACAGATGTTCAACAGGAACGACAGGATTTGTCGTGGTCTGTCCCCACTATGTCTCATCTTGATCCCTATTAAAGTGACGAGATCACACAAATATGTTGCAAACATGCCTGCAAGGAAGGACATCCCTACGAGAGGACGTAGCGCCACCCTACACGGAGGTAGGCATGGCGCCAATGCCAAAGAGAGTGGCACTCTGGCGTTACAGGCCATGGCCCCAACTAGGATGCGTGGGAGGCCCGTGGGTTTGAAGGATACTTTGGCACATTCCAATCCTTTGATCATCAATACTCAAAATGAGTCTCATGAGTATCTTCTGGGTTATGGCTACCGTTAGGGGACGCCTCAATATCAGAACCTATTCCTGAGAATATAGAGCTCTATGAAACTTACACTAGTGTACATGAGACGTGGGATAAAAACTCCATCATAATTGATGATGTAGTTGCGCATTTCGTTGCTCATGAGTTTGTTGAGTCAGATGATATGGAACCACGCTCCGTTGATGAATGAATACCAATGTAGAGAGTTTTTGGCCTAAATGGAAAGATGCGATCCAGGTTAAGATGGATTCTCTAACGAAGAGGAAGGTTTTGGAGCTAGAGATGCCAACACTTCCTAACATAAAACCTGTTGACTAATGGGTCTTCGTTAGAAAGCGTGATGAGAAAAAGAGATGGCAATCTCGCTTTATGGCGCAAGGCTTCTCACAAAACGCCCTGGAATCGACTACGATGAGACATATTCTCTCGTAATGGATTTCCTTGCACTCCACTACCCTGTCAGTTTGGTAGTTTCCGAATAACTGAACATGCAGCTTACAAATGTGGTCACTACGTATCTCTATAGGGATCTAGATACGGAATATACATGAAGGTTCATGGCGAACTTCATTTACCCAAGTCAAGTGGCTCTAGACCATGGAGCGCGTTTACAAAGAGGTTGAAACGTTCACTAAAGTGACTACTTGATTGGGAAGGGATATGCCCACGCGTTTCTATGACAAGTTTCAGATTCTATTGCGGTTCATGTTGGACATGATCTTCATTAGAAGCCCTTAAAGAGTTAAGGGAAACCTCTGAACACTTGAATCCGAGTTTGAGATGAAGGATTTTGGGAAAACACGATTTTGTCTCGGTTTGGAACTTGAGCATCGTGTCGATAGAAGTTTAGGCATTTTGACAAGGTCAAGCCTTCAAGCACCCCCATGATCGTCCGTAGTCTTGATCCTGAAAAGGATCCTCTTCGTCGAAAGGATGATGACAAAGATGTGCTAGAGGCAGAAGTGCCTTACTTAGTACAATAGGCGCATTATTGTACTTATCCCAATGCACAAGACCGGACATCTCATATGTTTTGAACTTGTTAGCTAGATATAGCACTGCGCCAACGCGACGCCATTGGATTGGTGTAAAAGATATCTTTCGATACTTGAGATGTATAAGTGATATGGGCTTGTTCTATCCCTACAAAGAGATGATGGATTCGGACCCATCACACACCAGGTACGCCGCCAACCCTGGCTTGCGTCCACTATCCCCATCCCAAAACGACATGTGTTTTGGAAGGTTTTGCTGATGTTGGGTATCTCTCTGACCCACACAAAGGTCATTCCCAATCCGGTTAAGCGTTCACCATGGGAAAAAACAGTGACATCTTGGAAGTCTACAGAATAGACCCTAGTCGCTATATCTTCGAATAATGCAGAGATCATTGCTCTTCATGAAGTGGTTCGTGAATGAATATGGATTGGATTCATAATTACGCATGTTCAAACAATTGTGGTTTGAAGTCTACCACAGATGAGCCTACGAGCATTTAGGATAATGCTGCTTGTTTTGAACAAATGAGGCAAGGCTACATCAAAAGCGATAACACCATGCACAATCAGCAACAATAGACTCTTCTCGAGGTCAAAGTGAACTAGATTCAATCTGAGGACAGTAAGGCAGACTTGTTTACTAAGTCATTGCCCAAGTCCACGTTCGAGAAACATGTGGCAAGAATTGGCTTGCGGAAATTATCTGAACTCCCATGATCGTAGTCATCAGGGGGAGACGCAGACATCAGGGGGAGATGTCGTGAAGGGTGTGTTGTGCTCTTTTTCCCCTTCGACCGAGGTTATTTTTGTCCCACTGGGTTTTTGTTACTCGGCAAGGTTTTTAACAAGGCAACAAGAGAAGCACCGCGTTTGGGCAACACAAGGGGGAGTGTTCAAGAAAAACCTAATTTATGTTTAGCCCAAACTCTAGGTTACTTGACCTAGTGGTAATAAGATTTAATTAGAAGAATCTAGAATCCTAATCAATGTAGAATTACTTTCCTTGTATGATTGAGATTCTATGCATTGTAATCCTCTATATAAAGAGACCTCTATTATCAATGAGAATACACAGCGATTATCTCTCAATTTCTGATTCCCTAAAACAAATTCAAATTAATGGGTTGTTGTTGGGTGCAAATAACTCATCTGCCTCTCTCTCAATCCAAAACCCAGTCAAGTCTCCCTCTCTCTCAAACGACCACCGCGTGCGTCTCTAATACCACTCTCTCTCAATCAAAACTTTATCTTCTCTTTAGTCTGGGTTGTTACAAAATCCGAGAACATTAAAATTACGGATACGTGGTGCCTGAGTTTCTCCGACGATGATAATCAAATAACTTCCTAATTCTTTTCTCAAACAATTGGAGAAGAAAGAAAGCCTACCCACTTTTTTTCATTCTGGAAATTGGAAAGTTTAAGACACTCAGGCATCCTTGTGAAGTTCATATACGCTAAATAAGTATGAGCAGATAAAGCAGGCAAAAGAAACATTGGCAAAATTTGAAATGTCCTCGTCTTCCAAACGTTGGAGATAGGGATCGAGAAGCCTTGAATTAGTTCAGATCTTTAGCGATAGAGAGAGTAATGATGAGAATCGAGGAATCAGTTCTTGAGGGGAATGAAAACCGGAGCTTTGATTATTGATGAATGGAGAGAGAGTGTGTGTGTCCATGCTTTTCAGTTTTCACAAACCAGCTGATACTCTTGAACTCTTCCAAGCTTGCAAAAGTAGTAATTGCCCAACTCATTTCACCATGACGGCAATGGAATTACGTTAACGGAGATTTCACACACCACTACAAATGTGGGCAAAGGCCACACATGTATTGCCACAAATTTGTAAAACCGAGGATATGGAGCTCATACCCACTGTATATTGGTCTATATCTCCACTTATAAGCACAAAGCGTGGGAGGCTGATTAAATAAATATTATTTATTTATATTCAAACCAATATTTAATACTTGTTTAACTTTTCTTTTCTGTGAAAGCTAATTTTATGGAATATTTTATCCTTTCCTTTTCCTCTTCGATCACATCATAAATTGTGCTCCACACCTTTAATTTGAATCTCAGACTCTCTCTCTCTTTCATCTTCTTCTCAGAAAAAAAAACTTATCTCTTTTTCTGGTCTCTCTCTACCTCTCTCTATCTGGTCTTACTGCTCCAAATTCACCATGATCGATTACCCTGGACAGTCTGAATTGTAGGGACTAGATCCCCAATCTATTCAACTCTGGTCTATCAATTTCACCTAATTTCTATTTTCGAAGTAGGGGTTGTGATTTCTGATGCGATTGTGGTTTTTCTTTGCATTAAGGGGTTGCAGAGATTGAAGAGATTTCAGACTGTGTTCGTGGAGAGCGAGGTTGCGAATCACCTGGGATGAAAAAGCTATAAGCCATTACAACTCGTTCGTCGTGCTTGAACCTAAGACCTGGGATGAAGCTCCTGTGGATAACACAAACAGGTACCATTTTGGTTTTTATTATTTTAATTTTCTTTGAAGGCTCATTCGATAGATGTGGGAGAAAAATTGGATGATTTTTGTTGTCTATGGCTTTTTGATTGAATTTTGTATGGGTCTGTGACTTTGTGCCTATCATCTCTAATCCAAGATCCCTATTGAATTTTGTATGGGTCTGTGACTCTGTGCCTATCATCTCTAATCCAAGATCCCCAATTTCAGCACTGAGTAGGAGGCTGAAACCATGGCAGCGATTAAACCCAAGAAGATCATCATTGAGATCCTGGTATAGTTTGGTTCTGTTCCTTGTTTGTTTCTTCAACACTAACTTCAATTATGGACTTTGACACTCAAAAGATTCAAGCTTTAAACATGGATTGCCTCTGCTTTCAGATTTCGGCCAAATCAATTGCAAATTGAAGCTGCTCTTCTTGCTTTCCCTTGTACTCACCAACTTGATTAAGCCATCCATCCCCAGAAAGATGAGATAAAATGAATAATATCAAGAATCTAATCAATTTCAATTTCGGAACTACAAAGAAGCAAGAGGACTGAGGACTCAGTACTGGACCATGAATAGACGCGATCGTTGACCAAAAACAAAAAAAATAAAATAGAAGCAATCGAAACTCTGATTCCTACCCATGGTCCCCACCATGTCAGAAGAAGCCACACACAACAAAATGAGACAATTAAGGAGAAAGCAACCCCTCCACAGGGCACTGACATGAAAGAAAGTGGCTGCATCGTGGCAATGGATGATAGACACGTACATGTGTGGCATTTGCCCAAATATGTCACCAATAGTGTATGTGGCTATTGCCCATAATTCTAGTAGTGACAGTCAAATTTTTTTCAGCAGTATATGTGGATGAAAACGAGCTATGTCAGTGGGGCCCCTTTGGTCTACAAATGTTTTGGTTCATTCCAGCCTACTCCTTCCATCATTCCATGATGGAATGCTATCGCTAAGCTTGAAACGAAAAGAACAGTGGAGAAAGACCAACTTAAAGCACCAAGCTTAAATATCAGCTCTAAAGGTATTTGGAAATTGTTTCTAAAACTAACTACTTTTCTAGCTTATCTAAATTATGCGATAAAAAAAATAGAAATCTCATGGAATACAAAGAAATCATGATTTGTCACCCCGCAACTCAAAAAGTCACCAAGAGTTCTCTCACAGCAAGAAAACCAAAATGTGAAGCAAGATAATTTGTGGAATTACTTAGTACCAGATCTTGATTTGTACGATGTGATCATGCTTCCTATGTGGAATGCACTTTGTAAAGTATTTTGGGTTCCATTTTGGTTTTCTTGTTGTAGAAAACTCTTGGATAACTTGGAACTAGAGTAAGAGCAAGTGCAGCGGTTGCACTTTGCCCGAGCAAATTGGGGGAATGATGATGTGTTGACCGGCCAAAGTCATTTTGTTGCTTCCATCGGTCCATCTTTGACCAGGCAAGCCTTGCCTTTTCATGACCAAGGCCAAAGAAACGGGCAAGCAAATGACTAAATTCTTGACTGGGGGTGAGGGCTTCCAGCTCGGCTGGGGAGAGAGAAGAGAGAGTTTTAGGGGTGAAAGTGAAGAAAAGCAGAAAAATCTGTCCTTACGAAAAAGGACCAGAATTTTTTGCTATTTATAGAAAATTTTCAAATTTTCAAAAATTTATAACTAATTCATATGAACTCCGATTTTTGCATTCCACATATGCACGAACTCGTATCGACGATCTCTATAACTTTCATGAAGGAAGTCTTCCCAAATTATGTATGTGTAAAAAGTCGATTTTCGAGACCCCCCTACAATTTTTTCTAACATTTCACACCCAAAAAAATTGTTTTCAATGAACAGTTAAAAAATATAATAATGAACAGTCTTGACCGGTCAAGAAAAACAACCGGTGCAAACCCATGTCCAGTGGCAGTGAATAGTAACTTGACCGGTCGAATTCTTGACTTCTCGACTTTGCCTTTTCTTGACTATGGGTGAACTTGCTATAATTAGAGTTGAGAAGTCTACGAGTTACTAGTGTACGTAAGCCTAAAGAAGGGATGTGTGTCTCTTCAGAGAAACCGAGTACTTTAAGGTGGTGTTTGTTACATGGGATTGGATGGGATTGGACATCCTTATGTAGTCTAATTCCAGTTATCCCATGTTTGGCAGCAAGGAGGATTATTTTTAATGAAACTCCACAGTCCCAACAGTAGCCCCAACACCTTCTACCACAAACCCACCAAAAACCATGGGATTGTGCAAGCCTCCTTCTACTCTGCGTTGTTCATCATTCTCTCATCATCCTCATTCTCTCATCATCTGGGTTCTATAATCATCGGCTTTCTCTCTCCCCCCATTTTCATTTCAGAATGGCCACTGGGCAGATCTCACTTTCCTCACCAAACAGTAATCCCAAAACCAGAGGCCTCTTCTTCTTCCTCCCTCTATTGCCGCAACATTTCCAGGCGTCGGAACTTCACCGAGATTTCGGAGAAGGCTTCAGAATGATGGCTAGTGTCCAGGCTGCTGTTTATGGGAGTGAGAATTGTGTGCTTGACCCAACCCTATTTCGTGAAGTTGTAGACTACAAGGTAGCTGAGCATGAACAGAGAAGAAAATTGGCAGCTGGAGAGAAAATTTAATGCTAATGGTGTCTGTTAAATTGAGTTCTACCATTAATTATCGGGCAGTTTGCTTTCATGTGGTTAGAGCTAGAGAAATGCTGAATGACATCCCCACTAAACGTGCCCAGTTTGAGAGAAATTGGAGAAAGAGAGAGAGCACAGCAGCTACTTGGAGTTGGAGGCCATCGTTCGGGGACACCATGTTGGTCTGCTACTTAGTCCCACTCAGCACCAAACGTGAATCAGGTACTAATCTAGCTTAAGCCAAGTTATAGTAGTCCTGGACTCCTATAGAAATTAAGGTTGGGTTTCATAGTCTTATGAAACAAACACAACCTAAGCGTACTGAGCAAGTTCACGCTTCAATGTACCCTAGTTGAGTTGACGTTTGATCCTGGCTACACTCTTGTTCTACTCCTACCACATCAAATTAACTTCTTCAACACCTTCAAAAGAGGTTAAAATGAAGGGTCCCCAAATCGAAATTGTGATCCTGCAGCAGCAACCCATTTGAGCCTTGGCAGGCACCTCTACTGGGTCTCAACCCCTTTGAGGATTCCTGCTTGGCTGTGCCCCGTGATTTCAGTCCTAAATGCATGATTCTTAAAGAAAAAAGAACAAAAAAAAGAATTCACAAGGACCAAACTTACTGTGGGAACGGGAAACGTGGATATTACTTGTTGTACTGAATTAGTAAGATATGAAGACAAAGGACATTCTACTTTTGTAATTAGGGTCTATGCTTTATAGTCTCCTTGCCAACTAGGCTGTCAACTATTTGATTGATCTGACCAAAATTAATATATATCAAAAGGAAGTTGTACAAAATTGTTAACTCCAACAACCTCATCTTGAAGTTGCAGGAAAAATTCACCGGTTTGTACAAGTCTTTCACTCATTACAGCCCATAAATTGAAAAATCTAGCATGGCTTTTATCTTTGAGAAAAGAAAACAAAAGAAAAAAAATGAGAGGGGAAGCCCAGCAGTTTAATTTAATATAAAGTCCTTGGAAGTTGAACTTTAGAAGCAGACAGAAACTTACAGCTCAGTAGTAGACTAGCAGTGTTTCACGGTTTGAGCCAGCTTCAAGTCTACAGCTAAAGCCTAAAGCTAGCTATTTATGGATTCTGATTTCTATCTGATAGCCATGTTCAATTCCAAAGTTTGATCGAGCTGTTCACAGTCTCTTTCGGCCATTTCTTAACAATTAATTTCTCTACAAACCCGAAGCATGCAAGTTGAGATTATTTGAGAGGCAAGTGAGCATTATTTTCTTTCTGAAATGGCTACTTGTACATGGATATGGCATGGGGTGGACAACTCCTTTTGTAACCTGCACGTGGATGGCAGCAAAATGAATCTGAAATAGAATTGTTTGAGTGGTGTATATGATAAAAATGTGTTTTTTGTTTTTGTTTTTTTAATCTTATTTATTGTCTCTCTGAGTTTTAAATATTTTATGACACGTTTACTTATTTGGAATGGAAAACAATCATGAATTGGAGATAAATGGAATGGGAGAAGAAATGAATCGGTATTGATTTCGGATGATTGATTCATAAACTCATCTACTCCCTTCGTAATCAAATTTCTGAATATTCAAAAATCGATTCATGATAAATAAGTGAGACCTACACTTATTCTGATTCCTTCATGTGTTAGTAAACACATGAATTCTTTTACCCTGAATCATTCCAATTCCTTTATGTGTTAGTAAACACATGTGTGTTTTTACTCTGTAATCATTCCATTTCATTCCAAGTAAGTAAACGTGCCCTAAAAGTACTTAAAAATATGATTCTAAAACTCATGCTGCAATCATTTTAGACTTAACCCTAAATTACAACAATGTAAAAACATCATTAAATAAAGTCTTTGCTACATTATGAACTTCTAATACAAAATTTATTAAAAATATGAGAATATTTTCTGTTCACTTGGGACTTGGGGCTTGTAAATAAGCCTTCATATCAAGCACTAGAATGTAAGCATGTATTTTAATTTGTTTATTTCGATGAAGTCGCAATATGCACTATAAGTTTTGTGAAATTACAGATCCCACAATGATAGCTAGCAAACCACAAAATGACCGTTGAGATTCAATAGATTACCACAACCTAATAACTTTCAAAATTCAGACCTATAACCCTTTTTGTGGATTAAAGGATTCCAGTTATTATGACCATAAGAATGCAATTTATTTTTCATTGATCGTTTACTTCTTATAACAAACTAGTAAACTAGTCGGCAGATAGAGAAGAAATAAGAAACACCAAGGTCTGACTCATTCTTAATCAATTATTAAACGTGGAAAACTTTGCGTTGATCATATTTAGGAGACTAATATATTATAGTGCCCTTGTACTATGTCCAAATTTGTAGGCTGTCATAAGCGTCGTTTTTCTCCGACTTGCTTCTCAAGATCTACAGCTCTGAATTTTTTTTATCTGCGTGGGGGGTTGTTATTGGTTCATGGGTCAAATGCGCAGCTCTTATTTAGAATTTTAGATGTCAAAACCAGGAGTCCAGGACCGCGCCAGCTTTTTAATTTGAGACACTATTCATCTTCCCCTTTAATTAATTAATTACTCCTTTCTCTTTGGAATAATGCTTCCTATTCTAATGAATCGAATCCCAAAAGTAAAGCTAAAGGATGCCTGGTGCTTACTGTATAAGCAAGCTCTATTCCATTAAGAGACAATTAGTACTATTCTATTCTTAATGTACCTATTGTGAATAAGTGAATTTGTGATTCACAAAATTCACTTTGCGCTAGTAGCAAGATTGTTGAGCTGACTCGGATCAATAAAAACAAGTTACTCAACAAGGATATTGAGATATTCATTCAAGAGTTCACTCACGACTCGTGCAAGAAATTTACACCTACACGCTGACTATTGAGAATAATTATAAAGAAGTTTACCAATATATGTATTTCACTCAAATTCAATTAATTACTACAAGAACTTAATTATCCAATCAAAAATTAAGTGTCAATAAGAAGATTGGTTTTTTTTTTTATTAAAAAAAAAAGATTGGTTTTATACTCTTTTTTAATGTTTTCAATGCAGAATAATACTCGAAATGCTTAGACTTGCAACCTCTACATCACTTCACTCATCCCATGCTACTTGAACCAGCAGTCGCAAGTCTAAACTCACTTGAACTGACACTGACGAATAAGCTAGCTGATTATATGATTGGATTAAGTTTTGATTTTGAAGCTCAAAAGGGTAAGTCACCTTACAGAATGAATTAAGCTACATATAAATTAATTTCTTAATCAAGGACACGTAGCTTGTAGCTATGAATCAAGTAACCACATTGACAAACAAGAGATCAGATTTACATGTGAAACTAATTCCGGATAGATATTGAATTGATAGATGAATCCTAATTACTATTACAAACCCAAACACAAATGGCAAACCTCTTGGTGCTCTATGCATGTACATTTTGATTAGCACCATTCCATGGGAAAAAGAAGAAGCTAAAAACTACTACAAACCAACACAATTTCTTGAGGTAGTAATTCCACCATCCACAACCAGATTATGACCACTTACATACTTGGACTCATCACTAGCAAGATATAGAGCAGCCTCTGCTATGTCCTTAGCCCTCAAAGTCGGGCCTTTCAAATTCGCAAGCCCTCTCACGAAATCTTCCATCTTCTCCACCTCTTGCTCACAAGGCATCCCAAAATCCATACACTCTTCTTCCTCTTCGTCATCGTCACTCATCCTCCACGCATTCACCAGCATCGGCGTGGCAACTCCAAAAGGCGAAATACAGTTCACTCTGATCCCATACCGGCCTAGTTCACAGGCGGCGTTCTTCGTCAGCCCAACAATGGCATGCTTGGAAGCTGTGTAGGCATGCGGCCCTAACCCACCAGCGACTCCGGCGACGCTCGCGGTTGAAATAATGCAGCCTCCTCCCCTGGGGATCATCACACGCGCCGCATGCTTGATCCCCAAGGCAGTGCCTCTCACGTTCACGCGCATCACGCGGTCGAACTCGTCGACGTCGAAGTTGACGATGCTCTTGTGTTTGGATTGGTTGCCGAGGATTCCGGCGTTGTTGAACATAATGTCGAGCTGGCCGTAGCGGGAGACGGTGGACTCGATTAGGTTTTCGATGTCTTCTTCAAGGCTGACGTCGCAGTGAACGAAGGTGACTGAAGGGCCTAAGGAATTGGCCAGGGTTGTGCCGATAGAGTCCTCCACATCGGCAATGACTACTTTGGCGCCGTGCCTTGCGAAAAGCCTCGCTGTTGCTTCTCCTATGCCTCGTGCACCGCCCGTTACTATAGCAACTTTTCCCTCCAACCTAAATTATGTAAAAAATAACACTTTTAGTTGGTTTCTAAATATTAACAAAACAAAGCACAGTACATTGTTGCAGTGGCATGGTAATCCTAATGACACTCTTATTTTAACCTTTGGTACTGCTAAGAAATTTCATGATATATATATACTGAATTGAGAATTAAGTGTAGAATTAAAGAGTAGACTTCGCCTTTTAATATTTTCAAAATTCTAGGCTCCATGGATTGTAGGAAGCTGTAGAATTTAAGATTGATGATCAGATATAAATGAGAATGAAATCAAAGTATACCTTCTAGGATGTGAAGGAGTAGTAGTACTGTTGTCCCTTCCCAATCCATGAATTCCATGAAGGGGTGTTTCAGGCATTACGGCAGGCATGGTTGCAGATAGAAAGCAAGTATAGCTAAGCAAAATGTGTGTGAGAGAGAGAGAGAGAGAGAGAGAGAGAGAGAGAGAGATTAGCAAAGGCTAGGATTGATATAATGTGGTGTTGAATGTGGAATGGAAGGGTTTTATATAGGAGCCATACATATGCATGGGGTGAGTGGGTTCCATGAGAGGGTCTTATTTCTAGGTAACTTCCCTGGAAGTGTACCTCTTCTTTTTTGCCCTCGCTTTACTTTGGGACTAAAAAATGGTTAGCAGATCTGTAAAAACGAACCAAGCAGAAAACATAAATCTCTATCAATTACAGCTAGCTAGCCATTATTTATATAAAGCTGAATTACCATGTACAACTAGTCGATGAATAGTTTTTGAAATAGTACTATTAGCTAAGTACATTAACACAACCTGGTCAAATTTCAATAGTCGTGGTTAGGTCAATATGCAGCTGCTTTTTTAGACGTAAATAATGCAGTCTTTCAAATCTTAGTATATGTTAGTAAATTAATTGGTAGATGTTTCTCTCTGGTACGTGTAGTGGAATAGTCTTCAGACAACATGTCTGCGAATCAAAGAAGAATTCTGAGAAGGCTGGTGAAACTTTCACCGTGTAAATTGAGCTAATAATTATCGACGTTACCTTCAAAATTGTTTATAGCTTGGGCAGAAGAACAGAACCGAAAGAAGAAAAGCTAAATCCTAGAGCTATTGAAAATATATACATCCCACATGGGAAAAATGAGACTTTGTCTATGAGTTTATAATGGTTTGGGTCACTCTATCAATTGTCAATTGATTTTGAATATGAATTTCATATTACTTTATCATGATATCAGAGCGGGTTACCCACTAAGAGTAGAAAAATGGGTTTTGAGCCTTGAACTGCCTTGGATACGACTACCGCCAAAGTAGGAGATTTGCATTTACATTATATTAGCTTCCGACACATATAATTCGGGTGAAGGAACCCCCCAGAACTCACACGTAGCCAGCTGTTGGATTGGCTAAGGCAGATCGAACTAGTACGTACTACTGGATTTCATAAGATTTAAGTAGAAAGATTTAGTTTCTGGCATAGCTAATAAAAAGGTTGCAGATCGAACTAGTACGTACCACTGGATTTCATAAGATTTAAGTAAAACCACGCAGAAGATTTCGTGACTCAACTAAGAAGATTTAGATTCTACCAATTAGCAAAGACAGCAGGCAATAACAACGTATGTGGAGTTTCATATATATTTCCTGGATACTAGGTGTAACTTCTGTTTCTTTTAGGGTTTTTATCATAGGTGGGGTCTGAACTATGTCTGACCGGACTGAATGGTACCTGTACTTTTAAAATGATCAAATAGGTACCTGAACTTCCAAAACCACATCATTAAGGTACTTCCGTCTATATTCCGTTAATCCTCCGTTAATTGCAGGGATAAATCAGACATTTCACCCAAATTGACCACTAAAATTACAATTATAACCTCATCTGACATTTTGTCCATTTCCCTCCTTTCTATCTTAATTTCCCTCCAAAAAAATTGACTCTTCCCCCAACACTATTCATGTAAAACTTTTCATCAAATTTTACCTCCAATTATTGTCTTTCGATAAATAAAAATCAACATCTCAACATCAAGTTTTCTTGAATAATTTTTATTGTTCTTCAAAAATTAGCCTAACATAATGAAATACCAAATTATTCAAGTTTTACCTCCAATTATTGTCTTTCGATAATAAAATTAGCCTAACATAATGAAATACCAAAATAATTTTATTGTCTTTCGATAAATAATAATCAACATCTCAACATCAAGTTTTCTTGAATAATTTTTATTGTTCTTCAAAAATTAGCCTAACATAAAAATTATTTTGGTATTTCATTATGTTAGGCTAATTTTTGAAGAACAATAAAAATTATTCAAGAAAACTTGATGTTGAGATGTTGATTATTATTTATCGAAAGACAATAATTGGAGGTAAAATTTGATGAAAAGTTTTATTATGTTAGAATTATTTTGGTATTTCATTATGTTAGGCTAATTTTATTATCGAAAGACAATAATTGGAGGTAAAACTTGAATAATTTGGTATTTCATTATGTTAGGCTAATTTTTGAAGAACAATAAAAATTATTCAAGAAAACTTGATGTTGAGATGTTGATTTTTATTTATCGAAAGACAATAATTGGAGGTAAAATTTGATGAAAAGTTTTACATTGAATAGTGTTGGGGGAAGAGTCAATTTTTTTGGAGGGAAATTAAGATAGAAAGGAGGGAAATGGACAAAATGTCAGATGAGGTTATAACAGTCATTTTAGTGGTCAATTTGGGTGAAATGTCTGATTTATCCCTGTAATTAACGGAGGATTAACGGAATATAGACGGAAGTACCTTAATGATGTGGTTTTGGAAGTTCAGGTACCTATTTGATCATTTTAAAAGTCCAGGTACCATTCAGTCCGGTCAGACATAGTTCAGACCCCACCTATGATAAAAACCCTTTCTTTTATGCAGGGGTCGACCATCCAGACTGTGTATTATTCTTGGGGTTTTAGCTTGTACCGAGCTTGATTTATATTATAATTTCACATGCAGCATGCATTTGGAGCACCATTGGGTAAAGCTGGGCAAGAGCTCATTTAGCAACGGGAACCAATTATTAATTACATTAGTTTATGTTTAAAAGTATCGCGACGTACTTGTGAATTATTCAAACAAATAGATATTGACCACCCCAAAGAAAAAGTAGTTCATTATACTAATTTTAACATACGTGCCTTGACCTTTTCACACTCGATATTGTTGATTTGAAATCAATTGAGCGGTAGTCACGATGCCTCAAGTTTATGACCAAGACTGCCTGGATTACCTTGCTTCATATATATAACTAAGAATTCATCCTTTCAAAGTGTACAAATTTGACTTGTTTCTCTCATTGCATTCAACTTCACGAGTATTTGATCGGTTCACGGTCTCTCTGGTCAAAAGACTTGATAACTCAAGTGGTTTGGTGCATTGATATTAGGGTTACAGCAGGGATATAGTCATGGCAATGACTCCATTAAAATATGTATTAGAAATCTATAATACATCCTGTAATCTCTAATTCTCTGTTGTAGTTATAGTATTATATAATCCGTGGCAGGGAATCAAAGATTGGATGAAGAGGCGCCTCTTCCTGACACACTGTTCTGAAAATTTAGTGGAGCTTGTAGGTTGGAGCCAAAGCAAGAGATTAAAACATATCCCGGCCAATTGCTCATGCATAAAATAAAATAAAAACATATCCCAATTGATAGGACAATTATTGTTTTCAATTAAGAAAATCCAAACACTTAGTGTCTTCTTAGTTATAACTTAAGTATGATTATGTTGTTGTGGGTCGTCCTTATTTAGGGAAAGCTTTTGTAACAAATTAACAAATGGAGCAAGATAAGATGCTATGGACCATAGTTTGTGTATTTTATTGTCAACAGTACAAACAAATAGCATGGTCTTAATTTGTTTTTGTGTTTTCTTTGGTGCCTTTGGCATATTGACTGTATTTGTATATCAGCAGACCAAATAAGGTCGGTTTGTGAGCTAGTGTTCACTGTGTTCTTGACGGCTAATATATGCTTCCCTTTTTTCTTTATCATCTTCTTGAACTTTTTCTGCTTGTCCCATTGAAATTAATATAGCAAATTATTTTCAATTCGGGTGCATTTTGGAGCAATATTTTAAGTGTAATTGGTCCTAATGATGCTTATGTATTGTGCTAATGGACCACTATTAGTACTGATTTGGATAGGTTCCCATAACCCAAAAGTAAGAAGACACAAGTAGAAATTAAAGTATTGATCATTTACAACTTTGAACATTATGTAATATTTCGTAAAAGTTCATGAAATAAAACCCTAGGCGCTGCTCTAACTCCAAAACCCTAACCATTTGAGTTTTGCTTCTGGAGCAATCTTACCATGGCAACAATTGATGATGTTGCAGCAATTTTCGCATCGTCGCTGGCCCTCCTAGGCGATGATGTGGTGGATATCTCCAAGATGCCGGGAGCGGAAACCAGGCAAAGCTCTCAGGCATACCTCCTTGCCCGACCCCTTACGCCAAAACCATGCACAACACCAGATCTGCAATGTCATTTCAAGAGGATTTGGGTTCTCAAAGATGCTTTCAAGGTTCAAGAAAGAGTGCAGAAGCGCTTTGTGGTATCTTTTGATCTACGCAAGGACAGGAACAAGGTACTACGCGGAGGTCCTTGGTATTTTCAGCGTGCACCAGTGATCATCCATGACTATGATGGCTTGACATCTCCCGCTGCAATCCCAATGGATGAACTGTTCTTTTGGGCGAAGCTACGTAATATACCACCAGCCTTGGAGGTAAAAAAACACAATTGTTAACGTGTCTTCGATTGCGGGACGGTTTTTGGAATGGGAGGAAGGTTTTTGGAGTGGGACGAGAAACTGTTCAAAGCAACTGGAGACGTTAGGGTTCATGTGGCGCATCAGGTAGCCAAACCGTTCTTCCTGACAAAAACCTTAAAGTTAGCACCAGGAGTTATTGAGGAAATCTCCTTCTTCTTTGAAAATCTGATTGGACGTTGTAAAGAGTGCGGTCTCATCTTTCATGAGAACGAGGCATGCCAGTTAGCAGGTAAAAGTGCGCAATCAAACCCTGACCCCAAGTTATCTAAAAACAAAATGGAACTACCTAGGTCTTTTGCAGGTTTCGCACATTGAAACTTTACTGGTGGTGCTTTTAGGTTTCATGGTATTCAGACGCCTATCCTTCCTTATGTGGCATGTAATTTGTTTGGCCCTAGTTCGTCATCCAAACTGCGCAAGCCACTGGTCCTTCGTCATGCAACTCTGCAAGCATCAGAGGATGCTAATAAGTAACTTGCGTTGGTATCCAGTTCAGAACAGTCTCCTTTAAAGAGAGGAAGACCTACCTCTCCTTTTGTCTCTCCAAAGAAACCTCGGGTAATGCTTAGTGAGCTTGTAGTTAGTGGTAGTGGTTCCCCTGCACCAATTAAAGAGGTCAGGATGCATGCGGATTCGTTCAAGCTCTCTGCTAATTCATTGGGGCTAGTTGAAGCACCGGGTAGCATGCTTGTACCTGCAGAAATGATGATGCCTCGAGGAGTTGCCCTTGAACACTCCATCAAAAAGAAAAAAGGAAGGCCTCTAGGGTCCAAAAACAAGAATCCTCCTAAACCAAAGATACATGCATGTCTCTGCTGAAGATGTGCTTTCCTATCATCATTCGGGGAAGCCTGCTAGCCCTGGCGTGAAGGGCAAAGAAAAGATGTAGTTTTTCATAGTTCTTTGCCTATTACTATGATTGTTTTCATAGTGCATAGGCTCACTAGAATAAGTAAGCATGAATTTGTTAAATGAATGATCTAGCCTATGAATCACGTGGTGTGTTTGCATCACAACGTCTTGACTATCTGTACATGGTAGCGGAATGATATGTAATGGTCATTCTGGCCTTACCGTATCAATGAAATATCTATTTTACTTTGTCAAAAAAAATAAAATTATGTAATATTTCGTATGACTATATAACAATATTTTGAATCATTAATCGACTACAAAGGAAAGTAAAATTTGTATTTGATTACATGGCATGACACCTAGCATTGAAACCACAAATCTTAAACCTCATTGAGGCAAACAATCATTTTCCTTTAGAAATTTTCTTCCATACATTGATTATGCCGGGATAAGATAATTTTACTTTGTTAATGTGATAGGATTTTTTTTGTTTTGTTTTTTGAAATGGTTATTTGGATAGTTTAAATGGTTTTTGTCCATTTACCCCATTTCTAGGGATTTTTTTTCCTACTTACCCTATTAAGTTTTTTAAATTCCCTCTTACCCAAAACACTCTAATGGGGTCTTCCCTAATGTTAATGCTCAAAATCCTGCGGTAGCCGATTCTTCGTTTAACGCTAGTCCGATGGGTGGACTGCTACTCCGAGGACTTGATAACTTTCGCTTGCTGAAACACGAGAGACAGGGCGTCAGAGGGAGACCGCGTTGGGCGATCTTCACTTCTCCGATGCCTAAGTCAGTCACTGTATACAGGCGACATAGTGATAAATGAGTAGTAAATGCGTAATTAATGAGGAGAGAGGAGAGAACATTTTATAGGTGAGAAGAATGTTGATCTTCTTCTTGTTTTCGATGTGGGACTGATGTGCTTCGATATCTAGCGTCTGGAGCTTTTGACGCTAACTTGGCAGGGACCGTGGCGGCGCGTTAGCTGTGACCTGGGGGCGATCCCGGGCTTGGGCGGTAGCCCGCCTGGCTGTGTCTTAGCAGGTCACCCACTTGGTGAGATTCGATACCTCTGGCGGTACAGTGAGCGTGGCTCATTATAGCTAATTATGCTTGTAAACGTACGTGTAGGTACAAGTCCCCCAAGTCCCCAGTCAAGGAGGGCAATCTTGGTTGGGGAGTTGATCGGCGGTGTGAAGCGTTTTCTCTGCTTAGACTTGCAGAGCATAATTAGCGTCAGTGCGTTGTCAACCATGGATTTACTGAGCGAACGCTTTATACCCTTTCGGGTGGGCCCCTGCTAGGCCCTCCAGGGAGTCCCCCACTCCCTAGCCAAGATGGACCTCCAGATGGTCGGCAAATTGTTTGTTGAGGGGAAGCTGCGCGGAGCAGAGGGTGTTGGGTAGCGAGCCCAATCTTAGTACCCAAGTGACGGGGGTCAACGTACCGGATCAGGGTAGTCGTAGACTGTTGACAAGTCCCCGTGTCCCGTAGGGACGTTCTGACAGTAACGCCGCGTTGCGGTCGTCGTCAGAGTGAGGCATAGCCTCGGGATTCGCCGCTGGCGGATACCCCCCGCTAGTTGTAGCAGGAAACAGCGTCGCGCAGACGTGTTTTGCGGTAGCTATTAAGCGGAGTTGCGCTCAGCAAGGCACTGGGTGTGCAAGGAGGGAGCTCTGCCGCCAGTGTCAAGTGTAGCAGAGGCTACCTGTTGTAAGTTGATGAGTGGAAGTTCCGCTTAACGGGGATTCACTCAGCGGGGACTTCGACACCTGGAAAGTGACAAGTGGGAAGTTCCGCTAGCGGGGTTTCGCTCAGCGGACTTCGAAACTTGGGAAGTGATAAGTGAGAAGTTCCGCTAGCGGGGTTTCGCTCAGCGGACTTCGATACTTTGGAAGTGACAAGTGAGAAGTTCCGCTAGCGGGGTTTCGCTCAGCGGACTTCGAGACTTGGGAAGTGACAAGTGAGAAGTTCCGCTAGCGGGGTTTCGCTCAGCGGACTTCGAGACTTGGGAAGTGACAAGTGAGAAGTTCCGCTAGCGGGGTTGCGCTCAGCGGACTTCGAGACTTGGGAAGTGACAAGTGAGAAGTTCCACTAGCGGGGTTTCGCTCAGCGGACTTCGAGACTTAGGAAGTGACAAGTGAGAAGTTCCGCTAGCAGGGTGGCGCTCAGCGGACTTCGATACTTGGCGCTGTATACCCAAAAGTGGAGGCTTCCATTAGACGCTTCGTCTGATGGTGGTTGACACGTGGCGAACGCTGAGAGGGTTAGCGTGCGGAGGCGTGTTACCTCCGCCTAGCCGTCTCCCTGCCATTAATGCCGAGTAATGATAGGTTTTGTAACCGATGCGACGCCTCAGTTAATCCGGAGAGTAACTGGAATCGTGGGACATGTGGACGGCTGACTCTTGATGTCGTTTTTCAGCGGACGGCCTAGAACTGTTTGACGTTGACATAAAAGGGGGGGGGGAATCGGCTAATTTTTACACTTTGCTCTAAACTTTGAAATACACTTGTCATCTTCAAGCTCTCTGCGTCTGTGATCGGAAAATAAGGCTGAGGCGATATTGCTGAGTCATCGTACGTGGGGAAACTGACGGACTCTGACTTCGAAGATAGGTGTGCTCAAACTGCTACCAGAGGCTCCACCGTAGAGGTTGGTACTGTGATCTATATCCCTGTTTCATTTAGTGTCTGTCATGGCAATTTTTCTGGGTTTTGGCTATTTCTGTGATGTCTTTCTTTGACGTGCTGTGAGGATGTGAGAGTGGGCTTGGGGATGGGTTGTTGTGTTTCACAGAGTTGGGTCCTCTAGGGGTTTGCTAGATGGTCGAATCTGGGTTTGAGTGCTTGTTCTTATTTTGGTATTTTCTGGGTAACCTTTCTTGATGTTCTTGGGTACTAAATGATATAGGTATAGGTTAGATCTTGTGTGAGCTAACTGATTTGGGTTTTAGGGTTTTGGGATGGCCGACGTCATAGAGATTTCGAGCAGTGAGGATTCCGGATCTGAAGTGTCGTTCAGCGCAGCGGATAGAAATTTTATTGACTCGTTGCGTCCGTCTGCCAGTGCAGGAACCTCACTGCCAGAACCGCTAGAAGTCGAGCCACTACAGACCATTCTGTGGGGCATAGATATGGGTCGTGTAATGCTTCCACAGAGTTCTAGGGCGGGAGAGGCTGCCGCTGAAAAGAGCTTAGAAAGCAATAGCGCAGCCAGCGGTTCCGCTGGGGGAGGGGAGATGTAGCAGGAGAGGATACCGAGTCGGCGTGGGTGTTCGAGGACGGCACCAGCTGAAGAGGGTGTTCCGGTTGCCCCGGCGTGGTGAAGCTGCGTCCGCCAACGGTGGAGGAGAAGGCCTCGATCCTGCCAGCGGGCCATGCGGCCATGCACGAAGCTATATTCCGCGAGGGAGTGACCTTCCCACTAGTGCCCAACCTTCAGATATTGGTGTGCGAGTTCGACATTGCCTTTGGGCAAGTCTGCCCCAACATGTGGCGGTTGCTGCTGACGCTGAACTCGTTGTAGAGGTTGTCAGGTTGCGAAGGACCGACCGTGGCGGAGGTACTACACTTCTACGAGCTGGTGTACGTGAAGCGCCAGGGTTGCAGAGGGCAAGTAAACCTCAGTCGTCGAGAAGGAGCGCTCAAGCTGATCGAGAATCTGAGGGACTCAATGTCGTACTGGCGGGGTTCCTTCTGCGTTGCCAAGGAGGGGTGGGAGTACCAGGCGGGGTCCAACGAGGGGGAGCCGACATTTAGAATTAAGTCAGAGTTTCAGCCCATCCGAGGTCGTTTGCCATTTCCGCTGAACATGACTGGCGGGGGTTTTTTTTTTTTTTTTTTTTACTTTGTACCGATAATGTCTTTTTTGTGCAGCAGGGTTGCGGTACAACCTAACTCGTGAGGAAGAGTGCCGCGTGGCACGCATTAGAGGTTGTTGGCGGAATCGTAACTTGCTGGACTTCCGTCTCCTCACCGGGTGGAAGCTGTTGGTAGCTCAACAACTGACGCGTGCCGTTGGTAAGTACTCTCCGCTGTATCGCCCGTTTTGTGAGGTTGCCTCATGCTGACCGATTTTTTATTATATATTTTAGAGACTCCGCCGAGAAACAAGGCGAGCCGTGACGCATTTGGGAAAGCAATGGACTGCGCTGAAATCGACAACTTCCTGGAGGCCATGTATGCTTCGGGACTGGCGGTGCAGAAAACGGCGGTGGACCCAGAGACGCTGGCGCTGAGTTAGTCAGAGGTTCCCGTGGTGCTGCCAATGCCTCACCACTCTCATCTTGGCAGTGACGGGCTGCCTGCTGTTCAGGCGGGGACCGGAGCGGTGAGTGCGGCGACGCCATGGAAAGAGAGAGCGCCGGTCATGCGGCGTGGGGTGCAGAAGAAGGCAGTGCGTCCGGCGGAGGGTGTCACCATAGCGGGGTTGGAGCCGCCAGCGAGAGGTTCAAGGCCTGCCGTCGCTGGAAGCACGCGGGTGCTTCAGCGAAAACGCAGCCAACCCGAATCCAGCGGGGAAGAGGAGGACGTTATGGAGATAACCGGGGCCCACGAGCAGGTGAAGAAGGCAAGGTAGGCTCCGCCCGAGGCTCCTGCTGATGTGGCGAAAGCGGCGGGTACGAGTGATCTGGACTCATTTGCCGCCTACGCCGAGTTTCTGAAGCGGGAGTTCCTGTATCACCTCTGCGAGCGGTTGGGGTTCTGCGGCCTGGAGGGGATTGTTCGTACAACCGTCGTCAACCAATAGCCCTTCAGCACGGCATTTGGGCACGTCGTCGTTGGGCTGCATGAAATGTTCCAGGAGGTGTCAAAACAGCCCCAAGTTGAGCGGGAGCTCAGGGAGGAGGTGGCGGGCCTACAGAGGGACTTGGGGGAGGCCCAGGAAAGGTTGGCTGATGTCGAGCGACGCTTGACAAAGGCCCATTGTGATGCGGCAGATGCCTGCGGCAAGTTGGCCGTTGCCATTGAGGGGGACCGGGAGTGGAACAAACAGTTCTCCAAGTTGGAGCAAGACATGTCCCTACTGCGGGATAAGGTGTCCGCTAAGGATAAGAAGGTTGAAATCCTTCAGCGGGAATCTGTCGCCAGACAGGCCGAGTTGAAACGGTTAGAGGGTAAAGTTGCCCGCCTGAGTGCCGAGGGGAGCTGCGCTGGGGCCTCCGCCGTGGAGTCGTACAAGAAGTTGGCGGACTACAAAAAGGCAATGACCGAAGCAGCGAAGGCCGGTGCCATGGCCAATGTAGAAATACTGCAACAGAAGGGTGCCATCGACTGGGCGAAGGCATCGATGTCGGTCGTGCCGCTAGCGAAGAAAACTCCGCCGACAACAAGTACTGCCCCTGGTTCGGTTGAAGGTGCTTGCTCTGGTAGTGGGGAGAGTGGCGGACTCCCGGAGGGCGACACTTAGCGGACTCCCACCCCGTCCGAGGTGTCTCGTGCGGTGTTCCTGGCGGGCCACACCCGGGCGGATGGCACAATAGAGACCCCTAGTCCCACAGCCCGAGGGTCCGACCAAACAAGCCTCTCACATCCGCCGCAGGCCGCCGGTGGAGATGCCGAAGGTAGCCGAGCTGACCCCGCCATCCCCGCCAACCCCTGAATAGGAGTAGAAAATTTTTTGTAGCCGTTAGGGCATATTTTATCTGATGTACAGAACAACGCTAAAGTTAATAAATTTTCAGAGTTCGGTTATTTTGTTTTCCATGTCTTGTACTGCTAGAGTTTTGACAATTTTGCTTTTGCCCACAAATGAAACATTAAAGGAATTAAAATTGATCCAAGTGCACAGTGTATCGGACGTGGTCCGCTGACCAGCGTTGCCAGTTGCCCTTAGTGCTAGACTTGGTAACAATGGTCTGAATAATTCCTCGTTTCATTGATAGCTGACTGATCAGCGCTTTACAAAAGAGGGTCGTACCAGTTGGGTAGCTTCCCTTAGCTAAATATTGAACAAAAATTTAGCTAAGTCAAGATGCTCTTGGGTAGTGGCATGACTATTTGTAGTAATACCGAAGGTGTTCGGTATTCCAAGGGTGGGTCGTTGTGACGCCATCCTTGTCCATTAAGTAGAAGGTGCCTGGGCTAACGACTTCTACAATTTTGTATGGACCTTCCCAAGTGGGGCGGAGTTTTGTTGGTGGTGGTATGACTTCCTTCATTACCCAGTCCCCCAGTTGGAGGTTGCGGGCTTTGACCCTGGCGTTGTAGAAACGTGAGACCCGTTGCTTGTTCTGGAGGTTGTGCAGATGGGCTGCGTCTCGTTTTTCCTCTAGGAGATCCCTGTCGAGGTTGACGCCATCGCTGTTGGTCTCGGGGCAGTATCCTCTGACCCTAGCGGTTGGTTGTGCTACCTCGATAGGCAGGACATCCTCAGTTCCGAACATCATACAGAAGGGGGTTTCACCTGTGGCGGAAGTTGGGTTGTTCTGATGGCCCCTAGGACTTCCGGGAGCTTCTCCGCCCATAAACTCTTGGCCGTATCGAGCTTCTTCTGTAACAACTTCTTGATTATCTTGTTTGCCGCTTCGACCTGGCCGTTAGGCTGAGGGTGGGCGACTGACGCAAAAAGCATCTTGGTGCCCAGGTTGGCGGTGAAAGAGATGAGTTCCTTGTTATTGAATTGTGTGCCGTTGTCTGTGATGATTGTATGCGGAACACCATAGCGACAGTAGATGTTCTTCTAGAGGAAGCGAATTACCTTGGCGGTAGTTATTGCTGTCAGGGGCTCCGCCTCTATCCACTTGCTGTTGTAGTTGATAGCGACGATGATGTATTTGAACTGACCCTTAGCGGTTTGGAACTTTCCCATTAAGTCTATGCCCCACGTTGAGTGAATCCAGGGACCGATGATGACCGGCATTGGTTCCGCCGGGGCATGCGGTAGATCAGCATATTGTTGGCATTTGTGACAAGATTTCGATAACCGCCGGGCGTCGTCACCGAGTGTAGGCCAAAAGTAGCCTTGTCTCATTATGCGATTGGCCAAGGATCTGGCGCCCGAATGGTTTCCACATTCTCCACCATGTATTGCTGTCAACATGACCTTGCCCTCCTCTGGGGTTAGGCAGCGGAGGTTGGGGTGAGTGAATCCCTGGCGGTAGAGTTTTCCGTTCTGGATGTTGTAGAGGGTTGCTCTCCGCTGGAGCTGTCGCGCCTTGATCTTGTCTTCTAGCAATGTTCCGCTGCGTTTGTATTGAATTATTTCGTCCATCAAGCTAGAATAAGATCTCCGTCAGGGTTTTTGTGATACTTAGCCTGTCCAGACACTCTACCCTTGTATCCGCTGGACTTTGGTGTGGCAGGGCGGTTACCAGTCTTGCCAGTGAATCAGCCTTGGCGTTCTTTTCCCTGGGGATCTGTGTGATGGTGTGGAACTTGAATTTTTTTAGCAGTGTTTTGACGTACCCTAAGTATGCCGCTAACTGCTGGTTCTTAGCCTGAAAACTGTCGTTGACTTGGTTAACGACCAACTGAGAGTCACTGAAGATGTTAACGCTATCTGCTCCTGAATCAATGGCGAGGAGTAGGCCGGCAATGAGTGCTTCATATTCCGCCATGTTGTTAGAAGCTTTAAAGTTGAATTTCAACGCGTACTCGACGATGAGCCCCCTGGTCCTGTTAAGATGATTCCGGCGCCGCTGGCCTTGGCTCTAGCGGAACCGTCCACGTGTAGGTTCCAGTCTGACTGTCGGGGAAATTGATCCTCAAATACCACCATCTCCATTCCTGGTTGAGCTCTGATTTTAGATTTGGGTTGTAGTTCGGTGAGCTCAGCAATAAAGTCTGCCACCGCCTGGCCCTTCATGGTGGTTCTCGGTTTGTAATCGATGTTAAATTCGCTGAGCTCAATGGTCCACTTGCTGAGGCGCCCCGAATGTTCAGGGTTCTGCATTACTTGTCTCAGCGGTTGATTGGTTAACACATGGATTGTGTGGGCCTGGAAATACTGGCGGAGGCGTCTGGCGGCCACGATTAGCGCGAGAGCGAGTTGTTCCAAGGGAGGGTACCTGGATTCCGCTCCATTCATGCCTCGGCCAGCATAGAATACTGGGAGTTAGTCCTGTTTCTCCCGCCGAACGATGGCGCAGCTTACTGTAGATTGTGATACCGCCAGTAAACTAGCGTGATGGACCTAGCAAGGGCTCACCCGAAAGGGTATAAAGCGTTCGCTCAGTAAATCCATGGTTGACAACGCACTGACGCTAATTATGCTATGCAAGTCTAAGCGGAGAAAACGCTTCACACCGCCAATCAACTCCCCAACCATGATTGCCCTCCTTGACTGGGGACTTGGGGGACTTGTACCTACACGTACGTTTACAAGCATAATTAGCTATAATGAGCCACGCTCATTGTACCGCCAGAGGTATCGAATCTCACCAAGTGGGTGACCTGCAAAGACACAGCCAGGCGGGCTACCGCCCAAGCATGGGATCGCCCCCAGGTCACACCTAACGCGCCGCCACGCGCCCTGCCAAGTTAGCATCAGAAGCTCCAGACGCTGGATATAGAAGCACATCAGTCCCACATCGAAAACAAGAAGAAGATCAACATTGTTCTCACATATAAAAGGTTCTCTTCTTTCTCCTCATTAATTACACATTTACTACTCATTTATTACTATGCCGCCTGTATACAGTGACTGACTTAGGCATCGGAGAAGTGAAGACAGCCCAACGCGGTCTCCCTCTGACGCCCTGTCTCTCGTGTTTCAGCAAGCGAAAGTTATCAAGTCCTCGGAGTAGCGGTCCGCCCATCGGACCAGCGTTAAATGAAGAATCGGCTACCGCCGGACTTTGAACATTAACACCTAATACCCCATTAAGGGTTTTTTTTTAATACCATTTTACCCTCACTCCTTTGTTACTGAGAGAGAGAGAGTGAAAATGGAAGAGAGAGAGAAACTATAGGAGACTTCGCCGGAACCGGTCATTAGTCGCAGGATTCCGGTCACCGGTCGTCTGAATCAGGTCATCGGTCGCCAGGATTCCAGTCACCAGTTGCCGGATTCCTGCCAACTTTCGCCGGAATCCATTACATGTTGCCAAAATCCGGTGACCGGACGCCACCCACCGGACTTTTCTGAAAACCTCACTGGAATTGTCTATTACCCCTAATACACCTCTATTGCCCCCCAATAGAGGGGCATTCCAATAGACGTTTATTTCTCCCAATAGCTTATTGCCCCCCAATAGAAGAGCAATAAACCTCTATTGCCCCTTAATAGATGTCTATTGCCCCCCACTAGAACTTTCTGTTGCCGCAATAGGAATTGATCTCCATAAAATTAGACAAATAAAACTTTGATTAATGAAAGAAAACAAGGACATTACATCAATTCAAAACATTTATTGCCCCCAATAGACATCTATTGCCACCCAATAGACCTCTATTACCCCAATAAAAATTTAATTACCCTGTAAATTGAGTGCATATTATTCAATTGTCAAAAGAAAGAAGTGAAGCCAAATTGGAGAATTTATGTATTTTGCCAAAGAAAAAAAAACTATTTTCTTCTTCCATTTGGTAGCGTTTACGTTTTTACCTAGATCCATGTTAACACCAAACATGATTAGAAGAAGTTTAAGACATTTTTGAAATGTCGACCCAGAAACCGAAGTGAGCTCTTGCCGCTCCGGTTGAGCTCCACAGCAGCGACGACGAGAACGCCATAGGAGCCACCGAGATGAAGAAAGTCCCACCGCAATAGTACCAGACCCAGACCGATTCTTCATGTTTCTAATCCAGTACCCGGAGGTGGAAGAACAGCGGATTGAGATTTTCCGGGAATGGGCTTTTGTAGAGAGAGAGAGAGAAGAGATAGGCGTTTCGTGGAAGGAATTCCGAAAATTTTACAGGCGAGATCCCGGATACTCGACTCCAAGCCCAGTCACGACTCCTACTCTCTCGTCTTCAAGAGGTGGCTGGGACTTAAGCGGCTAAGGCACACCACCACCGGTCCGTCAAAGAGAGAGAGAGAGAATTGATTTGGGCACCCATGTCTCTTCCCACATGGGCACGATCTCCGCCTTCATCTCCCTTCTGTTGCCGATGATCTCCTCCTTCATCGCCTGGCCTCTGCCGCCGGTTGGCAGAGTTCGACCGTCTTTCCTCGCACGAGAATAGATCTGGGAGTGGCGGGGGAAGAGAGAGAGAGGAGAAAGGAGAGAATGTTTTCTTATGACTGTAGATGATATGTAATTCTCTCATTTTTTTGAAGGTTAAAATTGACATTTTATTATTAAATGGGTTAGTGGGAATCTTAATTTGTTGATGGGGTAAGTGAGAATGTTTTAGGTAGAATATGTGCTATGGGTCAAGGACCCTAGTTTAAAACCTAAACATGGTAAAAACATGAATTTTGAGAAGAAGAATGAGTAAATAGTTCTCTTTAGACTCAACAAACTCTGGGCACCGAGTGGAAGTTTAAACACTTGATCTTGGAGACTTACGACCCAATTTCTGTTAATTAGGTTGAGGCCTGCTAATTACTTGTTCTTTAACCTGAAAAGCATAGTGCTTGATCCACAAGAAAGGACTCCTTAATGCTATAGCCCATTTGAAACATTCAAATTAACATGGGGTGAATACTACCAAAAAACTTATCTCACTATACTCGCTCTAGGGTTTAAAAAAAACCTTTTCCCTCTCCTTTACCTGGCTCGCCCCACAGGCGCTGTCGTCGAATGGGCTATGTTGTTTGGCTTGTTGTGAGGTAGTGGTGTCCTCAATTGTTGGGATTCCGATTTGGATCGCTGTTTTTTTAGGGAGGTGGTGGAGGTGATCGTGGTTGTTGTGTGGGCGTGGTCTGATTCTTGGAGGTGGGTTTGGAGGCTGGTGACGTTGCCGGGTTTATTTATGGTCACCTGATTCAGCGCGGTTCGTTGGTGGAAAGTGGATCCGATTTGGGGCAGTCGCGGTTTCCAGTTTTGATTTGGTTTGGCACCGATCTTTCTTGGGTTTGTGTTTCCAATTTTGATCTAGATTGGAAGGATGCAGGTTGTACTCACTCAAATTTGGAGGGTGAGGGTGGTGGAGCAACCATCAGGCAATCGGGTTGGAGGCTTGCTGGACGTGGCGGCCAGACATAGGTAGGGCGACGGGGAAGATGGGTGGTTGGCACGGGATGGGCTTGAATTGGGCTGGGCCCTACATGGCTATGATCTCCTTACTAGTGTTTTGGTTAGAGCTCTATTCTTGGGCCCTGCCACAGCTGTTTTTTTTCTTTAAAATTGTTATTTATTTATTATTATTTTTTTAGTTCAATTGCGCTTTTTGCGAGCAATAAGTCCCTACACTTTTTGTGTAAGGTGAGTCGGGCTTTGTGCCTATGTGTGCACTCAAAGTGCCTTGTCTGCCATAGGTAGACAGTGAGTTCCTTACTTCGTCAAATGGTCATTGTCGCCTAGTGGCAAGGTGAAGCTGAGTGTCGTCAAATCTGTTCTCTGGCGGCAACATAATAGAAAAGTTATGTTTATGATAATTATGTTATATTGTAATCGAGTTATATATCGAGTTATCTTTCCATTATGTCACCGCCATGTCAAAACAAATGGAGTAGCCAGTAGTGCACTCTTTGCTAGTTGGTGCTTGTTAGAAAACATGTATTCTGTAGAGATTCCTGATATTATTTTAGGAGGCACTCTAAATGCTTATTGTAATCAGGGGTTTAGGCTTAATGCCCCCCTATCTTATTCAGCGGTTTTGATTAATTAAGACTTGAGGACAATCGCACTAGTCCTTTATTTAAAAATAAAAAATAATAAAAAATTAACATGAGGTTGAGATAAGATCCTCATTTAGAAAAGGAATTCATAACACACTATTGGAACAAGAGCCTTAAAGTGAACCAAACTCCCTTTCACCTTGGGAAACCGATTGGTGAGGGATAGACTCCGGATAGGGCCTAATAGCATCGACACCAAAACTGACAATGCAAATCAAGCTATTGAGGAGAGATTGACAATGAATGATAAGGAACAATGTATGATCAATAACATAAAGTACCATCTTTGCTATAATTTTGTGAAACTAGATGAAAGATAAGGAACACTTAAAGATGAAATCCTTCAACCCCTCCCATATGTATAATGTCATTTCAGTGTTTCACCCTGCACCAATACTATGTCTTTAAGGGCCCAATTACAGACTCGCAACACAGGAAGTGGGTGCAAAAACGTACCAATATAAGAAGTGCTAGCCTCAATTCAGTCAGTTGGAAATTTGGTGATTGATATGCTACCTGTTAATAGGTTGTCGTGCCTAACTGGGCACTAGCTCAAGTCTTACGAAATTTAATTATTTCTAATCTTCTCTCGAGCAAATTAACTCCACCTGAATCACAAATAAATTTCCTATGAACACATATCAAGTTCAACTTGTTTCCAGCAGCAACCTTTTTAAATAATTTGCATAAATAATACAAGTGGTTTAAGCTAAAGTAGGCTCATTTTTATTTTTATTTTTTAGAGAAATTGTCAACTCAACTGAAGTTCAGCAAAATTACACATAACGGTCCGCCCAGTAGGGCTGTCAGATAGAGCTGTTAGGTCATCTCCAATCGTCAAGGTCTAAAATAAATCATGGTCTAAATTTTTAGACCATTGGAATGTACTATTCGTTCAAATAGTAAGGTCTATAATTTTTTCAACTCCAATCGTTTAAGGTCTAAATTCAAGTTTGATTCAATTGATCATTAATCATCCAAAGATGGGCCAACAACTTGCCATCCATGGTCTAAAAGTTGGTCTATTTTTAGACCAACTTATAGACTTTAGCCCTCCATTTATGTTTTTTGTAGTAGACCCAATCCATGATTGGAGATAGATTTTGGACATCCATGGTCTATAATTTAGACTATACACATTCAGTTGGAGATGGCTTTACCTAAGTAGCTCAACCTTTTTAATCTAATAGTGAAGCATATTCAGAAACTACCCTACGTAACCTACGAGAAATTAAAATCGCGTAGACTTCCCTTCAAAAAAAAAATCACGTAGACTTTGTGAGTATCCCTAGGCCAAGCGATATTCCTCAGCTCTGGAAGCCTAGCAATTCCTTCCCAAAAGGAGAAGGAAATCGAACAAAATAATAAAATTTAAAATAAAAGTACAAAAATATAAATGCAGCCCATGCTCAACTAATGTAACCCAAACCCAAATGGAAGGACTCCAGCCCAAATATTGGAAAACAGTCCTAGCCCATCTGGCACAGCCTAGTAAAGTAGGCTCATCTAGCATTATTTAATCATTAATATAATATATTTTATTTTTTTCTTCTTTCACAATGTGGAAGGAGTTTCAAATCCCCTCTTATTATCTAAAGAGAGAGCAATGGTGTTTGTTTGGTAATGATGCAATTTACTCTACCTTAAGTCATGGTTGTAGAGTGTAAAATAAAATTGTTTCCCATAAACAACTAAGTAAGAACCATGTGCTCTTTCTCATAATGTGACAATTTCTTTTAGGCTTCAAGTCCATATGAGTGAGTCAAGCACACCATAACAACTAACAAGAAGTTAAGAACAAGCAATTATGTAAGTGGGGATAAGCAAAAATGACAAAGTTTGCTTAGCTATAGAGAAAGAGATAGATGGAGAGTGAGAGGTTAAAACTAATGGTGGTATTCAATTGCATAAAAGCATACTTAATTGAGCATTAACCAACACGTTGCCCTTATATATTAGAGATCGAGTCGTTGGCAAGTGGAAACGAATTGAATTGCTAGTACTCCACCAAACTATACCACATGCACTTGAAAGAGCTAGCATGCGTCCCACTACTGAATCAAAGCTTTTAAGCAAAGCTTACATGATTGTAGGCTACCTATACTCGCCGACTACTCCTCGTACAAGCTAGTTATGCAAGTCGTCCAAGACGTTATTTTCATTGTTACTCAATCAATACATTGAGAAGTATCCATTGACATCACACAATACTGACATATCTGAACCCCAACTATTTCCACGTACAGAACGTTTATATACATGTACATCACACATGTTCAAGAAAGTGAGGGTTGTAGCTTTGTTTGTCAAATGGACTTACTCTTTATCCGAAGTACCGAGTTAAGTAGGAATCATTATATGTCTGGTGAATGCCTCAAAGTATTATAGGTTCAATAAAATACCTCAAAGAGTAACGAAATTGTTGAGAGTACTGTCCTCAATTGATCGAAAAAATGTCAAACATTGCATAACACTTGATAAGATAGTTCTTCCCACCTTTTAAAATAAATTGATTTTTAGATTAATGCTCTTATCTACATGAAGCATTATTACGCACATGACATCGCAGTATGTTATTATTAGATTTTGATATATATATATATATATATATATATATATAAAAGTTATCACAGTAAATCTTCACCCTCATTATCAATTAATTTTGAATTAGAGTCTTCACCCTCATTATTAATAAATTTTGAATTTGATGCTCTAATCTGCGCGTACTATCAAATTATAATGTTATTCATTTATCTTGGTTTTACATTAGATTTCGGTTTCTAGATTAGAAAGAAGCGGAACACATGTAAATTCGGATTGTTAAGATCATAGTTAAAAAACCCTTGACCGAATCCCTTCTTCATGCACGTCAAGTTTAGCACACTACACACAGATGAGTGAGAAAGATCCAAGAAAGCTGATCATAACAGAGCATAAGAGAACCTTAGAAAACAAAAGCTAGCCAACAACTACTACACTACACAAAACACTCCCCATGGAAAATGAGAAAAGGCGACCCCAGAAAGCAAAGCCACCCCCTTGAAAAAAGAGAGAGACCTCTTTGGCTCCTTTCCTCCTTTTAAACCACTTGCTCTTGCTATAACCCACCAACCTCGTCTTGTTTCTCTCCGAAACCAGGAAAAAGGGTCAATTTCTAAAGGTTGGGAAGCACCGACTCCCCAGCTAGCGAAGCTTCCCATATCTTCCAAACGAGATTTTATCAGTACTGCTGAAAAAGAAAGCAGGGAAAGTAAAACTAATCAGGTGCACCCAAAAGTAGTATTAGCCGCAGCAACTTGATTACCGGTCTTTGATCCTCTCTGGTGGCCACCTGGCTTGGTTGTGACACCCATGTCCTGCCTTTCAATTCGTGGGCTCCACCATGAGAGAGGCTTTGATTCGTATGGCAGGGTGCATGCGGCGGCATTCTATTGGAGGCCCCCTTGGTTCGTTAGATTTAGGCTCCGCAGTCAAACATGATGATGATGCTGATTTCATCACGTATCCAGTGTTTGTCTTACGGAGTTACCAACTGCTTTACCTAGAATACCTAGAAATGTCCTTTCCTTACTGGCTCTCTCTATTAATTTTGGTGAAGTTCCTATATATGATGTGATGGGAGATAAATCTCATGCTTAACCTCAAGTTCCAAAGTTTATAAGCTCATAAGTTCATGCTTAATCTCAAGTGTCAAAGTGTATATCAATTACGAAATTAAAATGATAACAAAATTCCATTTTTTACTCTCAATTATTTGTTTATATAATTTGGATTTGAATAGTTTTATAATAATGAAAAAATGCAATAAAGCTATATATATATATATATATCATATTTTAGCGATACAACACCTATATAAGTATCCCTAATTAGACTGCCGACAGGAAGATATAAGCGAAGAACAACCTTGTATCGTGAGGCAACTAGACATTTACTATTGGATATTGTGTGTATGGAGCGCAATCTAGTGCCTTTTTATTTTGAATAAATTTTAATATTTTACTAGTATATATCTAGCAGTCAGAGAAATTTGCTGATGATGAATACAAAAGTTTATAATTTTACTTCAACTGTTAATAATCAACTATGATATTTTGGGTTTGAAAATGAGTAAATTACATAAACTATTTTTACCTAGCTTAGCGAATACATATATATATATATAATTTGATATGATATGTTGTCATCCTTAGTTCATAATTCTTCAAAAAAATATCAGAAAGTATTTAAACTCATAAATATGAGATATGAATGCAATTACAATCTTAAAATAATAACAAAATTTCTCTTTTCTGTCTTTGGAGCCAGATAAAATATTTTGTTGTAGCGCTCTCTAGTGATTTTATATATATATATATATATATATTTATAATTAGACTTGAATCGTCCAGAGAGTGAACTATAAATTAAAAAAGTTGAGTTTACTATACAGACAAATTACCTAATCAAGCACAAACAAACATAAAATTCGTAGTTCATATTTCTTCAAAACTGATTATATGGTTGGAAAATCCAGCGTAAAGCCAAAGGTTTCATCATTTATAGCCCCATTCGAATTCGTAACGCCAAACATGGAGAATTATGAGAGCATAAATAAGTAAAAAAAGAACAGGATCCCATACAGCGAGCCCATTATAAGCGGCAAGATGCGCGCCCAGCAGGGCACTCCCTCCCACCGTTGCTTTCATTTCATTCCAAAATTCCTCCGTTAAAAAACAAATCTTTTTCGTCTTTTTTTTATCTCGCTTTCTCTCTGTGACTCTCTCTCTTTCTCTCTCTGACTCTCGCTTGTCTCTCTCACACCACCACCGCATATTCACTCACTCACTCTCTCTCTCTCTCTCTCTCTCCTCCGCCGCCTGGAAATGTGAAATCGAATTTCGCAGAGGATTCGATTAGGGCTTTTGCAGGATTGTTAGGGTTTGGGAAGAATGCCGTTGACGCGGTACCAGATACGGAACGAGTACGGCTTGGCCGATCCGGAGCTCTACAAAGCCGCCGATAGAGATGATCCGGAGGCCTTACTCGAAGGCGTCGCCATGGCTGGACTCGTCGGCGTCTTGCGTCAGCTTGGCGACCTTGCCGAGTGAGCCTCTCTTTCACTGTTTTGTTCCTTTTGCGGTTGTTGATTTCAATTTCGGGACCTTGACTTGGAAATTACTGTTTTGACCGGAATGCTGAACCTCTAGGGTTTCTAGTTCGGAGTTTGGGGATGATAATTCGACTAATGTGGTGGATTTCTATTTATAAATGTTGTTCTAAGAGTTGGGGCTTGTTTACTAGATTGACGCCGAGTTTTGATTGTAGTAGTATCTAGGTTATTACCGTTAAGCTTTACCAATTGGAATTTTTGACAATTTTTTTTGAGTTTTAGTATTTTGGATCATGAATTTTAGTACGATCAGGCTTGAAATGCAATTTGGATTTGAATTTGGTTACTGCAAATCTGTTTGGAGAAGTTGCATAGTTCAGATAAAGTTGACTTACATCTATCGCCTACATTGCATAGCTAGAACTTTATCATGGAGTCGTATATTGTTTAATTTGAAATGGACTCATGAGAATTGGTGCTCTGATTAATAGGTTTGCTGCTGAAATATTTCATGACTTGCATGAAGAAGTAATGGCAACCGCCACAAGAGGCCACGGTCTAATGGTTCGTGTGCAACAGCTTGAAGCAGATTTTCCTTCAATTGAGAAGGCACTTCTATCTCAAACGAATCATTCGCCATTTTTTTCAAATACAGGTTAGGGTCCTTGCTGTTCATAACATGTTATGCATCTTTCTAACAGTTAAATGAAAAATGATCTGATAGTTATGTAGTTACTCGTATCATGTCATGACCCATGTGTTTTGCATAAAATGCTAGAGCATTGAAAAGAGACATTTCACTTTTCAAATAATTAGTAATAGATATTTAATTACAACATTTTTGTGTAAACACATAATTCTATTGCAGGTGTTGACTGGCATCCTAATCTGCGTTGCGAACAGAATCTGATCACCCGTGGAGACTTACCTCGCTTTGTAATGGATTCTTATGAAGAATGCCGTGCTCCTCCTCGGTTATTCCTTCTGGACAAGTATGATTGCCTAATTTCTGCTCACTTATGCTAATTCGACTTAAAATCTAAAAACAAATTAAGATGTAGAAAGTCCGAAATTATTCTCATCCTATTTTTAACAGGTTTGATGTTGCTGGGGCTGGGGCATGTTTAAAGCGATACACTGATCCGTCATTCTTTAAAGTGGAATCGGCCTACTCATTAGCACCAGCAGATATGCAGAGAGAAAGGAAGATCCGTAAAGTAAAGGTATATCTACAGAATAATCATTGTGTCTAAACAACTAATATGTTAATATAGGAGGTTCTTTGTTTCTTAATTAATACATGTTAGATGATATGCATTCATGCTCGTTCATATCCATGTCTATTGAACCAACCATTCACACCTTTTTCATTGAAAAATCCAACCACATAGCTGAATCGTTGAATCCCTCGGGGTTATTTGAGTTGGGGTGATCCATTAGGACATCCAATATAGGTATTGACCATTAGTGAGTGGGGCTATTGCCAGCCACAACAATGTCCCTCTGTTTTTCTTCAGAACAGCAGGCTTCCTGTGTAGCACCATTAATAAGGCATGACCACCCATGCTGTCATCTGTGGATAGTTAAAAGAAATGGTTTCTCTGGGTGTAAATAAAAAAATGGGTTTGGTGTAAGCAAAGTTAGAAATTTTCAACTGGTCCCTTGATTGATTTCCATTGTATGCTGTTTTTTTACTGATCCTAATCTTAATTTTGAAGTGTGCCCACATGCATGCCTGTGTGGAAACCAGGGAATGGTACTTTTCAACTTAGAACATGCAAACTAGGTTCGGTTTTTACTGTTAGAAAGCACTGTTAAAAAACTGTTCAAGAAAATATTTATCGTGTCTTTATGTGTAGCAGAAGAAAGGATCACGCTGGAGGAATGGTGAAACCCCAGAAGTTTTACTGCCATCACATGCCAAGTGAGACCTCTTATTCTTGTCACTGTCTTATTAGCATTCATGTGGACGTTAAATGTGCATGTTTTTAAATATAGATGGTTGAATGGCATTTTTTTTCTTCCAAATAATGCAGACTGCATGAGTTATTTCTGGAGGAGCGCATTCAGAATGGTTACAGTGACCCTGCTCGTCGTGTGAAATTAAAGAAAAGACATTTGAATGGATCTGCAGTTGACTCAAAAACCAAGAAAAGTTACATGGATAAATTTATGGAGACTCATTCACCAGAGCGTAAACTGGTTTGTGCAACTTCTGTTACTTCCCCGCTCTTGAATTTGAGCTCAGATAATAAGAATGAGTCAGGGCTTAGAATACTTGACATTAGTATTGTGAGTCCTGCAGAAAAGTCTCCGGAAAGGAGTAGTGCTAGTTCTTCAACTACTAAACACCAAGAAGTCATATCAAAACAATCAATGGATGGTTTGAATGGGGGCTCTTTCTATGGAGAACCAAATTCTGATGGTGGAAGTGACAACAGCTATTCCAACCTTCAAATGGTAGCAGTTGAGAAGGAATTAGAAGTTGATGGAGAAGACAAAACTGAAGGCAGTGTAGAGGGATACAATTCTGATGATTTTCCCAGTGAGGTAGATAATTACGTGGATGCTCTTGCTACTATGGATTCAGAAGTGGATACAGACAATGATAGCAGAGCTAAGAGCAATCTAGGCTTAATGAAGGTTGACAAATGCAGGACAGACTCTGATGCAAATGAGGAGGAACATGTAGAGCTTCAAGCTCAATCTTTGGATTCTCAATCAAATGAGAACTCTTCTTGGTCAGATGACTGGAATAATTCATTCATAAGAGATAGAGCCAGTCTGCACTCTGACACTTTAAGCAATTTGGTTGAGAATACACCTTCAGAGTGTAATGGAGCAGCTAAAGAATTACCATCCACTGAAGCTTGTGGAGCTGAGGATACATGTATTGAGGAAAGCGTAAACCCTGATAGTGGAGATATATCATGCAATAGGATGGTTGGGGAAATGAGTCCTACACAACCACATCCAGACCATGGAGCAAAGTCACCTGTGGCTTCATATGTGGGACCTTTAATAGATGAAACATCCTCCTATAAAATTAAATTTGGTTCTGAATCATTTGACATCAGAGAAAATGGGACAAATCTGGATCATTTCATGACAGTTGTTCCTGATGGTTCTTCCCAGGCTAAGGATGAGTTCACAAATACTTCTCCTATGCTTCCTCTAGTTGAAGCAGATAAAGAAGATTTAGGTGCCACTTCTGATGATTTACCGCATTTGAAAAATGTTGAAGAATTGGCTTCTGTAAATCATAGCGGCAATGATTCTGTGAATAAAGTGTTTCAGACACAATGTGCTGATGAAGATGCTGTGGGAAGCTTCGCCAGTAGAAAGATTGATTCACCACTTTCAAGTATTCCATCTACAGAAGAGCAGCTCTTTCCCTCAGCAATGAAAGAAATACAAACATCTTCAGGTTCTACATTACTGCTTCATAATTCAGATGTTGCAAAGCCTGTCAACAGGGTTTCTGTAGTGGATGATCCTGTTAAACCAACTGCATTCAAATCTGGAGTTATACCATGGAGACGTATCTCAAGAGAGTCATATCCTGGAGGGGATGCTCCAAAGACACATGGCCTAATAGAGCAGAAGGATGCTCCACAGACACATGTCCTAAAAGAGCAGAAGGATGCTCCACAGACACATGTCTTAATGGACCAGCAAATCTCCGTTTTAGATGAGGATATGTCCCACTATGAAGAGAAATTCAAAACTGAAGAGAGATCTAGGACTGTGGATGATGAGGAGATAGGCTTATTCACCAGCAATGCTGATTCAGAGGGAGGAGATTCTGTTTCTATAGAACTTCCATCAAACTCTCCAACTTATTCAGGCCATGGGGATCATGTACCTTCAGCCAATATAGAACCTGCAACAGTTCATGTAGAAGATGTGCGAGCGTCCTCTGCTGCTGTTACCAAATCTGATGATGTCAATGATTTTATTGATACATCTCCAGAGGAAGGAGATTCTGTTTCTGTAGAACTTCCATCGAACCCTCCAACATATTCAGGCCTTGGGAATCTTGTAGTTTCAGACAATATAGTACCTGAAACAGTTCATGTAGAAGATCTTGCTGTATCCTCTGCTGCTGTTGCCAAATCTGATGATGTCAATGATATTGATACATCTCCAGACGCAAATTGTTCTCCACCATTGAATTTTATGAATTTGCATGAATCTCTTCCTGACTTCAGGGATTCCCATCTGAAAGAATCTGAAATGGATGATGTAGCTTCTCCAAAATTCGTGTCAGACTCAGAAATGCAAAAGGAAGCAAGTAAAGTTGAAGTTGTTTCGCCAGATTCAGATTCAGACCCAAGCAAATCAGTTGCTTATAATCCTTCCAGTTCAAAGGTATTTGATGACGATCATAACTTGTCCCTGGATGAGCAGAATGAACACGGTGTGACTGTCTATGATGACCCCACAGCCTCAACATCTTTGGAAATGAGCAATCAGGAGTCAGAGTTGCAATCTCTGGATCAGACTTGTGGAGAGTATGCTGTGTCATCATCTACCTCTGCCCTTCCAGAACCTGACCTCCAAGAAGCTGAAATGAATTTAGACATTTTGTCGGAGTTGCAAGCTAATCATGTTCATATGGAAAATTTGGAAAGAGACGGAGCAAGTGGTCAGCTAGAAGCTTCCTTAGAACGGTCGCCGGAGTTTCAGTCTGATCAACTGGGTATGGAAGATTCACAAGAAGATCAAGCTAGTACTAACTCATTAAGTTCTCAATATGCACAGATTGGATTTCCAAATCACCCAGATAAGGAGATATCCAAACTACCATCCATGGAAGATTCACAAGAAGATCAAGCTAGTACTAACTCATTAAGTTCTCAATATGCACAGATTGGGTTTCCAAATCACCCAGATAAGGAGATATCCAAACTACCGTCCATGGATCACACCAATCAAGAGACATGCTTGAATGCTTCCTCTGAATCTTTTCCTGAAGACCTTCCAAGTCAACCTTCAACTTCAGAGTTCTTTACAGAATCAGCAGGCCAGGAAACTGATCTTTTAAAGCCAAAAATGGAACCATTAGAGTCTATTCTTCCTAACTTTGTCCAGCCACCTGTGGTCAATCTTGAGGACACGCCACCGTTGCCACCTCTACCACCTATGCAATGGAGGTTAGGAAAGATGCAACATGCTTCGCCAGCCTCACATAGAGATTTGGGAGGTGTTAGCAATGATTCATTCTTGCCAATGCAGTCACTGAAAGCTGATGAGAAAGCTCAATTTGATCTACCAGCACCGCAGAGAGAGCTACTGCAGCCTCAACACCCATTTTTATCTCTCACAGCAGAAGATATGAAGTCCCAACCTGTTTTTGGACCTTTGGTGGGCCATGTTGTGCCTCCCGCACAATTTTTGCAAGAACCAACTGATAATGATTCCAATCATCAATACAATTTTCCTGATTTAGGGGGAATGCAATTCTCAAGCCCATTCATACAACTATCGAAGGTCTCTGGTGACAGCTCTGGACACAATGACATTGATTTAGAGGGAGAGAAGGGTCTGTCTAGTTCGAAGCGAATCACAGTTCCAGGCACTGAATGTACAACATCTGGACAAGACCCTGTATTTTCTCATGGGGAAATTGTCCATCCCCAACAGTTGATACCGGAAACAGGTTTAGAGCTTGAGGTACTTAAACAATCATTCGATAATTCAGAATTGGAACAAGCTGGACCCCTTGCCACATCTGTGACAGCACCAACCATGGAAGATGAGCAGCCTCAGCATAGTTTGCCAACAACAGAGGGAGGAAAGGTTCAGTCTTCTACAAAGCCATTAACAGTACCAGGAACTGAATGCACAACTTCTAGACATGACCCTATCCAACCTCCGCAACAATTAACGAAGGAATCGGGTCTAGAGCCTGAGGATCTTTGCTATTCATCGAAAAACTCAGAAAGGGAACAAGAAAAGCCTCTTGCTACATCACTGACAGCGACAACTACAGTAGATGAGAAGCCTCAGCATAGTTTGCCAACATCAGAGGGAGAAACAGCATGGTCATCAAATACTTCTGATGTAATGCCGGACTCAGAATTTGGACAGTCTAATGGAACAGTGAATAAGATCCCTCGTCCTAGAAATCCCCTTATTGATGCTGTCACTGCTCATGGCCAAAGCAAGGTAAATGATAAATTAATTTTTAGCTCTCTGAATGTGCTCTTTTTGAGATTTATGCACTGTGGAATACCTTTATAACAACTTGACATTTTGCAGTTGAAAAAGGCAAGTGAACGAATTCAGCCTCAGATTGAACCAAAGGTAGACGAAAGAGATTTATTTCTGCAACAGATAAGAACCAAGGTTAGACCTCTCTTTCGTGTATTTGTCGCTTCTGCATCATCCACCTTTCATCGTTTTGGGTTCTCCATATTTCAAGTATGAATTAAAGACTGAACCTTTTTGTTGCCTCAGTCCTTCAACCTGAAGCCTGCAAATGTGACAAGATCCACACCACGACCCAATATTCAGGGTCATAATCCCAACTTGAAGGTCATCTCTCTCTTAGAGAAAAAAGCAAGTGCAATCCGCCAGGTCTGTCTCTCTCCCATACACACAGAATTTGTGTTTCCCAGTCGGTTAATATATATTATTTATTACGATGAGGTTTTTGATACAGGCATTTGTGGGAAGTGATGAAGATGATGATGAGAGTTGGAGTGATTCTTAGCGGAATTTATTCTACTTCAGCTTTTCACCCTACAGTTATTGCCTCAAACTGGCTGGTAGATGCTATTCTCTTACACCAGACCGGCGTTTTCTGTAGCTTGTATTATACAAACCCCCTTTCTCTTGCTGAAAATCTGTTTGTAGTGTCACTCAGCTCTATTCCACAGAAATCTAGTGCAAGGCAAATGCCTATATACAAGAATGAAGCTGTGGCTCAGCGTGCAAGCGCAGCACAGTTCCAATCAACTTCTACATATAACCATATTATTAAAATCTTGGCAGGTGTAAATTGTTGGAGTGCTATAAATGTAGCATGTAGCGTACTGATAATGAAATTTTGTAATGTTTGTATGTAATGGTTCTCTAGTGCATATATGTTATACCGTGTATTGTGTTTATATAGTCATGTCAAGGTGTGGAAATATTTTTGGGAGCAAGTTTATGAATTCACTCGGTTCGATCTCCCAATTTTATCAATAAAAGTCGCAAATAAAATGTCAATTTGCACTCTCAGTCTCACCTTGCCGGGATCCCCCACTTTGCCAGGTGGTCATTTTGCATCAATTTCTTGACTGAGTGTCAATTCTCACCCTCCGTCAATTCCAAAACTCTTTGGCCAAATTAGCCTCGTGTGCTGCACACATGATTTGTACATTTCGTCGTTTCAAGTCACAGTCTAAAGCTTTGTGTGAAATGGTCAAAAGCGCTTTTAATTAATAAATAAAATTAGTTATGAATATAAAGACATTACAAAAAAATATACAACTTGTCTTGGGAAGTTTTAGAAGCATTTGAAACTGGTTTTGAGAAGCACTTGTTTTTTAGTTTAAAAACTCTGTAGTAAATTATTTACTAAAGCGTTTTCAAGCATTCCAGAATCAGTCTCAAACAGAGTTTAACTTGATACCATGTGTGTCCAACATGAAATAATCTGCCACAACATTACTTGAAGGTCGAAACCACAATTCTTATCACGTGATCGGCACATGAAGGTAACTTGGACGGAAAATGTTGGAATTACGGAGAGGTATAGTTTTACATTTTCAGCTAAAGTATGGGTGCCAATTGAAATTTTTGCCCAAATAGGGGGGCTGATGAATAATGAACAATGAAGATAGTATAAAGTATAAACCTATGTCACACTGTAGGGTCTCGACCGTTGCATCCAAATTTGCTCAACATTTGAAAAACAGCTGATGACCGCCTTGGCCAGGAGAGTGTCCCATGCAATTTCCAAGGCTTTGGAGACCAAGCAGTGCCTCGTTGAAGGCCTCACCTCCTTCAAGCACCTCAAGCATGCCCACGCTCGGCTGCTCCGCCTCGGCCTCGGCCAGGACAACTACCTTCTCAACTTGGTCTTGCGCTCCGCCTTCGATTTTGGGCAGACCGACTACGCTCGTACCGTCTTTCACCAAATCACAGAGCCCAACATTTATCTCTGGAACACCATTATCCGGGGATTGGTTTCGAACGAATGTTGGGAAGATGCAGTCAGATTCTACGGTTCAATGCGGAACGAGGGGTTCTTCCCCGACAGCTACACTTTCCCTTTTGTTTTGAAGGCGTGTGCGAGGCGTTTGGACTTGCAATTGGGGTTGAAGATTCATACGCTTGTGGTGAAGACGGGTTTTGACTTTGATGTTTATGTGAAAACTAGTCTGCTTTTCTTGTATGCGAAGTGTGGGTATATGGAACATGCGCGTAAGGTATTCGATGATTTGCCTGAGAAGAATGTTGTTTCTTGGACTGCCGTAGTTTCCGGGTATATTGGAGCTGGGAAGTATAGGGAAGCTATTGATACATTTCTGAGGTTGTTGGAGATGGGTTTGAGGCCTGATAGTCTAAGCCTTGTTCGGGCTTTATCGGCGTGTAGTCAGTTAGGGGATTTACGCAGTGGGGAGTGGATAGATAATTACATTACGGAGATTGGGATGGCGAGGAATGTGTTTGTGGCTACCTCTTTGGTTGATTTGTATGCCAAGTGTGGTAACATGGAGAAAGCGCGTCTTGTGTTTGATGGAATAGCTGAGAAGGATATAGTTGCTTGGAGTAGCATGATTCAGGGATATGCATCGAATGGGCTTCCTAAAGAAGCAGTAGACCTCTTCTTTCAAATGCAGAAAGAGAACTTGAAACCAGATTGTTATGCCATGGTAGGGGTGCTTTCTGCTTGTTCTAGATTAGGAGCTCTAGAGCTAGGGGAGTGGGCTAGCAATTTGGTGGACAGGAATGAAATTTTTATGAACCCTGTTCTTGGTACAGCTCTGATTGACATGTATGCGAAATGTGGGAGCATGGTCCAAGCTTGGGAAGTCTTTAAAGGGATGAAGAAGAAAGACCATGTGGTTTGGAATGCAGCGATGTCTGGATTAGCTATGAACGGACATGTCAAAGCTGTGTTCGGACTATTTGGACAAGTGGAGAAATATGGATTTAGAGCTAATGGGAACACTTTCATGGGCTTGCTTTGTGGATGTTCTCATGCTGGTCTGGTTGATGAGGGTCGTAGATATTTCAATAACATGACCAGGGTCTATTCCTTGACACCTACGATTGAGCATTATGGATGTATGGTAGACCTCCTTGGCCGTGCGGGTTTGTTGGATGAAGCTTATCAGTTGATTGAAAGTATGCCAATGAAGGCGAACTCTGTTGTTTGGGGAGCGTTGTTGGGTGGATGTAGGCTGCATCGGGATACTCAATTGGCTGAACTGGCACTGAAACAACTCATTGAGCTCGAACCATGGAACTCAGCACATTATGTTCTCCTCTCAAATGTTTACTCTGCAAGTCAGAAATGGGATGAGGCAGCCAACATTAGATCAAGAATGAATGAGCAAGGGCTGCAGAAAATCCCAGGTTGCAGCTGGATCGAAGTAAACGGGGTTGTTCACGAATTCCTCGTGGGAGACAAGTCCCACGAGCTGTCCGACAAGATATACGCGAAACTCGACGAGCTGGCCAAGGATCTAAAAGCAGCCGGTTATGTTCCAACCACGGATTTCGTGTTGTTCGACATAGAAGAGGAAGAGAAGCAGCATTTCCTCGGTTGTCACAGCGAGAAGCTCGCCATTGCATTTGCTCTCATCGCCACTGCCCCCCAAGACACCATTCGAGTTTCAAAGAACCTCCGCGTATGCGGCGATTGCCACCAGGCCATAAAGCTCATCTCCAAGATCACAGGGAGAGAGATCATTGTTCGCGACAATAACCGATTCCATCGGTTCCTTGATGGTCAATGTTCATGTAAAGATTATTGGTAAAATCTAAAATACCAAGCGCAGTAAAAAAAAACAAAAAAAATTACTAATCTAGTAATATTTATCCAGTGACGCGAATATTTGCCATATATAATACAGACATGGTCGAGGAAAGTCTATACGAAGAAGACTTTAGAAGAGGTAAAAGACAAAAGCGACGTCGTAGGCAGTGATATAACTGCGACGTCACATTCTTCTCTTTCCTTTCGTACCTTTAACGCTCAAGCTCAACCCTTTTGCTCTCTCAAAGCTTCCTAGCAATTTCCGCTCTTCTTCTTCTTCAAATTAATTTTTTTTGTTCTCAGCCGCCAAAAAACCTCTCTACAGTGAGAACCCTAAATCGCATCCCAAGGTAAGCAAAATTCAAAACCCCAAGACCCTAACTTTTTTCGAATCTGTATTCAAAGTTCGTTGCTTTATTAAATTCTGACCTGGAAAGTGGCTTTCCCAGGCTGTACCAGCTATCCAAAACGACGTCGTCGCAGAGCGTCGGAGCTCCGAGGGAAGCAGAGCTCACTGCAGGAATTATTGGGCACAAATCGAAGCGGTTGAAGTTGGAGGGAGAGATGGAGACTTCGAGCAGCTCACAGAGGGAGAAGAGCCGCGCGCCGCTGAAGGAGGTTGTGTCGGAATGCGTGAAGCGGTGGTTCAAGGATACTCTGAAAGAGGCCAAAGCCGGCGATATTAATATGCAGGTGTTGGTGGGACAGATGTACTACAGCGGCTATGGTGTTCCCAGAGATGCCCATTTGGTATGGTTTTCGGGGTTTCGGTTTCTCGGTTTTTTGGTTTAAGAGTTGAATTGATCTTTGTTTTGATGCTCTAATAGTTGTTAGCTATGTGTTTTGATCTTGTTTAGCTTAAGTTGCAAGGTTTTGTTTGGTTAGTGTTGACTATACAATTTGTGTCTGCTAATTGAGCACTAAAGTCAATGCAAATTCAAGATTGAAATTTAAGTTTCTGCTGTGATTATAGGTCTAGTTGTGTTTGTCCTATTAATTTTTGGGTTTTGGGATTGTAGGGGAGAGTATGGATCACAAGAGCATCGAGAACGCGGTCTTCGGCTTGGAAAGTGTGTGAAAAGCCACCAGGTTGACTCTCCTATTCACAATTGCTGTTTTTGTCTTTGTGTTGATTATCGTGGCCATTGTTAATATGCCTCTGATTTGATTGGCTGGATCTGTGGTAGGTTATAATGCAAGTGATTCAGATTCAGATGAATTGAAGGGTGAGTCGTAGCTGGACCAACACAGACTTCATGTCCAATTATAGTTTGAGCAGGTATTTCACAACGTTCTAGACCTTCTTGTACTTCTTTTGCTTCATCCTGCAGTTTTTTTCATTGAATATACTACCCATGTTAAAAGTGAAAACACCGAGTATTATTCGGTACGGCAAAGATTTCACAAACTCTGTAAGCCTCTGATCTCTGAAGACCCCTGGCTTTGTTACTTAACTGGCTTTATCAGTTTCTTTGTTTTCTTTGGTAGGAAGACTCCCGCGTATATGCATATAATTTATCTTGACAAAATTTAGACGGTAGAATCATCATATGTGTTCATAGTTGGTCTCAACAGAGAATATCTTTTGGTTTTGATTTGTGGTAATTGTATAACTTTATGTAGGGATATTAAAATGATGGGATGGATAGGTAGAGAGATAATATGAAACAATGGATAGATGGAAAAGGAATAAGGGAGGATTGATAGGGGGTGTGTTGGTTTTTTTTTTGGAGAATGAGGGTGTGTTTTGTTTTATTGGTGTTAGAGGGGGAGGAAAAGTGGACGGGTAGGAGATGCATCTCAACCTATGTTTATAAGGATTTAATTTGAAATAGGTAGCTATATTTCCCTTCTTTCCTGCTTTTGTTCCATAATACCAACAGAAGGTGGAGAAATCATAAGTTTTCTTGATCCTTCATGATTTGCTTTATATTCTTCCAGTGTTTCATCCTTCCCATACCTATCTTTTGGTTGCAAGCTTGTGCTAATTATGTTTTGTTATGGGTACTGCCATTCTCATTAGATATCATAGCATTCTCTTGTAAGATTTGGACTCTATCTTTGCTTCTGCCATTTTTCTAACGAGTGAAGATATTGAATCCAAGTCTTACGAAAATGAAAATTGCAATGTACTCCAAGATTTGGAATCCATCTTTGCTTAGAAAAACTTGGATTCACCATTGCAATTTCATTTTTTGTTTGACCAAGCATGGAAGCTTTTTTATGGCACATAATGCTAGGCAGTCAGTATGTGACTCTGATTCATGAAAACGTATATGATTTGCTTAGCTAAATTTAAGGACGACAAAAGTGATGCGTACTATCTTAAATTGACCTGTCCAGATGAATGAATCTAATTTCCTGCTTCTTGTTGCAGGATTTGCTCGGAAAAGTTCCCGTTCTTCACCTGCATTATGCATTATGGATGTGCGCTCTTCTGTTTATCTCTTGTTTTCCGAATTTACAAATGGAATTTTCACATTTAGTCTCATATAAAAACATTATTGTTGATTGCACTTTCATCTGCTGTAGTACTTTTTGAGTTTTTATGAAGAAATGCAACTTCCGTCCAAATCATAATGGAATTCCTGGTGCCATCTAAGAATTGTTGCTGGACAAAAGGGTATAGAATAATTTTAGATAGGTCTGAAGTTAGGGATGAACATTTCATCAAAATTCCGTAAAATAAATAATTTGCGAAAGGATGATAACATAATCATGGAACTTGGTACAGCTAATGGCATTTTCAAGCATGAAAGCTTGTGGAACTCGACATGACAATTACATATGAACATGATTAGAACTCCGCGTCTTTTCATTTTGAGCTCTGAAGTATATGGTGCCAAATCGTACCGAATTCAAGCCCCTCAGAACATGTCAGGTCGATCAGCTTCGTCTCCATTGGCATTTTTTAGAAACATTATTTGCATTTTTATTTGAACAAAATAATAGAAAAACCCCTTGAAATGGAGGAAAAGATGATCACAAAGCTCAACACGGAGAAAAAAAAATTATTTAGCTTTTGGTAAATGAAAGCTTTCAATTAAATCATCACCACAGATGATCACGGGATACAGCACAGCTGATCACTTCAGCAAGTAGAAAAAGAGAGACGCAGAAACTCAAATCTCCAACTACATACGAGACGAGAGAGGTAAAAGGAAAATATGCAAAACATAGTTATTGACATGTAGTTTTTATACACGGAGGCTGAATGACAGAAACAAAGGCAAATGCAAAATTAAAACCGTCTCCAAGAGAACTTCCAGGTTCCAAGTGTCCCCTGAACACTCTACAGGTCCAGCTCCACTAGTTACTCTGGGGTTACTATGATGCGACAATCTGGTTGGATTGCTTTAGAGTCTTAAACTTCCTAGATGAGGCGACATGTTTATATCATATGCATATCGACCACAACCACTGAATAACATGCCAACTGGCCACCGGAAGAGGCTTGGATCCTAACTCTACAAGGTAGGTCCAAAGGCCAACACATATACTAGCCTCACATTCCCAAGATAGGCCAAATCTAGGCTCTTGCGTGATTCTCCGTTCTCTCACGGGAGCCACACATAAACATTTCGTGCTAGAAGGAGGGTGCTCAGTGGCAAACACACTCATAGCTCTCCAGAAAAATTCTTCTGATCCAATGTACCTAACTTTCATAACTTGTTATCCTAGCTAATCAAGGCAGTCCATGGACACTTGTTTTAAGAAACAGAACATTTGTTCCATTTAGGTATTCCAGGAGATGGAGTGGTGGTGGAAGGGTTGCACAGCAAAGCAAGTGGGAATGTGGGCACGTGGTGGCAGTAGATGTTATGCTAAAGTGGTAAGAACTACAGCAAAGATGCTAAGTAATAGATGATGACAGAGTTGGGAAGAGATTAATTGGGAGTAATGGTAGATACTCAAAAGCTAGTAGCTTGATGAGGATGAAAGGAGTTGAGGACTTTCCAAACTGAAAGCGAATTTGGGTTCTGACCACAGGGAAGGAGATAACAAAGGGTAAAAAGGATGTGGTGAAAGAATAAGAGAGGGTGGAGATTATATACAGTGGCAGAGACACAAAAGCTTGCTGATAAATGAGGGATTTTAGAAATTCAAACTCAAAGCTCAAACTTTTCAGTCAAAGCTTGAGCCTTGAAGGTGTCAGCTAGGTATACTTATGGACTGATATATGCTGCAATTCCAGCCTTGAAGTTCAAACTTTCGGGTCAAAGATATCAATATTAGATGCCTTGTACTTGGTAGCTGGGATTCATCAGTTTTGAACCCTGATATGATTCTCTCTATACATTCCTTGGACCACTAAGAAGATCATCTTTACAGATGTGTTTGGTTAACGTGTGTTACAAGAGAAGATTAAAAAAAAAAAAAAATAGTATGAATCAATTACAAATTCCTTGTATGAACTTCATACCAAGCTAGTATCTAAGTTAGCATGGATACCTGGCCTCTGTGCTTGTCTTTTATCTTTTTCTCTTCTCAACATAAATATCACATAGTTGGGAAAAGCACAGCAAATTAATGGGCTGGTATAAACGTGTAATTGTTCATATAGAAGTAAATGATCTGCACAACTGTGGCAAACAAGTTCCAACTTCTATATGATTAGTAGACCTTATAGGCTGGATTGATTTTTAACATCTCTATATTAGATAGATGATACCTTCTATTTTCATATACATACATGCATTGACAAGTTGGTAAATCTGCACACAATTTTTTTTTTTTAACCATTTCCAGATACCATTCAAACCTTCTTATGTATCTGTATTTGCAGCTTGATGCATGTTTGTGCAATTAGTAGGGAGAAAATTATATACGTAAGTTTAGTTTTCCACCTTTTCCTTGGTTTTGTTAGACTGCTAAGCGTTAAGTGAAAGTACTGAAGATCTTGTGCTCTGGCTTCATTGACTCTACAGATCTTCTGCAAAAGCTGAGTACTAGAACTTGATCCCAAAAAATAAGATGAGAAAGAGACAAATACCTACATAGACAATTATGATTCCTTCTCAATCCTAGCTTTCAATATCGATCATTGGGTTGGTGTAGCTTTTTATAACTTGCATGCCTGCCTCACTCAAAGAATATTTCTTTTCTATGTATGATTTTTAACAGACTGAACTTTAAACTAATTATTTACACGTCAAAATGCGACTTCTGGATACCAGCTGGCCTTTTACAAGGACTAATTCTTTCCACAATATTAGATTGTTTAATAGTTATCATATATGTTCCAAGTTCTCGTAGTCATTAGAATACTACAAGTCTAAACTTACCTGAAATCCTTCTTCAAAATTTTGTGCTGCTATGGCCCAAGACGCCATTTGCCTATGTGATATTTAGTTTTAAATTTTGATTTGGTTATCCTCTTGACTAAAACTATGTTGTCTGAACTTTACAAAATTGAACCTTTTTCTCAGTAGAAGTGGAGGTGATACATGGGAACAGAGTATTTCTTCGTTTAAAGACTTACAGGTATCGAAAAACAATAAAAAGATATGGGCTTTCCCAGATTCAATGGCAGGCATATGACTTGCTTGATGTGTAAACTGTAAATTAGAGGTCGCAGTCTGATATTCAGAGACCAATAGACCAAACAAAATTTGATTTGATCTCTGAAAATCAGAAAACGCCACTAATTCTAACACAAAAGTAAAGCAAAACACTCTCTTGGCTTTTGAACTTGCCAAAAGATACATGCCATTTTGAGCACCAGGCAACTAGAATCCTAACTTATTACTCCATAATCGATTTTAATCTACTGAGAGTTGATCCAAATGGAGTATTAAGTTAGGATCACAAGTTAGCTGGTGCGGTAGCATGAACTGTAAGAAATGGAAGTTTGATTTACTAGCTAGCTAGGTTTCTAATCTGAGCCGAGTTAACATGCCATCATGTTTTAGCACTAGGTAACTGGCATCATAGCTCAACACTCCATACTCATATGAGGGAGCTTAAGATCAAGCTCTATGCACCAATGGAGTATTAAGCTAGGATGACAAGTTCACTTGTGCTTTGGCATGAAAAACGAAAGTTTGCCTTACTAGGGTTGGAATGGGAGAAAAGGTAGTCAGAAGCTTAACTTATATAGGGGAGGCCAAAGCATCTTCAAGATTAGAATGAAGGGTTTCGAAATTCAAACCCAAATATTATCATTTCTCAGTCAAAGCATGCACTACTTGTGAAGATCTCTGCTGCAGAAGTAGTACGAATCTCTGTTGTAGATGGAATAAAAGCAAAGTATAAGTTCTCAAGTCAATTCTCATTGAATTATTATTACGGTCTTAATTGGCAGAAGAGATTGCAGATCAGAGTTCCCTGCAAACTGTGAAGAGAGTGAAGACAAACCTAAACGTACTGATTCCCTTATCTTCCCTGGAAAACCATAGCAAATTAATGTTGAAACCATCAATTAAAGGATCTTTGAGCACTTAGTGGGAAAAGTGACCTCACTTAGTAGTTGGCAGCAACACAAGAAAACCAAGGATTTAGCTCCTCTAAAGTGAGGAGAGTCACAATTTCATAAAATCTGAACTCTCTATCTAATCTAAGGGTCCTGGCTATTGACACATCACTCCTCCATAATTTTTTATTTTTCATTTAAACCCCAGTTAACTTATCATTAACTCTAGAAAAAAATAAATTAGGGATTTCTTGTCATCAGTGTTCTTGACGCAGAGGTTCTTTTTATCTGCTTGCTATTTTGTATTTCTCTTTGCTTCCATGGCTGTGCACGGGACTTCTTGTATATGTTAATCAATAAATTCATCCTAATGAATTAATCCAATAGAATTATTTTTAGATTCAATATGTTAAGAGACCAAAAGGAAAACCCAGAAAAAGCTACGTCCCCAAAGTCTAGGTCTTCGATTAATTCTCTACCTCAATCGATGATTAATTATTTCTTTCATTTAGTCCCTTACTTTGGCTTTAATTTTAAGAAAAATATGGAAACCAAGCACTAATTTTGAATAGATCAATCGGCTGCAAAATCCAATTCTCAGTTTTGAATCCTAATAAACCTAGCTAGTAAAATCGGTAATTCCTAACCATGTCCAAGCACTTTCGTCAATCCGATCTGCAAAAGACTCTCACTTGACGACGGAGGTCAATGTCAAGTCGTTACAACTACGAAAAGTTTTTCCATGGTTAGTGTGCAGCCATGGAAGTAAAGAGAAGGGTAATTATCACAAATGATACTTGAACTTATCTTCTATCTTATCGATGGTACCTGAACTTTAATTTTGATCACAACCGGTACCTGAACTTTTCGATTTTATTTCAAATGGTACCTATGACTAATTTCTGTTAATGTTCCGTTAGAAACTGACATGTGCCAAACATGTGACTCATTTTTCAAAGATAAATTTGTAAAATTACTTTCTTTATTTTCACTTATATTGTGGCTATAAAAAATGAGACTATCAAAATGAAAAACTTTCAACTTCAATTAAATTAAAAATATGAATGATAGGGAAAAAAAAAACAATTATGAAAGTTTTGATACGCTTTTGGTTTAAAATGTTTTATAGTTTGTCCAAAAAAAAAATGTTCTATAGTTTTATTTGAAATGTTTTGTCTATATTTGTAAAACAAATTAATTTTTGTTGAGATCTTGTTTTTAAATTTTATTTTCATAAGAGGCTAGAGATACATTTTTAATTATATTTTTAATTGAACTTCTATTTTTTTTTTTTTTGAATAAAGGGTTGGTCCGTTGGTGCGACTGCTCTCAAGTCTTGACTAATGAAACTGACAAACTGTCGAATACAAGGGGGGGGGGGACATTGAGCCTGAACCCCTTATTACAATAGGCACCTAGAGAACATCCTGAAATAATATCATGACTCTCTACTAAAAAATTGTATTCAATTACGCACCAACTAGCAAAAAGCGCTTTATAGGAGACTCTATTTGCTTTACAGCGGTGACACAATGGAAAGATAACTCGATCTGCAACTTGATTACAGCATAGCATAATTTTCATACTCACATATTAACATATTAATTGGTTAAAATATCTAGTAAACATAATTATTTAAATGGGTATTTTCGTCAAACTACTCTTGAATATAGGTCATGTGTTTTGCACATGTTAGTTTGTAACGGAACATTAACGGAAGTTAGTGATAGGTACCATTTGAAATGAAATCAAAAAGTTCAGGTACTGGTTGTGATCAAAATTGAAATTCAGGTACCATCGATAAGATAGATGATAAGTTCATATACCATTTGTGATAATAACCCTAAAGAGAAATACAAAAGCAAGCAGAAAGTAGGAATTTGATGCAAAGGACTGAGGAGAAACATTGACGAAGAGAAATCCCAATTTTTTTTTTCTAAAGTTAAAACCATGTTTTTCTTTTTGGATTAATTTCAGTTTACCCCTCTGAGGTTTGGTCACCCCCTCTACTCTAAATTTTGAATTTTTACCCCTCAAACTTTCCAATTTCAGTCAGCCGTGTCCTATCTCTTAGATTCCTTCCAAATTGGACATTAACTTCGATAATAGGGCTCACTTTGAGGGCTAAAATGGTCATTTCATGCCCGAACAAAAACCAAAACAAAAAAAACCGTCTCTCTTTCACTTTCGGAGTTTTCTCTCTCTTTTCCAAATCCCTTTCTCTCTCTCGCTCCGCGCTTGCGTTTTTCCTCTACTGCCATGAGTTAAGCACCCATTGGAGACTCAGAAACTCGTTAATGTCAGAGGGAGTAGCTCGCAGCGGTTCGCTGACGATTCCAGAGCGGCGCCATCAAGCTTTCTCTATATCGGCACCATCGATCCGAGCCACAAATCCACGAGTAGCGATGCCATGAGCGGAGCGACGGCGAAAGTGAATTGGTTGCTGTACTGGAAACTCAACTCGATCAAGAGATCAGATCGGTACAGGTCGAGTCCTGAGTTGCAACCACTTCTCCCTATCCCAAAGTTGTCACCACCTCAGAACCTCGATTCGCTGTCGCCGATGACCTCTTGCTACCTCCAGCAGGTTCGTAAACTTGATTGAATTTCTGGTTTCATTATCTCTCTTCAATTCGGTATAATTAGCTCAGTCCAGTGAGCTGCCATGGCCAATGTGACTGCATCGTGGTCTCCAAGCTCGCTCCAGCTTCGTTGGGCTCTGAATTCCGATAATTGCAGTAAACCTTCGCCCAATTCTGGTGAGGATGCGTCGGGTTCGAGTGTTATGTGTTGCTCCAGACACGGGAGGAGTGCTGGGCTCTGTGTTGCTTCGTTGAGCTCTGTCTTCCAATGTTGCCACGAACGACACCACCGACCCTGCAGCTGTACCGCCACTGTCGCCACTACCCCGAGTTCATGGTCACAGCGCGGTCGTAATGGGAGTTCGTGGGTCGAATCCAAGCTGGGTACTGTTGATGGGTTGTCCTGGTGGTCCGATTTGGAAGATAGCGTGATCGATGAAGTCAGCGAAGAATTCATCCTGGGCTTGTGTCGGGTTGAGATCGGATTTGGGGGCCTGAGGGAAGAGGTGGTAGGAGAAGTTCAAGGAGGGAATGAGGGACCAGAGGGGTCGCTATTTGCCGGAGATGAGAGAGGTGTTGAAGGCGTCAGGGGTGGGGAGGAATGAGAGGATATGGAGGAAGATATCTTCTGGGAGGTCGTTGAGGCTCCAGTTAGGGTTGCGGAAGAGTTGATCTCGTTGGATTTTGATTTTGATTTTTGGGCTTGCAGATCTGTGTGTGTGTGTGAGAGAGAGAGAGATTCTCCAAGAAACCTCCAAAAGTGAAGAGAGGGTTTTTTTGTTTGGTCATGAAATGACTATTTTAGCTCTCAAAGTGGACCATATATATTATCGGAGTTAACGTCCAATTTGGACGGAATCTAAGTGATAGGACACGGTTGACTGAAATTAGAAAGTTTGAGGGGTCAAAATTCAAAATTGAGAGTAGAGGGGGTGACATGATGACACCCCTAAACATCAAGGAGCTAAACTGAAATTAATCTTTTTTTTTTTTTTTTTTTGAGAGTAAGAGTTAATGGCAAGTTAACTGGGGTTTAGACGAAAAATTAAAAATTAGTGAAAGATTGATGTGTCAATAGTCAGGACTCTTAGATTAAAATGAGAGTCTATATTTTATGAAATTGAAGTAAATTTACACCATCTTCACTTTAGAGGAGCCGGATCTGAAAAGCAACTGCACCTCATGTGAACAAGTTAGTAGTTACTACTTGTATTGCAATTAACCGTAGTCTCAAGAATTACCGAAAATTCTAAGGTGCACTTGACTTACTGATGCTTCATGTTACCTGATATTATCTTAGACGTCATTGGTGTCATCCTAATTTCTAAACCTGTTACTAGGCTCTAATTAGTATTTTAGGGAAATTAAATACAAAACTGTGTATTTATTCTCCAGGTAAAAAGAAGAATAATAAGTTTTTTTTATTTATTATTATTTTTTTTATCAAAAGATAACTTCATTCATGATGAAAAGATTACAATGAATAGAGTGAAAATGAGCACTACCAAACAACAATAAGGTAGAGGTAGAAAGCATCCTTTCCCACTTTAGATTTCTCACTGAAAGTCTATACCGACAGACTAATGGAGCCACAAAGACCGCGACTCCAAACAAAGTCAAGGCTGACTAAGTTTTAAGGCTTCTTTGGCAAGACGATCGACAACTTTATTGTCATTCCGTCTTACAAAATGCCAACTACAAACTGAAAAAGACTTAACTAAAGACTTGACTTCATCTAAGATATGATCCTCTGTTTATACCCAATATTAGCATATCGGCTTATCGATCATATCGTGGCCGTTTAATGAATGAAGAGATTGAGACAATTATGGGTAATTTTTAATTGATGATAATTATCTTGATTTAAAAGATAAGTGTTCATTAAAAGATTACCAAACAGATAAAATGCACAGGTAGTGTTTGTAACTGAGAAGGAAAGCAGCTTATGAAGTGGGACTTAAAGATGAGTTTTCGTTTGATTAAACAAGCTGCTAGGTTATTGTGTCAAACTGTCCAAACCAATCAATGTAATCATGCAATAATACTTGTTGAATTGGAGTAGGATTCTATTGCATGACCGTGGTACAATGCTAAAACTAATTGCATGATTAACATTGATAAGTCAAACATACTAGCTGATGACGTGAGACCTTGATCACTCATCATGTGTATTAATTACTTAACATGCATTAGGAGTCCTAATAAGCTTGAAGCAAGCAATTTGAGTTCAAGAGAAAGATCACCTCGGCTTGATTACCAATGACCTCCATATAAATAAGCATCGACAGAAGACGGACACATCATCTCCAGTCAAAACTCCATCATGGGTTTCTTTTTATTTTTCTTAGCTCCAAATTAGTTTCATTGTCTTTTCAATTCTTTAGTTATTGGCTCTACTAGTTCAAGTCATTTCCCTTCGTTTTTCTTGTAATCTAGTATCGATATTTCAATTGTTTCCTTTGCTACTTTTTGGTAATAGTTGATAGTTTTATCTTTAAGCTGTTTATGTTTTTTGCTCTTTACGTTACTGCTCTTTCAATTCTTGCAAAGTTACTTCATTGTTCTTTACTTTCTTGCTCTTAATCTAGAGTTTACTTATGCACTCTTCTATTCCCGTACTCTACGTTCTTTGCGCTAGGAGTAGTTTTAAAGTAATTATTTGGTTACCAATCACTATTTGCGACTCGTCCATTGAACAACCAGAAAGTCCTTTTCTCCAAGGCATCGAACCCTTAGCCCAGATTGTTCATTCCTCGGCTTTCAATTGCTCGACGAAGTCAGAAAATCGTACTACATCTACAATTGCACACTTGGTCTTCTGGCTGTGTGCTAGCACACCCCGTAATTCATTCATCAAGAAGGACGTTTGTTCCTTGATCTCCCGGCTATCTAGGCTGAGGTGATTTTCAGAGGCAACATCTTTTGGCACGCCCAGTGGGACACTAAATATTTTTAGGTGTTGTTCGTAGCATGCAATTCAATCGATCACAAAATAATTTTTATGAACCAAATCTTGTCTTCAACATAAAGCCATTCCACGATGCATATAAAGACGATGAGCCAAATTACGACTACAATGACCTTGAACTCGGGGGGCTCACTGACCACCATTTGGTAAAGAATGAGGTTCCTACACTTGAAGAAACCATGTATACTGACATGGTAATTGGAGACAAAGTTGATGTGATAACGACAATATCGGCTAAATTAGAATTGAAAGTCCAAATTAACCACTACTTCGCTATAGGGGGGCTTGAGAATTCCGCCTACGTAAAGGCTGAAGTGTTCAATGATCATACCAAATACCCATGCTCAACACTTTGCCGCTTTAAGCACCATGAAATTCATGCCGCGAATATAGGAGGTGTAGGATTTAAGATTAAACATTGGTGGCCACCTCCTAGTTGGCCATGATAATGATGTTCTATATATAATTCTCTTCTTTGGTATATTTAGATTTCAAAATAATAAAAGATGAACGAAAGGTAGCCGTATGTTGAACAAAAGAAGGTGTCCACAGCTAAGGATGGAAGTTTAATTTAGAGTGAGAAATGGTCGTGCAAGACAGGTGCAAAGAATATATAAGGTTGTTGTTGGGACTTATCCATGTTCACTTTTGTATTCTTATTTTTGATATCTCCTAACGGCCAAAGTCGTTAAGGCCGAAAAGGAATCAAACAACAGGTGCTGCATGCAAATTCAATGGTGAAGTAAGAGGTCAAGGTTTTGAGGCATGGAAGAGCAATCCTGATTACTGGAGCATAGTATTTCCTAATTGCTCTAAGAAAGTTCATGCCATAATTCAATTCCATAGTCATTTGTTCTTACATGTTCGGGCACTAGAGATGAGGTCCGCATAAGTATTGAATGAGAATTTGATTTCGCTGGGTGCAAATGGATTCTCGAAGCTTGCATGCATATTACCATATTAGTTTTGACTTCAGGCTTTTAATTATTTCATGATATATATTTGGTGGTGGCGATCTCTGGTAATATAGAGATTATTTATTGATTCATGGCCAATTAAGAGGTCCATGTACTGGTGTCAACGTCAAATGAGCTAACAAAAGGCATGGAGATGGATCACTAGCTAATTTAAATTTGGAAGGTTTCATATATATGGTTTAATGGTTCTATGGACGCTTGCAATTACCTTTTGTTTGAGCCTTAATTAGCTTGACCAAGAGTTTCGAATGTAACGGATTCTCCACCATGATTCACCACTTATGACAAGCGGGGTGAGTAGATTTACAAGTTCAAGAGCTTACATTTCCTTAACCATTTGGCGATACTCGCCGATGCTCAAGAAAATGGGAAGGCTATGTTTATACCCAATATTAGCATATCGACTTATTGATCATATCGTGGTCGTTTAATGAATGAAGAGATTGAGATAATTATGGGTAATTTTTAATTGATGATAATTATCTTGATTTAAAAGATAAGTGTTCATTAAAAGATTACCAAACAGATAAAATGCACGGGTAGTGTTTGTAACTGAGAAGGAAAGCAGCTTATGAAGTGGGACTTAAAGATGAGTTTTCTTTTGATTAAACAAGTTGCTAGGTTGTTGTGTCAAACTGTCCAAACCAATTAATGTAATCATGCAATAATACTTGTTGAATTGGAGTAGGATTCTATTGCCAATACGAGGTCGAAAACCTCGTACTTGCACACTATTAAAATTTCACAACAAGTTTTTGGCTCCGTCAGCCGAGGATCGATTAATTAGGATTCTATAGTGTGCAAGTACGAGGTCGTTACAACTAAGAATTGATAATCAATTTAAATCCTAACCTAATTAATCCAAACACAAAAACACATAAACAATCAAACTAAAGAAGATATGGTTTTAAGGTTTTCGACTAAATAAATAATGTGAAAATTATAGAAAGAAAGAAAGAAAGAAACAAATAATGATAAAACCTAGGGTTTCAGAATCAACCACTAACAATCATATTTATGTTTTAATGCAATTAACGGGTTCTTTTATTTCTTTTGATGACAATTCTCGTATCTAAGTCCAGGTACGGCACTTAGACCATAGTTTTCCTTAAGTGTATGATTCTCTCCAAGTATGGCAGAGGTCGTATATCCTAACATGAAGTTTATCCAGGTACGACATAAATTTAACACATAGGACTCATTACATTCTAGAAAACAAGAGAATCATGCAAACCATTATTTCAGGTACGTCGACAATAATGTAATTCATAACTCTTAATCACAAGAAGCTAAATTGAATTATATTGCAAGTACACCTCATATTCATCTTCTAATTACTAGATGCAAAGCCCTAAGGTGATTAATCAAAGAACTTAAAAATAAAGCATCAATTCAAATAGTGATTAAGAATTCATCATAAAGAAACTATAAATCCATTAACAAATCATCAAAGTACATAAACAATCATTATAGAGCATCATCTTAACCCTAGAAAAAGGTTTAGCAAAAAATAACTAAGTAAAACATACGAAAAACATAAAAATAATGGAAGGGAAAAAGAAGGGAAAGATGTATGGATGAGTCGTCTCTGCTCCTTAGGCGTCTACATTGTGCTCCCAAGACTCTCTCTCTCTCATGTAAATTCGTGCTCCCTTATATAGGGAAGATTTCTGCTCATCTTTGGCTTCAAGTTTTCTTGTAAGACTTGAGATTAGATTCATTTCTTGATTTGGAATGGGAAAAGCTTGAAATATCTCTCGTAGAAGTAGGAATACATGTGTTCTCTGCATCCTCATTTGAATTTACTTCCTTGAAACAATTGGATTGATGATTTTGTGCTACGAAACTTCAGTTCTTCACGAATGGTTGTAAATTCGCGAGCAGATTTCTTGTCCAACCTATCTTCGATCAAATAATCATAACTTTCTCCAGAAGTATCGAAATAATGATCCGTAAAATTCTACAGAAAGAAGACATCTTTAGCTTTCCAATGATATAAAGCTCATTATCTGATTACATCTGAGTAACTCCCAATAATTCGGCGAAGTTGGGTATTCTATACAGACAGATTCTGGGACCTGGGCGTCTCTCAATCCTAGTTAACTCATTTTGACTTCTTTTCTTCTTTCTATGTAACAAACCTACAAAAACACTAAAAGATGTAAATGAATCATACGTAAGGAGAACTAAACAAAAATATCAAGATTAAGAGGCATAGAAATATAGGAAAATATGAGCACATCAAATACCCCCACACTTAGACTTTGCTAGTCCTCGAGCAAAACAACGAAAACTAAAAACTCAAAGACACAAAACAAAACAACAAAAACACGCTAAGCCTTTCAATGTTAGTCGCATAAATCTCAAACTTTCATGGCATCAAGATTAGCACAACAACCAAGAATCAATCCAACATTTATTCAAGAGTCAACAAAAACATATAACTTAACATATAAACATGTAGGACATGGGGGCTACATTGGTGATATTAATCTCAACATGCTTCAAACAAGTTATGACTTAAATCCTCACCGGTTTACCCTCTTTCTTCTCTCAGATTTATTGGCTTATGCATAACCATATATTCACTCAAGTTATATGTGAGAGAGATAATATAAAAAACAAACAAATAGCTCACATATAATAGAAAGAAAAAGCTTTTTCTGAAAATATTTTTTCAAGTATGATCTCAGGAATGATACCAACTACTTGCACCAATTGACCCAAACCATAAGTTTAACTCTTATAACTCATCTCCACATATCAAAGGCTACTATTTTCAAGGATCAAACATCCCGCTCTCTATATTTAGGAGCGAGATAGCTAAAGGTTATAATAGAGAGTCACTTAGGAGTCTGGTGCAGCAGCTAAAATAGATAAAAAGCTAAACATGCTCTCTAAAATAGCTAAATGGGCCACAATAGAGAGTCTATTAAAGATGTTCTTAGAAATACGTTTGCATCAGTGTTATCTACTTTAGCTAATTTTGAATTTATATGACTTTTTAAATGAAGATTTGATAGTTTAAATGTATTTATAAATTACATAAAATAACTTAAAAAGAAATGTCTTAAATTATAGAGAGTATCATCTCGCTATCTATATTTAGGAATTAACAGCGATATAGCTAAAAGTTATAAAATAGAGAGCTAATTAGGAGTCTGGTGCAATTGCTAAAATAGATAAAAAAAACTAAACATGCTTTCCAAAATAGCTAAGGAACTAAAATAGAGAGTCTGCTAAATATATTCTTATAGACCAAAAAAAGAAAACTAATCCACACCTATCAGCAACACAACCCATTACTATCATCACGCATTCACGCCGATGATGATAGAGGAGGAACCGCCAGCCACTAAAGAGCAGGATCATGGGTCACCGACCGCTTTCTCGCCATGCGTTATCTCTCAGACTCTCAGTGTGCTTAGAGCGAAGCGGCAAACACATTAAAGAAAATCAATTTATTCAAACCCTCCCTTTAACCAGAAAATGAAATGACGGTCTATAGGATATACAAAATTTCAAAATCTAGATGAGGTATTCGGTTACCAAATTAGGTGGTATGAGAAAAGCCCCCCAAAACAACTTGAGTCAATGGACGATTTTGTGATCTCTTCAACTCCATAGTCTATTAATTCCACCTTCAAAGTGAAAACAATCTAATCAGAACTAGATGATCACCTTTACTTTAAACCCAAGAAAAGAAAAACAATCACCGACGTTGATCATGAAACAAGTAGGGGCATACGTAGAGTTGCAAAATTTAGAACAAAGGAACTCCAAACTTGCAATTTCACCTAAACATGGGGATCAAAAATTCAAATCTTCCTATAATTATATTTGTTTTCTAGCTAATACCGCGTGTTTGACTAGAAATTGTAGGCTTGTAGCAATCATGGTCTGTCCCGACGTCTAAAGTCTAGACGGCCGGGGAGAAATCTTGGTTTCTTTGCTCACTATAATATGATCTTTCATACTGGAGGTCAGTATGAACAATTTTAGATACTTCTATACAACTAATTAGAATGACATTTTGTCCTCCCGTGCATCGTCCAATACTCCAAAATATAATGTAGAGAAAAGTACCGACTTTGAAGAAGCTACTGCACCATCCAATTCAACTCCTATCTCTTATTTTTTAGGACGTGTGTGTGTGTATATATATATCTGTCGCCATGGCCTAAGGGCCTAATTAATTGGTTAATTCTAAGAATTTTACTAGCCTAGCTAAGTTTTGCTTTGGATGTGTAGTATCTCTGTTTCCGATCTTAATTATTATTATACATTGTTCAAATGTTTGATATTTCTTTGCTGACTGCTTCTGTTAACTTATTTCTTAAGCATAATTAATACGTTTTCAAGTTACATTTGAATTGTCGCACCATTCTCGATCATTAGATCACCCTCACAATGTCACTTTCAATACATACAGCTAACATCCAATGATGCGGACATACAGCTTAGTAGCTTACCAAGATTAAGCCAGTCACTGAGCGAACGAAAGCAATAAGATAACAAAACAAGCTATGAAGGTTTTACACAGGATTTTCAAACCAAATGTGTTTCTTTGTGTGATCCTTGGACTTTCAAAAAGTCTTCTCTAGCAATCGACCTTTACCAAACCCATGTTATGATAAACAACTCGATCTGGATTAGATCAATTTGCTTCATCATAATTACATGCTTGCTAGTTATGCAAATCACGTATACGTATTTGAACTTCAATCATTTCCATGCATGAAACACAGAGAGATTATTCAGAGCACCGCCGTGCACTTGCACCAACATAAATGAATGGTTAGATTGCATTAAATACACTTTTTGTTTATTAAAAATAAAGTTGATAATAAATATCAAGGGTTGAGATTATTTTATAAGAATTCGGTCACATACACCGTCGGTGTATAAAATAATTTCCATAAAACACAATCATCGATTACAGACAGAATCTGATCTTAATCCACTCTAAAAGCTGTAGCTAGCTAGCTAGCATTTAAACAAATCAAAGTCTTTTTTAAGCGCGTGGACCTTGTTTGGTATCAAATAGAGCCAAATTGTCAAATAATTCCAATACAAAAGCGAGGCGACACACTTCTCTTTCTGGAAAATTAGAGAGTCGAAGAAAAAAGAAGGCCAAATGGCTCCAGAACGTTGCCTTGAGATCGAACATGCATGGATCTACGATGTTAAACGTTGCTCTCACGCATGACTTGTACATAATTATAAACTAATTTGACTTGACCAGATTGTTCAAAGAGGTGATTAATATAATTGCCTGAGTAGTATGAGCTATTCGATGCGCTGTGCGGGCTTGAAACATAATTTAATTAAATGATTGTTAGAAAACAACTCATCACAATAGTATGTCATCCAATGAAAAACTCATCACAAAAGTATAGTATACAGGCTTGATGCAATAAAAGAAGAAAAGGAAAACGACATGCATGTTTATGTTATGATTGTTATCAAACATATCTATTGACATCTCATCCATTGCCTTTTACTTTCATTCGTGAGTAAGTTATAGGAGACTTTTTCATGCCAACGTATATATATAGCCAGGATATGCGCAAACATATCCACAGTTTTTTTTAATATAATTTTAAAAAAAAATAATACTTTTGCAATGTATATGTTTTGACTTTATCTAAAGTATTAATTAATATTGTATCATAATGTTAGTCCAAGTGGCGAGCTAGGAAGAAGAAAAAAAAGAAAAGAAAGGAATTTGGAATGATAAGGCATTAAGTAGAAATAGTACCCACCCTGATCTTATTGATCGATCACCAATCGTCCAATCCTAATGTTCTAGCTCATACTTCCTTTTTTTTTTTTTTTTTTTTAAAAGAAGCTCATACTTCTATACTAACTAGAAGAGTAGTAGCCTTTGGAATCTCTATTAACGTATCATGTCAACTGAACTGATGTGGCTCAAAGGAAAACAAGAAGTCTCTTAGCATCATCCACATGCACCGATGCACAGAGAGATTTCTGTCTCTAAATAATTGACATCCGAGTCATAAACCTCTTTAGGCTTTATTAAAGTTACTGACTTTAAAAACGTACAAAACCAGCATGGTTTTTGCTAAACCAAAAGCACAATTCCGTTTTGGATCGGATCCTCTCCTTGACTAGATTTCCTCCTTTGTTGTCCTTGACTTTTAATTTTATCCGTAGATTCGAAATCTGGAGGGTTAATAATCGTCCACATCAGCATCATACTATTAAACTCCCAAAAGCAATATTTTCAATGCTAAACGGACGTTTATTTCCTTTTATTCCCGTCATCTCTTCCCTCCTTCAACGGCGTTTGTATTTGTAAACGGCGTTTATATTTTGTCAACAGTATAATTCTAAGATATGCATTTAATGCACATTTTGCTGATGTGGAGTTTTAACGGCCCTTGGATATGTAATCTACGGCTGACGTTAAAAGCTAAGGATAAAAGGATAACTACCAACCATGAAGAGGATCCGGATCCTTCAGTTTTTCATTACAGAGATCTCTGAAAATGTCGAAGATGAATACTAATATAAAAAGAATCATAATCGATGAAAACCGCGTCTACCTTCCCTGGCCGGGCTAAAAACTAAGTCCTTTTCATCATTCTTCTGTTTCCACAGTCGACTACTAGAAGCTTTACTCTTCTAACCCTCCAATGATAAATACACAACAGTCCCTGGCTATAAATACATATATAGGTTCGATCTGATGATGCCATAACCAAGCACTAACGACTAAGCCAAAGTCTTCTTCTTTCTCGTCCCTCGCTCTCGAAACCCATCAGTAGTCATGGACAGTCCCACAAATTTTATAGTCTCCTTGTCCTTCCTTTTGCTTCTAGTCGGAATAGCTTCTGCTCAGTTGTCCTCTACTTTCTATTCAAGCTCATGTCCCAACGCCCTCTCCACCATCAAATCAGCCGTGGACTCGGCCGTTTCAAGCGAGGCTCGCATGGGAGCCTCCTTGCTCCGCCTCCATTTTCATGATTGCTTTGTTAATGCAAGTCCCTTCTCGATCCTTATATAGTTCATCACTTCTTTCACTATATTGTATAATTAATTCTCATGCATTCTGTGCGTGCGTGTTCATGTGCATAGTAGTAATGCATGCATAAGGTCTTCTATTATACATAATAATACGCTCATGTACTATATTAACGTGACATCATCACAAGAGACGACCCAACCAATTAAAGAGCTTTCTATGCTCATCTTTGGTTGTAAATCTTTATAGGTTTCTATGGTATTACTACATACTCCGAATTTTGTTCATAATTAAATTTTATCAAATAGTACATATATATAGTGGTTAAGGTACGTATATTTCTGTTCCAAACTATCTAGCTTTCTGCTTAAAAACCCAAAAACTGCCGAAAGTTTGGACTTTGTTGGTTGTTGTTCACAAACTCAGTCTGTCCCTCTCTCTTTTGCTTTGACTCTCCACGGACGCGTTGCTTTTGGAACTACTTACTAAGATATGTAAACACGTACACAATAGTATATAAACACGTATACAATAATATATATATATATATATATATATATAGTTCTTCTCTACTAAGGATTCGTTCATTGATTTAATGGAGTTCGATACCTTAACGATAATTAATTTAGCTGAAAATTTGCAGAAATGATTTATATATTAAGACCTAAAAACTGAACAGTTAAAATGTGAATATGTGATCGAAAAGTAGTCAAAATATGAAAATCTGTTCCTTAGCTAAGGAACAGACCTCCTTACACACACACACACACACACACAAACATTCGAGAGCGGACGTCCGCAACCCAGAAAAAGTGCGGACGTCGCTCCTGTGACCTCGATTGAGCAGCGACAGCGGCCTTTCTGTTGCCGGACTGAACCAGGCCAAGACGTGGAGCAGTTTAGAAGCGGTTGGAGTCGTCGACGAAGGGTTCAAAGTCGAGCTCGCCGCACATCGCTGAGTTTCAGATCACCTTCGCCTTCGCTGCTTGCTCGAGGCCGTCCGAGATGTCCAGAGGGTGCGTCCGGCACTTATAGCGCAACCATCGCCACCTTCCCGACACCGGAGGAGCGACGTCTGCACTTTTCCTAAGTTACGGATGTCCGCTCTCGATCTGACCTATATATATATACACACACACACAAAGCACCCCCTCAAATCATGCACGGATATTTATAGGTTCTGTTTTAGGTCAAAAGGTGACAATCAGTTTTGAGCTAAGGAACGGACCTCCTTATACACACACACACACACAAAAGCACCCCCTCAAATCATGCACGCATATTTATAAGTTCTGTTTTAGGTCAAGGTTTGAATAACATGTGTTTGAAAACAGGGATGCGATGCTTCGGTACTGTTGGATGACACGGCCAATTTCACTGGCGAGAAGACTGCCGGCCCTAATGCTAATTCTTTGAGGGGATTCGACGTAGTCGACACCATTAAAACTCAACTAGAGAGTCTCTGCCCCGGTGTCTTCTCTTGTGCCGACATATTGGCCGTCGCTGCTAGAGACTCCGTTGTCGCTGTAAGCGAAAAATTAATCCCAGCTAATTCATTGATTTGTTTTAATTTGTTCATATATACATCAAGTCAAATTTCATGACATAATGAATTCTCAAATCAGTTGAATGGACCTAGCTGGACAGTGCAATTGGGGAGAAGAGACTCCACCACCGCGAGTTTAAGTGCTGCGAATACCAACATTCCAGCTCCTACCTTGAATCTTAGTGCCCTAATTACTTCTTTCTCAAACAAAGGCTTTAATGCCAAGGAACTAGTGGCTCTCTCAGGTTGGTTTTAATCATTCACAGTTGATTTGGCGGTATTCTTGAAAACATTTGTCTAGTCAATTTAACCTCACAAGTATATGCTTTGTCTCGTTTGATTAGGGTCTCATACAATTGGGCAAGCACGGTGCACAACTTTTAGAGCAAGGCTTTACAATGAAGCCAACATAAACTCCTCATTCGCAACATCGCTAAAAGCAAATTGTCCGAGCAGTGGGGGTGATACCAACCTTTCCCCGCTTGATGTCACAACTCCAAACACGTTTGACAACGCTTACTTCAAGAACTTGGTGAGCCAAAAGGGTCTGTTGCACTCCGATCAACAACTCTTTAGCGGCGGTTCCACTAACGCTCAGGTGAATGCTTATAGTAGCAACCCAGGAAGTTTCAGCACGGACTTTGCCAATGCGATGGTGAAGATGGGAAACCTTAGCCCTCTCACGGGCACCAACGGTCAGATTAGGACCGATTGTAAAAAGGTCAACTGAGTTTATAGGACTAGATTGAGCTCGATTGCTTCCGAGCGTCTATATAGCTCTTGTTTTGATTGGTTACATTTTGCTAGTGAATTTGGACATGCAGATGAACTCCACTAATAAAAAACATTTGTCTCGAGTTTGTCACTTCATTTAATTCTTGCAGTAATAGAGTAGCTTCTAGAGTGGCTAGTTATCATTGATCTCGATGTTCGATCTGAGTGGTTTACACATGTTTCAGATTTCATTCTGAATGTCCTCTTATACATTCTAATCGTGTATGTTCAATAAAAAAGAGGGTTATTATTACAAATGGTATCTGAACTTATCCTCTATCTTATTGATGGTACCTGAACTTTAATTTTGATCACAACCAGTACCTGAACTTTTCGACTTCATTTCAAGTGGTACCTATCACTAACTTCCGTTAATGTTCCGTTAAAAACTAACATGTGCAAAACACATGACCTATATTCAAGAGTAGTTTGACTAAAATACCCATTAAAATAATTTTGTTTACTATATATTTTGATCAATTAATACGTTCATAAAAATATATCTCTACCCTCTTAAGAAAATAAAATTTAAAAACAATATCTCAACAAAAATTAATTGTTTTATAGATACAGACAAAACATTTCAAACAAAACTATAAAACTTTTTTTTTTGACAAACTATAAAATATTTAAAACCAAAAGCTTATCAAAACTTTCGTTTTTTTTTCCTGTCATTCATATATATTTTTAATTGAAGTTGAAAGTATTTCCTTTTGATAGTCTCATTTTTTATAGCCATATTGCTACAATATAAGTGAAAATAAGTGATATTACAAAAAAGAAGAAGGTAATTTTACAAATTTATCCTTGAAAAATGAGTCACATGTTTAGCACATGTCAGTTTTTAACAGAATATTAACGGAAGTTAGTGATAGGTACCATTTGAAATAAAATCGAAAAGTTCAGGTACTGGTTGTGATCAAAATTGAAGTTCAGGTACCATCAATAAGATAAATGATAAGTTCAGGTACCATTTGTGATAATTACCTTAAAAAAAAATTTGTGTCCTTCAAAAGAATGATTCTTTGGTCATTTTTTTTTTCAGGGAAATATAATAATATAAAAATCATAGTTACAATTGACGTCATAAAGTAATTACCAATATATCTTTTCACCAAGGAAGCAAAGTCAAATTCTTCAAGAACAATGACTGATGGCAGTATCTTGAGCCTAAAGATAGTGTATCCTGATGGGAGAATGATTGATGGTGGTAGCTTGATCCTAAAGACGAATATTTTTCCTTGGGCAATGATTGATGCCAAAGATATGTGCGAAAAACAAGTGAAGACACATACCTCCAGACAGTTAATATAAAGTTACTCTCAAGTGCAAGAGGTATAAGTTTTATAATATTTGATTAAGAAAATATGTCAAACTTATGAAGATCGGCAAATCCTTTCCCTAGTTAGTGAAATCCTAAAGGAAAAACTTGAAAGAAAAAAAAGTACAAAATTGACAAGTTCACAAAACCAAAGCTCATTACAAGTGATGGTTGGTGAAATATGATATGCATATGCCAACTTGATAAATAAGAATCCAATCTAGACTTGCAAAACTAATTAAGAAATGAGTTTGATCAACAATAGGAGCAAACATATCAATCACTATGTAATTACAAGACCATGGATCTAATTTTCATATGGTAGACTCCATATCGGAGGTGAAGGGTGGAAAAGAGCCACGGAGACGGTTGGCTCAGAAAGTGGAGGTGTGGCGCAATTTGTTTTTTTTTTCCTAACTCTGCAAGAATAAAGTTGAAACATTGTGACGTAAAATATTATTGCTGACTCTACTTAAAAATATACTTGATACAAATAGTTTGATCCAATGATAAAATATAATATGTTAGATTTTCATAGTATTGGGATTTGGGACACAAATTTTCTTTGTGACTTAACATAGATCTCCATCTGTCCATCACTATCAAAAATTGGTGATGTCGGAATAGAAACCTAACCAAGTCTTCTAAACCTCGAAAACCTTCAAAATTGTACCAAGGATGTGTTGATCAAAGAAGGGAAGCCACGATCAAGATCAAAGTAGTAGAGTGACTAGAGTCCCAGCACCACAACCACCAAAGTCCCAAGACAATCAATTCACAAATCCGACCGTAGAAACTTTCGAATCACTCGAATGAGCCCCTGGACAAACATATCACTTGTCCACCAAAACCGTCACTGCCTCCACCACCACATGTACCTGACTAGACAACACGACAAGTCGACAATCATAATACGGTCCTCACCGAAGAGCAAGTGTCAGATCGTAATAAGAAACCATAATGGCTAGCAAACCCAAAAATAAAAGTCTAGTACCTAAAGCACACAAATCCCAACAAGAACCATTGGGAAGGGAGAAAGAAATGTCTTAGAGCAAGTGCACCGGTAGTCAAGAAAAGGCAAAGTCGAGAAGTCAAGAATTCGACCAGTCAAGTTATTATTCACTGCCACTGGACATAGGTTTACACCCGTTGTTTTTCTTGCCCGGTCAACACTGTTCACGTAATTCACTGTTCACCCAGTGGATTTTAGCTGTTTAAATTATTGTTTACTGTTACTGTTCATTGTTCATATTACTGTTCACGTTGGAATCAAAATCACTTAAGAAGCCAACCCAGCGCTGCCAAGTGTCCTGCCTCTTTGCTTTTCTTCCTGACGTCACCCACGTTCCTCACAATATCGAGCTGGCAGCTCCATGACTTTGGGCAAGAAAAAAGTCACAGCCTTGCCCTTTTTTTTTACCTCAGTCATGCAAAGCCAAGCTTTGCCCAGTCAAGCAATCACCGGTGGAAGCTTCATTTTCATTATGCCTGGTCACCACACCATCATTCTCCCCTTTTGCCCGGGCAAAGCAAGACCGGTGCACTTGCTCTTAGGGGTCGCTCCACCCAACACCCACAGGAGAATAAACAAAAGAGCTCGGTAGGCAGTCGAAGGTCTCATGATCGCCGACAACAAGGTGCTACCTATACTAACCCTAACGGAGACAGAGAACAGAGGCTTGATCATAGTATAAAAAAAAACCACAGAGCCTAGCAAACCATCCAACAAAAATTTAGTACCAAGGAACGCAAATTCCAATGAGAACCATCGAGAAGGAAGAGAGACGACAAGACTAGGTCTCACCGTTAGAGCAAGTTCACATGTTTGGTTACCATGTCAGTTACTATTCATTATCTTTTAGTGTTTATTTCCATCATTTGGGTCACATACACAGTTTGAAGGTCATGAAATTGATCAAGAAAGTGACCTACAAAGTGACCCAGGTCAGTTTGAAAACTGTGCCCATGACCCAGAAGGTGAAAATAAACATAAAAATCAGTGAATAGTAAGTGACCCAGTGATCTAACGTGTGGACTTGCTCTTAGCTCCACCTAAAAGGCGAAAACTAACAAAAGAATTAAGGAATAAGCTTCTTACATTTTCGAAGATTCTACAAATACTGAGAACAATCACTGAAATTTATCGCATTAGAAATTGACAAATACCAAAATTATAGAAAACATGTATGTGGAATTTGTGTTGGTGACTTGGTGGAAAACCTCTCTCTCTCTCTCTCTCTCTCTCTCTCTCTCTCTCTCCAGGGCTTTGTTATACAAAGCAATTTTCTTGGTACTAGAGCAAGTTAGTGTCAACGATGTCAAATTGATCATTAATCAAGCTCGTTAACATTGGTCTATCTCTCTCTCTCTCTCTCTATATATATATATATATATATATATATATATATGGGAAAAAGTCACAAAGAGACCCCAATTACAGACCATTCAACACATTGGTACCTCAAGTTCTAAATAAATCATTTTGGTACCCAAACTTATCACTTATGTATAATATTCATACACCCCGTCGTAACGGTGTTAAACTCAAGACTTCTTGCGTGGGTATTTTCATCCTTTTACCTTTTCCTCAAGTTCCCTATCTGTTATATCAGCGATTGAAAGGTTGAAAACCTCTCAGTCGCTCTCATGCTTTCTCTATGACTCAAAACAAAAATGTAGCAGTGAAGAATCTATACCAGGTCTGGAGTTGAAAGCGAATATAAGAGGTAAAATTGACCAATTATGGACAATTATTGGAGATACTTTAGACTTTATGGAGATCCACACAGAAACGAAGGTATGCAAAAGCATCTCTTTTAGGGTTTTGTCTCCTTTCAGGATTTTAGCTCTTTTATTGTTTATTCTCCATGTTGGTGGTCCAGAATGTTTGAATTATTTTAAGGTTTTTGTCTAGGATTTTTGTCCAGATATACATACTTTAATTCCTTGCTGGCATCATGGAATTGATAAATAATGTTTAGATATATATTGGGTACTGTAGTCACAATTCAATCTGTTCAAATTAGAGCTATGCACTAAATTCACCCAACAAGATTATCACAGTAGTTAAAGTGTCAGGTGGGGTAGAAAAAGTAGGTTCTGATGTGCAAGAAAAAGAAGTTGAAAATTGGATTTTATCTGCAAGAAAAAGTAGTTGAAGTGCTTGCATTGAACTAAAATGGGGATAGAAACATTCATTGCAAAAAGATGGATCTGACACGTATTTTGAACTTTGTTTTTTTCCTTGAATGAAATTGCAGCTTAGGTGAACATGGTGATTTTTTTGATTTTAACATTCATTTTGCTGACATTTGCAGGTGATCTGTTTAGTCTTGTAGTCAATCATGGAGGGAGGTTTTATAGTCAAGGCGATGTAAATAGATAGCATAGAGGTGGTGATGTTGTTTTCGTGGATAGGGTTGACCCATCTAAATTAGGATTCAATAGTTTTAACTTCTGGGCCAATGATTTAGGTTATGTGCAGGGTCCAATTACATATTGGTATTGAATACCCGATAGTGAACCAGGGACTGGGTATTTACCAATTACTAATGATGCAGATGCTGTTGACATGCTTCAATTCATTCCCAAGAGCAACAGGATTTTGGAAGTATTTATTGTCAGTCTGGGTGAAAGAAGATTTTTTGCACCTTGGGAGTTAGATAGCTATGATGACGAAATAGACCACCACCTATACATAGGTCATGTCATTGATGATTTAGAAGATGGGCCAGAAGTAATGATGAGTGAGCAGGAATCAGTAGTTCAAGATGGACTAATTCAAGTTGATGAGCTGCAACAAAGAAGGTTGGGGCCTGAGAATGTGGATTCTGTAATAGTTGGAATGCAACAAGTGGAGCTAAATGGGCCAGCAGCCAAACAGAGGCATAAAGATAAAGGGAAGCAAAAGATGGTTGTTGAAGATAGTGAAGTTCCAAAGAAGAAGAAAGGCAGACCTAAGAAAGAGTTGAAAAGGAGGTATGACACAAGATTTAAAGGAGAGTGCTCCTATGCTGAAGAAGACTTATATGATGATGATGAATCTGATAGTTCATCAAGCTCAAAAGATCTGGACTACGACGATAGTGATTATGAAATTTTTGATGAAGATGATGAGGTACTTTTTCAAACAAACGTGGATGGTGATCTAAGCAAGCCTAAAGAATGGGAAGGGATGGGGTTTTCTGGTCATATTTCTGATGGTGATGGAGACGACTCAGGTGGCCTTCATAGTTTAAATGGTGATTCAGATGAGAATGGTGAAGATGTTGGGAGGTTTAAAGTTAAGGGAAAGAGGAGGTGGTCTAAATGGAAGGAGTTCGACAAGAAGTTTGACATGAAGAGGCCAAGTTTTGAACTTGGAATGGCATTTCCCAATTTTGTAGTGATCAAGGATGCAATACGGAAGCATGCTGTATTGACTAAAAAAGAGCTTCGTTTTGGTAAAAACACAGGGCAAAAGGTGAAGGTTATTTGCAAGACTTCTCTTGGCTGTCCATTTTGGATATACGCAGCAAGTCCCGATAAAAGCACTCCAACTATGTACATTAGGAATTTGAGGATGGAACACAAGTGTAGAACTCAAAGGTAGGGTATATCACTGTCATGCCCCTTTCATCGCTTCTGAGTACAGTGCAAGCTTCACAAATGATGAGAAATGGTTAAGGGAGGGTATTCAAATTGTTGTTGGCAGAGACTTTGGCATGAATGTTGGTTACCAAATGTGTTATAGAGACAAGAGAAGAGCAATCAAGCAAGCTCAAGATAGTTTCGAAGATCAACACAATCTATTAGAAAGCTACTCTTATGAGCTAATGAAGAAGAAGCCCTGAACATCAATTTGGATACAAACTGAGATGGAAGGTGATATTAGGAGATTCAAGCAAATTTACATTTGCATAGAAGCACTTAAGGTGGAATGGAAAGCATGGTGTAGAAAGGTGATAGGGTTGGATGGTTGCCATCTAAAAGGGGTTCACAATGGTCAATTATTGGCCGCTGTAGGGATTGACGGTAATAACGGAATATACCCTATTGCCTATGCAGTTGTCGAGAAAGAATGCAAGGATAGTTGGCAGTGGTTTTTGAAATTTCTTCAAGCTGATCTAGAAATTTATCATAGTCACTCATGTGTGTTTATATCTGATAAGCAAAAACCATTGGAGCTTGCTATCAAAGAACAATTTCCAGAAGCGGAACATAGGCACTGCGTACGACACTTGCATAACAATTTCAAAGGAGATGGACACGGTGGTTTAGAGTTGAAACAACTTATCTGGCAGCAGCAAGAGCAACTACCATGAGACAATTTGTCAAAAGCATGGAAGACTTGAGTAAAGCTTTACAACAAGCTTGGAAGTGGTTGTGTGAGAGGCCAGCAATACACTTGTCATGTTCTCATTTCAACACGAAATTCAAATGTGAAATTTTGCTTAATAATTTGTGCGAGTCCTTCAATGCAAGCATTCTTCTAGTAAGGAAGAAAGGTATTTTGGGATTGTTGGAGGAGATTAGAGTTACCTTAATGGTGAGGTTATCAAATAGAAGAAATTCTGGGGCAAAATGGAGGTGTAAGGTAGGTCCAAGGGTTGAGAAGTTGTTGAAAAAGAATGCAGATTGGAGCTAAGAATATAAAGCATTGGAGTCTAATAACATGAGGTTTGAGATACATGGCAGAGGTGTTGCTTGTAGTTCAGGTGTTGTTTCTCAACATGCCGTGCAATTAGACAACATGGCATGTACATGTAAAACATGGGATTTGAGTGGACTTCCTTATGGACATGCTATTGCATCAATTTACTCCAAGGGATGGTCCGCTGATGACTTTGTTGATGATCACTATACACAAAAGAAGTATTTGATGGCTTATGAACCAATAATCAACCCTATAGCTGGGGTCGATGAGTGGGAGCTGATTAACAGGCCAATTGCACCTCCAAGGTTTAGAAGACTAACCGGAAGGCCGAAAATGTTGAGAAACAGACAACCAAGTAAAGCATACTAACTTATATGTTGTATAAACTCTGTGTCTATATGAATTAAATATGTTTAGTTATATGCATATAAACCTTGTGTATGGGTGAGGAGCCACCGCAACCAGAAACCACAAAGATGCCTAAATCTTATTATTCACAAATTAAATGTGGAAGGTGTGGTTTAAAAGGTCATAATCAGAGGACATGTGCTAGACGTAATCAGGTGATTACTTTGAGCACTACATAATTATATCAGCTTGCAATTGCTAATTATTTCATTATATAAGAATACTTTTTTTTCTCTTCTAATCAGCATGCTATTGCTAATTACTTTGAGCACTACTTAATTATATGCAGCCTCAAAACCCAAATGTGAGAGATGAAGTTCCATCTGACAGTATGGAAACCTCAAATGTGAGACCTGAAATCCCAAGTCAGCGTACTGGAGCCCCACCTAAGAACTTGGGGATGAATGTCAATGTGAACTTAAATTTGAATGTGAATGGGGGAAGTGGTGCTAGCTCAGTGGTTAGAGTGCCCACTACCTAGGATTCAGGTCCTGGGTTCGAGTCACCATGGGGGTAGGAGTGAACTTTTTTTATCCTCTTTTCAAAAAGAAAAAAAAAAGTGAATGGGGGAAGTGATAATGTGATAAATGTTCCAATTGATCATTTGCCATCTTTGACTGTCCAAGTCCCCACTATTAATGCTCCAGATGATAATTTGCAGAATCTGCAAATGCAAAATGGGAATTTGATAAATGTTCCAATTGATCATTTGCCATCATTGACTATCCAAGTCCCCTCCATGTGCGTTAATGCTGAAGATGATAATTTGCAGAATCTGCAAATGCAAAGTGGGAATTTGGTTGAATCAAATCAGGTACAATTGTTATACTTGGTCGTTTAGTTTTTAAAGTGTGAATTGATTAATTTTGTTTTAGCTGGTTTATTAATTGTTCATGGTGCTATTTACGAAGTTGTTGAAGGTACATGTAAAACCAGTCTCAATATCTACAGCCAAGTCTACCACTAAAATTGGTGAAACAAGAAGGTTGAAGACACTTGCAAATAGGATTAAAATCATTAAACCCTTGAACAAACCAGGAGCAACTAACATTGGCACAAGCAAAAAGAATAAAGATGGAGCAAAAAACCAAGAGCCCAAAAGACATGGAAGTACTGATGCTTGAAGCAAAATTATAATTTTTGTGAAGTTTTAGGTAAAGCTTTGTTAGTGACATGAACTCGGACATTTCCTTTTAACTGCCATATGTTCTTTGACAATGTTCATTAAATTGTCTCTTATTGCAGCTCTTTGTTACGGTGATGATCCGGTATCAAATTAAAGATTGGGAAAGAAGCAGCATCTCTTAGAAGCAAAACAAACAAATCTGGGTATGACCCATCCAAATATTCATGACCATTTGTTTTTGTGGCATTTTATTATCTCTGAAAACAATGAATGTGCAAGTTATTTTGCTCAGTTGGATATTTTGTGTAACGAATGGTTCTGCTTTTGAAACAATGCAAATGTCTTATGGAGCCATGAAGTATTAATCTATTTGAACGCGGTTGTCATTTAACGCAATGAAACACATATGATTGTATTTTCCTCTACTTGGCAATATTTTAGAGGGAATTATCTATGGTTGTGGTTTTAGAGGGAGTGGGGTGAAACCTATGATATTTTTTTTGGGGGGGGGGGGGGGGGGGGGGAGGTAAAAGGATGAAATACCCACACAAGAAGTCTTGAGTTTAACACCGTTATGACGGAGTGTATGAATATTAGACATGAGTGATAAGTTCGGGTACCAAAATAATTTATTTAAAAATTGAGATACTAATGTGTCTGATGAACTAAAGTTAGGGTAGGTGCAGTGCAGGTTTTTCAATATTGGCCTACACATGAGAGCTCTCACTCTGTCTTCTCTACGGCGGCTGCCAACCCTAGGGTTGCGTCTTCCAATCAATGATGGTGCTCATGGTACCTGGCTGTCGAGTTTTCTGAACTCGTGGATCTCCTTTGTCCAACCTCTTGGTTATTGCACCCGGATCTAGTCGATTCATCGATGGGTTTTCATCACCACTAATTGGCGTGATGTGGCTTGTACTCCAGCAGGTCGCAGAAGGAGGTTGCTACTCCGTGTATTGGTGGATCCAAATAGACTTTGGGATCCCAGATTCGTGTGGTGGACTCCACAACAATCTTGGGTTGAAGCGAGATTGTCTCTGAGTTGTTCCGACGATGTATGGAACTGTTAGACCTTTCCCGGCATTCCCGTTTTAGCTTCTGGTGGATTGAGGCAGAGGCGCAGTGTTTAGGCTATGTAGGGTTTTGTTGGAGGCACCATGATCGGATCCTTTGGCGATGGGATTCCCGATCAATAATCTGCCATGCTACTTCGGAGGTGCGAGGTTGCAGTTTGGCGAAGCGGGGACGCGGCTCAGGTGCGATTGCAATGGGCAATGATGCAGTTTTTAAGCCTATCTCGATGGTTCTCTTCTCTTTCCATTAGTGGGACTTCCAGTTGGCGGGGCGGCGACGCCCTACAGAGGTGGAGTGGCGGATTCGAGTGGTTGGATGCTGGAGGATGTGACGCGGAGTAATGGGTGGTCGCAAGTTGCAACCTGTTTGGGTGCCTACTGGTTTGGGTGCCCAGAACAAATTATGCCGGGCTTGGATCACTGTGGTTTGGGCCTTTGCTTTGTCTCTAATGGTTTTGTTGCGGGCTGTGATTATTAGGCCCATTCACCATTGGGCTCGCTTTTGGGATCCTGGGGGAGTCCCCACTCCTCATGGGGGTTCTGGTTACTCTCTAGATATGTTAGGATGAGTTTCTTCTTTACTCCTTGTATATACATGGCAACTGCTGGCCATAATTAGCACTCATACCTAACCATGTCACCTAGGCGGAACGACCTCAGTGGAGTGATCTCTAGAAACACACTAAGACAACCTCCACCAGCAAGCCAGCTCCAGGTCGAAACATGCCTTGACGCGTTGACACGCGCCACCTAAAGTTGTCTATGCAGAAAGAACCAAAACTCAGCAAACTAAAGGGTACCAGTCTCACATCTAAAACAATAGTGAGGCAACTCACTATTTTACATATAAAAGGTCCACTTCTCTCTCTTCATTGATTACACATTCAATAGCTATTTACCGTTGCATTTGTCAATACAAGTACATCGCTTAACTTTAGCATCGGAGGAGCGAAGACCACCAATCGCGGTCTCCCCTCTTGACGCCATTGTATTTCTCTTGACAGATTAGCAGGGCTTCACGAATCATATACATATCGGAAGATTGGACCCCTGTCCACGTTATCGGAAATCGACATCAGGTGGCGGTATTCTGAGCATTAACATTGGCGCCGTTTATGGGAACTCTGAACTAAGAGTCATTTCCCATTCAAACTACCATGGCTAGCGGAAACGGCAAAGACGTTGGAGACTAAGCAGATCAAGCCACCAACCCTCAGACCAATCCTACTAATCCATCAACCGTGAATTGTTCACCATACCAATAAACGCGGACGGCCAAAATCTCAACTCCCCCGAGATACTCCCAACACAATTGGTCGTGGAAAATCAGACCGGCACAAGCCTTCAAGAGCAAGGCCGGGATCTCGCTACTATGTTAGAAATAGCCTTGGCAGATTTGCACAACGCAAACAGAGTTCGAGAAAAGGAACGAAAGGGGAAGGAGGAAGCTCAAAATCAAGTAGCGACATTATTATCAAAATTTGACGAGCTGAAGAAAGCGCTGGGAACAAATGCACGACCAAGCCAAAGTGAACACTCCCAAAGCGCAAGGCTCAGTCCAAGCATAGGGGTAAGAGCAGCACCGATACCGGTAATCCCAATAGGTGTCACCCTAAACCCAACTGAACTAGTGGGATTAGGCCCGACACCGCAGCTACAGGTAGCACAAGAGTAGGTGGCGGACTCACAGCAACAATATGATAATTCATTCAGCGCCGGTCAATAAAGAGGAACTGGAAACATGCTTGCACCACGACAACAGATTATGGCACCAACCCAACACATGCCTAGACCAATTGTTGACACAACGACCTTGATACTGGAAAAAATGCTGGAGCTAGAGGAAAGGTTACTCAGAGCTGAGACTGGCACCCCACCACTAGCGCAGAATCCACTCTTTGCGGCACGACCTGGTCCATTTACCGCCAGAATTTTGCAAACCGTCAGACCCACATATGCTAAAACACCCAAGATAGCCCAATTTGGCGGATCAATAGATCCATTCGTACACATGGACACTTTCAAGAAGGTGACAAGTAACAATGGATTTGAGGACGCAACGCTTTGTCACCTATTCAGCGAAAAGTTGGATGGCGAGGCAATGAGTTGGTTTTTCGAGTGCCCTCGAGGTTCCATGGACTCATTCTCGGCTCTATCAAATGCTTTTCTGTCAAGATTCATCCTCATGACGGACGGCTACCACAACTTTATCCAATTATTCAGTATCAGCCAGGGTATTGACGAGTCGTTAAAATCATTTGTAATAAGGTGGAGGATCGCCACATCAAGAAGTCGGGATCTTGACAAAACAATGGCGCTGGCGGCCTTCAAGCAACGACTTCACAAGGCAAGTTTTCTATACCACCTTAATTGTAATTGTCCAAATGCTACATATGACTACGTCAAGAATGAGGCTGTCCTGCATGCCCAAGCCGAATACAACACTTATGGCGCCACACCACCACAAACTCTACTTAAAAACCCCCAACCCGCCACACTCCAACATGGAAGCACCACCACAACCCCAAACATAACCACACCACCCAATGACAAAAAAAGGGAATGGCAGCAGGGTAATTACCAGGACAAGCAGCAAAAGGATCAGCAGTATCATAACAAGGGCAACAGATCTTTTCACAATGATCGCCGCGACAATCGCAACAACCGCCACAATAAGCCCGCCACAAATGCCCATAAATTTGAGGTATTTACAGTCTTAACTGCTTCATATGAAGAAATATATGATCAGTGCAAAGATCAAATCCCACCACCACCCCCAAGAAAATACCCCAGAGTAGGAGAACCTAGAAACACCGGCAAATGGTGCAAACACCATGAAGATAGCAGTTACAACACTAACGACTGCAATGCACTCAAGACTGCAATTGAGTCATTATACCGTGACGGAAAACTGGAGCAGTATAAGGTCCATCAATGACCTCTAGTTGTCGCCAACATTGAGCCAATACGGCAGATTAACACCATTGATGGCGGTGCTTTCATAGGCAGCTTATCACATAGAGCAAGAAAGCGTTATGAGCGCGCTAACCACCCAAGGGAGGTATTCAATATTTGCTATGACAGATCAATCATGATGGCCAAAACTGGTTGGAAACCAATCACTTTCTCCTAGGAAGAGGAGCGCGCAAGGTTATTACTAGCCATCAATTATGGAGCAGAAAGTGTCAACATCTTCAGTGATTCACAGCTCGTGGTCAATCAAGTCAACGACAGTTTTCAAGCTAAGGACAAACAACTGGCGGCATACCTAGGGTACGCCAAGACACTGCTCGGCAAGTTCAGTTTCTTCAACATCAAGCAAATACCCCATGAAAATAATGCTAAAGTTGACTCCCTGGCACGCCTGGCAATAGCTTAACTACATTAAAGTCCCGCCGACACTAGGGTGGAGACCCTTGAAAAGCCTAGCATCACAAAAACTCTGGCGGAAATCTACACCATCGAGGCAAGCCCAAATTGGATGGATGAGATACTCAATTACCAACGTGACGGCACGTTGCCATCCGACAAAGTTGAAGCAAGACGACTGGTACGAAGGGCAACACAATACTACATTCAAAGCTGCAAACTCTACCGCCAAGGGTTCACACATCCAACTTAAAGTGGTTAACGCCAGAGGAGGGAAAACAAGTCCTAGCAAAAATACATGCGGGAGAGTGCTGCAATCACTCAGGAGCTAGATCATTAGCCAACCGCACCATGGGCCAAGGATATTTTTGGCCGACATTGGGAGATGACGCCAAAGAAACATCAAGATCATGTTACAAATGTCAGCAATACGCAGACCTGCCACATGCACCAGCAGAACTGTTATCCATCATCATTGCACCCTGGATTCACTCCATGTAGGGGATGGACATTGTCGGAAAACTCCCAACCGCCAAAGATCAATTCAAATAAATAATCGTAGCCATCGATTGCGACAGCAAGTGGATAGAGGCTGAACCTTTAACAGCCATCACAACCGCTAAAGTCCAGCATTTCTTATGGAAAAATATCTACTATCGTTATGGAGTGCCCGATACAATCATTACCGATAACGGAACTCAATTCAACAACGAAGAACTCCTCAGCTTCACCGCCAAACTAGGCACCAAGATGAGTTTCGCTTCAGTGGCACACCCCCATACCAATGGCCAGGTGGAATCCACCAACAAAATCATCAAGAAACTGCTAAAAAAGAAATTGGAAGACAAAAAAGGCTTATGGGCCTAGAATCTTCCGGAAGTTCTTTGGGCCATTCGGACAACGCCAACATCCGCCAACTGCGAAACTCCATTCTGCATGATGTTTGGCACAGAAGCAGTCCTCCCCATTGAGGTAACCCAACCAACAACTAGGATTGACGGACATGACGCCACAACAAACATTGCCGGCGTCAACCTCGACAAAGATCTATTGGAGGAAAAACGAGACAAAGCCCACCTGCACAACTTGCAAAACAAACGACGGGTGTCGCATTTTTACAACAATCTTGTGAAGGCCAGAAACCTACATGCAGCTTGGCGACTGGGTCATGAAAGAAGTCATACCACCGCCAAAAGCACTTCGCCCAACTTGGGAAGGACCTTTTCAAATCATAGAAGTGGTGAGCCCCGACACATTTTACTTAAAAAGCAAGGAAGGCGCTATGTCCACTCACCCGTAGAACACTCAACACCTCCGCTACTACTATAAGTAGCGCCGCAACATGCCCATGAGCATCTTCACTAGCTAATTTTTGCAAAGTTTAGCTAAGAAAAACTACCCTACGGGTACATATTTTTGTAAGAAGCTGGGTCCGCCCAGTTGTCAATGAAACGAGGAATTATTCAAACCATTGTCCCACACATGCACCAAAAAAAAAAAAGCAAATATATCAAATCTGGCCAAGCCAACACCTTTGCTCCTCAGGACAAGGGCGATATACATACATTTAAAGGGCCAATCTTAATCCCTTTCATGTTTCATTGACATTCAAAAATATTTCCGCCACAACACCAAGGGATTTAGCGGACAAACATCCATCACAACAAAAGTACTATTCTACTTACAAAAATGTGGCAAAAACACCACAATACTAGGAAAAGCAATTACATTAAAAATTCCATACCAACATATCCTAATCTTGACCGGCTTGAGAGGAGGACCCCAAAACACGATCACCACGGCGGAGTTTCTCCTCAAGCGGACGACAGCCCATTTTTCTGTTCCCAACTTTACTTGTCGGCGTCAGAGTCTCAGGATTACCATCAGATCTCGTGCCATCTTATCCAGAAGAACCATTCTCTTCGCTACCATCAGAAGAGCCATTTTCTGAGGAACCGCCATCTTCAGATCCTGCAACATCCTCAACGGCGATATCCTCACCAGGCGTCGACTTTGGATGGGCTCGATCAGCTAATATCTTGTCAAAGTTCAAGTAGCCGCTATCTTTGAGCTCTTTAAAGTTGGCGGCCGCACCTTGTTTGCCAGCATCAGTCAGAAGTGCCTTGAACTCTGTTGATTTCTTAAAAGCATCAACCGCCTCTAGGCGCACCATCTCCCTCTCGTCCTCTGCCAGCTTGGCCATCTCTTCTTGCCTAGCCGACTGGAAGTCCGCCAACTCTTTCTTTTTTGTGGTAAGCGCCTCTCTCAGTTTTCTCCTTCTTTAGGACCGCCAGCTCGGCATTAATGTTGGCAATAGTGGCGGTATCGACGATGGTCTTATCCACAGCACACTTGAACTTCTCTTTGACGTCAAGAAGAGCACCGTCAAGCTTGGCAATGTCCCCAGCAGTGGACTTATTCTTCTCCCTCTCGGCCGCCAAGTCACGCTGTGCCTGCAGAAGTTCTTCTTTCAGTTTGCGTTCCTCCGCCAAACCCTGGTAAATGTTGAGCTCATGGGCACCCTTCAAAATCAGATCCAGGGATTTCTCCAGCTTTGACGACGCCGCTGGTCGAGGAACTCTCTCCTCACAACCGAAACCAAGGCTCTTACAGACCTTGTGCAGAAAGGCATGTTGATTAGTGGGTGCACTTTGCACTAATCCTATGACAGGGTTGTCAGAGACAAATTTTCCTCTAACATTTATATGGCCAGTCGCAACATGCTTTTCCACCACATGCTTCTCTCCAACCTTCATCTTCTTCGAGGGATCTGAAGAAACGGTAGAGGCGACAATCTTCCTCTTCTGTGGTATGCCGAATCCCCCTACTGGTTGACCACCAACATCCCTACCAGTACCGCCAACAATCTTTGAACTGACATGTTTTCACCCTCCAATGTCTGCCCCAGCTTTTGTTCTTCTCTCCCTCTCACCTTCGCCCGCCGTCATATCTGCCTCCCCGATAACAATTGTCGCCTTCTCCTATGACTTATCAGCGGGTACCTCCAGGGCAAACCCTGTATCTTCCTCATTCTCTTGTTCACTCTCCTCCGCCACATCTTTTCCTATTCCCCATGTCTTCTTCTTCTTCAGATTGGCACTATTCGAGTGTAGCGGAGCAACCAAAATCTTTGCCTCTCCCGTCGTGGTTATCTCCCTCGTTTGTGGATCAACAGTCTGTTTCTGCACCTTGGCTGCCTCGTCAATCATAAAATTGACGTAGTCCTTAATCCCGCTAATGTCAGCCATCGCTTTTTTAAGAACTTCGGTGGTTCTTTTGTTCGTACAAATCGTAACTACAAAAGAAAGCAAGTATACCGTCACTTTTGGGACATATCACAATTCTAATGATTTCACTTACCAGGCTCCCGAGTCAAGCGCAAGCGAATAAGTAGCGACCAATGTGAAAGGACGCGAAGATCTAGGCAGCTTTTGTGCTCCCAATAATAGTGCACCCGACACACCCGCTGTCGTTCAATGTCAGTCAACTTCAGTCTCCAACCCTCTGTACGCAGAGACAAGATATCACATAATGAAACAGATGCAATAACAAAACATGGCGGCATAAACAACAAGCAGGGCAACAAATATCACACTCAATACAAAAACAAAGCCTCAAGCACATGGATAACAACCTTTTATGGCTTGGAACTTCGAGGGAACCCGGAACTGCGGAACCTTCGCCCCATCTGGCCTTATGTCATACTCCCAACCATCGGTGGCAACACACACAGCGGCCCGCCATGTTGTGGAAGAATCAGGCGTATGTTCCAGAAGTTTCAGAGCTCCAGGTCGACGAGATAGTTTAACAGTCCTGCCACATTTTTTCCTCTCGTTATATGTCAACTCGTAGAAGAAAAATACTTCAGCCACTGTCGGAAATTCACACCCCGACAAATCCCACAAAGTGGTCAAAGCCAATAACATCTTCCACATGTTTATGGACACTTGACCCACCGCAACATTCAATTCATGCAGCAGATATTGCAGGCTCGGAAGTAGCGGCAGCTTCACTCCGTGATTCAGTATAGCCTCATGAATAGCGGCATAACCCTCCGACAAGTTAGTAGCCTTCTCGCCCTTCTCTAACGGCAACAACTTCACAATTTGGTGCAGGCGAAACCTATCTTTCATCTTCTATATTTTTTGCCACGACATACTAGAGGAAGGTTCATCTACTCCGACACCATCACTCATAACCCATGAGAAATTGTTAGGTCCCTTATCCCTAACCTCAAACCCTTCGTCACTTTGTCTAGAGACGCCAACACTTTCTTCTGTACTATCGGACACTTCCTCCTCCCTGGTGCAACGAACAACTTCATGTTCCTCACTCTGACGTGCTGCCATAGGTGACTGATAAATAGTCTGGAGAAGGATACAACCTAGCGGTTCTTCAGGGCTACATCCTGCAGAAGTAGGACGACGCAACGAATCAATAAAACCCCTCTCTGACGAATTAAACAACGACACGTCCGATTCTTCACTACTTGAGATATCGATAACAGCCAGTATGCCTCACAAACACTCTAAACCTAGAACTGAATAGTCAAGTCAGATCTAAACTTACCCCATGCCATCAACAACAAGAACAGTCACTCCAAAACCCCAGAAAGTACTCGAAAGGTCCTAGAAAAGCCAGAAAACCTCAGACCCTCAGACACAGAATAACACAAAAACCCGTACAAACAGAGCAAATGCATTCACACAAACCAGACCAAAACAAGAACACAAAAAAGGAAAAAAAAACCCAGAAATAGAGCATACCTCAAATTCGAAGAAGCAAAAGCCGACGAGCGACGAAGCAGACCAACCGTAAAATGAGCTCGACCACCTATTCTCTCCTTCAAATTCTTTTCTTCTTTCTTTCCTCCACTCGATCAACGCGGTTTGTAGATTTTTGTTTTCTCTGGTTCTCTCTCACTCAGAAAAGAATACAAAGGAACATAATAGGGCAAAGTGAGTAAAATCGATTTCGTTTCCCCCTTAAATACAAACTTTGATGACAAATCTCAGCCGTCTCAGAAAAGTAACTGTCTGCCATGATCACGCCACGTACCCCCACTAACCAAGACGACGCCTCGGTAAAAAGGACATGATCATAAATGCAACATTTATGATGAAGCGACAGCGGCTGCACATAGCGGCTGCGCATCGACGTTTTCGCGCACTCCATTCCTATCAACAGCCCCCACGTGTCACCTACAGTGTCAGAGGATCACATAGAATCTGGCCAAATAACCCCAAAATTCAAAAATCACTGCCATAAACACCTCTCTTCCGCTAAATTGCCTCATCTCCTGCCATTTGGCCTTCTCCTCCGCTACTTAGCCTTATTCTCCGATAAATATCCTCATCCCACGCTACGAATCATCAAACAATGAGTCAACGATCCGCCACAACACAAGTGTTACAGCCAACAATGTCATTTCACCGCTAACATTTACCTTGCTCCAACAAACTTGCAAGGCAATCATACCATCACTCATCAACCGACAACTACTTTACAACATGTCTCCGACATCGTGACTTCCGATAATAATCGACAGTCACTCACTTGACACAATTTACATTTAGTGGAATATTTCCAACTAGGGATATCCTATTTATCATCGCTACACCGACCTTAACGAGGCGATGCAGTCAAGTTCTTCTCCTCTGGGAAAGAGTAAGGGAACAGTTAACACAGTTTACGACAGCCACTGATCCAGCAGTTAACTTTTCGACGCTAAGGCTCTGAAAGAATGATATAGCTACCCACCGCCTCATGCTGTCACACAGCTCCCTTCAACAAACAATCATCCGACCAAACGGAGGTCTTTCTTAGCCAGGGAGTGGGGGACTCCATGTAGGGCCTAACAGGGGCCCACCTGAAAGGGCAAAAAGCGCTCGCTCAGACAAAATCCATGGTTGACGACGCACTCGCACTGATTATGCCCAACATGTAACTAAAGGTTCCGCCTTAGTTGTGGTAAATCCCCAACCATGAAATCCCTCCTTGAATGGGGACTTGGGGGACCTGTATATACATTGCAATTACTGGCCACAATCTGCATTCATACTTAACCATGTCACCTTGGCGGAGTAACTTCAATGGAGTAATCTCCGGAAACACAGCAAGACAATCTTCACCAGCAAGCCAGCTCCATGCTGAAATATGCCTTGATGCGCCACCCAAAGTTGTCTCCGCAGAAAGAACCAAAACTCAGCAAACTGAAGGATATCAGTCCCACATCGAAAACAAGAATGAGGTAACTCACTATTTCACCTATAAAGGTCCACTTCTCTCTCTTCATTGATTACACATTCAATAGCTATTTACCACTATATTTGTCAATACAAGTACATCGTTTAAAATTTAGCATCGAAGGAGCGAAGACCGCCAACCGCGGTCTCCCCTCTTGACGCCGTTGAATTTCTCTTGACAGATTAGCGGGATTTCGTGAACTACACATATATCGGAAGATTGGACCATTGTCCACATTATCGGAAGCCGACATCATATGGCGGTATTCTGAGCAATAACATGGGTCAACATGGCTGAGCCTTTAAGTCTTCCACAACCCGGACGACCAAATTTCTCAAATCTTGGATGTCTCGGCCGAATTTTCAAGTTCTGCATGACTCGACCGAGTTGTCTTAAGGTATTCTACTTTTATTTAAGTCTCATAACCACTTGGCTTGAGATCCAATGCTCATGAGACTAGGGGGCTATGTTTGCACCTATTTTTGCACGTCAACCTACTAAGCTCCGCTGTTGGATGAGAGAGAATTTTGGCTGAGATTAAGTAAGGGCCAAGAATGAAGTCACTCGATCATTCGACCGAAAATGAAATTAATTGGTCATTCAGCTAAGATAAGGAGATTAGTCAAATAAGCATTAGGTCGACCGAGAATATAGAGTTTAGGTCATACGGCCGAAATGAAGGTGTTGACCGAAATCAGAGTTTCTCGGTCACTCGACCGAGTTTATAGTTTTTCATGGTTTTGAGTCGTATGACTGGGTGTTGTTCGATCTCTTGACCGAAATTAGAGTTTTGAGTCTGAGATAAACACATCGTCCAATCACTTGGCCGAGGTTTGAGATTTTAGGTCGAACAACTCAAAAGATGATGAAAGTGGATCACACGGTTACATGATTGGGAAATCCAAGTTCAAATGAGTGACTACGTAGATGGGCCGAGAAGGAACTTAGATATGCTCGGCCAAGCCCAACTAACGAACATCGACCGAGGAGTCCGTTCAAAGAAGGAATCCTCACAAGGAAAGAGTTCAAATCAATTAAGGATTTCAATTGGGAAGATTCCAGATATCAGCCGAATCATAACATTTATGGACGAAACAATCTTAAAATGAAGGAGAATCCTACTTAAATTCCACGGCTTGGAGGACAAGTTAGCTAGGGTTTTGATTTGTATATATAGCACCTTGTAACTCATTGTAAAAGGTCCTGCACCACACAAACAAATCAATATACAACTTTTACTCACAAACTTTTCTCTTGTAATCTCATAGGTACTTTGCCTTCGGTTCAACTTTTACAACTTGTTTTCATTTCTAGTTTCTTAGTTTCAATTCAATACTTTACATTCAAGCACTTTACTTTCTTGTTCATTTACTTTATTTGCACTTTACTTTTCACACTTAGGAGTAGTTCGCAACATAGAATTATCATCCATTGATCTATTTCAGCTAGTCCGGATTGGATCGATGCGATTCGCTATTCACACACATATCATGTCACAACGCTTTGACAACCGAGTCCACTTCACATTCGTCTTTATCATGATTTGCGAGTACCTTCACCTAATAGACCTCTCGCTTGTCACTCGAACCTTTATGTTTACCCAAGAAGTGAACGTGATCTAAGATCCTGGTCAGGATTGACGCCTAACTGAAGTCCTTACAACAGAGACATTAGAACCTAGCGGCCGAGAGGGTTCCTACAATCACTTGAAAGCAGTCAGGTACAAGCGCAAATCAGATTTGAACCTCGCTCGGCCATTCGGCTATGAGTTGGCACGCTCGCACAATCTAGAAGGATGATTCAATCACAAATCCCTCGGCCCTCATTTCGGCGAAGACGATTTTGAGGCAAACACTTCCAAGTATTTTCACTCCGTATAAATCGGGTACGAGTATAAAACGTGTTTAAAAAGGTTGAACTCAATAATACGTGAAAAAAACTAAGTCTACAATTTCAATACGCCGTACTGAAGTTTTTTTTTTCAATTATACACGTACTGAAGTTTTATATGCGTTTAGTACTCGTTTTAACTAACTAGGTCATAATGTGTGTGTCTACATCAAATATATATTAGCTTTTAACATCAACACCTATGAGGATGTTCTAAAACACTAATATCTTCACAAAATTATTTTTCATACAAATAAGGACATGCCATATACAATCATATAAAAGCTCTCATTTGCAATTTGTTGTTAGGCACTCTAATTCTATAAAATAAAAAAATAAAAAAAGTAAAAAAACTCTTACAAGAATATTATAGTCTTATAATTGTGTTTTTAATTTTTTTTAACCAAACAGTCAACACGTCAGAGATTACTAGCTATAACTGTGTTCTTGAATAATGATATTTTGATACTTGGTTTTCAATAACCTCAAAATTCAATCATTCTTAGAGCATCACCAACAATGGAGTCAAAAGCCAAAGTCATTTGCAAAATTTGGCTCCCCTAGTGTCATCCTATTCATTCATATTTTGCATCTCCAACAATTTTTAATCAAAATCCAAAGTCATTTCATAAATTCATCACTTGCTGCTGGGGCCCACCTTAATTCATGTCTCACCACATATGATTTTCGTTCTATAAGGGCAACTCCAACCATAGGCACCATTTGGGGGTGCTATTCTCATTTTAGCACCCCCTTGTTGCACTATTCATATATGACTCAATTCTCATCTCCAACCATTAGACCTATATGGGGGTGTTATTTTCACTATTCTTGACTAAAATATAATATAAGTATAATTTTGATGAATATTATATTAAAAATATGTTAATTTAATGAAATAAGGTAAAAAAAAAATTTAACATTTTATCATAATATTTAAAAATTATTCTTATTATTTAATGAATTTAAAAAAAAAAATTAAATTTTTTTTTGTCGGCATATACGACAAAAGTGTCGGCACATACAAGTAAGAATCTAACTATTTAGATCATAATATTTAAAAATTATTCTTATTATTTAATGAATTTAAAAAAAAAAATTAAATTTTTTTTTGTCGGCATATACGACAAAAGTGTCGGCACATACAAGTAAGAATCTAACTATTTAGATCATAATATTTAAAAATTATTCTTATTATTTAATGAATTTAAAAAAGGTTTTAAATTTTTTTTTTTGTCGGCATATATGACAAAAGTGTCGGCACATACGACAAATAATCTAACTATTTAGAAGATATTTTGATGTTTTGTGTCGGCATATATGCCAAATATATGAATTTCGATGTGATATTAGTGCCACGTGTCAATCTCTAATTGGCTGTCCAAATTACAGTCGAGTCTTTGTCCGCCACGTGTCATATATTATCTAATGAAATAAACTCAGACCATCCATAAATATGGGGTCATTATCATCCTCATCTCTCACAAATTCACAAACACTTCTCATATCCAAATCACACAAATCTTTCTTTCTTTTCCGTTTTGATTTTGTCAAACCATTTCTGCAATGAATCGTTTGACGAAATGGTTGCAGAAAGATCAAGAAGAGGCTGTCACGAGAAGCTGTTGACGAGCCTTGATGATGTCTGCCGCTGCCTTGCAAATCCAAACTCTGGAAGATGAGGATTCACAATGGGGTGGTTCTTCAGAAGGTCGTACCTATAAGGCCAGGGATCGAGAACTGATGGATCTTCGACTTAAAGCTCAATATTTCACGGATCCGTGCAGGTATGAACCAAACATATTTCGCAGGCGATATAGAATGCAACCTTGGGTCTTTGACAAGATGATGCGCGACGTGGCCAACTACGACCCATATTTTGTTCAAACAAGAAATGCTTGTGGGAGACTCAGCTTATCCACTGAACAAAAGTTGACATGCGCCATGAGAATGCTCGCGTATGGCATCACAGCTGATTTCTGTGATGATTACCTAGATATTGCGAAGATCACTGCCATTGAGATTTTTGAGCACTTCACAAAAGCAATCTGGAATGTGTACCATGAGACTTACCTCCGCCGACCAACACCGGCAGATTTACGACGGCTGCTTGACAAAGCTGCAGAACGGGGATTCCCGGGGATGATCGGTAGCCTTGATTGTATGCATTGGCAATGGAAAAATTGTCCCACCGGATAGGCAGGGCAGTATACTGGCTACAAGGGGAAACCCACAATCATCTTAGAGGCGGTGGCCTCCTACTATACTTGGATTTGACATGCCTTCTTCGGACTTCCAACTTCTCTGAATGATATTAACGTCCTTGGATGTTCACCGTTGTTCAATGACGTATGCACCGGTGAAACCCCTGAAGTGAACTACCAGGTACATAATAGGCATATTATCGTCAATGTTATTACCTAGTTGATGGCATATACCTTAAGTGGGGGTCATTTGTACAAGCAATCCGAAACCCGAGGTCGCCGCAGACACAACATTTCACAAGGATGCAGGAAGCATACAGAAAAGACGTGGAGAGAGCATTTGGTATTCTCCAAGCTCGTTGGGCAATCATAAGAGTACCAGCTCGTGGGTGGAGTAAGGGGAACCTTCAATACATCATGATGACGTGCATTATCTTGCATAATATGATTGTTGAAGATGAGCATGATGAAGATGCAGCGCAGCCATTTGATCCAGATGATATCCCAACCAGACCAAGGAAAGCAGAAATATATAAGAGACCAGTAATGGACACCGATGTTGATCGCAATCCGTAACAACTAAATCAATTCTTGCGTCGTTATAGGGAGGTTAGATGTCCAGTGATGAATAAAAACCTCCAAGACGATCTAGTCGATCACCTATGGACCATGAAGTTACAAGCTGATCAGAACCACCAATGAGCATTTTTTTTTTTGTGCTTTCAATAAGTGGCCATGTTGTCATGATAAGTGGTCATGGCCTACTTTGGTTGTATTGTTGTGTGGTATGCTTTTACTTTGTGTTGTGTGCTTTTAATTTGTGTGGTGTACTTTATTATGAAAATAAAAGTTCAATGCTTTTTTACGAAGATGATCTACTCAACAAAATAATTTTTATTATCATAAATTAAAACACAAACCATTCAAAGCAACTAACAATAATAATTACATCCAAGATGTCTCGCCAAGTGGATCATAAGTGGTCAAGGCTGTATTGTCTCCTTCAGGGGGTGTATGATCTTGAGATTGTTCCAAGATGCTTGAAGTTTCTGCCTCCTTATCAATTATTTGTTGTTGCTTCCTGTCCCAATAACTCCTCTTTCTTGGGGTGAAAATTGATGGATCCACTTGCATCGTGCGAGCATCCTCAGCGCGTTGCTCAATTAGTTGACCTTCCTCAAACTGTCTTTGCCTTTGTTGGTACTCGTGTTCGGTTTGTTCATAACATTTCTGCATTTGAACTCGTAGGCCAACCGCATTCTGCTTATTGCCTTTTTTCTTAGCTAGCTTCTGTGCTTTCTGTCCTTGAGGACGTGCCTATCTTGATGACGAAAGCTCATCCTCAGTAGTGGTTGTTCCATCGTCATCCAAGTTGACATGATTAGGAACACTAAAGTGGGTGTTTTCCATTGATGGTGTTTTCCCAAACTTTTCCGTATTTTTCAAGTATTGCCAACAATGCTCAAACTCAAAATAGCAACCTTCCAAGTCGTAGTACGTTGATTTAACATTCATGAGCTACATATAATATTAAGTAAACAAAATATTAAAAAAATATTGGCTTAGTATAAATCGATGAATAAACTATATAACAACATTTTGCTTTTAACAACTACATGATAAATAAATCAATAATCATTATTGAACATATTTCAATATAATTAACTCGTCCTCCATATTTTCGCCGCTTCTTCGTTGAAAGTGTTCGACCTTGTTAAGAGCTTGGCGCCACTTCATACATGCCAGACTTATTTTCTTCCAACGAGCGTGGCAACTAGAATGTGTTCTATCCATGCAACCGGCCGGTTTGTGAGCATTGTACTCCTCCGCCACACGACTCCACAATAAGTCCGACTTTTGATCTTTTCCAACGCAACCATCACCCCCAACGGTGATCCAAGCTTGGCAAAGAATAACTTCTTCATTATGCCTCCAAGAATCCCCTCTTGGAGCCATTTTTTCCAAGACAAAAAAAAAAAAGGAAGATATATTTAAGAACAAGAAGATGTAACAATGAATGGAAAATTGTGAAGGAGATGGAGGATATTTGGTGTGAGGAAATAGAAAAGAATGGGTAGGTATTTATAGAATTTCCTACAATTCACTGTTCCAACGGGTATATTTTTTTTCCCCAATTTTCTGGTTTTATTTTTTATTTTTTTTGGAACAGAAAGGAAATAATAACCCTTCAATTAATAAGAGTCGTTCATCACTTTTTTCCAAAAAATCTGAGCCATTGGATCTTGAATAGATCCGTTTCAGTCAAAAAAAAAAAGAGTTACCGTCCAAATTGATAAGGGCAACATCTGGACCGTACATTTCATGACCGTTGGAACCCCCAACGGTCACCAGGGGACAACAACTGGCGTGGGGCCCACGGCTGCAGAAGGAAAAGCAGGCGATCTTCTCTCTCCAGCTATTGTTCCGCGCGTGCTCTCTCTTCCCAACAGATTTGGCGTGCGTTTCCTTCAATTTTTCCATCTGGCGCGTTGGTTCGGCATGTGGGCTGAGACAGCAAGTGGGCTGGCCCCCATGTACAGTGATCAGTTCTGGTCTTGGAAAAGTCTCAAATATGAGACTACAAATGAGTCCAAGTCCTATATTTATAAGACTAGACCCCCCAAAAACACAAGGTTGGAGATCCAAAGTCTCAAAATTGCCCAAAATCTGGTTTGGCACCCCAAGGTTGGAGTTGCCCTAATGACTAATGTGTAGTCATTTTGACTCCCCTTTTAACTCAAAAGCCAAAATGACTCTATCTTGGCTATTGTTGAAGATGGTGGAGTTTGATTGGGGGAGTCATTTTGGTTATAGGTTGGAGCTGCTCTTACTGGTCGCTAGTTCATCTAATTTGCGAAAAGTTTTACGAAAAATATGGCTTGTATCCTGAAATCATGATATGATCATTCTTTTACAAATTTGAATTTGGGGTAAAGAAATTAACCGAATAACCATAATCAAATCAATTGAAATTGGTCGAGTTCAATCCGACGCAAACTGAACCGTACCCAACCCTTTTAAGGAAGTCTAAGCGGCATTTGAGTGCATGTATTTGAAGCATGTGAGCAGGTAAGCGTCGACTTGTACTTGGAGTTATGTCACTTATGTGTGTCTATAATATACCATTCAAAAATGCAAGTTCAATGGCCCGCCCGCACATGGTGCACCATGCGCACACCCCTGAGTCGCATACAGCTGCCGACAAGGTTTAGATAAACAAAAACAATCAATCCGGATTTGATCAAACTCAACTACCAGTACTGTTACTTGGGACACTGTCTATCATGTCTATTGTCTTCGTTGGCTGGTTTAAGCTCCTTCCTTCTCTTCTGCTTCCTCTTCATACATTAATATGCCAAGAATAAAATCTCCTTCTACTACCAAATGGTGTGCCCATGTAACCCCCCTCCTCTGATACTATTGATCGTCTTCTTGGTTTATACCATATTTTTTAAGGACAATTAGCCCTACGGTCCAAGAGCATCGTTGTGTCACTAATTTATTTTCAAAGATCTGCACCGACAGAGTCTAAGAGCTTACGTTCACACAAGTTTTACTAATTTTCTAGTGTTCTAGTCTCATAATTGATTAAAGAAGGAAGCCTCGAATCTAGGCTTGTTCGAGTCAGTGACAAATCGACAAGTGAAAGCTACAAACAAGGAAAGGCAAAGTAAGCTACTTCATAGAAAGTCATCATCATTCTCATCAAGTTTTCCAAGTCTGAAGGACTTTCATCCTAGAGCTCTTCTGCCACTAGGTTTATTGTACATGAAGTCCATGAAATGGTCCTGGTGCTACTCAATAATGGGGTAACACGATTGAAAATTGGAGAGCAAGATGCTGACCGAGTAACATCTCACATCGGAAACAAAAAGTCTTTCAAGAAACTTAAAATGATCTTGAGTTTTTCCGCCGCCATTGCCGGAAACCCTAAACCAATTACTTTCTGTAACAAGCTTTTCTGACATTGAATCGGAAACTAAGAAGCTAGCTTTCAATTAAAATGTGAAGAGGACATGCATGGCAGAGGCAAAAGATTCCCAAATAATTAACAATGGCAGAGAGCAGAGGCTGCCACTATTGATTATATGGATAGGAACCTCTACCTATCTTTTGTTCCTCTTTGTATTGAATATTTCTGCAGCCACGACCAGAGAATATCAACCACTAGTATGTTCCCAACAACCAACTACGTACCTAATGCAAATCCCCCTGCTCCCAAAACCCAAATCAAAACAAATTGTATGTTTAAGAACAACCTGGATCAGACAAAAGCAACGCACAGAGTACTTTGAGATCATATTCAGCCATCTAATAGCTGCTTTAACGTGCTTACCTATTCAATGAAATTAATAACTCCAATCATGGATATATATATATATATATATATATATATATATATATATTGTACTGGCAATAAAATGTAATATTCCCTTAAAATTAATCATTGCTTATATCTTACATCATTTAACAGCTCCATTAACTGTTCATACATGTTTTGCCACATTTTACTTCATGAATGTTCTTTGCCTATAAGGACATAAAGGAGAAGGAAGAGGACTAGTACTGAATTACATGGTTTAATTAGATAATCTAAAAATCCAATTACCATATATCTGTTTAAGAAAATTAGGCAGTAGAGGTCACTAAGATAATACATTCTACACATGATCCGATATTCCGATGATCGAATAAACAAAAACATAAGCAAGATCCATACAAAGCATGAACTCTCGAAGAGGTACCTTGGCCATCAGATCCATGGCCAAAATATTAACAGCAACGAAATCCCAGTCACTAGTCAAAACCGGTGACAATTTCGGTCGGCTCCAGTACTAGTCACCCTACGAAATCCAAAGCACAATGTTGAAGTAGGCGAGCCAACTACGCCCTCCTCTTCATAATCTCTGATAAAATCAAAAGATGAACTCGGGCTCGAAAACCTGCTCCCACAGGTATTCATAGGCACGCGCATTGACAAATCTGACTTGGAAAACAACGAAGACGAGGAAGACGATGTGGATGATGGAGATTGTGGGAGATGGTTTTTCTTAAGGCTTATCTTTAGGAACAAAACACGTAAAAGATTGGATCTTGAGTGCTTCTTGAATGGTTTTTTATTGGGATTGTTGGAATAATAAGAAGGTGGAGGAGTAAGAGGAGGAAGTGTTTCTTCACTGAATTTGTCTTTAGGAGTACCAGGCTGAGATTCCCACATGAATGGTACATTAGCAGGTAGTCCTCCATAGTAGACCTTGAAAGATGGGTTGGCCATGGAGCTTTCCCTGGATAGAACCCTAGAGAAGAACTTATTATCCTCTTGTTTCATTGGGAGAGACTTCTGGGGAAGCTGATGGTTGGCGCTGAACATTTTGGACGGTTTTGGTCTGAAGTGAGAGAGGAGGTGAGGAAGTAGGAGAGGCAATATTGGGTTGGCTTTTCTTTGGTTTGGGATTTAAATAAAGTGCGCAACACACTGAAGTAGTTGAAGTCAGCAAACAAACAAGTTATGTTCATATATAGGTTAATTAACTCGTACATCTCTATTGTTGACTTTAAAAGTTTAACCATTTTTATGATCGTGATCAATTCTTGACGTCTTGTTTTAAATATATACTAGTTTTCTGCTCACATGCTCTGCATGTGTAAAATTTTTATAATTATTATATTGAGAAAAAAATATAAGTTATTTGAGAAAAAGGAAAGTGAGAAGTTATCTTATCTAAATTGTGGGTGGTTATTGCAGACATGGGTAGTTAATTATCTGAAAATTATTTATTTTATTTTTTAATATTATTTTTAATTTTGCTATTTACCATACTACCACTTAATTATTAAAAATGATTTAAAATTAATATAAGGTCTAAGGGTTTTATTGTCTTTTTACATCTACTTTGGCTAACAAAACCTCTTTCCTTAATAATAGTATAGATTAAATTGGTCTTTTAAAGAATGCTCCCAGTCCTTCTTCTTTTACAAACTTTTGTTGTATCTTCTTTGTTCTCCTCCTCAAGACCTCATTCCGTATTAGACTATATATCTTGATCAAACTACTTGCATGACGAATTACCTCCTACGATAATATTTCGCGAACGGTTCCTTAAAAATTGAAGAACGTATATTTATTTGACTGTGATCTTATATGGTATAACACATATACATGCGTTTATTTATGGGTTTTTGTCCATTTACACCATTTTTAGAGATTTTTTTCTCACTTACCCCATTAAGTTTTTTTAATTCCCTCTTACCCAAAACACTCTAAGGAGGTCTTCCCTAATACCCCATTAAGATTTTTTTTTGTTTTTTAATTTTTTTAAATACCATTTTACCCTCACCCCTTTGTTACTTAGAGAGAGAGAGAAACCATGGGAGACTTCGCCGGAGCCCCGTCACCGGTCGCCGGAGTCCGGTCACCGGCCGCCGGATTCCGTTCACCAGCCGCCGGATTCCGGCCCCCTAATAGAGGGGCAATAGAGGTCTATTGCCTCCCAATAGACGACTATCAACCATGTATTGCCCCCCAATAGACGACTATCAGCCATGTATTTGCCCCCCAATAGACGTCTATTGCCCCGCAATAGAACTTTCGGTAGCCGGAATAGGAACTAATATTCCTAAAATTAGACAAATAAAACTTTGATTAAAGAAAAAAAATGAAGAAATTATATCAATTTTAAAACGTCTATTACCTCCCAATAGACGTCTATTGCCCCCCAATAGACGTTTCGATTACCGACATGAGAACTAATTTTTCTAAAATTACACAAATATAACTTTAATTAAAGAAAAAAGAAAAGGAGATTACATTAATTTAAAACATCTATTGCCCCGCAATAGACGTCTATTGCCCCCCAATAGACGTCTATTGGCCCTCAATAAAACCTTTTTTCCTTTCTTTTTCTTTTTTTCTGGGCCTCTGCCACATTTTACCACAAAAAGAAAAAAAAATTGATTAGGGCACCCAGAAAATGATCCGGGCGCCCACGCTGCACCTTTCTTCGCCGGTTTTCGCCGGTTGCAGACCTGTTGCCGGTTGCAGGTCCTCGATTGTTGTTTTGATCCCAGTCAGTAGATCGAAACCGGAGCACGAAGATGTCTGAATGTCAAATCAGGCCCTCGATTGCAGATCCGTTGCTCGCCTCAGTTGCTGTTGCCGGTTGCAGGCCTCGATTGCTGTTGTGAGGAGACCGGCGAGATGGAGATCAAGACGTGTGTTGGATCGTCGGAATCTGCAAGAGAGAGAGAGAGGCGTCGTGCAGGAGAGAGAGCGGAGAGAGACGATGATTCAGATCGGCTTGGCTACCGGAGTCGAAGAAACGACGACGTGAACAGCACCGTCGCTTTCCGATGGATCAGCGTCGGAAAATGCCGCGAATCCTCTACCTCCGCCTCTGGATCAACGCGCGGAAACGCCGCCGCCGTGGAAATCCACCGAAGTCGTGTTAGGGGGGAGAGAGAGAGAGAGAGAGAGAGACAAGCTCCGGCGAAGGGATGGAATAGAGAGAGAATGGCAGTGGCTGCAATTTCTTAATTGAGTTGAGGGCACAATGGTCATTTGATGTCAAATTGTGTAGATAGGAATAAAAATCCGTTGCTGGGGTAAGTGGGATAACTTTGGCTCATTTTGGGGCTTTTGGTCAAGGACCCTTTATTTATTTGACAATACTTGAATGATGTAGTTTTTGCCAAAATGATCTTTGAGAATGAACCTACAAATTAAACCCGGTTTTAATCGAAATGATCTAACACCGCATGCATTTGCAATTATTCCTATTGGTACTTACATGTATCTTCCACAAATTTGTGGGTCTTTATGGCCATGGTCTCCCTATCTATGGGTCTGAACTCTGCATTAACAAATCAATCAGTAGGAAGGATTAAATATTTGTGGTCCTTGGGGTCTCATTCAATTTACGCCGACTCATGATAAAGGCTTCTTGTGAAGTCATTACAAAGTAATTAGTACTTCTGCAGAATAATTAGTTAAGCAGAATAGGTTTCTCACTAACTGTTAGGGTTCAAGTTAGGTCTTATTATAGTCATAAACCAAAATGGCCGGTGTAGCTTCCTCCCTTATCTCTCCTACACATGCTCAGCCTCATGATGCATGACAGGGCAGAGGCAGAGGCTTAGAACTACTAATTAGTACCATTACTATTAATCTATCCATTACCAATAAGGGTGACACTAAATGAAAAGCACGTACTTGATTCTAGGGTTCCTATCAGTTGGGTCTCTGGGATGGTGTGTATTAATTATAACAACGAATTAAGTAAAATAGATGAAGTTTTGTTCTAGTTGAGTTTGATAATTGACTATAAGTGTATGAAGTTTAACGTGGCCTGGAATCAAGTAGAAGAATGCGTCTGCCTCGTTGCAAAATGACCTTTGCGTAGTGAAATATCCCTTCTATCATATATACGCGTGATACAAGTGTACGTAGAAGCTAGCTTGGTTCATGCATGATGCATACCTTTCGTCCGACCCACGTTTAATTAAAACCTTAATTTATATTTTCTAATTAACAAGCATCACGCCACATTAGTAAATAGTGGCTAAATTCCTAGAGGAATTGTTCAAAGTCTACTTTAAGGTCCCGGTTCTAACTTCACAATCAGCCAACTGATTAATCATAATTAATAAAAATTATTCTCCCCAAGTTTAGATTGATATATATTGGAAAATTTTCGTTGCTCTTTTAAATTTGGTAGTACCACATAAGGATTGGAATCAGAAACCAGATCTGCATGAAATTGTATGAAAGAGAGAGTGAAATAAAATCTGTGTATGACGTAGAGAAGAAAGTGACTCAAATTTATGGGATTAATGGTCTACGTGCTGCTGCATGCCTGAAGCTCTAAAACTCCGACTTTGAAATGGCTCTCAATGGCTGCTCTGTGATTCGCAACTCTTACACGTATGCTATTATATTTTAGGGCGAGAAGTTAATGTGTTAATTGACACGACTATTATTTCATTTTCTTGTCTGTTTAAAATTTAAATGTGCGTATTATCACTTTCGTTCTTTGCTGGATGAAAGGCCAACTGTGTGTGTCATGCTCATCTAGTTACCTATCCATTTAGATACGTACGAAGTAACGAATTAAGTAGTTCGCTTGCTAGTTCATGCTTCTCCATATTTGAACATCTTTGCCTTGAGGTCATTGATATAGACTAGCTAGGATATAGGCTAGTATATTTTTCCATTGGAGCATGCATCAAGCATATCGATTGACCAGAAGGCCAAGGGCCAAAACCAATGACCAACTTGCAAATCAGAGCTAAAGTTCAACAAATCGATCGTAATTGAAGAACCTAGCTAAAAGAGGAGTCATGGCTTTTTTTTGGAAGGGGGAACTTGAAAGTTTCAAGTGGGCCGCCATATGTACCATGAATGAAAATCTCGAGGATTTCATTAGAACAATATGCAATTAATATATACGTACAGGAGGTAGCTTTCAAAAATTCTAAAATCTTCGAAGAATCCTGGGCTAGGGGAACTGCAGACCATGCAACAGGAATGAGTACCAATAATGACGCGACATGGCATCAATTTAAAATAGGTTGTTCGGCTGTTAACTCGAATTGTTCAGGAACACCTAATTTGGTTTTGTTTGGTTCAGGAACACCAAGTTGACGTCGTTGAATCGAACCACCAGATTGATTCGGTTTGGTCGGTTTAAGCAAATAATTTTAGGGTTGGGATTTGGAGCCGTAAAACCGGAGGAATCGCACCGAACCGCATCGAAAATCTCAGTTCGGTTCGGTTCTACGACATATGTGTTTGCATTTTTCTCAGTTTGGTTCCTGGAGTTGTCTATTCGGTTCGGTTCCGGTGCTTGGTTTTAAAACCTCTTTGGAACCGAAATACACATGTCATTGTATAATTGGATAATAAGGCCGAGCTTGTTTTTGTAAAATAGACCCTTTCTCATGTGATCAGGTCTTCCAAATGCAATCAGAACCTTCCATTTTATCTCATAATCTCCTATCCATTCGATCAAAACCCTAAATTATCTCTTCCCTCAAACTCTCAGTCTCTCACTCTGCATCCTAGATCAGATTCGGAGACTCTCTCAGTCTCCATCCTAGATCACTCTCTCACTCTCTCAGTCTCCATCCTATCTCATATTTGAAGACGACTCTGAGACTCTCAGGCTCTCAGCCCAGACGAGCGAGACGAACCCAGAAACATCTCGTCTTCGATTTGTGTTGGCCATCTGCGATTTGGTTGATGCAGCTCCGCCTGGGACTTGGTTGATGTAGATCCGTCTGCGATTTGGTCAACGTAAGCTTTCAATCCTTTCATTTTTCTCGCTATACTCTCATCACTCTGCAATTTCCTGTGAAATTTGACCACTTTTTTGGTTTTTCCTTTTCGTTTGAACCCAGTCTTGCAGTGAGTGCAGTCCAGCGACCATAGCCTGTGATTTCGAGTGAAATTGTTAAGCTCCAGAGTCCATAGCATGTGATGCTCATGAGCACTTCGAGTGAAATTGGTAAGCTCCAGAGTCCCTTGAAAGCTGTGGTCTTTGAAGTGGGTTTATCGAATCCCTAGTGATTGTTGAGATTTGATGCCCTAGAGTTAATTCTGCTACTTTAATTTGTGTTTAGTTCTTGTTATGTGCCAATTGGGTCTCTGGTTTATATAAATATATGCTCTTTGTATAGTTTTCGAGAAAAATTTAGTTTCTTGGAATTGTGATGATTATAACTGAATGTGGTTTGAACCACTGTGGGGGTTAATTTTGTTGATTGCATATTTGCATTGCTTATACTAGTATTAAACTCTTACTGCTGATGCCGGGTTTTAATTAACTAGATGAGTGGGCACAGTTAGGAAAATGGATACAATTATTGTTATCCTTATTTTTGTGATTTGTGGGTTGTTGAATGACTTGAATCTCTCACGGATCTAGACTTCTGTACCAAATATTTGAGTGTTCAAGGGTAACTGAATGTGGCTTCATGTCTATTTGTTTGCAGGGAGGAGATTGAAAAACAAAAGGCTCATGAGCGATACATGTGGTTGCACTGTTGCAGGAGCAGGGAAAAACTGAACAAGCAAAGAAAGATTTAGGTAATATGCAAAATTGACAAATTATAGCTTCATTTTTGTGAAATTTGCGTTTGCGTTTGTGTTTCGCATCCTATTCTATTGTGATTTCAAGTGTTGGTGGATTGATATTGTATCTGTTTCTTGCAAGATCTAAGCATATGTTTATTCAAGAATAATCATGATCAATGATGATGATGCAAGACTCAATGAAAAGGAAGAGAGTGAAAAAATTGGGCCATATAAAAGCTTCAAACTTTTGAATAGTTCAAGCTTCATCATCCACCTCTCATTGTATGGAACATTTCATTGTCATTTTCGTAGTTTGACTGAACCAGAACATGTCATTGTCATTTTCTTGTCATTTTAACTGTCCTAATATCATTGATTGCAGCTACAAATTCTGTATGCAGATTTAATATTGATGGAAGACTTGTTGCATTGAGGAAGCCATGCTGGAAATTTGTTTGAAGTTGTGCACTTTGATGAAATGTTGATGAACTATTTTAATTTTAAGTTATTTGTTTCCGTTTGAGACTTTCAATTCATTTTAGTTTACTGCAAATTGATGCAACTGCATTGTTCTGGATGGACTATGGACAATCTATTGCTTATTTTTATTTGCTGCAGTTTGCTGGAATATGTATAATTTTATATTGTTGCATACTTGCAGCTTTGCATTGTTCTACAGTTTTGCAGTTTGTTACTTGGTTCTATTGAATTATTGTTTGATAGTTAGTTGCTTTCATGAGTTTCATGCTTTGATAGTTTGAGAATTATTGGAAATTGTTGATTTGCAATTATGATGTTGAATTGTTGATTGTTATATATGTAGATAATGTTGAGCATGAATGAGTGAATAGATTGTGGCATTGTGCAATGTTGAGTGTGTGTCTGGAAAATAGGAAACAGGAAACTAAAAATGGCTGGAAAGTAGTATTTCATGCCAAACTAACAGTTTGGTTAACATAGGAACCGGGGAACTGTAGAACTGAAGAACCGAACTAGGAACCGAAAACCGACCCGACCATAGTCGGTTCAGTTCTACCTCGGTTCTTGATCCCGAAAACAGCAAATCCGAACCGATAAGCAATAGTCGGTTTCGGTTTCGGGTTGAGTACTGCAAACTGCAGAACCGACCCGAGGCCAGCCCTAAATAATTTTATGACCCTAATATCTACATGTAATCTGATGAATCAAAGTACTCAATTCAATTTATATATATATATATATATATACATATTTTATCCAGAGCGGAGGTCCGCTTTGAAATTTACGGAGTGAACTTCGAGTTTTGGGTCACTTTTAGGTCGCATATCCGCATCTCGACCGTTCAGTTTTTAGGTACTAGTGTATAGATCATCTCTGAAAATTTTCAGCCAAATTGATGATCGTTAAGGTATCTAACTCGCTTAAATCAATTGACGAACTGAATCTGTTCAACCTGAACTGTAATAGCTTTAAGGCAGTTATCAATGCCTTAACGGTCATCAATTTGGCTGAAAATTTGCAGAGATGATATATATATATATATATTTAAAAAGAAAGAAAGAATTTTGTTATTGATTGTATCTTAAACAATGACATGTAGAACAAACTCCAGAGTAGTTGAACCATCCATCGTAAAACAGTGAAATCAAATCTATGACTAGTTAACGTACATGTGCGCTGCAAGATTAATTGGAGCTTCTATTGGTATATACCGTATATTGAATACCCACAAAAGGCAACTCATGCAACAAAGCTTTTATATCTGGATAAATCTTAGGTTCTATTGAGAATATTATGTAATTAAGAATAGATTTCTTGTATCTTTAGGAAATCATGTACAGTAGGATTATGACCGTATCCCTAGATTATAGGTTTTTCTTGTTCATCAAGGTTGTATGTCTGTATATATTGGTGATTATCAATAGAAGGAACATCAATTCAATCACAATTATAACTCTTTAGGTTCACCCCTGGGGTGAACGAGCATATTCACCATTTATTGTGATTAATGTATTTTTATTTTAGGGAATCGATATTTGAGAGAAAATCACTGTGTATTTTCATTGATAATATGGGCCTCTTTATATAGAGGATTACAATGCATAAAATCCGAATCATACAAGGAAATGTAATCATACATTAAATAGGAATATCTAGATCCTTCTAATTAAACCATATTACTATTAGGTCAAGTAACCTAGGGTTTGGACCAGAATAGGGATTTACTTGAACACTCCCCCTTATATCGCCAAACGTGGTGCTTCTCTCGTTGCCTCGCTAAAAACCTTGCCGAGTAACAAAATCCAATGGGACAAAAATAACCTCGATCGAAGGGGAAAAATAACACAACACACTAGGGTTGGGCTCGGGTCGGGTCGGGCCCGAAATTTGGTAAAACCGAGACCGAGCCCGAAACACTCGGTTCGGACCGGTTCGGGCTTTTTCGAAAATGAAAACCGACATAAACCGATCCCAAACGGGCCAGTTCGGGCTTCGGGCTTTTCGGGCCCAATATGCAAAATACACAAAATTTGGTTAGAGGCAAGGTTCGAACCCTTTACCTCTTGCACCAAATCCTTGGTCCCAACCACTGGAGCATGAGACACTCTCAGAACATTATGTTCAACGTTTATATTTATTTGCCCTGAGCGGTTGGAATAAAACAAAACAAGACAAAAGGCTCTGCCCTCTTTTACTTTATACTATCTCTTTCTTTTCTGGTCTTCTTCGACACTTTCTTCTTCTTCTCATGCAGTTCTATACTTCTATTCATTAATTCATATATTCTTCTTCTTCTTCTTCTTTGCTTTTTTCTTTCCTTCCTCCCTCTTTCATTTCTAGTCTTCTTCGACACTTCTTATTCATCTTCTTCTGCACTTCTATTCATATAAATATATACATATATATATATATATATATATATATATATTTTCTTCCTCCTCAATCCCCATTATGTAGTTCGTCGGTGGTGCGTTGGATGGAGGGAGACTAGGAGAGTGAAGAGGGGGGTTCGGTTAGGAGGAGTGAGGATTGGAGATCGAGACCAGAGCAGGAGCTGAATACCGAGACCGGAGCAGGAGCTGGTAATGGAAGGAGAGAGAGATAGACAACTCAGATCTGAAATTTGGGGCTGAGAGAGTGAGAGGGAGATTTCATCAGATCTGAAATTTGGGGCTGAGGTCGATACAAGCAAAGTCGCAAAGAGAGGGAGGCTGAGGTTGAGTTAGTGGACTGGAAGACACCGAGGCCTTTAGGGTTGTGTATTTTTTTTTTAAATATTTAACTTATTATTATAACACCCAATCATGGACTGACATGTGGCATGTGCTACAGTATTCGGTCGGTTCGGGCTTTCGGGCCCTGAAAATATGAAATCCGAGACCGAACCGATTACATGAATTTGGGTTGGGCTTTAGACCGAACCGAAAATTTCTATTCTAAAACCGAACCGATTCGGTCTTTTTTCCTCGGTTCGGGTCGGGTCCTCGGTCTTTCGGGTCCGGACGCCCATCCCTACAACACACCCTTCACATTTCGAGACCATACATGTAGACACCTCCCCCTGATGTCTGCATCTCCCTCTGATGACAACAGTCATGGGAGTTCGGATAACTTTCGCAAACGATGCTACCAACATGTTTCTCGAAAGTGGAATTTAGGCAATGACTTAGTGAGCAAGTCTGCCATACTCTCCTCAGATTGAACCTAGTTCGCTTTGATCTTGAGGAGCGTCTGTTGTTGTTGATTATGTTTGGTGTTGTAGCTTTTGATGTAGTCTTGCTTCATTTGTTCAAAATAAGCAGTATATCCTATATGCTCGTAGGCTCATCTATGGTAGACTTCAAACCACAATTATTCGAACATGCGTAATTATGGATCTAATCCATAAACATTCATGAACTACTTTGTGAAGAGCAATAATCTCTGCATGGTTCAAAGATATAGCGACTAGGGTCTGTTCTGTAGACCTCTAAGATATCACGGTATTTACCCATGGTGAACACTTAACCAGTTTGGGAATGACCTTTGTATGGGTCAGAGAGATACCCAACATCAACAAAACCTTCCAAAACACATGTCGTTTTAGGGTGGGGATAGTGAACGCAGGCCAGTGTTGGCGGTATTCCTGGTGTGTGATGGGTCCGAATCCATCATCTCTCTGAAGGGATAGAACAAGCTCATATCAATCGTACATCTCAAGTATTGAAAGATATCTTTTTCCACCAATCTAATGGGGTCGCGTTGGCGCATAGCTATATCTAGCTAACAAGTTCACTGCAAATGAGATGTTCGGTCTTATACATTGGGGTAAGTACAATAATGCGCCTATTGTACACTTTTGCCTCTAGCACATCTTCGTCATCATTTTTAGACGAAAATGATCATATTTAGGATCAAGACTACTAACGATCATGGGGGTGCTTGGAGGCTTGACCTTGTCAAAATGCCTAAGCATCTATCAACATGATGCTCAAGTTCCAAACCGAGATATAATCATGTTCTCCCAAAATCCTTCATCTCAAACTCGGATTTCAAGTGTTCAGCGGTTTCCCTTAACTCTTTAAGGGCTTCCAATGAAGATCATGTCCAACATAAACCACGATAGAATCCGAAACTTGTTATGGAAATGCATAGGCATATCCCTTCCTAATCAAGTAGTCACTTCAGTGAGCGTTTCAACCTCTTTGTAAACGAGCTCCGTGGTCTAGAGCCACTTGACTTGGTAAATGAAGTTCACCATGAACCTTCATGTATATTCCGTATCTAGATCCCCATAGAAATACGTAGTGACCACATTTGTAAGCTGCATAATCAGTTATTCGGAAACTACCAAACTGACAGGGTAGTGGAGTGCAATGACATCCATTACGAGAGAATATGTCTCATCGTAGTCAATTCCAAGGTGTTTTGTGAGAAGCCTTGCGCCATAAGGTGAGATTGCCATATCTTTCTCTCATCACGCTTTCTAACGAAGACCCATTAGTCAATAGGTTTTATGTTTGGAGGTGTTGGCATCACTGGCTCGAAAACCTTCCTCTTCGTTAGAGAACCCATCTTAACCTGGATCACATCTTTCCATTTAGGCCAAATTTCTCTACTTTGACATTCATTCATCAACGGAGTGTGGTTCGATATCATCTGACTCAACAAACTCATGCGCAACAAAATTCTCAACTACATCATCAGTTATGATGGAGTTTCTATCCCACGTCTCACGTACACTAGTGTAGTTTTCATAGAGCTCTATATTCTCAGGAATAGGTTCTGACGTTGAGGCGTCCCCCAACGATAACCATAACCCGGAAGATACTCATAAGACAGATTCTGAGTCTTGATGATCAAAGGATTGGAATGTGCCACGCATCCTAGCTGGGGCCATGGCCTATAACGCTAGAGTGCCACTCTTTTTGGCATTGGCACTATGCCTACCTCCATGTAGGGTGGTGATACGTCTTCTCGTAGGGTCGTCCTTCCTTGCAGGCTTGTTTGCAGCATGTTTGTGTGATCTCGTCACTTTAACCGGAATCGAGATGAGACATAGTGGGGACAGACTACGACAATTCCTGTGTTCCTGCTGAACATTCGTGTTCTTATCTCCCCCTAACGATGGGAAAACTATCTCATTAAAGTGACATTCGCAAATCTAGTGGTAAGGAGATTGCCTAGCAAGGGCATTGAGTGGCTGACGATTGTTGGAATCTCAAATCCAACGTAGTTGCCCATTCATCTGTAAGGACCCATCATAGTGCATTGTGGCGGTGCAATTGGCACATAAATGGCTCACTCAAATATGCGTAAGTACGATACTCGTACCCAGTCACTAGCTGTAACGCAAAGGTAGATTGAGTGGCGGTGGGTTGTAGACGAATTAGCATAGCTGCATGCGATATTGCATCACCCTAAGCGGATATAAGGAGATTGGTGTGCATTACCAATGTCCTGACCCATCATAGTCATTTCCACGAGACTATTTGGGTGTGTGCATGAGAATATGATGTCCAACATCAGTCCCAATGCAATACCCATCGAAAGTCTTCGATGTAAACTCTCTAGCATCGTCAAGTCCAATTGACGGAATATGATGATCCAGGGAGTGAGCATGTTGTTGTATGATATTTGCTAGGAGTGTAGCATAAACAACATTTACAAGTGGACAATGGCACAACACGTGACCAGCGTGTTTGCGTGTCAACCAACATCATGAGATATTTAAACGTCCGCAAGTTGGTTGAACTAGTCCACAGAATCCCTACGGATTCTATGTAAGAACATAATGAGTATTTTCATATCCTTTGCATAGGACGGTCTCAGTCCTAATTTTCTTAAGGAACGGGCTTTGTAAAACGAGCGAGAGAGGCTTTAGAAGCAACCAATGAGAATTTTAGTTGGGTCTGAGCGTCTGAAACGCTATTTGAAGCAAGTTGGTGATTGAAACATCACCTAGGGTGCCATCATCATGATGGACGCTATCCATGGTGTCATAGATAGGGACTGCACCAGCCCTAGGCTAGTGGTGGACGGAGGCGGTGCTCTAGGCAGCAGCGTCGGTCACACTTAATCCAGGAATCAACTTTTGATTCATGCTTCATTTCTCTCGAGAGAAAGGATGTCCATGTGAAGTCTTTAGTAGACGAAGCATTATATCATGACCAGGATGACCTATCCTGTAGTGACAAAGTCAATATGTGTCTAAATCCAAGAGATCTTCTCTCATAACTTCATTGGATTTAATAGCTCGAATAGTGACATAGAGTCCACTAGAGAGACACATAAACTTCTCTAAGATGCGCCTTTGTTCACAATCGTTAGAGTTATTGCAAAGGAACTCATTTCCGTTCTCTACACGAGATTTTGCATGGAGTCAGTTGGCTATTCATAGGTGCGATTTGCCCTAGCTAGGAGCGTAGAGAGTTTATGTGACAGTAATTAAGGTGCCATTTAGCAAGTGGAACTTGGGCTATTCCATGTCCTTGAATTAATACTGATGACCCAGCCATCGTAGTCACAAAGTAATATGCTTAGAATCAAAATTGAGTCATAATGGAAAGAACTCGAAATTTTATTCATAAGCCAACGGAATACATCATTGTCTCTTTTACTAAATAAAATCTAATCCAAAATGCTAGCTAATGCAAAACGATGGTAGTCGTCTATCTTCTTTGGTTAGTTCCAAAATAAATGTGACCAGGTGAGTAGGGAGATGTCAGTGGAGTAATGCTCGCTTAAGTTCCACTAATCTCAGAACCTTCCCAGACATCACACTTAATTTGGGTGAGCCTACTTTGAAGAAAGACTAAACCATTGGCATCTACTACAAAGTATATGGCTATTGGTTCTTACATCTCTTGGAAAAATATAGACTTAAATAGAATTGGCGATCTATTGATCCCAGCCAGATTTGTAGTCTTCAACCCTTCACTCTAGATCATCTTCTTGATCTTCTTGTTCCACATAGTAAACTTCTCTTGCTTTACAATATGCTTTGTAGGCGGTGACAATTTCTTCACGAGCTCTACAAATGTGTGCCCAATGTTCAGACACTCCACATCGAGAATATACATCTCTTTGCTCAAACACCATTGATTGAGGCGCTTTGAAAGCATCATTTAGATGGCTCTGAGTGTTGGTGGCGCCAACAACACGGCCAGAGGCATTGCCTCCCTCTCTCTTTCCACGTTGACATCTTCGGTTCTGTGTTCGCCTATTTTGGCGATTACCTTCCTAAGTAGAGCAATTATATGGACTAGAACATCCAGAAGTATCCCTAAGGTTAGGGTTTCAGTCTTGGCGCCTTCTCTTAGGGGCGCGATTATAATTGGATTCCAAAATATGCTCTATTTCCGCGGATCTCGAATTATAGTTCTTCACAAGGATATTGTCATGCTTTTCAGCGACATTCATAGCTCCAATGAGCTCATGAAACCTTGTGATCCGTCCTGCAGTAACATCAATTCGATAGTTCTTAGCAACCATCAATGCAGACACAAGAAAGCTAGAGAGAGTCTTCTCAATCAACATCGCATTTGTGATCTCTTTACCACAGAATTTCATTAAGAATTTAATGCGAAGTGCTCCTGAGTTGTAGTTAAGAACTGACTTGAAATCACAGAAGCAGAGACTATGCCATCTCACTTCTAGGTGAGGAAGCAGGGAGTCACGGACGTTGCCAAATCTTTCTTCGAGTGAGACCCACTGCCTTCTGGGGTCTTCTTCATTCATACACTCGTACTAGAGCGAATCATCCATATGACGAGTCATTAGGATGATGGCTAGCTTAAGCTTGCTCAATAGTTAGCACGTCCTGGCTAGGCTCGAGAATCGTATCCAGGATTCCATCGGCCTTAAGATGCTGGCGGACATCACGAACCCACTTGTGATATCCAGAGCCAGTTTTTCCCAATGGAGCAAAGTCCAATTTATTCAGGTTACTCATCCTGAAAGAGAACAAGAAATTAGGGTTAGTTTTGGAGCGTAAAAGGCTACCACGAAAATATATAAAAATTTCTGAGCATAGTCGCTTTCAAGAAATTTGGGAATTTCCGAGCGTAGTCACTTCCAAGAAATTCGATTCCAAGAGGGGTTAGATTAGATCGAAACAATGATGTTTGTGGTCGATCATTTTATCTCCACAAACTCTAAGTTTGGAGGACTCTACGAGCTCCAAGCTTGGAGTGAGCACGAACCCCCACAGTTCGACTATTTGGTCTCCCCTATGAAGAAGAAAAGGGGGGCAGAAAAAGAGAGGTTGCAAGTCCCCGAGAAAAGAAGAAAAGAATGAAAAACTTCAAAAAGGGGAAATTTTAGAAAAGTTTACCTTAAAATATAGCCGGAAAAGTTGGTGAAGATGGCCTGAAAAAGGTCTCCGGGGGTCACCGGAAAAGTTTCCTTAAACAAGTAGTGGTCGGAGCTAGGCTGGGTTATGCGGGGCTGTGCGGAGCTGCTGCAGGGGCTGTGCAGGCCTGCGCGCAGGTGTTGGCAGCAGGTGCAGGGGCTCTCAGCAGATGTCGGCAGGTGTCGCTCAGGCTATCGACAGTTCTCGGCAGCTCCTCGACATGGCTCGCAAGGGCAGGCAGAAGGCAGGGGCCGGTCTGATTTTTCCGATGGCTGGTTCAGGTCTATTCCGGCCTGTTTCGATGGTTCCGCCGCCGGTTCTGGGCTCCTTGGGATTAGGGCTTCGATATGTGGGGCGGTGGTTGCCAGATTTTGAGGGTTACGAAATTAGGGTTTTCAGGGTTAGAGCTTCGTGCTGATAACGTGTTTTAGGAAATCGATATTTGAGAGAAAATCGTTGTGTATTTTCATTGATAATAGGGGCCTCTTTATATAAAGAATACAATGCATAGAATCCGAATCATACAAGGAAATGTAATCATACATTGAATATGAATATCTAGATCCTTCTAATTAAACCCTATTACCACCATTACCACTAGGTCAAGTAAGCTAGGGTTTGGGCCAGACACACAAATAGGGATTTACTTGAACAATTTTAATTTTATAATTTTCTAATCTAACCATTCATGTTGCATAATATCATATAAAGATTAGCTCTGTAAAAAATCAATTAAATTGAAGACATTTTAGTTATTCATTTCTATGAAATAAATGGACGGTTCATCATAATAGTAGTAAGTATTGTTAGAACAATCCATTTGTTTTATTCAATTAGATAATTAAATGATTTCTGATTTAATTGATTTTTTTAATTTATAGAGATTATCTTTAAAGGTTAATCTAAGATATGGACCGTTTGATGATAAAATTATTAAGTAAAAGTATGTTAATCGACAATACAGGTAAATATGCTCATTCACCCCAGAGGTGAACTTAAGAATTGCCCATATATCTTCTACCAAATTACCTAGCACTGAGAGGTTCTCCCCAGCATCACAAACAACCTTCACTGCCACCAAGCAATCATTTAGGACAATAACAGTAGAAAGTTCCAAAGCTTGTGGTAGTTTAAGCCCGTGCTTTGTACGTAGCTAGCAACTCAGCTTGGAATGTTGAGGCTACATGTTCCTTCGTATATGCAAACTCAGCTATAAACCACCATGGTCATTTTGAACAACACATCCCGTTGGCTTGTGGCTTAGATTAATAAGGTCATCAATTGTCTTTAATTTAGATTTTGGAATTTATCTCATTCACATATAAATATATGCCTTTTGTCACCAATTAAAATTTGAGAGAGAGAAGAAAGAGCCGTAGCTTTGACTTATTGAGACGTAGCCGCACCATGCCCCCCCCCCCTCCCCCCTCCCTCCATGTATTCTACTGTTTCACTAATTAAGGCTTGAGGGCAGCCGCATCGGCTCTTAATTCAAAAAATAAAAAATAAAAATCACCTTTTGTTTTGTTGATTTTTTTCTTGCGAGTGACAAAATATATATATTTAAGTAACTGTTTTTCTATTTGGTCTTTCTCTTTCCGTGAGTGTACTCAGGTGTAATTAAAATTTGGGTTTGAGTATTAAACACCTCAATCATAATCACTTTTTTTATATTAGTGGAATCACATCGCCGTCTTCACCCGTGAATGTAATCCGTTTTAGGGTGAACAACGTAAATTATGGCTTACGAATTTTTATGTTAATTTATCTTTTTCATGTTTTGACACTTCATACTTAACACTTCCGCACAACACATCTAGCACCACCATGACATAGAGAAGGGACAAAGCCACAAAGGCATCATCAGTGTTAAGCTGTAGCATTCCCGCCACTGGAGGTCAACGCCAAACTGGCCTCCCTACCAGACACTGAAGGAGTTGTTGTTCAGTTAGCTTAGCTTATGGGTTACTTGTTGTGTATGTTATTACTTTGGGGTTTAATGTGTTGCCCTTACAACACGAAATCCAAGCAAACCAGAATGATAAATAGAAGAAACTCACAATATTGACAACATGCATGAACAAAAAGATACAAGCTAGAAGAAGAAAGTGAAAAAACACAACAGATTTGTTGACGGGGTTCGACAAAGCCTACATCCCCAAAACAAACAGGACATAAAAATCCATCTTGCATTGTAACTCTCATAATAGCTAATTAGAACCATTCCCTGAATCAAATCCATAATGTCGATCAATAAGAACCAATAAATAGTATATTGAATCACCGTTATTCATTCTTATTTTCTAAATGATATGATGTAGTAACAAACGTAACTAGTAGCTTCAAAAAGCAACTAGAAAACACATGCAAGCATAATTACTCAAAGTTTCAAATCTTCTGAACAACAGACCACCTAACGAAAACACTCAAAACAGAATGACGGAAAAAAGAAAGTGCTGAACTCTAGGTGGTGTTTGAAATAGAAGCTGTGGCTTGTGTGGGGAACAAATGGAAGTGCTTTTGTCCAGATTTTCCGAACGTTGGATCTGCACTGTACTTGACAACCAAGAAGCCCAAGCCGATAGCGGAAAAGTGCTTTTTACGCGCTTTTATGATTACCGACAAGGCCCCAAGCCCGTTAGGTAATCATGCAGCTTTTGTTGTTGTTGCCGTTGGAAATTCACTCGCGCGTAGAACGCACTTTTCAAAAAACCAACGCTTCTACCAAAGCACTTAACTCTTCTAGCCTACGAATCATCTCCTACATTTCCCATAAAGACCTCAAACCCGGCAATATTAACGATGAAATAACTGAAAATTTGATCACGGCGATGGGTATTTCCGGAACTTCAAGATTTCGTTTTCGTTTGTAACGTACCCTTTACTTTTCTTATTTTTTTCCCTCTTGTCTCTATCCTGGGCTCTCTATAGCCGTGCTTCTTGGGTTGTCTCATCACACTGGGTCACTGGTTTCTCTCAACTCCCCCAACTGAGTGACCTCAAAAAACCAAAGCCAAACATCGTTCTTTGACTGCCCAAACGCTATCATTGACCAAAGGCTTCTTGGGTGTGTTAAAGTTTCGGCCTTTGTTTGTTTTCGATTGTGTTTGGGATTTCAGTTCAGTTGTCCGAGGGGGTCCGGAAATGGAGCCCGATAAAAGCGGCGTGAATGGGGGAGTGCCCGGGTCGGGTTTGCGGGCGGAGATCGACACGTCGGCGCCGTTTGAATCGGTGAAGGAGGCGGTGAGTCGATTCGGTGGAGTCGGGTACTGGAAACCCTCAAATGCTAATAAGTATTCGGAGCCTGAGGTATATAGCTAGTCTCTCATTAACTTTGTTTTTGTATCCAAACAATTTAAGATGGGATTTTGTTCGGATTAAGTTGACAATGGGTTTTTATTTAAGCAAAAAAACTGAGTGCATTGGGGTTTTGGCCCTACTGTTTGGGGTTTTATGAGGAAGTTTTGAGAGGAAATGTATGTTTATGTTTTTGAGTTTGGTTGTTTTGTTGCGCATTTTAAATTGTAGTGGTAATGCACTCTGATACTTGCATTGGAGCAGCGAAAGAGATGGAATTGCTTCTAAATGTAGTCGAAACTTTGAAAGGAATTTTTGTTTCTTAGTTTTATGAGGGAGTTTTGAGAGGAAATGTATGTTTATGTTTTTGAGTTTGGTTGTTGTGTTGCGCATTTTAAATTGTAGTGGTAATGCACTCTGATACTTGCATTGGAGCAGCGAAAGAGATGCAATTGCTTCTAAATGTAGTCGAAACTTTGAAAGGAATTTTTGTTTCTTAGTTTATGTGGAAAATTGTCCAGACTGTTTGTATGTGCCACTTTGTAATTTGTAATGGAAATGCTTGCACTAGCCGTCTGTTTGTGACATTGATGGAATCTATGGCTTTAATCCATAATGGAGTTTAAAATTTGGACTCTTTTGGAAGATACCCATGTCGAATAAATAGTGGACTATGATTGGCAACATTTTACACATTTCCTGATATGTTTATTTGGCTGTTTTCGTCCAGTGAAGATCTGCTTGTTTGTATTCCTTATAAAGCCAAATGAAGGCTGAATAAAGAATCTTGTAGGATTGTTTTTTATGGATTCATGTTTCTATTTCTAAGATTTGGTTGGATAAACTTCTGTTTTGTCTATCTTCTGTTTCGATCTTTCGCGAGTGGGAATGATCCACTGTGTGAAGTTGTGCACCCATGATTTTAAGTGCAGCTTCGAGGAGCTGATCATCCCAATATGTTTCCCTCGAAGGGAACGTTCATTGTTTGATAACCTAAAGCTCTGAACGGTTCACTTTGCTTCTGCTGATTTCTCTCACAGTAAAGTAGTGGCTTGTGCATCTGTATATATGTATCCCCTTCCATTTCTGAAGGCTGAATAAAGAATCTTGTAGGATTATTTTTTATGGATTCATGTTTCTATTTCTAAGATTTGGTTGGATAAACTTCTGTTTTGTCTATCTTCTGTTTCGATCTTTCGCGAGTGGGAATGATCCACTGTGTGAAGTTGTGCACCCATGATTTTAAGTGCAGCTTCGCGGAGCTGATCATCCCAATATGTTTCCCTCGAAGGGAACGTTCATTGTTTGATAACCTAAAGCTCTGAACGGTTCGCTTTGCTTCTGCTGATTTCTCTCACAGTAAAGTAGTGGCTTGTGCATCTGTATATATGTATCCCCTTCCATTTCTGAAATTGTCCAATAGTAGGCATGATTTCTTGTTCTTGTTTTTTGTGCTTTATAGCCGTATTGTGTGTTTAACTCGTTCCTAATTGCAGCATGACATGGAAGAGGTCGACACTGAAAAACTGGAGGAGCAGGCTTTACAGTTGGAGAAAGATCTCACTTTGAAAGAAAGGGAAACTCTTGATGTTCTAATAGAACTGGAACAAACCAAAAAGATTATTGATGAATTGAAGAAAAGGCTTCAGAAAGAAGTATCTGAAGTGGACCTCGAGACAGATGTAGGTAAGGACTACATGACTCCTGTGGTAAATGAAGCAGATAAGGAAAACCATGGGAACAATGGCAGCCATTGCAATGCACGGGAAGGTGTGAGCTCTTGTCCTTCTTCAGCACCAGGTTTAATCTTAATGGAATTGAAACAAGCTAAGGTGAACCTTACCAGGACTACTAGTGATCTTGCTGACATTCGGGCTTCCGTTGAAACATTCAACAAGAAATTAGAGAAGGAAAGAGTCGCACTTGAGAAGACCCGTGTCAGGTTAACTTCAAATTCTTTAAAAATGTTGTCTCTTGAAGAAGAGCTCAACCAAACAAAACAAAAGCTACAGTTGGCAAAGGATGCTGAATCTAAAGGTGCCCCTGATAAGTCTTTAGATATTTCAAAGGAGCTTCGACGACTGAGTTCTGAGACGGAGCAGTTCAAAAAAATGGCAGAAGCTGCCAAGTTAGAGGTTTCGAGAGCAACTTCCGAGATTGAGCAGACGAGAGGTAAGATAAAGACAGCTGAAATCAGGTTGGTTGCCGCGAGAAAGATGAAAGCAGCAGCTAGAGCTGCAGAAGCTTTTGCTCTTGCAGAAATTAAGGCTCTATCAAACCAGGAGAATTCATCTGGAGATGCATTGCAGAAACCTGAAGGAGTAACTCTTTCATTTGAAGAGTACTCAACCTTAACCCGCAAGGTTCGAGATGCAGAAGAGCTTTCTAAGAAGAGAGTAAGAGATGCCATGAAGCATGTTGATGATGCAAATGTATCGAAAACAGAAATCTTGAAGAAAGTAGAGGAAGCAACCGAGGAAGTCAAAACCAGTAAAAAGGCATTGGAAGAAGCACTGAACAGAGTGGAGGCTGCAAATAGGGGCAAGCTGGCAGTGGAAGAAGCTCTTCGCAAATGGAGATCCCAGCATGGTCAAAAAAGACGTTCTTCAGTACACAACTCTGCCAAGTTCAAGAATCCTTGCCCATCAAATCATGCCAGAGAGTTGCAATTGCGTGACGTAAATGGTCTGAATCTAGTTGGTGATGAATCAATGCCGGTTCTGAGGCCAACCTTATCAATCGGACAAATCCTAAGCAGGAAGTTGCTTATGCCTGAAGAGGATGAAATGGAACTGACCGAAAAGACACCTATAAAACAAAAGGTGTCACTGGGTCAGATGCTCAGCAAGCAAAACGGTGATCAACCCTCTTCTAAGAAGTTTGAGAAGGAAAGTGGTCTCAAGAATTTTTCTGCTAAAAGAAAGAAGTCCGGATTTGCTCGGTTCTCACTTCTTTTGACAAAGCAAAGCAGGAAGAAGAAGAAGCCAACTCCAGACTTGAAGTAATTTATCGTCCAGTCAATCAGCTGATCTCAATCAAGCACTGACATTTAGTTATGTATGCGTATGCTTGTGTTCCCTCTCCTCTGTCTCCGATTCTCCTTTCTTTAGAAACTGTTTTTACTTAGGTTGAAATTGTTTCTCAAACTGATGCATCTGTCAAGAATTTGTGTTGTTTGTGAAAATGTTTCTATCCTTGTTCGTTCCATTTGTTTCACTTTCGTTGATGCTAATGTTTAACTTATTGTTATAATACGAGTAAGTCTTCCTAAAAGTTGTACTAATGTTCAACTTCATATGGTGATCAATGTGCTTTATGATGGCCAATGACCAAAATTTGGGGCCATACACCAAACCTTGCCTTGACTTCATTTTCAAAGTTTTTGAGCTATCGGAACTCATGATATCAGAAAAGCGGGTAAAGGGGTATGTGATGTTAGTGCTGAGTTGGGTATATGAATAGGGTTCACTACTTTGTGCATAACTTTTTTTTTTTTTGGTCAAAGTTCTTTACTTCTTATGGTTACTGAAAGAGATGAAATCTGTTTTGCTATATGATATATTGATGATTCATGACCATAACAAACATTGTTTGGCATCATTTTGCAAGTTGGTAAAAAGCTATCCCAATTTTGAAATTAAAAAACAAGAGCAAGGGAATTGTGTGACTAAATCAATTGGGATCCATCCAAGCCCAAGCACTACAAATTTGACCAAAACAAAACCTAGCAACATATTTCATGTCAAACTAAATGGCATTATGCCTCAAAAGCCAAGAAGGTAGCTTAGCAAACTGCAAACTTTTACTAAAAGAAAAAGAAAAAGAAAGTGACTCATTTTATAACAGAAAATCCAAATACTTGTTCTATACAGACATAGTACACTTATTTTGGATTGACAAAAAACTCAAAAAAGACTGAAGAGTGATGTTTCCTTAGGAGTACACGTTGTATTTCTTGTGGAATCCGCATACTGAGAATCCTACTACCACAAGCATTCTAATTATTCATCTAAAAACGAAAAAAATAATTGAAGGATTTTCAAAAAACAAAAATCCAACCCAATCACACGAGGCCACAGTAGACACGTGGAGATGTATGAGAGGTAGTTTTGTAGGCTGGAAACCGCACTCGAATCTACGTGTTGCTTATCACATAGAAGCTTGACCCAGAAGGGTAGCTGTTGTATATAAGGAGCCAACAATCAAAGCAACAACGCTTCAACAATTCAACGCCTTCGTTTGTTCAACCCAACCCCAAATCCCAGGAACACCAATTTCAGGTAAATATCTGTCTCTCCGATTCCTCAGTATTTCAGTTACGCGCTTCTTCGTTTGCTTTGCCAAATATCATCGTAGGAACTTCAAATCTTGTCAAAAGTTCGATACTTTTGTTTCATGGTTTTGCTTCCCCACGTTTTCTCAGCCGCCAAACACCAAAGCTGAAATCTTTAAGACTTTGTTAGTATTCCCTATATTCTAATCAGTTTTTGATTCATTGAATTGCGAGATGATCAGTTGCTTATGTGATTGATAAAGACTCATGCTTTGATTGATTGGTGATTGATGTTCATAGCTGCTATTGCTTTTACTAGTTCATAAGTTATCAAAATCATGAATAGCTGATTCAAATAGTGTTGGGGAAAGAAGCAGAAGTTGAAGTTGCGGTAGATTTTAACAAGCTTACTTTGAAATAGGTGGGCTCTCTTGCACTTGATGTTATAGCTGCTATTGCTTATAACTGCATAATTCATCAAAATCATGAATTCAAAGAGTATTTGGGAAAGAAGTGAACATTGAGCTTAGGCAAATGTTTTACAATTGCTAGTGAGTACTGAATAAGGGGTTCCGGCCCTGACCCTAATACCGAGCCCTTATTGGGTTCAATAAGCCGGCCGGGCTGTAATCTTTCACCATAGTGTCTAACTTTTGCTTATGTAGAAGTAGATGAGATCTTGCAACACAACAGGATGCTATAACTTTCAACTTCACCAGTTTCTGCATTCGAATGAAGCCAGTAAACTATGTTTGACCCTCTTGTTGTTGAATCTTGTTTGCACCTTAAGCTCTCCTGTTAGTCTGTTACTAGTTCAAGATTATCTGACCAACACTTTTTTTGTTTTCTTTATATTGAGATGCTAGATTCTAATCATTTACGGTTTGCTATTGTTGGACATACTATGAATGTTTTTATACTGGTCTCTAATGTTATTGAGTGGAACTTCAGGCACCATGGATATGAGAGTTGGGTTCATAATTCTTTTTGTGCTGGGAGCTAGTTGGGCTTGTGATGCTAGACATGTGGTGGAGCTTAGTTTGTCAGGTAAAATCCAGTCATTGCCCATTTTGTCGTCCAAACTTCAAAAGTGACACGCTAACATTTCCTCCTATGAGAATGAAATCAGTACTTACATTCAAACTAAATAAGAGTTTAAAATCTAGTGTGTTATGCACATTTCAGTCTTTCTAGTGGACAAATCTCTTCCTTATACAATGAGTTGATTGCTTGATTAATACTGCTACGTCCTGGTTCTTGCAATGAATAACTTAATTGATACCTTTTCCTTCTGGATCAGTGCAAGAGGGGGAACCTCAAACTTTGAAAGAATTTTCTGGGAATGAAAATGTTTGCACATTATGTGAGGAGTTTGCATCTCAGGCACTTGATTACATCAGTGAAAACAAGACTCAGACTGAGATCATTGCAATTCTACATAACACCTGCTCTCAATTGAAATCTTTCAGCCAGCAGGTACTCTTTTTCTAGTTTCATTGATAGGTTTGTAGAATCATGGTAAATTAAAAGAATGTCAATGATTCCTGCCATCAAAAAATTGTTTCTATTAGTTGTTTGGCTGGGTGAGTGGTCTCAAATGGTATTTTGGTAAATACATTATGAATGATATTGATATGTTAGGTTGAACAATCTTGGATGCCTTCAGCATAAACAAAGTGTATGGTTTTGTAACTGAGCTATGAGTTTTTAGAGCTGTCATTTGTCAAGTATAACTGCACTGACTAGATAGCTGTAAGCGTTTGTACGCAGGATTTAGCACCATCTAAAACATTGGCATGAATCGCATGATTACTTTTTGCATTTTGCATTGATCAGCATATGTTATAGAACTGTAGATAAACTATGAGGGATTATATGTAGCATTTGGCACTGTGTAGCATTTGTATGGAATTAATTACTATAAGAAGCTTTCTGAGACAGTTCTGAATGTATTTTCTTTTTCTTTTTCTCTTATGGGACAGTGTGTCACTTTGGTGGACTACTATGCTCCTCTCTTCTTCCTAGAGGTTACCTCTGTAGAACCAGTTGATTTCTGTCGGAAGGTCAACCTATGTCAGCAAGTTGCAACATTTTCTTCGCAACTCCGTGAGGACAGCTGTGGATTATGCCACCGGGCTGTTTCAGAAGTATTAGCCAAGTTAAAAGATCCTGATACACAGGTCTCTACTTTCACCCATAATTATTAATTATAAAAGAAATATCCTTAAATAATCAGATTTTAATTACCATTTGCCCGATTTCCACTATCCACCCTCTGATCAAACAATTGCCTTTTGCTTTCTTTTGATCTCGTTGCCAGATTGGAATACTCTAATGTTTTAGTACGACATTATTTATTGGACATCTTCATTGCAGTAGCATTCAGAAATATCTTACAAGGGTAGTAGACAACTGAGATTCTTCTTTCTTTCTTTTTTGTCAGCTGGAGATCATTGAGATTCTTTTGAAGGCATGCAATTCTGTGGAGAACTATGTCAAGAAGGTAAGGACAGTTTTGAAAGTCGAAATCTATCGACTGTATTCATGGACATGTTGTTTAATTGGTCAATGAATCTAAAAATCAATATCCATGTGAGAATTTTATTGTTGTAGCATTAAGATCACCAAGTTTCTTTGTCATGGCCCTTCGGAACTCGTTAAGGAGACTTTCTCTAGTTTTCTTATTTGTTGGACATTTTTTTTATAACAGCAATAGGGGTTTATACATATTGGTTGTGTAAGGTTTACATAGTTGCGGTGGGAGGGATACAAACGTTGTTGAAATACAGTTACATGGTTAGTGGTAACACATTGTTGAAATAGCCATAAAGAGTTCCATAAGAATTCTTATTTGTTGGACATTGTAAAGGTAGGACGGGTGGGGATGGGCAATGCAAGCACGTCTCTTTTCTATGATTTCGGTGTTCCATTAGTTTCATTTAGACTCTAACATGCTATACTATTTGGCAGTGCAAGAGGATCGTTTTCCAGTATGGACCACTATTCCTTGTGAATGTAGAGGAGTACCTTGAGAAAACAGACATATGCACCGAACTTCACGCCTGTAATCCAAGCACAGTTAGTACGATGGAAGCATCATCGTTGGATATTGGATCCATGCGGGCCGACTCTTAGTCTTGGCAACAAAAGATATACTGGAATTGGAATGGTGCTAGTACCACACGCTAGTGTATTGTTACTTTCCTAGCTGTGCATGTGCGATCATATGCTTGTGACTGAAGACATGGTTGAACATTGGCTGTAAAAATTCGCCTACAAATTGTTGAATCCATCGTTGTAAAATATGTAAGATAAATTCGAATGCTTGCATGAAAATGTTTGATCCTCTAGTGCCGTCTCTTTTATCTATGATCTCAGTGTCTGCAGTGTTCTTCATCAGTGTCTGCAGTTGTGGTTGTAAAAGCGCTCGAAAATTACCCTTTTTTACCTAGAAATTGAAAACAAAACTTGCCGCTGGATTGCATGAATATCTACGTGTCTATGCCCACAGGGTACGGCCCCTACGTGTTACTGTAAATCTAAAATCGTTTCTTTGGTTCCGGCCGAGGCTTCAGAGTTGTGGTATTCCATGCAAGATGCTGGCAGAAATCGTGTCCCATGTATGTTGCGCATGTTTCTGGTTCACTGTCAACTTATCATCTAGATATTTGAAGTGCTTCACTATGCGTGTGATTGTTGCTCCTTAGGGTCCTAAAGTGTTGAATATTGCATGGACAAATTTTTGATAAAACATCTGTTTATGGCTTTGTGCCTAGTTCATTGGCAAAAGTGCTCGCTAAAATGGTATGAGAAAAAACGTATCCGGTACCCATCCTGATGACGCATTCGTCGTCAAAACTGAGATGCCAATGACAGTTTGTTGCCACAGGTGCTAAATAAAGATAATATAGGAGAGACTCTAACGAAAACTTTTAAAATGAGAACTTCATAAAAACTTTCTAATAAACGGTTGTGAGACCTGTTTGTCGATTACATTTCGGCAAATCAACCATTACATGTTCAAGTATGCATGAATAGATCACTTCTGAAAATTTTCTTCCAAATTGCTAATCTTTAAGGTACCAAACTATATCAACTTAATGGAAGAATCAAATCTATCAAATATGCACATTTCATATTCATATATGATAAATTACGAATATGAATGCCTTAACAATTATTATTTTGGTTGAAAATTTGTATAAATGATCTACTCATAAATATTTAATTATCTAACGGTAGATTTGCCAAAATGTGATTGAAAAGTGGGTCTCACAACAACTAATTAGAAAGCCCTTATGAAGTCCTCATTAGAGCCCCACCGATAATTTATATCCCACCTTTGCCGTTGATTTGTGAGTTGGCAAAAGTTTTTGCGGGAAAATAAAATAAAAATGTATATACCATCTTTGTGGGTGAATAATTTGTGGGTAAAAGTAGGAGTTAAGTCGAGTCCCATGACTCTTCTTTCTTCTTTTTATTTTTGGCAAGAAACAACTTTATCTCCTCAAAATCCACTCTCCATTTTACAATTCACACTCATTATTTCATTTTTTTTTGGTTAAATTTCTTATAAAAGACAAAATTTAAGTTACTAAAAAAGTAAATGAGGAGTGTAAATTGTAAAATAGGGAGTGTACTCTCCTTAATAAATTGTGGTATTTTGGAGATTTGGGAAGAATGATGGGTTTTTGGGTGGGTTTAAATGAAGATTAATTGATAGTTGAGGTGAGGCTTGTGGAGGCGGGTTGGATGATCAGTGAAACAACACAGAAGTTCGAGTTGGATGAACAGGTGAAATGTGATGGAACTAATATGTACTTGATCTCTAAGTAACAAATCTTATACTAATGGGGAATTCTAGGATCGAAACCAAGGAATACGCTAACTAACGTGATCATATGATTCTTGTTCATCTTTTCCCCATCAAGCTAAATTTAAAAGAGAATTGTAGATTAGAAAAATTCGTCTCTAGTATAAATTAGATAATCACTGCAGATGAGACATCCTACCCCAGAAGTTCTCCGCGGATTCACTGAGAAAGAAAAGGCCACTTCACTGAGAAAGAAGAGGCCACTTTGGCAAAATTCATACCCAAAACTCAAGAATTATGAGAGGTCTCCATTGTAACAGTTCTATTTGAAAAATTCTAATTTCAGAAGTATGGCATATTCAAAGTCTTTTTACCAGTGAGGATTTGATTAGATTTGACGGTGAAGTAATATAGCAGACGGTGTGTTATTGAGATGAGTAAGGATTCTTATTGACTTTCAATGTAGAGTCAACCTCTACGTACAGAAATCAGAAATGTAACGTGAGGTTCTTCCTACCATGAAAGGTACCACTCCCCAAGGGGATACCTAAAAGACTTTCAACGACGAAGAGTTTGGTGAAACGCCACACATATTCTGTAAATGAAGCACGACTTGAGGGAATTGTCTACATTTTTAGTGAACTTTATGTCTAACTAAGTTTGACGCCTACTGATTTTGAAGGCATCAATATCAACCAAGAATTTAATTAAATCTTATATTAATGGGGTAATTTAGGTTTGAAACAAAAGGAATATAATGATCCATCTCAAAGCGCAATTTCATAAGAGCTGGTCCTCATCATAGTTGTACGTTTACTAAACGCAACCATCATTGTATATGCTCCTCTTTGCGTATGGCTTGAAATGGTCACCTCTTTGTTTCTTTGATTATGTTATTGCATAACAGATTTTTTTTTTTTTTTGGAGAATGGAGCCAGTAGGCGAAAAGATATTCATCGAAAGTCAGAATAGGCCATTATATACTCTTCCGCTACCATAAATCAGACAAGAAGGTAGTGGTAGTACCCACAACGGTACATAGAAACATAGACCCACTCATTGTACAATCAATACGTAGACATAGCGGGAATCCCCCTTTGGTACTACGCCGGAGGCGCTAGAAGAATCCGGCCCACCTAACCTAACTCATAACCAATAAACCAAGTTGCTTAGAGACCTCAATTGGTGTACAACTAGATCCACTGAGAATTAAGTCGACAAGACCAGACCAAATGCAACAACTAGATGCACAACAGTGCCTAGACTGTCCCTGAAAAACGGAACCTTATTGTAAATAGACAAACTAAAAACATAGGGATGGGCTGAGAGCAAAACCCTAGCCCGTCAAATTACTGTCCCAAGAGGCTCCAAAAACAGGGCCACCCAATGCCCAACAGGGCGAGAGTGGCCCAAACCAACTTTCATCGCCAAACGCGTGCAGCAAGCACAGCAGCCCTTAGCCGCCACCGAACCCACGCCTGCTCTGGCAAGATTCCACCGACTTGAAACCGACACATACCCCACCAGCATTCCATGATTCCGCCGCCGAAGTCGAAACCGCCACGACACCAAGACCCAACGCCGCCCCGAAATCAAACCTGCCCCGACCCAGCGCCCTCAATCTGCAACGCCGTCGATATGCAAATGAGACCACCATGCAGCACCGCATGCACCCCCAGAGATTTCCATCTATCCGGAGCCGACAACCACCTGCAAAACATTCGAGCAAACACCTACACCAGAGCCTCTAGAACGCTAGCATCGAGTCCCATCCGGCAGCAGATCACGCCTCATTGGTGAGGCCAACGTGCCCGCCCAAATGCCATAGCTGTCGGCTTGCCGCAGGACGAGAGTACTTACTCAGTTGAAGCCGTCGCCGACCTTTCTAGGGTTTCCCCGAGAGAGAGAGAGAGAGAGAGAGAGAGAGAGAGAGAGAGAGAGAGAGAGAGAGAGAGAGAGAGAGAGAGAGAGAGAGAGAGAGAGAGAGAGAGAGAGCCGCTTAACTTTCTCCCTAGGCAAAAAATATTATTGCATAACAGATTTGAAAATTCATGTGTTCGAACTATTGTTTATGTGTTTGCCCTCGGATGAGCTGGTGCATCTTTCCTGCTTCAACATTAGAGGGAGATGGTCGACAATGATTGTGATTGCTTGTCTCTGGACTCTGGTCCAGAGCATAGGAGTTAGATGATACTTCAATTATTGGGCTTATAAGTTTAGGGTTTAGAGATAATATGTATCTGATTAGTGGTTGCCATACAAGAAGCTCACAATGAAAGCTCTTCGTTTGTCCCGTTCGGGTAAGGAGTGTCTTTGGTTTCACTTTCGCGAGACACCTAGAATTATCTAGGATGTGCAAGTCGCAGACTGCAGTATTTCTCGACCACGTTCAGGCTTCCCCTCTGTTGATGTTCTGAAGTCCGGCGGTAGCCGAACCTTGGTGCGACACAGGTTTGGTGGGCGGAACGCTACTTGGCCGACTTGATGATCTTTTCTAGCTGTCAGACGGAAGGCAGGGCGTCAGAGGGAGACCGCGCGGGGCGGTCTTCACTTCTCCGATGCCTAAGTCAGTCAAAACATATAGAAAGCATAGTCGAATAGGTATTGAATGCGTAAATCAAGGAGGAGAGAGGAGAGGACCTTTTTATAGGTGAGGAGAGGTCTGATCTTCTCTTTGTTTTCGATGTGGGACTGAAGTGCTTCAGTTCTCAGTTTTTGACTGACTTAGGCATCGGAGAAGTGAAGACCGCCCCGCGCGGTCTCCCTCTGACGCCCTGCCTTCCGTCTGACAGCTAGAAAAGATCATCAAGTCGGCCAAGTAGCGTTCCGCCCACCAAACCTGCGTCGCACCAAGGTTCGGCTACCGCCGGACTTCAGAACATCAACACCCTCCCCCGGCTGTGCTCTTTACCAATTAACAGTGAGAGATCAAGCTCTCATGAAGACTGAGTTTCAACCCTCTTTCTCAAACAAGAGACTTTTACTTGTAGGTTCCATTGCCGATGAAAGAGCCTCCACTGTATAAAATTAAAAAAGTCGTCCTATACTACTACTATACAATAGAAATGAGCCTCTCTCTGAACTCTCCCTATGAAACACGCACAAACTCTACTTGAGTGAACCGTTTGGGATGTTAATATTCAGTGACGGAGCCAGAATTTAACTTTAAGTGGGACACTTACAAAATATTAATACTTCATAATTTTTTTTTAAAATTAAAGTGATTTGTTGTAAATTGTCTAAAGCAATAAGCTAATAACTATATTAAATTTTTATAACTACATTAATTTTTTTGAAAATTTATTCAAAAGTAGAACTAAGTGTTAATAACTTAATATCCAAAAGAATAATATGTATTAAATATAAAATATTCAAACCCAAACAATAAAAACCAACCAGTGAGTTTCGAACCACTGGGCTAGGCATACCACATGGTAATTAAACAAACCAGCATATATATGTACCTTGACTACATACTTCCGAATTATAAAAAAATAAAAACTCAGTGGATCACAAGACCCACTGAGCCCCAACGTAGCTCCGCCACTGTTAATACTTGATCTCTAAGCTCATATCATCAGTACTCAGCAATTTGTTGAATCTTATATTAATTGGGGTTTTTAGGCCAAGGAAGGTGCCAGCCAACTTGATATTATTATTTTTTGTTCATCTTTTCCACCACAAGGCAAATTCATTACAAAAATTGTTCTCTGCTCTACATGATCTAGTGATTTACTCCATTAGAAATATCATTACGGATCGATGCGACATCCTACCCCGGCCAGAGTTCTCCAAGGATTCATTGAAAAACAAAAGCTATTTTGACTAAGTTCAATACCCATCACTTCAAAATTGATTTCTTACTTATTTTAAATACATATACTAAAAGCTAAACCCTCAAGAATTATGGAGGATGTCTCTAGAAGAAGACTATCTATTGATCCCACATGCAAGCTGAAGTTACTTAATATACTAAACCAAACCAAAAAACTCATTGACTTATACTAGCAACAAGACCAAGAAAAAAGACTTATACTAGCAACCTCTTACTTGGCATTGAAATGTCTTCTTTTGCAGGTGCACCCATTTCCTGGCCTCTTCAACAACTCAAAGCTTCGCGTTCCTCCTTCTCAAACATGGAAGGATAGAAGCTTATGTTAGCTAGTCTCTCTATTCGAAATTTTTGTGTACCAACAACGCTTACTTGATTTGATGACCTTTTTTTCTCAATTATATATCTTCCAAATATTCGGAGTACGTGCTTCAATATATATATACTAATTTTCCTCCACACATGCTCTGTATGTGTAAGTAATTTTTTTTCTTTAGAAAATAAAAATGAAGAGATAATGGAAGAAAATGATTATTGCAGAGAGAAATTAGTGAGAGGGAAAAGTGGGTTGTGAGATTTATTTTGTTTATTCTTATTAGTAAAAATATAATTTGTAATTGTCATAATTACTCTTGTGATTTAATTAATTTTTATAGAATTTTATTCTTTTAGGGTCATTTTTGTCAAAATTCTTGATTTTGGCTAACAAAGCATCTTTTCTTAATAATATTGTGTGTGTGTGTGTGTGTGTGTAGCTTAGATAATGTCGAAAATGTTCACCTGATCAGTTTTTGACCAAGAAAATAATGCTCAACCACCCCTGGATGTAAATCCAATGGCAGAGAGAATTATTATTAAGTTGAGGTGTTTTGTTTTGAACCCTTGGATGTAAATCTAAGGGTTATTGAGTATAAATTTTTTGGTCAGCAACTGACCAGGTGAACAGGTCTGTGGATAATGTACTTGTGAAATTGTTACCCTAGTACAAAAACAAAAAGTGCATCTGCGACACTAATTGTGCAACAGATACACTATGATGTCTTTATTATAAACATTTTTACCCACTATATCTATGCGAAACTATTTACTATATGGATTTAAATAACGTCGCATATATTGTCATATATACTGCTTATATCGCACATATTCGAGAAAAACAAAACCGAAATAGACCTGTTGTTTACATTAAACCTTATAGTATGTTCTAACTTGAAACATGCATGAGAAAAATAGTATTTTAATTAGGAGTTCGTTTATGCATTTAACATTATGCTCTATTGCTTTCTATTATGATCTCCAAATTCGAATCATATAGTGGTGGTGAAATTTTTTGAACTATCTTACATGTAGGATGCAATAGTTTTTTAGATGTGAAAAATAAGTCTCGATGACTCTGTCAAGTCAACCTCTGCAGAAATATAGCCAAGTGTTCATCCAACCAACCATCAAACTAACCCACCTCCCACGCGAAACATAATTTTAAGCGATGAAGGGCCATGTAAAGGAATGGAAGCACAACTTGATCGAAGGACTTACATTTTTGGTCAACTTCATATCTAACCAAGTTGGACGGACGCATACGCATTTTGAACTTTGAAGGCATCAACATCAAGTAACTAATTAATTGAATTTTATTCAATGGGAGAATTAATTAATTTAGGTCTGGAACCAAAGACTCGGAATATGCCAGACACCTTGTTCCACCACCTCAGAGGCTCAGATCTCATACTCATAAGAAAATTGTAGATTACAAAAAGTTGGTCTCTGCCTTACACGATTACTAAACTCAATTATCATCATTCCAGATGCGACATCCTACCCCAGAAGATTTCTTAGGGATTCATTAAAAATGAACAGACAAGTTTGGCACTTTGGCTTGAGCTTTGCCAAAGTTCATATAGCTCATCATTCATTTCAGGAATATCATATATTATATAATTAACTAAAACCTCGATCACAAGAGAATTATTAGAGGTTTCCAGAATCTTGTGGGAGACGATGGATATCCACGAGCTTAACCAAGTGAGTTAACAAGAGGCCAAAGACTAACAACGAGACCTCAAACGTGTATGGTAGGTATGCATCACCAGTTGAGACCTCAGAATTGAATGGCTGCGCGTTAGTACTTAGTACAACGACCCAGGAAGGTGAGACCTTACTAAATTCCAAATGATTCCCCGTCGTGCTGTCGTCTCCTCATTGGCTGGGGTGTGACACGTCGAAAGATGTGTTTTTTTTTTTTTCGACAAAGCAGTGAAGCACACGTCGAAAGATGTTGATGCATGAAGCTTCACAAGGCCTGCCTAATACCAAACCCTAAATTATCCGCACATGCCCCCAAATTTGAGTCAATTCCACTAATTTGAGCTTTGATTTTCGTCTACCACATATTTAAAACATGCTTTAGACTCTCTTAATAGAATAGGAGAAAAACCTTCATGATCTTCTATATATCTTGTGGAGTAAAAGCTCATTTCAAAATTAAAATCAATTTGGTTTCTTAAACGTTTTGGAGAAAATTAGATTTTGAATATAAACGGCAGGAAACAAATTGTAGTTGAAATCGATTAAGACTTGTGAATTGTTATTGTTTATAGATGTGTGATTTGATGACCCATCCATGCCAACCTAATATAACTTGGTATGATATGAATGGTTACCTTTCACCTGAAAAAGTAGAAATCATACATAGAGCTTTTATATGTAATTAATGACTAATGGTGGATGTCAACCTGAATTTTTCTTTAAAACCTTTTTAGGTAAGCAAATTGTGATTATAATTCTAACATTGTAAAGGTCATGGGTTCGATTCTCATTGACATATGTAAGGGTGGGGTGGGCTAAGGGTTTTAAAAAAAAAAAAAAAAAGCAAATTGTGATTACGTAGATGAACTGAATTAAGAACAAACTAGATGAACTGATTACGTAGATGAACTGAATTTTTGTTTAAAACCTTTTTAGGTAAGCAAATAATGGTAATCAAACGCGTCCGGTGAATATTAAAGGGGGCACCTTGCAAACCAATGATTAGCATATATATAAGTTTACATGTGGCACACAGAACATCTGGAAACCTCAGCTTAATTAGAGCAACTCCAATAGCTTCCCTATATCTTAATTTTTCTCCATTTTAGAGAAAAATTTGGTTGTTTTACTCCAACAGATTCCCTATAATTATCCCTAAAATAGAGATAGTGATGAGAGAGAAAACAAAATTCCCTATATTTACAATCTGTAAAATTTTAGGGAATGATTTAGGGAATAATTATGGAATCTCTAAAATAGAGAATCTGTTGGAGTTAAAGCATAAATCTTTTTGGAGCTTTTAATTGTTGCTTCCCTATAATAGAGAAATTATAGGGAAGCTGTTGGAGATGCTCTTAGGGGTTTATGCCACATTTTGATTAAATAAGGAACCCGATCAAGTTGAGAAGATTTCTTTTCTTTTCAATTTCACGCGTATATTTGTAATATAAAATATGTTCGTACAAAGGATTTCATAAATTTCGCAAAATGCTATGCCATATTTCGTTCGTGTCTTATTAAGTTGTTTTATATATTTAACGATCAACAAAAATTTTAAATAGTTCGGTTTTCTGCTGTAGACTCATTTCAAAAGTGGCGCCAATAACATTTTAGTTATTTTGGCTAAAATTTGACTAAAAACTAGTTAGCATTGCTAAAGCAACTAGCTTGTAGCGGATAACAAACGGTAAGTTATCATGTGAATGATACTAAAACTAAAACTGAACCATTAAAGTTTGTGTTGACCGTTAAAAGCTTAAAATCTATTAAGATCCATTAAGAAAATAATTAATTATGGTACCTAATTATATTTTCTCAAATAACATATATATTGTAAATGACAACCAAATTGACAAATCAAGACACCTATCTAAATCTTATAAAGTCAGGATATTTTTTCTTGAGAATTGAGATTTGGGGTTGCTATTGTGAAAATTGAGCAAGAAAATATGATAAATTAGAGAAATGTACCAGGATTTTTAATATATATTAGATAGAGAAACTCTACCATAAAAAAAAAATCTTTATATTAATGGGATCTTATCGTTTTAATGGATTTAACACTGAGTCGAATATTTAAAAATAATTTCATTATCGTGGAAATCTGATATGTAACCCGTCAGATCTTTAACTTTATTTCTTTGCTTTGTAATGTGATATTCTAGTTTTATGATCTTCTTTATTTATTTTATGTTTTGATTAAATATTATGTCTCACAGATGATATTGATGGTAGGACATTACATTTCTTTTTCCATAATTACGATTGTAATAATGACAATAAAAAAGAGAATGAGCAGTATTAATCTCATTATTGAAAGAGACAAAAAAGTAGTGAGAAAGATATTGAAATAATAATGGTTGGCGTAGGAGTCTAGAAAGTGAATGAGGGTATAAAGAAGAGGTGCGTGGCGCTCTTGGGCCAACACACATTTGGTTTTTCCTTCTAAGCTAGAAGCCAACTTCGCCAGAAACACTTCAACCTCTCGCAATTTTCAGTTTCTTCTTCCTTTCTTATCTACTTTCAACTCTGAGGATTGAGATTTCTTCCTCAAATCTAAGGTAAAGTTCAAATCTTTAATTCAATTCAATTCTAGTTTGTTCTTGTTGTTTGCTGCAAAATATGGAATTTTTGTTGAGTTTGGCAAATTGGTAGAGATTTTGTTTGTAATTTTCCGTATTTTCCTGTTTGGTTTCCTTGAAAATTGAGAATTGGGTTTTCCCTGTTTCTTTTGAGGATTGAGTTTTGTACAATCTTGATTCTCACAAGAAACAGATCAGTTGTGCTCTGTTCTGTTCATTCATGGTTCACCATGTAGGTTTTGAAGGTGTGCATATGTTTATGACATAGGACATAGGAGGTTATGTATATAAATTCAATACCATGTGAAAATATATAGACTTCCAAATTTTCCTTTAAGATGTATAGGTGCTAATTCCTGGCTTGCATATGCCAAAAGATGGATTCCTTAACAGTTGAAGTAACAAAATTCTCATTTTATCTTTTAAGATGTTGAAGTACATGTTAAAGTTCATAGCTTGCAATGAGAAAGTTATAGTAAAATTGTCAAAATATGCATTCAAATCTATGTGAAGTAACAAAATTCTCAATTTATTTCTAAGATGTGGACAACTTGCTAAAGTTGATAGCTTGCAGTGAGAGTGATATATATATATATAAGACCTGTCAAATTATGGCTAATTATCACATTTTTCAGTACCATGATTATTTATTCTGCAATATGTAGCAATTTTAAGCACGCAAAGGCTCATCTGTTTCCTTTTGGTTCTTTTTCAGGTGGAAATCTGATATATTTGTTAGGGAGTTGGAAACTTAGCTGATTGCTATTCAGTTTCTTGTCTGCATAAGTTTCAGCTACTCATCTTCTTCAGTTTTCTCGGGGTTATCAAAGAAGAAAACCTAGGGAATGCTGAAAGATGTGCTTCAAAGTTGAAAACTCTTCTTCAGTGATTGGTGAGAGTGTAGCTCTGTTTGAGCTGCCCTTGTTTACCAAGGATGAGATTGGACAAACTCACAGCCCATCTCGCTTGTGTGCTCAAATGCCGGCGGCAGTAGTCAATTTGAGGGGGTACCTCTTGTCAAAACATTATGTCGATGAGGACGGTTGATCTCATAGCCTTTTAGATTCTTGAGAATAGTTCCTATATCATATTCTAAGCTATCATATAGAAGTAACTTCTACTGTGTACAAGAATAGAAGTCGGGAATGGAAAACAAAGGGAGTGTGCTGATGCAGCGATATGAATTGGGTAGATTGTTAGGCCAAGGAACCTTTGCCAAGGTATACCATGCTAGGAACCTCAAAACTGGCATGAGTGTGGCCATAAAGATGATTGATAAAGAGAGGGTCTTGAAGGTCGGGATGATTGATCAGATCAAGCGTGAAATTTCTGTGATGCGATTGATTAGACATCCAAATGTGGTGGAGCTTTACGAGGTAATGGCCAGCAAAACCAAGATTTACTTTGTCATGGAGTATGTCAAAGGTGGTGAGCTCTTCAACAAGGTTTCCAAAGGCAAGCTAAAGGAGGATGATGCTAGAAAGTATTTTCAACAGCTCATCAGTGCTGTTGACTACTGCCACAGTAGAGGTGTATACCATCGTGATCTGAAACCGGAAAACCTACTTTTGGATGAGAATGGAAATCTAAAGGTTTCAGATTTCGGACTGAGTGCCCTTGGTGAATCCAAGCGCCAAGATGGATTGCTTCATACAACCTGTGGGACTCCTGCATATGTTGCCCCAGAAGTAATAAACAGGAAAGGCTATGATGGTGCCAAAGCTGACATTTGGTCGTGTGGGGTGATATTATATGTTCTATTGGCTGGCTATCTTCCATTTCATGATGCAAATCTGATGGAGTTGTATAGGAAGATTGGTAAGGGGGAATTCAAATTCCCTAACTGGTTTACTCCTGAAGTACGCAGGTTGCTGTCAAAGATATTCGACCCAAATCCAAATACTCGGATATCTTTGTCTAAAATAATGCAATCTTCTTGGTTCCGTAAGGGGCTGGTCCAAAAGCCTGCGATTGCTGAAGTACCAGTGAAAGAGCTATCCCCTCTGGATGCTGATGCCATTTTTGGACCTGGTGGAGATAACAATTCTGTGACAGAGGCAAAGCAAGAATTAGCGCAGAAGCCGTCTAACTTGAACGCTTTTGATATCATCTCCTACTCGGCTGGCTTTGACTTGTCTGGACTGTTTGAGGAGGCTGAACAGAAAAAAGAAGTGCGGTTTACATCCAACAAAACTGCTTCAACCATCATCAGCAAGCTGGAAGACATAGCCAAGCGTCTGAGACTTAAAATCAAGAAGAAGGATGGAGGGTTGTTGAGAATGGAAGGGTCCACGGAAGGCAGGAAGGGGGTTTTAGGTATTGAAACTGAGATCTTTGAGATCACCCCGTCTTTTCACTTGGTGGAGGTGAAGAAGTCTAGTGGAGATACATTAGAGTATCAGAAGGTCATGAAAAAGGAGGTGAGACCAGGTCTCAAGGACATTGTTTGGACTTGGCAAGGGGAGCAACAGCCGCAGCAACAAGAGCCACCACAACCAGAGCAGCAAGGGCAGCAAGAACAACCACCTTTGGTGCTCCCAGTTGAAGTCGTCTCTCCCCTGGAGGCATAATCCTAGCAAGGGACTTTGATTGTAGGGGATTTGATTGTAGTATTTCTTATTCTATTCTTGAGAAGCTTTAATCATTGTGACAATTACAAATTCCATTAATGCAAGAATTTGAATTTGTTTTCAACTTTGTGTGGGATGGTTGCAGATGAATGTATGTGAAATAATTTTTCATGTTACCTTGAAATATCAGATTCTAGTAAGCATTTATCTTTAGACAGCATCGAACAGGGTAAAGACTGATCAAATTTTCAGTGTCCTGTATTTTCATAACTATAATTGAGATGTTAACCTGAATACAAAGCTTACACAAGCAAATCAGTACAACCCATCAGAGATTTAGAGCTACGAAGAAAAACCAATCCGAAAAATTAGCTAGTGAGAATGGACAGAAGACGAAGAAGACACCAAAGTTCTCCATAGGTAGCGTCCACTTGCCATGTCAACGCTTGTCCAAAACGCAGATCTCATAGCAGATGCAACCTTGCATGAGAAGGAGGGGGATGATGATGCATCTGGTTCTTGAAGACCATTATTAGAAGGTGCGCATATCTCCGAGTCATTTTCCGAGGCGATGTTTCTCAACAAGAAGAAACCGGCAAGCGTGGTAGACAAGAGTATCAATATGAACCGTAGGGGACACATTTTCTTTGCTTTGCACACAGGAAGTGAGTCTGAGTGAGAGAGACAGATGTGGTTGTAATGCAATGAATGTACAATATAAATCTAATGGGTGCCTTATATAGGCTCTAACCCATGACTAGAAATCCTATTTTTAGTGTAGAACCAGGAATAATAAAATAAACCGATAGACACTAAACTAGAATTTGATATTGAAACAAGAAACTTATTCTACTCCTATGATTATGAGGAAAATAATTCTAATAAACCGAAAAACTGCAGGAAAACTATCTTTAAAAAAAAAATTATGTTTCCTTTGCTTACGATGTTGCTTGTCAAGTTGAAGTCGTTTTGCATTATTGTGCGGTTGTGGTCGGTTTGTTTGAATGTTTCACGCGTACAGAGAATGTATTTCCACGCCTCCTTTGTTGACTCTGCTTCCTTTAATATATATATATATAAGATAATTAGCCGCTTTGTTAACAAACCGACCTTAGCTCAGTTGGTAGAGCGGAGGACTGTAGTGGGTTAAAGCCTGTCAGGTATCCTTAGGTCACTGGTTCGAATCCGGTAGGTCGGATTATTTTTCTAACCTTTTTCTTTTTTTCGCCCTGCTTTGCTATGAATGCATCACAATCGGAGTTTGGCAAAAATTTAAATAATTTTTTTTTTTTTGTAGAAATTAGACAGCATAATTCCTCAAAAAAAATTTTTTATTTGACGTTTCGGTAATCCATCAATTAGAACATAGAAGACGTTCTAAAAATCATACTCTATGTGATACCGGATAATTTTAAGAAAATAAAAAGTGTTAACAAAATTTAACAAGTTTCGGCCAACAATGTAGCTATAAATGGGCTGCGGACCTGCGATGGACTAGCCCATCTCAAATGTTAGAAAAACATTAATATCTGAAAATGAAATCCACAATCCTCCTTTCTTTTTCTAGTAAAGTAAATTTGGTCTTTAATAACTTAAACTTTGTCTTATAAACTCTTATAAGAACTTTAAAAAAAAAAAGTATGGATTGTAAAATGGATCACACTCCCCTTAATTTATAGCTTAATTTTAGTTTAATAATTTAAATATTCCTAAATTTTTAAATGTAGCCCATATGTTATAAAATATTTTAATTAGCCCACCTCATTCTAAAATTCTAACTCCACCCCTTAGTTTTACATGTCATGACATTTCACATGTGCTCTTATGTTAACATGTCAAATTAACCATGCAAATTGCAAAGTCCCACTTTTTATTTTTTATTTTTTTATTTTATTTTTTGGAATGAAGTTCCACTTTTATTCAAATTGTTATGTTTCTTAATTGTCAAATAAGAGAAACCACTCACATTCAGTGTGAACAACCAAGAATTTCCCATTAGAGACCTCGGCAAATTTAATCAAGTGGAAGCCAGTCTCTTTTTCAACTCAAAACTTATCAACTATCTGTCTATCTCTTATGTCTCCGCTGTTACATTTGATTTGCATCTTCTTCTTTTTTTAATTTTATTGTGGAACTTCTCTCAGTTATATTATTTATTTTATTAACTTGACATCACTTGAACTTATAGCTTGTTGATGGACACGTTAAATTTCTTTTATATTTATATTCATTTGATGCTATGATTAGTAAAAAGCCACATTTAAAATTTTAAACCAAGTCTCAGAATGGAGAAAAAAAAGAAAAAAAAACTCACACACCGAGTCTCGGAAATCGGAATGCTCAGAATGAACGACCAGTCTTGAAATAGAAACTAATGCACCATTATTTAAATCTCCCGACTAAATTATAATAACAATGGTGTCAAATAAAACCGGGTACTAAGTTCCACGAAATTACTTGACTAGTTGACTAAGTTCACTGAACAAATACAATAATGAATTTAATTAGTTTGGAAATTATTCTATGCACCGACGGTGTAAGTGTCTCAACCCTTATAAAATAATCTCAACCCTTGATATTTTTAATAAACAAAAAGTGTATTTAATGCAATCTAACCATTTATTTATGTTGGTGCAAGTGCACGGCGGTGCTCTGAATAATCTCTCGTTTTTCTTAATTAGTTAACGCAGACAATATAAGAAAAACACCTGTGTTGACAAGAAAGCCGAGAAAATTCAAATAAGTTCAATTAGGTTTAGAACTATCAGCAACTGGTAGATTGCCCATCCAAGTAGGAGGCAGCATTCCTGTTTGTTCATGAACAGTCTTGAACAATGGTGGCAACATCTTGTAAACTCCCGCAACCTCCTTCATAGCCGCATTGCCGCCGTCAGCACCACCCTCTCCGCCGTTGGTCCAGATGCTAATTTTCGGCTCAAGTCCCCGCACCGCCTCGCCATTAATACTAGCAATCTCTTGATATATCCCACGATTAATCATCAAGTAGTCTCTCACCGCTTCATAGTTGCCTCCCAATGAGTCCATAAGAGTGCGCAGGTACACACCTTCCGCTTGTCCAAGCACCACAAGTCCCTCGGCCTGTTTCTTCTTTGCATAAAGCTCTCCATCAGCTATTTTTGCCCGACCATAAAACTTGGCCTCGGCCATTGCTCTCTGCGCCTCAGCCTCTTTCTCCTTTTCGTAGAGAATTGCATCCGCGGCCTTCTGCTTTTGGTAGAGATTCCAATTCGCCTCTTGCGCCTTGGTCTCGGCCTCAACACTTGCCTTGCTCAAGAATTCAGCCTTGAGCTTCTCAGTCGTAGTCATAGCATTCATCATCTCCACATCCTTTTGCAGCTCGGCTTCTTTCAACGCCACTGCCTTCTCCGCCTCCACCTCCGCCACCTGCGCCTCCCTGGCCCACTCGGCCTTCTTCATCGCCAGCTCAGCATTCGCCTTTGCCACATCAGCTTCTCTTTGGTTCTCATAAATTTTAACCTCAGTGTTAACCCTAGCCTCCTCCTTCTTCCCCTCCCCTTGCCTTTGGGTAGATATGATCTTAGTCTCCGCGTCGATCTGCGCAGCATTCTGCAATGTCTTCCCTTGTCTGAGCTTAGAGCCCACCTCCCCCTTCATTTTAGCCTCGGCCACGTCGACCTTGGCCTGGTTGGCCGCCTCCATCTGTGTCTTCTGCCCCAAGTAACTGAAATACTCATGCCCTTCTACGTCCACCAATTGCTTCACATTGGCATTATAAATATAAAGACCGAACTGATCCAACTCCAGCTGAACCTTCTGGAACACCTCCTTTTTGAACTCTTTTGTACCTTTGAAGATCTGCTCCATGGTCATCGAGGCTGCGAGGACACGAGTCTCGCCCTCAATGACCCCCTGGACGAGCTCCTTGACGTGGCTGGAGTTCTTGTCGTGGGAGGAGATGAGCTTCGCGTACTTCTTAAGGGAGTCCTTGGCGTCGAAAGGGCCGATGGTGAAGACGGCGGGGAGGATGAAGGGGAGTTTTTCGGCGCTCATGGCTTGGACTTCGAAGGTGTAGTTGACAGGGGAGAGGTCGATGAAGGTGGAGGACTGCCCGGGGAGCACCCATGACTTTTTTCTGATCTTGATATCGTTTATTCCGAGACCGGTGATCACTAGATACTCATTAGCGCTTGCTACTCTATACATGGTAGACTGTATTAGGCCGCGGGTTTGGAATGTATCACTGTACTACTGTTTAAGGTTTTGAATGAAATCACTGGAAATTAACGATCTGATCGAGGTTCGCATGAGTTCTTCTGAAGTAGCTGGGAGATTATATAGAGGGTTCATGTTGAATTTATTTGTAGTTGATCGAGCTCTTGCCTCGTCAATTAGACTCCTAGTTTCTGAGAAACTGCGGACTTCACGATCATCAGAAAAGTGAGCTATTACCAATCAAACTTGACAGAGAAGAAAGCAAATCAAAATTAAAGACTACCCATTCTTTTTCTTTTTTTGGAAAAGAATTTAATGTACCATTTCGTATGGTGATCTACTACTCTATTTTGGTTTTTCTTTCTGGACTGAATTTCCTGATCTTTTCTTTTCTTTGGTAGAAGAATTTCCTGATCTTTTCGTTTGATAATTGAATCATTTTCTTTAACAAGGTCATCTGAATTTTCTCAATATGTGGGAATCAGGGAATGTTTCTTGTTTGCACGGTACGTTCTTGCTATTGTACGCGTACGGCGTACCTATTATTTCAACAATCAATTTCCCTTATTTTGGCTGACTTGTAGAAGTTTTCATTGAAAAATTATTGTTTATTTGCCAGAAACAATTGGCAAGTTTGTTCGCACTCAAATAGACTAGTCAAAATAAGGGCGTATGGTATTAGACTAGAAGAGTATGAGTGGGAAACGGTTCAGATGCTCAAATGACAATCGAGATAATTCTCTACCGGCTCTCTGTAATTTTATTGGCAACACTATTAGTATCAGCTAGAAAATACAATCATGACTGAATGCGCAAATAGGAAGGCGACAATACAATATTCAGGGAATCAAATTTGCTCACCACATAAACTCAATTGGTGATACCACCACTATATATGCAGCCACTACGTATAACTCTCACTAACTCTGGTTAACTGTTATTAATAATTATCTTCTTTTTTCTTTTAATATGTTTTTCTCTCACCACGGTTCATCCATATCTTTTCCTTTCTCTCTCTACTGTATTCTTTTTCTTCATCTTTGTTATTGATGAGAAAATTTTCTGAGTTCTACTCTTCCACTACCTCTTTGAGTCTCTGGTAATATGAATTTCAAGAAACTATCATTACTAATATGTTTTTCTTTTGTTTTATGGATTTCTAGATATTCCGATCTTTTTACGTCCTTCCGGTTTGTATTTTTTTTTTTTTTTCGGAGCTTTGAAAAAATTTGATGAATTGATGATGATCGAAATACCCAGAAATTACATAAACACAGAGTCACAGATGATCATATTTCCCATGAATTGATGATAATTGATGAACTGAAGTGCCCTTGGAGTATGCCCAGAAACCAACACACAAAAAAAGTGTGATGAATTGATGATAATCGAGATGGATTTTGGAAAGTAGTAGCAGAAGGAGAGAGTGGTTGAAAGAAGATGCGGCTCGCAAGAGAGAAGAAGATTTGTTTGGCAGGAATTAATTGCTTGACAGAGGATTGATTAAGAAAGAAGACGGCAGAACAGAGAAAAAAAGTGAAATCAATTGGGAAGGGATGAAACGCCGTTCTAAGAGATGAAGTATCTCTCTAAAAGAGTTATAAAACTGAAAATATTTTAACCAGAGTTAGTGAGAGTTACACGTGGCGGCTGCATAGTTTAGATGGTGAGCAAATTTGATTCCAATGATCAGTGAAGGCTCCTGACAACTACCTAACGATTGATTGAACCAAACTGTATCTCCCACAAGAAATCCGAGGAACCAGAGGGCCTGCAATATGATATTTCCTTGCTCTAAGGGCAGACAGCAGAACGGCTCAAAATGGACGAAGACCATAACCAAAAGGAAAGAGGAGAAGTGATGCTCCCGAAGGGACTAAAAAGTTTTACCTTTTGCTAAACTGCCAGGTGCTAACAAAGAGGGAGGAGCCAAGGGCTTTCCAAGAACTCAATGTCAAATCCCTTTACCTGTGAACAGATTGTGGAAAGGTCGAGGATTAGAACTATATATAGGAAGGAGTGAAGGCACTCCTTCAGCACTTGTTAGTATGATACAACACACCCGTTCACGGTTAAACAAAAGAGGACCAAGCACCATTCTGCAAATGTAGAATTTCCCCATAGATGTAATAACAACCCCCACCTCTAAAGAAAAAGAAACTAATGAATCAGGGCAGTGACACACCTAGCAGTTATCTAAGAGCATAAAAGCATGCATGTCACGTGTATTCCTATCCAAGCTAATGTAAGTAAACATCAATCTCCCTTATAAAGAAGAGCAGGAAGATACAATGCATTCAGTATTCTAAACTCTCCTCCAAAAGAGGCTATTTGCCTCCATTAGAGTACAGGAGGTGTGTTTTTTTAAGTCCCTCATCCTCTTTCTCATTCTGTTTTCAAACATAAGACCAAAGTGACTGTACATCTGGGGTTGGCGGATAAGGACCCCTGACATGAGGCCTCAGAACTGATTGCTTTCCAACACCTTCCCCTGCTGTACCCTGCACACCGCATTCAATCGATTCCTTCCTGCTAACAACAAACCACAGCAAACAACAATTAAGTCAACTCTATCCAAGCTGAACTAGAAACATTTCAAAAACAAAAAATTCTTACTCCCCAGATAAATCAAAACCAATTACAGCATCTCCCATCCTATTATTTGATTAAAATATGCACAAATGAAACCATCCAAAAAATTTATACAGGCTGATAATAGTGTGTGTTTGGGCCTATGGCACCTAGATGAACACCTTGCTAATACGGTAATAGCCCTTCTATCTCGTGACTTAGTAAGAAATCAAAGTTATCTTTTACATAAGCAAAAGAAGCAAAGAAGAGCAAACCCTAATGGGGCATGCTTATAACAGAATAAATACACGTCAGCTAAAGTAGAAATTGCATGCCCAAACACCATTATCAACTAGAACATCTAGCTATACTATTCATATCAGTTTTAAACTACAACATAAAGCAAAGCCAGTTGAATGATGGCTAAAGCAAAAAGTCACTACTTTCTTATCAGAAACCAGTATACCGACAACACAATAGCAAGACACGATGAAGCCAGCCAGCTTAGAACCAATTTGGAGCATCAAGTAGAACATGCAGCTATACCAATAGCAAGATATGATGAAGTGAGACAGCTTAGAACCAAGTTGGAGAATCAACTAGATCATGTAGCTATACTGCTCATATCACTTTCAACTTTTTGTTTTAAACCACAATAACAACGGAAAGCCAGTTGCATGATGGCTAAAGCAATCAGCCAGTACTTGGCGAAAGCAGTATGCAGAAGACACATTGGCAGACATCATTACGAGGACCAAATCAGGAAAGGACTTCAGAACCAACCAAATGCTTTGGAATAGTTGATAGCTCCAATAAAAGCTGGCTAAATCAGTGTCACTTATATAGTAGAATCTCCTGTTTCATTACAGGTTTATGAAGTGTAGCATTTTCATAAATTTCTTGAGCATCTTTGTGCTCCAAGGTCCAAACAAGTGTTATAGCCATATTCACTTGCCCTTTTCTCTATCATCATTTGTTTCTAGTTGAAATTCTTTGTTTTAAGCAAGAGCAAGCGTTCCTAGTACTACACCTCACCATTTTACAAGGCAACAGATAATCAATCATAAAAATTTAAAGAATAACATAGAGCAACTTTTCAAACCAGCAGTAAAATGTAAGATGGATGAAGTGAAATGCACTTACTTGGACCAGCCATTTCCTGGAGACAGCTCAAACGCATGATTGGTTGTAGATCTGCTGGGACTCGCAAAAAATCTTTCATTTTTAGTAGCTTCCTCTGAAGGTTTGACAGGATAATGGGTTTCAGCGGTTGACAATGGTGGAAAAAATGCTTTCTGTAACCAAGGATCATGATCACTTGAACCAGTCACAGGGCTAAATGTCCCACCATTATGCCCATTACCAAGGAATATGCTCTGATGCCGAGGAGAATGGGGGCCAGAAACAACCTGCTCTTCTGTTGAAAACAGTGACATATGAGATGAAGGGTGCACAAGATCATCCTTGTTGGATCTGTTCAGTTCAGAAGGTAAAAGCCAGCTGGCTGGGCCACCTGATAAACCTAGACCTTCCTGACCAAGAGGACAACTATTCCACATTTGCCACGTACCCTTATCATTTGCATTTGCATCATCTAGGGGTGGAGAATGCATATCCTGGGCCTTTGGTGTACTTGGAACACGATTACAATTATATTTTTCTCGTGACAAAGGTGACTCAATTGGAGATGGCTTGTTGAGATCAGAAGAAGCAGATACATTCTTTAATGTGCGAGGCCTCTCCAATCCCACATCCGTCACAAAGCCAGCCCCCATGTCTAACTGAAAATTATCAAGCGACTCGGAGACAGGCCCAAGCAAAGATACTGGATCGGGAACATAACATGGGTCTTCAAAAAGCTCTGGCTCTTCATGTATCGGTTCATGATGCCCTTCTCCAATGCGATGGAACATGGGTTCAACTGCAGGAGAAAAGCCTAAACTGCTGCTAGTGACTCCATTAGGAAAGGGAGATATAGTGAATGGTGATGGCAGACCAAAATTAATTGGATTGTCAAAAGATTGTATTGATGATGGTTGACCAGATATCACAGGAGTTTGTACTTCTGTTTGGGACTTTGCATTTGGTCTACTAATTACATTTACACTCGAGGATGCGGGAACGGATGATGAACGAGTAAATAATTGCTGCCATGATTTTTTTGGTGCTGTCCCTGGCTGTGATTCAGACTGAATCTGCATAAATTGGCTCAACATTGTAAAACTTATTTTATCCACTTACAATTTCTTATAATATGCCTAAAGTTATTACAAATGATAAGGCAACAAGTTTACTTTTTATCTTCTTCACTTAAAAATACCGACAGCATAGGTTTGGGTAAGTATTGATCACATTAGTGAATGCTCACAAAGTCAAGGCTAGCCTCATAGACGCATGGCATAATAGACATATTCGAGCAGATCGTACTATCTATAATATAAAAAAATTATTTGAGAACTTAGAACTAGGCAGGCAACTGAATAAAGAGGTACTAAAAACTGAAATTAAAATGAGGTATGCAGCAAGAAAACTTACAGGGCGGCTGATACTCTTATCATCTCCATTCATAAAAGGTCTAGCAGCTACGCGTTCAGGTGGAAATAAGTCTCTCTTGTGGGCAGGACTATGGACGTGATCCACGGAAATGCTAGATTTGGTTTCTTTTGTCACTGTAGTATTAGCACCCTTTCCAAAGAAACTACCTCCGCTGAATGCTTTTGAAGAAGAAAAAATTGTACCCCTCATGCGGTCCAGGTACCTAGATCCAGCATTTCCCCTCACTGAATTGTTTGCAGATAGATTCTTTGCACCATACCCCACCTCCATGCTTTGACCCTTGAGAAAATCTGTCCCAGATTTCTGAAGTTCCCGACGTTCATTGTCATTCTTCTTGTCAAAGTCCCGTTTCCGGTCACTCTCCTTACCTGCTCTCTTTTCCAACTCTTCTGCATCAGAATTGCTCTTGCTAGAACCCTTGTCTTTATCTTTCCTTCTATCCTGACGTTTCTTTTCTGCTTCCTTCTTACTATCTTTCTCCCTCAAAGGTGGCGATGTTTTCCCACGATCTCCTCTTTCAGCTTCCTTTTTCTCATCCCTAAGTCTCCTGCGTTCCTCCACCAACCTTGCAACTTCCTCCCTTTGCTTTCTCTCTTCCTCCTCTAAGAGCTCCTTCTCTATCCTAGCTTGTCTCTTTTCTTCAGCTTTTCTGCGTGCCTTTTCTCCTCTACTCTCTTGAAAGTTGACCCCATTCTCACCCCTCTTGGCCAACATTGCTTTATGCTCCGCATCAGATGCAGCATCATCTCCTGATGTACTAATCCTAAAAATCTTTCTCCCAAGCCATCTAACACTCAAGAAAAATGAGGTCAGTAGCTTGCAGGCAAAAATAACGACACCTGAATAAGACTTCTCTGCCAAACAATTCTCATCCCCTCCAAAAACACTACTCCCATCCTTCTTCCAGTAACTAGATTTCCCACCTATAGAACCACTGACCCAATTGCCATTCTCCAACCAATCTTGACCACACATCCATCCATTCTCAGACCACACCTTCCCATTCAATATCTTTCCGCCCTTTCCAACCAAATCCCTGATAATCCCCGAATTCGAAATTCCGATCCCAGGGAGCACAGGTAAGTCCAAAACCGGTCTCTTAGAAATATGTCCACAATACGAACACATAAACCGACCACCGCCAGGATTCTGATCCCTATACGGAGTCAAGCAATTCCTGCACCGCCTCGTTGCTGTTTTCCTCAGCTTCTGCAACTCTATCGCCTCAAACCTCTTCCTCTCCCTAAGCCTGGCATTGCGCCGCACCCTCCACGCCGAGAGCTGGGGCATCAAAATCTCGTACCAAAAGAGAGTAACCAAGAGCACAAAAACACAGGCGAGCCTGGGCGAAGTAATCTCGAATCGAAAAGCCGGCGGTAGAAGCTGAGAGAGAGCCCATAGTCCTATTAATGGAATAACTAACCAAGGAAGCATCGTAGCTACCCGGCGAGACCACTTCTGAATCACACAAAGTATACACATTATCCTCTACCCGTCGCCAATCTTCCCCCCCCCCTCCCCTCCCCAATTCACCAACCAAAACCCTAGAGATCAACTCTTCAATCCTCCCAAGCAATGCTCCCAACCAGAAACCCTAACCCTAATTCGCCGCACAAATCCAAAGCAGTTAGTTCCCTCAATGCTCCAACAACACTAGCACCACTAAAATCCCGTATCCCTTAACAGCACCGAAGAAAAAGACAATCATCCATCAATAACCGGCGGATGCACCGAGAAAGATTTCTAAACCAAATCAATTTTTTTTAGGGTTTTCAAAAAATAAAAAATAAAAAAATCCGAGCTGCTGCTGCGGCAAAATCAAAAATGGGTTGAGCGAGACTTACAGATTCGAAGTCCATGCCGCGACGATAATCAGAGAATGAGAGGCACAAAGTCCAAGGCGTTAACCGGAGCCGCCACTTCGGATTCGGATTTTCGGGTCGGTCCACGACGGCCGTGAAAGCTCGTTTGTTATGCGTTAACAGCGAAGAAGAGATTCTGATGAGGGAAAAAGATAAGAGAGATGGGAGAAGAAAAAGAGAGAAAGTAAGGAAAACAAATTATATAGGCAATGACTGGACCGGGCGGTTCGGCTAGCAGGGTTGATTGAACCGGGTTCGTAATGGTCGGTTAGGTGAATAGACTAATGGAGGGTTGTAATGTGTTAATACTTGAGAGGAATTTCTAGTACTTATCTTTAGGGGGAAAAAGGATAAAGACCAAAGTAATTAAGAGGGGTTTAATTAGAGTGGGGGATAAGTAATTAGAGGAAATTAAAACTATCAAAAGGGTTTTGGGGGTTATATTAATTGGATTTTAAATGATTGATGGGTGCATTTAGGGGAAGTGTGATTGGTGTGTGAATTGTTCTACATCCTAAATTAATTACCTTATTTACGTTTTTTTTTTTTTAGTCAAAGTTTGGCGCAAAGATTTTGACAGAGAAGGGTGTAGAGGCTACTTAGAACTGGATGGACTTGACTAGAATGTGAACTATATAAGAGTTTGAGCACAACAAAAAAAGATGTTATGAAAATTCATGAGAAATTCTTGGATTTCATGGATGCCTTATTATTTCCTTATTTTGGGTTTTGTTATTTGCTTTTCCTTTCCATGAGAGTAATTGTGAGGCTTATCTAATTTGAATGTTCAGTTGCTAAATATCACTAGCAAAACTATTTCCTTGCTTAATGTCTCGGTTTTTTCATTGCCCATTTATCTCTTAAATTAGTCAAAAATTGAGATTGGAAGGTATATCTTGCAATATCCATCTTTAGGTTAAGTCACTTCTAGTAATTAAGAGCCAATTAATATTTTTTATATTAGATAACGCGAGTCAATTAACATTTGGTAGAGTGAATAACGCATTTCTCCAACAAAATGTTAGTAGAGATCTTAAATTTCAACATTCCATCTCCAATTAGTTAAAACAAATTAACAACGATCGATGAGTATTGTGACTTATTTTGGGTTGTGGGTTTCATCAAAACATATCATGAAGTGAGAATCAAACATGTGCATAAGCATTTTTTTTTCTTTTTATTTGTCTTAAAAAAAATTATTTGGAACCTGCCTAAGCCGGCAAACGTCTTGAAGGGTTAATTAACCATGATGGAAGAACGAATTGGTCCAAGTTTGTCTTGACTAATCTGATGTCACTATGCATAAACTTCATTATCCATTCATTGACTAAGATTATAAGATAGAAGAATAAGAAAGAAAATTTTGAAAGATTGCTGATCTAGCATTCCTCAATCTCATGCTGAACTCAGTCAATCTGTTCAAGTATTCCCTGAGTGAAAAGCCCAATAGTAAGCAAAATGAAAGCCCAAGTAATGCCCTGATCAATTGATCAATGGGAATAGCAATGGATTAGAGCCTGCAAGTCCATAACCACTTTGGATGAACTTGTTCACCATCTCTGAACATAGTTTGTGAGCAATGAAACAAATATGTCGATCATCACTGGCACACTGGCAGCATCTCCTCATTAAGTTAAACTATCGGCAACACGAGCTCGATCTAGCACTGAATCCAAGCTATGCTTTTATATGTTGGAATTGGATGCTCGTTGATCTATTCGCAATTTCGCATTGTGATGTTATACGATCGATGATTCCTTTCTTAGGATCGAGCACCTACTTTTTTTTTCTTTTTAAAAAAAAAAAAGAGAATCAAAGGGTTTTACTCCTGCCCCTATAGTAACTCGAACCCATGACTTTGTACATAGGTAGTGGGTGCTCTAACCACTGAGCACCTACTTGATCACTTAGTTTTCTTATGTTTACGTTCCTCACAGCTGTAATGTTGTAGATTATGCTTGTACTCGGTTCAAACCAGAAAACGGTTTTAGCTAAGTGTGCACAGAACTACAATACTAAGAAGAATGTATAGACACCAAAATGTTATATTGTTCTGGTTGAAATATGGTGTCAGAGGTCCAAATCTCATTCTAAACATGCATACGATCAATTGACTGATTCATAGAAAAGCCAAGTTCATTGCTAAAGTTAAACAACAAGATTGAGAGAATAAATTGTTTGATATATCATTAAACTCATTCTGTGGTGTATATAAATAGATTATATCGTACTGTAACAATTATGTACTATTGTACTACACTACATATACAAGGTAAGTAGTTACAACAATATATTCCCTTGTAATCTATTCTTAATAGGGAACTATGACTCACGCTGACACTCCCTCTCAAGTTGGCGCATATACATCAACCATGCCCAACTTGCTTAGTGAGCCATAAAACGCATTCCTGTAAACTCTTTTGGTAAGTATATCTGCAAGTTGCTCTTCATTTAAGGAAAGCTAATAATTTTGGCATCTAGCTTCTCCTTTATAAAGTGACGATCAACCTCCACATGCTTAGTATGATCATGCTGTACTGGATTATGTGATATGTCAATAGCTGTCTTGTTGTCACAATACAACTGCATGGTACTTTTGAGTTTGAACCCAGATCATGTAACAGATTTCTCAGCCACAGCAATTCACACATTCCTTGAGTCGTACCTCTATACTCAGCCTCAGCACTAGAACGTGCCACAACTTTCTGTTTCTTACTCTTCCATGTAACCATATTACCTCCCACAAAGGTAAAGTAACCTGATGTCGACCTCTTGTCTATAATATTTCCAGCCCAATGAAGCCACAAACCTCAAGAATGTTGTTGTGTTTAGAAAACAGCACTCCCCTTCCTGGAGCTGACTTTAAGTACTTCAAAATTCGCATAACAGCATCCATGTGACTCTCACTCAGGTTATGCATGAACTGACTCACCACACTTACTGCATATGCAACATCGAGTCTAGTATGAGCCAAATAAATCAAGCGTCCAACCAACCTCTGATAGAGAGCTCGATCAGTAGGTACCTGATCTAGATACTCAGCTAAACAATGGTTCTGCTCAATAGGGGTATCAACATGTCTGCAATCCAACAAGTCTGTCTCTGTCAACAAGTCAAGAACGTACTTCCTCTGGCACAGATAGATTCATTTTCTCCCCCTGGCTACCTCAATTCCTAAGAAGTACTTAAGTTCACCCAAGTCCTTCATCTCAAACTCAGAGGCCAGCTGTCTCTGCAGTCTATCAATCTCAACAGTATCATTGCCAGTAATTACCATATCATCCACATAAATAATTAGAGCTGTTACCTTCCCTTGTTGATGCTTAAGGAATAAGGTATGGTCTGAGTTGCTCTGTCTGTAACCAACCTTCAGCATGAACTGTGAAAATCTCCCAAATCAAGCTCGAGGTGACTGTTTGAGACCATATAGAGATTTTCTCAATCTGCATACAAAATCACCAAGAGAAGCAACTACATACCCAGGTGGAAAGCTCATGTACACTTCCTCAGCTAACTCTCCGTGAAGAAATGTATTCTTGACATCAAACTATCGAAGTGGCCAGTTTAAACTAGCAGCAAATGAGAGCAAAACCCGAATAGTGTTCATCTTGGCAACAGGAGCAAATGTCTCATCGTAGTCTATACCATACGTCTGAGTAAACCCCTTTGCTACAAGGCGTGCTTTGTACCTATTCACTGATCCATGTACATTATGCTTCACGGTAAACACCTAACGACAATCTACAGCCTTCTTGCCTTGTGGTGGAGGCACAAGTTGCCAAGTATTGTTCTTCTGCAACGCCTCCATCTCTTCCTTCATTGCCTTCCTCCACTTTGGATCCCCCAACGCATCCTGCACTTTCTTAGGTACTGATACAGCAGATATTTAATTCACAAATTATTCATATGACTTAGACAACCTCCTAGTAGACATATAGTCGGCGACTGGGTATTTTGATTTGGCAGTGAGAGTAGGTTCATATTTTTTTGCTGATTGACCGCGAGTGGTCCTATTTGGTAACACATATTGCTCAACACTAGACTCACTACTACTATTACCAATGGATGGACATACCTCGAACGAATGATCTTCAGTACCAAGAAGCAGTGGGTCAGGGGTAAAAGTGATGGCAGGAGGGGCAGTTGTGTCTTTAACCTCATTCTAAGTGATTGAAACTAGCGCCTGGATATCTGGAGCTTATGTTGCGGGAGACGGCGACGAGCTAATAGTCTAAAATGGATCCGTCAAAATACATCCTGACTGTGTGATTTCTGCTCCTCCTTCTGATTCATCCCCCTCTCCATGATACAGCTCTTCAAAATATGAATTTTCCCCCTGGATAGCTGTCTCGGAAGAGGAAAAATAGCTCATGTCCTCGAAGAAAGTAACATCCGTAGTGACGTAGTACTTTCTGGTAGGTGGATGATAACACTTGTATTTTTGAGAGCCTCCGTAGCCAACAAACACACACTTAAGAGCTCGGGCATCCAACTTAGACCTCTGGTGTTTAGGAATATGAACAAAAACAACACAACCAAAGACACGAGCTGAAAGATTATGAAATGAATGTAATGAGACATGAGATGCAAGAACCTCAAATGGAATTTTGCCCTGAAGGACACTAGATGGAAGACGATTGATAAGATGAGAGGAAGCATGTATAGCATCGCCCCAAATATACTTAGGCATATGAGCACTAAAAAGAAGGGCACGAGTCATATCAAGTAAATGACGGTTTTTCCTTTCGGACACTCCATTTTTTTCTAGTGTTTGTGGACACGTGGTTTGGTGAACAATCCCATGAGTTTGAAAAAACTCTTGGAAAACATGATTAACATATTCTCCTCCATTGTCAGAATGAAGGACTTTAATGGTGTGATGGTATTGTGTTTGAATAAGAGTTCGAAAGGTTTGAAAGGCTGGAAAGACTTCATCTTTGGTTTTAAGAAGAGCAACCCATGACAGTCTCGTACAATCATCAATAAACAACACAAAGTATCTCATACCCGATACAGTAGGCTCTCTAGAAGGTCCCCAAACATCAGAATGAATCAACTCAAAATGAATAATACTTTTATTAGAAACACTAGGAGAATAAGAAGCATGATGACTCTTGGCCAAAAAAACATGTTTCACAATGGAAAACAGACTCATCCACAATAAATAGAGTAGGCATGGTTTTTCTCATAAGACTAAAAGATGGATGCCCTAAACGGCGATGCCACAACCAAATTTCACTTAGCTTATCAGAATTCGAAGTCAAAGTGGCGCGAGACTGTGCTCCTGGTTTCTCCCATGCGCATGTCTGATCCAGATGGAACAACCTACCCCTCAGATACCCCCGACTGATTATCTCTCTGGTGAGAAGATCCTGAAAAATTACATACATAGGATAAAAGGTTACATAACATTTAGACTCAATATTCAACTGTGGAACAGATATCAAATGATGAGACAAGTCAGGCACATATAACACATTATGAAGTTCTAAGGTAGGAGTAATACAAACTGACCCTGACCTTAACACAGGAAAGGCCTCACCATTGGCATTGGTTATATAGGACACTGGTGGGGAAGATAAGTCAGTAAAATACGATTTATCATAAGTCATATGATCGGAGGCACCAGAATCAATAATCCATGTATCAGAACCAACAAAGTTAGAAACCTTTAAAGCCATACCAATCTTACCACGACCAGCTATAGAGACCGTAGGAGCAGCCCCACCTGTGGTATGATGATCCTGTCCGACCATGCCATAGAAGTCTGGTTTTTGGATCAACTGAACCGCAGCTGCCTTTGCCTTAGGACGATAACCTTTCTTTTTAGGGTACCCATTCAGCTTCCAATAAGTCTCTCAAACATGTCTAAGGTCATTACAATAAGGACATTGAGGACGGGGGCGGTTAGTGAAGCCTGGTGAAGGATCTTACTGATGCAGGGGAATGAAACTCTGCTGCTGAAGGAAGGGTGCAGGTGACTTGGCCTAGATGGCTAGGCTAAACACTTCAACCTGTGCATGTTTGACACTTTCCTGCTGAGACTATCCTTACGGATGTATGTGAAAGTTGTGTTGAGGCTAGGAGGGTCTGCCATTCGGAGTAATTCTCCCTTGGCACTGCTATGCTTCTCATGAAGCCCCATTAAGAATACATGAACCTTTTCAAGTTCCTTCTCCTTCTGGTACCACACAAGATCTTCCTGATTCTTGATCTTGCAGGGACGCTTCTAATCAATTTCAGCCCATACATTCTTCAGCTTGGTGAAATATATAGCTACTGATTGCCCATTCTATTGCATACTGCTAGTTTTGCACATCAATTCATGAACCTGTATAAAAGCATATTCATTTGTATACAGATCCCCCAATGTTTTCCATATTGCTTCAGCAGTCTCACACTCTTCTACCAACTGTAGCACATCTTCAGTCATAGCTTTGAATAATATTGCCATCACAGATCTATCATCATCCTCCCACCTAGTATAGGCATCCACATCCTCCTCACTAGGAGCTTTGGTTGTTCCAGTCACATGCCTCATCTTGTGTATGCCACGAAGATGGACAGACATAATCTTCTTCCACGTTCGAACGTTGGTACCACAGAGTTTCGTACCTCCAAAAGAACCTCCATCTGAACTGCGGATAGAAACCTCAACTTTCTGGACCTCATTGATCTTGAAACTTTGACCTTCACTGTCATCACCACACATTACAATAATACAAAAAGGAAACAACACAAATTCCGAAGTACGCAGCGGAAATAAGAATAATATATATATATATATATATATTTGAATCTGTTAGCTTAGGGTTGACTGAGGCGAGTTGACCGAGTTGTTGACCGAGTTTAGGGGAGTTGACCGAGTTGAGGCGAGTTGACTGGGAGATCGTGACGCCGGACTGAGTCGAAACCGGTCAATATGTGGGCTGCGATTAAGTGCAGGATTTAGTCGGACTTAGGCTGCGAACTGAAGAGTCCAGTCGAACTGCAGAATCCGGTCGAAGAGAAGCGATGGCGATCTAGGCTGCAAACTGAAAACTCTGGTCATAACGAGGAGAGATGGCGGTCTAGGTTGTCAGCAGGTGGCGTGTAGAAGGACGAACTGGACAAGCTGACCTTCAGTGCTAGAGGAAAACGCATGCAGTCTGAATGATGTCCAAGAAGAAGATGCTCTAATCGTTCTTGGACGGAATAACCCTAACAATGGGGTTTTTTGAATTAATTCCTCAAACAAAAAATAGAAAGAGACAAAGTCCTCTTGGATCTTTGCTCTGATACCAAGTTAAATAACAAGATTGAGAGAATGAATTGTTTGATATATCATTAAACCCATTCTGTGGTGTATATAAACAGATTACATCGTACTACAACAATTGTGTACTACTGTACTACACTACATATACAAGGTAAGTAGTTACAACAATATATTCCCTTGTAATCTATTCCTAATAGGGAACTATGACTCATGCTAATAGGTTCTATATCAAAATTTAACAAAATTGGGGCCACACTACTAGAATTCTGTTCATTTACATCAGTCCAGAACCGATGTAAAACTAAATTCTGACCGATGTCTTTGTGGCTGATGTAAAAGATATAGACATCAGTATAAGCACGTTTTTACCCGATGTCCCAGACAACAAACAACATCGATTCTAAAAAATAAATCGATGTATAATCATTATAATCAACATAATTTTATATGTTAACTATATTTAATTCTTCATATTTTCACATTTTATGCTTAATAAAATATATCTCAAACAATACCTAAGTGAACATTTAAATCGATTACAATTTCGGAAATGATGTCTAATACACTCGTAGACATCAGTCTCCAAAAAATGCTACATGATCGTGTCCATTTTTACGTGCATCTTGCCACATTATTCTCCTCAGAACGATGTATGTACCTTTAGGTAACATCAGTTAATCTATTAAGAATGATGTTTTATGTTACTAGGAACATCGCTTTTATTTAGTTGAAACGATGTCTAGTAGTTTTGTAGACATCATTTCTATTTTACAAACCTGATGTTCTGTATTTCACGGTAAATCGGTTTACTTTATAACAGCTGATTTGTATGTTGACAATAGATAATGGTTTGGTGTTTAGATATCGATGTGCCTTGGTTTTGTGTACATCGATTTTTTAGTGACATATCGATATGTTCATAATCATGAGACATCAGTCCAGTTTTAGGTACTGATTTGTAATCTCTGAATTGACATCGTTTTCTTTGACATTGGTGTTTTGTTTCCCATTTATATACATCAGTTCATATATATAAGAATGATGTGCAAGTAACCATCTAGCTGGTGGTGGTTGGAAAAGATCTAGAAATACATTTCTCATATATATCATCCAAAAATTGGGGCTTTCCATTCATTTTCTCATCTTCATTCATGATTCTACATAATTCACAAACCAAAACCCCAAAACCTACAAAGGCTAGCCATAAACATAATAGAAACCAACTATATTAGTTCTACATATATACACCAAAATTTCCTTCATAGCAAAAACAGCTAGCCTTACTCAAAAATTTCTTCATAGCCACAAGTCCTACACCCAACTCTGTATATAATCAGCCACTTCACTGCGCACCTCGTCAATTTGAGCTTGGGTATATGATTTGCGCGACTTTACCGCCCACTAGAAATGTATTAAAGAACATATAAGTCATAATTAGGCTTAACAAGCTAATACTTAATTAAACCAAAATGTTCTTCATAATAATTCATATACATACCTTGGTTGGAAATGAAAGTGTCTCATCCTCTATAATTTCCTTCATGTATCGCATAACATAATAGCCACATTCAACTCCACCCGGTTGTTTAGGTACGCCCTATTTATTCAAAGTATTGAATTAAGGCATATATCGACATACTAGATGTAATGTATTATCTCAGCCAATTAAACACATGTATAAGCCTTACCGGAAGCGGTTTTACTTTAGGCAGTTTGTTGACCCTTCCAGTTTCAGCATTGAAGGTTTTCACCGCACTACACAACCATATTATCATTACCCAATTTTAGCGCTACTTGGTCGGATATGTAAAAAAACAGCTCAATGTATATAATGTAATACTTACTTCATCACCGAGGTCTCCCATTCTTTGTAATGGACTGGTTTTGGCAACGGATCCAACATGTAGATTTCACCTTCCCATAGGATAGTTAATATCCAATGCTGCCTGCAATAAAAATGAAGTCAACATTATGCAAAATATAAAAGCAGTTTCATAAAGTATACTAAAAATATTGCAGCATTACCCCGGATTGTAAGGCATAAAGAAAATACGATCAGACTTTCCCTCTTTTAACCGATCAACTAAGTACCGCACAAAGTCCGGTCTTCCACAATTGTATGTAGCTGCCGGATCAACAAAAGCAAAGGTGTCCAAAAGGTCCCTTTCAGTAATAAGTTCATGCAAGTACCTGTGTCAAAAGCTAAGACATGAAATGCAGCAAAACCCTATAATCCATATCACATTTCCAAACATAACCATTTGCTAGACTAGAATAAATATGTTCGAATTTTTCCACAAATATCTAGGATCATATATAGTTGAAACTTGGTTGATATCACTTAATTTGAATTGTTGCATAAACAAAATAAGAATTATTGCACTAGAGAAAGTGAAGCTTACCCTTCATATGCTGCTATAACTCCTTGGCCAATCCACTGCATCTCCAACAGATTAATCACATTCTCAGACAAGACAAAGAGTTGTGTGGGTTCGCCAAACACTTCTTCAGAAAACACCATCCTTATTGAGCTCCCCGTTTCTTTCATGATAGTTGTTGCATGTTTATACAACAACTTGCAGCGCTTCGGCACCCACGGATTAATCTCAACTTGATCAAACAATGACTTGAAGAATGGAGGATTCTTCTTCTTTTTCTGCAAAACCCCATAAATTTTACATCATTAATACCACAACCCAACTGCCATTATCTATTGGTAACAAACTTCTGCCACTATTCTTCCATAACAATTGAACTGTCATAAAAGAGGCAACAACATATTGATGTAATTAGAACTACACCTTGTTTTCTATAAAAAGATAAAATAAATTAATGAATAATCAATGAAATGTTATGATAAAGATGAGAAACTTTGGCATTTATTTGGTGTTGCAGATTCAACTTGCTGATAACATATATATAACATGTAGCAATTAAACAACACCTAAGCCAATAAACTAATCATAAAATGTACCTAAGCCAAAACCTTCCGAAACAGAAAACTCATCAACCAAACGTACCTTAACCATTGTCCGCACAACAAGATCGTCAGGCCAAGCTACGTGACTCCCAAGAGCTTCCCTAACGAATTCCATCTCACCCTCGATGGGGAAAGGAAGCACAGCATCTGGTTTTAGTATACCATCCACCGATACACGAACAGTTCCCTCCTTAAGTGGAACTCCATGCAGTGTCTTGCTTAGTTCCCCCTCTTCGAACACGGAACCGAAAGCAACTATATTATTTATATTATCCACTGCTAGCTCACATACCCCGGCACCCTAAGAGGGGAAAAAGAAAGTGATCAAATCTACCAAAGGTTTAAAGCATAATTTATATGCAACTATTAGAATTCACATAAAACTACATATATTGCTACCTTTCCAGGAGTAGGTATAATATCACATTCCTCCATATTTTCTATGACCTTGGCATCATTATGATCAGATTTGTCAATTCTTGATTTATCATGGAAGCTGCCTTTGTCGGATATAGGGGAAATGACATTATCCCCAGTGGCAGGCGGATGCATGGCTGTCTTCCCTGTTACTAGTGCTTCTAGTTGTGCAATCCTTTGATATAACATGGCTTCCGTCTTTGCTTGCTGCGCAAGAAGCATTTTCTTTGTGTCCTCCATCTCTTTATCACGCTCCTTATCATGGGCCAACATATCTGCCTTTGTAATTCGAATCCTTTTCTTCTTTGGCAGATTAAAGTAGGAGGATGGGTTAACGAAGCCTCCAACACCCCTCACCCTACCCGAGTGTTCAGGAGTGTCTAGAGCTTGAGACAAGACATCACTACTCCCTGAGATTTCCAACTCACCTTTACTCTTCTTCTCCAACAGTTCATCCTAATCAAATATGTAAACACAAGTTAGATGAGGTGATGATACACCTTAAATTGCTCAACTTAAAAATCTGGACTTACTATTTTTGCTGCCACCAATGAGAGTTCTTCATCTATCTTTCCATTTTTTGGTATACGGGCTTTCTTCCACATAACTGCCCGATCAATTACCTCTCCTTCAGGCAACTTTCGTTTCTGTGCAGCAAATAAAACCATGAGGGAACACATTACAGAAAAAAAAATTGATGTGAAAAAATGAAGACTAGCAGATCCTAACCAATTCCTCCTCTAGTCCAAGGTATCCCTTTCTTGATAATCTGTGATGGTACTTTCTCTTCCTCACTCGTTCACTTTGTTTTTGAAGAAGTTTCTGCATATACATGTTAAGCACAATGATTGCATAAAATATGTTTCAACTTACACAGAAAATGTATACATAGAATACAACACAGCCTTATACACAATAGGAGCATACCAGCCATGCCTCACTAGTCCGTTGTTTTACAAATTCCTTCCACGGTTGTAGGCCAACATAGGAGTACTGCTTTGGTGGCTTTCTCAATTTTTTCTTCTTTCCCAAGAATGGCAGAACATACTTCCTTGTTAATGTGGTCTTGAAGTATCTCCATTTCACACCAGCTGATGACAACACTAGTTTTCTGCTTTCAGGGGCTACTTTGAATGTATCCTATGCAACAAATGTAATATCAGGATTAGATAGCCTTACTCAAAAATATTACTTTTTCATATGAAGCTTGCACATAAACAACAAATGTGTAAATAGGAGTACTAAAGTGCAAATAAGGATCAGTGAACATATGTTTCAGCTTCCCAAGTAAATAATGATCAGTAAAAACTTATATTGTAATAAATAAAAAAAAACAGAAAACACTTAGAATTTAAGAAGCATTGAGTAAACAAGAGCAGCTGAAAGTTTAATCCATTTATTAGAATTTAAGAAGCATTGAACTAACAAGAGTAGCTGAAAGTTTAATCCATTTAATCCACCTCAAACTGCAGCAAGGCAAGAAAAGTAGAGGAGTACCTGAATATCTGTCCAAATATTTGCTTTCAAATCAGGATCCACCTCAGGCCAGCTGTCCACGTTGATGGGAACCATTGTCCTCACCAACATGCCTATATATGACTGTAGAGTGTGCCGTGTTCTGCCGTTTGGATTGCCCGTGTCGCTGTATGTAACTTTAAATTTCTTCCCAATTGCTTTCTTCACCACTACCTTGTACATTGCAGCCACAGTTCGCTTCCCTCTGGTTTTTCCTTTCGCTGATTCAGTGGTCGTCATAGTTTCAGCTGATACTTGGTCATCTTTATCATCAACCACGTCATCAGTCTCATTTGGACTAGCAACCTTCTCCACTTTTTTTGTTGAATCTTTGCGTTCTTTTGATTTTCCTGTCTTCTTTGAACCCATTTCTTCAAGCTATCTGATCACAATGCACCAACCAAGTGTTACATAATGCAAACAGCAGAGAAGCAATCAGATTATAGTTCTAAACAAAACATGGAGGCAATTAAAAGAAAATAGATTCAATAGAGTCGAATTAAAAGATAATTAAAATAAGGAACCAGATACATAACAGAATTGATGCATATAAGCAATAGCATAGTGTTCAACTAAAATACATCACACAATAATATAAGCCACTTATATTACAACACAAACAAAATCTAATAATGCTCTCTTGGAGTAGTGAACTGGTTGACCCAAAACCCCTCAACATTCTCTCTTAGATAAGTGGCATCAGCCTCATTCTCGTCTTCATCACAAGGGGGTATTTCAGCACAAAATGGTTGATGTTCCAAGGTGGTGTCCCCTAGATCATCATCATAGAGACAATCCCGATAGTCTCTATTTGGGGTGGTTAGTACAACCGACCAGCGGGAATCAAGTGGATCTTCCACAAAAAATACTTGCTTCACTTGACCAGCAAAAGCAAACTTGTCTTTTTTATGGCCTTCATGATTAAGATCAACAAGTGTAAAACCAAACTCATCTTGTTTGATTCCTTTTTCATTCGCTGCCCATTTACACAGAAACAATGGGGCTTTGAAAGCATGATAGTCAAGCTCCCATATCTCTTCGATAACCCCATAAAAAGTCATATCACTCTCCACCGGATTTTTATCCTTAGCGCCAGACACCTGCATCGTCTTTGCCAATAAGGAAACCCCACTATTTTGGACGACTCTTGCCTCATCTCGCAGCTTTGTGAAGTGCTTATCTCCATTATAAATATAACCTTCATAAGTAAACACTCTGAAACTCGGTTTTCCAGCTAGCCACCTAATTGTTTCTGAAACCTTATTACGATTTTCCTTCATTTCAGCTAAAACCTGATTATAAAACAGCCATATGAAGTTACTTGAGTATTATTCATATTTGATTCTTATATAACTTAGCATTGAACACAATATGTACTGACCTTGGATTGAAACCAATCTGCAAAAGTACGATTGTGCTCACTTAATAGCCATTGTTTACTCTTATTTTTTCCCCCGTACAACTGCTCCACAATCTTTCTATGTGCCCTATCCACATAAAAAATAATAAAAACGGATGTGAAAATGTTTGAGACTAGCTTAATTTATATTTATGATAAAAATAAAAGTTGATAGTACTTACTTCTTATACGGATCCACTTCAGCATTATTGGATAGGACATGAAGATGTGCCTGGTCTCTCTCTTTCTCATCTATGCACTTTAGTTTTGCAATAGAAAGTGGTCCACACAACTGACTTGAATCCTTAGGAACTCCAATTGGATCACAATGGTGAACAAACTCAGAGCAAAACTCCACACATTCTTCTCCAACATAACTCTCGGCTATACAACCTTCCGGATGAAAACGGTTGCGAACATACCCCTTCAAAACTTTCATGAACCGTTCAAAAGGGTACATCCATCTATAGAAAACAGGCCCACATAATCGCACTTCTCTAACTAGATGCACAGTGAGATGAACCATTATGTCGAAAAAGGAGGGAGGAAATATCTTCTCTAGCTCACACATGGTCAAAACCAAATCAGATTGCAACTTATCCAACTTCGACACATCAACCACTTTCGTGCACAAAGCATTAAAGAAGAAGCACAACCTCATTATAGATATTCGAACATGCTTGGGAAGCACCGAACGAATAGCCACTGGAAGCAATTGCTGCATTAAAGTATGACAATCATGGGATTTCAATCCATACAACTTCAAATCATCCATGGATACCAAATTTTTTATGTTTGATGAATGACCATAAGGAACTTTCATAAACAAGAAAGAAGTACACATCTTTATCTTTTCTGCCCTTGACAAAGTGTAAGGGGCAGCAGGTAAATATGTTTTTTTCTCCCCAATATCTGGACCCAAATCAAGTCTAACACCTATGTCAACCATATCTAAGCGGGCAGCCACACTATCTTTTGTTTTAGAAGGCATATTTAGTAGTGTACCTATCACACTCTCACAAACGGCTATACAACCTTCCGGATGAAAACGGTTGCGAACATACCCCTTCAAAACTTTCATGAACCGTTCAAAAGGGTACATCTATCTATAGAAAACAGGCCCACATAATCGCACTTCTCTAACTAGATGCACAGTGAGATGAACCATTATGTCGAAAAAGGAGGGAGGAAATATCTTCTCTAGCTCACACATGGTCAAAACCAAATCAGATTGCAACTTATCCAACTTCGACACATCAACCACTTTCGTGCACAAAGCATTAAAGAAGAAGCACAACCTCATTATAGATATTCGAACATGCTTGGGAAGCACCGAACGAATAGCCACTGGAAGCAATTGCTGCATTAAAGTATGACAATCATGGGATTTCAATCCATACAACTTCAAATCATCCATGGATACCAAATTTTTTATGTTTGATGAATGACCATAAGGAACTTTCATAAACAAGAAAGAAGTACACATCTTTATCTTTTCTACCCTTGACAAAGTGTAAGGGGCAGCAGGTAAATATGTTTTTTTCTCCCCAATATCTGGACCCAAATCAAGTCTAACACCTATGTCAACCATATCTAAGCGGGCAGCCACACTATCTTTTGTTTTAGAAGGCATATTTAGTAGTGTATCTATCACACTCTCACAAACATTCTTCTCAATATGCATTACATCGAGAGCATGGCGAACATGAAGAGATTTCCAATACTCCAAGTTAAAAAAAATGGATTTTTTCTTCCAAGGAGTACAGGTAGAATCTGAGTTCCTCTTCTTTTTTCCCTTTCCGTACTCATAGTTAATATCTTCTACCCTCTTTAACACATCCTCTCCGGATAACGGTGCAGGTGCAACTTCAAATTCTTGCTCATTATTAAAAGCTTTTTTCTGCCTCCGGTAAGGATGATGACGTGGCAAGTACTTGCGATGGCAGCTATAAGACATTTTCCTACTGTGGGGCAAATGTGTGGCTGAAGTTTTGTCACCACAAATTGGACATGCTTTGTATCCTTTAGTGGTGCATCCCGATAAGTTTCCATATGCGGGGAAGTCATTGATGGTCCACAATAAAACAGCTCTTAGTGAGAAATATTCTCTTCTGTGTGCATCATAGACATCATGAACTCCTTCCCACAAACTTTGCAAATCATCAATCAAAGGCTCCAAGTAGATATCAATGTCATTTCCCGGTTGTTTCGGACCAGATATTAATAGAGATAACATCATAAACTTCCTCTTCATACATAACCACGGAGGAAGATTGTAGGTCACCAATATTACGGGCCAACAACTATACCTACTACTTAGAGAACTATGTGGATTAATACCATCAGCTGACAAAGCCAACCGAAGATTTCTTGACTCTGCAGCAAAGTCAGGCCATTTATAATCTACCAACTTCCATGCGGGAGAATCAGCTGGATGGCGCATGTGTCCATCCTTAATTCGCTTGTCCTCATGCCAATTAAGCATTTCAGCAGTGTCGGCAGATTTGAACAAGCGTTTGAATCTAGGAATTATGGGAAAATACCACAACACCTTCGCTGGTTGCCCCACTTTAACAGTTTTATCCTTCTTTAGCTTCCAACGAGACAAACCACACTTAGGACAAGTGATCTCAACGGAAAACTCTTTCCTATACAATATGCAGTCATTAGGACATGCATGAATTTTCTCATATTGCAGCCCTAAATTACTGAGAGTCTTCTTTGCCTCATATAGACTTTGAGGGAGTACATTATCTTTAGGAAGCAATGACCCAATAGTGGAAAGTAACTCAGAAAAGCAAGTATCACTCATACCGAACCTAGCTTTCAAGTTATGAAGTTGCACCAATGAATCTAACTTAGTGCGTTCACTATTTTCAAATAAAGGTCTCTCTGCATCCTCAACAAACTTATTAAACTCAAATGACTCCTCATCATAATCACCCTCATTAAAGGCTGCTTGACACATATCAACAGTTTCAGACACAACTTGATGGTTTTGGTCTGCCCCAAAACCACCAGGCGCACTACCACATGAGGACAAAGAGGGTTCTCCATGCCATATCCAGCTTGTGTAGCTCAAACAAAAGCCGTAATCATACAAATGGCCCCTAATCACTTTACTAGACTTTTTTTGAAATTTACACATCTTGAACAAGGGCAAGGAATTCTTTTATGGTTACTAGCATTTTCTTCAGCAAAAATCAAAAAATTCTCCACACCTAATTGGTACTTCAAAGTATCCCTATCTTCATTAATCCAAGATTTATCCATTGCTGAAACATCATGAAAAAGTAAATTAATTTAACCAATCAAAACTGGACAGCAAACCAAAGATGAATTACAATCGTCCAACACTTCATACACATATTCAAGACAGATTTTCAACTTGCCATACAGTTCATGCACAAATAAAAGACTCATAATCATCACTTCAAAAACTTCATACACCAATCATCAACTGAAAATTAGCTAAACACTTCACACAGTTGATAAACAAACCAAAGCAGAAAAGTTGGGTTACTAACCTGAACAGTTGGATTTCACTACTCAACACTAGTTTCGCCTTAAAGATCCGCTCTTAACCTGCTGCTCCTTCCAACCAACTTGGTATCTTACAATTTATTAAGATAACCAAGATCAGATTATTGCAATATTAAAATTGAATAGGACTTTACTACAACGACATAAGATTATGAAAAAAAAAAAAAACAGTCCAATGATAGTTCAGTTCATTCTTTTAAGTCATAGTGCACCTCTATATACTACTCAACATTGAATGAACACTTACCATTAACAATCAACATTGAATGAACACTTACCATCAACATATGCAATGGTTGCTTCTCATTTATGCAGGCTTGACAAAGGTTCATCCAAGTTGCCTAATGCACGCTGTTTAAATTCTTGCAACTGCGTAATTTGAAATGGGTGAGTTAGATAAAAATATCCACAGAACACAGCAATAGGATAAGAGGAATGGAAACCATGTGAGTGACGAACCTAAAAGAAATGCAAAGTACTAAGAAGGAAAGAGAAAAAGAAAAAAATTAACTCCACAACAACAACAACAGATGAAGAAATCAAAAGCTGCAAAGGTAGGGTTGAGCTGTTAAGAGCAATAACAACATTTAAACTATAACTCCATAACTCATCTTTAAGTCCCTCACTTTAAAATTATTCCCCAAAACCTTCTTCACACTTAGACACAGAAGATGTTATGGAAACAATGCAGGTACTAAACAGCTTTAGTTCCTTACTTTGAGATTGAAAACTAATAACTTTTAACTGAAAATCCATTCAACTTCTTAATCTCCTAACTTCTGTCCTTATATACAACACATATTTGGATTCTACATCAACAACAATTAAACATCGTTTGATTTGATAAGAGAAAGAAGCTTAATCCAATATCGAAAGTAACATTCCTAGTCTCTAATAATGGTCATATACAAATGAATCAGAGGAAAGAGTAGTTAACTCTTGTACTGTTTAGGTGGATAGTCACTCAATAGGACCAGACACACATTATGTCTTCCTAAAGATCCCACATATATGAAAGTAAATAAATGGAGAAAAAGGAGAGGCAACTATTTCTTTTACATTGCATCTCCCGTTCACTAGGGCAATAATAAACTCTACCAACTTTTACCAAAAAATATAGCATTCGGACTACCAACAGAGAAGGAGCATATATTCAGATTGGAGTAAATGTAGAGCTCAGGAAAATTCCTCACAATCGAAACCATTCCGTATGGGCTAATAGTTCTAGAGTTTCTACAAGTCACCACTAGCTCAAAACCTTTTAACATAGCCAATACTAGCTAGGAATTCATTAATTACTAAAGTTAATTCAGGCAAAGCAAAAACATATCGATATTCAGATATTCAACAAACAAATAAGCTTGCAAGTCAACAAGTTCTCTGCCATTTTGAATTGCTAAGCAACCTATAACACAAAAGCTGAAAGTTTTGCTGCAATAAAATGCAGAGGCAAACATAACACAATTCAGAAAACACACCAAAGAATCTGCAAACAAAGAGAAACGACACCTCATTTACCCGAAGCTAACATCGGGTTTACCGAAATATCACAACAAAAACCCAGAAATCTATCTAAACTCTAAACCATCTAACATCAACTACTTGCTCAAAATTCCAATACAAAAACCCACATCGACTCAGTACCATTTAAATTTAATCTGAGCAGTACCTGAAGTGGTTGAGTTGAGAGAGAAATCCTCCAGGGAGCAACGATGTTTCGATACAGGAATCTGTTGGGCTTTTCTTCAAACTCCAGTTGCGGCCCTGTATTACCAGTCGGTCAATTTGGTACCAAATTCATAAAAGTTGGCTGCTTTGTATCTGAAGAACTTGATAAAAGTTGGACAACTTGATACGAAAACAATCATACTTACAAGATTACTTCGTCTCCTTAAACAGTCCAGATCTGTACCTTCGACAGTCGCCCTATATTACCCAGTGGCCTCCCGGTCGTTCTTTGAAGCCACTAGTGCCGAATCGCTCCCGATTTCTTGCAGTTGCAGACCTTTAATTCGAGAGACTAAGACGGAACATCGCCGTTTAGAGAAGCCTGGATGATGTCCTCCTCCTCCTCGAAGAACAATGCTTGGTCGGCGTCGATGAAGGGTAGCAGCGGACGTTGTCGTGGTGGGAGGCGCGTAAGATGAAGGACTGGATGAAGGTTAACAATGGCCGCGAGTTCGACTGAGTTGAGTTTTGGGAGGAGCTCGAGTATGGGTTCAAAATGGAGGCCGAGACTGAGCTTAGCCTCTTAGGGTTTGAGTTTTGGTTTTGGGGTCGATCGGGCCGGGTGCTTTTTTTTTTTCTAAGTGTGAAAATTTTAAGTTTTCCTCCCCGCGTCCTTGATTTCATTAAAACACTTAGCGCGTCCACGAAAATGAGGTTCCCGCAAATTTTCAAACAAAACTTTTAACATCAGTCATTTTAAGAACCGATGTTAATATTATACATTTAAATCGGTATTTTTCTAAAACGATGTTAACTTACTTTTTTACATCATGTGCAAGTCTAACCGATTTAAATGACGTGATGTAAATGAACAGATTTCTAGTAGTGCCAGAAATGATTTGCCTCCTTTTTCTTTTCTTTTTCCAGTAGAAAAACAGAGCTGGGAAAGATAGTGTGATAAAGTAATGGCGAGTGAAAGTAGTGGATCCGAAGTAGGGTTACTCTTTGGATAGAGTTAGATGGTACAGACTATGGAGTTTGAACCGGCACCAAGCTGCCTGAGAAAACTAAAATGTATTTAGTCCAAAAACATATCCAATCAATTAAATCCAGAAACCATTCAAATCAATCGATCCAAAAACAATTAACTATCGAAGAAGTTCTGATTGTGAAAACCTATGTTAATTTTCTCAAAAGGAAAAAAAAAACAATTGAAAAAATAACTTCCCAGCATGCATATTTCAAACCTGGGACCATCTGCAAAAACCATACATACTTTGCGACTACACCAAGTCGACTGGCAATGATTTATTATGAACTCCAAGCTATTTATCATTGTTTTCATATACATAAATATTTAAAAAAATATAAAATTGAGTGGGGCACGGAACCCACTGAGTCCCCACATGGCTCCGCCCCTACATCAAAATCAAAATAGGTTACAAAAAAACCATTCATCAACTCTAGTAACGAATTCCCCACTGCTCCTTATTAACTTGATCGTCGGAGAGTCTTTATCCCATACCACTGGAGATCCTAAAGTATAGGAGTTTAGGATACTCCCTAAATTATAGGATGTAGGATACTCCCAATCCAACCATCTCGATCATCTGAAATTTGTTGTCTAGTTATTATATGTTTCCTAGTCCAATTGAGTTATGTATACTTCACCTGTTTAATGTTTTGTCTATAAATACGTAATAGATAGAGAAGCATTTGTGGATTTTAGGTTTTGTGGTCTATGGTCTATAAGCTAGGATCGGTCGACACTACCCATATAGGTTGAGCGAGCTATGCTAAGCAGCGAGTGCTATGGACGATATGGACCATCAGAACGATGACAGTTTCAGAGCCGGAGAGCGTATAGATGAAGAAGCATATTATGATTGCCTTGAAGTCGATGACAAATCCGATAAGTTGGGTGAGATTTGGTTCCCACAGAAAAAGAATTATACTATTCTGAAGCAAGAAGAAGTTGCCAAACTTCAGGAGGATGATATTGCAAAAGCGTCCACTTTTCTTTCGGTATCAAAATCTGATGCATGCTTACTGCTCCTTCACTCGAATTGGAGGACCGATAATCTCACCGATGCATGGTTTGCTGATGAAAATAAAATCCGCGAAAAAGCTGGCTTGTTGAAGAAACCCCTACTGGATAATGCCGGTGAAGATCTAATAAGCAGTAGTTGCCGACTATGTTCATATAGTAATAGTAGTAATATCTCAGCTTCTTGCGGTCATCCTTTTTGTGGAGATTGCTGGACAGGTTACATAACAAAATTAATCAATGAGGAGGGTCCTGCATGTTTGGTTTTGAGATGTCCTGAACCCGATTGTAGTGCAGTGGTTGGACCTGATTTAGTCCAAAACGTAATGTTGGCCACAAACCAAGAAGATGAATGTTATAAGAGGTACAAGCATTACCTATTGAGATCTTATTTAGAAGATCGCAAGTTGATCAAGTGGTGTCCTGCTCCGGATTGTAACTCCGCTATTAGGTTGGATGCTGGTGGTTCTAGTACTAGTTGCTATCATGTCTCGTGTGTTTGCTCTCGTAGTTATTGCTGGAACTGTGAGGAGGAGGAGAATCATCGTCCCGTGGACTGCCAAACTGCAGGGAAGTGGATTTCGAATATATTAGAATCCGTGCATTACCAGCGCTGGCAAAACCACGGAAAATCAAAGGAAAAAGCTCTTGAAGTATTTGACGAGGTGAAGACGACCGTGCATCAAGAATTATTAGAAGGGCACGAGTTGGATTTTTTGTTAGAGGCATGCAAACAGATGATTGAATGCAGGCAGGTATTGCGATGGATTGTTGTGTACGATTACTACAACATGAGTGATCATGAGGCGCAGCATCCTAAACGGAAGCTATTCGAGTGCTTGCAAGGCCATGCGGAGTTCAGCGTAAAGAAGCTTGAGAACCAAGTGCAACAGTTTCTCATCTTGGCTAATAGTGATCCCTCCTCATCCTCATCAGTAGTGGAAAAGAAGGGCTTTGCAGACTTTCGTGTAAGACTCCAAGACCTTACAAATATGACAGCGACCTATTTTAAGAACCTGGTTAGGGCATTAGAGCATGGGCTTCCAGAGACATGCTGCGAAGGAGCTAGTTGGTCTTGTGAGCGCTGTACTTATATCAATGCAATGTCTTCCGTTAAATGTGGGATGTGTACTGCACACATTCCAGAGGGCGCCGGTTACTGGTCTTGTGACAAGTGCACCTATTTCAATCCTGCGTCCAGCACCGGCTGATTGATGTGTTCATTGGCAGAGTGCTGCTGATTATGTCGTTTTCGCAGAATGATAGTTAATTTGTATCATCTTCATCATCTTACAACTGATTGAAAAGTAGTCATTCTAGCTTTTTGTTTAACTTTTGAATAATCAACTTCCGATCATTTTTTTTCAATGACATTGAATTCACATTCATAACGTACGTAGTTTTGTGATCGCTGTTTTCAGTCTCTAATTTACTTGCATAGATGGTTGGAATATCCATAATATATATGATTTGGACATATTACGTAGACACCAAATGCTATACATACATATATGATTAGTTGTGGTCAAGATATATGACGCTGATTCTTATTATGTTCATGTGTTGGCAATTTGGTGGACAATTCTTAGGTTCACTCTTTAGGGTGAACGAGTATATTCACCCCAATTGTCGATTAACATATTTTTATATAATAAATTTATAATCCAACGGTCCATATCTTAAATTGGCCTTTAAAGATTATTTCTGTAAAAAATCAATCGAATCAAAAATCATTTAATTATCTAATTGAATCAAACAAATTGATGGTTCTAACAACACTTACTACTATTATGATGAACTGTCCATGTATTTCATAGAAATGAATAACTTTTGATTGATTTTTTACAGATCTAATTTTTGTATTACATTATACAACATGAATGGTTAAATTAAAAAATTTAAAGTTATTATGCGTTAATCGCAAGAAAGAGTGAATATGCTCATTGACCCCTGTGTGAACCTAAGAATTGTTCAACCTGAAGACAACCATACTCAAAAAAGTGGAAATTAAAAACGATTAACACATGTTGAAATAAGGTTGCTTTGTGAAACCGGCCACTAGTTCTAGTTTTCTTTGATTGAATGAAGTCAATGTCATTTCTCATCCCAAATATGCATCCCGTCACCAAACGATCGATACAAAAGACAAATAGCTAACAGAAGGTCCTAGATTAATAGAAAAGAATTAGCTAGCGCTCTCAAAATATAATAAAAATTGGAGCCAGAAATTATCTAAGTTCATACTGACCAATAAGGTAATGAAACATCCAATGCCCATTCGTGACTATATATACAACTTAATTATGTGAATATAAAACAAGTGTAGGCTAATTATGTCAGATGTATGGCTCCCTCCATCTATAATTCAAATTTTAATATAATAAATTAGTCGTGAAGATAAGCCTCCCAAAGTCCCACCTTGATTGAGTTATAAACTTAAGAAAAAAAAAAAAATTAGCCTCCTTTTGATGTCATATCATGCATATACATTATGTAGATAGAAACTGTATAAAGCTGTCCATGTACTAGTAGCCAGTCTGGATTTGATTGTAGTGTCAATTACTATTCTCAATTATTGGATTATAATCAAATGACTGAATAAACTAAAGCTTGATCATATTCCCAAGTTGCGTGCTACTAGTAACTACCAAGATTATGGCTTTACTTTTCTCCCACTTTATCTTGTTTATCGTAGAAGTACACTCCGGAAGATTATGCGTAGGAGATCGAACGATTGTGACTCTAAAAAGAGTAAAGAGTAAAGAAAGGAGAGACAAAGACAGGGAGAGAAGCAATGAGCATCAATATGCATCATATATATCATGTGGATGACTTTGAAACCATTTTACAGATACTGATCTGGTTCAGAACCCTGCTTTTAGGGGATTATGAAGGTCAAATATATGAAGGGCCTTGCGTTTATGTTGACCTTATTGGGGTTGTTGTTTCGACAACTATGGATGTGGAACAGAGAATCTCTCGTTGCAAAACAGATAAGAAATATTAATGTATATAAGTTGGTCCTATGTTTCTAGTAGTTGTTATCAGTCATTTTATGAAAAAACTATACATATGTTACTGTTTTAAGTGATTGAGTAAGAACAATATTGGTGCCACGTGATACCACTAGTAGTGAGCCACACGAACTTCATTACATATTTCATCCCATCTAAAACTACAATTCTTTACAATTTAAAGTTCTAGATGCGAAGAAGAATGATGAAGAAAGCAAAGAAGATATAATATACTAATACACGATTGGAATAATGACTCTTAAGTTTTCAATTAATAAGTGGTTATTAAAAACTTAAAAATCAAGTAACATCATCAAAACTCAAAAGAAGTCCAGTAAAACCCAAAAACAAGTAAATTACTACTAATAGACACTCAAAAGTCAAAACCCCAGATAATATTTGTTCTCTTCTATGTTTCACTGTTTATATAGTATTTTAGATATTCATATTATCAAATTTGGAAGGTCACGACAGGTGATGGGATCAAATTAAATTAGAAACAAAGATGCACTATGAATCTTTCTTTTATACGGTCGGTTTGCTATATCGACGGAAGCTACAAGTCAATACATACATGAATTTCTTTTTAATTATATGATGCAACATTTTACAATAATAATCCGCATTCTGCAATCATGCAAATGCATAATTGCATAGTGGATGGACCTACTTGGTATATTAATATTGGCCAAGAAAAAGTTGCATGATTAGGTAGTTAGGGACCCTCTCTTGTTTATGTTTTCACGATGCCAGACTCCTTGGATCACTACCATACCATATTGCGACAACTTCCTTTGTGTTTGCAAGTGACAACAAAAAGGTCCTCACAACTTTCTGTCACATACTTTCTTCAGTATGGCAGAATCTTTACCCTCTATAGATTACAGTATATATCTACATGGTATATATTATGGGAAGGTTAAATTAGTTCCAACCTATTTAATTCGAATAGTGGAAAAAAACGCATGGTTATAATTATACTGATTTAGGCATCAGAGCGTTGAAGACCGACACACCCAGTCTTCCCTCTAACATTTGTTCGTTTTAGAGATAGACGAGAGCTCGAAGGCAATAGTAACACAACATCCCTTATTGATTCTGCTGGATTTGACCATATCCATTTATTCCCCAGAAACATAGATGATTGTGATAAAATCATGTTCAAACTATACCTACCATTCACATAATCTCCATAATGTCATATGAATAACGTGACTTCCAATCCACTCCTTTTCGAACTGTGCATAGGACTCTCATGAAGAAGTAGATGGCGGGTAAAGGTAGCAGTCCGTGAGGATCTTCGGAAAATTGCTTGTTCCTTTTGCAATTTGGCAATTAGATTTTGCACTTTACAGCTGGAATAAAAATACGATTTTGTCTGGTTGCCTTCATGACCGCTACCCCAAATAGCAATCTGGTTTCTTTTGCAAACTAAGCTCAAGTATACAGTTTGTTTTGGTTCTAGTTCTTAACCAAACACGTCTAAGTCATTGAGATCAAGACTTGTGAATTATAAATTTACCAAAACAAAATGTCAAATTTGCATTATTCTAGTCTATCTGCATTTTAAACTAGTAATAATGCCGTCAATAATCATGTCAAAAGCATCTAAGCAACATTAACTTAAAAATGAAAGTTAGTTCATGAGACGTCTCATGTGCGTTTTTTGGTTGCAATAGGTTACTACATTACTGTCTTTTCCTTCTTTGTGTTATCAGTCGGATATAGTATTTCAATTACCATTATCAAATAACCATATCATATTCCGGAGCATGTGTTATTTTCAAAAAGAATCTAATGAAAGAAAAATCTACTAAGCAAGTTCTTGGATAGATAGATATCCCCATATGTATGAATGGGTGAACGAGAGAATAACGATTGTAGCAATAAAAACTTTCCCTTTCCTCTTATTTTGTCAAATTCCTGGACAAAAACAAGGTACAAATAGCAATAATATTAGGCCTCATCATTTAGCCGTTCGGTCCTAAACTCGCCCGACCCGTAGGGCAGAAGGCCGACCCGGCCATTGCATTAGGACGGGTCGGCCCTACCCTTTCTCAAATAGGGTAGGGTAAGGGTCATGCAAATGAAGCCCGGCCCTACCCTACGGCCAGGCCCGATTGAGCCAGTAAGGACCAAGCCCTACCCGGCCCAACCCTAAAATTTATATATTATTTTTATTATTTTCTATTACATAGGCTTTGTTTTCTTTAATTTTTATTTTCTTTGTTTCACAACAATTAATATTGGGAGATTTAGAGAAATAATTAATTGAATATAATTACCTTAACTAAATTAATAAATGTTATAAGTTAATTTATGTGTATATATATATATATATATGTGTGTGTGTGTGTGTGAGTCTTGTATTAAATATGATTAACAAAAAACAATATGTCCACATTTTGAGGAAAAAATAATAATAGATATATATATATATATATATTAAACAAAATAAGGCCATTTTTGGTCCATTTCGGCCCTATTCGGAAGGTCTGCCCAACCGCCCCAACCCGACCCTTTCTGCCCTAACGGATGGGGTTTTTGGGGCCTGTAAGGGTTAACATATTTAAGCTCCGGCCAGACCCTACCCAGCCCTAAATTTTATTAACTTTGACTAGACCCGACCCTAAGCCCTAAAATTTAGGGTAGGGCCAGTTCTAGCCCAGCCCATGATGACCCCTAAGCAATATGTTTCTTTTTTAGACTTAGCTCAAAGCACAATATGTTTTTGGTTTAAGTTTTGTCGGTAGAACCAAACACGTCTCAATTCAATGAGATCAAAACGTGTGAATTTCTAATTTACCAAAACAAAATGTCAAATATTTGTATTATTCTAGTCTATCTGCATTTTAATCTAATAATAATGCTGTCAATAAATATGTCAAAATCACTATGTTGCACGGCTAAGCTTTCACATTAAAAATTAAAGGTCCCCCCCCCCCCCCTATAACTGTTTTTTTTTGTCCTTTCATGGGACGTCTGATTTGTCTTCTTCAATTACCATAGGTTACTGCATTACTGTCTTTACCTTCTGTGTGTTATTCGTCTGATACTCCGATTTGCTAATTGCCTACTTTGATTACCAATACCAGAAAAACATACCATATGCCGGAGCATGTGTTGTTTTCGGAAAAAATCTAACGAAAGCCAAATCTGCTGAGCAAGTTCTTAGAGATAGATATCCCCATATGTATTGATGGATCCGATGAGAGAATAACGATGGTGACAATAAAAATGTATGTACAGATTTTGAGAAACTTTCCCTTTTCACTCATTTTGTCAAAATCCGGGACAAAAACTAGTACAAAGAACCCGGTCAATGATAATGAATGTTCTTCTTCCGTTCAGTTTCTCCGGACAATGCCCCATATTGTAATATTATTATTACCCAAAACTCCATGATTGAGCTTTTCTGTTATTCACCGGAGACTTTTTCTTCCGGTTTGTATATCAGACACGACAGCTGCGGCCTCAGCTTGTCTTTCCATATTTGCTGCTGGCAATTCTCCGCTATTCTTTCCCGCTTGTTCAACTCCACCACCACCAGCTTCTCCGTTAACCGGTAAATCCCAATGGCGACGATCAAATTACCATTCTGCCCCGCCAGCTTTGCCCCCCAGCTCTTCTTCTCCATCACCGTCATGCCCTCCGCCAATGCCACCTCCTCCACCTTCTGGATGATCCTCTCCGGCGTCTCCGCCGACACGAACCGCTCCCCGCAGTCGGAGATTTCCGGCTTCCGGAACAGCCCCGAGATGTCGAAGCCGGAGGAGAATGATATCAGGTCGAAGGCGTTCAACGGCGTGTCGCTGTCCTCGTCTCTCCACTCTTTCATGTTGAAGTCCTCCAGGTGAAACTTCACGTCCCTGTAACCCACACTGAACCAAGGGTCCTTGATAATCTCGTCGACGGTGATCCTCGTCTCGACGTTCGTGTCCAGCAGGCGCGTAATCAAGCGTTTCAGGTCAGGCGACGTCCACCTCGGAAAGCGAAACTCTCCTTTGTAAATTTTCCGGTACATTACCATCAGATTGGGGTCGTTGAACGGCAAGTAACCGGCGTTGAGAACAAAGAGTATGATGCCGCACGACCATATGTCCACCTTGGCGCCGTCGTAGCCTTTCTTTGCGAGAATCTCCGGCGCCACGTAGGCGGGGGTGCCGCAGAGAGTGTGGAGAAGCCCGTCGGGTCGGATCTGCTCCGTCACGGCGGAGAGTCCGAAATCCGAGACCTTCAAATTCCAATTCTCATCCAACAGCAAATTCTCCGGCTTCAAATCGCGGTGGAACACGCCGCGGGAGTGGCAGTATCCGACGGCGGAGATCAGCTGCTGGAAGTACCGACGGCTGAGATCCTCGCTGAACCTCCCCTTGGATATCTTCCCGAACAACTCGCCGCCTTTCGCGAACTCCATGATGAAATAGATCTTGGTTTTCGTCGCCAACACCTCATAGAGCTTCACGATGTGCGGGTGCTGCAGCCGCCGCATGATCGAGATCTCGCGCTTCACGTTCGCCGTGAAGCCTCCCTTGAGCACCTTCTGCTTGCTCACCGCCTTGATCGCCACGCTCCGCCCGTTGCCGACGTCACGCCCGTGGTAGACCTTGGCGAATGCGCCGCGGCCGAGGAGCTTCCCCAGCTCATATTTCCCGAACAAGGCGCCGCCGCCCTCCTCCGAGTTGGCTTCTGAGGCGGCGTCGGAGACGACCTCGATCTCAGGCATGGATTCGATTCAGAATAACGAATCCCCCATATCCCTACTGAGACTGGCAAATGCGAGCCTCGGTTTCTCCGACTTTTGAGGCCGAACCCAACCAAACAATCTGTTGGCGAACAGAAAAGTTGTTGAAACAAGAGGATGGTGTTTTAGAATGGGATTAGGTTGTTTATACGAATACGAGTACGAATTTTTTTTTTTTCTTTTTTTTTTTTTGGAGGAGAGACTGGAAATTGTGATTATAAATAGGAGTTGGTCTGGCAGAGGGAGGCTTATATATAAAGGGAGTGGGCGGACACGCTAAACTCGGTAAAGTACACGCCTTAAAGTTAGTTTACTGTTCCTTCCTGAAAAAAATTGGGACCTGCGCAAAAGGAATTGCGGCCAACCACGTGGCAGTTGAGATTTGGTCATTGTTTGTTCTTTTCAAACTGCTGCTGCTGTCGCCTGGTTTGGATAACGTACGGTGGGGTTCACAGGACTCCACGTTGATCTGTAGTTTGTTTTGGTTTTAACGCTTAAAAACTTTTAATTCAGCACAGAGCTACGGTTAAAAAAGAAGAAGAAGACGATTACATGTAGCAATGTCTTGACTTTCTAATTCCAGGCAAAAAAACTAACGCGTTAAAAGAAGAGTCGTTGTGAGTATGTGACCATTTCTGTTGCGCGGGGGTGCTTTGGTCATGGATGAGACCGTAACGTTTTGTATTTGTGTGCTAATGTCAGTGAAAATTTTCTATGCGAGTGATGCTTTATGAATGATGTAAGAATTAACATTATTTCTTTTTGTATCTTTGTCGGTAAGTTTAACCATGTTATGTGATGAGATCAATTACTTAACGAATGTATGTTCTTGACCTGAATTACCAACTCCACGAACTATTTTTGGAGTATTATTGTTCTATTCTTTTGATATTGACTTGTTTCTAATTAAAAATTCATCAATAATGAAATAAAAAAGAGGGTTTTTTTTTTTTTCAATTTCATTTCACCTTCATACTTTTTACACCTTAAATTAATTTTGGACTTGCACTTTTAATTTTATCATATGTATCCTTGTACTCTCCAATTTAATCAATCATATACAATCATTAGTTTTTTCGTCTGAATATTTTGTAAACTGAAAATGTATCTCTATTAGGCTCTCTTGTACTGTGTGGCATGAGAAGTTATATCATAAGTGACTATAATTTCAAAATACACTGCAAAAAAACTACGGTTTGAACAAGATTGATTAAAATTGATAACTATAGAGGCACCTGTGATGAAATCAAAAGTGCAAGGAGCGCACATATAATTTACAGCGTAAAGGTTAGAGAGTTAAAATGAAATTTGCTCTTTGATTATGAAAATGTCCCCAATCATTGTGTTATTTTTGAGTTAATGAAGTTCATATTTCAAAGCAAAAGGCAATTATCCTCCAACTAATATTCCTCAATTTCTCAAAATCTTATGGGGTCTCAACTCCTCCTAAACCCTAGGCTCCTTGACTTCGGGCTCTATCAACAGAGAGCAACGCCAATCCCTGACGAAATTGCTCTCTTTGTCTCTCACTGCTTCGTTGCAGCCATCTAAGATTGGTTTGGCTAGGCCAATATCTAACCTGCTTTGGCATCTGGCCTTGTGGTTGTCATATCTCGTTGCTCTGAAGACACTCGTGTTGGGGGCGAGTTTCTCATGCATGAGGGCTTCGCTAAGTTAGGGTGGAGGCTTTAGTCAAGTAAAGGCAAACTAAAGTCCTCAAATTATCGGTAACGTATGTTTTGGCCGATCTCTGACAGGTGATGCGGCAGTTGGAACCACGACCTCTGAGACATGTGAAGAACGAAGAGGCTTGATAGATCTAAGGGTGGCGGAGAGAGCGACTTTGGTTCGACTTTGGATAGACACTTAAAGCAACGGAGCTACGCTTTTAGCGATGGTTTGGTGCCCTGTTTTAGGAGTGAGTTTCGGATTAGCAATGACGGTGGAGACATATGGCTCGGAGTTCAGTTCTGTGGAGGTGGCTTCGTGTGATGACCTGGATTTTCGTTATGTAATTTTGGTAATTAATAATGGACCAGTTGTACGAATAATTGTTATTATGCTTTATTCGTAGGTTGTATGTAGAGTGGAATGTTTTTCGTACGTATAAATATTTGAATTTCACAGTTTAGGGGGTCGTGTGAAGTTTGACTTTTTATATATTGGGATTTTCGGAAAATTTCCTTCACGAAAGTTGTAGAGCGCGTCGATACGAGTTCGTGGACATGCGGAACGTGTAAATCGGAGTTCGTATGAGGAAGTTATGGCTATGGAAAGAAGTTTCCATTTTGGTATATATAGGAAAAATCAGAAAAATACTTTCATTTTTCCTCATTTCCGTTTTCGGAAATAATACCCTCTCTCTCTTCTCTCTCGTCCTCTCCCTCAGTATCGAAGTTTTCCGCCTGACCCGACCCGAACCCGGCCGATCCGACCCGACTTTTCCGGCCGACTGCGGCGGTCTCCGGCCGTGAAACTTGGCCAGACAGGATCGCCTCCGCCGTCTGGTCGTCCCTCTGGTGCTCTCTATCGACGATTCTTCTCCACGGCGGCGCTGCAAGGTGGTGCAGCCTTGTGTTTTCGGACCCGGCCGGAAAACACAACTCCGGCGACCTCGTGGCTTCAGGCTTCTTGGGTTGAGTTCAGAACAAGCTCCCTGGTCGATCCTTGGTGTTTGTTTCGACCGGTTTACGTGAAAATTCGATCAACACCGATTGGATTACTATTCACGCCTTGTGAGGTAGTTTTCGATCCCTTAAGCTTGTTTTCTGACTTCGATCCAGTTATGAAAGTTCACAAGCATGCTTAGATGAAGCTTTTTGATGTTGGGAGTTTTGTGAAATAATGAGTTTTTGGCCGGTGGCGGTGCACCACCGTCTGTGGTGGCGTTCCGGCGGCGTTCCGGCCACTTAAGGAACTGTTTTTGGTATTATATATGTTCTACTCGTCGATACGAGCGTTTCGATATATAATATGCAAATTTTGGAGTTCGAATGGATTTGTTATGATTTTTGCCGTTTCATATCGGTGAATTTATTCGATCCGTGAAGATATGAGCGTCCGATCGACTTGTGGTTTGGTCACATCGATCGTGGACGTATTCCGAAGACTTTGGGAGGTCTCGGATGTGGTTTTGCCTCGATTGGCACCACTTTGGGGTTTTTAGTTCAAAAACAGGGGTTTCGAACTTAAAACAAATGTGAATCATTACTAAGTTGGAACCATATGTGATTAGGTACTTGACGAAGTATTCAGACGTGTGGTTGGTGATAGTTTTGGTTCGGTTCTATATTGAAGACGCAGCAGGAGTTCAAGGTGAGTAAATCTCACAAGGACCTTTATGAACAGAAGTACCATTATTGTTTTGGCGTTAATCATTTAACTGCAAACTATAGTTGGTATTAGTAGGCATTCCTGAGCGAATGACTACATATATATATTTAGATGAAATATATATATATCCTTGTGAATGATTGTGATGAATAATAATATGCATGATGGTGTTCATATTATTGTTAAATGTGACTTTTCAGGAAACGATATTATAGAAAAGATGTTTCTATTGTTTGAAAAGTATTAAGCATTAATGTTATATTTTGAGTCAAGCGTGACTCATTTTAGATGTATTGGTCTTTGTACCAAGGGTCACAGATGGTGAGCAAGGATTAGGAAAGCCGAAGCTAGGTGCTTGTAACGTTTTTAGGTCAGATGCGACTTACTTAACGTTGACCTTAAGACCAGATAGGGTCTAAGAAGATCTTACGTCACAGATGGTGATAGATCATAGATAGTAACAGGTTGCAGATGGTAACCTTGATGTTTGACTTCATGACCAGATGGGGTCTGAAGATCATGAATCACAGATGGTGATCAATGGTTGAGCTGAGACCAGATAGGGTCTAATGATTATAGGTCACAGATGGTGGCAGGTTGCAGATGGCGACCTTGATGTTGATTTCCTGACTAGACGGAGTCTGAAATCATATGTCTCAGATGGTGACAGATCACAGATGGTGATAGATCGCAGATGGTGATCAAGGCAGGAAGTAGGTAATCACGTTCTGGTTAGGACGAGTGATTACAATTTCAATAGAGTTCTAGTTTATCTGCCATGATAGCTTATGGGAGTAACAGTAGAGGTTGCTTGAGACTCATAGGTTCGCGGCTTAAAGGAGAGTTCAGATGGCATTCTTCTTTAATTGTCTAGATGAGACTTGAATTGCTACTTGATGGTTAAGTTAGCAAATAAAGCAGGGTCATAGTGGTGACTCATGTTGTCCTTTCTATGGAAAGGATATGAAACGTTAGAAGGATTCATGGCTGCATGTTTCCTTAAGTAGATTGATGTGAGTTGTTGATTGATGTTCATGAGTTACTCATACGAGCTTGAAGAAGCTTACCGGGTTTGTTGTTTGGCAACCCCGGTGCACCATTGTAAATGGTGTAGGGGCTAATCCTGCAGGTCAGAAAAATCGTGGCTGAAGCTGAAGGAGCTTGTTGGCAGCAGAACGGGTAGGAAGCAATTTTTGTTGGCTTTGCCAATATATGACTTCCGCTATGCAGTAAGCTCTGAGGAGCATTTACGTTTTATTGTGATGACAATTAAATTCGTAAATTTGTATAATATATAACTCTGTGGAGCGAGTGTATGTTATCTTGGATGATTCAGTGTATCAGTAAGTACTTGTTTTAAGGGAAAGATGTTCCAGGTATTTGTATTGATGACTGAATATTCACGCATGTATAATTATGGGATTATATATATCGATTTTTATTGTTGTAAAAATCAGGGGCGTGACACTTCGAGACACTACATGCTCCCTGTAGATCGTGCAGCCGAGAAGCGGGTTAGGACGGTTAACTTCGGTGATGCAAGAGGGAGGGTGCCCACTTTCGGTGGAGTGCTCAGACACTTCGCTGCCCACTATAGGGAGACTCCATGCTCCTTGTAGATCGTGCAGTCGAGGAGCGGGTTACGATGGTGAACTCCAGTGATGCAAGAGGGAGGGTGCCCTCTTCTGGTAGAGAGCCTAAATCACATTGATGCCTAAGTGTTAAGGGCCCAAAATAAGCTGGGTGTCCAAAACAATTTGGATGCTTTCTTTGATTTGGGCCCATTTTATGGACCAAACTGAGGGACTCTGGTTATCTAGGGTATCACATTTGGAATCCAGGAGGATTAACTAATCACAATTATGTTCTTTATGTTTATGGTGGGTCTATGTACCATGTTTATATTTCATAGTTTAATAGGCTTGTTTGAAATAATTAAGCGTCGAATGTTTCAATGAGTAGACCTAGTTCTGCGAACCAAATCTTCTTGATTGTCTATTAATAAAAGTAGGAGGATATATAATGATCATTCTGACTTTAGTTGAATGATGAATCGATTTGATTTGACTGAAAGAAAAAAAAGGGGGAAAATCTGTTTAGTCCTTATAATTTGTCTTTCTCATCGTTTTTGTCCCTGACGTTCTAGTTTAATCTTAAAATTTTCTGACCTCCCAATTTCCCTCTAATAGGTCCATTCCGTTAAGATTCCATCAAATTGAGCCGTTAACTTGCTGACATAACAATCCATTCCACTCCAACTCAGCTCAGTAATGGTGAAATATCTAATATACCTATGTATTCTTTCTCCCTTCCATTTTTTTCCTTTTTAATTTCTTTTATTCTATTTTTTTCTTTTCGTTCTACCTACCTTCTCCTTCCTCTACCCACTAATCCCATTTCGATCAAACTCCACAACTCATCTATTTCTCTCCCCAAATTGAAACCAAATCCAGCAAAAACCTAGCTTAGTGGTGCAGAGATGGACATCGAGCAAAAGCAAGAGGAGCTTATCGATTACTTCTTCTCCTTCTATGAGGCCACCTCCCTCCGCTGTCTCTTAGTGAATCCGCCCTCGCCTCCGGTGTGGAGATCAAGAATTGGGGTTTCGAATCTATCTGGATTGGCCTGCCGGCATTGCGCTACCGATGCAGCAGATATGATGGTCATTGAGTTGTGGCAGGAGGAGACTGAGGAGGCAAATGTGAGTGTGGATGTGAGGGTTGTGAAGCAGAGAGAGCCGTGAATATGGCCAAGACGGGCGGGGTGGGTCAACAGAATGATGGCATCGGAGTCTTGACCCGATTATTGAGATAGAAAACTAGTTATTCTCATAATCAAAATCTTTATTGATCTTCTAACTATATACATTTTCAACTATAGGTTCGATTGTTTATGTTTGTGCTTAGGCTGGAGCAGCAAACGGATTGGTGGTTGGGCTCGAACAGAGAGCAAGGTGGTGGTTATGGGGGTTTGGGTGTGAAGAAGGAGGAGGTAGGTAGAAAAAGAAAAAAAATGGAATAAAAGAAATTAAAAGGGAGAAAAAGGAAGGGAGAAAGAATACAGGGGTATATTAGACATTTCATTATTACCGAGCTAAGTTGGCTTGGAATGGATTGCCACGTCAGCAAGTTAACAGCCCAATTTGACAAAATTTTAACGGAAGGGACCTATTGGAGAGAAATTGGGAGGTCAGGGAGTTTTTAGGTTAAATTAGAATGTCAGGGACTCGATGAGAGAGGCAAAGTACAAGGACTAAACAAGTTTTATCCCAAAAAAAAAAATCAAATTAAAAGAAAGTTATTTGGTGAATTTTCATTAGTTGTGTAGAGTTCAACATTTACTTGGTTCATAACGCATGAGGGTTTTCCTCCTCAGCAATTATTAGTTCCCTTATCAGTTTAGAGTTAGGGATTAGCATAGGAGTTTATAAGCCGAGCGTGACAGATTAATGAAATGAGTTTTTGTCCATTTACCCCATTTCTAGGGATTTTTTTTTCCCGCTTACCCCATTAAGTTTTTTTAATTCTCTCTTACTCAAAACACTCTTAAAAGGTCTTCTCTAATACCCCATTAAGGGTTTTTTTTTTTTTTTTTTTTTTAACACCATTTTACCCTCACCACTTTGTTACTTAGAGAGAGAGAAAAAATGGAAGAGAGAGAAACCACAGGAGACTTCGCGGGAGCCGGTCACCGACAGCCTAATTCAGGTCACAGGTTGCCGGAATCAGGCCAGCGGTTGCTGGACTCTGGCCAACTTTCACCGGAATCCAGTCACTGGTCACGGGACTTCGGCCAACTTTCACCGGAATACTGTCACCAGACGCTGCCCACCAGACTTTTTTGAAAACCTCACTGGAAAGGTCTATTGTGCCCAATACACCCCAATAGAGGGACAATAGACATCTATTGCCCCCTAATAGACATCTATTGAGGGGCAATAAAAAGCTCTATTGCCTCCTAACAGACGTCTATTGCCCCTCAATAGAACTTTCGGTCGTCTGAATGAGAACTAATTTTCTTAAAATTAGACAAATAAAACTTTGATTAAATAAAAAAAATGAAGAAATTAGATCAATTCAAAACATTCATTGCCCTCCAATAGACATTCAATTTTTTTTTCTTTCCTTCCTTCCCTAAAAAATTGATTTGGGCACCCATAAACTGCTCTGGACACCCAAGCGTCCAACAGATCCAGCACACTACTGGAGACTGTGCCAAACTCAAGCTGCTCACCTACAGACTGTACAACCTCATATTCACCAAATCGATTTCTCCTGAAATGTCACAAACAACACCACCAAAAAATCACATATCGGGAGGACAAAATCAATTGTGGAGATCTCGTCCTCAAGCGGTCTTACTCATTCGAATTTGAGCGAATGATGGTGACGAAGCCGACGGCGTCGTTGTAGCGGTACCGGAGAGGTGGAAGCTTCTGGAGCAGGAAGCCGTCGCCGTTGGGGTCGCTGAAGAAGTGTCTGGTCTTCTCCTTCAGGTTATGAATCGAAGTCTCCAGGGAAGCATAATGGAATCGAGGTCACCGGTTTCCAATGGATCAATTACTTCACTGTGTTTGCAGAGAGAGATAGAGAGAGAGAGACATTTTGGTTTCTAGAGAGAGAGAGAGATACAGAGTGGCAGTAGCTATAGTTATTTAATTAGAGAGTGGACAAAATAGTCATTTCTCTTTAAATTGGATTAGTGGGAATAAAAATTTATTGATGGGATAAGTGGATAATTTTAGCTCATTTTAGTGCTTTGGGTCAAGGACCCTAATGAAATATTTCACACTACGTGTTCTATGTTTAATGCCTAACCATGTCATATCATATTAGTTGATCTGTTGGCTTCATCCTCGCTAATCAAAATTTGTGGAAGAAACATAAAGCATTTAGTTATGGGAAAATTTTAAGAACAGTACATGAAATATTGGCCATTCCAAAGTTCGGTACATCAGGTTTCAAAGAATTAAGATCGGTACATGAATTTACAATTTCGACACATTTTTAGTACATGACGTCAATAACACCGTTAAGCCTATGCAATTATACAATTTTTGAAAGTTAATTTTGGGTTTTTCATATATATATATATATATCTCTCTCTCTCTCTCTCTGGGTTTTTAACAGATTGAAGAAATCAGAAAGCCAGAGAGAACCTCCACCGCTTCTACAATGGCTGCCGCTCTGTCACAGAGCTCTAGCTATCCTAAGATGACGTACGATCTCTACGCCTCCATCTCCAGTCTAATGCCCATATTCAAAGCTCAGAATCTCCTCAGCTACGTCGATTGCTCCATCACGCCGCAAGAGAAGTTCCTCCCGAACGACGTCGGAGAACCGACAACGGCGATAAGCCTGAGCTACGAGACCTGGATGGCGCACGAGGCCAAATTTAAGCCGCTTGAGACGTCAGAAACTTGGTCAGAAAGTCGTTTTCTTCCTCATCTTCTTCTTCTGCGGCCAAGACTCGATTAAAGTTGGGAGCTTCAGGTGTGATTCCACCTTTGGTGACTATGCTGGTGTCTCCTAACCCAGATGCTCACCAAGCAGCTTCTCTTCTAGCTCTTCTCAATCTCACTATTTGCTTTGACCGGTATAGTTTCTTCATCTTTTACCCCTCTTTTTTGTGTGGAGATTTCTATTTGTTTTATTCACTCATAGAGCTATTTGAGACTAGTTTACACTAATTTGGATGATGCGTTTTGTTGAGTTTGTTATGATTTTGTTGCTAAAAGTGAAAGATTGAAGCTTTTGGTGCTTCTGGGATTGTGTTTTTGCAATGAGGCAAGGCATACTGCTCTGGTCTGTCCTCACAGAATGGATTTCACATACAGGGCATACATAATCAATAATCGAAGCCTCAACTGCAGGACTTTATGTCAATTTGTAGTAATAATTTTTTTTTTCTGGTGTCTATCGATTTAGTACTTTGAACTGGGTAATGGGCTTTGGGTTTTATCTATTTTTGATATATGTGTGTGTGTGTGTGTGTGTGTCATCAATAAGGCTTGAAGAGACGGATTTGCCCCTCAAAGTTTGATGAAAAGCACCCTAAATAACGGAAAGAATGACGACATACACCGATTTTGGGTCGAAATTGCAATTTCATGTACCGATCTTAATTCTTTGAAACCTGATGTACCCAATTTCGAAATGGCTAGCTAATATTTCATGCACTGTTTTTAAAATTTTTTCTTTAGTTATTTACTAGTGGCCATATATAATAATATGCAATTATGCATATATGCCCAAGTTGATTCTTTTTTTTTTTCAACAGATAGGAGCTAGCTTTTATTCTTCTCCGAGAATACTTCATATAAGAAATCTTAGATAGATACCCTGCAACAGAGAAACACAATAATGGAGGATGTTTGTTTTTTTCCTTTTGATTAATGGAAATTGTAATTAGTAAATAATTATCCTGACAGACATGATCACCATCATTAGCTTAATTTTTTCTTCTTCTGATCGAGAATCCATCAATAGCTTAATTAAACACTTCTCTTCCACTTAACTAAGAAGATTAATTCATTCATCATGTGTATCGTGCCTAGAGGATGCTTTCCCATTACATTTGGGCACTAATGAATTCAACTAATTAACTAGTAATAGCTAGCTTAATTAGCAACTTGCTTTTGCGCGGGATGCGAAAAACCTTAAACACTGCATTTGGTCCACCGTCCACATGAATATAATATTATAATCGACACTGATTTGGGAGCAAATAAGTACGTACTGTTTTTCTCTCTATGTCTGCTAGGGTTGGGTGAGAGTGTGAGACTGGGTTTGAAATACAAGCATGAATGGTAGCTGTAGAGCTTGAGCATGAATGGTTGCTGTAGAGCTTGAGACTGTGCTGCAAATTGTAAAGTAAACCTTCATCGATTAGGGTTACATAATTAGATAGATCTGGCCCCAGAGCGATACATCTGTCCTGTACTACTCTAACAAAGATTGCCCATAACATGCAACAAAACAGGTATGACGCACACTAGTGCCGGGACTGCTGGACCGAACCGTATCCATCATAGTTTTTCATCTTCTTGCCTAGTCAATCATTAAGGGATCCACTTCTGTCCAGTCAACTTTTAAGGAATGGTTCCAGTGAGTTGCAACAAGGTCAAGTTCAATAATTCGTATACAACTTTATCTACTGTGCTCTTGAGTTAAAGCTAATCCTATCATTAATCATTGGAGTGCTCCGAGTTAAACTATGAGTAAATCCCTCAATATATGATGCAAATTATGCACCCTTTTCATAACGCTGATGAGTTGTAATTTCATAATTTTATTTATTTTTATTTTTAATTTTTTTAGAGAATTTAAAAGATTTCACTCCTAATTCTATAATGACTCAAACTCAGGACCTGATCGAATCCTAAATAATGGGCGCTCTAACTATTGCGTTGTAATTTTATAATTCATTTGTAAGTTATTGTTTCAATTTTTTTTTTAATCTGAATTATGTGAGTGAAATTTATTATAAAAAAAAATGAGTACACTAAAACAGGAGGTACATAAAGTTATAAATCTTATTCTACCAAATTTAACAACAAAACATATAACTCGCAACTAATAAAGATTACTAACATAAACAAAATTAGAAACGCCAACCAATCACTAACATAGAATTAAGGACAATTCATTTTGTTGGTTAATTGTTTTTTCACTTTTTTCTTTCCTGTTTTTTTTCCCTGCAGATATTATTCAAATAAAAAATCATTAAAATCTAATTAATGTAAAAATTAATCATTTATTTGTCCCGATGCATTGTATCTCCTCGTAAATTTTAGATCTTTCTAGGATAGACTTTCAAGTTTCAATTGTGTGTAGATTTACTGTATATTCTGAAAAATTCTCACATTGTAATCGGCCTAACTGTTCAACGGGAGTAAGAAAGGAGATGAGCTAGTGTGTGATAACTAATAAGGAGGTCTCTACTCTCTTGCATCTCAGAAGTTGTTATATCTCTTGCGTTATTGTTCTTCCATCCCTTGCGGTGTTCAAGGCTAATTAAGAATGCACGAGCAAAGAACCGAACGAATCATCTCACGACAGAGCATTGCAAATTAATACAAAAGTCACTCTAATAGTGTTCTTATCTACAAACGTACACCATGACAATCAAATCATTAAGTTCCAAAAAGCTCACTACTTTTGCTGAAAAGTGCATACACAGTAGTGGAAAGATAATGGGATTAGCGTAAGCAATTTTATATAAAAAAATTAACGTACGATAGTTGTACTGCGAGAATCTCCCTCGATGAAAATGTAGGGCTGGCAAAATGGGCCGAAGCAACCGACATCCGAGCCGGCCCGAACCGATTTGGGTGGAAGATTCGGCTTATCGACTTTTCGGCTCGGCTGAGCCGTACCGGAAGTCAGCTTCGGCTTGGCTACGGTATGCAAATCCTCATATCGTCGGTATACCGTACCGACCGTATATACGTATACAACCAAATAGCATACAAAATGTGTAAAACTTCGCAAGAGATAGGAGTCTACACAAGATCTACACCTCTTAGCCACTCGAGCACACGCTGCTCTTACTATAATATGCACAAACTTTATATTTATTCCCTCATACACCACATAATTAAAACAAAACAAGTTCCATTCATCGTTTGATCCTCATTCATCGTTTTTGTTTCTTTCACTTTATTTTCTCATCTTCTTTCCTCCTCCTCTTCTTATTTCCAGTTCCATCACCGTCTTCTTCTTTATCAGTTCCATCATCATCTTCTTCTTGTTTGATTGCCACACAACCCTAAACCTGCAAAGTTCCACATCCCCCATCATCTTCTTCTTTTTAGTATATAAATCACAGCCACAAGCTCTCAATTCAATTCAACCCCAAAACCCCCAATTTCACGATTCAATTTCTTCTGCAAATCGATCAATAACCCTAATTTTCAATCCAACCCCCAAAACCCAACTCGATTCCCTTCTGACTGGATTTGCAATATCCCTCCCAATCAGACCCAGAACGATGACAATGGAGACTGAGGTAATCTGGAGGAAGAGATTAAGGTAAACTGGAGGAAGAGCTCCGTGTTTCTAATTTCAATTACGGCTTGCAGATGGAGGAAAGTGTGATCAAGACTGTGATCGGTGTTATCTTGGTGGCGGAGGCCTAATGTCAAGATAAGGCAAATTCTCCAAATTTGAGCCGAAATTCGGTATACCGATATGTCGGTAACCGACGACGGCGGCTCGATTTCGGTTGCAGATTTGGGAAACCGACCAACTTCGGTCGGTACCCGGTTGATGGAATTTGTAACCGGTGTTCTACCGAATCCACCCCTATGAAAATCTATGATATACTTACAGAACATCTTGATTTTGTGGAAAAAAAAATATCTTAATTATGTGTGGTCCTGCAACATTTGCTTGTTCATATCGAGGAAATTTCCAAGAAACAGAACCATAAATAAAAATATGGTCTGAGATTCATGTGAATTATTGCGGAGGCTAGCAAACAAATGCATGTGGAGGACGTACAAATGCTTCGTGGATATATAAAAATGGGTCAAGTCAGTTTCGATCCACATGCATGCATGATAGACTGATAGTTCAATCTGAAGTAGGGTGCGAATGACCATGAATCATGCCTTATGGATCACAACATTATTGAAATGCATCGTCAAGGAATATACCCGAAATTTTGATGTTTACTACTTAAACTTTCTATCACAAATTTTCAAACATAAAATTGTAGTACAACCAAGGTTTTAAATTTCTCCAAAATTGCCGAAATTTCCGTAATTTTGAAATACCGAAACGAAATTTATATGCTATATCATTTCCGTAAGAAGTTTCCCGAAATTTTCCGTACATTTCCTCCAAATTTTTAATTTCCTAAATATCTACACACACAATATATATTTAAAAATTCACACCGAAATTTTGTCCGAAATTTCTCTAAAATTTTTGTTAAATTTTTATGTCACCTACAATAAATTTTTACTTCATACTTTTATAGAGAAAATATGAAAATTTGATTTTTATTTTTATTTTTTATTTTTGCAATCATGTTGAATACAACAAAAAACCTTTTTGGTTTTATCTGCTGCAAAGTTGAATGCTCCAACCATAACATGATTTTCTTTTTGCTTCGTCTCAAATATTCTATGTTTCATACACTATAACATCATATTAGGTAATTCCACAATATCCGATATATGGATTGCATGTGGAAAGGGAACAATACGTACACATACAATAACCATGTGATGAAGTACGAAAATCATTTCCAAAATTCATGTACTTGGGAGCAGTATTGTATGATACTAAATGAAAGCAGTTCAACCAGCTAGATTGAACCACATCATAGTAGCTTTTATAATCCTTTTGTTGTACTTGTTCATTTTCATTCAAAGGAGTTTTGATTTTATGTGCCATGTCCCACCCCCTTATAATTTTCTAATTATTAAAAAAAGTAAATCATATTTACATTATCAATATACAACACATTATCAATACACATAAATAAAAACACTAGTTTAGTGTTGAGTCACAAATTACTTATGCAATTGTGCCCCATAATTATGAAAATTGATTTGTCTTCCATGATATTTTACCCTTTTTAATCCATTTCCTTTTATTTGTAGGAAACCTTGCATTGAGAATAAAATGACTATTTGAGGCTTGAAATGCGGAGATTTGAAGCTAGTGGAAGAAGACACGGAGATTTGAAGAAAATTGCAAAATCGACTTTTCCAGTTACTTTTCCGGCAAACTTTTCCTGCGAGCAGCCACTCATGGAGGGCCTTTTCTCCAACAAAGGAGGACCATGGTTGTGAGAATATCCCATCACTTGAAATTCAAATATCTCCCTACACCTTGTCCTTTTGTCACCTTGCCAATTTGGGAGCATTTGGGGGACAATGGTGTAAGAGCATATCTTGCACATTTTAGGACCAAAGAGGACACACATAGCTGATCAAAGAGAGGCCAAAGGGAATTATTCAGAATTCTTGACTCCATTCAATCATCTTCATCCTATCCAAGATCCATTTTTCTCTGTAGAGAAGTCACCACCATTTTCACCACTAAAACCACCATCTCCACCTCTAAAACCTCCATTTCCACCACTACGACCTCCATTTCCTCCACCATTCAACACCACAACTCACCTTAGAAATACCAAATTTCACTTTTCTTACCTATATCAAGAGCTTGGAGCAAGGAGAAGGAGGTGACTACCACCACATCATGTTCTTGGAGACCCATCTCCACCACCTCTTCCGGCATCATCAATAGTCACCCTTTACTCCCTATCTCTTTATGTATTTGATGTTTAATAGAATGTTGAAGCTTGTGTATCTAGCTATGTGTGAGTAGTGAACTAGTTGGGGCTAGGGTTGAAAGCCCTAGCCAAACTTGCTTGGATTGATGCTTTTGTTTATAAATTGATACAAGTTCATGTTGTCATTCTCACATGCTAAGTCAATAGTTGAATGCATTACTTAGACCTAATCAATTTGAGTTATGTGTTTGCCATGACATGAAGTTTTTCCTAGAGATTGATTACTTTTAGGCAAAAAGGGAGCATGAAAGCACACCATGTGTGCATGTGAGGGTAGTGAGCTAAAATCACCTAGAGATAGGATTGGTTTGCTTGCTTGGTTACCTAAACTCTAAGCTTTATGCATTTAGAGGCAAAGGATTGAGACTTATCCGGTAATTGAATTTGTCTCTAGGTAGTTAGCTCTAGACTTATCCGGTTAGAGTTAATAAAATGAAAGGGGTTTAAGTCTTAGTAGTCCTATCTGGATGCGAAGAGGGTAGTTGGACAATTAGTTTTGCATCATTCATATTCAATTGCTTTAATGCTTGCAAGGGAGGCAAAAGGTGAAACCCGATGCTCTAACTCCCATCCATTTGATAACAACTTGTTTAGTTTAGCTTAGTTTATTTTACTTGCTTTCATTGTTTCAACTTGAATAGAAACCAATCTCAAAATCAAAATCAAATCTCTACACACTATCTTGCACATACTCACCATGAACTTTGGTTCACTTGTGAGCCTTTGTTTGTGATTGTACATTTGCATATTCTTCTAGTTTTTTCTTAGGTTTTCCCTAGCTAGGAAATGATTTACCAATCATCGTGGGTTCGACATCCTTACTTAATCACCTATTCTATAACTTGTACCTCTTGCACTTGAGGGTGGCTTTATTGCTAACATTTAGCAACCTACTACAGTACTAGTTAATTACTCGTCTATATAAACTATCATAATTCTATTATAAATGTATAATTTTAGAGATGTTACATTGTAAAATAGGTTTATTATAGGTTAGTTTAGTTTATGTAAAAGTTTCATTCAAAAATATCATTTTATAAATGCAATTAATTTGATTTCTTTATTTTTAACCGAAATTTCCTTAAATTTGAAGTACCGAAATTTGAAACTTTGAGTACAACCGAGTTTTGATGCAGTGTGTGTAGCTAGCTTGTGTGTAGTATTCAGGCTTTCACGCTACAAATCGAAATACTAAGTTCGAATCTCTTTTACTCTTTCTTACGGCCAGTATTACCGCATTGTCGATTGATTATCAAAATTATAAATTATTTCACACTTGGGAGACTACGAGTGTAAACAGATTGATTTGATCAACCAAAGACGGTTTTATCAGTACATAACGTGTATAATGTTGCTAACTTGTGGTGTTAATTAAACCTTCAGGTATATGTACGTCTTTAAGACCAATAAAGAGATTTTGTCCTATTTATCACGTTTAACAAGAGATTAAAGAAATCTTTGCGTGGAAGGAAATGACTTGGAAGTTGCCAACAGGATGGAGCTTACATTGTTGCACTGGCCAGACACCTGCCTCTAACAATTGGCTATATCGGCTTTACATGTAGAGGCAGAAGCTTTCCGGCCGGGCTGTGCTACTTTTAGCCATACATCAAGTGATCAAGGGTGGTCAGATGTCGAAGTAGAAACTGATTGTGCTATGATGGTTACAGCTTTAGCTAATCCTGATTAGAACTGCTCATAAATCGGTAGAATAGCATTGGACAATTGCCAGGATTACGTTGGTGGTTTTAATTTCATTCATATTTGACATATTTATTGTGAAGAAAATAATGTTGCTCATCGGTCGGTGCACTTTGCTGGTCTTTCTTATGTTGGTGATGTTTGGGTGGATGAACTGTTGGAAAATTTGGTCGATGGATGCTACTTCTTTCTCCAGATTTCACCTCCTACAAGATATAAAAAATACAATATATTAGTAACAAATAATAATCATAATATTATTGTCATAATAGAGAAAATAACAAGGATTATAGAACTTATCTCTTCAATTTATAGGCTTCCGAAGGACACATTACTCGAAAAAAGTTTTAGGTTGAGGCGTGTAAACACTGCCCTTAAGAGTAGATTTCGCCCCTCGGAGACAATGTCTCGGTGTAGCAGGTTTGTGGCGCCCTACCCTCCAGGGTACAACAACCGTTAATCCTTGTAAGCGTACACTCGCAAACTTGGATCCTAGAACTGCTTGATTCTTTCATTTGGCAAAATGTAAAATAGTAAAACTCTCAAAACTTTACGACAAAAAATAATTCAAGAGAGAGAGAGAGAAAGACTAATTTTAAAAGAGATGATGAAAGAGAAAGAGTATCTGTCGCATTTGGAGCAAGTGGTGTTTTGGCTTATAAAAGAGTTGCTAGCTAGTATAATTATACAAATCATAAAGAGATTGAATGATAAATTTATAATAGAGGGGTTATAAAATGGGTAACTGTTATAACCCCCATGTATGAAATAATTACTAGACGGGTTATGATCATGATAAATATATATATTAATATGAGTCATTTTGTAATTTATAATCCCAATAAGTGCTCTAAAAACAAAACTGAAATTCATAACTCCAAAATTTAAATTGACGCATCAAGAAAATAAGGCAAATACCTTTCATCGTATAGTTGTGTATTTTGAAATATCAACTAAAATTCCAACAATCCCCCACATATTTCAAAATACAAGAAAGTTTACCGACAGAGGAAAAAAGGGATGCGTCAAAGTAAAAATGAAAATATACCAGATGAAACTGAAAAATGGATATGCCAAAAGAAAGTGAGAATTCAATGCATTTGAACTAGTGTCTTTTGGACTATGAACTAGCCATAGGATAAGTCAGCCATGACTCACAGAAATTTGGTGAAAATAAAATTTTCTATGAACTAGAATTTCTTGATGTGAATCAGAGAGCTACTATCTACATTGAATCTCTATCAAGCTTGTTCTGCGGGTGGGCACGAATAGGCCATGCGCCCCTACCTGGATATTCATGAGTGTTATAGAAAACTTGCCTAAGTTTCATAGGAAGCGGCCCAACTTCCACACTCACATAGGTAAGTCCATCAAGTGTGTACTGGAATCGAACAGACCACCCATGTGTAAGGGCTATGGTACTTATTAAGAACAAAGTTCATCCTCATACGTTCCAGTTAAAGCACTATCTATGCACCAGAGGGATGGACTCAAAGTTTTAATCTGATAATGCGTCACTAATCAACAAGTGACTTGTTATTACCCATATGAACCTACTTCCTGGGATCGCCATTCACATAGGTTGGGTTACCACCACTCTTGATCTTTGTTATAGGCATAGTCTCATCCCCCTCGATGTATTAACCACCAGCTTCGACCTTTGGTCTAGTGGTTTTGTCAGAGTATTGGCCAAAATCAACTCTGACCTACACAACTTATTGAATAATCTCAACAATAAGTAATCTTTATTGGGTTTTTAGTTATCAAATCTCATTTAAATATAAGAGCCTATTTTTTTTTTCTTGCTTTGCCTTGACCCCCACATTTTTGAATATGTCTGGGTCATATATATAGGCAAGATAATATCAAGCCATATATATTTAGGCAACGAATCTTTGCATGTCAAGGACTTGAGAATTTAATAGGCAACAATATTTACCGATTTCGTGACTTCGGATACTTTAGTCTTCCCCACATTTGGAGCCATCAAGTGTCTCTTAATTCTTGATCAAAATTAGATTTGATCATGGAGATACATTGAATGTCTATTTTCTCAAAGCATAAACCGAAGGCAGCAATCAATGAGATAGTTTTTCAAAGTGTCAGCATAAGGGACAATATCGAGGTGTCAACGAAAAAACTGCATATTTTTATTAGTTTTGAAGCAACATTGACCGAAAGGCAACAAAAATTCGAAAGGCAACCCAAAACCTTAAGGCAGCATATGCAGCTAATCATCTGAGCAAATATGGCTAGGGAACCATATTTAGAGACTTGTAGTCTCTGCATTATATCCGAAAGCACCGATAATATGAAATTAGGCAACTATTTTCTTGGTAACCAAATTCTCGAGGCAACCATATTCATTACCATTAAAGTATCGAGGCAACCGTTATATCTAACTCATAGGATAGGGTCCGATTCATCATTCAAGATGTAAATGAGGCAACACTTATTACTTATAACCAAACTTTAAGGCAACACTTTTTCTTTTTCTTTTTGAGGACATCAACCGGAGGGACATTAATATTCCGAGGCATCAAATTGCCGTAGGCAACCGTCGATGTAAAATTGTCAAAATAATTTCTCAATAACACATTTATTTTTCAGGCAACCGAGGCATCATCTTAATCAAGAGGCAACGGAAATATTGAGAGGCAACAACTTTATTATTTCTGAAGAAACAATAATCCGAAGGCAACATTTCAAATTTTTTTTCCTTCCTTGAAGAAAAAATACTTTGAAGGGACGTATTCCGAAGGCAACAACCAAGAAACAACTTTTTGAGTTATAACGGTAAAAATATATTTTAGTGCATATAAAATAATTATGGTTCAAATCATATAACATAGAATTAAAAACGCTTGCTAAACACTACTAGAATTTTGGCCTTTTACATCGGCCAAAAACCGATGTTAAAAAAAAACCATCCGATGTCTTAGTGGGTGATGTTAAAGATCACGAACAAAAAGACATCGGTCAACAACCGATGTCCAGATCAACAATAGACATCGAATAAGCTTATGGAACCGATGTAAAACAGTTATTATGATAACATATTAGTGTGTTTAGATATTGTTAAACCTTCATATTTTGACATTTAATACTTAATGAAGTATAGGTCCAATAGCATAAATATTCATTTTAACATCGTTACTCATATTAGAAACGATGTTTATTATGGTATCAGACATCAGATTATTTTCATTTTGCCTGCCGTTTGTGAGGTTCACACATATTTTCCATATATCCTACTATTTAAGATTCAATCTACATTCCTTAGTATATAATAAACGATGTGCATTATTATAATAAACATCGTTTCCTTTTATGGAGCGATGTCCATTTTACTATTAGACATCGTTTCCCAAATTGTAAATCGATGTCTACATTGATTCCGGACATCGTTTCTCAAATTGTGAATCGATGTCTACATTGATTCCGGACATCGTTTCCCAAATTGTGAATCGATGTCCACATTGATTCCAAATTGTGAATCGATGTCCGCATTGATTCCAGACATCGTTCCCGAAATTGTGAATCGATGTCCGCATTGATTCCAGACATCGTTCCCTGTAGTTTACATCGACATCGATTAGTTTTTTAAACATCGCTTCTTACTCAATACGTCGTTATCCATGAAAAATGAGACATCGATTTTAGTTTCGAAACTGATGTATTATCTCTTTCTGGACATCGTTTTGTAATTTAACACTGATTTGAAACATGTGTATATACATCGTATCTTTTATATGAGATGATGTCCAAGAAATTAATTATAGCTGCTAAAATGCTTGTAATCCACATTCAACAACATGACATTCTGAATTAATTGAATATGGGGCATTGCATTAATTTCTGTCGAACAGCAGAATTGTTAATAGTTTCAAAAATAGGCAAAAACACCCCAACCTACATCAAGGGTAGCCCAAAATAGACCATTGCAATAACTATATGCAGTTTAGTTCACCTACAACTGTACAACGTTCTACTTCAAAATGATTCTACAAAATTTAGCTAGCCTTACTCAAAATCACTTTGGTAGAGTCAGCATCTATAGCAAAGTCTGCAAATAGTCAGCTACTTCAATGCGGACCTCGTCAAGTTCATCTTGGGTGTATACTTTCCGAGTCTTCACTGCCCACTATGAATATATTCAATAACATAAGTCATAATCTGCCCACTATAAAATCTGCCCACATAAGTCATAATCTGCCCACTATAATTAAACCAAAGTTTCCATCATAATGCATATACCTTGGTTGGAAATGAAAGCGTGTCATCATTTATAATGTCCTTCATGTTCAGTAATAAGTTAATAAAAATATAAAGGCAACATGTGCATACAGGTAGCCATATGTAAGAGAAACTTACATAGTTCCTGCAACTCTGGTGCTAATGTGGGTATTCTCTTCGTCGTCAAGCTTGGCCAGACCAAAGTCTGAGATCTTAGCGTTAAGGTCTTGGTCCAGTAATACACTAGAAATGATGCCCGCGCGTTGCTGCGGGGTGTTCAATATTTAACTACAGTAAACATGAAAATTTGAAACATGCTATAAGTAACCAAAGTATTTCTTACAGTTACAGATTTGAAGTCATACATATTGAAACAAAATAGTTAGGCTTAGAATAAACTATTTTACGTCAAAGTACGCACCAAACCTCAGATCACTATGTAGATACCTCAAGAAAGAATTCAGTATATTCTATTAACGAAAGATAAGCAACTGCATGTATGCAACTTATTGAATTGCTGAAGCAAAGGATGTAGTTTTGTAGCTAACACAACCAATACTTTGCAATGTGGAAGTTGTCAATCAATGTGAAGTGGAGATTGACCAGCTTGATAAAGAGATTATTGTTAGAAAAAAGATTTATCGCAGTCTTGGTAGGGTAAACAAAGGTAGTAACTAAATTTAATCATAATTACCTTTGAGCTGTATTAGTAATGTGCTTTTAAATTCTGAAACAGCCTTCTTTTGTGCACTATAGTTAATGGCCTAAAAACAAACATATAAGTTACTCATATCAAATATGAAGAGGAAGACAGAATTACAGGTATAGTAATTATATAAGAAGAAAGGGTGTCCAGATCAGGAAGCAAATCAGAATAAAAGTATAACAATAGAAAATCAAAAGATGATATGTATAATGGAGGATTCGAGATTCTCTTTTTGGCTTTTGAGATATCTCAAACGTCTTTCAATATGCTCCTGATCAAGCAAAATTTTAGTTATGGTTCTGTTCGTTCTATATACAAATTTACTCCTATAAGCTTTTGTCCAACCAATGACTAAAGATCACATTATCAATTTCACGTTAGTCAAATTCATACCTTCCCTTCAACATGCATGCCGGTAATATGCAACTTCGCCCAAATTCCAAAGCCGATCCTTTCTTTAGCTTGACAACAAGTATTCCAAGCATATCATTAGCTATCAAAAAATTTATTCCCAAGTGCAGAATCTGCATTCAGTAGACTGTAATACTTAAGCTTGGCGCAGTTCTAACTTTTAACACTGCAAGCACAAAGAGCACATGAAAACAACTGGCCAACACACTGGAGAAAGTAAGGCATACCAAATGGTTATCACCAGTAGACTGGCGGAGAACTCTCATCTCTGAACATGGATGGGTTCCTTCTCAAATAAAGGTACTGAGCTACGCTTTTAATCTGGAAACATACAATAATTATCATTAAAAGATAAAAAATGAGATAGTTTATCAAAACATAACCACCATGTTAGAGTAATTTACAAGTATCACCAGATAAAGATTTATGGGTAGTTTAAACACATATACGCAACTTAAGTGAATCACTACAAAATTAAAATCCCTTTTAATCAATATATTAATTACTAATGCAAACCTAATATAAGTGGTACAAAATTCTGAATGCTTCTGTGAGATGCTGATGCAACATAGAACAGAAAGTTTTTGCCGCTAACGTTAACGTGGATGCTTACAGTAGCAATTATATTCATAGTGAGTAGCTATAGCTATTGACATCCCAAAAATCTAAATAAAAATTTCTAAAAAATACAGACTTCGAAATCAAGTTTCAAAGGAAAAGTTGCAGACTTTGAAATCAAGTTTCATATACAAAGAATTGAATTGATCTTTAGTACAGTTTGTAATACATGATTTCAATATTGTTCCTAGGCATGATAAGCTTACCAAACAAATCATGTGCAAGGCTATTGTTCTCCATGTATTCATATACCAAAAGTAACTGATTTGCTTCAATACAACATCCATACAATCTCACGACATTTGGATGCTGTAAACCAGAAATCATGCCTATTTCGTTCACAAATTCTCGATTTCCTTGCTTTGATTTTGCAGATAATTGCTTTACTGCAATTATAGTACCATCCAGTAGTATTCCCTGCATCGAAAGGAAAAGAAGAACTTGGGTGTCCTAAAAGCAAAGTTATCCTACGAAAGGAAAAGAAGAAACATTAATATAAAAGTACAGCTCTATGTTGATATTATGGTTACATTACATGTGAAAGCGATGAATTTCTTTAACACAGCTGCATCTCATCTAGGAATATACATTACATGTCAGCTATTGATAGCTTATACTTATGCAGTTGAAGAGTAAACGTAATACGGCTAATTACTTTTGCACCAAATACAGTCCATATTTGGTAACTATATCTATCAATGCATGATCTCAATAAATACAATAGGTCTCTGCTTTTTTAATTTCCAGTGTCTCCATTTCCTTTCATATATGCAGGTCAAGTAACTATTATGGAAGACCAGCATTTCAATAGAAATTAATTTCATTTCCAAATTGTCGAGAAGCTTATAACTCAGTAGAGCATGCAGGTTGTAAAAAGAGGAACTTAGTCATTTATAGCCCATCTAGTAAGATTTTGTTGCTGATCTTTGCTAAGCTGTGGCTTGCTTCTGTTGATAAATCTCTGGGATATAAAATTAAGTCTCTCAGATTGAGATTAAATAATATCTAGACAAGAATGAACACTAGGAAAACGGTGACTATAAACCTGAAGAGTGAAGAGATCAGCAGATTGACCAATCACTTTGTCATACTTCAGACCTTCTGCTGCGAGTCCAGCCATTGCTACCACAGCCAACCTAATTAAAAGGGTATATTAGTTCAATTTGTCCCCACCAGTCATGAATTCAAATGTATAGTTTATAATGCCTCAATGGAGTGCACTATGTACAAGCAAAAAAAGGATTGGAACACAAATGAACATGATACAATAGACTGATTTTTCTCCTCTACCAAATCAGATTATGGAAACACTGATTTAGACTCATTTACAGAGAAAAGATGCACTATTGTAAAGACTGCATTTGTTACAGTTTCAGAAGTAACACATTACTCTTATTTAAAAATTTTGTATAAAAGCAATCTCAGACAAACACAAAGAAGTGAAACTACTGAAGCAAAATGCTAAATTGTAGTAGCTGTAACTATGATATAAGTACCTGTCTAGCTAGTTCCTTTGCATCAAGCTGCCCACTGTATATCAGCTTTTCCAGCCTTTGATCAATGAGATTTACATGCTCTTTCCCAATATCTAGAGAATAACCCAGAATAGGAAGACCCAGCAAATACGCAACTATGAAAAGAGAAAATCATATAATCAGAATGTCCAGTAAGCATCCACATATATTAGTCATAAAACCAGAAATTCGAACCCACATATATCCACATTTTCAAGTCAAAAGTCAAAACAGAAAGGCAAAAAGGGACAGATGCAATTCGAACCCAGAAATCCAGAAGGACAAAACATATCACATATCCAATTTTCATCTCATATCAGTCGCATGTATAGCGTATAGCAAAAGTAACAAATGCAATTCGAACCCAGAAATCGAAGCAAGAAAGATGGCAGCAACTTACCAAGCTTGAAGTTTCCGAAATCGAGTCAAAAACTGAAATCGAAGCTGCTTCACCTAGTAGAGTTCGAGTCAAACCCAGACTTGAAAACTGAAAATTGAATACCCAGAAGCAGAAATTAAGAGGAAGCCATAAATCGATTGAAGAGTGAAGACCCAGAAGCAGAAATTAAGAGAATTACAGGAACCCAGACTCACCGAGCACCGTCAGTCCATCACGGCGTCACCGTCGAAGAAAGAAAAGGCGTCGTGCGGCCGTGCCGGAGAGAGACACACAGAGAGAGAGAGAGAGAGAGGCGAGCTTTAGTTGAAAACTTTTAGGTCAGATCGCGTTTTAGGAGTTTTAGGAGAGCTTGCTAGCAGTTAATGAGGAGGAGAGAGACAGTAAGGGAGTGAGCGGAGGAGAGGGAGGCGGTGGTGGCCGTGAAAAGAGAGTGGGAGAGGAACGAGGAGAGGGCTAGGGTTCGGGGAATAAGAGGAGAGAAAGTGAGTTGGAAAAATATTAAGTGCGGGGAATGAAAATTTTGTTCCCTGCGTTCCTGGAAAGTTTTAACTTAGTTTTTCCGCGTTTTTGAAAATTTTAAAATGAAAATATAGACATCGGTCAACAGTAAAAATCGATGTCAGTAATATGCATAGAAATCGGTATTTGAGGAATCGATGTTAATGACATTTTTTTACATCGCGTGAATTCCTCACCGATGTAATTGTCGTGATGTCTAAGGCCAAAATTCTAGTAGTGAAACCATAATATTAATAGCAATCACTGATGCAAAATAAATACTACGAAAATGGTAAAACGATATTAAACACAGAAATTAATAGAGAAAAGTAAATGTGCGAAACCGTTAATTTTTAAGTTACAAACATAATTCCTTTGAACAATGAAGACAATAAAACTAAAATCACACAACTTAAATCTTAATTATACCATGCATTACTAACCGAAAAATGCACCTTATCAACATTCAAATGCAAACTGAAAACCCATTAGCAGTTGAAATATATACATTTTACCATTGTAACATATATTAAAAATGATAAATTATAATAAAATCATATATATGCAATTGTAACCGTGCAACTTAAATAGTATTAATAGAGAAAATCTTATTGGAGCAAAACAATAATGTATGACTGCATGTAAAACGGTTTTGTTTTTCAAGGGACAACAAAGGCACCAAATGAAAGGAATGAATGCAATCTAAGAAGACATTTAATAATCATAAGCCATTATAAAAAATTTGAAGTTTAATGCACGATTATGATGCAGTTAACATTTTGCAATATGTGTGAAGCTAACTGCCATAATAATTATTCCAAACCAAAAGAACAAACTCATTTTTTTCAAATTTCAGCATGGAAAATTAATATGTTTAACGAGAAAGAGTTATACTTGCAACAACTAAAAGAATAACAGTCTTATCTTTATGTTTAAGCATCCCACAAGGAAACATCCACCAACAACATCTACTCTTAAGATTGTTGGAAAATTTGGTCGATGGATGCTACTTCTTTCTCCAGATTTCACCTCCTACAAGATCTCAAAAATACAATATATTAGTAACAAATAATAATCATAATATTATTGTCATAATAGAGAAAATAACAAGGATTATAGAACTTATCTCTTCAATTTATAGGCTTCCGAAGGACACATTACTCGAAAAGAGTTTTAGGTTGAGGCGTGTAAACACTGCCCTTAAGAGTAGATTTCGCCCATCGGAGACAATGTCTCGGTGTAGCAGGTTTGTGGCGCCCTACCCTCCAGGGTACAACAACCGTTAATCCTTGTAAGCGTATACTCGCAAACTTGGATCCTAGAACTGTTTGATTCTTTCATTTGGCAAAATGTAAAATAGTAAAACTCTCAAAATTTTACGACAAAAAATAATTCAAGAGAGAGAGAGAAAGACTAATTTTAAAAGAGATGATGAAGGAAAAAGAGTATCTGTCGCATTTGGAGCAAGTGGTGTTTTGACTTATAAAAGAGTTGCTAGCTAGTATAATTATACAAATCATAAAGAGATTGAATGATAAATTTATAATAGAGGGGTTATAAAATGGGTAACTGTTATAACCCCCATGTATGAAATAATTACTAGCCAGGTTATGATCATGATAAATATATATATTAATATAAGTCAATTTGTAATTTATAATCCCAATAAGTGCTCTAAAAACAAAACTGAAATTCATAACTCTAAAATTTAAATTGACGCATTTAGAAAATAAAGTAAATACCTTTCATCGTATAGTTGTGTATTTTGAAATATCAACTAAAATTCCAACATGAACACGTTCTATTATTGAGAATGTTCTCTAGCTTTTGAGGATTGTAGTAATCATATTTGAGGTTTAGACATTAAGTCCCTCGCTGTACAGTGGATTCATTAAAAACAATAATAATAATTTGAGCGCAACATCTTTTCCTGCCCAATAGCGTTCCTACCCTCGTAAAAATTTATATAAAAATAAAAATAAAAAAACTATTGTGATGGTATATGATGACAATGGTTCACTATCAGTGAGCTGAACCGGGCCAACAGAAACGAGGCCAGTTTCAAATGCATTAATGGCCTTGAGTTGAGTGTGAGACTTCAATTCGACATCTCTAGTGTCTGAACATGTAATTGTCCACAGAGACAAAATTTCACATCACTCATCTGTAAAACTCCATCCATTTTTAGCTTTTACGAAAGAGATAGATCGAAACGAAGCTGAGCTGTCGGTTCCCATTCGCGTTGAATTGTTTACATTCCGTGGCTGCATAAATATGTTCATAAATAGCTAGCTGGGAGCCACGTACTCCAACAATATTAAGCTGAGCCCACCTTAACCCTCGATTAACTGATGCCAAAGACGTTGAATTATAGCTAAACTACAAATTAAGAAAGAAATAAAAGTTCATATACAGAGACTAAAGGGCTAATATAACCCCTATACCCACGAAAAACGGAGATCGAAAATAAGGGGACGCGGAAAGCGGATTGAAGTGTATGTATGATCATTCAAACTAATTAAGTAGAGGATTTAAGCTAAACCACTCACTTATACCCTCGGCTGATGCAGAGGACATGTCAAGTTAATTATAAACTACAAAGGAAGAAATAAAATGCATGAGCTCATCAGTTATACATAACCCAAAGGGTTTAAGACTTTTAAGTAACCCTGAACCCTCGAAAGGATGCAGATATACAGGTCGATGAAAATAAGGGAACGCGGCAAGCCGATTGAAGTGTATGTATGATCATTGAATTAGTGGGGCAAAGCCAAAATGTTTCAAAGAACGAGGGGCAAAGCCAAATGGTTTCAAAGAGGAAGACATCGATGTAATTTCAATTCCTGTAAGTCTTATTTTTAGGCCTCGTTTGTTTCACGGATTTGAGGACTTGAGAAATAAAAGTTATTAATTTCCTTTGTTTGGTAACCACAAAATCCGGAAATACTTTCCTAATATAGGGGAAAGTTGGGGTAAACTCATTCCGCTCAAACTTTATGGGATTGAGTTTCCCATCCAATTTCTTAGCATTAATTGCAATAATTTTGGACAATAATACCCTAGCATTAATTGCTTGAGTACCCTTGGTAGTGTTGAAAATTCATTCCAGATTGTTTTTATTTTAAAATAGAAGGGTATTATTGAAACATTGATATATTTTTACTTTCCTTTCCTACACCAACCAAACATCGGAAGGGAAATCAAATAATCTTTCCTGTGTTAAAGTAAAAATGACAATTGGAATTAGTTTACTCATTTCATTTCATAGCCCCTTTATATAGGGAGAGAATTACAATGGAAAAAACAATTACAATGATGACATTAAACGCTAATTGATCCGTAATTGTGCTTATTGATGGTAATCACTGATTCCTTGATTCCCTCTCCGTCAGTTGGTTTGACGAAGACACATAATATACTTTTCCTTTAACACTTCCCCTGGTGCCAAGTCAAAGACTAAATGGTGCATGAGTTGTTGCCTCACTAAAAACCTTGCCAAGTAACAATAAAAACCCTGTGGGACAAAAAATACACCTTGGTCGAAGGAAAAGAGCACAACGCACCTTTTACATTTGAGTATGACATGTGTGTGTTAGACTCCCCCTGACTTCTACACCTCCCCCTAATACTTACATTAATCAGGGGAGCTTGGAAAGTCATCGCATTCCTATGCTTTTCACATGTTTCTCAAATATGGCCTTAGGCAATGATTTGGTGAACAAATCTTCCACATTCTCCTCAGACCTTACTTGATTCACTTGAATCTTGAGAATGGCCTGTTGTTGCTGATTGTAGAAAAACTTTGGCGATATGTGTTTTGTATTATCACCCTTGATATATCCTAGCTTCATCTGTTCGATACAAGCTGCATTATCTTCATAAATGCAAGTAGGCTCGTCAGTGGTAGAACTCAAACCACTAGTCCCTCGAATATGTGTGATGATAGCTCTTAACCATACACACTCACGGACCGCCTCATGTAGAGCAATGATCTCTAAGTGGTTCGAGGAGGTATCCACAAGAGTTTGCTTGGTTGATCTCCAAGATATCGCCCTGTTCCCAATGGTAGATACATAACCAGTTTGGGAACGATCTTTATGTGGGTCAGAGAGGTACCCAGCATCAGCAAAACCAACCAAAAAGTTATTTGGCGTTTTGATGTAGTGAGTCGTGCTTTTGCCATCAATATTTCCTTCAGGGATTGCAGTTCCGTCTGCGGTCCCTCTTGTCTCTCTGTAGGGAAAGAACAGTCCCAAGTCAATGGTTCCTTTTAGGTATCGGAAAATGTTCTTGATACCATTTCAGTGACGCTGCGTTGGCGCTGAGCTAAATCTAGCTAACAAGTTCACTGAGAATGCAATGTCTGGTCGAGTACTACCGAACCAAATACCTATCTCTTTGTCAGAGAATCTAATTCTGCCTGGATTGTTTCTTTCCATTTAGACCGTGGTTCGATATCATCGTGCTCTATGATTCCTTGAGCAACAGTATATATCATCAATGTGTATGGAAGATCATTCTATCAACTTATATGCACTCTCATAATCCTATGAGATTTCTTTGTTCTCTGGAATCATTTTTAACATCGGAGCGTTCTCCAGTATTGATTTATGGACATAACTATAATCAGAGACAATCTCATGAGAGGGATTCTATACATTGATGATTGGTTTGTGCCTTACTCACCCTCTTCTTCCTTGGGTGAGTGTCAATCGAACCAAGTAGCCTCCCCCTCTTCCTTGGGGAGCCACTGCCTCAGCCACACCTCCACTAAGTGCGGTTGCAGTGCCTCTATCTGCGGCACCGTGCCCCTTTTTGGGGACTTTTAACCTTGCAGGCACATTTGCAGCTGGTATATGTGATCTCGTCACTTTTGCGATATCAGTAAACTCATCAGGCATCGAATCTGCTACGTTTGGAAGATCGATTATTCTTTTCACTTCACTTTCACTTTGTGAAATGCGGGGATCAAAATGAGACAAAGTGGCGATAAACCACGACAATTCCTGTCGTTCCCTTGTAAAATCTTTTTTCCTATCTCCCCCTAACGACGGGAAGACTGTCTCATCAAAGTGACAATCCACAAATCTAGCGGTAAAGAGATTGCCTGTCAAGGGTTCCAAAAAGCAGGTAATTGTTGGAGATTCGTATCCAACATAAATACTTAATCGTCTCTGAGAACCCATTTTAGTGCGCTGTGGGGGCGCAACAGGCACATATACTGCACAACCAAATATGCGTAAGTGTGAAATGTCAGGCTCATATCCAATTACCAACTGGTACGCAGAAAATGGTTGGCTAGCAGTGGGTCTGAAATGAATAAGTAAAGCTGCGTGCAATATTGCATAACCCCAGACAGATATAGGCAGGTTGGTGAGCATAACCAATGCCCTAGCCACCATCTGTAGCCTTTCGATGGTGGCTTATGCGAGACCATTTTGTGTATGCACATAGGGTACAGGATGCTCCACATCGATCCAATAGACATGCAATAATCATCAAATGCTTTTGATGTAAAGTCTCCAGCGTTATCAAGTCTTATAGACTTGATAGGGTGATCAGGGTGGTGAGCCCTTAAACGTATAATCTGTGCTAGGAGTTTTGCAGAAATTCTTGTGGAGAATAAAGCGACATGTGACCAGATTGTCGAAACATCCACCAGAACCATAAAGTACTTGAATGGTCCGTATCCTGGATGGATAGGTCCACAAATATCTCTTTGTATCCTTTGTAAGAATGGAATGTTTTGTTTTGTATCTTTAGCATAGGAAGGTCTCAATCATGTTTTTGCTAAAGAGCAGGCTTTGCAAAACGAGTGATGTGCCTTTGAAATAGTCAATGGGGACATAATGGGAGGGTGGTAGTGCTTCTGGTACTTCAGAAGGCAATGACTGTATTTGAGCAGTACTACGTGCAGTGTGAATGATTTTTGTCCCATTTCATTTTTCACTCGAAAGAAGGGATGCCCATATGAGTTCGACAAAATACGGATCATCATGTCACGACCGGGGTGCCCTAGGCGGTCATGCCAAAGCCTGTATGAGTCAGTGTCCCACATTTCACTGTTGGTGACAGTATAAGATTCAATGATCCGAATCGTAGTGAGGTACAGTCCACTAGATTGACTCATAAATTTCTCTAAAATGCGTTTCCTTCCACATTCATTAGAGGTAATATAAATGTATTCAGTTCCGTTCTCATAGTGTGTTTTTACATGATAACCGTTGGTACGAATATCTTTGAAACTTAACAAGGTTCGATTAGCTCTTGGTGCATACAGAGCGTCTTTGAGTTTAAATATATCTCAGATTCTTTAGAGTATTTCTATTTTAGTAGAATGATAATATTTTCATTCTAATAATAAATTTTTCTCTAGATGTATTGCTTTACATCTTTATATTACAATTTCGAACCATGTAAATATGTGTAGTAAATAAATTTGAATAAATTCAGTGCTTGAGAATAAAATTCAAAATTTATTAATGAGCCAACGATAATCAAATCAAGGTCTTGTTCTAATTCATCAAACCATTATTGAAATAAATTTTAAGACCAAGTAATAGTCTAATTAAAAATGAGGCATTATGCCTTCACATCTGTCTTTGGAAAATAAATAAAGCAGATCAGTCAAGATTGAGAGCATCCATTGACTTAGCAAGTTCCTCTTTGCCATCGAAGTCTGTAATTGTAAGGTTGACGTCTAGGTCATGACCTCCTTCTTCCATATAGTGAGCCTTTTGTAATTGGCTGCTACTCTGTTGTTTGCTTGGCAATTCTTGTACCAATGCCCAATGAATCCACACCTGTAGCATGGTTCATTGTCAACTCTTCCTTTTGCATCTTATTTCCATGATCCCCATGTCCCTTTCCACGTGGTACATGGTTGCCACGTGGGTAGGGATCAGCACGTCTAAACCCCTTTGCATTTGAGTTCTTTTCACCTTTCATTTTTCCATAATTAGCCTCGGGAATTTTCTTTGTCCTAGTGGGTCTAGCATTGTTATTCAAGAGAATCTCATTATGTTTCTCAGCCACTTGCAGTAGGATTATCAACTTATTGAAGGTTGTGATTATTTTGTTGTCATACTCCAACTTATACTAGTTCGCTAGTATAAACACTAAAGTAGGAAATGTGGTAAGAGTCTTGTAGATCATATCATCTTCTGTGATTTCCTTTTCATAGAAATTGAGACGTGTCTTTAAGTGCAACATGTCCTTGTTGAAGTCATTGACCTTTTTATAGTCAAGCAAGCGGATTCTATTCCACTGAATAGCCAGTTCTGGGAGTAAAGTGTTATGAATGTTCCCAAAACGTCCCTTAAGGGCATCCCACAATTCTTTGGGTGTCTTCAACTGAAGGTATTCCCAGCATAAGCAAGGATCAATATGTCGCCTTAGAAACATTAAGGCAGCTGCTTTCACCTTATTAGATAGTTCATCATCTTTGGGATCAGTAATGGTGGTAGTGTTGTCTTTTTCCACAAAGACAGTTTCCATATCGAAAACCCAACGGTGGTACTCAAGTTCGTCTGAGTCCAAAATGTCAAATTCAGGTCGAGTTGGATCAGCCATCTACATAAACAAGAGGGAAGATATAAATTACGCAGTCATAAAGACATTCACGTGAATTATTTTCCAAAAATATGAATTAGATTTCAAGACCAAGATTCGTAATGGTCACATTTTTTTTCCGATGCTATGTGAAAATACTTTATCACAGTAAGTGTGTGTATAATGCGCATGAATTTTCATTATCATGGCAAAACACAATTTATATATTGTATTCTAACAATAACAATAGCACATTTAATAATAAATAAAACATAGCATATAAAAATAAACTACATGGCATGCTCAAATGTCACAAATATACAACAAATTATATACTACACATAATAATAGCAAGAATATATCATGCATAAAATAAAATGTAAACAATAGCATAATACGAAGCATGCATAGGCATAATTTATATAAGCGTAAAAAGAAAAACATGCTCAAAATTTCATAATAAACCATAAACAATAAAATATAAAACATGTTGAAACATAATTATATAAATAACAAGACATGCTTAAAATGATCAAAATTATCTTAACTAAACATGCTTAATAACCAAATATAATAAAGCATGAATAATGAAGTATAAAGCATGCTGAAAAATAGAAAACATAAATAAAATTCACATGCTTGATTAAAATCATAAAAAAAAAATAAAGAAAACATACTTGATTGCGAGAAAACAAAACGATCCTAGCGCACGCGGGTGTTGATGCAGGCGTGCGTAGCGATGTTTTTTTGTTTTCAACAGTGGGCAAGAGTTTTTTTTTCTTCTTGCTGGGCTGCTTCACCAATAAGACCTGCTTTTGTTTTTTTGTTTTTTTTTTCGGTCTGGGCCGGGTCTGCTATTTGGGCTGGGCCTTTTACTTTGGGCTGAGTTTCTTTTTTTTTCTTTTTTCTTTTTCTCTCTTCTTCCTCCTTCGTGTCTTCTTCTTTTTGGTTCTCTGTTCTTCCTTGGCAGGGGTGGTGCTGGGTCGTCCACTGCTTGCAGGAGCTAAGCTTGGGCTCTGTAAGGCAGGCTGGAGACAGGTTGATGCAGATCGGGTTGCTGGCTTGCTGCTCGGAGGCTGTAGGTGGGATCTGCAGGTGTTGGGGCTGCTGCTGGCTCGGTGGTACATTCAAGGCATAGGTGCTGCTTGGTGAGAGCGGATGGGATTGAGTGCTGGAGGGGTGAGCTGACGAAAGGTGAGGCCGGCTGTGGAGCTTCGTGGCCGGGAAGGATAAGGCCGGCTGCTGGGATCGATCGGCGGGGCGCCGGGGCAAAGGTTTGGGTCTAGGGCGCCCTGGGTCTGTTCGACGACGTCGGTGTGGATCGGAAGACTTGGGTGATCTGGTATGGTAGTGGAGTTGTCGAGCGTTGCTTGGTTTGCAGGGGCTGCTAGGGGATGGGATGCTGTGTCGATGCTCAGTGCAGCAGCAGGTGGACGCGAGGGCAGTGCGAGGCTGGAGGTTGAATGATCGATCCGGAAGATCGATCTGGCTGTCCGGCGGCGGCGGTGGGATCTGTGCAGCAGGCGATCCGACTGGGCAGGTTGGAGGCTGGGCTATGGCTGCGAAGGTGGTGTGCTTCGGTGGTGACGGCAAAAAAGAAAATATTTATTTCTTAGGGTTTTTTTTTTCGACGGGAGAAGGAAACAAATTTGGAAATTAGATTTTTTCATTCTTATTTGCTCTGAACGTGCTGATAACGTGTTAAAGTAAAAATGACAATTGGAATTGGTCTACTCATTTCATTTCATAGCCCCTTTATATAGGGAGAGAATTACAATGGAAACAACAATTACAATGATGACATTAAACGCTAATTGATCCGTAATTGTGCTTATTGATGGTAATCACTGATTCCTTGATTCCCTCTCCGTCAGTCGATTTGACGAAGGCACATAATATACTTTTCCTTTAACATCCTGGATGTTTTCCCTGCTTTTCCAAACACAGGAAATGAAATCTGACAGGAACTTTAGTTTCCCTTCCCCACGGGAAAGACAAGGGAATCGATTTCCCTTCCGTGAACCAAACGAGGCCTTAAGGGCGCTGTATGAAATAGAATTGTGGCTAAACTATCTCTTTGCTACAAGTTTCGAGGAGAGAACAAAGAAACTAGGAAGGATAATTCATTAATTTGTCACTGTTTAATAGATTGACCAAACGTTCAAAACTGACCTACCTACCTCTCAAGAATGCTGGTGGTTTAGGTGGAGTTCTCTCTCTAGTATGAAACTGAAGGGGGAGCCGCAAAGGGCCAAAGCACATATGTTGAAGGAATATTAATTGGGAAGTAGAACAATGAATAGATTAACGGGGTTAAATGTAAAACTTGAAAGCTTACGTTAAAAGCTTTGCTTATCTACATTTTAAATGATATAGAAACTAGTAGTCTGAGTGAAAACATCCATCCGGTGCCGGAAATTTTTTAATATTTTTTTTTTGTTTTTTGGCTGAAACAAATTAAGGGAAGAGACACTGAATTTTATTAAAGAAAATGTATAATACAAAACATGGGAACTAAACCAAAACTCCACTAAACTATAAAACTTATCAAAAAAGCTAACGAAATCGAAACTTTGAAAGATGCACGTGATCTTCATTAGAATGCTTTGACGCAAGAGTAATGCTAAATGAACCACCTTTTGGAGAATTACCTAGAGCCCACCTTAGGTGGCAGCGTATGTGGCGTATCCATATCATTAAAACATAATTTCTGATTTTTATATTTCTATGTTTTCTTAATTACAAAAATTCATTTTTCTCACATCTTCTTCAATTGATCAACGCCTTCTCAATTTGATATCGGTTTGCTCACAAGTATCGTCAACAAACCCTCTAACTAAACGTGGTTAGTTCTTTTCTTTATTTTTATTTCTTCCTGAGTATGAAACACGAAGAACTAACCATGAAGAAAAAAGAAAGAAAGAGAAGAACTAACCATGTTTTCACTAACGTTTGGTGACTTTATATCTATTCACGGACGTTTGGTGACTTTTTATCATTTCACACCCATACTTCAATGAAAACTTTACGAAGTGAGTGCTCCAAGAACTTGGACAAAAAATAGGTCAAATTTCAAATTTGTGCGAGCAATTCTTTTGTTTGACTTCTGTTGAAGGTTTGTTAAAGTTGTCTAAAACATTTGCAAAACCCCAATCGTCGGTAGTCTACTTCAGAATATCAGACTGTCGGCAGTCATCATGTTTTGAGTTGGATTATGTGAAGCTTCCTGTGTTATGTGGAATTTATGTTAATGGAATTGGTTATGGAATGAAAACAGAAAAAACAGAGCAATAAGAATGAAACAAGAAACCATAAAACAAACAGCTAAGAATCAAAACGAAAGATGAAGAAAAAGATGCATGCTTAATTTCAATTTTACCTATGAGGGATTAATGCCAATATGCCATCACTATTTTTGTTTCTTAAATGTGAACAAATAAAGGGGAAGAATTGAAAAGTAGATACACATATTACCATGTTGAAAGTAGATCTCCAAACTAATCGCCATCGATGTTCGATCATCTATTTCCGTATTCCTACGTATCTTTTCAAGTTTGGTGCCAAGATTGGATAACAATGAATCCTAACCCGAGGGGTAAGTTTGATTTGAGGGACTAACCCACCTGGTTAACCTTCAAGAGAATCATGATGGACTAGTTAGATTTTATCTTATGATTTTTAATATACCTTAATTTATTTTTATTTTTATGATAAGCCTATAGAATAGTAAGTTACACTTTCGAAGTTAAACTATGTACCAAAATACTCTGAAGTTTCTGCTCTAATAACTTTGTTAGAATTTTGATTCTTAAAGTAGGGAACAGAATAAGTACAAAATAAATTACACTGACGAAGATTTTGACCATGAACAGCAAGAATAGGAAGAAATGGAGGAAAGTATTGATATTGGATAAACAAACAAAGATTCTTAATGTAATTGTAATTAGTTGTGGAATCGAACAGAGAAAACAGAGCAATAAGACCGAAACGCTTTTCATGTTGTTTATTTGTGTTTTGTGTATGAAATCATATACAAGCAAGTGAAGTAACGAGTCGATTAAATAATGAATAGATGTGACCGTAGAAAACAGAGTCGTTAAGTTTAAGAAAGACAACAGTAGGGAACACAAATGCGGCAATTGTACAATAAATAAGCCGATGATGAGTATGAATTCTCTGTGGTTTCCCATTAGAAATGCTAATATCGAATTTCTGGGTAGAAGAGGAACTCGATCTAAAGCTAAAGTACATATAGCCATGGCAAGCAACAAAGCTTTCCATGTAGTTGTGGATATTATTCGCGTCTTCCTGAGGTATATGTAAGGACAGCAATGCAAGAGTTTGTTTTTTTAATAGATGTTTACATTAACTATACCCTATGTATCTGGCTACTGCTTCAAGTCACTATATTGATGCCCGTCTAATCTTGATAATATTGAAGTTTGAACAATCAAGACATGATGTGAGTATTATAATCTCATCTAGATCATCAAATATGCATACTATTGGCAGATCTATAGAGAAGTGATCGAATGCAACACTAATTAAAACTACATTATGAATTCATAACTTCTGCCTCAGTCAAATCAATGATCTAAAGCTCCACAGGCCTGCAGACTGCAGTCTCATCTTATGATATTGGTCTTATGTTATACCTCAAAGAAATGATGGGCAACATAAATAGTCCTAAAATGGTCTTGTGTTATCTCCAATCTAACATGTAGTCATTGCTGGATTGAGTTTATCGTAGTCTTCATATTAGGCAGATCTAGAGATCGGTTTAATGGACAGTAAACCTCAATCAGTAGCCAACTGATCTCCACATCGGTGTTGCCAAAAGATCAATAATTAACACCAATATAGCGACCATCACAACTTGTTAACTGCAAATTTGTTCATCTCTTATGGGACTCTTAAAAATAGATTTGAAATATTTATTCAAAGGTTGGAGTTCGGTACATTTCAGTACAACTACAAAAATACAAAAGGAAAATGAATTTCAATCACAATACTTAACAGTATTACAGATATGTTATCATGCACACTGAGGAGAACAGACATGACAGCTAGAACACATTTCTTCACATATCAGGAGTTCTCATCTTAAGTTGGTAATGTTTTGGAGATGCTGAGGAATGCGTCCAGGTAATGGTTGGTGTTGCTTTATATGAGGGTGGATTGGGTCGAAAAGGGTGGAAGAAGAAGGGGCAGCATACATGTAAAGGATCTGTTTATTGCAAAATTGTACCATGCTCTAGAATTATGTATGAGATTGCTTATTTGCTTGTTGCAAAAGTTTGTTTCGTTCTCTTCATCTCATTTTATCAAAGCCACAGCTAATTTTTACAATATATTACCCTGTTTCTTATATTAGCTTTAATCCGGGTTCATTAACTGAAGAGTTTGATCAATATGTAGTATATCAGAAGATGTAATCTCATCTGTCATCACCGAAAGAATCCGAATTCAGACAAGAAATGGAGACAATCTCTTGAGAAAGCTCCTGCTAATTAATTACCAAGTTGCCTCCAGTGAAACACAGAACAATCTCTTAACAACTGCTTCAACTACTTTATTTCTTTCTTCAATTCAATGATTTCAATCACTTCTTCTCCGAAGGATCCCTCCACCACAGGGTTATCTGATCTTTCCACCATTAGAGATTAAATAAGTATCTATTTTCTCTGAGCTATGATGAATGAGGGCCCCTCTCTCTTTTTTTATCACCACTAATGTTCTGCTTTGGGTAAAAAAGACGAGAAGATTGATAAAAAAATATTAATAATTAGAGGATAATGTTTGAACCGATGAATGAATTTTCAGTTTTTATCGAGAATTTTTTGTGATTTTTCATGTAGATATGATGTGTTTTGTTTTTCTTGCTTTCTTTAATTTTTTTTAAAGTATAAATGGACGTAAGATTAAGACTTGAGCACTACGAAGTTTCCGTAAATTTTTGTGTAGATATGATGTGTTTTGTTTTTCTTGCTTTCTTTCATATTTTTAAAGTATAATTGCGTGTATGATTAAAACTTGAGCGCTATGAAGTTTTTGTGATTTTTCGTGCTTATATGATATGTTTTGTCTTTGTTGATTTCCTTCTTATTTTTCAAAGTATAATTGTGCGTATGATTATCGGCTGTTTAATTGAAACTTAAGACTTAAGATTTGAGTGTAGGTTCATATATTTATATAAAAGTTATAATTAAACAGGCGAAATAAATAAATGAAGTGTTAGATTTGAGTGGGTTCATATGATGGCTGAAAATTGTACAACGGGAACCATTTATTTTTGTAAAATTTGAATTCTTAGACATTTTTGAAATGCCCTTGTGTCATGGAATAAACATAGTTTGCTTTTGTATCATCGAAACTTTTATATCGAGGCCCTATATATTTAGGATATACGCCAAACATTGATTCCCAAGGTTTTCAAAGTTTGGCTTATTGTGGGCTATTGCACATTGATTGGAACTATTAAGTGTTGACTGTTGAAGACTGTTTGAATAGAAAATCCCAATACACAGTCCATCCCATTTAAAGGGATTGTGCTGCTTCAAATTAGTTGGCTGAATTTTGGTTGTCGAAATTTCCAAAACAATCACTTTGGATCATATTAGCGTTGGGCTGTAACACAAGCCAACCAAAAACCCATATGCACCCTCCCTAATTGCTTAGACAATCATGGGCTAAATATTGCTTCAGTCAGGAATCAAGGTCGAGTCGAGGTGTCGAGCCTAATCGCTGATTCAACATGTCGCCTGCAATTTGGGTTCTCATCAAATCATGCTCCCAAAATGGAGAAATTATGATACAGGTTGTCTGCAATGCCAAGAACACAAGTCATCATTCAGCCCCAAATCCCCCAATTGAACCAACGTAGCATGAATTTCAAACTATAAGGGAAAAATCCGTCTAATCTTTTCATACATGATTTGGTTGGCAATGGTTTGATCTTCTTGAAACAAAGCTTGGAGTGCTTTGAGTTCTCTTCTCTCTCTAGCTTAGGTGAAAGAGGGTTAGGGTGTCAGCCTCGTCGTGCCTTAGTGGGCGGCGGAGTGTGTAGTTCGAATGTCCTGGCTCCCTCCCTTTATCATACAGGGTTGGGCTTTTATTATAGAGCATAGTTGCATGATGGAAGAGATGATGGGTGGTTTTGGTCGGAAGCTTGCACTGACGGAGGAGGAGACCGTGGAGGTTGTCCTCCCTCAGAAGCGGCCGAAACAGCAGCCACATCACTTTTTTGTTGTGGGAGAACTGTTAACTGATAAACAATATCGGATGGATTCCTTAATCAGTACCCTTCGTGGTCTTTGGATTCCAAATTCGGCTCCGGCGGATCGCTCCAGACTGATAATTTGTCAACTTGACGGCAGTCGCAGACTTCTGTTTTCTTTTGCCTATGCCTCAGATCTGCACTGGGTCGTATCGAGAGCACCGTGGTCGTATGAGAAGGCTTTCTTTGCAGTTGCCGTAACAGATGGGACGGCGGATCCTCTCAGGGTTGCCTTGCAAAAACAATTTTTCTGGATTCGAATCAGAGGGATTCCACCACTCTATATGGACGAGGAGACTGGACAGGGGATTGGTGCGGCGGTCGGTGACTATATCAAAACAGGGAAGGATCGACACGGTAGTTGCTTTGGCAGATTCCTCCGGGTTCGGGTAGGAGTTGATGTTGAGAAACCTCTGAGGAAGGGGATTTCTATTCCGGGCGCTTTATGGTCGGGGAACAAGCTCTTTGAGTTGGAGTACGAAAGATTGCCACACTTCTGTCTGTATTGTGGGTTAGTTTCTCATATTGGATTCAGTTGCCCCCGACGTCTGTCTGGGGAGATCCCGGAGCCTACGTATGATGTTCTTCTTAACGCCGAGAGAAAGGAGGCCTGGTTAGCAAAACGGGAAATGGAGAAGGCGGAGAGGGAGACAGTTTCCGGTGGTGGAGGCACTAGGTTCGGATTGCACCCGGCTAAGCACTCTGGTTGGACAATGGCAGCACCAGATTTTCCTACGATCGGGATGATCAGATCGAGAGAAGAATGGGATGGAGATTCGGGCCCTCTGGTACCCAGGGATGAGAATGATATAGAGATAGTGGTGGAGGATACGGCCGATGGGACAATTGGGGAACCTACCCAAAAACGGAGAAGGTTGGAAGTGGGTAGCTACATGGTGAGGACAACGGTGGAGGAAGGTCCCACAGCGGCGGAGGGGCTTACGGTGGCGGAGGGGCTTACGAAGGTTCCAATATTGGAATGTTCTTCTTTAGGGGATGCATTAAATTCCAGTACGGTGATTGCGCAATCATTGTCTAAATCTTCTGAGTGTGTTATCTTTCCTTTGATTGTGGATCGTGACTCATCCCACGAGACATCAAGGTTGCCAGATCCTAAATCCAAGGAGTTGATTCAGAATGTGGAGGCAGTGCCCATTTCAAAGCCTCTGGTAGTGGGCCCATCTCTTTCCCCACGCCAGCCAAGGCCCAAAAAAGGTGTCATTGCTGAGGAAGGGACTGGGGCCCAGACGAACACTTTTCTAATTGGGAGTCAGATTGGGGCCGAGCTGTCTCCGTCTTTGAAGAGGCCTAATGAGAAGATTCTAGAATATTCCAGGAAGTCTGGTAAGAAGGGATTCCCAGTACGAAAGAACCTTAGTTCTTCAAGTCGTTTTTCTTCACAGAGTCATGGACGTACTCAGAAACATTCCTCCGTGATAGGTCTGGAATCGACCCATCACGAGCCATGAATCTTTTATGCTGGAACTGCCAGGGGCTTGGGAACCCTTGGACAATTAGAGGACTTAAAGGGCTGGCTTCCCTAATTCATCCCAATGTAATGTTCTTGTCGGAGACTAAGTGTACTGCAGCGGAAATGGTAGAGGTTCGGGTTTAGCTGGGTTGGCGAAATGCTTTCACGGTTTCGTGTAAGTTTAAACTGAGAAAGAATGGGAAAGGTGTGAGCAGGTCTGGAGGGTTGTGTATTCTTTGGAATGAGGATGTTCCAGTTTCATTACGTAGCTACTCGGATAATCACATTGATGTCCTTGTTGGCAAGGCTTCTGACCCTAAAAGGTGGAGATTCACCGGGATATACGGCCACCCTAATGTGGAGGACCGCCACCATACTTGGGCGTTGCTAAGAACTCTGGGCTTGCAGTGTACTTTGCCCTGGGTTATTGGAGGTGATTTTAATGAGATTTTGCAAAATAGTGAGAAAGAAGGGGGTCCGGCTAGGTGTGAACGACAGATGGATGGATTTCGTGATTTTATTGAGCTGTTTTCTCTCAAAGAGGTATCCTTTACGGGTCCGTGCTTTACTTGGAGAGGGAAGCGCAGTGGTCAATGGATAAAAGTCCGGCTGGATCGTTTTCTTGTTTCCAATGGGTGGTCTGATCTTTTCCCTATTTCTAGGGTGGTCCACCAGTCTCCAAATAAGTCTGACCACCTTCCAATTTTGTTGGAAGTACGAGAAAGTCGAACGCGCCGGAAAAAGAAAAGGAAGAAGAGGTTTCGATTTGAGGAACTTTGGCTTCATGATGAAGAGTGTAGTAGGGTTGTGGAGAGGGGTTGGAGTTGGTCTGGTGGGAGTGAGGCCTTTTCTAGGGTTTTTGGGAAGATCAATGAGACACGTCGGGTTCTTCAAGAGTGGAGCGACGTGAAATTTGGAGCTTTGGGCAAAAGTATCAGGGAGACTAGAGAACAGTTGGCTACTTTCTATGATTCCTCTTTTTCTTCCCCTCCGGATACAGCACGGGTGACTCTTGAAAAGAAATTGGATGAACTTTTAAAGCTAGAACATGATTTCTGGAATCAAAGAGCAAAGGTTTTTTGGTTAACGGAGGGGGACTTGAACACCCGTTTCTTCCACCAAAGGGCTAGTAACAGACGTAAAAAGAATAGATTGAAAGGACTGTTCAACGACTCGAGAACCTGGTGTACAGAGGATGGAGAGATTGAGCACATTGTTCTGTCCTATTTGCGGTCCTTGTTCACAACTTCTCAACCTCAGGGTTGTGTTGAGGTAGCTTCCTTTCTGTCTCGTTATGTTACTGATGAGATGAACGAGATGCTTTCAGGTACTATCACAAGTGAGGAGGTGCATAGAGCGCTTAAACAAATGCACCCTGGAAAGGCACCCGGACCTGATGGTTTTGCACCATGTTTCTATCAGCGTTTCTGGCATGTGGTGGGGAACGATGTTACCGAGGCAATAAAATGCTTCTTGGAATCGGATGTGCTGTTGAAGCAAGTAAATCATACAAATGTTACACTTATACCGAAAGTGAAGGAAGTGGAGTATATGAGTCAACTTCGCCCAATCAGCCTATGTAATGTTCTGTATAAGCTGGGTTCCAAGGTATTATCCAACAGGTTGAAGCCCATTTTACAGGGTCTTATTTCACCTTCCTAGAGTGCGTTTGTGCCCGGCCGTTTGATTTCAGACAACTCTCTTGCTGCATTTGAGATCTCACACTTTCTCAAGAAGCGTCGAAGGGGACATGTAGGCTTTGGAGCACTCAAGATGGACATGAGCAAGGCTTATGACCGAGTGGAGTGGGTCTTCTTGGAACAAGCGCTGCAACAGCTAGGGTTCAGCCACACTTAGGTTGCTTGGGTGATGCGATGTGTTAGAACGGTCTCCTACTCTTTCGTCATAAATGGTGAGCCAAGAGGCCATATCATACCTACGAGGGGCCTTAGGAAGGGAGATTCCATATCCCCATATCTATTCCTGTTGTGTGCTGAAGCTTTGTCGAGAATGATTCTACATGCCGAGGAATCCAGCTCTTTGCATGGGATTCGTTTATGCCCAGCTCTTTGTCTCGTCTCACATTCTTTCAATCTCCCACCTCTTCTTTGCTGATGATTCTTTCATTTTCTTCAAGTCAGAATTGGACGAATGCTATGTCTTAAAGGAGATTTTTGAGTTGTATGAACACGCTTCTGGTCAGCTTATCAATTATCAAAAGAGTAGTGTATCCTTTAGCAAGAATGTGAGACGAGACAAGCAAGATGATATTGCTGCAGTTCTGGGAGTGTTACGCGTTGATAAACATGACAAATACTTGGGTTTACCCATCGAGTTAAGTTATTCCAAGACGGAGGCATTTAGCTTTCTTACTGAAAGAGTCCGGAAGAGAACACAAGGATGGAGAGAAAAAACGTTAAGTGCCGCTGGTAAGGAAGTTATGTTGAAGGCAGTGGTGTAATCCATTCAAACCTATGTAATGAGCTGTTTTGAGCTTCCTAAACACCTTTGTTCTTAGATGCACCGACTGATGGCGAGGTTTTGGTGGGGAGACAAGATTGATGAGAAAAAGATCCATTGGTTAGCTTGGGAGAGACTGTGTGTTCCAAAAACTGAAGGTGGTCTCGGGTTTCTAAATATGGTTCATTTCAACCAAGCTTTGCTTGCGAAGCAAGGTTGGCGGATTCTTCAAGCACCGGAATTGTTGATCTCTAGGTTGTTCAAAGCACGATATTTTCCACGGTGTGGCTTTCTTGAGGCTGTTGTCCCTAAAGGGGCCTCTTATGCATGGCGAAGTATTATGCATGGCAAAGAATTGTTACGTAAGGGCGTCAGATATAGGGTTGGCACTGGTGGGAATATTTCCACATGGCGGGATCCGTGGATTCCTTTACCGGTACACTTTAGACCCTTCTCCTCTCCAGCGGTGGGGTCTGAGGACTTGAAGGTGTGTGATCTAATGATAGAGAACGAGTTTGAGTGGAATGTCCCACTTCTTGAGGCTTTATTTACACCTATAGAGGTTGGAATGATTGCTAGTATTCCTCTAAGCCTTAGAGGGGCAGACGATAGTTTAATTTGGCAGTATGACAAGAGAGGATGTTATGGAGTGAGAAGTGGCTACCATGTGGCTCGGCTCCAAGAAGGTAGAATGGACCGGGCTTCTAGCTCGAGTGGCTCCTATGGAATTCAAGGTACCTACTGGAAGTTAGTGTGGGGGGCCCACATCCCACCTAAGGTGCGTGTATTTATATGGAGGTTATTGAGAGGCATATTACCAATAAGAAGGACACTTGCACAGAAGGTTAGTCTTCCCAATAGCAACTGTCTTTTTTGTAATCACGCAATTGAAGATGGATTGCATCTATTCAGAGATTGTGATGTCACATCATGCTTTTGGGTGTTCACTACATTGGGTCTATTGGCTAAGAATGTGGCTGGATCATGTGTGGTGGATTGGGTCCTCAACGTCATTGACAAGCTGGATGGTAACCAAATATGTGCTTTTCTCATGGCACTTTGGGTTACTTGGTCTGAAAGAAATAATGTGCTGTGGAATGGGAGCTTTTTTTGTGCCTCAAATGCAGCCCAATGGGCAAGTAAATTTCTTGAAGATTATCAGCAAGTTCATGCGCATGAAAAAACAAAACCAAGGAGGGAGAGGTCAAAATGGAGGAACCCTCCTAGTGGGTGGCTGAAGGTGAATGTCGATGGTAGCTACAGGGCTGAGTTTGGTATTGGTGGAGTGGGAGTTGTGATAAGGGATGAAAATGGTATGTACCTGGCTGCTTTGGCTCGTTATTTTCCACATGCTTCATCTGCCCTACACATGGAAGCTGAGGCATGTCAGGCTGGACTTCTTTTGGCGATCCATCAGGACATGTCTGCTATTGATTTGGAGAGCGATTGCTCTCTTGTGATTACTGCTCTACAACATAGCGTGGGAGATAGATCTGAGATTGGGCGCATTATCGATGATTGTAAGTCATATTTGACATCTTTTTCCCCTTTTCAGGTTAGGCACATCTTCCGTGAAACAAATGGTGAAGCCAATAGGTTAGCGCACCTTGCTAGTTATAATTATATTTCTGATGTATGGTTAGAGGAGACTCCTGTTATTATTCGGGATGTTCTCTATGAGGACTCTTGTATTGATGCTCGAGGTCAAGGTTTTATGTCCCCCTTGACGCGTTTAGTTCATTCTAATACAATAAGTCAGGCGTGGGGCTGAGCCTCCCAGCTTGGCTGGGTTTCAAACCCCTTCAAAAAAAAAAAAAAGTTTCAATCATATTCTTGGTTTGGTTAGAACTGACCAGGACAATGCTCTAATTGAATATTAAGTACCTAATTGACAGCTGGGTCTTGCCAATAACCAAAGTTTGACCCTGGGCAATGTATTGCCAACTGTCCATCAATGGCGTCAAGGGTAATGTTGGGGAAGCGTATAATTAGACTAAGCTAACTTGTTGCTCCTCGTTTAAGTTTTGCAAGCATACACATACTTACTGCTTTTGAACAGGGGAAAAGAATGTGAATGTCGAGGTGATATAAAAATGAATAATTCCGATCAGGATAATGCCGTACGAGAATATAGAAAAAAAAAGAAGTTAAATAAGTGTATATAAAATCTAATAGCTGCTGAAATCTGTGTGGGAAGCCCGATGGCTACCCTACACCCACAAATATGATGTCCGTTTCATTTGGTGGGGTAGTCTTTGGTCTTTCCCCACTGATAGAAAAATTAGTGTGAATCTTTTAGTGTGACCCATTAATATCTCACATTACACAAATAAAATTATAATTAAAATGTTATTATCAAAATTTATGTGAATTGACAAACCAAAAATCTGTGTGAAAGAATGAAAATGATTTCAACTACACAATATTATATTCATCCTCCTGCTGCAGTAAAAAATATATTTCAACCACAGTAAAAATTGCATTTTTTTGTGGCACAATCATAAAATCCTACTTCATACAATCCAAACTAAAAAGAGTTATCCAAAATATGTACAAAGGAAAGAAAATTCTTCATTCCAAAATATAATTGTTCATACAAACTACAATTTATATTATTCCAAGGTAAACTTCTAAAGCACAAAGAGTTCTTGGAATTCAAAACAAGGTAATTGTTGATAAAGGTGGAAGACCACTACGACTTTCCCCTTCAACAACAAATTTCTTGTCCAAGAACATCACTATTCTAGCCCATCTATTTTTACCATCTAAACTTCCTTGAGATTAGATTGAGAGTAGTTTGGAACAAAAACAAAGGCAGAATTCACCATATCAGTTTGTCAAAGTTGTGGGCATTTCTGCGCGATATCCATACTGCATAGATGGAGTTGGGATGACTGGTAAACAACTTTGTGGCTGAGTTGAAATACCCTGTGTGATCTACTCCACAAATGCTTGTGATGACGTGTCTATGCTTGAAAATCCAACTTCTTTCATCCATTGACCCATTCTTTGAACAGCTCTTTGCTCCACCATCTTCAAGTTCTCTTCCTCCAATACCCATTATCCAGCTCTAAGGGATCTTGAGTTGCTCGTTTATGTTTGCGAGGCATGTTCTTGTTATTCCCTTTCTCAAATTAAATTTTCAAACCATATATGCAATGACCTTAAAATTTCAAATGTTGTCTTCGGCTTTGGTCTCGTCCTTTGTTTAGGAAAACCATTAAAGTTATTTCTCCATCCACGATAGTAATGATCATCAGGCAACCACTTATGATGTCCCATAAAGATTCTTTTTTTTTTGATTTTGCTATCTAATGGATTTTTTATCTTCAACACACAATGGTCAAGTTTTTTTTTTTACTTTTTGTGTTGTATCCTGATAACATTGCATATAAGCAGGAAAGTAATTGATTGTCCAAAGCACATCATCTCGCATGGTAAATACCTCCTTATTAAATGCATCGTATGTTTGAAGCCCTTCAGTCCACAACATTTTTAACTCTTACACTAATGGTTGCAAGTACACGTCTATATTATTACTTGGTCTTTTTGGACTCGGAATGAGCAAGGATAAGATCAAGTACCGTTGCTTCATGCACAACCATGGAGGTAAATTATAAACAGACATAACAACAAGCCATGTATTATGTGGTGAGCTCATAATTCCAAAAGGGTTGAATCCGTCCTTAGCCAGCCCTAAACGAACATTACGACACTCATTCCCGAAATCAGGATATATGTCATCCAATGTCGCCTAAGCTGGAGAATCAGCTGCATGTCGGAGTTGCCCATCTTTAGACCTTTTGTCAAAATGGCATGCCATTGGCTCTACAATATGACGAGACATATATAAACATTGCAATCTAGGACCCAATGGAAAATAACGGAAAATTTTGGCGTTTTTTTTTCCCAGCATAATTACATCATTACCCAACTTATTTTGTTTCCATCGGCTAGTTCCACAAACAATACAACACTCGTCATTTTTACGCTCTTTCCAATATAACATACAATCACTGGGGCATACATCAATCTTCTCATATGACAATCCAATGTCCTTAATCATTTTCTTTGTCTTATAAAAACTATCAGGGAGAGTCTCACCTTCAAAAAATGATTCCTTCAATAGATCTAGTGTTTCAGAAAAACTGTTTCAGAAAAAGATACAACACTTTATTGTATAAACACTTAATCTTGTACAACCTCACAATAAGATCGAGCTTCTTAATTCTTGCACCGGGAAACAAATCAGTGTCAACATCTCTAAGTAGCTCATAGAATTTTCATGCATCAGAGTCTTGTTCATCAATTGGTTGTGTCGAAGACTAGCGCATATTGTTATCACTATGAATCCAAAATGCATCTTCCAACATATTGGGCATATCATGTTCGGGCATAGGTTGTTGTGTTTGAGGGACCAGCCATATTAGGATTAGATGAAACTGGTAATTGTTTGCCATGTGACAGCCAAGACATATTTACATATTTAATCCACATACCAATATCATGCATCTGTTTCTCTACCACGGATGTAGTTTTATAATACCGATTCTTACATTCCTGACGAGGACATTTAATTTTATATGCGAAAGTAGAAATCTATAGTAAACAATTGATCAATGCATGTAGCCCCGAAATATATTCATCGCTTCTCAGATCAAGAAATGCCCATGTCTTGTCCATCTTCCTCAAATCTGAACTGTTCGTAATACAATAACTACATGATAAGAAAATTTATTAAAATCACACATTTATGAATGAATCAACTATCTCCTTATATCTTCATCCCTAAGGTGTAGATCTTAAGTATAGCCTTATGATCACCTATTCATTGCTAATGCTACATGTTTTTAAAAAATTCAGTAGCACTCCGCCTGTGATCCTACATGTACACAAACTTAATATGCACAATGGGATCATAAGTTCAAGCCGACGAAAATTTCGTAAACATGTAACAACAAATAGATATAACAGGCAATACATAATACAACATTACTAAACTGTCTAAATTAAAATGGGACAATTTAAGAATTAGGCATGGAGGCATCAAATTCCAATACCTAATTCTTAAACGGGTACTAAGATTTTAGTGAATGAATAATCTAAAAAAATTGAATGCTATAACTTATAATTTATAACAATCAATTTTTCAAACAAAAATATACCAGCAATGCAATATTAATCTTTGATAAAAAAAAATCTAAAATCTAAAAATTATACCATGAATCTACATAACTGATCAAGCATTTATAACAAAAGAATTACACACACATATATAAACCAATTTATCATAATTCTTTATAACATAAAACCAATAACTAACTAATTTATATAATGAAATTTTCATTGAAGAACTATAACATCTGTTTTATCCAAAGAGGTAAAATTTGACAAAAAATGAGATAAAAAATTGTAGACTACTTCTAATATGAGGTAGATAGAGAAGAGCAATACCTCTTGAAGATTATTTAGGAAGAGAACTATGATGAGGAAGTGCTTCCATCAAAATGAAGACTCCATTAAAATAAAGAAGGAAGAGAAGATCAGTGATTAGTGAGAATGGATAGAGACACATAAGGGGTTGATTTGTGTCTGATCGTTTTAATCCTCAATCCACACTGATATCAGTGTGTATTAATAACTATAATGCAGGCTGATATCCGTGTGAGATGCAAACATGTCACTTCCGTATATCAATCAAATACTCACACGGACGTATGTGAGAAAATAGTAATTGTTACATATAATTGTGCAAAACTTAATACAAATATCAGTCCGGCCCCTTTTCACATTCCTCAGTACACACTGATATCAGTGTGTACTAACAGTAATAATACAGATTAATTTCCGTGTGAAATGCAAACATGTCACATCCATATGGTCAATTAAATATTTACATGTATATTTGTGGGAAAGTAGCAGTTGCTATAGATAATTGTGTAAAACTTCATACATATATCAGTGGTTATTTCACATTCACACGGATGACAGTGTGGAAGTCGTTGTAACAGATGTCTCTATGAATTAAACTCATCTTGCAAATTGTAATTTTGCTATTCGTTACAGATATCTGTGTATAAATGCTATACACAGATATCAGTATATACCAAATATTTGGTACATACAGACATTTATGAGAAAATCTAGACACACAGATTTTAGTAGGTAGATGTGTAAGCACTTTCTTGTGTGGGACCCAGTCATTCATTTCTCACGGATGTCTGTATTTACAAGTTAAAACACACTGATTTATCAGTGTGTGAGTCAGTGTGCATAAAATCTGTGTGGGTTGCTCCTTTTACTAGTAGGTGATGGCTCGAGTCAACTCTTTACTCTTATATTATTGGCCTCACCTCTTGTCCGGGCTGAGCTGATAATGCAGAACGGATGGCAGCCTGATTCAAGGAACAGTTTGATCGCGCAAAATGGGGAAAAAGAAAAGGTACTAGTACCCATGAATGAGCTCGGTGTCCGATTGGGGCGCGCCATAGCTTTCCAGAAAGGGAATCGCGTCAGGAACAAGACTTATTGCTTTGCCATGAGCTGTGGGCTTTTTGTGGTTTTCGGGATCGTTTAGGGCCTCAAAACGCCGTTTTTCTATTTTTTCCGAATTTTGTTTTGTAGTCTATTTTGGATTGTTTCGTTTTTACCCATGGGCTTTAGGGTTTATTTTATCTTATTTAAGCAGCCTTAAGCGGCTGCAGAACGCATCTTTTATCATATTATCAATTAAATTAAGATTTAATTTTTTATCTTTAGTGGACTCCAGAAACTTTGTTCTAGGTTTATTGCTTGTAAACCTTAGGTGATCTTTCCGACTGCGTCAGCTGATGCCTCGTAGCCTGCAATCTTGCGCGGGCAACGTTGCCACGGTGACTCAATGTTTGGGTTATTTTGGCCAATACTCAATGTTTTGGAGGCAAATTTTGTGACCAGCGGTACACTTCTCTACTAAAAAATTAATCACAAGACAATGATTTAAGATTGTGGTTCGTAATTTTAACTTCATTCTCAAGACTAAGCATCTTAGCTAATTAGTGGCCAAGCCTGTCTCTCTTCAATTATGGAAGTGGTTGTTGTGACCAACCATAACCAAAGTAATCTCTAATCTAATGATTATTCTTAAATAGCATCGGTCTGCCATCTGATGCCAGAAACTACAACTAATTGGATTTCGACACCATAAAGAAAATATGAAAAAAGTAGAAACATATTCATATTATGTGTTAGCGCGTATTCTTATTTGACATAATATACTTAGCTGGTAAGGTGTTGGCGATCCAGAAATAGAATTTCACCAAATTCTTCAGTCTTTGAGAATCTTTTATTTCTTTTCCTTGTTTATACTTTAGGTTGATAATGACTACAGCTTAAAAGTTCGGTGCGCCATTACATCAATTTACATATAAATACGGTTCCAATTTTCAGCTGCTAGCTATTCTGAGCTGTAAAATATTCCTTTGCGTTAAGTGATTTGGAACCAACCTTAAAACAAAACCAAACTTCAATGAGTTGTAGTTAAAAGCACTCCTTTCTTAATCAATATACTCTTCTTCTCTTTCTGGGGACAAACTTATAAGGTCAGGATTCAGTTGAAGTGACCATCCTACGTGCTATTGACACGATAGATATGCTTCACTGAAATTAAATGTAGTGATCATTTATTCACTTAAGTATGTTGCTTCAAAACTCTACCTACAAACTAAAGCCCCACTTATTAATGTCCGGATTCAGGGTTTGTGTATAGGGCTTGTGTGGATTGCTTACCGCAGCGTCAAAAATCTTTCAAGGGCTCTGGGCTTTTGATGGCGTGCTGCGTGAATTCGACTAATGGTTCTTTAGGTAATTATACCGATGTGTTAGTGACTGTTCGGATTAGGAGTACTAGATTGAAAAGTTTGATTCTAACAAATTTGGATCTGGAACTGACTTTGACACACGCAAATCAAATTCAAAATACTGAAATCTCAAACTTTGAAAATACAAATGATTGAAAATGAGAATGCTTATTAATATTACATGTCCTTTATTGTGTACATTACAATTACATATGCATTTTCTATTTCAAAGTCAACTATATGTTTCATTTTAGAAATTTTGACATTTACTCATAATCAGAATTGTATTCCAATTTTCTTTATAATTATTTAAAATTGAATATTAAACATCATATCATAATCCGTTTCATCTAAAGCAACTCTCATATTTTTGACAACAAGTATGACGAGGTTTGAAATTGGTTTTACATATCGGTGATAAAAGTTGAAACATATATAATATCCTTTAATAAAACCTCCCAACTAAGCCTCCATTAACGACCCTAAGTCGTATGGAATTACGTTTAAGCGAGGGAAAGCCCCATCCTACCAATGCCTAATGCCTTACCCCTTTCCTTGGTCTGTTGTCCGTCTTAAGTATTCCAAAAGATGAAGAAAAAGGCGCAAAATTAAACTAAATGATGCATGAATGTCTTGATTGGCAAATGGCATGTGGATGACGATGAAAGCCAAGTCCACTAACAACTCTCTACCTAACGTAGCCCTTGTAAGTGCATACCAGATCGATCACATCTTTAATACTATTATTTTCATCTTCACAACTTTGTCTCTTTCATCTTCTTGCCGGCGGCAGTTCAACTCAGAACCGTTCATCTCGCTGATTTGGTAAAGTTTGGCATTTCTGTGGACTTAATCAAACGGCTCCTAATGGTCTGGCTACTTGATTTTGATCACATCGTCGTTGTCTGCTACTATTATACCAAGCAAAACGGCCCATGTTTATCACTTGCTGAAAATGCCAACCAAAAACAGTCAAATACCAGGACCCTAATCCTTGCATTATAAAACACAAATACAAACCAAAAAGCCAACTCCTTTGTTTATATTCTACTCCAAACTCTAGACCTTTCCCCTTCCTTCTACTCTCCTTGATCATCATAACCACAAAAAGCAAACTTTCTGATAATCATCAATTCATGGCGGTTCCTCCACAAGCATTCCCGCCCAGAAAGCGGCGGCCATCTGCAGGAGCCTTCATGTCTCCCAAATTCTCCGACCAGAGCCTCCTCCGCTCTCTCCTCCACCTCTGCCAGGAAATATCCTCCCTCGAATCCCGCAGCTTCCTCCTCAGACGAACCACCCTATCCATGACTCGAAAAGCCAAGCTTCTTGCCTTCCTCTTCGAAGACCTAGTTCGATCATCAATCACCTACCTCTCTCCCTCCGCTCTCTTATGTTTCCAAGAAATGTACATACTGCTGCAGAGAATCCAAACCCTCATCGAAGACTCTTCTCACGGCAGCAAGATGTGGCTTCTCATCCAAAACGAGTCCCTCGCCAACAGCTTCCACGAGCTGACTCTTGATCTATCCACTTTGCTCGATATTCTCCCCGTCAAGGAGCTTAACCTAAACGAAGACGTCGAGGAAGTCGTCGCCTTGCTCCGCGCACAGTGCGCACGAAGCAAGGACGCTTTTGTTGATCCCAAGGATGATAATCTCCGCCTCGAAGTCTGCTCCATGCTCGATCGCCTCAAAAAGGAAATCATTCCAGACCACTCCAAGCTCTCCGAGATTTTTGTCCAGTTAGGAATTCTAGACTCTTCCAAATGTAAAGAAGAGCTAGAGTCTCTCCAAGACGAGTTTCAGAACCAAGCCGACGACAAGTCCAAATCCCAATTGGTTTCCCTCATCGGCCTCGTTCGCTACGCCAAATGTGTCCTCTTCGGCGCTTCAACTCCAAGTTCCGATCTCACTCGCCTGAAATCTTCCTCGGAGCTAAACCTCCCGGCGGACTTCCGGTGTCCGATCAGCTTAGAGCTTATGCGGGACCCGGTCGCCGTGGCCACCGGTCAGACATACGATCGTGAGTCCATCAAGCTGTGGATCGAATCAGGACACAATACGTGTCCCAAGACAGGTCAGACGCTGGCCCACACGAACTTGATACCCAACCGCGCTTTGAAAAATCTTATCGCCATGTGGTGCCGCGAGCAGCGAATCCCTTTCGAGCATGCCGAGAATAAGGATAAAGTCAGCGCCGTCAAGAAGAACAAGGCGGCGTTAGAAGCCACCAGGATGACCGCGTCGTTTTTGGTCAACAAACTCTCCCTCGCCCAGTCAATCGAGGCTGCCAACGGCGTCGTTTACGAGCTTCGTAGCCTGGCCAAGACTGATTCGGACTGCCGAGCCTGCATTGCCGAAGCTGGAGCGATTCCTTTGCTCGTACGTCATTTAGGCTCGGACGCCGGTCGGGACCACCCGAACCTACAGGTGAACGCCGTCACGACGATCCTCAACCTCTCAATACTCGAAGCCAACAAAGCAAGGATCATGGACACTGACGGAGCCTTAAACGGCGTCATTGAGGTGCTTCGTTCGGGTGCCACGTGGGAGGCTAAAGGGAACGCGGCGGCTACGATATTCAGCTTATCAGGTGTGCAAGCGTACAGGAAGAAACTAGGGAGGAAGGCACGTGTCATAAAGGCATTGGTGGACTTGGCCAGGGAGGGACCCGGGTTTTCCAAAAGGGACGCCATGGTGGCGATATTGAATTTGGCGGGAGAAAGAGAGGCGGTGGCGAAGTTGGTGGAATGCGGGGTGGTGGAGATGACGATGGAAGTAATGGAGGGGCTACCGGAAGAGGCGGTGACGGTGTTGGAAGTGGTGGTGAGAGGAGGAGGGATGGGGGCAATTGCGGCGGCGTATGGGGCTATCAGGCATTTGGGAGTGGTGTTGAGAGAAGGGTCGGATAGGGCGAGGGAGAGCGCGGCGGCGACACTTGTGACAATTTGTAGAAAAGGGGGGTCGGAAATGGTGGCGGAGTTGGTGTCGGTTTCGGGGATAGAGAGGGTAATATGGGAATTGATGGGGACGGGGACGGTGAGGGCGAGGAGGAAAGCGGCGTCGTTGTTGAGGATCTTGAGGAGATGGGCGGCCGGATTGGAGGGTGATCAAGTAGTGGAAGGGTATTCGACTATTGTGAGTTCATCAACGACAGCAATGGTGTCTGGCTAAATTTGATTCAATGTGTAAATGTTGATAGTGAATTGGTTTTTCTTTATTTTTGGTTAATTTGGTGAAACGATCAATGGTATATCTCATTCATTCATTCATTCTTATTTTTAGCAATGGTGTTTGTTTGGAACTTTCGTGTTATTGATTTATAATGCTACTCAGAGGCGGAACGAGGATTTAAATCTTGGGGGGTCCAAGCCGTTACGTATATTTTTATTTTTGAAAAAAAATACTTGAAAAATATTAGAAGAAATATTGTCAGATGTGTTTGCACAGAAACCTTCTAAAATGTTTGCTCGGATCCCTGTTGTGTATAAACTAATGCACATTATAACTATTATTCATTTAGTAGTTTATGTTTTTTTTTAAAAAAATTAATTCCCTTATAATTTATCCAAAAATTAGTCATGCATATCAGACTTCATTTGTCTTAATTGACAAAAGACTAGTATAATTATTTTTTGGGTACAGTAATTTTTTTTTTTGAAAGGATTTGATTTTATTAGATATCAAAGCCATGAATAAACATGCCAAAGTCTAACATAACTTACATAAGAAGAGCTGGAACAAACCGGATGTCCTATCTAAGTCACACCTAAACTCATTAAAGTCTAAATGGTTGCTCGCTGAAACAGCAAGCCAACAAACTAAGCAAGAATAAACTCACTTCCTAAGGCAAAATCATTCATCTAGTCTAATCTGCCAGCACTCAATTGTGGTACACATATCAACTAGAAACATCTTAGAGAAGCATATAGAAATCACTCCCACTTGAGAAGGCTTGAAGTTCAGAATGTCTTGAAATTTTTGATATCTTAAGCAAGCACCTGCTCTTTCCCCTTAGGGTTAGAGCTTGTACTTACCTCAGACTCATCAGCAGCCAACAACCTCGGCATCAGGTTGGTCTTCTTGCTCTTCGTCTTGTCAGATTCTCCATCTTTCTTTGCATTCTTCCCTTTTCCTGCTGTCCCATATGGTAGTTTGCTGACACTGCCAATTGGGCGTCCCCTCTTCCTCTTAGGCTGTTTGATAGTATTGGAAGGTCCCTCTAGTAATCCCATGTTCACTGCATCCAGATTGTTCTTTCCAATGGCAAGACTCAAACAGAGTTTTTTAGGAGAGATTGTTACCTCATCATTTTCCCGAATCCTACGTAGTCCGATGATTGGGTTCTCATTGAGTCTTGGTTCAGGCAGTTCCCAAATATGTACCTGTCGCTTGTGTCGTTGCATGTTCATCATCAATTGAGGAATAAGAGCTTCTGGTATACTCCTTGGTACCTGAGCTTTGAATATTAGATTTTGGTTATTGATCACCACCCTAGTAGAATGAGGGTTCGGTACAGGTTGTTCCCGCATGGCAGCTAAAGCCGTGGGTGGTGCTACTGCCCCCATCGGTGTATCATTGTCTTCAACTAGTTCCGGCCCGGAGCAGAGGAGGCCAACATGAGTAACCAATCCACAAGTGCTGCAGCGACCGAAAATCTTGTCATACCTGAACTGCACTATGAACTGGACTTCATCTTCTACCTAGAATCGACGATGGAACAACAGAGGTTTCACGTAGTCGATCTCAACCCGAATACGCATGACTCGATTCCTGAATGTCGGACAATCGATTTCCTTGAGATCGCCAATTGTGCTGCCAATGAGGCGCATGCTGCGCTCCGATCTGAATGCCGGTGGTATTCCTTGTAGCGTCATCCAGTATGATGACTTCGTGAGGGGTACATCCACCGCCGAGCTGACACCGTCATACGATGAAAGGGCTATCGAAGCTCTGTTATAGCCCCATGGTCCGCCTTTCCAGACACTATCAACATCAGATGGGTCTGTGAAGGAGAGCAAAACTCTGTCATCTTCTCCGACTTCCTCCACCCAGAGGCTGCCTTTATTCCTCCATGCAGCTCTAAATATGCCCAGGAACGATCTGGGAGAGTATTCCCTCGCTGTAAGGAGCTTGCCAATCATGAATGCTTCAGGTTGTCTCAATCCCTTGGATGGGCGTAGATCCACTGGTTTCTTCCCGTCAGCCAGGGCTAGGGAGGAGGCCAGGCGGGTTGCCATTGCATCGATCGTTGTCATTGACGTGACAAAGAGAATAAGCTACGCAGGAGGCTAAAAAACCCTAACCCTAGGTTAGAGAGAGTGGCTGCGACTTTTCTTTTTTAAATACCTTTTTTTTTGGTACAGTAATAAATCTTATTGTTGGGTGAATAATAAAGTATATAATTTACGAAATAAATAGTTAAGTAATTAGTAAACTAACTAATTTAGTTTCTTAATATTATTGATTTCTGTTTTGAACTTTGATTAGTTATGATTTATGAGAAATTTTTGGGACAGAAGGGGGGGGGGGTTCCAATGGTTGAATGAAGCTCAGTTTTAAAAATCTCAAAGCCTAATTTGCTAGTTAATTGAGATTTACCAAAACATCTAGGGGGGTCTGGACCCCTTCAGGCCTTGGAATGGGTCCGCCCCTGACGCTACTAGTGACAAAGATCTATAGTTTCATGTAGAGGACTTGTAAGGTGTGACCATTCAATTTATATGTTTTCATCCATCGGATGAAAAGGTTGCTTTTGGCAATCCGCCAACACAACTGATCGAGCACAATACTCCCTGCGAAAAGTTCATTAGTCCAAATGTGAAGTTCAGTTTTTGCCGATAGGGCGGCAGCTAAGAGGTCTTTAAATGCCTAGAGTGAATCAATTTCTGGACTGAATATTCAAAGATAACCAATAGTTGCCAACAAATGGGGGTGGAAGATAAAGAAAACCTATCAGACCATGATATGTAGTTAAGAATCTCTATCGATTTGCCATATTGGACACCAAGCTTTCCGTCCCGAATTGAAGAGTCTGGAACATAGAGGTCAAGAACATTATAAAGGCAAGCTATGGTAGGGGATTTTAGATCAATAATGTTTAACGAGACATAAGGAGGTCTGAAATGCATCCCATACTCCAGAATTGCCCCTCACAATTCATCTCAAGATAACCATGCCAATGAATTTCCTATGATTATCATCAAAATCCCCTCATTACATTTGAGCACATATTGTGAAGATCATCACATGAAGACTTCAGTAATGATTAACAATTCAAAGCAAATGACATGTTCATTTTCTGCTAACCCTGTAATTTCTTGGATATTGTCCTAGATATAAAAAAAGATGGTGTACGTTATGTTTGAGCCCAAAAGTAATTGTGGCAAGATCCTTTAGTGGATTTAGCATAGCAGGCTGATACATGCAGACCAAAAATAAGTCTACTTGGAATTGGGTTACAGCTTCGCCCATTCCGAAACCTATAAGGAAAATGAGCCCTTATTGGAGTCAGGTAGTGGAGATTGAATAGGAAACTTCAATCAATAATCATTCTATGGCAAAGAAACGCCGAAACCCTAGGTATAAATACTAGGTTTCAAGGACAAATCAAGGACAACTCTTAAATCAATCAATCCCTAGGATTATCAAGCCTCCCCGGAGCAAACCTTCAACCTAGTTGAAACCTGGCGATCGTACTTCCAGTCCTAGTCTCTCTAAGAGCCGATTGTTAGTGCTACTGCCATCGATACTACCAGCGAAGCAAGGGTAACGCACTCGCAACCCCCGCGAAGCTAAAGTCAAGCTTTAGCAACTCCTGTGCTTTCTCCAAACTTCCCAGTGATTGCTCTGCTTAGTCTACAACACTAAGTATCGATTCGGTGACGCGAAGAGATCACAACCAAAGCCCTTATCAGTAAGGCAAGAAGTCCTTTCTTGGAAGGCAGGAAAAGAGTCTTGTGATGAGGTTGGTGTTCTCCTCGTCCATAATGCTTGATCAAGAAGTCAGGTCAAGGGACGCCCCGACGACTACACCCCACAGTGCTGGTACGCTCTAGCATTCAAAAGAGACAGTTTGTACCGCATAGATTTTCGTGTCAAATATTTTGGCATGCCCAGTGGGACCTCTTAGATTTTCGCGAACGTAACCATTAGGAAGTCAAGCGAAAACCCTTATCAAAAGGTTTAGGCTAACTGCTCAAAGCATAAGACCTCCAGTCACAGACCGCACTTTCGCGCGGATTGTCGTGGTCTTTCTGAAGAACAAGTGACTCAAAGGTTCTCTTGTTACCCTAAATCAACCAACATGTCAACTGAACAGGGAGAGAATCACCCGACCGCTACTGAGGGTCAAAGTGTCACTACTAACTAGGCAAGTGAGCCTGTCAACACTACCGTTGTTTCTGATGCCGCTGAAAGTGAAGAAATAGAGGCTTTCGTTCCGAATCCTATTCCAGAGGAGGTGACCTTCGAGGAAAAACTCGCGATCATCATGGAGAATATCGAGAACCATCACGCGAAGGTAGCAGCTGACTTTGATAGGGAAACCGCGAAAACAGACCACCTTATACTCGAACTGGACCAGCGCATTGCCCAACGTGCCGAGGATACTAAGCAACAAATCGCACGATCGGAGAATGCAGTAGGGGCCTATGCCAGAGGTATCTCTAATGAGCAGAGTCAAAATCAAAAAGAAATTATAAAAGCTATCACGAGCCAAACCAAGCAGATCGCGTCAGAATTAGCAGGTCTTTGCAAGGATGGTTCTAATCTTGCAACAGAGGTTGCCATGCAGAGAGCCGAATTGAACCAGGCTAAAGAAGTGTTGAACAAAGCTCTAGGTGATCCTAACGCCATCCTCGGCTCACTAGGTCAGCCCTCTAGTTCTGGTAAGTATATACAACCAAACACTCGCGAGAAGGCTAGCAGCAGTACGGCCACACCTCCTGCAATGGCTGCTGCTGCATTAACCAAAACTAAGGAAAGAGCTTTGGTGATTGGTGGCAGCAAGGCCGTTCCATCAACCTCACAAAAGGATAAGATCCAGAAGACCGGTGATGGTACTCCAGCTGATCCTGTAGTGTTTACTCAGTACGACAGCGACGGGGCGGAGAATGTCTACCATGAACTCCTAGACAATTACGACGACATTGACCAGGCAGGCAACCCCGTCAAGATAACAGCGTTGGTCAAGGATCTGCCCGTACCAGAGGTAACTCTTCAGTAGTCTGCTAATCCCCAGACTATTCGCCTAAAGGAACGAACAACGATTGCTAGCCAAACCGTACCCTTGTAGGTTGCTCACCAGACTGTGGCGAATCCTCCTCCTCCTGGTCCAAAGTATGTAAGACTTGAAGAGGTAGAGGAGATGATCAGGCTGGCTAATCCTATGGCCCAAATGGACGGGGTCTATGAGGGACCTTTCCCGCCACATATAATATTTACGCCCTTTCCAAGAGGTTATAAGAATATCATATTTTCTACTTTTTCAGGGGAGGACACTGAGAACGCGACAACTCATCTGGCCAGGTTCAGGGTGTAATGCGGCCGATACCAGAATGATGACATCCTCAAGTGCAGGGTCTTTGGCACTTCTCTTTCTGGAGCCACCTTTAGATGGTTTTCCAAACTCCGACCAGGAACAGTGGCAGATTGGCCACCAATGGAAAAGCTCTTCCGAGAAACCTTTGGAGCCATTGAGCCCGAGGTCGATTTGGCCTCTCTTACTCAGATGTCCCAACAACCCACCGAGTCTGCCGTTGCCTATCTTCAACGCTTTCAGATTTAGAAAGCCAAACTGAGCGTGATACTTCCTGAAAAGGAATTGGTCAAGCTAGCAATCAAGGGTTTGGAACCGCCCAACGAAAGAAGTAACATGGCAGCATGATCCAGTCAATGGGAGAATTGAGCATAGAGGTGGGTAGCTTTGAGCATCTCCTCATAGAAACTGATGCTAGGAAAAATGCGTCCAAAGGAACATATGTGCCAGGGAAACACCTCATAGTGGCATCTCTTGGATACCTACAGCCAACCTATGATCCTTACTATCACCATCAAGGGGAAGATGTTTTCCGGGGTGAAGATGAAGCTGAAGAAGAGGAGAACGATGTCTCCGCGCTAGAATTGACAGGTAGGAAGAATTCAACCCTCAAGCAGTTAAAGATATCTAAGGAGCCTGTCAAGCTCAAGTCTGTGGCTTTCACCAAACCTGTGTTCGTGACATATACATATGATGCCAATAAGGCACATAAGGTTCTGGATGAGATGATTGCCGCGAAGATGGTGAAAACAGACTTCGGCCCTTTCCCTCGACCGAATCAGCTAAAAGGGAAGAAGTATTGCAAATTCCACAAGTTGTGGAACCATAACACAGCTGATTGTGTGAAGCTAAAGGACCAAATTCAGGTATGGCTCAATAACGGCAGTTTGCAGGTAGAAGCTTCGACAGCCGCGGCATCACTAATAGACTTAAACCCTTTTCCGGATACCGGAGTCAGTATGGTTGATGTGAACTGGCCCAAGAAGAACCAGAGGAAACCAACCCTGGATTTGACTACAAAGGGGAAAGAAGAGAGGGATGAAAAGGAGGAAACCCCTGTAAAGAAGAAAGCTAACCCCATCAACGAAGCCTCCCCAGTAGTCCTTTGCTCGCAATGCAAAGAAGAATGCAGCATCCAAGTGTCTCACACAGAAGTCGAACAGACATTTCTTTTTGGTTCTCTCCCGCCAATCAGATGGGCTTCACCATCACGAAACTACCAGCCTTCTAGCCCAAAGGCGAGAGACCAGGTAAAGTCACCACCATCTCCAAAGGATTCCAACCGGTTCAAGAAATTGAAAGCGGCTGCGGCTGATCAGAAACAAGAAGGAAGGGCTTGGAATGAGCACAAAGATGTCGTGACCAAACCTTACATTCCTCCTGCTTCAACGTCCACTATCAAGGAAAGCAAATGGTATACCAAAGAGAAGGAGAAAGCAGTAGAGATCAGTCCTTCCAGGAAAAGGAAATTGTAGAGCAGGTTCGAAGAAGCCAAGCGCACCTTAGGAAGCTCTGGATCAGGGCCTGATCAAGCCGTCGCAACTGGTTAAATCTCCTTAGCAATATCAGAAGGAGATGGAGGCATTAGCTGCTAAGCCATTGGTGGCTCCTCGCAGCTTTCAAAAACAGGCGCGCTCAGAATCAGGAGCCTCTAAGCCTAGTGTTTTCTGCAGGATCACGACAGAAAGGACACCTCCGCTAGCTAGGAAAGACAACTCGCCAACTAGGCGGCCACATGTTAGGCGCAGGTTGTTTCAAGAGAAACCAGAAACCAAACCCTCAGCTTTTGAGAGATTTGGGGGGGGGGGGGGGGGGGGGCAAGGGCAGCACTGCAGAAGCTTTACAGTGGAGACCTAAAAAAATCCAAAGTCTGGTGGTCGCGCCCCCAAAGGAGATACTTGCAGGGGAACAAAGATCAAACCCGCCATTGTTGATGACCGAGCTGCAGGAACAAAAATAGTGTGAGGTAAAAGGCCTTACAGAAGAGTCATTGGTAGATCAGCTGGCGAAGCAGTTCAACACTAACATCCCGGTTAGAAAGCCGAAGGTCAACGTGGAGGACGATATAGACGAAACTGAGGTGGTTGATACTTCCTGCAATATGGTCTATGTACTTCCCGCGAGATATGCTTTGCCAATCGCCGTGCAGGAGTGTATGGAGAATGCAGAAGGTACCAATTAGCCTCTGCAAATCACCTTTAGCAGAGGCAGTGGTTCTTGAGACTGAAGACGCTGAGGGTAGAGGTTTCTTTATGAGCTTCACAAGACTAACGCCCGCGATGGTTCAGCCCAAGCGACCTTTATATATAACAGTGGAGATTGCTGGCACTAAGGTCAGCAAGGTCATGGTCGACACAGGGGCCACTGTCAACGTTATCACCTCAAGAACCATGCATTTACTCGGGATCAAGAAAGAGAAGATCCAATCTACATCCCTCACACTGAAGAACTTCGCAGGGACAGTCACAAAGACTTTGGGCTTATTGTTTCTACGTATCAAGGTAGGACCAGCAGAGGGAGTCTATGCTTTCTTCGTCACAGACTGTTATGCGACCTATGGCGCCATCCTAGGGCGGGACTGGATTCACCGGAACTATTGTGTTCCTTCAACTCTCCACCAGGAACTAGTGATGTGGAATAGGGCAACAGATCAAGCTGAGGTGATTAAAACCGATCCTCGCCCATTCCCAGTTTCCGCGAACTATATAGATGCCAGGTACTACTTGGAGCCAATTATTCCATTGCAAGTCAGTGGCTTCGATGACAAAGGTCGCCCCACTAAAAGCATTCTCCAAATTAAAAGGGTTATCAGAGCAATTCTACATAACTAAGCCGATATCATACAAGGTAGGTTAAGTATTAACCTACAATCAAAACAGAAGCACTGATTCCTATGCCTCAAGTTCCTGGACGCGATCTAGGCCAAACTGAAATCTGGGCGTTTCAAACCAAATGGCTCCGGGGAAAACATTTAAAACCATTAGAGTGAGTGGACAAAACTGAAATAAGTTATGAAACAAATAATTAAATGCTTCCCCATTTCTCTTGTTAACAAAACCGACATGCAGCTAGATTTCACAATGTTTCCAACTCAATCATTTTCAAGACAACTTCTTTGGTGACTAGACAGGACTGCTGCCTAGTCATCTCATGCCATCTGGGAGGGACTGCCCCCTAGATGAAGCATCGGAATGGATTGCCAACAGGAATAGAAAGCGGTGGGTAGAAGGGACTGCCAACTAACCACAGGTAGTTAGAAGGGACTGCCAACTAACTACATCATGTCATCTGGAAGGGACTGCCAACCAGGTGACTCATTGGAAGGGATTGCCAACCGAGATGTAGTCTGGAAGGGACTGCCAACCAGACTATTACCTAGATGGGACTGCCAACTAGGTAAGATACGCATGCGCCAAAGATAGCCTCCTTGCCAACTGCTTTCTTTAATTCCATTTCTTTCATGAACCATATTTACTTACATAGTATTCCATTAAAAACTTAATACCATACTGCATGCATTATTTAAACAAAATAAAAGTCCACCCACAAGTGAGTCTCACAGCTAATCCTACTGGCTGCCCGTGTCCTCCTTACTCGAGGGCTCAGTATGTCCTGTAGTAAGTGGGCATGATATGATTAATTGGAATAATTTAGAAGTAAAAAAAAAGATTCATTCCCTCGAAGAATTTAAGTAACTCGTTACTCAACAATTACTCTACAAATTTCTAATCTTTCAAATTTGGATTTTTAACATCCGACAACGGAAATTATAACATTCTCAACATCCTCTAATTTCTTTTTAGCCTTCAAAAGTCTCTTGTAACTTCTCAAACAATTAATTTCAATATCTTAACTACAATTTTAATCAATAAATAAAGAATAAATTCTCCTTTTCAAGTTCTCCAAATTCTCTCTTAACTTCCTTTGATCCATTTCATTTTTCCGAATGTTCCCACAATCGCAACTACCACAAAACCACAACACCGATTGCCATGACCAACTTAACCAAATCTCTTGAGACAAAAATCCAAATCCAACCACCATAACTAATTACAACAATTCCCAGAAGCTCAAAATTAATATCCAAATCATAAAAAAATAAATTGGACTTCTCCATTAACACACAAATTAGATGTTTTCATAGAGCTGTCGGCGCCCCAAGGTGCCATCGCCCATGGCGGTGCGCCACGGCACAAACCACCACAACCGGTCAAGCTATTTATACAAAACAACCTCCAAAACCAGCCAAACATTAAAAATATACCTGCAACAGCCAACAAACGATTTTGGCCGGAAAATTCAAAACAAAAACCAAGAATTCGCGGTTACTGTTCACAGTCTCAAACACCTTCAATTCTTTCTCCACCGGCCATGAGAAGCTGCAAAAGATTAGGGATGAAGATTAGCATCACCCCAGCACCTAAAACCCCAAAGAAATCTGGCTGGAAACCGCCGGAAAACTGAAGATCGAAGCCAAACTCCGGTTTTCCTCATTTTTGCAATTCTATTCGAAACTCCAAAACCAATGATACCCAAGGTGAAAAACTTACATATCTAGGAAAAGGAGGGAGGGAGGATCATGCCATGGTGAGCAGTGCACACTGGGGTGGTCGGACGACGTCAATTTTTGTGGAAGAAGGCCGGCGGCGAAAGGAAAAGAAAGGGGAAGGGAGAGCTCGGGCTTGTCCCGATTTTTTCCTCAATCTGTCACTTTCTCTCTCTTCCCAAAAAGGAAACTCATTTTAAAAAAACTCCACCAAAAATAGTAATTTTTGTTTTAGTCACAACTTTCTCGATATAACACCGATTTAAGTCCGAGACGCGAAGAATGAACTCCGAGACACAAGTTCTAGTCAAAGAAGAAGTTGAAAAGATGCACAGGTCAGGCATCATTCGGGTGGCCAAATACAATCAGTGGCTGTCCAATATCGTGCCAGTCCGTAAGAAGAATGGTAAGATGAGGGTCTGCGTGGACAACATAGACCTTAATGTCGCTACCCCTAAGGACGTCTACCACATGCCGGTCGCAGATATGTTGGTAGATGCAGTAGCAGGACATGAATTGTTATCCTTCATGGACGGAATTGCTGGGTATCACCAGATTTCGGTTGCGGAGGAAGACAGACACAAAATCGAGTTTCGTTGTCCAGGGTTCGCGGGCGTTTTTGAATATGTGGTTATGCCTTTTGGACTGAAGAATGCTGGGGCAACGTATCGGAGAGCCATGAACCTGATTTTCCATGGCATAGATGACGTGGTCGTCAAGTCCAAGCAGCGTGGGGATCACATCACGGATCTCAGAAAAGTCTTCGAGCGGATGCGGCTGCACAAGCTCAAGATGAACCCCGCCAAGTGCGTTTTTGGAGTTCAAGCAGGAGATTTTCTGGGATTCACCATCCATCAAAGGGGTATTGAGGTCCCTGAGGATAAGACAAGCACAGTCATCAACGCCTCGTCCCCGCGCACAAAGAAAGAGTTACAACCATTACTGGGTAAGATCAATTTCCTGAGACGTTTCATATCTAACTCTGCAGGTAAAATCCAGCCTTTTTCCCTACTACTGAGACTACAAGGACAGAACGAGTTTGTGTGGGAACCTCAACACCAAGAGGCTTTTGACAAAATTAAGACCTATCTGGCGAGCCCGCCAGTAATCTTTCCACCTAGAGCTGGATTTCCATTAAAGCTGTATGTTTCAGCAGCTGAGGCTTCCATTGGCAGCCTACTCGCCCAAGATGATGAGGAAGGTGTAGAGCATGCCATTTTTTACCTCAGTAGGACACTGACGGGTTGCGAAACCAGGTATACTCCCATGAAAAAATTGTGTCTTGCATTGTACTTCTCAGCATGCAAGTTGCGACACTACATGTTTTCCTTTACAACTTGCATTATCGCTCAAACCGACCTGGTTAAGTACATGCTGTCGCGACCTATTCTGCGAGGTCGTATCAGCAAGTGGGTATTGGCCTTATCCGAATTCTCGCTACAATACGTTCCACAGAAAGCAGTGAAGGGATAAGCCATCGCAGACTTTCTAGCACATCACCCTATGTTGGATGTCCCCACAGTGAAAGAATTAGAGATAGCGACCGTAAACATAATTCGACCAGATTTGGAGCGCATTCCAGAATATGCTATTTGGTATCAAGCCACAATCTCCCTTCAACCCTGGATATTATTTTTTGATGGCTCAAGAACAGAAACACTAGCAGGGGCATGAATTGTTCTGGAAAACCCAGCGGGCGATCGTTTTTCTTATTCCTTCCAATTGGAGTTTAAGTGCACCAATAATCAAGCAGAGTACGAGGCCTTCATTATTGGTCTAGAGGTGTTACTGGAGCTAGGCGTAAGAGATGTCCAAGTGCGCGGTGATTCTTTGCTTGTCATAAATCAACTTCAAGAGAAGTACAGGTGTGTGAGCTGCTTGCTTGTACCATATTTGAACAGCGCCATTGAACTTCTGGATCAATTCAATGACGTGGACTTGGAATATATCCCTCGTGAGCGCAACTTTGCGGCCAACGAACTTGCTCAATTGGCTACATGCATTACTTTGAAATATGGGGTTCGCGAGCGAATTCTGAAAGTTGAACGATGCACGCTGCCTTCTTGGCTCGCTCGACCTAACCCACAGGACGATCCAGTCGTCGCGGTCCTTGAACCTATTGATACAGACTGGCGCATCCCCTTGGCTGCTTACCTAAAGCAACCAGACTCCGCTGCGATTAGGAAGACTCATTTTCTTGCCTTAAATTACTTCCTCAGAGGCGATAAGCTACACCGACGTGGTGAAGATGGCATAAACTTACGGTGTGTGTTTGGCTGCGATGCGAAGCATTTGATGCGAGAAGCACATGCCAGCATATGTGGAGCCCATCAAGTGGGTCCAAAGATGCCTTGGCTAATCAGGCGACATGGGTATTATTGGCCTAGCATTTTGAAAGACTGTATCACGTTCGCGAGAGGCTGTCAGGATTGCCAGGCTCATGGACTAGTTTAGCATATTCCCAATATTCCCATGCAACCTATTATTAAACCTTGGCCTACGCGAGGCTAGGCATTGGACCTGATTGGCATGATTCATCCTTAGTCGTCACTCCAACACAAGTTCGTCATCGTCGCTACGGATTTCTTCACTAAATGGGTGGAAGCTGAACCTTTGAAGGTGGCATCTGGAGCAACCATTCGCCAATTCATCTTTCAAAATATTATATGCAAGTTCGGCGTCCCCGAGGTGTTAGTATCAGACAGGGGGGCAACATTTATGGGTGGTGATGTGAAACAGCTCGTCAACGACTTGGGCATCCAGTTTCTCCACAGCACACCTTATTACACTCAGTCTAATGGTCAAGCAGAGAGGCCAGTAACAAGATTATCATTACCCTACTGAAGAAGATGCTTGTTGAAAACCCTCGCCAATGGCACGAGACATTGTATGAAATGTTGTAGCCTATCACACTTCAAAGCGAACTCCTATTGCCACAACGCCCTATGCACTCATGTTTGGTCACGACACAGTTTTACCTTTGGAGATCAATGTTCACGCGTCCAAGATCAACATCATTTGATTGGTGATGACTATGTCCAGGCCGTGTGGCAGGAGCACGAAGACCTTAGGGACAGTGCTTAGAGGCTTTGGACAACTTAATAATGGAGAAGCAACGCATTGTTCGAGCCTACGATAAGAGAACTCACGGCCGCAGTTACAAAGAGGGCGAGCTCGTTTGGAAGGCAGTCCTTCCCTTTGGTGAGAAGTTGATCGGTCGTGGTAAATAGACCCGCGCTGGGAAGGGCCCTTTGTGATTCATAGAATTCTGGAACATGGGGCTTTTCACCTCAAAGATTTGGATGGCGACCTCCACCGCAACCCTATCAATGGTAGGTTCTTAAAGAAATACTACCCCAGCGTTTGGGAATTTGAAGATCCCCCAGATTCTTTCGTTGCAAGGACAGGGGGCAAACTTAGTGTCCCTTGGCTCGCTTCATCCCTTGTAATTAGGCCTTTTCATTGTGGCCTTGTTCACTTGCTTTCACTCCACCTACGAACACTAGGGGGGCAACACTCTATGCATAAAGGCCTTCATAGTGGCCATTATTTTGCGGTAATTCATCTGGCAAATTTTTGTATATTCTCGTTCAATTTTTGTACATTTTTGTTCAATATCCTTAACAATATGTGTTAGGAATGTGTGTAAGGACCTATACCAGAGGCCTTATTATTATATCTTATTGTTTTTTAGCAAATAAGAAAATTTCGAATCTTTCATTCATGAAGTGGCTTTGAAGCCAAAAGCAAGACAATGTGTTCGAGAAAATTACATTAACGATATACAAAGCCAGAAAGTGGCTAAAACAACTAATAAGGATTCATGTCTTCTATAAGTTTCCTGATCTTGCAGCAAGGAGGGTTGATGAGATATTCACTCTTACTCTTCCTCTCTTCACCCTCCTCTGATCTAAGTCGCAGCTGCTATCATTTGTACTGGAAGGAGAGGGAAGGAAATAATCCATCGCAACCCTTCCAGTTGGTTATCCTCCGGGATGGAGACAGAATCAGTGCTGGAGTGCGACCCAGTTGCCTCACCTACCTCCAGGGGGAAAACAGAAGCCGGCTCATTAGACCCCAGAGGTAGGCTGCGGAAGAAGAACGGTCAGCCTCGAGTGGCCTTTCGCCCTTCTTAGCTTTGCTCCGCGCAGGGAAATCTGAGGAGAGGGACTCCCCAACATGTGATGCCCCGCGTTAGGAGCTCCTCGTGTTCTTCAACCTACCCAAAACGGAGGATGTTCCATCCAGGCTTTCATAGACCAAAGACACGAGTTTGCCTGAGATTAGGCCATAAGGCCTACTCAGGCAATGAGATTAAGCCATAAAGCCTAAGATCTAGAGGCTAAGGGCGAGATCGTATGGAGAAGATAGGAGACATAGAAGGAAGAGGAGAAGGGCTTGCAAGGTCATTTCAGGGTAAGCCATGTTTGCGTAAGTTTTCATCTTTCCAAAGTATTGATATTTATAGAGGCCTGCCTCAGTGGCCTTAACCCTTGGATAGCGGCAGTTGAAGATGTTTCAATGTCATCAATGGGAAAATCAATAGAATTCAATGCTGAGATCTCGAAAATAAATGGAATTGAATACGCGTGGACGAGAGAGCGGTCTCCAAGGAGGTAATTGTTTCTTTTCGAGATTATCTTTTTGAAACTGTTTTTGTGCAGTTAAAGAAAAAATTGAACAGAGCTATTGCCTATGAGATAAAATAAATTTGGGCTAACAAAGTGAACTAAATAATTAATTTATTGGTAGTAATATTGTTCATACAAGTTAATGGACCTAATATCAGAGGCCTAAAAGTCCCCGGCCTGCATGAGTTAAGAGGAGGAAAAGTTCATCCAGGCGAAAGCTAGCATCAGCGGCAGCTTGTGCGGCCTGTTGGGCTGCTACACGAGCTTGGGCCAGGTCATGGGTCAGCATTTCGAAAGCGGCAATGGGCTGCTCCAATTGAGGTTCCGCATGGGCAAGCCTAGCCGTCACATCAGTTAATCGGGCCTGAAGATCCTGTATTTTGGTCAGTAGGTGGTTTCTCTCGAGAGTCAGATCCCTGATGAGATTAGCTCGGTCACCCAAGAAATCACTTGTAGTATCCATCTATTGAGCAAGAATCTGGTAGTGTGTCTCGGACTGCCTGGCTTGCGCGGTCGTGACCGCTCTTTCATTGAGCCCTTGGGGAAGATCCTGCAGTAGCTGGTCAACCTCTTGAAATTGGTCTTCAGTGATAGCCTCTCGCGGAGAAATACCTTCAGATACTCCAAAACTCTCGCGGGCGCGCCAGGAATTAGAATATCAGGGCCCAGAAGGCGACGAAGGCCTTCTCTGGCATCATCTATGACCCCAGGAGGGGTTACTTCGAGCACACAAGCTAGCCGTTCTAAAGTGGACGGAGGCGGTTACTCAGCGACGGGAGGGACCTCAAGAGGCTCAGCGATAGGTACTGCCTCTGGAAATGGCTCAGAGTTTTCCCCTACTCCCCCAGCTTCAATGGCTTGGGGGGCAGGCTCCTGATCAACCACCTCGAGGACAGGCTCAGCAGGATTCTCGACCACTATCTCTCCAGCTATGACAGCTGCTTCCTCGTTTGGAATAGCATTTGGGTCCTAGAAGGAGACATTGTCAGAATAACCCAAGCCAGGGGTTAATGATAAAATATTTTGTTAAGAAAGGTACCTCTTCAACAGATGGCTCATGAAGACTTGCTGTTGGCACAGGTTCCTGAGCAATCTCACTGGACGCTGGAACTGAATCAGGCGCTGCTTGTCCTAGAAGGAGGGATGCAGTTGGTTGCTCATGGGAGGTGTCTGGGAGCGGCATTCTTTCTTCAACCTCAGGCGAGTTGTCATCTATAACCTGTATTGGGACCAGAACCAACTGCATATTGTTTGCAGCATCAATTGGAGAGGGAGGATTATTAGAACCATTTGGTTCTTGGACCTGCGAACCAGACACACCTCCGCCAGCAGCGGAGGATCCTTCCCTAACTTGCCTTGATGACCTACGACGAACTTGTAGAGGAGGAGCGTTATAGAGTCATACATAACAAAACAAAATGTCATGGCTCATTTTAGATGAGTATTACCAGTCGATCAGCGATTGGTTCATCTTCTGCCCATGGATCAGTCTGGGGATCAGCGCGACTACGTTTGCGGGCTAAAGCGGCAGCAATCTGTTAGGATTAAAGTAAATTTAAAATAAGCTTCGAAGAAGATATCAGAATTATGAAGTTTTAAGACAAGAGCCTTACTGTTTGTGGGTCATCATCGTTAGAGGAAGAATCTTCGACTTCAGGCTCCATCGCTATCGCTTTCTTCTTCGCGGCCTGACCAGTGGCTGGAGAAGTATTAACTGCATGACCGCCAGAGGGTGGCGCACTTCCCTGATGCAACAAAGCGTGAGTTAGAAGGGGAAAAGTAGACAAAAAGTAAAAAATATAAGACAATTACCTCTTGGGGAGGCTTACGAATGACAATCCCAGCCTGTACCGGGCGCGGGGCTCGTGCGGGTCGCGGAACCAGTTCAGGTAGTGGAGGTCGTGCCTCATCTTCAGGAAAGCGAGCAAGTAGTTCGGTATCAGCATTATAAGGATATCTCAGCTCTTCAAAAATGGTCGTGAAAAGCTCGTCATCCCTTTGCCTCCAGCAATTGACAGAAACTTCTGACCACCATTGATCATAATCTTCAGCAGTCCCATCCACGGGGATGATGTTATTAGCCCAGTTAGGGAGATCGACCGGTACAAGCATGCTTTGTACTGGCGGAGGCCCAGTCAAGGGGCCAAATCTGCGCCAAGAAGTGTTGTAGTTCCAAGCATTATAGAGGGAGAATGGCACTAGTTGGATAAGACCAAACTGGTGAGCGAAGTGGTTGGGAGAGTAAAGCTCATAACTGAGATTCCCCACTCCTAATGTCTGAACAACAGATCGCGCGGCGAAAAGCAAGGCGCGCGCGATCACTATAATTAGAAGCCCCAGGAAGGAACCCATTTTCAAGAGGAGTGGGGAATCTCCTATTGAGTACTAAGTCGCAGTAAGGCATTTCGTGCAGGAGGTACAAATATGAGAAACACTCAGAATAGGGTGGGGATGTGTACCTCGCCTCGTGACAAAGCCATTGACCAAGAAAGGCGTTAGCCGGTGGTAGCAATGAAATATCATCATGATGGAAGAATGGAAAGTAAATTTGAATCCAGAAATCAAGGATCCAAAAAGGGGCCAGAAATGCTAGTCTCGAAAAGATGCATGGTGGCCTGGTATAAAGTATGGTAGAGGGCACCCAAAATTGAAGTTTGTTAATTAACTCAATTACAACGATTTAGTTAGAGCTTGTGCTCAGATGGTTGACACGTGCTGCTCATCTGTGCCTTAATTTCTTGTATAAATAGGCTCTGCTCCCTCATTCTATAACAACCAAGCATTTTATAATAGACTCAGATATTTTTTCTCCAGAAATTTCTTTCTTCTCTCTTAAGCACATACTCAGACTTTCATCTCCGACGATGGAACCTTCGAGATCCATCTCGAAAACCCATGTTATGTTCACTTTGATCAGTTGGTGTACTACAACAAGAACATCAAAGGGAAACTGAGTTTCGGCTCTGTTTCCGATGTGTCGGGGATTCAAGCCAAGAAGCTATTTATTTGGGTTATCGTGATGGGGATGCATATGGAACAAGGGTCTGATTCAGTTGAGTTTTACGTTGGGGCTCTGTCCGAGAAATTTCCTGCTAAACAGTTCGAGGATATTCCTGTATGTAAGAGCAAGGCTTGCCTAGGAGGAGCTAGTGTTCAGTCAATGTGAGGTAAATTTGGATTTTTTGCTTCGAAAGAAAAATAATGCCTTTGTTGTTTTAGTGTGAATTATATGGGAAAGACTGGATTTTCTATTTCTGAGATTTCTAATTTTACTTTGAAGAGTTGGGCAAAATAAGCAAAGAAACCACAGTCAATATTTACTTCTACTTCAAGTTAAAGACCGAGTTTCTTTTTGTACAAAATTTGTTATTGTACATGGAGAATGAGCTTAGGTTTTAATTATGTTCATATTCTATTAGTTAAGAAGCTTGAAAGTTTGAAAAATTCTGGTCTTCTGAGTGATTGAACTTGTCTGAAATGTTTATGCCATTTGTGTTTGATAACCAAATCAAAGTATCAAACAAAGGAAAAGGAAGATAATGTTTTCGATTGGTTTTTTAGGTTATGTAGAGCAACAATTCAGGATCAAGAGATTCTTGTAGTCATTTTAAATTTTAAATTGGAGAATTCTGATGAATTATTTGCTAAATCATCTTGTTGAACCTATGTTATGTCTTTCGTTTCCATATTTCTGAGGTTTCATCATAGTTTATTCATTTTCCTTTCCAATCAAAAACTTGCTTGCTTTGATAAAGATAATGTCTGTGAGAAGTTTGTAGCTGTTTTACTCCAACCCTGCATTTCTGAAGGTCTGGAATCTTAAGTTTCATACTTGCATCATGTATGTCTGTGTGCATTTTTTTATGAAGGCCATAGAAAGGCACTTGACCTATGTATTGCAATGATTGCTCAAATAGTCGAATCCTATTTGACTTGGTATCACACTATCACTCTATCTGTGATCTAATTCTCGAGGCCAATGCTCATATGGGTGGGTTTAGGGTTAGGAGGATAGTTATCAGCCCCATTGTTACCCTCCAAAAGATAAAAAAGTTATCGGCCCCATCTCGTGCCCTGTCTAGGAAGTTTAAGTGATTAGTGAAATTATATCTGGTGTGTCATTATGCTCTTTGTACTATTGGTTATTGTTTCCCTGAATTAATTGTTCATTTAGTAAAGAATGAAATTGCAATGTCCTTTGTCCTTTTTAAGCAAGAAATAGTGGAGCATATATTCTTATAAAAAAAAAATTTGAACAGTGATTTAAGCAGATAGTCTTATCACAAAAAAAAAAACAAAAATGAAGCCAATAGTTCTTGAAATTGTTATTTTGTCATTAATCCTTTATTAAACACTGAGCAGACAATTCTGAGTTCATAAACTTTGGCAGCATGCATAATCAGCAAATTCTTCAAGGGAACATATTCATATGTAGATAAGAATGCCTTTGAAGTGAAACCCAGACCAAATTTGCAATTCGTAAGCTGTAAACCGTCTATATCGTGTTGCTATTTGATGTGAGTAGAAGGCTCTTGCATGAACATCCAGCTTCTTAGCAGAGTGTTTTCTGTTTGAAGAAAATTCTTTAACCCAAATTTACACTGGAGAATATGTTCCCATTTAAAAGTTAAAAGTTCTTTTTTTTGGCTCCTATCATCTTCCTTTGTGTGATTAGGCTTGAATGAATTCCTCTGTTGGAGACTCTATCAATCTGTTGTATGCTAGACTTTATTTAAGTACCAGTCGAGATTATGCTAATCTTTGGTGGACTAATGTAGTTTCCTTAATGGTGTTGCAGGTAGAAAGAATTAAATGGAGTGGGAATTGGAAGAAGGATAAGGTGTGCATATGTCTTCTATCTGTTGCAAGAATTTTATGCTTCTTGCTCTCAATTTCTCTTCACACAAGTGGACCACAGAAGCAAATATATGTGCATATGAATTTCTTGGTAGTTGCCACAAAAAGAAATAATGTATTGTTATTTCCTCTATTTGCCAACTACAGGCACTGATCTACACCATATGAAGTATAAGTAAATATATGTGAAAATTTCATGCTTGTCAATGAAAATTTGTGGGAATGTTTTATTATGATTATTACAATAAGAGTAGTAGAGTACTATGTCTACTATCTAACTTCTAAACAAACTTTCTCCTCATGCTTGCCATACACTTTGCTATCATCACATGGAACCTGTCTTGTACATGGTCTAGGAAATGGTAATATGCATACCTCCACTTTCTCATAAGCACCAAGGGACCACAGACCCCCCAAAATCCAGTAATGAACCCAAGTGCAATAGAAACATAAAACCAAGGAATTTGATGCTCCCTAGTGTCTGCATCCGAGGTGCTCATATCTGGTGCATCAGCACCAGTTGTTGTCTGACATTTATTTGGAAGTGGGGCACCACAAAGTTTCAGATTCCCCTCAAATGCAGAAGCATTGAAACTTTGGAGCTGAGTGCTTGATGGTATTGGCCCTTGGAGATTATTGTTCGAGACATTGAAACTTGATAAGAAATTAAGACCTGTGAATGATGCCGGGATTCTTCCAGACAAATGGTTCATGGAGAGATCCAGCGACTCCATGTACTTTAGGTTAGATATCTGGTCTGGAATGTTGCCGGAGAAGTTGTTAGCACTAAGATCCAGCAATTGGAGAAGCAGCAATTGACCAATCTCAATAGGTATATTCCCACTGAGGCAATTGTGACCTAGGTATATAAATGGGTAAAATATATAATTGTACTGTAAAGGTTTTGCATCAGCCCTAGGACTGTAGTAAATAGGCAGGTCGAAATTAGGATGACCTACTTGAGCTGCAGTTTGTCCAGATACTAACATAGGAAGTGTGCACAATTCGTTTGGAAATTCTCCAGAAAGTTGGTTGAAGTCCAACATTAAAGTTTGCAGCCTTGGAAGAGTCCCCAGCCAACTTGGAATTGAGCCAGTGATTCTGTTGTGATTCAGAACCAAGCCCTGTAACTTTTTCAGCTTCGATAGCCATGAAGGAATTATACCACTAAGATTACATGAACTCAAATCTAAAAGTCGAAGATTTTGAAATCCATTAAAATCTGCCATTTCAACATCGTTCGGCATTTCCTCACCTAAGAAACTAGATGCCAAGGAAAGCATTAGGAGACGTTTGCAACCCATCAGTATCTTCATTGCCCTTGTCACATTGGTCAAACCTTTGTTCCAACCAAGTGAGAGGAAGGACAGGGATTTCAATGAAAGAATTTCAGGCTGTATTTGAACCTCTAGATTGTTGAAGCTCACTCGAATTGCTTTCAAGAACTTGCACGAGTAGATGCTTCTCGGTAAGATACCAAAGAAGTTATTTTTCCGCAAGTCAAGTTTACTAAGTTGGCTAAGTTTGGAAAAATTGAGCCTGGAGATATTACCGCCCAAGTTGTTGGTTCCCATACGTAGTTCAACGAGGTTTGTGCAATTCATCAGAGATAGGGGCAATGAACCTTCCAGAGAGTTGAAATCAAGGAGTATGTGTTTCAACTTGGAGAGCTTCCCAAGATGGAGAGGGAGCATGCCACTCAATTGGTTATAGGAAAGATCAAGGGTTGTAAGGTTGGTGAGGTTGGAAATTCTATCACTCACTGCTCCATACAATGAATTCCGAGGTAGTGAAATCTCTTCAAGTATGGTAGAATTAAAGATATCTTCTGGAAGCGATCCTGACAGGTAATTGTAACCAGCACGGAACACCTGCAGTTTGGAACACTTCCCTAATCCAGAAGATATACTACCATTGAAATTATTGAAGGAAAAATCAAGGTGTCGTAACGAGGAAGAAGAAGGATGACAAATAGAGGATGGCATAGGACCTGAAAAGGTGTTGTCACTGACACTGAAACTAGTCAAATTCCAAGCTTCTTGAAAAAAAGATGATGAAACTGCACCATGTAAATGATTGCTGGAAAGATCCACCATCCGAATATGACCGGATGGTAGAGAAGATGGTAACACTCCAAAGAGTAGGTTATAGCTCAAATCTAGGATTTCGAGATAATTCAAGGACAAGAAGAATTCAGTTTGATCTAGAGAACAAGAAAGGGAATTGTGTGAGAGATTCAAGTGAGTGAGATGTGTGAGATTTGCAAGTGATGATGATGGAAAAATACCAACTTTTAGTTTAAGCCCTTTGGAGGGTAACTGCAAATGGGTGACCCAACCATCTCGATTACAAGTAATGCCTTCCCAATAGCAACAACTACTAGAAGTCCAGTTTAAGGAAGGAGAAGACAGAGTGAAGGCAAAGGACAAGAGAGAAATACGTTGAGTTTGGATGCATGCATGAATATAATTCGTAAACAATAACATGAAAATGAGAAGGAAGCAGCTTAAGGATGAAACCATTGCGTGGTTTGCAGGCTGAACTAGCATTTCTTTCTTAGAGGTAGATTTAGATCGATTGCTCACAGGTTTGTGTATTTATATAGCGGGAGCAAAGTAATGCAAGAGTAAAAGCAAAACCAAAGAAAATTATTTCACTTGGTGAAACCTTCGTCCCTTGGTTCCTAGTCTTTGCGTGGACTATGGATCGAAGGTGATCCCTTTGTTGTTTGTTGTTGTCAGCTAGTGAAGATAAAGCCTTAGAAAGATAATGGTCAAAATCTTGTATTCTGATAGAGTATGATTGACAGCATGAGGATACGTATATGTACCGTGTCAAAGTTGAAGTTTGGTTTTGATGGCTCCAATGATTTTCATTTGTATGGAATATGGTGGCCTAATAAGGCAATGAAATTACTCCATTGAATGCCTTAATGCATACTGTAAATGCTTCCTTAGGCCTTAGCGGTGTTCCAGAAACTTTCGTGATTGGGTTAGCCATACAGTTTACATGTTTCTAGCAGTTCTCAACTTCACATAACATAACCTAAATTAATTGCTACGTTGAAATGGACGCTGGTCTTTTTGAGGACTAATTAAGTTGCCTAGCTTATTTGATGCTGTTGCCTCGCAATGATGGTTTGACAGCCTCTGTATTGACTATTATTATGTAAACATATGAGATTATGAGATGAGGAAACTAATTAAGATCTAGCTAGTTGATTGAATACTATATACTTAACGATGGACTCGGACACATCGTTCATTTTTTATTGGTTGAACCTTGTGGTCAATAATGGCTATGGTCGAAAGTTGAAACTGATAAAACTATTATCATCAACCCGAACGTTCACATTAGCATGCACTAATTAACAATAGTTTTTTCGATGATGTCCAATTTAACAATAGTTAACACTAAGACCAGGGTCCTTTTTGCACAATTAGACCAATTAGTTAATCATAAAGTCTCCATCATCCATCTTCATCCAGGAGGGAGAATCAAGATACATTAAATATTGATACATAATAACAGAAAGCAAAAGTTAATGGCATACGACCAAAGAGATGCCTTGAAAATTAAAGAGCTAATTTCTTTCACCCAGTAGGCAATAGAATAGCAAATCTAATTAGCCTTTGATTGGCCTCAGAAAGCATAAAACGCTCATCACTATTTGACAAAGCATAGCTTGTTTCTCTTTTGTAACTTCTTTGCACTCTCTTTCCTTTGCTTCAAACCATATTAAACTCATGTTTCTAAGTTAGAGGTATTGGTGCTACAAATACAGTTTGGCTCAAAACCAGTCTGGCAAGCAAACCGTCTCTTTTGAATGCGCGAGCGTGCCAACATCGTGCGGTGTAGTCGTCGGAGCGTCCCTAGACCTTACTTCTTCTCAAACGATGTGGACAAGGAGAGCACCAACCTCGTCACAGGGTTCTTTCTATGCCTTACGGAAAAGGACTTTTGTTTTACGGATAAGAACTTTGGGTGTGATCTCTTGCGTCATCGAGTCAATACTCAACGTTGTAAGTTGAACAGAGCAATCACCAGGAGTAAGAGAAAGCACAAGGGTTTACTAAAGCGTGACTTTACCTTCACTGGGTTACGAGGGCGTTACCTTTGATTCGTTGGTTTCAACTAGGTTGAAGGTAGCTTTGCTCCGGAGAGATTTTGATAATCAGAGAGATTAGTTGATTGAGGAGTTGTGTGTTGCTTTCCCTTGAAACTGGGTATTTATACCTAGGGTGTTTTGGCTATTCCTTACCATAGAAGGATTATTGATTGAAGATTCCTAATTGGTCTCTGCTACTCGAATCCTATAAGGGCTCGTTTTCCTTACGGACACCGGAATGGGCGAAGTTGTAACCCAAAACCGAGTAGACTCATTTTTGGGCAGCAGGTATTGGCCCACTACACTCAATCCTCTTAAAGAATATTGCTAAAAATACTTTTAGGCTCAAACATTGCCCCCCCCCCCCCAGTCCTCGAGATCAGGCCCACGAATATTATAACTGATCGAAGAGGGCTTAAACGACACACCTTATGACAGATTCGAGGCCATTAATGTGGGTACGCAACTGCAAGACACCTTTCTAGGTTAGTCACTTCAGAAACCTTTGTCAATCTCTCTAAACCCATAAGCCTCTTTATCTTCTCAAAACTCCCATTCTCCGTCAGAAATCTAGAAATGGCTCCTTAGAAGAAAATTGTCATTAATTAAGAGGAAGAGATCAACGAGACAGCCGCCCACACATGGGGCACTAGCATGGGCACCCAGTGTTTGTCCCACACCTCAATCCAAAGGCCTCTTCTCTACACCCTATCTATCATCAAGCCTCAGGCTTGATGGGCCCCACACCCTGAGATTGTTTTTCTGAGGATGTCATGGCCGTCTATGGACTCCTTATTTGCCGTCCTATTTCGATCTTCCAACAGACTCCCAGCTATTTCAGCGGCTGGGGCCAAAAGCAACAAAAGGCTCTGGTAGGATTCTGGTCGTCGATGAATAACGACGAACTTGTTTGGTTTCGAGAGATCAGAAGGCAGGATTTGGATCGCTAGAATGTAGTGGGGATCACTGACGCCATTGGTCTATGTTTCAATCTCCCTACTAACGCCAATTGAGCACCACTGGCTGCCACCTTCTGTCTTTGGAATACTTCCATCAATACCCTTGATTTTCGATTCGGGCAAATAGGGATCACATTGCTGGACTTCCTTACCATCACAGGGCTGCCTATTGATTATGAACCCTACGTGCATGGTCAATTTGACAACGTGAACTTTCCTCTGCGAATGCAATAAGCTGGTCGCCATTCCTACATCAGGTCCTACCAGAATTGGAGAATCTACTACCGCACCCAACACGATAAGACTAGCGGCATCGCCTTCCTCGAAAATTGGCTTTGTAAGTTTATTTTTTGTACTCCAGCCAATAAGCCCATTGGTAACTAGACCTCCTTGGCCACTGCACTCTATAATGACCGCTACGTCGGCCTCGGCTAACATGTTTTGGGTTCGCTATATCGAGCCATTTACCAAGCCACTATGCATCCCTTTGAGATTGGCTTTTCTGGCCCTCTTTGGATTTTGGATTTTTGGCTGTAAGTCTACTTTCCTTATTTCCACAGGCCAGACATTCTTGAAATCCCCCCAACTAATTCTGTCATAGGACGATGGCTCTGTCGGGATGATAGGTACACCTCCCCACCATATTTCGAGGGTTTTTCTTATCTATACCTTCTGCACGAGATCCCAGACTCGTACCTAGTCCTCAACAAGAGATTTCCCCCACCTCTTCATCACGGGTTCCTGCCTAGAGGGAAAAATCATAGCAAAAGTGCCTTCTTGGCCTTCCGCCACGCCATTTCCTGTTCCAACATAAGGCTCGTGGCTGATGGTCTGGGTTGTGAGCTCTACGCACCTAACCACTTCGCTCGCCAACTTGGGTTAGCCCAATTGATACCCTTCCCCTTTTATGACTCCATCAATTACTATATTTCCTGGTGAAGGATGGGCCTCCCGACCGGAACTGCCCCACCCCGAAGTGGGTTTACCCTGATAGATCTTCCTTCTTGGGCTACTGTACTCTATCCCGTCGATGGGGTAGATGAAGATTATGTTGAATGGTGGGCGAAGGTCTCTGTCAATTGTTGGGACCTACCGGATGATGAGCTTTTCGCATTGATCTTTTCCCATCTTGCTACCTCTGCGAAGCAGACCTACAAGTGCTCGCTAGCTTCCCCGTTCGTATGGCGCGACCCCCACGACCCGCACAGCTTGGAATGGTGATTCTTAACGAACAAGGGCCGATGGTAAGCTCCTCGTACTTGCCTTTGTCATCCCTTTGTTCTCCTTCTTTCCAACTTTGATTTTTGACTGAAGTTTCTTGCAGCGAATCAACTCCAGGAGTAAGTGTGCACTGCCACCAACTGGTTGCCGACAAAGCAGTACTTCTACCACAGCCCCCGATCAGGCCTTGAAGCAAAAAGCTATAGCGAAGGAAACTGTCATCGAGGAGTCATCCAATGACGAGGATCCTATTGAGGTAAGGTTTCACGTTGTTCACGAACCTATGTTCAATTTGAAATCCTTTGGTCACAAACTTTGATTCAACTTTCCACCAGGTTGCCGCAGCCTAAGCCCGAAAATGAAGTCGGCTTGAACTCATTGGAGAAAGTTGGGAAACCGACAAACCACCAGCGTCGCGACTAGTAATTTTTAAAATTAACCGCATTATTTGAACTTCTTTATTTTCACATAAATAAGTTCTAAAAATAAGTCTTGTTGCACAGATTTGCCAGCCAGGGTAGGGCAGGTCCTTCTAATACTGGAGGAGAAATGGCCTCTTCCCAGGCCCAGGCACCCCCACGTCCAATAGTGCCCAGCCTTTTCTCAACCCCTCTTTGTGGAGTACCCTCCAACCACTCTGGTAGTAGTCCCAGTGTCATACCATAGTTCCCCCGAGGATGAAGGCGAAGCACACTCCCCTGAAGCCTCCGAAGAAAATCCAGTGGAGGGTGAAATCCAGGAGCAAGTGGAACTAGATGCTCAGCCTAACACAGTTGTCGTTAAACCTCAGGAGTCAGCGACGATAGAGGCCCAGGCCAGCCCAGTGGCGGTCCAACAGGGCTCGGTTATCATCAGCAAATAGCAAACTGATGAGGTAGTTTTCTTTTGCCCACCCACTTTCTTTCTTTCTTTCGTTCGACTTCGCCCTGACATTTAACATCCTTTTTTAGGGACGAAGCCTGGTTCATACCGAAGAGGTGGCTACAGCCACTGAGGAGATTGCTGGTTCCAACTTAGTGGACGAAGCGAACAATGATCATGCCCCCCAAGTGAATGAAGCTGAAGCTGAAGTGGGCCCTTATTAAGTGGCTGAAGAGATGGTTCCAGCTATCGAGCCTCCCTGGCTCCGGCCATCGAACCTGCCACCCAGTGTCAGGCTCCCCCTGCTGGACCCTCTAGGCTATAGAGGTTAGCTCAAGTTCTTGAAATGGCTCATCCTCAGGTTGCTGAAGAAGCTAAGGAAGTCATTTGCGAACTTCTGGGCCAAAACTTGTTAGAGCCTGGTGTGCTCGCTCGACTTAGGATACTATTCAAGTGCTTCGTCGAGACACCGCCCTTACTACCACCCAACTTAGCATGATAGAGAACCTGATGGGGAATTTTCCCAGCCTCTGCGAACGCCAAGCTGCTGCCTAAGCACATGCTAGGAATGTTAAGCTGCAGCACCAAGCCCTTGCCCATCAGATGGAGGAATTGTGAGGTTCCTTGGATGAGCAAGCTACAGTGTGGACGATCTCCTCCTGCAACTGACTTACGCAGCGAGAAAGCTTTAGGCCCCTAGTGTTGAGGCCCATTTCTCTTTTGTAATCTTGAACACCTTTAATTCAGTATTATAATATTTATTTTATTTATTCATTTCGGTCCATTTACTGGCCCAAAATTGATTCTTTGTCCTCACATATTTGAATTTTCATTAACTGTGAATTGAAGTGGTTTTGCAAACCATAATCTCGAATTTAAGCGGTTACCACCATTCCGTTTCCCAAGGAGTCTTTAATCTGCCTTCATTTCTGAGATTATGGCATTTAAACTCATTGATGGCGTTGATCAAGAGTTCTCAACTGCTCATCCAAGGGTTGAGGCCACTCCCATTGGCCCCATAAATAGGTATGTTTTGGGGATGGAAAAATCAGAACAACACTATGCCAAATACCTTAACACACAACACTTTTTGCACAAAAAAAAAAAAAAGTGTTGTGTGATGAAGAAAAGTGCATCACACAACATGTTTATTAAACTTACGTTGTATAAGGTGGTTACAATTCTGAAGTTTTTATCTAGAAATTCATTGCACAACGGTTACAAGAATAATCTGTTGTGTGAATTTAAAAAAAAAAATAGCGGCAGATTTCCCTCCTAGATCGAACCCAAATTTGGCTCCAAATTGGTACTTCATTGTACAATAGAATAGTTATATATGTTGTATGAGTGTAGTTTGCAAATTGTCACACTACAGTTTTTGTTTTTGTGTTGTATGATCAAGGAAAATATATTAGAGGTTTCAATGCGTCTCCATACGCCACTCATTCCTTCACTCCCAGACTGAACTTTACTTACACATAGCGGGAACTTTCCCTCCTTACTGTCACAACTCAAATTTAATGTGTGTGGAATCAGACAACACATAGCAAAGTTATGTTATCTGATACATGAATACAAAATAAAAATAGCCATCAACCGGTGCGTTTGACAACTTAATTAGCTAGGGCTACAGACTTTTGTCTCCCACTTTGTTTATTTCCAACACCCAGATAGATCACCATCAAAACACTATTTCTTCATCACTCTTCTTCTCTCCCCGAAAGACAAGTACCTTCATCTTCATCCACAACTGTTAATGTCTAAAAGTTCGGCAGTAGCTGAACCTTTGTTAACGCCGATCCGGTGGTCGGATCGATACTTGTGGTGTTCTCAAAACTTCCGCTACTTGTCAAGTAAAATACAAAAGGCGTCAGAGGGAGACCGCGCTGAGCGGTCTTCAACTCTCCGATGCCTAAGTTAGTCAATGTATTTATGTTGACAAAGTAACAGTAGGTAAGTATTGAATGCCCCCCCTAATGAGGAGAGAGGAAAGAACCTTTTATAGGTGATGAGGAGGCTGACCTCTTCCTTGTTTTAGATGTGGGACTGATGTGCTTCTGTTCCCAGCTTCAGGAGCTTCTGATGCTACTTTGGCGCGGCGCGTGGTGGCGCGTCGGCGGTGATCTGGGGGTGATCCGCCGCTGAGGTTGTAGCCCGCCTGGCGGTGTATCTGTATGTCATTCCTTTGGTTGGAATTAGCACCCTTGGCGGTACAATGAGCGTGGCCCATTATAGCTAATTATGCTTGCAAATGTACATGTATGTACAACAACCAACCTCCATGTCCGATTCAAATGAAAGTCGGGCTTCCAATCGAAGCGCCCAGTGGATTTCACCATCTCTAGCTCTACTGAAACCTGCATCCTTGATCCCTAATCATCAACCCCTCAACTCTTGGCCCCAAAATTTAATCAACCATCAAAACCCTAACTGGCTCTCTCCAACTTATTACCCATGCGGGGTCCCCATCGCTCTGAGCGCAAGGTCAATGAAGCAGCAAAAACAAAATCGAAGCTTTAGAGGCGGAGAAGGACTCCCTCATCAAATCGAACAAGGCCACCTAACAGACCATGTGGGAGTGTAGGACTGGAAGCAACAGCTCTACGCTAAAGCCAACACCGACTCTGCTCTCATCCCTCTCGCCAGACTCAAAGCCATCTATAACGAAGCCCTACTTCCCCAATCGGTACGCTCTCACTGCTTTGGTATCTTTCGCATTTGGGTTTAGGGATTTAGGGAATCAGGGTCCGATTGGTTTTTGTTAGGATTAATTTCAGTTTACCCCCCTGAGGTTTGGAGGTGTCATCATTTCAACCCCTCAACTTTCAATTTTGACTTTTTACCCCCTAAATTTTCCAATTTCAATCAGCCGTGTCCAATTTCTCCTATTTCTTCAAAATTGGACGTTAACTTTGACTTTTGAGGGTTAAAATGGTCATTTCAAGATTTTTTAAAAAAAATTCCTTTTTTTCTTTCTGTTTTTTTTTTTTTTCTGTTTCTTCGTTTTTTTTAATTTAATTTAATTTTTTATTTTGTCTTCAACATATACACCACAAGTTATAATAGGTTTACAAAAACAAAAAATACTTTAGATGGTTGAAAGACGCTTGCTGGTCTACGATATTTGTGATATATCTCCGATAAAATAAATAATTTTAGGATATATCGCCAATAAAGTGAAGAAATATTTGTAAAAGATAATTTTACACTTTATCTGTGAAAAATAATTTTACACAAATATTTCTTCACTTTATTGGGGATATACAAATATTTACAGATAAAGTGTAAAATTATTTTTTACAGATATTTCTTCACTTTATTGGGGATATATCCTAAAATTCTTCACTTTATTGGAGATATATCACAAATATCGTAGACCAAAAATGATTTTACACAGATATTTCTTCACTTTATTGGAGATATATAGATATTTATTTACAGATAAAGTGTAAAATTATTTTTTATAGATATTTCTTCACTTTATTGGGGTTATATCCTAAATTTTTTCACTTTATCGGAGATATATCACAAATATCGTAGACCAGCGAGCGGCTTTCAACCACCTAGAGTATTTTTTGTTTTTTGTTTTTATAAACCTATTATAACTTGTTGCGTATAGGTTGAAGACAAAATTAGAAGAATTTTTTTTTTAATGTTTTTGGTCTTGAAATGACCATTTTAGCCCTCAAAGGTCAGAGTTTACGTCCAATTTGGACTGAATAGGAGAAATTGGACACGACTGATTGAAATTGGAAAGTTTAGGGGGTAAAAAGTCAAAATTGAAAGTAGAGGGGGTGAAATGATGACACCCCCAAACCTCAGGGGGGTAAACTGAAATTAATCCTTTTATTTGTTTCAATGCATTTTTGTAGCAGTGAAAGAGGATTCCAAATCTACCGAAGCTAAATTTGTGGCCTCCATTCTCTCGAAGAAGCAAAAGCAGAAGCAGAAGCAGAAACCCACCAAGCTCAGAAGCTCCAGAACCCACATCAACAACCTCCCAAGCTCCTCTCCTACGTCACACTAACCTCACCGCCTTAGTACGTCGTTGAATCTCTCCTCTCCATCCAAGCCTTCTTCACTCCCATCTTGCCTGACCTCCCTTCCTCTTCTTCCAAGCCCAATCATTCCCAGGACGACGACCCCAAGTTCATATACAGCACTTGGCTCTGGTCCAAGTTTCATGAGCTCGTCGAGTCCCTCATCCAGCTCCTTCTTTTGCAAAAATCCGATGAAACTCTCAAGGTTTTTTTTTTTTAAATTTATAGCCATTCAGATAATTATAGATATCTTTACTGCTTCTAATTTGAAATTTGATAATGTTGTTTGGAGGTGGTGTTGGATACACTGATGGAGTTTTTGAAGTTGGGAAACGGAAGAAGATTTCACTCTGCTATATTCCTTAGGTTTCTTCGTAAAATTGTAAGTTATGGTTTTCTCTATAGACTTGACCAGGCTTTGATTTTCCTCTATTGCTATTTGAAGAGATCTTTATAATAATTATGTTTTTATCATTAGGTGTACCCTACAACATTGCCGAATTTCTTGGTAGACTTGCTTGCATCAAAGTATTTCAAGTATATTGATGTCCGATAAGGTCACATTGTTGTTAGGACTGATAATTGATAAATCTTAAATCAGATTGCTTCATTTAGTTCTTTGACAGTAATTGAAAATGTAATTCATAGATTGTTTTGGGTATGAGGGGTTTTTGGGTGGCCAACCCCAGCAGGGGTATCATCCTCTGGGTGGACCGGGGCTATCATCTGTGGGAAATTAGGGACTGGGGAGTGGTGCTTAAAATTAGGGTGGGTCGAGCTTTACCAGCCAATTTTCTTTGTTTTGTCACTGCAACATTCAAAATATTTGGTATTCGTTCCAATTCCTATTTTCCAAGGAAAAACACATTGCATGATTCTTGTTGATTATTTACTTCATGTTGGGTGAACTCTGATTTGCATGGTTGTTGTGTTGAGCAGTTTGCGTGGTTTATGGTTGAATTGAGTTGATGAATATTTGATTCAGGTGTGTGACTGCTTGTTAGGAGCTGATGCTTTTTGTGATTCTGGTGATTTGCATGATTGCAGAGAATATGCTCTCATTTGATGATTGAATTAGCTGTGCTTTTATCGCCACTTCCTCTGTTCATCTGCACCTTTTAAGATGTAGGTCAGTAGTCTCTTACCCCTCGCCAGACTCAAAGCCATCTATAGTGAAGCCCCACTTCGCTAATCAGTACTCTCTCACTGCTTTGCTCTCTTTCACATTTGGGTTTAGGGATTTAGGGAATCAGGGTCCAATTGGTTTTTGTTATTTGATTTTTTTCAATGCATTTTTGCGGCAGTGAAAGAGGATTCCAAATCTGCTGAAGCTAAATTTATGGTCTGAGGGTTGCTTGCATTTTTGTTTTGCCCACCAGGTGTTTGTGAAAATGCCTCAGATCTTCTTCTTTGTGTTTCTGCTCTATTAGTCCTCTCCTCTGCTGTATGTTTTTTTTTTCTTCCTCCTCCTTTGGGAGATCGGCACATAGCATTATATTTCCTTGCACCAAAACCAACTTGCAAAAACAATTAATATTGCTGGACATTGCTTTTGTTGTTGTCTTCCACTTCAAAAGATCAATTAATTATCATGCCATATTTATATTGCTTTGATTGCCACCACCGAAGAAAGCACACATCCACCACTGAGTGCTTTGTGTTAACAAAATTTTCCACCATTCTTTGTGTTTACATACTTGAATAATTAAACATGGTCCTTTGTCTTCTTGTTCACTACGCTTGAGGGCTTTACTCACGCTGCAGTACATGTAATTGGAAGAGTTTCCAACATTTCGACAGCCCTATGGAAGATTCCCCTGTTGGCTGTCTATCATTAGTATAGCTTTGAAACGGCTATAACAGCATACTTACACTTACCCACTCGTTCTTATCATGAAAAAGAAAGCTCAGCTTTAGTGACTTGATCCTATGATTTAGCTACTTCTGGTCCTAGCTAAAGTCTTTTTTCAGTTCATTCCCCTAGGTACTTAATGTTATTGGATACCCGGATTGCACATCATAGGAGTGGGGAAGACATTCTAACACTCTAACATAACAGTAAGCAAGTTCTTTTTCATAGGAATTGGTAGCCGTAAAGGTAGATCCAAGCTAGCTTTTTTGGCTCCTGAAATCGAGGAAGACTTGGCTTAAGGCACCGGAAAGAATACCTAGGTTTTCCACTTGTCCACCATTGTTAGAAGGTTCAGAAAGAATTGAGGCACTGAAAGGCTATCCTATGAGTACCTTCCTCTGCTGGTGATAACCTCCGCTCCGATAGGATTTCATGTCCCGCGACAGCAAGCAAGTCAGGCATTAGATACTGATCTTTAGGCTCCTTTAAGTCAGCTTGCTAGTGAGTCAGAAGCTTATCAACGAAAGTAGCTTTCTAAGCCAGGATCAAACTCTTCTTTTGATTGAGTATGATTGGCATTCATCTTCAACACCTCTTTTGTTGGTCTCCCACTTCGTTGTGTTCAGTGTAAAGATGGGCCAAGTGCCCTTATAGCATAGTTCCTGAATAAGAAGCCGATGGGGTGTCCCCTAGAATGACAGTTCCTGGGCAACTGACCTGGGCATTGATTGGAGCCTGCGTTGTTGTTCAGCACACTTTCAGTTCCTACTTCGTAGCCTCTCTGCAAGTTAATTATTTTCTCTTGCTTGAGACAATCCCGAGATCATGGGCCGATCAATGCCTTGGATGTTATACGTAGCTCGCCTTTATTCACTTCTTTATGTCATTTATGATTTCTACGCTAGATCAATGAGCAGCTTTGCATCATATTCTAATAAAAGGGGTTTGGAATCAACTCCCATATTCGAAGTTGCGATCGGATCATACATCCATAGATGGATGGGGCCGTGCCACTTCTTGTTGCAAGAGATGAACAAAAAAGGTTAAAAAGTCAAAGAAGTGAGGTTGTGAAGCAAATAGTGATGTTACGAAGTAAACAAAGTGAGGAAGTGAATAAGAAGTGAAGTGGCAAATAGGTCACATTAGAGAGAGACTGAGTCCTTATGCTATACATGCCTTTCTTACTGAAGGATAGTGGCATATGTGTGTTGACAGCTGCGCCATCAACAAGATCATGGTTTTCCGATCCCTTGTTTACATGACCTGCTGGATCAATTAAGTGGTGCTACAGTTTTTAGCAAGCTGGATTTGCAGAGCGGGTACCGCCGGATTTGAATTAGAGAAGGCTACGAAGTAGGCAGTGAAGAGGGAGTAGGGAAGACGGCATTCAAAACCCGCCTATATGAGTGGCCGGTCATGCCTTTTGGCCCGCGCGTTTTTATGAGAGTGATGAACGAGATGCTTTAACCATTTATTGGAATTTTTCTGGTGGTGTACTTTGATGACATCCTAATTTTTAGTTCGAGTCCAGGATTGCACTTAAAGCACTTGAGGCACTGAGCATAGTGAAGTGGAGCAGTGAAGAGAAAAGAGAATTTTTTATGCAGCAGCCAAGAAGTGTTTTTTCATGACCAACAAAGTGTTATTTTTTTATGAACCATAGGATTCAAGAAGTGGGCTTTGAAACAAAAGCTTCATTTTACTCTTTCAGAACCCATTGGAGGCTCCCAACTTCTAAACTTATTTTCACCCTTGGTGCCTTAAGGTCGAGCAAGTATCTTCCCTCTAATCAATGCAATCGGGTGGTTACATTCGATTTAGAAACTCAACAGGCTTCAATCCGCAGGCATAAAGAAAGTTTGACACTAGGCATATATTATTATTAGAATCCAGCAAGAACCTAACTAACCAAAAAGAGTCTTTGGAGACAACCTCAAACCTTTGACTGGAGATGACGCAGCTACCTTTTCTCCAAGAAATACTACCAATGAGACTGCCTGTGGTAACTGATCTATCGATCCGATCAGAGGCACGGAACATAGTGAGGTAGGACCCACGGGAGAGGCCAAATAGCCCTAGGTTTTGAAATTAAAGGTGGTGGAGCCCAAAAGGAGCGAGCAAGCCTTTTCGCCCCTAATACTGCAGCCGATCAACGCCTGTTTCTAGGTCGAGGTGGCGAAGCGTACTTCCAGTTCATATGCTATTCTCACATCGAGGCGGAACCAGAATTTTATAAGAAAAGGATGAACATTCACCACCAGTAAGGTTTGTTCCTACAACTATTCTAATACAACTAAACCCGACCCTTCCTCCGGGATCTTCTTCATTTCACTCTGGCCATTCTCTTTAGGCTGGCTAAAAGTCCACTTAAGGTAACAACCAGTACGAAGGAACCTGTTGAGATCTCCCCATTTACTAAGCTCTTTCTCTGGCGTGGCGGTTAGAAGGATGAATTGAATTCCGTCTATTCTTTCTATGTATGCCACAACAAAAGCGGTCTCCGCCCACTCGCTAAAAGGAGAAGTTTCAGACAGCGATGCCACGTAGTGAGGAACTCCCTAACCGAGCTCGCAACGTAATGTAATGGCCCGGTGTAGTTTTCAAGAGTGGTAGAATTAAAGATATCTTCTGGAACCGATCCTGATAGATAATTGTTACCGGCACGAAAAACCAGCAGTTTGGAACACTTCCCAAATCCATGAGATATACTACCATTGAAATCATTCAAAAAATCAAGGTGTTGTAACGAGGAAGAAGAAGGACAACAAATAGAGGACAGGATTGGACCTGAAAAGTGTTGTTACTGACATTGAAACCATGTAAGAATTGCTAGAAAAATTCATCATCCGAATATGACTGGATGGTAGAGAAGATGGTAACACTCCAAAGTGAAGGTCATAGCTCAAATCTAGAATTTCGAGATAATTCAAGGACAAGAAGAATTCAGTTTGATATAGATAACCAGAAAGGGAATTGTGTGAGATATTCAAGTGAGTGAGATGTGTGAGATTTTCAAGTGATGATGAGGGGAAAATACCTCCTTTTAGTTTGAGCCCTTTAGAAGGTAACTACAAATGGGTGACCCAACCATCTTGATTACAAGTAATGCCTTCCCAATAGCAACAACTACTAGAAGTCCAATTTAAGGAAAGAGAAGACCGGGTGAGGCAGAAGGACAATAGGGAAGTACGTTGAGTTTGGATGCATGCATGAATATTATGCATAAACAATAACATGAAAAAGAGAAGGAAACTTATGGCTGGAACCATTGCGTGATTTGCAGGGTGAACTAGCATTTCTTTCTTAGGGGTAGATTTAGATCGATTGCTCACAGGTTTGTGTATTTATAGAGTCTTCCATAGGACAATAGTGACTTAGGTTTCTCTCTTTCCTCACTTCTTCCAAGTACAAATACAAGTTCATGGCCCTAGCAAAACAAAGTAATGCAAGAGTAAAAGCAAAACTGATTTACACGCAATTTACGTGTGTTTCTAGCCCTAATTACCTTGAAATTAACGAATATTCAAGCATTATTTCGTAGTATTACTTTGTTTTCTTCATTTGTATGAAATTATAGTCAAGAGAGGAAAAAGACGAAAGAAGTAGCGAATTTGAGCAAAACGTCAACTTCCGACTAAAGGACAAAAAGTCAACTGGTTAACCATTGGGTCAACCAAGTCAACTTGACCCGATAGCATGAAGTCCAAGGCCTAAGACCAAAGAAGCATACAAGTGAAGACCCAAGCCATTGTATTACATCTTTGTATTCAAATTTCAAATTCAAAATTGATGTAATGACAATAATAATTAGTAGATCACACACCTTACACATATCACACATGTGGATTGAGATATTTATTTGTGTTCACATTAGACACACACTCACTTACATTTTTACCCTCCGGTTTTCTTTTTATTTTCCAAAATGTTTTCTAATCTCCTAATTCTCTACATTTTTATTAGGTTGCTTTAGTCTTTTCATTTTACCCTTTTTCTACTTGTTTTTTAGCCCTTGGATCTAGGGTACAAGACTAATCTTGACCCTTGAACCCAATGGGGTATTTAAGCACCTTTGCACACACATTTCACAAGCTTAAGACCCATTTTTCAGCACCCTAGGCCTTTTGGCCGAATTTGGGATTTCTCACCTCCTCTTCTCTTCTTCATCCCCTATTCTTCACATGTAAGCTTGCACAAGGAGGAGGCACACAGATTTCCGGTATCTAGGCCACCATCTCTACACCTTGGCTTCATAAGGGTAGCAAGAGAAGCCATAAAGTTATGGCAATAGCTAGTGACAAGCTTTGCCTTAAATTTCATGGATTTCTACTCTCTTTCCCTCTTCTTTCTATCTCTCTTATTTCTTGCTTATGTTGTTGTTTGATGTGTATTGATATATACTTGTGTGTGACCTCTCATGGTTTTAGGGTTTTGAAACCCAAGTTTAGTTTTATATGGTTTTGTTGAGGAATTAATAAAATTGATGTTTATTCATATGATTTGTGTACTCTTGCTTTAATTTCTTCACTCTAGATGTATGGTTTAGGTTTTCCTCTCCTTAATCTATGTTTGGTGTGTTGGAATTGGAATATTAAATTGGGGAATTTATGTTTCAATTTAGATTATGGCATAAGTATGGTGGAATTAATTTGCCCATTGCATATCTCTATTTCCATTTGGATTTCTTAGATTGTGGTTCTCAAGTCACCCAATTTTGAGTATTATTACCCTTGATTGTCGGAATAGTATTCAGAATTTTTGGGTAGGGTAATTGTTATCACAAGTACTCTTTTAGACCTTATTTGTGGTGATGGTTGCTAGAGTGTGTTACAATCGATTGTCGAAACATAAAGCATTTAGTTTTGAGCACTTATGGCCCTAACAAGGCATAAGGTTTGAGACTAGTATAGGGTCGCCAAAAACTAAGTATTCTTTCTTCTTCTTGTTTTTGCTTAGGGTTTGACTACTATTTTATGACAATCAATTTATCTTTCTTTTCGACCTCTTAATGCTAAATGGAAATCCGACAAAACATTTGAAGCATCATTTGAATTAATCATCATCATTCCATATAAATTTAGATTTGTGTGGAGAACCTTGAATTCCATGGTGACCCTTGATGCGATGCATCCTATCCTTCTATCTATCTTATTTTTATGTTGTAGTTAGTTAGTTTATTTACCATTTATGAGAATTCAAAAATATTGTGACTTTCCCACTACCATTCATTTGTAAATCCATGTGGGTGTGAGCATTACAAGCACTTTTGTGTGTTTCACAGCCCTATATAGGCCTTGCTTGGTGCAAGGCCGTCTATATGACTTTGTGTGATGCAAAGTCAAGCTTGAATGAGGCTCGGTGCCTTGTTTAGCATTTTTTTTTAGTTTTATTTGTTTGTGCAAATGATTGTCGGTGACCTAGAACCATAGGATTCTTAGCTAGCTCGTAATCCCCAAGGTACGATAAACCGGGACGTAAATACTTCCCATCTTTGATGACCGTGTTGATTGTTACACGATAGGAGAATGAAAAACGCTCAAACCAAAAACCAAAGAAAATGATTTCACTAGGTAAAACCGTCCCTTGGTTCCTAGTCTTTGCGTGGACTATGGATCGATGGTGATCCCTTGTTTGTTGTTGTAAGCTAGCTAGTTGTATTTTGACTATAAATTAAAATTAAAATTAAGAATAAGAAGCAAATTAGTGCAAGATTAGTTGGTCTTTCGATCAGTCTTTCCACCTGTACGTAGACCCTCTGTTAGTTGTCCTCGATCATTGTCCTTAATTAATTGTATGTAAAGAATTCTTAGAATGTGAAGAAGTGTTTTTCTTAATACAAATTGATGAATGATTACAATATTTTATACAACTAATCCCCTCTAACTATAGTAATACATAGCTAGTTAATAACTACTTGATACAGCAAATCACCTAACAATAAGTATTCTAGATCATGTAGGATTTGATTCCTCAATACTCCCCCCCCCCCCCCCCAAGATAGAGTGTGTGTTGATTACACCTATCTTGCTCAAGAGAATAGTGAACTGTCTAGAACTCAGCGACTTGGTGACCAAGTCGGCTAGCTGCTCCTGTGTTTTGACATGAACGGTCTGAACTAATCCTCTTTGTACATTTTCCCAGACAACGTGACAATCGATTTCTATGTGCTTCACCCGCTCATGAAAAATTGGATTTTATGCTATATGAATTGCAGCCTGATTGTCACAAAATAATCTAACTGCACTTGTGTAGTTAACATTCAAGTCCTTCAACAGATTTCTAATCCATGTAATTTCGCAGCATGTTATTGCCATAGACCTGTACTCCGCCTCTGCACTGGAACGAGATACAGTTCCTTGCTTCTTAGTCTTCCATGAAATGGGTGCATTGCCTAAGAAAATACAATACCCGATAGTAGATCTTCTAGTGTCCTTGCAACGTACCCAATCTGCATCACAGTAAGCTTTTATTTCTAATTGTCCGGTGGAAGGCTGTAATATCCCTTGACCTGGGGTCTGTTTCAAATATCTCAACACTTTGTAAGCTGCATCCAAGTGAGGTTGGCGAGGCTTGTCCACGAATTGACTCAAAATGTGCACTACATACACAAGGTCTGGTCTAATGATTGTAAGATAAATGAGTCTTCCAACCAATCGTCGATATTGAGACACATCCTTTAACAATATTCCCTCACCTTGCTATAACACCAAGTTTTGATCAATGGGAAATTGTGATGGTTCAGCTCCTAGAAAATCAGCATCCTTAAGAACTTCAAGTGCTGGCTCAAAACAATACCTTGTTTAGACTGTGCTACCTCAATGCCAAGAAAATATTTTATAAAATTATACATAAGTGTCATTTTGAGACTTTAATTAGCCATAAGGCCACCTAGTATTTCTTGTACATATAAGGCCACTTTCATCTTCAATTTATTTTTTTCTTGACTATTTTGCCCCTCTACACACTACTACAAAAAAGTCATCAGACGACGGTGGATTTCTGTTGTCTGATGACCAAGCTCACCGTGGTCTAAGTGAGTGTTGTGTGATAACAGTTTGCTCAAAAGAAAACATATTTCCGTTGTGTGAATTATGCGTAGGCATGTGCCTGGCATGGCATATGCGGGGATGCCTTAGCACATTCAGACAATAGAAAGAAATTTTGCTGTTGTCAGAGATTTATAACACACAACAGATATAAGTCATTCTTTGTTGTCTAATATATATAACACATAACAGATATAACTCATTCTTTGTTGTCTGAGATTAATAACACACAATAGATAAAACTCATTCTTTGTTGTCTGAGATATGTGACACACAACCAAAGTGAAATTATCTCTCTTATCTGTTGATCACTCAGACAACAGAGATGATTTATTTCTATTGTGTGTTATGAATCTCACACAACAGAATTTGTTTGTTTTTGTTGTTGGTACGTTGTTAGTTCACACAACAATTATATTTTTTTAGTTGTGGTGTGAATATCGTAATCAAATTGGTTAACGACCAATAACTGTTGTGGGAAAATCCTTAATTTTGAACTCTTTTACAGTCATACAACACATTGTTTTGTATGAATGAAACTTGGACAACAAGAAGAATATCCATATAAACATTTTTCCAGAAATAATACTCAATATATGACCATAGAAACAGTACTACAATTCTTATAATTCAAGCTAGGGCAACAGAGATCGAGTCTGTACTTGTAAAATGTTCTAGCTAGGAAGACCTACACTACATAGATTACGCCTGCTTTCCTTTAATGCACCTTCATTTGTTCTTGCAGAAGCTCTCTTGTAGGCAAAGATGATAAGCAGTCTTTCGATCTCTTAAACCATCGATCCTACACATGATGGACAAGGACCCTGCAGAAGCTCTAGTATTGACTCCAGTTCTGCTCACCCAATGACCTTATCCTTTGAACACATTCAAGACTCTGGCTGATTGAAACCTTCTTTAACAAGTCCTAAATGCTCTGCCCACAGTGCCATTCTGTCCCATATATCTGCAAGTCTGCAACCATGCAGATTATAATAAATTTTTACATTAGTTTCTTGTGACCATGCATTCAGAATGACATTAATTGTTTGCTGCTATTGAACACAAGTTCTGAGTGAGTACCTAGCAGGTTACCAAAGAAATTAACAACTAAAATATGTTGGAAAACATAGCTACTGGAAAAGAGAGACCAACAAAATATGCTCAAGAGAAATGTAAGGGAACTTACTTCACGAGTGTTTGCTGCACTTGATAATACACAAACACACATTCTGAGTAGATTGATGAGTTTGCTGAAGAAAAAGAAATTTAAGCCTAATATAATTAATAAACATGAGAAATGAAGTAGAGCATTGACTAATTGGGAAAAAGCATATGAACATTACTCACATCTACTGCCACATAAAGTGATAAGTTAATACAATGAGTTGAGTGTGTGCAAATAACATTTCTCGTATTGTAATAATTTAAGTCCAAAAGCATGCAAAGATTGAGAAAATTTGAGTTGCGGAAAAACTCCAACTTAGCTGCACAACATTTTTGGCAAGTTTTGCATTCACAACCTCATTGGTTTCATAGTTACCAGAACCTTATCCGCAAAATATCCAAGGCTTCCACATGAACAGCATTACCCAAAATCTAGAACGGTAATGGACTTCAAGTTTAAAAGCAAGCAATCATAAAAAAGGAGGAATAAATCTCAGTGAGTCACATGTAGGTTGGAGAACGACCCAAATTTTCATGTATTCAGCACATCTTTGAAAAGATGATCATCCTTTAATTTCTAAAATGCAAATACAGAAACACCCTTTATTGCAAAAAGAACTTTCTTTACCTAGTTGGATCAAATAACAAATTAATATCTGCAGGTCAAAGATGATTATCTAAAAAGTTTCTCCCCAGGCAAGACACATAATTAATAAGAGGTTTTCCAAAAGGATATTACTCCTACATAATGTGGAGGGAACTCACTAGCAAGAGCCGACATAATTCTCATCCCAAGTTGGATATTACAAAGAATATAGCATGTACAAATGTGGAGCTTCTACTATATGAAGTAAGTGTAAAGGTAACAAATAAGTTAAAGAATCGGGAGTTGTGACAGTTGATACCCAGTCACATCTCTTAGGAAAAAAGAACAAGAGATAGAGAGAGACAAAGACAGAAATAGAGAGAATGCCTGGCAGCATCAACTCTTAACACATTATAAAACTATCTTCAGATGCCTTCTAGAATCGGGTCACAGACTTTATGCTACAAAGTACAAACCAAAAATTTACCTATACAGAATAGAAGGAATATGGTCTAGATGCACAGTAGGAAGTTGTTTCCTAAATTCCTAAACTTCTGTTCATCCAAAGATCATTCATGTCTATGGGAGTCCATAGATCAAAGAATTAAGTCAGCACCACATGAACTCAACGGAATCATGAAGTATCACAAATGACTTGACGTCAAGATGGACAATAAAGTTTAATTATAACTCATAGGAACAAAATTGAAGTTTGGGTTGAGCTCCTCTACGCGGCGGCGATTGTAGAAGGCTGTGGCCAGGAAAGTCCCAGGACCAGTGGGCATATTGGCGGAGATACAGAAGATGAACTTGCAGAGTCAATACTCCAGAAAAGCAATGCCACCAGTCGCATTATGTTCTTTGTGGTAATAGGCTAGCCACCGCGGATAGGAGCTGCTATGAATGCCGCGACCGGTTTGGGCCATGGTTGATGAGAAGTTGTCAAAATCGAATTGGCCATGCAAATAGGGCTCACCATCGATGGGCAATCCAGTAATGGTAAGAATATCCAATAATGTAACACTCATTTGGCCAAATCGGAAATCAAAAGTTTTGGTGGCAGTATTCCAAAAACAAAGGAGGGCAGCGAGTGGCGAGCGATTGCCGCCGCAAGGAAGGCGAAAGCATAAATCAATAGTTTGGGTAATACCTGCTGCGTTCCAGCGAGCCAGATCTCGCGCTCGCGCTTCGCGATACCAAGAAAGCTCTGCTGCGCTGATCGAGGATGGTCAGTACCCTATTTTCGCTCAATGTTTTTGCGCTCCCCAACTGCTGAAATCTCCAGGGGTCTTTCGGAGGACCAAACTGGGTTGACGAATGGGCAGGCTGTAGAGGGCGATAGCGTCGTCTGGAATGGAATCTCGCGGTGCCGGGCCTAGTCTGACATGTTGATTTGGGAGCCTGAGAAGCAGTGGTCTCTGGATATTGGTGTGGATATGACAGCGGGCAGCAATTCTGGTTCCCCAAGATCGAGCAGCTTTCTCGTTGAGTTCTTCCTCCGGATCGATAACTATTTTCTTTGGAGGAGCCATTTCTGGGTTTCTGTAAGGAGGATTGTTTGGGACAAAGAATTTCTGGGTTTTAGGAGACTGAAGAGTTTCTGATGTGACAGGTTTGGAGTGGCTGCGGGATTTAAATAAAAGATTTTGTGAGGGAAACGATGAGACGAAAAGACGTTTTTCCAAGCGAATAGACGCAACCCTCATTAATGATATAGTTTTGGTCATCAGACATGTCGTTTTAGTCCCCTTCAATCAGTTACATTCTCGCGGGCCCGATTTCTAGACCTGGGGGGCAATGTTTGAGCCCAAAAGTAATTGTGGAAAGATCCTTTAGTGGATTTAGCATAGCAGGCCGATACCTGCGGCCCAAAAATAAGTTTACTTGGAAGTGGGTTATAGCTTCGCCCATTCCGAAACCCATAAGGAAAACGAGCCCTTATTGGAGTCAGGTAGCGGAGATTGAATAAGAAACTTCAATCAATAATCCTTCTATGGCAAAGAAACACCGAAACCCTAGGTATAAATACCAGGATTCAAGGACAAATCAACGACAACTCTCAAATCAATCAATCCCTCGGATTATCAAGCCTCCCAGGAGCAAACCTTCAACCTAGTTGAAACCCGACGACCGTACTTCCAGTCCTAGTCTCTCTAAGAGCTGACTGTTAGTGCTACTGCCATCGATACTACCAGCGAAGCAAGGGTAACGCCCTCACAACCTCCGCGAAGCTAAAGTCACGCTTTAGCAACCCCTGTACTTTCTCCAAACTTTCGAGTGATTGCTTTGCTTAGTCTACAACACTAAGTATCGATTCGATGACTCGAAGAGATCACAACCAAAGCCCTTATCCGTGAGGCAAGAAGTCCTTTCTCGGAAGGCAGGAAAAGAGCCTTGTGATGAGGTTGGTGCTCTCCTCGTCCACAACGCTTGATCAAGAAGTCAGGTCAAGGGATGCTCCGACGACTGCACCCCACGGTGCTGGTATGCTCTCTCATTCAAAAGAGACAATTTGTACCACACAGATTTTCGTGTCAAACACGTTCTATGACCTCCCACATAAGTATGAATCCCTTGTGTGCTTCCACAGCCTCCGCGCCTAAAACCTCAACCAATTCAGTCTAATAAGACATGAACCGGTGAGCTCAGGTATATTTAAATGAGACAAGTTGGGGAAGCCCATAGGAGACAACTTTTGTTGTCCCATCCCTGTGGTGTTGATATTAGAGACCTCTTGCATGTCCTTCTTCTTTTCTCTAATTTCATATTTCCATGCCCGCCTAACATTTTAGAGACAGTACCAAAGAAAAAGGACCCGGCCCGCTCCGCGGAGCTCAATAGAGTTACATCTTCCTTCGTTGGTGTATTAGTGCAAATACTCATAGAGTCTTGACATTTAAAAGGTTAGGAACACGATCCAAATCGAGAGAACCATATAAATGCGCCTAGGGGTCATCATGGGCGGGCTAAGGTCAGCCCTACCCTAAATTTTAGGGCTTAGGGTAGGGTCGGGTCAGGTCTAGTCAAAGTCAACAAAATTTAGGGTCGGGTAGGGTAGGGCCGAGGCTTAAATATGTTAACCCTTATCCGCCCGAAAAACCCAAGTCACTAAGGCCAAAAGGGCCAGGTCGGGCCTTCCAAATAGGGCCGAAATGGGCCTAAAAGGGCTTTAATTTATTTAACAAAAAGAAATATATTATTATTTTTTCCTTAAAATGTGGCTCCATGGTCATGTAGGCAATATAAGACTCATTGTTTTTTGTTGATCATATTTAATATATATATATATATATTGAGATTAACTTATAAGTTATAACATTTATAAATATTAGTTAATGAAGTTATATTTAATTAACTATCTCTCTAAATCTCTAAATTAATTTTTATTTAACAAATGAAAAAAGAATTCAAGAAAATAAAGGTTAGGAAATCAATTACCAAAAAAGAGATAAGTTGTATATGCTATAGAAAAAAGAGAAATTTATTTTAAAAATAGAAAATATTAGGGCTTAAACGGGCGGGCCTGGCCGGGCTTGGCCCTAACGGGCTCAAACGGGTAGGGCCGAAGGGCCAGGCCGGGTTTCAATTGCATGGCTCTTACCCTACCCAATTTGAGAAAGGGTCGGGCCGGCCCGCCCTAATGCAAGGGTCGGGTAGGGCTTCAACCCTATGGGCCGGGCGGGCTTAGGGCCGAAGGGCCAAATGATGACCCCTAAATGCGCCTAAAAGGGAGGAAAGGCCCAGGGATCTACACATCAAGAGAGCCTAAGCAAAACCGGATCCTTGGAGGAGATTATAAGTTGGTAATCCTAATTAATCATCTGCTATATGATTTAGGAAATGCAAGGAGGAAATAACATGAAGTATATATGCATGTTTTGAAAACACGGTACGGGAATACGTTATGAGCTTCTACTAATGTATTTTAGTGTCATGTAAAATCTCGTAAATTATCCTCAGTTTATATGTCCATAATATCTAAGGAATTCTGACATACAATGAACTGTATGTTGTGTCTTCTGTCTTTCATTTAAAAGTTGTTGTGTTCAGGGGCGGATCCAGCCCGAGCTAGGTAAGGCTCAAGCCCCATGGAGTTTTTTGGGCCCCAAAAAAAAAAAGGTATATAGTTTTTTTTTTTACTTTTTATTTTGGACTAGTTATCTCCTTTCAAGCCACACTGCCATGGCGCCGAACTTAATCCGATCTTTAGACTCTTGGAGCACTCCTGAGTCCCAACTCGTCAACCTGCAAGAGTGCAAGGCTAGAACCAGCATTCAGCAACCCGTCTCCGAGCTCCTCCTTTAGGCTCTAGCCTTTCAAGCACCACTGGCCACCACCGAATTCGGGGTTGGAGAGTCTGTCCAGCAACCTGTCTCTGCCTCTCCCGCACTCCAGTTTCCGAGCTCTGCCTCCAGGTAAATAGGTAATGGACTAATGGTATAGTTGAATTGTTGAAATGGGTTTCGGGTTCGATTTCGGATTTCTAGTTGATCTTGATGGTATAATTGTTGAAATGGATTTCCAGTTTGATTTCGGATTTCCAGCTTATGAGCTAATTGTCAAGTTCAATTTCCTTTTGATCTTAATGTTGATTACTTGATTTTAATTAAGGTAATTATGATAATGATTGGGTAGTTAAAAATGGGCTTGATAAATTGATTTCCATTTAATGTTGATTTCTTCTTCAATTGCAAATTCATGATTGACTGATTGTATCAGTAAGAGTGTTGCACTTGGTCAATGAGGTTAGTGAGGAGAAGGCCTCAGAACTCAAAAGCAAAGGTAATACACTAATACCATCATTAAATATTTAAATCTTGTTATTTTGATAAATGTATTGGCATAATGGCATTGCTCGCATAATTGTAAGTTTTAGGTTAGGGCTGTCAATTATGACACGACCTGATAACACGACTCGAAACCCGCATGATTAAAAAGCGGGTCGACCGTGGGTGAACCCATTATGACCCATTTAATAAACAGGTCAGCCGCGGGTCAATCTGCCAACACGAAGTGAACTTGTATAACCTGATTATGCTATACTTCTTGCAATTTTAGATGTTGGGAATATTTGATCATAGGATTGGACAATTTGAAATATTTTGCTTCATCATTATTGGATTTAATTATTTATGAATTATATATAATTAATTGTATGCTTCGTCTTATAGAGTTTTTAGTGAATTTAATCAATCTATGCATTTTTTTAGTTCAATGGGTCACATTGTTAACCCTTAACTGAGACATTTTGTCCAACACGACACTATCTATTTATTAAATGGGTTAAGCAGGTTGGAAACGGGTAACCCATTTATTAAATATGTTGTGTTTGGGTTTAAATTTTCGACACGATTATTAAATGGGTTGAGTTTGGGTTTGTCTCTTGTGACACGACAAATATCTTGACCCGACACGAACCCAACCCAACCCATTGACAGCCCTATTTTAGGTGTCACATATATGTTAATTATAATTGTATTGGCATAATGACATTGCTCTCATATATCTAATATAAGTTAATTTATTAAGTTATATGTGTTACACTAAAATGTCAAATCATGAACCGAAAGTCTGAAACCGATGCGATAAAAAAAATTACTACATGGTTTCAAAGAACTAATATTTCGTTTTCATGCTCAAATGTGATTTCTAATCCTTCCATATTCTCTCCAAATTTTGATGATCAACTGCAACTTTCAGAGTCTCCAAATTTCTAATCCTTACATATATGTCGAGATTCTCTACTATTTTTTTCCTTCACTTTGTTAAGAAGTCCAAGCCCTACCGAACTTGGAATCCTGGATCCGACATTGGTTGTGTTCAAGGACATTCACAACTCAACAATTTCCCATTGTTGTTATTAGGGCTAGGATTGGCTCGGTACGGCTCGATAAATAAGGTATACCGAAGCCAAGACCGATTATTTGACTCGGTTCGGTACGGCTCGGTACTCATCAAATGCCTATCAAAACCTAACCGTCCAGAAACCTATCGGTTCAAAACTAGTTCGGCACCATTCGGTACACCAGTTGTCCAGTTCTGCTTTCAAAAATTCTGTGAAGTTTCAACTTATAACTTTCAAAGCAATGCAGTCCTTCATTATGATAGAAACTAGAAAGTAAAGACAGTAAGCAACTAAGCATTGGAGGATAGTAAGCAACTAAGCATTGGAGGCATGACTAAGTAAGACAGTAAGCAATCAAGGCATTAGGCATGACAAACTGATCCCTTAAGAGTTAAGACTATAGGACAATAAGCAATGAACTCATGAACTCATAAGTAAACTGGTAAACTGAAGGAAATGAACTGATCAAGGCATGACTAAGTAATTCAATAAGCAAGCATCTCATAATCTGATAATCATTTGAAATTCAAAAGAATCAAACCCAATACTTAGACTTACTCCTAGCTTTCCCATTGATAATCAAATGATTCAAATCAGAGCCTTACTCAGTTCTTGAGTTCGTGAAAGCTGCAGACGTATTGCCAGTATTGGAATCGGAGCTTTAACTTCTTGAGTTCTTGTCTTCGATTTGAATGGAATCAAATCAATCAATGGAATCGTGGTGCTGCCTCGAACAAAGGAGGTTTGGCTGTTTGAGAGTGAAGGACTGAATGCGGCTTCTTTAGGTCACCTACCCGAGCTGCATCCCTACATCGATTTGGAGCAAGTTAATGGGTTAGGTCGGTAACATCCCCGTATTAAAAAGGCCCAATCCGATCCCGACCCAAGCCCAATGTAATCGGTATGGTTTCGATTCGGTACTACAGAAATCGGAAATGAGACCGAGCCGATCAGTATCGGTTTCGGTTTCTCGGTGTTAGAATCCCAGCCCTAGTTGTTATTGCTGCAAGTGCTGTAACTATAGAGTAAGGGAGACATTAACGCTTTACCTGTACATTCTTCAAAAACCAAGGAACTGCTACTTTTTGATCATCTATCCATACGCAAGCTAAGGGAATGATCGACTAGCTATGAGATTATTGATATATTATTGCGCAGATTATCTATAGTTGAATCAATCTCGGCTCGCTGCTTAATTATTAAGAGATGATCAGCAACTTCTAGCTAGCTGTTGGCAATGAAATTTGTCAAGGTGTGCAAATGTTGTGAACGTACCTAGCTAGCTTACTCGAGTTTCATCGATCACTCAAGGCCAAACCCGAACTCGAACATTCTGAACCCGATCAGCCTAACCTGTGTTTTTCGGTGATGTTATTACAGTTGGGACCGCACTGTCTCGATCAATCGAGTTTGGTCCCAAGATTAAGCTTTCATTGCCATTCCTGCATGTGCTGCACAAATGAAACCCTATAGCAACCCTTCACTGCAGCATAATATTCAACGGACGTGCGACTGATATTACCTGGAGTAGTTTTAATTCTTTGTCCTCCTCCAAAATACATATATACAATTGTCATTAACTCCTCTACATGCTTTTTGAGAGGACAACAATTAATTTGATAACCGATCGCGATCGGTCCCGCTGTTTCTGTACAGATCGATTATAAACACCAGGGTTTGGCCCTAGCCTGGTGATTTGGTCATGTTCCTTTCAGCTTCAGATGGACCAGCGCAGTTTGGGACCAGTTGACCAGGATCATAGTACCCATGCCAATCGATCTGTAGCTAGCTTTGGATCGATTATGTCTTCTGCAGGAAGCAAGGTCATTGTGAACATCCTGCGCTCTGTGCCTGTACAATTATTTTGACCGTGCGACCATAACAATTCAATGTGAAAACAATGTAGCAGCAATTGATCGTACAAATAATTGATATTTGATATTTTCAGCCAAAACTACAAAGTTGTGAGCCATTCGAGGGGTGGGCATTTTGTACCGAAAATGTAGTTACCGGCTCAAACCGCACCGAACTAAAACGGTGTCGTTTTATGATCACACCGCACTGAACCGAATAAAAGCGGTTCGGTTGGGGTTTCAGGTCATAAACCGCCTGATTTAAACCGACCCACACTGAATTTATTTTAATTACATTTTATTTATTTATTATTTCTCTATTGATGGAAATGTTGGTTTTCAATATATAAGAAATCCATTTTTGATTAAGTTTTTAATTTGTAATAAGTTGCTATGTTTGCTTGATCATTGATATATGTGTGTGTGTGTGTGTGTGTGTGTGTGTAATATGTTGGTATGGTCTTTCTTCAAGTTGCTTGATATTTGGGTGACATTTGCCGATTTGTGTGGACTCTAAATGCATTCAAAATTTATTTATGCCTTATTAAAATTGTTAGGTAAAAATAAGCCTGATTTTGGCCCTCTCTTTCTAGTTGAAATTAATAAATCGCTCCAAACCGAAACTGACCTGCACTGCATTGAAATAATCGGTTCAGCCCTTTTGTAATGCGGTTGCAGTTTGATATATAGGTCAACCGAAAAAAGCAGTTTGGTTGCGGTTTGGGCCTCAAACCGAACCGAACCGCACCGCGCCCACCCCTCACTCACTTTCATGTACATTTCGAATGATATCATGTTCACCTTTCAGAAGAAAGAAAAGTCTAAAAATTCAAGTATCACAAGATTTTTTGTTTTTTTTGTTTAAAATTCAAGGTTTTTGTGTATATTTAAATGTAGTTGGGTTTTATGGTCCAGGTACCAAAATGTAATTAGTGTAAAGTGAGCAACTTAACTCACAGTGACTTTTAGTTCATGTACTATTCAAAAAATTCTCCGAAATTGTTAACATGTACCTGTTATATTGTTCTTGAGACTTTAAAAATAGATAAAGAATTTCACATCGATTCCAATTCACGTTCAAGACATTTGGACTCAAGACTTTTTTTTTTGGCCAATAGAAACAACTTCATTAAAAGAACAAGAAGATTACAGAGGGAGGGCACAAAGGAAACTAGACCAAACAGATCTAAGAAAAATGAAAACAAACAACAACAAAGCCCCAGGACTACAGCGCCCCCAAATCCAAAATACACGATGCAAATAAGGCAACACACAAAGACACAAATGATCCAGAAAAACCAACAACCAATATACACCATATCTGCCCAAAGCTCCGGCCGAGATGTACCAAAAGCATCCTTCTGACTATCACCGAATAGCCAGAGATAAGTAACTGAACAGCTAGAGATAAGCAACCACCGAGAGAGTGCCAAAGAACCAAGAACCGAGTAACCATTATGGAAGGGTGAGATCAGCATATACGAAACGCAACTGCGTGGTGAACTCCTTCGTAAATCGAAGGTAAACGTTTCGAAGAGCAATGTAAACTCTATGAAGAGCACCGGTGATAATGGTTGTAGATGATAAAGGTAGATCGATGGATTCGATAGAGCAATAGGACATGTTTGGATGATGATCAAGGATCAACAACAGAGAAAGGGCTAGGAGGTGAGAGAAGAATCGGAGGAAAGAAAGGAGGTAGAGGAAGGAGCATGGTGGGAGTGGAGATGGGGGGCTAAATGGTGCAGACTCCAAAATGAAAGCCGAGATAAGATTCATAAAGCCTCAGCAGGAGAAGATCCCAAGGAAAATTGAAGATCGGTGCCTCCCCGACTCTCAAATTTGTTTTATGTCTCATCAAATCTGCTTCTCCCTTGATGAATTAAACCCAGATGTAAAATCATTTGGGTTATAGCTGTGAAGAAGATGATAGATGATGGTGTGGACTGTGGAGAGAGAAAGACAGAGTTGATGATGATAGATGATTTGGGTTATTGCTTCGATTCTTTTTTTGTCCTTTTTGTCTGGATTGGATTCAAGGACATGAACAATTGCTGCTGTTTTTTTTTTGCTATTTTGGCTTCTTAGTTAATGGTTATTCTGGGTTCAAGAGCATGAATAATTGCTAGAATTGAGAGATGAAGTTCATAAACTAAGTGTGAAGCAATCATGATGTGGTAGAAACTTGTAGAGAAGAATATTTGGAAGAATATGATAAAGAAAGAAACCGTTAATGGTTATTTTTGGTTCAAGCTATTTATTTCTTTTTTCTTTTTTATTAATTTTTCTGTCAATAATTTTTTTTTTATAAAAAAAAAAACCGATTAGATTTACCATTTGGGTAAAAACATATGTTTGTCCTTCAGTTTTCTTCACGTGCTTACCACGTCAGCTCTTTAACAGAACCGTTACGGAAATTTAACAAAAGTATGTCGTTGATAGCAATATAAGACTTTAGGTATCACATTGATAGCTTTGTTAGGTATCACATTGATAGCTTTGTTAGTCTAGGTATCAAACTGGCCGATGCACAAGAGTTGAGGAACTTTTGGTGCATTTTTCTCCTCATTATAATCTATTGGAGTCTTGCATGTACAAGAACCTTCTAAGACTGAAGACCTATCTCCACATTGAGTTGCCAATATGAAAATCCAATTGACAGAGAAAATTGGAAGAAAAAGTATAATCAGGCATGAGGAGTACGTAGCTGGAGTGGGGAGGAGACTGCAGATCGACGACCATCATAGCCATTGCGTTATGATGCTGGGTAGGGGTCGTCAATGGGCAGGGCAGGGCCACAACATTTTTTTTTTGGGCTGACAAGGCTGGGCTTATCTTAAAAATTAAGCCCAAGGCTGCCCATAGGCCCAGGATCTTACGAGCTTTTTAGGGCCGGGGCGGGCTTCCTAAACCCTAAATTTTGGTGGGCAGGGCTGAACCCATTATATTTTTATGTCATGTTCTTTTGTTAAAAAAATACAAAAAGTTATGAAAAAATTATGATATGTTAATGATTGAACAAAATAAAATACAAAATTAAAGGAAAAAGATTAAATTCAGTTTAGTCTCTCAAACTTTAAGTCACACATCAGTTTGATCCCTAATTTTTTTTTTTTTAATCAAACTCATCCCTGATCTCTCAAATTGCAACAACCTCGTCCAAAATTTGAATCGGCGCCAAATGTGACGTCATCCTCTCAGCTGGAGCCGACAAGGAGGTCCCACATTTCTTATTTTGAACCCACAAGAAGGGCAAAATGGACATTTCATATTTGATCTAATTTCTTTTTTTTCTCTCTTATTTTCTCTCTCTTGCTCTCTCACTCTCTTCACTCTGTCCACTTCTGATGAAACCCAATTCGCGCAACCCAAAACCCACCCCAAAATGCTGAGAGCATTTTTTGAGAAGGCCCTACCGCTTGCGTTACAACGTGTACAACTGCGATGTGATCTCCGCCCTCCTCCTCCTCCTCTCTGTCTCTCTCCTCTACACCCGCCTCTTCCACTCCCAATCCCATCGCTTCAGCTATTGTCACCAAACCCCCATCTCCCAAAACGACGACGTTTCTCCCTCCAACCCCCTCATCTCCGACGACGCCACTACCGCCGTCACCACGATCCCCGCCGATTTTTCTTCGATGATGTTAGTGGGGTTAGGATATTCAAGTCCAATTTGGGGGAGTTCTTTGGGGTTCAGATGTGAGTGAGAGAGAGAAGAGAGAGAAATTAGATTAAATATGAAATATCCATTTTGCCTTTCTTGTGGGTTCAAAGTCAAAAATGTGAGACCTCCTTGTCAGCTCCAGGGTAGGGCACACCTAAAAATTTAGACTTAAAAAATTCAATTTACTCTTGCATACACAAATACAAAGAATAATAAAAACACAATCTCAGTCTCTCGACGTTATCGTGTCTATTATCTACGTAGTTGTTCTCTCAGCTGACATCTCCATTATTGCCGCTAGTCCTCCATTTTTCTTTTTTCATCCCTTCATCGAAACAATTCAAAAATCAAAATTCACACACTTCCACCTCCTCTTAGTAGGCAGTTCTATTTGATAAAAAGTTTTTTTTTTTTCATCCAAATTATACGGTAAACTCTTCAACTGTATATACATTTATAGAGACAGATTATGCATATAGACAGTTTATTATACTAAGCAATCAATCACTGTAGGTGGACCACTCAAAAATCTCCTATCTTAGAGTTATATAAATGCCGAGTCGCAAAGAAATCCCGGCAAAATTGAAAACCCTAAACCTTTGTCTCTTTCTTGTTTATAGAAAAAACATCTCCCTCGTTAGAGAAATTGAGACTAGGAGATCAGTCTGAGTCGAGTCATTGAATGAGTGAGTGGCAAAAGTTTCTAACATGAAAGTTGCCCCTTGTGGTAGTTTTTTGCAAATGAATCTGAAAGATACTGGTAGAGGAAGCCAAGAAGATCATGGCGGGGACCCATAATTGGTTAGTTGAGGACCCCACTGGCCTAGCCTTGCATGCAAGCCACTTTGAGGGAAGTGTTGGGGATTTGGGTTAGAAATGTTGGACCCTGATAAGCCTACTATAGTCCCGTTAAATAGCACCCTTAAAAATCTGGGCGTCTTAAATTAGAGAATCGTTTACTCCCAGTGCTTTTCCACAAGTGACCAAAACTTCATCATAATATGAATACAAAGTTTGTTTTGGGCAAAGCCAGTTTTTTTTGTTTTTTCGACTAGGGGGCACAGCCAGTTTTACAGCGTCATTACAATAAAAGCCAATTGGGTGAGTTTACCACTATGCCCAGAAAACAGACAAAAGCTTAAAGCCCCCCTCTTCTTGTTTATTTATCTTCAACCTGAGCAGAGCGGTAGGTACTAGTCTCTTCCTTACTCCAGAAAAACCAGAGAGGGACTGAAAGAGAGAGAAGAGGTACTGTTTTGTGGGTTGGTGATGGGTAAGTACAAGTTTAGATTAACTGATATGATACCCAATGCCTGGTTTTACAAGCTCAAAGACATGAGCAAACCCAGAAAGAACCAGAGCAGCAATTCTCATCCCAAGAAGAAAAACCAACCACCACCGCCCCCATTTTCTTCTTCAGCAACACCAACAAGCCCAGCAAAGCCAAAGCAGGTGACCCATCACCACCATTGTCATCAATCAAGAAAGTCGTACTACTTCACAAGGGAGCTGAATAACTCCACAGGTGAGAACGGACCACTCTGCAACACCCCCATAAACCCAAAAGTCTTTAACACCAATTTGCCTCATGAGCCACCAAGAAAATCCTCCAGACAAAAACCAAGGAAGAGTCGAATTGCAACTAGCAAATCCTCCTCTGATTCCAAGCCTGCCATGTCGACCACCTCCTCTGTTTCTGCCGGGTGTCGGGCCTCGATTGAATCCGTCTGGACCAAATCGGATTCTCCACCGGAGGAGCAGCTCTGGTCTTCTTCGTCTCCCGACAGCTCCGAGCTTGAGTTTCATCGCCATGAGCCTCTTGAATTCCGATGTGACCGTGTTCTTGCTACAGAAACATTTGATGGTATTATTTCTATGTCGAGTTCTAATGAGAAAGACATCATCATCGACGTGGATAACTCATCTGAGAGGAAGGAATTTGATTTGTTCTCCGAGCTTGAGCTTCCTCGGATTATAACCAAGCCCGAAAGCTTCACTGAAATGGTGAGCGAGGTCAAGAAGAAGAAGAAAGAGACCAAGGAGCAGTCAATCAAGTCCAGAAAAAGCTCACATGGATCAGAGAACAATAAAGAGCATCGTACAAGTTCTGTTAGAAGAGTATCTTCGAGCACTTCACCGGGAGTTAAGCTTCGGATTAACTCTCCGAGAATTGCAAACCGGAAAATTAACCAGGCACAAGTGGGACGCCGGAGTCTGTCGTCGAATTCGAGCTCAAAGCGGAGGAGTCTCTCGGAGAGTTTTGCAATTGTGAAGTCGTCATTTGATCCTCAAAGGGATTTCAGGGAATCAATGATAGAGATGATCATGGAGAACAACATCAAGGCGTCAAAGGACTTGGAAGATCTTCTTGCATGTTATCTTTCTCTGAATGCAGATGAATACCATGAGCTCATCATCAAGGTCTTCAAGCAAATCTGGTTTGATCTCACTGACATCCAGTCAAAGTAAATCAAAAATCTTCTCCATCAGAATGGAAAATGTACATCAATCTTTTCCAATGTCTCTCTGTTTCTAATAAACCTTGTTAGTTTAGTACTGCATTCTTCAATTACCAAAGATGCAGTCTTTAATTGCAGTTAGAAAAACTAGTAGTTTAATCTAGTCACAGGAATTCTCAACCCTTTTTCAGACCATGTGATCATTGACAAGATGGGATTCTTGTCTTCCTGGATTGAAATTGGAAATTGGGTTTTGTCCATTTTATGTTTTTGCACCGTAAAAAAAAAAAAATTAAGAAAAAAGAAGGGAAAGGTTGTGACAAATTTTCTGAAAGCTAAAGGCTAAAGCGTGTGTGGTTATCCTTGTATTGTGGCTTTTCGTCATCCTATAGAAAACCAACAAAATTTTCTGGTATTTCTGAGTTAGTGTATTTCATGGACCCAACCAAATTCGGTAACGATATTAGCAACTATATCCATAAATCGATGGTAGAGGACCCCATGAACACTGACAGATTATAGAAAGATACACTTTGAAGACAACAAAGTTTTAGTTTCCAACTCTTTCTTTCCCAAAATTTTCAAAGGTTTTCTCTGGCAGTTTGTTCTTCAGCCAGTCCATTCTGGAAAAGCTCTACCTTTGGAGGTGATAGAAGTGCCGTACATTAATTAAAAATGAAAAAGAATTCTGGGTTAAACATATGAAAGGGTCCTGTGAGAATTCAAATTGTAGAGGGTCACGCCATTGCTAAAGCTTTTGCTAGAGCCTAGACCAAGTGACCCGCCTCTCTGAAACTGTTTGAAGTTTGATTTTTGAAAAGGAAAAGTTACTTCGAATAATTCAAAAGCAAAATAACCTTTCAAGCATTGGATAGAGGGAAAAATTGTGAAAAGAGAACCATGCGGCCTACCAAAGAGGATTTGTATGGTTTATATAAAAATATAAATTCGCAGAGTGGATGATTCCAGATTGGCTTGGAAAAAGCACCAACTGCTGGTAATATTGGGTGAAGCTTCCTTTTGTGTAGGTATTAAATGCCTTTCTTATATGTGGCGGTAACAGTTTTAGCCAATACAAGAACAGAAAGCTCATAGAACAGTGTAGTGTCTTTCTGGGACGTGCAGTTAAATTTCAAAGCTTGACAAATAAGAAAAAAGCCATTATCTAATCTCGATGACATCTATTTTACTAAAAAAAAAAAAAAAAAAAAAGGTATCTATTCTTCTCCTGATGACTTTGTAATTGTCGGAAGTAATTGTCCCTAACTTTACGGTTTGAATTCATTTTTGTACAAGAGGTTGCTTCTCCTACATTGACTTTTGAATTTTCTTCAAGAAGTCTTGCTAGTACTGTTAAGTAAATCCTGATTAATTATCACAAATCTCCACCTAACAAAATATGTCTTACACGTTTATTCAAAAAAAAAAAAACATGTCGTACACGCTTTGCAATATCAAGTTGGAGTAGTTTTAGCTTTAGCTTATAGAGTTATAGGAATCCAATTAGACACCACCAAGAATAGGACAAGGATTCTCTGCTTCAAGCCTTCAATTTTCTCAAGTAAAATTTATTGGGATCAGTCCAATCCAAAGTCGCGAGCCTTTGAAGTACTTTTATGTATGAAAACCTCTAGGACCAAGTGTGAGTGTTTTTTGTTGTTTCTCGTAGGTTAGACAACACTTATATAAATCGTCAGATGGGTTATATGTAAATTTGCATTGGATTTTATAGAGCTTTGCTATCGTAAATGACTAAATGTTTTTGAATCGATTTTTATTTTCTTATTTCGTTAATGTTTCTATACTTATAGTCGGTTACTTTCATAGTTCCCTACTTTATTGAGCTATGATTTGAGATTTTGATAAAGTAATATGGGATCCACATTCAAAATCAATTGATGGAGTGACTCAAATCCTTATAAAATCATAGACAAAGTCTCAATTTTCCCATGTGGGATCTATACTATCAATAGATTTGTCGTTCATGTGGCTTTTCAATTGGTGTTTGCTATTTTGTCTAGCCCTTTGTTTTGACTCTTGAGTCTACTATTGTGTCATGGTTATGGTATTATCAGGACTAATTGGTTGTTCATCAATAAGTTCTTGGTGAGTCGATCTCTCTTAAATTAGGTCTAAAATCTTTGTGACACGATGTGAATGAGAGCCTGGTTCTTCTTATTATCGGTCATCAGGGCTTATAGTGACTTAATTTGAATGAATTTTTTTTTTTTTGAAAAAAGAAGTCAAATTTATTCTTGCATTGCAAATTTTATATTTTATGAATCTATTCTCAATCATAACTTGACATTACACTCAAAAATATAGTGGATTTACTTTCTCTTTGGTTGATCTCATATTATCAAATTTGTGAAATCACTAAAATCAAAAGTCATACACATTAAAAAGATACAAAATGAAATGATCCGAAGGCATGCCTAGCTACCCAAGGCCAGCACTTGGTTGCATCCTCAACGAGCTCAATGTATAAGTTAATAATCAACGTCCGTAGGGTTAACACTACTAATTGAACAGATATGAGAGACTATATATAAGGTCAACCTACACTGACAGTAAGAATTGGATGCAACACTTACCCACCCAAACAGTAGCTATAGCTAGCTAGCTAGGATACATAATTTAAGACAAAAGACATGGAGTACGTGTTAAAACAAGATCAAAAAGTACTGTGGTAGTTTTAACAGTTTGTGTCGAGTCAACAAAACACACTGGCGCTGCGATATGATATTATATTATTGCACAATAACGTACCCGGATAGATTTGGATATATTTATTGCAACCTATTCAGCAGGCAGGAAATTGCCCATTTGAAATTCAGCTACCACAAATATTATCTTATTTGCAATACACCCTTTTAGGAAGAAAGGCATATGATCGATGTCCATGTATGTATATAGAGTGTTTCCGGGAGTTCTAAATCTACTCACTTGACCTTATTTTATTTATAAATAACATATATAATTTATTATAAAATGACTATTAAGGACAATAATTATACAAAAAAATATTATATTTATTTTATGTAGACTTTCCAATTCAATAATATTAGATTATATTTTTATTATTTTCCTTATCTATTTTTCATTTTTCAATTTCACTACATACTCATTAATAATACTCACTAAAAGAGAAAAATTCTCTCTAGCCCTAAAACCCTCTCTCTCTCGAATATTCTCTCTCTCTCTCAAACACTAAAGAGCAGGGTTTTCAGGGGAGGTGATGTTCCATCCGGCGGCGTGTCCTTGTGACGTCGTCGTCGGACGGGCCTGTATGGTTCACTGTTTAGCCAAAGGGTTCGATCGACATAGGCAATGGGATGGATGTGTTGGGCTGTCGGCGACGGGAGATTCAGATCACTCTCGATCTGGCCCCGGGTCGCGGTTGAGTTTTTGCACGGATGGTTGGTTGGTGGTTGATCTCCGGTGCGGGGGTCGGTTGCCTCCGGTATGGAGTTTTGCTACAATTTTCTCTCTCTTTCGGAGGGATCCATGGAGTTCTGACGAGTGGTCGACACATCGACCTGTGGATCGATCTGGATCCGATTTGGATCGGGTGTGGTTCGTGGTCAGGTGGTCGTCGTCAGCCGGAGTTAAACGCAAGGAGCAGCAGGGTGATATGGTGGCGATTTCGATCTGGTGGCGCTCGGGATGGTTGCTGGCCTTCCTTGTAGAGGGGTCGGTAGTTTGGGTTGGGCCTGTGTTGTTGGGCCCCTATTTGTGGGCTGCTAGGGTTTTCTTTTGTGTTGTTTATTTCTTGTCTTTCGTTTACTGCTTTATGTTAATAATAAACCCCTACTCTAATTTAGAAGGGCGGGTTGGGCTATTTGTCCTGGTGTGCACTCTCAGTGCCTTGTTTGTCCTAAAGAGGAGGCGAATCTTTATCAAGTGGACGCATCCTCCTAATGGCAAGATGAAACAAAGTTTCGTCGGTGGTCCTTGTCTACAGCATAGTGGGAAAGCAGGTTTTACTGTTGTATGGCTTTATATGAGCTTTGTCTTTCCGGTATGTCACTATTGTGAAGCAAATGGTGTTGCCCAGTTATCTGGTATGTCAACCCTTGCTAGTTGGTGCATGCTTGAATACATAAGATTAGTGGGAGCTTCTGTTATTATTCAGGATGTTCTCTCGTTACTACTTGTTTGGGGTTTAGGCTTTACGTCCCCCCCTTTGTATTCGGCAGTTTCATTAATGAATGCTTGAGGGCAGCTGCACCAGCCCTTTTTTTAAAAAAAAAACATACTCATTAAAGCATTCATATATATTTAATAAGAACTAAAAATATTATTAATATAATGTGACATAAAAATGTATGATATATTGATACATATGCTGAACACATATTGGTGAGGGAAAATAAAATAAATCCTATTACAATTTATGACCTGAATTTAAGTCTATCCATTATATTTGCGAAAAAAAAAAAAACAGCAGTTAAAAAAAAATATTTTTTAATATTAATCATTAGGTACAAAAAGTAGAGAAAATAAATAAACATTAAGAAAAAATGATTTCTTCATTTTCTTTAAGAGAAATTTTAAATACACACCCCAAACTACTTAATACACATCCCTATTATTTTATATTTCAAATCAGATTTTATAGGTAGGTTAAATGACCAAAATAGACATTTATGTATTAAAAGAAAAAAAAAATAATAATAATAATCATATGTTCCTTATATTATTCTATAAAAAACACAATGAATTTCTATACATGGCATCCTCATTTAAAACAAGAATAAAGTTAGAAACTATCTAATTTAAATTTTTCTTAAATGAATTGTAATAAAATGGGGTGAGATACCATGTAATTTAGAATTTCAAAATCAATAGCATTAAATGTTTTTAAAACATATCGCTTTACTCCCACTTTTTAGTTCATTTTTTAATTATCTAATGATTAGACAATTTCTTATGGATGGCCATCTAATATAAAACATCACATGTATACAGTTTTGTAATTGTTAATGTGTTTGGTCATCCAATGACAACTTCGTAGTTCCGTCATTATGGAGAAACTACCGATACAGTTTTGGTTGAATGTTCGACTCAAAATTTTATACTTGATCAATAGGGTGTTTGGTGGATGAGAACTCAAATAATACAAAACATGTTTCTAAGCATCTATTTGAACTTTGAAGAGAAAAATAATGAATGCTTATGGATTTCCCAATAACTAACACAAGTAATTAATATGGTCAATTATATATACTAATCAAATGTTAAATAATAGTGTATTTCATGGTTTTTAAGTTTAAGGATATTTTAGGTAATTTGGGTTGTGTATTTAGTAAAATGTTAGAATGAGAAATTAAATGGTAGATGTATTGAGTAAGGAGTGGGTATTAAGTGATTAGGGGTGTGTATTTAAAACTTCTCTTTTCTTTAACAGCTAAAATACAAAAAAAAAAAAAAAAACAAAAAAAAACGACTCATGTTATTTTCTTATTGATTAGAAATTAATTTTTGAAACTCAATACCTTGTGTTTGATTTTTTTATATTTTATTGGAAAAACAATTTATTGATGTTGTTTGATTAAGGTATGTATATGTAGTTAAAATTTATAGAGTAATTAAATCATTGAAATGACTAAGTTTTTTATTTTAAAGATAATAATTTGTTTATGAGTGAGATTATTTGAGGAACTTTAGTGAGGTTTAGTGAGTAATTTTAGTATTTAAAAATTTGATAGGAGGTGTAAAAATAAAAGAGGTCAAGTGAGTAAATTTAGAGGTTCAAATAGAAAAACTCATGTATATATATTCATTTCTTAATGTTGAAGAACAAAACAAACATCTAGTAAACATGTAATATATGCAACTACTTTTGCAAAAAACAAAACTGAGAAATTGAGTAGAGTGCATGCACGCATCTGTTACTCTCCCATATCCTTTTGTGATATATGACTTGAATGTGTTTGATTCATCAAATGAATATGGAACTTGGAGTAAATATCAAAAAGGACAACTTAGATGCTTAGATGCTTGGAGAACTAATTAGGTACACTGAGAGAATAAATAATTTTCTGCATCAAATTGCATCGACCGTAATTAGGTACATTGAGAGAGAGAGAGAGAGAGAGAGAGAGAGAGAGAGAGAGAGAGAGAGAGAGAGAGAGAGAGAGAGAGAGAGAGAGAGAGAGAGAGAGAGAGAGAGAGAGAGAGAGAGAGATTGGAGTTATCTACTCTTACAAGTTAATCAATCAAAACTATTCTTTCAAACAAATAAAAACTTTATTAATTTGTGTAACGGATTCATACTAAATTCATGAAACTTACCCTTTTTTATATTAAATATTACGGACATGTTCAGACAAGACAATGATCGTTCTGCAAATCTTTCAGCAAGATTCACTTGAACAAGTGAGAATATAACTTCGTTTAATGAGAAATGTAGTCGTCAACAATGTGGTGCACAATTTCGATTTTGTGTAAGATTTTGTCTCTAGATATAGCCACATTCAAGCCAATGGTAGATTGAGCAAGAACCAAAACTTGTAGTATGCAATTACAAAGTCTATCCGGCACAGTTCATCAAACATATCATAAATTTGAAGAAAATGTTATAATTATGTCACAGTAATAATTTTTGTTTTTTTTGTTTTTGAGAATGATCACAGTAATAACTTGAATTTAGTGAAAAATCAAAAATAAAAAAAGTGAGAAAATTTTGCAAGTATCTGAAAGCACCGGCTGCAAAGGATTACTAAGTGAAGTCAATTGCTTGATTGCTTCCAATAATTATTCAACGTATTTGTATATATTATTGTTTTTCTTTAGAATCTGCATGATAATTAAAATACATCGAAGAGATTAACACATAAATAAGCACGAAACAAACTAACTCATCAATCTTGTGATTTTTACATACATAACACAACGAAAATTCACATATTGCACCTCATATATCCAAAACCAAGGGGGACTTCCATGTTTATCCCAGTCTTCCTATATAATAGCTAGGTCTAGCTAGTGACATATAAGAAATGACCGTGGCAATCTTGAGCCAACCCCAGAAGCCGGTATCTATGGGGGAATGGTATGGGTATTGATTAGGGAATCATGGTAAAGATGATCGAGTGAGAGTGGACGGTCGAGATTAGATATATCATTATTTGCTTTGCAGGTAAGCTTGTTGTCGTGTCGGCGAGCCGCAAGGGATAGACAGTCAAAGAACACAAACTGGTTCAAATCTAACTGATGGATTACGTAGAGAATCAGCTCCACAGAAACAAGTACCCGGAGATTCTGGGCGTTGCCCTAGCTCTGTCCTCGACGACCCGTCGCCATTGTCACCCTATTCATCCCAGTTTTTTTTTTTTTTGGGCCAACTATTCATCCCAGTCTTGAGCCGTTAGTTTTTGGCTTGGCAGGGAAAGCAAGGCAAAAGTTTGTAGGGCAACAGCCCTAGAAATCTAGAATAATATTTCAATTATTGCAGACCATGCATGCGTCTTTATAAATCTTTCTGTGCACGTGTGTGTGACTGAGTGACTCCATCACTGACTACTGGGGTTTTCCTTGTACCTTCTCCTAGCTAAAGGTTAGATGGCTTGGTAGGACTCTGAATAGTTTTGTTTTTTAATCATTGTCATTTTTCATGTTTTTGGTATTCAGTTGTTGTCGTTTAAACAGTACTTTTCTTTACTTATTTGTCATAATGCAAGGCTGTGTAGTTCAGACCCCTACTACGTGGCAGTCGTGGCTCAATCAAGGACCAAAATATCGAGTTTCGCGGAAATATCGATGGTCCTGAAAATGGAAATTTCGACGGAAATATCGAGGATATATCGATTTCGATATATAATCAAGAAAAATGATGGAAATTTGAAGAAAAACATGGAAATTTTAAGTGAAACTTTTAGATATGTTTATTTTATCAATTGTCTACTATATATAGAAAGAAAACCTTGAATAAACCTTGTTATATACTAGTTTGTAATAATTTAAGATGAAACGGCAAATGGAAATGCCGATAACTCTGAAATTTTTTGTAATAAACATCTAATTTTTTTATTTATTTTTCATTTTTTATGGCTGGAAACTCATTGGGAGACTAGGCCATCACACCTTATATACATTTTTTGTACATATCATACATTACACCTTGAATTACATGAGTAACTTAGAATCACGTAGAAGAGCTATAAGGTACAAGGTATGAAGATTATTTGGTGCAAGGTATGAAGATTATTTTGAACTATTTATAGAAGTTATAATTTGAAATGTTGTTATAAATTTTTTGAACATTTAGTAAAAAAAAAATCAATATAGTAATTAAGTGTTTCAAGTTAGTTATTGATTGGATGTGTATCTAAGTTTTCAGATTCTTAGGCAAATGAATATATATTAGAATGCTGTGATTAATACATAAATGTATGTGTAGCAGAGTTAGCAAACCCTCTCAAAAGGTAGTGGGATGACTAAGGTTCGATTCTTGGTGTTATTGTTGGTCTTTTGGATTGAATTTTATGCCAACTGGTGCTGGGCCCACGGAGATTAACTTTGCATGTGAGAATTGTTGGTTGAGATGAAATTTTGGGGAAATTTCAGGAAATATTGAAAATTTCGGGGAAATTTCGGGAAATATCGAAAATATCGGGGAAATATCGGAAATATCGGAAAATATCGAAAATTTCGGCCGAAATTGTCATGGTATGCTACGGATATATCGGACCTTCAAAAAAACGAAATTTTCGGCGAAATTTCGCCGATTTTTTCGATTTTTCAGTCCTTGGGCTCAATGCAACACATCTTTGCGTTTTGTAGAGGACAACACCTACCAACGACGTATAGCTCTTTTAACTCGGTGAAAAAAAAAAAAAATCTAACAGTTAAGTTTGAGATTATATCTATACTCGTTCAAAATTAATTGTTGATCATAAAGTTACATTGAGAATAAGGTCGCCCTGGAAACCACTCATTCTCGGCCCTAAAATTGGCTCTACCACTGGCTCTCCAGATACGCTCATCCGTTGCCCGACGCAGTCTCCATTTTCCTTTAATAAGGCAACTCATAAGACAATATTGGCCCCAACTCCAAAATTGGGTTGGGCAAATCCGTCGTGATGATTTGTGCTTAAATATGGTCGATGGAATTGATCCCACCTCCAATTAAAAGAGAAACAAAGGTCGGTGCATAAAGGTTATTGACTAGTCTATAGCGATATCGGGTTGGCTTGGGAAATCTATGGACAAAATAGATTTGTGGCTGGGTCCTGATCGATTCTACTGCAGTCCCAAGTCAAGTTTATGGAGCAATGATAATAGGCCACACTAAACACCCAAACCCCAAACAATTATTAAATGCACGAATTCTTTTCTGTTCTTGACAAATATACAGTATGGTCTGTAAATGTAAACAGACTAGAATTATCTAAAATTTTAATGTACCATTTCTTCTGGAGATTATAACACAAATATTTTTGTACACACGTGCTGATTTAGAGACACCAACATTCCTTATAGAATGGCAGAGTTTAGGGTTTTTTTTTTTTTTTTCACTTTATACAGGACCTTCACCATCTTGTGGTAGAGCCCTGGGAAACATGAACATGCATGTAGAATTTCATGCGAGGAGTTTAACTGTTTAAGTGGCTAGCCGAAATAGGAGAAAAATTATGAAGAAACTTTATGGGACAAATACGCATGTGCGGGAGACAAAAATCTACAGAGAATTTATGAGAATAGATGAGGTATCTGCACACGCTGAAACACAAGTGTAGCTCATATTGTTTACTTTTTACTATACAACATTGCCAAATTAGGAAACAGACGCACTAAATTTTGGGTTCAGGACCCAAGCGTGTATTTCTTGCTAACAAACACAAAAGTTACAGAGTTGTATCCAAATGAGTCTCTGCGAAGTGATAGTCTGAAAGGTGTCACATTACAGGTCCACTCCTTGATTTCCCATCATATATGGGAAGTTGGAAGTAACTATTTCTTGTGATATTTTCTCTCGGGGGTCTTCATCATGTATAGTTTGATTAAGAAAAAGAAAAAAAGAAGCGCACTATATATCATCCGTGTGCAACTTCCCAATGACAACTACAAATAGCTTGATGCAATATTTTTATGTTTTGTCGGCAAGGAATCAATAATGTGAGTTTTCTAGGAATTAATCTTAATTCAAGTTTATGGGATTATGTTATTTATCATGTTTGAGTTTCAGAAACTGAGGGAGAGGAGAAGAGAAGAGAGAGACAGAGATCGATAAGAGCCAGGGAAAACGATACAGAAGTATAAGACACTGTGTATGTATGTATATAGCTGCAATGTATATTTAATTAACCATCTATATATGGTTTTAGTTGTAACTTTCTCTTCCTTGCAATGGACTATTGATGGACTTGCAAGCTAATCCATATATCTTAGAGAAAAAATGAAGATATTTTTTTTCACCCCTTTTTAGTTACATGTATGTTTATATCATGTGCATGTATTCCCCTTTTTTTATTTCAATAAATAGAACCAGGCGTATGCCTGAGCCTCTCAGTTAGGCTGGGTTCCAAACCCAGTTAAAAAAAAAAGATTTATATCATGTGCATGTTTTATGCAATACATGCACTTATCTAGTGTGGAATGTGCTTGTGTTTTATGACTTTCATATTTAAATCATATTTAGACCGTAAATAAATCATTCTCTATTTCCAATATACTTATATTTGTTATTTACATCTTCATCTTTCAAAAACAAAAAAAAGAAATCAGATATATATACAATGCCTTTGGCCGAACATCTCCGAAGAGAATTCTTTGAAGTTGTGTTTGAAAGAGATAGAAGAGCTTTGAATAATTAGAGAGAACAGAAGGTTTCTATTAACAAACTATGCTCTGATACAATCGAAAAAAGACTATGAGCAGCTATTTATTAAGTTAAGGAGCAGCAGATAGCCAACACGTGGCAGCCAGCTGGTAATGGCATTATGCACAGTAACAAAGAAATTTACTAAAAGGAGTATCTCTAACAAAGTTTATGATGAAACTCTGTGTATACTTTCACACTTCCGATCCTTTCGCATAGAATGTAGTTCTGATGTTGATCTGTCTATACTAATATTTTTCTAAATGCAAACACTAGTGCAATATGCATGCATGATTGAATATCGTTCTCATGTATGTACACTCATAATCCGAGCTGAACCACATAACTCTTAACAATATATAATTATATATTTTGATATAAAATTCGAACTAATAATATATCAACGGCATGAAAAGGCAGTGTCATTAGTGTTACCAAAGTAAAGAATGTATCTGTCGATGTAGTGGATTCCATAGAAGCCTATGTAGTGTTACCTAGTGCTCCTGATTTTTAACCACAAGTAAAGCTGTATAATTCTGTTATTGATAATTGAAACCAAGAGTTTCCCTACTAGGAAGGAAGTATTTCACTTTCGTAGGCCGGTGACCTCACATGCTCGTTCCATCTTCCATATTTGTCATACTGGAGAAAACATGGGCTACAACTATATTAATTAATAATGCTAGACTTTCTAAGATGAAAGTATCAAATTAGTTGATAAAATTGGGTGAGTTACTCAATAAGTGACCCAATGATTAAAGTGACCCCGACAACCATAATAAAGTTTTGGGATTCTCTAATATCACCCGTAATAAAAGGTGGTTGATGTTTACATGCAATCTAACTAAGGACGCACATAAATCTTTTATCTTGTATTTTCATGGGGTCTACTCCGATTAAACAGTGACATTTCAACCAAAACAAATCTAACCTGCCATTGCGATTTTGCTGCAGATAGGCAAGTAGGAGCTAGTCAGGTGACATATCCGTTGACTAATGAAGCTTCACTCTTCAAATTTTCACTATATAACCAACGTAACAAATATGGGAAATCATTCAAGAATCTTTGGTGAAGAAAAATGTGGCCAAATCATGTAAAGGTTGTTTTGATGGTTCTTTCCAAAATGCATAATCATGAACAACGGATCTAAGAGCTCTCCTAGTCATGGATTATACCTATTAATTACCTACGCTAGGCGCTAGCTAGCGCGTCTTTATTTTAGCAGACAATGTGTATAGTGAGTCCTATGAATCTTGTCAAGCAAGAGAACTTCCTTCATACGACCCCCTCGGGCCGTTTGGAATTTTCATCCTCGGGCCGTTTTGGAATTTTCATCATCGACCCTGATTTAACCTCATGATGGATTATACATCCTTTTGTTTTCTTTTCTAATTTCACCGTGAAACCCACTAAACGCTATAAAACAAGTCATGTCGTTGTGGCCAACGTACTTTAAATGTGCTTCATGCAGTGTTTTGTTGACCTATTTAATAATTGTACGTATCGTGTTTTATCATGTCCAACCGTTGTTATTTCGATAGAACAAGGCTCATAACTTGATGACTCTTTCATGTTTACGATTCTGGTATTGTGATTCAAGTATTTTGTTTGCTACTTTTGAAGGATGCAATACAAATTGAAAAATTAAAAATATAAAGGATATTCTGATTCATTCATTTCGTTGGAAAGAAAAAGCCAAATCAACTTTTGGCCCTCTTACTTGGATTGTGGAGTTGAATTGGTTTTGGTGAGGGTTCATGTAACATTTTTTTGTTGGGCAAAAGTTATCAATAGTCCTTATGGTTTGGAGTGATGCTCAAAATTAACCTTGTGGTTTAAAAATATTTTATTTTACCCCTGTGGTTTGCGAAACTAATTAATATTGGTTCAAATGCTATTCTTCACAAAAACCTCTCATGTGCAAGGATAAATTTGTCATTTCAATTTAAAATAGTAAAAGAAATTAAATTAAATATTATTTGAAAAAATGAAATTAAAAAAATAGGAGGTTGTGGAATTTTGGTTTTTATTTATTTTCAATTTCATTTCCTATATTTCTAATTTATTTCTTTTCGTTTTATTTTTTTATTGAGATGACAAACTTATCCTTATATATGACTTGCACATGGCAAAGTTTTTCTCAAAATTAGCTTTTGGACAAACTTTGATCAATTTCTCAAATCACATGGGTAAAATTAAACATTTTGAAACCACAAGGTTAATATTGAGTATCACCCCAAATCACATGGACCATTTCTAACTTTTACCATTTTTTGTTTTACCTAAATTGTACTTACCAAAACAGTAAAGAATTCGCCTAATACAATTTGATCTAGTGATATAAATATCTTCATTTAAGTAGGAGGTTGTGACTTCGACTCACAAAAAACTAGTTGTTGATATGATAAAAAAAAATTAAATAAAGGGGTCGTGACCACTTACCCAATTTTAGCCTAAAAATTGCCCACTTACTCCACTAAGAATTTTTTACTCACATTTATCAAATTTAAATCCAAGTGACATTTTTAACCCCAATCTAATTAATAAACTACAAACCTCTCTCTCTCTCTCTCTCTCTCTCTCTCTCACACTGAACTCCGCGACGCTCGACCTAGGCCTCCGGCGAATCAGACCGCCGGTCTCTCAACGCAGTCAATTGCAAAGCGATATCAATCGGATCTGCAACTCAGGCCATTGGCGAATCAGACCGCTGCAATCCCTTTCTCTGACGCTTCTCATCTCTCCTCCTTTGATCAATTCCATTTCTCTTTCTTTCTCTCAGAGATTGGAGCCCACCCATGTCCGACGAGGAGCACAATTTTGAGTCTAAGTCAGTTCGCTCAAGAGGATATGTCTTCTTGAAGAAAGGCGGGGTGGTCGCAGCTACGGCGGTGCCAGTAGAAGAATCTCTGAGAGTGAGAGCAGTAGGATGCCAGAAGTTGCAAAAGCTCCGACCGCAAAACTCAACTTTTTTAGGAAAGGCAGTCAAGGAGGAGCTGAGGTTGATGAGCTTCGGCGTTGAACGGTGGCGGGAGTTTCCGATGTCGGCTTAGAGAGGAAGGGGTTGAACTCGGGGTCTTTCTGGATGTCCTTCCACTTTCCGGTGCCGTGCTTTCTGACGCCGGCTCGGAGCGCCTCTTCTTCCTCCGACGTCCATTTTTGCTTTGGATTTCCCATCTTTTGTGGCTTCGGCTTTGTGTTTCAAATTTCGGTATCAGACTCTCTAGACTGCCGCGACTGGTTTTTGCTTCAACCGAAAATTGAAAAGCGAGGGTTGGTTTGGTTTTTGTGTGTAAAAATTTAAAGTTCAGATAGCTTTTCAGAATTGGTTAAATGGTGGGCTGGGATGAGCCTGGGATGCAGGCTGCTGTTGGCGAGGAAGAATTTTTTTTTTTTCTTTTCGGGTCTGATAGAGGAGAGAGAGTTGGAAACCAATTTACTAATGAAGATATTAGATTTTTGATGATTGATTGGGGAATTGAAGGGAGTTCTTTCAGAGAAGACGTGGCTGGGGCTGGAGCCGGAAGAGCAGAAGCTGTTGTCTAGGGGCAATAATAAGATTATTGGGAGGTAATAATAATATTACTCTGGGGCAATAAAATATTTATTAGGGCAATAATATGATTATTTATTTGGATAAACCTACAAAAACATTTAAAATTAAAAACATCTTCATTTTTCACTAATTATTGATCCCAATGAACTTGTTATCGGAGGGCAATAATATGTTTATCGGGAGGCAATAATATGGTTACTGGGTATTATTAAGGGGCAATAAATTCAGACGCTGGAATCTGGTCACTAGTCTGGTAGCCGGATTCCCGTCACCAGTCACCGGAGTCAAGCAAGGTCTTCAATGACTTCTTTATTTAAGTGACAAAGAAGGAGAGGGCAAAATTGTCTAAAAAATAAATAAAAATGAATTAAAAAAAACTTAATTGGGTATTAGGATGTTGGGTAAGTGGGCAATCTCTTAGAGTGTTTGGTAAGTGGGCAATTTTTAAGTTAAAATTGGGTAAATGATCATTTCCCCTAAAATAAAAAGGTAAAGAATTCTCTTCTTATTCTCAATCCTTTTATCCGCTAACCAGATGAGGGAGACAGCATATGAATGAAATCAAACCAAATATGAAATCGGTACTTCAAGGAGCATGTTGCATGTCTGAGGTAGCTGTAATCTGACAATATATATACTATGTACTTACGTAGTTTGTAAACATGAGAACTCGTTACGATGCAAAATTCAGAATAGTCGTTAAAGCTGAGATGTGATCGAGCCCATATAACTGGGCTTAACAACATATATCTGGCATCATTGAGCTGAAGTTTGGAACATGAGTTTCTTTGCCACTGTATAGAAAACTGAAGAATTTACAACTCCATAATTTACAAAATGTTTCTTACAATTCACAAGCATTATTGAAATCCACCACAAGAAGCAATAAAACTTCATTCGTTTAATCAAACCTCAAGGCAAAAGATTGAAGTCTGCACTCTGCAATCTGCATATACAAATATCGTATTCCAATTGGTACTACTAGCTTCTATATATGAACAAACCAAAACCCTTCAAGCCATGGATCCCATTTTGTACATTGTTTTATGCACTAAGAAAAAGGGGTATAAAAGAAAGGACAATACTTCGCTGCCCAGCCATGGGCAGCCCTTCCTAACCAACACTTGCGTGTCTCACTCAAGGTCCAACACGTGGTTTTTTGGGGGCCCCTCTCTTTCTGTTCTCCTTCTTCCTCTTCTGTTCTCCTTCTTTCTCTTCACTATTCCCTATCGGCTGCTCACCCCGACCATCCTCAAACCTCATTCCTCCTCCTCCTTAATCCTCAACCCCTTCTCCACTCCCTATTGCCGGTTTCCAGTCACCACCACCGCCTTCCTCACTCTCTCAATCAAAGCCTACACCGCAGATCGAGATCTCTCCGTACTTGTCTCCGGCAATGGCAAATCCTCCTCCGGGATACTATTCCTTGTTTCGCAGCAGTACTATGCTTGCTTCCTCCACCTCCATCGCGGTCATGAAGCACAGCGCCACCGACGGAATCTAGATTGTGTAAAAGGCATAATTGGCTTAGGAGGACACATGTCTCCCAGTTAGTGGATATGGTCAGCTTTGGCTGACCATACCTGGTCAGCGAAGTTTTATCCTAAAAGAAAAGAGTAGATCCTCCAAACCAGACAATGTCACCCAAAAGCCAATACCCAAAAGAATTTGTCACCTTAAAATGTCACCCTCACCCAAAAGCCAAAAGAAAAGGAGTGTATCTATGTAGTTGTAATAATGTAAGCGTACATGAACACCACAGCTTTGTATAATAAGCAGAGGAAGATTGCAATGAAAACTTGATCAACAATCGAAACTGTCTTGGAATTTTTTCTTAAATTAGACGAAAATGGAACTTTGAGTTGCAAGGAGAAAGAGGCTTGGCTTCTGCTTATGTTAGGCACAAAGATCATTTCCCCTGAAACACATTTAAATCCCTGCAAAGCTCCAAAGTGAAAACAAAATAAGCAAAACAATTTTGAGCATAATGAAAACATGTAGTAGAGCTAGGGCTACACCATTAGTTACCTCTAGCTGCTTTCCGACTGTAACAACAAGCGTTTCAGGGCCTGCATCAAAAGACAATGGACCTCGCTCTGATTGAATGGAGAACTGAGAATGTTCTAGCGGAAGGTGGATGCAAAAACCATGATCATCACACTCACGATCACAGTCGATCTCATTCAGTGAATTCCTGTGGTTTTGCTCCATTGTATTATCATTGTATCTGTATAGCCTAAAAACCCAATCTTTCTCTTCGCTTCTTCTCACAAATTCCGCTTTCGCATTTTTATAGAAAACTTCACTCATTTGTTCTGCAATCGCTTCAATTTTACTCGCAACCTTATCCATATTGTTACTGCAAAAGAGAAGAAAAACCAATGTAAAATTAGGAAAAGTCCTTAGTACATTCAATGGTAGACTAGACCTAGCCTTCTGGACGAGAGCCCCCTCCCTTCTTGTAGTGGTAGACTAGCTCATTTTAATCTTACCACTACAAGTGTTTGCCTACCATTACATCTAGCGGTGTATCATTGATGTATCAATACGTTAATGCAATAACCCCATACATAAGAGTTTCGGACTATACCAAAAATTCTCATATCGTTGGTCTGATTTGCTCTTTTGATCCCGAACCCAAGCAATCTCCTCACGATCACCAACGCCCTCAACGAAACGTCTAGATTGATGATCGGCATTTCCAAAAATGGATTCGGCTTCTTGAACCACGGACCTCAACTCATCGGTTGATATTCCATGACCGATGATCCGAAACGCTCCGAGTTGCTTGGCCGAGACGAGGAGGCGCGCGATGGAGTCGGCGGAGAGGGATTGGAAGTCGACGTAAGCGGGGATCTGGTGACGTGGGCCGGTGCCGGAGAGGTGGGCAGGCGGCAATGCGATGAGCTCGGGGATCTTGAGGCAGTTGTCGAGGAAATGCGTGAAGGTTTCGGAGGCTGCGGAGCGGGAGCCTTTAGCTGTTGGGATAGGAGAAGGGGGTGGCACCGCGGTGGTTAATCGGCTTCTGTGGTGCATGATAGCCACGGCGGCGTATAGTATAAGGGAAATGTTGAATCGGAGTGGTGGTAAGGTTGATCGGTAGTTGTTGGTGAATATGAAAGGGTCGCTTTGCGTGCAAGATTGAGTTGTTTGAGTTGTGCTTAGGGTGTAAGGGGTTCCCATGGGCCACGGCGGCGTGGCGGTTGGTGAGTGGAGTTCTGATCTGTCATCAGAAGTTGAGGCGGGCCACTACTTAAATCCTGTTACTGATGAGTGATGGCCCAAACACACTACCAGTGTTCCTTCGGGTTCGGCTCGTTTTTAAAAATAACAAGTTAAATTCGTACAAAAGATTAGATTAGTTAAAAGAACGAGGCATGCTAAAGTATCATGCTTTACTAAGCAACATGGTAAATTTAAATAGAAAATGAGATTTGGATGGCTTGACACGTTGAGATGTGTTATAGAGATGTTGAGAGAAAATCTGCACACAGCGAGCGTAAATGTCACCCAACATAATTTCACTCGTATTCATTTAGTGAATAGAGTTTTTATTATTTCGGGTTCGACCCATTCAAGACAGAATGTGTCTCTTAATTACAATCCCTTGTTTATAGGGAAACACCCTTTGATTCCATTTATGAAGAAACCAATTGTAGGGATGTGTGTTTATTTGTTTTTGCGGCTGCACCCGGATATTTGAATGGGTTGCCTACGTACCCTTGGAGAGGGATCAAGCCACTCGTAGTTCAAGAGTTCCAATGGGTGAATGACCCATTGGAGGGTATGGCTTTTTGGAATAGGAATAGTGTTTGGACGAATTTGGTGTAACTGAACCAGAGATTCGATTTGTTTTGGATTTGTTTGGAAAGGTTGTGACGTTTCCTGGTGTTTGGCGGAATTTGACTGATGAGGTCAGGGATTCGGATTGGATGAACCAGGGAGTCATGGATTTTATTTGGAAAGGCTGTGACGTTTCCTGGTGTTTGACAGAATTTGACTGATAAGGTCAGGGATTCGGATTGGATGAACCAGGGAGTCAAGGATTTTGTTTGGACTTGCGGTTGCATCTAGTGGGTCGCTAGATTGCCTACATACCCTTGAGGAGGGATCAAACCATTGTAGTTCAGGAGTTTGTATTTCTGGTGTTGGAAGAATTTGACTGGAGTCAATGATTCAATTTAGGACTGGCTGAATTTTGACTGGTGGAGTCAGGGATTCTGTTTGGACTTGTGGTTGCATCTAGTGGGTGTTGCTAGATTGCCTACGTACCCATTGTGGGATCAAACCGACCGTAGTTCATACAATTTGTATTTCTGGTGTTCGTACCAACTTTTGGGTTCGACGGATGTATGTATTTTGAACCCGTCAAATGTATTTCTTTTGGACATCCAATTTGGTAGAGTGTCCGCTGATCTGATCCGGGGACCCAATGTACTGAGGTTTGCAGAGGGCCACAAAATTTGGAATGGGCTTTAGGCTGCAAATTAATTGGGCTCGAGCTTCCGGAGTAGACGGGCTCAAGTAAACAACGTAATTTGGACACCCACTGCGAAGAGTTTACATTGAGTCATCGCTTGTCATTTTGACGAGTCGGGCTTTCATTTCGGAATTCAAGATCTGAAGTGAACCTCTGTAGATTGGGCTTGCTTCCGTTTCTTTCGTAGGAGGCCCAATGACACGGCATTTTGAGAATTCCGGAAACTCTTCACTTTCTTCTGAAATTAATGATTGTATGCTTTTGTCGAACCATTAATTTCCATTGTATCCAATGTTTGATGAAACTTTGCTGTAGGACTTAAAATTAATGGACATATATTTTATAAATCCATTAATTGTTCTGTCCCATGTCAACCTTTGAGAAGTCTTGCGTATTTGTTCCAGAAGCCTTCAGAAGAACCATACAAAATGCTGCCATCTGACTTGTGAATTTTTGTCAAAGAGGGCACTATGTTCACGTGGTGCATATGAATAGCTAGCACTAATATTAATACTTGTATGATTAACTTTTAGCATAGGAATTATGTTTTCCTTTTGTGAAAGCTGTGAGCAAAAGAACATGAAACGTGGCTTCTCAAGGATAATCATGGAGATCAATCATGGTTAGGACAAAAATTGCCGCTCCAGACTTATCATCTTGCATGTGCTTGACCTGTTGATTTAATTGAAACCCCACAACTTTGCAAAACATTTTTTTCTTCTAATTCCCAGCAGCTTGCCTTAGGAAATGTTTGAAGTCCATCATATTAGTGCAACTTGACCACTCTGTTGTGGCCTTTAATTTCTGACGTGAATATTCAACTTCATTTTCTCTGTCTGTTCTTTGTGAAGACAGAGAACAACTGATGGAATTTTGAGGTCGTTTGTGAACGGCCTTATCTTGGTCATCAAACAGCGATAGCAATGACGCCATGTGAGGGGGGCTCTTTAACATTAAACACGGCTGTTTATAAACAACCTCTATTATGTTTAAAGAGCGATGGCAGCAGTGTCATTTTTCTTGAGGATTTAGCATTGGAATACGGCTGTTCATGAACAACCAAATTCTCCAATGCATTAAATTTACAACACCATTCGGGAGGAATTTTGAGCATTGAAACGAGGCCGTTCGTGAACAACCGTTTTGTTTCATTGCGTTAAGAATTGGAGAGCAGCAACAGTGTCATTTCGACGAAGAACTCTAATGACAATGGTCGTTCATGAACGGCCTATTAGAGTTTTGGAGGTCACAAGACATAGAGGATTAATTGGAGAGGCTTCACAGGGAAGGCAGATTTATACCTGCAGCTTTCTTTCTTTGGTAGCTGTTCTTCTCTGTTTCTTTTTGCTGCGTCTCCTCCTCTGCTTTGTATTTCTCTTGTTCTCCCTGTATTTCTTCTTGTTTTTTTTTCTTTCTCTGTAGTGTTTTTCCTCCTTTTTCTCTGCTGCTTTTATTTTCTCCCCTCTCCTCTTTCATGTAGAAGGCTCGGTTTATAAGCAATGAAGAGGCTCAGGATTAGATCATATTTGAATTTGAACTAAACCAATCTAGAATAGCATTCATTCAAATTCAAAATTAATCCATTAGTCCTCCACCACGTCATTGATGTGCAGCAAGGGCCAAACAACTTTTAAAGTTTAAAAGCTGCATTATCTATTTCAACTTTTACCGTGGTGATCTTATCAGATTCCTTTTCCTTTGGTTTGGATGTACCTGGCCTCTTCCTTGTCTTCCAACTGTGCTTGGAGTCCTCATTTCATGCATGTTTAACAAGTCCATAAGATGCAAACTACTGCATATATATTTTGAATTTCCTCAAGACGAAAAGATAATATTATCATAAGAAACAATGGAGCAAAGCCACCTCTCCAAAACTTGGACGTCACTCCTTTCATTTTCAAGGACGTCTTTTTTTTTTTTTTTTGGTTTCAACAGTTGCCCCCTCAAGCGTCGTGCGTGGAATAGCTTTGCGCGTACGGGGCTTGACAACTTTTCAAATGGAATCATTATTTTCACCATTTGTAGTTTACACTCGTTCAATGAGTTATTCAGAGGTGCAAGGCTTTGTGCCATTTGATCGTACCTCGTCTGTGAATTTGTGATCTTGAGGATTTTGTGGCTGGATCTAGAATTTGAGACTAGAGCCTACGTCCCCATTTAAGGCATCAAGCCTTACGTAGTTCCCACGGATTGCACCTCACCAGGATTTTTCTCGAGGAGGTTTCCTCTCACTCGAATCTTTCTTGAAGAGCTTTCTCCTTACTAACATCAAGCTCGAGGAGATTTCTACTCACTCGGATCTTTATCGAGGAGATTCCTTCTTATTTAAATTGACTTCGAGAATATTTCCCCTCACTCAGATTTGTTTCGAGGAGATTTCTCCTCACTTGAATCGTCTTGGAGAAGATTTCTCCTCACTTGGATTTCCCTCGAGAAGATTTCTCCTCAAAGAGTTTCTTTGACTTGTAATCCATTGTTTCAGGAATGGAGATATATTTTTGATTGGGTGGCTGCATCTAGTTTTTGAGGCTAGACTGCCTACGTACCCCTTTTGAGGGATCAAGCCTTACGTAGTTCCCACGGATTGCACCTCACCAGGATTTTTCTCGAGGAGGTTTCCTCTCACTCGAATCTTTCTTGAAGAGCTTTCTCCTTACTAACATCAAGCTCGAGGAGATTTCTACTCACTCGGATCTTTATCGAGGAGATTCCTTCTTATTTAAATTGACTTCGAGAATATTTCCCCTCACTCAGATTTGTTTCGAGGAGATTTCTCCTCACTTGAATCGTCTTGGAGAAGATTTCTCCTCACTTGGATTTCCCTCGAGAAGATTTCTCCTCAAAGAGTTTCTTTGACTTGTAATCCATTGTTTCAGGAATGGAGATATATTTTTGATTGGGTGGCTGCATCTAGTTTTTGAGGCTAGACTGCCTACGTACCCCTTTTGAGGGATCAAGCCTTACGTAGTTCCCATAAAGGAATTTTTTTCCTTTTTCGAAGCACCTTTTGAGAGACCGGTAAGTTCGGAGGTAAATTTGGATTTCACTCTGCCGACGATGTCTCCACCTCAATTTCCTTGTTATTGACCATCTTTTGGATTATGTCTTTCAGAGCAAAACAATCCCTTGTTAAGTGACCTACGATTCGATGATACTGGCAAAATTTGGGGTCGTTGGTCTTGTTGACTTCACCTCGTCGTTTCGATTCAGGAAGCTCAATAGCTTGTGCGTTGATGAGCTCACTGAAAATATGTTCGACATCATCATCATCGAAAGAGTATTTGACTTCTCTTCTTTCTTTGAGGGTGAGCTTTCTAGACCCTTCTTTTGCTTTGCATGTATTTGACTTGTTGTCAGTCTTGACAAAGGTTGCCAGCGACTCATCTGTGTTGTCAACTCTGTGGTCTTTAAAGGATGCCCTTTGTGTCATAAACTTTTTACGGGCAACTTGTCTTTCAACATTACTAGCTTTTGAGACTAGTGCTTCAAATGTTTGAGGTTCTGCGGTGCTAACAAAAGTTGCTATCTCTGGTAAGAGATTGTTTGAGCACATTTGTACTGCTGAAATCTCTGTCAATTTTTCTGAGCATTGGAGGTTTAAGCTCCTCCATCTGGAAATGAATTCATTGGTGCTTTCATCAGAATTCTGTTTAGTGTCAGCCAAGTCGATAATCGAGACTTTCTTTTTGGAGCTGACAAACTGTGCCAGAAAAGCTCTTTGCATATCGTCCCATGTGAGGATAGAACTTGGTTGTAATTGACTGTACCAAGTAAAAGCTGCTCCTTTAAGGGACTGAACAAACTGCCTTATTAACAATGCATCTAACTGTGATGTTTCTCCACAGGCTGAGAAGAAATGAGCCAAATGTTCATGGGGAGAGCCATCTACTCCATCGAACTTGTCAAAAGTTGGCTTCTGATAGCCTTTAGGGAATGGTAGTGCATCGTAATGAGCAGGGTAGGGTTTCAAGTACCCAGAGAACTGTGGATTTGAGGAGGTGTATACTTCACGGATTCCTTCTGCAATTAGTGTCTTTATGTCTTCAAGACTTGCGATTGTGGAACCATGTCCTCCGATGTTCTTTTCACGATCACTCTTTTCATCATTTTTATGATCGTTTATGTTGGCCATAGCAGCCAATTGAGAAGTCAGTGCTGCTATTTGAGCATCTTTTTCAGCTAGCATTCTCTTCATTTCCTCTAGCTGCTCTTCTATTGTTGATGCGTTTGTGACCATAACTGACATAGTCTCAGGCTTTGTGCCGTTATTTGTCTCAAACAATGCTTGAGTGTGTTGACTAACAACAGGGACCATAGATGGTCTTGATTCTGCTGAAAAGTCTGGGAAGGCCCCCTGTGGTACGTTAACTGGAAATGCCCCCTGTGATTTATGTGCTTGGAATGCCCCCATTGGTATACCTGTTTTCTTGGACTTTCTAGTTGTAGAGGCTGTTTTGTTGACCACTGATAGATTATGTTGGTGGTGTGCCTTAACAACTTTGTCCTGTGTGCCAGATGAGCTGTCAGAGGTTGAGATGAACTTGACTATCTGAGGTTCAGAAGCTATAGTAGCTGTCGCTGATTGTAGATGTACTTGTTGTGGGGACTCGAGGCACGGGGCTTCGGGTCTATGTGGTGTAACAACCAAACTGATTGGAATAGACCCGATCATTATCTGAGTACTGACAGGGGCATGGTTAGCATTGAGCGTAGCGGTCGTGATGACTCTGACATCATGGTTGAGCTTCTGAACAATGCTTGTTAGTGGAGCTTGATCAACGGTGAAAGAAACATGATGTTCAACTCGTGTTGCTTGTCCATCCTTCGACCCAATAGCTTTAAGCTCTTGGAAATACACTGTAACTTGTGGTGCCATCTTGTATCCTGTGGCAAACAAGTAACACATGTGATTAGTCATATCACAAATGGAGATGAAAAGGAGAATGGGTCCCACTGGGCGTGCCAAAAATTATGTTGAGAGAAAATCTGCACACAGCGAGCGTAAATGTCACCCAACATAATTTCACTCGTATTCATTTAGTGAATAGAGTTTTTATTATTTCGGGTTCGACCCATTCAAGACAGAATGTGTCTCTTAATTACAATCCCTTGTTTATAGGGAAACACCCTTTGATTCCATTTATGAAGAAACCAATTGTAGGGATGTGTGTTTATTTGTTTTTGCGGCTGCACCCGGATATTTGAATGGGTTGCCTACGTACCCTTGGAGAGGGATCAAGCCACTCGTAGTTCAAGAGTTCCAATGGGTGAATGACCCATTGGAGGGTATGGCTTTTTGGAATAGGAATAGTGTTTGGACGAATTTGGTGTAACTGAACCAGAGATTCGATTTGTTTTGGATTTGTTTGGAAAGGTTGTGACGTTTCCTGGTGTTTGGCGGAATTTGACTGATGAGGTCAGGGATTCGGATTGGATGAACCAGGGAGTCATGGATTTTATTTGGAAAGGCTGTGACGTTTCCTGGTGTTTGACAGAATTTGACTGATAAGGTCAGGGATTCGGATTGGATGAACCAGGGAGTCAAGGATTTTGTTTGGACTTGCGGTTGCATCTAGTGGGTCGCTAGATTGCCTACATACCCTTGAGGAGGGATCAAACCATTGTAGTTCAGGAGTTTGTATTTCTGGTGTTGGAAGAATTTGACTGGAGTCAATGATTCAATTTAGGACTGGCTGAATTTTGACTGGTGGAGTCAGGGATTCTGTTTGGACTTGTGGTTGCATCTAGTGGGTGTTGCTAGATTGCCTACGTACCCATTGTGGGATCAAACCGACCGTAGTTCATACAATTTGTATTTCTGGTGTTCGTACCAACTTTTGGGTTCGACGGATGTATGTATTTTGAACCCGTCAAATGTATTTCTTTTGGACATCCAATTTGGTAGAGTGTCCGCTGATCTGATCCGGGGACCCAATGTACTGAGGTTTGCAGAGGGCCACAAAATTTGGAATGGGCTTTAGGCTGCAAATTAATTGGGCTCGAGCTTCCGGAGTAGACGGGCTCAAGTAAACAACGTAATTTGGACACCCACTGCGAAGAGTTTACATTGAGTCATCGCTTGTCATTTTGACGAGTCGGGCTTTCATTTCGGAATTCAAGATCTGAAGTGAACCTCTGTAGATTGGGCTTGCTTCCGTTTCTTTCGTAGGAGGCCCAATGACACGGCATTTTGAGAATTCCGGAAACTCTTCACTTTCTTCTGAAATTAATGATTGTATGCTTTTGTCGAACCATTAATTTCCATTGTATCCAATGTTTGATGAAACTTTGCTGTAGGACTTAAAATTAATGGACATATATTTTATAAATCCATTAATTGTTCTGTCCCATGTCAACCTTTGAGAAGTCTTGCGTATTTGTTCCAGAAGCCTTCAGAAGAACCATACAAAATGCTGCCATCTGACTTGTGAATTTTTGTCAAAGAGGGCACTATGTTCACGTGGTGCATATGAATAGCTAGCACTAATATTAATACTTGTATGATTAACTTTTAGCATAGGAATTATGTTTTCCTTTTGTGAAAGCTGTGAGCAAAAGAACATGAAACGTGGCTTCTCAAGGATAATCATGGAGATCAATCATGGTTAGGACAAAAATTGCCGCTCCAGACTTATCATCTTGCATGTGCTTGACCTGTTGATTTAATTGAAACCCCACAACTTTGCAAAACATTTTTTTCTTCTAATTCCCAGCAGCTTGCCTTAGGAAATGTTTGAAGTCCATCATATTAGTGCAACTTGACCACTCTGTTGTGGCCTTTAATTTCTGACGTGAATATTCAACTTCATTTTCTCTGTCTGTTCTTTGTGAAGACAGAGAACAACTGATGGAATTTTGAGGTCGTTTGTGAACGGCCTTATCTTGGTCATCAAACAGCGATAGCAATGACGCCATGTGAGGGGGGCTCTTTAACATTAAACACGGCTGTTTATAAACAACCTCTATTATGTTTAAAGAGCGATGGCAGCAGTGTCATTTTTCTTGAGGATTTAGCATTGGAATACGGCTGTTCATGAACAACCAAATTCTCCAATGCATTAAATTTACAACACCATTCGGGAGGAATTTTGAGCATTGAAACGAGGCCGTTCGTGAACAACCGTTTTGTTTCATTGCGTTAAGAATTGGAGAGCAGCAACAGTGTCATTTCGACGAAGAACTCTAATGACAATGGTCGTTCATGAACGGCCTATTAGAGTTTTGGAGGTCACAAGACATAGAGGATTAATTGGAGAGGCTTCACAGGGAAGGCAGATTTATACCTGCAGCTTTCTTTCTTTGGTAGCTGTTCTTCTCTGTTTCTTTTTGCTGCGTCTCCTCCTCTGCTTTGTATTTCTCTTGTTCTCCCTGTATTTCTTCTTGTTTTTTTTCTTTCTCTGTAGTGTTTTTCCTCCTTTTTCTCTGCTGCTTTTATTTTCTCCCCTCTCCTCTTTCATGTAGAAGGCTCGGTTTATAAGCAATGAAGAGGCTCAGGATTAGATCATATTTGAATTTGAACTAAACCAATCTAGAATAGCATTCATTCAAATTCAAAATTAATCCATTAGTCCTCCACCACGTCATTGATGTGCAGCAAGGGCCAAACAACTTTTAAAGTTTAAAAGCTGCATTATCTATTTCAACTTTTACCGTGGTGATCTTATCAGATTCCTTTTCCTTTGGTTTGGATGTACCTGGCCTCTTCCTTGTCTTCCAACTGTGCTTGGAGTCCTCATTTCATGCATGTTTAACAAGTCCATAAGATGCAAACTACTGCATATATATTTTGAATTTCCTCAAGACGAAAAGATAATATTATCATAAGAAACAATGGAGCAAAGCCACCTCTCCAAAACTTGGACGTCACTCCTTTCATTTTCAAGGACGTCTTTTTTTTTTTTTTTTGGTTTCAACAAGAGACACTCGTAAAAAAGGAAAAACCCAAGCCTAGCTGCACACACGCGAGAGAGAGGAAAACCTTAGCTCACGAAAACCCTACTTCGGACTGCATGGAGAATGTTGATGGGATTGCCGTGCGCCTGGCTGCATCCCTGGGACTAGCGGATACATTTCGGCCGGTGGATCTGTGACTTGCTCGTGGTGAAAGATTATGTCGCTCTCAGACGTACCTTGTTGGGAAACTTTTGACAACTAGAGCATTCAACAAAATATCTTTTATGGGGATGTTTTGGCAAACATAGCGGTTAAAGGACCGCTATACCATCCGAGAGCATGAAGATCAATTCCTCTTTACCTTTTCGGACCCAACTGATCGTAACCGGATCCTCCGGGGTGGTCCATGGGGTTTTGACAGAGCCCCGGTGGTTTTGGCACCATATGATGGGGTTGGTGCGATCAAAGATGTACCACTTACCACCCTCGCTTTCTAAATCAAGGTGCGTGGATTACCATCGGATTTTCACACTGATCTCTGCCTTTGAAGGATTGCCAGTGCAATGGGTCGTTATGTTCAAAAGGACACCATAGAGTTTGATGCAGGAAGAATTCGAATCCGAGTTGAACTGGACCTGCTGCAACCTATCATCTTTCAATGCTGCTTTACTATTGATGATGGTGTTGTGGTGGATTTGGATTTCTTTTTTGAGAATCTCTATGGCAGATGCAGGGATTTTGGCCTAATCACTCATGTCGGTTTGCCGTGTTATAGAACTCCATTGCCTACAGAGTTGTAAACTGATACTCCCTCAGTAGGCTGAAATCTAGAGCGTGCCCTGAATCAGGTGGATGTAGTACTGCATGTTGAGCCGATGTTGGTCTTTGGGGCATTGAGTACCCCCAAAGTCGTGTTGGAGAGGTTTATGCTGGCTGCCAAGCCTAAGGTGAGGAAGGAGATACGCCTACGGCCTTCTGTTGGTAGTGGAGAAGGTAGCTCTTGCGTGTAGACAGACTCAAATGCTGATGATTTGGACTGTGGCAGTGAGCCAAAGTTTGTTGGCACGGGTAAGAAGGTAGGTCGAGTAGACAGTTCGACATAACTTGCTCCAAATCCTGTAGTGAACTCTCCTAGTTGTGGATTGAGTCGTAAGCGTGTAGAGAAGGATGAAATTTCTCTAAAGAAAATGCGATTGAGAACAAACCTGGATGCTATGACCATGGGTTTGCGCTACGTGAAATTGGTCAAGAAGGTGTATAAGAAGAGAGGTAGGCCGAAAGGTACAAAAAACAAGGTCAAGGAGCTCAAGGTTGTTCAAGCTTCTCCTATGAAAAAGTCCCCATCAAAGAAGAGCAAGTCTCCAAGAAAATAGGAGAAGTTAGTGAATGGTTTGCCAAAATTCACCCCATGCCAGTTGAGGTTGTTAATGGTCCTAACCCGTCAAAGGGGAAGGAACCTATAGTTGCTTAATAGGTGTTCCTAGTTTTGAGTGTCTATGCTAGTAAGAATGTGTCTATGAGTCTTGTGGAAGTGCTTAGCTTTAGCGTACCATAATTGCGTGCTCGGCGTATAAGGTTAGGTAGAATAGATTGTCTGTAAGGCAAGGTGTTTTTATGTGGCATAGACTACTCTGAGCATAAATGTATTATTGGAGTAGTCTTCTGTACTATTCTTGATCTATGAACCGAAACATACTATTGGATATGCCCCCTTTTTATCCAAACAAAAATAGAAAATAGAGACACTCGTGGAATGCAATAACATACTAATATGTTAAATTTTATTATCCTATGGTATATAAAATTTGGTAAATAATTTTGGTGTCCCAGGCATTTTCCTTAATAAAATGTGTTTCATCATTCAATGAACATGATTTTTAAAATGTGTTGCAATTGACAGAACACCATAATCTCAAATAAATTTCTTTTTAATGATGTTAAAGGAAAAGCACATTATATGCTTTCGTCAAAGAAACAGACGAAGATGGAATCAAGCAATTACAAATCACAGCTCAATCAGCATTTAGTATCATCAATGTAATTGGTATTTCCGTTGTAATCATATCCCTATATAAAGAGGTTATGAAAGAAATGAGTAGACAATTCCAATCCATTTTTACTTTTACACGTTATCAGCACGCTCAGAGCAAATAAGCCAAGAAAAAAAAAACCCCAAAACCCTAGAGGAAATTTTTCTTTTTCTGCCGCCACCATAAAAAAAAAAAAAAGATCTCCATGTCGGCTTGATGCACTGAGGCCAGATTCCAATCAACCTCTCCCTGGCAGCCTCCAGCCCTGCGCACTGCTGCACACAACCTCTCCTAGCGCCTGCAACAGACCGGCCTCATAGACACAGCTAGCCCAGACCGCTCTCGTCCCCCATGAGTGACCCTTTGGACACCCAAACATCCCCTTTGGACACCCACTCCAGAAGTAATCTTAAACAAAGACCTGACCCAGCTCCGACGAGGCTCAATTCCGGCACCTAGCTCCAACGAGGTTCATTTCCCGCACAATCAGGCGCTCCTCTAGCCCGATTCTGGCACGATTCATACCAGACCGTCTTCGTCTTCCTCCAGCAGCCCATACCCACGCGCTCCAGCCTCTAACAGCCTCTGCCCAGCGATCCTCAGCCCCGCATCCTCGCAGCCTCAGACTTACATGAGGCCTCCCACCTGCGGCATCCGGCGGCTTTCCTAATTGATCCCAGCCCACCAGGCCGCGCACAACAGCCACCAGTCTCCTGCCCGCGCGCGTCTGCAGCAGCACCGGCCTTGCAGCAGCCCCGCGCGTCTGCAGCAGCATCTGCAAACCAGACGGAGGAGGAAGAAAAGAAAAAGCAAAGAAGAAGACGTCAAAGAAAAAAAAAAAGGGTGACCGGGCCAAAGTAAAGACCCGGCCCAAACAATCAAAAAAAAAAAAACAGAAACAGGCTTGTGGCCAAAGAAAAAAAAAGGCCCTGAGGCCCATAGAAAAAAAAAGTAAAAAAAAAGCCCAGAGAAAAAAAAAACAGAAAAAGGGAAAAAGAAAAAAAGAACAAAGCTCATTGCTGAAAAGAAAGACGAAGCAGTCCAGTTTTTCTCAAGTCCAAAAACATCAACACGCGCGTGTGCTAGGATTGTTTTACTTTCTCGAAATCAAGTATGTTTTCTATATTTTATTTTATGATTTTAACAAAGCATGCTTTATACTTTATTGTTTATGCTTTTATTATATTTTGTTATTAAGCATGTTTTGTTCGATAATATTAATCCTCTTACAGCATGCCTTGTTATTTATGTTTTAAATAATTATGTTTAAGCATGTTTCAATTATGCTATAGTTTATACTTTATTTTGAACATGCCATTTATATTTTGTTATATATTATTTATGCAATTCTGAGCATGTTTTATGAATTTTATTTACTCTTATATAATTATTCATACGCATGTCTTTATATTATGCTATTATTTATCTTTTATTTTACGCATAATATATTATTGCTATCATTATGTGTAACATATATTTTGGTATATTTGTGAAATTTGAGCATGCAATGTAGTTTATTTTTATATATGCTATGTTTTATTTATTATTAAATGTGTTATAGTTATTTTTGTAATACAACATATAAAATTCCATTTTGCCATGATAATGAAAATTCATGCGCATTATTGTTAGCATTAAAGCCACGCTCAAGTGCAAGAGGTACAAGTTATAGAATAGGGGATTAAGTAAGGATGTCGAACCCACGAAGATTGGTAAATCCTTTCCTAGCTAGGGAAAACCTAAGGAAAAACTAGAAGAATATGCAAATGTACAATCACAAACAAATGCTCACAAGTGAACCAAAGTTCATGGTGAGTATGTGCAAGATGGTGTGTAGAGATTTGATTTTGATTTTGAGATTGGTTTCTATTCAAATTGAAACAATGAAAGCAAGTAATATAAACTAACCTAAACAAAACAAGTTGTTATCAAATGGATGGGAGTTAGGGCATCGGGTTTCACCTTTTGCCTCCCTTGCAAGCATTAAAGCAATTGAATATGAATGATGCAAAGCTAATTGTCCAACTACCCTCTTAGCATCCGGATAGGACTACTAAGGCTTAAACCCCTTTCATTTTATTAACTCTAACCGGATAAGTCTAGAGCTAACTACCTAGAGACAAATTCAATTACCGGATAGGTCTCAATCATTTTCCCCTAAATGCATAAAGCTTAGAGTTTAGGTAACCAAGCAAGCAAACCAATCCTATCTCTAGGTGATTTTAGCTCACTACCCTCACATGCACACATGGTGTGCTTTCATGCTCCCTTTTTGCCTAGAGGTAATCAATCTCTAGGAAAAACTTCATGTCATGGCAAACACATAACTCAAATTGATTAGGTCTAAGTAATGCATTGAACTATTGACTTAGCATGTGAGAATGACAACATGAATTTTCATCAATTTATAAACAAAAGCATCAATCCAAGCAAGTTTGGCTAGGGCTTTCAACCCTAGCCCCAACTAGTTCACTACTCACACATAGCTAGATACACAAGCTTCAACATTCTATTAAACATCAAATACATAAAAAGATAGAGAGTAAAAGGTGACTATTGATGATGCCGGAAGAGGTGGTGGAGATGGGTCTCCAAGAACATGATGTGGTGGTAGTCACCTCCTTCTCCTTGCTCCAAGCTCTTGATATTTGTAAGAATAGTGAAATTTGGGATCTCTAAGATGAGTTGTGGTGTTGAATGGTGGAGGAAATGAAGGTTGTAGTGGTGGAAATGGAGGTTTTAGAGATGGAGATGGTGGTTTTAGTGGTGGAAATGGTGGTGTCTTCTCTAGAGAGAAAAATGGATCTTGGATAGGATGAAGATGATTGAATGGAGTCAAGAATTCTGAATAATTGGTCTTTGGCCTCTTTTTGATCAGCTAGGTGTGTCATCTTTGGTCCCCAAGTGTGCAAGAGATGCTCTTACACCATTGTCCCCCAAATGGTCCCAAATTGGCAAGGTGATAAAAGGACAAGGTGTAGGGAGATATTTGAATTCCAAGTGATGGGATATTCTCACCACCATGGTCCTCCTTTGCTGGAGAAAAGACCCTCCATGAGTGGCGGCTCGCCGGAAAAGTCGCCTGAAAAGTTCGCCGGAAAAGTCGATTTGCAATTTTCTTCCAATCTCCGTATCTTCTTCCCCTAGCTTCAAATCTCCACATTTCAAGCCTCAAATAGTCATTTTATTCTCAATGCAAGGTTTCCTACAAATAAAAGGAAATGGATTAAAAAGGGTAAAATAGCATGGAAGACAAATCAATTTTCATAATTATGGGGCACAATTGCATAAGTAATTTGTGACTCAACAATTATACACACACTTACTGTGATAAAATATTTTCATATAGCATCGAAAAAATGTGACCATTACGAATCTTGGTCTTGAAATCTAATTCATATGTTTGGAAAATAATTTATGTGGATGTCTTTATGACTGCGTAATTTATATCTTCTCTCTTATTTATGTAGATGACTTATCCAACTTGACCTGAGTTTGACATTTTGGACTCAGAAGGACTTGAGTACCATCGTTGGGTTTCCGATATGGAAACTGCCTTTGTGGCAAAAGACTACACTGCCACCATTACTGATCCCAAAGATGATGAACTATCTAATAAGGTGAAAGCAGATGCCTTAATTTTTCTGAGGCGACATATTGATCCTAGCCTACGCTGGGAGTTTCTCCAGTTGAAGACACCCAAAGCACTGTGGGATGCCCTTAAAGGACGTTTTGGGAACATTCATGACACTTTACTCCCAGAACTAGCTATTCAGTGGAATGGAATCCGCTTGCTTGACTATAAAAAGGTCAATGACTTCAACAAGGACATGTTGCGCTTAAAGGCACGTCTCAATTTCTGTGGAAGGGAAATCACAGAAGATGATATGATCTACAAGACTCTTACCACCTTTCCTAATTCAGCTTTTATACTAGCGAACCAGTATCAGTTGGATTATGACAACAAAAGAATCACAACCTTCAATAAGTTGATAAGCCTACTGCAAGTGGCTGAGAGACAAAATAAGATTATCTTGAATAACAATGCTAGGCCCACTGGGACAAAGAAAATTTCCGAGGCTAATTATGGAAAAATGAAAGGTGGAAATAACTCCAATGTAAGGGGGTTTAGACGTGCTGATCCCTACCCACGTGGCAACCATGCACCACGTGGAAAGGGACATAGGGATCATGGAAACAAGATGCCAAAGGAAAGAGTTGACAATGAACCATGCTATAGGTGTGGATTCATTGGGCATTCGTACAAGAACTGCCAAGCAAACAACAGAGTAACAGCCAATTACAAGAGGTATATAGAGTCTAAAGAACAAGTGGCTCACTATATGGAAGAAGGAGGTCATGACCTAGACGTCAACCTTACAGTTGCAGACTCCAATGGCAAAGAGGAACTTGCTAAGTCAATGGATGCTCTCAATCTTGACTGATCTGCTTTATTCATTTTATTTTCCAAAGACAGTTGTGAAGGCATAATGCCTCATTTTTAATTAGACTATTGTTTGGTCTTAAAGTTTATTTTCAATCATGGATTGATGAATAAGATTTCTGAATAAGACCTTGATTTGATTATCGTTGGCTTATTAATAAATTTTGAATTTTATTCTGAAGCACTGAATTTATTCAAATTTATTTACTACACATATTTACATGGTTCGACATAGCACTATAAAGATGTAAAGCAATACATCTAGAGAAAAATTATTAGAATGAAAAGAATACCATTCTACGCAAATAGAAATACTCTAAAGAATATGAGTTATATTTTCTAAATACCTCCCATTTATTTGTAGGAATGAATGGAAGAGAACTTGAGTGCTTAGATGATAGTGGGACTACCCACACAATATTAAGAAATAGGCAATTATTCATTGAACTAATAAGCCTATAATTCCTCTGTGACTACGATGATTGGATTATCAAAACTAATAAAATGGCGAGGAACTGCCAAATTTTTGCTGCCTAATGGCGCAACATTTCAAGTCATAGACGCTCTATATGCACCAAGAGCTAATCGAACCTTGTTAATGTTTCAAAGAAATTTGTGCCAACGGTTATCATGTAAAAACACACCGTGAGAATGGAAATGAATACCTTGATATTACATCTAATGACTGTGGAAGGAAACACATCTTAGAGAAACTTATGAGTCAATTTAGTAGACTGTACCTCACTACGATTCGGATCATTGAATCCTATATTGTCACCAACAATGAAATGTGGGACACTGACTCATACAGGCTTTTGCATGACTGCCTCTGTCACGAGGTCATGACATGATGATCCGTATTTTTAAAGAACTCACACGGACATCCCTTCTTTCGAGTGAAAAATGGGAGAAAAATCCGCCACACTGCAAGGTGTCAGTTCTAGGATTGCTCAAATGTAGTCATTGCTTTTCTGAAGAACCAAAAGCACTACCTCCCTCCCATTATGCCTCATTGACTATTTCAAAGGCACATAACTTGTTTTGCAAAGCCTGCTCTTTAGCAAAAACAGGATCGAGACCTTCCTATGCTAAAGATACAAAACAAAACATTCCATTCTCACAAAGGATACAAAGAAATGTCTGTGGACCTACACATCCAGAATGCGGACCATTCAAGTACTTTATGGTTCTGGTGGATGCTTCGACAATATGGTCACATGTCGTTTTGTTGTCTACCATAAATGTTGCAATACTCCTAGCATAGATTATACGTTTAAGGGCTCACCACCCTGATCACCCTATCAAGTCTATAAGGCTTGATAATGCTGGAGAGTTTACATCAAAAGCATTTGATGATTATTGCATATCTATTTGGATCGATGTAGAGCATCCTGTACCCCAAGTGCATACACAAAATGGTCTCGCAGAAGCCACCATCAAAAGGCTACAGATGGTGGCTAGGGCATCGGTTATGTGCACCAACATGCCTATATCTGCATGGGGTTATGCAATATTGCACGCAGCTTTACTTATTCATTTAAGACCCACAGCTAGCCAACCAATTTTCTGCGTACCAGTTGGTAACTGGATATGAGCCTGACACTTCACACGTACGCATATTTGGTTGAGCAGTATATGTGCCTATTGCGCCCCCACAGCGCACCAAAATGGGTCCTCAGAGACGATTAAGTATTTATGTTGGATACGAATCCCCAACAATTATCCGCTATTTGGAACCCTTGACAGGCGATCTCTCTACCGCTAGATTTGCGGATTGTCACTTTGATGAGACAGTCTTCCCGTCGTTAGGGAGAGATAGGAAAAAGGATTTTCCAAGGGAAAGACAGGAATTGTCGTGGTTTGTTCCCACTCTGTCTCATTTTGATCCCCGTACTTCACAATGTGAAAGTGAAGTGAAAAGAATAATCAATCTTCAGAACGTAGCAGATTCGATGCCTGATGCATTTACTGATATCGTAAAAGTGACGAGATCACATATATCAACTGCAAATGTGCCTACAAGGTTAGAAGTCCCCAACTAGGGGCACGGTGCCGCAGATAGAGGCATTGCAACCGTACTTAGTGGAGGTGTGGTTGAGGCCGTGGCTCCCCAAGGAAGAGGGGGAAGTCACTTGGTTCGATTGACACTCACCCAAGGAAGAAGAGGGTGAGTAAGGCACAAACCAATCATCAATGTATAGAATCCATCTCATGAGATTGTCTCTGATTATAGTTATGTCCATGAATCAATATTGGAGGACGCTCCGATGTTTGAAATGATTCCAGAGAACAAAGAAATCTCAAAGGATTACGAGAGTGCGTATGAGTTGATAGAAAGATCTTCCATACACATTGATGATATATACTGTTGCTCAAGGAATCATAGAGCACGATGACATCGAACCACGCTCTGTTGAAAAATGTCAACAAAGAGCAGATTGGCCTAAATGGAATGAATCAATCCAGGTAGAATTAGATTCTCTGACAAAGAGACATGTATTTGGTCCTGTAGTGCTAACCCCACCAAGTGTAAAGCCTGTAGGACATAAATGGACTTTTGTCAGAAAGCGTAATGAGAAGAATGAAGTCCTAAGGTACAAGGCTCGCTGACGCGCTTTGAGCAAGCGCGCAATTTAACCCTGAAATATCGTTAGTAGTATAAGTAAGTAGGGATCGTTCTATTCCGGGGATTGAGGGTACACCTGTCATTGTGAAACAAATAAAGAAAAGTATTATTTACAAAAATAAAATAAAGAATAAATATATACAAGTGAACAAAAATAAGGGGGGGTTTAGGATTCTTAAAATTAAAATTAAAATAAATAAAATAAAGAAAACGTAAAAACATATATACAAGGGTGGATCGCAAGGAACAAAGATCAAAACCACATCCATATGCAAGAAATCCAATTACAATTCCTATAGTTGATTTTAAATGTCATGAGAGAGGAGTTGATCATGTGAAACATTCGAAAGCAAATGAATTCCCATTTTTTACTTTTCAATGCTAATTAACCTAAGCGAAAGCACCTAGATTAATCCTATCAAACATGCAATCAAACCCTAGAAAGCTAGTCAATCATGTCATGTTTAACGCATTACACATAGAGAAAGGCTATCAACTCAAGTGTACAACTTAGTATGGAAAAGTCCACCTAATTGCAATCCTTTTTAATTAAATTCGGTCTTTGCACAAAACCTTTACTACTTTGATTCAAGTTTACACAAAACGAAAAGTCGATTTCATGTTCTTAAACCTAGCACCAATTATATCAAAACCCTAAGTGTTTGCAACCACATAAGATTAAAATACAAAAGTTTTCTATCATGCAAATTTAATTAAACAAACCCACATAAGCAACATAAAAATCAACATATAGAAATCACAACTTTATCTCAAAACATATAAACGGGCTTTAAACTTTGCCCTTAACATTATTTGTTAACTAGAATTCATAGTTTTACAAAATCAAACAAAGAAAACAAGAGAAAGGATATAATACACCTTGAAAGATGAATGATAAAGCCTTGAGACGAAGAACTTGAAGATCCTTGAAAGCAAGCAATCTTCTAGGGACGACACAAGGGTGGATGGCGGTTGGGAAATTGATGTATTGCATGGCTTCTCTTTCTCTTGGCTTGAAAATGAAGAACAAGAAAACTAGAGAATGGAAAAGAAATATGGAGAGGAAATGGAGAGACAAGGAGATGGAATGGATGAAGGAATGTGTTTAGGAAAATGGAAAGGAAATGGAGAGACAAAGAAGATGAAATGGATGAAGGAATGTGTGATTGAGAGTGAGAGGAGAATGTGTTTAAATAGGGAAGAAAAAGAAGAGTGAAATGATGAGATGAAGAAAAATAATGAAAGTGGAGTATGAAAGTGGTTTGTAAAATATGTAAAAGATGAGGTAATGATGAAAGCAAAGCATGAAGATGAAGAAATGTGGAAGTGATGATGATGTTTTAGAGTAGAAAAAATGTATCCAAGGAAAAAGAAATGCTTTCTTCATATGGGTGGGAAACATGAATATGTGGTGTTGAGCTGTTTTCAGGTCAGTTTCTTCCCCTTTATTCCTTCAATTATTTCTCCATCAAAACTTCAGAATGAGCCTTCGACTTCTTCATAAAAAATGTTCCACTATGAGTGTAGATCATCCTGACAAATTTTCAGAGCTTTATTCCATGTGGTTGGGCCGGAAATGCTGCTGGACCTCTTACAGGTCCAGTTTTCCGGTTTTACTTCTGTAGAAAATTGGGCTGATTGTTTGAAGGCCTTCCACTCATATTTTTCTCTGGAACTCTTCATAAGAAATGATCATTTGGGTGTCTAGAATGGATCTGGAGAGTTTCAGCTCATTTCAAGTTCATTTGGTCAGGTGGCCGCTCCTTCTTCCTTGCTTGGCTCTGATTCTCCTAGCCGGAGTAAGAAAATATTCAAGGTTGACTTTTTAGTGCATTTTCATTCTTCTCCATCATTTCTAGGTAATTATGGACGTAACACTCATTTCTTCTTCATCTACTCCAATGTACCTAAAATTAGAAATTAAGTTAAAAATCGATTCGTTAAGGAATAACTAAGCAAAATGTGAGGAATTAACATTTAAAATATCACATTAAAATGCGCCTATCACTCGCCTTGTGGCGCAAGGTTTCTCACAACGCCCTGGAATTGACTACGAGGAGACATTCTCTCCCAAAATGGACGTTATAACGTTCCGCTACTTAATTAGCTTAGTAGTTTCCAAAGGACTGGAAATGCAGCTCATAGATGTGATTACTGCATATCTCCATGGGGATCTAGATTCAGAGATATATAAGAAAGTGCCTGATGGCCTTACATTACTCAAGCCAAGTGACTCTAAACCACGGAGTGCGTTTGCAACTAGGTTGAAACGCTCACTTTACGGATTAAAACAATCCAGGCGGATGTGGTATACCCGTCTAAGTGACTACTTGATTGGGAAGGGATATAAGAACGATGAATTATGCCCCTGCGTATTCATAAAGAAAACAAGTTCCGGTTGGCAATTGTAGCAGTATATGTCGATGATATGAACATAACAGGTACTCTTGATGAAATAAGAGAAACCGCGAGCTACTTGAAATCCGAATTTGAGATGAAGGATCTTGGGAAAACTCGATTCTATCTAGGCCTTGAACTAGAACACCGAGTTTGTGGAATATTAATCCACCAGTCTGCATATGTCCAAAAGTCAGGCGATATAACATGGACAAAGCACATCCTGCTAGCACTCCCATGATCGGTCGAAGTTTGGATGCAAAGAAAGATCGACCTCGTCCAAAGGAAGATGACGAACAAGTGTTGGGAGCTGAAATTCCCTTTCTAAGTGCAATAGGCGCATTATTGTACTTAGCCCAATTTACTCGACCAGACATTGCATTCTCAGTGAACTTGTTAGCTAGATTTAGCTAACCGCCAACGCAGCGTCACTGGAATGGTATCAAGAACATCTTCGATACCTAAAAGGAACCATTGACTTGAGACTGTTCTTTCCCTGCAGAGAGACAAGAGGGACTGCAGATGGAACTGCAATCCCTGAAGAAAGTATTGATGGCGAAAGTGCCACTCACTACATGGAAACCCCAAATGATGTTTTGGTTGGTTTTGCTGATGTTGGGTATCTCTCTGACCCATACAAAGGTCGTTCCCAAACTGGTTATGTATTTACCAATAGGAACACGGCGATATCTTGGAGATCAACCAAGCAAACCCTTGTGGCTACCTCCTCGAACCACTCAGAGATTATTGTTGTACATGAGGCGGTTCGTGAGTGTGTATGGTGAAAAACTATCATTGCACATATTCGAGAGATTAATGGTTTGAGTTCTACCACTGAAGAGCCTACTTGCATTTATGAACACAATGCAGTTTGCATCGAACATATGAAGCTAGGTTATATTAAGGGTGATAACACAAAACACATATCGCCAAAGTTGTTCCACAATCAGCTACAACAGACCCTCCTCAAGATTCAAGTGAATCAAGTAAGGTCTGAGGAGAATGTGGCAGATTTGTTCACCAAATCACTGCCTAAGGCCACATTTGAGAAACATGTGAAAAGCATAGGAATGCGAAGGCTTTCCAAGCTCACTTGATTAATGTAATGATCAGGGGGAGGTGTAGACGTCAGGGAGAGTCTAACACACACATGTCATTCTCAAATGTAGAAGGTGCGTTGTGCTCTTTTCCTTCGACCAAGTTTTATTTTTGTCCCACATGGTTTTTATTGTTACTTGGTAAGGTTTTTAGTGAGGCAACAACTCATGCACCATTTTGTCTTTGACTTGGCACAAGGGGGAGTGTTAAAGGAAAAACACATTATGTGCCTTCGTCAAAGAAACAGACGAAGAGGGAATCAAGCAATTACAAATCACAGCTCAATCAGCATTTAGTATCATGAATGTAATTGGTATTTCCGTTGTAATCCTATCCCTATATAAAGAGGTTATGAATGAAATGAGTAGACAATTCCAATCCATTTTTACTTTTACATTTTTAATGAATTATATTATTTTCTCACTTTGAAATATTATAAAAAATATTTAGTATCGTGATTTTTGAATATCTTTAGTTTGAGAATTGTTTAAACATCATTTGAGGGTGGGAAAATTTTGATGAGAACATGCGTTTTTGATGACAAATTGTATATTGTCCATAATTTTAGGTAAAAATCATGGTTTTGGGATAATTTTATATATTTTTTTGAACATAAATTATAGTTTTTGATGGCAAATGTTGAAATTGATATGCCGATGACGGAATAGCTCCGCTTTGGTTCCCTCCAGCTTTTCTTTTCTAGTTTTGCTGCTTTGTTTTTATTGTCTAGTATCCTAGTTTTTCTTTAGCTTTGTATCAGGCATCATCTGCGAGTTGGGCTAGATAGCCAGCTTTGTTTGTTCTCTTCTTTGAGACTCCTGGTTGACTCTAGGGCCCAGGCCTTGTCTCTGCCTGCGGGCGTTTTATGAAAGAATTCCTTCAAACCAAAAAAAAAAATTATAGTTTGTTTATTATTTTTAAACTTTACTTTTTTCACCTTGAGAGAGCCCAGGTAAGAGGCTATTAGAGCGCATACCATGATACCAATGACTAATTAGATCTCATTTTACATACAGTATCAATACATCAAGTGCACTATTAATTCTCAATAACACACATCTTTCCAATTTTCTTCTAATTTTTTTTTTACCATCTATACTATTATTAAGACAATAAAGCTTGCTTTTCTTCACGTCAGTTGTGAATGCCCTTCTAATGTTCATGTCAATTTTCTTCTAATGTTCATGTCAGTTGTGAATGCCCTTTTGTGAAGGACTTGTTGAATTACTTTCCTTCACTGGATATAGTGCAGTCGTTGCATATGGTGCATGGTTCTGTACGTGATTGGTTGGCTTTGTGTTTGGGGAACCTAACTAAAACAGATGCTTCCTTATTCTTGATATTGGTCTGGTTTGTGTGGAAGGAACGAAATAAGAGGCTTTGGAATGGTAGGTTTGCATCCCTTGATCAGCTAGCTTTTCAGGTTACTTCTTTTTATCATCTTCATAGGTCAGTTCAAGCTCCTTCACACCGGGTTGTGGGGAGAGGGAATTCACAGTGGACTCCACCTTCCCCGGGTTGGCTTAAGGCTAATTGTGTTGGGATATATGATGCTTCAAGCCATTCTGGTGGTATTGGGGTTGTGCTTAAAGATAGTTCTGGCTCAATAGTAGGCGGTGTTTGCTCTAAGGTGCGCTGGGTGTCAAATCTGCCAACTGTTGAAGTTTTGGCTTGCCGAGCTGCATGCAACTTGGAGGATAGGTTTGGTCTTGCTCCAGTTGCCTTTGAGTTTGATTGTCAGCACGTTGTGACTACCATTCACTCACAAGGTGTGAATACTTCTTTGCTGGGTAGAGTTTATGAAGATATTTTCACTATGCTGGGGGCCTTCATGGCTCTTATTTCAGCTATATTAGTCGGACTGCAAATAAGGTGGCCAACATGATGGCTAGATTTGCATTAGGTTCTAATTTTGATCTGTATTGGAGTGGGTTTGTCCCCACAGAAATCAGTGGCTTCTTAGCCACTTTGTGTACAAACTGATTGATTTCTTCAATATATACTCTGACGTATTCTCCTCAAAAAAAAAAAAACTTGTTTTTCTTAACTTAATTTTTTTTACCAATTTAGCCCGTATATGTTAAAAAACTTTGAATCGGAAATAATTTATAAGATAATAAAGTCAATTTACAAAATAAAAATTAAAGTAGTGGAAATGTGGTAGGTTTCTATAAGGAGACACCTACTACTTTTAACTACCTCACCACTCGCTCTTTAAAAATAAAAAGAAATAAAAAAACCTCCCCACACACAATGTCTGTAGGCCCATGCTAGTATAAATTATCCATACTCTTTCACTGTTTGGAAAAAATGTCTTTGAAAAATGCAAAGTTCTGTTAGTAGGCGCAGTTAACACCCCCCACGTCTAACCCAAAACTAGAATCACCCTCACTAGAGACATTAGTTTCAGCATATTGAAATCTAGCATAAGAGGTAGCAGAGAGTTGTTTCACTTATGACTTGCTTGAAAAGGAGGACAAAAATTTACACAAAGGAGAAGTCCATTCTGCAGAATTATATATGCAGGCTCATACCTCTCTAGCTAGCACTTGAACTTGACCAAAGAGCAAAAGATATGCAATTATGCATTGCGTAACAATCAAATCCGCTGCTCAAACCAGAGGCTAGCAGCGTAGTCCGGATTTGTTATTTTCTTGAACCTTAAAGTCTTCTCAAGGCTCAAAATTTTTACAAGCATTACTTACACACCTATACATGTTGGAGTACTAGTTGAGAGTCTCAAGAAACTTGTCCATTGCACCCTCGCTTCTCATCGTCTTTGGAGGACTAGCTCTAGCTTCAGAGGAAATTAGCTGCCATTTCCTGGTGCTTGAAATCCTATGTTCTCAACAGCTCCAACGGTATTGCACAAACGCCTCTTGGTTATCTCCTCCACCAGTGACCGGTGCAACAATTGGCTACGCACGTCAGCAAGTGACCGAATCCTTGGTAGTTTCCAATTCCCCTGATTATGGTGACAATGATGATGATGATGATGGTGATTCAGTTCATGATAAGCTCTCCCAATGCCTACCTGTGGATCACAACGTTTGTAATGATTTGTAGTCGTGCTCTCCAAAGGGCAAAACCTCGTAGATTTTTTAGTCTTTCCAAAGCAGGAGGAGGCTTCTCTTCCTGGACTAATTAAGTCATGGTCATCTTCATTGCCTGAGTAGTAATTCATGTTGGAGTAGTTGCAAGAGTTCAAAGAACTTTGAGAACTTGCATCATCATTGGTAAACAGATCACCTGCATTACAACAGACCAAAACAAATGAACTTTAAGCAAGTTAATTTGAAGTAAAAATCCAAGGCATTTACATGATTTACAGTATCTGAAAACTTGAACATACCGTGAAGCCAATCTTGGTCACTAGTCATGTTCTTCGCACTATGACATTGGGCCATCAAAGCCGGAAGAGAATTTTGGGAGGAAGAACATGAGGAGAAAGAGTAGAAGGGATGGTGGGTAACATCACCGTCACAGTCTTCATCATCTTCATAGCTAAAGCTATGCTGATCAGAATGATAATCTTGGGGAGAGCCCCATTTGTTATAACTTGGAACTAGAGAAGATATCTCTTTTTCTATCATCACAGCAATCTCGGATGGTTCCCAGTCACTAATTTCCAATTCTTTCACCATCTCCACTGCTACATCAATTGCGGTGTCGTTCACAATGTCAAAGGGGAAGTATATATTCCTGGCATCACCTGTAAAGAAACCAATCATATGACTATGCAAGAAATAGTGACTTTGTCATCCATTTATGAAATAAATGTCAGACGTCCGAAAGAAAAAAAAATGTATGAAAGAAATGGATCGGTGGAGTACCGTCTTGGTTGTCAGAAATCCGAACTTTGAGATAAATAGCGTCGTCCTCGGGATTCCTTGACCCGGTAATGATCATCTTAGTGCTTCTTTTTGAATTAGACCCCAAAGCCAAGACTGGCTCCTTCATCACTTCAGTACTTTCATCAGGGGCTATCTTTTGAATTGGGATTGATATTGAGATGGGCATTGGCTTAGGCTCTCCATCATCAGATGCTAGAAATGGATCGTGCAAGAGCTCATGCGCTGGCAACCTTTTCAAGACATCCACCAAACACTTACCTACAAATCTCTGCGCCTCCAAATCTTCAATCTTGTAATATGCCTTTGGTAGTTTTCCCTGCAAGTAAGAGCCAGTTGTATTATGTAACAAAATGAAGCATCACATGCATTATTCATATTATTGAAGACCAAGTATACTTACGGAAGTGACTTTCTTGTAAATTTGAGCAGGATTAGAGCACTCGCTATACGGATATTCTGAAGTAAGCATCTCTAGCACACACATGCCAAAGGCATATATGTCTACTAGCTCATTGTATTCCTCCTCGTATAACTCAGGTGCCATAAATTCTGGTGTACCTGAATACAAGTGCATAAAAATTAAGTGAAAATTCGAGACATCAGATGGATTCCTTTAATCCAATCCAAATTACTGTGTACTCTCAGAGAGTTAGAAGTTACCTATGACACTATGTGCTTGTTTCGACCCACGGAGAATAGCTGCCAAACCCAAATCACCAATCTTGACTTGTCCAAGATGGCCATTAACAAAGATGTTGTCACACTTGACGTCCCTGTGAATAACAGGTGGATCAAGTCTGTGCAGATAAGCCAGACCACGCAAGACTTGGCGTGCCCAGTTTTTCACTGCTCCAATGTTCACTCGTTGGTACTTTTGCCTGTACCTGTTTCAAGTTACAAACGAAGTCAGTTAACTTATTTTAACTCCTCTGGGATATTAATTAGCAGCTATGAGTTTTGTAGTTAATTACTCTCTGAGGGTGCCAGAGGTGAACATTTCAGTGATGAAGTTGAAGGTTCTTCGATCAACATCAATCCAAGACGTGTAGTAATGAATGATCGAATCATGATTGAGGTTCTTGAGGAGGTGAACTTCGGAGTAGAGCCTCTGAAGTTCTTCTGGTGAACCAAAGACATTGTTAAGCTTGACTTGGTTCCAAGCCACCTCCATTCCGAGGACCTGATCGAATGCCTTATAAACTGTCTTCATGGCTCCTCTGCCAAGCATTTCCCTGAACTGCTTAGTAGAAAATTAAGAAACAAAATCTCTTATTAGTACTGATCAGACTTATCTTTACAATGGAGTAAATACTTTTAAGTTTACAAGGAAGAAATGCATTCATTCCACTTACCACATTCTACAACTTATTAAACTGAATCTGGAACTTGAAGTGTGAATTGATATTTAACACGTAGACAGAATGATTTTGAATCTTCTACAGAACTTAGTTTTGTTATATTTAGCACTCATGTTATTGGATCTAGCCCATGTCAGCAAATACACTCTTAAACATTTTTCTTCATTATTACAAGGGTCAAAGTAATGGAGGAAGGAAAAGTAGTAGCTTTTCTTCAGTTTCTTACTCAACAAGTATGGAAATTATCTGGACATCAATAATAACCTTTGCATAAAGAGATGCTTATTAAAACCGCTGTATATGAATAGTTAGTGTCTTTTTAAACCATTAATCGGCAGGACAAGGTTAGGGTAGTTGCACCATCCAATTAGACGATTAGTCTAATTAAAAAAATACAAGTGAATTTTGGATAAAACAAACAAAACTATTCATGTTCATGTTTATCATCTTTAATCAAATTAAGACCACTTCACACATGACAGTTGACCGGCCAGCAACAGAAAATGAAATAACCTCTTTAGCCTTCCAAGTAATTCACTACTTTCAAATGCATTTGTGATTCATTTAAGCATCTTTCACTGAGTTTATGGTATCAGAAGATGGGGTAATTACTATTTTCCTTTGCATGCAAATACGTACCACTTTTTCTTTGATCTATTTCTTCAAGAACCTATAACTTTGATGGAATAGAATATATAATTAGTATGTTCACAAACAAACCAAGCAAGCAATACGACAAATGATAAGCACCGAAAGTTATATCACAGATCAGATATACAAAAACAAGAGAAACTTACACGTCCATAGCGACCAGATGGATCTGTTTCAACGTATTCAGGCTGCTGCTTAGCTCCAACAGTGCACCTTCCTATCCTGGTCTTGTTGTTCATGGTTGAAAAATCAAAAAGCAAGCGCACTTTTTTGTTTGAGTATATATCAACACCTATATATATCTTAGCTATAGACTTAAAAATCTGAGTACACTACTTCTATGGTATTGAAATGCAAGATTTTGAGGTGGGTGGGCGGGTGCTACGAAATCCGAGGCTTTCCCTCATGGTTTTCATAAGAAAATACCCCAAAGAGCAGCCAGAAAAGCCTAGAGTAATCAACTCTGAGCATGATCCAGGCCATTTCCACAACTCCCCTCGAAAACTCGTAGTTCGTCTTGGCAACCATTTGTATATATCTCAAAGATGAAAGACTTGTACAAAAGCAAAATACTTGACAGAGACTAATTAAGATTTGCAATGGTGGAAACTGTTGTGAGGTGGGTGGTGGTGGTGGTGGTGGTAGGGAAGAGAGAATATTTTTTGTCAACTAATGAAAATGCTTTTGTGGAGGAGGATTGGTTTCCGAAAAAAAAGCTTTTAGAATATGAAATGATCATATGAAGGACTAGTAGAACTTTGGCATGAAACAAGGCCGAGTCTAAACTTGAAGAACCTGTGGATACGCTTTGATAGTACCATTTGTGGATCTAAGAGCAACCCTGATTAGATTTCAAGGATTCAGATAAGAGTAATTTGAAAGAAAAAATGAGATTTGATGAGTTTGAGAGAGACTATCTAGTTTGGAAAGATGCGGGAGGCCTGCAATTTGTGCAAAAAAAAAAGCTTGGTGGTGGTGGTGGAAATGGGATGGTGCTTATTATAAAACAGAATAGGCAGGACTTTTTTTTTTTTTTTTTCTTTTGATATATTTGTAATGATTTTTTGTTTTGGGGTCCCCATATAATGGAGCTGGTGGGATTTGAAGGAGTCCAAACTCAAATACACTAGGTAATTACTGGCGGGTTATATTAATTGCCTAAGATCCAACTGACTCGTTGGTATTTGGGGAGGTGGAGTCTAAGTTCTCGTTAGGTGATGGGCACTAGACGGTGTAACTGAGCAAGCTTAGCAGAATCCAGAAGAGGGTCCAGAACTCAGATATCAGGTCTTCAACTCGAAACTTTAATTAGCGCATATATTTATCTGGTTGTTGTTTATCATCGTATACGATTGAAGAAATGTCAGCTACTTTTTTCTTTCTACGTTTGTTTGTAGAGGTTGTCTATGGTACTAGGAGTTTTATCATACACTTATTTTAAAAATCAAATAGTCATTTAATTGTTATATGTAAAAGCAGATTTTATGATGAATCGTCTATGTATTTAATAACAGCTAGCTAGATTCATCTCCTCAGCCCTCAGGAACTGCCAGCCTTGTGGGGTTAAATCCTAATAAAAACCATGTGGCTAGAGAGCTCACCAACTAAGAAAGCCTCGAGTCGTTTTTTTTATCTGATCAGGTCCTAAGTGCTTCTTTGACAAATATACAATCTTTCATTTTCAGGTTTTCCATTTTCTTAAGGATTCATGAACATCTCTCAAAAGAGTCCGATCAACTATTTTATTCTTATCCTCTCTCTGTATATACAGGTGTACGCTCTAATTATGATTATAGTAAATTTGTTGACATCATAAGTTTGTCCCATATGTGATTAATCTACAAAGTGTTTAAGTTGACCTCACTATTATATTAGTGATTACTCATCTGTATTTTAGTGTTCTGTTATTATCATAATTCATTTGAGGAGTAAACTACTAATGTATCATGTGGTGATACAGCTTCCCCAATTTGTGAACAAAGTGTGTGTGGCTCAATTAGCATTAGATATAGTTATAATAATGGAACTTGCATTATAAGATAATCAAGGTATGAAAGCTGTGTTTTGTTGGGTATATAAAATGCAATGCTATCCACGATATAACTGGGACATGCAGGCATGGTTAATGTTCATTATGTTTGGCACAAGAAAAAAGAATGTTTGCCACATTATCAGACCTAATACTCTGTGATGGGGCATATTCGAAATTTCGAACTTGGGAACTCATGTATAATTGTCGAAAAGAAAAACTCTAAACTCTAAACCCTAATTCCGAAAGATCAAGATAGTATGATCTAAGGAGATCTCAGAGTCTTTATTTTCTCATTTTCTTGTTTAAGATTGCCTGAATCAAGGATTTGACCTCTAATTAAAAACAAAATAGTTAGGATATAACCACTATACATGTCATCGACTTGATTATTGGACCCGTTAGTTAGTTGTTCGGTGAACAATAATTGAAAGTAGTCGGCATCTATACAGTTCCAAGGTTCTGGGTTCAATACCAATTACCAACATCAGCAATCTTGTTCATTTAGGGGGAGTATAAACATCAGCAAAATGCCTGATGAAACTCAGAAATAGGTTCGAGTCACCATGGGGTAGAAGCGAAATATTTTGATCCTCTTACTCATATAAAAAAATAAAAAAATAAAAAATAAAAAAAATTCAGAAATGGGTCCAAAGGCAAAGAATTATATATGGGTCTGCAGCAAGTAATCAAGAAGAATATCCATTTCATCAATTTATTTCCAGCCAATTATGTGCTTACTGCATTAATCGACTTCATCTGCCCATGTTTTACTGTTGCTGCATCACCCCTTTTAGTCCCATACTTAGAGCATAACAGCTGGAAAAATGAGCAGACTTTAAGTTCAACTCCGTCAAGCGAATCAATCGTGATTTTATGTGAATGCTCGTTTGTGAGTTGCGTAACGCCAAGATATTTCAGGACCAAGTCCAACAAGTGGAACTTCAAAAAACAGTGATAGGCTCCTAGCGGAGCGAAACGGCAGATTTGAAAGAAATGATGACCCCTGTATCGCATGTAGGTGAAAAATCTTTCGAGGGGCATGTAGATGAAAAGTCTTTCGAGGGAGAAGATCGCCGGGAGGATATACCAATGAAAGTTTTTCACTTCAGTTATAGCAAAGTGCACTTTCAGCAACAATATTGAAATGAGTAAATTCAGAGCTTGCCAAGAAAAACGTTCCTGAATATAAGTTATATCCGACATCACCAACAACATTAACTCTGTGTTTCTACAATTACCCACAGGGGTAATGGTGACAACAAAACCTGGGGAACCAAGCAACCTATACATGAACTACACTCGGTGCAAAGGGCACCCGATAAAGATTTTAAAAAAGGCGTTAAAAGATTAGTTGAGAATGTACAACTGGCTTCCAACAGACAGAATATCTAACTCCATATGTAAAGCTTCATAAAAAGTTGTGGCCCAGAGCCATATAAGCAGTATGTTAGCAATTACTGTAACACTCTTTCATACTACCATCCATATAAAGAGATCATCAATCGCACTTTTGTCAGGCTGATAACGGTGGGAAATCATCTTCATCTTTCAAACGGTATGACCGCACAGAAATCCTACATTATACAGAAACAATGAATACTTGAACAGAGTCGTATCTGAGTTTGCTAGAAGTAGATAAAAAACTTGAAAAGCCAATGAATTTGCCATACCTATCTTGATCTGTACCCAATTCCGAGTTTGTTGAGGCTTGGCCAACACTGGAATTTTGACTGGATGATGATCCCGAGTTTGTTTGCCTGCCACTGGGCGGTGCCTCTAATGGCAAATGCTCAACTGACCCAAATTCTACAATTCGATCAGAAGGATGTATTGACCCATTGGCATTGGGATATGCTTTCATTCGAGGGGAGTTGGTGGGGCTATCTGGAGAACCAAACTTTCCCCCACCTTTTTGAAGAGGCATTTGGGCTTGTGATAGCTCACGACTGTTTCTGTCAGGAAAATTATTTTCTGGAGGTGGTATCATGGCATGGCCATTGTTACGAGGAGACCTCACTGGTACTTGATTTCTTCCCCTTGTTGTCATGGGCCTATCTCTGTAATGGTTCTGCAAAATTTTGTGCACCAAAGCACTTAGATGAGAAGGCCCACCAACTGAAACAATTATCAGGGAAGAGAAACTGCAAACTAACACCAGGTTGACCAGAAAACCTAACCAAAGTAAATTCAGATTTCAAAAACCATTAGGGTTAGAATGAGTATACCGTATTGGGAAAGTATGTTCCAGTTCCTCGTGGTTTTGGCATCTCCTCCATACCAAACCCAGCACCATTAGGTAGCATTGGTGGGTTCATATGGTAAAATGCTTGTCTAGGGACAACACCATTGGGACTCATTGGTGAAAATGCATTCTGTCTGAGCTGCACAGACTGTCGACTTAAATCCCATGACTTACTTCTCTGGTACTGTGAGGGCATTGGAGGCTGCACGGGATGATGGACTGCATTGAGCTCGTATGCATAATAGCATGAACGGCCATCATGTAGGTTATGTAAGTGACTATCATATTCCCCACTGAGATCAGACAAAGGGTTAGAAGTTTCAGGACTTCCAGTAGTGCTAATTGGCATCCGATAACCAGAATAACTAGGATAAAAGTCTTCAGATGAACCCACAATGGAATGCAAGCGTGAAAGTTGGTGCTTTTGTCCAACAGGAGCCAAAGACTCCTGATTACAAGCTGATTGATTCTCATCCTGGTTACCAACCCCATTCTCAGCTGATCCAAAGCTTTCTGGCAGTTCGTGATCTTCATCTCCATTACTAACGTTCCCATTTCCCATTGATGAGTGAGAGAAATAAAGATGAGGTGCAAGTTGTGTTTTACCCAAAGGAGACATACTCATCTCACCTTTGGACGGGGATGGTTTCTGAGCATCATTTGAAATTGTAAGGTCATGAAATCTGGAGGTAGCTAGGTCTTTTGCATCCCCAACTAGGCGGCACTCCGAAACAGCAATTCCGTTTGAGGAACCCTCTATTTCCGTAAACATTGTTGGGGATACTAACTCTGTATCACTTTTGGGTGGACCATTTGTAACTTGACCAGGTACATTAATATTTGTATCTCCACCATCCCAAGATCCCTCATGATTTAACCCAGAATCCCCAACCAAGCCGGTTGAATAAGCAGATTCGGATTCATAAACTGCTTTATCTTCTTGCAACTCTGAACCCAATGCAGAACCAAACCCATCATATCTGGATGATGGAATAGGATCTTGGACATCCGGCCTCTGTCCACTTCCATGCCTGTCCAATGTGTTTGAGAAGAACTTTCTAATCTCATCATCAGTGTTCTCTTCTGGCTGGGAAAGGATGCGCCCTAGTTTTCGAGCACCATATGTGAAAGCGCTCCTTATTCGGTAAAAGTTTCCTGTATATAGGAATGCAGGTTATAGTAGTCAACAGAACATGTGACCACCAGGAGAGAAATACGGAAAAGCCAATATTTCTCAACTGCAACATCACAAGGCTTGAAGAACCATTTCTGATAACGAAGTTGAAAAGTAAATATAATAGAGGGAGGATTCCTACTTGTTTTACATACTAGTTCAACAACTTCAACATATCATTCCCAGTAAATAGCAAAACCAAAGAGGACTATAGAGAAATGAAGTTCACCTTTACTCACACTTCTGCCAAGGTTGTTATTTTCTTTAAGTGGATCAACTATATTAAGATGCTTTGGCTGGAAAGTTCTATAATTTGTCTCATATCCCCTTGAAGGAACTGAGAACCTATCCACACAACTCCTGAGAAATTCGCTACTGAGCAACAGATCACCCCCACCATTATCTGGCGTCTCAGCTGCAAATATGACCATAAGAATCGCAATCAAATACCTATACCTATATAGAATGGCATAAATGCAAATAGATGCTGCTCACCCAAGAGTTCAGGAAGTGAGGATATGGGAACTGGACCATTCAAGCTGATACAATAGTTGTCCCAATCAAATTTACTGAAGTAGTCCAAGAATTTATACAGGACCTATTAACATTGAAAATGTGTTAGATTTACACCACGGACATGTGGCAAATACTAGTGTTAAATCCTTCAAGCACTCACCGCTAGAGGACCATTCAGAGATGTATGGAATAGATGGAAGATAAAAAGAACTAAGGTCTCCAAACCATATGTAGATATCAAACCGTGATGGGCACCAAGAATTCGACTCTCATAATAGCACCAAGCCTTAATCAGTATGATACTACGTTTAAAGAGATGATCTTTGCCAATGAGGCGATCAACCTGTATGGTACAGCACCAGGAAGATGATCAAGAAAAAAAAGAAAACAGAAAATTCCAAAATCACAAATGAGCAAGAGAACCAAAGTCCAATATTTTTGCTTGCTGTAATAGACTTGAAAAAAAAAAAAAAATTGCATCTGATAAACCAAAGCTTCCCCGGAAAGTTCATTTACATGAACCAAATCTGGTGACTCATTCAATCATATGTAGCAAAACTGGACTAATACAACTCAGCTTTAGTGGAAGACTACCTGCTCCAGAAAGCATAACGTACATAGCCCTCCTAACTGATTGAAGGATATATCAACCACAATATTTTGCACAAGGCACTTTACAAGCTTAACCTGCCGCCAGAAAACACAAAATTCTTTACTGAGGACAACTAAAATTAAGTAAATATGAATAGAAACAAAGAATAATCTCATAAACACACACGCATTTCCTAAAGGTTTACAGGAAAAGCAATTAAAGGACATACTAGCGATGAAACAGAAATTTTTAATGGACATGAATACTAAGTGATACCATGAATACTAAGTTATACCGATTGTTTAGTAGTTAAAATCCATGTAGTTAAGTCAGTAGGTTTGAAGATAACTAATTATATGAAATAGAAAATGTATGAACAAATTTACACCTCTTAAAATATTGTATTTGCAGGGCTTTATTTGTATGCAGCAGATGTGAAATTATGTCAAAAGATTGTTGAATCACATACAGTTGTGATAACATAACAGCTAAAATGGATGCTGTGAAGCAGTATGACTGCTCCATCAGAATACCCACATAAAAGAACACTGACACCAAGCGAAAAAAAAAACTCTGATCAGCTCTCAACTCACTCGTTTAAACCAATTAATGTCCTTATGCTACTACAGTAAATTCTGAACATATCCCCTCCTTACTCCACTCACATAACAACCAATTAACATATTCTCTTAGCTAGATACCAAAGCCACCTATCTTATGGAAAGAAAGGTATGCCAGAGAAAAGCCAGGCAAGCAATAATAAGCCAGCAAACATGGTCTCGCTATAAGGTTTGCCTATGTAAGAAATTTCACGTTTCATCCATCCTCTCTAGTCTCTACATTGTTAATTGGTCCATTCTCACAACATCCCTAATAGAAAGTCTCAATTAAATATGATGAGCTTTATGACATTTCATGCAAGGGGATCAGGGATTAGACGAGGGCCTCACTGTTTGATCCATGTTGTGTGCATCTAGACGGTGCACACAAACTATAAATATGAACCAAAGGGTGCAAGTCAAAGCGAGTAAGTGCAGACTGTTTTATCTTTTTCCCTTTTCTTTTGTTTATGGTTTCTTCCTGCCATAATAACCAAAATTCTTTAAGCACCATTAATGTGAATAGTTTCCCCCAGGGTATTCCCATCGATTTTGGGAAGAAAAGATTTATTCATGGATAAACTTAAATAAAACTGCATAGCAAAAATAAAATTGATGGATGCGTTTAAGCAAATAAACAAATGAGACCACTTACACAACCAATGATATCTAATATGACACAGGGTAAAACCTACAAACCTCAGCCCGAATTAACTGCACATCCTTCACCACAAACTCAGCAGCCATATTGTGACCTTCACTTTCAAGAACAGCACAGACATCATTGGCCAGTGACTCCTCACTATTTAGACCACCAAAAGCAGTCAGATCAATATCTCCATCCGGGAGATACGTCTTCAGAGGTACTGATCCAAACGGGAACACCTGAAACGAATTTCAACTTTCGTAACTTTGACATTGTCACAGCATCTCAGAATTCGGTACCAAACCATAATGTGGAATGACAACAAAACCCAAATAATCTGATCAGAACAAACCTACAAGCACACTAATCTCTCAAACAGACACTACCCAAACCCGATAGGCCAAGTTGGTTGCGTAATCATACAGTCACTCTATCAATTCAATTCACAGTAAAACGTAACTCCATGAGCTGCAAACTAATTGCGATTCAATCAACTGTATAATTACAGACTCAAAATCAAAGTCGTCCAAGCTTTCGGCAGCGGACAAGCTATACTTAAAAGCCAAAATTCAAGGCACATTTTCATCACCACACGAAAAACGAGCTCTTCCATTCACAGAAAAACATAGGGTTTTTCACTAAATTCAAGTTGAAATTGAGATATAAGGGGCATGGTGTGTATAGGTATGAATGCTGACCTTGCAAACAAGACAACCTCCAATGAGCCTCTGGACGTAATCAATGACGGCCTTCCTTCTCCGCTCGGAGACGTGAGTAGGCTGGACCTGAGCTATAACCCCCTGCGTCGCCTCCTCCGCTCTCCGCCAGTACTCCCTCTGATTGGTTGAAATTGAAAACACGGACGAAGAAGACGAGGTCAGCCTCTCCTCCGAAACGACGCCGTTTGGCTCAGGCGACCAAGGCCTAAGATCGCCCATCAAATTTTTTTAGAATTTCTCGAACAAAAAAAAACAAGGAATTTCCCTCACGCGGCGGCAGCCCATCGAATAGGCATTTACGACGGCGAGGAATCGAGTTGGGGGAAGGCGGAATGGGGCTTTGATCTCCGGCGATCAGAGGTTGGGCGGTTTGGGACAAAACGGCGGGGTGATTAGAATGAAACGACTTGGGGATTTCCGGGTGGAAGATGCAGTGGTTTTTTTTTTCTTTTCTTTTTTTTGGTTCTGAAAAAAAAATCCCAAACTGCTTACTAAGTGGGTTGTCGATTTTATGTTGGTATTAATATTTTCGGATTCTTCCTATAATTTCTTTTTTCTTTTCTTTTTGTGCCTACAAAACACAGAAACGCATCCGTCGTTGTTGTGTTTTTCTTTCGTTCCCACCGCTACTCTTTTGTTTTTCTTACACTATTGAGAGGAAACGGTGTTCATTTTACTCCCCATGTTAATCTGACTAGTTGAACGTGAGAGACGGCGGTGGAACTTGGAAGAGAGATGAACAACGACCAAAATAGAATGAGGAAATTTAGGATAGAAATTTGATAGAGAGATCGCAGACTGAATTTTGCTAATTTAAAATCAATGTATGGGTCTAAGTCGGTTGATTTTACTTTGCTATCTTGAGTAGAGATAAGAGAAAACATCCGTATTTATTAGATACACACCCCCTAATTTTTGTTTTTCCATATTCTTCTTTAAACTACCTCTTCTACCCTTTTTTAATTAAGAAAAATTTATTTACACATATCTAATTACTTGATACTGAAAACCTAATACAATTTATATGACATTCCATGTACGGCCATCACTCACTTCATGTTCTTCTAGTTTCAAAGAAGGTGAGAACGCAAAGGTTCTGGAGTGAGGCTAAAGGAGCAAATATACAATTGACTTTCACAACTATAATCAAACTATCATACAAACACAATTAATAGAGTGAGGAATTTAGGGTGTACTTGTTGTTGTCAACATTTGTTTAATAATCTATCAAACATATTATTTAGGGTTAAATATTTGTTACTCTCTGTACTTTGCTCCATAAAACAGTTCAGTCCCTCACCTTTTAAATTAAACAAGTTAGTCCTTATTCTCTCGTATTCTCACACAACAAGTCCAAAATGACTATTATACCCCTAACTTCCTTTTTTTTTCCTCTCTCTTTTTTTCTCTCTTTTTATTTTTTTAATCCTTTTTTTTTCCTTCTTTTCTCTCTCTATCTCTCTCTCTCTCTCTCTCTCCGTCTCTCTCTGTTTTTTTTTAAGAGGAGGAGGAGAAGAAGAAGAAACAAAAAAGAAAGGAAAATTAAAAGAGATAGAGAACAATTAAAAAAAATTGAAAAAAAAGATGAATGAGGGTATAATAGTCAATTTAGGTCTGTTGAGGACCTATTGTGTGAGAATTAGAGAGAATAAGGACTATCTAGTTTAATTTAAAAGGCGAGGGACTGAACTGTTTTTCAGGCAAAAGTTTGAGGATACATCCTATTATTTATATATGAAGATTGAAACCTAAAGATGGACTCTATTCCATTCAATTTCATTCAACAATCTGAACAACTTGCAACATCAAAGGTGGGTGGTATGGTAGAGGTGATGCGAGAACGAGGTGGACGGTGGTCGATTTAATGAATTGATGTGGTGCTTTTAATTGTTTTAAAAGATGAAGTTTAAAATGAAAATTGGATAAAAACATGTAAATAGATATGTGTAAATAAAAGTTTCCTAATAAGAAAGAAGGCAGAAGAGGAAGTTAAGGAATATGATGGGGAAAAAAAATTATGGGTGTGTATCTAGTAAATAGGGATGTGTATATAAAACTTCTCTACAGATAAAGGAAAAAAAAAACATGCCAAACTATATATGTATCACTTTTATGGTTACAAATTTGCACCCATATATTATGTGAGAAATGTTAGCTACCTTCCCCTTTCAACCTTTCTCACTCAATAAATTACATGCGGATTCCACTACCACTTTAAACTCAATATTTATTACATTAAATAACTAATTCTATTTTTTTTTCATGTTTGCCCTTCTAATAAATGTCTTACATTTTGTTTTTTCTTTCTATATTTTACTTTGACTTTGTAGGATGTTTGATTTATTTTGCATTTCTTTTTTTCTTAATTAATTTGACATTTTTTTAATTGTTATTTTGAGAATTTGGGTTGTGGTTTTTTTTCTTTTCTTTCTGGGTTACCTATCTTCCCTTTCTCTCAAATCTTTCCTTATTTCTTTTTATTTCTCTAGCATCCATTATGAAACCCATTCCCCATTTATAATCTTCGTCCAATCAAATCTTTCTTTATCTCTTTCTATTTCTGTAGCATCCACTCTTAAATCCATTCCCATTTTTTAATCTTCATTCAATTTCATTCCTTCGGTGGGGGAAATATATTTTGCAAACTATGGGCAGAATGTAAAATATGAACAAGATCGACAACATATTATTTTTTAAAAATTGAAAAGAAAAAAGAACTAAACTAAACTCAAAAAAGAATAGAAGGATCAAGCACAAGTGCAGAATCAAACCAGATCAATATTTTAACAAAAGATAAAATTAAAAACTCTGATTATGAAATGGAGATCTAAAAACAAAATTGATAGGAAACTAAAGAATATTGAGAGAGAGAGAGAGAGAGAGAGAGAGAGAGAAATAATTTGGGGCACAATCTGGGAGTTTAATATAGGGGGAGGATTCATAGAATAATTTCCAGTTTAATATATATATATATATATATATATATATATATATATTTTTTTATGAAAATTTTATTGTGAGTTGGTACTAGGGATTCATTGGAAAAACAAAATTTCATGAAACTCATAAAAGAAAACAAAAAACTCAGTAAAAAGTTATAAATGCAAAAAAATATATAAAAAGATTGTAATGGCCTAAATGGCAGACATGGAAAAAATAGAATTAGTTATTCAATGAATCAATGCGATAAATATAGAGTTTAAAGTGGTAGTGGAATCCACGTGTCATTTGTTGAGTGGGGAAGGTTGAAAAGAAAAGGTAGAAGGGGGAGATAACCAGCGTTCCTATTTGTTGGCTTCAATTCAAGTAAAACTTAGAAGTAAAAACAATCTAAATCATATAGACCCAAATGAAACCCTATTGTTGACAAACAATCAAGTATCATGTGTCGACATTAATGGTCTCGATTTCTAAACTATTTACCGAACCAAACAGTGACTAGAAGAAGGGACACAAATAGAATCTAGGATGCCCTATCAAGGGTCTACATAGGAAGAGAAGTGCAGAAGATGGATTCCTAAATAATGAATAGATAGTTACCTTCAAGGTTCAACAATGGATTTATTAATTGTAAGCAATTTGATCCAAATGCTTAACCACGTTGTTTGGGAAGTACGATCGATGTGGACAATGATTACTTCCAAGATTCCAACTCCGCACTATCATTTCAACAATTGGATAACTATCTAATGAATTCTATAGATATTTATGGACATATTCTAATGATATTTCTTATATTCATCATACATCATGCAAACGATATAAATACACTTCAATTAGTCATTTAGCATATGTAACGTGTTGGGAAAAGTATCTTTGCATTCGGAGCGTTTTCCCAATTGATAAAGAAGCTAGGCACCGAATACAAAGAAATACTACTTCAATAAGTTAACTAATAGTTAAGTATCTCGTTGTTGTTAGAACAAAATTTTTAAAGGAGAGTAGATGAGATCAACTATTATTAATTTTGTTACAAATAATCTCGCTTAGATGGACGAGCGAGAAATTTTTTATTTTTTTTGGTTAGAAGAGAGAGGAAAATTACAAGAACAAACCCTAGGACAAAAAAGCTAAATTGATCTTAATTAAAGGCACTCATCACACTCTCTTGGACCTAAATTTCACGCACTCATCACGAAACTGAGGCAAAAGTTAGGACAACCCGGCCCACCTTTGATTATTGGGCCTGAACAAAATGACCCCGACCCGGTTGACATTTCTGTTCACAACCACTTCGTCTCCAAGCTCGAGTCTTCAACTCGAAATTTCGAACCTTTAGAATTTCAGAGCGGTAGAAATCACAGAGAGTGATGGCGGGAATCGGAGGGAGATTGATTCTCTCTCAATTGCTTCTGATTCTCTTGTCTTTATCCATCCCCAGTTTCTCTGTTGCTTACAGAGCAGGTGACACCGTCCCCATGAGCAAGATGGGCCTGTACCACTCTGTGCGTACTCTCTCTCTTCTTCTTCTTCTCTCTGTGAAACCCTAGATTCAATTAGGGCTCAATTTTAATGGGTTTGGGTTGAATTTGATATTTTTCAGATGAAAACCGACTGGCACGACATGATCGGTCGACATTGCCCAATCTTCGCTGTGAATCGTGAGGTAAAGCTCTTCGATTTTATTTTTGTTTCAGCAAATTAGGGTTTGATTTTGGGGTTTATGGGTTTGGTTTATTGTTGTTGTGTGTGAATTTGTAGGTGTTGGTTCCTATTGGGAAGCCGATGGGTTACACTGGCGCTGATGCCTACAAAATGTGAGTATATAAGTAATGCTGATTATAAAGTTCAACAATTTCGAGCTTTGAAGTTTTCAGTACAACTTAGTGTAACCTGTGCTTTAGGGTTGAATGTGGAAAAACTGAAGTCTACAATGTTATAAAGACTAATAATTTTTCTAAGCATTTCTTTTAAAGGTTTTGATTTATATGGAAAATTGGGTTTTTAATTTTTTTTTTTTTTTTATGACTTGGTTTTGCTAAGCTGTATTGCATTGAGACTGAGGAGAAGCTTTAGAAAGAAGCCTTCGATTGTAATTTTTGCTTTTGTAGATTATTTAAATTATGGTCTTTTGGAATTGATAGTTATGACATTTCCTAAGCCTTACCGATTTTCATGCAGATCATTTCAAGTTGGGAGAGAAAAGTTTTTGATTCCATGGCTTTATCTGATAAATCGTAAAAGCTCAGAGGTTCCAATGATTGATGTGCATTTGGTATGTCCTGTTTATGAGGATTTCAACATTAATTTACTGTGCCATCCTCTTCTTTTTTTTTTTTTTTGACATGTGCTATGCCATCCTTTTAAGCAAAGAGAATATAGTGAGACGTATCTGTAATTTTTTTATCTGAGTAATCTGTTATGCAATACAGAGATACTCCGGAAGTGATTTGCATGGTGTCACCGCTAAAGTTGTGGATATGCCTCACCACTGTATGTACTGCCATTTCGCTCATTCTTCAATATGGCTTAATAATTTTTGCTTTTCATAATGAATTCAGCAGGACACTTGGAAGGGCTTGTCTTTCTTTTTTATTTATTTATCTTGTTTTAAGCGAATTACCTTCACCACTTGGGTCAGTCCAGAAATGAATCATAGTCCCTATCACTTGTTTTACCAGAGGAATAGAACTCCCTACTGTCATTGTTAAACTTTGGAAAAGGAAAGGCACAAATAATTGTACGATTTAACTTTTATCTGGCTTGAACGGTTCATTTCATAGTTGGATTCTTATGTCGTGTGCTCCTGTGCAGATGTAGAAATTCATCCAGATATTCGTAAACAATTTTGGGATCCACAGAACTGGCCAAAGCATGTGCTGGTCAGATATACATGGTTAGTATTGACTTATCTTTTACCGTTTGCTAATTAGATTTGATTTTATAGTCGACAAAACTATCTGCTGGATAAAGGGAAAAGAAGAAGAGACAATTCTTATTCCTATAGGATTCATGATTTCTTGTATTTGCTTCCTCCTCCAATAGATTTTCTTTATGTATGGCATAAATAGGATTTATACTTTATCTTTCATTCAATTCCTTCTCACAAAACCAACATATTCTTTATGTATAGCATTCTTATGCTTTGACTTTGTGTAAATTATATACCTTTCTTTCCTTGTAAATTGAGGGCTTGGGTAAAGTTATTGTGTCTCTGGAAGATCCTTCGACACCTGTGTGTTGATGTAGATGATGGTTATAGATATTGTTGGACAGTCCTGCTGAACCATTCAGGGTAGCTGTTTGGTAGATTATGATGTTACCCTTGTGGTCTTCAGTTAATAAATGTGATTATCTGCATGCTGTTGTACTCATATGCTAGGATGGTATAGATGTCAAATAAGTACAAGTTTTTTTTAGTAATTTAAATTATATATTATTAACTTTAAAGAAAATTTTCGAGCTTTATTTCAATTATGGTTTGAATAAATCCTATGAATCCAGATTTTGGACTAGCCTTAAATTGTGAGATTATTTTTATGTGTGCATACAGGGAGGAACAATCAGAGATAGACGTGGCTTCTGGATTTTACGTACTATTTGGATCAGGTTAGAATCTGTGTTTGATCTAATTGAGTAATTTGTCCCTAATGATTCTTGATCCCATATTCAACCTGACAGTTTAGAGAGCATATAATATCTTTGAGTGTTCAACCCAGTAATGAGCAGTACATAAATTTGATGAGTGGCGTATAGATGTAGAGCTTTTCTGACACAATAGCTACTTATGTTCATGCATCCAACAGGTCTCACACTCTCTTTTATTCTCTCAATATACGTCTTGCAATCATCACGGGACAAATTTGCGAGGTAAATCTTAAAATATTTGGGTATTTTGTTGACTAGAAACTAAACTTCACAAAGTACCAAAATTTCAGTCACTGTTGGTGTGGATATTAATGCTTTGACTAACCTGTTTCCCTGTGAATGCAAAGCATTTTGTTATACAGGTTTGTGATGGAGAGAGTTGCAGAAAGCAACATGCCTGCTGGAGGTGTGGCAAAGGTTGAATGATATATAGAAACCCTCGAAAGCTTTCACTACATGTCTGCATCTACAACTCAATGTTATAGAGAAATGAATTTGGTTGGGGGAGGAGGTATGTCACAGTGAATGCATCTTATTACCTGAATTCGCTCAAGAAGAGTGAAATCCAAGCTATGTAGAAGTCAGCAGAATGAAACCCAAATCCTGGAGACTTGGACAGAGTTAAACCTAGTCAGTGTTTTTTTTTTTTTTTTGAAAAGGTCAGGGTGGTTTTTAAATAGTCTAGATTGATCTGGTACTGTTACAAACATATCTGTAAACTCTCACAGATGTATCTTAGGGAAGACAGTTCACAATGCTAAGCAGATGGTTTTTAATTGTGGTTTCTTTGATAATGCTGTAGTAAATTCATCAAAGGGTGACACTTAACATCACCGGTTGATCCGTCCAGATCAAGCGAGTTGATGTGAGATAATTATAAGGTTCAATATTCTTGATGATCTCTGGGTAGTTTCCAGTGTTGACACTACTCATGTAGTCATGTTGAAGAGCTCATAGTGTTGAATGACGAAGTTGGAGGTGGATAAGATCATATCTGGACTTGGAAGCGCATTGAATAGTTGTATGTTGAATATTCGATGCGTTTCAAATTTTACACTTTCAAGTTTCAATACAAATAGTCATGCAAATCTAACTAAAACAAAAGTTTTTTTTTTTTGGGGGGGTGTTCAATCAAGAGTCTATTAGATTGTTTTGGATTTTAAAAGTATATAGGTATTCAATTCGGGTTTTAAAAAGTCTTTTAACATTCAATGAATATTTTAAAAAGTCATTCTAATTCTGATGGTATTCAAAACTCCAATGACTTTTAAGGATTCTATTAGATGATGGATTGTGAAGGATTCTAGAGTGTTTGGTATAAATATCAAACTCTATAAGAAATCCGGCCTCTAGACGTGAGATTGTGACATCTTTCTTTTTCTCTCCTAGATAAAAAACAGTACGTAGAAGATGAACTGACGATGAACTATATCTACAGCCTTAGACGATGTTAGGGGTACCTCTGCTTGGGTGGCCAACCACTCTTGCCACATCATCGTCAACTCCTCATGTATGTTTCTATTGCGTTCTCACAGCCAAGGGGCCGTCTTCTTTTCCAATCTTGTTAATTCTCTCTTTTTGAATGTGGGAAGGGATTAAGAAAGTGGCAGAGACCATTGACGAAGGTGAACTGGGATTTCAAAGGGATTCACTATTTTGACATTGGGCCTCACTTGTTCAATACCTATTTGTGTTGGATTCTTTAAAAGTTTAAATCTTTGCTTTTGGCCAGGTACTTGATATATCAGATAAATTCTCATTCTTTCATTATTTTGAGGTCTATTTATGGATGACTATAGGACTTGAAGTATGAATTATTGGTTCTGGACTCTGGAGTTTGTTTTTTTCTATGTTAATTATCATTATTTCTTGAATAATGGAGTACAAGAGTACAATGGTGGTCTCCTCTGTGAATCATACCACACGTCTTAAAAGAGGGCTTCCCCTGTGAAGTCCTGTCACTCATGTGTTCCTATATGTAATTATTTATGATATCTTCCTTTTACCAAATACCACACAAGTCTCTATTTTATTTGTACAAATTTTTACATAATGAGACTTCAAAAGTCCATGAAGTTATCGCATCTTTTTCCTGATTGAACAATCGTATAGATAAGTTTCATTTACTTTTCACTTTTTAGATATATTATTAATTTCCTATGATACGAAAAAAAAAAAAAGGCAAAGGGAACTGATCTTTTGTTTCTCGACATCTTAAGATGTTTGTGGTCTATTGTTGTCTTTTTGTCATTTACTTGGCTTAATACTCAATAGTCTGGTAAGCTTGTATAGGGTAGCTATTAAAACAAACATCACCTATTAGAATACTACTCCTTTCTCTTTGATTTGTTGGATGGGTAGCATCCAATTAAGTTGGTCAATTATGTTGATAGAAGGTCTCATAGTACTTATCACAGATTATCGTAATTAAATGTTACATTGTGCTTGTAGGAGAACATTTAGATTGGTTAGAATACTCGAGTTCCTTATGAAGTAAATTTAAGTAGCTTTGCCTTTGTGTGTTTAAATTCAAGATGGTTAAAAAGGGGGGTTACGGGGTTAATTTTTTGTTGTTGTTGAGTAAATAGATAACTTCATTAATTTATCCATGGCCAGAAAGCATGTACATCAGATGCTGTCTCATACCAAACTCATAAATGGCACAAGCTACCGAGCAAACGACAGGTGACCCTCACTGTTAACACATACACTCACTTACTGAGCCTAATCATATGAACTCAAGTCCAAACTATCTAAATTCTTGTATTAGCAATTACAGCCGCCTAGAGACCTCAATTGGTGTACGCCTAGAGAAGCCAAACTTAAATAGCAGAAGACCATAATACAGATGCTAGGCCGAGAGACACTAAATAGTGCAATCAAACCAAACATCATGCCCAAGTCTCCAGGGTCCCAAATCCAAGCCCATAAAGAAATCTGACCTAACAGAAAAATGAAGTAGGCCACAGCAGCCCAGCCCAATCTTCTGAAAGCAAGATCTGATATGGGCACCCAGAGCCGGGCACCCAGACATGGCCACCGTCCGTCAGCTACCCTCAGCTTCATCTGCTTCCAGCAAAGCCATCGAAGGACACGCCAACAGCCTCCCTGAATTAAGGATCCGATCAGCCAAGCCATCGACTTGGGTATCAAAACCATCGCTGACCACATCGCCGGTGCAACTAGTAGTCCCACACCCCTCTGCACTACCGCAACAAACAACCCAGTACTGCCATCAAATATCCTCCAATCACTGTAAGAAGGAACGTGCCGCCAGAGCCCAAACCCGGATCTCCTCCCTTGATCACTGCAACATCCCTGCCACGGGCACAACTTGAACCAGAGGCAAGCAACGAGAGCAGCCAAGCACAAGGTGGCCTTCGGTTCCTCAAAGCGAAAATTGGAGCGATTTGGTAGAGGGGATAGCCTCCCTGGAAGCCGCCGAAAAGAAGTGGCGCTAGGTTTTCGAGAGAAAAAACTCTCGACTCTCTTCATGTTTATGTTTTCTTCTCTTTCTCTTCTTTTGTTTTTGGGGTTACGGGGTTAATAAACACAACTGAGGTGATGAAACTAGTTAATACATATGCAAGAATATTCAACCAGGTACATGCACTCTTATTTTTACATCTAGGAAGCTTGACGAGGAGGCTAGGAATGAAAGCAAATTCTAAGAGAGGCACGATATATCCAATCACCAATATGTGGTGCAAAAGTTGAATTTTATTCAAGGCATAAAAGAAAATATTTGAAGTATATGAACTTATCAAAATCCAAACAAATTTTGCTAATACAATATATTAGAATATGTACAAATCTATCTGGAGTTATAATAATCCGTGGATTCTGTATCCGTGGATTCTACAGAATCCACGGATTATAAAAAGTCAAATAGAATAATTTAAAATCTAGATTGAATACACCCCCTTAAACTTCAAATTGTTAAACCCTGAAAATACAAATGAGAAAACAAACTTGAAAATATCTTGAAGAACAAGTAAACAACCTGCATCATGTCCTCAATTTTGTGATTGTGCCTGATTCCCCAATAACAATCATATTTTTATTTAATAAATTAATTATGTCACTTGTGTTCAAGTAAATCCCTATTTGCGTGTCTGGCCCAAACTCTAGGTTACTTGACCAAGTGGTAATAGGGTTTTAATTAGAGAGAATCTCGGAGAATATCTTAGAGATATCCATTCAATGTATGATTATCTTTCCTTGTACAATTCAGATTCTATGCATTGTAATCATCTATATAAAGAGGCCTATATTATTAAAGAGAATACACAACGATTTTCTCTCAAATATCGTTTCCTTAAAACACGTTATCAGCACGAAGCCCTAACCCTGAAACCCTAAAAAAACTGCAGCGGCCCTGCAGCCGCGACCTCGCGACACTGTGACACATAGATCCCGCGAGCACACCTTGCATCTACTGCCCCCACAGCTCTACACTCGCTCGCTGCCCCGGCAGCTCCTACACCCCCCCTGCGCTCGCTGCTCCAAGCGTGCGAGCTCTGCATCCACTGCCCCTGCAGCACTCGCAAGCCTTGCTTGCCTTTTGCCTCCGCAAATACTCGCCTTTCCCAGCGCACGCTCGCCTTCCTTACAACAGCATCGAGAGGCCCCGCAGTAGCCCTGCAGTAGCGCTGAGCGGCCCTACAGCAGCTCTGAGCGGCCCCGCAGCATCCTTGCAGCTGTCCCACAATAGCCCCTGCCAAGATCTGTCGAGCTCTCGTGACTTAGCGAATCCGCGACCCCGCGACCTCGACTCAGAGAACCTCGTGACTTCTTGAATCCGCGACTTTGCGACCCAGCGACCTAGACTCTGCTAACCTGTGACCCCGCGACTCAGTGATTCCGTGACCCTCGTAACTCCGCCCTGTGACCCCGCGACCACGCTGAAATCCTACAAGTTTGCTTGCTTGCACTAGGACTAAAGCTCGTCTCCAAATCCTACGACAAGGACCAAATACGTTCTACAATCCTGAGAGGTAAAATTTTCTAAAAATTCCTGTTTTTGAAGTTTTTATTATTTTTCTCTTCTTTTGTCAGGGACTTGCAACCTCCCTTCTTCTAACCCTATTTCTTCTTCATAGGGGAGATCAAAAGCCGAACTGTGGGGGTTCGTGCTCACTCCAAGCTTAGAGCTTGTAGAGTCCTCCAAACTTAGAGTTTGTTGAGATAAAACAATCGACCACAAACATCATTGTTTCAATCTAATCAATTCCCTCTTGTAATCAAATATCTTGGAAGCGACTACGCTCGGAAATTCCTAATTTCTTGGAATCGACTACGCTCGTAAATTATGTATGTTTTCGTGGTAGCTTTTTTCGCTCTGAAACTAACCCAAATTTCTTGTTCTCTTTTAGGATGAGTAACCAGAACAAATTGGACTCTGCTCCATTGGGAACAACTGGCTCTGGATATCACAGGTAGGTTCGTGATGTCCGCCAACATCTCATGGCAGATGGAATCCTGGATACGATTCTCGAGCCTTGCCAGGACGTGCTAAATGTTGAGCAAGCTCAAGCTTTGGAAGCAAATAGAGTAGCCTTAGAGGCAAATAAGGCGAAAACCATCTTCCTAATGACTCGTCATAAGGATGATTCGCTCTAGTATGAGTGTATGAATGAAAAAGACCCCAGAAGGCTGTGGGTCTCACTCGAAGAAAGATTTGGCAACGTCCGTGACTCCATGCTTCCTGACCTAAAAGTGAGATGACATATCCCCCGCTTATGTGATTTCAAGTCAGTTCTTGACTATAACTCGGAAGCACTTCGCATTCAATCCTTAATGGAATTATGTGGTAAAGAAATCACAAATGCGATGTTGATTGAGAAGACTCTCTCTACCTTCCCCGTCTCTGCATTAATGGTTGCTAAGAACTATCAAATCGATGTTACTGCAAGACGGATCACAAGGTTTCATGAGCTCATTAGAGCTATGAATGTCGCAGAAAAGCATGACAACATCCTTGTGAAGAACTATAATTAGAGATCCGTGGGAACATAGCATATTCTAGAATCCAATTATAGTCGCGCCCCAAAGAGAAGGTGCCAAGAGCGAAACCCTAATCTTAGGGATACATTTGGACATTCTGGTCCATATATATAATCGCTCTATTTGGAAAGGTAACCGCCAAAATAGGCGAACACGGAACCGAAGAGGTCAACATGGATAGAGAGGGGGAGCAACGCCTCTGGCCATGTTGGTGGCGCCACCAACACTAAGAGTCATCTAAATGACGCTTTGAGAGCGCCTCAATCAATGGAGTTTGAGCAAAGAGATGTATGTTCTCGATATGGAGTGTCTAATCATTGGGCACACATTTGTAGAGCTCGTGAAGAAATTGTCACCGCCTACAAAGTACATTGTGAAACAAGAGATGCTCACTATGTGGAACAAGAAGATCAAGAAGATGATCTAGAGTGAAGGGTTAAAAAGTAGAAATCTGGCTGGGATCAATAGATAGCCAATTTTGTCTGAGTCTTTATTTTTCCAAGAGATGTAATAGGCAATTGCCATATACTTTGTAGTAAATGCCAATGGTTTAGTTTTTCTTCAAAGTAAGCTCACCCAGAGTAAGTGTGATGTCTAGGAAGGTTATGAGATTAGAGGTACTTAAGCGAGTCTTGCTCCACCGACATCTCTCTACTCACCTGGTCACATTTATTTTGGAATTACGGAAAGAAGTTAGACGATTACCATTTATTTTCTTTGGTCAAAGAGACAATGATGTAACTCTGTTGGCTTATGAATAAAATTTCGAGTTCTTCTCATGATGACTTAATTTTGATTCTGAGCATATTACTTTTGTGACTATGATGGCTGGGTCATCAATATTAATTCAAGGACATAGAATAGCCCAAGTTCCCTTTGCCAAATGGCACCTTGATTACTGTCGCAAAAACTCTCTACGCTCCTAGGGCAAATCACACCTATGAATTACCAACGGATTCCATGTGAAAACGCATGTAGAGAACGAAAATGATTTCCTTTGCAATACCTCTAATGATTGCAAACACATCTTAGAGAAGTTTAAGTATCTTTCTAGTGAACTTTATGTCACTATTCGAGCAATTAAATCCAATAAAGTTATGAGAGAAGATCTCTTGGATTTAGACACATATTGGCTTTGTCACGACAGGATAGGTCATCCTGGTCATGATATGATGATCCGACTACTAAAGACTTCACATAGACATCTTTTCTATCGAGCGAAATGAAGCATGAATCAAAAGTTTATCTCTGGACTAAGTGTGACCGATACTGCTGCCTAGGGCACAGCCTCCGTCCACCACCAGCCTAGGGCTGGCACAGTCCTTATTCATGACACCATGGATAGCGTTCATCATAATGATGGTGCCCCAGGTGATGCTGCAATCACCAACTTGCTTCAAATAGAATTTCAGACGCTCATGCCTAACCAAAATTCTCATTAGTTGCTTCAAAAGCCTCTCGCTCGTTTTACAAAAGTCATTCCTTAGGAGAATTAGGACTAAGACCATCCTATGCAAAGGATATGAAAATACATAGAATCCGTGGGGATTCTGTGGACTGATTCAACCAACTTGGGACGTTTAAATATCTCATGATGTTGGTTGACACGCAAACACGCTGGTCATGTGTTGTGCCATTGTCCACTTGTAATGCTGCTTATGCTATACTCCTAGCACATACCATATGACAACGGGCTCATTCCCCTGATCATCCTATTGAAAAAATTGGATTTGACATTGCTAGAGAGTTTACATCGAAGACTTTCGATGGTTATTGCAACAGGACTGATGTTGGACATCATATTCTCATGTACATACCCAAATGGTCTCGCGGAAACGACTACGATGGTATTCCGGACATTGGTAACGCCCACCAATCTCCTTACATCCGCTTGGGGTGATACAATATCGCATGCAATTATGCTAATTCGTCTACGACCAACCACCACTCAATCTACCTCTGCGTTACAGCGAGTGACTGGGTACAAGCATTGTACTTACGCATATTTGAGTGTGCTATTTATGTGCCAGTTGCACCGCCACAGTTCTCTATGATGGGTCCTTATAGACGAATGGGCAACTAGGTTGGATTTGAGACTCCAACAATCGTCCACCACTTAATGCCCTTACCAGGCGATCTCATTACCACTAGATTTGCAGGTTGTCACTTTGATGAGACAGTCTTTCAGTTGTTAAGGGGAGATCAGAACACGAATGTTTAACATGAACGACATGAATTATCGTAGTCTGCCCCCACTATGTCTCATCTCAATCCTCGTTAAAGTGACTAGATCACACAAATATGTTGCAAACATGCCTGCAAGGATTGACGTCTCTACAAGAGGACGTAGCGCCACCCTACACGGAGGTAGGCATGGCGCCAACGCCATAGAGAATGGCACTTTGGCGTTGTAGGCCATGGTCCCAGTTAGGATGCGTGGGAGGCCCGTGAGTTCGAAGGATACTTTGGCACATTCCAATCCTTTGATCATCGATACTCAAAATCAGTCTCATGAGCATCTTCCGTGTTAGGGTTATCGTTGGGGGACACCTTAACGTTAGAACCTATTCCTGAGAATATAGAGCTCTATGAAAATTACACGGGTGTACATGAGACGTGGGATATAAACTCCATCATAATTGTTGATGTAGTTGCACATTCCATTGCGCATGAGTTTGTTGAGTCCGATGATATCGAACCACTCTTCGTTGATGAATGAATGCCAACGTAAAGAGATTTGGTCTAAATGGAAAGATGCGATCCAAGTTAAGTTGGATTCTCTAACGAATAAGAAAGGTCTTTGAGCCGGTGATGCCAACACCTCCTAACATAAAACCTATTTATGCGACACTCCTAGCACATATCATACAACAACGGGCTCACTCCCCAGATCATCCTATTCCATCAATTGGACTTGACGATGCTAGAGAGTTTACATCGAAGACTTTCGATGGGTATTGCATTGGGACTGATGTTGGACATCATATTCTCATGTACACACCCAAATAGTCTCGTGGAAACTATTACGATGGTAGTCAGGACATTGGTAATGCACACCAATCTCCTTATATCCTCTTAGGGTGATCCAATATCACATGCAGCTATGCTAATTCGTCTACAACCCACCGCCACTCAATCTACCTCTGCGTTACAGCTAGTGACTGGGTACGAGTATCGTACTTACGTACATTTGAGTGAGCCATTTTTGTGTCAATTGCACCGCCACAGTGCACTATGATGGGTGGGCAACTACATTGGATTTGAGATTCCAACAATCGTCCGCCACTTAATGCCCTTGCTAGGCGATCTCCTTACCGCAAGATTTGCGGATGTCACTTTGAGGAGACAATCTTCCCATCGTTAGGGGCACTCTAGCGTTATTGGCCATGGCCCTAGTTAGGATGTGTGGGAGGCCCATGAGTTCGAAAGATACTTTGGCACATTCCAATCCTTTGATCATCAAGACTCAGAATCCGTCTCATGAGTATCTTCAGGGTTATGGTTATCATTGGGGGACGCCTCAACGTCAGAACATATTCTTGAGAATATAGAGCTCTATGAAAACTACACTAGTGTACCTGAGCCATGGGATAGAAACTCCATCATAACTGATGATGTACTTGCTAATTTCGTTGCACATGAGTTTGTTGAGTCAGATGATATCAAACCACGGTCCGTTGATGAATAAATGCCAACGTAGAGAAATTTAGCCCAAATGGAAAGATACGATCTAGGTTAAGATGGATTCTCTAACGAAGAGGAAGGTTTTCTAGCTAGTGATGCCAACACCTCCTAACATAAAACCTATTGACTAATGGGTCTTCGTTAGAAAGCGTTATGAGAAAAAGAGATGGAAATCTCGCCTTATGGCGCAAGGCTTCTCACAAAACGCCATGGAATCGACTACGATGAGACATATTCTCTCGTAATGGATGTCATTGCACTTCACTACCCTGTCAGTTTGGTAGTTTCCGAGTAATTGAACATGCAGCTTGCAAATGTGGTCACTACGTATCTCTATGGGGATCTCGATACGGAATATACATGAAGATTTATGGTGAACTTCATTTACCCAAGTCAAGTCTCTCTAGACCACGGAGCGGTTTACAAAGAGGTTGAAACGCTTACTAAAGTGACTACTTGATTGGGAAGGGATATGCCCGCGCGTTTCCATAACAAGTTTCGGATTCTATCGCGGTTCATGTTGGACATGATCTTCATTGGAAGCCCTAAAAGAGTTCAGGGAAATCGCTGAACACTTAAAATCCGAGTTTGAGATGAAGGATTTAGGGAGAACACGATTATGCCTCGGTTTGGAACTTGAGCATCGTGTTGATAGATGCTTAGGCATTTTGACAAGATCAAGCCTTCAAGCACCCCCATGATCGTTCGTAGTCTTGATCCTGAAAATGATCCTCTCCGTCTGAAGGATGATGACGAAGATGTGCTAGAGGCAGCAGTGTCTTACATGAGTACAATATGCGCATTATTGTACTTATCCCAATGCACAAGACCGGACATCTCATATGTTGTAAACTTGTTAGCTAGGTATAGCTGTGCGCCAACGCGACGCCATTTGATTGGTGTAAAAGATATCTTTCAGTACTTTAGATGTACGATTGATATGAGCTTGTTCTATCCTTACAGAGAGATGATAGATTCAGACCCATCACACACCTGGAACGCCGCCAACACTGGCCTGCGTCCACTATCCCCATCCCAAAACGACACAAGTGTTTTGGAAGGTTTTGCTGATGTTGGGTATCTGTCTTACCCATACAAAGGTCATTCCCAAACTGGTTAAGTGTTCACCATGGGTGAAGACCGTGATATCTTGGAGGTATACAGAATGGATCTTAGCCGCTATATCTTTGAACAATGCAGAGAATCTCTCTCTTCACGAAGTGGTTTGTGAATGTATATGGATTGGATCCATAATTACGCATGTTCGAACAATTGTAGTTTAAAGTCTACCACATATGAGCCTACCAGCATTTAGGATAATGCTATTTGTTTTGAACAAATAAAACAAGGCTACATCAAAATGGACAACAACAAGCATAATTAGCAACAACAGACTCTCCTCAAGATCAATTTGAACTAGATTCAGTCTGAGGACAGTGTGGCAGGCTTGCTCACTAAGTCATTGCCTAAATTCCACTTTCGAGAAACGTGTTGGTAGCATCGTTTATGGAAGTTATCCAATCTCCCATGACCGTAGTCATCAGGGGGAGATTTAGACATCAGGGGGAGATGTCTACACGTATGGTCTCGAAACGTGAAGGGTGTGTTGTGCTCTTTTTCTCCCTCGACCGAGGTTATTTTTGTCCCACTGGGTTTTTGTTACTCGACAGGGTTTTTGTTACTCGACAAGGTTTTTAATGAGGCAACGAGAGGAGCACCACGTTTTGGGCGACACACGGGGGAGTGTTCAAGTAAATCTCTATTTGTGTGTCTGACCCAAACTCTAGGTTACTTGACCTAGTGGTAATAGAGTTTTAATTAGAGAGAATCTCGGAGAATATCTTAGAGATATCTATTCAATGTATGATTATCTTTCCTTGAACAATTCAGATTCTATGCGTTGTAATCCTCTATAGAAAGAGACCCCTATTATCAATGAGAATACACGGCGATTTCCTCTCAAATATCGTTTCCCTAAAACAAATTGTTCGTTTATTATTTTTTATTATATAATGATGGTACAGTCACGAAAATTAAACTCAAAATCTTTCGCTTAGAAATTTATGTTTATGCGTGAAAATCAATATATATTTATTAGGCAAAACGCGTTTTGTATGTATATTTATTTGGCACAGATTTAAATGGTTATTTGCCTGGTTACCTTAATGGTCAATAGCTCTAAATGGTAATAATAAAGCAATAAAAAGGAGATTAATTAGTTAAAGAAAAATAATATGTACGTAGAACAAAATCCCTTCCTTTATTAATTTCAAACTGAAGAAAAACACAAAGAAATACAGCGAATCTAGTCCTTGTTAATGTCGAGTTCAGTTTTCTCGCACTTGGTAATCTGAAAACTCTCACCACCATTTGTTCCGTTGGAATTCAGAGGGACCTTCAAGTAGCATGCCATCTCCTGCTTAAGACTAACCTTCTTCGAATCACTCTTAGCCCAATACTCACTGTTAATCTTCAAAACAATATCAAAGACATCAGCTTTCCCGAAATCAAAAGCCTCCTGAGCCCCGAGGGCCACCGAGTGGTTCCCGGCAAACAATGCCGGGAATGTCACATTGGTCTTGTGTTCTAGGTAGAAAGGCTTCGAAAGATTGGTCATGTCATTTAGGTTTTGGCTCTTGAAAACCGGCACGGCCTCCAATAGGTCGAAGTTGTAATCCAAGGGGCTACGGTTTTCAAGGTTTAGTTTGAGGGTAAGGTTGTAGTCGAGGAAGGTGTTATTGGCGGTGAGGTCGAACTTGGTCAGGGAGGCATCAGTGACCTCATAATGGACCAGCGCATTATGTATGCTCTTGGCAATTACGAGAAAGTACACTAAAATGGAGACGCCGGCCAAAACAAAAAGTCCGAAAATTAGGCCAATCACGATACAACAACACTTCCCGACCATGATTTCCAGAGATGCAGAGAGTATTAGAAAGAGAAAGGATACAATGGTATGAGACCAGAGAATATAGAAGAAAGTAAGAGGCACTTACATCTGTTAAATAGGGATTAGGATAGAGTTTATACGATGGATTGGGACACGGTGACGTATTGAAGAGACCCGAGGTCCCGAGTAATTAATCAGCTTAATCAGTAAGCAATAATACGTTGGAATGCACGCAGAATCAAATCTGAGTAATTTTGGTAAGTCTTTGGATTATAATTAAATACATTCCGATATTATGCAAGCTGCGTATTTGCATTATCACTGAATAGGAAAAGACTATACATCATCTAATTACTAAAGGTGGCAATGACAAAGGCGCTTAAAATTTCTTGTTCAATGATAAATGACAAGTTTTTGTGATTAAGATTTGCCTTTTTCTCTCTATAATATACACCAACTTCGAAATTATTTGAGGATGTGGAGTTTGATACCTATAAAAAAAAAACAAAAATGCTTGAGATACCAAATATTATTACCAAATGATGTGGCACATGCTATGTTTGCTTCTAAGAGCAACTCCACCCGTTGCTTCTTGACTGGTCACCAGCTAGGAAAAGCTGATGTGGTGACCATGGAGGGGAAAATCAGGTTTCCACCGGAGGTATTCTGCCCAGCCAAAAGTTAGCCTTTCTTGACCGAAGCCAAGAATTTAGTCAAGGCCCTGACTAATTCCTTGCCCAGCTAAGACGTCTGCCAGCTCGGCCCAGCTAGGAAACGTGGGTGACATCACTAGATGAGTGGAGAAGGAGACGCGCTGATCGACAGAACTGGAGGACAAGCGTCTGACGCGTGGTGCCGCAACTCATCCATGCGTGCGTGCAGAGAGAGACGCGGAAGAGAGGAGGCGTTTGTCACCGGAGGACGATTTGCTCCACCTGGGGTTGCTTCGATCTCGGCCTGGGGGCAGCGTCTGGGCGGGCTAACGCCATTGAGCGGTCGTACGAGGTGAGGCGACCTCGGGGGAGCTGGGTCAATGGACAGAGGACGCCGGAAGAGGGAGAACAAGGCGGGTCGGGTCGGACGAAACCCACCAGGTCTGGAGGCGCGCGAGAGGGAGAGAGAATCAGAGGGGGGAAATGAAAAAAGAAAAAATTTCGTCCATTGAAACAAAACAGAATTTTTTTTTTTATATTTATAGAAAATTTCTAGATTTCAAAAATTCATAAAAACTCCGAATATTGCGTTCCATATATGCACGAGATTGTATCGACGAGCTCTACGATTTTCATGAAGGAAGTTTTCCCAAATTCCGAAAGTATAAAAAGTCAATTTTCACGACCCCCTTAAAAACGTTTGTTTCGAAAATAAAAATCGATTAGAAACCGAATTTCTCGTACAAAAACTAAATAACGTTGTATTGTACTTATTCCTAGTTTTTCATTGGGGAAATTACTGGTCCCCCTGTACTTTTTGGGATTTGACAGTTCAGTCCATGCTATTCCAATTTTAACAGATAACTCCCCAAACATTCAAATTTCACACAATTTGGTCCAAAATGACCATTTTACCCCTCACTTATTTTTTTTATTTTATATTTTATTCTTCTCTCTCTCTCTTTTTTATATATATGTGTGTGTGTGTATTTTTTATTCTTCTCTCTCTGTATATATATATATATATATATATATATATATATGTATATATATGTGTGAGTATATATGTATGTATGTATATATATATGTAAATGTGTGTGTGTATATTTTTATTCTTCTCTCTCTTTTTATATATATTTATATGTATATATGTGTGTGTGTGTGTGTGTGTGTGTGTGTGTGTGTGTGTGTGTGTGTGTATGTATATGTATATGTAGATATATGTATATATGTGTGCTTGGTGTGTGTGTGTGTTAGATATATATATATATATATATATATATAAAGAGGAAGTGAGGGTAAAATGTTCATTTTGGACCAAATTGTGTGAAATTTGAATGTGTGAGGAGTTATCTGTAAAAATTGGAATAGCATGGACTGAACTGTCGAATCCCAAAAAGTACATGAGGGACTAGTAATTTCCCTTTTTTCATTTATGTAAGAAAAATCAATGAACAGTAAAACTGACTGGTCAAGAAACGGAACGGGTGGAAACCCATGTCCAGTGGTAGTGAACAGTTTCTTGACTGGTCGACGCCTTGACATTTCTCGACTACGGGTGAACTTGCTCTAAGATAGTGATGATATAGAAATAATACAATTTATACTTCTCCTAAAAAAAAATAAAAAAAAAACAAATAAAAAGATAAGAATAAACATAGACCATTATCTTCTTCCTTATGGATTTGAACATCTCCTCATGCTTCGCCATTCCTGATGGGAGCCATCAAAGAGTGCTATAACTCTTGACTTTGTTCTCATATGAATTCATGAATTAATTATATGCCACCCAAACTTACAAAGTTCCTTTCTCCTTCTCTTACCACCTCTCTTTTCATGATTTCTCCTTATGAGATTTGAACTTTAAAGGCTTGAATTAAAAAATCAATTAGATATTGGATTATATGCAATGCCAAAAATTGGAGATCGTGCTATGTTTGCAGTGCAGTTAATTGAAACCTAGTGATGCTTTCATTTGTGTAATTGAACAAAACTCACCAAACCAACCAGATCTACAACATCCGATGGTAAATGATCTCCTCTGGATGAGGATAGTGGCCATGGGACTTTGCAATGGCTTTGGATTTGCTTGATTTTTTATTTTTTGATAAAGAAAAAAATTATAGGGAAAATCCATGTTAGCAATTTCTTTGATGAGTTGGCACTTGCCACATCATTCGGTATATGAATTTCGTATGAATATTTGGTATCTCTAGCTCTACTAAAAAAAAAAATTAACATATACTTCATCTACTGTGTGAATGCAAATGTGAATGAAAACACAAGCACACTCATAAATGATTGCTTGAAACCAATCACTTAAAACAATAAATGTATTTAAAAGTTAATGTAGACGAAGCTTGGGATGGCAATAATCACAAAAGCGGGATTGGGGTGATTATCAAGAACCCACAGGGGCCAAGCAATTGTTGGAGCTAACATTCTTGGCTGCCACAATACAGCTGTTGAAGTCGAGGCTGAGGCAGTGGTTAAAGGCCTCCAGCTTGCTGCATTCTTAAAGCTCCAAAATATTATTCTAGAAGGTGACTGTCAAGAGGTCTTCAACGTTCTCAACAATTCCTCATCCTCCCCAAATTGGAGAATATCTCACATGATCAACAAGGTGTCTCACCTGAAAACTTTGTTTACCTGGGATCAATTGGCATTGGATCCCTCGTGAAGATAATGCTGATTCAGCGGCCAAGCTTGCCAAACTGAGGTTGTGCTATCAGGATTAGGCCAATAGGCCTCCAACCTCCTTGATTTCCATTCTAAGAAGTGATGGCCTTCCAGGGCCCCCTTGTAGCTAGACTTAAGGCCTCTGCCTTCTGGCTTTTCCTTGGTTCGTGTGCTTTGTATCCCCTTGCCTTGCCCTCGTGGCCTAATGAAATTTCATTATCGACAAAAAAATAAAAATAAACGTACGTAGAACATTTTACACGGGTGTTTACCGTTTAGTGTTTAGGTACTTGACATGAGAGTATGAATTTAATTTTAATATGCACTGTTTTTGGGCAAAGGGGGTAATGTACGTTTAGACTACCCATTGGAATTAGCTACAGCCCCATGCCATTATTAATCACATATATATATATATATATATATATATATATAGATACACGTTTTTGATTATTATCGATCAAGAAAAAAAGATTCATAAATAGTGTCTTTGATCCAAAACACTAAAATTGATAAAAATTATCTCTTACCCCAACAACAGATTTTTATTCCTACTAACACAATTTAAAGTGAAATAACAATTTTGACCTCAACCTAATTAAAAAACTACATCAATGCCATCTCTCTCTCTCTCTCTCTCTCTCTCTCTCTCTCTCTCTCTCTCTCTCTCCGCCGACCTAAAGACTTGCGCTTCTATATATCCACCACCATCGCTTTCCTCCCCCTCTCCACCGCTGTGTTCTTCCTCATCTCCTTTGACCCGGCCGGATCCAACTCAACCAAGTCAGAGTCTAACTCGTCGGAGAAGCTCACCCTAGACTTCTCGTTCTCGCTGACGATCAAGGTCTGGAACCGCAACTTCTTCAGCTTTCTGCTGTCGCCAGAGATTATGGCCCCGAGGACGTGCCTCTTTCGCCTCAATTCCACGACAGCCCACCGCAAAACAGTCATTTCTGGCTAGATTCGGGTCCTATTTCAAGGAATTTTGAAGCCGGGATCCCTGGTGTCTTCATGTTCGGCCAACTCAACCGTGGGCTAGTGGTGTGGTTCAGATATTCCCTGAACCAGTCTCCTTCTTGAACAGCGAGAAGTTGTGCTCGGCTTCAAGAATATGTTCGGAAGGAGAAGAAGGAGAAAGAGCAGCTGTAGCCGGCGCAATGAAGGGAGAAGAAGACGACGTGGGTGCCCAGAGCATTTTCTGGGTGGCCCAAATCTTTTTTTTTTTTTTTTTGTAAAATGGTGGCAGAAGGCCTAGAAGGAAAGGGAAAAAAAAAAGGTTTTATCGGAGGGCAATACAGGGTTATTAGGGGGTAAATAAATGTTTTGAATTGATGTAATCTCTTCGTTTTTTTTTCCTTAATCAAAGTTTTATCTATCTAATTTTAGGGATATTAGTTCTCATTCCAACAACCAAAATTTCTATTGGGGGGTAATAAACCTCTCCGGCCCCATATGAGATCTTTGACAACCTCTTTGGGGACTTTTGACGAGGTTTCATAAACCTCTATTGCCCCCCAATAGACCTTTATTGGGGGTGGGGGGGGGGGTTAATAGAGGTTTATCGGGGGGCAATACAGGTCTATTTGGGGGTAATAAATCTTTTTGGCAACTTATGAGATTTCCAACGATCTTTTTAGGGACCTCCGGCGAGATTTTCAGAGAAGTATGGTGGGTGGAAACCGGAATCCGGCGAAGTCTCCTATGGCTTCTCTCTCTCTCTCTCTCTCTCTCTCTCTACATAACAAAGTGGTGAGGGTAAAATAATCTTTAAAAAAAATTAATGGGATATTAAGCAAGACCTTATTAGAGTCTTTATAGGTAAGGGGGAATTAAAAAATCTTAATGGGGTAAATGGGAAAAAAAATCCCAAAAATTAAGGTCAATGGGCAAAAATCTCTTCATTCTGGCAAAAAAGAAATCAAGATCCTAGATTAATCAACTTATTTGTGACTCTTGTTGTTATTTTTGTAATAGAAAAAAAATTGTGTATGTACGTCATCCTTGCTCATATATATAACAAAAAGGATCCATGAAAGATTATGATGGAGCACTAGTTGATTCAATTACACAAAAAAAAAAAAAGATCGATGCAAACTAAGTTCTGAAATCATCTGAGGCTCTGAGCCCTAGCTAGTGGCTCTCAATCTTAGTACTGTAGTATTCTTTATTTAGCCTCGTCCAATACCTGATGTTACGAAGGCGATTCAAAAACACTCATTGATATTTTTGAAAGTCCACTAATAGAATTAGAGTGAGGATAGAACGCGCTTCACGCGCCTAGGAAAAAAAGGAAAAACCGGAGGGTGGGTGTTTCTCTCCCGGCCGAACACGGCAGGCAATCCGGCCTCTGCGTTCTGGCCCGGGAGAGGATTGATGGTTCGAAGGTGTTGGGGGCTGTTGGGACAGCGGTGTGGTCCTGGGAGAGTGGTTGCTTCTCCGTTTTCGGGCGGTACGGATCGATCTCGATCTGTCATTCTCGGATCCGGGGCGGAGGCTGTGGTGCTGCAGCGTCATGCTTCGTCTTTCCGGTGGCGGGCTCTGGCGTCATCGATCGGGTTGTGGTTGTGGCGATTCAATTCGGATCGGGGCAGTGGTGATCTCGAATGGGTTCTGGATCCGATCTGGTCTGGATTCGTTCTGAGGTGGGCTGCCTGGTGTTGGGGCTGGTTCTAGAGTGACATGGCTGTGCTGCAATGGAAGGCTTCGGCGCGGCGGCTTGTTGCTGCAGGGCGGCGTTTTGGTGGCGATGGGGTTAGCCGGCGGCGTGTGTGGTTGTCTGCAGTGTTTGGCCTTTGCGGGGGGATGGGGGTCTTGGGCCGGGCCACTGTTTTCGGTCCTCTTTGGTGTTTGTTACTGTTTTTCAATTTGGTTTGTTGTTATTTGGTTTCTGTTGTTCTTTGTTTTAGAATAAGTCCCCCCTCTGTTGAGCGGGGGTTTGGGTGTTTTCAGGTTGCGTCGATGCCATTGTTTTGGTATCTTGGTTGTACTGTAGTGCCATCTCTATGGCTCGGTCTGGTGGCCGTGCCGGCTGGTTATCGATGTGATGATGAATTACCCTCGCACGTGGTCTGGCGGTTTTGGGACACGGTGCTTGAGAGGGTGTTGCGATTCATCATCATATTGGTGGTAGGGTTGTATCTTTACACTAGAGGTTGGCTGCTACCCATGGTAGCCCGAATGCAAGGGCGAATTAGGTGGTTGGATGTTGGGCTTTTTTGGCTCACAGAGGTCGGTCTTTTGGCAGTTCCGCCACTATGGTTCTAGTTTGGAAGGGGTGTTGTGGTTTGATACCACATATGGTTACTCATATTCAATGTAATATGTTTGGTTATTAATGAATTTTCCTATTCTCAAAAAAAAAAAAAAAAAAAAAAAAATACCTGATGTTACAACTTAGTGGTGCAATCCGGAAGCTCGATAGGTCCTTCATTCTTCACGAATTCAAGATCGCCTCCCAACGGTTCTAGAATCAAATCTTGGAATTTCTTAAAAGATAGATATTGCAGCGGAATTTCACATCTCAGCTTCTGTTCACCGATGTACACTACGCATCCTTCCTGAGTTTGGCAGGTTTTGTTTTCAGCAGGATCGTCAAGTCTCTTGAAGTTGTTCGAGTCACTGCTGGACTTGCTTTGGCAAAAACAGAGCTTTCTTGAGATCTTCTGACGCAGAGACTTCAGTAAACCCATGACTACCAGTAGTCAAAGAAGCTAACCTAAAAGAGGGAATATTATTAAAGCTAGAGCGGAAAGTATTTTAGGCTAAGACTTGAAGAAATGAAGAACTATATATAGATATCTCATATGAGGAAATCCTAAATTCTAATGGTTTCCTAGCTACTTTCCTATTCGAGCTTTTAGCTTGGAGATTAATTAATCAAATAAACCAAATGAAATCCGGAATACTAGCTATAGTGTCTGACGTGGTAATGAACACCATCTTCGATTCTCTTGCAAAATTACTTGCGAGGGTCGCCGACTAAACGGATGTCCTTTTAATAGCTTTTAGGTTTTCAAGGAGATCACAATTTGTGAGCTAGCTAAATCAATGGATTATGATGTTGCAAACAATATGTCAGATTCATATTAGAGTAGGACGTTGCCATACAAATTGATATTAAAAATTTGATAAATAGTTGGTTTTTGATTATTACACTAATCCCTAGTTACAAAGGAACTTGGAATTACCAATGAATATGTATTTGTGAACTAGCAACCCTAGGGTTGAGAAGATAGAGCGGCGGCGGCAATCCGTCAGTCTAGCAGCAGTACAGCGTCTCCTTTCTGAGAGGCGGTGGTGTGAGTGGACACGTTTTCTGAGGCGTGTTCGGGATCGACGTTAAGAAGCAAATAGAGATTGTGCGGTAGGTGGGAGGCCGGAGTCGAGCTATTGGACCGAGTGGCGCTTGACATAGGAGTCCAGGTGCGTCTCGCGTCGAGGTCGTGCAGCAGGTGGGAGGCTAGCTTTGATTGGATAAGCGCTTAGCTCCTTGCGGTGTCAAGGCAGCATAGCGGTTGAAGAGCAAGGCAGATCAACAAATTTGGTGGGTCATTTGATTGACGACGAGATGGTTTGGTGGAAAGGTCGACCGCGGGAGACCCTGCTATCTGCGGCCGCAGTGGCGGTGATGGCTAGGCAGCATGAATGGGCTTCACTTCACTTAGCTCGGGCTTAGGCTTGGGCTATTGGGCCTAGGCTCACTTCGAGCCTGCAGATTTCCAAGAAAAGCGTGAAGACCAACCTGTTGCCGAGGTTATTGGATGCTGCAGAGCCTGAGGCAAGTGCTAGTTCCGACCCTAAGGGGAAGGAAAAAGTACTTGCTTAGGGTATCCAAGATAAAGACATTCTGAACTCAAGCCTTTTGAAGTAGGGGTAATTTCTATAGGCTTTTCTAAGATGTTTCTAGTTGATATTTGTGCCACAATTGTGTGATTGGCAAATTAGACTAGATGAATATTTCTTCCTTAGAGAGCGAGACTACTCTTGCTTAGTTTAGGCTTGCTATTCAGCAAGCGTCCCTTTAGACTTTAATGAGTTAAGAGTGGCTTAGATAGATTATCCAGTTTGTCCCGGGTTTTCTTATGTAAGTTCTGTTAGACTCTGGCCTGTTTTCATGGCTTTGATATCTAATAACATCAAATCCTATTAAAAAAAAAAAGGAACTTGGAATTAATTCAAGACCGTGTTACGGACTTATGGTATGGTATACATCGAGACTCAATCGAGTATATCATATGGCAATGTCACAATATATGGAGGGCCAACTTGAGATCATAAAATTATTTGGGTACATATGCGTCTAATGAAAAGAGCGACTGCTCCGTTTTTAATCAAATCCTAGCCGTCATGGTGAGGGATTGCACAGATTTGATAAGGGATCAACCACATCAACCATATATCCGACAGCCATAGCCCAACGTCGACCTCAGTCGATGAGCCATTTGCTTCCTTCAGCCTTTTAGTGGGTTAAGACGATGTTGATCCAGTGGATTGATCTTCCGCTCGAAACACTCCTGCATCACCAGACAATGTCGGAGTGTTTCAAGCTATGGCAAACCTGTTTATTGGTGCCTGCAATACGCATAACTGCTGCCATAGTGAAACCCAGATCGCCGATTAAGTTGTGTTCTGTTTAGTTACTGGATGGAGCAAAACTATGTTATCGATTTGGAGATGGGTTTGGTTTTAGTTATGCACATGGTTTTGGCATGGTTACAAGTTTGGTGAATCCAAATCCAAATCCGCCAGATTAACGGATATCCGATATGTTTATAATTAGGGAAAAAATCATGAATAGTACCCGAATTAAGGCCCACTACGAATTTCAGTACATAAATTTCTGAAACATAAACTTTGGTACATCAAATATAAAGCCCGACCCAATATACGTACACGACGTCAATGACTCCGTCAGACGTCGTGCCATTACGCACATAATGAAGGGTAAAATTGGTTTTTTAGTTTGAAAACCCTTATCCCTTCGACTTGGTCAGCTGTCGTATATAAGGACATGTAGTCCACGATAGTCAACTCGTTTCTCTCTCTCTCTTTTATCCCTTTGACAGCCACAGCTCAGAGAAAGGGAAAGCACAGCAACAGCTAATACTCTGAGTGAATAAGGACAGTTAAGGGTAAAGGGAATCAGAATCTTATCAGAAAGAATAGGAAAAAGTGGAGTGGAGTGAATGGCACAATACTGGAGGTATTTCCGATTGGATGGAGATCCAGCAAGATATGGAGGTATGGATAAATTATTTCCTTTAATAGATCTGTTTGCTTTTGATGCTTTTGTTTGCTTTTGATGCTTTTGCCGCAATTTAAGGGTGTTTGATTGTGGTAAAAAAATATTTCTTCTTTGTTTATCAGAGTTTAATATTGACTGGCTATGGTTTGTGGGCACTGTTTGTTTATCCCATTTTTTTGTCTTGTTCTGCCTTTTTTATTGAAAAAATCCCTTTTTGTCGGTGAAAATGGTTGAAATTGGTTGGGAATTGAATACAGTATTCAAAATTAGGGTTTCTGGTTGGTGGGTGTGAACTGGTGTTGAAGTAAATGAATCTGTTGACCCGATTTGGCATGTGAATGTATTTGTTAGCACTAATGGAAGTCCCTTACTGACATTAAAAAAAGGAAACAGTATGTATAATGGGTTTGCCACACACATAGCCGTCCCTCTCCTCTCAAACTCTCCTCTCAAACCCTACCTCACGCGCACACACACATAGCCGTCCCTCTCCTCTCAAACTCTCCTCTCCTCTCAAACTCTCCTCTCAAACCCTACCTCGACTTCCACACGAACAAGAAGGTCCTGGAGGATCTGCAAAAATCCCGTCGACGCCTCCGCAACAAGATCGCCGGATTCTCGACCCATCTCATGAATCGCATCCAGAAGGGCCCCGTCCGCGTCATCTCCCTCAAGCTCCAGGAGGAGGAGCGCGAGCGCCGCATGGACTTTGTCCCCGACGAGTCCGCCATGAAGACCGACGAGATCGCCGTCGACAAGGTGACCCTCGACATGCTCACTGCTCTCGGCATGGCGGATATTCCCGGAGTCAAGAAGGTGGATCCCTCTGATCTCCAGACTGCGCCGATCGGGTACGGCCCCATGAGGTACTAGGAAATGGTGGCCGGTTGCCGGTTTTTCGCCGCCGCAACGGTTTTGATGTTATAGTACATTGGGTTTTTTTTTTGGATTAGGAACCATGTCTAATTTGCTATGCTTTTTTTTTGAGTTTGTTGTGAACTAGTGCTTTGTCCTTTATGGGAATTTCTGTTCTGGATTAAGAATTTAAAGCATGTCTGTTTATTTAGATTTGCTGCATAAGTTGTTTTGATATCGTGGTTAATTGGTTCAAATGTTGTTTCTGTGTTAATTTGGTTGATATTTTGGCTGATTGATGTTAGGGGTTTGTTTAAGAATGATTACAGTAGGGTTTAGATTTGAGTTTATTTGGAAGGATCTGGTTTGGTCATGTTGGCAGGATATGATTACTTTGGTTCCACAAATGACATTGTGGCTCTAGGTCCCGGGAACTGAAGTGATGTTGATTTCAATTATGTTAGTTTGTTTAGTTGTTAGAGAATGCAAGCTTTTTAGTGAGGCCGTGGATAAATCCCCAGGCTCATACTGACCTGCTTTTTTATGCTTTTGTTCACATTTTCTTGATGCAAGTTCTAGGTACTTGAGGGTGCATTTTGTTTGGAAATGTATATACTAGCAGTTGAACTGCGACATAAGGGTGCATTTTGTTTTGAACATATCTTTATAATGATATGGGAGCTGGAGAGTGCTCTCAATTTTAGTGAAAAGTGATAACCTTAGTGGAACTAGTAAAGATGATAGTCATGAATGAAAAACAACAAGATGTACGGTGAGGGTAGGCTTTGTTTTGAATGTTGATGATATGAAGATTGGTTTTCTAGAAAGACTGGCCTACAAATTGGGTTTATTTTTGGATTAGGAACTATGTCTAATTTGCTATGCTTTTTTTTTTTTAGTTTGTTGTGAACTAGTGCTTTGTCCGTTATGGGAATTTCTGTTTTGGATTAAGAATTTAAAGCATGCCTCTTTATTTAAAAAAAAAAGAAAGTATAATGGGTTTGTTTGATCTGATTGGATTACTGTTGGTGTGAACAGTTGGTGTGATTAGTGTGAAGGATATAATCTGATATAAAATTCTTTTGTTTTTTCCAGATCCCAGTTTGTTTACTGTGAAGATTCATCACGGCGGAAGGTTTTACAGTAATGGAGGTATCAATAGGCAGTATAGGGGGAGTGAAGATCCTGTGTTTGTGGATGGAGTTGATCCGGATAAAATATCTGTTACAGGATTCAACTATTGGGCGAATGATCTTGGTTATATTGGAGGTCCGATCATGTATTGGTATAGGATTCCTGGGAGTGAAGATGGAAGTGGGTACCTACCAATAGTGACTGATTTGGATGCAATGGATATGGTGCAGTTTGTTCCCAGTAATACTAGGATACTGGATGTATATATTGTTTGTCTGGGTGGATGGAGGCATTTCCAAGATTGGGAGTTGGATGGTTATGCTAGTGATGTGGACCACCTTCTTTATTTCAGCAATTTCATTGAGGATCTGCCATTATCAGCAATTGAAGATGGAGACTTGGACCCAGCAGAGGGAAATGAGGAAGCAAATATGGTCATCAACAATGAGGAAGGGCCAACTATGGGCCAAGAGGATTATATGAGGGGCCAACAAGATGGGATAGTGCTGGGCGAAGATGTTGGCAGGATGGGCCAACAAGAGGGGTTAACAACAGTTGGGATGCATAGTTCGGTGACAGTGTCAAGAGCTTCTAGGCCAAGAAATGTGTCAAGCACCCATACAAGAAGGGATGCAGGTTTTGGGAGGCCAGCTGCTGGGATATCAATTAGGGAGCCTGAAGCCAATCAGAAGCCTCAAGCTCAATATGTTCAAACATCCTCCAGGGTGAATTCCAACTCTGCAAGGGATAAAGGGAAGCAAAAAGTGGTTGAGGCACCGAAGAAGAAACAAATGAGACCTAAAAAGGCAGAGGCAAGGAGGTATTCAACAAGGGGGAATGAAGGTTGCTCTTATGCAGTTCCAGATGGAGACTTTAGCTATGAGTCGTCTGATTCTGATGACCCTAATTATGATGGGATTGTTGATAGTGACTATGAGCTGTTGGATGAGGAAGATGAAGTTGACTTTGGGAGAAATGTGGATGGTGATCCAAGTTTGGTAGGGGAGTTTGAAGATATGGGGTTTGAAGGGAATATAAGTGATGTGGAGGATGATGGATCAGATGGATTTCCAAGTATTCATGGGTCTGATAGTGAGGGTGAAGATGTTGGCCCTTACAAAGTGGGTTGCAGGAAGAGGTTTTCTGATTGGGTGGAGTTCAACCCAAAAATTGACATGAGGAACCCAAGATTTCAGTTGGGAATGGTGTTCCCAAACTCGGTAGTTTTTAAGAATGCGGTTAGAAAGCATGCTGTTTTAACAAGGAAGGAGCTGAGGTTTGAGAGGAATACCAAAGACAAAGTCCTTGTAAGGTGCAGGACCTCACCAGGGTGCCCATTTTGGCTATATGCAAGTTCACCGAAGGAAAAGACAGCTCAAGTAATGATCAAGGTTTACAGGCCAGTACATGAGTGTTCATCACTAGAGGGTAGAGTTTATCACTGCCACGCACCATTCATTGCAAATGAATACATGGACCAGTTCATGGCAGATGGGAACTGGTCAAGAGAGGGAATCCAAAATGCAGTTAATAGGGATTTTGGAATGGATATTGGCTACCAGATGGCATACAGAGCTAAACGAATGGCAATGCAGAAGGCACAGGGGACATATGAAGAGCAGTATAATCTTCTGGAGAGTTATGCGAATGAGCTGAAGAAAAGAAATCCAGGAACTTCTGTCTGGATCCAGACTGAGCTACAAGGTGAAGTTACGAGGTTTAAAAGGATTTATATTTGTTTCGAAGCTTTGAAGAAGGGATGGAGAGCAGGTTGCAGACCTATCATAGGTCTTGATGGATGTCATTTAAAGGGTGTGCACAAGGGCCAGTTGTTGTCTGCAGTAGGGATCGATGGCAACAATGGCATGTACCCGATTGCGTATGCAATTGTAGAGCAAGAAACAAGGGATTCTTGGACCTGGTTTCTAACATTCTTGAGAGAGGACCTCCAGATATACTCTTCAGTGCATTATGCATTCATTTCAGATAAGCAAAAGGGACTGGAGCAGGCAATCAAGGACCTCTTTCCCAACTCTGAGCATAGGCATTGCGTACGACACTTGCACAACAACTTCAAGGGAGATGGCCACACTGGATTGGCTTTAAAGCAACTTCTCTGGGCAGTGGCACGAGCTAATACTATGTCTCAGTATGACAAGGCAATGGAGGAATTGCAGGAGGCATCTTTCTTGGCTTGGAAGTGGTGTGTTGACAGGCCAGCTTGCCATTGGTCTAGGTCACACTTTAAGGATCAGATTAAGTGTGACATCCTTCTGAACAACCACAGTGAGTCATTCAATAAGAGTGTCTTAGATGCAAGGAAAAAACCAATTCTTCCATGTTTGGAGGACATTAGGAAAGCACTGATGGTGAGGTTAAACCATAGGAGGAATTCTGCTGCTAAGTGGAGGTGCAACGTAGGGCCTAGAATTGAGAAGTTGTTAAAGAAAAATGCAGTTTGGAGCCATGAATACAGAGCACTTGAGTCTAGTGACATGAGGTTTGAAATACAAGGAAGGGGTGTTGTTTGCCAGAGTGGAGTTGTGAGTCAGCATTCTGTGCAGCTGGACACCATGTCATGCACCTGCAGAAGATGGAATTTAAGTGGACTGCCCTGTGGCCATGCAATTGCTGCAATTTACAGCAAAGGAAGGAGCCTGGATGATTATGTTTCAGAATGGTATACTCAAAAGAGATATATGGAAGCATATGAGGTGGTCATCAATCCCATTGCAGGTGTTGCTGAATGGGAGTTGATTCAAAGGGCAATAGCACCTCCACTATATAGGAGGCAACCAGGGAGGCCCAAAACAAAAAGAACAAAGGAACCAGGTGGCTAATGTGATTTTGGCTAATGTGATTTTTGAACTTTTGTTTTTATTAATTGCAAGTACATTTTCAGTTAGTTTGTTGGGTTATTTACTGGAAATTGCCTTCATTTTCAGGTGAGGAACCTCCTCCAGCTAGAAGTGAAAGGTTGTCGAAGAGCTACTATTCTCAGATAACATGTGGGAGATGTCACATGAAAGGTCACAACAGGAGGACTTGTGAAAGAAGAAACGAGGTATGGTTCGCAATATTGATGAAAGTTAATGTTTTGAACTGTGCTAAGTTAATGTTTGTATGCTCAACATTAAGGGTGTCAATGACGAAGGTCACCAAGATCATACTGAGCCTCAAACTGTGGATGAAGCTGCAGAACCTGGAGTTCAACCTCCATTGCAAGAACAACCTCATGATGATGATCAAATTAGAGATGCACCACCTTTGCCAACTGAAGAATCAATTCAGGACAATGCATATTCTCAAGCATCATCTGTGCAGCCAAATCTGGTTAATGACAATGTCAACCAAAATATTAATTTTCGGGTTAATGTCAATCTCAATCTCAATATTGATTCCGGAGGGCCTGATAGGAATGGAAACCTTTCTCAAAACATGACCACAGTTGGGCAGAGTGCTTCTCAGGTAAATTTTGTTGGATGGTTATTGTTGGTTATTGTTGGTCATTGTGATTATGTGAAATAATAGGTTAGCTGGTTTGGTTGCATCATTTTATACGAACTGTTGTTATTCAACTATCTATTTCATCATTTCCTAGGCTGAACCAGTGAATGAGACATCATCAGCAAGTGCTGGAGGGTCAAGGAAGAGGTACAAGTTGCCTGCAAGGAGAATTAAGCCAAGAAAGTCACCCAGACTTGCTGCTGCATCTGTTCAACCTCAAAAACTGAAACTGCAGAGGGCTTTGTGGAAACCATGAATTCTGTGTTTTAGGAACCAAGCTTGGTAGTTATGGCAAGAAACACCACCTGTTAATGTGGCATTTGTTTTCTTTTGTTATAGGACAAATGCCATAAGCTTTTGTGTAACAGGTCGTTTTTGGAAAATCTGTAGTAGGGGGTAGTATGAACAATTGCTTTCCATTATTTGGAATTTCTATGTCATGCACAGTTGAACCATTAACTAAGTAATTTCATTCCTATTATTGCCATTTTTTTTTTCATTTTCACCACTACTAATAGTCCATTTTTAAACAAGAGTATGGTTAGTTGCAGACTTTATCAGAATTTTGGCGGGAAAAATATATGCAAGGAGTGTAGGTTGTAGGTTGGAGGGAAAATGCCGTACAGACCATTTTACCCCTTCAAATACGGCCATGCCGTACAGACCATTTTACCCCTTCAAATACGGCCATCTGGCACCAAACTAACGGCGTCATTGACGTCGTGTATGCTAACTGATCAGTTTTTAAACCTCATGTACCAAAATTTATGTTTTGGAAATTTATGTACTGAAATTCGTAGTGGTCCATAGTTCATGTCCACTTACCAAATTTTTCCCTTATAATTACATTTGGGAGAAATATCACTTTGGTCATTGAACTATGGGTCGCTCGACACTTTGGTCATCTAACTTTTAAAAACTTCATTTTGGTCATCGAACTATATCACTGTATATCACTTTGGTCATTCTGTCAGTTTTCTCCGTTTTCTCTGTTAACTCCAGGAGTATTTTGGTGATGAAATATTTTACCGGCCATTTTATAACTTAATCCAATTTTCCCCGCCTAAACATAAAACTTCATCCAATTTTTCCAACTTTTCCCTTCTTTTATTCACGCATTCATTATCAGTAATCAAAGCATACATCAAAGAAAAATAATCGAGTCAGAGAACACTACTACACAAAGTGAATCAGACGACATGTAACAGACGACATACGACATTTTGGTGTCGTCTGAGTTAGTCAGACGACATGTTAGTTATATTTGTTGTCTGTTCTCAAACTCAGCCAACACATTGTAATCAATTGGAATTTGGTGAAATTGACAACTTTAAGACAACACTTACTAGGACATATGTTGTCTAAGAAATCAGAAAAAAAAAAAAAAAAATTTAATTTACATTTATTTTCTAGCCAAAACACAAATCCCTATCTGCTCAATTCCCTCCCTTAGTCGTATCAAAACAAAAAACTTCCCTCCTAAGTTGAAAAAAATTAGGTCATTCTCCCTCCCTTTCACTCTTACCATCTCACCAGCCTATCGAGAGTGAAATCGATACACTCTCGCTCTCACTCTCACTCTTAGTCCCAATCTCTCTCGCTCTCGCTCTCACCTCTCACTTTCGCTCTCACTCTCTCTCTCTCTCTCCGCCGGTCCAGCTCAAAGTCGCTACTTGGTCCGGTAGTTTACTCTCTCCGCCGCCTCAGCTCGAAGTCGATTTCAATTATCTTGAGAAGCCATCGCCGCCACCAAGATCTCTCTCACTATCGCCGCCGGTCTCGGGATCTCTCTCACTATCGCTGCCGGTGTCAGTGTCAAGAAATATAAAGAGCCTCCTTCTTCTATTGGAGATGCCTCCAATAGGGTTCGTTCTCTTCTCTCTCTCTTTCTGTTTATGCCCTGGGGCTATTGTTGGTTACTTTAATCAGCGATTGATAAGCTTCCTTCTGTGTTTGTATTACTGTTGGGGCTTAAATGGTTCTGGGCTTAATTCTAGGTCATTCAATGACCAGTGGGATTTCTTGTTTAGGCGTTTTAGCTTTAGATTGGTATATTCTGTGCTAAAGCTGTTGGTTTATTTGCAAACAAACAAATAGATTAATAAAAGGGGCGATACAGTGGATGAGAAGATCAAGAAGCTTGATGTTGAACTTAATAGATACAGAGAGCATGTCAAGATCACATTGAGTTATTTGTTATTTTTCTGTCTCGAATTCTTATAATGTTACATTACATTCTGCTGGCTGTTTTTCCAATATCACATTGATTAAGAAGGGTCTTGTTTGCATGAAATGGACTAGCATGGTGATATATTAATTTTTTGTCAGATACTATGCTTTGGATGAACCAATCAACCTATCAAGGATTTTCATGTCATGGAGTGCTTGGTCTCTTCTATCAATAAATGTTTTTTTTTCCTGCTCAAGTTGGGATCTTTTAGCTAGTAATGTGGAATCTGTCAAGCTTTAATAGATACATGTATTTGGTTGCCTGAGTTATTCCTTTCCTATTATGAGCTCTGTCAAGTCATTTGTAAAGTGAAAAGGTATTCATAAGCAGGTTTTAAGTGTTTCACTGGACACATCATTTTAAATCATACATGTTTGAGTCTTGGAATTTATATTTCTCAAACGGTTTCTGTGCAGCATAATTATCCTTAACTCGTTCATCATCCCGGCTCTATACTGGATATTGCCTGATATGTGTCCAGAATCTAGTTCTCAAGAATTCTGCTCATTTGCTGTCATTTGGGAATTTTATTCCTTCTTACGTCATGGACTCATACAAATCTTTTATGTAAGTATTCAGTTGACATATGTTCAATTTCTGTAATCACTTACATAAATTTCTTGAAAACCACTTGGATGGAATTCTATTACCTATTTGCATTTCCCACTTTCGCTTGAATATCTATCTATCTATCTATCTATGGTCTTTTTATATGTGAGAAAAGTTTTTTGAGAATGCATCCTTTAAAATTTTAATTCTGCACCAGGGCTCTGTTCATTAACAGCTTGTTTCAGGTAAGGTATGAAAAAAGAGCCAATCAAAGAACTTCATTTGTTGTAGTAGAGTATCATCTACTCACCTATTCCCACATAATCATTCTTAAAACACTAAAACATGTAATCACATTTAGGCTAATAGAACTCCCAACTCGGCATCGCCACTGGTTCCCATTTGTTTTTCTTGGGTAGCATGGTTTTCTCCAGTTCCTTGGAAGGATTATGGTATAAAAGCATTTAATGTGCGACTGTTCTTAAGAGCTGATTGAAGAAGGGACAGAAATTTTATTGTTGAAGTTGCATCTAAATGATATCTTTTAGTGAGAATTAGGTGAGAAGTTGGCGCTATAGGGATATTGAAAGTACGAAGATGTACAGGAAGACATAGAGTGGGGATGATGTAGACACTTCCAAAGAGTCACTTGTCCTTTTTTCCAGTCTGATCAAAGAGTCACTTGTCCTTTTATTTATTTATTTTTTCCTGGTCTGATCAAAGAGTCACTTGTTAGTTGTCACCAAACTAGTACCATGGAAAAGTAATGAAAAGATGAGTCATGGATTAGCAGAACATATCAACTGCCTATTTTAGAAGTACCAAAAGATAATTCTTTTATACAATTTAAGGGTAAAAGACATTAGAATCATTAAAAGGGAATTATGTAACAATAGAATGGAGACAAGCTATTGATATCATTGTGAGATAGAACCAAATAAATTATAAGGAAATTTCCATGAATTGTAATTGCTGGACTTTTGCAGTTAGAATCTTGGGCATGTACACACAAGAGCCATGCATCTTCATAATGGAAAGGGTAATTGTAAAATTGACAGAAGTTACGAACTGAAAAGATAAACTGGAACATATCACTGGCACATTTTGATCATGAGAAGCAAGAAATTAGCTTCAGAGTATATACAGTGTCTGCCAATGAGGTATCTGTGACTACATGTACAAGTTAAAGTAGAAGGTAAAAGTTTAATGTGGCAAAACTAAATCAAGAAGAACTTACGATAAAAGATCTAAATAAATTAGATTTGATAGGACACCAGAGAGAATAGAAAAGAAGGGAAAGCAAGGATCTATCCTGTATATGATTAATCAATTACTGAATTCTAGGTCATTCAATGACCAGTGGGATTTCTTGTTTAGGCGTTTTAGCTTTAGATTGGTATATTCTGTGCTAAAGCTGTTGGTTTATTTGCAAACAAACAAATAGATTAATAAAAGGGGCGATACAGTGGATGAGAAGATCAAGAAGCTTGATGTTGAACTTAATAGATACAGAGAGCATGTCAAGAAGACAAGGAGCTTTCAGCAAAAGTTGCCAAGATTGTGGGAGCGACTCCCATTGTTACAGAAGATCACACTCAGCCATCAAATCAGCAGCAGCAAACACTTGGTAAGTTGATATAGCTGAAGTCATTTCCTTTTATTAGTCATTTGTTTTCACGTTTTTAGCAACAATTATCAATTTCTCGACTTTTACAATCTGTGAAAGCGAAAGTTTTTGTTATTTCTTTCTTTTGTTAATTGATACTTATCTGATTCAATTCTTCATGTATGTAATTTGGTTTTCTTTTGTAGTCTATGCTCTAGCTTTTCAATAGCTCCGAGAACCAAACTTTTTTGACACTCTCAGAGAGAAAGATTGGGTTGGGAACAAATAGAAAAGAGATGTTTAGTCTGCAAACATTTATCTAAACTCTAAACCCTATTTAATCGATTTCCCAATTTTAATGTAAAATTTGGGGTTTTGATTCTTTGATCTAATATAAAATTTGCAGATATGATATGCTAGAGTTTATATATGATTACCACTACATGAAATTGTTGTGGCTTTGAAACCCCCAGGCCTGAGTTTTCAGGGAGGATACCCGAGAAAGAGAAAGCTATATTAGGCTTATCGTGGACATGTTGAAAATTGTTGAAGGGATGAAGTCATTCAGTCTCCGATCAATATGCAAGTATGTACCACCCACCACTAACTAACTTTGTAGACATTATTTCATTTTATACTAAACATTCAAAGATATCAAATCTTCCTGAGTTCAGACTTTTTCTAACAAACCTTTTAGTACAACTTATTTAAGAGAATGATATTCCCATATTCAGTTGTTTGAATTTTTATCTGCTATTAGAATCATTTTAGCCTTAGTTTGAATTTTTATCTGGTATTAGAATCATTTTTCTGCTGAATTTTTGTTTTTTTAATGGTGTAGACACTTGAGATGCTGGAGAAGGAGGAGAAGCTCCTTGGCAGCGTTGTAATAAAGAAACACTACTGTTTCTATGAGTCGCATTTGTAATTGATTGGGGGTTCTTCAAAATTGAATCCTAAAGACGGTCTATAGACGAAGGGGGAGACTCTTGGTGGATTGGGTATGTCAGTAGCTCCTAAATTTTCATGTTTTTACTCAATTGGGTTATGATCATACAATGAATGCTATGTAAATGAAGGCCCCATTAAAATAAAATACTGCATTCTTTTGTAGAAGTAAATCATACGCCTATTTCAGTGGTTGTACAATTGTGTACTTGCATTTTACGGTATAATATATGTTTTTGAAACTGTTAAAAATGGTGCTGCAGGTGTGCACTGAAAATGGAGCAAGGCCAACCAGAGGTGAGCTAGGTTTTGAGTTCTTGGTGAATAGGAGTGGGCAGCCTTATCTGATTCAAACAAATACCTTAATCAGGTTCTTTTCTTCCTTTTTCTTTTGAGTTCATTAGCATGCATCTATCTATTTGATTACCAAAAAAATTGAGCAAAACGATGAAGGAATGGGAAATTCAATTTGAATTCTTTTTCATCATAATGTATGAAATTGTAGTCTTGGTGTTGTACATTGATGAACTGTTGCACAGAGAATAATGTCTAGATATATATGTGAAGATAAATTTGGTGAGATTGTAGTCCAATACACTCTATTGGTAAAGGTGAAGATGTAACAGAAAGAAGACGAACATAAATAAGCATCCCAATTAAATCAAAACAGTAATGATAAAAGAGTGTAAAGCAAAGACATTATCATCTTTCTATTGGACTATTGGTTTAATTGGGTTTAATTGTGTCATTTTTCATATATTGGCATCTTTCTGCTCCTTCACATAGACAAGCATATGTTTATGTGGAACTTCTCTTTTCATTTTGTTGTTTAAAAATTGATATGAATATGGAGCTTCTGGTGATAATGGGTGTTACTAACTATATATCACTGCATTAAACTACTTTGAATTTGAGATGATATAGGAGCAGATTGCGAGCTTGGAGTCGAATTAATCAGTCTCAAGTGCACCTTCAAATATCTTTTGAACTTGGTAAAAATTGAAACCAACAAGAAGGAGACAGATTAGATTAACAATTACTTTGGATTTACTTTTATATCTGAAATTATGCTTCTTTTTTTTTAATGTTTTTTTTTAACTTTTTTTTATGTTTAGACTCGTAAGAGTAAGCGATTGTTCAGTGAACCATGTTCTGATTTCTCCTAGCACTTATTTTTGGGAGTTTGGGCACTCTGCTATTATCGCTCTTGGATTTTAAAAGGTCTTGCAATCTGACTTTACCAACTAGTTTTGAAAACCATTTATCTAGTTCTTATATCTATGTCCAGTTGCCTAATTGTTTAGCGGAGAAAGTTGTTTTATTCCTTGTTTGGTACCTTATTTTGTGTTCTTTTAAATATCGAAAAATTGGTCAGGGCTAGTTGTTTTGGTATGCTGTGATATTCTGGAAGGCAAACTGTGTTTGGAAGGAAGATTTTGGGGGTTTGGTGCATGATAAAGTTTCTGAAATTTTCAAGTCTCTTGGACTTGGTTGTTCCTGCTTTTGGTTCTGCTCATGAAACTGAAAAGTTAAATTGAGGTATTTGCATGTGTGTATTTGATTGAAAAAAATTCATAGTGGAGATAGACTGCTGTTTGCCTTTACCTTCTGATTTTGGTTGCTATCGTTTTACATGTCTTTTGGTGAATTTGTATATATATCATTTTGGTTGATGTTGGTTGCTTGGATTATGTTAGGAAAGTCCAAAGTGCTTGAAATTTTGGTTGCTCGAAAATTTGGTTGTTGTTGTTTTGCATGTGTTTTGGTAAATGTCATATATTTAATTTTGGTTGCTATTGGTTGCTTGGATTATGGTTATTGAAATTTTGGTTGTCATTTACCAAGTGGCATATATGTAATGCTCAAATTACAAAAAATTTCAAGGTTGGCCAGAATACATAATGCTCAATGACAATTATAGATTCTTTTCTGCAATTTTGTCCATTACTAAGTGCAAACCCTTTTGTTTCAGTGGGAAAGAAGAGGCAAAGAAGCATATGCCAAGAAGATATGGATGTGGTTAGAAATGAGTGGACAAAGTTTGTGGTCAAGACATATATGTAAGCATTGTACTTGGTACTTGGGTACCCATATATTTTTTTAGTTCAGTTGAGACCTTGTTCTTTAGATTTGGTTGGACATGAGTTGATGCTAGTACTTTGAATTGATAATGTAAGATTTGTGAGAATGATGTATGAGAATGTGGTAAATGAAATTGGAACTTCGAATTTCATATCAGTCTATTTCCATATCAATTGGGCAAATTCAATTCCAACAACATATATAGGATTAGTAACTGTTGTAATGCAAAATATCACACAACACAAGTCCAAAAAGACATAACACATTGTCTGAGGAAAATTTAGACAACATTTTTATCTAGCAACTTGTCATCTTAAAGCTATTCAGACAACATCGGCGTCTAGCAAAGTGTGGTCTGAGGTTCATTCAAGACAACAAATTCATCAACATCAAATGTTATCTTAAATAACATTCAGACAACATTAGCATCCTCAAACTTGTTTTATAACATTAATTCAGACAACAAGAAAAATAAAATGTGTGGTCTGAAATTCATCCGGTACAACACATGCATCCAAGAGATTGTCATACGAATTGAATTTCAGACAACACCGAAATCCAGATAATTGTTATCTTAGATAAGATGCAGACAACATAAGGTAATCGGAAGTGTAGTCTGAGGTTCATGCAAGACAACACCATTTCGAGCAAATTGATATTTGTAATGCATTTGACACGACATCTGGTAATCGAAAATGCTTGTTTGATGTTTACTTCACACATCAAGTCTCGTGCAATATTGTCGTTGAAGATATTTAGGAGACAACACCAGCTTGGAAAGATTGTTGTGTTTGGTGAATTTCACTCAACACCCTTGCAGTAAGCTGTTGTCTGAGTTCATACCCGACAACAGACTACTGTCATGAATCGAAATTTGGTAAATTTAGACAACACATATTTAGATACACATGTTGTGTGAATGACCAGAGAGACGATTAAAAAAGAATGTTGTCTGATGGGGGAGATCAGACAACACGCCAGTTTACAACATCTCCATTTTCATTCAGACAACAGGCTTTTGACTGTTGTCTGATTCACTTTGTGTAGTAGTGGAATGATTCAAAGTGAGGGAATATAAGAGGAAGAAAAATATTGATTTAATAAATCAAGGAATTATCAAAGGAGGGAAAAGTTGGCAAAATTGGATGAAGTTTTATGTTTAGGCGGGAAAAGTTGGATTAAGTTATAAAAATGGCGAGTAAACCTTTAAATCTCCAAAATACCCTTAGAGTTAACAGAGAAAACAGACGGAATGACCAAAGTGATATGAGATGATATAGTTCGATGACCAAAATGAAGTTTTTAAAAGTTGGATGACCAAAGTGTCGAGCGAGCCATAGTTCAATGACCAAAGTGATATTTCTGCCATTATATTTTTTAATTTTAAATAGTAATATTAATTTTTTATCATGATACCTCATAAAATATTAAAACAACATGAGTTGAATTACGTTATCAAAATATTCCCTAGAACGATAAACTAAGGTAACTAAAATACTAAATTTCTAAAGTATTCTTAATATTTTATATTTTAAAAAATAATAATATATTGATAAAAATAATATTTTATTAGGGTGTGGCTATTGCCACCATACCATTTTCTTTGTTCACCCTACAAATATTTGAATTATTGATAGACTGTATTACCTAAATACAAAATAACTAATAAGTACACTAATTTTCTAAAATTTAAATATGTAAGGAAAACTATATACATAACCAATTAATCACTAATTTTCTAAAATTTAAATATGTAAGGAAAACTATATACATAACCAATTAATTAAGTACAAAACTACTTAATTAATTTCTCATCGGATAACATTAATCTTCATCTTCCTCACCCAAATTTGAATTTATTACTATTTTCTTTTTGTCTTTTTGTTGCCTCCTAATCGTTAATTTGTTATTCAATTCATAAAAACATTAGTGTTAACTTCATCAAAATCTTTGCAATACCCTTTATGAGCACCAAAAGTAAAAAATTTAAAACATGAAAAAAAAATCTCTTATTCATTGCTCATAGTTGGCAACTTACTAATGTTTTGATATGGATTGAAATAGACGAACATTGAAACTGAATGCAAAAATTAAAAAAAAATTAAAAAAATGAAAAAAAATCAAATTATGATTTTATCAGGAAACTTTAATATATTTTAGTTTTTTTAATTGATATAAATTAAATGATTTTTTTTAATTAAACAAAATTTCTTTTTTAATTGGATATGTCATATAAGGATATTCCTGGAAAGATATATAAATGGGTCGGATAAGTAAATTTAGTAATTGAAATTAAAATGTAAGGTGTAATGAGCAAATAGGGTGAACAAAGAAAATGATAGGGTGGCAATAGCTGCACCCTTTTATTATTATGAAAACAGACTGGATCATTAAAGGATCGAATCAACCTAAATCCTTGTTTATCCATTAAATTAACGGATCAAAAGATCAAATTTTCAATCCAAACACGTTCAATAACCACGGATCCGGATCAAAATCCTATCTATTTACAGGTTTACCTGGTAGGGTGGTGTTACTAGTGGAGCCGATGGGGTTTGAGTGGTTTGGATATGGTTTTGTCATGTCAATCGGAGGTGTGATGCTAGCATTGGAATTTGGCTGAGGAAGATGGCGGCGCTGCAGGTCTGGTTCCTCGTGTGGGTTTTTGGGTTCCAAGGGTTTGGGTGCCCATAGTTCTTGGGGTGCCCAGCGTCCTTAAGAGGCCTAAGAGTGCAGCGGACTTTTGAGCTCTTTCATGGGCCTATTCCTTCTCCAATATATGGGCTTGGGCTAAAGGCCCATCTATTGGGGTGATTTTCTAATTTTGTTTCTTTCAGTTTATGCTAGCGGGAGGCCGAGAGCTCTTCTATGAGTCTTTGTAGATGTGTTTATCTCCATCGTACCACAATTGTCTGCCCAACATATTGAGACAAGTAGACTAGATTGCCTATAAGGCAAAATGTCTTTTGTTTTAGTATAGACTAATCAGTGCTCATCTTTTTTCATTGGAGTAGTTGTTTATGTACTATTATAACCCATGATTATGGCCACAAATAATGCTACGTTCAACAACAAAAAAAGCATGGACTCGTCGAAGTTAATGATATTGAGGGTTAAAGTAGTTGTCCATGTACTATTATAACCCATGATTATGGCCACAAATAATGCTACGTTCAACAACAAAAAAAACTTGGACTCGTCGAAGTTAATGATATTGAGGGAAGTTTAACCCAAGATGGGTTACCCACCTTATTACTATGATAAATAAAGGCATTACGATAGTACGTAGTCCCAAATATATATTAATTTTTATACAGTGTTGCATGTTCCAAGTTCATGTAACATCCATGGCTTGCAACTTTGCACACAGTGAAAATAAGAGTGCTTTGATTGATACAACATGGAAGATTGGCGTTCCTTCTTCTCCCATGCATCTTTTCTTTGTGATTCTGATTTTAATGTCCATTAAAATTAGTCTTTAGTAAGAGTCTGTGGATCTCTCGAATTCTCCTAGTTTGGACCCATATATTAATTTTTGCCTGAATGCTGCCACTACATAATTTTATACATAAAGAAGTAATACCTTTTTTTTTGTCGATTTGTTTTTTCGTTGTTGATGGATAAGAATTAACACCTTAATTAATGGCAGTCAAAATCAAGGATGGATGTATCATCGGTACCCCATATTTTGACATAAACAGATGTTGCCGTGTGACTACAAGGCAGCGTTTAGGGTTGTCTCTCAGAGTCTCAGCTTTGTTTTCATTAGGCTTGAATCTTAATTAGCATATCAACGTATATACTCTGGATTGGTTGGTTCCCACTACTAAGATTCACGGTACAGCAAAGAATAGAAAAATGACTATATATGAGTTCAGTGCTTCAGCTTCTGTTATCCCAGCCCATAGTTCGTAGATTCTGAATGAGCCAGAGCAAAATACGTGGATGCATGTCTGGAATGCAAAAATATCTGATATGCTAATTAATTAGAAATCTTGTTATCTACTTTAATGTTAAACTGGTTAAAGAGTGGACTACTGGGAAGGTATATATATATATATATATATATATATATATATATATATATATATTTATGATTGTCTAATGTCTACACTTACCCCCATTTGACCGGATCTACTCCCCAATGCTGAGGGCATTACGGGCGAGGCACTGCATCTTATATATCCAGGTTGACACTAGAACCTCATAGTTGCCAAAACCCTAATGTCAGATCGAAGTGCATTTTTCAGACCTGCATGATATATGAAGAGAAACCATTTGAAATGGAAATATTGAGATTCACATTGAACTTGTTACACACTTTAACTTAATTACTTCTAACCAGCTGTGATAATATAGATTAATGTACGTATGTAGATGTAGATATTATAGATTTTCCTCCGCCATCATAAGAGCTAGCAGTACAATCAACCAATGGTTGTAACTTGTACCAAATAGTGCTATGCATTATTACATAGAATCCAAATTGGAGATTAATTACCTTGTTTCAACGTGTTCTCTTCCTTTTCAAGTACAATGATAATATAACTATTTCATGGTCTGCTAAATTATTGCCTCAGACTACTCCTTTTCATGAACCAAAGTTACTTAAGTACTACTACACGCGCATATCCAATCCAAAACACAAAAAGAAAGAAAAAGAAACCACCAAACTTCATAGATTTAATTCCAAAGTATATAGTGAAGCTGAACTTCATGACAAACTGATTTCTGGTGTTTCAAAACTGGTGAAGTCCATATGCTGAAGCTTTGGTTGGTTCGATCGGGCATCTTCGTACCAGTGAAGGGTCTCCATTTGTGCTGGTCCCAACGGATTGGCAACGTGCTATGTGATTCTCAGATATCACGCTTGCCTTTCTTTCTTAACCAGTGTACGGTTTACTTAACCTATGCATCAACCTTTCCCTTGTAATTGCACATAAAATTAAGTAATTTAATTAATTATATGACAAATGGCTAAAGTTGCAATGCGCATCCTTTGAAATGCATGAACCTATCAAGTTTTGAGTTATTAGGGTTTAGGTTCCGAGCTCATTAATTTCATTAGCTTCCAAGTTGAAGCCAAAGGCGGTGGAGATGGATTAGCTAGCTTTCGGCTGTAAAGCACCATCAATAATAAGATAAAACTAATTAGTAATTTTTTCAAGGACCTAACCATATAGATGTGAGTACCAGACAAGAATCAATTCAAGTCGAAGTCTGGCTTGGAAGCTAATACTCCAATATTACTATTACTTGAGATTATTTTTCACACTTAGAATTCATCTTGCCTTTTCTTTGACCCCATTTCTGGTTACCATCCTATTCCCGCAATCAGTCCCCATCTTCGTCATCTCATTTCCCATTTTAAGGTGACAGAAAAATTTCTCATCCATATCCCCGCTCCGTTTCGGATTTTTCCTCCCAAATCCTGTATAAGAAAGTTCCGTGGAGCATGATAAGAACAAGCCAGTACTTGTCATATCAAGATGACAATAAGCATGGCTTTCTGTCACATACTCACATGGTTGCTACGATAGCTTATACTGATCAATAATCTCTCGTGGTCCAATCTGCCTAATTAACATTAAAGGGACGCAATAAGACCTGTTGACATCATAATTGACCCTTGCATGGCCTGTTTTGCATTATATATGTTTCTTATAATGAGGATTGACCTCAGACCAATTGAATGTCGTATTGCAGCTGTCTCTCTGAAAACAACTAATTAACTAATAGACTTGGAACTCTTTTTTTGAACCTAAAAATTCAGGTAAATGTGTGGGGAAAGGAGACATGGGCATGGACATCCATCATTTTGTTCAGCAACCACAAATAATTGAAGTTATGAGAACCAATGACAAGGCGAAAAGTTAAACGCAGATAGTTAATGAACTACGTACTAGCTAGGCATCAATATTATTAGTTTTGTAAAGCTTTCTTAGTGGACAGTTTAGTGCTAATTAAATATCTTACTAAAAAAGAAAAAAAAGAGACCAAAGAAAGGGAAGACATGCATGTCCAAGTGGAAAGAAAGGAAATATGTCCATGTCCAAGGAAATATAGAGACTAATTGGTGCATTATCAATAAATATTACTTTAAAAGCTGCCAATATGATTCTGTCTTAATTAAGTTTGATTTGAGAGTACTAAAAAGGTTTAAAGCATTGAAAAGCTTTAATTTGAAAGGACAGATTGCCTCTTAGTGTTCCACTTAATGATTTTTATTGTTCACTAACCATGGTGCTGCCCATTAAGTGGAAGAAGTATATTAAATAGAATTGATATATATAAAAAATGAAGTCAGAAAAAGAGAAATGACTTGAAGTTGAAAAGAAAATTTTGTTCCAATTTTAGTCAGTGCAGTCAAATGAATCCCCAAATAGAAAAGAAACTGTATATGGCACAGCTAAGAAGGATCTAAAACCCGTTGCTTTGTGGTGGAGCCTTTGTTGTAAAGCATTGAAATGGCCCATTGAGTGACCAAGAGGCAAGAGTATGAAATTTAACTTTGAACTTTTGAAGACAAATGCTTTATAGCCTTATACAAAAAGTTGTTGAGAAGTAAAGCTACGGTTTAAAGTTATCACTATATGATATTCCCACCATAAGTTCACCCGTTAGGTCATTGTGTCAGTTACTATTTAATATTTTTTAGTGTTTGTTTCCACCTTTTAGGTCACGGCACAGTTTCCAAACTAATCTGGGTCACCGTATTAGTTTGCAGGTCACTAGGTTAGTTTGGAAACTGTGCCCGTGACCCAGATGGTGGAAATAAACATAAAAAGTAGTGAATAGTAAGTGACTTGGTGACCCAACGGGTGAACTTACTCTAATGTCAGATATTTTCTCAAGTTAATTGTGTGATTTAAAAAACGTGAGAAAATATATGAATGATTGTAGTACTTGTTTGAGCGCTCTTTCACATTTTTTGACGAAAATCTTAAATATAACTAACTGAAATTATTCTATGCACCAATTAGGGTCCTTAATACTAAGTTGATACCGGTATATTAATTTGTTAATTCATACCTAAATAAACTTCAAAAATGACAAGAATTGTGTGATTTAAAAAACGTGAGAAAATATATGAATGATTGTAGTACTTGTTTGAGCGCTCTTTCACATTTTTTGACGAAAATCTTAAATCTAACTAACTGAAATTATTCTATGCACCAATTAGGGTCCTTAATACTAAGTTGATACCGGTATATTAATTTATTAATTCATACCTAAATAAACTTCAAAAATGACAAGAATTGTTCGGAAAATAATAAAATATTCAATAGTGCAACTCGTTCTACACAAATTTCTCAACCTTATTGGTAGAGGGGAATGTCCCATTATTTGGAAGTATAAGTGTCCTAATTTCTGTCCCTCTATGCGGGTAGGTGCCTTTAGCTTTATTTAACCTTAAGCAAAGTGGAATAATTCTCGCTTAAGATAAATAAAACGCCTTCCAAGGTCGCATAACTATAAATATCTATGATATTGTATCGCCAGTTGCCTAACCATTGTCTAGTGATGATCTTGTATATATATACCATATTATTTACATATTAAAGTGGAAGAAAAACAAAAAACTTAATTATGGCATTTTGACTTTTGTGATGTTTATAATTATCGTGTTACGACAAGAACTAGGCCCTAGCTAATTGCTTTAAAGGTTAAATGGTGCATGCATGTTATGGAGATTATTCACATTAATTAACCTGATTAAACACATGTAATTTGTTTTATTGTTCACGACCTGATCAAAAATCTCGGTCTGTCCATTTCATTGCAGCTTGGTTGTACTAATATTTTAGTTGACTCTTCGTGAAGGTTTGCATACAGCTTTTCTTCAGAAGATTACACATATTATTGTTGAAGGAGATTCAAAGCTTCTTATTGACTGTGTTGCTGGGAAAGCAAGTGTTCCTTGGAGAATTCAAGTGTTGCTTAAGGATTTCAGAAGCTTGGCTTCAAACTTCCAAGATATCATCTTCATACACATCTATCGTGAGGCAAACTTCGTTGCTGATCACTTAGCTTCTCTTGCTTATAATAATGATTGTCCTGACGTTTGGTTTTCTTGTATTCCCCTTTCTATGTCTCCAGCGTTCCATTTAGATCAGCTGAGAAGGGGAATGTGTCGTGGTTTTGTTTTGTAACTTTTATTTTGTCATAAAAAAAAAATCTCGATTTGTCCCTAGGTACTAAAATGGTGCAAGCAGACCTAATGCCACATGAACTTATTTACTTACTTTGTACGTAACTACTAACTACCAAGTACCGAGAGATAATTTTTTTCCATGAATTAAAATTAGGTCATAGTTAGGTCATGTGTATTTAACAATTTGAGCACACTAGATAAAAGTGCTCTCCAAATTATGCAAGTATTTTCAAAAGAACAATTCGTAAGTTCATAACAATTAACATATTTAATTTCTACATTTAGTTTCGTAATTCTAACTATATAATCATGTGTGAAAACATAAGATTAATATAATACATTTAGTTAGTCATGTAAGAATTAACTTTGAATATACATCGTTTAATCATATAATTGTATCAAATATATAAATAAACTGAAAATGTTAAAAGCTAACCAACTTGTTATTTTCTAGCGCTAGCTCTGCTAGGAATTTTAAGAGCCGCCGTCCGTACCTCCTACATCTTCTCCATTTTCATGGATAAAACTGTAGGCTTTGGCTTGCTGCTTCTCCTCCTCTTCTTGTTCCCTGGTATTGGGGTTTCGGTGAACCCAAGGATGATTTTTGCTAGTGCCTTTGAGCAGGCTGACTGGCTTTTACTGTTAGGCTGGGGTGGTGAAGTCTTTGACGGGCCGCCGCATCTGAGATGTTGGAAGTTGAGGATTGGGGATAAGCGGTTGGATCCCGATTACTTTATTCGGGGTTGGGTTGCTGCTGATAGAGTTAGATTGGAACTGTACTGGATGTCGAAGGGTGGATTTGATTGGATCCTTTTGGCTGCAAGTCAGAAATGGGATGCCGACGAGACCCTTTTTTGAGCTCTTAAGGCGGACTGGTTTGACTGCGGTTGAAGTAGGTTTTCTTTTTCGAGTGTTGGTGGTTGTGATGGGTCTCCAACGACACTTGGCTGCGGTGCTGGTGAAGGTGTGACTAACTATAATGGGCTGGCAGAGGGCGTCCTCCGTGGGGCGGAGCAGGAGTCTGTGTTCGTAACGGCGACACTTTGGTCAGCAACGTGGTGGACTGCATGGAAACTAGGGATTCTAGGGTTTCCTATTTAGTTGATGGCTTGGAGTGTTTGGGCCATTTGGGCCTCGAACTGGACTGTGGGCCTCATTCTTGGGCTTGGATTGAGGTTATACAAGGCTTGGACTACCTCTTCGCTAGGGGGTTGCATGGATTGGGTCTCTATGGCCCAGAGTACTGCTTAATTTTTTCTTAGGTCACAAAAACCAGTTGCTCTGAGGATCATTTTAATTTACCTGCTTCGGAGTATCTAGGTTTTTGTTTGAAATAATGGTGCGTGGATTTCCTAAAAGGTGGGTATATTAGGGGGTTTCCTGGGTCTTATTCTTGTTTTAGAATATGTTTTAGGGTTCCCTAATGAACGATTCTTTTTGTCCACCCCATGGGGGTGTTTTATTTTTATACTGCTTGCTGAATATATATAATGGGCTGACCTCTTTTTGTAAAAAAAAAAAAAAAACTTGTTATTTCCTAGTATTATTTGGTGATCCGGACACGAATACTAATTACTTGAACACATATAACACCTCATTCCCAACCCTGTTAAGTTGGAGTTTGAATTGAATAGCTGCTTAAGTAATAAATGAACCATTTGTAGCTGCTTAATTAGCGATTGACAATCTTGGATCATAATTTATATATTTCAGTGCTGCAGCATTGTCTTGTACATTTTGTTTAGTTGATACTTGATAATTAAAGAAATTAGAAACCCTCTTATTTACAGAGACTTTAGTTTATGTATATCATTGAGCATATTGAGCATATCAGTCTGCTATATATACACTAACCAACCCAGTTTAGTATTTAATTACATGATTAATGTGATAATAGAATTTCTTGGATACAGCCAAAATTTGGGTGGACATAGTACTGGCTTACTGCGCATGCTTAAACTATTTCTCATACTACTATATAATTCAAAGCTTTGTTCGCTACATGTTTCAATGCACCGCCATTTTATCGTTATAGTTCCTCCATCTTCTTTGCGATAATAATCCGAGGGCGGAGAGAGAAGTGGCTGCAAAAGACCAACAGGGCCGGCTTCCCAAAAGTGGCAGACAGCATACAGCTTTGGGCCTCTGAAATACCAAGGTCTGTAATCATACCTCATTTTTTAAAATTAAAACTTCGACCACATGACTTAGGAATGGCTATGCAGCAGTATGAATATATGAAATTCAAGATGAGAAAGAGTAGTAATTAATACGTTATCTGATGTCTGGAAGTGGTCCGTGGTCGTACTTCAAATGGTTTGTTTTTTGATCTGTGTCCCTTTGCAGAGTCGGATAAACATGTGCCTTCCTGGTACTGAATCTCGAGGAATTATAAATGGTCACGACCCTCTGATTCCGAAGCTAGATGGAGGAGGAGACTATAACAATGAAGAAGAGTACATGACAATGAGGTCAGATAGAAGCGAAGGTGGCCGCAGCAGCAGCACTAGCTTCGTACAAAACCTCCGTCAACGGCTACAGCAGCAGCTTCCCACAAATGGGCTTCTCGGACGGCTGCCACTAACCGAGGTACTTTTGACCCAACAACCCCCCCCCCCCAACCCCAACTCTTTCTCCCTCTTTCACACACATGCAACATTGGTGGACGCCTCTTTTCCGATAACTTAAGGTTTTGGGTTAAGAATTTCCTAATATGGTATCAAGTCTCGAAAAATTGGAGGTTCTTTTTTCGCAACCTCAAACTTCTTCATTTCTTTCTTAGTTTGCATGGTGTAGGGTGCAGTGAAAGCTTAAGTTTCTGGGGTCTCGAACATCATGTCATGTAACTCATAGGCAATACGATGGGAATGGTCTGTTTTGTTTTGGTTATTGATTTTTAATTTCATTATGACATTAATGACGTGCTAGGAATATTAATGGAGGTAACAAATGATTTTGAGTAAAATACTCTCTTTTGACAAATTTCAGTACTAGAAGTCAGAAGGAATTCAACTGGGGCTTTGCATATTATTCAGCTCGTAAGTACTCAGTTTAAGGGAAACGACTAGCTTCTTCATGTCATTTTGTGTAAACACAACTTTTAGATTCACTCTCATTTGGGAAAGTAAGTTATATATATGCATATATTTTAAAATGGGTTCTTAGGTATCTTATTGAAAACAATATGTGTTTTTTTTTTTCTTTTCTTGTTACTGTTTGCATTCATCTAAGTCCCACTTTAATTGCATGATAACTTTAAGTTATTAAAAAAAAAATTAGTTTACTCTGTTAAGGACTTTGTTTACTTACATAAATTCAGGTATTGAATGTAGCTAGGCCAGCTCCAATTGCTTTCTTTGCTTCATTAATGAATTTAGATTTCCAACTTAGACAACGTACTAAAACTAATCCTTATGGACATTTTCTTTTCCTATATATTCACAATTTCAAACACTTTGACAAAAACAAAAACCAATTCATGGGAGATATGATAAAAAAAAGTCTGCAGTCTGCACCAAATAGAATCAATTATATGGCAACCCCATATTATTTTGGCGCACGTTGACATTTTTTTTTATTAGCTTCGCTTTTAACTTTGCAAGACAAACCGATGCTCTGAATTTTTTGTTAGATACCTTACCACTTCACCTTTTGCCACTTGCAGTTTTTCTAATGAATAAAAAGTCCCAAAAGTTGATTGCCAAATAGCAAAAATAATGTATACATTATGTTGGGTCCTTCAGACTTATAGCAGTGACTGGAATTATTGTTTTCCACGAGGTAGAACCATAATACAATTTTTTTTTAGCTTATTTATTACATGTCATTGAGAAAAAAAAAATACAAAAAAGAATGCACGGAAAGAACTTCAGAATAGTTGTTACGCCACGTGGATGGTATAACTAAAAGGAGCACAGGAATAAGGTGGGAATGGTAGTTTTAAAGTTTCACTAGAATTTTAGGGATTCAAATTTGCTCACCACCAATACTTTGACGGTGATACCACTACTCAATATAAAACTGTTATGTGTTATAAAATATAATTATAGTTAATCATAATATTTTATTAAACAAATAAATTTTAAGTATTAAATTAATTCTACATGACGTGACAAATTTTAATTGGGTGGTGATATTACCACAAAATAAAAATGGTGAGCAAATTTGAATCCGAATTTTAGAGATATTATAAGTACAAAATTAAAAAGATGAATTATGATTGGTGAGCGGACCTTGCCAAGCGGCCGCAACCAAGAGTGTCAAAACCTCTCTTGCAAAAGCACAACGGTAAACAGAAAAATGAAAGAATGATTTAAACTTAGATCAAAGATTCAACTTATAGGTGTACTATTTCAAGAAGAGTAACCATAATACAAAACTCACTTGTTATTTGAGTTTTTTTTACTCTTTTGATGCCTCTAAATTGGAAGGAATGTCTATTTACTCTAAAGTTTTACAGTCAATTTATTTCTTGAAATTGAATGTCACATGTATCACAATTTTATGGTAATTGCATGTGATTAGAGATAAAATAAAATGCAAGACGTTGAAAAATTCCCCCAACTTCTCTGAGTTTCAGTAATGCAATTCCAGTTTTCTTACTTTCTGTTCATATTGTTGAATCCTTGTAGATAGGAGAAGAGTTACGGTCGCTGATAAAGATTGGAGGTCCAATAGTGATAACATCCCTACTTATATATTCAAGGTCTGTAATTTCAATGCTCTTCTTAGGTCGTCTTGGAAAAGCAGAGTTGGCCGGAGGCTCATTAGCACTTGGGTTTGGGAATATTACAGGCATCTCAATCCTCAGAGGGCTATGTACTGGTATGGACCCAATCTGTTGCCAAGCTTATGGAGCTCAAAGATGGACAGTTCTCAGCCAAACCTTCCAGAAAACCCTTTGTCTCCTTCTATTAGTTTCCATACCCATCTCATTCGCTTGGCTCAATATTGAGCCAATTTTCCTATGGTTAGGTCAAGACCCACAGATTACAAGAGTTGCTAGGGTTTACATGGTTTGCTCAATCCCTGAATTGCTAGCTCAAGCTCACCTCAACCCATTGAGAGTCTTCTTAAGAACTCAAGGCCTTACCGCCCCACTTACTTTAGCTGCATGTTTCTCGGCCCTCATGCACTTACCCATCAACTATTTTTTAGTCTCTTACTTGAATTTGGGGGTGGAAGGTGTTGCTTTGGGACTTGCTTGGAACACTTGGAATTTGAATGTGGGATTGGTGATTTATCTAGCTATCTCAAATAGAGCATTGAAACCTTGGAGTGGGCTCACAATTGTCTCTACATTTCAAGGATGGAGACCGTTGCTAAGTTTAGCACTACCCAGTTGCGTTTCAGTGTGCTTGGAATGGTGGTGGTATGAAATTATGTTGTTCCTCTGTGGCATTTTGAGTAACCCACAAGCTAGTGTTGCAGCAATGGGTATCCTAATTCAAACAACCGGAATGTTATACATCTTTCCAATTTCGTTAAGTGCCGCCTTGTCAACTAGGGTTGGACATTCCTTGGGGGCGGGCCAACCCAGCCGAGCCCGATGGGCTGCCCTAATCGGTCTTCTTGTCGCGTTTGCTTTTGGGCTCTTCGCATTTGTTTTCATGACTTCTGTGAGAAATGTGTGGGGGACTATGTTCACAAATGAACCACAAATTCTTGAACTGATTTCAACGGCACTTCCAATCTTGGGGCTATGTGAACTTGGCAACACTCCTCAAACAGCTGCATGTGGAGTCTTGACAGGTACTGCACGACCTAAGCTTGGAGCGAGAATTAACTTGTATTCATTTTACCTTATTGGATTGCCAGTTGCTATTATTGCAACTTTTACATATGAAGTTGGGTTTTTGGGGCTGTGGCTTGGGTTACTATCAGCACAGGCTTCTTGTGTTTGTATGATGGTGTACACACTGGTTCACACAGATTGGAAGCACCAAACTAGAAGAGCTGAGGAGCTTACTCTGGCTGTAGTAGAGACTAATATTGAAGAGAACGATGATGAAGAAAGTGGCCCGCTAACTCCTTCTATCTCTGAGCTGACATGACCCAAATTTCAGAGGATAATTTACATAGTTAACCAAGTACAAATTAGTCTTTCGGTCAAGAAATCGCAATTTTTTTTTGTTTACGGCATTGGAAAGAAAAGAAAAAATTCAAATTACTTGGTCATTATTTTATCAATGTACTGTCAATATATCATTTTTGCTAGCTTCATGGTTCCCAGTAGTTTGTTCCTGCTGGAGAGTTTCAGAAATAACAGATGACTAGCTGTATATTAATTAGCTAGTTATCTCTGAGCGTCTTAAATTAATACTCACCAAAGTCGGCCTGCAGCCACTCCACTCAAATATTTAAAAGTAACGGCCTTTTTCAATTTCATACCTCCAAAATTGTTTATGAACACACCAAAGAAGAGTGATGCTAAATAAATTATATTTTAGTGCTTCTTTTTGGAATTACACCAACACATAACGAGAAGAACTGGTTACTTATTATCCACTTTTATTTTTATTTATAATCAAAATCATGTGTGGTTAAAATCGAATAACATTGATTGTGTGTCTATATATATATATATATATATAAGATCCTTTTTTTTTTTTTTTTTTTTTTTTTTTTAAGAGAAAGGGATTAGGCGATATTAGTTCCTCGGAGACAGACAATGTAGGGCACAAGTCCCACCCTCAAACCCGAAGGTGAAGGGTCTGCCCCACTCTGGGAACCCACCGCCCGTCCCCCAACTCAATTTATTAAAATAAAGAAGAATAAAACATCGTCCAAGAGATAAAACACAATTAACCACGAAATAAAAGAGAGGGAAACTTCCCCCTCATGAACAAATCTACAAAAAGAAAAAACCAAAAAAAAAAAAAATATATATAAGATCCTATCTCGAGCTATGCTTTGCTCTGAAATTTCATAGCGAGGTTAAGGTTTATGGTCACTTTTCGGTCGCATTTCCACATATCGACCGTTCAGGTTTTAGCCACTTATGTATAGATCATCTCTGCAAAATTTCAACTAAATTGATGATCGTTAAGGCATTAATAACTGCCTTAAAGCTAGTTCAATTTAGGTTGGACAGATTCAGTTCATCCACTGGTTTAAGTGAGTTAGATACCTCAAAGATCATCAATTTAGCTGAAATTTTGCATAGATGATCTATACATTAGTACCTAAAAACTGAACGGTCGAGATGTAGATATGAGACCAAAAAGTGACCCTAAACCCTAACCTCACTCTGAAATTACAAAGTGAGACCTCGCTCTGGATAAAATATATATATATATATATATATATATATTATGATGAATTTAGTTTACTTAGGCTTAGTTTGGTATTGCGGTAGGAATACTTAGCTTTAAAATAACTCAGTTGTAGAAATAATCCACTGGCAAAAACCTCAGTGTAGTGTTTGGTAAATCATATATTTAAAAGTGTTAAAGTGAAAAAAAAGTACTGCAAGAGTGTTTGGTAAAGTTTATGTTAAAAGCATAAAATTTCTAAAATGGACATCGATCATTTTACTTATTTTTCATTTTTGATAAACATGCTTATATCAAGGATATAATAATTCTGGGTAATCTTACTCGTATGGAACAATAGATTAAACCCAATTCTGGGAAACCTCAATTCTGGGTAAACCCACTCCTATACTTTGATGGAAGAAGCATAGAAAATTGTACCAAAAGAATTGAGATGATGATTACTTTACTAGGCCTGAGAGGACTGCAGTGAACAAAAATAAGAAACATTTCGCAAATTCATGACTAATTTTAAGAAATAAATTGGCAAAAACCTAGATTTGAAGAAAGAGGGGAAGAATGAACATGAGCAAATTGATTATTAATATGGCACCATATGCGAGACCTACTTGCGTTCTACCATTCCTAACGACTGCTTTATCAAAGGAGAAGTGAAAAGTTGTGAAGAGAGAGAGCAATGAAGGCAAGGGGGTGAGGAGCTGAAAAGAGAGCAAAAAATCGCAAGAAACCCAGAAGAAGAGAACGGGAAATTCTGAGGTAAATTTTTGAATTCAGTTGGGATGTTTCTGGAATTTCATCAAGGTACCGATTATTCGATTCACTTCACAAAACGCAAATATGAAAAAGCAGGTCCTCTGCTGCTTCTGATTTTTGCTGTTTTAGGCCTCGATTGTTAAATGAACGCAGATTTAAAATAGTTACCAAACATGCTATGAGTCATAAATGGTGAGAAAAAGCAGGATTTAGTCAAAAAAACTCAATCCCAAACGGAGCCTTATTATCCACTTTTATTTTTTTGTTTCATAATCAAAATCTTGTGTGATTAAAATCGAATAACGTTGCTTATATATATGTATATATATATTTTGTGATGAGGTTTTCGATCAACAATTCAACCTAACAATATCAAAAGGTTCGGTTTGAAAGCCGAGGCTGTTCTTTTTTTCTTCTTTTTTTTCAAAACTGGTAACAAATATTGAGATGTACCAGAAGTTGAAATGTATTTTGGCCAGAAGAAAAGAAGAAGAAGAAGAAGTTGAATCTGATCATAAAATTTGTTTGGTAGACAAGTACAAGAATGTTAAAAAAACAAAAAAGCAGTAGTACAAGAACTACTTTTTTGGTAAAGAAGTACAAGAAGTTGAAGTCGAGAAAATGAGATGGAATTCCGAGAAGATGCACTGTCCCAAGTGGCAAGTCCTAACTCCTAGATGTACGTGAATGGCATTTATCAACAATCCCTTCCAAGTTCCCACTGGGGTAGAAGCTCTACTGTTCATTATGCAAAAACTAACATGATCCAATCTATTAATTTATTTCTCAGGTGTCCTGAAGGAATTATTTAAATAAGAAATCATACATCCACTTTCATTATTGTTACGAAATTTAAATTTTGATTGTGTTCTGATGTTTGCTCGATAACAAATCTATTTCACTATTATTATGAAATTTAAATTTTGATTGTGTTCTCATGTTTGCTTGATAACAAATCCATTTCACTATTGTTACGAAATTTAAATTTTGATTGTGTTCTCATGTTTTTTTTTTTTTAAGGGCAACGGAATCATGTTTCATTAATAATATTAACGACCTCACTCGGTTAAGGTAGAAGGATTTGAAAATCCCTCATAATACATCTCAATGCACAAGATAGTCTGCACAACGCAAAGCAAAAATAGGAAAAACAAGAAAACAACCTGAAAAAGAAAAAGCTAAACTAAAAACCCCTACAGCAAACCAACCCTAAATCAAAGCAACCAATATGACGAGCGTTGACGCCTAAGACCCTCATGGTGTACATTGCTACTTATCAACTAGCAACTGCAACGATCAAGGGCAAGGAACATGGAGCAAGGGCCAAGCAGACACTCTCTTATTCAAAGCAATAAAAAAGAAACCCTCCCTAACCCTCATGGGGTAAGGGAACCTCCTCCAACTCCTTAGTAATATGAGCCACACTCACGTGCTTGGGTTTGTTTCATTGACCACGAGGACGACCTTTTTTCATTGGAGCCTTCTCAACAGTAGTAACATGAATCTCCACCAAACCCCCTAAAAAAAACAGAGTCGCTTCCCATCTTGGATCAGCTTAATGTTGCGAGTCTTGCGCACACTCAATGCAGTAGTTGGACTCCAGCCCTCAGTAATGGGCCCATAATCCGTCACAAAACCTGGCCCAACTTCCTTCAACCCAGTCAAACCTAACCTAACGGTCAACCCTAAATTCAATTTAGGGTTTCCCGTTGAAAGAGTCGGGGCCGCCTCCAAGCTGGCCTGCCTCACCGCTAGCTCCGCTTCCGGCAACACCAAGCCATTCTGCTCAGACCCATGCTGCACCTGCACCTTCCCAGTCAGCTTCGTCCCCACCGCAGTAACTAGTAGGCTCTCCACCGGTGCCGGACCCGCCTGCGCCACAGTCACAAGCCCTTATCATAAAACCCATGTCAGGACCCACCCCGGTATTTCCCCCTAAACTCCAAGATGGACCTGCGGGGCCCACTTTTTGGGAAAAGTCGACAGAACTTCCCCTAAAAGTGGACAACCCAAAACTTGTTGAAACAAAATTATTCTTCTAAACAATTAATCTTAAACTCAAAGAGCCACCCTGCTTCAACTCCATAATTTAGATTTACAAATTGTCTAGATGTAACAAGTTCACAACCACTCAAAGTTTCAACCAATAATACAAAAGTTTCACGGTTATCAGAGCAGTCTAAAGACAATAAAATATAATACACAAAGTAGGTTGGCTAGTAACCTTCAAATGATGGATAGCAGTGATGGTGCTAAGCCTCAACTCCTAAGCCCGATAGCTACCCTGCGAACTGGGCATTTAAAATCAAAGGGCCCAGAGGAAAGTAAGTAATAAAACGTTAGTGTGAGTGGATAAAAGAATAAGTAATTAACATAAAAGAAATTTCATACTTTCCCACATGTATTCCTTTGAAAGTCCAATGCATGAAAAAATGGTAAAGACATTTATCCTTAAAATCAAGAATCTCGCAAAGCCAAGCCAGCCCCGCTAGTTAAGGAAAAACATGACTAGCCCCGCTAGTCAAAGATAATTAAAGAATATGGGGAAACCGTTATCACCATACTATAAAAAGGAAGCCTCCCAGGCTCGGGTCGGAGTGTCCCACACTCTTGAGCATCCCATGCTCTTTGCTCAACTCACCCCCAAACACATAGTAAGCGGGGAGGAGTACTAATAGGCTAGCTAGCAATAAAAATATATCGACCCAGGTATGGTGGGTTAAAACCATGAAACAAAATCGGAAATTAGAAGTATAAAAGCTAATGGTGTGACCCCGCACACCCAAAAATATTCACAATTCAAAAATAATTAAGCGGAAATAAAATATACATAATTCTCTCGAAGAATACCATTTCCGAATTTCTCTTAAAATCTCAAGAATTGCTAATCAATTAATAATAAAAATTTCTAAAAGAGAAATTTTAAATACACACGCCTAATCACTTAATACACATCCCTATTATTTTATATTTCAAATTAGATTTTGTAGGTAGGTTAAATTACCAAAACAGACATCTATGCATTAGAAGAAGAAAAAATAGTCATATTTTCCTTATATTATTCTATTTACATATAATAGTTAGATAAACACAACAAATTTCTATACATGGCCTCCCAATTTAATACAAGAATAAAGTTAGAAACTATCTAATTTAATTTTTCCTTAAATAAATTGTAATTAGATGAGGTTAGAGACCATAATATTTAGAATTTCAAAATCAATGGCATTAAATATTTTTAAAACATATCGCTTTACTCCCATTTTTAGTTAATTTCCTTTTTTGTTCTAAGAGTTATGATTAATCAATTTATTTTCTAATATAAAACATCACAGGTGAAAAAACTTTGTAATTGTTAATTTGTTTGGCCCCTCTAATGACAACTATTAAGTTCTGCCACTATGGAGAAACTACTGGTATAGTTTTGGTTGAATGTTCAACTCATAATTTTATGCTTGATTAACATGGTGTTTGATGGATGAGAGCTCAAATAACACAAAGCCTATTTATATGCATCTATTTAAAGAGATAAATAATAAATCTTTATGGATTTCTCAATAACTAACACAAGTAATCAATATGGTCATTTATAAAATGTCAATATACTAGAATATACTAATCATATTAAATAGTAACCTTAATATAGTCAAAAAGTAGGATATTTCATGATTTTTGAGATTAAGGGTATTTTAGGTACTTTGGGTTGTGTATTTAGTAAATTATTAGAATGAGAAATTAAATGGGTGGTGTATTAAGTATGGAGTGTGTATTAAGTAATTAGGGGTGTGTATTTAAAACTTCTCTTTCTAAAAATTACCTTGGAATAATAACTCAACCAAAATTTTCGATATAAACTATAAGCCTCAAATTGAGCATAATAAATCTCAATTCAAAAGTCCAAGTCATATGTCAAATAAGAAAAACCAAATTAAAATGCTCAATAATTAAATTGATAAATTTAAACAAATTCTTGCTTAAGAAAAATAATTGCATGCATTATTTAAAATCAAACGTCCACTCACAGTATACGGCTAAGCCTGCCGTCGATCCAAACCCTCCTCGTGGGAATCCCCCTCACGTCATGTACAATATAACGTTTGTAAACCAATAATTACAGGACAGAAAATTAAATTCACAGTAATTAAAAACAAAAACCTATCATTGCCTTTATGCCCCAAAACCTCCAATCTTCACCACTAACGTCGATTCATTAATTTAAGGATTTTAGGGCAGAATCAAGAAAAATCCAATGAACGGATTTTTCATAATTCAATTAACAAATTCCACACTTTGGAAAAATCGAAATCGATATCCACGCTTCTCCAATTCTACCCAAAAACACATTCACAGAATCTACAACGCACAAATAATTATCTAGCTAAACAACCGAAGTTAAAAACCTACCACACACACTACCACGCGCCACCCACAGTGGCGGCGCTTGGGCCACCTCCACCTCCGGTCACCAAATTTCATGTGTAACAATATCTCAACAAGGCAAACATTTTTCTCAACTACAATAAGTTTCAATTTTACCTTGAAAAAGTCGAAACTGGCCGGTGAAGAGAAACCCATAAATTCCAAACCCTAGAATCGAAAATTTCTTCGATGCATCCTCCACGCTGTGAATTGGAGCTAATAGCTTAAGGGCAATTGGTCAATGGCTCAAGGCGCTCCTACTAGACCCGGTTTGATGGTCGGGGATAGCCGAAAATAGAGGAATCTCCGGAAAACTTCCAACTGCAATAGTGATAATTTTTGCTTTGATTTGGGGTTTACTGGCCAAATCGCCATAACCCATGGTCACTAGGGTGTAGAGGAGGAAGAGGCGCTCCTGTGATGGTCGGTTACACACCGGTTGGTGGCCTAAAGGCGGTGAATTGAGGGGAAGAAGAAGAAGACCGAAAGGAAAGGGAGAGAGCTCGGGGGAGAGGAGAGAGAAAGGTGGGTTTCCGGATTTGGAAACCTACCACAGTAAAATTTCAATATTATAACCCATTTATCATAAACAGTAACTTCCGTATTTCACTCATAACTTTCGCATACATCCGATTTTTACGTACCACATATACATGCCCGCAGTTTAAAGTCCTCTACAACTTTCATGAAGAAAATTTTCTCAAAAACTGACCGAACAAAAAGTCAACCTTTTAGGGCCACTAAAAATATCGAAACGAAGTAAAAACTGAAAGTAAAGCATGTTTACCTCCTAAATGATTAGTAAACCAATAAATTTATGTTTGGGACGTAACACCCCACCTCCATGGCCAAAAAACCCGCACTCCGAACATATGCCATGACACTTTTGATACCGGAATTCTAAATGAACCGAAACCTCCGACGAAAAGCTATATAGCCATCGGGCCCAAATTCTCCTGCGTACATCGTGGATCACCTGGACCCTCTGGACCGAATCCTTGAGCTGCACTGCCGTCATATCCACCCGAACCAAAACCCCCAAATCATTTTTGAGGAGGTTTAGAGCACGCTCATTCCTCATGGCCATTCACAGCCCCTTCACCGCTACCCAAACCTCCAGATGCTAGAGAGACACCGCCTCCAACGAACTGATACCGTCGTAATCTGCCAGCACCAACATCGAGCTATTGTAAAACCATGGTCTGCCATTAAGGACATGGTTCTTCACCTCCTCATCCTTGAATTGGAAGACAAAGACTCCATCTCCCTCCTCCCAGATCAAGATCCGCTCCTTAAGCCCCCATATCCCAGAGACTACCACTGCGAGTGACGAGATCACAATGGGTTTCTTCGGAGAGAGAAAGTGGCCACACAGGTAAAAGAAAGGGTCCTGGATTGCTTCGTAGCCCCCAAGAAAGCTTACGGCCTCTGCCACTCCTTCCAGTAACGACATCCTAGATGACACCGCTGTCATCACACAAAAACTCAGTCAAATTCTCAGCCAGAGAGAAACCCTAGCAGAGAGAGAAAAAGCCGACTCCTTTCACAATTTGCTTAATTATTGATTGATTGTGTTCTCATGTTTGCTTGATAACAACTAGTTAATAACTTAAATTTTTTATTTGACTATTCATTTTTTGATGGACGGATCTTAAATTGTGAATTTCAAAATTGAGAGTTTAGCTTCCTAATTTTTGTTTTCATAACAATTGGAGATATCGATTGGGTATTTGTTGCAGAAAAATGTCTTATCAGCAGACTAAGTACTCGTTAGCAATGCATACATGAAAGACCAAAACTCAAGTCATGAAGGAATAAAATATTGATCTTTCATTTCATTTTGCGAGGTTTTGTAAAGAGAAGTGATTTGTGTTAAATGATGATTTAGACAAATGTCAGAGAAGTTTCTGAAAGCTTGAAGAAGAAGAAAGAAGCAGAGGAAAATAGCGAGGCTATGCTGTTGTATTGATCGAATATAGTAAAAGGTTACAAGCAGTAGGATTATATAGCTTTGGACACGTGTACAATAGCAGTATATTTGGTAAGAAGGCTATAAATTTTTACTATTTTCTGTTAACACCCTCAGCTTGATAGGAGATTTGGAGCATCAAGCTGCTGCAAAGAGTAAGGATGATGCGAAGGACAGAGACTTTTGTGACCAGATGCTTCAACCAGGAGGAATGAGTGGCATGGACATACAAGGACTTGGTTGAGCAGCAATGGATAATGACTTGGGTTAAGAGGAGTAAGTAGTCATAGACTGATGTTTCGCATAAATTTGGGGTTGAAAAACATAGTGATGCCTATGGAAACATTCTGCTGCACTGTGACCCCTCTTAAAGCAAATTTGACATTGTAAAGAAAAACCAATTGCAACAACTTGCCAAGGAGCAGACCTTTGGGGACAACTTTTAGCGAGATGTCCAAGTTGTGAGCATATTTGGCAAACTTCACAAGAAGATGAAACACTTTGAGTGAATCTGTTATTGAAGTTGCAAAATCCACCAGCTTGTCCTAATTGACCACTGCAACCATTTCTAGAATTGTCAAGAGTACTGTTGTTGCTTTGAAATCCACCATCAATGATAAAATTGTGTAAGTTTCCACGCCGATTAATAAATCCTCTAGATTTCACATAACCAGTATTTGAATTCCGGTATGCATAGTTATGATGATACTGATATGGAGCAAAAATACCAAAGTTACCATAGGTACCAAAACCCTGAGAACTTCTATGTGAGTACATGCCACCACCTAGATTGAACTTATCTCTCTGTCCACCCCTTTTAGGTAAACCATTAAGAAACTCAGAATGAAAGCCATTGTAGGGTTGAAAGAACCTCTTATTATACTACACTTCACGATTAGAGGTAGCAAGTCCAGTATTGACTTGTGATTGAAGACCACCATGTTATTGTGTTATACCAGAAGCCAAGTATGTAGGAACCATTGCAACTGTGTAAGGAACCTGTATAGGCATTGCGGCATTTTTATTGTGACAATAATCATTCCCCGTAACAATTTCTGTTGAGTGAGGAACATGTATAGGCTTTTTAGATTGATCATCATTCCCTGTAACAATAGTTGTTGAGCAAGGAACCTGCGTAGACTTTAGAGATTGATCTATAGTAGACTCCTCATCAAGTAAAAGAGAATGCAATATGTTCATTGACATAGTTGTGATCTGAGCTTTGATCACGATTTTGATAGTCATGTACTCAGAGCGAAGACCATTGATCGACAACAATGATAATAATCTCTTCATTGGGAATATGAAGGCCAACATAAGCTAATTGATCAGTAATGTCCTTGATACGCTGAAAATACTTGTCTATTGTGTCATTACCTTTCTGAATTACATACAGGTTTGTTTGGAGTTGCATAGCGGCTGATCTAGAAGAGACACCATATCTTACTCTCAAATTTTTCCAAACTTCACATGAATTATGGCTTCCAACCACAAATGATAATGCTTCACTAGATAAAGTGGCAGAGATAAGAGTCATCAATGCTTTATCATTCTTTTCCCATTCTTGAAACTCCCTTGTAACTCCAGCATTTATCCCATCATCAGATACTAATAATTGAGGCGGACAAGAACATGAACCATCAATATATCCCTCTAAACCAAGACTTTTGAGCATATTTTGCATTTGAAATAACCATACAAGGTAATTGCTATCATCCAGTTTCACAGGCTGTAAGTTGTAAATGCTTGAAAGCATATAGATGAGTGGTTGATTGTAACAATTCATGACTAAAGGGTAAGAAAAGTACCAATGTCTCTCCTTCAAGTGATTAAGACAAGATCAATGAGAGACAACAAACTTCAGATAATAATTGAAGAGATCTCTGCTAGCAAGCAATAATCAGTCTTTTTTTTGGAACGAGAGGATGATGACACTGTACTAAAAAAGGCTTTCCATCATGCAAAGAACTATGGGCAGCGAAAAACATCCTTATGTGAAGGTTATGATGCTCGCAAACTATGCTCTATGTGATGCATCGGTCTTTAGCTATTCCAAAAATCAAATGCATCCCAAGAATCAAATATCAGCAAACTTCATCCTTTGTCAACCACAGAAGAGGAGATTTCTCATTATTATCTTCATTGAAAACCAATTGATCCAACAAACCCCAAATGCATAATCAAAGAGAATTATCCCAAAATTTCAAGAAGGTTAGTCTTCAATCAAACCATAATTCTGATTTCCACGAAGAGCAAGTTGAAACCTTGATTGGTGTCCTTGATGATAATCTGAACATCTTGAATTTTAAGGTTTTGATGAAAAATTTCGCACAGTAGGATATATCGAGAATTCAATTAGTATCACAGCACAAAACCGAGTTTCGATTGCAAGATTTAGGGTTTGAGACTATAATTTCCAGATTTAGCAATTTTATAAACAAAAAAAATTGATGAACAACTACTTAAATGTGAAAGCAAGGCTTCGATGCAAGAGAATTGAATCAAATTTGTAGCAGTAACATACAGAGCTCCAAATTAACTAGAGCAGCAATAATCAACTTAGACCACTTGAGTAGCATAAATCATAAACTGAGTATCCGTAATTATCAGTATCGAGCATGAACATCAACAATTTCTATCAGATCTGGGGTTTTAACTTCATCATCATCATGGTAACAAACTTTCCAGAGATATCAAGTAGCAAATATAGTGACACAGCTTCAGAGAAATGATACACCAGTAAACTAGAACAAATCTTCAACAATGTGATGTCAAAATTTCCAGATCTAGATGAACAGAGTGAATGAGATTACCCAGCTAAATTGCAGATGAAAAAGTACTCAATAAGTAGAATAGAATACTGGGAAATGTAATATTAGGTCGCCAAAAAACAAAGCAGATCCTGATCGAACCTGGCTCTTGATGTCATGAAAGCTTGAAGAAGAAAAGCTTGAAGAAGAAGAAAGAAGCAGAGGAAAATAGCGAGGCTATGGTGTTGTATTGATCGAATAGAGTAAAAGGTTACAAGCAATAGGCTTATATAACTTTGGACACGTGTACAATAGTAGTATATTTGGTAAGAAGGCTATAAATTTTTACTACTTTCTGTTAACAGTTTCAATGATATAAGGTGGATTAATTTCTTGAGTTGGTATTTATTTTTGGGCAAGGAGACTACTAATATCTTTATTTTCTCAATTTCATTGGATCTGAGCCACCAAAAAAATTTCTTACTACTATGCCAAATGTTTATTGATAACGAAGAACAAAAAAAAAAAAATCAAATGTTAAGTCAAAAATGAATGAAACTAATGTAATTTTGTTTTTTTGGTTATATGATGGTTAAATTTTTATAGTGTAATGTGGATTTCTCGATTTATATATCAATTTTGTGCAAAGGCCGTGATGATGAAATCTTTATAGTTTTATTGAATGTCCATAGAAGATGCAAGCCAAGCAAAATTACCCAAGATAAAAATGATGAAAGTTCTTGGTTATTGCATTTGTCGATTTTTGTTACCATTATAGGTCCAAGTGACCCCTATCGATTCTTCATGAAACTGTTCGGATATTTCCTCCGGTACTCGTGCACATTAATAAATCTATCTGGGGACCATGAATTGAGTTGGTTTTCTGGCCCCACATGCTAGCGCGGACCGTAGAATTGGTTAGGCTAATTGGTGTTCTTCATTCTTGGGAAGCAAATCGGTTTTATCATTAGTCATACCAATACCAATTGCTGTGTTGATCATTTTACACAAAATTGGCAATTGACAGTTATATGACTCCATGAGTGCATCTGCTATGAGCAATCGACCTTCACTGGTGATCACCTTGAGATCGACGTTAGTGGTGTTTGGAGTACATCTTGAAACAAAGGATGAACAACCCAGAGATCGATCCATCCTCAAAACATAGTAAATAAAAGAATGAAAATTATTCTATGCACCGACGGTGTAAGTGACCCAACCCTTATAAAATAATTTCAACCCTTGATATTTATTATCAACTTTATTTTTAATAAACAAAAAATGTATTTAATGCAATCTAACCATTTATTTATATTGGTGCAAGTGCACGGCGGTGCTCTGAATAATCTCTCATAAAATAAACTAATTAAAATACATTAGATGAATAGTAAAACTAATTAAACGTTAGAAAAAGAAAAGAAAAGATCAATTGGTCAAATTTGACGACGTCAGCTATAGATTATAGGTTTATAGCTTTAATCAGCTAGAATACACGAAATTACACGAACAATTTACCTTTAATCATTTAGCTAAAAAAATAAAAAACAATTTTCCTTTCATATTCCATTTATGGACGTACGCGTCTTGCTTCTTTTATTGCCCTTTTTCCGTTTATGGGAGTTGCCCCATCCAATAAGTTTTCCTAAAGCTTCTACAGTTCTACTAGATGCCAAAGTTGAACGCGCCAAGTGCAAAAGTAAGAATGGAATTTAAGCTTGGAACACAAATCCTGTGCCGTTGACCACTTGACCAATACCAGGAGACAACTGATGTTGACCTATATATATGAAAACTCGTCAATCAAAGTATATAAATGAGCTACTCGAGCATTGGGACTGAGATGGTCAGCCTTGCGTGAAGGAATTTCAGCCTGCTCAGGCTACGATTCTTCCCGTGACTTGCTCTGATCGACCACATCTATTCTGAAGTCAATTTCTTCTTCGTTCATTTTCCAATTTTCCCTTCGCCATTGTTGCCCTTCCTTGTTCTTCAGAGAGTGAATAAGAGAAAACCCTTTAGAACGGTGTGAAAGATTTGAGAAGGCGAAAGTGGGTCTGGACTTTGTGAAGGGTAAAGTAAAGTTGGTTCCGATTGGAATTTCGGTTTGCTAGTTTGAGCGAGAATAGTTTCCGGTATCACTTCAGCTTTCATCTATAGTTACTGGAGAGGGATTCATTCATGGCTTCGTTGTCCAAGGATGATGAAGACCTATTTTCCTTCGCAAGCCAATTGTCTCCACTTGATTTGAGGTAACAATTTAAGGTTTTGTGTTGAACGGGATTAGTTTTCAAGTTTTCTTTTTTCTTCTTTCTTTGGTCTTGGTTTGACCTAATGTATGTACTCCCGCTTGCTTTTACAATGTTTCTCAGTGGAAGTGAGTATGTTCCATCGGAGTGGGAAGATGAATTGCTTTTAACAGATGATACTTTCCTTGGAGATGGATTTGGTGTTGGGATTGATGGAGATGAGGGTATGTCCAACAATCTTAATACCACTTCTTGCAATACTGAAGATAGAAGCGGTATTGCTAGTTCTTCTTCAAAACCATCAAAAGCCAAAATGTTGTCCCAAGAAACCATATCCGAATACTTTTACATGCCGATAACTAGAGCAGCTGAAGAAATGAATGTCTCTGTAACAACTCTTAAGAAAAGGTGTCGAGAGTTGGGTATTCATCGTTGGCCTTGCCGAAAGTTGAACAGTGTAAAGAACCTAGAAGAAAGCATTCAGGTACATACCTAAGTATAGCAATTGAGGGAGCCGAGGCTTGCATTCAGATACTCTTTATTTATTTATTATATTTTAAAGAATTTTGTGTGAGACCTATTTTTCGATCATATCTCAATAATTTCATAAACCAGTTGATATGCGTGAGTATATCACTTTTCCACGCCAATTGAACATTATCAAGACATTTAAAATTATGATTTAGCCTTATGAATATAAACGATTAAGGTTGGACAAATTTGGTTAATTCATTTATTTATTTCTAATTCACTACTTTAAGGATTTCAAACTTGGTTGCAAATTTTCATAAGTGATATATGACTTAACACTTAAAGAGTCGAATGGTAGGATTGTATCACAGAGCCCACCCACTATGTGTGTGGAGAGAAGTCAAAGATAGTGGAAAAACTTATGGTACAACTATCACATTTTTTTTTATTTTACAATTTTCTATATTATCCCTATTGATTAATTATATTTCATAGTTTTTTAATATATATACAGGTTAAATTGGTAAAAAAATTCAGTTTTGGAGAGCAAGCTCTCTTCTCTTAATAATAGTATAGATATGATTGAAAAGTAAGTCCAACAAGCAATCTCTTAAAGTACAAAAAGAAAAAAAAAAGTTTTCTTAGTGAAATGACCCTATAGTCCTTTACGTATGTTGGTAACAAAAACTGAAAATTAATGTGTAGATATCATACATGCAGGAGTTTGGGAAGAAGGAAGAAGAGTTGGAGTTTTTGGAGAAAGAGAGGAAAATGATTGAGCAAGTTCCCGATTTGCAGCTCGAGGAAAAGACGAAGCGGCTCAGGCATGCTTATTTTAAGGCCAAAAGTTGCGGAAATTATTCTATGCACCGACGGTGCAAATGACCCAACACTTGTAAGATGATTTCAACCCTTGATATTTATAATTAATATTTTTATTAATAACTTAAGAGTGTATTTAATATAATCTAATCATCCATTTATGTCAGTGCAAATGCTCATCAGCGTCTGCTTGATTTATTAGTGATCCTAGTATTTATATACATAAAGAGAATTTTTTTTTTTTGAGAATGACATAAAGAGAATATTTGAATTTGTTAAAATTTCAAAACCATATGTTTATGGGGACTTTAGCCACATGTTTATACTTTATAGCTAGCTATATAAAGAAATGTCTTAGCTGGTAATGATGCTGCTTCCAAATTGAAGCTGAAAGATCGAGTACAAACAGGCTGCAAAGCTGTGTACGTAACAAGGTGTTGGAGCTTGAGGGTAAGAATGTAAATGATGCAGTCGGAAGTAACAGGGTTTACAAGTGATAAACCCTAACAGACATAATTCTGGAGTCCACTAAAGATAAAAGAGAAAAATCTCAATTTTGATTGATAATATGATAAAAGATAGTTCTGCAGCCGTTTAAGGTTGCTTATATATGGGAAAAGAAACCCTAGGGCGACTAACAATGAAACCCTAAAGCCCACGGATTAAAACAAAACAAATCCAAAATAAACTAGAAAACCTAAAATAAAAAAGAATGTAAAACGAGTCTAAAAATATTAAATCACGAATCGGATAATTAACACCATACATTTTGGCCTAAATCTGATAGGGCTCACTAAAGTGAGTCTTGAAGATCTCGTCGTTCCCTTTCTGAAAATGTATCATGCGTCTCAAAACGGACATTCTGGCCAAAAGTTAGTCAAATCTGATTCAAAATTAAAACCTGACTTTTCGCACGAGAAATCTGAAAAGTCCAAAACCAAATTTTCTTGAATATTCCAGCGGCTAATAACCTCATTACACGTGAGTTACCTATTTTCCAATCACTCTTCTTGATTCTATGCTGCTTCTTTACTTTTATGGTTTTCTGGTTGAACCGGGACCATTCTCGTCCTACATCAGTAAAGGCCTTGTACAGAAGCGCTCAGGCATATATCCAGCTGACATATTTGGATTTGGCTGAGCTTGACATCAAGAAAGATCATGAAATAGACCCTAACAACATAAATGTGCAGTTAGAGTACAAAACTTTGAAGGAGAAGATGAAAGGATTCAATACAAAGGAGGCAAAGTTTTATGGCAACATGTTTGCTAAACTAAATAAGGGTTCCAATAAGGATGCTGAATCGATGAGCGTAGACAGCAAGGCATATGCGGAGGGGAGGGAGTGTGTTATGATTCATTTTAGGGTAAATTTCGCAAACAGTACACCAAGTAAAGGCCACTAATAATTCTTATACACAAAGTTTCAAACCAAACATTTCGGTACACGAAATCTGAAACTCGACCCACTATCAGTACACGATGTCAATTTTTGACACCAAAATGTCCATTATGCCCTCAGTTCTTTTTTTTTTTAATTATTATTTTTTCCTTCGTTTTATCTCTTTCTTCTTCCTTCTTCCGAGCTCACTTCCTCGCTTCCAACGCCGCCTTACTCACCTCGCATAACAGAAAAAAAAATTACTCGTGTCATTTATAAACCAAGGGAAAAAAAATTTATTTAAAAAAAAAAAAGAACTTAGGGCATAATGGACATTTTGATGTCAAAAATTGACGTCGTGTACTGATAGTGGGTTGAGTTTCAGATTTCGTGTACTGAAATGTTTGGTTTGAAACTTTGTGTATAAGATTTATTAGTGGTCTTTACTTGATGTACTGTTTGCGAAATTTTCCCTTAATTTTATTTACAATTAAAACGCAGCGTTTATTTAGTTGGTGCGCACCGTTTGGTCCTTGTGCTGGGAGTATGTTAGGTAGGGGTCTTCACTAGTTGGTCGACGCGTGTCCTAAACAGTTCTTTATCTACTAGCTTTCTTGTACAACAGATCTATGAATGAAAAATTTGCATTTCTATTTTCTTGGTTTTCTCTAGAATTTCTCTTTGTTTCATTTCGCAATGTCATACCATTGGTTGGATCTTGGGGATCCTAACAACTGGTATCAGAGCCCACAACTAGGCCTATTTTCGGCCGGTTACGGCGGTGGGATACCCGGCAACTATTACTGCGCTGGGTCGTATCATCTCCAAGGTAACTCCTATAGCCAAGCTCAGATGGTGACTAATTTGACACAACCAAACCCTTACCCACCTCCGCCACACAACCCTTCTGCAACCATTATCAATGGCCACTTACTCCCTCACAAATTTCCATGTGTTCCTCGGACTCACTCACAGTTCTTCCCACCTCCATACCTGCAACCGATTCTTTCCATTGCTCCGCAGTCACTCACCATAACTTCTCAAACCCCATCAATCCCTCCTTACCACTCACCTCATCCTACCCCAAATATCTGGATTCATCCTTCAATTCCAAACTTTCAGTCGCCTGCTGCCCCCACTTTTATGCCCCAGCCTCAGTTTCCAAATCCTAAACCTTCATCGTCTTTTCGTTCCGTGGGCGACTGTAAGCCCCTAGCTCTATTCGCGGGTTGGATCCAAACCATACCATCTTCCTCTTCTTTATCATCTGACCCACAAACCTCCTTTACAGAGGCAAAAAATCCAAATTCTTTGCATCACAAGTCGTTTCGGCGTTCCAGACATAGAGTCGCCATGGCGGCGAAAGCGAGAGTTGCTAAAAAGACCCGAAACCCATATATGCTCCATGGTGTGGGTAAGTCCTTGAGGTCTAAGATGTACCACAAGCGCAACCTCTTCCCACGTCACAACTCCAAGGCAACAAATCCAACTTCTCCAACGCCAATTTCAAGTGTTCCGGAGAAAATAGAGGTTTTCCATTCCACGCTCCCCGTCTCCGCCATCATGGACGGGCTCGAGAAGCTACGTCGTCAGGAAAACGACATTCCGCCTGGCCAAATGCAGAGTGACAAGACAGTCGGGGGCGGAGACGACGCCTTCAACACTTTCTTCAATGAATCCGGAGCCGGATTGCACATCCCCCGCGCCGTGTTCCTGGATCTGGAGCCCACCTTCATCAAATAGGTGAGGACCGGAACTTACCAGCTATTCCACCCTGAGCAGCTCATCAGCGGCAAAGAGGACGTCGCTAATAACTTCACCAGAGGCCATTACACAATTGGGAAGGAGATTGTGGATCAGATCCGGAAGCTTGCGGACAACTGTACTGGGCTTCAATGGTTTCTAGTGTCCCATGCCGTCAGAGGTGGGACTGGATCTAGGCTTGGATCTCTACTCTTGGAGAGGCTCTTTGTGGACTATGGGAAGAAATCTAAGCTTGGATTCACTGTTTACCCATCTCCTCAGGTCTCAACCTCTGTTGTTGAGCCTTATAACAATGTTTTGTCCACTCGCTCGCTCTGGGAGCACACTAATGTGGCTGTGCTTCTGGACAATGAAGCCATCTATGATATCTGCCGCAGATTGCTTGACATTGAGCGACCTACGTATACCAATCTCAACAGGCTTGTTTCTCAGGTCATTTCCTCACTAACTGCTTCTCTGCTATTTGATCCAGCGTCAGGTGTTCAAGCCCCATTAGAATGTCATCCATTATCAGTTTTTAGAATTGATGAATGCTTGTCTTCGCTTGATTTTGTTCAGATTGTTGAGAAGAATGAGAAGTTTTCAAGTCATAGTCCTGCCGTGAATTTTGTAAATTGCTTGGAGACTTTAGAAGATGCTAAAAAGTTGTTTTTGAAAATGCCTGAAAGGAACATTGTTTCATGGAATACTTTGATTAGTGCGTTGGTCCAAATTGGTCAGGAGGAAAAGGCAATGCCTGTTTATTATGCTATGGTTTCAGAGGGAGTGGTGCCACCTAATTCAAATCTCTACATGATGCCTCCTTATGATTTCAAGGTTGATAATCACAGATGTGGTTTCCAAAGAATTTTGATTGAACCGCTGATTGCTTTCTACTTGAGATGCATAAATAAGCAGTCCAGCCTTAGAAGGTATGATGATAGTCATCCTAAAGTTTCATCTACTGTTTTGAATGAAGAAGAATATATGTTTGTGATAATTATTAATGTGTGCACTGCTTTAGTTCTTAAGTATTGTCCAACTGGTATGGTGGAAGTATCAGAGAAGTGGTTTATGGATATGGTGGATATAAATTGGGAGACCATGATTGGAAAACTTAAATGTAATGTGAAGAAAGCGATGCATATGAATTTTATTGAAGACCGTATGAAGCTCAATGAGAAGTGTTTGGGATATGTTCTGTCTACCATGTATACACCTTATACAATGCAGAAGTTGGGATCCAAATTCAGTTATCAGAATTTATACTAGCTTTTATTCTCTTTGAGTAAATTAGAAGGAGATTTATCATTTCAGCTTGCGGCAAACTGATAGGAGCATTTTAATGTGATATTTTAATAGTTAATTCCTCACATTTTGCTTAGTTAATTCCTTAACTGAATCGATTTTTAATTCAATTTCTATTTTTAGGTACATTGGAGTAAATGAAGGTGAAATGAGCGTTAGGTCCATAATTACCTGGAAATGATGGAGAAAAATGGAAATGTACTAAAAGATCAATTTTACACATATTCCTACTCCGGCTAGGAGAAACCAAGCCAAGCAAAGAAGAAGGAGCGGCCGCCTGACCAAATGAACTTCAAATGAGCTGAAACCTTCCAGATCCATTCTAGACACCCAAAGGATCATTTCTTATGAAGAGTGCCAGAGAAAAATATGAGTGGAAGGCCTTCAAACAATCAGCCCAATTTTCTACAGAAGCAAAACCGGAAAACTGGACCTGTAAGAGGTCCAGCAGCATTTCCAGCCCAACCACATGGATTGAAGCTCTGAAAATTTGTCAGGATGATCTACACTCATAGTGGAACATTTCATATGAAGAAGTCGAAGGCATATAATGAAGTCTTGTTGGAGAAATAATTGAAGGAATAAAGGGGAAGAAACTGAGCTGAAAACAGCTCAACACCACATATTCATGTTTCCCACCCACATGAAGAAAGCTAGATGCTTTTCTCTTTTTCCTTGGATATATTTTTTCTACAATCTCTTTAATAGATCATCATCACTTCCATGTTGCTGCACCTTCATGCTTTGCTTTCATTTCATCATTTCTCTTTCTTTTCCATATTTTACAAATCACTTTCATACTCCACTTTCATTATTTTTCTTCCACTCATCATTTCACTCTTCTTTTTCTTCCCTATATAAACACCTTCTCCTCTCATTCTAAAACATATTCCTTCATCCATTTCATCTTCTTGTCTCACCATTTCCTCTCCATTTTCCTTAGTCACATATTCCTTCATCCATTTCATCTTCTTGTCTCACCATTTCCTCTCCATTTTTCTTAGTCACACATTCCTTCATCCATTCCATCTTCTTTGTCTCTCCATTTCCTTTCCATTTTCCCACCAATTCCTTCATCCATTTCATCTCCTTGTCTCACCATTTCCTTTCCATTTTCCCAAATATTCCTTCATCCATCTCATCTTCTTTGTCTCTCCATTTCCTTTCCATTTTCCTTCTCCATTCTCTAGTTGCAAAGTTCTGCGTTTTCAAGCAAGGAGAGGAAGAAGAAGAAGGAGCCGTGAAGATCACATCCTCCATCATCCAACTTGAAGGCTTGCTTCCAAGATTCAAGATCCAACCATCTAGCTCTCCATCTCCATCTCCCCTCACGGTGTAATTCATTCTTTTTCCTTGTAATGATCTTTTGTTTTCCTTGTTTGAATTCATATGAACTTGTTTCTAGTTAACAATAATGTTTAGGGTAAAGTTTAAACCCAACTTCTATGTTTAAATAAAGTTTTCGAATTCTATAATTGTGATTCTAAGTCGCTTATGTGAGTTTGTTCGATTAAATTTGCTTTACAGAAAACTTTTATATGCTTATCTTATTTGGGTCGACACTTATAGGATTTGCATGTAATTGGTGCTAGGTTTAAGAACATGAAATCGACTTTTCGTTTTGTGTAACTTGAATCAAAAGTAGTAAAGGTTCTGGACAAGAATCGAATTTAATTGAAGAGGATTGCAATTAGGTGGACTTTTCCATAACTAAGTTGTACACTTGAGTTGATAGCCTTTCTCTATGTCTAATGCGTTGAACATGTCATGATTGACTAGCTTTCTAGGGCTTGATTGCATGTTTGATAGGATTAATCTAGGTGCTTTCGCTTAGGTTAATTAGCATTGAAAAGTAAAATATGGGAAATAATTTGCTTTCGAATGTTTCACATGATCAACTCCTCTCTCATGACTTGGAAGAACAATTATAGGGTTTGAATCGAATTTGATTACATGGAATTGATTTTGATCTTTGTTCCTTGCGTTCCACCCTTGTATATATGTTTTTACATTTTCTTTATTTTATTTATTTTAATTTTAATTTTAAGAATCCTAATCCCCCCCCTTATTTGTGTTTACTTGTATATATTTATTCTTTATTTTATTTTTGTAAATAATACTTTATTATTTTAATTCTTTATTTGTTTATACAATTGTATATATTTATATTCTTTATTTTATTTTTGTAAATAATACTTTTCTTTATTTGTTTCACAATTACAAGTGTACCCTCAATCCCCGGAATAGAACGATCCCTATTTGCTTATACTACTAACGATATTTCAGGGTTAAATTATGCGCTCCCAAGAGCGCGTCACAAACATCTCACCCACCATGGATATTACCCTAGATGATCTGTTGATATTGGAGGCAGGTATTTTTTGCTTCCAAAAGTTGTGTGATGTTGCTCTAGATTATTACCATGTTGAATCTTTGCTTGCTTTGTTGGGAGAAATTGAGAGACCCTTATTGCTCTGTCGAAGAGTACTCTTCCCTTGTTTTATTTCAGAACTTGTGAAGGGAGATCATCAGCTTTCAATTATTCTTACCTTATGATACTTTGTTTGGAGAAGCATTTACAAATTCGCTGCAACATAATTATCAGTTTGATCCATTAGATGTCAAGATTGTTGTTGCAAGTGCAAGTATTCAATTGCATTTAATTGAAGCTACTGAGTTATACAAGGAAATGGATACAATTATGAAAATGATATTGGCTGACAATTAGGAAAGATGGAAATATTTAGTAACTACTGCAAATGAGTATTGTACAAAAGAGTTGCATGTGAATTCTCTTGAAAACCATATGAAGCCAAATGAAAAGTGTTTGCAATATCTTTTATATACCTTGGATACACTTTTATTACGTGCCCAGGTGGATGATTCTATGTTCAATGGCGACCAAGGAACACCGGAGCTGCCTATTGGCCTTGTTTATTTTAGAATGAATCTTGTTGAACTATTGGTGGATATTTGTCAGCTTTTAATATATGTTATAGTTGTACAGAAGCTTTTCTTTGGTGTTTGGGCTTCTGCAATTGCACTAATAGCTTGGAAGGATGTGGAGATCAAGTTATTTTCTTTTAATGTGGTCGCAAAGGTAATCCTACAGAAAAGTCAAATCTTTGATTTCTCGGTCATTATGCAGTTGATGGTTTGGTCCATTAGGCCTCTGGATGAACTGAAGGGTAGTATGTGCACTCTGTATAGATATCTTGCAGATGTTATTGACTCCTATTCTATGTGGATCTCTGTTTTTCAAACAATTGCTAGACCCTTGTTGTTTTTTCTTGCTGCTGGAATATCAGAAACCATATCCTTGAGTCCTTGTGCATCTGCATTGCGTAAATTTTTTGAAGATGCTCTATAGTGATGTATGAACCTTCAAATTTGGAGATATTGATGTGGATAGGAGAGTGTCTCGAGAACATTCATTTACCTTGGGAAGATGAGAAAGAAGTTGTTAGTGCAGTTAGTATGATCTGTGGTTCTATTTATAACAAAGAGTTAATGAGGAACTTATTGGCTAGATTGCTTTCTTCTAGCTTTGAAGCTATTGGGAAATCTGTTGATAACAATCATTGCCTCCGACAAAAACCTGCCACCTATACACAAATTTTGAATTATGGTGCTGGAGAGCTTTACAAGGTGGAAACTGTATTCAACCATCTTGTAACATCAGGGCAGAGTGTATATTCTGGAGATAGTTGTATGCTTCTGCTATTGCAAGTGTTTTGGCCAATGCTAGATAAACTTTTCAGATCTGAGCACATGGGAAATGATGGGAAGACAAAAAGATTTATGCAAGAGATCTACGGAAAATGTGCTGCACTTGCAATTATTCCAATAGTTTCAGAAGAAGATGAACAACAATTGTTTCTAAATTTCGTTTTGCGGGTTCATGATTTCTCTACTTATTTAGATGATAATCTTGACACCTTAGCCCATGATCTTGGTGACAATAGCCTTGCTGCTCTTCATTGCATTGACACCACTGTTGTTGAGATGTTGAACACAAGTGATGTTGGTTGGCTTCATCTTATTCTCTGCTTATTAACTCATGGATTGAATGATTGGAAAAGGAGTTATGGATATCATGTTGTTCTTGGTCTTGCAGTGTTGAAGATTTACCTCTTTGTGTTTACTGCTTGGCCTAGAGCTATTATTGTTGATGTGCTTACTATGTATCTCATATCCGAACTGAGGACAATCTTCAGCATGCTAGAAGTTGATTCTAAAAGTGAAACTTGAGGTCAAGTTTCTGTTTAAGGGGGAAGAAATGTTATGATTCATTTTATTTACAATTAAAACGCAGCGTTTATTTAGTTGGTGCGCACCTTTTGGTCCTTGTGCTGGGAGTATGTTAGGTAGGGGTCTTCACTAGTTGGTCGACACGTGTCCTAAACTGTTCTTTATCTACTAACTTTCTTGTACAACAGATCTATGAATGAAAAATATGCATTTCTATTTTCTTAGTTTTCTCTAGAATTTCTCTTTGTTTCATTTCGCAATGTCATACCATTGGCGTTATCCTGGGGATCCTAACAGAGTGCAAAATCGCACTACCCTACTTCCAGTTAGTTGTAGGACTACAACGTGGTCAGACACTACGAAGTTGTTATGGGTTCTTTAATTTTTGTTCACCTGAAAAAAATTTCCATTTGTAGATACCTCTACTAGCATGACTAGTTTGCTATCTCACCAAGCATAATTAACACCCTCTTTGGGACACCCACAAACCATGGTGAGGCCCAACCGCTACTTGCATCTTGTAGCCCTATGTTCAAGCTACGCTACGGTATCCGGAAGTCGCAAATCCGTCGCCGGGAAGCCACCTTTCCGGCCTTGCAAAGTTGCCCTCACAAACTAGGCTTTCTACACTAGAATAGTTGTTTGCTTGTCCCACATCGAAAACCATGTAAAGGAGATGACTTCCTTCACCTATAAAAGGAACTCTCCTCCCACTTAAACACCATTCATTCATTCCATCTCAACTCCATTACACACTTTGTAATCTTGTTAGGTCGCAAGGCTCAACACACATAATTAAACATTCAAGTGGACGTAGTCTCCCGCTCATGCGGAGGCGAACCACTATACTTCGCTTGTGTCACTCTCTCCCTCTCTTTTACTTATCGTTAATTAGATCCCCACGGATACAAGCATTAACATTGGCGCCGTCTGTGGGAAGCCAACACAAAGGCTTCGTCACCTACCACGAACTTTGACCCAAAAATGTCGAGTCGACGCTCATTCAACATCAAATTGGGGCCGGTCAACGCCGGGCTAGCTTGGTCAACGACCGGCGGAGTCGGTCAACGCCCAACATGGCTGGTCAACGCCCATCAAGGCTTGGTCAACGCTGAACCTTCAAAAAAAAAAAAAAAAAAATTTCTCTGGACACCCAGAAAACTTCTCTGGGCACCCTTCCAAATTTCAAATTGCCCGCCAGTCACTACCAATTGCAGCTCCGTCCACCTTCGACCTGGAACTCGTGGTCTCCATCAGGCTCCTCTCCGCCGAACTCTTCCTCCGCCAACCTCCAGGTCACCGCCGAGCTCTTCCGTCGAGCAAAACTTCCGCTAGCCAAACTGCTCCTCCGCCGGACTGTACACCGCTGACCACACCTGTGGTCATGCTCTACCAACCGCCGCTAGCCAACCCCGCTAGCAAACTTCCAAGCACCAGACCTTAATTTTGACTTCCGGCTTTGAAATTTTGTGGCGGACGAAACCCCCGCCAATCTCCATTCTTCCGCCCATATCCATCAGCGGCACATTCCTCCGCCCATATCCGTCAGCGGAAAAATCTCTGCCAGCCAAGGCTTCCTCCGCTCAGCACCATGAGTTCCCCAAACCCATCTTTAATCATCACCTCCGCTCCGCCAGGCTTCTGCTGCTAGGCAAGCTCCGCCAAGCTTCTCCGCTGTGAGCATCAGTAAACTCCGCTGGTGTCCCAGGGATCCGCCGGAAAATTCGCTGAGCAACTCATCCGCCGAGCTGTGTCGGCGGCAGCGCCAAAAATCCTCCGCGGAACTCCGTCAGCGGCAGCGGTAAATCTCATGACCTCCGCTAGCCGAACTACACTCCCAAGTCAACTTCCGCCGGCGAGCAAAGCCCAGTGCTCCATCAGCGACAACCTAGTCCACCAAACGGCCTTCCGCTAGCTATCCTCAACGGCCCCGTCGGTGTGCCGCAGGACAAAGCATAGAAGCTGCAACTGACAACACCACCGCTAGCTGCAGCCAGCGGAACCGGCCTCCTCCGCCAACTGTCAGCGGCTATCGGACCGCTAGCCACACCCCACTAGCATAGCTCCGCCGGCAAGATCTCATCTGCACAATCTCCGCTGAGTTCCAGTTCACCGCCTAGCACCTAAGCCTTCGCACTCCGCTGGGCAGCCTCCGCTAGGCACCACCAACTGGAAACAGATCTGCTTGCACCATCAGGCGGTAACCAGCTCCGCTAGCTGGTTAAGAATTGATATGCATCTTGATCTGATATGCAACAGCAACCCAAACAGGCCCCGAGCTTTTATGGCTGTCAAACTCTGCAAAATAAGATAAGCCTCTCTCTTTATTTTATTTGGTACACACGGTTAAGCATGCTGGCGGTATCATATCCACTCAACTATATTTAAACAATTTATGGTTTGCTATTCTCCCAGGGTGTTGTTAAGAATTGATAGTATATATTGACTCTATATGGGTCAATTCATTCATGCCATTTATCAAAACAATAGTATACTATCCATGCCGCCAATCAATTCACTTCTCCATGTGCTAGATGTTGGTTTTGCATTCTCACTCGCAGGATATATTACATCATGGACACATGCATGTTTTGGGGGGGCTCACTGTCAGTACAAATTATATATACCTTGGTTTCTCTACCTTATAAAGCATCAATAAATTGGTATATCAGTGGACTCAATTATGCATATACTCCCACTAGAAGTGCATGTTTTGACTCCAACATGGCAACAAACTTTGGGTCATATTGAATTTTACTTCAGCGGCACACTACTTATTTGCTTGCTCCAACTATTCTATTATAGTTACAATTAAGCATCAGGTGCATATCTCTACACACGTGATCTGGGCTTCTACTTGTCATTGATAATTGATTAAACGTCAACTCACAGATTATTTCATGCTCTCTCATATTTAATGGCTTGTGATTCATGGGCATCGTGTGCCTTCAAATGTCTTCCCAACACAATGTTGACAGGCAAGCATGTTATTTTCGTCACTATTGGCCCATGATATGCTTGCTCGTACACAAATATGCATCATGTAAACCAGCTGTCGAAATTAGCAAAAATGGATGTATATGCAAGTTATTTTCAACCACTACATTTGCTTTTACACTCTGATTACTGTTTTATCAAAGTACATATGCAAATTATTGATGTTGATTTTACAAATCTACATACTAATCATCTATTTTGTGGCAAGGAAATTCAATTATTTCTATCAAGCATCCAACCTCAACTACGAGTCGACGGACATTATCGGAGTACTTTATCCGCCACAAGCAATGAACCTCAAATCGGCATAAGATAAGTGCCTTCCTCTTATCTTTTCGCTCTTACAATTTGAGCTACCGCCGATGCCATGACTATACATGTCTCCATGACCCTTAAGCATGCCTATAAAATGTTATTAGCAACTTTACTACACACATACATGCTTAAATTCAATTACTTGTGACATGCATCTAGAAGCTTGTGACACTTATGACTTAATTAAACAAGCTCGGATAAACGACTTGTTCGGGTTTCGACTCGCTTGGGTATCGAGTATGGCCACGACTTGCGCTTGGGCCACGCCTCGCATGCTCGCACAACGCCTACACACTCAACTACACCCAACTTGCTCGAACAACCCGACTTGCTCGATCATGTCCAACATGCTTTACTTAAGCCCCAAGTTCACAAACGCTTCATACGATGTCACCGGGACTACTCCCACAAATTTATATGGACACCCATTACACTTGCCACTATCTATTGTGCGTGTTATATGGCCATAAGATCCACATATACAACTACCAATATTTTACATGTTCATACACATTAATGGGTTTTTTCATTGTGTAGGTTAAAAGAGTCCATTCTTGCTTACGGAGCTCGGGGACTTGTAGGGGCTCCGTACCGCCCGGTTACTTATGCTTGGTGACATCATGTGTATAACTCCCCAACCAAGAAGCTCCTCTTGCTTGCGGACTTCGGGGACTTGTAGATACCTCTACTAGCATGACTAGTTTGCTATCTCACCACGCATAATTAACACCCTCTTTGGGACACCCACAAGCCATGGTGAGGCCCAACCGCTACTTGCATCTTGTAGCCCTATGTTCAAGCTACGCTATGGTATCCGGAAGTCGCAAATCCGTCGCCGGGAAGCCACCTTTCCGGCCTTGCAAAGTTGCCCTCACAAACTAGGCTTTCTACACTAGAATAGTTGTTTGCTTGTCCCACATCGAAAACCATGTAAAGGAGATGGCTTCCTTCACCTATAAAAGGAACTCTCCTCCCACTTAAACACCATTCATTCATTCCATCTCAACTCCATTACACACTTTGTAATCTTGTTAGGTCGCAAGGCTCAACACACATAATTAAACATTCAAGTGGACGTAGTCTCCCGCTCATGCGGATAACACCATTCAATTTCCTCTTCCATCTTGCATTCTTTTAGGGCTATTCCAGTACGTTATGGGACTTGCCCCCTCCATTAAGTTTCCGAAAAGATTCTACTATATGACAAAATACGTACAGCAAAAATATTACGAATGAAATACTTTCTTCAATCATCACTGCATGCATTCTTTTTATCTTTTATATATGAAGACAACTGTTGACCAAGCTCCATTAGTGAGTCTTGCAATTCGCTTCTAATATGAAGTTATGAACTAGCTAGCGACTCGTTGTTAGATTCTAGGTGCCAGACTCGTTGCAGCTGTTGCTTATGCTGATTCTGGACCTAAGGGCAGTACTATTATTGTGTCGACCCTCTAGCTGTGTTCTGTTTTGATATCCACTTTATCTACTTTGATCAATAAATCAAGGCATGATGAGATAGAAGAAGTTCCTGATTTCCAACTCGACGAAAAGACGAAGCGACTCAGGCATGCTCGCTATAATGAAGGCCAATAGCTCCTGGAGATCAAAGACCACGCGTCTACTCGATTTGAGTATCAGTGTATCACTACATGAAATAAGATACAAGTCGAAATTATATATATGTAGATAGTTAGCGTTCATAGAGTTCAATGCCAATCCATCACGTTGAAGCTAGATAAATTTTCTTTCCATAAGGTGTGTCATTTCCACATAATAATTAGCTTTAATTGATCTCATGAGTCCCGTCGAATGTGGGGATTCAATGTCGTTTGTACATTTTTAACGTGTTATGTTCGCATCAGCTAACTTCCAAATAAGTACGTTGATTATTTAGCTATGATCTAATTTAGTGTGATTCATAATGATTGAGGATGGAGGATTCAGAGCACCAACTTGCATTTACACAAACTTTACAATAAAACTTTTTGGACCACATTAGAGCTTGTACGTCTATATTAGCTTTTTTTTTTTTGAATTCATGACCTCCCATGATGTTAGTTAGATCACGAGTCTTCCTTAGCTGGTTTTAAAGTGAATATTTGATTTTCTTTTTGTTTTTAGTTTCCAAGTAAATAATTTGCAGATTGGGAATTCCAATTTGTCATCAAATCTACCATATGAATTCTAATTAGTTGAGGATTGATTGGATCTTCTGGGCTGTTTAGCTAAGGCTTTTGAATAAAAGCTTGGGCATCTATCTCGCTGCTACGAGACAGAGAGACTTGGTGTTGCATGCTTATGTTGATTCTGGACCTAAGGGCAATACATGTTATTGTGTCGACCATCATGCTCTGTTCTGTTTTGATATCCATGCCACATTATCTACTTTGATCAATAAATCAAGGCATGCTGAGGTAGAAGAAGTTCCTGAATTCCAACTCGACGAAAAGACGAAGCGACGCAGGCATGCTCGCTATAATGAAGGCCAATAGCTCCTCGAGATCAAAGACCACGTCTACGTAATCATTTAGTGATACTAAATGAAATAAGATACAAGTTGAAATTATATGTAAATAGTTAGCGTTCATAGAGTTCTCATAGAGTTCAATGCCAATCCATTATGTTGAAGATAAATATATTTTCTTTCTAACTTGCATTTTTACCAACATTACAATAAAACTTTTTGGACGACACTACAACTCGTATGTCTATATTAGCTAAATTTTTTTAATTCATGACTTCACACAATGTTAGTTAGATCACGAGTCTTCCTCAATTAGTTTTTAGGTGAATATTTTTTTTTGTTTTTTTTTTTGTTACAAGTGAATTATTTGCAGATTGGGAATTCCAATTTGTCATCAAATCTACCTTATGAATTTCATGTCCTGATGAATGGTTACGAGTACAGCAACTGAGAACTAACTAAGCTACTTAAAAAAATAAAATAAAATAATACCTAGCTACTTTGAGTCAATCAAATCCTCTCAAGGTTAGAAGTCTCCAGACACTTGTTTCAATCAGGATGGTGATGGAACATGTGGGATCACATCTCCACCATTTCACTAACATGTAAAAGTAAACAAGAAATGTGATTGGCCAATGCGTACACAATGAATGCTACCTATACCCCATGCGATAAACGTATCACCCACGTCTCACTCACACGTGTCGTGTATTAATTGAAAGCGGACGTTCATTTTGAAAATATTAAAAGGAGTGGCTGGTATTCTCAAGTGGAGCCTTACCCTATTTATAACAACATGGACAAGTCTAAGAATCAAACTTAGTTCCATCAAATCATCTAATACTTTGGGTTCGAACAAATTAGACTATGTACTACATGTTGAAGAATATGGCCAAGTTATGTGTATCTTTCCCTCGTCGGCTAGAGCCATCGACTTATTTGTTTGGAAGTGAAAAAGAATGGTGAATATGAGAGGGGGATGATGAGAGAGTTATTTTAAAAATTTTATCGAGTACTAATTTATTGAACGGATGAGAAGATTCTAATAAACAACAGAATACAAATGAAGATAATCTAGGAGAACGAGTGAATCTCTTTAACTAGATAATTTTCCCATCATTATCTCATGTTATCTTCTAATTGTTTCGACAACGACTATGAGAATATTAGAAGCAATAAGGATATGATACCCCTGAAAGATAACCCAATAATATCTGAAAATTCCTCCATAACGACATCCCGTTAGAGACATTTTTTAAATTAATTGACAGGTATAATAAATTCAATTTAAAAGAACAAAGATAGTTGATGTAAGTAGCACCAGCACCCAAAATAGAGAGCATCAGATATATTGGTGTTTAAGTAATTTCATTTGCACAACTCTTTCCTTCCAAAATCCAATTATGCTCGTGATATGTTCATATTCGTCCTCATTCGTCGTAATTTTTCAAATTTTAGAATTAGCAAGGTATAATACCCGACATTTTGGTACTACCCTAAGAATTAATAAAAAAACAAAGTGTTACTATGACTCATACTTCAGTGCCAAACTTATTGAATATCCACTCAGAGAGAGTTGTATGTTGCATTTAAAAAGGATTAATCACTTTTGGAGAAAATCCATTGATTAGTAGCCAATGGTTAGAAATTGCAATAATTTTTCACGAACAAATATCTCTAGTTCAAGTCCAAAATAACATAATTGTGTTAAAGAAGCATTCAAGATGAGATTAGAAACGCTGTACAATCATTTCACTTTTTTTTTTTTTTATAATCTAACGTACTAGAAAAATTTAAAATTACAAATGTATTCATTTTGAGAATCTAGTGGGGAGGAGATGAGAATTGGTTTTAGTTTTCAGATCACAATGCAAACTGCAAAGTCAACTCATTACATATTGTATTATATTCACCTCAATATATAGGCAAATCAATGAACCAAATGTCAATATATATTACCTAATCAAAAGGGAAGGTTCTATCTAACAATAGTAAAAATAAAGTCAAATGTCAAAGAGAAACATCACAATTTCTAGCATGGCTCCTATCTAGATGAGAAGATGCACATTTCTTTGAAAAATGAACACATAATTAGCGTAGATGACAGTTTTGGAGAAATATCAATATCAACATCCACATCAGATACACAAGTATTCCCACTAATCTCAAATGAAACTTCAAGATTGTCTCTTTCTCTCATATTTTTTTTATTAATGAACAGCAACCCAAAAACAAAAACAAAAAAAGAACTGAAAATAATAGAAAAAGACTGGCCTGACTTTTTATTATAAAAAAAAAGTAATAAAACAATAGGCAATAAACACGAGGCAGAAAAATAACCCAAGCCGAGGCGAGGCAATTCATTCTCAACCAAGAACGTCAAAGTCGCTGATGCTACTATCAAAAAGTCCAATATGTGCTCTCCACGTGGGGCTCTCCCATTGGCCACTTCGCTTTCCCTTTTGAAAATTGAAAAAAAAAAAAAAAAGAAAAGAAAAGAAATTCGCTCTCTCCAACTTTTAATACAACCCTCGTCGTCGGAACAGATACTCGGAATATCTATCATCATCGGAAGCGCGGGCCTCTCGAGTGGGTAGAGAGAGAGAGAGAGAGAGAAAGTGCGAGAGATTTCTAGAGAGAGAAACTCTGAGACTCAAGAAAAGAAAAGAAAAAGACTCTTATTAGTGCTCTTTCTAGGGTTAGGCTTCCTTCAGCAGTTATTTTTTTAGTGAGTACAAGTTAAAAAGGAAGCAAAAGAAGGACGGGGAGCTTGATTATTGGAAGCTAGAGGTTGCGGGATTCTTTAGCTTTTAATTCTTTTTGTTTTTGTTTTTTGGGGTCAATTTTTCTTCTCCGGTGAATGTCGCGTCGATTGTAAGGTTGTCTGTTTTCCTTTTAGGCCTTTTGTGGGTTTGTGTTTATCTCTTTACCTTTTGTTGTGTGTATCAAGTGCGCGGAAGCGGAGGCTTCTTCAACCTCAAGCAAAGTGTGTGGTTTAATTTGAGCTAGTTTAGCGGTGAGAAAGCTGTGTTCTTTTGTGCTGGGTTTTTTTTTTTTTATAGTAATAGTGGAGTTTGCTCTGAATGTTTAGTGTGGAAAAGAGAGTTTTGATTTTTACAGGAGTTGGGTTTTGGTCTTATGGTGGATTGAGGATGATATGGAAATTGAGCCAAATGTTTACTGAAACTGGATAGGTAGCGTTTGTTTAATAATGCCAATTATTGTGGAGGATCATATTGAGATGAGGAATTCAGGGGTAATTTGAGGGGTGGCAATATGAGTTGTAGTGTGAACAGTGGAGGAAGACAGCAGAGGAATTCGGCTTCGGTCTCAATTACGGCGCAGCAGCTGGCAATCGACGACAGCCTGCTGGTTGATCCCAAGTTGTTGTTTATTGGGGCGAAAATTGGTGAGGGAGCTCATGGGAAAGTTTATGAAGGAAGGTAATGCTCAGTTGTTTGTTAGTCAAATCATTGTGTTACTTCTTGCTTGGTGTGATGAAATCAAAGTGTTCGCTGATTCCAGTTTAATTTGTTGCTTTGTTTGTTGATTATGTTGAGGATATGCTTTTGCCAATGTGGGGCGTTGGATATGTGATATAACATTCTTGTGAGTTGTGACTTTATATTCGTACATTTTTCAGGGGGAATCTATTTGACACTGTACTTGTGTGAATTCAAGCCTTCATTATTAGATTACAAGTTGTTTTTGTTTGTCAACTAGCGGGAGTTACTAGTTCTGATGTCAGCAGATGAATTGTTCTGTTTCGCTTTGCTTTGCTTTGCACAGAGTGTTCATGAGTAGTTTGTTGTCTAATTATTTTACCAGGTACGGTAGTCGAATTGTGGCTATCAAAGTTCTCAATCGTGGGAGCACTTCTGAAGAAAGAGCTCAACTTGAGAATCGATTTACCCGTGAAGTTAATATGATGACTCGAGTGAAGCATGAAAATCTTGTGAAGGTCAGTGGATGCTTAAGCATGTCCTTACACATGTTCATTTTGTATCAAAAATTTAAGCTGCGAGTTTAATATATATGTATTCCTGGCTGCCTCAACTGTTGAAAACCTTTTGTCTTTTGTGTTAGTTTCACTGGATGTAATACCTCTTTTTTTTTTCATCTCTTCAGTTTATTGGAGCTTGTAAGGATCCTCTAATGGTGATAGTTACTGAGCTATTACCTGGAATGTCACTCCGGAAGTACCTGATTAGTATTCGTCCCAATCAATTAGAACTTCATGTGGCCATTAAATATGCTCTTGACATCGCTCATGCAATGGAATGTTTACATGCCAATGGCATTATACATAGAGATCTAAAACCTGGTACCATATGGCTAGTTTGAGTTGTACTTCACTACTGTATTTTATATTCTGGGTTATGTACTGTAACAATTTGTTTGTTAACACTTATTGAATTTATTGACATAGTTTATTTTGAATGACATCCAATACTTCTAACGTTAACTTTCTGCTCTAGTTCTGATTCTCTGTTCATGAAGTTAGTAGAAATTGCAGCACTGCTTTAGCCATAAGTTTCCATAGCTTAATGTTATTTGTATCTCTTATTTTCTTTCTTGGTTATGCTTATCCAGTAGGCTGCAGATGGTTCTGAATTCTCCCTTGTCAAATTATTGATTCTGTTGGATTCTTCTCTTAATTCAGAAAATTTTACTCACATGATCACTTCATGTTATCTTAGGATTAACATTGTAGATATAAATATTGGTAACAAGACCGTACACTCAGTCTTTGATGCTTGCCTTTTATGTATTAGCTGGGGCTTTTTATGTGGTTAACTTTAATATTATGTTTGCTGCTGCTGATTAGTAGGTTTCATTTTATAGAGCATTTTTTTGTATGGCTCAATGAGTATGATTCATTTCTTTCTAGTTTAACGATACATATGAACTGTCTGATTGCAGACAATCTGTTGCTTACGGCAAATCAGAAATCTGTAAAGCTTGCAGATTTTGGTCTTGCAAGAGAAGAAACTGTGACTGAGATGATGACTGCAGAAACTGGGACTTACCGTTGGATGGCTCCTGAGGTTTGTAAACATGTTTACCTTGATCTTTTTGCACGACTTTTTTATGTCTTAATCAAGATCTTTCATTTAGTTCAACAAACTAGTGTGGGTGAATGCAAATGCTTCTCCAATCTTCTCTAGCACGGACTTTTAATTTGTGAAGCCTTTCAGGTCTATTGGGTATCTCTGAGGTTCTTGGAAGTGGACTTAATTTTAATTTTTTTCTCTTTTGGAAAAGCTGCATGTGTATTTGATTGAGTACAGAATGACAAAGTTATTACTCTCTTTTTGGCTTTTGAATGTTTTTATAGTGTGCACTTGAATCTTTCATCTATAATAGGTCAGGGATAATGATATTTTTTTTCATTTTGCACATGGATATCTCTTTTGATTCATTTTTCCTCTCTACATTTCACTTGGTGGTGCCTGCATTCTGAAACCTCGACTGCTCTTGGGGTGAAGACTGCTCTGGCCTTCCTGGTAATATATAACTAGTATATGGATCCAAATTTTTACAGTGAGCAGTTTCTTTCTTTTCTAGGGCTTGAAGTGGAGTGAGTTAGAGATGAATGGTAGGTTGAACTGGTTACTGACAATCTTGATATCATTTAGCACAAAATTAAAACACAAATTGGGTGTCAATCTTACAGCCCCTATTCACTGATGTGATAAAGTGTTAGTTCCCATTGGGTTAACTTGCGGTTTTGTTACTGAATGTGTATGTTATATATCGTGATTGCTAATATGTTCCTAGTTTCCTACTATGTTTGCACAATTGGTAGTTCCCTTTGACCAACTATTAGCATTTACAGCTATATAGCACTGTCACATTACGGCAAGGAGAGAAGAAGCATTACAATAACAAAGTTGATGTGTATAGCTTTGGGATCGTCTTATGGGAATTGTTGACCAACCGCATGCCCTTTGAAGGCATGTCTAATTTGCAGGCTGCCTATGCTGCTGCTTTCAAGGTGAGACTGATTATGTTATTTCTGTTCTTCCGGATGTCAATATTAGTGTGTTATGTGCAGTCTGCCGCTATGCTTTAGAGCATAATCTTTCTTTCATCTGTAAAGAATAGAAGACTGCTATCCTTGTTGGTTGCTTACTCTTGTATTGTTTCCATCTGAGAATGCAGCAAGAGAGGCCTCGACTTCCAGAGGATGTCTCCCCTGATCTTGCCTTCATCATCCAGTCATGTTGGGTTGAGGACCCCAATCTAAGGCCTACGTTCAGCCAGATCATCCGCATGCTCAACTCTTTCCGCTTCAAACTCTCACCCCCCTCACCACCCCTACCGGACAGTGACAGCAACGAAGCAGAAGCAAGTAACGGTACCATGAGTGAACTATCTGTCCGGGCAAGAGGCAAGTTTTCTTTCATTAGGCAACTCTTCAATGCTAAGAAGAACAAGAACACACAATCAAGCTGACCAAAATTTTGGAAACCATCCCGTTGTTTCAACTGAAGGAACACCTCGAGATCGATGGTAGAAACAATGTTTAGTAACTTTATGATTTTAACTACCCAAACAACGATGAAATTCAAATGATGAGAAAACACTGAAAGTGAAAAGGATGGATTCAGCACGGTTCACATTGTGTACGTGATTTGATTGTAAAGAAAACCACATGGTTTTGGAAATTTCTCTTCATATCAATGGAACCTCCCTTTCAATAAGCATCGTGCATTTTCGCAAATTCATTTATTCTAGGTCAAGAAATAGTTTAATAAACACTTAGGTCCCGTTTGGTTAGTAGGAATGTCGAAATAGGAAAAAAAAATTATTATCTTTTTCAGACCGATAGACAATGAGAAATGGAATTAGAATACCACTTGAAATTAGGTAATTCTCTTTCCAATCTCTAATTACAACCAAACAACACCTCTAAATGAAAAATGAAATTAATTCATATCCATAATATGATTTCCTGCCATCCAAACAGGGAGGACCCTAGTAATCTAGCCTAATCCTAATCCAATTTTTAATCTTCCGTCGTCATTTCATGACAAAGCTTCCCACTTTCCATGAACCCCATGTGACGTCGTTTTGGTGGGAATTCCAATTTAAATAGAGCCACGCTAGCTGAAGCTCGCCATAACCAAAAGCTTTCATTTAGGAAATGGAAGTTGCTGAGTATGAACCGCACCATTCCTCACATACTTTCAGACCTTCGTCGTCATCTTCAACCTCTCTCCTCCATCAAACAAGTCGAAGCAGCCCAAGCTTTCCTGACCAAAACAGGCCTCTTCTTCACCCAGACACCTCTCCTTGCAAAGCTCATAGCTTTCGCATCTCTTTCACCACTGGGCTGCCTCTCCCACGCTCAATCGCTGTTCCAAGAAACCGCCATGGACGACCCTTTCACCTGTAGCACCATGATCAGAGCTTACACCAACAGCGATTTCCCCATCAAAGGGATTCATATCTATAATCATATGATCGTGACCCAAGTTGGGTGTGATCATTTCACTTACAATTTCGCACTCAAGGCCTGTGCGAGAGTCATGAAAGGTATGAAGAAAGATGATGCGAAGGTTTTTGGCTTGGGGATTGATTTGAAGGGAGGTGAGATTCATGGCCGGGTTTTGAAGCTGGGGTTTGATTCCGATTTGTATGTTCAGAATTCGTTGCTGTTCGTATATGCTCAAGCTGGGTCTGTGGGACTCGCGCGCCAGGTGTTCGATGAAATGTCTGAGAGAAGCGTTTCGTCGTGGAACATCATGATATCAGCTTATGATCAGATAACGGATTTCGAATCGGCGGACTGGCTGTTCCAGTTGATGCCTCAGAAGAATGTGGTGTCTTGGAATACGTTATTAGGGCGGCATGTTAGATTGGGCAACGTTGAGGCTGCGAAGATGGTGTTTGAAGAGATGGTGGAGAGGGATGCGGTTTCGTGGAATTCGATGATTGCTGGTTATGTTCAGGTTAGAGATTATGGTGGAGCATTGGAGCTGTTCCGGGAAATGCAAGTTGCTGAAGTGGAAGCTACGGAAGTGACGCTTATATCGGTTTTGGGTGCTTGTGCTGAAACCGGGGAGTTGGAGATTGGAAGGAAGATTCATGAGTCGTTGAAAGGAAAGCAGCATAAGATTGAAGGGTACTTGGGGACTGCCCTTGTGGATATGTATTCTAAATGTGGCAAGTTGAGTTCAGCTTGGGAGGTGTTTAGTGGGATGAAAATGAGACCGGTTGGTTGCTGGAATGCAATGATTATGGGTTTCGCTGTCCATGGTCACTGCGAGGAAGCTTTGGAGTTGTTTGCAGATATGGAAATGCAGGTTGGTGAAGTGAAGCCGAATCGGATCACCTTTGTTGGGGTGCTCATTGCTTGTAGTCACAAGGGTTTGGTGGAAGAAGGGCGCCGGTATTTCAGTTACATGATTCAAAAATGCAAAATCGTGCCTGATACTAAGCATTATGGTTGCATGGTTGATCTTCTTAGTAGGTGGGGATTGTTAGATGAAGCCTACCAGATGATCAAAGCTGTGCCTTCCCTATCAAGCTCCTTGTTGTGGAGAACCTTGTTGGGTGCTTGTAAGGTACATGGAAACGTTGAATTGGCTGAGCAATGCTTTGAGCAGCTAGCCAAATTGGAACCTCTTAAGGATGCAGATTATGTTTTGTTGTCAAACATCTACGCCGAAGCCGAGAAATGGCACGATGTCGAGCGGTTGAGGAATGAGATGGTTTGTAAGGGTGTTCCCAAAAGCCTCGGCTTCAGCCATGTAGAGATGAAATAAAGATGGGCGGTGCAAGGTCATGTGCCTTAATACTACTCTCGCGCAAACAAGCTAAACTTAAATTTATAAGCTTAATTTGGTTTGCAAGTTTCAGACGGTTGATTGTTCATCAACAAAACAGAAGAAAACTGTCATTACTAGATGTTGTAACTTGTAACTTACATTTATAGAATGTCATTATTAGAAGGCAATAATAGTCAATTATTGATGCGTGCATATCGGGGTCTGAACTAAAGAGAATTTGACTGACAGCCTAGAAATTCAGTTCAGTAATGAACTTTTTACTCTCTGGTAAATGGTGGTCCAAAAAGGACCATAATTTCTCTTGAAAGTTGGACGTTGTATAAATACCCTGTGCTCTCAGACGTGTCACTATCCTAATAGTTTGGCCATATCCAAAGATTCCCTTGATACATCCACGACATTTTCAGCTTGGCCAAACTCATATAGGGACAGTTCACACTTCACAGTGCACGTACATGGTTCTTTTGTAGTTTTCTGGGTAAGAATTTAATACAGGAGTCATCTCAATCATGTACCACTAAATTTGTACATACATGAGTTAAGGGTTAAAAGGGTGTATGAATTCTAGCACAATCTGGCTATCCGATAAATGAAGCTCCAAGACCTTTAACTTTATAAGCAAGCTAGGAATGCAGAAATATTCAAGGGTCCAAAGAACTTTTTCTAACTACTCATTTCTAAAGAACAAAAAAGCATCCTTCTTTCTTATTTTCATCATGGATTCATGGGAAAACCAAAATTCTAGTCGGTCAGTCCAAGGTTCTGATCGATCAAAATCGACATATATGAGCATTGAACAGAATTTTCGTGAGGAGGACGTCGACTACAAAAGAAAAGAAAAAAACCCAAAGCTGACGTGTAGCTTCAATCCCCATAACTCTCAGTGCTATAAGACCTAGTCAAAGTCTAATCACAGACCTAATTAAAACAGAGACACACGTGTCAAGATCATGATGGCCAAGTATACGTTAAAGTAAACACACTTGAAGTCTATGCACTGGTACATGGTACAGAGAAAGTTTTTACAGGAAAATTGTGGAGAGGAGAAGCTGCTGAGAGAGAGAGAGAGAGAGATTAGATAATCTTTTTCATGGATTTGAGATCTAGAGGAGTAAAAGATACAGATTGAGTGGTTCATGTATCAAAGTTCGAATCTTTTTTGAAGATTTTTCTTTTGGTCAACTTACCAAGGAGGATTTAGTCACAGAGAGAGAGAGAGAGAGAGGAGACTGGTCAAGAACCAAGCTTTGAGCTTAGAAAATGGTTGAAAAGAGGAGTCTTAAAAAAGAACCCAATACTGGAAACGTTATGATTGTTCAGTTTCTTGTGGGTTTCCGGGAAAGTTGCCAATTGGGTTCTGGTAATTGAGCTCTATAAGGAGAACAGGGAACTGGGTTTTGGATTTGGTTGAGATTACCAAACTGGGTCTGGTTCCGGGCAGAGAAAGAGTTAGGGGTTTGAAGGTACTGTGATGAGAAATGGGGGAAAATGTAGCAGCTTTGCACACTGCTGTTAACTCTGTACAGGCACTGGGAAGAGGGTTTGACGTGAACTTTGATACGAGGCTGCTTTATTGTAAGGGTGTGGCAGGGTCTAGGGTACTAGAGGTTGATGAGGAGCACACCAGGGACCTCTGCCTTTATGATGATGTAGTTGTGCCCAATGTTTCCAAGGATATTAAGCGCTCTCAGGAGTCCAGTGGGCGGCGCAGTTCTGGAGTCTGCAGCTTCAATGAGGTAATGCTTGTAACTTTGCTTCTCTTTTTATGCTTGTGTAATTTTATGCCTCACTTATTGTATTTGTTTTGAGGTGGTGGATGTCTGCATGTTGTAGATACATTAGGTTTCTGTATGTTGCTATGGACTAAGGTAATTGATGTTCAGATAGAAAGTATGTCATGAAATGGAACAATTAGCAATGAGGAGCTAGCCCGAATTGATTGGAACTTCCTACATATATTTATTGGAGTAGTTAAAGGCATGTAATTCTGCTCCAAGTGGCCCAATTATCCAAAAAAAATATATTACCACATTGGTGCCCAATAGGTAGAATAAATCTTGAGGAAGGAGTAGAAAACTGACAAGCCAGTCATCAGTTTTAAGCTCAGCTAGTTGGGCACTTGTTTGAGCTGGTTTCCAACTCAAACTCAAGTTTCGAGTTACAATGAAAATATAGCTGGAGTAAGTGCAGTGGTTAAGACCTCAAGATACGTGTTTGAACCAAGGAAATTGATATTTAGATGGAAATATACATCTTGAAATGGAATAAATTAGCAGTTTGGAGCTACGCTGAATTATTGGAACTTCTGAGGTACGTTTGTAGTTAAGATTATTGGTCTGGTTTAAAGGCATGGAATTCTGCTCCAAGTGGCTCCATCTTTTTCCGTCTTTGTTGGTTCATATCTGAAAAGAATATCTTACAACATTGCTCCCCTAATAGCCAATAGGTAAAATAAATCTTATAATTCCATTATTGAACCCATTTTTAATGGAGTAGAAATAGACAAGCTATTCATCAACTTTCAAGTTCCGCTTGTTATGCACTTGTCTGAGCTAGTTTACCAGCCAAACTCAAGGATCAGTATTTAAGTTTTAATGAAAAGTTATAGCTTGAGCAAGAGTTAACAAGTGAAAGGATCACCAGAAGCTTTAATATTTGAATAGTACTCAGGCATCACTCATGATGAAGAAGAACATTTGGAAGAACATTGGTGTGCACTGGTATTTGAGGAGCTGAGGCTACCTTTAACTTTTTGTGTTAAAGTGAGAGACAGAGAGGGACTGTTAGAACTTGATTGAGAATTTACAAATTTTGACTTTGAAGTACATTAATTTGTTTTTCTCAGTGCTTTTTGTCCCCACTTTTGATGAGTTTAGTAACAGGTTTATGACAAATCACTTCCGGCATACAACAAAGAATAGATTTTAAGTTTAGCAAAAACTGACATGTCTGACTTTCTGAGAAGAATCCAAAGAAAGAATCTGGTTTCTGTTGATTGTTGTAAGTTCCATGCTGTGGGCTGCTCATATAGAGATTAATGGGTGCCAATGCTCCCATTTGATATTGGAGAAATGGTACAGAGTTGTCTGTGACCAATGCTTGCTGCTGTTGGAAAACATGCAAGTCCAATATTCATTGCGTATGTTAATATGCTTCAAAAGTATCCAACTGTTGAAAAGTTGCAAGTTCATTACTGATCCTTTACATCCCACTCTGAACTTGTCAATACATATCATCTATCCTGATACGTGTGTGTGTGTGTGTTTATATAATTTATCAATATATCAGTATATTTTTAAACATATATTTGAAATCTTTAACAATCTTCCAATTTCAGATGTATGTATTGGAATTATTCTCCAAATTATTACAATCTTCAACAGAGAACTCCTTAACAAATTCTCTTAGCATCCAGAATGATGTGTGCATCAACCGCATAAATACTATCAATATTTTGAAATTATTTTACATAATCCTCATGGTGAATGATTGCAGATGGTTGAGTATTTTAATCAAAAGTCTAATATATCTGGAGGCTATCCTGTGGGGAGTTTCAATTTTGCATTTAGCTTCAGCGGTTCAAAGCATGTTGATATGGCAGGAACAAAGACACTTTCTATGGATGGCCTCTATGTTCCACTTGCTAAGATCCATCTTTTAAAATCCCCACTAATGTTACAACAAAATGTGAAACAGGCTGTCCCAACTTGTTGGGATCCCAAATCCTTGGCAAGGTATGAATATTTGGAACTTTTGTAGGAAATTAATGATGAAAGAGTTTCAAATCCTAACTATTGGTTACTCTTACTTCCCAGCTTTATTGAAAATTTTGGTACTCATGTCATAACATCTGTAACTATTGGTGGCAAAGATGTAATTTACGTTAAACAACACCAGTCTTCTCCTTTGTCAACCATGGAGATCAAGAACTACATCCAAGACATTGGAAATCAGAGGTTCTCAAACACAGAAAGCAATACAAGTTCAGTTCAAATGAATTTCAAGGATAAGGCTAGTTCCACTTTGTTACATTCCCTTTTTGTTTTGTGTTTTGGCTTGTTTGATTCTTTCTTTCTTTCTTTATTTTTTTTCTTTTTTTTAAGATTCTGATTATATGATTATGCTTTTCAAAATTTCAGGGGTCTGATTCCGGTTTATTCAACAGTCAGGGGATATACCCTCAACCCACCACTGCACCACATCTTGCTGGGAAAGAAGTATGTAACAACTACTGAGCATATATATGTATTATCTTTATTGCACTTGATCAATTATGCTATGTGCATTTATTTTATTTTTGATCCCAAGTTACTTTACTTCTGTATGTGACTGTTACTTTGCCGGAATGACTATAACACCTTAAACTCAGAATTAGTTTACCTTGATTATTAATTTATTATTGATGCAGGATGTGACTGTCATTTTCCGAAGAAGGGGAGGAGATGATCTGGAACAAAACCACACCCAGTGGGCAAGAACTGTCCGGTCCTCTCCAGATGTTATCGAGATGACATTTTTTCCAATAACAGCTCTCCTTGAAGGGGTAATTGGAAGGGAGCACCTTACTCGAGCTATTTGCCTTTACCTTGAATGTAAGATAACCAAAGTTAAATCATAGATGGCTTAAACTAAGTTAAATCATAGATGGCTTAAACTATGTGCTCTATCATTAGTAACAAACTAGTTGTGCTAACTGCATTGAAATGCTTCTTTCAGATAAACCTCCAATAGAAGAACTGAGATACTTCCTAGAGTTTCAAATTTCTCGAATATGGGCTCCTGTATATGACAGAAATCCTACCCACCAAAGAAAGGAACCTGTTTGCCCATCTTTGCAATTCAGCATAATGGGGCAAAAACTCTATGTCAGCCAAGAGCAGGTAAGACCCTTTTTGTGGCAATGACTACTTTGTCTACAGAGCTCTTCCAACTTTTGGGAGGGTTCATACCCGTAGAAGATGGATTTATATCATGTATGGACGGAATGAGACATACATTATATGTAATGCACAAATGCTAAGACATACATGTCCTTGAGATGTCTAAATGACTCTTCAGCACCAAATGAGTAATACCTCAGAAGATGAGCTATGCATTTCATAATTTCTCATTGTGCGTTTAATACATCGTTCAATGGCATGAACAGTAGGTATAAAGATTACTTGTTATTCTAGTTTATTTCATGTATTCGTTTTCAGCAAATTTTTTTGCATGCAGATAACAGTTGGACGGAAGCCAGTGACAGGCTTGCGGTTATGTCTCGAAGGAAGCAAGCAGAATCGTCTTTGTATCCATCTTCAACACTTGGCATCTCTTCCAAAGATCCTTCTACCATATTGGGATTCCCATGTAGCAATTGGTGCTCCAAAGTGGCAAGGACCTGAGGAGCAGGATAGCCGATGGTTCGAGCCAGTGAAGTGGAAAAACTTCTCTCATGTGAGCACAACACCTATTGAGAACCCTGAAACCTTTATAGGCGATCTCTCTGGTGTCTACATCGTCACAGGAGCTCAGCTTGGAGTGTGGGATTTCGGATCAAAAAATGTTTTGTACATGAAGCTATTATATTCCAGGCTGCCTGGCTGCACTATACGAAGATCCTTGTGGGACCATTCCCCAAATGAAAAGTCAAAGAAAGGGACGTCTGCTAGTTTAAATGTCAATGCCAGTGACTCAAGTTCCGGTTCACATGTTGCGGGTAACAAGTTGATGAAATTTTTGGATATGTCCGAGATGAGCAAGGGGCCACAAGATCATCCAGGTCATTGGTTGGTTACTGGTGGAAAGCTTGGTGTGGAAAAAGGAAAAATTGTCTTAAGAGTGAAATATTCGCTGCTAAACTATTGATTGTGTATACATTTGCATGATGATGTGCAGTTGCGGCTTTTTGTTAGGTAAAGAGGCAGCGTCTTTTCAGGTTCATCTAGCATACATTGGCTGTGTAGTAGACTTGAGAAGAGGATGTATTTGGCTATGGTATTGGACATATCAGGGCTTTTGCTAACTTGATGGCAAAGTTGGTCGAGTTTCCTAGTCCAAGAAAACTACCAAGTTCTCTATTAGAGCGAGTAGAGTAGATGCTGCGTCTTGTAATGTGTTTGTAAGTAATTTCTAGTAATTTGATGAAACAACACTGTAGATCATAATTAAGTGAATTATATATATATATATATATGCTTCTGTTGCCTCCCATTTTCTGTTTTTTTAGGAGAATAGTTTAGGACAACATCTAGTAAAGACTAAAGAGGAACAATGACGGGTGTATCGGCTCACCGTTATCTCTCGAACTGGAAACAGGTTGAAGATCATTGTAATAAATACTAATAATGCTGAAATAACTGATATAGAAAGCGATGAAATTACCTGTGATTCCAAGTTTCCAACTCCTTAGATCAAGGTTTGGGGTGCGCCTAGTAACAGTAACAGTCCTCCCGAGTGAACACTAACCAAACACAATGGTTCAGAGATGTAGTCAAATTCGCAATGCCAATCTATTCCTTGTGAAAGTGGACTTCTAGATGTTGAAGTGACTGCGGAGCTAGCCTGTGTAGCTTCTCAGGAAATCGTGTGGAGGGAGCTTTGGATGAGCCAACACGATAGTGCAGTAAGTTGAAAAGTTGGTGTTGACTGTTCCTTGAAATTCCGTTACTGTCTCCATTCCCTCCATATACCAAGAAAATTAACTCACTTCAAGGATGCTATCAGAAGTGGTGCTTAGTTTATCAGAAAGGTCAGCAAAGCCACCATTAAGCATATTCATAGAACAGAGAACATGTAGTTACTTTGCAATGTACTGTTACAGTCTAATAGGAACTCAATCCTAACTGTAATAAGGTTGGTTTTTCTTTTAGAAGTTTAGTGTTGCCTAGTCTTGCCAGACACTCGTGATGTTTGGTTGACTTCCTAAGTGGGGTGTTATATCAAGGATCTATTTAGTCACTTACGGAATTGAAATCCATTTGTAAACAGTATCTATGTCTACGGAAAGCCCTTTTAACTGAAATCTGAAACTTAAGTCAATCTTTTTGAACTTCAACTTATGTTTGGAACTTGGTTGCTCGTGTTGTTGAGGGATTTAGATGGTTTTCCGATACTAGTTGAAATGCTTAGTTTTTGGTATATTTCTGGCGCCCCAGGTGCATTCTCATCTGACTTGGCAGCGCTAGGTCTTAATTTGCGTGATTTGAAACCGGAGACCCCATTAGGGTGATGTGGAGTCCCGCACCGATCCCAGAATAAATGTTGTACTTTAAACTCCCCACCCATGCACCTGCAATGCAAATGATATACGATATACCGCAATGCTAAATACAAGGAAGGCTTGCGGATCCCCGCCCTTGCAACACGTTTTTGTTTATATTTAGTAGGAGCCTTGAACATGGCTCTTGTAACCAGTGTATTCCGTGTTGTAATACTCTATTGACGTACTTATTCGGAGAATGCTTTAAGCAACATTTTCTCAAAGGAACTAGGCAATAAGAAGAATTTCCATGCTATGACTGATATTTTATAGAAAAGTATGATTAGCTTTGGGTTTGTCTTAGGTTAGTCTTACTTCAATAAAAAAAGAGTTCTGCTCTTTTCAAAATTTGACGCGGTTTATGTCTGCCCATGTTATAGCCAAACTTTAGAGCAACTCAAATCATGGAGTCAAAAGCCAAAATGGCTCTCCCAATCAAAATCCACCATCTCCAACAATAGCCAAGGTAGAGTCATTTTGGCTTTTGAGCTAAAAAGGGAGTCAAAATGACTACACATTGTAGAACGAAAGCCATATGTGGTGAGACATGAATTGAGGTGGGCTCCAGCAGCATGTGATGAATTTATGAAATGACTTTAGCTTTTGACTAAAGATGGTTGGAGATGCAAAATATGAATGAATAGGGATGACACTAGGAGAACCAAATTTTGCAAATGACTTTGACTTTTGACTCAATTGTTGGAGATGCTCTAAGTTAGTTAGTTGGGATGTACAAAACTTGCATTTATCTCACTGATGTCACATTTGTAACTTTATCTTACAGTATCAATGATGCAGAACCATTTTATTCATAATTTATAAAAAGGGATGTGTAAAGATATATATAAATCACTGCTCTCCAAGATTTATCTAGAATTGACCACCTTCAAAGGTCTGTCCAAATTGCCAACCAGCAGGAACGACATTATTGTGGGTGAGTGTGGCTCCATCACTGGTTGTGATTTTGAAGGAGAGGGTTTGGCCATTGAGGTAGGAATTGCTCTGCCAATTCTGCCCCCAGTTTCTTGACATTGGTAGCCACCCTGTCCTAGATCCCTTGATGGACACTGTTTTAACATCCCCTGCACCCCCAACGTTTGTTATCAACACCAAGTTGAAGTATGAGTGACCATTGATGGTGAACCTTATGCCTCCTTTCTTCTCACATGGAACCCTGTCCAAAACAAACACAAAAGAATTCAAAGTCTCTTAACTAAGCAACAATGTTATTTTCGGTTATCAACCAGTAAGTAAACACGAAAACAATAGCTCATCATTGAATAAATAATGACTTATATCAACGGTCTAATACGCTATGTTATCATATTATGATCGATACTAATGCTAGATCCACTATCAGGCAAATAGATTCATTTCACCGTAAGGATGTCTAGCATCTCATATAAAAACCGTAAACTTCATATTGACAAAACGCCCCAAACTAAATGCGTTATAGTTTTCTCTTCTATGAGGGAATGCACTTCTATTGAAGAACTAAAATACAATTACCTTCGGAATAGTACAGGGACAATCCCAGCACGATACTCAGCAATCTGCAAGAAAGCAGGCTGAGCCAAATCGAAATGTTCAAGAGGAGGATTGCACCACCCACCATTGTCGTTGGACAAAGCTTGATTAGGTGGGCAGAGGTTGGTGGCAGTGACAATGATGTCACCATGGAGGCACCATTTGGGGTCGTCGTTGCATCGCAATTGGTAACATGCTCCGCAGCTCAAACCACTGTTGAAGAGAGCAGTGCTTAGAGCTGCGGTGCGAGTCCCGTACCCTTGGCTGTACAAGTTTCCATAACCACATGCACCTCCTACATCAATATTTCTACCTCCATCAGACCATCTCAGTATGTACATATGGAAATACATATAGATCGAGTTGATTAGTTTGTAGCTTACCCATTGTGCCAGTAGCATCACTTCCCCCATAGAATGTTGCATGTGCAGTTTGCCATTCTCCGTATTCTCCACGACTTCCCTGACAACCAGTCAAGGGGATCAGCATAAAGAAGAGCAATTGCAGGATCTGCATTGCTTTCTTAGCCATTGTGTTGGTCTTATATTCAGTTATGTGTGAGTGATGACTGTGTGAGTGTGTGTGTGTGTGTGTGTGTGTGTGTAGAAGAGATGCTATATATATATTAGTAACGAAGGGACTTGGAGCATGGAAATGAAATTAGTAGTTTGAGGGCCTTTGCGGTTGTCACGTTTGAGTTGGCCCAACTGCCATACTAAATGATCTTAATTGAATATCATTTAACTCACCAATAAATATATTATCCGAAATTTTGAATTACCGAACGAAATAATTTGTTTGTAAAAATTTATCATAAAAAAGTATAAAATTTGAAAGAGTACATATTTATTGGTAAAGTTTCCAATAAGAAACACTGAAAAATTACAAACCCTCTAATCGGTTAAGTATCCAAAGGACAAAATTAATGTAATATATATATTGAGCTCAACTCTGATTCTCATTCAAGCTAATAAACATTTGATTATCAACTCTATAATTAATAATATGGGGGAGATGACATATGCTCTCTTAAGAGCATTTTTGGTAAACTCTCTATTTTAGCCCCTTAATTATTTTAAAGAGCATATTTAGCTTTCTATCTATTTTAACAAATGCATCAGATACCTAAGTGACTCTCCATTATAACATTTAGGCTTTAGCTATCTCGCTCCTAAATATAGAGAGCGAGATGAGACTCTCTATAATTTAAAACATTATTTTGAGTTATTTTATGTAATTTATAAATACATTTAAACTATTTAATCTTTATTTAAAAAAATAATATAAATTCAAAACTATCTAAAATAGAAAGCACTGATACATATGTATTTCTAAAGTGGCTAATCAAAATAACTTTTTAGCTATTTTGCTAAAATTTGACTAAAAATGGCTAGTGTTGCTAAAGATACTTTTAATGCACCATATATATTCTCTTCCCTTGCTTATGATTTTGAAATTCACTATCAAGTTTTGAATACGATAACTAAACTCTAAGCTCACCATCGTTCAAGTTAGTTCTAAACCTTAAGAACTTGAAACCCCGATTAACAAATCGGATGAAATCATGACATCATGTCGAGGTGGTAACATTCTCCAAATACTGTTATTCTCAAATTTCAATTTGCTCACTTTGAATTTGACTTGTCATTTGATTATCATATATTTAATAACCGACTAGTAGGTTTGCACAAATCCCTAACCACATAATTAATCATATTGTCAAATGTCAAACCCCTAGCTAATACAACAAATTTCGGATGATCTCCTCAAAAAAAAAAAAAAAAACAAATTTCGGATGATAATGTAAACTAATCATCTTTTTAGTTTGGAGGTGGTGGAGTAGTTTTAGAAAACTAAGTATGAAGGATGACGAGAGAGTAAGAACAATAGACTAGATTAAGTCAATTGAAAGAGAGGTTTGAATTTAATTCGTTGACCGACTGCCGACCAATTAGAAGTGTTGATAGAAAAGTGATCGATATGTCAGGCTAGCTGATCGATGTGTTTTCCCTCACAATCATCCTCTCATCAAATTAGCGTAAGGCTCAGTTTGGGAAAATTAGGATTAATTTATAAGCAGCTATATAACTTTTAGCCTATAAAAGTTGTTGTTTTCCAATTTTTATAAACAGTAACTTAATGGTGCAACTTTTGAATAAGCTGTTTTTAATTTTTTTCCAAATTTCATTAAACACCTTTTGGTGCTTGGTGCTTGGTGCTTGGTGCTTGGTGCTTGGTGCTTAACTTATAGTTAAACAACTTTTTGAGATGTGCCAAATTGGGCGTAAGAATGATGAAATGTGCCGAGTGAGTCTCAAAGAGAACTAGACAGACAAAAAAGTCACTCAATCTTCTTATTGTTATGTGGTCTTAGGAAGAAAAGTTTCTACATTATTCTGTTCCAAAATTCATGTTCTAAGGCGTCCAAAGTTGCATGCAGAACATGTGGATGTTTTTCATTGTTTTTCCGATGAAAAAAAATGACATCGAAAATCTATAAATGAGACATGCGATGTAGTGGAATAGCCATGATTACTAGTATTCCTTGATTTCAAAGTTTACAGAGTAGAAATGAATTCAAGTTCCTGCAGTTCAATTTGGATGAACGCATAAGAGGCCATATTAGAGAGGCTTCCCGAGTTATAAAATTCAGATTACTCATGTAGCAGATGTACTCATTATTTTACTATTTTACTACAATAAGAAAACAAGAAAGTTTCCATTGGAGGTGGATCAGCCAGTGCAATCAAACTTAAATTGAATACACACACCAAAAATAAGGTCGATGAACAAACACAGATAGGTCAAGTTCAACCATGGACATTCTGAAGGTTTGAGCCGCTACTGTTTGATAGTGTTATATTCATTTTCATTGAATTGTTGGTTGGATTATGACAGATTATAACTGTTTCTAGGTGGTGAATAATTGTCCCTTAAAAGTTCTTCTGGTGTAGCTTTTTGGTAAATGACAGTTAATTGATAGAGCTAGTTTTGATGATGCGCTTAAAAGCCTACCATACTGCGAGGAGTAAGGACAACTGTGACGTAAAAACTTTGATTATTCTTCCTCCACATTTATCAAACAGCAACGGAGATGTGGTAGAACCGTGGGTGGAAGGTTGGTCGAAATGACTAAACATGGCTCGAAATAGTCTTTTACACTTTCAGCAGTTTTGGTATTTCACTTGAACGAGTTGATTCACATCTACAAGTTCTAGTGAGATTAGCGAGTCTGAGGTTCTGACGCAGTCGGAAAGATCACCTAGGTTTACAAGCAATAAACCTAAAACAAAAGGTTTTGGAGTCCAGCAGAGATAAAAGAGATAAATCTCAATTTAATTGAAAATATGATAAAAGATAGTTCCAATCGTTTAAGGTTGCTTATATATGAGAAAAGAAACCCTAGGACGACTAACAATGAAACCCTAAAACCCACGGGTAAAAATAAAACAAACCTAAAATAAACTAGGAAACCGAAATTTCAAAAAAACAGTAAATTGCAGTTTTGAGGCCCTAAACGACCCTGAAAGGCCGAAAAAGCCCACACGTCGTGGCATAGCGACGAGTTTTGTTCCTGGCGCGATTTCCTTTCCGAAAAGCTATGGCGCGCTCCTATCGGACACCGAGTTCTGTCGTGGCTACTAGTAACTATTCGTTTTCCTCCTTTTGCACGATCAAACTGCTCTTCAAATTGGGCTGCCATCCGTTCTTGTTCATTCTAAATTGAGTGCATCATTATAATATGCCCTCTATCTTTAGAAGACGCCCTCTACCTCGATTTGCTCAAGATACCCTCCCAGGGTATTTCGACCACTGTAATTGTTTGTTCTTTTACATAACCACACGTATGGATGACAGTTTAGTAAAGGTTGTAAAGCTAATGATAGCTAGCCAACACAAAAGTGAGTTTCCGAGAATAAGCTATTCCATATGGCTTAGTTGCAATGCTCCGGAGAAATGTGGAACAAATGAAAACGAATACCCATTGCAAATAAATGTCTCTTGAGATAAGATCCATACATGGAGTCTAAAAGATTCTTCCGAGGTTGGAGAGCTAATAATAGAAGATAAGAAGAGTTGTTATTACACAAGAGTTGAATCAATTCATGGTCTTATCTAAACAAAAAAAGGATCCATTTCACAACTCTGAAATGTAACTCAGATAATTAAGAAGGCTATGCTGTGACAGAGAGGCATGGAAATTCAATTTGACATGTCTTCGAACACCTTGGCAACTTCTTCATTTGGAAGTCCGATGAACTGTCACCTTATCCAAAACCTCACCGTGCTTCAACAAGTATTCTGCCACTTTCATATGATCTGGCCTCCCCCTGTACCCACGTATACAAATAGTCTTCAAGTGTGACACCAAACAAACAGGCACATTCTCTGGTGGATTCCATTCATGATGTAATTCATCCGGATCGTGTCGACATAGGCAATCGCAGCTCTAAAGATTAACATAGATGGGATAAATTAAAATATTTCAAAATTCTCATTTATCAATACAGTTGGTAAGGGTGTAAAGCCATGTACACTTGCCCTTTTCAAGACAAGAGATTCCAGATTTGGCGATGCATTCAGAAAACTAATCAATGGTTGCCAAGAGCAGCAAGCTTGAAGAAGTAGCTTCAAGTGCTTCAAATTAACAAATGTAGGGAGATGATACTGATGTACAATGTGGGGATCCTTTCAGAAATTATGAAGTAAAGATCAATCAAAAACTATCACAATTAAACATTTTCTCTGCGTAATATAGCATTTCAGTTAATAAACTTGAGTGTCTAGAAAGGATTTAATCCACTAAGGGAACCAGTTAGAGCATACTTACCCCAAAAATAGGAGCTGAAACTGACAGGTAAGTAACATTCAAAATTCCTGTGAAAAGCCTGTGCAAATTATCAGCAGCATCAAGGTGATAGTCAAGCTCTTGACCTGCATGCAGGTCTGCGCGCAATCAATCTTGGCTTCGTTCAGGGATTTGGCATTGCTCGAGGAATAGATTGCCAAAAGATTGCCGTGGAAAGTGAACTTTTCAAGATTTGGAGCATTGGCATTGATAAAAAGTTTGTGCTCATATTCTACTACCTCTAGATCATATGTTTCCAGGAACAAGCTTATTTGTAGTCTTTTCAGCTTCGGTGCAGAGATGTTAACGTTAGAAACTGAATCATCATCATATTCAGGGTCCGCATCAAAAATCAACTCTTCAAGTACAGGGCAGCAAGAAAAGAGGCTCTCCATCAGATGAGAACCAGAAAATGAGACTGAAACATGGAGAAACTTGAGACTTGGGAACCAATTTGGTTCAGGAGTAATGGTAATAAACGATTGCAGGCTCAGCTTCAACTTCTCCAAACTTTTCATCACGAAAAGGCTTCCTGGCAACTCGAAATACTGGGGCGGAAGTGACGAGTACACAGAACCCATGGGAATAATACCAAGATCGAGTTCAACAACATTACAGCCAATGGCAGTGCTAGTCCAATAATCAAACAGAAGGGGATCCACCATCTTAGTACAGCAAATGCGGAACCGATGAACTTTCAAGGAGTCATGAGCGAAAAGTACATTATCAAGAAACATCGAAAAACTATCGCAGTCGAATTCTTTTGGATCATAATCACATAAGTCTATAGTGGGCACAGAAGCCCACACATTCTCCCTCTGTGTGATAAAACACTGGTCTTTACAGCGTCAACTGTTGAAAGGAAAGACAGAATGTGGCAAAGAATTGCATCTGGCAATTCACTGAGTCTATCTTCGGTGCATCGTTTTCGTCGACGCTTTGAGTTCGAACCCTTTTTCATGTGATAAAATTTCTGTAAAAGCCATACGAATTTCTAAGCTAGTCTCCCAGGGAGAGAGAGTTAATCTAAACACAACATTCAGCGAAATCCTCAATATTTGCACAAAGATTTTTCCCTATTAAAGATCTAGTGGTTTTCCATTTAGCGGTATAAATTATAAACCTTTGGCACTAGACAGCATAACTTATAAACCTTTGGCACTGTACTTGTTCTTTTTCTGGGTTTCTTACTTTCTTGGTGTCCAGAATGTATACAAAACCGCACTAAAGAAAAACAGAGGACATGCAAACTTGAGGAATTGGCAGACAAGGAAACTTTAGCATTGGGAAAATACCTGAATGGTCGAGTCGGTTCTGGGTTTAGGGTTCCGGGATAGTGTGTGGTTGCTCAGGAAAAACAGGAACTACTGTAGTAGTGTTGGTTGCTACGCGCCTACGCCAATCTTGAATCTTCTCCTCGAAATGGTAAATAGTGAAGAGTGAGAGTGAGAGTGAGAGTGAGTGTCTTTGAGTCATTGAAGCTGGGTTGAGGCTTGGGTGGGCCTTAATGCCTAGTTAAGGCCTATGACGTTGCCGGCCATCTCGGTGATCCGTAGAAGAGGCATATATTTGAAACCCAAACTTATTTGATAAGCTAAATGTATAATTTATTGCCCAATTTTTCCTAGCTGGATTATTATGGTATTGGCAATCACCTAGGAGGTGCTTTAAAATAATGGCAATGGGGCTAGTAGTCATCCGGTCATTTTTTTGTTTCTGTTTTTAAATTGTGTTGCTTCTCTTTAATTTTTTTGAGAATAATACTCAACCTTTCTATTAATAATAAAAAGAAAAATTACAAATTATAGATGTAGAGATTACATCAAAATGAAAAATAGCAGAAAAAATACTAGATGCAATAAGGTATAAAAAGCATTTTATGAAGCATTAGGCAGACCCTGGGCTATGTAAAATGGTAGCAATAGTATGGTCAACCATAATTCCACACAAAAAAATGCGTCTAATAGAGGGTGACCTTCTATCAAGATAACTGGCGCTGACCTTACCCACTCCACAAAAATTAATACGTCGAGTAGAGAGCAATCTTCTACCTAAGTAGCAAAAATTCCAATTCCAGAGTATAGCAAAAAAAAGAGTCCGTAAAAAATCTCCTAGATCCGAGATGCAAATCCAAATAGAAGACAGAGCCCAATCAAAGGCCATCTTGAGTAGCCCAAACAAAAAGCAGCCTAGGTTCACAGTTGGGCACCCAGACCTGCCTTGTCCTCAACCCCAGCAGCTACGCCACCAATCCTCGCTGGAGGAACCCTGTCCCGCCCCTGTTCACACGAATCAAGATGTCGTCGCCTGCCCCACCAGTCTTGGGGGGGGGGGGGTGCCCACAGAGGACCGAAAAGCTTCTACACCAAACCCAAACCCCGCCAGTCAGATTTGTAGGACAGCAATAGCCAAAGCCAATCCCTGACTCCGACCGCCGATATGTCATCTTCCAATCACCAGCTATCATGGTCAAACAACAACCCACTGTACACCGCTCCACCACCGGACCAGATCTATCCAATAAACCCATATTCAAAAGTGCTCGGCTCAGTCGAAGTCAGTTCATAGCCACTGCGGTTCCAACCCAGCAAGGCGGCACAACCCCTTCTTTTCCCCACAAACCCTTTATCAGATAGAGGCTGGGACCAGAAAGTCGTCGCCGGGAACCATGCTTGCCGCAACTGGTAAGGACGCATGGTAGAAGCCGTGCGTAAAGGTAACGACGCTGGAAATGTGTTCCATCGATGATGGAGGAAGGTACAGAGAGGCCAAAAATGGCGTTCTCCCAACCTTAGTAGAGCGCTAGGTATTTTCATTTTTTAAAATTACATTCATAATTTGAACAACACAACATACATAAGTAAATGTGAATTTGATTAAACGCATACTAAGATAGTCATTACATATTGTTCTGTTGCCTTCAAACTAGACAGATCAAGAAGTTGTGGTAAGAGAACCACTGTGATATATAGAGATAGAGCACCTATATTTCAACTAATCGCTAACTTATTAAAGAAAGCCTATAACTATGAACAAGCTAAGACATAGAATATAGGTATAGTGTTGTTAATTTTTAATCAGTGCTATTTGGTAGAGATTTATTTGGTAATCCTTCTATACTGATTTTCTTATTATCTTTTTATGTCTTATTATTGATTATTTTTTTTAAGTTTACCTTTCTTTGTCTGTATTATTCCTTTGTTTTGAGACGACACTCCTCTTGTAAAAATAATACTAGACTACTAGTCATTCTCTATACATGTTCTGCATGTGCAAGTATTTTTTTTCTTCAGAAAAAAAGAAAAGAAAAGAAAAAGGTCATTACAGAGAGAAAAGTTGGTTGTGGGTTTTTTTGTATAATAAAAATAGATTTTGTGAATGTCATAATTGTCCTAGTGATTTAATTAATTCTCAAAAAAATTTAATTTTTTAGGGTTATTTCCGTCAAAATTTTTAATTTTAACTAACAAACATTTTTATCTTAATAATAGTATATATATTTTTGGAGAAATGTGGCCAAACAAGTGAGAAACCAAAATAAACGCTCAATCATGCATGAGTGCATCCAAGAGTTATAACTTTATTTTGTCCTTCTCTTTTTTTTTTTTTTTTTGGGCAATCTTCTTTTGTGCTTCTCCAAGGACCAATATCGATGACACATCAATATACACAGATGTAGCTAGCTAAGGGTTGTAGGGCTAACGCTCAATCATGCATGAGTGCATCCAAGAGTTATAAATTTATTTATTTATCTTTTTTGGCAGTCTTCTTTTATTCTTAAGAGTACCAATATCGACGATATATCAATATATAGATGTAGCTAAGGCTTGCCTAGCGCTACAACCCCAAAGATGTAAAACCAGAACCCAATTAGGTGCTTTGAGGGCCAATGTGAAATGGCGAAGCTACTAGAGGCCGAGTTCTTCCAAAATAGGATTAATTATGCAGCGATCATATGTGGTCCATATGGACCACAACCCATTCATTGCATTGCATTTCGGTGGTGGCATAGTATGGGTAAAATGTCAATGGTGGTTGGCTCACTACCAGAGACAGTAGCGCACTAACCCATACCACACAATACGGGAGAGAGTTAAAGGTTGATAGTTGTGAGAGATGACTATTCAAGAAACCGTTCAATGCTGGTAATTTGATCGATGACAGTAAAAATCAGATATTACAAAGTTCTCGAGGTTAAAATCCAACAAGGAGGCAATGTGAGAGCTAAAATTCTATAAAAATTACAGAATTCTATAGTTCAGTCACAATTTACAGTATTTCTGTATAATGAATTAATCTAACTGACTTTAAAATTTCAATACTTCAAAATAAGATTGGAGATTCATAAAAGAGGTATATTACCTCATAAAGAGATGTCCAGTCTGCCGGTTAATGCAGTAATGAGCTCAACTACTCAGTTCTGGTATCTATTGCTGCAGGTGTGGTCACTAGCCAGTATTGAGTAACAAGTATTTTTTGTTTTTTGGTCGAAAGGTAGCATCAATTAACAAGGCACATGGTGACATGGCCAAACAACATTACAAGGGACACAGCATAATACAGACAAAGTCTGCAAAGCATGATTCACATAATCAATTGTCAAAACAAGCAAGATTAGAGAAATCAAAAGGAAAGAAAGAACAGCCGAAAACAGAAAGCAAATGAAAAAAAGAAGGAAATAAAATAACAAAGCCCAGAAACAAGAAACACCACAAACCTTCTTCAGCTGCCACAAGCTAGAGAGTCCTCTCATGTTTAATTTTAAATCAGACAATTTTCTATCACAAGTAAATTACTACAGGTAGTAACTCGTAATTTACTTTGTCCCAATCGTTTTTCCTAACTCGTATTGAGTAGCAAGCTAGAGGACCAGTTTAACTCTCATGTTTAATTTTAAATCAGACAATTTTATATCCCAAGTAAATCACTACAGGTAGTAACTCGTAATTTACTTTGTCCCAATCGTTTTTCCTAACTAATTTTCTACTTTTTCTGTTTCGTTCATCGATACTGTATGAACATTATTAGGGTTTTGACAATTGGTAACCCTAACACATCTTTCAATGGGTTCTGGCTCGTCGTTTTTATCGCCGGTCATCGTGTCTCGATCTTCTTCTGCATGCGCTCAGAGCATTCAAACCAGGTCTGCACGTCCACCACTGATTTTGACGCACCGAATAGCACAACGCTGCCACTTGCCACCACCATTCCCCCTATATAAGCACCACCACCTTCTTTTCCGAGCATACAGATCACTGTAGCAATACTCAGAGCATTTTAAATTTTTAACTAAGAAACAGATCGATCAAAATGGCCGGAACCCTAGCTAAGCTGGCTTGTGTGCTCGTGATGTGCATGGTGGTCGCCGAAGCGGCCATGACATGCAACCAGATCCAGGGCGGGATGGCACCGTGCCTGGGCTACCTCACCAAAGGTGGGATCCCCAGTGCGGGGTGTTGCACCAACCTAAGAAACATGGTCAACTCGGCGAGAACCACCGCTGACCGCAAGAATGCTTGCAAGTGCTTGAAAGCAGCTGCTGCTAAATTCCAAGGGATCAACCCAACCAACGCTGCTAAGCTCCCTTCCAACTGCAAGGTCAACATTCCTTACAAGATCAGCGTCTCCACTAATTGCGCCAGGTACCCGTATTCCTAATTTCACATTCATGCCTGTAAACCCTAGCTGCTCGTCTTTCTAATTATCTTGTTATGCCTTGCAGCGTGAAATGAAGATCGAGTCGGATGATGGAGCAGAGCAGGATATGAAACTAGCTAGTTTAGTCGGCTTTATTAAGTTCAGAATAATAAGGGATTGAGTGGGTCCAGATAGGGCGAGTTCATGCACTACTTCAGCGACTGTCGTTTAAGTACTCTGTTTTTTACTTTCATGTTAGTTTCAGATGTATGTCTATTATCTTCAGGGAATTTATATCCTGCTATTTTTTAGGCATATGCATGCATCTATCTTTTGATTAACCTGACCTTACTCTGCTTTCGGGTGTGTATCTTTATTTTGCTCGTGCTTAGGCTTTTTAAATATTTTTGTTATTCACTACAAAAAATAATTCAAAGACTACACACATACGGGCATATTTTGATCATTTAATGTTTGCCGACATATTTATGGCCAGTAGTATTCTCTTGGTCAGTACATGGTACATGTTTTGATTTAGATTGAGATGATCGAAAATGAGTTTATTCAAATTTTAATATATCTTTTTTATTTTAATCCAATTAGAAGTGTAGTAGATGAACACTACTCATACGTCAAAAGAACATTTCAACACTAACCAATCAACCGTAGTATAACATATGGTGATTGGTGAAACAAAATTAAACTAACGAAATCAGATGAAATGTCAAGGTCATAGAGCCCTGCCCTCAAGGGCTATAGTAGTGCAAGGATACGTGAACCCTAGGGCATGTATTACAGGAACCCATCATTTATATAAGAAGTTATTGTTTTTTACTTATGTGTATATAGAGAAGTTTTATATACACATCTCTATTTATTAGATACACATCCCTAATTTTTTTCCTTTTCATATTCTTCTTTGAACTTCCTCTTCTATTATTTTTTAATTAAGAAAAAATTATTTACATATATCTATTATATGACATTCCATGTACGACCACCACTCAATTCATATTCTTCTAGTTTCAAAAAAGGTGAGAACATAAAAGTTATGGAGTAAGGTCAAAGGAGAAAATATACACTCAATTCATATTCTTCTAGTTTCAAAAAAGGTGAGAACATAAAAGTTTATGGAGTAAGGTCAAAGGAGTAAATATATAATTGACTTTCACAACTATAATCAAATTATCATACAAACACAATTAATAGAGTGATGTAATTATCATACAAACACAATTAATAGAGTGAGGAATTGAGGAGGTACTTGTTGTCAGCATTTGTTTAATAATCTATCAAACATATTAATTCAATTAATGTTGTATTATTCTCTGTTTATATGTGGTTCAAATTTAATGAATTGATGTGGTGCTTTTAACTCTTTTAAAAGATAAAGTTTTGGATAAAAACGTAAGTAAATAGATATGTGTAAATAAAATTTTTTAGTGTAAATAAAAATTTTTATTAAGAAAGAAGGGCAGAAGAGGAAGTTTAAGGAATATGATGAGAAAAAAAAAAATTATGGGTGTGTATCTAGTAAATAGGAACGTGTATATAAAACTTCTCATGGGTATATCGTTGAGAAAATTGATTAGGCCTCCATCATCATAAATATGTATCTCGAGAGAGGGAGGCAGATCCATACTCTTCGAGTCACGTGATCCATGGAGACTGTTACGCACTACGGCACTAGTAGCTAGGGATTTCTGGCGCGCAACGTGCATGACCAGATCTGCAAGGCGATGCCGCGATAGTAGGCAGACCAAGTTTTCATTCTTTAATTTCATGGGTCCGCAACCTTAATTATTTACCCAACTATTTGGCAATGCTCACAAGTTTGGACAAAGACTTGCTCCGTTGTTGGAGTCTTTGAGATGTCACAAACTTATTTAGCCAACTAAAACCCAGATCTGGGGTTAATGTATATGGTAATGTACGTCTTGGCTTTAGCTTTGACAACAATGAAAGTGAGTCGGTGTATGTAAACGCAATTTGGACACGAAATGTGGTGTCGGGATTGGAAGCTTCTGGTACGACGACATTGATGAAGTTTTGGCACTAAATGAATCATGATGAAATTACAAAATGACCCTAATTTCAATCCTTCACCGACTACTTGATTTTGGCCTTTTATAGAACCTGAACACGATCTAGATCTAGGGGAATTCTCATTTTACATCCTTATGGCAAGAAGGGTTATAAATTCCACCTATACATGGTACAATTTGTAGTTGCGTTGCATTCGAAAAAGTTCTATAATAATTCAAAGTACTGAAACCTTAGAGGTGCTTAGTCAGCTTAGAGGTGTGAACTCTTAGATTAGTCACAACTCAATATTCACTAGACACTAGTTGAGATGTGTTTTGAACTAATCTACTGGCTTTCTATTTCGAAAATTTAATATTGTCTCAGTACCCCGTCTCTTTGTCATTCATTCGATCAGTGTACGAGTCTGAATTTGTCCTTGAGAGCGTTTAAGGTGTACGTGCCAACTGCATGGTGAGATAATTAATGGCTCTTCGGATTTAATCGCTTAAAATTAGAGGTTAGAGGATAGTGCAAAAGCATTCAATTGAATACAACTGCCAACCGACTCCTTCCCAACTCGTACATACGTTTTTGACCTGTATCCTTCTTCATTATCGAGCAATGATATGGCTAGTCATACCAAGCTAACTTTCTCATAATGAAACGTCACAGTTGAATTTTGATTAGAGATTGATTGAGAATTATATTATAGGCCATACTTAATTCTGTATTAAGAAGTGTTTAGAAGTGCTTTCATATATTCAAAAGTGTTTCTAGCACTACTTGACGGAATTAGCCTAAATGTTCTATGAATTATACAACTACTTCATTATGTTTTGTGGAGAAGCTATTCGTTTTTTAAAAAGAGGTTTGGAATCCAGCCTAATTGGGAGGATCAGTCCTACGCTCGGTTTTATTTATTATATTAATATTAAAGTTTTGCAATTGGGGGGAAAATAAAACCTGAACTCTGTGCTACAATAGAATAGCAGGAGTCTCCTCTAACCAAACATCATTTAATCAAGCAACACTAAGATGATGTGCAAGCCTATGTGCAACACCATTTGTTCACAGTAAATATGCCAAATTCTAACTGATTGAAAACAGATAAATAATATTTACAATCATTTAAAATTCGACTTATCTCCGAATAATTCACCTCAGAACTCTTGAGCGCAACAATCAGAAGGGCAGAGTCACTCTCAATGTCAATTTTCGTCCAATCTTGATGTATACAAAAAAGAAAACGAGCTCTACACGCTTTAGCTTTCATATTAATAACCGAATTTGCATGCAGAAAATGCCTCGCAATAGCTACAACTCCCGTATCCAAATCATCTATGACCACCATCCCAATGCTCCAACTCCACAATCCAATCTAAAAGCACCATCAATATTAATTTTCAGCCGTCCTGTGGGACGACCGGAGGACATTCCCACTCAGTCAGAACCCTCTTCTTTTTTCTCGTTGCTTTTGGGTGATATTGTTGGAAATCTTCCAACCTCTGTTTACACCACTCAATCATATGCATGGGTTGGAAATTGCCACCCTTCCAGACAAGATTATTTCTCTCACTCCATAATAACCAAAGGGCCATGAAAAGATAGTCACACAAATCAGCCCCTAAAACGAGTTCATTACGTCAAACACCCATGTTCTCAAATCATGTGCGACATGCTCTTTCGGCTTTAGTTTCAAAGGACAAGAGTTTGCTTCAATGCTAAACAATCATTAAACACATGTTAAGAACGTTTTTTATTTTTTTTTGTAAAAGTTCAACGAAGCAAGTCAAAGAATTTATGATTGATTAATTTGCAAAGCACTAACAATGAAGCTTATTTACAGGATATATCAATTCTCTACTAAAATTGGTCATGTAGGAATTTTCTAATGTAACATGGATATATGTACATATAGGAAATAAATGCGATTGCGAAATTGAGTTGGTTATTACTTGATCAAAATCCATGCCAGTCTTAATCCGTGCAAAATCCTATTTGTATGATCGAACAATAGATTTTATTTTCATTACCGCATCGGTAATTAATTTGTTTTGTCATTGAAGAACAAATTATATTGGAGACCCAAGAACGTGAATACGAAACATAAATATACAGAAGATATGTTTGCAATCTATCCTACTGAGTTTCACCTCAATGAAATATACAGTATTTGTCTTCTTACCGTCATCATATAGATGATGTGACCGGTCAGTATGGCGTGAGAAAATTAATCTCTGCAGAATTAATCACTCACACATGCTAAGCTAGTAAAACTCACCCAACTCCCCTCTATATAAACCACAGTCCATAGCATGGTTCCAACTCACTCAAGCTCCCAACTCTAGTGATCACAAAACCCATTCCTACACATATTTCCTTATCTTCTCCATAGTGCATTATGGCATCTGCAGTGGTGAAGCTTACTTTGGTGGCTCTCATGTGCATTGTGGTGGCTGTCCCCGTCGCCCAGGCCATCACTTGCGGCCAAGTGACCCAAAGCTTGGCAGCGTGCATCAACTACGTCAAGACCGGTGGCTCTGTCCCTCCCGCTTGCTGCAACGGAATCCGCAGCCTTAACAGCCAGGCCAAGACCACAGCCGACCGCAAGCAAACTTGTACTTGCCTAAAGAACGCAGCTGGATCCATTCCCGGAGTTAACCCTAACCTCGCCTCTGGTCTTCCCGGCAAATGTGGTGTCAGCGTTCCCTACAAGATCAGCACGTCCACCAACTGCAACAAGTAAGCATAGTACTGCAGAATATCAATTGTTTTCAGTTTTTCCTGTTTATTTATTTATTTTGTCAATATCATCTGATGGGGATTGATGAAGCTGATTTCTTGTTGTTTTATGCTGCAGTGTGAAGTGAAGAGGTTGATGGATACTCAATTTTCGGCCGCAGAGATCATATTATTATTAACGTGAGAATAAAGTTGTGGGTGTTTATGAGATCCACTTGGGATTCCTCATGTGGGAATCCTTAAGTTATCGTTCTGTATGTCATCTGCTAGGTCACAACCTATGTAGCTGGTCTATCTAGGATTGATTATAGTACCTATATTTCAAATTAATGCTGCATCTGGTCTCTTTCTTCTCTTATGTTTTCTTCATCACCTACAACCGTCCAGGCCCTCTTCTCTCTCATATTGAGCAGCCTTGGGGAAAAAATTATTAAAATTAAATAAATTAAAAAAATTGAACTGTATAGAATATCTTGCTTCTTGCCAAGAAAATCCCTCGCCATCTAAGTGGTCCATCACGATATGATTAACAGTGGTTAACCATATGAAATATAAATATACCTAAATATAGGCTTGCGTAAAAGATGAAAGATTTTTATTAATTATTGAAGAAGACATTTAGACCTGCAAGGCTGCAATGCAAAAAGTTATTGCATATATTCTGCATTTCTGCTATAAATTGAACAAGTTTCGGTGAAGAAGTGGTTGGTGCACAGGTGGGTCTGTGACACGTGATTAGAGTATAAATGTATTTGGAATTTGAATGTTATGAGCAAAGCATTTCATTTAAAACTAGGATACATAAAGAATTCAAGGCGGCATAGAAGAATTTTCAAGAATTCAAAGATCATTTTGGAAATGAATGAATTTCCAAACCCCTTTTCAAAAAAATATGTATATATATATCTCATTTTGTCAACAAATTATCCTAACCATCCTTCTTTGCAATTATGTTTTTTTCTTATTTATTTATTCTATTTAGCAAGTCAATCATGAATCAACCATCATTATACAATAAATCAAATTTTTTTTGCTACTAAGATATTATGATACTAAGATCTTCCAAGTAACACGAATTTTTAATAATAAATATGGTTTTGCTCTCCACATTGTTAGGTAAAAAGATATCGGACCTAATTCAACATTGCGAAGATAATGTCAATACAATAACTAATTTGTTATTTAGAGTAGTAGTTATAGTTATTGAACTGAAATGTATAGATGGTAAAAAGTTGGTATGTATATAAAAATGAAATGCATAAACCATAGTTGGGGCTACAAAACCAGAGAGTAAAAAGTTGCATATGAACCTACAGTAGCAAAGAGCAAGTTATTCTTATCTCAAAACATTTAATTCCTTTCAACTGGAAGCAATGATAAAATTGTCAGCACAAATACTTCAATAATGTATATTGGAGCATGAATTACCCAAATAATTTGGTAGAAAATAACAAAAACCAATGTACTAGTCCACAACATTGCTTCATAAAAAGAAAAGATAATAAACAAGAGTAACTAGAAGCATCAAAACCAATCAACCCTCAATAAAAAACACAAACCCTTGTTGAAATTCACCCCCACCCCCACAAACAACCACTCCTTATCTCTGAAACTCCCCTCAACTCATATTTGTATAATTTTCCTACTGCAAAATCTTTAGTATTCTAGCATAATATAATAGAACAAATCATGTTTATAATCATAAAGCTATCATAATTAGGATGTTGTAAAGCTATATAGTTGCTCAATGGATTCAAATATACACCAAATATTTTTTGTTAGAATCTTACCAAGAATGATGAATTCAAATGGACTCGAATGATCATTGAACTCATATTTTTCTCACTTATCTCCATTGCCAATCAAGTGTAAAATTTGCTCCAAAGATGGGTCTAAAGTTGTTTGTTCTGCTTTGATTGAACTTCAGAGCATCACATTAGAGAGATAAAATGAATATGCTAGAGAAGTTTTGATGGAAAAAAAAAAAGGATTGAAAAGAGTTTTGAAGTCCTCTGTGCCTGAGAGAAAATAAGGGTTCAGGATTTGGGAATGATTAAATTGCCAAATAGAAAAATAAATAAGAAAAAAAAAAGTTAATTGCAAGAGAGGGGAATTTGTGAAAAAAAATTAATTTAAAGTAATAAAAATATAGAGGGTGTGTGTGAATAGAGAAAAATTGTGTGTAAATAACACCACCCTTTTTCTATTTTAATTTTATCAGAGAGAACTTTCGTTAATAAACTTGGTCATTCAATTAGTCCAAATTAATTTCCAAACTCATCGACCATTTTATCCAAACCCCCAAGAGGTGGCAAACGGGCCACTAAGCACTGCTGCACGAGCATGGCACGGGCCTGGCAAGCTTAAAAGCGGTCCGACACGACCTGAGTACGTTAGAATAACGGGCCGGGTTGGGTCTAGGAATATTAGCCCATTGGCCCGGCCCGGCCTGAACCCGTAATGGACCTGGCACGGTTACGGGCTCGGGCCGGGCCTGAGCACGACATATTTGGGCCGGCCCGTTTCAAACACAAAATTTCATTTTGTTTTTAAAAATATTAAAAAACCACAATGATGAGATTTGAATATTAGACCTCCTTATTTAAAATCTCATGACAATTCCACCAATGCTATTTCTTTTATGTTGTCAAAATAGTGAAAAAAAAACATTATATCCTTGTTTTGACATAAAATATTTTTTCTAAATATTAAATATATGTTTATGAATAAAGATTAATCTCATAATAATACAACTATAGAATGAAGGAAATAATAATATGATACTAAATCTTCATTATATAAATCTTCATTATATTAATAAAGATTAATCTCACAATAATATACTAAAAACAATATATTTTGAGTTATTTTTTCTTTCTTTCTTTCTTGTAGTGGAATATAAAAAATTATTAGAAAACTAATCTTAAAAAGCTAAGATTGAGAAAAACATTATAGAACTTAATTTATTTGAATTTTCTAAATAGTTAAATAAAATTATTTTTTATTTATTTAAATTAAGATTTTAAAATCGTGCTTTATAGTGGATAGGCACGAGCACGGCCCGTTTATGGGCCCGGCACGATATGGGTTCGGGCCATGGGCCGGACCGGGCTTAATGTTTAAGTAAATGGGCCAGCACAAGCCCGACACTATAATAAATGGGTCTGCCCAAACACTGCACGAAGTACGACTAGGTTAGCTTAAAATGGGCCGGGCCGGCCCGTTTGCCACCTCTAAACCCCCCTCTCTTAATACTTCTTTCCTTTTATTTATCATTTATTTTTACTTTTTTCATCCTACTTCTTGGATTTTCAACTGGACATGGCCTAGTTTTCACCTTCATCTCCCCGGAACTTTTATCTTTTAGCATTAATATATGCACATTTTGTTTTTCTTCGATTACATACTTTTTAGCGTCCTTGTCTGGAGTTTCATTTTTTTCTTTGGGTCAAAACATATCGTTGTAGTCTTGTAATCATCATCTACCAAGCAAAAAATATGCGTTCACAAAAACTTTCACGGTCGACTTTTGACTGAAATATTATATTATTAATTTTCTGTAACAATTTCTTTATCTTAGCTGCATGAGGGTCGACAGTTTCATAATCATCTAATCTGAGAATTTTTACACGCTAAATTAGCTATGCGCGCTTTGGTTTCGGGAAAAAAAAAAAACCAGCTGGTTGAATATATATATATATATATAGTTGAAACCCGCTATGCGCTGTGTAGAAACACCACAAGTACTCAGTAGAAACACCACAAGTACTCGGTAGTAGACCAGGCGGGAATCACATTACCAACTTTGGTAGCCCATATTTAGTTTCATGGAAAAGGGAAGGGTGATAAGCCCTAACCTACACTATAAATACATGTTTATCCTCTCATTTATGCTAAGCCACCATTCTCTCCACTCCCACCTTATCAACATCCTCACATGTATCTGACTTAGCTATCGAAGAGTCGTAGGCCGACAACTCCGGTCTACCCTCTGACCTTTATTTGTGATTGACTGGTGACGGAGATTGGAGATGGTGCGCCCTTCAGGTGATTTCTAGTACCCCACTCAGGTATCGTACGTAAACACACACACACACACGCACGCGTGCGCGCGCGCGCACACACACACACATATACCGCTACTCCTGGATTGTGTGACCAAGATTTACTTCCCAAAAGACATGTTGAAAGTAAATTAAATTGAAAATGGTAGCTAATTTTGAATGACTTTGGTAATAATTTTGAGCCGAGCCTCTAACGCATACCATGGCTTTATTTTATATACAATTAATGACCAGATGATAACCTCCTTAGAAACTATGTCAACGATACATTGTTGCATATTTTTTTCTATTGCGTTCTACATATTTTTTTTATAGAAAATTTCTATTCATACATCCAAAATTTGTATTTGAACCTTCCCACTTAATAAACCTTCAACTTACTTTGAAAAATAAGCAATATGTTATCTACCAAAACAAACAATAATCTTCATTGTTTATAGCATCTTTCTTCCAGACAAGATGAAATAAACTAAAATAGATAAAGAATATAAGAGGTTTGCTTGGGAAAAGAAGGCTTAAAGAATAGGCATTTGAACATTTACAACAAGAATAGAAGGGACATCTCCATCTACATTTACAATTAAACTAAATAATAAATAATAATAAAAAAAACCTCTCTCTCTCTCTCAGATATTGAATATCTAAATAGAAATTTATGGTATAATCTAGAAATGTAAGATTGAAATTCGAAAAAAGGAGTTTATGTTGGAGAAGAAGGTTTTCTCGAAGTTAAAGACTACGTACTATTCGTGGAGATAAGAAGAGACTCTTTTTTATTCATTCTTTTCTGTCATTTTTGGTAATTTAACATGTAACATGAAAGAAAATAAATATTTAAATGTCAATTCTGAATGTATGAATAAAACTTTCAGTTTTTTATGATGAATGTCGACATACTTTATGATTTCTTTTAATTGTCTAAAACAAATAGATTTTCGGTCCAAATTCTTTAATTTATCAATTAGTTGAAATTAATTGGACGGTTGCATGTCTAATGCACATGTGTATATTTTTCAAGAGTAGGTTGAAATATATTGATTGAGGTTTTCAGTTTTCTTTTGATAGGATGTAACGGACGTGCCCAACTACCATTTTAAAAACCAAAAAGTATATTGTACGTACCCAAGCATTAAAGTGAGCACAACTGCCAACAGAATCCTTCCCAACTCCTCCTACACGTACACACTTTGAGTAATGACATATATAGTTTGATAGAGATATAACACTGACCTTACTGTTTGAGTGATTGTGGAGTTGTCATAAAATTCCAAACAGTCATTACTTATAGTTTGAGTGATCAAGGAAAATGCATTTTTAGGTTTAACAGAAATAGTTGAAACCACGTTCCCTGTTGGAAAGTATTTTCACTTTTCTTGAAAAAAGATATATAACAAGTGAAAGTGCACACATAATTTGAAAACTATTTTTACAAGTTTCTTAAAAAAATATTGCTGAAAAGTAGTTCCTACATGGACTTGTTTATGCATGTAATTCTCTCCCAAATTAAACTTGTAGTCCAGAAGTTTCCAATGGTTTAAAAACATATGGCACATATAATTTTATATGTTTTACCATCAAAACATCACCAGAATTGATGTCACAACCAATAAGTAATGACTGATGTGATGGACCCGAAGGGCTAAGGAAACTTGGAGAAACTCACCCCACTCCCCTATATAATCCCCATCCGCGTTGCCCCTTCACTCACTCAAGCTCTCCCAAAACAAGTGATTACATACCCATTCCAAGCTCATCATCCTCCGAGTGCATTATGGCTAGCTCTAATGCTATGAAGCTTACTTTGGTTGCTCTCTTGTGCGTGGTGGTTGCTTTGCCCATAGCCCAAGCCATCACATGCGGCCAAGTGGCGAGCAACGTTGCACCTTGCACAACCTACGTGAAGAGTGGCGGCGTTGTCCCTGCCGCTTGCTGCAACGGAGTTAGAAACCTTAACGCCATCGCCAAGACCACCGCTGACCGCCAGGCCGTCTGCAATTGCCTCAAACAGGTTACCGGTGGCATCAAAGGACTCAACCCTAACCTTGCAGCTGGGCTTCCCGGCAAGTGTGGAGTTAGCGTTCCCTACAAGATCAGCACCTCCACCAACTGCGCCACGTAAGTAGATATACTACTCAATCGTTGACAATTTGTACGTGTTTTTCTCAAATGGAAACTGAAGTTAATTTTTGTTTTCTTCTGTTGATGTTGCAGCGTGAAGTGATGAGCAAATTGATGGAAAGTGATAGCATCGAGCGTTAAATAAAGTGTGGGCGACATCCACAGTGATGTTATTACCAAAAGTTACTTTATATGTCATCTACTAGGTTATGAACTTATGATTGATGTAATACTCGTCTATTTAATAATATAGAAAACCGGAGTTTGCCGGAGGTCGGCCGGAAACTCGCTGGAGAGAGAGGTTTGTTGACTTTTTACTTTAGTGACATTTACGTAAATATGTTGGTTTTTATATCTAAAATTTAATACAATATTTAATCTAGTAGCCTTAAAAGAGAGAAAAATAGTTTGTGGCCGACTAAAATAACATTCTAAAATGCACCTTTTATATAATTAACTCTTAATAATACTTCTGAAATTAAGATTATGCTCTTTCCCTTATTAATCAAATTATAAAATGCTATCCTAAAATGACCGAGCATTTTTGTGAAAAACCTTCAATAAAGGCCACAAAAAAAGTCTCTCAAAATGCAATTTGAAAAGCTGATGAATTCTAGCTTCTCGGAAAGCCTACGTACTTTGGGCATGATTTCCTGCTGCTTTGATGTTTCTGACCATCTCTTAGGCTTCTATTGTAATACAACATTTTTTCTTCAAGTGTTGCCAACCCATACGGCAAGAGTCCCCTCGAAAGGTTACCTAAAAAGCCCTCCAAAACTCAATCTAAGAAGCTGATTTTGAACAGTTTTCAGTTCTGCAGCAAACTGTTTTGCACAATAAATTTCATGATCTTCTTTTGTGATTTCTGACCGAAGGAGCGATCAAACTTCGTCCTTGACATCTATACTTCATGTTTAATGCCTGCATTGCTCCATTAAAGCTCATTTTTCTCTCGACTTGCTTCACAAAGTACCTAAGAAAATAACAAAGTTACAATAGACTTTTGAAGGAAATAGCTAAGTAAAATGTAAAGGATTAAACAATGTAATCGTCGCTTTTTTTACTTCTATCAATAATAAAGCATTGAACTTTCATTTTCATAATAAAGCATGATTGCACAAAGTAAAAGCTCACCACAGAACAATACAATCAAACTAGGCCGTAGCCACTTATCATGACAACATGGCCACTTATTGAAAACAATAAATTTAAAACTCCTCACTAGTGATTTTGATCAACTTGTAGCTTCATGGTCCACAGGTGATTGACTAAATCGTCTTGAAGGTTTTTATACATCACTGGACATCTAACCTCTTTATAACAATACAAGATTTTATTAAGTCGTTGCAGATTGCGATAAATATTGGTGTGAATTTCCAATCTAGCATATACCTCTGCTTTCCTTGGTCTGGTTGGGATATCATTCGGATCAAATGGCTCTGCTGCATCTTTGTCATTTTCATCTCCGATAATCATATTATGCAAGATAACGTATGTCATCATGATGTATTCAAGGCTCTCCTTACTCCACTCACAAGTTGACCCTCTTATAATTTCCCAACGAGCTTGGAGAATACTAAATGTCTATCCACATCTTTCTTGTACACTTCCTGCATCCTTGTGAAATATTGTGTCTCCAGCGTCCTCAGGTTTCTAATTGCATGTACAAATGCTGCCCATTTAGGGTATATACCATCAATTATATAATAACATTGGCCATAATTCCTATCATCTACGTGGTAGCTCACTTAAGGAACTTAACCAAGGCACACGTCATTGAACAATGGTGAACATCCAAGGACGTAAATATCATCTAGGGAACCTGGAAGTCCAAAGAAGATGTGCTAAACCCAAGTATCATAGGAGGCCACCGCCTCTAAGATGATTTGTCAGTTTTCTCTTGTAGCTAGTATACTGTCGTGCCTATCTGGTGGGACAACTTTTCCACTTTCAATGCATACAATCAAGGCTCCCAACCATCCTCGAGAACCCCCTTTCTGCAGCTTTGTTAAGCAGTCTTCCCAAATCTACCAGTGTTGGTCAACGGAGGTAGTCATGGTACACATTCTAGATTGCTCTCGTGAAGAGCTCTAAAATCTCGATGGCAGTGGATTCCTCTATGTCCAGGAGCTCATCGCAGAAGTCAACTATAATGCTATACACGAGCATCCTCATAGCCCATGTCAGCTTTTGTTCAATAAAAAAGCCGACTCTCCTAGTAGCATCTCTTGTTTGGATAAAATATGGGTCGTAGTTGGCCACGTCACGCAACATCCTGTCAAAGACCCAAGGTTACATTCTATATCGGCTATGAAATATGTTTGGTTCATAGCTACATGGACCCGTGAAGTTTTGAGCTTTAAGTCGTTGATCCATAAACTCTCGAGTTCTGGCGGTATACTTAGGATCTTCTGAAGAACCACCTCATAGTGATTACTCATCTTGCAGAGTTTAGATTTGTAAGGCAGCGCCAGACATCATCATGGATCTTCGAAGGTTTCTCATGACAGCCTTTTCTTGGTCTTTCATCAACCGTTTTGTCAAACGATTCATTACAGAAACGGTTCAACAAAATCAAAAGAAAACAAATTTGGGGATTTGTAGGATTTAGATATGAGAAGTGCTTGTGAATTTGTGAGAGATGAGAGTGACAATGACTTCATATTTATGGGTGGTTTGAAATAATATCAACAGATAAGATATAACACGTGGTAGATAAAATATCAACCGTAATTTACGTGGTAGATAAAATATCAACCGTAATTTGGACAGCCACTTATAGTTTGACAAGTGGCGACAAAATCACATTCAAATTCGAGATAAGAAACTATATCTATACACATGGCCAAAATATCATGTCAATAATTTCATTGTTTGTCATATATGCCGATACAACACCACAAGAAAAAAATTAATATGAAATAATTTTTTGGGGAAATGATCATTTACCCAATTTCAGCTTAAAAATTGCCCACTTGCTTCACCAACAGTTTTTTAACCCCATTTACCCAAAACACTCTAAGGGATTATTTCCCTATTACCCAATTAAATCTTTTTTTATTCTTTTTATTTATTTTTGTGACTTTTTTTCTCTCTCCTTCTTTCTCACTTAGAGAGAGAAGTCATCCTCCACCTTGCTGTGCTTCGGTGACCAGTGGCCGGCCGCGGTCTCCGGTGACCAGACTCCGGCTACCGATGACCGGAATCCGGCAGCCGATGACCTGAATCCTGCGACAGGTCACCGAAATCCTGAATCCAGGTCCCAGACTAGTGACCGGATTCCGGCGTCTGAGTTTATTACCCCCCAGTAACAAGTTCATTGGGGATTAATAATTAGTGAAAAATGAATATGTTTTAAATTTTGAATGTTTTAGTAGGTTTATCCAAATAAATAATCTTATTATTGCCCCCCAATAATCTTATTATTGCCCTAATAAACATTTTATTGCCCCCCAGTAATATTATTATTGTCTCCCAATAATCATATTATTGCCCTTGAGTGAAATGCATAAACTCTCAAAACCAAAATGAAACGGACACAATTGATCAATTCATATGTTCAATTGTATAAGTTCACTTTTTTTTTTTGCTTCCCCATTCTAGGAACTCAAAGTATACCAAAAAACAAAAAATTACTCTCGGCACCCAGAAATTGCTCTGGGCACCAGATCGGGATTGACCGGGATGAAGTCACCGGCGATTGTTCTGGCCCAAAACCACAGAGTCGCTTCACCGAACGAAGACACCAGCGCCGAGATCACTGGGGTCTGTATTGAATTTCTGAAATTTTTTTGAACTGGTCACGGATCTGACGAAGGAGATGTGGACGCCGAGGTCGCGGTGGTTGCCGGAGCACTCTAGGCACATGAAGACGTCGTAGGAGACCGAAGCCCATTGCGGATTCTTCAACGAGCAGTCCACGCAGATCTTGTTTCCGGCTGCGATTGCAAGTCCCGGAGCCTCCTCGATGCCTCCATTTTTTAGCTCCGATCAGCTCAGATCTGAATCGGATCATCGATCCACAACCAAAATTTGCGACATGGAGAGAGAGAGAGAGAGAGAGTCTGAGACGAGTTGAGAGAGAGAGAGAGAGAGAAATCAGTAAGGGGGAGGAGAGAGAAAATAGATCGAAGAGAGAGTTGAGAGTTGAGATGTAATTTATTAATTAAAATAGGGACAAAACTGTCAAGGGATGTTAGATTGGGTAAATGAGGTTAAAAAACTCTTAGTAGAGTAAGTGGACAATTTTTAAGCTGAAAATGGGTAAGTGGTCATGGCCCCTCATGGTAGGAGTTGCCCTAAGCCATACCACGACTTTATTTGATATACAATTAATGACCAGATGAAAATCTCCTTAAAAACTATGTCAACGAGTGATGTCGCTAAAAGCAGCGCGCAATTTAACCCTGAAATATCGTTAGTAGTATAAGCAAATAGGGATCGTTCTATCCGGGGATTGAGGGTACACTTGTAATTGTGAAACAAATAAAGAAAAGTATTATTTACAAAAATAAAATAAAGAATATAAATATATACAATTGTATAAACAAATAAAGAATTAAAATAATAAAGTATTATTTACAAAATAAAATAAAGAATAGAAATATATACAAGTAACAAAATAAAAAGGGAGGGGGGTTTAAGAATTATAGAATTGAAAATTAAGATAAATAAAATAAAGAAAATGTAAAAACATATATACAAGGGTGGATCGCAAGGAACAAAGATCAAAACCACATCCATATGTAAGAAATCCAATTACAATTCCTATAGTTGATTTTAAATGTCATGAGAGAGGAGTTGATCATGTGAAACATTCGAAAGCAAATGATTTCCCATATTTTACTTTTCAATGCTAATTAACCTAAGCGAAAGCACCTAGATTAATCCTATCAAACATGCAATCAAGCCCTAGAAAGCTAGTCAATCATGACATGTTCAACGCATTAGACATAGAGAAAGGCTATCAACTCAAGTGTACAACTTAGTATGGAAAAGTCCACCTAATTGCAATCCTCTTCAATTAAATTCGATTCTTGTCCAGAACCTTTACTACTTTTGATTCAAGTTACACAAAACGAAAAGTCGATTTCATGTTCTTAAACCTAGCACCAATTACATGCAAATCCTATAAGTGTCGACCCAAATAAGATAAACATATAAAAGTTTTCTGTAAAGCAAATTTAATCGAACAAACTCACATAAGCAACTTAGAATCACAATTATAGAATTCGAAAACTTTATTTAAACATAGAAATTGGGCTTAAACTTTGCCCTAAACATTATTGTTAACTAGAAACAAGTTCATACGAAATCAAACAAGGAAACCAAAAAGGTTACAAGGAAAAGGAACGAATTACACCGTGAGTGGAGATGGAGATGGAGAGCTAGATGGTTGGATCTTGAATCTTGGAAGCAAGCCTTCAAGGTGGATGATGGAGGATATGATCTTCACAGCTCCTTCTTCTTCTTCCTCTCTTTGCTTGAAAATGCAGAAACTTAAAACTAGAGAATGAAAAAGAAATATGGAGAGGAAATGGAGAGACAACGAGATGAGATGGATGAAGGAATTTAGAGAGAAAATGGAAAGGAAATGGAGAGACAAAGAAGATGGAATGGATGAAGGAATTGGTGACTAAGGAAAATGGAGAGGAAATGGTGAGACAAGGAGATGGAATGGATGAAGGAATGTCTTTTAGAATGAGAGGAGAAGGTGTTTATATAGGGAAGAAAAAGAAGAGTGAAATGATGAGATGAAGAAAAATAATGAAAGTAGAGTATGAGAATGGTTTGTAAAATATGTAAAAGATGAGGTAATGATGAAAGCAAAGCATGAAGGTGAAGAAATGTGGAAGTGATGATGATCTTTTAGGGTAGAAAAATTGTATCCAAGGAAAAAGAAATGCTTTCTTCATATGGGTGGGAAACATGAATATGTGGTGTTGAGCTGTTTTTAGGTCAGTTTCTTCCCCTTTATTCCTTCAATTATTTCTCCATCAAAACTTCAGAATGAGCCTTCGACTTCTTCATAAAAAATGTTCCACTATGAGTGTATATCATCCTCACAAATTTTCAGAGCTTTATTCCATGTGGTTGGGCCGGAAATGCTGCTGGACCTCTTACAGGTCCAGTTTTCCTGTTTTGCTTCTGTAGAAAATTGGGCTGATTGTTTGAAGGCCTTCCACTCATATTTTTCTCTGGCACTCTTCATAAGAAATGATCCTTTGGGTGTCTAGAATGGATCTGGAGAGTTTCAGCTCATTTCGAGTTCATTTGGTCAGGTGGCCGCTCCTTCTTCCTTGCTTGGCTCTGATTCTCCTAGCCGGAGTAAGAAAATATTCAAGGTTGACTTTTTAGTGCATTTTCATTCTTCTCCATCATTTCTAGGTAATTATGGACGTAACACTCATTTCTTTTTCATCTACTCCAATGTACCTAAAAATAGAAATTAAGTTAAAAATCGATTCGTTAAGGAATAACTAAGCAAAATGTGAGAAATTAACATTTAAAATATCACATTAAAATGCGCCTATCAAATTCCCCCACACTTAGCTTTTGCTAGTCCCTTAGCAAAACAAAACAACAAAAAAATCCAAAACAGAACAAAGACTTGACAAAAAGCAAGTAAATGACTCTATTGCTCATAACTGTTGTCTCAGAGACTCCAAACTCATGGCTTTCACGTTAAACACTTAATCAAAATCACAAAGATAATTCCATGGTTAATAAACCTGTGACATTCATATGACTAAGCAAGATATGGAGAACTTAAGTTATACAGTGAATGATAGCATGTTTCGAACAAGTCCAATCCAAACTCACAGGGCATACTCTCGATTTTTCTCTCAGAAATGGCTATGCTTAAAAGCTTCACACTCAAGTATATGCAAGAGAACAAATTGTAAGGCAACAAACAGCTTGCATATTTCATCAATAAACACATTTTGTGAAGAATTTTTAAAGACCTCATGAAATGACTAAGTGCACAAATGAACCTAAACCATAAGCTCGACTGCGTAACTGACTCCACTAACCAAAGATTGCCCATCTCAAGGATCAAGTCAGCACTAAAAACAGGTTGTAATGGGGCTAAGCTAGGGTTTTCGAAATGAAGATTAAGGATACAAAAAATCCTAAGGACCTAGCAGAGCATATAAGGACCACCTTATGTCATTATTTTTGTAGACCAAATATCATTGTTTTGGGCCAAACCTTCACTCTAACCAATATGGGAATGGACAAAGGCATAATTTTCAACTTTGAGCCTTCTACAAATTTGCAAGTCCAAAACCATACTTCAACATTTTCCCAAGAGTTTTCTTTTCAATTTTTCTTCTCTTTTGCCGCTTTCCCTTCTTTCTTTTTTTTTTTTTTTTTTCAAGGCAAATTTTTTTTTTCTTGGATTTTTCCCACCCCATACTTGTCTTTCATCGTCACCCCTACATACTATGTCATGCTCTACTAAGTCCTTAAGACAAGGGTAGAGATATCCTGTACTAAGCTCATGGTAGGGTAGTGAGGGTGATGAAACAAAGGTTTTCAACGTAGGCTCAAAGGGGTTCATTCTAAGGAGTCCCACGACGGGCACAATTGGGGACACATGCTTGTTTGGCTATGGTGGTTACCCTAATGCATTCTATCCTATCCAGGATCAGTGCATATTATGGCATACAAGTTTTGACAGTCACAACAGCCGAGTTCTAGTACTCTCTAGTCCATTAAAATCTATGGCACATGATCATTGGATTTTCAAAAGAATGATGAGGTTTTGCAAATACAGCCACAAAATTCTAGAATTATCAGTAAGCACTCAAAAAGAAAGTATTTTAGCTCAACAGCTCACTTGGGTCAAATGAATCAGACTTAATCCTAGCATGCTTAATGAACCAAGTTACAATCCTATCTCAAATCTTCATACAAGCATCACAATGTCGATTAACCACAGAATTCAATTAAGTCCTATTTTGATTGTGAAAACCTTCAGCCATGAATTCGGAGACATGTTCATCCTAGACGTTAGGAGCATCCTAAGACTCAAACACACAAAAACACTCTAAAACCAACCTTTTTTTTTTTTTTTTTTTTTTTTTTTACAATTTAATTTAATTTCAACACTTAGGTACGGGAACAGGGAGTCTCGATGTGCAATGGGACTGAAACAGCTACCCTTTTTCAAGACTATGTTTAATCCAATATACCTTAGTGTATCACAACATTTTCTTTTGTTATAAACATTTTTTTTTTTTTTTTTTTTTTACATACTACTAAAAACACAATAAAGCAATAATCCGTCCCCCATACTTAATTCATGCATTGTCCTCAATGTATAACAAATATAAAGCATGCAAAGCATAAATCAAGCACGGAAGAGAAAGTTAACACAACGAAACCTAAAACAACTTAAAATTCATGAAAATAAAATAGAAGGAAGAGTTCAAGAAAGCAAATCTGCGTTTGATGGCTCCTCCTCAGATACGGTTGAAATGGGTTGCCTCCCATGCAGCGCTTAATGTTTAAAGTCTTTCAGCCTAGACTTGTACCTCCATTTACTCCTTTGGAGGAGCGGTATGCGAGCGAGTGGCAGCCCTCTTGCTGGTTTCAGCCTTCGGAGGCGGGTTCTCATGTTGTGATGCAGTAGCGTCCTTGCGAGGAAACCCAGGAGGATAACTCTGCAAGTTATTGACTTCCTGAGCAAGCTTGTTTATTGCAGTGTGACAGCGGATCAAAGAGCAGTTCATCTCAGAGATGTAATCGATCATGCAATTGACTCTCCAATCTGTCACCATAATACCATCGCGGAGAGAGGAACGCAAATCATCAATCGAATCCGACAAGCTTTCCAGGGTGGCCATAGGCCGAGGAGCACGAGTAGCTGGTGAGGAAGAAGACTCTCCGGGATGCAGTCTAGGAGAGCGACGAGGCAGATGAGCGGGACTGCGGGTACGCTCACGGATAGGACGATGGTCCCATGGACGAGTAAGCCCAGCTCTAGTGGCCGCTTGACGACCTTCTTCTTCCAAAGAGAGAACACGGCGTTGATTGACGCCCCTGCGAGGGGTAACCTTGGTTCGAGCCATGAGGAAGTAGAAGGAATTTGAAACTGCACGCTTAGACAAACCTTAGTAAAATCTGGAGGAGACAAAAAAGGATGTATATGTAAAGCACAAAATAGGGTAGAAATCTCAACAGGCACACGGTTTTAACAAAGCTTCTCCGGGAACGAGAAGAGTTATGACAGTTCACGGCCCAAGAAACTCCCCCACGTGTAAATATTCCTTTCTTTTCCTGGATTTATGGCATGCTTTCGGCTATAGCTTGTCTGTCACGGATCCTCGAGATTAGTTTGATTCCCCCACACGTCCTTTCTTTTCCTTAATTTACGGTAATCATACCTGCTTTCGGCTGTAGCTTATCTGTCACAGCTCCTCGAGATCAGTTTGGTTCCCCCACGTGTCCTTCACGCGCCAACAACTTTTCCGTGTTTTCGGGTGACTTTAATCCAACGCGTAGATTTAATCTCAGAGATCTTCGATCCAACGGTGGAGATCTGCTCACTCGTTCTATTCATAGGTGCATTCTGAGCGACTGTTCACTCCAAAAGAAAATTCTTCCGAGTTCACTACAAGAATTTTGTTTATTGATAGCACAAATTAATAGCGTTTTTCCCTTAAGTGCTATTATTTGTCAGTTTTAAGACCCAAAAAAAAAAAACCAATATTGAAACGCTATGGTATTACTTGAAAGGTTACCGCCAGTAGAATAGTGAAGGCGGGATTAAAATTTTGGTTTCGCGGTTCGGTTATTGATTTAGAGCGTTTAGCTTATCGAATGAATAAAAAAACAATGGGAGTTTATTATAGCGTTTTCACTCCACCGCTGCCCTCATCGTCATTCTCTCTCATCCTCCTCTCATCCTCTTACTCCCCTTCATCATTGCCGCTGCCGTCATCACCATTCTCTTCAATTCTTGTGAGGTGAGTTTATTCTATTCCTTATGGTTTGCTCTTCTAAGCTTCGTGGTCTGGTGGTTTTCTTTCACAAGTGAGATTGGGTATTTGGATTCAGTTTTAATCTATTTGGGTTTTTGTTTCCCTTGATTTCTTCGATGGGTTTTTCTGTCTCTTGAAGATTGGGTGCTTTGATTTCGTGTTTGTGAAAGTTATTTGTTGTTTTTGCAGTTCTAATTTATCAAGGCAATTTGAGGGGACTCTCTGCTCTTTCTCAAACTAGATAGCATAGCTGCTTGTTGATGCTTCTCAATCATCTGAACGACCAATATCTCCAACTCTCTTTGGAATTTTCTTGGAGGTACGTTTCGCTTCGTTCATTTGGTGATGATCAATTTTTGTTCCAACAGCTCTGTCTTGCTTATTTTTGACTTTTGCTTATTCTGTGTGTGGGCATGTCCTCAATGTTTTATTGGAGTTGGTTTTGGTTGCTGAGAGAAAAGAAAGAGAGAGATAGAAACCAGAAAGAAGAGTTTGTGAAATTTAATGTTGAATTGATGTGTGTTTGTTCCATTAACTTTCAATTCCGATAGATTTCTTCTGCAACATATCTTTAATTTGTGGAATGGTGTAGTATGTAAGTTGCCTTTTTGTTTGTTTTTATAGTTTTGATGGATGACAGTGGTAATGGATAGAGTATTTGGTTGGTTAATCAATTGAAGAATTGATGAAGTTGTATCATAGTTTATATATCTGGGCAACTAGGTGCTCAGTAAACCTTTTGTAAAACCAGAAAGAAGAGGAAGAGGACGGGAGATGAAAAGAAGAAGAAGAAAGAAAAGAGAGGAGAGGGGAGTGCAACTAGTTGAAAAAGTCAAAAAGAAAGAAGAATGAGAAGTACAAAGGGGGAGACAGAAAGGGATTGAGGAGAGAGAATGTGGGTTTTGCCAGATTGAAAGAATCATCTTATATCAATTATAGTGTGGGGGGTTGGAATCAATTACGGCTTGCCAGCAATTATCCTTATATGTCCAAATTGACACCTATGGCAGCAACCATCTATTTTAATAAATTGGCTATATAAATTGATTATTGGTTTTATTGTTATCATTTTTTGTTTCTGTACTTAGTTTTATTTATGTTGCTTGAACTTTTTGTTAAGTAATTGGATCATTGGATTTATGTTTTGTTTGATCGATTGTTTGAATATTATGTCTTGTTTCATTGCAATTCCATCATTTTATATGTAATATTTATCAAATATATTTATTAATAACACCATGTATAATTATATATATATATATATATATATTTATATATTACATATTATTTAAAAAAAACGTATCGTATCCTGTTTTTTTTTTAAAAAAAACGTATCCACGTATCGTATCATATCGCACCCCGTACCCCGTACCCGTGTCAGTGCATCATAGGTGGAGAGTAGGTTTTCTTGTTTTGGTCGACTCTCGTAAAATAAAAGCACTTTTGTTTGTAAGTAGCACTTGGAATCCTTTTGGGATCTAATTGCTAAATTAGTTCTGCTGTGAACATATTCTGCAAATTCTCTTCTTGCTTTTTTTTCGTATTGGAATTTTAAATTCAGCTGGCAAAAAAAAAAATCATTTATAGTAGTAACACTGTGGTTGCTTGTTCAATGGTGTAATGATTCTGGATGTATTCAAATGATTTTCGCTGCAGGAGATTAACCATGCTGGAGCTGGTGGGTTGTGGGCTGAGCTTGTAAGCAACAAAGGTACATCTCAACTCTCAAAACTCCAGATAATGCAAAGTGAAAAAGAATGTTTATTATAGAAAGATACTAAACATGGATCTGACTCTATGAAAAGAGTGGGATCGCATGTGGACCAACTCCTTACATGCTCATTGAATATTGTTAAACTTAGGAGTTTGGGTTTTGCCATTAGATAACCGTTCCGTATCAACTTAGAGATCACTTTGCTTCAATTAGTATAGAAGCTGCAACTTCAATGGTTGTGCTTTTGTGCCAGTATGTGTTTGTTCATAGCTATTTGAGTATCTTTCTACTGTCTCAAGTGTGTGTTCCATTGATCATTGCTCTCCTAAAAAGTCAGATCTATATATGTAATAAACTAACATGATTCTAATTGTATAAAGTTGTTGACTCCAGTTAGGGTAATTTAGCTTTTCTGCCCAAAGTGACTTGCACATAGAACCTTGGCCTTTGACTCATGTTTGGTGGTTATTGTGTGCCATTTCAATTAGCTTGTTTAGTGACTTAGGAGTTAACGCCTCATCCTATTCTATTAGAAAAGGTTGTAAGATCAATAAAGATAGTTTTTAATGAAGTTTAGTGTGGTATAACTAAGGCATTTGTGCCAAGGTTCTCTTCTATCATATTCCTGTTCATTTGTTCACACACCCCTTGAATGTTTTCGCAGTTAGACCCTTTTTTTCGTTTTCTTTCTTTCTTTCTATAATGCTACTTCTTTCTCAATCTGATATGTGAACCTCATAATTTCTTAACACTTTAGATTTATTATTTGTTACTTAATTAAATCTCAACATTGCTGCTAGGATATTCAAGGACAATAGGATCGTGTGGCATAGCTGGTTTGAAATTGTTTTCTCAACACAAGTAGTAAGTTCCACACCCCCCCCCCCCCCCAGTCATCTCTCTTCCTTTTACGTATCAAGAAACTATGGTACATTAATTGAAAAAATATAGTTAGAACATCCTATTGCATGTCTCACTTGTTTCTCATATTCTATATATGCATGATAAATATGTTTATATATTTTAATTTATGCATGTGACTCAGATACTATATGTAATTAATTCCACAATGAATAGTTTACTTAATAAAGAAATTGCTTTCGAATTTTCTGCACTTCCATAACTCGTAAATAGTTGTTGTTTGAATTTTAGATTTTGCTTGCCTACAAATTACATGAATATATGATGCTGGATAAAGGTTGGGTGCGTCTTCACAGGTAAAACCTATTGTACTTGGCTGATATAGAATCTGAAAACTTCGGTTATAGAACAACATTATTTTCTTCTTTTCTTTTTCTGTTATGTTTGATCATAGAGCTGATCCCGAGTACGAGAAAGGGGCATGGAATTTTGTGAAAACGGTCACAAGGAACCTGGGAAACCCTGAAATGATCTTATGTCCTTGCATAGATTGTCGCAATGTAGATCATCAGCATGGCAGTATTGTTGTTGAACATTTGGTTACAAGGGGAATGGAGGCCAAGTACAAACAAAGAAAAGATTGGTATGAGCATGGGGAGCAGACAATTAATGGTCATAAAAATGAGGAAGTGGTCAATGATGAGATATATGAGTTATTTAAAGCTGCCCAATTTTTGGATCAAGACTGTATCAAGCCTACTGAGTTTGTTAATGAAGATTGTGTTGAGCCCACTGAAGACATACATGATGATGATTTCATAGCAAAACTAGAAGATGCAGAAACTCCTTTGTACCCGAATTGTTCAAACTACAACAGGTTATCAGCCATTGTAGCTTTATATCGACTTAAAACTCAGAGTGGGTGGTCTAATAAGAGTTTTAATGAGCTTCTTGAGACATTGCCAGACATGCTTCCAAAGGACAATGTACTTCATAAGTCAATGTACTCAGTGAAAAAGTTTCTAAAGACATTTGAGATAGGCTATGAAAAAATTCATGCTTGTGAGAATGATTGCTGTCTATTTAGAAAAGAGTACAAGGACTTGGACAATTGTCCCAAATGTGGTGCCTCAAGATGGAAAAAAAACAAGCGGACCAATGAGATTAAAAGAGGTGTTCCGGTTAAAGTTTTAAGATACTTTCCTATCATTCCAAGACTCAAAAGGATGTTCAGGTCTGAGAAAATGGCTGAAGATTTAAGGTGGCATTTCAATAATAAAAGTAATGATGGGAAAATGCGTCACCCTGTTGATTCGGTGACATGGGACTTGGTTAATGATAAATGGGAATCATTTGCAGTTGATCCACGCAATCTTAGACTTGGGCTTTCTACTGATGGTTTCAATCCCTTCTCCATGTTAAGCTCCAAATATAGTTGTTGGCCGGTGATGTTGGTTACATATAACTTGCCTCCTGCATTGTGCATGAAGAAAGAGAATATTATGCTAACACTATTGATTCCGGGTCCAAAGCAACCTGGAAATGACATAGACATTTATTTACAACCACTTATAGAAGACTTGGAACACTTGTGGCACAATGGAGTGGTGGCTTATGATGCTTTTAGTAGAACAACATTCAATCTCAAAGCAATTTTGCTATGGACTATAAGTGATTTTCCAGCGTATGGAAACCTTGCCGGATGTTGTACAAAGGGAAAAATGGCATGTCCTCTTTGTGGAAAGAATACACATCATAGATGGTTAACTCATAGTAGAAAATTTGCATACATGGGCCATAGGAAATTTCTGTCACCTACACATTCATATCGGGGAAAAAAGGCCTGGTTTGACAACAATGTGGAACATGGAAGGAAGCCAAGAATCTTGACAGGTCGGAATATTTCAGTTGCTCTTAGAAATTTTCCAAATGATTTTGGAAAAGGTAGTAACAAAAAAAGAAAAAGGAATGACAATGCCGATCCATATTCTGATGGTGAAGACAATGATGATGTTAATGATGACTATGATGATCAAGAGGAGCTATCAAGGTGGAAGAAAAGGTCAATCTTTTTTAATTTACCATATTGGGAGGTTAGTGTTTATGTCTTAAATGCATTTTTTTTTCCTGAATTAATTGCAAAGTGTCAAATGCTAATTACTGACAATAAACTTCATGCTTTTGTACGTAGGAACTTCCATTACGTCATAACTTAGACGTAATGCATGTAGAGAAAAATGTCTGTGAGAGCATAATAGGCACAATGTTGCATTGTGGTAAGTCAAAAGATGGACTTAATGCTCGCAAGGATTTACAAGATATGCAAATTCGGAAGGATCTACATCCTCAACCTCGTGGAAGAAGAACATACCTTCCTCCAGCTCCATGGACATTCTCAAGGTCAGAAAAAAAGAGATTCTGCAAGAGATTGTATGACTTCAAGGGACCTGATGGTTATTGCTCAAACATTGGGAAGTGTGTATGTTTGGAGGAATACAAAGTTATTGGCCTCAAGTCCCATGATTATCATGTTCTAATGCAACAGCTGCTTCCGGTTGCTTTAAGAGGATTGCTTCCGAAAGGGCCTAGAAAAGCAATACTTCGGTTATGTGCTTTCTTCAACAAGCTATGTCAGCGTGTTATAGATAGAGAAAAAATAGCAATCTTGGAGGAAGAGATCATTGAAACTTTGTGCATGCTCGAAAGGTTCTTTCCACCTTCTTTTTTTGATATTATGGTGCACTTAACGGTTCATCTTGGAAGAGAAGCCCGACTATGTGGTCCTGTTCATTTTCGTTGGATGTATCCCTTTGAGAGGTACGAAATACTTCCTTTTAAAAAAAAACTTTGAATAGTTTGTAGTTGATGCATTACAAACATTACTGTTGTATCGCTTATTTTCAGATATATGAAAACACTAAAAGACTTCGTCCGGAACCCTGCAAGACTAGAGGGGTGTATTGCTGAATCATATCTTGCAGAAGAGTGCATGAGGTTTTGTACTGAGTTTCTGAAAAAAACAATACACATGGAGGAAAAACAAGTTCGCAATGACGATTTTGGCAATGAAGTGATTCTCGAAGGTCGTCCAATTTCTGGAGCCACATCCATCACATTAAGTGATAGAGAGAAGAAAATTGCACATCTTGCTGTGTTAATGAATACAGCTGTGGTGGATCCATATTTAGAGTAAGTAAAATTACATTTTGTATTATTCCAGTGTTTCAATATGTTTAGATATCAATTGGAAGTACTGATTTAGTTTTCTACTACTAGCATACACTTGGAGGAGTTACAAGAGTCAAACGAACGCCTTAGAAATGATGCAACCTTACTTTGGAATAGACATACTGAAAAATTTGCAGAATGGATAAAAAAGAAGGTTAGGTGAACTGTTTTGTGCCTTATTTTTATTAATTTTCATTTTCTTAGTAGCTCTACTTAATTAAAATAATTCATATAACTTTTTACACTGTAAACAGGTTCCTATTGATTCAAATAATCACTCGGAGACATTGAAATGGATTGCATATGGTCCACGGAGTAGTGCGTTGTCTTTTACTGGGTATATTGTCAATGGGCAGCAAAAGATACGCAAAACAGTGGGGTGACTTATGATGCAACTAGCATGTGTAGGGCAAGCGCAAAAGATACTGCACAAGTGCCTGATTTGGTTACTTACTATGGAACGTTGACAGATATAATATTACTAGACTATCACGTATTCTATGTTCCGGTCTTTAGGTGTCAATGGGCAAATAAAGGTAATGGTGTTAAGGTTGAAGATGGATTTACCCTTGTGAACCTTCACCAAAGTCAAGTATCATTTGCGAGAGATCCATACATCCTAGCATCTCAAGCAAAACAAGTCTTTTATTCAAGAGAAGATGATTCCTCTAATTGGTATGTTGTATTGAAGGCACCACCAAGAGGTTACCATGAGCTAGAGGTCGACGATGAAAATGCAGATGTAGCCTCAATGCCACCAGAAATTGACATGGATATTGACGAGTCTAGTGATGAAACTAGATATGTCAGGGAGGATTGTGAAGGCATATTTGTGTAAAGGCATAGTAGTGATGAAGTTAGTCATGATCTGGGTTATTTTTTGGTTCAAGAGTGATTGATTTAGCTTGCATTTTGGCTGAATTTAGTAGTGACAAAGTTAGTAACATGTGTCATGAATTTGCTGTGCTTTTATTATAGAACTTACTATGCTTGTCTCTTCAATATATTATATGCCTAATTTTAAGTTAATGAATATATACTTACAGCTATTTTTTTTTTTTTTTGAACAGGTGAATAACAATGGCTAGTGATGCAAAGATGAGAAGTTCTCACAAGAGGAAACATGCTCGGGAAGCCACACAAGCATCAAAGGTTTCTCATGTAGGGGATAAGAATATACAAGTTAGTCCAGAACTATGTCAAGATACATTAAAACCATGCGATGAGAGTCCAGAACCTAACATCCAACACCACTCACCTTCCACAAAAGAAGTGGTACAAGAAGATGCACCACCATCACAAGATTCAGCTGCAGACCCGAGAGGACTTAAGAAAACTAGAGGTCCAACGAAAATGAAAGATATTGCTGTGGAGCCTGGAAGTCGAATTCATGTTGAATTTACTGATAAAGGTGAACCATGTGGTGAGGGCTCAGTTAGTTTGTCTTCTTATTTAGGCCCACTTGTACGAGAACATGTATCTGTAACACTCCACGATTGGAGGAAGCTTGGTGATGACATAAAAGTAGTTTTGTGGAAATCAATTCAGGTATTATGTTCCATTACTCTAGCCTCACTCTGACATACAAGTTATTCATACTAGCATTTTATAATTTTGTTATATTGCTGCATTACTTTGCTAATGCTTTCTAAAATATTAGGTCGGTGATTTCTATTATAACACGACAAGTTTGGATATTTCATACAAATTACCTCTAGCTTTCTTTATTTCTTTTATTAAAATGTCTTCTAGCTAATTGTATATAATCTTCAGGCAAGATTTGACTTGGAGGAGGAATGGCAGAAGGCTGTCGTATTTAAATCGATGGGATGTATATGGAGGGCCTCAAAGTCAAGATTAGTGAGCCAAATACAGGAGGCCAAAAACAAAGGAGAAAGACTTCGACTCCAACCTAAGAACATTCAAAGTAGAGCAGAGTGGAAAAGGTTCATCCGTGCAAAAACTAGTCCAGCATTTAAGGTACAATATTTAAAAAGTCCTACAGCAGCTATTTCCTTGTGAAAGATTGTACAGTTATAATCATGCTAAAATAAAATGATTTCAGGCTGTCAGTGATAAGTATAAGGCAATTAGGCACAAGCAAATCCCACACACATGTAGCCGAAAAGGAATGGCTCGATTGGCAGAAGATATGGTGATACATATATTTCATACTCATATGCATTTTTATGTTGCAGTTGACATATTTTAGAGCTCCAATGACTAATCTCTCATAACCTGAAATAAATTTATTTTCTTTCTTATAGAAAAGGAACAGTGCCGACCCTTCTTCTGTATCTAGAGTTAAAGTTTGGATCAGATCACGTACCAGAAAGGATGGTAAACCAGTAAACACTGAAGTTTTTGAAACTATAGTAAGGGCATGCATTATGTATCTAGCGTTTTGTGTAAATTTATATAACCTATTAAATGTTTTGGGTTTCTAACAATTGATATTATTTATATGTTCAATTATTTAGGAGAGGGTGAATGTAGTTGAAAGTGATTTGCCATCATCCTCAACAACTAATGTGAGAGAAGATGCTTTATCTAAAGTCTTAGGACACGATAAACCTGGACGACTAAGAGGAATGGGAAGAGGAATGACCATCAGCAAATTGGCATTCTTTCAAACTAAGGACAAGCATGTGGCTAAGATGCAAGAGCAACAAATTAACATGCAAGACAGGATAAATCATTTGGAGAACTTGGTCAATAAATTAGTGAAAAATAAGGTATGTTTTGTTTATATTATGATCAGTGAAAAGGAAAAATTCCAGCTATTGCTTGAAACTTTTTATTAATTGTAACCAAACTTGTTCTGTTGTTAGATTCAACAAAGTGAGGAAGAGGAGAAAACATCTCCAATGGTAAAGTTATTTTCGTTGCATCTTTGAACTAAATGTGGCATTAAATATTCAACCAAAACTTAGATCGATTATAGTGTTTGTCATTCCTAAATTGCAGAGCGTCAACACCAACTCATTGAATAAGTGCAAGCTACTAGATTGGAGTGGAACAGAGGACATTGTTGCTGAAGGTCGCTGGGTTTCAAGTGATCCAGAAGAGTCTGTCAATGAAATTCCCTTGGGACCTAATGCAATGAAAGTCTTGGTTGATATCTCAAATAAACCAGATGCTTTTCTTTGGAGGCCTACATCTAATATGTTTTGTTTTCAACATGCTCAAGGTAAAACAATAGCATGGCCTGCTGACAGAGTTATTTTTCAAATGGATCAGCAGTCTGAGGAACAAGACAATTTATCTATGCCTTCGGTAAAATATTCATATCCTCTTATTTTTTTCTTAAGTTGTTGTATCCTTTATTATATAACTAGTATGTCGTGACTCTTGTATATTCATTGTTGATAGAGTTCATACAACAACTCAAGGAACAAGTGCAAATTATTTGATTGGACTGGAAAAGATGAAGTAGTTGCAGAAGGACGTTGGCATTCAAGTGATCCAAAAGCGTTGGTAAATGGTATTCCTCTTGGACCTAATGCCATGATAGTTTGGGTAGATATTCCAAAGAATCATGAAGCATTTTTATGGAGGCCTACAATTGATATGACTTGCATTGAAGATGTCGTGAATTCTGCTATAGCATGGCCAGCTAACAAAGTTGTTTTGGAAAAGATATCAGAAAGTCAAGATGGTGAAAATGCATCCTCTCCTTCGGTAAAATTTTTTTTCCCTATATTGTTAATTATCATTGCTGAACATATGTGTGTGGATCTTGTCCTCAACTCAATATATTTTTTCTTGATAAACTTGGTAGAGTGTCAACTCCAAATCAAAGAAAAGGTGCAAGTTGTTGGATGTTAGTGGATCGGGACAAATAGTTGCTGAAGGACGTTGGTCCTCAAGTGATCCAGATCAGGTTGTTCATTTTGTTCCCTTGGGGCCTAATGCTATGAGAGTTTGGGTAGATACACCGAAAGTCCCAACTGCATCCCTTTGGAGGCCATCATCCGAGCTGGAAATTATTGAAGATGCTATTGGTACTACAATAGCATGGCCAGCAGACAAAGTGGTTTTCTTTTAGATCTCCGGTATGCATTTAAACTCTTATGTTTATATTTCTTCCCAAATAATTTGTTAACATTGACAAAATTTCTCTAGCTAGTTGGTTCTCAGTAAGTTATTGTAGGAAACTAAGTTAATGAAGAATGACTACTTGTTTGATTGCCTTTGCTTTTTTTATTTCTTATTTTGTGACAGTTCAGAGATGCTAAGAGAGCTATATATGAAGGTTAGAAGCTACTAATGGACTGATGTGGTCATGAATGATAGGAGTTGAGCACAAGTACTTTTTGATTGAGACATTGTAGTACTTGTTTATATTTTCCTTTGATTAATTTTGCAAACTGATCGACTGCTAGCTTTTGAGACAATTTTATTGAATTGTATTTGAAATTCATGTATGAAGTTTGAACCTTGATGAGATGATTGACATTTATTTTTGTATCATCTTCATGCTTTATATGAAATTTTGTGCTAGCTAGCGATAAAATTAATGTCTAGACAATGACAACGTTTCTTAAATGCTATGAAACAGGATATGTAAATGTGTTATGAATTTTCATTTGATAGCACTAGATAAGTGCTACAGAAAACCGAACAATAGCGTTTACTATCACCAGAAGAGGTCAATTTATAGCACTTGAGAAATGCTATGGAAACCAAGACAATAGCATTTGTTAAATGCTATGATAGGTCAAACTACAGCGCTTAGAAAATGCTATTATTAACTCGACAGTAGCATTTTTCAAACGCTACTAAAGGTCAAGCAATAGCGTTTCAAAAACGCTATCAATATAAGATGTATTATAGCGTTTCCGGAAACGCTATGACTGACCCTGTACCTATTATAGCTCGGGCAGACATAGCGTTTACTAAAACGCTATTGAATCCTACCATAGCGTTTTTCAAACGCTATAGATGAAAATTTATGGTGTAGTGGTTCCAGCCTTTCTCTCTCAACCCTTCAGCCTTTCTTTCGAAACTCAAATCCTTTCTTCATCAACATGGAACCACGAACTCTGCAACTAATGGAGTTACAAACCCAGCAACAAATGGAATTACAAGCCCAGCAACCAACCGAGGAGGGAGGAAGCATCCAAGCAACCGGGAGTAGTAACCGGTGGGCTCCCACACCGCCTCAACTAAGAATCCTCAAGGGCCTTTACTATGATAAGGGTTTTAAGTACCCAACTCCAGAGCAGATTCAAGAGATCTGCCTTCATCTGAAACAGTATGGGCAGATCGAGGACAAGAACGTCTTCTTTTGGTTCCAGAACCTCAAGGCTCGTGAGAGGCAGAAGTTGAAGGAATTTCGGAACGTTCCGGTTGGTGGATCTCTCAATCTCAATTTTGGATCCACTAGTTCTACTGATGATGGTAGATCCATTGATCTAAACTTTGGCTCACGTGTCGGCTATGGTGTTGATGGATCGATCATGGAACAACGAGGAGAATATCACCAGGAGATTGAAACCCTTCCACTGTTCCCCATGCATGGTGAGGACATCTTTGGCAACATGAAGACTACTTCCGAGGGAGGTAGCGGCTATGGCGGTGACTCTCGCATTTCCCTTGAGCTCAGCCTCAACTCCTACGGAGATGCAGACATGGCTTAGTATAGTGTATTTTTATTATTTTTTTTTTTAAATTTTTTTTTTTTTTTTGTAAATAGCTGAATTTAATAAGACTGAATGAATGCAGTTTTTTTTTTAAAAAATTTTTTTTATATTTTTTATATTTTTTTATATAAGGGACTCAAAAAAATAAAAGACAAATATAAATATATATAGGACTCAAAATGAAAGACAAAAATATAAATCCCTTCCCCCACACTTAAATATTGCATTATCTTCAATGTAATCAATTAAAAGCATGCAATGAAATAAGTAAGCATATTTAGAAGACATTTACGAAAACAAATCCTAAAATAAAAACTAAAGAGAAAAATTGAAAAATAAAAAGAAATAGGTAAAGAGAAAGCAAATCTGATTATATTCTGAATTGGGTTGCCTCCCAAGTAGCGCTTGTATTTTACGTCTTGCAACCAGACGGTACCTACATTAAATAAAGTTAGTAACTATAATTAACAAAGAAATACAAAATAAAAACAAGTATAACTATTAATTACAAACTACAAGTATAATTAACAAGTATATTGTACATAAGACACAAGTTAAGTACTCAAGTGAGTATAAAACGTGAAAAGTATTTTTACAAGTTTAAAGTGTGAAACAACAAAATAATTTACACGTATAGAGTATTCACAAGTATTTCTTTTATTATAAACATTATTGATATCGAATCAAATTCCAAGCGGTAAATCAAGTGGACGTGCGGCCCAAGTATAGTCGCCTAGACACAAACTCCCTTTCAAATCGTTTGGGCAACCTTACAGAAATGGCCAGGTGGGGGAGGACGAACACGAGAGGAAAAATCCATTTTGGCATGAGCTACTCCCACATAGTGGTTTAGGCCCATTTGCAAGCACTTCTGGATTCAAAAACCCGTCATGAACGTTGTCCCCTTCCTAGACACCATTCCACATAGGCTATACTTACTAAGATGAAAAAGTTCATAAGTGTGAAGACAGTTCAACAAGTGTTAATAAAGGCCGCCCTCAACCTTAAGGGACCTGAGCTAGGTACCAATAAGGGGTTTAGGCCAATATTAACAAAAGAGACTTCACCTATTCCTCTCAATTTACAACCTACAATTAAAATTCGTGTTCAAAAATATAACTAACATCCTAGTTAATTTAAACTAAGTTTCAAACAATTTTTAAACAACAAATATATACAATAAATGACACAATTTAGCAAGTGATTTTTCAATCCCCGGCAACGGCGCCAAAAATTGATGTCGCTAAAAGCAGCGCGCAATTTAACCCTGAAATATCGTTAGTAGTATAAGCAAATAGGGATCGTTCTATCCGGGGATTGAGGGTACACTTGTAATTGTGAAACAAATAAAGAAAAGTATTATTTACAAAAATAAAATAAAGAATATAAATATATACAATTGTATAAACAAATAAAGAATTAAAATAATAAAGTATTATTTACAAAAATAAAATAAAGAATAGAAATATATACAAGTAACAAAATAAAAAGGGAGGGGGGTTTAAGAATTATAGAATTGAAAATTAAGATAAATAAAATAAAGAAAATGTAAAAACATATATACAAGGGTGGATCGCAAGGAACAAAGATCAAAACCACATCCATATGTAAGAAATCCAATTACAATTCCTATAGTTGATTTTAAATGTCATGAGAGAGGAGTTGATCATGTGAAACATTCGAAAGCAAATGATTTCCCATATTTTACTTTTCAATGCTAATTAACCTAAGCGAAAGCACCTAGATTAATCCTATCAAACATGCAATCAAGCCCTAGAAAGCTAGTCAATCATGACATGTTCAACGCATTAGACATAGAGAAAGGCTATCAACTCAAGTGTACAACTTAGTATGGAAAAGTCCACCTAATTGCAATCCTCTTCAATTAAATTCGATTCTTGTCCAGAACCTTTACTACTTTTGATTCAAGTTACACAAAACGAAAAGTCGATTTCATGTTCTTAAACCTAGCACCAATTACATGCAAATCCTATAAGTGTCGACCCAAATAAGATAAACATATAAAAGTTTTCTATCAAGCAAATTCAATCGAACAAACTCACATAAGCAACTTAGAATCACAATTATAGAATTCGAAAACTTTATTTAAACATAGAAATTGGGCTTAAACTTTGCCCTAAACGTTAGGTTAACTAGAAACAAGTTCATACGAAATCAAACAAGGAAACCAAAAAGGTTACAAGGAAAAGGAACGAATTACACCGTGAGTGGAGATGGAGATGGAGAGCTAGATGGTTGGATCTTGAATCTTGGAAGCAAGCCTTCAAGGTGGATGATGGATGATATGATCTTCACGGCTCCTTCTTCTTCTTCCTCTCCTTGCTTGAAAACGCAGAACTTTGCAACTAGAGAATGGAGAAGGAAAATGGAAAGGAAATGGAGAGACTAAGAAGATGGAATGGATGAAGGAATTGTGTTTTGGAATGGTGACTATGCTTACTTATTTCATTGCATGCTTTTAATTGATTACATTGAGGATAATGCAATATTTAAGTGTGGGGGAAGGGATTTATATTTTTGTCTTTCATTTTGAGTCCTATATATATATATATATATATATTTTTGTCTTTTATTTTTGAGTCCTATATTTAAAAAAAAAATTAAAATTAAAAAAATAATAATAAAATATATATATAATTAAAAAAAAAAAATTTACACTATACTAAGCCATGTCTGCATCTCCGTAGGAGTTGAGGCTGAGCTCAAGGGAAATGCGAAAGCCACTCGCCCGCATACCGCTCCTCCAAAGGAGTAAATGGAGGTACAAGTCTAGGCTGAAAGACTATAAACATTAAGCGCTGCTTGGGAGGCAACCCAATTCCAACGTAGCTGTGGAGGAGTCGTCAACGCAGATTTGCTTTCTCTTTCCCTTTTTACTTCTCCAATTTTCCTTTGTTTTAGTAGTCATTTTCGTAAATTTCATCCCTATATGCTTAAGTGTCTCATTGCATGCTAATAATTGATTACATTGAGGACAATGCAATATTTAAGTGTGGGGGAAGTGATTTACACTTTTATCTTGAGTCATATATATTGAAAAATACAAAAAAAATCGAAAAAAGTCAAAAATTTTAAAAAATTTTGGTTACTTTTGTTTTTGTTTTTGAGTCTTAGGATGCTCCTAACGTCTAGGATGAACATGTCTCCGAATTCATGGCTGAAGGTTTTCACAAATCAAAATAGGACTTAATTGAATTATGTGGTTAATCGACATTGTGATGTTTGTATGAAGATTTGAGATAGGATTGTAACTTGGTTCATTAAGCATGCTAGGATTAAGTCTGATTCATTTGACCCTAAGTGAGTTGTTGAGCTAAAATACTTTCTTTTTGAGTGCTTACTGATAATTTCATAATTTCATGGCTGTATTTGCAAAACCTCATCATTCTTTGGAAATCCAATGATCATGTGCCATAGATTTTAATGGACTAGAGAGTACTAGAACTCGGCTGTTGTGACTGTCAAAACTTGTATGCCATAATATGCACTGATCCTGGATAGGATAGAAGGCATTAGGGTAACCACCATAGCCAAACAAGCATGTGTCCCCAATTGTGCCCGTCGTGGGACTCCTTAGAATGAACCCCTTTGAGCCTACGTTGAAAACCTTTGTTTCATCACCCTCACTACCCTACCATGAGCTTAGTACAGGATATCTCTACCCTTGTCTTAAGGACTTAGTAGAGCATGACATAGTATGTAGGGGTGACGATGAAAGACAAGTGTGGGGTGGGGAAAATCCAAGAAAAAAAAAGAAGAAAAAAAAATTTGCCTTGAAAAAAAAAAAAAAAAAAGCGGCAAAAGAGAAGAAAAATTGAAAAGAAAACTCTTGGGAAAATGTTGAAGTGTGGTTTTGGACTTGCAAATTTGTAGAAGGCTCAAATTTGAAAATTATGCCTTTGTCCATTCCCATGTTGGTTAGAGTGAAGGTTTGGCCCAAAACAATGATATTTGGTCTACAAAAATGATGACATAAGGTGGTCCTTATATGCTCTGCTAGGTCCTTAGGATTTTTTTGTATCCTTAATCTTCATTTCGAAAACCCTAGCTTAGCCCCATTACAACATGTTTTAAGTGCTGACTTGATCCTTGAGATGGGCAGTCTTTGGTTAGTGGAGTCAGTTACGCAGTCGAGCTTATGGTTTAGGTCCATTTGTGCACTTAGTCATTTCATGAGGTCTTTAAAAAAATTTCACAAAATGTGTTTATTGATGAAATATGCAAGCTGTTTGTTGCCTTACAATTTGTTCTCTTGCATATACTTGAGTGTGAAGCTTTTAAGCATAGCCATTTCTGAGAGAAAAATCGAGAGTATGCCCTGTAAGTTTGGATTGGACTTGTTCGAAACATGCTATCATTCACTGTATAACTTAAGTTCTCCATATCTTGCTTAGTCATATGAATGTCACAGGTTTATTAACCATGGAATTATCTTTGTGATTTTGATTAAGTGTATAACGTGAAAGCCATGAGTTTGGAGTCTCTGAGACAACAGTTAGGAGCAATAGAGTCATTTACTTGCCTTTTGTCAAGTTTTTGTTCTGTTTTGGATTTTTTTTTGTTTTGTTTTGCTAAGGGACTAGCAAAAGCTAAGTGTGGGGGAATTTGATAGGAGCATTTTAATGTGATATTTTAATAATTAATTCCTCACATTTTGCTTAGTTAATTCCTTAACTGAATCGATTTTAATTCAATTTCTATTTTTAGGTACATTGGAGTAAATGAAGGTGAAATGAGCGTTAGGTCCATAATTACCTAGAAATGATGGAGAAGAATGAAAATGCACTAAAAAGTCAACCTTGAATATTTTCTTACTCCGGCTAGGAGAATCAGAGCCAAGCAAGGAAGAAGGAGCGGCCGCCTGACCAAATGAACTTCAAATGAGCTGAAACCTTCCAGATCCATTCTAGACACCCAAAGGATCATTTCTTATGAAGAGTGCCAGAGAAAAATATGAGTGGAAGGCCTTCAAACAATCAGCCCAATTTTCTACAGAAGCAAAACTGGAAAACTGGACCTGTAAGAGATCCAGCAGCATTTCCAGCCCAACCACATGGATTGAAGCTCTGAAAATTTGTCAGGATGATCTACACTCATAGTGGAACATTTCATACGAAGAAGTCAAAGGCATATAATGAAGTCTTGTTGGAGAAATAATTGAAGGAATAAAGGGGAAGAAACTGACCTGAAAACAGCTCAACACCACATATTCATGTTTCCCACCCACATGAAGAAAGCTAGATGCTTTTCTCTTTTTCCTTGGATATATTTTTCTACAATCTCTTTAATAGATCATCATCACTTCCATGTTGCTGCACCTTCATGCTTTGCTTTCATTTCATCATTTCTCTTTCTTTTCCATATTTTACAAATCACTTTCATACTCCACTTTCATTATTTTTCTTCCACTCATCATTTCACTCTTCTTTTTCTTCCCTATATAAACACCTTCTCCTCTCATTCTAAAACAATTCCTTCACCCATTCCATCTTCTTTGTCTCTCCATTTCCTTTCCATTTTTCCACCAATTCCTTCATCCATCTCATCTTCTTTGTCTCTCCATTTCCTTTTCATTTTTCTCTCCATTCTCTAGTTTTAAGTTTCTGCATTTTCAAGCAAGGAAAGGAAGAAGAAGAAGGAGCCGTGAAGATCATATCCTCCATCATCCACCTTGAAGGCTTGCTTCCAAGATTCAAGATCCAACCATCTAGCTCTCCATCTCCATCTCCACTCACGGTGTAATTCGTTCCTTTTCCTTGTAACCTTTTTGGTTTCCTTGTTTGATTTCGTATGAACTTGTTTCTAGTTAACAATAATGTTTAGGGCAAAGTTTAAGCCCAATTTCTATGTTTAAATAAAGTTTTCGAATTCCATAATTGTGATTCTAAGTTGCTTATGTGAGTTTGTTCGATTGAATTTGCTTGATAGAAAACTTTTATATGTTTATCTTATTTGGGTCGACACTTATAGGATTTGCATGTAATTGGTGCTAGGTTTAAGAACATGAAATCGACTTTTCGTTTTGTGTGAACTTGAATCAAAGTAGTAAAGGTTTTGGACAAAAATCGAATTCAATTGAAGAGGATTGCAATTAGGTGGACTTTTCCATAACTAAGTTGTACACTTGAGTTGATAGCCTTTCTCTATGTCTAATGCGTTGAACATGTCATGATTGACTAGCTTTCTAGGGCTTGATTGCATGTTTGATAGGATTAATCTAGGTGCTTTCGCTTAGGTTAATTAGCATTGAAAAGTAAAATATGGGAAATCATTTGCTTTCGAATGTTTCACATGATCAACTCCTCTCTCATGACTTGGAAGAACAATTATAGGGTTTGAATCAAATTTGATTACATGGAATTGATTTTGATCTTTGTTCCTTGCGTTTCACCCTTGTATATATGTTTTTACGTTTTCTTTATTTTATTTATTTTAATTTTAATTTTAAGAATCCTAATCCCCCCTTATTTGTGTTTACATGTATATATTTATTCTTTATTTTATTTTTGTAAATAATACTTTATTATTTTAATTCTTTATTTGTTTATACAATTGTATATATTTATATTCTTTATTTTATTTTTTTTGTAAATAATACTTTTCTTTATTTGTTTCACAATTACAAGTGTACCCTCAATCCCCGGAATAGAACGATCCCTATTTGCTTATACTACTAACGATATTTCAGGGTTAAATTATGCGCTTGCTTTTGAGCGCATCCTCAATGTGTTTTGGAACGATCCCTAAATAAAATAAAGAATAAATATATACAAGTGAACACAAATAAGGCCATAAGGGGGGTTTAGGATTCTTAAAATTAAAATTAAAATAAATAAAATAAATAAAACGTAAAAACATATATACAAGGGTGGATCGCAAGGAACAAAGATCAAAACCACATCCATATGTAAGAAATCCAATTACAATTCCTATAGTTGATTTTAAATGTCATGAGAGAGGAGTTGATCATGTGAAACATTCGAAAGCAAATGATTTCCCATATTTTACTTTTCAATGCTAATTAACCTAAGCGAAAGCACCTAGATTAATCCTATCAAACATGCAATCAAGCCCTAGAAAGCTAGTCAATCATGACATGTTCAACGCATTAGACATAGAGAAAGGCTATCAACTCAAGTGTACAACTTAGTATGGAAAAGTCCACCTAATTGCAATCCTCTTCAATTAAATTCGATTCTTGTCCAGAACCTTTACTACTTTTGATTCAAGTTACACAAAACGAAAAGTCGATTTCATGTTCTTAAACCTAGCACCAATTACATGCAAATCCTATAAGTGTCGACCCAAATAAGATAAACATATAAAAGTTTTCTGTAAAGCAAATTTAATCGAACAAACTCACATAAGCAACATAAAAATCAACATATAGAAATCACAACTTTATCTCAAAACATATAAACGGGCTTTAAACTTTGCCCTTACATTATTTGTTAAATAGAATTCATAGTCTTACAAAATCAAACAAAGAAAACAAGAGAAAGGATATAATACACCTTGAAAGATGAATGATAAAGCCTTGAGACGAAGAACTTGAAGATCCTTGAAAGCAAGCAATCTTCTAGGGACGACACAAGGGTGGATGGCGGTTAGGAAATTGATGTATTGCATGGCTTCTCTTTCTCTTGGCTTGAAAATGAAGAACAAGAAAACTAGAGAATGAAGAAATATGGAGAGGAAATGGAGAGACAAAGAAGATGAGATGGATGAAGGAAGGTGTTTTAGAATGAGAGGAGAAGGTGTTTATATAGGGAAGAAAAAGAAGAGTGAAATGATGAGATGAAGAAAAATAATGAAAGTGGAGTATGAGAATGGTTTGTAAAATATGTAAAAGATGAGGTAATGATGAAAGCAAAGCATGAAGGTGAAGAAATGTGGAAGTGATGATGATCTTTTAGGGTAGAAAAATTGTATCCAAGGAAAAAGAAATGCTTTCTTCATATGGGTGGGAAACATGAATATGTGGTGTTGAGCTGTTTTTAGGTCAGTTTCTTCCCCTTTATTCCTTCAATTATTTCTCCATCAAAACTTCAGAATGAGCCTTCGACTTCTTCATAAAAAATGTTCCACTATGAGTGTATATCATCCTCACAAATTTTCAGAGCTTTATTCCATGTGGTTGGGCCGGAAATGCTGCTGGACCTCTTACAGGTCCAGTTTTCCTGTTTTGCTTCTGTAGAAAATTGGGCTGATTGTTTGAAGGCCTTCCACTCATATTTTTCTCTGGCACTCTTCATAAGAAATGATCCTTTGGGTGTCTAGAATGGATCTGGAGAGTTTCAGCTCATTTCGAGTTCATTTGGTCAGGTGGCCGCTCCTTCTTCCTTGCTTGGCTCTGATTCTCCTAGCCGGAGTAAGAAAATATTCAAGGTTGACTTTTTAGTGCATTTTCATTCTTCTCCATCATTTCTAGGTAATTATGGACGTAACACTCATTTCTTTTTCATCTACTCCAATGTACCTAAAAATAGAAATTAAGTTAAAAATCGATTCGTTAAGGAATAACTAAGCAAAATGTGAGAAATTAACATTTAAAATATCACATTAAAATGCGCCTATCAACGAGATGCTTGAATATTTTTCTATTGCATTCTACATATTTTTTTTTATGATGAATGTTGACATACTTTAGGGTTTCTTTTAGTTGTCTAAAACAAATAGATTTTCAGTCTAAATTCTTTAATGTATCAATTAATTGAAGTTGATTAGACGGTTGCATGTCTAATGCATATGTGTACACTACTAGAAATATGCCTTATGGGGACAGCCATTGTTTCATGGCCATTGATGATATTAGGAACAGATTACTGTGCCTGTTGGTCTTTAGCTACAGATTTGATGTCCGAGGCGATTTGTACCGACTCCATTTTGATTTGATCCCAATTGAGCTCCACAGAAGCTGTCCGTGGCATATGAGAACAAGATTCATGCGCTGCTCTTTATCGGCAGCAAATCCTCTGTCCCTAATTTCCTGTCTCCATCCCTGTGACCCATTCAATTTATGACACCTGTCCATTTTAATTCGTAGAACTTAAGTCCGTCAAGTCTTATGTTTCGGTTTCAGTTAACCATTCAATATCATTTTTATCTGGTTTGCAATCTCTCAGCTCAGGTGCTCCAGGGCGTTCGGCGCTGCTCTTTGGGTCACTTTCATCGGCGGCATCATCATGTTCAAGAATCTTCCGAGGCATCAGTTCGGTAATCTGCAAAGCAAGATGTTTCCAGCTTATTTCACCATGGTGGGGATTTGTTGTGCCATATTGGTGGCTTCGTTTGGGTATTTGCATCCATGGAAGTCTTCCATTGTAGCAGACAAGTACCGGCTCGACCTTTCGCTTTCTTCCTTCTTCTTCAATCTCACCAATTTGTTCGTCTTCACGCCCATGACTATTGAGATGATGAAGCAAAGGCATATAAGGTAGAGAGGGAAACCAATATCAGAAGGTCCACGATTTTGCACCAAACTCAATCCATGGCTGTCTCATCCTCTCTCTGCAACATCCTCTCCTTCCTCACACCCTCAAAGCCCCCATCACAAGCCAAACCCCCACCACCCCATCTCCATCTCTCCCAAACCCAGAAGCCCAGAGAGGCAGAGACACCTTCGTCCCTCTAGTCACCCAACCTGGTCCTTCTTTCTCTTCTTCCTCTTCGGAATTGGAGTCCGTCATGAATGCCTCTTTGGCTTATGCCAACACTATCTTCTTCAAGTCGGCTTACAATGTCCAAGTCATCGTCGACGAGGGTGAGTCTGAGGAGCGCCTGCTCAACAGGTTCATGCGAGAGGTGATGTGAGCTGACGTCATCTAGGAGGTTAAGAGGGAGGAGGCCGGTGTACTTCCAGAACACACAAGATGAGAAGAAGCTACAATGGGAGAGTTCCATAAAAGGCAGTTATTAACGGTGTTAAGAATAGATTTGTTAAAGTAACAAGTGTCATAAATTGAATGGGTCACAAGGATAGAGACAGGAAAATTAGGGACAGAGGATTTGTTGCCCTCTTTACCAAATTCTGACAATAAACATTTTCCTTCCCTTGTTTTATAGTTTCTTATTTGCCATTACTTTGGGCTCCGTGGCTAATGTGTACCCACCAATATTTTAAAATTTTTCTTTCTTGTCCGTGCCCATATGTAAGGATGGCATTTTAACCCATGGGTATGGGTACCCGTGGGTATTTATTCCATATGGGTATTTTTTTTATGGGTATCGGTGCCCATTTATGAAGTTTGGGTGGGTATGGGTATTTTATAAAATTCCCATTATAGAAACGGGTGGGTATGGGTATTACCCACGGGTACATAAAGTTTACTCAATACCCAAAATCTATTCACTTCTTTTCTCTCTCCGATTCTTCTCTACTCTCTATCTGATTCTTCTCTCTCCTTTCAAACCAGCAATCTGGCCGGAGATCGGCTACTCCGGCATCTGGGGTTGAGAACGTGGTGGATTTCGATATGTAGTTTCAATTGTTAGGAAATGTAGTTTCGATATATTGGCATAAATGGGGTTTGATCCGTTAGGATCAAGCCGTCCGATCGACTTGTAGATTTGATATATTGATCGTTGGATCTTAGTATAATTTTGAGATGATGATCCTAAGGGAGATCCGTGAGGATCCGACCGTTGGATCGTCATATAATTTTGTGAGGATGATCCAAAGGCGATCTGGGACGATGCAACCGTTGGATCTTCATATAATTTTGAGAGGATGATTCTACATGCGATCTGGGACGATCCGACCGTTGGATCTTCGTATAATTTTGAGAGGATGATCCTAAGGGCGATCTGTGAGGATCCGACCTTTGGATCGTCGTATAAGTTTGTGAGGATGATTCTAAAGGCGATCTGGGACAATCCAACCGTTGGATCTTCATACATTTTTTTGAGAGGATAATTCTACATGCGATCTGGGACGATCCGACCGTTGGATCTTCGTATATTTTTCAGAGGATGATCCTAAGGCAATCCGTGAGGATCCGACAGTTGGATCGTCGTATAAGTTTGTGAGGATGATTCTAAAGGCGATCTAGGACGATCCAACTGCTGGATCTTCATATAATTTTGAGAAGATGATCCTAAGGGCGATCCATGAAGATCTGACAGTTGGATCATCGTATAATTGTGAAAAGATGATTCAAAAAGTGATCCGTGAGGATCCGACCGTTGGATCATCATATAATTGTGATTTGTATGCTAAGTTGAGACCGTATGTGATTAGGTGCTTGACTGAATTGCATTGAACGATCATTTGTGATTTTGTGATTTTGGCTGTTAGAGAAGACGCAGCGGGATTTAGAGGTGAGTAAATCTCACATGGTTCATTTACGAACCGAATTTTATTATTTTACATTTAATCGCCCAGTTGTGAAAATTGTTTTACGGAAATAAATATTTGTTTTAAACTTATTGCTTCCTCATGACTAAACCAAAAATTTCTTTCTTAAACAATGTCTCAAGTATTTGAAATACTCAATTGACAATGAAAATAAAAAGAATAACAAAATATATTTTTGTCAAAAAAGGAAAGGAAAAAAAAACTGAAACGATTGAAAATAGACAAAAAAAAAAAAAAAAAAAAAAAACCCTGCCCATATTCAAAACAGGTAAATGGGTGGGTATGGGTTTACCCGTTTAAAAATGGGTTGGGTAAATACACATACCCTCGAATTATTTGATGGGTATTACCCACAAACTATTATTTGGTGTGTATTACCCAGCGGGTATTACCCAATGAGTGTAAATACCAACTCTACCCATATGGGTTCCACAAAGCAAAAAAAATTGGTCCTAAACCCTAAACCATCAGGCTCGGCACAATGGAATTGTTTTCTACTTTTATAGCAACCAACTATTCCCTACAAATTTTTTCAAATTTGTAAAAGATGAAATGATTAGAGAGTTTAGTGTGGTCGTTGTGGCCATCAAAGAGATGATCTGAAGACCGAAAATGGCAGAGAGTGAGTGTAATACCCGGCATTGAGTAGTGAATAAAGAATCTGTGAGCCCCGAATATCGAGCTTAAGTGACATAGTTCGATTATTTACTTATCGATCTCAATATACATTAAAGCACGCGAGAATATTTTCAGAACTTTTCACAAAGTGAAATCTCCAGTTTAAGAGTTGGATAATTAAGTACACGACATGACGAGTTCGTGGAAATTTTCGGCGAATTTTCCGAGTACTCGAGCTATTTAAGGTGATTGTTCGAAGTTGTGGAATTTAAGAAATTAAATCAAGAAATGGAAACTTGGTGGAGTGATGTGAGCCGTTGATCCACTCATCGCTTGATCAGGACCGTCCATTGTTAAATGGACCTATCTACATATATGTGTGGATCAGATCAAGGGGGTTATGAGTTTGGTGTTGACACATAGCAAAATCGGGAGAGACCGAGAGGCTTCCGGGAGAAAAAAGAAAAGAGAGAGAAAAAGAGAAACTTCGGGGGGAACCGCCTCATCTCTCTCTGGAGGTCTATCTGAAAGTCTCGGGAGGAGAAAGAAAGAAACGGAGGGGAGATGGTTTGTCAAAATAAGAAGAAAACCCATCCAGGGGCGGTTCTTGATCGCTCCCAACTCCGTACCAGCTCTCCTTAGAGGATAGATGGAGAGAGAGAGAGATAGACAGAGAGAGAGAGAGAGAAGGTTTCGGGGATTACGTAAAGACAAAAAAAGAAAGGGCCAGGATGTTACAGTGAGAGAGAGAGAGAGAGAGAGAGAGAAGACGTCTAGATAAGTCTTATGAGACTTGGCCATTTTGGAGACTTTTTTTTTAGAATAACCATTTTGTGGACGGATCAGAATAAATAGTATTTTTTAATTTTTTAATTTTATTCTTTTTAAATAGAGGTATTTTATAAGGGTCATTGACCAAAAGCACCAAAATAAGCAAAAGTTACCCCACTTACCCCAGCAATAGATTTTTGTTCCTAGATACACAATTTAAGCTCAAATGACCATTTTGCCCTCAAACTAATTAAAAAATTACCCACTGCCATTCTGTCTCCTCTCTCTCTCTGGACGCCAATACTCTCTCTCTCTCTCTCTCTCTTCCCCCGCCCTCCCCGGCCTGCAAAGCCCCGACGCCAACTCCACCTACTACCAGAGTCGGGCCGGCCACCATGGCGTCGTCACAAACTCTCTCTCTCTCACCGCCGTCGACCTCGACTGCAGTCGTCGTCAACAACTACATCTCCGACCTCGGTCTTCTTGATATCGTTACTCTCTCTCCGGTGAAGGATTAGGCAGGCGACATTAGAGTGGGTTTCGCAACCGGTGAAGTCCGATCCGGCCACATTGGAGCTGGTTTCTACCTTTTCGTAGCCTGTGTAGTCCGATCCCAGTGGCCGCAAAGCCGACTGCGGCGTTTCGATTGACGAGCAGCATCACCACCACCTCAGGCCAGAGATCAGCGACTGTTTCGGTGTTGGGCTCCGGCGTTGAAGTCGGCTACTACGCTTGCAGTCTCGTCGGAACGGGTGTTCAGGCCAGTGGTTCGAGCAGGTGAAGGTGTTGCGATCCCTTTAGTAGCAAACCTGCAGACTGTTGCTACAGTTGAAGGTGAGAGAGATAGGTGGGTACCCAGATCATTTTCTGGGTGGCCGATCATTTTTTTTTTTTTTTTTAAGTAATGGGACAAAAAAATAGGGGAAAAAAAAGTTTTGAATGTCTATTGGGAGGAAATAAACGTCTATTGGGGAGCAATATACGTCTATTGCGACGTCTATTGGGGGCCAATACATGGCTAATAGTCGTCTATTGGGGGGCAATACATGGCTGATAGTCGTCTATTGGGGGGCAATAGACGTCTATTGGGGGCAAAAAAAATTTCCGGTGGTTGGTAGCCGGTAATCGGAATCCGGCGGCCGGTGACCGGATTCTGGCGAAAATTGGCCGGATTCCGGCGAAGTTGGCCGGATTCCGGCTGCAGGTGACCGGACTCCAACGAAGTCCCCTATGGTTTCTCTCTCTTCCATTCTCTCTCTCTCTCTCTCTCTCTCTCTCAGAATCAGAGTGCCTTTTTGGATATAAACAGATACACACAGATAAACGTCACCCCAAATACTTGGCATCCAGTTGTTGCAATTGTGGTTCATTTAAGTAAATCCTAGTGACATATGGAAAACCCCCGAAGAAGGTTACTTTAATTTAAAAATTAAAACACAAACAAAGACGAACAATTTTCTGGTCTTTTAAGTTACAAAGGTGAGGGTAAAATGGTATTAAAAAAATAATAAGAACAAAAAAAAAAATCTTAATGGGGTATTAGAGAAGACCTCCTTAGAGTGTTTTGGATAAGAGGGAATTAAAAAAACTTAGTGAGGTAAGTGGGAAAAAAATCTCTAAAAATGGTGTAAATGGACAAAAACTCATTTTATAATACCTCATTATCATAAATTAATCCCATTCTGTTTATGCCAGTCGAACTTGTGACTAGATGGGTTTTGAGAACAAACTCAAGGCCTCCAAGCCACATAGCGACGGCCACGCCATCCAATATTTAATATTTAATGGAAAGGAAAAATTAAAAAGTGAATGGGCGCGCCGAACTGTCATCTTAAAACCAAAAATATAGTCCGTACGGACCCAAGCATTAATTAAACCGAGCCCAACTACCAGCCGACTCCTTCCCAACTCCTCCTACACGTACACACTTTGAGTAATGACATATATATATAGTTTGATAGAGATATTAGTAACCTTACTGTAAGATGTGGCCAGAGATGTTTCAAATTAATTAGAGTGATCAAAGAACATGCATTTTGCTTAAAATTATTCTCGTTAGGTTTAACGGAAATTGTTGAAATCATGTTCCATGGTGGAGAGTATTTTCAATTTTATTGATGTAATGGACCCAAAGGGGTAAGGAAACTTGGAGAAACTCACCCCACTCCCCTATATAATCCCCATCCGCGTTGCCCCTTCACTCACTCAAGCTCTCCCAAAACAAGTGATTACATACCCATTCCAAGCTCATCATCCTCCGAGTGCATTATGGCTAGCTCTAATGCTATGAAGCTTACTTTGGTTGCTCTCTTGTGCGTGGTGGTTGCTTTGCCCATAGCCCAAGCCATCACATGCGGCCAAGTGGCGAGCAACGCTGCATCTTGCACAACCTACGTGAAAAGTGGCGGCGTTGTCCCTGCCGCTTGCTGCAACGGAATTAGAAACCTTAACGCCATGGCCAAGACCACCGCTGACCGCCAGGCTGTCTGCAATTGCCTCAAACAGATTGCCGGTGGCATCAAAGGACTCAACCCTAACCTTGCAGCTGGGCTTCCCGGCAAGTGTGGAGTTAGCGTTCCCTTCAAGATTAGCACCTCCACCAACTGCGCCACGTAAGAACATATACTACTCGATCGTTGGCAATTGCTTTTAGTTTGTCTGTTGTACTTGCTTTTCCCAAATGGAACCTGAAGTTAATTTTTTGTTTTCTTCTTTTTGATGTTGCAGCGTGAAGTGAACTTCTCAAGTGATAATGTCGACTGTCGAGCGTTAAATAAAGTGTGGGTGATTATATCCACAGTGATAGTATTACCAAAAGTTAATCGATCTATATGTCATCTATTAGGTTATGAATTTACGTTCGATGTAATACCCCTCTATGAAATTAAGAATTTAAGATCATGCTTTTGCCTTATTTCTTTGTTTATAATTATACTTGAGACAAGCTAGCTTTCCATCTCACTCCCAATGCACTTTGTATTTGAGATAAAGAAAGCCTTTGAATGTATTCTCTTTTTGTCTTCCAGCTAGTACCTCAAATCATATTAACTCAATCTCACTTGTAATTCATAGGCTATTATAAAAAATGGGCATGTTAGACAAAGCAGTCAGAGAATGAAGAGAGACTTGTTGCCTCCCAATTCAGTGAACGAAAATGGTCCATTTTTATGACATTAATAAAAAGGGGAAGAAATTGACATCCCATTTTTTACAAACTACACCCGCTCTATGAGTAAATTTTTAAGTGGATATGTACATGGAGGGGGAATGTAATTTGTAAAAAATGAGCATCAATTTCACTCTTCAACAAAAATTGTCATTTGCCATGTAAAATGTGCATCACTCTTTTGTTTATGAATTTATTATAAGATTTCACGTGCAATATATTTGTAACTCCATCGATTATTCAAAGAGCTTTCTAATGTTTGTCAATATATCTTAAATTTTTGCAATGTTACACAAAATTTCATAACATTCACAATATTTGGTAAATGAAGGGTAATGTAAACAATTCGTCACATGGAAAGAGACGGTCATTTTTTTATTAAAAGTGATACTAATTGACTACCTTTTTGGATCACGACTTATGTGGCCCAACTGTTAAGGTAATAGATGATGACACAGATGAATTGAGGAATGAAGATCATGCTAGCACAGCAGGCCCAGTCTGAGGCACATCAAGCCCAAGCTCTGCACTCATCACACTCATCAAGCCCACGCGAGTAAGCATCACTGAGCTAGTGTCAAGGTGTTATGCTTGAGAGAGATTCTTACGTAGAACAGACGTACCATGTATCTGGTAGAGCAGACCAATCACTGCATATGCAAGGGGTGTTTTGGGTATTCATTTTAATAAAGTAAGGATAGTTTCAGAACACACTTAAAAAATTTTAGATTTTGATTGGGCAGCCTCACGGCCATATAGTTCGTCTGCCCCACATAAAAATTTCTATATGCGTGATCAACTGTACTGCATGACTGCTGAGGAATGCACTGCATCATGATTGTCAAGATCTGCTTCAGTTTGTTACACCAGAAATAGAAATCCAGTAGTATAAATAGTTAAGCTTAGCCAATTTTCAGTAAGTTGCAACCATTTTGTACGATTACCAAAACTCTAATACCAGTTGCTTCTCATTTTCTCTCTACTTTTCTTCGTCTTCTACCTCTCAATTTCACCATTGTTCCTTTGTCTTTAAGCTTTCATTACTGCAACCATGAGTTTTAGCATTAACCACATCATTTAATGATAACATATTGATAGAGTAATATTCGTATCACATGATCTACCACATAAGGTGCGATTTAGGTGATATCAAAGTGTTTACATATAATTAAATATATTTTTAAAATTGTCACACGTGTTGAAACTTAAAAAACAACGTCAACTCATTCCCTTAATTCCCTTGGTCCGTAGAATCAGATTTAATTCTTTTGTGAAAAAATAGGCGGTGGAGACAAAGTTTCTAGTTAAGGATATTTATTACCTAAGGTGCTAAACAACAAGTATAATTAACAGAGTTCGATCTATATTACAGTGCCGAGCTAGCCAGCTCCCAACTAATACCATCCCATTTCGTAAGCACATGTACGCGTCTTTCTTTCACTTCCCACATTTTCTTATATAAACCACCATACCCAAGTGTTGATGGCATTGGCAGATCACACAGTTAGCCAGAAATCCAGAAACACTATAAATAGCTAGGTCCGGCCTTCCCTACCGAGATATTCATGACAAGTTCTATAGCCTCTAGGTTGGCTTTCGTGGTCCTCGTGTGCCTGGTGGTTGGTGCACCGTTAGCGTCCCACGCGGTCACATGTGGCCAGGTGTCAGAAAGCGTGAGACCATGCACAATTTACCTGAGGAATGGTGGGACCGTCCCTGCACCATGTTGCAATGGAGTCCGGTACCTTAGCAACTGGGCTAAGACCACCATCGACCGCCAGTCCGTTTGCAGGTGCTTGGTTGCAGCTGCTCGAAGCAATTGTGGACTCAAGCTTAACCTCGTGGCTGGTCTTCCAATCAGATGTGGTGTTAGGCTTCCTTACACGATTAGTCCGGACACCAATTGTGACGAGTACGTAATTAAAGATTAATACTTTATTATTCTCACTCTCAGTTTATCACATATAATATTCATTTTTATATGCTTTAAACTTCATTGACAAATAATTTTAAAGATAACAAGGTATAATAACTAAGAGTGTTAACACCTCTGCGGCTCTAAAGAAACCAAAAACCCTAGAACCAGTCTTTCTCTTCCGGTGGCTCCCGCCTGAGGCAGGCCACTGGCATCACCGCAGTGCGTGGTCCTGTCGCGCGGGGAGTTTCGTTGCTATTGCTTGGAAGGGCTGTTTGGGAATTGTCGATTGAGACTTTGGCAAGGTGGTTTTGGCAGTGCAGTTTGGTGTGATGTCTCCATGGCGAGGTGGGGTGTTGGATAGCGCTGGCACTTCGTCAACAGTGCAGGTCTCGTGGATGAGTGGGTTGTAGGGATGCTTGATCTTGGCGGTGCGGTTCGAGGAGCCACAAGTTGTGGCGGCTCGAGGAGCGGCGTTGTCATGGCGACTTAGTTTGGTGGAGGGGCTGTACGCGTATCCTTGGCGTGATGAAAATGAGACTGGGCTTGGGCCAGGCCATTCTGGCTCGGTTTGGGTTGGCTTTCTTTGTGTTGTTCTTTTAGGCTCCTATTTGTTTTGTTTTTCACTTTCTCACTATCTCCTATTGTTTTTAGGTAGCTTGGCACTCTATTGTGCAACTATGAGTTTTACCTTTGGGCTTACTTATTTACTATGTTATTTCATAGTGAATAGGCTTGCATAAATAAGTGAACATGAAAATTATCAAATGATTGAACCTAATCTATGTATTGTTGTGGTACTACAACAAATTTTTTATCTAGCCCATGTCGGTAGAGAAATGATATATAATGGCCATTTCTGGCTTAAATTAATGATATATCAATATGATATTTATTATAAATAAAAAATTATAAAAAACTAAGAGAATTTACAGCAATCGCCTAATTAAGCTAATTCAGAACATATGTTTAATTTTTAATATTAATATTTTGTTACATTTTATTATGAATTGTGATGCAGGGTCCATTGAAGTACTTGAAATCTCATGAAGTGTGCAACAGAATAAAATGGATGTTTGTGAAGTACATCCTTATCATGAAGAATAACTTTGGTCTTATATATATATATGGTTCTTAGAATAAGTCTCTCCACGAGATCTGTATTTCAACTTTCAATTATAATAAGACATATCTTCTAAAAGTAATTTCTATGTATATGACCGAATCTTGAGTGCTGTAAATCAATAATCAACTAGCATGCTAAACGTCAACATATTACTTGTGGTTATATGTCAACTTATACATGTGTATTCAACTACGGTCTACCACTACATGGTTGTAATATACGTTACAACTAGGTACTCTATCGAAACAATTCATTAAGTTATGACGTGGTAGATGTGATCGAGGAGCTCACATTATGGCAACATGATGTGAAGATTGAAGTTAGGAGAAGAAGACATGAAATTTAGGCAAAGAACACAAATCATACTTTTTCAGTGATTTATCCGGCAACTTTTCCTGTGAGCTGCCACTCATGGAGGACTTCTAGTCCAATTATGGAGGACCTCTTCAACATTTTGTGAAGCCAAAACAGTCGAGTTGACTGTAAGCACTTAGTTCCCTAGTGTCTTCGTCCGACTACCAAACAACGTAGTGTCCCGATCATTCTCTTGTAAAGTAATCTTTCACTTTTGATGTGGGTGTCCCTAGTAAATTCGAAAGTGAACAAATATTCTTCCAACCACAAGTTTACATTAAAAATAAACAACGATATATAAGAACACCACAATGAGCCTTTAAAAAAAAAAAAAAAAAAAAAAAAAACACCACAATGAGACTAACACTTCAAGTTTCTGAGCAAAAGGAAAATAATCGCGAACGAGTTCACAACTAAAATTTTGGATGTCTAATATCAACCAAATCAAGGTTAGCAAGGAGACACTTCGTAGCAAGAGATTTACTCTTCAGATAAGCTCAAAATCCAAATAAAACTTTTTCTTTACACTTTGTGCACCAAATTTGTATAAATCACCACGACCTCGTTTTTGACTAAAATGAGACAAAATTCACCAAATCCAACCTAGAGATGCTGACTAAGAGTATGTTTAAATTTTGAAATTTCTAGAGTTTGGGAGGTCGGGTAAAGAGGCAGCTGCAGACACAAAATAACAAACTTTCCAGAATTTCGATTCCCCCTTTGAAAAGGATTTGGGACTTAAACTTCATAATTTTTGAACGAATCTAGTTGGCAAGAATTCTTGGGTAGCTAAAGAAATAATTTCAAAAGTCTTTCTCTAAAACAACCTTTAAACTAGTTTGAGTTTGTCTTCAGAGTCTAGCTAGGCTGTAGAATTTTAGAGAAACCTAAAATGTTCGGACTTTGTAAAACGAAACATTTCAGTCAGGAAAATTCAATTGTTTAAGGTGTAGTCTCTTGACTTACAAAGAAAACATTTTGAGTAATGCAAAAGATGAAAATCAACTTTCATAGTAAGAAGCGAGAATATAAAATGGTTAATATAAACTCTTGGCGTGAAAGAAATGTTTTGAAGTCCTCGACTCAAAACGCAAATGGGCGATCCACGAGGCAATTGTGAAAATAGTCACCTAAACTACTTATACTCGTCTTTCATCTTTTCGTACCTCTGATTCCAAGGTAATGGATGACTCTCCAGGTGAAGCTAGAAGAGACATCGATCCTGGCAAACTACTCTTGACTTGCAATTTCTTCTTTTGAGTCGAGTCTACAAAGGTTCGTACCCAGGTTCTTAATTACTATGTACTTCCTCCAACGAATTTCGTACTGAATTATCAAATTGAAGCATTCGGCACTTCCAAGATAATCATCGTCATGAAGAGAAAACTAACTTGAACTTAGATCCGTCAAGATACGAGACCTTTGGAACGGTTTTCCCAATAGTGGGCTTATGAGCTCACCCATTACGCATAAGTATTTACATTAAACTCTCCTCGACTTTTATTTGCTTGATGACAATGCCACAACATGTAAGTCTACATGTTATGTTGATCGCCTTCCTCCGCATCCTCGCAAAACAAGACACTAACTCAACTTTTTCATCCTTTACTACTCCTTGACATTACCGAATAATCTTCATCGATCCTAACCATTTAATCCAAGTTGCGTCTCACAAGAGGGCACTGCCAACTCGTCCACTTCTTGTATTTCATAGCGTCATTAACTTCAAAGCAATCAAAGATTCCTTAAAATAGAGAAAACTAGTTGCTAAAGTTCAAACATTAAAAATCTTCTCTTGGTTACTTCTTGAAACATTATTGATACTCCCATTCAATCTTAGTATAAGGTTGTGATCTTGTGATTACCAAAATGTGTTAAAATTCTATCGTACTTTAAATCCCTTTTTGGTACTGCAAACTTCCGGCCTTCTAATTTGAATGATGGAAACTTGTGCTTCTCAAATTCTGGCGGATCGATAATGACTTTAAAATAAATTCTAATGGCTCTGCTGGGTGTTTCAACAAAATGACATTGTCATCCCGACGCCCGATTCCTCCAATCTAGTATAATTTTTGTATCGTTCCACCAATTAACAACATGATTACTCAATTTGTACGTGTTTGTGTTGGCACTGCAAGTTTCCTTATCAGTTCGTTACTTTTGAAACACTTGACATGTGTCTACTTCATTCGAAAATCATATTTTCTTTCCATAGAGCCAGGAGCGGATCCAGGAATCAAATGTTGTCTAGGCTAATTATAGAAGTGCATATTTTTTTTTTTTTTGAGGTTTGGAACCCGGTGGGAGGCTCATCCTCACGCCATTATTATTTTCAATCAAAACATACAACGGATGGGACATAAAACCAAACCCCGTAAATTAAAAACTACAAGCATACATTTGTTGTAAAACAACAATAAATTAACTAAATCGTACCCTTCGAGGCCCACTCAATTCAAACTCAGCAATCACAGAATACTATTAACAGCAATCACAGAATACTATTAGTTATTTAGTTACTAACTAGCAGCATTCAGTCGGTAACTAATAACAGTTGAAATACAATTATACAGATATACAAATAATGCATGAAAAACACAAACCAGCACCCCAAAAAAAATTTCACAAAAAAATGTCAAGTAATACAATTATACAAAGCGAGATACATACATAGGCACATAGCAGACTTGAATTACCGCCGGAGCTGAATCCGAAGTGCTGAGTGCGAATGTGCGATCAAGCAAATGAAGGCATGAAGCGACAGAATTCGGAGGTCAGAGAAGAGAAGCTGAATCGAGGATGAAATTGGGGGTTCACGGAGCCGATTTGGTCGAGGAGGAACTGAGGAAGCACAGTGTCCGTAGCGAACAGAATCTGGGAATCTGGGAATCTCGATCTGGGCCGACTGACTGTGACTTTGTGAGAAGAGATCTCAGATCTGGGAATCTGGGAAAACAGAGCATGAGAAGAACCAACCCACAGAGAATCAGAGATGTTATCATGTTAAGAGATCAAAAATTCGAAACAGGGGAGATCGATTCTCGATAGAGGCATAGAGCTTCATACTGTCATACCTCGTTTACGGGAAGCCGGGAGCCCGGGAAGGAGAAAGGTGTGAGTTGCTGTCTTGCTGAGTGCAGACCTGCTGTGAGCCTGTGACTGAGACACTGAGTCAGTGAGTGTGAGTATGTGAAGTGAGTGTGAGGTATTGAGGTACTGAGGCTGCGACTGCGAGCGGTGACTCGGTGAGGAGCAGCTGTTATCGAATTTTTTTTTTTTTTTCTTTGGGCTGGGTATGGGAGATATATATATACCTAAGGGTTTTTAGCCCAAAATCTTGTCTAGGCTCAAGCCCATACAGCCTTCTATGTCGGTCCGCCCCTGCATAGAGCAACGATGGGGAACCATTGCAGTGTGGCCATAACTCGGGAGGAAGAAGGGGAAATCGAGTAAAAATATGAACATCCACTCGTCCAAATGACTATATAGAGATCACTGTCTCACTTTTTGCTTTAACTTTTACTTTGATCTGCCAATATATATTTGTCAATACGTGCAATAAAATATGTAGTACAATAACTTTAATCCATCAATAAAATTTATTATATAACACTAGCATGGAAGTACATAACTCTTCTTTCCCATTTTGCATGTCTCTAACTTACCTTCGTAGGTACCAATTCATCTAAGATAACTTTACTAACTTCTTAGTGCTCAAACCCCAATTCTCCACCGAATACTTTATCAAATTTTCTTACTTAATACATTTGGAACAATTGTGGTCAATTGGTATCATGGCAGCATTGACAAATTGAAATTCAAACAACATATATTGAAGCACCATAGGGAAACTAATTAAACAATTTCCAATGAAGCTCAAAATATCTTTATTTTCCAAAATGGAGTTTAACCAATGGAAAATTCTTTTATAACATCGAAAAATGGATTTGAAAGTAAAATGAAGCAAATACGTATTGCTCAAAACGAACTTTAAACAAGGGAAGAAGGTCAAATACATATTTTGAGAATGACCAAGATTTCCAAGAGTTTGTCTTACCAATTTTGACATTTAAAACATTTGCAAAACACTTTCAAAAACGTTTCAGAACACAGAGTTCTGATACCAAGTTTTTCTATGGCATCCTAAATGAGAGGTCTCACAGTGCTGCGACTTTGAGCTAACTAGAAACCAACATGCCAATTATGACTTCAATTCCCGATACCCATCAACTCGAAATCGTAAGGCCTTTAGGGTTTAAGTTGTTGGTTTGTAAAGTATTTTCTAGAACAAATCATTCAAGCAACCCAAAAACATAAGCGGAAGTAAGAATAAACAACGGGCCTTGGGCTCACAAGCAGGACCCAATTTGAGTTAAATGTAACTAGGTTGCTATATAGAAGAGAGACGCGCCCCAGAGTTACGGATCTCTCAAATTAAATATGTTGAGAAGTAGGAAACAAATAATTTATTAACTTTAAAATTCAACCAAGAGCATTACGACCTTGAAAACAATGATAGTAGTAAACATGTCAAGCCAAACCACGTGCCTCCATTATTTGCTCCTCGACTGTTAGGTAGTAATTATGAACCTAATTTTACAATTTTGCTTGACCTTTGTGTTTATTTGTATATATTTATTATGTTTTCCTTATCATGTTAGGAAATGATGGAGAAGCATGGAAATGCACTTAAAAAGTCAATCTTAGCACATTTTCCTACTCCGGCTAGGAGAAACCGAGCTAGGCAAGGAGGGAGGAGCGTTAGCTTGGACCAATGAACTCCAAATGTGCTGAAACTTTCCAGATCTATTATAAACATCCTAAGGATCATTTATTATGAATAGTACAAGAGCTAGTTCGGAGTGGAAGGCCTTCAAAAGATAGGTCCAAGTTTCTGACGAAAAATGCAAAACCGGCTGTAGGGATTTCGGCAGCATTTTCGGCCAAACCACGGTGACCTAAGCTCTGAAATTTTACTAAGATGATCTAACTTATCGAGGAACATTTGCTATGAAGAAGCTGAAGGCCAATTTCGAAGTATCAGTGGAGATTCAATTGAGTGAAGAAAGGAGAAGAAAGTGCACAAACGGACGAAAAAAAGTCAATGGAGGTCAACGCCAGATTCCTGCGATTGCTGGCCAAAAACTCGCGAGTTACTCAATTAGTCGATATACAATCTTGACTTGTCAAAATTTTGAGCCCTCTGGAACTCCTTTTTCATATACCAAATTTTGACTAATCGAATCCCCTATTTTCTCAAACTTCAATGTGTTCTTACTTTTAATGCTTATAGGTGTTTATGTCTCATAATTCACATTCAAGTTCAAATACCTCATCTATAAATTCAAGATACTCTACTTCATCATTTTCAAGCACACCAAGTGGGGATCACATATCTATTGATCAAATCCTTGAGGATAGTGGTGAAGAAACTCAAGTACCGCCAGAAATTCTAGATCACATAAAGAAATTGGCAGAAGAGTTGCAAGCTAAGATAGATTGGATACCCAATTTAGATGAACCACGCCCCATGAAGGAGTACAAAATACCAACAAGTTCCCAATCATCCAAGTTGCATTTTGCTTCTATTATGTGTTGTTACCTCTAACATAAAACTGTAGACTATTGCAAACTTATCTCTTTTCTTTGGTTTGTCGAATTGTGAACTATACTTATTCCTTTAGGTATAGATGAAGCCAACTTCCGCCTTCAGCTCTTCCCATTTTCATTGAAGGACAAAGAGAAGAAATTGTCGTACAAGTTACCCCCAAGAAGTATCCATCTTCGGAAGAGATGCAAAGGGTCTTCCTCAAATTCAACTTCCTTCCACACAAGTCCAATTCAATGAGGAATGACTTGATGAACTTCCGAGAGATACCAAATGAATCATTCTATGAAACTTGAGAGAGATTTAACGATATAGAATGACGTGTTCCTAATCATGGTCTCTCTAGGCTAGCGATTCTAAGTGTCTTCTGCACCGAGCTTTCACAAGACAGAAGGAGAAGAGTTGACAATACTTGTGTGGGATGTGGTTCTTGATCCTCATCGATTTCATGTGTGACGTCGGCTTCTGGTGATTTTGAGACGTATGGTGTTGCTGACTGATTAACCAATCAAGTTCAAATCTATTGGGGTGTCCAAAGTTTGGGACTTTCGGGGTGGTCAAGGTGGCGGGGATCGTTGGTTATGTTGTACATGCGACTGGTGTGCAAACGGAGTGGTGACTGGCCCAGGGTTAGGCCAGTCCCATTTGGGCTTTGGGCTTCACTGGGCTGCTAAGGTTTTAGTTGTTTATTTCCAATAATTTTGTTTTTTTTTTTAGGGAGCTATGCACTTTTTGTGCACTCTATATGTTTTGTTCTAGGCTTGCTAATTTTAGTTAACGTAAATAAGCGTCGGATGTTCAATGTTTGGACATATGCTTATGTACCACATCTTCTTGTTCTATCTGTAGATGGCAGCAAAATGGCATGTCATGACCATTTGGGCTCGAGATGATCTTTATTAAAAAAAAACAAAAATTTGTTATTTGTTTTACTTCAGATCTAATTATATCGGTCATATTATTTGAATGGGCAATTTTAACACAATGACACAATAGAAAAAAATCTGAATTCGCTTACTTACACACACCATTATTATCTTTTTTTTATATTTTGATTTGTCAATCACACGGTGTCCTCAAAGACTTCCTAGGTCCAGAGACTAATCTGTGCTCGGCGGATCTTTTCAGAACGCTTCCTCCCCCCTGCCCACCAAGAATATATTGGGATTTAACTCCAATAAGCGTCGGCGGGATTCAAACCCGGGTGTGGGGGTTCCACACCTGGAGGCTCTTACAAACTCGACCACCTGTAGTGGTTACTATAAATCCCATCTTATTATGTGCATAGACTTAGGGTTAACTACTTGAATTCACGATTATGATTTATGTGCATAGAGTTGGCAATTCAATAAGATTTTGGCAACTACCTAGGTACGACACCGCAAAATATTATGTGCCCAATGTCTTTAGTCAATCATGTCGATCTAAAACATTCTTTGTAATATGTGGTGAGTTTTTCGGGTTAAGTAATACTATGTGAACCACCTTTTTGGATACTACATGCATCTCATCTTATAGGGCAACTGATGTGACATAGCCGTGTCATTTAATGAAGTTCTCTGAGATGTTGGATTTTGTTCTACATCAGGTGTCACATAAAGTGAGATGCAGGTGACAACCGAAAATGTGATTCACCTAACATTACTTAACCTAAAAAGTTCACTGCATATTATATATGAAGAATAAAATAATAATTCGTGGTCCCAAATTAACATAATTGACTTGTACACATAATATTTTGCGGTGCCGTACTTAGGTAGTAGCAAAATCTTATTGAAGTAGTTAACCCCAACTCTATGCACATAAATCATAATCGGGAAAAACAATGTTTGCGGCCAGCCCATAGATAGTGCCAGAGCAGGACTTCAATCTTAATCGTACACGTGTGATATCAACTCAGATTTGTTGCTTTGTGTACGTTGGTAGGTTAGTAATTTTTTCATTCGTTCGTTTCGCTAATTACTGTACCCTAAACCTTGATTAGAAACAGGATTAACAAGACCCTTCATTAATTGATTAATTTCGTTACATAAATATTCATTCTTTCTGGAATGGTCTGATCTATAAATTCAATTACCAGCTAGCACTAGCATTCAACATGCTCAACCAATCTGTACCAAAGTTTTGAATTCCTGCCCAGCTATTATACAGTAATCCCTAAAGTATTCTATATAAATAGCATACGCTTTAGCATTCTTACTCACTACAGCACTCTCTAAAACTTGCTCAAGTTCTAGTCTCAACTCTGTAATATTCCCTTTCGTTATGGCTTGCTCTAGGGCTTTTATTCTACTCTGCGTGGTGGTGGTGTCCATGGTGGCACTGTTGTTAGGCGGAGCCAAAGCAACCATAACCTGCAGTCAGGTGGTGAACGGGCTGACGCCGTGCATTCCCTACTTGGAAAAAGGTGGGACACCTGCCTCAGGTTGCTGCAGCGGGATCAAGACCCTCTACAGCACGGCACACACCACCGCTGACCTCCAGGGCGTTTGTAACTGTTTGAAAGAAAAATTCAGCGGTATTCACTACAGCAGCAATAACGTCCGCTTTGCTGCTGGGCTTCCTGCCAAGTGCGGGATCAAAATTCCGTACAAGATCAGCCCCTCCACCAACTGCAAAAGGTATGTAAAGAAACACGATACAGAATCTCCATATTATGTTTATAAAGTATAAACTGCACGTACCTGCATGCATATCTTAGGGTAACTGATTTTTGTATTCGCATTAATGCAGCATCAAGTAAGAGCTAGGGTTTCTGAAGACGCACCATCTGCTTAATTTCCTCTATGTATAATAAATGGGTGGTGTACGGGGTCACTATTCTGATGATGGTTTCAGCAGAACGTGTTACTCTAGTAGTTAAATTAGGTTCCAGACCAAAAAAAAAAAGTTGATTAGTTCGTGTTATCTACTTTGTTGTACTTTGCTTTCTGTACTAATTTCTTGGTTGGACACTTGGACTATGTAATATTTTACAATCTATCGTCTCCTCTTATAGAAAGAGGGATCGGCTCTAATAAATTCAATTTCATTTTCTTTAACTTTAATTTGGAGTTCAAGTTGCTGGCATATTGGAGTATGTTGAAGAACTGATCGGTTTTAATTAAATTCAAATCACCTAATTTGTAGCTACTCACTGGTAGGTTGATCATACTAGATGTAAGCTGTTTTAAATTCTCGGCGGACTTGAGGCTACTAGTTATGTTGAACCTACTTGCATTTAGGTGATAGAGTCAACTTAAACAGTTAAACTTGTGCCCGATATAAGTCCAATTCTATATAATTAATCTATGTCTAATTGTTTCTTTGTTTAGCTAACTAATGTACTCTAAACCAACGATTAGATACTGGATTCATATTTCTGACCATGCAACCGAGGATATATCGCCAGAAAGTCTTTCACAATTAAATAGAGATATGTAGTTGACATGCAGTGTAGAAGTCTGAATCCAAGTACTTAGTTTTCTTAATGCAAAGAAATCAATCGATTATTTAATTAGGAAATGGGGTAGTTCTAACACTATAACAAATTTCCCCAAAGCACACTGATTTGAATTAGTATTGGGACAAAACAGCTAATGCCATTAGCCACTATGCAGCAACTAATGAGATATCAGTCCCTTCTATTGCAGGTGCTATTGGGACAAAGCACACTGATAAAACATCAGTGTCATACCAACACCCAATGCAGCAAACCACCTTTTTCTTTCCCACTGTTATTGAATCAGTGCGTTTTCTCAATGCCACCAATATCAGTGGCAAAACTAGGAGTATATATATATATATATATATATATATATATATATATATATATATAACAATTTGGTCTAGCTACAACCATGTATTTCTAAAATGTACAGTACAAATCGTATACAATTTCAAATAAAATACAACATTAACAAAAAGCTAACTTAAATCTCTTCATGTTCCTCTATGGCTGCATCTGGTTACATCCAGCAACTATGCTTTCTGTCAGTTTCATAACTTTTATGAGAACATTGCAATTCCACCCTGAGATACAAAAAGTATATTATAATTTAATAACCTGGATGTTAGTATTGAAATTGAAATGTCTTCTACTTTACTGTTAAGTACTGATAGGCGCATTTTAATGTGATATTTTAAATGTTAATTCCTCACATTTTGCTTAGTTATTCCTTAACGAATCGATTTTTAACTTAATTTCTAATTTTAGGTACATTGGAGTAAATGAAGAAGAAATGAGTTTTACGTCCATAATTACCTAGAAATGATGGAGAAGAATGAAAATGCACTAAAAAGTCAACCTTGAATATTTTCTTACTCCGGCTAGGAGAATCAGAGCCAAGCAAGGAAGAAGGAGCGGCCACCTGACCAAATGAACTCGAAATGAGCTGAAACTCTCCAGATCCATTCTAGACACCCAAATGATCATTTCTTATGAAGAGTGCCAGAGAAAAATATGAGTGGAAGGCCTTCAAACAATCAGCCCAATTTTCTACAGAAGTAAAACCGGAAAACTGGACCTGTAAGAGGTCCAGCAGCATTTCCGGCCCAACCACATGGAATAAAGCTCTGAAAATTTGTCAGGATGATCTACACTCATAGTGGAACATTTTTTATGAAGAAGTCGAAGGCTCATTCTGAAGTTTTGATGGAGAAATAATTGAAGGAATAAAGGGGAAGAAACTGACCTGAAAACAGCTCAACACCACATATTCATGTTTCCCACCCATATGAAGAAAGCATTTCTTTTTCCTTGGATACATTTTTCTACCCTAAAAGATCATCATCACTTCCACATTTCTTCACCTTCATGCTTTGCTTTCATCATTACCTCATCTTTTACATATTTTACAAACCACTCTCATACTCCACTTTCATTATTTTTCTTCATCTCATCATTTCACTCTTCTTTTTCTTCCCTATTTAAACACCTTCTCCTCTCACTCTCAATCACCAATTTCTGAATCCATAACACCATATTCCTTCATCCATTTCATCTTCTTTGTCTCTCCATTTCCTTTCCATTTTCCTTCTTCATTCTCTAGTTTTAAGTTTCTGCATTTTCAAGCAAGGAGAGGAAGAAGAAGAAGGAGCCGTGAAGATCATATCCTCCATCATCCACCTTGAAGGCTTGCTTCCAAGATTCAAGATCCAACCATCTAGCTCTCCATCTCCATCTCCACTCACGGTGTAATTCGTTCCTTTTCCTTGTAACCTTTTTGGTTTCCTTGTTTGAATTCATATGAACTTGTTTCTAGTTAACAATAATGTTTAGGGCAAAGTTTAAGCCCAATTTCTATGTTTAAATAAAGTTTTCGAATTCTATAATTGTGATTCTAAGTTGCTTATGTGAGTTTTTTCGATTGAATTTGCTTGATAGAAAACTTTTATATGTTTATCTTATTTGGGTCGACACTTATAGGATTTGCATGTAATTGGTGCTAGGTTTAAGAACATGAAATCGACTTTTCGTTTTGTGTAAACTTGAATCAAAAGTAGTAAAGGTTCTGGACAAGAATCGAATTTAATTGAAGAGGATTGCAATTAGGTGGACTTTTCCATAACTAAGTTGTACACTTGAGTTGATAGCCTTTCTCTATGTCTAATGCATTGAACATGTCATGATTGACTAGCTTTCTAGGGCTTGATTGCATGTTTGATAGAATTAATCTAGGTGCTTTCGCTTAGGTTAATTAGCATTGAAAAGTAAAATATGGGAAATCATTTGCTTTCGAATGTTTCACATGATCAACTCCTCTCTCATGACTTGGAAGAACAATTATAGGGTTTGAATCGAATTTACATGGAATTGGTTTTGATCTTTGTTCCTTGCGATCCACCCTTGTATATATGTTTTTACGTTTTCTTTATTTTATTTATTTTAATTTTAATTTTAAGAATCCTAATCCCCCCCTTATTTGTGTTTACTTGTATATATTTATTCTTTATTTTATTCTTGTAAATAATACTTTATTATTTTAATTCTTTATTTGTTTATACAATTGTATATATTTATATTCTTTATTTTATTTTTGTAAATAATACTTTTCTTTATTTGTTTCACAATTACAAGTGTACCCTCAATCCCCGGAATAGAACGATCCCTATTTGCTTATACTACTAACGATATTTCAGGGTTAAATTGTGCGCTCCCAAAGGCGCGTCAAGTACTAGTCTCTTAAGATGGATAGCAAAATCTGCACTGATTTAACTATAAAGAACTACCCATATTTCAATTTGATGCAACAGTGCAGAAACAATCTTTAACAAAATATGTAAAACCAACACAAGGCAGGATTAATTGACAGAAGTGAACTGAAAGACAGCCTAGACTAGCCCAGTCCCCTATACAAATTAAAACACACACACACACACACATAATATATAAATATTAAGTAGCACAAGTGTCCATAACTCAAGAGAATTAACATTCAAAAAGAGAACAGTTCTACATGCCAAAATGAAAGAGCTGTGTTGTTCTAGATACTTGATGCTAGTCACAAAGCCTGAAGAAAGCTTACCCAGTGCAGATTCTTATGACTTGTTAATGTGGTCATAAGCAGTATCTTGGTTGTAAGGTTTGAAGCCAGATTATATATCTTCCTGGTGGTTACAAGATTATCCATATCACCACTGAATGCAAGGTTTGGTTCCAAGTCTATGCAAGGCCTGTGGCCGCAAGGTGCAGTAAAGCAGATTATTTATGACCTGACAGATCAATAATCAATTATTTATTAAGAAGTTATGACCTGACAGATCAATAATCAATTATTTTCAGAAGATTATCATCCAGTAGAGATGGGGAAATTGAAATGGCTTCAAGCCAGTATATCTACTGATAATATATGAGATTACTGAAAAAAAAATGTTGAGAGTGTAAGCAAAAGAGGTCAATTGAACCGCGAGCTGACACAAGTGACATTAAAAAAAGTCAGTCGTGTGTAGAGTAAATTTCCAGAGATTTATATTTTTATTAGCTGTATTACCATAATTTCAACCATCAAATCCCAAATGGTCCGGTGATTTTTCAAAGTGATGATATGACAAGACGAGTGGGAAAGTGAAACATAAACAAAACATAGAACCAAACATGTCTGCATACCTTCTTAAAGAAACTTGAATATGAATTGTCCCAAACGAGTTTGTAGTTTCCAACTTCGCACGTGCAGAAATTCCCCTACAAAATATTTTCATCAAGAGACTACTTTTTTGGGTACAGAAAGTCAAGAGACTCGTACGACAACTTATGAGAAGAAATATTAAACTTACTTGGTCAGACTCGTAACGTTTGTAAGGTAAAATGAGCTGCAGTAACCGTCAATGCCCTAGGATAGTTACAAGAAAGCAAATCAGTTAAAACCAATAAAGCAATGAAGGCAGTACATTATAACATTCATGTAATCATGGCTCATCTTCCAGATTTCTCCCCACATGCATTTGTATACTCCACACTAAATCCAATATCCTGACCATAGACATCAATCTTCAGAATTTCTCATAAAGAAGCATATGGAGTTATTTTAATAATTGGAACATATATCGATATTATAATGCATGATATATCATCATCAATGGTCTGAACTCAAAGATAATATACATTCAAGAACTACTGAAGTACTATCAAACATAGGGGTTTGGGTGATTTCTAAAGGTCCTTCACAAGACCAATAACACATATCATTCATAATGTATATCAGAAGTAGATATTATCGCAGAAATAACTAAAAGGCATCTGTTCAAAACAAGGATGATCCTGTCAGAATAAAGAGATGAATAAAAAGATAATCTTCACAGGGAAATCATTACACAACCACGAAGCCAAATTTCCTGGAGAATCTGAAAAGCGAGCACTTTTTTGCTATGTTCAACCTCATAGTACTCAGAATGGCAACCTTGGGTAAAACAATGACCACAAAGTGAATATTCTGACCTCTAACATCCTTACACAATCTTCATTCGGTTTAAAAATTGTCATTTCATCAATAACTTTTGTTGGACTCATTACCAATCTCATTCCAAACAAACAAGGCATACAAGAAAATAGCATGAGTCACACAATGGATAACTACATGAAACAAAGAAGGCCAGAGCATTCACATCATAGATTAAAGAATACTTTATCAGGCTATGAAAGAAAGAAGACACATTCACTGAGGAACGTAATGAAAGTTAGGAACAATACCAAGTTTATCTTCCCTTGCACAAGCGAAAAATCCCAAGCACTATACGAATTTATCGAGTCCTGAAGACTAAGCGGCTAGGGGTAAGATCAAGAGAGAAATTAAGAAACAAAGTTGAAGGCTTCAAACGGAGAGTCGTTCTTCTCAAGAATTCCTCCTTGGCTTGACTATAACGTCGTTTGGACCTCAACGCAGAGCTTGGAAGCACGTCAATGGCGGCATCGAGTTCTTTGCTGAGATTGAAAATGGCTGAGAAAAATCTAGATCTCGTTTAGGTTTGGATTTAGAGAGAAGAGGGGAGAAACCTCTAGATCTAGATCTAAACGAGGAGGCGCCGCGTGCAGATTTCAGAGCCACGGGGCAAGAAGTCGCGGCCTACAAGGGCCTCGAGCACACTGGACTTGCCGCTACTCTGGCTGCCGACAATGGCGACCTGAGGGAGCTCGATGGTGGATTGGGAACCGAGCTGCGCGAAGATGTCCTGGAGCTTGTTCACTATGGGGATCACTGAGTTTCCAAGGGGCGAATTGGAGGATGAAGGAGAAGGCGGTTGCGGTGGTGCCACTGAGGGCTCGTCAGCCACGGCTGGGTGGATCCTACTTTTTTCTTTCTGTCAGTGCAGCCACATATGAACAGTGCTTTAAAGTAAGAATACTATTCCTTCTTGAGACCATCAACAGTGACATAGGGATTAAACAATTATTTACTTGTGTGTACTGTATATATTAGACACTGATGATCAGTGAGGGGAAAAAAAACTCACTGATGTTTTATATCAGTGTTATACTATTCATTTTGGGACTGATGACTCTTTGATGGCTAAAAAAAGGGCGCTAATAGGGAAATTTGTAGTAGTGTAGTGATAAATAATGTACGTACTCGCACTAGATAGATGTACTTCTGATGTTAACAGTGCATGGGGAAAAAAATAAAGCAAATCGATATAAGAATGTAAAAGCCTAAAAATAATACATATCCAATCGTTGCTAAATAATACTCCTAGGGGTGAGGTGATTTCACCCCCTTGCAGGTATCCGCAAGAACAGACTCAGAAGTGTTAGACATGGCCCGGAATTATTAGCACGATCTTCATCTACAAATAGGAGAAATACCTACGAAACAGCGCACAAAGGCTTGTAGGGTCGTGGCTTTGGCAAAGAAACCCACAAATCATTTTCAAACGTGACTTGCTTTTCACATCTGACATATGACGGGCCCCATTTCTTTATATAATATGCTAGTGGCTGCGTTAGTATTATATTTTTTTTTTGTATAGACACAGTTGTGCTGGGTAAAAAAAAAAATTGTTTAAAGAGAATTCTCACACGGTTGTTTAAAAAATATGGTATAGACACAGTTGTGCTGGGTTTAGGCCTCATCATATGGCCCTTGGGCCCTAAGCCCGCCCGGCCCGGCCCGACCCTTCCATTAGGGCGGGCCGGCCCAACCCTTTCTCAAATAGGGTAGGGTAAGGGTCATGCAAATGAAACCCGGCCCTACCCTACGGCCTGGCCCGGCCCTAAAATTTATATTTTATTTTTATTATTTTTCTATATTACATATTTACATAAAAAGAAATAAGAAATATGTTATTTTAGAGAATGGGTATTAGATTGAACATTTGAACCCAATTAATTTATGTAAATCTAATTTTTATATCATACACTCCAAAGAGAATGGACACTAATTTTTTTATAAATCTATATTTATATATCATACACTCCAAAGAGCAACCTCTATCAATTCAAAGAAAATGAGAAAATCAACCGTTGGATGTGATTATTACAATAAATTATGAGTGTGGTTAAAAATTTAGTCAATTTCACCATAGTTTCGAACCCGATCGGATTGGTCAACCATATTCACTTGTATGTTTTCTTGGTTGACCGATGGCGTGACAACCGCAAAACGTGCTAATTATGCAAATGAAATGCATATTATGGAGGCAACTTGGCAAGGCCGGAAAGGTGGCTTCCCGGCGGCGGATTTGCGACTTCCGGATACCGTAGCGTAGCTTGAACATAGGGCTACAAGATGCAAGTAGCGGTTGGGCCTCACCATGGCTTGTGGGTGTCCCAAAGAGGGTGTTAATTATGCTTGGTGAGATAGCAAACTAGTCATGCTAGTAGGTATCTACAAGTCCCCGAAGTCCCCAAGTAAGAGGAGCTTCTTGGTTGGGGAGTTATACACATGATGTCACCAAGCATAAGTAACCGGGCGGTACGGAGCCCCTACAAGTCCCCGAACTCCGTAAGCAAGAAGGGACTCATTAACCTGCACAACAAAGGCAAAAAAACAGGCATACGTAGAATGCTCGTTGCATTGGGCAACAAATGTGAGTTGCATTGATATGCGTTGGCATATATGAACGTATGGGGTGCGTGATACATGGTCGTGTGAGCATATGGATTGCATATGATAAATGTGTGACTCGCGCAAAGAGACGAACGAAGTCGAGTTTGACGGGGTTACACTCGTGAGATGTAAGTTGCATAAGTGCCACGAAGGTACGCATTTGTAACTCGTGAACGATGACCGCGCGTACGGTTTGTGTCTGTTTGGTTTTCGGTCGTATTAATGGAACGCGAAAAGAATTTGATTTGTCGCGGTCGGTAAACGACAAATGGTAGAAAAATTCAACGTTCCATTAACGTGTGGTGTGTCGAGTAGACATGAGCGTAAAGCTCGAGGATTGTCAGGAAGGCATGAGCGGAAAGCGTGTGAGCGGGAAACTCGGGGTTGCCGGGAAGGCATGAGCGGAAGCTCGTGGGTTGCCGGGAAGGCATGAGCGGAAGCTCGTGGGTTGCCGGGAAGGCATGAGCGGAAGCTCGTGGGTTGTCGGGGAGGCATGAGCGGAGGCTCAAGGGTTGCTAGGGAGGCATGAGCGGGAAGATCGTGGGTGCCGGGAAGGCATGAGCGGGAAGCTCGTGAGCGAAAGCTCGTGGGTGCCGGGAAGGCATGAGCGGAAGCTCGGGGTGCCGCGAAGGCATGAGCGGTAAGCTCATGGTGCCGGGAAGGCATGAGAAAAAGCTCAAGGGTGCCGCGAAGGCATGAGTGGTAAGCTCTTGAGCGGAAGCTCGTGGTGCAGGGAAGGCGTGAGCGGGAAGCTCGTGGTGCCGGGAAGGGGTGATCGGTGAGCTCGAGGGTGCCGCGAAGGCGTGAGCGGTGAGCTCGAGGGTGCCGCGAAGGTGTGAGCGGTGAGCGGAAGCTCGTGGTGCCGCGAAGGCGTGAGCGGTGACCTCGAGGGTGCCGCGAAGGCGTGAGCGGAAGCTCGTGGTGCCGGGAAGGCGTGAGCGGTGAGCTCGAGGGTGCCGCGAATGCGTGAGCGGTGAGCTCGTGAGTGGAAGCTCGTGGGTTGCAGGGAAGGCATGAGCGGGAAGCTCGTGAGCGGAAGCTCAAGGGTGCCGGGAAGGCATGAGCGGTAAGCTCGTGAGCGGAAGCTCGTGGTGCCGGGAAGGCGTGAGCGGAAGCTCGTGGTGCGGGGAAGGCGTGAGCGGTGAGCTCGAGGGTGCCGCGAAGGCGTGAGCGGTGAGCTCGTGAGCGGAAGCTCGTGGGTTGCCGGGAAGGCATGAGCGGGAAGCTCGTGAGCGGAAACTCAAGGGTGCCGCGAAGGTATGAGCGGAAAAAGATCGGCGATGCCGCTGAGGCACAAGCGCGAAAGGTTAGGCGGTGCCGCTGAGGCACGAGTGCGAAAGCCTGGCTGTTGCCGCTGAGGCGAGAGGGTGAAAGCTCGGCGGTGCCGCTGAGGCACGAGCGCGAAAAAGTTCGGCGGTGCTGCTGAGGCACAAGCTTGAAAGGCTCGGCGGCGCATTAACGGGTAGCTCGAGGTGATGCCCTAAGGCATGAGCATGACCGTTGCTAATTATGCTGGGCTATATGTACAAGTCCCCGAAGTCCCCAGTCAAGGAGGGTGTTCTTGCGGGTTGATACCAAAGCGTAGCTTTGTGCCGTATATCAAGCATAATTAGTGCGAGTGCGTCGTCCAACTAGAATTGGTCGGAGCGAAAGATTTTGCCCTTTCGGGTGGGCCCCTGCTAGGCCCTACGAGGAGTCCCCCACTCCTGGCTATAGACCTCCGGATGGTCGGAAAATTGTTTGATGAGGGGAGCTGCGCGGAGCAGAGGGTGTTGGGTAGCGAGCCCAATCTTTGGTACCCAAGCGTCGGGGTTAACTGCCGGATCAATGGCTGCCGTGGGCTGTGTTAACTAGTCCCTTTGCTATTTCTCAGAGGAGAAACTTGACTGCAATGCCGCGTAGCGGTCATTGTCATTATGAGGCGTTGCCTTACCGCTTGGCGGTTGGTCTGAATGAAAAATGATAAATACATAGGGCAAGTAATAATATTTTGTTCGAGTGCCCCATGTTTATTTAATTGAGTTGCAATTAAAAATAGAAGCATGGCATATGTATATAGCATGTACTTGTAATGTGGATGCTAATATCATTTTTGCATTTTTGTAGATATGCTAAAGGATCATTGAGATCGGTATGTGAAGCATGGCATATCTAGTACGTGAGATCTAGAAAGTGTTGCCAAATCTATGAAATGTTGTAGGCATGCTTAAAAGTTATGGAAGCATGTAAATATATATCAAGTGTGATATTCTATAAGCATGCTTAGAAGTAGTAAAAGCATGGTATTGGCATGGCGGTAGCTCAAATTGAAAGAGCGTAAAAGATAAGATATAGTTACTTATCTTATGCCGCTTTGGAGCGAGTTGGATTTGGGAATGATGTAAATACCCAAATCATGTTGGAGTTGTTCCAAGCATGACGCTCCTTCGCTTTGGTGGATAAAGTGCTCGGATAATGTACGTCAACGCGTGGTTGCGGTTTGCATGGTTGATGGAAATAGTTGAATTTCCTTGAAACGAAATAGGTGATTAATATGTGTATTTGTAAAATCAACATCAATAATTTGCGTAGGTACTTTGATAAAGTTTTAAACAAAGTGTACAAGCAAATGTTGTTTCATTTGTGGGTTCGTACTATGAACTTTGAAGTTTGGAGTGAATAGCTCAATTGTATGGGCGAAATAAGCAAAAACCCATTTGAATGTGTGGATAGTATTATGAGCATGGTAACATGTGTAGCAATTAAGCTATAGTTGTGTGCAGGCGTATAGTAAACATGTAGCCAAGTGCAATTATATGTGCCCTTGCTTTATGAATAGACAAAGTGTTCTGTGTGAACAAGGCGTCCAAAGAAGAAGTTATGTATTTGTATGTGGTATACAAACATTGTAGTTGATACGTGTAGCATAGACAAGAGCATATACGTGTGCATGATTATGATGTTGTGTCATGCTATAAGATAGACATGGAAAGCTGCAGCAAGTCATTTATATGGGGAGCCACCTATAGCGTCAGAAGAACATGCAAGTATAGCGTATTTGACTATATATGTATAGTTATATATGTAAAGGTGACACGTTACTCAGCCTCTGCAACATGCATAATTGATAATTGAAAGGAGTTCCCATCTATAATTATGCATGTTGATAACTAGCTCAACACTAATTTGGTATGGGCCTATAGGTGATGTAAACGGCGCATGCGATCACTAGCATAAACATATATATGTGTGAAGTGTTTGTGTCGCCTAACTTATGCAGAAAGCAGAAGCACGTGGTGCTTGGTAGTATTTGACAATAATGGCATGAATAAGAAAGCTTATCTTTGTAAGGCCCAGTGGCAGTCGGTGCTCAAATTTTTTTTTCGAATGTGCTGCACCAATTAAGAGTTGATTGTTAACCCAGCCTTTGGGTGGGTCGACGACCGTCGGACTATGCTCGGAGATTGGCAGGGCGGTGGTTATTGCTTTGTATACCGCCAGCCTGGGTGTCCATAGTATATCTCTGGGTGGCTGAAAGCCTGAAATATTGAAGGGCCGCCCGGAAAATTGAAGCTCTGCAAGGGGTCGAAGCTCCGGGAGGATTAAAGCTTCGCTGGGTACTGAAGCTTTGCTGAGATTTAAGTTCCGCTGGGGACCGAATTTCCGCTGGGGATCGAAGCTTCACTGATGGCTGGGAGTGAAGCTTCGCCGCGTGCTGTCGCTGTCCGCTGGGCCTCGTTGGCGGAAGTTGCTGGGTTACCGCTAGGTGGCCGCTGCACATTCTGGAACTGCAGACATCGAGGTCGATGATGATGGGTGAATGAGAATGAGCACGAGAAGCCATCGAGCCTAGCGGGAGAGTTGCCGACTTGCCGCTGACGGGGATTAGCGGAGGAAAGTGCCGCTGATGGTGCTTAGCGGAGGAAGCTCGGGTCAGCGGTGGTGAAGTTTTTGGCCGGCGGAGGATGACTCGGCGGAGGAGCTTGGTCGGAGGTTGCCAAGCGGAGATTGTCTTGGTGGGCGGAGGTTTTACCGCTGGTGCTTAAGAGTCCGGCGAAGACCGAAGAGTCCGGCGGTGGCTGAAGAGTTCGGCGGATGCTCAAAGTGTGGCGGAGATTTGGAACTCAGCGGAGCGGAGCTCTTTCCTAGCGGAGGTTTTGCTCGACGGAGGCCTGGCTAGCGGAAGAGTTCAGCGGAGACCCTTCCGGCGATGAAGCTCAGTGGTGGTCGGTGGAGCGGAGAAGGATAGTTGGGCGGAGCTCAGAGCTCAGCGGAGATGGCAAACCTGGAGCTCGGCGGAGACTCGCTTGGCGGAGGCCTGCCGGCGGAGGTGAAGCTCAGCGGTGAACAGTCCAGCGGAGGCTTGGCTTGCTAGTAGAGGATGCCGGCGGGGGTGAAGCTCAGCGGTGAACAGTCCAGCGGAGGCTTGGCTTGCTAGTGGAGGATGCCGGCGGGGGTCCCCTGGCTGACGACTCTCCGGAGGAGGGCCTGGAGCTGCAACCTGGCGGATGAGTAGGCCAGCGGAGCATGAAGATAGTCCGGCGGAGCGGAAGAGAGCTCGAAGTTCAGCGAAGCGTTGGTGTTCGGCCGAAGCTGAAGTTCAGCGGAACTGAAGTCTGGCGGAGCCGGAGCCTGATGGAGACCACGGGTTCGGTCGAAGTTGGACGGAGCTGCAGTTGGTAGGAACTGGCGGGAAAATTGAAAATTGGAGGGGTGCCCAGAGAAGTTTTCTGGGTGTCTAGAGAATTTTTTGCCGCCCTTTTTTTTTTTTTTTAAAGGTTCAGCGTTGACTTTTGTGAGTTGGGCGTTGACCAAGCCTTAATTTGATATTTACCGAAGTTCATGGTACGTGACGAAGCCATCGTGTTGGCTTCCCACAGACGGCGCCAATGTTAACGTTAGTGATCCGTGGGATCTCTAGTTAGCTTTAGAGAGAGAGAGTGACACGAGATGTATAGTGGTTCGTCTCCCGCCTTAGCAGGAAACTACGTCCACTTGAATGTTATACTAGTGTGTTAAGCCTTGCGGCCTAACAAGATTACAAGAGATGTAATGTGATGCCTGTTTAAGTGGGAGGAGGCATTCCTTTTATAGGTGAAGGAAGCCATCTCCTTTACATTTTCTTAGATGTGGGACAAGCAAACAACTATTCTAGTATAGAAATGCATATTATGGAGGTAACTTGGCAAGGCCGGAAAGGTGGCTTCCCGGCGGCGGATTTGCGACTTCCGGATACCGTAGCGTAGCTTGAACATAGGGCTACAAGATGCAAGTAGCGGTTGGGCCTCACCATGGCTTGTGGGTGTCCCAAAGAGGGTGTTAATTATGCTTGGTGAGATAGCAAACTAGTCATGCTAGTAGGTATCTACATCAAGGTAGCCGAAACAAGACTGATGGAAGTCACTGCAGTAACAAATGTGTTATCCTTAATTTGTATATGTTTGCTTTCCCCAACCACTTTTTTGTCTGCTCCTTACTGATCGATGTAATTCTAATCTATTCTTCCATGGATGGTCAGCATGGATGGCAAAAGCCTTTGCAAAATTCAATCTTGATTTTACTCTGACACACATATAACCAACCATTAGTGATGTTTTAATTTCTCTAACTTTCACTCCTCTTGTACAACTACTGTGGTGAGATACAAACATTACTTTCAATCAATACTTTTGACAGTTCATGATCTTACATATATTACCAAGGATGAGTATTATTAGGTAATAATTGTACTATTGCACTAGGCATTATTGGAAAATATGAAATTTGTTTTTCCCAATCATGATTGCAGTCCCAATTTCATCCAAACGTTGAAATGGAAATGTTAAATCCCTTTCCATTCCAAGGTAGTTAAGGAAAGGAGTTCAATTCATTTTCCCTTTTTATGATTTCAGTCAACCAAGTGGAGCTGTAGATTACAATTAGGATTGCAATAGCATATGTATCATAATACTTGCAATGTATATAAACTGTACAATATATAAAAGAATCTCACATAATGCACTCGAATAATCCATTTTAGTCTTCTTCTGATTCCACCTCTAGTATTCTCTTAGGCTCCGTCTGGTTGGCAGGAAAGTCAAAATAGGAAGATGATTTATTTTCGTTTCCAAACTGATATGGAATGGAATAGGTTTTGGTATTTCCATATGAGTGTTTGGAACATTACTGGATATTAAATTATGGAATTTATTTTCTATTTCTATTGTAGTGTTTGGTAAGTCATAAGAATGAAATATAAAATTATAATTTTCAATAATACCCTTTTGCTAATTAAAGTACAAATATGACATCCACTTATACGGAATGTTGGCGAGAGAATATAAATTTTTTAGTGCGATAATTTATGTAAGTTAGCCTTTGACCTTGGGAAATGAAATTAGAATACCACCCCTTACGAGGTAATTCAATTCAGGCTTTATGAGGGAGTCAATTTCCAGTCAGATCCCATTTTTTATTTCGTTTCCAATCTCTAATTACAACCAAATGACATCTCTACTGGAAAATGAAATTAATTCTCATTCCATACCATGATTTCCTGCCATCCAAAGAGGGCCTTAGTGTGATGGGACTAATTTATGAGAACAAATCGTGTGTTAGGAGGGACCAAAATGTTGCATACATATCAGCAATGCAATAACAGTTTCTTCCATCAAGAAACGAACTGTTATTACCATTTAACTGCTATTTCAAACATATAACTACTTGCAATTGCCATGATTTGATTTCAAATCAATCAAATAGATTAAGTGTTTAACCTTACCTTATATACAAACTCTAACAAATACATTTACTTAAATATATCTGCAGTGGGGTACGCACAAGTGTGTTCGATTCTTGAGCTCCAAAATTGAAGAGAGCCAGGGAAAATATGAAATTTTCCACTTTCATGAGGGTCCCACCTTAGATGAGTTGGCATGTGACGTCAGCCGTTTTGACGACTCCATGTCTCCATTTCACGGTACACATTGAATAGTGCAAGGGTGTTTTATGTTTTGATGAAATTGAGAGTTTATGGATTTAATTGATTTTAGACCCAAACCACAAAATAGTAAACCATAATTAGCCTATATTAATTCATCCTTATTTCGAAAGCAAATGTACATGTCTTCCATGACCTAGAACCCATACTTACATTGCATGCAGTTAAAAGATACATAATTACGGCAGAACACTCTAAGAAGGATTAGAGTAGTATGCGGCTGGCTTATTTATGACGTAGAACCTATACTTTCATCGTACGCAATTAAAAAGATACATAAATAAATACGGCGGAACACTCTTAAGAAGGACTAGAGTAGTATGCAGCTAGCTTAGGTTGAAGTCACAAGCCGGCCAAACCTCATGAGGGGTTAGGCATCCTAGTAATTGCAAATAGCTGCTCCATAATTAAATTGTGCTACTCAACCATTGGAAATTCAATACATCTAAGTACAAACCTTGCTTATCATGGAGATTGTAATTTAACACATATTTCTTTTCGGGGGAATGACAACAAACCCCATGACTCCTTGATTGTTAATATAAGAGCATCTCCAACAGTAGAATTTATTTTTTAGTTAAATTTAGCTAAACTTGTGAATTATAGCTATTGATTTAACAATGTTGCTCCATCAATGATAGCTATTTGTAAGTGATATATTATGTTTCATTGAATCGTAAACTGACATGTGGACAAAAGAGGAGAGAGAAATATAACTTTTGCTTTAGCTATGTAGGATTTTCTAGCTAAATATAGCTAGCCAATTTAGCTAAAGTTAAATATAGCTAAGCTATAGCTAGTCTGTTGGAGCTGAATTTTGCTTCAAAAATAGTTAAATATAGCTAAAAATTAAATTTAGCTACTCTGTTGGAGATGCTCTAAGCTTCTGTGCCACAAGGGTTTCGGCAGTGGACCACGATATTTGGTTTCTGGACACAGTAGCCATATTTGAGTGTTGCGCGCACGACTATTTGGGGCATTTGTGATTTGTTTTAAAGGATTAGGGGAAATTGTGTTATGTAACAGAGATATTTTTTTTTTAATGTAAAAGAGACTAATTGCTTTGGGTTGTGTTTAGTGCTAGCTTATAAGTACTAAAATAAGGCCCTGTTTGAGATTGTTTCATTTTTAAAAAAATTAGTTTTTTATCTGAAATTTTAGATTTTATTTTTGAGATATTTTCACAAATAGTGTATGAAGTATGAATGATTCTACAGTTTGGTGTATAAACTTTGAAAACTAACAGATTGGTGTATGAACTTTGTATTTCAACATCATTTTGGTATATCAGGTTAACACCGTTAAGTTTTTGCATGCAAATGTTAATGGAAAAGTTTTTTTTTTAACTGTTCTAGGGGATATTTAACGGAAAAGTTAACGGTGTACACTAAAGTAAAAGATTTGAGCAAAGTTGGTATACTATTGTGATATATATATGAAAGTTGGTATACCAAAGTGTAGAAATGACAATAGTTGGTGCATAGTTTGTGATGTTTTCCCTTTATTTTTTGAATAGAAGTTGATTGTTATTCAATAAATCAACAGCCAATTGGCCATAGCTTACAAAGCCTACATAAGCAATCCGGCAAGAAAATCCAGTAAAACATATCCAAGCTAAAACAAACTAATTAAAATAACTGAGAAGCTCACATTTACGCAAGTCTCCCCAAGCATAAGAAAGTTTCGTCTCCTACGGAACTAGCCCTCACCTGCCAGTCACGCAATTGTGGTACAAGCAAGAAACTAGAAACGTCATAGAAGACTCATAGAAACTTAATCACACCCAAACAGGCTTAAGACCCTAAGCAAAGCAACTAAACAATAGCTAGCTCCTTCCCTTGCGAGTTGGAGCTGATATTTGCACCAGCATTGTTACCTTCAACTTTCTCATTGCTCAAAGTACGCCTATGAAATTTTAGATTTTATTGTGTTTAGTAAATAAATAAAAAATAGTTTTAATTAAAAGTTATAAGTCACTTGTATCAAATTCTCGATGTAACCTAAAGGTTACTTTTAGAAGCTGGTTTCGATCAAAATACGCTCTCAAGTTGTTTTATGTACTAATAGCATTTTTAAAAGGTTGTTTACCAAACACGAAATTATTTTAATTCACAACTGATTATTCTCACAACACAGCAGTAGTAGTTTTTTTTTTTTTTTTTTTAAGTCACAGTAATATGAAACTAACCCTAAATGGTACACGTTAATATCGATTTTTCTTCCCATCCTCGTTACCTTGCATAAACTAGAATACAATTTTTGGTTGTCTCTAGATAAGACCAGCGAAGTCTATTGATTTAACCTCTTCTTCTTCCTCTAAAACCTACGTTCTTCTTCTTTCTCCAAGCATAGTACGTGCTTTCTTCCTTAATCTGAAGCTCGAGATATGCTTTTCTTTATCTAATCTTCAATTTCTCCGTGATAGTCTTTGTTATGGTATGATTTGTGTAAATTTCTCAATTTTTGTTGAATTGGAGTATGGATTGAATGGAAGAAAAAGAGAGCGAGGAGATTACATGTCCCAGTTTATCCCAATTCTATCACTTTATAATTTCGCGACACCTGTCTTCTCACTAACAGAAAGTTAACAGAGATAACGTTTCATTTAACCAAAAAAAAAGAAGTGTTGACAATGCTGTAACCCTATATCGGTGAGTTGTGACTTGTTGGTTCACTAACCTAACTAACACTGTAGAGGTCACGGGTTCAAATCTCACTGACATCAGGGATGGGGTAGGGTGGGAGTTACATTGTCGTCCAGAGTAAAAAAAAAAAAATTGTAACCCCATCGCTAACAAAGCTTCAAACCTTTAACTATGACTATCCAGAATTCTTATCACACCCACAACATATCTATATACATGGAAAGGAGAAGAGAATATCGAAAGTGTTGTGGATGAAATTCACAACGAAAATCCATTACAGATTTGATCGATCTATATCTCTTGCTCTGTTTTCTGGGAAGTGCATTTAGGATTTTGATCTGAGTTGTGCAGCTTTCTGTTTTAGTTGAATCAAATTGATCAAATTAGTATAGACCCAATTCGATTCACTCATTTTTCTCATATGGGTATGTCTTAGATCTTCAAAATAGTTGGTGGGATCTATGTGATAAGCTGAGTGACAAAACTTTCCTTCTCAATCTTCTGTTCTTGATCTGAATAGTTACTGATCAGATCAATTTGTGCTTGTGGTCTTGTGGAGAGAAAGGAGTCGGATGACATGAACATCAAAAACCCAAGTGAAGGCTTATCGGAAGAAGGCCAGAAGAGGACTTCTTTCGATAGCAGTACCTCCAAAACCCCTTTGTGGAGAGTGGGGCCGGTGTAGGTTTGATTACTGTGCGATAGTTTTTTTTTAGAGTTTTTTTTTCTTGGCCAAGTGATAGTGTTAACTCTTGTTGAGCCAAATGACACATGTCAAATTGTAATTCGTGGGACAGAGAGTTTGGGGAGTGTGGATTTCCTCCCAAAAAGAGACATTAAATCTGCGAGGGTCGATGAAATTTGTATGTTTGAAGCGTTGGATAAGGATATTTTTACAAACAGTGTATGAAGTATGGATGATTCTATAATTTGGTGTATGCTTGAATTTCAACATCATTTTGGTATATCAAGTTAACACCGTTAAATTTTTCCGTTAAATTGGACAATAAAATAAAAGATACCATGCAATTAAACAAAACAATCCCCAAAAAAAAAAACTAGCATTTCAATAATTTTTTGAAAGAATCTAGTATTTCATTTTGATCATTGATTTTTCTACTAACACTCGTTAGTTGTTCTTCTTCCTTTTTTGGACGATTATTGATATAATAGTTTATTATTATTTTTTTTGAAACGCTAGATAGTTTTTTTAATAAGTTCTTATGTTTTTCATCAGAAAGTTTTAATAGAGAATTTAATTTCTCTATCATTATTTCAGACATACAATTCTATTTGAGGCTTAAAGCAGGCTCTGATAATAACTTAGTCGGATCTAACCAATGCCCAAATAATCAAGATGTTTTTGTTCCTCTTCAAGAGATTCTTTAATAATTTTGATATCTTCTTCAACTTTGTAGATTCTTTCTAAATCCGGAAAATAATATTCCAATTTTTGGGAGTTTTTCTATCAAGCTTTGATCTAAAATCTTTTAGAGTTTTTAACCTTTTTCTTTCTTCTAACAATTCTTGGTTTGTTTCTCTGCAAAAAGTAAGCAGCTCTTTTCTAAACTTAACTGTTTACCTTCGAGTATTGATGATAGATCTAAAATTGCAATATGTCAAATAAACAAATTCAGAAGTATGGGCCTACTACGCTTTGCCAATTTTTTTTTTTTTTTTGGTAACTATTCTGGGGGATATTTAACAGAAAAGTTAACGGAGTACACTAAAGTGAAAGATTTGAGCAAACTTGGTAAAACATTGTGGTAGTTATGAAAGTTGGTATACTAAAGCGTAGAAATGTCAATAGTTGGTGCATGATTTGTGATGTTTTCCCCCTTGGATATTGTAGAATTGAATAGGGTTCATGAGGTTCAGCAATTTTTTTTTTTTATCAAGAAGAAACTTCATTAATAATGAACTAGTTACAATGATTTTGGGCAACATCTCTTACACAGAAATAGCAACTAGACTTCACACAGGAACTCTATAGACGGACTGAAGGAACCAAAGAGGCTCCGACTAAAAAAAACTTGCACAACAACTAAATGACATGGACACCAAGCGCAGAAGCAGTGAATCTTTGACACTCAACTTTGTCAACACTAACTGGCCAGTCAGAGTCCACCCGGCCTGCCTTTAATCGGTAAAATTTAGGTGAAGAAATGGTTTAGGTGACCAAAATTAGTGACCATTTATTACTCATATTTTATTATTTTTATATTTTATTGTATTAATTATGATTTGCATAACAACTTCTTATGGTTACATAAAGTTCATGAGAATCTTAATTTCTCATTCTATGAGAAAGAAAAAAAAAAAAAAAAATTGCGAACCAAATGAGGACTTACTGTACACCCAAAGCCGTGCATGTTTAGAAACTGAAATATATGGCCGGATTGATCTATGACTTAAGGTACAAGCTACTAGCATTTAACAAGGCCTTAAAAGATTTGCGCCGAAGTTTTGAATTCCTGGTAAGTGCTAACTACCCGTAACCAATCACCCATGAGTTTAAGAGCAAACTACTTTATATAAACAGCATCCCTAAGCCTCTTAGTCACCACTACTACTACTACTCTCTAAACACTTCGACTACTTGAACAGGTCTTGCTACCATTAACCACACAATACCAATGGCAAGCTCTGGAGTAGTTAAGGTGGTTTGCGTAGTGGTGTTGTTCATGGCGGCTCTGTTTTTGGGTGGCGCAAAAGCATTCTTACAATGCCCTAAATTAGTCGATGATCTGAAGCCATGCATTCCCTACCTCGAGGAAGGTGGGACTCCCATGGCGGTATGCTGCAACGGGATTAAGACCATCTACGACAAAGATCTGGCCACTCTCCAGGACATTGCTAAGTGTTTGGAGAAATTGATAACTGACGCATTCACCGGTACTTTTTCCAGACGTGCATCAGGGCTTCCCCGCATTTGCGGGATTCTAGGCTAAGTCCGTCGAAGATTAACCCTTCCTCCGACTGCAAAAAGGTATATCAAAATTCAAAAACGATAAATGAATCTCTTACATATATAAATTGTACATTCATGCATGTTAGTTTTGCTTATTACTTCTGTGATTCTGTTGCAGCATCAAGTGGGAGCTAGGTTTATGAATAAATGGGTGATTATATCGATAGCATGCTCAATTTCTTTTGCGGAATAAATGGTGTACGAAGGGAGAGTTGATCCACGATGGTTTCATTACGTGCATGTTACTATAATGGATTTCTCATTACGTGACTGCTACGTACGTCTAGATAACTTTCTTGCTAGTAGCCTAGCTATCATATTCGATTCGGTGTAATATTTGAATAAGATTTATGTCTCCTCCATATGTAGAAAATTTCCGTTCTAATAAATATATATAGTTTATTAGTTTTATTTCCACCGGCGGATCCACATAGTTGATGGGGAGGGTTCAAGCCCGCCCGAAAGTTTTGAAGAAAAAACATTTTCTATATATAGTATCAACAAAATGTTGTCGTCTTAATGTTGAAGCCCACTTGAAAATAATTAGGGACCAGTCTTCAGTCTCCTCTTTGTCCATTTCATTACTCATTAGAAATTGAGCACTCGTTTTCTTATTCTCTCACGTTTTTCACTCTCATTTCTATAGCCTATCAGTCACTGCTTGTTCTCTTTTAAATACTCTCACCTCCCACCATCCGTCGACGTCAATACATCCTTCTTACATTTGTACATAGTTGTACCGGAAAAAAAAAATTTGGGCCAAAAAAAAACACTTGAATATGTAGCCCTACCCCATTTTCAAATCCTAGATCCGCCACTGATTCAGATTATAGCTCAAACATGTTCTCTTTCGGAATAGTCAGCCTCAATCTCTGGTCCATCAACCATAAAAGAAATAGACTGAAACAAAATAAAATCCGACCAATTAAAGATGGTTTGGCTCAATTGGTTTATTAATTCCAACCTATGTAATTTTTAGAAATTTTTTTCTTTGTTCATACCTGGGAGGGACTAGTCTGTACCGGCAAGCCTCTTAAAAAATCCATAAATTATCTTTTTCCTAATAATAAATACCCAAAATTACAACAACAAAGATCTATACAAAACTAATCAAGGAGCAGTATATAGATAGGAGGGATGAAACTGCTAATAGGAGGGATATATATATATATATATATATATATATATATATATATATATATTAAGAAGTGAAATAAGGGCTAACCCCTTGCCCTTATTCAAAATTTTATTGATAAAAAGGAGGACGGACTAGGCCAAAACCACTCCTTGAAACAAAAATGAATACGGAAAGTACTTAGCAAACAAACATTAAGAAGCGGGGAACTAGGCTAATACCGCTCCTAATACAGCAGAGTGACAATGACAATAAAAATAAATGATACAAATTGGAACTCCAAGCAGGGACATAGCCAGGTTGCAAGTCAAGGGTGGGTTAATTTAAGGCTTGCTTACAAGAAATTTTTTTCTTTGTCGATAATAATTCAATAGATATTGAGACTAAATTTTAGAAGAAAGATTAATGGAGAATGTTGTAACTAAAGAAAAAAAGGGAGCATAAAATGTGGAAAGAGCAATGAAAAACAGACAACATTTGCATTTAAAAGAAGAAATTTTTAAGAAATACTAATAGAAAAGCAAAGGGAGGAGAAAATGGGGAAAGAGACAAAAAAAAAAGGAACTAAAGAAAGAAAATGATGCAAAAAAAAGTAGAAGAAAGATATGGGTTAATAACAAAGAACAGCCTAGGGGACTCGAGCCCATGTCAGAACTTTAGAAGGAGTTAAACAGCTTGTCACTTTGCCAACTGAACCAAAGCTTGTCACTTTGCCATAAACCCTAAAGTTAGAACCTTAATTAAATAGCACACTTATACTATCTAAAAGACTGGGGGAATTTTAGGTTGGGCAGTATCCCAATTAACCCTTCACTTGGCTTCGTCCCTGACTCCAAGTAAGAGCCCAAATTGACCAAACTAAAAGACCACTAGGTGAATCTATAGCTAGTACGCAAAGAAATATCATAACCAAACTAAGATCAAAGTGATCAAAGATGGAAGCGAAAGCCACCAAACTGAAGTTTCATGCAAAGCACCATAATTAGTCAATTTGTCTACTACTCCATTGTCTTCTCTATAGATGTGTGAAACATGAACATTCAGTTGCCGAGTTTGATGTAAGCAATTTAGCAAACGTCCCCGAATAGGCCAAGGTATGAGATTTGGGGAATGAAAATAGGTGAGCACTAGCATAGAATCCGTCAGAAAAATGAGATCAAATTGAAATCAAAATGAGTAAGAAAAAAATAATTACCATAACCCTAATCTGCTCATAACAATTGCAGTCAATGGCAGTGTCATTAAGGGATCAATGGGTCCGATACATCCCCTCGGTTTAAAAAATAAATCAATAAATAAACAATAACATTACATATTAGAGTTATCGTAAGTTTATGAAATTTTTGTTTTACCAAAAAAACTCATATAAATGTTAATTACCACTAAATTTTCCATTTTCTCGCCCACCTTAGGAATAATGTGTGACTAATAAACACTAGAAAAAACACACCTGATTGGTGTGAATAATAATAATATTAAAAAAAAAAAAAAGTGGAGAGTTTTCAAAAATGCACATAGTGAGAAGTTGTCTACAAAGAAGTGGATTTTTTTTCCTATTTTTTTTCAATTTTGATTTTGTTATTTACCTTATTATTACTTAATTAATTATTAAATATAATTTTGAATTAATATATTATGTAAAGATTCATATGTAATATCACACCCAATTTGACTAAAAAAGTCTCTTCTCTAACATATAATATAGATAATAATTTTTTTAAGGGTCCTTGACTCAAAGCCCCAAAATGAGATAAAATTATCCCACTTACCCCAGCAAGAGATTTTTGTTCTCACTTGCCCATTTTAAAACAAAATGACAATTTCGCCCTAAGCTAATTAATGAATTTACATCGTGCCATCGACCCAATCTGCATACGCGCTCTCTCTCACCTGAGTCACCTCGATCTCTCTCTCTCTCTCTCTCTCCCCAACTCAATCACCACGGCGAACGACTTCCGGCACCGACTGACCAAGACGATCTCGCCGGATATCCCTCCGCTCACTCTCACCTTGATCTCTCTCTCATATCTCTCTCACCACCGACTCCGACGCAGCCTCGCTTACTGCAAGTTTCCTGCTCCGACGACCAACCTGCTCCGCCTTCGTTTTCTTCTCCCACCGCCGATCAGGTCCTCGCAATCTTCTTCTTCTTCTTAATTCACTTCTTAATCCACTTATGCTTTCGAATCCATATGCTCGGCACCACCCAAATCTTCGCCATAGTCGGAGGTGGACCCGACCCGGCCTCCCCGACCAACAAGTCATGATCTGGGACGACCTCAAGTCCCTTGGGCATCCACGACATGTCGTTTCAGTTTGAGGTCAGGGTACTCAAGCTCCGGCATCGAATCGTCGTCGTTTTGAACAAGAAGATCATCGATTTGTTCATAGGTTGTAAAGAATCACAGTTGCGAACTTAGGGTCCGGTCCAGGTTCTACAACCGACGAAGAAGGGAGAAGACTGGGTGCCCAAATCAATTTCTAGTTTTTTTTTTTAAGCAACAGGACAGAAGGAAAGGAAAAAGGAAAAAAAAGTTTTGAATGTCTATTGCTCTCTAATTGACGTCTATTACCCCTCTATTAGAGGGCAATAGACGGCTATTGGGGGCAATAGACGTTTTGAATTTATGTAATCTCCTTGTTTTTTTTTCTGTAATCAAAGTTTTATTTGTCCAAATTTAGGGATATTAGTTCTCATTTTGGCAACTGAAAGTCCTACTAGGGGGTAATAGACGTCTAGTGGGGGGCAATACATGGCTGATGGTCGTCTATTGGGGGGCAATACATGGCTGATAGTCGTCTATTGGGGGCAAAAAAACTTTCCAGTGAGATTTTCAGTAAATTCCTGTGGGCGGCAGCCTGTGACCGGAATCCTGCGACCTGTGACCAGAATCCCGCAGCCAGTGACCGGATTCCGGCTGCCGGTGACCGGACTCCGGCGAAGTCTCCCATGGTTTCTCTCCCTTCTATTTTCTCTCTCTTTCTCTCTAAGTAACAAAGGGGTAAGGGTAAAATGGTATTAAAAAAAAAATAAAAAAAAAAAAAAAATCTTAATGGGGTATTAGGGAAGACCTCCTTAGAGTGTTTTGGGTAAGAGAGAATTAAAAAAACTTAATGGGGTTAGTGGGAAAAAAATCTCTAAAAATAATGTAAATGGACAAAACCCTTTTATTTAAAGTAGGTAACTCCATTCACTATGTGTGTCGCAGGCCTACCCATAAATACTAAACGGTAAATTGCAAACTTGCAATAATGTGATGGCAATATATCTAAAATTGGACATACATTCATGTGTGGTACAGTTATCAACCTGCCTGACCTCTTAATTGGTTCTCACTTTTTTTGTGTAATCATTTTGCGATTTAATAAACGTCCCTAGCTAAACCAATTATGATATTAATATGTCACTACACAAATGAGGACATATGGTTAGATAAAATTCAGTAGTTCCCAGATTTTTAGTCGAGGAGTAAATTATGCTACGTGCACACACAGTGTAGAAGTAATTTCCTTTCCCATATATGAATGTTTCTTGCTTCTGGAATGGTCTGGTCTATGAATTCAAGTACTGGAACTACTAGCATTTAACATGCTCAACCAATCTCCTTTGGAGATTTCAATTCTGCCAACTACCGATTTACCAATCACCATGAATACAGTGAGTAAATTATTCTATATAAGCCAGCATTCCCCTTCAACCATTCCACTCACCACTTCACTAGCTAGCTTCTATTCTCTAAACACTTGAGCAAGTTCTAGTATTTTGAAGCATATTACCTACAACGTGGGAATCGATGGCGTTCTCTAGAGTTCTGAAGGTGATTTGCTTGGTGGTGCTATCCGTGGCTGCACTGTGGTTTGGTGATGCGAAAGCAGCCATTACGTGCGGTCAGGTGGTGAATAAGCTGATGCCATGCGTTGCCTACGTCCAAAACGGTGGGACTCCCGCGGTGGGTTGCTGTAGCGGGATCAAGACCCTCTACGGCATGGCTCAAACCACCCCTGACCGCCAGAGCGTGTGCAACTGTTTGAAACAAGCAGTTGCCGGAATTCCGTACACCGGAGCTAACGCCGGTCTTGCTGCTGGCCTTCCCGGCAAGTGTGGTGTCAACCTTCCCTACAAGATCAACCCTTCTACTGACTGCAAAAGGTATCTATGAGCATCTTTTTACATGTTACTCAAAACAACTATACATCACACATTTTTAAATATATGCACAATGTCTTCTGCACTAATTTTTGCGATTGTCTTGTTGCAGCATCAAGTGAGAGCTAGCTAGGTTGCTGATGAAGCTCACCAGCTACTTTATTTCCTCTACAGGACCTTAGTGTGGCGTGAGAATAACGTGGTGGTTTAGTGCCTGATGTGCTTCAGTAGTATTACTGCTCCTAGCTAGTGATCTAGTATTGTCGTTTTTTCATCAGCTACTTGGTTGTAGCTAGCTTTCAAGTTCTAAAAGAGTGTGGTTGGATTAGGCCTATGTTAAATCAACCTACTTTCTTTGTTGGACTGGACTATGTCTAATATCTAATAAAGTAATTATTCACGGACTCTTTACATCCATTTGCTTGAGATGACTCCCGGCTACTAAATTAGCAAAACAAGAAATAACTACCAGCTCATCATAACTGACCCAAGGATTGAACTTGATCATATATAAGAAGGGGGGCCAAGATAGACATTTTTCTATAACAAATTAACTCAGCAATGAAGGCAGGCGATTATACATGTGGAGAAATTCTTGCATAGAGGCTGCCGCACCACGTGGCGGTGCGGCCCTCCAATCAGAGCAAATAAATTTTTTCCTCTCTTTTGAAATTATCCCTGATATTTAATGTGAAATATCCAAAATACCCCATGATTAGGTCGTTGCACTGCCACGTGATGTGAGTGTCGTACGGAAGTCTCTCTCCATACATGTGAATTATTAATGGCATGCACTCAATTATTATGCATGTTAGTGACCCATCTTTGTACTCATTAGATCCATGTAGGATTTGCATAAATCAATAGCATAAAATCTCTATTTCGAGGAGAAAAAATATCAATTATTTATGTTTGTATTTATGTACGTATGGATCTGATCCACTGTAACTGTAGTCTGTTACAAGCTTACGGTGATGCTTGTGCCCCAATAGGAAGGAGGAAAAGATTATGGACATGCAATTCAAATGGAGAAATTCTTGCGTAGGGGCACCCGCACCACGTGGCGGTGCGGCCCTCCAATCAGAAGAAATAAATTTTTCCTCTTTTCTGAAACTGCCCCTGATTTTTAATGTGAAATACCTAAAATACCTCCCTGCTTGGGCAAGGATTGGACCGCTGCACTGCCACATGGTGCGGGTGCCATACGTAAGTCTCTCTCATTCAGATATAGCCATTAATTGGAGCCTTAACGTGAACAAACAGTACGACTACCTAAATGACCCTACCTTCAGATTAAGACATATCCATTCCCAATGGAGTTGCTTGTATTAGTTTGTGTGTGTGTACTGGAAAAAAAAACAGAGAACAAATTAAAAAAAAATAGAAAAAAGAGTTAAAAAAAAAAGTAGGAATAAAAAAGAACAAATTAAAAAAATAGAGAAAAAAGAGTTAAAAAAGAAAAGAGAGTTTTTTTTTTGGGTCTATAAGGGTAAAATAGTCATTTTACTGTTAAAATAGTGACACGTCAGCAAGATAACAGACTTTTTAACGGAAAATTGACGGCATGGACGTTTTTGGTGAAATTGGAAAGTTCAGGGACTTTTTAGGTGAAATTGAAACGTCGAGACCCTATAAGTATAGGGAGTAAACAGTATTTTGTCCTTAATTTTTCAAAGGCTTGCCCAGAAAATTAAGCAAAAGAGTAGGGTTGCCTTAACTGGTTCAATAATAGTTAAAAACTACAACTTACTGTTAAACAGATTAGAGTTGTAGCAGGTGCTTGTATAACTTCACCGTTATCCCTTCAGATTTGTAGAGTTGTGGCAGTACTCTTAGATCAACCATTGGATACACGAGCCGGCCGTCACAAAGTGAACAAGGACATACGTCGTCGTACTAGCATGTCGATCATTATGCTCATATGATGATACCGTTTCAACGAAGAAATAACAATTGTATAAGTAAGTGATCGAACAACCATTACATCATTTAACACTAAAGTTAACCAAATCAGCCTTAGATTGTTGAGACTTCAAATCAAATCTCACGTTCGGAATTTCAATTTTAAATTTTTTTAACCATGTCATCATGAACTAAACAAAAATTTCAAAATGAGAGAAAAAGAATGAGGATCCTTATTTTACAATTTACGCTCTATGTTTCATTTTTTAGTAACTTAAAATTTTAAGAATTTTAATAAATAAATAAATAAATGTGAATTGTAAAATTGTGAAATTACTATGATTTAGTAAAACCATTTGCATTGGCCAAAAAGAAATTAATTAATTAGGGTAGCTCATAATTGCTCTTCGGAAAAGGGGCCCGCTTCTCTGTGGAGTCTAACATATATCAAGTGTATAACTATATATCTAGCCAACTATCTTGATAAAATTTAGTGTTTCTGATGACCTCTCTGGGTACGTCAGGCAGAATGCTATACCTCCTAGCGGGTACCAAGATAACTCCAAGACCCTGTCAAAGTGAACGCAAAACGTCAGATTTATAAACCGTACCAGACGGTTTATGCATCTCCAATGCCGAAGTCAGGTTCTATTTTTAATTTGACAGAGTAATAGTAAAGAAAGAAAAGTTATTACCCTTCTGAATGTGGTTAAGTTTAGCTTATGTACTCGAGCATGGGAAAGAAATTTCACATCTCCTCGATATGGGACGCAGGTCCACAGGCTGCAAGCTAATACATGCTTCTGGTGTGCACCTTGACTAGGCGCACTGGGCAGAATAGAGACCCGTATTGTCCCAGGTGCCGATCATTGTGAAGGTTGTCCAATTGGGTGTCAGGCCCGACCAGCGGTATGGCATGTAGGTGGTCCTGCGAGGAATCGGTGTTAGTATCAAACCTTGTGACAGTCAAGTATTTGTTGGTATGTACACTTAGTTTAAAAAATAACTATAAAATAAAAGGGTCAAGATCAATGGACACATTATTTAACACAATTTTTTACACTTCTTTAGAGCCCTTAGATGTAAAAGCGTTTAATGGTCCTGATTAATTCTCATAAATGACATGACATTTGACTTTTTTCCTATACCAAAAAAAAAAAAATAGAGATAAAGTAAAATTAGATTAAACTTTCTTAAAAAAAATTTAAAAAAAAAAAACTAAGAATGAGAGAGAAACATGATAAAAATCTAAACAAGAACTCCATATTCTAAAGAAGAGCCCTTTAATTCATTTATAAAAGAGGATCACAATTTTATTTACCTGGACCTCAAGTTCTTATGCCTATTACAATCAAGAATTGGATGCTTTATTTGATCAAAGTAATTTTTTTGGTGAAATACATAAATCCTGCATATCTGTTTTGTGATCCGTCATATGCTTTTGGTGATCAACGTTATTTCAAGGTTATTAGAAGAAAGTAGTACTGATCGATTAAGGTGGATCAATTCTCAGAAATGTAATTGCATTATCCTAGAGTCAATTCTTATAACAGAACAAAATTTTCATCAATTTTCTTCTATCTATCTACGAAACCCTTATCGATAAGTTTGATTCACGTTCAGCCCAAGCGAAAGAAATATATCAATTGTGTGCTTGCTCAAATAATAGTCTTAGTTGGGACCCTAGCAAGTAGCAGCTCAAGTACATGACTACCCTCAAAACTTCTCTGACTGTTCAGCTTATATGGAGTTCTCATTTAGATTTTGATCGTATTCTTCTTTAATCTTAGTTTTTTATTATTATTATAAACAGAAATTTTAATCTTATTTTATTTTATCTTTTTGTGGGAAAAAAACTCAAATGTCATGTCATCTACAAGAATGAATCATGACCATTAAACGATTTTATATCAAATGGCTCTAAAGAAGTGTAAAAAATTGTGTTAAAATGTCAAATAATGTGTCAATTGATCCTGACCTATAGGGGTGTGCAAAACATGATATAAACCGGTCAAACCGGCCAAAACCGACCGATAAATATGGTTTGGTTTAGGTTTTTGTAACTTTAAAAATTGAAAATCGGTTCAATACCGAACCAAACCATTTATGAACTGGGTTGGTTTGGTTTCTCTTTAACTTAAACCACGAAACCCGAACCGAGCGGTATGTTTGAAACATAAGAAAAAAGCTTTATATATATATATATACCCATAATAAATATATATTCATTTGTCCGGTTTTTTCTAAGTAAGTTCTAAATCTCCAGTTATAACTTTATTCTCAAATGATATACTATCATATTAAATTCAATGCTCAAAGGCCTAAAACTTTAGTATATAAATGCTACAATTTTTTTTATCCTTTCATATCACATCTCTGATCTCTCAATCTCTCATTCTTTGACCTTTAATACTATCATATTAAGCTAGTATTGATGGCTAAATTGTTAAATAAGTGAATCACTTTAAATCTAATTTAGGTTTTAGTTTTGGACTATATGTTTTGGATTTTAATTATTGAACTTTAAATTTAGATAATTTAACACAATTTCAATTCTTGAGATTGAATTTTTACTATGAATTTTTTATAAGTAGCATGTTAATATTATATAGGTAAAAACTGCCTAACCGACCAAACAAAACCATCTTTAATTGGATTAGATTGGGTCGGGTTGAGTTTTTTTTTTTTTGATGACCAGTTTTTCAAAATGCCTAAACCGCTTACTTTGACATAGAGATGGTTTGAAGTCAAAACCGATCCAACACAATCCGTGTGCAGCCCTATTGACCTAGAATAAAATAGGTTTCTTTTCAAAAAAAAAAAAAGGTTAATCTTGTGAAATGTCTTATTGTATTCTAAAATTGACATATTAAGAAATGATTCACAATACTATACCAGTGGCTTTGGCGAATTATTTAGAGCTAGGTTTTTATTTATTTATTTTTATTGGAGGAGGTTAGCGTTAGATAGTTAGCAACACACATACCCTTCGGGGGTATCCCAACAGAGCTGGACTAATCACTTCAAAATACCACAGGGCTTTAAGCACCCACTAGCTGGCCACCAAGGCCTCATGAGGATTCGAAAGCCAGATACTGGGACCTTCTACCACCACACTATCCCTAGTGGTTATTTAAAGCTAGGTTTTGCATCACCATCAACAACCAATTATTGTTAAAATTATCTCTAGATTTTCTAAAATATTTTGAATCGTCTATTATCAATTGATTTCATCGTTACACTATAAATTTACACGGTATGAATCCGTCCATGCAAACTACTCATTGTCAATAATTAAGATATATATATATATATATATATATATATATATATATATTTGGTAGCTTGAACAATAGGTAAGATTGAATAACTGCTATAAATCTGACGTATTATGACTCAAACCCATTCCTCGCTGACGATGGAGTTCACTAAATATGAAACAGCGGTGACATGAGGGGACTCAGGTAGCGTCGTAAAAGTTAGCAGCAGCAATCCAACTAAACCATGACCCAACAGCCGGAGCGCGAAGCGGTGGTGGTGGACCCGAATTTGGTTCGGGCTGAGCTTTAGTTGTTTCAACTTTCAACTGCCAACTGATTTTTCATTCTTCAATCTTTTCCTTCCCACCTAACCCCACCAACATGATCAATGAGATCGATCGGGTAATGTAGTAGTTCAAATCTCACGCATCAAATGCCCACCTTCAATTCTTCTGAGTGCGCTCGACAGCCTCGACTTATATAGGCATACATATTTCATTTCCAGAGGGTCCACCAGCAGCAGCGTCGAGCTGACACCGATGAAAGGTGTCCACGTTCATCACGGGTCGGACCCTGCATCCATGTTCTTCCAGTTCCAGGTGTCGTCTTTCCTAACCTAGCCTACATACTCTGATATTGATATCAGTGGCCGCTGAGAAACTAAAAGTCTATTCGTATTATTATGCAGTATACAACAAAATCAAAGACACCGACACATGATATCGGGTTTATACTACTCCAGGGTACACGGTACACGGTGGTCATCCGGTTAACAAATTTGTAATCATTAACTGTCGAATTGATTACTGTTTTATTTTTTGAGTGGACCCTCAAGTGTTTAACAATTATATTGATGCATGATAAATTTTAGGAAAAAAAAAAGCGGTCCATACATAATCTTATTGTTCACTTTCCGACCTAACATAATCTTGATCATGATAAACTTTGGTATCTGAATTTAAAAAGATGTTAGATTGGTATATTACCTGATGTTCACTTCCCGACCTAACATAAGTACATGGATCCGTTAACTTCGTTACGGCGTCAGACATGTGACATATATTGAAAGATAATTTCATCATTTCATATTTTATTCTTAATTTTTTCTTTAAGTATTTTTCCTCTCTCTCTCTATGTGTGTGTTCTTTCTTATCTTCTTCTTTCTCTCCGAATCAACCTGGGTGTGTGTGTTTGGTGGGGTGGTAAGGCTTTGGTCTCATATATAAGAGGTCAAGAGTTCGAGCCCCATCAAGGGTGGGAATGGGGTGGGGTTTTTTTTTTTTAAAAAAAAAAAAAAAAAAAAAAAAACCTGCAGAGGAGAACTCCACCATCAAAAGTCTCTAAAAACACGCAATCATGCACCATAATTGAAGGAAGGATTAACAAGGCATTCCACTATATCAAATACATTCAATTTTGAAATAGTTGACCATCCCGGTTTCAGATTCTGGGGAGTCCTTACTGTTTATGTTAGTTTCAAACGAAGTAGAGAGAATCTAATTCCATGGACCCATGGGGATATTGCTTGCCCAACAAACGAATTAAGAACATTTTTCAAGTACAAATCTCATAGGAGGAGGGAATGGCATGCATTAAGATATTTGCAAAAACAAGGAGATGCTAAGTCGGACCATCGTTTTTTTAGGTTAAAGTGTTGCAACCTTTAAATAGATGAAACGAAGACTCATCCCCTGTGGATAAACATGGATCGGTCAGTTCAAATGCGTGACCATCGAGTATCTTTTGCTGGCAGAAAAGGTGGGAAAGCAAGACAGATATTTCTGAATTTTCTGGGGGATTATTATAGTCTTCTTTTTGCTTTTCTGCTTAAGAACATTGATCATACTTATCCATCTGTACGTATGATGTCAAAAGTAACGTACAAACCGAATGGGATATCAGCAACGAAATCTCCACCATGCCTTTTGATTCTGCATCTAAAGCACAGATCACAACTCGAACACTATGTCACTTGGTTGGTACCACATATGACTTACTTGTCTGTATCTACAGCTGCTTACTTTGGAGTCAAGGTTAGATCTTTAGCCCTAATTGTGGGTTATTATATTCTTAATCATGCATTAGGTACCGCAAAGATAACACTCCTAACTACTAATCTTATATAATAAAGGGAAAAGAAGCACCGAGAAAACAGGAGAGAAAACTAGGGTTTGGAAAGAGTGAAAGAGCAGTGGTCGCTCGTCCGGCGGTGCCTCGTCGATCGGGGCTTCCCGCCTCAGCGACGAATGGCAGGTGTTGCCGGACGGGAGATGGGGGTCTTGGGACCTTCGATTTTGTCTTCTTTGCGGTGGTCGGGGCTTAACATGCTTCTTCTCTACTCTCAGGCAGAGGCGCAGGCGGGGAGGAGGAATTCGACGGCAGCGCAGGCTTGGAACAAGGGGTCAGAGGCAAGATCGTGGAGGCGGTTTGCCATGGATCGTATGGCGCTGATCTCTGTTCCGAGGTGGGTCGCTCGGCGATGTTTGCAGTGGTGGGTTCGGGCTCCCGGGAGGATGGACACAGATGGGTGGAGCGATTTCGATCCGAGGTGGAAGAGCTCGGCCATTCCATTCTTGTTTCTCGGTGGTTTGGATTGGAGTGGATGTGGTTCCAGATCTAGTTCAAGCCGACGACAGGCAGGTGGATCGGTGTGGCTTGCGGTGTTGAATGGGTACCTCTGGGGTGGTGAGCTCGAAGGGCAAGAGTTGTGGCGGTGGTCTGCCGGCGGGCAAATTGGAGAGAGGGAAGTTGTTTGGTATAGCTTTGGTCTGGTGCGTGAAGGGATGGTCAATGATGGTAGTTTCTTTCAGTTTTTTATTAGGGTTTTAGTTTCAGGTTTTTGGTTAGGTCAAATAAATCGTCCCTACTCTTTTGAGCTAGGGTATGGAGGTTCTGGTCGTTTTGTGGAGCCATCTATATGGTGTTACTCCTGGGAACAATATGTTATAATCTCGATGCTGGTTGGTTATCAACGGAAATGTGGATTTCCCTTGCACGTGGTCTGGAGGTTTATGGACACGGTGTGGAAGAGGGTGGAGTGGTTTGTCTGGATGTTGGTGACGAGGTCGTATCGTGACACTCGGGATTGGTTATCGTTCTTTGTAGCCTGGGGTGATAGGCAGAAAACTTGGTTAGGGGTTGGACCTTTTCGGTTCATGGATGTTGCTATTAGTGACGGACCCATAACTATGGATCTTGGTAGGAATATGTGTCGTGGTGTTGATACCACAACCAGTTATTCCAATACTTTGTAATTTTTTTGGTTATTAATAGATTCTTTTCTTCTAAAAAAAAAAAAAGATAACACTCCTAACTTGGGAGTAGTGATTCTCATGTGGCGGATCCGGAGTTGACGGTCAGAAAAGAGAAGAAGTGATGAGTTATAATGTAATGTATTTCCCCTACATTCAATCATTAAAATCACTAGTTTTTAAAAATATTAATAATAAATAATAAGAAAAAACAAAATAGTCCCAAATACGTATCAAAATCATTTGTTATAGTTAGAATTGAAATGATGATTTTCTCAAAAAGAAAAAGAAAAAGAATTGAAATGATAATATAACCTGAGTAATTAAAGTTAAAATTTGACATTTGTATACTTATGTATAATATTTTTAAAAACAGATTTAAGAAATGTATGATTTTGATTGTTTCATGGGGAAGCTTCATAAAATTGGAATCAATCATAGTTCTCTCGGACCTGATTCAAGATTTGTCAAATTAAAAAAAAAAAAAATCACAAACAATATTTGAACTGTATATTATGCTTGATACATTTTGAATTGAAAAACATTAACTCAATTATGGGATCGGTATGTGATTTTAGTACCTCGAGCTTACAAATTATTAAACAGGACCTTAACTACAAAATTGGTAAAACAATTTCCTAGCTCGCATGATGGCTCGCCAATTCTGCTACTGATGGTCACAGACTCACTCACAGCTACTTCAAGTATGTTGTGTTCCCCTCACATGTGTTGTGACGATAAATTAAAAAAAAAAATCCATCACAATTTAACAAAAAATTTGACTAAGATACTTGCACTTCAAACTACTGCATATTGAGGTAGATTTTGATAATTGTAAACCTGAAAGACCCTTTGTCAGGAACAAAAATTAAGTTGCTTGTGAACTTTTTTCAATTTTTAATCATGATTAGGTACCCAAAATTACACCTTTTTCCAACTTTAGAATTTTTATCCTCCATAAATATAGATAGCTCTTCACGCCGCTTGACCCCTTCAATCACTACAACTGCTGCACATGTATTCCCTAAGCTAAGCCCCTCTCTCTCTCTCTCTCTCTCTCTCTCTCTCTCTGTGTCAAGCCGAACTGGGCATGTCACCGTTTCTTATGCAGATAAGTAGAAGAATATTTCTGGTAGTTTTTACTCTTCTGGGTTCTTGACGAAGATGAATCACAGCCAAAACATACAGAGCTCAGGTTACTGATTTCTTCTGTCAATTGTAGTAATTTAGTCCCAGAGGAAGAGAAGGACCATCTCTGATTAAGAAGCTGGAATCGGTCCCTGATTCGGATAACACAACCACTCGCGTAAACCTAATTTCTAGTAGCTACTACTACCCCAACAAGTTGCTCTTTCTCTCCGTCTCTTTCTAGCTGGAATCTTCACAACAACTTTGTAACTCAAACCACCTACAAGAGTAATCAGAACCTTTCTGTACCCTTCACAAACCATCAGTACTTTTTCATTTTTCATTTCTTCCACCAACAAAAAACAAAACATGCATCGCCGATTCCTCGGCAACACCACAGAGCTGCCCTACAACAATGGCAACCGTACAGCCGATTCCTACATAAGCGAGATGAATTTCGACACAAACATGGTCATCATCTTGGCGGCTCTCTTGTGTGCCCTTATATGCGCTCTTGGCTTGAACTCAATAGTGCGTTGCGCGCTTCGCTGCAGCCACAGGTTTACTCTTGAGACCCCGGAGCAGGCTGCAGCGCGTCTCGCGGCCACGGGGCTCAAGAAGAGTCATTTGAGGCAGATTCCGGTTGCGGTTTACGGTGAAGGGATTCATATTCCGGCGACCGAGTGTCCGATCTGTCTCGGAGAGTTTGAGGACGGCGAGAAGGTTAGGGTGCTGCCAAAATGTAACCACGGATTCCATGTGAGGTGCATAGACACTTGGCTTGTGTCACACTCATCATGCCCGAATTGTCGGCATTCACTGCTCGAGCAACAACAACCATCGAAGAAAACTAGAACTACTAGTCGTAGTACTACCAGTACTAGTTCTGAAGCGACAGAGAATTCATCACCAACAGCCAGTGAGTCCGACCAGGAAGGCAGAGTAGTTCTGGTGATTGATGAAGCAAGGTAAATTTGCGGTTTGGGTAGTAATTAAATGTTTTACGGTGCTGGTAGAACTAGCGGGCAGTAGTAACATGGTGTTGGTTGGCTAGTTTTGTGGAGGCCAAGTAGCAATTAGAGAATGGCTACATTGTTATGACGAAGGTTATGAGATGTATTGTAAATTATCAAATAATTATTGGTTGAAATGTGGTCCAATTTTACGGAGTTTTACTTTATTCCCATGCTTTGCTTATCACAAAGCCAAGCTGGTCCGGGGACTAAAGTTGGCTCTGAGTCTCAATGTACGTAACACAACTTGGTGTCCGTACCGGCCTTAGAAATTGAGAATACATTCCTTGAACTACTGAATCAGATTATGTGAGATTTGTGATGGAGGAAAATGTCACAGCAACTATACAAAGAGTTTACAAATCTCGAGAGGGATTGTAATATTATTCTGAGGGGGGGTGATCGGAAAATAATTTTTGGTTATGATCGATAAACCATTGAAAATAATCGACAAACCTTTCTTTGTTGTACAGATTTGCCACACTCTTTGCTTAATCAGTCACAGATTAAAGAGATAAAATGTGTTTTCTTGAGGTTCTGGTTGCATGGTATATTAGGCATCACTAATAAGTGGAGCAAGGACCACCCACCATCAGGTCATCAACCTATCGGCCTCTTGGTGTGGTAGTTCCGTAGTTCTATTCAACATATTGAATCAATTGGACAGTTGGATATGGTTTTGGCAGACAACCGAACAACATCTGATGCGACGAGTCGGGGCTATAAGGTCGAGGGAAGTGCTAAAGTCTTCTAATCTCCCAATTCTTACGTGTACGTGTTTTTGCCCAATTTGCTCTATTATTTCATTTATAATAAATAAATTCATATATTTTAATTTCGTATTGAAAACGTTTCATTGCTAATGGGTGAATACTGATTACTGATATGCAAGTTCATCTCACCTATGATTAACAAATTCACGTCATATGTTAATGATTGAAAACGTTCATTTTATAATTCATCACTTAAGGACCTTTTTCATGTAAAACATTTAGGACAGGGATGGAATTTTAGACCATACACCCAAAAGTCCAAAACCCACCCCGCAATAACTCCATTTTTCCCCGGAACCAAACTAAACAGTCGGTTTTTCGCTGGGGGACTGAACAACAGCAACACGTCGATCAGTTCTTCTGGGGACTCAACACCATTTTTCGCTGGAACCAAATTAAACAGTCGGTTTTGGTGTCCAAAACCGCACCGGACAACAGCAACATGTCGATCAGTTCTTCTGGGGACTCAACACCATTTTTCGCTGGAACCAAATTAAACAGTCGGTTTTGGTGTCCAAAACCGCACCGGACAATAGCAACATGTCGATCAGTTCTTCTGGGGACTCTGCTACTGTCAGAAATGGTTTTCATTTCGAGGGAATCGCAGGCCGCTCCACTAAACGATCTCCAACCCCACTCTGTTTTTCTTCTTTGGACAGTGTCTCTTTTTTTCCTTTTCTTCTTTTGATTTGGATCCTCATGCCACCTACATGGTTATGTCATCTTTAAAGCCTCCAAGTTCTAGTTGATGCAAAACATTACCATGGTGCCACCACACCACCATTGTTGTGAACCTTATCAGTCTTATAAAACTCTGATAAGTAATGGTTCTGCTATCCTATAATTAATCACGATCGTTTTAGTACTCAAATTAATGTTGGTATTGAAAACCTGTCATCATTTAGGTTTGAAATCTAGATCCAACGCAAAAAATGCTAAACCACTTTGATCTGCTTCTTTGACATTTGAAACGCCAAAATCACATTGGGGACAAGATAATTGAATCTTGTCAATTTAGTTAGGTTAGGTTATACTAGCATTTTTCCACACATGCAGAGCATGTGCAAGCTATTAAATTTTTTTTTTTTTTCAGAAAAAAAAAAAGTTGGTTATTGCAGAGAAAAGTAGGTTAGGTTATATAGACAACTAAATAATTTTTGTATTGCTCGTGCGTATCGATTAAATCGCACTTGTTAGGCTAAGTCATGCAACAACCAATGGCGGTTTGCATTATTGGAAAATCAGTTAAATTGCTAGTACGACCAAAGACCTAACCGTCAAATACCAGTCCACCCCAAATTTTAAATGGTTCATATGAAAAGATTGTTTCGTATCAAAAAACTTGTTGACCCATTTTGGGATTGATACCCACGAGGCATTGTAGGACTTATTGGTATGAGTATGTCAACAAGTCTACTAATGAATTATATGAAGAAAATTTATTGTTAGTGTCTTGTTAGTTCAGTAACCCTTGTGTTTCACTCAATAGGTGGCGTGGTATTGCAGATCTGCAATTAGGGGCGTCTCTTTTTGATAGCACCACGTGGGAGGTTACTACGTTTCATTCATTCCTTAAAATAAATGCCGAACAATTCCAAACTTTAGACAAAATTATTGATAGTTTGTTATTTTTTTTTTCAATGAGGAAAAATAAATACAAACTAAAACCATGAAGACAGTCACCCCCAGTCAGATCAAACTGGAAAGTAGCTCGTGCAACTCGAGGGATCTGAGTCGACCAAATAGTCATTGAGGGAGAAGAGTGCCCCGGACTTGGAAAGGAATCAGCCAAGAAGTTAGCTTCCTGCTAGAAATGAGCAAAGGATATGTATATATATTTTTTTTATCATAAGAGAAAACTTCATTCCTAATGAAAGATTACAATGGATAGATTGCAAAAATCGTTCTATTAATAGTCAAAATGAATGTAATAGAACAAAATTTTGCTCACATTAAACTTGGGCTTTGGCACTCGTCGGCTCGATCTGCCTGTGAATCCCTGAAAATTCAGACTTGGGCTTCGGCTTATGAAACCAAGTGATGTAGGCCCATATTTCAAATGTCTCACTCTGCTTATCTACAGATAACGGTAAGTACAGTCCAGATCCAACCACTGTTCAGCTGCTGCTGCTCTCGTTTCATAATGCAAGCAGAGAAGCAGCAGCAGCAGACATGGAAAATCACCGTCCAAGCCAAAACCAAGAAGAGCTTCAAGTTCAAATTCAAGTCGACTCAAATCGTCCCCACTTGGAAGTTTCATCGATTCTCTCTTCTGATCAAGCTCCGCAAAATTATCCTCAGAGTGAAACTGAATTCAGAATCCACAGCATCATCAGTTTCGAGAAAAAGAAAAGCAACCCTCAAATCCAAGCTCCTCAGAATTTTCAAGAAAATTGGAATTCCACGCACCAAGAATCTAGACCATACTGTCCACAGACCCAAATCCCAATCGCCTCTACTTAGACTGAGACAACACGTTTACAAGGTATTCATGATTTATAAGTTGACTTTCACATTTATATATATCTTCGAATAAAATTGTTCTGTGAATTTATTTAGAGTAGCTGGTTTTGTTTGTCTTGTAGGAACCAATTTCTGTTGCTACGTTGTGCACTGGAATTCTTGTGTTTCTAGCTCAGTCGATCTTCAGCATTGTTCAAAAGGGTTTCGTTGTTTATAGTTTGGCTACCTTGCTCTTCTTCTTTTCTCTAGTAACCGGTAAATACAGTGTGGGAAGAATTCTCAAGTTTCTGGTGATTCTAACGCTTGCGGCGTCTACCAGTTCATCAGTGCTCGACTTCAATAATTATATTAAGTTTTGTGGGAGGTATGTCTCGGACTACATTGGGAAGGCTTCCAACTATGCTGCTCTTGTTTTAATGAATTGATGATTTGCTTGTCATTGAATAAATTGATTGATGTATCATCGTGGGGTTTTTTTATTTTTTATTTTTTATTTTTATTTATAATTATTATTGAATATGACGATGATTTGATTTGATTTGAAATTTGAATGTATTTGAGCGCCTAATGTTGTTATGATTAGTAGAAGGGAAGTGGCTAAAGAGATTTTGAGCTGTGTTGTATTGAAACTTACCTCAACTTTAGAATTAAGGAAGGTAATTGTATTAGACCTGGATTATCAACGATATATAATCGATTGTGGGTGCATCTTTACTGGCGTATAAGAATTAGTGAATGAGTTACACGCCTAGAGATTTACATAGTTAAAAAAAAATAAAAAATATTAGTGTCAACAATGATGAAAGTTCAAAATTGATCGACGATATCAGAGTAAAAAATAAAATAAAAGAAAGGGGCAATGGGTACCCTAATCATGAATAACTCATGTATCTGAACAAAAAAAAAATTGATTTATTGGATTCGAGCAATCACTCACGATAAGATATTACAATATTTGTATTGTCAAATATTGATATTTGAGTTTTCAAAAAAATGCATGAAATCAAGTAAAGTTGCAAGGTTAAAAACTTTTGAGACACGTGTAATTACCAAGAGAAAGATGATACGAGAGTGACTTGATCAACACCGATACCTCACAAGATATTGTTGCAATCTCTAAAATATGTTGTCCGACTAATTGCAAGGAACTCGTTTAACCAAACAATATACTCTAGTGAAAAGCATTACAAGCAAACCTATGGGTAGTGCATTTGCTACTTAATAATTATGGCACCAAAGAAGAGGGAATATGGAAATACAAAATTAGGTATCCCGCTCAAAGCACTCAATTAGAGATATATAATAACTCCTATCTCAACAAGTTTCAACAACAACATTGCAATCAACTTAAAATCACTATTCACACAACGCTAATGTTACAAAAGCTACAATCATGTGATGCCAAAGTTTCAACGTGTTTTGCTAACTTTACGGTCTTAAATTTTAGATGACAAAACTTAAAGAACCTAATTTGTCACACCAATAACCACGAAGAGTAACAAATCATGTCAATATTCATAACACAATATATCTTGACACTTTCTTACTAAAATGTTCACCGTGCATGTGACAAAATGGGCGACCCATTCTCCTAGTCGAAATCAAACCTTGAAAGAACGAATTTCTCTTGCCACTTAGAACAAGTTCATTGATTGGATCACCGAATCACCCACTATTCACTGCTTTTTAGTGTTTTTTTTTTTTCCCTGCAAACTGACTCGGTGACCCAGGCCAGTTTGGAAACTATGCGAGTGACTCATAGTGATGTAGGACTAGATTTTAGCCAATTTCAATAAAAAATCTCGAAAATAAATAAGAGTATTCACATTAAGAAGAATAATTTGAATATTAGAAATTTGTATTCAAATAGACTTCTTAATAATGAAATTAATCATAAATGACTATTTTGGATATATCGGGATTCTAGAGCAAAATCTTAATTGAGATTCCAATCGTAATTTTCTTTAGTATCTAGGATTATGTTTTTGATTTTTATTTAATCAGGTTTAATTAGGTTCCCTAGTTTTAGTATACAATAAATTTTTTTTTTATGTTTTTTAGTTGTATTAGGTTTATGCTATGTGCCATATATAAGGCACCTCTTATATTGTAATTTTCATTCAAGTTATCAATAAAAAAAAAAAAAACCAAATATTAGAGAAGTTTCTCTATGTTTCTTACGGCTGTATCCGTAATTGCTAGTAGATTCTACCTCATCTCATATGACCTTCGACACTTGACGAAGCCTCTTACTATCGTGCACACGCTTTCAGCATCACATAAGATAGAAATAAATACTAAAAAGCAATAAATAATGAGTGATCCGGTAACCCAACAGGTGAATTTGCTCCTAGTACGACACCAATCCTCAATATAAATTTAAAACGTGACATTTTACCTAACATTATCAAACAGAATGGGGAAATGCTTGTTTCAAATTTGAAATGATAACCATGTTTGAAATTTCAAACCCACACCTTCCCCATCGAACTTGAAAGGCCTTCAATTCGGTCCCAAAAATAAAGGGCACCTAATCGCTGTATCGAAACAGTAGATCTCATCAGTCCTATGAGTTTAGGGCATGGCACGAACAGTGAAAAGAGGGCACGGCCCCCTTTTGAGGGCGGGTGGGGGCCCACCCAATGCAGATGCAATGATGGCGCGTGAACAGAAACCACATTGATCATACTTATTATAAGGACAGACATCAAAAGTATGTTGATGTCAGTGGGTCCCGCCAGACCCTTTTGTGTGGCTTCAGATCCACCGTCCATCCCCGCGCCACGCGCGGATCCGACGGGACAGGCCGAGAGTCAAAGACCTATCTTGATGGGTCTCTTTGACCACACCGGAAACATGCCTATAAAATATTAATAAACGTCAGGAACTTTGACTGGGATGTCACCTCGTTCGAGGCCCCTCTTCGTTGAAAATCGAGCTGCGTCTTTGAATTTACCATTTTGGGCCCAACCCACAAAACCTATATTTCGCATTTTGAAATTTTCTGATTATATATGCAAATGTCCAAAGTACCCTCTCCTTTTTTCTTTTCTTTTTTTCCGGGTCAAAATAATTTCTTTGCATGTTTTGGAATGGAACCAGAATACCAGATGGTCAAATAGTGCATTGCATTTTGGACATTTGAAGTTTAATATGTTACCGACCTTTCATGGCTGCAAATAGCTTCTGAATATATAAGTTCTTATATTAGCAAACCTTATAATTTTGACTATGACTAGTACTGCATAGAACATATCCCAAGTAGTATTTTGCTCTATGTTTTTAATATTTCAATTACTTGACATGGTTGGTTTCCTTTCTTGACTGATCTTAGAGATGTAATCTGCATATTCAAAAATGAAATGGGGTGCATAAGAATCATCGATCCAATTCAAACAGTCAAAAAGTTGGTGTTCAATGGCAAACAAGAGCTTCTTAGAAGATATTGCCTTTAATTATACTTATTTATAGAATTTAATATAGTGGGGACTGAGGATATAATTATTACATAATATTTGATTGACCATGAAAATTGTGTGTCTCTTACGTGTGTTTTAAGATTGAATTCGCATGTGCAGTACGAGTGATAAAAGTATATTTGATTAATTGATTAAGATGCGATAAATAGAATGTTCAGTTGTCATATACCAAACAATTAAGTATTATTCGACATTAACAGGGAAAAAAAACTAAGTTATGCATAATATTTGTTCTTGGCACTGCCAAACTCAACACCATACTAATGGAAAACACCGGGGGTGTTAGTTTGGTTTAGTTATTAGTTTGGTTAGAGAAAATTGTTGATTAACACCACAATCTATATGATATGTCTTCTTATTTTCACCACTTATTCAACATACTCTCGTATTTTCTTACTTTTGATTAGCTTAGTTTACCTAGTCTGCAATGGATCTTAACATTTGGTAGCCTCCATTTGTTAATTACATAGTACTATATCAACCTATATGATCAAAAGAATTTTTCATGTCTTTGCAAGATGCAATGAACATGGGCGTCAGCAAAGCTGATGGAAAATCACAAGTAAATACATAAATTTGGTTAACCGATTATGTCTTCCAGTCTTAACATCCGAAAATCAATAATCACTGTTGTCAGGTCTGTTTATGGTGTCAATTACAAGTCGTCAGTTTAAAAAAATGAATTGAGCCTCTAAAATCTTGTGAAACCAACAACCAAATGTTTGGTTAACAGATTATGTTGTTTTAATCTCATCACTTGAAAATCAGCAACAAACATGGTCGTTTGTGGTGCCGATTAAAAATCCATGCATTCGAAATCAAACTTTGTACCCAAAATTTTACAAAATTTAAACACAAACATCTAGAACTCAACGAAATTTAATTTTCTAAATTTTAGAAAAATGCAGTATAACATGAGCAAGTGTCAACGTTCAAAATCACTACTGAAATATAAAACAAAGGTCCAACAAATTGAGTGTAATTCAAGAAACCCGTTTAAGTGTTGGTTTAGACAAGTAGTACTTTAAGTGAGATCAAAAATTAGAAAATAGGATGTGTTGGAAATAGAACTCTTTTTCTTTCTCTTCACATCTTACGCGTAAGCCATGGTCCTGGTCCAAGGGGTTCCACAATTGAACATAAACAAGAAGGGGCATTTTGTAGTTTGTTGGGAAATGACATTTCCAATGCAGGAAGAATCTGGATTTTCTGGAGGACAAAAGCGTCAAAAAGGAATGAGAAGGCCAATTCTGTTGTTTAAGGATAATAATAATGAATACTATTGAATGCTAATTAATTATTAATTATGGATTTTTAGTAGGTTTGACCACTGCTCATGGGGCTCCATTCCTCTTTGAGACTCTCTCTCTCTCTCTCTCTCTCTCCTCTCAATTCCAATATTCTTACATCTTGTGCCTGCTTTTCTCTCTCTCCCTCCTTGAAAATCTCAGAGACTCTCCCTCCACAAACCTTTCCCAAGCTGCTTTCTTTCTTTGACTTGTTCAAGGCTGTTTATCTACAATTTGGTTCCTCAGTCCATTTCAGACCCTGCATGAAAGCTGGTAAATTTTCTTACTTTTTTTACTTCTGATTATCTTTCTTAACAACTGAATTCATTTCCATGTTCTTGAAGTTGTTCTTCAAATTGTATGCAAGTTTTGAGCTGTGAAATTTTTCATTTTGAGATGAAAAATCTATGCTTGTTGTGTTTCGATTGTCTGTTGCTGCCGGATTTGCTTTTGTGCAATGAATTGTGGTTTTTGTTTGGTAGATTTTGCGGAAAGTTTGCGTTTTTATGGATCTGGGCATGTTTTCTTTTTTGAAGTTGAATCACTTGAATGGATGCTGTTTAGGTAAAAAAAGAAAAGGATTTCTGGGGTTCATTTGTTGACTTTGTTTGAGTTGAAATTTAGTAGAATGGTTCATTGGTCAAGTATATCTCTAATTGCCAAGTTTACATATATATATATAGGAGATTTGAGCGGTTGGGGATAAAAGATTCAGTGTTTTTGATTTGTCATTTTTAGTTGCAGAGAGGCGACTGTAATGGGAATATTAAGGGATGCATTATTAAGTTCTAGGTGGAATATCAACCACGCTAGGTATAGAATCTCCAGAATACCCACTCACCCTCAGAAAAATAAAAAAACAACATGTTTGCATTCGTTTATTCTATTTCTTCTTTTGGAACGGTTTGGGGGGATGTTAGTATGAATTTCCTTAGTGGTAATTATGAGGACATGTTCTCTCTTTATCTTTTCCCCCAAATGCTGCCTTTTTAAAGTTTGTAGTAGCATGCATCTTTCTGAGAACCTTAATCTAGGAAATTGGAGGCACTCAATTATTGTTGTTTGATCTATTTCGGGTGGATGGGCCACTTGGACTAACTATCCGCTTGTGGTGAAGTTGCGTATGTCTTCTATTAGTTGATTCAATTGGGTTCTCTGCTTCTTATCTACCTTTACAAAGTTGATAGGTTTTTGGTTGGTGCACGTAAAGCTCTAATCTCCAGATTCCAGCTTCAGCTAATATGTATGCACTTTGTTCTTCTAATGCAGAAAACTAGGGCCAAGTACAGATTAAAGTTTCGAACATAATTATGGGTTGCTTCACCGTTTTGAAGTGCAAGAAGAAAAAGTCTGAGCAAACTATTTATATTAAACGTGTCCTCCCTAAGGAGCAAACTCCAGCCACATTGCCTGAACCCCAAATCCCGACTCGTTCACTACAGTCTGCACCCCCAAGTTTTAGGAACAGAGTGAAACCTATTCAACCAGTGAATAGAGGCACCAAAAAGAACAATAGAACTCGGGCATTATCTGCTCCATCAACCCTAGATGCGGCAGACCAAGAGTCTCTTTCCTCGGTTGAATATGAGGAACCAGAAGAGCCAAAATACCGGTCTGGAATCCTGAAGGAACAACAGCCACCAATTCCGCAACCTCTTCCCCTCCCATCACCTCAAGGTGCTACTGCACTGCGGACTACTGGAAGCTTCAAGTCATCGACTGCTAGTGGCCCTCTCTATGCTTCTGGACCATTGCCCCTACCTCCTACTGGAACACTACGGAACTTTTCATATGAAGAAGTATCATCAGCTTGCCACAACTTTTCTTCTGACCGATGCATGTCAGAAGGTCTATCTTCCGTCATATATAAGGCTTCCTTTGGAGAAGATTCATCATCAAGTTTAAAAAAATTTGAAGCTACTGTTACTCGCCTTCATCCATCCACTCAGGTAACTTATCAATCTTAAGTCTGTTATGTTGAAGATATAATGTTCTAATTTGTTTTTTGGTCCCCTTATAATGTTATCATGGCTTAACTATTTTCAGAAAATTACCTTTAGTTATGGATGAGTTTTGGATTGCCATCCTTTTATTATGTTATGTAATCTAATAAAAAAATGAGCTCCTTAGTTGGTGTGCAATGTTCTTGTGTTTGCAAAAGAAAAAGAAAATTATGCTTCCCACAGAATGGGTAATTAAGAATATGGAAGCATTTTATGTGTTTGAGTTTATGAAATTCAAAATCCTGTATTTATGTTTCCAATTTAGAATGATTGATAATGCTGTGGAATGATAAAGTTATATGGCCTGCAAAATAATCAGCATTTTTCTTCTTCTTTCGTAGTATGCTACCTTGCCTCGAAACATTTGGTTCACATGTATGTTTCTCCATTTGTATGTGTGCTTGCATTAATGTCCTGCCCATTTGAACATTGTTAACTGAATCATGTTTTAATATGTTTTCCTCTGCCTCTAGCATTTAGATCGTTTTAGAGATTTGAGAGTACAGGGTACTGTTACCAAATATTTAGAACACTCATATAATCCCACTGCTATCGGTTTTTCAGGGTTTAAAGGAGTTTGTAAATGAGGTAAACACTGTTGCATCTTTGCAACATCCAAACCTCTGTAAATTGCTTGGTTTCCATGCACGAGAGGGATCAGAACAAAAAATGTTGGTCTATGAGAGGCTGTTTCACGGAAGTCTAGATCGGTTTTTATATGGACGATCAGATAAGCCCCCAATAGACTGGAATACAAGAACAAAAATTGCTTTATGTGCTGCACAGGGTCTTACATTCTTGCATGAAGAAGGACCTTTCCAGGTAATAAGAACCATTGCTTGCACTTTTTATTTAAGAACAATTGAAATCAAATGATGAGTGCCTAAGCATTTACTGGCTCGAATCAAGTTGGCCTTTATTTAATAAATGAATCCTTTTTTCACGTTCACAAAATCACCTCAAAACTGAAATGCTGACGGTGTTTAAAATGCTTAAGTAACTAAATTTTGTAGGGATTATCTGATGGTATATTCGTGCATTTTCTTTGGTGACTGAATTACTGTCCGTATTTACAGGCAATGTACAATGAGTTTTCAACTGCCAACATTCAGATTGATAAAGATTTTAGCGCAAAGCTTTCTGGATATGGCTGTGTTGGACATATTCCTGAGGCAGAAATCTCTACTAATTCTGTTGTAAGTTTTCTTCCTTTGTTTACTGTGAATTACCTTTCCAGATCAGTTGTAATTTTTGAAACTTTGTATTTAACTTGAAGCTAATGGTTCTATCTATGCCTCTGCCCTAATCCATACAAACTTTTAATTTCAACATGATCTTTTTAAAAGATCTGAACCTTTGTTCTTATCATTTTGCAGGCAGTGGCAAATCTATCAGTTGAGACGCTTGAAAGAGGAATGCTTACTCCCAAAAGCAATGTCTGGAGTTTCGGGATTGTTCTTCTAGAACTACTTACAGGACGGAAGAATCTTGATAGCCGGCATCCCAAGGAAGAGATGAATTTAGTTAAGTGGAGCCGGCTTTACCTAGCTGATGATGCGCGGCTGTCACTGATTATGGATCCTCAGCTGAAAGGCCGCTTCCCAGCCAAAGCTGCCCGAGCGGTGGCTGACATTGCACAGAGATGCCTCCAGAAAGACCCATCCGAAAGACCCACCATGAGAACTGTTGTTGAGCATCTCAAGATCATTCAAGACATGAGGCACTCATCCAGGTTTCCTTTGCAAGACCCTGCTTCATTTGCGGGAAAACAGATGTCAAGATCGCCAAGTCTTAACGGAATTGTCACCCCTGTGCCTAGGCTAAGTTTTTCTCCTTCACCTCCGTCAATGGCTCGGCCATCTATATCACCTACCAGACGACTTGCCCTGCCTATGTCTCTTCCTCCACGAGCTTGTTCCACCATTGTCACTATGGAGGAGCTAGACCACCTGCTGGAAAGCCGGAAATCATCATCATCTACGGTTCCAAGGGCTAGTGTTGAGGGATTTTGATTGTGTATAATGTGCATTTTTTATTAATTTTTTTATTTTTGGTTCTTTGTGATTCAACACAATATATAGCAGCAGATAAAGATGTGGTTGTTGTTCCCACCGAAGCGGAGTGTGCCCTGTAGATATAATGCATGCCTGGTAGAATTGGGTTCATCTAGTTTCCCTTAGATGTACAATGCAATTTCCACGACTTAGTTTGCCTTCTCTGGATGTGTCTTCGAATTGAACATGAGCACATTTATAATGAACATCCTATATTTCTATCATGCTTGTCCACTTGGTGTCTGCTGCAACAACAATATATGTTCAAAGCCTCAAAACCTGATTTAAGGAGCTGCGACAAAAATATGTTCAAAGCCTGAATCCTAATCAAGAAGCCATCGTCGAGAGTATGGAATACTATCAGGAAACGGTTTGAGAAACAACTTCCTCCACCCTACTTCTGTCGTTCAATGAAGTTACATTAATTTTATTTTTGAAGAAAAATTAGACTCCAAGACTGAATATCCTTGTTTCCTCCCCCATCTGGAATAATGTTTGGGCATTCGACCGGTTTCTATGAAACCGGCCATCTCCGATACAATAACGAGTGCACAAGTCTTTGGGCATGACATGTTGAGCAACTCCTATTCAAAGAGCCATGTTCCCATTCACGACAAGTACAAAACTCCCACATAAACCCTGAATGTAATTCAAGGCTTTCAATATTTATTGTGTGGACGCTAGATTACTGTTTATTAATTATCATAATCTTTAAGTATCTATATCTGAACATTGACATGCTCATCTCTTGATGAAAGAGTATCCACGACGGCTATAGATCCTCTTATCATCATAAACCCTGCATCTCTTGATGAACGTTACTTGCTAGAGATCTTCTGCCTGTATAGGCCGAAAATGCATGGCAGTATGTTGCTTTGAAAGCTTAGACTCAGGTATACAATTTCAGGATAGTAACTCAGTGCAGTCGTGCAAATATATTTATTCTACTTATTATGGACATATGTCACGGGTTTCATGGAAAGTTGGAACCAGAATGGCGACAATTGAATTCTCTTGCCTCTGCTTACATATGACCTTGACATACACAATAACAGATTGGTAAAGACAGAAAAAAATAATGACACTTTCAATGGTACGTCATTTTTCTTTTAAACGTTTTCCAAACAAATCCATAGGAACTCAGAAAAGTAAGGGAGGTGTTTATCATGGCCTGAAAAGTAGGTAATAAATTGAGAAGGTCATTCACTAGAATCACTCACTAGTATATATAAGATTGTAAGGGGGATGCGGATTCATAATCCATTCAATTAGTGACGACTGGAGAGTGGAGACGATTTGGGTGACCATTTTAATGACTTGGGTGAACATTATGAGGACGCCGTGGGCACATTTCTGGGGAAGGAACTTAATAGACCTAATTATAGCTGCAATGTTTGTGTGTGTCCATGTTCTTGCTTTGTTTGCTCCGTTTTACTTCAACTGGTCTGCAGTTTCGGTGGGATGGGGACTCAGTTGCATGATGACCCAACCCAATGACCCCAAACAATGGTCAGGCCCAAATGGATATAAGCAGCTCAAGCTCACTACATAGCCCACCTCAGTAATTGTGATCCTAACACAGTACCGGAATAGCCGGATAGGAATAGCAATCGGAAGTTCTTCAGGAAGACATGATCAGTTAGCCATCAAACCTTGGTATTACATTGTCAATGATGATAATGGAAAATTGTCAATAAGATTGAAGTAGAGGCTGTAGGGCTTAGGCTATGTCATTTACGTACATAAACAGGAGCGCTCAAGCTCTCTGTTTCATTTCCTTTGCTACATGGATATGCAATTAAAATTTTTGGCCTGACCCAGAAGCTTTTTTTACCTTCTTACTGGCGCCTCACATCTAGTATGTCTTACAATGACGCCCAAAAAACTCAAATTCTAGTTCCGCTACGTAAAATGCTATTGGAATACAAGTATAGAGTCAGGCAGAAAAGAACAAGTATATAGTTACGCAGAAAAGAACGACAAGTTGAAAGCTGTATTTTACTTTGTTGTATTGCCAATATATATAAACACAATGAGTGTATATAATACAAGCTAATTTGTAATGTAATCTCACTTTCACACTCTCAACTAAAGAAACATATTGCCAACCAAACAAAAATTACCTCTGTAGTCTGGTATTATACAAGGACGTAGCAAATAAGGAAACATGAACTTCGTCATAGAGGATCCTCTTGGCTTTGATCCTGCCTTTCGTCACCTCCACTTTCCCCGTCTTGAACAACAGAAACAACACATTGATCCTCATTAAGTTGTTCCTCATTCCCCTCAGTAGCTTGCAGCGGCACAGGTGATGTTGAGCTTGTCTGCTGTTCAGTTACCAAGCTGGTAAGACCAGTTTGTTTCAAATAACTCTGTAGAGGAAGGGTTGCTACTTGAAGAAGGGACATCATGCTCAACTGACTTGGCCCCGCTGGCAAGTCTACTTCTCGGCCAGGATGGCAATTCAAGTCTAACTTTCCCTTCCCACTTTCCGCCAATTTAAGTTGGCTCTTAGATTCTGATTCATTTGGAGACTTGGCTTCATTGTCTGAAGGATCAAGGTGTGATGATACATGCCTAGAAGTGCTGTCTACTTCTGCTTCATCCCTAGGGCCCCATGCAAGCTGGTTTCTACAGGCAATCTCTGCTTCACGTTCTGATTGACGTTTCTTCTTGTTTATCATTAGGGTTTTAAAACGGCGTTTAACTGTCATGCACACCTGGCATGTGCATGAAGGCTTATGCTTGCCCTTCCCACTTGGGGGCTGGATGCACACAATGCATGAGCAGCCAGGACGATGCCTGGGATGTTTTGTTGTTGTAGCAACTGATGCAGTTCCTGGGTCAGCCACATTGTCTCCAAGGATTGCAGCATTGGCCAAAGCATCAAGGCCAGAAGATTCATGTTCCTGGATTGGCCTATGGTTTGTTGCCATTCTCCTTTTCTTGAATTCTGAAAAAGACGACACTATAATAATATAAGTAATAAACACTTCCCAAAGTAAATTTTACAATAATTTTCCACTGAAGATTGCAATTCTTCATGACCATAATGGATAAGCTCCTATACCCAATCTCCCATAAGTTTCTACTAAAAGATAATAGAGACATAAAGTGGCATCATACCTTTACTGAGTCTGAGAAAACTTTCCAGTTCCCTAGGGGTTAATTCATCTGGTGCGGAGCACGAACACCTGTTTGAGACAAAAAAAAAACATGACATACAAAGATTTATTTAAGCACTACTTTACTACAAGAAAAATTGTAAAACAAAACCCATCACTAACCTGTTTTGATCCCAAACATTGTCCGTACACATCCACTTAGATGGAAGTAGTACATCAACCGGCAACCTTCGCCATTTAGAGCAACCATCACACTGAGCCCATTGCTCATGTTCCCTGAAGACAAAGCTTATTATTTTGGTATCTAAATAAATTATCTAACTCACCCCAAGACAATGATATAAAACCTTTCAACCATGAAAGTGGAAGCATTCAATTGAATATGGAAGACGCGTTGCACAATGACAAAGGGGAAGTTTGTTCTTTATACACTTCCACACCATGTTCTTTAGCTAAACTAATGAATAAAAATAGAGCTACAATTTAGAATGGTGAGATTGGTGCCATAACAGGTGTCCAGTGAGATCTCCCAAGTCATTAGACATTAGTTTTACAAACTAACATACTATGGAAAAGATATATGTGTGTATACAAATAAGCAAAGGAAGTTTTACCCAGTTGCCCGGACTATGAAGATACTCCTTTTTCCAAACACAGGAGGTTCCTACATAACAGAAGTAACTGCAAATATAAGCAACCCAACAATGCATTAACATATTCAATTTTTTTTTTTTTTTTTTTTCGGTTCATAAATTTTCGCCACTGGCGAAAGAACCAAAAGCTTCATATGTGTACATGTCTATCTACCTGCACAAGAATACAAGCCACTGTCTAACAGACTAACAGAAAGAAAGACGAGAAGTCTGTGTAGATAAATTGTAAACCATAAATTCAGAATGAAAACATAAATCCCATGTTCCATGGCTATAGTTCTATGAAACCCCTTTTCTGGACTTGTACCATATGGGAGTCATGACAATTACATCCAAGTCCCACAAATCATAGATGAGCAAATAATTGGTAAATAATTTAGATAGTTATCATAATGGGAAACAATAAGAAAAGATCGCAAAATATGTTCATATAACTCAGACATCACTCACTTCATATTCTTCGAATTCAAGATCCTCGATCATGACAGTGCTTGGCTTAACAGCTGGAGGTGGACGAAGCAAATCCTGAGCCTCTTCCCAAGTAAGCTTCAGCTCTAGAGCATCTTGGCTATCAATGAGCAACCTTTTACTCTTGGATCCAATATTTCTAGTTCTTTTTCTCTCCGGAACCACTAACGATTGCAGCAGCAAGCCTTCCCTTGTCCTGATTTCATGCTTTTCAGATTTATGCCAGCTCGGATCACCAGTAGCTGCAGTTAATTGTTTGGGCAGTGCACTTAGATGCGGATCCATGCCCTTCGTTGACTGAAGAAGACCAGAGTAACCACTTATTACAGGAAGGTTCTCAAGAACACCCGAAAAGAAAGTTTCACTTGAGTGAGCGCCATTGTGAATGGCAGAAAGATGGGTGTCCTGTTTATTTTAATAATTTGCATATCAATATTATACTATTCGTTTTCCTAATATGAAAAGTAAATAGAGGCTATCACCTGCATTGCAACAGAATTTGATGCCTTTCGAAACCCCATAATAAGCTTTCCTTCAGGTTCCATACGACTGAAAGTCACTGCAGCAAAAGAATCATAAAAATAACTACAAAAATGTTACTGCTTGCAGGGTCATTGCAAATAATCTCTCTTCCCCCATTTCTTTTCAATTAAGATTGTTCCAACTGTAGCTGAAGTTGCCAAATAGTCACTCTTTGGCGTTATATATATGGTTATATTTATAAATATAAACAGTTCGTTTGCACACCATGAACAGGGGTAAACCCCATGCCATGGTCCCTATGTAGCCTTCTAGCGGACCAAAGAAAACCCAACAATTCACACTATATATAACTCTGTGTGTGTGTGTGAAAAATATACGTATATTAAATAAATCGGTAAATGCAGCAAATGAAAATTACCAGTATCTCCAGCCTGCAACTGCATTGACTGTATGCAGGGAGTTACACCCTCTAACACATACATCCTACTATTATTGTTAGGCCAGAATCTGAACTGAAACACCCATTCTTTTCCCTTCACATCTTGAATCCTTAAAGGAAGGCCCTCAGGTTGAGAGATAGAAGGAAAATATGCCTACATAGTGGTTTAGATTTGACTGATACATAAGCTTGTAGAGAAATTTATAGTAATGGATACAGATAACATAATGACAAAGGCTACAAATATCAGTAAAATGTACAGAATAGATTAACCAAAAGGCTTACTTCAGCACATGCTTTAGGGAGCACTAAACGACCAATACGACCCGCATCACTGGCACTCAACATCTTTTCAAACAATGGTACAATTGTGGAATTTGAACTTGAAGATATCACAGTTAAGGAAATCACTGCTCGAGTTGGTGGATAATTATGAAAAAAAACGAAATTGTTATGACAGTTGTTATATGGTTTGGTCAGGAAGTAATCAACATACGAATATAACAAGAAATAAATTATCAAGGATACTCTCCAGATATTTGCTGCAACTCTTGGTCCGTAATCCTGGGCCAGTATCGGGGAAGTAACTGATTCCGGCCCCGTCCTTCAGCAGGTGGCCGTGCAACACGTGCCTGTGAAGCCATTGTAGAATTTTCCTCCAAACCTGTGGCAAGGGCCAACTTTGGAGGCTTTGGCAAAAGATGACGAGACCTAGCTCCCTGTAAGAACAGAGAGGATGTCCTAGCATGTTCATCAACACCGATACCAGGAAAAGGATTTGCATATCCTGCAGGTGCACCTAGGCTCATACTCAAATTTGTGTGCGGAAGGGATTCATATATATCATTTATCCCCAAGTTTGCTTTATAAATTTCTGGTTTGGAACTTTCAGATGATACATTGGATGTCTGATTAAAAACTGACAGACTTGTGCCTCCAATCTCAACCACAGGAGCTGGAACATCATCCTGTTTCATTTTCTGCAATAACCCAACTGTTTCATTGTTCTGAGATTGAAGCAAGTTCCTGAGCCCATTACACTCTTTATTATTTTCCATCTGCATAAGCTTCACTTTATCGACATTGTTACTATCCAATTGATTGTCTGAAGGAGCTAATTTCAGATCACTGATTTTGGATATGCCAGGTCCATCAGGCTTTTCGTCACTAGCAATCTGTGTGAATATGTTTCAAAAATCATTATAACATAACTCAAGAGTACACTAAAGACAGTGAAGCGTTATCCCATTATAGTCTTACATGCGAGAACTAACCAACCATAAGGCCATGATAGAAAACATTACAGGTTTTTGTTATATTTTCCAAATCCAGATTACATCATACTCTTCCAAATATGACATGTGAATATCTACCAACAGATTTCCATTTTAAGGCTGATATGATATGTGAATAAATCTTACAGGGTGAGGTTCTGAATTTTTCGTGCAGTGTTTACACTTGACACCACCACTGTCAAGGAAATCAAGCAGACTCCTGGAAGCAATGCACCCACAATGAAGATGCTGCAGAGAACGAATAGATGCAAACAATCAGAATATAATATCAAAGTACGGAGGAAGGGAAACGAAACCAAAGGCAAAGTTTATGGTTGTTGAGTATACTGCTCACCTTTCCACATTGAGCGCACTCCCTCCAACCAGATTCTTTTGAATGGAAAACATCACAAAAAAGTGATTCCTCATATGCAGTCCTAGTGCCAATATCAATTTCAGATCACAATATAAGTCAAGAATGTTTCATGTTCTAACTAAACGAGCTTCTATTCATACCACAGAATTATAACAACTCTCTAAACACAAGACATAGAATTTTTAAAGGAGCAATTAATTTCTCAAACCAACCAACATCATTATCAGATTTTGATTATCCACGATTACTATTACATTGAGCTGAATTTTAGATTACAGATTCCAGTTATTATTTGTCTAAAAAAAAAAATCAGTCCGAACATATAGATGGAAGAATATAAAACAAATATAATATAACGAAATTGCTAAAATAAATAAGTAAAATTGGGGGAAAATAAGGAAAAACTAAAATTCCATATTCCAGCCACAAATATCATTTGGCGGTTAAGAACAGATCACAACGCTGAAATATAAGAGATTAAGCACTTAAAACCTCCAATAAGCCCTGAACTTATCAAATAAAAAGTAAAAACAAAAATTTATCTAAACCGACACCATATAATTCGGTATCATAGAACTAAACAAACAGCAGCAGCAGTTAGTGAATTTGCACCGAAAAAAATAGAATCAAGTAATAATAGTGAATTACCCGCACTTGTGACACAGATTGGCGAATCTACCAGATCGCAAAGCCCAGCCTTTTTTCCATTCGATCGAGCTCGAGCTCCCGCAATACGCGTTCATACAAGCACTCGGATCCATCTCCCTGCAAATTCCACCAATTCTGAAATCCAATCGAAATCACAAACACCAAAATCCCTAATCTAACCAATCATAAATTAATCCAAATTTCAAATTCCACCGATTGATGAACTCAAACACAAAATTGAACAGCAAAACAGCTCAGCACAGCAGAAAAGAGAACCGAACTAACCTCGAAGCTTTCCAGCTTCCGCCGCAGTAGCAGAGCCGGAACTAGTTCATTTGCAGCAATAGGACTGACACGGCGGCGGCTCTGCTGTGACTGTGATTTATCGGCGTCGGAGCGATTTGGAGTTGGATCGTCGGCGATTTAGGGGTGATCGGAGTTGGAGGTGGAGGGTCGGAGAGTTGGATCGGCGATTTGGCGTTTTGGGAGAAGAAGACGTGTGCATGCAAAGTTGAAAATTGAAAGAAAATGGGCACAAAATGCATGCACGATGATGATTATGCTTCAAGACTCGGCCAACTCGCCCACCTCTCTTTTTTCCCTACTTTACTACTATCCATTATTTTCTCTCTTAAAAAAATTAAAATTAAATTAGTCATTTTCCAAATTATAAGAAATTCTGGTCTAATAAAAATCTGACTAAAAAAGAGATCCAGTGTTCGATCACCTGCTTGTGAAAAATATTACCTTAACAGAATTTTTTCCAAATAAGTCTCAGCTCACACCGATAGACACTCTATTAAAAATAAAATTATAAGAAATAAATTAATTTCTGATGAATTATAACGGCGGCAGGACAGCAGCACCGGGAAATGCGCCACTAGGCGTTTGTTTTTTTTGTCCAATCAGACAGTTCGCATGCAGAAAAGAATTATTATGGTGAGTTCAGAAAAAGCCCATGCTTGAACATTTAATTACCAATTTGCCACTAGGATTCTGCGCACCGTCCAAGTAGTTGAAGATTCATGGCAATGAATCGCGGCCGTTGACTTGGTTTGGATTTATGACGTCATGTTACGGGGGTGATGATGGTAGGTGACCGGGGAATGTGGTACCTACCGCGGGGAGTGAAAGAGAAACGCCAACGCACGCGCCACGGATGACAGTGCCGTCACGCCTACACGTGCGACAGTTGGGCGATGTGATTATTAACGCGTAATTGGGGCATTATACAGGGAGAAAGAGACTAATTAACAACAAAAACCATTGTGGCTTGATGATTATCTTATGCTAAATAGAACTCTGCTAAACAGTCGTGACAATTAGTGTAGGCAATAATAATTCAGAGGGGCCGGCCGAGTTTTTTCACTTCAGCCGATACCGAACCGATAAATGTCGGTACGTATGCTCAAATTCTTCGCCGTAACCGTACCGCACTTTTCAGTTACCGAAAGTTCCGTTTACCGAGCTCAACAGTCGGTATTGAAAACTCCGATCGTCGGAATTTGGAGGCGGCAAATGATTGCAGAACTAAAATCCGGCTCATATCTATAGATCTTGATGTTCGTGATTTGTAAGCCAAGTGAAGGAGATGAGGATTCCAGTGTGACAAGAAACTGAGGTTTTTTTTTTTTTTTTTTTTTATGAAGAAGAAAGAAAACAGAGGTCGAAGAAGAGAGAGAAGAAATAAAGAAGAAAGGAAGAAGAAAGAGAAGGTCGCGGAAGACGCTGTCATAAATGAGCATCCCATGCCTTGTGAAATGTGAATAATATCATTGGGCCTGTCGTCATGGGAAGGCGGCTCAAGCCCAACAGAGGGCCCAACAGAGGGCCCAAAGCTAAAACACTCCGGACACCGTAGTCCTTATCTAAAGCGTTACTGAAGCCACGGCCCCTCTATAATTCCGGGAAACACTACACTGCGAAAATCACACACACACACAGCGATGGCGGGAATGGCAGCGACCTTCAGTGTCTCGTCAGCTTCCCCAATCCTCAGCCGTCCATCACCGCTATCGTCTCTTTCCTTCTCATCCAAGCCGTTCATTTTGCCAATGCGGAGTCTCAACCGAGCAGCCCTGAGTCACAGATTTCCGAGTAAACAACAACTCCTCTGACTCTGGCTCTTTGATTTTCTTGTTCAAATTTTTCTGAAAAAAGTCGAAGCCTTAATTTGGGGGTATTTCGTGATGTTGGGTTGTGAAAATTTCCAGGGATAATGGCGTTTTCAAGCAATGATATTAAGGTGGGTTCCAACATTGAAGTTGACGGAGCTCCATGGCGAGTAATAGGTACACTCTAATCTTCTTCTTCTTTTTCTGGGTTTTTGAGCTTGAAAGGTACAGACTTTCTGCTCATTGGGTATGCAATGTATCGAGTAGAATTCATTTTGCTGAAGCTATGATACTGTTTTGGTCATTTTTGTTTCATATTTCGTGCTTGTTGTTTGACTCATGTGGCATTTGTGTTTCACTGCCGGCAAGTTTTATAGCAGATAATGTTTAGGTGGTCTGTATCTGTAGTTGGTTCATAAGCCTCACATTGGAGATTTTAATTCTTTATGACATTGTAATGGGTTTGTGAAAGAATAATAAAACCTCAAAATCCATTGAAATTTGTGGACGTATATGAACCTTTGGCTTGTCGCTAGGGATGTTTAAGCTGAATTTCGGTGTACAATGTGCGTACTCCATTTTCATTTGCTTGTATCTCTGAGCTTATGAGTTTTTGTCCCTTTGGTTGTTGGCCTTCTGTAGAGTTTCTTCATGTGAAACCTGGGAAAGGGGCTGCGTTTGTAAGGACCAAAATGCGCAATTATCTAACGGGAAACACTGTTGAGAAAACATTCCGGGCAGGAAGTACGGTAATGTTCACAAATCTATCATTCAAATCTGTTTCGTAAAATGCTTCAAGTTCAATGCAGTCTGCATTGCACTGCATGTTGACCATATAATCTGTGAAAAGTCAACTGCATATGTAGCATACGACATACATACCAAGTGTTAGTACTTTGTGCTGCCAGCTTACTCTGAGACCTAACGTGATATTCATCTTTTATGAATTGCTTGTGCCATGCTTCAATTCAGTTGACTGCAAAACATGACATTGTTTACCATTCAAGTTATAATTGGTTTGACTTTGTTGTTAAGAAAAGAAATAGTAAGATTAGGTTTCACAGACCTTGTTATGGAATCCAATCAGATAAATATCTTAGAAGACACTAGGTTTCAAAATGTTTTGTGTTAGCCTGTGTTACTTAATCCCCATATCTCTTCCCCAACTTGAGGTTAGGCAAGTTATTTTATCTAAATTCATTCCAAATGCAAACTTTCTGACAGTAGTCATTAGTCATATATCAAGTACGAGGGCATTGAATCTCATCCAGGGCATCAAAATACGTTTATATGGATTATTTTCCCCCACTAAAACATGGAGTACATTAGTGCACAAAAGTGGTCAATTTAACTGTATGTACAGTCACATGCCTACCCCCTTATGTTTGATACTTTGATTGTTTTCCCAGATAAATGAGGCAGCTATCTACAAGGAAACCAAGCAATTCACATACAAAGATGGTCCCCAGTTTGTCTTCATGGACCTGGTATGCTTCTGTAGACCTTTTAATTGTAACATTAAAATTGGGTTTCCTTCATATGGACTTTTAGACTTCCTCTTCTCAAGGAAGCTAAAATGAAGTAACTTTTTTTCTACTTGTTTCAGACCACATATGAAGAGACTCGTGTGAATGAATCTCAAATTGGGGAAAAAGTAAAATGGCTGAAAGAGGGAATGGACTGCAATTTGCTTCTATGGAATGATAGAGTACTACTCTTATTCTCTTTTATGCTCTCCATTATTTGTCAAGCAATTAAGTTTCCACTTTTTTGCTGCAATAATTAATGGCACATTAGATAAACTGGGTCCAGAATGGTACTTTATCTGAGGATTATCACACTATTTCAGATAGATCTCTTGAGCACTATGACTACCGCATGTTGTTGTAATCAGTAACAGTATATGTTTTTGCAACTCAGATTCATGGCGAGATGCATATGCTTGATATTATGAGTGGCATCAGCCAGTGTGACATTAGATGGTGTTTGTGGTGCACTGGTGCTTAGTAGTATCATTATTCTGGTCTAAAGTTTGAATAGTGGTCCTTTTTTCTCTGATATAATGCAGCTTTTCGATGTTGAAGTCCCCATCACAGCGAAGCTGACTGTGGTCGATGTTGATCCTGGACTGAAAGGTGACACTGCTCAAGGTAATAAAAATTTGCAACCTTTCAGTAAATTTCAAGGACAAAGTTTACTATTATTGCGGCTAAATGCCCATCAATCCATGACCTGTCTGACATGGACAGTGGTCAGTTACTGGTGGAACAAAAATGCTATTAGGCAGATAGATAAGCTGATCATTAGCTTCAGGTACAGAATTTGTGCATAACTGAATTCTTGGGGTTAGAAGTCGTGACCTCCTGCTAATAACCGAGTCTACTGTTGTAACAAGTTTCATTGTGTCTATGAAATTTGGTTTGTTCATGTGAGAGATTATCCGGATGGCAATGGGGTGGGGATATACAAAGAGAAATAATATACACACATACATTTTGGTCTGAGATGTTAGTCAAATTTGAAAATCGCATTACTATTTTCTCTAACTGAAATGGAATCGCAGGTGGTGGAACGAAGCCAGCTACCCTTGACACTGGTGCTGTTGTCTTTGTCCCTTTGTTCATAAATATAGGTGATGAAATATTGGTAGATACTAGAACCGGGCAGTACATGAATCGTGCATAGACATTTACTATCATCGGCCAAAAAGTTTTGTATACCATGCAGAGAGACTTTCCTTTGATGCTAGATATGCTACATATATTAGTCCAAGGTCTGTAAACCTCTAAACTCCCTACTGTAAGTGTCCCTCTTATTTGAAGTTATTTGAAGCACTTAAGTGAAGCAAGAATCTTTCACTTGAATTTCAAGCACATCAAATTTGGATCCCAAAACAAAATAAAATACTGCGGAAGCGCAAGCCCGGTTTAGTTAGTCGGAGAAACTAAGCGGATAACTGTACAAACGGGTTGAATATATAACAAAAGGCTGTTCAGTTGGTCGGAGAGACTAAGCGGATAACTATTCAAATGGGTTGAACACTTGAACCTCTGAGTTAATTTATCTTCTTTTTCCAGATCTTTAGTCATTTTAATACGAACTCATTTTTTTGTATGACATCATAAATCCTTTCTTTGTATGACATTTTGAAGGAGGAAGCATAATACAAACGAGCAATTTTCAATAATACGAACTCATTTCAAACCGCAATCTATTTTTCTTTTTTCCTTTTCTGATGAACAAACTTGTTGGGTGATGCTGTACGAGATTAATTAGTTCCTTAAACAAAACTGGTCAACTGGAGTTGCCGTGAATTATACGTGATTAATATTAAGAATGTTAGAAGACTTTTGACAAAGTATTAATTGCCGTATCTTTTATGCTTCCAGTATTGTATGGTTTCGTGGACAAAATAAGAATGTAAACAATGGGATAATAAACCAACGGATAAACAATTCAAATCAGATGAAAGTCATGAAACATATGGCATAACTAAGTCGGTATTCCAGTCAGCCAGACATCTCCAAATCTCCAATGTGTATATATACGTACATAAAGACATATACATGTATCCAACAAGATCAGTTACTTAATATGACTCATTGTTTCCTTCTTTTTGTGATCGTGTTCTGTTACATGCAGGGTACTACTACTAATATCCATGCATGCAGCCAAACTGAACGGACTTCGCTCTTGTCCTTCGCCCTCACTCTTTCTTCTCCCTCTTTCTTAAACTGGACTTCCGATGACTGTGGCCTGTGGCAAGGCATCAACTGCAATGCGGCTGGTTGGGTCACCCATCAGTCATTGCCCTCCAAAGGGCTCGCACTCAAACAAGATACCACTTTTCCTTCATCAACAGTACTACTAGGAAATCTCACACATCTCACCCACTTGAATCTCGATCTCCAACAATTCCCTAGATCAAAGTGTTGGTTCCTTCTTGTCCTTGTCTCATCTTGAGGTCCTTGATTTTAGCTTTGATTTGTTTAGCAAATTAGATCTAATGTACTTATTAGATCGTATAGCTCTTAAAAACAAATCATAAGGTAACATACAAAGACAAATATAACGCTGAGCAGCCAAGAACTCACCAATTTCGTTTCTAATTACAGCACCTACTCCACAATATTCTTTTCTAGCTCAGCACCATCCAGACCATTCGCGTTGAGTTTTTGACAAAAGGTGAAGGCATAGGCTCCTAAGTCAAGCTGCGGATTTGCAAAGGTTCCACGTCGTACGGCTCTAAATTCTTCAATTATTTGCATAGTAATCACTTGAAGCACATCAGCACTGAACACAGGATTGGAGTTAACCACAATGTTCCTGTTATACCATATCTTCCAACAAAACATGACTAAAACCACACAGCTCTTCCTTGGTCATAATGGAACTCACGTTCTGGAAGAAATGATCAGCAAAAGAGCCTCCTAGTGCCTACAGCATCAGTACACCACATCGACAAGAGCAACGCCATACCTCCTTTGCCATTTTACATTCTCACAAGGCATGACATATTGTTTCCGCAAAGGAGTGGCATTAGGCATCTAGCCATCTAGGACACCAAACTTCATTAAAAACTTTCTGTTCAAAAGATTAAACCCACAAGGAAGAATATCATGGATTGCCCTCGAAAGAAGATTTTTGCTGTGCTAGGAATCTTGAGAGACAAAAGAAGCTTCCATTAAGAAGAAGAAGAAGAATCATTTGATCAAGTACCCAGGGAACTATGACCCACTGCTTTCTCAACCTTGACAACCAGCCAATAGGCACTGATAATACTGTTATCTTCCAATTTCAGTGCAATGCAAGCCTGCATATTTTCATGGCAAATAAATCACAGAGGAACTCATGGACCTTTAAACTCCTACAGTAAGGTTTCCTCATTGTTGAGGCCTTTTATTCGGAATTAAACCTCTCTTCAATGCCGCACCATATACACTACAAGCTTCTAGCATATTGCCATGTTGATTCAACTTTTGAATCAAAAGGTTATAAGTTGCTCTACTTGCTACTCTATCACATTCATACGCAGTACCTAAAACTACAAATGCATCAATCATCTTGTCCTCAGAACAGAGGGTTTGAATCACTTTGTTAAAGGTGATCATCCATGGTGAATAACCCACTGCCATCATCTGCTTCAAATTGATCATAGCGTCATCAATCTTCTTTTCCATGCAAAGACTTTGGATCATAAGCCCATATGTACTAGCTTCTATGTCAGAAACCCCATTCTGCAATTTTTCAAACAGTTCACAGGCATCTTCCAACAGGTCTTTTTCCTTCGATGATCTCCTGCATAACCCTCTCACAAGAGCATTCATCAATCTCTCATCCACTTCGAAACCAATTTCCACCATCTCCTTGTAAATCCTTAGCGCATTACGGGTCTTACCCCATTTCAACAATCCATGTAACAATGTGCTATAAGTAATATAATCAGGGATGCAGTTTCTCTCCTTCATCTGCTTCAACACATTAAGTCCCTCCATTGCCCTACCCTCCCTGCAGTACCCATCAAACAGAGTATTGAAAGCAACCACATCTGGTATTAATCCCAACTCCACAGCTTCATTAAGCAGTTCCATCGCCTCATCTGTGCGACCCACTTTACAAAAACCATCCATAACAGCTGTGTATGTAAAAATGTCAGGTTCTACAACACCCTTCTTTATCTTCATCAACATTTCATATGCATCCTCCACTCTTCCCACATAGCACAAACCCTTTAACAAGCAATTGTACATTTGAACAGTGGGCTTGGACCCAACTCTACCCATCACCTCAAAAACCTCCAAAGCTCTCTGCAATCTACCCTTTTTGCATAATGAATCTATCACAAAAGTCATTGTTGCAACACTTGGGTTAAACCCATTTTCAATCATATGGACTAAAACCCTCTTGGCCTCATCCAGATAATTTTTCTCACAGTAACAGGTAATCACAATAGAAAATGTGGAAGAATCAGGAACTAAACAGTAAGATGATATTTCATCATACAAGCTCAAAGCAATATCAAACTCTTTAGCTACAACTAAAGCCATGAGCAGATCATTGAACTCAGAAATGGTTCTAAAGCAACCATCTTGCTCAAAAATACTAAGAATTTCACTTGTCTCTCCAGTGTGCAAAGCTCTAATTCTGTCAACTAAACTCTGTACATGCAATCTACTAGTAATTTCATCAAAACCCAACTTGGGTTCTTCACTATGGGAGTGAAAGCCATAATCTTTTGGGGATGTCTGGTGTGTTTTATCAGCAAGATTTCTAGCAGAGCACGAAAGTGTTGTGAAAATAAGTAGCTTACCTTGTTGGGTTCTTATGTATCTGCTTCTGTATGGAGAGGGAGTCTGAACAAGTTTGAAGCTTACAGGATATGGGGAAGGCATCAGAGACAGAGAGAGGTCCATGGATGCAGCTCTAACTTGGTAGAAAACAATTGTATTTCTTGGTGTCTTGGTATAAATCGGCTCAAGTGTCTAACCCAGGATATGGTCAATATTTAGCATTTGTTAATTCTCAGTCTAGTCCTCTAATTCGATTTTACCTTTTACCAATGGTTATAAATTGGGACAAAAAAACTGGGTTAGACACTTATGCCGAGAATTAATCGTCAGCCGATGGCCTTCAAATACATTGTATTATTACATTAATTTTCTTCTTAAAAATCGATGAAATTACCCATCGGTCTTAAAATGATCGACTTTACCGGTTTACCGAGGGATTTTGTAAGTTTTCAGAAAAGTCATACCACTCAAACTCAAAGAGAAATGAGGTCCCTGTTAATAGATAGTTGGACATTAAAAAAAAAAAAAAAAAAATATTAACCGTCAAAATTTTACTTGAGAGTCGAATTGTAATATAGAGTGATCGAAATAAATAAATAAAAGATGGACTCGTGTACAATTTTCTCAATCTTCCTCAATTTCATTTTCGTTAACTAGCTAGAGTTTCATTTTGTTTGTATTTTGGATTGGGAGGTTTTGATTTTTGATCCCCTCCCTTGTATTCTTTTTTCCTTTAATCTCATAGAGTGATAGGAGGATTCTCTCTCTTCCATCTCTCTCATTACCCGAAGGAAAAACAAAAAAACAAAAGACTCGTGTATTGGTATCATACTCATATACATCCACAAAAGACCTTCTCATATAATATTATTATTTTTACTAGAATTCTTTTTGAATTACTATTTTGACTAATCTGGCAAAGCGATGTCACTCCCCACTGGATTGGAATGGCTACCTGATCACCTGCTCTTACATCTTCACTGCAATTGTCATAGTCAGAAAGTTTTGGAAATGGAAAATCGATCTCTTAAGGATGAGAGAGGGAAAATAGCACATTGCTGTTTTAACTGAAGTGGATCAAATACAACTATTTAGAATGAATTAAACAGGTACAAAATTGGAACGAATTACTAATGACTAAAATGAAAATCGAGTACGAGTTAAGAGTGAAATATTTCTAACTATTATTTATCTGTAAAATATGCATACAATGAACAAATATCAAAGGAAACACCTGGTAAGATCGAGAATCAAAAATATGTAAATATGCTCATTCATTCTCAAATCTCAACTGTCGTTCAAACTTCAAACTCTAAGAGATCTACTAAATGTCTTCCAAAACCTGGGCTCGACTTCCACATCTGGTACTTTCTTCTTCTTGCCACCACCCATTCTTCCAATAATAGGTTTGATCATCTTCTTCAGAACCTTGTGAAAGCCAGAGCCACCACGTTTCTTACTGACCAATGGCGGCGGCTGCGGTGGTGGTGCTTGAAGGCCTTGACCAATCAAAAGTGCTGCTTGCGACCGAGTTTGATGAGTCGGCTCGGAGAGACTCCGCTTTAACATGGCCTGGTTGAGTTGTATCTCCACAGAGAGCCTCTCATATTGGTCCAGCAGAGCACTTTTGTCGTCCCCAAACTTCCTTATCATCACTTCTATTTCATCCATTTCTCTCTCTGCTTCAAGCTGGTTTACATGTTTATAGAGAAAAACATGTATCAAGTAGAAGCTTAAAGGGTTGAGATTTCTCTTTTTCAATGTGGCTGAGGCTGAGACTGAGACAAAGGAGTCAATATATGAGGTCTTTGCTCAAGCAATGAAGCAAGGAATATGTATCATCAACATGGTAACTGAAAAGACTGTCGAAGGTTTTTGCAGTCAGCCAGTGACCCAATTTGGTGCAAACAAAGAAATGGTAAATAATGAATGGTAATTAATAAACCCAACAGCTTACATAGAATGGAGACCTCTTGTTGAAACTACTTCCATAATTTGCATTTCACTAGGATTAGATTTTTGAATTTGCTATGTTATTTTAAGTTAGTTTTAATTGGCGACATTAAGTTGTTAATGATTAAAACTACGATCACATTTTACTTGCCGACTAACCACTTCCATGAACAAATATGTAAGTGAAGATTTATAGGTGGAGCTAAAGCCGCGAACTATAAGTGGAAGAGCGGAGTGGCCAAATTAGAGTATATGTATATACACTTTATTCTTACTTGCATAAATGGATTAGGTCTTATTCCTTGTATATTATCTCATTCCCCTTAAATGGTTGGAGGCTTAATTAGCACAAAAGTAGTGAAGATTCATTTGAATTTGCTTTTCCCCTTCCTTTGTGCTCTAGCATTTATATTGTAACTTGTAAATCAGATCTAAAAGGACACCTCCAAATTTCATATAGATATTCAAGGATGAAAACTCCAAAATCCTTTCCCATCTAATTCATCTCTTCCTCCTATAATTTTAGAGTAGGCTTCTATTTTTTTCATTTTTTTGGCCAGTAAAAATTTGGGGGCACAGCAGATGAGCGGGGATGGTAGACCACAGGGATAAGCCCACATTGGACTACCATGAGACATATCTCAAAAACCATCAGCTTTTTGCTCAACTACAGTATGCACACCAATGTACCCACATATCGCGATGGATAGGGTCTTACACTTTAACTTGATTACCCACCAACAAGAGACTGCTGGCAGCGGGGATCGAACTTAGATTAGATCTCAACCACAAGCACGCTCGTACAAACTGAACCAACCCTAATTAGCATATGTAGGCTTAAGGGTGCTCAAAATATATTAGTTTTAGCAATCGCATTAATGTTTTTATGGTCATCTAGTGACCATGCAATTAAGAAACAGCTTATAATTACTAATAATTAAATTTCATGTTAAGAGCTCTGAACAACCAAGCCTACAACCTTGCCACCAAAACCACCAGACAAAAGCCCATCAACATATAAACTAGTACTAGGCCCACGCGAGATCCAAACAGAAAAGGCCCATCAAATTACGCCCACCGTCTCGTAGTCGCTGGTTGCCACGTGCACCAGACTGTTGGATTGGTTTTCGTTGTCACACTTCTTCTCCTGTTAAGCTGAGACTTCCCCAGCAGCGATCTAGCGTCGAATCTCAGCACAGAAAACCACCCAAATCCAAAACCCTAAATTAAAATTCTCTCAATTCAATCGTAAACCCTACAATTCCAACTTTCCCATCATCACAATTCACCCCAAACCCATCTTTCACTGCGTCAAATTCAAGCCACCTCTAGCTGAAGATCGTACACATGTCATAAAAGCCTGCAACTTTGCCCGGGAAATGGATTCGGATCGCAATTCCAGTCGGTTCCTCAGGTTTCCGGCGCCGTGAAGCTAACTCCGGTCAAAATTGGAGGCTAAAGACTCTTCCTTTAATGGACAGAACTAGTTTTCTGGCGGTGTTCTTATTGCTCTTCATCGTTTCCGATGTCACCAATGCTTCGATGCTCACCAAGCATAGATTTTTGATCGGTGATCCTCCGAAGGGCAATTTGGACAATCCCACATTACCGGTAGCTCTCTCTCTCTCTCTGAATTACTTGGCTTCTGTTCAGAATTGGTATTTTAATTATAAAGCTATGTAATTTTAGGGTAAGGATTCTCCGGTGGTGAGTCCACCTCCGCCTTCTAAACCTGATCCTGATCCTGATCCTAATCCTAATCCTAAGCCAGTTGATGATGGGAAGAACAAAACGGGCTCTGCCCCACCCACCAAGACGCCGGAGCCGAAAGGTTCAAATAACAGTACTAAACCGGCTCCGGTAGGTCCACCAACTGATACCGGTGGTGGGAAGAATAACCAAACACAGAAGCAGGATCCAAATCCTGTGCAGAAGCCGAAGGAGAAACCAACTCCAGAGCCTGAACAGAAGCCGAAGGAGAATCCAACTCTGGAGTCTGAGCAGAAACCGAAGGAGAATCCAACTCTGGAGTCTGATCAGAAGCCGAAGGAGAATCCAACTCCAGAGCCTGGCAAGACACCGGAAGAGGATCCAAGTGCAAAGACTCCAGAAATAGAGAAGACTAAGAATAAAAGTGCCAATGTGACTAATACACCGAATGTGAAAAAAGAAAGCTGCGATGGGGCAATCAAGAAGTGCAGCAGTACGGATATGGTTGCCTGCATTAAGAGCTTCAATAGGGGTAAGTCACATTACTGCTGGCACTTTTGGGCTGACATTTATTGCTTGTTAAGATATTGTGCATTCAAGTAGAAGCATTGTGTTTTTTGTGAGCCAAGAGCCATTGTAAGGGAATTGGTGAACACAATTAGGCCAATGGTATGAAAACTTAAAAATGAAAACCCTTCTTTGACATCCTGTTTACTTGATTTCATGAATATTATATAAGAATGCTGATACATTTTTCATTGCTTTGCACTTGTGCTATCAGCAGAACTAATTTTAGTAAGATTCAATCTGTGTCTTATTTATACTGCTCTCGATGGTTAAAATATAACTCAAGAGTGACATTATGGGTTTGTTCACTTTGTTGTGGAAATTCCTTTGGTAAAGGTTAATATAAAAAACCACAAGTTGTGACTTGTCAGCACTATTATTTTGCCATTTGGTGCGGAAGTCCTATGTGCAAGTTATATGTGTGTGTGTGTGTAGACTTGGCTTGTTATACAGTGTGAGGCCTGATTGTAAGGCCTTTCTACTCGGTGAAAAAGGTTATACCGTAAAGTACTAGTTGATGTTATAATCTGCCCATTAGTAAGTAAAAGACATTGTTGAGTGCTAGCGCAAGTCCACAAAGTAGTTTGAAATTATCTGGAGGCTTAATGGATAAACCGAATTAAACACTTCAAGCACCACATTGTCTCAATAACTTCTCAGAATTGCTCTGGTCTTGTAATCACATCTACCTCATTATTGCAGACAGGTGCCGGGATGTGTGTTAGTGTGTGCACATGTGTGTGTGGGTGAGCTAGGCTGTGTACATCTTATTAAACCATTAATTCGTTGAGATGTTTACTGCCGTTTATGTGTTATTCATTAATCTAGTGGTTTCAGAGTGCCGGACATGATTTAATACCATTTGACCTCATAATTATTAGTGAGACAAAAAAATTTATTTCCTTTTTTTTGTTTTTCCATATATTGCAGAATCAACAGAAGCAGTCATTCTGGTCCAAAATGTACGTGACAGCACATTGAACGGAAGCCTTTCTGCAGAAGATACCAGGGACCTGGTGATACCCAAACACGAATATAAAAAGGTAAAAAGACCATAATGTTCTTCAGTGTATTGTTTCTCTGATTTGAGTCATTGGCATCTAAATCTTTGGTGTTGAGATTTAGAATGAACACTTACGTTTGTAGTGTATGCTCTGATCAGGAGGTCTTTTAAAAGTGGTTTAGGTCTCTTCAACAACAACAAAAAAAATGGAAAAGATGAATGGGTTTGGTTGTCAGTTTTAATCCTATCCATTCCTCCTACCACGCTCTCCTCTCGCTTTCTGCCCTCTAAACTAATGGAAATTGACTAGAAATTATGACAGTAATATGCAGAAGGCAGGTGGGAAGGGTTGGATCAGAAGGGACAAGCATTATTCATTATCAGTCTTCAGCTTAGATATAAAAAATTCCACTGAATTTTATAGATGATCTAGTTGAATTTTTTTAAGTATATATTAACATATTATTATCTTTTAAGTTGTTTCGTATGGTTTCACTAGTTGGTGTCATGGAGGAACCATGAAATTTGAGTTTGTGTTTGTGTTACTATTATGTGGGAAGTGGGAAGCTTCACATTGACATTTTTTTAAAGAGAAAAATCGCTTGTTTGTTTCTTTATTTTTTCAGATCAAGCTCAATATGGGTAAAAGCAACAAAATAGTACTGAAAGCTGGAAATGGAGAATGCGTGCTGGACCCTTTTGTATCTGAAGGAAACTTTTTCATGCGTTTCCCTTCTTATGAGAAGTTAGTGACACCAATCAATGGTGCATACTTCTTGATTGTTACAGTGCTAATTTTTGGAGGGATGTGGGTTTGCTGCCTGGTTAGGAGGAGGAAACAGCGCACTGGAGGTGGAGTTCCTTATCAGGAACTTGAAATGGCATTGCCGGAATCGGCTTCAGCAACTGATGTGGTTACGGCAGAAGGTTGGGATCAGGGTTGGGATGACGATTGGGATGGAGATAATGCAGTGAAGTCACCTGGAGGGCATCTGGTGGGAAGCATATCTGCTAATGGTCTTACTGCAAGGTCTTTGAACAAAGATGGGTGGGAAAATAACTGGGATGATTAGTTAGTTGAGAACAGCTTAAGATTAGATTTTGCCCAAAGGATTGAGGAAAGTGGGACAAGAATGAAGTTCCCAGAAAACCAGATACGAAATTTAAACCCTTTTTAATAGTCTGCCCTTGTTGAAACTAGTGAGCTTTGTGTAGTGATGTCCCAGAAAATAGGTCTGTATAAGTGCCTGATATTTACTGTAAGCGCAAGAGGTAATATATTTTTTGTCCAAAAGTACAATTTTACTCCACTTGGTTCTGTTACCTTTGAACAGTGAGTAATTCACTTGTGTTAAACATGTACTGTTTCACATGAGCATGGAACTCAGCCATTTAAATGTTTCAACACTAGTAATTGGAAATGAATGTAGCAATGTACCTAGAAAGCATGTTGAGTTTATTGGTTGCCTTTACCTTTTGCTGCCCGTGTTCAAGCTGATAAATTTAGTACTGTAAGCTCACTGTGGAATTGAATTGCTTATGTCAGAAGGCATTGGTGCACAGAATACAGATATATATATATATATATATATATATATATATATATATGGGTGTGTGTGTGTTAAGGTTTGTGTTCTTCCTTTTTGTTAGCAGGTCCCAATCCCATGTCCCATGAAGTTGGTGTCAGATCACTCCAAGTCCTGTCCGAACTTTAGAATTTGCACTACATTCTCTGACTTTATCGTAGCTCAAGTTCTATGCACTGATTCACTCCAAATCTCACATTTTTCTGGAACCTAGTGCACAATACACTGCATTATTTATGTTCCTGGGTAATATGTTGTCACAATGATAATGACAGTAGTTAAATTCTTCTAAGTTGAAAATTTTACGGTGCTTCAGAGTTGTGCCCAGTTATTTTGAGTCGGTAAAACTTACTCTTAGTTCTGTTGGCCCCAATAAAGATTTTTCAACATGGTCTGCCCATTTAGGTTCTTAGTGGAAGCATGGTGGGTAACTGGGTATATCAATCATTCTGTTTCTCGTTAAAAAGTAGGAAAAAATAAAATAACCTAAAGCAAATATTTTCCATTTTTCTCTTCCTGTCACATCGATTTCCGATGTGGGTTTCTGGCGTGGCCTTGATCAACTGGTTCACAGATTGTTGGTTCCGACCTTTGGGTAGCGTGATCATAAATCAACCAAGCCTGATGCAAAAGCCAAAAAGCCAAAAGGTTGCTATTGTAGTATGCATGGCATGATTGCCATGTTCTACACATAATCACTGTTTGAAAAAGATCGTAAGTGCTTTTGAGAAGCACCATGTGAAGTGCTTTGATGGTGTTCGAGGCCGTTTGATTAGGTTCCCCTCGGGTCCAACACCCTTTGATTAAGTTAAAGCTTCAAATGTAAGGGTAAATTATTGACCATACTTGCAGGAACTGGGCGTTCAAATTATGATAAAGAAGACAGTATGTTGATTAGGGTCAGTGGAGTACGCATAAATATGCATATAATGCTCATTTTGAATGATAAAAGTTAGAAACCAAATGGAGTAGTAGAATTGAAGCAACATGGCCAACAGAAAAGTAAGGTTAAAGCAAAGAGTGTTTCTCCATTGGACTGCATCATTTGTTGTACTAAATTCCCCATTCAATTCTTGTGGTAGCTTAGATTTTAATCTTGCTCGTCAACTGTTTAGCTTAGTTTATTTTCTTCTTCATTGAATGATGAGCCGATGAGGAAAATGCTGCAACAATGTTCAAGACTTCCACTCTTTGGAAAATCAGAGTTTAGTGAACTGCATCAAGTACATTGTTGCCTTATTAATACTGCAGTCCTATTTCAAATGAGTACAGCAATCAGGTTTTAAAGATTATTCCGAGGGAGATCTCTGATCAAAAACACTACTCAAATTGTCCCATTTCAAACCGGTGAAAAGCAATCCGGAACCATACAAGCACTATAGAACTCGATAGATAAAAGAAGTACAAAGAAGGAATACAATATTTTAGAGAAAATGATGGAAAAGAAATGGAGAAAAACCTCCAACATTCTTTTTTTTCTTTTACTTGAAAAAAACCGGATTGATCTTCACCAGAACATTCTGTCGCTTTTCTTCATCTGTATATTGAGTTTATTCTAATCTTCATGGCCTTCTGAAGGGCATTGGATGAGTTCTAAGATGTTGACTACTTCACTCATATCAGGACGATTTGATGGAACTTGTGATGCACATATCAAACCAAGCTTGATCACTGGAATTGCCTCCTCTGCCGGATAATTACCCAGAAGTTTTCTGTCAAGACATTCTTCCACCCTGCCTTCCTCTAGAGCCCCCCTCACCATGTCACAGAGCACCACCACATCATCTTCCATATATTCCACAGGCCGCTTTCCGGTCACCACCTCCAAAACCAAGACCCCGTACCCATACACATCACATTTCTCAGTAATCTTGACAGTTTGACAAGCGAACTCAGGCGCCATATACCCAAGTGCACTTTGGATTTTGCTGCTCAAGATGCACCGGTCTAACATTGGCAACAGCCTTGCCAGACTAAAGTCTCCTACTTTTGGTTCACCAGAGCTGTCTATCAGAATATTAGTTGATTTCAAGTTGTAGTGAATCAAGTTCATTCGATGCAGATGAGCCAAACCCTTTGCCATCCCAAGAATTATGTTGAACCTCTGTCGCCAAGAGAGACCGCTTTGGCCAGGTCCATCATGCAGATTCTTATACAGACTTCCACATGGTATGTATTCATATATGAGCAGCTGCAAGGAAGGAGTCCAGTAATACCCTTCAAGTGTCACAAGATTATGGTGCCTTATCTTTCCAATTCCTTTAACTTCCCTCTCGAAATCTTCTTGGGACTTGATCAAACTTGAGACTGTCAACTTTTTTATTGCAACTGAACGCCCATCTCTGAGGACCGTTCTGTAAACTACTCCAAAGCCACCACGACCAAGCTCACAGTCCTTGTTCAGCAGGGCTTGGGCTCCAGCAGCAAAGTCAGCATCACCAGAAAACATAACAAGCTTGCCATACTTTGAATCAGTACTTGGGGAACAACTGAAATCTTCCCCACCAGGTAGTGGAAGAGGAGCAGAATGTGTCATTGAAGACCGCACGTGCATATTGAGGACGGTAACAGCTATAACACCAATTGCAATGAATGCAGCAGCACCTATGGCAATGAGAGCAGATATGCTAAATACATTCTTGTGACCATGAGTCAGAGAGGAAGAACCACCACCAGTGTTGTTAGAATTTGGGTTGAGGACAATGGGTTTAGGGTGAACAGCAGGGCATGAAAGGTTAAGAACAGAACCACATAGGGACGGATTGCCCGAGATAGATGAGGGTGAGATTGTGTTGAAGAAGCCCCCCACAGGTAACTCACCCTGAAGGTGATTGTAGGATACATTGAAGTAGAGGAGGTGGGAAAGATTTGTCAACTCTTTAGGCAAGCTCCCAGAGAATTGGTTTAAAGACAAGTCGACGTATTGAAGGTTGGTAAGGTTTGCAATGGCTGCAGGAACAGGGCCAGTAAGATTGTTCTGGGATAGCAACCTGTACAATTGAATAAATAAAACAAAAGGAAATTCAGAACAATGTATTGCCTCAATAGTCAAAACTTTAAGTTATATCTTTCCAAACAAACATAGGATGCTGCTTTCATTTCTTTTTTTCTGTACAGGCAGTGGAATACTTTTGCAGATAATAAAAATTGGAGATCATAATGTTTATACTCATACTCTCCTTAACTGAGTTTTCAAATGTCCTAAACGATAACTGTTTTAATTTTTCTTTTTCATCAGTTATAACCATTCTTGCTGTTCAACTATATGCCATTATACACGACGAAAAACAGCTTTAGTCCAGTTATCTGAAGTTATAAATTACAAGTGAAGGAACATAACTAATAAAGCAGATAAAGAAACAGAACAAGAGAACTTACAGCGATGATAGAGATGAGCACTTCTGAATCTGAGATGGAACTTTCCCCGTTAGAAAGTTCTTGTGCAGCCTTAGCTCCTTGAGTGAGACTGCTCCTCCAATTTCAGAAGGAATGCTTCCATTCAGCCAATTGTTGCTCAAGTCCAGAACATATGCTGACGTCAAATTACCTATACTTACAGGAATAGTACCAAGGAGCTGATTCCGGGACACATTCAAGAACTGCAAGCTACTAAGAACCCCAATATCAGATGGAAGCACATCAGAAAATGCATTGGAAGACAAATCCAAGACCTGAAGACGTCCATGAGAGGCAGCTATTGGTCTCAAAGGATTGTACTCGAGCCTTCCACGTCCCACACCAAGCTTCAAAATCCATGAAGGAAGTTTACCAACCAACTGATTTCGGCTAACATCTAGAGCTAGAAGGTTGAAACAATTTGTCAACGACTCAGGCAAGCTCCCAGTAAATCCATTCATAGATAAATTCAACTTCTCAAGTAGCCTTAGATTTCCTAATGAACCAGGAATGCCACCAGAAAAGTTATTACAAGATAAATCTAACATCCCAAGGCTTCTCAACTCACCAATCCAAGCAGGAACTTGACCCGTAAGAGAGTTCCCCTTTAAACTCAAAGACCTACAGAAACCAAGTCTCTTAATCGACTCAGGAATTCCCCCGGAAAATAAATTATCACTAAAATCAAGCAACTTCAAATGTGAACAGCCTCCAACATCCTGGGGAAGCCACCCGGAAAACCGATTTGTCCCCAAGTTAACAACTCTCAAATCATACAAATATCCAATACCTTGATGAACATCACCCTCGAGCAAGTTAGCAGACAAGTCCAGCTCCCGAAGGCCCCTCAAATACCATATCCCAGATGGTAAGTTCCCCGAAAGCTGATTCGAGGAAAAGTTCACGGCCACCAGAGCAGAGCAGAAGCTCAGAGACTCGGGGATTTTCCCTGAGAGATTGTTTTTGGCAAACGAAACAACTCTGAGTGAGCCACATTGTTGAAAAAACTCATCCGGGATCGACCCGGAGAGGCCATTCTGGCTCAAATCAATGAGTTGCAAAGTCCCAATGTGAGCCAGATCAGGGTTTATAGACCCAGTGAAGTTGTTGTTAGAAAGTGAGAGTCTCTGAATGAACTGCAGCCTTAAAAGGCCACGGTTTACATGCCCAGATAGGCCAAACCCATCGAGGGCAAGCTCCGAGACTCTGTTGCTTCTGGGGTCGCATTTGACACCGACCCAATTGCAAGGACTGTCATCCTCTTCGTTCCAAGAGCGGAGCTTGGCCTCCGGGTCTAGCAGCCCGGCCTTGAACACGATCAGCCCCAAAACGTCGTCGTTGAAAACAGGGTTTAAGGAAAGTACGAACACAGGTGACCAGAGAAGAAGGAGAGAGACGAGTTTGAGTGACATTTTCTCACAGCCTCATGAAAGTTTCAAAGTCTGGAGAGCTAGCTAGCGCTTGAGAAAATGGGGAGAGAGTGTGTGTGAACAGAAGAAGAGAAAATGTAATAATTATGGAGAAACTAGAAAAGCAAAAGAGAGCGAAAAAAGTAAAGTAACGCACCAACACACCACCCTCCACTAATTCTTCACCTTTTTTTGGCTGGTTTTTGTTGACCGGAGAAACAAGACGCCGACGGTGAGTCGGAGGAGTTGACAGAGAACAGAGCCTGATGATCAAGTGTTAATTAAGCGGAAAGGTGGCCGGGACAACGCCGGAAGCGGCGGGAGAGGGAGTGAAGGATCAAGGATATCGGAAGGGCGGGCATTAAAGAAAGGGTGGGCGTTGTCAGAGAGAGTGAGGAATAATAATGGTGGGGGTGTTGCTGTGGGTGAGGATGGCTCAGAGTGAGTAAAGGAGGAGCATTTAAAGCTTCCAACGGCAGAGAGAGAGAGAGAGAGAGAGAGAGAGTGACGCAACCGGGGCCTGAGATGGTATTGATGGGCTCGGGGGGGGGGGGGAGGTGGCGCGGGAGTCCATTTGGTCAAAGCAGAATCCGATGGTTGATCCACCTGGCTTTTTGACCTATGGATTATCCTACGTTGCTCATTTTTTTTATGTGAGATATTAGTTGCCGAATATATACGTGAATTTTTGGATCCATATTTATGATTTTCAACATTTTTTTTTTAATAAGGGTATATATTGAAAAAGAAATTCTTTTGAAGTCAAATATATTAGACGGTGGAAAGAAACTAAATTCTCAATGTTTTGGATTTGAAGCTAGTAATCAATGCTTTTAGTTGGCATATAACAACAATCACAACCGTCAGATCAGAACAACCACAAATCGAGAGTTCAAATACAAAGTGTAGTCTCCAAGAAAAATCATTGAACGCTATAAGTAATTTGGGAGACACTGCATTGCTGACACCCAAAGGTAGATATCATTTTGACAACATAATCAACAAGACAACAAAACATACGAGAGAAGTAGAATGATAATGTAGCTATAGTTTTAGGGGAGCCCTTCTAATGAGTACTACTTTAACAAGGACTTGTTCGTGACTTTCTAATCAACAGCTTGAGAGACCCACTTTTCGATTACATTACAGCAAAATCAATCGTTAGATGTTTATGTATGTATGAGTAGATCACTTCTGACTTTTTTTTTTTTCTTTCTTTTTCAAATTGCTAATCGTTAAGGTATTGAACTAGATGAAATCAATGGACAAACCAAATCTGTCAAATATGAATCATTCATGTTCTTTCATAATTAATAAATCACAATTATTAATGTCTTAATGATTTTCAATTTGGTTGAAAAATTGCATAAATGATCTACATATATCTAAACATCTAACAGTTGATTTGTGAAAATGTGATCGAAATTAAGTGGGTCTCACAAAAAAAGTCTTCACAACTAGTCCTCATTTTAGTGGTCCTCATTAATAGCTCTACCATAATTTTAGTATCAAAGTTATAAGAAATATAAGCTCGTAAGAGAAAATTGCGCATAACAATAATATAAGTATATCCTTAATAGTCAACGAAACTTATAGTTTACAGTGGTGATGTTGAATGGAATCTTAAATTTTGCATCAGGAGGGGGATTCAGGTGTTATGTCCCCTCTCGATGCAACATTATAATTATAATTATATAATTATAATATAATAATAAGCTGGGTTCCAAATCACTTTTAAAAAAATTTAAAAAAATTATATAAAAAAAGTCCGGAAGAAGAAATAAATTTGATTCACATTGAACCAGATAAAAAGAAAAGTATTGTTAATTCAGTTGGCATCTAGTCATCTAGAATGCTAGGATTTCCTTTTTAATAAGAAATTGCTAGGGTTTAGTTTAGTTCATCCAACATTAGTTTACTCCTAAAGGTTGTCAAGGGCAGTATGGCACTAGTTGAGTGAACCAAAGCTCTTGTAAATATGCATATCTTTATCAGGGTGGCCATGGAGACATATTGATATGTCAAACTCTTAGAAAGTAATCAAAGTATAGTCAAAATTCCTTCTGATACACTCTTTGTTTGTCTTAAATGGCTTGGAAAAAACCATTATATGGTAGTCGACCAACCAAGACCATCTGTAGCTTTGGCTTCTTTCGAACACCCAAAACGAACTTTCACCTACTTAATTGTGTTTGGATTTTACTCTTGTTTGACTTTCTGAATCTCCAAAACCCCAGAATTTGCCCTAATTTTAAACTCACCCTCTTCTTCTTCTATGATATCTCTCTCTGATTTCGATGCTTTATGGCTTTGATTAAAAAACAGAGTCTTAATTCTTAATTGTGTTTCTTGGAGATGGCAGATTAGTGGCGCAAATGGCGCATCTATGTCAACTATTTTTTTTTAGTTTTTTAAACGGACTATGTCAACTATTTCTAAACCTAGTGATATACTGATATTTGGTTTAATGGGTTTAATTCTTAGACCATTGGGCTGCCTCCAAATTGAGGCCGATAAAATGATTACTGGACCATTAGTCCATGACACTTTCTTGATGGTTTAAGGCTTTAAGCTTTTCTGCCAAAGAGAAAAGGGAAGCTTTGTTAGAGGTGCCTTGCTTAACTGCTTGGCTTTGATTCAAGTGTTGAAAAAGACCATTGCCTTGTCATTTCAATAAATGCATCTATTCCTTTCTTGGTCTGCATGTCAACTACCCAATGGTCATGTTATGAAAAAGTTAGGGAATGTCTTAAAAAAGAGCTTTTATCACTAATGGTGTCTAAACTTTTTTGCACCGGGACATAATGATATCAAACTTTCAAAAGTGATCAAAATATGGAGATCTAAACTTTTAAAAACAAATCAACTTGATAACTCGGCTTATTTTTCATCACTTCTTTGTTAAAATTGGTCACGTACGGTGCATGTGAGGTGTTTTTTGGGATTATAATGGTATTTTCACACAAAAACTAATTTTGAATTATTTTTTATTTTATTTTGTTGATTCTCTTCTTCTTCTTCTTCTTCTATCGTCTACCTCTCTCTCCCCCTTTTCCTTTATTTTTCAGAAGGTGGGAAACATCCCAACCTTATTTGTTTCTAAGATGGTGGAATTGAAATTGAATGAAAGACTTTAATTCTATGGAAGAAGAAGATTGGGTTACAGATGTTTGATAACCCTTTTGACCACAAATCACTTCAATTTATGGGTTTGATTTTACATTTGTGCATCTCTGTATTCAGTTTCATGGTTCAATTCTGCAAAATTTTTGAATTTGAATTACAATTTTGTGGTGTCATCGGCGGCAGCGAGACCATTGTATTTTCACACAGTTATATTGCTTAATAACCATTGAACCAACTACTTTTATATAAACAAGAAAAAATCTTAGGTTAGATGCACTATGCAAAAGGAAGATGATTGAACTAAAGACACGCAATCACAAGTAAAGAAGAATTAAGCTTGGATAGTATATAGATCCAAAACTAGCTAAAATAGAGAGAACTAATGCAGACGTATTTCTAAAATGGCTAGCCAAAATGACTTTGTAGTTACTTTAACAAAAAATTGATTCAAAACTAGTTAGCATTGTCGTCTTCAATAAAAAAAAAAAAAAAAAAAAAAATATATATATATATATATATATAGAAAAGTTTATATATAAAAACTTCCTAGTTTTGCCAATTATAATAATAGGTACTAAACTTGTTACCATCTATATAGTTAAATTTACTTTTACTTCTCGACCCACCCAACTTATAAATTTTACTTCTGCCCCTGCATACCAATCATATATTGAGGGTCGGAAGGGATATCATTTTGATTCGTCGGTGGCATCACTCTGTTTTGTCACCTTTGAGAGGGGATTGAGTAGTGGCCAGATGCCCATGACAAAGCTAATACAATCTCAATCCCATCTCACTTATTTTTAGAATTTTCCATTATCATCTGAAGTTTGATTAGTCTAAACCATGTTGTTCTATATCAAGGACAATCCAGCAGGTAAGCACAAATATCACAAGTCTCATGATCCTTCAAAACAACCCGTGCAAGTAATCTCTTCCCAACAATCCATGAAAACCTGTCCAGGTTTAAGACAAAAGGTTTCACGTCCAGATTCAAGATAAAAGGTCACTGTCATTATTATAAGAGATTTTATCATCAACGGTGTCTAAACTTTTTTGCACCGGACATAATGATACTCAACTTTCAAAATAGATCAAAATAATACCTAAACTTTTAAAAACAAATCAGCTTGATACCTCGACTTATTTTCCGTCACTTCTCTGTTAAAATTGATCACGTGCAGTGCATGTGATGTGATGTGTTTTTTAGGGTTATAATAGTATTTTCCCACAAGTCTAAGCTTCTTCAACTCACAAAAAATAGTATTTTCCCACAAAAAATAGTATTTTAATTATTATTATTATTATTATTTGAATAAATGCTAGTGTGGCTGCCCTGAAGCCTTGATTAATGAAACTGTTGAATACGAGGGGGGACAATGAGCCTAACCCCTGAATGCACTAGCATTATTTTCTATTTTATTTTGTTGATTCTCTTCTTCTTCTTCTTCTTCTTCTTCTATCATCTAAGCCCCCAGGCCCCCCCCCCCTTCTTTTTTCAAAAGGTGGGAAACATCCCAACCTTATTTGTTTCTAAGATGGTGGAATCGAAATTGTAAGGAATATTTCAATTCTATAGAAGAAGAAGATTGGGTTATATATAGACGTTTGATGACCCTTCTTACCACAAATCAGTGAATCACTTCAATTTATGGGTCTGATTTTGCATATGTGCATCTCTGTATTCAGTTTCAAATTCCAATTTTGCAAAATTTTTGAATTCGAATTACAATTTTGTGGTGTCATCGGCGGCGGCGAGACCATCGTATTTTCACATAGTTCTATTGCTTAATAACCATTGATCCAACTACTTTTACATAAACAATAAAAAAACTTGGGTTATAGATGCAATATGCAAAAAGAAGATGATCGAACTAAAGTGGCGCAATCACAATTAAAGAAGAATTAAGCTTGGATAGTTTGGTTGTAGATGACTAGATGCAATATGCAGATTGCAAAAGAATGAGGAAGAACGAGAACAGAAAAAGAGAGAGAAAAAATTAGAGGATAATATGACATTCCAACTAAATATTTAGTAAAGGGTTGTATATACTCTTAGTTTTAACGGAGATGTGACAGAAAATGGACAGATGCATGAAATTGATCAATTTTTGTAAGTCTAGGTATTTTTTGATCATTTTGGAAAGTAGGGTATGAAATTAATCAATTTTTATAGATCTAGGTACCGTTTTGATCACTTTTGAAAATTGAGTATCATTATATCTGGTGCAAGAATGTTTTGATTCTAGTAGTGATAAAAACCCCTTAAAAAATTCAGACGAACTTTTCTCAAATTCTCCAATGTGCAATGACCTATGGATTCTCATATTTGCATACCGACAGACTTTTTTTTTTGAATAAAGGGCGGTGCAGCAGCCCTCATGCCTTGATAACATTGATTAAAGAAACTGTCGAATACAAGGGGGGGGGGGACAAAGAGCCTAAACCCCTGATTACAATAAGTAGCTAGAGAACATCCTGAAATACTATCATGAGTCTCTCTTAAAAACTCGTACTCAACAAAGCACCAATTAGCAAAGAGCGCTCTACTGGCGACTCAATTTGCTTTAACTGCAAGAAAGCAGTGGTGACACAACGGAAAGATAACTTGATCTGCAACCCGACTGCAGCAAAGCATAAGCACCGTAAGTACAGCTCTCCCATCATGATGCCACTGAAAAAAACATCCAGTGACACTTAGTTTCTCCCTACCACTAGGAGGCAGCGACCATTTGACCAAGCCAGGAACTCGCCGCCTACCTAGAGCAGACACGTTACTACCACTAGGAGGTTGCGACCATTTGACAAAGTCATGCATACCGACAGACTTAGGCCGACACTTTTTTTGTTGATATACAAATTCATAGTTATATTCTGTCACTAAACAAGTGATTAAGAAGCTTACGAGCCATGATATTGAATATCGACTCATCAATCTATTCTGGTTTTCATAATACGATCGATGAAACCTTGAACTTTTCACATCCATTTTGATCTCTTGATTCTTGATTCTTGATTCAGGGTGTGACAAACTGTAATCATCAGCAGTGATGCTCCACGCTATAGTACTACAGGAGAAGCCGGCTCACCAACCGAGGACCCACCGAAAGCGAATGCACCCGCCCCGCACCGCACAAGATCGAAAGCACCACGGTGGCGCTTTCCAAAGATTCAGCGGGCTCATCGACTGCCTATTGATTACGTGTCACTCAGCTATCAAATCATTTTCTCTCACTTCCCACCCGAGACGCGTGTATCTCACGCCCCTCGGCGCACTTTAGTGAACTCCACCCCCTCTTCTTCTGGGTTTCATCTCTCTCAGACTCTTTATATATAAAGAGCTCCGACGCCTCTTACCTAACCTCTTCGTCAGCTCCGCCTCAATTTTCAAGCCCCCTTTGTCAAACTCTCACAATGAGCGTGACGTTGCAGGCGGTCTCTCTCTTAAACCCTAACCCTAGCTCTCGCTTCCAGAAGGCGGCGGCGGCGGCGACGACTCCGGTAGCCTTGTGTTCTCGGCGGTTCGATCATTTCGTCGGTGCTCGCGGTTTTGGAGGAGCTCCGGTTGCCGTTCCGAAGGGGCTCGGCTGTGGTGGCTCGCTGTCTCTGAGCCGGCGGAGCTTGTGGTGCCGGCCAATTGTAGCCGTCGCTGCCTCGCAAGATGAATCGGTAAACCTCCAATTTTTGGTTTTACTAGGGAAATTAGCTTTATTTGGATTGGGAAATTGGAGATTGAGGTCAAATTTGGTTTTCAGAGAATGAATTGGTGAATTTTTTTTTTTTTCAGTTGTTTGGTTCTTTGAACTGCGTGTTTGATTATAGCATTGCCGGAGCTTGATGCTTTTTCCAATTAACATTTCAATGTCTTTGAGATTTGTATGAATTTTTATTTTTGTTGCGAAAATTTTAGGGTTGCATGGTTAAGTTAGATATTGTGGCTCCTTGAAAAAGAGCTGGATTTTTTGAAGTAGTATTTAGTGGGAAGAGAAATATATACACACATGATTGAGGCTTGGTTTATTGGTTCACTCATTTGTTTCCTACTTGTTTTGTTTTCGTTTCATTTGCAGAAGCATCCAGAGGTTGAGGTGGAGAAGGAAAAGGAAAGTGCCAAGTTGAAAGCTGAAGAATCAGAAGAAGCTTGGGAACAGACTTTGGCTTCTTTCAAAGAACAAGCTTTAAAGATGCAAAGTGTCTCACAGGAAGCGTATGAGATATATTCTAAGAAAGCCTTGGTTGTTTTGAAGGAAACGTCAGAGCAGTTGAAAATACAGGCTGATAAGGCAAGGTATGATATCACTGAGATAGCTAAAGAGATCAGCGTTGAAGGTAAAGAATATATCTCCACAGCCGCAAAGAATTCCCCTGAGCCAGTGAAGGAAATTGTTGAAACATTCAATTCATCAACAGACGATCTGAATGACGTCACAAAAATCCGCGACTTTCATGTTGGGATACCATATGGTATAGCTTATGAGAAAAATGACAATGATGCCTGCTTTATTTTCTTTAGTTTTTCATCAACAATTGCAATTTTGATTTTGGTGCAGGTCTGGTTCTTTCTCTTGGTGGCTTCCTTTCCTTCATGGTAACAGGAAGCACCGCTGGAATTAGGTTTGGGGTTATCCTTGGTGGCATTCTTTTGGCTTTCAGTGTTTCAAGTTTGAGATCATATAAGCAAGGAGAATCATTTCCTTTGGCCTTGAAAGGGCAGGCAGGTTAGTTATGGACTTATGGTTTATATCTGTAATCACTACATATTGGAGCTTTTTCATATGGCTTTAGTTGAATTTGTATGTGATTAATGATTGTAAAATGGACTGTTGGACCTGCAGCTATAGCCAGTATAATTTTTCTGAGGGAGACATGCCTACTGGCTCAGGTTAGAATTTCGTTCTTATTTTCTAAAACTAGATTTCTTTATTATTGTAGTTGATCAGCCTTCATAGATTCTGATGTTTTCTTGTTTCAAATTTCTTTTTTCCAATTTGCAGAGATCATGGATTCCATATTTGTTGAGAACCCTTGTCAGGTTTTTGTGAATTGTGACCTTCTCATTTTTATTTTTATAATGCTATTTGCTTTTAGCCTTCTTTTCGGTTGGAGGAGCTTTACCTTGATCTGGACATTGAACCTGTAATATAATCGTTAAAGAACCTTGTTTTTCTCCCAAAATACCATGTTTTGCAAAGATGAAAAATAACCTGTTACCTAGAGAAGCACTTAATGAAAAAGGGTTTTAGTCTTTTAGAAGAACAACTCAATAAAGACTAGTAGACATAAAAAGCTAAATTATATGATTTTTTTTTTTTGGATGGATGGAGATGAAAATTGCTTAGTCTCTACATAAACAGGCTAGAATCTTAATGTTCCCTTAAAATGAACTTGGGGACAGAATTGCCTAGTCTCCCCCTTCTGGTGTTCCTTGTGCACAATTACCATGAGTGTTATAGCTTTTCTTTTTCATAGCTTTAAAGAGTTTAGCATCTGATAAGATACTTTCTCTGTGCAGTGGAGGTGTTGTAGCTTTCTATGTCTATAGGATTGTACAGAATGGTAAACACCAAAAAGATTCGAGCTTTGAATGAGACAGAAAGTTGGAGTATGTGCAAGGTTAGTATGCAAATAATTTTTACATGGTGTGCCCTCTATCATGTATCAGTAGTGCAGCACCTAGTGGGGAATGAATTGCTATATCATTAGACTAGTAGCATCTATCTCCTTTGTGAAATTGATCGCCCGAAACAACTAGTGTCTGGTGAAGACTGTTCATTTAAGCTAATGGGATTAAATTCCAACCATGTCAGTCAAATATTAAAACTGTTTATATGATTTGTTCTTTGCAGCAAAAGAGAAGTAACCATCTTGGGATGCTCCGGGCTAGGATGTTTGCTGAACTAAAGCTTCTCTGGTTAAACACTTGTGCGAGCTATTAGGAACGAGGCATTACGAGTTTGGAGTTTAGACACTTGTCTTTTTCTTTTTGCATTTTGTATTACCATCGAGTTTATTAGGGCAAACATATAGATATTTCTGTAATATGGTGTTCTTGGTCCCCTTTTTGATATTGAGATGGTAGAACTAGTTGTTTGGCCTTTGCATCTGTTTCTTGTCCCTGTGTTTAAAGTTCTATATTACATAACAGCTGGCTTGGCTTGGACTGAAAGCCGTCGCTCTACGGGCCACAGCTCATGTAAGTCTATGTATGCAACTCTTTTCGTTGGCTCAGCCATGGTGAAGAAGAGAAATAAAGATGTACCATGATTTCAATGCGAGTGCATCAGAAATTGAAAGGCTAAGACTTCATTAACTATTATATTGTGCTCTAGCAAAAGAAACCAAATCTAATAACCCGTAAATTAGTGATAAAATTCTGTGAATTCAGCAAGGCCGGTGCAGTTGCCGAGTCGATTGATGGCAGAAACCTTCGGATACAATTTTATTATCAAAGGAAGAGGAAAAGGGAAAACCCTTTGAAGAAGAAAATCACGCCAGCTTCAGCCTTCAAGAGCACAGGTGCTCCAACGAGCAGCAGCAACGCCAAAAAGAAACATGGAGCAACAAAGTATGCCCTTCAACCAGGGAAGGTTTGGAGGACGGGGAATTTGTAAAGCACATGCCTAGCTATGAGGATAAGGTTATTCAGAGCATGGAAGAATAGTGATCTGCATATGGTTGTTCCTTTTAGTTTTGACCAATCTATAACTGACTACTCCAATATGTTTCGAAAATTGTATTATGTAATGATGGTCCATTGCTCCATGTTACATGACATTATTTTAGTCATTTGGTGATATCTTAAAGCTTTAATTTTTTTAATCTGTTACTTAAGCTCTAGTTAGTAATTTGTAATATTAATATATAATTACTTATTTATTGAGTCAAACTGAAAAGAAAAATCACATGTTTTTTTTTTTTTTTTTGACTTTGTCAAGGGGAATCCAAAAGCTTCCTACGCCCAAGATAAACCCCTTCGGCACATGTGAAATGCTCCAACTGTCCAATGCAGTACAGTGTCTGGTCACTTTGACAGCTTCGGAGTTCGAATCTAGGTTGAGGAGCACACCCAACTAAGCAAGAACCACTAGGCCACTTGCAGTGGTTAAAATCGCATGTTCTTATTTTCTTACCAAAATTTTCCCCTCTTAATGTAATGATTTTTAAACACTTCTCAACTTGACGGAACTCAAAAATCACACAACATAATGTTTTCATGATTTTTCAAAGGCTGAAAACAAACAAAAAAATCTTTAAAAAAAAAATTATTTCAGTGTTCCATAAATTGGAACACCTTTTAAAATTAAAAAACTTATAATTAAGGAGAATTCCAAGAAAAAATGGTGTTAATAAGAAATTGTATAATTCTCAAATTTTTTATTTTATAGTTTTATTTTTTATTTTTTAAGTTTTATAAAATTTCTTGCTACACTGCTGGAAAATAGGCTGAATTTGTACGGTTCTCAGTCACCGTCAATTTGCTCAAGGAAGTTGCACTAGTCTTGAATAGTGATGGTTTATGACAATGGATAAAGGAGTTTGTTTCCCAACAGATGGTCATTGGGGTCTCGATTCCTCATCGCATATATATAACGTGCTCATACTACTGTGCTAGTTTTACATGTATAAGAACAAGAAACAATTGTTTCCCGCTGGCAATAAAAGCGAAAAGATGATTTAAGCAGCTAGACACATTGAAACTATTACACTAGCATAAGTCGTGACAATAAAATCAATTGCTGGTGCCGAGGGGAAGATCTTGATTTGAAAACGCGGTTGAACGTCTTCCCTTTTCTCTCAGAGGCGTCTTATCATACGAGTCTCTCCCCTTCTCGGTTTCAGATATCACCACGGGAGACATGATTAGGAATTTCTCCTTGATTATCCAATGGCATGTACTGTGCCATGATTGCCCGGATCTCCGAGTCCATGTATCTCTGTATAGAGGTAGTTCAACATACAAATTTTTAGGATCACCACATAACCCAAAGGGATTGAGTGTGCAAAATCATATTACCAATGTCTTTGTTTTCAAGTCTTGTACATTGAACTGCATTCACATATGTATATGTATGAGGAATTTTGGGTGTGTAAGAAAACATACTCGGATTCTGTACTTGTAAACTGCATATCCTCCAACTCCAACAGCACCCAAGCATAGAATGATAACCCAAATAAAGCTCCAGCTATACTCTGTATTCCTGGCATTTTGACCTGCTTCCCCACAAACAGAGCAGCAGTTAACACAAAGACAGAAAAACGAAAAAAGGAAACGGACAGCGGATATTCTTCCGTGTGGTTTAAGTCTAGTACTAGGTAAATTCCAATTCTCAATATCTGTTGTGCGGCTTGTGCCTATGTTTAAAGGATACATTCCAAAATGAAAACTATAAATCATATCTAACTAAAGCATTAGTGGTTTGAAAGACTAAGAAGGAAAAGAATTGAGAATACTCACTTATACATGCATCATGCTCTCGCATGTACAGTAAACCACCGCCACAGCTGCACTCATAACTGCCCCAAGTATTCTTGCATTTACATTGTGCACATTGGCAAGCCACTTTTTCCTTACACTCATCAACATCTGGAACATCGACAGAAGTAAAAAAATCCTGGTGGATGAATCAATCTAGATACGGGAGAATGAGGATCCTCAAACTCTTACTACTTGATTATATAGAAATAAATCACCTCTATGAAAGTATATTCACCATTTAAGGCTGGTGAAAGTCAGTGGTGGGATTCAAATCCAGGTACCTAAACTATATGCTGATGCAGGAGCGTTATAAATTATGCACAAGTCCCACTGGGCAGATTATGTAATGTCCTTTTGATGGTGTAACCATATGTGAGCATGCGGAGATGGTAGTCTAGATTGGAGATCCCATGAAAATATCCCAAGAACATTACGGTTACACCACATCTAAAGAGCATTACATAATTAGATTGAAGTCTCTACATACTGATTAAGCTTCAATAAGCCAACGATTCATCATCTGAAAATCACACACTAATAGTGATCCAGAGGCAGTGAGTACCTTCACATGTTTTCTCTCCATCACCCTTGAATCCTGGCGGGCACATGCAACCTTTTGTATGGTCATCCTGCACATCCAAACATCAATTTCATTTTGTCAATTTTTTATTGGGAGAGATTTGATTATTGAACAACATTTTTATGTCCAACTTACACGACATGCAGAGTAAGTATGGCCATTTTGAGTTTCCCTCCAACAACCTCCGTAGTTGATTTCACATCGTAACGCTCCGGAAGCTGCTAAATCAAACAAGGAAAAGATGCCATGACTAAAATGAAAACAACAAAAACTAAATATAAAGTGGCCGTCATTTCATAATTAAATGATGAAACCTTGCATATTGAAGGTTATAAAGCTAATGGAGCATACTAATTGGTAGATATTCTATAATAAAACACAAAAGAAAAAATAAGAAGGAAGATGAAGAAGAGACAAATAGTGTGAACCAAGTTAGATCTGTTCGAATGTTTTTAACTTTCCTACCAACTACATTTTAATTTGTTGATTGATCTATCTAGAGACTGCAGCCTTTACTGTCAAGCAGATAGTTTCTCATTGCAGTAATCTATGAAAGCTTCTACATTTCCTGAAAAGAATGGAGAGCCATGCAAATAATTTTACCTTCACAGTGAGTATAACCATCACCCAAAAACTTCACGCCTTGCACAGTAGGGCATTCACACACTCTTCCCCGGAATGTATCCTTTAACAAAACAAAAATCAGTCTACACCATACAAAATAAAACCTATTGAATAAGCCAGAACATCCCCCAAAGACGGAAAAAAAAAAAAGAGCCACCAGAGGAAGGCTATGAAAATTGGGATACCCTGCATGCAGTTAAGTTAGAAGCTTTGTCCTGCCAGCAACCTCCATTGTTTTCCAGGCATTCATTGGTTTGCACTTCTGAAAGAAAGAAAAAAATAAAAAATAAAAGGCCAATTAATACCATCTCAGGGACAATATTGTGAGAGACAATCAAATGATTACTCATAGGGAACCACTGATCAGGAATTGTAAATACTGATGCTAGCTGAATACATTAGCTTTGCAAGCTGGCTGAAAACTAAATTTGCTACCATTTCAATAAGTTACACAAATCCTGGACTCATGGATTCATATATATTCAAAAACGAAGTCTCTAATGGGATCTGAACCAAGGAGATACAGGATACTTGGCTTATTATTAATATTAGTCTTTTTTTTTTCTTTTTTCTTTTTGGGAGTCATAATACACTAACCAATGTGTCTTCTTTCTTTCGAAGGGGTGCCATCATTTCACTAACGAAGTTTACCACAGTAGTTTGTTTGTTTTGATTGTTGGGTAAAATGATGGTAATATTCTCTTTATGAAAACCCAGTACAGCAAAGATATGCAACCACTTCAAAGTACAGAGACACATAAATAACACACAATCAATTACAAGAATTATTTTACCTACAGGAATATATCCATGAAGAACATAAGAAAGAAATAAAAAAGTCAAGGATAAATGAGGACCTTCACTCAAACACACAGCAGGCTCAGTAGTCTCTTGAAAACCAGCACAGATGGCCTTGAGAACAGCTCCTTTGGCTAATTTTCCTGAGAATAGGTGCAAAGACAAAACATTAGCAACAAAGTGATAAGTAAACACTGTACTGTCCTCTGTGAATTACAAGAGCTGTATCAAACCTCTGTACTGTCTGTTGTTTATAATAAGAGTTGGCAATATGGTAACATCTCCACGGGAGCCCTTGCCAATCTAGTTCAAGATTAAGAAAGTGAAACATGAGTACAAATTAACACAGCATGCACAGAACTTGAAAAGATAAGGTGGTGAGAGTAAAAGAATATCATAATCAAATCTGACGAGCCCAACCTGTGCATCCTGTTCAGCCTTTAGAACCGCATTCTCCTCATTTGCCTGAGGATCCCCAATACATTTCTGTATCTTCTTAAGATCAACACCTTTAATCATGTTAGAGAAAACACATTAACAATAGGATTTCAGGACCTCAGCTCTTAGCTAGGTAACTAACTCTTAGGAAAAGAAAAAAAAAACGATTAATATTTGAAAGAATATGTCATTGACTAACTCTAGCTATAGTTCTTAAGAACATGAAACATATATTAACTTCAAGCCAAAAAACTAGAAATAAGGCAATACATAGACAGCATAAACATAGAACTGCATATACATGCCATCCAAGAGATAGACAATCTAAGATAACTTCCCAAACCATAAAATCACATCCCAAAGGAAACTGTCACCCAAAGTAGAATAAAAAAGCAAGAATTAACAACTAGGTGCAAACTTCGTGGTTAGCCTTAGTAAAGAATCAAAAGATAAATCAGAAACAATATAATAAGGGAGTAGTCCTAAAGGGACATAGATAATGCAGCAAACAAAGATTTATTTCTTTTAGCAAGACTTTGTCTAAATATGAAGTCAGTCAAACCTACCCAAGGATTCAATAACTTGATTTGCACACTCAGAAGTGTACTTTTTCTCTTTCATTGGGCATCGAATCGCAAAGTCAGTCACATAGTCCCACCAAAGCCATGGCCTTCCACTTTCATTGGCCACTTTATAGAAGCAAGCTTGACGGAGATTTTGAACCACAACATCTTTCCCATCATAACCTTTACTAAAATCCTGTTCGGGATCTGGAGCACAGTACCTCCCATGATTAATGCACTGAGCCTTGCACTGTTTGCTCAAAACAAAAGCGTCTGGGCAGTACCAAGTAATATAGTGTGGAGTAAACTGTGTGTACCCCTTCCGCTCAAGTACCTGAGCAGCTCCTTTAAAGTTCTTCACAAAATCAATCTGGCTGTCACACTTTGGTCCACACTCATCATTGCTGTTTGTCCAGAACTCATACTCAACACGCTCGTCAGGATGTGGAAGAGCCTCTGTCCAGTCTAGATTAATGTTGACCATCTCCCCATCAGATAGAGCTTTTTTAATGCTATCCCCCAAAGATTTGCTGATAAGGGCCGAGGGAATTGCAATTTTCTGCAGATAATCAGCATCTTCCTTTTCTTCCTCAGGAGTGTCCATGGTAATCAATGGTTCAGTTCTGTCATCTGCAACAAGAATAGCGGCCGCTCCACCATTTTGTGCATTCCAAGCCTTCAATGTGAAGTAACAATCTGCCAGGACATTACGGAAATAAATGAGACCACAGTGAAAGATAAACAAGCATTATCCACATATTCCAATAGAAGGTCCCAATCAAAAGCTGCTGTTCATGTACAGGTAGAAACTAAACAATGCTTTACACAGGGAACAAAGAGAGTCATCTCTTTTACACATGCATATATACTCCACATGACAATCGAAGCCAATAAGGGATTGATTTTCCGAATGCAAAACAAGTTACAATAAACCCAACTAATCAAAGTTTAAACCCTGAGATCTATTCCATCATCAAAACTCTGATAAACTATTGCCCACAAACATTAATAATAGACCAAAGTACTGGACATTAGCAAGAAGGGTGCAGCAGTCAATTAATGAGTTTTCATCACAACCATTACAGGGAATTAGATACAGACCACAAGTAAAGAACACCAAAACGCAAAACTGGTTATGACATGTCATAGATTGCTAACTGCCTGCAAATCAATTGTAAGTTTGTAACCAATAACACCCATCATTATTTACTCCACAAATTTACAAAACGATTACCAACTAATCAATAAGCTCATATCTATAACAAGTTAACAATCCAAGTTCATTCCCATTAAGTCACAATTTATGAAGTCACAAAACATAATCCACTAAAAGATGTGAAATTGAAAGGCTAACCTCCTCGATCCGCAAGAAGAAAGGTAGGTAATCCACCAGGCTTTGATTTGAATGCGATATCGAAATCTTCAAAACTCTTGCATGCTTTTTGATTAGCCTTGGGATAATATACAGTCCCAACCAAGGTTCCTCCATACTGAGGAACCCCAAAATTCCCAATTGCACATTCATAAACATCCTTCAATGAGTTTGGGGAAGTCACTTTCAAGCTGTTCTTCTCCACCACAAACCTCCCCACACAAAACCCACATAGCAAAAACCAAACAAACACTAAAAATCCAATCTTTTCCTTCATCTTAGACTCTGCCACTGAGTCTCAGAGAGGCCCAGATCAAACGCAGTAAGCAAAAACTCAGATTGCAATAATTAACAACAGCAAAGATCGAAGCTTTTACGAATCAGAGACGGTTCTGACAAGAAAGACTCGTTTTTTCTTGCAACCCAGATCGAGAATATTGATAATTAATCACGGAGACTAGTCTTTTTTGCAGTGCAAGTTTTCTGGGTCTCTGTGGAACTAAATTTCGTGGGAAAGCGTAGAAAGGTCAATACGCTTTGCTTAGTCTGAGCGTATGTTAAGGTAACTTTAACTAATTTTTTTTTTTAAATAAAAACAAATTACTTCTCCAACTAGAATTCTATATTCTTGTTACTAGAAAAAATCCAAAAGATTCTTATCTCCACAGTTTGGTCTGATTTTGATGGAAGCCCTTATCGTTTTTGTTTCTTTTTGTGTTGTTGGACCCAAACCCACGTAGGAGCTGAAATTGATGGTACTGTTTGTACTTGCATGCAATCCAGGTGTCGTTTGGTTGCTCTCAGTTTTTGCCTTTATAATTGTGGGTTTGAGAGATGATTTGCTAACCAATTTTGTTACCTAAAGCGATAGTTAGAGGCTATAAATAGTAAAAACGCATATGATGTAAAAAATATTCGATGATTTGATTACACGTGATTGAAAGATGTGGAGATGGCTATAACCAGAAGAAAAATAATCATTTATTTGAAAATGTTCACCCGGTCAGTTATTGACTAAGAAAATAATATTCAACCATCATTGAATATAAATTCAAGGATAGAGAGAATTATTATTAAGTTGAGTTGTTTTGTTTTCCATCTTTAGATGTAAATCTAAGGATTGTTGAGCATAAATTCTTTGGTCTGCAACTGACCAGGTGAACACCACTGCATAATAATAATAATGTGGAGAGGCCGCCGGCAAACACGTGGTGGGAAATGAGGAAGTTGGTGACGCCTGGTTCTGTTGTTGAAGATATTAGATCACACTTGGAGTCTGTCACCGGCGGCGGTCCCATGCATATTAAACCAATTCATGGGGATACGACAAGACTTGGCACCAAACTACCTAGGTCATCCTTCTCTCCTATAATTGCATCTGGGAGGATCTGTATAAACTTCTTTACTCATGCAGCATGGGAGATTCTTGTTCAATTCACTTTGAAGTAGTTCTAGGCCAAACTGCCAGAGTATTGAGAACTATGAGTTGTATAGTATGTATAAGATTTGATTGTCGAGTAATATCAACTCCCTAGATTAAAATGAAAATAAAAGAGTCATTCCATATTTTTTCATGGTCTCACAAAAAATTCATTTCTCTAATTGTTAATAAACACGTAATTTAATAATTATTCTCTTTATTTTCATTTTTATTAGAGGTTGGTAAACGTACATTGTCAAACAAATTAAACAAATTAATGATAATTTAGTTGATGTAAGACTAGCTAAATACAGGCATAAGCATAAGTACCAAGGTTTTAAATATCGGTATTTTCATATCTATCGGTACTTTGAAAAAGGGAGATATCGGATATATCGGGGATACAGTGTACGAAAATATCGTTTTTGAAAAAAGTCAATTTATTAGAAATTTAGAACTACATATAAATACATATGAATGTAAACTTCATCTACATCCAAAAAGAGACTCTACGCGGTTGAAAAGCAGCTCGCTGGTCTACAAAAATGCAATAATCAGACCAAGACATATGACCCATATAGTGCGAATTGTAGTGATGAACATGATAGTTATAGATCTCTTTAGAGCTGCCGACTGTTTCCCCTACAAGGGGATAATAAGGATGAACCCAATTAGATGACTGATCATATACTTCTCCATATTGATTATATCCATAAGCATCATAACCAAATTGATTGTTGCCTTCATGAGATTAATTTGAGATCCCACTGCTCTCTGTGCCTAAACTGATAGAGTCAAAACTTAAGGCAATTGAAGAAACATCAGATGGGGTACTTTGATCATCAGTTGCACCTCTAGTCCTCCTCCCATATCGGGTCTTCTCTTCAGCACCATGACCAGCTGTTCTCACTCCGTGGTCTTCATCTTGGGTGGCATGATCAAAATTACCTTCACAGGTAAATTGGAATCCTTCATCCACAGAAGATTGTCCATATTCATATCTTTTACCTCCACCACCTTTTCCGCTTCCACCCTCTCCACCATCATCAGAACTATCTGGAGTTGCTGTACCACCCCACGCATCGTCACTATCTGAATTATCTTCTGGGTTTTTAACAACTTCTTCAGATAAGACTCTCTCTACGTTGATTCCAGCATTAGTTGCAGTTTCTACAACTTGTGGAAGAGGTCTTCCAGCTTCATCATCGAGGTGTGCAGGCATAATCCAATCATGAAGTGGATCAATGCCATTATCAAGCGTCTCGCTTGCAACATGAAGTAGATCTATATAGTTGTTTTCATTGACCACATTATTCTTTGCCTATTTATCTCGCAGCCGCAGCTTCATGTTGTAGTAGCAGTATATAAGCTTTTCCAACTTCTGATATGCCAAACGGTTCCTTTGCTTGGTATGAATAATAGCAAATGTACTCCAATTTCTCTCACACGCAGAAGAAGAAGCCGTTTGTGCCAAAATACGCATTGCAATTTTCTGCATGTTTGGTGCAGAATACCCAAATTGTGTCCACCAATCAGCTGTAAAGCTACTACAATGAGTTACTACTATAATAGATCAACATTTTCTATTAAAGAAATTATATGTGTGTGTATGTGTGTGTTTTAATGTATACATATACCGATATACCACAAACCTGTATTTTTGGTTTCTCTTGTTTTTCTTGCTATGGTTTGACCCAAATGATTCCTTTACATCTCTAAAGCATACAATCTACATTAACCATTTGAAAGGAGAAGAAAAGGGAAGAAAAGGTGGGGAGGGCCGGAGGGGACGACAGAAAATAGGAGAAAATGGGAGAAAAATAGAGAATTGTCGGTTGCAGTTTGTTATATACTTATATATATTATATATGTTTGATTTTTTTTTTAGAAGTACTATAACGTAGTCTATATATATAATCATTATTTTTTTTTTTATAACGTAGAGAATTACTGAGTTTTTTTTTTTTTTTACCTCAAATTTTACAGATATTTCTTCACTTTATCGGGATATATCGCAAATATCTAATATATCGGGGATATTTGACGATGTCGGAGAAATTTCGCAGAAACGGTGACAGATAAGATATTTACCCCAATAAATATATCGGTCCGTCGAAAAAAGGAGATATCGGGGGATATATCGGATATATCGCAGAGATTTTGAACCTTGGGCATAACTAACTAACTAACTAACTATATATATATATATATATATACAGATCATATATAGAGCGGAGCTCTGCTTTGAAATTAACGTGTGAAGTTCGAGTTTTTTGTCACTTTTTAGTCGCATATCCACATCTCGACCGTTCAGTTTTTAGGTACTAGTGTATAGATCATCTATGCAAATTTTCAGCCAAATTGATGATCGTTAAGGCATTGATAACTGCTTTAAAGCTAGTACGGTTCAGGTTAACAGATTCAGTCCTTCCATTGGTTTAAGCGAGTTAGATACCTTAACGATCATCAATTTGGCTCAAAATTTGCAGAGATGATCTACACAGTAGTACCTAAAAACTGAACGGTTGAGATGTGGATATGCGACCAAAAAGTAACCGAAAACTCAAACTTCACACATTAATTTCAAAGTGAAGCTCTGCTCTAGATAAAATCTGTATATATATATATATATATATATATATATATATATATATATATATATATATCAAGAACCCCTGTATACATGTGAATGTATCCTCAATTTGATGTATAATTCTCCAAAGAAAAAAAAAATTGATGCATCATTCACATGGTGAGTAACTTATATGATAAGAATGAACTATATTTGTATCCTTGTTCCGGATATTCATAAACCATTCATGTTCACTCTCTTTCATCTTACTCATATTTGATTTAGGGAGTAAAATTCACACTCTGTAATTTATAATCCACACTCCTCTTTTTTTTTTTGGTCAAAATTCTCATAAAAGACAAAATTTAAATTACCAAAAATGGAAACATGGAGTATGCCAAAATGAGAAGTATGGATTTTAGTCCCCTTGATTTATCTTCTTTCCGAATTTTTTCCCAACCCCATTCCGCCCAATTCAGCAAACACGCTCTAAGTGAATTAAGAACACTTGAAGGATGTCATCAAATCATAGGTTTGAGAGGAAAAACATTTAATCCTATCTTTCCTAGTCCCTACGGGATAGAAACTCCAAAGTCCAACTGGATTTTTCTACCTTTCCATCTCCACACAGAAAACTAATTTCTCTTCCTTTATACATGTATATGTTCCTTCACTTCTAACTCAATGAATAAAAGGTAGCGTTACTGATTTATTGAAGAGAAGCATATAGCTCATAAAAAGGGAACTGCATACGGTGTTACTGTGATTTTGTTGATTCATCAGTGATGTAGGACGAGATTTTAGTCAATTTCAACAAAGAATCTCGAAAAGAAAAAAGCATCTTCACATCAAGAAGAATAATTTGAATATTGAAAACTGGTATTCAAATAGACTTCTTAATGATGGAATTAATCATAAATTACTATTTTGGATATATCGGGATTCTCGAACAAAATCTTGGTTGGGATTCCAATTATATATTTGCGTAATATTCTTTAGTATCTAGGATTTTATTTCTGATTAGGTTTTCTAGTTTTAGTCTATAATAAATTATTCTTTTTGTTTTCTAGTTGTATTAGGTTTATGCTATGTGCCCTATATATAAGGCACCTCTTAGATTGTAATTTTCATTCAAGTTATCAATAAAAAAAACCAAATCTTAGAGAAGTTTCTCTATTTTTCTTACGGCTGTGCCCGTAATTGCTAGTGGATTCTAGCTCATCTCATATGGCTTTCGACGCTTGACGGAGCCTCTTACTATCGTGTTCACGCTTCCCGCATCATTTGGTATCAGAGTGGGTTTCGCCCGCTTCTTAGCAGACAACGATCCATGGGAGAAGTTCACTACCACCAACCTCAACGACGCTGGTCGTAGAGTATCTATCCAAGAAAGTTTCGTTGAAGAGGAACATACCAAGGGATTTGCCCTAGGACAACCTCATCAATCCAAAAAAAAAAAGGAAAAAAAAAAAGAAAGAAAGAAGAAACATGGAACATTGGATATTCACAACGCCGGATTACGACGACTTCCGAACTACATGTGTCATCAAAGACAAGGTATGCTCTGTAATAATTGACAGTGGTCTACGAGAGAATTTTGTTGCAAACAAAATTGTGGATTATTTTCAATTGCCGACAGTGAAGCTGAGTGATCCATACTGGGTTCCATTTGGAGAGGATGAATATGCACAAGTAACAGAGGTTTGTAAAGTTCCTGTCTCTATGGGAAAATTTTATAAAGAAGAGATTACTTGTCATGTGATTGACATGGACGACACTAATGTGCTTTTTGGAAGACCATGGCATGAAAGCGTCAAAGGTGGTTATTGCAAAGACAACACATATTTATTTAGGTGGGAGTCGCACAAAATTAAAATCAGGCCTAGAAGGAAGAACATCAAGAATGACCATCTTGAGGTGTGTGAAAAGGAACATGAAGAAGCAACTTTGAAGATTGAAGAGAAACTCATTAAGGATAAGGAAGCTGATTCATTCATCACATCGATATCCATGTCATGCATGCCTAATTGTGTTCAAGATCAACTCAAGGAGAAGTCATTGCCCATTCCTTTTCAAGTGGAGGAGTTCAAGTTTCAAGATGCTTATTCTAAACTTGTCTACGGTATTGGATTCATGGTGATTCCTTTTAATTTCGAGAATATTGAAGTTGATGGCTTATCATGTTTTATTCCTACTAATGATCGAGCTGCATACAAGAGGAACTCGAGGTCGAGTTCTTTTCAAGTGGAGGAGACTGATGTAGGACGAGATTTTAGCCAATTTCAACAAAGAATCCCGAAAAGAAAGAAGCGTCTTCACATTAAGAAGAATAATTTGAATATTGGAAATTGGTATTCAAATAGGCTTCTTAATGATGGAATTAATCATAAATTACTATTTTGGATATATCGGGATTTTCGAACAAAATCTTGGTTGGGATTCCAATTATATATTTGCGTAATATTCTTTAGTATCTAGGATTCTATTTCTGATTTTTATTTAATGAGGTTTAATTAGGTTTTCTAGTTTTAGTCTATAATAAATTATTCTTTTTGTTTTCTAGTTGTATTAGGTTTATGTTATGTGCCCTATATATAAGGCACCTCTTAGATTGTAATTTTGATTCAAGTTATCAATAAAAAAAACCAAATCTTAGAGAAGTTTCTCTATTTTTCTTACGGCTGTGCCCGTAATTGCTAGTGGATTCTAGCTCATCTCATATGGCTTTCGACGCTTGACGGAGCCTCTTACTATCGTGTTCACGCTTCCCGCATCATTGGCATGAAAGCGTCAAAGGTGGTTATTGTAAAGACAACACATATTTATTAAGGTGGGAGTCGCACAAAATTAAAATCAAGCCTAGAAGGAAGAACGTCAAGAATGACCATCCTGAGGTGTGTGAAAAGGAACATGAAGAAGCAACTTTGAAGATTGAAGTGAAACTCATTAAGGATAAGGAAGCTGATTCATTCATCACATCGATATCCATGTCATGCATGCCTAATTGTGTTCAAGATCAACCCAAGGAGAAGTCATTGCCCATTCCTTTTCAAGTGGAGGAGTTCAAGTTTCAAGATGCTTATTCTAAACTTGTCTACGGTATTGGATTCATGGTGATACCTTTTAATTTCGAGAATATTGAAGTTGATGGCTTATCATGTTTTATTCCTAGTAATGATCGAGCTGCATTCAAGAGGAACTCGAGGTCGAGTTCTTTTCAAGTGGAGGAGACTGATGTAGGACGAGATTTTAGTCAATTTCAACAAAGAATCTCGAAAAGAAAAAAGCATCTTCACATCAAGAAGAATAATTTGAATATTGAAAACTGGTATTCAAATAGACTTCTTAATGATGGAATTAATCATAAATTACTATTTTGGATATATCGGGATTCTCGAACAAAATCTTGGTTGGGATTCCGATTATATATTTGCGTAATATTCTTTAGTATCTAGGATTTTATTTCTGATTAGGTTTTCTAGTTTTAGTCTATAATAAATTATTCTTTTTGTTTTCTAGTTGTATTAGGTTTATGCTATGTGCCCTATATATAAGGCACCTCTTAGATTGTAATTTTCATTCAAGTTATCAATAAAAAAAACCAAATCTTAGAGAAGTTTCTCTATTTTTCTTACGGCTGTGCCCGTAATTGCTAGTGGATTCTAGCTCATCTCATATGGCTTTCGACGCTTGACGGAGCCTCTTACTATCGTGTTCACGCTTCCCGCATCATTTGGTATCAGAGCGGGTATCACCCGCTCCTTAGCAGACGACGGTCCAAGGGAGAAGTTCACTACCGCCAACCTCAACGACGCTGGTTGTAGAGTATCTATCAAAAAAAGTTTCGTTGAAGAGGAAAATGCCAAGGGATTCGCCCTAGGACAACCTCATCAATCCAAAAAAAAAAAAGAAGAAAAAAAAAAACATGGAACATTGGATATTCACAACGCCGGATTACAACGACTTCCAAACTACATGTGTCATCAAAGACAAGGTATACTCTGTAATAATTGACAGTGGTTTACGAGAGAACTTTGTAGCAAACAAAGTTGTGGATTATTTTCAATTACCGACAGTGAAGCTGAGTGATCCATACTGGATTCCATTTGGAGAGGATGAATATGCACAAGTAACAGAGGTTTGTAAAGTTCCTGTCTCTATGGGAAAATTTTATAAAGAAGAGATTACTTGTCATGTGATTGACATGGACGACACTAATGTGCTTTTTGGAAGACCATGGCATGAAAGCGTCAAAGGTGGTTATTGTAAAGACAACACATATTTATTAAGGTGGGAGTCGCACAAAATTAAAATCAAGCCTAGAAGGAAGAACGTCAAGAATGACCATCCTGAGGTGTGTGAAAAGGAACATGAAGAAGCAACTTTGAAGATTGAAGTGAAACTCATTAAGGATAAGGAAGCTGATTCATTCATCACATCGATATCCATGTCATGCATGCCTAATTGTGTTCAAGATCAACCCAAGGAGAAGTCATTGCCCATTCCTTTTCAAGTGGAGGAGTTCAAGTTTCAAGATGCTTATTCTAAACTTGTCTACGGTATTGGATTCATGGTGATACCTTTTAATTTCGAGAATATTGAAGTTGATGGCTTATCATGTTTTATTCCTAGTAATGATCGAGCTGCATTCAAGAGGAACTCGAGGTCGAGTTCTTTTCAAGTGGAGGAGACTGATGTAGGACGAGATTTTAGTCAATTTCAACAAAGAATCTCGAAAAGAAAAAAGCATCTTCACATCAAGAAGAATAATTTGAATATTGAAAACTGGTATTCAAATAGACTTCTTAATGATGGAATTAATCATAAATTACTATTTTGGATATATCGGGATTCTCGAACAAAATCTTGGTTGGGATTCCAATTATATATTTGCGTAATATTCTTTAGTATCTAGGATTTTATTTCTGATTAGGTTTTCTAGTTTTAGTCTATAATAAATTATTCTTTTTGTTTTCTAGTTGTATTAGGTTTATGCTATGTGCCCTATATATAAGGCACCTCTTAGATTGTAATTTTCATTCAAGTTATCAATAAAAAAAACCAAATCTTAGAGAAGTTTCTCTATTTTTCTTACGGCTGTGCCCGTAATTGCTAGTGGATTCTAGCTCATCTCATATGGCTTTCGACGCTTGACGGAGCCTCTTACTATCGTGTTCACGCTTCCCGCATCAATCAGTACGTAGGAGTATTGAAAGATGGCGTGGACAGAGGTAATGAGGAAGTTCTTCAGATGCAAGAAGAAAACAAACTTGTTTGATTTACCCAGTGATATCATCATGGACATCCTTCTCAAATTGCCACTAAAAACACTTTGTTGCCTTCGATGTGTCTCTAAGACCTTGTTGGATAGAATCGACGATCCTCTCTTCGTTACAGCACACACACGCTTACTTACTAGTACAAATGTTGCTGGTGAAGTTCCTCGGCTAATGCTTGTTACCGGAATTGCACCTTTGGGTTACATAGACATGCGGTCACTGAAATACGATGGCGAAGCCTTGAGAGCAGAAACCAAGAATAATGCAATTGTCTCGAGGATTTTGCCCCCTTCAAAACCTTACATACTGAAATACTGTTTAGAATTTTGTTACCACGACTTGTTTTTCTACAAGGACGAGTCTGAAGGACAGTCATGCTTCTTGTGCAATCCTCTTCGGGGAGAAGTTCTAAAGCTCCCAACAATCAACTTTCCAGTTCAAAAGAACTTTTGTTGTTCGTATGGTATGGGATTCTATAAATTAACCAACAGCCACAAGATTGTTTGTGTCTCCTCAACTATTGAAGGCTGCGTAGAGACTCACGTTCTTGTATTAGGGACAAACACATGGAAAAAGATACCCTCTCAGCCTCCTTGCAATTTAAGTGAAAAGAAGATATGTGCATATGGAGATATGCATTGGTTGATTGATCTCTCATTACAAGGAAGAGATGACACCAAAGGACTGCGGATAATTTCTTTCGACTTCAAGAAAGATGAATTTTATTATACTCCCCATCCTACCTCAGTATCTTTGGTTGATGTGCCTTTTATGCACTTGCTTACTTTCGGAGGATCTATCGCCATTGCATATGTTTCATCGGATTTGTATATTAACATATGGGTGTTGAACAATTATGATACTAAAGATTGGGTACTAGATTACTCCATAGATATCCGTATGTTTTTAGGACATGGGCAGTTGTCTAAACTATTATATAGTCATAGCTGTGGTGAATGGGAGCACGGTATAATCTTTATGGATAAACTAGGCCGAGAGTCATCTTTTTTGGATCTAGGACGTACTTCCATGGAACACATAACACTGCATACAATATTCACATGTGGAAGTTCTTTGAGCCCTATGAAGATCGTCGGCTATACTGGGAGCTTCATTTCTTTAAAAGATTATGGCCAATTGGTTAGACTAGAACCAGGAGTAGAAACGTATCGAATGCAATCTAGCTTCTTACAAAAATTAGGGCTATGTTTTGTTGGTGCTAAGAAGATCGAAAGGGGAAAACAACAATTATGGAGACTTGGACAAGAAATTCCAGTTTGATGTGTATATATTCATCAAAAGTGATACTATCGATTACTTAAAAACGCAGACAATCGATTGCATCTATTTTCTTGCCTTGGAGTACACAATTTTATATAATTTGTTAAATAGAAAAACTAATTAAATGAGAAAAATTTACAAGTCATTGTGAAAGGTGCGTGGATATTATTTGTTAATTTATCCAACGAATTCCACTTTTGAATATTCATCAACTCTAGGCTCCTTTTTGAGTTGTAGGTACCAAATTAGACGACGAGAAATGATAAGGCGGCTTTGTATGAAAATAATTATAAATGATCCAAACAAAAAGTTTATTTTTGCTATTGTACGAGAATCAAGATCACTATAAATATCTTTGATTGAGAAAATGGTTTCCAATTTATGTGTTCTGTTTGATTTGAGGAAAGAACAAGGGAAACAGAATTACAGAAAATAGGATCAGCACATTCAAGCGCATGCAACCTTAATTCAGATAGTCTTGGCTTAATTTCTTAGAGCCAAGTGTTCAATTACATTACCTCAACAAGAGTCAAAAATTAATTTCCAAAGGCTCTTCGTGCTGGACTTGATCAAAACATTGAAATCTTGTCTGGGTCGACGTCGATGTCACGGAGTATAGTGGTAATGCCTGTGGCCGTAATTGTGCATGCGGTGAGCATGGTTTTCCAATTCAAAACACTGCATAATAGGGAAACAAGCCACGAAGATGCACCTCCCAATTCCTCTGAATATAGAAGATACTAAATTACAAGGGCAGCAGCAATACCACAACAAGGGATCAATCGGATCATCATAATAAGGGTTTTCTCCATGGTGATGATCATGGTCGTGAGCCATGTTCTTCTTTCAACTATTAGCTACGTAAGATCAACAAAATCCCTACAATCAAAATCCGTTTCCGGAAAACCCCTGTTTCTTGAAAAACGCTTTCGAAACACAAACGGAAGTTGAAATTGGGTTCATCACAAAGAATAAAAGAGAGTCGTATGATGATGTACCTGAATGGTGAAGCAAATTCTTGTAGCACGCAGACCAAGATCTCCGAAGCTACGTTTGACTCAGTGTTGAGTTCTGGTAGAATGCCCTCCCTAGTCCCTACTAATAAAGCAAGCAAGCAATGAGATGAACATCTATGTAAACTAGGACTATTTTGCTAATTGAGCTGTAAAAGCTTGCGCACCAAGTTATTCCCGGTTTCCGATTCTCTACCATAACCAGTTTATAATATTACTCGAGCACCAACCACCTCACTTTATTCCGTTTCAAACGTGATTCTCATGTACTCTACTTTTAAACAAAATTCACACATTTACTCCACTCTTAATCACATTACTTTGATTTGATGTATATAGAAGGGAAGTGTTTTATTTTTGAGGAATCGAAGGGAAGTGTTATTGTGAAATAAGATGATAAAGAAAAAATGTTGTTTTAACCTATTTATTTGAATTTTATACAACACTTAGCATCTTGTGGCTGTAGTTTAGTGGTAAGAATTCCACGTTGTGGCCGTGGAGACCTGGGCTCGAATCCCAGCAGCCACACAAGTATTTTATTTTTATTTTTATTTCTTTATACTTCTGGGCAATAATTTTTCACTTTCTAATTTTTATTTGTTATTATTATTATTATTTTTTATCTGGGAAATAGTTTATCAATTTCTAAGAGCATGTATACCATAGAAGATGCAAGCGACCTAGAAACTAGAAAGTATGCACTATGCACGAGAGCAGAAAATGTAAATGGCTAATCATGAACTAGAATATCTTCCTTCCGTTGCCTGAACTGAAGGTGATCAGACAATTACGATACAGCTGTAAAATTTACTCATAAGTTGCTGTCTTCATATATGTTTGTACCATAACTATTCACCTAATCTCTCTCTACATAATACAACATGGATTGTGTATCAAGATTTACAGCAACAGCCAACAGCACACCCAGGATATGTCATTGAAGCTTCATTATGGTATTCTGTTTTCTACGGGGCAAGATTACATCTCTATTCTCGCTTATCCTCCTCCAGATCTTCTGCAAGCCCATTGTTAAATTCTCGCATAGCTATTGTATCTCCGCTCACCTTCAAAGCACCACTTGTTAACGAGACGCCCTCCTCATCAAAGTCATCTCCCGTCTCCTCTAAGTATGCATATCTGCAAGTTCCAGACCAAAATATTATACTATCAGGCTGTGGTGCCAAGGAAATGTAAGAAAAGTAAAAGTCAGATAACTCCATGCATCGAATGAAATTTCAATGCACTCATGATGCAAATTTTCCGTTAAAGATACCACTCAATGCACAAGATAATCTCTTTCTACTAATTTTATGATGACATCATCAGACTTTATGCCAGTCAAGCCAAACAAATGGAAGCATTCATCAAATACATCCATATATATACACATAATATATATATATATATTTGATAAGTATATAGATATGACTATCATTATGTAAACATGATAAGGAAAATGTAAAATCGCAATGTCAAAGAAAATACCTAGTTGGGTTACTTGATGGAGCCCAGAGTATACATATCACTGCCAAGAGAGTGTAGGCAAGCAGAGTCCAAAATGCAGGAATAACCCAGGCGATTTGCCAAAGTTCACTCAATGGATCGGTTGCATTGAAATATAGCTGAATCAACACAAATCAGAGCATATCTAGTGGTTAAGTTTACTTGAAATAAGCAGACGAATCAAGGAACTACACACTCCAGTTACAGTATATTCGATAGCACCAGATGGAATTGTTAATTCACAGAATATATGATTTTATGACCAGTAATAATACCTCAAAGCCAATCCAGGCCACTGACAGAAGCACAGACACTGCGAGAGAGTTGGTAAATTTTCGATATAGCTCCAACTTAGCCATGTTTCTCCTGATCTGCGTCCAAAATAAATGGAAGATGGTGAAGAATAGGTCACAAATATAAATTGTCATTCAAGAACCCTATATTATCCTGTGTGGTAATATATAACAATATAACTAGGCATTTTGACTGCATACTCATGGATTGCAATCCCACTTAACCCCAGAAAAAGATTTAAATCGCATGGTACTAAAGCACACTTCATTCAGTAAAAGCACATGGTTTCCACACACACAGTGTACATGCGTAGCCAAACAAACCTATATTAATAACATAGATACCAATTCAATGGATACCATTTTGTTGCATGAAACAGAAGATGCAAAAAATAAAAGATGCTGAAGTTGTAATAGAAGAAGGAAACTGGGAAAATGCAAACGGTGCATTATTGTACCTGAAGTTTCTCCAAAGTTTTTGATAACGAAGAGAAAATCCACAGAATAAAGCACGAATCTAAGAAGGCAACTGGTAAGACCAAAAATAACTTTGCTTTTCCAGAAAAATCATTGATATTCCCCAAATTTTCAATAAGCTCGAGCGCTTCTGATGCCATAAAATATACCACGCCAAGCAGAAGTACTTTTGGGGTTATACCACCAAGTGTAGGCTTCACCACACCAAAGCCCATTGAAACTACTAACAGAAGAAGACGAGAGAGTGTCTTCTTGACAGATCTAAAGGTTACCGCCCAGAGTGTAATGCCCATAGGTCTGGTTCCAGTCGAATTGAAATTGACGTACTCAAAGTACCAGACAGCCATTTCACACATTCCAAGAGCAATCACCGCTGTGATGTGGTAGTGCAATTGTATGATATCCTTCCAAAACTGAACAAACCTCAGAAACCAGGCAAGGCCAAGCACAAGGTAAGCTAAAGACATTAAGCCATAGAATGTCATCAGAGGAGCCATCTTCCCCGGCAAATAACCATATGGATTTCTCCAATCAGTCCTTCCTTTAATCAGCGTGCCCTTGAGTTCCGGATTACAAAACATAAAATACAGGTAGTACATTCCAGAACTTTTTATCTCAACCGTCTCAGACTCCATCTTAGCCTCTTCGTTCTTTCCATTAAAGACTGTTTGGATGCGCCTAGGCCACTCGGGATTGTCTGGATTTTTGTGGATAACAACCTCCCCCGCCTTGCATTGTCCATCCTCGGAAAGATTCCTGGTGCAGCATATGAGATCCGATTTCAGGAAGGAAGCCCCAATCCTAGCCCTGTCCTTCACCTCAAGAATTATAGCTTCCACCAAACCAGTACTCTGCTGCATTTCATTCTGCGTATTCGCAGACTCCTTTGTCCTCACAAAAGTAACACTCTCAAACCTGAAATTCCATTAGTCAGCCCGGCGGCACCGTCCATAACTTCAAATCTAAACCATGAAATTACAACATGAAAACTTCCAAACCCATCTACCTAGGTGACTACAAATCGAGGGTAACTTTTTGGCGATATAATTCTTACGATTTCTAACTAAACAGATCAAAATTCACTATCCTTAAATCAATTTCAATTTCCAATTCACCAAGCAACACATACAAATCAAGTCTAGTCAAAAATGGATTGTTGAAATTAAGAGTGAAATCAAATGACCTGATGAAGGACTTTCCCTTGACGTGAGTATCTGAAGAAGAAGAAGAGGAATCGACGACCTTAGAAGCGTAGAGACCTTCGCTGCCTCCATGGAAGAAGAAGGCGTTTGACTGAGGAGTAAAAGCTTCGTTTCTGTACTCGTGGATGGAAGCATTACAGCCGTTGATGATCAAAATGAGCCCAACTATGAACAACCCTAAAGCTGACCCCTTTTCTCCCCAAAACCATCTGCCTCCTTCCATCTCTCTCTCGCTCTGACAATTCTCAGCAGAGGAGTGATGGTAAAGTGAAGAAGAAACCGAGGCAGCCAACAGAAAAACGACACCGCACCCTAGTTCCCGTGGACCAAACGACGCCGTTGACTCCTTCGGACTCTCTCGGGTGGGTTTCGGATTTGGGCTTCCCATGGCTTTATTACATGTTTGTCGGTGTTGGGCTTGAAAGACATTATTAGACTAGTCTCAAAAAACAAGAAAAAGAGATTATGCTAGAGAGTAGAGAGTAGAGAAAAGTGGGTAGTATATATGGTCCAACTTCTCTATAGGACCATATTTACTAATAATTGACTACTTGTTGGGAGAGAAAAAAAAAAAAGAGTAAAAAAATTACATTATACCTCATATTAATTCATACCACTGCTTTTTAAATCATTTTAAGTGAGAGCAAATGGAACAAGGACATTCATGTTTTCCTCAGACTCGGAGCGTCTAAGATATAGGCTTGCTTTCACCGATATTCTATGTTTTTTGAGAAATATAGTGGGGATGATGAGATGGGGAGATGAAGTGCGGTAATAAAGTATATAACATATATATTTTTTTGGAGATAATATTTCATGATGCAAAAAGTCACTAGCTAGTAGCTGTGCCCCACTGACATACTTCATGTAAATTACCACTCGGAATATGAATATCTTTCTCCTACTTGAATGGCCAAAAACAAAGTATAGCATAAGCTAGCTATATCCCAATTTGAATATCATTACGTACCTAATTACAGTCTTACTTATCTTTTGGTAAGTACCTAACTAAAGTCTTAAACCACCAACGTTCTAGCTTTAACCATTTTTGGTTTAGTGGGAATCTAGCCATCTTATGTAGTTATGGCCGATCAATGTTCCTTCTATATTAGGTAACAACTACTTGTGAGTTTCGAACACTAATCAATCCCCATCCACAAAAATCTATAATGTCCATCACACACTATTCCACAATTAATACATTATTTGGCCACCAAAACATTGAGTGCCCACTTTCACGTTACATAATCAAGTATATATATGCCTCTAATCCGCTGAAGGAATTAAGATGGAATGGGAACTTTTACTTTAGACACTATTCTAGTTCCCTCGAGCCTCTTCGTTCTAATAGCTTACCATGCATATTTATGGTGTATCTTCAAAACCAAACCCTCTCACACGACCATCGGAATTGAATCAGTCAGAAGAAGAATATGGTTTCTAGAGATTATGCAGGTAAGTACAAGTTCCTGATAATCGTACATGAATATGAGCTTCCAGGTCCTTAGCTTTCATCATGCATATATCCTTGCTACTCGAAAGCTTTTGTACTTTCTATAGAATAATGGAAATCTTGTCTTCTAGAAAAATAATCTTTCATGTCAAGAAAATGATACATACTTTGCTGGATTGTCAATTTGAGCCAGTAGTTATATATGAATAGCTTAGATTAATAACACGTTTAACAACATAACACGTTCGATATCTAGAAAGAGTACATCACTTTGGAGTATTGATCCATTTCTTTAAATATTGCTCATCAACCTAGCTTATAACTGTTATCGTATGAATATTCTCGTCCTGCAGGGTGATGTAAGGAAGGCTATGTTGGCAGTCCAAAACTTGAGAAATACTCAAATGGTGGCAATAATCACAGCTTCAACAGCAATTGCCTTCAGCTTGGCTTTGGCAGCTCTGACGAACAATGCTTACAATGCAAGCCACCTCTTTGTTAAAACAGCATTTTTCGGCTTGCAGTCGGGGAGGATCTTTGCCCTAAAGTATGGCTTGGCCTATTTTGTCTTGCTGTTCAGCTCATTATGCAGCTCCATGGCCACTGGATTTATGATCGATGCCATTTTTCTAGTAAATACTTCTGCCGAGTTGTCATCTTCAGGAATAACACTACTCCTATTTGAACGAGGTTACATGTTGGCTCAAATTGGCGAAAGGTTGCTTTGTATCTCCTTTTCTTTGTTGTTGTGGTTGTTTGGTCCAGTGCCAGTGGCCTTGTCATCCCTGGCCTTGGTTTGGTGGCTTAAAGAGCTTGATTTTGTTGGCAAATTCACCCAAAGTAACAGGCAAAGTCTCAGCTGATATAGATGCTATATTGTTGGGCCAACTTGGGAATAATTCAAACAACATTCATCTTATGATATTATTTGCAAGAGAGTCTGGGTTTGAAACCTTAGATTATCACCTAATTCATTTCTTTATCACTATCTTTGTCTCTCGATGTGTGTAGGTTGGAGCATGAGAGCAGGAGTACTGTTGACTTAAAATACAATATTGTCGGTTCATTCATTTCTTGATAGTTTAGAGTTTATACAAAAATGCAAAGGAATATTATAATTTGAATTCATCGGGTCGTAAAACGTACCATGTTCCAAAACTATAACATCATAGGTGTTAAGAGCATTGACAGCCACAATATTCGTAAGATAGAGCAGTACCAACCATCATATCAAGCAAAAGTCCAAAATTTGAAAAAGGGAGTTGAGCAAGTTAACTTCGTAAACCACGGGACATGCGTGGGATTTTATCTTAAACTATCATCGATAGTTCGATACTAAATTATCGACATATATGTGGCTAATTTCATTTTGATTATTGGCTTGTGTAGGGACATATCACCCCCAATAACTTATAAAATTGGCCATCGTATCAATTAGTGCGCATTTGTTCTTGTTAGGTTAAACCCTAAGCTAGGAGGCCAATTAAAAGTAGGCACAAAACATATATAAATATCACTGTGCCTTTATGACGCTGAAAGGATACGAATGTCCTGGCGCAGATGAATCAAAACTTTGAAACGCCACCTTGCACCAGTAGTCTAGTACCGTAGTACGTACTTAAGCAATTGAATGATGGAATTGTCCAATTAGAATTCAGTGGATAGACCACCGAAGCCAACGCTAAAGCTTTTGCATATTCCTCCACTTTAATCTTTAATGTCCATTATATGCATTCCACAACTTTACCCACCAATTGCAATACATATATGAAACCGCATTTGCTTGTGACGTACACTCCACTACCATACCGGTTGACCATAAATAGGGTTCCTCTGTCAACGGAACCATCTCTCCGATTCTGATCTCAAACTAAGATGGCCGTGATTGTTTATATAGACAGCATATTGGTCCCTATTAGTCTCTTCCTTACGGTGGGTTACCATGCTTATCTCTGGCATAGCCTCAAGAACAAACCCTCTCATACTACCATTGGAATCAACATATTGAAGAGGAGAGCATGGTTTCTAGATATCAAAGGGGTAAGCTAAACTCAATCCGAAATACATATCATTGTTAGCTTGTAGATTTACTGCTGGTTATATAACATGGTACCATTGGTACAAGAAGGTAGTGGATTAAAAGATGTTTCAACGATTAAAAGATGCTCATTCAAAGAGTAAGATTGAGACTATGAGGAGCATTCTCGCAGTGTCATACATAATTTCAGCATATCTCCCTTTTACTTCACATTTTGTACAACAAGTCACTCTAATTGTGATATTCTACAAATAATATGTTTTACCCTTAACCTATAACACATTGAATGTGAAGCTCTTATGCCTTCTTAGAAATTTGTCTTGGGAAATTGCGTAGACACACCTCAACTGTCCTGTATCCGAGCCTTTTTGTGATTACTAGAGGTATCTATCGATCTCTGTGTAGACTCAACTGCACACTTGATCGGAGTGCTAACTTGATATACATTTAGTTCATTCATAGACAAGTTTTCAGCTTTTTTCTAGTAGTGGTCAATTTTTAGTACATATGAACTTTACGTGCAGGGTGATGAAGATAAGATGGGTATGTTGGCTGTCCAAAGCTTGAGAAACACTCTAATGGGAGCCACACTCACAGCTGTTATAACAATTCTTGTTGTAGTTTCATTAGCTGCTCTAATCAACAACGCCTATAGTGCAACACACATCTTCAGCAGTGTGATATTCGGGTCACAATCCCCTAGGATATTTGCTCTGAAGTATGGCTCAGCAGCACTGGCATTGTCAATTAGCTTCCTCTGCAGTTCCATGGCAATCGCATTCTTGATTGATGCGAATTTCCTGATTAATGCCTCCGGTGATCATGAGTTCTCGTCCTCGTCTGCAGAACACACACAAAGCATATTTGAGAAAGGGTTTGTTTTGGCTCTTATTAGCAACAGAATGTTGTGCATCACTTTTCCGGTGCTGTTATGGATGCTTGGGCCGATACCGGCTTGTTTGTCGTCGATGGCATTGGTTTGGGGGCTTTATGGGCTTGATTTTGTTGGAAAGTTAGCAAAAAGCAATAAGCAAAGTATCAGTTGAGGACAATAAGGCCAGCAAGTCGTTTGTCAATCGCAAATAATGAAATAATTGAGCAACAACTAGCTAGACAATAAGTTAGGTGTGTTCAGTTGCATCCGTTTTGTGAGCTATTTGTTCAAAGAATTGGGCTACCCTGCCCTCCTTAGTTTTTCTAGCCTGGCCGTGCAGGGAGTTGCTCTGCTTTGTAGTTTTTCTTTTCCTCTGTTGTTCCATTTCGTTTAATATATTCCTTTCGCCAAATAAAAAAAAAAAAAAATCTCAATTAGAACACCATCCCCCTCCTCTCCCCAACAAACACTTTCTTTTCCTTTTTTTTTTTTGGTAATACGTGAATTAGAAGGATTTTGTGAGAAAAATAAGAAAATCAATATTACATAATGATCGGTGATCAATAGTTGATATGTATATCCGAGTCTACGAAATCAATTGATATCCATGTGAAGAAAATTCTTGCGAGCTAGGTCTAATTAAGCACAGCCACGCGTAGTTGAGGTTAATTGGCATCCTCCCCCATATGGTTGTATAAAGCTTAATACTGATGGGGCATGGAAGAGTAGCTCTGTTAAGGCTGGTTATGGTGGAGTGTTTCGTGATTATAAAGGTCAGGTGGTTGGTGCTTTCTGTTCAAATTTAGAGATGCCGAGTTCGGTTGCCGCTGAAGTGATGGCTGTTATTCAAGCTATTGAATTGGCTTGGGTGAGGGAGTGGAAACATATTTGGTTGGAAGTGGATTCTGAGATTGTGCTTAACTTCATGCGCTCTCCATCTTTAGTACCTTGGCGGCTTAGCATAGAGTGGAGAAATTGCATACACCGTATCTCTCAAATGGAGTTTCACTCATCGCATATCTTTCGTGAAGGTAACCAAGTTGCGGATGTTTTGGCAAATCATGGTGTCGACCGCACAGGTTTGGTTTGGTGGGATCTACCGCCCCCATTTATTACTTATTTTTGTAGTCATGATTGGTTGGGTCTTCCTAATTTTCGTTTCTGTTAGTTGTTTGTCTGATTGGTTTGTAGAGACGATGTTGTTTCTCTTGTACTTCGTTTTTCGTATTCTGCTGGGTAAGGTTTATGTCCCCCCGAGTGGTTGTCTTCTTTTCTTTTTCTAATAAATTTCCTCGTTCATCGAGGTTTACCCAAAAAAAAAAAAAAAGCACAACTAAAATAGAATCGTATGTCATGTTCACGAAGAAAAGAAAGATATTCAACACTCCATTGAATGACACATAAATGAAACACTGTTGCAGACCAACATACAAGTGCATAGTAAAGTAATTTAATTACAAAATGACGATAAACTTACTCATAGACAACTTACTCATAGACCGATAGTAAGTATTTGATGGGGGAGGATTCAAAGCACCTACATGCAGTTGCAACAACATGAATGAATGATTGGATTACATTAAATACATTTTATATCCAGGGTTTGAGATCATCTTATAAGTGTTGAGTTATTTAAACTGTCGGTGCATAAAATAATTTCTAATATTTGACATTAATACTCGAGAATCGCTTGAGTTCTCTATTCCAAGTCTCATAAACTAAATATATGAAACTAATACGAAAATCACCTGCATCTAGGCCTCATAAAAAAAGCACGCAGATCAAGTGGGTTGATGGAGGCCCGCGGGCTCTGAGGGCCAAAACCTATGCCCGGCCTGTTAAAAGCCTTCAAAAACCCAGCCTGGCCCATAGGCCCGACCAGCCAAAAGTTCGCTAGGCCCGGCCAGTAAAAGCCCGCAAACAAAAAATATTATATAAATAACACATAAACTGTTGTGCAGAACACCTAACTTCGCTGAATTACTGGAAACTGCTCGGATGGAATTAAGAGTTGTACCCTATATGCACGGAAAGTCCCATGTTTCTAGTTTCTGAGGAATTTTACGGTTTGTGATTCTGACTTTTCTAGAAGGAGTTATGGCAATTTTAAGTGAAGGCAGTTCTGCTTCGATGGGATTCTGCAACATATTTTACAAGTTCATGTCTAAAACTGAACTTCGCTGAATTACTGGAAGCTGCTCGAATAGAATTAGGAGTTGTACCCTATATGTACGGAAAGCCCCATATGTCTAGTTTCTGAAAAAATTTACAGTTTGCGATTCTGACTTTTCTAGAAGGAGTTATGGCAATTTAAGTGAAGGCAGTTAAGCTTTGACAGGAATCTAGAAGGTCCAGCACATATATTTGGAAATCTTCAGTGTGCCACATCATCATTATATGTGTGTGTGTGTCTCTTTGTGTGAGTGTGAATTTGTTATAATTTGGCTTATGGTGAAATTAGACGTTCTCATACTTCTATATAGAATATGTGCATATATATTTTACATGTCATGACTACGGTTGACCGATTCGATCTGATTAGAAAATATGGTGAAATTAGCTAATTTTTTTACCACACTTATAATTTATTATAATAATCTCATCAAATGGTTAGTTTTTCCATTTTATTTGAATTGATAGAGGTTACCCTTTGAAGTGTATGATATATAAATATAAGTTTATAAGAGTAATTAAGTTTGACCTAGTTGATCGAATTCGAAACGATAACTAAATTGGCTGAAATTTTTACAACCACCATAAAACATTACAATCTCTCCATCGAGCTGTTGGTTTCTCCAAATTCATTTTACACTTCATGTTTGCTTTAGAATGAACCTCAACAATTTAAATGTAATGTATAAGTTATACAACTTTAGAAGGCAAATTGGTATAGGCTGGTCTTCGTAATTAAAATTGAAAATTTTATTTTATGTTCACTCACATCCATCTATGAAATATTTACAGACGTGATGTGAAAAAATAAGCACGTTTCACTGTCGTTGTGTCATCGGTCAACTAAGAAAACATACAAGTGACGACGGTTGACCAATTCGATCGGATTTGAAAGTATGGTGAAATTAGCTAAATTTTTTACCACACTTATAATTTGTTATAATAATCTCATCAACCGGTCGGTTTTTCCATTTTATTTGAATTTATAGAGGTTACCCTTTAGAGTGTATGATATAGAAATATAGGTTTATAAGAGTAACTAAGTTTGACCTAGTTGATTGAATTCGAAACGAGAACTAAATTGGCTAAAATCTTTACAACTACCATAAAACATTACAATCTCTCCATCGAGCGGTTGTTTTCTCCAAATTCATTTTCCACTTCAAGTTTGCTTTAGAATGAACCTCAACAATTTAAATGCAATGTATAAGTTATACAACTCTAGGAGGCAAATTGGTATAGACCAATGTATTTGTAATTAAAATTGAAATTTTTATCTTATGTCCACGCACATCCATCGATGAAATATTTACAAACGTGATGTAAAAAAATAAGCACGTTTCGCAGTCGGCCATCGGTCAACCAAGAAAACATACAAATGACTACGGTTGACCAATACGATCGAGTTGGAAACTATGGTGAAATTGACTAAATTTTTAACCACACGCATAATTTATTGTAATAATCACATCCAACGGTCGGTTTTCCCATTTTATTTGAATTGATAGAGGTTGCTCTTTGAAATATATGATATATAAATATAGATTTTATAAAAAAATTAGTGTCTTTAAATATTTATTATAAATAAAGCCTATAAGGCCTGTTCTAAAAAAGCCCGCAAGGCCCGGCACGAAAAAGCCTGCAAGGCCCGCTTTATATAGACGGGCTTGGATCATTCGATTTACAATTGAACCCTGCTCGGCCCGGCCCGCCATTATTTAAAAATATAATAAGGCCCGGCCCGGCCCGGCCCGTTGACGAGGCTGCATCCCGCCATATTAAAAATGTCCTAATACCTAAAATGGACCCAAAATCTTCAAGCCCAAACATTTGTGGGTCATAGCCCAAACCTAAGCAAGCTCGCGGTTCAAAACTCCACACTCTAGCAGACACTAAGGAATAAACCCTAGACCCTTAACAACCAAAGACAATGCAAAAAAAAAAAAAAAACCAAACACGGGAAACACAGAAAAATGCTGCGCACATCATGCAATCAACCTAGACACCATTTTGCATAATAAAAGGATTGCAAAAGAAAAAGATTCAATTCAAGGAAATGAAAAAGACACGTGCCCTTATTCGTGATTGAACCATTCAATCATCAACAGACTTGGGAGTCTGGTCATCCTAGCTAAACAAGGTTGTTGTACCTACGTCTGATACATCCAACACTACCAAATTACTGGACGACTCCACCAGTCACTTTCACACAAGCAGATACCATCAAAACGACAAACCCAAAATTTAAGAGAAAGCCACGGACCCTAACCGTCCCCTAGCTTTTACGAAGGATGCATGGAACTTGGACTACTGGATTTCCCAACAGTTTTGTCCAGAAGCAATAAGGCAATGGGTCCTGTCATCCTTCCCTGGTCTACCTTAATTACTAGTCACTGGCACGAGCGTTTGACAAGGACGATTAGGATTAAATATGTCAGTATGATCTCGTCTCTGTTCAGTGTTCCCTTTAAATTGGCCCATTCGCATTCAAACCAGTGGGAACAACTTTCCCGTCCCTCTCTTAAATTTCTGGGTCTATGATTGCTGCTTTGATGTTGAGAGGTCGGTTCCACACATTGCAGACCATTATGTATATGTCGTACCATTCATATTCTAGAATCTACCTTTTATGCAAGTCCTTTTCAATAATTCGATCTCAGAGTTAAAATTTTCAATAATTTACCTCCTTGTGCATTTGTAAGTCTTTTCCTCTAGCATTATTGTTTTCTCTTTGTAACTCCTTGATTGGACTCTCTTCCTTGATTGTTTGTTCCATGATCGAGATAATCCTTTAAGTATAATTTTATGCTACAAAATATGATGTCGAGGCCCTTTACCAATGTATATTTAGGGTTTACATTGGAGGAGAAAGTTTTATCCAAGTTGAAGATTATTACAGTTCATATAGGTAAAAAGAGATTTTTTTCTTTCATTCTTTTGTGTCTTTATTGGTAATTTATCATGAGTTGACAAAATCAATTATTACTTGAAAAAAAAAAAGGTTCAAATGCCAATTTTGGAGGTATGGATAGAAGAGATATTTATATTAACAATAAAGAAACATTGTTGGAATTAAGAAATATATGTAGTTTTTTTTTTTGTTTCCAAGTCTACCGTAGATGGATATCATGAATTTGATTCTCAATAATTTAGCATGCATGGAATCGAACCTTCTTATCAACCTAGTTTCAAAAATGTATTAACTGTCCAAATGATATGGACAAACAAGAGCAAGTGAAAACCATTGAAAAATTCCTCAAGAATTCTTGTGATGTATTGTTTTGTTTCACTCCAATTTCATCGATCATCAGTAGTTCACAAATCTCAACAATTGGCATATGAATATTGTCTTGGTCAAGTCCTCAATGACAAGCAATTCCCCATTGGCATTTGAGTATGTTCAACCCAACAAGTGAAAAGCAATTAAAACATTCTTTAGGTGCCATTGTATTAACTTCACTAGTAATTTACCGAAACTCTCACATTGAGCCATTGAGGAATTGATGCTGAGTCTTCTAGTATAATATGCCATTATTTGGGTCTCGTTTTTTTTTTTTTCACTAGTAATTTACCGAAACTCTCACATTGAGCCATTGAGGAATTGATGCTGAGTCTTCTAGTATAATATGCCATTATTTGGGTCTCGTTTTTTTTTTTTTCAACTGCAGCAATGCAATAGGTAGTCTCTTACCGAATATTTATCTCAATTTATTTCAGACAAGTCCAGGAATTCAAGCATGCTGAGGACACTGAAACTATGTCTGAAACCCGTCGTTTACCACTTCCGATTAGGGCGTTAAGCAAGGTGCCTCACTCATTGATCCAATTTAATTTTTTTTTTTGGTGTTAATTCGGATTTCGAGTGTGTGAGACTGAATTGGGTTTTGATCAGATGGGCATGCTCCAAGGTGGCAAGATGTGCAGCCTCATGATTCTCAAGTTCAAGATGCTGCAAACCGTGTTGTGAAGAGCCTTCAGCAAAATTCCAATTCATTGTTCCCTTATACGCTTCAGGAGACTGTCCATGCTAAGGCAGAGGTCAGTAGTGATCTCCTTCAATTTGTGATTGTAAGGGAGTTGGGTTTCTGGTGTTCTTTTTGGGGTTCCATTTGGGTTTATTACTTTATAAAGATTTGTGCTTCGGTGTTATTTATGATGAACTATGAGGGGTTTATTGTGTTTGAGTGAGAAATTATGTTTTCTGAGGGACTTTGCAAAATTGCAAGTGTGTTGTTATAATTGGAAATGGTATCAATTGATTTAAAGTTGAGTGTTATCTTCTTGATGGGAAGTGTTTAATTGATTGCGAGCTAGTGATTTATGGCATTGTTTCAAGCATTGCTAAGTAGTTAGTGGGACTGTCATTGGTGGAAATTGGTAGCTTTTGTGCTCCCATCTATGTAAAGATTGAGAGAAATCATGCAAACAGTTTAATTTTTTTCATTAATTTGGAGTAGATTCTGGTATCAAACATGTAGTAGACGATCTGATCATGACCAGGATTTTCCGAGATAGGATGCTCAAGGATGCAGATGGTGTCATTAGTGATCATCTGGGCAACCACATTCATTTGACAAATTGCATTCACTTGAAGAACCATATGCACAAGCACAGCCACATATTGGCCAATAGGTCACTTATGAGGGACTTGGTTGTACTTTAGAGGTCTCGATCTCTCAGGGACCCTTATGAGGGGAAAAATGTGATGTTTTAATTCTGTTGTTACTTGTTATTGTTTCGTTGTATTGGTATTAGCAGGTTTTGTGAATGTAATTCAATGTGTTTGAATTGAAAGAATGTATTTTACTATTTTTGGATTGCAATAATGTGATTTTAGCTACATTCTGAGTTTTTGAAGGCAAAACATGTAAATTGTCCAATTTACCCTTTCATGTGGGCCCACGGTAGCAGTTTGTTAGTGCCAGCTCAGCACTTAACGTCCAACTTGGATGTCTGATAAAATTTTGGGCACGATTGATCGAAATTGAGACCTCAGGAGTGTTACTGATGAAATTGAAAGGGGAATAACTGACATGATGTCGCGGTCAAACATCAGGGTAGTAAATTGAAATTTTTCCTTTTTTCTTTGACGTGTTAATTGTGTTGGTAAAAAACACCTTTTTTTTTTTGTAAACCCTAGTTTCCGTCCTAAGAACAAACTATTTAGTTTACATGAATTTTCATTTTTGATTTTACTTTTCTCATCGATTATGACGGACTGAACTTCAAACTTTTGAAATTTATTTAACCGTTGCCCAAATTTTTTTCAGACTTGTTTGGTCATGGCGTCTGTTTCCATAGTGGATGGATTTCACTTCAAGAAGTGAAAGACCATTTCTCACTTCTTCTTGTCAGCAATACGTATGGTCTTTTCAATTAATGTTCTAGGCAACCCATCTAGGTGTCATGAATGTGGTTTGTTTCTTGGTGTCATGTTTAAGCTGTTAGTAAGTCGTACATTCACTCTCAATCGTACTTGTAGCCAATGTACTATCGATGATCGATATTAATAAATTTAGCATCTTCTAACACAAAAAAAAGATAGTCGATAGTGATAGAATGTCAATCAAATAATATCGATCACGTATTTAAAAAATATAGAGAGTTGAGTACCGTTGAAAGAATTAAAGAGAACGAAAAAAAATTAAAAACAGTTGAAAGAATTTCAAACATTTTTATTTTATAAATAATTTCATACATTTAAGACAACGTTGAAATTGAAACAATGGATATGGCACTACCCATGCATTGTCTCATTACTTGGATCAAGTTATCTGTTATTGTATCTTTCTTGTAAACGGATCGAATGGAATCCTATGAAGCCAGCTTTATTGAGTTCATAATTCCCTTAATTCGAGATCCCTAATTAATTAACTTGAACCAATGCAATATCGACCTGTGCTCTCTGTCGCATAGGCCATAGCGAATACAATTTCACTGATTATAGGAGCGGGAGTTTCTACCAAACTCCAGTGAATTCCATATTCTAATTTTGTTCGGTACATATTCGAATCATAGACTGATTTTTTTTTTCTTTTTACCGAATTTAAACGACGTTATTTCATCCTAATAAGGAAAGTAATGGCAACTTGGATTGAACATGAACATTTCTAAATCTGGCCAACTTGCTTTTATTTAATTAATTAATTCATGTTCAAGTAGGGTAAAACTATTGTATGTTAATATTTCTCATACATCAACTATTTTTACCCCTCTAAAGACTCATGTTATCACTTTGAGGACTAATATTACTATTTTCATGACTCATATAGTAAACTAAGAAAATTTACCACTTTAAGGACTCATGTTACCACTTTGAGGACTAATATTACTATTTTGAGGACTCATGTGGTAACTAAAAAAATTTACCACTTTAAAGACTCATGTTACTACTTTGAGGAGGACTCATTTAAAGGCAATTATATGCATGTCATACGTTAACACATTGTAGAATTTTTCGTTCAGATAAGGCACCTTGAACTTTTTTTTTGTCCACTACAAGGAATCAATCATACGTTTGGTTCAATGAATTAATCAAAATCAGTTGTTTTGACATGTTTTTAACTTACACAAAGTGTATAAGACGTCCATTACAGGCCAAAGGAAAAAAACTTCTATATAACATTTTGAGTATAGAATTGATCATGAGTATCTGTAAAGCTGCAAGCATATTAAAACGTCGCAACACGTTGATATATAGGTATATAACACATGCGAATATATGCGATACAAAAGAAGTCTTCGATGCCTAATTCTTACTCGGTGTAATGAGTTTGAGGAATCAGACTTCAAGTTGCATTTGTTTAAAGATTATCCGAATGAAACGGGATTACTATTAAGAGTGACGTGCTAAATCATGTTACTTTGTCGATATCGATGTCATCAAACTTGCAACTGGTTTATATAAAAAGGAACACATTACAATTATAGAAATAGGGATCAAATAGGACTTGATAGAGTATGCTCGTATTAATTAAGTGCTAGGTACAATTTGCACCCTAAGCTGTTATAAAAATATTCAAATTTTTTTTTATAAGAAAAAATTTCAAAAAGACATTTTTTGCCCAACTCAAATGCAGAATTTAACAGTAGTTATTAATTTTTCGGACAATTCTTAGGTTAAACCCTTGGTTGAATGAGTATATTCACAATCTCTTGCGATTAATGCATAATAACTTTATAATTTTCTAATCCAATAACCATTCATGTTGTATAACGTAATACAAAAATTAGCTCTGTAAAAAATCAATCAAATTGAAAACCTTTTAGTTATTCATTTATATGAAATACAAGGACGGTTCATCGTAATAGTAGTAAGTATTGTTAGATCATCCATTTTTTTTTATTCAATTAGATAATTAAAAGATTTCTGATTTGATTATTTTCTACAGAGATAATATTTAAAGACTAATTTAAGATACGTACCGTTGGATTATAAATTTATTAAGTAAAAGTATGTTAATCGACAGTGGGGTGAATACGCTCGTTCACCCTATGGGTGAACCTAAGAATTATTTTGTTTTTTTTATTAGGATACCTTTTGAAATTCGAGTAAAATGTAATTGCTTGTTACTTTTTGGATACCTTTAAGACTTTTTGAACAATGTACTCCAATATAAGAACATCATACTCTATGGTCTAAAACTCTTAGCTTGAAATTGATGACTACTGTTAGTGTTAGATGCATCTTGCGTTGTCCCAAACAAAGGCGTACAAGCACATGAAACAGATGTGATCAAGTTGTAGTTTAGAAAATCTGTGTTTCAGAGCCACAAAAATATAGAGAGAGAAAGGTACTACAGGAACTCGAGAGGTGCATCCTAATGTTCTAAACATTAGAGCTACCTACACGGTCGGATAAACAATAGTTGATGTTAAAGCAGCAAAGAAGATGCTCCTACAAAAACCAAGGCCAGTTCATGTGTCTGAGGCTTGAAAATGAAATTAAAATAATTTTCCTTTCCCACTCTTAATTAGTAATTGCAATGCTGGAACACCCTAAATGTATTATCACATCGAAAGGATCAGAATTGAAAGCCTTCATCCCTTTTGTGTTCGTCTCTATAGGATATATTAATTAGTTAATTTGCATTATGCGAACCAAAGTCAGACTTTAGAATATTCATTTTCATTTTATGGATGTCAACTGGCATTTGGTCTAGTAGTAAGATACTTAATTTCACCAAAATGTTGTCAAAAGTCACAAGTTCAATTCCCCTCCTCCATTGATAAGAAAGAAGAAGAAAACTATATAAGCTGGAAAAGATCTAATTTTTCATTCTATGTTGTTGAAAATTGGACAAATGAATTATAATTCCCCAACAACTGATTCTATCCTCTATGATTTTTTTTTGGAAAAAGAAAAACTAGACATCATCCAAGTAGACGAGAAAAGTTTCACTCTAAGCTAGAAGCCCTTACTCAACAAGAAAAAATAATTCGTCGCTTCTATTTCTGGATGATCCGTCAAGTGTATACAAAATATTTTACACTGAGAAAGCCACTAATTTAACTTCAACAGAAACTGAAAATGTGACTTTTCCTAAAGACAAATTACAAAAAAAATTCATATGGAAAATCTACTTCATCATCGAAGTATCCCACCATTATCCTAGAAAACACATCCTCGTGATCATATGCGATAGTCGATGCGGACGACTCAAACACTCCTAGACCAGGCGACATGAGATAGTCACACGACGACAATTGTTGGTTGTGGTGAATCACATGATCATGATCATTAATTGGTGTGATCATCTCTTCTTCCTTGACGCTCTCTTTTTTGATCGATGTGAAGGATGAGAAAAAGGGATGTTCTTGTTTGCGGGTGAAGTCGTTGTTGGTGTTGTCGAATCTGATCATATTCTTGGAAGAGTCTTGAGAACTTGAAGAATCTAAGATGAGCTCAGGAGCTCTGAGATAGTCAGTGCATGTGTGATTGCCATAGTATGTGGTCCGAAAGAGTTGGGGTTCATCTTTAATCCTCTGCACATGTTTGGTTGCTTTGCAGCCTTGATCAAACTTATGAGTGCACCTGAAGTAGTTCCTGCATATAGAGTAAAACTTTATTAGCTTTAGTTTTGAGTAAATGATACATTTAATCTGTGATTACAAATAATATATATATATATATATATATATATATATATATATATTGCAGTAGCATTTTCGTATGTATACCTTGGATGTCTGGTATTCAGGATCATCTTTTGTCCGTACTTCCTCCATGCATGGCCATCGTCCACTAAATCCAGAGTGTCTTTGGTCCATGAATGTGAAGTTTTTCTGCTAGTTAACAATTAATATTTAGTTATAATTAAGAGTAGAATTGTACTTTATAACATAAAGCTAAAATGGAGAGAAGCAAGAGACCTTTATGTGACCCAATAAAAGAATTATGCAAGTATATTCTGTTTTTCAATTGTAATAATCTAGCTAACAAAGCAGGTAGATGTTGTCACTCTATTTCTTAATTTTTGTCTTAATAAATGTTACGTTGAACTGTCAACAGCTATTAAGACATACGACAAACGTTACATAAATTAAGAGCCAACAACCATTTAAATAAATTAAATGACAATAAAAACTAACTAGTAAAAATTGTTGAACTATGTTTAATTATACGCCTTAGAATCGAACAATCAATCAAGTTACACAAAAAAGTTAATTTCTTTTTGGGTCCGAAAAAAATAATCACTAATAATATGTATGAGCAACATAATTAATTAACTAGTATTTGATTTGTTACTAATTACCTTCTCTTGTATGAACCTCTGCGATCCTTGAACGTTTCGGTACTCTTGTAACTCTCTTCATTCGAATCCTCGGACTTACCAGCATCATCAAGAGCATCCCAAGACAATGAATCGGTACCAGCAGCAGCAGAACCAGAAGCTGTAACAGTACTAGTAGGACTATTGGCTTGAATCTGAGAGATGAGCTCCTCTTTAGCCTCTTCACTCCCATTCAAGATACGAAGGGTGTTTGTGAACGACCCCAAGATCTTCGTAACAAGACCCTCCGCCGATCTGACGTCACCACTAAGACACCTCTGAAGCTGATTCACCATCTCCCGGCCTTGAACCAACTCCTCCACGACCCTCTGCCGGTTCGACGACACACTCTCCGGCCAAGTCCACTCCATCTTCGATAAGCTTCCGAGTGTTCAATGTCTTTATGTAGAAAATTAAGTGTCGTACGGTATATGAGTCTCTCTTTGTGTGGTTTAGATTAATGGGGTCAAGAGTCCCTGATGCCCTTTTTATATGGGCACCAAACAGGTCATGGAATTGCAGGGCAAGGAAGACGACTAGAAGCTACAGGGGAAGATTCATCTTAACCCCACAATCTGGCGCGGTTGTATCACACCAAGGGCTAGATGAGCCTCCACGTCGGACTACATCCTACGGCAAGGAGAGATGACGTCGTGCCGATTATGCCGATTATGTCACCGCCCCGTCGTCACCCCACTAGGTGCAACCTGGCTTGTCTCCCCCTGTAAATAATATGGTTTATTCTAATTAGAGCTAATAATTAAAATCTAATTGTTTTTTTAAATCTCAAGTTGTTGGGTAATCAAAACCATCCTAACATTAACTTTTATTAAACTATAATCTTATCGCAATCTGAATCAGACAAATCATAATGCTTGGTGCCCCAAGTTGACAATAATAACCTAATAAATTATGTGTCCCAAGTAGAGTGTGTGATGTGATTAGAGGCAATTGGGTAATTTGGCATTCAATAAGACGACAAACTGTTGGTAGTTGCATTTGTAAGGTCCCTGTTCCACGGAATTATCATTCAACTCTCAACGTGTGGATAACCATCCATCTGGGGATATTATGCTTACAATAGAGACTATAATCTCCCACGAAGTAGACCGGTTTAAGGTAGATTCAGATTGCGATTCAAACTTTATTCCCTCGTAAGAACTTTTTACCACATTGATCTTTTTTTTGTTTTAAATCAAAATCTGCAATAATTTTTCATTTGTTCCATTTTGAACCTATTTGGTTTCTAATTAATGATATATTCACCCAATGCATTAAGTGAAAAAGTTAGACAGATGTGGAATCAAACTCAAGAAAGAAGAAGTAGCTCTAGGAGTAGAAAGATTCGAGGTGTGATCGATTGTGACCACTATACCAAATGAACATAAAGCCAGGGCGAAGTGATAAATTTTGTAAAAGTGTTATTGAGAGTTTGAGACAGAATGGACATGCATGGCCGTTCACATCAACAAGGCTGGCGCGTCATTGGATTGGATAGTGCTCGGCTGCTCGCAAGTCACAGCAAAGTTGTGTAACTCAGTGTTTTTCTAAGAGCAAGTTCACCTATTGGATCACCTACTATTCACTGTTTTTTAGTGTATATTTTCATTTTTTGGGTCACGAAATACACTGTGCTCGTGACCCAGGGCACGAAAGACACTGTGCTCGTGACCCAGAGGGTGAAATTAACACTAAAAAACAGTGAATAGTGGGCGATCTGATGACCCAATTGGTGAACTTGCTCAGTATTGAATAGTTGGTGACCTGGTGACCCAACGAACTCCTTTTTCAACCCAATGTGTATGAAGACCTTAAATACAAATAAAAGTATAAGCTTCCGCAAATCTGATCCATTAGATAGTATGCGAAGAAAATTCTAAAATTGAGGTGTGAAGTAAATTTTTGAGAACATCTGTAAATTTTATCAAAATAAATATTTATCTACGTGCCAGGTAATATGTTAATTTGGACCGAAGTCACCGAACCTCATCAAAGTAAGTTATTGGCAGTATGTGCTTGTGTATATGTTTGATATTTTATCTTCTCCTTTTTTGTCATTTTTGGTGGTTCTTCATCTTAGTTGTTTTGTTTATACCTGTTCAGCAGGGCAGCGGGGATTCTGGGATGAATTCCTAATACAAGTTTAACTTATTCTTTTCATATATCAAGATCTAGTTTGGTTAATTAAGTTTCTTTTCATGAACCGATCTCGTGAAACTCCTGGTAGTAAATTAGTTTAACAGGATCTGCAGCAACCTCGAGTGCTTGCAGCTTACAAATATATGATTATAATAACCAGTCCTGGCTTTAGGGGTAACATCTATCTCAATCGAGTTTAGAAAAGGAGTATCTCTTTATAGTTAATGAAGTACTTAATTAACAGGCTCTGTTGATAGAAGGAATAAAAAATCAGATATAAAATTGCTACAACTCTATCCCCCAACTGCATCTTCATGCATGTGATTTATCCATTGCTATGTTTGAGATCAAGCCGATGGAATCACGCGCCTTGTCGATCCAGATCATGCAAGTCCTCTTTACCATTCCCTCCCATTCTGGGCATGGGTGTCCAGAGCAGATTATCATCGTCAAGGCTAAACCCTAATTGTAAAACAGATTTGTTTTAGACATAACGGCAATATAAGCACTAAAAAATCCAATCAATTGCAACTAGGAACAATAATGATGATTAGTTTCTTGCTCAGTTGTTAAGTATAATAACTGCATTCGTTTGGATTTGATTGGAGCTGGGAGGAATATGCACACGCCGTAATCATCCAATCTCCCAATCGAGGGTTTCAGAGTCAGCATGACCAAACAAGAAGACGTTCACACTCTGATGCCGGCTAGCGGCTTGCTTCATGACCTAAGAGGGCTAGTGGAGCGGTCAACACATGTGTTAGTTTAGGAGATTAATTAATCATTAATCTTGTTTTCTTAGAGCAAATTAATTACTATTATTTCATTAATGTAGTTAAGAGGAGCTGTACAGCACGTACTAACATAGAAGGTCAACACTAGTTTCCATAATATTTATGTTAGGGGTTAGCTAGGGACGGTAAACTAATTAACGTGTTTTGCAGCTTGCGTTCTTGAGGGGAAAGAAAAGAAAAATGGAAGTACACTTTTCTTGCTTTTACACACCATGGACTCATGGAGTGTGACCGCGTGGGACTGCTGGGAGGAGGATTAACGTTAAAGTCATCGATTGCACCGACCTCATAGTGTAGGATCTACTGATCAATAGTTTCATTCACATAGTGCAGAATCCACCGATGGATCATAGCTCATAAATGTAATTATTCAAGTTACGTGATAAGAGATCGAGATTGACACACACTTTTATAAATAATTTCAATAAAATTTTAGTTAGACCACTAATATTGATAGTTAGTGATTCTACTAACAATTTGAATTCTTACTTTCTTTTAAATACAACACTGGCTTGACAAATTTAGTTATCAGGAAGTAAAGCTTTCAAAACTTTAATTCGATTTATATGCCAAGGGAAATGGGAAAATAAGATTGTTAATCTTAATTGTATAATACTACTGTTCTAGCCTTGAGGATTAAGATTGAAAAAATATATATATATATATATATATCACATCAATAAAATAGATATAAAAAGTAAACTTGAAAATTACCACTTTCCGGGTGAAGAAAAGGAAATGAAAACAGATCGACTGAATTGAAGTCAATTATTCTATTCTACCTTGAATTCATCTTGTAGTAAGAGTTAACTCTAGCTAACAAGTAACAACCTCCACAATGATAAGATAATAAGACAGAGCATTAATTCATTCTTAGAGTCTTATAGGTCGAGTATAATCTTAGCAAGTTTCATGATCCTTATAAATTATTGACAATCGAAGCAAATCAACAGATGCGATTTTGTCACGTACGGACTAGAAAATTGGACTACTTACGGATCGAGTTGTGATCCACGTTTGTCGTAGAAAATTTGGATCACCTTGACATAGATGTTCACACAAGAAGATTTTGGTCACTCGCAAAAGGATGTACCAAAAGTCAAAAATGATTGCAGGATTATCTAAACCCAGTTCTAGATCAACAAAATTACAAGAAATTTTGAATAGTTTAATCATGTCAACAAGACCTAACGAGTAGTTTTGGCCGAACGATGCAATGGAAGAGGATATAATGGTTTAGTCAAGGCACGAGATGATCCGATGCCGTGTCTGCCAGTTTAGTGAGGAATTTTATATACCTGAGCTTTAGGCTTTAGTAGTTGTTGTAGGTCCTTTGGACTTGGGATAGATTATTATTCATTTATTCTTTTCGAGCAACTCCATCAACGTATTTGGAGATGAAGTTGAAATGATAAGGACAGCAGAACAAACCCTACTCCTTCGATCCTTAATCTGATTCATCTTAAGTAAGACTTAGCAGATGATTTGCTACATCTGTTTGGCTCCAAAACCAGGTGTTGATTTCAAGTGGTCAGTACGTTTCTTCCTGCTTCGCCTAGTTTAACTGTGCTAGGTTTCTGATTTCGAATTGTGGTTTATGGTTTTTTTTTTTTGCGTCGAAGTGAGTATCCTTTATTAGGGTTTCGATTTCAATCTCTGCAATTCGTTTTTCGTTTCGGATTAGCTGTTTGTGTGGTTTTCCTTAATAGAATTTCTGATAGAGTAATTGTTGCGATTGATTGGAAGTGGTACCATACTTGTACATATCCGTTGCATATATGGATCGTGGTGAATGGTGTGTAACTGAATTGGAACTATAGACTAGAAAGTAAGGCCGCAGACTCGCAGTGTTCTTCTACCAGTTGTTTTCTTGAAGATTTGATTACTAATCAGTTTAAAATTTGGTGTTTTTGTCGAATTGATGGTATCATAATCACGAAGTTGAATATGTGAGAGACTTAGGATTTGAATACTGTTTTCAGAAATGATAATGCTATTTAATGATTCTTCTTATTTTGGGATGTGTATTCTAGGGTTGTATGGTTGCAAACTGTCACTTTTGAGTGCGCGAGCGTGCCAGCACCTTGGGATGCAGTCGTCAGGGTGTCCCTTGACCTGACTTCTTAATCAAACGATGTGGACGAGGAGAGCACCAACCTCGTCACAAGGTTCTTTTGTATGCCTTTTGGAAAAAGGACTTCTTGCCTTACTAGTAAGGACTTGTGTTGTGATCTCTTGCGTTCACCGAATCGATACTTAATGTTGTAGGTTAAGCAGAACAATCACTGGGAAGTTGGGAGAAAGCACAAGGTTTGCTAAAGAGTGACTTTAGCTTCGCTGGGTTACGAGGGCGTTATCCTTGCTTCGCTGGTTTGCAACTAGGTTGCAAGTAGGTTTGCTCCGGAGAGGCTTTGATAATCGCTGAGATTGATTGATTGAAGAGTTGTCCCTTGATTAGTCCTTGAAACCTGATATTTATACCCTAGGGTTTCAACTGTTCCTTGCCATAGAAAGATTATTGATTGAAGTTTCCTATTCAATCTCCGCTACCTGATTCCAATAAGGACTCGTTTTCCTCATGGATCTTGGAATGGGTGAAGCTATAACCCAAACTCAAGTAGACTTAATTTTGGGCCGCAGGTATCGGCCCGCTATGCTAAATGACCTAAATCCCCTAAAGGGATTTTGCCAAAATTACTTTTGGGCTCAAACAACATCATTCTTGACGAAAGGAAAAAGAAAAGTTTAGATGACTCAGTACTATTGTTTAAAAAATGGATCACAAATTATCAACCAAAAGATCTACCTTTAGGGTAGAATATGCAATTGACATACCAAAAAAAAAAAAACGGAATAGTCTTTAAGCCAAACAAGACCTAACATGGAGTTGCCTAGGGACTAGGAACTCGATCGATTATATATACTAGTCTTGGACTCACGTATACACGCAGATAAATAACTGAAGAAAAAAAAAATCACTTAAAGATCAAACCGATGACCATTTAGTTTAGTGTCATAAATCTTTATTTTATAACTGAGAAGTATTTAGTTTGACACTCATAGGTGTCAAAAACGTTGATTTTGATTCTTTTGCAAATACTTTTATTCACTAAAGGGCAATTCAGTTATTTTAAAATTTGTTGAAGGTTGGGTACTTTCTTCTAGACTTAGCAAAACACAATATTGTGTCATATTCAGTTCGTTTGGTATATTAATTTTTTGTGAAATACGATAGCAAAATCGTTAAGGTAACGTATGGAGGATGTTAAAACCAAAACCGAATAATTAAATTTCGTATTAACCGTTAAAACCTATTAAGACCCGCTAAGAAAATAACTAAATATTTACTTACACCATCTTATAAACTCTGAGTAACATAAGAAGCACACATAAATCTTATACAATCGAGGTACATTTTTCTTTTTGAAAGTTGAGAGTTGAGGTTGATATCTTGAAAATTAAGAAATGAGTTACGATGAATTAGAGATGCATTAGGATTTTTAATTCATATTAGACAAAAAGACTGAAAATTTATAAGAATACCCTTATGTTAATGGTTCAATCTTATCGTGTTAACTAGTTAACACTAAACCAAACCATTAAAATTCGTGTTCTTATTGTGGTGACCCTATATGAAACCAAACTAAAAAACCTCAAACCAAATCCTTATAATTTCATTCGTATTCCTGTCATGTTATCGTATCACATGCAATTTTTGCCCGATCTATTTTACTTCATAGTATAAATTGATAAATACATAGTCATATCTTGTGTACCTCTTTTCTCCTAAAACAGTTTTATTCTGTACCGCTCAAAAACACAATGATACGCTCCAAGAGCATGCTCAGCTGCAGAAAAATCTCTTGTTTATGTATGATCCATTCTTGGATTTGATTCAATGCCAAGTATAACTTGGTAGCTAGCTAGATCATCTGCACCACCTATTACCAAATTAAAGAAAGGAATTCCTTTGTATTAGTCACAGAACTATCGATTAAAAATATGATACATTTGTGTCTTTGATCTATATTATGCATGTTAGTAAAGTACCCAAAAAATATGTATCTGCTCAAGTAAATCCAGAATATGTGTCTGGCCTAAACTCTAGGTTACTAGACCTAGTAGTAAAATGATTTTAATTAGAGATAATCTCGGAGAATCTTAGAGATATCCATTCAATGTATGATTACATTTCCTTGTACAATTCAAATTTTATGCATTGTAATCCTCTATAATTATCAATGAAAGTACACAACAATTCTCTCCCAATTCAGTTTCCTTAAACACGTTATCAGCACGAACCCTTAACCTTGAAACAAATAGCCAAACTCTGATTCAAGAAGCTAAAACCCTAAATCCAAATACAAAACCTTGAAACCTTTTCTACCTCCGCCACACAACTTGAAGCCCTCGACCCTAGGAATCCAGAACTGGTGGTAGAGCCACCAGAAGCTCCAAACCACCCGCAACAAATATTCCACCAGTTCACCACCTTCCGGACCTCCAATTGCTACCAAATTTTTCCATCAGTAGCACATAAATCCCAAGATCCGGGAACAGGAAAAATTCTTCCCTGAATCGACCTTAAAGATTTCAAACTGGGCACTCAAAGCAGCTACAACTTGAACCGGTAGAGAGAAGAAATTAAAAGAAGAAGAAAAAAAAAAAGGCCAGAAGCCCAAGCCCAAGCCCAAGCCCAAGCCGCAGCCACTAACGTCATCTCAGCCATGTCAGCTACGCCACGTCAGCAGATCGGTGCCATGTCAGCAGCTCCGGCAACAGGTCACCGCCGGCCACTTTTTTCGGTCACCGTAGACAACTTTTCTGACCATTTTCCAGCAACTTTTCCGGTCAAATATTCCAACGACCTATTTCAAGGTATTTTTTACTAAAATTTCCCCTTTTTTGAGTTTTTATTCAATTTCTCTTCTTTTTCTCAGGGACTTGCAAACTCCCTTCTTCTACCCCCCTTTCTTCATCATAGGGGAGACCTAATTAAGCCGAACTGTAGGGGTTCATGCTCACATCAAGCTTAGAGCTTGTTGAGATCTCCAAGTTTGTAGAGAATTTATGATTGACCACTTACGTCATTGTTTCTATCTAATCCAATACCTCTTGGAATTGAATTTCTTGGAAACGATTACGCTAAAAAATTCCTAATTTCTTGGGAGTGATTACGCTCAGAAATTTTATATGTTTTCATCGTAGCTTTTTCTGCTCTGAAACTAACCCTTTTTCTTGTTCTCTTTCAGGATGAGTAACCTGAACAAATTAGATTTTGCTTTACTGAGAATAATTGGCTATGGATATCATTGGTGGGTTCGTGATGTCCGCTAGCATCTCAAGGCCCTTGGAATCCTAGATACGATTCTCGAGCCTAGTCAGGACGTGTTAACTGTTGAGCAAACTCAAGCTTTGGAAGCAAATAGAGCAGCCTTAGAGGCAAATAAGGTGAAAGCCATCATCCTAATGACTCATCATATGGATGATTTGCTCTAGTACGAGTATATGAATGAAGAAGACCCCAGAAGGCTGTAGGTCTCACTCGAAGAAAGATTTGACAACGTCCGTGACTCCCTGCTTCCTGACCTATAAGTGAGATGGTATAGCCTCCGCTTTTGTGATTTCAAGTCAGTTCTTGACTACAACTCGGAAGCACTTCGCATTAAATCCTTAATGAAATTATGTGGTAAAGAGATCATAGATGCGATATTGATTGAGAAGACTCTCTCTACTTTCCCCGTCTCTGCATTGATAGTTGCTAAGAACTATCAAATCGATGTTACTGCAGGATGGATCACAAGGTTTCATGAGCTCATTGGAGTTATGAATATCGCTGAAAAGCATGACAACATTCTTGTGAAGAAATATAATTCAAGATCCGTGGAAAAATAGCATATTCTGGAATCCAATTAGACTCGTACCCCTAAGAGAGGGCTCCAAGAGTGAAACCCTAATCTTAGGGATAGTTTTGGAATTTCTGGTACATATAATCGCTCTACTTAGGAACGTAACCACCAAAATAGGCGAACACGAAATCGAAGAGGTCAACGTGGAAAGAGAGAGGGAGGCAATGCCTCTGGCCATGTTGGTGGCGCCACCAACACTAAGAGCCATCTAAATGACGCTATCAAAGCACTTCAATCAATGGAGTCTAGCAAAGAGATGTATGTTCTCAATGTGGAGTATCCGGTCATTGGGCACACATTTGTAGAGTTCGTGAAGAAATTGTCACCGCCCACAAAGCATATTGTGAAGCAAGAGAACTCACTATGTGAAACAAGAAGATCAAGAAGATGATCTAGAGTGAATGGTTGAAGACTACAAATCTGGCTGGGATCAATAGATCTCCAATTCTGTTTAAGTCTTTATTTTTCTAAAAGCTGTAATAGGCAATTGCCATATACTTTGTAGTAAATGCCATTGGTTTAGTTTTTCTTCACATAGGCTCATCTAAAATGAGTATGATGTCTACGAAGATTTTGAGATAAGTGGTACTTAAGCGAGTTTTGCTCCACCAACATCTCTCTACTCACTTAGTCATATTTATTTTGGAGTTACCGAAAGAAGTCAAACGACTATCTTTGCTTTGCATTAGCTAGCATTTGGATTAGATTCTCCTAATGGTTAAGAGACAATGATGTACTCCATTGGCTTATGAATAAAATTTCGATTTTTTTTCATTTTGACTCATTTTTGATTCTGAGCATATTACTTTGTGACTACAATGGCCGGGCCATCAGTATTAATTTAAGGACATGGAATAGCCCAAGTTCTCCTTGCCAAATGACACATTGATTACTGTCGCAGAAACTCTTTACGCTTCTAGGGCAAATCACACCTATGAATAGCCAACAGATTCGATGTGAAAACACATTTAGAGAACAGAAATGAGTTTCTTTGCAATACTTCTAATGATTACATCTTAGAGAAGTTTATGTGTCTCTATAGTGGACTCTATGTCACTATTCGAGCTATTAAATCCAATAAAGTTATGAGAGAAGATCTCTTGGATTTAGACACATATTGGCTTTGTCACGACATGATAGGTCATTTTGGTCTTGATATGATAATCTGTCTACTAAAGACTTCACATGGACAACCTTTCTCTCGAGCAAAATGAAACATGAATCAAAAGTTAATTCCTAGACTAAGTGTGACCGCCGTCGCTGCACTGCCTCCGTCCACCACCAGCCTAGGGCTGGCACAATCCCTATCTATGATGCCATGGATGGCGTCCATCATAGTGATGGCGCCCTAGGTGATACTGCAATCACCAACTTTGCTTCAAATAGCGTTTTAAACGCTCAGACCCAACCAAAATTCTCATTGGTTGCTTCTACAGCCTCTCGCTCGTTTTGCAAAGTCTATTCCTTAGGGAAGTTAGGACTGAGACCGTCCTATGCAAAGAATATGAAAATATCATTCTGTTCTTACATAGAGTACGTGGGGATTCTGTGGACTAGTTCAACCAATTTGCGGATGTTTAAATATCTCATGATGTTGGTTGACACGCAAACACGCTAGTCACGTGTTGTGCCATTGTCCACATGTAAATGCTGCTTATACTACACTCCTAGCATATATCATATGACAACGGGTTCACTCCTCGGATCATCCTATTCAGTCAATTAGATTTGACAATGCTAGAGAGTTTACATCGAAGACTTTCGATGGTTATTGTAATGGGACTGATGTTGGATATCATATTCTCATGTACACACTCAAATGGTCTCGCGGAAACGACTATGATGGTAGCCTAGATATTCATAATGCGCACCAATATCCTTATATCCGCTTGGGGTGATGCAATATCGCATGCAGCTATGCTAATTCGTCTACGACCCACTGCCACTCAATCTACCTCTGCGTTACAGCAAGTGACTGGGTACAAGTATTTTGTACTTATGCATATTTGAGTGAGCCATTTATATGCTAATTGCGCCGCCACAACGCACTATGATGGGTCCTTACAGACAAATGGGCAACTCAGTTGGATTTGAGACTCCAAAAATTGTCCACCAGTTAATGCCCTTGCAAGGTGATCTCTTTACGGCTAGATTTCCGGGTTGTCTATTTGATGACACAGTCTTCCAGTCGTTATGGAGAGATAAGAACACAAATGTTTAGTATGAACGACAGAAATTGTCGTGGCCTGTCCCCACTATGTCTCATCTCGATCCCCACTAAAGTGACAAGATCACACATATCTGCTGCAAACATGCCTGCAAGGAAGGACGTCCCTACGAGAGGACGTAGCGCCACCCTACACGGAGGTAGGCATGGCGCCAACACCAAAGAGAGTGACACTCTGGCATTATAGGCCATGGCCCCAGTTAGGATGAATGGGAGGCCAGTGAGTTCGAAGGATACTTTGGCACATTCCAATCCTTTGATCATTAACACTCAAAATCCATCTCATGAGAATCTTCCGGATTATGGTTATCGTTGAGGGACGCCTCAATGTTAGAACCTATTTCTGAGAATATAGAGCTCTTTGAAAATTACTCTAGTGTACATGAGATGTGGGATAGAAACTCCATCATAATTGATGATGTAATCGCGCATTTCGTTGCGCATGAGTTTGTTGAGTCTGATGACATCGAACCACACTCTGTTGATAAAAGAATGCCAACATAGAGAAATTTTGCCTAAATGGAAAGATGCAATCCAGGTTAAGTTGGATTCTCTAACGAAGGAGAAGGTTTTCGAGCCAGTGATGCCAACACCTCCCAAAAATAAAACCTATTGACTAATGGATCTTTTTTAGAAAGTGTGATGAGAAAAATAGATAGTAATCTCGTTTTATGGCGCAAGGCTTCTCACAAAAAGCCCTGAAATAGACTACGATGAGACATATTCTCTCGTAATGGATGTCATTGCATTCCACTACCCTGTCAGTTTGGTAGTTTCCGAATAACTGAACATGCAGCTTACAAATGTGGTCACTACGTATCTCTATGGGGATCTAGATATGGAATATACATGAAGGTTCATGGTAAACTTTATTTACTCAAATCAAGTGGCTTTAGACCACGGAGCGCGTTTACAATAAGGTTGATACGCTCACTAAAGTGACTACTTGATTGGGAAGAGATATGCCCACGTGTTTCCATAATAAGTTTCAGATTCTATCGCGGTTCATGTTAGACATGATCTTCATTGGAAGCCCTTAAAGAGTTAAGGGAAACTGCTGAACACTTGAAATCTGATTTTTAGATAAAGGATTTTGGGAGAACACGATTATGTCTCTGTTTGGAACTTGAGCATCGTGTTGATAGATGCTTACACATTTTGACAAGGTCAAGCCTTCAAGCACCCCCATGATCGTTCGTAGTCTTGATCCTAAAAATGATCCTCTTCGTCCAAAGGATGATGACAAAGATGTGCTAGTGGTAGAAATGCCTTACTTAAGTACAATAAACGCATTATTGTACCTAGCTCAATGCAAAAGACCGAACATCTCATTCGCAATGAACTTGTTAGTTAGATATTGCTTTGCGCCAACACGACTCAATTGGGTTGGTGTAAAAGATATCTTTCGGTACTTGAGATGTACGATTGATATGGACTTATTTTATCCCTACAAAGAGACGATGGATTCGGACCCATCACACACCAGGAACGCCGCCAACACTAGTCTGCGTCCCTTATCCCCATCCCAAAATAACATGTGTTTTGGAAGGTTTTGCTGATGTTGGGTATCTCTCTGACCCACACAAAAGTCTTCCCAAACTGGTTAAATGTTCACCATGGGTAAAGACCATGATATCTTGGAGGTCTACAGAGCAGACCCTAGTCGCTATTTCTTCGAACAATGCAGAGATAATTGCTCTTCATTTAGTAGTTCATGAATGTATATGGATAAGATCCATAATTACGCATGTTCGAACAGTTGTGGTTTGAAGCCTACCACAGATGAGCCTATAGGATAATACTGCTTGTTTTAATGAAGCAAGGCTACGTCAAATGCGACAACACCAAGCATAATCAGCAAGAACAAACTCTCCTCAATATCAAAGTGAACTAGATTTGATCTGAGGATAGTGGGGCAGACTTGCTAGTTAAGTCATTATCTAAATTCCACTTTCGAGAAACGTGTTGGTAGCATCGTTTGTGGAAGTTATCCGAACTCCCATGACCGAAGTCATTAGGGGGAGATGTCTACACGTATGGTCTCGAAACGTGAAGGGTGTGTTGTGCTCTTTTCCCCCTTTGACTGAGGTTATTTTTGTCCCACTGGGTTTTTGTTACTCTGTAAGGTTTTTAATGAGGCAACGAGAGGAGTACCACGTTTGGGCGACACAAGGAGGAGTGTTCAAGTAAATCCAGAATATGTGTCTGGTCCAAACTCTAGGTTACTTGACCTAGTGGTAATAGAGTTTTAATTAGAGATAATCTCGGAGAATCTTAGAGACATTCATTCAATGTATGATTACCTTTCCTTGTACAATTCAGATTCTATGCATTGTAATTCTCTATATAAAGATACCCCTATTATCAATGAAAGTACACATCAATTCTCTCCCAATTCAGTTTTCCTTAAACAGTACATATATTGTTCGGACATGTCATTAAATAGCTTGTTGAAAAGTTCAACAAAATATATTTAATTGATTAATTAATTTTAAAATAATAGTATTAATTTATATTCATTTTTTTCAATAATGTGTAAATTATGAAGAAAAAAAACACGAAAATCGTGTATAGTACCTGTAGAAACTTTCAACTTCAAAAGTACGAGAAATTTACCGAGTCCATTTCAAAAATGAGAAGTACAGAAGTATTTTTGAACAAAAAATAGTTACGTGTTCTATTCACGTAGAATACGACAAATTATTGACAAAAATCAAACATGCATAACGACTGTCAAACTTGATCCCAAGATTTTTGAAGCATTAAATTTTAATTTTTTTCTTATTCTTTTCTTTCAATAACATCAAAACATTATTGCCTAAACTCTAAACTCTAAACTCGTTCTCCATACGCCTTTAGAAATCCAATTTGAGTCTCCTTATTGAACTAAGAGTCTTCCACAGGTCTTCTACGAGGCTCCTGACTATTCTACAAAAAAAAAAAAAGTTTTTGCCCAACTTCAAAACTTGACCCGATTTGTGTGTAGTGTCTTGCTATACCATACATTTCTTGTGAATAATCTCATATGTTTGTGGAATTTTTCCTATTCTTTTCTTCCCAAGATCAAACCTTTTCTAATTTTTACACACAATCCCAATGTGAATCCAAAATATTGAGCCCAAAAGAAGATGCTTAGGTAAATGTTTTACCCTAATAGTTAGAGTCACTTTGACGGAATATGTTGCGAAATTAACTTAATGTTATAAGTTTAAGCATATAGTGATAACTAATAAAAGTCCAAGCATTACTCATCATAAAAAATCTTTTTCAAACATAATTAAATTATGAAATGTATGTAATGATTGTTCAGCGAAAATAAAAATAAAAATAAAAATAAAATACAATTTGAAAGGTGACTATTATTGCTGAGAATTGGTTCGTTGGAGATAGGTTGATTGTTATCACTGTTGGAATGTGGTGATAGAGAATTATAAGCTTGGTTGGGTGTCTAGAATACATTTGACACCTAGAGAAATTGAGAATGTGAAAAATTTTCGAGTAATTGATTAACGTAAAAGTAAGTGAGGTTGTTGCTCGGTATATTGAAATAACACTTGAGTATTATCGGATTAGGGACTCAAGTTACCCAAGGAATGGAAGTACGAAAAGTATTTGGACAACGAAATAAGGAAAAACTTCATAATTCAGTTAGGGGACTCGGGCTATCTTGGTTAGTCGTTTTCCCTAGAAGTGTTCTGTGTTTTAATGCATGAGTACATCTATTGATTGTTTAAAGTTATGAAATGTTTTAAGTTAACATGTGTATGAGATTTGTTGATGGTGATTAGTTAAGAGAGGTTAGGTGGTCAATGACTTTTTTAGGGATTAGCCGGCCCTTAACCTCCCAAGGGTAAGTTATGCCGATAGTTCAAGTATTTTGATCGTATTGATGAACTTAGAACGTGTGCATGGCTGGTTGCTTTTGTGTTTGGCGCTCTGTGCCCGTTAAGGTCGGTTATTGGTTATGAGGGACCATGCCATTAGGTAAACTATATCGCACGATCTTAGAGTCATGCATCGGTTTTAAAATCGGAAAATGTATTCTTGAATGAATTTATATATTTATTTTTTGTTCTCATAGTGGGTCCAAATTGTTATCAATATTCTAGTTGGTTTTCAAACCTAGCCAAAGTGAAGCCCTTATTGAGTAAAAATAATGAAAACTCGCCCGTACAACAATGTGGGTACAAATACGTATTGTGCTTAGGTTACTAGACCACCAAATTTTTATTCAGTGAATATGACCCAAATTGAAGTTAAGTTTGGATCAGTGGCTTTTAGTTTGCTAATAGAGATTAAGAGTGAGCATGAATCCAAATGTGAGAACAAAACAAAAAAAAAGTCGGTGCTTTTGGTTTAATTGGAAATATGTTGAACAAAATCAAAAGATTGGGTGTAGAAAACAGGTTCTTAATTTAAGAACATGGAAAGGTGAACAATTCAGAAGATTGGGGAGAGATCATGAATCAAAGAAAGTTGGAACTATCATGTTGGACACCTTGAAAACCCAAACGGAAATGGAAAAATGAAGAAAATAATAATCTGGATACCAAATAATCCAATATCAATTTTATCAGAAAACGATTTAACCCAGAAAACTAAGCAAAAAAAACTTGCTGAATCCAATTCTGCAGCTGATTCTGTTGCACATATGAGGCCATTTTGGTCATTTTCTTGTGAACAGTAAGTGAAATGTCTTATTTACCTATCATCTTAATAGATGTTAGACAGAACTTTGACGGAAGTACTTACTTGACATGTTTTTGTGAGTACATGTACATATTTGATCGATTTTTAAGTTTGGGTACCATTTAGTCCGATTCACAAAAATTTAAACCCTACCCATGATAAAAACCCTTAATTTGTTCTAAACTCGCAATATCGAAATCTTGCTAATTTAATTTTTTCTCGAATGAACCATGAAGTCAAGTTTTAGACGGACAAATGAAAATAAATCACTTAAAACTTTTCACCTCAACTTATTTAAACGTTTCTGCTGTGCGTTTTATAAAAATTATTAAATAAACTTGCCTTGTGACTTTCTAGATATGTAAGTCGAACTTTTATCTTATGTTTTAGAAACTTGCCACATTGTGACATGCTCAATCTGGTGAGGTGCAATTTGGGGTGCCACAGATTTTCCTTTTCGATCGTTTGATTCTGGACATGGCGGTACTTTGTTGGCAAACTTTTGATGCTAGGGAGCAGCTCAAGTTAGGTGATATATCTTTTCACGTGCTTTAAAAAGAATGTAATAACAATAGGTTTAGTCTTTGGTCTTACTATATTGACGTTTTTTCATTAGAAAATTTAAAAAAAAAAATTAACGGAAGAATAGTTGATAACAAAAAATTAACTTTTTTTTAACGTAATCTTTAAAAAAATTAATAAACTATATTTTTTTCCGTCAAACAAATAAACTTTCAAGAACAATCAACACAACAAACAAACTAAAAAAAGCACAGCATATCCCAGCCCCGCGCGCAAGACCAGCACTATTGGCTTCTACATCAATCAGCGCAGACCCAATCTTGCGCCGCTAAAGAACACAACTGGTTCCGAACAAACCGACAATAAGACGAGCCCAAAGGACCAACAGCCAGCTCCAAGAGATAACAAAATCATCCCCCAATTGTTACCGGGATAATCCTTGTTACCGGACCATCAAATGTACACAACCACTGAAAAATAACCAAAGAACCACAGAAAGATGAGTTGAGCAGATACTATGTTAGGGAGCGGCTAGCCAACTAATTTGGATATCAACTTATAATTAGCATATGACTCTACCCATCATGTACATTATTGACTCTAGTCTCTACTGAGCTAATGAGGGAAATTTACCGAACACTATGAGTAAAGAAAAGAGGAAATGATCATTTATCCAATTTCAGCTTAAAAATTGTCCACTTGCTCCGCTAACAGTTTTTTAACCTCATTTACCCAAAACACTCTAAGGGATTATTTCCCTAATACCCAATTAATTCTTTTTTTTATTTTTTTTATTTATTTTTGGGACTTTTTTGCCCTCTCCTTCTTTCTCACTTAGAGAGAGAAGTCATTCTCCACCTTGTTATGCTCCGGTGACCAGTGGCCGGCCGTGGTCTCAGACTACCGGACTCCGATGACTGGTGACCAGAGTCCGGCGTCTAGTGACGGGAATTCGACAACCAGTCACAGAAATCCGGAATCAGACTGCCGGACTGGTGACCGGATTCCGGCGTCTGATTTTATTACCCCCCAATAATCATATTATTGCTCCCCAATAATCATATTATTACTCCCCAATAAACTTGGTATTGGGAATCAATAATTAGTGAAAAATAAAGATGTTTTGAATTTTGAAAGCTTTCGGAGTTTTATCCAAATAAATAATCTTATTATTGTCCCAATAAACAATTTTATTGCCCCCCAGTAATCATATTATTGACCTGCAATAGACATGCACAACTCCTCAATAAAACCTTCTTTTTCATTCTTCTTTCTCCTTGCCTTAGACATGTATAAGCCTTCTACCAAATACCAAAAAAAAAAAAACAACAGAACGACGCCGTAGAGTGACGTCGTCCGAGCGAAACAAAACCGGTGTCTGACAAACAAAACCGGCGGCGTCTGTCCAGATTGCCTCTGTCCGGGAAAGAAAAGCCGTAAGGGAAAAGCTCGTCGTTTGAGCGAAGCCCAGACCCAAACTTGGAGCGTGGAGCTTCGAAGCTTCCCGGACGTCTGACAAACAAAACCGGCGTCGTCTGTCCAGATCTCCTCTGTCCGGGAAAGGAAAGCCCAAAAGGAAAAGCTCGTCGTCGTCTTCGATTTCATTCTCGCATAGCTTCGGTGACGTTGAAGACTCTAACCTACATTTATCCGATTCGGATTCTGATTTGGGTTCGGTTCATATCCACTTTGAGAGCAGCGTCGTCGGCGTCACTCAGTCTCACCGTGTTGCTGCCGTCTCCGTCGGCATCAGGATCGAAACCTGCGCAGGCAAAATCAATGGGGGTATTCCTCGCGGGAAAGAGATGAGAGAGAGAGAGAGAGATCAGCAGCTGCAAAACTTGTGATTTTTTAATTAATTGAAGATTGAAATTGTCATTTAACACTGAATTGGGTAAATAGAGTTAAAAAACTCTTAGTGGAGTAATCAGATATTTTTAGAGCTGAAATTGGGTAAGTGGTCACGGCCCTTAAAGAAAATTACAAAGAATTCGATGGCTCTCTGTTGATAATTCAAACCTTTATTAAAAACATCAATAATGGACCAAGACCATGGAACTTGGACTGAATTCCCTATCACGTACTATAATTTATGTTTACTATATATATATATATATATATATATATAAACATCGATAATGGACCAAGACCATGGAACTTGGACTGAATTCCCTATCACGTACTCATTTATGTGTACTATACATATATATAGCAAATAAATAAAGAAATATATGCTAATGCAGCATGGACTTTGGACTGGATTGCCTATCATTTGCCATAGATCTATGTGGAATGAAGAACATCCAGAGATCGGTCATGTCCGTAAAGTACAGCGTGGAAGGAATAATTAGGACTAAATATGCGAACCCTGGAATACGCATGCCATGGTTAGGGTTTTGGTGGTGATGAGAGGCAAATTTCAATTGCACAAGGAATTTCTGTGGAACATTCCCAATACCAACAACCCATTCTTACATGGTCTTTTCCTATATATTTGTCTTTTTTCTTTGGGTTCTTAACTTAAATCAAAATGAGCAAAAATTATCTTCCTTACTTCAGCGAAAAAATTATGTTCCCACGTACACAATTTAACAGCAAATAACCATTTTGGCCTCAATCCAATTAAAGAATTACAACCACTCTCTCTCTCTCTCTCTCTCTCTCTCTCTCTCTCTCTCTCTCTCTCTCTCTCTCTCTCTCTCTCTCTCTCTCTCTCTCTCTCTCTCTCTCTCTCTCTCTCTCTCTCTCTCTCTCTCCCTCCCTCCTACTGACCTCAGGCTCCAGCGCTCGACCCAGGCACTTTGGCGACTTATCATCTGGCTTCGACGCTCGACCCAGGCCCTCCGGCCTTCCAGCCTTCCGATCTCTCTCTCTTCTCAACCCGTCATCGAGGCTCAATCCTGGGCCATTGGAATCGCGCCTTCGTCGGTCGTCGTGCAGCATGGTTTCAACTCAGACAACGACTCTGACGTGCAGCACTGACTTTGACTTCGACTCCAATGTGCAGTCCAACTTTCGATTCCGGTTTCGGATTTTGACATGCAGCACAAATTTCCAGAACTCGAACTCGGTCCAGCTCATCGACCCGAGGATCTAGGACCCGCCGCTTTGTATGGCCACGATCGAGCCGCAATACACTATGTCCTGTAACGTGGAGGTTCTGCTTGCGATTTCAATTTTGGTTGCGGAGGAAGACGACGTGCATCAGTTAGGGGTTTGCTACGATTTGGTGCCCAGAGCATTTTTGTTGTTTGATAAAATGGGAGTAGAAGGCACTAAAGGAAAAAAAAAAATATTTGAGGGCAATAAACCTTTATTGAATGTCTATTTGGGGGGCAATAAAGGTTTTGAATTGATGTAATCTCCTCTTTTTTTTTTCCTTAATCAAAGTTTTATTTGTCTAATTTTAGAGATATTTGTTCTCATTCCGGCAACATAAGTGTCTATTGGGGTGCAATACATGTCTATTAGAGGACAATACAGGTCTATTAGAGGGGCAATAAACCTCTGCAGCCCTATATGAGATATTCGACAACCTCTTTGGAGACTTCCGGCGAGTTTTCATAAACCTCTATTGAGGGACAATAAACATTTCCGGCGACCTATGAGATCTCCAATGACCTTTTTGAAGACATCCCGCGAGGTTTTCAGAGAAGTCCTGTGGGTAGCAACTAGTGACCAGATTCCGGCGACCGGTAACAGGAATCCGGCGAAGTCTCCTATAACCTCTCTCTCTCTCTCTCTCTCTATGTAACAAAGGGGTGAGGGTAAAATAGTCTTAAAAAATAATAATAATTGAGTATTAGGAAATACCTTATTAGAGTCTTCATGGGTAAGGAAGAATTAAAAAAATTTAATGGGGTAAGTAGAAAAAAAATCCCTAAAATCAGGGTAAATGGACAAAAACTCATTTTCTTTCTCTTCAAGTCACAAAAAAACAAAGATGCATGAATCCAACTAACTTGAACAAGAAGCAGTTTATATATACGATCGAAGCAGCACATCAATTTTTAACGGGTCAGCTCAATAGGAAAACTTTTAGTAAGTCATCTTAATGTTAACAATTGATGAAGTTCACTGCCTCTTAAAATGTATTTGATGTACTCATCTCGTGTGATACCAACTATAATCCTTGCTGACACCTCTAGTTCTGCTCGATCGACCATTATAATCATAAGTTCAGACAAAAATACAACTTAGATGAGACATTTTAAGTTTACCTGACTATAAACATTTGCAGAATTTACTTTAATGAAAATAAATATATATATATATATATATATATATGTTGATCAAGTTGTTCTTTAACTCAAACTTCCAAGTAGGGATGGCAACGGGGAGGGTAGGGTAAGGGGATTAAATTACCATCCCCATACCCGACTTCATTTTCCATCCCCGTACCCTCCCCAATCCCCGTAATAAGATATTGGGGATTCCCCGTCCCCATCCCCATTGGGGATTAGGTCCTCGTACCCGCCCAAATCCCCGTTAACAATATTACTAATTTATTATATAAAAATTTATATAAATAATTATGGATTATAAAATATGAAGTTAAAATTAAACATCAAAATAAAATACATTTCTTATTTCAATTAAGGAAAATTAACATGTTGATAAAGATCTCTTATTAAAAGAATCTTCTTTTTTTTTAACATATTTATAAATAGAATTTAAATATTGACAAAAAGATAAAGTTTACATAAATATTTATTTATAAATAATATCAAAAATATATAATATATAAATATGTATTTCAGATAATTTTTATTGGGTGGGTATGGGGATGGGGATCAAAATACCATCCCCACCCCGTACCCGATTTCAGAATTCGAATACTGGGGATCCCCATCCCCGTTACCCGATTTCCCCCGAATTTCTCCCCGTTAGGGTCGAATACCCGATGGGTACCCTACCCGATGGGGATTTTTGCCATCCCTACTTCCAAGTTGCAAACAATAGTCAGGAGCGGGATTCTAGAATCTTACATGAATTTATATAAGTTTTTATTTACAGGAGAAGATCAATATCGAGTAACTAGTTTTTGCCATTTTGGCCAAATTAATGTAACCAGTACGCAAAAAAAAAAAAAAAAAAAAAAAACTTAAACACAAGATTTCACTACACAGTACACACACAGATTACTACAAATTACAGTTGACAGTAGTGCAACACATAGGTACTCATCAAAGTTCACATAATTTCTTATCCAAAGTATTCCATCTTGCCCTAATAATAAATCATGTCCTCAGAGTGAAGCTCCATCATTGTTGGCAACCTGCTGATGGTTTCAGACGACTCGCACACCACCACTGGATCAGGTGGCACAAGATAATCACAAGATAGTGATGATGACTGGCTGCTCGCCACATGATTAGATTTAATTATCTCTCTTTCGGTTGATGAGTAGGATGATAAAAAAGGGTGTTCATGTTCGTACGGGAAGTTGTTGTTGTTCTCAAATGTGATCATGTCCTCAGAGTGAAGCTCCATCATTGTTGGCAACCTGCCGATGGGCTCAGACGACTCGAACACCATCACTTGATCAGGTGGCACAAGATAATCACAAGATAGTGATGATGACCTGCTGCTCGCCACATGATTAGATTTAATGATCTCTCTTTCGGTTGATGAGTAGGATGAGAAAAAAGGGTGTTCTTGTTCGTACGGGAAGTTGTTGTTGTTCTCAAATGTGATCATAAACTTGGAATTAGACTCTTCTCTAGGACTACCACCACTTACGTTATCAAGGATGCTTTCAGGAGCTTTGAGTATGCTATGTTTGCATGTGTGATTTCCGAAATATGTAGTCCGAAACAAGGATGGATCATCTTCAACTTTCTGCACCTGCTTGGTCGCCTTGCAGCCTTGATCATACTTATGACTGCACCTAAAGTAGCTCCTGCATATAAATGTAAATTAAAATTAAATTAGGAAACTAATGGAATAGCAGCATCATAGATATGATGCATGTCTGTACTTCTCCGTTTATTATGCATACCTTGGATGGCTGGCATTAAGGATCTGTTTCTGTCCGTACTTTCTCCATGTATGACCATCATCAATGAAATCGGGAGCGTCTCTACTCCATGAATGTGAAGTTTTTCTGCAAGTGATTTAAAATAAGTTGACATGATCAGACATAAACAAATTGTAACCTAAATCGAAAAGCAAGTTTAATGTCACGACTCCTCTCTTACTTTGAATCGAAAATTATAAAATATATGCACTTCATTTTTTTTTTTTTTGAAAGGATTGTATGTGCTTCATCGATGCATTATTGAGTTCATCTATTATAGGTGCCACATGAATCAAAAGCTAACAATCGCTTACCTAGCTACGAGAACAAATGATTGCCACAACCAGACTCTTGATGTATTTGAATCTTTGGAGTTTGAACAATCAATCAATCAGATTTTCAAAGAAAGAAAGAAAACAAAAACAAAACCAAATCCCTCAATAGCTTTCATGTTGTAGCAAGATTAATTTCATATGTTAAAAATTATTTACTACATACATGACTTATTACCTTTTCTTGGAAGAACTTCTACTATTTATCAACATTTCCGTTCTCTTAATAGCCTCGAGAGCAACCCAGGATGATGAATCTACAAGAGTAGGAAGAGCAACAGTATTGCTACTAGTATTGGCTTGAATATGCTTCCCCTTAGAATCATGATTCCCACCTAAGAGGGAAAGGCTATTAGTGAACGAGCACACGATCTTCGCAGCAAGACCTTTGGCCGTTTCACCATCACCATTACGGACAACCAAGTGAAGTTGATTTGCAAGTTCATGCCCTCGGACAAGCTCTTCCTTCATCTTTTCCTGAAGATTCCATGAAGCTGGCCAAGTACACTCCAATGACTCCATGATTAGCTTTATGTATTGGTCTGATAAATGAAGACTCAGTAGTGTGCCAGATATCCTTTTATATTGGACGAAAACGTAGGTCCCTCATCTTTTAGTGCAGCGCAAGAGAGAGAGTAGCTAGTGCGCGGACTAGAAGATATAGTCATCACTGATTGCTGACACCAACGGTGAGATGACCGTCCACATCACTAACATTTGGTGCTGGTAACCAGCACGCGCTGTTTATTAGGGTTTAATTGTGAGAAGGCTTACTGCCTTGCTCGGTGTCAACAACCAAAGATCAATGTGAACCAAAAAAAAAAGTGGATTTCCAAACCCAAAACAGAGATCATTGTAGATTTGTGGGGATTTTAAGTTTTAAGTTTTTAACCATGTCTTGTTCTTTTGCTAGTGGACTTAGTTTTGGTCCAGCCGACCCTCTGGAAGCTTGGAATTTAAGGTTTTTAAATACTACATATAACTTCTAAAAATCTCATATATATACGTCATCTTCATTTAATCATTTGTAGGAATATTATCTATCAAGTATCAACTTATCGCTATGTCATCACAACTAGGCTGTTAGGGGTCATTCGTGACATGATTCGATCGGAATAAGATTCAATTCTAGTATATTCAACTCTACGTCCGCATCAGCATACATCCATGTCATACATCAGTTTCTTTTCCACATTTTGTTTCTGAAGTACCCCCCCCCCCCCCCCCCCCCCCCCCTCATGTTTGTCCTTTTTAAAGCATAGTGCAAAAATTCTCCGTAGTGCGAAAATTCAACCCTGATACATAATCTTCGATGATAGTAGTGTTTGCCCTTGGACCAGGTCCAATAATAATGGAGAACAACCAAATATGCTATAAAACCACCATTCAGTTCACTTCAATATATACGTCATTTTAAGCAAAGTTAATTGCGAGATAGTGACCAAATCACTAGTGACAAAAAAATATGCAGATCTGAAATCTCAGAAGAGCTATACTAGGGGTTTAGTAGAGAATTAATATAGCAGTGATGAAGGTTGGGTTCAGAGGTTGGGAGGAGTCGTCGCCAATGGCGTTCGTCTTCACAGCCTAGCTTTCTTCAAAAGCTAAGTTTGTTGGGGCCAAGGATTCTGAAGCTAGGCGATGGGGAAAGGGTATCGAACACAGACACCATAAGTAAGGACTAGCAAACTCATAAAAATAAACCATAAGCTCTCTAACAACGATTACAATACGCATATTTATAGGGTTAATAACAATATACTTAGAGAATAAGTAGACTTGGGCTAAAATGGAAAGATAGTTAATAGTAAATCCTAAATTAAATATAAAATGATATCCTAAAAAATCTCAATAATGAAATATTAAAGATAAAGAATCTATCATTAAATGACAAAATAATGCATTTGATGTTTGCCCATATGTTCCTACATCACTAGGGTTTCCTGATCGCAGGTCGGGATGAGTTCAGAATGATCATATATGTAAAGAAAGATGAGAGAAACAGTTCTTCATTGATTTTGATTTCATATTTTTAATTTACAGATGTCTTACTATTTATATAATTAGCTAGATAGATGAAAAGCCCGGTAGCTATTACTATACATGCAGTTTGTATGAATTACGTGCTTAAGGCACTTGTCTGGCTATCAATTGTGCAACATAAAACAATTTCTCAGACCTTGTCTTTGTCTTTTGGTCATGGTGCACAGAGGTTTGAGGTATCTCTCCAGAGTTCAGAATGGTTGTGAGTTTGTTTGGTTTCAGAGCAGGCTCGTCTTTTTTTCTTTTTTTTTAGAAGAAAAAAAATTTTATTCCAAATTTTGAAAAATTACTTAATATGGGAAATATCAGTGGTGAACATAGATTTCCCACTCTCTTCCCCGAAAACAACCTCAGTTACAGGTCTATCATCAATGATGACATCCATGTGCCAAACAAGCCCAACCCCTAACCAACTTAATCGCCCATTTCTAAGCTACAAAACAAGACCAATCCCCAAAGTCACAATAACTTCTCATCGCCAACGCTGAAAACACCTCACCCTCTTCAACACCGTGTTCCCAAGCAGTCAGACCATGTGCAAGGATAAACCGCCGTCCTATTAACAACAAGGAGCCATTGATAATACCACATGTAGTCCTCAAAAATAACACCAAATCAATAGCTCATCGATCAACCTAATCCACGAGTCACCAGACCTCTCCGCAACCAATTTCAAGAAGAAAATTATCCCATTCAACACCATCATTCAACACCATGATTCAAAACCGCCAAATCATGTGTGGGAGCTCTTCCCCATCACCTTGACCACAAACAAATACATAGATTCCATGGAATTCCCAAGCATGACACCCAAAGAATGGCAAAGCCATTAAACCAAGACCCCTGAACCCTAACTCAAGTGAGTAGGGACTAAAACGAACTAACCAAAAGCCCAACCAAACATTAAAAGAAAACTCTTCTCCACAGTTTTGTTTAAGATACTAAAAGACTGAATGAGATGAAGGGCAAATAACACGTATCTCTCTTGTATAATTAGATATATATATATTGAGGTGTAAGAAAAAAATTGGTAGACCTGATTTTTACACAAACCTACTATATACTATGCTCTGTTTGTTCTATCGTTTTTCCCTCCCTTCCACACTCCCTAGTTTTATGGTTTCCACTATATGAACTTACATCCTGGTCATCCTGGTTAAGACCGCCCAATGTGCGAGAGACCCAAGTATCAAACACATTGCGCAAGAATCCTCGATTCGGGACTTCAGGACTTCTTCACCTTTTAATTTTCCTCCCTAACAAGGATTATCCATGAGTGCATTTGGGCCTAGAAGATCCACCATATCCCCTCTTCTTCTCCTGCAACTGCACTCCCTTTTGCTGTCAAATGCTGATGATCTGCAGACGGGGCTGTCCAGCAGAAACAAAAATATCAACTAGGATCTCAATAATTTAAACATTAAATAATAAAGCAGGCACATTGGTAATACATATGCTCAACAAATGCACTCCAGTTACCACCAGTTTAAATAATCCATCATTACGGATATGGCATATTTCAACTTTTCATGTGTGACAAATGTTCTAAAACACAAGCTTCAGTCATTTGGACATAATTGGCACCAAGTGTTTAACATTTCCTTGTTATAAATAGAAACTGTTACCACAAACCAGTTGGAGTGATTTGATTCCAAAACATGTCATACAATCAGAGAAAGATTTCTGATATCTATACACTTTTAAGTTATTTTAATGATAACCACTAAAATAAAGCGAAACCTATGTTACTTTTCCATACTTATTCTCTGCTGATGTACCCAGATTAATACTTCAAGAGGACACCTTTGTGAACAGCATGACCATAGTTTGAGAAAAACTCACCAAAGAACCAAAAAAGAATAACAAAAAGGAAAGATGAACCCACCTTTAAAATTTTACAACCGCACTCCACTGGAAAGCCGTATTGTGGATTTGTGGACAAAGATGAGGGAAGCCATCTCAGAATGTGAATTTGTCTACAAGAGGGGAATATACGTGTTTAACCTGAATCTTCATCTTTTTCTGAGCCCAAATGCTTATGTTTCCTACTTAATATCTCACCTTCTCTAGCTATCTGGATATCTGAGGGCCAAAAAATATGATGTACAACTTTGTACACAAAACGAGGGAGCAAGGCTACAACTATTATAAGCAAAATGGTGATCCAATAGGTAGGAGAACATGCCAAATGGTAAAAAGTCCTGTCCCCCAAAAAAAAGTGAACGTTGTATATCAGTTCATGTAATAAAATTTTCATAATTTTCAAAACAGAACAAGGAACAGCAGAGTCAAGGGAGCTAACCAGTAATTGGGATAAACAGGTATGGAATCCAATATCACCACACAGGCATATGTGATGATTATTGATCCCCATACTGCAATATGAGTGATAAATACCCACCGATGAATGTCCATTGCCAAATGTACATTAACAAGGATAACTACTGCTATGGTCCACAAACTGCCCATGCTCCATATGTCTATTGTGCTCTCCTTATAGGTGAACTGGGGTACATAGAAGAGAACAAGACTCTGCCATAGGGTGTCAAGCATCGTTATCCAGAAAAGATTTGGATTATATGCTTCCTGTCTATGGCCAGCACCATACAATTTTGGGTATTGTAACAGGGTCTTGTGGCTCAGATCTTTGTCCAGTACACCAACAATAATTGTAGGGATAGACGTATATATAAGAGAATAGAAAACACTACTCCAATCTGTCAACGCCGAAGTTGTTGAAAACGCTGTGGACAATATATACCTGCAAAATAATACAAAAGCTTATCAATTTTGAGAACTTATAAGTGGCTTCCACCTCCAACCCTAAAGGATCTAAAATACGACAAGGCACATGCAGAACAGTTTCAGTAAACTACCCTTATAACCAGAGAAAACATACCAAAATAGCATCAGCACAAAAACTGCGTTGCGGTAGAAGTTGTAAAGAATCAAATAACCAATACGCTGATAATTCCAGTGTCCATGCACCAGAAGCAATCTTTTCAAAAACCGAAACTGTCCCATGGCAAAGTCTGATGCCATCACAGCTTGACGACCCTCCTGACCACAAATTCCAACACCAACATCCGCCATTTGGATCATAGAAACATCATTTGCCCCTAATGACATGTCAATGGTCAGAGGGAGGAACCAAGAAAAAAGAAAAGAAAAGGGAACTTCAGACCAATGAAGTGCAATTTAGGACAACAGTTTGTATATACAAAATAAACCAGTAAACTCAAGGATCTAGCAGCTTCACTTGCAAGATTGCATGAGAAAGATGAACAAAACCGATATGGATCCCACTCCTTGCCAAACAAGCAATCACTAAAGGATTATAAAATGACGACTCACCATCACCTATAGCCAGTGTCATATCATCAGTGCGGGTCTTAATTAGATCAACAATTCCAGCTTTCTGCAATGGTGCAACACGACAGCATACAACCACACTACAGGAAGTGGCAAGGTCGAAAAGCTGTAGAAATAAAAAGAAATTAGCAAGTAAATCTTACGCAAATATATGAACCAGTTCCATAATCTTGTGTGTGCACAGTGCAACTAGACAGAACTCTAACATCAAAAGCAAACGATGAGCCACTTATAAACAAATGCAGCACTGGAACTAGGCACATCAAGTTGCCAGTTAATTCTTCGCTATATGAAAAGAGAAACTTGCCTCCGACTGCAGATCTTTCTCCAAAATGTATACCAAACTGTTCCCATCAATTATGAGTGCTAATGGTGCACTTATCTTTCCTTCTTCCTTTGCTTCATGCCATTTTGGCACATTAGATGTCTTTGCATCATCACGTAACTCAAGATAATCACTTGCAGCATTGCTTTTGCATTTTGAACTCTGATTTCTTTTATTTGATGACTGCACACCATATTTTTCCATAGCATTAACCAAAAGATTTCTGCATTCCGCCTCAGAAGTTCCATTTATGATAATTTGTTGCATATCTGCTGTCAACAGTTTGCATGATACACCAATTGAAATAGCTGTCTCTTGCTTATCTCCAGTCAAAACCCAGACCTTAATTCCTGCTTGCCTGAGGGACTCAATAGCTTCTGGCACACCATCTTGTAGCCTATCCTCAATTGCAGTTGCCCCAAGTAGCTTTAAGTTGGATTCAATAAGAGCTGCTGTTTGACGTAGTTTTAAGGATCGATCAGTCAATGAGGTACTTGCATCTTCATACATGCTTTGCCACTGTTCAAGTTCTTCATTTGTAAGATCTCTTGCAGCAATCACAAGAGTACGTAAACCATGTGAGGAATATTCACTCAAATGGCTCTGAGTTGAATGTCTCAGTTCATCATCTCTTTCAGAGTCATTCGCTAATATGCTGAGCATAGAGGTATCAGCACCTTTCACCAATACCTTTATAGTATTGTTTGGAAATCTGATAACAACTGACATTCGTTTTCGCACACTGTCAAATTCATGCAGACCCAATACATCCAACCTAATTCCAAAAATATAAAAGAAAAGTCAATATTATAAGAGCACAGCAGTATGATATATTATAAGAGCACAACAGTATGATATACTACAACTCCAGCAAGTCATCCATGAGATGATTCAAACATGTAGAATGGCCAACTAGTTGCAGTTGCATATAAGGAAGCAAAAGAAAATGGAAGTAGAAGTGAGTGACTTTCTACCTTAGTTTCTCACCATTGACATCAATTGCAATATGTCCCGATGTGCGCTCAAAGAGAGTATATCTATAACCAGAGGCTGCAGTAACTAGTGCTTGCTCGTCCGGGGATTCCCCCTGATAATCAATAGAATCAACATCACCCTTAGCACAACTGGAAGATGTACTAGTACTGACTATAGGAACCACAGTATTGCAAGCTGCCAACGTAAGGAAAAACTCATGTGCAGCAATCCTCTCATCTTCACTCAAGTCTTTGTGCAACAACTCCATGAGCTCATAATCGACAGCAACTTCAGATTTAAGCTTCCATCTCTTTCTAGCTAAACCTTCTCCTGCCACAGATCATATAAAATGAGCCATATTGAAGATGCACATTAACAATATCATCTCTGTCACAGACAAGGTAAGATTCAAAAGAAAGCAGAGCAGGAAAAAACTGTCATGATACCTGTATTATTCTCTTCCTGCAATTGATCAGCCACAAGCACACGGCTCCCATAATCCCTCCCATATATGCTTGCTCTGCGGAATGCCATCTTATTTTCAGTAAGTGTCCCTGTTTTGTCTGAAAATATATATCGTATTTGACCCAGATCCTCATTGATATTCAAGGATCTGCACTGGAACCTTGAGCCAGAGCTACAGTCGAACATATGCCTGTCTTCAATCATGAAATATGACTGGCCCAAACGAACCAACTCAATACTAATATACAGAGCGATTGGTATCATTATCTGAAACACTATGACAGAACTCAAAAAGGAGAAAAAAATCTCCATAGGTATCCCATAATATTTATAGGTTTTCCCATTAAGCTTCCCCCAATTAGTGAAGAATCTTTTCCGGTAATAAGGCAACGTATCAACCTGATATTTATGGCGTATTAGCCACGTGCCCATGCCAGCAGCCACAACTGAACACATGACAAAAAGGAAAATTGACAACCACAAGGTTTCTCTGTTCATGTAGCCTTCAAGTTTGCTTCTCTTGGAAGGAGAAGCTGCACTATTCAACATTGCCTTTGTTTCCTGTCCAGCATATACCACAACACCAATTATCCACTCCGTGTTCTTCAGCTGGCAACCACGCAAAACTATGTTTGACTGTGTTAGGGGAAACCTATGTCCATTAAACTCCATGTTGGCTGTAAACTCATAGATATTCCGATTTGGTTGTTCGCATCTGATGATCCCCATAATTGCACACCCATCAGCTACTGCTGAAACTACAGCTGAAGATGTTTCCTGGCGTGCATACCTTGTTTTGAGGTTTGACTCACCATCCAGATTCATTGTCTGAATGTAGGCAATTCCACTAGGGTCACTTGTTCCTAACAAAACTATATCACAAGGAATTGTATCATCAGCACGAATCTTCAGAACCTCGCCCACTTGAATATTTTTCCATTTCTTTGGTTGAAATTGCCCAGATTGAAGGATCAGAGACTCCCGGTTGTTTTCATTCCTGTCTGATCTATGTCTTCGCCAATCCTCATAGCCATCTTTTATAGCAGTGACACACAGCACAAATAGGAGGGGAAAAAGAGACACCGTTCTTCCAAACACAGCAAGAGGCGGAAGCTGATTGAGAACGGCAATAGCTAGAAAATACAAATAAGCAACCCGGTGAAACTGAATGAAAACATTCTTGGGCAAGAAGGTGATTAAGGTGTACTTGCTAGTTCGAATCTCATTGCCAGTGAACTCATACTTGTCATTTGTTTTCTTCGGATCATCAATATAGATCAACCTTGGATTGTCTTCATGTAGGAGGTTATCTTCAAATTGAATGCCTTTGTGGTGACTCCCCTGAGACTTGTTCGCCTTTTCCAGAACCCTAGATGGAGCCTGGGGGACGTCATGGGACGCTGGATTACTATTGATACTATGCAGTTCCATTGTACCCCACGATACCTGGCGTTTTTTATGCCGCGTGGGGTATTCCAACGGAAACTGCGGACGGCACTCACGCTCTACCGGAAAAAACTGCTTTCCTGGTTTCACACCGCAGTCAGGAACAGCAGTGTATTCCCTCGCTAACAACGATTCACCTTGGCCATCATCAATGCCGTCAAGAACGGAAGAAGAACTGGATTCATCAAGGCAGAGCTGCTCGAGTCTCTCAGCTAGAGAAGAGGGCGGCACAAGTGGCTTTGATGGAGAATCCGGTGATGACAGCAACGGATGCTCACCGCTCATATATAATCCCCCAATGCGGTCATCGGATAATCACACGCTTCCATCATTTCCATCCAATATGAACAAACAAGAATTCACAAAACCAAGCTCCAAATCCCAACAATCCACAAAAACAAAAATTTCGAGCTCTACTTAATCAAAAATTTCTTCAATCGCAAAACACGAAAACTTAAAAATCTTGTTAATCAAGACCAAACACGCTCCTGCATAAGGAGAAAAACGACAATGTAGGTCACCAACACCTCCCAGAACGAAAGAGATGCAACAAAAATGTCACTCGTAGGCAAAAAGCAACAGATCAGAGAAAGAACGTACCACCCCTATAATCACAGAGAGGGAGAAGCGAGAGGCCCACGCAGAATCTCAATCGGCTCAGCTTCGATCCAAGATCCTAACACACACGGATCCCCAAGCAATGCCAAAGCTAGAAAACCAAAAAAAGACAAGAAAAAAAAACGAATCAATCCAGTTCCGTAACCCTAACCCCGTCCTCGACCCAAAATAAAAAAACAGCAATCCCAATCAGAATCAGATACACCAGAATATGGACTATGCAAACATCTTTCTCAGAGGTAAAAAACAGAGAACTGAAATCATGATAAAAACAAAGGCAGACCTCTGAGTAGTATCTGACTCGGATAATGCGGACAAACCGAGCTTTATCGTCTCGGAATCCGTGCTCCGATTGCATACGTCGTTCAATGCAGTAAACACGAAATAATTGGAGGAAAAAAAAAACAAAAAAAACAATGGCGGATCGGAGATTCGGAGATGAGCTCCTTTTTGATTGGCTACGGATTTGCAGTAACGGGATCGGGAATTTGGGAAGAGAAAGGGAAAAGAGATTTAGGGGGAGGGGGTGGTGAGAATCGGAGGGGGAGGGGGGAATGGAATTGAGGGAGATGACGTGTCGGAAATGGAGGGGTTAGTCGGAAGAAGAAGGCCGGAAGAATCGGAGGGGAGGGAGAGGTGAAGCACGAATCGTGGGGTTTTTGGCTGGTCACTATACTTAGTGACGGACGCTTCGTCGTCTTGTCATTCTCTCTGTGTCTTGAGTTTTTTCCTCTCTTTAATTGCCCTCTTTTAATATTTTTATGATGATGATGAAATGAAATGATAAGATTACTGGGGGCTAAATTGTAAAAAGAGAGAATGTGATGAGTGGGGATTGCAACATCAACGGTAAATTAGTAATTACACTTTAGGTGTGAATTATGAGAGACCATAATTTTGCCCTTTTTTTGGGTGAGCAGGGTTTTTCAAAATATTTGGTTAATACTTATGATCTTAAGAGACATTAATTTCTCTCAAAAGATTCCCTTGACCATCACATTTTAAGATAAACGACTTCTTACACGAGGAGAGATTATTCAGAGCACTGCCGTGCACTTGCACCAACATAAATGAATAGTTAGATTGCATTAAATACACTTTTTGTTTATTAAAAATAAAGTTGATAATAAATATCAAGGGTTGAGATTATTTTATAAGGTTGGGTCACTTACACCGTCGGTGCATAGAATAATTTCCACTTACACGAGTAGTCAATAAGTAGTTTTGATTCTCTTAAAATAATGTTCTTAATTCTATTTCTAGAGAAGAAAATATGACAAAATTTTCACTACACTACTTTTATTACGTCAAATATTCATAACGTTCTATAGGTTAACATTTTTTTTTTTAAGAAAAGAGATAGTATCATTGATAATCAAAGCCAGAACGGCATATACATCAACTTCATGGACTCATACTATATTTCAAAGATCTAAGTAAATAAAAGATTTGATAGATACCAATCATTATGTTTAATAAACGCATTTATTCAAAACGAGACTACAAAAAGAACATAACCAAGTAAACTTAACTCCCAAAACTAAAAATCACGAGATCCATCTTGTAGGGTGCCATGAGAACTATAGAACATATTTTTCCACCAAAAGGAATGTTTAGACGTGGATTTCTTAACGTAGGTAGATCTCAACTACATCCCAACTAATACCTTGTTAAACGTATACGAAATGTCTTGGCAGTTGGCACAAGCAACCCAGCTAGCCCATACTACATACGTTTTCGGTAGTTTTACAATTACGTTTGCTTCCCGTTTTATCTTTACCCTCTTTTGGTTTGCGTGAGGTCTAATCAAACCGACCAGTCGGTCACACACCCCATCAGTACGTATTTATTGTCTCTTTTGGCTGGATTTGCATTTCCAAAAGTACCCCTCGCCGGTACTGAAAAAGAGAGAGCACCCCGTAAAACGGTGACTGCGATCACGTGTAAGATCAGATGCGGTGACAGTGGTCCAGCTCGGCCGTTGATTGATCGGATCAAGCGGTGGAAAAAGCACCTGTGTTGTTGAGTCTGCTGCTGGGCCTTTATGGTTTTCTGAAATCTCACGGATTCCGATTCTGTCAATCACAGTGGACCGGGGAGGGGACTGACTGGTCCACAGCTCATGTTGAAAGCTTCATAAATGTGAGGACGAGGTTACTCAAAGCAGACTGTTCTTGTTCTTGTCTTTTTGAAAAAAAGGCTAGCATATATAGGTAGCATGTTTTCCCGCTTTACCCTTGTAAGTTGTCCTTATTTTTCAGGTCCCCATCCTTGATTACCAAGAAGAATCAGATGCAATTTTGCCTAGCTGTGTCCTCTGCATTGTGGCACCTACCATTCTGGAAGAACATGAATGATGGTAAAGTTTAAACGCTAACCCTGCCTAGAGGAAGCTGGGGGCCTGGGGTGAAAGATACTGTGGTACCAGTTTTAGAGTGACGATTAACGAATCCTCCGTTGCTGCTTTGCTCGCCGGAGCGAAATGGTCCCGTGTTGGACATGAGAGTGCGAGATAGAAAAATAGATGGTCATGCAAACCATGCACATATCCTAGACTGTTGCAGGCACCCAATAATGCAAAAGTGCATCCATTAGCTAGTTTTGCATGTATACCCTTAATTGGTAGTTGTCATGTGTTATCATCAATTTACTAGGAATCCATCCAAGCAAGATCATTGAAATTTTGGGCAAATTAGTAGAAAAATATACTTCTTGTAAAGATAAAGACTTATCTCACAATTATGGACAACATAGTGATTAGATTTAGAGTTGAGTCATAAAGTCATTACATTCTTATAATTTATGAAATCTCAACTGATAGCGCATACAATCACAATGAGGAACGACCCGTATATTATATGATAAGTATCTCTCATTTTTTAGCTTCACATTTGAGGTTAAGGGACTTTAGAATTTCTACTTTGCAAATCCCTATTGTTACAAAAGAGATAGTCATTAGCATGCCCTATACATACCTCCACAAATTATTATTATTATTTTTAGAATATATACATACGTCCACAATTATCATATCGACCTCTCCTAATTTTTTAAAAATTATTTTCCCATTCTACCCTTATTAAATTTTTACCAAAAAAAAAATCATAGTCTTCCATCTCCATAGCTGCAACAAAGTATGGAGATTTTTCGGATCAATCCACTGCCTTGGACTATGTCTTATAATCTCAATATTCTAAGAAAAGAACAATTAAACAATTTATTATGAGAAAAGAACAATTAAATCCTTTTAGGGTAACTAAAATTGCATCTATTGCTTATTTGCTTTTAGTTTTTTTTATAAGAAAAGAACAATTAAATCCTTAACGGCTGCCCTTAAGCCATAACCATTAATGCCTAAACTCCATATTACAATAAGCCTGATGAGAACATCCCAAAATAATATTAGGAGTCTCTACTAATCTTATGTATTCTAACACACACCAATTAGTAAAGAGTGCACAACTGGCTACTCCATTTGATTTACAATTTTGGCGACATATCGGAAAGATAATGCTCACACGAAGCCATAATATACTAATACGACCAACTTTCCCACTATGTTGCAACCGAAAAATAATTTCGGTGACACTTGGTTTCATCCTGCCACTAGGAGGCTGCGACCATTTGACGATGCAAGGAACTCGCTGCCGTCCTAAGCCAGACACGGCACTTAGGTTATAGTGATTTGTATTGGATGGTGATTCAACCTTTATCTTTGATATCTCTATCAATCATTTCCTCATTTTGAAAAAGGAAAAAAGTCATTTTAGAACTACTGTTCATCATTTAAGGGCTTCATGTTTCTTATCCTCTCTCTTTCTCATAAAACCTTACAATTCTTTTTTCCTTTTAAAAAAGAGGATCAAAGGGTTTCACTCCTGCCCCCATGGTGACTCGAACCCATGACTTCGTACATAGGTAGTGAGTGCTCTAACCACTAAGCTAACAATTATTTATTGGGAATAGCTTTGTTTGAGCAATTAAGGGACTGAATTGGCAACATGTAGCTCTAAAATTTTAAAGAATAATTATGGAGATTTTAGAGATTGCTGTAAAATAGAAAGTCTGTTTGATAAGAAAAAGGGACTCAAATTTTGACTTTTGCTTCCCTATAATACAGAAATTATAGAGAAACTATTGGAGTTGCTCTTAGTAATCATCTCAGAGCATCCATATGCCAAATTGCAGGCCTTTTCGCAATAACCATTAGGATGGGAAGTCAAGACATTGTTCAAAATTTTATTTTATTTTTTAGGGTAAAATGAAAAATAAAATTTTAGAAAAACTAGAGGAGGTCCACACAACAAATATAGAGGTATGAATATAACTATTTTTTTTTTTGGGGAAGAGGGGGTGGTGGTGGGGAGGGAAGGGGGAGAGATAGACAATATTATTAGATCTATTGATACAGAACTATGTTCATTTATTTTTTTAAGGGGTGAGAGAGTATAAAATTCTAATTCAAGATGAAGTTATTTTATTGTATGAGGAATGCAATTCTAGATTTGAAATGACTGAAGTTGTCTTGTTGTCACTTTCATTTGTGATTTTACCATTGGGGGTAATGCAGCGCATCTGTTTTGGTTAGAAAGGAGATGAGATGTGCTAACATGGCCCCTAACGCAACAGTTTAAGGGCTGGCTGACCATAGGTTCAAATCCTGCCACTCATGTTGATTTTATATTTTTTCTTTGTCTAATTTACGCTTTTAGTTATTTGATTTTAATTTTTAGGGGATTCTAACTATCCATTTTCAAGGGTTAAATCATATTATAAACTACTTCACCATTAGTAAATCAAAATTCAAGATAGCGACAGTTGATATGGCTCCTCTAAACCCTAACCGAGTCTTCTACTCCGCCGCTACTGCTTTTCAACATCGATCACCATCGACTCCTCTGATCCTTGCTATCACCATCCTCCTATTTCATGGGCATGGGCTATGCGCTAGCATCTATGGCGACCTTGATAGTTGCCCAAACATCAGTCACCAAGAATTAAACGACGATGCCAAAGCCGGGGACAAAGCCTTTTACTCTGCCGGCGACTTCACCGTCAATATTACTCACTTCTCTGAGAACATCAATCTCGATCTGACCAAGCACGGCCTCTACACCAACCTCCACGTATTTCATGGGGGTGGCTTTGCTGCGGCTGATCTGGATCGCTAATTACGGACTCGAATTGATAGTCGCATTGCTGGGATGAAGCCTACAATATATGTGCTTGTTTCACTAGATGCTGCGTCTCATAGACTCGTGAAGAACAATACTCGGGATGTGCTTTGGTCGGAGTGGTTCCAGTCATGGCTAGAGATGCAAAGAACACTAGATGTCTGGGTGCCTTAATCAGTCGGGCGGTTGGGTTGTACTCGGACTCCAATCGATGCCAAGTTCTTTATAACTTCAGTGGTGAGGTTGACGACAAGAGTACCTACAATTTGGCCAGAGTGGGTTGGACGATGACTGTTGGGCTGGCCGGAATCTATGACGGATGAGATGCAGATGGGTGTCAACAGTTCGGCCTCTGGTGAAAGGTTGTGGGCATCTCTTCTTGGGGTGTCCATAGTAAATTGGAGTTTCTTATTTCTGGGTTTTGCAAAACTCTGAGTCCAATATTGGGCTTCTGGTTTCTAGACCCTTGGAATTTGGCAATTTTGGATCTGGAGGTCCATTTCAAGCTGGAGTGCTAAGGTGCCCTCTCTTTTCCGATACCGGCAATTTGTGGATGTTGGCCAATATATAGTGGTGTTGTTGACCACCAAATATCCCCGCCCTAACTTGAAGGGCAAGGAAAAAAATATAGGTAGGTGCGGTAGAGGCCTATATACTATGTCTTACTATTTTCCATAGTTTATAGGCTCGCTTTAATAAGTGAGCAATTAGTTCGAATATAGATGGTCTGTCTCTATGTATCACAGTAGTTCTCTTACTACAACTTCTTGATATGTCTAGTTGAAGGAAGCAGAAGGATATGTAATAGTTTTCTTGGCATGAGTTAATGAAATCCACATTTCTTTATAAAAAAAACAAACAAAATTCAAGATTTAAGGTTATCTGAATGATTACACACTACAAGAGTACGGTTTATTGAAGGCATTTCTACAAAAGGAATTCATTTTTTTCCCACTTTGGAACCTCATTTTGACTATTTGACAGTCCAAATTTTAATTGTCCAGAAATTTCATTGTCCACATGTGCATTACACCCGGATATTTTACCTTATTCATAGGAGCTGTTCTAATGAGAACTACTAAAATGAGGACTAGTTGATGACTTTTTTGTGAGACTCACGTTTCGATAACATTTCCTCAAATCAACTTTTAGATATTTAGATATTCACGTGTAGATTATTTATGCAATTTTTCAACTAAATTGAAAATTGTCAAGGTATTCATAATTGTGATTTATCAGTTATAAACATGAACAGTTCATGTTTGACAGATTTAGGTCGACCATTGATTTGATCTAAATTGGTACCTTAACGATTAGCAATTTGGATGATAATTTTCAGAAGTGATATACTTATGCATACAAAAACATCTAATGGTTAATTTGCCGTAATGTAATCGAAAAGTGAGTCTCCCAGACCGTTGATTAGAAATTCCTTATTAAAAGAGCTCCCCTTGGTCATAAATCATAAATTGCTTTACGTTTTAGTGCATATGTATCGATCCCTGTCAAGTGGTTCTCATTAGAAGGACACCCTTTATTCATAATTCATAAATTTCTTTACGTTTAAGCGCATATATGTATCAATCTCTTATTCAACAAATAAAATAAAAAAGTATAAATCGCTGTCAAGTGGTCCTCGTTATCCTCAAAAAAAAAAAAAAAAAAACAGCTTCGTTATTCATAAATTGCTTCACGATTTAGGTCACTGTCAAAGTTTTAAGAATGACCATTTACCAAAGCTCATTTGTGACTTTCTTAAATGTGAAGATTCATTACTTAATTGGGATTTGGGTTTTCTCCTTTAAAAGACGGCGATGTTGAGAGCGAAGAAGAAGATGAAGCCATCGCCACCGCCGAGGAGCCATGGCGTGGTTTCGAATATGGAGAACACTGAGAAGGACCACGATCCATCTTTCAGTCGACGAAGATGGGAGGATTTAGACGAGGACTGTCTAGCAAATGTGTTTACAAAAGTTGGAATGGAGTCTTTGCTCTTGGCTGTTCCTTATGTATGCAAATCATGGTACGCAACTACTCTCAATCCTTTAAGCTGGAGGCTTCTCTCTTTTCCAGACTTTGAGCCTTATCCTCTGTTTACTGCTCCTTCTGATCATGATGTTAATGTTGTACTTGCGCCTGATGATATTAACATAGAAGAGGTTGAACCCAAGTCTTTTGGATCGTTTTACGATCAGTTTGTAGAAGACTATGGATTCGATAGGAGTCGTTTTTCGATCACAGCTTTTGTAAAAAATGTAGTGAATCGTAGCCATGGAAAGGCTATTTATGTCAAGCTACCTACATTTTGTACTGAGGAAGCGTTGAGATATGTCTCGGATGCTTGTCCGCAACTTAGGGGTTTTCGTTTTCCTGATGATTTAGCGATGTTCAAGCATTCTCGAATCATTCCGGAAGTTATTGGGAAATGGAAGTCGTTGAAGCACTTAAGTTTGGGAGGAAGCATGGCAGGAATTGCTATACAATACCACAGAAGTGGGGAATACATGTGTAAAGATTTCGAGGCGTTGTTGTCATTAATCAACTATGACAGTCCAAACAGCAGTACAAATTTGTATGATATCCTGGTGCAGGTTGGCATTCACTGCAAGAACCTCAAGAGTTTGCATATTTTTGATGCCCTTGTTGGTGAAGTTGAGGCATTGACAATTGCGACGACGCTGCCGGATCTTATGCACTTAACCCTGGGACAATCTCAAATTCAGCGAGATAGTCTTGTTATTCTCTTGAAGGGCTGCAAAAAGCTCATTAGCTTTCATCTTGGGTATTGTGATGGTTTTGAAGAGTGTGATGAAGAAATATTGAAGCTTGCTTCCCATATTAGTGACTTCAGGTGTACAGGTGCTCCAAGTAGATTTTATACTCGCTTCGATGTGTTGAAGAAGATTGTTTTAACAATGGGTATAAGGAATTATGTTTGGAGGAAAAGGAAGATAATATCGGGATAGACCAACAAGGAGTGTGTTTTTTTCTTTGGTCTTAAATTCTTAATTGACATTGTACACTCCTGAAAGTCTTGATGTTGTGTTTTCACGCTTTTCAGTTATAAAGTTTATTTTTGTTCCTTGTGTTTTATCCATTGCCAATTTAGCTGCTGTATTACTATTTAGGCAAATGAGAATATGAAAATTGTTACCAGTTACTGAGAATGTACTCAATTGTGTGGTGGATCTGTTTCTCAAGTGATACTCTTCTTTCAGTCTGGTTGAATCTTTCAAAGACTAAGGCTATCCATCTATACTGTGAGAAAAACTGAGTTGTTATGGGGTTTGACTGTGGTTTTGAGGTTCTTAGCTCCTCATATTCTTGAACAGCTTGATGCTGATGCCATAAATTGTGTCTTGTTGTTTGGCCTCGGGCATTCTCATCATCTCATGTACCGAAAAATATAACACCAAAGTGTTTTGCTGCTATTGTCGGATAATTAACCTTAGTTCTTTTTGGTATCATGTTTAAGCTAGTAAATTTGATAGATGATCATTTTACAGGTTTCTTAGTTTTCATGGTAATTCACTAATATGGTATTTCATATTGGAAAAGGCATCAATCAGAGTGGAGAAAAGAAATCTAATGCATTGTATGACATACAACAAGCAAAAGACTAAGATCTTTCAGCTTAAAACTTCAATTCTCAACAAAAGCATAAACATGCATAATGAGGTCATCAGGGAAATCAAATAGATTTAGTATCACACTTCGAATTTCAAACTTCAATCTTCTGATTCCTCCATATCCTCAGTTTTTACAATCTGTTTTGAAAACAAGAACACATCGATCTTTCAAGTTTCAATCTAATGTTTTGTTTTGAAACTCGGAAAGTATGGCTTGGCCTCGTCCAAACCACGTCTTACAAACATCTTAGCAGCTGTGGATATCCTCATTGCCATTGCCATGACATGCACCACAACCACCACCAGGTCAGAGTAGTGAAACAAAAACCCAACTTATTTGCTAGAAACTCGAAACACCTCTCCTCATTTTCATCGTCAACCAACGAAAGTTTACCATCCTTACGTACTCTTTTCATAAATTCTGCCTGGCATACATGTATTGTTGCATCTAGCTACTTCTTCCGGTAAAATACTGGAGGTTTTGTAGCAGCTCCAGCTTCTTGGTCTTCTCGGCGAATGTTATTTAAACTTATTGGGTAGGCCCAATAAACAGCCCATTTGAAGTGGCCCATTAATACGTGGGGATATATTTCCATCTCCATTTCCAGTAGTGTTTTTTCAGCTCAGAAAATCACGATGTTGAGACCTGAGAAGAAGCTGAAGCCGTCGTCAGATCCGTCGTCGCCACCATGGATCGACGGTGTCGTTTCGAGTCATCGCCACGATCAATCTCTCACTCGAAGATGGGAGGATTTAGAATTGGACTGTTTAGCAAATGTGTTTGCCAAAGTCGGAATGGAGTCGCTGCTTCTAGCTCTCCCTTTTGTCTGCAAATCATGGTACGCCGCATCTCTCAATCCCTTATGCTGGAAGTTTCTCTCTTTCCCAGATTTTGGGCCCTATCCTTTGTTCACTGGCCTGCATGAAATCGATTTTGAAACCCGGAAATTTGGCCCCTTTTATGATAAGTTTATAAGGAAGTACCGAATTCGTAGGACTCGTTTCTCCATCACCGGTTTCATAAAATTGGTTGTCAGTCGTAGCAATGGGAAGGCTACTTATCTCAAGCTACCTGGATTTTGTACCGAAGAGGCCTTGAGATATGTGTCGGAGGCGTGTCCTGAACTTAGGATGTTGTATTTGTGTGATGATTTAGTGATTTTCAAGCATACCCAAATCATTTCTGAACTAATTGGGAAGTGGAAGTATTTGGAGCACTTGACTTTGGGAGGAAACTGTGGGGAAATTTTGAAGCAATACCGCGGAATTGGGGATTACTTGAGTAAGAACTTTGAGGCGTTAACGTCGTTCAAATACAATAGCAATGAAACTTTGCACAGAATCCTGGTACAGATCGCCGTTCACTGCAAGCATTTTAGGAGTCTGCATATCTTTGAAACCCTTGTCGGTGAAGTTGAAGCATGGGCAATTGTGACTATGCTGCCGGATCTCACGCACTTAACCCTGGCACAATGTTGTATTGAACGAGATACTCTTTTCACGCTCCTGCGGGGCTGCAAGAAGCTTTGCTCATTTAATCTCTGGTATTGCGAAGGTTTTGAAGAGTGTGATGAAGAATTATTGAAGCTTGCTTCCCATATTAGCGACTTCTGGTATAAAGGTGGTCCAAATGATTTTACCGGCTTGAATGAGTTGAAGATGATTATTTTAACCATGTGTTTAAAGAATCAACTTTGGAGGAAAGGGAAGATTTTACTGGCAGAGTATTATCAGTAAGGAGGGTTGTTTTTCTATTTGTTGTATTTGGTCTTAAAACTCCTAATAGCCATTGTAAGTTTACTCTTGAAATCTTCATATGTTTCAAGTTTTTGGACTTGGTTTGTTTAATCTAGAGCCAAAAATTAGTATATTCCTCAGACTGGTTAAGTCTTTCAAGCTGCTGGTTCTATATACGAGGAGCAAAACTGTGTTGCTAAGGGTCGTTATATTCCTAGACTAAAAATTGCAAAGCATATATGCGAATGCTTTGGGATCTTTAGGCTTGGCACTCCTTATCATGGTAAACCTGCATGCTCTAAACTCGCATGGCACAATCCGTTAACGTTTTGGGTTGATAATTTCTCAACTCTTGAATAACCAACTAGAGTATGTCAAGTTAACGCACGACACCCGATATAGCCTACTAAGAATGTGTATTGCTTGCCGGAAATTAATGGTTTTTTGCTTCGTGATCTTTTTGCATATTTTTGATGGCTGTGTTGGTCAGGCTGAGGCTGAGGCTGAGGCAATTGTGACGAGGCTGCCGAATCTTGTGTTCTTGACCCTGGAATTGTCTCGTATTGAGCGGAATACTCTTGTTACGCTGTTGCAGGGTTGCAGGAAGCTGTGCTGTTTCATTGGCTATAGATCACTAAGATGGGCGTTTGTGTGGTCTTTGTCCAAGTCTAAATAGGTGTTAGCTGAGCTAACATCTTAAATTCTCATTTAACTCTGGATTTAATGTTTATCTTCAATATAAACTCAAGTATTATTTTGGTTTGTTAAATCTTTTGAGTTAAGCTCATTTTCAGTCCTTGTGATTTGAGCTATTCGACTTTGGTCACTATACCATAACCTAAGGGATGACAGAAGATTACATAGAAGATTGGCACTGAGGGCAAACATTCGTAACCTTGAGGTCTGAGTGTGATGGGCACCGTTCTTTCAAGCTGCTGATTTCTGAAGACTGGAATTGTAAGGCAAGACTGTAATGCTTCTTGTAACTGACTATGGGAATATTTGACTGTACTGTGCTTGGGGAATGCATGTTTTATACTTGAACAGGTGCTGATTCTATAGGGTCTTCTGGATTAGAGAAACTAGTGTGTAGCGTTATTGGATTACTGAGCATTTCCCAGCTTTTTACCGAAATAGTTTGTGGCATATAAGTTATCCATTTCAAATTGCAAAAGGCTGATGTCAAGAGAAAAGAAATTGAAATCTCGGAACAATGAACTTTAATTTCGAATTTCATAACAGGGGCATAATAATGAGGTATTATTATACTATTCTCTTTCTCAAAATTCATCAAATTGCTACACTTTCGAGAGAAATTAAACAGATTTGGTAATCACAGTATCCCTTGCTGTAACACTTTCGGAATCAATTGTAGCAGAACTCAGCTTCTGTGGTGTGTTTTCACCTACTGATTCCTCCAACTCTTCAAAATTCACTATCTGAAAAATTGAAAGACAAGAAAACAATGAACACCCCATATTTCAGTTTGAATCTCATTTTCAATCTTAGAAGAGAAACTATGAGATTTGGGGATGTATGAATTACCTTAACTGCTGGTGATCCAGCGGCCTTCTTTTGCTGCTCCTTTTCTCTCAGAGACCGAATCGGAGAAAATCTCTGTTCCAAATCCAAGAGGCATAAGCCAAAAAAAAGAAAAAAAGAAATTGAAATGTAGAAGAAATTTGAGCTTACAATGGATTGAGAATGGAGCTGATTCAATCTGAACACCCTATCAACATCAATCTCAACCATCCTCTGGATTTGACCTCTGTTTTCTATCTCCTTCATCTGGAAATCCAGCATTGCATCCCTTTCCGCGAGCATCTTCTCTGTTCTCTCTCTATCCAGTCTTATCCTCTCCAGCTTCTTCCTCATCGCACTCAGCTCCTCCGCCAAAGAAGCGTCCATCGCCGCAGTTTCGATCATCTGAGCCGCATAAACCGGCCCGTTCTCCTTGTTCGAGGGGCCCAACAGAGAGATGCTGATACATTCTTGTGCTGGTGCCTTTGCCTTTGTGACCGGACCGGCTTTGACCGGAGTTGCTGGAGAGTTCACAGGCTTCAGAGGCGTCCGGCCGCTTTTGGGCCGGAGAATGTGGTCTCCGGCGAGTGGATGATGCTGGAGGGCTTGCATTTTGGTTAGGTGTGTGTGTGAAGATAGGGTTGGGAGTTGGGAGTTGAATTGATGCAAATCTAGAGATAGAAAAAGAGGAGGGATGGGAGACAGCTGAGAGGGGTTTGAATTTGAAACAAGACAGGCGCTAACGGCTATAAGTTTGTTTTATTGGTTTTTGTTTATTTATAACAAAACACCGGATTCAATTCAGTTTTCAACTTTGCATTATTAGTTTTCAGGGAAATGATTACGTAAAGTGGGACCCTTCATTCAATTCGTCCAAGGAGGATCGACCAAAACTAATAAAGGTCGAAGCTTCGTTGGAAAAGGGATATGGGGGAGAAAAGAGCAAAATTGTGGAGACATCTTCTTGCACTCCCATTTTTGTTCGCGCTTCACATGAAAAGACTGATGTTTTAGAGTCAAATGTGTGAATTCTGTTCGGAGGCACGAAAGAAATGAACGAATCGAATACCAAATCTCACCAAGTGAGCTTGCAAAATCGTTGCCTAGTCAAGTATGCTAAGATTTCAAAGGTTCTTGTGGTTCACGTTTTGGGTTTTTCTTTGATCTTTTCTGCTGATTTTGGGAGGTTTGAATTCATTTCTTCTATTTGTTAAAGAAAGAAAGCACAAAGCAAAAGATAAAGGCGGTAAGCAAATCATGGTTTGGTAAAAGCAGCAGTTATCGCTACAGGCTTTCCTCCATGCATGTCACGGATGTCAATAGTCAAAATACACCTTTTTGAAAGCTTCACATGTTCAACACATGTATATATTTGAGTATTTCTCACATATGCATCTTAATTGCCTTAGAAATTCATAAATTATATGTTGTGCTTTTGTCAACCTCAATGTCATATACATAATTAGTTCTCCGAGGATTATGGTTGGAAATGCTAATATCGCATTTTCTTTAGTTGAGCACTTATGTTTGAGTTGGTAGATTTTCGGATTAGATTTCATTTAGTTTGCTTGAGGACAAGCAAAGTTCAAGTGTGGGGTGTGATTATATACATTTTTATACATGTAATTATATCTAAAATACTAGAATTAGACTAATTCTCAAGTTCATTATTATGTAATTAATATATTTTTATTTATTGTGTAGAAAATTAACGGAGTTGCGGAAATGAAATAAAAATGCGTGAAATTAGAGCAATTTAGGAAAGTCAACCGTCCGGTGGAGAAGAGGAAATAGAAAAAAAAAAAATTGAAAGAAGAAGTCAAGGAGACCTGCACGTGTTCATCTTTTAATTACACATCATCCTTGACCATTATTCCTCTCTCACGAGAACAGGAGACCACCACCCTTAGGCCTCGTTTGGTTCACGGAAAGTAAGCATCAAGAAAGAAAAGTTGTTCATTTCCTGTGTTTGGGATGCAAAAGGAAATGAAATACTTTCCTGAAGCAAAGGAAAATAGGGGGGAAAATGGTTCCTTCCATACTCCAAAGGAATTACTTTCCCCCCTTCTTTCCTTGCATTTATTACTCACAACATATTATTTTATTCCATTAATTACATATTTTTTAACAACTTTCAGGATAACTTTCCTTACATTACCAAACATCGGAATGGAAAGTTTTTCGGAAAGTTCATTTCCCTTCCCATGGGAAAGACAAATGAACTACTTTTCTTTCCGTGAACCAAACAAGGCCTTATATTTGACTCTTTCCCTTCTCTCTACACCAGCGCCACACATCACACCGTTACCCTCTCTCTCTTGGCAACACACCGACACTACTATCCTTCACACTACTACATCAAATCAAAGCCCCCAGTTGTCCTTAATTGGGTCCGCCCGTGCTAACAAGCGATCATTTAAAATGAGAAAAAAATGGATCATAAATAATTAAATATATGAAATATAAGGAGTCTTTCTATTAAGGACTCAGCTCCAAGAAGGTAGAACGGACCGGGCTTCTAGCTCGAGTGGCTCTTAGAGCAAGTCCACCGGTGTTGGTTTGCTCGGGCTCCAGCAAGGAAAACTGATGTGGTCACCGGCCACAAGGAAAAAGGGTCTTCCACCGGTTGAAGCTTGCCCAGCCAATTGTTGACTTTTATTGACCGAGGCAAAAAAAAAAAAGGCAACAGCATGACTAAATTTTTGACTGGGTTTGAGGGGCTGCCAGCTCGGCCCAAGCTATAATGTGGCTGACATCATCACTCCACCCTACAAGCATGAAAAAGGTGGGTAACGGTCATGAAATCCCAGCGGTCCATTTTAATTAAGCAGAAGATCCAACGGCAAACAATTAATAACCAATATATATATAAATAGTCTTGACTGGTCAAGAAAAAAAACAGGTGGAAACTCATGTCCAGTGACAGTAAACAATAACTTGACTGGTCGACACCTCGACTTTTCTTAACTACGGGTGAACTTGCTCTTATGGAATTCAAGGTACCTATTGGAAGTAGTATGGGGGGCCCACATCCCACCCAAGGTGTGTGTATTTATTTGGAGGCTATTGAGAGGCATCTTACCAATAAGAAGGACACTCTCACAGAAGGTTAGTCTTCCTAATAGCAACTGTCTCTTTTGTAATCTTGCAATTGAAGATGGATTGCATCGATTCAGAGACTGTAATGTCACATCATGCTTTTGGGTGTTTACTGAATTGGGTCTAATGGCTAAGAATGTGGCTGGCTCATGTGTGGTGGATTGGGTCCTCAACTTCATTGACAAGCTGGATGACAACCAAAGATGTGCCTTTGTCATGGCACTCTGGGTCATTTGGTCTGAAAGAAATAATGTGTTGTGGAATGGGAGTTTTTTTTTTTTTGCCTCAAATGCAACCCAATGGGCAAGTAAATTTCTTGAAGATTATCAGCAAGTTCATGCATGAAAATGCAAAAGCAAGGAGGGAGAAGTCAAAATGGAGAAACCCTCCTAGTAGGCGGCTGAAGGTGAATGTCGATGGTAGTTACAAGGCTGAGTATGGTGATGGTGGAGTGGGAGTTGTGATAAGGGATGAAAATGGTATGTGCCTGCCAGCTTTGACTCAATTTTTTCCACATGCTTCATCTGCTCTACACATGGAAGCTGAAGCATGTCGGGCTGGACTTCTATTGGCGATCCACTAGGACATGTCTACTATTGACTTGGAGAGCGATTTCTCTCTTGTGATTACTGCTCTACAACATAACGTGGAAGATAGATATGAGATTGGGCGTATTATCGATGATTGTAAGTCATATTTGACATATTTTCACCCTTTTCAAGTTAGGCACATCTTCCGTGAAGCAAATGGTGCAGCCAATAGGTTAGCGCACCTTTCTAGTTGTAATTATATTTCTGATGTATGGTTAGAGGAGACTCCTGTTATTATTCGGGATGTTCTCTATGAGGACTCTTGTACTGATGCTCGAGGTCAAGGTTTTATGTCCCCCTTGACGCGTTTAGTTCATTCTAATATAATAAGTCAGGCGTGGGGCTGAGCCTCCCAGCTTGACTGGGTTCCAAACCCCTTAAAAAAAAAAAATGAGGATTAGTTGATATTTTTTAATTAACGGTTTTGGAGACCCACTTTTCAATTACATTAAGGCAAATCAACTGTTAGATGTTTATGTATGCATCAATAGATCACTTTTGAAAATTTTCTTCCAAATTGTTAATCGTTAAGGTACCGAAATAGGTCAAATCAATGAACGAACCAAATCTGTCAAACATGAACTGTTCATGTTCATAATTGATAAATCACAATTATGAATGTCTTGACGATTTTCAATTTGGTTGAAAAATTACATAATGATCTATACATAAATATCTAAACATCTAACGGTTGATTTGCGGAAATGTGATCGAAAAGTGAGTCTAACACAAAAGTCATCAACTAGTCCTCATTAGAAGGGCTCTCATGATATATAATCGAGAAAATCACAAATGACCACTCAACTTTTACTGTTTGACATTTTGGTCACTTGTTTTTTGAATATATCACTTTAGTCATCCAACTTTAACTCCGTCATTCACTTTAGTTACTCTGTTATTTTTTCATTTAAAAATAATTTTTTCACCACAATATTAAGAATATTTTCGTCCACCCAGCCTTAAAAAGTTAAGAAGTCTGAATTGGATTGATTGAAAGAAGTGACTAAAGTGAGATTTTGACAAAATATCCTCTCAAAAATGCAAATTAATAAAAATATTGTCTATTTAACTGAGATTTTGACGAAGGATTTAGCAGAGTGATCAAAGTGATTGACAGAATAATAGTTGAGTGACTAAAGTGATATATTTGAAAATTGAGTGACCAAACTGCCGAATTAGTTATTGTAGAGTGACCATTTGTAATATTCTCCATTTCCGCGTTGCAATTTATCTTTGAAATTAAGATTTGAATCGCTTCCCCATCCATTAGCAAATAGAGGTGCCCTTCTAAGCGGAGGCTTAAGGTGTATTACAAATACTTCACCACTACGTTCGCGTCACCCGCCTAACTTGAGTTTCATCATGCAATCATTTATTTTGATCATTACAATCCCTCGCTCCAATATTAAGATTTATCTGGTATTAGAATGCAAAAAAAAACAAGGAAAAAAAAACCGAGCATGTGATTGTGAGGGCTCGTTGAAACGAAAGAGGAGCTGTATATGCCTATGATTATTGTGATAAATTGATAATTAGATTTTCTTCCTAAGGGCATTGACCAATCAAAACCTAGTATAGGGGAGACGAAACAGTTGTGTTGCGATGAGTTATTCTGTGGTCCAAGAGTACCACGTGGCACTGCCATGTGGTGGTGTAAGCTAATAATATCACTTAAATTTGGTGGAGATAGACCAATCATGGGTGAAAAAAGAAAGAAAAATTAAATTAAGAGACCAATAAGACCATCTCCAAAGGAGAGGTCAAATGCCACGTGGAAGCCCAACGTTCATTTTTGACAGCCCAAACTCTTCTCCAACCGATATGTCTTTTCCACGTGGATTAGACATATCCCTCTCCTCTGTCAAATTTGACAGACAGAAGAAGCTCTGTCATTTATTTTTTTTATTGTTTCTCACTTTCTTCTTCTCCTTTCCCCGTCTTTCTTCCTTCATCTCACCCAGAACTGATGCTTTTGAAATCCCGGTTCCAATGAGCTAATTAAAGGTGATGCCTCTCTTCCCTTCAATCATGGTCGATTCTAATTTCTCTCTCAATCAATTTCTTTGTTTTCTAGGTCCAATCTTACTTTCTCTTCTACTATTTCGTGTATAATTTACTCCACTTTCAGACGCTCTATTTAGGTGTTTTGGTTATAGACCATGATTTGATCTCAATTGCGTAGGAATCTGTATTGGTTAGGAATTTCTGTTCTAAAGTGCAATTGATCAATTGGGTGCTCATTAATTTTTGATCTTGGAGGAATTCATGCCTCAGAATTGTTGGATTTATGTGAGAATGCAGTGAGCTGCATGATTATGGTCCTTCCTTTTCTTGCATGATGATATTGAATTTAATGGAATTAGAAACTTGGATTTGAATCTCGTGGATTCAAATACTTTGTTGTCTTGACTCTTCTTTGAATAACAGGAACATGGATCAAAGTCATTCAGATTCATCCTCGCCGTTACAATAGCAGGTGAACTCAATTTTCATCTTTGTATCTTTTTTCTATTACATAATTTTAGTCACAATGTTTACTATTTAGTGCACCGTGACACTAATATGCATGTTTCTATCAGTGAATACTTCACAATAAGACTACTTGAAAAAATGGGGTGTAGATGTTTGTCCTCTGTTCCAGTTAGGAATTATAGGCAGACAGAGTCAGAAGGGGCGTGTACATAACTTAAGCCAGTAATGGCATCAAAACTTAGTCCCTAAGTCAAAAGCTATCTCGCCCGATCATATATGTCTAATAGTTGAAAATGAATTTATTTGAGCTCTAGTTGCTGATTATGCATAGATCATGTTTATTTGAGTTAAGGTTTTGTATGTTGGTTTTCTAAGTCTTTATAGTTAGCTATTATTCTGTGACAAACTCTAACCGATGAGTAAAGAGTGTGGGCAGATTCAAGTAAACACAAAGTAAAATGATACAAAAGTACAGATCAGGTGCAATTAAGTTAAATTTGTGAATCAATTTTCATTGCTTAGTTTAGCCTTCAGTTAGCTTTAATACGAAATTCCAAACTGATGAGGAAAATGTGAGGTAGATTCAAGAAAACATGACATAAAAGCACTCATTTTATTTCTATTTCATGTTATAGGGTTTAATCTTTATAGCCAAATGTTTGCACTTCAGTATTATCTAAGATTTTTTCTTAGATAAGTTTTCACATTATGGTTTATGTCTGATTTGACAGGTGGTTTGATACAGCTAGGGAAATGTTGAAAAATGGATGTCAGTTTTTACTCTCTTCAGATTGCAGATGCAAAGAAGATGTTTGAAGCACAAGAAAAGCTTCGGTTCAATCTTGATCATGCTTGGATTTCAAGCTGTTTATGTTTCCTGCTATGTATATTCCCATATCTCAAATTCTCATAATCTCAATTGCATCTCTTAATGGAACCATTCATTGTATGATCTTTGATTTACAAGATAAAAAAAAAAATTAAAAAAAAAGAAGAAGGAAAAACAACATAAATAAAAGTAATATGCAAATTTGACATCTCCATTGGAGCTAAAATTAGTCAAAATGTTGCTATATCAAATTTGCCATGTCATATGTCAAATTCAAATTTGACCAAAGCCATTAGAGATGCTCTAAGAAATAACTACGAGTCATATGGACCAATAACATCAATTTAAATTACCACGTGTACCATAATTCGGAACCGTTTTATAATTTCCCTTTGCGTATGATAGGCGCTGGATCGTCTATTTCACATGACCTTCTCCATGAAATCAACATCTTTAACCCACTCTAAGTCTCTAACAATGGTGGTCCAAATTCTAATGTATTACCCAATGTCTCGGCTATCGGGATGCCTTGATTTTCTTTATTTTTTGGCGGGTTTAGATCCATAAATACCCAAGAAGGAAGGTCCAGAAACTTCACAGACGCCTAGCCAGCCATGTTTGTCAAGCTTTCTGCTTTCCTAGTACTACTAGTACTTCTGGCACCCGCAGAAGCCCAAGACCTAAATTTCATCTACAATGATGGTTTCTCTGGCCGTTCTGGTCTTAATCTCAGTCTAGACGGCATAGCAGAGATCACACCAAAAGGTCTCTTGAAGCTTACAAAGCCCATCAAACAGAGAAGTGGTCATGCCTTCTACCCTAACCCAGTAACCTTCAAGAACTCAGAGAACGACTCCGCTTTCTCCTTCTCCACCAACTTTATCTTTGCCATCCAACCAGAGTACACTACTTCCGGCGGCGATGGAATGGCCTTTGTCATCGCTCCGACGAGAGGCCTCCCCGAAGCTCTGCCGATCCAGTACTTGGGCCTGTTCAACGTCTCCAACAATGGGAATTTCAACAATCATGTTTTTGCTGTGGAGCTTGACACGATCCAGAACCCGGAATTCAGTGACATCAATGAAAACCATGTTGGGATCGACATCAATGGCTTGCACTCTGTCAAAGCTGCTCCAGCTGGTTATTTTGATGGTCAGTTGAAGAACCTGACTCTTATCAGTGGTAAAGAAATGAGAGTTTGGGTTGAATATGATGGTACCAAGAAGCAAATTGAAGTTACTATGGCTCCAATTGCTGTTGCAACTAAATCCCCAACTCCACTTTTGTCTTTGAAATATGACCTTTCCCCAATTCTCAACAAAACCATGTATGTTGGCTTTTCCTCTTCAACTGGTCCGTTCCGCACATCTCATTATGTAGTGGGTTGGAGCTTTAGGATGAATGGCCAAGCTCAAGACCTTATAGCTTCCAAACTTCCCAAGTTGCCTAGCATTGCAGGTAAAAAGAGGTCCATGCTTTTCACCTTTGGTGTGCCTCTGATTTCAGTGGTTTTTCTAGTGGTTTCTGGGGTGCTTTATGTCATAAGAAGGAAGAGGAAGTTTGCAGAAGTGCTTGAAGATTGGGAGCTGGAGTATGGTCCTCAGAGGTTTAAGTACAGAGAATTGTATATAGCCACCAAAGGGTTTAGGGAAAAGGAGCTTTTGGGAACTGGGGGATTTGGAAAAGTTTATAGAGGTTTATTACCCTCCTCTAAAATTGAGATTGCAGTGAAGAGGGTATCACATGAATCAAGACAGGGGATGAAGGAATTTGTAGCAGAAATTGTTAGTATTGGCCGGCTTCGTCACCGGAATATAGTACAACTGTTGGGATATTGCAGGTATGGTCTTCAAAGTTTGATAATATATTCACCAATTTTCTCTAGTTCTCTGTTTTACTTCAGTACATTTTAGTAATTTTTTTTCTTTCATAAAACTCTCTTGATATTTATATTTCTGATGTTAAACTCCAGTGTTAAATAGCAGTGATATATTGCTTACTTATTCTTCTCTAAAATCTTCAAGTCATGCTATCACAACCTTATTTGCATAAAGTCTGGAGTTTTGACATCTCTCATGTAATCAAATTATGTATATTTTGGTATATTTGTCTCTCCATGTGCGAATTTTGGCTGTATAGGATAAAGAGTTCATTTGGATTTCTCGACAGTATGAGCTTTTTGAAACACAATAAGCGTTTGTATACAAATATATATTTCCTTTAACACGGATGTTTAATGCCTTGCTTGCAGGCGAAAAGGGGAGCTGCTTTTGGTCTATGACTACATGCCTAATGGAAGCTTGGACAAATACCTCTTTGATCAACCTGAGGTGACCCTTAATTGGAGCCAGAGGTTTAAAGTCATCAAAGGTGTGGCTTCAGGGCTGTTCTATCTTCATGAAGAATGGGAACAGGTTGTGATTCATAGAGATGTGAAGGCAAGTAATGTGTTGCTAGATGGGGAATTCAATGGAAGGCTAGGAGATTTCGGGCTTGCAAGATTATACGACCATGGAACAGACCCTCAAACTACTCATATAGTTGGAACACTCGGGTACCTAGCCCCAGAGCACACAAGAACAGGTCGGGCCACCACGAGCACCGACGTGTTTGCTTTTGGGGCATTTTTGCTCGAAGTTGCTTGCGGAAAAAGGCCAATTAAGACGCAGGGTCCAGAAGATATGCTTTTGGTTGATTGGGTGTTTTCTTGTTGGAATAGAAGTAACATCCTTGAGGCAAGAGATCAGAGCTTTGGTACGGATTTTTTAGCCAAGGAAGTGGAGTTGGTGTTGAAGCTTGGGCTTTTGTGCTCTCATTCGGAGCCAGCGGCAAGGCCAAGCATGCGACAAGTCGTTCAGTACTTGGCTGGGGATGCTGCTTTGCCGGAAGCATCACTTCTCGGGCTTTCTTCTAGTGGCTTAGCGGTTGGACACTCTGAAGGTTTTGATGACTATGCTACGTCGTATCAGTCTTCCTTAGGCAAGGGGTCCTCCCATTCATCATATGTTGCAGAGTCGGCAATACTTTCAGGTGGTCGTTGATTCCAAGCAATTAGTATATATTCGTTCACAAACTTGGAATCAAAAGCCGTACTACTTGCATATGTATACACCTCTGAAAGTTTATTATTTCTTATGGGAAACTAATTGAAAATCTCCGCACCACCTTCTCAACATTCGTGTATGCCTTTCTGAAGTTGGAATGCTTATAATATGTTCTTGCAAAAGTGTTCATCACATTAAGAGTTTCCTAATTTGTATTGTAGCTTACTCATATCTGGCTGATAAACCCTATATAAACCCCATATAATAGCTAATGTAAATTCAGCTAACTTTATACTCCTTTACGAGTTTATGAATCCTAGCTAACTAATTTTGATTTTATCATTATACTCCTTGTTCAGAATATCATTCTGTTCAAGCTCTCTCTTAAACCAATTTGTTGTGTTTGCTGCTTGTAACCTGCTTCTGAAAATGTTCAATCTCGATCGGTCTCAAGTTTAGTTTAATTATCTGTTACCTGGCTCCATCACTGTGGATGATGTGGTGGTTAATATCGGTAACGGAATCGGTGTGGACTTTGAGAATTCTTGTCTTCATTGTGTGTCAAGTACTTGCTATTGTTTGTTTGGTGTACACAATACTCTTGATTTGTCCCAAGCGCAGACGGGAACTTACTGGCCGCAAGCTCAGAGTGATGCTGATTAAAATTAGAAAAGTGGTCAGAAAATACTACTACTACTCTGATTCAAAGACAGAGGAGAGGTGGTCTAATATGGTCTCCCACAAGAAATCTTGCTATTGATTTTGCAAAGGCTATGCATATCGGATTACCTTGTGTTCTCCAAAGTATGTGTTTCTTGGCGAGCTGCTGTTGAGATGAGTATTTGCTAAAAAAGTTGCCTTCCTGCTCCTGAACTTCCACGGCTGCTCATATCTCCTTCCCACCATTATATCATTTCCTTCCACATTAAAGATCAAACTTGCTTTGTGAGTGATGGTAATCGGAAACTTGTTTCAATGGAATCGTACGCCAGTGATATTGTATATTTCCTTAAGAAAGATCAGTCGCGGTTTTGGGCGGTTTATTGTCTTGGGTCTATTGAGGGGTGGCTGATCATGACTAAAGGTTATCCTGTTATCAACTTCTTCTTGAACCCAGTATCAGGTGTTAGGGTCATGCTCCCCTCCCTTCCACACTGCCACTGCTTCAACTTTCCAACCTACCTAGCAAAAGATTCTGCATTCAAGGAGTTGTTTATGATTTTTCATAAGATGTCTGATCCTGTTATTGCTCCGGAGGCTAATCCAGGCACTGTTAATCTGCATAAGAGCTTTAGCACAAATTGACCATTGACTTGAAAACCAGAACATAGATATATGGCTAAACATATAGCTGCATGTATCTAAACAATCAATTTTTAGAACTCTCCTACATTCCTGCATGCTTAGTTTAGCCTAGCTTCCAAAATTGAATTATTCCATCTACTTCCCTTTGGTACAAAACTCATCTACACATTTCCATTCTGTATATCTAATTAATCCAACTTTGGATTTGTAAATTTCACACTGAAGATGCTCACCACAAAGTTTGCTTCTATTATATTACATGCACACCACCTATACTCCAACTCTAAAATGCCAGAAGCACAAAATAACATAGCTTTAATTTCATTTGTTTTATTGAGCATAAAATTTGCAAAAGTTATTCTCTCTTTTCTCCTGCATTTGCAGCTACCTGAAAGCTTACAGTTGGTAAAAAACGAAATTTACTGTCGTCTCACAAAGAATGAAAGTATTTCTTGCTTGGTAATTTTTCTGGATCTACGTTGGTTTACAATTTTTAATCTGATCAGCTATTACTGCTTTTGCACCTTCAGTCTGTACTTTGCTTTTGTGAGGCCAACGAAAATTCATTTATATCATACTTCATGTTAATGCACTTGAATATCGTACTGATTCTTTTGCTTTCAATTCTGGAATTGATTCTTATTGTTCTCGGTTATGATTGTCGCTCCTATTGGTACTGAACTCAGGAAGAGCAACCTGTTGTTCTATGTATTACCAGATTAAAGGTATTGTCTTTTCAAGGTTTTTTTTTTTTTTTTTTTTGTGCTCCTACAGTTTTGGTTACAATCTGAATTGACAACATCATTTTACACTTTATATAGACTCATTACTCCAGCAGAAATCTTCAGTTGTATTTTCTTTCTTTCATCAACTTTTAAAATTGGATTGCACAGACAGATGAATTAGTTCTGTCCACCAGAAAAATTCTATATTCATCTCAGAATGCATAAAAATTCATTACAAAAAACTTAAGAAAGCAGCTACTGCCCAGCATCGGTTCTGCTGATGCTCTTTATGTTCTTGCTTTCTTTGTCTAAACCAGAAAGTTTAAGAGAATGAATAAACTTTCTTTAATCTGTGTATCTAACGAAATGTATTTCATCAGTATTACTAAACCTGAACATTCAGCTATTGTCATTTTGGTATGGAAATTGGTAATTTTGATAGACATTTCACGGTTTTCCAATTTTCTAAGTCTGAAATGTTTTCAAAAAAGCTTTGCATTGCATGTAAAATCCTTTTCTGAACTCTTAAACTAAGCATATATATCATTCATGTTTGTCTACTGGATGTGTAGTTGTAAATAGCATTATGTTTCCAGATTGCTGTCTACACTGCATACTGGTTGTAAAATTCCCATGTCACATCTATTTTCATAATCTTCTTCAGTATAATCATACCTCCTTCCTTATACAGTTGTGTTCCGATTCCTTATACAGCTTTCATCTTAAACTGGAATTCTTCATGTTTGAAAATGCAGAATATATGGTAATCATCATTGCTGACGGAGCAACACAGGGTCTTCCTTCAAACAAATTGCAATCGATGAACCAGCAGCCAACAACAACATGAACAGATGAATGGGATTGTATAACGAGCCATATAATTACTAAGCAAACAAATTGCAATATTGTATTCAATTTATACCTTCATTTTCTTTGACATAAATTGTATTCAATTTATGACTTCACTTTGATTTAACGATTCACATTTTTCAATCAAAATTCATTTTACATAATTAATCCATAAGTTTGAACACCTATATGCTCCAATCATCTGTCTGCCAATTTGTTTCACCACTTTTGTTGAACCAATTCATATACTTTAAAAAACAACAATAATTCCCGCAGCAGAGCGCGGGCAACATTGCTAGTGTATATAATATGTTTGTGTTTATGCTAGTAATGTTTTGACACCAAAACCAGTCTCTTTGATGTCCCATTTTGTAATGCAACCTGATAAAGGTTTCAACCGCAAGTGCCTAGCTGGAGTTGTTGCCTTGGTGCATTCTGTATTGGTTTTGTTAATGATGATTAGTGATTACCTTCGATAATTGACTTTTAAAAATTGGCCTGCTGTTTTTTTTCCCCTGACAGTAAAGAGATTAGTCTTTTGTCTCCTGTGATTGAATTGTCCCCCGGGGTATTGCCAATCAAGTTCCAACCTAAAAATTTCGACGATTAGTATCTCCTTCCATCATTTTGGGTCTCTTTTAGGCTATACTCTTAGCAACCAAATGAAGGCTTTTGAACAGCCACCTCCCTCTTGAATATTCTCTTGTTTGATGGAGACCCACCTCCTCATGCTGGAAGGATCTGGGTTCCGGTTTTCTTCTTTCTTTTTTTTTTTTTTTTTTTTTGAAAAGGATTCCGGTTTTCTTTCTGTTTGTTGTTTGTTTGGTTAGTATTTGCCAAAAAAAAATTACACCGTTTGACCGAGCCACTGCTTGAAGCTGTTCATCTGTCAAAGTTGAAAATGCTTTTTCCTCTGACAACCTTTTCTTGATTTGGAGCTCACAAGTGTCCGGTTTGATAAACAAACATAATCCTTTTTATAGTTCACGTATCACAGTAATGGCACCATTTCAAAAATTTAACTATTAATTCTGTAAGAGAACCTACAAACCAAACAGTTCTACTATGTTTGACGCTGCCATTCACTATTATCTTAACCTCAGATATATTACATTTGAATGCATTACCACAGACAGACCTACTATCATCTATGTATATATCTACAACAAGAAAACGAAGTCCCCGATGATCAGAGCTCAGAAGTAATCCATTGGGAGCTCCGGCTCCCACTCATCATCGGTCTTGCTTTTCCGAGAACGGAACTTCTGGTTACCAGAACTTCTTCTTGAGCGCTTATCAGATTCTACAGGTCTTTCAAAGTCAGAGTACTCTTCAATGTCATCTATGCAAGTTGCAGCGTTTTGGTTGTCCAAGAAACCCTGTTTTTTCACAGAACCAGATACAGTTACAAACTGTTAATTTGTTCATCAATCATTTGTAGCACTTATAATTTCAACAGCATCTATCTGACCATGTTACAGTAAGGAAGAAAGAAAGTTTTTCCGAAATTATCTCAATAGATTAACTCCATTCATAATGTTCAGATTTCAGATAAGTATAGCTTTTATTACATCTCTTTCAAACAAAGTGTATGCTACATTGCTACTAATAAGGAAAACAGGGATAATAAGTAAACATTCATTAACAGCCAGACAAACTAGTCACAAACAATGCAAACCTTGACTACTGTTTTCATTTGCACAAAAAGTACCTTGGTTAGCCTGTATATGCGAGACGCTGCAGCTTCATGCACAATGATCGCATCAGATACAACTTCAAGCACATCCTCGACAAACAAAGCATATGTACTCACCTGAAGTAGTAGAAAGCAGATGCAATTGGAATGCAATTAGATGTCTAGGCAAGCAAGAAATTCTAATTGAAACTGAAGTAATTCAGCCTTTGCTGTTATTTTGTAAAACTTCATCTTCTGATCTTCACGTACCAAACTTGACGGGATAATTGCAATGCCAAATGAATCAAGCTCAAGTGATTCAACAGCCCCTGAATTGATGTTAAAACTATATCCCCGCACCTAGACATGCAGCAAGAAACAAGTTAGATGATCAAGGAATAGGTAAAAAGATGTGGAGACATTGTAACAATAAAAAGACTGACCTTTCCGATAGTTCGTCGACCTGGTGTTACAACTTCGTATCCTACCTAGCAAAATCACAACTTAAGAAATCAACTTAAGAATATGCAAGTATTAAGAGATATTGAACAGGATAGCACACAACAACTTTATCTAGCAATCACGAAACTGTTCTGCTAGCAGTAGAATTTACTGTAACAAGCGTGTTCACATGCACTCAAGTTGAATCTAAAATCTAATATCCAGGGAACAAAGTCAGAAGAACCCCATTTCAAATACAAAGGGACACAAGACATGTCCAACTCAAAACTCTACGAGAAAATTCAAGACATACTTGAGCAAGTATTTACATTCAAAGATCAAGGAGACCATCAAATACATACCAATGTTTCCAATCCAACCATTTTGAATTCATTCTCAATCACACTCTCATCCTCTACAAGCACAACATCACCAACCTGCAAAAAAATAACAATTGAATAGTCACCACCAACCTTCTACACAAGAATGAAACAAGTGCCCTTCTACATAAGAATGAAACAAGTGCAAGTGTCACGAAAAAAGTACCTGGATAACATCCTCCAGAAGAAAACGTTCACACTCCCCTGAAAGCAAGTTTCTCCTCACTTCTACAAAAATTACCATCCACTGCATAAACAACAAAAAGGGTCATACGCTCATAGAAAGTTTAACTCTTTAAGACAACAAACTAACAAAGAATGTGAATAAGCTATTCTGCACTAAAATCCAACCTACAAATCATTTAGTCTCTCACAAATTGCAACCAATTGATCAAGCCAACAACTTTTGACACTTACAGAAGTGGTATTGACCCAAAGCTGTGAAACAAAGCCCAAGCTGAGAGCACTTTCAATATTGATCACTTGCTTGGCTAGAATACCGGACCTCTTCATCAGCTGCCTCACTTTCTTCAACCCAACATTGCCATCAACGCGCTTCAATCCCTCCTCCTTCTCCAAAACCTCGCCTTCACTACTCTTTGGTTCCAGAAAATCTGAACCCAATGAAGTAGCATCGGCTTCTTTACTGGGTCCAACCCCATTTTGCGTTTCATCACTTGGTTTCGATTCCAGGTCGAAAAGGTTTTCGCTTTCCTCCTTAAACCCTAATTGGGTTGGAAACCCAGAAGCCTCTGATGGGCTCTGACTGGGCCTTCTGCTCAGGCACAAAGACCTCGCATTTCTAAGAGATGGGGAGTTCGAATTAGTGGAATTTGATGGGTGCAAGCAATTTGGGGTAGAAAAGTGAGGATCTTGTTGGCTTTGTGGTCTGTGATTGGATTTGGGAAACCCTAATTGTTGAAATTTGGTGACAGCAAAGTAGAGGGAGCTGGAGGGAAGACAGTCACACATGGTTTACTGGGAGCACTCAGCACTCTCATCCAACTACCCAACTGAATCAGTTGGTAATTAATTTCGGATCGTTTGTATGTCTAACGACGAGTCGTTATGTTATCCATGTACTACATGACAAGTTGGTTGTTCCTTGATTGGCTAATGAGATTAAACGAAAATCTATTCTTGAAGTGTGGATATATGGACTATGGAGTGCATCCAGGATAATTTTTTTTACAGATGGACTTTAAGGAATAACAAAATCACTTGCTGTTTGTGTGACATTCATAGCATGTACATTATGTTTCTAAAACATAAATAATGAAGATCTGAATCGAGACAGTCTATAGTATTATAATTTGGATTCTAGATAACTGAATAAAAATTACAATTTAATTGAACTAACATTATTGACAAAAAAATTACTATATTCGTTTTATACTATTTACATATAATTAACCTAAAATTACAACATTAACTACAATTTATTGACAAACTTGTAACAATGTCATACATAGAATAATTACTTCAAATAGAACTAAAATTAGACAAAATATAACTCATACTACCACAATTACAACAAATTTGTTGTCATATATGTAATGCATGTACGATATACATGTAGCTACTATCCTAAGCCACCATGTTCCAACACCAATATTAACCATACAAAGTAGTCTCACTTAATTAAAACTATAGTTGTTTCCACATGTTGATCGATGCACACCAAAGTCGTCAGAACTTGAAAAACAATCGTATACTAAAGGAAGACAGATTTGGAATTAATTCAAATTTTATACTAGATTTGGAAGCCACCCAACGAGAGGATGTAGAATAGAGAGATTGACAGTGACTGGGCAAGTCACATCTGATTGACAGTGACATAATCAGTAACTTTGACTGTGACATCGCTAGTGACTTAAGGTTAACAGTGATTTTGCTAGTGACCTCACTAACTAGGGATCTAAGCTGGCCCTTGACATGGCTAGTGCCTTGGTCAGTGACATGGCCCGTGACTTGGTCAGTGACATGTGTTCCAAATTTGTAGTTGATCGAACTTCAAAAGTAATTTTTTGGACAATGAATTCAAGCGTAAGACAAAAATGTATGCTCAAACATTAGTAAAAAGATTTTATTGTGATTTCAGCTAGGAAGATTTCAAGTGATTTTAGTCAAAGTACAACCACAACACTTTTTCCAATTAGGACAACCTCCCATAAGCACATTAAACAAAATAAAACATAACCATAACTGGGCCTGAAGACACCTCTCAAAAAAGTTCTCGACAATGAGCGTAAGGACGTAATCGAGCTTGTTCTAACTCTCTTCCAAAAGCCCATACAAGTTCGTCCTACGCAGAAGAGCCTCACCCTCAAAGATACGGCAAGGATTTTTCTCGTCCAGGTAAGAAGTTCTCTAACAGCATTACGGATGCATCCCAAAGCATACTAGGCCCTTCACAACTCCCTCTTGCACCGAACCCATATTCTCCAACAAGCTTCAGCTCAGCATCCAAATGCTCCTTCTCATAAGGACCTCTTGACTTCTCCAAACATGAACAGTTGTCTCATCACTATCCAAAGCCGAGGAAATCACCAATTTCAACCACAAACACAAACAATGAGCATATCATATAACACTTCAATTCACTAAAACAAATTTTAGCTGTACTTGTGTACTACACGGTGGAATAAGATATGATGAGTTTTCTCAAAATTCAAGTAATGGGACAATTACCTTCAGTAAAGAGTAGAGATAAACTGTCAAGAAAATGTAGCTAAGAGCCTGAAGTGCCCTGAACCATCACATCCCTGCTTCCATTATGTTCATTAATTCTACACTATTAAGTGACAAGACTACAGTAGCAACTTGAAATTAAAGCTAATACATATACGACACTACAGCTAAGTAACAAGCTAATGATAAAACCCAGACAAAAAAAAAATAGTCATGAAAGTGTAACCGGACTATCAAGGCGGCATTATGAGGATCTAAGAGAACTTCACACTCCATTTCTTTCTTTACAATCTTAAACAAAGTGGGACAAATAAATGCATATTAGTCCAATGTTAAAGGATGGTCACTTGCAAGTAAACTGGTGTTCAAGATGGCGAAAACTAAAAGCATGAAATGGAGTCTAAAAGGTCCAAAACAAATGGAAGGTGCCATTTTTGCTGTTATGGTTTCCTGAACAAATGAAAAGACAGAGTGGGAAATGATGGTTGAGACTGAGAAATATATAAGTGAAGAAGTAAGATGGGATTTTACTTAGCACAGGAGTTAAATAGATGTTTGGTTTCCCAATTTCCATCGTATAATACTACTCATAAGACTAAGTCAGCCACTAAACAAAAGCTAATAACAACTAATGTATTACCCTTTAACCTTTAGAAGCTTCAGTTTCTCCTCTGATCTTATCAGTAAATAAAAACCAGTTCCTGGAAGATACTATCTTCAAGAAGAGCAAAAAGTCCTATATATTACTGTAACGTTGTACAAAAAGTTAAATTGTGATGCTTAATAATTTGTCTCATTGTGATAAAGTTTTGGTTGAGAAAATAAAGCCATGAACAAGGCAGTTCATATTTCGCTTATCAAGCTTTTAAACATATATCAATCAGTTCTTCACTGTCAAACTAAGCTTGCCTCTGATTCAGGTCAATTTAATTCACAATTCCACAGTTTACGTGGTTTTGCCATTTGAATTAGTGAGTAGGAATTATGGAATTGTTTGAAACCCAAACAGTAGTTGCCAATAAGTGAACATATATGTAAGAGGTATTTTAGGTATTTTATTTTAATAAATAAGGATAGTTTCAGAACACACTTAAAATTTTATAAGTTTTAATTGGGCTGTCCCACCGACACATGTACGTTTGTCTAATATAAGAATTTCTTGTTTGGGTAACGGGAAAGAGAGAGAGAGAGAAATGATAGTTTCGAAACACACTTAAAATTTTATAAGTTTTAATTAGGCTACCCCACCGCCACGTGTATGTTTGTCTAATATAAGAATTTCTCGTTTGGGTAACAGGAAAAGAGAGAGAGAGAGAGTTTTGTAATTACGCTTAATTTTGCAGTTGTTAAGGGGTGACCTTAATTATCATGGGGTATTTTTATCAAATCCCCACAAATGGAAGCAAATTTTTTTTTAATAATGTTTAATCAATAGAAAATCCCAAATGATCAAAACTTGATTGAATATCAACACCCATTTGCTTGAATAGATCTATCACACAATCTTTGTGAAAAACTTCCCATACTATGAACAAAAAATGTTTTTAATGTGACAATAAACAACAATGAAAAAATTGTGATTTCTATCAATTTAGGGTAAAGGGGTTGAAACCTCGTTCTGAATTCATACTCTCCGATGAGATATTAAAAGAAATTAATATTATAGTTTGCATGAGTTTTGGTTACATAAACTAATCAAGCATTTTAACTACCGTTACATAATGATGAATAGAGTACTAGAATCAAAACCAATCCAATTACTATGAAAATAAGTACTCTAATAGTAATATTGATTGTATCTGTACATGGTACTCAGTTCAGCTAATATCATATAAAATTTCTATCTTAAATAATAGACAATGTATGTCGTAATAAACAAACAGACTATCCAAGAATAATTCGAGCATGCTATTTAGTGGTCGACGCAATTTGACCGCTGGCGTGGCGTGCAGACCCAAAATAAAGTAGCCAAAACCGGAATTAAGCATATTCGGATGGTAGTCCAAAAAGCGGGATTGCACTTGCAACACCGAACCAACCGTTCAGACTCCGCCACGTGTTCGCCGCCACCCTTTTCGTCACATTTATAACTTGGCAAATATAAGCGGCGACGCGACCCCTCCGCTCTTCAGATTCGTTAAAACACGTCTCCAACTCCTCCTCCTCCTCCTCCTCTCACAACATTCTAATCCTTCGTCGTCTGCAACCTACCCAAGTAAGCTCTCTCTCTCTCTCTCTCTCTCTCTCTCTCTCTCTCTCTCTCTAATCTCTCTTTGGATTTTGGTTTCCCAATCGGAGCTGTATTTCCGGTTTTTCCGTTTGAGAAAAAAAAAAAACTTATCTTTAAGCTTTGGGGCTTCATTAAAAAAAAGAACCCGTTTTTAGATCTGGGGGGTTGTTTTTGTTTCTGCGTTTGCGTTTGCTGAACATCGCAGACGCGAAAATAAAAAACCCAATTGATGATGGAATTCGTTTAAATCTGTGTTTGCTCTGGCGGCCTTTACCACATTAGCTTGAAATTCAAAACCTTTTTGGCTTCTTCGAGTCTCTGATTGGCTTTTGTGCGATCTTCTTTTGGGTTCTTATTGTAATTTCGCTTTGTTTTACTTTTTTTTCTTTTTATTGGGTTGGTTTTTGTTTCTGGGTATTGAATTGTGTTGTTGATTGCATCCAATAGCATCTGCATTATTCCTTCCTGAAATTTAATTTAATTTAATTTAATTATAGGAAAATCTGGATTAGAAAGGGAAAAGGTTGGTAAAAGAATTAACCTTTGCTATTTGCGAATTGGAATTGGTTTATAGAAATAGAGTATTATCTGCATAATATAACTGGTAGTTTATTGTGCTTGGATTTTTTATTGTGCTTGTGTTTGCTTGGTGAGAGTGTGTTATGATGATGGAGAAGTTGTTGCATTTGTCACTGTGCTAACGTAGTTTGTTGTATTGGATATTGAACACAGGTCTGATAGCTTGATCCTTCATGAATTCAAGAGCTACTGAAGCATCCGTGTTTCCTTGTCAGTCGGGAAACAAGAACAACCTCTTCTTCATCTGGATTTTGTTCTGTCTATTGCCGAGATTCTTGGGAACCCCGTTTGCATTTGTTAACTTCCTCTTGGTTAAGGCAATTGACAGGAGTCCTTCTGCACTAGTCTAGGCGACTGTTGCATAGATCAATTTCTTTTCAGCACTGGTCTTGGAGTTTTGGGTTCAACGGTTGGTGCAGGGATCGATTCAGCTGCCTTCTGCAGTTAGCATTCCTGCTTTAAACTCGATAATGGTTTTATCGAAGCTACCTGATTCGTCCAAGACCCGCAAGTGCAATCCAGTTCAGACCCAGTTGCTTTTTCCAATGGGCCAGATGGATGCTGTTGTGTCCGATCACGTTGAGCTTGACTTTTCAGATGTATTTGGTCCTGTACCAGTCAATGCCCCTGTAGACTCGGCTAATTCTGCCTCTGTTGAAGATGGCGCTGACCATATATATGATGATCCTGTCGTCATTCACAACCGATCACATTCTTTGGTCGGTCCTTCATCGTATGTAAGCCATTCATTGAAGCTCAGCAAACTCACTATTCATGACACAGAAGATTCAGTGGATCTGGTAGAGTGTCTCCATGAAGATACCGTGAAAGAATCTCAGGAACCTTTTATTGGTGATGTTGTCCTTGGAAAACCTCTACAAGTTGTTGAGGAGAATTCCATGAAGACTGAGAGTGTAGGCATTGAAGATTTTGAGGTTTTGAAGGTTGTTGGGCAGGGTGCATTTGCAAAAGTATATCAGGTGAGGAAGAAGGGGACATCAGAAATATATGCTATGAAGGTCATGCGAAAGGATAAGATTATGGAGAAGAACCATGCTGAATACATGAAAGCTGAGAGGGATATATTAACAAAAGTTGATCATCCGTTCATTATCCAGCTTAGATACTCATTCCAAGTAATTCTTCCTCCTGACTCTGGAAGTTTTCTATTCCAACTTTCCTTTTCTGTAATGTTCTTGGTCAAAAGATACTGTAGTGATACATTGCTGATTTTGCAACTTTAATGACATTGCATAATGTATTAACTTGGTTTAATCATCATGCAGACCAAATACAGACTTTATCTCGTGCTGGATTTTGTCAATGGAGGTCACCTTTTCTTTCAGCTCTACCACCATGGCCTTTTCAGGTAACAAAGGTTTTGGAGTTCCATCGTTTTGAGCTCTAGTGCAGACACTAATGTTTACACTTCTCTTATTTCCAGGGAAGAGCTGGCACGAATATATGCTGCGGAGATTGTTTCTGCTGTATCTCACCTCCATGCAAATGGCATAATGCATAGGGATCTTAAACCTGAAAATATCTTATTGGATGCAGATGGCCATGTATACCTCCTTTTCTCACTCTCTTATGTTGATTGTTGTTTGTTTAATTGCTCCAAAGAAGTGTAACTGACAACATGATCACTGATTTGTTAAATAGGCCATGTTGACTGATTTTGGGCTTGCAAAGAAATTTGACGAAAATACAAGATCTAATTCTCTATGTGGAACTGTAGAATACATGGCACCTGAAATAATTCAGGGAAAGGGCCATGATAAGGCAGCAGATTGGTGGAGTGTGGGAGTTCTATTGTTTGAGATGCTTACTGGAAAGGTATGCAGTTTACTGATATTGCTTACATGTCAGACTGGTGTGTGTGTGTTTATAAAGGGCCATGACAAGGCAGCAGATTGGTGCAGTTTATTGTATATGTTATATATAATGTGTCTCTGGTGTGTCTTGCTTCTGTAGCCTCCTTTTACGGGGAACCGTCAGAAAATTCAACAGAAGATAGTTAAGGACAAAGTCAAGTTGCCAACCTTTTTAACAAGTGAAGCACATTCTCTGGTGAAAGCGGTAAATATCCTCTGTTCTAATATTTATAATCTACTTTGGTTTTTTTGGGTCTAAACACTTTTAAACCAGTTAATGAACCTTTTAGTCTTGGGGTTACTCTAACGTCTTTATGGCAGTACATACTGAATTATATGATATGTTTTCATTCTATATTCATCTATGCATCCAATATAATGGTAAGCACGGGACAATCTTGGATCTCAGTCAACACCTCACTAATTTCAAAATGAAGGATATCTAGATATGAGAAGGCCAATGCCTTTTCTTTTGATGGGTCAAGACTGAAGAATAATGCTGATCCTCGAGTGTTTGCGCCTTCTCATTTCATGTTTACAATTGGCTATGAAACTTACTTAGCCTGGTTATGTTTTCAGCTATTAGAGAAGGACACCAGCAAGCGCCTGGGTTGTGGACCTCTGGGAAGTGATGAAATCAAGCGCCACAAATGGTTCAAGCCAATTAATTGGAAGAAATTGGATGCTCGCGAAATCCAACCAAGCTTCCGACCTGATGTTGCTGGGCAGCACTGCATCGCCAACTTTGAGAAATGCTGGACTGACATGCCACTTGTGGACTCCCCAGCTGCTAGTCCGAATGCTTCTGGAAACCCGTTCTCAGGCTTTAGTTATGTTAGGCCTGCGGTCTCTTTTCTTCAGAACTAGATCCCCATGTACCGAGTTCGGTTGTCTCCCTGATGCAAGCTTTTTTATCCATGTTTTCCTTTTCCTCTCATGGACGAATTTGATTATAACAAACTCTGTATGCAGTAATAAAGAGATTCACTTCTTTGATATGAAGATTCTTATTTTTTATTTTTATTTTTATGTTTTTGTTTTGGTAGTATTGTAAGGGGAGGGGAAACCCACATATGGATAAATCATCGTACACGTGTCAAAATGCTAGCCTTTGCTGACAGTTATACTGGTTCTCCACAAAACAAAAGCAAAACTAGTTCACCACATAACTTCCATAACAACCCGCAGCCATGGCTTATCTGCCCTCTCCAAGCTTAACTACACTTAAACACAATCCCAAACCTTTATTTTACTCTCCATTAAAACCCAATTCACTTGACAATCTCTGCTTCTTCACAAACCAATTCAAGGTTCACCGACATAGGTGTAATGCATTCTTCGGCGACATCCCTGGAAATGTGTTGGAGAACACTCTTCATTTGGAGCAGTTTCCTCCTTTTCAATATGGGATCATGGAGTTTCAGAAAGTTACAGAGGACCTATCAGAGACACAGAAATGGGGGTTTCTGGTTTTTGCTGGGATAACGTGGATATACTTAACTGCAAGGCCAGGTATTCTCTTAGGTGCCATTGATGCATACCTTCTTGCTCCTCTGCAACTGGCTTTGGATAGTTTGGCTGGAAGGAGAAGATTGAAGATGACTGATTTTGTGATTGGGGACAAGTTGGGAGAAGGGTCTTTCGGCGTTGTTTATTCTGGGGCCATTGTTCCAAAGAATATGAATGTTGAGGAGAGAGTGCAGAAGAGAGGAAGGGGAAAAGCTTTGCAGTTGGATCAGAGGTTTAAGGATAAGGTCATCCTCAAGAAGGTAACTAACTATGATTATTGCTAGGTCTATATCGCTTTTCACATGATATGAAAGTGGGCTTCTCTCTGATGAGTTGGTTATTTGAGATATGCAGGTGAAGGTTGGAATGCAGGGGGCAGAAGAATGTGGCGAATTCGAGGAGTGGTTCAACTACAGGCTGTCTAGAGCAGCACCTGAAACATGTGCTGCTTTTCTGGGAAGTTTTGTTGCTGATAAAACAAGTTCACAGTTTACAAAGGGTGGAAAGTGGCTTGTTTGGAAATTTGAGGTACTCAAACACATTTGGGGATCACTTGCTTAATAATCTAAAGCCTTTTTCTCTATATTCAGCTTCTATAGATCAGTCATAAAGGATGATGCTTTATCAGTTTATATGATGATTAAGAACTCGTTGCTATTTTATACCTTGAAATCTTTGATCAAGTTCTTGTATTTAAATGCTCACTTAAGGATGAACCATCCCTCACACTAATTGTAGGGATGTCAATTTGACAGGGAAACCAAACTCTTGCTGACTACATGACAGATCGGAAATTCCCTTTTAACTTAGAGTCTGTCATGTTTGGACGTGTCTTGCAAGATGTAGACTCTGTCAAGCGCAGTGCCCTGATCATCAAGCAAATAATGCGTCAGATTATTACTTCGCTCAAGAAAATCCATGACACAGGCATTGTTCACCGGGATATAAAGCCAGCAAACTTGGTAGTGACAAAAAAGGGAAAGATCAAGCTCATAGATTTTGGGGCAGCTACTGACCTCCGGATTGGAAAGAACTTTGTTCCAAACCGAGGCCTGCTTGACCCTGACTTCTGTCCTCCTGAACTGTATGTGCTCCCAGAGGAAACACCGGTGCCTCCTCCAGAACCTATTGCTGCAGTTCTTTCTCCGATTCTTTGGCAGGTACTAAAGTTTTAGCTTTTTTGTTTCTTTGATGCTAAACCTTGAAACAAAGAAGTGCTGCTTTTTAGGAGATAGTTGGGATATGTATAGGAAATGTGTTTATTTGTTGAAGAGGTTGCGATTATTGTTGCAGCTGAACAGTCCTGATCTTTTTGATATGTATTCTGCTGGTATCATACTATTGCAAATGGCAGTACCATCCTTAAGGTCTTCAGCAGGCTTGAAGAATTTTAATGGGGAGATAAAAAGATTTGGATATGACTTGAATGAATGGAGGGAGTCTACTCGCTTGAGGCCTGACTTATCACTTCTTGATCTCGATTCGGGTAGAGGATGGGATCTGGCTACAAAGCTGGTTTCAGAGAGAGGTAGCCTAAGAAGGGGGAGATTATCAGCGGCAGCTGCTTTGAGGCATCCTTACTTCTTTTTAGCTGGTGACCAGGCAGCTGCAGTTCTTTCAAAATTAAGTTTTTCCAAATAGTGAGCAGCCTCAACATGTGAGTAATGCCCTCAGAGAATTTCATATAAGTAGATTTGGTTAAACTAAATCTAGTCTGCCATTGCATACGTTATAATCAGTTGGTCCAATATGCATGTTCAAACAGTATTTGAATTTGGTTCATCATCCAGATCACAATGAATATTTTTCTTAAATATGATTACTAATGGGATGAAATATAAATCCATTGAGTTCCTTTTTCCCCTCTTTTCCTTTGTTACAGCAACTCAAAAATGGAGAGGCCCATGGACATGGAATGCTTTGTGCCTGCCAGTATATGACTGTTGCCATTTTTGCTCCAGGTGACTTGGGAACTTCGCTTCCAATTTACCACTACTTCATCAGATGCAATTACAAGAGATTACAGTTTTATTAAATGTTTTTTGTACAGATTATATAGGAGAGGAGGTTTATACACACTCTCAAGCCCACTCTGTTAATTCACTTTACAGTATTCTTTTGATCTTTTCCTCTTTGTATCAGAAAGCTCATTTGTGCCATGAAGAAGTAACAAAAAATCAATTGATTTATAGTGATCAAACGCCAGTAATATTTCTACATATACCTATATGGAATATGACAAAAATCACAGTTTGACCATATTTTCTATGGTTTCTACACTGTTTGGCAAGGACACCAGTGTAAATCCATATTTGCAGTCTGTTACATGTTATCTGATACATAACCACTTACGGAAGTAGCTCGTTATATACATGAACATCATCGTATTAATTACATACCAAGCAAGTGATCCCAGAATGCTTAATCCCGTGCACCAGTAGAGCATCACTGATGGGGAAGACCCATCAAGAAACCATTCTGGTGCTGGTCCTGGTATTACTGCAGAAGTTAATGAGTAATGTCCAAGCCAAAAAATCGAATCCATAATCTGAAGAGGGCTACCTTAAACCTCAAATGGAACCATATGCACGCATGAGATAACTGAATTGCTGATACACCCTGAAACAAGAGCTATCTTCTAAAGCTTCCTTTTCCGAGACCTTTCAGTGATCCACCACATCAGAAAAACCCAAAAACTATTTATTTTGCTGCTTAGAGCTGATACAACTGCTAGAATGTAGGCTTTGGCAGTGGCCGGCCAGCTCATGTTTACTCTTCAATACTGATGGTTGAAAATATATCATGGGTCATGTCACAGTGTCAGCACCAGCCGTTAAGCCAAATGCCTCTCTTTGTGACTGACGCTTACAAGTTCAGAAAAGAAAAGCCACAAAGTATACTGACAAGTGAAGCTCATATTTCGTAACCAAGGAGTAAAGTCTAAGCCGGCACAAGAGACACAGTAAGAAGTGGTTCTCCAAATCTTTTCTGTTACTTTAGCTGGGTGAATCTTCATGTTCTATCATATATACAGAACATTTGACATAGATCATAGACAAATTGACAGATGAAAACACATAAAATTACGGATCATCCCGGTATAGAAACTCTAGCGGACTCCTCTTCCTGCAACCTCATTTGCATTTCCAAGCACATTTTGAGTTGAAGATGGCCAATCTTCTGGAGTGAAGGAGTATGATGTTTGATGTTGAAGGAGCTTTCGAGAGCAATCGCATACCTGTCATCCATGTAATCTGTTCCTTCAGGGAAGAGCTGCAACAAAACACTCCCACCTCCAGTACTTCCTCCTTTCTGTTCCTTAAACATATTACTTATGGGATGAAATCATAAAACCGTTGAGGAACTCTTGTCTTGTGTTACAGCAACTCAATAATGGAGAGGCTCACAGACTTGCAAGGGCTTGCACCTACCAGTTTAGTACTGTTACTATTTTTGCTCCAGGGGACTTAGGAACTTCGCTTCCAATTTACCACTTCTTCAGATGCAATTACAAGAGATTACAGTTCTGTTATATGTCTTTCGTACAGATGATATAGTATAGGAGGTTTATACTTTATACACAACCCTAATCCCATTTATTAATTCACTTTACACTATTTCTTTTGCTCTTTTTGTAGCAAAAACTCATTTATGCCATGAAGAAGTAACAACCTTATTTATCAGTGATCAAACAGTTGTAAATTTTTTACATAAATGTCTATGGAATATGCTGGAAATCACAGTTTGACCATATGGTCCATATTTACTTGGTTGGAACTGTTTGACAACAACTCCAGTTTGTAAGTCCATATTTGCAGACTATTACAGGTTATCTGATACATGTTGGATATTATGTTAGATATCAGCCCACTAATATCCTAATTTCCTAACTACACTGATTCAACTATAATCGCATAAAGATGAACACTGAACACAGATGCACAGAAGAAAAGATACAAGAGAGAAAGTTGAGAGAATGGCTAGACGTTGCAGCCTTTCCTTTTCTATTCCTCAGTTTCAGATCTACAGTCTCATGTTCATGTATATAACCCTAATGCAACAACCAAGGTGCAATCTCAGCCATACATGTGGCATTTGATCAGACCAGACACCTTGGCCACATAATCTAAAATACTATTACAATAGAACATGAAGTAATTTAGCATTTCAACAACCACTTACGAAAGTAGCTAGTTAAATACATGAACATCATAGTAACAATTATGTAATAAGCAAGTGATCCCAGAATGCCTAATCCCTTGCAGCAGTAGCGCATCACTGATGGTGAAGACTCATCAAGCATCCATTCTGGTACTGGTCCTGGTAATACTTCAGCAGATAATAAGTAATTTCCAATCCATAATCTGAAAATGGCTCCTCTTACCCTCAAATGTAACAATTTGCATGAAAGCGAAAAGTAAATTGCTGATACACACCATGCGACGAGAGTTATATCATAAAGCTTCCCTTTCCGAGACCTTTCTGTGAACCACCACATCAGGAAAACCCAAAAACTATTCAGTTTGCTGCTTAGAGCAGATACCACTGACAGGATGAAGCCTTTGCTCAGGCCAAGCAAGCTCATGTTTACTCTATCATTTGATGATTGAATTTTTTTTATGGAATATGGCATGAGCAACAGCGATGAAACCAAATATATCTCTTTGTTACTAACGGTCAACAGTTGAGAAAAGCCACAAAGAATATTGACAAGAGCATATTTAGTAACTAAGAGGAAATGCCTAAAAGCGCCCAAGTGATAACTCATGAAAGGTCCAAATCTTTTATTTTATTTTAACTGGGTAAATCTTCAAGTTTTGTCATGTACAGATGAACACACATTTCATACATAGACAAATCGACAGCAAGGAATGGACAGTGGAAAACACACAACATTACAGGTCATCGTTGTATAGGAACTCTAGCGGACTCTTCTTCCTGCAACCCCATTTGCATTTCCAAGCACATCTGGAGTTGAAGAGGGCAAGTCTTGTGGAGTGAAGGGCTATGATGTTTGATGTCGAAGGAGATTTCGAGAGAACAATTGCATAGCCGTCATCCATGTAATCTGTTCCTTCAGGGAAGAGCTGCCACAAAAGACTCCCAGCTCCACTCCCTCCTTTCTTAGTGGAGTTCAAGAGGATCTTGTACACACTGTTGATTAGAGTGTCTCTAAATGAGACATTGTAGCCAGGGTCTTTCGTAGACACACCAAACTCAGCAAACACAACAGGCATTCCAAGATAATTCTCCGCATCATCAATGTGAGCTTTTATCCATGACTCGGTGAATTGAAGATGGACATCAGAAATTGATTGCGAAATCCTTCATCAAGGAAATTATATTAGCTTTAAGTTAAATAATAGTATTGTAAACAAAGAGTTTGGGGAGTTACCAAGAGTCTGCATAGATATGAACAGAAGCAAAATCAACACCCAAGACCTGGTGGTTCCTTATGAAATCAGTTCCAACTTGTTGAGCGTATGTGTTAGGATTGAACTGAACTCTGTTAAGTGTTGAGGGGCCATAAAATCCTTCCAAACCAATTTCCACAAGGTGCTTTGGATCCACACTCTTAACGAAAACTGCCATTTCTTGTATCCATTCCTAGAAAACACACAATATTGCTTGAACTACAAGAACATGATTTGTTAATTTAAGTAAGACTTTTGGGGAAAACAAACCTGCAGTTTATCACCGGAAGGATCTGAAGTGCATCGAGGTTCATTCATCAGTTCCCAAGCAAAAACAGTGGGATCATCCTTGTAAGTTATGTTGGTGAGGGTATTCACTCGATTAAGCACCGTCTGCAGAATCAAAATATCAATGCATAATTTGCATATTGTGGAAACAATCTCTGAAATTGTATGAACACAACAAACTTTTAAGTACAATGGTTTAACTTGCCTTAACATGGGCCTTGTAGTAGCTTTTGAGTGTTGGATGAGCGAAGAAGTCGTCATCCGATGTCAAGTTCAGGCCAGCTGTTTTTCCCCATTTGACATATTGTGGTTTTCCACCAAATGCATCCCAGTTGTTAGTCAATGACAATATGAGTCTGATCTTGTACTTCTTTGCTTCACTTATCACAAAATCCAGAGCCTGCAACTCATTACATGAAATTCACGTTAAAACTCATTTATTCACAAGCATTGATTCACAAATAAAAAAAAGTTAGAATTTGCCTTGAAAACTTCTTCATCATAAACTCCTGGAGATTTCTGAAGAGCTCGCCACTGGCCGTCGTTAAATGCCCAAGTTCTACAAATAGTTAGTCCCACTGAAGCTGCCTGTTTGAACACATCAGTGACCTTTCCTCTTGTGGACTGATCGGCAGCAAAAACCATTAACCAGTAAGTGTTGAATCCATTCACATAGAAAGGCTGATCATTCACTACAAATTGGTTCCCTTTCCTCTGCACCATTGCCCATTCTTCATCTTCCATGCCATTCATCTCATCAATCCTACATAGAACCAACCATTAATCTTTATACTGAAGAAAATTAAATGATATTCTCATGGACACATACATACCAATTAGTTGTGCTTGGATATGCTAAATGATCTTTGGCTTCCTCAACCATGGTCTCCAATTGCCCAACTCCACTGGCAGCACAGAAAGTAGATATCAAAGTCATGAAAATGGTGGTCACTACAAGAATGTTCTGTAAAACCAACTTTGTTCTGTGGGTATCCATGGTGTTGAATTTGTAAGACAATGCATGTTGATTCTCTTGGACTAGGTATTTATATCAATGGAAGCCTATAGTTTCTTGAATTGGGCTACTACTGAAACTATGGTACACTCGAGAAAAAGTGTTGTTGGAGATTATCACATTTCAAACTTTGAAGGGAAGGCAAAATTGCTTCTTTCCTGATCTGCCATTTCCTTCCCCTTGAGATCTGATTCATCCATACATTTTCATGTGTAAGAGTAAAGTTGCAGCTAGTGTCAGAACTAAGTAACTTTCTCAACTGGGTCCTACAAAGCAGTGACAAACTGACAATTATTAAAGACTGAAATTGAGACAGTTATCTGCATTTTTATGGTTTTGTTTAGAAAACCAGTTACCGTCGGTAATAGCTCAGACGTCTAGATCATTACACGTTTATGGTGCAATTTGATCGATCATTAAGAGAAGCCTTGAAGTAAATTGGTTCATTATATATGCATAGTATGAGGGAAGCAAAGTTGAAATAAACAGCAAGCCTGACCTTTTCCGCTCAAACTTGATACATTAAGAAGAAGCCTTGACGTAGATTGGTTCATTCTATATACATGGTATGAGAAAAGCAAAGTTGAAAGAAACAGCAAGCCTTACCTTTTCCACTCAAACTTGATAATTATCTTCCCCAGTCAATGGAAGATAAAGAGAGCAAGAGGAAGCAGAGACGAAAGTTGATGTGGTTGTTTTTTGTTTTTTTGGTTACAGATGTGGTTGTTTTGTTTTGCCCACCGGGAAGGTATCTTTGCTCTTTTTTATCTATATACTCGTTTTTGGTAAAGAAGAAAAAGACTGAATATTTGTGCTGTTTGGTGTGTAAGTTAAAGAAATGGGGGGATATGGGTATTTACTATTTCCAAGGACCTGATTTTGAACTCGGGGAACCTTACAAAATCACGATCTTCAGGTATCCATTGCTTCTATTTCGGGTCTCAGACGAAATGACTTTATAAAAGCCAAAACCAGAGTACATAAGCGTTTGTTGGTTCACACATTGGACAACAATGCAAGATTAAAAGCAATTAGAATCCTATGACAAGGTTGATGAATCGGTCATCCTGTATTAACCATCTCCATTTCAGTAACACTACTAACTATTTCCAAGTGACTAGGAACCAAGGATAACCCAGTATCCCAATTACATTCCCACAAAATCTTCAGAACTGCCACCTCGATCTCAAAGCCATCTTGGTTGAAATAGGGATGCTCCATTACTTTTCGCGCTGTGATTCTTTGAGCAGAATCATATGTGAGCATTTCTGCAATGTCCAAAAAGTAATACAGCATTAGATTCATTTTGGAGAGACATAATCAGAGTAACCATGAACACAACCAGCAACAGTTTAACATCATCACCTAACAAACAAGCATATGACAGTGATATACTAGCAAGTACCAATTCCAGTCTGAATAAAGAGCATATATGGATCAAATGTGAGAGAATCAGTATTCATTACAGTCAACGCTAGCATTCTGTTGTTTAGCTATAGGAGAGTTTGCTTAACAAATCATATAGTGACTGAATCAGACTACATATCACAAAAACACAGCTAGAAGTGTTCAAAGTCCACTATTTCCTAGCAAAGATGAGAAATGATAAATGACATTGCAAACTTCTTCTTCTTTTTTTGGGAAGAAAATGACATTGCAAACTGACATCCGCTCGGAAAAAAAAAGATTGAGAACATGAATTGAGGTATTCATCAATCTTAAATCAAGCAGGTTGAATGTTTGGTTTTTTTTTTTTTTTTTTTTTTTTTTTTTTTTTTTTCAGTTAATAGAAACAAAAATGAAGAACATGATACAGGGTCAAGACTCAAGACATCCACTGATCCACCCAGCAATCTGATAACAAAAAGTAGGGTAACATCCATTATAGGTGCTGCATAAGTACTAAGCTAAAGCAAAGCTGGCCTCTCCAATAAGCAAAAATGGCGTGAATAGGAACAAATTCTAAAGTCTAAAACTATCGATATACAACTGCCATCACCCCTATCCAGCTATCCATCTTCCCAGCTGCGTAACACTATAACTGCCTCAAGTCTCTCACGCAATAAGGCAGTATTACATCACCCCTCACTGGTCATCTTGTCTCAAACACACACATTCAACTGAAAAATGACTAGTTGCAGAAAACTCACAGACAAAAGGTCAAACTCCGGCAGGATCTTTGCTCCTTTCCAGCATTCCTAGCACATTGCATCATTCCCATAAATAAAAAAATAAAAATAAAATTGTAAATTTGACAAATGAGTGGTCACCTGAAAGTGGATTTCAACACCTCCTCAAAACAGAAAATTCCCAGTAACCATCTTCAAGAACAGAAATTCAAAGTCGCACCACTACATAAATTCAAGAACAGAAATTCAAAGATGATCTAGGCAGCCAGGTAAGGTGTCCCACGTTCCCAATACTTTGGACTGACGCCAATTCAAGCAAACCCCATTTGTCTGTGTACTTGTAATTAACATAGCAAAGCTAACCTGAAAACATTGCATATAGGTAGCTAATCAAACCAGAACTTACAGAAGCAAACCCAATTATTTGTGTGTGAAGTTCGGAACAAATACTCCATAGAGGTAGCTGCTGATAGTTGTCACTTGTCAGCTAACCTCAAATCTAACGCAGCCCAACAACACGTACTATCCCAGTGAATATTTAAAGGTGCTCATATGTAATACTAAGGCGGAGGGAATAAACAAGTAATGGTTTTATTTTCTTTCGGACAAGAACCCATCATAAATAATGAACATATGGAACCTAATCTGGCTGTAAATGAAATGCCCCAAATAGTATACCATGCTTCAGTAGGTATGCAAGATAGAACAGGTACCTTACTAAAATTTAACTTTCTCCGACACATGAGAATCGACCTTCCACCGTGAAACTGAAAGTACAGTTCAATTTCTCCCGCGCCATCCAAATTTTTTTGGGCCAAAATGCTAGGATATGTTTACTAACTTAGAATAAGAAGAGTTATTTTATTTCAAAGGAGAATGGCTTCTAATAGAATTAGAAGCCATTGTCTTTTGGATAAAGACAGCTCAAAATGAATATTTTATTTTTTTCTACGTCTTACTAGATAGAGAAACTCGTATAAAATTTCTTAACTCGAGACTTTAGAGGCAAATGCTTAACGCGATTTCACTCAAGTAAATAAATCAAGACTGGTTGGACCACCATACCCTGTCGAACAAAACTTCACTCGTACATAAATTAATGACTTGTTATGTTATGCTTAATTATAAGAAGGATTTTGAACGAATTTAATGTAATATTCGAAGATCCCACACGTATTACGTACAAATTGTTCCTTTTTTCAACTTGTCACTCTAGCTGAATGTACAAAATTGTTCTACACGAACTTCACCATAGCGTTTCGATCAGCAAACAGGTCGTCACCTTTCGTTTACGTATGATCTTTCGATGTCATCGTGGATAATTCTTCCGAGAGAATTGAAATATCATTAAGAAGGATTTCATCTCACTTGTGACTATTTTTCCAAAGCTCCAAACACACACTCCACAGGGTGTCAGTTTATACATCTCGGCAACAAAAACAGAAAAACTGTAAGACTTGTATTCTTCAAGGATAGGAGTCGAGTTGTATTAAGGAGTGTGGCTGCGTCCTTAAAATGTTACATAGACCATATGTTGATAAAACTATATGTCACTGGGTACCTACTAGGTGAATGTCAGTTCGTCTGAGGTGTGAAAAAAGGATATGCAAGCATGTAACAGTAATCTTGAAACAACATAACTGGGATGTAGCAATTTCGATGCCCAAGTCCTGACTATGTTGCATATAGTAAGTACACTGTAACCATCAACTTCATCGCATATATTCGTGTTGTGTTAACAAGTCGTGTATATGTACATTTATCATTGTTGGCAGACGCAGACCCATGATTTTGTCTACACGGAGGTGTAATGCATGCAAAACTAAACTCGACAACACACGGATAAAATGGAAAATGAGAGCTAAGAGCGTTGGAAAATTCTCGAAATCATATCCATGTACAATGGTGTTATAGCAGATGAATAATGGATGCACCTGGTGATAAACTGTGGGTTTGCTTGTGTGATATAAACCATGTCATGTGCTCTGATGTTAGAAAGTAATTATCAACTTAGCAGTATATACAGATACTTGGTAGTATACTTGAGTTGAGATCTCATATACTGCTACTTGGCAATCTTTTAACTATATTAGAATATGTCACAGCCTTGTAGTTCAAGAATATCTTATGCCGTTAGGAGGGGTACAAAAGGGTCGAACAGCAAGGTCACGAGCTATGAGGGCTTTGAAAAGCCAACTCGAAAGCTTCTTTTGGCAGGGAATGAAGGTGGATAACCTTAGAGTTGAAGGCAGATTTGGAAGAGGCATATGTGAGAACTTGCCTAGGATTTGTAAGTGGATAACCCGAGAGTTAAAAGGCAGATTTGTAAGAGAAAATTGTAATGAGGATCTTGCTACCGAGTGATCCAGGTCTAAGGCCGGAGCCAATGAGGTTGTTAAGGAACCTAAGGGTGACTAAAGTTAGAGTGAGAAGGTGAATATTGCTAAGAACAGTCTTCCAGGGACAGCGATATCCTTAGACTCCCTGAATAGTACCAATACTCTACCAACCACTACAATATATTCTGCACTGCTAATAAAGTTGAAAAAATAAAGGACTGCATTTAATAAGTCATTCACCATGAACCAACAACATTCAGGCATCTTCTCAGGAGAAGTAGAACTGATGATGGGTCAGCAGTATTTAATTGACAACTTGAATCCAAACCAGTTATGACAACTGAGAAAATGCATATCCAACCAGCACAAGATGGACCACAAGTCCACAACAAAAATTCTAGCAAAAAATGGACCAGAACAGAATTCTGTATCTCAATATGGCCTCATATAACCTAATTCAAGCAAAGCACCTACGTATAAAACAATTCTAGATTCTAGCACGTTATACAGTCAAAGTCAGCTTCTGTGATCAGGTCTGAAGAGGACCATAGCAACAATTCTAGCATGGCATAGCTGGTCAATTTACAGAGAGGATCCATAAATCACTTTTTACCTTATCAACAATGGAATAGATTTCAGCCATTCCACCACTTTCCGCCGGTCCAATCACTTTGATACCATGTTGTCGAATTGACTCTATAGACTTCTTTGTGATGGTATTTTTCCATGTCATGTAGGTCATTGCCGGCGCAACAAATAACGGTTTTCCACAGTCCCATGCACGTACAATATCAGTGAGAAGGTTGTCACAAAGACCTGCATCAATCTACATGAAAGTGAAGAAAACTTGATGTTAACTAAATAAATATATCCAATGAAACCAGATTATCTGTAAAAGAATGCAACATCACGTCATATAAGCAGAGAGAAGCACAGGAAGTAGATAAAGAAAGCAATCTTGAGATTTTGGTACAATATCTAAGCTACAAACAAAGCTCCCACCATATACATGGCAGTAGCTAATGGCGCCAAATTTACCATCCCAAAATGTTCTATCAGCACAGCAAATTTCAATGATGTCTCGGCATTACAAGGGAGATTTTCTAATCCATTTGATATTCAAGATTGCGGACAACTTTCCTTCAACATATAAACTTAACTTTTTATGTAGTATGGTAGAAATTCAATACTTTACCTTGCTTAGAGTGTTTGCTGACAATGGAGCAATGACTAATGCATCAGCCCAAGCAGCAAGATGCCTATGAAGCACAGGGTCATGGAAACTTTTCCAATCATCCTTAATGAGTAAACTTACCCCCACGGGCATCGCTACGTGTTCAACGTATTTGAAACCGTCGGGTGTGCCTACAGCTTTTACTTCTGCCCAATTAAGAAAACTTCGGCACAATCTCGGAAAATCCAGTGCAGCGGCACACCCGCAAGCACCGAGAACAATCCGGGGTTTTCTGTGAACAGGGGTTATGCTTCCGGCCATGATCACCTTCAGAGGATACAAAACCTGTTATTAGACATAAAATCGCAGATTCCTACAAGATCAAAACCCTTTAAAACAAAAGGAAATCAGGGTATACAGTAAACCTTGATCAAGAACACAGAAATGGCACAGAGAGACGGAATTGTTTTTGTCTTGCGAATTGGGAATGCAGGGTGCGAATTAACAAATTCTACTTTAATTGGTTTCCACTTGTAAATAACAATTTTTGGGTTTTCTAAAAATCGTCCTATTGTGAATTTCAAAAAAAAAAAAAATCGTCCTATTGTGTTGAGGTCGAATTTGGGATTTTGGATTTTGGATCCAATTTAGGATCCACGAAAAGCTACAAATTTGCCTCAGATTGTCAGGGTGAGTGAGTTGTGTAATATATTTCAAATATTCTTATTTGCTATAAAAAAAAACAGTGAATAGTTAGATTTTAGCTATTTACGAAATATGTTATGTGCAGGATCAGTGTTTGACTAGTCATGGAACATGTGAATTTCTTAATTGGTTATGCCAAGGTAAGGATGTGTCACACGGTGGTAGATGGCTAGGGAATAATGAGGACGAGCTCGTCTTCAGGTGCGATCATGAGGTCGTTGGTGCTGTAGAGGCTGCTAGCTAAGTTCAATGTCAGGGCTCATCATGGCAATTCGTTTCTCAAGGCAGGTTTGGATATTTAAGTCAATTTTTTCGGTCGGGATGGTTAATGTGGCAGTGGGCATGTTGCTACTAGGGCTAGCACGGTCCCAGACCGGCACTGCTTGAGACCGAGACCGACAGTCTTACTTCGGGCCAAGCTTGCAATTGCATAGAATATGGACCGGCCTAAACCTGGACAGGGAAAAAACAGGCCAGTTTTTTCAGGCTTCTGGTTCCTATCAATCTTTGCAGCACTGCTGTATTTTGCTGCTTGGCTGCTTATGTTTAGGCAAAGCAAGGCTACAAATACCACTCTGCAATTTGCACAAGCTATGTTTGACCGGCCCATTATAGATCTTGGAAGAAGATAAGTTTGTTCCCACATAAACCGATCTTCTCCCAAAATGCAAAACGCTCCATCCCTTTCCTCTCCTCCTTTACAACCTCACATCCACCAGATCCATATCCAAATCCACCTCCATCCCTAAAAAATTGGACCAAGTCCACGCCAATTACATGGAAATCGAGAAGAAGATTCAGAAAGAAAAAAAGTCCTCTAACTCCAGGGTCTATTGCTGGTTGACCTGAAAAGCCCTCCTCCAAATCGAGCAGGAGAAGTTAGCCATCACCAACGTGGGTCTCCAGCGATGCAGATCTAGTCGATTGGCGCCTTTTGAAGATATGGAGGATCAAGATGGGGTTAGAAGAAGAAGGGGCTGTGCACTGAGGAAGAAGAAGGGGAAGAGAAAAAGAAACTAACGAAGAAGAAGGAGAAACCGAGAAAGAGAAAAAAGGAGACTATGAGTAATTGAAGAGCCAAATGAGTGAATTACGCTGGGTAAAAAAGAAAGAAGGAAATATTAACTAATACTTCGGGCCCAACGGGCTTTTACATATTTCAGAATCCAGGCCCGGGATCGGATCGGGTGTAAAATTGTTTGGACCGAACAGGTCCGATTTAGCATTTTTTTTTTTACAAAACCCGGACCAAACCGGCCAGGTCGGGCCTATATTTTGGGCTAACGGTTTTTTTTTGCCCACCCCTAGTTGCTACTGGGTCTGTTAACAACGGCAATCAACTTGGTGGCACTGCAAACACAACTAGGGTTTGGCCGGTTGATGGGCTTGGGCTACTTGTCATTAATCTTGGGCATAGGGCGTTGTACTTGGCCTTGTTCTTTTTCCTCGTTCATTGTAGGCGTCTACACCTGGAGGTTCCCTAGAGTTACCCCCTCTCTGTAGAGAGGTCCTAGGATGCAAAAATAAGTTAGGGCTATTCCTTGACTTTGTCAGCTTTAGCCCAACTAGTGTCTGGTACTGGTTACTTGGAGCTTATTCTAATAGTGACATTTTATCAGACTTTTTTAGAGTAGATTGTCCGATAACTTAATATTAACGTAGTCTCCAGAGGGTGAGTCGTTGTGTAATGTTTGTTTAATTGCTTATATCTTCTTTTCATTGAATGGACACCCACAAGGAAAAAAAAAAAAAACATTCCTTTAGCGCAATATTATTTTCTCACTGAAATGTATGTTGAGACCTTCAGTACGTCAGTTGTGTGACTGTGTCAAAGACTTAATTAAAGCTAACATCTATGGTCGTTTATGATTTTAACTTATTTTCAAAAGACCCGCTTTATTAGAGTTTCAATCACTTATATATTAAACCCTCTCCTCCTCCTCTTCAGCTCTCTGTGTTTCTCTTAAATGGAACAAATGGCATCCATGCTTGAAGAGAAATTGACGGATGACAACTGGGATGAATACCTCATTACTTCACTTTCTAGAGATTTAGGGCATGTCCAAATTCTCCCTTCGAATGTATTACCCCGAAGCTTATCCTCACCCCAATGGAGCAGAGATCTGAGGACGCAGATTTTCACATGGTTTGATGAGGTTAGATTCTGGTCTTATTATAATAACTGCTTGTTGTTTTAGTTTAGGAGACGACTTTAAATTCCTAAATTTATAGCACATTGTTCGCGGAAGATCATTGATCTTCCTTCTTTATAGGGATGAGGTCCCCGACTGTTTATTTATTTATTTTTTCTTCCAAGGATGGGTTTTTCTTCTCTACACAAACTGGTGTCCTTTTTCTTCACTTGTTCTCTAAGTTTTCAAGCATAAAGATGTAATCTTTTTGTTTTGTTATGAGGATGGACAGATCTTACAGTTTAACTTGAGTGCTCTTAAGCAAAGAGATGCATAAACAGAACAACCGAAAGTCACTGGTTTTTGCCATAGCTTAGAATTTAGGAAAGGTCAAGACTTGGGACCACAGCCCCTTTTCTTTTTTATTACTCCCTCTCACAATTTGGAGGAGCCAATAATTCCTCCATAATCCGCATCGCCCATAATTGAATATTGCTTATGATATTCTGTTTTCATATATTCCTGTTTGATGAATTTTTATTTAATCTCTGTTACTTATTCAGATGAGGAAGAAGGAAGAGTACCCTATTGGGAGACAAACTGTCTATTTGGCTATGAATTTCTATGACAGATATTGCTCAACAGTATTGGTATGTATTAAGACTTGTATATATCCATGGTATGTGTTCCATTAATTCGATTGTATTTTATTTGCTTATGTGTTATTCTTGGTTTGTAGATTCCTGAAACAGTGGATGATGCTTTGAAGAAGAGGCTTTACACAATTGGGAAAGTGAGCTTAGCATTGGCTTCAAAGTTGCAGGAGGAGAAGGCAGTTCCATTTGAAGAATGCACATCTGATTCAATGTCAGTCTATGACATCGAGCAAGTGGAATTTATTCTCTTGAAGGCGCTCAAGTTTGAAATGAAGTCAATTACTCCATTCCACTACCTGGAACATATGGTCACCATCTTCAGAGATAATTTCAATGAATATCAGATGAGGGAAGAGGAGATAGATATACTACTTTCAAATCTCAAAGATGAAATTGGACAATTGGTGCTTGATATGAACTGTGGTAACATTTATGTTGCATGGCTTCAATTAATTATGTCAATTAATATAGATGGTCATTATTATTTACTAATTGATTTTTGTTTGATGTAGAGGGCACTTTGTTGAATCGCAGACCTTTTATCATAGCTGCTGTAGCAACTATAAAGGTACTAGAATCACTGATTTCTCCATCTATATCAGCACCGAAGATCCTATCTATGAAGTTATTTGAAGATGTGAGTCAACTAATTAACCCATGGTCACTAGTTGATTTCTCAAATATGTGAAGCTTGTGTGTGTGTTTGTGTGATCACTGAGTCTTGTTGTTGGTCTTGTGTCGCAGGATATGGAGGTAGTGGAAAAAAATCAGAGAAAGCAGAAACTAAAAACTGAGCTTGCTTCCCTTGTCGAGGCCTATGAAAGTAGAAAAAGAAAGAGAACTGATCCAGAGTAGACTTCTAGCTGTTGCCTCTTTATCATGAACAAAAAGCAGATGGAGTAGTTTCGGATTTTAAATTTTATTTGCACGAGTACATTTCATGCCTCTGAGGCACTGAACAAGTTGCTTGAGGATAATTTCTGAACTTGCAACCTTATTTTTGCTCAACTATCTCACGAGGTAGAAAAGGGGAGAGGGCCATTAGAAGGGCTGAATGGTTGGGTAGAAACGTCAAAGGTGCATTTTTGCCTACCTAAGTGCTCGAACATGCATGTTGTTGTGTGAGAGGTTACTTCGTATGTTTTATGCTGCTTTGTAAGGAACCTTGTAATGTTTCAGAGAATGCTTTTTGGTACAGGAGATTAACTTGCTTTGTGTCACCTAGTGTTGTGCTTTTTTTTTCTTTTCTTTTTTTTCTCTACATGCCTGTATTTATGCTGTCAAGTTTGATATGAATTAACTTTGAAGACTTTCTGGCTTGTTCTTCAAAATGAATCCAGATTTCTAGAGAGGGTTCCTTGCCTAAAATAAAGTCCATTCCAGAGAGGCATGTTACATTTGACAAGTCCCACTTTCCCATCAAACATGGACCTCCATTATCTTCAACACCTGATCGATAGCCCATCTTACCTTACACAGCTTACTCCCCTGCAACCATCCAACATCACCAGTTCCATCTTCACCACACCCTTCATTCCCTTCCTCACCTAATCCTAACACCCCCTTTCTCTTTCCCCAAACAACAAAACACCATCTTTACAATTCAATCCCTGGCTGTCGCCACATGCTCCAAGCCTAATTCTCCCCTGCTATATCAGCTGCTCACCTCTTTTCATTAAGGTAAACAAAAGCATTACATTTTTACTCTTCTACTTAGATGTGTTATCGAAGCACGAAGTTCACCTTCTTATTGTCAATTCCTTAATTCACAACGGAGCACACCGAAGGTTGGAAGTTCATTGTGATCCCTCAAGACTCTTTTCCTCCTCCCAAACCAAAACATGCACCAATTCTTGAGGCCAAGCAGTATAGCAATCCATACCAACCTATAGACCAAGAGTTGGAGCTGTACAATACCTAACTTGGACAATGGTTCTCTGCCGATGGGCTTCTCAACATGTGCAATCCACTTGCAGCTCATCTAGTTGCAGTCAAACGAATCTTGAGAAATCTAATGACCACTCCATCTCTCAGTTTCTAGCACACCAAAGAACCCTACTACTTCTCTTTTCAAATGCATTTGGGAGAGGATGTCATATTGATAAAACGATTAATATATAACAGGGTTCTCTGTAAACTTTCAAAAAGAATCTGGTACTTTGTTGGACCATATAGATGATCTCTTCAGCTACGTGGTTATGTCATTTGCTATAACAACTAGACGTTTTTCTGCCTTTGCCTCTTTTACTTCGCTTTGATAATATAGGTACGTGTTGTTATTGCTGATCCTGTCCTTCACTTGTATCTAATCTATCACTTCATATCCATTGCTCATCTTCCTTGCGTTTACGCATCAGCTTGCTAGCTGACATCTTTACTAAAGCCTTGCCCATCCACCCGGAGATTTAAGCTGCATTATACCAATCTAACTGCTCCTCAGCCCGGGATCATGCATGACAGTATTGAAAATTTGAAGATAGCTTCACTACAAGAATGTTCTGGCCTGATTAGCTAGAAAGTTTTGAAGCAACTAATACTGCAGGCGTTTAGAGTGTTCTCTAAACCAATGTACCAAAAAAAAAAGGGTCCATGACCATCAGCCCCAAAATTGGGAAATTTTGGCCCAATTACCCCAGAAAGAAAAAACTGTTCCCACTAACCCAAACGTGAGTGAAAAAGACAATTTTACCCACTTCAACTGCTTTATGGCGGTTCGTTTTCCACCATTTTTCAGTTTCAAAAAAAAAAAATATAACGCGCTCTCTCTCTCGCTCTCGATCTCTCTCTCGCACTCGCTCTCGCTCTCTCTCTCACTCTCGATTCGCAGTTTCTCCACCAACTCTGCTATCTAGACCAACTCCGGCGGCGATTCAACTTTCTCCGGCGTCGATTCAACTTTCTGCAGAGTCGATTCAACTTTCTCCGGCTTCGGTATTATAAAAAGTGAGTGGAAATCTCTTTTCCGTTTCAGATTCTTTACCTTTCTGTGAGATTGAACTTGTTCATAGCCTAGGTTTGGTTAATCGAGTGGGCAAATGAGAAAAATAGTATTTTCATGTTTCAAAATTAGAAAAATCTAGGATTTCCATTTCAAATCTATTACAAATTCATGTTTTATGTTAACCGGGGACACAAAAATTGAAAAATGTGAAAATGAACATGTATTGTGAGCTTATTTCAGGGCAATAGACGTCTATTGACCCAAAACAGAAGCCTGTATTGGGGACCAATAGACGTCTATTGGTCCCCAATACAGGCTTCTGTTGTTGGCCAATAGATGTATATTGCCCCGAAAGAACCTTCTGTTTTTGGATAATAGATGTCTATTGGGGCAATAGACGTCTATTGGTCCCCAATACAGGCTTCTGTTGTTGGCCAATAGATGTATATTGCCCCGAAAGAACCTTCTGTTTTTGGATAATAGATGTCTATTGGTCCCCAATACATGCTTCTGTTGTTGGCCAATAGATGTATATTGCCCCGAAAGAACCTTCTGTTTTTGGATAATAGATGTCTATTGGGGCAATAGACGTCTATTGGTCCCCAATACAGGCTTCTGTTGTTGGCCAATAGATGTATATTGCCCCGAAAGAACCTTCTGTTTCGGGACAATAGATGTCTATTGGGGCAATAGACGTCTATTATGCCAAAACAGATGCCTCTATTGGGGGCCAATAGACATCTATTGCCCCAATAGAAGCTTCTGTTGGAGATTATATATCTCTATTAGGGACCAATACATGTCTATTGGTCCCCAATAGAGGCTATTGTTTTGGGATAATAGATGTTTAATGGGGTTCAGTAATTGAATGTGGATGTGCAATAATGAATTGTTCTTCTTTCCTTTACTAGCAGAATGCCAAGAACCAAACGACCACAATTCAGCTGCATCTTTGAAGAAAATATGGACGAAACACAAAGATCAGAAGAACAAACACTTCGGCAAAGGATGGAAGTGATAAAGTCTAGGAAGTCATCACGAAGAAAAGAAGAAACTTCTAGTAATGACGAAGAAGTAGAAGAAGAAGGAGAAGAAACAGAGGAGGAAGAAGAAGTACAAGAAGAAGGAGAAGAAACAGAGGAACAAGAAGAAGGAGAAGAAGAAGGAGAAGAAGAAGAAGAAGAAGAAGAAGAAGAAGAAGAAGAAGAGAAGGAGGAAGAGGAGGAGGAGGATGATGACCGAGAAACAACACAAAGGTTTTATGTGCAGACAAGGAGTCGAAGGAGCAAAAAGAAACAAGAGTATGATGAAGACGAGGCCGAACAGCCAACGAAAAAGAAGATCAAACGGGAAAAGTCAAACAGGAAAGAGGAAAAGACCAAGAAAGGGGAAAGGAGGAACACAAAGACAACAGAAAAGGCTAAGATCCAGTGGAAGCAACAGAAATGCACTCTAAGTGCTTTCTGGAGATTGATTGACACATATAGAGAGAAAATACCTAAAGGGGCTTGGGATATTTTGAGTACTACTGTATTTTGGGGGATGATCAGACCATTCTATGAGAAGAAGCTTACAGAAACTCAGCTCCACAAACATGAGGCCGACTTGGAGATTATACTGAAGTACTTTGATGTTAAAAAAGCCAAGTTTGTGTTTGGGGAGACAGAAATGGAAATAACATTGCAGGACATAAATGAATTGTTTGATCTGCCAACAACTGGTATTGAATGGGACCTGAGCAAGAAGGTGCTCAAGGAGGAATGGAAGGCATCTTCGATATTTGACGTCAACATGAGGAAAGAAACAGTAATAAAACCTGATCTGGAAAACACACTCAGCAAGGAGCTCGGCAAGAAGAAGAACGTTGATCCTAAGATAATTGCGGCACTGCTTATCATGTACCTCTTCAATGCATTCTTCTTCAGCAGGACATCGACAACCTTGACATGGGACCTCATCAACGCTTGTGAAGACATAGATAACATAAACAGTTTCAATTGGGCCAAGATGGTACTAGATTTTCTGCTGGATGGCCTTCAGAGGTACCGAAAAGATCATCCAACGACTCTTTCTGGCTGCCTCATTCTCATATATGTAAGTACAATACTAATTTTCTGGTCTATTGCCCCCCAATAGATGTCTACTGCCCCCCAATACAGGGGTTAATACGTGTCTATTGGGGGGCAATAGACACGTATTGTTTGACTGTTATTCATTTACTGACAAATATAATTTTGGTAACAGTATTGGTTCTTGGAGAAGACCAAGATCAGAAACTGGATTCCAGGAATGGAGGATGAGAAACCGAGATTTGTGAGGTGGTCGATAAAGGAGCTGTTCAACCTGCAGAAGCTCCATCAGAATCCAGACTGGCCAGAGGAGTTGATAAAAGAAGGGCCTTGGTTAGAACATTACTACATCAACTTGTCAGATACGGAGGAGGAGCAAGAAACACCAAGTTTCAACAACTGGGTAAGTTAGCAATTAAAGTGGAATTGAACAAATGGTCTATTGGGGGGCAATAGACATCTATTGGCCCCCAATACTGGGTTCAGAAGGTGTCTATTGGGGACCAATAGACATCTATTGCCCCCCAATAGACATTAGTGGTTTTTTCTGTTTTTTTTTATTCAATTGTTGTTTTATTGGTTACAGGTTCCCCAAGCGAGCCAAGACAAGGAAGAGGAGACCATAAGGCTTACTGGTAACATGAAAGTTCTGCTAAAAGAAATGGATAGAGTGATTGAAGACAATGGTGAAAAACAGGAAATGGAGAAGCAAATGAAGAAACTATTGGAAGCAAATGAGGGACTTGCAAACCATATTAGGGAGCTTTGGAAAAAGGTTACTGTTGCTGATGAGAAAATTGAGAGTATGGAGAAAAAAATGACTGAGGTGATGCAGGAAAACAGATCACACCAGAACCACATAAAAGCTCTGAAGAAATGTTTGGCGAAAGCAACCAGCAGGGACCCTGACCTGAAAAGCAGTGAGCAACAAAATAATCAACAAGAGATGGTGCAGGTGTTGACCGAGAAAGATCACAGGAAGGAATCTACGCAGAATATGACACTCAAACACCAGTCAACGAAGAACCAAGGGCAGCAGATCTAATTGATGCATCTCCAATATCTTACAAGAGTCCAGAACGGGAAGTGTTTGAGGATACACATTTGGACACACTAAATGAGATGGAATCAGAAAAAATAGATCAACTTGTGTCGAAAATACTGGAAGCAGCTGAGACGGTTGAAATGCCTGAGGCAGGAACAGAAATGGCAGTACCATCGGTCCCCACGGAGAAGAAAACGGTTGACATGCATTCAATCGAGAGGAATGTGAAAGTAAAAAAGAGAAAGGCAGCTGTGAAGAACAAGAACGATGACTTTGAGTATGACACACCGGAGATCCTGAAGACTTATGAAAAGAGAAGAAAGACTGCTGCACAGGAACAGCCAAAGGAGAAAAAGAAAGCACAACCGAAGCCGCCAACAAAAATTCAGAAAGGAAAAGAAGTGCAGCACCAAATACAAATAAAAGAGGTGAATTGTGAGAAGTACACATGGAAAACATTAAAGCCTGAACTAGCAAGACACTACCAGCAATTCTTTGAGATGGTGGATGACAATACGTGAGTGTATAGCATAACTTTCAAACCATGAATACTTCACAAACCCATATTAACTACATATTTTTCTGTTTACGCAGATATGTCTACTGGAGAAGTGAAAATGGAATACTAGGGGTAACCAGGGGAGACATGAAGATTATCGTAGAAGAGAAAGATCTGGATGTTAATGTAAGAAGCTTAACCTGTTTGTTTTTATGTGACCCAAATAGACGTATATTGCCCCCCAATAGACGTCTATTGGCCCCCAATATGGCTATTTTGGGGGGCAATATGTAATGTTCTTCACATATATAATACTAACTGAAAATCAAATTAAACAATTGCAGGTGGTCAAGGCTTACACTGAAATGTTGCAGAAGGAAATGAAAGAAACGAACACTCAGATTGGATTACTAAACATCGAAGCAGCGGTAAGCAACGAAACAAAACTAGCAGCTCGCGCTGCACCACATCCGAAAAACATATTTAAGTAAACAATTCAATGCTTTCATATGTGTTTACTCTTTGTGCAGTTTTACGCAGTTCAACACGAAAGGAAACTAGCGGATTTCAAAAAAGAAGGCAAGAACATTCTCAAAGACGACTTCAAAGGCCACGATATTGAAATAGAGTTATTCCTGATTGAAGAACTGTGGAGTAAGTTCAGCTACCCCAAGGTGATTATCCCAATACACCATTACTACAGCCAGCACTACACACTGCTTGTCATCGACAATGAGAAAAAACAGTTTGTTCACATGAACTCTATGCTGCCACCAAAGAAGGAATGGACAAAAGATAACCAATATTACAACAACGCAAACTGGGTGGTAAGTAACCATATAAAAAAAAATTGTTTATTTTTCAAATGGTGGAATTTGGAAAGTTTGTTGATGCTTTATATATCTGCATTTAAACAGGTTAAGCACATAAGGAGGTTCATACACGACGTGAAGGTGACAGGGACAATATTTCCAGATGACAGCCAGGATCAAGAGAACACGAGAGAGAAGTGCAAAGGTGAGGACAGTAAAGGAGAACTTGTCACTGAGGTTGAAGAAATGACACCAAGAGAGAAAGAGGTCACAAGGTGGATCTTGGATAATCAAATCGGGGAAAATGACTATGAGCTTGTAGAAGATTTGAACTGCCCTCAGCAGAAATCCTGTTCGTAAGTGCCTCAAAATCCTTTACTCTTTATTTTTGATATAAAAGAAGACAGTTTTTTTGATAAATTTGTGCAAATTGTCTGTCTATTGCCCCCCAATAGGTGTCTATTGGGGGGCAATAGAAACTCTCTTTATGGATCTGTCCCTGAAATTTTTGCTTTACAGGGATGACTGTGGGCCGTTTATGATCCATTTCATGGAAAGCATAGTTCACGGAGTACAACCCAGCAAGAAGAAAGGCAATGACATGAGGAAAACAATTCTTGAGAGGTTTGCAAAGGAGGAAAGTGCTTGGAGTGTCGAAAAATACCTTGCTGAAACTGCAGATGCTGTAGGAGAGCCAAAAAAGTAGAAAATGAATATTTTAAGTAGTTACTTTCTGTTGAACTTACTTTGATTTGGAATAATTTCGGATGATTTGACATCTTTTCAATTTAATTTCTGTCAACTTGAAAGAATTTATCTTCATTTACTATGGTTGCGCATTGGACACAGGTTGATATTCAAGTTACAGGCCCTATTAAAAACCTGATGCCTTGACTCCTTAGAAACCAGGTTGTATTGGGGGGCAATAGAGGTCTATTGGCCCCCAATAGAGCTTGGTTAGAGGGTCAGAAAGTAACACAAGTAGAATATTCAAACTACATTTGAATATGCAAGTGTTAAAAATTCACAACTGTGAAACAACAAACCTCAAACATTCAGGTTCCATTGTGTGCCGAAAAGCTATATTGCACCCAAATAGACATTTAATGTAGGGTCACATCACAGTGGAAAAAATGAATCAATTTATCAGTCAGCAACAAAACTGAAGTACCAATCAATGTCAATAATCTTTGACACCAAAGAATGTTAAACTGACCCTGGATAAAATCATCTATTGCCCCCCAATAGCCTGTTACTGCCCCCCAATACAGCCAGTCAGAATTAATGCTAAAACAATTGACAGCTTTACATTCAAATTCAAATAGGTTCAGTGCAGGTCTTCTTGTTATGCTGTCCCATTTTGCCACATCGGCCGCAACGAATGAGCTTCTTTTCACACTCTCCTCTAGACTTGAACATCTTGAGCCTAGGCCTCCCGGGAGGCCTTTTTGCATTTGGAGGAAGTATGTAGTCATTACTTGCAGTTTCAGAAGAAGCCATATCAACATTAGATATTGGATAAATTGGAAAATCATAACACTTCTTGTAATAATCAACATAAAAATACTTATCCATAAAAGCATAAACATCCAATGACGCAGCTTGAATTGCAGCAAGACCGTGGCAGCAAGGGAAGCAGTTAATCTCCCATTTTTTACATGTGCACGAAGGAGTTCCAAGGTCCACAACATAAGAATACTTTGATCTAACCTCATAAACATTTGTATGGGAGTAATGCACATTGAAACGGCAAGCTTTCTCCATACCTTCTTTCAAACGACCCTCCATAACAGGAGTAAGTTGCGAGGTCCAAAGCTGTGCCTCGTCTCTCCTCTCACCCATCATCTGCATCACCCTAATCCGAGTCTGATCAAGCATAGTGTACACTGGCATCTCCCGTTCAACAGCAAACCAAGCATTAAAAGATTCAGCTATACTATTAGCCATAATTCCATAACGGCATCCAGGGAAAAATGCACGGCACCAATTTTGAACAGGCAGATCAGCAAGAAACGGATCTATAATATCAGCACCACCAGCTTCTCTCAACTCTCTCAAATGAAAACGATATTCCTTTTCAGTGCATGAATATGCCAACTCAAAAAACTTCTTTTTAACATCATCTTTCAAAACAGAAGAGCCTTTGCCGTTGTATTTAGTCATAAGGTTATGCGCCAAGTGCTTGTAACAGAAAAGATGAGGATTACCAGGAAATATCTTGTCGAAAGCACTCAACAGTCCAACACCGCGATCACTAATAAAAGTGATCTTTCTACCTTGAGGTTCCAGCAAGTTCTTCAAGTGTTGGAAGAAAAAGGACCAATTAGCATCAGTCTCAGAATCACAGACACACATTGCAAGAGGAAAGAAACCTACAGAAAACAGGAAAAAAAAGTGAGTATATTGGGGGGCAATAGACGTCTATTGGGGGACAATACACGATTGCAGTGTGCGCTGCACCGCCAGAGGGAGCGTGGCGCAACACATTTTCAACAAAAAAAATTAAAAAAAAAACAACAATAAACATAATAGAAACAAAAAGGGAAGAGAAATCAGAAGAAAAGGAACGTGTATTGGGGGAAAATAGACGTCTATTGGGGGACAATACACGATTGCAGCGTGCCGCTGCACCGCCAGAGGGAGCGTGCCGCAACACATTTTCAACAAAAATACCAATAAAAATCATAGACATGAGAAAAATACCATGATTTCTATTCTTTCCGGTTGCACAAAGTATCTGCCCTTGTAGACACTCTTCCCAAAAGTCCAATCGACATACAAGATGGGAAGACAGAATTCAAAGCCACGAACACAGCCCGCATAAGCTAGGAAAAGCCTCTGGAACCGATTACTCGATGAATCAACTTCCAAAACAAAAGAAGATCCCGGGTTCGTCTCAAATACAGCTTCCCTATACCATGTTAACATGTTAAACGAATCAGCCTCAGAACCATAAATCATTTCCCTAGCCTTCTGCTTTGCTTTCCAAGCAACCTTGTATGATATATCAAACCCATAAGCTGACTTGAACTTGCTGATAATTTCCCTTGGCTTCAATGACAAGTTATAGCTAATGTCCTCTTCAATACATGACTTGACAATTTTCGATCCCAAAAGCTCATGTTTTTGTTTTCGAAGAACACCTTTGCAAGAGTGGACATTGTCCAACTCACCAATAATAAAGCAACCATTTGCAGGCAAAACATAACCACGGACATTCCACTGACATCCTTCGGTTCCCCAATTAGAACAAACTGCATGAATTCTGTCCCAGTCATTTCTAATAAATACAAAGCTGAACCCAACTTCAATAGCATACTTTCTGAGCTTGTCTCGAAACTCGGGGGAACCGCCACAAAATTTCTGCCCTACACATTGAATGTAACTAGACCACTCATTTGACAAGTAAGACTTTTGAACTTCAGTCCTAAATGCCTCAGTGAGGTAATCATCTTCATCCACAATACCAGAGCAGCTATCTTCAAATGAAACAGAAGCTTTTTTGCTGCAAATTACACTATTCTTCAACACCATAATATCAACACAATCCAACTTGTAATCTTGGCACCGCTAAACAGCATCTTGAAATCATCATCATTGCGAAGAAAAAAATAGCGCATCCAGGAAGTGAATAATGAAGCTCAATATCATCAGTTGCAGAAAACTTGAACCGTTCACAAATGTATTCAAACAAATGAGCATAGCTCATATATTGATTAATACAAAACATGAAACTTTGTCCAGAATGAGTGCACTTAACAGCTAAGGAAGCATCCATAGTCCTGTATATAAAAAAACAACAATAATAAATAAAAAAAATAAAAAATCAAACCATTATTACCCCCCAATAGACACATACTGACCCCCAATAGATGGGACTCAGATAAAATGTCTTTTCAAAACAGAAACAAGTTACTATAAACACGTACTACTGAACTTCAGTAACAACTAAGAGTATCAAAAAAGAAGAAAAGCAGCTTTTTCAATCCTCTATTGGCCCCCAGTATGGGTCTACTGGGGGGCAATATACGGTTCACAAAGACCAAAATCATGTCAGAAACTACCAAATCACATCATTATCAACACCGTGAACAACAATTCATCCAAAAAAAAGAAGAAAAGCAGCTATGTAAACCAATATTGACTGGCAATAGACGATTAACAAATACCAGAATACATTGAACCGTTTCAAAACAGAATCAGAACAAACTTACCACACAGAAACAGATTAAACTCACATTCAAAAAATCAGCCTCAGACTCAATCGAGATGAATAGCAAACAAGGATACAAAAAAAAAAAATCGAAGAAGCGGAATTGAAATCGTTTCAAACCGAGCTGCAGCATGGTTGAAATCCAAAGCGACATTGCTTCTTTCTCTCTCCATTGCGAGCTTCTCTCTCTATCGCACCAGAACCAGAGCTTCTCTCTCTATCGCACCAGAACCAGAGCTTCTCTCTCTAAGCAGAAGTTCTCTATATTCGTTACCTCGGGATTTGAAACTGGGGCTGAAAGACTAGGTCGTTAACAAAAGGGTAAAAAGGTGAACAAAAATATATTAAAATACAAATGTTGGGTAAAAAGAAATAGATCCTTAGAGTGTTTAGAGTAGATGGGAATTAAAAAAAGTTGCTGGGGTAAGTGGGAACATTGACTATAAAATTAGGGTAAATGGACAAAAACCCAAAAAAAAAATCTTTGAAGCCAAAGGGAGGGAAACACTTTGAATTGTCGTCGTTTGGCGCTCGGGTTAAGGGCAGTTTGGTCTTTCGAGACTAACGGGTTCCCGACCCACATCCGGGTCATTAATTAGGTCTTGAATACAACAACAAATGAAAGAGATGGACTCGTTCGCCGGAAAGGTCCAGGTTTAGGTTGCGCCGTCATGGAATTAGGGGCGGGAGGAGTAGCAAATACCGTGTGGGAGTTGTACGAGAGTAAGGGGAAGATAGGGAGTGGACGCTACGGAGCTGTGCATGAGGCGGTTCAAAAGGCTACGGGCCAAACTGTGGCCTTGAAGGAATTCGAGCACCCAGGTGATGGGCAAGGCTTCACTCCTGAGATTCTTCGCGAAGTGGCTCTTCTCAAAGACCTGAATCAGTCCAGATATGTTGTAGATCTCATCGACGTTGAGACTCCAAGATCATCGGATACAAGTATCTATCTCGTTTTCGAGTATCTGGACATGAACTTGGGCCACTACATTAGCAAGTTTGAACCGGGATTAATGCCGAGACGGACCATCAAGATGTTTGTGTTTAGTCTCTGCAAGGGGATGGCTCACATTCACTCACATTTTGTGATACATCGAGACCTCAAATCTGACAATCTTTTCGTGGATGAAAAGCGAATGATCCTCAAGATCGGAGATCTTGGAGTTAGTCGCTCCATTACTACCCCGCCACGGCTTTAACACCTGACATGGTCAGCTACCACTATAGGGCTCCTGAAATTTACTTGGGAGGCAGATACGGCCGCCCGGTCGACATGTGGTCTGTAGGATGTATATTCGGTCTGTTCCTCTCTCTCTCTCTCTCTCTCCCTCTCTCTCACTATCTCATGCATGTTTCTCTTTTCTTCCATTAAATTGATTGATGATTCTGTTTTTGAATTGCAGCCGAGATGTTGCTGGGCAAACCTCTATTCTATGGACGTGTTAAGGAACAAGCATTGAGCTCCATTTTCAGGTTCACTCTCTGCTAGCTCTGAGACTTTCTTTGAAATGCAGTAACAAAGTAACTCACTATTATACCTTATGATGGTGCTTGCAGGACTCTAGGAGTACCAACCGAGGAGCAGTGGCCTGATTGCACTACTCTGCCAAATTGGAATCCCGATTGGAATGCACAAGATTCTGGAGGAGGAGCTGTGGGCTTGGAAGGGATAATTCCTGACATTGATGCATATGGACTTGACCTTTTATATGTAGGTGTTCTCACTATTATGTAACTTCCATTAGTCCCAGTATATTTTCCTTGGTTTTTGCCTGGTGTTCCCGAGTAATTACAGTATGCAGGGCTAATTTTCAGTACTAGCAACGATAGTATGCAAACTCAGTTTTCATTTCTCGTCTTTGTTTACAAAATTTTGTGAGTGGAAGTCTGCCAACTTTTTTTATGACCCGAGTGTGGGGTTGCATTGTGGCATTGTGCATTTCTACTTACAAGTCTAATAGTGTCGTAACATTTTTGACATGCAGAAAATGCTAACCTATGATCCGGCAAAAAGAATCACGGCTAAACAAGCAATGAAACATCCCTATTTTGACCGAGAACGAGAAACTTTTGAAGACTGGGCTTTCTGAGGAATTGTTTGATAGGTAATTTGTCAACCTGTTGAACTGTTGTATTTGATTATCATTCTGATTCAGGGTTTGTATCTCCTGGTTGTTCTTCTAGCAGCCACTTTATCAAACATGTTTCTTCAATAGTATATCTATGTTCTTGGCTTATTAAACTATTTTTGTTTTCAAGTTATTGGCAGTCTGCAAGGTTAGTAGTTTTCATTTGTCATCTTTAGAAATTGTGGAGTTTGAATGCACCTATACTCCTTGCCGTGTGACATCGGTAGTGTCCGATTGTGGAGTCACATATGGTGAAGTGCTTGCAAGTCTAACAGTGTCTTACCTTTTTGCACTGCAGAGAATGGTCACCTATGATCCTGCAAAATGAATTCCTACCGGAGAAGCTAAGAAATGTCCTCATTGACCAAGAAACTTAAGTTTGAAGACTTGACAGTTTTGAAGAATGGGCGATAGTGTTATAAAAAATAGTTGGTGCGTCAATAGTTCAATACTATTAAAGTAAGAAAGATGTGAACCTGTTCTACTTGTGCTCTCTGATTTTGGATTCTCTATGTTGTTTTTTAACAACTAACAACGACTTTGTTCTAGAAATTCTGAGAAACTTTGTGTTAACCAGTTTAATGTTTTGCTTTCAGGTTTTATGATAGCTTAATTTAACTAACAATTTTTCATAAACCATAGTGACTGCAGGGTTAATATCAGACAATTCTAAGAATTACTATATAGTCAACGTAATTAGGGAATGCAAAAATGACAAAATTCTTCCATCCCTTTTATTTTTTGGTAATATTACCGATGAAAGAACCAATGTATTCCCAACGAAATTCCAGCAAGTCATGAAGCAGCAGCCGTCAGCTTACAAAAGACATATTTAAAGCACATTTTCAAAAAAATAGAAAAGAAAAAAAAAAAGATATATTTCAAACACATGATAAATTGCCCTCCTCTTGCATAGTTCCTACAGTTACTATATACATAAAATCAACTAGTCACTCATTGTGAGTAAAATGATTATAATTAACTATTTCAGAGATGATCACTGGGTGTTATATGTCATCCTAATCTCGAAGCAAACAACCCAACTCGCACCATCTACTCTCAATCAAGTAGTACTCCATCGCTTAGATTAGCTCCTGGTCTTCCAAATTTTAAGCACTGTGAGAGCATCACCTTCTGCAATAAGTAGTGAAACTCCCAATGCTATGCAAAACTGGAGCCTTCAACAGCCTTGTCCAACTCATAATTTACCTCCATTGTTTTCCAAAGCATCATCAAAATTATAGAACAATACCAGGGGACAAAACACAGCCAGGCCAACACTTACAAACCCAAGCTCTAAGAGAAAAAAAACCCATCATCATCAAATGACAATCAGAAAAGATGATGATGATGATGATAAAATTAAAAACTCAGAAAATTAACTAGACAACATGATGGGAGCTGCCATTCTAGAAAAATAAGTAAACAGCCTACTACATGGAATTGAGTGAGGTTATAGATAGTAATCCCGCACGTTCCTCCCTATCATTCTTTCCCAATTGCCTACCAATAATTTTTCCCTATTGCCCCCATTGAATCAACAACTAGAAGCAGAAAGTTAAGGCCTTGAGAGATCCTTGCAAGGGTTATGATCTTCTTCTTCTTCTTTTTTCCTTTGTTTCACCTCTTTCCATAGAAGGCTTCTCATGGGATTTTCAATCCTATTAGCACATTGACCAGATCCCAGATCCCTTTTCATCACACAACTAAATAGCCTTTTGATTTACAATCTAAACCAACGGTATTTACAGACTAGGAGTTCAAGTAGTCTTCCTAATTTGAAGCAAAACAGACACTATACGACATTATATCATCTCACCAAACATCAATCTTCCAATCACCATTCACTCAACAGGCCAATCACTTACAAAGCAACCCATCCAAAACCAAACAACACCTCATAATGGGAGCTGATAAGCAGTGTATGTGTATATATAGCATTTGCTTAATCAATTGTAATGCTTATCAGCTTTCTTGACCAAAAAGATGAAACTTTAGATGTTCTTTTCACTTTCTTGTGTTAAAAAAGTCTCTGTAAACCCTGCTTGTATATCTTTCTTGAACAATTGTGGGGATTTGGTTTTGGCAGAGGTATCCTACAACTTCAAAGTTTGAGCCAATTTAACTTCAACTTCAAATTTGGTTTCTTTTGGGTAATGAAATATATGTTAATCTTGCTCCTTACAAAACCAAATCTAAACTATTTCAGAGGTTCCAAAAAATGCAGATTAAGCCTATACCAACTCCAAATTCGCAAACAATTCGAAGATTTAAACTTCAGCAGTAGAAAAAAATTGCAGATCGACATTGCTGAAAATTGGAAAACTCAAAACAAAAACTGACATGAGAATCATGAGATTAATGAACTTTCTGAGGGTGATTATTCACCATTTGAGCATTCCCCCCTTTGGACGATGAATTGGTGTTACTCTTTAAGAGAGGATCAGAGGGAGAGTGTTTCACTGCGTGGAGGAGAATAGAAGATAGATGGCGCAGAGGCTGTAATTTCTCATAGAGAGTGAGGGTAGTCTCTGGTATTTCAAAATTTTCATCTAATGTTCTGCTGCAGTATTCTTTAAGCAGCTTCCACAAGTAAGTATTGAAGAGCTTCTGCTTCTGGGGTTGGAAGAGCCTCAACTTAATAAAAAAAGCTGCAGATTTTTATTTTACTAAACACCTCTACATCTGCTGCTTAAAAGAAACAATAAGCATAACCAAATGCACCTTGTTTCTGCCTTGGAGGTGTAACAGGTCTCTCTGTCTTCCAGTCAAGTGTGCCTAATGCAGGTTTTGCTACCCATGGAGGTGTAACGAATGAAGACGGTCTTTCTCTCTTCCATGATGATCTTTCTCTCTTCCATGAAGGTATACCATATGAAGCTCTTTCTGTCTGCCATGGAGGTCTTTCTGTCTGCGACACTGGAACTGTACGCTCTGTTAGCTGCACACGACCCTTTGTGTCATCAATATAGTACTTGGCTATTAGCATATCCATTTTCTCTGTGGGTTTTATCCTTGTGGACTTCCCCCTTTCCGCATATGATAGCCTCTCTCTGGCATTGAGAGGGTCAGTCCGTACATCAGCAGGTGCCTAGGATAGAATATCAACCAAAGTTTAAGTTCACAGCATAGTGTTAGTAGAAAGGTATAAAGTCATAGGGAAGGGAATGCATTTAATTACCAGACCCGAATGTGACCAAAGCAATGGAACACCCAGGGAAAAAGTGGAAGGCTGAGTGGACACAACGGAGAAAGTGGGCTCATCGTTCCCGTCAAGCTCATCATTCCAGTCAAGCTTGAACCTCATCCTTTTGCTGGACCGCAGATCTTCTGTTCCATTAGCATCTTGTTTCATTTTACTAGGAACCTTAATAGCTTTAGCACTTTCGACTGTCAAGACCTCTGGCTTGACATTGTTAATAACAACAGTATCAGCTAGCAACAAAGAGAAGCTATGATCCTTTGAATTAGTAAGACCACTCTGACTCTGCAAGTCCTCAAAACCAAGTGACACATTGAACACCATTCCTGCTTTCAGCACAAGGTCATTGTTCGCATTAAGTTTCAACCGGGACTCAACAAGCTCAATACCAATGCCTGTCCCAGCAGATTCTGTCAGATTAGGTACTAACTCAGGAGCCTCCTTCTCCACGACAGAACGAGCTGCTTGATATGCAGAACTAGCTTTGTTCCCGGGCCTCAACTCACTAATGGCTGCATCATGGGCCTTGAGAAGAATTTCATGTGCCTTTCTCTGAAAGGGATTGGGATCAACCAAAAATGTCCTGGCTACATTTGAGCAGTAACTCTTATAACGGGATCCAAAAGCACATATAACCACACTAGCAGAATCATATGAAAGTAACTCATCATTGCCACCAACACCACTCTGAAGAATAGGAGGGTAACAGATACCAACGTTTTCTACATTAATCAGCTTCGCAAAAGCTTTAGAGGGTTCCTGTATAGCCTTCACCATCTCATCCATCAAAAAAGAATGTGTTACCTTCTCACTGTGATTAATAACAAACTCAAGATTTGGAACCACAATATTATTCATGACCTTAGTAGTCAAGAAAGCAGCTCTCTTCACATTCGCAAGCTCCTCATTGTCTTTGACAGACAACAAGTCAGACAACCCATTAGTCACATCACTCATCCGAAAATTTGCATTCTTCAGCTTTTCAGACCAAGATTCAAAAAGAAATCCCTCAGGAACCTCCCCTCCTATGTGCCCCACAACAGGAATTTCATGGCCATCGGCCTTTGCATGAGCGCAAATGTCACGCAATAAATTATCCATCAGAGCAGAGTAGACATCAACGTCTCGTATCACATGCCTCACAATGTCTACACCCACAGCCTTCATTGCAGGCATCCTGAGAAGAGCAGGATTGAAAGAGTCACCTTGGTTGCAGAAGAAATGAATTCTTTTCTTAGTGAACACCATCATTGTCTCTGGAAACTCAAAACCCACCAGCCAAACATTCAATGCCGTAGACTTGCGGTACTGCGGATCCTTCGACGCTGGTAGTTTTCCAATTGCGATAACATCGGAACAACCCCACATATCAGATCGGTGTTTGTTCCAATGCGAATAAAGGGACTTCAATCTCTCACCAAAAATTCTCCTATGCGTGGTGGACATCTGAGCAATACGCGCTGCCGTGTCCATAATAGGAGTCACGCGAGTAGGACGTTTGTAGTTAGTATTTAGAGGAGGATCAACCATAAAGAACTCAGTCCCCTGTATATGAAAAACAATGCAACTAATCAGCTTCAAATGAATAAATTTGCAACCTTCCAAAGTCATCTAGTCATCAGTTCATCACCCACCTTCAGTTTTCCATTCGTAAATCTTTAAATCGAAATCCAAATTAGTTTTTTCCTCCTAACAAAGAAATACTGAACTATTATTCTACGGAAAAGCGCAACAGAAACAGAAAATTTACCTGTCGGTACATTATGACGCTATAGTGCGAAATAGCGCCGTTCCTGATCGCAAATTGGATGGTCGGAGGCTCGGAGAGACCCTAGGCTTGGCGCCAATTTTGCCTGATTTTTCTTCTACATAGATTTGTATCGTAAACAGTCTTCACTTTTGAAGAAGAGAATTGTTGAAGTTTTCACCTTTTAAGTTCTATAGCTTTTACCGGTCACCGTCAGTTGTTTACCTTTTTAACCCTTTGATTCCGGATAATGTTTTAGGGTATCTCCCTTCTCATTTATAATTGAGGATTTATCAACTAAAATTGATTTTCTTTTTTTAAGTAAATAGCCTTTTCTCTCTCTCTCTCTTAAAAAAAAAAAAAAAAAAAAAGAGAATCTAACCTTTCCTTGCTAGAAGGGGATGACGTAATTATATGAAGGAGATGACGTCAATATTGTGAAGGACTATCCATATTTAGATATAATCGTCTATCTATATGAAATTGCACTAAACTGAACACAAATGGTACGTGCAACTAGTGAGCACTTGGGCAATAGAGGTCTGGGCACTTTGTCGTGATGCACATGGAACTGTAATGGTGGCAATGCAACGTGGTTTTACTCATATTATCTTGGAATCGGATGCTAAGGAAATTATCAATGACTTAGGATGTTTGGAGGAAAATTGGTCAGTTGAAGAATTGAGGAAAATTGCTCTTATTGAAGAAGTTAAATCTTTGTTTTGTTTTTTTTTTTTTTTCAGTTTATTGTACTTTTGTCCTACATGATTGTAATCGGGCGGCGCACCTTCTAGCAAGGAATGCGCTTATGGTTCCCGACTTTCATGTTTGGGTCAATGATAATCCTCCATGGCTATCTCGTATTGTAACATCTGATGTATGTTGATTGTTTGTTATCAATGGTAATTCCACATTCTCAAAAAAAAAAAAAAAAACTTATGTGAAGTCTACCAACTTAATTGGAAATCAAGTAAGAAAATTAAGGCAATTGTGTCCTCCCTCTATGTCTTCATGGTAATGTTTTCCCCCTCCTCCAAATTCTCTTCTTTGTAGAAGGATAGATCCAGGGAGATAGTGTCTAGTTTAATTAGACAGTTTTGTTTCATAAGTGTGTATGATTTACGTATTGTTGGCAATTGTGTTCGTTGTCGTATGTTTCTGTTTCACTAGTTGGCTAGTCCGTTCATGTAGGGTTTGCCTCTTTAAATCTATATGAAGTTTATTTTGTTAGAGGTCTGTGCTCGCTACCTCTTTGGTGGTAGTGTTGCACTATTGACTGTCAATTTTTGGAAACCTCTACCTATGGCCTTACCGACATTCAGGTAGTTTTCTTTCCATGTCTCTATTCATTTGTTACTGATCTGTTTGTTTGTCTTTCATTATGGCTTATCTTTGTTGGAATTGCGATGATGATACGGTAGCGGAGAGCTTTGATCATAGTTCATTGCCAAGTAATTGTTCCTTACCTTATTTTTAGCGGTAGAGTTCCAGTTGGCCAGTCTTTACTGGTTTCTTTGTGATGATGCGATGGTCGTAGATGGTTGACGTCAACAGTTTTAGGCAGTTTCTTTTCCTCATATAGGGCAGTGTTTTTCCCATATCAATTTAAATTTAAGGGGCCGTGACCAGTTACCCAATTTTTATCTAAAAATTGTCCACTTGCTCCACTAAGAATTTTTTAACCCCATTTACCCAATCTAACATCTATTGACTGTATTACCATCATATTCTCTCTCTCTCTCTCTCTCTCTCTCTCTCTCTCTCTCTCTCTCTCTCTCTCTCTCTCTCTCTCTCTCTTAGAAGCCTCGATGGACCGAGTGAATCACACCCAAGCCCTCGCCGGAATCCGAATCAGACTCCCATTGCTTCTTCTTCAATCCACTACGATATTCGCTACACCCTTCTTCTTCACTTGGCCACGTCATCTTCATCGACATCATCGTCACCTTCGCCGTCATCGCCGTCGTCCACGATTAGGACTCTCAGTTCCCACCGCATAACCTCGCGCGCCTCCTCGGCACGTCGGGTGTTGTCGTCGTTCTCCTCCTCGCCGTGGACGAGGTCGATCCGCGTCAGAGCTTTCTCCAATGACCAGTCGAAAGAGGCCACCATCAACCGCCGATGAGAAGTCGACATGCACTGCCGATGAGCTCCACCATCAACCTCCTCCCAAATCCAATCGATTATGGAGCTTCAAGGTCCGGCCATTTGCACGTGCAATTTCACAGTTCCGGTAGATCAAACAGCAAATCGCCGGTGCCTCCGTCCCTGGTCCATCAGATCCGGTGCCCAGAGCACCTTTTTTTTTTTGGTATCTGTAATGTATTCATTTTGGTTCACTTTAGGGCAATAATATGATTATTATGAGCCAATAATATGAGTATTAGGGGGGCAATAATATGATTACTGGGGGGGGGGGCAATAATATGATTTTTGGGAGGCAATAATATGATTATTGGGGGGCAATAATATGATTACTGAGGGGTAATAATATGGTTACTGGGTATTATTGGGAGGCAATAAATTCAGATGCCGGAATCCCAACACCAGTCTAGTAGCAGAATTCCGGTCAATCGATCGCCGGATTCCGGTCACCGGTTGCCGGAGTCCGCTGCCGGCCACTAGTCACCAGAGCACAGCATGGTGGATGATGACTTTTCTCTCTAAGTGAGAAAGAATGAGAGGGCAAAAAAGTCTTAAAAATAAATAAAAAGAATTAATTGGATAGTAGGGAAATAATCCCTTAGAGTGTTTTGGGTAAATGGAGTTAAAAAACTGTTAGTGGAGCAAGTGGGCAATTTTGTTGTTAAAATTGGGTAAATGATCATTTTCCCTAAATTTAAACTACGAACTACCTGATTCAGTTTTTATATTTTTTTAATTTTTTTTATTATTATTATCAAATTCCTTACATCTTTGGGCCGTTTGACCATATTGATCTTTTTAATCCCATTACTGCATATGGAGACTCAATTTGATTACATCAACGTCCATGTTAACACCGGAAGGTGTCCCGCTTCATTTGATATGTTTTCATCATGGCTCTAGTCATCTTTACCAAGCGCGAGATGTCTCAATCCGAGACAACAATGGTCAGCTACAGTCTTGGCTCTTATTATGTGGTGTTTTCTCGGTTTAGAGTTTTGTTCTAATGAGTTTTATCTGAACAAAATTTTAATGAGACCATTTTTAGAATAGGTTTGAGAAGAAATGAAGATATTTTTCCACTTCTTTTGATTGATTTATAAGTTCGTTTTTGCGATTGTTGTAGGCAACCGGCCTATTTAGTAGGTAACTGTTTATGTCCTGGCTTTCGCCCTAAGTCGGGTGTACTTATATTTCTTTGTATTATCTCTTGAACTGAATATACTTTCAATCCAAATCTTAAAAAAAGTAAATAACCTCAAAAAATATAAAAATTAAAAAAATCAATTTAATCAGCAAGATCAATTGTTCTGATAAAAAAAAAAGATCAATTGTGACAATTACAAAGTAGAGCGAGGGTTGCACTTCTAAGCTTAGATAATGCTGCTAAAACGCTAGAAACCCAGACGTGAAGATCTGTTTTTTTTTTTTCTTTTTCTTTTCTTTTATTACTTCAGTCAGTGTAAACTCTCGCACTTCTAACCTTACGAAAAAAAGATGTTTTCATTAGAGTGCCACTTAATTAGGACGAGGTTGTGAAAGAGGACTGGAGGACAAGTACCCCTATAATTTGTTAATGACCATCCTGTGATAGTTTGATTGATATTTCTTCCTACCTTTTCAAATCAGGAATGTGCGGAATGGTTCTATTCATCTGCAAGAGCAGGACTGCAATAAAAAATCATGGCATGGGGAGTTTGCAGTCCTCGTGTGCAGCAAGTCATCCAACAGTGAGATTTGTCTAGTGCATTTAGACCAACTCGAAGCATTAGACGCGCGATCGACCACTCTGGTCAGATGTTATATGGGAACATGGACCAAATCCGAGTTTTGAAATTTAGAAAACCATAGACTTCTGCGGTGATACAAGGTATAGAAGAAAGTAACTTTCTATTTGATATTAAAGCATCTCTGAAGTCCAAACACCTAAATTTACAACAGAATCCCAATACTTCCTTAAAGCATGAATAAAATACAAAAATTGGTTGAATTTCCTCTACCTCACCTCCGTATTTAATTGTAATTACGTAAATTTGGTTAAATCGAATATCAAATTTCCACAAGCTAATAATTGCATCACGTATATTCATCATCCCTACAAACTTGAAAGACTCATCATTCCTGGTTTAGCTCTAACCAAATATGTGAATATAATTTCTTTGTCCTTGTTGGTGCGTGACATCCCCAATGAGACCCAAACTCTTCTTTTTCTATTTTCGGTGGTATATAATTTCCAAATATTCCTCATAATATACAGTGAACCCGGCCGACGCTCCCGATTTGAGAACTGAAGGACTCCAACTCTTAACAACCAGGCGAACGGGCCCACAGTGGGCCCAATGGGAACAACCTAGCCAAACGCGTAACGCGCCTTCACCACTAGCCTCACTGATCTGATCTGTCTTCCTATCACCACGCACTTCCGAGTATTGACAAAGGTGGCAACTCCGCAATTACTCTAACGCATGCAAGGTCAAACCCGTCATTTTCAGTTTCACCGCCGCTGAAGTAAGAGAGAAGCATCCGAGTTCACTAGTAACCAACCAGCAATAATATCATATAAATTTGCAAGACGGAGTTAAACTCCATTCTTTAATCTCTGCTCCTTCCACACCTCTCCTCACCCAAATCTTCAGCTGAAAGATCTGTTCTTGCTCAAAAAGGTAAATCCACTTCATCCCCAGTACTCGATCAAAAGCTGATCTCTTTTAGCAAACTAGCCTCAGTTTGATTTATGATTTTTTTTCTGAGTTGCTTTGTTGATTTGAGCTAGAAAGCATAGATCTTTGAGCTGAAATCCAAATTGGGTGTCATGAAGTGTCTCTTGTTTGTTTTTCTTTGCTTTACTTCCGCAATCCATTTCATTCTCGCTGCCAATTACATCCCATCTGAAAAAATCTTGCTAAACTGCGGCGGTCCGCCGGAGTCCACCGATCCCGATGGCCTGAAATGGACATCGGATATCGGCTCCAAGTTTGCCTCCGGCCCAAACTCCACCACTTCCCCTGCTGCAACTCAAGACCCTTCAGTCCCTCAAATTCCTTTCATGACTGCCAGGGTCTTTCATTCTGATTACACTTACAAATTTCCGGTCGCCTCCGGCCGGATGTTTGTTCGTCTTTTCTTTTATCCGGCTTCCTACGCCGGACTCAATGCCTCCGGTGCTGTCTTTTCTGTCATGGTTGAGTCCTATACTGTTCTCAAAAACTTCAGTGTTGTCCAGACCACTGAGGCTTTGGATTATGCTTATGTTACCAAGGAGTTTATTGTCAATGTTGAAGGAGAGTCTCTGGATGTCACTTTTAAGCCCTCTGGTAGTGGCTTGAATGCGTATGCCTTTGTGAATGGGATCGAGATTGTGTCCATGCCAGATATCTATAGTTCTACCGATGGTGCTATGATTGTGGGACAATCGACTCCTTACACCATTGATAATAGCACGGCACTGGAGAATGTTTATCGGTTGAATGTGGGTGGAAAAGATATATCGCCGAGTCAGGATACTGGTCTGCTTAGGTCTTGGTATGATGACACTCCTTATCTGTTTGGAGCAGCCTTTGGAGTTCCGGAGTTTGCTGATAACAATATGTCCATTGCTTACCCTAAGACCATGCCTACTTACGTTGCACCAGCTGATGTCTATTCCACAGCCAGGTCTATGGGGCCGAATAACAGCATCAATCTCAACTACAATTTGACTTGGATTTTTTCAATTGATTCTGGATTTTCATACCTTGTGAGGCTACATTTCTGTGAGGTTGCTGCAGTCATAACCAAGCTGAATCAGAGAGTGTTTGATATCTATCTCAATAATCAAACCGCCGAGTCTGCGTTTGACGTTGCTGGAATTACAGAAGGGAATGGAATTCCGCTGTACAGAGATTATGTGGTAATAGTTCCAAATGGGAGCCCGCAGGAGGATCTATGGCTTGCACTGCATCCAGAGCCTACTGATAAGCCACAGTACTACGATGCAATCCTAAATGGGGTCGAGATTTTCAAGATCAATGATTCTACTGGCAATCTTGGAGGGCCTAATCCCATTCCCCGTCCCATCCAGGAGAACATTGATCCATCGAAGGCTAGACCTGGATCAGGTCATGGCAAGAGTAAGAGTGATAACCAGAAAGCAATTATTGCCGGGGGAGTTAGTGGTGGAATTGTCTTGGCCCTTGTCCTTGGTTTCTTTGCTATTTGCGTGTCACGCCGCCGTAGACAACCGAAGGACTCAAGTGCAAGTGAAGGGCCATCTGGTTGGCTCCCTCTGTCTTTGTATTCACAATCTGCAAGTTCTGCCAAGACAAACACAACACGAAGTTGTGCTTCCTCCCTCCCATCAAACCTCTGTCGTCACTTCTCATTTGCTGAGATCAAAGCAGCCACTAACAACTTTGAAGAGGCTCGACTCCTTGGGGTGGGAGGTTTTGGAAAAGTATACAAGGGTGACATTGATGGTGGAACAACCAAAGTAGCCATTAAGCGTGGAAACCCACTCTCTGATCAAGGTGTGCATGAATTTCAGACTGAGATTGAAATGCTCTCAAAGCTTCGTCATCGTCATCTTGTTTCACTGATTGGCTACTGTGAAGATAACTCTGAAATGATTCTTGTATACGATTACATGGCTTTTGGAACTCTGCGTGAGCATCTGTACAAGACCCAAAAGCCGCCACTCCCCTGGAAGCAAAGGCTTGAGATTTGCATTGGAGCTGCTCGTGGTTTACACTACCTTCATACTGGTGCCAAGCACACAATCATCCACAGAGATGTTAAGACAACTAACATTCTGTTAGATGAAAAGTGGGTTGCAAAGGTCTCAGACTTCGGCTTGTCCAAAACAGGTCCTACATTGGATAACACTCATGTCAGCACTGTTGTCAAAGGTAGCTTTGGGTATCTGGATCCGGAGTACTTTAGGCGGCAACAGCTGACTGATAAGTCTGACGTGTATTCGTTCGGAGTTGTCCTTTTTGAGATCTTATGTGCTCGCCCAGCCTTGAACCCCACGCTTCCAAAGGAGCAAGTGAGCTTAGCAGAGTGGGCTGCACATTGCCACAAGAAAGGCATGCTTGATCAGATCCTCGATCCTTATCTCAAGGGGAAGATCACACCTGAATGTTTCAGAAAGTTTGCAGAGACAGCAATGAAGTGTGTGTCAGACCAGAGCATTGACAGGCCATCAATGGGAGATGTTCTCTGGAACCTGGAGTTTGCATTGCAGCTACAGGAGAGTGCAGAAGAGACTGGCAAGGGTATTGGAATGGACATGGAGGAAGAGCCCTTCATGGCCTGTAAAGGGAAGAAGGACCTGGATGCATCACCAGGGTTCGATGGCAATGTAACAGACTCGAGGAGCAGTGGCATCAGCATGAGCATAGGTGGTCGCAGCCTGGCTAGTGACGATTCTGATGGACTGACACCAAGTGCTGTGTTCTCACAGATCATGAACCCAAAGGGACGTTGAGACTGAAGAGACTCTGCATATGCTATACTGGCCACTACAATCTGAGAACCCGATATGGTTTCCTCTCTAAATCAATCGGGCAATGAAGTTTGCTTGCTGTTCTTTATTTTTCTCTACTCGAATTCATTTACTTGTGTTATTTTTTAATATTTATTTCGGAGTCGTTCCAACATGAATTGATCAAGTTAGTTGTAGTTTTATATCTGTAATTACATGAAGAGTGTTTATTTACTTGTTCTGGTAGAGAGCGTTGTTGATTTGGCTTCCCATATGTTCATGTCACATGGTGGTGTTACAGATCATGTCTCTCTATCACAGCCAAACTTATGAAGAATTATTAAACAGTTTAGTTCAATATCAATCAAAAGGTTCAATAACGTGTGCATGGGATCCATGATTATTTCTGGTATGAATTTCTTTTGGTATGTATTATCATGTATGACAGTATTAGGGAATTATTGTAGCTTTCATTACAAACTGGTGGAATTATTGGTCAAGCTGGCATAGCACTACGTGCCGTAGTGGGCTGATTGTGACTTTGTTAACGTGGCTATGTTGTTTGTGAAAGGTTGACATCTGAGGGTGAGGAACTAGTATTCGATTGGTTAAGAAAGTAATCGTCTTTTACCTAACTTCTGGTGTATAATAATCTTGAATTCTGATGGCCGGTGTTTGATTCTTTGTCCACGTTTAATCAGGTTGTCGCTGTTAGTAGATTTTCTCTAACATAAGAAGATGACATTTTATAATTCAGAAGCTTCTGCGAGTCAATTACATATGGTCAAGAGATTTCATAAGCAATTCCGACCAACATCTATCTGAATGAAAGAACAACCGCGATTTTGAAGGCAATAATAGCTGCGCATGAACAATTTATTACATTCACTGCTAATTTATGTAATCATCTGTGCAACTTATGTACATTGAATCAGGAGAAAATGTAATAATAGAGCAGAGGAGGTTTGAGCAATTGGACCATTTTGAGAGAAAAGCCATCAAGACAGAAAGGACTCAATTTGGCTAAAATTGAAAAAACAGCAAAAGAAAAAGGAGTAATGGCCACCAATTAAGTTGAAATAACAACAGTAAAATTGTCATGAAAGATCTTAAGATTTTCATATCATCAAAACTCGTCTGATCTCATTCATATTTACAATCCAAGAACTTACAACAAAAAATTTCACATTGATATCAAGAAACCTGCAGCAAATGTAATAGGAGACATTGAATCACAAACAGACTACTATAGCAGTCATTTCTTACAAGGGGCTGAATCTACAATGGCAACTATCTTCTTCTGCAACTCTGGCTTGTTGGCTCCGACAAGCTTGTCAACTTGCTGACCATCTTGGAGGAAGAAGAAAGTTGGAGTGGCTTTGATATCCCATGAAGTACTGAAATCCTGCACCATACAGAACTGAATGTAAGAACCACCTACCAGTTGACAATTTATGATAGGCTACTGGACACATCAGACCATCAGCATCAATAGCACCAACTCTATTGAAATAACAAAATTGGTTACCGACTTACAGTAAGTTCATCAACGTCGATCACAAGGAACATTAAAGAAGTGTATTGCTCAGATAACTCGCGATATAATGGTGCAATCTGTTTGCACGGACCACACCATGTTGCACTGAAGTTTGCAATCACCTGTTGAACATATCAATCTCAATTTATATGTAGAGATACAAAACAATGCGAACAAATATTCAAAAACTGATAAGCAAATCAAAAACCCAAATCTAGTTAACCTACACAGTACATAACAATAGCATGGACATATATCAAAGCTGCAGTAAGGGTTGTGAAATGATGCATTTATGACCTTGCAGTCTTAAATAAGATCCATATACACAAAACTTCAACATCATTTGACAGTAAATCAGCCAGGTTTTGGAAAATATCTGTTCATACATAATGTTGTAAATTAACCAAAGAATATATAAGATAAAACTCTGAGCACTTTCATAATGATAAATCAAAAATATAAAATAGGATATATTTATTATTAAGAATTTGTTCTGTGGTAGGCCGTCTCTTTTGATCTAAATATCCATGTACATAAATCTTACTCCGTTTCTTTATGCTCACTGGTCTAAGGTGCAAACATATTGAGCATAAAGAAATGGAGGAAGATCGATGTACATGAAACTCTGCTATGGTACTTTTCCTTGGACATAAAAACTTAATTCTGCGGATGCTCAACTTTTCAGCAGACAAAAATCTTGCATAAACATACTATTATTTCATCTCTTTTGTTGATTCTTTAAGGTACTGCATCTTGTAGGATTCCATCCCAAGTTGTGTTACATGTATCATAATTCACGAGACAATCTATATTTAGTGGATAATCACTAAATTATTGCAACGGTCCAGTTTCTAAATTGAATATACATTACTAAAAACATTGAATTTGGCTCAATCCAAGCATATCACAAATTTGAAAGTGAACTACCAGATACAATTTAACACACTGCATTTCTCTTGAAAGGCAAAAGGTACTCAAACTTACAACTTTGCCATCTGTCTTTGCTTCGGCCAACTTTTGATCCCACTTTTCTATGGTGGTGATGAGGTGCACATTCCCACCAGTAAACTCAACAGTATGTTCAGACTCGTCATCTCCCATAGTTTTAGACTACAAGAACCACGAACATGATAACTTGTCAGATTAAACAAGGCAACAAAAGTAAACACTAGGTGGCATGCAAGAAGTTTCACAATCGTTACAAAGAGCATCATAGTCGTTAAGAAATGGTAAACTTCTTCATCGCAGGCTGCAGAGAGAATTATTAACTACGAAATACCAAAGAGAACAGACTTCTTTTGCATACATTTTAAGCATAGAAACTGAACTATTGTCCAAAAATTGTCCACAAACTTTCTGTGAGGAAGATATATTATTACTATCAATTGACATATGAGAAGTTATGAGCCGTTGAAGAAAACAGAAGGAAGAACGAAATAACACTGACCTTGGACGCGCAAGCTCCCATCTTGATGTTCAACGCCAAACTAGTGATACACGGCACACTGAAAGTTCAAAAACCCATTAACTTTGTCAGTGAAGAGCATTGGGAGAGAGCATACCGCACAATTAATGTTAAATCTTTATAATTTTCAGGCCACTTCAGCCAACCTTCAACAAAGGGTATATCTTTATAAACAGAACTAGTCTAACAACATAGACATAGACATGTTATCCAAGTATCTGACTCTAGTTAAGAAAGCGAACAAAGCCCTGACGCTAAATTCACCTTTGAAATATCAATAAACCCAAAAAGTTGACAATTTATCAATAGAATCTAATCCCAGTATCCCATAGCAGCGAATAACACATGAATCAGAAACAACAACTGTGCAAAGCTCCTTAATTTAATAGTGAAACACTCAATTGAACCTCAGAAAAAGATAAAGAAACCAAATTTAATTGGTTATGAACATCTTCTAATACATATGTTCATAGGAAATCATACATTTCTAAATCGAAGAATGCTAATTATATAAATTCGAATACGTAACACTGAGAAACAGAGCTAATTTACCTTTCACACTAGGATTGATGAGCAAACCAAGCTAGAACTCAAAAGCCAATGTAAATTGAGATTGCGTGATTGACCCAGAGAGCTAAACGTCGGCGGAAATGTGATGGCCAATCCGCGTGTAAATGAAGATTTGCAGAAAAGTGGAAGAAGGCAAATATGAAAGGAAGAACAAGACCTAACAGCAGAGGATCAAAGATATACCAGAAATGAAATAAACAACTGTCGCACAGAGACAGACGGACAAAGAATTACCGTTTCCAGCTCAGGAGGCACATAAAGCCTTTGATTAATTGGTCATGTCATCTACCTTATCTGTATCTATGTTCAACCTTCCATTCTTCCAATATATTCTAAAAAAATAAAAGTTTTTTTGTTTTGTTTTTTTTTTTTTTGTCAAAGGGAATACAAAGGCTTCCTAGCCCAACATATACCCCTTCGGCGCGCATGTGAAATGCTCTAACTGTGCATTGCAGCACAGTGCCTAGCTTCATCCATACAGACTCACAAATTCACGTAAAAAAAATGAGATGGTTAATTTTAACTAATTCACTTATTTTTTATTTGTTTCTTTCGCTATTTATTTGTTTCAATTAACTCAATAGAAGTAATTAAGGTAGTTTAAAATTTGGCACGCTTTTAAAAACTTCACTTTATAGTAGTAGACATCATTTTTTTCTTTCTTTTTTCTTCAGTTCTTTTTAACTAAAATTTTTTTTCTTTTTCTTAAATTCCTCTATATTATGAATCTCGATGATCATTATAAATGAATTTAATAATCTTCCAAAAAAGAAACGATCATTCTTTATCAATAGATAGTCTGGTATGAACCACAAGAAAATATGGGAAATGAGGTTGTGAAAGTTGAAAACTAAATCTGTAGTTGGTACCATTTACAAGTGGGAGTGTCACTTACAGATGATCGGATGTAGTAGATCTTGACAAAGGCAATAAGAGAAATAACTATTGCTACGAGGAAATAGAATGAGACAATAACTTCGGGAGTTCATCCCTCTAGTGCCAAATTTTAATCAGTTACGCAGCTCACACATCATTTTGCTTAGAACTCTAGCTATCACAATGAGAGCTGGCCAGCAACCCACTCGAGCAGGCGAGCAGCCTAATTCTTTCATATCCATCAATGATTAAGATACTAATAGCTTAATAAGTTTTACATTGCGTACGTACATCAATATATTGATTCATCTAATAGATTTAGTTGGATCATAGATATACTAATACCATATAGAAATTGATCAATCTCAAAGTAGTCCGCCAATGCATGGAGTCAGTTTAACTCTGAATTAAACTAATTGCTTGTTGTATTAGTATATATATTGGTGCACCGTAAACAAACCTCTTAGATCTTACATGTACAAGGTGCATGATATCGCATGATTGAAAATATTTTTTATATTTTTTTAATTTAAATGAATTGGTGTCATACATTTGTTTATTTTTTGATCGAACGGTGTCATACATTTAGAAAATTTGACCTAATAATCTACTTATTTAAGTTGGTTTTGTTCGTACACTTGGAGTCTCGTTGACAACATTTTTTGTAAAAAAAAAAAAAATTAGCGTTAGTATTAGGTGATCTTAAAGTGTTAGATGCAAATATATACCAACTTTTACTACAATTTAGCCTAGAAAGAAAATGAAAATTATTTGGACATAACCTCTTGAGTTGAGATTTAAAAGCTACTCTAAGTCTTTGATGTTGGAAACCACAGCTCAAGGTAAACCACAGTAATGATGTTTAAATATAAATGTATATTGGTGCAATGGCGGAGCCAGAAATTGATCTCTACTGGGACCTCGAAAGTTAAAAAAAACAAATTAAACTTAGGATGTATTAAAATTTTAATAAAAATAAAAAATTAGAAAGATCAATAATTTTTTTAAAAATTACATAGTTTACTAATCAAACATTCAACTACATGAAAGGATAGTGTTAATGTTTTTGTGTTGAGAAGCTAGAATAGTACTAGCCCTTTAACATGTGCGAATTGACTTTTATTTTTATATTTTTAATTTTAAAAAGTTATATTTCCTGATATTGGGAAAGTTTCTCCTTTTTTAATGTGAAGTATTGTAAATTTTTAAAATATGACATAGTCAATTGACTATCTTATCCACATATATAAATAATTTATTTATTAATATCTATATTATGTGAGGACAAATATGGTAGTTCAAAAATTTAACCATTCATTTGAGAATTGGCTTAATTATATAAGATGTTATAAAAAAGAAGAAATAAAAATAGAAAATTACACACAAGTGATCTTTTGAAATTTTAATTGGTGATAAGGCCACTTAATTTTTTTTGTACACATAAGGCCACCTGCTTCCACAAACTAATTCATTACTGACAATTTTACCCTCCCACTTCAGAAACCCAATTAATTCCATCAGACTCTCTCTCTCTCTCTCTCTCTCTCTCTCTCTCTCTCTCTCTCTCTCTCTCTCTTTCTTCGATCACAGTCTTTCTCTCTCTCTCTCTCCTCGACCCCAGATTTTTCACTTCTTTGGTCTCCACCTCCGATTTCGGCGACCACCAGCACGACTCTCTCTCTCCCCCGTTTGATTTCGGCGACCACCGGCACGACACTCTCTGTCCCCCCATCCAATTCTGACGACCACCGCCTCCGATCTGGTGAGATTCCAATGGATCCAAGCTTACAAAACCTCAAAACGGCGCAGCCACGCCTGAAGACGATGACGAAGCTCCGATCGGAGCTACCTCACTGGATTCCAACTCAGATCTGTCAGATTCTCTACTCTTCTCAGAAACCAAATGCTCGTAGTGAGGCTTCTGGTTTCTCTGTGAAATCGACCTCGTGTTCGTACTTCGGCAGCGAGATTTCGTTAAAGTCAGGCAAATTCTTAGTTGGATCGGAGAGTGAGGTGAGGTCGAGTTTAAAGAAGAGAAGCTTCAGCGAAACTGAAGAGCCGTCTCGGAAAGTTACTCGATCAAGTTATGGAAGAGAGGTGGTGAAGAAAGCGGCTGTCTGAGACGGCGAAGTTGTGGTTTCATAGTCGTGGACGAACGCGGTCAAACGCAAGAGAGTCCAAAGCGTCATGCCGCCGCAACTGAGAACATTCAGTGAGCTGAGGTCGTGGATCCGGATGATGATGTTCGACGGCCAGAAGCCTGGAACTTCCGGTCTCCGTTCTCTTACTCTGTAATTTGATTCGGTGATTCTGGCATTGTTATCCTTGATATCGTATTAACAAATCATCAGATTAGTTCCTGTGATTGAAATTGTTTCAGTTTGATCTCTATTCGATCAATTGATTATTGCTTGTTGCCTATATAATGTTGTAGATCCATTGTGGTTTTCTAATTGGATTAGATCATAATTGTAGGACAAAATGAGAATTGCTGAAGTTTCTGTTAAGAAAGACATGAAATTGGATCTTAATTTTATGCCTCATTGTTCAATTTTGATGTTATGGTATCTATGTGTTCTGATGGTGTTTTATTTTTGTTTTTGTTTTTGTTTTTGTGGTTGAATTCTGGCAATATTTCTCTTGCACTTGCATCATTTCAGAAAGAGAGCAAGTGAAGCGGTTTTCAATGTTGGTGAGAGTAGCTATCGATTTTGGTGAAAGTAGCGTTTTGTTGTTAGTGATAAGAGTTTTTTATGTTGATGAAAGTATATTTTGTTGTTGGTGAGAGTAACTTTTGGTGGTGATGATTGTAGCTTTTTGTGGTGGTGATAGTAGTTTTTGACGTTGGTGAGAGTAGTTTTTGTCGGTGGTGAAAGTAGTTTTTGCGTTGGTGAGAGTAGCTTTTGTTGATGGTGAGAGTAGTTTTTGATACAAGAATAGCTCTCTAATGTTAGTGAGAGTAACTCGTTGGTATTGGTGAAAGCAGTTTCCTATTTGTGAGAGTAGTTTTCTGGTGTTGGTGAGAGTAGCATTTGTTGCTGGTGAGAGTAGCTTTTGGTATTGGTGACATTAGCTTTTGTTGGTGGGGATAGTAGCTTTTCGTTTTTGGGAGCATAGATTTTTGGGTAAGAAGTAGCTTTTGTTGTTGGTGATAGTAGCTTTTGTTATCTCGTCGGAGGTTTCCGGAAATCTCACCAGAGTAGCTTTTGTTGCTAGTGACAGTAGCTTTTGTTGCTAGTGATAGTAACTTTTGTAACCTCGCCGGAGGTTACCAACAGTCTCATCAGTGTAGCTTTTGTTGCTAGCCACAGTAGCTTTTGGTGTTAGTGACAGTAGCTTTTGTGGTCGCCTGAAGTTGGCCGAAGGTCAGCCGGAGACCGGCCGGAGTTTATCGGAAGTTGGCCTGAGGTCAGCAGGAGTTGATCGAAGACCTCGCCGGAGATGAGGGAGAGAATGATTGTTGACTTTGTACTCTAGTGGCATTTATGTAAATTTGATGGTTTTTAATAACCAAATTATAACACCTTTTTTAATCTAGTGGCTTTATGAGAGAAAAAAACTAGTTAGTGGCTTTATAACTAAAAAAAACATTCAAATATATACTTATATGTAATTAACTCAAATAAAAAAGAAAGGTTGACATTAGCCACAATGTACCAAAATTCAAACCTAGGACCAGGCTCAAATACTTGAATAGGTCCGCGGCGTCCGCCACTGCATCACAACAGCTTTTAATGCAAACTGACTGGGGCACGGCCCAACGTGGCTCCTCCTCTGATTGGTCAACATGTGCCTATGTATTGTAATATATGAAAAAATGATGTAATACAATTGACGAGTCTCATGACCACAATAAATAAAGAGAAGAACAGGAGTGTCGGATAATTTTACAACACAATAATAGAATCCCAGGAGACTGCTATAATCCGAAATAAAAAAAGGAATTGCATAATAAAACCCGATAGTGCTGAAGCCATCACACCAAACACCAGCACAAGTGACAAGCCTTATGCCACTATTTCAGATAGAAGATATTCTTCGCATGATGTGGTTTTCAGACAAACTGAAGCCTTCCACCGCGCCCCTTCAACCAATTGACCGTAACTGTTTAGACTTCCAGTACTTGTTTCAACTCTAACCAAATTGTCATAATCTTTCAAGGAAATCAAGCTCTTGGTATAACTATAGATCCTACTATTATTTCCAGTCCCAAATGTTACAACTTTCATCGAAAGACACTTCAGATCCAAGAAAAAGATGTTACCATCCTTGCCCAGATGCTTCAAAAATATGCCATGCTCCCATTCACCACAGATAATATCATTGGACAAAAAAATTGGACGCAATCCAACCATTTCAATACTTATGGTGTAATTAATCTCTTGTCCATATTTTCGTATCATAGTCTTTCAGCACCCACATCTCAACATTCATAGTCACATCAGTTGATAAACAAGTATCCACTGTGGCCAGAAATCCTCTTAGAGTAACTAAATGCAAGTTAGAGAATAAGTGTGGGTGGTCAAATCTTTGTAAACTAGGATGGGGTGATGAAAAGAACTCTTCTTTCTTGAAGTCAAAAGAAACTATATGGCATGTCCTTTCATTTATATCTATTGTAATCCAATGCATATCTCCATAAGCAGATACACACTTCATGGGGTATATATGATAAGGTGGAACTGAACTTATATTTCGCCATGAAGATGTGCCCAATTCAAAAACATGCGTGACTAATTCCTCTGCAAATCTACCCTTAGAAACTCTAGAAACACGAAGAATTTTATAGGTACCAGTTAAACTATCAAATCCCATACCATAACAATCATTGCAAATTTCACAATCTGTATCTTGGATGTCACAAGGTGGTACCAAGAAGAATTAATCTATATCTTGGATGTCACAGCGTGACGAAACATGATCATCTTAACAATACCATTGAAAGTCAGCTTAATTAACTAGAATGACACTACAACAAAAAACCTCATTTGCGAGGAACTTATTCCTCGCTGAAAACCGACATTTCGTCGTTGTAGGATTTCTACGAGGAAATTTTGTTGGTCTTCAATTCGTCGGAGAAAGCTCGTCAAGAAAAGGTTCAACGACGAAAAAACTATTTCCTCGCCAAACCCTTTTAGCGATGAAATTAATTTTTCTCGTTGTTATTCTTTAGCGACAATATTTTTCCTCACCCAACTCAAATTTTTTTCTCGTTAAAAAAATCCAAGAATTATCAAATAGTCGTTAAATATATTTTCCGACAAACAAGATTTTGTCGCTAAATTATTTATTTCCTTGCCAATGATAATCAATAATTAAAAAATTATAAATAAATTAATTACTTAAACTCTAGTTTTTGTGACGAAAATATATTCGTTGTTATAAATAGCTTTAGGCGAGGAAGTTTTTCCTCGCTATAAGCCGTTTTCAGCGAGGAAATTTTATTTCATCACAATATATATCCTTTCAATGAGAAAAAGTTTTCTCACTAAAATACTCAATAACGAGGAATGTTTTTTCCATCAGCGTAGGATCTAACGTCTATAGTGAGGAAATTTACTTTTGTCGTTATTAGTTTTAGTCTATAGCAAAGAAATATTCTTTTTGTTGCAATTGTCTGCATATTACAATATGGCCTGTGGGCGATATTATTTTATTCTACAGAGGATTCTTATTCAAAACTAGTTAAACAATAAACAAAATGACAAAAGAACTAAAAGAACTTAAGAATGAATTTGGAACAAAAGAAACTTATATTGCTGCAAACATGGTTTACAATACAAAACTCTCTTAGTAGTTCATTATTCTCAGACTTGAAGGAAGTACAAGATCCAGACCTATATTTCAAAGGCAAAAGTACATACTAGCAGTTTTAGCTTTTATTCAAAAAAGCTTAACGGGATGAGCCTCACACATCTTCACATTATTCACAAGGCTCTTCAAAATGGAAGATTAAACTTCATGTCCAGTACGTACCTGCAATGTTTACTAGAGGTGAGCATATAGTGCTTCGCATATAATCAACATATAGTGCTTAACATGCAATTGTCATAAACTACCTTCACAACACGCCTGCACAGGTTTTGTGATATTCAAGTGACTCATTGGCAAAGATCTGGTTGGAGTGCCAAATATCAACAAAACCTGAAAAGGTTTGATATTTGGTTCAATTGAAAATAACATAAATCGATATCAACCAACAGACTATGAGCAAAACCAAAACTTCAACACCGCATTCAATAGATCCAACACATCTAACAAATGCAAACTATCAATCAACTTTCATATCCAGGAATATATCATAATACTAGATCATGAAGCATATGAACCATTTAATGTCTTTAATTACACTAGGCTACCAATAATACAAATAAATAAAAGACATAGAATAAGAGTTCACGCCCATCAATCAGAACTCTAATAACCTTACTGGAATCTAAGTGCATCCTGACAATCAAACCCAGATTGCTCCTTATGTGCCCTTCCCTGAACCATTACACTGAAATCCAACAGTAAGCTCAAATTTTTAGTCTTTTCAGTTAAAACATGTAAAAACAAAAAAACAAAAAAACAAAAAAGGTGCAAAACAGAGTCAAGACACTTAAATGATATCTCAGTAGAAAGCTATACCTTCCAGGTGCTAAAAACTAGTAGGTATGAAAAAGACATGCTAAAAACTAGTTTACCAAGATAAAACGAGTTACACTTCTAGTGAAACTATCAAGAGTTTCATGGTATGCATATTCAAGGGAAAAGGTATAATCAAGAACATACAACTGCCATATCTGTTGCAGTACACATGAGAAACAGAGGTAGTGCAAACCTAAAATTCACCCAAGCAGTAAAAGTCCATAAAATTCTTATGTTATTTTATTTTATTTCAAGTTTGGGATATTGATAGCACTTGTTAATCATATTCAGGTAAACAATTCTTAACAGATGCTTTGCGAAAAAGATATCATATGCATACCACATCACACTCTTTTTGGTTGGTGAGGCACACGAGCATCAACAAGATGTGATTCCACCTTTGAACATGCAACTGAACCATTGAACTTGATGTTTCTCCTACAAGCTTCAACTGATACTACAAGAAGGAAAATAACAGTAACTCTTTTAAAGTTAGATGTAAAGGCTAAATCCAGCAACACCATAGCTATAAGTGTGCAAAATCTTACTCATAGGGTGAATGACATTTACAGTTACACAAATAAGCAATTAATAATCTGAATCTACATAGGAACTGCTGGAATTTTAGGTGTAGTCTAGAGGTAGAAGAAGGGAAAACGTGGTAATGGATGATACACCGTGCTAAAAAAAACCCTTATGATGGCCATTAATACCCTGGTCTTCCTTATGCTAGGATAATCCTTGTTTCAATTTTGAGAATAAAAGCCACCTCCTACTTGACAACCCAAGGATGCAGCAACCATATAACTTCTGCACCATAACAGGTAGTCCTGGAAAAGGACCACAGCCTCAAACCCGAAGATTATAGACAAGAGGATGAGAAAGAAGGAAAAATTGCAGAAAACAAACCAAAATTGATTGGTAATTGTACGTATTTTGATTTTGAATGGTAATTATACAGAAGCAAAAACTGAAAATGATGAAAACAGGTAACTTCGTTGGTAATTGTACGAAAGCAAATTGAAAGAAAAGCGTGAATGAAATCAAGAAGATAGATAAAAAAGAAAACAAGAAATGGGAAGGGATATGGCACAGGACAATTGAATATCTTCAAGCAATGAACAGATTTCACAGAGTACCAAATGACAACATATAACACCAAATACCATCACCTAAGAAGATTGTGTTGATAATCCACGTAATAAGGGGCAATCAATAAGCAAAACAGATCACATGGCATGATAGCAAGCTCTACAATTGCAATTAGTTCAGGCAGGAATGATCTTACAATTCAACAAGCAGAGTACAAGGAGCCAAATTCAAGTTCTTGTTCTTAAGCTTCCGAGTCGACTGTGTTTGACGAAGACGACTACGCTTCGCATGGTCCTGCTCAGAAAGTTTGGAGCAGCGAGGAAGCCAAGACCGGCTGGGTCAAAATCACAACGTCAACGCACAAGGTGCGAGTCCACCTCTCTGAACCTCAAGATCTGGCTCAGAGACTTCATCCCCTCCCACGACCCGGCGCTGTCGTCGCCGATGCAGTAGCGCCACCTCCTTCGGTTTTGTCCCGAATCGGACCTCCATTTCCTTCCGCTTGAGTCTCACAGGAATCATGCTGATTGGAATTGGGGAAAGGATGCAATTTTGGGGTTTGGGCAGTCGATTTGGGGATTTTTGGGCATCTTTGATTGGATTTCTCCGAATTGAAACAAAAAGAAACTAAGGATGGAGAGAATTGCAGCGAAGAAGCAAAACCCTAATCAACCCAGAAGAAATTGACGAGAAGGCGAGAGAAAGAGAAAGCCAGGGTCGAGAGAATTGGGTTTTATTTTTATTTTTTTAATCGTGTTTCTCTATTAATTAAGTTTTTCATTTTCGTCTTGGGCACCATTTCTTTTTTCATTGCCACTTTGAACATTTAAATGCTCCGCTTTCAATTTTTTTTGGTTTTTTTAAGAGCCCGCTTTAATCTTTCTCTTTAGGGTTTAGGGTTTAGGGTTTAGGGTTTAGGGTTTAGGGGATTCAAGACTTAGGTCACGACAATAGTTAACTAAATAATTTTCAGTTTGAAAAAGGTTTTGTATATACAATATAAAAATATAAAGTTTAGGTTTAGGGTTTAGAGATTAGGGTATAGGGTTTAGGATTTAGAGTTTAGAGTTTAGGGTTTAGGTTTAAGAGTTTAGGGATTCGGGGTAGGTTTTAAGGCTAATGTTATGATAATGGCTAACTAAATGATTATTTTATAAAAGGTTTTGCATATACAATCTATGTATGAAGATCGGAGAATTTTGCATAGACAATCTATATATAAAGATCTAAAGTTTGAACAGTTAATTAAATTACATAATGTGTAGTGTCTAGAGTACAACCCCCTGTGCAATCATATTTCACGGTCGTCACGCCATCGATTAACCAAGAGGACATACAAGTGACGAAGGTTGACCAATTCGATCGGATTCGAAAATATGGTGAAATTGGCTACATTTTTTACCACATTCATAATTTATAGTAATAATCTCATCCAACGGTCGGTTTTTCCATTTTATTTTAATTGATAGTGGTTGCTCTTTGAAATCTATGATATATAAATATAGGTTTATAAGAGTAACTAAGTTTGACCTAGTTGACCTAATTTGAAACGAGAACCAAATTGGCTGGATTTTTTACAACTACCATAAAACATTACAATCTTCCATCGAGCGGTTGGTTTCTCCATATTTATTTTCCACTTCATGGTTGTTTTAGAATGAACCTCAACAATTTAAATGCAATGTATAAATCAATACAACTTTAGGAGGCAAATTGGTATAAGCCAACGTCTTTATAATTAAAATTGAAATTTTTATCTTATGTCCACACACATCGATCAATGGAATATTTTACAGACGTGATGTCAAAAATAAACACGTTTCACGGTCGTCATGCCATCAGTCAACCAAGAAGACATAAACACGTTTCACGGTCGTCATGCCATCTGAATCCTAATGCAGAGCACTTTGTACAACACGAACTTTTAGCAAGGAAATCATACTTTTGTCACCATTGAATTTGACGGGTTTTACATAATTTTTCACCAAACTAATAATGACGGAATCGTTATTTTCTCGCTAATTGATGAGGAAATAGTTCCTCGTAAAACACGGACTTTTAGAGAGAAAACCATTCTTTTGTGCCATTGAGTTTGGCAGGTTTAACATAAATTTTTCGCTAAACAAATAACGACGAGATCATTATTTCCCCGCTAATTGCATATTTTGATGAGGAAATAGTTCCTCGTAAAACACAGACTTTTAGCGATGAAATCATACTTTTGTCGCTATTGAATTTGGCGGGTTTTACATAATTTTCAGCCAAACTAATAACGACGAATAGTTATTTCTTCCCTAATTGCTTATTTTGACAAGGAAATAGTTCCTCGTAAAACACGGACTTTTAGCGACGAAACCATACTTTTGTCACCATTGAATTTGGCGGGTTTTACATAATTTTCCGCCAAAACTAATAGCAACAAAATTGTTATTTCCTCGCTAATTGCTTCTTTTGACGAGGAAATAGTTCCTCGTAAAACACAAACTTTTAGCGAGGAAACTGTATTTTTTTCGCCATTAAATCTGGCCGGTTTTACATAATTTTCTACCAAACAAATAACGACGAAATCATTATTTTCTCGCCAATGGCTTCTTTTGACGAGGAAATAGTTCCTCGTAAAACCTAGATTTTTAGCGAGGAAACCATAGTTTTGTCGCCTTTGAATTTGGCGGGTTTTACATAATTTTTCGCCAAACTAATAACGACGAAATCATTATTTCCTCGTTGAAAGTCATTTTCGCGATGAAAAAATTCCTCACCCGAGTCCCATATTTCCTCGCTAATAACATGTTGATTTAGGAGACCAAACTATGGTCACCTTTAGTGATGAACCGAAACATTCGTCGTAGAAAGTGGTGTACAGTGAGGAAAATATGTTTCTCGCAAAAAACCTAATGACATTTAGTGAGGAATAGAAATATTCCTCGTAAAAAGTGACATTTATTGAGGAAATTAAATTCCTCGTAAAAAAATTGGTCGCTAAAAAGACTTTCTGTTGTAGTGTGATTAAGGCTTCCAAAGCTATAGTGATAAAAATAAAAAAAATTGTTAGATGAAAGCAGAGGTAGAGGCAGAGGAGGAGAGTGGGAAGATAGGTCTAAGACAAAATGAATGAGTGTCACCTATTGAGAGCTGTTTTTTTTTTTTTTGGTGAAAAGCTTCTTCATTTTGAGTGAGAAAGAATCTATCAAAGACTCTTGGAAAGTAGTTGGATTGTTTTTGAGTTTTGATATGTATAAAAAGCACTATAAAATCATCTAATAGGAAAGCGTGCACTTACCCTTGTGCACATCAAAACCGTACCATATTCACCAATTCAAGGTAGATTTCGTTTTCTCCAACTTATTTTGCTTCAGAAATATACAAGAGTTCTTCTTGGTTGATCCTCTCCGTGGAGAAATTCTTAGGCTTCCACCTCGTGACATACCCGATACAGATTTCAAATTTTTCTGTGGTGATTGCTATGTGTCACGAGCCGCACTTAAGAGTAGTGCTATTGTGAGCCCCGGTAATTTTGTTTAATTACTTTGAATTTTTCTCAGGCTTTGGTTTCGAAATTTTTTCTCTCCTACAGTTGGAGAGTGAATTAGTTCCGATTAGGTAGAACAATTTTCAGTTATGTACGGAATTAAATGTTCTTAGTACGGTCTGGTACAAGTTGAGTTTATAAAGATTTTGAGTTAGGCCACGTTATTAAACGTAGTGAGGGGATTTAGTTAGAACAGTAGCTCACTTAAGAATGCATGAGCTGCTAGAGGTGTGTCTCTGGGAATGAAACACGTTAGTCTGGGTAAGTCACGTGTCTACACCTCTTGCCTACACCACTCACCACCTCACTGACAGCCTTCTCCACCTATATCTCTAGATTTTTCCGTCACTTGCATGCCAACCATACTCCTTTAGTTCTCAGAACCAGAGATTACATCCACTAATCTCATCTGCATCCACCTAAAACCCAAATCACCTTTCTTACCCAACCTTCCCAAGAACGAAGAAACCAGCCATGGCAACGGGTTAGAAACAACTGAAGTCCCTATCTTCTTCCGTTGCCGAGTGTAGAAGCTTGGGCTTTGGAAATTAGACTGAGATCAGTTCACTCCTAAGGTAATCCCAATCCAACTCATCCCTGGTGATCACTTCGTATTTCGATTTGATTATAAGACTGGGAAATTTATAGTTCTTCTTAAATCAAGGTTTGGAATTGGGGAAGAGTAGAGAATTGGAGCTGGAGGTCGATCGAGGGCTCTTGCCAGTTAAAAGGTGGGATTGTGCAGTACATAAATCGAAGAAGAAGGATTTTTGGGGTGAAGGCTACTTGACTGGGTATTGATCAAATTGAGGTAAGAAGCATTCTTGGGTATAATTATAAGTAAAGTAGAAATCTGGTCAGCTTTTGGTAAGTGGTGTAGGTTACTATAATTGTTTAATAAAGGATCTTTGGAATATGTTTTATGAATGGTGACGTCCAGCAAGACTAGTCAATGCTTTGGTCTTGGTATATGTATATTTATATACATAATTGTGTGTTGTGGGAGCCAAAAGTGTTCGACGTGATTGTTGGGTATAACTGTCTCATTGTCGAGTAAGCTGCAGATTTGGTTGAGTTTGGCAGAAACTAGATTACAGTTAAAGGTTTGGTTTGGCCTTGTGGAAATTAGTTGTTCGCTTGAACTATTTACGTGACTTAGAATTGGTCGAAAATGATATATAGGTGAAGGATAAATTATTTGTTCTAAGGAAGTTACTAACTTAGAATTGTTGGGTTTAGGATTCCAGTGACCAAGGCTTACCCAACGACGGTGATAGCTCGGAGATTGTCTAAGCACGGATTCCAGGTAGCGGGGACTCACCTACGGCTCGCTAGAGTTTTCTTTACATATTCGTTTTAAGTGTTGCATGACGTATGCAAGGTTTCAGTATGTTTTATTTATATTTATATTTCTACTTTATTTTGTTTTATCGACACGTAAATAACTATTAACGTGTCGGGCCGTGCTATACGGTCAAGTGAGATGACTTGAGAGCGAAGGGTGGCTCTGACTTCCTTGGGCTCGATCCCCTTAACCTCCGAAGGGTTAGTTACGCCGGTTGTCCGGGTATTTCCGATCGTAATGACGGGCTCGGTACGTGTGTGTAGCTAGGTAGTGGACGCTCTCGCTACGCTTACCTGGTAAAATTCTATTTGAGGTAAGGCCGTGTAGTTGGTCTATGGGACCGGTCATCTGGTTTGTGAGCTGTTGGGATCCCGTCTACGAGTCGTGTACTTAATGATTTTCTTTATGTTATTTTTATGTTTTACGCATTTCTAAGTTCGTGATAATCCTTTACTGCATGCTATTTATAAAACCTAGTGGGGTTGAGCTCCTCTACTGAGCGATTAACGTATGTGATGCTCACCCCTACTTTCCCTCCAGGAACTGAGCAGGAGCTAGCTGAGGACCAGACTTAGACACTTGGGTGTTGGCATCGTCAAGTTGTGAATAGCTTCTTTTGGACTTGACTGTTGGTTTGGCAGGTGTTGATCAGTCTCCCTCCTTTTGAAATTGTGAATGTGACTTTGTCTTTTTGTGGGAACCTTTGTAAATTTGTTAGTATCCGCTTGCCTATCTTTTGGTGTGTGTTACTTACCGTGAATCTGAAACCCGAACCTTGGACTCATGGCTTTTGTGGAATGTAAATAAAGTACTCTTTTGTTGTAAAATCTTTACGCTTCCGAATCGTACTCTCAACCTCAATCGTAAACGTTTTCTCACCACATTTCTAAAAGGCCTTGCAAGCTTTTGTGGCATGGGTTTGTGGCACAAGCTGCAGACTCATGTTCAGAGGCTTGCGGCGCTGTAACGTAATCCTTCAGGGGCGTTACAGCTATCGTGACACTTTGTGAAGGAAATGCCGAGAGAGGCGAGCCTTGGGACAAGGAGAAGCCAAGAGGGGCGAGCCTTGGAAGCCCAAGGGCAAGCTTGAAGCTAAAGTGAGGACGAGTGGTATTGTCGTAATTAAGTGAAAGTTCGGGTTCGAGGTACTTCAGCTTGGAATTTGGGAAAACTTAAAACACGAGAAATGTCCGAGACTTCGAAAAAAGTCAACGCACTCGACGGCATGTCATTTGGATTTTCTGTGAATTAGTTATGGACAATTAGTCTCCTCGGCTATTTTGATGTTTCCTCCTGCCAGGTTCATGTAAGCAAGATATGCTCTATAGGGGGAGACATGGTGTCAAGCTCTCCACCACCCCCGGTGCTGGCCTTCATGGGGCACTAAGTGAGCTCCTCCCGGGCACCCGTGGGGGCCTAGGGGACCGTGCATGTGTCGTCAGAAATGGGCGGCATATGTTTCCACGAGTCAGGAAGTCTCGTGGACGGTATTGGCCGAAAGGCCGATATTGCGGGTCGACGTAGGGGACGAGGTTTGTGTGAGGGCGATCCTTATGCCATCGGCGTTAGACAAACATGTGGACTTACGGAAGATATGTCGGGACCTCGTGGTGCTCATTGGCCACGGAGCAAGCGACGTGGGCATGTGTTAGGGTTCGACTTTACCCAAAGCAAAGTGAAGCTAGCAAGCATGGGAGGGGCGACCCCGTGCTAGACTGAAGAAAGCTAAAGAAGGGCATCAATGATGAGTTGCTCACTCGAGCGGCGTGCCAACAAGCAAGACGGTATGCCTCTTGAGGATTGGCCTACAGGTTAGAGTATGCCTTGGAGCCATGACAGTCATCAAGAAGAGAACATGGTAGCCTTGTTAGATGGGAAAGGCCACAAGGCCTCGATGGCTTGTCAGGTTGGGTACTCAAGGCTTGAGTAGACATGCAAGTGTTACCCATGAGCCGAGTGGGCTATCTAGGTGATGTCCATGAGCCGAGTGGGCTATCTAGGTGATGTCCATGAGGCGAAGTATTAGGGCATGTGTTGCCCAAGAGCCAAGTAGGTTGCACAAGAGATACCCTCGAGGCAAAGATACAATGGCAGGTGGTGTCCACGAGCCAAGTGAGTTGCACAAGTGCCGCTCATGAGGCACAGGATGAAAACAAGTGTTGCCTATGAGTTCATAGGGTTGTGTCAGTGATGCCACAAGACGAAGTAAGAGGGCACGTGCTGTCAAGTAAGGTGCGTAAGTGATGCGCACAAGGTCAAAATACGCGGGCATAGGTTGCCCTTGAGCTGAAGACTCAGTGGGTCGCATAAGTGATGCACATGAGGTGAAATATGCAAAGACATGTGTTGTCTTGGAGCTGAGTGGGTGGTGTGAGAGATGCCCACGAAGTGAGGAAGGTGTGCAAGCTACTAAGAAATGACTCAAGGAAGAAGTGTAAATGCCAACTTAGTCTCGGTACACGGCCATGCTACTTGCTATCGACGTGCAGGATGCACACGGGTTAGTTATGGGATGACGCGAAAGCCTATCGGTTGGGCGAGTGTCTTGTAAGACAATCATGACACAAGGAAGCGATTGGTTAGTCACAAGATGTGAGACTCATGCGGGAGTAGCTTTCGTTGGTAAACCTCAACAAGTAAGAGGATGATGTCGAAGGGGGTCAAGTTGACAAGAGAAGCACACAGAAAGAAAAAGAAAAATGGAGTATCAGGAAAGTAAGGAAGATAGGCTGGCCTTGGTTCAGAGGAACCTTGGCGCCTCACAGGCTAATTCCGCTGCGTATAAAGTCGGCCCGTGACACTATGGTATGGGATTTGATAGTTTAAATGGTACCTATAAAATTCTTCGTCTTTCCATATTTTCTAGGGGTATATCTGCAGAGGAACTTATGGTCACGCATGTTTTTGAATTGGGCACATCTTCATGGCGAGATATACCCTCAGTTCCTCCTTATCATTTATACCATATGCAGTGTGTATCTGCTTATGGAGATATGCATTGGATGAGAATAGATATACGAGAAAGAACATGCCATATAATTTCTTTCGACTTCAAGAAAGAAGAGTTCTTTTCAGCTCCCCATCCTAGGTTACAAAGATGGGACCACTCACACTTGTTGTCTAACTTGCATATAACTACTCTACGAGGATCTCTGGCCACAGTGGATACTTGTTTATCGACTGCTGTGACTATGAATGTTGAGATGTGGGTGTTGAAAGACTATGATAAGAAAATATGGACGAGCGACTACAACATAAGTAATCAAATGGGCGGATTGCGTCCAAATTTTTTGTCCAATGATATCATCTGTGGTGAATGGGAGCATGGCATATTTTTCAAGCATCCGGGCGAGAACGGTAACATCTTTTTCTTGGATCTGAAGCGTCTTTCGATGAAAATTGTAACATATGGGACTGGAAATAATAGTGACATCTATAGTTATACTAAGAGTTTGATTTCCTTGAAAGATTATGAGAATTCGATTAGAGTTGAAACAAGCCGATTTGTTGAAGTGGAATCTGAAATAGTGGCATAGGCTCGTCATCGTATGCTAGTGAAACACTTTTGTCTTTCTCTTTATTATTGTGCTCATGAGACTCGGTTAATGGTATTTCATTTCTCAAATGTTTGATCTCAGTTCAACTATTGCAATACACCAGCTCATGTTCCAGTTTATTTGATGGAAAAAGATCAAAGCACTGCATTAGATTTTGTTTTAAAATGGTAAATCAAACAATAGTAACTCTTTAGTGGATCGGATCAAGAGTAAACAACCATAAATGATAAATTATTGTTCAAGCTAGAAGGAACATCAAGTTCTGGTGACACCAGAATTACATCCCATTCATATCTTTGGTAATATAACAAAACACAGGAAGAACAAAGATCTCCTTCATCCCACAAATTAATCAACACCCTTAACCCTGTCCCCCCAAAATACAAATTTTAAACCTGGAGAAGACCATCATCACCCCATTGCATACTTCTGAGTCCAGCTACGTGCAGTCGACTCATACTTGGCTCGATCAGTTTTATACATATGGGCAATCTCCGGTACAAGGGGGTCATCAGGATTTGGGTCAGTCAGCAATGAGCAGATTGAGAGCAATACCTGATTTCAAATACACAAACACAACCAGCTTAGTAAATACAAGTCCAACAGTAAGATCAACCAAATTTTTTTATAAAAAAAATCCTTTCTTTTTGCCTTTTCCTTAGCCACCAAAGATCTGCCCCTTCAAACTTCAAATAAATTCCAAAACTCAAAGTTTAGGAGAACCAGTTTCAAAATCAGCAACAAACTTCCTTTATGACAGTTCAAGTTATGAAACACAATGGAAGTTGTGGCTAATCTCGTGAGTTAAGAACTGGAAATGTCAAGAATTAGATTTACTACATCTTATGCAACATTCTTTAACTAGATCATCAGGTCCTTTGAAGAAGAATGACTTAAAAACAAAACTCTGACACAAGAAATTGCAGAAAGGCACATCACTGCAGTTACTAGCTTCTATTTCTCTGATAATATGCCAAAGAAGTTAAAATCCAAAAAAATAGGATTTTTAAAAGCAGAAGCAAGCATCTCCCCTACTTCAGGTTGGAATGAGTAGTCTTCTGTGTTGTGTTATTCCACAAACAACTTCTCTGGGAAGACCTCTGCAATAATTTAAACACATTCTTCTTTCTATTCTCGAAGTAATATGTTGATGCATCAAGGCAGCATATACTTATCATTTCTAAAATATATGACCACGCAAATACAATCAATAGTCAGGACAAATTCATTGGGAGATTGAAAAGATAACAAAGCCAAACCTTAGAGATAGTAAGGGCTGGACTCCATTGTTCTTTGAGGATATCAAGACAAATGCTTCCATTGCTATTGATATTCGGGTGGAAGACCTTAGTCCTAAACGCAACCTGAAAACTGAAACACCATCACCCTTCCGACCGAAAAAACAGAAGAAGCATAAACACAAGGATCAAAGCTTGCAGATTCGACAAGTTACCTTAGGTGGTTTGAAAGGATAGTCAGGAGGGAAATGGATGGTAACAAGGAATACACCTCCTGCATATGGGCTATCAGGGGGTCCCATAATCGTCGCTTGCCAATGAAACATGTCCTCAGCCACAGGACCTAATACAAATTAACCAAAAGCTTACTCTAACATCCATCTGGGTACATAACAAAATCGAAAACCACAACCAACATCTACACTAAAACCCTCAATTTATCAAGTTTTAGCTTAATGGGTACACAATGAACACCGAAATTTCGATTCTTTTGCATGTAAGATCATAGAGATGACAGAAATAACAAATCTTTGAGCGTACCGGCGCTGCAGGAAGTGGGAGGATCCTTCTGCAAATCCTTAAGCTCCTTCAAGATGCGCTTGGACGCCATGATGACGAAACTCAACTTATTATTCTTCTACTTTACAAAACTCCCAAACAACACCAGACCTATAATCACCCACCAAGCAGCTCAGATCAAAATTCATAACCATAATCATCAAACCCCAAACACAACTTTCGAATTTTCTGAACAAAAAAAGTTGACCTTGAAAGAAAGTACCTGAGATCGGACGGGAATAGCGGTAAGCAGAGGGAAAACGGGTTTCAAGTAGATCCACTAAGCCGCCTCCCAAAGCTTCCGCTATCGCCAAATTTGAAGACCCCCCCTGATTTGGGTTTGGGATTTTTTTTCACCCAAAACACGGAGACTTTGAGCCTCGGGGCGTTGTGGGCGTTTTATACTGGGACGAACGAAGCGTTTTCACCGTGTCGTCGTCACCCCGTTGATGCTTTCTTATCCGTTACTTTTTTTTTCTTTTTTCCCATTCTGTATTATTTATGGCGGCTTTGCCTAATTTTTAAGTCTCAAATTTCGTGCGAAATAATTTGGGGTTGGAATTCGGCGGCCGGATTAGGAGGTCAAATTTATAGTAAGCATTTGATCTGAATTTGGACAAAAGGAAGCTTGATTGGGTGAACCACTCGATTAGTAAATGGATTTATTCATGAAAATTTAACTTTTAGCGGGCGTGTGAATTGTGTATATTATTTTAATATAAAGCTTTTCTGTTGTGAAATTTGATTCTTTTTTTATTACAGTTAGAGAAATTATTATAATAAGCTGAGTTTCTTGTCAAAGAATTATGACTTTGCAAGTTTGCATGACCATTATAGAATATTTCAGACTTGCTCGAAATAGAATTAATTAATATTGAGATCAAAAGTAAGTGTTAGGGATATAAGTACAAGTAACTTAGGGTAAAAGCTTAAAATAGAGTAGAGACTAATGTTAAGATAAAAAATAAATGTGAAGGATATAAGTACAAGTAACTTTGGGTGAAAGGCAGTACATATGCAAATATCTACTACTAGGCTGATTGTTTGAATTAGATCCTTATAAAGTATAAACCAACATAAATAAATGAATATTCAAATCCAAGATAAACTCAATAGGACAAAATTCAGAACTGTACAAATAATATCACTCTAATCATTAGAATTAACCGAACAATGCATCAAATCTTGCTAAAGTCTCTCATAAGATTACATTTTTTTTTTGTCCTCCATGTACGAGCAAGTAGTCGTAAAATAAAACAAAGATATTCATTACCATTACCATTACCATTGGTTTTGCAGAATAAAATCAAACAATCATTGTACTAGTAGAATTTGTTTCGTGCCACAAAATCCAAATTCCAGTGGCGCATATCACGCTTTCCCATTTTCAACGGACCCCGTCCCCCGATCACATGCTTTCTGGTCCCACGGTCAACATAAACAGCGTCCTCTTTCCGCAACAGGTAACTCCGTCAGAACTCATCCGTTACCCGCTTCCGTCAAACTTTCTTTAACAGTCCAACGCAATCGTCACAATTCTCGCCTACAATCGACCCCATTCCAATACCCTCTCCTCACCAATCCAAAACCGCCACGTCACCTCACCCAAATGGTTTTGATCCCCCTGCTACCGATTCTATGAAATTCCAAAGAGCTTTGAAACGACGTCGTAACGCAAAGAGAAATCCGGTCCTTTCGTTCCCGGCTTTTCCTGAAACGCAATATTAAATTCCGAGTGCGGATTCGGATTTTGGATCTGTCCGAAGTCCGAACGGACGAGTTGAGTTGGCTTCATTCTGTGGCGGCGGCGAAAGAGGCTGAGGGATACCGGAGGCAGTAAAAATGGAGGCGGAGGACAAGAAGAAGAAGAAGAGGAACAAGAATAAGAAGAAGAACAACAAGGCCCCCGACGATGTCCCCGTCGCGGAGAACAGCAGCCAAGTTTCATTGTCCGCCGCCGCCGCCGCCGCCGATACTATTTCCGAAGATGTCCAGATTTCCGGCAATGGTCAAGTTTCAGAGGCCGCTGATAATGCTGTGCAATATGTAGATGCGAATCCGATTAGGCATGAGAATGGCACCGAACAACGTGTAAGTTAGGATTTTGATTCCGTTTATTGATATTAATCTCTGAGCATTCGTGTTTGGATTGGATCGATTACAAATTTATCAGGATTTGGATTTTGTTGCGTGCATTTTGTGTTTGTGATATTCAAATATTTGAGCTTTTTTTTTTTTTTTTTTTTTGGTGCAGTCGTTATTAGCTGAATCTGAGGAAAGGCATTGGCTTCAAAAAGAGGTAAGTCTGCAAATTAGCCTTTTGTTTCGAGTTTTACATGTTTAGCGAAAAGTAACCATAGTTTTTGTAGGCTGAGTTGGAAGAAATGATCAAGCAATTAGAAAAAGAAAAAGACTTGCAAATGCACAAGGAGGTAAATTATTGTAATTAACTCTGAGAATAATACAAGATTAGTGAAAATGTTTTGCAGTTCAATTGGTTTTAACCTTGTCGTGTTACTTTGTTATTCAGGCTACATTTGAGGGTACTATTAAGCAATTACAGAATGAAAAGGATTCAAGTGAACAGAATGTGGTACTATATTTTGCTATGAACTTTAAGATAGTTATCTATTTTGCATGTGTTTTCGGACGTTTCATATTGAATGTGTATATTTCTTCTCTAGGCTACGTTAGAAGGTACGATAAAACTATTACGGGATGAAAAAGATGCACATATGCAGAAAGAGGTACTATATTTTACTTTCACATTCAAATGCCTGAGTGAGATGGTGTCCATCGACTTTTTCAGGTGTGCATTTTTGTGTGACATTTGGTATTGGTTTTCTTCTTCAGGCTACGTTAGAAGATACAATAAAACTATTACGGGAGGAAACTGATTCACACATTCATAAAGAGGTAATATTATAGCCAAGATGATAAGCTGACAATGAGTTGGTGCACATTTATTTTGGATTGCGCTCTATCACATCTTATATTGCAAATATGGAATCCTATGCTTCATATATTTTCAGGATTACCTTATTTGATTGAATCACTTGCAGGCCATCCTACAGAAGGAAATTGTACAATTACGGAGTGAAACAGATTCCTGGCTTCAAAAGGAGGTAATATGACTTGGATCATAAGGCTAATCTGGATTTTGGGCACCATTAGTTTTTTCTTCACAAGCATGCTTGTAATTATGGTTGCTCTAGATTTTTGTGCAACCTTGTACTAAACAAAACTGAAAACTAGTGGATTTGGTGCTAAGGTGTGTTAGTTGCAGGTTGGGTTGGAGGAGAAAATCAGTCGACTAGTAGCCGAAAAGTCCACTTTGGAATCTGAAGAGGTTACCCTTTCTCCTCTTCCCCATTTTTTATTGTGTAATCCCATAACTAATGATAGTCTGGCCTTCCTTGATGCCCTTCATTCCTATTTTGCTTCTGCCAAACTTACTGTAAATTGTTGCACAGGCAAGCTTACAGGAAAAGATTAAACATCTACAGAGTGATAGAGATACCTGGATTCTAAAGGAGGTAATTACTTTGTATTTTTCTTTTTGTTTGGTATTGATAATTATAATGTATTAAAACTAGGAATTCAGTTGGGCCATAAACTTTTTGCATGTATTTCTTTCATATCAACACCTGAAAAGTACTAGAAGTTTTTTTTCTTGTTCTTGTAAAAAGAAACAAATAATTTGAGAATAACATTTGATACATAAATTTTATGTATATGTGTCCTTTACATTTCGTTTCAGAGACTTCTTTTTCCCTGAGCATGTATTTCTTGCAGGATTCATTTAAAGAAATGATAGCAACTCAGACAGATAATATTGCTAGACTACAAGCACAGGTATGTAGCTTGAATGGTCCAAATATTTTACTAATTTGGTCACTTCAAATTAAATGGGTTTTTGCTCTACCAGATTTCTACATGCTACCTACTTTATTGAGTAAAGAGGAATTTGTGTATTGCTTTGCTTCTCTTATATCCTGTAACATATGTTTGTATTGAGTCTGTCTGTTCTCCTTATATCTGTCACAAGCAGTGCACAGAACGTCTTTGTCCTTTCTTCTGATATGGAAATTAAAGCCAAAGCATGGCAGGTGTTGGAATTGGAGCAATCCAGGAATAATCTTGTACAAGAAAACCAACAGCTGATGGGAAATTTATCTAGTCTAGAGTTGCAAATTAAGGATCTTGAGAGTGTTTCTTCTAATCGCTCATCAGTTGAAGGTGCAAAGGTGAGCTTCCTTTTGCTTACCAGATGGCCAAATTTATTGTTGTCTTTTATGAATATTGAGGAATACTGTTTTATGTGTTTTCCAAAGGACAATATGTACAATGACATTGAGAATTTTTATTCAATAATAACATATGTTTCAGTTTCAGCAGGAGTAATAATTATTTTTGGTGAAGGTTTCTTTCTGTTGTTGATTTCTTAACAATTTACTATCAAAGAAAGTGAAAAGGAAAAGGTGTCTTAGTTATTCTCAATGTTAATGCAGCATACTTCAGAACGTGAAGATCTGAACTCGCAAATTGAAGCAGCATGTGCACTGGTTGAGAAATTAATTACAGAGAATGCAGACCTTGTTGAAAAGGTGAAGAGCTTCCCCTCCATGATTTCTGCAGGAGTAATGTGTACTACTTCTGTCACTGGAGGCAAACATATCTTTCATGCAATTGGGTTGTATGCTGAGCGTTTGAGTGATCAGATTATAGCTGTTTCTATTAGGCTCTAATGTGGCTGATTAGCGCTCTGTGTTTTTATGCACTATGATGTTCTGTAGGTGAATGAGTTGTATGTTGAACTTGAACGGCATAGTGCAAAAGATGGGCTTCCTTCAACTACAACATTTAATACAACAGTTCTACCAGTTGAAACTCTTGGTACCATCAATCCCATGTCCAGATCCGGTGAGGATATGTCTACATCAGGCCAGAAGCTTTATTCATCAGAAGTTGTGCCGCTCAAAGAGGAGATACATAATAATGGTAACATGGATTCCCAGCAGGCTGCTTCACTGCAAAGTAATGGTAATTTGGATATTCAGCATCCTGAATCAGTTCCAAATTCAACCATATCGTATGAATCCAGTGAAAGTGAAATTGTGCAAATTCCTTTGGACGCCGATGAAGTTCGGGATCTAGAATCGCAGTCAGCCAGAGAGGTTAAAAACGAAGCTGTCTCTCTTACAGATGCTCCCCTAATTGGTGCACCTTTCCGGTTAGTGTCGTTTGTTGCTAGATATGTCAGCGGTGCAGACTTGGTTAACAAAAGTTAGTACTAACTCTAGCGTTTAGCTTTTTACATTGCCATGAAACAGGGGCATAAACCCATATTTTTGTTGAAAGAATGTAATATACTATTCTTTTAGAGATCGAGGCAGGCCTTTTTTACTGCCCCATTAATTGTTAAACTATCGGAAAATGTAATTCTTATATTGAAGAAACAACTCAAAAGGAAAGACTTGAAATTTCATAGTTTATTTCCATCTCTCAACTTTTTCAGCGCTCAGTTTTTAGGGTTTGGCACTTGGAATCACAGTTGACTTGCGCCAACAAAATTGTGCAATGGTAAAATCTTCAATAGTAGCATTTCATTGTGATCATGACATGTCATCTTAGTAACCAAATAATTAAGTACATGTGTTTACAAGAACGCATCATGTGAATGCTGAAGGATGAACAGTTATATAAAGACTAAAGGATTGCTCAATCGATTCAGAGTCATAATTGTTTGGAAACTTCTTTGCATGATAATCACAAATTCACAATAGGAAAAAATAGACGCTATAAGCTTCTACAGAAGGGCTCTACAAAGAATCACAAATTGGGGAATATATGACAGTTAGAAAAGGATTCATGAATTGCTTGGCTCATGCATGCTGGTGCTGAGTTTTATGTCTCTAGGACAGAAGTTTCAGAATAGTGATGCCAGGGCAGTCATGGAGTCTGAGTATTTGAGCTCTTGGACTTGTTATCGTCTGACGAAGGTCGGTTCTCAGAATCCGGTGGCCTGATATCCTCGATCATCTTAACAACTTCCTCCATAGTAGGCCTCAGGTCCGGTACAGTTTGCACGCATGCCATTGCTATTTGAAGCATCTGTACCAACTCTTCTTCAATATTTTGAAACCTCATTAGCTCTACATCAAACACCTCTGCTGTCCATTCCTCTCGAACAACAGACTGTACCCACCTTGGAAGATCCACAACATCTTCACGCCCTGGTGACTGGACTGGTGCTTTACCTGTGAGCATCTCCAGGAGCAGGACACCAAAACTATAAACATCGGATTTTTGGAATGATTTTCGAGCTTCAATCACCTCAGGAGCTCGATAGCCTACACTTCTGGAAGGTATAGTTGCAAAGTTCATAAGAGGAGTTAAGCCAAAGTCTGAGATACAGCCATTAAGGTCCTGGGTGATGAGGATGTTGGAGGACTTGATGTTGCCATGGATGAATTTCCCTCCACCAGACGAGTGGATATGAGCAAGACCTTTTGCACTTCCAACGGCAATCTTTAGTCTAGTTTCCCAGTCCGGTCCATTATGTCCACTTTCCCTGTTTCCTGTTGAAGGGACAGAATATAAAGGAGAGAATTTATATTTTGCACATATTTGTTACAGTAACAAGCACCATGAAAAGTAAAATCAATACCTAAATGCCTACTTACTAGAATTCCTATCTGAAACTAAAAAGATATCTCCACTCTCTATACCATAGCATCCTTATTATATCTTCATGCTAAAAGCAAAATTCAAAGAAGTGAAAAGAGAGAATTTGATGAAATGGAGCATACCATGCAATAATGCGGCTAAGCTACCAGCTGCAATGTAGTCATAAACCAGGAGCTTTTCATCTTTGGAGTAGTAATAAGCACGAAGAGGAACAACATTTGAGTGCTGACTAATCCTCCCGGCATTCTCCATTAGCTGTTCAAATTCCCTTTTCCCCACAACAACTTCTTTCATTCTTTTCACAACCACTGTTGTCCCCTCCTCCAGGATGGCCTTGTAAGTAGTCCCATAACTCCCCTTTCCTAGCACTTCAGCCGAAGCTCTTAGTAAATCCTCAAGATCAAAATTATAAGAACTGCCTTCAAAGAAGACCAGTTTGTTCTTCTCAGCCTCTTGCACCCCACTTCCGAAGTCCTCCTTTAGCTGCTCACTCCTTCCACCTTTTGTTTTCACTACAGCACCATCTTTGCGGGTTTTCCTCTTCAAACAGCACAGCACCATTACTAGAACTGAGAGAAACAACACTGCAAAACCACCACATGCAATGGCAATGACAGCCCCAACACTTAGTTTCATCTTAGATCCTTTTTTGGGTTTGGAGGGGCCTGGTGGTTGATGATTAGGGGATGGAGAAGGTGAGGGAGTGATTGAAGCACACTGTTTTAGTGGTGGCCCACATAACATCGAGTTTCCTTCAAAGGAAGAAGTGGGGAATTTTTTAAAGGGAGGAGGAATTGAACCATTAAGGTGGTTGTAGCTTAAATTCAAATGCTTAAGCCTTGGAGTTTTGATATCAGGAACAGGTCCACTGAGGGAATTGTTCTGGAGGTTCAGCCCACTGAGATGTGTTAAATTTTGGATTGTGGCTGGAATGCTGCCGGTGAGGGAGTTGGAAGACAAATCAAGTACAGTGAGGTTGGGAGGCAGAGAAGAGGGAATACTACCTGTAAAATTGTTGCCGTGAAGGTATATGTAGCGCAAGGAAGGAAGGGCAAAAATATCTGATGGAAGACTCCCACTAAGGCGGTTTGAGTGAAGGCTAAGGATCATGAGAGCGTCCAGCTTGCCAAGAGTGTGAGATGGAATTGGACCATAGAGTCCAACACCCGGGAGTCGAACAGCAAGCACACGTGTGCCATTCAAGGTACAGTTGATGCCAACCCAAGAATTGCAGACTGACATAGTAGTATCCCAGTTAACTTTTCGGCCATGAGGAACAACTGAAATGAAGTCGAGGAGGGCTTGTTTGTCTGAACTGAGGTCAGCTATGGTTTGGCAAAGGAATGAGAGAATTAGAACTGTTGCACAAACTAGATATGGCTTCATTTAGTATTGGTTTTTGATAGATCAGCTAAGGACTCAAACTGTGAGGGTGATCTCAGAAGCCTCTCTTCCCCTGCAAAACAACAGAAGGCTTAAGAATATTTCTCTTGGTCATTTCTGCAACTTAAAAGTAGCGAGCAAATGTGGCTAAACATTTAAAGAAAATGAAGATTCTATTGCACATATGCTTCACTGTCACTGTAAGTAACGTATGAAACTAACAATTAGGTAGTTTACTCCTATTTAGAAGAAGTCTCTTCAAATGTCCCAAAATATCAATTTCAATATTTTCCTAGGATCCTATGGGAAGAAATGGAAAAGGCAATGACAACTTTGCCACCAGGAAGGCCTCAAAAGAGATGCCAAAAATTAAGTTCAACAGTTAGAAGTATCAAGAAAGTATTTAACCTAATCCAATCTTGAATAGAAACCCAAATCATCATAAAGAAATTTGCTAAAGAAATAAAGGAAAGGCAAAAGCACAGTTCTATTCCACTAAAGAGAAAGCAAAAGGCTTTAAAGCAATGCCATAAATGCTGAAATAATTCCTTTTTCAGCTTTCTTAAATTCATCCTTAATGGCCCAGATAGATTCCACTAACTTGTTCATCATCCATTACCAAAAAAAAAAAAAAAAAACAAAATTCTTCACATGCAAAGAAAGCTAAAATATAAGTGCTTAGATCTAAAGCCACCACTTTACCCATGAAGAAATTAACAATTCAATTTACCAAATTAAACTAATCTTCATTTCTTCTCTTATAATCAAACAATTGCTTCCCTTAGTTGACTTACAAAGAAACAGCACAATAAATTGAGCAGCCAAGAAGGGAATAAGATAGAGCAAATTTCCAAGTAGCTATGAAGTAAATCTCTAAAGAAACTTGTAGCTTTCTTGTATACAACAGAAACTTGTAGCTCTCCAGGATTTCAAAACCCCAGCTTGAACAGACACAATGCAAATCAAAACTCAAAATTGGAGAAACAAAACTGTACATAGAAATTAAAACAAGAACCCGAAATTGAAGAACGGGAGCGGAGAACTGACCGTCACATCCGGCGCCGAATCCGAAAGCGAAAGCTGGAAATGCGGGAGCGGTTCGGAGCTGAGAAAATTAGTAAGAGTGAGTGGGAGTGTGTTTAATGCTTGTGGAAGTTGTAGGTGAGCTGTAACGGCATTTCTTCACAATCACGCAGCTACAAAAAAAAAAGAAGGCAAAAAGGTCAAAAGGGTAGCTACCTAGTAAGTAAGGTTGAAGAAGATTCGGAAGCAGCAGAAGAACAAAGACCTACTTACTCACAGAGAGAGAGAGAGAGAGAGAGAGAGAGAGAGAAAGAGAGAGTTGAGCTACTTACTGGCTACTGGTATTAATTGTTTAAGCTTCTCCGTGAAGCTAACGTAGAGTGGTACTTGTTTTTACACGCGGATCTCGATGATGAGGGTGACCCCTCCTTCCTTCCTTGTTTCTTTATAGTTCTTCGATTTTTCATGGCAGTGTTTCTCTTTCTCTTTACAAAGTTTCGAGCTTGAGGTTGAAGTTCTAGGCTTTATACGGGGGGTCTGCAAATCAAAGTGGTCAACCAAATGGTGGTTTTTAGTTTTTAGTTTATCCTTTATTGCTAAAATCACCAAATTCATTTCACCAAATGATAACCGTTTAGCAATAAAGGATAAACTAAAAACGAAAAACCACCAACTAAAATGAGCAAAGTTCTAGGCTTTATTGCTAAACGGTTCGCTTGGATTTTCCCGTTGAGGATAAATTTAATTACCAACGTCTCCCAAATTTAATTATCTTTTTCTTCTTCTTCAAAAGAGTGAAATGGGTTCATTTGATATCAAAATTTTATTACTGAGTGTGTAACCAAAAAAAAAAAAAACACTATTACTGTGTCAATCTGTAGTGTAGAATTCAATGTTGTGTTGATATGCGTTGTGTTTCGATTCTGTCAATATTTGCGTTAAAACTGTAATTGCTTTGAAGTTTGAAGTGACGAGACTAAAGTCTGAATTTATGAGCTAATGACGAATTTAGAATCAAGATAGTTATAGTTAAAATGATAGCGAAATGATAAATTCAAATTTAAGTGACCAATTTAACAATGCGCTCATATTTAGTTGCTTCTGGATGAGAATATTGATAAAGACTTTGGAGCACTACTATGCCTCTACTTTAGAATCCAAGAACCAAGAGACGATAAATAATCTTACTTTACTAGTTTAGAATATGAATGATTCAGTATTTACTTTGAGAAAATCCACATTTCAGGCAACGACTCATGAAAACAAAAAGAAAAGCGGATCTAATTTTTGACTAAAATCACGTGATGTTAATTCCAAATTCTAAAGGGAGCCGAATATTAGCCAAGAATGAATGGATGCAATGATGCATGGACCAAATGGTCCAACATAGTATAAAAGCCAAACCATATTTCATTGCTTTTTTGGACAATGAAAAACAAGTTTTTACTGGACCAACAAATGTGCATTGAAAGGAAAAGAGTGAACTACACACTGAATTTGGCAAAGAAGAAAAAGTAATTGGTCTTTTTCTTTGGTAAAAGCCAATGACTGTGATTTGGCAAAGCCTATGTGTGTTCATTACGTGTGTTGTTATCATCTGTATGTATTTGAGTAAGCAATGAATTAGAGGGTTGCTTAGGGTGGTCGAATGAGATTTACTTTGCATTAATTAACCATTACCATTCAAGGACACAAGAGGTGGTTGAGTTAAAGGAATAATTATTTGGTAATGGATCATGAGTTAACTCATAAGTCACTCCTAAAACATTACTTTCAGCACAATTTTCTTCTGTAAAATATAGAGCTATAGGAGAAGTTAGTGACGGATTCAAGGAATTAGGAATGTCACAGGTGTCAATCACCTTGTAAACTTTTGATCAATAACTACAATGATCAGCAATTTCATAGACTTTGCTGTGTATTTAGAAGCGAGATAAAATAAAAAATCGTAACTAACACAAAGTGTTCGATGACTTACTCAATAAACAATAAAAGTAGAAGATAATCCAATCCAATATATTTCATTTCTTTCTGCATATAAAATTGAGAACATAATGTGATGCTTGGTACCGGTTATGCATAGACAAAATGCTTTTGGAAGTTAACAAAGAAGTGACGAATATACAAGTTAAATTTACCCAAAAAGAGACAAACTACAGAATCATATACCTAGCTAGCTACTTCTTAATTGCCTTGTTCTTGTAATAGTTGTGGGATTCTAGCATGATGGGAGAAAGAAACAAATTCCAGAGACATTTCTAACCAGTAATCGTTTTCAATCCAGAAAACACGACTTGGATTTTTCATAGAAATAGCTTTCATTGGAATGTTGAATTTTCCATCTTACTATTTGAAGCACATGCATGATGCTAGACTGAAAATGTTAAGGCCATCCAAATCCCGGATTTGCTATCGTATTGAATATGAAACGCTGAGAGAGAAATATCAAAGAGGTCCCCCTACTTTTCTTCGAGTGTGGTTTGGACTTGTGGACTGTTAGGGTGTACTGGATACGATGCCATCATCATATATTCATAGACAGACCGAGTCTCTGGTCTTATGGCTTCTTTAATCTATACCCAACATGCTAATTGACCTTTGATGATGAACTTTTCAACTGATTGTTTAGTCCATTTCGAGACTGGTTTCTTAAGCAGATTAGACTCCAAAAGGATGTAAACAGCCAATTTGTCTCCAGTTGTTAATGTACGTTCGAGAATTAAACCTTGGGGTTAGCGGTGACGGAGGGTGAGAAAATGATTTGGAACTAAAAGGGGTCGTGTGAGGTCCTCGAGTACAAACAATGAAAGGTATTTTTTTGGTCGAAAACAATGAAAGGTATGGGTGAGGCATTTCCCTACTCTTCTTCCTAGAGTTACCAGATAAATCTTTCGGCGCTCTACTTATGTAGGCTTTCCAACAAGAGCTATCATTGTAACAAAGACATTAATCTTAACCAGAACAAGATTATTACATTCATAGTGGACAATCCAGTTTCTTCCTTTTAGGAATAAAAGACTGCTGAAACCAAGCCTGAGAAGAAGACAAAAACTAAACGCAACGCCTCATCAAAATACTAATCAAGTCATGGTAGTTACTCCAGACACCAGAAAAGCTCTTAAAACTTGCTAGACAGGTAGATGAAGCATATAATCATACATGAAATTCATTGGGGGACCATTTCTGCTCAGCTATTTCTAAACGTAGAAGACCAACAATAAATTCATTGATTTCACTGCAGAAGGCAAGTACTACTATCTTTTACATGCTTCCTGTTTTGAGTGATTCATCCATATAAAAGAACCCATATAATCTAGGGGAAACAATAAACACCACTCACTAATCAGATGTTATAAGAGGCCGAAAGGTTCAGGCAGATGCTCAAATCCATTATCAAAGATGGGTCCTTCATCCAATTTATCATCCAAACTGTGTAGCCAGTTTGTATTCTTCAGGTCTTCTTTGAGCAATATTGCATCATAGCGAGAGCTCTCATAGATGTCCACATCATTCAGTTTTGCAGAATACCGTCCACCCCCATTTGCTTCAGTTCCATTTTCTACAGGCCTACTCATGTTGTTCCCATTCTCGTAAACAACTCCATTACTTCTGGATTGCAGGCCTCCATTCATGTTCACTGATGCTGATGAACTCAATGTCCGAACAGACTGGGTCTTAGGAGTTCCAGACCGTATGCTTTGGGGGAAGAGTGTGCTGCCTGAAAGTTGGCGACTGTTTCCTGTTCCATTCTTAATATCCTACATCAGATAGCAGACCAGTCATTAGAATCTATTGCATGAATAAATTATACAAGAACGCTGTTGAATAAATTTAACAAAGCAGTTCTATTTCTTTCTATTGAACTATTTGTAACACACTAGACAAACTCTTCTTGTGCTCACATGGTGTATGAAGTTGTTAGCTAGGTTCAGACCACATAACAATGATTATGTGGATATAATATGATAACAGTGATAAAACGACAACACTAAGAATATCATCAAGTACGTGCTTTTCTGGAATAAACTGGTTAAATGAGAGTCTCCTTCAGCAGTTCAAACAACTCCTTACATGATGGTCCTGACCAAAAAGTTTCTGTCACAATCAAAAACTTCATTCATATGATGTTAAGGAAGAGCATATACATACCATATGCCGGATTGCCATATCGAGAGATTTCTTCGAGATATTCCTCCCAAATCCACTGTTGTCCGTAGCTGGTGTTGATGAAGTCTTCACAGGCTTCCGCATGCCCAGGTCAGGGAGATGTTGCGCCTTTCTAGGCTCAGGAACATCATGGTGCCCATTAGAAAGTACACGGCTTCTTCCAGGGGCCTCTGTGAGTCTTCCCCTTGAAACAATGGGTGATGACTGTCTTCTTGGCACAACCACGGCAGCTGGGGTTTCTAATTTTCCCTTCACTACTACAGCAGCACCAGGCCGAGACCTACCAGCAGAAATTGGCCTGTCTGGTAAGGTTGTTCTAAGGTTTGGCGGTGTATCAAGAGGAAAATCATGGGGAACAATGGGCTGTGGTGGGGGACGGACACGTGGGCTAGGGGAGCTTGGTCGGGATGTCGGTGCTGGATTGCGCCCATTTGAAAGACGGCCAGCTGAAGGTGAAGGACTTGATGCTGGAGACAAAGAAGGCAACGAATGCCGACGAGTGGGGGTAGATGGACGAGAAGGTGTTCGAGCAGCTGGTGAACTCAAGTTTGCAGGAATCTGTGGCCTAGAACTAGGAGTGGATGGTCTTGAGCTTGCCACTGACCGAGGTCTCTCAATGGAAGAGCTAGTCAGAACAGTACGGGTTCTAGAAGGAGTTGAGGGTCTTGATAGTGATGGGCGAGAGGTTGGAGTGGAAGGTCTTGCTGTAGATGGGGAGCGGGTAATGGGGGATGATGGTCTACTGTAAGACGAAACTGAAGCCGAGCTCGTGTTAAGGAAATTGGAGGATCTGTTTGAGGAATAGTTGGTATACTGTGATGAAGAGATTGAAGAGCGAGTCACTGAACTGCTTCTAGCTGGTCTTGATGAATAGTTACTCTCAGATTGTGAAACTGAAAGCTGAAACAGAGACACAAGACGAGAAATAATTAAGTACATTTTCTAAACTCTACAACATAAAATATTGTTCATTTAAAGAAGTCTATCTAGCATCTAACCCGAAACTTACATGGAACATGGATAAAGTCAATTCAGAAAGACATACCCTTGAAGGCTTGGCTGAGGAAGTTGATCTATTTAAAGCACTGCTTCTTGCAGCAGCTAAGGTTGGTTGAGATTCACTTCCATCTGATGAAGGGAAAAGTGGAGTTTCTGGTGGAGTGAGAAGCCTGATGACAAAAAGTTGAAAAAAGAAGAAGTCAGAAATATGTAGTTTTATTGAATACCAATTTAACTTCATACAGAATTCTCCAATTTAGCAATTCAAGCATGAACTGAATGTATCAAATTCTTGTTCACTTGAGTTTAGGTAAACATTTCAAGAAAAGAAAACAACAAGAGTCTAGCACAGTAGCAGGCACATTTGAACTAATCAGGCTAATACAAACCAATTAGACTAAGCATAACTGAACTAACATGACACAAGTTTATATTGAGCAGGGAGACACTTCTTTCAGTCTATTTATTAAAGGATGCTTACACTATGGTTTGAGGCATCCCTCACAGTAATTTCCTCACCAAGGTGATTTGATTACCTACCTCTCACACATCTATCTTTTCAGCGACTGACTTTTCTTCTTCTACTTCCCATTTCAAATGTTTCACAATTTTTTTTGTAACCTTATGTACCACAAGTCTAATACTTGACAACATTACCACAGCTTGACAGAGATGGAAATAAGATTCTGAAATGCTGACAATACAAAATGCACTCATAGTGAGTCTAAAAGTCCATAAAAATCCATCTTCTTTCGTTTTTGGATATTCACTACTGGATACTTCACTCAATCAATTTCAATGTGATTCTCAGGCGATGCTTTTCTTGCCTTGTCCTACTCAATTCTGCAGATTCAGCTATCAGAAAAGCCGTCATCACTAGTTGATTCTCTATTGGCATATTTTAGAAAGACACTATTCCGAATCCCACAACTCCAAAATAAACATCCTCCCCATGATACACATCAGAGATGAAGAAAATGGATGTAAAAAGTGTTTATGAATTAAAATACAAACAGAAAATGATAAAAGTTAAAGATTGAGACTTTTTACCAGTCATAATCATGCTTTCCACCACCATCTGCAGATGACAACAGATCATCAATCCCAGTCCTTGCTCCCACTTTGCCCGATCCAACTGACAGTCTCCCCAATTTCACCGAAACTATTCGCACAATCAAATCACAGTAATCAAAATCAATCTCAAATCACATACTATCAAACACACAGCTCAAGCAGATCGAATTAAACGCCGCCGTTTTGATCGTTTAAGCGGGTGACCAAAAACTTGGAAGTCTTTCCCATTGGACGCCGACAAATCGGCGGGTAATTATCACTAAATGACCGAATTGCCCTCCATACCGGAAAAGGGGCAAGGGGCAATTCTGTAAAGTACAATACAACAAACAGCACGAGGAATGAAACAACGTGAAGATTTACCGTCGGAGGAGTCATCGGAGGAAGCGACGGAGAGAGTGCGGCGGCTCTTGGAGAAGAGATCCAAGCTACTGCTCTCGTCATGGTGCTCCTGCTTCACACTCGAAGACAGCAGAGGGAGATTCAAACTGCCGCCTCGCCGGTGGTTCTGCGACGCCGGAAAATTCCTCCCGCCGGCCAGAGACTCCCTCACATTCCGGTTCATCATTTGCCAAACTCAATCCTCCTCTACGCTCCAGTCCTCAATGCCGCGAGGGACGCCATTGCTCTCTGCTTCGAGTGAGATTGAGAGAGAGAGAGAGTGCGGAGGAACACAGCGAGCTAGTCATTTTGAGCTATAGGAAGCTAGCTAGCTTGTTGGATTATTTTGATAAATGGTGTAATTCTTTAGCTTTTACATCATGTATGGAAGGAAGAGAGAGAGAGAGAGAGAGAGAGAGAGAGGTTTTGAGATCTATCTCTGTTTGGGGTGTGGGGAAATGGGAAGGGGGTGCAGTTAAGATCCGTGCTTTTCTGTGTTTAGTTTTGATTTGTTTATGTGTGAAGGAAGGTAAACAGTGAGGGAGTGAAAGAGAAGCATTCAGCACAGAAATATTATTACAAACTACTGACACACTGGGTCTCTGCGTCATTCAGCCTTCTTCTTCTTTCTTTTTCTTTCTTTTCTTTTATTTATTTCCATTTTTCATCCGTCGAATTTGGATACAAAATTATGTTTAGGGCTTGAAAATTAGAAACATATAATACTCCGAAATCCACCGTAATTTTAATTGCAAATTAAGTTTTACATGTATAATTAATGCAGAGGTTGGTTTGGTTCACCCTGTTCTCAAAATCAACTTTAGATCGAGTATCCCTTAGCTTTTTTTCTTTGAGCAAATTTGGTTGTTAGAAGATAGATTTAGGCAAGAATTGATAAGTATTGGTACATGAATGGTCTTTGATGGGGCGGGTCACTACATATTTGGATTTTTAGGCGTCTCTAGCATCCCATCATTGAAATAACGTCGTCAGTATCAGTTGCTGACAGGGGCAGAGCTAAGTAGCGAGCTGTGTTAGATTTGGATCAAAGAAAAAAGAAATCCGGGTAAGCCTGTGTTAGAAGTATAATTACTTGTAAAAGCGATTGTCAATTAAACGCAGAGGTCGGTTTGGTTCACCCTGTTCCCAAAATCAACTTTAGATCGAATATCCCTCAGCTTTTTTTCTTTGAGCAAATTTGGTTGTTAGAAGATAGATTTAGGCAAGAATCGATAAGTATTGGTACATGTATGGTCTTTGATAGGGCGGGTCACTACATATTTGGATTTTTAGGCGTCTCTAGCATCCCATCGTTGAAATAATGTCGTCAGTATCAATTGCTGACAGAGGCAGAGCTAAAGTAGTGAGCTGTGCTAGATTTGGATCAAAGAAAAAAGAAATCCGGGCTGGCCGTTCTTTGAAAATACCAGTTTTTCAAACTTATAATTGAGAGCAATTGAACGACATAAAAAATCTATTTATAGAACTAGCATTGAAAATTTAGCTCACCCAAACAAATTTTTTTCATTTCATTCTTGTTTGCTGAATTACAAATTGTGAATCAAAATAGTCGGCTCAAATCAAACTTATCGGCACCAAGTCCACCATAGTCCACGTTGCTAATGCTTATCTCAAATCATTTTCCAATACTTCAGAATGTATAATCTTTTTTTCTTTTTCTTTTTTCCAGCTCTCAAACTGCCTTGGAATTAATTTCAAAGATTTTACTGACACACTGGGTCTCTGTTTCGAAGAAGGCCTTTTTTTCTCTTTCTTTTATGTATTTCTATTTTTCATCCGTCGAATTTGGATAAAAAATTATGTTTAGGGCTTGAAAATTATTATTTTTTTGATCAAATAAGAACTTCATTGACTATGAATCAATTACAATGAGTTGTGGAAAGACTGTAAGCAACCACCAAGATGATGAAATGCCCAAAGTTTTCCATACTAGACTTCACACTGAAAGTCCATACTGACACACTAATGGAGCCACTCAGGCCCCGACTCTAAACAAAGAAAAGGCTGACTAATTTTTAAGGCTTCCTTTGCTAGCCGGTGAGCAATTCCATTGCCTTCCCATTTCACAAAGTGCCCACTACAGGAACTAAAAGATTGAACTAACAACTTAACTTCATCCCGCTTGAAAATTAGAAACATATAATACTCTGAAATCCACCGTAATTTTAATTGCAAATTAAGTTTTACACGTATAATTAATGCAGAGGTTGGTTTGGTTCACCCTGTTCCCAAAATCAACTTTAGATCGAGTATCCCTTAGCTTTTTTTCTTTGAGCAAATTTGGTTGTTAGAAGATAGATTTAGGCAAGAATCGATAAGTATTGGTACATGTATGGTCTTTGGTGGGGCGGGTCACTACATATTTGGATTTTTAGGCGTCTCTAGCATCCCATCGTTGAAATAACGTCGTCAGTATCAGTTGCTGACAGGGGTAGAGCTAAGTAGCGAGCTGTGTTAGATTTGGATCAAAGAAAAAAGAAATCCGGGTAAGCCGTTATTTGAAAATACCAGTTTTTCAAACTTATAATTGAGAGCAATCGAGCGACATAAAGAATCTATTTATAGAACTAGCATTGAAAATTTAGCTCACCCAAACAAATTTTTTTCATTTCATTCTTGTTTTGCTGAATTACAAATTGTGAATCAAAATAGTCTGCTCAAATCAAACTTGTCCGCACCAAGTCCACCATAGTCTACGTTGCTAATGCTTATCTCAAATCATTTTCCAATACTTCAGAATGTATAATCTTTTTTTTTTTTTTTCCAACTCTCAAATTGCCTTGGAAGTTTAATTAATTTCAAAGATTCTACTGACACACTGGGTCTCTGTGTCGAAGAAGGCCTTTTTTTATATATATTTCTATTTTTCATCCGTCGAATTTGGATAAAAAATTATGTTTAGGGCTTGAAAATTAGAAACATATAATAATCTGAAATCCACTGTAATTTAATTGCGAATTAAGTTTTACACGTATAATTAATGCAGAGGTTGGTTTGGTTCACCCTGTTCCCAAAATCAACTTTAGATCGAGTATCCCTTAGCTTTTTTTCTTTGAGCAAAATTGGTTGTTAGAAGATAGATTTAGGCAAGAATCGATAAGTATTGGTACATGTATGGTCTTTGATGGGGCGGCTCACTACATATTTGGATTTTTAGGCGTCTCGAGCATCCCATCATTAAAATAACGTCGTCAGTATAAGTTGCTGACAGGGGCAAAGCTAAGTAGTGAGCTGTGTTATATTTGGATCAAAGAAAAAAGAAATCCGGGTTAGCCATTCTTTGAAAATACCAGTTTTTCAAACTTATAATTGAGAGCAATCGAGTGACATAAAAAATCAATTTATAGAACTAGCATTGAAAATTCAGCTAACAAATTTTTTTCATTTCATTCTTGTTTGCTGAATTACAAATTGTGAATCAAAATAGTCTGCTCAAATCAAACTTGTCGGCACCAAGTCCACCATAGTCTACGTTGCTAATGCTTATCTCAAATCATTTTCCAATACTTCAGAATGTATAATCTTTTTTTTTTTCCAACTCTCAAATTGCCTTGGAAGTTTAATTAATTTCAAAGATTCTACTGACACACTGGGTCTCTGTGTCGAAGAAGACCTTTTTTTTTATATATTTCTATTTTTCATCCGTCGAATTTGGATAAAAAATTATGTTTAGGGCTTGAAAATTAGAAACATATAATACTCTGAAATCCACTGTAATTTAATTGCGAATTAAGTTTTACACGTATAATTAATGCAGAGGTTGGTTTGGTTCACCCTGTTACCAAAATCAACTTTAGATCGAGTATCCCTTAGCTTTTTTTCTTTGAGCAAATTTGGTTGTTAGAAGATAGATTTAGGCAAGAATCGATAAGTATTGGTACATGTATGGTCTTTGATGGGGCGGCTCACTACATATTTGGATTTTTAGGCGTCTCGAGCATCCCATCATTGAAATAACGTCGTCAGTATAAGTTGCTGACAGGGGCAGAGCTAAGTAGTGAGCTGTGTTATATTTGGATCAAAGAAAAAAGAAATCCGGGTTAGCCATTCTTTGAAAATACCAATTTTTCAAACTTATAATTGAGAGCAATCGAGTGACATAAAAAATCTATTTATAGAACTAGCATTGAAAATTCAGCTAACAAATTTTTTTCATTTCATTCTTGTTTGCTGAATTACAAATTGTGAATCAAAATAGTCTGCTCAAATCAAACTTGTCGGCACCAAGTCCACCATAGTCTACGTTGCTAATGCTTATCTCAAATCATTTTCCAATACTTTCAAAATGTATAATCTTTTTTTTTTCCAACTCTCAAATTGCCTTGGAAGTTTAATTAATTTCAAAGATTCTACTGACACACTGGGTCTCTGTGTCGAAGAAGACCTTTTTTTTATATATTTCTATTTTTCATCCGTCGAATTTGGATAAAAAATTATGTTTAGGGCTTGAAAATTAGAAACATATAATACTCTAAAATCCACTGTAATTTAATTGCGAATTAAGTTTTACACGTATAATTAATGTAGAGGTTGGTTTGGTTCACCCTATTCCCAAAATCAACTTTAGATCGAGTATCCCTTAGCTTTTTTTCTTTGAGCAAATTTGGTTGTTAGAAGATAGATTTAGGCAAGAATCGATAAGTATTGGTACATGTATGGTCTTTGATGGGGCGGCTCACTACATATTTGGATTTTTAGACGTCTCGAGCATCCCATCATTGAAATAACGTCGTCAATATCAGTTGCTGACAAGGGCAGAGCTAAGTAGTGAGCTGTGTTATATTTGGATCAAAGAAAAAAGAAATCCGGGTTAGCCATTCTTTGAAAATACCAGTTTTTCAAACTTATAATTGAGAGCAATCGAGTGACATAAAAAATCTATTTATAGAACTAGCATTGAAAATTTAGCTAACAAATTTTTTTCATTTCGTTCTTGTTTGCTAAATTACAAATTGTGAATCAAAATAGACGGCTCAACTCAAACTTGTCGGCACCAAGTCCACCATAGTCTACGTTGCTACTGCTTATCTCAAATCATTTTCCAACACTTCAGAATGTATAATTTTTTTTTTCCAGCTCTCAAACTACGTTGGAAGTTTAATTAATTTCAAAGATTCTACTCGGAAAATGAAACCTAGAGCATATGATATAATTTTGGTCTCAATAATGTAACAACGTGGCCAATAGGTGCCGGTTCTAATCCATATTCCTATGCTTTGGTGGCGTGTCAGAGATTGACGAGCACTTTTCACCATTGACGTAGGGCCATGTGTTCCGTCCTGAAACATGTGAGTGGACCAAATTGGCATTCACAAAATTATCAAACCAAAAAGAAAAGCGGGCACATGATTTAGTTGCACTTGTCATCATCGTCCTTCAACATGTTACATGATTTTTGTGGCAACTCCACTTTTCCTAAATCCTAATCCTTATGTTATATACTTATGTTAATAACTTCATGTATCAAAAGCCTAACAGAAGCTCGATCTAGTTGTACAATCAAGCCGAGCCAAATTAATCTCAAAATTGAAAGGTATCGAGTAAATTGAGTTGAGTTTGAGCTTATAAAAAAAAAAAAATCAAGCTTAAGCTACTTAAGCAACTTAAGTATTTTAGTATCTAGAATGATTTAGTTTATAAATTTATCAACTTAGAGATTTTCTGTGGCGTGAGCCAACATTGGTAAAGTGTTGCCTTTTTAATAATAACTTGAAAGTGTTTTGCTTCACTAAAAATCTTAGTAAAATCGAACTGCAAGCCATTGTAGAGGTCCTACTTATATCAATCATATATCATTGGACCTACCTCACAAGACTTTCTTGATATTTGGTAATTGCACACCCTTCACGAAAGATCAACGAATCACCCCCCCCCAACCAACCAAAAAGACGAAAGAGAATTAGCTTCACAATTAGGTGGACTATATTTATTTGAGTAGGTAGGTTCAATTACCATTTGTAGTAGGATTTCGGTAACCCAAATGGAAAATTCGAAGTGTTTAATTGCTGAGATTTGACTAATTATATTTATAAAATGATGAATATTTAATTTCACATATGATTATGGTTAAAATTGTACATTACGCTGTAGCAAAATCAATCTAGCACCAATTTGTAATATCTTTCTTTTTATCATGTATTGGATGAGAGCGTATTCGGTCAACCGACACTGAACGTTTACTAGCTAGTCAACCACCATTAAAATGAGTGATTCCAGTCGCATAAGTTTTGTCTCTATCTTGTCTATAACTTTCATAATTGGAGCCTAGTCCAAATATGAACAAGGAATTTAATTTTTAACCAAAAAATATATATATACGAACAAGGAATGAGAAACTTACCTGGAATATTTTGGTCGAAAACCTTTTGAGGTAAATTTCTCCTTCATCGTTCATATCTAACTAGGCTCAAATTATGAAAGTTATAGACAAGATAGAGACAAAATTAACGCCACCGGAATCACCTATTTTAGTGGTGGTTGACTGGTTAGTGAACGTCCACCGTCAGTGGACTGAATAATTTTCTCTCTTTATAGATGACTTTAGAGAGTTTTTGAATTACCAAATATTATTAGTGTGCGCGTGATAAGGTCACTTAGTTATTGCAAAATTTAAGTGACATAAGAGACTACCACAGTCACAAGGTTGTTAAACGAGAGTGGCAAAAGCCTAGGTTTATGAATTAATGTTTTGATTCAAACATTAATCCTTATTCGTTGAAATCTAAACGAAGTTATGATCAACCAATAGTTTATCATTATGTTTTCAATCAAATTCCTAATTTTTTTGTATTTAAATATGTGTTATAAAAGAAATTTATATAATGAACAACTTCGATTATTGAATTATAAAATAGTAACCTTAAAATGCGGAGATTAACATTCTCGATCTCTTATTTGTAGACGTGAATTCTACATTGCCCTGGTTGTTATAAAAACCTACACTAGTTTCTTTTATGAAAACTTACCTCATACTTATCACTTGATCAGTCTTTTGCCTATAAACCCATAAGCTCCCCATCTTCTTCTTCTTCCATAATCTGCGTATGGTAGAGAGCAATACAGGAAAGGGACGGAGCACACTATACCATATCACAATCTATTGTCTGCACTTCCATAAAAGAACAAGCAATATATGATGTATCGCATTCTATTATCTACTGTACTTGCCTGAGCTTTAATGTGGGAATGAGTGGCCCATTGCACCCAGATTTCTCCATTGGTTCCGGCCACCAGTTGATTGAGATATCAGAAAGATTATCACAATTCACAAAATCCCAATATCACTGGACCAAATGCGAAAACGATGCGTTCTGTTCTAGCTACGTATGTATGGACCAACATACGAGCACAGCAGCGTAAGCCATGTGATGCCTACTCAAATAAAATCATTCACAAAGATAGATACTTGAATAAATTAAATTCACAACAACTGGCCGGAGAGCTCATGAACTAACAGCGACGTTTACACCGATATTCTTGACTTGCACACCTCCGACCAAATAATAATTGCTTGTTTAATTCTAAGCTGTGAAATCCATTAGTCTTTGAGAAGACCAAAGAAGTCCGCACTAAATTATTTGCGCTTACTTCTTTACTTTTGTTTGATTACTCCCTCGAATAACAGAGTTTGCATCTTAGCTTGCTTCGCTTTTAGCCCTCTTTGGCTTGGCGTCTTTGAGACAATTTGTCAAACACATCGCCTGATCACAAGTATATGATTTTTAAAAATTTTCACGAGCATGTGCAAGAAAGAGCAAAATGCATGGAGCTATCCAGGCAACTTGAGGGAATTTTTTCACGGCTCGAGCCGAGACTAGAAACGTAGCTTGACGTAATAAACAGTGTTCAAATTGGCACTTTGTCCGTAGGTTTTCACTCGTTCCTGCTCTAGAAACCTGACTCAACAAGTAAAAAAAGACATAAAAAAGACAGTAAACAGTGCTCTCATTAGAGACAGAACAGGTAAACTTGCTCTAAAATTTTTACATCTTTATAGAGCTTAATTTACGGGGACATTACTAGGGCTGCCTGTCACACCCCTGATTTTTAACACAAATAAAAATCGATATATATTCTCATAATTATACATGCGTGATCGTTCAGCCATCAATAACAAAAACCTGGAAACATTTTTCCCCTTAAACTAAATACATATTGATGCCCTGAACCCACTATGTCAATATTGACCCTCTCCGTAGAGTCATATATTACAAAAGCTTACGAATTAAATTGTCAACAACAAAATAAAACGTAAGTATTCCTTAGATTTTACTACATAGCTTAAGTCATACAATGGCAAAGGCAACAAAATTTGCTTCCTACCCGCTCTGTTGCCAACAAGCTACCTCAACTTCAACCACGATTACCCTGACCTGCAGGATTAACCCCTACACATATTGAATGGTGCATCAGGTTGCCACACAACAAACCCGGTAATCTTTTGCAAGCCCGTATGAGTAACTCAAACCACACATGCACAACTCACCCAACGAGGAAACCCATCAACTCGTAAAAAGGAACACACACCATGTTTTCCCACAAACAACACATTCTTTTCCCAAAAGAAACCACTCAAATCACCCCGTGACAGCAATCATATTAATTGAAACTCTGACAATTCAATATGATACACAAGACCTCCTAGGACATTTAAAAGAAAGAATATCCGAAACTCCCTTTTTAAAACACATACTCAAATAAACACAAGTCACCCCGTGACAAAATCATAATAATTGAAACTCTGACAATTAAATATGATACATAAGTCCTCCCAGGACATTTAAAAGAAAGAATCCCCGAAACTCCCTTTTAAAACACATTCTCAAATCAACACAAGCCACCCCATGATAAAATCATATTAATTGAAACTCTAACAATTAAATATGACACAAGTCATCCCCAGACATTTAAAAGAAAGAATCCCCGAAACTCCCTTTTAAAACACGTACTCATGAGCATCAGATAGCTCCCCGCTACCCCTGATGATGTACAATGGCAACAGACTAGAACTCTGACTGAATCGTAACCACTCGTCCGGTCAAGGACGTGATTACCCATTTCTTGCCTTGGTCACTATCTGTGACATATGATTTCAAACCCCGTCTGGTCATAAAATCAAACATCAAGGTCACCATCTGCGACCTGTCACCATCTATGACATATGATCTTCAGACCCCATTTGGTCTCAAAGTCAAACATTAAGTAAGTCACACCTGACTCTAGTTTCGGATTTTCCCATCCCTGCTCACCATCTGTGACCCTTGGTACAAAGACCAATACATTAAAATGAGTCACGCTTGACTCAAAAATGTAACTTCAAACTCAATACTTTTCAAACAATAGAAAATATCTTTTTCCACAATATTGTTTCCTGAAAAGTCGCCTTCAACAATAATATGAACACCATCATGCATATTATTCATCACACATCATTCACAAGAATATATATATTTCACGTAAATATATATATATATATATACACACACACATAGTCATTCGCTCAGGAATGCCTACTAATACCAACTATAGTTTGCAGTTAAATAATTATCGTCAAAACAATAATGGTAATTTCGTTCATAATGACCCTTATGAGATTACTCACCTCGAAACTCCCACTGCGTCTTCAATACAGAACAAAGCAGCCAAATCACAAAACAACCGTCCAAGAATACTTCGTCAAGTACCTGATCACATACGGTTTCAACTTAGTAACAATTCACAATCGATTTAAGTCTGAAACCCCCGTTTTGAACAAAAATCCCCAAAGTGGCTCCAATCAAGGCGAAACCACATCCGAGACCTCCCAAAGTCTCCGGAACACTTCCACGATCGATATGCCAAAACCACAAGTCGATCGAATACTCAAATCCTCACGGATCGAATAAATCGACCGGTATGAAACCGTAAAAATTATAACAATTTCATACGAACTCCAAAAATTGCATATTATATATCGAAACGCTCGTATCGACGAGTAGAAGATATATAATACCAGAAACAGTCCCTTACATGGCCGGAACACCGCCAGAACGCCTCCATAGGTGGTGGAGCACCGCCGCCGGCCAAAACTCAATATTTCACAAAACTCCCAACATCAAATCTGTTCATCTAAGTGAATTTTCATAACTAGCTCAAAGTCAGAAAACAAGTATAAAGGGTCGAAAACTACCTCACAAGTTTTGAATTTTTGCTCAATCTGAGTTGAACTGATTTCCACATAAATCGATCCAAACAAACACCATAGATCAATCCAGAAGGCTCCCACGAACCCAAAGAAGGAAGCTTGAAGCTGTGCCGTCGCCGGAGCAAGGATTTCCGGCCGGGTCCAAAAACCTCGAACTTTGCCGACTTGCAGTGCCTCCGTGGAGGAGAATCGCTGCTAGAGGACACCACAGGGAGGAGCGGACGACAACGACGAACCAATCTGGAAGGTTTCACCGGAAGAGGTCGCCGGAGTTGGCCGGAAAAGTCGGGTCAGATCATCCGGGTTCGGGTTGGGTCAGCCGGGTTTATTCGATACTGAAGGTATCAGTCGAGAGAGAAGAGAGAGGAAGAGAGTTTCCGGAAAAAGAAACTTGGAATTATGAAATAATTTCCGGAAATCCTCTATTTATACTAAAACGAAAACTTTTCCCGAAAGCCATAACTTCTTTATACGAGCTCCGATTTTCGCGTTCCACATGTCCATGAACTCGTACCGACGCGCTCTAAAACTATTGTGAAGGAAGGTTTCAGAGAATCCCAACGAATAAAAATTCAACCTTTGCAACCCCCGTAAAACCATATTCTTCAAATAATTATTCTCCGAAACACTTCCGTTCTGCCCACGAGCCACGAAACCGTCCAATAACCACAATTTAGATTCCGAAAAATCCTCGGAAAATAAATATAAATTTCCGGGGCATCACACTGCCACTTGGTTTGGTAATTACCAAATCGACCGAATACCAATTGATGTTTTAAGTTTGGTAAATCGACTTTTTGGTAACCAAGACCGATAAAACCAAAATCGAAAATTACCGAAAAAGTTAGTTTGGTTTTGGTAAATACCGAATTTACCTATTATCTAAATATTAGTTTTATATACTATGGTTTTCAATACACATACATGTATATTAATTAAGAAATAAACATACAATTTTTCATAATAGTATGAACATATATATATTGCCTTAGTTTGGTTCATGGAAGGGAAATCAATTCCCATGTCTTTTCCATAGGGATGAGAAATTAAGGGTGTGTCCTGTAACGTTTTATGAAACTATTTTAGTAATACTGGATTGTAGAATGAAAACGGAGAATTAAACTATAAGTTTTTAAGATATAAATACATGTTCGGTACAAGTATTTCAAAACTTGAAATATTAAAAACATATCTATCATTTAAAAAAAAAAAATCTACAACATTTAGTTTAGTTTTTCCTCAGTAATCATGAAAGATTGACTATTTTGTTTGTATTGATTATGAATCTTTTATTGATTGTTATGAGAAAGAAACAGAGAATTGTGAAGGAGATTGAACAAGAAGAATCAAATCCCTCAATTTTGTTTATAAAATATATCATATGAAGTTGCAAGCTCTTGAATCTTTAGTTCAAAAAGATAATTCAATCAAATGTCTCAACCAATTAGTTGTTAATTCTTCTTGCCTGTGCGATAATCCAATTATATTGAAGCATAAAATACCAAAGCTTTCACCCTAAATCATCTGTATAAATTAGATCTGACATGTGAAAGATGGATTTTCTAATTCCTTCATTCTTCTCTACTGTATGATTCTGCAAATTTCAATTGATTGAAAAAGACGGGGAAGAAGAAAGTTCAAACAACAGATAAAGTAGATGAGATCATGAGAAGAGAGGATAAGTCTCAATGGAAATTGTGGAAAAGAAATAGAGAAAAATCAAAAGAGAGGAGAAGAGTTTGTGGATCTATGTGCTTAAAAGTAAAAAAAAAATATATATCTCTAATTGCATGACAGGTTGTTTTCAGGAAAAAATGAAAACGTCAAAAAGTCATTTCCCATATTTATTCATAGTTCTTGAATTGTTTCCTAAAATTTGTTTTCCTTGTTTTTCAAATTTAATGCACCGAACGCAAATTACATAAGTTTTTGAAGTCGTAAAACAAAAAACAGTATCGCAAAATGATACCGAATGGGCCCTAAAATTCCGGCCAGGATCTAGTGTTTGGTAAAGCAGGAAAAACACTCAAGAAAGACTATTTGATTTTCCTTCCAGTGTTTGGTTGGTCAGGAAAGGAAGAAATAATATATCAATGTTTCAATAGTATCCCTATATTTTCAAATTTATCATCATGGGTGAAATTGGCAAAAACACATTTGAGTAAGGATATTGTAGTCCTAAATTTTCATAATAAATGCCGGGAAAGCAGAAGGGAAAATCAATCCCATGGGTTATGAAATGAACCATCTTCCACCATATTTTCCCATTTATCAGGAAAATAGTTCCCAAGTTTATGCCTACCAAACAAAGGAAATGAACGATTTTCCTTTCCTGATTCCTCAAATCCGTAAACCAAACATGGCCTAATAATACATGTATTTTAAGCAACATAGTCAAAGATGGTTAAATAACCTAGTTTTATTGAAAATGACTAAAACTTGATGTCATATATATAAAAGAAAGTTATAATTAGGAGATGAGTATAAAGTTTACGATTATAAAATTGAAGAGCCTAGTTTTGTTCATTCTAATTTTAATTACAAAGAATTAGTTGTTCTAAAGTTTGTAATACTGAAAACCGAAATACCAAATAGGTAATTGATAGCTCAATTTTGAAACCGAAAACTTTAATTTTAAAATTGATAATATGTATAACCGATTCGAACGGATCGAGTGACAACTCTAGACATTACAACTACCTGTGGCATTGCAATCACAGCCCACAACCCCCCCTGCTAGTCTTCCACAGTTCCAGTAGCAGTGTTGTTTCGTGGTCCATGTGCGAGCCATTAAGTAGCTGCATGATTCAGATATATACAATGCTGAAAATAAACCATTATGTGAATGAAGCGCTTGCAGTAGCCATTAACTTCAAATCTAATTGGGTAGGAACACATTGTACAATGGATCTCATTAATCAGAATCACATGGCTTGGAACCCTGGACAAGTCAATGACCGAAGAAAGACAGCACTATCGCAGTTGAATATATAATGATTAGTCTTGTTGGAATGGAGCTACCTCGCAGGTTCGGTGGTATCCATCTTCTTGTTATGTGCATGTACGTCTTATCCTAACCAAGAGAGTGAAAGAGCGATGTAAGACCACTCATGTAGTCATGCTAATCAAGCAAGCATCAGATATTCATGTTTGTAATGCGCATGGGTTTTTCTGCCCAAAACGCAACGTCGCTTCCAGACTTCTTTCTTCCGGGGAAAAAAAGAAAAGAAAAGAAAAAAAGTGTATTTGAGGAAGAAGCACAAAGTGTATCCGGGCAACCGGCAGACTATGTTGTAAGCCGGAGTCAGTGGAGTTTATAGCCCATATGGTCCCATTAATTTTTTGATGTAAAGTTAATTTATCAATTTATTTTTATTTTAAATGAAAGTAAAATGTTCGATGAAATGTCTCAATGAGATTGACGTAAATAATTTAAATGTATTTTTCTTGCACTAAAAGAAAAATTCTAAATTTGTAATACTGTTGATTGAGGGCGTTGGTACTAGCTAAGTAAGTCCATACCTCCACGGCTCCACGGACTTCCTTGTGTTGGATGCAATATAATTTTTGCGAATAGGTGGCCAGGAGGGAGAAGATATGATGTTGTCAATGTTTTGGTTATCCTCATCAATGAATAAAATCAGCTTTGATGATGTAAGAACCCATTTGATCGACTCTTTCTTAAAAATATTTGTTTTTGGATATCTGTATTCTGAATTAGCCGGTAGATATTTTTTGGTGGAGAAAATTGGGTGATCGAGATGGAAATAGTTCAGAACCCTATATGAGTTTTGCTTTGAAGCAAAGCTAGCTATTATAAAAGCCTGGTCATGTCGAGTTGAAAGCATGTGGATGATAGTGGGTAGTAATCTTGCCCCAAAAGAAAAGGATATATATGAACCCTAGGGATGGGCAAAAACAACTCAACCGTGCATGCAATACATATGCCATGTATTTCATCTTCAAATACCCAAAAAGTTGTCTACCTTCACATGGCGCATTCTCAGACGGAAGGTAACGTGTAATCGTCAATATGAAAGGAATTAAGCTGTCTGAAGTCTCTTCTCCGGTACTGAGCTTCTTTTCCAATCAAATGATATTCTAGGAGGGGGAAATCGTGAAGTCCAAAGACTAGGAATTCAGAGTATAAAGGTAAAATGTTCTTAAACTATAGTTACAAACCCGCACCTTTGGCCTTAAGCTTTACGCTTATACATTAAATGTACGTGCATGCTCGGCCTTAATTTCTGCCTAATTTGCTCTAGAAATATTTGACGTGATCGTCATGTAGAAGCCGATTGATGAGTCACACCTTCATGCATTGACACAAAACCTTACCACACATGTCGATATTCATTCACTTTAGCTACCTATATAGCCGTACATCTCACCTTCCCGAGATCTCAAGCTAGTACCCGCACAACACCACATACAAATGGCGGGAAGACGCTAAAACTTCAACATGTATATAGTAGTAAATTAATTAACGAATAGTCGGTGAGCTGTGACCTGTTGGTTAGCTAGTCTAACTAACACTTTGGAGATCATGGAACTAACACTTTAGAGATCATGGATTCAAATCTCACTGACATCAGGGGTGGGGTGGGGTGAAGAGTTATATTATCATCCAGAATATAAATTTTTTTTTAAAAAATAATTAACGAATAATCAAGTTTAAAATAAAAATATAAAAAATAAATTAACGAATAATCAAGTTAATAAAAATATAAAAAATAAATTAACGAATAATCAAGTTAATTTGTATATACCTTTATAATGTGTTCAATAAATTTTCTCAATAAAAAAAACTAATTATACACCTAGATCCTGTTTGACCTTCGTTTTCAAATGCTTTCTAATCTGTGCGTGAAGTGAATGCACTATCTATTGCTAGATACCTGATACAGACGTACTCTAATCTATCGGACCAATAGAAATTCATGAAGTACGTCCGTGAAATACAGTCGAAAGCTTTTTGACCCCATCTCAAATTCTAAATGGCTTATATATAATCTATGTTCATGAATAGGCCATTATATTAATACGACAGTTGAGCATTCTCAATGGTCCATACACTAGTGCTTTCAGATGTATTAGAAATTAGCATGTGTGTGTGTCGTTTCTGTAAGTGTGTATAATATTCTTCAATATTTATTCAAGCACCGACGACTCTAGTTTGGTCGTTGCCAATTCAGACTGTCCGAACTTAATATATTTGGTCTGCAAATGTACGTATGGATCGAAGTGGGTGAGGTGAGTGCTGAGTAGTGATGGACGGGTGCTCCACCACTTCTGTTAACTTATGATGTGGACTTGAATTGTATTCTCATTCAGGAATATGATAAAATTTTCAGTATATCTGATAAATTTGATCATCGTTATGATTTGGCTAGTTATGGTTTCATTTTTACGTAAAGAGTTTTCGCTTCCATGCGTTTTTGTCCCGGTTGTTTTATTCTTTTGTTTTTGTAACTAACATCTCATCTGAATCTCATGCTTGTTTAGGTTTTAAAAGACAAAATTGTTTTTTTTTTTACTTGAATTTTTGTTTTTTTGTTTTTAACCTTTTTGAACTTCATACACCGTTACATCTAAGTATACAAATAAACATAAGAACGTTTGTAAACTAGGTGTGTTCTATGCTTTTTCTTTTTCTCTTTTCTGGTGAGAAGGGGCACCATGGTTAATATATTTGTGGTTTTTGACTCCAGCACATGCACCAGACAATTTTGCTACCTTAAGTATTTAGAACAGCTTTCAAATCTATGCCTAATCGATCTTGATCATGTCATATTCTCACAATCAAATACTTGCTTAATATAGCATCGTACGTTGTTAACTTCGCAGCTTACTTGGTTTAGCTTGCATTTTCATAATATTATTTTCATTATATATATTAAGGGGCGTCTGTTGGAATCGACTAGAACTTAATAACATGTTTGCCACCATTCTTTCAATCTAATTATGTATTGTAGAATTTACAATTCTACATTCATCTCACCCATAGTAAAAGATTACAACCTATATATTATATAAAAAAATCACGGTCAACCTATATATATATATATATATATATATATATATGTTATTAGCCTCCATATATGTGCTGATCGATATGCATGTAAAAATTACAGTCATTAATGTGGATTGTTGAGTGGGATTTTGAGACAATATTTTGTGGCGTTAATGGAAGTATAGTTTACAAGCTAATCAAAAGAATATAATTCGAACCATCCAATAAAATGTTTAGTTGCATGTTTATGTTCCTAAAGCAGAAAGGAAGTAAATTACTTTTTTGAAGCAGTTGATGGTGAAACGAGCGGAGGAAGTCCTTGTGTTTCTATTTCTGGCCTTACTTTCCGAGCCTACCGCTGGAACCCTTGCTCTAAGCCACCTCAACTCGAGGACCACGGCTTTTGTTTGAGTTGGAGACTGGCAGTGGAGGCCAACAATGTGCGTGCATGGAGCACCGTGCCAGGCCGGATATTGTTGAGTTACTTGAGCGGAATCGTTCCCTCCGGCCATGACAAGGATGCTTGGATTTTGGACGTGGACGACACTTGCATATCCGATGTCTTCTACTGCAAGGAAAAAACATATGGGCAAGTAGTGGACTGATCACACTAATTGATTGTTTGATAACTAGCGCATATGTGTAATAACATAGCGCATTTTGACAAATATGTAAATACATTACTTTGCCTGATTTCAATCTATATGAATTATTGCAATAATTTACACCAGTGAGATATCTTATATAAATTTTACTAGAACATTAGTGTATGCATGTCACCCCCACCAATCTTTTTTAATATTGTAGGTGTACTCGATCTCTACCTAATATAGTTAGGCTTTTCTGAATTAAACAATCACAGGACCGCAGCAAAGGGCAGCATATGCAGTCTTACAAGTCATCGATTAGGAAGCAACTGGTGGCCGGAGAAGGTTATTACAGAATATGAGGTTATGTAGCAGATCAGTGGAGTGATCTGCAAGAGATTATTTGGGAGAGCGCTGTTTTAAGATTCCTAATTCTATCGACTATGTTCCTTAATTAATCACAGTATATCATCGCTCACAATTAATTTGTGTATTATCTGTGGAGTTAACTAATTAAGGGTCCTCGATTAACAAGATAAAGAATATAAAAAAAAAATTAGAAAGGTGCATGTCATGTATGCATTCTAGTTTGCTCCTTTTTCTTTTCTTATAAGAAAATGTTGATTTGTGCTTGATTGACGAATCAGTACATATATATAAGAGTAAGTACTAGAATACACGACAAACGTACTTTTACTAGCATTATCAACGCATTCATTTTAAATTTTAATATTTTATGAGGCAACTAATTCAATGTACGTATGTCACAAACATTATATTCTTAAAAATGGAATTATAAATACGAAAAGTGATACACAATCTACCTGATATGCGTGTGTGTATATATATATATATATATATATATAAATGTCTTTCATACGTCTACATAGATCATCTTGTTGACTTTTTGGTCATTGTGTACGTGCTTCCCATTACATTGATATGTTCTATCCTAACCCCTCCGACCAATACGTTCACGAAGTACGTCTCCTACTCTCCCAGATTAACCAGTTGAGCATTCTCAATATGGTACATGCTATGTACAATAGCGCTTTCAATTGTGCTTAACTATAGCACCCACTAATTCAATTTCGTCAATGTTATTCGTTGGCCTCATCAACTATATGGTCCTTTCTTCGTGTATATTCCTCTACTTTTTCTTCGTGTATATTCCTCGACTTAAATAATTTCATTCACCGACTCTGACTAACAAATTGGTATAATAACCAATAGAGACTGTCTGATCCAATATAGATATAAATTCGATTTCGCGATGTTGGCTCTGACTATATTCCCACTTTGGTTCAGGTTAATTTATCCCTTTCTTCGCATATTTAAGAAATTATTTGACGTATTCGATCTTAGGTTTTCAGTCGAATGCTACTACACCCATGTCGCAATGGCAGCTGATCGATCTCTAGTGTGTGTGCTGTTGGAGGAAAAATCTTCTTCTCATTGCCATGTCTATAGAGACAGTAGTTACTCAACTGATCTAACTTCGATTTCAATTAGTAGAACAAATGATATATGCTAATACAGTGAAATACAAAAGAAAAATAATTTTCTCACAAACTTGGGGAGTTCGCACTTTTACTCACACCCGTCTTTACGTACCACCATTGTTTGTGGTTTCTGACGCCACCCACAAGTCCACCACCAAACACTTTTGCTACTTAATAAGGATTGACAAGAGCTTACATTTCTATTTCTATATATATGCCTAATCCATCTTGATCATCATGTCATATTCTCACAACCAAATACATAGATATCTGGCATACTAGCTACTCTTCAGCCAGTCTGCTTAATAATATTTCAGGATCAAAGTTCGCTTGTTTTCCACCTTTGAGGTTTGTTAATCTTTCTTTCCAGCTGATTAGCTAGCAGTTATACATTGGAGATCATTCTCATGCATTCATCGGTACATGGTAATTAGACACTATAATCTTTGTAGACGACTGTCAACTATTTTTTGAGGAGAAACGATAACACGACTCTCATCAATCATTGATGTAGAATGCTCGCAGACATTAACCGATATAATTAAAATCATTTAGCCTTCAATGTCGAGTAGGCTAGACTTTGAGATACACGTTCACAAGTCAATCACAAAACACAATTTAGAAGCATCCAACAACTTAATTATTACGTAGTTATTATTACGTAGTTTTGCACTTTTGCATACGTACCATAAGTGATGCATACCACGTTGTAATTGGCACAATCGGAAGTCACCTTTTCTTTTCAGTATTTTCAATTTATGTTGGCAAGAAATTGAAATTTTATCAGCTCCACCATCTTAAATTCCATACTTTCAAATTACATAAACTAGTACGAAGTTCTTCATTCCCTCCTCAAGGACAAACATAGAGATCTATAGGCACTTTCTAGGCCAACAAAGAAATAGGAAAGGGTCAGGTTTTTTGTGTATACCTTGTAGACAAACATAGAGATCTGCAGGCACTTTCTAAACTTCCACAGCAATCTATACCTTATATTCCAAGATTAGTTTGTTTATAATATTTTACTCCAAAGTAAGAATAACTTCTCTTCATCGTCTATCTAATCCTGTTTGACATTTATTCCCTTATATATCTTTCTTAACAATGTAGACAGGACATATGCTTTCTTGATTTAATATATTAAATTCAATGTATTGGTGAGCTATCCATCCTAGTGGAAACTTCCCAGTTTGTTCATTGATTTGAAGTTTGAAATTATATAAGTCTTTGGTCATTGCCTATATATATACTTATTGCAATTACCTCATAACTCACTTCCCTGGGTAGGTATATACAGATATATGTTATAAACATATTATATATTCTACAAGCAGAAACAATACAAAGGATTGAGCCCCTTATAAAAGCTTAAGCCAAAACACATGTCATATTCCAAATAGTGTTCTTAGTTGAAGCCACGAACATTACAGACCATTACGTACCCACAAGATTTCATCAACTTGATCTAATCTCCTTTGGTTATATACTTATATTGTACGTATTCTCTCCTAGTGGTCGCCTTTATATATATGTTCTACTAAGCTGTTGTATATTTAATTTATTGTTGATTAGGTACCAAAAAGCAAGCACCAGCGCAAGTATATATGATTAAAGCAATGATGAAACGAACCCAGGAGGTGTTGTTTTTTCTGATTCTGGCTTTGTTCTACAAGGCCACCGGCATGAAGCCTTGCTCTAAGCCCCCGCAAGTCGACTGTGACGGCTTCTGTTTGAGCTGGAGACTGGCGGTGGAGGCCAACAATGTGCGTGGGTGGCGCACCGTGCCAACCCAGTGCTTGCACTATCTCGAAACATACATGATTGGAGGACAGTACGACCGCGACATAGAATTCATTGTTGGTGAAATTATGAGTTACGTAAACGGAATCGTTCCCTCGGATGATGGCATGGATGCATGGATCTTGGATGTGGACGACACTTGCATATCCAATGTCTTATACTACAAGGGAAAGAGATACGGGTAAGTAGTAGTGGATTTTAATTATCAGTCAAACAATATAACGCGGTAAATATTTACCGTAATGTGGTTCACAGTGGTTGTATTATCACTACTATGCAGGTGTGACCCTTACGATCCATCGGGGTTCCGAGCATGGGCTATGTCTGGAAAGTGTCCGGCAATTCCTGCCATGCTGAGATTGTTTAGCAACCTGGTGAATATGGGGTTTAAGGTTATTTTGCTTACTGGAAGGGATGAAGAAACACTTGGTCAAGTCACTATCGAAAACCTGAATAATCAAGGATTTGTTGATTATGAACGGTTGATTTTGAGGTGAGTATATATACACGATTCATTCATCTATGCATTTGCGACAAAACAATACTTGCCTCAATATTGCTGGTCAATATGACTTATTCTCCGCCAGTCTAGTAAGGTTTAATTGACTCGTTCAAATGAGACTCGTTCAAATCATTTAGAAGGAAGACTCGTTCAAGAAGAAGAAGAAGAAGAAGCTTCATGATTAACACCAAAATTTCACATGCACGATGATTGAATTGTCTGAAGGATATATTAATAATGTCGGAGTAATTAGTGGTGGGATTAGTCAAAATCCACGTTCAACATGCTAATATAGTTTTATGATTGGGTTATCGAAAATGTTCACCTGGTCAGTTATTAACCAAGAAAATAATGCTCAACCACCCTTGGATGTAAATCTAAGGGCAGAGAGAATTATTATTAAGTTGAGGTGTTTGTTTTCCACTCTTGGATGTAAATCTAAGGGTTGTTGAGCATAAATTATTTGGTCAGCAATTGACCAGGTGAACACCACTGTTGGATTATTATCCCAGTCAAATCACATGCAACGAAAATATCTTCCTCAAAATAGAAATCATTTGGTGGGTAGTAAGTTTTCCACTTTGAATTTTTTTTTTTTTTTTTTTTGCATACATCACCAACTAAAAGTTATCCCTACGACTACTACGACATGATACGTGAATAAACAGATCGATATATATATATATATATATCAGCCCTTCTTGGCTGCGGATATCCGCCCCTAAGCACATGTTTTTTCCCTATTTTATGATCATATTTTCACATCTTAACCGTTCAGTTTTTAGATCCTAATGTTTAGATAACTTCTGCAAATTTTCAGCCAATTTGATGATCGTTAAGACATCTAAAACAACAATTTACTATTATAAACACGAACGGTTCCGGTTCGTTTGTGTAAATTACAGTTTTAGATGCCTTAACGATCATCAAATTAGCTAAAATTTTGTAAAGATAATCTATACATTAGGATATAAAAACTGAACGGTTAAGATGTGAAAATATGATCCGAAAGTGGGTAAAAATGGAAAATCCGTACGTTTTGCTTAGGTGCGGAACAAGGTTATATATTTATATGCACCAATCTTGATTAGGATTTTCTCATTGTGTCTACCCTCTAGTTGTCTAATCTCTACCTAATCATAAAGTTAGGTTTAATATTATCTTTTCTTTGTGGCATGTACTAAACTACTCACAGGACCGAAGCTTACAAAGGGCAGGGCGCGGTGGCGTACAAGTCAGCGATTCGGAAGCAACTGGTGGAAGAAGGTTACAGGATATGGGGGAATGTAGGAGATCAATGGAGTGATCTTCACGGAGATTATATAGGCAACCGCACGTTTAAGCTTCCTAATCCCATGTACTTTGTTCCTTAATTACTAGTGAATTACAATATGTACTGCAATTTGCATTTCCAGTGGAATTAACGTGGAGGCCTAAGGCCTTAATTACCCAGTACGTCTTCTTCATTAAGTCTTTGTCATTTTTCTTCTTCCATAGTTTGGCAAGTGATTTCACAAGTAAGAAAGTACATGCAGTAAACCAGAATATGTAAAGGCCAGGTCATGCTACCAGCAACAAATTATATTCTGAATAAACCCTGGAAGTTCAAGTATTTTGAGTACAGCATTATCCATCTTCCATGGTTCAAGAGATTTAATACAAGGTTCTCTTTTAATTGAAAGAAGGAAGTAATACTTCTGGGCTGATGTGCTTCACCCCTTTTCTATTGGACCATAGTTTTTGTTTTATACTTTTCGTAATTTTGGAATACAGATCCACTGGGCCCCTATTTGAGATCGAATATGTTAATAATTAGTAATTTTTGTATCGAAATGGAAAGAATTTGTATGCAATTTTAATTTGTTATTTGTCCGTGCTATATATAATAATTTGATGAATTTAGTATTATTGATAGTCTAATGATTAAATAAGCTAAATCAACTTGACATCAATGAAAACAATGGAAATACAGGTTGCTGAAAAGATGCATGCATGGATCATGTCTGCTGTTGGAAGATATTCTACTAATGAGATTAAATTTTTCCATCTTCATGATCTCACACGAGACTTGGTTTTGTTAAAAGACAAAAGAATAAACTTTCTTCAAATTGTAAGTTTCTGCACATGTTGGTGAGGTTTGTACACTTACCATCAATTTGAAAAAACAAGTTGATAAGTCAGCTCGCGTAATGATTTATTTGATTGGATATAATCTTTCAGATCGACTACAATCTCTATACACTTTAGTTACTTCCAATATAATCACATCTTCAAAACTCACATAATTTTTTGTGAAGTAAATGTGCATATCATTCTTCTGTAGCATAGACAATTAATGTACAGTCTACACATTTATACGGATTTTTAGGATCACAAAAAATTCATTAGGTATCCAACATAAATTAAGGATTAGATTTCATGCAAGCCTCATTATTGTCCCTGAAAAAAAAAAAAAAACTCAAAACTCAAAACTTTTAGGGATTTTCGCGCTAAATGTGGAAATTTTGGAAGTATTCAACGTCGCAACGGAAATAATGTTCCACACGAAATTTCGCACCCACAAACAGACACATGGAGAATTTGTCTTTCTTATCTCTGGTTCCTAATTTCCAGTTTCCATTGAAATTCTTTGAGAATCATTCTACACTCTAACACTGTGTAACACCCACAATCTTTGTTAACGATCACATTCTTCCTGACAAGATGAACGATGCAGACGTGTCGAAGCAGATCCAGCAGATGGTCAGATTCATACGCCAAGAAGCTGAAGAAAAAGCCAATGAGATTTCCGTTTCTGCAGAGGAGGTGATGATCTTCGCGATTAGTTTCCCACTATTTACATTCTAATCATGCTCTCTTTGCTTTTTTCTAATTTGTAGAGTTTTTTAGGAGTTTAACATTGAGAAACTACAAATAGCCGAAGCGGAGAAGAAGAAGATCAGACAAGATTATGAACGCAAGGCAAAGCAGGTCGAGGTTAGACGGAAAATGTGAGGGTTTTATTGATTCCATGCTTACTAAGAAATCACGACTTTGAAATTTACTTTTGCCCTAAACAGATTTTGGGGCTGCACCCGAAGCATAATGCTGTAATGGGATAACATAGTTCTAAATTTTTTACTGTATGCCAATATATTACCTATGTTGTTGAAGTTTTTGATTGAGAACATTTGGTATGTATTATGTAATGTACTCTACACAGTGAATACTCGATGCAACTGAATGCTTCGCGTATAAAAGTTCTACAAGCACAAGATGACATATTAACTTCCATGAAAGAATCTGCTGGCAAGGAACTTGTGCGTGTTTCAGAGGACAAGAAGGCTTACAAGAAGCTCATGAAAGACTTGATTGTTCAGGTAGCTTATAATGTGGTACCAAAAACCCATATATATGTTTATACAAGTTAAGTTCTGATCAAAGTTGCGAAATTGGAAATATGCAGAGTTTGATTCGACTGAAGGAGCCAGCAGTGCTGCTTAGATGCAGAGAGGTTGACAGGAAGCTTGTTGAGTCTGTTTTGGAGGAAGCAAAGAAAATTTATGCTGATAAAGGATTTGCTCCACCCAAAATTACCATTGATGATCGAGTGTATCTCCCACCGCCTCCAAAGGGTGGCGATTCCCATGAACCCTTTTGGTAAGCAATCCCTTATGTTCACAGTTCATAGCTTCGTTTTCTATTTTGTCCTAAAATTTTCTGCTTATACATGTGCACATTGTAGATGAGACACTTTGATCAGCCAGCCTTGTTAATGTTACTGTATGCTGTATGACTTAGTTACATGTATAGCACTGCCTTGTTATTGTCATCACTTTCATTTATTTCTTTCTGTTTGATTGTTTATAAGTTCGGGTGGAGTGGTGTTGGCCTCTCAAGATGGAAAGATAGTGTCTGAAAATACCCTCGATGCACGATTGGATGTCGTCTTCAGACAGAAACTGCCTCAGGTTGGTATTCATGGATCAATCCCTAGGAGCAGTTGCTTACTTTACTAGTATCAGTGACTAAGAACAGAGATGAGATGGTGAATGTTGTTGTTTGAACATTGTCTGAGTATGATGAAATCGGAAAACAAGTACATTTGGGGATTAAGTTTTTTGTTTTGGCTTCACTGCAGATCAGGAAGCGCCTTTTAGGATGAATGAGTGCATCAGCAATTCTATGCTTAAGCTTGTCCAAGATTTCTACTAGCAAAACTTTCTCTTCTGGGTTGGCAGTTTATTAATTACTTATGAGATTTGAACAATGCTTTCAAAACAATAACAGTGTTCAGAGTCCTCTCAAGTTATTGTTATAGGGGCAAGCTAATTCATAACATGTTATATTGTTTAACTATTTGTGCTTTAGCTTTGCATATAATTGAAAGCTAAAACCCCTAATTCATTAGCAAGTGTTGGGAAAAAACTAACAGAGACTTTGCAAAAGAAGTGCATTTCAAAGATCAATGTAGCTACTCGTACAACATTTAGATCATACATAAGATGGAATTCATGGTCAACCTACCTCTTGGTTAGAATTGTAGTACAAACTCCAGGCTCTCTTCACAAGTGAGACCATGAGCAGGAACTAGCTCAACCAATCCATGTGCCAGTGCAACGATGACATTGAAAATGAACTTCTACAGGTTCAAAACTTTCTAAGTTACCTAGGAAAGAGAGTGCCTCCTACCCCTACCAGTTTTCCCCTCCGATCCCCGGGACTTCCTACTCGATTTCTGTCGTTTACCTCCTGCTTGACCACTAAAAATTCCCATTTTTCCAATCCCCTTAGATATTGAGGTCAAGAAAGTTTTGCCATTTCCTGTCTTGTCCATCATTCCTTGTTTCATAAACAACTGCTCTTTCTCCAACTCGCTCAGCCTCACTCTCATTCTTGAGATCTCCAGCTTCAGTTCTCGGTTTTCTCTCCTCAATGAAGCATAGTTATCTCGGGGGGACATGGCTGCACTTGGTACCCCGCTGCTTATTCTCTGCGAGACAAACCCATCTCCTGAGTTTCCTGACAGTGCAGTCTTCAATCGGACCTGCTCGAAATACAGAACCCTCACTGTCATTTGTACTGGGAGCCGATCATTTTGTGCAGCATGGTTGCAGGCTTCTTGAGAGAGCTTTTGACAGTCTATAAACTTGCAGAGCTTCTTGCATTCTTGTTCAGTTAGCATTGAATGTACCTAAACAAGAACATAAAGTCAATTCAAGAAGCATGTGTTGTGACTTAAAAAATACACAAGAACATGTCTTATACAATTGATATATGTTGATAACTTGCCTTCAAATATATATCAACCGCCCTGTAAAGTCCATCATCGATGACTCGAGCATAATCAGGCAGTACTTCAATCATAGCAACGAACTTTTGCAAGCTGAGGTATGGGTCAGGAGCAATTTCAGCTAGATATGAGTCAATAAGCCGTCCAACTTTCAACAATGAACCATGGCTCGGAGAATTAGCAATGCCTTCCGACTCATATCCACAGTCTTCATCTTCTTCTTCTTCAATCCGCTGTAGGAAGTTCACCAGTATTCGATGAACGGTATCAACATCATACAGTGAACCCCCTGCAAAAATGGACGGTATAAGGATATCATCTAGTGTAACCATCTCCAACCTGTAAGCAATCCTCCTTTCAATCTCGAGCCTGCAGGCAATTGCAGCATCCACCATGATTGACATCCTCAGCATTCCAAACATAAAACTCAGTGGCACCGAACAGCTTTTCTCTGTTGGCATTAAGCTTATAAGGGTTTCCACAATAGTCCTTTGGTCATGTTCTGGTAAGCTATCTGGCTTTTTCCAAACTTGACATTTTCCAATACCCTTTAAGGATGTTTGAGCAAAATGCATTAAAGATGCAACAACGCTATCTGGTCGAACACCTGTTCTTTGCATGGCAAAAATAACCCTCTGATAGTATTCGATCCTTAGCAATGAGAGATCTTCAACCCACCACTCGAGACAACCACTCTTAAGCTCAGGAGATTCACCATCACAATTTAACATAGACAACCCTGACATCAATTGTTCCTTACAAGCATTGGTGGCAATAGCCTCCACACATCTGCTTGGAATTCCAACCTCCTCGGCTATAGGAGGTAGTGTTTGGCAGGTGGTGAGGACTTCCACTGACTTCTCAAGACTTTGAACTACAACATCATTCAGGTAAATCTCTGTTCGCTCAATAAGGTTTTCATCCCTATAGTCTTCAGACATTTCCAAGTATTCAGCAGCGCAGCGAAGATGGGCAACATTTCCGCTTGTGATCTCAAAGTTCATGCCATAACAAAATTTCATTGCAAGTTCAAATGCCTGTGGTCCTCCTGGTATGTTGTGGAGCTCCAATTTTGCAGCTGAATCCTTGGCATCTGCAACCATTTTCCGAATCTTTCCACTTCGAGACACCAATGGAAACTTCAACAAAACAGAAATGTAAGGCTACAAAGGCCATGAACTTCACCAATTGAAACTTCAAAATCTTTACAATCAGATGTGACTTGGCCTTTAAAGCCACATGTCAGGTATATGAGTTTACCTTGTGAAGTAAGAAGGATTCTCCATCGACAACGATTGTAATGTCCCCAGCAACATCCGAAAAGATACTGCATGAACATAAAACCTCCAATATAGCAGTGAACAACCAGCATGATTGACTCAAGAATACGACCAGCAAAGAATTGGGGCTCTCCACATCCAAGTTTATCAATTTAACAACATTCAATTCCACAAGCAAAAGACAACAAGGTTGCAAATGAGGAAGAAAAAAAATCTCAATTCTCATGTTGGCCATAAAACCTAAGATCAACCAGTTTCTTTGCAGATGCTATAGCACATATTTAAAGTCAATAATAGCCAAAACACCAAGTCACCAACAAGCTGCCAGAGCTAACATGAAATGATATATGTAAAGCGTAGATCTTGGATTCAATTCTTTTTCGTATCAATATATAAGTAGAACAACAACTTTCCTTCCAAATCCTTATAAGAACAATATTTGTAGAGATTGAAGCTATCAATTTAAATTGTTAAGTTCTGTCTGATATGTTAATTAACTAACCAAAGCTTAACCCCCCACGTTCAAGAATTGTACTTCAGCACCATTATAGACTCAAACAAGGCCAGACAAAGAGTACAAAACATGAGCTACATAAACAGAAAGTACATAATATATATGCAATGCAAAGCAAAACACTTGCACAACCCATGAACGTGAACTTGAAAACTTGAAAAGCTAAAGAGTAAATGGACATTGTGAAAGAAGAGAGGGGTTATACCGAGTGGTGAAGGAGTTGCAGAGCTTAGGAGAACGGTTAGAAAAAGCAAAAGGGTTCTCAGAAACCATTCCCATTAAAACCACCACTGAATCTCAAACAGTGTTTTGGATCATGATGATGGTGAGCTTCATTCATTCATTCATTGATTCTCTTTATCTCAGTTTCCTTTTTACGTAAATGGCCCCTTGGTGTGGATCAAATCACATCCGCGCCCCCTGCTTTTTGTTGAAAGGACATGCTCGCTGGCACTACTGCAGCCACTTTTGCTTTTGCTTCTTCTTCTTCATCATTCCTTTGTCTTGTATTGCGTTCTTGCTTTTTCTATTTCTGTGCGAAGATAAACATAATTAAACACAGCAAAAGAAATGCTTTGTCTGATTTGGGACTACTCTAATGCAGGCTGCCAGGCTCTCTTCAAATTTTTAGAGTTGAAAGCCGTTATTGTGCAGCACCATGCATGGTTGTAAATGTTCATCAATTTGTGGAATAAATTGTATTAAACAGAATTTATGCGACCATTTTTGACCAAATAAAGGTAAAAATGAGAGCACTGAAAAGAACATACTGAAAAGACTAGTAGCGTGGACTGAAAGTGACAGAGATGGCTCGGAACTCAATAAAGATGCTATTATTAGAGAGAGAGAGAGAGAGAGGTGGAATTGCACAAGTACACGCTCCACTCTATTTTTCTTGAGACTAAATTATTGGCTTTTGGAGCTTTGTTGACGGACAGTCTGAGACTGCATTATGAACAAGATATGATTTTCTTCTATGCTTACCAGACTATTATATGGGTCTAGTACCCATGTTATTATGTTTGCATGAAATTGAATGAATAGACAATACAATTTTTCTCAACTGGGCCTTGACCACACGTCTAATTGTAGAAAATGTAAATAGTAGAGATTTGTTTATGGTATATCAATGTATGATATAATAAATACACTGATTAGATTTGAAAGAAAACTAACTGTATTGGTAGACTAGTTTGAAACTATTCTAATACTATGCTTTTAAACTTGTTCTTTACTTAGTTGTTCTTTAATTCTTTTTGCCCACAGAACTGAGACATTGTTGCCCACTCCAGTGCTCGAGTAGCCATTGCCTAGCAACAGCATGGCCCTCGTTAGGTAGTATTCTATTTGACAATGTAACAGGTCGAATGTATTGGCATGTGACACTCTTTTTTGAGTCGAGTTTTCCAGCCACATTTAAAAGAAAAATATTTAAGCCCATAATGGCACCGTGTAATATGTTCGATGGAGGTAGGGCAATGAGGGGAAAACAGAAGTTGGGACACCCAATCCCATGCCAGAGAACCCAAGTAGGTTTGCCCCTGTGGTCTTCTCAAGAGAAAGGAGTGGTTTCTGAAGGCAAGCAATATATCCATCATCCACACCAGCACAGTTACAGTCACACAGCTCCACAGCAACAACATGCCCACTACACTCAGAGCCTTAGCTTCCTATCCTCTGTAAGTAGTTCCCCTCTGCTTTAATTCAACTCCAACCCGTTTCAGTTCATCAATCATCTCTTGGAAAGTTTGCTACTTTGAACACAAATTTGTTGCTCCATCTCTGTCTGTAATCACAACACTATAATGAGCCTCGGTTTTAATTACAGAAAGAATGTTTCTTTAGAATCAATTTGCATTAACCATTGGGTGCAATTACTTTATGAAGATGGTGAAGTAAAATGTGTGTTTATGGGTTCAAGAAAGTGATGCCCTTTTCGTTTTATATTTGTGGCAGGTGCCCTATTGCTTCGTTTGATTTGGGTCGTCAAGTATCGAATAAGTTATTGTTTCCTTGCAATTTAAGCCACAGCCTTATTGAAGGTATGCGTAACTTGCCGATTTTTGCAGTGTAATGAGTGTTAAGAGTTTATTAATTACCCAATTTCTGTGAGCTATGATGGAAAAGTTTTAGCATTTTGCTATATTTATATGCAGGAAGCAGAATTCATAAGACATATCGACTCAAGGCTGGCTTTTGGGAATCGATTAAATCTGGGTAACTGTTGATATCCACTTTTACTGATGATATGAATACTACAAACATGACATATCTGCGTATAATACACACACTGAATGTGGAAGTATTTTACTTACCTTGTCGCGATTCAAATTAGAATGTTATAGGTGCTTAGTTGCTCATGAATGTTTTTCAAGCTAGAGATTAGATATATGAGTTAGATTTTTTCAGAAACTTGTCAAATAGTGCTTTATGTTGGTGAAATACGATCCATTGTTTGGTTTCAGCACTTAGTCAATCAACTGAAAGTATAATAGGTCAAATAGAATGAGAGAAAATGGTTTGCTGGTCTTTGTTACATACTATTGTGCATTAAGGTTTAATGCCTATTGACAGCATGCTTGAACAATACTAGTTCTTATAATCTGAATGCTTGTGCCACTATGTAGTTATGAAATGGATAATAATTAAAGACTAGTGTATAATGGAAAAGATTTACATTTTATTTCATCAGTCTATATGTATGTGTCTCGCTAATCACTACCTGCTAGCCCTCCTCTCACACAGAGTAAATTTATGAAGGTCCTTAACTCACTTCTTATTGCAGTATCTTAAGCAACAACACAACACAAGTAGTGGAACCACCATCCACACTTCCAGAAGAGGAAGAACCCCTTCCTGAAGAGTTAGTTCTCATTGAAAAGACCGAACCAGACGGAACAGTTGAAGAAATAATATTTTCTTCTGGTGGAGATGTTGATGTGTATGATCTTCAAGCCCTCTGTGATAAGGTAATTACTTTGTCATTGCTAGTTTGCTACTTCTTTTGCACGTGCATGTACAGGAAGTTTCATATGTAACTATTATGTATAAGAAATAAATATGCTGTCTCACTCCAGTGGGAACATGTGAAGATTGTCTTTTATATTCTATCCACTGGAAAGACTCAAATCATTTTAACGCATACTTGCATTTTTGAATAGGTAGGCTGGCCTCGCAGGCCACTCTCAAAACTGGCTGCAGCTTTGAAAAATAGCTACATGGTAGCCACATTACATTCGGTTCGGAAATCGCCTGGATCAGGTACATATGGATAGGACATCGTTGCAGTATCCTTCCTTTTCACGCAATTGGTATTGTAATCTTTTTCATGCTTGTACTACTTCTAAAACTATTTCATGAACATCTTAGTGTACTTGGAGAAGTTATTTGACAGACGGGAATGACCAGAAGAAGCTAATTGGCTTGGCGCGAGCTACATCTGACCATGCGTTCAATGCCACAATTTGGGACGTCCTAGTTGATCCTAGCTATCAGGTATGCTGGGGCTTGAACATTGTTTATTGAATCTAAGCATTAATGTCATAATAGGTTTCCACAATTCTTTGCAAACTGCATCATTGTGTTCTAATAACTCTTTATCATTCAGGGACAAGGCCTTGGAAAGGCCCTTGTTGAAAAGATTATAAGGGCTCTTCTGCAGAGGGACATTGGCAATATTTCACTTTTTGCAGATAGTCAAGGTATTGTAGCCATTATTTATAGCCATTTTCACTTATCATACTAGTATGCTTTGAGTGCTATTTAAATTGTTCCAATAGATCAGCTTGTCTGCCATTGTCATACTTTATATCATGCTGATAGGTTTTGGTAGTAGTGTGTGACTCTGTGTCTTAGTAGTCATAGTCTATCACAGGTCGCAACAGAAATCTTTTGCCACTAATTCTACACTAGTCTCCCTTTTCCACAACTAAATCTGCTTTAGTGCCACCACTTTGTGGTGGTGCCTGCTTTTGCATCATGTCTTGATGTGGACGTTCTTGTTTTTGTACTTCATTTTCTTATATTGTCATTGCAGTCGTGGACTTCTATCAAAATTTGGGTTTTGAAGCTGACCCAGAGGGCATCAAAGGCATGTTTTGGTACCCAAAGTTTTAGCTACCAGTTAGAGAAGCTCAAGTTGTTTCTACTACTGGCTTAGCGCTGCAAATCAGTACAGATGGAGTAAGAACACTTCTTACGTTATCAACTCACCCAGTTACATGGTAAATGATTGTAAGACAAATTAATGTAATACCTATGTGGTAAAAAGGGAAGCTTCTATTGGATCATCTTCTCTCATCCTGAGCAAACCCAATATTACAGACTTAGAAATGTAAACCTTCACATTTTGAATGGAGTTGAAATGTTGCCTCGACATTTTAAAATTGTCACCCAGCCACTTGAAAAGAATCGACTGATCCTCCTTACTGACTATCCATTATTTTGTGGACATAATCACTTAACAATAATTTTGTTGACCTACTAGTTGATTATATGGAAGTTGACACCACATATCAAGACCAAGTATGCAAATGGCAGCCTGGCTTATCTTTCTGAATTATATGATCAACATGAGAAGCTTCGTCTGATATCCTTTAGAAAAATAGAAAATATATGTTTTTTCTTTTTTCTTTATCTCTTTTGGACTGAAAAAGAAAATGACAGCTCTCATTTGACAATTCCAATTTCCAGATGTTCTTCAAAGTACAAAAGCATCTACCTCACCAAAGCCCTACACAATCCGAGCTGTGTACAACTATTTAAATCCACTAAAGTTTTGGGGTTTTTAAGATTTCAGAATCCCCAGATGGTTCTTAGGTCATCATCTGGAATGTCCATTAATGCAGATTTCAGATTGAGTCTTCATAAAACGATCATATCGGTGTGCATAGCTGTAGTGACATGAGCTATTCTGTTATTTAAGGATTGCAGACACCGGCAATTCCAAGATATATTTTGAAGAGGGCGGCTGCCTTTTGTCTTGTCTTGGTGATTAGTGAAAGTGGAGCCACCTTATGTGACTTTTATTAGTAAACTTTAGAAAATGTATATCTAGACTCTACTAATCCGGATTTGTGGGGGGAAGATGTGAACAGATAAGATCTCTCACTGCATGTGTATGTAACGAACACGGACAAAAGTTCTTAACTGTTTTTGTAGAAAAATAAATTTCTAGAAACCTTTTCGGTGTGTCATCTAAAGTCTAAACTTAAAACCAGGATCAACGTCATTTAAGCTCCACTTAAATTATGCCCCAAAGTACAAGCATCAGCACCTTGTCATATATCCCAATATTCTGATTGACAATGCTTACACTCAAGATTAAACAATCCAATTAATCCCACAAAGAAAAAGCTTAAACAATCTAAAATCTACATCTCAATTTTGTTACTTAGTGTGAAAGGGAATCACTTGGGGGCATAAAATTCAAGTAAACGTGGGTTTACTCCTTTTCAATTATCTAAACGAGTTTTATAAGCAAAGAACAAAGATCCAATTCGCCCCCCACCCAGAAGCACTTTAAAAAAAATGGCGGGTTTGGTACCCTCCAAAGGGTCAAAGAAAAGTCAACTCTCCCCCCCCCCCCCCCCCTAAATTTCATTGTCTCACTCTCCCCAACTCTCACGCCGAGAAAATTGAAGGGTGAGAGTCAGAAAGAGACAAAGAGAAGTAGGAGACCCCAAGGTTCTCCATCAAGCTCTTATCTTTTCAGCTTTCACTATCAGATTAAAATAGTTTAGAAAAACTAACCTGTACTTACAACCAGGCAAACCATGACGATAGGCAAAGCCAGAGTTAGTCTCAGAGATTATAATGAAGATCATCATCATGACGACGACCGAGTACCACAACCCTTTAAGCCTCTCACTTGAGTTCTGCAAAAACTCACGCAACTAGTCTCAAAGTCCACATCTTTAACTCAAAAGGTATCACCTTGCTTTCGAAATCTTTGAAAAGTTTCAAACTTTGTCTTTTTTTCCTTTGTTGATTGATTGATTTGATTCTGTTGCTGAATATTGGTTGTTTTTGATTGTTAGAATGTTGAGACTGAGATTTTGGGGTTGCCTCATTGGTCTGGCTTGTTCTTGCTTCTTCCTAGTTGCGGTTGCACAAGTTACTAATCCTTCTGAAGGTGAGTTTTTGATACTTGGTTGCTAAACCCAATTTGAGTTCAATCCAATTGGTTTACTGTTACATAGGATTTTTGGGTTGGTTGTGGTGGGAATTGGATTATGAGTTGTGCCCATTTGCAGTGGATGCATTGAGAGCAGTGAAGGATAGTCTGATTGATTCCGGGAAGCATTTGGGGAATTGGGACAAAGGGGATCCATGTAAAGCGAATTGGACCGGAATTTTGTGCTCCGGTGATGTTGGGACTGATGGATACTTGCATGTCCAGGAGCTGTATGTGTTCTTATTTCAATAACTTGTTTCGACTCGTTCAATTTAGTGTTGTTCATAAATTGGTTTTGTTAATCTAGCTGGATGTTGTTATGAAATTACTTGTTCTTAGGAGTTTAAGTTAGGCTAACTAGGTAGTTTAACAAATTTGATGCAGGCAACTGCTAAGTAAGAATCTCTCAGGAACTTTAGCGCCTGAGCTTGGCAAACTATCTCAACTTCTGATATTGTGAGTCATGTCATCTCGTTTGATCAGTGATTACATTGCTTAGTTGGTTCTTCCTGATTATCTTTCCAGCGATATTGCTAACCTCTTTGTCTTTTGTTTTTTGCCCTTCTCGAAGAGATTTCATGTGGAATAACTTAAGTGGGACTATACCGAAGGAGATAGGAAATATTACGTCCTTGAAACTCTTGTAAGTTGAGTTCATGTTCTATTTTCAATGTATTTTCATGCATCTTTGTAATATCTCCGTCTGATTCCTCTTGTAAGTCTTTATATGCTGTTTGAGACTTGTTTGATTAACATGAAATGGTAAAACCAAGATCAATTTATGTTACCTCTGAAAGTTCAGTACCGTGTTTAAGAAGATGATATGTTCTATAACTTTATGGCCATCTTGAAAAGGCTGTGAATTGCTGGATATTGGTCTTAGGTCTATGAATATAGATTTCTGTGATAAGGTACGAACTCTCATAGTTTCCATGATGCATTGTGTTTGCAGGCTCTTGAATGGAAACAAACTATCGGGTTCCTTGCCTGATGAGCTCGGTAATCTTGAAAATCTGCATAGACTACAAGTTGACCAGAACCATCTTTCAGGTTCAATACCAAAATCATTTGTTAACTTGCGCGGCTTAAGACACCTGTAAGTACATTTTCAATCTCAATGCGTCTTCAAGTTGGTTAGTGTTTTATATTTCAAATGTGTGAAATGGTCCTTGTATGTTCCTTTTGCAGCCATATGAACAACAACTCCTTCAGTGGCCAAATTCCATCTGAGATTTCTGAAATACCTGCTCTTCTTCATGTGTGAGTTTTTATAGCGTCTTATATTATTATATAATGTCATTACCTTTTTGGGATGTTGTTCTGTATTAATACTTGTTGATCACTGATTTCTGGAGTGTAATTGACACAAACGCTTACAGGCTCTTGGATAATAATAAATTATCTGGATATCTTCCACAAGAATTCTCCAACATTCCAGGGTTGCGCATACTGTAAGTCCTGATCCCACTCAGAGTTAATTGCTAATTTGGATTAAAAACCAGGCTCTTGTTTCCTTTTACACGATCTTAATTGGCAATTTGATCTTTCATGACTGTACGTAGCAATGTTTTGATAAGGATTTCAACCTGCTGAATCTTCCCTTGATCGGAAATCTCAACTACAAATGCTTTATTGATGTCTGTTAACTTTCTTTTTTTTGACATCTTTTTTGTAGTCAACTCGATAACAACAACTTCATGGGAACTGAGATTCCAGCAACTTATGGAAACCTTTCCAGATTGGCAAAGTTGTACGTTTGATTATAAGTATCTTTGTCTTGTGCTCTTTTTCTTTTTCTCTAAATATGCATGATAAAGAGCATAGTTGATGCACTATGAGTCAGATGCTAAAATTTGGTCTTATATCCTTTTTTGCTATATTAAGAATATAGCTGATACTGCTTATCCATGTTGGATACATTTTCTTGGATAGATTGCTTCAACCTTTTTTTATTTTCCTCTTTTTGATTTGGCAGAAGTCTCAGGAACTGCAGTTTGCAGGGAGCAATTCCTGATCTTAGCCGGATACCTAACCTCAGTTATTTGTAAGCATCTTTCTGTATTAGGCATCTTTCTTGACACTATGATCCAATTATTACTCTTCTGTTTATGTTTCTATCATCTAACTTTTACTGGGTTCATGTCACAGAGATCTAAGCTGGAATCATCTTGCTGGACCAATACCATCACATGGACTTTCTGACAATATGACAACAATGTATGTAAATGGCCCAAGTAAACTTGTAATTTGTTCTATTGATATATCACATTGCTTCATCCGTAATTTTCAATGAAGTGAAACATGAACATTACTATATTTACTATTTGTTACTAATCAGATCTATTAAGAACTTATCCTGTCAACATGTTCTTCTGTTTATTGCAGTGACCTGTCAGATAATCATCTTAACGGATCTATTCCTGAAGGTTTCTCTCATTTTCCTCATCTTCAGAAATTGTGAGCATCAATTTACTTCGATAAACTTTAATTTCCAATTATAGAATACATGACACATTTAATATTTAAAATACCTTTATATATGACTCTTTATCATTCAAGCGTTATGCTCTTATGATTCTACTGGATAATATGCTACTAAGCTTCTATGCACACTGGATCTGATATTCTTATGATTTATATCACAGGTCGCTCGAAAATAATTGGTTGAACGGTTCTGTCCCTGCTATATGGAGGAACATATCTTTTAGTACAAGAGCTAAACTTTCATAGTAAATACCTTTACCAAACTGAAGCATAAATTAATTAATTTTATTTGATTTCTTGGAGTGCCTACCAATAAATTCTTAGATAGAAAAAAAAGAAGTTTAATGTGGCATTTAGAGCATATGTTTAGATTGAACTTATTTATTTGTTAGCTGAATGTTGCAGTGATCTCCGGAACAATTCACTCTCTAACATATTGGGAGAGCTGAATCCTCCAGCAAATGTCACCTTGAGGTATGTTTCTAAATGCATTGGCTTCTATACAACCCCTTATTTTTAGAGTTATTTCTAATATATTCTTCTGTAAGTTATATACAAACAAGGAAGAAAAGTGTACCTGGATCTTAATGATTTTGTTATAGATTGTCTGGAGTCTGGACATTTTATTTATGTCAGTTCAGTTAACTGTCAAAAATCTTATAGATACGCAGCTTGATTGATTAGTTAAAGAAATAGTGATGTGTGATAGAATTGTATGCAAATTAAGATTATGAATGGTTAAGTTTATATACACACAATACCAAATTCTTTATTTTCTGAAATATAATCTACATGAACTGTGCTTTTGGTTTATTTTCAACTCAGCTGCCTATAACTAGAATGTTAGTCCTCCTCCTTTCTAATGGAATCTATGGTGAATGTTATGCTTGCTTTCATGTTACATAGTGGTTAACTTTCCCATTACTTGTGTCTGATGAAAATTATCAGTTTGTACATTTTTTTACTTCTATAAATTCAAACACTTGTCTTTTATTAGGTTAGAAGGAAATCCTATTTGCAAGAATGCTAGCATAGAAAATATAAGCCCTTTCTGTCAATCTGAAGCGAGAGATGGGATCCCCGAAGATTCAATAAATTCAACTCAACAGATGACCTGCCCTATTCAAGCATGTCCGGTGGATGATTTCTATGAATATGTTCCATCTTCCCCTGTGCCATGCTTTTGTGCATCACCTATTATAGTTGAATATCGTCTGAAAAGCCCGAGCTTTTCTTACTTTCTTCCATATATACAGCAGTTTGAAGAGTATTTAACTAGTTCTCTAAAATTGGAGATTTACCAGTTATCAATTAGTTCCTTTGTCTGGGAAAAAGGGCCTCGTTTACAGATGCATTTGAAGTTCTTCCCTGTGTATGGTGCTTCACACTCGTATAAATTAAATACAAGTGAGGTTCTGCGAATTAGAGGCATCTTTACATCATGGGAATTTCCTCAGAATGATTTCTTTGGACCATATGAACTACTCGACTTCAAACTGCTGGGACCTTATTCAAATAGTATGTATTTTACCTGAACATCTTTTTCAAGTCATGTGATTTTTGTGTATAAGTTGTGAAATGATGCTGTATTTTCCATATGCTCTTCTGCCAACACCTGCATGACTTAAAAAGCACACAGTATTTGTAAACATTGCATAAAAACTTCATTTTATAACAGTTAGTGACAGTTTTTTAGCTAGTGGGCTAGTATTGTCTTTCAAAATCGTTGACAATATTTCTACGTTGCTAAGAAATATTTGATACCCATGCACACTCAGCATTGTACTTCTTAGGAAATTAGATGTTTATAACTTCTGTTATTTTGATTGCATTTTATAACTCATCCGAATCGTATTTTCGTTTTAGAATGAGTAGTAGTTTCTTATTCTTGGTGGATTAAATTTTTTTTCTTTCATTGTTATAGTGATTGTCAAGAGACAAAAGATGGGCATCAATAAGGGTGTATTAGCAGCTGTTATAATAGGGGCCATTGCCTCTGTTGTCAGTATATCTGCAACAGTCATGCTTCTGTTCACAAGATGCACCCGAAACCGACATACACCACCTTCAAGGAGACACTCATGTAAGTGCTGAATAGTAATTAAATGGCACTGAATATTTAGATACTATCATGTCTGAATATCATCCTGGAAAGTGGTATGAAGCCTTATCTCTCCTTTCAGCGTCGAAGATTTCTATGAGAATTGAAGGTGTAAAGGCGTTCACTTTCAAAGAAATGACACTAGCCACCAGGAACTTTGATAGTGCAACTCAACTTGGACGAGGAGGCTATGGGAAAGTTTATAAAGGTATCTTATCTGATAACACAGCTGTAGCCATAAAACGTGCAGAAGAAGGATCCCTACAGGGTGAAAAAGAATTCTTGACCGAGATAGAATTGTTATCAAGGCTACACCATCGAAACTTAGTCTCTTTGGTAGGATACTGTGAAGAAGAAGGGGAGCAGGTATGGAGCTTGCAGTCTTGAACAGTTAATCATTGCTTGCCACTTGCAACTTATTTTCTAAATCTCTAAATCATAAGTTGGTGAAATAAGCACAAATAAATCCAAAGAGTCTCATGTTGTTTTGTTTGGCAATTGCGTGAACACTTTGCCCATTACAGATTCATATCTTACTTCCTTCTCATTCTGAACAAAGGCAATTTAGTCTGAACTTTATCAGTTGGAAGTTGAACTCATAAATGGATTTACTTTACTGTTTCACCTAGTGACTCTTCACTGCATAATCTTTAATTGCATGAATGTAAGAAGTTGGAGTTTCAGCATGCACTACATAAAGTTGTTCCTATGCAACATAAATGTGTGGCGTGCTGGTATCATTGAAAGCTTCAATGTATTAGGACCACATGAAATTTCATTAATCGAATTATGTTATTGCTGCTTTTGCAGATGTTGGTTTATGAGTTCATGCCTAATGGTACCTTACGTGACTGGCTTTCTGGTATGGACTTTCCAACATTTGAAGTTAATTTTTTAAGCGGCTCCTCCCATACCATGCCTTTCTGGCTGGAGTTTCACCTAGCTAATTCTGTTTACTTATTGTGATACGAGTCACAGATAAAACCAAGGGAAGCCTGGACTTCAGTATGAGATTACGCATTGCATTGGGTTCAGCCAAAGGAATTCTTTATCTCCATACCGAGGCAAATCCTCCTATATTCCACCGAGATATTAAAGCCACAAATATACTTTTGGACTCCAACTATATCGCTAAGGTGGCCGATTTTGGACTCTCACGACTAGCACCTGTCCAGAATGATGAAGGGACTGGCCCTGCATACGTATCTACAGTCGTGAGAGGAACACCGGTATGTTTAATTCGTTAAAGTTTATAAGACCGGCTTAGAAACATAATAAAAGTTACATCTTAACTGAATTTGTTTCTTTCATAACTCTAGTACTTTGGGATCATACTTGCAGGGCTACCTGGATCCAGAGTATTTCTTGACCAGTAAGTTAACAGACAAAAGCGATGTCTATAGCCTTGGAATTGTGTTTCTGGAGCTCTTGACTGGTGTGCTGCCAATATCACATGGCAAAAACATTGTTCGCGAGGTACCTATCATAACATTAAAACAGAAATTTTGTTTCTTTCAATTTCATCTGCAGTTAAGGGTACAAATAATAATGAAGTTATTTTTGTTTTGTAGGTGAATATGGCTCATCAGTCAGGCTTGATTTTCTCCATTATTGATAGCAGAATGGGTTCGTATCCATCTGAATGTGTTCAGAGGTTTGTAGCTTTGGCCCTCAGATGTTGCCATGATAAACAAGACGACCGGCCATCAATGTTGGATGTGGTGAGGGAGCTCGAGAACATAATCAAACTTATGCCGGGAGCTGAAACAATGTTTTCACCATCTGGTTCCTCATACACTGAAAAATCATTAACTTCATCATCGACTTTTACTGGGGACCCATATATGTCCTCCTCCAACGTGGAAGGAAGTGATCTAACCAGTGGTGTAATCCCTACCATCTCACCTCGGTGACAGCCTGAGGACTTGGAGTTCATTCACCTTCTTTGGTTTTAAATAGGAAGAAAAATAGCATCTCCTGCTAATTTCTGAGTGTAAAATGATATCGGTTTTGGTCTGCAAAATGGTGAATAATGGTGAAGGGTACATACTACATAGATAGTGTCTGTAATCTTATTGATGTAACAGAACAATTAAACAAGATGGCGGTGATCACTGTAAAGTTGTTGCTAACAATTACTAATCAAATGTGCATCTCTTAGTGTTTGTTTTGCATACCAATGGTTAAGAAAAGAAGACTGTATAGTCTATTAACTCGTAGCAAAAAGAACAAGTGAAAGGTGGTATCCACTAGTTTTGGTTTTCCTATGAACCAGAGATGCGCATTTTGAGTTGGATACCCGAGTGGATTGCACTAGGCAACTCTTGTTTGCTCTCCAACTATGCCTTTAATTTTCTCCATTTGTTTGATTGTCTCCGTCTTACATCGTTCAAAGTGGAAACGAATAATGTAGGAAACATTACAAAACTGCCAGTACTCCTAGGTGCTTAAGAAAAGTGGCCGACAAGTCTATACTAGTCTCTCCATTATACATTTGTATTAGTACCTTCATTATTCTCTTGAATCTCTTGTATTAGTTTTTGGAGAAAAATTCAGTCACCGTCTTCAAACTATGCTGCCAAGGCCAATTTGATACCCGAATTCTCAAAAGTATCAATGTGATACCCAAACACGTATTTTGACATCAACGTGATATTTCCGTCAAAAATCTCTAACGGTTCCATTTGTTTGCTGACGTGGGTCCCATATGATATTTTTATTAAGGGTAGAATGGTCTTTCACTACTAACTAATTAAAAAAAAAAAAAAAACTGGATCTGCAGTTCTACACGACACACTCCTCTCGACTCCCATTTTCCCCAAATCACCTGAGAGAGAGAGAGGGAGGCAATTCAATGTCGGACTTCATCCTCCGACGAGATGATCCTCCAAATTTGCTCAATCCCACTTCGAATCGGCTCTTATGAACCAAACCCTAACCCGTACACTCCTCATTTCAATCTCCATTGAAATCGATCCAGGTGGGGTTCCTTGAATTCGATCTGGGGAGGGTGCTGTTTGGCAGATTTAACGCTTACCTATGGCGCGGCGATGACGGTCCGGCTACAGTGGCCGTGGTGGGGATGGGCCAGGCTTGGCTGACGAAGCAGATCTCCCAATACAATGTCGCTACGATTATCACCGACTATGTCAACCACCATACGCTTCTATACCCGACGAAGAAGAAGAGGATCGTCTGTGACCAAGGGATTCATTCTCTATTCGGCAGGAAAACCATTGCTTGGATCAAGATCTACAATTTATTCCAGCCGCATTTCACTGATAATCTCGAGGATGATTCCGATGATTCGTCGGATGAGTCCGACGACAACGGTTTGGATGAGGAGGACTAGGATAAGTGGCGACAGCAACAGAGGAAGAAGCTGAAGAGGAGAGCCGCCGCTCTGCATATGCCTCCTCCTGTTCTGAAAAGCTGCTACGCCGCCGTGATTTCGTAGAATTTGAAGCTGGTGTACCTTAGCAGGTCGGTGGTGGAAGCTCTGCTGAAGCAGGACAAGGCTCGGGTGTTTGATGACAAACTCGTGGGGAGCTTTGTGAGGACGAAATCTTCTTAAGCTTCATGAGGCTGTTAAAAGACTTCCTCATTTTCATGCTCTCTAATGATAACTTCTTCCCGGTAATCTACTCATATTACTCTTTTTCTTCTTCTTCAGTTCTGTATGAAATTGTTTAAGAAATAAAATTGTTTAAGAAAGATACATCGGCTTCGGCTAATTCAGATCTTGTTGCTGCTTGCTATTCAAACCCAGGATTAAAACCTTCAAGCAATCTTCTCCGGAGGTTGTCAATGCTTGGGAACTGAATTGGGTCGGAGAGTTCTTGCAAGAAGGCGTTGTATCTTTTGACTCCGGCGGCTGCCTCTTTGGCTATTTCGACTTTCAATCTTGAGCTTGCGCTAATCTTGAAACTGTCTAGGAGAGTAGGAGACTTCTATGTCTGCATTCTCAGTTAGGAGCCCAACTTCGCCTCTAGATTTCAGGGTGTTTTCGAATCTAGGCATCCCCTTTAGTTACCCAAGACCACCTCTTCACGGGCATAAAAGGAGCTGGGGTAGTAGTAAAGTAGGCTTAAGCATCATCGACTCTCCCGCTGATGATGATGACAGGACCCGCCCCAGATTTCACCCTGAAATCCGAAGTGGCCCTGCGGGGTCCACCTTAGAAGAAATTCTTCCAAAAATTTGGCAGAACTTCCCCTAAAATGAACTACCCAAAACCTGTAGAAAGAAAATTTACGCTCCTAAATCAACCCATCCTTATTCTCCTGGAGCCACTCTGCTCCCCCAAACAACATCAACCAAAATCATATGACACAAAACACAACTTAAATAACATTAATTTCCTCAGGTAATCAGAGCAAATCTAACAGCAAGGGTGATCAAGGAAAACTTAAATCAAATAAAAACGCGGAAGCCACGCTGTTGTCTATGCCTCAACTCCAATGTACGCCCGACCTCAACTAATTTCGCCTGCAAACTGGGCATTTGAAACCGAAGGGCCCAGGGGAAAGTAATTGAAAAACACGTTAGCGTGAGTGAACAAAAATAAATAATTTAATATGAATAAAACAAAATAAAACTTCATACTTTCCCACATTTTTTCGATATATATATAAAATCCGGATGCATGCAACATTTATAAAACACTTAAGAAAATAATCCGAAAAACATTGAACTCCAGAAAACCGACTAGCCCCGCTAGCCACAACAACAGAGTAAAAGATCGAAATTTCAATACTCGAAAATATAAGACCAGCCCCGCTGGTTAAGAAAACTCAGACTAGTCCCCGCTAGTCAAAAATAGTATAAGTAGGGGAAGATGATAGCCATACAAGTGAGCCTCCCAGGCTCGAGTGATAGCCTCCCAGGCTAAAATACTCCCATTACTCCCGTAATATACCCTTACGCCACTAAGTGTAGCGATAGGATACCGGGCTACAGAATTACTGTCACATAGACAGTAACCTGCGCCACAAAGGCAGAGGGCTACGGTGATCCCATCACCGCGCCACAAAGGCAGAAAAATCAATGCTAGCATGATAAAATCACCCCTCAGTATGGCACAGGGTAACATAACCGAAAATCCAGTAAATCCAAAATACATAAGGCTTCCCCCATCTCTCGTAAAAGAATTTCCAACGACGTGTCCCACAAGCCAAAAGTATCTCCAAATCAATAGCAAAAAGGTGAGAAATAATAATAAATCGTAATCCCCGTAAACCGAAACAAAACCAATTCTAAAATCATCATCAAGGCATTCCCAATGCCAAAATCGGAAGTCGATAAATAAATAGGAAAGATCAATAAGTCAACGGCGTGTCCCACACGCCAAAATATTCTCGGGTCAATAATGAATAAGCAAGGAAGTTCAATAATGAACTAATATTTCATTTTGGAAAATACTTTGTTGAAAAACAACATAATTCAAAGTTTCGAATCCGGGCATGAAAAAATTAATATCCAAAAAAACACAACCGGAATAATTCATAATCACTTCATGAAACTCATCAATGAAAGTAATTCCTCGTGATAAATCAAAATCAGGAATCCGAAAACAATTATATGCTCAAAATGTAATATGATAAATAACTAGAGCATGACTTTAAGAAATAAATGCATGCATCATTATTTAAAAACAAAAGTCCACTCACAGTACTATTCAGGCGATCACGTATACGAGTTCCTTCATCGAGCAAAAGCTCGGTACCTCGTCCTGTACACAATTATTCGTACATAAATAATTACCGGACGGAAAGTAATTTTACTATAATCAATAATTAAATCTCAAAACCCATAACCTCAACTTCTCCAATCCTCTTCCACATCCAACCAAACTTCACCAACACTGCCCACTCGTCGATTTCAGACTATATAACAACTATGGAGGAAATCCGACAATCGAATTCACGATTAACATTAACCGAAATCCAAATCTTTAGAAATTTATAACCAATTCAAAACTCCACCAATCCTCACCAAACTTCATATATAAGTTCTATGATAATTATAACATTTAACTAGCCAGAAATTGAAATTAAAAAGCTACCCTAGCCGCCGCTACCGCCGCCCACAGTGGCGGCGCCGCCGCTACTGCCACCAACTCCAATGGCCACCAAAATTTGGCAGTAGCACCTTCTCAACACACCCATTAATTATTTCAACTGTGACCAAGTTAGAAAATGAGCGGAAGTACCTCAACAATTAAGGGGAAGGTTGAACCCGAATCGTGAATAGTAACCTCCAACTTCAAACCGTCGATTCTTCCTCCACGCTTCAAATCTCGGCAAAATCTTCGGGGAGCATCATCTACGTCCCAAGTCGCTTCCAAGAACCTAACTTGGTAGTCTGGGGTGGCCGGAATCGGAAGATATCAGCTGGTGCAGGGAGGCGATTTCCAGCTCGAGCTATGCGGCTTCTCGGCCTTGCAGCTCCCTCCACAGTTCGTTTTTCACCCCGATGTCTTCAGAGAAATTATAGGCGACGTCAAGGTGAGAAAAATTTCTTTTGGAATCAAGTCGATTGGAGGCCTATGGAGGAAGATATGGTCGGACAAAGAAGACCCCAGAAAGCTCGGTAAGTTTCTGGAAAAATGTCGAAACTTACCACAGTACTTTCTCTATATATAGAAAGTTATCATGAACGGAAATTTTAGTATTTTGGCCATAACTTTTGCATACGAACTCCGATTTTTACGTACCACATATGCAAGCGTTTGGTTTAACGTCCTCTACGACTTTCATGAAGAGCATTTTCTCAAATTTTGACCCGAACAAAAAGTCAACTTTTTAGGCCACTAAAAGTATCGAAACAAAGTAAAAAGTAAAAGTTTTACCGTCCAAATGACTAGCAAACAGGTAAATTGAGGTACGGGACGTAACAGATGATGTCCAGTTTTCTGGGAAAGTTCCCAGATCATCAAAGAAGAAGAAGACGAAGATGAAGAAGAAGGAAAAAGAAAAAGAAAGAAAAAAAAGAATTAACAAAAGAAAAGGGTACATGGGTCTTTTTCTTTGTTTTTGGTTTTCATATACTTGCCACGTCACTTTTTTAACCGAACCGTTACGGATTTTTGACGGAAGTATCACATTGATGTCAAAATATGTCTTTGGGTATCACATTGATACTTTTTGAGAGTTCGGGTATCAAATTGGCCTTAGCAGTATAGTTTGGGGACGGTAGCTGAATTTTTCTCTAGTTTTTGGTAAGGGTAAAACTTGTTGAAGGATGACGACATAATGTATGCCCTACAAACTAGGGTTTAGAGTCGTAATAGGAAAGTGTTCAAGGTATTCAATTGTATTCGGATTCTATTACCTATTGTGTACCCTGTAACACCCTATATAAAGGGCTCCTATTATCAATAATAAACACAATTACAATTCTCATACAACACGTTATCAGCACGAGTTCTAACTCTAGCCCAAAAGAAAAAAAAAAAAACCCTAAAATTGCTGCAGCCCCTAACCCTAGCCTAAAAAAACACCTAAAACTACCTCCTGCAGCCTCCAACCTCCCTGCTGCAGCCTCCCTGCAGCCCTCCCTACCGCAAGCTACTGCAGCCTCCTGCTGCCTTGCTGCGCACCAGCCCACCGGCCTACCTGCAAGCCCGCGCTGCCCAACTCGCCTGCAGCCCTAGCCGCAAGCTCTCCAGCCTCCCTGCAGCCCCACCGCGATACTGCCCCTGCATCCCAGTCCGCTCCAGCCCTGTCTAGGTCGCCTCCCTGCTGCCCAGCCGCACTCGGCCTCGCTTCCCTGCTGCCCAGCCGCACTCGGCCTCTCCTCCCTGCTGCCCAGCCGCACTCGGCCTCGCCTCCTTGCAACCCAGCCGCTCCTGGCCTAGCCCGATCGATCACCATCTTGTCGCTGCTTCGGCCTAGCGCCCTGTAGCATTGACCCACCGCCCACCTGCGCAGCCTCCACGCCCACAAGCAGGAACTAGAAAACCAGAAGGAAGAAAAGAAGAAAAGAAAGAAAAGAAGAAAAGAAGAAGAAGGGGAAGCAGGCTTGGGCTCGGAAAGAAAAAAAAAGAAAAAAAGGGGAGAAGGGCAGCCTACCAACTGCCAATTTTCGACCAGATTCCTGCAATCCTAATTTAGCTACACGCCTGCATCAACACGCGCGTGTATAAAGAATCGTGAAGCAAAGCTTCAAATTACCAAGTAAGTTTTTACTATTAAAGTTCCTACTTTCTTGTATTTAAATTCCCTTTATCTTCTGCAGAATATTGGAATATATGTTGCCAAATGGTTTTGAGTGTTTAACAAAGCGGAATTGTGGGGATTCACGCTTAACGAACTAAGAGTGTTCGTATGAACTAAGAGTGTTCATAATTAAACGAACTAAGAGCGTTCGTATGAACTAAGAGTGTTCATAATGCTTGGACTAAGAGCGTCCACAAGCATCAAATTGTGACCATATTTAAACATCATTGTTTGGTCTAATCCAAAATAGATTCTTGGAAATTGATTTCTTGGTAGCATAGCTCGGAAATCTTATTATCGTAGTTTTCGTGGAAGTTTAACTCCGAAACTAATATATATTCTCTTCTTATTTTCAGGATATCGAATGAACCTTGACTCGACTTTCCCATGCTTGACTCAACAAGCTCGGATTACCACAGTTGGGTAACCGATGTTGAGAACCATCTCATTTCAAAGGGAATATTACCCATGATCCAGGCACCTAACCCGGATCTTGTGTTCGTGAGAACACCTACAAAGCATGCTCAAGCAGTTATCTTGATGCGACACCATATGGACAAGGCACTCAGATTAGAGTATATGTCGATCAAGAATGCAAGAGAGCTATGGGTAGCGCTAGAAGAGCGCTTTGGCAATGTCCAAGATTCCCTCCTCCCTGACTTGAAGGTTCAATGGAACAATCTGCGTTTTGCTGATTTCAAGTCTGTTGCTGAATATAATTCAGAAACTCTTCACATACAGTCCATGTTGAGGTTTTGTGGACAACCTGTCACAGAGCAAGAGCTAATTGAGAAAACTCTCTCCACCTTCCCCGTTTCAGCCATTGTAGTATCAAAGCAATACCGTACTGAAGTCAATGCTGGACAGATCACGAGGTTTCATCAGCTTATCAATGTTATATCTGAAGCTGAGAAACATGATAACATACTCGTGAAGAATTATAATTCAAGGCCCATTGGAACTAAGAGCGTTCATGAGGCAAATTATAATACACCCAAAGGAGGGCGCAAGGAGCGGTACCTTAAGAATGGGGGACATGAGGGACGTATGGGCCCATATAACCGCCCTAACCAGGAAGGAAACCGCAAGTTTGGTGTGGATACATGTGGTGGTAATGCCACATGTGGGAGAGAGGGTCGTGGTATCCCTAGCTGTAATGGTGGTGCCATGGGTCGTGGTGGTGGCACCAACCCTCCTATGGAATGCCCGCAACGTGCACCTCAATTAAAGGGAGGTAACCACAATGATGAGTGTCATCGATGTGGATCAATCGAGCATTGGTTTAAGCAATGCAAGGCAAGCGAGCAACTAGCTATAAGATACAGGGCATACAGGGACCTGATGGAGCCAGAAGTGTACCTTGCAGAAGAAGAAGAAGATGGTGGAGATGTCAATCTCACCATAGAGGACTTCAAAGCTGAAGATGAAGTGCACAAGGATGCAACAGACTTTGATTAGATTAGTCCTTTTATTTTTCCAAGAACTTTTGTAATGGCAATATGCCTTAGTCAATAAATGACAATTGTATTAACTCTTTCTTATGTGGCGGACCCAATAAAATGTGATGTCTAGGAAAGTCATTGAGGTTATTAGTACTTAAAAGAGCCTCGCTCCACCAACATCTCTCTTTACTTTCCTGGTCATATTTGATTGGAGTTACCAAACGGATAGAGTGACTACAATATGTCTTAGTTTGATTTTATTTTGGATTAGATTTTGGAAACTTTCATGTAATCATTGGCTATTAATAAAGTGTCAATTCTTTTACTTAATGTCTTGGACATACCTTAATTCGAACTTTATTATATAAGAGCCAATGGTTTTCATGTGGAAACACATTATGAGAATGGACAGAGTTCTTTTGCATCACCTCTAATGACTACGGACATAAACGAGTATTAGAGAAACTTATGTGTCGCTCTAGTGGGTTGTATGCAACTACTATTAGAGTTATTGAATCCAACCATGTCATGAGAGACGACTTATAGGATTCTGACACATATAGGCTTTGGGATGATGATCCGTGTATTAAAGACTTTACACGGACATCCATTTTCAGAACGAAGAAAAGTAAGAACCAAGAATTGGTTCGAGGAGCTGCACATGGGCCTCATGGCGCCATGATTGTGCAAAAACCAGCCACACATGGCCGGCGCCGCCTACCCCCTGCGGCAAATACATGGCATTGACGCCATAAACCCTTATTCAACTCCTCTTCCTACTTCTCAAGTCCATTGTGACATTGTGGCTTAACCAAAACCTTCATTGGTTGATTATAAGGCCCATGTTTCGTTCTGTAAAGTCTGTTATTTAGGATTGAGACCATCCTATGCAAAGGAAATTGAAGAAATAATTTCATTCTCACAAAGAATCTAAGGGAATTCTGTGGATTTGATCAACCAACTTGCGGACCGTATAGATGTTTTATGGTGTTGGTTGATACGCAAACACGCTGGTCACGTGTTGTGCCATTATCCACTCATAATGCTGCTTATACTACACTCCTAGCCTATAACATATTTTCTGCTTGGGTTATGCAATATCGCATGCAGCTATGCTCATTCGTCTACGACTCATAGCATCCACTCAACTTTTATTTGCGTTATAGCTAGTGACTGGGTTCGAGTCTAAATATCTAGTACTTATGCATATTTGAGTGCGCGGTTTATGTGCCAATTGCGCCGCCACAGCGCATCAACATGAGTCATTGCAATGAATGCATATATATATATATATATTTGTGTTGGCCGTAGGCCTCCAACTATATGTCCACTACGTAAAACCCTTGACAGGCGATCTCTATTTCATTGGATTTGCGAATTGTCACTTTGATGAGACAGTCTTCCCGTCGTTAGGGGGAGATTATAACGTCAATGTTCAACAGGAACGACAGGAATTGTCGTGGTCTATCCCCACTATGTCTCATCTTGATCCCCTAGAAGTGACGAGATCACATATACCTGCTGCAAACATGTCTGCAAGGATTGATGTCCCCACAAGAGGACATGGTGCCACCCAGAGAAGATGGGTACGGCAACACCACCAAGGATGGTGGTATAGTGATGCCACAAAGGTGGCATAATGGCGTCATAGGCCATGGGTTCCGCTAGAGAGAGTAGGAGACCCATAGGTTCGATGGATTCTCGCCCTAAGAAGAGAGCGAGTTTGGCACAACTTGATCCATTGATCATTGATACTCAAAATCCGTCTCATGAGAATATATTGGATTGTGGTTATTTCCAAGAGACATCATTGGGGGACGCCTCAATGTTAGTGTTTGGACCCAAAATGAGCATTTTGGCCTGACAAGGCACGTCTTGGAGAAATTGAGCCAATGTCAGTGGCTCAAGCTATATATTGTCGACAAGGTCGAAATATATTATTTAGAGGCTAAATAAAGTCTACTATGGAGAATTATGCGAGCTGTAAGAAAAGGAAATGATGGAAGCATGGAAATGAAAAGTAAACTTTAACACATTTTCTTACTTCGGCTAGGAGAAATCGAGCTAAACAAGGAAAGAGGGGCAGAAGACTAACCAAAAAAGATCTAAATAAGTTGAAAATTTCCAGATTAATACTAGACATCCCAAGGATAATTTCTTATGAAGAGTGCAAGATCTAGTTTCAAGTGGAAAGCCTTCAAACAATCAGTCCAATTTTCTACAGAAGCAAAACTGGAAAACTGGACCTGTAAGAGGTCGAGCAGCTTTTTTGGCCCAACCACTATACTAAAAGCTCTGAAATTTTACCAGGATGATCTACACTCATAGTGGAACATTTTTTATGAAGAAGTCACGGTCAAAATCTGAATTCTTGATAGAGATATAATTGAAGGAATAAAGGAGCCGAAAGTGCTTCCTTATCTCCAAAATTCATCATTCCTTATCTCCAATTATGCTTCTTTATCTCCTTATCTTCAAAATTCATCATTTCTTATCTCCAATTAATGCTCCACTATCATTTGTTTAATGCCAACTGCTTTGGCTTGGTAGCCTATAAATAGAGGTTACAAATTCATCACAAGACACACATTCACAACATCAAAACATCTCTAAGATGATCTAAGTTCTCTCTAGAGCAACCTCTCTAAGAGCAACTCCTGTCCTTCTCTTTCTCTTACCGGTGATCACACTCCTAGTCCTAGTCTTCTCAGAAGCCGACTTTCAGTGCCACCAAACCCTCTGCCAACGTACTTCGGTCCTAGTCTCCTTGGGAGCCGACGGTACTGCCACAACCACAACGGTTACAGAACCAGCCAAGCAAGGGTAACGCCCTAGCAACCCAGCCAAGCTAAAGTCACGCTTTAGCAAGTTCTCCTCACTTCCTAGTAGTTCTCGCTCTGCTCGATCTACAACATTGAGTATCGATTGTGATTTTGAAGAAGCTCAGCAAAAGTTCTCACCACGAGGCACAAAGAATCCCACGACAAGGTTGGTGCTCTCCTCGTCCACAATCGCTTGAAAGAAGTCAGGTCAAGGGACACCCCAGACGACCGCACCCGAACGGTGCTGGCACACCCGCGCAGAAAAGAGACTGTTGACCAGCTGCAACAAAATTGGAGCCAAACATTTTGGCACTCCCAGTGGGACATACTGTGAGCTGTAAATCACACCACTATTAAGAAATTGAGGTTAGTAAGGGGTTGTGAATCATAATGGAATAGGTGAAGTCTCTTTTGTTAATATTGACCTAAACTCCTTATTGGTGCCTAGTTAAGGTCCCTTAAGGTTAAAGGCGGTTTTTATTAACACTTGTTGAACTATCTTCACACTTATGATCTTTCTCATCTTAGTAAGTATAGCCGATGTGAAATGGTGTCTAGAAATGGGACAACGTTCATAACAGGTTATTGAATCCAGAAGTGCGTGCAAATGGGCCTAAACCACTATGTGGGAGTAGTTCATGCCAAAATGGATTTTGCCTCTTTTGTTCGCCCTCCCCCACGTGGCCATTTCAGTAAGGTTGCCCAAAGGATTTGAAAGAAAGTTTGTGTCTAGGCGACTATACTTGGACCGCAAGTCTAAACCTTGAATCACAAAGTCTTATTGAATTCAGCTACTTATACAATACAGCATACTGCCAGATATTCACCATTGGGAAGTCAGACGATAACCCTTACCAAAAGGTTTACATCAACTGCCTGAAACATAAGACCCCCAGTTACAGACCGCACACGCGTGCAGACTGTCGTGGTCTTTCAGAAGAATTAGTAATTCAAAGATTTTCTCTCCACAAGCCATCAACAAAGATGACGACCGAACGAGGAGAAGGTCAACAGCCCGAGGGCGAGGCAGTTCTCACCGTCCAGCCTAATGAGGCCAGAAGAGCATTTGATGCCACCAGGGTGGCTGAGGACAAGGTGAGAGCGGATATTTTTGTACCCATCCCTATCCCAGAAAACGCAAGCCTGGAAGCGCAACTTAACATCATGCGAAAAAAACAATAGTACATTCTGGGCCAAGACCGCTAAAAGATTTGAGGAAACGCGACGGATGTCCAACAATCTGATAACGAAAGTCAGGCTGGAGATGGAGCGCAATACGGAGCTGTTGCAAGGGCATATAGACTACACGTCACGACAAGCCCAGGAGCAACATGAACAGCTCGTGACCTTGATAAATGCCCAAGCTGCGCAGACTAAGGTCGTTCTCACAGAAGTCGCGGCTATTCGCAGTGAGGGATCCAATACCGCGATCCAAGTTGCCATGCAAAAAACTGAGATGGATCAGGCAAGAGATGTCCTGAATAAGGTGTTAGGGGACCCCAATGCTATTCTAGGGTCCCTCGGCCAGCCTACAGGGTCAGGTAAGTACATACCACCAAATGCTCGAGAAAAAGCAAGCTGTGGCAGTACAGCCACATCCGCTACTGCTGTATCAGTCAGAGGTAAAGAGACTACTCTGGCAACGGGTGGGAATAAGAACTCCGCGTCATTAGTCACGCAAGGGACCAGGACTTTGAAAATCAATGAAGGGGCCTCTGTTGGTCATAGCCTGTTTCCCCAATATGACAGCGACGGAGTTGAATACGTGCACCACGATCCACCTCCAGCAAGTCATTATGGTATCGACCGGGTTGAAAGTCCAGTGAAGGTCACCGCAACCACAAAGGTTCAGCCAGCAATGGGTTTTACGTCGCAGACGTCAACTCGACACAAAACGACCCATGGAGGCGGCATATCTTTGGTTAACCAGGCTTCACAGGCGCCACCGCTGATCTGGCCAGTTGATGATACAGTGGTTCACCCACCTCCTCCTGATCCAAGATATATAAGGAGAGAGGAGGTAGAAGCAATGATCAGGGCCGCGAACCAGAGGCCTAACCTGGAGGAGGCCTACCAAGGGCCCTTCCTACCGCATATTACACAGACACCTTATCCTAGGGGATATAAGAACATTACGTTCTCTACTTTCTTGGGAGAGGAAGTAGAAAATGCCGCGGCCCATTTGGTTAGGTTTCGTGTACAGTGTGGCCAGTACCAGAACGACGACAATCTGAAGTGTAACATCTTCGCTACTTCTTTATCAGGGTCTGCCTTCACCTGGTTCACTAAGCTGCAACCGGGATTAATTGCGAGTTGGCCCGCGATGGAGAAGCTGTTTAAGGAAACCTTCGGGACTATCGAGCCGGAAGTAGATCTGGCTTCACTCACTCAGATGGCTCAGCAGCCAACTGAATCCGCTGTCATGTACTTTCAGCGCTTTCAGATCCAGAAGGGAAAGTTGAACGTGATTCTGCCGGAGAAAGAACTGGTGAAATTGGCAATCAAAGGCTTAGAGCCCCGCCAACGCAAAAAACAGCATGGAAGCATGTTCAATTCCATGGGGGAACTGATCACAGAAGTAGGAAGTTTCGAGCACTTGCTCAGGGAGATGGACGCTATGAAAAACGCCTCGAAGGGGACATACATCCCAGGGAAACGCCGAATAGTGGCTGCACTCAGCCATCAATCCAGTTCCTTTGATCCTTACTACAAGAGTGAGGAATCTAGTACAGCAGAGACTGATGAGTCTGAAGAAGATGAGATAGCTGCCCTGGAACTCACCTGGAAAAAAGCTTCAACGTTAAAGAAACTGAAGCTATGCAAAGAGCCGGTGAAGCTCAAGTAGGTGGTTTTCACCAAACCAGAGTTCGCAAGTTATACTTACGACGCGAACAAAGCGCATGAAATCTTGGATGAAATGATCGCCGTGAAGATGGTGAAAACTGACTTCGGCCCATTTCTCAAACCAGAGCAGCTAAGGGGGAAGAAATACTGCAAACTCCATAATATGTGGAATCATAATACATCCGATTGTGTTAAGCTGAAGGATCAGATCCAAATCTGGTCAAATAACGGTAGTTTGCAAGTAGAGGCACCGACAACAGCAGCAGCGTTGGTGGACCTAGATCCCTTCCCAGATACCGGTATCAATATGGTGGACGTGGCATGGGGTGAAAAAGATCACCAGAATCAAACTCCAGACCATGCGGCTAAGGATTTGAAAAGGGTTGGAGACAAAGTCATGAAGTGGGAATCCAAGACTCGTTTACCCATCGTCCTATGCTCGCGGTGCAAGGAAGAGTGTGACACTCAAACCCTAGATGAGGAAACATACCAGACTGTTCGCTTTGGATCTCTGTCGCCAATACGGTTAGCATCATCCTCTAGAAACTTCCAACCATGCAGCCCAAAAGTATACAGTGGTTCAGAAACTCTTTCTCCAAGGGACTCAAACTTATTCAAAAAGTTGAAGACCGCGAGGGAAGAAGAGCAAGTAGATAAGCGGCAAGGGGTTTTAACCAGACCTTACATTCCGCCAGTGTCGACGTCCTCCATCAAAGAAGGGAGATGGTATACACAGAAGAAGGGCAAGGCGGTGGAGATGAGCTCTTCAAGGAAGAGAAAACTCTAGCGGAGGTTTGGAGAAGCAAAGCAAACCTTGGAAGTACTAGATCAAGGACTGATCAAACCATCGCAATTGCTGAAACCTCCAGAAGAGTATCAGAAACAATTGGAGGCACTGGCCTCCAAGAGATTCGTTTCCCCGCAACTTCAGAAACAACAGCCTAAAGTATGGCACAAAGAGCAAAAGCCACGTGCCCCCAAGAGCAGCGCTCATGAGAAGTCCCTAGTTCCCGCGAGGCAAGAACCGTCGCCAGCTCGTAAAGTCAATGTTTGGAGGAGAGTATCTCGCGAAGAAAGAAATATCGCGCCTTCCATCTTTGACAGGCTGGGGGGCAAAGACAATCGGTCCGCAATTGTGAAGAAAGTTCAAAGCTTGGATGCAGCTCTCCCAGAGGAAGTGCCGGCGGCAAAACAAATTTTTGAATCACTGAACCAGGTTTCCATGGTACAGGAGCACGAACAAGCCAAGGTGGTGATCCCCGCAGAGGAATCATTGGTTGCTTTCATGGTTAAACGGTTCAACGCCGATATCCCAACAGATGAACCAAAGCTCAATCTTGATGATGACATGGACGAAACAGAAATGGTGGATACCTCTTGCAATATGGTTTATGTGCTCCCTGCTAAGTATGCCTTACCAGTCGCTGCGCATGAATGTATAGAAACTGACGCGATTGGAGAACAGCAGTTGCAGATCACTTCAGCCGCAACAACGCAGGTGAAAGAAGCAGTGTTCCTTGAGACTAAAGATGCTAACAATAAGGGTTTCTTCATGAGCTTCAAAAGACCCACACCAGCCATGGTGCAACACATGCGACCTTTGTATATCACAGCAGAAATGAATGGGACTAAGGTCAGCAAGATAATGGTTGATACCGACGCGGCTGTGAATGTCATTACTACCAGAACCATGCATCTACTAGGGATCAAGAAAGAGAAGATCCAATCCACTTCCCTTACGCTAAAGAACTTCACGGGACTGTGACCAAAACATTGGGTTTGATTTTCCTACGAGTCAAGGTGGGTCCAGCAGAAGGGGTTTACGCTTTCTTTGTCACAGATTGCTATGCGGCATATAGTGCAATTATGGGCCGCAACTGGATCCACAGGAGTTATTGTGTCCCACCCACCCTTCATCAGGAGCTGATCATATGGGACAGAGTCACGGACAAGGCAGAAATTGTTAAAGCAGACCTGCGACCTTTTTCGGTGTTCACCAACTACTTGGACGCAAGGTATTACCTAGAACCAATCTCTCCTTTACAAGTCGTTGGTATTGATGATAAGGGCCACCCCACAGGGGTGACGACCTCTGAATTGGCACAATGGGGGCTCGCGGTAGCAAAAAACGACCTCAAAAGGCCTGGATATACGGTGCCATCTCCAAGTGCTAATTAATGGATCACGAACTCATGGAGGAAGAGGTAGAGGCCTTCCATTCTTTGTATGAGAGGCTATCCTCATACTTGGTGGAAACAAAGGCCTATGATCGAGTCGCGACCTTAGAAATTGTTAATGAAGAGTTCACGGATCAAGAAGAGGAGGAAGAAGAGATTCAGCTTGCTCCAGCGGCATTGGATGACACACCTCCAAAGGTTAGGGACCCTACTGAAAAGGTCAATCTGGGAACAACTGATGAGCCTATAGAAGTGGCTATCAGCACTTACTTAGAGCCTAGCGAGAAACAGAGGCTCGTTGAATTATTGCTGGAATTCAAGGACTGCTTCGCGGAAAAATACGAGGACATGCCAGGCCTATCACCAGACTTGGTATGCCACAAACTACCAACGCTGCCTGATAAGAGGCCTGTGAAGCAAGAGCCGCGAAGAATGAACTCGGAGACCTAAGTTCTGGTCAAAGAGGAAGTCGAAAAAATGTACAAGTCGGGCATTATCAGGGTAGCCAAGTACAATAAGTGGCTGTCCAATATAGTGCCTGTTCGCAAGAAGAATGGCAAAATGAGGATCTGCGTAGATTACAGAGACCTTAATTTGGCTACAACTAAAGATGTCTACCCCATGCCTGTTGCGGACATGTTGGTAGACGCAGTTGCAGGGCACGAACTGTTGTCTTTCATGGATGGTACAGCGGGATATCACCAGATTCAGGTCACGGAAGAAGATAGACACAAGACCGCGTTCCGCTGCCCTGGGTTTGCAGGAGTTTTTGAATATGTGGTCATGCCTTTTGGACTAAAGAATGCGGGAGCAACATATCAGAGAGCCATGAACCTGATCTTCCACGACATACTTGGGAAGATCTTAGAGGTTTACATTGATGACGTCGTCGTGAAGTCTAAGAAGAGTGGAGATCACTTCACGGATCTCTGAAAAGTTTTCAAGCGCATGCAGCTACACAAGCTCAAGATGAATCCCGCCAAGTGCGTTTTTGAAGTTCAGGCAGGAGATTTCCTGGGATTCATTATCCATTAAAGAGGCATTGAGGTCCCTGAGGATAAAGAAAACGCGGTCATCAATGCATCTCCCCCGCAAACGAAGAAAGAGTTACAGCGACTACTGGGTAGGATCAACTTTTTGCGACGATTCATTTCTAACTCTTCAGGCAAAATCCATCAGTTTTCCCCACTGTTGAAGTTGCAAGGACAGAAAGAGTTTGTGTGGGAACCTAAACATCAAGAGGCATTCGATAAAATCAAGGCCTATCTGGCGAGCCCGCCAGTGCTTGTTTCTCCTAGAGCGGGATTTCCATTAAAGTTGTATGTTTCAGAAGCTGAGGCTTCCATTGGCAGCCTCCTCGCTCAGGATGATACAAATGGTGTTGAACATGCCATCTTTTACCTCAGTAGGACACTCACAGATTGCGAAACAAGGTACACTCCAATGGAAAAGTTGTGTCTTACATTATACTTCTCAGCATGCAAGTTGCAGCATTACATGTTGTCCTTTACTACTTGCATCATTGCTCAAATCGATCTAGTCAAATATATGCTGTCGCGATTGAGAGGCCGTATTGGCAAGTGGGTGCTCGCATTATCAGAATTCTCGCTACAGTATGTGCCACAGAAAGCAGTAAAGGGGCAAGCCATAGCAGACTTTCTGGCACATCACCCTATGCTGGATGTCCCCGCGGTTAGAGATTTAGAGGTCGCTGCCACAACTTTAGATCGCCCGGATTTAGCGTGCTTGCCAGAGTACGCCGCGCTTTATCAAGCCACAGTCTCACTCCAGCCTTGGGTGTTATATTTTGACGGGTCAAGAATAGATACGCTAGCAGGAGCAGGGATTGTCTTGGAAAACCCGGCCGGCGATCGATTTTCCTACTCTTTCCAGTTGGAGTTCCAGTGTACCAATAACCAAGCAGAGTATGAGGCCCTCATTATAGGCCTAGAAGTACTACTGGAAATGGGAATCAGAGATGTACAAATACTTGGCGATTCTCTCTTGGTTATCAATCAGTTGTGCAACTAGTTCAGATGCAATAGCTTCACGTTGGTTCCTTATTGGAACAGGGCATTAGACCTATTGGACCAGTTTGATAACATATATCTAGAGTACATTCCTCGCGAGCGAAATTTTACAGCGAACGAGTTCGCCCAACTGGCAATAGGGGTAACATTGAGATATGGCGTGCGGGAGAGAATCCTTAAAGTCGAGCGTCGCACGCTTCCTTCATGGATGGCGAGCAGAGATCCTCCAGATGATACCTCAGTCGCGACCCTGGAACCCATTGACGTGAATTGGCGCATCCCTTTGATCGCTTATCTCAAGCAGCCAGATCCCACTGCCGACAGGAAGATTCATTTTCTTGCACTAAATTACTTTCTTAGAGGTGACGAGCTGCGACGACGTGGCGAAGATGGCATAGACTTCAGATGTGTTTATGGCTGCGAAGCGAAACAACTCATGCGCGAAGTTCATTCCGGCATTTGCTGTGATCACCAAGCAGGTCCAAAGATGCGATGGTTGCCCAGACGACATGGATATTTTTCTTGAAGGATTGCATCGCATTCGCTAAAGGTTGTTTGGACTGCCAAGCTCATGGGCCGGTCTAGCATGCCCCTAATGTTCCAATGCAACCCATTATTAAGCCTTGGCCCGCAAGAGGATGGGCGCTAGATTTAATTGGGATGATTCACCCACATTCATCACTTCAGCACAAGTTCATCATCGTCGCGACCGAATTCTTTACAAAATGGGTCGAAGCAGAACCTTTAAAAGAAGCATCTGGTGGTGCGTTGCGACAATTCATTTTTAGGAACATCATATGCAGATTTGGTATCCCAGAAGTTTTTGTTTCGGACTGGGGGGTAGCTTTCATGGGTGGTGAAGTTGATAAACTAGCAAAGGAATGGGGAATACAGTTTGTCCATTCCAGTCCTTATTATGCTAAGTCTAACGGTCAAGCAGAGGCCAGCAACAAAATCATCATCACTTTGCTGAAGAAAATGTTGGAAGCTAATCCGCGACAATGGCATGAGACCCTTTATGAGACTCTTTGGGCCTACCGCACATCGAAGCGAAATCCCACCGCGACTACACCTTATGCTTTGATGTTTGGCCATGACGCAGTCCTGCCTTTGGAAGTCAACGTCCAATCATTACGAGTCCAAGAGCAACATCATCTCATTGGAGAAGACTACGTTCAGGCTATGTGGCAGGAACATGAAGACCTTAGCGAAAAGCGCTTGGAGGCTTTAGATAGTTTGGTCATGGAAAAGCAACGAGTCGCTCGAGCCTATGACAAGCGAACAAGGGGAAGGAATTACAGCGAATGAGAGTTGGTTTGGAAAGCAGTTCTCCCGCTTGGCGAAAAATTAGATGGTCGCGGCAAATGGACTCCAAGATGGGAAGGCCCGTACGTACATCATTTATAAAATCTTAGGGAAAGGAGCTTTTCATCTCAAGGACCTGGATGGAGATGTCCATCATAACCCTATCAATGGGAGATACTTGAAGAAATACTTTCTCAATGTCTGGGACTCAAAGGAGTCGTAGACAGTTTATTCGCATAAGACATGGGGGACAATTCTAGTGTTCCTACTCTTGCAAAGCCCATTCATGAAAACCTGTTTTTGAGGCTCATAATCATTTCTTCGCTATGCCTAGAAACACTAGGGGGGCAACACTATACAATACTAAGCCCATTTAGCCTAAAAAAAAAAATAATCATAAATACAACTCGTCGGGGGCAATTCTAAGTGTCCCTACACTCGCGAAGCTACTAAGCCGAGTCAGCGGCTCTGGAAACTTTTTCTAGCTTTGCCCTCGCAGGAAAGGCTGAGCTCAAGGGAAATGTAAGAGCCACCACCGTGACCACCACCTCCATTGGAAGTAGTCTTCATGTTGCCAAAGATGTCCTCACTGTGCATGGGAAACAGTGGAAGTGTTTTAATCTCCTGGTGATTTTCCCCTCGTTGTTCCATGATAGATCCACCAACACCAGCAGAAATAGTTGACCCAAAATTGAGATTAATGGATCCACCAACAAGCCCTGATCTTTGCTTGGGCACTTGAACATTCAAAGTGAGCTTATTGTTCTTCAGCTTCTCCTGAGCCCTTTGATTCTGGAACCAATAAAAGACGTTCTTGTTCTCGATCTGTCTGTACCATTTTAGCTGGAGAGTGATCCTCTGAACCTGCTCTACAGTGGGGGACTTAACTCCCTTGTCATCGTAAAGCTCCTTGAGGATTCTTATATGATCTCTAGTAGGAAGCCACCTGGTATTACTCTGCTTGCAATGCATGTTAGGACTACTCTCGGTTGCTTTGTTGCTTCCTCCATCCTCGGTTGGATGCCGGTTTTGTGGTTCCATTGATGATGGATTGAGAGAATGTGAGAATGGAAGAGTGATGATGATAAGTAATTAAGAAAGATTGATGTTGATGAAACGATTTTGGGATTGGAAATTTGGGTTTATAATGTGGAGGGAGATATAGGCATGCAAATGTCCACCCTTGGATGGACGGTCAAAGAGAAGAGTCAAGTGTCAGTAAAGTGTGATTAAAGTTGCCCTAAATTTCGGAAAAGAATGAATTATTGACGCGTGAGGGAACCGAACGGTTTTCAAGGATGTAACTATTCCATTTTCAATATTATCTTCTCACGGTGGAGTTTTCAACAGCTAATTAATGCGAATTGAGTTGGGGCCAGCAAGTGGATCCAAAAGATAAATATTTTCTCAAAACCCTCGTCGCGAGGCTCGATTTGACGCAGAACATATTTTAAAAGTTCGTATTATTTTTTCAATATACAACTATGGGGGCCTATATTTGAGGCTTTGCGAGACACAATTATTGGTTTCTCATGGATATTTAAAATAAGAAAATATTATTGTATTCATAAAGTGGCTGTGCGGCCAAAAGCAGTACATTCATTACAAAGCCAAAAGTGGCTAGAATACAAAACTGGAATCTTCGGATATCTTCTGAATCTTTTCTCAAGTGGAAGCAGCTATGGAATCCAACGTCGGGTTGAGCCGCGCCATTATCTCAAGGAAGGCAGACTTCAGGGAAGGAAAAAGAGGAGTAACGGAGCCCCCGCGCCCCCTTTACATGGAAACGGCAGAGGAATACAACATAGGCTTGGCCAACGCCAGTATCCATGAGAAGGGGAGACTCCAGTAAAAGAAAATGGAGCCTCCAAGCCCCCTCAATTGGAAGCAGCTATGGAATCCAACGTCGGGTTGAGCCGCGCCATTATCTCAAGGAGGGGCAGAGAGTGAAGGAACCGAATATCAGCTTGAGTCTCTGCACCCCCTCTAGCCTTGGTAACCACCATTAGTTGGACGTGAAGTATAGGAACAGGCATTCTGTAGCTTGAACCTATTCCTTCAAAGAGTCCATCCCTTCTCATCCCTCCAAGATTCTATCAAGAAGAGAAAGGGGGAGAAGGAGGTGAGAACCAAAACCCCTTCCATCTGGAGGGCACAACACGGGCCGGGTCCAGAAGGAAGGAAACAGAGGAGGAAAGACGAACCTCAATTTGGCTTCCCTCCCTTCCCCGATTTGCTCCAAGCGGGGGATCCTACTAAAGATGATCTTACATGATCGTGGATCTCACACTCGGAGCCCCCTCGTGTTTCTAAACCAATCTGAAGCCTGGCATTGTTGTTGCAAGATTCCAGAAAGGCGAAACAAGGGGTTGCCTAAGATTACGCCATAAGGCCTAACCCAGGCTTAAGATTACGCCATAAAGCCTAAAATTTAGAGGCTAAATGTCATTTCATGAGGGGAAGATTTGTGAAGAAGGAGAAAGAGAAGCAAGGACTGAAAGGCCATTTCTTGAATGTTTCAGAAAATTTGTTGTGAGTATTCCTTGCCCAAAATACAACTATTTAAAGGGACTTCAGGAAAATCCCCACCCTTGGATGGATGGTTAAAGAGTCAAACCAATGTCAGTAAATCGAGATTAGTGATTCCAAATCTCGGGAAAAAAGGACTAGTAGAATGTGAGGAGCGGTTTTTGAGGAGTTAGCTATTAAAAAAGGGATTATTGGCATTTGAGGAGACCAACCGGTTTATGAGGGGGCCTACAAAGATTGGCCTGCAAAGCTCAATTTCAAACAAAGTTCCTCCACGTGGCGTTTCGCCTCAATAGCACCAGCTTCGGCCTGAGTGGCCCGATCTCTGATACGGGCCAGGTTGCGGCCCATTTCTTCAGAAGCAGCCAAAGGTTCATCGAGTTGAGCTTCTTCTGCAACAATCGCATTCTCAACAAAGGCTAAACAGACTTGGAGATCCTCGATCCGAAGTTTGAAGTCGGACCTTTGGATTTGTAGTTCCCGCAGGCGGATGGCTCGCTCATTTAAAATACCGCGGGGGATGTCCATTTCTTGGGAAAGGTTATTCAAAGCCTCTCGAGCGTTGTGAGCCTGGGCGTTCGCGGCTGATTGATGGCGGCGAGCCCTACCAAGTTCATTCAACAGATCGTCAATAGCACTAAATTGCTGCAAGGTCAATACCTTCTCCTGGCAAAGATACCTTAGGGCTTCTAAGACTCGCGGGAGAATGTTAGTCTCCAATACCTGAGGACCCAGATGTTCGCGAAGCACCATTTTAGCCTCATCCACAGCAGAAGGAGGAATTACCTCCAACACCCTCATCAATCTCTCGAATCTGGTAGGAGGAGGAGGCGACAGAGGCGCCACAGGATCACGAACCACTAATGCAAAAGGGTGGACAGCTTCCTCAATTTCTTCATCTTCAACAGGTTGGTCTATCCCTTCAGCCTCAGGGGAATCTGGAAACTCAACTCGCAGCTCACCATGGGTAAGTGGAGCAGATTCAAGCATAGAGCCCTCAGCTTCAATGGTTGTCTCATTTGTTCGCGAGACTTGGGGGGTACCACCACCGTTAGTATCATTTTCCATCTCTGGGGCGACTGTCCCGCCGATAAGACCAGCAGCGTTTGCAGCCACCTCCTCGATACAAACAGAGGCCCAGTTTGGGATAGATTTTAGACCTGCTTTTGAGATAGATTCTGCTTTTGGGCATAATATATAGTGTTTGGTAAATTTTATAGAAGATGCTTTTAGGCTAAATTGATTCTCATGGAAGCTAAAAGTGAGAAGCACCTTCGGAGTAGCTTTTGGATTCTGATTCTGGGGAAAACACGGAGTGAACAGTGTTTATTTAATGAAATTTACGAAATGACGAATAATGTCCTCATCCTTTTGTAACAATTACATTGCCAATAGGGTTTTCTCTCTTTCTCTCTTAACACACTGGGACGCGGGGTTGCCGTCAACACATAGGAGAGATCGATCTGTGCTCCAGCAACTCTCGAGAGATCGTTCTGCACTCCAAGATCGCTATGTCACCACCTCTCTCTCTCTCTCTCTATATCTGGGCTGCCGTCAACATATCTTCCAAGATCGATCTGTGCTCCAACATCTTCAAAGATCGATCTGTTCTCCAACATCTTCAAAGATCGATCTGTGCTCCAATATCTTCAAAGAGTACCAACTTTCGAGAGATCGATCTGTGCTCCAAGCTCTTCAAAGCGTACCAACTCTCGAGAGATCGATCTCAACAGCAAATTGATTCAGAAACTGATGAATTGATTTAGAGAATCAAACTCACCGTAAGTCCTCATTCTCCATCTCTCCCCAAATTTATAGTATGTTGATGAAACTGCTTCGATTCGCTGCGCTTGTTATTCTCTCCTCTAAAGTTCTTACTTTTCTCTATATACGTCCCCTGCAGAACAAGTAGTCACAGATCGAAACAAGAGTTGCGGCCCTGTTTCTATAGTTGGTCGATTTGTAGTATTCTGGGTACTAAATTTCCGCAGGCAGAGATAGGGTAAGATTCACTCTTTCAATTCAACTCCAGTCCCTCCACATTTTCATAGTTTGATTTCGTTTCTGGGCCTCTATGATGCTACATGGGAATTTTTTTTTCACTCTTTCAATTCAATTCCAGTCCCTCCACAATTTCATAGTTTGATAATTTTCTGGGCTTATGACCTGGGATTTTTTTTTTTTTTGCTACTAGTTTGTTTATATGTTTATATTTCAACCTTTGTATTTAGTGTCAAATTTCATAGTTTGATAATTTTCTGGGCTTATGATGCTACCTGGGATTTTTTTTTTTTTTTTTTGCTACTGGTTCGTTTATATGTTTATATTTCAACCTTTGTATTTAGTGTCAAATTGATGCATTCTGGTCCTTAGTTCCAGTTACAAATTGGCCATTGAATCCTATGGTTTGAAATTAGGTATATATCTAGATCTTTATTGTGGTCAGCAACTTTGTTGTGTGAGGATCATGTTAGGTGTTGGATATGGTAGTTTATAACAATTGTTTGTTTACTACTAAGCATGTGTTATCTTTAGATGGGAAAGACGAAATCCACCGGTACTGAAAATGAGGGATCTGGAAAACGAAAAGCTACATGGCCTGATGAGGTAGTAGCTATATTTTGTGATATAGCTGTTAAGGAAGTGGCCAAGGGAAACAGACCTGGTACACATTTTGATAAAAAGGGATGGTCAAATGTTATCAAGGCCTTTAAGGAGTTAACGGGAAGGGATTATGATAAAAGGCAATTGAAAAATAAGTGGGATTCACTTAAAAATGATTGGAAATTGTGGAGTTCACTATTGCATAAGGAAACTGGTATTGGATGGGATCCGACTAGGAAGACTGTCGATGCACCTGCTGAGTGGTGGGAATCCAAAATTCAGGTGTGTATTTTTCCTTCTCTGCTTGTGGTTTTAATTTTTTTGGCTCTCTCTTGGCTTTCTGAACTAATAATACTTGTGTTGTTCTTGTTATGAAAGAATGGCACCTGCCTTTTGGATTGTGATTTGGTCATGTTATGTTTTTCGAAAAGTTGGAGTAGTTGGTTTTATTCATTTCCGGCATGCAGAGATTTGAGTTGGGATTTTATGACTGCTTGGTTGTTTTGGTTTGATCTCAGTAAGTGTTATTTGAATTTTGTTTAGTGTTCAGTAAGAACATGATTAAAGAGGCTTTGGGGTAGCCTTTAAAGCATTGATTTTTGGTTTTGCTTTGGCACGTTCAGAAGTGAATTAAAGAGTACTCATTTCATGAGTTCAGGAAGCCATGGATCAGTGGTTATATATTCTATGATTTTCAGCAATGCCAACCGATCAGTTTCAGTTCCAAATGCATTTACAATATTTGGAGGAGGGAAAAAGTTCATATAAAGTAGAAGGGTATCAGATGAAGATATATAAACCAAATCACAAAGAAGCAGCTCTCTTTTTATACCCTACATCCGTGTAAAACCAGTCCTCGTTTACACTTTGGTCATTTAAAATTTTAAACTCTAGGCTTTCCCTTTGTTATGGCCCTTCCAATTGCCTTGTGATGGTATGAATTTTGGTTTATTTAGCTTCTGTTGATCTGCTTGCTTGTCTGCAAAGCCTTTTGGAATTTTATCATGCATGCTTCTTTTGGCTAGCATTAAGATAACAATAAATCATCTTGATGATTCTATTCAGCTTCAGTACATGTTTACCGTTGCTCTATTTTATTTCAACAATGATCTATGTGTAGACGAAAATGAAAGCATTGAAAGCATTTTGAGATGTTGATGAAAGCCTTTAAAGCATTGATTTTTGGTTTTGCTTTGGCACGTTCTGCAGTGTGCAGAGAGTAATCAATGCTTTCTGCTCAAGCTTTTGTTTGTTTAGTAAGGCTACAAGTGAAGAGTTTCGTGTGTATCCATGGATTCAGGGAGAATCATCATATATTATTTTTTGAATTGTGCTTATTCAAGTTTAAGAAATAAATTTATCGATGGAGATATATTTGATTAGAGATATATTTATTGTTTGCATTTGCTGGAAATCTTTGTAATCAATATTATTATAAGTAACAATCTTCTCTTATCTTCTTCTTTTGTAGATCAATCCAGAGTATCGCAAATTTCGTGACGTTGGAATTAGTCCTGAAATGATGGCTGTTTATGATAACATGTTTAGGGGTAGCACAACCTTAGGTCACTCTGTCATGATTCCCTCAGCTACTATAGATATTGAAGAGGTGGTGGAGGATTCTGAGCATAATGACATTTCTGGAGATAATGGGGAGATGGACCAACAAGGTGAACCAAGAGGGAAAAAGAGAAAAACTGTGGAGTGCCAAACTGGGCGTAATAAAGAAAAAAAAGATAAAGGAGTTATGGGAGGGCCAAAGGGGAAGAAAGAAAAGGTGGGAGGTGCAGCTCAATTGTCTAAACAAATTGATCGCCTTGTTGAAGTAGTCGAGAGTAGGAGTACAGCTACATCTGTCCGTAATACTAGTACAGATCAAGGAACTAGTATTCAGGAGGTGATGCAAGTTGTTGCAACTTTACCAGGAGCAGAAACTGGTACCAAGCTATGGTGGTTTGCAACAGAGTTGTTCTGCTCTCAAGAGAAGCGAGAGATGTTTTCTATTATGACAGATGATGATCTCAAGCTCCAGTTTCTGATTCTTAATCAGAAAAAAGCTGAAAATTGAGTAGGCTGATCCTACTTTGTAATAAGATGCGTGTTGCTTGTTGTTTAGACCTAAGCTGAACTCCTTTCTATTTTTGTGATTTTCCAGGAACTAAGATTGGGTGATGTTCATTGTGTACGGTACTTTATTTTACTAAGCTGAAAGTGATATTGATGCATCTTTTAATTATTGCTTTATGTTTGTTTCTTTGAATTCTTTGCTTCCTACTCCATTATATGTTTATGCTTTCATTGTTACAGCCATTTTATATTTTGAAATTTGATGAACAAGTATAAATTGGCAGGTTTGTTTTGTGAAGTATGGAGGCTTCTGGAGATGAGGAGGAGATAGACCAACTTATATGTGTAACTGGTCGTCTTATTCAACTCCATCATGAAAAGTACATTCAGAAAACTCCATGTATGACAAGCTCCCAAACAGGTTATATTTGGTTAATGGAAGTGTTAGAGGGTAATGAAAGTAGGTGTTATAACCAGTTTAGGATGGATAAAAACTGCTTCTTAATGCTATTGAATGATGTTGAGAAGATGTTGAAGGGTTCAAAAAACATGAGTACCGTTGAAATGTTAGCTATGTTTCTATATATTTTGGGACAAGGTCAAACCAATAGGAATACACAAGAGCGTTTTCAACGTTCTGGTGAGACGGTTAGTAGATATTTTGATAAAATGCTCAAGATTTTCTATAATATGGAGAAAGTGCTCATAAAGCCAGAAGATCCCGAATTTACAAGCATCCCAAATGAAATTCTAAATGACTCAAGATACATGCCTCATTTTAAGGTATGTATAATGTTTTGATTTATATGCTTTGATTTTTCGCTCCATTTATATAAATTGAATATGTCATCACACACACACACATAAATGCTTGCTATTTTGTTATGCAACATTAATTAGAAATTTTTTTTAATACCTATTACAAATAATTTGTAGGATTGTATTGGCGCTATTGATGGTGTTCATGTTCAAGCTTCGATTTCTCCATGTGACCAAGTGCCATACATTGGCCGAAAAGGAACACCCACCCAAAATATTTTGGCTATATGCAACTTCAACATGCAATTCACATTTGCATGTGCAGGGTGGGAAGGCAGTGCCCATGACAGTAGAGTATTTTTATTGGCTTTCCGCAATCCTCAATCGAATTTTCCTAAACCCCCAAATGGTAATTTTTTTTTACCTACATTGCACAAATAATAATCCTAAATTATATCATAATCAATCATTCATTATAACTTTTAATTTCAGGAAAATATTATGTGGTGGATGCCGGATACCCACAAATGAAACGTTTTTTAGGACCGTATAAAGGTGAGCGGTATCACCTTCCACATTTTCGTAGAGGTGATGAACCGACGGGTCATAAAGAAATATTTAATCATGCACATTCTTCACTTAGGAGTGTTATTGAGCGCACTTTTGGGGTATGAAAAAAAAAGTGGAGTATTTTACGTGATATGCCAAGCTTTCCTTATGATAAACAAATGAAAATAGTTATTGCTACAATGGCTCTTCATAACTAAATAAGAAGATATGCTCAACAAGATCATGATTTTGATGAAAGTGAAGATTACTCAAGTGAAGACAACAATGAAGAGATGGAAGACAATGCATATGAAGAAGATGGTCCGGGAAGACAAGAAATGGAGATGTTAAGAAATACAATTGCACAAAGTCTAATGAATGCATCTACTTAGCATTTAGTTGCAAAGTTGTATTGACTTTAATACATTTTGTGTAATGTTTCCCGTATACCATGGTGGGGGCATGTTTTGTGTAATATTCTCAAATCATTTGTATAATATTTAAGGGTTTAATGTAATCTTTTATTTGATCCAAGCAATATATAAGCAAACAAATTACAAAAAACTAAAATTGCTTATATAATTTGTAGAATTAATATACATATTGAGATAAAAGTGATGAATTGATAATTTAAACTAGTGTACAAGGACAATACATGAGAAATTATTTAATTTGGTATAGTTACATAATCATAAAACAAAGTTATGTAGTTTAGTACCTACTTTTATCATCTATGCCCATTTTGGTAATTATACCAAACCAAAGCACTTTTTACTTACAATTTACCAAACACTCAGAAATTGCTTTTGGTTCACACAGCACTTTTAAAAACAGTTTACCAAACACATCAGCTGCTTCTTCTCGCAGCAATATCAGAAGTGATTCTTCTCGCAGCAACATCAGAAGTGCTTCTTCTCGCAGCACAGCAATCCCAAACTGGGCTAGAATCCTAGTCAGGTTCAGAAATGTCAGAGAGCAGGGTTGGATCTAAAGGGAAATGGAAAGTATTGGCCAAACAGTGGCTTACCTCTCGAGCTGTCGGGTCAATATCTGGTACGTGGTCACCAAAAGGAAGAGGCCCCGCCTCATTCACCTCTTGAACCTCTAGTGCCGCGAGAATCTCTGTCGTCATCAGTTCCTCATAAGCGGTAGAAGTCTCAGAGTGGCTTTCCACGCTTTCATCCTCCGAGGAGTCGTCATCAGAGATCGTTATTAAAATGGTAGGACCTTGCAGATGCTCTATAGTGGGAGATGGGAGAGGTGCCACAGGGTTAGTTGATGCTTGAACTAGCGAGAGAATTGGCTCTTCTGCAGTGGCTGAGGGTCCAGCCTCGCTCAGGCGAGAGGGATCAGTGGTCCTTTGACGGACCTGTCAAAAGATACATAGTGAAAATCCTGCCTCAAAACTCTCTTCGACGAATTGAGCTCGATCGCGTTTGCAAGCAAAGACAGCAGTGGCCTGTACGAGAAAAGAGTCATAACTCAAAAGGGGGGGGGGAAGCACCAAATATACAAGTTTGGGATCGTTCTTAACCAAATTACCTCAGCAGGATCTTCATCATGCGAAGACTCTCCCTCAGAAGTCTCCTCTGCTATTGCCTTTTGTTTCCCGGCCTGAACAGAGGCTGTCCTGCTCCGGGTAGTTTGCTGCAAAACACACTCAGGAATAAGAGCGGGAAAATCAACACAAGGAAATGGAATGGTGAAGAAAGACAAAAACTTACTGTTGCCCTAGGCTCGTGGATTTGTATCCCTGGACGCAATGAGCGAGAAGGTAGAATAGGTCGCGGGGGTTGTTCTGCAGGTTTGGAGAAGCGCTCAAGAATCTTGCGGTCCTCCGGACCAGGGCTACTCATGCCACGAAATATCAGGACGAAGAGTTCGTCATGTGGCAGGTCCCAACAGTTCACTGACACTTCTTTCCACCAATCAACATAGTCGTCATCGACATCGTTGAGGGGGTATAACGCTCTGACCCAAGGGGGAATCACTATCAAAGTAAACTGACTTCGAAAGGGGGCTGACCCAGGCGGGGCTAATCTCCGCCAAGAGGTGTAGTAATTGACAGAATCAACCAGAGGCCAGGGTACCAACTGGGCCAACCCAAATTGGCGAGCAAAGTGGTTAGGGGCGTAGAGCTCGTAACTTACGCGATCAGTGGCAAGACGAATATCCAAGCAGGAGATGGCGCGACGAAAGGCCAGGAGGGCTCTTTCACTATGGTCCCGTCCACTGGGCAGAAAGCCATCATCAAGGGGAGGAGGGAATCACCTAGAAAGGACTATTTTTGGGTCCGGCATCTCTCCCAGCAAGTACAAGTAAATAAAACACTCGGAGTAGGGTGGAGCTCGATACCTTACGTTGTGGCAAAGCCAGTTCCCCAAAAGGGAATCAATTGGAGGTTCCTTTGGAATATTGCCGCGACGGAAGAGAGTGAAATAAATCTGCAGCCAAAAGGCAAGGATCCAGAAGGGGCCACTAATGTCGGTATCAAATGGGCACATTACGGCTCTATAAAGGGAGCGATATAACGCACCCAATACAGGTTGCCCAAGGCCAACTCAAATACCATTGTAGAGAGCAGTGGCCAGAGAATTCCAGGGCCCAGTAGGTTTGTTGGAAGAAGTGCAAAAGATAAATTTGCAAAGCCAGAATTCCAAGAATGCGATACCTCCTGTATGGTCACGCTGGGTGCAGTAATAGTCGAGCCAGAATGGGTAGGATTTGCTGTGATGCCCTCGACCAGCCATATCCATTCTCAAAGAAAATTGAATGTCATCAAACTGACCATGCACATAGGGGTCAAAGTCAATGGGCAACCCCGTGATGGTAAGAACATCTATCAGAGTTATGCTCATCTGCCTAAACCGGAAATTGAATGTATTGCTGGAGGTGTTCCAGAAGCAAAGAGCTGCGGCTAGCGGTGCAGGGCTAGTATTATGGGGAAGACATAAGCATAGATCGATGGTTTGGGTGATACCCACCGCATCCCATCGGGCCAAATCTCTCGCTCGGACCTCATGATACCAAACCTTTTCCTCGGGAGTGACGGTAGGCCAGAAGCCCACTTTCCTCCTTGGTCCCCAACTGCTAAAATCACCAGGCACCTGCCGAAGAGCCGCTATGGGACGGCGGATGGGAAGCCCATAATAGGCCATAGCATCATCTGGCAAACGATCGCGAGGTGTGGGACCCAGACTCGCTTGACTATCACCGCCACCAAAGCCCATCAGTCGGCTTCTCTCCTTTCCGGTCTGACGTCTACATCGAATACTCATGTTAGTCAGCCAGTTGAATGCGGCTTTTTCAGTGATTTCATCTGCCTGATCGATAACGAATGGTTTCTTGGATGCCATTTCAAGGTCGCAAGGATTACTTCTCCATTACACCTCGATTTATAGCTCAGATATTTTGGAGATTAATTTATTAGTTGGGCCAGTGAGTGGCCCTGGTTGATAATTAATGAATCATTATTCCATCTTGAGAATCGCATCTAAGGCGACAGTGAAGATACTTCTCCATTACACCTCGATTTATAGCTCAGATATTTTGGAAATTAATTTATTAGTTGGGCCACTGAGTGGCCTTGGTTGATAATTAATGAATCATTATTCCATCTTGAGGATCGCATCTAAGGCGACAGTGAAGATATTCCACCTTTTCTTACCACCGCAGGGCCAGCATAGTGGCCTGATGTTTTTTTAATTAAAACATGATTAAAACCGATGGCCTGATTTTTTTTTAATTAAAACATGATTAAAACCGATGCGGTTTTAGATGCTAAAGTTGCAGCAAGTATGGTGGTTTCACTTGGTCACACGTCATGATGTCGATAGCCATGATCCAATTATCCTCTTCGGCATAAGACTCGCGAAGGATTAAATGACAGCAAACAGTTTGCTATTTTGCATCTTATGTCGCCAAGTACTATAGGCCTCGATCAAACTAGGAAAGCAGCTCCAACCCCTACATTTGAGAAAATCAACAGAGAGCCAGCGAACAAGGCAGATACTTGTTGCTATACACATGGCGAAGCAACCACCAAGGAAGAGAAGGATCCTCATTCGCGATTAAAAGCAGTCTCCTTCGCATGAGGGGCACGCTAAAGTTCTGATCTCCTACAACCTGTCCAACTTTCATCAATTCACTGCATACCAGACATCAGATCCATGGGGGGGGGGGGCAATAAAGTTGGCAAAGGAAGCGTCAGTTCATGACAAAGGCAATTCAGTAGTGGCATTCAAGCTTTATGGCCTATTTAGAGGCCTATATGGAAACAGTCAAGCTAATACAAGTGGCTTTGGAGCAACAACATTATAAGAGTAGTGCTGATTCAAGACCTCTTCAGTCAAGACGAAGACCTTTGACTTCGAGGTCTGGGGGGCAATGTTTGGACCCAAAATGAGCATTTTGACCTGACAAGGCACGTCTTGGAGAAATTGAGCCCATGTTAGTGGCTCAAGCTATATATTGTCGACAAGGTCGAAATATATTATTTAGAGGCTAAATAAAGTCTACTATGGAGAATTATGTGAGCTATAAGAAAAGGAAATGATGGAAGCATGGAAATGAAAAGTAAACTTTAACACATTTTCTTACTTCGGCTAGGAGAAAACGAGCTAAACAAGGAAAGAGGGGCGGAAGACTAACCAAAAAAGATCTAAATAAGTTGAAACTTTCCATATTAATACTAGACATCCCAAGGATAATTTCTTATGCAGAGTAAAAGATCTAGTTTCAAGTGGAAAGCCTTCAAACAATCAGCCCAATTTTCTACAGAAGCAAAACTGGAAAACTGGACCTGTAAGATGTCCAGCAGCGTTTTTGGCCCAACCACTATACTAAAAGCTCTGAAATTTTACCAGGATGATCTACACTCATAGTGGACCATTTGTTATGAAGAAGTCACGGTCAAAATCTGAATTCTTGATAGATATATAATTGAAGGAATAAAGAAGCCGAAAGTGCATCCGAAAGTGCTTCCTTATCTCCAAAATTCATCATTCCTTATCTCCAATTATGCTTCTTTATCTCCTTATCTCCAAAATTCATCATTTCTTATCTCCAATTAATGCTCCACTATCATTTGTTTAATGCCAACTGCTTTGGCTTGGTAGCCTATAAATAGAGGTTACAAATTCATCACAAGACACACATTCACAACATCAAAACATCTCTAAGATGATCTAAGTTCTCTCTAGAGCAACCTCTCTAAGAACAACTCCTCTCCTTCTCTTTCTCTTACCGGTGATCACACTCCTAGTCCTAGTCTTCTCAGAAGCCGACTTTCAGTGCCACCAAACCCTCTGCCAACGTACTTCGGTCCTAGTCTCCTCGGGAGCCGACGGTACTGCCACAACCACAATGGTTACAGAACCAGCCAAGCAAGGGTAACGCCCTAGCAACCCAGCCAAGCTAAAGTCACGCTTTAGCAAGTTCTCCTCACTTCCTAGTAGTTCTCGCTCTGCTCGATCTACAACATTGAGTATCGATTGTGATTTTGAAGAAGCTCAGCAAAAGTCCTCACCACGAGGCACAAAGAATCCCACGACAAGGTTGGTGCTCTCCTCGTCCACAATCGCTTGAAAGAAGTCAGGTCAAGGGACACCCCCGACGACCGCACCCGAACGGTGCTGGCACGCTCGCGCAGAAAAGAGATTGTTGACCAGCTGCAACAAAATTGGAGCCAAACAGTTAGAACCAATTCCTGAGAATATAGAGATCTCTACAAACTACACTAGTGTACATGAGGACGTGGAATTGTTGAGACCAATGACATCGAACCCTACTCCGTTGAAGAATGCCAACGTAGAGAAAATTGGCCTAAATGGAAAGATGCGATCCAGGTTGAATTAGATTCACTAATGAAGAGAAAGGATTTCGGGCCTGAGATGCAAACACCTCCCAACATAAAACCTATTGACATTAATAGGTCTTCGTTAGATAGCGTGATGAGAAAAAGATATGGTAATCTCGCCTTATGGCGCAAGGTTTCTCACAACGCCCTGGAATCGACTACGAGAAGACATATTCTCTCGTAATGGATGTCATTACACTCCACTACCTTGTCAGTTTGGTAGTTTCCAAATAACTGAACATGCAGCTTACGAATGTGGTCACTGCTCACTACGTATCTCTATAAGGATCTAGATACGGAATATAATGAAGGTTCTTATGGACTTCATTTACCCAAGTCAAGTGGCTCTAGATCACGGAGCGTATTTGCAACGAGGTTGAAATGCTCACTAAAATGACTACTTGATTGGGAATGGATATGATGAACTATGCCCACGCGTTTCCATGACAAGTTCCGGATTTGCAATTGTCGCAGTTTATGTTGATAAACATAATTGGAACCCTTGAGAGTTAAGGGAAACCACTGAACACCTGAAATCTGAGTTTGAGAGGAAGGACCTTGGGACAACACGGTTTTGTCTAGATTCAGAACTTGTATACCTTGTCAATAGACATTTTGATAAAGTCAAAGATGCACCATGGTCGTCCGTAGTCTTGGCCCTAAAAGGGATCCGTTTCGTCCTAGGGATGATGACGAAAACGTGTTAATAGCAGAAGTGCTTACTTATGTACAATAGGCGCATTATTGTACTTAGCACAATACAAGACCAGATACCTCAATTATTATGAACTTGTTGGCTAGACATAGCCCCGCGCCAACGCAAGGCCATTAGATTGGTATAAAGACAATCTTTCGATATTTGAGAGGTATGATTGATATGAGTTTATTCTATCCCTACAGAGAGAAAAGAAATGACGGAAGTGTGGGATCGGACCCCACAAGGCAAAATGCCACCTTCCTTGCTTCTCATCCCCTCCATCAAAATGACAACTAGCACTTCTAAATATTGAAGTGAACCAAATCCGATCAAAGGATAATGTAGCGCACTTATTTACTAAGTCGTTACCAAAATCCACCTTCGAGAAACATATGAAGAGCATCGGATTGAGAAAGTTATCCGAACTCCCATGATTGTGGCAATCAGGGGGAGATATTGACATCAGGAGGAGGCATGATGTCTACATGTTCGATCTCGAAGAGTGAAGGATGTGATGTGCTCTTTTTATCCTTCGACCAGGGTTATTTTTGTCTCACATGGTTTTTGTTACCTGGCAAGGTTTTTAACGAGGCAACAATCAAAGCGTCATTACTAAGTTTGAGAGCCACAAGGGGGAGTGTTGAAGGATGACGACATAATGTGTGCCCCTACAAACTAGGGTTTAGAGTTGTAATAGGAAAGTGTTCTAGGTATTCAATTGTATTCGGATTCTATTACCTATTGTGTACCTTGTAACACCCTATATAAAGGGGGAGTGTTGAAGGATGACGACATAATGTGTGCCCCTACAAACTAGGGTTTAGAGTTGTAATAGGAAAGTGTTCTAGGTATTCAATTGTATTCGGATTCTATTACCTATTGTGTACCTTGTAACACCCTATATAAAGGGCTCCTATTATCAATAATAAACACAATTACAATTCTCCTACAACACAAAATGTTTAGGTTTACGATTATGAGTATTTTTTTCATAACACAAAATGTAACTTTCAGGCTAGGAACTCGAATTATTATTAATATTTTCTTTCTTTCATGCTGATTTTTTTTTGAAATGATAATTTTGTAAGGTAAAACTAGTCATTTAGGTTCATAACCATGGATGAGCCCCAAAAACAATAACTAGGGGTTCTTTGTTTACGCTTTTTCTTATTTTTTTGATTGAGATTCTTGTGCTTGATTGGTTTTCCTTGAAAAAGAGAGCAAATTTGATCTTATTTCGGAAATGGGTATTGCTTGGTCAATCGTTTTAGTCTTCAATTGTTGATTGTTCCATTCGGCATTGACATAAGGGTAGTTTAATTTACTTCAATTGTTATTGTAGTTTCGAAATTTTCGATTGTAAAGTGGATATTGTACATGATCACATTCTATGATAGAATGTGGCAATTGTTTTGCTTTGTTGGAAAAGCTAGCCAGAGTTTTACAATATACATTTATGGGGAATGTGCAACTGTTACTGTATTACTGATGTAGTGGTACCTCTTTTGAAATTGGCAGGGGCACACCGGGGCACATCTAACCACGAGGGGTAGCTTCGAACTGGAGAAGTGGCCTTGGATGGTTTGATAGAGCGCGGCATATCTGATAGCATCCAAGAGAAGAATATAGCGTGTACCTCCCAAAATTATGAAACTGAAGTTGTGATCTGGTTAGTGACATATTACGAGTGAAAAAAATGAAGTCTGCTTGTAGGAAAGCTGTGTTGTTTTCACTCCTCTGCGTGGTTCTATTTGGGTATGCTACAGCCGAGTCTGAAGAAGAGGTTTCACGGAGGTTGATATCTGCTCCGCACAAGAATGTGAGAACTAATGTTATTGATGGTACTGGAAATGAGAATACCTTAGGTTTTGAGGATATAAATAATGGGATCGGTGAGACAAAGGGCGGGAACAGCAAAGTCTCAATCTCCACTGTTGCATTATTAACGCTGGCAATGGCTGCTGCCACTGGTTTAGGTGCAGTTCCATTCTTCTTTGTGGAGCTTGATCCGCAATGGAATGGCTGCTGGTGTGAAGTTGGCTGCAAGCTTTGATCTTATACAGGAAGGGCAAGGTCATGGAGCAGGGAATTGGGTGGTCTTTGGGATTTTAGCTGGGGGAATTTTTATTTTGCTTTGCAAGAAGGTATCGACTTTTTCTTATCTTCTCTCTTTACATATCTGCCCCGTCCTTGACATTTAGTTGGTGCTTCCCATTTGTGATTTTGATTCTTGTTTTTTATCATAACCACATTGCCATTACATCTTGTGGAGAGATTTGTTATCCTATTTTAGTCCATACATGCGTATTAACTGGTAGTATAATCTAGTTATAATGAGAACATAGGCTTTCTAGGTGACCACTGTGATATCTCAATATCTGCTTGTCCAGAAAAGTCCATTGGCATGCCATTTCATGAATTATTTCATTTCTTTATGAGAGGACATACAGGTTGAAAATGATAAGATGTTCCAAGCTTTTTAAATACAAGTCCTATAAGTTTTTGAACTAATAAAATAATGCCCTTGTAAATATATCTGCTTGTTTGTAGCTTTTCTATTTCTGGTATGTACTTGTACATGGTGCGTGCCAGTATATATCATGTTCCAATTATGGCTTACATCATTAAATCTGGTTTCAGTTTCTCGAACAATATGGAGAGGTCAGTATGTTGGACATTAAAGGTGCAGATGCAACTAAAGTAGTTCTAATGACTCTTCATTCATTTGGGAAGGCCGCTGGTGTTGGGGTTTCCTTTGCTGGTTCCAAGGGTTTCTCTCAGGGCCTTTTGGTAACTTTGGCTATTGCTGTTCACAATATACCAGAAGGATTAGCTGTAAGGATTATATGATCAACATGAGAAGCTTCGTTTGATATCCTTTAGAAAAATAGAAAATATATGTTTTTTTTTCTCTCTCTTTTGGACTGAAAAAGAAAATGACAGCTCTCGTTTGACAATTCCAATTTCCTGATGTTCTTCAAAGTACAAAAGCATCTACCACCAAAACCCTACACAATCTGAGCTGCATGTGTACAATTATTTAAATCCACTAAAGTTTTGGGGTTGTCCAGATTTCAGAATCCCCAGATGGTTCTTAGGTCATCTGGAATTAGGGATGGCAAAAATCTCCAGCGGGGCGGAGCTCCATTGGATATCCGACCCCTAATGGGGGGAGAATTCGGGGACAAATGGGGATGGAGATCCTCAATCTCCGCTATCTAAAATCGGAGATGGTATTATGATCTCCATCCCTAAACCCGCTCTAATAATATATACATATATATTAATTTATTTTTTCTAATATAAATCACAAATATATACATTTACTACTTTACTTTAATGGTGTTCGACTTTTGCACCCACTGAATTATGATTTATGAATTTAATCATGTTTTAATTTTACTTGTTGTAGATTTTGATTTTAAAAAAGGCAATATCAGAAAAAAATTATTTTATTTATTAAATTTTTATTGGAGATTTGGGGCGGATTTGGAGGCTTAGTCCCCAGTGAGGATGAGGATGAGGACGGGGAATCCCCAATATATTTTTATTAGGGGTGGAGAATGACCCCGGGGATGGGGATGATATTGTGATCCTCATCCCCAACCCGACCAATTGCCATCCCTTTCTGGAATGTCCATTTGATGCAGATTTCGGATTGAGTCTTCATAAAACGATCATATCGGTTTGCATAGCTATAGTGACAGGAGCTATTCTGTTATTTAAGGATTGAAAAGACACTGGCAATTCCAAGATATTTTGAAGAGGGCGGCTGCCTTTTGTCTTTTCTTGGTGATTAGTAAAAGTGGAGCCACCTTATGTGACTTTTATTAGTAAACTTTAGAAAATGAAGATCTAGACGCGACTAACCAGAATTTGTGGGGGAAACGATCATGTAGACGTTGAGATAAGAGAATAATATGCGAAGGTGGCGGGGCGTTGCCGTGGTAGTGCTGGTGCGGCTCGGATCTAATCAGATCAGTCTGATCTGGGTTAGGTCTTGTCGATCTGATCTGGGGATGGGTTTGTTTGGCAAAGATGGGGCGTTCCCATGGGTTAAGGATGGCGGACTGTTGCTAGGTGGGACGGTGGTCATGGCGGCAGGGCTCGGGTCTGATCAGAGCAGTCCAATATGGGTTGATCTTTTTAGATCTGATCTGGGGTTGACTCTGTTTGGCAGGGGAGGCACTCTTCCATGGTGCGGTATGGAAGGCAGCATGATGATGGCTGCGGTCCGGTGGTTCTGGCGGGGCGGTGCAGGCGGTGGTTCGTCGGCGATGGCTGTGGTGGGGGTGGGCTAGACTTGGCTAGCGGCTTGGGTCTCCCTTGATTCCTAGGTCGAGGTTTGGGCTTGGGTCCTCCTTTTGGGGCTGGCCTGGATTGATCTCTTTATTTATGCTTTTATCTTTATTTATTTTAGTTGGTTAGTGTTGTCTCGCCTTCGGCGTGTAATAAGTACCTACATATATTTTGTAGGGAGAGTCGGGCTACATGCCTATGTGTGCACTCTAAGTGCCTTGTCTGCCCTAGTGAGGGGACGATCTATTGTTAAATGGTCGCAACCTCCTAGTGGCAGAATGAAACTAAGTGTCGTCGAATTTGTTTTCCGGCGGCAACATAGTAGGAAAGCTGTGATTTTGGTATTTATGCTTCGTTGTAATCGAGTTATCTTTCTGTTATGTCACCGCTTTGTCAAAGCAAATAGAGTAGCCAATAGTGCACTCTTTGCTAATTGGTGCTTGTTAGAATACATGTATTTTGTAGAGTCTTCTGATATTATTTCAGGACGTGCTCTAGATGCTTCTTGTAATCAGGGGTTTAGGCTCAATGTCCCCCCCTTGTATGCGGCAGTTTCATTAAACAAGGCTAGAGGGTAGCCGCACCAAGCCCTCATTTAAAAAAAGAGAGAATAATTTGCAATGCAGATTTAGAGAGCGTGATGAAGACAATCGTCTCTACTCTCTACTAAATGTACATGATTCACGTTAACTTTATATATGTTTTGCTTTTTTTTTTTTACATGAATTGAGAAATTAGTCGTTGGATTATCTTATAATGATTAAGTGAAAGATAATTAGACAGGAATGCGGGCTAATTCTTAAATCTTTTTTGTTTTGTTTTGTTTCAACAGAGTTACTAAGTTACTAACCTTCATTCAAAATAGATTAAGTATGCAATTCAGATTTTAAAAGACTTTTTTTGAATTTTTAGAATCCATGGATTTACTTAATCCACGGATTGTTTGAATTCTATATGAACTCTGATTGATTCTAATAGATTAATTTAGTAGTATTTGTTTAGATCTTACAAATCTTTATGATGTTTTTGGTACGTTAATTTTTTTTCCCTTCTTCTTCTTTAATTAAGCAATGGATGTATGGATCCAACTATAATGCTATATCAATGACAAGAAAGTATGACAATCTACTATTCTTTATGTTGTGTATGAAAAAATAAAGTAGTAAATTAATGACATAATTTATTTCATATCTAATTTACAAAAGAATCATGCGTGTATGTATCATCTTAATAATACCATTGAAAGTGAGCTTAATTAGCCAGCAGGATTAAGACTTCTAGAGCTATAGTGATAAAAATAAAATAAAAAATTATTAGATGAGAGTAGAGGCAGAGGAAGATAGTGGGAAAATAGGTCTAAGACAAAATGGATGAGTGTCACCTATTGAGACTTGCTTTTTCTTTTTTTTTTGGTGAAGAGCTTCTTCATTTTTTGAGTGAGAAAGAATCCATCAAAATCTCTTAGAAGTGATTGAATTGTTTTTGAGTTTTGATATGTATAAAAAACACTATAATCCTTCAAAATCCAGCATTTAATGAAATCCTTAAAAATCCATATACTTTTGAATATCAGTAGATTTGAATGGATAATTTTAAATCTTAATTGAATCCATCAAGATTTTAAAGAACTGTTTAAAATCTCAGCTGAATACCCATAAACTTCTAAAATACAAAAAAATCCTGTAGACTCTTAAATGAATACACCCCCCTAAGAGTGTTTGGATGAGGAAAAAAAAATGATAGAATTTAATGGAAAGTGGAGATTTCATAATTCCTAAAAGCCAATTCTCTCTTTTGGCATTATCAGATTGGAAATTTTAAATTTCTCAGTGGAAAAAAAAGAAGAAGAAGGAATTCATTATTTAAATTCCACACTTCAATTTCCACCCAAATAGATGTTATTTACCAATTCCTTTGCAGTATTCAATTTTCATTTCCAAAATAAGGCTTTTTTCTATTTTATTTTTTTATTTACTTTAAACTTTCTTAATTTATTATACATTTCAAATCTTAAATAGATATAACCAAACAATAGAAAGAACCATAAACAAATACTTCTTCACCACTATGAAAAAAGAAGTATTCATTTATGGTTATATATCACTTCAAGCAATTATCACAAGCGACACGAAGCCTCTATCAAACAGGAAGATGTGAACGGATAAAATCTATCACTGTATGTGTGGCATCTAAAGTCTAAACTTAAAAACAGGATCAACGGCATTGTATGTGTCAAACTTTAAGAAGGTTGACAAATTATGCCCCAGAGTACAAGCATAAGCACCTTGTCATATATCCCAATATTCTGATTGATAATGCTTATACACAAGATTAAACTATCTACTCCCCCAAAGAAAAAGCTTAAACAATCTATAATCTAGATCTTAATTTTGTTACTTAGTGTGAAAGGGAATCACTTGGAGGCATAAAATTCAATTAAACGTGGGTTTTCTCCTTTTAGACAATAGAAACGAGTTTTATAAGCAAAGAACAAAGATCCAATTGGTCACCCTATCGGGAAACACTTAAAAAAAAGGAAAAATAATCATTTATCCAATTTTTTGGTTAATTAACCCCACTTACCCAAACACTCTAAGAGATTATTTCCTTAATACCCAATTAATTATTTTTTTATTCCTTTTTATTTATTTTTTAGACAATTTTTCCCTCTCCTTCTTTGTCACTTAGAGAGAGAAGTCATCAAAGACCTTGCCGGACTCCCGTGACCAGTGGCCGGCTGCGGAATCCCGTGACCGGTGACCGGAATCTCAAATCTGGCTACCGGACTGGTGACTGGATTCTGGAGTCTGAATGTATTGCCCCCTAATAGTACCCAGTAACCATAATATTGCCCCCCCCCCCCAATAATTATATTATTGCCTCCCAATAATCATATTATTGCCACCTAATAATCATATTATTCCCCCAATAAGCATATTATTACTCTCAAATAATCATATTATTGCCTCAAGTGAATTGCATAATCTCCCAAAACCAAAATGAATACACTACAGACACAATTGATCAATTTATATGTTCACTTTTTTTTTCCCTTCCCCATTCTCGGAGCTCACAGTTTACCTAAAAAAAAAAACAATTGGACACCCAGAATTTAGTCTGGGCACCCGTCGGAAATCCGATTCAAAATGTCTTGTTGCTCTGCATCTGTCCGTCCGCTGGAGAGAAAGAGAGTGCATAAACAGTATCGATCGGAGAGAGAATTCGAATCATCGGCGTGCCGGACTCGAGAACGACGTCGAGCAGGGCTGGAGGTGGAGATTGATAGCAGGGTTGATCGAGGTCTGCGTCGGCGTCGAGCATCTGTCCGATCGTGCAGGAGTGGAGCAGGAAACAGGTTTTCCGATAGTCTGGGTTGTAGTCCTGTGAGCTGGCGGCGTTGAGTTCTAGTCTGGAGTCGGATTTTCGGAGTAATTTCATCGACCGTGGAGAGAGAGAGAGAGAGTATTTGTTAATTAAAAAGAGGGCAATACTGTCAATAGATGTGAGATTGGGTAAATGAGAGTAAAAAAATCTTAGTGGAGTAAGTGGACAATTTTTTGGGCTAAAATTGGGTAAGTGGTCACGGCCATTTAAAAAATAGCGGGTATTAGAGTCAAAGAAAAGTCAACCCCCCCCCCCCCTAAATTTCATTGTCTCACTCTCATGCCAAGAAGATGGATAGTACTTGGCTGACCAGGTGTGGTTAGCACCTCCTGACCAGGATTTTGGGTATTCCCTAAGTGTCTTACACGTGTTTTTTCTCCCATTTTCCTTTTCCTTTTCAACCTTTTATCTACCTTTATCTGTTGTCCATGGTTATCAAGCTTGTGATAAAAAATCCTAAAGCATAGATCTAGCCTTCAACATGCCATTTTTCACCTAACGACTTCATGTCTAAACTGTTACTTTCGCGGCGGAATCACTGTTGTTCTAGGCTTTTTGGATCATCAATCTTAGCTTGAAAACTAGTAAACAGATAAATTGCAGTATACAAAACTTTAATCAAATACTTTCAGACTACATATTGGGCATCATATAGAACTTATTTATTAAACACGTTTACAGCAATTCAGAGCCTCATTCTCAGGTAAACAGCTAAAAAGCTGTTTAGCTATCCATAAAAATGATTACAGTTACTTACTTGTTGTAATGAAAGCACCCTTCAAACTACGACAGTAAGGAAAGAGCACACTGCTATTCTGGCTTTCTTAGAGAGTTTTCTGAATCTAGACCTGATCTTCCCAATTTTCAAATGCCTTTTAAGAGAAGCTAAAGCTCCTTATATAGGGAGCGGAATTCAAATTATAATTGAAAACAACAAAATGTACAGGACGACTCCGTGATTTCCTGCTTTCCTGAGTGCTCTTGCTGGTGGAGGTCGGTCGGGGAAAAGCATATTCCTTTAGGTGAAATGTTTTTCACCTGTCTTTTTGAAAAGCAAAAGCATCTTTTGGGAAAAGTCCAAAAGTACTTTCGGTGCTTTCTACACCTGCTGCTTCACATGTTCTCGTATGTTTCTGAATTGTGACCTAGGACAAATAGTCGTTATCTGCCTGGGCCATTCGAGCAATTGTTGCATTGTCTTCGACATCTGTATCAACATACATTTTATAGTGGTTGTCAGCTTCAAGCCATTCCATCCACTGCAAGCATGCCAGCGTCAAATCTATCTCTTTTCTGGTAAGAGATAAGAACAGGTCACTGCTGACTACGTCAGGATGATCGTAAGCAGTGATAATAGTTTTTTCTCCTGCTGCCAGGAAGGTATTATTGGTATCTTCAGAGATGATCTTCTTGATGTATTCCAGAGCCATGGCTTTCAACCATGGGATGCTTGAGTTAGGTTGGCCATTGTAACCAACACAGGCAGGCTGCATATATTTCCTCTGAATAATTCTCACATAATGATATGGAGAAATATACTCAACCTCACCGTTTGTCTTCTGGATCCATTCTGGAGGAGTGGATCTGAACTTCAGACGAAGCATACAGTCATTTTTTCTAATGTTTTTGACTGTGTTGACAATGATAGGCGGCAAACCTTTAAGATCATCGTTTGTTTTAGTCCACAGATTATGGACAAAACCATTTTCAACAAGCCAAAGCTTGTGTTCTTGAGGATGTTCACTCTGAACATTGACTAAGTATCTTCCAACATATGGTCCTGCAATGATAAAGAGAGTTGGAGGAACTAGGTCTTCAGAATTGTGTCTTCCTATCATATCGTGGAATTTATACCAGTCTGATTCATTGAGTGCCATGATAGGGATCCTAGCACTTTCAGGACTTTCAAGCAAGTGAACCTTTTCTTTTCTTACAGCACTCTGCTGTGTATGAATTTCTTCAAACTGTGGCCTGGCGTTTTCATAGAGTTCTTCAGCCAGTGCAAAGAGAGCTGGGAACATCAGACCACTGCTTCTTTCTTGAAAGGCAAACAAAATATTATCTAGAATTACCTTCTGGTGATAAGCTAGTCTCCTGCCAGTTCTGAACACAGAAGTATCAAAAGTTCTTAATTCATAATTAAAACCATTTATAACTCCAGTTGGAGTTGGTCTGCTTTTTGGCAAAGCAGCAGCCATCAACGGTCTTGATGAGCCTTTACCGTCTGCCGTTTGAGATGGGCTAGCCAATCCTTTACCCTGGGATTGATCAGTTTAGGCCAAACCTTTTAAACTTAGCAGAAACCTTCTGAGGATTTTTTCTTTGGTTTCTTTGGGATCCTCTTCGGGTTCATGTTCTTTCCCAGTTCTTTTGCTTCTGGGATTACGACCTTTGTCGTCATCTCTTTGGCTGAACATTGCCATTTCTCTGGTTAAGGCGTCTGGAAGATAATTCTTGTTTCTTGCAATTAATTCAACAACATAATCATATTGGTTAAGAAATAATTGCCAATTTGCTAATCTTCCTCTATCAGCAGCTTTATCAAGTTTGAAAATTTTGAAATTCTTTACTCTGGCACAATCGGTATGGACAGTAAAGGGTTTTCCAAGAAAAGCTGGAGAATTTAAAATTGTTTTCTTGACAGCCAAAATTTCTTTTTCCTCTGTGGGATAACTCAGTTCTGCAGGGCTGAACTTGCCACTACAAAATTTGCAGATCTTTTCAATGTTAGTTCCAGGCGTCTTTGCCAGAACCACACCGGACCAATAATTATCGCTCGCATCTGTTTGGAGGATAATTTCATCATTCTCTTCTGGTTGTTGAAGAGGAGGGAGGTTTTTGCAGAGATTTTTTATCTGCTTCACAATTTTTTCATCATCTTCTGTGAAGTTCCATTTTCTTTTGGAACTTGTCTTTGGGGATAACATTGCTGTTAACCCTGATATTTTGGGAATGAAATCTCTCCCATAATTTATGACACCAAGGAATCTCTCTAGACTCTTAGCATCAGAAATTCTGTCTGGGAATTTCCAGATTTTCTCAAGAATATGAGGTTGAAGTTTTATCACTCCATTCTTGATATTTATTCCTAGGAAATCAACTTCATCGAGGATAAAGAAGATTTTCTTTTCACCTAGGATGATCCCGTGCTGAACTATCGGCTTTACTACCTCATGGAGGTGTTTCATGTGTTCTTCTCTGTTTTTGGAGAAGACTAGGATGTCATCTATGTAGACGACACAGAACTCCGCAACGTGCTTGAAGATGTTGTCCATCTTTCTTTGGAAGATTGAGGGAGCTTGCTTGAGACCAAAATGCATTACTAACCATTCGTAATGTCCTTGTGGTGTTCCAAATGCAGTGAGAGGTACACTCTCAGGATGCATCTTGACCTGCCAGAAACCTGACTTTGCATCAAATTTCGAAAAGACTTTAGCTCCTCTGAGCTGGTTGATCAGTACTCTTACTTGAGCAATTTGATAATCGTCTTTGACAGTCTTTCTGTTGACATCTCTGCAGTCAATCACCATTCTAGCTTTTCCTCTGAGATTTTCTGCATGATTTCTCACGTAGAATGCTGGAGCATGATGAGGGCTAGTGGAAGGTTGAATTAATCTCTTATTCAGGAGATCTTCAATATCTTTTATGAATTCCTTTTGATCTTCCTCTTTGTACTGAGGAATAGCATTGACATGACAGATGGCATTCATATCATGTAATCTTAATTCACAGACCACTGGGTCTTTTTCCCAAAACTTCTGAGGGTCTACATCGATATTCTGTTCGAGTAGTTTCTTGATTTTTTCAAGAATGGGAATTTTCTGAGACTCAAGCTTATTCTGAAAGTGCGTGAGATTATGCTCATGGATGAAACTAGGTTCTTCATCTTCACTAGTTTCTTCTTCTTCTTCTTCAGAAAATTCTTCAACAAGTAATTCTTCTTGTTGCTTGATTTGGAGTATAGGCTCGAATTTGGGTTTGTAGGGGGTAAGATCACCACTATTCTGTTGCGATCTCTGATACTGAGTAGTAAAACCAAGACCTACTACACTTTTTGCTTGTGTAAGTCGGTCTGCCCAGAACACCCGTTCTCCTTTCCTGAAGCCTATCGCTTCTTCATCCTGAATAAATCTTTGTTGGAGAATAAAATCATTTCCCAACAAGAAATCTGATCCTTAGCCTTTAGATTGCCAAACATTCTGGATGATAAATGTTCCTCCACCAAGGGTGATATGAACATTTTTTGCTACCTTATTCATGGTGAGATGGCTTCCATCAAATGTAACACCAGTAGCAGTTCGTTTCTTTTCTTCTTTCCAGAGTTCTTCTGGAATTCCAAATCTCTTTGCAACAGTAAATTCTGATCCAGTATCTACAAAGGTATGTAGATGATATTTTTTGTGATCAGGGAATTTCAGCCCAATCTCTATGTAGTTGTTGTATCTACTAGTAGAGACGACTTTTGATTGTTGAAGCTCATTTTCTTGAGCTTGTTCCTTTGGAATGAAAGGTTTGCATTCTTCTGGAACAATTTCTGGTGGTTCAACCAGTTCAAAATTTTCTTTTTCATCGATTTTTTCTTCATCGATGATTTCTTCCTTTATTTTCGGGGAAGATGGTTCTATGATTTCTTGGAACAAGGTTTCTACTTCTTTCTCTTTTTGCTCAGAGAAATATTCTTTATATTCTTGTTCTACCAATTGGCTGACAAGGCCATTCTTGGTCTTTCTTTTTGCTTCAGTTATGAAGCATTCCTTGTGATAAGTCTTTTTTGACTCTTCACAGAACATAGGGAGACCATTCTTTTCGTGACATAAGCAGTAGTCACAAACGAATGTACCAGGGTTCACCTGATAAGAAGACATTAAAGATTTCATCTTGCTTTCTTCCCAGTTTTTGATTCTTAGAACATTCATCTGTCTTGATTCGAAGTACTCTACTTCATAATCTGACTCTGATTCGGATGAACTTTCTTCTTCAGACCAGGCAGAATAAACTGACCTGTCGTCTTCCTCATCATCAGAATAGGTTATCTCGTAGCCTTTCAGGTTTGCTGTCTCTACTATTTGCTCATATTCTTCAAAGAGAGCTTTAGTAGATCTTTTACCCTTTTCTGGGCATTCATTGGCATAGTGCCCTTCAGCTTTGCATAACCAACATCTGCAAGCTTTCTTGCTTGGTTGTTTATGCTGATGAGTATTCTTCTTTTTCTTGAAGAATTTCTTTTTAGGATTTTCATCCTGTTGTTTCTTGTAATTGGAACTTTTCTTGAATTTCCAATCTTTTTTCTGATTACTCTTTTTGAATTTTTTAGAGTAATATTTTTCTTTCTTTTTTCTGTGGAACTTGGAGTCATGACATCCCCAATTGGTTGGTATATCAAGTATTCCATAACAGAAATTTTCAACTCTTTTGAGTTGTTTCTTGGCCATCTTAGCTCTAAGATTGGCTTTACATTGCTCTTTTAGTAATTGCCGGATTCTGTCAGCAATTCCTCCAACTGAAAATCTTTCAATTGGTTTTTCGGCTATGCTTTCTCTCACAGCTGTTCTCCATGGTTCAGGGAGTTTTCTGTGCAACAGATTAAATAGATCAGTATTCTCTAGTTCACCAATTGTACAGTAATATTCTTGAAATTCATTCAAGTATTCTTCAAAATATCTCATGTCACAAATTTTGAGAGCATAGATATTTGATTTTGCCATTTCTTTGGCTTTTTCACTCAGATTTGAGAGATTTCCACAGAACTAATCGTACAGGGGTACTGCAAAATCATACGGAGATTTTGAATTTTTGATTTCTTCTAGCCAGTCTCTTCCTCTGGCCGTTTCTTTGAAAGACAGATAATACTTTTTTGCTACTCCAGTAAGAGTAGTTTCATAGTACACCTGCAAATCTGGTGTTTCAAATTTTCCAAGGGTAAGTGCAGAAGCCATCATTAGGCTATCTACCCATTGATCAATGGTTTTTCTTTTATCTAGACTCTTGTCTAGATCTAGCCAAATGCCATAGTTCGTGATTGGAACTCTAGGCAGATTGTCCTCTGGGACAAATCTTTGGGAATTTCTTTCCCCTTTTTTACCCGTGGGGGCTTTCTGATCTGGGAGTTTTAGTTTCCCATTTTCTCTGCTAATGAAAGTTCTGGAGCTTTCTCCTTCTTCCATTTCAATATCTTGATAAGGAAAGACTTTTCTTGTCTTTCTGATTTTGAATTTCTTCATTTCTTCGATTAGTTTTTCTAATCGTTCAGGATCTTCACAAGATTCTGCTTCTTCATAGCATTCATAGAGCCTTTCTGCTCTGAACATATTGACTGGTCTATTTAGATAAGCTTCTAATTCTTCTTCAGATATTGATTCTTCAATAGTGGGTTTTGTACCACTAACACTAGCTTCTCTAGTGCTATAGCTTCTTCTGAGAAGATTTTTATTTATCCTGAGGTTCTCAGGACAGACATCACTTTTTCTGTGATTGTCAAAATTGAGACTGATTTCTCTAGTCTTTCTACTTTCATAAATTTTTGCTTTCGCTCTTTCCGGTAGCTTTTTTGGACCGGATAATTTCCATTCAAGAGGAAAAGTCACTTCATTCCAAGTAACTTTATGAATCTGTTGTGAATGGTTCTTCTGATTGGTGAGGAAACCAGTAGTAAGACCCGAAATATTTGTTATTCTGGTCTTGGGGGCTACTGTAGTGCTCATCAATTTATAGTATATTCTATATACTATTGCGAGTTCTTGCATATCTTCTTTCATGGATATGCCATCTGTCTTGACTCTCAGTCGTAGACAGTGAGCTGCATCTTTCAAGCTAGTTGTGAAATTTGGGAAGCAGTTAAAATATGCCACTTGATCACATAAAGATGCTTCAAGAGTTCCCAACAAGCTGGCTTGGAAGTCTGTTAGTCTATTGTCCTGTAGAACACATAGAACTGAACAGTTTATGCATTCACGAGCAAGCAGATTTATGCCTACTTGGACTGCTCCAATATGCATAAATTGATATTTTTTTGCTTGAGCTCTGGCAACTTCTGAAGGAGTGATCATTAGAAGATCAGTCTCTCCTCCTGCTGTAGAGGGGGTTGTAATCTCCAGTAGTTTAAAATAATGGCTATCCATTAGATCAAACGTTCCCCTTCTGTAGATTTGTTTAAAATCTAATTTTGGAATTGAGGAGTTTTTTTTACCTCCTGTTCGATTTCGTTGAATTCGAATTCTTCAGCATTTAGGAGCTGCACTCCTTTCTTTTTTCCAAAGATATTTAACATCTTGATATCTCTTTTTTCCGGGTTTTCATACCGGATCTTAGTCTGACTAGTAGATGGTTCCAGAAAAATCATATTTGGAACAAGATTCTTGTCTGGTTTTTCTAATGGTTTGAATCCATTAGCTTTCTTTGTTTTTACTGTAGGCACTTTCTTGTCCTTCAGTATATTTTTCATATAATCCAGCATTTTTTGCTGTTCATTGATTTTTCTACTGACGACTGTCAGCTTTTCTTCTCCCGTTTTTGGAAGTTCCTTGATATAATCCAGTTTGTTTTCCAATCTTTCCAATTGGTGGATTATAGCAGGTAATTTTTCTAGATGAGTTTGACATCTAGATAATTCTAGTAACAGCCTCTGATATTTCTCATAAGAGGAATTTAATAGAGAATTTATTTTCTCTAATAACAATTCTGACATTGTCCCCATTTAGGAGGGGTTCTCCTTTGAGCTATTTTACAAGCTCTGATACTAGTGATGTGCGGATCTAACCAATGCTCAAATAATCAAGAGGTTTTTGTTCCTGTTCAAGCATATATAAAAGATTATCAATATTTTGCTCAATTTTATAGATGCTGGTTTGGATTCTATAGATGGTTTCCCAGTAATTGGGAGTGTTTCTGTTGAGATTATCTCTAAAGAGTTTCAATTTTATCAACTTTTCTCTTTCTATTTTTAATTCTTTGCTTGTATTTCTACAAATAGCAAGTAACTCTAGTCTGTCAACAATCGAAATTATGAATAGTGAGATTTTAATTGCTTACCTTTGAGCATTGAGGATGAATTAATAGCAACACATTATAATAAACAAATTCAAATATCCACTATGCTTCCCTAATAATAATTATAAAAAGGTTAAATCTGCAGTAGAGTAAGAGATAGAGATGAAGCAAGAGAAAAATAAAAAAGAGCCAGACCAAAAAGATCTCTTAGGTGTAAGGTTGTGAGTGGTTATGGGCAGCCCTTGCTGACAAAGGCTGGTAAGCGAAGTTTTTTCCCAAGAAGATTCAAAGCTAAGCAGTCAAAAGAGACACACAGAGAAGTAGGAGACCCCAAGTTTTTCCATCAAGCTCTTATCTTTTCAGCTTTCACTATCGGATTAAATTTTCTAACTAACCTGTTAAATATATGCCTTCTTCTACCAACCAGCCAAAGATGATAGCCAAAGCCATAGTTAGTCTCAGAGATTATAATAAGGTCATCACATGACGACGGCCAAGTACCACGACGCTTTAAGCCTCTCACTTGAGTTCTGCAAAAACTCACACAACTAGTCTCAAAGTCCACATCTTTAACACAAAAGGTATCACTTTGCTTTCGAAATCTTTGAAAAGTTTCAAACTTCACGCCTGTTTTTCCTTTGTTGATTGATTGATTTGATTCTATTGCTGAAGATTGGTTGTTTTTGATTGTTAGAATGTTGAGACTGAGATTTTGGGGTTGCCTCATTGGTCTGGCTTGTTCTTGCTTCTTCCTAGTTGCGGTTGCACAAGTTACTAATCCTTTTGAAGGTGAGTTTTTGATACTTGGTTGCTAAACCCAATTTGAGTTCAATCCAATTGGTTTACTGTTACATAGAATTTTTGGGTTAGTTGTGGTGGGAATTGGATTATGAGTTGTGCCTATTTGCAGTGGATGCATTGAGAGCAGTGAAGGGTAGTCTGATTGATTCCGGGAATCATTTGGGGAATTGGGACAAAGGGGATCCATGTAAAGCGAATTGGACCGGAGTTTTGTGCTCCGGTGACGTTGGGACTGATGGATACTTGCATGTCCAGGAGCTGTATGTGTTCTTGTTTCAATAACTTATTTCGACTCGTTCAATTTAGTATTGTTCATAAATTGGTTTTGTTAATCTAGTTGGATGTTGTTATGTAATTACTTGTTCTTAGGAGTTTAAGTTAGGCTAACTAGGTAGTTTAACAAATTTGATGCAGGCAACTGCTAAGTAAGAATCTCTCAGGAACGTTAGCGCCTGAGCTTGGCAAACTATCTCAACTTCTGATATTGTGAGTCATGTCATCTTGTTTGATCACTGATTACATTGCTTAGTTGGTTCTTCCTGATTATTTTTGCAGCCATATTGCTAACCTCTTTGTCTTTTGTTTTTTGCCCTTCTCGAAGAGATTTCATGTGGAATAACTTAAGTGGGACTATACCAAAGGAGATAGGAAACATTACGTCCTTGAAACTCTTGTAAGTTGAGTTCATATTCTATTTTCAATGTATTTTCATGCATCTTTGTAATATCCTCGTCTGATTCCTCTTGTAAGTCCTTTATATGCTGATTGAGACTTGTTTGATTAATATGAAATGGTAAAGGCAGGATTTTTTTTTTTTTTGAAATAAGGGCTGGTCTAGCTGCCCTTAAGCCTTTCATTAATGAAACTGCAGAATACAATTTGGGGGGGGGGGGGGACATGGTGCCTAAATCCCAAGTTACAATAAGCCTTGAGAGAACATCCCGAATAATAACAGGAGTTTCCACCAGACCTGTGTATTCTAACATACACCAATTAGCTAAGAGTGCACTACTGGCTACTCTATTCGCTTTGACAAAGCGGTAACATAACGGAAAGATAACTCTATCATGAAGAAGCATCATTACAAATAGCATAGCTTTCCAACTATGTTGCTGCACGAAAATAAATCTGGCGACACTTTGTTTCATCCTGCCATAAGGAGGATTCGTCCATTTGACAAAGCAATCAGAACGTCTCCTCATTAGGCCAGACAAGGCACACAGGCTTGTAGCCTGACTCGCCCTACCACATGAAAATAGAGACTTATTCCAACTATGAAAACGGAAAAAATAAAATAAAACAAAACACTAATGGTGCGTTTGGATGAGAAAATTATAAAATCCGTAGGAATTTATAAATGATGGAATCTTTAATTCCATCAATCTAAAATTCCATTAATTGTAATTTCTATTGTTTGGTTGCATCTATTTAGGATTTGAAATGTGTAATAAATTAAGAAAATTTAAAACAAATAAAAAGATATGATATAAAAAGTCTTGTTTTAGAAATAAAAATTGAATACTGCAAAGGAATTCGTAAATGCCACCTATTTTGGTGGAAATTGAAGTGAGGAATTTAAATAGCGAATTCCTTCGTTTTTTTCCACAGAGAAATTTAAAATTTCCAATCTGATAAAGCCAAACGAGGGAATTGGTTTTTAGGAATTATGAAATCCTCACTTTCAATTAAATTCCATCATTTTTTCCCTCATCCAAACACACTCTAAGACCAACAGTCTCGCCATGCCACATGAAAATAGAGACTTATTCCAACTATGAAAACGGAAAAAATAAAATAAAACAAAACACTAAGACCAACAGTGGGCCCAAGGAAGCAAGGAGACCCTGCCGGGCCACTGGAATTCTTGCATAGCCACCACCAACCAGTGAATTAAAAAGCGCGCCTCAAGGCGCGCCTGAGGCGCAAAAAGCCATATTCTGGCCTGAAAATGAGTGTGCGTAAGGGGCTAGGCGACGACGCTGGTGAGGCGTTCTCAAAGGCGTGAAAGGCGTGGAAGGCTTCCTCCAAGGCGCGAAAGGCGTACGCGCAGAAAAAAATGGGAAGTGACATCGTTTTGAAACAGAATGGGTTTAAAGCTGTCTAGGTCGCGACTGCTACCCCAATTTCGATTTCAGCCCTCTGCCCCTCTCTGTTCGCAAATTTGATCCATAAGTCCCTAACCCAGAGTTCGAGTTAGGAGTGAGATTTCAGCCCGATTTCAGCCCTCTGCCCCTCTCTACGCAGCTGTCAATTTGAGCTTGATTGGAGGTCGATTCGGAACAGGCCATTTGAACTTCTGAAGGTATGATTCCTGATTTCCCGTCTATATTTGCAGATTTTGTGATCCCATTGACTCTGTTCTGGCTCTGTTCTGGATCCCGTCTATATTTGCCATTTGAACTGGGTTTACTATATTGAGGAAGATGATTAGCTGATTAATTGTTAATTGATATATGATTATCTCTTGTGTTAATTGATATATGATTAGCTGTTAATTGTTAATTGATATATGATTATCTCTTGTGTTAATTGATATATGATTAGCTGTTAATTGTTAATTGATAGCAGCAGGAAGATAGGAGATTTTGATTGTCTCTTGTGTATGAGTCAAGTACTCATTTTGAGCTGCAGGGGAGAGAGATCAAAATGGGAGATTTTTTCTTTTCTTTGTGGAGAAGTAATCTCAGAGTGGGGATTAACCCATGGCAGTGGTCCACAAAATACTTTAGCTGTAGTATGTAGATGTGAATATATTGCGAATACAACCCACACATATAACATTTAATTAGATCCAGAAAATACGACGTGGTGGTATGAACTATGAACTATATAAGTAGTTTCTTTAGTTCCATGCAGCATGTTTATTTGGATCTAGGATCAGCACAGTGCATTCGGTACTTCTACTCAGGCCAACTTATTGTAAGGTTGGATGCGAATGTGAAACCCTTCTTTTGGAACAGAATTCAAACCGCCTGCAATTTTGGCCTTTGTATTTGTCACTTCCCATTTGTATCTTGTAACGACGTGATGGAGGAAACACATAAGATAAAGTAGATATTAATAGGAGATTTTGAGCTGCAGGGGAGAGAGATCAAAATAGGAGATTTTTTCTTTTCTGTTGGTAAGCTGCACATTTTGAGCTGCAGGAAGATATTAATTGTCTCTTGTGTGTGATACCAATTATATAATACCAGTAGAGTCCAGTACCATATTACATGAATATATGTGATTTATACGAAAGGCTTACGCCTTATGCGCCTTATGCCTCAAGGCTGCAAGGCTCTCCTGAAAACGCCTCGGGTACGCCTTCAGCGTTTTAAAACATTGCCACCAACACACCACCCCTCATGCCGCACCGGCACCGCCAACTCCCCCACCATCACGCCACCACCTCCCTTGCCCCAGCGAGAAGCCTCCCCCATCATGACCGTTGACCCACTACGATCCGAACTCAGTTGACCATAAGATCTTATCCCACCGCCATAACTACCGCCACCCCCCCCCCCCCCCCCCCCCCCCCCCAATCCGATCTGCAGAACCAACCTGCAAGGACCGAGCCACAGCATCCCAACAAACCCGATCTCTCTTGCTCCCTGCCACCGATACCATCGATCCAGAAAGGAATCACCTAGATCGAGGAAGCCACGCTCACTCATCGACATCGCCCGTCCGACGACAGCGTCACGTCGGACGGAGGCAAGAAAATTTCTTTGAAAACCTAGCGCGTGTAGGCGCGTTCTATACACAAAAAGACAAAATTTAAAAAAGTATCCAAAGACTAATTTATGTTACCAGTACGTACTGTGTTTAAGAAGATGATATGTTGTATAACTTGATGGCCATCTTGAAAAGGCTGGATATTGGTCTTAGGTCTATGAATATAGATTTCTGTGATAAGGTACGAACTCTCTCAGTAGTTTCCATGATGCCCATTGTGTTTGCAGGCTCTTGAATGGAAACAAACTATCGGGTTCCTTGCCTGATGAGCTCGGTTCTCTTGAAAATCTACGTAGACTACAAGTTGACGAGAACCATCTTTCAGGTTCAATACCAAAATCATTTCTTAACTTGCGCGGCTTAAAACACCTGTAAGTACATTTTCAATCTCAATGCGTCTTCAAGTTGGCTAGTACTGTTTTATATTTCAAATGGTGAAATGGTCCTTGTATGCAGCCATATGAACAACAACTCCTTCAGCGGCCAAATTCCATCTGAGATTTCTGAAATACCCGCTCTTCTTCATGTGTGAGTTTTCAAAGCGTCTTATATATATATTATGTAATGTCATTACCTTATTGGGATGTTGTTCTGTACGTATTAATACTTGTTGATCGATCACTGATTTCTGGTTTGTAATTGACATGCACAAACGCTTACAGGCTCTTGGATAATAATAACTTATCTGGATATCTTCCACCAGACTTCTCCAACATACCAGAGTTGCGCATACTGTACGTCCTGGTCCCACTGATCAGTGTTAATTGCTAATTTGGATTAACAACCGCATGTTTCCTTTTACACGATCTTAATTGGCAATTTGATCTTTCATGACTGTACGTAGCAATGTTTTCAACCTACTGAATCTTCCCTTGATCGGAAATCTTAACTACAGATGCTTTATTGATGTTTCTTAAATTTTTTATTTTTTATTTTACATCTTTTGTGTAGTCAACTCGATAACAACAACTTCACGGGAACTGAGATTCCAGCTACTTATGGAACCCTTTCCGGATTGGTAAAGTTGTAAGTTTGATTATAAGTATCTTCGTCTTGTGCTCTGTTTCTTTTTCTCTAAATATGGATGATAAAGAGCATAGTTGATGCACTATCAGTCAGATGCTAAAGAAACAAATGACTGCTTTCATTAGGAAATTTGCAAAAATATCCTTTTTTGCTATATTAAGAATGTAGCTGTTTACTGCTTATCCATGTTGGATACATTTTCTTGGATAGATTGCTTAAACCTTTTTTTATTTTCCTCTTTTTGATTTGGCAGAAGTCTCAGGAACTGCAGTTTGCAGGGAGCAATTCCTGATCTTAGCCGGATACGTAACCTCAGTTATCTGTAAGTATCTTTCTGTATTAGGCATCTTTCTTGACACTATGATCCAATTATTATGCTTCTGTTTATGTTTCTATCATCTAACTTTTACTGGGTGCATGTCACAGAGATCTAAGCTGGAATCATCTTGCTGGACCGATACCATCACATGGGCTTTCTGACAATATGACAACAATGTATGTAAATGGCCCAAGTAAACTTGTAATTTGTTCTATTGATATATCACATTGCTTCATCCGTAATTTTCAATGAAGTGAAACATGAACATTACTATATTTACTATTTGTTACTAATCAGATCTATTAAGAACTTATCCTGTTAACATTACTTGCAGTGTTCTGTCAGATAATCATCTTAGCGGATCTATTCCTGAAGGTTTCTCTCATTTTCCTCGTCTTCAGAAATTGTGAGCATCAATTTACTTTGATAAACTGTGATTTCCAATTATAGAATACATGACACATTTAATATTTAAAATACCTTTATATATGACTATTCATCATTCAAGCATTATGCTCTTATGATTCTACTGGAGAATATGCTACTAAGCTTCTATGCACACTGGATCTGATATTCTTTTGATTTATATCACAGGTCGCTAAAAAATAATCAGTTGAACGGCTCTGTCCCTGCTATATGGAGGAACATATCTTTTAGTACAAGAGCTAGACTTTCATTGTAAATACCTTTACCAAACTGAAGCATAAATTAATTAATTTTATTTGATTTCTTGGAGTGCCTACCAATAAATTCTTAAAAAGAAAAAAAAGAAAAGAAGAAGTTTAATGCGGCATTTAGAGCATATGTTTAGATTGAACTTATTTATTTGTTAGCTGAATGTTGCAGTGATCTCCGGAACAATTCACTCTCTAACATATTGGGAGAGCTGAATCCTCCAGCAAATGTCACCTTGTGGTATGTTTCTAAATGAATCGACTTCTATATTTTTAGAGTTATTTCTAATATATACTTATGTAAGTTGTATAAAAACAAGGAAGAAAAGAGTACCTGGATCTTAACGATTTTGTTACAGACTGTCTGTAGTCTGGACGTTTTATTTATGTCAGTTCAGTTAAATGTCAAAAATCTTCTAGATACGCAGCGTGATTGATTAGTTATAGAACGAGTGATGTGTGATAGAATCGTATGCAAATTAAGAGTGTGAATGGTTAAGTTTATATACATACAATACCAAATTCTTTATTTTCTGAAATATAATCTACATGAACTGTGCTTTTGTTTTATTTTCAACTCAGCTGCCTATAACTAGAATGTTAGTCCTCCTCCTTTCTAATGGAATCTATGGTGAATGTTATGCTTGCTTTCAAGTTACATAGTGGTTAACTTTCCCATCACTTGTGTCTGATGAAAATTATCAGTTTGTATGTACCTTGTTTTACTTCTATAAATTCAAATACTTGTCTTTTATTAGGCTTGAAGGAAATCCTATTTGCAAGAATGCTAGCATAGAAAATATAAGCCCGTTCTGTCAATCTGAAGCGAGCGATGGGATCCCCAAAGATTCAATAAATTCAACTCATAAGATGACCTGCCTTATTCAGGAATGTCCAGTGGATGATTTCTATGAATATGTTACATCTTCCCCTGTGCCATGCTTTTGTGCATCACCTATTATAGTTGAATATCGCCTGAAAAGCCCGAGCTTTTCTTACTTTGGTCCATATAAACAGCAGTTTGAAGAGTATATAACTAGGTCTCTAAAATTGGAGATTTACCAGTTATATATTAGTTCCTTTGTCTGGGAAGAAGGGCCTCGTTTACGGATGCAGTTGAAGTTCTTCCCTGTGTATGGTGCTTCACACTCGCATGCATTAAATGCAAGTGAGGTTCTGCGAATTAGAGGCATCTTTACATCATGGGAATTTTCTCAGAATCAATTCTTTGGACCATATGAGCTACTCGACTTCAAACTGCTGGGACCTTATTCAAATAGTATGTATTTTACCTGATCATCTTTTTCAAGTCATGTGATTTTTGTGTATAAGTTGTGAAATGATGCTGTATTTGCTATATGCTCTTCTGCCAACACCTGCATGACTTAAAAAGCACACAGTATTTGTAATCATTGCATAAAAAAATCATTTTATACCAGTTAGTGACAGTTTTTTAGCTAGTGGGCTAGTGTTGTTTTTCAAAATTGTTGACAATATATATTTCTATGTTGCTAAGAAATATTTGATACCCGTGCACACTCAGCATTGTACTTCTTAGGAAATTAGCTGTTTATAACTTCTGTTATTTTGATTGCATTTTATAACTCATCCGAATCGTATTTTCGTTTTAGAATGAGTAGTAGTATCTTATTCTTGGTGGATTAAATTTTTCCTTTCATTGTTATAGTGATTGTTAAGAGACAAAAGATGGGCCTCAGTAAGGGTGTATTAGCAGCTGTTATAATAGGGGCCATTGCTTCTGTTGTCAGTATAACTGCAACAGTCATGCTTCTGTTCACAAGATGCACCAGAAACCGATACACACCACCTTCAAGGAGACACTCGTGTAAGTGCTGAATAGTAAATAAACGGTACTGAATATTTAGATACTATCATGTCTGAATATCATCCTGGAAAGTGGTATGAAGCCTTATCTCTCTTTTCAGCGTGGAAGATTTCTATGAGAATTGAGGGTGTAAAGGCGTTCACTTTCAAAGAAATGACACTAGCCACCAGGAACTTTGATAGTGCATCTCAACTTGGACAAGGAGGCTATGGGAAAGTTTATAAAGGTATCTTATCTGATACCACAGCTGTAGCCATAAAGCGTGCAGAAGCAGGATCCCTACAGGGTGAAAGAGAATTCTTGACCGAGATACAATTATTATCAAGGCTACACCATCGAAACTTAGTCTCTTTGGTAGGATACTGTGAAGAAGAAGGGGAGCAGGTATGGAGCTTGCAGTATTGAACACTTAATCATTGCTTGCAACTTATTTTCTAAATCTCTAAATCATAAGTTGGTGAAATAAGCAATCTAAAGAGTCTCATGCTGTTTTGTTTGGCAATTGCGTGAACGGCAAAGTAAGCTTTGTCCATTACAGATTCATATCTTACTTCCTTCTCATTCTGAACAAGGGCAATTTAGTCTGAACTTTATCAGTTGCAAATTGAACTCATAAGTGGATTTACTTTACTGTTTCGCCTAGTGACTCTTCACTGCATAATCTTTAATTGCATGAATGTAAGAAGTTGGAGTTTCAGCATGCACTACATAAAGTTGTTCCTATGCAACATAAATGTGTGGCGTGTTGTTATCATTGAATGCTTCAATGTATTAGGACCACATGAAATTTCATTAATCGAATTATGTTATTGCTGCTTCTGCAGATGTTGGTTTATGAGTTCATGCCTAATGGTACCTTACGTGACTGGCTTTCTGGTATATATGGACTTTCCAACATTTGAAGTTAATTTTTTAAGCGGCTCCTCCCATACCATGCCTTTCTGGCTGGAGTTTCACCTAGCTAATTCTGTTTACTTATTGTGATACGAGTCACAGATAAAACCAAGGGAAGCCTGGACTTCAGTATGAGATTACGTATTGCATTGGGTTCAGCCAAAGGAATTCTGTATCTCCATACCGAGGCAAATCCTCCTATATTCCACCGAGATATTAAAGCCACAAATATACTTTTGGACTCCAACTATGTCGCTAAGGTGGCTGATTTTGGACTCTCACGACTAGCACCTGTCCAGAATGATGAAGGGACTGGCCCTGCATACGTATCTACAGTCGTGAAAGGAACACCGGTATGTTTAATTCGTTAAAGTTTATAAGACTGGCTTAGAAACATAATAGAAGTTACATCTTAACTGAATTTGTTCTTTCATAACTCTAGTACTTTGGGATCATACTTGCAGGGGTACCTGGATCCAGAGTATTTCTTGACCAGGAAGTTAACAGACAAAAGCGATGTCTATAGCCTTGGAATTGTGTTTCTGGAGCTCTTGACTGGTGTGCTGCCAATATCACATGGCAAAAACATTGTTCGCGAGGTACCTATCATAACATTAAAACAGAAATTTTGTTTCTTTTAATTTAATCAGCAGTTAAGGGTACAAATAATAATGAAGTTATTTTTGTTTTGTAGGTGAATATGGCTCATCAGTCAGGCTTGATGTATCAGACATATATGAATAATTCTTCTGTGTGTTTATTCTTCTCCCTGAGGAGGTCAATATATACAGTTATATTTGAATACAATATGAAAGACAATTAATAGTGAATACAATAAAAAAATATATCTTAAAATATTATGTCCCTTAAGTGGTTCTAATACTGATTATGTCCTCTGTGGAGTTGAATACAGCTCATTCCAACACTCCCCCTCAAGTTGGAGCGTAGATATCAATCATGCCCAACTTGTCAAGAGAGCTGTTAAATACTTTCCCTGAAACTGCTTTGGTTAGAATATCTGCTAGCTGCTCTTCTGATTGGACAAACGGAAAATAAATTATTTTCCGGTCCAAATTTTCCTTAATGAAGTGTCGATCTACTTCCACATGCTTTGTACGGTCATGTTGAACTGGATTATGTGCTATTTCAATTGCAGCCTTGTTATCGCAATGTAAGTCCATTGTCTTCCTATTCTTGAAGCCCAAATCTTTCAACAGATGTCTAATCCACAGCAGCTCACAAACTCCATGTGCCATGCCTCTGAACTCTGCTTCAGCACTAGATCTTGCAACCACTTTCTGCTTCTTACTTCGCCATGTCACGAGGTTACCTCCAACAAAGGTAAAGTATCCCGAAGTAGATCTTCTATCTACCTTTGAACCTGCCCAATCTGCATCAGTATACCCCTCAACTATCAACTTGTCTTTCTTGGCAAATAACAATCCTTTCCCTGGAGCAGCCTTTAGATACCTCAAAATTCGATAAACTGCATTCATGTGGTCTTCACTGGGAGCATGCATAAACTGACTAACGACACCAACTGCGTATGCAATATCTGGTCTAGTATGAGATAAATATATTAATTTACCAACAAGACATTGATACCTGGACTTATTTGTGGGAACCTGATCTTTCCATTCACCTAGTCTGTGATTCATCTCCATGGGTGTCTCAACTGGTTGACAATCAAGCATTCCAGTTTCTGTCAATAAATCAAGGACATATTTTCGTTGGGATAGTGAGATCCCTTCTTTTGACCTAGCTACCTCAATCCCCAAGAAATACTTCAGTTGTCCAAGATCTTTCATCTCAAATTCAGTAGCCAAATAATCCTGTAATGCTTTCCTTTCTACTGGATCATCTCCGGTTACCACCATATCATCTACATAGACTATGAGCACTGTCAACTTACCAGCTTTGTGCCTGATAAAGAGAGTGTGATCAGAATTACTCTGCCGATAGCCAAATGCCTTCATAGCCTTTGTGAATCTTCCAAACCATGCTCTGGGTGATTGCTTCAAGCCATACAATGACTTCCTTAACCTACACACCTTACCAACCTCTGATAACTTGCATTGACTTCCTGGCGGCATGTCCATATAAACTTCTTCTTCTAAATCTCCATGTAGGAACGCATTCTTCACATCATACTGTTGTAATGGCCAATCATATGTGGCGGCCAAAGACATAAGTATTCTAATGGTATTAATTTTCGCCACTGGAGCAAATGTCTCCTGATAGTCAACTCCATACTTCTGGGTATAGCCTTTTGCTACAAGTCTTGCTTTGTACCTGTCTATGCTCCCATCTGCCTTAAGTTTCACTGTATATATCCATCTACATCCGATAGTCTTCTTTCCTTGAGGTAACGGTGCAATCTCCCAAGTATCATTCTTCTGAAGTGCTTCCATCTCTTCATTCATTGCTATCCTCCACTTTGGATCATCTAATGCTTCCTGCACAGTTCTAGGAATAGCCACAGTAGATAATTGATTGACAGTTAGTGCATATGACTCGGACAACCTATGGGTAGACACATGGTTAGCTATTGGATATTTGGCTTTTGTCCTAAGATCAGGTTCATACTGTTTCCTTGGAATTCCCTTGTTTGATCTTTGAGGATATCTAGGTTCAACAGGTCTTCTAGGAGTAGATGAATGATTAGACTCAATGGGATTATGCAAATCTACTTCTTGACAAGGGTTTACCTGTGGGTGAGTCTCCCGGGAAGTATCTTCATGCATTGGTGTAGAAGGGGGCAACTCAGCTTCTTCTTCAGTTTGTTCTATTAGCCTATCCGACTGGTTGAGAATAATTGGTGGGTCAAAACCCTCTGGATTGGCAGGAGCAGCTGGAGTGGAATGTGACAAGTTAGTGCCTTCCTTTGGAGGGTTGAAAAGAATCTGCTGTACCAATCTTTCCTCCACCTCTTCAATTTCAGAAAAAATATCCTGAGAATTCTCTTCAATATACCTTTTCTCCCCCTGAAGAGAAGGCTCATGAGCTTTGCCTGTAAAGTAAGCCTCATTTTCATGAAAAGATACATCCAAAGAGACATGGAGAGTCTTCGTCTGAGGATCATAACACCGATACCCCTTTTTAAACTCCGCATAACCAACAAAGAGACATCTCTTGGCACATGGATCAAGTTTGTGCCGTAGATGTTTAGGAATGTGTACATATGCTACGCACCCAAAGACTCGAGGTTCCAAATTAGGTAAAGTAGGAGCAGAGATCAATGTACCTAACTTTTGTTGAGGAGTCTCAAAATTAATGACACTAGAAGGAGTGCGGTTAATGAGATATGTTGCAGACTTCAACGCTTCACCCCAATATTCACGAGGCACATTCATTCCAAAGAGAGAGGCACGAAGAACTTCCAACAACTGACGATTCTTTCGTTCTGCTAGACCATTTTGCTGCGGAGTGTAAGCACAAGAAGTTTGATGGCGAATGCCTTGAGACTGGCAAAACTCTGCCATGGCATTACTCGTATACTCACCCCCATTATCTGACTGAAGGACCTGAATCTTTCTCTGGTACTGGCTAGAAACCATCTTGTGAAAGGCTTGAAACGCCTGACATAATTCCCACTTATTCTTCATCAACATTACCCATGTCATCCGGGTGCACTCATCAATAAAAGTAACAAAGTATTTAGCACCTGACATAGTAGAATATTTAGCTGGTCCCCAAACATCAGAGTGGACAGTCATGAATGGATTTGAACTTTTATTAAAACTTGGTGAATACGAAATACGGTGGCTTTTGGCCAGTTCACAAACATGACACTTAAAATCTGAATCACTCACAACTGAAAACAAATGAGGCTTCAACTTTCGAAGATATCCAAACGACAAATGACCCAAACGACGATGCCATAACCATACTGCTGCTTTTGCATCTTCTACTCCCCCAGCCTTGTGTGCTTGTCCCAATTTCTGATTTCCCTTGTCTGTTAAGTCGAGGTAGTACAAATTGCCCCTTCTAACACCAAAGCCAAGAATCTTCCGGGTTAGGATGTCCTGAAATATACAAAATGCAGGCCAAAAAATTACTAGACAGGATAGGGTCGCAGTGATTTGGCCGACAGATAATAAGCTATAAGCTAAAGATGGGACAATAAGAACAGTATCCAAGGTTAGGGAAGGAGATAAAATTACAGAACCCTCTCCAGTGACTGGAGAAGGACTACCATCTGCAGTAGAGATAATGGCTTGAGTGGATGGTTTGATGGATTGGAGTAGATTTGGGTCATTAGTCATGTGGTCGGATGCACCTGTATCAATTATCCATGTAGTATTACTAGCACCAGCATTAACATTGAGAGACCTACCAAGGTTACCTGTTTGAGTCACATTTGCTTGAGGCAGCGAGCAAGTATCTGTTTTTTTAGATGTTTCCGTAGTTGCAACTGCAGCTTTGCCTTTAATGTTCTTCCGAGGCTTCTTGGTGAAATCCCACCATTCGGGATAACCCACAATTTCATAACATTTCCACTTAGAGTGACCAGCTTCCCCACAATGGTGACACACCAAACCACCGGGTCGTATGAAGGAGCTATTCCGAGGCTGAAAACTTTGTTGAGAAGCTCCGGGTTTTGTTTGTGGGAATCCTGGAGGTGGGCCTTGTCTAGGACGATTGGTAATTGCAGCGGAGCCCTCCAGGTTAAGTCTATTGACAGCCATAACTGTACTTTCTGTATTCACTGAAGAATTTCCCATAGTCTTCTTTTGTTGCTCCACCATACGCACATAGGCATAACTGCTTTCAAGATCCAGCTTTGGTTCCTTCCGCAAAATTTCTCCACGTACCTGGTCAAAGTCTGAATCAAGACCACTCAAGAAGATATGAACCCGCAGTCTTTGCATTGAAGTACTGAGCTGAATAACTCCTTCCACCGTGTCTTCTTGAGTTGTGCTCCTATGATCAATTTCTTGAAAAATAGCAATCAATTCATTATAATATGTAGAGAGAGGTCTACAATTCTGTAGAGTGGTGAATGATTTCCGGTTCAACTCAAAAATGCGGGTCTCATCAGACCCATCATAAAAGGTTTTGGAAACAGCTTTCCAGATTTCTTGAGCGGTGCCAAGACGAATGAATCTCTGCATCAGTGATGGAATCATTGAATCAATAAGCCAGCTTTTGACTTTGTGGTTGTCAGTAACCCACGTATCATAGTTGGATTCTCCGGGTGCTGGTTTGATGGCTGTGCCGGTAAGGTAGCCGGCTTTGTTGCGCGCACCAATACGCATCTCCATGACTTGAGACCAAAGAGAATAATTGGTTTCATCCAGGATAACGCCGGTAGGAAATGGTGAATTGTCACTGTGATACTGAACATGAACAATTGGTGGGGTTGACGATGCAGATGATGATGGAGGTGGAAGGATTTGTTGTGGGTTTCCGTCGTCAACCATGGCTGAATTTTGAGAGAGAGAGAGAGAGAGAGAGAGAGCTGTGTATAATTATGATGATAGTGGATGGCGTGCAAAATAAAACAAGAAAATGGGATTAGAATATTGGTGGTAGTGAAAAAAATGTGGCGTGGTAGTGGTAGTGGCAGAGATTAAAAAAACATAGAAAGGAAAAAAACAAAAAACATGCTAGTGGAGGATGGAGGCTTTAGGAATTGGTGGGAGACAGAGATTAAAAAAAGCTGCTGCAAGTAGCTTTAGGAATTGCTTTTGCTTTGTTAATTAAAAAAGATGGAGGCAAAGATTCGTTCGGGTGGAATGATGAAGGGAAGTGTGAGGAGAGTTGTGAGGAGAGTGGAGAAAAGTAGCTCGTCTTTGTCTTCTCCAAAACAGATCACCGATCCTGTTGTCTACAAGCTCGTTCGGGTTTAAAGGTGATGGGAGATTAGTGCCAGCAACAGATGTTGAAGTAATGGAGGTTGAGGATTTTCTTGTTTGATGAGCAGATTGAATTGCCTGTTGTTATGAGCACGGGAACTGTTGCGGTGCTTGCTACTGTAGCGTTGTGACGATGGCCGTCTGGGGATAGTGTGGAGGACGCGACAAAGGCAGTGGCGGTGAGATAGTCGAGTAAAGGCGGAGCAAGCAGCAAGCAGGTGATTTTTATTGATTCGATTATGTTTAGAACAGTTTTGGTTGTTTGTGTTTGCAGCGGAATGGGATGGAAATTTGATATTCGGAATTCGGTATTCGGAATTGGGGATTCAGGGATTAGAAGGCAGAAGAGCGTTGTCCTATCATTTAGGATCGAATCGCTCTGATACCATATCAGACATATATGAATAATTCTTCTGTGTGTTTATTCTTCTCCCTGAGGAGGTCAATATATACAGTTATATTTGAATACAATATGAAAGACAATTAATAGTGAATACAATAAAAAAATATATCTTAAAATATTATGTCCCTTAAGTGGTTCTAATACTGATTATGTCCTCTGTGGAGTTGAATACAGCTCATTCCAACATGATGTTCTCCATTATAGATAGCAGAATGGGTTCGTATCCATCAGAATGTGTTCAGAGGTTTGTAGCTTTGGCCCTCAGATGTTGCCATGATAAACAAGACGACCGGCCATCAATGTTGGATGTGGTGAGGGAGCTCGAGAACATAATCAAACTCATGCCGGGAGCTGAAACAATGTTTTCACCATCTGGTTCCTCATACACTGAAAAATCATTAACTTCATCATCGACTTTTACTGGGGACCCATATATGTCCTCCTCCAACGTGGAAGGAAGTGATCTAACCAGTGGTGTAATCCCTACCATCTCGCCTCGGTGACAGCCTGAGGACTTGGAGTTCATTCACCTTCTTTGGTTTTAAATTGGAAGAAAAATTGCATCTCCTGCTAATTTCAGAGTGTAAAATGATATCGGTTTTGGTCTGCAAAATGGTGAAGGGTACATACTACATAGATAGTGTCTGTAATCTTATTGATGTAACAGAACAATTAAACAAAGATGGCGGTGATCACTGTAAAGTTGTTGCTAACAATTACTAATCAAATGTGCATCTGTTAGTGTTTGTTTTGCATATATAGGGCTGGGTTCGGTACGGTACCGGACCTTCAAGTCCAAAACCACGCACCTACCGTACCACAATTTATTGGTACACAAAATGAAGTACCACTACCGGCCACAAAAGTCGGTATATACCGACTTCTCGGTATCGGTTGGTTGAGCCTCCAACCGAGTTTAAGATTGGGTCAGCTTTCTGCTACGGCCCAAATGAAAATTTTAAATCCCTAACCTGTCAACAACTAAAAAACTGAAAGCAAATGAAAAACAATCAAATAACTTATATGAATTTAAAGGCCCAGACCATACACAAATGTAAAACAATCAAAAAACTTATAACTCTCACTCTCTCACATCAACTTCAGTTCATCACTTACAGTTCATCTCATCATCAGTTCATCACTTCATAATTCATATCATCACTTACAGTTCATCTCATCATCACTTCATATCATCACTTACAGTTCACACAAATGAATGAATCATACAATAACAAAGCGGACAATAGTTGAAAACAAAGTATTCAAAGACTCAAATTTCATCTCATCGTCACTACATATTTGCTTGTTGTGCTCCCTGCCTCACTCAAAGAGTCAAAGTTTCTGCAAATCAATTTTAGTTGAAAAGAATAAGAATGCTGGCAGTTCTGCAAATTCAATCAATGAAGAAGAATTTAGGCAGTTTTTGCAATTTCTAACGTTGAACAAGAAAGCTCACGATGTTGGCTGCTGCCTGCTATGCATCAGCTTGTGTAGAGCTGAGATTGGTTAATGTTGACTCCATTCCTTGATTAAAAGCATTTTCTGCAAAATAACAAAGACAAGGTTAAAAACAATATCATGATTCATAAAATAAGAAACAAACAATATGAGTAGCTTACCCCTCTCAAGTTCCTCCAAAGAGTGATACATTTCAAGGTCATCTTAAGTGGGATCTTTGTAGAAGTTTGGGGGATCAGATTTTAACCAATCCGAACTGCAAAGAAGGGCTTCCACCATTTTTGGTGTCAATGAAGCTCTAAAAGGATCCACCACTCTTGATCCCAAACTAAATGCATTCTCCGAAGGCACCGTTGAGCAAGGAACAACAAAAACATCCTTTGCTAACTTTGATAGGATTGGATAGGTTAACTCATTGGCCTTCCACCACTTATGAATTTCAAAATTCTTTGCAAGGAGGCTAACATACCTATCCGATAAATACTGATCAACCTCATTTCGTATGCATTGTGACTACTCTGCCATCCTCTCCCTGGCTATTTGCTTGCTGACTTCATCAAGATTCTCCAAGTCATCCCCTTCGAATCCTAGATCTTCTCCCATGTACGGTTCACCTTCGTTGTTGCCTTCATTGGCTTTGTATTCATCATACATCTTCAGCAAAATTTTCTTTAAGTCCCCTTGTATTGAATGAACTGTCTCGCAGCTTGCATTGACTTTTTGCATTGCTACTTTAGCCCACTGCAGCTTGTATCTTGGGTCAAGAACATTAGTTATCATGATTATCTTGTTCACCGATTCGAAGCAGCTTCCCTAATATTTGTTGAACTTGGCCTTCATTGAAGTGGCAACCCTCTTCAAAATAGGGTCTTTTGCAATGATAGCCTTGTCAATGTCAGTTTGCAATGTAACCATTTCAACAAATAATATATTTGCAGTGATCTTCTTCCAAGCTCTCAGCTTCACAGTAGCTTCATAAAACTTCTTCAAAAACAAACAAAATGCTTCTGCATTTCTCCAATCCTCACTAGATGGTGGTCCAACCCTGGGTTTGCCATTTCTGTCTGTTTCGTCGAAATAAGCTTTAAAATTGCAGTCTTCTTCACCCATTCTGCCGAACACAGCTTCATACTTAAGTGCAGCTTCAAGCATGAGGTATGTGTTGTTCCATCTTGTGATTACATCTAATGGAACATTGGCATTTTCCCTGCACTGTTCCAAAACAGCAAACTCCCTGAACTTGTCAAGACGACTTGATGAACTCCTAACATACTTGGCACAGTTCCATATAGCAGCAATCCCATCTTGTAACTCCTTCAGACCATCCTTAACTATCAAATTTATAATGTGGCATGCACATCTTAAATGTAAAAACTCTCCCTCAAACATCAAAGTCTTGTAACTGGTCAACCTTCTCTTCATGTATGCCACAGCTAAGTTATTAGCACTAGCATTGTCTACTGTGATTGTAAACACTTTGGTGATCTCCCATTGCCTCAAACACTGCTCTACTACCCTTCCAATCTCCTCTCCTTTGTGACTAGTAATTGTACAAAAGTTGATGATCCTTTTGTGCAATTTCCAATCACTATCCATGAAGTGGGATGTTAGTACCAGGTAGTTTATATTCTGGATCGATGTCCAGGTGTCGTTGGTAATTGAGATCCGAGTTTCATTTGCCTTCAATTGACTCAACAGAACAGCCTTCTCAAAATTGTACTTATCTAGCACACCCTTGGCAGCCTGCTTTCTGTCCATTCCAGGCCATTGAGGTTCTAACTCTTTGCAGAAAGCTTTGAATCCCTCCTTCTCCACGTGCCTAAAAGGGAGCTCATCCTTGATAATCATATCGATGCACCTATCATCACACCTCTTTTTGTTATACTTATGGTATGAGGCTCCTCCACTCACATTATCTCTATTCAACTTAGCCTGCGTAGGATCAGGTTCTGCATGTAATGGATGAGTAGCACATTTCCTAGTATGTGCCCACATCGAGCTTGTCCCATTCTTTTTAGTATCACATAACACTCTCTCATTGCAAGAATTGCAAGTACACCAACAAGTATCTATTAGGTCTGAGTTCGGGTGTTTACATCTAGTAAAATGTGCCCAAAGAGGGCTTTTGTTTGCAGGCTCTTTTCTTTTCTGCCCAGCAGTAGCTGCTCCATGGGATTGGGAGTTGGTAGGATCAGATTCATCAGCTGAACCTGAAGTTTGTCCTAAAGGTGGGAGTGTTTATCCTAAGGGTGGTGGTTGTCCTAAAGGGGAATGATCCAAAGCTGCAGTATCCGTCACATGTATGCCAGAACTAATCGAAGGGCTTGAGCTACTAGTCTGACTCAAATTACCACTTTGAGTACCCATAGCTGCAGAAAAAAGAAACAAGTGGAACATACAAACATTATAAATTTATAATAGCTGCAGAAAAAAGAAACAAACATAGCATACAAACATCAAACATTGTGATATTAATAGTTGCAAAAAAAAGAAACAAACTTCAAACATTATAATATTTATAGCTGCAGAAAAAAGAATCAAACAAAACAAACAAACATCAAACATTTTAATAGTTGCAGAAAAAAGAAACAAACATCAAACATTGTGATATTAATACAAACATCAAACATATATATAATATATAACATTTTCATCATCTAACTTTACAAATATATATCACTTTGAAACTGACCTGTTGGTCCAAACCGACCAACTGCAGTGCTCATACGTTGCTCCAGTTCTAACTTCTAAGCCTTAATTGTAAGATTTCTTGAATTGTTGAGAACTTGAGATTGGAACACCTGAAAATTATAATGAGAGCATGTTAGACCAAATAAGAAAAGCAACATATAAAGTAGGGAAACTCGGATCAGAATGAAATTGTAAATGTTGTGGTGCATGTAAAATTGTAAATGAGTCTTGGGTTGCCATTTTCTAATTCATCTGTATTCCATTTAAAATGCTTTGTAACTCTTACTCTCTTACTCAGATAAAAGCTCTTACAAAGAGAACAACACATAGTCATGAAAATTCAAACAGAGAATTATGCATATATCGAATTATACCTTCAATTGAATAGAGTCTTGCTTACAATTCAGAGTTCCACCATCGAGAGCCACAAACTTAGTCCTTCAACCCATTAACTTTGCCTTCTTCTCCCTCAAACTGTCAAACATCAAACTTAGTCCTCGCCTCCTTGGTGCTCCTGCTCCTCCAAGCACAAAAGAAAAACCATTAAAAGTTAAAACCCATGACAAATTGGTAAATCTCAAGATAATACATAACATATCCAAGATCGAATTGCTAAAATTGGGTAGATCGAAGTCTCGAACCTCAACTCAACAATCCAAAACAATTGAAGCTTCGAGCTCGTACTCACCAGCAGTACTGCAACAATTGATCGACTAATGTGAATCGAATCGATTTGATGTGAAATGAAATCGAATGGGTCGAACGATTCGATTCTTCGAACTGAGGCTCAGAAGTCAGAACCTCGCTCGAGTTCGAGAGAGAGAGAGAGACTGAGGGAGTGGTCGAGAGATGGACTGAGCCACTGAGGGATTAGAGATCGGATTAGGGATTAGGGTTTGCCGGTTGGACCAAGAGTTTGAGAGGTAGAGGCTCAGGTCAGATCTCGATCCGGTTCGAGAGAGAGAGAGAGAGAGAGACTGAGGGAGTGGTCGAGAGATGGACTGAGCCACTGAGGGATTAGGGATCAGATTAGGGATTAGGGTTTGCCGGTTTGGACCAAGAGTTTGAGAGGCAGAGGCTCAGGTCAGATCTCGATCGGGTTCGAGAGAGAGAGAGTGAGAGACGAGGTGAGTCGTCCAGACTCCAGACTCCAGAGACTGAGAGAGGGACTGAGGGATTAGGGATTAGGGTTTGGAAAGTTTTAATCTAGTGGTTGTTAGTTAATATGGAATAAAACAGAAGAAAATCAACGGCTATGATTGATTATATAATAAATATTTTAAATAATTAAATATTATATTAAATATCTAGTACGGTACGGTATACCGTATTTTGTTAATATACAATACCGATACCGTACCAATTACAGTATCTCGATACGGTATAACCGTACCACAATTTCGGTAACTGATATGGATGGTAACCGAACCAAGGGGTTCGGGACGGACTCGGTTGGCTGGTTTGGATCGGTTGGATTTGCCAGCCATAGTTTTGCATACCAATGGTTAAGAAAAGAAGACTGTATAGTCTATCAACTGGTAGCAAATCGAACAAGAGAGAGTGGTATCCACTAGTTTTGGTTTTCCTATGAACCAGAGATGCGCATTTTGAGTTGGATACCCGAGTGGATTGCACTAGGCAACTCTTGTTTGCACTCCAACTATGCCTTTAATTTTCTCCATTTGTTTGATTGTCTCTGTCATACATCGTTCAAAGTGGAAACGAATAATGTAGGAAACATTACAAAACTGCCAGTACTCCTAGGTGCTTAAGAAAAGTGGCCAACAAGTCCATACTAGTCTCTCCATTATACATTTGTATCAGTACCTTCAATTCATTATTCTCCTGAATCTCTTGTATTAGTTTTTGGTAACGGTAAAACTAGTCATTTAGGTTGATGATTGTGAGTATTTTTTTCAGGAACTCGCATTATTATTAATATTTTTTTTTTTTTTATGTATTTTTTTTTTTTGAAATGATAATTTTGTAACAATAAAACTAGTGATTTAGGTTCATAACCATGGATGAGCTCCAAAAACAATAAAAAGGAATATGCTTGAGGCATATCACCGAATCGAGGGATATTACCGGAAAGGGAAAGCCTAAACCGAAAAATGGGAATTTTGCGGAGTCACCGGTTTTGTGCCAAAAACAATGTCCTGACTCACAGTATTAAATTAAATTAAATTAAAATTAAAGTCTTTCAATTTTTGTTGTCAATAAAATTGCACCAAAAAAGTCCAAAGACTCCGACTTTACTCCAACGGCGTCAAATTGATTTTGATCCATAATCGAACGTTTTATCTGCGGTTGCATCCCCAGTTATGTAAAAGTAAATTGAGATTGGAATTGGTCTACTCATCTCATTTCATAACCCTTTTATATAGGGAGAGAATTACACTGGAAATAACAATTACAATAATGACATTAACTACTGATTGGTTCGTAATCCATGCTGATTGATGTTAATCGGTAATTGCTTGATTCCCTCTCCGTCAATCACTTTGACGAAGGCACACAATATGTTTTTCCTTTAACACTCCCCCTTGTGCCAAGTCAAAGACAAAATGGTGCATGAGTTGTTGCCTCACTAAAAACCTTGCCAAGTAACAATAAAAACCATGTGGGACAAAAATACACCTTGGTCGAAGGAAAAGAGCACAACGCACCTTTTACATTTGAGTATGACATGTGTGTGTTAGACTCCCCCTGACATCTACATCTCCCCCTGATACTTACATTAATCTATGGAGCTTGGAAAGTCTTCGCATTCCTATGCTTTTCACATGTTTCTCAAATGTGTCCTTAGGCAATGATTTAGTGAACAAATCTGCCACATTCTCTTTAGACCTTACTTGATTCATTTGAATCTTGAGGAGAGTCTGTTGTTGCTGATTGTAGGACAACTTTGGTGATATGTGTTTTGTGTTATCACCCTTAATATAACCTAGCTTCATCTGTTCGATGCAAGCTGCATTGTGTTCGTAAATGCAAGTAGGCTCTTCAGTGGTAGAACTCAAACCACTAATCCCTCAAATATGTGCAATGATAGTTCTTAACCACACACACTCACGAACCGCCTCATGTACAACAATGATCTCTGAGTGGTTTGAGGAGGTAGCCACAAGGGTTTGCTTGGTTGATCTCTAAGATATCGTCGTGTTCCCATTGGTAAATACATAACCATTTTGGGAACGATCTTTATGTGGGTCAGAGACGTACCCAGTATCAGCAAAACTGACCAAAACGTCATTTGGCGTTTTAGTGTAGGGAGTGACGCTTTCGCCATCAACATTTCCTTTAGGGATTGCAGTTCCATCTGCGGTCCCTCTTGTCTCTCTGTAGGGAAAGAACGGTCTCAAGTCAATGGTTCCTTTTAGGTATCGAAGATGTTCTTGATACCATTCCAGTGACGCTGCGTTGGCGCTTAGCTAAATCTAGCTAACAAGTTCACTGAGAATGCAATGTCTGGTCGAGTAAATTGGGCTAAGTACAATAATGCGCCTATTGCACTTAGATAGGGAATTTCAGCTCCCAACACTTGTTCGTCATCTTCCTTTGGACGAGATGGATCTTTCCTTGCATCCAAACTTCGACCGATCATGGGAGTGCTAGCAGGGTGTGCTTTGTCCATGTTATATTGCCTGACTTTTGGATATATGCAGACTGGTGGATTAATATTCCACAAACTCGGTGTTCTAGTTCAAAACCTAGATAGAATCGAGTTTTCCCAAGATCCTTCATCTCAAATTCGGATTTCAAGTAGCTCGCGGTTTCTCTTATTTCATCAAGAGTACCAGTTATGACATATACTACTATAATTTGCAAATCCGGAACTTGTTTTCTTTATGAGTACGCAGGGGCATAATTCATCGTTCTTATATCCCTTCCCAATCAAGTAGTCACTTAGACGGGTATACCACATCCGTCTGGATTGTTTCAATCCGTAAAGTGAGCGTTTCAACTTAATTGCAAACGCACTCTGTGGTTTAGAGTCACTTGACTTGGGTAATGTAAGGCCATTAGGCACTTTTCATATATATCTCTTAATCTAGATCCCCATAGAGATATGCAGTAACCACATCCATGAGCTGCATTTCCAGTCCTTCTGAAATTACTAAGCTAACTAAGTAGCGGAACGTTATAACGTCCATTACGGGAGAGTATGTCTCCTCGTAGTCAATTCCAGGGCGTTGTGAGAAACCTTGCGCCACAAGGCGGGCCTTGTACCTCAGGACTTCATTCTTCTCATTACACTTTCTGACAAAGACTCATTTATGTCCTACAGGCTTTACACTTGGTGGGGTTAGCACTACCTGACCAAATACCTGTCTCTTTGTCAGAGAATCTAATTCTACCTGGATTGATTCTTTCCATTTAGGCCAATCTGCTCTTTGTTGACATTTTTCAACAGAGCGTGGTTCGATATCATCGTGCTCTATGATTCTTTGAGCAACAGTATATATCATCAATGTGTATGGAAGATCTTTCTATCAACTCATACGCACTCTCGTAATCCTTTGAGATTTCTTTGTTCTCTGGAATCATTTCGAACATCGGAGCGTCCTCCAGTATTGATTCATGGACATAACTATAATCAGAGACAATCTCATGAGAGGGATTCTATACATTGATGATTGGTTTGTGCCTTACTCACCCTCTTCTTCCTTGGGTGAGTGTTAATCGAACCAAGTGACCTCCCCCTCTTCCTTGGGGAGCCACGGCCTCAACCACACCTCCACTAAGTGCAGTTGCAGTACCTCTATCTGCGGCACCGTGCCCCTTGTTGGGGACTTCTAACCTTGCAGGCACATTTGCAGCTGGTATATGTGATCTCGTCACTTTTACGATATCAGTAAACGCATCAGGCATCGAATCTGCTACGTTCTGAAGATCGATTATTCTTTTCACTTCACTTTCACTTTATGAAGTGCGGGGATCAATATGAGATAGAGTAGGGAAAAACCACGACAATTCCTGTCGTTCCCTTGGAAAATCCTTTTTCCTATCTCCCCCTAACGACGGGAAGACTGTCTCATCAAAGTGATAATCCGCAGATCTAGCGATAGAGAGATCGCCTGTCAAGGGTTCCAAATAGTGGATAATTGTTGGGGATTCGTATCCAACATAAATACTTAATCATCTCTGAGGACCCATTTTGGTGCCCTGTGGGGGCGCAATAGGCACATATACTGCTCAACCAAATATGCGTAAGTGTGAAGTGTCAGGCTCATATCTAGTTACCAACTGGTACGCAGAAAATGTTTGGCTAGCTGTGGGTCTTTAAACGAATAAGTAAAGCTACGTGCAATATTGCATAACCCCATGCAGATATAGGCAGGTTGGTGCGCATAACCAATGCCCTAGCCACCATCTGTAGCCTTTTGATGGTGGCTCCTGCGAGACCATTTTATGTATGCACATGGGGTACATGATGCTCTACATCGATCCAAATAGATATGCAATAATTATCAAATGCTTTTGATGTAAACTCTCCAGCATTATCAAACCTTATAGACTTGATAGGGTGATCAGGGTGGTGAGCCCTTAAACGTATAATCTGTGCTAAGAGTATTGCAGCATTTCTTGTGGACAATAAAACGACATGTGACCAGATTGTCGAAGCATCCACCAGAACCATAAAGTACTTGAATGGTCCGCATTCTGGATGGATAGGTCCACAGACATTTCTTTGTATCCTTTATAAGAATGGAATGTTTTGTTTTGTATCTTTAGCATAGGAAGGTCTCGATCCTGTTTTTGCTAAAGAGCAGGCTTTGCAAAACGAGTGATGTGCCTTTGAAATAGTCAATGAGGCATAATGGGAGGGAGGTAGTGCTTCTGGTACTTCGTAAAGCAATGACTGCATTTGAGCAATCCTAGAATCGACACCTTGCAGTGTGGCGGATTTTTCTCCCATTTGTCACTCGAAAGAAGGGATGTTCGTGTGAGTTCTTGAAAAAATACGGATCATCATGTCACGACCTCGGTGCCATAGGCTGTCATGCAAAAGCCTGTATGAGTCAGTGTCCCACATTTCATTGTTGGTGACAATATAGGATTCAATGATCCAAATCGTAGTGAGATACACTCCACTAAATTGACTCATAAGTTTCTCTAAGATGTGTTTCCTTCCACAGTCATTAGATGTAATATCAAGGTATTCAGTTTCATTCTCACGGTGTGTTTTTACTGGATAATCGTTGGCACAAATTGCTTTGAAACATTAACAAGGTTCAATTAGCTCTTGGTGCATATAGAGCGTCTGTGACTTGAAATGTTGCGCCATTAGGCAGCAAAAATTTGGCAGTTCCTCGCCATTTTATTAGTTTTGATAATCCAATCATCGTAGTCACAGAGGAATTATAGGCTATTCGTTCAATGAATAATTGCCTATTTCTTAATATTGTGTGGGTAGTCCCACTATCATCTAAGCACTCAAGTTCTCCTCCATTCATTCTTACAAATAAATGGGAGGTATTTAGAAAATATAACTCATATTCTTTAGAGTATTTCTATTTGTGTAGAATGGTATTCTTTTCATTCTAATAATTTTCCTCTAGATGTATTGCTTTACATCTTTATAGTGCTATGTCGAACCATGTAAATATGTGTATAGTAAATAAATTTGAATAAATTCAGTGCTTCAGAATAAAATTCAAAATTTATTAATAAGCCAACGATAATCAAATCAAGGTCTTGTTCAGAAATCTTATTCATCAATCCATGATTGAAAATAAACTTTAAGACCAAACAATAGTCTAATTAAAAATGAGGCATTATGCCTTCACAACTGTCTTTGGAAAATAAAATGAATAAAGCAGATCAGTCAAGATTGAGAGCATCCATTGACTTAGCAAGTTCCTCTTCGCCATTGGAGTCTGCAACTGTAAGGTTGACGTCTAGGTCATGACCTCCTTCTTCCATATAGTGAGCCACTCGTTCTTTAGACTCTCTATGCCTCTTGTAATTGGCTGCTACTCTGTTGTTTGCTTGGCAGTTCTTGTACCAATGCCCAATGAATCCACACCTATAGCATGGTTCATTGTCAACTCTTTCCTTTGGCATCTTGCTTCCATGATCCCCATGTCCCTTTCCACGTGGTGCATTGTTGCCACGTGGGTAGGGATCAGCACGTCTAAACCCCCTTGCATTGGAGTTATTTCCACCTTTCATTTTTCCATAATTAGCCTAGGGAATTTTCTTTGTCCCAGTGGGCCTGACATTGTTATTCAAGAGAATCTTATTTTGTCTCTCAGCCACTTGCAGTAGGCTTATCAACTTATTGAAGGTTGTGATTCTTTTGTTGTCATAATCCAACTGATACTGGTTCGCTAGTATAAAAGCTGAATTAGGAAAGGTGGTAAGAGTCTTGTAGATCATATCATCTTCTGTGATTTCCCTTCCAGAGAAATTGAGACGTGCCTTTAAGCGCAATATGTCCTTGTTGAAGTCATTGACCTTTTTATAGTCAAGCAAGCGGATTCCATTCCACTGAATAGCTAGTTCTGGGAGTAAAGTGTCATGAATGTTCCCAAAACGTCCTTTAAGGGCATCCCACAGTGCTTTGGGTGTCTTCAACTGGAGATACTCCCAGCGTAGGCTAGGATCAATATGTCGCCTCAGAAAAATTAAGGCATCTGCTTTCACCTTATTAGATAGTTCATCATCTTTGGGATCAGTAATGGTGGCAGTGTAGTCTTTTGCCACAAAGGCAGTTTCCATATCGGAAACCCAACGATGGTACTCAAGTCCTTCTGAGTCCAAGATGTCAAACTCAGGTCGAGTTAGATCAGCCATCTACATAAAACAAGAGAGAAGAAATAAATTACGCAGTCATAAAGACATCCACGTGAATTATTTTCCAAAATATGAGTTAGATTTCAAGACCAAGATTCGTAATGGTCACATTTTTTCGATGCTATGTGAAAATACTTTATCACAGTAAGGGCTTGTCCGGTAACGTTTTTAAAAATGATTTTTCAAAAATCGATTTTGAAAATAAAAACGAGAAAACAAAATTGAATTTTTGAGATCCGAAAATGTGTCCGGTAGCTTATTCAGAAAGCAATTTTCAAAAACGAGAGAAGATGACAACTAGAGATGAGAGAGAGACTTGAGAAGAAGATAGCGACGTGAGAATATGAAAGAAGATAGCACGTTCTTTTTTTTCTTTGTTTTGGAAAATATATCTCCGTGTTTTCTAAACTATGAGAATGAAAATGTGAAAACGTCTATTTGTCGTTTTCCTGTTTTACGAGTAAAATAAAAAAATATTTTCAAAAAATATTTTTTACATTTTTGAAAACAGACCAACGAACGCATTTTCAAGCCATTTTCATTTTATAAAATGAAAAAGATGACTTGAAAACGTTACCGAACACCATCTAAGTGTTTGTATAATGCGCATGAATTTTCATTATCATGGCAAAATGGAATTTTATATGTTGTATTACAAAAATAACTATAACACATTTAATAATAAATAAAACATAGCATATATAAAAATAAACTACATTGCATGCTCAAATTTCACAAATATATACCAAAATATATGTTACACATAATGATAGCAATAATATATTATGCGTAAAATAAAAGATAAATAATAGCATAATATAAAGACATGCGTATGAATAATTATATAAGAGTAAATAAATTTCATAAAACATGCTCACAATTGCATAAATAATATATAACAAGATATAAATGGCATGTTCAAAAATAAAGTATAAACTATAGCATAATTAAAACATGCTTAAACATAATTATGTAAAACATAAATAACACAACATGCTTAAATATAATGATATAAAACATAAATATTAAGGCATGCTTAAAACAATCAAAATTATCTAATTAAACATGCTTAATAACAAAATAAAATAAAGGCATAAACAATATGGTATAAAGCATGCTTGGTTAAAAAAAAAAAAAAAAAAAAAAAACATACTTGATTTTGAGAAAATAAAACGATCCTAGCACACGCGCGTGTTGATGCAGGCGTGCGTAGCGATGTTTTTGGGCTTGAGAAAAACTGGGCCGCTTCCTCCTTTTTCAATCAGTGGGCCACAAGGCCTTATATTTTTTTTTTTTGGGCCGCAGGCCTACTTCTTTTGTTTGTTTGTTTTTTTTCTGCTGGGCTGCATAACACTCAAGGCCCTTTTTTTTTTTTTTTAACAATTGGGCCGAGTCAGCCTTTGTTTTTTTTCTTTCTGGGCCACAAGGACCTTTTTTTTTTCTGGGCCGCCCTTTTCTTTGGGTCGGTTCACTTTTTTTTTTTTTTTGGTTGTCAGTTAACTACGATATGGTGTTGGAAAATCTGGCAAACTCTGTCGGGGTTCTCGAGTTCTGGTTCTGTGAAGGGGAGAGGCCGGTGCATAGCGAGGTCTGGTTCTGATCTGGAAGTCTTCTGATCGAGATGGGTCTAGCTCGAGGGACGACGTGGCTGCAGGCGGCGAGTATGGGTCGATTGGAAACGAATGGAGGTCGTCGTATAGGTTGTCCGGTATCGGAATCTGCAAGGGTTCTCGTCTGGTATGTCGATTTGCAGAGATATCAGTGCGCTGGAGGCGGGTAGACGAGGTGATGGCCGCTAGCAACTGGTTTGCTAGGCGTGAGGTGTGCTGGAGACGCCGGGAACTGATCGACGCTGAGAGACGAGGCCGTTCTGGTCGATCGTGGATGTTGTGACGGTGGAGAGCGCCGGCTGTGAGCGTAGGTGAGGAGCAATGGTGGATCGCGTCGGCGGCGCTGATGAGGCGTTCGACTGGGCTGAGCAGGTGGGAGGCTGCTGCTGCTGTAGTTCGGAGATCCGGCAGTGGAGGCGGCGCGCTGAGTTGTGCGCAGGTGAGGCTGGTTCGGCGCAGCAGAGAGGTGGGTTCGCGCCGGTGGGCAGGCTGAAGGGCGGTGCGGTAGCGCCGGTGGAGATGCTGCTGTGACTGGGCTGCTAGGCTCGGTGGTGGGTTTAGGCAGCGAGCCTGTGCGTGCTTGGCCGGAGAGGCCTAGGGAAATTTTTTTTTTTTTTTTTTTTTTAGTGGCGGCAGAAGAGAAAAAGGGAAGAGAGTTTTTTTTTTTTCTCTTCTAGGGTTTGAGTTTTTTTTCAACAGAAAGAAGAAAGAAATTAGAAAATTATTTTTTCTTGGCTATTGGCTCTGAGCGTGCTGATAACGTGTAAAAGTAAATTGAGATTGGAATTGGTCTACTCATCTCATTTCATAACCCCTTTACATTAACTACTGATTGGTTCGTAATCCATGCTGATTGATGTTAATCGGTAATTGCTTGATTCCCTCTCCGTCAATCACTTTGACGAGGCACACAATATGTTTTTCCTTTAACAAGTTCATTATTATTCCCGGGAAACCTTTGGAATTGCGTTTGACTGACGTTGAGTCAAGCCCTTCCCTCTCTCTCTTGGTGGGTGCTATCGGTTAGTTTGATTCTCATTTCCTTTATCTCGTTTTTAATTTAGGTATTTATTGATCGGTTCTCTCTTATTTTAATTCAAATTAGGGGTTCTTTGTTTACGCTTTTTCTTATTTTTTGATTGAGATTCTTGTGCTTGATTGGTTTTCCTTGAAAAAGAGAGCAAATTTGATCTAATTTCGGAAATGGGTATTCCTTGGTCAATCGTTTTAGTCTTCAATTGTTGATTGTTCCATTCGGCATTGACATAAGGGTAGTTTAATTTACTTCAATTGTTATTGTAGTTTCGAAATTTTCGATTGTAAATTGGATATTGTACATCAGGCAATTGTTTTGTTTTGTTGGAAAAGCCAGAGTTTTGCAATATACATTTATGGGGAATGTGCAACTGTTACTGTATTACTGATGTAGTGGTACCTAGCTCTCTTGAAATTGGCAGGGGCACACCAGGGCACATCAAACCACGAGGGGTGGCTTCGAACTGGAGAAGTGGCCTTGGATGGTTTGATAGAGCGCGGCATATCTGATAGCATCCAAGAGAAGAATATAGCGTGTACCTCCCAAAATTATGAAACTGAAGTTGTGATCTGGTTAGTGACATATTACGAGTGAAAAAAAATGAAGTCTGCTTGTAGGAAAGCTGTGTTGTTTTCACTCCTCTTCGTGGTTCTATTTGGGTATGCTACAGCCGAGTCTGAAGAAGAGGTTTCACGGAAGTTGATATCTGCTCCGCACAAGAATGTGAGAACTAATGTTATAGATGGCACTGGTAATGAGAATACCTTAGGTTTTGAGGATATAAATAATGGGATCGGTGAGACAAAGGGCGGGAACAGCAAAGTCTCAATCTCCACTGTTGCATTATTTACGCTGGCAATGGCTGCTGCCACTGGTTTAGGTGTAGTGCCATTCTTCTTTGTGGAGCTTGATCCGCAATGGGCTGGACTCTGCGCGCAATGGAATGGCTGCTGGTGTGATGTTGGCTGCAAGCTTTGATCTTATACAGGAAGGGCAAGGTCATGGAGCAGGGAATTGGGTGGGGCTTTGGGATTCTAGCTGGGGGAACTTTTATTTTGCTTTGCAAGAAGGTATTGGCTTTTCCTTATCTTCTGTCTTTACATATCTGCCCCGTCCTTGACATTTAGTTGGTGCTTCCCATTTGTGATTTTGATTCTTGCTTTTTATCATAACCACATTGCCATTACATCTTGCAGAGAGATTTGTTATCCTATTTTAGTGCATACATGCATGTTAACTGGTAGTATAATCTAGTTATAATGAGAACATAGGCTTTCTAGGTGACACCTGTGATATCTCAATATCTGCTTGTCCAGAAAAGTCCATTGGCATGCCATTTCATGAATTATTTCATTTCTTTATGAGGGGACATACAGGTTGAAAATGATAAGATGTTCCAAGCTTTTTAAGTACAACTCCTATAAGTTTGTGAACTAACAAAATAATACCCTTGTAAATATATCTGCTTGTTTGTAGCTGTTCTATTTCTGGTATTTACTTGTACATGGTGCCAGTATATATCATGTTCCAATTATGGCTTACATCATTACATCTGGTTTCAGTTTCTCGAACAATATGGAGAGGTTAGTATGTTGGACATTAACGGTGCAGATGCAACTAAAGTAGTTCTTGTGATTGGAATAATGACTCTTCAAGTCTTCATTCATTTGGGAAGGGCTTTGGTGTTGGGGTTTCCTGATGCAGAACAGATGGCAGCCCAATTTGAAGAACAGTTGGATCGAGCTAAAAGAGAAAAACGAAAAGTGACTAGTAGACGCGAAATGGACTTTCGGAGTCCGATTGGGACGCACCTTACATTTCCGGAAAGGGAATCGCACCAGAAATCAAACTCGTGGCAAAGCCACGAACTGTGGCCTTTTCGGGCTTCCGGGGTCGTTTAGGGCCTCAAAACTGCATTTTTCTATTTTTTGGTGTTTTGGTTTTCCTTGTTATTTTCAGGTTGTTTTTGTTTTTACCCATGGGCTTTAGGGTTTCATTGTTAGTCGCCCTAGGGTTTATTTTCTTATAAATAAGCCGCCTTACGGCTGCAAACTGTATCTTTTATCTTTTATCAATAAAATTGAGATTATTCTCTCTTATCTCTGATGGACTCCAGAATCCTTTACTTAGGTTTATTGCAGGTAAACCTAGATATCAATCCGTCTGCGTCATTTCCTTTGCTGGTTCCAAGGGTTTCTCTCAGGGCCTTTTGGTAACTTTGGCTATTGCTGTTCACAATATACCAGAAATAGCTGTAAGGATTATATGATCAACATGAGAAGCTTCGTTTGAAATCCTTTAGAAAAAATAAAAAATATATGTTTTTTTTTTCCTCTTTTGGACTGAAAAAGAAAATGACAGCTCTCATTTGACAATTCCAATTTCCCGATGTTCTTCAAAGTACAAAAGCATCTACCACCAAAACCCTACACAATCTGAGCTGTGTACAACTATTTAAATCCTCTAAAGTTTTGGGGTTGTCCAGATTTCAAAATCCCCATATGGTTCTTAGTGTTTGGCTCCAAAACCAGTCTGGTTGCAAATAGTCTCTTTTGAGTCTGCGCAAGCGTGCCAGCACCGTGAGGTGCAGTTGTCGGGGAGTCCCTTGACCTGATTTCTTCTCAAACGCTGTGGACAAGGAAAGCACCAACCTCGTCACCGAGTCGATACTCAATATTGTAGATTGTGCAGAGCAATCACCGGGAAGTAGGAGAAAGCACGGTGTTTGCTAAAGCGTGACTTTAGCTTCGCTGGGTTGCTAGGGCGTTACCCTTGCTTCGCTAAGTTTCAACTAGGTTGAAGGTAGGTTTGCTCCGAAGAGGCTTTGGTAATCTGTGCGATTGATTGATTGAAGAGTTGTGTTGTCTCGTTGTATCGCTTTTAGCCTCTATATATAGGTTGCAAATTCACTTTCCAAACAGGAATGCAATTCTATATTTTAGGCCACAGTTATTGGCCTTAAATCAAATCAAAACTCTTAGAGCATCTTTAGCAGACTCTCTATTTTGGCTCCTTAGCTATTTGAGAGAACATGTTTAGCTTTTTATCTAATTTAGCAGCTGCACCAATCCTAAGTGACTTTCTATTATAACTTTTAGCTATCTCGCTCTTAAATATAGAGAGCGAGATGAGGCTCTCTATAATTTAAAACATTCATTTTGAGTTACTTTATGTAATTTATAAATACATTTAAACTAGGGGAAATGATCATTTACGCAATTTTAGGCACCAAATTGCCCACTTGCTCCACTAATATTTTTTTAACCTCATTTACCCAAAACACTCTAAGGGATTATTTCTCTAATACCCAATTAATTCTTTTTTTATTCTTTTTATTTTTTTTGGAGACTTTTTTGCCCTCTCCTTCTTTCTCACTTAGAGAGAGATCTCTCTCTCTCTCTCCCTCCCTCCATCCCTCCAGCAGGTCGCCCACGACGCCGGCTCTCGCCATCACCTCGCAGAAACTCGTCGTCGTGCTCTCCGCGGCCAGGCTCGACGCCAAGCCGACGGTCCTCGTCACTGAGAAGCTCGGCAAGGCTGAGTTGGACCTTCTAAACACTACTACAAAAAAAGCATTTAAGGACGTTCGAAAAACGTCTTTGAAAACTTTAGATGACACGCAAAAAAAACGTCATGTATCAAGGAGTCATTGTAAGTGCCTTTTAAGGACATTGGAAAAACGTCCTAAAATGTCTACTAGGACGCGTGAAAAGTGTCCTTGTATCTCTAGAAAACGTCATCTAATGTCTTCTAAGACGTTTAAAAAACGTCCTCTAATATCTATTAGGACATTCAAAAAATGTCCTCTAATGTTTACCATGACACTAGATAAGTGTCCTTAAATCTAAAAAACATGTCCTTGTATGTATTAGAGGACATCTAAATAATGTCGACATATATGAAAAACGTCCTCAAAACTTCCATATGAAACCCAAAAAAAAAATATATTGGCAACCAATGATCTATGAATGCCATATACCAACCAAAATTATATATTATTGACCAAAGTACTATTTGAATGATACCAAATACAAAATTCCTAGTAAGTTCCTATCTAGATCAATTTCCTCACGGCTGCACTACATCCAAGTTATCTTTGAACTGCAAAAACGATTAAAGAGGAGTATTACAAAATTTGTTAATGCTAGAAGTAATGCTAAAAAGAAGATAACATGCACAACTAATTCATAAGCATGAAGTACTGTCTTAAAAGAGTACATGTCCTAAACATTTTCTAACAACTAATAATTAATACTCGGAGCAAAAATGGTAAGAACTAACCTCACAAAATCTTCAAGCGGCTTAATGATAAAGATTATATGTAATCAGGAAATTTCAAGTGACCTATTAACCTGTGACAAGAAAACTGCAGATTTAGTCACCCAACATAAAAGGAAATACATTATCTCATTACAGATACTCCATTCTTCCACCACTTATAAAAGTTCAAGCTTGGAACACATGACAAGTAATAAGAAAGGATCATATTAGTCATGCTGAACACATGACAACTTGGCCTATACAAAGAGCTTATCCAAAGAAAAACAAATAGCTTAATACTTGGTTAATCATTGCATAGTGTAAAGACAAGAGCAGTAGGACTTTTCTGGACAGATAATATGAGCTCAAGATAGTTCAGACTTATGTGGTTATAGTTCTAAGTTCCAAAGCATATGTATAAGCATTTTTAAAGAAGAAACATGAAAAACAAGTTAAGTGATCAAAATACTGCATAAGAACAAACACACAGCGTTGACCATATTACTAATCAAATTACCAATTATGATCTTGAACTTACATATCTATGTGAATAGCATCCTTCTATACCCAATGCTGCTCATATTTTTCTCACCAAACCTGCTCAAACGTTAACAAGAAACCCAAATAAGGATGTTAATTTCAGCCTTGAAATTCAAATACCCAAAACACTAAGATGAAATGTCTAAGAAGCTTCTATCTTATCCAAGAACACAAATACATATAAGTAAAATGTCTAGAAACCCACTAAATAAAAGGTGAGATTCACATTTAAGAGAGAAGCCAGATGAAATATGCAAGCTATAAATTTAGATCTCAAGTTGAGAAACAAACCAATATTGCTGCACTAAGTACAAGTTAGGAACTGCAATCCCAACTGAGAAACAAACCAATATTGATGCACTAAGTACAAGCTAGAAACTGAGATCCGAATTGAGAAACAAACCAATGTTGGTGCACTAAGTATAAGCTAGAAACTATATCCAAATTAAGAAATAAGCCAACAAAATTATTTGTCTTTATTACCAAACTTGAACTAGCCTTCATGTATAATACTTAAATTAAACAACACACAATACAAGCATATAGACTAGAGAAATATGAGAATACCATGCAAGCTGCCAATATTTTCAGGGTGGGTAGAAATCCTTTGCTGGCTAATGGCATTATCCCTTTGCATAACCACTGTCTTTATTTCCTTGTTTTCTTCCTCACCAGAATTTTTTTACCACTACCCTGTTCAGGAACAAAAAAAGCCAAAGAAGGAATGCTAAATCACCACACAGAAAACTAAAAAAGCACAACTATAATAGCATCAATCACTAAACCCTAACCAAAATAATACAATTAAGGAGTTACAATAGCCATGGAAAACGTATTGAAAATATAGATTATACATACATTAGCCCATCGACATGAAAAAGGAAAAACTGTGCAATTTGGGAAACTAAATTAGTTACATGGAGAAGAATAGAAGGGTTACTTGGAACCATAATTGCTCAAATACCTGCAAACTTCAAAAAAAAACACAGAAAAAAATCAATTAGGTAGGAAACTTCATAGTATCTGAGAACTTCTTCCCAGGTTCACATAAGCAAGAACATACTATCAGATACCTCGCTTGTAAGTGTCAGATCTAACCCAGCTAATCTACTATAGGGCAGAGCCGGCCCTGGGATTTCCAGGGCTCTAGGCAGAAAAAAAAAATTGGGGCTCCCTACCTTTAAATATATTTTATAAAAATAAAAAATAAAAAATAAAAACTCTTCTGTACTCTCATTCACATTATCATTCTCTTGTACTTGTTCAGCATTTGCGTTGAAGTACATCCAGCTTGAAGCTTAACCAATGCCTCTCTCTTTTGCTTCTCTTTTCTTTTTTTAACCCCAGAAGGATACTTCCTAATCGGAGCCATCATAACCTATAAAAGATAAAATAGATATGGAAATTTTGATATAAACATATTGCCATATAATAAAAAATACCAATGTATCAAACCAACAAAACCATTTTCAATTCAAACTTACTGTCATAGTGCCATACAAATTATACAACACCATTATCTTATTATTAAACAAAGAAAAAAGCAAAGAAAAAAAAATTTCAATTAAAACTTTAAGATATGTTTACAATACCTTTGTAAACGGATGAATCATGAAGTTTCTAGTTTTTCATAATTGAGACCTTAATCAATGTGCCTTGTACTATTTTTTTTCTTTTCTTATATTGCTCGGTTCTCATATCTATGGTTCAGTTGCTCTTGGACCAATAAAGAGCAGCAGAGATGGAAATGAGAAAATAATAAACATATAATGAAGGTACAGAACAATGATCATAACTAGACAACCTAGAAATGAACTACATAACATTATTCTTATTAAGATTAGATCAGCACAAATGTACCAAGAGATACGAAGCACACTAGTAGCACAAACAATCAATTTGAAATTAAAGAATAAAGGAGAACCAGAAGCTTTCATCTCTTACATTCCTACAGACCCACTCACCAACCCAGTATCCAAACGCAAATTATCATCACCCAGTACCTAAACACAAATCATCATCACCCAGAATCCCAGATCTCAACCTTTCGTTTCTACCCAATTGAAGAACTAGAAGAGACATGGAATTCGAGAAAGAGAGAATTACCTGGAGAAATTTCTGGACGAATTTCGTGACTTTCGTCTGAAAGTGAGGAGAGAGATTTGGGAGAGCACTCAGAGTAGCAGTCGAGATCCTTTTCTTTTTTTTCTTCCCTGCACCTGCCAATACAAATACAACTGAAATTTTCCAAATTGCAAAGACTCCAGATTTTCTACAAGAAAATTCTGAAATTTTCAACAAGACACTGAAATCACTAACACTAAAACCCAGCTTGAATTTTCAACTTTGATTGACAAGTATTCTACTCCTCAGCTATTTTATGTCTTGATTTTGAATGGCAAGGAAGAAGATTAGGGTTTTCTGGGTGATGAGAGAACAGTGATGATGGATGCAACGAGGTGAGAAGAGTAGAGAAGTGCTGATTGATAGGACGAAATTCGGTGAAATATTTCCATTTGACGGGAAAATTTGATAATGAAAGTGAAATGGAAGGGTTTGTATCTAAGAAGGAACACAAAAATGGCTAAAGCAATTTGGGGGAAAATGAAAGATGAACGCGTGTGCATTGGATTGAATTCCTAGAAGGGGACTTTTCTATTATTTTTATTATTCAACTATTAAGGTTTTTGGGTATTGTGTGAATCGAACCCCACACCTGGAGGACGTCTAGACGCGCTAGACTTAAAGCAGCTTCTCCTGTTTTTGCTTTTGAAGAGGTAGTCATGAGTTGACGTCCTAACATTCATACAAGGACATTAAGTTTCAAAAAACGTCCTGGAAAAAATTAGTGGGTGTCCCGAATCATGTTTTCTGTAGTAGTGAAAGGAATCAACGACCGCCAGTATACGACTTCGACTTGCTTCTGTCTCTCTCGCCGGCAACTGATCATCACGAAAATCGCAACTTGATTATATCTCCGGTCCCGGGCTGCAACCGGAGTCGTTGCAATCGAAGTCAAATCAGTGTGAAGGCAAACGGTCAATCAGAATTGTTGCAAAATGACTGGAATTGTGGGCAAAATCGTCAACCGGAGTCGAAAATATTGGGGGGACAATAATCTTCCTATTGGGGGGCAATAATGTGTCTTGATTGTTATAAAGTCTCTATAATTGTGTTCAGTGATATTTTCCTTCGTGTTAAAGACTGCTTCTAATGTGTTTTGGTATTTCTGTTATATTATTGGGCGGCAATAATCTGTTTATTGCAGGGCAATAATATATTTGTTTTGTTATTTTTTGCATGAATATGGGTGATCCTTTTGTCGTTAGGTGCATTTATTCTTGTTAAGAGGGCACCCGGGAGGCCTAGGGTGAAGCGGTTCAAGTGAAGTGGAGAGTGTGAAAAAAAAGCCAATTCGTTGTGGACTTAAATTCACCAAGTATTGAATTTGAATACCTGTACTTTTGTAAACTAATTCAAAACCAAATTGAGTTACTTCTGACCATCTATAAAAAAATTATTGGGGGGCAATAAACTTTTTATGACCCCCCAATAAACCTAATTATGTTGGTTAATGAATATAACAACATTTTGTTGAAATGACCTGTAATAAATGAACCACAGTTAAGACATTATTGCGGGGCAATAATCTGTCTATTGCCTCCCAATAGACCACCCCAAAAATCACCAGTTTCTATCATTGACAGATTATTGTACTTTAATAAACTCAAAACAACATAAGACTTATCAAAACTCTAATTTCAATGATTAATTAACCACAGTTAAGAAATTATTGGGGGGTAATAATCTATCTATTGCACCCCCCCCCAATAGACCACAGTTTTGACGTCGTCCGAGACCTGCAAGCGAAGCCCAGACCCGATTCCTGCGTGGAGAGTTTCCCGAACATCTGACAACAAAACCGGTGAAGCCCAGAGGGGTTGGGATCGTGGAGTTGGATAGCGTCATCCTCGACGGTGGGATAGAGCGGCGGCGGTGGAGGCCGACCTCGACGGTGGAGTGGTGGGCGTGGTGGCTTATAGAGAGAGAGAGAGATATATATATATATATATATATATATATATATATATAGAGAGAGAGAGAGAGAGAGAGAGAGAGAGAGAGAGAGAGAGAGAGAGAGAGAGAGAGAGAGAGAGAAAGAGAGAGAGAGAGAGAGGAGAGAGAGTTATGAGTGTAATTTGTTAATTAAAATGAGGGCAATACTGTCAAACACTGTTACATTGGGTAAATGGGGTTAAAAAACTCTTTGTGGAGTAAGCGGGCAATTTTTGGGCTATAATTGGGTAAGTGGTCACAGCCCCTTTAAACTATTTAATATTCCTTTAAAAAATAGGATTAATTTCAGTTTACCCCCCTGAGGTTTGGGGGTGTCATCATTTCACCCCCTCTACTTTCAATTTTGAATTTTTACCCCCTAAACTTTCAAATTTCAATCAGCCGTGTCCCATTTCTACTATTTCGTCCAAATTAGACGTTAAATTTTACTTTTGAGGGCTAAAATGGTCATTTCAACATTAAAAAAATTTTAATTTTTTTTTCTCTTTCTTAGTTTTTTTTTATTTATTTTATTTTATTTTGTCTTCAACCTATACACCACAAGTTATAATAGGTTTATAAAAACAAAAAAATACTCTAGGTAGTTGAAAACGGCTCGCTGGTCTACGATATTTGTGACATATATCCGATAAAATGAAGAATTTATGACATATCCCCAATAAAGTGAATAAATATCTGTAAAAAATAATTTTACACTTTATCTGTAAATAAATATCTGTAAAAAATGATTTTACACAGATATTTCTTCATTTTATTGGGGATATACAGATATTTACAGATAAAGTGTAAAATCATTTTTTACATATATTTCTTCACTTTATTGGGGATATATCCTAAAATTCTTCACTTTATTAGAGATATATCACAAATATCGTAGACCAAAAATGATTTTACACAGATATTTCTTCACTTTATTGGGGATATACATATATTTATTTACAGATAAAGTGTAAAATTATTTTTTACAAATATTTCTTCACTTTATTGGGGATATATCCTAAAATTCTTCACTTTATCGGAGATATATCATAAATATCGTAGACCAGCGAGCGGCTTTCAACCACCTAGAGTATTTTTTTTGTTTTTATAAACCTATTATAACTTGTGGTGTATTGGTTGAAGACAAAATACAAAATTAAAAAAAAAAAAAAAAAAAAAAAAAAAAAAAAAAACCAAAAACAGAAAAAAAAAAAAAAAAAAAATTTAATTTTTTTTATGTTGAAATGACCATTTTAGCCCTCAAAAGTCAAACTTAACGTCCAATTTGGACAGAATATTAGAAATTGGACACGACTGATTGAAATTGGAAAGTTTAGGGGGTAAAAATTCAAAATTGAAAGTAGAGGGGGTGAAATGATGACACCCCCAAACCTCAGAGGGGTAAACTGAAATTAATCCAAATATGATTAGATGTATTTCTAAAATGGGTAGCCAAAATGACTTTTTAGCTATTTTAGCTAAAATTTGACTAAAAAATGGCTAGCATTGCTAAAGATGCTCTTAATAGTCTTGATAACTATCGTAGGCAATAATTAATAATTATCCTCTGTACGTGGCTAGAATATAGGCAAAGGTTAATTACCTCTTGGAGTCTTGAACATAATCTTCTTGGATGCAAACTGTTCGCTATGCATGTCTTAATTGCCTATATATCTTCACCAGGACTCATAATCCAAGTCCAACAATCTTTAATTGCATGGGGATGTATCTATATATATATATATATATATATATATGGACCACGTAATCTGAGCCATGTAGCTTTGCATAATTAACTTACATATATATCTTCTTGTTGACGTTCGCGAGCAAACTTAACTGCACAGCACCATGATTCCTTGCATCTTATTGGCAGCAAATAGTTGATGGGCCACCATGCCATTTCTTAATTGTCTCACCATGCATGAGCCATTATACATGATATATATTGCAATCAAGGATGTATGTTCCTGACCAGATTGTCCTACTTCCTTCCATCCACCTTAATTGCAACATGTGAGTAACCTTGATTCTTGCATGGCTTACGTACGTCCATGATCATTTCCTTGATAACCACAATCAAGCATGATTACATTCTTCTATATATGTCATTGCACATTAATTGCATGAGAAACTTGACTATCCGCATGGGCCACGTTATTGTTCTCTCTTACATAATCTTGGTAATCAAGCAAACAAATCACCATTAATTATTAAATATTTGATAATTAATAGTAAATCAAGGAATATTCAGATTTGCTTCAAAATTGTTTGGCCTTCAAGTAGGCTTTATTTAGCCCCTAAACAATATATTCCGAACTTGTAGAAAATATATAGCTTGGGTCACGGATCTTGGCCCTGATTTCTTCTAGTCCCTCGGGAAAAAATGTTAATATGGGTTCAACCACTTAGGTCATCTGGAATAGTGGAATGTCCATTAATGCAGATTTCGGATTGAGTCTTCATAAAACAATCATATCGGTTTGCAGAGCTGTAGTGCCATGAGCTATTATGTTATTTAAGGATTGAAAAGACACCAGCAATTCCAAGATATTTTGAAGACGGTGGCTGCCTTTTTTTTTTTTTTTTTTTTTTTTTTTTTTGGTTACAAAAAGTTTAGGTGAGAGCTTGGTTACGCTACACCACCATCGCCAGGGCACGCCTACAACCTCAACCCTGCAGGACTTACGGTGACACCTAACTGTCACACAGCCCACAGGTATGGATTTCCGCAGGTACTTACAGATCGCGAACCAACGAGGCCTGCTGGCAGCGGGGATCGAACTCGGGTGGGGGTTCCAGCACGAGGCCGCCCATGCCAACTGAGCCAAACCTCGTTGGCGACGGTGGCTGCCTTTTGTCTTGTCTTGTTCTTGGTTATTAGTGAAAGTGGAACCACCTAATGTAGATGTAGACGCTACTAACCCGAATTTTTTTTGGGGGGGGGGGGGGGGGAACGATCATGTAGACGTTGAGAAAAGAGAATAATATGCAATGCAGATTCAGAGAGCGTGATGAAGACAATCGTCTCTACTAAATGTACGTGATTCACGTTAACTTTATATATGTTTTTTTTCTTTTACATGAATTAATTGAGAAATTAGTCGTTGGATTATCTTACAATGATTAAGTGGAAAGATAATTAGACAGGTAAAAAAACCAAGTGTGTGCGGCTAATTCTTAAATCTTTTTGTTTGTTTGTTTCAACAGAGGTACTAAGTTACTAACCTTCATTCAAAATAGATTAAGGAGGGTGTATTCAATTCAGATTTTAAAAGACTTTGTTTGAATTTTTATAATCCATAAATTTACTTAATCCACGGATTGTTTAAATTCTATATGGATTCTGATTGATTCTAATAGATTAATTTACTAGTATTTGTTTAGATCTTAGAAATCTTTATGATGTTTTTGGTACGTTAATTTTTTTCTTCCTTCTTCTTTAATTAAGCAATGGATGTATGGATCCAACTATAATGCTATATCAACGACAAGAAAGTATGGAAATCTACCATTCTTTATGTTGTGTGTAATGATACATGAACAATAAGAGAAAACTAACCAGCCAAAATGTTACACAAAAAATAAAGTAGTAAACTAATGACATAATTGATTTCATATCTAATTTACAAAAGAATCATGTGTGTATGTATCATCTTAATTATACCATTGAAAGTGAGCTTAATTAGCTAGAAGGATTAAGGCTCTAGAGCCATAGTGATAAAAATAAAATAAAAAATTATCAGATGAGAGTAGAAACAGAGGAAGATAGTGAGAAAATAGGTCTAAGACAAAATGGATGAGTGTCACATATTGAGACTTGCTTCTTTTTTCTTTTTTTTTGTGGGTGAAGAGCTCATTCACTTTTTAGTGAGAAAAAATCCATCAAAATCTCGTAAAAGTGGTTGGATTGTTTTTGAGTTTTGATATGTATAAAAAGCACTATAAAATCCTCCAAAATCCAGCATTTAATGAAATCCTTAAAAATCCGTATACGTTTGAATATCAAATCCTTAAAAATCCGTATACTTTTGAATATCAGTAGATTTGAATGGATAATTTTAAATCTTAATTGAATATATCAAGATTTCAAAGAACCTTTTTTTTTTAAGGATTTGATTTTATTAGATATCAAAGCCATGAACAAACAGACCAGAGTCTAACAAAACTTACATAAGAAGAGCCGGAACAAACCGGATGTCCTATCTAATTCACACCTAAACTCATTTAAGTCTAAATGGTCGCTCGCTGAAACAGCAAGCTAACAAACTAAGCAAGAATAATCTCACTTCCTAAGGCAAAATCATTCATCTAGTCTAATCTGCCAGCACTCAATTGTGGTACACATATCAACTAGAAAACATCTAAGAAAGTATATAGAGATTACTCCCACTTGAGAAGGCTTGAAGTTCAGAATGTCTTGAAATTTTGTACCTTAAGCAAGTACCATTTCTTTCCCCTTAGGGTTAGAGCTAGTACTAGTTTCAGGCTCCTCAGCAGCTAACAACCTCGGCATCAGGTTTGTCTTTTTACTCTTTGTCTATTCAGGTTCACCGTCTTTCTTTTTTCATTTTCCTGTTGTTCCATAAGGTAGCTTATTCACACTTCCAACAGGGCGTCCTCTTTTTCTCTTTGGTTGATCACTATTGTTGGAAGGTCCCTCCAATAAACCCATAGTCACTGCATCCAAATTTTTCTTCCCAATAGCAAGACTTAAGCGTAATTTATTTGCCCTGTTTCGCCTTTGTCCTGTAATTGGATCTCCATTGAGTCTTGGCTCTCTCAATTCTCTAATTTGCACCTATCTTTGACGATGCATGGCCACCACGGATTAGGGAAGTAAAGCTTCCGGTATGCTATTTGCTATCTGGGCCTTGAAGATCAAGGTTTGATTGTTTACCACCACTCTATTGTTATTAGGGTTTTCCTGTCCCTGTAGTATTGCCAAGGCTGTGGGCTGCGCCACCGCTCCAACTGGTGTAGCACTATATTCTTCCAGATCCGGCCTTGAACAAGGAAGGACAACGTGGGTAACTAGGCCACAGGTACCACATCTGCCAAACAACTTATCGTATCGAAACTGCACCATGAATTAAACTTCATCTTCCACCCAGAAGTGGCGACGAAACAAGAGAGGCTTTGCATAGTCGATCTCGACCCTGATGCGCAGGACTCGGGTCCGGAAAGCCGGATGATCAAACTCCTTGAAATCTCCCAACGTCCTACCGATCAGGCGTATAATACGCTCAGACTTGAACGTCGGCGGTACCCCTTGCAGCGTCATCCAGTAGGATGATTTCTTCAGTGGTATCTCGCTAGCCGGACTGATACCGTCATACGGCGCTAGCGCTACAGAAGCCCTGTTGTTGCCCCACAGTCCACCTTTCCAAACCCTATCCACATCAGAGGGATATGTGAAAGTGAGCAGAACCCTGTCATCTTCTCCAACTTCTTCAATGCTCAGTCTGCCATTGATCCGCCATGCAGATCTGAACATGCCAAGGAAAGAGCGACGGGAGTATTCCCGTGTCGTGAGCAGCTTTTCCACCATGAAAGCTTCAGGTTGTCTCAGTCCTTTGGATGGACGCAGGTCCACCGATTTCTTGCCATCAGCCAACGCTAGGGAGGAGGCCAAGCGGGCAGCCATTGCATCAATTGCCATTGATGTGAGAGAGAGGCTACGTAGTCAAAAACCCTAACCCTAGTTTAGAGAGAAGAGGGCGGCTACGTCTTGATTTTCTACAAAAAATAGATGGATCCCGTGACAGACTTTGTGTCAACCAAGATTTTAAAGAACTTGAATACCCATAGACTTCTAAAATACAAAAAAAATCTTGTAGACTCTTAAATGAATAAACCCCTCCTAAGAGTGTTTGGATGAGGAAAAAAATGATGGAATTTAATGGAAAGTGGGGATTTCATAATTCCTAAAAGCCAATTCTCTCTTTTGGCATTATCAGATTGGAAATTTTAAATTTCTTTGTGGAAAAAAACGGAGGAATTCATTATTTAAATTCTACACTTCAATTTCCGTCAAAATAGATGTCATTTACGAATTCATTTGCAGTATTCAATTTTCATTTCCAAAATAAGGCTTTTTTCTATTTTATTTTTTTATTTGCTTTAAACTTTCTTAATTTATTATACATTTCAAATCCAAAAAATATAACCAAACAATAGAAAGAACCATAAACAAATACTTCTTCACCACTACGAAAAAAGAAGTATTTATTTATGGTTATATATCACTTCAAGCAATTATCACAAGTGACACGAAGCCTCTATCAAATAGGAAGATGTGAACGGATAAAATGTATCACAATATCTGTATGTAAGACAAAAGTTCTTAATTGTCTTATAGAAAAACAAATTTCTGGAAGACTTTCCGGTGTGGCATCTAAAGTGTAAACTTAAAAACAGCATCAACGTCATTGTATGTGTCAAACTTTAAGAAGGTTGACAAATTATGCCCCAAAGTACAAGCATAAGCACCTTGTCATATATCCCAATATTCTGATTAATAAAGCTTATACACAAGATTAAACTATCTACTCCCACAAAGAAAAAGCTTAAACAATCTATAATCTAGATCTTAATTTTGCTACTTAGTGTGAAAGGCAATCACTTGGAGGCATAAAATTCAAGTAAACGTGGGTTTTCTCCTTTTAGACATTAGAAACGAGTTTTATAAGCAAAGAACAAAGATCCAATTGGTCACCCCACCCGGAAGCACTTTAAAAAAAGGGAAAATGATCATTTACTCAATTTTTGGGTTAATTAACTCCACTTACCCAAATATTCTAAGAGATCATTTCTCTAATACCAAATTAATTATTTTTTATTCCTTTTTATTTATTTTTGGGACAATTTTGCCCTCTCCTTCTTTGTCACTTAGAGAGAGAAGTCATCAGAGACCTTGCCGGATTCCAGTGACCAGTGGCCTGCTGCGAACTCCGGCGACCGGAATCCGAAATCCGGCTACCGGACTGGTGACCGGATTCTGGCGTCTGAATGTATTGCCCCCTAATAATACCCAGTAACCATATTACCCCCCCCCCAATAATCATATTATTGCCACAAGTGAATTGCATAAACTCCCAAATCCAAAATGAATACACTACAGACACAATTGATCAATTTATATGTTCACTTTTTTTTTTTCTTCCCCATTCTGGGAGCTCACAGTTTACCCAAAAAAAAAAAAACAATTGGACACCCAGAATTTGCTCTGGGCACCCGCCGGAAATCCGATTCAAAACGTCTTGTCGCTCTGCATCTGTCCGTCCGCTGGAGAGAGAGAGAGAGAGAGAGAGAGAGAGTGCAGAAACAGTATAGATTGGAGAGAGAATTCGATTCATCGCCGTGCCGGACTCGAGAACAACGTCGAGTAGGGGCTGGAGGTGGAGATTGATAGCAGGCTTGATCAAGGTCTGCGTCGAGCATCTGTAGAATCGTGCCGGAGTGGAGCAGAAACAGGTTTTCCAGCGGTCTGGGTTGTAGTCTTGTGAGCTGGCTGCGTCGAGTTCTGGTCTGGAGTTGGATTTCCGGCGTAATTCCATCGACGTTGGAGAGAGAGGGAGAGAGAGAGAATATTTATTAATTAAAATGAGGGCAATACTGTCAATAGATGTTAGATTGAGTAAATGGGAGTAAAAAACTCTTAGTGAAGTAAGTGGACAATTTTTAGGCTAAAATTGGGTAAGTGGTCACGGCCCCTTAAAAAAATGAAGGGTATTTGGTACCCTCCAAAGGGTCAAATAAAAGTCAACTCCACCCCCCCCCCCCCCCCCAAATTTCATTGTCTCACTCACACTAACTCTCACGCCAAGAAGATTCAAAGCTAAGCTGTAAAGACCCGGCCCAAAATTTAAACCAAAGCAAGTAAGAAATTTAATATAACAAGATTTCCGACCAAACTACAAAAAGTACTCCAAATAGTACTTACAAGCCAAATCAATATGGTTTTGTTTTTTACAAAAGAAAACGATAAAAAAATCCTGCTCTCGACTATACTCAGCCCAAACTCTTCTCAATAGAAATCTAATATGACCTGCAAACACAAATAAACGAGTAGTGAGCAAAAACACGCTCAGTGAATGACTCGAATGATAAAGAAACAATCTCAATATCCAATGCAGCAACAAAATTCACACACTTTCCAAATACGCACTTTAATAAGCAAAACCATCCCACAACATAACACCTAACTGTAATCGGTTAGTAATCAAACACTCCCACTTGAAGCATGATCAACACAATGATCAAAACAATTCACCGAAAGAAACCAAGCTGCCACTGCCAGCTCATAAATTAATTCGAGATGCCACTGCATACCATAGTTTATCATATGGAAATGCCACTGCAAACCCGTTAACTAAAATAATAATAGGAATGCCACTACAAACCTGTTAGCTAAAATTGTTACCACAACCCAGGGTTACCACAACTCAAATGATCGTGCCACACATGGTCATGTCATAATAGTAATGTGCACATTGCCAGTACCACTCTCCTAGTGGCTAGAGGATTCTAAAATAATATATAATTTTATTGCTCCCACCGCACAAACTGGGAAATCAATTGCAGAGATCGTTCCACCACTATCGTCGAAAACCGATCACCACTCATGTACTCAAATAGCAACAGAACGCTAGTAAACACTAAGCAAGAGACTTTAACGTACAAATATAGTAAACAAAATCCTGAAGCAATAGACTTTAATAGAAAACCACTATTTCCACGTCTATAGCTAGTTATTACAAATACTAATGACAAGAGATAACAAAGATGAAACATGAAATCAGAAGATTGATGACAAACTAAAAGTAGATAGAAAAGAAGTATTCTGAAAATAATTAAAGTAGTAAGCCTCAACTGTAGTGACCAAGTACTGAAAGTAGGAGCAGCAAAAGCTACCTTTGCTAATTTTAAATCAGAGGAATAATAGGCTGAAAACTCAACCCAACAGAACCAAAATAATTCTTTTAAACTAATAGGGAGTCTGCAATCAAACTCTCGGGCATACAAAGAGAAGTGACTTTCTTTTAACCTCTGGTGCTAATTTAAAATTTGTCATTTGCAAAACAGACAAGATTTAGCAGAGAGCCTAACCTCTCAAGAATAAGTGCCTGAAGAAAAACAAAACAGGGTTCACTGAGCACTTGCTTACTCTTGCTAGTCAAAAGATAACATCTGGGAAACTTACAGTCAAAACTAACAAAACTGAACCAGTCCCAATCCAATGTCACATAACAAAGACTAAACTATATGACAGTAAGTCTCACAACTAGAGACCGTGCTATCAATCAAAGTAAAATCAACAAGAACATAATAACAAGTACACTACTTCAGAGAAGATAGAAAGCACTCACACAACACAAAACAACAGATAATAATTGAATCAGTACAAGTTCAAGACTGATTTCAAAAGCTAAAAATAAACCCAAGAGCTCCTTTAACAATCATTATACTGAAACCAAAACCCAAAACCGTTCAATTGATACAGAGCATAAACAACATAGTACCAATACAATATAACTGATAAGCATCATATAAAGAGCACCCAAACTAAAAATCAACAACCTCAGTAAGTTCACATAACATCATACACACAACATAACCCTTTATCAAAACCAAACTCTCACATGCCATGTCAACAGCCGCAAGGCAGTGGATATAATGAAAATAAAACAATTAACAAAGTAGAGAAGTCACTCACCGTAACGCAAGGCAAACGTAGAGAGTAAACAACCCAAAACAAAGCCCTCCACTTCCGAAACTTTCTCCCCTTTTGCCTTTCTACAAATCTGATCAAAACCAGAAAACCCAACTCTCAAAAGCTCATCTTTGCTTCTTAAAATCAATCTAAACCCTCTAGCTTCTCTCCCCTCAAAAGCAAACGACCCAATTCATAGCCTTTGACCAAAACTCTCCAAACTCTCTTCTCTCTCTCTCTCTCTCTCTCTCGCTCTGGCTCTGGCTCTGATTCTTCTTTCTTGCTTTCTTTCTTTTTTTCTTCTTCTTCTCTTTTTCTTTTTGTTTTCTTCTTCTTCTCTTCTCCTCTCCCTTTTCCCGTCTCCTCCTCCCTCCTTTAGTCAGCCACTGCCCCCTTCTTATCTTCCCAAAATAAAAGACAACCATATAACCATAACAATAAAATAGAACAACTAACTAATAGATGTTGAGTCACAAATTACTTAAGCAATTGTGCCCCATAATTATGAAAATTGATTTGTCTTCCATGCTATTTTACCTTTTTTAATCCATTTCCTTTTAATTGTAGGAAACCTTGCATTGAGAATAAAATGACTATTTGAGGCTTGAAATGTGGAGATTTGAAGCTAGGGGAAGAAGACACGGAGATTGGAAGAAAATTGCAAATCGACTTTTCCTGCGAGCCGCCACTCATGGAGGGTCTTTTCTCCAGCAAAGGAGGACCATGGTGGTGAGAATCTCTCATCACTTGAAATTCAAATATCTCCCTACACCTTGTCCTTTTATCACCTTGCCAATTTGGGACCATTTGGGGGACAATGGTGTAAGAGCATCTCTTGCACACTTAGGGACCAAAGATGACACACCTAGCTGATCAAAAAGAGGCCAAAGACCAATTATTCAGAATTCTTGACTCCATTCAATCATCTTCATCCTATCCAAGATCCATTTTTCTCTCTAGAGAAGACACCACCATTTACACCACTAAAACCACCATCTCCACTTCTAAAACCTCCATTTCCACCACTACAACCTTCATTTCCTCCACCATTCAACACCACAACTCATCTTAGAAATCCCAAATTTCACTATTCTTACCAATATCAAGAGCTTGGAGCAAGGAGAAGGAGGTGACTACCACCATATCATGTTCTTGGAGACCCATCTCCACCACCTCTTTCGGCATCATCAATAGTCACCATTTACTCTCTATCTCTTTATGTATTTGATGTTTAATAGAATGTTGAAGCTTGTGTATCTAGCTATGTGTGAGTAGTGAACTAGTTGGGGCTAGGGTTGAAAGCCCTAGCCAAACTTGGTTGGATTGATGCTTTTGTTTATAAATTGATGCAAATTCATGTTGTCATTCTCACATGCTAAGTCAATAGTTGAATGCATTACTTAGACTTAATCAATTTGAGTTATGTGTTTGCCATGACATGAAGTTTTTCCTAGAGATTGATTACCTTTAGGTAAAAAGGGAGCATGAAAGCACACCATGTGTGCATGTGAGGGTAGTGAGCTAAAATCACCTAGAGATAGGATTAGTTTGCTTGCTTGGGTACCTAAACTCTAAGCTTTATGCATTTAGGGGCAAATGATTGAGACCTATCCGGTAATTGAATTTGTCTCTAGGTAGTTAGCTCTAGACTTATCCGGTTAGAGTTAATAAAATGAAAGGGGTTTAAGCCTTAGTAGTCCTATCCGGATGCTAAGAGGGTAGTTGGACAATTAACTTTGCATCATTCATATTCAATTGCTTTAATGCTTGCAAGGGAGGCAAAAGGTGAAACCCGATGCCCTAACTCCCATCCATTTGATAACAACTTGTTTTGTTTAGGTTAGTTTATATTACTTGCTTTCATTGTTTCAATTTGAATAGAAACCAATTTCAAAATCAAAATCAAATCTCTACACACCATCTTGCACATACTCACCATGAACTTTGGTTTACTTGTGAGCCTTTGTTTGTGATTGTATATTTGCATATTCTTCTAGTTTTTCCTTAGGTTTTCCCTAGCTAGGAAAGGATTTACCAATCCTCGTGGGTTTGACATCCTTACTTAATCCCCTATTCTATAACTTGTACCTCTTGCACTTGAGGGTGGCTTTAATGCTAACAATAGACAATTAAATATCTATTTATATATATATATATATATATATACCATAATAGAAAGAAGAAGAATAAGAAATAAATAAATAAAAGATCTAGCTCAAAGACAATAAATCAAAATCGGGTGCGGGATATCACATAAGCAATCAGAAAGAGATACACAGAGAAGTAGGAGACCCCAAGTTTCTCCATCAAGCTCTTATCTTTTCAGCTTTCACCATCGGATTAAATTTTCTAAACTAACCTGTCAAATATATGCCTTCTTCTACCAACCAGCCAAACCATGATGATAGCCAAAGCCACAGTTAGTCTCAAAGATTATAATAAGGTCATCACATGACGACAGCCAAGTACCACGACGCTTTAAGCTTCTCACTGTCTCGACGGTGGAGAGAGAGAGAATATTTGTTAATTAAAATGAGGGCAATAATGTCCATAAATGTTAGATTGGATAAATGAGAGTAAAAAACTCTTAGTGGAGTAAGTTGACAACTTTTAGGGTAAAATTGGGTAAGTGGTCACGGCATCTTAAAAAAATGGTGGTATTTGGTACCCTCCAAAAGGGTCAAAGCAAAGTCAACTCATCCCCCACCCCCCTCTCCCCGAGCATCTGTCAGATCGTGCCGGATTGGAGCAGAAACAGGTTTTCTGGAGGTCTAGGTTGTAGTCCTGTGAGCTGGCGGTGTTGAGTTCTGGTCTGGAGTCGGATTTCCGGCGTAATTCAATTGACGGTGGAGAGAGAGAGAGTATTTGTTAATTAAAATGAGGGCAATACTATCAATAAATGTTAGATTGGGTAAATGGGAGTAACTCTTGGTGGAGTAAGTGGACAATTTTTAGGCTAAAATTGGGTAAGTAGGTCACGGCCCCTTTAAAAAATGGCGGGTATTTTGTACCCTCTAAAGGGTCAAAGAAAAGTAAACTCCCCCCCCCCCCAAAAAAAAAATTTCATTGTCTCACTCTCACTAACTCTCACGCCAAGAAGATTCAAAGCTAAGCAGTCAGAAAGAGACACATAGAGAAGTAGGAGACCCCAAGTTTCTCCATCAAGCTCTTATCTTTTCAGCTTTCACTATTGGATTAAATTTTCTAAACTAACCTGTCAAATATATGCCTTCTTCTACCAACCCGCCAAACCATGACGATAGCCAAAGCCACAGTTAGTCTCAAAGATTATAATAAGGTCATCACATGACGACAACCAAGTACCACGACGCTTTAAGCCTCTCACTGTCTCGACTGTGGAGAGAGAGAGAGAGAGAGAGAGAGTATTTGTTAATTAAAATGAGGGCAATAATGTCAATAAATGTTAGATTGGGTAAATGAGAGTAAAAAACTCTTAGTGGAGTTAGTGAACAATTTTTATGGTAAAATTGGGTAAGTGGTCACGGCCCCTTAAAAAAAAGGCGGGTATTTGATACCCTCCAAAAGGGTCAAAGAAAAGTCAACTCCCCCCCCCCCCCCCGAGCATCTGTCGGATCGTGCTTGAGTGGAGCATAAACAGGTTTTCCCTCAGTCTGGGTTTTAGTCCTGTGAGCTGGCGACGTCGAGTTCTGGTCTGCAGTCGGATTTCCGGCGTAATTCCATCGACAGTGGAGAGAGAGAGAGAGAGAATTTGTTAATTAAAATGAGGGCAATACTGTCAATAGATGTTAGATTGGGTAAATGGGAGTAAAAAACTCTTAGTGGAGTAAGTGGACAATTTTTAGGCTAAAATTGGATAAGTGGTCACGGCCCCTTAAAAGAATGGTGGGTATTTGGTACCCTCCAAATGGTCAAAGAAAAGTAAACACCCCCCCACCCTAAATTTCATTGTCTCACTCTCACTAACTCTCATGCCAAGAAGATTCAAAGCTAAGCAGTCAGAAAGAGACACACAGAGAAGTAGGAGACCCCAAGTTTCTCCATCAAGCTCTTATCTTTTCAGCTTTCACTATCGGATTAAATTGTCTAAATTAACTTGTCAAATATATGCCTTCTTCTACCAACCAGCCAAAGCCACAGTTAGTCTCAGAGATTATAATATGGTCATCACATGACGACAGCCAAGTACCACGACGCTTTAAGCCTCTCACTGTCTCGACCGTGGAAAGAGAGAGAGAGTATTCGTTAATTAAAATGAGGGCAATACTGTTAATAAATGTTAGATTTGGTAAATGAGAGTAAAAAAATCTTAGTGGAGTAAGTGGACAATTTTTAGGCTAAAATTGGGTAAGTGGTCACGGCCCCCTTAAAAAAATGGCGGGTATTTGGTACCCTCCAAAAGGGTCAAAGAAAAGTCAACTCCCCCCCCCCTTGGAGCATCTGTCAGATAGTGTCGGAGTGGAGCAGAAACAGGTTTTCCTGCGGTCTGGGTTGTAGTCCTGTGAGCTGGCGACGTCGAGTTCTGGTCTGGAGTCGGATTTCCGGCATAATTCCATTGACGATGGAGAGAGAGAGAGAGTATTTGTTAATTAAAATGAGGGCAATATTGTCAATATATGTTAGATTGGGTAAATGGGAGTAAAAAACTCTTAGTGGAGTAAGTGGACAATTTTTAGGCTAAAATTAGGTAAGAGGTCACGATCCCTTAAAAAAATAGCCGGTATTTGGTCCCCCCCCCCCCCTAAATTTCATTGTCTCACTCTCACTAACTCTTACGCCAAGAAGATTCAAAGCTAAGCAATCAGAAAGAGACACACAGAGAAGTAGGAGGCCCCAAGTTTCTCCATCAAGCTCTTATCTTTTTAGCTTTCACTATTGGATTTAATTTGCTAAACTAACCTGTCAAATATATGCCTTCTTCTACCAACCAGCCAAACCATGACGATAGCCAAAGCCATAGTAAGTCTCAGAGATTATAATAAGGTCATCACATGACGATGGCCAAGTACCACGACGCTTTAAGCCTCTCACTTGAGTTCTGCAAAAACTCACGCAACTAGTCTCAAAGTCCACATCTTTAACTCAAAAGGTATCACTTTGCTTTCGAAATCTTTGAAAAGTTTCAAACTTTACGCCTTTTTTTTTCCTTTGTTGATTGATTGATTTCATTCTGTTGCTGAAGATTGGTTGTTTTTTATTGTTAGAATGTTGAGACTGAGATTTTGGGGTTGCCTCATTGGTCTGGCTTGTTCTTGCTTCTTCCTAGTTGCGGTTGCACAAATTACTAATCCTTCTGAAGGTGAGTTTTTGATACTTGGTTTTAGGGCTGTCACTCGGTCGGTTCGAATCGGTTATAGATATTTCCAACTTCAAAGCCAAAGCTTTCGGTTTCAAAATTGAGCTACCAATTACCAATCAAAATTTCGGTTTTTAATCATATCTACCAAATTCAGTATTTCGGTTTTTGGTATTACCAATTTTAGAACAACTAATTCTTTGTAATATAAATTAGAATGAACAAAATTATGTTTTTCAATTTTATAACCGTAAATTTCGTATTCATCTACTAATCATAGCTTTCTTTTATATATATGACATCAAATTTTATCTATTTTCAATAAAACTTGGTTATTTAACCATCTTGGACTATGTTACTCAAAATACATGTACTATTAATTATGTAGTAGATTGAGTAATGTTCATACTATTATGAAAACTTTTATGTTTATTTCTTAATATACATGTATGTGTATTGAAAATCATGGTATATAAAGCTAATATTTAGATAATCGGTAGATTCGGTATTTACCAAAACCAAACCAACTTTTTCGTTAATTTTCAATTTTGGTTTTATCGGTCTCGGTTACCAAAAAGTCGGTTTACCAAACCCAAAGTATCTGTTGGTATTCGGTCGGTTTGATAATTACCAAACCAAGTGGCAGCCCTACTTGGTTGCTAAACCCAATTTGAGTATGACCCAATTGGTTTACTGTTACATAGGATTTTTGGGTTAGTTGTGGTGGGAATTGGATTATGAGTTGTGCCCATTTGCAGTGGATGCATTGAGAGCAGTGAAGGGTAGTTTGATTGATTCGAGGAAGCATTTGAGGAATTGGGACAAAGGGGATCCATGTAACGCGAATTGGACCGGAGTTTTGTGTTCTGGTGATGTTGGGACTGATGGATACTTGCATGTTCAAGAGCTGTATGTGTTCTTGTTTCAATAACTTGTTTCGACTTGTTCAGTTTAGTGTTGTTCATAAATTGGTTTTGTTAATCTAGCTGGATGTTGTTATGTAATTACTTGTTCTTAGGAGTTAAGTTAGGCTAACTAGGTAGTTTAACAAATTTGATGCAGGCAACTGCTGAGTATGAATCTCTCAGGAACTTTAGCGCCTAAGCTTGGCAAACTATCTCAACTTCTGATATTGTGAGTCATGTCATCTCGTTTGATCTCTGATTACATTGTTTAGTTGGTTCTTCCTGATTATCTTTCCAGCGATATTGCTAACCTCTTTGTCTTTTGTTTTTTGCCCTTCTCGAAGAGATTTCATGTGGAATAACTTAAGTGGGACTATACCGAAGGAGATAGGAAACATTACGTCCTTGAAACTCTTGTAAGTTGAGTTCATGTTCTATTTTCAATGTATTTTCATGCATCTTTGTAATATCTCCGTCTGATTCCTCTTGTAAGTCCTTTATATGCTGATTGAGACTTGTTTGATTAATATGAAATGGTAAAGGGAAGATTTTTTTTTTTTTTTGAAATAAGGGCCGGTGCGGCTGCCCTCAAGCCTTTCATTAATGAAACTGCAGAATACAATGGGGGAACATGGTGCCTAAACCCCAAGTTACAATAAGCATTGAGAGAACAGCCCGAATAATAACAGGAGTCTCCACCAGACCTGTGTATTCTAACATACAGCAATTAGCTATGAGTGCACTACTGGCTACTCTATTCGCTTTGACAAGGCGGTAACATAACAGAAATATAACTCTATCATGAAGAAGCATCATTACAAATAGCATAGCTTTCCAACTATGTTGCTGCACGGAAATAAATCCGGCGACACTTGGTTTCATCCTGCTACTAAGAGGATTCGTCCATTTGACGAAGCAGTCAGAACGTCTCCTCATCAGGCCAGACAAGGCACACAGGCTTGTAGCCTAACTCGCCCTACCAAATGAAAATAGAGACTTATTCCAACCATGAAAACTGAAAAAATAAAATAAAACAAAACACTAAGACCAACAACTGCCCAAGACTGAGCCAAACAGTGGGCCCAGGCCCAAGCACTACTCAAGGAAGCAAGGAGACCCTGCCGGCCCACTGGACAAGCCCAGCCCAATTCTTGCACCACCCCTCATGCCGCACCGGCACCGCCATCTCCGTCCGAACTCCCCCACCATCACACCACCACCTCCCTTGCCCCAGCGAGAAGCCTCCCCCATCATGACCGTTGACCCACCACGATCCGAACTCAGTTGACCATAAGATCTGAACCAAAGCAAGTTAAAAAGATGATATGTTCAGTACCGTGTTTAAGAAGATATGTTCTGTAACTTTATGGCCATCTTGAAAAGGCTGTGAATTGCTGGATATTGGTCTTAGGTCTATGAATATAGATTTCTGTGATAAGGTACGAACTCTCTCAGTAGTTTCCATGATGCATTGTGTTTTCAGGCTCTTGAATGGAAACAAACTATCGGGTTCCTTGCCTGATGAGCTCGGTTCTCTTGAAAATCTACATAGACTACAAGTTGACGAGAACCATCTTTCAGGTTCAATACCAAAATCATTTCTTAACTTGCGCGGCTTAAAACACCTGTAAGTACATTTTCAATCTCAATGCGTACGTCTTCAAGTTGGCTAGTACTGTTTTATATTTCAAATGTGTGAAAAGGTCCTTGTATGTTCCTTTTGCAGCCATATGAACAACAACTCCTTCAGCGGCCAAATTCCATCTGAGATTTCTGAAATACCCGCTCTTCTTCATGTGTGAGTTTTCATAGCGTCTTATATTATTATGTAATGTCATTACCTTATTGGGATGTTGTTCTGTACGTATTAATACTTGTTGATCACTAAGACATGCACAAACGCTTACAGGCTCTTGGATAATAATAACTTATCTGGATATCTTCCACCAGACTTCTCCAACATACCAGAGTTGCGCATACTGTACGTCCTGATCCCACTGATCAGTGTTAATTGCTAATTTGGATTAACAACCAGACTCTTGTTTCCTTTCATACGATCTTAATTGGCAATTTGAACTTTCATGACTGTACGTAGCAATGTTTTGATCAGGATTTCAACCTACTGAATCTTCCCTTGATCGGAAATCTTAACTACAAATGCTTTATTGATGCTTCTTAAATTTTTTATTTTTTATTTTACATCTTTTGTGTAGTCAACTCGATAACAACAACTTCACGGGAACTGAGATTCCAGCTACATATGGAACCCTTTCCGGATTGGCAAAGTTGTAAGTTTGATTATAAGTATCTTCGTCTTGTGCTCTTTTTCTTTTTCTCTAAATATGGATGATAAAGAGCATAGTTGATGCACTATGAGTCAGATGCTAAAGAAACAAATGACTGCTTTCATTAGGAAATTTGCAAAAATTTGGTCTTATATCCTTTTTTGCTATATTAAGAATATAGCTGTTTACTGCTTATCCATGTTGGATATATTTTCTTGGATAGATTGCTTAAACCTTTTTTTATTTTCCTCTTTTTGATTTGGCAGAAGTCTCAGGAACTGCAGTTTGCAGGGAGCAATTCCTGATCTTAGCCGGATACGTAACCTCAGTTATCTGTAAGTATCTTTCTGTATTAGGCATCTTTCTTGACACTATGATCCAATTATTACGCTTCTGTTTATGTTTCTATCATCTAACTTTTACTGGGTTCATGTCACAGAGATCTAAGCTGGAATCATCTTGCTGGACCGATACCATCACATGGGCTTTCTGACAAAATGACAACAATGTATGTAAATGGCCCAAGTAAACTTGTAATTTGTTCTATTGATATATCACATTGCTTCATCCGTAATTTTCAATGAAGTGAAACATGAACATTACTATATTTACTATTTGTTACTAATCAGATCTATTAAGAACTTATCCTGTAAACATTACTTGCAGTGTTCTGTCAGATAATCATCTTAGCGGATCTATTCCTGAAAGTTTCTCTCATTTTCCTCGTCTTCAGAAATTGTGAGCATCAATTTACTTTGATAAATTTTGATTTCCAATTATAGAATACATGACACATTTAATATTTAAAATACCTTTATATATGACTCTTCATCATTCAAGCATTATGCTCTTATGATTCTACTGGATAATATGCTACTAAGCTTCTATGCACACTGGATCTGATATTCTTTTTATTTATATCACAGGTCGCTCAAAAATAATCAGTTGAACGGTTCTGTCCCTGCTATATGGAGGAACATATCTTTTAGTACAAGAGCTAGACTTTCATTGTAAATACCTTTACCAAACTGAAGCATAAATTAATTAATTCTATTTGATTTCTTGGAGTTCCTACCAATAAATTCTTTTTTTTTTTTTAAAAAAGCAAAGAAGAAGTTTAATGCGGCATTTAGAGCATATGTTTAGATTGAACTTATTTATTTGTTAGCTGAATGTTGCAGTGATCTCCGGAACAATTCACTCTCTAACATATTGGGAGAGCTGCATCCTCCAGCAAATGTCACCTTGAGGTATGTTTCTAAATGAATCGACTTTTATACAACCCCTTATTTTTAGAGTTATTTCTAATATATACTTATGTAAGTTGTATAAAAACAAGGAAGAAAAGAGTACCTGGATCTTAACGATTTTGTTACAGACTGTCTGTAGTCTGGACGTTTTATTTATGTCAGTTCAGTTAAATGTCAAAAATCTTATAGATACGCAGCTTGATTGATTAGTTATAGAAAGAGTGATGTGTGATAGAATCGTACGCAAATTAAGAGTGTGAATGGTTAAGTTTATATACATTAATACATACAATACTAAATTCTTTATTTTCTGAAATATAATCTACATGAACGGTGCTTTTGGTTTATTTTCAACTCAGCTGCCTATAACTAGAATGTTAGTCCTCCTCCTTTCTAATGGAATCTATGGTGAATGTTATGCTTGCTTTCACGTTACATAGTGGTTAACTTTCCCATCACTTGTGTCTGATGAAAATTATCAGTTTCTGTACATTGTTTTACTTCTATAAATTCAAATACTTGTCTTTTATTAGGCTTGAAGGAAATCCTATTTGCAAGAATTCTAGCATAGAAAATATAAGCCCGTTCTGTCAATCTGAAGCGAGCGATGGGATCCCCAAAGATTCAATAAATTCAACTCAACAGATGACCTGCCTTATTCAGGAATGTCCAGATTTCTATGAATATGTTCCATCTTCCCCTGTGCCATGCTTTTGTGCATCACCTATTATAGTTGAATATCGTCTGAAAAGCCCGAGCTTTTCTTACTTTGGTCCATATATACAGCAGTTTGAAGAGTATATAACTAGGTCTCTAAAATTGGAGATTTACCAGCTATCAATTAGTTCCTTTGTCTGGGAAGAAGGGCCTCGTTTACAGATGCAGTTGAAGTTCTTCCCTGTGTTTGGTGCTTCACACTCGTATGTATTAAATGCAAGTGAGGTTCTGCGAATTAGAGGCATCTTTACATCATGGGAATTTCCTCAGAATCAATTCTTTGGACCATATGAGCTACTCGACTTCAAACTGCTGGGACCTTATTCAGATAGTATGTATTTTACCTGATCATCTTTTTCAAGTCATGTGATTTTTGTGTATAAGTTGTGAAATGATGCTGTATTTGCTATAAGCTCTTCTGCCAACACCTGCATGACTTAAAAAGCACACAGTATTTGTAATCATTGCATAAAAAATCATTTTATACCAGTTAGTGACAGTTTTTTAGCTAGTGGGCTAGAGTTGTTTTTCAAAATTGTTGACAATATTTCTATGTTGCTAAGAAATATTTGATACCCGTGCACACTCAGCATTGTACTTCTTAGGAAATTAGCTGTTTATAACTTCTGTTATTTTGATTGCATTTTATAACTCATCCGAATCCTATTTTCGTTTGAGAATGAGTAGTAGTTTCTTATTCTTGGTGGATTAAATTTTTCCTTTCATTGTTATAGTGATTGTTAAGAGACAAAAGATGGGCCTCCGTAAGGGTGTATTAGCAGCTGTTATAATAGGGGCCATTGCTTCTGTTGGCAGTATAACTGCAACAGTCATGCTTCTGTTCACAAGATGCACCAGAAACCGATACACACCACCTTCAAGGAGACACTCGTGTAAGTGCTGAATAGTAAATAAATGGTACTGAATATTTAGATACTATCATGTCTGAATATCATCCTGGAAAGTGGTATGAAGCCTTATCTCTCTTTTCAGCGCGGAAGATTTCTAAGAGAATTGAGGGTGTAAAGGCGTTCACTTTCAAAGAAATGACACTAGCCACCAGGAACTTTGATAGTGCAACTCAACTTGGACGAGGAGGCTATGGGAAAGTTTATAAAGGTATCTTATCTGATAACACAGCTGTAGCCATAAAACGTGCAGAAGCAGGATCCCTACAGGGTGAAAGAGAATTCTTGACCGAGATAGAATTGTTATCAAGGCTACACCATCGAAACTTAGTCTCTTTGGTAGGATACTGTGAAGAAGAACGGGAGCAGGTATGGAGCTTGCAGTCTTGAACAGTTAATCATTGCTTGCCACTTGCAACTTATTTTCTAAATCTCTAAATCATAAGTTGGTGAAATAAGCACAAATAAATCCAAAGAGTCTCATGTTGTTTTGTTTGGCAATTGCGTGAACACTTTGCCCATTACAGATTCATATCTTACTTCCTTCTCATTCTGAACAAAGGCAATTTAGTCTGAACTTTATCAGTTGGAAGTTGAACTCATAAATGGATTTACTTTACTGTTTCACCTAGTGACTCTTCACTGCATAATCTTTAATTGCATGAATGTAAGAAGTTGGAGTTTCAGCATGCACTACATAAAGTTGTTCCTATGCAACATAAATGTGTGGCGTGCTGGTATCATTGAATGCTTCAATGTATTAGGACCACATGAAATTTCATTAATCGAATTATGTTATTGCTGCTTTTACAGATGTTGGTTTATGAGTTCATGCCTAATGGTACCTTACGTGACTGGCTTTCTGGTATGGACTTTCCAACATTTGAAGTTAATTTTTTAAGCGGCTCCTCCCATACCATGCCTTTCTGGCTGGAGTTTCACCTAGCTAATTCTGTTTACTTACTGTGATACGAGTCACAGATAAAACCAAGGGAAGCCTGGACTTCAGTATGCGATTACGTATTGCATTGGGTTCAGCCAAAGGAATTCTTTATCTCCATACCGAGGCAAATCCTCCTATATTCCACCGAGATATTAAAGCCACAAATATACTTTTGGACTCCAACTATGTCGCTAAGGTGGCTGATTTTGGACTCTCACGACTAGCACCTGTCCAGAATGATGAAGGGACTGGCCCTGCATACGTATCTACAGTCGTGAAAGGAACACCGGTATGTTTAATTCGTTAAAGTTTATAAGACTGGCTTAGAAACATAATAGAAGTTACATCTTAACTGAATTTGTTCTTTCATAACTCTAGTACTTTGGGATCATACTTGCAGGGGTACCTGGATCCAGAGTATTTCTTGACCAGTAAGTTAACAGACAAAAGCGATGTCTATAGCCTTGGAATTGTGTTTCTGGAGCTCTTGACTGGTGTGCTGCCAATATCACATGGCAAAAACATTGTTCGCGAGGTACCTATCATAACATTAAAACAGAAATTTTGTTTCTTTTAATTTCATCAGCAGTTAAGGGTACAAATAATAATGAAGTTATTTTTGTTTTGTAGGTGAATATGGCTCATCAGTCAGGCTTGATGTTCTCCATTATAGATAACAGAATGGGTTCGTATCCATCTGAATGTGTTCAGAGGTTTGTAGCTTTGGCCCTCGGATGTTGCCATAATAAACAAGACGACCGGCCATCAATGTTGGATGTGGTGAGGGAGCTCGAGAACATAATCAAACTCATGCCGGGAGCTGAAACAATGTTTTCACCATCTGGTTCCTCATACACTGAAAAATCATTAACTTCATCATCGACTTTTACTGGGGACCCATATATGTCCTCCTCCAACGTGGAAGGAAGTGATCTAAGCAGTGGTGTAATCCCTACCATCTTGCCTCGGTGACAGCTTGAGGAGTTGGTGTTCATTCACCTTCTTTGGTTTTAAATAGGAAGAAAAATAGCATCTCCTGCTAATTTCAGAGTGTAAAATGATATCGGTTTTGGTCTGCAAAATGGTGAATAATGGTGAAGGGTACAGTCTGTAATCTTATTGATGTAACAGAACAATTAAACAAAGATGGCGGTGATTACTGTAAAGTTGTTGCTAACAATTACTAATCAAATGTGCATCTCTTAGTGTTTGTTTTGCATACCAATGGTTAAGAAAAGAAGACTGTATAGTCTATTAACCCGTAGCAAATAGAACAAGAGAGAGGTGGTATCCACTAGTTTTGGTTTTCCTATGAACCAGAGATGCGCATTTTGAGTTGGATACCCGAGTGGATTGCACTAGGCAACTCTTGTTTGCACTCCAACTAGGCCGTTAATTTTCTCCATTTGTTTGATTGTCTCTGTCCTACATCGTTCAAAGTGGAAACGAATAATGTAGGAAACATTACAAAACTGCCAGTAGTCCTTGGTGCTTAAGAAAAGTGGCCAACAAGTCCATACTAGTCTCTCCATTATACATTTGTATCAGTACCTTCATTATCCCTTGAATCTCTTGTATTACTTTTTGGTAACAGTAAAACTAGTCATTTAGGTTTATAATTATGAGTATTTTTTTCATAACACAAAATGTAACTTTCAAGAACTTGCATTATTAATAATATATTTTTTCTTTCATGTTAATTTTTTTTTAAATGATAATTTTGAATTCGATAAAAGTAGTCATTTAGATTCATAAGCCCCAAAATTGAATACGATAAAACTAGTCATTTCGGTTTATAACCATGGATGAGCTCCAAAAACAACAAAAAATAATATGCTTGAGGGATATCACCGAATCGAGGGTAATTTGACCATTACTCTAATAATATTACTGGAAAGGGAAAGCCTAAACCGAAAAATGGGAATATCCTTTCCATTTTTGCGGAGTCACCGGTTTTGTGCCAAAAACAATGTCCTGACTCACAGTATTAAATTAAATTAAATTAAATTAAAAATAAAGTCTTTCAATTTTTGTTGTCAATAAAATTGCACCAAAAAAGTCCAAAGACTCCGACTTTACTCCAACGTCGTCAAATTGATTTTGATCCATAATCGAACGTTTTATCTGCGGTTGCATCCCCAGTTCATTATTATTCCCGGGAAACCTTTGGAATTGCGTTTGACTGACATCAAGGATCAAACCCAGGAGGATAAGTTGTTGCTCCCTGCCGAATTGTCCATTTATTTGGGTTCTAAGAGGTATTATTTGATAAAAGTGATTTCAGTATACTTATCTATTTTGTTTGTTCTTTTGTAACTTTTAATGTGAGAAGACAGAGTTTAAAAGTTGTATTGATGAACACTTTCCTGCCTTTTAGTTTAGTCCAGGTGTTTTGCGGTGCATTTATTTATAACTAAGATCTTATGCATTCTTTTCTTTCTTTTTAGTGCCTTTGGACAAGAATAGAAGCAGGGTATGGTTTATCACATTCAGCCAAAACAAAGAAACTGATTCTGTTGTTATCATTCTGTCAGACTACTGTGAAGGGATACAGGAAGAAGGCTAACGCAAGCATTGAAGGTAATTGATAACTGATCTTTCATGTGTCTTGGGTAACAAAGAACCTTAGTGTCTTTACTATTTGGCTGTGATTAGTTCCCCTGAAATTTTCATCAGATTTCCTTTGGTTAACGTGGTTCTTATGCACAACTTTTGGGAGTTTATGTCTTTGCTTATATGTTCCTAATGGTGAAAGATTCTAAAAAAGTCAGAGAAGCAAATAGTTAGTGGTTTGTAATGCATGCATAATAGTTTGGAATGCAGAGAGACAAATTTGGAACACAGAACAAAGGTCAAAAAGACGAATTTAGTAGGTACGCTTTAAAACAAGAAATGAAAATTCGCCTTCCGCACATGCGTATGTGTGTGCAAGAAGGCTAATTCTAAGTTATAAATTCATCTTATGGGGTTGTGAAGCATAAGGATGGAATAGGAAGATGTGAGAACTATGAATCTATAATTTATTTAAAATGTTGGGCTTTCAAACAGATGTTTTCTTTTTTCTTTGTTCCAGTTCAATAGAATAGAAAAATTTATTATACCAAAAAATATTTGAAAAAAAAAACTAAAGAGATTCATTATTTTTTGTAGAAGCAAACGCCAACGACTCATGGACCAAATGGAGCGTGTGCGTGCTCGGCACCGACAATGGCGAGAGTCGATGAGTTCTTCACAACGTCAAGCATACTTGGCACGACGACGCGCAATAGCTCAAGAAAAGCGACCCGTGGTGGAAACTAGCCCAAGTAACAGAGCTGAACAAGCTCCAGGTACTTCTTTAATCAAATGTTCCAAGTATATTGCTCAATTTTATAGCTATAATTTACGCATAATTCATTGTTAAGATTTATGCACTCATAGGGATTTCCTCCAAAAAAATGCTAATTCATTTGTGTTAATAGAAGAATTTGATAATGAAGGCACACGTTCAAGAATTTCTTCAAATTCCAACAACCCCGAACAAGACTACACAAGGGTTCGCTTAACTCGCATAAGACAAATGGCACGTTCGAATAGATCAGAAACAAGCGATGGAGTTGTTCGAATTTCTACTCGCTATGGTGAGCTTAATATATTAAACTTATTGATAGCGAATCATGTGTATGTATTGTTGTAAACAACTTTTGATAAGGATCAATATTTTTACTTATATCCAGAGTTACCTAATGCTACCATGAATAATCATGAGGAGCATAACAGCAACAATGTGGCCATGAATAATGATGAGGAACATACCAACAACATTGAGGAAGACAATGAAAGTGAGCCCATGAATAATCATGAGGAGCGCCGTAACAACATTCATCAAGTGCGGCGTATGAGGAGGGCAAGAATAAATAATAATTCTGCTAGAGATTTTCATGAGGAAATGGGTGTCCATGATTGTCAATTGCCCCCACTAAAAACATGCCCGTACTGCAATGCATTATTGTTTAATCGAGAGACCTTTAGTTTGTGTTGCTTGAAGGGGAATATTGTTCTGCCACTAATACAGTCTCCCCCAGAAATGGTTCACCTCTTTTCTGATCAAACTGATGAGGGCAGAAAATTCAGACAAAATATTAGGGCCTACAACAATGTGTTTGCATTCACTTCAATGGGCGTACATGTTGATGAAAGAATTAATATCCAAGGCCGTGGACCTTATACGTTTCGTGCACAAGGTTCTATATATCATAAAATTGGTGGTCTATTACCAATTGACGGGAGAAGACCACGATATCTACAGGCTTATATATACGACACTGAGCATGAACTTGAGAATAGATTGACTGAAAGTGAAGTTTTGGAGAGGGGAATGGTTGAAAAGATACAACAAATTCTTAATCAACACAATCCATTTGTTCAAACATTTCGGAGTCTCGGACAACGTCAAGATTTGCCCAATTGCAGACTCATCATCAGAGAGCAACCTTCCGACCGCCGTCAGTATAATTTGCCATCTGCATCACAAGTTGCTGCTATTATAGTAGGGGGTGACGACATCAATCCAAATGGGAGAGATTTTATTGTTGAAACAATTAGTGGACAACTTTGGAATGTCAAAGACTCAGTTGGATATTATGACCCCATGCAGTATCCGTTATTATTGCCTTATGGAACATATGGATGGGACATTAATACTCATGGCAATAATGGAAGACCAATGTCATGTTGTGACTACTACGCATATATGTTACAGGTTGGTTACTCTATTTACTTTAAATTTTCTATCACTAAGAATATGGCATTAAAATGCATGCTTAAAATCTTTATTTTATAGATGCGTCAAGGTCATGAAAATCCTCTACATCGAGGAGGACGCCTCTTCCAACAGTATGTTGTAGATAATTATGTAAAGATTGAATCACAGAAGCTCAGATGGCTTCGTAGTAATCAAGAAAAATTTCGGAGAGAATTTCGTCAAGGACTTCAAGACTCTCTACATGCAGGAGAAAATGATGCAGGTTTGATTTAGTATTGGATTGATGTTAAGATCTTATAATTAGCGTAATTTTATTTATAGTTGCAGAAAGACAAATTAAATGTTGTTTGATACATTACAGGTAACGTTGGTCGTAGAACAATTCTCCCGTCATCGTTTATTGGAAGCCCACGTGACATGTACCAACGATATCAAGATGCAATGGCTTTGGTTCAAAAATATGGTAGGCCGGATCTTTTTATCACCATGACCTGTAACCCCAATTGGGAAGAAGTTAGAAATGAACTACTCCCTGGACAAACGCCACAAGACCGTCCTGATTTAGTCACCAGGGTATTTCATGCCAAGTTTGAGCAATTAAAAGAAGACATCATCAACAAGGGGGTGCTGGGAAAAGTGGCTGCACATGCTTTCGTTGTTGAATTTCAAAAACGGGGCCTACCACATGTTCATATGCTGATTATGTTAGAAGAAAATGACAAGCTTAATAACCCTGATGAATATGATCGCATTGTTAGAGCTGAAATACCATATGAGGACGAGGAACCTCAACTTTATGATGCAGTGTGTACACATATGATTCATGGTCCATGTGGAACTCTTAACCCAAGGCAGTCATGTATGAAAAATGGAAGTTGCAATAAAAGCTACCCAAAACCATTTGCAAATTTCACTGTGCAAGGGAATGATGCATATCCAGTATATCGGAGACGAGCAAGTCGTTTACCAGTACCTTTGCGTAGACGAGGAGATGTGATGGTGGATAACGGTTGGGTGGTTCCCTACAACCCATGGTTGCTATTACGGTATAATTGTCACATCAATGTTGAAATATGTGGGAGCATAAAAAGTGTCAAGTACTTATATAAGTATATCTACAAAGGTCCTGACAGAGTGGAACTTGAGCTGCAATCAAACCCAGAGTTTGATGAAATTAGACAATTTGTTGATGCAAGGTGGGTTTGTGCACCGGAGGCTTTATGGAGGATCTTCAAATTTGCAATGAACAGAATATATCCAACAGTAGAGCGATTACAAATACATCTTCCCAACATGCAACAGATAACATTCAGTGTTGATGAAACAGTAGAGAATATTCTGGCAGATGAGCACGCACAAATGTCAATGCTTACTGAGTTTTTCACCATAAATCGAATGGATGAGGATGCAAGAACATATTTGTATCGAGAAATTCCTGAACATTACAGATGGGATAATAGCAACAAAATTTGGGTGAAAAGAAGAAGAAACTACAAGGTTATTGGGCGAATATACAGCGTCTCACCGTCTGAAGGTGAGAAATTTTACCTGCGTGTCCTTCTTAATCATGTAAGAGGTCCAAGATCATTTCGTGATTTGCTTACTGTTAATGGTGTTCTACAACCAACTTTCAAGCAAGCAGCAGAAAAACAAGGTTTGCTAGAAAATGACAATAGTATCCGACAGTGTTTGTTGGAGGCCTCTGCAATTAGGATGCCATCAACTTTGAGGAGATTATTCGTCACGATTTTAGTGTACAATGAGCCAATCGGTGTCCGAACATTGTGGGATGAATTTTTTCCTTTTATGGTGGAAGATTATCCTTCATCTGGTGATATTGCAAACCAAAACAGGCTCTTACAAGATTTAAATGGAGTACTTGAACAATTTAACAGGAACATTAGAGATTTTGACCTGCCTGAAATGACAACGGAGCCAGAAGAAAATTCAAGAATGCCAAGGTGTATTGAAGACGAACTTTCCGTACATATCTCTCAAGAAGACATTGATGCAATTGACCGCCTTAATGACGACCAAAGGATCGCCTTTGACACGATCATGGATGCAGTTCAGAGAAAAAGAAGTGCATTATTTTTTGTTGATGGTCCTGGTGGAACTGGGAAGACATATTTATACCGTGCATTGCTAGCAAACATACGAAGAATGAATCATATAGTCTTAGCCACAGCATCATCTGGAATAGCTGCAAATATACTGCCCGGCGGGAGGACAGCTCACTCCAGATTTAAGATTCCACTCAATGTAGATGCGTCATCTATGTGTTCCATAAGTAAACAGTCTGCTCTGGCACAACTGGTACAAGATTCGACTGCAATTATTTGGGATGAGGCACCTATGACACATCGACATGTCTTTGAAGCACTTGATCGAACTTTTAGAGACATAATGGATGTCGACTTACCATTTGGTGGAAAGATAATGATTTTTGGGGGAGATTTTCGTCAAGTCCTCCCTGTTATTCCTAAAGGAACGAAGTCTGAACTCATTCAAGCCTCCATTGTGAAATCAACATTTTGGACACATATAAAGATATTGAGACTGAGACAGAATATGAGATCCATAAATGACCACCAATTTGCAGAGTTTCTTCTTCGTGTAGGCGATGGGAGTGAACAAGTCATTAATGACGAAATGATAAGATTACCGGAATGCATGGTGGTTCCATGGGAAAGCGACCAATCTATCAATCTAATTATTGATGAAGTTTTCCCCAATTTGGGTGATCATGTAAATGATGCGAGATACATGGTGGACAGAGCATTGATTACTCCTATAAACGACGATGTGGACGTGTTGAATGAAAAGATAATCTATATGTTTCCAGGTGAAGAAATTACATTGTACTCATTTGACTCTGTTGAAGATGACAGCAGAAATTTGTACCAACCAGAGTTTCTGAACTCAATAACCGCAGGTGGGCTACCACCCCACAAGTTAACTCTGAAAGTAGGTGCTCCAATCATGCTTTTAAGGAATATTGACCCTAAATTGGGATTGTGTAACGGTACTAGATTGTTGTGCCGTGGTTCGTACCAAAATCTTATTGATGCTGAGATACTAACAGGACAATTTGCTGGGACTAGAGTTTTTCTACCTAGAATTCCTTTGAAAAGTGCAGAAAATGCTGGGCTCCCATTTCAACTAACAAGAAAGCAGTTTCCAGTGAAATTAAGCTTCTGTTTGACCATAAACAAATCTCAAGGCCAGACTATCCCACATGTAGGTGTTTACCTCCCAGATCATGTTTTTAGTCATGGACAATTATATGTGGCATTGTCGAGAGGAGTGTCGGAGTCAACCACAAAAGTTCTGGTGAAAAAAGGATCCATAGTTGGTGAAGATGGCGTATTTACAAAAAATGTCGTATTTAAAGAAGTTTTGCTTCATTCAAACACAAATGATAGATCGTCTTCATAGGTATTTTGACATTTTTATTGATTAGAAATGTACATATTTGATTGAATTTTTTTGGATTATAACCCTGTAACTTTGTGTAATTCTTTCTATTTGTAGGAATGGTACCAGATCGTCGCCCTCAACAAAAGAAAAAGTTCTAAAGAGACAAGGGCCATAGGAGGCATGTTTCCGTATTTTTCATGTGGTTGGTGCATTGGAAAATCAGTAAAAATGAACATTATTATATCAGTCAGCTTATTTTGAAAGAGTGGAACAAAAAGAACTCTTAAGCTCTGCTTCTTTTCCTTTAAATATGTTTTTATTTTGTGGTAGTTAACCAATTTCAATAATAAGTAGACTGGGTTCCAACCATTAAAATTATATATATTTGTATATACCAACGCATATTTTTGTACAATGGATTGCTAAAGACATATTTGTTCCAACCATTTATGTTTTTTACTGATGGATTGCTAAAGACATATACAATATTTTATAATATCAATATGAGGTAAGAGTTAGGTAATAAGCAACACAGAAATTATATTGCACTCATGAGTAACATTTCAAATATGCGTAACAAAAGAGGAAGGACATTACGCACGCGCGAGCGCGGCCCTTCCGCACGCGCATCGCGCGTGCAGGAAGGCTAGTTTGACCATTACTCTAATAATATTACTGGAAAGGGAAAGCCTAAACCGAAAAATGGGAATATCCTTTCCATTTTTGCGGAGTCACCGGTTTTGTGCCAAAAACAATGTCCTGACTCACAGTATTAAATTAAATTAAATTAAATTAAAAATAAAGTCTTTCAATTTTTGTTGTCAATAAAATTGCACCAAAAAAGTCCAAAGACTCCGACTTTACTCCAACGTCGTCAAATTGATTTTGATCCATAATCGAACGTTTTATCTGCGGTTGCATCCCCAGTTCATTATTATTCCCGGGAAACCTTTGGAATTGCGTTTGACTGACGTTGAGTCAAGCCCTTCCCTCTCTCTCTCTCTCTTGGTCGGTGCTATCGGTTAGTTTGATTCTCATTTCCTTTATCTCGTTTTTAATTTAGGTATTTATTGATCGGTTCTCTCTGATTTTAATTCAAATTAGGGGTTCTTTGTTTACGCTTTTTCTTATTTTTTGATTGAGATTCTTGTGCTTGATTGGTTTTCCTTGAAAAAGAGAGCAAATTTGATCTAATTTCGGAAATGGGTATTCCTTGGTCAATCGTTTTAGTCTTCAATTGTTGATTGTTCCATTCGGCATTGACATAAGGGTAGTTTAATTTACTTCAATTGTTATTGTAGTTTCGAAATTTTCGGTTGTAAATTGGATATTGTACATCAGGCAATTGTTTTGTTTTGTTGGAAAAGGCAGAGTTTTGCAATATACATTTATGGGGAATGTGCAACTGTTACTGTATTACTGATGTAGTGGTACCTCTTTTGAAATTGGCAGGGGCACACCGGGGCACATCATCAAACCACGAGGGGTGGCTTCGAACTGGAGAAGTGACCTTTGATGGTTTGATAGAGCGCGGCATATCTGATAGCATCCAAGAGAAGAATACAGCGTGTACCTCCCAAAATTATGAAACTGAAGTTGTGATCTGGTTAGTGACATATTACGAGTGAAAAAAATGAAGTCTGCTTGTAGGAAAGCTGTGTTGTTTTCACTCCTCTTCGTGGTTCTATTTGGGTATGCTACAGCCGAGTCTGAAGAAGAGGTTTCACGGAAGTTGATATCTGCTCCGCACAAGAATGTGAGAACTAATGTTATTGATGGCACTGGTAATGAGAATACCTTAGGTTTTGAGGATATAAATAATGGGATCGGTGAGACAAAGGGTGGGAACAGCAAGGTCTCAATCTCCACTGTTGCATTATTTACGCTGGCAATGGCTGCTGCCACTGGTTTAGGTGCAGTGCCATTCTTCTTCGTGGAGCTTGATCCGCAATGGGCTGGACTCTGCAATGGAATGGCTGCTGGTGTGATGTTGGCTGCGAGCTTTGATCTTATACAGGAAGGGCAAGGTCATGGAGCAGGGAATTGGGTGGTCTTTGGGATTCTAGCTGGGGGAATTTTTATTTTGCTTTGCAAGAAGGTATTGACTTTTCCTTATCTTCTGTTTTACATATCTGCCCCGTCCTTGATACTTAGTTGGTGCTTCCCATTTGTGATTTTGATTCTTGCTTTTTATCTAAACAACATCGTCATTACATCTTGCAGAGAGATTTTTTTTATCCTATTTTAGTCCATACATGCGTATTAACTGGTAGTATAATCTAGTTATAATGAGAACATAGGCTTTCTAGGTGACAACTGTGATATCTCAATATTTGCTTGTCCAGAAAAGTCCATTGGCATGCCATTTCATGAATTATTTCATTTCTTTATGAGAGGACATACAGGTTGAAAATGATAAGATGTTCCAAGCTTTTAAGTACAAGTCCTATAAGTTTGTGAACTAACAAAATAATACCCTTGTAAATATATTTGCTTGTTTGTAGCTGTTCTAGTTCTGGTATTTACTTGTACATGGTGCCAGTATATATCATGTTCCAATTATGGCTTACATCATTACATCTGGTTTCAGTTTCTCGAACAATATGGAGAGGTTAGTATGTTGGACATTAAAGGTGCAGATGCAACTAAAGTAGTTCTTGTGATTGGAATAATGACTCTTCATTCATTTGGGGAGGGCTCTGGTGTTGGGGTTTCCTTTGCTGGTTCAAAGGGTTTCTCTCAGGGCCTTTTGGTAACTTTGGCTATTGCTGTTCACAATATACCAGAAGGATTAGCTGTAAGTATGGTGCTTGCATCAAGGGGTGTTTCACCACAGAATGCCATGTTATGGAGTGTAATTACGTCATTACCGCAGGTAATTTGATAAGATATAAAATTTTCATGGAATTTGTGAATATATCCATGTCTTGGAGAATTGTTTGAATAAGCTGTAAAACAATCCAATCCAAGGTTTGAGTTCACGTGCATGAATGTGATTAGACTTAAATGAATAAATCTGGATTTCTAATGGCTACTAGTGTTTGGATATCTGATTCACCATGTCTAATCAATAAAGTCCTGTCTTGGTTCATTGGAGGGATATTGGTCTGGGCCACAAGGGGGTGGAAGCTCGCTCCCACCTAAACCCCCTAATTATTGGTCAAGCAGAACTTTTTTCCTGGTCTTTGTACAACACTGAAGGACTTTAGCAAGCTATAGCATTTTCAGTGTGAACCTCTTTGTGTTGATCTTGCAGCCAATTGTAGCAGTTCCTTCATTCATGTGCGCTGATGCATTTAGCAAGTTCCTTCCTTTCTGTACGGGATTTGCTGCTGGATGTATGATCTGGATGGTTGTTGCAGAGGTGCTTCCTGATGCATTTAAGGTAACTTACATCATGGGATTTGTTCATTTTGGGTACTTTGTAAAACCTTGTATATTTGTCGTAGGCTTTTAGAGCATTTTGGATTCAATTCAACTGCAAATATCATTTGGGACCTGAATTAAATATATCAAATACTCGCAATGTTGTATTTTCCCTTTCCAACTCATGTAGTTTTTCATGCCTTGTTGTAGGAAGCCTCTCCATCACATGTTGCATCTGCAGCTACTCTCTCTGTTGCATTCATGGAAGCACTTAGTACTCTTTTTCAGAGTTTCAGCCATGACTACAAGTGAGTTTATTCTTAAGGTTGAGGAGATTGCTTGCCATATGGTTAATGTTTGCATGATTTATAGTACCCTATGTTCATTTAACCTGTGTGGTTACCTCCTTTTTGAGATGTTCTGATAAATAGAATGTATTTTCACCTCACTTTGGAAGTACTCTTATTGGCATGTTATATGTTGCAGTTCAGAGGATGCTTCTGGCTTCTTTGTTTCATTGCTTTTTGGTCTTGGGCCATTGCTTGGTGGCATGGTCCTTGTTGCATTTGCACTTGCTTTCCGTTTCCAGCATGCTCTTCTCATGGGTGCGGCATCTGGCATTGCCTTTGTCCTTGGTGCCTGGCGACCATCGCAGCTACTTTTCTCCTCAAAGATGGGATTTTTTCCTCTTATTTTGCTGCTTGCCTTGGGAGCTGCATCTGTCCATACTTTGAGCTCTAGTATTCTGAAGCTTGCAGGTCGCAAAAAAACTTCAGTGCATAATTTGCCGACAGTAACTGGTTTCCCCGTGAGTGTTCACACCCTCCAGTCATTCTTGTCATGTGGAGCAGTTGCTCTTCACGCTTTGGCTGAAGGGCTTGCACTAGGGGTTGCTGCTCCAAAAGCTTATGGACTTGGTCGGCATATGGTTCTTCCTGTCTCCCTCCATGGACTCCCTCGAGGTGCAGCTGTGGCTAGCTGCATCTTCGGGGCTACAGATAACTGGCAGGGGTCCCTTGCGGCTGCTGCTTTAATTGGATTCATGGGTCCAATATCTGCAATTGGAGCAATACTTGCAGGAATTGACTATAGCGGTCTAGACCATGTCATGGTGTTTGCTTGTGGGGGACTACTCCCAAGTTTTGGAAATGTAGTAAGGAGAGCAGGGAGATTGGATATGCGAAAAAGCAGTTGTGGGCTTCTGATGGGTATGGTTTTTGCAACTTTGTGTTTGACTTGCACCAAGTTGGTTTGCTTGCACACACCTTATTGCAATTCTGCACCTGAGGCTGTCAGATAGTGTTGCTAGTGCTGCAGCTCACACAATGTAGTTGCTTAGGTTCACATGCGTAGTGATGAGCTAAGCACGGCAATAAGGTTTGGCACCTCTGCTTGCAAAAGCATACCCTTAAAAGATTTCGGAAGACATATGGCTCTAAGGTGTTAGCAGTGGTTGGCAGGAAGGTTTCATCAGGAGTATATATCATGTTTTGGATAGAGAGCAGTGCTTTTCTGTTGACTGTTGTACAATAGAAAATAATGTAAAATGTTATTCATGAGAACTGAGGAATCGGGTTTACTTCTGACACCAAATTCAACTTTAGCCAGTTTTTGATTCAGACAGCTTTTACATGGAATGGAAGCAAAAGAATATCTGATAATTTGTTCCTTCCGAATCTCATTCAGGAGGATATGTGATTGAAATGGATCGACTTGAAAAGTATGATCTTTATTCTTATGTTCTTGCTTTTGCTATTGCACCAGTGACTTGATGGAAAAGAACCATTTGTCTTGATATTTTTTTTTCATAGAACATGGAGCATTTTGCAATGACCTTGACGTCCCAACCATCCCCAATAGCCTTCATTTTTCTCATTGTTCTTTCTCGTTTGGTTTCGACTTGTTTGTTTATCTACCATAGCTGGGTTATTCCTTCTAATTGTCACAATGTGTATGAAACAACTACCACATTGTCCATTGATCAAATTCATAACTTAAATCTTGTGACTACTTCTTGTTCAACCTGTCTTTTTCCTTCTTACAGTGGGAATAGACAAACTTATGAAGCAAGCAACTCTAATTGAAGGGGGCCAATAGGGGTTGTTATCATATTATGTCTCTCAGTAGTTCAGACAAATAATTAGGTGAAGCAGAATTGTCAGGTTGCTTTGACAAGACGACACTTGGGAACCTGAAAATTAATTGAATCCACATCCAGAGGCATCAAGCATAAGTTTCATGCCAGCATTGTCTCAACTCTAGCATAAGTTTCATGCCAGCATTTTGTCTCAACTCTCCAGTGGGCTAAGAAAACAGAATCCACACAAGTATGGCAAACCCGAAAATTCTCAACTCAAAGAACACGAGAAAACACGCATTGCTATATAAGCTATTTTAAGTAGTGAAACACATTGTAGAGCCAGCATTTCCAGATGAACTTTGAAGAAGACCTAAAAATTCATCAAACCTACAATTTTATTATTACTACAAAACTAGATATCAAGAACCCTCCGTCCCAAGTAAGTTCTCACTCCCAAGTTTATAAACAAAAGTCACGAAAATCATCACTTGTAAGTCGACTGATTGCTCAAATCCGCATTCTCCTCCACCAGTTTTTCCTTCTCTGCAGCCGATCCAATCTCCGGCTTCTCAGCAGCACTCTGCGATCCTGTCAACCTCGCCAGAAGCACAAATGTCATCCCACCAAGCACATTGTTCAAGCACCTCAGAACCACCACCGAAGACTTAAACGCCAGCGGCGGCAGCCCCTTCCCCAACGCATACTCCACCCCGTTCAATGTCTGGTACCTCAAATTGCTGCTCACACCCATGTGAATTGCCCAAGTCACCGCATTCAACAATGTCGGTGGAGGCTTATTCGGGGTCTCAAACTCCGGGTCCATCTTCTTCCTCAGCTTGATCAGCCCATTCGAAAGCGCAGTACCGGCAAGCCCTGCGGCGAATCCAACTCCGGCAAAGACTGCCCCTTTGTAGACCAACGTCCCGAGGCGATTCAGCAGGCCGAAAGAGCCCGGCTCGAACATGTGGCTGGCCGGACAGCTGGCGAAGATCGAAGGGAGAGTTGCGGCGGAGGCGGACAAGCTCGGCGCCAGTAGATACATGAGAGTGAAGTTCAGAATGCAGCCGACGACGAGGGTCGAGAAGACGAAATCGAGCTCGTTGAGGCCGAAATTGGGCCGGGAAGCCATGTCGCCGAGGACGCAGGAGCTGACTCCGACGACCTCCTCCATCAAAACCTTGAACGGAAACTGAGGATCGGCGGCGACTCTAGATCTCCATCCATTCAGAAACATACCCAGAAGCCCAAAACCCTGAAACAGCGACGTCGAGGGTTTCGACTCTTCATTCTCATCTCCGCGGCTCCAATCACCGCTACCTCCTCCGCCGGCGCCGGCACCGTTGCCGCCATTACCGCCGGAAAACGAAAGATCGGGCCTTCCGTCCAAAATGGGTCTGGGTCCGAAAGAAAGGCCGCGATTTAGGGTTTTGGAATAGGGGAAAGAAATTGAAGAACTGGAGTTACTGGGGATGCTGCGGCGGTTGTCGGAGAGACTGGAGTGGGCTTTGGCCAGAGTAGAGCAGCGGAGCTGGGCGGTGGCGGCCATGGTTTGATCTGAATCTAGTGATGGGTTTAGAGGAAAACCCTAGAAATGAAAAATCGGAGAAGAGTGATGGCTCTAAAACCCAACTGAGGAATTAGAATATTGAAGGAGGCCGGCCTTCCCTGTCCTCTAGTCTCTGAAAAACCCTAAAAATGAGAACGGGGAATTTTATTGTGACGGGGCTGTGGGACTGGATTAGGATGCACAGTATTTGACCGAGTGACACGTGGTTTTTGAACTTGGACGGAATTATGAGCGCGGTTGTATTGGAGTTTTTGGGCCCAATATCCCACCAACTTTCCTTATTAATTTACTTGATAAAATTTACAGCGACTGCAATGAATGCGATCGCCAACCCATTTCCAAATTAGGAATTTACCAAAACCGGCACCGAAACGATAAAATTTATAGTATTTCAGAGTTTGGAAATCGTAAAGCTGGAAGACGTTAGATCAGTCATTATTTGTTGTGAGTTTCATTCGATGAACAAATCTGACGGTTCTCAGCTTCTGAATTTTAATACTTTAGAGCACTATAGAACATCACACTCTCTTTCAAGAAACAAAGTGTTTAAGAAATATTGTCATCAAATTTATACGTCAAGGATAATTTAGGACTTTACATGTCAATAGTGTCATTTATACTACAATAGCTTGCTTATCATAACTTATGCTCAATAGTCATTTTGATAAAAATTGACCGGCTTACCGTGGTCTTGAGAAATCATAATCTAGTGCCTCATTGGGTGAATACCAACTTTTTGTTTAAATGAACATAATGATATGAGCTACCATTTTCCATGATAGCACTATCAAGGTAATGCTTTGGAGTTGGGCAACCCATTCATTTCAATCATACCATAAAACCCAACACGAACATCATCATTATAAAGAAGGACGCACCTATTTAATGCCCAACAAACTCCACAACTTCAGTATAGTTCTTTCGGCATCAGCTTCCTTTGTGCGATTTTGCGATCCAGGGCAGCAACCATCGGTCCATTTATCTTCTTAGGTTACATCGAAAGGGATCGAACTTTGATAGGATTTAACCTTTTCACACCATTCTCCTACATTTCTACTACTTACAACGCCTTATATCTACATCATTTGGATGCCTTTGTCAATCCACTTTGGTTCTTTCAACATCAGCTCCCTAAATACATCACATTTCTGATATCTTTGATGTGCATTTGATATTTCACAACTGAACAGGACTCTCTCTGATGTTGGTTTAGAGACAGTTTTAGGCATTGGAAGAGTTTAAGTCTTTGTAAAACATAGATCATCATCACTAGACCAATTTAATTGAGGGAGAACGTGGAAATGGCAAAGAAAAGTTTGATCTCGATCGATGTCTCCTAACCCTTTCAGGAATCCCCTAAATTGAACCCTGATAGATGTGTTGGTTCATTGGTGAAGGAATATATTAGGCCTGTCAAAATCTGTTAAACCAGATAAAATATGCTTCTTCTTAAATCCGCATCTCTTTTGCTCAAGTATATGATGCAGGCTACTGGGTAGCAAGTAACTGTGGCCTTCAAACCATGGAACTGCAGCAGGGTCTTGTAGTGGAAGTGTATACGGTTCAACAGAGACTCTGATCGATTATCTGGAGTTTACAGAACTCGTATAAATAGACTCTAGTACTTCTCCTGCAGTGTGCTTGTTGCACGTGCACAAGAACCATTCCCAATATAGAAACCACCTCAGGAGGCATTTGGTACGAACTAATAGGAACGAGGATTATGGGCTGTGCTGATCATATTGGGATCTTAGGAGGAGTAATGCTGAAACCCAGCAGGGTCATTTATCCTCCCTTGCAACTGAAGCTATGCCACTTCTGCATGGTCACCAGATTGTTATTTATAGGTTTACACTCATTTAACTGTGAAAGGTGATGGCCGTGGACTTATTGATCGAGTTCGAAAGTTGTTTCGAATGAGTGAAGTTGGCCATTTTATGAACACTCAAGACTTTGGCAAGAAGGGTAAGCTTATTGGTTGCAGATGATGTTTTGCTCGAAGATGCCGTAGCACTGACCATCAATTGCTCGACAAAGTTTAGCAACTTAAGTATAGTACTATTTCATAGAGGAGTGACCTCCATAGCTGATGCCAGTCACTGCATCTAACTTTTCAGGACTGTAAGTTTAGTAAGCAGGGTGTGGTGCTCGTTCCTCTGCTACATATTTCCTGGCTAATTTTCTTTGAAAACCTAGTCGTTACTCTTTCGAACTACAAGTATTCATGAAAGCTTATAATAGAGGAAAAATATCCATTTACCTAAATTTGAGCAACACTAACCCCCCACTTACCCAAACATCTTATGAGATTGCCCACTTATTAAATAATTTTACATATGTTTTGCCCTAATACCCAATTAAGTTTTTTTTTTTTAATATTTATTTTTAGGACAATTTTGCCCTCTCCCTCTTTGTCACTTAGAGAGAGTCATTGAAGACTTCGTCGGACTCCGGTGATCGGCCACCAGAGTCCCGTGGCCGGATTCTGGCAACTCAGGCCACCGGCAGTGATCGGATTCCCGTGGCCCGACCGGTGATCGAAATCTGGCGTCCGATTTTATTGCCCCCCCCCCTTTATTATTACCCCCAATAATCTTTTTACTGGCCCCCACTAATCTTATTACTGCTCCCCAATAATCTTTTTACTGGCCCCCAATAATCTTATTATTGCATTCCAATAATCGTTTTATTGCCCACTAATGATCTTATTATTGCCCAACCAAATCATAATAAACAAAACAATCACTACTAGCAACATCCCATATTGAAATCGGCCAATTTTTCAGAGAAACAAACCACCGCAACAACATGGACGACGTTGGAGGAGCTCCTCCTCGCCTGCGCCGTCCGCCGCTACGACACTCAAAGATGGGACTCCTTCGTCGCCCAATTCCTCAAGCGCAGTTCCAACCTCCACCGCCTCACTCCTCAGATATGCAAACGCAAGTTCCACGACCTCTGACGCGTCTTCAACCACCTCAAGACGCCATTTGCAACGATGACGACGCCAACGACGCATCCTCTCCTATTCCATGGCTCGATCATCCGCGACTGTTCAGATCGGAGATAGAGAAAAGTCCCAGTGATTCGCGTAGAGAGAGAGAGAGAGAGAGAGAGAGAGAGAGAGAGAGAGGGGAGGGGGGAGGGGGGGAGGAATTAGAGAGAGCAACTTCTTAAGCCACTAAGCCTCCGCCAATGAGCAACGCAATTCGACCTACCCAGATTTTTAGGTTTCTCCTTCCACGACGACGAATCCTCATATGATGGTGGCCCAGGGCTCAATGATGGAGAAGCCAGCGGTGATGGCCGCGAAGCCACCAAGGAGTTGCAGTGGCCGGAATGAGTAGACTCAAACAGATTGACGATGGAGGACGCGGATTTGTGTCAGAGAGAAAGAGATGCTTTGTAATTTTTTTAATTATTTGGAGGTAAAAATTATCTTTTAATCTTTAAACTTGGTAAGTGAGCACACTAATCTCTTAATAAAGTAATGGGAAAATGATCATTTACCCGATTTTAGGCTAAAAATTGCCCACTTGCTCCACCAACTGTTTTTTAACCCCATTTACCCAAAACACTCTAAGGGATTATTTCCCCTTTACCCAATTAATTCTTTTTTCTTTTTTTTTGAGACTTTTTTGCCCTCTCCTTCTTTCTCACTTAGAGAGAGAAGTCATCTTCCACCTTGCTGTGCTCCGGTGACCAGTGGTCGGCGCTGTCTCCGGCGACCGGACTCCGGCGAACGGTGACCGGATTCCGGCGACCGGTGACCGGATTCAGGAAACCGGTAACCGAAATCCGGCGACAGATGACTGGAATCCGGAATCCGGCTATTATTGCCCCCCAGTAATCATATTACTGCCCCCCAGTAATCATATTATTGCCTCCCAAAAATCATATTATTGCCGTCCAGTGAATTGTATGAACTCCCAAAACCAAAATGAATACACTACAGGAACAATAGATTAATTTATAATCATATTACTGCCCCCCAGTAATCATATTATTGCCCCCCAATACAAAGTCCAATGTTTCTACTGCCTCCTAATAGACCACCAAAAATGCACCTTTTTGTAGGATTCACAGATAATTTGACTTTAATACACAGAAAACAACAGGTAACTTTTCAAAACACCACACTATAGTGATCCCTGTCCCTCGTATCAAAGTCTACTGGGGGCCAATAATGTGTCTACTGCCCCCCAGTAGACCATCAAAATTATAAAAAAAAAAAAAAAAAATCCCGACGTCCTACCCACCAGATCGTCCTTCGTCTCCGCCAGCCCATAAGTAACTGCAGCACCGCCTCCCCTTCACCGGAGTCATCTGCAGCACCGATCCCAACCGCCTGCATTCCGACTTCCGATCCAGCCTCCTCACCGGAGCCTCCCAGCCTTTGATCTAGCATCTAAGACCTTGGCGCTGACGTGGCGGGCGAGGTCGCGGATCTTGGAGGGTGAAGGTGAATCGGAGGACGGAGATGGTGAATCGGAATCTGGCTGGGGAGAACGAGTTGGTGAAGAGGAAGAAGCAGTGAGTTGGAGTAGGAGGAAGGCGAGGAAGAAGAAGCAGAGGTCGCAGACTCAGAGATCGCCGACGACAGTGGCCGGTGGGTCCGATTCGAATTCCGGCGAGGGCTTTCCAGAAGAAAGGGGAGGAGAGAGGTTGATGGGAGTCGAGAGAGAGAGAGAGAGTATGAGGGCAATATTGTCCATAGATGTTAGATTGGGTAAATGGGGTTAAATAACTCTTGGTGGAGTAAGTGGGCAATTTTTTGTCTAAAATTGGGTAAGTGGTCACGGCCCCTAAAGTAATTGGATTTATGTTGGCCCAAATTTGGGCATTTAGTCAAGAACCTATAATATATATATATATATATATATATATATGGTCACACATCTTAAATCTGTTATAAATAGACTAGTACTACCATGAACGTTCTATGCGTCTCGTATGGAGATGTCTCATCTCCGCTGCATCGAGTACCAATGCAGCGGCACCTCAAGAACTTCTCAAAGGGCAGCACCATCCTACTTTTACCTCAAACCCTACTGTAGTCTGGTCTACATGTATTATATTGATTCCCCACATATGCCTTTCCCAGTGGCCGAAATCAATATGAAACTAATAATACCTGGAAAAATCGCAACATTGGATTCCATCAAACCTTTTGTTTTTAGCGTTGCATGAATCCATGATGATCTGAGGTCACATGGACAAACACAACATTATATATTTAGTCTAACATTTCGCCCTATTCCACTGCAGACCATGTTTTTCATTTTCGAAACAAGACAACAGAGTGAACAGACCACGCCTACCAACCATGCCACCATGTGAAACTAGACAGCAAAAATACTAGCATATACAGAAGATTGAAGACTAATAACACCAAGAAAGAATTTGTTTCCACTTTGTTGTTTTGGGATCATTAGGCAAGTCATGTATGAGATTAAATAGCATAGAATCTAAACCAAACTGTCAATGGCGACCCTACTGGCATAGAATGGTTAGACGAGGAGTCGAGGACTTAAAAACCTTTTGACAAGGCTTTGTCGCTTCATAATAATTAGAACAATACAATCATGCAAATTCAACTGATTTAAAGTTAAATTAATCAGCCTCGCTTGCGTCGGGACCATGCCAACTGTTAGATTAGTCCTATATCAATTCAAGAACATTGCAGATTTGCAGATCTCCAAGAGAGACAATTTAAATAATTGAGATAGAGACATTGTAAAGAATCCAGACTCCGTTTACATGACTTATAAAAATGCCATAGGACAAACCTACAAAACTCGATTCACTGTCTTAAGCTCTAAATGGTTGCACAATTAATATATATCTTCACACTTCTCAGAAGTAACTAAACACAAGAATAAATCCAATGAATGTATTAGGTTTACACAGAAAAACTGACCTCACCAAACCTAAAGCTCAAGAGCCAACTATATAAATTCCTTTCTTTTTTGGTTTTTGGTTTTTTTGTTTTTTGGGTCTTTGTCTGTCTGTAGTTCCATAAAGAGAGAAAAACAAAACAAACAAAAACCACCAGAAAGCTCACCAGCAAGAACTTTTAGCCTGTCTTTCTTGTAGCCATGCTGATGGAAATGTGTATTGCAAGGCATTCTCAGACATGATCATGGAGTCGAGTACTGAGTAGCAAACATTTAGAACAAGCAGTAATATGAGCAGTCATCGACCTGTTTTGGCACGTTTCATTCCACTTGAATTGAAAGGAGATACGCTGCCACTTGGCCCAGGACTTTCTTCTCTGAAATTTGAATTTATCAAAGCCAACTCCCGCAATTGCTGCCTCTTAATATAATCTTGTGACTCGTCCTGCGAGTAAAAGGTTTATATCCAAAAATAGAATGAAGAACTTGGGTCAAAACTTGATAGTTAAAATACAAATAAACAATTGTCAGTAAACAACATCCACTCCATAAACAAGTTTCCACTGTAGGGCAGGAGAGATCCCAGCTTGGCTCAAATGAGTTCAACCATTAATGGTCAATTGTTCCTCCATACGTAACTGGTCTTAACTTTTCTAGTCAGCTCAGCTAGCAGAATTTGCAACTATCATGCAGCTTAATCAATTGGATGTGTAAATTATACTTACTCACTACACTTAAACAAGTAAATACACACAGAAGCATATTTTTTTAGGATAGACATGTGAGGACTAACCACTCCAAACTAACACATAATATTGTTTAGAAAGAGAGAAAAAATATGTTTGAGATAAGTACCACAGGTTTGAGCAGTTCTTCGATAATTTCTTGGGCCTGTCTGAGCCTTATATCAACAACACTGGCAGGTAAATCGGCTTCAATTAAGATGTGGAGTGGTTCGCTCAGATGTTCATAGCCTGGTCTTCCCCTTAGCTTGTCCTCCTTGGTATTGGAAAAAATATTAAATGGTCAGGCATGTAAAAGAGAGCCCAAGTCTTAAACAAAGAATTTTATTCTAAAGTTGACATTTAACAATCCGCACTAAAAACAGCAATTTAACACATCTAACAGCATCAGTCTAAAATGAATGAAGTGTGCTTTTTACCTTGTCTGGATCCTTGATAGATCCTTTGCCTCTAATGTATACACGACACCCCGTAGTAGCTTCAACTCGTTTCAAAGAATTACCTCTGGGTCCAAGAAGTCGCCCAACAAAATTGAACTAACCTCCCAAAAGAAATAAAATGTTCAGGCATTGTTAGGTACAGTAAGGGATGGCCAAGCCAACCAATCAAAGTAGACTTTGAATGTTAGTGATATGCAAAAGACTTACGTTGGGGTAAGTGTCTACAGGAATTTCCAAGCGTAAAATCCTCTTCACTGTGTATGAACTAGGGCTCGCAGGTGCACCTTGCCAGTCCATTGTCATCCCATGAGGTGCACTTAATCTCTGCTATGTAATGAAAGCCATCTTAGATGAGCAACATTAAAATAAAACCAAAGGCAATGAATATGGAATCACGACTAGGGTTGGGAACAGAATAAGACATGGGTTGCAATATTATAGGTAATCCTGCTCATTTTGTGGGCATAAAGTCCACATAACACAAGAGGATTGTCACTCAGAGAACTTATAAAAATCATCCCCCTTCTGTACACATCATATGTGCTTCAAAGTCAAACTCAATTGTTAGAAATGCATATCCTGTTTAATCTGTGTTTTTATAAGTCAATTGCAGGTAAAAGGAACGCTAAATGTCAATACAAGTTTTTTTTTTCCTTTTTTTTTTTTTTTGAAAGTACAAGATAAACTTTTGAATGCAAAATGATGTGCATTTTCCTTTGAACCTCCTCTCCCTCAACATTTTTAATTCAGGTTCCAGCTAGAAAGAACTGGTTTTTGAAATCTCATACATCATATTTGTTGGCTTACAAGCCTAAAACTCAAACTCCCCTTAGAAATTGGGTTAACATTGCCTCGTGATAGACCATAGAATGAATAAAAAGAAACCAAAACTCAAGTGAGTCCCAAAATCTGTAATCTGTATCCTAGTCTGAAAGGGGTTCTTGCATAATAGACAGGCAGTATGGGTCAGTTCTGCAGTCCCAGCCCATTTCCTACCTTCTTTAATTATTAAGTCGTGAGTACAAAAAATAACTATATGCTAAAGTTAACAATCGTAAGTTTTCAACACACAACTGTAGGAGAGCATGAAACACATCATCTCATAGCCCATATGTATTCAGTGAAGCATGGAGGAGGGAAAATATTAAATCCCAGCTTACACAAACAAAAACTAAAATATTGAAAAGAGAAAAATCCAGAGATGTCTTCTTGAAAATTAAAGGACAATCACCTCTTGAGGAAGTCCATTCCAACCACCCAATCCTGTCCCAGTAACACTTGACATAAGGTTTGAAGAAGCCATTGGACTAGGACTTCTATGTCGCATTCTGTCGAAGTCGCCGAAACCTTGGTTGGACATCATTCCAGAAACCCGTAGAATCTCTGCACACAGACAAAGAAGCATTTCATATGAAAAACTTATCACACTACTGGAAAGCACCAGACTAGAGGGAACTCCAACCGCAAGATATGAAACAGAATACTAATGAGTTGCAATGAACTTTAACTGTAAAAATGGAAACCAGAGAGAAACCATGGCAACATCTGTCAAGCTAATTTTTGCAATGCAAGACATTATAACACATTAATAGATCTGTGGATGCAATATAATAGGGTTGGTCTGTAGAAAAATCCGACGAGCCAATAGAGGGGGAGAAAAGAGACACACTATGAAAACAAGCCAATCAACCCTTGTGCTTTCATGGCAGTGTACTGTGTAATATATCTTTAAATTCGTATTTCATCGTTTTTTTTTTAGCAATCGACAGACAGTTAAGTAAAAATTGCATTGCAGTACAGACACTTTAATGCACTCCGATTCATAATTTCCAAAGCTTCCAACCCCTGCTGCAGTTAGGCCATGTATAAAGGTGTTTTAGATAAACAACACATTGTTATCAATTCCCATCTTATGCAAAACACATTCACGAGTCCAGTATGATTGTTGCAACAAGAAGAGGGGGAAAAACTGCAAGGCGAATACACTTCAATGTTGAAATCTTTTTACCAAAACTGATCAAACCAATCACAACCATTGGAAATGACACAGCCGCACTCAAAGAGTCACCAGTTCGTCACCAGTATACAGAGTATCAACACATGAACTCCGAATTAAAAGATCAAATCTGCAAAAGGCAGTGATGAAGACACTACTCCACTAAAAAATGTGAAGAGAAATGCACGATCAGTCCAACAACAACCTCATTTTGATTGAGTAAACGAGAAGCCAAAGTGTGAAACAGTCAAAATCAATCACACCGATCTGTCTATTCAACCAAGCACATTTCTTATCTCACCAAAACCACCGCCACGGGGACAAAAAGGGGATAAACCCTCTACTCCCCACAAAAATCTAGATCCAAAACTCAAAAGAGGCAGAAGCAAACCTTGATTCAAGAGTCGGCTACATATCGGAAGCACTTGCATGAAAGGTCCAAGCTTTTGATGCTCTGCTAGCAGCTCTGACAAGTACTGACTACAAAAACAAAACCCACACAGCAGATCAAAAAAAAGACCACAACTTGCTATCACAATCCAAATTGAAAACACAGAAAACTTTAGGCACAAGACTGTATCTTTGCTCTGGGGACTTCAATTCTAGAAGGATTAGAAATAGGGTTGCGGCAGACATGTACATAGTAGTTGTATAGAGTCAGTAGTGATATACAAAACCTGTCAACATCTGGAGTGCTTCTAATCTGAGGAGAGGCAGCTCTGGCAGGAGAGAAGTTGGGATTATACAACCCTGACATAGCCCCTTTTGTTTGCTTTTTCTCAGAGCAATTGGAACATGAGATGGAAAAAAAAGGGTTTTAGTTGGTGTTGTTGCAGAAGAAAAAGGAAAGACAAAGCACCATCAATAAAGGGGTTGTGTAAATAGGAGAGGAGAAAACACATAAATATATAATAAAATGAACAAAACCCCAAAAACAAAAAGAAAAAAAGAAAAAAAAAAAGGGTTTTTGTAGACAGCCGAGGACTCTGGATTTTTGCAGAAAAGAAAAAATCTTTAATTATTTTTCTTCTTCTTTAATAACTTAATTTCACTCTGAGTGCCTCACCCTTTAATAAATTGTTAAAACACAGCCTGGGGAAAAAAAAAGAATGGATCTTTTGGTTTTAAGGAAGCTAAGCTTAAGGTGGTAAAGATTCACAGGAGACTTTTCATTACACAGTGACCGATGAACTGAGAGGCAAAGAAAGAGACATGGACAGAGACACGCACACAGTATCAGGAATAATAAGGATGAGAAACACTGAAAGGTTTTTACTGCAAGTTGAAAACTTGAAATGAAATGTTGGGTTCATTTCAGTCCATGTTCGTGGTACTTATATATAACACAGGGGACACGTGTTGGCCATGCAGAGAATCAAGCTCTTTCTCTACAGAAGCAGAGAGGTCCCCAGATTGGAGCCTCCAGGGCCAGTGACAATGATGTTGCCAACGCAAGATTAGCTGGTCAGTGCCCGAGTTTCTGACCAAAAACTACGTCGTTTCGAAGCTTTGGACACTTTACCATGTTTTGTGGAGTGGAACACTCGTCTTCTTTCTTGACCAACCACTTTTATGACTTCTGCTGCTGCGTGCTCCCAAAGGTCCTCGCTTGGAATGCTCCAATCTCTGTTTTTTTTTTTTTTTTTTCCATCTTTTTAACCCAATCACACTAGTCGTTTTACCATTGCTAACCCCTCCTCTGAGGAAACAATATAGGGCAGAGTCTTACAAGGATCACCTGATACAATACAAAACCAAGATTGATGGGTTTCCTTCTCATTTCCCTGGACTTTGTTTCTAATGTGTCAAAATCACGTCGCTCCCCTTCTTTGTAAGGATGTCTATGAGAGGACAACGAAAGGTGTACGTATACAATGATAGACGCTATGGAAGAAAACGAATTTCAGAGCAATATGTTGGTGAGTCTACTCTTTGATACATGGTGAGTTTTGTAGTATTTGCCTATTTGGAATCTGGTTAGAAGAATATGTAAAGTTGTTATTAAATACCTTTTCAGGTTAAGAACTTTTTAACCATTATCAATTTACGCGCGTAAATATCTATCAAAACACATTTTGGAGTGGTATCAAAATTCTTTTGCTATTTTAGTATTTTTGTACTTTGACTCTATAACACGAAACAAGTCTTGTAATATTCTAAATATGATTACGAGAAAGTTAGGAAATGAGCTTAAAACATTAAAATTTATTTAACAATAACATTCGCAGTTTCACTCGTGTAAATAATTATATAAGAAAAATTTCTCGTGTGCGCGTAAGTAATTTTAATGATTTATCATTAGAGAAATTTCTAGAGTCCGACTCGTGTTTTTGCATGACCGTCAAAATCAATCATACCTTTCATTAGGGACACAGCCTAACACCTAAAACCCAAGGTCCCCTTTTCCTTGTTCGCTTTCTCCCCATTTCCTTTTCGCTTTCCTTGTTTGATGATTCCCCACTCTGTTTCTTCCATTTCCTTGTTTGGCTTTCTTTTACTATGTAAAAAGCTCATGAATGATGGATATTGTTGAGAAATTAATGTACCAACCAACATTCCACTTCCGGTTGAGCTGTGATGGTTAATGTTAATAATGGCGATTAGTATAAAGTTAACATAGTGTAATACCACAACTAATACAGCTTAATTATACACTAATGTAATTGTAATTTTGTAATTTGGAATCTTAGATTTGAAAATGGATCAATGATAATATAAATCTATTGGGCTCGTAGATGACGAATCGGGTCAGGCCCAATGTGCCCAACACATATAAACCCGAAAAAAGGAGACTCCTTTCTCTCATATCTGTAATTGAGGTGAAGCTTGAGGAAGAGGAAGAAAGGTTGAAGCTTCGAAGCTTTGAAGGTTGAAGATGTCGCTGGTATGGATGGAAGCGATGCTTCCGCTCGGAATCATCGCCGGAATGCTGTGCGTGATGGGAAATGCTCAGTACTATATTCACAGAGCCGCGCATGGCCGGGTATTGTGACCTAGATCTAAATCCCAATTCAGATTTGTGTAGAATTGAAATTGATTGGAATCTGATTGTGAAAGTTTTGGTCTTTTGAATTTTGCGGTGGCAGCCGAAGCATATCGGAAACGACATGTGGGATGTGGCCATGGAAAGAAGGGACAAGAAGCTCATCGAGCAGGCCACTGCTCCTTCTTCTTCTAATTAGTTCCGGTATTTACTTCATCTTCTTCTTCGATTGTGTGATTGGTAGTTTTTTTTTTCTTTGAATTTGGGCTCCTTCTTTTTTTATGCTTCGGGCTTTTGTTTATCTGTTTTGATTGGCCAAGTTTCTTAGTTGGGTTAACCTAGTAATGATATATCGTTCGAGCCGAATGCTATCCTAGTTATTAAGAATCTAAGATGAATTGCTTGTTTTCTGCATGATAAGTTTTAGAACTGCAAGGGTACCTTGTATTGGGATTGTGTCGAACTGGAAGTTCTAGAAGTAATAGTGAGGTGCTGGCAGACCTATGATGGATGGGATTAGGTGAAGTGGCGCTACAAAGGGTTGAAGAATTAATTGGAATGGTTGTATCAAGTCCTGCTTGAGCTGTAGGCTTTGTAACAGGCTGAGCTGATTCACGGAATTGGACATTAGATGATACAGTTTTATGCTTGGTCTTTTGAATTGCGACGAGATTTTGGGCTAGGAATTCGTTGATTGTGAACTTGGGAAGTGAAATTTTCTACCTTTGCATATGTTTCTGCTGTAACTTTGCATATGTGTCTGCTGCTTCTTCTTGCAAAGACTGACTTGTAAGTTCATTTTCTGTTTCATGATACCGACCGTTAATGTTTCTCTCTAATGCAACGCTGTTTTCATAGATGTCAGACGATGATTACAGAAGTTGATTTGATATATTTCTACAACTGTAAGTGATATAACTAGGAGTTCAGTCTCAAGTGATGCTTGGCATAATTCCCGTGAATAGTATGTTGACTGCAAGAACTCAATAACAAGTTATGTTATTGAGAAGGTGTCGTGGAGTGTTACTCAATTTGAAATCTTAGTTCAAATTCTTGTATGATTTAGGAACTTGTACCAAAGTGAAGGAGAACTACTCTATTTCCTCAGTTAGATCTTACAGTATGGATGCTTATTCTCATCTCACTCCTGTAAGAATTGTATCTTAATAGGATGATTAGGATCTTTATCTGGTGGAGCTCCAATAAGTTGGATCGTAATTGTAATCAATCAAACCCACTGTGCCTACTGTGTCGGTTATTAGGTCTAATTCTAACATAATGTTATTAGTATTCTAGTCCTTTACATGATGGATTCAAAGTTTATAAGTGGCATGAGTACTAGAAAGAAATTTCATGGTTGTATGACTTCTGTTTGGAAGAATTTGAGCAAGTTTCTCTTAGAAGTTCTGTTGCAAGTCTTGTGACTATAGAGTCATATTCATCTTTCTCGCTTCTCTCTCTAGTAGTTCTGAGATTTGTTCTGCACCTCTTCACCATGCTCAGTTGATTTTCTTAGTTATTTTAAAAAGAAGTTGTTATACATACTCTTTATTCTATTTTAAATTGCATGCTTTGTTTCTTCAATTGTTGGAAGTCATTTTTTTTTTTTGGATATAGTGCTTAGAGTATTAATATGCGACCCTTTACCATAAAATTAACCCCTTTTTATGATTTGGGATCTTTTGTTCATCTTTTTGATTGACAATAATCGTTAAGTTTCTTGCTTTTCTTTGCTGTATTGGGGTTTAACCAGTTAGTAATTTGTCAGGTAATGGTATGTCTTTCGAGCCAAATGCTAACTAGTACTTAAGCCAATGTATCTTTATCCGCATGACGAGTTTGATAACTGCAAGGATCCCTTGTAGTGGGGTTGTGTCAAACTGAAAGTTACAGAGGTAATGATGAGGTTTTGACAAACGTATGATGGATGTGATTATATGATGTTAGCATTGGGAATGGAGCTACTAAGGATTTGAAGAATCAATTGGAAGGGATTTATGAAGTCCTGCTTGTGCTGTATTCATCATATAAAGTTGGGCTAATTCATGGAATTTGACCTTAAATGATACAATTTATACTTGGTGTTTGACTTAGAACGAGAGTTTTGGGTTAGGAATTTGTAAAATGCTAACTTGATTTAACTTTGGATATATGTCTGCTGCTTCTTCTTGCAAAGACTGACCTGTGATTTCATTTTCTCGTTCATGATAAGATTCCAGCCTTTGATTTTGCTTTTAATGCAACACAGCTTTCTTGAATTTCATACTATAGATGAAAATTGATTTGTTATGTGTTTTCATCAGTAAGCGATGTGATTAGGAAGTTTCATCTTGAATGTTGCTTGGCCCACGCACCCTAGTATGTGCAACTGCAAGAACTCAATAACAAATTTTGTTGTTGGGAAGTGTCACAGAGCTCAACCCGCTCTAAAATCTAACTTCAGCAGTCTTGGTTCTTGTATGAACTTTATAGTAGTATAATAAAGGAGGAGGAGCAGGAGGGGGGGGAGCGCTAATATCTACTTTCGGGATAGTTGTATATACTAACAGAAACCGGTACCAAAAAGGAAGTTCAATGGTTCTTGTTGAAAACGGTATAGTACTCTCACAAATCTGTGGTTACATACTCATGTACTTTACATGGTAGACTCAAAGTTTTCCAGTGTCAAAGATTACGAGAAAGGAATTTGGTGGTAGTACATTCTTGTGTTAGGAAAAACTTCATAAAGTTATTTGTTTTAGAAGTACTGTTGCAATATTTGTGACTAGCCCATTCATTTTTGTTGAATCCTATCCATCTTTCCCGTTTCTCTTTTCAATAATTCTGAGATTTTCTCTGCACTATGCTCAGTTGTTTTCCACAGTTATTTTTACCCCTTGTGGAATTGTTATAGGCACTCTTTATTCTATCTGGCATTTCATGCTTTCTTTTCTTTTGCTGCTCCCTCTATTAATCTCTGTCTTAACATAATAATATTTGGACCTTGATTTGGGGACCATAAAGTGCTGTTACATCATATATATTCCATTATTATCTTTAGTGGAGGAGCCACTTAAGTTTTAACTCGAGGCTTTTCAAAGTTACTACATTCCCTCCACTCCACTCATTCGTGTGCATGAACATATATGTGGTGTATGTGTAGTTTAGGCTATCGTTACTATGATGAACTTAATCAACTTATGGTTTTGTGGTTCAAACTGCAGGAACGTTTGTGAATGGGAGCATGAGAAGAAATAAAGTCAGCAATCCACTATGAAGGAACCTAGAGCAACTCCAATGACAAATATTTTCGTTGTATGCAAAATTTGCACAAGCTGTTGACAGTTCATGGAAAAGTTTATGTACTCCAGTGATTTACTTTCTAATGTTAAATGTTTGACTGAGCTTTGTGTGGTGATGGGAATGTTTGTTGTGCAGTTATTTCATTTAACAGCTGAGCATCTGTTTGTAACGTGTTTTTATTCATCGATCGTTGCTTCCCACAAGGTTGATCTATGTTCAAAATCAGAACCCTTTACAAAAGGAACCCCTCGTTCCTTTTATCGGAAATGATAACGTTTTCTATTATTCTATAGCAACGGAAAACTACTAGGCTAAGAGCATAAAGCAGTAGGAGAAATTCGTTTTAACAATCCTTCAGAAGCAGTAAGAGCATATAGCTTAATGCATACGCAGAGTTCTCTTCTTCATTTTTTTTCTTCGTTTTCTTCAAGTTTCTCCGTAAAGCTTTCACAAACAAGCGAGGAAAGAAGAAAAGAAAAGCATCTTCTCAGTTCATTCTCACAACGAACATATGAGATCCCCTTTGGCTTATCATAGAACATGTTCCAGTTCACAACCAACAGGTGATGATGCAACACTGGATGGCATATATGCATGAAGTAGCTTATGTAATGCTCACTATATACACTTGTAAAACATGCATGCATGCGCAGAGATGCACTGTACACGTGTAACAAAGCTTAGCTTGAAGTTCAAGCTTTATGAAGCTATATAAAACCCTGCTTCAGAGAAAGCATAGTAAAGTACGAGATGGCGGCAGCCCTGTTGATATTTTGGACAATTTTCTTCCTTGGCATTCTGAGCCTGTTTACGAGATTGCTTAACCAGTTATGGCTCAAACCTAGAAGATTCGATCAGTGCTGTGGAAGCAAGGCATCAGAGGTCCGCAGCCTTCATTTCTTTTCGGAAACACAGCCGAGATGGAGAAGATTCGGTCCACCGCCGATATCACCCAGAAAGCATCGAAAGGTGGGCATGTACAGCACGATTGGGCACCGTCCGTACACCCATTTCTTCATAAATGGGCAGACGAGTATGGTATATGTTACTGTGTTATATGTTAGTCGAGATTGAATGACCATATAATTTACTTGTATTGTTGAGTCTCTTGATGATCTCTATTGACTTAGATGCATGTAGTTCATAATTTCGGCAGTGAAGGGGATGAAAATCCAGTATTAATTATTATATATCTTCTAATGAGAGCTTAGATCATATATGCATGTTGATTATGAAGGTCCTGTATACATGTACTCCACAGGCAGCCAGCAACACCTTGTTGTAAGCTATCCACAGTTAATAAGAGAGCTTAGATCGCACAACTCCATGGATTTGGGTAGACCAACATATATGAATAAGAACTTGCCTCTGAATTTTTCCTTGACAAGGTTAAGGTATGTGTACGATTCTATATATGTTCTCTAAATTCTTGTTAAAAAATATTATTAAGCAAGCAAGAAGGAAAATGATAATTGAAAGATTATACATATTGCAGATATACAACTACACTTGGTATTTTGAAAACTAAATCATTCAAAGGAGAACTACTCCGTTGTTGAGTACGTACCTTACATATATATTTGAGCGATCGACGACTTTAATTCTAATCAGTTAGCAGTTATAAGTTGCCGTTAAGGTAAAAGTAACTAAAATATAGCTTATAAGATGAAGCATGCGTATATGTACTTTGCAGGCGCTCAGACCACTGCTACTGCAGTAGCCTGGACCTTGATGCTTCTGTCACTGCACCATGAATGGCAAGAACGTATTCACGCTGAGATTGTTGGTGTGGGGATCATGACCTCCATCAATGCTTGCAACACATAGATACATTACCCAAACTCAAAATGGTATGTACTACTTTGAGTTCTCATTGTTATTTCACACATATATAATGCCCATTACATAGAGTGAGTCTCGTAATTGCTAAAATTTTGTGACATGTTTAGTAGTACTCATACTCAAAATGGTTACATGGATGATTATGCATCTGAAAATGCAGCTAACAATGGTGATTCAAGAGAGTCTGCGTCTTTATCCACCAGCAACAATAACAGCCAAGCATGCTTTAGCAGACATAAAACTAGGGGAGCTTGATGTGCCAGGAGGCACCAACATATGGATCTTCGCACACAGATTGCACCGCGACCCTGAAAATTGGGGGCCAGATGCTAATGAGTTTAAGCCAGAGAGATTTGCAAATGGGGTTTCCAAATCGTGCAAGTATACCCAAGCATATGTGCCATTTGGTTTCGGGCCTCGAATTTGCATAGGCCAGAACTTTGTTATGACGCAAATGAAGATAATACTCTCCCTAATCCTTTCCAAGTTCTCATTTTCTATTTCTCCGAATTATCACCATTCTCCTGTCTCTCCAATGTTACTATTGCCTGAACATGGAATTAGGCTTCTTGTTAGTCCTGTCTAAGTAAAAGCCAAAAGCCAATTCGCTGGTTTAAAATTAACAAAATAATCAAAAGCCAATTGGCCTCAATTATGGCCGAGATTTTCGGAGCCTTGATCCAAAAATTAAGAAAATAATTGTTGGCCTTTTTTTTTTTTTTTGTCTGTGTGTTGAATGGTATTAGACTTCATTGATAACTTTAGAAAATTTAAGGCATATACTTCTCAGAATCAACTACATCTGGAATAAAAGAAGGGACATTGGACCCAAAAAAGGTTGGTTCAAGCAGCAGCATGAGCTGCCAGCAAGTGCGCTGCCTTGTTTGCTTCTCTCTTAGCATGTACTATTCGAACCTGGTTAACAGCTTCCACATCAAATATGAGGTCCTCATAAAGTCTTCCCATTGCAGATGTATTCTGCATATCTACTTGACACAATAGTTGCCTCAATACCAATTAATCAGTCTCCAAAATCACAGGTTGAATTGAATGCTCCAACACATAATTAACAGCTTCTCTACAAGCAGTAATCTCAACATGCTCAGCAGATTGAATATGACTCACTGCCTTCCCAACTTTACCCGTAAAATTCCCTTTAGAATCCCGAATCAAGAAGCCTATAGCAAGCCTACCAGACCCCTGACTAAATGATCCATCACCTTCAACGCTTCAACCAACCTGAAGGAGGGACTTTCCACTTCAAAACTCTTCTCACTCTCTGAATACCTTATAATTTAGTATTGTGTGAAAAATGAAATTACTAAACCTGGTAGAAGACATGAAAGCTATATCAAAAGCTGAAGTGATTTTGTTTTCCCATACATTCCTATCAAAAGCTGAAGTGATTTTGCTTTCCCATACTCTTATCATTCCTTTCTTTCCAAATTTCGCAAATAAAAAACAGAAGTTAAGCAAAAATAGTCTTTGACAACTTCATCCAGTTGGTCAGAATCAGCTCCAAAACAAACGCTGGCTATACTTAAATTGGTTCTCAACGTACACCTCTCTATTAAAAATTTAAAACCACAATTTTGACTAAGATAAATAATTGCCTCTGCCTCACTATTGTATCACACACAACTTTGAGACTCCAAGATCACATGCCTGAATGCCAATCTGTCTAAGGTTGGTAGGAAATTAGGACATACTTTCCATGCATTTACCTTGGCAGTGTTTGAAATTTAAGCATTCCACATCTTCTTCCAGACCCTTTGATTACTCACAAGTCACAAGTCACGACAGAAGAAGGGAGTAGAGGCAGTTTTAGAGAATGCAAAACGACAGGCTGAATTAACAGTACGTGAACATTACCCTTTCTCTCAAGTGCCGAACCAATCAGTCCTCAGGACTTCTAGCTAGAACTCAAGGGGATTGAAAGTATAGCTTCTGCGTCAGATTGTACAAAGGTAGTGCGTACCTTCTGCTCATCCCACTGATTTGGAGGAACAACCAATAACTCACTCAGCTTGGCCAAAGCATCTGGAACAATCCTCGTTGCTTGACGTATATCCTAACAATTCCTAGATGCTTGAAAAGGCCGCAAGTGCAAATTTTCCGTTTGTTATTGTGCAAAATTGCGGTAAAGCTTATGCAACAGGGTGTCATGACCAGCTGATCATGCTTTAACGTCAAGAAACTTGGGTTGAGGCCTGGATTCTTTAAATTCTAAATAGCAAATACACATTAAGCACAACCACCACATTAGGGCACGGTGGTTCCCGTGCCCCAGTAAGATTTAGTATAAAACTTTCTGGTGTGGCATTTCTATTGACAGCTGGTTTGCTGTAGTGCCAGGCGCCTTTTTGCATGTGGATGCGCTCCTAGTTCGAGCAACACCAGCAACAATGCACTTTTTTTTTTCAAACATTAATATTTTCTTTCTTCTCAACAAAAAAAAAAGATTAAATTTTAAATTCATAGATAAATTATATTTCCATTATGAAAATTTGTCAAAAATCTAAAAACTATAAGTTTGATTAATAAAATACTAGTCTGCAAATTTTTTTTTTTTTTAAAGGTGGTAGTTATTGAAGAAGAAGTAGATTCACTAGTAGTTATTGCAGAGAGAAAATAGTGGAAGAGAAAAGTGAGGGTTGTGGAATCATTTCTTTTTTAATTTTCTTAGCAAAAATCTGTTTTATAATTGTCTTATTTATCTAGGGAAAAAATGCAAACAGTACCTGACCTTTGGCCCATTAGTAACTTTAGTACCTGACAAAAAAAAATATCACTTTGGTACCTAAAGTTCGAAACCCGACCCAACTTTAGTACCTAAAACACTGTTGGCCGTTACGGCGTTAGCCACCTAGCAAACTTTGAAGAGTATTATGGTCCCTTCACTGTTCGTCTTCTTCTTCCTCAAGCTCTCCTCGTCTTCTTGTTTCTCCCAACTTGGTTTGTGTGGCCGCGGAGGGTTTTGATGAGGTCGCCAGTTTTGAAGTCCAAGAGGCGGGGGGTTTTGTCGTCGGAGACGAAGACCATGAACTGGGAGTCAAGGGAGAAGGCAAGGTCAGAGACGCATTGGTCATGGCCCTAGAAGGTTTCGTCCAAATCTACTCTTGTTCAATCTGCCTATAATTCCTTCCTTCCCTGATTTTTCAAAATTGGACAAGACGATTGTCATCATTGTATAACACTCCTCCACACACACACAACTCTCTCTCTCTCTCTCTCTCTCTCTCTCTCTCTCTCTCTCTCTCTCTCTCTCTCTCTCTCTCTCTCTCTCGCTTTCAATTCAGCCATAAACTCAATCTTTTCATCTCCTCCATCGCTGATCCTCCAGAAAACCCATTGCATACCCAGAACACCAGACATGTAGGACGCCATCGATATTACCATCACCATTGACGACAATCCAAACAATTCACACAATTCACAATCGGGACCGATCTCGTGTACAAAGTCAGACCACAAAACCAAAACCCGGTCGCCGTCTGCAGTTCAAAATCGTCCCAGAAGCTATCGCATCTTCCAGAAAAAGAGAAATCACAGCAAATCCCACCACCAATCAAGGCCCTAACTCCGATCCTCACAGCCTGGGAAACATCAAACAACATCAATCCAAATCTGGATCGATTACCCAACCTCTGCCATAACCAATTCAGACCAAGATCACAACAATTACAAAAGACAAATCTGGATTGTTAAATCCCTGACTGGTGAGGGATCTGAGAATTAAATCAAAGGCGTCGTAGGGGCACGGAGGTTTGATTAGCCAGGCCTGGGAAGCAGGTCCTTCTCTCCAAATCCGAGATTAAACAGCTATGTGTTGCTTCTTGGAAAATCTTTCTCCAACAGCCCAATTTGCTCAAAGCTTGAAGAAGAGATGGAGAGAGTGTGTGGAAATTAGGAGAGAGAGAGAGGGAGAGAGAGAGGAAGCAGAAGAGAGTGCGTTGAAATTAAAAAATAATAATAAATTAGAGTTGAAATTACTTATTTGTCCTTCAAGTTATGTTAGGTGGCTAACGCCGTAACGGCCAACAGTGTTTTAGGTACTAAAGTTGGGTCGGGTTTCGAACTTTAAGTACCAAAGTGATATTTTTTTTTTTTGTCAGGTACTAAAGCTACTAATTGGTCAAATGTCAGGTACTGTTTGCATTTTTTCCCCTATTTATCCTTCTGATTTAATTTATTCTCAAAGTTTTTTAATCTTTCATGATTAAATCTGTCAAAATTTTCAATTTTGGCTAACAAAACCTCTTCTCTTAATAATAGTATAGATGTAATTTTAAAAAAAAAAAAATTTGATCTTTCCGTAATATTATTTTAATTTTTTATTTCTATTAAAATTTTAATATATTTAAAAAAAAAAATTTAACTTTAGAGTGCCCCACTAATCTTAAATTTCTGGCTCCACCACTGCCTCATACCCTAGACATAATCAAAGCGATCTTGTTTTGTGATCAATTTCATAATGGATCTTCTTTTCACTAAGCAATCACATCGTTATTGACCTATCCACATTTGGTCATTTTTATTTTTCGTTCTGCAAAGTACTCATTCTATACAACTGATCAAGATCAGTATAATAACTAAAGCTAAGACCCCAGAAGCTAGCTAGAAATATTAAGAACAAATCGGATGGCTTAATTGGTCTGTCAAAATGACTGCATTGGAAGTATTGTAGGCACGTTCAACTTCATTTTAGTTTTTACAGTGTTGTCTAGTGAGCACAACAAATTGATTTGCACAAACTGGAGCCAAGTGGTCGAAATTATTTTTTAGTATTTTGAAAATTTTGAGGTTTCAATACAGGCTGGTTACCTTCCAAATATCTTAAAGGAGCATTAGAAGGGAGATGGACTTTTGCACGATGTGGATGAAACATAACGTGCAATAGAAAGTCACTCATTATGGCACACAGTTTTTTCTTTCAAAGAAATGACATTTTGGAAATAGCTTGACGACTTTTGCAATTTGCACCGATGTTAAGAGGGATTCAACAGTCTTATGGAAATCCATCTCGTGCGCCGTGCCCGTATAGTACTAGAGCACTAGAATTGTAAATTCCTTTTTCATTTCTCTCCAGAAAGTGAGATAAAAAAATAAAATAGTGGTAACGACTTCTCGCGATTAACTATTTACCGTTAAAGATCATGTATTTTAAATAATATATTTGTAGTTTTATGTGGGACTCTAAAAGTCTAAACTTACCTGTCAAATATCCTAAGTGACCATTAAGAGAAGCGTTGTGTGAAGAAAGTGAAACGGGAGTTGGATTTTTGCACCATTCGGGTGAAGTGTAGCAAACAATAAAAAATTGCTTATAATAGGAGAAAAATTATTAAGAAAAGACATTTTGGAAATAGCTCAAGAACTTTTGGATGAATGTTGAGAGCCTGAGAGCGATACAATGGTCCTAAGGAAATCGATTACGTGCCTGAATGACCACAGGAATCGTTAATCATTTTTCATTTCTCACCCAAAAGAAACCAAAAATAAATGAAAAATAAAAGTGGTAACAACTCCTTCCGACTGTCATGAAAGACCAATGAAATAATTAGTTTGTTAGTGTTAGAAAATTTGGGTTTTCACTTGGTTCACAAGGTACCCTCCCTTGAATGAGTTTTAGGAAAAGTTTTACAAGACAAAAATTGAAAGAGAGTCAGATTTTGACACGGTGTAGGTGGAGCATAAAAATAATCGAAAACCACTTGCTATAGCACTAGGCACTCGTGAAACCCTAATAGGTGGGGGTTTGTCTCAAGTTGGAAGCCGACTATCATCGACATCCATCCAGAGGAAGAGGCTATACATATCATCCACAACACAGCCCCCCATGCATAACCGCACCAGATCCTCCCTGGCAATGCATTCATGCTCAACCTGTAGCAAATGATCTACTTCGCAGTATGAGTTATCTTTGCAACAAAATATTCATCCAGAGGATGGTGATCTGTATAAGAAAGTGAGTGACCCCAGATCACTGTATGAAATGTAGTGCTGGAAATTAAACCAATGAGAGGTGTGTAGCTAGCTTCTAATGGTAGTTAGCTCCGACACACACTTTTTGCTACTTTTTGCATTTTCTCATTTGTTCTTTTTTTGGTACCATTATTCTTTAAATATTGGGAATTAAAAATAAAAAATAAAAAATAAAAAACCCCAACAGAAAACGAGAATATATAATTCCAATATTACCTTGCTTTTAGGTCCAGGATATTTATTTATTTCTGTTCAATTAAAGTAAAAATGTCAGAATAAAAATATAAAAATAAAAACGTGTTAGGTAGAGAGCAAGACAAGCACAGCTGACAGCACTTCTTCAAAAAAATGACAAAAGTACAAAAATTTTGGACAGGCCTTTGGGTAGTGTGATTAATCATGGCAGAGAAAGTAGCTCTCAGCCATTTGCGGTTTGATAGCATCAATCTGTCAAAACTCATTGGTGAAAGGTCGCAGAAAGGGATTGATCCTACTATCTCTGCCAAGAATCAGACTGTTAGGTTTGTTTCCTCATTCAGGAAGAAAGAAAAATAGAGAGTTCAGGATAATAGTTGACAAAGGGTTCACAGCAAGCCGTGCTTATCAAGAAAGTAGAAAGAACTATAAGGGAACTAACTTGGAATCCAGAATTAAACTAGTGAAAATCTCCTCAATGATCAGAACCAGAAGCCAAAACAAGCTCGACATGATCAGATTCCGATCATTGTTACTCAATGATATCTGATAGGTACATTTTATTGAAAGTAAATGGAAGACAATGAAAAAGAGGGGCCAAATGAAGCTTATGATTTCTTGTCAATGAAACAACTAAATTTATCAAAATATAGAATCGATTTGTGCTAAACTTCACACCATAATGAATCATAGTAAACTATTGGTGAGTGATAACAGATTTACACAAAAATCCTAATGTACTCACAGTGAAACAAAGAATCTAGGCTGAAAAGCAAAGCGGAGAAGGAGAAAAAGGTGTGTGATCATAGGAATTGAACTTGAATATGAATGGTGGTTTGGAAAGGACTTGTAACTTGTACAGATGGTGGGAAGTCAAGGCACATATTCACTCTCAATTGTCGGTTGTGTTCGAGTAACCATTGCTGAAGGTGCTTTTGTATCTCCAACTGTTGTCATATGCAAAGCTTCACCTACATCTGCAGCTTTCTCCATCTCTTCCAAATGCTTCCTTTCCCTGTATTTACGCCCCCAGAGTACCAGGAATGCCAACAATGCCAACAACGCTAATCCACCGAGCACAGACCCAACAATTATCCACGTTTTTGAATTACTCTTCTTCTTTCCTCGACCACCAGGAGTAGGAGTCGGGGGACTTCCAGAGGTGACTGGTGATGGAGAAGGAGCAATGGACTCAACCACTATAGCGAAGTGCCCCTGTTTGAAAGCTGAACATGCATTGCCTGATCCCACATTGCTGAAATTGACAGAACCATCTAAGTCAAAAGTAACACACTTCGCCACGGTGCCATCAGGGGTCGGTTTCACATCCTGAAATTTGATCTTTATGGGATCAACAGTTGCAGCGATATCCAAGTATGGTAAATTTTTCGCTGATAAATCGATAGCATCATAAGCAAGGAGACCCAACACTGGAGCTAAGTATGAATAACCTGGTAATGGATAATACACCAATGACCAATTGCCTAAGTTCTGGTACACCAGAACAAGCCTCTCCGCATATGGACTCTCATTGACTCCTACTGGGAACTCAAACTCTTTGTACACAACACCTCTCCTGTACAAGCTACCACTCCTGAGCCTCAAAGCTGCAATCTGAATTCCACTCAAATTCGAAGGAACCTGAGCATCATAGGGAACTCCAGTCTTGGGATGAACAAAGGCCCTGTAGGCATAATCTTGAAGAAGCACATCAAGAGCAGGTGCTTGGCCACTGGACGACTGTGCCGAGAGATGAGCCAGCCGTGATAACCATATCAGAACCACTAGCATCGCGAGACTTCGATAGAGAAGCCCCATCGATGCTTTGAAATGCCAAACGCCCAGCACAATGCTGCTCAAACCAGCTAGGTAAAACCCAATTCCCAGAGGACAAGATGAACCCAGATACTTATACCACCTTGGATCCAAAGAATGATAACCGAAATGTGCAATAAATTTCTATAAATTAAGCTGCAAAACCTCTGGTATCAGACCTGTCAATCTCCAACTAATAAAACCAACGGACTCTCAGTAGAGTTTGTGTGTCAAAAGCAGCTTTGAAGGTTTCAACCGTTGCCAAATCTCTCTGGCTTATTCAGAATGCTTTCCCTTTTTCAATTCCTTGTTAAAGAAGCTCTCTCAAAGCCTCAAACAACTTTGGACCACGAATCTTCTTTGCTCAAAAGGAATTAAACCCATGATTCTTCATAAACCCATAACCACATATCAAACACAAATCAGGAAATTAAAGCAAACCCAGAACACTCCTCCTTCCTCTCCAAACGGTCGAAAAAAAAAACTAAGCAGCTTGATTATCACACCTCCTAAATTCAAAACCAAAACGCAAAAAAGCAAAAACCTTTACTCAGTAACAAGGTCAAAAACAAAAACCCAGCTAGCAATTTCACCAGGGTAAGCTAAAATACCTGATCTTGGCTGCGTTCAAAACTCGAGGGCTCCAATGCAGCAGCAATTGGGGAAGAACACCATGCACCTTCAAAACCCCACAATGAAATGCAAATTGAGACCCACAATCAACCACCAAAAAGCGCGTGAGAAGCGAACGCTGTTCAAGAATCCCATCATTCAATTCTCCGCTGGCGACTAGTAAATGGGTTCCAAACTTGGTAGGTGAAGAGGAAGATTCAGAGCTTTAATGGCGGTCCTCCTCCAGAAATGGTCTGCATTTTGACTAAATCTGAAAAAGGGTCACCCAGAAAAAGATAGCAGCTTCAATTCGACTCCGTAAATGGGTTCGGAATCGAATTGAGGATCAGAGAAGAAGCACTGAATTACCGGGTAAGCAGTAAGATTTGGTTTTCTCTTATAGCGAGAATATTGGGATTAACAGATGAGGAAACGTAGTGATCCACGGAAGGGTTTAAGGCCCAAAAATCTTTGAAATGGGGGAGAGGAAAAGATTTGAGAGATAAGCTCATAGAGATTTAGAGATGGGAAAAGAGAGAGAGCGAGAGCAAGCACTGGTGGAAGTGAAGAAGCGGAACAAAAAGACAGAAAGAATGAGGGTGTGTGAAATTATAATGAACCCAAAAACCCCCAAAAGAAAATTGACAGTAACCTTTTTTTTTAATCCAATTATCTATAGTCATGTGTATTATTTATTGTATTATTCATCATTAGGGTTTTATTGTTTTTGCTTTAAGATTTGTTTGATTTACAGGTGTGTACCCCCTATTTTATAGACATTAAACCCCACAGTATTGTTCTTCCTCCTTGTTGTTTTGGTCTTTGCCTACTTTTTCTGGGTTCACATTGTTACCCTCTTTTTTTTTTTGCTCCGTCATATTTCCATCCCCATTCAAATTTTGACACTTATGTTATGTTATTGAACGATACGTCAAAGCTTACAAAAATCTAGACGGTAGTAATCATGCAAAGAAATACTACAGATATCAATTTAGAGATGAGTTCGTTTTTTTTAACACTATTTTGGTCAACTCATAACGAAATACCATGGATTTACCATAAGCTTTATTATTTTGTTCATGTATTAGATTTTGTGTCATTAACCCCACATCATACTTCTTTCCTTTTCACATTATTACCCTTTTTGCTCCATCAAAATTTCCGCCCGACACTGATTTTGGGTGCCTTGTTTGCCATTACCTAATGTGAAATATCTGCAAGCTCAGCACATACAGAGACATTAGCAGCAATATGAACCAGCATTTGGGTCAACAAGCGAAAACCCCTAGTGACTATACACCAAATAGAAAAGATCCCTAGTGACACTTCATTGCTTTGAAAATGTGAAAGGAGCCAAATGTACTTATTGAAACTCACAGGCCATGGAAGCTATTAAAGGGCGCACATGTGCAGGGAGATATAGGCTCGTGAAGAAGGGTGCAATGGTGGTTTATGCCACACCTCCAAGGAGCCAAAATGATGCTGGAAAAAAAGTGCTTTTTTCAGATTTTGGGGTTTGAAAAGTTCAACACTGTAAAAGTTCGGTGTTCTTGTTTCTTGAGCAAAAGATGAGTTTTTTTTTCTTTTTTCAGAGGATTGGTTTGTTACTTGTGAAAGTTGTGAAGTAGTCATTCTCATTGTACTATAATTTAGCCAACCTTTAATCTCTTTCATGAAGGCCGTTAATACCCATTTCCGTTTCCCAATTAGTCAATAAACACTAGGTATTATTTATGAGATTTTGTTAACTAAAAGGAAAACAAAATTCCCTAATTGGATTTTCCTAGAATGATTGAATTCAAGAACATGAAGAGATTTAAGAACAAAACAGTGTCAGTGTCTATGTGCAAATCATTTTTGAGTGCATTTGAATTCTCTCAAAATACATTGATTAACCATCACCATTATTAATTAGTACCCATTTTTGCTCCTTAAATTTTGCAATTAACATTCAATTTAGATCTTCAAATAGTCATAAAGCCAAATTATTGAGTTTCTTTTTTTATTCGTAGACCATATGTACAAGCATGAGCCTATTGAAGCACTTTAAAGACTGATTGTTGTAGGCTATTATTGTTGCCAGTAAAGAAATTAACAACAAACAATAGCAGAACAAATATTAATCAAAATAAAAGAAAAGTCAGAAGATTAAAATTGTTTAGAAGCCGACGCATGTTCGTGTCCAACCACTCAATTCGTAACAAAATTACTTTTACATACGAGTTACAAAATGACATTCTAGAATCCTAAATGGGGTCTTAAAAAAAATAAATAAGGAAGAACAAAACTCAACCCTAGTATTCCATACATAATTCGGAAAAAGAAACTATAATTATTTCCATAATATGGTTTTTTTTTTTTATATGGGTAATATTGGGTATATAAGATTCTGTAACAACAAAGCCAGCTCATTATGATCTGACTCATTTTCTGTAATGGTGAAAACTGGGGGCCCAGTGAACAAGACACGAATGCTAAAGTACGCTGCGGGCGCACATGAGAAACCCAAGGTCCTAGTAGGAGCGAGAAAGAAGGTGTGGACCAAAATGGAATAGTGGGATGTAAAGCGACCCGGCTCTGGACTCTGGTTCAGTCAGTGCGTAATGACCAAGCTGACCCTTCTCATACGCATCAATTGCGTATGTGCTCCGGTCAAGCTTAACCCACCAAACCCGAGACCCGACCCAATTATCGAATCAGAGTGGGGATGGCAGGTGGGCAAAAAGATCTAATGAGCACAGCTAAATGAATTGCAAAACAATCTTTCAAGTTTCAACCTACCTAGGTATAAGAGTAGACAAAGACAATATTGATGCCACCGATCTTATTTTACAACAAGTTTGATTATCTCTAAACCCTCGATTCTAACTTGTCACCCTTGCAAACTGGGTTTTGCTTGGTCAAAAGCTCTTGTCCAGCCTTCTTGTAATTCACACTACATGTGTGGGATTCAGCCAACCTATGCTCTGCACAAAGCACTCCACCACGGCGGCACTTTAACGTCATTTGCACCGGCTTAAGTTTCTTGTTGCAATCGCAGCTCTGGCACCTATTCTTTGTCACACCACAAGTGCGCTGATCATTAGTTGCAGTACTTGAAGACGACTCGCTAGCAGAAACAGCGACGTCTAGGGTTTTCTCCACTGAAGCCACCACCACAGCCCGCGCTGCAGTAGGCTTAGCAAGAAGCTTTTCTTTCAGATACTTCGTGTAGCACTTTGAGCACATATTCTTGTTTGCCGAAGTCCCAAAGAAACCGCAACCATTTGCGCAGAGTGGAGGGGGACAGTCCATGTTGCTTGGAGACTCCATACTTTTGCTTCTGAATTGATTCTCCTTCTTCTTTGATCTTCGTTCGTAAGTGCTCTTACAGAATTTCTTGGAGACTTGATGTGGGGTGTGCGCGATTTATATAGGCAAGGGTGATTCCTAACCGAGTTTGGAAATGAATCTAAATTAAAGAAACCTGAATTAATTATTTGAACAATCTAGAACAATCTACGTAGTTATCAATTTAAATTCATAGAAGAATTACCGATACAAAAAATTTGATTGCCTTATTCGTCCAGAAAAATCAATTGAAGTTTAAGTTCAATCAAACACCACTGGCCAATTTGATAATAGCGGCGAAATCCTTGAAAAAAAGTTTGTTTATGGGATGTTTCGTAATGTATGGAACTTAAAAACCTGTTTTAGGGTTTATGATCGAATGTGATCGAGCAGGGAGATTCTTGTTCACTTTTGCCAATTTCGGGGATAAACGCATTCAACGTACGTGGAGGTTCTCGAGGTTCGGTCGGGCACCCTAGGCGTTGGATGATATAATTCAAAGTGATGATAAGAGGCCTCAATTGCATCGGACAATTCCATGCGTCATAATTTCTTATCATCAATACTAGATAACAGTGCAATACGTACACACACACACAGAGTTCGTTTTAGTATAGCAATTGACCCAATTGTTCCGCAACACTGCTTCTCTGAACAGAAAATATGTATATTTATTTCACACATGCACATACATCCATTGTGCTATTATTGGCTCACCTTAGATTTAAATTTGTTTAGATTCAAGACAAGAATAAACGTACTCACTACTCCAATTATATATGACTGGATATCTATTAACACTCTTTCGATAGAAGGGGAAGGGGGTCTTAACCATGAATTCTTAATTAACAACGTACTGGAATTGATCTAATCTTAACTAACAAGCAAAACAGGTGAAAACGAGACCCAAGCAGTGACAAAATGGGGCAGGAAAAAAAAAAAAAAAGAGACCTTCTTTGGCTTAGAAATATTATTAGAATGCCTACAACTGCTAGCTTAAAAAAACAAAAAAGACCAAAAAGAAAATATTAAAAAAAAAAAAGTAAGATAAGCATAACCAGAACAATTGCCTGCTTGATCTATATTTTTAGTTGTGCATCAATTGTTTTCTTGGTGCCTTTCCGCGGGTCGGCGGGTGGACCTCGCGACACGACCTTCCATTTTGAGCTCAGATAGAAAAAGCAGCCTATAGCTAAAATTGAAACTACTACGACTATTAAGACTGTAAGAACCCTCACACAGAAATTCGATATGGGAAGCAAGCTTTGATATTTCATCATCACCTTCATCAAAACCTTCAGAATTCCTAACATCTAAAAGCTCAAGGTTTTTGCAGTCCCGCAGTATTTTGATAAGACTATCCCGTTTAAGGTAAGACTCTATGGCACACAACTGCTTCAGATTTGGAAGAGACTCCACAATTGTATATGCCTCAAGTTCTTCAACAGAGGCATCAACGATTTTTAAACCTGTAAAGTGCTTGCAGTGCTCGCTGATCTGAACCAGGATTGGAGCCAAATTTTCCCTCTTGTCCCATGACCCCAAAGCCAACAATGCCTTAAAATGTTCACTCAAGCGGCGGCGATGTTCGCAGAACATGAATAGTGATCTAATTTTCTTGATGTTGCCACCCAAACACAACTGTTCCAAAAATTTCCACTTTCTAATTACTTCCTGAATAATTCGGGAATGCTTGAAAATCACTAAATCATCAGGCAAACACAGAAAGGCTGGGACATGCATCAGAAACATATCTCAACGCATCTTCCGTAGAAAACTCAGGCATCTTAAGTTGAAGAGCCTTTCTATTGCTTCGATTGACTATCAACTTTATAAAAGCAGTGATAGAGAAACGACTCTTGTCAATTTGGTATTTTTCTATATATTTATCGTAAAAGGGACCGAAACTCTCAGGTCGACTGTGTTCAATTTCATTACTAGTAAATAAAGGATAAGGTTGTCTGGAAAATAAAGAGATTGCCAAAACAAAGGATTGAGGCTTAATGTGTACCATGACTTGCAGACAAAAGGGATGGCCAAAACCAGTGACTCCATTCCAATTCTTCCAAAAATATTCGATAAGCAGTCCATGTCTAGTTCCTCCAATCTTCGTGTATCCATCTTCTTAGTCAGTGCTTTCCTTCGTCGAGCAAATTTGCCTTCATGGTCCATATCTCATATGAAATTTGTGAAAACCCTATCCCTAAAACACTTCACTCCTGTGAACTTCGTGAAAACCCTAACCCTAATTAGCCGCTTCGCCTTAATATTACACCGGAGGAAAACTCAGATAAAATAGGTCACATGAGTGGAGTGAGCTGGATTACGCGATATGGGCGGGTACCCGACGTCAGTATATGGGTCATCTAAAGTGGAGTAAAATTATGTTATTAATTGATTGGGCTTTGATCTATGATCTGCTTCTATACGACGACGTCTATGCACATACGGCTTCATCAACTTATGCTGGTTTGAGTAGACTGAAAAGGGTCGTGCAACTTATGCTGACTTGCTGACTATATGAGTTAAAATTATAAGATTTACAAATCCATTTCTCTACTAATCAACTTATTTACAGTGGGATATTAAGTGCTTACTCTATAGGAATCGGAGAATGGCGTGCTCATGAAATATTGGAACCGAAAGGGTTAATGCCCCGCCGTGGGGGGATACTGTCCTTAATTGCTTATGTACTAACTCCTAGGCTCCACCTTCAGGTCGGTTTTCCGAAGGTCAAGACAACTAGCTAGCCTGAATATATCCAAATTGAAGAACCGACTCTTTGCAGTGGCACCGCAGCTTCGCAATGGGGTCATTGTGATTGTTCATTGGCCTCCTAAATACCTCTTGAAAAGAGTGGTCAAAGTTTAGGTTTCCTTCCTACCAGATCGTTTATTGAACAATATACATGAAAGCAATGAGTCTCGAAATATGAAGAAGATTTTAGGGATAGTGTCGGTAATTTACCAATAGCTACCTCATTTTGTTTTAAATTTAACAAGCTTAAAAGATCAAGAAGAGTGGGTATTAATCACTTGCGAAACAACTCCGCCACACATTAAGTCACACTCAACCTCAATGTTACAGGAAGCGGCATTTTGAATAAATTGGAATATAAGTTCATTCGCCTAAATTGTAGTACCAGAGTTGAGATTGGATTGAAGCATAAGGACCAAACACGAGTCTAACTCTAAAATTAAATTAAACAAGCAAGTGACATGATAAAGTACTCTATTATACATCTCTAGTTTTCCAGTTCCAAACATGCCATGAAAAACCATCATTTTTCAACCCATTCTGAAATTTGAACGGCTTTAATTAGTGACATTTATAGATAAATATGCAAGTCATAGTTTCTTCGCTATAGTGAAACTGCAGGCATGCATACTAAATTGATACACACACACATACATCGAAAATTCTGCTATCCACCTAGGTGAGGGTCACCTGGTGACGTGGCAGAACAAGAACCACTCATTTTATTTTGGTTTCTGGAAGGTTGGGAATTTGCCGTTAGTCCATTACAGCCGTTACCGTTTCGTTGGAAACAGGTGCAAGGTAAAAACAAAAAAAATCAAATGATGGAGGCAGGTTGATTGGGTAAAAGTAGGTAGATGCGGGGGCAGTGGTGAGATTGAAGACTCGTCGTCCTCAGCTGCAAATTAGAACCCCTCTGACTCTTTCTTCTATCTCACCTTCTCTACTTCTTCCACACCCAAATCGCAAAGAAATTACTCGTAGGCTATTTATGCAGGAGTAACCCTTAACTCTTCGCTTCCGCTCCGATGGGACTTTGATATATATATATATATATATATATATATATATATATATATATATATATATCAATTGCTTGCTTGTTTTTGATTACTGGAACATGCAAAGTCATTGATCTTGAGCAATTTTGGTTAGTGGAATTTAATTTGTTGAGATATATAATGCAGGTGGCTGATCCTGATATGCGTTTTGGGAATGGAGGGCTTGACTCGGTGCCAAGACGTGTTGGCCTCTGCCTCAACATGTACTCACTGATGGCCAACGGACGCAAAATACCCAATTCCTCCAACACTTAACCGAAACTCGAAGAGTAAATCAAACCTCTTACCTCGGTCATCGCCGATCGGGATCAAATTCGCTGGAAATTGCAGAAAACCCGCCGGCAGCTCCGAAGCTTCCAAGTTTTAATTCTCTCTCCAAAATAGGATCCAAACCCGCCGGCATCTCCAAAGCTTCCAAGTTATAATCTTTCACCTCACCGAGACGCAGCTACCGCTATCAGTCTCGCCAGCAGTCGTCGTCGAAGTCGGAAAATCTGACTGGAAACCGCCATGCAGTGGAAACTTTCGAGCCTCAGGCCGAAGTCACAGCTCGCCCGTTTGAACCAAAGGGAACAAATCCCCGCTTCGCACCTGCGAGACCATTCCGAGGTCGCCGGAATCGAAAGGAGGAATCGGATCACCGTTAATGGGTTTCGGGGTCGAGAAACCGGGTCGACCAGTCTGGCTTCTTCTACATCGTCTCGATATTTATTAATGATACACGGCCCAGATCAATCGGTGACTGAGATCAACGGCTCTGATTGCACCATGTAATCTCCATAGGATTTAAATGAATTCATTTAGTTCCTTTCTATATAAAAAAAAAAAATCATGCATTTTCGTTTGAAATTCATAATAAAGAGCTCGCTAAAAAATGTCACAAAATTTACTAGAGACTTGGTGCAACGCATACTTGATTATCGAGTTTTCAAATTGGACATTCTCATTCAACAAAGTTTCGAAAAATATGGTCTGAGTTCAATTATCTTTTTAATTTTTTAAAAATGAATTTCTATAATTCAAAACTTCATACATTAATTATAAATAGGTCAGGCGTCTGAAATTTTTTTTGAAAATTTTCACGAACTCATTACATCACGTAATGTAATTTCAAATATTTAAATTTCAAATTTCTCTTATTGTTTCTATTTTGATTCATTTAGTCGACCATTTGTAGACATAAACTTCCCGAAGGGAGCTATAGCACGAGAAGATAAAAATCTAGAAATTTTTACATAAGTTACTAAACCCCCTACTCACGAAAGTGTGAGAGCTGACAGAATGAAAAAATAAATTACGACATACAAGTTCTGAGTATATTAGTGTTATGTGGTATTTAGGGTTTATGGTTGACCTATTAGATCGAGACCCAAATAAAGACAGTAATAGCTGAAATTTTGACCATAACCATATATTGTTATGGTGATAAAATCCAACGGTGGATTTTCACAAATTCAATTTCCTCCATCGTGATGGTGTTGGAGGGTTGAAGTTTTTAATACCTAATTATACTACATTACTATACATACAAGGAATTAGTGCGATCCAAAAATTCTGAAATGGAAATTGATAAATTTGACATTACTCATCTATTTATAGCATAAAAGTATGTATTGTGTAAAAAAATGAGGCCGATCCAAAGTCAATTCGACAGTGGTCAAAGCGATCAACCCTTTGTAGACGTAAACTTCCCGAAGGGGAGCTATAGCATGGGGAGATGAAAATCCATAAATTTTGACATAGGTTACTAGACCTCCTCCCCACGAGAGTGTGAGGGCTGACAGATCGAAAAAAATAAATTGCAAATGATCGGTTATGAGCATATTAGTGTTATGTGATATTTAAGGTTTAGAGTTGACCTAGTAAATCGAGACCCAAACGACGACGATAAAAGGGATTAAAAGCTGAAATTTTGAGCATAACCATATATTGTTATGGTGACAACATCCAATGGTGGATTTTCTTAAATTTAATTTCCTCCACCGTGATGGTGTTGGAGGGTTTGAGTTTTTACTACCCATAATAACCAAGTTATACTACATTACTAGGCATATAAGGAATTGATGCGATCTAAAAATTTTGAAATAAAAATTGATAAATTTGACGTTACCCATCTATTTATAGCATATAAGTATGTACTGTGTAAATAAATGAGGCCGATCCGACGTCAATTCGATAGTGTTCAAAGCGGTCAACCCTTTGTAGACGTAAACTTCCCTTAGACGTAAACTTCCCTTAGGGAAGCTATAGAACGAGGAGATAAAAATCTATAAATTTTGACATAGGTTATTAGACCTCCTACCCACGAGAGTGTGAGGGCTCACAGATCGAAAAAATAAATTGCGAATGATTAGTTACGAGTATATTAGTGTTAAGCGATATTTAGGGATTAATGTTGACCTAGTAGATTGAGACCCAAACGACGGTGTTAAAAGCTGAAATTTTGACCATAACCATATATGGTTATGATGATAACATCCAATGGTGTATTTTCATAAATTCCATTTCCTCTACTGTGATGGTGTTGGTTGGTTTAAGTTTCTAATACCCCTAATAAACAAATTATACTACATTACTAGGCATATAAGGAATTGGTGTGATCTAAAAATTATGAAATAGAAATCGATAAATTTGACATTGCCCATCTATTTATAGGATATAAGTATGTATTGTGTAAAAAAGTGAGGCCGATCCGACGTCAATTCGATAGTGGTCAAACCGGTCAATCCTTTGTAGACGTAAACTTCCCTAAGGGGAGGGGCACCATGTAAGGGCAAACATCCCAATATTTTTACAACAGTTGGTAGACCCCCTACCCATGAGAGTGTGGGAGCTGAAAGATCGAAAAATGCGAATCGCCAAGGACTAGTTACAAGCATATTTGTTTTATGTTCTATTCAGGGTATCGAGTTGACCGGGTAGATCGAGGCCCAACCGAAGGCTGAAATCGCTGAAATTTCTACCACTACAATTTATTCATATGAGGACAACATCCAACGGTGCATTTTAAAAAAATTCCATTTCGTTCCCCATTTTTCTCATGGAGGGTAACAGGCCTAATAAACAAATTATACTACATTACTAGGCATATAAGAATTATGTGCGATCCAAAAATTCTGAAATGGAGATCGATCAATCTAAAAACTCTCATATGTTTATACAACAATGATAGATATTGTGTAAAAAAAATTGGGTCGATCCGCCGTGAATAAGGCACCCAACGGAGTGGTCAACACTTTGCACAAGTAAACTCCCCTAAGAGGAGTGGCACCATGTGAGGACAAACGTCCCGGATTTTTACATCCGTAAGTAGACCACCTACCCATGAGAGGGTGAGAGATGAAAGATAGAAAAAATTGAATTGCAAAGGACCGGTTACGAGCATATTTGTTTTATGTTCCATTTAGAGTATCGAGTTGACCAGGTAGATCGAGACCCAACTGAAGGAGGAAATTGCTGAAATTTCTACCACTATTATATAATCGTATGCGTACGCCATCCAACGATGAAATTTTAAAAATTCTATTTCGTCCCCCGTTTTGCTCGTGGAGGGTGACAACCCTAATAAACAAGTTATACTACATTACTAAACATACATGGATTATGTGCGATCCAAAAATTCTGAAATAGAAATTGATCAATCCGAAAATTTCCATATGTTTATACAACAATGGTAGGTATTATATCAAAAATTTAGGCCGATCTGCCGTGAATAAGGCACCCAACAGAGCGGTCAACGTTTTACACAAGCAAACTCCCTTAAGGGGATAGGCACCGTGTGAGGACAAACGTCTCGGGATTTTCACATCCGTAAGTAGACCCCCTACCCATGAGAGGGTGGGAGCTGAAAGATAGAAAAAATTGAATTGGCAATGACCGGTTACGAGCATATCTGTTTTATGTTATGTTTAGTGTATCCAGTTGACCGGTTAGATTGAAACCCAACTGAAGGCGGAAATTACTAAAATTACTACCACTACCATATATTTGTATGCGGACACCATCCGAATGTAAAATTTTGAAAATTCCATTTCATCCCCCATTTTGCTCTTGGAGGGTGACAACCCTAACAAACAGGTTATATTACATTACTAGGCATATACGAATTATGTGCAATCCAAAAATTTCAAAATAAAAAACGATCAATATGAACATTTCCATATGTTTATAAAACAGTGGTAGGTATTGTATAAAAAAATTAGGCCGATCCGCAGTGAATAAGACACCCAATGGAGCGTTCAGCGCATTGTACAAGCAAACTTCTCTAAGGGGAGCAGCACCATGCGAGGACAAACATCCCGAAATTTTTACATCCATAAGTAGACCCCCTACCCACGAGAGGGTGGAAGCTAAAAAATCGAAAAAAGTGAATTGTCAAGGACCGGTTATGAGCATATTTGTTTTATGTTCTATTTAGGGTATCGAGTTGACCTGGTAGATCGAGGTCCAACCGAAGGCGAAAAATGCTGAAATCTCTACCACTACCATATATTTGTATGCGGACAACATCCAACGGTACATTAAAAAAAAAAATCCATTTCATCTCCCATTTTTCTCATGGAGGGTAGCAACCCTAATAAACACGTTATACTACATTGCTAGGCATATAAGGATTATGTGTGATCCAAAAATTCTGAAAATGGAAATTGATCAATCCAAAAATTCCCATATGTTTATAAATAGTGATAGGTATTGTGTTAAAAAATGAGGCCGGTTCGCCGTGAATAAGACACCCAACGAAGCGGTCAATGCTTTGCACAAGCAAACTTTCCTAAGGGTAGCGGCACCATGAGCGGACAACCGTCCTGGAATTTTTACATCCGTAAGTAGACCCTCTACCCATGAGAGTGTGGGAGCTCAAAGATTAAAAAAAGTGAATGCCAATGACTGGTTACGAGCATATTTGTTTTATGTTCTATTTAGAGTATCGAGTTGACCGGGTAGATCGGGCTCAACCGAAGGTGGAAATCGCTGAAATTTCTACCACTACCATATATTCATATGCGGACAACATCCAAAGGGGCATTTTTTAAAATTCCATTTCCTCTCCCATTTTACTTATAGAGGGTTTTAGTTTCTAATAACCCTAATAAATAAATTATACTTAAATTGCTGAGAAGGTTTGAGATGTACCATGTCTTTATTTTTAGTTTTGTTGATTCATATGGTTAGTAGTAAATTGGTATGACATGAATAAATTGTCCAATTTCTGTTGTTGTGGACACAAACCGTGCATTATTTAACCGTAATTAATGAATTAAAAAAAAAGTTGATATTAATTTCTCCCAAAAACAAAATTTTAAACGGCGGCGTTTTTTCATTTTCAATTTTCATTCTTTCCCTCCACTGGACGAATTTGACCTTTTATGTCCACTAGTATTTATAGAAACTAACCCTAGACCTCTTCCTCGGCCGCGCACTTAATTCTCTCCTCCCTCCTTTCCACTTCTCTCTGCCATCATCGGATACCACCACTTCCGGCCACCAATTCACAACACCGCTACCGCCAATCAATTCTGGACCCAATTCCGATTAAAACCCAAGAAGATCACTGCCATCCACCGCTGCCAGCCTCATCACGCGACCATCAAAGTCGCGACGGCGCTGCTCCCTAGCTCTCATCAAGTTTCGGCCATTTTCTCAACACACCCCCGCCATCAGCGTGCTCAGACGAAGCGGGACATCAAAATCCAGAATCCTCGCCGCCGACCCATCCGCGGAGGGCTCCGCAAGCCCCATCGCCGGAATCCTAGACTCTGGGTTTCTCCGGTCTTTCTTCTCCAAATCGAAGCGAGCTCTAATACCTCCAAGAATGGAGTGCCTCTCCTTTTACCAAAACCAAGGGCCCCCGACTTCTGATTTCAACCAGAGCCGCCGTGGACGCCGCCGGCTTATCCTCTTCGTTCTGGTAACACATTCTGCAAAGCCTCTCTTTCGTTAATAGGTTGAGTTCCAATTTAACTGTAATGGATTTATTAATGGTCAGTTCTTTTGATTGTTTTTCTTCAATTTCGTACTTGGAGGAAACGGTGGAAATTCAAATGTGAAGGGGAGCTTTTGGTCTTGATTTCTATTGAGTTTTTAAAGGGATGATGAGGACCTTAGGAGGACTGCAGGAAGCACTAGGTCATCGAGACTATGGTCTCGGCAGGTACAAGGTAAGAATTCCGAGCGTCTGAGCTGTGGATTTGTTTCTGCTGGATATTGAGATTAATTAAATCTGTTATTTTGTGGTGGAGATGAATATATGGAATTGATGTATAAAAGCATTAGATTGATTGAATTTGGATTGTCTATGAATTTTAGTAATACAGAATTGAAATGTGTCTGCAATTTGTTTCGGGGTTACAGTAGCTGACCGGTTACGAGCAGTATTTCTTTATGTTTAAATATCTGCAAAGGCAACCGACAAAAGAAGATGGGATTTCCCTCTTATAATTTGGTCTGGGTTATATTTAGGGAGTTGTTGAGCGTGAAAGCCTTAACCCCACCGATTTCATAAACCTCTCTCTGGGATTATGAGGTGATTGTTCTCTCTAGATTCTTTCATTGGTTTGCCTGATTTGGAATTGATTATATCTGCACTTCAATATGATTTTTATATAGATTCTTTCATTGGTTTTCCTTATTTGGAATCGATTTTATCTGCACTTCAATATGATTTTTATATATAAACAAGAACCTGGTGCGTGTTCTAATTATTTATGGGTTACCTCTATTAAAGGTAGGTTCTCCACAAAAGGGAATCATTTTCGCTGACTAGTATTTGCCAATATAGGTTGAGTGATTGGCATCCTCAGTTCATTGCTTCATTGACATGTAGCTGTAAGTTATCTAGTCTTTCCTCATGGTGCAGGTCAAGCTTTTTCCCCAGTGGACATATTTAGTATTATATATGATTTTGCTAGTAATCATTTTGGGTTCATATCAACGTACTATGGTTCAATTTGAGAGCAGCTCTTTTTATTCTCTGCTATGTTGGAGATATTCATTAAATCATGTCTAATTGACAATGGAAATGAAAAAACAAGATGAGAACAATATGACCTGTGCCAAGGTTCAAGATAGTTTTTCATTTTCATTAATGGTTTGATTATTTTCATTATATTGTGTTGGCAAAAGGAGAGTCAAAGACTGTTCTTAGTTGGCAAAATGTGCAATGAGTGTTATCTTTCATTTGGTTGTAGCTAGGTTTAACCTACTAGGTTGGTACCCTGAGGGCCTGAGGTTCTATCGAGTATATTATAGTTGATTGATTGTTCTATGATAAAATCCTTGCAAGCTATTCATTATTTTATTTATTTTTAAATCTGCTGTTAAATGAATCATCAGTTGAGCAAGCTAAGTGTTATCTACTGTGATTGTAGACGTTACTTGAGCAAACCAATTTGGGTAAGCTTCTCATCCATTCGAGTCGGCACAACAGTAGATAGATAAATCACAGAGTGAAAGACAGGTCAAGGTGCGACCTACAGTGAGGCAACAAGTGTATGGCATTGAAAGACAGTGAGGTCATATGTAAGACGCTACCACATTAGCGTGTTTGTGGACACATTTGGAAGAACAATTGTTGGATGGAATTGTCGGAATGGTCCAGTATTGGAACACGAAGAATAGGCTCATTGAAAATAGTTTTATATATGCACAGGAGACCACATGACTTAACCAAGTGAAGTCTTTAAAGTATACAGTAGTACCCTGAATTTCTATAAGATCCCTGTAATGCTGTCAACAATTTCAGTTGTCGTTCGCACGTACCTATGCAAATTTGCTGCTTTGATTCATTCAAAGCTACCCTTTTGTCTTTCAAATTGAATGGTTCAAGAACCAAATTATAAACCGTACAACAATGAAGATGAGCAAAATGTAACTGAATAATGGTACAAGAGTTGAGAAGAAAAGACAAGGTCAGTAGATCAAAAAGGGATAAATGGTGCCACAACCATGCAAAAATAGACTATACATATATACACAAGCAGGGATCTCGCAGCATTACTCAAAAACCCACAGTAGTTGTACAAATTTTGGTTCGGCAAGAAACTACATTGAAAAATTGTAAATACACAAATTCCAGTGTTGCAGCGCCGACTTTATTTTGATGACAGTTTTTTTAGCAGTATAAGCAAGCAGTACCATAGTTTTCCTTTGGACTCATAACCACGACAACCTTCGTAAATCTCCTTACCCAAGTGTGATGCCAAGCACTGCGTAATCCTTTTTTTTTTGGATAGAGCCCTAGACAAAGAGAAACAAATGAACTATAATACAGAAAATAGTGGCTTCTTTAAAATTTAGAAAGATGAGAATGTCATCACACTCCACCTTGAGCTATACTCCTCCCTCCGGCTTCATCTGCTGCAAGATCAACTTGATTCCCTTTCTAGTCAGTTGCCTGATTAAACAATACAATCTCTTTACATCAGTGGTATAAGTACACCAATTCACATGTTTTGAGAGCCATTGCAAATTCCAATATGCTTATGCAAAACTCACGTAATAATGTTGACACGAAGCCAATATATGATAACTTCATATTCATATTAATTCAAAAGTAGGTTATGTTTTATTAATTTCAAAAGCCTCGATTTTTTGGGTTTTCTGCTCCAATCTCCCATCAGTCAACCTCATTTCAGTTTTAATACTTTTACACAGTAGCTTAGCATCAAATCTATAGTTCAGATTAAGTATCATTACTCAATGCACCAAAATGGATACATTTCTCAATACTAGAGAAAGAGCCACAGACCAACATACCCTTCTGCATGCTTCAAGTACACATAATACAAACGGCATGATCCCAAGCCGGCATTGCGATAAGTTTAAATGAATCATGTTAACGTAGTTCCTGAATTTCTATAATTCACTGACAATTGGAGAAGAACCAATACAACCCCTACCTGAAGACACCAATAAATAGTTGCATAAACTGCAAAAAAAGGTGAATACAACTTGTTAGAGTTGGCTCTAAACAAGGGAAAAGTAATTTGTAATGGATCTTGGAAATTCAGAAACAGGGGCCTGTAACTTAATTAATATGTCACCTACACATGTACAATCGCAAATCAACAATAAAAACAAACTAAGATTGGTGCCCGCGCGATGCTGCGGATATATCATTTATGCATTATAAGATAGCAATTACAAACATTAGATGCATTATAAAACGACATAAAGTATTGTTATACAGATTCCAAAATCTGGTATCATGACCATATGTGTATTTACAAATTTCGAAATAAGAGATGCTAACCAACTATTTCAGCAAAACATGATTAGACTCAACCAAAATTTTATATGTTTGCAATTACAACCAACTACTTACATTAACTGTTTAGAGGTGCCCTCGGTTGATTCCGTCATGTCAGTCGCATCAATGGCAGCAGGAAATAGCTCATTCGGCATCTCATTTGAGGGGTTGTTGCTGGATGTCAAAAATAATGATATCAATAAGGAAGGGGAGTAGAGGATCAAATGCAGAAATTTATAGCTGAATTGAAACACGAGGGTTCACATATAAGCAAGATTGTAGTTTAAGGTCTTATGAACTCTGTTGAGATTAAGAATTAATAGTATTTCAAAAAACCAACAGAATGACAACTATAAACAGACATGAATCGAACTGAAAGTAATGGAATCTGGATGAATGTTTGAAGTTCTTGAACTTTATCTAAGTTCGTTTGTACTACATCATCTAGTGATATTATTCTTGATAGTTGTGAGGAAGAATGCATACAGGTGTGTTGGCTCAGGGCTTAGTTCTCTTATAAACCATTTACATGAGACATAATGATCAGTGATCAATATGAAAACATAATCAATGCAGACCTACTTAAAGTCAAATAAAAAGAAGACAGAAGTTCAGATCAGATGATACGCAAGACAGAAAATCTTCAAGGAGCAAGCAAGGTACAAACTTTGATACTGATATACACCAACCAAATTATTCAAATTCAGCAGCGCCCTAAAAAAAAATTCAAAATCAAAATCAAAACCAAAGAGAGCTACAAATGCAAAGTTTACCAATTATGTATGCTAAAGTGCATGCATGCATGAGTAATAAAACTGAAGCAAGCAAAGCAAACAGGAAATAGTTGAGATACAAAATAACTAGTGATGAGAGATCAAGCTGCAGGGCACAGGAAGAAGGCATCTTAATCTAAACAGAAAGTCAACGTGCAAAGTATAGATGGTTGTATACTAAGCAGGTAGCTCATTATGGTTGTGTAAGATCTCCCGTTTGCAACAAGCCTGCACAATACCTAAGCTGATCTGAAGGAGTTAGCTGACCAAAGTTATTTCTCATATTCCTCTTTTACTAAGGTTACTTAAGGTCAGCGCATATACAAAGAATAGCTAGATAGCCAAGCCTTATTCTACAAATATATGCATATTCCTTTCTACAGTGCACTGATACTTTTATATTAGTTGCTATATGTCCTAATATACAGAAAACAGCTAGCTAATATGTAGTCTATATGGATCGAAAATTCGAAATACATATTATGTACACAAAATCTTCTAGCTAGTTATTTTGCTTGGTCATAATGTCAGTAACTCCACAATGAAGAAGGTAACTAATATTATGAACAATAGACACATTGATATTTATATTAATCTAGTCGCATATGCTAACCAATGAAGAAATTAACTATAGTTTCATGAAGGTAGTTTCAAAATGTAATTCTCACAAACACATTTCGACAACAACAATTCGAAAAATATCTTTCACTTAATTAGCTGCAAAGTTACTAAGAAACAAAATCTTAAGTTATATTTACCTCCACTTCTCTTCACCTACAAAGTTTTTACGAAATAGGAACCTCAATAGATCAGCATTCTTCCCTGACATCACACCTTCATTTGCAAATGCACAAAAATTTCGTTTCGTGCTCTGATGCATCTGTTTTCGACTTTTCGGCCTTTACTCTTCAGCCGCTTCACCTCCATATCATCAACCAAACGTTTAACATGCTACGAAAACAAACAAATATATGTTCAAATTATATTCAAATTGTTTTACAACAAAACAACCTTAAACATAGACAACTGTAATCAAAAGGTGTCAAGTTTATAATTGCTACAATTTTTACTTTGTGTGCTTCTATATTGCCCTTCCTAAACCGAGTTACGCTCGTTGTTCGGGGAATTCCCATTCCCTTTTGCATGTATATCTTCTTCCCCCTTTCTCTAGCACTTACAGCTTCCACAACCTCATTAACAATATCTTCGATGGCTGCATCACTAACAATATCAGACATAGATTGTTCGATATGCCGCACTTTTTCACCCATTCTCTCCAACTCACGCTCCAAACAAGCAGTTGTTTGTGTCACCCTCCCAATTATTAATTTCACCTCACCAACCCTTAGCTTCATAGACTCAACCCCTTCTGACCCATTATATGTATTCATTTTACAAGGGTGTCCTCCTAATGCACCACAATATGACTTTTCTGCATTCCGCACATCTGTTTCTCCACTCACATCCGAGCGTATTTCATGCCCACCTTTTCCCTGCAGTTTTGACTGCCATGCTTAACCATATGCATAATACACATATTGCAATTATAAATTCAACACGTTTGACTCTAAACGAACCCCTCATACCTTCTTAACTCCCGTAGCTCTTCTCCATTTACACTGAGGCTCCGTCCTGACTGTTTGTCTGTGTCAATTATAGACAGTTATAAAATTAACACTTATGCTAACCACATTCAACAGCTATTAGTCCGAACCCAAACACAAAAAGCCAATCATTATGGTATCATAAACAAAATAGCAGTCTCAACCCTCGTGTTATGAAGACCTAATTCAATTCAATTGCCTCCACAAAATCAAACGCAATTTCCTAACATACAAAATTAAACATGCAACTATGCAACTGATTTTCATACCATTTTAATGCGATTTCAATTACATCTACCAGGTCACAGAACAAATTGAAATCACCTATGCAACGTTCATGTGGACTGCAACTATTCACATCAATTAGCGACCACTGGCATACAAGTCGCCACTTGAATGTCATTTAATCCTACATATATTTACCACTGCCATACAAATCTCCACTTGAATAATTACAAATTACTTACACGCAATTCACTTGGGCAACGTTCCCTCGTCCAGAATTCGGTGACCTCGATTTCGACCTCTTCCCCAAGGCCATGCTGAATTTCGGGTATCGTTTGTCAAGCCCAGTCCGTTTTCCTTCTTCAGCGCCGCCTCCTCCCCAAACAATCGGATCGAAATTGACGGGGGCTTTGTCAGATATGCGGTATTCCGATGGAGGGGATTTGTGGAACTCTACCAATTCTGTTAGCAAAACAACCAGCGGATATAGATTAAGTGTCATGTTTCACAACTACACACAGTTGTATATTAATAACCGAAGATGCATTAAATCCTGCACAGATTAAAACCACGATTAACAAATCTAAATATGATGAGACATGTTATAGTGACGGGCACGAGTGACCAGGGAAACGTTATCAAATCCCCTACCTTATAAACGTTATCAAACCTTATAAACCATTTACATGAGACATAATGATCAGTGATCAATATGAAAACATAATTGATGCAGACCTACTTAAAGTCAAATAAAAAGAAGACAGAAGTTCGTATCAGATGATACGCAAGACAGAAAATCTTCAAGGAGCAAGCAAGGTACAAACTTTGACACTGATATACACCAACCAAATTATTCAAATTCAACAAATTCAGCAGCGCCCCAAAAAAAAAAATCCAAATATCAAAACCAAAGAGAGCTACAAATGCAAAGTTTACCAATAATGTATGCTAAAGTGCATGCATGCATGCATGAGTAATAAAACTGAAGCAAGCAAAGCAAACAGGAAAAAGTTGAGATACAAAATAACTAGTGATGAGAGATCAAGCTGCAGGGCACAGGAGGAAGGCATCTTAATCTAAACAGAAAGTCAACGCGCAAACTATAGATGGTTGTATACTAAGCAGGTAGCTTATTAAGGTTGTGCAAGATCTCCCGTTTGCAACAAGCCTGCACAATACCTAAGCTGATCTGAAGGAATTAGCAGACCAAAGTTTTTTCTCATATTCCTCTTTTACTAAGGTTACTTAAGGTCAGCGCATATACAAAGAATAGCTAGATAGCCAAGCCTTATTCTACAAATATATGGATATTCCTTTCTAAGGTGCACTGATACTTTTATATTAGTTGCTATATGTCCTAATATGTAGAAAACAGCTAGCTAATATGTAGTCTATATGGATCGAAAATTCAAAATACATATTATGTACACAAAATCTTCTAGTTAGTTATTTTGCTTTGTCATAATGTCAGTAACTCCACAATGAAGAAGGTAACTAATATTATGAACAATAGACACATTGATATTTATATTAATCTAGTCGCATATGCTAACCAATGAAGAAATTAACTATAGTTTCATGAAGGTAGTTTCAAAATGTAATTCTCACAAACACATTTTGACAACAACAATTCGAAAATATCTTTCACTTAATTAACTGCATGCTACACAGTACACGCACACCATGAAATCAAAAATAACAAATCAAGCTAGATAAGAGAGGTAGACTAATGAACATACGCAGGAGAAATGTAGACTAATCCTGACATAATGTTGCCTGAAACATATATGCAGAGGAAATATCAAGGTATATTCACTTTACATCGATTACTTCCACAAATTCAAGAAGACAATGAAGGACAGAGAGTTGCATATTACTCACACGCAATTCACTTGGGCAGCGTCCCCTCGTCTGGAATTGGGTGACCTCGATTTTGACTTTTTCCCAAAGGCCAGGTTTAATTTCGGGTTTCATTTCTCAAGCCCGTTCCGTTTTCCTTCTTCAGCGCCGCCTCCTACCCAAACAATCGGATCGAAATTGACGGGGGCTTTGTCAGAAATGCGGTTTTCCGATTGAGGGGATTTGTGGAACTCTACCAATTCTGTTAGCAAAACAACAAGCAGATATAGATTAAGTTTCATGTTTCACAACCAGAACCATACGATTGTATATTAATAACCGAAGATGCATTAAATCCTGCCCAGGATAAACCATGATTAACAAATCTAAATATGATGAGACATGCTATAGTGACGGGCACGAGTGAGCGTGGAAACGTTATCAAATCCCCTACCCCTTCTACGTTTACACATACCTCGATTTCGATTTCGGGTTTCGTTTCTCAAGCCCGGTCATTTTTCATTCTTCAGCGCCGCCTCCTAACCAAACAATCGGATCCAAATTGACGGGGGCTTTCTCAGAAAAGCGGTATTCCGATCGAGGGGATTTGTGGAACTCTACTCTTGCTGTGGACGAAGATCAACTCTTGCTGCCGTCTGTTATTGGCTTATTGCTCGGTTTCGGTTTGCACTTTGGAGCCGTGGCTGGATGGTGACTGCAAATGAAAACTGAAAACGAAAACGGCGAGTCTCCTGTAAACTCAAAACAGCCCTAAAGAGAGATGGTAAAACTTTTTAACCGAGTCAAACACGCCTTTTTTTGGTTTGCCACTGTTCTGTCAGCGTTTGTACGCCACGCGCTGTTAACAGACAGCAGGTGAGGGTTACCTAGGTGGATAGCAGAAGCTCCGCACATACATATGACATATATATCTACTCATAGTAGAATTGAAAATTGAAACTTTTTGTGGATATAAGAGTTTGCCAATGTCGGACGTCATCAAAGACTCTTCTGATGAGTCATCTAATATTTGAGTGCCTGAACCCTGAATCTTCCGACCCTCTTTCGTCTAAATTCTAATATAGGGGGGCCGGCGGAGCGTCCCACCTGTAAATTGGTCATTGTATCTCGAATAAAATCCTATTCCTCAAGAAATTTAGTTTGGATACTAATTTAAGCTTTGATATTTAGGGGCCTGCAAGACCATATGCAGCATGCTCGTATACAGTACGTGTCCTTTTTTTTTTTTTTTTTTTTTTTTTTTTTTTTTATTTTTTAAAAACCCCACCCCATTCCCACCCTTGATGGGGCTCGAACTCCTAACCTCTTATATATGAGACCAAAGTCTTACCACCCCACCAAACACACACACCCTGTTTTTTTTTTTTTTTTTTAAAAAAACCCCACCCCATTCCCACCCCATTACCACCCCACCCCATTCCCACCCTCGTATACAGTACGTGTCCTTAATTGCACAGAAATTCAATACGGGAAGTAACAATAAGCTTTGATATTTCTTCATTTATGGCAAGAATGCGGCATGTGAATGCGAGTCCAATGCCAGCAACGTCTTAAAATATTCATTTAAGTAGCCATGTGAATAAACATTTAACATATCACTAATTTTCTTGAGGTTGGCACCTAAATGCAATTGCTCCAAAAGTTTCCACTTTCCAACTACTTCCGGAGTATATAATCCGGGAATGCTTGAAAATCACCAGGTCATCAGGCAAATTCAAAACCCTAGAACTAGGCCATTCGTCTGAAACATGTATCAAAGCTTCTTTTGTAGAAAATCCAGGCATCTGAAACGAATCCAATGAATATGGTATTCATCTACAAACTTATCGTAGAATGGACCAAGGAAAAGGTTAGAAGTCTGGAAAATAGAGATATTGACAGCACAAAGGATCAAGGGTTGTTGCATACCATGACTTGCACACAAAAGTGACTGACAGAATCAGTGACTCCATTCCAACTCTTGCAATTTTGCAAACACTTTGATTAATTAAGCAGTCCACGCCTAAATTCTCCTATCTTCGTTCGTCCGTCTTATCAGAGTCCGGAGCGACGCTGTTCTTGTTTCTCGGCGGCCAGAATAAAGCCGACGACTCCTTCTTCGTCTTGAGCATCAGCCTTTTAAGGGTGTAAATTGAAACCCTAAGGCGACGTACGTCGACTGTCCCTCTCCGAAATCTAATATTTACACTATAAAAGCCTTCAAGTCAATGGGCTAATATAGTACAGTAATAGGCTTCTTAATTGGTCTTTTTGGGCTAATTCGTTTAGTGGCTTGTGATTATGGTTATAGATTGTATTAATGGAGTAAAAGTTACACCTAAAAAGAGAAATAGTAACACAATAACTTACCTTATCGTAAAGAAAGAATCATGAGTGAACTAATTAAGAAGTAAACCATTTTAGAATTAAAAATAAATAAAAAAAGGTAAACCATTGTATCAAAAAAAAATTAAAAATTAAGAAGTAAACCACGACCCTCCTAGTCAAGAGATACAAGTATGCTGTTTTGTCTAATCAAGACATCAAATTTGGAAATGTAAAGTGGTACCACAATTAAGATAGTCGACTTTTGTCGATTCTTAATTAGGTCGAAACTCTAAAAAACTTATCATCAAATAACAAAACACCAACACGAGACTCCAAAGAAACACCACATAATAACACAATTTATCGAATCAAACACGTTTCGTCCGCTACTCGTCACCTTATATCTCCCTCAAAACTTTAACAAACCATTTTTTTTTTTAGGAGTTTTTCAACACTCTCATATACATACTAAATTAGATGAATCGAGACATTCTCATGTCCGGCAATCTTACAACCCAAATCCATGTCTCTCCGCCGCATCAAAAAAATGGCACCCGAATGTACCGAGTTACAACTAAGCTGAGCTCTAATGGTGATGACGACGACGGAGAGACCAATTGGAGCTATAGGATATGCTTATGTACTGTCCCTGAACTGCATTGCACTTTTTCATTATTATTCATTATCATTATTATTATTATTCATTATTATTTTTCAGTGAGTGGGTTTATTGACATTGGTCAACCCTTAAAATAAAATAAGAAGAGAGGGAGAGGGAGAGGGAGAGAAAGAAGAGAGTTCATTCCTCCTTTCTGCTTCGTCGTCCTTTAAGCTCGTAGTTGGGGGCAATTCCCCACTTTCTCTTCTCGCGCTCTTCCTCATTGAGCGAGAAAGAGAACCCGCCAAACACAGCCCAAATTACCCAAAAACCAATTCTTGAATTCCATTCCCAAACCTCACACATACCCATCACCATCATCATCATCACCATCATCAACCTCTCCCACATTTCTCTGCAAACCCTAGCCTTCCACTCATCATCGCGCAATTCCATCCGGCAATCGCTGCTCTCCGGCCCTCCCAAGATTCCGTCTTGGCAGCGCCGCCGGCGCGATTTCGTCCGGTCCGCGTTTCTCCGATGCCGTCTCTCCCCTGAAGCCCCATCACCACTGCGCTTTCGAAGGTCAGCCCTCTCTCCCATTTCTTCGTTTCTTGCGGATTCTGCTTTGAATTTCGCCTTTTCATTTCGTTTTCTTGGTTTTTACGAGAGAAAGGATTCATCTTTATTATAATTGGCGATGAATTTGCTTCGAATTGTTCATCTGTATTAGGGTTTGGGCGTTTAGGCAAATGGAAGCGCCAGGTGGCAATCATCTGGACTCGTACAGAGCTCCGGTTTCGAGCAATAGTAGCTCTAGAAGATATGGAATGCTATCTGCTTCCAATTTTATTCAGGCACCACTGTCTGCCTTGTTGGAGTACTCGGGCCTTCTGCGCGGCCGGTCCAGTCACCAAGAAGCCGAGTCTTTGATTGGGGGACGTAGCGCTGCCGCGTTCAGGGAGCACCATCACGGTCAGGTGGATCAATCGAGCAATGATGGGGAGGTTTCGATTAGGATAATTGGTGCAGGGGAGCAAGAGCATGATAGGGAAGGGGGTGGTTTAGTAGTTGGACAGTTGAGGGAGAGTAGTCTTCTGCAAAATGATGTTTCCGGACAGCCAATAGCTAGGGTGGGCTCTGTTACAGTGGTATCGGAGGAGGGTCAGGGAGATGGTAGGACGGATGTTGGTTCTGGAGACGGCATGTCACAATCGATGAATGGAAGTGCTGATGGAGAAGCTGGTGATGGTGCTGGGGCTAATGGCAGGGATTCTTCGTACCAGAGATATGATATTCAGCAGGCAGCTAGGTGGATTGAGCAGGTCCTGCCCTTTTCCTTGCTTCTATTGGTGGTCTTCATTCGCCAGCATTTGCAAGGTAAGTGTCTTCAAGCGTATGTTTACTGAAATGAATCATGCCTTTTTCCATTGCAAAAGAAAATTAATGGTCACTTGTAGTTAGACCTCTGTTCCACATATTGCTATCGATGACTATTGGCTTGATACTCCTTCCGGGATTTATAAGTGAACAATTCGGTGAAAGGCTCTTTTATATGGTGTCACCTAACCATATTCTGTAGTCTGTTGTGGATACTCAGTGGTAATCTTTCTACTGCCAAGGGCCCATTTCTTGGTTGATGTCTCCCAAGTTCCCTAGGAAGCTACAGTTTGGAAACCCTAGCCAGTTGGCCCTTACCTCAGTTGTATGCTGACCACTGGTTGTAATCATTTCCACCTTGATTGTCAACACCATGTTGCCTCTTTTGCATGTTGCCTCATCAGTTAAAACTTTATCAAGTTGACATGTATCAAAGAATTAGTCTGGAATCAACTTTTCTTTTTTGCATCCAAATCTGTTCTTTGTCATTAAAATATTAAAAAGGGCTGCTTGAAGTTGTAGAAAAATGATTCTCATTACGACCATATTTAAGCCAGCTTTATTGGCTATCTTTAGCCCCTTTTCAAATCAAATCCATAAACCATTTTTTTATTCTGCAATAACTTGCAGGTTTCTTTGTTACTATCTGGATTGCTGCTGTTATGTTTAAGTCGAATGATATCCTAAGGAAACAGACAGCTCTGAAGGTATTATTGAAATGCTTTCATTTATTTTTTGCACCTGTCATTAGTTTTTGTTGTGTCTAGTGAGGTTTTATTTGTTAAGAATATGATATGTTGGTGCAGGGAGAGAGGAAAATCTCTGTTCTAGTAGGCATCTCTATTGCATTCGCAGTTCATGTGATTGGTGTTTACTGGTGGTATCAGAATGATGATCTTCTGTACCCATTAGTTATGCTTCCTCCCAAAGTTATACCACCTTTCTGGCATGCTGTTTTTATCATCATGGTTAATGGTAATTTTTTTGTCCCAAGTTTTCATTGTAGCTGTTCTTTTTGGATGTTGAACTTTGAATTATTCTGTTTCAAATAGTATTCTGAAGTGATCTTATCTACATATAACCTGCATTATGTGGCACTATTTTTAGGCTAGCAATGAGATGGTAATAAGAACTTAAGTTTTCTATATTGTATATAATATAAGCTCAAATCTCAGCTTCAAAGGTGCTTTTTCACATGTAGTTACCGTTTTCTTGTACAGCATGATTTTTGGTCCTGTACTTGTACTTTTTAACTTTCTGTGGATGCAGACGTGTTTATTCATGGTCAGAGACAGAAACAAATCAGTACATTTATTCTTTACAGAGCATTTTGCTGATCATATATGTCACAAAGCTTTGAAATAAAACCATATTTTTAGATTTCCTCTTTGTAATGCTGTGTGCCAGTTGTAAGTTAAATTTATTGCGATGCAAATGGTCACGTCAATTGGTTTTTTTCAGATACCTTGGTCCGGCAGGCAGCAATGGTGATCAAGTGTATTCTATTAATGTACTACAAGAACAGCAGAGGACGTAACTATCGTAAGCAGGTGAGGTAATAAGAAATTAAGCAATAGTTATTCAGAGGACTTCTTTTCTTTTGGGAAAAGACTAAATGAAACAACAGGAACCGGCTGAAGGCACTTCTAATGAATTGGTTGTGATTACTTTTTGCCTTTCATTTGATTGCTAGAATTGCAATGAACTAGGTTTATAAAATTAGCACCCCTCCTTGTCACTTTTTTTTTGCTCCATATTTTCTGACCATAGAAGTGCGTGCCTTTTTTCCAGGGTCAAATGCTTACATTGGTTGAGTATCTACTTCTGTTGTACCGGGCCTTGTTACCAACACCAGTGTGGTATCGTTTCTTCTTGAACAAAGAATATGGTAGTCTCTTTTCTTCACTAATGACAGGGTTATATTTGACCTTCAAGCTTACGTCTGTTGTTGAGAAGGTAGTTTTACTTTAATATAATTTTTATGTTCCCAGTATTTCAATTGTGCAACTTTAATGAAGAATAAGTTCTGCCAAGAGTTGTTTTTCACATGTCATTACTGTTTTCCGCTTCACTTGTTGGATGCGGATAGGTACAATCTTTCTTTGCTGCATTGAAGGCCTTGTCTCGTAAAGAGGTTCACTATGGGGCGTATGCAACATCAGAGCAGGTAAACTGGACTCCCCCAGTGGTCTGCTTGTATGATGTTTTTAATAGTTTGGTCAACTGGGATTACTGATATATTCTTCAGATTATTGATACAAACTAAAAACCTGTAAACCTGGTTAATGGAATACTTGAAGTTGAGCTAATGTGTAGTCCATGTCCTCTGTTTTGTATCTTGGTGGATTTCTGTCATATCACAGTCTGCCAGGTCTTTGGATCGACCAGTTGATTTTCTCTCTAAAACCATTGTACTCTACTACCGTGGAACTAAAAGATGGTTTGGTCACTGGTTTGTCTGGGGGTTCATTACCAATTGTAGCATTGAACAAGTAATCCACTTAATTTTTGTTAATCACTATTTGTGAGCAAATGTTACCGAGAAAGCTAATTGGTTGTAGATAAAAATACCGGATCTTTGCCCTAACATTCTGTTACTGTAATACTTGCATTTGGTCTTGAGATAGTTCAAGGTTTCGGAGCATTATTTGGTGGAAATTGTCCTTGCATTTGAAGAGCCGGTGTTTCATGCATTCTAAGTTATTGGTGGTGTGCTGCAGGTCAGTGCAGCTGGCGATCTATGTGCCATCTGCCAGGAGAAAATGCATGCTCCTATCTTGCTTCGTTGTAAACACATCTTCTGTGAGGACTGTGTATCAGAGTGGTTAGTTTATTTTTTGTTGTCTAGATTTTACTTTTTTATATATTGCATTTGATAACTGTCAACGACCTTTGTCGCATTGGTTCTTTGTTGAAACTATTTTCCTACCTACCAATTATCTTGACTGCAAGCTCTTGATATCAAGATTAACATCTTTCAAGAACCAAGTAAATTGGTAATTGTTTGTTTAAAAGATATAGTTATCAAACAACGTATGTTAGATATCTCAGTTATTAGTTTGACAAATTGTTAAAGTTTGTTCAACCTACTTGGGATGGGATTTGATCTGACCTTTATTTTCGTTTGCTGACGCCACTTTTTTCAGGTTTGAGAGGGAACGAACCTGCCCGTTGTGCAGGGCTTTGGTAAAACCTGCAGATCTTAGATCGTTTGGCGATGGATCAACGAGTTTGTTCTTCCAGCTGTTTTAAGATCGTTCAACTGTAAAAACGAGGTCTGTTTCTGCTTTGAAGTTCGAATTATCATTCGAAGCAGGCATCTCCTCATCCTTGTGACTACACACTGGTATATTCGATTGTATTTTTGCTGTGCCTTGTTCATGATTTACCCCTGGAAAGAAAAGTAGTTGGGTATAACTGAACTGGCTACTGTTCATACAGACGTATTGAGAAAATGTCAAAAAATGTATGTAATTCGCCAATTAAGCAACAGAGAAGTTCCTTTAATCACCATTTGCGTTTATATCTAATCGTTTGCCTTGAATGGAATTTTAGAGTTGCCCTCCCCTTTTGTCTAGAACATTTTCCATTATTATTTTGCTTCTTTTTTGGTCATATTATTTTCCATCCAGATTCTAGATTTGCCATGTTTTTTGGTGGGTGGCAAACGACAATTGTGTAACGTGCAATCTTTCTTTGCTTAAGAGCTAGTTTCTACAAATATTTCTCTGGCATGGCCTCATGTCCACCACTAATTTGTACAGCAAGACCAACTACCACATCCTGTTTTTGGGACCTTTAATTCAGGACATTTCCTAATTTAATGTATATATAGGATGGCTCCCATAGCCTTCTGTCCGATACCATTTCCATGTAACAGTTGCTTGAAGAATTAGCTTCATTGGTCGTATTCTGCAAGAGGAACACAATCTCTTTCGCTCCCTCTTTCCTTGAGTGTATTGGATTGATTTGATTCTCAATATGGCTATGGCAAAGGTATTGAGTTGTGAAGTTGCACCACCGGCTGTGATATCCCACCAAAAACCTTCACAGTGTCCGAATTTGGAGACCATTGCTGAAGAAGGATCTGAGAGCTTTGAGATTCTGCCTAAAGGAATTGTGTTTCTTCTTCCAGTAATTCTTTCTTTTGTTTCATTCTTCATACTGAATAGACTTGCTGCTTGATGATGTATGAAATAGGAAGGCAAAATTATGTCAAATAGATGAGCAGACGACAACGTCAGAATATTTTGCATACAAAAGTTGTTCAAACTTCGAAATTTTCATCTCTCTCTCTCTCCCCCCCCCCCCCCCCCCTTCCTGTTCCAACTCCTTGCATGCATGAAAATTATGTGATTTAGTTTCCTAATGGAAATTTCACATGTTTATTCACTGTGTTCTTTCCTAACAATTATAACTTCTACGAGGGGTCATTTGAATCTTAATCCACTCCAGCTATCACTGGTCCAAAAACCACAACATTTTATGAAGAAATTACAATTTTTCTTCACTCCAAACAGAAATGGCAATAATCTCAAATTCAGTAACCTGATCACAGTATTACAAATCATTCGTTTCAATTGCAGTACTTCATTTATTCCCAGATTCTGAACTCTCAAATGTCAATGGCAATATACCGACGAACAACATGTCCTGCACCGGATCTCTGTGATTGCTGGACCCTAACTGAACTGGAGTTGAGCTGAAACTCGCTTGAACTTGAGACTCGACACCCAAGGAATGGTTAAACCAGCACAAATTTTTTCCCAGAACTGTAAATTTCTCCTTTTATGTTTATAATAGGCAGTGGATGAAATCTTCACCATTCTTTTTCTGCCTTTGTTCAAGTCAAATGATTATATCTCAATTTATAATATCCTTATCACTGGCCTCATGGCCCTCATCCTTTGCTGTAGATATATACATTTGTTTCTCTTCCAGACACTAAAAAAGAAAATGTTCAAAGATTTCTGTATCAGCATAAGAAGCTGACAAACTGGAGAGCAAATGAGCGTTTCCAAAGACTTATACATCCTCCAGCTGATCATACCTTTTAGCATACACCAAGATAGCTAGAAGAACAATAATTCTGTATTGTACCAATTACTAGAGGAATAAGAGTCACATTATTTCAAACAACTACAATCAAATAAGAATTCTGAAACTCAAGAACAAAAAAATCACGAACTGGTTGTACAAGGAAGACATGGACAAATTTTTGATCTGGTACTGAGGCACACAGGACACTGGAGACAATCCAACCTCAAACAAAGTATTACATGCACAGATTAATAGTATTGCAGGCAGTGGGATAATTAATATCTCTCTTCCACCCTCCTCCTCTTCCTCTCTCCAAGAGAAAAAAGGAGGAACAAAAGAAAAAGAACAAATGCTACACTAATCTTTAGGCAGAAGATGCAGGGGGTCTTTTAGTGTCTTCTGTTACAGAATCTGTTTTACTGTCTTCTGCTACAGAATCTATTTTACTTTCTTCTGCTACAGAATCTGTTTTACCTTCCTCTGCTACAGAAGGTGTTTTAGCTTCCTCTGCTACAGAAGGTGAGATATCTGAACTTGGTGTGACCTCATTTCGAGAAGCATCATTATTCGCTTGGGGGTTAATGTGGGCAGAAAGTATTTCCTTGGTAACTGGTGTGATCCTAGATGAAAGGTCCTCTGGTGGTGGGGATGGAGGTGGAGATGAGCGCGGAGAAAGGGAACATAGGGGGTAAACTTCTGTTTCTTCGTCAGATAAATACACAACATCTTGCATTGTGAGTTGATGGTATTCTACAACTTCCCTCAGGAAACGGTTCTCTCGTGCATAAACTGAATTCTCACTGGCTAATCGACCCTTCTCAGCCAAAAGAGTCTCCAATTGGTGGCGAATCTGATAAAATCAGATAATATATATGTATACATGTTAGAACAATTAGTTCATGAATCCTCCTTTTCTGAGTTATAAACTCTATGCAACATTGAGGAAGCAGAGCTAATGATATACTTGAGCAAGTATGTGCAGTTATGCACAACATGAGAAACAAAGAATTAGACAATGATCCTTAACACATCATACATACCAAGTCATCATCCGCTCGGTTTACTCCCTTCTCACGACTGTCGCGAAGGCGTTTATTTTCTTCTTCTAGTTGAGAACATCTTTCCTTGGCAAAAGCCAGATCGGCTTTAACAGTTTTCAGCTCCCGAAGAAGTAATTTTGCTTTGGCAGCAGTTGCCATTGCAACCTGTGACATAAAACAAATACCACTTATGCATTTCACTAGCTTTGGTGAAATCTAAGTAAACGTGAAAGACTAATTCATTTCACTGAGAAATGAGATCCAAACCCATAATCAACAGACACAGATCAAGTGTTATAATCACACATGCAAACTCGATAAAGGAGTTCAACTAATGTAATGCAAGTCTGAAGGCTAGTATCCTTTAAATAAATCACATTTTTACCCCCTTCAGAACGTTTATCCGTTTAAATTGTTGAATTTAGTGCAAAGAACTATACTCATAACAAGTATCAATATAATTAACAATTTGATAACTTCAGTAAGATCAATTTAGTCTTGTTCAGTCACACACAAATACATAATTGCCACCTTACGTCGCGAGATGCCTTGATTTGAGTATCAGGACTCCTCGTTTGTTTGATGCCATAATAAGAAGCTTGATTTTGTCCCTCAGGGTGGTCTCCTCTTCGTTGAATTTGATGTCTGATGTCGGCAGTTTTATTCTCCACAATCGTACGACCTTCCTGAAAAGCAAAATTCACAACACAAATCACACATTGCCCTATGACACTAGACTTAATATGCATTTGTACTGAAGCATTAGCTTTACCTCAAAAGCCTTCTCAAATGTGTCACCAAGATGATTAAGGGAAGTCGTGATTCTATCCAAGCCCTTGCGGAATGCAGGATGTTCCATTCTGTTATCAGATGACTGATATTGTTGTTGAAACTGTCCAAACAAGACAAACTTAATTAGCAAAAATCAGATAACAAAATTCATTATGCATATAACACAAAGATTACATGCTGCATTTGCATAAAGATGTTTGTATATATAAATTCGATCCAAATTTCATTATGCATATAACACAAAAGATCATGTTTGTGTTTCACCTGGTTGGGGCCACTGGAGGTAGTGTTGAGCTGTGATGATCTGATCCCGCCAGACACATTATTTTGCTGAAATTCAGCATCCTCCTCTTCAAGAATGGCCTTGGCTTTTCGAGCCAGAACACCCCAAAACCCGGATTTTGCTGACGAATCTTCATACGCTGCAAAGTCCTGTATTTAATTTCATCCAATTATACATACATGTCAAAACCAATACCAATAAAATCAGATCTGCAAAGATCAAATCGATCAAGTAGTAAAAACTGCGAAAACTAATCAACCTTGGTTCTATTTCTTTCATTTGATAGAGCAGAGGCACGTATGGCCTGAGCAGCAAGAGACGAAGAAGCCGAAAATGAATTGGAAGATTGCAGAGGGGAAGCAGATGGATTGATATCGTCCGGTGGGCGATGAACAACCTCTTCTTTGAAAGTAGAGGCTCTTGTCATCCCCTGCCTTCTCCTGTACGCCATTTTTTTTTTCTCTCTAGCTGAAAAACTCGGTCACCTTTCGATCAAAACAAAACAGAGATGGAGTGAAATGATCGAGAATGAGATTGAGATCCCTTTTCCGTCACCGTCACCGGGTTGATAACGACGACGACGACGACGAAGAAGACGAAGGTGGAAGCAACCGATTAACCGCCCCTGTTTTGGGTTGGTGGTGTTGTGTTATTTGTGTATAACGAACTCTTCCGCCTTTTCTTCACGAAGCAAATGAAAAACCGAAATACGAATGAGAGAAATGAAATGAGTGCCGCAAAATCAGAAAAACAATGCTCGACATTCCCTCCCTATATATATATAATACTTAACTCCAACTTCAACTCCACCTGTTCCTTATTCCATTCTCTTCGATCTCCTGGATTTTCATTTCCATAACCGTCCATCCAATCATGCCACACACCTTTATTTCACAAAAAAGAGATTGATAATTGGCGCACCGCTACTCTCATCACATTTTATTCGAAACAAATACGTATAATGTCATTTTTTATTTTAAAATAGGGAAATTCACTTGTCAAACTAACACAAATGATCATCGGTTCACTTACTACATACATCAATGATTTGTTAATTCAAATTTACGTTTCGATGAGAATCATATTAAATGTAACTTCTTACTACAAAGAACCTCATTGATTGAAAAACAAGGCAATGAAAATATTGGTCAAGTTTGCGGACCGTAACTACAATTACCAACTGTTTAGAACCCTATTAGTCGGAAACTATGTTTTTCGACGTATTACAGATATTTATTAGAGTGAATGTCAAAGAATTCGAAATAATTAAAGCAGGTCACATATACATTTTGTAGGTTTTGTTGTGTGACAGCTACTCGGGAATAATGAAAGGTTGGAAGTGGACCATGTAATTGAATTGTAAAGGGAACACTTTGGAGCTGTTGACGTGTGAACCATTTTGTGTTTTCATAATTCAATAATATTAATCTACATTCTGACCAAGCTAGGCTGATTTGATTGCTTTAGGTACAAGTAATCGTATTGGTATGACATGTCAAATTCATGCGGTTGAATCTCCTTTCTTATATTAATTTTTGGTGGGAATTCGGGGCCAAAGTTCTTAGCACTTACATCGGGACAACAACTTCCTAATGAACTTCTTTTATTATGAGAATGTATAATTGATAATTATGGATGGTAATGATTAATGAGGTTTTTACATGCATGCTAAAGAAAAAGTCCATCATAGCATCCAAAGCAAAGAGAAGAATGCTTGGAGATTATAGACTTATAGAGTGATTCATACATAACTAATAATAGACCATATTGTATAATATGCCTTCCAAAAAAGTTTTATTTGACAAGAAAGTTAATCATTTTGTAAAAGCGACGAAGTGGTGTTAGCTCAGTGGTTAGAGCACCCACTACTTATGTACGAAATCATGGGTTCGAGTCACCATGGGGGAGGAGTGAAACCCTTTGATCATTTAAAAAGAAAAAATCATTTTGTAAAATTAACTACGGAAGATGAGAATTTTCTTAAGTCTCTCCCAAAATCTCAAAAAAAAAAAAAAAAATTGAAGTCCAAAAGAGATTTACGAGACCCTTACCCTTCCTGCAATTAGACGCATGTTGTGCGTCTTGATATTTGATTCAACCGGATCTGCTTAATCTTGCTTATGTTTTGGTTGTCTTTCCGTTTTGTTATTTCTTCTAAGGGGTATTGGCTTCATGTCCCCCCCCCCAAGTACTATATTTTTATTTAATAAATTACTTTAATTGCCAAAAAAAAATCATTTTGTAGAAGGGCACGAGCAATTGGAATTTGGAAGTATACATATAAATAGTTAAATAGTTGCAAAATTTGTGATATGCTAGAGTGTAGGTACTGGTGTCAGCCACCACGAGAGGAAGGAAGACAGTTTCATGAGCATTAAACATCTTATAACAACTTAATGGAATCTCAATACTTCAATAGCTATCCGCTCTATTGTTTTTTTTTTTTTCACGAAAATTATATGTGCTAATGCAATGTTAATGCCGATAAAAACTTTCGCACACACAGGATATCCTCATTAGTTTGGTGAAAACTATATAGAACATTCATCTCATGGTTGGATAACTCTTGGTCCATCTCCATTAAGGAAACTATCCGCTGTCAAATTGCCTCCGGTGTTTTCCACCTCTTCTTTTAACTCCCAAATCCTAATAGTATCTCAAGATTTGATAATTTAAGAGACAATAAGAGCGGGCTTACCTAGAAGTCGTAAATTTAAAATCGAAACGATCAACCAGTCTATTTAAATTAATTTGGAAGAACTCTAAGACACGGCAAGGTGACGCCACTGTCGCCACAAGCATTAAGAGAGCTCGAGAACAATGGAGTAAGACATCACAAGATGAACTACCTGATCCGAGAAGAAAACCAAAGAGTTATATAAATGAGACGAGTCGTTTCACCTTAAAGTGGGTTCGCACATGGGAATCGAAGGAATATAAAAATATGGAGGACCACGTACTACTGTAGGCGTCTGCAATTAGGGTACCTGCCATGGGAAGTAAATATCAGAGATGATATTGAACCAACGGTTCGATACACACTTGCATTGGAAGACGAATTAAGGGCAATGGAACTGGACAAAAGATTTCAACCAATAAAGGCTCAGGGAGATCATCGATATCGATGTTCATCATGATGAGTTCTGATGTTGGTCGATAACTTGATATCAAGTATAGGCTGGGATGTCATGCCTTGGCTAGTAGGTTTAGGGTTTTCTTAGGAAGAGGCAGGGACAAAAGATACAATAATGGGGAGATGATGTAATTGTATTTATAGCATTTCTACTCCCTTTCTGGCTTCGGACCAAGCTAACCACATGATTACTTGATGTACAAGTAATCATGTTGTTAGGGGTTCTTAAACTTTCAATAGTTAAGCTAGCTTGGACCAAGTCAAGCCAACTCTGATGCTTGGCCTAGCGCTCGGGTCTATAGCCCTAATGAAGGCGGAGGGAGAGCTTTCTTTAGTGACTTTGATTTGATAGCCGACTTGGCCAATAAGGATAGCAGCCTTTTTGGTCTGTATAAACTTTCTGTTATATTCTATGTCAGCTACTAATGAGATGAACAATTAGACCCTTCTTTTTCTTTTTCTTTTTTTGTCTGAATGAAACACCAATTAGATGAATAAAAACACAAGGACCTTTTTCATTGAGACTGTAAACTATTTCTTTTTCTTGTAGAACTTCAGTCATTTGCTTACAGCTCAAGGGATAGATCAGTATGATATATAAGTAACCATAAATGACTGGTGGTGTTGATAATCACTAACATGAGCTAGGCAGATGTCTTAGTTCTTCATGGCAGGTACATATTGAGTGTCTCTGGTAACTATGTTATCAGAAAAGTTCAGTTCACCACTTAAACCATTATGCAAGAATCGATCCTGACCAGAAGAACTTATCTTACCGAGTTGAGCTCTCAAATATGGCAGATCGAATGCGAACTGTCGAGCCACTACTGGATTGACTTGGTCTGGTTTTGGCATTTGGCTAGTGTGAGATAAGCTTCTAAATTCATGACTTCGGCCGTGAGTAGCTTTTGTTTCATCATCATCTCCTCTCAAAGGCGCTGGAGTCAATTTATATGTGCAGCTCTCATTACTAAGACTTGCAATTTCCAGGTTTCTCAACACATTAGAATGAGACTCTGAAGGTGATACCAAAGACTGTAATTGATTAGGAAACTTCCCTTGGTTTAGTATCATTGCTGTTGACTTGTTGCTGGTGTTTTGGAACCCAGAAGCTATGCTACTGCAGTCTGATCCATTGTGAGGTTTCAAGGGATAAAAATCCAACTGATGAATCTCATTCCTATGATTTGGATAAAATTCAGCATGTGAATTATTTTGGTCACCACTGGATGGCAGCTGAAATGTAGTGCGAGTGGTCTTCATGATTGTAGGATGCCTGCCATGAGAGGGCGCTGCAGCAAAAGCAGTAGTGGTAGGTGCTCGTTGGGTACTAGTAGATGCCAAAGGAAAGTCACTCTGTTGCAGTTGGAGACATCCAAGTATCTTCTTTCTAGCAATCATCTTAGCTGTTGGTCCTAAATCTTTGACAAATGACATCAAGCTTTCTCTGTAACCAATATCCTGGCGATTTACCTACAAGGTAAAATTGTCTGTTTCAATGATACATTTTGTGGCATCATTGACTGAAACTTAAATGACAATCTACACTAGTTTAACACCTTCCCTAAATTTCTCACTTAAATGTGGACAGAACGCACATACACGCAGAGTGAACAGAAGGGAATTCAACAAAGCATTCATTTTAAAAAGGACAGCACAAATTATAGAAAATCTGCACTCTGCATAATCCAAGGTCATGCAGTCATGTGGATTCACACATTACGACATGCATAGTTCATGTACCACCTGGTTCTCGGGAAAGATTCGCTGTCTAAATTCACTTGAGACATTGCATATTAGGGTGTATTGGTAGACTACAAGCACAAGCAAAAAGGACTTACATGCTCAAGTTGTTTTAGATCAGTGGATAACGTCAAACCAACAGACTCATTCTCACTGAGGAAGGATCTCCAAGGTCGATATGTGTAGCGTCGATCTGCTTCGAAAGACATAGATCCTCCATCATCTTTAGTCCCTATGAAAAATGACAAACAAGATAAAGTAACGTTCTAAAGTTTGACTGCTCAGTTGTGAATAACGAGGGGAGATTCCCTACTGCAGTAGCCTTAATTATGAATACTTTACAGAAGTTCATAAAAACAATTGGCTATCTTGGTGTAAAGAGATTTAATTTCCTCGCAAAGCTAGATGTACATGTAATGTGAGTTTTATTTCTTACCAGAAAGAAGTTTCTGCTCTTGTGTATCAGTACCAGAGCATCCAGTTTTTGCTAGACATTTCCTGGTATTTAATGAACCACTAAGCGAGGATCGCATAGCTTTTGATGAACCACCAATTTTCATGCCAAGGTGTTTCATATTTGTAGCAACTTTAGGACATGAGTGTGACTTTCCAATTTCAACTTGGGACCTCCTACCAGTTCTTTTTCTAGCCTCTGAGAATTCTGACTCCAACTTCTCAGGATAGGTTTTCAAAATGTGAAATACCTTCTTAGCTAAGTCATGTATGGAGCGTGCCTGCAGAAATCAAGTGTACGAATACTTGATAGAGCAATTAGATTTTGTAGTTGTAGAATTTAGATCCAACTTTCCAAAATTGTTTACAATTATTCAATTAATGTACCTGTCTAAAATAAATGGTAGCTGAGGAATTGAAATGCATTGCATTCTCTGTTACTAAAAATGCATCATGCTGCAAACAGATATTAATTAACAGTCAGATGACAAATCAGTAGTCACGTTCGACAACATATGAATATGATCATTCTAAACAACTAAAGACAGAGCCCTTGTAATGAACAAAAGTAGCTTCAGCTTGTCCATGATTTGGACTATGAAGCCATCAATAATGAGTTATCACATACAGATCATAATTATAGTCTCTGAAACTCTATGAAAACATCAGAAAACAACTCAGATGGAAATAAATGCAAGTTGTGTCCTAAGTTGTGATAAGTGTTTGACTTAGAGATTCAAAGAATATCAGACATCAGCATGTTGCTTGTTGGAAATGATTTTGTTCAGACTTTCAATTATGGTGAGTCGATAATTGCCTTGACACTAGAACATTAATAACAATGTTTGAATTACTATGAATTACATTCTTGTCAACCTAAAGGGGAGGGCAATTAAAAAGCCATGTACCCCAGTAGAGACCAGGTAAACATCAAATATACCTTTACTGTAGAGGAAGATTTTTGGTGGGAAAAGGTAATTTATATGTGGAATACAACTACATTCTGAGAGAGGAACAAACCTCAAATTGCTGAAGATTTTTATACATTCCGTCATGTAGTTTAGCCCTCATGGTCCCAAAATCCATAGGCTCTTCGATAATTTCATAATAATCCTGTACCTAATAAAAGAGCAGAAAACTTCATCACCATTGCCAGAAAGGAAAAGAAAACATTCAAATATTAAATGATAAGACAACAATGAGATAAACACCTCATTGGGGTTAACTGGCTCCGCAAATATTTCATTGGTATCTCTCCTGTAATTTGTCAAAAACATGACTATGAGCATATATAGGTGTCCAAAAATTTATCACACATGGAACTACAAATGATAAGAGTCTGCCACACATTTGGCTTTTGTTATTTCATTTTTGTCAGAGGCCAATGCTACATATATGTTATAATGAAGTTATGCTATAAGAAGAATTCCCACCTCTGTAGTATGTCAAGAACCAGCTCAAGTTTCTGCTTTTCTGGCAACCATAATGCAGATAGAGCAGAGGATTGTTGATCTAACACAAGTACCAAGTTAAATTGCAATTCATTTTGCAAGGGAATCAGTAACAATAAGTTAGAATGAGGACTAACCAGTTGAGGCAGGTTTTTGAACATCTTTACTCCACAATACCTGGTGATCTGATAGCGAAAAGAAAAACAAATAGACAGCAAATTACAACAGCATTGCCATTAAAACATGAGAGAAGGTCATATATGCAGAAAATGAGGCTCACCACTACTAGTTTGGTTATCTTCTTGACTGGTTTCTACTGGACCCTGCATACAATCAAATAGGAAATTGATACTCAACTCAAACAACAAAATGGGGAATTGGGTAAAACTTAACATGAATCACAAAACCTTAAAAGGGTTTAAGTAACATGTTAGTAGCACCAAGTCTTAAACTTTATGGAATTCACAGTAGTTTATGTGAGTGCTATTACAAATTTTGGTGAGGCTGAACGAGAAGAGTAGGCAGCTTCATCATAAGGTGTGAGTCTTGTCTTCTTTGTACCCCTTGTCCTAGAAGCTGGTCCTTGATCATAACCCAAATAGCTCTTCATTTGCTGTGTGCTAGTATTACCAGCAATAGCTCCAATTCTAGTGCCACAAGCCTTCCAGTCTTCCAAAGCAGACAACCTGGGGCTCTTCCTATACCCCTCTCTCAACAACTTTGACTTCCCAAATCTTTTACTACAACACAGTTAACACCAAAAACCGACATTGTTAAAAAGTTGAGAAATTTAACCAAACTCACTCAGACATTTTTCACAAACATGAACAAGACCCACCTGGACATTTTCACAGTGTCTATCCACCAAAGACTGAATCTTTGGGGAAGAAGAGTTGCAGAGCTTTATAGAAATGGGTGATTCTTTGTTTCTGTGGTAGAAAAAATTGAGTGGCAAAGGGGGTTACTTGAGCTCAGCTACAGCTTTGGGAATGGGTTTTTGTTTCTTTGTATGAGAGTATGAATATATTACAGATGAGGTAAAATGGTTAAACCCCCACAATTCTTCTATTTGCTTCCTATTTCATTCCATAACAGGAAGACATTAATGTGTTTGAGGTAAATAAATGTGACAAAAAATAATAAGGGAGGAGGGCATTCAACTACAGTGGAGGAGTGGAAATGTGGTCAAATCAAATAGAAAAAGGCAGGACTTAGCACAGGTACGATCGAGTGCAGACTGTGCTGTCTACGGCACAAAACGACGAGGTCACAGATATAATTTGTTGATATTTACATCCGACGAACAAGGCTTTATTTGAAGGAGTGTTATTCCCTCTTTTTACCGGCAGAAAACAAGAGGGTGAAACTTTTTTGGTTTTTGGGTTGAGTTTTTCACTGAACCAATATGGCAATATCCAGTCCTATTTCCTAAAAGATTGAGAGATCCCTCAAATTAACTAGAAAGCAAGATAGAGAAAGTTTTTAATTCAGAGTTCTTTGTGCGATTGTCCCTTTACCCGCCTCATTTTTTTTTTTATATCTTATATAATTAAGCCAATTCTCAAAAGAATGGTTAAATTTTTGAACTACTATATTTGTCCTCACATAATATAGATACTAGAAAATGTCCACACACCCGATGGATGTGAGAGTAGTGGGGAGTTATAATTCTGAGAGTGGAGAGTTTGAAATAATAATTATTTTTTTTTTCTTTTTACATTTTTATCCCTGATGTTAAAATGTAATCCATGATATTTTAATATTTGAGGGTTATAAAGGTAAAAAAATCAGTTTTGGCTAACAACACCTCTTCTCTTAATAATAGTATAGATTAATAAATAAATTATTTCTATATGAGGATAACATAGTCAATTGACTATGTCATATTTCAAAATTTTACAATACTTCCCATTAAAAAATGAGAAACTTCCCCAATATCACGAAAGATAACTTTTTAAAATTAAAAAAATAAAAATAAAAACCAATTGACATGTGAGGAGGTGGTGGCAGGATGAATACGCGAAATCCAACTTTTAATAGTATTGAAATTTGCAATCTCTAACAATCTCTAATAGCGAATAAGGTAATAATGAAAATGCAAATCTTTCATTTATTATAGAGATACGCATTTGAAATACAAAAAAAAAAAAAAAAAACAGGAACTCTTTCCATTTAATATAACTGTAACAGAAATTTCTCTAAAGGAAAGCAATTAAAATTACGAATATTCAAAATTTCAAAACTCTAAATTACAAGCATTCAAACACTCTTCTGCGTCCGACACCGAAAAATCACCCACCAGAAAATTAGGTCTAGAGACAATAGTACATGGGAAGAGAACATTTTTCTTTTTCTTCTCTATCAAACCAAAAACCAAACCTTTTCTCCTAGGAAATGATGGATGCATCTTGACCTAAACCAACAAGCTACCCAGCTAACGCTGTTGGCGACAAAACAGAGGACCACCGAGTGTAACCGTAGAGGCCCATTTGTTTATATCTCAACGCGCGTGGAGTCAGTTTAATCACCACCCATTTCAATTGGACGGTGGATGATTGCACGTTGTGTGCAGCGTGCGCGCACAACACACTGAATTCGATTTTGCGAGTCACAAGCGTCTCTCTCTCTCATTTCAATCTCTTTTCCCCAACGACTGACTGAAGCTGAAGAGGTCTTTAAGCCCACAGCGTACGATTTTTCCCCTCCTTCATCTTCCTCTGAAAGTTACCTGTAATTCATTATAGAAAGATCGTAGCTTTTTCTCTGAAGTTGGAGACCGCATGATCGGAGCTGCTGGGCTTTAAAGATCCGAGCTTTTTGGGCTTTCAATTTCGTCCCAAGGTAAATTGACTGCAATCCCATCTTTTGCATTAGCCGATGGTATGGATTGTTGGTTTTGATTGAGCAATTTGGTTGTGTGATGAATTTGAGGTTTGTGTTTGTTTCTACTGGTGCCATTGTGATTTGGGTGTGAAATTTTTAGTGCTAAAAAGGGGTTTCAGATGCAAAAAAGACAGATGGGTGTTTAGGTCTTAAGAAGAAAGGAAGATACTTTCTTGTGGAAAAAGAAGCTGAATGCTGATATATTGATCTGCTTAGATAATTCATAGCCAGCTTGTTATTAGAGATTGTTGTCTGGGATTAGTATCAGCCCAGCAAAATGTTAGGTGAGCCTGAATTTTTGGGACTTTTTACCTATACCATCAGCTGTTTTAGTTTAGGGAATTGTTGAAATGGTAAATCCAACTAGTGTGCTGTGTTCAATCAGTTAAGACTTAAAACTATGGGGTTAAGTTGAACCAGATGGAAATAAGTTGATCAAGTAAAATACATACTCATTGGGTTTAGAGTGTCTCGACAATAGCCTAGGCCCTTTGTCTGCTTATTGTGTAGATGTTTTCATCTCTTTGTTTTTGATGTTGTGCTTTTCATCTTTTTCAGATGGATAGTGGGATGGTGGCTGACCATTCTGTGGAACCTGCAACATGTGCTCGGTGCCACAGGGCTCTTTCACCCGAAAATGAGTCAATTGGAGATCTTGTAACTGCCAACATGTGTGGGGACTGTAAATTTTTGTACTTTGAAGATCTTGGTACCCCCACACGGGACTCTTATAGGATGAGGCCGTCTAGGAGAAGAAGAGCTAGATACAGTAGTTCCGAGTCGGTTGACGATGTTCTCTCACATTTCTCACATATGATTAATCTGGTGCGGCAAAATCAGTCCCCTGGCTCTGGGCTTGAGCATCTACCTGTAGATGGTGATTCTGCTGCCAGGATATCGCAGCGCACAAGTTCCCGTACTACACCAACTGGGTCTAGAAGATGGAGGCGGGTTCTCTCTGATAGTGAGAGTGATGGTTTCGATAATGCGGATTCTCTCTATGGGGAGAGTGAATCAAATGTCAGTTTTGGGCGGTACAGGGTGTCTCATGATGTGAGTGATGTAGTTTCTTTTAGTGCCTATGGTGGTGATTCTGATGCTTCTGTAGACCTGCATGGTTTCCTGGATACAGAGACATTGATCCAACCAGATGATGGAAGCGCTTTTGATAGTGATACTGACATTGATCCAATGCATGCTGGTCTCAACCCATGGAACTCAGATGACGCTGAAGAAGATGATGACGATGACGATGATGAGGAGGATGAAGAAGATGATGAATGGGAAGAAGTTGAGTCTGTGGAAAACATGGTTGAATCTGCAGAAGCCAATTCTGGTAGAAGAAACCGCCCAGTCAATTGGCACCAACGAAGACATATTACTGAAACTGATGCTCCACTTCATTGGGGAATGAGGGGACGGAATTCCCGTGATATCTTATCTAACTTCGATGATTATGTTACAGATTCTGGTGATTATCTTGATGCAGTAGGCTTTGAAGAATTGCTGGAGCATCTTGCTGAGGCAGACAGCTTAAGACGAGGAGCACCTCCTGCTGCTGTCTCGTTTTTGAATAATCTGCCTCTCATTCTTATTGGTAAGGAACATGAGAAGCATGATGACTTAGCCTGTGCAATTTGCAAGGATGTCTTGACTATTGGCACTGAAGTGAATCAGCTTCCTTGCTTTCACTTGTATCACCCTTCCTGTATTCTGCCATGGTTGAGTACACGGAATTCTTGCCCCCTTTGTCGTTACGAGCTACCAACTGATGACAGAGACTACGAAGAGGGGAAGCGGAATGCTGGTGGTAGAGTGGAGATCCACGTCCGGCGGAATGCTAGAGAGGACAGGTCTGCTGGTGTTTATAATAGAGCTGAAGAAGATGAAGATCATGCTTTTAGTGAAACTAGAGTGGAGCATAGGTTCCAAGTAGGTAGGGAACCTGACTCTAATACCTCCGGAGGAGAAAATAATCGGGGGAGTTGGTTTCTTTTTGCCGCTGCTCCAATTGTTAGTCTTGTGGGCATAGTTCTCGTGCTTTGGTTGGGAGCTCCCCTAATGGAAAGAAGAGGTCTGGCAGGACAGGGCAACTTTGCTGATCAGGCCCGACGCCACGGTCATATTGCTGGTGCAGCACCCCACCACAGGCAGAATAGAAGCAGGAGGTGGTGGTCTCTTTTCTGATGGGTTCTTGAATTGTTTGGTAAATAAGTTTGGTGTTCTGTTGTTCCTTCCTGACTAGTGTTTTGGATCTTGTAGCACTCCTGTTCTGTTGTAGACATCGGCACTATTCTCCGATTTCTGATGTATAATTATGTCAATTGTGGTCCATTTAATTGTATCTCTTTTAACATTTTTATCACCAAATGTGAGTTCCAGTTTTCTATATGATATGAGGTTGATCTTTCCTGCCACTGAAATTTGAATTGGTTTAGAGTTTCTTAAAGGCACACCGAGTTAGCACTTCTGCATTTTCAATCATGAGCTTCATGGCACAATTACATTACTTGAACTTAAACCGACTGAAAAAAAATGTCATCATCTCGATGTTTTCTCATTGATTTACTGATCATCATAGGAACTCATGCATAACCTGTGAAGCTTTCATGTTGCTCCAGGTCACTTTGTTCAGCATTTCTTCTGGAAAACAATTTACCAGAAAGTCTTTCAGAAAAGTTTTCAGGTGCAGTAGTAATTAGAGGGGAACAAATAAACTCGATTTCAGTCCTCACATTTGAACCTTCAAAATTCTGAGCTTCTGATATTTTGAAATTAGTGGGGACGGATGCCTTTGGAGCCGAATCGCATGATGATGAGACGCTCTTCCTCGGCCAGGATGGCCTGATTTTTTTTTTATATCCATCAGTAAGGAAGCCATTCCTTTACAACTATACGTCTATACCACAATGCACGGTGCATCATATATCGAGCCATGTCCACTCTAATTACTGTATTTTGTTCCTTACCACTTGGTGGATGATGCTTTAGTTACGAATTAGATATAACCCTGGAGTGATGACAGTGGCAACCACTTGTACAAGTGTTACTTGATTCCTAGGAAACTGCAAGCGTACCTGAGCTTCTGATGGGTGCTGAATAGCTAACATTGCTCATGCAAGTGAGATTAACGATGGCCAGGTTTATATAAAGGGAGATTAAGCACACGGAAAGATGTGGTGTGATTTTCAACCTTGTGGGAATTAACCCCAGAATTTCTTTTTAAAAAAAAAGTCTAAAACCATGTTTTTTTTATCCAAAATTGTGGATTATAGCACACAATTTTTTGTCATGTATTTTTTTATTTTCTAACCAAAATATTTATATTGGTAAATCATGATTTTAAAGCAATTTCCAAAGTTGAAGAACCAAAAAAATCATTAAAAAAATCGGGTCAACATCATTAAAAACATCATGTTTTACAAACTGTGAAATTATGATATGAGAGAATTTCAATAAAAAAAAGTGTTGATAAGGTTTGACATGTCCGGCAGTTGACATGCTTGACCCAAAGCACCAAAATTGGTAAAATTTATCCCACTTACCCCAGCAACAGATTTTTGTTCCCACATACACAATCTAATAGCAAATGACCATTTTACCCTCAATTCAATTAAAAAATTACAACCACACTACTCTGAAGTCTCTCTCATCCCGTTCACTCTCTCTCTCTCTCTCTCTCCCTCTCCCTCCCTCCCCCATTGACCTCCGGCTCCGACAAAGTCCCAGGCCGTCTGGCGCTCAAGTATATCGGACCGCATCAGATCACGGCCCAGACCCGAGTCAGATCGTGGCTACGTCAGTTCGAATTAGGTGAATGATTCTGCCATAGTCAACGGGTTACGCTCCAACCCGAAGTTCCTGATCGAATCGGAGCCGTCGACACTGCAGATCTATGCACAGAGGCTCTCCAGCAGCAAGTTCTGTATCTTCGAGTACAACGACGACGACCTGTCCGGGATCGGAGAGGCTCTGAGGTTCGAGTGCGTCCCCGTGGTGATTACGGACAGCCCGATCCAAGACCTGCTGAGGTGGCAGGAGATGGCGCTGTTCATGGGGAGGAGAGGTGGGGCCAACGAGTTGGAGGTCGCCTTGTTCGATTGATTTTTCGCAAATTTGGATCAGTCAGGCTCTTCTCAATACCTGAATTTCAATTTTTCTTTTCGATTTGTGTGGTTTTGGTTATAGTTCTTGATTTTAGGATCAGACTGTTATTGGATTCTAAGGCTTATTAATTTCTGGATAGATTGGATTTGACAGAGTTTTGAATTAGGATTCGATTTTGGACATTTGGTTTTTTGTTATTGAATGCTGTATCAGAAGCTTGGTTAAAAAAAAAAAAAAAGTTCAGAAGCATGATTTTTTTGTTATTGGCTTAAAAAGAAAGTTCTATTGGGGCAATAGAGGTATATTAAATGTCTATTAGGGGGCAATAGACGTCTATTGGGGGGCAATAGATATTTTCAATTGATATTATCTCCTCGTTTTTTTTCTTTAATCAACATTTTATTTGTCTAAATTTAAGAAAATTAGTTCCAATTCCGGCGACCGAAAGTTCCATTGGATGACAATAGACGTCTATTGGGGGGCAATACATGGCTGATAGTCGTCTATTGGGGGGCAATACATGGCTGATAGTCATCTATTGGGGGGCAATAGACGACTATTGGGGGGCAATAGACGACTATTGGGGGGCAATACATGGCTGATAGTCATCTATTGGGGGGCAATACATGGCTGATAGTCGTCTATTGGCCCCCAATAGACGTCTATTAGGGGGCAATAGACTATTGGGGCAATAGACGTCTATTGCCCCTCTATTAGGGGGCAAAAAAAACTTTCCGGTGAGATTTTCAACAAATTCCGGTGGGCGGCAGCCGGTGACCGGATTCCGGCGGCCGGTGACGGGCTCCGGCGAAGTTTCCTATAGTTTCTCTCTCTTCTATTTTCTCTCTCTCTCTCTTTCTCTCTAAGTAAATAAGGGGTGAAGGGTAAAATGGTATTAAAAACAAAAAAAAAATCTTAATGGGGTATTAGGGAAGACTCCCTTAGAGTGTATTGGGTAAGAGAGAATTAAAAAAACTCAATGGGGTTAGTGGGAAAAAAATCCCTAAAAATGGGGTAAATGGACAAAGTCACTCTGTCAAGGTCTTTATTCTCATCATTAATAAATCATAATGTTCAGAATATGCTCCACTTGACGTACTCCAAATCTTGAACAAAAATTATTATTATTATTTTACTGTAAAGGTATTCCATCTCAGTTGAATATGTTTTAAGTTTGTCATATAAGGTTAGATCTTTCGGTCTTTCCTACCATCCCTAGTCGGAAAAGTTCAGTTGGTTTGAGCTCCTAACAAGTATTTTGTTTTTGTTTAACTAATTAGCACATTGGAAAGGGAGATTCAATCCGAAACCTCAAGTACTGAGGTTAATCCACCTAACTCGTAAATACTCGATACAAGCCACCAAGACGCACAAGAAGTTAACTTCACAATCATTCCTACTTTCATAAAACTAGGCAAATGGCCGATTAAAACTTTCAGTGCAGTAAATATGTACTCTTTATTATCTATTTGCAGTCACATTCAATATGACTTTGATCTTTCAAACCAATTGCTCAAGAATAGCCTTACAAAGATACGAATTCTCTACGTTCTCTCTGTACCCATTTTCCAGTATCTTGGTTTGATTTGACATGAGATTAGAACTCCATTCTGCTTCTATATTTGTTCAAATAAAATTCTTAAACAAATTCCATACCAGAAAACCCTTCTTACGACCTTTCAAATGAAAACATAAAAGCAAATGAAACTGATCATGAAAAAAAAAATACAACATAAAAGCAAACAAGAAAAGTCAGGGAATAGAGGAAGAGGGGGCAGGTCGCAGGTGACCTCCGATTGAATAATAAATAATTAATTCCCACTTTACAACTAGGTAGGGTGTAATGCAGCTAGCAATAACACTAACACCCCGTTAATACTTGGAGAATGCAAACATTTACAGGCACCTCCTAATGAAGAAGACAACTGGACCTTCTACAGACCTAAATATTTTGGACGAAAAGGTTAGCTGTCCACAAACACCATTCACCGGTGCTCCTCTCAGTTCACGGTGAAACAGGTTGACACCTCTTTTCCATTACAAGAATGAATTTCCAAGCTTAACTTGTACCATTAGCTATATATATATTGATATGCCAAAAAATTTAATAGCCGAAGGCCGAGAGAGATGAGTAACTGTGGCGCTCACTGGTGCTTCCAATTTCGGATGTTTTTAGAAGAGTATGTTGAGATACAGAACAATCCACCCAGCCATGGAGAACACCGCAAATATATGAACCCAGAACAAGACAGCAGCAGCCTCTCTTCCACAGCCTCTTAAATTTGCAACAGCACCTACAACATAAGGTTGATTTGTTAATCACTGCCATGTGCATTGCGTAACATTGTGCAGAACAAACATAAAAACGCAAGGAGTCATGTGACTTAAGCTCTGTAAGGTAAGATTGAGTACCAGCAAGAACAGATGTTGGCATTGTGTGCTGGAGCAGTAGGACAAAACGAAACAACTTATCACCATCAGGGAGGAAACCGAGCTTATCAGCCAATGTTACAATCCCAAGTCCTACCGGGGGGACCAAGACCAACCGTGAAAATATAATAGCAGCAGTTGTTCGTAGACCAAGTTTGGAACTTCCTGGGCCTGAAAAGAAGAGACATTTCATGATGATATTCATCTAAATTCAGATCATGGAACAACGATTGAATGTATTGATTCGTAGGATAAATATTATAGAAAAAGTAACTTTCTCTGCAAAATAACAAATTTTTCTACGCATAATCAAATCCAAACAAATTAAGGGAAACAAGATGGAGGGATGTCAACTCACCATTGATAAGGTTGCCGCCTAATGCCAAAAGAATGCATGGAATCATGGCTTCCCTGGTATCACCAAATTTGTGAGATTATATCAGACAACCGCAGAGATTGAAAAATGAACTTACCAGGGAACTAAAAGTGCTAATAGATATCTTTTCAGCTACTTTTGACAATAAATGGAACATAAAAATCCTATATGTTTTATCCAGCACAACATACAAATAAACCCCAACCTAACCAGATGACAGATTTCAAGACAATCCTTGTTTTCATATCTAACCACAGAGGATTAGCAAAATTATACAAGTTAAGGTTGCATTAATCCCACATATTCCAATCCAGTCGCAGTAGAGACCAAAAAACCCAGAGAGGAAAACCACAGAACTAAGTATTATTTACAAATACATTGATCACAGATAACCACAGAAAGAGTTACAAGATTGTGATTGATAAAATTCAATGATTCCACTATATTACTACTAAGCCAATTTCTAATACCACATATAGCAACCAAAATTACAATCAAACTTCTGAGTTGGATCAACTCTTTTAGCATATGTTAAGAGCAGAATTCTTTATTTCAACAACAATAAACCCTGTTTTATTAATAGACAGATACATAAACTCAATACACAACAATCAACAGCATTCCTAGTGAAGACAACCACCAAAGATTATCATCTATTGTAGAATAAGATTCAAATGAGCATACCCAAGGATAGTGCAGCTGTCAGTGAAGAAGAAAAATGGACCACCAGATTCGAAGATCTGTTTCTTTAAAAATGGTATTGCTCCAAGTACCATGGCTAGGACCTGCACCAAATTTGATTAGATTAATTTTGAAGGTCTATTTTGAAGTATTCGCGCATGTTAATACTTCAAGACACAAACAGATATTGACTCAGTTTAACGAAAGGATCAAACTTACAGAAGCTATTATAGGGGGTTGAAGAAGTTGTTTGAGCTTCAATTTCTCATACAAAAACATCAACAACTCTGTAATCTGCATCATATTTAACGCCATGTAATTAGAACCACAGTATATACCAAACACAACCAGACAATATAAAGCATTGAAGTCAAGTAAACAAATCCCAACAATCAAGTGCATAACTGTTAAGCACAATGGATATGAAAGCAGATAGAAGTTCTACAAAATTGTAAACAGCCTATAATTTCTATCAAACTGTCGTTGACCCAACATTGAAGTATACAAGTTGCATCAAGAAGGGAAGATTTATAGACAAAATGAATAGGATCAAAGACACCGGATGTATATGATTTAACTCAAATTACCATGGATTTCTTTGAAGAATTTGGGTTGATTTCTACAACTTGCTCTTCATTTTTTTGCTCTTCCTCTTCTTCTTGTTGGTCTTCATGTGTAAGCAAAGGAACTTGTCCAAGTGTCTCTCCATCTGTAGGGCTCTTGATTGGGAGAGTTTCCTCATCAATGTCAAAGGTGCCCTCCGGAGGGGGGGCCAACATATTAAATACATATGTGTAAAGGATGATTGCACCAACCTATATATACATCATCAATAATACACAATGTTTAGTACCTTATCCTAAATGATTAAATTAGTTTGCAAAGATATTCAGTAATGCATCACTACATAATTTGCAACGTGGATTTCAGTTACAAACTCTGGTGATCAAGAGTGAATGCAAATGCCTACCCACTGGCCAAAGGAAATATAGGCAGTCCCATTTGTGCTACATGTGGTCGAGTCACCAAAAGGGTTGGATGAGTCTCTACATAAAGCTGCAATCAGAACAAGTGGCACATTCCCAATGTTTCCTGCACATCATTGTAAATAAGCTTAGTCATTTTGCACAAAACCCAAGCAGCATTAACACAGCTTACATATAAGACTAATTCCTTGCATACAAATATACTCATTATTATCTAAATGCATGAGATCAACAGTGGCAGATATCAGTACTCATGAAACTAGCTTGATGATCTAAGTTGTCCACCGTACATTCAGTATGCAAGGTTGCATGCATCTGGTAACTTATATTACAAGATTAACATCAGCTAATCATCGTTGAATCTAAATCATCCCACATTTTGGAACAAAATCAATACGAGCTTCATGCTATTAAACTTTATAAGGATGGGAGTGACACAGCATACCAATTCCAATTTGTACAATTGTGAACTTGAAGTATGGGTATGGTGGACGGACGATGGATGCGGTTATATAACCTATGATTGAGCCTGATATGCTACCAAGAACTACATTCGCAGGAATAAACCACCTGCAAAAGGATAGGCCATTCAGAATACAAATCACAACGCTTTCCTATCGAATTTTGAAAAGTATAAAAAAAAAAAAAAAAAAAACTCATACCACTCGAGCATTTTCTCCCAAGTGATCGCTTGTCCGAGTTGAGAGAATATCAAACATGGAAGCAAAAGCGAGAAAACGAGCTGCAAGAAACAAAAAGGTAAGCAACTCAGTATTCGGCACAACATAGTACCACACTGCAATTTCAAACACAAAACAGAAGTGTTGATTTTGCCTTACCCCATTCAAGAGCTTCCTTCCATTTGCCGGCAAGATGTTAACATACTTGGAAGCCATAAGAAGACCCAAAGAACATACTGTAAAAACCTTTGCTATGGGCAGTACTGCAATCTTGATGGTACTGAGTAACGACTCCCCGCCGACTCGATTCCCCATATCCACCACTGTCAAAATCCTCTCCATCTCTCCTTATCAATTTCCCAACCTCCACCAAAACCTATTTCCCAATTCGCAAAAATTCACTCATGCAATCCCAACCAGGTCACCCACAATTCAATCTTTAGTCAAACAAAGCCTCCAATTTACTATCTTTAATAATAATAAATAAATAAAAACGGATTCCCAGACCAAATTCTTCCTCTTTCAGCCCAAGTCTGCAGATTAACCTTCAACCAGCGAAATAAAAAATAAATAAATCAGGGCCATAAACCGCGGAAAAACCTTAATCAAATCCCACCTACAATCCTAATCATTATCAAAAACAGAATTCCACAACAAGCACGGAATTCAAATCATAACCAATGAAGGAAAAAAGAAAAAAAAACAACAACAAAAACAAATTATGAGACAGAGACAAAGCAACGTAAAATCTAATCAAAGTATGTTTACCTTTAAAGCTTGGTATAGCTGCCACAGATCCAAAGATGAATTTGCAGCAACCAAACCCTACAAAGGAATCGAACAGATACCAAAACAAAGTAACAGAAAATTAAAATAAATATATTTATATATAAATCCAGCAAAGAAAGGAAGCCACGTACGGTCGAGAGAAAATGAGAGAAAAACCCGAAACCAAAAACAAAAAGAAACACGGAATAGTTTAGAGTTCGCGTCGTCGTCTCTCTTATACCTACCTTCCTTTCTCTTTCTTCTCTTTTTTGCTTCTTCTTCTTCTTCTTCTTCTTCGTCCTTCTCTGTCTTCTGTGGCTTGTTAGTTGGCGCTTTCTCACCTCCCTCTCAAAACTCTGTTTTTTTAACGGAGTCAGACTCTCAGTTACTGTCGCATTGGGATTCCTAGACTCGTAAACGTCAGCGCGCTGCTCTATATATATACGGCGTTACCAAACAGACGAAATTGCCCCTGGATGTTTTGCGCGTGGACGATAAAGCCCTCGTCGGAGAGTAGTTCCGTACCAACGAAACTTCCACGCAGGAGGGCGAACAGCTATTCCGGCTTTTTGTGTCGTACGTGGAGTTGTTTCCTTGCGCGGTTCGGATTTTTTTTTTTTTTTTTTTCTTTTTGGTGTTTCGTTGGGATTTGTTGTCTCCTGCGTCATTTTTTTTTACCCTTTTAGTGGAAAAAATCAGGGGCGGTAAAAAATGGGGAAAAGTTATTTGCCACCTCGGATTAGGAAAGTTAATGATAAAGTAAATTAATTATGTTCAATAATGAAAAATAAATCTTGTTTTTATCCAAAAATAAATAAAGATTGTGGCACTTTGAGGCAAGCAATAATTGATGAGGCTAGATCTGAAGGTGACTGGTATGGAGTATATAGACGTGGCATGATTGTGTGTTTTGGTTGAATTGATTAAGAGATCTGAACCGATGAATTAACTTGTAATCAATATAAATGGAAAAGTCTAGCTAAAAGTCTAGAATAGTGTAGGGGGTTTCGTCCTTCGGCACATTCTAGTTATCAGAGCAACTCCAACAGATTCCCTATATTTTGATTTTTCTCTATTTTAGGGAAAAATGAGACTGTTTTGCTCCAACAGATTCCCTATAACTATCTCTATTTTATAGAAAGAGAGGAGAGAGAAAACCAAATTCCCTATATTTACAGCAAACTCCAAAATTTTAAATAAGAATATGGAGATTTTATAGATTACTGTAAATTAGGGAATCTGTTGGAGTTAGAGAAGAAAAATAGGCTAAAGGTTTGACTTTTGCTTCTCTATAATACAAAAATTATAGGGAAGCTGTTGGAGTTGCTCTCAGTACATTTTGAAAACGATTGATTTTCCTTGAGTTTGTAATTGCTTACAAGTCAAGTCTTTTCCGATCCCATCAAAACAAAGGCGAAATGAAAATTATAATTTAGTAAACTGCATGTTTAAATTAAAAAAGGTCGACCATAAATATATATAAGTTTGCATATTACACATTTTACTAAACACTAATACATAGGTTTTGACGGATGAAATTCGTGTCGAACGGAAATCAAATGACGGATAAATAATTAAAGATAAAGAAGAATTTAAGACTTTAAAAACTTAATGTCATACTTAAACAAAAACATCTCAGAAAATAAAGGCCTTAATTCAGTTTGTTTTAGAAAACGTAAATTCTTCCATTTAAATCAAGGAATAATCATCAGCTTCTACCTTTTCTTTGATAAGAACGTGAGCTTTTTATCTTGGTGATGCATAAACGTTTCTTTGAAGGGTTGTTGGCTTGACTCTTGAGAATGCAGAAATGGGGTTGCCCTTGTCCTTAGTCTTTTGGTTGTGATCAGAGACAGATCGCTGCGTGGAATAGTTGTTGAGGCCTGGATCTGGCTCAACAAATATACTTATGGTTGTGTACTTGTGTCATGATGCTAGATTGCTAGCTAAGATGCACAGTGCAATTAGCGCTAGATTGATCATTGATCCAAAGGAGAAAGGACAAATATTTTGTTCATATCTAATTAATTTGAGAGATGCATGTATTTAAATATAGGAAATGATGATATCAATTCAATTGTCACATGCACAGCTGTCTCCAATGGGATTATAATATTGATAATGCATGAAACATGCACTACTCTTTTGTATTATTCACTAATTGACGAGATAAGTAGCTGCTGATGGACCCTATTGGGGGTCATTACTCATTAGAGGGATAACTAATGGTTTAACTCCAGGTTGTTCTATCTGAAACTTTGAACTATTAGAAGTAGGCTTTCTAGTAACGCGCGTTCCGGCTGCTTTCTACTCTTAACTTTTTGCCTGTCACAAGTTGGATCTGTTGGAAGGGTTTGAAAGTTGGTATTTACTATTTTGGTGGTGGTTAGAGTTGCATGCATTGGTGACAATAGTGGTTTGAAAGCTAGTATTCACTATTTTAAGCTAGTACGACTACGTCTATTTAATTTTTTGTTCGATGTTAATATGAATTGTTTATTTTAGTTCAATTTTTTTTTTAGATTTTTAAGATGACAAAAAAAAATCAGTTTAATGGTTAGTTTTAGGATGAATTTGCTCATTTAGATAGCTTCCACGGTGTATTAAAGTAAACTTTTCAGTCTTTTCACATATAATTTAAATTAAGGGACCGTGACCACTTACCCAATTTCAACATAAATATTGCCCACTTACTCCACTAAGAGTTTTTTTTAACCCATTTACCCAAATCTAACATCGTTTGACAATTGTGCCCCTATTATTAAATTAAAACCCATCCATCTCCTATCAGTCTCTCTCTCCTTCCCAAACTCTCTCTCTCTCTCTCTCTCCCCCCCCCCCGATCTCCACCTCCACTCTCTCTCTCTCTCTCTCTCTCTCTCTCTCTCTCTCTCTCTCTCTCCCCTCCCCATGATCTCCACCTCCGGTCTGTCTCTCTCTCTCTGATCGCTGCGCCAGAGATGCAGTCCAAACCTGAAGACGACGATGAATCTCCAGTCGGCGATCCAACGTTCTCGTCGTCGTTCGAATGATCGGCGATCCAGCCACTCCAACGTCCTCGTCGCCGTTCGATTGATCGGCGATCCAGACCATCGCCACTCCTTGTCACTCCTTGCCTCGGCTTTCTCATCTTCCCGACCACTTTGCCTTCCAAATCTTCAGCTTCTTCGTACCAAACTCCAATGTTGGTGGCTGCAATCAACGGCAGCTTCGGAAGATTCTCAAAGGTCTTTGCTTTTTCACTGTTGTTGGTGACATCAGGGAGTGAAGGAAAAATGGGGTTTCGAAAGATTGGGCCTTTCATTGGGTTTGAAGTTCTGGGTGGTGTTTCGATTTTGGGGTTTGGAATTCTGGGTGTTTCGCCTATCTCTCTCTTACACCATCACCGGCGAGAAATCACGATCAGCTTTAGACGTGGGTGCCCAGAGCACTTTTTTTTTTTTTTTTTGGTATCCTGAGATTGCAATGTAACTGTGGGGTTTGTTTGATGGTCTACTGGGGGGCAGTAGACACATTATTGGCCCCAGTAGACTTTGATACGAGGGACATGGATCACTATAATGTGGTGTTTTGATAAGTTACCTGTTGTTTTCTGTGTATTAAGGTCAAATTATCAGTGAATCCTACAAAATGGTGCATTTTTGGTGGTCTATTGGGAGGCAGTAGAGACATTGGACTTTGTATTGGGGGGCAATAATATGATTACTGGGGGGCAGTAATATGATTATAAATTGATCAATTGTTCCTGTAGTGTATTCATTTTGGTTTTGGGAGTTCATACAATTCACTGGACGTCAATAATATGATTTTTGGGAGGCAATAATATGATTACTGGGGGGCAGTAATATGATTACTGGGGGCAATAATAGCCGGATTCTGGAATCCGGTCACCGGTCGTCGGAGTCTGGTCACCGTTCGCCGGAGTCTGGTCGCCGGAGACCGCGCCGGCCACTGGTCACCGTAGCACAGCAAGGTGGAAGGTGACTTCTCTCTCTAAGTGAGAAAGAAGGAGAGGGCAAAAAAGTCTAAAAAAAAAAGAAAAAAGAATTAATTGGGTAAAGGGGAAATAATCCCTTAGAGTGTTTTGGGTAAATGAGATTAAAAAACAGTTGGTGGAGCAAGTGGGCAATTTTTAGCCTAAAATCGGGTAAATGATCATTTTCCCTTAAATTAATTGATTGCATTATTGATTGGAAAATAACAATGTAATAAACCTTTTAAATTAAAAGTAGTGCTCGAAGTATATGTTAGAATATTAGCTAATACCGCATTGTACAAGTACTAACACAAAAATCTTGATAGACGGAATTCATGTAGAACGGAAATCAAACTTAAAAATTGAAGGCATAAACAAAAAGATCTCCAAAATAAAGGTCCTTAATTATTTTTGTTTTAGAAACATAAATGCTTCCATTTAAATCAAAGAATAATAGTCAGCTTGTTCCTTTTCTTTGATAAGAACGTCAGCTTGCTTATATCTTGGTGATGCATTTCTGAGAAGGTTAGTTGGCTTGAGACTACCTTTCTGAGAAAGAGGCTTCGTCTTTTTCCGCGCTTTCGTGCATGTGAAAAACAGATCGCTGGGCGCTGGGGAATGGTTGTTGAGACGACTCAACAATTTAGTTACCGATGGGAGCTGCATGTGCTGGTGTATAAAGAGTATGGTTGTCTCTCACCTGTTATAGCTCACACCGCACACTGCAATTAGGACTAGATGCATCGAAAAGAGCAAATTAAGTACATAAAGGCGCCTGGGTAGTTTGTTCATATTTAGGGAATGATGTCAATTGTCACACCCACAACTGCCTTGAAAGGGATTTATATACATACTATTGATGTTGCATGTAGCATTCACTAACTGACTACACAAATAGTTGCTGATGTACCCTGGATTTGGATGGTAATATGTGTTTGGGTCATTAGATGCAATAAATAATGGTTAACTCTAGGTTGTTCTATTTGACTATATATAAGACAAACGGAAGAGAATACTGTAAAGGGTTTCTAGCACTGTATAAACTCCTTTCCTTTCTAGCTATATATTGGGGGATTATGTCTAGGTTGTTCTATTTGTTTGTAAGACAGAAGTAAAAGAGGTACCAAGTGTAGACGGTTTCTAGTACACCATATAAACTCCTTTCTAGCAATATAATAGCTAGCCTATTAGAAGTAACTCGATCTTCTAGTAACTTACCGGCTTCGGAAACCCTCCTAGTACGTTTATCGACTTTTTTTTAGTAATTTATCAGTTTTTTTTTTAGCTTTGTGATTAATGGATGTAATTGATTACAAGTTGAATGGTTTAAAAGTTGATACCGTACTGGTGGTTAAGGTTGCACTGGTCGCAGTAGTAATGGAGTATGTTTCGTTGCTTCTTTTAAAATTTTAATTAAAAAAAATCTAGTGATTTTCAATTTCCACTTGATGTATACTTGTTGATTTGATTTTTTTTTATCTGAATTTAAAGTCATTTTAGATTTCGGAGGAACTAAATTTAGGTTAGGGTCTTGGATGAATTTGCTCATTTGAGATGATAGGTAATTTCCAGGCAGTGTGAAAGGAATAGCGAAATGTATTGGACTTCTTCAGTTCTTCTCTTTGGACAATGATGGATTAGACTTTTGAGTCTCTTCACCAACGTGTTAATCCCAAAATGGGCCGGGAGGAACTCCTGAAATTTAGTCCTTCTTCCCCACCACTATTGCTCGCGGATAAGATAAGCTAAACATGACATAATTTCAGGAATATTTTTTCGGTCCGCAATAATTTGAGTGGATATAGCAGTATTTACTCCATCATGCGAGACATATGGTTCTAGCAAGAACAACAAATATCATGTGATCAAGTTTGCTTCTCAATCATATCAATCACACATCTAGCCGTGATAATATATGTGGTTAGATCAGTCTATCACATGAAGTGTTTTCTTTACAGATTTTCTGGTTTGGTAATTTAATTGTGCTAAAAGTTTATGGTATCCAGAGGAAAAGTGTGTCAGTGAAGGCTAAGCCACGAGGGATTAGCTCAAGTAGTGAGATTATGTTATGATTAGATTAAGGTCTCGTTTGAGATTGCTTTGCTTAAAAAAAAAAATCAGTTTTTGTTTAAAATTTTAGATTTTATTGTGTTTGGTAAATAAATAAAAAACAGTTTTAATTGAAAGTTATAGGTCACTAGCAGCAGATAGAAGTTGATGTGAATCAAAACACGCTCTAAAGTTGTTTTATGTACTGACAACACTTTTACAAATATTATTTACCAAACACGAAACAGTTTTAATTCACAGCTGATTATTCTCACAACACAGCAATAACAGTTTTTTTTTTAAAGTCACAGCAATCTCAAACTTGCCCTAAATCAGAGTTCAATATCCGATTAATAATAAAAATAAATAAGAAAATGTGTGGAGCATTTTGAGCCTTTTTTGGGGAGGAGTCCACAGATTTATTATTATGCATACTGCTGAAGTGATTCTGGGGTGACCCTCATTCTCAATGCCAAATATCAAGGTTTAACAATGTCACGTGTGACTGTGTGATCCGGTTATGGAAACTTCCGTTTTAGCCTGAGCTTTCCAGGCAAATGCCGTTATTTTGGGTATAACTGGGGAGAGCTAGGGGCTTTTTTTTTTTTTTTTGGTATTACAAAGCAGACAAAGGCCAGAGAGGCACCAAGGAAAGAAAGCAACAGACTAGAAAAAAAAAAAAATTTGCTTCCATGCTATCATCATCAAATCTCTTCTGAAAAGTGCTCGTCACAATTGCCTTGTCGTGAACTTCTGCTAGTGTCCTCTACTGTTAAAAAGGTAATTGCCTAGATGAATGCACAAGTTGTATGTATTGAGATACAAATCCCCAAGTAACTAACGCTATCAAAAACCAAAGGATATGATGGGGGAGATTTTCTGACAACCTAAAGATTAACTTCACGGCCCATATTCAAATGTAGTTGACCAACAATCTAACTTGAAATTTTGTTTACTGGAGAAGTTTCCCCAACAATTAATTTTTCTTTGGTTGCTTAGGGCAAAAGTACTTTAGACAATTAGACTTGCCATCATTCAATTAATGTTTCGTAGCTCTTATGACACAAACAAACACAATCTCAAGTGTTAGCCGAAACGCTGAAATTGCTCCATATGTTTTTTGTTTTTTTTTTAATCTCGGTGAGCTGTGAGCTGTTGGTAAATTATAATTCCAATATTGTAAAGGTCATGGGTTCGATTCTCATTGACATATGTAAGGGTGGGGTGGGCTAAGGGTGTACTCATATATATTTTTTCATTAATGTACGTACTCATAAATTTTTCTTTTCTTTTTTGATAAATTAAGTGTGTAAAATATAAGGGATTGAAATTTACACTTCTTAATTTACAATTCATACTCCATGTTTTTTTTTTTTTTAACTTCAATTTTGTTTTTAATAACTTAAATTTTATATAAGAATTACAATCAAATATAAAAACATGGAGTGTTGATTGTAAAATATAGATTTTTACTCCCTAAAATATATGATATATTATAGTTTTTTTTTTTTTTTTATAGTATATATGAATTTGACTCGTAGAAAAGCTCCCCACAGGGGAAGAGAGCGTGAAGGCTTTTGAGCTTATTATGTCAATTACCAGGGAGGAGTTTACAAAGTCTAACATCGTGACTCATCGATCAGCAAAATACCAGTCCACATTTTGTGTATTACTCTAGCGATGAACTAGCGACGGCGTCCTGCTTAAAGCTCAAGTGATTCTGAGCGACAGTGTCCTGCTTAAAGCTTCAAGTGATTCTGGTCCTGACGCTGTGACACTAGCCACGTAATGTGTGAGCCAACTATTGGGAGAACTGAAGGCTTCCTTTCCAGCTTCAGCTTTGGAGGCAAAAGCCGTTTGGATTTGACCGTCGAGTGGGGACTGGTGCGCGCAGCTTCTTGGACTTTTGCTTCCATTCTATCAGCACCTAATCACTTTTGAAAAAGTTCTTGTCCCAATTGCTTTGTCATGAACCTCTGTTTGTCTTCGATCTACTGCTAAAATGGTAATTCCCTAGATGAATGCATGCACGAGTTGTATATTGAAATTAGGGGTGGGCGCGGTGCGGTTCGGTTTGGTTTGAGGCCCAAACCGCAACCAAACCGCTTTTTTCGGTTAGCTTATATATCAAACCGCAACCGCATTACAAAAGGGCTGAACTAATTATTTCGGTTACACCATTTTTCGGTACGGTGCGGGTCGGTTTCGGTTTGAAGCGATTTATTAATTTCAACTAGAAAGAGGGCCAAAATCAAGCTTATTTTTACCTAACAATTTCAATAAGGCATAATCAATTTTGAATGCATTTATAGTCCACACAAATCGGTAAATGTCACCCAAATATCAAGCAACTTATTACACACACACACACACACATATATATATATATATATATATCAATGATCAAGCAAACATATCAACTTATTACAAACTGAAAACCTAATCAAAAATGGATTTCTTATATTGAAAACCAACATTTCCATCAATAGAGAAATAATAGATAAATAAAATGTAATTAAAATAAATTCGGTGTGGGTCGGTTTAAATCGGGTGGTTTATGACCCGAAACCGCAACCGAACCGCTTTTATACGGTTCGGTGCGGTGTGATCATAAAACGACACCGTTTTAGTTCAGTGCGGTTGTCGAACTGTTTTTTCGGCGCTGTTCGAGTCAGTAACCGCATTTTCGGTACAAAATTGAAATATAAAAAACCCCAACTAACCAACCACCCGCAATAAACAATTCCAATCTTTCGCATCTCTTCGGGAAATTTGCGCCCTTCACACACAAGCATATTAGCGAATTATGGTTTGACTTCGTTTGATATGTTTGGTGAAATTTGGGATATATTATTTCTTTATTTTTATGCGCTGTGAAAATGACTATATGTTTAGCTATACCAAATTATGTTTTTAGTGATTTATTTATTTATCTTCAACTATTTAGCTTTTGATTGATCGAGAATGTTAGTTATTTGTCCCTCTCTTATGATTTTCTTTTCTAATTCAATAAAATCCTGAGGGGTTAAGCAGGCTTAATTTGCCTATGATCGATTTCCGCAGATTAGCAACAACAACAAAAATAGAGCTACCTGTTACATACAGAGAGTGAAATAGAGAAGTATTTCAATAGGCCGGAAATTTGTTACATGCATGCTTGGTTCACTGATATCAACATCGAGTCATTGTCCACATTAATTTATATGTATCATTGCATCTCATTTTCTTAACTAAAGAGCTCTAATTATTACACATAGTTTTACAGTAACTCAAACGATTTACGTACCCTAGCCAGCTAGCTAACTCACTGCACACGCCTAACAATGAGTCTTATTCCATGCTCAGGCAACAATAACATCTTATAAACAGGAGAATGGCGATAGTTTGGAGAAAGGGAGAATGAGTACTTGGATAAAATCAGAGAGAGTACTATCTTCAGTTGTAGCATGGCAAATGTCTGACCTATACACAATCGAGTCCCGAAACCAAATGGCATGTATGCTTGGGGATACTTGCATGATTCGGACACTCCATTTGCAAACCTCTCCGGCTTAAACTCATTAGCATCCGGACCCCAATTTTTGGAGTCACGGTGCAGTGCCGGATAGAAGACCCACATGTGGATGCCTTCTGGGACATCAAGGTCCCCCAACTTCATGTTGGTCCGAGCTTCTCTTGCTGATATGACTCCCGGTCCATAAAGACGGAGGCTCTCTAGAATCACCATAGTCAGCTGTATATAATGACACATTTTACGTAAGATAGTGTTACGCTTATCAAATCTATTTATCGAATCTTGATAGAAATAATTTCACATTAAATACCAACATGCAAGATGCACTAACACATCGTTTTGTGAATTGTTTCAACCCAGAAAATAGAAAGTAAGGTGATGAGAATTTAAGTAATACCGTTTTGAACTTGCGGAGTGTATCCATGTCTTGCAAGCAATGGTAGAGTTCATGATCCCCGCAAACCTCAACGATCTCTGCACGAATACGTTCCTGCCATTCCGGGTGTAATGACAGAAGCATCAAGGTCCATGAAACTGTAAGAGCAGTGGTCTCAGAACCTGCAAAGTAGATATTTCTACAATTGTCCAGAATAAAACGGTCTGTTTTATGTCTATAATGAGGCATGTCAGTACTATCTCTAGCAGCACTTTCAAGTATCATTTCTAATAGATCCTTCTCATATACACCACCCGATTCGCTTTGAGCCCGACGATCCTTCACTAATTTGAGTAACATAGCATCCACCTCTTTGTTCATGTTTCTTATCTTCTTGTCAGTCTCAGTGCGAAAGAATCTGCAAAATTTGAACATACATATATATGGTAAAGAGAATAGTAATTCAGAAGTAAAAAAAAATAATACAAAGGGCTGGCTAGAGAGAATAGTGTAAGAAACCTGAAATTTAGAAACCCAAAGAGCAAATTAGGTTTCGACAATGCGTCTTGCAAGAAAGCAATCTTTGCAAAAATCTGGTTGCCTTGGGAATATGAGCTGCCGAAACAAGCTCTTGATATGATATCCGCTGAGAGTTTCTTCAAATCCTGATCTATCCTCATCTCAACAATGCTCGACTCGCTTTCTAGAATTCGGCTCTCCCATGTCTTGAGTAGTGCCATCGTTGATTCCTCCATTAAACCTACCATGCCCTACACATTTTCACCATTGTTTCACTTACCACATGTTACATGTATGCTTAAAACTTTGGAAGAACAACAATTCAGGTAGTCGATCTCTGTAGCGTACTCTGTGAATACCTTAACTTTGTCAAGGAAGAATTCAGGGGCAATAAGTTTCCTCTGGTAAGCCCATTCATGTCCGTTAGCTACAATAAGGCCGTTACCTAGCAATGGCTTTAGAGGCTTACTCAGATATGTTGGTCTGCCCAAATCCAAGGAGTTGTGCAGTTTCAGCTCCCTTAACAACTTAGGATCGCTCACATACAAGTGTTGTTTGGCTCCTGTGGAGTATAAGAATACCGCACCTGCGGAGTCGTAAAAATTATTACCATCACATGCATGTTAATCGTTAGGGAGCGGCTATTGTCATCCTACCATTTTCTTTGTTTACCTTACTTGCTCATTACAGCCTACATTTTAATTTCAATTATTAAATTTACTTATGTAACCCATTTCTATTTCCAAGAATATCCTTATATGACATATCCAATTAAAATGTATTTTTTTTAATGAAAATCTCTCATTTAATTTATACCAATAAAAAAACTATAATATATTAAAGTTTTCTAACAAAATCGTAATCTAATTTACTTTTTTTTTCTTCTAATTTTTTCTTTCTGCTTCAATGTTCATCTATTGCAATCTATGTCAAAAGATTAGTTAGTTAACAACTATGAGCAATGAAGAAAATATTGAGATTTTTCTTTCGTGTTTTAAATTTTTACTTTCGGTGTTCAGAAAAGGTATTGCAAAGATTTTGATGTAGTTAACACTAATGATTTTGTGAATTAAATAACAAATTCATGATGAAGAGGTAACAAAAAGACAAAAAAGAAGAAGTAATAAATGCAAATTTGGGTGGAGAAGATGAAGATTAATGTTATCCAATGAGAGATTAAGTAATATTTGTTCTTAATTCATTGGTTATTTATTTATTTTTCCTTACAAATTTAGATTTTAGAAAATTAATGTACTTAGTAGTCATTTTACACTTGGGTAATATAGTTTTTCAATAATTCAAATGTTTGTAGGATGAACTAAAAAAATGATATGGTGGCAATAGACACACCCTAATTGTTATCTTAGTTAAGTTGTGTGATTATAATAAGGGCAATGATATAGTGCCTCAATGAGGCCTAAGATTTGTGGCCTCAAATCCTAGGTGTCATGCCATATAAGTAAATAAAAATTTATTTTCAATTCCATATAATATAACTTGCCACATCATACTATTTCAACACTAACTTTACCCCTTTACATTTCCTTTTAGATGTTAATTAGAGGGTGAATCAATTACATTAATGAATTTAATTAGGTGACAAAAAAAAATATCAGCTATTAATTTAAGAGATATGTCTACAAATTCTTTGATCAATATTTTTCTTCATTTAATTAAATTATTCCTTTAATTTTTCTTCCCAAATGGCATTAATATATTGAATTATGTGTCAAGAAATAGACGTTAACTTTTCTTTCTAAATATTGATTAATTTCATCCACAAAAATATAGCATTAGTTAATTGAATTTGAGAAATACTTATGTCTAAATTAAGAGGTACGAAAAAATTACACGTTAGCGGCCATTAATTAATATCTGCAATCTAAATATAAGGGAAAGACAAACAAAAAATAATAAATTCAGATTTAACGTTTAAACCCTAGCTACATAAAGAGAAAACAATGAACAAAAGAATAAATACAATCATATGAATATGTATTTTTCACCTTATATTTTCAAAATTTGCAGGAACCTAACAAAGGTTGAATTCATATACATGTGTTATACAAATCTATTAATCGAATGTACGTGCAAATCTATTAACTGAGTTACATGAAATTTTTTCTACTCTTGATTGAAGAAAAAAAAATTGTTGTTTAAATTTAAGCATGAGTGTAATGAAAAAAAAAAATGAAAGAAAGCCAATTTTTTTTTTTTTTAGAAGAAAGCCAAAATAATTTAGAATCATTAGATTTTTGAAGGATAAGATGGTCTTTTTCTCAATAATGACATGACATGATTTGACAAATAGATGATTTGTGTAGATGACATGGCATGACACCTAAAATTGAGGCCACAAATCATTTTCCTTATAATAATAGTAAAACCGCCTAATGACATCTAGTAAATTGGGATTTCAAAATTAGATCGACAAAAGAATCAGAAATCATATGAGCCCAGCAAATTTATTTCTAGGATTTATGGAATTATGAGACTCCAAAAGGGGTTTTGAGAATGAGAATAAGTATATTTCATAATTATTACTTTACTTGATCTTTTATCTTTACTTACGTACTCAAACTTTGACTGAAATTGTACAAGTAATCTTGCTATTTCATTTCCATTATGATTCGAGAAATTTAATCGTCGTATGACTCATATGGTATACCAAATCACTATCGAATATATCTTAAATCTTGGATCGGCCACGTTATGTTAGTACATTTACATATAAAATTCACATTATGCATGTTAACAGTTCATATCGATTTTTAGAGTTTAAAAGCTAGTTTCTATTTTAGAAAATGAAAATTGGATACCATATTAGTGCTAAAAACAGAAAGAATGAAATAAACTAAATCCACCCCTAATAGTATCATGAATAGCAGCTAGAAATATGGTTCAGCAGTAAATATATAGTCAATAATCATCCATGCACCACTGCAAATTTAACTACTTTGTTGAAAAAAAAAAAATTGGCATATTTAATTACATACCATACTCACGTGCCCATTGCTGAAGATAAGGAAACATGGAGGAATCCCAATTGTGCTGCACACGTTGACCATCGATATCAGATGGTTGTTTCTGCCGGGTGATCATGTTGGTCGTGTTGGATTGAATCTTTTGCATCTCCGGAACGTTCCCAACCAGAAACGAAGGCCGTGGCCCTCGGATGCCTTGTTTCGAAAGCACCGATCGTATCCTTGCAGGCTTCAGCCACATCTGGCTAAGAAATATCATCAACAAGCTCAATACACCGAGCAACAAAACTGACCAACACACCAGTACTGCTAACTCTAGACCCTCCTCCATCTCTCTTTGTTTCAGAGATTGAGAAGCTTATAATTACAAATCAAGTTGTGCTTCTTCAACTTCAGGAAGAACTTTATATAAAGTGGTGAGAATTCTCATCTCTGTTGCACCCAACATTCACCGTGGCTATGAAGGAGAGAGAGAGAGAGAGAGAGAGAGAGAGAGAGCGCATGATGACAGTAGCTAGCTAGGAATGGATCCGGGCCTATGACATTGATATGGCATTAGTTTAGTTCATGTCAAACTGCATAGATATGGCCGGTGAAGGTGATATCTATTATCTATATTACTCAATCAATTATGACAACTATTACACGTCCCATCCTAGCTAACTCATAGTCACATAATCTTCCACGCTATAAATCTTTCTTCCGCTTAAAAATACAACGGTATAACCAAGGTTTTAAATATCGGTATTTTCATATCTATCGGTACTTTGAAAAAGGAAGATATCGGATATATCGGAGATACAGTGTACGAAAATATCGTTTTTGAAAAAAGTCAATTTATTAGAAATTTAGAACTACATATAAATACATATGAATGTAAACTTCATCTACATCCAAAAAGAGACTCTAGGCTGTTGAAAAGCCGCTCTCTAGTCTACAAAAATGCAATAATCAGACCAAGACATATGACCCATATTGTGCGAATTGTAGTGATAAACATGATAGTTATAGATCTCTTTAGAGTTGCCGACTGTTTCCCCTATAAGGGGATAATAAGGATGAACCCAACTAGATAACTGATCATATACTTCTCCATATTGATTATATCCATAAGCATCATAACCAAATTGATCGTTGTCTTCATGAGATTCATTTGAGATCCCACTGCTCTCTGTGCCTAAACTGATAGAGTCAAAACTTAAGGCAATTGAAGAAACATCAGATGGGGTACTTTGATCATCAGTTGCACCTCTAGTCCTCCTCCAACTGTTCTCACTCCGTGGTCTTCATCTTGGGTGGCATGATCAAAATTACTTTCACAGGTAAATTGGAATACTCCATCCACAGAAGATTGTCCATATTCATATCTTTCACCTCCACTACCTGTTCCGCTTCCACCCTCCCCACCATCATCAAAACTATCTGGAGTTCCTGTACCACCCCACACATCATCACTATCTGAATTATCTTCTAGGTTTTTAACAACTTCTTCAGATAAGACTCTCTCTACGTTGATTCCAGCATTAGTTGCAGTTTCTACAACTTGTGGAAGAGGTCTTCCAGCTTCATCATCGAGGTGTGCAGGCATAATCCAATCATGAAGTGGATCAATGCCATTATCAAGCGGCTCGCTTGCAACATGAAGTAGATCTATATAATTGTTTTCATTGACCACATTATTCTTTGCCTGTTTATCTCGCAGCCGCAGCTTCATGTTGTAGTAACAGTATACAAGCTTTTCCAACTTCTGATATGCCAAACGGTTCCTTTGCTTGGTATGAATAATAGCAAATGTACTCCAATTTCTCTCACACGCAGAAGAAGAAGCCGTTTGTGCCAAAATACGCATTGCAATTTTTTGCATGTTTGGTGCAGAATACCCAAATTGTGTCCACTAATCAGCTGTAAAGCTACTACAATGAGTTACTACTATAATAGATCAACATTTTCTATGAAAGAAATTATATGTGTGTGTTTTAATGTATACATATACGGATATACCACAAACCTGTATTTCTGGTTTCTCTTGTTTTTCTTGCTATGGTTGACCCAAATGATTCATTTGCATCTCTAAAGCATACAATCTGCATTAACCATTCGAAAGACAGTCATTTCTAATCCCAAATATTTTTAAGGTTGTCATCAATAAGAAGTTACCTCATCCACAAATGTATCTGCAATTTCTCCATTTATGTTAAATTGTTCGACAACTGTTGCCAGAGAGTTTGTGAAACGTGGGCTATAACCAACATCATGTCGATAATGAAAATTTGGGTTTAAGAAATGTGCTACAAACAAGAAACCAAAAAGTTATATAATATAGATCTAACTAAGTAATTATCAAGATACAACCGTATTTCGAGATAGAGAAATAATACCTGCTGCATGCAATGGTTAACTTAATGTGTTATCCCATCGATCATTGATGATTTTAAGCACCCATTTCTTTCCTCTCATCTGTGATATTTGTTGTTTCACTCTTTCAAACATATCATATAATATGGGCATGGTTGGCTGAATTTCTGTGTCAACAATTCGAAGAATCTCATACAATGGCTTATAAATTTTATGGACTGCTTCCATGCCATCCCAAAATGTCCCATCGAGGACTCTTTTTTCTATCATTTTGCCATCTCTGGTCCTGCTCGCTGCATTTTCATTCCATGCGCTACTTGTAAACAATTTTCTCAAATCAGATTTCTTCTTCAAAATGCTGTCGATGACAATGTGATTTGTCGCAAATCGAGTTTTACCCGGTCGAATCAAATCTCCCTTCATGATACTCCTCATTTCAGCCAGTACCCAACCATGATTGTAGATGTAGTTAGTTACACTTTGAGCCCATTTGACGACAGTGGAAACAGTCTCTTGCTTCCCGATATCTTCAAATATCAAATCGATGCAGTGGGCAGCACACGGGATCCATAACAACATATATTTTTTCTGTAGTTCCCTTCCAGCCTTTTTAAATGCTGATGCATTGTCAGTGACAATCTAGACAACATTTTCTGGTCCAACATCTTGGATAATCTCATCTAACAATAGTTCTACGTACTGACCATTTTTTTTTCATATGTGAAGCATCTACAGACTTCAAAAACACAGTTGAACCTTTTGAATACACCATGAAATTTAGAATAAACATTTTGGTTGGGCCAATCCATCCATCACACATGATAGTGCATCCATATATTTTCCAGGTTTCTCTGTGAGTATCCACATACCTTTTCATTTCTGTGTACTCATTCTCTAAGTAACGAGTCTGAATTTCATAGGAGGTAGGAAGCTTTACACCAGGACCTAAACAAGAAAATGATTTATTTTATAGGAATGTTCATTATATAAATTCTACTTAACATAATTGTCCATGAAGAAATATGTAAACACAATATAATTTACCTAGATTTCCAGCTGTAGTCAACATGTTTTGGAAATGTGGAGAATCAGCTTTGTTAAAAGGGACAGCATCATATATGTGGTATTTGGACACCATTGTTGCCAATAGTTCTCCACCACCTTTTAGTAATGATTTAATTGTGCCTTGTTTTGATTGACTATCTTTTGATGGCATTGCTACTGGAGGCTCAGGAAATGAGTACCGATAGGTTTTTGATCGATCAACTTGTACATATTATACTTATATATATTATATATGTTTGCTTTTTTTTAGAAGTACTATAACGTAGTCTATATATATAATCACTATTTTTTATTTTTATAACGTAGAGAATTACTGAGTTTTTTTTTTTACCTCAAATTTTACAGATATTTCTTCACTTTATCGGGATATATCGCAAATATCTAATATATCGGGGATATTTGAAGATGTCGGAGAAATTTCGCAGAAACGGTGATAGATAAGATATTTACCCCCATAAATATATCGGTCCGTAAAAAAAAGGAGATATTGGGGGATATATCGAAGATATCGCAGAGATTTTGAACCTTGGGTATAACCTTTGTTAATAACTTAATTCAAAATATATGCACCTATCATACGACGTATCGAAACTTTGGACTAAACCTTTTTTTTTTTTTTTTGAGAAGAAAAGAATCCATTAATAACTAAAAAAATTACAACGCATTGGAATAACCGGTTGTGGTATCAACACCACGACACATATTCCTACCAAGATCCATAGTTATGGGTCTGTCACTAATAGCAACATCCATGAACCGAAAAGGTCCAACCCCTAACCAATTTTTCCGCCTATTACCCCAGGCTACAAAGAACGATAACCAATCCCGAGCGTCACGATACAACCTCGTCACCAACATCCAGACAAACCACTCCACCCTCTTCCACACCGTGTCCCTAAACCGCCAGACCACGTGCAAGGGAAATCCACATTTCCGTTGATAACCAACCAGCATCGAAATTATAACATATTGTTCCCAGGAGTAACACCATATAGATGGCTCCACAAAATGACAAGAACCTCCAAACCCTAGCTCAAAATAGTAGGGACGATTTATTCGACCTAGCCAAAAACCTGAAACTAAAACCCTAATAAAAAACTGAAGGAAACTACCATTATTGACCATCCCTTCACGCACCAGACCAAAGCTATGACAAACAACTTCCCTCTCTCTAATTTGCCCGCCGGCAGACCACCGCCACAACTCTTGCCCTTCGAGCTCACCACCCCAGAGGTACTCATTCAACACCTCAAGCCGCACCGATCCACCTGCCAGTCGTCGGCCGGAACTAGATCTGGAACCACATCCACTCCAATCCAAACCACCGAGAAACAAGAATGGAATCGTCGAGCTCTTCCACCTCGGAACGAAATCGCTCCACCCATCTGTGTCCATCCTCCCGGGAGCCCGAACCCACAGCTGCAAACGTCGCCGAGCGACCCACCTCCGAACAGAGATCAGCGCCATACGATCCATGGCAAACTGCCGCCACGGTCTGGCCTCTGACCCCTTGTTCCAAGCCTGCGCCGCCTCCGAATTCCTCCTCCCCTCCTGCGCCTCTGCCTGAGAGTAGAGAAGAAGCATACTAAGCCCCGACCACCGCAAAGAAGACGAGATCGAAGGTCCCAAGACCCCCATCTCCCGTCCGGCAACACCTACCATTCGTCGCTGAGGCGGGAAGCCCCGATCGACTAGGAGGCGCCGCCAGACGAGCGACCACTGCTCCTTCACTCTTTCCAAACCCTAATTTTCGCTCCTTTTTTTTCGGTGCTCCTATAGTCAAATAAGACACTATTGAGAGAATGAATTTATTGATATATTATTACACTTATTCTGTGGTGTATATAAACAGACTATAATCGTACTACGACTATTGTGTATTACTGTACTACACAACATATACAAGGTAAGTAGTTACAACAATATATTCATTTATAATCTATTCCTAATAGGGAACGATGACTCACACTAACACCTATGTCACAAACTCATGTCCTACTGCCTTTTAATTTGAATATGTTGATAAAGACAATGTCGATCTTGATAATGAATTAGTCATTCATGCATTTCATGATGTGAAACGAGTTTTATTCTATTTTAATTCAACATGACATTTCAACCATGTGATATATATATGTGTGTGTGTACTAACTAGCTGATCGACAATTACGTACTACGCTATTGAGTTTTTAGAAATGTGATTATAGAATTGTGGTATATAACCTTTCCTTTTGGTCCATTTACGTACGGTTGTATCATCATGATGATTATTTTTCATTTTTTCACCACCACAAATTTCAATAGGCAAAAGATACCACTTATATGATGGAAGCAAATAATTAACATTTCTTTGAAAATATATGATATTCTTCTCTTATAGAAGGAAAATGAGATATTTCTGAGTGCTTATCTTATGTTTAAAATTCTAATTGATTATTTCTCTATCCTTCACTATCTAAGTTTAACCCAATGGCAATAATTTTCTAGCAAGCAAGTAGCAATTTTGATTGGATATTAAAGTCTTGTTTTTTTATGGGAATTGGATATTAAAGTCTTTTTTTTTTTTTTTTTAGTAGAAGGAGATCAGCCATTTGTATTCAATATGGAAAAAGCAATATTACACAGTGACCCGCCTCAGTGGGGCCTTCAGAAAGAGACACCGCTAAACGCAATACCACTCCACATATTGAGTGAAGCTCAGGGGGGAGTAAACTAATAAGAAACTGACAATTAAATTTATCCGCAGAATCTATCAGTAGACTCGCTGACAACCTCAGACCAATAAACCCTGCAGTTCCTCGCGGGTATTGATCCCAAAAATAGGACAAACGTAGATACCGAAACGAAAGCCGTCCCGGATCCCAAATTTTTATTGAAAAACCTCCTGGATCCCAAATCCAGATCCAAAACTTGGTGAGTCAAACTTCCTCCCTTCCATACCACCCAATCAGACTAAGGCCTAAGTCTAGATGATAAACTTGAGCCCAAGCCCAACGAGGTCGTCTCATAGAATTCAGGTCAACGCAGCAAGCAAACTTTCCAACACCTGTGCACCAGAGCACCGCCGCTCCACCATAGGATGAATAGTCACCTACACCCCCACGCCCACTGCGCCTACGCCGGAGGTCACTGCTTGCCTTGAAGCCAACATAATCCCCACCAACCGCCAACCCACAAACCTGTTGCAGCGGTCGCGGAAGATCCGATCGGAGAAAGAATGAGCCCAATCTTCTCGACCACAGCCTGCACAAGGTGCCATCATCGCAGGGATGATTCGACCCGCGAAGACCACCGTAAGAGAAAGCGAACAGATTCAACCCTCTACCCGGATCCTACTCCTTCCAACCACCACCGCTGCCCTCCTTCGCTGATCCAAAAGTCCTCTGGCTCGCCATCATGACCACACCAACGCCACAACTCTCCTCAACCCACTCTCTGCCATCGAGAACAGCAAAAGCCAACACACAGAGGCCGAAGCCTGAAAATATCTCCATAAATGGAGTAGGTTTAGGATGCGACAGCCAAGAGACGCGACGCTCCACAAACCCTAGCAGAACGCTAGGGGCGTAATTAGAGTCTGGATATTAAAGTCTTACTAAACTTGCTAGACAGAAGAAACTGCTAGCAAAGTAGACGATATTCTTTTCTTATTAAAGGAAAATGAAATTCTGACTCATCTTACATTCAAAATTCTTATTAATTATTTCTCTATCTTTCACTATCTAAGCTAAATCCAAGGGCAATAATTTTCTTAAAGCAAGCAAGTAGCAATTTTGATTGGATTTAAAGTCTTTTCTTTTGATGGGAATTGGATATTAAAGTCGTGCTAAACTTGCTAGACAGAAGAAACAAATCTTGGATTTAAACATTTGTTTTTCTCTTTTGGGTTTTTGCCATCAACGTCAAACACGTAAAATATTCGTCTCCATGAGACCTGAATGGGTTCTAGAGGCTTTGTAGCTAACCGGTTTTGTCTACAAGAAAAGAAAAAAATAACAAATAGAAAAAATGTCACAATTAGTACAGTCATGATTTTATTTAAGTTAGCTAGCTGACACAATGTTTAATTTATGACAATCATGCCTGATGCCTTCATTTCAGTATTTGGCCGGCCATGGTGATGCCCTAGCCTGAAGACCAAGAATAAACTATATATACGTAAAAAATATGATGTAATGCAATATCCGCATAAAAGATTTCAGTCATAGACAATGGCGAAGCTAGGATTTTAAAATAGGGTGGGCTAAAAAATTTTTTAATAAAGTTTACTAATGCTTTAAATTATTTTTTTTTCCTAAGTTTTACTAGTAACATGTTTTATTCTTTCCTTAAATTAAACCACATCATATATTAATTACATATTAAATAATCAAATAGCTATCTGATAAAAAAAAATCAACATTATAACGTTTGATAGAAATTATATAACAAAAGTCTAAGACAAAAGAACATATCTACTCAAATATTATCTTGTGCTCTTGAATAGAACAAAAAATCTTTAATTATTGAATTTGTATCATAATTCTCAGTCAACTCTTATTCTGACTTAATTTACCTAAAAAAAGCAAGGTTTTTATGCGAATATGTCTCTTAAAGCAGAATAGAAAATAAAACACAACCAAATACTTCAAGTAAAGAAATAACATAGATATGACTAGGGCTGTCAATGGGTCGTGTCGGGTTGGGTTCGTGTCGGGTTAAAGTATTTGTCGTGTTGCAAGTTATAAACCCAAACCCAACCCATTTAATAATCGTGTCAAAAATTTAAACTCAAACCCAACCCATTTATTAACATATGGGCTAATTTTAGAAATTTGAAGTGGGCTACTTTTTAATATTTGATTTTTTAAACTAAAATTAAGCTATAAATTAATGTTTTTTCAAATTTGGAGTGGGCTGTAGCCCAGCGGAGCACGTGTGTAGCTACGCTTTTGGTCACAGAAACAAGAAAAATGACCAGTGTAAATGAAAAAAAGATCTGATGTATCTTGCAATTCTTTTATTGCAAATCTAGCTCCAGCTAAATTTTTGACATGTAGATATTTTGGTACTTCATTAGAACTTGCTTGCAGTTCTAACAAGGAGTCGGATTCCATGTCAGGCATCAATACCGCTTCGTGAATAGGAGACTGACGATACTTCGGAGAAAGGGAAACGAAAACTTGGACAGGATTAGAGAGAGTATTATCTTCATTTGTACCATATATAGAAAAAGTTGGCAGATCCTACACACAATCGAGTCCCAAAACCAAATGGCACGTATGCTTGGAGACACTTGCACGCATAAGAGACCCCATTTGGAACCCTTAATGGCTTAAACTCATTGGTAGCCAGACACCAATTTTCGGGATCACAATGCAGTGCAGACGTGCAGTAACGCAAATGTGGATGTTGGTGCCTTTGGGCACATAAAGGTACCTCAACTTCAGGTTTGCAAGAACTACCCTTGGCGTTAGCACTTTAGACACGTAAAGGCGCAAGCTTTTGTGAATCACCATAGTCATCAGCTGCATAGAGATAAATGTAGCAGTAATTTTAAATTTTCATCGAACCTTAAATCCAGGGAGTTGTGCAGTTTTATCTCCATTTATAACTTCGGATCGTTCACGTACAGGTGCTGGTTGCTCCCTGTGGAGTACATGCACATATACTTGATCTGCATATTCATGAAGTCAACTTTGGTAAATTGTTAATTGAATTGTTATACTAATTAATTAGCCGAACACGATCCAGTTTACAATGTACACGTACATATATATAAATACTAATTTTAGTAGCTATCTAACTAATGCATATATAAGTTCTCTGACTCCCATTTACGAAGATATGGATATATGGAGGGAAGCAAATTGTGGTGAACATGTAGATCATAAGATCATTTATGTATGTTGTTGATCATGGTGGATAAAATAATCTGCACTTTACATCTAAAATCAATTAGCAATGAATGAAGTTGACCCAAATCCTTATAAAATCATAAGCAAAGTTCTAATTTTCACACGTGAAATTTATATTCTCAACCAATTTTTCTGCATCTCTAGGGACATCACCTAATTAAAGGGAAAATGGGTCGTGGTCTTTTAAAGTTTTAATGCCTTGCTTCGAAGGTACTGACCGAATCCTTCTAGGCTCGAACCACAACTGCTTAAGCAATCTCATTACCACAACTGATCAAGATATCAGTAGCGTAAGCCATTGCCATCTCTCTAGCTTACTCGAATATGGGATAAAGAAGTGGAGAAGTACTGAAGATCTAATATCCCTATTATAGAAGGGGTAAATTAAGATGGCATAAAACGGCGTATACAGAATAATAGTAGGTAGGTAATTATGTTGGATAAGAATGTAGGTTTTCCTTTATTATAATTAAGGTGAAATATCTAGTATATTATCTCGCTAGACAGTAAAATATGTAAAGCATCCAATGCAATAAGATTCTGAGTTGGGTGTAAAGTTCTTTCTATCTCTTTCTTCAGACAAGACCGAAAATTCCCTAACCACATAAAATTTTTTATGTGGTGAGACTCAATCGAAACAAGTGCACATTTGTTGGCTAGAATTCTAGAAAGTACGGCGGAAGGAAGAAATTTTTCACGCTTTGGGAGTTGATAAACAATGTCCCCATATATTGAAATACCTGACAATAAGAAATAGTCTCTTTTTTATTTTTAATTGAATGATCTTATAATTAGGACAAGATTAAACATATGCTATATATATAAAAAAAATAGTCTTTTACGATCCACGTGATCATTACAAGAGAAATGGACAAAAATAAAGAATTTCATTGCGACAAACCAAATTTTTTTGCAAAACCTGGTTAAATGTATAATTATGATTTACAAAAAAGTGCAATAAAAGCCCATGCTTGAGACTTGGGTAGTTGGGTAACACCCCGTTGTAGGACGAGCATTCAGAGCTGAAAGCTAAGCTAAGTGAACACACAGGAACGCGGCACTTGAGATCTTTAGTACATTGATTTTTTTCTTTTAACTAACCGAGATAAGACATTTTTTAATGAATGTAAAGTAAAGATTTCATAGAGATCTGTATTCCAATAAATAAAGATTCGTAACTGAGAATCTAAATTAAATTATGGAAAACCAAATAATAAAAATTGAATAAGCTAGACTTGTAACTCAGAGCAACGCAAATCGTAAAAATTCAAGTTCATGCTTTGCAGTATGTGGACTCCACATTGATCTTTTTATTTGTGAACCCAGAGAGACAGATCAAGTTCAAGATCGAACATTGAAATCTTTGCACTATGCGGACTTAAAGCTCCGCATTCTTTTATTGCAAAATTAACCTAGTTCCAAGCTAGTGACTTCATGACATGAGGACAGTCCGGGATTAGTACAAATATCTCTATATGCTGCAATTTTATTCATTACCAGCTGCCTAGCTTGTTTGCACAGGCTCAACAAGGAGTCTGATTCCATGTTTAGGCATCAGTATCATTTTGTGAACAGGTGAATGGCGATAGTTTGGAGAAAGGGAAAATGAGAACTTGGACAAGATTAGAGAGAGCACTATCTTCAGCTGTGTCATAGCAAAAGTCTGTCCTATGCACACTCGAGTTCCAAAACCAAATGGCACATAGGCTTGGGGATGCTTGCAGGCATTAGATATCCCATTTGCAAACCTCTCTGGCTTAAACTCATCAGCATCTGGACCCCAATTTTCAGGGTCGCAATGTAATGCAGCACTGCATACATGGATGTTGGTGCCCTTGGGCACATCAAGGTCGCCCAACTTCACATTTGCCAGAATAGCCCTTGCAATTAGGACTCCAGATGGATAAAGACGCATACTCTCTTGAATCACCATAGTCAGCTGCATTATTTGATAAATGTAGAAGCAATTTTGAGTATTTATTCGAACATTTGACATGCATTAGATTGTAGTAAATGCATATGAAACATGTATAAGAATTCGAGGAATTAGTACCACTTTGAACTTTCGCAACATATCCATGTCGTGCAAGGAATGATGGAGTTTATTCAGAACCCCACAAACCTCAATGATCTCCGCACGAATGCGGTCCTGCCATTCCGGATGCAATGACAGAAGCATCAAGGTCCATGATTCCGTAAGAGAAGTGGTTGCAGAGCTTGCAAAGTAGATATTTCTACAATTGTCTAGAACGAAAGTTTCTCTTCTACGCGCAGGAATGTCAGTGTTGGTAGAAGCAATATCGAGTAGCATTTGTAATAGGTCATTTTCTGTTGCACCACCCGATTGTCTTTCAACCTGGCGATCCGTCACCAACTTGAGCAACATAGAGTCCACTTCTTTCCTTAGATTCCATACCTTCTTGTTAGGAAGAAACCTGCAGGAACAACTTTAGAAATTAGAGAAACATGGGCTAACTAGTATGACTAAATATATAAAAGATCAAATAGACCAATAAAAAAAATATTAGCTAACCAGCTGAAATTAAGAAAGCCAAATTGTAAACTTGGTTTGCCATAAACTTCCACCATGTCAGCAATCTTTTCAAAAATCTGATTTCCAAAGGAGTAAGAGCTGCCAAAACATGCTCTTGATATGATATCTGCGGATAGTGTCTTCAACTCGTCATCAATTTCCATGTCCACAATGCCTGATTTGCTTTCTAGTATACGACAATCCCATCTCTTGATCATTGCTGTTGTAGATTCCTCCATCACACCCACCATGCCCTACAATATTCTTTACCCTTTCAATTAGATGTGATGCCGTACCCGCTACTACGTAGCCAATTTAACACGGTTTCTAACCATTCAAGGATAAATAGAATACGGTCATTTTCATATTTATTTTCTGCAAATAACCTTCTTTATTATTGTGATGAAGAAACTATAGTTCTATATACAACCAACCATATGCATAAAATATCAATAGTTTGATCTTCGGAAACCTAGCAGCCGTTCTGCTAGGGTTGAGATCGAAAACTTAGGTTTTGAATCTGGAATCTCATCCATGCCAATGAATGTTTTTCCCTTCAACGGTTCTGATCGGGAGATTTCGAATCTTCACTCCTTGCTGAAGGTTGGTGGCGTTTTTCAATGGCGACGCCTTTTTCTCCTTTTTGGTTTTGGTCTTTGTTTCTTTGGAGGGTGGTTCCAGCGCCTCAATAGCAATGGTTCCATGGTGTAAGTTCTCTCTTGGGCTATGGTGGGGGTGATTGTGGGAGGCACTGGATCTGTGATCAAGTACGATGGGTTGGTTTTGATCAACCTGCATCAGGTGGTGATTTCTCGATTTCGCAGGTGACGGTGGTCATTTTCCTTTGGTGGTTATGGAGGATGAGGGCTGGGCTCGAGGTGGTGATGGTGTTTGTGCAGCAGGGTGGGAGTTTGGTTGTGTGAACCTGTTGTATCTCGCATCAGATGCTCACAGCAGCGCTGGTATTGTTGCGGTGGACAACTTGATGGTTGCGTTGTCGGGGATGCAAGGCAGGTGGTATGATGTAAAGGATGATTCTAGTGGCGGTGGATGCGGAGGTTCACTGGCGTGGAATAGCCCTACAGGCAGCGACAAGATGGTCGCTGGAGGTCTGTGCAATTAGGCTTGGGTTCCAATTTTTTATTTTCTATTTTTATTTTGTAAGAATTCCTCTTCTTATGAGGATGAAGCGATGAAGTTCGTAGGTTATTTCAAATGTTGCCAAGGGTATCCACATTGCCTGTGCTATTTGAGTTTTACTCATGGGTGGTGTAGGGCAGTTTTAGATGAGCTTCATTGTTTTAAAAAAGTAAATTTGTTTAGGCAATAACTCTTCTGATAGCCTACTAGCCGTGTGAGTAGTTTGTGTAATTTCATTGATCAATAAAAAAATTGACATATTTAAAACAAAGAAAAAACTATATGCATAAAACAACAATTTACCTACAACTATAAATAACTTGTATATAAGATAAAGAAAAAATTGATAATATGACATTGTGGAATATTGTCCCACAGTGGGAGGAATAAAACTTTGCTGACAATGCTTGTGAGGATTTAGGACACTCTCCCACGTCTTACCCACAAAACAACAAATTCTTTTTTTGAGGAGTTAAAAGGGTGTTTACCTTAACTTTGCCAAGGAAGAATTCAGGAGCAAGAAGTTTCCTCTGGACGGCCCACTGTTTTCCATTAGTTCGGAGAAGGCCGTCACCTAACAAGGGCCGGAGTGGTTTACCCAGATATGTAGGTTTACCCAGATCCAGGGAGTTGTGCTGTTTTATCTCCATTAGCAACTTCGGATCGCTCACATATAGGTGTTGGTTGATCCCTGTGGAGTACATGTATATTGGACCTGCAAATTCATCAAGTTAACTCTACGGGTAAAATTGGTACGTAATAGAGCCTCTCTCACTTTTTTTTTTTTGCTCCTTTTTTCCCAGTCATCTTGATCCAAATAAACTCCCATATGAATTTCTTCATAAGCCATACTTACCATACTCTTTTGCCCATTTATGAATATATGGAAATACAGAGGGAAGCCATTTGTGGTTGAGATGTTGACCATCCATTTCTTCATGCGTGTTGTTGATCATGGTTGATTGAATCTTCTGCATCTCTGGGACATTGCCGAAAGGGAAGGTGGGTCGTGGTCCTCTAATGCCTTGCTTCGAGAGCACTGTTCGAATCCTTCTAGGCTCGAACCACAACTTGTTAAGCAATTTGATTACCAAGCTTGATACACCGATTAACAAAACTGACCACCATATCGGTAATTCGTTCACTTCCATCTCCAGCACGATCTCTTACTCTGGCCGAGGTGATGAGATTTAGAAATGGAGAAGTGCTGCAAATACTTGTGTAACTTATAGGAATGGAAAATGGGTAATTAAAGGAGGCAATGAAGGCGTACTCTATATGGAATGAAGGTAGGTTGCGTATATATGGTATGTTATCTCGGGTAATTTATGTTGGATTCTGTAATAAATGTGAGTAAGAGTCGATACAAATTAACATGACATAAGATGGAGCAATCTGGTTTACAACTGTAGAACATGCACATTCGGGTTATACACATGTAGATGATGACCACTAGCTATGCTGCATGCATATATGCATGTAGTGACTTCTCTCACATGGTGGTTGTGGCTTCTCGCTATTACATGAGACATGTCATGTGGTCACATATTTATTGTGACATCCAGAGTATTTTATATTTATTGTGACACCCAGAAACACAATGTATGTTGCCCACTTGCACTAATAAGTTTGTATTACACTATTCTTTTAAGAAAATACTTATAAGGGTAGTCCTATTTATGGTAGTGACTATTATATCCTATGTTGACTTTTGAGTTTGGATTTTACTATTTACTTTGGGAAACCTAATTTAAGCTTTTGAAAAAAAACAAAACTATCCTTTAACATGCCCAAGTTTTTCACCTAACGGCCCCCTGCCTAACGGTTACTTTAACTGGCGGAATAACTGCTGCTTATTTCTATCCTAAGCCAAAACCAGTACTTCCTGTGAAACAGAAACCTAAACTTCAAGGTTCTACAAGATACATGCAGAAAACAGATAAACAATATAAACATAAATCATTTTGAACTTTGAAAATTTTTGACGAAGTGGATGAGCAATCTAGAATTATTTATTTAAACATATTTACAAGCTGAGAACTCAGAGCCTCATTCTTAGGTAAACAGCTAAAAGGCTGTTTAGCTATCCATGAGGATGATTACATATACTTACTTGAAAGCACACTACTCCACACTAGACAGGAAGGAAAGAACACACTACTTACTATGGCTTTCTTACTTCTTGAGAGAAGACTATTCCGCTCAATTTTCTGATGCCTTACAAACTGAACCTAAAGCTCCTTATATGGGAAGCAGAACTCAAACTGGAATTCAAAACACTAAAATGTACATAACAACTCCATTATTTTCTGCTCTCGTGAGTGCTCCGGATGATTGAGGTCGATTGACGAAAATCAGATTCCTTTAGGTAAAATATTTTTCACCTTCTTCTTTTTTGACAAGAAAAATCATCCTTTAGGAAAATGTCAAAGCTGCTTTCGGTGTTTTCTACACCGGTTACTTCACATGTTTTCTTCTGTTTCTGAAGGACAAAAGAGTTGTTATCCATCCTGGCTTTTGTTTCGTTCTCTTCTACGTCTGTATCTTCATATATCTTGTAGTGGTTATCTTTTTCAATCTTTTTAATCCACTGAAAGTAGGCTAACGTGGAATATATTTCTTTTATTTTGAGAGAAAGAAAAAGGTCGCTGCTAATAACCTCAGGATGGTCATATGCAGTAACAATAATTTTTTCTCCTATTGCGAGGAATGGATTTTATGTATCTTCTTCGATGATCTTTTTGATATATTCCAAAGACATGAACTTCATCCAGGGAATACTAAAATTTGGTTGGCCATTGTATCTAACACATGCCGGGTGAAGATATTTTCCTTGAATGATTCTCACATAATGGTATGGAGAAATATAATCAGTCTCGCCATTTTTCTTTTGAATCCAGTCTGGTGGAGTAGATTTGAACTTTAATCTGAGGATGCAGTCATTTTTTCTAACATTCTTGACTGTGTTGACTATGATGGGCGGTAGTCCCTTAAGATCATCATTGGTTTTAGTCCAGTGGTTATGGAAAAAACCATTTTCAACAAACCAAACCTTGTGTTCTTGAGTATGTTTACTTTGAACATTGACTACATATCTTCCAACATAAGATCTGGGGACAATGAAGAGAGTTGGAGGAAGACATGAGTCAGAATTATGACTTCCAATAGGGTTATGGAAGTCAAACCAATCTATTCTTTTAGTGCTAAAACAAGAACTTTAGCACTTTCAGGATCTTCAAGATACTGAATTTTTTCATTCTGGACAGCACTGTGCTGTGTATTTTCATAAACTTTTTCAAACTGTGGTATGACATTTTCATGGAATTCTTCCGCTAGGACAAACAAAGCTGGGAACATGACACCACTGTTTCTTTCCTGAAAAGCATATAAAAGGTTATCTAAAATAGCTTTCTGGTGATATGCTAATCTTCTGTCAATTCTGAACACAGGTTCATCGAAAAATTTTAATTCATAATTGAAAACATTTATAACTCCAAATGGAATTATTTTCCTTTTTGGCAAAGCAACAGCCTTAAGCGGTCTTGATGAGCCTTTACCGTCTTCCGTTTGAGACGAGCTAGCCAATCCTTTACCCTGGGTTTGATCAGTTGTGGCTAATCCTTTACCGTCCTCAACATTTTCAGGCTCTTTTCCTGTTCTTCTGTTTCTGGTATTGCGACCTTCATCGCCTTCTCTTCGACTGAAAGTCTCCATTTCTCTGGTTAGGGCGTTTGAAAGATAATTCTTGTTTCCTGCAATTAGTTCAACATTATAATCATATTGGTCAAGAAATAATTGCCAATTTGCTAATCTTCCTCTATCAACAGCTTTATCAAGTTTAAAATTTTTAAAATTTTTTATTTTAGCACAATCGGTGCGTACAGTAAAGGGTTTTCCTAGAAAAGCTGGAGAATTTAAAATTGTTTTCTTGACAGCCATGATTTCTTTTTCTCATGTAGGATAATTTTGTTCTGCAAGGCTGAACTTGCCACTACAAAATTTACAAATCTTTTCAATGTTAGTTCCAGGTGTTTTTTCCAGAACAACACCGGACTAGTAATTATCACTAACATCAGTTTGGAGTATGATTTCATCATTCTCTTCTGGTTGTTGTAAAGGAAGGAGATTCTTGCAGAGGCCGTTTATTTGCTTTACGATTTTTTCATCATCTTCTGTGAAGCTCCATTTTCTTTTTGAACTTGTTTTAGGAGATAACATTGTTGTTAGTCCTGAGATTTTGGGAATGGAATCTCTTCCATAGTTGATGACTCCTAAGAATCTTTCTAGACTCTTAGCATCAGGAATTTTATCTGGGTATTTCCAGATTTTTTGAAGGATATGGGGTTGGAGTTTTATCACTCCATTTTTTATATTTATACCAAGAAAATCAACTTCATCTTGGATAAAAAAGACTTTCTTTTCTCCTTGGATGATCCCATGTCGAATTATCAGCTTAACAACCTCGTAAAAATGTTTCATGTGTTCTTCTCTATTTTTGGAGAACACAAGAATGTCATCGATATAGACGACACATAATTCAGCAGCATGTTTGAAGATGTCATCCATTTTTCTTTGGAAGATTGAACGGGCTTGTTTTAGGCCAAAGGGCCGGGCATTACTAACCATTCGTAATGATCTTGTGGTTTTCCAAATGTAGTGAGAGGAACACTATCTGGATGCATCTTGACTTGCCAAAAACCTGACTTTGCATCTAATTTTGAAAAGACTTTATCTCCTTTGAGCTGATTGATCAAGACTCTCGCTTGAGCTATTTGATAATCATCTTTAACGATCTTCTTATTGACATCTCTGTAGTCAATCACCATTCTATCTTTTCCTCTAACATTTTCTGCATGGTTTCTCACGTAGAAAGCTAGAGCATAATGAGGGCTAGTAGAAAGTCGAATTAATCTCTTGTTCAGGAGATCTTCTATATCTTTTCTGAATTCTTTTTTATCTTCCTCCTTATATTGAGGAATAGTTTTGACATGACATGTGACATTCATATCATGTAATCTTAATTCATAGACCTGGGTCTTTTTCCCAAAATTTCTGAGGGTCGACATCTATATTCTGTTGGAACATTTTCTTGATTTTATCAAGTATAGGGATTTTCTGAGATTCAAGCTTATTTTGGAAATGCTTGAGATTATGCTCATGGATGAAACTAGCTCCTTCATCTTCGCTAGTTCCTTCTTCTTCTTCTTCTTCTTCTTCTTCTTTTTCAGAAGAATCTTCGGTAAGCAATTCTTTTTGTTACTTAATTTGAAGCACAGGTTCAAATCTGGGCGTATAGGTCTTATGATCATCACTATTTCGTTGCGATCTTTGATATTGAGTAGTAAAGTTTGGCCTACTACACTTTTTGCTTGGGTCAGTCTATTGGCTCAAAACATTCTGTCTCATTTTCTGAAGCCCATAGCTTCTTCATCTTGAACAAATCTCTGTTGGATAAGAAAATCATTTCCCAACAAGAAATTTGATCCTTGGCCTTCTGATTGCCAGAGTGTGTTGATGATAGATGTTCCTCCACCAATGGTGATGTGAACATCTTTAGCTACCTTTTTCATGTTTAGGTGGCTTCATCAAATTGCACGCCAGTAGCTATTCTTTTATTGTCTTCTTTCTAGAGTTCTTCTGGAATTGAAAATCTATTTGTAACTGTGAATCCTGATCCATTATCTGCAAATGCATGTAGATGATATTTTCTATGATCAGGGAATTTTAATCCAATCTCTATGTAGTTGCTATATTGACTAGTAGAAATGACTTTTAATTGTTGAAGCTCGTTTTGAGCTTGTTCTTGTGGTACAAATGGTTTACATTCTTCTGGAATGTTTTCTGGTTCAACCAGTTCTATATTTTCATCGCTCTTTTCTTTCTTTATTTTTGAGGAAGATTCAGTAATTTCTTGGAACAAAATTTCTATCTTTCATTCTTTGTGATAAGTCTTTTCGATTCTTCACAGAACATAGGAGTCCATTCTTTTCATGACATAGGCAGTAGTCACAAAATAAATGTAGCAGGGTTAACCTGATATGAAGACATTATTGCTTTTGTCTTACTTTCTTCCCAGTTTTTTACTTTAAGAATACTCATCTGTCTAGAATCTAATTCAGATGAGGATGAGGATTCTTCTTCACACCAGGCATAATATATTGTCCTGTCATTGTCTTCATCATCAGAATAAGCTATTTCATAGCATTTCATGTTTGTTGTTTCTACTATAGGCTCATATTCTTCAAATAGAGCTTTTGTAGATCTTTTTTTTTTTGGACATTCATTAACATAATGCCCTTCAGTTTTGCATAACTAGCATCTGCAAGCTTTCTTGCCTGATTGTTTATTCTGATGGTTGGTTTGATGATTCTTCTTTTTCTTGAAGAATTTCTTCTTTGGATCTCCTTCTGGTTTTTTGAAGTTGGAGCTTTTCTTAAACTTCCTATCCTTTTTATTTTCATTCTTTTTGAACCGTTCTGAGTATTTTTCTTTTATTTTCTTGCAAAACTTGGATTCATGATAACCCCAATTGGTAGGCATTTCCAGTATTCCGTAATAGAACTTTTCCACTCCTTTGAGCTGTTTCTTGGCCATTTTGGCTCTAAGATATGCTTTACATTGTTCTTTTAGTAATTGCCTAATTCTGTCGGTAATTCCTCCAACTGAAATCTTTCAATTGGTTTTTCAGCTATGCTTTGTCTCACAGCTGTTCTCCGTGGTTCAAGTAGTTTCCTATGTAACAGGTTTACCAGATTAGTGTTTTCTAGTTCACCTATTGTATAGTAATATTCTTGGAATTCATTTAGATATTCTTCAAAATATCTCATGTCACAAATTTTGAGAGCATATATATTTGATTTGACCGATTCTTTAGTCTTTTCACTCTAATTTGAGAGATCTCCACAAAATTGATCGTATAGGGGTATTGCAAAATCATACGGAGATTTTTAATTTTTTATTTCTTCCAACTACTCTCTTCCTCTGGAAGTCTCTTTGAAAGACAAATAGTATTTTTTTGTCTACTCCAGTAAGAGTAGTTTCATAGTATACCTGAAGATTTGGTGCTTCAAACTTTCCAAGGGTAAGAGCAGAAGCCATCATGAGGCAATCTACCAATTGGTCAATAGCTTTTCTTTTATCTAGAGCTTTGTCTAGATTTAGCCATATACCAGAATTTGTGATTGGCACCCTAGGCATATTGTCCTCTGGGACAAATGTTTGAGAATTTCTTTCTTCTTTTTTGCCTGTAAGGGCTTTCTGTATAGGGAGTTTCAGTTTTCCCTTTTCTTTGATGATGAAAGTTTTGGAATGAGGGCTTTCTCCGTCTTCCATTTCTATATCTTGATAAGGAAGGATTTTTCTCACCTTTCCTATTTTGAAAATTTTCATTTATTCGATTAGTTGTTCTAATCGTTCAGTATTTTTGCAAGATTCTGCTTCGTCATAGAGTTCATAGAGTTTTTTTCTCTAAGGATACTTACTGGTTTATTTAGATAAGCTTCTAGTTCTTATTCAGTAATAGGATCTGTTGGTTCTTCTATAACAAATTTGGTGCCACTAGTACTTGCATCTCTAGTACTTTTGCATCTTCTGAAATTTTTGTTTATTCTGATATTCTCATGACGGACATCACTTTTTCTGTGATCATAAAATTTTAGACTGATATCTCTAGTCTTTCTACTTTCATAGAATGCTGCTTTAGCACTTTCTGGTGGTTTCTTTGGACCATATAATTCCCATTCAATGGGGAAAGTTACTTCATTCCAAGTAACCTTGTGAATTTGTTGTGAATGGATTTTCTGACTGGTGAGAAATCCAATAGTAAGACTTGAGATATTTGATATCTTTGTCTTTGGTTCTACTGTGGTACTCATCAGTTTATAGTATATTCTGTATACCATTGCAAGTTCTTGCATATTTTCTTCATTGATATGCCATCTGTCTTGACTCTCAATCTCAGACAGTGAGCAGCAACTTTCAAGCTTGTTGAGAAGTTTGGAAAACAGTTGGAATATGCTACTTGATTGCACAAAGATGCTTCAAGTGTTCCCAACGGATATAGCTTGAAAATCTGTTAGTCTATTGTCTTGTAAGACACATAGAACTAAACAGTTTATGCTTTCTCGGGCAAGAGGTTTTATGCCTACTTAGACTGCTCCAATGTGCATAAATTGATAATTCTTTGCCTTTGCTCTAGCAACTTCTTGGTGAGTGATCATTAACAGATCAGTTGTAGAAGGAGTTGTGAATTCCAATAATTTCAAATGATGGCTGTCCATCAATTCAAACTTTCCACTTTTATAGATTTGTTTGAAATCAAATTTTGGAATTGTGGAGTTTTTTACCTCCTATTCTATTTCATTGTATTCGAATTCTTCTGCATTTAGGAGTTGTACTCCTTTCTTTTGTCCAAATATGCTCATCATTTTGACATCTCTTGCTACCAAGTGTTTTGGCTTTTCATATTTGATACTAGTCAGACTAGTAGAAGGTTATAGAAAAATCATGTTTGGAACAGGATTCTTCTCAAGTTTTTCTAATGGTTTGAATCCATTATCTTTCTTTGATTTTACTGAAGGCTTTTTCTTATCATTCAGTATATTTTTCAGAGAATCTAGCATTTCTCGTTGTTAATTGATTTTTCTACTAACACTTGTTAGATGTTCTTCTTCCCGGTTAGTAAGTTCTTTGATATAATCTATTTTATTTTCTAATTTTTCTAATTGGTAGATTATATCTGATAGTTTTTCTAGATGATCTTGACATCTAGATACTTCTTGTATTAGATTCTGATGTTTCTCATCAGAAGATTTTAGTAGAGAATTTAACTTCTCTAATATCAATTCAGACATTGTCCCCATTGGGAATTCCCTTTTGAGCTTTTTCAACAAGCTCTGATACCAGTTAATTGCGGATCTAACCAATGCTCAAATAATCAAGAGATTTTTGTTCTTCTCGGAGAGTATATATTTGAGATCTCCGATAGTTTTCTCAAATTTGTAAATTCTTTTTTGGACTATGAAGACAATATCCCAATAATCAGGAGTTTCTCTTTTAAGCATTGACTTGTAATCTTTTAACTTTCTCAACTTTTCTTTTCTTCAGCTAACTCTTTACTAGTTATTTTGCAAATAGCAATTAATTCTAATCTGGAGATGATCAAAATTATGAATAGTGAAAATTAACTGTTTACCTTTGAATATAGAGGATGAATTCTAACTGTAGTTATTATTTAAACAAATAACTTCAAGATGGGCCCACCACATTTCATCAAAAGGGAAGAAAAATATTGTTCATAGTAATAGTAAAATTGCAAAGGTCGGAGAAAGAAAGGGAAAAAGAGTACTAATGGTATAAAAGTAGGTAAGATGGGTAGGTGAGAAGAAAAAGGGAAAAGTTTTGTGTAAAATAGAATAAAAATAAGTTGATAGGGTGTATGAGAAGTATATTGGTGGATTAGGTAGGGCTGGCAAATCCAACCGAGACAAACCAACCAACCGTATCCGTCCCGAACCAAGTTTGTTGGTAGCCGACATTTTCGGTAACCGAAGTATTGGTACGGTAGTACCGAACCGAGAAGTAGTACACGGTACGGTATTGGTATTGATTTTTGGAGAAATACGGTATACCGTACCGTACCATATATTTGATATTATATATATTTATCTAAATTTTTCTTATATTTATCAATCTCAGCCATTGATTATCAATTGTTTTATGTGAGATTAAATCAGAACCGTTAGATTAACAAACCCTACAGGAATCAAAGAGACAATCGAAATCGATTTCATTTCCCTCAGTCTCTCTCAAACCGAGCCCAGCCTCTCTCAAAATCTCTCAGCAATCCATGAGCCATATCCATCTTGTTCCAATTTCCGAACCCTGTTATTTAACTTGTGTAAACCAGAACACTTGGTTGGCACCCAGATCACGCATTTCATCTAAAAGTCGACTGCTTCTTTCATCTGTTCCTTCAAAAAATCAAACCATTCGATCATTTGCTTTCTTCAGCTTCCTTTATTCGAGGGTTTCGATCAGAGTCAAACACTTTCTTACATTCCTATTCTTCTGGCATCTCTATCTTAGGCAATTAACATGCAATCATCAGAATTTCATATAATCATCATTTTATGTAATATATTTTTGCAGATTGCAGAGCTCGGTTGACAGATTCAAATACCCAGATAGCTAAAGATCAACACTTTGATTGAAATTGAAAGACCCAGAAATGAAAAGTACCTGATTTAGTGAGATTGAAAACTTGGGTTGGTGAAAGAGGGACTCGACCGCATAGGGCAGCCATGGGCGTCTCAGTCTCTCTTTTGATTTTTGGGTTGTGGGTTTCAGAGGATCATTAAGGATCTGTGGGCAAAGAAACAAGAAAGGGGAGGAGATCAAACGAATTTGAGCCACTAACAGCAGAGAGGTTGCAGATCTGAGGCTGCTTCTTCCTTCACCACAATCACTCTTCCATCACTCGGTTACAAGCCCAACCGTACCGAACCAACCAATTAAATCGGTATACCGACTTCTTGGTATACCGAATTTTGTGGCCGGTAGTGGTATGATTTTTTGCATACCAATATAAGTTGGTACGGTACATGGTATTGGCCCATAGACTCCGGTACCGAACCGAACCCAGCCCTAGGATTAGGAGTGTATGAGCATTTCCCCTAAATACATATTAATTAGATTGGTTCTAGTTGAACCTTTAAAGTTAATATTTGGACTTTTATGTATTTTTAATTATTAATAGATCAACTCATATAAAAATATAAATAAGTACAAAAAGACAGAGAGGAAAAAAAAAAAGACATATATGATCCCCCACTCACGATCCCCAGTTCCCCACGATATGAATTGCATCTCACTTCAAATAACTCGGTGTTGTGTGCTCACTTAGGTCAAATAAAATCGATTTCTTGTTAAAATTAAGGTTTCTGTCACCGACAGTGTCTAAAGTTTTGGGGGACTCCCTGATTGATACCTGAATTCAAAAAGTTATTAACGTGATACTTGAACTCATAATTTCATATCAACATGATACTTCTATTAGTTTACTGTCACAAAGAAATCAAACAAACAAACTTGTCGACACAAACATGAGGGTATCCCAACTAGGCCAGATTAATCCCCCCTTGCAGGCGCACGCCAATGCCTCTCAAACCTGTTGGTTACAAACTAGTGGGAGCTGAGACTTGAACGCTAGACATAGAGGTTTCATGGCAGACTGCTCGATCAACCTTACCACACCAGGTGGTTATATAATGACGTATGTTAATAATGTTTTGAAGTCTTCGGTTTTAATAAATTGTCATCTTCTCATGAAAAAATACTGTAATATAATTGCATAAACACTTCCCAAGGATACAACCATAATTCATTGCCTTAAAAAATTTTAGGAAAATTTGATTGCGTATATACTTCATTGGCTTCTGATTCTAAAGAGTCGACTGAGCTTTTGAACTCTTGTTCTTGTGTACTCTATTACTACAATGGCAATTCCGGCAAGGGTGTTGGAGGTGGCGGGGTGGGTGATGCTCAGTTTTGGCAGGACGAAGTGGCACGTCGGATGGGTTATGGTGGTCGGATCCGAGGTGGCGCTTTGCTGTCTGGTTGCACGAGGATGGTGGATGCGAGTTTATCCGCTTTGGTTTGGGGATGAGAGTTTCCAGTTCCGATTGGGGCATGGTGGCTGGTAGATCAGCGTCTTGGGACAAATGGTTTGGAGAAGCGGTGGCTGGCGGCGATCTGTTATAGGTTTCTATTCGATTCGGTGGATACTCTAATGCTGGTAGAGGACCATTGCAGGTGGTGGCCGGACGCAAGGGAGGGTCCGATGTAAGCGGGTACAATCCATTTCTGGCGGTAGCGACCTGGTTTAGGTGGCAGCAGCCCAATACTTGTGCTGGAACAGAATTGGGTTGGGCCCTAAACTGTGGCTGTGATATCCTTGCCTCTTGGGTTTGTGCTTGGGTTTGGGCCCACTGTTTGGGTTTGACCCAGGCTATTTTATTTTTTAAAATATTTATTTTTTTAAGTTGTCTAGGTTGGATGCGCTTTATACGAGCAATAAAACCCTACATTTGTTGTATGGGACTACTCGGGCTATGTGTCTGTGTATGCACTCTACGTGCCCTCTGCTCTAGGTCAGAGGCGAGTTATTTGGTTCGTCAAATGGGCGCTGCCGCCTAGTGATAAGGTGAGACTAAATGTCATCGGAGTAGGAAAGCTGTGCTTATGGTAATTATGCTATATTGTAATCGGGTTACATATAGAGTTTTCTTTTCACTATGTCAAACAAATAGAGTAGCTAATTGTGCACTTTTTGTTAGCTGATGCTTGTTAGAATATATGTCTCCTGTAGAGATTTCTGAAATTATTTCAGAAAATACTCTAGATGCTTATTGTAATCAGGGGTTTAGGCTCAATGTCCCCTCCTTGTATTCGACAGTTTCATTAATTAGGGCTTGAGGGCAGCCGCACTAGCCATTTATTCAAAAAATAATATTAAATTTATGTTTTATACGTGAGCGAACCCGCTCTAATAACATGATAACCAAAATTATATGGTGATGATTGAAGAAGCCCAAACTTTTATAAACAAATTGCAAGGTGCCTATTTTTCAATATGGAACAAACACCACATTTTCATACTCTCTTTCCCCCCGTATTCTAGGTAAACCTTGAGGGTGCATTTGGATAAGAAAATTATAAAATCTGTCAGAATTTATAAATGATGGAATCTTTAACTCCATCAATCTAAAATTCCATTAATTGCAATTTCTATTAGGGGTGTAAATGAGCCGAGCTGGAGTGAATACCAAGGTGATCATGTTCGGCTCATTAATTTTTTTATCAAGCTCAAGTCGGGCTAAAGTTTGAATTTTTTTTCCATGCTCAAGCTCGGCTTGGCTTGAATATTTTTCTTAAGCTCGAGCTAGGCTCGGCTCGGCTCAATTTATTGGACGAGCTCAAGTTTGAACAAGCTTGTCTTGGCTCATTTGACTTTAAATTTAAAAAATAAAAATAAAAAAGGAAGAAAATAAATTTAAAATAATAATCCAAATTTGTTGACTAATCATCACACAAATCCCTTTTGACTTTATTGTAATATGTTATGCTTAAATGCTCAGATTCTTTTCCAATTGAAAAGGAAGATAATAAAAAGAAATTAAAGATTGGAGATTAGAAAATTATATTTGTTTAAGTAAATCTCTATTCTATGTCTGACCCAAACTCTAGGTTACTTGACTTAGTGGTAATAGGGTTACATTAGAATGATCTAGATTCCTATTCAATGTATGATTACTTTTCTATACATTGTAATCTTCTATATAAAGAGGTTCCTATTAATCAATGAGAACATATACAGCAATTATCTCTCAAATATCGTTTCTCCAAAACACGTTATCAGCACGAGCCCTAACCCTAACCCTAACCCTAGCCTTAGAAACCAAAACCCCGGAAATTGATCGAGCTTCACCGAATTAGCGTCGCCTGCGTTACTACTGCTCACGCAGCCCCTGCGTCTCAACCCAACGCTAACCCTACCAGGTTAGCCCTGCTTGCCTTCTGCCCTCACGACCGCAACTTCACAGTCCCATGATACCGCAACCCCAGCGACCCTACCACCTTGCTACTCCGCGACCTAGCGGCCTCACGACTCAGACACCCCGCGACCTCACTACTCTGCGATCCTGCAACCTCGCCACTCCGCGATCCTGCGACCTTGCGACTCAGCGACCCAGCGATCCCGCGACCTCGTGCCCTCGGGACTCCGCGATTCCGCGACCCCCTCGTCTCTGCGACCACAATGAAATCCTACAAGTCTGCTTGCTTGCACTAGGACTGAAGCTCGTCTCCAATCCTACGACAAGGACCATATACGTTCTGCAATCTTAAGAGGTAAACTTATCTAAAAGTTTCCGTTTTTGAAGTTTTTATTCTTTTTCTCTTCTTTTCTCAGGAACTTGCAACCTCCCTTCTTCTACCCCCATTTCTTCTTCATAGGGGAGACCAATAGCCGAACTGTGGGGGTTCGTCCTCACTCCAAGCTTGGAGCTTGTTGAGATCTCCAAACTTAGAGTTTTTAGAGAATTTATGATCGACCACTTACATCATTGTTTCGATCTAATCCAATTCCTCTTGGAATCGGATTTCTTGTAACTGACTACGCTCAGAAATCCCTAAATTTTTTTTTTGGAAGTGACTACACTCAGAAATTTCTATTGTTTTCGTGGTAACCTTTTTCATTCCGAAACTAACCATAATCTTGTGTTGTTTTTCAGGATGAGTTACCTAAACAAGTTGAACTTTGTTCCACTGGAGACAATTGGCGCAGGATACCATAGGTGAGTCCGAGATGTGCGCCAACATCTTAAAGCTGATGGACTTCTGGAAACCATCCAAGAGCCTAGTTAGAACGTGCTCTCCATTGAGCAAGCTACTGCTTTTGAAGCAAATCAAGCTAAAGCCATAATCCTCATGACAAGGCACATGAATGACGCGCTCCAAAGTGAATACCTCAATGAGCACTACTACAATAACCACATTTTAGGACACCCTATAAGGACACAGTTTTATGGAGGCGTCCTAATAACCCTAAGAGGACACGCTAAAGAAAACAGGAGCAGCCCCGCCCGTTTTTTTGCCAAAAGTTAAAAATTTCCCACACTTATTTTAGTTGACCGCCCTATCACTCTCGCAATGTCTCTTCCTCTTCGAATAAACCAAACCAAACCAAATTGGAGCTAAGATTTTTCACTCTCTCTCATCTGTCTCTTACTTTTTCTTCTGGCCAGATCTGTGTGCTTTGGTTGATGATTAGAAATGAAATGCCCTATTTCTCTCAAACCCTCGTTTTCTCCCAAAGCCCGGCCCTCTTTTCCTTTCTCACCGATCTCAATGTCACCCACCAAATTGAGTTTCGAAGAACTTGGTGGCCACTGGGTTGACCTGGATTGAGGGATTATTCTCTTTGGGTATCTCAATTTAGTCTTGCCTCTTATCGAACCCAGTGGGTTTCTTGTGTCGGGCTCATCCGAGCGGCGTGTGGAAGCAGCAGTAGCTTTAAATTCTACAGGTACAGATGATGCAACCGTGGCCTCCATTCTCTCGAAGAAGCAAAAGCAGAAGCAGAAAACCACCAGGCTCTTCGACCTCCGAACCTCCAGAACCCACATCAACAACCTTCCTAAGCTCCTCTCTTACGTCACACCAACCTCGCCGCCTCAGTACGTCATCAAATCAAACTACCGATTACACCCATCGTCATCTCACCTACATCTACCCAAAACTCAATCACTTTCTCACCCATCCTTGCTGAGAACAGAGAAGTCAGACATGGCCACGGGAGAGAAGCCATTGATATTCTCATCTCCATTCTAGTATCAAAAATCAAAGGTTTGGGCTTTGGAGTCTAGATTGGGATCAGTTCCCCGCTACGGTAAGCTCTTATGCTATGCAGTTGGTATTTTCGAATTGATCTAAAGGTTGGGGGAAATTTATAAATGTTTTTGAATCAAGGTATGGAATTGAGGAGAGATGAGGAGTGGAGCTGGATTTTGATAGAAAAACTCTGGCAAGTGAAAGGTTGGAGTTGTTCAGTACGTTAGGTGAAGGAGATTGATTTTGGGTGAAGGCTCCTTGACTGGGTATTGATCAAATTCAGGTAATTATGCCTTCTTATTATGAATTCAGTTTCTATTTGGATTCAATTGGAGTTATTAAAGGGAATTGGTGTTGTGGTAGAGTTGTCCGGAACGTTTGAATTCATAATCATGTTTTGAGTTCATCAATTGATTTAATTATAGTTGGTTTGTTGATTGAGAGTTGGAGTTGGAATAAGTTGAGTTCTATGAACATTGGAGAATTGTTACTGAAGGCTTAATTAACTTAGTTGGGATTGTTTTGATACTTGAATGAGATTGCTGTGTGGTGATTGTAGATTACGTTGGAAAGCTTGTATGAAGATGTTGCTAGGTCTTTATTTCTTGTTGAGATGATGACGTTCTGTTTGGACTTCATTGTCATCTGTTTGGACTTCATGAGACAAATGAGCTCAATTGTTCAATTGTTTGTTAATAATTAAAGTGAGACAAGTTGGCTGGTTTTAACAATTAGAGTGTTATGTGCTCTTTGTTGGAGTATGGGTATAAGCTTTATTAAAGGTTGCCTGGAGGTAGGGTCATTCAATTGTAAATTTGCTTTGGTGTTCTTGTAATTCTGGAATGAATAAGGGATACATATATGTATAATTGTCTATGGTTGAATCTGTATGTGAGTTTGAACTCTATGGTTGAATTTCATTATGACTTTATACTCTCTTTTTTTTTCTTTTTTTTTTTCTGTCTTCAATACTAGTTCTTTAATGGTCTTGTTATTAACACTTGTTTTTATTTTTATTTTTCTACCAAAAGCCTTTCTAATGTACGATGCTGCTACACTTTCTCTAGTGTTAGCTTTGGTTCTGCATTTTGAACCTCGCTATGGGCTAACAAACAACTAATCTACTTGGGAATCTGTTCTTTGATGGATTGACTTGCGGTAAACATCCTTCTCTTGTTCCTTTATGTCTCATGTGTTGTGGTTTTAAATGATAAAATCGTGCTTCAGCTTTATCTTTGTTGATTTCATTTACTTGTTTTTAATATACTCTATATATGCAGATTCTTCAAACTCTCGAGTGGGCAATTGGTGTTGAGTCTGAAATTGGTACAAACCCATCCTTTCAAATTCTTCTCTACCAATTTATTCTATTTGATCATACCACTGCTTCATGAATTAATTTTGTTTCCATTTATGTTTGCAGTTTAGCAAACCAGAATTTCCATGCTTCACATTAAATTCTAATTGAGATTAAGAGAGTACCTAAACACAACAGTGCACACGCAGTGTTAGCATATAGTCCTGTACATGGTTGTTTACTTTTATGTATGTTTGAGCATAGATAATCTCTTTTTTCTTTTGTTTTTCCTTCTGATCATCCGTTTTCAATGATAGTCTTTTTTTTTTTTTGTTATTTTGTTTGTCTTAGAACTCACAACTTCATGACCAGCAGCTGGATTTTAGTGTCCTGACTAAATAACATGTTGGTTTTTGAAGCTTGTGGTTTTCTGGTATCTTGTGTTGTTGTCCTTTGCTAACACTATATGCAATATTAGTTGTCGGAGAGAAATATTGAATGCACAAGCCTATTTTCGTCACACCATATGCAACATCCTAATCTGCTGTAGATTACTTAATTCTAATGCTAAATGTTCTATCTTACATTCTCTTCTTATTAATGATTTGCAGATCTATTACCTGGTTTGAAGGAAGGGCGTGAGAAAATGTCAAAGAAGATTCCTGATTCTGCCATATTCATGATGAGGTATATTGCTACTGAAGTGTCAAGCTCTTCATATGAATTTGATCTTTGAGATGACTGAATCTCTCTTAGGCTAAATTAAACAGGAAGATAGAGGAAGCTTTACAATATTGTATGCATCTAGCAATATTGGGGGTGGGTAATGAAGTGTTTTTTTTTTTTTTGGGGGGGTGGGGTAATGCTATTCTTGTGGCTCTGGATGCATAGGGCATCTTGAAACTGATGTGTTGAACTTGCAAAGCAAACATTAGAATAGTAACTGTATGGTTTTAAGTCTATAAAGGTTTGTAGATTAATTTTCATTTGTTTTCATTGTCATGATTCATTTTTCTTTATAGAATGTGTCTAAATGTTACTTATCCTTCTCCTTGTCTATTTTTCTAGATAATGTGAATGATAGAATTCTTCATAGATTCTTTGGATTCATCAAGTAGCTTTTAACATTGGTTCAGTGCAGAAGCACTAGTCAGAGTAGCTGACTATGGCCCTTGCTTTACAATGTTATCCTTCTCAGTTTCAGTCAATTTTTTTTTCTCTTCCCCCTTTCCTTTAAACAAAAGTGGGTCTTATATCTACGTCATTCCCCATATTTCCCTTTTCAAAAGTGTACTTGAAATAGGCAGTTGCTCTTCATGGCTTGGATGTTTTGTCTAGTTAGTTTCAGGTGCGTATATCAGCAATATGTAATTAATTTCCTATTTCTCTTTTAATATAAATGTTCATTGCTTTGTTCCTCTTCTGCCTGTAGAGAACAAAAGTTTCTGGTGATTGTGAGCAATATCTTGGACTGGAGCATGACCAAGACTCTCGTTACAGAACTGACTGTAATGATGTAAGATGCACCTTTTATTTACCGAGTTCCAGACAATTTCTTTATGAATTTAGGTTTCAATAGTGCAATAGAGCAGCATTAATTAGTGCATTAGCTATCAGATTATATAAGACGTGCAAGGTATTTTTGGATGTGCTTAATTGTTGATATCACATGCAACACTTCTCACTGTTGATCCAATCAATTATATGTTTTGGCTATCAGAATTCTTGAATGCAGCATTTGAGGTGCCTTGCACAATACTGTACAATGAAGCATTACCTGCAAGAGAGGATAGTATAGCTACAGCCAATCTAAGCAGCACAACATGGTTTTTCTATCTGAACCCTTCACTTTCAAGAAATCAAATATACTATAAACAATTAGAATGCTATTGTAGTCTATCCCAAATACTCAATATCTTGAATTACCCTCATTTGTAATTGAGTATAGCTGGAAGATTTGAGATTGTATTGAACTGAATATTGCTAGTTTGAAGATCGTTTTGGTTGGCAAAGTCATATGTATTGTGATATGAACTTGAATTGGAGTATAGATCATACTTTTAGTATATTTTTTTTGGACAATTTTTTAGTTTTAAGGACACAGTTTATGCGTCCTCTATTGTATTTAAGGACACCTATTTTCAGATGTAAGGACACAACTCAAGTGTCCTCTTATACATATAAGGACACTGTTTTTGATAATATAAGGACACAAATCAAGTGTCCTCTTATAGTTACAAGGACACTGTTTTTGATGATATAAGGACACAATTCAAGTGTCCTCTTATAGATACAAGGACACTGATTTTTTGCTTTTAAGGACACATTTTCGGTGTCCTAGTAGGGAAAAGAGGACTCTTTTCCAGTGTCCTTGTATATGACTTACAATGACTGCTGGATAGAGGACTCTTTTTTAGAGTGTCCTTAAATGTATTAGAGGACTCTGTTCCAGTGTCCTTATAAGCAGTTTTTGTAGTAGTGGAGGAAGACCCAAGAAAGCTATGGGAAGAACTTGAGCAGCGATTTGGCAACGTTCGTGACTCCCTGCTTCCTGATTTAGAAGTGCGATGGCATTGCCTCCGCTTTTGTGATTTCAAGTCTGTGCTTGATTATAACTCAGAAGCTCTTCGTATCAAGTCTCTGATGGAGTTTTGTGGCCAAGCCATAACTAATACGATGTTGATCGAGAAGACTCTATCTACCTTCCCCATCTCTGCCCTAATGATCGATTTCATAGAATTATCAGATTGATGTTACTGCAAGACGGATCACAAGGTTTCATGAGATCATTGGAGCTATGAATGTCGCTGAAAGGCATGACAACATCCTTGTGAAGAACTATAATTCAAGATCCGTGGAAAAAGAGCATAATCTGGAATCCAATTATAGTCGCGCCCCTAAGAAAGGGAGCCAAGAGCGAAACCCTAATCTTAGGGGTACTTCTGGACGCGCTGGTCCATATAATCACTCTACTTGGGAAGGTAACCCTCAAGATAGGCGAATACGGAACCGAAGAGGTCAACGTGGAAAGAGAGAGGGAGGCAATGCCTCTGGCCATGTTGGTGGTGCCACCAACACTAAGAGCCATCTAAATGACGCTTTCAAAGCGCCTCAATCAATGGAGTCTGAGCAAAGAGATGTATGTTCTCGATGTGGAGTATCCAGTCATTGGGCACACATTTGTAAAGCTCGTGAAGAAATTATCACCGCCTACAAAGCATATTGTGAAGTAAGAAAAGCTCACTATGTGGAACAAGAAGACCAAGGAGATAATCTAGAGTGAAGGGTTGAAGACTACAAATCTGGCTGGGATCTATAGATCGCCAATTATGTTTAAGTCTTTATTTTCCAAGAGATATAATAGGCAATTGTCATATATATTTTTGTAATAAATGCCAATGGTTTAGTCTTTCTTCAAAGTAGGCTCACCCAAAGTAAGTGTGAAGTCTAGGAAGGTTCTGAGATTAGTGGCACTTAAGTGAGGTTTGCTCCACCAACATCTCTCTACTCACCTGGTCACATTTATTTTGGACTTACTGAAAGAAGCTAGACGACTACCATTGTTTTGCATTAACTAGTATTTTGGATTAGATTTTCTCTTGTCAAAGAGACAATGATGTAACTCCGTTGGCTTATGAATAAAATTTTGAGTTTTTTTTTCATTATGACTCCATTTTGATTCTGAGCATTGACTTTGTGACTACTATGGCTAGGCCACCAGTATTAATTCAGGGACATGGAATAGCCCAAGTTCCCCTTGCCAAATGGCACCTTGATTACTATCACAGTAACTCTCTACGCTCCTTAGGTAAATCACACCTATGAATAGCCAACGGATTCCATGCGAAACGCATTTAGAGAACAAAAATAAGTTCCTTTGCAATGCCTCTAACGATTGCGAACAAAGGCGTATCTTAGAGAAGTTTATGTGTCTCTCTAGTGGACTCTATGTCACTATTCGAGCTATTAAATCCAATAAAGTTATGAGAGAAGATCTCTTGGATTTAGACACATATTGGCTTTGTCACAACATAATAGATCATCCTAGTCATGATATGATGATCCGCCTACTAAAGACTTCACACGGACATCCATTCTTTTGAGCGAAACGAAGCAAGAATCGAAAATTGATTCCCGGACTTAGTGTGACCGCCGCATTTGGCGCTGCCACTGTCCTTAGCCGCCATAGGACCGCGAAAGTCCTTTGTGACAACGCCATAAATGGCGCCAACCATGGCCATGCCGCCATGGAATGCCACTTTCCATGGTTCCAACACCATGATGAGTGATATAGTCACACATTTTGCTTCTAATAGCGCAACAGACGCTCATGCCCAACCAAACTCCTCATTGGTTGCTTCTAAGGCACCACGCTCATTTTGCAAAGCCCATTCCTTAAGGGAAGTTAGGACTGAGACCGTCTTATGCAAAGAATATGACAATACTCATTCTGTTCTTACATAGAATCTGTGGGAATGCTGTGGACTGATTCAACCGACTTGCGGACGTTTAAATATCTCATGATGTTGGTTGACATGCAAACACGTTGGTCACGTGTTGTGCCATTGTCCACTTGTAATGCTTCTTATGCTACACTCCTAGCACATATCATATGACAACGAGCTCACTCCCTGAATCATCCTATTCAGTCAATTGGATTTGACTATGCTAGAGAGTTTACATCGAAGACTTTCGATGGTTATTGCAATGGGACAGATGTTGGATATCACATTCCCATGTACACACCCAAATGATCTCGCGGAAACGACTACGATGGTAGTCCGAACATTGGTAATGCGCACCAATTTCCTTATATTCGCTTGGGATGATGCAATATTGCATGCAGATATGCTAATTCATCTCCGATCCACCACCACTCAATGTATCTCTGTGTTACAGCTAGTGACTGGGTACAAGTATTTTGTACTTACGCACATTTGAGTGAGCCATTTATGTATTGTGCCGCCACAGCGCACTATGATAGGTCCTTACAGACGAACGGGCAACTCAGTTGGATTTTAGACTCCAACAATCGTTCGCCACTTAATGCCTTTTCAAGGCGATCTCCTTATCGCCAGATTTGCGGATGTCATTCTTCCATTCGATAGGGAGAGATAAGAAAACGAATGTTCAGCAGGAACGACAGGAATTGTCGTGCTCTGTGCCCACTATGTCTCATCTCGATCCTTATTAAAGTGATGAGATCACACATCTACTGCAAATATGCCTGCAAGGAAGGATGTCCCTACGAGAGGACGTAGCGCCACCCTATATGGTGGTAGGCATGGCGCCAACGCCAAAGAGAGTGGCACTCTGGCATTATAGGCCATGGCCCCAGCTAAGATACATGGGAAGCCTGTGGGTTCGAATGATACGTTGGCACAACCTAATCCTTTGATCATCAAGACTCAAAATCCGTCTCATGAGAATCTTCCCAGTTATGGTTATCGTTAGGGGACGCCTCGACGTCAGAACCTATTCCTGAGAATATAGAGCTCTTTGAAAATTACACTAGTGTACATGAGACGTGGGATAGAAACTCCATCATAATTGATGATGTAGTCACGCATTTCGTTGCGCATGAGTTTGTTGAGTCTGATGATATCGAACCATGCTCCATTGATGAATGAATGCCAACGTAGAGAAATTTGGCCTAAATGGAAAGATGCGATCCAGGTTAAGATGAATTCTCTAACGAAGAGGAAGGTTTGTTGAGTCAGTGATGCCAAAACCTCCTATCATAAAACATGTTGACTAATGGGTATTCGTTAGAAAGCGTAATGAAAGAAATAAGATTGTAAGGTACAAAGCTAGCCTTGTGGCGTAAGACTTCTCACAACGCCCTGGAATCGATTACGAGGAGACTTATTCTCCCGTAATGGACGTCATTAAGTTCCGCTACCTTGTCAGTTTGGTAGTTTATGAAAAACTAAACTTGCAGCTTATGGATGTGGTTACTGCGTATCTATATGGGGATCTAGATACAGAGATATACATGAAGATTTCATATGGAATTCAGTTACCCAAGTCAAGTGGCTCTAAACCATGGAGCGCATTTGCGATTAGATTGAAACGCTCACTATATGGATTGAAACAATCTGGATGGATGTGGTATAACCGTCTAAGTGATTACTTGATTGGAAAAAGATATGTCAACAATGAACTATGCCCATGTGTGTTCATAAAAAGGACAAGTTCCGGATTTGCAATAGTAGTGGTTTATGTCGATGACATGAATATAATTGGTACCCTTAAAGAGTTAAGGGAAACCGCTGAACACTTGAAATCCGAGTTTGAGATGAAAGATCTTGGGAAAACACGGTTTTGCCTCAGTTTGGAACTTGAGCACCGAGAGATGGTATCATGATTCATCAATCAACTTATACCCAAAAAATGCTTAGGCATTTCAACACTGACAAGATTAAGCCTTGAAGCACCCCAATGGTCGTCCGTAGTCTTGATCTAAAGAAGGATCCATTTCGTCCAAAGGATGACAATGAAGAAGTGCTAGAGGCAGAAGTGCCCTACCTAAGTGCAATAGACGCATTATTGTACTTAGCACAATGCACAAGACCAGATATCTCATTCGCTGTGAACTTGCTAGCTAGATATAGCTATGCGCCAACATGACGCCATTGGACTGGTGGTAAATATATCTTTCGATACCTAAGTGGTACGATTGATATGAGCTAGTTCTATCCCTACAGAGAGACGATGGATTCGGACCCATCAAGTGCCTGGGACGCCACACATGGTGGATTGCGTTCCCTCTCCCCATCCCAAAATGATATAAGTGTTTTGGAAGGTTTTGCTAATACTGGGTATCTCTCTGACCCACACAAAAGTCGTTCCCAAACTGGTTTTTCAGTATGGGAAAGACCGCGATATCTTAGAGGTCTACAAAGCAGACCTTAGTCGCTACCTCTTCGAATCATGTAGAGATTATTGCTCTTCATGAAGCAGTTCGTGAATGTATATGGCTTCGATCCATAGTTACGCATGTTCGAAGTAATTGTGGTCTGAAGTCTACCACAGATGAGCTAACAAGCATTTATGAGGATAATGCTGCTTGCATTGAACAAATGAAGCAAGGCTACATCAAAGGCGACAACACCAATCACATATCGCCCAAATTCTTCTACTATCAGCAATAACAGAATCTCCTCAAGATCAAGGTGAACTAGGTTCGATCTGAGGACAGTATGACAGACTTGCTCACTAAGTCATTGCCTAAATTCCATTTTCGAGAAACATGTTGGTAGCATCGTTTGTGGAAGTTATCCGAACTCCCATGACCGTAGTCATCGGGGGGAGATGCAGACATCAGGGGGAGATGTCTACATGTATGGTCTCGAAACGTGAAGGGTGTGTTATGCTCTTTTTCCCCTTCGACTGAGATTATTTTTATCCCACTGCCCACTGGGTTTTTGTTACTCGGCAAGGTTTTTAGCGAGGTAACGAGAGAAGCACCGCGTTTAGGCGACACGAGGGGGAGTGTTTAAGTAAATCTCTATTCTGTGTCTGGCCCAAACTCTAGGTTACTTGACCTAGTGGTAATAGGGTTACATTAGAAGGATCTAGATTCCTATTCAATGTATGATTACTTTCCTTGTATGATTTGGATTTTATGCATTGTAATCCTCTATATAAAGAGGCCCCTATTATCAATGAGAACATATACAACAATTCTCTCTCAAATATGGTTTCTCTAAAACAATATTTTTATTTATATTATAAATTTTCATGAGTCGAGTTTTAATACACGTTGAGTTTTAACAAACTTGAGCTACTCACGAGTTAGACAAGTTGAATATATTATTGTTCAAGCTCGGCTCATTATTTTGTCAAGATTTTGAGCTCAATAAGCTTAGCTCATTTATGTTACGAACACGAGCCGAACAAGCTACAATCGAGCCGAATACGAGTCAAACACGAGCTGTATCGAGCTTATTTACAGCCCTAATTTCTATTGTTTGGTTGTATCAATTTAGGATTTGAAATGTGTAATAAATTAAGAAAGTTTAAAATAAATAAAAAATAAAATAGAAAAAAGACTTGTTTTGAAAATAAAAATTGAATACTGCAAATAAATTCGTAAATGACACATATTTTGGTGGAAATTGAAGTGGAGAATTTAAATAATGAATTCCTTCGTTGTTTTTCAAATAGAAATTTAAAATTTTCAATTTGATAATACCAAACGAGGGAATTGACTTTTAGGAATTATGAAATCCTTATTTTCAATTAAATTCCATCATTTTTTCTCTCATCTAAACACACTTTGAGAGAAATGAATACTTGTTTGAAGGTATCAAAAAGCAAAAGCCATTTTTAGCAACTCGATCAAATACTCTAATATATACTCCATGCATAAAAAAAAAGTGAAATTTTCATTTACTACTAAATCACGATCCGTTATCGGTGATGCCATGACAGAATCTAAATGAGGAAAGCTCCCATCGGTATTCAAAAGCTAATCAAAAATCAAGATATTTGTTCAAATGAAATTTTACAATGGGCAATTGCAGCCTGAATTGAGGTTTCTCTTGCAAATACTTTACTCTGATCACCTGCAAATTCTTTATGAATTGGAGAGGACTTGATAGAACTTGGGCAGCTCCTCGTTCTTCTTTCTTTGCGGTTAACGCCTGTGCTCATACTACTTCCTATAGCTTCTAAAACCCCTCTAACTGAGTTCAAGTTTTTCTCCAACACTCTTGATTTCTCACCGCCTCCTACCTCTCGTGAAGAGTCCATCTTGACACCCTTTCCCTGCTGCTTCTTTTGTACAAAGAATTTGTCTAAGGGCTTCTGATTCTGAAGAGTCGACTGAGCTTTTGATTTCTTGTTCTTGCGTACTCCGTTACTAAAATGGCAGTACTCTTGATCAGGAGGACAAACAACTTTTCGGGGTTTCACAAATGAAGCTACCAGAGTTCCAAGATTCATAGCTCGAAACTTGAAAAGCAACTTCATGATGCCGCCATTGACTGTGGTTTTTATGTTTGATACTTTCCTAATCATATGCAACCAAACAAATGATTCAATCTCCATTTGAAGCTAAATGCTTTATTCAGTGTATCACACTGTACTTTATCGTTTGTACAACATACATTTTTAGTGATAGATAATATAATTGTTTTTTTTTTAGATAATATAATAGTTAATTGAGATTCTCAAAATTTATGTATTAAAAATGAAATTCTGATATTTATAATTTTACATGCTAGTAAAGTAGTGATCTTAAACCGCCGATGAAAATTCTTATAAAAATAATGAAGCTAATGTACATTTCATCAAAAACCTCATTGGAAACATGATAACATAATATACCTAAAGGTATGGGTATACCAATAAATGCAGTAGTATAGTTAAATTGGTAGTAGTAAGTGTCTTTATTAGGTTATTATTTGAAATTTTTACTATACATACATATGTATAACTTACACACCGTCAAATTATGTGCACTCATAAAACTTTCCTATGATTTAACCTAAAAATAATCAAGAAATTTGTTTTGGCATACCTGTTCTGTACGAAGTCATCGTTGTCCACGTGCAATTGGGGATGACTAATATTATAATGGTCCTGAGCACCACTAACTTTCTTGGCGGTGGCGTCCGACGATGACCAAAGACTAAAGAACAACGTATTGACTAGGCGGTTGACTGCCGGCAATTTCGACCTTTTGGATCTAACATCATGATCAGAGCCTCTAAAGTCTTCCATTGAGGTGGACAACGCTGATATTGACGTCATTGATGAAGATGATGCTGCCTGCTTTACTGCTCCAGCTGGGTCAGTAGTCGTCGTCTCGGAGACGATGTTCCTGTCGTCTTGAGTATTAGGGTTGGTGGTGTGGTTGGAGAAGTCTGGGAAGGGAAAGCTTGACGAAAACGATATGCGCAAGTAATTGACATGGTCTAACCGGTCTCCATCACCATCATCATGGCTTGCTTTAGGATGGTGTTGATCCAGTGCTATTTCGATGTATGATTCTTCATCGTCGACGTCACTATCATCATCCTCTTCAACAACATCATCACCGACATCGTCGGTGAAATGGGAGAGGGCAGAGGAGAAGTTTAAGTCGGAGTCGGAGCAGCTGAAGGAGAAGCTTCCTCCACAGCCCAGATCTCGCAGAGTACTACAACTCATTCTTTCCATCTCTCTATTGTAGCTATGATATAAGATTTATATAATTATAATTATTATATGTATTGGCAACAGATCATATGGAGAAGAATAAGATCAGAAAGAGATAGAGATCGAATAGCTAGAGATATAGATGGAGATGCTTGCATGTGCATGGAGTAGGGCTAAGCCATTGTTAATTAGACGAAGGAGGTTGGAGAGTCCTAGTCCCAAACTACAAGTAAAGGGGGGTTGGTCCAAGCAAGCTAGCCGGTCACATTTTATATATATAGGTCATCAATTTGGACCTTCTATGTTAATTAGTACTTTAATAAATAATAACATTGTTTTCAAACTTGAATCCACAAATTAGCTCCAAGTGGTCCAAAGTTGGGAGCTTAATTGAGGGCTAAGTGATCAAAATTAAGATAATTATTGAACGAATCGAATCCCACGAGCTCATATATATTGAAAGATATGATTTGGTTTAGTTTATTTTTGCTGGCCCTTGAATTCCTCCAGAAAACTTTAATGTTGTTGCTCAAGAGTGAGCATGGAAACAAATGACCTCAGGTAGTGGTTAGTCAAACAAGTGACACAACAAGAAGCTAATTGGCAATATGAGGACACCCCTCATAGTTTTCAGATGTTATATCAATTCTGAGAGATTAATTGGTTAACATCACCCAAGCATTTTTGCCCATCTTTGGTTTGTGTAATCCGTAATTTGAGCCAACCCATTGGCCTCAACCCTAACCCCAAAACGATAACATCGTATTTTACTGTAAAAATATAAACCTTGCTTACGTACCTGGCCTATATATGTTCCAATTAATCTGAGAACTCAGGGGTCTTGTCCCTTAGTTTTGAACAGCATCAATAAGTGAACAACGTAAGGTAAGTGAACAAATAGATGGGACATTCTGTCTCCGATTCAAGTATGCAAAATCTTTGGGGCTTATGCGTAAAAGGTGCACTGAACCTGGGATTTTTGATGGATAACTGAGCAGATATTACCTGGCAAATGCGTATTGTGACTAAGTAATGATGTAACGTTCTTTTGAAATTGATATGGCATGGACCCAACAATTTTCAATCTTAAGCTAAATTTCACCTAATCCAACAACTTGATAATATGAATCGAACGATCAACTCCTTAATTATGAGGATTTCTAATACTAAAATCGATGATACTTAAATTTTAGAAAATGATCAACTAGGTACGTACCTAGACATAAAACAATGTATCAGTTAAATAGTTCTGTCACATTTCCTAACTTCCATCCAACTTCTGTTAAAAAGGGGGAATGATTTAGGCCCTTCATTTTTCTACTTGTACCTCACTTTTAAATAGTGATAAAATATATAGCGGTGATCCAAGCTGCTAGCCGCATTGCTACGGGCTGCATGGATAATTCAATTTAAGATCTCAGAATTTTAAAATATTTTATGTGACATGTCGGTTGTGTTGTGCTCTACGAATTATAGAAGTAAATTGGCATCATTCTTCTTTAGGGTGGATCAAGATTAATTCTGATGGAGCTTGAAAGCATGAATCGGGTCATGTTGGTTATGGTGCTATTTTTTGGGATTATATTGGTCTTAATCTTGGTGTTTTTGCCTGTAATTTGGACATACCTAACTTAGTTGCGGTAGAGGTAATGGCGGTGATCAAAGATATTAAACTAGCTTGGGTTAGAGAGTGGAAGCATGTTTGGCTAGAAGTTGACTCTTCTATTATACTTTACTTGCTTCATACTCTTTCTTTAGTGTCTTGGTAACTTTGGTTTCAAACTTTCAATGGAATAATACTCAAATGCATTTTCGCTCTTCTCATGATATGTTTTATGAATGGAATCATGTTGCTGAAGTTAAATATTGAGATGGAAAAGAGATAATATTTGTGAGTGAGAATGCTTAGATAATATTCACAGTTGTGTAAGGGGTATATATATATATAGTCCTACTGTACTACACTACTAGTTGCAATACATGTGTAGTACGTTAGTACAATCCAATATAGGAAACTAATCCTATAAGGTAACTGCTGAATACAAATATTCTCATAATGACTCACACGTCAACACTCCCCTTTATTAGTTGGGGCATAAACATCTTGAAGACCCAACTTGCCTAGTGAGTCATATAACAACTTGCTAGATACAGCTTTGGTAAGTATATCTGCTAATTGTTCCTTAGTGGGAAGAAAGAAAATGTAATCAACCTTGCATCCAGCTTCTCCTTAATGATGTGTCTATCAACTTCCACATGCTTTGTTCGATCATGTTGCATTGGATTATGAGAGATTTCAATCGCAGCTTTGTTGTCACAATATAGCTACATAGCGAACTTTAGCTTAAAGCCCAAATCTCGGAGAAGATTATGTATCTATAGAAGTTCACACACTCCATGTGCCATACCTTGATATTCAGCTTTAGCACTTGACCTTACAACAACCTTATGTTTTTTGCTCCTTCAAATAACAAGATTTCCTCTCACAAAGGTAAAGTAGCTAGATATAGACTTTCTATATGTGATGCAACTAGCCCAATCTACATTTGTATACCCACTAGCCATTTACCTAGCGTAGACTTCAAATACCTCAAGATCCTTACTACAGCCTCCATGTGTCTTTCACTTGAGTTGTGCATAAACTAGCTTACAACACTAACTGCCCAGGCTATATCAGGTCTAGTGTGTGATAAGTAAATTAGAGGTCCCATTAACCTTTGGTACCTAGGTTTATCAGTTGAAACTTGATCACGGTATTCTACCTGTTTATGGCTTTGCTCAATTGGGCAATAATCCAACAAGCATGTTTCTGCCAAGAGGTCCAGCATATACTTTCTCTGACATAGGAAGATACCATCTCTCCCCCTGACCATCTCAATCCCCAAGAAGTACTTTAAGTCACCCAGATTCTTCATCTCAAATTCGGATGACAACTTCTCCTCAAGGCGCTCAATTTCTGATAGATCATTCCCTGTAATCACCATATCACTCACATATATGATGAGCACACACTACTAAAAAAAAAATTGCATTCGCTTCGGAAACTTACGACGGAAAACTTTTCGGTCACAAAAAGTCAACTTTGCGACGGCATGTACTACGGTTATTTTTCCGTAGTATATTTGCTAGTTTCTACGAAGGATACGATGTTGTCGTTGTATAATTTTAAACCAATTGCAACGGTTTGGCCATGCCGTCGCATAAATTGTTAAGGAAAAAAAAAACTTTTCTAGATCTAGACGTGTGGCCACACTCTTCTCCTCCTCCTCCTCCTCCTCTCTCTCTCTCTAGCTCTCTGCTCTTTTCGATCTTCTCTTCGATTGCCACCCCGAGTCCCTGACCTCAACCACCTCTCTTATTTCCTCTGTTAATCACTTTATAACGATATGGTGGTGGTGGAATCACTGGGATGGCTGACGGAGTCGACCATCGACCATAATGCCAAGAAGCACCGCGTCGGAGCCTCTTTGATCATGGAGCTCAAAGCCTAGCTTTACCAGTCTCAAGAAGATTCTAAGAAGTCCAAAGACCTCGCAGACCCAGATGCCGAGTTCCACCTCGCTAAGTAGAAGATCACCGCACACGATGTCTTCTCCGCCAAGAACTCCGGCGTCAACGCCCGGGCCCACAAGTACTCAACTATCTATCTTATTGTCCAAATTTTGATATGGGTTTTACTCTAATTTCCTTTATGCCCTGTTTAGGTGAAATTTGGATCGTTCTAGGTTAGGGTTTTGGGATCAGATTAGGATTAAATTTTGAATTGAGTTTTTAGGGTACTGCTCAGTAATAAAGATGAAGTTTTTGAGCTCTCTATGTTGGGAACCATGACTCATATCACAGTTAATCAATTTTTGGTCTTAGGGCTTTGAACATATAACAGTGGGTTAGCAATGGCATCCCCACACTCATTCACCAGTCTCAAGGAATTGAGACTTGGTCCGTTTTGGAATGAGATGGATTCATTCCCTGCTTTTTCAGGTTCTACCACAACTTAAATCTTGTGGGAATACCAAAGTTGATAGGCGCCACTAAATCTGGTGGAAATCATGTTGAGTTTGTAAGCGTTGATAGGTGTAAGGTACATGCTTGCATACTTAATATGTGCTCTGAAGTCATTTCTTTGGTTTTAAGATGTTTTTCGGTAGATAAAGAGTACAGTTTCTTAGCAAGAAGAAATCGTGTTTTCATTCTAATAGTTAGAGCAATGATTACATCTTATAGGAGGAGAACGGAGGCCTTTACAAGGCATCAATTCCATTGATTCAGGCCACAAGCCCAGAAGCAGATGTTTTACTTGCTTATGAGATGAATGGAGAGGTAAGTTGAATCCTACAATTATGCATAAGTATTTGGTTGTGTACTTGGTACATGTTGGTCGGACTTGTAATTTTTTACTTTGTCTCCTTTTCATTTCTGCCCAGTAGATCCTCTAGTGATCAATTTTTTGGCACATGGCATCAGGATATCAGTCTCACATTGGTTTTGTTTTATATTTTCTTATCAGGTGAAGACCCTAAATAGGGATCATGGGTATCCATTGCGTGTGGTTGTACCTGGTGTTATTGGCACCCATTCTGTTAAATGGCTTGATTCTATTAATGTCATTGCAGAGGAATGTAAGGTTGGATTCTTCAGTCTATTATTCATAGCAATCCTTTTATTATGAATAATAGACTGAAGAATCCACAAGCCCATAATGAAAATAGAAGTTCAACATTAGAAGTTCTATTGAGATCCGCTAGAGAGATTAAATGCTTTCACTAGTGGAGTTATCATAATCGACTAAGGGTTTAGAAAATTAGTCAGTCTAGGTAATTGAATTTTGTCAACAATATTCTTGCTGTGAGTTAAGTCACTTCTTCTTGTTGTTTATCGTTGATCGAATTATAGCTTCACTTAGTGTGATTTTACTTTGTGATCTTTGGACTAATGCACAATTATTCCAAACAAACATTAACATGAGTCATTGTATTTTAACATGAGTCATTTACATGCACGCCATTTTCTGTTTTCTTTCCTTTTCTTTTTAGGGATGGGAGATCAAACTAGAACATGGGTATGGCCAGTGCCCTTGCAATGGGCCATTCTTTGATTGGATATACCTAATTAAGTGAAATTGCATCCTTCCTGCCAGGTTGATTGAATACCTAAATAGTACTGACCAAGACGTATGGAACAACATACCTAAAAACCTTGCAGGGCTTCTTTATGCAAAAAGACTACAAAATGTTTCCACCTTTAGTAAACTGGGATAACATTAATTGGTCCACCAAGAGGCTACAAATGGATTTTCCTGTCCAGGTATGGAAAGCCGATCTTACCTTTTGCGGAATTGCCATGAGTTTTCTCAATTACAGTCTATTCTATTTGGCTGACATAGGATATTGCTGTTTGACAGTGTGGAATTTGTTCTTCAGATGATGTGAATGCTGTAAAGCCTGGAAAGGTTAGTTCTATTTGCAAACTGCAATATTTTCCTTCTCTTTATGCAATTGAATATATCTATTGTTTACTTCACATTATGGCATGCACAAAGACCTGAATTGCTGCTGTTTTAGCTCTAAATTCCAATTCTATAAGTCTCTTTCAGCATGCATGGTGAAGGTCAAAGCTCTCTAGTGTTTTTACCTTCTCATAGCATACAACTCTTATTTCATGTGCGTGATTTGGCTGGTGCAAATCCCATAATATTAGTCATTACTAAGGTATTAAGCAGCTCATTGGTACTTATGTAACGTCACATTGGGTTGTGGAGGCCACTATAAAGAAGCTTAAACAAGATTTGTTTCCTTATCTATGATTTTACTTATGCATATAGTACCAATTTCCTTGGTAGTGTTATGAGTGTTCATTTGATGAGTTCAAAGTCTTTGGTTGGAGTAGCTGGAGTTGCATAAGAGATTCAAAAGAAGAAGGTATTTACTTCTCAGTTTTATGAATGTGTGCATGTGTGAAATTTGTTAACCTGACTAAAGTCATTGATATCAGTTAGTTAATTATAGCCAACAGAATAAATAGGATTACATATTGTCATTTTGTACTTTTTGTTCAATGAAATGGAATATGAATTTCTGTCATTTATATGCTTCAAACTGAGTTCTTTAGCTGTTTTTTGGTGAAGGGGCGGGACATGTATGTTATGGTGAGCTACTTGATGGGAATTCTAGAAGTTTACTTAGTACTGACTATGTAGTTTTGTCAAGTAAATTTAACACTTTTCAGAACCTGAAGAATTTTTACTTAATGCCCCTGCTTTTGATAGTGTTGATAGTTTGCCCATTTTCTTCGACTTCTGATGAAGGTGCTGTAGTGTTCGCATTGATTGCTTTTGCTAATCTTTGTTTTTAAACAACTCTTGGCTGGTCTTAGGATTGTGATTATTGGTTGGTTATAGATGATAGGTTTCATAATATTTTTCAATTTATGATATTTACTGCAGATGGTATTAGCTTTGGTGTGCAATTAACACCATTTTTTTATTTTTTTATTTTTTTATAAATGAAATATTCTTTTGCGATGGCAAAGTATCCGTCACAACCAATTGACCCCCATTTTTAAAAAAAAATGAAATATCTTTTTACGATAGCAAAGTACTCGTCGCAAATAGTTTAGTCATTACGACAGCAAGAGTTTTCCATCAAAAATACTTTTTGCAACGTCGCAAATAGATCTTGTGACGCCACCTATTGCAACGCTAACTTTTCCGTCGCAAAAGGCTCAATTTGCTGTCGCAAAAAGTTTTTGCCGTCGCAAAAGCAATTGTTTTTAGTAGTGACAGCTAGCTTCTCCGTTTGGTGTTTCAGGAACAACGTGTGATCAGAGTTGCTTTATTTATATCCAAAAAATCTCATGGATTGAGTAAACCTACCAAACCATGCTCGAGGTGAATGTTTCAGTCCATAAAGAGACTTCTTCAATCTGCACACAATATCACTTAGTGCATCGATCAAGTACATAATCAAGAGGTAAGTTTATGTCTACTTCTTCAATTAGCTCTCTATGAAGGAAAGCATTTTAACATTAAACTGATGGAGTGGCGAGCTCAGGTTTGCTGCTCGTAAGAGTAACATTCGAACAATATTCATCCTGGCTATTGAAGCGAAAGTCTCATCATAGTCAATCTCGTACGTCTGGGTAAACCTCTTAGCCACCAACCTTGCCTTATATTTGCTTATTGTGCCATATGCATTAAGTTTCACAGTGAAGATCCACCTACATCCAACTGGCTTTTTACCTTGTGGTAGTGGTACAAGTTTTCAAGTGTGATTCTTCTCTAATGCCTCCATTTCCTTGGCCCACTTCGGGTCTCTTATAGCCTCCTGCACTTTTTTAGGTACAGATATAGAGGATATTTGATTTACAAATGATGCATAAGGTTTAGACAACCTACTGTGTAACACAAAATTAGCAACTAGATATTTTGTTGTAGTAGTTACGAAAGGTTCATACCTTTTTGCTTGCTGACCATATCGAGCTCTTCTCTTTTGGGAATTGATTGGTCAACTCCCCATGTCAACTGGTCGGATCTAGAATTTCAACAATGCAATATGGAGTTCACATCTAAAACCATTAAGCAATGGATGGAGTGACCTAAATCCTTATAAACTCATATGCAAGGTTCCTATTTTCCTATATGGGATCTATATTCTCAACACGCCATTGCACGTGTGGCGAATTTTCAAGCCATATACATGGACAAATTATATTGGGTGACGTGAAACGCGTGTGTCTGCTAGACATTTACACATGGGATAACCTGTCTCTTATACCATGATAAAGAAACCTGATGTTCATATCCAAAATCAATTAGTAATGGATGGAGTGGCCCAAATTCTTATAAACTCATATGCAAGGTCCCGATTTTCCCAGGCCATGTGGGATATATATTCTTAACAACTGATGCATTGGATAACTATGGTATGTCAACTACTGATTTTGTGTGGTGGAATATAACTCATCCTTTCATTGTTTCGCTTTGTAATGAGGATTGTATAGGTCTTTTGAATTTTTTTTTATAGTTGGTTTCTATTTAGTTTCTTTGGTTTTAGGGAGTCCCTTGTAATTTTTCTTCTTCATTAATAAATTTTGGGTGCTAAGGAATTCTTCCCTCATCCCGATTCAGCCAAAAAAAAAAGTGATAAAATATATGGCAAAGTGGAGTGTCAAAATTATCATCCTAAAAAAAAAAAAACTAGACATAACCTTATATGTTACAAGAGAAATGTACTCAATATATGTATAAGTTATGCTTTCGAGTTCCAAGTTTTGACCCTTACCCTTCCATGCAATATAGTATTATAAAGTATATAGAAAAAATGTGAAAATGAAGGAAATCTTTTTCTTTTTTTTAAGAGGACTTCACGCCTTTAATATGACCAAATATAGGTAGTTGCGCAACATGACTTACCCGAGGTGGCCATGTCAATATCAAGTCATGCAAGGCTACCCTGAAGCAACATAAATTAGTAATTAGTAATAACACCCAGAACCAAGACAATGTTAGGGAAAAAGAAAACAAAACAAAACGCCATAACTTATTCTACGAGCCTGGGACCACTCTACGCAAAGGAGGCATCCCCGGGTTCAAGTAAAACTAGAGCATACTAATAATAGGAAGGGCCTGAGACTTAAAGACAAGCCCAAGATCCAAAAGAACCAGCCACCACTCTAAGCCACTAGCCTTCATACTCAGTAAGGCCCACACATTAGACCCAAAGCTCAAGATCGCCTCAGTCTTGATGAAAACCGATGCTGACTCCATAGTCAGGCCCAGACCCAAGCCCCAATACCTCCAAAGTCTAAACACTGTGCCAGACTTCTATTCGAAAGCACAGAGGCATTAGCCCAACAAACCGCCACCAGCATCTCTCCTCCTCAGCTACCACCACCACCACACCAGGCTAGCAATCCCGACCACCAACCACTATCGGCAGCTCCCAAAGAACCAAAATTAAGAATAAGGACGCCCAAGTCTCCCAAAGCCAAAGGATTCCAACGCTTACCGCTAGTACCACTGCCATCCAGATCCATAGAGGAAGAAAAACTTCCTTCATGATTGGCAAAACCAAACCGCCGCCAAAAAAACACTAAGGAAGAGGCCGAGAGAGAAAGCATTTTTTACTATTGAAGAGATTGTTTGAAAATGGAGGAAATGTTATTGATATTCTAAACTTTTTTTAGTTTTTATTTTCAGAATGTTTTAGCTAAAATTATATTTTTCTTATTTTCTCTCCCTTTTTTTTTCTTTTTTCATTTTTGGAAATATTTTTCTTCTTCTTTCTAACTATAACTAACTATAACATATGGAGACCATATTTGTAATTCAACTCAAGCCTTTAAAATTTCAGGTTCGAGCCTGATTACCTCTAAGCGGGATTGCTAGATTGAATTACCCTCGCATAGTGCATATACATCATTTTTCTTTATCGACTTTGCTAAATTAATTACGTTGTTTATGTAGAAATTTGATCAGGGAATAGGTCCCGGGAGAATCCTGCCACGAGACTCGGTACTCCCTAAGTGAGTGAATGATTGCGGTTTCCTGCAAGAACCAACGGGCGTCAGTGGGTAGACCGGGTGGACCGGTCTATAACCCTCCGGTGCCTAAATCAGTATATAGTAAGATGTTGACAATTAGGGGAATGAGATAGTGGTGACTTACTAGTTATGGAAGTGGGGGTGTCTTATGTAGCCTGTTTTGGGATTGGAGTCATGTTCACTATCGGTGTGGGAGAATGTGCGCCTTTGAAAGTGGCGAATGTGTTTTGCGCATTTTAGGATATTGGAACAAGAGTGTAGGAGTGGGCCTGTGCCCTGTGCGTTTGGCCTTTGGCGACATCCCGAGGTGGCTTGGCATCCCATTTTGGGTGTTCAGATCCTCCCCTTTTGGGGGTTAATGAGCCTTATCTCCTGGTATTTACAGTTGGGAGGAAGGTGGTATGAACATACGTTAATGTAACATAATTGTCTGTTGCCATTCTAGTGATGGATCCTTTTTTTCCGGTCATTTTAAGGTATCGCTTATTAAACCAACTTTTTAGTCACATATCGGCATCTCAACCGTTCAGTTTTTAGGTATCCATAAGTAAATCACTTATGTAAGTTTTCAACTAAATTGATAATCTTTAAGGTACCGAACTGTATCAAATCAATAGACGAACCGAATTTGTCCAACTTGAACTATTTATGTTCATAATGGTAAATCACGATTTTGCTTACCTTAATAATCATCAATTTGGTTGAAAATTTGCAGATTTGATTTATATAGAGACTTAAAAACTGAATAGTTAAGATGTTAATATGTAATCGAAAAGGGGGTCTCACAAGAGATCTCGTAAAATAGGCAAAAAAAAGGGAACTGTCAATAAAAGGGCCCTACACACACGCACATAGACACGTGGTGGTCTGGGTTGATGTTATTGGCTTATATGACTTGCAGTTATTTCTGATTGGTCGGTTAATTTAATTTTTTTTCACCCTCTTGCGTAGTCAATCCCCACCAAATTTAAGTGATATTATTAGCTTGGAGCCTTGGACCACCACATGGCAGCGCCACGCGATAGAACCATAGAATAATTTCTCATCCACACTATGTTTCATTTTTTAGTAATTTCAATTTTATCTTTTATAAGAATTACAACAAAAAAAGAAAACAAGGAGTGTAGATTTCACTCCTATATATATCTGTGTGTGTGTGTGTGAAATCTACACTGATTATGGCCACACACTTTGATCCGGGTTGAAGGAAGGGCAGAACGTACTGCAGAAGAACACTCCCACTGATTATTGATCACCAGGAAGTGTATATGTAAATGTTTTGGGCGTCTATTAAAATCCCCTTCACTAGAAAAGTAAAAGGCATGCAAGGGAGTCAATATATCAAGGCAAATTTACCTGGAAATTTCCCTGGCCAGTTTAATATTCAAAGACAAAATCACGAATTGAAATGCCAACTAATTAATGTGTTGGCCAATTCCTCAAAAAAAAAAAAAAAAAAAAACTATGACTTGTTGGCCAGAAACAAGGAGAGGCCATACGAAAATACAAGTTTATTAAATAACCACCAATAATTCACTGTAATAAACCCTAAGTTAGTTTAAAGATTCATCAACGGCCTGTAGGGATTTTGCAAACATGCATGCTTGTTGAGGACACATGAATGTATTTCTTAACTTGAAATATAACAAAACGTATTTTCGGTCATATAAAGAAATGTATTTCTTAACTTGAAATATAACAAAACGTATTTTCAGTCACATAACGAAATGTATTTGACTTGAAATATAAACTCATACCCAAATTCCAATTAGTGCTATAGGAATGTGGAGCTAGCTAGGTTTAGCTGTCATGCATATATGAATATACAATTATCTCCATACTAGCTTGTATGTTTGAGACCCTAGCTAGCCAAAGATCAATGGAGAAACAAATGTTCACATTACTTATTTCCATTACAAATTGACAATTAAATACACACTGTCACTAACAAAAAGATCGAAAAATGACATGCATATATAATATATAGATCGATCAATCAGTATGGATCGGAATGGATGTGATTAAGAAGTTAGCAGCTAGAATCAAGAGGAAGGAACAAGAAGGGTACTGCGCATCATGTGCTTAAATTCGAACAAGTCAACGAGGCCGTCGTGGTTCCGGTCAACGGAAGTAATCATCTTCTCCACTCTATCAATCTCATTCCCTTCCGGAAACCCTAGCTTCCCAAGCACCGTCTGCAGCTCCTTTGCCGATATGTACCCATCTCCATCTTCATCAAACACCTTGAACGCCTCCCTTAGATCCGATTCCTCCTGCAACTTCTTTGCCTCCTCCTCATCCCGCGCTGCCACCACCGCGGCCGCCGCCTCTTCCACAGCATTTCCAATGTCATCACCGTCGAAGAAGAATGTATCGTAAAGGGACTGGTGGAGCCCTACGAAATCCTCGAACTTGAGGCCTTCGTTTCCGGGCTGGATGAAGGTCCGGATGGTGCGCTCCAGCTCGGAAACTTCGACGTCCAGGCCGAGGAGTCCTAGGGCCTGGCTGATCTCTTCGACGCTGACCATGCCGTCGCGGTTCTTGTCGAAAACATCAAAGATGCGGAGGAGGCGGAGAGAATTAAGACTCGGGCTGCGGAGGCGAAAGGAGGAAGAGACTGAGGGCCTTCGGGTAAGGGTGCGTTCACTGGTTCCGGCTGAAGAAGGTGCTGCTGCTTCCATGGTGATTAGGCTAGGGTTAAGGGATGCAGCAGCGGGTTTCAGAGAGAAGAAAACAAATCATGAATCTATCAGAGAACGAATATGGCTGCTATAATATAAGGGATTGGGCGCGTTTGGCGGGCGATGGGAGTCTTAATTAATTTTACTGTTAAAGTTTGTTTCGACTGTTTCCTGTTTTTTCTTTTTCGATTGAGACTGTTTCTTGTTATTCCAGATGCCTATAACAACTTGACATATAATTAACATGCGTGTTAAAATATACAACAAATATGTCGTTAGTCGTTAAAAAAAAAAATTGGAATAACTACTAGTCGTTGGTTGTTGACTTTAGAAAAATATGAGATCTAGAATAGCCAGACTAAGTTGAATCGATCGTGGAGTGCTACACACTTTCTTTATGATATGTGTGGTCTGAGTTTCTTGTATTGGCCCATGTGATCAGTTGTCCCTAAATCGATTCAAAGTACCATTGGCTGCATTTCACGCGTTCTTTCTTCCCATTTAATTCCGGCAAGTATATCATATGTGGTGCGATATTGAATTCGTCTCGGAGCCAAAAAAAAAATGAAAAGCATTGTTAGTGACTTTTGGTATCTGCTTTATTCATTTTATTTTGCAAAGACAGTTGTGAAGGCATAATGCCTCATTTTTAATTAGACTATTATTTGGTCTTAAAGTTTATTTTCAATCATGGATTGATGAATAAGATTTCTGAACAAGACCTTGATTTGATTATCGTTGGCTTATTAATAAATTTCAAATTTTATTCTGAAGCACTGAATTTATTCAAATTTATTTTCTATACACATATTTACATGGTTCGACATAGCACTATAAAGATGTAAAGCAATACATCTAGAGAAAAATTATTAGAATGAAAAGAATATCATTCTACGCAAATAGAAATACTCTAAAGAATATGAGTTATATTTTCTAAATACCTCCCATTTATTTGTAGGAATGAATGGAGGAGAACTTGAGTGCTTAGATGATAGTGAGACTACCCACACAATATTAAGAAATAGGCAATTATTCATTGAACCAATAGCCTATAATTCCTCTGTGACTACAGTGATTGAATTATCAAAACTAATAAAATGGCGAGGAACTGCCAAATTTTTGTTGCCTAATGGCGCAACATTTCAAGTCACAGACGCTCTATATGCACAAAGAGCTAATCGAACCTTGTTAATGTTTCAAAGCTATTTGTGCCAACGATTATCCAGTAAAAACACACCGTGAGAATGGAACTGAATACCTTGATATTACATCTAATGACTGTGGAAGGAAACACATCTTAGAGAAACTTATGAGTCAATCTAGTGGACTGTACCTCACTACGATTCGGATCATTGAATCCTATATTGTCACCAACAATGAAATGTGAGACACTAACTCATACAGGCTTTTGCATGACCGCCTATGGCACCGAGGTCGTGACATGATGATCCATATTTTTCAAGAACTCACACGGACTTCCCTTCTTTCGAGTGAAAAATGGGAGAAAAATCCGCCACACTGTAAGGTGTCGGTTCTAGTATTGCCCAAATGCAGTCATTGCCTTCTGAAGTATCAGATGCACTACCTCCCTCACATTATGCCTCATTGACTATTTCAAAGGCACATCACTCATTTTGCAAAGCCTGCTCTTTAGCAAAAACAGGTTCGAGACCTTCCTATATATGCTAAAGATACAAAACAAAACATTCCATTCTTACAAAAGATACAAAGAGATGTCTGTGGACCTATCCATCCAGAATGCGGACCATTTAAGTACTTTATGGTTCTGGTGGATACTTTGACAATCTAGTCACATGTCGTTTTATTGTCCACAAGAAATGCTGCAATACTCCTAGCACAGATTATACGTTTACGGGCTCACCACCCTGATCACCATATCAAGTCTATAAGGCTTGATAATGCTGGAGAGTTTACATCAGAAACATTTGATGATTATTGCATATCTATTTGGATCGATGTAGAGCATCCTGTACCCCATGTGCATACACAAAATGGTCTCGCAGAAGCCACCATCAAAAGGCTACAGATGGTGGCTAGGGCATTGGTTATGCGCACCAACCTGCCTATATCTGCATGGGGTTATGCAATATTGCACGCAGCTTTACTTATTCGTTTAAGACCCACAGCTAGCCAACCAATTTCTGCGCACCAGTTGGTAACTGGATATGAGCCTGACACTTCACACTCACGCATATTTGGTTGAGCAGTATATGTGTCTATTGCGCCCCCACAGCGCACCAAAATGGGTCCTCAAAGACGATTAAGTATTTATGTTGGATACGAATCCCCAACAATTATACGCTATTTGGAAACCTTGACAGGCAATCTCTCTACCGCTAAATTTGCTGATTGTCACTTTGATGAGACAGTCTTCCCGTCGTTAGGGGAAGATAGGAAAAAGGATTTTCCAAGGGAACGAGAGGAATTGTCGTGGTTTGTCCCCACTCTGTCTCATCTTAATCCCCGCACTTCATAAAGTGAAAGCGAAGTGAAAAGAATAATCGATCTTCAGAACGTAGCAAATTCGATGCCTGATGCGTTTACTGATATCGTAAAAGTGACGAGATCACATATACCAGCTGTAAATGTGCCTGCAAGGTTAGAAGTCCCCAACAAGGGGCACGATGCCGCAGATAGAGGCACTGCAACCGCACTTAGTGGAGGTGTGGTTGAGGCCGTAGCTCCCCAAGGAAGAGGGGGAGGTCACTTGGTTCGATTGACACTCACCCAAGGAATTAGAAGAGGGTGAGTAAGGCACAAACCAATCATCAATGTATAGAATCCCTCTCATGAGATTGTCTCTGATTATAGTTATGTCCATGAATCAATACTGGAGGACGCTCCGATGTTTGAAATGATTACAGAGAACAAAGAAATCTCAAAGGATTACGAGAGTACGTATGAGTTGATAGAAAGATCTTCCATACACATTGATGATATATACTGTTGCTCAAGGAATCATAGAGCACGATGATATCGAACCACGCTCTGTTGAAAAATGTCAACAAAGAGCGGATTGGCCTAAATGGAATGAATCAATCCAGGTAGAATTAGATTCTCTAACAAAGAGACAGGTATTTGGTCTGGTAGTGCTAACCCCACCAAGTGTAAAGCCTGTAGGACATAAATGAGTCTTTGTCAGAAAGCGTAATGAGAAGAATGAAGTCCTAAGGTACAAGGCTCGCCTTGTGGCGCAAGGTTTCTCACAACGTCCTGGAATTGACTACGAGGAGACATTCTCTCCCAAAATGGACGTTATAACGTTCCGCTACTTAGTTAGCTTAGTAGTTTCCAAAGGACTGGAAATGCAGCTCATAGATGTGGTTACTGCATATCTCTATGGGGATCTAGATTCAGAGATATATAAGAAAGTGCTTGATGGCCTTACATTACCCAAGTCAAGTGACTCTAAACCACAGAGTGCGTTTGCAATTAAGTTGAAACTCTCACTTTACGGATTGAAACAATCCAGACGGATGTGGTATACCCGTCTAAGTGACTACTTGATTGGGAAGGGATATAAGAATGATGAATTATGCCCCTGCGTATTCATAAAGAAAACAAGTTCCGGATTTGCAAATTGTAGTAGTATATGTCATAACTGGTACTCTTGATGAAATAAGAGAAACCGCGAGCTACTTGAAATCCGAATTTGAGATGAAGGATCTTGGGAAAACTCGATTCTATCTAGGTCTTGAACTAGAACACCGAGTTTGTGGAATGTTAATCCACCAGTCTGCATATGTCCAAAAGTCAGGCGATATAACATGGACAAAGCACATCCTGCTAGCACTCCCATGATCGGTCGAAGTTTGGATGCAAGGAAAGATCCATTTCGTCCAAAAGAAAATGACGAACAAGTATTGGGAGCTGAAATTCCCTATCTAAGTGCAATAGGCGCATTATTGTACTTAGTCCAATTTACTCGACCAGACATTGCATTCTCAATGAACTTGTTAGCTAGATTTAGCTCAGCGCCAACGCAACGTCACTGGAATGGTATCAAGAACATTTTCGATACCTAAAAGGAACCATTGGCTTGGGACTGTTCTTTCCCTGCAGAGAGACAAGAGGGACCGCAGATGGAACTGCAATCCCTAAAGGAAATGTTGATGGTGAAAACGCCACTCACTACACTAAAACTCCAAATGACGTTTTGGTCGGTTTTTGCTGATGCTGGATACATATCTGATCCACATATCGTTCCCAAACTGGTTATGTATTTACCAATGGGAACACAGCGATATCTTGGAGATCAACCAAGCAAACCTTTGTGGCTACCTCCTCGAACCACTTAGAGATCATTGTTCTACATGAGGCGGTTCTTGAGTGTGTATGGTTAAGAACTATCATTGCACATATTTGAGGGACTAGTGGTTTGAGTTCTACCACTGAAGAGCCTACTTGCATTTACGAACACAATGCAGCTTGCATCGAACAGATGAAACTAGGTTATATTAAGGGTGATAACACAAAACACATATCACCAAAGTTGTCCTACAATCAGCAACAACAGACTCTCCTCAAGATTCAAATGAATCAAGTAAGGTCTGAGGAGAATGTGGCAGATTTGTTCACCAAATCATTGCCTAAGGACACATTTGAGAAACATGTGAAAAGCATAGGAATGTGAAGACTTTCCAAGCTCCCTAGATTAATGTAAGTATCAGGGGGAGGTGTAGACGTCAGGGGGAGTCTAACACACACATGTCATACTCAAATGTAAAAGGTGCGTTGTGCTCTTTTCCTTCGACCAAGGTGTATTTTTGTCCCACAGGGTTTTTATTGTTACTTGGCAAGGTTTTTAGTGAGGCAACAACTCATGCACCATTTCGTCTTTGACTTGGCACAAGGGGGAGTGTTAAAGGAAAAACATATTGTGTGCCTTCGTCAAAGTGATTGACGGAGAGTGAATCAAGAAATTACCGATTAACATCAATCAGCATGGATTACGAACCAATTAATCAGTAGTTAATGTCATCATTGTAATTGTTCTTTCCATTGTAATTCTCTCCCTATATAAAGGGGTTATGAAATGAAATGAGTAGATATTTCCAATCTCCATTTTACTTTTACATTAATAGAAATATTTTAAATTAATAAAAATAATAGAGAACCTCATCTCGCATTGAATTGAGAGGGGGGAGTGGTTTAATTAATTAAATTGAAACAGTTGGGTGGGGTTGCTATGCTATGGGCTTTAGCATAAAGATAGACCCAGAGCTAGGAAGGTGCAGAAGAACAGATGGTAAAAATGGAGGTGTTCAAAGGAAGTACATTCAAATTCTAAGTACTGTGAAAGACATATGCACAGAGGCATAAACCGTTCAAGAAAGTATCCCCAATCAAAACTACATATCCATCGAAACTACAAGATTAAATCTCAGTACCCATCAAAACTTAGTAAACTTTAAAGGCTCTACAAATAAAACTACAAATCCATAAAAAACTAGAAGAATAAATCTCATTACCCATCAAAACTCTGTAATTGCTTTACTAAATATCATATCCCTAATCTTCATTAAGCTCACCTAGTCAATCAAGAAACACCTAGTCTGATCTAATCCCTGATTTTCATTGCAATCTGAATCTCCGATCAAATCCCAGACTTTTCGATGCAACTTTAGTCTCTGATGACACTAGGCAACCTCACTCTCCGATCTAATTTCCAACAGGGTAAGAATAAATAGAGGGATAAGAAAGATTGAAGGCATGGCATGGATGGCTCTGGTCTAGGTAGAACGAAACTACGAAAGTGAGAAAAGAAGGAAAGAGGGAGAGAGAAACAATAAAAAAAGAAAATGACAATGACTTGAGGCTATTAAATTTAACAGATGAAACAAGAACTGTCTTCCACTGTAGAATTGAAGGATGGGTTGGAGAGGCATTGAACTGTCATTTATATATGTTGGAGCTCCACGATAGATTTTGACACCACAGTTGGAGATGCTATTAGAATACCACATGTTTAAGCTTGCACCAATAAGGTGCATACGGTCAACAACAATAAAAAAAGGCAAATTGGATTAATGATCAACAACAAAGTAAAGCCACGTTGCTCAATCATTTGTTCATATCACTTGTTACGTGGTACTATAGAACTATCTAATAACCAGTCACATATCCGTGTGATGCACGTGTGAGATTTGAAATATAAAAAAACTGATCATTTCCTTTTCACCCACTATTCCAATTTTTTTTTTTAATCGGGACTATTCCAATTTTTTCATATCTATATTTTTCCGCTTTCTGTTATTTTATTATAATAACATTTAGATAATTTATCATGACTTTTTATGGTTTTTGTCTGAAGGGTACTAAAGACATACCATTTGATGAAGTTTTTTACACCAAATTTCAAGCCTTTATTTTTTTTTAAGAAAGGGCTGGTGCAGCGGCTCTCATGCTAATAGTGGTGGAGAAAAACAAAAGGCGACAGCAAAATCCTTAATTTTAATACTCATATTAGTTTTAAATGTGCAAAAGTCAAGATTTTAACCGCTAAAGTTTAATCTTGAGGACCAACTATTTTCATATGCAAAATTACAAATTGAAGCATTGAAGATTGGTATGATCGAGATTGTCTGCAATGTTTTGGTGCAAAACTTTTAGTCAACTAAATTAGATTTATCACCTAAAATATATATTTTTGATGTTCTAAACAATAAATATCTCTTTTTCTAAACAGATTTGGATAGATGAGTCTCCTGTGATTATCAGGAATGTACTCTACGAGGATTTATGTACTAAGGCTAAAGGTCAAGGTTTTATGTCCCCCTCTATGCACTCTTATAATCTTAATATAATAAGTCAGGTGTGGGGATGAGCCTTCCAGCTTGGTTGGGTTCCAAAACTTTTTCTTTTCTTTTTTGATAAAAAAAAAAAAAACAAATTTGGATTCCAAAATTTTGGCATTTAATTTTAGGGGAAATGATAATTTACCCAATTTCAGCTTAAAATTTGCCCACTTGCTCCACTAACAGTTTTTTAACCCCATTTACCCAAAACACTCTAAGAGATTATTTCTCCTTTACCCAATTAATTCTTTTTTTTTTTTTATTTTTTTTTATTTTTGGGACTTTTTTGCTCTCTCCTTCTTTCTCACTTAGAGAGAGAAGTCATCCTCCACCTTACTGTGCTCCGGTGACCAGTGGCCTGCCGCTGACTTCAGCGACCGGTGACAGGAATCCGGCCACCGGACTGTTAACCGGATTCTGGCGTCCGAATTTATTGCCCCCTAATAATACCCAGTAACCATATTATTACCCCCCCAGTAATCATATTATTGCCCCCCAGTAACCATATTACTGCCCTCCAATACTCATATTATTGCCTCCCAATCATCATATTATTGCCTCAAATAATCATATTATTGCTCTCCAGTGAATTGCATAAACTCCCAAAACCAAAATGAATACACTACAGACACAATTGATCAATTTATATGCATATTATTGCCCCCCAATACTCATATTATTGCCTCCCAATAATCTTATTATTGCCCCGCAATAGACATGTATAACTACTCAATAAAACCTTTTTTTTTTCATTCTTCTGCCAAATTTATCAAAAAAAAAAAAAAAAAAAAGAACGACTTCGTCCTCCTCAATCAACAAATTGCTCGGCTTCAAATCCAGATGCACGATCATATTCCAATGACACGCGTCAATCCCAGACAGCATCTGTAGCATCCACCTTTTGACCTCGCCGTAGCCAATCTAGCCCTCCTTCTTCTTCGCCGCTTTGATCAGTCTCCAGGTCACTGGCGAGAAACTCGAGCACGAGCACGGCGTCCTCGTCGTCGAACCGGAAGTACTAGTACAAAACGACGACGTTTGGGCAGCCGTGGAGCGTCTGGAGGGCCTCGATTTCGCGGAAGGCCGACTAGTAGTCGTGGACCTCCTTGAGACCGACGCTAAGGTTGTCGGCGAGACGGCGGGCACGGTAGATGTCGGATCTGACCCACTCGAGGATCTGGTACTTGGCGATTATCTCGGGTCGGGTGTGGATGCTCCAGCTCTTCGCCGGTGGAGATCGATCAGTTTCAGTTGAGAGAGAGAGAGAGAGAGAGAGAGAGAGAGGAGAGATTGAGCAGTTTCAATTTAATTAATATGGGTAAAATTGTCAGTAGATGTTAGATTGGGTAAATGAGGTTAAAAAACTCTTAATGGAGTAAGTGGACAATTTTTAAGTTGAAATTGAGTAAGTGGTCACGGCCCCTTAATTTTACTTTTGATGTTGATGGGCTAGGCAATAAGAAGCCGTAATTTTACTTTTCATGTTGAGGCCATTGACAAAGGGGAGGGGGAGATTTAAAACAACAGCCCAGAGAGAAGGTTGAGGTTGATTAAGCAGGCAGAAGCAGCATGTTATTTAGTGTACACATATCTGAAGCCCAAGCCCCAGAACTTCAATTGTATAATAATCTAGATAAGAACAAACTAAATGGTATCCAAGATAAGGTCTAATAATCTAATTTTGGTAAAGATTAATCGCCTGCAAGAACTACAAATCATGGCCTTGTACATATATTTCACATTTAATCTAGAAACAATCCTCATATGGAAAATGCTTAAAATTTTTTCCATACAGGAATAATATTCGATATTGGCGGGTAATATAAGGAGGGAAACAAGTTTTGGAGGGAATTAATTCTTCCGCCATATTTTCCCACCAAAATCAATAATGTTCATATATGGTAAATTCTTATATGTTCCAACTCAAATTCTCATGTTACATCTTTGCACGTACATAATGAGTTATGAGCAGGATAGCATAGAGAACAGAATCTTAATCAATACATGACATATTATAAGAAAGAAATTAAACGAAAAATAGCAAATCATGAATTTTGCTCGAAATTTGGCTAATGTTCTATTATTTATTATTCATTTATTTTAGGTTTATTAAAATTAGGGGAGTGACTCGAGTGAGTTGCCTAGGTAGTGGGCCCGGAATCCGGATCTTGATTGGTCGAGGTGGTATAAATAAGTTATTTGTTTTTGTCTTCTGGTTCAATGGAGGTGTGAAAGTTGCAGAGAGCACACGAGGGCCGGAGCAAACTGGAAAGCAAGTACACAGTGAGTTCTGCGTTGTTTGGTTTTCTAGTTCAACAAGAACCCAGCTTTCACTTTCAGATTTCACAGTTAACAAACGCGTTTTTTTGTACCTTTTTGCAGTTTTAAGTCTTCAGCTTTGGCTGCTTCGATTGCTTGGACTGTTCTTGTTCTTCTGCCACTCTGCTTTCTCACTCGGGTAATTCGTTTTTCTCTGTTTCAGCTTTGTTTCATTCATATATGTTCAGAAATGGAGATGCGTGGTGGGCTAAGAATCGGGCTTTGTGGTTGTGGGAATTTTCTTTCTCATTTATATTTCAGATTGATTTTTCCTTATTTATTGTTCCATTTCTAGGTTTATTTTTTCTTTCTATGCCATTTGGCTAAGAAAAATCTTAAATATTTATGTGGGTTTAATTCAAAGGTTGAATCTTTTATTGTAATTTTGGATTCAATATATGGATTTTATCTTCAGGGCTATGGCTTCTCTGTTTGGGTTTCTTTCATTCATTACTTCTATGTTTACCTTTATCCCCAAATTTTAATGTAAGTTGAACTAATTAACATGGGTGTTATCTGGATTGTATTTCTGTTTTGAATTTAGATAAGAGAATGATTTTGCTGCCAAATTTCAATGTTACTGATAAAAAGTTTCAATTTTTAGCTGCTGTGATAACCCTTTATTGAATTGATGGGTTCTGGAGGTTGTACCAATGATATTTTGGAATTCCAAGAACAATCTCCAAAATCTTGTGAAGATTTGGACAAGGCTAAGGTTGGGGAGCCACAAAAGGATGGTGAGCCACAAGCTGAATTAGGGCCTATTACTCCTGAAGCTGACCGAGAGAATGGGGAATCCCAACCAACATTTTTGAAGAAACCGCCAGTTTTAACTGTCAAGTCCAATAGAGATGGGGATGACCCTTTTGGTCTTTCTGATGATAGCAGCGGCAGCCCCAGGACACCTGAGGATGGAGTTTTTGATCCCTTTGCCCCTGGTCCGGAGAAGCTGGCAATGGCGCCTATGTGTAAGAAGTTTGTCAGCAAGTCGAGGAGTGTGGTTGCTCGTCAGCTGAGTTTTGATTCTCCGGTACAAATTTCAGAAGATGAGATTTCTACCAATGGTGTGGAGTCCCTTTCGGATGAAGAAATATTTGAAGCTGTGTATGAAAATTTATTGGAAGCTATTGTATCTGATCTGACTCTCAGTGTTCTTGGTGAACGTGCAAGGAAGGATTGGGACTGTGGTGATGACTGTACAACACCTCCTGGAACTCGGCTAAGTGGAATTGCTGAAACCTGTCCCGGTGCTCCCTCGAGGCCCTCTGGGAAATCAAGGAAGATTGATTTGGGCTTAATCAGAAAGCTCGAATTTTAATTGACTCATGTGGTTACATCTGAAGTACTGGTACTTCCTTCCTACAGCTGCATCTTTTGCTAATCTCTCTCTGTCTCTCTCTGCCCCTCTCTCTGACCAAGATCATACAGTAGTGCTAGCATTGTATAGTAGTTGATGAAATTATTGTGCTTCAGCTAAGAAAAGTAGGCATTATTTAAATTTCAGCATTGGCAGCTACTCTAGCGCTTGTATCTCTTCTTATGAATAATATTTATAATTGGTTGCTGCCAGTATTGATGTTGTTGGTTTCTCCATGTTTTTCTTAGAGTTTGACATCCTGGAGCAACTAGCAAGTTTTTTCAGATGAAATGGAAACCGATTAGTTAATTTCAAGAGTAGTGGATGATATCAAATTGATTTGCGAATTTATTTTCCTTCTGCTTTTCTGATTTCAATAGTGAAAATGACTGTAGTTTATGTTCAGCACCGGCAATTCCTTTGACTCTGTGCTCGTTTTGTTTTGATGCATGGTTTGAATATGTTTGTATCTAAACCTCAGAATTATGTGGATTATGGTAGTGAAACTGAAATGTAGAAGCTGATTACTTTCAATCCCTTCATCACGCTGCCTTTCTGGTTTATAAGGCTATAAGCAAATACACAGCTCTTGCATAAACTTCTCGGGTTGTGAGTAAAAATGTTTGTGGGTGTTGATGCATGTTGTCATGTACCTTGTGATATAAACGAAAGGAAAAATACTCTGGAGAAGAAGAAATGAAAGTAAAGATTTTGTGTGCCACCCAAAAAACTTCCCTCACCATCATACCCTAGTGGTAGCCAACTGCTAGATAGTAAAATGAAGAAGAGGAATGGTTCACTAGGTAAGAAGAAAGATAGGTCTGATCTGATCTTGAGTACCAAATGGTAGTCGTGAAAACAATCTGGGTGGTTGATGGATGGATAGATCAAGACTTATGATTGGCAAACAATTGATCAACTACTTAGTCTCCCATGCAATCCTCTCCAAAAGATTTTCCTCAGAAAAGCATATTTTTTGTCAAGATTTTGTGAGGCTTGCTTACGTGGAGTTACATTGCTAGATTACTGGTATACTTGAAAGGAAACGGAAACCAATTAGTTAACTTTTCCTTGAGCTTTTGCACTATGTTAAGGAATGAAATAGATGTTGATATGTTTCCCGATTTCAATCTTCATCCTGACAGTTTGAATGTGTATATTCGTGAAGATTTGGCAACATGGTTTGATTTAGTACCGAACATCAAACCAGAATGCAGGAGCTGATTGATATTCCACCTCAGTTTCTGGTTTATAAGTCAGTACACAACTCATGCATAAGGTTCTCAGGTTGTGAGCAAAAACTTCACGGGTGTTTAATGAGTTTGTTGGATAGTGAGGTCTGTCACACGTTGTTTATGCCTAGTGATATCACATATGTGCTTAGGTACTTGAAGACAAATCAAGACGACATATAATAAGAACAATAACTTCTTCTTGTTGGACTTTGTATTCCAACTTCCATCTATTTTCTATTCTTTCCATGGATCAAACTCTGTTTTGCTATACTTTCATCTACAGAAAACAAAGAACAATAAACAGAAAGGCTTCAAAAAATGGTCAAAAACCCATCACTGAAAATCCAAAGCCATGGTGAAAGTTTGCTCCTTTCCCTTGAAATTTTTTTCCTTTGTAGCTCAAGTAAACAAATTTCATCTTCTTCTTGAAGCCCATGTGCAAACCCAGGAAGCAAATTACTATGCACATTATCATTCAATTCCCCGAGAACCAAGCAATGTTTAGCTTCCAATGAAACTCAATCTCTTCTCATAATTTGGTCTTGCTTTTGCAGACTTGACTCTTGACCTTCAAGTTGGGAAACCCAATAGTCAATTGGCATTCAGATTCAGCAACAGCATGCTTCTTGATAAACCCCAAGAACGTAATCCTCCCTGGAATGCTTGACTTTGTTTCAATAACAAATTCGCCACTCAATGCATCAGTGACCAAATTGCTCATCTTTGACGCCAGCCGATGCGCCTGCATAGTCAGCCTCGCCGGCAGCGTACTATTAGCCCTCGCCGGAATATCACCGGGATAAAGATCAGCATCTCCAACCTGAGCTCCTCGATACAGCAGTAAACTCTTGCCTGTCCCATGCTTGAAACTAGCATGGTTCCGATTCTCTATTAGGATTACAAGATCAACGGTGATGTTGAGCTCGATCTTGACCGCCGGGAATGAGAGACGTTGAGCCACGCCGTCGACGCTGGCGGAGACGACCGAGGTTCTCGGCTGTTTGGCTTTGAAAACGGTTAAGGCAAGTATGAGGCAGATAATGAAGACTAGAAGAATCAAAAACAGGAAAACTCCGATTGCGATGAGACACGGGCGCTTTCGCTTGTTGGGTTTGTTGTCTGTGCCAGTTTCTGTCATGGTTGATCGATCAACGTTTGAAACCTGAGAAAGCAGTTAAAGAAAGTGAGGGAGGAAGAGTGAGTTTTCTAAGGTCTAGAATAGAAGATGGACAACAACGTTCAATACTTCAAATAGAAACAAGGTTTTCTAGGTGGTTGGGGGATTCAAATGGGGCATATGGTGATTTATTGCGCAATTAAATGGTCAGCTAACCTGATTTCTAAACTGACAACTACGTTAGGTTTGCTATTTTTTCCAGCCAGAAAACCGATTTCTTATTATGGGGGTTTTGTCACACACTCACACGGTCACATCCACAAGAAAAAGTTCTACAGAAGCAGGAACAGATATTTTTTTATGTTTTGAGCAAATTTCTGAAACGAATACTCAACTCCAACGCATCCTTCATAACGGAGACTAATTTAGTTCAATGATATTTCTCTCTAAAAAAGTAAATTAGAATTATTATTAATGGGGTGATTATATAAAGAATTTTAGGTCGAGCATAAAGGGAAAGGAGTAAAGGGTCGTTGTGCCCCATGTCGAAGGGAGCAGCAAATGCATGGCATGCATGTTGCAGTATGGGGTTGGCACAAAGTAAAGTAGAAGAGTATTGTGGGGTTTTAGTATTTTGTTCTATTGGGACTTGGGAGGAGGAAAGCATGTGAGGCCAGATTCACGGTTCACACTTCACGGTCTTTGATAGAAAGTGACTTCCCAACACGGCTTTGACTCTGAGAGAGACAAAAGAGGTGATTCTGCACGACACGGTTCTGCATTTTTGCCTCTTATCTCTTTAAAGTAATTTTTCGAATACTTTGTAATAAAATTATTTTATGAGTAAAACATCAATTCATCAACACTTTAGTTTTCCTTGAAGAAATTCTTCTTACATTCAAGTGTTTAAGAAGCATATATTATGCATCAATACCCATGCACAATAGAACATACATAGAGATGTTGAACATCTCAATGATTTTGCAAAAATTTAAGTGGAAGTGAGAACCTTCATTGGAAAAGATGAAGATTACAACAGTACGGGCAAATCATCGAAGCTTGTGGACATTACCGGATTAGTGTTAACTAAGAGCAAGTTCACTCATTGAGGTCAATATTATTCACTGATTTTTCTCTTTTATTTCCACAATTTAGGTTACTGAATCAGATAATGTTCATAAAATGTTATTTTCATAAAGAGGAACTGACGAAGGGAAAAGTGAGGCTATCAGAAACTATTTATATCGCGTTACTCGTTAGGGTTCCTGACTTATAGCCAAAACGACGTCGTTTTGGTATCTTTGGTTTTTTTTCGGTTCGATTCAGTTCGGTTTTTTCATTTCAGTTGGTGTTTTTCGGCTCGGTTTTTTTTGGTTTTCGATTTCCCGAACCCACCCCTACTTGAATCGGGTGACTTCTCCATCTAACTCTGTTTGTATCCACACTGAGATGCCATGATTTCTCTTCTTGAGCTCATGTGCATAGCTCTCCAATAGGTGGTACTGATCCTCGATCTGACTCCCTTGTTAACAAGACCCAACCCAAGCTTCACCCGGAAACCCGGATAAGAGCCTGTGGGGCCCACTTTAAGTGAAATCCTATTGAAAAATCGGCAGAACCTCCCCTAAAATAGGCTACCCAGAATTTCACAAAACCTTGACATGAATAGTAATAAGTTCCTACTCAGATACACATTCCAATATTTACATTCCACGTGTATAAGTTACATTCAGGAAGTACGAAATCCACCCTAACTTCAATTATGGTTATAGATTCTCAAGCATTAACATTCTCCAAGTTAAAAGGTTATCAGAGCAGTGCTACATAACTAAGCCGATATCAAACAAGGTAGGTTAAGTATTAACCTACGGTCAAAACGGAAGCATTGATTCATATGCCTCGAGTTCCTGGACGCGATCTCGACAAATATGAAATCTGGGCATTTGAAACCAAAGGGCTTAGGGGAAAAGCATTTAAAAACCGTTAGAGTGAGTGGATGAAACTAAAATAAATTATGAAATCAATGCTTGAATGCTTTCCCATTTTCTCGTTAATAAATTCTCGTTAATAAATTGGCAGGATATAATTAACCTCAATAAGAAATTAATCTAAAAGACAAAGCTTAATCCTTCGGAAATTAATACTCGTTACTCAAAATAAATTTCCTCTAACAACCAATTCTTCAATTTAGGATTCAATTCTCGAATTTCGGAATTCCTTACAATGTCAATGCCCTCAAAACTCTTTAACAACTCAACCGATTTTTATTTCGATTCCTCAACCATAATTTAACCACCAAATTATAAAATAATTCCTTCCCAAAATTTCCAAGTTCTCTCTTAATTTTCTTTTTCAATCCACAATCACTTCTCCAACTTTCCAACACATTAATTCAATGCGAAACTATAACCAAGAACATTTAACCAAGAGTTTTGGACCATAAAAAAATTTAGAAATCAAAACCAACACCAAATTATTTCACCAATAGATTTAACCTATAAAATTATAATCCACAATACTCAAAACAACCACCTCCAACATCAAAATTCCAAGGAATCTCACTATCCAAACAACTTCAAGTCTAACACAAAACTCAAAGATTAAATCCAATTCCGGTCGACCCATTTAGCTCAAAATCATCTCCACAACACACCCAACAATTTCTATACCTGCAACAACAACCAAATTCAAGCAGAAATAGCCGGAAAAATCAAACCCCAAATCAAGAACTCGTCTGCTACTATTCACGATCTCCTTCACCGTCAATTCTCCCTCCACAGGGCAACACAAGCTGCAAGAAGTTAGGGATGAGGATTAGTGTTGCCCCAGCAACCAAAACCCCAAAGGAATCCGGCCGGAAACCGCTGGAAAACAGAGGATCGGAACCAAACTCCAGTTTTCCCCATTTCTGCAATTCTCTTCGAAACTCAAAAACCCATGATACCCAAGGTGAAAAACTTACATATCTAGGAAAAGGAGGGAGAGAGGATCATGCCATGGTGAGCGGTGAGCGCTGGGGTGGCCGGACGGCGTCGAATTAGCTGGAAGAAGCTCAACGGCGAAAAGAAGAAGAAAAGGGGGGGTCGGGCCTGTCCCGATTTGGGGCTGCTTGACTTTCTCTCTCCTCCTTCCCAACAATAGAAACTTATTTAAAACAACAACTAGGAATAGTAACTTTCCTTTTTTGTCAAAACTTTCCGGTAAAAACTCCAATTAACACAAACTACGTATCCACGAACTAGATTTTTCGTATACTACGGCATTCTTAAGAAAATTCCCAACTTAACAGACAAAATAGAAAGTCAACTCCTCGATCAAAACCGGTAAATGTAACTAGTAGAAATTTTAAGGTACGGGGCATTACACTTGTGCCATCTTCTTTGCTTTCAACGTTGCTCTGTAGCACATTTGGTAGTCCACCTCCATGCCAAAATCCTTGTTTATGGCATTTTTGAATTCCTTCTCTTGTCCAGTCAGGATCACTCATCAAGAAGTTCTGGTATTCAGCAGCTATAAATGGTGCATGCATGTGGTACACCTTCTTCCCAATTGTACAACAATTGTGCTGTAGATTGATGCTCCTAATGTAGATTGTTGGGTTGCCTAAGTCGGTTATGGAGTCATATATCCTCCATGGACAATTTGGTGAGGTATAACACTTAGCACACACCTGCATTGATATTTTTATAAACCAAGTCAGTAAAGCCCTAATTCATTGTTCATAAACCATTAAGCAACCAAATTAGGGAAAACAACATACCTTGTGTCTTGTGTTGGTGGGAAACCTAAGTTCCTTCTTTGTCAAGACAGAGTGCTTCCTAATGGCCTATTTCAAAACGTTGGAGTTTGCAAACTCCATCCCCAATTCAAAGGTTGGCTTCTTCATATCTTCCTTATCCTTGAACTCCCTTCACTCATTGTACCTTCTTCTACACTGAACTGGAAACCTCCCTCTATCCTCTCCTTCATCATCTAAAGATCCATGCAAGCTCCTTAACCCATCAAATTCATTCCCATCATTAGATGAAATTATACCATCAAATCCCATATCATCCCATTCGTTCACCCTACTGGGATCACCATCCATATTGTGCTCAAAGTCAACATCATCATCTTCTTCATTTAGATCATAGTCTGAATCCACAATGTCGTCGAAGTTAGGGTCATTTGAGTCTGTAGAGCTATCAGATTACAAATCAAATTGAGCTGGCCTCCTTGAACTTTCCCCTCCACTCCTGGTTGAGTATCTCTTTTCCACAGCTTTCTTAACTCTCTTCTTTTTCTTTTGTGGCTCTACAGCTTCTTCTACAATAACTAGTCTATTTCCTTTGTCTACATTTCTCCCTTGTCTACTTGCTTCTTCACCATCTAGCCCAGTCTCATTCTATCCATCCATATCAGCTTCATGTCCTCCATTGCCATCTAGAACTGGCCCATCCCCATGACCTTTCATACTTGGCCAATCACCATGACCCTTCATACTTGGCCCATTCCCATGACCTTCCATATCAGGCCCATGCCCATGACCTTCCGTACTTGGCCCATCCTCATTACCTTCCACTTCAGGCCTATCCAAATCAATTACAACCTCAGGCACAAATTAAGGAATCCAGTCTTCTTCACCAGAGTCATCTCCTTCATCAGGCCCAACTTCCCCTTCTTCAATATCATCAATCCACCAATCCATAAACTTAGTATGATCCAGCCCTTCCTCAAAAACCCCTATATCCTATTCTGTAAACACCCTTCTTGCAGATTCACACACTATGAAAAGCTCCAGCTCTTTGGTCTTTAGGGGGACAAATTTACACATGTCTAATGCCTCCTTATCATTTGATATAGACAGAAACCCACTCCCATCTTCACTACCTGGTATCCTGAACAAGAATTACAGAGGATGGTGTTGATATCTAATGTCATAGGCCTAGTACACTAACCCTATAAATGAGACCTTGTCTGGGTCTACTCCAACAACATATAAGACATCCCCTCCTCTATACTGTTTATTTAACCCCTTTTCACTATGAAATCTACCTCCATGATAGATTTTCATTGTGAAGAGACTTGGATCTGCAGCAATCAAATTAGGGGAAAAAAATTAATCGATCAATATCATATACTTTCAAACAACCATTAAGCACAACCATTGAACCACACTTTACAGTTATGATGCCACCAACCCCGTCAACTAAACCCTGAACCTAAACGACCCCATTCATTTAAGTCCAAACGCCCATCCCAAACCTGCATGGATTTTTAATTTTTCACCAACCCAGTTGAAATGTTAAGTTCCAATTCATTTATTCATCATCAACCACTAATACCCGACAACAAACAAATCAATACAAAAATGCAGTTGATGCCAAAAACCCCAAACTCACATTAGACAAAACCCTAGAAACCCCCAAATTCCTCTGTAGATAATACCCTAGAAACCTTAACTTTTTCGGCCAATTTTGACACCATTCTATTCCACCCTAGTAAAAGGGAAGGGTTAATAGCACCTTTTACCTGGATACTATTGTGCTTCCCCATCCACACAAAAATATCTCTACACTTCACCCATGCTTAGATTCTTGTAGAGAATCAAATCCCCTATCTCTAATGTTTCAAAAATCAGAGAATCTGTAAGAGAATATTGCTACCCCTTTAGAGAGAGAGAGAGAGAGGGAAAGTTTTCAGTTTTTCCAAATTGGGGATAACGGGTAATAGGATAGGACTAAGGGTTTAGTTTAGGTGAATGGACCAGACTACCCTTCAAAATTTGAATTCTGACAAGCTCTGTAACAGAGCTAACGGCACCAGGTACCGATCTTCGGTTGGGATCAAAACCTCAGGTACCGTTTTGATATTTTTTGAACGTGAGGTACTGAAAGTTAGAATGGGGAAAAGATTAGGTACTATACAGACGATTTTCCCAAACAAAAGAAAAAAAGAAACTACCTTCCCCTCTGTCGCCCCAAAAACCTAATATCCCGAACGCATTAAAAGTTTGAAACCCTCTCTTGCCCCCAAAACCTAATATCCCATTTCTATCATAATCAAATTCCACAATCCCCTTCATTATTCGATTCTCTGCTTTTATGGATTTCGGTCGATTCAATTTCAATCGAATCTGGAAGAAGGGGTTTGAAGCTCTCGATGGTGAGACTAGAGACGTTGTATTCGTCAGGAGAGTCTTGAGATCAAGATTGAGCCAAGGAGCACAAGAAGAAGAAGTAGAAGTAGAAGCACCTTTGACCCATGCTGAGGCCTCCCGTGGTGCCACCATACTCAGAGCCTTGCCGGAGCACGACAACGTGATATCCTATATCACAAGCGGCGAGGTAGGGCCCGATTTTTACTGGGTGGTGGAATTATTTGATAAGAATATGTTCGATTTCATCTACGGACATCCTCACGAAGTGAACATGTCGATTATTCACATCATCATGCGTGCTTTGCTGCTGGAGGTGGAACATCTCCACGCGCATGGAGTAGTCCACCGCGATTTGAAGCCTACAAACGTGCTTATCAATCAAGTCACGGCTGATGTGAAGATAGGAGGCTTTGAGCAGGCCAGACGTACCGCTGGTTTTCCGGCTCCCCACCCGGAAGATGCTTACTCGCCGGTGCGTTGCACTAGCACATGGTACACGGCACCTGCAATGGTGGATCCAGGATTCAATTGTTGTCTAGGCTAATTAGAAGTGCACAATTTAAATTTTTTTGAGGTTTGGAACCCAGTGAGAGGCTCATCCTCACGGCTTTATTATTTTCAATCAAAACATACAACGGAGGGGACATAAAACCAAACCCCGTAAATTAAAAACTACAAGCATACATTTGTTGTAAAACAACAATAAATTAACTAAATCGTACCCTCCGAGGCCCACTCACTTCAAACTCAGCAATCACAGAATCATTATCAATGCTATCGGCAAATTGTTTTTCGATGTGGAGAACCATCAAATCATCAAAAAACTCATCTTCCATCTTATTTCAAAGTTTGTTTTCTATGATGGTCATAGATGAAAATGCTCTCTCTGTTGTTGCTGTAGAAACTGGCAGAGTCAGCACAAGACAAATCAATCTATATATCATAGGAAATAATGCTGACTTTCTTGATTCAACTAACCATCGACACAAATCAGACAGAGTAGATGTGTTGGAAAATCTTAGATCCTTCTGAATATTTGCTAGAAAAAAACCACACTTCATATCTAGAGCAAGCATATCATATGATGTAAAATCATGACGATAAAACCTCAAAGCAAGATTGCAAACATCTTCACATTTAAATGATCGAAAATTATCCCATGGATCAAATGTAGCACTAAGAATAAGGAGCTCCAACGAATTATCTATAAATCTACTATCCAACTCTGCCAACTGAAAGTCTATCACAGCATTAAGTGTATTGACTCGATAATAATGCTCGATCATTTGTAATATTTTGTTCACAAGCCCTTGTACTTTTCTTGTAAGGAGCAAACATCTAGCATAATAATATCATACTGACAACAAAATGATTCAACCCTCATAATCAAATCATCCCAACCATCTTCTCTCATATCTTGAAGTTTTGATTTTGTTATTGAAAGAAAATTAAGAGCATTGAAGATGTCTATGGCTTTTTTTTGCAATGACTGAAAAAGAAAATCAGTAATCTTCATGATATCATGCATCAAAAGCAAGCAAAACACAAAATCAAAACACTTCATTGCATTACCTACGCTCTTTGCTTCTCCTTGTACTTTATTTGGTCCATTTGCAACCAAATCTGCAAGAGTTGTTTGGGTAGCTGCAAATAACTTAATCAAACTTGAAATAGAAACTTGAAATAGAGCGAAGATGTGAACCCCAACGAGTAGCCCCTGCTCGTTGCAAAGTGCAAGTCTGATTAGCATCTCTACTAGTCTCAAGTGCTCCAGCAGCCACTAAATCTGCAATTTCTTCTTCTCTGATAACTCTCAAAGCTGAATGTATTTTTGCAGAAGAATCAACAAAATTTACAATCAAACTTAGAGTTGAAAAGAATTCCCAAATATCATGCATCCCTTTAGCTGCAGCATTTAAAGTCAATTGTAAGCGATGAGCAAAACAATGAACATAATATACATATGGACACTCTTCTATGGCCCGACCATGGATATTTGGGCTTGTGGCTGCATTTTAGGTAAATCCTAATTCTAAATTTAGTTAAAGTTTTTTGATGACATGTTTAGGGCGGTGAAATGGTGCTTAATTATTTAATAAACATGCAGCTGAAATGGTTTTGGGTGGACCCATCTTTAGTGGCAATTCAGAGGCTAACCAGCTCTTCATTATCTTCAGGTATTAAGGGTGTGGTAACCTAGGGTATTTTAGAATGAGTATCTAGTCTATAAGAGGGATCTATAAGAAGGTTAATGTACTCGAAGTGATCTCTGCCTTATCTCTTCTGTTTTTTATATTCCTACTCTGTTAACTGATAGGGTCTTAGTCCTACTAGTTGCTTAATGTTATCTGTTAATAGTGAGCTAGGAGCTCCCCCCAAGGAAGAGTTGGCTGGCCTGCCTGTGTTACCTGAATGGCATCGACCATACCCTGCACGGAACTTGGGGAATCTCGTCCCACCAGAAGTTTTGCCACTGCTCTTGGTGATTATACTCAACCCTAGAGCTTTTTCATAATGGATCTTTGTGAATTTTGTGGTCTAATGTTTCAATATCTGACAGAGAATGCTCAGCATCAATCCAGCTAACAGGATTTCTGCTCAAGAGTGCCTGGATGATCTGTTCTTTTTCCCACAAGAATAGGAGCATCAACCTTGATAGGTAGTGGTTTCGATTGTTCTGTTTTTGGCTTAGACAATATTGAAAGAGATTGTTTAACCTATACAATGCATTATAATTACCAAGTGATGGAATACTTGTTTCTGCTGTATGTTATTGTTGCATTTGAATCATAACATGTTAATCCGGTTTTCTCAACAGTGTACTTATATAGTAGAGTAACTCTTATATTCATATACCGGCCATATATTAATTTTTAGTGCGAGAACCATTGTCTTAGAAATATGAATAAATGTCTGGAGTGTGTCTATCTAATCTGCTCGTGTGAGATGAATGAGTCAGTGTGTGTATAACATTTCCCTTAGATGCTGAAACAAGTAGGCTGTTTTCACTGAAATTAGATTGTCACGGGTACTCTAGATTTTTGTCATTTTACTCCGATGTCATAGCGATAGTAACTTGTACAATGAAAGGCAATTCCTGGAAAGTATCCAGATTACCAGTGATAGTCTAGATTGTTGTCGTTTTACTCCATGCCAAGCTACAGTAACTTGTATTACAAAATCAATGGCAATTCCTGGGTGTTGTCAGAATCTTCTTGCGATACAGATTATTTATATTTTACAGTTTTTACTTGTAAACCAGATACGTTACTGTTGTTTTGGTAGGTGAAGAATTCAGAATGTTGTATATTGTATTTTTATGTGTGTTTTTTATTGACATTTGAAGGTTATGAAGTGTTTGATCTGCTAATCTAGTATTATTGTCATATTATATAATACCTTTTCGTAGTAGAACTTTTACTAATGTGGTTTTCATTTTATTTAATTCAGGAGGAAGCTATATATGATCTCCGAGTTACACAGAGTTCAGTGTCTTTCAAAAGTGGCTTGTTGTCTCCCAGTAAATTTAGTTCTCTGCTATAAAAATCTAAGACATTTGTCATGTTAGACTATTTTGTTGCGGTACTAATTATCTGTGTAGTTCTGTTAGTTTTAGTCATGGATGAGAGTTCGAGTTATGGATGATGCATTTTTCCCACTGCTATTCGTCTAGTTGAGATTAGTTATAAACACCTCTGGAATGAGATTAGTTACGTAGTTTGTCCGTTTACTTTGATGACAAGGCTAGCAACTTTGGTTTGCAATGCAGGCACAGTTTCGGGATTTCTTTAAATATATATTTCCATTTATGGTTTTGTCTGTTTTTCTATTTGATAAGTCTTACTCATTTGTGTGGTTTTTTGGGTATTTACCAATAACCATTGCAATCGAACCTCCAAGTATTGTTATTCGACTACAATATCTAACAATTTCACATATATCAAGTTGTGAAGTTGGGTTTCGAACTGGAACTCTTGTTGACAATATTGTCTTCTGCACATTATGATGGATGAATGTGTTTCGTTCTTCTAGAACCAATGTATTGTGTTTGACAGTGTTTAGCCTTTAACGAGAGGTCTAATCCTCCTAGAGAAGTACGGGTTGAGATTGGGAGAGGTCCGTCAGCTGATTGTCTGATAGATCAAGCAAGTAGAGGTTGGCGAGTTGACCCAAAGCAGCAGGTATATATTATTCCAGATAAGTTGTTTGAATTCAGAGCCCTGAGAAGAACCAAATCAAAGTTTGTTTAAAATTGGAAAACGAAACACTTACAAATAATGATCATTATTAGTAATCCAACTTTCTTTCAAGAAGGTTAGCTGTTCAATATCTCCCAACGGATCTGGAATACTACCACTGAAGCTGCAGCCAGCTAGGTTCCTAAAATAAGACGGTCATATACTAATTCAACAATAAAAGCTGTATATTGGCACTGCGTACACAAAGTTCGAAAGGGCTTGTTTATGTGTTCTTACAGGGTATTTAACTTTACGAGAAATGATATTTGTAGAGAGATTTGACATGTGATGCCAGGGTTAAATGACACGTCGCTGCACAATGTTTAAGTTTCAGCATAACGGTCCCAAGCTAGATTGAGTGATATTATCCATTAAAATGCTTACGAGCGGTAACATGTTACATATTGTTCTTTAATTTGTAGGCATAATGCTGGTAAAAGGGACTACTTTTATCATACTCACAAAGACGTTAGTTCATCGAGTTGCCCAGTACAGCCAGTGGAAAGTTGCCCTATGAGCCCCATGGCTGATAAACTCCTGCACACAAAACCAGATAAGCAGCAATAAGTAAAACAGTTGCTTAAAAAGAAAGCGATCGATTAGTGCCTTCATGACGGGGATCAATCGTATCAAATTCCAAAGGTAGAAAAGTAACTACTCGCAATTCAGTCACCCTTGCATCAGTGCAGTTGACTCCTTCCCATGGCACACCGCAGGGATCATCGGAATGTTCCCAGCTAGATGGTGTGTGTTTTCCATGAATCTCTCAAGATCTTCATCACCTTAGCTGGATCAACACTAATAAATCATCATCTTTTAGTCATATATACTAGAAAATGTCCACACACCCGATGGGTGTGAGAGTAGTGGGGAGTTATAATTCTGAGAGTGGAGAGTTTAAAATAGTTATTTTCTTTTATGTTGTTTTTTTATTGTTTTATTTTGCTTTTTACATTTTTATCCCTAATGTTAAAATGTAATCCATGATATTTTAATATTTGAGGGTTATAAAGGTAAAAAAAAATCAGTTTTGGCTAACAACACCTCTTCTTTTAATAATAGTATAGATGTGTAAGATATTTCATTTTACAATCTGCCAAAGCTATGATAAATTTGAATCAGACTCATTCACATGATATGGCAAAATCATTGCCTACTTGACATAAGAATAGTAACACAAACTATGCCTAAATTTCCCATTGATTAGGATATGAATATATGAATAATAAGCATCGACATTTGTAGATTTTACCGTCGTTTTGGTCCTTAAGAGAGGAGATCACATAAATCCCTGCAGAGTATAAAGCAAGAAAGAGCAGCAATCTCATAGTTGCCATGGTAGTAGCTGAATATAACTCGATCAAAAGCACGCAGCAAGTGCAGCCCTTGATTTTAAATGAGGACTTGAGTAAATGCATGATGTACATTACTATATATCACAGGCAACTTATTAGTAAAGAATGATTATTTTCTGAACAAGGAATGCGGATAGTCAGTTTGGTATGAACAAAGTAAACTGTGTAATTCTAAGGTTTCCATCGCCCCCCGCGCAATCAAAATGGCTAAGCAAATAGTACGAACATGTATTTAGATTGAGTACAAGTACAAACTATAAACAACAGCTAGCTCTCACAAAACCTTGAGTTTAACAAAATTAATATAGGGAGGGCAATCCCAAGTAAACATGTTCAGAATATGTCATCTCTACAAGACTTCCTCTTGCAAGTTTGGTAAAGCCTCTATATAGGCTGATACTCGACACTCAGTAAGTGAACTTGCTTCAAATGAGGAGTAAAATTGAAGGAAAAAGTTTTATCGCAGGCGCAAACGGGGGAGTTATGAAGATGGTAAACTTGTGTGGAGAGCAAAAATTGTATTTCATGGATTTGCATATGGGGTGAATAATTATGACTTGTGTTGCATCCAGTCTAAATCACCCAAATTTGTAATCGGCAAAGTTATTAATTGTGAAGAGTATACCATGCTATTTGAAGGAGAGTCTATTGATGTAGGTTCGAGCCACAGTGTTAGGAAGCAAGTGGAGCTTGTTCAAGTTTCAGAGTGATATTGAAGAGAAGCAACTTCAGTTCTACAAGGTTGCTTTGTATGGAGAATTTCAGTCACTTCGTCAGAATCATCTAATTTTGATTAAGTCGTTCCTGTTTGTAAGTTCAAGCTTGGCTTGGGCTTGATTGATATTCCCAATTAGTACCCTAGGAGACATTCGGAGGAAATTTGTACCTTAGAAATTTTGGTTAATTTAAGCCAAGGTGAAGATTGTTGGTTTGTGGTTTAAATTAATAAGCTCATCAATTATCTTTTGGATTAAGCCCATAATTACCTCCGAATGTCTCCTAGAGTACTAATTGACTCATGTATATATAACTATATGATTTTTGTCACCAATTAAGGTGTGAGAGAAAAGAAGTAGCCACAGTTTGAGTTCTACAGAAACGTTACCTTTTGTTGCTTTTGTTCTTGTGAGCAACAATATATATTTGAGATAATGGTTTTTCTATTTGATGTTTCTCTTTCTGTGAATGTATTCAGGTGTAATTGGGATTTGGGTTTAAGTATTAAACACCTTATAATCTCCTTTTAATATTAGTGAAATCTTCTTACCGTTTCCGCCCATGGATGTAACTCTTTAACTTTGGGGAGATGAACCACGTAAATCCTTGGTCTTCTTGATTTTTCTATTAATTTATCTTTTTCATAATAAATCATAACTTGAATGCTGCAGGATGCTTTTAGAGAATATCAGTGTGATGACAGAGTTTAAGCCGAGCTTGAAGGAAAGCATAAAAATTCTGCCCAATTAGGCAGTGCAGAGTCAAGGAGTATGATCTTGTTTTCTAAGAGAGGCGAGAAATGCATGTCGTGCACATATAGCTAATAATTCGCGTAACGAAGTATAGTGGGGAGCATACTTATCTTATGTATTATGATCTTAATTTTATAGCTTTTTTGTTGTTACAAAGTACTGAAACAGAGAGGAGACTCTTGCTCTTTGGGAAGTAATATTTGTAGTCAATCATTAGAATTGGTTTTCGTGTTTAAGTAGCAAAGAAGCAATTATGTACAAGTGTATCTACAAACAATTTTAAATCTTACTAAAAGATAAAAGAAATAGAAAATAAGAAGCAGTGCTAAATTCTAAGTCGGTCAATTAGTAGCTGCCATAATCATCTGCACTTGTGCTTCCAACAGTTTTTTCGCTTGAATTTGATAGCAATTGCAAGAGCTGATGGAGTAGGCTAGATTAGTGAAGAGTTTCAATTGAAACCGTCTCAAACTCTAAACTAACAGACTATATATTGATATAACATCAACCGTCTCATAGTATCAACATTATTACTAAATACAAGGATATAAGATTATAGAAACAGCTCAGTACTAATATTAACCAGCAAGGAATCTACTTAGCCGATCTGGCCCTATGCCAATGTCTACAAATAAATCAAAACCAAAAAGGATTTCAACCCAGAAGAAGAACATGAGGGCTTAGATGACTGGTGATGAGCATTTCAGTCAATTACCTAGCGCAAGAAGACGAGCATATCCCATATAAAACCCAGAAAAGAAGAAAAAAGGTTTATAATTTAGTCTTGTACGTACACACTTTTCCGATGGTGTTGTTTCTGACATAGACATTGATATCGCATGAGGTGGTCGAGACCACATGAACCTTAAAGATACCCAAGATAGAGACTTTGCCGGAGATTTTGGCTACAGTGTCGAGCGGGATCGTACCGGCGACCACATCAGGTAAAAGCTCTTGTGTTTTTCCGAGGAACCGGTCGCCCATAACGGTGAGGGTAATATCCAAGGGCTTGGTCTGATCCGCGGAAATCTTTCCGGCTCCGATTGGGACCTGGCCCACCAGCTCACCCCTGTAGTTCAACGACGCGGTGCTGTTGGTGTACTTGACTCCCACCTTGTTCGGGTTCTTCAACGTCAAGTGCACGTCGAGAGTGATATTCACGTCGACGCTGAATTTGTTGACGTTAAAGTCCGCTTGCAAGTTCCTCAAAACGACTGAGTTCACCGTTATTTCCGGGTCCTTTGCTTTGAACACCGTCAAACAGAGTACGACCAGAATGAGAACGATCACGACAGTGCCGGCGGTCACCGCAAGGCAGATGTTTCTGCACTTCCGAGAGCGAGGAGGCTCAGAACCGTCAACAGTCTCATAGGCTTTCATGGCTCTTTCTGGCTAACCAGTACTCCAAGTATAAAGATTTTGGATGTCTACATATAAAGGGCATAAGGTTTGGTGTTGGAGGATGCTTCAGAGCAAATGCACCGATAATTTAAGGGCAATTTATTGCTGATTTACCAACTAAATTGGTACTATCAATGTAGACTTTGCCGACTTGTTTGAGCCCACACTAATGTTAGGGATTTGGAAGGCACTAGCCTACTTAGGTTTGATGGCTTTTCCTTTGTTTTTTTAATTGAGATGAATATCTAAGGATAAAATAGGAAGTATCTAGAAAAGAAAATGAGGTGAGAGTGACAATGTGGAAGTTAGAGTATTTAATTATATATCATCGGGGTTGTGACCACTTACCCAATTTTAGCCCAAAAATTGCTCACTTACTCCACCAAGAGTTTGTTAACCTTATTTACCCAATCTAACCTATAGTGACAGACCTTTCAAAAAAAAAAACCTATAGTGACAGTTTTGCCCCCTATTAAACTCTATCCTCTCATTCTCTCTCTCTCTCTCTCTCTCTCTCTCTCTCTCTCTCTCTCTCTCTCTCTCTCTCTCTGTGCCATGGTTGCTCCAGCAGCTTCGGGCCACCACCTCCATCAAGTCTCCACCGCCATCAGAGAAGATAGGAGCACTGCATCCGGATTCGACCTTAACCTCCGAGCGCCGCCGTCACCTCTCTCTATTCTCTCTCTCCCCCAGACTCCCATCTCTCTCTCTCTCTCTCTCTCTCTCTCTCTCTCTGCCATGGCTGCTACGGCACTCCACCTTCTGATTCGGGCCAACAACTCAATCGATCTGGCAGATTCTGGGCCATCTCGTCTCTGTTTCTCGATCCGGATATTGGCCGGGTCTTAATTGGGGAACCCACGGCGACGAAGACATAAGGTGGTTGAGGTTGAGGTCGGTGGTCCGGTCCCATCAACCTTGTTTCGCCAACTCTTCCCATCTCGACGAAGACGATGACGATCCAACTCCGCTCCCCGACCAATCCTGCACCCGCCTCACACTCCGGTGGGTGCCCAGAGCAATTTCTGGGTGCCCATATCACTTTTTTTTTTCGTATACTGTGAGCTCCGAGAATGGGAAAGGGAAAAAAAAGTGAACATGTACAATTGAACATATAAATTGATCAATTGTGTCTTTAGTGTATTCATTTTGGTTCACTTGAGGGCAATAATATGATTATTGGAGGGCAATAATATGATTATTAGGAGGCAATAATATGATTATTGGGGGGGGGCAATAATATGATTATAAATTGATCAATTGTGTCTGAAGTGTATTCATTTTGATTTTGGGAGTTTATACCATTCACTGGACGGCAATCATATGATTATTGGAGGCAATAATATGATTTTTGGGAGGCAATACTGGGGGGCAATAATATGATTACTGAGGGCAATAATAGCCGGATTTCGGTCATCGGTTGCAGGATTCCGGTCACCGGAGGCGGCTGCCGACCACTGGTCACCGGAGTCCGACAAGGTGGAGGATGACTTCTCCCTCTAAGTGAGAAAGAAGGAAAGGGCAAAAAAGTCCCCAAAATAAATAAAAAAGAATTAATTGGGTAATAGGGAAATAATCCCTTAGAGTGTTTTGGGTAAATGGGGTTAAACAACTCTTAATGGAGCAAGTGGGCAATTTTTAAGCTGAAATTGAGTGAATGATCATTTTCCCTATATCCATTTGATTGCTTTTAATTATTTTTTTCTTAGAATAAAAAATAAATTTATTCAATAGATGATCTCACTTGGTCGTGGCTCTACGGTTGGGGATCCGGCTGTTTGTCGTGTTCCCATGGGAGGTCACGAACAATAGTCTCTCAGCAGGGTTGATGGCTCTTTTGCTTGGTTGTGTGGTGTGCGAGCTCCCCTATCAGGAATTCATACTCATCGATCGGCCATCATGAACGGTGGTCTTGTTTAGATGCATGTTGTGGTGGTTTTGTGCTAACCACGATTGCAATGTGGATGATGCAGTTTTGGTGCGGTGCTCGGTGTACGATCAAGATCCGGGATTCATAGTGGTTTTGGATCTAGAGTGATTCGAATTCGGATGTGGGATCAGGACTAGTTGGTGGTGGCTTGGTTAAGCCATGCCAATGAGGTTGAGTTTGTAATCTCTCAATCTTTTTTAGCGGTGTTTGGGCTCGTGGTTTGTAGTCCGTTTTTTTTTTAGCAATTACATGCTGACCATTAGTGGATGTCACATAACGACTTTAAAATCTAAATTTTTTATATATTGAGTTTGTATTTGTTTTTCCGGAGCCAATAGATCATGTGATCAGTTTGAGGGATGGATTTTAATGTGTTTTATTGCTTCATTTGATTGAATATTCAAATTTTTTATTTTAGCTTACACATGTTATACATTTGATAATAGAAAGGTTGCAGAAAAATAAATAGGACTAATTTAAATAGGAACTTCTCTGAATCGCTTACTACAGAGAAAAAATAGTTATAATTTTATTTTACAAGTAGCTAAACATAACTTTGAACGCAATCACTATCTGAAACGCATAGTATAAACTGTTATGAACTTCCCACTGCTAATTAGTCATGTGCTTTATTCTTTTATAATACTTTACGGTAAATTACTGTCTGATGAAAATAGAATTAAAGAAATTAAGAAATTATTAAACAAAATTCATATTGCTTTTCATGATGTTCAAAGTATAAGGAATTTTTTTTCATAGAAAAAGTGCGATTGAGAATTTCTTTATCACGATTTAGGAGATTGTGTATAAGATTTTTTATTTGGAATTGATCTTTTTCATGTTTACCACACCCTATCATGGAGAGCGACCATAATCTTTTTGTTAAGTTATGTGGTTAGGCCATCGGGATCACTTGTTCAAGCTTTGAAAATGGTTTTGGCAATTAACTTTGTGTTTTGTTTTTTGTGGACCTGTGGTTACGTTATGAACAAGTAAACGATAATAGATTAAGCTATTAGAGACTAGATACCGTTTGCATTCAATTCGTTAATGGTAATATATATAGCACTAGGGTTAGCTTAGCTTAATTTCACATAAAAGGTTGAATAACTTAGCCCAATCTAATAAGATTCTCTCGCAGTCAAGATGGCAAAAGAAAGACATCCGCAAAGTCGAAGTGCTCTATATATTTAGTTAAATCAAGTTTGAGCTAGCTGTGTACGTAAAGGTTGAAAACTTTAGTAATCTTCGAAGTGATCAAGTATAAACTTCATTGCATTTGATGTGTCAACATCTGTTTTGCAGGACATGGCTCTTCTTTCGTTCATTCAAATTCTAGACAATGAGATTTAGATTTGTAATTAGGGTGACGATACTTTTTTTTTTCCCTACGCCGATTTGGGCAAGGTTCTGCCGCTTAGCCTTTTGATGTAAGACTAAGATCATAAGAGTTCAGTAATTGACCACTTTAGATAATTTTTTTAGAATCTATCAAACTACCTAAATTTTTTGAGTTGTAAATACCAGTTACCAAACAAAGTAAAAGATTTAACACTAATTCGATAGAAAGTGACACCCCAAGGCCCAAGGAATGACAAATGGAAATGCGACCATGGGCAATACCTAACTCCCGAACCGTTTCGGGATTAAAGTCTTTCTTATTTCTGGCTCCAACGGCAAATTTTAACCCTTTAATTACCAGCCTACATATTTAGCACAATTCATAGCATACAGATTTTTATAAAAAAAATTACCATCCCTAATTCCCTACCATAGTATAAAAGCAAATTACAGACGCAGAATACATCATTTAATCAAGCTCTTCCAGCATCCATGATGAAGCTTTTGCTTAATTATTAACAACAACTGAGTAGTAGTTGAGTCCAATCTACACACTTAGGGTTAGTATCGTTGTTAAGTCCGACGCCTAAAACACTATTAATAGGGTGCAGCGCAAAATGGGCCAAATTTTATTGTACGCATCAATGGCGATATTGACCGGTAAAGACTATCTGACACAGGCGTACACATCTTTCGTACCAAACTGGAACATAGCCTAGGTGCTCCACATATATACTAGAGTAACAAGAGATACTTTGTGCATGCACGTCTTTAATTTGAAGTTTTTCATGTAGTATATGAATATATGGATCAAAACGGAAAAAATAACTACTTTTAGACATAAGGAATATAACTTCTGGCATACTTGTAGGTGGCTCTGAAACGAAGCATAGAGGATGCAAAGAAAGGCTTTCAATCAACTTTCTACTGAAAAGGGGCAAATTTGATGAAGAGATACTTGTCAATATAAATAGCATACGAAAGCGGAGCTCAACAAGCCAGAGATCTAATGAATTCCGCAATGAAAACATAGTGGAAAGGTCAACTGAGATAAACCTGTCTTTTAGTACATGACCCGTTTTTGATGTAAGGCCTAGTTTGGGATTGATTTTGAAACCTTCTTTCGGTCCCAAAAGCGCTTCTGATGGGATTGAGGGTGTTTGGTGAACTCCAAAATTTGTGCTTCTGGGAGAAGCGCTGCTGCCAACAGGAAAACAAAAGCAGCTTTGAGGAGCTTCTTGTTTCAGCTTTTGCGGAAACCAAATGGAGGATGCGGAGGATTTAATGAAACTTTACAGACTACCAAAACTACCCCCTTGATGCTCTCTCAAATTTACATCAAATGTCCTAATTTTCTTTGCTTCAGTTCTAGCGTCTTCCCTCTTCTCTCACTGGGTCTGACCCAAATCACTTCCCTCTTCTTTCACTGGATCTGATCCAAATCTCTTCTCCTAAACAATGTTTGAGTCTTAGATCTATGGTACTTTATTTATATGTTCGAGATATCGTTTATCTCCTTCTCTTTCTCCAATTTTAGAGTTCATATATTTTCCTTCAGTTTCATCGTCTTCAAAAAATTTAGAGAAGAATCACTCCTCTCTAAGAGGTAATTTTTACATGTTTGGGTTGGGTTCTGATTATTTGTTTGCCTCATGGTTAATATAATATTTGTATTTGATGGACATTCATTATTTCATGTTGGATGTCCGTGGTTAATTAGTTGCTAGGTTCTAAAGAATCGATGGTAAAGAAATTGATTTCCATAGTGGACATCATCTTCTTGGACTCAGCCGGCTGGTTTGAACCGTTGGATGGATTGACCCACAGCTCGGCCTCGTCGAACTCGAAGACTCTATCGGAGTTGCGAATCGGGTTGTGGGTTGGGAACATGTAGTTGGGTTTGGATTGGAAGCTGGTCATCCTTGACGCCATTGATGGATTGAAGAGAGGAAATGGGTTAGTTTGGCTTGAACTGATTTATAGCTAAGAAGCTAATTTGTGACTTTAATGGCTGAGATTTTGGCTATGAAAGAAGGTTTGCTTTTGGCTCATCGATTCTCCTCTTCTTTGATTTTTGAATTGGATAATCTTCAAATTGGATAGCTGCAACTTTGTTAGAGAGCATTAGAGAAGTTACAGTTGCTTTTCCGGCATTGGATCAATAGAGATGTTAATTAAGCACAGATCATTTTGCTTGTTTAACTCGCAAGAGGATGCGTCCTCTGGATTGGATTCACAATCCACTATCCTCCTTCCTATTAGTTAGTTGTTTTGCTGTTCGTGTGACCCTTTTCGTAATTACGCCAATCAAAAATATTTTATTTATAACTTATCAAATACTCAGAATTTGTTTTTCATTCTCACAGCACTTCTAAAAATAGTTTACCAAACACTCAGCTGCTTCCCCTCACAACAGATTCAGAAGTGTTTCCCCTCACAGCAGATTCAAAAGTGTTTCTCCTCACAGCACAGCAATCCCAAACTAAGCCTAAATAGTTATTGTTCGATCTAAGCATATTATAATAAGTCATCTTTTTTTTCTTTTTCTTTTTAGAACGCGTCCCACGCCCGAAGCCAAAATAGAAGAACTTGAGGGAGAGTGAGCTCTCTCTGGGCGGACCCTGTCGGCGCTCCCGGCCGCCGTTGTAGATCGGTCTGGGAGAGGATTGCTTTCATGATTTGCACAGCTGTTGTTGGGTTCCAATCTCCACTATTTTCTAAAGGTTGATAGTTGGTAAGGAGAAATGGAGAGTATTTGATTAAAGTTGCAGATCGAACTTGGTGATGTCGAAGGGGTTCAAACTATTCTTGGCAAAGGAGCTACTGTTTGTTTTGGCAATTTTGAATCTTCGACCCCAAAAGAAACTTGGGCGGGTTTGAGTCAAACGACAACCTATGTTTACAAAAAAAATGATAATAATAAATAAACAAAAATGTATAAGATACATAGGTTTTTCATTTCTCAAATTTTGGATTGGGCCGAGCCCACCTATTGGGCCACTGTTATATTTGGATCCGCTCCTGATTGTGCTTGATAATATATTTTGTTCTTTTATTTGCGAGCATAAACTACTTGAACATTACCCACTTTTTTGGGAGGGGGATTGGTTTTTCAATAGTCTTTCAGCCCACCTTAATAGCTAAAAATGTCTTTTTCAATGAGGATTTTATAATAAAAGCTTTCAAATTAACAATTGAGTGTGTTAAAGTCAACTAATTGTTGGTTTAAAAGTCATTATTTAATTAATTAGTACTTATTCTAAGGTCCTTAGTAAAGAGATGTCTTATGTAGTTCAATATTGAATCATCAATTGATAAGGATTGTCAAACTTACGAGTTTGTCATTGTAAACTAGGTAACCCTTTATAATCCATTGTAAACTAAGTAACTTTTTATAGTTTTATTAGGATAAAGTTTGTTGAGTCCAATTAGGAGTTGTAGTCTATAAATACGTCGCAAGAGACTTTTGAATTTATATATACATTTTAGTTTTGGATTTGTGACGAATCAGGGAACGTTGGTAGACTCTACACAACGTTCGAAATAACTTCCTCATTGGGTCGTTGCAAATACTTGGCTCACAAAACTCCAAAATTCAAAATTTTTAGGTGCGAAACCGGAAACGAATCTCCCAATTTTCTTCTTTTTCTAAAACTTACACGTTTACTTACTTGGAAGGAAAGGGAATGATTACGGGGTAAAAACATTCATGCGGTTACTAACACATAAAGCAATCGGAATGATTCCGGGTAAAAGAATTCATGCGTTTACTAACACATGAAGGAATCGGAATATATGTAGGTCCCACCTCCTTATCAGGAATTGATTCCTGAATACTCAAGAATTCGATTACGAAGGGGGGAGATGAGTTTAGGAATCATTCCTCCAGAATCAATACCGATTCCTTTCTTCTCCCATTCTACTTGTCTCCGATTCATGATTATTTTCCATTCCAAGTAAGTAAACGTTAAAAGTCTAAAATTATAATAATTGTCTTTGGCAATTTTTGACAAGTGAGAATTTTCTAGCTTCGTTTTCACGCGCGCCAAAGGGTCAGCGTTTAAATTTCTAGGGTTATTGCAAAAAGCCTAAAACCAATTAACACCACTAAACCCCAAATTCTCCATTGTCGTTCTCACTCTCTCAAACCCAACAATGAGCAAAGGAGCCAAGAGAAAGGCTCGGCCGGCGGCGACGGAGGAGGCCAAAGCCACCACCACACGCGTCAAGGCCTCTCAGCAGCATCAGGAGGCGGAGCCTCAGTACGTGTCGGAGAAGCGCAACCTTCAAGACCTTTGGAAGGCAGCATTCCCGGTTGGGACCGAGTGGGATCAGTTGGACTCGGTCTACAAATACAACTGGGATTTCTCGAATCTCGAGAAGGAATTTAAAGAGTGTAAGTACAAGATTTTGTACATGTTAGTTGTTGGCATTCCCATACAAACCTAGTGAAGTATATCATGACAATTCATCTCTGAAGAAGCTGGAAAAGGGCCTAATACTGATCTCAAATACGTTACAGGTAAATGCATCTCATGAGTCAGCATATGCATTGGGATTGCAATCTGTGTTGCAATCCTTGAGTCAGTCCTAGGTTTTAGGAAGTTTGTTTTTGGGAAGTATCTTTCTATTCTTAAATTTTATTGTGCAAAGATTTTTTTCACCAGTTAAAATCGTCCCATTGAAGACCTAATTGATTTAGGTCTGTTTATTTTAATTGGCAATCTTTTGTTAAAAAGATCTTTCCTAATAGGAATCAATTAGGGTTAGACGCATTGATTGTACACGATTCTTTCTCCATATAATTCTGAAAATATGGTCTAGGTTTAGAGAGCTTTTAATTTGCATATCGTATCAATTTGCATGTGATTGATGCATATATTGTGGGTCTAAACTATCCAATTTAAATAGTGTTTAAGGAAAGGAGTTTAGGAAATCTTATCTGCATTTAGAATTGTTTTGAATACATATCAGATAAAAGATTGTGATTGCATATTGTTTTGAAAAACCTTTCCATGTTTATCTCAATCGGTGTTTAATGTGATTGGATTGAGGGGGAGTCTTTATCTTCTATAAAAGGTTTTGAAACTGCATTATGAGATGTAGAGTTTTCTGATTGAGAATTTTAATTGTGCTGCATAGTCTGCACTCTGCACTAACTGTTTTACAAAACTCTCATTGTTTGTTTGATTGATTGATCATACTGCTTGTTCACTGCATTCATCACTTGCATATGTGATTGAGATCAGTGAGGCTTCAAGGCAAGATTGAATCTGAAGGCGTGTCCAGATTTCTTCATCTATACAGATTGCTTCATAGTTGTTTAGAATAGGTCTTTTACAGTTGTGAGCAAGTTAGCATTGTTGCTAGTCAATGTGGTTGTGTTGAATACCACTACTTGTGATCTGTAACGATTTGATTCATATTGGATTTGATTCTCGTGTTGGCTACGTTAAAAGCCACGCAGTGAAGTTTCCTCAGTGGAGAGGTTTACACTGCGTCAGCAATTCTTGTGTTCTTTTATTTGTGTTGTTGCTTGTTTGAATAACTGTCATTACTCAAACTCTATCAATTTTGTTCCATCCGATAATTACAATTGGCATCAGAGCGGGTTCTAAAGCTTTTTAGTAGATCCGAGGACATGATGGAACATGAATGTGACAGAGCTGCTAGTTCGATAAATTGTCCCCCATATTTTGATGGTGAAGATTACTCGCAATGGAAGATCATGATGAGGTTCAAGCCTAAGAAAAAGGTACAAAATTTTGCTATCTCTTCTGTTAAAATGAAAGATGTGGATGATAGTGATTCTGTGGATTTAGCTTTACTAACCAAAGAGTTTAAAAAATTTCTGAAAAATAAAAACTCTTATGGTAGTACTTCAAAAAGTATATCTGAAGCAAAAAGAGGGTAATTATCTGAAAAACGAATTGACAAAAACCCAAAAGTCAATAATTTTGATAAAGAGAAAAGCGTTGTTGAAAAACCTATACGTTATGAATGTGGTGGTATTGGTCATATCTCTTCTGATTGTGGAAATAGAAAATATAGCTCACGAAATAACAAGGCTCTTAAGTCAACTTGGAGCGACAGTGAGGAAAATTCTCAAACTGAGAATGAAGAAGAGAATATTGCTTTCATCTCCTCACCTTATCATGAGGCATCTGACGATTCCAACAGTAAAGGTAAGATTTTTGATATATCAAATGATGTGACTAATGATAAGTGCAGGGAACTGTATAAAGCTTCAAGAGTGATGTTCAAAAGAAATCTTAAACTTGAGAATGAGATTGAGCAAATCAGAAAAGCAAAGATCAAGGCCGAGTTAAATCTTGAATCATGCAAGGAAAAATGGGAAGGTGAACGCTTTGCTTACACTGACAAAATTGATATTTTGCCGGATAAGATGAATTCCCAAAATTGGGAGGTGGAGCGTATTGAGTTGATTGACAGGATTAAAACCCTTCAGGTTGAAGTTAAAGCCCAATCAAATCTGAATATCTCACTAACCTCTAAAATTGAGAGTTTGCAGGTCAAGCTTGAAGAGTCTCAAGAAAAGTTCAACAAATTCTCAATAGGGTCAGATTTGGTTTCCAAAATGATTGGAATTGGAAAACCACACACCAACAAGAAAAGGTTGCGGCATAAAGGTGCAAAAATCAATCGTTCTAACTTTGTGAAAGGTGTGAGCTCAAGTGTGCACTCAAGCTCATCAAATGACCAAGAAACTCATCCCCCAACTCTTCCTCAAAAGCCTAAATTTGATTCAGCACCTCCACCTCATCAAAGGAGAACTCAGGTAAGTTCTGACAGTCACATCTTTGTGCGTCAGCCTAGGTATGTTCATAACTCAAAAAGTTTCACTCCCACTTGTCATTTCTGCGGAAAATTGGGACACATACGTCCTAGATGTAATATGCTACGCAGGTTCACTCAAAATCAGAGGAAAGCATCAAAAATAGGCTCAACTGCATCGCTGCAAGCAGAGCTGAAAGAGCATCTGAAGTTGATTAGCAGGATTGCAATCCCCAAAGAGCAGAATTTGAAGCAGAAGCAAATCTGGATTAAAAAAGGTTCAAATAATTATTTTTCTGCTCATATGAATAATCTTGATAATATGCTTGAGCTTGCTTTCGTTCCTACGTACTGAACACAAATTGTCTAATTCGTTTACTAGGCCTTTAGACAGAACTCAATTTGAATCACTTAGAAGCACCGTTGGTGGATGCTCTAAGTATTGATACTCTCACTTCACTTGATCCATTTTGCATGCATTCATGTTGTATGTCTTCATGGTAGTATAGGTGCATTATTATTTCCGTTTCTGTATTGTTAGGATCAGTTTCTGGAAATTCAAGATTGTGATTTGTATCCCTAAGTGTCTGACAGATTAATTTGAACTTAGATTGACGAGGGCTCTACTCCTTTTCTTAAATCTGTGTGCAATGAGCTGCTTAGCATGTTTTGAATTTGTTCCTGCATCACTCTGTAATTGTGAGCTTGAACAACATATTCTCTATCACCTGAATCCTCACATGCACACATACTCTAAGTGGTGGTAAGTCATATTTGTTGGTTGGCCTGTTCTCAATACTCTTGTACGGAATATTTCCTTATTTTTGCTGCTCCTTGAAAAAAAAAAAAAAAAAAAAAAAAAAGAATGTTTTATGGAGCATGGCCAGGCTATTGCCAAAGTAAACAGCCCTCGGTCGTGACGAACGATATGAGGATTGGGAAGAAACGGGAATGGTTTGGTCACCCCGGTGGATTATGAGACTATTGACTCGAGTAGATGTGCTCTTTGGGATGTCCTTGTTACATCTAGTACCCTAAAGTCATCTGACTTGGGAGCTGCTAGCTTAATACTCGTTACATGGGTCGTAGTCTTCTTGAGCAAAAATGTTACTTTGTGTGAAAGGCCAAAAGAAAAATTTTAAATCATGCCCTCACGGTGTTATAAGGGGGAATATAATTTACGTGCTTAAATTTGTTTCGTATGTGAGGCTTGGTTTTCAGGTTTCCACAAATATTACACACCCCATCTTGAGATATGTTCACTCTTCACAACAAGAGGTATAGAATACTCGATCACCCTCTATCTTACCTTGTGATTGTCGGAATCAATTCACTCGTGTGAACTTATTTTGTTGCACTCTTGTTTATGATTAAGTGGTATTGCTCTTGTTGGAAAAGCTATGCAAATTAAATCTGTTCTTAGCATTTGGATACAACCCACTCATTGTGTGTTTGCATTTCATCCTTGCATCTCTCACCACATGATCACACTTAGGGGGAGTATTGGTACTTGGGCTATCTTTCTCTGATTGATTCTTCTTGGGCTGGTGTCTATTGCGAAACATCTACTGGTGATCCTCCTTCTACATAGCTTCCGCTACATAAGTTGCATTTGTCATAAAAATGTCAATGTTACATCGCTTTTTTTTTTTTTTGTTCCGTGATGATATCATATATACATATACCAGAGATGGGTCTATCCCGTGGACAAAAACTGTGTAAATGATTTTGGTTTCAGTGGTGAAGCCGATCAGGTCACCGATCAGTCATTGAATAGGTCACTGATTACTGAACATGAGAAGTTCAATGAATTTGGAAATGAAAGTGCGCTTGTATGACATGAAACCAAGCACTAATTGGGAGGCAATCCAATGAATGGATGAGGAAATGGCAATGGCATAGGAAACTTTTATGTTAAAAGGGTGTTATAGTTTACCTGAATCTTCTTTTCAATTTCTTTGCTTCTTTTCTGGTTCCTTTTTATGTTTTTAGTGTGTGTGCAGGTCATATAGTTGAGGAAAGATAGAAGAAGATCACTGTTGACCGAAACAGTTTTTCTGGCTCGCGGATCGGTTCATTTTGAACGGCTAGGGTTCACAGCTCACTTGGAATCAGAAGACGTGCCATACATGGATCAAAAGCCCCAGGAGTCTATTTTTCAATGGAGTTGACAGATAGAAATTCTGAGTTCTAATGAGTCTGCAGTCTCCAGTTGAGTACAGAAAGGTCAGGGCAGAAAACCAGAAAACTGGGCAGCTGAGCCACATAAAGCGCAAAACAGGAGATAATTCCCGGGGTCCAAATGAGACAAGCCTTATATGTATTTGAAGCCCCAGATGTCTACTTCATTCATACCAAAGGGTTTCTGAATGTGACCCCTGTAGCTTCCGGTATTTAGGTTTGAATGGACAAATGACATTCTGTCAGCATTCTGACAGTTTTCTGTATTTTTTTGCTAACTTTGCAGGTCTCTAGTTTTCACATCCCTTGGACTTAGAATTCGCGCCACATATGTACGGAAAGCCCTGAATATGAACTTTCATCTCCAAGTAGGATCTTTGGATTCCGATTCTGAATGGATGATTCTTGCAAGCTCTGGAGTTGGCTGCTGCATTAAATTTTGGAAAATTGGGAAGGCCATGCACATAGAGATTGATAGAAGTGGGAAGATACCAATGTTGAGGTTCTGAGTCCCATGCAGGGAATAAGACAAAGGAATATGATGATATCGGAATGAAATATTTGAAGTATGTACTTTTGTTCCTTGTTGCATGCTCCTCTATTTATTCACTCAAGTACGAGCAGCACAAGAGCTGGTATTCTTGGGTTCATTCACAAGCTGTGTCTACATGTTCGGTTTTATTATGTTGTGCTCTCACTTGTTCATTAACTACAAGCTGAAGGTTGCCTTTGTCATTCCTAGACAAAAAGGGGGAGAATATTGGTGAATTTGATCAACTTGTGCTTTGATTGTTTAAATTTTTTGATATTGATCTTGAAATTGCGTTGACATTCCTATGCCTTATCTTTAACTTGCTTTTTACAAGGTGTGTGTGATAAGTGTTACAGGAATTGCAGGCTTCTTCCCAAGTGAGGATCCTCAAGTACTTGTTGAGGGGGAGTTTGCATTAATTAGATGTGTTTTGTATAGGAATGCCAAAGGGGGAGATTGTAAGTACAAGATTTTGTACATGTTAGTTGTTGGCATTCCCATACAAACCTAGTGAAGTATATCATGACAATTCATCTCTGAAGAAGCTGGAAAAGGGCCTAATACTGATCTCAAATACGTTACAGGTAAATGCATCTCATGAGTCAGCATATGCATTGGGATTGCAATCTGTGTTGCAATCCTTGAGTCAGTCCTAGGTTTTAGGAAGTTTGTTTTTGGGAAGTATCTTTCTATTCTTAAATTTTATTGTGCAAAGATTTTTTTCACCAGTTAAAATCGTCCCATTGAAGACCTAATTGATTTAGGTCTGTTTATTTTAATTGGCAATCTTTTGTTAAAAAGATCTTTCCTAATAGGAATCAATTAGGGTTAGACGCATTGATTGTACACGATTCTTTCTCCATATAATTCTGAAAATATGGTCTAGGTTTAGAGAGCTTTTAATTTGCATATCGTATCAATTTGCATGTGATTGATGCATATATTGTGGGTCTAAACTATCCAATTTAAATAGTGTTTAAGGAAAGGAGTTTAGGAAATCTTATCTGCATTTAGAATTGTTTTGAATACATATCAGATAAAAGATTGTGATTGCATATTGTTTTGAAAAACCTTTCCATGTTTATCTCAATCGGTGTTTAATGTGATTGGATTGAGGGGGAGTCTTTATCTTCTATAAAAGGTTTTGAAACTGCATTATGAGATGTAGAGTTTTCTGATTGAGAATTTTAATTGTGCTGCATAGTCTGCACTCTGCACTAACTGTTTTACAAAACTCTCATTGTTTGTTTGATTGATTGATCATACTGCTTGTTCACTGCATTCATCACTTGCATATGTGATTGAGATCAGTGAGGCTTCAAGGCAAGATTGAATCTGAAGGCGTGTCCAGATTTCTTCATCTATACAGATTGCTTCATAGTTGTTTAGAATAGGTCTTTTACAGTTGTGAGCAAGTTAGCATTGTTGCTAGTCAATGTGGTTGTGTTGAATACCACTACTTGTGATCTGTAACGATTTGATTCATATTGGATTTGATTCTCGTGTTGGCTACGTTAAAAGCCACGCAGTGAAGTTTCCTCAGTGGAGAGGTTTACACTGCGTCAGCAATTCTTGTGTTCTTTTATTTGTGTTGTTGCTTGTTTGAATAACTGTCATTACTCAAACTCTATCAATTTTGTTCCATCCGATAATTACAAAGAGGGTGGAAAGTTGTACGGAATTGGAACGACCAACAAAGTCTACATCCTCGCCGCTACGGAGGCTCCGTCACCGTCGCTACCTGTGCTGATTCCTACGCTGGCGGCGGTCGTGGCGCCTCGGCCGCCTTCGATGGAGATTGGGATTCGATCGGTGCAGAGAGAAGAGGAGATAGTTCCTATGAAGCATCTTCATGATCCCATACATTCCTCTGGAGCTCAGAGAAGGCTGGAATTCGGAAAGAGCGACCAAGTCTGGTTCGAATTTGCCTCAGATTTTCGTGCTGGGATGTACTCAGAGGAAGGCAAGCTTGAAGCAGATGAAGGAGGACCGCTGGATGAAGTTCCAGTACTGTGTGCCTTATATATTGAATCCGAAATACGAAGAAGAGAAGGAGCAGAATACTGTGGTGGAATTTTTCTTCCCACGGGAGCCTCAACTGCCCCTGGGGTGTGAACTCAATTGGGACATGGATGAAGTTGAGGATTTCACTGATAAACTTATAGAGGATGAGGAGTTGAGTGAGGATAAGAAGGAGGCATTCATGGAGTTTTTGAATGAGGAAGTAAAGAATGCTAAGAAGAATAAGAGGGAAGCGAGGAAGAAGAGAATGGAGGACCCCAAGTATCAGGAAGCTAAAACCTATCATGAGAATATGAGGCTTTACAAGATTTACCCAGTACAAATACCAAACACTCCTGTGATAGAGATGAAGTCTCATTATGTCAACTTCTACTACAGGTTTGCCCATGAGATTATTTGAGCTCAGCTCAACTAGAGAAGAAGTGTCATTAACTCATTATATCAAGTTATCAACTACTGCTTGGTGATTGATGAGTTCCAAGTGTGAAAAGATAGACACATTGTCTTATGTAGATCGTTACAGTATGGATGCAACTCAAGGAAATAAACCTGGGAAGACGATGCTACACATGCTTTTCTATTAAAGTCAATTCGCAGGAATTCATTGCCTTTTAAACAGTTCTTTTGTGTTCTATGCTTGAAGCATGAGAGGAGTAGTACCTAATCTGATTTATGGACATAAAATCAGTTGTGTCTCTGTTCATCTGCATAGAATGAGAGATTTGGTCTGATATTTGTCTATTGATATACTGATCACCGCAAAAATTGAAAAACGTCTTCTTTACTACGAATCCTGAGCAAATTCCCTAAATCATTATCCCACTATTTAGTCTCCCTAAAGTTCATTCGGATGATGAATATCGACTTCTCTGGCCTTAAAATGACGTGATTTATTACCATCCAAGGCCACAGAATAGTGGAATCGACTTCTCAGCTAAATATTCTGGTTAAATCAAACATCATTGATCTGGTCATGTATTTCTAGCTTACCATAGAAGCATGTATCTATATATAATTTGTTTAGTCTTATTTGCAGTAATCTCTCTGTTGGAGAGGAAAGATCTCACATTGGAAAAGTGACAAATAAAATAGGGTGTTTCTAAATGTACCCAGCAAACTTCTTAGTATACCCAGCAAATTTATTTGTTTTTAAATATATCTAATTAAACCAATTACTTTCCCAAACTGCCCTTATCTTGTACCCAACAAAAAAACACAACACAACAATGAAACTTCAAAGCGGAGGTACTGTGGCTGTGTCTGGTACAAGTACAACAGATTGGATTTGATTACAAATCTAATTCTGATCAAACCAGAGTAGATAAGAGTGCGAGAGGAAGTTTAGACTTTTTTTTATTTTTTATAAAAAGGTAATCAACTCAGATAGATAGTGTACAAGAAATTAAACATACTTCGATTTCATTTTGGCTTAACAGTAAAAGGCTGCTCCTGCATTCTAATGTGAACCTCATGTCTAACACCTTTTTCGCTGAGTTTTCACCAAGCTATTCAAATCTAAGTAATCCTCATCCATTTCAGGAAATTAGAGAAACTGTTTCAAAAGCTTACTGCTCTCCAAAGAAAACATCGAGGTGTTTTTTCCTCAAAACAAGTGGCAATCTCTTGTCAGCTGGGTGCGCGTCAGCGACAAGGATGTACTAAAAATGTTTTCCACTAAAGAGTGCATCTCCCATCCTTGTTCCTCGAAATCAAGCATCATATATCAACACTGGGCACTCCCAATAAAAAGGAAGTTGGATCCTCGGAGTCAAGTAGAGGCATATACTCTGATTCCCTAACATGAACATTGAAGCAAGCATTCTCTATCTTCATTACACTTTGAAGCATTGTATCCATTTTCGTCTTCATGTCATTACTATCATCCATAAAGGGGACAACTAGGGTCAGTTCATTGTAAATTTTCACGCATAAACTTGCATATGTCCTCAGCAAATTCAACTTCACCATCTGAAATTCGACCAATTGCCAACCGCATCAGCTTTCTAGTCAAATCTGCAAGCCCTAGGAGATAGTCAAAGACATTGATCTGCAAAGGCTCAAGAGACGGATCACTGAGTGGTAGCAAAGTAGCATTCATCTCATCAAGATTCAAAAGAGTCCCGGTCTTGCAGAATTTACAGAAGGTTGCAGCTTCAACGTACTCTTGTATCCCAAGAGAGTATGTCGTAGCTTCCAAAAATCAGTCCCTTGCAGCTCTTTAATCAGCTGGGCCACGAACTGATCCGTCACGGCGGTTTCCTGTGCTTTGGCAAAGCTTACCGCTGCTAGTTCTTCGAAGACAACTAGCCTATTCCAATTGCAGGAATTCTCCCCTTCTCTGTAAATTAGCATATATCCCACAAATTCAATCCATGAGGACATGAAATGAGAGGTTCAAGAGTCATGATTGAAGGACAATACCTAACTCTGGGAAGTTTTCATCGCTGTGTTTCTTTTGCTGGGTGCTAGATAAGGTTAGTTTAGGAAATTTGGTGGTTTAGTTAGATATATTTTTAAATAAAAAATTTGCTGGGTGTACTAAGAACTTTGCTGGGTACATTTAGAAACACCCATAAAATATAACTTATAAGTGGGTGGATCTCACCCAATTGTACCGAGGCATTTTGTGATTAAAACTCAATACCTAACAGGTGGTTAAGTTGTGACAGTATCAGTACAATGGTGGGCCACGGGCCACGCTTGTCACTGTTTAACATGGTATCAGAGCGGGTCCTTCTTCAATTGCATCTCCACGTAGGCTCGTATCATGAGCCCAAATTAGGGTTCCTTGTATTGCCATCGAAATTACCAAGTGTCCAATGGTGAATGGTGGGTAAACTGCTGAAAGAAATTATCAAACAAAATTCATAATGCTTTTATGGTGCTCAAAGTATAAGGGATCTTTTTCAAAATAGAAAAAACATGAATGAGAATTTCTTTATCACGATCGAAGGGATCATGTATAAGACTTTTACTTGGAATTAATCGATCTTTTTCATGTTTACCGCACCCTATTGTGGAGAGTGACCATAATTTCTTTTTCTAAGTAATGTGGTTTTTTTTTTGTTTTTTCCCCGCCTCTCTTCACCATTGATGAGGCTTGAACACGTGACTTCTCAAACACATGCACACACTCATAAAGCAATTTTTGTCATAGCACTCCACCAAACACATGCACCCGTAAAAAAAAAAAAATAATCCAAAATCCTACTTGTTCAAGCTTCAAAAATGGCTGATTCTAACAAAAAATTAAAAATTAAAAATTAAAAAAAAAATTCTTCAAAATGGTTTTGCCAATTAACTTTGTGTTTTGATTTCTTGCTTGTAGACCTGTGGTTGCGTTACGAACAAGTAAACGATACTTGTTGGAAACTAGTGTACCATTTGTATTCAGTTCATTACTGATAATATATATAGCACTAGGGTTAGCTTAAATACTTTAATTTCACATAAAAGGTTGAATAAATAGTAGTGACAAGGTACGAGGTTTTGCTGCTTAGTCCATTGATGTAAGAGTGATTTGACTATCATAACAATCCAGTACGTAACCGATTTAGATAATAGTCATAATACCAATCACGTTTTTATGGATTGTATATATCAGTTACCAACAGGGGCGGAACTAGAAAGTTACATGTGGGGGGCCTAAAAATGATGAAGTATTTTTGACAAAAAAATCTGTTATAAAAATTAATTTAAAGTGAGATATATTTATCAGTTGTAAATCAAGTTTTAATATTTTAAGTTACGTATTAATGTTTTCTTTTACAGTATTCATTTAGGTCTTCTTTTTATTTTTTCACAAGCATTTATTAATAGATTAGATAAATAAATTAAACTATACAAGTGTGAAATATATTATTATTTCTTATTGCTTTCATCAGTTCATGTTCATGCATAGCTGAGTAATTGAGGGGGCCAATCATGATGATTATGGTCTCAATCTCATTAAATCCACAACCAATTACAGATGCACACGTCATGCCCCCCCCCTCCCAGAGACTAATCCGTGCAAAGGGATCATGTCAGAACGCTTCCACCCTCATGGTCACCAAGAATATATTGAAATTTAACACCAATAAACATCAGCAGGATTCGAACCCGGATGTGGGGGTTCCACACTTAGAGACTGTTACCACCTCGACCACCTGTGGTGGTTACCAAGTGTGAAACCCTATTCACGAACTATTTTGGAGATTAAAGTCTTTCCCATTTTTGCCTCTAATCCTGGATTTCACCCCTAAACCTGCCTACAACGTAATTTTGAACACACAAATTTCTTGAAAGATTGCCATCCCTACCATAACATAAAAGCAAATTACAGCCGCAGAACACCATCTAATCAAGCTCTTCCGTCATCCATGATGAAGCTTTTGCTCAATTATTAACAACTATTTGAGTAGTAGTTGAGCCATATCTAGTTATCTACACACACCGGGTAGTATCGTTGTTAGGTCCGAGGCCCAAAACACAATAGGGTGCAGTGCAGCGCAGAGTGGGCCAAATTTTATAGAACGCATCAATGGCGATGTTGACCGGTAAAAACTACGTGACACAGGCGTACACATCTTTCGCACCAAAATCTAACCGTTTGAATTGAATGGAGTGAGTGAGAGAGTTCCAGAGTAGGCGTGGTAGGTGCCCTCCCCACTTCCTTGTGTACAAAAATTAGAGTCACACATATCACAACCACCACCACCACCACCACCACCTTCACATTGAAAGTGTGTTTATAGAGTAGAACTAGGACTGTGGGCCCCAAAAAAATGGGTAGTGTCGAATTGCAGCGGCGGTTGGTGGAGCTTGTGACGGAGGCGGCGAAGGGGAAGGAGGAGAGTGTGGTGATTTGGGCCATGGAATTGGGCCAATGTGTGGAGGCAGCGCCCAGCATTGAGTTGGGGGAGGTTGTGGTGACCCAACTCTGTTTTCGGCACAGCAAACCTTGTCTCTGGAAATTTCTCGACTTTTGTCTCTCGTCTGGTCTCCTCTCTCCTCTTCATGTCCTCTCTCTCCTCTCTGCCAGGTTCAGACCTCTCTCTTTTCTCTCTCTCTCTCTCTCTCTCTATAAATTTTAGTGTTCCATTTCTTTCTTGTCCAATTTGTGCTTATACATTGTCTATGTTTTACAGGGTGATTCCTCAACGGCGGTCTCAACCAGAAGCTTATAGGCTGTTTCTTGAGCTTTTGCGGCGGTATGCATTTTCATTTGATCCAATTGCTCCAGATGGGCACAAAGAAAAGTGAGTTAGCTAATTTCATTTAAAAAGTTAGAGTCTTTAGTTGTGATTATTGAATTTGGTGTAGTCTTTATTGGAAGTTTTCATCTTTAATGTATATATACGTTTAGTGGTGGTAGCATTGGCTGAAATGCTTGCAGAAAGAATGCAGGCGTTGCTAGTATGGGTTGCATTGAATCAATTGAATGAATTGCTGAAGTACCCAGTGGAAAAGTTTTTATCTTTGATGTATATGGTTTAGTTTTGGCTTATAACATTAGCTGAGATGCTTGCCAAAGGAATGTAGGCAATGCTAGCATGGGTTTTGCACTCCAATAATTGAATGATTTGCTGGAGTACTTTTGCTTCTCACTATTAGATTTTAAGTTAAAAACCTAGTGGAAGAGATTTGATGTTTGGTGTATATGGTTTAGTTCTGGTCATAATATTGGCTGAAATGCTTGCAAAAGGAATGTGGAAATTGCTGGCATGGGGTTCATATTTGAATCAATTGAATGATTAGCTGTAGTACTTTTGGTTTTCCCTATTAGATTTCAAGTTACTAACTTAGTGGACGAGATTCCATGATAAGTGTAAATGGTTTATTCTTGTTTCATAACAATTGCCAAAATACAGTGCGAAAGGAATGTAGGCATTGCTCGCATGTGTTTTGCACTAATTCTATACAATGAATTGCTGAAGTGCTTTGCTTTTCTACGTTGCAGGATAGCAGAATCGGTCGATCTTGCTCTTCAGCTTTCTGAGACATACAAGGTTCGTGTTGTGGAGTTTGGACATGCACTGGTCTTGTTCTTTTTCAGTATCATCATCAGCTTAATTGATAGCACATTGGATGATTGGGGGTTGAAGACATCTCGAAAGAGACCAAGATTAGCTTTTGGAGGTTCAAGTGACCATGATGGTGGGATAGATTCTATAGGAAATGAGAAGTTTATAAGTAACGAACATCAGGAAAGGATTAGGACAATGAATTCTTTTTTGGCCATAGAGGTGCTGGGAAAGCTGACAGAAAGCAGAAAAGCTTTGGTTCTGCTTCGCCTTGTTCACTTGAATATGTATGTTTTCCATTCTTAATAACTTCATCATCTTCAATATTTTGGCTGTTATATGATTAACTGCATTTTGGCGTTAATAGTATTATAATCTGTTGCATTTCTGTACTGTAGTAAGTGCTTCACACTGAGACTGATAGCATGTTGTTTTGTAATTGAATTGTACTCATAGGCCTGAAAAATTCAATGGCCTCCTGCAGAGGCTACGGTTTCTTGAAGCTCGTCAATTTGCATCCTCAGATTTGAATTCTGCAGTGCAACTATTGGCAAGATTGTCAGTGCAACTACAGAGAGTCTTGGGCTTTGAATACCAGTTGAATAAGCGCCAGCTCATTGGAGTGCTTCTTGATATTGGATCTCAGAAGCCACCATTTCACTTTAACTCTGGATTTGGTCCTTCTACTTGTTGGGTTCCTTTAGATATATACATGGAGAATACAATGGATGGAAAACAGCTTTCTATTAAATCAGCTATTAATATACATGCAGGTAAATCCTTTTGAAAAATCTTATATGAATATCTGATATAATTTCTGTATGTATGTTTGTAAATGTATGCAAAACAAATATTTAAGAAATCTCTCACATTAAATTAATTCCTAACTTCACTGACCTAACTGCAGAAGGAATTATGAAGCTCCAAGTAATTAACCAGGCTAGCTGGCAAGAAACCTTCCTAGCACTCTGGCTCTCAGCCCTTCGGCTAGTGCAACGAGTTGAGACTAATCCATGTTAAAATATCTTTAACAGGGAAGAGAAAACTAATAAATATTTACTTTCTTCTTCGATATTTGTTTTCAGGAACGTGATCCTCTTGAAGGCCCTGTACCACATCTCGAGTCACGTCTTTGTGTCCTTTTGTCTATTGTCCCCTTGGCAATTGCTAAGGTTTTGGAGGATGAGGCCAACTTGAATTCCTCATCTCTTAAAGATACAGCTTCCGGGAATGCGGAGAACGGAGATGGACATGAAATGAATAGCAAAGCAAATACTTCAAGGAAACATGGACTGATTTCTTCTCTCAAAGTCCTTGGGAACTTCTCTGGCCTCCTATGCCCTCCTTCATCAGTCTCTGATTCAGCAAATAGTGCAGCAACAAAAGCAGCTCGCTTTATACATAATTCTAACAATGAAAAGGATGCATCAGGTGGAGGCAGCTGTGGTGATACTTGTATAAAAGCAGGTATATTTTGGAAATTTGCTGTGCACTTGTAATCTGACCACACATTATGATTTGATCAATTTATTTGATTTCGGTAAGTATCGTTAGTTAAAAAGAAGAAGAAGCATATAAACATGGATCTATTTACCATCTAGTCAATTTGGTTGGGTGCTTTCTGTCATATGTTTGCAATTAATTAATTTCTGCTTCAGGTGGTGACATGAGGCACCTGATTGTGGAAGCTTGCATTGCAAGAAATTTAATCGACATATCAGCATATTTTTGGCCTGGATATGTGTCTGCATCCATGATCTCACCATTGAATACATCATCGGTTCAAAAGTCACCATGGTCAACATTCATGGAAGGAGCACCATTGAGGGATTCCCTTATAAACTCTCTTATCATGACCCCAGCTTCAAGGTATCATGCATAATATCTAAATTTAATTGTAACTTTGTAAGACCAGCTAATCTTAGCTGATGAGTTTTCTTTCTTTCTTTTATCTCCTGCTCAAGTTTAGAAGAGATAGAGAAGTTATATCATATTGCACTAAATGGGTCACAAGAGGAGAAGTCGGCAGCTGCAAAGATCCTGTGTGGTGCATCCCTCAGAAGTGGATGGAACATTCAGGTTGAACAACTATGCAGTACTACTGGATATTCTTATATTTGATGTTCTCTTACATCTACAATGGCCTTATTTCTATATTTATTATTGTTATTGTTATTGTTACTTTTATCCTCTTTTCTCTCTTCAGTTTACTAATATACCTCAAATCTCCTGGGCTTGAAGTACTAAACTTTAAGCGTGTTATGGTTTTAAGAAAACTTAAATTAAAAGAAATATATTTTTCTTCCTGATTGTTATTTCAGGAACATGTGGTGCAGTTTGTGGTTAAGCTTCTTTGTCCTCCTGTACCTCCCAACCATACTGGACCAAGTCACTTAATTGATCATATGTCAATGCTGAGTGCTATCCTTTTTGAAGCTTCCACTGTTGATACAGTTCATATACTTTCATTGCATGGTATGGTGAGTGGATTCATTCCTGGCTGTATCTATGGTATCGCCTTTAAGTTTCTGTTAAGTAATATATAATTGAGGTTGAGGCATTCTTATGCATTCAAAAACTTTTGTCTATTACAGGTCCCCGAAGTGGCAGCTTCTTTAATTCCAATATGTGAGGACCTTGGATCCCTAAAGCCTACATCAAATAACAAGTCAAGCATGGGTGATGAGTCCTCCGTTTACATGGTTTTTTCACTAGCATTTCTTTTTCTTCTTCGTCTATGGAAATTCTATAGACCACCTCTTGAGCAATTCATTGCAGAGAGAGGAGGAGCAGTAGTAGGTGAGCTGACTTTGGAGTATCTTTTGATATTGCACAATAACCATGTTGCCTCTGCCTGGAATGAAACAAACAGTAGTGCGCATCAAAATGAATCAGCATCTGAAAAACCGATGTACATTGATTCATATCCAAAACTACAAGCCTGGTATAGTCAAAACAAATCTTGTGTAGCTTCAACACTTTCTGCTCTCTCCAGTGGAAATCCTGTTCATGAAGTTGCTAATAAAATTTTGAGTATGATTTACTGGAAAATGACTAGAAGTAGAACCCCATCAAGTAATTCTCCTGCACCATCAAGTGGCTCCCCTGTAGATGTTGGGGAGGATGTGAATCAGAGACTGATGCTTCCTGCTTGGGACGTGTTGGAAGCCATTCCTTTTGTTCTCGAGGCTATTTTAACTGCTTGTTCCCATGGCAGGCTTTCATCTCGGGACTTAACCACTGGTTAGTTGGATGCCATCATGCTACTGCAGTTAGTCAAGGCTTATTATTTGTTCTTTTTCTCCCTCATTTATTATTCATCCGTCCTAATGGTACTTGGAATACCTGTGGTTCTGTATCATTTTGGACTTAACTTCTTTTAGGTTTTATTCATCAAAATTCCTTCTCATGAGCCTTTAAATGCTTGCAGGCTTGAGAGACCTAGTTGAATTTCTACCTGCTTCTCTTGCTACTATTATCAGTTACTTCTCTGCAGAAGTCACTCGTGGTATATGGAAACCAGTTCCTATGAATGGAACAGATTGGCCTAGTCCAGCAGCGATTCTTAAATCAGTCGAGTCTGAAATAAAAGAAATACTTGAAGCTGTTGGTGTCAGTGTTCCAAGCTGTTTCACTGGTAGTACCTGCCATTTCTTTTCATCCTATTCTATTTGTCTGCATATTGTAGCTAGGATTCACTCTGACTATTCTATTCTAGGGCTCTAGCTGCAGACATGCATGCCATGAATATGTTCAAGTCATACATTTAGAGAAGAAAATGAAAAGAAAAAAAGTATCTTTGAAGCTCTTAGGTGTCTAAAACTTAACAGCTGATTAAATTTTTAGATAATCTATACAATCTTAAAGCTTTGTGTTGGATCTAGTAAGTCCTTAACAATTTATGTGTATACATAATGTGACTACATATGAATTTATAAACCTTTCTTAGTATCTTAGCACTGATGCATGAAAAATATAATGAACTTGTTAAGTTCTTTTACGCGTCATTTTGAGTTAAATTCCTTAAATATATGTATAAAAGATACTCTGCCTCAAACATTACTTCATATTTAAGGGAGGAAGGGAAAGCAAATTCAGAATTAATATATTCTCTTTTGGGGGGGGTGGGGAAGAAGATGCTTCAACTTTCAACTGTCAACTTCTTGTTAGTATAGATGTTAATACGCATTGATAGATATCTGTTCTGTGACTTCTGTCACTTACCAATTATCATTACGATTGATTGAATGTTCATTATGTCATTCTAACCTAAGAATGTCTTAAAACCTTTTTGCTGCCTTGCAGATATTTCAACAGTAATACTACCGCTTCCGCTAGCTGCTCTTGTGAGTTTGACCATTACTTTTAAACTTGAGAAAAGTGTTGAATACATTCATGCTGTTGCTGGGCTAGCCTTGGAGAACTGTGCATCGGGTTGCCCCTGGCCTAGCATGCCAATTGTAGGCTGTTTGTGGGCTCAAAAGGTTCGCCGCTGGCATCATTTCATTGTGGTATCATGTTCTCGCTCTGTATTTACACAAAACAAAGATGCTGTTGCCCAGCTCCTAAGAAGTTGCTTCTCCTCCTTTTTTGGATCCCACCACACTTCAACCTCTTTGTTGTCCAGCCAAAGCAGCGTGAGTGGTCTTTTGGGTTATACTATAGCAGGCTGTAGTGCCCATCCTTCTGTAGCACCCGGATTTCTATACCTTCGCTCCTGCAGGACAATACCGGTTGTCCAATATGTCAATAATGTGATTGTAGAGCTTGTATCAGAGTATGCTTGCAAATTAGCCTCTAAATGGGCAAGCACTGACTCCACTCGCTTGAATTCTACCCAAGCATCATTGTCTCTGGCTGTTTCTAAGGCAAAGGAGGCGGCAACACTTGGTGCATGTCTCTTATGTGTTGCAGGGGGTGTCCGACTGGTCCAAGAATTGTACCGTGAAACCATTCCAACCTGGTTACTCTCATCAAAGGAAGAGAAGCTTGGGAAGGCAAGTTCCGTATCGCGTGTAATGGAGGGCTATGCAATGGCATATCTGGTGATTCTGGCAGGTTCAATTGAATGGGGCTTTGGAGACAAGCTGCCAGCATGTGCACTCTCTAGAAGAGCCAGCATTGTTGGGATTCATATGGACTTTCTGGCAGGCGTTTTAGAGGGAAACATATCACTTGGTTGTGATCCTGCTACATGGAAATCTTATGTTTCTTGTCTGGTGGGATTAATGGTAAACTTTGCTCCGACGTGGATTAAAGATGTGAAGGTGGAGACACTGAGGAAATTGGCCGGTGGATTGAGGGGGTGGCACGAATGTGAGTTGGCCCTTTCTCTTCTTGAAAGAGGTGGGGCTTCTGCCATAGGGTCTGCTGCAGAACTAGTGAATGTATTGAGCTGAGTTTTGAGTTCAAACTTATAACCCCAAAATGTAGATTTTGGTGGTTTTAATATAAAGAGGGATAGGGTTAAGTTGTGTCGTTATTTGTGGATGGTTTGTCTACCTACTATCTTGATGTTACAAGCAGTATAGCTTGGACACACAGGAATGGTAGAACCGTTGTACAAAGGAATTTGGATTCCAGTAAGCTGACTCTGATGTAGCTTAGAGTTCTATTTACAATCTTATTTTCCTTTTGTTTGCTTCATGAGTTCATAGAATGTGGCAATTTTTTGACCCTCACTTCATGGGCAATTTTTCATGATATGATCTGTCGATTAGAAAATGGATTACAGGCAAAACTTTTTTTTATGTGAAAAATCTGTATAAGGTGAAAGGATCAGATTAGTGGCAGGACACATGTAGTTCCCATGCTTGTTTCCTCTCGACAATCATGTCAGTCTCTTGTTAGAGATGTTAATTGAGCAGCCAAACATGTATATATGAACCTCTCATATATAACTTAAGTAGCTCTCTCTCTCATCCTGATCTTTTCAAGAGCTTGTTAACTTGCTCCTTAAGATCTTCAGTTGTCTGAGTGACAATCTCTCTCTATCATAGTAATTGGGGAGCTGCATTGTTTGGGATGAGAGGAGTTGGAAATTTAAGTTTAGAGATCAGCACACAAGTTTGCTGAATTGAACTAGTATTTTTTGGGATAGCTGTTATTGTAAGGACAATTAAATCAAGTGTAAGATTCTATTAAATAAGGAAATGAAAAACCGGCTAATTTTTACATGAGTAACTAGTAAATCCCAAGCAAACAATTGATGCAAACAGTATGTATATGTAATTGTCTAATTTAAACAAGCAGCAATATTTACTAACCAATTGTGAAATTCTAAATATATAATGAGTTTATTAATTACTTGATTCATTTATCACTTGTTCTGTAGTTGAGCTGAGCTCAAATAATCTCATCGGCATTTCCGTAGTAGAAGTTGATACGACGAGCCTTCTTCTCTATCAAAGGAGTGTTTGGTGTTTGTACTGGGTAGATCTTATAAATTAGCCTTATATTCTCATAATAGGTTTTAGCTTCCTGATACTTTGGGTCCTCCATTCTCTTCTTCCTCGCTTCCCTCTTCTTCTTCTTAGCGTTCTTTACTTCCTCCTTCAAAAACTCCACGAATGCCTCCTTCTTATCCTCGCTCAACTCCTCAGCGTCTATAAGTTCATCAGTGAAGTCCTCAACTTCATCCATGTCCCAATCGAATTGTAGAAACAGTGGTGCTTGACTGCTTGCGGCTCCTGTGGGAAGAGGATATCCACCACATTACACCGCTCTTTCTCCTCTACGTTTTTCGGATTACACAAATATGGCACAAGAATTTTTTATTATTAGTATTATTATTATTATTTATAAACATAGGTTGTCGTTTGACTCAAGCCCATCCAAGTTTCTTAGCACGCAACCACCACAGGTGGTCGAGTTGGTAAGAGCCTCCAGGTGTGGAACCCCCACACCCGGGTTCGAATCCCGCCGACGCTTATTGGAGTTAAATCCCAATATGTTCTCGATGGCCGGGGGAGAAAGCGTTCTGACAAGATCTCCCGAGCACGGATTATTCTCTGGACCTAGGAAACTTTTGAAAACACCGTGTGATTGACAAATAAAAAAATTGAAAAAAGTTTCTTAGCACGGTTACAACAGCCCTCGTAAAACAAATCATCACAAACCTTACAAACTACGTCACAGCCCCTGCCAACAGTAGCGTTCTTGGGGACTTGAGCCTTGTACAGGCATTCAAATGAAGTGTGTTCATCTAAGGAACAAATCAAACATCGATGGTGGAGATCGACACTGAGGAAAATTGAGAGGGTGACATGAATTTGAGTGAGAAATGAGACTTCCGCCATAGGATCTGCTGCTGATCTAGAAAATGCTTGCATGTATTGTCTGAACTCTGAACTCAAAAGTCAAAACTTATTAATTATTTGATGTTGTGCCGAGCTGCTACCTGATGTTAAAAGCTGTATAGTTAAGTCGTGGTAGAACCATTGCATGCACGTATTACAAATTGTAATTTGACCTGTGCAAAATCTTAGAGAAAACGTAAGGGATAGATCAGATCAGTTGCTGGACAAATGCATTTACCATGCTTAATTCCTCAATCACGCCAATTAACTGGGCTCTTGTTAGAGAGAATAGTTTGCTCATGTGAAATTAGCAACCAAACATGCATGAAGCTCTAATATAAAACACAGTTTGGTTCTCAGCTGGCTTTCATCTTGATCGTTTCATTTCGAAGTTCTTAACTTGCTTAAGTTCCATTTTGATCGATATCCTCCATGGTGTACCTTTGTGTGTTCGAGAGAGATAAAAAGAAAGATTTGTCATATGGCTACGGGTGGATTAAGCTCACTCATTGTACTTGGGGCTTCATTGTTTGGGATGGGAGGAGTTGGAATTTCAAGTTTAGAGCAGCGAAGTAAAGGATTAGGCTTGCTTCTTAAGGTCTTCAATCTCCATGTTGTGTACCTTTCTCTCTCCGATTAATGTCAAACCATAAGGGAACGGCCCATATTGCTGATATCATTACCGAAGGAGTTGAAATTCTAAGATTAGAGCTGAGGACGAAACTTTGATGTTTTTATGGGCTATGATCTAGTAATGGTGGGAAGGACCGGTGCCATTAAAGCCCCAAGTCGTCATGTGTGATGAGTCAATTTTTTTTAGGATGAGAGCAAACTAAGTGTTAGTTGCTAACTTCATCGTGATTCATGAGTAATAAGTGTGTCATGTAAATAACTCGTAAAAAATTAAGAAAATCTGCACGATATCGAAATGGTGCATGTATGGAGTAAGAAGTCAATATCATTGATAAGCAACCATGATGATTTTCAAATAATCTAAATTAGATTCAATTCTGCTAGGTTTAAAGATCAACATATTTAATTGTCAACGATTTATAAAATTTTTAAAACTAAAATGAGTTTTATGTATGATGCAGTGAGTAACATAAAAATATCAGGCAAAAATAACTTGGTAAAAAATGGAGTAAGGCTGTAAAGGAATGATGATCCGAGTTGAAAGATAATGTCATTCTGATCGTCATCAAAGACACCATCAAACCGACACACCGTCACACCGATAATTACAAACATCACATGTGCGATCTCACATTATGATTCAAAGTCTTCTGTGCGCCTATATGACGTGAATGTCACTAATAAATGATCATGATCTGGAAAAACAACTATACGTATTAACTTAGTATAATTTCTTATAAGTTACCATACCAACACAATATAACCGTTTCGCAAAAACTTTTCCATTACAAATCGAACTCTTTCTAATATTGTTAACATGCATGATACTTGAACTTGGTGTCTGCTTTACCCAAAACCCTCATCGATCTGAACTTCATCAACACAAATCTCCCACACTCTACTCTTTCAATTTTTATTTATTTATTGGTGAACACTCTTTCAATTCTTGTGGTCAAAGCACTTCCCTATTTCTTCTTGTTCAAAATGATAAAAGTAAGTACCAACGGAAATATGAGTGGACATTTCGGGTTGGCCATTGCGGATTGGCGGGCCATGTTCAAAAATTTCATGAAATTACAAACAGGAAATTTATTTATTACATAAATCTGCATTCTGAACCTGATAGTGATCAGTGAGAGAGAGAGGCAGGGACACTCATAGGTAGCTTTCCACCGTTCTTTATATATTTTCTTCATCATTATCATTTTCTATTCCTAATAAGTAATTTCTCTCTCTCTCCTTTACTGGCTCCCAAGCAAAATAGTGTCTCCTCTTCTCCTACAATTTCAATCCCAAAATCAGAGTTGGGTCATCTCACAATCTGGGTTTTGGGGGCCTTGTTCTGATCTGAAAAGGGTTTGCTTTTTTTTTTTTTTCTTTCATTTGTATGAAATCTTGAGAGTTGAGAATGGAAGTGGGGAGGAGGATATCGGCGAGTCCTCGGCCGTGCTCCGGCCGGCGAGTGGTGGCGAGGAAGAAGAGGGCCGCCGGAGATGGGTTCGTCAACAGCGTCAAGAAGCTTCAGAGGCGTGAGATTTGTTCAAAGCGTGATCGAGCCTTTGGGATGAGCAATGCCCAAGAGAGATTCCGCAACATGCACTTGATGGTTTGTTTGTTTTTTTTTTCATCTCAATTTCGATTCTTTACATTCAATTGGCTCTAGGGTTTCTGAGCATGTGGTTCTCATTGTGCTGATTATGCTTAAATTGATTTTATTGGAGTCCAAAATGTAAGCCCTGATTGGTTCTGTGTTTTAGTTTTATCTAAATTTCACAACTTGGGCACTGAATCCTTGTAAGAAAAAGCAGACGCTTGAAATTTGAATTCGGTTTTAGGGACAATGTTTGCTTTGGCTGAATGCCCTGCAGCTAGGAAGCTGTTTTTAATTGAGAGATGTTTTGGTTTGCCGTTTCCGACACGGCTCTTATTGTGATCACCCAGATATTTATATACTGTTTAATGTCCTAGGGTTTGTGTTCTTTAGGGTTCTGCTGAAGCTGGACTTGATGAAGACCCTGTGATTATATTAACTAGTTAACAACCTACTAAAGTTGCTCTTTCCTATGGGAAAAACATTTTATTAAATGTCTATTCCAGTATACCGTGTATCACGGAACATTAGAAGCTCTCAAATTATGACCCTGCCCTTTTCAGTTTTTCTATAATGATCAAACAGTAAATTTGATATTCATGAAAATCCTTGGCTTTTCCTGTCAAATATAAGATTTTATCTTGGAAGATAAATTTTTACTTTCGCATGACCTGTATCTTGAAAGTTTCTTTAATAAGGAGATGTTTCGATTTTCTGTTTCCGACCCAGCAGTTATGGTTATCACCCTGATTTATATACTGTTACGTTACCTGGGGGCTCTTTTAGATTATGCTTAAGTTGGCACTGAAGAAGATCTTGTGATTATACATCCTACTAAAAGTTTTTTTTACCATGGGAAAACATTTCATTCATTGTTCCGTGTTTTATGGAGCATTAAAAGATCAAATCATGACACGACATTTTTCTATTTGCGGTCAAAACAGTAAAGTTGGTATTCGTGATAGTCTTTAGCTTGCTTTTTCAAATGTAATTAATGGGATGCTATCAATGTCATGCTGATTTCTTTTTTCTAATATCTATTAATTTTATTCTGCTTCAGGAGGAATATGATACTCATGATCCCAAGGGTCATTTGTCTTCCAAATTGCCTTTTCTGATGAAGAGGACAAAGGTAATTGAGATAGTTGCGGCACGTGACATAGTCTTCGCTCTTGCTCATTCTGGTGTATGTGCAGCTTTTAGTAGAGGTAATATGCCTAACTATCCTGTGATAAATGTTATAACAAATTCCACTGTACTATATGTGTATATGATGAAGTGATACACGATCCAGGGCCATATTTGAATAGGCTGGTAGACAACAGGTTTAGTTGCCTGGCATGTGCCCTTTTTAATCAGAGTTACACCACTGAGAATATCTGTATACCTGTGTGTGTGTGTGCGCACGCATCTTCTGAAGTAAAAATTATTACAGTGAGATCAGTCAATCTTTTTGGAGTCATTCATTGAATGATTAATCACTACATTTGGAGGACAAGATACATAACTTAAGTGGCAGAAGATCGAATATTATCTAAATTGACTAGAAAAGTAGAGACAGGATCAGAGACAAATTGATATCAATGAAACAATCTTTTTAGGGAAAAGCAACTGCAATTTCCAGTCGTGGTGCGAAAGTGGAATTGTAAACATACATTAGTTAATGAAAGAATAGAATAAATTTTATCAGGCCTGCATTGTGTGTCATTACTTATTAGATAGTCTTTTGTTGGCTATACTTACTGCAGAGACAAATGAGAGGATCTGTTTCTTGAATGTTAGTCCTGATGAAGTCATCCGAAGCTTGTTCTATAACAAGAACAATGATTCACTCATCACAGTTTCTGTCTATGCTTCGGACAACTTCAGCTCTTTGAAATGCAGATCTACAAGGATTGAGTGGGTAGTCTTATCTAATATATCTGCTTGTTTTTTCAATTCCTTCCCATTTTATCTATTTTTTATTTGGGTATTGTCTAATATTATAGGTATATAAGGAGGGGCAAGCCAGATGCTGGTTTTGCTCTTTTTGAGTCCGAGTCCTTGAAGTGGCCTGGATTTGTAGAGTTTGATGATGTTAATGGCAAGGTCTTAACATACTCTGCACAAGATAGGTATATTTTCATTCTGTCATGTTCTAATAAATGATCTTCAACTCCATTTGGACACTAACATATTTTGCTTTTGGTTTTTGGGTCTTGGGCCAGTATATATAAGGTGTTTGACCTTAAAAACTATTCCATGCTTTACTCTATATCAGACAAAAATGTACAAGAAATCAAGATCAGGTATCTCTCCCCCCTCCAAATGTCTTTCTGAATTACTTATTCTTTGCTTTCTTAGTTAGCTTCTAATGGTTGCATACAAATGTGTGTTGCCTATGTTCTTATGAAACTCTTCTGTATTCACTTTACCCATAAATATTGTTTGTAACAGTCCAGGTATCATGCTGCTGATTTTTAATAGAGCTAGTAGCCATGTTCCGCTGAAGATTCTGTCAATAGAAGATGGCACAGTTCTCAAAGCGTTTAATCATCTGCTTCATCGAAATAAGAAGGTGGATTTCATAGAACAATTCAACGAAAAGCTTCTCGTTAAGCAAGAAAATGAGAATCTTCAGATTCTTGATGTAAGTGAACCATAGCAATTAATGGAAGTTCTCTTGCAACCTGATCATTCATGCATGTGAAAATAACTTATAATTATTGAGTAGGTTCGAAATGCGGAGCTGATGGAAGTTAACAGAGCTGAGTTCATGACTCCATCAGCATTTATCTTTCTGTATGAGAACCAGCTATTCCTGACATTCAGAAATAGGACTGTGGCCGTCTGGAACTTTCGTGGAGAACTTGTAACTTCATTTGAGGATCACTTGTTGTGGCATCCTGACTGCAATACCAATAACATTTATATAACAAGTGATCAGGATTTGATCATATCCTACTGCAAAGCTGATTCTGATGATCATTGGATGGAACCAACTGGTAATACTTTTCACTTCCTTTTAGATTATATGCACTTTTTAGTGGTTGCATAGTTTATTGCTGGACTCAGAACAAGTGCCTTGCCACAGTCAGTTATCATCTTAGTTTCTGTAGTTCTGGCAAGCATAATGGAAATAAAGATGTGAACTTTAACATCCTTTCACATCAAATTTGTTGAGGTTAGGACGTAGTGTTAGTTTTGTTCTCTTTGGTCTTATTCTTACTTTGACATATACACATTATAAGGTGAAACCTGAAAACTGAAAACTGAAAGCACATTTAGTGTATTCTCAAATGGGCATGTAAGTGCCATGTGTCATTGTTAAAAGTGCCTCTTTACCCTACACTTACTGCTTGAGTGCATCTTTTGGTACACACACACACAATAATAAATCATAAGATGATCATGGCCATTCTCGGACATCACAAGTACTAGAGGGTATTTATCTTTGCATGTTCCAACCTCTTCTAAAAGGCAAGACATTTGTAGTTATTCTATTGGCTTGTGATGAATAAGCTTGATGTTATAAGAACGTATCTAACATATGGTCTTTGATGCAGCTGGTTCTATTCATGTCAGCAATATCTTAACTGGGAAATGCCTGGCCAAAATAAATGCTAGCAATGCCGGTCCCAAGGTTGATGAGTGTAGCAGCAGTTCTAGCACCTCAAGGAAGCGGATCAACTCATCTCTAGTGAGAAGCACTGTAGCTGAGGCATTGGAAGACATCACTGCCCTTTTTTATGATGAAGAACGTAATGAGATATATACTGGAAATAGGCATGGTCTAGTTCATGTGTGGTCAAACTGAAGGTCAGATCATTACTTGGCCTTTTGGGGGAATGAAGCTGCTGTTTAGGGAAATAGTTTATTATAGAAGTCTAATTCCTGATGTGGGAAAGTCCCCTTGCCTTGTAAGATTATATGATTCTGAATTGTTAATCTAGGGTTCTGGTCTTGTGGATGTGTGCCTCTCTCTCTTTTGTAAATTGTAATACAGGCTGCTTGGTCGAGATGCCTCGATCAGGTATTTTTGTTGCGAGTATCCAAGTATCTTGCAATAACTCGTGGTCATTATTCTCGTGATATTTAGCTAGACAAGAAGTGAAAAAAGGATTTATTTGGACAAGCAGGGGCAGATTGATTGAATTTTTAGTAAATCATGAAAACGATCTTCGTCTTTTGTGTTTTGCAATGTAACCCGGCTATTAAAAAATTGCTTCAAACAAGCGGCATGACGAGTTTTAAACAAGAAAAATGTTTTTTACTAATAAACATTTTGTGGGTAAAGCTGTAAAGGTCATCATGTCCCTGGTGTATTTCTAAAACAGGATTCAGGACAGTGGAGGGTGTTAAAGCATTATGATACGAAAAGAGTAGACCCGAGATTATACCATAGAAGTGGCAAAAATCTTGTAAGTGCATTGGAGAATGCATCAAAGAACGTTAGTTTGTGGTGAATGGAAGCATGGCACATTTTTCGAACGTTTTGGAGCTCAAACACTAGTAAATTGACTCGCGCAATGCTGTGAGTTTGTTTGTTTTTTTTCAAGATTCATATGGAATAGATAAATATTCGCAATCTAAAAAATATAGGCGTTACTTAGAATATAATTTGTTTTGTTGTTAATATTAAATTAACAATTTTACAACAACAAACTTTTTCCATGATTTATAGAATTTTACAAATACAAAACTGTTGTAGAGAAACTGAAATTGAGAGGAAATCGTTGTCTTCTCATTGATAATAGGGGTCTCTTTATATAGATGATTACAATGTATAGAATCTCAATCATACAAGGAAAGTAATCGTAAATTGAATAGGAATCTAGATCTTTCTAATCTAACCCTATTACCACTAGGTCAAGTAACCTAGAGTTTGGGCCAAACACAAATTAGGGTTTACTTGAACACTCCCCCTTGTGTTGCCCAAACGCGGTGCTACTCTCGTTGTCTCGTTAAAAACCTTCCCGAGTAACAAAAACCCAGTGGGACAAAAATAACCTCGGTCGAAGGGGAAAAAGAGCACAACACACCCTTCACGTTTCGAAATGAACATGTAGACATCTCCCCCTGATGTCTGCGTCTCCCCATGATGACTACGATCATGGGAGTTCAGATAATTTCCGCAAGCCAATTCTTGCCACATGTTTCTCGAACGTGGATTTGGGCAATGACTTAGTAAACAAGTCTGCCACATTATCCTCAGATCGAACCTAGTTCACTTTGGTATTTGAGGAGAGTCTGTTGTTGCTAATTATGCTTGATGTTATCGCTTTTGATGTAGCTTTGCTTCATTTGTTCAAAACGAACAGCATTATCCTAAATGCTCGTAGGCTCATCTTGTGGTAGACTTCAAACCACAATTGTTCGAATATGCGTGATTATGGATCTAATCCATAAACATTCACTAACCACTTCGTGAAGAGCGATAATCTCTGCATGGTTCGAAGATATAGCGACGGTCTGTTCTGTAGACCTCCAAGATATCACGGTCTTTTCCCATGGTGAACACTTAACCAGTTTGGGAGCGACCTTTGTGTGGGTCAGAGAGGTACCCAGCAACAGCAAAACCTTCCAAAACACTTATATCGTTTTGGGATAGGGATAGAGAACACAGGCCAGCGTTGGTGACTTTTCTGGTGTGTGATGGGTCCGAATCCATCTTCTCTATGTAGGGATAGAACAAGCCCATATCAATCGTACATCTCAAGTAATGAAAGATATCTTTTACACCAATCAAAATGTCGTCGCGTTGGCGCAGAGCTACACCTTAGCTAACAAGTTCACTGCAAATGAGATGTCCGGTCCTGTGCATTGAGCTAAGTACAATAATACCCCTATTGTACTCAAGTAAGGCACTTCTGCCTCTAGCACATCTTCGTCATCATCCTTCAGACGAAGAGGGACATTTTCAGGATCAAGACTACAGACGATCATGGGGGTGCTTGAAGGTTTGACCTTGTCAAAATGCTTAAGCATCTATCGACACGATGCTCAAGTTCCAAATTGAGACACAATCGTGTTCTCCCATAATCCTTCATCTCAAAATCAGATTTCAAGTGTTCAGCGGTTTCCCTTAACTCTTTAAGGGCTTCTAATGAAGATCATGTCTAACATGAACCGCGATGGAATCCGAAACTTGTTATGGAAACGCGTGGGCATATCCCTTCCCAATCAAGTAGTCACTTTAGTGAGCGTTTCAACCTCTTTGTAAACGCGCTATGTGGTCTAGAGCAATTTGATTTGGGTAAATGAAGTTCACCATGAACCTTCATGTATATTCCGTATCTAGATCCCTATACAGATACGTAGTGACCACATTTGTAAGCTGCATGTTCAGTTATTCCGAAACTACCAAACTGACAGGGTAGTGGAGTGCAATGACATCCATTACGAAAGAATATGTCTCATCGTAGTCGATTCCAGGGCGTTTTGTGAGAAGCCTTGGCCCATAAGGCGAGATTACCATCTCTTTTTCTCACTACGCTTTCTAACGAAGACCCATTAGTCAATAGGTTTTATGTTAAGAGGTGTTGGCATCACTGGCTCAAAAACCTTCCTTTTCATTAGAGAATCCATCTTAACCTGGATCACATCTTTCCATTTAGGCCAAATTTCTCTACGTTGGCATTCATTCATCAACGGAGCATGGTTCGATATCATCTGACTCAACAAACTCATGCGCAATGAAATGCGCAACTATATCATCAATTATGATGGAGTTTCTATCCCACGTCTCAAGTACACTAGTGTAATTTTCATAGAGCTCTATATTTTCAGGAATATGTTCTGACGTTGAGGCGTCCCCCAATGATAACGCTAACCCGTAAGATTCTCATGAGACGGATTTTGAGTCTTGATGATCAAAGGATTGGAATGTGCTAAAGTGTCATTCGAACCTACGGGCCTCCCACGCATCCTAGCTAGGGCAATGGCCTGTAACACCAGAGTGCCACTCTCTTTGGTATTGGCGCCATGCCTACCTCCGTGTAGGGTGGCACTACGTCCTCTCATAGGGACGTCCTTCCTTGCAGGCTTGTTTGCAGCATATTTGTGTGATCTCGTCACTTTAACAGGGATCGAGATGAGACATAATGGGGACAAGCCATGACAATTCCTGTTGTTCCTACTGAACATCCGTGTTCTTATCTCCCCCTAACGACGGGAAGACTGTCTCATCAAAGTGACAACCCGCAAAGCTAGCGGTAATGAGATCGCCTTGCAAGGGCATTAAGTGGAGAACGATTGTTGGAGTCTCAAATCCAACGTAGTTACCCATTCGTCTGTAAGGACCCATCATATAGCGCTGTGGAGGCACAATTGGCACATAAATGGCTCACTCAAATATGCATAAGTACGATACTTGTACCCAGTCACTAGCTGTAACGCAGAGGTACATTTATTGGCTGTGGGTCGTAGACGAATTAGCATAGCTGCATGCGATATTGCATCACCCCAAGCGGATAGAAGGAGATTGGTGCGCATTACCAATGTCCGGACTACCATCGTAGTCGTTTCCGCAAGACCATTTGGGTGTGTACATGGGGTACATGGGAATGTGATGTCCAACATCAGTCCTATTGCAATATCCATCGAAAGTCTTTCGATGTAAACTCTCTAGCATAGTCAAATCCAATTGACTGAATAGGATGATCCGGGGAGTGAGCCCGTTGTCATATGATATGTGCTAGGAGTGCAGCATAAGTAGCATTTATAGGTGGACAATGGCACAACACGTGACCAGCATGTTTGCGTGTCAACCATCATCATGAAATATTTAAGCGTCCGCAAGTTGGTTGAATCAATCCACAGAATCCACATGGATTCTATGTAAGAACAGAATGAGTATGTTCATTTTCTTTGCATAGGACTGTCTTAGTCCTAATTTTCCTAAGGGACGGGCTTTGTAAAACCAGCGAGAGGCTTTAGAAGCAACCAATGAGAATTTTGGTTAGGCCCGAGAGTCTGAAACGCTATTTGAAGCAAGTTGGTGATTGCAGCATCACCTGGGGCGCCATAACCATGATGCACGCTATCCATGGTGTCATGAATAGGGACTGTGCCAGCCGGCCCAGCACCAGGCTGGTGGTGGACCGAGGCGGTGCCCTAGGCAGCAGCGTCGGTCACACTTAGTCTAGAAATTAACTTTTGATTCATGCTTCGTTTCGCTCGAAAGGAATGATCTATCCTGTCGTGACAAAGCCAATATGTGTCTAAATCCTAGAAATCTTCTCTCATAACTTCATTGGATTAATAGCTCGAATAGTGACATAGAATCCACTAGAGAGACACATAAACTTCTCTAAGATGCGCATTTGTTTGCAATCATTAGAGGTATTGCAAAGGAACTCATTTCCGTTCCCTACATGCATTTTCGCATGGAATCCATTGGCTATTCATAGGTGTGATTCGCCCTAGAAGCGTAGAGATTTTCTGTGACAGTAATTAAGGTGCCATTTGGCAAGTGGAACTTGGGCTATTCCATGTCCTTGAATTAATACTGATGGTCCAGTCATCGTAGTCACAAAAGTCATATGCTCATAATCAAAATGGAGTCATAAAGAACTCGAAATTTTATTCATAAGCCAACAGAGTTACATATTTGTCTTTTTGACTAAACAAAATCTAATCCAAAATGATAGCTAATGCAAAATAATGGTAGTCGTCTAACTTCTTTCGGTAATTCCAAAACAAATGTGACCAGGTGAGTAGAGAGATGTCGGTGGAGTAATGCTCTCTTAAGTACCACTAATCTCATAACTTTCCTAGACATCACACTTATTTTGGGTAAGCCTACTTTGAAGAAAACCTAAACCATTGACATTTACTACAAAAATATATGGCAATTGCTTATTACATCTCTTGGAAAAATAAAGACTTAAACAAAATTGGCGATCTATTGATCCCAGCCAGATTTGTAGTCTTCAACCCTTCACTCTAGATCATCTTCTTGATCTTCTTGTTCCACATAGTGAGCTTCTATTGCTTCACAATATGCTTTGTAGGCGGTGACAATTTATTCACGAGCTCTACAAATGTGTGCCCAATGATCAGACACTCCACATCGAGAACATACATCTCTTTGCTCAAACTCCATTGATTGAGGCGCTTTGAAAGCGTCATTTAGATGGCTCTTAGTGTTGGTGGCGCCACCAACATGGCCAGAGGCGTTGCCTCCCTCTCTCTATCCACGTTGACCTCTTCGGTTCCGTGTTCACCTATTTTGGCGGTTACCTTCCCAAGTAGAGCGATTATATGGACCCGAACGTCCAGAAGTATCCCTAAGATTAGGGTTTCGCTCTTGGCGCCTTCTCTTAGGGGCACGACTATAATTGGATTCCGGAAAATGCCCTGTTCCCACGGATCTCGAATTATAGTTCTTCATAAGGATGTTGTCATGCTTTTCAGCGACATTCATAGCTCCCATGAGCTCATGAAACCTTGTGATTCGTCTTGCAGTAACATAGATTCGATAGTTCTTAGCAACCATCAATGCAGAGACGGGAAAAGTAGAGAGAGTCTTCTCAATCAACATCGCATTTGTGATATCTTTACCACAGAATTCCATTAAGGATTTAATGCGAAGTGCTTTCGAGTTGTAGTCAAGAACTAACTTGAAATCACATAAGCGGAGGCTATGCCATCTCACTTCTAGGTCAGGAAGCAGGGAGTCACGGAAGTTTCCAAATCTATCTTCGAGTGAGACCCACAACCTTCTGGGGTCTTCTTCATTCATACACTCGTACTGGAGCGAATCATCCATATGACGAGTCATTAGGATGATGGCTTTGGCCTTATTTGCCTCTAAGGCTGCTCTATTTACTTCCAAAGCTTGAGCTTGCTCAACAGTTAGCACGTCCTGGCTAGGCTCGAGAATCGTATCCAATATTCCATCGGCCTTGAGATGCTGGCCGATATCACGAACCCACATGTGATATTCAGAGCCAGTTGTTCCCAATGGAGCAAAGTCCAATTTGTTCAGGTTACTCATCCTGAAAAAGAATAAGAAATTAGGGTTAGTTTCGGAGCAAAAAAGGCTACCACGAAAACAAATAAAATTTCTGAGCGCAGTCGCTTTCAAGAAATTAGTAATTTCCGAGCGTAGTCGCTTCCAAGAAATTCGATTCCAAGAGGGGTTGGATTAGATCGAAACAATGATGTTTGCGGTCGATCGTTTTATCTCAACAAACTCTAAGTTTGGAGAACTCTACAAGCTCCAAGCTTGGAGTGAGCACGAACCCCCACAGTCCGGCTTAATTTGGTCTCTCCTATGACAAAGAAAGGGGGGTAGAAAAAGGGATGTTGGAAGTCCCCAATAAAAAGAAGAGAAAAGTAATAAAAACTTTAAAAACGGGAACTTTTAGAAAGGTTTACCTTGAAAAATTGCCCGAAATCTTGATTAGAAAAAATCGCCGGAAAGTCTACTGAAAAGGATTGACCGCAGGTGCTGACGTGGTTGCCGGGTGCTAACGTGGCGTCTGATGCTGACGTGGCTGAGATGACGTCAGCGGCTTGGGCTTCTGGGCTCGGCTTGGGCATCTGGGCTGCAGCTTCTCCTTCCTCCCTTTTTTTTTTTTCCTTTTTTTCTTCTTTTCCTTCTGCTGGTTTTTCTGCCGAACTTTCAGTCGGCCGGTTCAGCAAGGTTTTGGCCTGTTTTTGTGATATGTCTTCCGGTTCCTAAATCTTCAGGTTGAGGAGCTTCTTGTGACACAATTTGGTGGAAATTGGAGGTCCGGAAGTTGGTGAACCAGTGTAATATTTGCTGCGAGATGTATGAAGCTTCCGGTGGCCGGTTCGGTAGGTTTCCGGCCGGTTCTTGGGGTGGGGCCACCGGTTCTGAACTCCTGGGATCGAGTTCTTCAAGGTGTGAGGTGGAGGCAGAAAAGGCTTCAAGGGTTTTGTATTCAGATTCAAGGTTTTTAGCTTCTTGAATAAGGGTTTGGCTATTTGTTTCAGGGTTAGGGCTTCGTTCTGATAACTTGTTGTAGAGAAACTAAAATTGAGAGGAAATTGCTATGTCTTCTCATTGATAATAGGGGCCTCTTTATATAGAGGATTACAATGTATAGAATCTCAATCATACAAGGAAAGTAATCGTACATTGAATAGGAATCTAGATCCTTCTAATTTAACCCTATTACCACTAGGTCAAGTAACCTAGAGTTTGGGCCAAACATATATATATATGTATATATATATATATATATAGGCGGGTTCTGAAGCGGACGTCCGCACTTCGCTAAAGTGCGGACGTCGATGCAGCAGGAGGGTTCCAGGCGACGACGGCGGCGCGGGGCTGGCCGGAGGGAGGCAGGAGGAGTCCCAGACCTCTTCTGGGCGGCGTTAGAGGTCGGAGGAGGTCGGGCTTGCCGGTTTCTGGGCAGCCACCTCACCTGCAACTGCAGGTTCTGTGCAGCATCGCAGAACCGTCGCCGGCGACTCCACTGCACCGCATACCCCTCCACACGACCCCCGGCGTCCCTCCGGCAAGCCGCGCCGCGCCGTCGCAGTTCGATCGAGGCCGGAGGAGCGACATCCGCACTTTTTCTGGGTTGCGGACGTCCTCTTCAGAACATTTTCGTATATATATATATATATTAAAAGTTATGGCAGAATTGTAATTTGATTCAAAAGACGGGGTAAAACCAGCACTTCATGTAACGAACAGTGATGAACAGTGTTAGGAGCTTTAGTATATTTAGAATTTGCTGGGACTATATGCTAGGCGAGAACCTTATAATTTCGGTTATCAAATATACAAAGAAAAGAAAAAAATCGATGTTACTTTCGTGTTCCGAGTTGATTGACGTTGGCTGCACCCTAGCTAATGATACCACATTCAGAAAAGCGAGCTTAGATATATACTTGTATCTTGTGACAGGTGAGAACACGAGGTATTCATGTTCTTGCAAATGAGGGTTAACAACTTTATATACACGCAGCTTTTCTAACGAAAATTTGCTGCTTAAAAGGTCGGATCATATGCAACCGGAGAAAACATAACGCTGCTGACTTTACACAGAAGAAATTTGCACTCCTTCGATGCTGGTTTTCTCCTTTCTTAATTGTCTTTTTCTTCATCGCCCCGGCAAATCCGATAACATGAGAGTCAATTATCTACTGTACCTTTCCCTCTCCAAGGTTTCACTAGCTGAAATGAGCAAAGCAAACTCTTATCCACTCTCATTAAGGCACCTGCATTGTTGAACTCTCCGCAATAGTTTGGTGCAGAGAATATGGTGACCAGCTGCCTTTCTGCAAAGAATTCGTAACCATCTTCAACAACCTGTCAAACAAGGCCAGAAAAGTACTATTTAGCCACCTCAAGGATGAAGATCAATGACGTGCCGAGAATCATTTAAAATCAAACTTAGCAGAAAAAAGGAACTAAAACTCTTCCGTGCAGCATTCCCATATGCAAAACTACTGCCATATAGATCAATTGTAATTCAAAAAGACTTGGAACATATTTGTACCGAGTTGAAGATTGTATTGCTAACTATTTCCAGTGGAAAATTCAGGCATAGGTAATTTCCTTTAGTTGAATTTTTGGTGTGCAATGAAAGAGATTGACATTCTATGTGTTCTGCAAGGTTATGGGGGCAAAGTGTTCATAGAAATGTCCCTAAAGAGGCTGTACTAGGGACAAGAATAACGGGAAAATGTGAATACAGAACAAATAGGATTATACATCAACAAAGAAGGTAATAAGAAGAGGAAACTGAAAGACAAAGACCTGGTGTGCCCGGCATATGAGATCCATATCATGTTTCATCAAGAATTCAGCCACCCTATCAGGTCCAAAAGTATACGAAACACCCCTATCATTCTCACCCCACCCTTTAATGTCTCTATCTGGATCTGACCAAAGAATGTCACATAATAGTCCCTGGTCCGGTACATCAACCGGCCTCTGTATAGCTCTGAGCTTATCCAAGGTTTCCAACTCAGGAGATAGGCCACCATGCATGCAGAAGATCTTGTCATCAATGATTGCGGCGACAGGCAAACAATTAAAGCAGTCTGTGAAGATCTTCCATAGCCGGACGCTGAACCGACGCTTACACTCGTCGTAGAATCCATATATTCTGTTGATGGAAGCGCATTCGTGGTTCCCTCGGAGGAGGAAAAAGTTGTCTGGATATTTTATTTTGTAAGCAAGGAGAAGGCATATTGTCTCTACGCTCTGTTTTCCTCTGTCTACATAGTCTCCGAGAAACACGTAATTCGCATCAGGTGGAAAGCCACCTAACTCAAAAAGTCGCAAGAGATCATGATATTGACCATGTATATCACCTGCACACCCCAAATCCAGATATTATGGACAGAAATGTATCTAATTCTCAACAACAACAAGATAGTGAATAATATGTGATCTCTGCTTCCAACATAGAAGAAATGGGCATAGTTGTTTCTCATTTAACTTCACAGCCTAATTGGACAAAGGCTCTTGTGTTTATGCATCAGCTGAGACTCAAATCTAGTGATGGGATATTTCAATCTTTAGCAATGCTGACATCAAGAAATTATGGTACCTTGAGGAACAAGCAAAAGATCCGATGTAAAATGTAACTGAAATTGTAGACGCCTATAACAATTTTACATGCATGAAGAATATACAGATTGGGAATTAACAGAAATTGGACAAATGAGTATGAGAAACAAGGACGTCTTATCCCTGTGTTTGTACAACTAATTCCATGCAACGATGCTTGCAGAAATCATAATAGGATACATAGAAGGAAGGATTAATAGACCTTGATGAGAAATATAAGAATAGAGCTGATAAATGCATACCACAAACATTAATGGGAGCTGCCAATTCAAGAAGATTAGGCTGCCTGAGAAAGACTTCTTTAGCAGTGACGCAAAGTTGGCGGACTTCGGTCTCTACTAGAGGAATCCTTTTGCCTCTGTTGACCTTTCCCTCCAGTAATCTCTGAATCAGGGCATCCAATCCTTCCATCCCCCAATTCCAATTCCAACTCCAATTCCAACCTGCTTTCTACGTCTAAACCAAAATATTTCAGAGAAAACAAAAAGAACAGAATGTGATCAAGATCATGAAAGAAACAATGGATTACCAACTAACAAAGGATAGATAAAGTGAGGGATAAATTGCAAGAGAATAGCAGGAGAGAGTTATAGTTGGTGGCATTGGTTTATTTGTTAAATCAAAGTTGGTCATAGGGTGGTGATGAGATTGTTCTTTTTTGGGTTTGTGAGTTGTGACATAAACCTTAATTTTATGGTTGCGATGGTTAGGTACTTCAACCTCTGCCAACTAATTAGAACAAAGGAATAAGCACCTCACCCTCTTTCCGATTTACATGGGCTGTTCCACCCCAAAAGGGATGATTATGCTATAAATGATAGATGTTGATATTAAGAATGAGATACAGTTTATCATAAATAACAACATTGACTACTCAGTCTACCCCCTTCAGTTAAACAGGTAAGTTACTTCTATCATATAAACTACCTTCTTGCTTAGGTTAAAAGTAATTTCTTCTGAAAATATATTTGAGGAGGATTTTCAAATTAACTACAGCATTTTTATGAATAGAATAAGTATGCTTTTTCATACATTAGATTGACAAGTTTAATACCTTGACTTGAAACGAATCGAACATGACGCGGTCCATTGACAACCCTAATCCCCAGTTCCCCACTACTGTATTTCCATCCATCACTAATTTATCAGAAATTGTCAGCAAAACCATTATAATAGACAACAAAGCTTTGTGCTTCTCCACTTTAAGACATTGTCCTAATATACAGATAATATAATGTCAGCTCATTACCTAGCTACTAACTACATCAGTTGGTTTGCTTATACTGTTATACATGATTCGACAGGTATATATAGTATCCCTATATGTATAGGCTCATAACATGATGGAATTGAAACCCTAGAGGTTGCAGATGAAGCAAAATGAAGAAGAAGATAATCGAAACCTTGAGAGAGAAATTTGACAGCATAACACTGTAACTTTCTATTTAATCCACCCTGAGAAAACAAATACAAGAAGATAGGTATTTATAGTTCAAGCTACAGCAGCAACGTATGCACTACACAACTATTCCTTACACGTGTCACTGCCAGCTATGCATATGACAACTGTCAAGAAGCTGCTGGAACACTCTAGAGACTTATTGGGATAAAGAGCCACGTCAACATAGGCAAGAGAAAAAGATAAAAAGAAAAAAAAGGCACCGTCTGAGGGCCAGCCAGTACGTATGCCACTAGACTATATGGTATTGCGCAAACTTCATCTGCACCAAAAATTTCAGAACTCAACTTCTTGCTACCAAAGCAATCTTAGTCGGATCACCACCCCATTCTTCAAACACAACCAATAAATTCCCACTTGGCTTCAACCACGAGCGGGGAACATGGTAATCTCTGGGAAGGCTGGCCACAATTTGTTCGGCATTTGTTTTCAGTATAAGTTCCAGCATAATAACAAGTACCACAGGTGCCTTTTGCTGTATATGCTGGCCAATGGCATCCGATGCTCCGACCATTAATCCACATTTGACCCTTTCCCATGCTACCCATATCTAAAGCTAATGGTGCATTTCCTGGTGGTGCATCTAAAATAGCCTTGTACCATGTAAGGGGTTGATGTTGAGCCAATAGTGATCCTTGTACCCATTCAATAGAAGAACTTCCACCCACGGTATGGAGGCTCATATCGTCACCTTTCATACCAGTCTTATAGGTCCATTGCCATCGTAACATATCCCATGTTCCCGAATTCACACCCTTCAATGTGACTGGCCCTAGAACTCCGGCATTCCATGTCTCAAAGTGCACACCAACATTCGGTAGACCAACAGAAACACTTAGTAAAGCAAGCTTGTTAATGCCAGCTCTCAGCTTCACACCCTGCTTGAATTCTAACTTGGGGAACTCCAATGTTCCATAAGCAGATCCTGATAGTTGACCATTGATGAAAACAAGCAAGGCATGCCCAGCTGAATCGACAGTGAGAATAGGGTACTGTCCGGTTCTTAGAAATTGTTCATTAGGACCTATTGTGATATTGGTCGTGTACCACAAGTAGTCTGTAGCATCCCTAGTTTGACTTATTTGCTCACGAAGTCCGACCAATGTAATTGAATTGTCATCATTAGCAGTGGCAATTTCTTCCATGTACGCCTGCCAAGAAAGGGATGCTACTGGCGTCATCTTCGTCGGCGGGCTCTGGCCAATCCTTGCAGTGTTGAAAACTTCAGTTTTGCAGTCAGGGAGAATGCTTATGGACCAAGGTGGCAGGTTATATTGCTTATTCCAAAACATCACTCTCACGGAGTATTTTGTGTCGTAATTTGCAAGGAATGCAGCACAACCAGATATCGACTGGTATACATGAGCCTCTTGATTATTTCTGAGTTTTGACACTGCAGCATCAGTAGCCACTAAAGCTGACTCAGCTAATTTGATGGCTCTGTGCAGATATTTCAAATGGCTATATTTTGGTTCCCTTGGTAGTCCATATTCATCTAGAGGGGCATCATAGTCATAGCTAGTTGCGATGAAGGGACCGCCAGCAGTTCTGCCAAAATTTGTTCCTCCATGGTACATGTAGTAATTGGCAAAAGAACCACCGTTTTGTATAAACCTTGCAACTGAAAATGCCAAGTCCTGTGCAGGTCTAGTAGGAACCGCCCCACCAAATTCTGTATACCAGCCAGTCCAGATTTCTGTCCACATTTTGGCCTTATAGTTCTTGTTTGGAGTGAAGTTTTCATAGCAGAAGCCATTGCAAGTATCGATGATTGGATTAGGGGAATCTTCTTGCTTGCACATAACCCATGGAACACAAGTGTTGAGAGCCACAGCCATTTTCGCTGCCCATTGAGTATAAGATTTACCAGGTTCACCAATTTCCCACTCTACCAGTCCAAATTCATTTTCAATCTGAGCAGAATTATAGGACCTCCCTGAGTTTGGAACAACCTTTCTGCCTTCATCATATACACAATCTTCTGTGTAAATTTTTCCATTTCTGCCATGAAAGGACGATTGTCTGTTCTGAAAGCAATTCCGGGAACATATTTCAGCCAAACAGGGAATCTTTCAAAGTTCCATTCAGCACAAATATAAGGACCAATGCGGAGATGAACATATAGGCCATGTAGTTGAGCCAGCTTGATGAACTTGACCAAATCATATAAGTCTGGATCACAAAATAATATTTTCCTGGGCTTGGTTCATGCCCATTCCAGAACATATAAGTCTGTATCACATCCAAGCCTCCATCTTTGGCCTTCTGAATCAAATCCGGCCACATCTCATGTGTGCTTCTGGGGTAGTGAATAGACCCTGAAATGAGAATCACTCTCTTTCCATTGACTATAATAGCTCTGTGATCATAACCCACAGAGGCTAAAGCAGAAGAGAGCCATGAAACCAGAAACAGTAGCAGGAACACGTTGGCCTTGGCTCTAATGTGTCAGTTCCACATTGTTTGAAAAAATCTAATGACAGCAATGAACTTTGAATTTGTTTGTTCCCACTTTGAGACTTGAATATTGTATATACGGGGATTTGGTTTTGGTTTTTGCACACACACGCTTTCCTTTGGTTTTTGGACTTGAATATTGTAATGAAAATCACTATTCATGCAAATAATATGAACTATAATTTTGACCATCTCCAACCCTTAGGGAAAAATTCACCAACGGTATCTGGACACTTAGGGGATTTTAGAATGATATGTGACCTTACAAAGTTATCAATGATACCTGGACTCATTATTTCGTATCAACATCGTACCTACGACCAATTTCTGTCACGGGGTAGTTAAATTTTGCATATGCAATGCACGTGAGTCACTTAATGAAGACAAAAGGACCAATTTAGCCTCAATTTTTTTTTCTTCTCTCTCTTTTGTTCTTTCTTTTTGTTTTTTGGTTTCTTCTTCCCCTGATTTGAATCAACAAGATTCAAATCATCTCAATAGCGGGCCATTCCGGCTATGTCATGGCCTTGAAGAACACTGGTGCCGCCTTAAGCGATTACAGCCACAGAGAATCACAGCAGACACAAGAAGAGCTAATCCTCCATCACGACTAGTGACCACTGGACTCCACCGCTACTGAGCAACCGCCTCCTCCTCCTCCGCAGCTCAAACACCTCCCTTCCGTCTCTGCCGATGGAGATCCGGAAAACGAGGATGCAAGGGGTTAAGTTGCCCATTGCTGAAGAGGACGAGAATGAAGAAGAAGAGGACCATGAGGAAGAAAAAAGGTTTAGCAGGAGATCGAGAAAGGTAATGAGCTTGATGGGCGCGGCGCCGGCCGTCATCTTTTCCCAAAGAGAAGCCAAAGCTTTGGAGAGCGACATGGTGTGACTCAATTTTCTTGAACTGGGTTTCTGAGTGGGAGTTTCTCGGTTTCTTGAAATGATCGACTGGTGTGGTCTGGTGTTGGTTGAGGTGGTGCTAGCGACGAGAAGAGAGAATAAAAGATAGGGTTGAGATAAGAGAGAGAAGAAATAAGAAATTTCTTCGGTTGTTTTTTAATAAGAAAAGTGTAATAAGACAATTTTACCCTAGGAAATCAAGTCACATGCGTGGCATGTGTTTCATTTTAATGGCTCCGTGACTGAAATTGGTCGTAGGTATGACGTTGATACGAAATAATGAGTCCAGGTATCACATTGATAATTTTGTAAGTTAAGGTATCATTCTGAAAGTCCCCTAAGTGTCCAGACACTGTTGGTGAATTTATCCCGTTTTTCAAATATATAGTATTTTATAATTATACTATTATTTCTACTCTTATAATTATGTCTGATCAAATCTTATTAATTTTTTGGATATGATTTTGTGAATATTTTGTTTTTATTATTATTTTTTTTAAAGGGCCTTTACATTTTGAAAATGAAAAAAATGAAAAAAAGAAAACCCAACAAATACATTTTGAAACAGATAGCTGACATCAGCCAGCTGCAAATTGTAATCAATCTTAGTCGTTTATCTCTATTTTATCTCATCTGATTTATTTAGAGCAGCAATGTGGAGCCCACGAAAATATAGCCTGAGGGCTATACAAAGGGCCATCTTTAGCCTAACCCTTGGCCCTATAGCCCCTCAAATGACTTTTTTGGTTTAGCTTAGGCCCCATTAGAGATGAAAATCTTCATTTTTTGGGCTATATCCACCCATAGCCCACAACTGGAGATGGCCTTAAAAGAGAGGGGAATGGCAGAGTTGAAGTGTGGATTTGATGGGGTGGAGAATTTGAGAGAGAGAGTTTGGTTTGGTTTAGTTGAGTTGGTACTGCGGGCGTTACCTTGTTCTTTCAGATATAGGAGGAAGATAATGCAACCGTTTTTCTTTCTTTCTTTCTTTCTTTTTCCCCCTCATTGCAATGGGCAACCTGAAAGCTAAAGGACTAGGAAGCTCGAGAAATCTGTTTGGAACTGGGTTACCCTGTTGGACCAGGCAAAATATAACTAGAACTGGATTGCAATAGACTGATTTAGATTGCATTCTCAAGGAATATTCTTCTATGCATCAATGTGTGAGTGTCCCCAGCACCTATTAACTTATCTCAGCCCTTGATATTTATAGTTTTTTTTTTCTTTTTGAAAAACTAAAAAGTGCACTTGATTTTATCAAACCGTCCATTCCTTGTGCAAGTGCACATTGGTGCTATGAATTCTCTCCTCAATCTCAAAAGGATGTCGACCAGTGGGTCTTCTAACATTAGATTTGGCCTTATTCTCTAGTTCTCATAGAAAAGAGCCCCAAAAAAAGGGCCTTGAGCCATAGCATAATTTTTAGAGAAAACACTCCCATTACCCTATCAACAAATTGTTAGAGCCCAGTGTTTTAGTAATAGGGCCACCAACTATTTTTTCCCCCTTCATAAGGCACTAGATTAAAAATTGTGTTAAATTTTGGATATAATAATCAACATATTTTACGTAAATGCCACTAGAGTACAAATTCAACAATCATTCTCTCTCTCCTCTCCAGCGAGGTCTCCGACCAACTCCAGCCAACTTTTCAGCGAATTCTGGTGAACTCCGGTAACCAGTGTTCTAAAAAACGGCCTAGGCGCCGGCATACCGTTCTGATTTTGGCTTGGGCGAAGTCATTAGGCATCGGGCCTCCAGGCGGCCGCATGTTGGATCATAATTCAGATACATATTTGTGCCCTAAAACATGGATATTACTTGTTCTAAAGTCCAATTTAATGTTGACTAATCCAATTCCATTATTCCCCTAATCTTGTACTTTGGCTTAAATTTATTTATTTATTTATATATATTTATTATATTTATTATGTTTTCCTTATCATGATAGGAAATGATGGAGAAGCTTGAGGGTGACTATTTGGCTAACACCGCCTAGGCGGATGTTCCTAGGATCTGATTTTTTATTTTTTATTTTATTTTATTCTAGTGTTATGTCCCGAACTTAAACTTACCAGTTTACTAGTCATTTGGACAGTAAACGACAATTACTTTCACTTTTGACTTTGTTTCGATACATTTAGTGGCCCTAAAAGTTGACTTTTTGTTCGGTTCAGTTTTTGAGAAAATTTTCTTCACGGAAGTCGTAGAGGACATTAAACCGAGCACGTGCATATGTGGCACGTAAAAATCAAATTCGTATGCGAAAGTTATAAGCGAAAAATGAAAGTTACTGTTCATGGTAATTTAGTATATATTTGAATTTTTACTGTGGTAGGTCAGTATCTCTCTCTCTCTCTCTCCCTCTCCCTCTCTCCTCCTCCCCGCTTCTTTTCTCTCTCTCCCCTTCGGGTCTCTTCATTTTTGCCGTTAAACCTCACTGTCTGGCCACCAAACGGCGAGCTTCGGGCCTTGGAAGACGTGCCTCCTCCTCCTTGACACTCTGACGGTGGTGGTTCACGATGATTTGGCCAGGATTTATAAATCGAGTCTTTAAAGTTCACTGTAGCAGTTTGATAAATTCCGAGATTCCACCTGATTCCGGCCACCATCTTCGACAATTCCGATCATTTTGGAAAGCCCATTCCTTGCTGAAGAATCCCTCCAAGTCTCTTGAAGCAATTTGAAGCATGGAGGAAGAATTGAAGGTTTGGAATTTTCATTGTTCAAATCGGGTATTTACTGTTTGCATTGATTTCCGGCAATTCTAGGTGTTTTCCTGCTTGGTGGTGGTTGAGAAAAGTGTTTAGAATGTTGAGAAGATGTTGTAGCTAGATTTTGGTGCCCCGGTTTGAGGGTGGCCGGTGGCACGTAAGGCCCATGCGCGTAGGGTAGAGCTTTGCTTCCTGTTTTTAGCCAATTAAATCGCATATGCGTTGTAGAATCTGTAATTGAGAGTTTGATTGAAAATTAGAGAAGTTTTTTATCGATTATTAATTCTGAATTTTGGAGTTTCAAGTGTCGATTTATGGGAATCCGATCTTCGGATTTCCCTTGTTTCTGCTATGGAATACTTAAATTGACGGATTGATATTTGTAGCGAAGTTTGGGTTGATTTCGAGAAGAGATGAAGATGTCAATTTACAAGGGTTTCGTTTTAGAATCGTAATTAGTTTTTTAATCGTCATTTACGAATTGTAATCTTGTACAGGATGAGGTATCGACCCATCGCTCGACAAGGATCCTTAAGCTTGGGTACCATGTTAGCCGTATATTGTGAGTGGACTTTTGATTTTAAGGGATGCATGCGGTTATTTTTCGCGAATTATTGATTCAAATATTTACCATTCTATTATAACTTGAGCATATATTGAGTTTGGAAATTGATTTCGGGTTATCTCGTGATTTCACTTTTAATGATGATTTTCGGAGATTGAGTATGATTTATTTCGGTTACATTTTCGGAAGTGGATTTTGTATTACTACTTTGTGTGATTTTGAGTTCCGATGATTTATCTCTGATTTATGATTTCGACTTATGTTTTGTTGATGGATTTGTGAGTATTCTTTTGGCGTGTGGGACACGTCGTGATTTATTTGTTATCTTGAAATTTTTCGAGTACGGTTGGGAATCATACTCGTGTTTTCATTTGCGAGATTTTGGGGAAGTTTTACTTGTTTTCGGTTTTCTATTGTTTTCTTCACCGTGGATTGATTTATTTAGTTCTTCTCCTCACGTGGGTGTAGTCGAGCATTATTAGTACTCCTCCCTGCTTACTATGTGTTTGTGGGTGAGTTCAACATAGAGCCTGGGAGGCTCCCTTCATTGCATGGTGATATGTTCTTCCCTATATCCTTCTGTTACTTGACTAGTGAGACTAATCTGGTGTCTTTTAACAGGCGAGGCTGGTCTTGTCTTCTTAAGTATCGGAGTTTCAATATTTTTACTCAGTTGTTTGTGACTAGCAGGGCTAGTCGGTTTTTTAGCTGAATATCATTCGGATTATTTTCTTTAATTGTTGCATGCATCGGGTTTTTAAAGGAATAAATGTGGGAAAGTATAAAACACATTTTTCTTTACAATTACTTATTTTTGTCCACTCACACTAACGTTTTTATGTACTTTCCCCCTGGACCATTCGGTTTCATTTGCCCAGTCTGTAGAGTAGCTAGTTCGGCATAGTAGGATTCGGGGCATAGCATCTGCTGCTGTTGTTTTCCTTATTGTAGGTTATTTATTGAACCTACTTGTATCTTGATTTATTTTTTTGTCTTGTAGATTGCTCTGATAACCTGTCGGACAAATGTTGTAAAGTTTGGGAGTTATACTTGTGTATTTGGATTATGTTGTATTGTTCGGATTTCAGTTGTTAATTGTAGAGTTGTTGTGATTTGGGGGAGCAGGGTGGCTCCAGAAGAATAATAATGGTTTATTAGAGTGTGCATGTGTTTCTACAGGTTTTGGGTAGTTCATTTTAGGGGTGACTCTGCCGAATTTTTGGTAGAGTTATTCCTAAGGTGGGCCTCACGAGGCCATCTAAGATTTCAGGGTGGAATTCAGGGTGGGTCCTGTCATCTAGTCAGATATCAAAACACTCAAAACTCAAAAGCCTTCAGAAACTTCTCTCTGAACTGAAACCGAGTCCTCGACGGAGTCTTTCATTCAAAACTAACAACCTAGCACTCGAGGATGAGTCGGTGGTGGTGGATCTGAATGGAGAGTCATTTGGGCCAGATCGCTGGTGACTTGATTAGACGGTGGTGCTTCCAGTGATAAACTAGATGAGAGAGAAAGCCAGGGTTCAAAATTTGAATCTTAAGTATGATCAACAAAACTATCAAGGGTTAATTACATATAAGTGCATGTTAAGTTATTGTAGCCTAAAGGCCACCAAATATTTTCATCCTTCATAGGCCACCAGATATAAATAGAGTTAAATTTCAAACATTAAACATAAAAGAAATTACAGCTATGCCACTGGTCTCTAAACATACCCAATTCTATTGTCTACGTCTAGGTCATTTTGAATCAGAAATCGCCTCTCTTTCTCTCTCTTTGGATCTCAACCTCAACCTCGTCATTGCCGTGCTCCTCTCTCATCTCGGAGACGACGACCTTCCGCCATGGTCCGGTGTCACTTGCTCCACTCAAGGCGATTACCGAGTCGTCACTAAGTTATAAGCCAGTTCTTTACCACTCCATTTGATTTAATTTTGATTACCAGAGAGTGTCTGGTTTTGATTTTGTTCAAATTTGCAGGGAGGTTTATGGAGTCTCAACTGTTGGGCGTTGTCCTACTATCGTCACTAATCTATTAGATCTCACTAGGTTATAAGACCATCTGATCCTGGTTAATTTTCTTTGGAGTAGCTTTCTCTTTCGATTTTGAGAATGATTGTTTTGTTAATGAATGTAGGTCTTGATTTGTATTACTATTGTTACAGTATTTGTTTTGAAGGTTGGGAGTAGATGTATTGGTTGATAGTGGCTTTCTCTTTGGTTGGGAGTATGTTTTTGGTTGATTGGCGGTTTCTTCCTCTCTGGTTGACAGTAGGTGTTTATTTGGTTGGCAATAGTTTTTGTGTTATTTGTCAGTAGATTACGTATTCCTTCGCAGTAGCTTTTAAACACATTACATTTGTTTTGTTTGACAATAACTTTTGTGTTTCTTGGCAATAACATTCATAATTTATGGTAGTAGATTTTGTGTTGGTTGCTAGTAGCTTTTCCTAGTCTTTCGCAGTAGCTATTGTTTTGCATGCAGTAACTTTTAAGGTGTTTGGTAGTATGTTTCATGATGCTTGACAGTAGCTTATCTTTAACAACAACTTGACTTACCAGCTTGCATGTTTAGCAATCAGCTTCTATTTGCAATATGTATTAATTTAGAAAAGCTACTGGAATTAGATTGAAAAAATACTAGTAGAGGAGAAGAAAACTATTATCACAGTAAGGTAAAGTCACTATAATAGTTATATAAAGCTACTAAATGTAATCAAAAGGGAAAAAATAACATAAAAACAAAGACATAACAAAGATTGGTATTATAATGAGGAATGAAGACAGCAGCATGCCGCTACACCACGAACTTATCACTCCATCAATCAGCTTCTAGTTTTAATATGAATTAAAAGGCAAGAAGACAAATATATATATATATATATATATATATAATAGTACACACAGAATTCTTTCATCGTGTTAGTTGCTTTCCTAAGCTGTACCAGTAACATTTCTAAACTGCATTAGTAACTTTCACTATACAATCAGCTAAAACCTGCATTAGTAATAGAGATAGCTATGAACAATCAACTTGAAGAATAGCTTCACTATACAATCAACTTTGATCAAAAGAACAATCAGCCAATTTAACTATAAGTTACCCATGACTTAGGTTTAGCAAAACAAAAATGAAATCACATTGATGAAATCTGAACTACAAATCAAGCGAAATAGAGTGCAGAGAGAGAAGGCTGAGATCAAATCAAAACAAAAATGAATTCATAGTGATGAAAATCGAAGTATAATCCAAGCTAAACAGAGTGCAAAGAGATGGAATCAAACCACAATGATCGATTAAAGACTGTGAATTCAAGGACTACAGGGTGTAGAAAGAGAAAGCGATGAGATCAATTCGACGAGAGAGAGAGAGAGAGAGAGAGAGAGAGAGAGAGAGAGAGAGAGAGATAGAGAGAGAGAGAGAAAGAGCTTTATTGTGGTAGAGATAGAGAGATTAACTTAAAGTGAAACAGAAAATTGAATGGTAAAGAAAGAACGAGACAGCAGAGGGTAAAATAGGGGAGGGTTTAGGGTTTATGGTTTTGGACCCTAAAGTGGCCTTATGTATACAAAACAATTTAGATAGCCTTATGACTAATGTAAGTCTCAAAATGACACTTATATGTAATTTTCTAAACTATCAATTGTTTAGAACATTGCCGGCGACCACAAAAGCTACTGTTATTAACACCAAAAGCTACTGTCACGAGCAACAAAAGCTACTCTAGTGAGATTTTCGGCAACCTCTGGCGAGCTCACAAAAACTATCGTCTGTAGCAACAAAAGCTATGCTCCCTAAAACCAAAAGTTACTATCCCCATAAAAAAAAGCTATTATCACCAACACCAAAAGCTATTTTCACCTGCAACAAACACTATTGTCACCAACACCAGAGCTACTCTCATAATCTACTCTCATCAATGCCAAAAGTAATAACCAAGCAAAACAAAAACTACTACTAAGAAGAACAAAAACTACTCCCAGAGACTGAGAAAATTATTCACAAAGACTAACAAAGCTATGGCAATGTAAAGGATGCAACCAAAATATAAATGCTACTGCAACTTAGAAAAGAGAACATATTCAATAATAAAAAGCTACTTCCATAGTTGTAAAAAGCCAGCACCATAGTTGTGGAAATCTATTACAATAGTTGTATAAAGATACTATAAATGTTGTAATGCTACTGTCATTTTTCAATGGTGACACTCTAAAGCCATAGGCATAATTTTGCCACCTTTAGCACGACTCTTCATTTCAACATTTCTTGGTTAGCCGAATCATCTCTTGGTCAATGGAGGCTTCAATATCCAAATTCACATGATTTTCGAAATCCACTACTGCAAATGCAAAGGGCACTACTACACAAAGTGAATCAGACAACAGTCAAAAACCTGTTGTCTGAATGAAAATGGAGATGTTGTAAACTGGCCTGCCGTCTGATCTCCCCCATCAGACAACATTCTTTTTTAATTGTCTCTCTGGTCATTCACACAACATGTGTATCTAAATATGTGTTGTCTAAATTTACCAAATTTCGATTCATGACAGTAGTCTGTTGTCGGGTATGAACTCAGACAACAGCTTACTGCAGGGGTGTTGAGTGAAATTCACCAAGCACAACAATCTTTCCAATCCGGTGTTGTCTCCTAAATATCTTCAACGACAATATTGTACGAGACTTGATGTGTGAATTAAACATCAAACAAGCATTTTTTAATACCAGATATTGTGTCAAATGCATTACAAATATCAATTTGCTTGAAATGGTGTTGTCTTGCATGAACCTCATACTACACTTCCGATTACCTTATGTTGTCTCCATCTTATCTAAGATAACAATTATTTGGATTACAGTGTTGTCTGAAATTCAATTCGTATGACAATCTCTTGGATGCATGTGTTGTATCTGATGAATTTCAGACCACAAATTTTATTTTTCTTGTTGTCTGAATTAACGTTATATAACAAGTTTGAGGATGCTAATGTTGTTTGAATGTTATTTAAGATAACAGTGACGTTGATGAATTTGTTGTCTTGAATGAACCTCAAACCACACTTTGTTGGACGCCGATGTTGTTTGAATAGCTTTAAGATGACAAGTTGCTAGATAAAAATGTTGTCTAAATTTTCCTTAGACAATATGTGTTATGTCTTTTTGGACTTGTGTTGTGTGATATTTTGCATTACAATAGTTACATACTAATCCTATATATGTTGTTGGAATCGAATTTGTCCAATTGATATGGAAATAGACTGATATGAAATTCGAAGTTCCAATTTCATTTACCACATTCTCATACATCATTCTCACAAATCTTACATTATCAATTCAAAGTACTAGCATCAACTCATGTCCAACCAAATCTAAAGAACAAAGTCGTCTCAACTAAACTAAAAAAAGATATGTGTACCCAAGTACCAAGTACAATGCTTACATATATGTCTTGACCACAAACTTTATCCACTCATTTCTAACCACATCCATATCTTCTTGGGATATGCTTCTTTGCCTCTTCTTTCCCACTGAAACAAAAGGGTTTGCACTTAGTAATGGACAAAATTACAAAAAAGAATCTATAATTGTCATTGAGCATTATGTATTTTGGCCAACCTTGAATTTTTTTTTGTAATTTGAGCATTACTAAAATACATAATGCTCAATGACAATTATAGTAAATGACCTAATGGCTCTTGAGAAAAACAACCATAGAAACAAGTCAAAAAAGAAAACCCAAATCAGATCAACCAAGAAAAGAGATGCCCATTTCACAAAGAGAGCCCGTTGTTGCCGGAATACTTGGATTTTCTGCTTGGAATTGAAGGGTTCACTAAAGCTTTAACAGTTGCAAGTTTTCAAAAACACATCAAGAACTTGGGAATTTTATCTCAGTTAGATGCTTGAGCTTAGTGGGAGTCACCTCTCATTTTTAGAATTTATTCTTCTGTAATAAACTTTCAATTCATAGCTACTTCTCCAATTATCAATTTTATTGTAATTTTGTTTTGTAAGTTATCAATAAAAGTAAGATTTCCAGTTATGGCTTATATTCTGGTACAAAAATTCTGTCTTCTGGAATTATTGAGTTCTTGATTATGTGTATTATAAAGTGAATCGATTTCAGGTGAAGTAGCTAGTAAGACATTCACCACTTCCAATACTTGCTGATGAGATTTTGAAACTCTTCAAAATCATGTTGTTGGACTCTGAGCAATGAAACTTGCAGGTAGACATATTAAATTTTTAATTGCTCTTTGGTTTATCATTTTGAGCTTATGTGATGAATAGAAATTTGTGTGAGTGATCTTCAACTGTTTTGATTGTTATGATCAAAATCAGTTTTTGATTCTACATTAATTCTATGCATTGACCAAGCTGCATAAGACATGAGTTTTGTTCTTGTATTTCAGTGCACACTTCATTGTTGTTTAATTTTCTCATTATGGTTCAAATGCTGTGCATAACAATCCAAGTGGGAGAATGTTGGAAAACATTTTGGACTTGTCATTATCTAAAATGCATTAAGTTAATAAGCTTTGATTTAATCTGGAAATTGAACAATAGAAATACATATCTAGGACTCTATCCTATTATCAAACTGAGGTATATGTCTCTCGATTGAAGTAGGAATCTTATCTGTCAAATAACCTGATTGACATCGAATGTATGTGATATACATTAAGCTTTTGCTGATAAACTCTTATGCAAACCTTGGACTCTTTATGGGATGAGCACAAGGTCAGTTTGGGCCTCTATATATATCAGGAAAAGTCCCTATGTTAACTACGACTTGCATTAAGATCAGTCCCATTCTGAAAGCTCTAGTAGTATAACATAGAAGATCTTCTTCCTTATTGTTCTTGTTTTGTGTTGCTCGAGTTTTCTGGTGTTTCTGTGGTGTCAAGCTGCTACTGTCTTTATCTTGCTGTGAAGAAGGATCCTAGTTGCTAAAGCTATAGGTGAGATGGCAGGACAAAGCATTGATCTTCATAACAATGGTAATCTCCTAAGACAAGGCTGGAGACTCAAGTTCTTTGATTGTGCAGATGGTTCTCGTGGATTAGTTCATGACTTGGTATTGATATGATTATGATTCATTGCATCATTTGGTTTTACATCGGCGACATTATCGAACGGATGTGTCTCTGTGTTTCACTTGTTGAGTCTTTCTCTCTGTTGTTTTCAATTTCCTCTCCTGCGCATCATCTCATATGAATTTGTCTCTGTTGAGTCTTTCTCTCAGTTGACATCTGCCTTATCTTATGTCGGCAATAGATAAGAATAGAAAGAAAGTAAGGATAGAATCGTAAATCAGATCACCGCCTCAGCTCGGCTCCACTCAATACACCAACGGCTTGATCACAACAAAAAGAAAGCAAGGCAGAATCATCGGCTGGGCTGAAGCTGTACATACATGTACATTTGCAAGCATAATTAGCTATAATGGGCCATGCTCATTGTATCGCTAAAGGTACTAATTCCAACCAAAGGAATGACATGCAGACACACCGCCAGACGGGCTACAACCTCAGCATCGGACCACCTCTAGATCGCCACCGACGCGCCGTCACGCGTCGCGCCAAGATGGCATCAGAAGCTTCTGAAACTGAGAACTGAAGCATATCAGTCCCACATCGAAAACAAAGACAAGATCAGTCTCTTCCTCACCTATAAAAGGTTCTCTCCTCTCTCCTCATTAATTACGCATTCAATACTTACCTACTGTTACTTTGTCAACATAAATACATTGACTAACTTAGGCATCGGAGAGTTGAAGACCGCCCAGCGCGGTCTCCCTCTGACGCCCATTGTATTTTATTTGACAGGTAACGGGAACTACAATAACAACACAAGTATCGATCCGCCCACCGGATCAGCGTTAACTAAAGTCCAGCTACCGCTAGACTTTCAGACATTAACATTGGCGCCGTCTGTGGGAACTCTTGAACTAAAGATCATCCCACTACAATCACCATGACTAACGGTAGCGGGGGAAACGCTGAAGAGCAGGCGGAGCTCCCCGTCATTCCCCAACCCTCCGACCCCGCGATCGGCGTTAACCGCGCACTATTCACAACCCCGGCCAATCCCGGCGGTGAGGCAAATCCAGGCAGCAGCCGCTCGTCAGGCCAGGATCTCGTCACCATGTACGAGATAGCATTGGCAGATCTTCATAAGGCAAACATGGAGCGTGAGGAGGAGCGCAAGGAGAAGGCTGAAGCCCAAGGACAGATGGCTGCGCTCATGGCACGTTTCGAGGAACTAAAAAACACCTTGGCGGCCACCAACCGCCCGGCACAAAGCGAGCAGTCACGCAGCACCAGGCGTAGTTGACCCAGCGCCGGCACAGCGGCGCCAGGGCCGGTCATACAAATGCACGTACCGCTGAACCCACCTGGGTTGTCGGGAATGGGACCACCGCCCATACCCCAACTAATGTTAGAACAGGTGGCGGAATCCCTTCCGCACACCAACCGCTTGAATGTCAGGGCAAGGACTGAGGGTGATCCGCCCATACCTAGGCGCAAGCCAACTCGGCAGGTCAGTCAGGCCGATTCCGCCGGCGATACAACCGCCCAGTTATTGGAAAGGATGCACCAACTGGAGCAGAGGTTGATCCGGGCGGAGACGGGCGTCCCGACGTCAACTCGGAACCCACTATTCACTTCCAGACCCGGCCCATTTTCCGCCGCAATCCTGCAGGCTGTCAGACCGACATATGCAAAAACCCCAAAGATGTCACAGTATGGCGGAATGACCGATCCCTTTGTCCACATGGACACCTTCAAGAAGATCACCAACAACAAGGGGTTCGACGACGCCACCTTATGCCATCTGTTCAGCGAAACGCTGGACGGCGAGGCAATGAACTGGTTTTTTGAATGTCCGCCAGGATCTGTCGGCTCATTCCATGCACTGTCGCATGCTTTCCTCTCCCGCTTCATCTTACTGTCCGCCGGACATCACAATACAAGTCAGCTTTTCGGCGTTAAACAGGGGGAGGACGAATCACTGAAGGCCTTTGTCACAAGGTGGCGGGCGGCAGCATCTCAATGCCGCGACGTAGACAAGACTATGGCATCGGCGGCCTTCAGGAAGGGACTCCTCAAGGGACCATTCCTCTATCACCTCAATTACAACCATCCCAATGCAACGTACGACCACGTCATGAGTAAGGCGGTCATTCACGCCCAGGCGGAATTCATTACATATGGAGAGACCCCGCCGCCAGCAACGGCAGCAAGGTCAGCACAACCATCTGCCAGTCACCAGGAAACCGCTGACAAGCCCCCCTCAGCACCGCCAACTGACAAGAAAAGGGAATGGCAGCAGGGCCACCACCAAACCAAGCGGCAGAAGGGGCAGCATTATTACAAGGGAAACCGCCCAACTCATGAGGATAACCACAGCAAGCAGACGGAATCCTCGCAGCGGTACGCAGTTTTCACGGTCCTAACGGCCTCATATGAAGATATCTATAATCAGTGCAAGGATCAGATCCCACCGCCACCCCCTCCAAAGTACCCAAAAACAGGTAAACCCAGGAACACTGGCAAGTGGTGCAAATACCACGCGGACAGCGGCCACAATACAAACAGCTGCAATGCTCTCAAAACGGCCATTGAGACTTTGTACCGTGACGGCAAGTTGGAGCAGTTCAAGGTGCGCCAACCACCACCAGTGATTGCCAACGTTGAGACCTTGGGCCGCATCAACACCATCGATGGCGGTGCTCCAATCACCAACATGTCTCACAGGGCAAGAAAGCGCTATGAACGCGCCAACCACCCGAAGGAAGTTTGCAACATCCGCTACGAAAGATCCGCCAAACTACCGAGATCAGGTTGGGAGCCTATTACCTTTTCAGAGGAGGAGGAGCGCGGAGTACATTTACCCCATGACGACCCATTCTTGGTCGATGCCATTCTTGGCAAATTCTCGGTGGGGAGAATCTTGGTGGATAGCGGGTCCGCTGTCAACGTCATCTTCAGCGGTTGCTACGACCATCTCAAGCGGAACAGGAAACTACTCCAGGATCACGAGCCACTGCTCAGCTTCTCCGGTGACATCACACAACCACTAGGGTCGGATTACATGCGACTAGTTATTGGCATGGCGGAGGTGCACACGGAGTTCATCATTGTCGACTGTTTCAGTTCGTACAACGCCATCATTGGTCGACCAGCGCTTAATAAGCTCAAGTGCATCATTGCCGGATACATGCTTCTCATGAAGTTCCCCACGCCCAACGGCACAGGCTGTGTGAGGGGAAGCCAACAGCTGGCACGAGAATGCTATTCAACAACTGTAGCGCGGTCAACGCGCCGCCATGAAATCCTGAAAGTGGGTAATGACCCACCACCACCGAATATCTTTAAGGATCCTAGAGATGAGGAGAAGAAATATGTAATGAAGGAGCCGGTCAACCCGGACACGTCGCTGAAGGTCGTCTGCATCTCAGACGAGCATCCTGAGAGGACAGTCCTCATAGGCGCCCAACTAGACCCAGAAGTGGAGGCAGAACTCACTCAGTTCCTACGTGACAATGCCACCATCTTTGCATGGTCCTATGCGGACATGCCTGGCATCTCCACTGAAATAATCACCCATAAGCTGACCATCAAACCTTCCTTCTATCCCATCAAGCAGAAGCGGAGGGCTTTTGATGAGGAAAAATACCGGGCAATCGGACAGGAGGTCGCCAAACTACGGGACATTGGATTCATCCGCCAAGTCATCTACCCTCAGTGGATCTCAAATCTGGTAATGGTGAAAAAGCCCAGCGGCAAGTGGCGGATGTGCGTCGACTTCAAAAATCTAAACAAGGCATGCCCAAAGGATAGTTTCCCGCTACCTCGTATCGATCAGCTGGTCGATGCAACCGCCGGACACGAACTCCTCAGCATGATGGATGCCTTCTCCGGATACAATCAGATCAAAATGCACCCCAGCGACCAAGAATGCACCACCTTCACCACCGACAAAGGCCTCTATTGCTACAATGTCATGCCTTTTGGTCTGAAAAACGCCGGTGCAACTTATCAGCGGTTGATGAACGCCATGTTCGCTGAGCATCTGGGAAAAATTATCGAGGTCTATGTGGATGACATGCTAGTTAAGAGCATAAAGGCCAGTGGACATGTGGCAAACCTCAGGATCATAGTAACCATCCTCCTGGCCTATGGTATGCGCCTCAACCCAGAAAAATGTTTCTTTGCAGTCACCGCTAGCAAATTTCTGGGTTACATCGTCAGCGAGCGAGGTATCGAGGCTAACCCAGACAAGGTACAGGCCATCCTTAACCTGTCGGACCCGAAGTATAAGGTAGACGTCCAGTGTCTCCAAGGCAAGTTAACCGCCCTTTCTCGATTCATCTCTCGACTTACTGACAAGTGCGCCCCATTCTTCAAACTCCTCAAAACAACTCACAAGAAGGTCATCGACTGGAACCCAGAGTGTCAGGCGGCGTTCCAGAGCCTAAAAGAATATCTAGCGGCGGTCCCTCTCCTTTCTGTCCCTGTGCAAGGAGAGACACTATTCATATACCTGGCGGTCTCGACAACGGCAATAAGTTGCGCCATTGTTCGGCGGGAAGGCCAGGATGAACTCCCAGTATTCTACGCCGGCAGAGGCATGAACGGAGCAGAAACAAGATATTCACAGTTGGAACAGCTGGCCCTCGCACTTATCGTTGCCGCCAGACGCCTTAGGCAATATTTCCAGGCTCACACGATCCATGTGTTAACCAATCAACCGCTGAGGCAGGTGATGCAGAACCCTGAACACTCAGGGCGCGTCAGTAAGTGGGCGATTGAACTCAGCGAATTTGACATAGAGTACAAGCCAAGAACCGCCATGAAGGGCCAGGCAGTAGCGGACTTCATCGCTGAACTTACTGAGCGTCAGCCGGAACCCGATACTCAAACAAAGCCCGGAACAGAAATAGTAACCAGTACAGAGGCAACTCCCCCACAGTCAGATTGGGACCTACATGTGGACGGCTCCGCCTGTGCCAAGGCCAGCGGCGCCGGAGTCATCTTAACCGGACCCAGGGGACTGAACGCAGAGTACGCATTGAAATTCAACTTCAAAGCTTCAAACAATATGGCGGAGTACGAGGCGCTCATCGCCGGCCTACTCCTCGCCATTGACTCAGGAGCTGACAGCGTCAACATATTCAGCGACTCCCAACTAGTCGTCAACCAGGTCAACGACAGCTTCCAAGCCAAGGACAAGCAGTTAGCAGCATATTTGGGGTACGTCAAAACGTTGCTAAAAAAGTTCAAATTCCATACAATCACACAGATCCCCAGGGAAAAGAACACTAAGGCTGATTCACTGGCGAGACTGGCAACCGCCCAACCACATCAGAGTCCAGCGGACACAAGGGTGGAGTGCCTGGACAAGCCAAGTATCACAAAGACCCTGGCAGAAATCTTCAACGTTCAAGTCAACCCCAGCTGGATGGACGAGATCATTACATATAAGCGCAACGGAACGTTGCCAGAAGATAAGGTCCAGGCAAGACAGCTCCAGCGAAGAGCAACCCGCTACAACATCCATCACGGCAAGCTCTACCGCCAGGGATTCACCCATCCTAACCTCCGCTGTCTAACCCCAGAGGAAGGAAGGGTTGTCCTAACTGAAATCCATGGCGGGGAATGCGGAAACCACTCGGGCGCCAGATCCCTGACCAACCGCACAATGCGACAAGGCTACTTCTGGCCCACACTTGGCGATGACGCCCGGCGGATTTCGAGGTCTTGCCACAAATGCCAACAGTTTGCAGATCTCCCACACGCACCAGCGGAACCACTATCAATCATCGTGGGCCCATGGATTCATTCCACGTGGGGCCTTGACCTGATGGGAAAGTTCCAAACTGCCAAGGGTCAGTTCAAATACATCATTGTTGCCATTGATTACAACAGCAAGTGGATAGAGGCGGAGCCACTGACGGCAATAACTACCGCCAAGGTAATTCGCTTCCTTTGGAAGAATATCTATTGCCGCTACGGTGTCCCACACACAATCATCACAGACAACGGCACACAGTTCAACAATGACGAGCTCATCTCCTTCACCACCAACTTAGGCACCAAGTTGAGGTTTGCATCTGTCGCCCACCCCCAGACCAACGGCCAGGTCGAAGCGGCAAACAAGATAATCAAAAAGTTGTTAAAAAAGAAGCTCGACGACGCCAAGGGTTTATGGGCGGAAAGGCTCCCAGAAGTCCTGTGGGCCATCCGAACAACTCCAACCTCCGCCACCGGAGAAACTCCTTTTTGTATGATGTTCGGCACAGAGGCTGTCTTACCCATTGAAGTTACTCAACCTACCGCTAGAGTCGAAGGCTACTGCCCAGAGACCAACAGCGCCGGCGTCAACTTGGACAGGGACCTCATAGAAGAGAAGAGACTCAAGACCCATTTACACAATCTACAAAACAAGCAACGGGTATCACGTTTTTACAACGCCAGAGTCAGGGCCTGGAACCTCCAACTGGGGGACTCGGTCATGAAGGAAGTCATTCCGCCACCGACAAAACTCCGTCCAACTTGGGAGGGCCTGTACAAAATTGTGGAAGTCGTTAGCCCAGGCACCTTCTACTTAATGGACAAGGACGGCGTCACATCGGCCCGCCCTTGGAATACTGAACACCTTCGGTATTATTACAAATAGTCAGACCGCTACCCATGCGCATCTTGACTTAGCTAAATTTTTGTTCAAATGTTTAGCTAAGGGAAGCTACCCAACGGGTACTACCCCACTTTTGTACGCTGATCAGTCAACCATCAATGAAACAAGGAATTATTCAAACCATTGTTACCAAGTCTAGCACTGAGGGCAACTGGCAACGCCAGCAATCGTCGGCGGACCCCGTCCGCTACGTGGTGCACTTGGACCAATCTTAATTCCTTTAATGTTCCATTGATCGACAAAAGAAAAACAAAACTCAAAAATACTACACACACATCATGGCAAACCAAGTCAGAAATTTACTTTATTCCACAAAATTCTTTACAAACTAATGTGCCTCAGCGGCTACAAAAAAAAAAAAAAAAAACTTTGGAGGTCTCAGATAGGTTCAGCGGTTGGCTTCGGCCTCTGCTGCTTCAACAGCTGGCGGCGCGACCGATCGGCTCGCTTGATCGGACCCTCGGGCTGTCGGACTGGGGGTCTCTATGGTGCCGTCGGCCCGGGTGTGTGCCTCCAGAAATCCGGCACGTGACACCTCCGACGGGGTCTGCTGGGGAGTTTGCTGGGACCCTTCCGTCGGATGTGGGCCACTTTCCCCGCTGCCCGAATGAGTACCTACAACTGGGGCAGGCACGACTTCTGTCTCCGCCGGGACACTCTCGACCGGCGGCACGTCAGGCTGTGACGCCTTTACAAAGTCAATGGCACCCTTCCGCTTCAACATGTCTATATTGGCCCGGGCCCCAGACTTCGCCGCTTCGGTCAGTGTCTTCTTAAACTCCGCCGACTGCTTGAATGATTCAACAGCAGCGGCCGCAGCGGTGCTCCCCTCAGCTCTCAGGCGGGTAACCTCACCCCCCAGCCGCTTCATTTCGGCCATCCTGTCGGCGGACTCCCGCTGCACTATAATGAGCTTCTTGTCTTTAGAGGCTATCCGCTCCTGCAGCAGCGCGATCTCCTGCTCCAACTTGGAGACGTGTTCATTCCTCTCCAGATCCCGCCGGATGGCCGCATTAAGCTTGCCGCGGGCGTCCGCATAATCACACTCCGCCTTGACCAGTCCCCGCTCGACCTCCGCCAGTCTCTCCTTGGCCTCCGCCAACTCCCTCTGGAGACCTCCGATTTCTCCCCTGAGCTCTTCCTCAATCCGGGGCTGCTTAGACGCCGCCACGAACATATCGTGTAACCCCGCCGATATTTGACCAAACGCCGAGCTGAAGGGCGATTGGTCAATTGCCGTCGGGCGCGATATGCCCGCCAGACCCCCGAACCCCAGCCGCTCGCACAGATGGAAAAGGAACTCCCGCTCCCCTTCTGTCATGAATGGCGCATACTCGGCGAAGGAGTCCAGATCACTGCCGGCGGGCGCCTCTCCCTCCACCGCCGCAGTTTTCGCAGGAGCTTGGCGGGCCTTCTTCTGTCGGCGGGCCCCGACCACCTCCACCTCATCTCCCTCTTCCTCGTCAGGAGACTCAGCCGTCCGGCGCTTTTTCTCCAGCGGCAACGTCTCAGGGTTCACTACAGTCTGCTGGGCCGCTAGCCCCTCGGCGTACATGGCCTCCAAAAAATTTTCTATCTCCGCCCGATCCATCGCCTTCTCAAATGCGTCGCGACTCGATTTGTTGCCCAGCGGAGTTTCTAAAAAAAAAAGAACGACAGCCACCAGTCAGACACAATTCAAAAGTATAATACGAAACGACAGGGTAGACTCCTCACCAACGGAGCGTGTTAGTCGCAGGTCGACCAGCAACTCCCAACCAGTCAGCAGGCGGAAATCAAGCAAGTTTCGGTTCCGCCAGCAACCCCTGATCCTCGCCACGCGGCACTCTTCTTCGCTCGTTAGCGTGTACCGAAGTCCCGCTGCACACAAAAAAAAAAAGCAAACACGTCGTTAGTCGGAATACAAGTGCAAGCACGTAGCCACGCCAAGTACTTTCAGCGGAAACCGGACACCAACCTCGAATAGGTTGGAACTCAGACTTAATCCTAAATGTCGGCCCTTTCGCATTCGATCTAACGTGGTACTCCCAACCGTCGGTAGCCACGCAGAAGGTCCCCCGCCAGTAGGACATTGAGTCCCTTAGATTCTCGATCAGCTTGGGCGCTCCCTGCCGGCGACTCAAGTTCACTTGCCCTTGGCAGCCTCGGCGCTTCACGTACACCAACTCGTAGAAGTGAAGCACTTCCGCCACGGTAGGCCCCTCACACCCGGATAACCGCCAAAGGGAGTTCACGGCGAGCAACAACCGCCACATGTTGGGGAAAATCTGACCCAACGCAAGGCCAAATTCGCACACCAGGATCTGGAGGTTGGGCACCAGCGGGAGTGTCACTCCTTGGCGGAATATCGCTTCATGAACGGCAGCAGATCCCGCCGGGAGAATCGACGCCTTCTCATCCGCTGTCGGCGGACGCAGCTTCACCGACCCCGGCAACCGGAACGTCTGTTTCAGTCGGTTAACCGCAGCGGCTGTCATCCGCCCACCTGCCTCGTCAACGGCGGTGCCATCTGAGAGGAACCACGCCGATTCCGCATGCTGCCCCGCTACGTCTTCTTCCCCAGTGGAGCCGCTAGCAGCACTATTGCTCGCCAAACGCTCATCGCGCCTAGCTTTGGCAGCAGCGGCCTCACCCGCCTTAGAACTCTCCGGACGCGAACCACGACCCATAACTACTTCCCAGGGGATGGTCTGTAGCGGCTCAACGTCTAACGCTTCTGGCAGTGAGGTTCCTACAGGGGCAGACGGACGCAACGAATCAATAAAAATCCTATCCGCCGCGCTGAACGACATGTCAGACCTGGAATCCTCACTGCTCGAAATCTCTATAACGCTAGCCATCCCAAACCCTAAAACCCACATCAGTTAGCACAAACACAGATCTAACCTATTCTCGCATCAGATATAGCCAAAATAATCAAAAACAAAACCCAGAAAACTCCAAACTACAAAACAGACTACTCAACCCAGATTCGGCTATCTAAATCCTTAACCACCAACGCGTAGCCAACCATAATCCAACCATCCCACCCAAGGAAATCCCATTCAAACCTCAGAACACACCCATTAAAACCAGCAATTATCCCAGAAAATAGCAGAAACAAAAGGCAGAGGAGGGAAATCCAGATACCAACCTCAGTGGTGCAATCTCCGGCACGGTGGTGCACAGTTACGATCGACGTCTCTCTGGGAATGGTATACCCAAACTTCGGTAGGCTCCTTCTCCGGTCTCGGACAAACAGTGACTAAGTTTTCAAAATTTTCACAAAGTGTCAAATCCCCCAGAGTTTCCCCCCTTTTATATCGGCCCCAACGCGTCCTCAGCCGTCCGCTCCATATCGACATCACTTGTTAGCCGTACACGTGTCATCAGTCTCCACTCACTCTCCGGATTGCCCGAGGCGTTATCTCGGTTACGAAACCCACAGTTACTGTCATTAAAGGCTAGAAGACAGACATGCTTAGCAGACAAACCTACGCACGCTAACCCTCTATAGGCTCGACACGTGTTAACCACCGAAGGGGCAACTTCGGAAACCTCGCCAGCGGAACTTCTCCCTTGTCATTTTCTCAAGCGACGAAGTCTCCGCTGAGCGAAACCCCGCCAGCGGAACTTCTCCCTTGTCATTTTCTCAAGAGACGAAGTCTCCGCTGAGCGAAACCCCGCCAGCGGAACTTCTCCCTTGTCATTTTCTCAAGCGACGAAGTCTCCGCTGAGCGAAACCCCGCCAGCGGAACTTCTCCCTTGTCATTTTCCAAGAGACGAAGTCTTCGCTAAGCGAAACCTCGCCAGTGGAACTTCCCCCTTGTCATTTTCCAAGAGACGAAGTCTCCGCTGAGCGAAACCCCGCCAGCGGAACTTCTCCCTTGTCATTTTCCAAGAGACGAAGTCTCCTCTAAGCGAAACCTCGCCAGCGGAACTTCTCCCTTGTCATTTTCCAAGAGACGAAGTCTCCGCTGAGCGAAACCCCGCCAGCGGAACTCCTCCCTTGTCATTTTCCAAGAGACGAAGTCTCCGCCGAGCGAAACCCCGCCAGCGGAACTTCTCCCTTGTCATTTTCCAAGAGACGGAGTCTCCGCTGAGCAAAGCCCTGCCAGCGGGACTTCTCCCTTGCTATCCTGCAAGCGGGGTGTCTTTCGCTACACACCGCTGGCGGAACCCTTTTTTTTTTTTTTTTTTTTTCATCTTGCAAAATACCGCCAGGCACGTCTATCGGACGCTGCTTCCTGCTGCATCCAGCGGGGGGATGTCCGCCAAACGGAAAATCCCGAGGCTACGCCTCACTCTGACAACGACCGCTACGTGGCGTTACCGTCAGACAGTCCCTACGGGACACGGGGACTAGTCAAACAGTCTACGACGGCCCTGATCAGGCACGTTGACCCCCGTCATTTGGGTGCTAAACATTGGGCTCGCTACCCAACACCCACTGCTCCGTGCAGCTCCCCCTCATCAAACAATTTACCAACCATCCGGAGGTCTATCTTCGACGGGGAGTGGGGGACTCCCTGGAAAGGGTACAAAGCGTTTGCTCAGTAAAACCAACGGTTGACAACGCATTGACGCTAATTATGCTCTTGCAAGTCTAGCGGAGGTAAACGCTTCAAACCGCCGAACAACTCCCCAACCAAGATTGCCCTCCTTGACTGGGGACTTGGGGGACTTGTACATACATGTACATTTGCAAGCATAATTAGCTATAATGGGCCATGCTCATTGTACCGCTAAAGGTACTAATTCCAACCAAAGGAATGACATGCAGACACACCGCCAGATGGGCTACAACCTCAGCATCGGACCACCTCCAGATCGCCACCGACGCGCCGCCACGCGCCGCGCCAAGATGGCATCAGAAGCTTCTGAAACTGAGAACTGAAGCATATCAGTCCCACATCGAAAACAAAGACAAGATCAGTCTCTTCCTCACCTATAAAAGGTTCTCTCCTCTCTCCTCATTAATTACGCATTCAATACTTACCTACTGTTACTTTGTCAACATAAATACATTGACTAACTTAGGCATCGGAGAGTTGAAGACCGCCCAGCGCGGTCTCCCTCTGACGCCCATTGTATTTTATTTGACAGGTAACGGGAACTACAATAACAACGCAAGTATCGATCCGCCCACCGGATCAGCGTTAACTAAAGTCCAGCTACCGCTAGACTTTCAGACATTAACAGAAGCCGATACAAAATAGACGGCTTATGAACAGTAGGAACAGTAAACCTAACTTTAGTATATTTAGAATTTGGTCATTTCCCTTTCCAAATAATCAAATCAATCACACTACGTCCACTTGATTATTATTTCACTTAATAATCAAACTTACATCTCACATGCTCATGAAACTCAAACGTTTCATGTCAATTAGTACCATTCATATATGTGAAGCAACATGATTCAAACATGCTAATTATTTCCTTTATCTTATGTTATGGAGACAAAATCATCAATCACCTCTCCAATTAGCGAAATCATCACCTTTCGACTAAGGTACTTTGCCGGAGCAATGGAGTGTCATGCTTGGACAACTCCAACATGATTTGGGTACTTATATTAATGCTAACTCCAACTCGCTCCAAATCGGCATAAGATAAGTAACTATATCTGACCTTTTACGCTCTTGCAATTAGAGCCATTGTCATGCCTTTACATGCTTTTACTATTTCTAAGCATGCTTATAATATATCACAATTGATATGCATGCATTTACATGCTACTATGAATTTAAGCATGCTTACACCTTGTACCAATTTTACTAGTACATCTACTATGCTCAAGGCCATGCTTAAAATATCTCAATCATCCTTAAGTATGTCGACACAAAATGTTATTAGCAACTTTACTACAAGTACATGCTATACATATATGTCATGCTTCTATTTAATTCCAAATCAATTAAATAAACACGTAACACTTAAACAAACTATGCCATGCTTATTTGTTGTTCATACAATTAGCAAAATTAACATGTACACTATATGTAAATATTTTGTCTAGCCTCTTGGCCACCATATTTTATCAAACCCTCCCCACGGGAAATAGACCTAAACGGGTCTAGACTCCACGAGTCTATGGTCTACGACCAATCACCAAGCGGCAAGGCAATGCCTCATAATGACGATAACCACTACGCGGCATTACAGTAAAACTTTTCTCTTCCGGGAAAGAGTAAAGGGACCAGTTAACGCAACCCACGACAGTCATTGATCCGACGGTTAACCCCGACGCTTGGGTATCAAAGATTAGGTTCGCTACCTAACGCCCACGAGCTTCACAGCACTAGAGCTCCTCATTCATGAGCTCTAATGCTCACAACCTCCGCGCTCACTAGCTTCCCGCTTATGCCTTCACGGCACCCCGAGCTTCCGCTCACACCTTCGCGGCACCCCCGAGCTTCTGCTTACTCCTTCCAAGCAACCCCGAGCTTCCGCTCATGCCTTCCCGGCAACCCCGAGCTTCCCGCTCATGCCTTCCCGGCAACCCGGAGCTTCCCGCTCATGCCTTCCCGGCAACCCGGAGCTTCCCGCTCAAGCCTTCGCGGCACCCCCGAGCTTTCGCTCAAGCCTTTGCGGCGCCCCCGAGCTTCCGCTGATGACTTTGCGACACCCCAGAGATTCCGCTCACGCCTTCGCGGCACCTCCGAGCTTCCGCTCAAGCCTTCGCCGCACCCCCGAGCTTCCGCTCACTCCTTCGCGGCAACCTCGAGCTTCCCGCTCACACCTTCCCGGCAACCTCGAGCTTCCCGCTCACGCCTTCCCGGCAACCTCGAGCTTCCCGCTCACGCCTTCCCGGTAACCTCGAGCTTCCCGCTCATGCCTTCCCGGCAACTCTCGAGCTTCCTGCTCATGCCTTCCCGGCAACCCCAAGCTTCCCTCTCACGCCTTCCAGGCAACCCCGAGCTTCCCGCTCAAGCCTTCCCGGCAACCCCGAACTTCCTGCTCACGCTTTCCAGGCAACCCTCGAGCTTCCCGCTCATGCCTTCCCTGCAACCCCGAGCTTTCCGCTCAAGCCATCCCGACACTCCTGAGCTTCCCGCTCATGCCTTCCAGGCACTCCCGAGCTTTCATGCTCTTGCCTTCCGGCATTCCCAAGTTTTACATTCACATCCCCTCGACATAATACACATTAATGGAACACTGAACTCTTCTACCATTTGTCCTTTGCAACAAATTGAATTCTTTTCTCGTTCCATTAATACGAGCGAAAACCAAACAAACACAAGCGTTCACGAATTACAAATTCTTGCCTTCATGGCACTTATGCAACTTACACCAAGCATAACCTCCTCAACTCGACTCGTTCTTTTTCTTGCGACCACCATGCACATCATATGAAATTCATATGTTCAAACAACCAATTGTGTGCTTGAGTTTATACGTCATACTCGATCATACTTGGCGCCATTCCCATGTATACATCAATATGTATCATGCACCTCGTACATTCGTATATGCCAACGCATATCAATGCAACTCACATTTGTTGCCCCATACAATAAGCATTCTACATATGCGTGTTTTTTGTCTCATTGTGCAGGTTAGACGAGTCCCTTCTTGCTTAAGGAGTTAGGTGAACTTGTAGGGGCTAGGCGCCTCTCGAACATTACTTATGTTTGATGACTTCATGATTATAATTCCCCAACCAAGAAGCTCCTCTTACTTGGGGACTTCGGAGACTTGTAGATACCTCTCACCATGCATGGAGGATTTACTACATCACCAAGCATAAATAACACGCTCTTTGGGACACCCACAAGCCGTGGTGAGGCCCAACTGAGACATGCATCCCGTAGCCCTATATTCAAACTACGCTACGATATCCAGAAGTGGCAAATACGTCGCCGGGAAGCCACCTTTCCGGCCTGGCCAAGTTGCCCTAACAACATAGCTTTTCTATACTAGAATAGTGGTATTTGAGTCCCACATCGAAAACCATGTAAAGGAGATGGCTTCCTTCACCTATAAAAGGAATGTCTCCTCCCACAACTCAAGACATCCCATTACATCTCATGTAATCCTCTTGGGCCGCAAGGCCTAACACATATAGTTAAACTTTCAAGTGGACGTAGACTCCCGCTAAGGCGGGAGACGAACCACTATACTTTTTGTGTCTTTTCTCTCTCTCTCTCTCACGTTAATTAGACCCCTCGGTCAACAACATTAACAGTAGCCGTGTGAAATTTGGAGCAGAAGAGGTCGATCAAGGAGTATGAGGTGCAGGTTCTGAGGTTGGCTACCGGAGCTAGGGAGTCGCCGAAGTGGAGCGATGAGGTGGAAGATTGGGGAATTTGGGTTTTCACGATCAATTTCCATTGTAAGTCTATAGCTCAAGTCTGAAGATTTTTCTCAATGGAGGGACAAGCTGCTTGGCATTTTCTGATTTGGTTCCAAACTAAATTATTTTTTTTTTGGCAAGATTCAAACTAAATTAATTTACCCGTTGATATAATGACCCAAAAAAATGTAAGTCTTTCGAAAGTCGTGCTTCAATTGCTTTATAGTTTACACCGCCCTTCATCTTTTAAAAACCAATTTACTAATGAAGATAGGGTAAACTTTTATTGGCTTTTATTGGGGTCTATTAGGGGGCAATGGTATGATTATTGAAGGCAATAATATGATTATTGGAGGGCAATAATATGATTATTGGGAGGCAATAATATGATTATTAAGAGGCAATAATATGAGCATTGGGGGGGGGGGGTAATAATATGCATATAAATTGATCAATTGTGCCTGTAATGTATTCATTTTGGTTTTGGGAGTTTATGCAATTCACTAGACGACAATAATATGATTATTGGGAGGCAATAATATGATTATTGGAGGGCAATAATATGATTACTGGGGGGCAATAATATGGTTATTGGGTATTATTAGGGGGCAATAAATTCAGACGCCAGAATCCGATTACCAGTCCGGTAGTCGGATTCCGGATTTTGGTGACCGGTCGCATGATTCAGGTAATCGGTTGCCGGATTCCGGTCACCGGTCGCCGAAGTCCACCACGGAGTCAAGCAAGGTCTCCAATGACTTCTTTCTCAAAGTGACAAAGAAGGAGAGGGCAAAATTATCCCAAAAATAAATAAAAATGAATTAAAAAAATACTTAATTGGGTATTAGGGAAATAATCTCTTAGAGTGTTTGGGTAAGTGAGTAATCTCTTTAAGTGTTTGGGTAAGTGGGCAATTTTTAAGCTAAAATTAGGTAAATGATCATTTCCCCTAAAAAATATGCTTGAAATATTCTACACTATATCCATGTATAAAGCATGAGATGTAATGACATAAACATCCCCATAAATTATCAGTTAAAAAAATCGCACACACAATATCAAGATTTGAATGGCAAGAAATATGTTGGGTGGGTCAGGTACACATCAACTCAAAGTACATAATTAAATTTCTTCAACAATTTTAACTAACAATTGCAATCAAGCAAAAGATCAGATTTGGCATACAAATAGTCCTGTGAAATGTAACTAATTTTAGGATTAATTTCAGTTTACCTACCTGAACTTTCACTCATTCTTCATGTTAGTCCATGAACTTCTAATTTCATCAAGATTACCCCTATACTCCTAATTTTCATCAACCGTGTCCAATTTTTAAAGCTCCGTCCAATTTGGACGTTAAGTGATGAAGTGGCAGGGGATGGAATTGCTAAATTCCTATACTGCCCCTTGTCAAACCTAAATGAGAAGAAAACAGGGAAAAAAAAATTCTTCAATTTTCTTTGTTTCACCAACCATGTCCAAGCCGCACATCTCATCTGCAAATACAATTGCACAACCTTCAATTTGGAGTCCACTCCCTCATGATCCGCCGCCTTATGTAGACTCAATCCTGTTAACGTTAGGATCCGTGGGGATCACTAGTTAGCTTTAGAGAGAGAGAGAGAGAGAGTGACACAAGATGTATAGTGGTTCACCTCCGCATGAGCGGGAGACTACGTCCACTTGAAAGATATACTAGTATGTCGAGCCTTGCGGCCTAACAAGATTACAAGAGATGTAATGAATGTGTTGAGTTGTGGGAGGAGAGTTCCTTTTATAGGTGAAGGAAGCCATCTCCTTCACATTGTCTTAGATGTGGGACAAGCAAAGATAACTATTCTAGTGTAGAAAGCCTAGTTATGAGGGCATGTTGGCAAGGGCGGGAACGTGGCTTCCCGGCGACGGATTTGCCATTTCCGGATACCGTGGCGTAGCTTGAACATAGGGCTACAAGATGCAAGTAGCGGTTGGGCCTCACCATGTCTCGTGGATGTCCCAAAGTGGGTGTTACTTATGCTTGGTGATGTAGAGAACTAGCTTGCTAGTGTAGGTATAAACAAGTCCCCGAAGTCCCCGAGTAAGAGTAGCTTCTTGGTTGGGGAGTTCAAATCATGAAGTCATCAAGCATAAGTAATATCCGAGAGGCGCACGGCCCCTACAAGTACCCGAGCTCCGCAAGCAAGAAGGGACTCGCTATCCTGTATCATAAAAGACAAAAATTCGTATATGTAGTTACATCGGAGGTGCACTAAGGTATGAAGTGCATGAGATAATGGGGTGTCGCCCTGCCGCATGGTGGTAGGTCGTAGACCATAGACTAGTGGAGCCCGGAGGCTAGACCATATGTATGAAGCATTGTGAACCGAGAGCGTAACTAAAGCATGTTGGATAAGTGGAGCGAGTTAGGTGTTCGAGCGAGTTGGGTATAGGCGCTGTGCGGGGCGTAGCCCAAGCGAGTCACGGCCATGCTTTGATACCCAAGCGAGTCGTAACCGTTTCGCAAGCGTTTATCCGAGCATGTTTAATTGAGCTATAAGTGTCACAAGGTTCACAATGAATGTCACATGAAAGTGAATTTAAGCATGTATGTGTGTAGCATGTACTTGTAGGAAAGTTGCTAATAACATGTTGTAGGCATGCTTAAGGGTTATAGAGACATGTATAGACATGGCAATAGCTCTAATCGCAAGAGCGGAAAAGATAAGATATAGTGACTTATCTTGTGTCGATTTGGAGCGAGTTGGTGTTGGCCGAGCGTGACGGTCCATTACTCAAGCGAAGTTCCTTAGTAGAAGCCGCGTTAATTGATGCGGTACTAAGTGACGGCGTCCCCTTAACATAAGGTAAATGATTAGAATTTTATCCATATTTATAAACCGACCAAGTATGAGAAAAGGTTGGGCGGGGAAAAGCATGAGAAAATGTTGTACTTCATGAGTGTGAATAATTTGATCACATGTGCATGTGTGCTAGTAATATATGCATGGCCAAGTAGCGGCCGACATGCAAATAGATATGGATGATTACGTGCTATATATATGAAGTGGCACAGCTAGATATGGTATTGAATATATATATAGCATGTTAGGATAGAAAGATATTGAATTTGAGCCATGTTGACGTTGACTTCCACAGGTGATTCATGTGGGCATGCTCTATTTAATTAGGTTGGAGCACACATATATGCATAATTTATGTGTTGCCGCCATATGCATGTTTTGGTATAAACGTGCCGACAGACAACTATTCACTTGATGTGTGTATCCATAGCTGATGGAAATGGCACGTGTGCAATCATAGAAACATAAATATATGTGAGGTGTATGTGTGGACAGGTGTCCCATGTGGTAAGTGTATGTGCGCACAAATAGGGATATAACAGAAGCACGTGGTGCTTGTGGGTGCATGAAACAGAAAAACTCAGCTTTTTCATTTATCATGAGCTACTGTCGTCTGTGGGCAGTTGACGAAATGAGAAGGCCGGTGCTGAGAGATGGCCCTGGGGTTGACCGGGGGAGTAGAGCTTTGCTCAACTGTGGCGGAGGAATTGGTGCTCAGCGGTGACCCGTCCAGCAGAGGCAGCGGAGGTGGAAGTCCGGCGGAGGAAGAAGTCCGGCGGAACTCGGAGCTCAGCGGAGCGGAGGATGGTGGAGACGTGACCGGACTGGAATTTGCGATGGCTGTTTGGGGGTCAGCGGTGTACAGTCCGGCGGAGCTAGTGTTCAGCGGAGAGTTGGTGTCCGGCCGTAGCTGAAGTTCAGCGGAGCATGAGTTCGGCGGAACTCGGGTTGCCGGCGGAGCTGAGAAGGAGTGAGCTGCAAGCCATGGGTGTGAAGAAAAAATGTCTGGGGAGCGGACGAGCTGTGCAAGCTGTCGGAGCTGTCCAGTTGGGCGGAGCTGCTGGCGGAGCAGAGCCGGCATCGAGCCGAGCTCCGGAGTTGCAGTGAGCGGTTTGGCGGAGCGGAGATGCCTCGAGTTCGTCCCTAGCGGAGGTGCACCTTGCAGCAGGGATTGCCCACCGGAGCTCGCAGCGGGGATGCACACTGGTGCTGCCAGAAGAGGTTGGCGGAACTGCAGAAGTCCGGTGGAGACGCAAGATGGCTAGCGGAGATGGTCTTGGTGTCCGGCGGAAGCTGGAGCTTGGTGGCGAACTTTCTGGGTCAGCGGAGCCGCTGCTAGTGTTGGTCGGTGCTGGTAGGTAAGCTCGGCGGATAACACCTGGCGGTTGAAAGTCAGCGGAGGCATGGTCAGCGGCGGGAGAAGTTGGGCGGAGCGGGGCTCGCTGGGTCTTGAGAGAGCTGCTGTCGCCATATGCAACGAAGAAGAAAGAGGGTGGCCAAAGCAGATCTCTGGGTGTCCAGAGAGAATTGGCGCAAATTTTTTTTTTTTTTTGATGTCAGCGTTGACTTTGTGAATAGTTCATTGTTGACCAAAAGTTGATCAAGCCTTGTTCGGCGTTGACTTTTGTGAGTTGGGCGTTGACCAGCCCCAATTTGATGTTGAATGAGCGTTGACTCGACATTTTTAGGTCAAAGTTCGTGGTAGGTGACGAAGCCCTTGTGTGTCGGCTTCCCACAGACGGCGCCAATGTTAACGTTAGGATCCGTGGGGATCACTAGTTAGCTTTAGAGAGAGAGAGAGAGAGAGTGACACAAGATGTATAGTGGTTCGCCTCCACATGAGCGGGAGACTACGTCCACTTGAAAGCTATACTAGTATGTCGAGCCTTGCGTCCTAACAAGATTACAAGAGATGTAATGAATGTGTTGAGTTGTGGGAGGAGAGTTCCTTTTATAGGTGAAGGAAGCCATCTCCTTCACATTGTCTTAGATGTGGGACAAGCAAAGATAACTATTCTAGTGTAGAAAGCCTAGTTATGAGGGCATGTTGGCAAGGGCGGGAACGTGGCTTCCCGGCGACGGATTTGCCATTTCTGGATACCGTGGCGTAGCTTGAACATAGGGCTACAAGATGCAAGTAGCGGTTGGGCCTCACCATGTCTCGTGGATGTCCCAAAGTGGGTGTTACTTATGCTTGGTGATGTAGAGAACTAGCTTGCTAGTGTAGGTATAAACAAATCCAAACAACCATAGTTTCATAACACAAATTCTCGATGGCCAGGTTATGGATTCCCAATTCTTTTTTTCACCACAAATTCTCCATTTAAACAATAGTAGAGATAATTGCTCGAAAATTGGCAACAGAACTTCAAAATCACCACACATAAAAAAATACTTTCTGCAAATCTAGTGTCTAAGAGCCAAAATCATGTTCTGTGATCCATAAATCATCGGAAATTAACCAAGCAAAGTCAGATAATCACCATGAACAGTGAAACCTGAAAGAACAGAATATCCCAAAATTGCAATTCCTTGAATCCTAAACAAAACTGTAAATTGATTATACCATTTTGTAGAGCTCAACAAGGGGATGAAGTTTGATACCAAGTCTGAAGCCTAGCGTCACCGGAAAACATGGCAAATCGCCTGGAAACTCAGAAAAGTTATCTTTTTCGATTCTCCCTCAAAACTTGTTATTTGGAAAACGAACGCCACAGATAAGTCATCAAGGACGAGAGGAAGCTTCTGACACTGGTAAGCCTCCACGATTTGACCGGAATAGGAAAACCCATCGGCGAACCCAGAAATATTTTGGGCTTCGATTCTCTCTTACCGGAACTTGTATGAAGAAAAATAGAACACAGGGAGGACGGCAACGTCAAGACAAAGCTAACGCCACCAGTCCACCGTCGTTTAGTGGCCGGAGGACAGAGAAATGGCCCTGTCACCATCACGGAATCTGGCTCAATTGAGACTCAGTCTGGGCTTCGACCTAATGTGGGCATGTGAGCCACCTCGCCATTTTGGGTATGGAGTTTTTCGGTGAGGGAGTGGAGAGAGGTGAAATGGAGAGGTTAGATCAAGTCAGAGATGAGAGAGAAGACGTCAGAGTGGGATTGAAGTTTGAAGGAAGAAGAAGATATATTTTTTTGTTCTAATTTTTTTTGGTCTTGAAATGACCATTTTAACCCTTACAGTGGGCCCCGAACATCAAATTTAACATCCAAATTGGATGGAGCTTTAAAAATTGGACACGGCTGATGAAAATTAGGAGTTCAGGGGTAATCTTGATGAAATTAGAAGTTCAGGGACTAATATGAAGAATGGATGAAAATTCAGGTAGTTAAACTGAAATTAATCCCTAATTTTAATTGAAGAATCAGACTAGACTACAATTTGAATGAAACCTGATGCATTCTCAACTTCAGTACCAAACTCAAACCAAGCAAGCAGACAAATTTTCTAACTATTGGAGTATGACATGTAAGGTCACAAAAAGTCATACATTTGTTTTGACCCATTCATGCTACACAAACTCTCCAACAAAGCACAATATTTTCTACCTACTATTTTATATGAATTTATTCCAGATTCTCTTGTTTTCGATTCCTATTTCTTCATTTTACTCTCTCAATATCAAATATATGCCAAGTATTACATCATCTCAGGATTACCCGCACAACCAGTGCACCAAAAAATAAATGCAGGTGGCTGACATAGCAATGAAGTTTTATATCTATCTATATATCAGATATTCTGAGTAATGAAATATATTCTTACCCTTAAGTGTTCAATTGCATTAGGACAGCCAGGCAAGAAATATATGACTAAAGGCCTAAAGCTCTGGACACTGATGAAGTTACATGACCAGAGAAGAGTAACCACAATATCAAGTCAAGAATTTGCTCCTTTGAAAGATTTGAATGCTTCACGTCCATCCAAGAAGACCATCTTCCCCTATGTTTTTACTTCCCTCCTTCACTCTCTCTTTCATTTTGAGGTAAACCGCCTGGTAATGAAGATTCAACAGTGTCCAGAATAACTTTGCAATATTGAGCGGATTTTGCAACCCTGCAAGAACCAAGAAAGAAGAAAAATAAGTCATGCAATGATGTCTAATTAACATGTAGAAAGGTCACAAATTCCCTCTCTTAAATTTTTCTGTCCTAATGTAACACAGCTCAAGATCATGGTATAACAAAACATTATTTTTAGTCCATATGGTTTAGCACTACCATTGTTACTAAATGTCTTGGAAATCAGTTATATTCATACAAAGCAAATACCTATTATTTTCTTATCACTAAAACAAATTACCAGAAAGTAAACTAGGCATTAAAAAAATGAGTTATAAAATATGTATAATGTAATAAGATCCTAGATTCTACGAAGAAGAATTAGAAGTTAAGTTACCACATTATCGGTACCTTTAAGCCTCCCAAAACTCTTTGCTTTAAGAAATATGCTTCCAGAAGTAAGCTGATAGCATTTATAGACATAGGTGGGGTACCATTTAAGAACATCTCCTACAATGTTCGCTGGCTCAAGCAAGGGTAACTTTGATCTTTGGAGTCCCTGCATCGATATCTATTCCCCTTCAAATACATGTAAAGCAACTTCTATGTTTCCTTTACGATATCCACATCTTCCTAATTACGCTCTAGCTTCCTGCAAATTAAAGACTATGTAGCTTTAGAATCAGAAAAATATTGTTTGAATCACCAAGACAGATACTATATTGCAGCACACGGGCTCCTAAGAAGCAATCTGTTTTCATTCTAACATGAATTGATATAGAGAATTTCTTATTGGATGTATTTAATATTATCAAGTAGTCTCCCAAGCTATCTAGTAACTATTAGATTTGTAAGTATTTGCGTCATCAGGCAAAGGGCGAATCTGCTTTGCAGAAGAAGAGGAAAAAATGAGAAAAAGAAAAAAGAAAGCAAAGCAGGTGATTAATTGATGTTAAAGCCAATAACCATAGCCAAACACAAAGAAGGCGAAGAACACCCCAATAATCTAAGAACAAATTTAACAAAACTACATGCATTAAAAAAAAAAGAGAAAGTATTCACTTAGTTACATAGAAATATGTTTCTTTTCAAGCTTTGTAGATATATGCTAGCAAAATGTTGCAAATCCAGAGAAGCTGGTTTTCTTGATCTAGAAATAAGGTAGGCTTCTAAGTTTGTGATTTCTAACTGACCAAGAAAATTGGATCGGTACTGTGTTTCCTTTAGGAAAGAAATTAAGGGTGAGAAACTTGGTGGCTCCAGGCAGTTATGGATTTCCAATATTTGAATAGGCCGAGTAGCAGGACCATAGTTTTGGAAATTTATGGATGCCTTAGGATAAGGGTACTGTTGTACATCTATTTTGGTAATGAGACATGGCAATGATAAAATGGAGATTCAACACAAATTATCAGAGTTAAAAATGATGTAGTAAGCTCTAATATTATCAAATAGAGGAAAAAACATAGACCTGCGAAGAAATATACTGATCAAATTCCTTAACCACATCTTTGTTCATGTGAACAGTACCGGAGATAGGCTTTGAGAATGGAGCAGCTACTTTTACAAACTGGGGACCTGTTTTTACTTCAATACCATATCTGAAGAACTTTTCTTCAGCAAATGTTGTAACTCCTGTGTCAAAGCTGTAAGACCAAACAAAGCACATAATAGTTAACTTGATCAATACGCCAATTGAATACCATCAATTACAGAAATTTGTATGCCTTACTCACATGTTCAAAATATGATCGCTTGCTTGGATTACAGTAATGGATACATCATCAACTACAAAGTCATGAAACTCTGCAGCAATCCCCGCACCTGCTGGACCGCCACCAACAACTACAAAAATGCAAAATTAATTGGAAGAACCACCACAGTCAATACTTGATCAATCATCAAGAAATTAATAAAAAATAAAAATTCAACCAATTTGGAGATTCAAGATTCAATTTTGAAGAACACGCACGATCAATTTGAAGGAATGGATGGATTTCAAAACTTTTTAATTAGTGCGGAATTAGTTTAACCATTAAACTACTAACTAAACATAAAATCCATTCCTTTAACCCATGATCTTGGCTTATTGTGATATGTATATAAACATAGCATGCATAGTAAGGAAGAACAAAGAAGTAGTTTATGTTCTACTCACCCTTGGAGCGTGATCTCAATCCGATCCAAGTGAACCACCAAAGTTCCTCTCCTTGATCTCTCCTTGTGTGTGTTTCCTCCACCTTGAAGCACCTTGGATTAAGAACTCCTTCTTGTGCTTCTTCTTGTGCTTGTAATCTTCTCCTTGATGTAATAAGTAAAGCCACAAAAGGATATGGCCTCTAAGGATCTTCACCAAGTGAATCAAGAGATGAAGAAAGATGAAAAAAAAGAAGAAATTATGCAAGTGTTCTTCTTTCCTTTAATTTTTGTAATGGACCAAGAGAGAACTCTTTCTCTCTCTCTCTCAAATCTGAAAATAATAGTGTGGAGACACACACTAATTATTATGTCCATGCTTTCACTTTTATATAATAGGAAATAACTCCAATTACTAAAAGAAAAATATTGGCTTTCATAAAGCCAATATGTTGGCTGGTCCATACATGTTATTGGGCACTAAAAATGTGTCTTGGGCTTTCATTTAAATCTCATTTAGTGAAGCCCAAGTCCACACCAAAAACCCGACAATCGTTTAGGCCCAATAGGTTCGGTTTTACCCGAAAATCCTAATTATGTCCAAATAATAAATCTAATTAATTATTTGGTCATAACCAACTCTTGTTTAATCTTCTTCATATACAATCTCAATGATCCACTTATATGGTGTGCGATCTCTTAGGTTCTAATTAACAAGGCAGTGAAGTTTATAGAAACCATTCTATTTTGTTTACGAATCAAAAACTCCATTTTTGATTCTCCCTTGTTATTAGGATTATAAATGTTTATTAATCCTCGGGGACTTCACAAGTCATGAGTGACGTCTTGCAACATATCATGACTACCCTAGTTAATGTAGAATGACAAAGAACCTATTCAATTGGAATTACAATACAATACGGTCCTTCTCTAACACTATGTTCTAAATCACATCATCGGGGTATGGAATTGATATGTCAATCCCCTAATGTGATTTTCATTCTTATGTGATTCTTAGAATGTGATTAGAAACTCCTTTTTAATCTCATTCAATGCTTTGGCCAAAGACTTATTGAATCACATCTTTGAACATACACCTTATTTACTTAAGGATAGAGATTCCTTATTGTACACTCACATGTCTCCATGACCGAATTGATTATACCAATGAATGCATCTATTATATCCATTAAGGGACACAATATTATTGCATCATCAAGAAATAATCAATTCACTCATAAGACAACTATGGTGTCTCAGGTCAAAGGACTAATTTGTATTATTGCAATTTAGAGTTCAAGTTTGACATGTAAGTAAGACTCCATACAAGAACTCTAATGATCGCGTTCAGTGTACTCTTTAAATTAAGAGCACCCACATACTTGTATTAGTGTCTCCACACAAATGACAAGAGACATATCATCCTCCATATTGAGCATATATAGTATGTGCTAGTCTTTCCGGATTATCAATGTCCAAGTGATAATCCTATGACTAGGAACTTTTTAGGATAAGAGTGTGAAAGAGTAAAGGTCTCACACATCTAACTCTTTAGATTACTTTCTCTTTAACTCATATTCCTTGGACCTTGTTCAATCAAATATCAAATATAAGCAATGAACAATAAACTTGCCCTTTTGATTAATAATAATTACAATAATAATTACATCAAAATGATTGTTTTAGGACACAATTCCTTCAATCTGCCACTTGTACTAAACCCAATCAGCCATGAAACGTACACCCATCTTCTCAAGATGTTGTTCTAGCTTTGCTTGTGATAAAGGCTTAGTGAATGGATCCGATATGTTATTAGCAGATGCTACTTTGAGAATGTTAATGTCTCCACGATTAACAATCTCCCTTATGATATGGAAACGTCTTTCGATGTGTTTGAATTTTTTATGAGACCTTGGTTCCTTGGCTTGAGCAATTGCCCCATTGTTGTCACAATAAAGTGGAATCGGTGACTCAATGGTAGGAACAACATCAAGTTCAGTGATGAACTTTTTCATCCAAACTGCTTCCTTTGCAGCCTCTGATGCTGCAATGTATTCTGCCTCAGTAGTGGAATCTGCAGTAACGCTTTGTTTGCAGCTTCTCCAATTTACTGCACCTCCATTCAAGGTGAAGACAAACCCTGATGTGGATTTTCTGTCATTCACATCAGATTGAAAATCTGAGTCTGTGTATGCTTCCACTTGCAACTCTGATTGCAAATCACCACCTCCATAAACGAGGAATAAATCTTTAGTCCTTCTCAAGTACTTAAGGATATTCTTAACAGCATTCCAGTGTTCTAAACCTGGATTGGACTGATATCGACTAGTTATGCTTACGCCATAACTGATATCAGGTCTTGTGTATAGCATCGCATACATGAGGCTCCCTATTGCAGATGCATATGGGATCTTGCTCATCTTTTGCACTTCCTCAATCGTTTGTGGGCACATTTTCTTAGAAAGGTGAATGCCATGTCTGACAGGCAGAAAACCCTTCTTAGATTGTTCCATGTGAAATCTATTCAGCACTTTGTCTATGTACAAGGATTGAGATAATCCAATTAATCTTTTGATCTGTCTCTATAGATCTTTATTCCTAGTACATAGGCAGCTTCTCCAAGATCCTTCATAAGGAAAGTCTTGGACAACCAAACTTTAATTGAAGATAACATTCCTACATCATTCCCAAAGAGTAGGATATCATCTACGTAAAGTACAAGGAACACAACGGCACTCCCACTAACCTTCTTGTAAACACAAGGTTCATCCATGTTTTGCGTGAAACCAAAAGATTTGACTGCATCATCAAAACGGATGTTCCAACTCTTTGAAGCTTGCTTGAGTCCATAGATGGACCTATGAAGCTTACACACTTTATGAATGTCATCTTTAGACGTAAAGCCTTCAGGTTGATCCATATAAAGCTCTTCCTCAAGGTTGCCATTCAGAAAGGCAGTCTTTACGTCCATTTGCCATATCTCATAATCATAGTGAGCAGCTATAGCAAATAATATCCCCGAATAGATTTAACCATGGCAACAGGAGAGAACGTATCTTCATAGTCAATGCCCTCTCTTTGCTTATAGCCCTTTGCCACCAACCTAGCTTTGTAGGTTTCTATTTTACCATCTGAGCCTATCTTTTTCTTGAAGACCCATTTGTTTCCAATTGGTCTAATACCAGGTGGAGGGTCAACGAGAGTCCAGACTTGATTGGTATACATAGAGTCAATCTCGGATTCCATGGCTTCTTGCCATTTCTTTGAGTCAACGTTTGACATTGCTTCATTATAACTAGAAGGATCATGCAAGTTTTCATTGTCACCAAGGAGATTTAACTCCCCAAGGCTTTCATGACACAAACCATACCTCTTGGGAGGTATCCGGATCCTACTAGATATTCTTGGAGTTTGTGTTATAGTTGGTTCAGGAAGTTGTTCAATGGGAAATAAAGTGTTAGTTTGTGGCTTATTGGACACTTCCTTGAGTTCTACCATTTGCTCAACATTTCCATCAAGGACGTAGTCCCTTTCAAGGAAAGTGGCATTCCTGCTAACAAACACCTTTTGTTCTTCAGGTTGATAGAAATAATATCCTAAACTATCTTTAGGATATCCCACAAATAAATACTTGCTTGATCTAGCTTCAAGCTTGCCTGCTTCTAGTCTTTTGACATAAGCTGGACAACCCCAAATCTTAATATGATTGAGACTTGGTTTCTTCCCATGCCACATCTCATATGGTGTAAGAGGGACGGACTTGGAAGGCACTCTATTCAACAAATAAATTGCTGTTTGAAGTGCATATCCCCAAAAGGATATAGGTAAATCAGTATAGCTCATCATGGAACGAACCATGTCTAACAAAGTTCGATTTCTCCTTTCAGAGACACCATTGAGTTGTGGTGTTCCAGGAGGAGCTAATGAAGAAACAATGCCTTCTTGTTTGAGATAATCAATAAACTCATTGCTTAAGTATTCACCTCCTCGATCGGATCTTAGAGCCTTAATACTCTTGTCGGTTTGTTTCTCAACTTCATTTTTAAATTCTTTGAACATTTCAAAGGCTTCAGATTTGTGCTTCATAAGGTATATATAACCAAACTGAGAGTAGTCATCGGTAAAGATTATGAAGTATGAGAATCCACCTCTATTAATAGTGGACATGGGACCACATACATCGGTATGTATTAAGCCTAAGAGTTCTTTAACTCTTGTTCTTTGTCCACCATAATGTGACTTTGTCATTTTTCCTTTTAGACAAGACTCACAAGTAGGCATAGGATCAGATCCTAATGACTCTAAGTATCCATTTTTGGATAATTTGTGAATTCTATCTTGGCTAATATGACCAAGTTTAAGGTGCCACATCTTAATGGGGTTAACTGTTTCTCGAGATCTCTTAGATCCCAAAGCATTTTCCTTCATACAGTTAATACTACCATCTAAAGCTAGATGAAAGAGACCATCAATAATATTAGCATGACATATCACGCGTTCATTAATAGATACAAAACCACTTAGTTTATCAAAAACTACTCTATAACCATCCTTCAAAAGCATGGAGATGGAGATAAGGTTCTTTATACATATAGGAAGATAAAGACAATTATTTAACTCCAATGTATCTCCTGATGGTAACTTCAAAATATAAGTCCCTACGGCTTTGGCATCAACTCTTATGCCATTTCCTACACGTAGGGTGATTTCTCCATCTTTAAGCTTCCTTGCTCCCACTAGGTCCTGCAACGAAGTGCAAACATGGTGGGATGCACCTGAATCAATTATCCAAGTGGAAGTATTATTAACTGTAAATATTGATTCAATCACATTGATCGTACCTTCTGTTGAAGACTTGTTCTTCAAGGATGCAAGATAAGCTTTGCAATTCCTCTTCCAGTGCCCATCTTTGTTGCAAAAGAAACAAATACCTTTTGGTTCCTTTTGGTCCTTCTTCTTATTCTTTTGGACTACTCCCTTAGGCTTTATCACTTGTTTCTTCTTCCCTTTGCCTTTACCTTTGGACTTACTGGATGAAGAAGAAGCGATAATGGCCGCACTCCCACTCTCTTTCTTGATTTGCTTCTCAGCTGTTACCAGCATATTGAGAAGATCAGAAAGAGTATGATCCATTTGTTGCATATTATAGTTCATTATGAACTGAGAAAATGAATCATCTAGGGAGGCTAGAAGAAGATCTTGAGCTAGCTCCGCATCAAGTGCAAATCCAAGGTCTTGAATTTGCTCAATAAGGCCTATCATTTTTAGACCATGTTGATGCACAGGTGCACCCCTCACATGTTTTGTCTTAACAAGCTCATTGACTACTATGAAGCGCACATTTCTATTTCTCTCACCAAACAATTCAGTGAGATGGAGTAATATAGAACTGGAGCTATCCATATTTCATGTTGCTTCTGAAGTTGTGAGTTCATGGATGCAAGCATAACACATTTAGCTTGAGTGTCATCATCCTTATGCTTTTGATAAGCAACACGTTGCTCATCGGTTGCATCTTGAGCCAAAGGGGTGTGAGGGGGTGCATTTTGTAAGACATAAGCGATCTTATCGAATGTCAATACAATTTTCAAATTGCGGAGCCAGTCATTGAAGTTTGGGCCCTCAAGACGATTTTCATTGAGAATTTTGGTGATAGGATTTCCTGACATATTGCAATCTACATAACATAAAAATAAAATAAATAAAATTTATTTTAAAACCAAGTGACTCGGGTCTTAAGAATCAAATGGCACCCTCTCACTATTTTATCAAATTCCAAATCCCTCAAGGAATTCGAGAGTATAAATTAAAACTCTTAGTGAGTATGGAAGACTCATTTTCATTAAGCCAACCGCATCATAATAGAACTATAAGTCAACTTAATTTCCATGAGAGGATACTCTTATCCAATCACATCAAATGTGAATATCCATAACTTTGGCCTCTAAAGTAAGTAAGTCTCACCATAATAGGATATTGATAAATTACTCTAGTTAAGCTATACCCATCATCTCATGTAAGTATAGAGATCAAAAATTAAATCTCATCATAATAGAATATTGACCAAGATTTGTCCCTACCTTACAACATCAAATGTTGAATAACCTCTGTTTAACCCTCCTAGCAAGAAATACCTCCGTTCGGAATGATATTCACATGCAAGAACATCTAATAGGAGATTACAATGTTGGAATTCCACAAAGAAGCATTCATAATGTCTTCTTCGTTTTTCAACTTAATATCACTTTGAGGGAATTTTAAGGTCTCATATTTAATAATCTCATTAATAACAATCACATTGCATTTTCTTTGATCCTAATGCAATCACACATTCATTATACTTGATCTATAATAAAATACTCCCACTAATTGTTTTCATAAAACAATTTGATTTCATCAAAAACATTTTTCAAATGGAATCATGGGAAATATAAAATTACTTGATCAAGTGCAATGGACATTTATAGCTTCCATAGTTTTCCCCTGGACAACTCCAGGTCTACCAATCAGCTTAGTTTTACTTTCTCTGAGTTCCACTCCTCTAGGATTTTGGACATTGTCAGCAATACTCATCAGAAAGGAATTGGAGTCAAATTCTCTACCAATTGCTTCCTTGCCAGAGTGCTCTTTTTGACTGTTGACATCTTTGACTATTTGAAATTCATTAACCTTATTTTCCTCACACCCTGCTGTATCATGCAAAAGCATATTGGTTGATCTATCATCCATCCCATCATCATCAGACATACCTCTGCGCTACCAGAAGACATAGAAGTCTCCATTGCTTTCTGTTGGATTATCAGCTCTACATCCAACGCGCTAGTCTTCAACAAGGAATGCGAGCATTCATTACACTCTCCTTCATTATGAATTTCACCAATCATAACTTGATCTGCATTTTCCGGTCTGACCGTAGCATTATGTTGAGAGTCATCACGTTGTTCTTGGTTACTCAGCAACTCAACCTTATCGTTTGCACCCTCATTTTCAACCAATGATCCAGTCGACAGTTTAGGAGCATTGTCATCATTTCCTTTCACAATTTGCTCCAGTTCATCCATCAGCATTTCCTCAGGACCAAACTCCAAATCTCCAAAATTAATCCCAAACGTATCTTCGAAGTCCATCTGTCCCGACAACTCCTCATTTCCTTCCTCACTGAAGAAATCCTCTATCTGCCCAATTCTCTCTCGTAAACCCTTACCATCACACCTCTCAACAGCCACCAATTCCTGTTGAGCTGCCGAATCATCGCACTTCCTACTATCAGGCTCAACCAATTCAACATTCCTACCTCCTTCTTTTGCAGTTGTTTCCCCCAATTCATTACTCCCATTATCTTATAACATAATCAAGAACACCATCATCAGAAAAAAGAAAAAAAAATCACACAGAAACTAATCAAAGTGATAAAGATACATGCTTCTTCAGCAAGTTATATTTGATTTTCTCAGTAAACCTAACAGAACCAAAGACTGAGTTGGTGCGAGAGTTCAAATTACCTTGATTGAGCTCTGGAGGTACATTTTGGTCTGGGTGCTGCAACACATCGTAGCAGTGAGATAGAATTCGAAGCAGAGTACGGTGCGTTTCGCTCTTGAGGCTTCGTCGACGGTGAGGAGGGAGAGAGATTAGGGTTTCGGAGGGTTTTTGTTTTTCAAATTGGGGCTCCTCCATTGTTGGGAGCTTTTCTCAGTCTGAAACCCTATAAAAAGGGTTTTAGGCGTTAACCGCCATCCGGGAGCCGGTTTTGAGCCCAAAGCTAGTTAAGTACATTCGAGCCCAACTAATTATTAAAATTTGACCCAAAACAGTCATTCGGGTCAACTCCGGAAGTTGAAGGAACTCGACAACATCAATCACTTATTATACACCATACCAAAAACAGACTGAAAATCCAAAAAATAGCTGATGTGCGGCATCAGTAATAAACATTTGCAGGTGGATTAGACTAACAGTTTACAGTTACATAAACAAAAAAAAACAAAAAATGAGCAATGATCGAAGTCATCTTCCTTTTGCAACTAAAAGTTCCCATTTACATTCCTAACTACCTTGCCCACTCCAAAAACATTACCTAACTTCCTACATTCCTAACTGTCTCGGAGGGGTATCTGAAATGTTGTTAGCCATTGTGACCTTATTCTGAATCAGGATATTGAAATGAAGATACATCTATGCTAATGAAATCAGTAGATGTTTGTTTGTAGGGATGATTCTGATTTATATTTGACTTATATCTTTCATGTCACTCTGATGCCTAACCAAGTCTGCTAGATTGTTTTGTACTGAAAACCCTAATAAATACTCCAAATCATTGATTCTATACACAAATGAGCAACAATGAATATCTTCATCGATTCAAGATTATGCAATCCAAGTATCCAACCCTTACCGGCGTAAAGATTCGGATGAGTGTACTGAGGTGGAGGTGGCTTGCTCGCTTGCTGCTGTGGAGGGGAACGAGCCCAGAACTCCAGACAGAACGAGCCCAGAACTGCTGTGGAGGACTTAAGGAGGCGAGATCGATGAGAGCGTAAGGAGAGAAACTGGGGGCTGAGAGATGAGATAGAGACTCAATCAGATCGATGAGAGAAACACAGAAACTAGCCCTAAATATCAGATCGATGAGAGATACGCAGTGCTTACCAGCGAGATCGATGAGAGCTTCGATTTCCGGAACGTGATCGGCAGAGAAGTCGGTCTGAGAGAGAGGTAGTTAGTCGCCGAGTCGGGAGAGCTTCGATTTCCGGAAGGTGATCAAGAGAGAGGTTGGTCTGAGACAGAGGGGTCGCCGATCTTAGAGAATAGAGAGTTAGAGGAGGCTGAGGAGCGAGAGGGTGGGTTCGACAGAGATCGCTGAGGAGACTGATAGTGCGAGGCTGAGGAGCGAAAGGCGGAGAGCCGGAGAGGGTGGGTTAGAGGAGACTGAGAGTGCGAGACTGCGAGACCGAGTGGATTAGGTCATTAGGGTAAGTTTATCCCTATTCAAAAACGACGTCGTTTTGAGGTTTGCGGTGCTGTTTTTTCCAGTTCGGTGCGGTGCCGAAAACGAAAACCGAAACGAACAGATTCGGTGCGGTGCGGTTTTTTCCAGTTCGGTGCGGTTTTTTTCGGCTGCGGTTCGGGTATCGGTGCGGTTTTTTTCGGTTTTCTATTTCGCGAGCCCACCCCTATTTTCTAGTCTGCAATTCTCGTTTTGATCCTAATAGGCCTATACCCTTTTGCTAAATTGTTCAATTTGATACTTTTTTTCTTGAAAGATTGGAAATTTTTTTGGTTCTGTGCTGGGTTTGAGATCATTAGAATGAAGAATGTATACTTTGAAATTTGAATCTAATAACATTGGGGATTGAATTGGGATGTGCTGAATCTAATTACAATGAGATGTGGTTTTTCAGATAAAGAAGTAAATGAATGTTGATTAATGGGGTTAAATTTCTTATGAATGTTTAAAATTTCTTACAGATAAAGAAGTAAAGGCACCAAATTTGATTCAAAGAGCAAAGGAAGAGGTTGGAGCAATGTTGCATCACAAAGACGAATCAAATCACCATCACGAGGAAACTCATGGTTTGCGTAAAGACATTGATGAGAAGACCCCATTAGAGGAAGTTAAAGCTCCAAATGTGTTTGAGCGAGCAAAGGAGGAGTTCGAGGCTATAGTTGAAGCAATTCATTCCAAGAAGGAATCTGATTCGAGTGTTGAAATTAAAAAGGAGTCAAAGCAGGACAAAGCTGAATCAAAATCAGGTATTGATTTCATGACAATGTTGCTTATATGAGATGGTTTCTTGGTACTTTTAATTGTGTAGGCCCTATTATTAGTGATGAAAGTGGTTAAGAACATTATTTATTTGATATGTTATGTCATTAGTACAAATTACATGTTAAGCAATGGCGTATTCAAGTTTAAAAAACGAACTATGGCTATTTATTAGCCCTTTAACTATGTTTGATGTTTCCAGAAAATAATGGCAACTCACCTAGATTTGTAGATTATGCCAAGGGAAAGATTAAAACAATCAAGCACCATGACAAGTCGCCAAAGCTTCACAACGAAAAAGCTTCACAAAAATTGATAAACGTGGAGCCCCTCTGGTAGCTTGGAAATCTTGTTGCACTCTAGTTGAGGAAGGAGGATTGGGCCTAAAGCAACTTACAGTTCTGAATCGTTCTCTTCTTCTAAAACGTGGTTGGGAAATATTTTCATCTAGCTCTACAGGTTGCTCTTTCATTCGTGCTAGATTTTGGAGGAATGGTGCTCTTCGTACTTCATATACGCCCTCCTCAATTTGGCCTGGTGTATGTAAGCATTGGCCTGTAATTATTGATAAGGCACGGTGGCTTATTGGATCAGGTTTAAAGGTGTCCTTTTGGAAGGATAATTTCATGGGAAAGCCTTTGATTGACTTCTTTGGGGCTATTGATATGGTGGATGGCCTTAATCAGTCTGTGGCTACTTTCATTAATCATGGTTCCTGGGAGCTACCACACTTACTTCAATTTCACTATCCTGCTTTATGTGAGTTGATTAGTAAGGTGCCCATTGCTACTGATCCTACACTTGATGATACATTGATATGGTCACCATCTTCTTCGGGTGAGCTTACTGCTAAATTAGCTTTTCATTTTTTACGCTCCCCACTTCCTTCAATGGATTGGGGTAAATGCATTTGGTCTAAGTACATTACGCCTCGTATCTCATTGTTGACATGGAAGGTGTTAAGGGGCAGGGTGCTTACTGATGAGTTTTTGCAGAAAAGGGGAGTCTCTTTGGCTTCTCGTTGTGGTCTTTGCTCTCTTAATTTGGATTCTGTAGACCACATATTTCTTCATTGCCCATTTGCTCATGGAATCTGGAACCACATGATTAACCAGTTTGAATTGGGTGTTTTGCCTGGCTCAATATTAGGCGTGTTTCATTTGGGCAACTCTGCTGGCTTTAATCCACATTTAAAAGAGCTATGGTTGGCTTGCTTTACAACAGTTTTATGGTTCATTTGGAATGCTAGAAACAAAGAAAAATATGATGGCCAGGTGTTTCATGTGGGTGTGATTTGTCGAATGATATCAGGGCACATTCAGTATGCTAGTCGACTTGCTCACGGCAACATGCATAACACCATACGTGATCTCCGGATATTGAAGAGGTTTGGTGTCCAATGCAAGCCTCGCAATGCTCCTAGGATAATTGAAGTCAATTGGCATCCTCCACCTTCTGGGTGGATTAAAATTAACTCTGATGGTGCTTGGAAGCATGGTTCTAATGTGGGGGTTATGGTGCAGTTTTTCGAGATTACAGGGGTCATGTTGTGGGTGCTTTCTCTGCTAATCTTGAAATTCCTAGCTCAGTTGCTGCGGAAGTGATGGCGGTCATCAAGGCCATTGAACTTGCTTGGGTTAGAGACTGGAAACATATTTGGTTGGAAGTGGATTCCTCTCTTATCCTTGCACTACTAGAATTTTGGCCTTAGACATCATGACAATTACATCGGTGAGGAATTCACGCGATGTAAAAAAATGTCATTAACATCGATTCCACAAATACCGATTTCTATGCATATTACTGACATCGATTTTTACTGTTGACCGATGTCTACGATTTGATTATGAAAATTTAAAAAAACGCGGAAAAGACTAAGTTAAAAATTTCAACACGGGGGGAACAAATTTTCATTTCCCTCACACTTAGGTCAGTTTTCCCACTCTCTCTGGCAGCCCATTTCATCCTCACTGAACTGGTGACTCATCTCTCTGGCTCTTCCGTGAAACCCTAGCCCTCTCCTCCTTCCTCTCTCGCTCTCTTTTCACAGCCACCACCGCCTCCCTCTCCTCCGCTCACTCCCGCTACTGTCTCTCCTGTGCCATTGCCTCCACAAGCAAGCTCGCTCTCTCTCTCTCTCTCTCTCTCACACACACACACACACACACTTTTCTCTCTATAAAATCCTCTCCGTTTGGTTTTAATTTGGGTTATTCATGGTTTGATAAATTAAGGCCTGAATTTGGATGCAAATCCTTTCGGTATTTAGTTCCTTCTGATTTCTCCTGGTTGCCCAAAACCCCAATTCCTTCTTCTCAAATCCCAGCGAAATCCCATCAATCCCCACAACTTATGCTTATAAAACGGTGCTATCTAACTCCTCAAAGAAGAATCTTTCTCTATTCAGCCATTAGAACTTCGAACGCAAGCGCTGCCGCCGAGTCTTCTTCTGCTTCTCCTGGACTCTTGAACACAACCTATTACTCTTTCTTACTTTGCACGCTAGGCAGGAAGTGCTCTACACCTAAACTATTCCCAGGCAATGCAACCTAAAGGTACGCTTATTAGATTAAACATGCAGAGATCATTAAGTTTGAAAAGAGTTTGAGCAATCACTAGGCATTGCAAATAACTTAGAGCCTTGCTAAACCTAGGGTTTTGTTTACTTGCTAGTGAAAACTACCAATTACTTCTCTAGATAATTTGAGGAATCCAACTATTGATCCAGGCATCAAACAATCAAAGTATTAGAACCCTAGCATGCATACTAAGTAGGCCTCCAAAGCATACAAACATAGAATTCATCAATGAGAAATCGGTAAACAAAACCTCAACTTTATTAATTGGAAAACAAATTGAATGTCAAAGCATGTTATGGATCATGTCTAGGGGCTTCAACTGCCCCCTAACTACTGAAAATTTAGTTACACATAATTGGAATCAAAAACACAGAATAATGAAAAAGGGAGGAAGAAGAAGAGAGCCCGAGCTGCTGCAGATTGATCTCCTTTTATATGCTTAACGGTTAGGAAATCCAAAACCTAAAAGAATTTAGGGTTCACGTGCTTATGTGGAGTTTTCCTATTGGCGTTTGAGCTTGATGACTCATTCCAACCATTCACATCATGCCATTTGTCCATCATAAGTCGGAATATGAAGCAGAAACTCGTTCTCGGGCTTCTTGGTTTGATTTGGGCCTCGAAACCTAAATTCCCGTCCAACCTCAGATTCACGCGCAGCCTGATCTCTTTGTACTAAATCGGCCATAACTTCCTTTAGAAAAATGATATTGATGAGCCGTAAAAATATTTGGCAACTAGACATCCGAGGCTTTCCATCAATATAAAGATCATTCTCTGGATCGTTCTGAGATGGTCTCAGTGCTCTGTTGAAGTTAACTGATCTGCACAGGCAGATTTGCTGATTTTGCTTTTCAATCCCTCTTTTACTTCTTTTCTTCTTCTTTACTCCAAGATACCTATAAAACAAATAAACAAAGTAAATAACCAGAAAATACACTAAACTAACAAAGAAAGTATGGAGATTAACGCTATTAATATCGCATAAATATGCTCTTATCATTGAGAAGAAAAACGATCGACCACATACATCATTGTTTCGATCTAATCCAAAACCCCTCTTGAAATCGGATTTTCTTGGAAGCTACTACGCTAAGAAAATCTCTAATTTCTTGGAAGCGACTACGCTCAGAAATTTATTAGTTTTTCATGGTAGACTTTTTCGCTAAAAAACTAACCCTATTTTCTTGTTGTTTTTCAGGATGAGTAACATGAACAAGTTGAGCTTCGCTCCACTAGAGACAACAAGCGCAGGATACCACAAGTGGGTCCGTGATGTGCGCCAGCATCTTAAGGCTGATGGGATCCTGAGTTCGATCCAAGAGCCAAGTGAGGACGTGCTTACTCCTCAACAAGCTGCTGCTTTTGAAGCAAATAGAGCTAAGAGAGAGGCGAATGAAGCTAAAGCCATCATTCTCATGACAAGGTACATGAATGACGCCCCCCAAAATGAGTATCTCAATGAGGAAGACATAAGAAAACTATGGGTAGAACTCGAGCAGCGTTTTGGCAACATTCGTGATTCCCTGCTTCCAGACTTAGAAGTGAGATGGCATAGCCTCCGCTTATGTGATTTCAAGTCTGTACTTGACTACAATTCTGAAGCACTTCGTATCAAGTCTATGATGGAATTCTGTGGAAAAAAAAAATCACTGATACGATGTTGATCGAGAAGACTCTCTCCACCTTCCCCGTCTCTGCATTGATGATAGCCAAGAACTATCGGATTGATGTCAATGCTAGACGCATCACAAGATTTCATGAGCTAATTGGTGCCATGAACGTAGCTGAAAAGCACGACAATATACTTGTGAAGAACTATAACTTTAGACCTGTGGGAACCAAGTCAAATCCGGAGTCTAATTATAGTCGCGCCTCCAAGGGAGGATGTAAGGAGCGAAACCCTAAGAGTAAGAATAATCCTGGACGTTCTGGTCCATTTTCTCGCCCTAAAGAGAAAGGAAACCGCCAAGATAGGCGTACACGGAACCATGGAGGTAAACGTGTGAAGAGAGAGAGAGAGGCCAAGCCTCCGGTTATGGTGGTGACGCCACCAAAGGCAGAAACCATCTTCATAGTGCTCCCAAAGCGCCTTGATCAAGAGAACCTGACCATAATGATGCTTGTCTTAGACGTGGACTACCTGGACAATGGGCAAGGGCATGTAAAGCATCCCAGGACGTTACAAAAGCATACAAGATGTATCGTGAAGCAAGGGAGGCAAATTACATGGAACAAGACGATCAAGATGGCGATCTCAATCTAAGGGTGGAAGACTACAAGGATCAAGACCCAAAAATTGGCGATTTTGATTAAGTCTTTTTATTTTCCAAGAGATGTAGACAATTGTCATATTATTATAGTAGATGCCAATGGTATTGGTCTTTCTTCAAAGAGGTGTACTCAATGTAAATGTGATGTCTAGGAAGGTTTTGAGATAAGTGGTACTTAAGTGAGCTTTGCTCCATCGACATCTCTCTACTCACCTGGTCACATTTGCATTGAAATTACCAAAAGGAGTTAGACGACTACCATTATTTTCATTAGCTAGTTTATTGGATTATATTCTTTTTTGTTAAAGAAACGATGATGTAATTCCATTTGGCTTATTAATAAAAGTTGAGTGCTTTTCTTTATGACTCCTTTTTAATTATGAGCTTTTCTTTTAGGAATGGATGAACTACAATGACTTGCGGAAAGTGCGACTACGCACACCATTCTACGACATAGGCAATTATTCTTAGAGATGTTGCCTACATATTCTTCTGTGACTACGATGGCTGGGCCATCAGGTTTAGTTCAAGGACATGGAATGGCCCAATTCCTATTGCCAAATGGCACCTTGATTAAAGTCATTGAAGCTCTCTACGCTCCTAAGGAAAATCGAACCTTATTGAGTTTTAAAGATATAAGAGCCAACGGATTCTATGCGGAAACGCATAATGAGAACGGAAAAGAGTTTCTTTGCATTACCTCTAATGATTGCAGACAAAAGCGCATCTTAGAGAAGCTTATGTGTCAATCTAGTGGACTTTATGTCACTACAATTCGACCAATTGAATCCAATAATGTCATAAGAGAACATCTCTTGGATTCAGACACATATTGGCTTTGGCATGACCGACTAGGACACCCTGGTCGTGACATGATGCTCCGTATACTAAAGACTTCACATGGACATCCATTCTTCAGAGTGAGAAGAAGCAAGAATGATAGGAGCACAAAGTGTGACGTTTTTAATGTGTATTTTCCCTCATTTGGCTAAGTTATTCTGTTAAAATTACTAATTATAACATCATTTATGTTTTTAGGTACTTCAAGGTCGGAAATGGAGAAAAGAGCCAAAAAAGAGTTAAAATAAGAGTAAAATAAAGACAAGTCATTTTAGAAACTTTCCTCTTTCACTTTAGGAAATATTTCCTATTTTGTTTTAGGGAACTTTCTTTGAACTTTCCTATTAAAGAGAGAATTCAGGAGTCCATCAAATTAAGAACTCTTGAGTGATGAATTCAAGGAAAACTTAAAGGAAAAATCAGGAAGAATTCAAGGAGATAAAAGGGAGTGTTTATAATAAATATTTATTCTTGATTATCTTATTTTCTATTGATTATAGACACCAATTAATTTCTGATTTTTCTTGATTGTAGGAGTTCATTATGTGCACAATTGGAAGAAGAAATTAGTGCAATTTAAAGGAGATGAATAAGGGATGTATCTGGTCACTATTCAAGGAATATACAATGAGTCATTATGGGGAAAAGAGATCAGAAAAATCAAGACTTTGTCATGAGCAAATCAAGCAAATTTGGAGGAGAAATCACTTCAAGATGATTGGCCATTGTTTATACCTACACTAGCAAGCTAGTTCTCTCCATCACCAAGCATAAGTAACACCCACTTTGGGACATCCACGAACCATGGCAAGGCCCAACCGAGACATGCATCGTGTAGCCCTATGTTCAAGCTACGCCACGGTATCCGGAAGTCGCAAATCCGACGTCGGGAAGCCACCTTTCCGCCCTTGCCAAGATGCCACCACAACATAGCTTTCTACATGCTTCTAGGCTTAGGCTTAGTTTGGGATTGATTCCTGAGGTGCTTTTGGAGCTGCTTCTGCTTTTGGGCCAAGAACATGGTGTTTGGTAAAATCTCTAAAAGCTGCTTTTGGGTGAAATTGCTTCTCCTTAAAGCTGAATTTAGGAAGCTACAATTTGTAGCTTTTGAAGACCTGCTTTGGGAAAACACGGAGCATGAACAGTATAGTTTAATGAAAATTTGGAGAACTGGCAATTCTGTCCTCCTCCTTTTCTGAAAATTACATCGAAACAGCAAACCCATCGCGGCAGACGTCTCATTCCACATCTCCTCCTTCCTCTTTGCCGTCACTGCCATTCCACATCTCCTCCTTCCTCTTCTTCGGTGTCTGGTTCTTCCCAGTCTTCTCTCAGATCGCCTTCTTCTTTTGCTCATCGTTGGTGACCTCATTCAATTGGTGGATTGTCGCCACCTTCGTCTGCGCCGATTCCACCTTCCTGCTACGCTATTCCTTTTGTCCTCCATGTTCTCAACTGTGTTCCTCTGATTAGCCGCTCGCTGAGAACTGCACAACAGTTGTTTTACCCGTATCTGAGGACTCTTGGCAACATCAGCTCCTCTGGTGCAACCGATTTGTGGGCAATTCATTTTATGCTGAGATTTATTCTTCGCCAAATTTTTGTTCTTCGTCCTCAGTTTTTATTATGAATTTGGATGATGGGTTTTGTTGGATTTTGGTTGTTCTTATGGGTTTTGTTATTCCCCCGACAAAGAGGAGGCGAGAGTAAAAAAGAAAGAAAGAGAAGAGAACAGGAAATAAGAGAAAGAAGAATAAGAAGAAGGAGACGAAAAGCTCTCTGGGTTTTCTTTGATCTATTGGTATTTATGGGAATCTGATGTTGTTTTTGTCTCAATTTTCTGATTGAACTTCTTTCTGGGATTTCTTATATTTGTCTTCAGCTGACCAAAGGAAGATTCATCTTCAGTTGACCAAGCCTGTTACTTAGCCTCCATTGGTATGAGGAGTTTGCAGAGCTACTGCCTCTGGTATGCTCCTTGCTTCTTCCTGATGGTGCCATCTTTGCATGTTTATAATTACGTTGTTGTTTAGTTTGACAACTGCAAACAAATAAAGCATAACTGGATGATTAGTGAATTGGTTAGTGCAGGCAAGATTATTCTGATAATTATGTTGTAGTTTAGTTCTCAGCAATGTTAAAATATTGCTTGCGAATTGATTTGAAATTTCCTATTCTTTAGATTGATTAACAATGCATGTTGCTATATTCTACTATCTTTATATTCATCAATATGCACCAAAGAATTTCTCATGAATATCATCTTCATATCTCTGTAACAGAACTCGCTGAAATGGGATCCTTATATTCAATGTCTTTTCAATAGTGGATGTGGAATAGTTCTAATTTCATGTGTTTCTAAAACACGAGCAAGCTAATTCTGATATAAAGCTAATGTCTTTACATTATTTGGGTTATTATTATTATTATAAAAATACTAGTTTTGTGATTCTTTTGTGAATTTCAGTACAGGAACTACAGAAAATAAAGGAAGAGTTGTTGGAGTTGAAAAGGAAGAGACCACTAGATCCCCTAGCTGAGGAACTTGACGAACAAAGGTTAGGATTAATGGTTAACCTCTACCACACTTCTGGCCTTTTTTGTTGTCGAACATCTCCATTTCCTTTATTAATAGTTAGGACCATTGTTCCAAAGTGTTCTAAAATGCTATGTATTTTTTTTTTGGACAAAACCCTTTTTTAGTTGCCCAGCATTTGCATTTTGTGCTGCTATGGTAAGTTAGCTTTTATTGGTTTTCATGATTTTCATGTTCATTTGTTAATGCCTACTGCCTGCAATAGTTCTTGATCAATTAATTTTGATCTGGTCATGATAGATGATGATAACATTGTGCCGGTTACACAGTAAAAGTTGCACATACAGGACAATTGGCATAGGAGTTCAAAGGAGGTCAGTAAACTAATCTAAAAAGTCGGTAATACCTTCTGTTTCAAATTTCCAATGCCTTTGTATAGAGAGATATTAAACTTGGAGAAAAGAAAATATCTATCAATATTACCTTACTGCAATATTAAATAGAAATAATAAGTTATTGTAATAAGTTCTCTTGATTAACCTCTATATAGTTTAAACCAATTCAGCTCGGCTTATGCACAATGTGCATGGATTCTAAAGTACAATAGAAATAGCTGCATTTTGTGCCTATTTGCCGCATTTAATTTTTTTTGCTTTCTCAACAATCTATTCATATTCCTAAATATATCAACACTGTGTATACCTTGCTTTACATTTTAGGACAAGCTGGTATTTTGCAGAGCTAAAATAACTAGATTTGTGCCTGAAGATGCATGGTTCTATGCAGCCGTCCTTCAAAGAAAATGAAGAAAAAGCCAGAGTCAACTACTAATCTGCCCAGATCATCAAATGCAGCAGCCACTTTACATGTAAAACGCAATCCAAAATTTAGATTAGCGTCTTTAATTTTAAAACTATCATGAAAGATGGAATATGATAGCCTAAGCAAACTGTGTAACATTGTTCCTTTACAGTTTGTTTCAACATCTATATCAATAAATAAGCAAAACTGTATTTCCAGTCCGTTTGCTTTTTGAAGTTATGTTTTACGATACCATGAGGGAATCCTGTAACTACATAGACCATGAATTTTGATACCCAAGAGTACAATTCATTGATCTCTTTTAGGTCTCAATGGTTTAGTTGCAATGTTGCATAGAAAATTGGAGGTACATTCTAATTCATGGTTTTGTAATAACCATGTTACATTGAAAGTATATAGGAATTGAAGTTGATGGTTCCATATGGTTTTGTAATAACCATCGGTCGGGATTCTTTTTCTCATAAGTTTTTGGCTGATGTCTGAGGGCATAATTCTAGTAATGGTCCCGGAAGACAAGAAATGGAGGTGTTAAGAAATGCAATTGCACAAAGTCTAATGAATGCATCTACTAGTTCCATTTAGTTGCAAATTTCAATTGACTTTAATTTATTTTGTGTAATGGTTCCCGTTGAACTATGGTCAGGAAATTAATTCAAATATTCTATATTTATTTTGTGTAATAGTAAAACATAATATGCATATTGAAGGGTTTAATTTATTCGGTCCAACCAAGGGTAGAAGAATAATACATAAGAAATTTTTTCATTTGGTATGGTTACATAATCAAAAAACAAAATTATGTATTTTAGTAGCATATCTTACTATGTATGTCCATTTTGGTAATTATACACAGTCAAAGCACTTTTGCCTTGCAACTTACCAAACACCTAGAAATTGTTTTTTGTTCTCACAGCACTTTTCAAAACAGTTTACCAAACACCTCAGCTGCTTCTTCTCACAGCAAGTTCGGAAGTGCTTCCTCTCACAGCAAGTTCGAAAGTGCTTCCTCTCACAGCACAGCAATCCCAAACTAAGCCTTAATAGACTAGAAATATGTGGAAACTTGTCCCACATCGAAGAATAAGTAGAGGAGATGGCTTCCTTGACTTATAAAAGGAACTCTCCTCCCACTCAAACATTCATTCATGCACTCTATTACAACACACTTTGTAATCATGTTAGGCCGCATGGCTCGACACACACTAGTATAAACATTCAAGTGGACGTAGTCTCCCGCTCATGCGGAGGCGAACCACTATACATCTCGTGTCAACTCTTTCTCTCTCTCTATATCTCTCTCTTTGATGCTAACTAGAGTCCGCCCGGATCCTAACGTTAACATTTGGCGCCGTCTGTGGGAAGCCAACACAAAGGCTTCGTCACCTACCACGAACTTTGACACGAAAATGTCGAGTCAACGCTCGTTCAACATCAAACCGGAGTCGGTCAACGCCCGGCGGGGTCGGTCAACGCCCAACATGGCTGGTCAACGCCCGGCAGGATAGGTCAACGCTGACCAGGGATGGTCAACGCCCAACTCAACTCAAAAAAAAAAAAAAAAAGAGTGGCGGCAAATTTGACTGGACACCCAGAAAGCTTCTCTGGGCACCCATCCAGTTCTTAAATTTCCCGCCAGACAATTGCTCCGCCAGCTCTCCTTCTTCGCTGCATCCTCTGCTCCGCCAGTCAAGCACCCAGCCCCTGCAGCTCCGCTAGCTTATCCCTGCTAGTCTCCCTCTGCAGCTCTGCATATCTGCATATCACCGCCGGACATGGCTTCTTCCGCCCAATTCACCACCGGCAAGGCTCCACCGCCACACTTCTTCAGCGGCCCTTCTCCCTGGCAGCTACTTCCTGGCCAAACCACCTCCGCCGAGATCGGATCCTTCGCCAGCTCCGAGTTCCGCCGAACTCCGTCAGCGACAGAGCCCATTCCCCGCTGCACTCAGGCCTGCTGCGAATACCCGCTGAGCCCCGGGTTCCGCCCACCTCGACGTTCCGCCCACCTGCGCTACCTCCGCTGGCATCACCTCAAGTCCGGCGACGCTCCGGGGCGACTCCGGTCATGGTAGCATCACCTTCGCCCTTCTACATCCAGCAGCGCCGCCGAACCTTGAGCCTGCAGCTCCACCTCCACCAATCTTCATAAGCGGAACACCACCGCTAGCTATGCCCAGCGGTGGCACACCGCCGCCCACTGGACCAGGCTCCCCCGCTGGAAATCACCGGCGGCACACCACCGCCCACTGGACCAGATTCCCCCGCTGCGCTTCACCTTCGCTATGCCAGCAGCCATGGCCAGCGGATCCGTTCCTCCCGACTTCGCCACTCTTGAGCACCAGCGGCAAACCTCCGCCCACCAAGACTCCGCCGAGCAAAGGCAGCTCCACTTGGCCTCTCCGCTAGCTCGCTACAATCCTCCGCTAGCTCGCTGCGCTCGTTCTGAATATATGGTTGGCGTTGACCTGGTCAATGCTTCCTGTTGACTTTGGTCAATGTTGACTGTTGACTTTGGTCAGCACCGAACCTTGAGCTCTTTTTCAATCATTCCACCTCCATTACGAGTTGCTGCATGCTTGAAAACACCGCATCCGCCAGATAAGTCGCATTTTCTTATCTCTTACGCTGTTGCACTTTGAGCTACCACCGATGCTATGACTATACATGTCTCTATACCTTTAAGCATGTCTACAATATGTTATTAGCAACTTTCCTACAAGTTCATGCTGCACACATACATGCTTCAATTTCACTTTCATGTGACATTCATCTAGAACCTTGTGACACTTATAGCTCAATTAAACATGCTCGGATAAATGCTTGCGAAACGGTTATGACTCGCTTAGGTATCAAAGCATGGCTGCGACTCGCTTGGGCTACGCCCCGCACGCTCATATAGCGCCTACACCTAACTTGCTCGAACACCTAACTCGCTACACTTATCCAACATGCTTTAATTACGCTCTTGGTTCTCAATGCTTCTTACATGTGGTCTAGCCTCCGGGCACTACACTTGTTCACATTTTCTTATCTATGGTCTAGCCTCCGGGCACCACACTATTTCACGTTTTCTCACATGTGGTCTAGCCTCCGGGCTCCACGAATCTATGGTTGTGCACCCCCGATGTAACTACATATGCGATTTTTTGGTCTTTTGTGATGCAGGATGGCCAGTCCCTTCTTGCTTGCGGAGCTCGGGGACTTGTAGGGGTCGTGCGCCTCTCGGATATTACTTATGCTTGATGACTTCATGATTTGAACTCCCCAACCAAGAAGCTACTCTTACTCGGGGACTTCGGGGACTTGTTTATACCTACACTAGCAAGCTAGTTCTCTCCATCACCAAGCATAAGTAACACCCACTTTGGGACATCCACGAACCATGGCAAGGCCCAACCGAGACATGCATCGTGTAGCCCTATGTTCAAGCTACGCCACGGTATCCGGAAGTCGCAAATCCGACGTCGGGAAGCCACCTTTCCGCCCTTGCCAAGATGCCACCACAACATAGCTTTCTACATGCTTCTAGGCTTAATAGACTAGAAATATGTGGAAACTTGTTCCACATCGAAGAATAAGTAGAGGAGATGGCTTCCTTGACTTATAAAAGGAACTCTCCTCCCACTCAAACATTCATTCATGCACTCCATTACAACACACTTTGTAATCATGTTAGGCCGCATGGCTCGACACACACTAGTATAAACATTCAAGTGGACGTAGTCTCCCGCTCATGCGGAGGCGAACCACTATACATCTCGTGTCAACTCTTTCTCTCTCTCTATCTCTCTCTCTCTTTGATGCTAACTAGAGTCCGCCCGGATCCTAACGTTAACAGCCATGATTGCATCACAAGAAATGAGAATTCCACTATAAATAGCAGTCATTCTCTACTCCAAAATCATCACTTCTTCATACAAAATTCAGTTCATTAGCTTAGCTCTCTTCTCTCCAAAACCCTCTCCAAATATTCAGAAAAAGCCTCTCGTCGTGAAGAGCTTTAGGACTTCTCCAAGGCTGTTCGTGTTCTTGAAGGCCAAGCCTTGCGTTCTCTTGACGTTCTCCAAGCTTCCTTGAAGATCAAAAAGTGTAATCCATGGCCCTTATTTCTGTTTTCATACTCTTTAGTATTGAATTTCAGATTTCAATTATGAACTTTGTTATTGGAATTGGATTTTTGTTGAGAATGAGTTTATGTTAGTAATTTTCAGATTTGTTTCTTTATGTTCTTGAGTTGTTTATGATATCTTTATAATCTGATTTTGTGTCATCCTTTATATCTTTAAGCAAATGATTTTGGTTGAATAACTATGTTAATCTGCAGGTTAATAAAGCCAAATTTGTGTTCTGATTCACCTAATCGTTTTAGGGCATAAATTAAAGTGGTAAAGGCTATGTACAATGGTCGAGATTATATGCTACATGTCTGTGCGTTTGTAACTTCTTATGGATGCATACATGTTTGGATTCAGAATTCTAATTGCACTTAATGATTCATATTTAATGTTGACGGATGCTCTTCAGTATTAACGTGATGTTTTATATGAAATATTTTAAGTTATGGACTTTTCCTAACTTAGGAGATTAAAGAAGAATTAAAGTGGTACTCGATCTCTTCAGACTTGTACTTCGAATTCATTTCTGATATTTAGTGTTGGCACGATTTTAAGTTGTTTAGATTGAAATAATTCATTGCATGTTGATTTGGTTTGGAAATTCTGATTTGAGTGTGAGGAAGTCGATCACATGTATCTTTTTGTTTTATTTGATAGGAACTTAGAAACCAAAATTTGAATCCCCCTTTTTCATGGTTGTTTCTTGTGTAAATTTGTAGATAAATGTTTATTTTGTAAATTTGTATATAAATACTTGTTAATACTTGTTTTAATAATTACTAATTTAAATTGACCCATCTTTGCAGGAGTACCCTCAATCCCCGGTTAGAACGATCCCTACTTGCTTATATACTAACGAATGACAACAGGGTTTTAAATTGAGTGCCTATTTTGGCCACATCAAAGAATCGAAAATTGATTCCTGGACTTGGGAAGACCGCAACAATTGCAGCTTCTGGCGCTGCAGTAGTCTTGGGGCTTCATAGGGCTGCCCAAGTCCTATGTGATGATGCCATAAATGGCGCCAACCATGAGCATGACGCCATGGTTGCCTCTCCTCGTGGCCATGATGCCACACACACCAATTTCCATGGCTCTAATGCCATGATGGGAGATGTAGTCACACATTTTACTTCTAATAGCGCTACGGACACTCAGGCCCAACCAAAATCCTCATTGGTTGCTTCTAAGGCCCCTCACTCATTTTGCAAAGTCTATTCCTTCGGGAAATTAGGACTGAGACCGTCCTTTGCAAAGGATCCTAAAATACTCATTCTGTTCTTACAGAGAATCCAAGGGGATATATGTGGACCAATTCAACCATCATGCGGACCTTTTAAATACTTTATGGTATTGGTTGATGCGTCGACACACTGGTCACATGTCGCGCTGTTGTCTACTCGAAATGCTGCTTATGCTAAACTCCTCGCCCAGATTATCCGTCTACGAGCCCACTACCCATATCATCCTATTAAGTCGATTCGACTTGATAATGCTGGGGAGTTTACATCGAAAATGTTCGATGACTATTACATGTCAATGGGAATTGATGTAGAGCATCCAGTTCCCCATGTTCATACCCAAAATGGTCTTGCAGAAGCTGTTATCAAACAACTACAAATGATAGCATGGGCATTGGTTATGCGCACCAATCTCCCTGTTTCTGCTTGGGGATATGCAATATTGCATGCAACGACGCTAATTCGTCTACGACCCACTGCAACCCAATCTTACTATGCATTACAGCTAGTGACTGGGTACGAGCCTGATATCTCGCACTTACACATTTTTGGGTGTGCCATTTATGTGCCTATTACGCCGCCACAGCGTACTAAGATGGGTCCACAACGACGAATGGGCATATAAGTTGGATATGAATCTCCAACCACCATCGTCTACTACCTTGAACCCTTGATAGGCGATCTCTTTACCGCTAGATTTGAGGATTGTCACTTTGATGAGACAGTTTTCCCATCGTTAGGGGGAGATAAGAACACATATGTTCAACAGGAACGACATGAATTGTCTTGGTCTATCCCCACTATGTCTTATCTCGATCCCGGTACCACACAGTCCGAACTTGAAGTGCGAAGAATAATCGAGCTCCAGAACGTAGCAGACACTCTGCCTGATGCGTTTTCTGATGTTTCCAAAGTGACGAGATCACACATACCTGCTGTAAACGTGCCTGCAAGGATTGATGTCCCAAATAATGGACATAACGCCACTCCTGTGACACCAGGAGATGGCGCCATTTCCCAGGTCCCTCAAGGAAGCACAGTAGACTGATTGGTTCGAAGGATATTCGCCCTAGAAAGAGAGCGAATGAGGCACAAACAAATCCTTTGATCATCGATACTCAAAATCCGTCCCATGAGAATGTTCCTGATTATGGTTATGTCCAAGAGACATCATTGGGGGACGCCTTAATGTCAGAACGTATCCCTGAGAATGTAGAGATCTCTGTCAATTACACTAGTGTACATGGGACGTGGAAAAGAAATTCCATTATCATTGATGATGTATTCGCATATTCAGTGGCGCGTGAGATTATTGAGACCGATGACATCGAACCACGCTCCATTGATGAATGCCAACGTAGAGCTGACTGGCCAAAATGGAAAGATGCAATCCAGGCAGAACTTGATTCTCTAGCGAAAATAAAGGTATTTGGCAATGTTGTACCAATACAGCCAAACACTAAACTAGTTGGTCACAAATGGGTATTCATTAGAAAGCGTAATGAGAAAAACGAGATTATAAGGTACAAAGCTCGCCTTGTGGCGCAAGGCTTCTCACAACGCCCTGGAATCGACTACGAGGAGACCTATTCTCCAGTAATGGATGTCATAATGTTCCGCTACCTTGTTAGTTTGGTAGTTTCTGAAAAACTGAACATTCAGCTTATGGATGTGGTTACAGCGTATCTATATAGGGATCTAGATACTAAAATATACATGAAAGTTCCATATGGAATTCAACTACCCAAATCAAGTGGCTCCAAACCACGGAGCGCGTTTGCAATTAGATTGAAACGCTCACTATATGGATTGAAACAATCCGGACGGATGTGGTATAACCGTCTAAGTGCTTACTTGATTGGAAAGGGATATGTCAACAATGAACTATGCCCATGTGGGTTCATAAAAAGGACAAGTTTCGGATTTGCAATAGTAGCGGTTTATGTCTATGACATGAACATAATTGGTACCCTTAAAGAGTTAAGGGAAACAGCTGAACACTTAAAATCCGAGTTTGAGATGAAAGATCTTGGGAAAACACGATTTTGCCTAAGTTTAGAACTTGAGCACCGTAGAGATGGTATCCTGATTCATCAATCGGCTTATACCCAAAAGATGCTTAGGCGTTTCAACATTGACAAGATTAAGCCTTCAAGCACCCCAATGGTCGTCCGTAGTCTTAATCCAAAAAAAGATCAATTCTGTCCAAAAGATGACGACGAAGAAGTGCTAGAGGCAGAAGTGCTCTATTGACTTGATAAACATTTACGCAAGCGTACGTATCATTGTCAAGATAGGGAAATATTATGCTCAAAGTTATCGTACCACGGGGATTAGTGGCTAACCCACAATCCTTGGGTAATCGGAAATAAAGACACTTAGCTAGCAAACAAAAGAAAAAAATAATAATAATAATGCAACTCTAAGGCACCAAGCCTTAGCAATGCTCGGCTTTGGTTTGCACCGAAGCCTAATCAAAACTAAGACCTAGTGATGACTATTTACAATGAAGTAGGAAATGTCACCGAAAATGCAATTTGCATTTCTAACAACTAAAGTGCAAGAATTTAGATGAAAATTTTAACTAACAACTAAATTAAATTAAGGAAAAGAAAAGTAAGAAATTAATATGAATATGGGATTGGTAGTTAGGGATGAATGCTAACCCTAATTCAATGCTCTAGATGCTAATTTGATTTACGTGCAATTTGTTAAAGATAGTAGAAGCCGTACCCAAGGCTTTTCAAGGCTTAAGGGCCGAAATTCCCTTTCATGGTATTCCTACTCCGGTTCAAGGGTCGTAGGAACTCACTTGACATGAATTAGAGCCGGTTCAAGGGTCACTAATTAATATTAAGAGGCCTAGAGTTCGAGGAATTAGGCAACCAAACTCACCATAATTGCGATCAAGCTAATCATGTAGTGAACCATGCTTGTACTTCCCACAAATATTAAATCGGGGTTCTAGCTCTAAAATCTAAGGATGTCATCCCGTAAATTTTAATCTATAATATTAAAACACATACCCAAGAGTTGACAATTCCTAAGCATGCATTCTAATCGATTATCACAAAACACAAGCATCCAATCATTAACAAATTTCATATATAAATTAAATTAAGCATCTATTACATCAAATTTGGGTTAGGGCACACAACCCTAACCCCCAACAAAGAAATTACTCACTACCCATAGTTAAATTAACATCAACAAACATCAATAAAGAGGAAGAGGTGAGAAGTAACAAGAACAAGTCACAATTGCTATGAAGCAATTATGACAAGCCTTGATTTATAGCTCCCCACTTTTACCCAATCTTCAAATCTTGATGATGATGAAGTCCTTTGATTCTTAGAAGCTTTGGGTGAGTAATCCTTTAAATCTCCAAAAGAAAATATAAAGAGAAAAGGAAAAATGGTGGGGAAGGAGAGGAAAGAGAGCAGCCCAAAGGGCTGCTGCTCTGTTTGGTGGTGCGGCTACTCTCTGTTGGTTCTTCCTCGCTGGAGAATTAGGTCATGGTATGTGTATAGGGCTTCCACTAAGGGATCCCTTTTTTTGGTCTTTTATAGGGATAGGCATTAGACCAACTTTTAGATCATATTTTCACATCTTAACCGTTCTGTTTTTATGTCCTAATGTATAGATCACTTCTGCAAATTTTCAGCCAAATTGGTGATCGTTAAGGTATCCAAAACTGCAATTTACACGAACGGACCGAATCTGTCGAACCGGAACCGTTCGTGTTTATAATGGTAAATTGCAGTTTTGGATGCCTTAACAATCATCAAATTGGCTGAAAATTTGCAGAAGTGATCTATACAATAGGACCTAAAAACTGAACAGTTAAGATGTGAAAATATGATCGAAAAGTTGGTATAATGCCTATCCCTATAAAAGACAAAAAAAAAAAGATCCCTCACTAGAAGGGCCCTATATATATATATATATATATATATATATATATATGTCGAAGAGAGAAGAGAGTATGATTGATAATGGGTGGCAGCCAAAGCAAGAAAAGTGGATAGCTGTCCACGTGTCAAGGCTGCAATGGTTGATTTTGAAGAAGGAAAAGTGTTCACGTGCTATATGTGTGAACAAAGAGGAAGAGAGTGAAAGCAAGTATAACAGGCTGCACGTGCATGGCTGCACAATTTTGTTTGATTAATTATGTTAATTAATCACTTGATTAATTAAGCAATTAATGATCACTTAATTAATTAACTTAATTAATTAAGATGCAGTACTTTTGTCGACTTTACAATTCTACCCGTTTTTTCTCACTCTTCTCCATGCATTTCTGCACGTAGTATCGGAGGTAATTGGATCCCGCGCCTTTGATGACATTGACTACGGTTGACCCGCGTCGGCTATTTTGTTCTTTTGTCGGAAACTCCAATTTGCTCAATTTTCCACCATTTTCACTTGATTTCCGCAATTCCGCTTATTTCCTACACAATAAATAAAATTGGATTAATTACATTATAATTGGCTCAAGGATTAGCTTATTTCTAGTGTTTTAGATACAATTACAAGCATATAAATGCGTGTAATCACCTATCTAAGTGCAATAGCGCATTATTGTACTTAGCACAATGCATAAGACCGGATATCTCATTCGTTGTGAACTTGCTAGCTAGATATAGCTCTGCGCCAACACGACGCCATGGATTGGTGTTAAAGATATCTTTCAATACCTAAGTGGTACAATTGATATGGGCTGGTTCTATCCCTACAGAGAGAAGATGGATTCGGACCCATCCAGTGTCAGGTATGCCACATATGGTGGACCACGTTCCCTCTCCCCATCCCAAAACGATATAAGTGTTTTGGAAGGTTTTGCTGATGCTGGGTACCTCTCTGACCCACACAAAGGTCGCTCCCAAATTGGTTATGTTTTCACCATGGGAAGGACCGCGATATCTTGGAGGTCTACAAAGCAGACCTTAGTCGCTACCTCTTCGAATCATGCAGAGATTATTGCTCTTCACAAAGCAGTTCGTGAATGTATATGGCTTAGGTCCATAGTTACGCATGTTCGAAGCAATTGTGGTCTGAAGTCTACCACGGATGAGCAACCAAGCATTTATGAGGATAATGCTGCTTGCATTGAACAAATGAAGCAAGGCTACATCAAAGGCGATAACATCAAGCACATATCGCCTAAATTCTTCTACAATCAGCAACAACAGAAGCTCCTCAAGATCAAAGTGAACCAGGTTCGATCTGAGGACAATGTGGCAGACTTGTTTACTAAGTAATTGCCCAAATCCACGTTTGAGAAACATGTGGCAAGAATTGGCTTGCTGAAATTATCTGAACTCCAATGATCGTAATCATCAGGGGGAGATGTCTACATGTTTGTCTCGAATCGTGAAGGGTGTGTTGTGCTCCTTTTCCCCTTCGACCGAGGTTATTTTTGTCCCACTGGGTTTTTGTTACTCGGCAAGTTTTTAACAAGGCAACGAGAGAAGCACCGCGTTTGGGCAACACAAGGGGGAGTGTTCAAGTAAACCCTAATTTTTGTTTGACCCAAACTCTAGGTTACTTGCTCTAGTGGTAATAGGATTAAATTAGAATGATCTAGATTCCTATTCAATGTACGATTACTTTCCTTGTATGATTGAGATTCTATGCATTGTAATCCTCTACATAAAGAGGCCTTTATTATCAATGAGAATACATAGCAAAATCCTCTCAAATTCAGTTTCTCTACAACAAAAAGGAAGATTAAAAAAGAAAAAGAGAAAAGAAAAAAAATCAAGGACACGGAGGTTTTTTTTTTTTTTTTAAAGGAAGAGAAAAGAAGATTAAAAATGGAAGTATGGGATTCGAACCTGTGACAAGGATATAGAAACCAGCGCGCGCCTTGGCTAGCCTACCAACTGGACTACACAAGATTCTATTCATGGATGGGGAACAAAATTAATTATATTCATTTATACCTATATATACTCGAAACTCAAAGTCGGAGGCCTTGTGTGGCGGCACTACCTGCACACCCTTAGGGCCACCCCTGATCTGTATCTCTCTTTGTTGCTTGATGGGACAAACTCAATGAGAGCGTTTTTATGTTTTAGCAGGGATCAAATACAAATTCCACTTTATATATAAAGCTGTTGAACACAGCAGTTACATGGCAGTTCCTTCCATCAAGGAACTGTTAAAATAACTTCCTATCCTCATAGATTTGTCCGGATAACCACACATTTGAATTTCAAATTCTTTAACAGATATTCTAATATATAAACTAAATTCGATTACTTAATAAGTTTATATATATTGGTTAATGTATTTATATTTGAATTCAAAACAGTTTATTTACATTAACTGATGCATAAAAAATATAATAGCCAATTCATATCTATTGCTGTGCAATAGGTATGATCTCACAATCTCCCACTGAACTAGATATTATATGATGTATATCATGTAAATAACCTATTTCTTAATTGTGCACTTGAATTGAAAAATACTATATGTTTTACAAAACCCTATCAATTAAGATTTACTAAGCTGAATCATAGAAGAGAATGACAAATTAGCAAGTTGCCAATTTTTTTTTTTTTTTGAGAATGAGATAGAATTGTCATTCAATCAACCAAAACGCATACATTGGGGGGAGGGGGGAGACATAAGCCAATACCCAAAAAAACCGCGGTTATAGATACCATCAGGCCAAAGGGCCTAAACTCTAACCACAAAACACTCATTTCCAAGGCTACCCTGAGTATGTGATCCCGAAAGTCCCAGTAATACCCTGTAGTCAACAGCACAGAAGACATCGTCCTCTTCAACACCGTGTCCAAAAAGTACCAGATCACATATAAAGGATCGCTCGTCGGCAAATTAACAACAAAAGTAAACCAGAGTTGAACCAACTCGTCCACGGGAAAGGCACCATAGTAATGGCACAACCATGAAACCAAGAAAACCAAACCCTCGCTCAATTGAGGAGAGACTTATTAGAACTAACCAAAAGCCAAAACCTAAAAACCTAATAAAACAAAGAATTCGGTCACCGCAGCATGCTTCCAATTTCCACAACGTTGGACTCCAACCACTAGCAAACCACTGCGCTAAGCCCATCCACACCAGCTCACCCCATTACAGACACCCAAGCCTACCATATGGCCTTCCTCCGCCACTCTCTGCATCGTCTCCATCCAAAAACAGGACCAAGCCTAGATCATTGACAACGCAGAGGATAGGAAAACATGAGAGAGAGAGAGAGAGAGAGAGAGAGAGAGAGAGAGAGCGATCTACATCACCATCGTAGGCCTGGATCTACCATCCACCACCAACCTTTGACTCTCAACCTTTCTGCCCCTTTCCACCCCGGCATGAAGCCTACCCATCCACCACCCGCCGTCGTCTGAAGGGTAAAGAGGAAACTGTTGTTGTCGCCTAAATCTCCTCAAGCTAAAAGAACCAGATGGCTCCACCAAGGTAGAGCCAACCATCCCATCGCCCTGTCCGGCAAAGCCCACCACACACCGACGCATGCAAAAGGCCGTCATCGATGCTGGGACGCCGCCGGACAAGCCACAACCCCGCCCCTCTATTTTCCAAACCCTACGTTCTGCTCCGAGTATTGCGGAGGAAAAGAGAGATAGGTTAAGTTGCCAGTCTTTTATAATCACATCATAGTAATCAAAATTACATAGATTACCTCAAGTGTGATCATGCTTATTATGTAGTAATCGACTTTCACAAGCATTGGTGATCCTAATGGAGTTATTCAAACTGCATATTTGCTGATGTGAAATCAGCAACATCTGAATGTATATACACACTAAAGTATGCAGTACTATATTTGAATAAAACAATTTCATTCAAAATTATATGAATGAACTTGATAATGACTTAGATGATTAATAACAATGCATTACTAAATAGTTGCAATAAGTACTAGTAACTTAGTGAAATGCACAACTAACCATCAATACTGCCTAAAACTCCCATATTTTCCACATGCCTGATGAACATAGAAACCGGCAATGCTTTGGTCAATGGATCTGCAAGTTGGTCTTTTGTACCTATTTTGGTCACCTCTACTTCATTGTCTCTCACACTTTCTCTCATAGAGAAATACTTAACATCAATGTTTCTAGATCCAGAAGTCCTTTTTTTGTTCTTTGAATTAGGGGTTTAGGGTTTAGGGCAGCTGCATTGTCACAGTAAATGGTCAATGGCCTTTCAATTGAATCCACAACTTTCATTCTTGAAATAAAATTTCTCAACCACAAAGCATGTGTAGTAGCTTCAAATATTGCAATGTATTATGCTTGAAAGGTTGAAGTAGCAGTTAATGCTTGCTTACTAGTCTTCCGTGAAATGGCTATGCCAGCAAACATGAAAATATATCCAGATGTTGATTTCAAGTCATCCAAGTACAGTCTTGTTTGTATGAAGCATTTGTATAACATTCCACTTTCAATTCTTGATTTTCAATCCTTTTGTATACTAGCATGTGATCTTTGGTAGATTTTAAATATCTCAAAACTTTCTTTCCAGCAACCCAATGTTCATGTCTAGCATTTGATTGATATCTGGACAACATATTTACAGCAAAACTTAAATCTGGCCTGGTACAAACCTGTGCATACATGAGACTTCCAACCAATCTAGCATAAGGTACATTCTCCATGGTTTTTCTTCTAGAACATTCTGAGGACATTGCCGTTTGTGCAGCTTATCACCTTTAGAAACAAGAACACTTCATGATCTGCATTTTTCTATACCAAATCTCAGCAGCATCTTATCTATGTAATTCTTTTGTGATAACCCCAACATGCATTGATTTCTGTTTCTGCTGATTTCTATTCCAAGTACATAGTGAGCTTCCCCCATATCCTTCATGTTAAAGTTCTTCATAAAAAATTCTTTTGTGTCTTTCAGCAAATCAATATTGCTGCTGGCTAATAAGATTGTTTGGACCCAAAATGAATATTTTGGTCTGACAAGGCACGTGTTGGAGAAATTGAGCCAATATCAGTGGCTCAAGATATATATTGTCGACAAGCTCGAAACATATATTTAGAGGCTAAATAAAGCCTACTATGGAAGCATGGAAACATGGAAGCATGGAAGCATGAAAAGTCAACTTTAGCACATTTTCCTACTTCGGCTAGGAGAAACCGAGCTAAACAAGGAAGGAGGGGAGGCAGACTAACCAAATGAAATCGAAATCAGCTGAAAATTTCCAGATTAATACTAGACATCCCAAGGATAATTTCTTATGAAGAGTGCCAGAGTTAAATTTAAGTGAAAAGCCTTCAAACAATCAGCCCAATTTTCTATAGAAGCAAAACTGGAAAACTTGACCTGTAAGAGGTCCAGCAGCATTTTCGGCCCAACCGCATGGAATAAAAATTTGAAAATTTGTCAGGATGATCTACACTCATAGTGGAACATTTCATATGAAGAAGTCGAAGGCATATAATGAAGTCTTGTTGGAGAAATAATTGAAGGAATAAAGGGGCAGAAACTGACCTAAAAACAGCTCAATATTCACATGTTCATGTTTCCTACCCACATGAAGAAAGCTAGATGCTTTTCTCTTTTTCCTTGGATATATTTTTCTTCTACAATCTCTTTAATAGATCATCATCACTTCCATGTTGCTGCACCTTCATGCTTTGCTTTCATTTCATCATTTCTCTATCTTTTCCATATTTTACAAGTGAACTTAGATCTACTTTCATTATTTTTCTTCCACTCATCATTTCACTCTTCTTTTTCTTCCCTATATAAACACATTCTCCTCTCATTCTAACACACACATTCACATTCAACAACAACATCTCTAAGATGATCTAAGTTCTCTCTAGAGCAAACCTCTCTAAGAGCAACTCCTCTCCTTTTCTTTCTCTTAGGGGTGATCACACTCCTAGTCCTAGTCTTCTCAGAAGCCGACTTTCAGTGCCACCAAACCCTCTGTCAAAGTACTTCGGTCCTAGTCTCCTCGGGAGCCGACGGTAGTGCCGCGACCACAACGGTTACGGAACCAGCTAAGCAAGGGTAACGCCCTAGCAACCCAGCCAAGCTAAAGTAACGCTTTAGCAAGTTCTCCTCACTTCTCGGTGGTTCTCGCTCTGCTTGATCTACAACATCGAGTATCGATTTGGTGACACAAGAAGATAAGCAAAAGTCCTCATCACGAGGCACAAAGACCCCAGCGACGAGGTTGGTGCTCTCCTCGTCTACAATCACTTGAAAGAAGTCAGGTCAAGGGACACCCCCGACGACCGCACCCGAACGGTGCTGGCACGCCCGCGCAGAAAAGAGACTGTTGACCAGCTGCAACAAAACTGGAGCCAAACATTTTGGCACGCCCAGTGGGACTATACTAGAGTCTTTTTGCATTTGTTCGCCATCATTGAGATGCCAGGAGAAAAATCTTTACCAAAAGAAATTCCTAAAGTGAATTGATGGACAATGTTGCCACCATTGGCGATACCGCCATTAATGATGAGTTTATGCCTATTCCCATCCCAGAGGGGGCAAGCATTGAGGTACAGCTCGCGATCATCATGGCCAACATCGAGAGGAATAAAGAAAAGCAAGCCAGGGACATGGCCATTTTGATGGCAAAAACAAAGCAGAGGTTTCGCGATTGGGACCTACAAATTGAGCAGAACGCTCGAGAAGAGGTCATTTCTAAGACTGACTTGCCTATAGGTGGCAATCAACCTAATGGCCTCACTGGTGAATCACAGCCTTACATAGAGGCTACTTATGGAGAAGGTCATCAACAAGATTGTTCTTCTGACAATACAATTGTCTCTGAACAAATATCTGATTTCTCCACTGATCAAGCCAAATATGTGGCTACTGATCAGATGCATGGGGGGCAAGATATGACCCATGATCATCCCTTTGATCAAGAGAAGTTGGCGACAGTTGGCGGCAAAGCCGATCTTGGGACACCGTCATCTCCAAAATTGCAATTGAAGATCATGCCTCCTCAACCAACAAAGATACTTGGGGGGCAAGAATACCCTTCTAATGAGCCAAATTCCTCCAAATTCTTCAACAAGAAGTATCTTTGTTCTTTTCCTACAAGCTATCACAAGAGGAATTTTTACCCTACAAATTTTGATACATCGGAGCTTGGAATGAAGCATAGATGGCCTCCCCCGTGGTTTTCTAGAGGTTAGCCAAACATGGTGTTGCTAGCTTATTTCTTTGTTTGCTTTTAATTTTCTGTTATTTTTTTCGTTTCTAGTTTTCTTTTCATTAAAAAAAAAATAATAATAATAATAATAATAATAATAAAAATAAAAAATAAAAAGAGTTGAATTTGGTAAGGGGTTGTGAATCATAATGGAATAGGTGAAGTCTCTTTTGTTAATATTGGTCTAAACTCCTTATTGGTGCCTAGTTCGATCAGGTCCCTTAAGGTCAAGGGCGGCTTTTATTAACACTTGTTGAACTGTCTTCACACTTATGAACTTTCTCATCTTAGTAAGTATAGCCTATGTGAAATGGTGTCTAGAAAGGGGACAACGTTCATGACAGGTTCTTGAATCCAGAAGTGCGTACAAATGGGCCTAAACCACTATATGTGGGAGTAGCTCATGCCAAAATGGATTCTACCTCTCTTGTTCGCCCTCCCCCACCTGGCCATTTCAGTAAGGTTGCCCAAAGGATTTGAAAAGAAAATTTGTGTCTAGACGACTATACTTGGGCCGCATGTCTAAACCTTGATTCACATTGTCTTATTGAATTTAGCTACTTATAAAAAAATATATATATATATATATATATATAATAATAATAAAAGGTCATAAATACAACTCTTGGGGACAATACTTGTGTTCCTACACTCGCGAAGCCCATTCATGAAGGCCTGTTTTTTAGGCCCATAATCATTTCTTCGCTATGCCTAGCAACACTAGGGGGGCAACACTATACAATATCAAGCCCATTCCTTAAAAAAAAAAAATCATAAAAACAATTCTTCGGGGGCAATTCTAAGTGTCCCTACACTCGCGAAGCTACTAAGCCGAGTCAGCGGCTCCAGAAGCTTTTCCCAGCTTTGCCCTCGCAAGAAAGGCTGAGCTCAAGGGAAATGTAAGAGCCACCACCGTGACCACCACCTCCGTCGGAAGTAGTCTTCATGTTGCCAAAGATGTCCTCACTGTGCATGGGAAACAGTGGAAGGGTTTTAACCTCCTGGTGATCTTCTCCTCGTTGTTCCATGATGGATCCACCAACATCAGCAGAACTAGTTGACCCAAAATTGAGATTAATGGATCCACCAACAAGCCCTGATCTTTGCTTGGGCACTTGAACATCCGAAGTGAGATTCTTCTTTTTTAGCTTCTCCCGAGCCCTTTGATTCTGGAACCAATAAAAGACGTTCTTGTTCTCGATCTGTCCGTACCATTTTAGCTGGAGAGTGATCCTCTGAACCTGCTCTACAGTGGGGGACTTAACTCCCTTGTCATCGTAAAGCTCCTTGAGGATTCTTATCTGATCTGTAGTAGGAAGCCACCTGGTGTTACTCTGCTTGCAATGCATGTTAGGACTACTCTCGGCTGCTTTGTTGCTTCCTCCATCCTCGGTTGGATGACGGTTTTGTGGTTCCATTGATGATGGATTAAAGAGAATATGAGAATGGAAGAGTGATGATGATAAGTAATTAAGAAAGATTGATGTTGATGAAACGATTTTGGGATTGGAAATTTGGGTTTACAATATGGAGGAAGATATAGGCATCCAAATGTCCGCTCTTGGATGGACGGTCAAAGAGAAGAGTCAAGTGTCAGTAAAGCGTGATTAAAGTTGCCCTAAATTTCGGAAAAGAATGAATTATTGGCGCGTGAGGGAACCGAAAGGTTTTCGAGGATGTAACTATTCCATTTTCAATATTATCTTCTCACGGTGGAGTTTTCAACAGCTAATGCGAATTGAGTTGGGGCCAGCAAGTGGATCCAAAAGATAAATATTTTCTCAAAACCCTCGCCGCGAGGCTCTTTTTGATGAGGAGCATATTTTAAAAGTTCATATTATTTTTAATATGCAACTAGGGGGGCCTATATTTGGGGCCTTGCGAGACACAATTATTGGTTTCTCACAGATATTTTCAATATCAGGATAAGAAAATATTATTGTATTCATAAAGTGGCTGTGCGGCCAAAAGCAGTACATTCATTACAAAGCCAAAAGTGGCTAGAATACAAAACAGGAATCTTCGGATATCTTCTGAATCTTTTCTCAAGTGGAAGCAGCTATGGAATCCAATGTCGGGTTGAGCCGCGCCATTATCTCAAGGAGGGCAGACTTCAGGGAAGGGAAAAGATGAGTACCGGAGCCCCCTTTACATGGAAACGACAGAGGAATACAACATTGGTTTGGCCAACGCCAGTATCCATGAGAAGGGGAGACACCTGTAAAAGAAAATGGAGTCTCTAAGCCCCCTCAATTGGAAGCAGCTATGGAATCCAACGTCGGGTTGAGCCGCGCCATTATCTCAGGGAGGGGCAGAGAGTGAAGGAACCGAATATCAGCTTGAGTCTCTGCACCCCCTCTAGCCTTGGTAACCACCATTAGCTGGACGTGAAGTACAGGAACAGCCATTTTGTAGCTTGAACCCATTCCTTCAAAGAGTCCATCCCTTCTCATCCCTCCAAGATTCTATCAAGAAGAGAAAGGGGGAGAATGAGGTGAGAACCAAAGCCCCTTCCATCTGGAGGGCACAACACGGGCCGGGTCCAGAAGGAAGGAAACAGAGGAGGAAAGACGAACCTCAATTTGGCTTCCCTCCCTTCCCCGATTTGCTCCTCGTGTAATGATTATGATGAAGATGACTCGCATGATCGTTGATCCCACACTCGGAGCCCCCTCGCGTTTCTAAACCAATCTGAAGCCTGGCATTGTTGTTGCAGGATTTCAGAAGGCCGAAACAAGGGGTTGCCTAAGATTACGCCATAAGGCCTAACCCAGGCTTAAGATTACGCCATAAAGCCTAAAAATTTAGAGGCTAAAGGTCATTTCATGAGGGGAAGATTTGTGAAGAAGGAGAAAGAGAAGCAAGGACTGAAAGGTCATTTCTTGAATGTTTCAGAAAATTTGTTGTGAGTATTCCTTGCTCAAAATACAACTATTTAAAGGGACTTCAGGAAAATCTCCGCCCTTGGATGGATGGTTAAAGAGTCAAACCGATGTCAGTAAATCGAGATTGGTGATTCCAAATCTCAGGAAAAAAGGGACTAGTAGCATGTGAGGAGCGGTTTTTGAGGAGTTAGCTATTAAAAGAAGGGATTATTGGCATTTGAGGAGACCGACCAGTTTATGAGGTGGCCTACAAAGATTGGCCTACAAAGCTCAATTTCAAACAAAGTTCCTCCACGTGGCGTTTCGCCTCAATAGCACCAGCTTCGGCCTGAGTGGCCCGATCTCTGATATGGGCCAGGTTGCGGCCCATTTCTTCAGAAGCAGCCAAAGGTTCATCGAGTTAAGCTTCTTCTGCAACAATCGCATTCTCAACAAAGGCTAAACGGGCTTGGAGATCCTCGATCCGAAGTTTGAAGTCGGACCTTTGGATTTGTAGTTCCCGCAGGCGGATGGCTCGCTCATTTAAAATACCGCGGGGGATGTACATTTCTTGGGAAAGGTTATTCAAAGCCTCTCGAGCATTGTGAGCCTGGTTGTTCGCGGCCGATTGACGTCAGCGGGCCATATCAAGTTCATTCAATAGATCATTAATAGCACTAAATTGCTGCACGGTCAATACCTTCTCCTGGAAAAGATACCTTAGGGCTTCTAAGACTCGCGGGAGAATGTCAGTCTCCAATACCTGAGGACCCAGATGTTCGCGAAGCACCATTTTAGCCTTATCCACAGCAGAAGGAGGAGTTACCTCCAACACCCTCATCAATCTCTCAACTCTGGTAGGAGGAGGAGGCGGCAGAGGCGCTACAGGATCACGAACCACCAATGCAAATGGATGGACAGCCTCTTCAGTTTCTTCATCTTCAACAGGTTGGTCTGTCCTTTCAGCCTCAGGGGAATCTGGAAACTCAACTCGCGGCTCACTATGGGTAAGTGGAGCAGATTCAAGCACAGAGCCCTCAGCTTCGACGTTTGTCTCATTTGTTTGCGAGACTTGGGGGGCACCACCACCGTTAGTATCATTTTCCATCTCTGGGGCGACTGTCCCGCCGATAAGACCAGCAGCATTTGCAGCCACCTTCTCGGTATAAACAGAATCCTAGTCAGGTTCAGAAATGTCAGAGAGCAGGGTTAGATCTAAAGGGAAATGGAAAGTATTGGCCAAACAGTGGCTTACCTCTCGAGCTGTCGAGTCGATATCTGGTATGTGGTCACCAAGAGGAAGAGGCCCCGCCTCATTCACCTCTTGAACCTCTAGTGCTGCGAGAATCTCTGTCGTCATCAGTTCCTCATAAGCGGCAGAAGTCTCAGAGTGGCTTTCCACGCTTTCATCCTCCGAGGAGTCGTCATCAGAGATCGTTATTAGAATGGTAGGACCTTGCAGATGCTCTGTAGTGGGAGATGGGAAAGGTGCCACAGGGTTAGTTGATGCTTGAACTAGCAAGATAATTGACTCTTCTGCAGTGGCTGAGGGTCCAGCCTCGCTCAGGCGAGAGGGATCAGTGGTCCTTTGACGGACCTGTCAAAAGATACATAGTCAAAATCCTGCCCAGATTTTAAAATTTAAATAGGATAAGACGGGGCGGAGTTTACCAGTCGCATTCCCAGAGGTTCATCATCATCAAAACTCTCTTCGACAAGTTGAGCTCGATCGCGTTTGCAAGCAAAGACAGCAGTGGCCTGTACGAGAAAAGAGTCATAACTCAAAAGGGAAGAAGCACCAAATATACAAGTTTGGGATAGTTCTTAACCAAATTACCTCAGCAGGATCTTCATCATGCGAAGACTCTCCCTCAGAAGTCTCCTCTGCTATTGCCTTTTGTTTCCCGGCCTGAACAGAGGCTGTCCTGCTCCGGGTAGTTTCCTGCAAAACACACTCAGGAATAAGAGTGGGAAAATCAACACAAGGAAATGGAATGGTGAAGAAACACAAAAACTTACTATTGCCCTAGGCTCGTGAATTTGTATCCCTGGAGGCAATGAGCGAGAAGGTAGAATAGGTCGCGGGGGTTGTTCTGCAGGTTTGGAGAACCGCTCAAGAATCTCGCGGTCCTCCGGACCAGGGCTACTCATGCCACAAAAGATCAGGACGAAGAGTTCGTCATGTGGCAGGTCCCAACAGCTCACTGACACTTCTTTCCACCAATCAGCATAGTCATCATCGACATCGTTGAGGGGGTATAGCGCTCTGACCCAAGGGGGAATCACTATCAAAGTAAACTGACTCTGAAAGGGGGCAGACCCAGGTGGGGCTAATCTCCGCCAAGAAGTGTAGTAATTGGCAGAATCAACCAGAGGCCAGGGTACCAACTGGGCCAACCCAAATTGGCGAGCGAAGTGGTTAGGGGCATAGAGCTCATAACTTACGCAGTCGGTGGCAAGACGAATATCCAAGCAGGAGATGGCGCGACGAAAGGCCAGGAGGGCTCTTTCGCTATGATCCCGTCCATTGGGTAGAAAGCCATCGTCAAGGGGAGGAGGGAAACGCCTAGAAATGACTATTTTTGGGTCCGACATCTCTCCCAGCAAGTACCAGTAAATAAAACACTCGGAGTAGGGAGGAGCTTGATACCTTACATTGCGGCAAAGCCAGTTCCCCAAAGGGAATCTACTGGAGGTTCCTTTGGAATATCATCGCGACGGAAGCGAGGGAAATAAATCTGCAGCCAAAAGGCAAGAATCCAGAAAGGGCCACTAATGTCGGTATCGAAGGGGCGCATTACGGCCCTATAAAGGGAACGATATAACGCACCCAATACAGGTTGCCCAAGGCCAACGCAAATACCATTGTAGAGAGCAGTGGCCAGAGAATTCCAGGGCCCAGTAGGTTTGTTGGAAGAAGTGCAAAACATAAATTTGCAAAGCCAGAATTCCAGGAATGCGATACCTCCTGTCTGGTCTCGCTGGGTGCAGTAATAGTCGCGCCAGAATGGGTAGGATATGCTGTAATGCCCTCGACCAGCCATATCCATTCTCAAAGGAAATTGAATGCCATCAAATTGACCATGCACATAGGGGTCAAAATCAATAGGCAACCCCGTGATGGTAAGAACATCCAGCAAAGTTATGCTCATTTGCCCAAACCGGAAATCGAATGTATTGCTGGAGGTGTTCCAGAAGCAAAGAGCGGCGGCTAGCGGTGCAGGGCTAGTATTATAGGGCAGACAGAAGCATAGATCGATGGTTTGGGTGATACCCACCGCGTCCCATCGGGCCAAATCTCTCGCTCGGACCTCCTGATACCAAACCTTTTCCTCGGGAGTGACAGTAGGCCAGAAGCCCACTTTCCTTCTTGGTCCCCAACTGCTAAAATCACCAGGCACTTGCCGAAGAGCCGCTATGGGACGGCGGATGGGAAGCCCATAATAGGCCATAACATCATCTGGCAAACGATCGCGAGGTGTGGGACCCAGACTCGCTTGACTATCACCGCCACCAAAGCCCATCAGTCGGCTTCTCTCCTCTCCGGTCTGATGTCTACATCGAATACTCATGTTAGTCCGCCAGTTGAATGCGGCTTTCTCAGTGATTTCATCTGCCTGATCGATAACGAATGGTTTCTTGGATGCCATTTCTAGGTCGCAAGGATTACTTCTCCCTTACACCTCGATTTATAGCTCAGATATTTTGGAGAGTAATTATTAGTTGGGCCAGTGAGTGGCCCTGGTTGATAATTAATGAGTCATTATTTCATCTTGAGAATCGCATCTAAGGCGACAGTGAAGATACTTCTCCATTACACCTCGATTTATAGCTCAGATATTTTGGAGATTAATTTATTAGTTGGGCCAGTGAGTGGCCCTGGTTGATAATTAATGAGTCATTATTTCATCTTGAGAATCACATCTAAGGCGACAGTGAAGATATTCCACCTTTTCTTACCACGGCAGGGCCAGCATAGCGGCCTGATGTTTTTTAATTAAAACATGATTAAAACCGATGCGGTTTTAGATGCTAAAGTTGCAGCAAGTATGGTGGTTTCACTTGGTCACACGTCATGATGTCGATAGCCATGATCCAATCATCCTCTTCGGCATAAGACTCGCGAAGGATTAAATGACAGCAAACAGTTTGCTATTTTGCATCTTATGTCGCCAAGTACTATAGGCTTTGATCAAGCCAGGAAAGCGGCTACAACCCCTACATTTGAGAAAATCAACAGAGAGCCAGCGAACAAGGCAGATACTGTTGCTATACACATGGCGAAACTACCACCAAGGAAGAGAAGGATCCTCATTCGCAATCAAAAGCAGTCTCCTTCGCATGGGGGGCACGCTAAAGTTCGGATCCTCATTCATGGCAAAGGCAATTCAGATTGTGGCTTTATGGCCTATTTAGAGGCCTATATGGAATCAGTCAAGCCAAAACAAGTGGCTTTTGAGAAACAATATTATAAAAGCAGTGCTGATTCAAGACCTCTTCAGTCAAGACGAAGACTTTTGACTTCGAGGTCTGGGGGGCAATGTTTGGACCCAAAATGAATATTTTGGTCTGACAAGGCACGTGTTGGAGAAATTGAGCCAATATTAGTGGCTCAAGATATATATTGTCGACAAGCTCGAAATATATATTTAGAGGCTAAATAAAGCCTACTATGGAAGCATGGAAACATGGAAGCATGGGAGCATGAAAAGTCAACTTTAGCACATTTTCCTACTTCGGCTAGGAGAAACCGAGCTAAACAAGGAAGGAGGGGAGGCAGACTAACCAAATGAAATCGAAATGAGTTGAAACTTTCCAGATTAATACTAGACATACCAAGGATCATTTCTTATGAAGAGTTCCAGAGTTAAATTTACGTGGAAAGCCTTCAAACAATCAGCCCAATTTTCTACAGAAGCAAAACTGGAAAACTGGACCTGTAAGAGGTCCAGCAGCGTTTTCGGCCCAACCACATGGAATAAAAATCTGAAAATTTTTCAGGATGATCTACACTCATAGTGGAACATTTCATATGAATAAGTCAAATGCATATAATGAAGTCTTGTTGGAGAAATAATTGAAGAAATAAAGGGGCAGAAACTGACCTAAAAACAGCTCAATATTCACATGTTCATGTTTCCTACCCATATGAAGAAAGCTAGATGCTTTTCTCTTTTTCCTTGGATATATTTTTCTTCTACAATCTCTTTAATAGATCATCATCACTTCCATGTTGCTGCACCTTCATGCTTTGCTTTCATTTCATCATTTCTCTATCTTTTCCATATTTTACAAGTGAACTTAGATCCACTTTCATTATTTTTTTTCCACTCATCATTTCACTCTTCTTTTTCTTCCCTATATAAACACCTTCTCCTCTCATTCTAACACACACATTCACATTCAACAACAACATCTCTAAGATGATCTAAGTTCTCTCTAGAGCAAACCTCTCTAAGAGCAACTCCTCTCCTTTTCTTTCTCTTAGCGGTGATCACACTCCTAGTCCTAGTCTTCTCAGAAGCCGACTTTCAGTGCCACCAAACCCTCTGTCAAAGTACTTCGGTCCTAGTCTCCTCGGGAGCCGACGGTAGTGTCGTGACCACAACGGTTACGGAACCAGCTAAGCAAGGGTAACGCCCTAGCAACCCAGCCAAGCTAAAGTAACGCTTTAGCAAGTTCTCCTCACTTCCCGGTGGTTCTCGCTCTGCTCGATCTACAACATCGAGTATCGATTTGGTGACACAAGAAGATAAGAAAAAGTCCTCATCACGAGGCACAAAGACCCCAGCGACGAGGTTGGTGCTCTCCTCGTCTACAATCACTTGAAAGAAGTCAGGTCAAGGGACACCCCCGACGACCGCACCCGAACGGTGCTGGCACGCCCGCGCAGAAAAGAGACTGTTGACCAGCTGCAACAAAACTGGAGCCAAACAAAGATATCATCCACATATAAAATTAGAAATATGAAATGACTCCCACTAACCTTGCAGTACACACACTCATCTAATTTATTTTCTTCAAAGCCAAAATCTGAAATCACAGCAGCAAATTTTAAGTACCATTGTCTGGATGCCTATTTAAGTCTATAGATGGACTTGTTGAGTTTGCAGATTTTCTTTTCATCCTCAATGAACCCTTATGGTTGAATGTTTTCTTGCAAGTCTCCATTTAAAAATGATGTCTTAATATCCATCTAATGCAATTCTAGATTGTAATGTGGAACCAAAGCCATTATAACTCTGAAGGCATCTTTAGTTGAGACTGGTGAAAAAGTCTCGTTGTAATCTATACCCTCATTCTGATTGTATCTTTTTCCACAAGCCTAGCTTTGTATCTTTCAATCTTGCCATTTGCATCCCTTTTTGTTTTATAAACCCATTTGCAGCCAATTGGTTTCAAATTTGCAGTTCTATCTACTAATGTCCAAACTCCATTTTGTGACATGCTTTGAAGTTCATCTTCCATTGATAACTTCTATTTGTGGATGTTATTAGACTGCATAGCTTCTTTCAATGAATTATGATCATTTTCTTCCCCCAAATCAAACTCAATTGCAGTCAAATATAGATGATAATCACTGGATATTGCAGATTTTCTTGATCTTTCTGATCTCCTTAAGACTTCATGTGCTTCGATCTGCTGCTAGACTTTCTACATCTTTATTGTTATAATTGTCATCATTTGCATCATTTTGATTTCCAAAATTGACTGCTTGAGATTGATTTTCAACTTTTGCTGCTGGCATGAGTGCTTCACTAATCAACCGTGTTTCAGGTGGCATAAATTCTGGAAAAATGAACCAATCATCGATGTTGTTATACATTTGATCAACACTAGTCCCCTCACTTACATCTTCATTCTGATCAAACATTTCATCATAGAAGTTTGCTCTATGTGTCTCAAAAATTTTGTTGGTTCTTGAACGACAATAAAATTTGAATCCTTTTGACTTCTCTGAATAACCAATAAAATATGAAGTTATTGATCTTGAGTCAAGCTTGTCATTATCTCCATTGTGTTAATTTGATTAATGCTCATTAGAAAATGCGTGGTTGGATGAAATTAATCTAAATCAGTCATTCATCATATATTCTAGTTTAACTATATACTAGAATTATTGCATATCCCAAATGTTAATTCATATAGAATAAACATTTCAAATGTATCACATACAGATAGATAAATAAACATATATCATGTTCAAGATGCTGGTATCATTTGTGATACACTTATCTCTAACGATATATTTATGAATTTTCATTATCAAATATATGTTAAACTAGAAAGTCTAATCTTGATATCCAACCACTTTGGAAGTTAGATTTTAATTTAAACTTTCAAGTTTTCTTTATGTTTTCTTCTGTGAATGTACGTTCATACATATACTTTACAGCTATTTTGATAGCATTGAATACATATGCAAAACACATTCAAAAGAAAATTTCATTTAGCCTATTGCATATATCAGTATAATCATGGCTGCTTTGGCAGCAATATGAATCTACATGAAATATGCAGTAGTTTCTTAAGTTAGATACAATTTTCACATGTATACATATAACAAATAATCAATATATAATGCGATAAAAACAATATTCAGTTTATACAAATAACAACAGTAAAAGTCATTATTGCTTTGTATTTAATTGACATGTAGATATATTTATATGAACAACAACATGTCATCATCAAGTCCCAGGATATATATAAATTTGCATTATAATAAACATTGATCTAAATCTATGCATAGTTGATCTGATACCAATTGTTAGATTTAATATGAAACATAAACTTATAACTCAAGTACACTATCTCAAATGTTAGATCAATGTTATGAAATAAAATCATAAAACTGACTTGGTGGATTGCTGCCGTTATCCATTTGGTGATCTGCTGCCGTTATCTATCTGATCTTCTCCTAGATACACACCGTATCTCTCTTTATTGCTTGATGGGACAAACTCAATGAGAGTGTTTTTATGTTCTAGCAGGGATCAAATACAAATTCTACTTTATATATAAAGTTGTTGAACACAGCAGTTACATGGCAATTCCTTCCATCAAGGAACTGTCAAAATAACTTCCTATCCTAATAGATTTGTCTGGATAACCACGCATTTGAATTTCAAATTCTTTAACAGATATTCTAATGTATAAACTAAATTCGATTACTTAATAAGTTTATATATATTGGTTAATATATTTATATTTGAATTCAAAACAGTTTATTTACATTAACTGATGCATACAAAATATAATAGCTAGTTCATATCTATTGTTGTGCAATAGGTATGATCTCACATGTGAGTCTTTCAGAGGATATCATCACAGTACTGTTTTTTTTGTTGGTCTGAGTACTTTGAAGACAAACTCTTCAACTTAAAAAAAAAAAAAAAAAAAAAGAGAACTACAAAAAAAACAAAAAACAAAAAAAACAAAATGAGAATGGTTGTTCACCTCAATTTAGAAGCATTAACTAATACTTACATTTTTGTCTTTCTCTAATTTCATTTCCCGTAAGTAACAAGTCACAAAGGATGATGTAAAATATACGCAATTATCAAAAATACCTAAAGTTCTCTTATGTTCAGTTAATGTAAATGGTTCCGCACCGATTTCAATTTTTAATATTTATGGCCATATTTTATCTAAAAAATCAAAAACTACACTTGATGTTATTCAGTTGTTAGTCGTTCTTATTTGCACGCTGGTGTTCTAAATCATTTTCGAAATATATTCATCAAACCGGGTATGAAATCTACTGTTGTCTTGTTAGCACCAAATCGCCTCACCGGCTCACGGCCTACCCGTACAATTGGACTTGCAGTATTTGACGTTTGCTCCCTCTGCAGTACAAGTGATTGCCGTTTCGCCTCTTGCTTCTGTTTAGCTAGAGGGCTATTATGTGGCAAATTATTGACCGGTACATATCCACGAGACTAAATTAAACGGTCAGGATGACGCGTTTTCTTGACCCGTGTCGGTCCCTCATCTGCATGCGCGCCAACTGGCTTTATAGGTAAAGCAGAAGCCCAAGACCCAAATTGTAGCAATACTTCTTTATAGGTAAAAGCCCAAGTTATATATAACCGAGGCCCAAGAAAAGCCCATTTAGATTAGAGGTATTTCTGTTCTTAGGGTATACTTCCTAATATCACACCATCAAAGACGAACACGTCTCCGAATACCACGTGTATGTAGTCTCTGACAATCTGATTAGTCTATGTAGCTTGCCTTGGTGGTTATCGGTTTATTTTTTCCCTCCAGGCATGTATCTGCATTCTAATGATCAGAACTACAGACACGTGATAATCTCAGACCACACAATAATTACTCAAAAACATAATCAAAATAGACAACTAACTTGTACAATTGTTACGAGGACTAAATACATTTCACCTAAACTTGCGTGGTTTTTTTTGCCACCAACAGTTTTCTGATGGATAGAATCAAATGTAGAATTTCAGAATTTGCTCTCATGACAACACATGACAATCAAATAACAAGCAATGCAGACAGCAGATCATTCTCTCCAGAAATACAAGTAAAACGTTCAAACATCAACTAGTACACATTGATTGATACTATAATGCCAACCGGTTGTTCGAAAGTACTGCTCCAGCAATCCAATTCGACACTGACGTTTGAATTTCCGATTGAACAGATGGAGATAAGCAAATCGGAGTAATCGCAACCTGTCATTCCATAGAGGCAACACCAAATCAGCACTCTAAGGCAATATGATGCATGCATTCAAATAATGTATCGAGTTTCAACTCACAAATCCATCTTCTAGTGCTCTGATATCTAGATCTTCATCTACATATTCCTGCTGCTCCTCTAAGAACTGCACGAAAAGCACTTGATGATTTAGCTTCAGATACATAGATATCCTCATCCGGTCTTTCCCATTCTTCAATTGAAAGAATGAAAACATAGAATTTCTAACATGGTTAGTTTTTCTGTCATTTTGAGTCACACATCACTTGTTTATACCTCTAAACGGAAGAATTTTACTGTTTTTTGGGAGCTCATTTTTCTGGCTACACCAACCGATTCAACCTCTACAGTCTTGCGCTGAGAGTTCAAGCGGCGAGCTGCACCCTGAAAATAAGGTTAAGCCATACAATGGGTAACCATATGAACACTAAAGCACTAGCTACACTGAAAGATCAGAGAAACTATACCATCTGTTAGTAAACAATGACTGGTAACTTTGTTACTTAATAGCCAAGAAAGAAACTAGTTCTACTTACAGCTATTGAAGCTTCGCGGCTGAGCTGTGCTAGTTGAATACCAAGGCTTTGCTGATTGGACATGAAATTTGCAGGGGGAGGATGTTTGTTTGTTGACACAGCTTTCCAGCTCAAAGAGGACCTCCACTGACTCTGCTTGGTCACTTTGAAGCCCTATTAAACCCAAGTACTTATTCATTCATACCTTGTTTATTACAATGGAATGGTCATGAGTAACTATTTCAATTTGAAGAACAAACCTTATTTGTCAAAGGACAACTAGGAATCTCAATATTGAGTAAACAACTTTTGGGGAAAACTCCCTCCTGGATGCTTTTTGCAGCTGCACATATCAACAGTGGCTGCATCCTTCATATCACTTTCACAGCTTACATCCTTCTTCCTAAGAAATTAAACAGTGTTATGCTATTATGCGGTTGATGTATAATAACAAAACGTAACAGATTAGAAATGGAAGATGTAATCACCAATTCATTGATATGCACAGAGAGAGTACACCGCATAGCAACGCCTCTCTAGCTCCAGCAACAGCACCCGAGTAGAGCCTGTTATCAAGCCATGAATAGTTCATGTCATTCGTAAATCAATTCCCAGAGCAAGCAAAGTCCGCTAAAACCACAGCAAACTGTAGTCTTTTATGACTACTACGAAAGCTTTCTTCATTAATTTCCTTGAGAATATATTATGTATCATAACACCAGATCTTAGCAAACAAATGTTTACACTCACATGTTGATTCCAGAACTTGATCCTCTGTTTATTCCACTGACTACCTGAAAATCGATACTATAATTAAGAAATTGCATGGAGATGACTAAATCTGAAGAAACTTATTGTATCTTATAGCTGCATACCAAAGCAGGCTTTGAAAAGTTGGAGAACAATGCCCCTGATAATGCTAAAGAGATACAATCCGCAGGAGTCCCTAATATTCAATAATCAAGTAAGTAATCGTATATAAATTCCTGGCTATATATAACTTATATACTAAGAGAAAGAGAGGCATTACCGGAAACTTCAAAAGCCGTGGCGCCATTGATTTGTGCAGAAGACACTGAAATGGTCTCACCAACAGTTACAGAGTGGCCAGCCACTGATCTATCTCTGCATGAGCCAGACAATGCCTTACTTAATTATATTTATTACAATCTCAGTCTACGTGGTTAGTAAGAAAATGAAGGAAAACATGAAAGCAAGGTGAACTGGTGGAGAGAACTAACGATTTAGGAGCGCAGACGCAGACCTCAAGATGAGAATCGAGAAGGAGAGCTTGGACGAGAAATGTGAGGCCAGGAGACTCGATTCCCTCTCCATTTGTGACTAAAACCACTGGCTTTGGACACTGCTTGTCTTTAGTGTCCTCAGAAGGCATCAAAGCGCAACATGAAGAGGAAGAAGAATTACAAGAAACTTTGTTTGGTTCAGAAGCATGCTTCTCTGCACCGTCGCTTTTGAGAGCCAAAACTTGTTGAAGATTCGAGATCAAGCTCGGAGGCATGAAACTGCTTTTCAGAGAGGTCGTCATTGGAGACGTGCTCGTTGGAAATAGAAGAAAGAATACAGAGAGACTGCTTTGAAGATTCTTTTAAATCTTTTAGGAGCCAAAAAGGCATGAAAGTCATTGTTTGTTGGTTAACCACCATAATCATCTCCCCAATCTCTGCATTTGAATCTTATATTCCACCTCATTTATCTCCCCAATCTGTAGTTATGTATATTTTCCCTAACAGCCCTGCTTACCTAAAAGACAGTTTCAAGGAACCACGAAGGACAAGTGGCTCTCAGCCACATCTATTAATTTCAAAAGTTGAAATTATAACAATTAAAAACTATATATGTATTTTCAGCTGTCAGATATACTTATCCTTACGGTTTCTAAAAAATTATCCCTCACCCGATCCCTAAAGTTTAATTCCTTCTTTTCTCCTTTTATTTGAAGGAATGAATCATCATGGTAAGAGGCCTAGTTATGAATTGGTCTGGCTCAAGTGGAATGTATGATTAGGTCGCACAAGTCCTCAGCCACTTTAGGTCCCAAAAGAAAAGAGGCAACTTCCAGCCAGAGAAAACGAAATATGGAGTTGATATGACATCACCAGGCAACTAAATCAATCTCCCACGCAATTCTTTTGAAATTGTCATAAAAGCGAACAGAGCATATGATAATTTGGAAAATGGAGGAGCCTTAACATCATTAGATTTGACTAAAGAGTAACCTTTTCAACAAATTTGATTGAGAAAAAATTATGGCGAGTCCTCATATATGGTGCTATGGTCTACAAAGTCAGTAAATTGCCCCACAGTAAGCAGACTTCTTCTACAATTCAATGCTTTTGATCCCTTTCCCCCAGACTTCAAGCAAAAAAGGTCCACTCCTTCCTGTAAAAACAATAACTCAATTCATTCACATGGCCTGGGCTATGTTGAAGAAGACTAGTAAAGCGTGTACGAAATATAATTCAGTTGAGTACTAGAAACTAGACAGCACAAATAATATTATTTTGACCCCTACATTGGAGACAACTTCAACATGCAGATCTTCATCAGATCCAGGACTACTTGGATTATTAGCGAAATGCAGATTAGTTCAAGGATCCAAATTCCTGTATCAATATTGAGACAGTACAGTACAAAATCATTTTCCAATTAACTGAAAATATTGCTGCAAACTGCTAGCTGTGAAAGAAGGTGGTAAGTAATAATTCAATCCATAGCAAACTGGTAAGTAAAGTCAATACCTAAGATTGACACCAAATGTGATAGGAGGTTGATTCCAGTTTTCCACAGTGAAAGAAGGTTATATGAAGACCATCTGTTTCCAATATAATATGGCAGGAGAAAAGTTAGGTCTCCTAAACTTCAAAGAAAGATCCAGGGTACAACAAAGAAGAAAATGACAGTAAGAAACTACCACGGACTCAACTTTAAGATGGCAGTGAATCAGTAATATGTGATTGGTGTCCATCAAGCATCGTTACTTTACCAGTTACAAAATTTATCCCAGCTGAAATCACACAATGAAGATCCTCAGTCACCAAAACCTATTGTATTGCAGCGATCAATTCCATATAAAAGACAAACAAAATGTAGACTTTACCTGATAATGTACAAACGTATATTGCTTACAGTAGTGAAAGATGCAAACTCTACCTTGTAGACAGCTGCTGAAATTAGAAGTGACGTACTACATGTGCTGATTTCGGGCAAGAAAGATGCCAGAAATGACCCTGTGTTTTTCTGATCAATCTGAGAAAGATGCCAGAAATGACCCTGTGTTTTTCTGATCAATCTGACCAAACAACAAGCTTCATTCTGGATGCAGAAGCTCATCTTGCCATTCAATAATGTCCAAGGCTAAAGTCTCTATTATACACCATGCTAACAGATTTACTACTTGGTTGTACTGCCAATAGTGGACAAGAAATCCAAAATATTAAAAGCTTTTCCTGAGTCATTCTGCTTGGTCTCCCTATCAACCTGTGAAAAAGTAGAACCAATTGACTGATTCGTCTTTTTTGATTCATACTTTTCTGCAAATGCAAGTGTCGAAAAAAGTGACCTCTGATTCCTCGGGTCTTTAAACCTGGATGCTGTATAATCTGAAGATTGACCTGAAGTAAGTGGAGAAGGTTGCAGCCTTGATGAGATTGCACTTGAGTTTTGGGGTTTATCAAATGCACTTTTACCCTCACCAAAATGCCTACTGTTATCTGAACTTGAAGTTAAGCTAAAGGGGTTTCCACTACTAGAATTAGCTACGGATAGGAAGTCTGCAGCCTTTGGTTGTGCAGGTTGAATAACCTTTGGCACCCCATTAAAGTTTTGAACAGTCTCTGACACACTTCGGTTTGAATGGTGATGGTCTTGGTTTTTGCCACTGGAACCATCTGGTGACGCTTTTCCAAATGATAAAAAGTTTATCCCTTTGGGAGTGACTACCGGTGGAGTTGTCATTATATTCTCTTTGGTATTTGGAACAAAACTTGATGGACTTTGTTGCATCGGGTTCCCAGCTTTGGCACCAGTACTCCTATCTGGGGCCAACACTCCTTGCTTGGACATACTAGAATGAACCAATGATGATTTCCCTGTAGAAAGGAAGCTAAATCCTTTAGTAGCCATTGCAGGTTGTTCCAATAGAGTCCTTGCCATAATCAGTTCAGTATTATTGTGAGAATGAGTCCCTGTGGAGTGGAGCAATGCATGGGAATTCTTCTGGGAGGGACTACCAATCTTTACTTGTGCAGACCTGGAATTACCCAGCACGGTGGGAGACACCAATTCAGGTTTGCTAGCAGCAGTTGCACTTTCTTCCTTGGATAGAATCTAATAAAAATTATAAACTTGATCAGCATATTAACTTATTTTGGTAGTAGATGAATGAGGTAAGGGCAGATGATAACATAATTTCCACATGAATTGTGTAAAGATAGAACCTCGTAAGCAGGCTTAAGTTACAACTTACAAGTAGCTCCAACTAGCATCTTATTCAGGCAAGAATGTACCTTGTGTGAAAACAGACACCGATCACCTCTGATGCAGGAGCCATTATTAACAAAATTGTCACAGGGATACTTAGAAAGCTGATGATCAAATGGGCAGTCATCCCCTTTCATGCATGACTGGCGTGAAAAATAACAACAGGGCTGCAACACCACAAAACAAGATAAGGAATAGGCGTTAACTCAGAGGAAGAAGAAATGGTATTCGTAACAGAAGCACTCTTATTAAAGCACCTAGAATCACAAAATAACATTAAAAACCGAGTCCAATAACCATACCTTGGATTTTGTTAAAGGCACTGTATCATGTGAAAATTTGCACTTGTCACCCTGAAAAACATAAATAAACAAGAACAATGAGATAGCTACAGAAGGAAATCAAACGATGCTAGATTACTGGCACCCAAAGACTAGATAAAACGAAAAAAAATTGAGTGGGAGAATACTTGTGAGGAAAAGAGTTCAGAGTATGCAATCAGGGGTGAGAAAATCAATTAGTTTTGCAATAACAAATATCAATGCACAACTGGTCTAGGGCAAGTATAAAGTAAATATCAGGTCATTTAAATTATTGATTATGATTGACCAGTGGATTAGCAGAATTGAGCAGTGTACAACCTCATGGCACCTTCCAGCAATATAATGGCGGCAATATACTACAGTCTTTGGTTTCTCTATGGAATGCAGTTTCAACCTTTTAACACCTAGTTTTCTGTTCATCTCTGCTCGCTTCAATCGTTCTTTTGCCTGCAGTATGCACCAATTGAAAGAAATATTATATACATTCAAAAGCATATATCCTATAATTTGTAAATTCCTTTGTAATATGAAACAGGTTAAGCTCCAAAGAGATTCACAACAAATCTCTTGCAATTAAGCAATAGGCAATACCTTCTTTCTTTGTTTCTTTTCCTTTGAAGGAGGACCACGCCTTCTTTTATTTGCGGCACCAGCATCCACCTGCACAAGAATAGAGCATACTGGTTAGATAGGGACCAGACTTTTGTGTTGAACTGTTGATACATAGACAAATCCATCAGGCTGCATCTTTCTTCGGAGAGAAGAAGTTTGAGACAATCTTTAAGTCTACCAAAATTCGAGTTTCCCAAGTTATTAAGCATTTACAATGCAAGACCACCATATACGAGATTGACTGCAATAAAGAAGAACAAGTCTCTATGGAAAATCTATGTAAATTACACCTAAAGATAATGCATTTGGAAGTGAAAGCTGGCTCCCAACCCATAACAAAGGCAACATGGAGGATGTATGAGTTTCTGCTCAAAGAGTAGAAGCTTTAGAGAATCAAGGTGGGCGTGTATTAACATGTTTCAAAATGGACCGTGCCATACTCTTATGAGTGAAGAAATTAGTAAGAAAGGAAACAAACTATGCAAGTCAAAGACATACCTTATCTTCAGATGAAGTTCCACAGCTTCCAGCTTCATAGTTCTGTGAGATTTTTTCATGCGATGCTTGATTATTAGTACAAGCTTCTTGAAAGCCAATACCCCTCCCAATTCCGCTATCTTTCTCTTCGATTCTTCGACTTTCTAGCGAAGGATCATATCCATTTTCCTTTATAGCTTCCATAGTTTTCCCCTGGACAACTCCAGGTCTACCAATCAGCTTAGTTTTACTTTCTCTGAGTTCCACTCCTCTAGGATTTTGGACATTGTCAGCAATACTCATCAGAAAGGAATTGGAGTCAAATTCTCTACCAATTGCTTCCTTGCCAGAGTGCTCTTTTTGACCGTTGACATCTTTGACTATTTGAAATTCATTAACCTTATTTTCCTCACACCTTGCTGTATCATGCAAAAGCATATTGGTTGATCTATCATCCATCCCATCATCATCAGAGATTTCTCCCTCTTCCATATCTCCATCATTCATATGGTTGGGACAATTCACAGCATTTCCGGTGCAAACCATTTCCATTTTGTTTTCGTTTGGCTGAATTTCATGCTCTCCTTCCAAATCATCAGCTTTATGTGACCAGCTTTTGCTCTGACTAGGCTTTGAAGCATCGCCAACCATATCTGTGTCCAAGGGGAAAACAAAGGCTTCAGGCACCTTTTGGCTGAAGTGTTCTGGCACCTCAAACTGTGCAACTTCAGTAATGGGAATAAGAGATACCTCTGCGCTACCAGAAGACACAGAAGTCTCCATTGCTTTCTGTTGGATTATCGGCTCTACATCCAACGAGCTAGTCTTCAACAAGGAATGCGAGCATTCATTACACTCTCCTTCATTATGAATTTCACCAATCACAACTTGATCTGCATTTTCCGGTCTGACTGTAGCATTATGTTGAGAGTCATCACGTTGTTCTTGGTTACTCAGCAACTCAACCTTATCGTTTGCACCCTCATTTTCAACCAATGATCCGGTCGACAGTTTAGGAGCATTGTCATCATTTCCTTTCACAATTTGCTCCAGTTCATCCATCAGCATTTCCTCAGGACCAAACTCCAAATCTCCAAAATTAATCCCAAACGTATCTTCGAAGTCCATCTGTCCCGACAACTCCTCATTTCCTTCCTCACTGAAGAAATCCTCTATCTGCCCAATTCTCTCTCGTAAACCCTTACCATCACACCTCTCAACAGCCACCAATTCCTGTTGAGCTGCCGAATCATCGCACTTCCTACTATCAGGCTCAACCAATTCAACATTCCTACCTCCTTCTTTTGCAGTTGTTTCCCCCAATTCATTACTCCCATTATCTTATAACATAATCAAGAACACCATCATCAGAAAAAAGAAAAAAAAAATCACACAGAAACTAATCAAAGTGATAAAGATACATGCTTCTTCAGCAAGTTATATTTGATTTTCTCAGTAAACCTAACAGAACCAAAGACTGAGTTGGTGCGAGAGTTCAAATTACCTTGATTGAGCTCCGGAGGTACATTTTGGTCTGGGTGCTGCAACACGTCGTAGCAGTGAGATAGAATTCGAAGCAGAGTACGGTGCGTTTCGCTCTTGAGGCTTCGTCGACGGTGAGGAGGGAGAGAGATTAGGGTTTCGGAGGGTTTTTCTTTTTCAAATTGGGGCTCCTCCATTGTTGGGAGCTTTTCTCAGTCTGAAACCCTATAAAAAGGGTTTTAGGCGTTAACCGCCATCCGGGAGCCGGTTTTGAGCCCAAAGCTAGTTAAGTACATTCGGGCCCAACTAATTATTAAAATTTGACCCAAAACAGTCATTTGGGTCAAATTTTGGGTCAACTCCGGAAGTTGAAGGAACTCGACAACATCAATCACTTATTATACACCATACCAAAAACAGACTGAAAATCCAAAAAATAGCTGATGTGCGGCATCAGTAATAAACATTTGCAGGTGGATTAGACTAACAGTTTACAGTTACATAAACAAAAAACCAAAACAAAAAAAACAAAAAATGAGCAATGATCGAAGTCATCTTCCTTTTGCAACTAAAAGTTCCCATTTACATTCCTAACTACCTTGCCCACTCCAAACACATTACCTAACTTCCTACATTCCTAACTGTCTCGGAGGGGTATCTGAAATGATGTTAGCCATTGTGACCTTATTCTGAATCAGGATACTGAAATGAAGATACATCTGTGCTAATGAAATCAGTAGATGTTTGTCTGTAGGGATGATTCTGATTTATATTTGACTTATATCTTTCATGTCACTCTGATGCCTAACCAAGTCTGCTAGATTGTTTTGTACTGAAAACCTTAATAAATACTCCAAATCATTGATTCTATACACAAATGAGCAACAATGAATATCTTCATCGATTCAAGATTATGCAATCCAAGTATCCAACCCTTACCGGCGTAAAGATCGGATGAGTGTACTGAGGTGGAGGTGGCTTGCTCGCTTGCTGCTGTGGAGGAGAACGAGCCCAGAACTCCAGACAGAACGAGCCCAGAACTGCTGTGGAGGACTTGAGGAGGCGAGATCGATGAGAGCGTAAGGAGAGAAACTGGGGGCTGAGAGATGAGATAGAGACTCAATCAGATCGATGAGAGAAACGCAAAAACTAGCCCTAAATATCAGATCGATGAGAGATACACAGTGCTTACCAGCGAGATCGATGAGAGCTTCGATTTCCGGAACGTGATCGGCAGAGAAGTCAGTCTGAGAGAGAGGTCGTTAGTCGCCGAGTCGGGAGAGCTTCGATTTCCGGAAGGTGATCGAGAGAGAGGTTGGTCTGAGAGAGAGAGGTCGCCGATCTTAGAGAATAGAGAGTTAGAGGAGGCTGAGGAGCGAGAGGGTGGGTTCGACAGAGATCGCTGAGGAGACTGATAGTGCGAGGCTGAGGAGCGAGAGGCGGAGAGGGTGGGTTAGAGGAGACTGAGAGTGCGAGGCTGAGGAGCGAGAGGCGGAGAGGCCGAGAGGGTGGGTTAGAGGAGACTGAGGGTGTGTTTGGTATGGCTGTGCTTTTCAGAAAAGCTGGCTTCTGCTTATTTCTGAGAAAAAGTAGCTGAAAAGCAAAGCAGCTGAGTGTTTGGTAAACTGGCTTTTTTTAAGTGCTGTCAGTGGCAAAAAGCAGTGGTAAAGTGTTTGGTAAACTCAAACTGGCTTGTGCTTTTTGTTTGTGGAATGACCAAATTGGACATAAGAGATTATTTTACCTTGATTGTTTGATAATACAATGTTGATCAAATGCTTTTGTTATTAATTTTAATCTTTATTATGTCTTTATTCATTTTTGTCAACTTTTAATTTTTATAGATTATGGTGAGCATATGATTAATATTGGACAATTTTAAAAATAACTTATACAAATATATTAATAACATTAACAACAATTGGTTTTTGGTTTGCATCAAGTAACCACAAAAAATTTCATAACACATTCAAATGTTCAAGTTCGTGCACTCATCAAACTTTGAGTAATGCTATTTCTTATCATTTCCATTTCTTGTGCACCATGACCATGATATTCTTCTTCTACATCATCATCCATCTCTATCCCATGACTTGACCCATCACCTTCTCTTTCTTCACCGTGAACAAAATGCCTATCACGATGTGCATGTCTCCGTATATAATTATGAAGTGTCATGGTGGCAATGACAATCTTCACTTGTTTCTCAAATGAAAAACCTTGCATGTCCTTTAAAATCTTCCACTTTTTTTTCCAAACTCCAAATGTGCGTTCTATAACGCTTCTAAGAGAAGAGTGTGCTTGGTTAAATACTTCTTTTTCATTTCTTGGTTCTTGCCTACGATATTCTTGAAAATGTTGTCTTGAACCTTTGTAAGGTCCCAAAAACCCACTCATTTGAGGGTATCCCGAATCTACCACATAATATTTTCCTGTCAAATAAATACATATATATTAAAAATTTGACAAAACTTCATTCATAGCATTAAAGATTTACAAAAAAAAAACCTATAATTAAATATATTACCCGGTGGTGGTTTAGGAAAATTCCAATCGGGATTTCGAAGAACCGATAGAAACACTTTTGTATCATGAGCAGACCCTTCCCAACCCGCACATACAAAGGTAAATTGCATATCAAAATTACATGCTGCCATAATGTTTTGAGTTGGTATTCCTTTTCTACCAATGTACGGTATTTGATCTTGAGGAGCTATTGAAGCGGGAATATGCACTCCATCGATAGCCCCAATACAATCCTATAAATAATGATGTTATTTCTCAACGAATATAAGTAATTAAGGAAATTGATAATTTATAAGTAACATATCATAAATACCTTAAAATGCGGCATGTATCTCTTATCCCTCATTATCTCTGGTGCAACCCCATTAAATTGGGGATCCGGCGGCTTGACAATATCTTTAGCTAGTTCACACAAAAGATCTAGAGCCTTTCCAAAATATCTAGAAATGGGTAGTGTAGAAGATGGGTAGTGTAGGAATGGGTAGTGTAGAAGATGGTGCATATGCATGCTTTCCGGTGGCTGCAATACCCATGAACATCTTATCCAACTTCATTTCAAAATCGGGTGTGATCCCCTTTTTCTTGAACTTTGCATAATCCTTGTTTTTCTGCAAAAATGCAAAAAAAAATTATGACCAATCATAACATGTTTAAGACCATCAGGAAATGCAATAAATTGTGAAACGAACTGAGGAAACATATTTACAAACCTCAATTTTGCCACACCACCACTCCTCGGATGCATCAATAGTCTGTTTCTTGTGATCCCACCCAAGACCGGTCTCTTTCCCCTTCAATTCTTTCCATAATTTCCAATGGTCTTTAAGGGAATCCCATTTATTTTTCAGTTGTTTTTTGGTATATTCTTTTCCTGTTTCATTTGAAAAATTACTGATTATATTCGCCCATCCCTCCGGATTAAAATGAGTGTGTGGACGATTATCATTATCCACCTCCTTCATAGCTAGTTCACAAAAAAGATCTACTAAACCCTCATTCCAAACGGCTGATTCTTTTGCCATCTAGCATTGACAAGTAGTATACAATTATGATAATTATAATAATGGCATAAAACTTCATGGACAATTACAAACAAGCTGAAAAGCAAACAGCACTAACTAGAAACATGGAGCATGATCCCCTTCTAGAAAAAGCAAATAGCAAATGGAACATGAAATCATGAATCAAGGAAAGTCCAAACCTACCGCACTACCCTATTGAATAGGAATTATTAACACAAAACATATTTTTATAACTTTGGAAGACAAGCCTTGTCAGCTCCAACACAAAAAGAGTACAACAAATAATTTGACACAAGATAGAAAGAAGAACACCTAGAAATATAGACACGGAAATATAATGGAAGGCACAAGAACAATGAAAATGAAGAAAAATAAAGAAAAAATACCAGGTACAGTAGAAGTGTAGAACCTAAGAACTAGAACTACCGGAAGAAGTAGAAATGGAAGTAGAAGATCCCTCCCAAGCTGTCCAGGTTTCAGATCCCTCCCAGCTGCAAACTGAACTTGCAAACAAAAATGACTGTCAAGAGTTTGAATATGAAAGATGATGGCTCAGATCCTATGAGCTGTTTGAGGATATTGATAACCGAACAAATTTCTTGATTGGATGTTCAAGAGGGACATAGAGCAGACCCATTTGACCCATTTTATTTCAAATTCTGGATATAGCAAAATCACAGGGTAGCAGATATATGACCCAACAAGCATTCAATCGATTCAATTTTCCTCCCTGAACGGAGAAGATTGAACACAACATTGAGCAGACAAACAAGAAAACTTAGTGGTGCCATTGAGCAGACAAGTTCGAAGAAGAAGAAGAAAAACCCAGATTTTGAAAGAAATAATAAATCAAAATCGACCATAACCCAGATTTTTAATTGTCAGCAAATCCCAGACAATTTGCAACTTGCAATCCACACAAATACTCAACCAACAAAGACAAGCCATCACATTCCAAACCAAAGCAAGGCATTAAAAATTAACTATCATGAACAAACACAAGAAATGAAAGATGAAATAGGAACTGAAATGGAAAAGGGAGGAGTTATTACCTGCAGAGCTTTCGATTTTCAGAGCCTGGTACGAAAATCTGGGAATTGGATTGAGGCTTCGAACACGAATGAGAGGAGGCAGTCAGCAAGATGCAAGAGCAGTTCACTGCGCGGCGCTGGAGGATTCATTTTTCAATATGGAAGATAAGGGTTTGATGGCAGTGTGGTGTAATTGCTGAAAGGAAGAGAGGGCACAACCCGGTATTTTGAAATGTTCATTAAACTACAGTACTCCCGCTACAGTGAAAAAGCCAGCGCTGGCTTTTAAAAGCATGGGGTTGCTGGCTTTGGCTTTTCGACTAAAAGAAGCAGCGGCTTCTGCCATAAGTTGGACAAAAGCAGGTTTACCAAACGCACACAGGTCAGTTGCTTATAAGCAGGGGAGCAAAAAAGCCCCCCCAAACGCACCCTGAGAGTGCGAGACTGCGAGACCGAGTGGATTAGGTCATTAGGGTAAGTTTATCCCTATTCAAAAACGACGTCGTTTTGAGGTTTGCGGTGCGGTTTTGCGGTGCGGTTTGCGGTACGGTTTGCGGTGCGGTTTTGCGGTTCGGTTCGGTTCGGTTCGGTGCGGTGCGGTGCGGTGCGGTTTTTTCCAGTTCGGTGCGGTTTTTTTCGGCTGCGGTTTTTTTCGGTTTTCGGTTTCGCGAGCCCACCCCTAATTGAGGCCCAGTTTTGGCGGGTCCAAATGAAAACGACTTTTCCTTCTTTTTTCTTTCTTTTCTTTTTTAAGACCGACTTTCATCTTCTTTTTCCTAGTTCAAAATCTTCAGATGGGCAAAAAAAAAAAAAAACGTTGGTAACTTGGAAAATAAGGCAGCAGACATCGACTTTGAAGTTTGAAGCCTTGATTGAAGGTCAAGATAATATCATTAGCCTAAAAATTCTATGCCGGCTATTCCTTCATTTCTTGGTCTTTGCTTGTATGAAAATAAGGCAGCAGACATCGACTTTGAAGTTTGAAGCCTTGATTGAAGGTCAAGATAATATCATTAGCCTAAAAATTCTATGCCGGCTATTCCTTCATTTCTTGGTCTTTGCTTGTATGAATGCAAATAATCAAAGGTTTCGATGTTTGAAAACCCTAGCTAAATTGAGGCTGCTAATATAATTAATCAAACTAAATGATGAAATATATTCGTCAACCCCAACTGTTGAATTGTTTTCCTCGTCTCCATTTTTCTTGGTCGGAGTTTCTAGGTGTCTGCCATCTAATAACTAGAAAACAATGAGAGAGTTGGTAATTAATTATTTAACGAATTGGGTGTGTTTAGTCATTTATCTTCTTCCATCTCTTTGACCAGTTGAGGAGTAGTTTGTTTTTGTAGTGTGTGTGTATTAAGTAAGGAGATAATTAACAAGTAAGAGCAATCCAATCACTTGTAAAGAGATTTGATTTCCCAGATAAATTTCCCTTAATTTGGATTCTGAAAACCCTTTTCAGGTAAAATAATTCATGCCCTTTTCTGTTTTTGTCTGAATCTTGGTGTTGGTGGCATTTTCATTCAAAAGTGACAAATATTATGGTCAAATTCAATTAAGCAGGTGAAGATTACTGATCGAGAGCACACACCTTTAAAAAAAGAGTTCACAAGCAGAAAACATGTCTTTCTCCAATGTTGAGTCTAACCAGTTGGATGGTGGCCTTAACAATGCTCTGTCTGAACCAGCAATCTTGCTTTTGCCTAGACTGGTTAGAGAGCTTGATGCTGCAGCAGTCAAAATTCAAAAGGTTTACAACGAGTTCGATAACTCGAAGAAACCTTGCAGATTGTGCAGTGGCGGCTGAGGAGCTATGGTATTATTTTTTTGTCACTTGCTTAATTAGTATGCTCAACTTTGTTTTGATACAAAATGGTTTGATTAATTTTTTTTATTTTCAAATGGTTTAGGTGGAGAGATACGTTAGATTCTCCAGCGGGTGCTAAAGAGCTATGGTAATTATCTAAGCGCGCACTTGATTATTATCTCTCACCCTTGAAATTGTGCTTGAATTTGGTTTTTTTTTTTTTTATGAAATGGTTTGATTGATCTATTTGGTTATTTTCAATTGCTTCAGGTGGAAAACTTTAGATTCTGCAGCTCTCAAGCAGAGTTCTGTGTCATTCTTCAATGTTGAGAAGTCAGAAACCGCCGTTTCGCGGTGGGCAAGGGCTAGCTAGGACTAGAGCTGCTAAGGTTTGTTCGATCTTTTTCTTTTACATACTTCTTTCTCATGTTTCTTTTGCTTATTGGGTATTCTATTCTGTACTAACACTTCGCTTTGTAATTTTAGATTGGAAAAGGTTTGTCTAAGGATGAGAAAGCACAAATGTTAGCGCTTCAACATTGGCTTGAAGCTGTAAGTTCACACTTCAATTATGACCTTTTCTAATTCTAATTAAAGACTTTCGATCTTTTGAAACTTGATGTTCCTTGTAATATAAAACATGCATGATCTATATTAAACTGTTTACTTCTTGATGTCTCCTCCAGATTGATCCACGCCACCGGTATGGACACAATTTACATTTCTATCACTACTAGCAAAATAACAATACACACGGATTTACTGTAGTTAAAAGCCACAGAAATCCGTGTGAAATAGAAATACTAACAGAAATCCGTGTGAAATGAGCATAATCGGGCCCACAATAATTTATACAATAACAATATCAACGGAAATCCGTGTGCATAAACAATAGTCACAGATATCTGTGGAAAAACAAAAATATTTTCACACGGATATCTGTGTGAAAATCAATTCACACTGATTTCTGTACGTATTATAAATTAGTTTATTTCGAAATAATTAATTTTTTAGGGGGGTGAAATTTACACACCCTAATTTGCAAACCACACACCCTTTCATTTCTTTAATAATATTTCATCCCAAAACATTTGGCACTTCCTAAAATACCCTCGACATACACTCCCTCTCCCTCTTCTTTCTCACAGCCTCTTCTTCTTCTGGGTTTGTGTTTGTCCATCTCTGCTTGCACCCATTTTTGCTCTTGGAGTGGCCTCACTGGGTCACATTGTTGAGTCTCTGTCAAAGTACTGAAATTTCTGATAGACCGTGTGAAAAAGATTCAAGCTTTTTTTTGTTTTCTCGGTCTCTGTTCTCGGAAATGTCGCACTCCGGGAAGCCCATTTCGGAGCCAAGCGTCGACTCCTCGCTCTCCGATCGCCTCCGTGACTCACTGAGTTGCAAGGCCAACAAGCCTGATTTCCGAGAACTCGATCTGGGCTCGCCGGTTTCGCCGCTGCGGACTCGCCACTGCCACCAGCATCAGCTCCAGTTCGTCCGGATCGGTGTCGGGTCGGAATGGGCCCAACCCGGTTAATGCAAAGAGGTCCGGTTCGGGGCCTAACAACAACAACAACCACTCCGGCGAGCTCTCCGGCTCCAGCGAGAGCAGTCCCACAAATACCCAGAATAGCTCCAAACCAGGTTATACGAGATCCAATTCCGGCTCCGCCCACCCGTTAATTTACTCGGGTCAGAGCTCTTCCGCCGTGAAATCGTCTCTGAGATCGAATGTTCTGCCCACCGGGAACATATGCCCGGTATTTTAGGAGGATTGGGGCTGAGGAATTGGGGGAGGAGGGGGTGCAATGGGGGGAGGGAGAGAATCTGTCGAGGGGGGAATGGGGGAGAGGGAGAGAGTCTGTCGAGGGTATTTTAGGAAGTGCTAGATGTTTTGGGATGAAATATTATTAAAAAAATGAAAGGGTGTGTGATTTGCAAATTAGGGTGTGCAAATTTCACCCCCCATTTTTTATGTTATGTGAATTATGGAGGGACGGATTTCCGTTACAATAAGTATTTGATACAGATATCTGTGTGAAAAGAACATAATTGAGCTCTACAGTGATTTATACAATAACAATATCGACGGAAATCCGTGTGAATAAACAATAGTAACAGATGTCTGTGTAAATGATAAAATATTTTTACACGGATATCTGTGTGCAGATCAATTCACACTGATTTCTGTGTGAAAATCCGAAATTAGTTTATTTCAGGATCATTAATTTTGTTTGTTATGTGAATTACGGAGGGACAGATTTTCGTTATAATAAGTATTTGATACAGATTTCTGTGTGCAATGAGTAATACACACAGATTTCCGTGTGAAAATGTTGACACAGATATCCGTGTGAAAAGAACAATGAGCTACAGAATTCCGTGTGAAAAAGGAGACTACACACAGAAATCCGTGTGAATAAACAACAGTAACTGATGTCTGTGTAAAAACTAAAACCTTTTCACACGGATATCCGTGTGAAAAGAACAATTAGCTACAAAATTCCGTGTGAAAAAGTATATGTGTATATAAGGTTAACTACTTATTTGATATTGAAAAAACGACGGATTGAGTTAATTTTTTTACACCGTACCTATTAATACATTATTACCAAATACCAATATCAAATTGATCAATTTTTTATTTTTATTTTTTGGATTGCACAAAATTCATATATGTCTACTAATGTGGTATAACTAGTTTATTAGTTATAATGAAAAGTATACATTCCATAAGCAACAATGCGTAGGAAATAGACTTTATCAAAATCGACCGTAGGATGTTATCATGATAAGAATAAATGGTTGTGTTCAAAATTTCAGCTATTTTCCTCGTCGTTTGGGCTTCGATCTAGTAGGTCAGCCCTAAACCTTAAATACTACATAAAACTAATATGCTCATCACCGCTCACTCGTAACTTATTTTTTCGATCTGTCAGCTCTCATGAATATGAGGTATACCAAATAATGTAAAAATTTTGAAAAGTTTATCTCCTCGTGGTTTTACTCCCCTTAGAGAAGTATAGGTGTATATAAGGTTAATCACTTTATTTGATATTTTGAAAGAACGGCGGATTGAGTTAATTTTTTTACACAATACCTATTAATATGCTATAAATAGATGGGTAATGTCAAATTTATCAATTTTCAATTTTTATCACATGTATGGCACAAAATTCATATATGTCTACTAATGTGGTATAACTAGTTTATTAGTTATAATGAAAAGTATACATTCCATAAGCAACAATGCGTAGGAAATAGACTTTATCAAAATCGACCGTAGGATATTATCATGATAAGAATAAATGGTTGTGTTCAAAATTTCAGCTATTTTCGTCGTCTTTTGGGTTTCGATCTAGTAGGTCAACCATAAACTTTAAATACTACATAAAACTAATATGCTCATAACCGCTCACTCGTAACTTATTTTTTTGATCTGTAAACTCTTATGCTTTCATGGGTAGAAGCTATATCAACTAATATAAAAATTTCTGAAATTTTATCTCCTCAAGGGTCGGCTCCCCTTAGGGAAGTAGAAGCGTTTAAAGGGTTGATCGGTTTTTGGTACAGACATCTGTGTGAAATGAGTAATACACACAGATATCTGTGTGAAATGTTAACACAGAAATCCGTGTGAAAAGAACAATGAGCTACAGAATTCCGTGTGAAAAATGAGACTACACACAGAAATCCGTGTGAATAAACAACAATAACTGATGTCTGTGTTAAAACTAAAACCTTTTCACACGGATATCCGTGTGAAAAGAACAATTAGCTACAAAATTCCGTGTGAAAAAGTATATGTGTATATAAGGTTAACTACTTATTTGATATTGAAAAAACGACGGATTGAGTTAATTTTTTTACACCGTACCTATTAATACATTATTACCAAATACCAATATCAAATTTATCAATTTTTTATTTTTATTTTTTGGATTGCACAAAATTCTTATATGTCTACTAATGTGGTATAACTAGTTTATTAGTTATAACGAAAAGTATACCTTCCATAAGCAACAATGCGTAGGAAATAGACTTTATCAAAATCGACCGTAGGATGTTATCATGATAAGAATAAATGGTTGTGTTCAAAATTTCAGCTATTTTCGTCGTCGTTTGGGTTTCGATCTAATAGGTCAACCCTAAACTTTAACGCAGGTCACAAAGCCAAGAAATGATGGAAAATGTGAGGTACCAAGGCCAAGGCTTGTTGGGAGGTTAGCGAAGCAGTCTGCTAAGCTGCATCCTTCTCTGCCGTCTGCTGGTGGTCTTTTAAAAACTGCTCCAATCTGTGAAGTGCATCTTCATCTGAAGTTCAGCTTCTGAGATACTATGTAGGAATAAATTTTTTCTATAATTAATTTTCTCGGTGTTTGGTACTCATTCTCAGATTGTTGGTGGTGATTCTGTGGCTAACTGGATTTTGGGAGTTATCTGTGCTCTAAAATTGCCGGAGTTACCCTTCATTGCTCCAATTCCGCTGCCAACGAGTTCTCCTATTATTGATAGCATCTCAAGTTCCTTTGGATGGGTAGGACATTTATCTTTTAGCAAGGCATATTTTCTCTCTGCATGTTGATGAAATGCTGTTGGTTTCTTGTTAGTGTTGTTCAATGGCTTAGGCATGTTGTGAGATATGTCACTGGGCCAATGGTTACAAGTTTTAGTCCAATGAGCATGCTAAATATGGACTGATTGCATTAGTTTGCCGTTTGTTGCTTCCCTCGTAGTTGTACTGTAAGGAATCAGTTTCCAAGCACATGATTTCATTGCTTTCGTCATGTAATTGATGATCTGCTGAATTCCAGAGGAGCATTTCTCCTGATGATCCAGTGAAATTGTCCCTGCTAGATGTACAATATGCGAAAAAAATGAAAACTGACAGGTACCGGATCTTACCCGAACTTTTTCCATGCAAAAAGTATGTCAATTTAACTTGCTTAGATGCTCTGTCGCATTATGATATGTATTGAGTACCTCTCTTCAACTTGGTTTGCATCTCATTTAGCTTATATTCAGTAATTGCTAGCACCTTTTATTTTTCCATACTGCTTTTTCTTGAATGTTTGTCAATTTGAGGTAGGGTGGTAACCTAATTTGTTATTGGATTCAGCTGGCATATTCTCATTGGGATGAAAACCACTAAAATTTCTACAGCTAATCAACAAATACCTCATTCTTTGCATCTATGTCTTCCAGTTCATGAAGCTCATGTCAAAATGCGGTAATAAAGTGCTCATTCTCTTTGTTCTCATTGAACAACAGTTCCTACCCCTTAGGGAGAGGCAAATCATAATCTTTAGCTTTTTGGTATTCTAGATCAAAACATGCAAGCCTTCAAGGAAGTGGCCATCATAAGGCATCCACGTATTGGAGAATATGCATTTGGGTTCATTACTTCATCCTTCAGGTCTGAGAATAATTTTTGTGTTCTGAAACTACCTTTAGTTTTATCAGTTACCCTTCAGGTCTGAGAATTATGTTTATTGTTGGTAATTGATTAGTCTAATTTTCTCAGCATCGATTTAATTGTTTTAACTCACAATTCTTGAAAGCATGCTTCAGTTACAAATCATTTAACTAACCTACTTCTTATTATGCAGGATCCAAACTATTTATTCACTGGCTTCCTTCCATATTTGATGATTCAGCTAAATTAAAATTATGCTGGAGCTTAAAATTATCACAACCAAAGTTCGCAGCCAACCAAGCAAGCAGATGACATCTCTTTTCGAAAGGGTGCATTAGTATTCCCCTGTGGAGGGTCCACATCACTTGAGGTGCGTTTGCATTTGACAGAAATCTAATACTGTCAGTATTACTGCTGGGATAGGATCATGACATACGGTCGTGCCTTCTGTTTTCTGAACCATTTCTACTGCTGGGATAGGACCAAATGACACAGCTTGCATCAGTCCACGCACAATGCAATAGACCTGTGATACCAACCCCAGCCATCAATGATGCATATCGACCCGAAATGCCTCAAACTGTTCCAGATTCGCAGCCGAACTGAAAGGGTTGGTTTCACTTGGCATTATCTAGTTTGAAATGTATTTACTTTGGTTCGAAATGTATTTTGGTAGGAATGTAAATAACATCTTGCTATGAATGTAAAGTTTATTCATGTTCGATTGAGTTGTGGATTTGTTCACTTGATTGTAAGTATTTGAAGTGTATTTATTGTTCAAAAATCAAAACTATTATTATGTTTGGGTTGCAAATTAATTAGAAGAATTATTTTTTTTTTAAATGCTGTCACTTTTACACACTGAAATCAGTGTGAGTTAAGAGTATAGGGATTTCACACGGAAATCCATGTCAATAAGGTTATAGGTTTTGATACAGAAATCAGTGTGAATTGTATTTTGCTACAGAAATCTGTGTGAAATACAGTTTACACATTTGACACAGAAATCCGTGTGGAATAGAGTTGTTCACACGGATTTCATTCCATTACGGTGATCTATATTTACGGAAAGATAGTGGGGCCCACGTCTAATATTCACACGGACAAAATAATCCGTGTGAGATAGGTATGTATTTGACACAGAAATCCGTGTGAGATAGGTACGTATTTGGTACAGAAATCCGTGTGAAATAGAGTTGTTCACACGGATTGCAGCTAATTCCGGTAATTTATATTTATGGAATTATAGTGGGGCCCACGTAAGTATTTCACACGGACAACATAATCCGTGGCGGATGAGCATTACCCCCCCTCCAAACCGCACGGTAATACCAATCTGTGCGTGCACTGTGTGTAAAAGCTATCACACACTGAAATCAGTGTGAGATAGTCTTATTACCCACAGATTAAAATCCGTGGGTAATTGTTGTTTTGCTAGTAGTGTATTATGATTTGTGGTTTGAAAGTGAGAGCAGTCAGCCTTTCTTCTACTGGTAAGTGACTGGCCTTAATGTTGATTTTTCTTCACCATATGAACTAATATGTTCAGTGATACTTTTCTGACTTGATATTTGAAACGTACTGATCAATTTGTATAATTAATGCAGGCTGGATGTTGGAGATGGCAAAGAAATAAATCTCGAGAGATGCTCGAGGACAGCTCTACAGCACCAATGCATCGAGTACCTTGGACCGGTTAGTCCCAAGCCTTCTCCTAATTGCATATACAATTATCATATATATTTGTTGCATAAGTAATCAAATTAGTAAATATCTGATTGTGTTATCTTTGTGTTTGATGATTCAGAAAGAAAGGAAATCCCATGAAGTATTAGTGGAAAATGGCAAGCTAATGTATAAGCAAAGTGGGATGCTTGTGAATAGTAGTGAAGGTTCGAAATCGATATTCGTGCTAAGCACAACAAGGGCTTTGTATGTTGGTCAAAAGAAGGGTCAGTTTGACCATTTGAGTTTTCTATCTGGAGGTGCTACCACAGCAGCTGGAAGATTGGTTGCCCATGATGGGGTTCTTGAGGTACTAAATTATTCAATGCCTTCGAAATAGATAACACATTATGCATCTGTTTATGATCTTAGTTTCTATGTCATGTTCTAACTTCGTTTTTATTTCAGGCCATTTGGCCATACAGTGATCATTACGGGTAACTGAAGAAAACTCCATGGAATTCATCAGCTTCCTCCAAGATAACCATGTCGATCTCACTAATGTCAAGGTAAATGTTCGCATGACAATAATAATAGTGTCATTAGATCTCCCACTAAATGACGCTACCTTGTTATGGAATATTGAACAGATTTTCGGAACCCTAGCTAGCCATGCATGCACTAGCTGTTCAGTGGAATGGAATCCGCTTGCTTGACTATAGAAAGGTCAATGACTTCAACAAGGACATGTTGCGCTTAAAGGCACGTCTCAATTTCTGTGGAAGGAAAATCACAGAAGATGATATGATCTACAAGACTCTTACCACCTTTCCTAATTCAACTTTTATACTAGCGAACCAGTATCAGTTGGATTATGACAACAAAAGAATTACAACCTTCAATAAGTTGATAAGCCTACTGCAAGTGGCTGAGAGACAAAATAAGATTCTCTTGAATAACAATGCCAGGCCCACTGGGACAAAGAAAATTCCCTAGGCTAATTATGGAAAAATGAAAAGTGGAAATAACTCCAATGCAAGGGGGTTTAGACGTGCTGATCCTACCCACGTGGCAACAATGCACCACGTGGAAAGGGACATGGGGATCAAGGAAACAAGATGCCAAAGGAAAGAGTTGACAATGAACCATGTTATAGGTGTGGATTCATTGGGCATTGGTACAAGAACTGCCAAGCAAACAACAAAGTAGCAGCCAATTAATTACAAGAGGTATAGAGAGTCTAAAGAACAAGTGGCTCACTATATGGAAGAAGGAGGTCATGACCTAGACGTCAACCTTACAGTTGCAGACTCCAATGGCAAAGAGGAACTTGCTAAGTCAATGGATGCTCTCAATCTTGACTGATCTTCTTTATTCATTTTATTTTCCAAAGACAGTTGTGAAGGCATAATGCCTCATTTTTAATTAGACTATTGTTTGGTCTTAAAGTTTATTTTCAATCATGGATTGATGAATAAGATTTCTGAACAAGACCTTGATTTGATTATCGTTGGCTTATTAATAAATTTGAATTTTATTCTGAAGCACTGAATTTATTCAAATTTATTTACTACACATATTTACATGGTTCGACATAGCACTATAAAGATGTAAAGCAATACATCTAGAGAAACATTATTAGAATGAAAAGAATACCATTCTACGCAAATAGAAATACTCTAAAGAATATGAGTTATATTTTCTAAATACCTCCCATTTATTTGTAGGAATGAATAGAGGAGAACTTGAGTGCTTAGATGATAGTGGGACTACCCACACAATATTAAGAAATAGGCAATTATTAATTGAACTAATAGCCTATAATTCCTTTGTGACTACGATGATTGGATTATCAAAACTAATAAAAATGGCGAGGAACTGCCAAATTTTTGCTGCCTAATGGCGCAACATTTCAAGTCACAGACGCTCTATATGCACCAAGAGCTAATCGAACCTTGTTAATGTTTCAAAGCTATTTGTGCCAACGATTATCCAGTAAAAACACACCGTGAAAATGGAACTGAATATCTTGATATTACATCTAATGACTGTGGAAGGAAACACATCTTAGAGAAACTTATGTGTCAATTTAGTGGACTGTACCTCACTACGATTCGGATCATTGAATCCTATACTATCACCAACAATGAAATGTGGGACACTGAGTCATACAGGCTTTTGCATGACCGCCTATGGCACTTAGGCCGTGACATGATGATCCGTATTTTTCAAGAACTCACACGGACATCCCTTCTTTCGAGTGAAATGGGAGAAAAATCCGCCACGCTGCAAGGCGTCGGTTCTAGGATTGCTCAAATGCAGTCATTGCTTTCTGAAGTACCAGAAGCACTACCTCCCTCCCATTATGCCTCATTGACTATTTCAAAGGCACATCACTCGTTTTGCAAAGCCTACTCTTTAGCAAAAACAAGATCGAGACCTTCCTATGCTAAAGATACAAAACAAAACATTCCATTCTTACAAAGGATACAAAAGATGTCTGTGGACCTATCCATCCAGAATGCGGACCATTCAAGTACTTTATGGTTCTGGTGGATGCTTCGACAATCTGGTCACATGTCGTTTTATTGTTCACAAGAAATGTTGCAATACTCCTAGCACATATTATACATTTAAGGGCTCACCACCCTGATCACCCTATCAAGTCTATACGGCTTGATAATGCTGGAGAGTTTACATCAAAAGCATTTGATGATTATTGCATATCTATTTGGATCGATGTAGAGCATCCTGTACCCCATGTGTATACACAAAATGGTCTGGCAGAAGCCACCATCAAAAGGCTACAGATGGTGGTTAAGGCATTGGTTATGCGCACCAACCTGCCTATATATGCATGGGGTTATGCAATATTGCACGCAGCTTTACTTATTCGTTTCAGACCCATTGCTAGCCAACCATTATCTATGTACCAGTTGGTAACTGGATATGAGCCTGACAATTCACACTTACGCATATCTGGTTACGCCGTATATGTGCCTATTGCGCCCCCACAGCCCACTACAATGGGTCCTCAGAGACGATTAAGTATTTATGTTGGATACGAATCCCCAACAATTATCCGCTATTTGGAACCCTTGACAGGCGATCTCTCTACCGCTAGATTTGCGGATTGTCACTTTGATGAAACAGTCTTCCTGTCGTTAAGGGGAGATAGGAAAAAGGATTTTCCAAGGGAACGACAGGAATTGTCGTGGTTTGTCCCCACTCTCTCTCATTTTGATCCCTGCACTTTACAAAGTGAAAGTGAAGTGAAAAGAATAATCGATCTTCAAAACGTAGCAGATTCGATGCCTGATACATTTACTGATATCGCAAAAGTGACGAGATCACATATACCAGCTGTAAATGTGCCTGCAAGGTTAGAAGTCCCCAACAAGGGGCACGGTGCTGCAGATACAGGCACTGCAACCGCAGTTAGTGGAGGTGTGGTTGAGGCCGTGGCTCCCCAAGGAAGAGGAGGAGGTCACTTGGTTCGATTGACACTCACCCAAGGAAGAAGAGGGCGAGTAAGGCACAAACTAATCATCAATGTATAGAATCCCTCTCATGAGATTGTCTCTGATTATAGTTATGTCCATGAATCAATACTGGAGGACGCTCCGATGTTTCAAATGATTTCAGAGAACAAAGAAATCTCAGAGGATTATGAGAGTGCGTATAAGTTGATAGAAAGATCTTCCATACACATTGATGATATATATACTGTTGCTCAAGGAACCATAGAGGACGATGATATCGAACCATGCTCTGTTGCAAAATGTCAACAAAGAGCATATTGGCCTAAATGGAAAGAAACAATCCAGGCAGAATTAGATTATCTGACAAAGAGACAGGTATTTGGTTTGGTAGTGCTAACCTCACCAAGTGTAAAGCCTGTAGGACATAAATGAGCCTTTGTCAGAAAGCGTAATGAGAAGAATGAAGTCCTGAGGTACAAGACTCGCCTTGTGGCGCAAGGTTTCTCATAACGCCCTGGAATTGACTGCGAGGAGACATACTCTCCCGTAATGGACGTTATAGCGTTCCGCTACTTAGTTAGCTTAGTAGTTTCCAAAGGACTGGAAATGCAGCTCATAGATGTGGTTACTGCATATCTCTATGGGGATCTAGATTCAGAGATATATTTGAAAGTGCCTGATGGCCTTACATTACCCAAGTCAAGTGACTCTAAACCACGGAGTGCGTTTGCAACTAGGTTGAAACGCTCACTTTACGGATCAAAACAATCCAGACGGATGTGGTATACCCGTCTAAGTGACTACTTGATTGGGAAGGGATATAAGAACGATGAAGTATGCCCCTACGTATTCATAAAGAAAACAAGTTCCGGATTTGCAATTGTAGCTGTATATGTCGATGATATGAACATAATAGGTATTCTTGATGAGATAAGAGAAACTGCAAGCTACTTGAAATCCGAATTTGAGATGAAGGATCTTGGGAAAACTTGAGTCTGTCTAGGCTTTGAACTAGAACACCGAGTTTGTGGAATACTAATCCACTAGTCTGCGTATGTCCAAAAGTCAGGAGATATAACATGGACAAAGCGCATCCTGCTATGATCGGTCGAAGTTTGGATGCAAGGAAAGATCTATTTCATCCAAAGGAAGATGACGAACAAGTGTTGGGAGCTGGAATTCCCTATCTAAGTGTAATAGGCGCATTATTGTACTTAGCCCAATTTACTCGACCAGACATTGCATTCTCAGTGAACTTATTAGCTAGATTTAGCTCAGCGCCAACGCAGCGTCACTGGAATCGTATCAAGAACATCTTCGATACCTAAAAGGAACCATTGACTTGAGACTGTTCTTTCCTTACAGAGGGACCGCAGATGGAACTGCAATCCCTGAAGAAAATATTGATGGCGAAAGTGCCACTCACTACACCGAAACGCCAAATGATGTTTTGGTTGGTTTTGCTGATGCTGGGTATCTCTCTAACCCACATAAAGGTCGTTCCCAAACTGGTTATGTATTTACCAATGGGAACACGGCGATATCTTGGGGATCAACCAAGCAAACCCTTGTGGCTACCTCCTCGAACCACTCAGAGATCATTGTTGTACATGAGGCGGTTCGTGAGTGTGTATGGTTAAGAACTATCATTGCACATATTCGAGGGATTAGTGGTTTGAGTTCTACCACTGAAGAGCCTACTTGCATTTATGAACACAATGCAGCTTGCATCGAATAGATGAAGCTAGGTTGCATTAAGGGTGATAACACAAAACACATATCGCCAAAGTTGTTCTACAATCAGCAACAACAGACCCTCCTCAAGATTCAAGTGAATCAAGTAAGGCCTGAGGAGAACGTGGCAGATTTATTCACCAAATCATTGCCTAAGGCCACATTTGAGAAACATGTGAAAAGCATAGGAATGCGAAAACTTTCCAAGCTCACTTGATTAATGTAATGATCAGGGGGAGATGTAGACGTCAGGGGGAGACTAACACACACATGTCATTCTCAAATGTAGAAGGTGCATTGTGCTCTTTTCCTTCGACCAAGTTTTATTTTTGTCCCACAGGGTTTTTATTGTTACTTGGCAAGGTTTTTAGTGAGGCAACAACTCATGCACCATTTCGTCTTTGACTTGGCACAAGGGGGAGTGTTAAAGGAAAAGCACATTATGTGCCTTCGTCAAAGAAACAGACGAATAGGGAATCAAGCAATTACCAATTAACATCAATCAGCATGGATTACGGACCAATCAGTAGTTATTGTCATCATTGTAATTGTCCTTTCCATTGTAATTCTCTCCCTATATAAAGGGGTTATGAAATGAAATGAAATGAGTAGACCAATTCCAATCTCAATTTACTTTTACAGTTTTTCAATATTAATATTTTTTATTTTTATTTTTCCTTTTATTTAAAATTTGTTGTATTTGTTTTTCTAATATTGATTTATGTGGCATTTGTTGTACAAAAAGACTGTTTCACCCATATCCTAATCACCATGTTGTGCCACATAGAAGCCATGTCAGTGCCACGTATTCATTTTAACAGAAATTTGGACGAAGGGACCATAAGAGCTAACAAAGCAATAATTTAGGTACCACGAGACTCTTTAATAAATTTCGGGTACCAAATACTGCATTTTGCTATAATTCATATGTACCATTTGAAGATTTTACCCTATTCAGAGGCATCTGACCATAGGACTTATGATAAATCTTAAGTTACCCACTTGTCACCGCCCCTGTGTCTAAAGTCACCAATACTATATGGTAAGGCATTCCCTGTCTTAGAAATTGGTTCAGTTAAACTCACATACATTAGAGCAAGTCCACCTATTGAGGTTGGCAGGTCAATACTATTCACTATTTTTTGCCTTTCATTTCCACTATTTAGGTTGCCATGTCAGAGACTGTTCACAAAATGTCACCGAATGTCAGTTAGCAGGTCAAAAAATTGACCCAGAGTGACCTTAACACTCCCCCTCAAGTTGGAGGATGAATATCAAGCACTCCCAACTTGCATAACAAGGCTTTAAACTTGTCTTTGCCCAACGCCTTTGTGAATATATCTGCTAACTGTTGTAAAGAACCAACGTATCAGGTGCTGACTGAACCATTTAATATCTGGTCTCGAATAAAATGACAATCCATTTCAATATGACGTGTTCTCTCATGAAAAACTGCGTTTGCGGCTATGTGTAGAGCTGCTTGATTATCACAATGCTATCACAATGCAAAATAGCAGGTCTAGAAATAGGCATATGCAAATCAGCAAACAAATATTGTAGCCAAGTGAGTTCACAACATGTACCAGCCATTGCTCTATATTCGGCCTCAGCACTAGACAATGAAAACGTCTTTTGTCTTTTGGTACGCCATGAGATCAAAGAATCTCCTAAGAAAACACAATATCCAGTCCGACGAATAATATGACAAAAAGCTCTCAAATTCAAATTGTTATTAGAACTTAAAAGCAAAACTTGACCAGGAGAGGATTGCAGCAATCATATGAGGTTGACGCGGCTCATGCATGAATCTATTAAGAACTTGAACAGAATAGGTAATGTCGAGTCTTGTGATTGTAAGATACATAAGCCGTCCAACCAAACGTCTATATGCAGCCGGATCCTTAAGTAGCTCACCTTTATTTGATAATTTGGCTTCTTCCATGGGAAAATCAACTGGCTTTATACCTAAAAATCTGGTGTCCTTGATAATTTCTAAAGCATACTTGCGTTGAGATATATAAATGCTCTTTTTTGAACGAGCAATCTCAAGTCCAAGGAAGTATTTAAGTTCACCCAAATCTTTGATGCGAAAGTGGGTGTGAAGAAATTGTTTGAGAGCTTTGATAGAGTCAAGGTTGTTCCCAGTAATGAGGATGTCATCAACATAAATTAATAATACTGTGAGGGAATTACCAACCTTTTGAACAAAAAGAGAATAGTCAGCCTTTGATTGAGTTAATCCAGCAGCAAGAATTGCTTCTGTAAACTTGGCAAACCTTTAACGAGAGGCTTGCTTCAAACCATATAAGGACTTCTTAAGGCGACACATATAATTCTCCCCCTGTCGCCGAAGACCTGGAGGAGGAGACATGTACAGCTTTTCTTGCAAATCACCATTAAGAAAAGCATTATTGACATCAAGTTGGTGAAGAGACCAACCTTGACAAGCAGCAATGGCAAGGAGGCAGCGAACAGTAATCATCTTTACTGTGGGTGAAAAAAATATCATGATAATCAATCCTAGCAGCTTAAGTGAAGCCCTTGGCAACGAGGCGAGCTTTATACCTCTCAATAGAACCATCAACATTATATTCAATTCGATAGACCCATCTGCAAGCAATAAGACGTTTTCCAGGAGGAAGTGGGACGAGTGTCCAAGTGTTGTTGGCAGTGAGAGTAGCAAGTTCATCATTATTTGCTTGCTGCCATTTAGGATTATAGGCTGCATCTGCATAAGAAGAGGGCTCCTCAGCCCTGCTGATGGAAGCAACATAAGAAAGATGGGACGGTGAGTACTGTTGATAAGAGATAAAATAACAAAGAGGGTAACGTGTACCTGGTGGAGGACTTGGCGGAGGAGATGATAAATGGTGTGGTGGCAGAATCACCTGTGAGCAGACATAATCACGAAGACGAGTGTTAGGCGGAGTGCGGGTTCAGGCACTTGTGCTAGCACAGGGTTAGGCACAGGTTCAGGTGCGGGTTCAGGAGCGAGGTCAAGCACCGGGTCTAGAGCCGGTTCAGTCATTGAGTCGGGCATGTGTACGACATAAAATGCAAGTACATCAGAGGAAGATGATGGCTGCAAATCTGGGACTGGGTTAGATAACAGGGGATCAGAAGAAGAAAAAGGAGAATGAGTTTGGGGAGGAAAATGAAAGGTATCTTCAAGAAAAAGAACATCCATATTGGTAAAATTTTTCTTTGTTTCTAGATTGTAGAGTTTATAAGCTTTCTGGCCCATTGGATACCCAAGAAAAATGCATTTTTGAGCTCGTGAAGCAAATTTTGAAGTCGGATGAATAGAAGTAGCAAAAGCAACACATCCAAAAACACGCATTCGAGAATAGTCAGGAGCCTTATGATAAAGAACTTGAAATGGGGTTTTCTTTTTCAATAAAAGTGTAGGAATTCGATTAATTGTGTAGGCAGCGGTAAGAACACATTCCCTCCAAAAATTAATTGGCAAGTGAGATAGGAAGCGGAGGGCCCTAGTAGTTTCTAGAAGATGTCTATGTTTGAGTTCAACAACACCATTTTGTTGGGATGTGTAAACACAAGAATGTTGAAAAATAACCCCTTGTTCAAGAAAAAAAATTCTGTAAAGAAAGAAATTCTGCCCCGTTATCAGTACGTATTTGTTGAATATGAGTCTGAAATTGAGTTTTGACATAAGCAAAAAAAATTTGTAGCAAAGGTTGTGTTTCACTCTTATGGTGCATTAAGAAAACCCATGTAAAATAAGAAAAATCATCCACAATAGTTAAAAAATAATGAGCGCCATTGAGTGAAGGGGTTTTATACTTTTATGTAGTCCCCAAATATCACAATGTAGAAGAGAAAAACATCGAGAAGTTGATATTGAACTAGAAGGAAAAGGTTGGCGAGTTTGTTTAGCCAAAGGACAAATTTCACACTTACTATTGGAATCGAAATGAAAATGAAGCTACTTATTGGCTATATATTGTAAACAGGCAGGAGAAGGATGCCACAAACGGTGATGCCAAAGGTCGCAGGAGATGGTAAGGTGAGAAGCGAAAGGGTGTTTGGATGGGGAGATGGAAACAAACGTCACAAGATAATAAAGGTCTCATCATCGCTTACCCACACCAATTATCGTCCTCGAAGCCAAGTCCTGCAAAATACATGCACCAAGATGGAAAAAAGATTACCAAACAATGTAAGTCATCTTTAGTTCTTCCAACAAATAAAAGATTGACATCAAATGAAGGCACACACAGAACATCTCAAAAAAAGGCATCATTGATTTTAATTGACCCCTTCATGGAAATATGAGCCTTGGTGCCACTGGGTAAAGAAACTGGTGGCAGTGAAGTATTCTTCTGACTACTTGCGAACAACTTTGGTGAGTTAATAATATGATTGGTCACTCCACTATCAATAATCCACCGATTAGGGGCAACTGGTGACAAAGCAAACTTGGAAGCACAAGCCATGAGAAGATGATGACACGCAGTAAGTGGTGCAGCGAAAATAAAATGAGAGCTAGGATGCTCTGATACCATGTAAGAAAAATATTTGATGTGGAATTATATTCTCATTGATACTAAAAAATTATATACAGACTAGGTTCTTCTACAACAAGTAAATTCCTACAAATTAGGGATACAAGAAATATTACAAATAATCTCCTAAAGATACACATAATTGCAATATTAAAGATACACATACTTGCAATATTAATTACAGAATATTCTTAACACAATCAAATACTAATACTATCAACAAGACAACAACACTACTAATTGCAAACGTAAACTCGAATTCACACAAAATCAATCAAAGAGAACAATTCATCTGCACATTCATGAATCAAATACTAATAAGATCACTTAAAATTCAATCGAACTAACTAATTCCAAATGCATAAAGTTGAATCCACACAAAATCGAATAGAGTGAGAGTACTGACCGAATATGCATCCGACCGACCACATATCAACGCCGGTGGAGTAGTGAGTAGACCCGAGCAGAACCTTCGGTGCTCTATACCAGAGAGTCACAATCTCATGTGTACAGCTCTTGAGAGGCACAGTGAACGCTATCCAAAATCGGCGATCTTGAGAACCCCTCTATCCTTATCCAGAAGCAGATTCTGCAGCTTCAAAGCATGGTGAAGCACGCCGTGGGAGTGGCAGTGCGCCACTCCTTTACAGAGCTTAAACAGAAAGCTCTGGACCATCGTCGGCGCCAGCTCTCACATTGGACAAAGGCTCTTGTGTTTATGCATCAGCTGAGAGCCTGAGACTAAAATCTAGTGATGGGATATTTCAATCTTTAGCAATGCTGACATCAAGAAATTATGGTACCTTGAGGCACAAGCAAAAGATCCGATGTAAAATGCAAGTGAAATTGTAGACATCTATAACAATTTTACATGCATGAAGAATACAGATTGAGAACTAACAGAAATTGGACAAATGAGTATAAGAAACAAGGAGGTCTTATCCCTGTGTTTGTACAACTAATTCCATGCAACGATGCTTGCAGAAATCATAATAGGATACATAGAAGGAAGGATTATTAATAGACCTTGACGAGAAATGTAAGAATAGAGCAGATAAATGCATACCACAAACATTAATGGGAGTTGCCAATTCAAGAAGATTAGGCTGCCTGAGAAAGACTTCTTTAGCAGTTGTTTGGCTCCAAAACCAGTTGGCGTGCAAACTGTCTCTTTTGAGCGCGAGTGTACGGGCGTGCCAGCACCGTGGGGTGCAGTCGTCGGGGGAGTCCCTTGACCTGACTTCTTCTTCAGGCGTTTGTGGGCGAGGAGAGCACCAACCTCGCCATAAGGTTCTTCTCTAGCCTGTCGAGAAAGGACTTCTTGCCTTACGGATAAGGACTTTGGATGTGATCTTTTCGCTTCACCGAATCGATACTCAATGTTATAGGCTGAGCAGAGCAATCACTGGGAAGTTTGGAGAAAGCACGGGTTTTGCTAAAGCGTGACTTTAGCTTCGCTGGGTTGCGAGGGCGTTACCCTTGCTTCGCTGGTCATATCGGTAGCAGTGGAACTGGTAGTCGGCTCGCAGAGAGACTAGGACTGGAAGTACTGTTGCCGGGTTGATCTGATGATGCTGACAGTCGGCTCTTGGAGAGACTAGGACTGGCGCGCGGTCACCGGGATTCAACGAGGTTGAAGGTTTGCTCCGGGGAGGCTTTGTAATCGCTGGGATTGATTGATTTCAGAGAGATCGTTCTGTATCGTCTTTAGCCTCTATATATAGGCTGCTTGTAGATTCTCTTTCCTAATAGGAATGAAATACTATATTTTAGGCCACAGTTATTGGCTTTAAATTAAATCAAAACTCTTAATAGTTTTGATATCTATCGTAAGTAATAAAAGATTAACTCTGTCTCTATCGCCGCTAGAATGTAGGCAAATGTTACTTGCCTCTGACAACAACTTATGGGCATCCACATCTCCTTGTGAAATACAATTAAAGACAATTGCCATCTGCTCACGTCCCACATGCCTTGCCTGTGCAATCATTGATTACTTGCATGTATATATATATGAGTAGCCCACATAATCTTAGCCATGCAGTGTATATATATACATATTTTCTGTTGATTGCCATCAAGAATAATTATGCTCCTCCTTAATTGCTCCACCACAAGACATTGCATGGGCAATTATATTATATATATTTCCCTTGATATTCAAGGTGGTTGATTCCTTCCCAAACTTGTTCGCGTCCTCGCAGAGTCTTAACAATCAAGCAAACAAATTACCATTAATTAATAATAAATCAATGAATATCCAGATTTGCCTCAGGATTGCTTGATCTCCAAGTAGGCCTTATTTAGCCTCTAAATAATATATTCTGAACTTGTCGAAAAATAAATACTTGGGCCACGGGTATTGGCCCTGTTTTCTTCGAATCCCCCTTATCGGAAAAAAATATTAATTTTGGGTTCAAACAGCAGTGACCCAAAGTTGGCGGACTTCGGTCTCTACTAGAGGAATCCTTTTGCCTCTGTTGACCTTTCCCTCCAGCAATCTCTGAATTAGGGCATCCAATCCTTCCATCCCCCAATTCCAACTCCAATTCCAACCTGCTTTCTACGTCTAAACCAAAATATTTCAGAGAAAAGAAAAAGAACAGAATGTGATCAAGATCATGAAAGAAACAATGGATTACCAACTAACAAAGGATAGACAAAGTGAAGGATAAATTGCAAGAGAATAGCAGGAGAGAGTTATAGTTGGTGGCATTGGTTTATTTGTTAAATCAAAGTTGGTCATAGGGTGGTGATGAGATTGTTCTTTTTTGGGTTTGTGAGTTGTGACATAAACCTTAATTTTATGGTTGCGATGGTTAGGTACTTCAACCTCTGCCAACTAATTAGAACAAAGGAATAAGCACCTCACCCTCTTTCCGATTTACATGGGCTGTTCCACCCCAAAAGGGATGATTATGCTATAAATGATAGATGTTGATATTAAGAATGAGATACAGTTGATCATAAATAACATACATTGACTACTCAGTCTACCCCCTTCAGTTAAACAGGTAAGTTACTTCTATCATATAAACTACCTTCTTGCTTAGGTTAACAGTAATTTCTTCTGAAAATATATTTGTGGAGGATTTTCAAATTAACCACAGCATTTTTATGAATAGAATAAGTATGCTTTTTCATACATTAGATTGAAAAGTTTAATACCTTGACTTGAAACAAATCGAACATGACCCGGTCTATTGACAGCCCTAATCCCCACTATTGTATTTCCATCCATCACTAATTTATCAGAAATTGTCAGCAAAACCATTATAATATACAACAAAGCTTTGTGCTTCTCCACTTTAAGACATTGTCCTAATATACAGAGAATATAATGTCAGCTCATTACCCACTGAACTACATCAGTTGGTTTGCTTATACTGTTATACATGCTTCGACAAGTATATATAGTATCCCTATATGTATAGGCTCATAACATGATGGAATTGAAACCCTAGAGGTTGCAGATGAAGCAAAATGAAGAAGAAGATAATCGAAACCTTGAGAGAGAAATTTGACAGCATAACACTGTATTTTTCTATTTAATCCAGAAAACAAATACAAGAAGATAGGTATTTATAGTTCAAGCTACAGCAGCAACGCAGGCCCGGCCCTGGGAAATTCAAGGCCCTGGGCGAAAAATAAAATTGGGCCCCTTATATAAAAAATAAATTAAAAATATTTTATATTGATAAAAAAAAATATGATACAGGGGGGACATAAAACCAATACCCCGAAAAATAAACATTACATCACTTTATATCACTTTACATCACTTTTTTTTGCAAACTCCATAATTTTAATGGAATTCCATGGATTTCCTGTTTCATATGCTTCATTTGGTAGCATTTCCTGCAATATTTGTAACTCAGAAAGCAAATATTAGACACCTCACCATGTTTCAAAGCAACTTCAAGTTTCAAACAACAATTTTTCATTTCTTCATCATCCAATGAAACCAACCGTGATGCATCAAATAAGAAGCCAAATACAGATTCAAAACTTTCCATTTGTTCAAATCTACTCTTCAATTGAGAAAGAGCCATATCAACTAAGACAGGAAAGTAATCAGTTCTAAAATCTTCTTAAGCACATTTGTTTCTTCCATCTTTTCTGTTTGATCATTCTCATGTTCACCTATATTCTCACTTTCAAGCACATTTGTCTCTTCCATATTTTCTGTTTGTTCATTCTCATGTTCACCTATATCAGTTACCTCATTTTCGTTCTCATCTATATGTTGAACTCCTTGGGTTACCTCATTTTCACCTTGATTTTCCGAAGAAACACATCTTTTGTTAAAAAATTTATCTAAAGAACCTCTTTGGGAGCTTATAAAATCTTCTTGCTGTTTTTTTCTTTTTCTTTTTTCACTACCAGAAACATATTTCTTAGGAAACATTTATAAAAAACAAAAGGAAAAATATCAATCGAACAATAGAAGTATAGAACCTGGATATGAGAAATCTAATTTGCTGTCAACGCCTCCCTCCTTGAGTGATTTGTAGGACTCCTGGCAACTTGCCTTTACTGCTCTCACAAATTGCAGTTGGAAATTCTAATAGAGAAGCCAAAACATTCATCAGAGTTAGACAATTAAACATCAAAATAGAAAACCATTACTAGATCAAAGGAACTGATGAAACCGTTTTTATGCATCAAGTTGGCAAGTTGCAGACTTGCAGGCTGCAGCAAGGAAGAAGAAAGGAATTTGAAGAATGAAGATGAAGAAAGGAAAGAAATAAGGAATCTGCCGAAGAGAAAATCCAATGCTGTCTTGAGTGTCTTCCTTCTTTTTTACTCATGCTGTTTTGTTTAATTGCACGCTTGCAGCAGCCCCTATATGCTGCCACAAGTGAACTGCCCAAGAGACATTCCCTTCACTTTTGCTGCTTAGTGCTTAGATTAAACAATTGCCCATCATTCCATCAATGCAAAATATAATTAAAAATTACACTCTTGCTTTTCCTTTTCTCATTTTCCTAACAGAAAGACTACTTTTTTTTTTTTCCGGTCTACTGCCATCAAATTTAGGCCCCCTATCTACTGCCACAAAATTTGGGCCCTGGGCTATCGCCCTGCCTGCCCTGGGCCAGGGCCGGGCCTGCAGCAACGTATGCACTACACAACTATTCCTTACTCGTGTCACTGCCAACTACGCATATGACAACTGTCAAGAAGCTGCTGGAACACTCTGGAGACTTATTGGGATAAAGAGCCACGTCAACATAGGCAAGAGAAAAAGAAAAGAAAAAAAAAAGACGCCATCTGAGGGCCAGCCAGGACGTATGCCACTAGACTATATGGTATTGGGCAAACTTCATCATTGTTGCAATCTTCAAATCTGCTGCACCAAAAATTTCAGAACTCAACTTCTTGCTACCAAAGCAATCTTAGTCGGATCACCACCCCATTCTTCAAACACAACCAATAAATTCCCACTTGGCTTCAACCACGAGCGGGGAACATGGTACCATCTCTGGGAAGGCTGGCCACAATTTGTTCGGCATTTGTTTTCAGTATAAGTTCCAGCATAATAACAAGTACCACAGGTGCCTTTTGCTGTATATGCTGGCCAATGGCGTCCGATGCTCCGACCATTAATCCACATTTGACCCTTTCCCATGCTACCCATATCTAAAGCTAATGGTGCATTTCCTGGTGGTGCATCTAAAATAGCCTTGTACCATGCAAGGGGTTGATTTTGAGCCAATAGTGATCCTTGTACCCATTCAATAGAAGAACTTCCACCCACGGTATGGAGGCTCATATCTTCACCTTTCATACCAGTCTTATAGGTCCATTGCCATCATGACATATCCCATGTTCCCGAATTCACACCCTTCAATGTGACTGGCCCTAGAACTCCGGCATTCCATGTCTCAAAGTGCACACCAACATTCGGTAGACCAACAGAAACGCTTAGTAAAGCAAGCTCGTTAATGCCAGCTCTCAGTTTCACACCCTGCTTGAATTCTAACTTGGGGAACTCCAATGTTCCATAAGCAGATCCTGATAGTTGACCATTGATGAAAACAAGCAAGGCATGCCCAGCTGAATCGACAGTGAGAATAGGGTACTGTCCGGTTCTTAGAAATTGTTCATTAGGACCTATTGTGATATTGGTCATGTACCACAAGTAGTCTGTAGCATCCCTAGTTTGACTTATTTGCTCACGAAGTCCGACCAGTGTAATTGCATTGTCATCATTAGCAGTGGCAATTTCTTCCATGTACGCCTGCCAAGAAAGGGATGCTACTGGTGTCATCTTCGTCGGCGGGCTCTGGCCAATCCTTGCAGTGTTGAAAACTTCAGTTTTGCAGTCAGGGAGAATGCTTATGGACCAAGGTGGCAGGTTATATTGCTTATTCCAAAACATCACACTCACGGAGTATTTTGTGTCGTAATTTGCAAGGAATGCAGCACAACCAGATATCGACTGGTATACATGAGCCTTTTGATTACTTCCGAGTTTTGACACTGCAGCATCAGTAGCCACTAAAGCTGACTCAGCTAATTTGATGGCTTTGTGCAGATATTTTAAATGGCTATATTTTGGTTCCCTTGGTAGTCCATATTCATCGAGAGGGGCATCATAGTCATAGCTAGTTGCGATGAAGGGACCGCCAGCAGTTCTGCCAAAATTTGTTCCTCCTTGGTACATGTAGTAATTGGCAAAAGAACCACCATTTTGTATAAACCTTGCTACTGAAAATGCCAAGTCCTGTGCAGGTCTAGTAGGAACTGCCCCACCAAATTCTGTATACCAGCCAGTCCATATTTCCGTCCAAATTTTGGGCTTATAGTTCTTGTTTGGAGTGAAGTTTTCACAGTAGAAGCCATTACAAGTATCGATGATTGGATCAGGGGCATCTTCTTGCTTGCACATAATCCATGGAACCCCAGTGTTGAGAGCCACAGCCATTTTCGCTGCCCATTGAGTATAAGATTTACCAGGTGCACCAATTTCCCACTCTACCGGTCCAAATTCATTTTCAATCTGAGACAGAATTATAGGACCTCCCTGAGTTTGGAACAACCCTTCTGCCTTCATCATATACACAATCTTCTGTGTAAATTTTTCCATTGCTGCCATGAAAGGACGATTGTCTGTTCTGAAAGCGATTCCGGGAACATATTTCAGCCAAACAGGGAATCCTCCTAAGTTCCATTCAGCACAAATATAAGGACCAATCCGAAGATGAACATATAGGCCATGAAGTTGAGCCAGCTTGATGAACTTGACCAAATCATATCTATCCTCAAAATAATATTTTCCTGGGCTAGGTTCATGCCCATTCCAGAACACATAAGTCTGCATCACATCCAAGCCTCCATCTTTAGCCTTCTGAATCAAATCCGGCCACATCTCAGGTGTGCTTCTGGGGTAGTGAATAGACCCTGAAATAAGAATCCTTCTCTTTCCATCGACTATAATAGCTCTGTGGTCATAACCCACAGAGGCTAAAGTAGAAGAGAACCATGAAACCAGAAACAGTAGCAGGAACATGTTGGCCTTGGCCCTCAACGTGTTAGAGTTCCACATTGTTTCAGAAAATCTAATCATAGCAATGAACTTTGAATTTGTTTGTTCTCACTTTGAGAGACTTGAATATTGTATATATAGGGGGATCTGGTTTTGGTTTTTGCACACACACGCTTTCCTTTTGATGCTGTTGATATTTTAAAAAGAGAGGAATGGCAGAGTTGAAGTGTATGGATTTGATGGGGTGGAGAATTGGAGAGTGGTTTGGTTTGTTGAGTTGCTACTGCATGCGTTTCTTGTTCTTTCATATCTATCTCCCTCCTATATAATGCAACCTCCCTCTTTTTTTCTCATTGCAATGGGTAACCTAAAGGCTAAAGGAAATTAAGGAATAGGAAGGTCGAGAAATCCTTTTGGGTCTGGGTTTCCCCGTTGGAATAGGCAAAATATTATTATAATTGAATTGAAATTGGGGGGTTGGGGCCGCCTTAACAGTTAAACACATGCAATGCAATAGATTGATTCAGAGGGCAATCTCAAAAGGATGTCGATCAGGATAGGTCCTTTAACATCAGATTTGGCCTCATTCTCTAGTGTAAACACGAAAATCCTGCAATGAATGAAACAAGGACACGTGTACAAAATAATATATTTTTTATTAATGAATTTGAGAGTTACAATCTCTGTAGATGCTCTTTCACAAGAATCTCCTCTGATTTGATCTCCGACGTTGATTTGATCCAAGGGTGGCGAGCACTTGATCTTGAATCGAACAGTTGTAGTGTGAACTTCTTGTTATGTTGACGATCTGAGGAAGACGATTGATCAAGGGTTGTAGAGGCTTGATCTTGATTAGATTTAGGCCATGAGTGGTGTCACGTGGTGAGCATTCTTCGGCTTTGGTAAGGGATGAACCGGCACGTGTTTTTGGTGCTTGTTGATTCTCCACTAGCTTGATGAAGAATTTGTAGAAGATTTACTTTGTTGACGATTTGTAGAAGGCGGTTGATCAAGGGATGCATAGGCTTGCTCTTGATTGGATTTGAACCACAAGCGATGTCACGTGTTGAGTGTTTTTTAGCTTAGATGGTGAATGAATAGGCACGTGTGCTTAGTTCTTGTTGATTCTCTACGAGCTTGATGAAGAAGTTGGCAGAAGCTTTGCTTTGTTGACGACTTGAAGACGACGGATGATCAAAGGCTGAAGAGGTTTGATCAAGATCAAACCTGAACCACGAGAGGTGTCACGTGGCGAGTATGGCTTTGATGGCGGATGAATCAACACGTTTGCTTGGTGCTTGTTGATTCTCCGCGAGTTTGACAAATTCTGAGCTTGCAGGTGATTTCTCTTGTTTGTCTGAAGTCGGTGAGGTGAAGAGACTGGCTATTTGGCAACTTGATGGTTCTTCACGAGCTTGGGAGACTCCTGAGCTTTGAAGAGGTTTCTTCCGTCTGCTTGCGTCCCTCTCTGTCAACGACCCCCTCAATTTATAATGCATTGATGAAATAACATTAATCACATTCCTTAATTGTGTAATTAAATCAATCAGTTTTAATTGATTGATTTAATTTTTTTATTATTTAAGATTGACATATTTGATTTGATTTAATGCCTGATTTCAATAGAATTAAACAATTTAATTTGATTGATATTTGTATTTAATACTTGATTTCAATAAGAATTAAACAATTTAATCTAAACAATATTTGTATTTAACACTTGATTTCAATTAGAATTAAACAATTTAATATGATCGATATTTGTATTTGATGCTTGATTTTCATCGAGATCAATCAGTTTAATACGATTGATCTACTTTAAGCATTGATTTGCTTTAAATGCTTAACTCGAGCAATGATCAATCAGCGATAAATTGACGCTTCCACAATTGATGCTTTTGTGTCATTCAATCGATGGATCACTTGTGTTTTGACATGTGTCATCCTCGAAGCTCACATAATTTTGGTGATGTATGAGCCACGTGTACCTTTTGTATGACCCATGTACCAACTAAGCTTGTTTAGTCAAAATTTCAAAAATTGATCGATTTATTTAATGAATTTTATTTTCATTAAATTTCTTGTGTCTACCTCTAGTTCTCATAGAAAAGAGAGGATATGGTCAGCTTTGTTATGAACTTAATGTGTTCTGTTCATCAGTTGTTGAATTTTTATTAATTGGTATATGATAATTGTGTTCTGTTCATCAGTTGTTGAATTTTTTGAAATAATATAGCAACATTTTTTTTTACTTTTAATTTGGGCATGAACTCTTGTAACTTGCAAGACACACATCTTTTCTGAAATGAGATCCATTCACTGAAACTTAAACTGATTCAGAGGGAAGTCTCTCGATCACAAATTGGATGGGTAAGTCCAATAACATCAGCTTAGCGTCAGCCTCATTCTGTTTTCCCTCGACACCTCCAGATTTCGTTTCTAGTTTACAATTCTCGTACTTGTAATCTAGTTCTCACGCTTTATTCAAAAAAAAAAATCTAGTTCTCACGCTTCAGCATTTTTTTCAAACCAGAAACTGCGAGCATTTCCCTCTATATAATGCAATCCTCCTTTTCATAGTTGAAATGGGAAACCATATTGCCCAAGCCCCAAGGGAAATATGAGGGTTGAGAAATCCACTTGGGTACTAGGTGACCTAGTACAAAAATAAGATGCAATTGATAATTAATCGGGAGAATGCTTCTCAAAATTAATATAATCAAAACAAAATTCCAATTTGATTATAATGTAAATATTGTATCGAATTGGAATCTAAGCTTCTTTTGTCAAAAGATGAACTAGGTCGTATTTGCAAAGAACTTTTGGAACTTGGGCGAGTAATAGTGATTCAAATAATAAATTTGCTTACAAAAAACCTAAACATATTGTGATATAATTATACAATCAAAGTCAAACATCATAATAGATCACAGGGTATTCAAATCACCAAGATGATGACAGCTTTCACCACACAGACAGTTGAACAAAGGCTGTCAAAGTCATCAAAGGAAAGCAACTTTTAGCAAATGGCATCTCCCTTCTGGTAGAAATAAGCTTCAGAACTGAGACTTATCGAGGCTATCAAAGTAAGGATGGTCCATTGCTTCTTTGGCTGAAATTCTCTCAGCTGGATCATATTTAAGCATTCTCTGCAAATTACAAATGCAAGACACTATCAGAGAGAATCAGAGGAAGTAATCTCATAAGCTGGATCATATTTAAACATTCTCTGCAAATTACAAATGCACGACCCATTATTAGAGACAACCAGAGAAGCAATCTCAAAAGCGTTTCCAAGCAGAAGAAACAATTCATCAACAAAACAATGTGGGTTCTGCTTTCCAAAACCAAGACAAAGTCCTATTACTCTGCAAATTGCAATAGCCAAGTCCAGGGTCAATCCAGTTACTTTTGCTGGGTTGCACTTATATAGTGTATTTTAATGTCATCTTGATAGTATTAAATATAGAAAAGTAAAGGAAAAAAAAATACCATTAATAGAAGCCATCACACAACATAACTACTCAAACTCCAAGATTTTCGAACGGATTACAAGAAACACACTTGATGAATAAATAGACGACGCATAAACAAAACAATAGAGAAGCAGGCAAGATAAATTATTCCGCACAAACTTTAACACAGAATGGACTATAATGCCTCCTTTCAAACAATAAAAAATTAAAAATGCATATTTGAATTTGATGAAAATAGGCAATGTCACCATTGTATAAAGATGCAAAATAACTAATTGCCTAAATGCATACATATTATATTCGAACAAAACAGTAATGCACTCAAGCAAATGACACAAGAAGTTGATTCTCAGAGCAGCTTCTAAAATACTTACAGATAAAAGGTCCACTCCATCAGGCCCCAAAGCAGGAACAGCACGAGCCAAGTTCTGAGGCTCCCACACTGGATAAACATGCCAATCCCGCAGAGTAGTGACACCAGCCCACTGCTTCTCAGTCGGTGTTCCTAGCAGCCTGCGCCATAGTAACAGTTTCAAGTAAATATACTTGCCTTTTCTCTGTTCAAATAGCCATAAAAATGAAAGAAAAAAAATCTAAATCGAGTGGGGACACAAAACAAACACCTGAAGATGTGTAGCAACTGCTGGAACTCAGAATCTCCAGGGAACAGCGCCTGCCTCCTTACCATTTCAGCTGCAAATTCATCAATCAAATACTAATACAATCAATAACACAACTAATCGCAAACACATTAACTCGAATCCACACAAAATCGATCAAATAGAGCATTTCAGTTGCACATTCCTGAATCAATTACTAACAAAATCACTTAAACTAATCAACTTCAATTGAACTAACTAATTGCAAAAGCATAAAGTTAAATCCACACGAAATCGAATAGAGTATGAGTGTACTGACCGAAGATGCATCCGACGGACCACATATCAACGCCGGTGGAGTAGTGAGTAGACCCGAGCAGAACCTCCGGCGCTCTATACCAAAGAGTCACAATCTCATGCGTATAGCTCTTGAGAGGCACAGTGAACGCTCGGCCCAATCCGAGATCCGCAATCTTAAGAATCCCTCTATCCTTATCCAGTAGCAGATTCTGCGGCTTCAAATCGCGGTGAAGCACGCCGTGGGAGTGGCAGTGCGCCACTCCTTTACAGAGCTGAAACAGAAAGCTCTGGACCATCGCCGGAGCCAACGCCCTCGGATTCGGTCCCTTCCGGTAGGAATCAATAAACTTCTTCAGATCGGTGTCGAGATACTCGAAGACGAGGTAGAGCACCGGCTTGCCGTCCTTCTTGTTGTCCACGTGTTCGACGCAGAGGAGGCGGACGACGTAGAGCGACTGGGACAGCATCTGGAGGAGCGAGACCTCTCGGAGGGCGGTGGGGGGCACGCCTTCTTCGTCCATCTCGAGGCGCGTCTTCTTCAGAGCGACCAATTGGCCGGTGGCTTTGTCCTTGGCCTTGTACACCTTGCCGTAGGTGCCTTCGCCGACCTTCTCCAGCTTCTCGTACTTTTCCATTTCGAAAAACCCTAGAATTTGAATTTCGGCTCCCTCTTCTTTCTTCGCTTTTCGGTTCGATCTAACCGTTTGGGTGAGTCTGTAATTTTTTTTTTGAATTTATAAAAGGGGGAGGTGGGAAGGAGCGTCCGCTGGGTCTAACGGAACGGAATGGGAAAGAGGGGGCACGTGTCGCCCGTTAAGAGTCGTGTAGCGAATTTGAAATTAGTTATTGCCTTCTTTCCCGGTTTCCCCCGTTCAAATCTGTACTATATAAACCCTAACCTCAATTTGTTTCCTTTTTTTTTTTTGGGTTTCCTTTTGTATTTGCTTCCAATTTTTTATGATCATCGCAATTCAAAAGATAGAGATACTTGGGTGCCTCATTGGGTGTTGGCCTCCGGCGGTTGCCGTTTGCGTTGGCCTCATGAGTCACTGTATCAGCTGTGGTCGTGGCATGACCTACTTATAAGTGTTTCGAAATATATGACAGATTTTTACTGTTAAATTCAGAAAATATTTTAATGGTCTTGCTATTACACCTACTGCTAAAGTTTGAAATTTTAGTTTCAGCAAAATTCATTGTTTTAAATTTATGAAAATTTTAATTTATTTCAATCAATATTGATACTTACAAAATAATTTAAATATCGCTTAGATATCAATAAAATTCTAAAGAAACATATTCTTACCGACTACCAAGATACATAAATTATTTCAAAACGATTTGTATTCAATCCAACCGGTCCAACCACCGGAAGCAATCAAATAAGTAGGCACATCACTCTTCCATTTTATCACTGTATTTTGAAATTTTTTTGGTGTAGTTTGCACCATTGGATAGATAAGAAATAGACCATCAAATTCAAGGGAAACATAACGTCTCAAGGAAAAAAAAATTAAAAAGCAAAGCAATATTTAGGCAGCTTCAATCTAAAAGACATTGTTTGTAACAAACTAGGATATTCATGTTTAGGGCAAGAAAAGCTAATTGGAAAGCAGAAAATAGCAAAAATCCATTTCCATCTCAACTGTTCTGTCATCTCCAAATCCCAGTACTCTCACAGCAGCTGTGAGCAAACATAGTTTTTCAACTTATTTAACAAAAATAAGGGAAGTCAACGCCTCTTTAAATGGGCATCTGTAACCTAACATCAAAATTTAGGAAATAATAGAGTGATAATTCTTTTCCCTACGTTGCCTTGTATTTCCTAGTTATCAACAACTTCAATGAGGGACGGCTCATAGTCAGCAGGGGCCTCAAATCCATGCAGATTGATCATAGTTGCAGCAACATTGGCAAGACCACCTCTCGGAAGATCCTTGCGGAACCGAACACCAGGTGCCAGTCCAGGGCCTCCAATAGCAATGGGAACCTTAACAAAGAAAAACAAAACCATAAATTAAAACCTGCGAAAGTGGACAGTAATTTTGATGACTGAAACTTACAAGATGCAATGTCTATAAAGATGTTTGCTGAAGCTAAAGGCCAAAACTTTCATTTCCTAAAGATTGAGCAACTTACTGGTTCAAGAGTGTGGGAGGTAAGGATTTGGATGTTGCCACTCTTGTCAAGAAGAGGTTGCCCGGTCTTATTTCTCTTCACCATATCCTCGGCATTACCATGATCAGCTGTAACAACATAAATTCCACCCACTTGCTCTACCGTATCAAGAATCATCTGCAACCAGAAAAGAGTATCTCAGTAAGAAGATACGAAAACCTTTTCAAGACAGACAGGGATTGAAAGTACAACATATGCCAAATCATGAGACTCAATAAGACAGAACTGGTTTGATCAAATAAATAAATAAATAAATAAAATTAAGACAGAACTGGTGACACTACAATAATCAGTAGGTTTCTTTTCATTTGTCAACTTGATTAAATACAAAACCATCAGATATCCATGTCAAAAATTCGTCACCATTTCTGCAAAACTAACTTCAAAGAGAATTACAAAAAACTATAGCAATCATACCTTGACAGCTTCATCAGCAGCCTTGCAAGCAACAATTGTGGCCTCAATGTCACCAGTATGCCCCACCATGTCCCCATTGGGTAGGTTAACACGTACCTAAATATAAAAGAATGTAATTATATAGCACTCTGGATAAATAAAATCTGCCAAAAATACTTGCATATCAGAAGGCTATTTTTTATTACCTGTTCAAACTTCTTGCTCAGAATAGCATCCCTTGCCTTTTCAGCAATCTCCAATGCCTTCATCTTTGGCTGGACATTGAATGAGATTCCACTATCACTTGGAATTTCCACATATTCCTCCATTTCAGGGTTAAAGCATCCAGAGCGATTCCCATTCCAGAAGAAAGTAACATGGCCAAATTTTACAGTCTCACTGTGCATACAAAAAACAAGAGAAAGTAAAGAAAAGGGTCAAATGAGTAGGAAGCCTAAAATTCAAAGAGGAAGGAAGAGTTCAAATAAGAGCAAATTTGTTAAATTTTATTTTACCGAAACTAAATTTTGTTAGAGTAAAAACAAGCTTCAAGAAAAATAAAATAAATTTGATAAACACAGAATGACACATTGACTGTCAAATCCTTCCAATGCCAATATGTGACTTGTCCCAAACCCAAAACCAAACTGTCACAATAGAGATGACAAAACACACATTTACATTGGAGGGAAAGAGAAGTCCTACAATGCTTTGCAGAAAGTAGTGACAATAACCAACTCAGTACTTGAAACTCACCTGCACGCAAAAGTACGGACACCGTTGTAAGTTAGATATTCCCCGGATGTTCTATCAATCTCTGGGGGATCTACAAGGTAACGGGTTGGAAGCTTCAGCTCACCATCGTACTGAAGCATACCAGCATAACGAATTTTAGGAACTCGAACTCTATCAAATTTATCAAAATCTGCATACTCAAATGCCTTTGCAGCCATGACCATACGATCTGCTCGGAAGTTGAATGTTACAACAGCATCACCATCAACTATTGGGCCCACAGGCTTTCCACTGTCATCAACAATAACAAAAGGAGGTAGATACTGGTCATTGGCCTTTGGTTCTGCTCTCAATGTCTTGATTGCTTCAACAGCATTCTTAAATTTATAGGGCGCTTCACCAAGAACTTGGGCATCCCATCCTCGTTTTACAACTGACCAGTCATTCTGTACAATACAAAACATGAATCATATAAACATACTTTATTGTATGGTTAAATTCATAAGGTCAACTTCACAACCATATCAAGTACAAATATTTGAGTATGAATCTTTCATCCATAGGGTCGACTAAACAATTAATGATCCACATGATGTGGAAGGGTAGCCAACATGTAAAGAAGACCTGGAATTGTAATCCAGGTGCTACTGCAAATGGGGGACCAAAAAATAAAACAAAGATGGCGGCTACAATTAATACTTCAGCTACACATAATCCCATTGAGGGATGGAATAGAATAATTAGCTACCAGAGAAGTTCATTACCGTTCCACTCTTAGGAGATTGGAGGCACAATTTTTCTATACATGATTCACCAAATCGATCTCATAGGAGGTTATTTGGTCGTAAATGTGAATGAATAATATCCATATTATTCATTCACATGAACTAAAAACAGGTTCAATGGACAGATAGATAGTTCAGTGGACAAGTAATGATCATGGGAAACACACACAAAAAGCAATAAATCGATTATAGACATAATAAGGATTTTGATCATATAAAATCAGGTTCAAAAAACTAATTTACCGTTCCGCACGTAATATGAAAACAACTGATCCAAACAAAGGAAATTGATCCAATCATGCATGTTGAAAGACAATAATAGTTGCACTCTATTCCATACCTCATAACGATCCATGGTGACGTACATGCGACCTCCACCAGATGCAATCTGTGCATCTACACCCTTCTCACGTAACTTTGCAAGGTCCTCTTCAAGTGTTTCAGCAAATTTCACACTTGAGCCATCCAGAACATCACGGCCATCAGTAAGAACATGAAGACGGATCCTCTTAGCACCATGCTCAACAGCTCCTTTAAGCAACAACTACACCAACAAAAGAAAACCAATTTCAAAACAAACTCAAAATTTGAAAACCCAATCAAAACAATGGTAAACAAACAGCAGCACTGAGCTTATATACCCAACCTGAACTTGATCGAGCCGAGAATGGACTCCGCCATCACTCAACAGCCCAATGAGATGCAAAGTTCCGGTCTCAAACACTTCCTTGATGTACTTGAAGCCTTCTCCTTTATAAATCTTTCCCGATTCAAGAGCTGAATCCACAAGCTTTGCACTAGATTCATTCAAAAACAAACAAAACTATCAGTATCCATTAATCTCCAATAGCTACAAACAACAACAAACCCGAAAACGAGTGCTGTTACAACTCACCCCTGTGCAAAAATACGGCCAGCGCCAAGAGCGTTGTGACCGACCTCACTGTTGCCCATATCATCCTCTGTAGGAAGCCCCACAGCAGTTCCATGAGCTCTCACTAATCTCCACTTGTCCGGCACACCCTATCATCACATCATCAAAACACACACACTCAATACACATCGAAAATCCAATCATCACCATCCAAATTCCAAGACCAGATCCGATCTTAGCAAAAACAAAGCAAACCATACATTCTTAAGCGAATCCATGGTGGGAGTCTCCGCCACGTGGATACAGTTATACTGATCGGGCTTGGCCTCGCCCCAACCGTCCAACACGATCAGAGCAATGACCTTCCCCTTCGGCAGCTTCGGGTGATCCGCCAATTTCCATGAGCCTCCGGCGCTGCCCATTTTTTCCTTTCTCTCACTCTCTAAACCCAAACAAAAAATGAATTCTATAAGCCGCAAGATTTTTCAATACCAACAAAGAAATCACTATCGGATATTAATAAATCGAAGCAAAATATCGGAGACCAGAAATAAACAAGGAGAGCACGAACCTCACAAAATCGCAACAATGGCGGAAGTAAAGCGAACAGTGATGTGCGGAAGAGAAGCGTCGAGATAGAGAGAGAGAGAAAGAATCAAACACTCTAAACCACCACTATATATAAAAATAAACTCGTAAAACCCAGAGGATGGTAAACCGGAGAATCTACGCCGTTGATTTGGGTTCGGTTTGATTTGGCGTGGGGAAAAAGAACTACTGCCTGATATTCTAATTCGGTGGATAATGGTGTATGGTATTAGAGCGAGATTCTTCCATCTGGACCGTTGACGTGTCGGGGGGGAGAAATGGATGGTTGAGGAGAAAATGAGGGTCACGTGACGTCAAAAACAGCGGCGTGGTAATGCACGTGATGGCTTCAACTAGAAAACTTTTCCAGAGGGCCAAAGCGGCGTTCTGTACCTACCGTATTGGCTTTCCTGTGTTTCCCTTCTTTTTACTTTCTTGGGAGAGAAAGTTGGTTTGAATAACGTGGCCGCCAAGATCGAATATTCCACAATATGCTATTTTCCTTTTCTGGTAATCTGGATATTTCAGATATTACGGCCAACAAAAATTTTGTTCCGAAAATACTCCTAACGAAGTTTGTATAAATTTGGTCTCTATGCATTTTGGTCAAATTTCACTTTTGCTTCATGGCTTACTATTTAGGTCTAACGATTCTACAAGTTGGAGCTTCAATGCAGGATTTAATTTTGTTCAGAAGTTTTTCTTGATGAATTTCTTCAAAAAATATTTAACAAGATCACATTGTATAATTTCTATTTTTATAATTTTTAATATTTCGATTAATCATCTAAAACAAGTAGAATACCGCAAACAACTACGGACACACTAACATATGATATACGACTATATTTTAATGAAACTTAATTTATTAACGAAAATAAAAGTTTTTAATGAACAACAAGCTGCTAGCACTTCCGCTACATTATATTTGATGAAATCGCATGCATCCTAATTTTCTATGGATTTGACCCTTTCTGTTGCCTTCTACAGTTCTACGTGCCTAAATTTAATAACTAATCAAGTCACCTATAATTAAAAAATAATAATTTTATAATGTTGAGGTCGTTTTCTGGGTTTTGAATTACATTTTAGTAAATGAGTCAAATGACTAGTGAAGGGCATGCGTGCATGTTGTTTAAGAGATGAGATTCAACTGCTCATATTGTTTAAATAGCTACTTAGAACTTGAAAAGCTAATTTCTTCAACAATAGGAAGTCAGAATCATAATTTCCCTTTATATTTTATGAGTTGGAACGAACAATATTATGCATGCTTTGATCTTAAGTGGGAAAATGCACCTAAATGATCTCATTCCAAATATCTTAAACAATTAGATGTTTAAATATGCATTTTTATGTTTTTGTTTTTTTTTGACAAAGAATATGCATTTTTTTGTTGAACTGAAGATTAACAAATCATTTTTATGACAAAAGCATGCCCAGAAAGCAAATGGGAGGAAAAAATGCTAGGCGGCCTAGGTTTTGTAGCCAAAATTATTTTATCCTAATATATCTTCACATAAAATATATATTTGGACCGACCAACTCAAACTATTATTTTTTATTTTTTCTGGTAAGTACTAAAACTATTATACTATATGAAAAATACTAACAACTTTCTCATTTCACTATTAAGTTGTCTTCATTAATTTCTTTATTATCTAATGGAAGTTATGTATTTGTCCAATCTATAACGTGCATTTTATAAGTCACCCTTTAAAGAGTATCTCTACAAAAAAAATCATCTAAGTTGGAGATCATTTGATTATTGAATTGATTTCGATCAAATTTTGGTTTCGATAATATGGGACTCTATGTATGATGAAAATGAAGGGATAAATTGAAAAGGACAAGAAGAGCCTGATGATAGCATTCCTCACATAATTAGCAAAAGTTTTTCTTTTATTCTACCGGTTTACCTAATTTAATCGAAAGTGTTTAAGGAAGGTGATATTATGTAAGCTCAACCTAGGTATACCTATAACCACGTGGTGTGGTGTGCTGGTCGAGCGGCCTAGTTTGGAACCCCCAGCTCTAGCGTTCGATTCTTAGCTTCATCCCGTGGCCAGCAGATTTGAGGGACCTTTGTTTGTTAACACGAGGGTTCGTGCGTCTGCGGTGCAATGATTAGTCTGACAAAACTGGGATACACTGCATGAAGGTGCGTGTGTGGTTCATTGACGTCTTCCTAGGAATGGCAAAAATCCCCAACGGGGCGGAGCTCCATTGGATACCCGCCCCTAATGTGGGGAGAATTCGGGGACAAATGAGGAATGGGGACTGGGATGGGGACGGGGAATCCCCAATATATTTTTATTGGGGATTGGGGCGGGGATGGGGATGATATTGTGATCCCCATCCCCAACCCGCCCCATTACCATCCCTACATCTTCCCCCTAAAAAAAAACCTGGGTATACCTATATCAATTTGGTCTTGCATTCGTCGATTAGTTCCATTTATTAGCTTATTAAGGGGCATTTCTGTGGGATTGGCTTCACAAACTTCGTTGTCTAACTGGTCTTCTTTAGGGGCTAATGATCAACGGCTCATAATATATATGCATGCACCTAATGATCTCATTCCCAAGAATTATAAACAATTAATAATAATATGTAAACTGTTCAAGTAAATCCCTATTTGTGTGTCTGGCTCAAACTCTAGGTTACTTAACCTAGTGGTAATAGGGTTACAATTAGAGAGAATATCTTAGAGATATCCATTCATTGTATGATTACATTTCCTTGTACAATTCAGATTCTATGCATTATAATTCTCTATATAAATAGACTCCTATTATCATTGAGAACACACAACAATTCTCTCTAAAATATTGTTTCCCTAAAACACGTTATCACCACGAAGAACTAACCCTGAAACCCTAAAAATGGTAGCCTTCAAAACCTCGCAGCATCCCCGCAGCTGCCCCTGCATCGCAACTCATCGCTAACCCTACCTGGTTAGCCTCGCTGCCCTTGCAAGACCAGCGAACGCTCGCCTGCTCTCATGCTCGTGACATCGCGACCTCGTGATATCCCCGCAGCATCCTCGCAGCCTCGCAACATCCCCGCAGCATCCTCGCAACCTCGCGACATCTCTGCAGCATCATCGCGCCCTCGCGACACCTCGGGACCTCGCTGCATCCCCGCAGCATCCTCGCTGCCCTGCGACATCTCTGCAGCATCCTCGCGCCCCCGTGACTCTTCGCGACATCTCCGCAACATCCTTGCGGCATCTCCGCAGCATCCTCGAGACCTCGCGAATCTGCGACCACGCTACCTCGACTCCGCAAACCCGCGCCCTCGCGACTCCGCGAACCTGCTGCCTCGCTACTCTACGAACCTGCGACTCCGCGACCCCTGCGACCACGTTGCAATCCTACAAGTCTGCTCGCTTACACTAGGACTGAAGCTCGTCTCCAAATCCTACGACGATGACCAAATACATTCTGCAATCTTAAGAGGTAAACTTTTCTAAAAGTTCCCGTTTTTTGAAGTTTTTATTATTTTCTCTTTTTCTTCTCGGGGACTTGCAACCTCCCTTCTTCTACCCCCCTTTCTTCTTCATAGGGGAGACCAAATAGCCGAACTGTGGGGGTTCGTGTTTACTCAAAGCTTAGAGCTTGTAGAGTCCTCCAAACGTAGAGTTTGTTGAGAAGAAAAACGATCGACCACATACGTCATTGTTTCGATCTAATCCAAAACCCCTTTTAGAATCAGATTTTCTTGGAAGCGACTACGTTCAGAAATTTTATATGTTTTTGTGGTAGCCTTTTATGCTCCGAAACTAACCCTAATTTCTTGTTCTCTTTCAGGATGAGTAACCTGAACAAATTGGACTTTGCTCCATTGGGAACAACTGGCTCTAGATATCACAGGTGGGTTCGTGATGTCCGCCAGCATCTCAAGGCCGATGGAATCCTAGATATGATTCTCGAGCCTAGCCAGGACGTGTTAACTGTTGAGCAAGCTCAAGCTTTATAAGCAAATAGAGCAGCCTTAGAGGCAAATAAGGCGAAAGTCATCATCCTAATGACCTGTCATATGGATGATTCGCTCCAATACGAGTGTATGAATGAAGAAGACCCCAGAAGGCTGTGGGTCTCACTTGAAGAAAGATTTGGCAACGTCCATGACTCCATGCTTCCTGACCTAGAAGTGAGATGGTATAAACTCCGCTTCTGTGATTTCAAGTCAGTTCTTGACTACAACTCGGAATCACTTCGCATTAAATCCTTAATGGAATTATGTGGTAAAGAAATCACAAATGCGATGTTGATTGAGAAGACTCTCTCTGCCTTTCTCGTCTCTGCATTGATGGTTGATAAGAACTATCTAATCGATGTTACTGCAAGACGGATCACAAGATTTCATGAGCTCATGAGAGCTATCAATGTCGCTGAAAAGCATGACAACATCCTTGTGAAGAACTATAATTCGAGATCCGTAGGAATAGAGCATATTCCGGAATCCAATTATAGTCGCACCCCAAAAAGAGGGCGCTAAGAGCGAAACCCTAATCTTAGGGATACATTTGGACGTTCTGGTTCATATAATTGCTCTACTTGGGAAGGTAACCGCCAAAATAGGCGAACAATGAACCAAAGAGGTCAACTTGGAAAGAAAGAGGGAGGCAACGCCTCTGGCCATGTTGGTGGCACCACCAATACTAAGAGCCATCTAAATGACGCTTTCAAAGCGCCTCAATCAATGGAGTTTGAGCAAAGAGATGTATGTTCTCGATGTGGAGTGTCTGATCATTGGGCACACATTTGTAGAGCTCGTGAATAAATTGTCACCGCCTACAAAGCATATTGTGAAGCAATAGAAGCTCACTATGTGGAACAAGAAGATCAAGAAGATGATCTAGAGTGAAGGGTTGAAGACTACAAATCTGGCTGGGATCAATAGATCGCCAATTCTGTTTAAGTCTTTATTTTTCCAAGAGATGTAATAGGCAATTGCCATATATTTTTGTAGTAAATGTCAATGGTTTAGGTTTTCTTCAAAGTAGGCTTACCCAAAGTAAGTGTGATGTCTAGGAAAGTTCTGAGATTAGTGGTAGTTAAGCGAGCCTTACTCCACCGACATCTCTCTACTCACCTGGTCACATTTATTTTGGAATTATCGAAAGAAGTTAGACGACTACCATTGTTTTGCATTAGCTAGCATTTTGGATTAGATTTTCTTTAGTCAAAGAGACAATGATGTAACTTCGTTGGCTTATGAATAAAATTTCGAGTTCTTCTCATGATGACTCAATCTTGATTCTGAGCATATTACTTTTATGACTACGATGGCTGGGTCTCATCAATATTAATTCAAGGACATGGAATAGCCCAAGTTTCCCCTGCCAAATGGCACCTTGATTACTGTCGCAAAAACTCTCTACGCTCCTGGGGCAAATCTCACCTATGAATTGCCAACGGATTCCATGCGAAAACACATGTAGAGAATGAAAATGAGTTCCTTCGCAATACCTCTAATGATTGCGAACAAATGCGCATGTTAGAGAAGTTTATGTGTCTCTCTAGTGGACTTTATGTTACTATTCGAGCTATTAAATCCAATAAAGTTATAAGAGAAGATCTCTTAGATTTAGACACATATTGGCTTTGTCACAACAGGATAGGTCATGATATGATAATCCGTCTACTAAAGACTTCACATGGATATCTTTTCTATCGAGCGAAATGAAGCATAAATCAAAATTTGATCTCTGGACTTAGTGTGACCGACACTGCTGCCTAGGGCACCGCCTCAGTCCACCACCAGCCTAGGGCTGGCACAGTCCCTATCCATGACACCATGGATAGCGTCCATCATGGTGATGGCGCCCCAGGTGATGCTGCAATCACCAACTTGCTTCAAATAGTGTTTCAGACGCTCAGGCCCAACCAAAATTCTCATTAGTTGCTTCTAAAGATTCTCGCTCGTTTTACAAAAGTTGTTCCTTAGGAAAATTATGACTGAGACAGTCCTATGAAAATGATATGAAAATACTCATTTTGTTCTCACATAGAATCCGTGGGGATTATGTGGACTGATTCAACCAACTTGCGAACGTTTAAATATCTCATGATGTTGGTTGACACGCAAACACGCTGGTCACATGTTGTGCCATTGTCCACTTGTAATGCTGCTTATTCTACACTCCTAGCACATACCATATGACAACAGGCTCACTCCCCGGATCATCCTATTCAGTTAATTGGATTTGCCATTGCTAGAGAGTTTACATCGAAGACTTTTGATGGTTATTGCATTGGGACTGATGTTGGACATCATATTCCCATGAACACACCCAAATGGTCTCACGAAAATGACTACGATGGTAGCTCGAACATTGGTAATGCGCACCAATCTCCTTATTTCCGCTTGGGGTGATGCAATATCGCATGCAACTATGCTAATTCGTCTACAACCTACCGCCACTCAATGTATATTTGCGTTACAGCTATTGACTTGGTACAAGTATTTTGCACTTATGCACATTTGAGTGAGCCTTTTATGTCCCCATTGCGCCGCCACAGCGCTCTATAATGGGTCCTTACAGACAAATGGGCAACTACGTTGGATTTAAGACTCCAACAATCGTCCGCCACTTAATGCCCTTGCAAGGCGATCTCATTACCGCTAGATGTGCGGGTTGTCACTTTGATGAGACAGTCTTCCAGTCGTTAGGGGGAGATAAGAACATGGAAGTTCAGCAAAAACGAGAGAAATTGTCGTGGTCTATCCCCACTATGTCTCATCTCAATCCATGTTAAAGTGACGAGATCACACAAATATGCTGCAAACAAGCATGCAAGGAAGGACGTCCCTACGAGAGGACGTAGCGCCACCCTACATGGAGATAGGCATGGTGCCAACACCAAAGAGAATGACACTCTGGCGTTACAGGTCATGGCACCAGCTAGGATGCGTGGGAGGCCCATGGGTTCGAAAGACACTTTGGCACATTCCAATCATTTGATCATCAAGACTCAAAATCCGTCTCATGAGAATTTTCTTGGTTAGGGTTATCGTTGGGGGACGCCTAACGTTAGAACCTATTCCTGAGAATATAGAGCTCTATGAAAATTACACTAGTGTACATGAGACGTGTGATAGAAACTCCATCATAATTGATGAAGTAGTTGCGCATTTCATTGCGCATGAGTTTGTTGAGTCCGATGATATCGAACCACACTTCGTTGATGAATGAATGCCAACGTAGAGAGATTTGGCCTAAATGGAAAGATGCGATCCAGGTTAAGATGGATTCTCTAACGATGAGGAAGGTTTTCGAGCTAGTGATGCCAACACCTCCTAACATAAAATATGTTGACAAATGGGTCTTCGTTAGAAAGCGTAGTGAGAAAAATAGATGGTAATCTCGCCTTATGGGGCAAGACTTCTCATAAAACGCCCTAGAATCGACTACGATGAGACATATTCTCTAGTAATGGATGTCATTGCACTCCACTACCCTGTCAATTTGGTAGTTTCCGAATAACTGAACATGCAGCTTACAAATGTGGTCACTACATATCTCTACATGGATCTAGATATGGAATATACATGAAGGTTCATGGTGAACTTCATTTACCCAAGTCAAGTGGCTCTAGACCACGTAGCGCATTTACAAAGAGGTTGAAATGCTCGCTAAAATGACTACTTGATTGCGAAGGGATATGCCCACGCGTTTCCATAATAAGTTTTGGATTCCATCGCGGTTCATGTTGGACATAATCTTCATTAGAAGCCCTTAAAGAGTTAAGGGAAACCGCTGAACACTTCAAATCCGAGTCTGAGATGAAGGATTTTAGGAGAACACGATTATGCCTTGGTTTGGAACTTGAGCATCTTGTTGATAGATGCTTAGGCATTTTGATAAAGTCAAACCTTCAAGCACCCCCATGATCGTCCTTAGTTTTGATCCTGAAAATGATCATCTTCGTCTGAAGGATGATGACGAAGATGTGCTAGAGGCAGAAGTGCCTTACTTGAGTACAATAGGCGCATTATTGTACTTAGCTCAATGCACAAGACCAGACATCTCATTTGCAGTAAACTTGTTAGCTAAGATATAGCTCTGCACCAACGCGACGTCATTTGATTGGTGTAAAAGATAATTTTCGGTACTTGAGATGTACGATTGATATGGGCTTGTTCTATCCTTACAGAGAGATGATGGATTCAGATCCATCACACACCAAGAACGCCACCAACACTGGCCTGCGTCCACTATCCCCATCCCAAAACGACATAAGTGTTTTGGAAGGTTTTGCTGATGTTGGGTATCTCTCTGACTCATACAAAGGTCATTCCCAAACTGGTTAAGTGTTCACCATGGGAAAATACCGTGATATCTTAGAGGTCTACAGAACAGACCTTAATCGCTATATCTTCGAATAATGCAGAGATTCTTGCTCTTCACGAAGTGGTTTGTGAATGTATGTGGATTGGATCCATAATTACACATGTTCGAACAATTGTGGTTTGAAGTCTACCACATATGAGCCTACGAGCATTTAGGATAATGCTGCTTGCTTTGAACAAATGAAGCAAATGGTACATCAAAAGCGACAACACCAAGTATAATCAGCAATAAGAAACTCTCCTTAAGATCAAAGTGAACTAGGTTCGATTTGAGGACAGTATGGCAGACTTACTCACTAAGTCATTGCCTAAATTCCACTTTCGAGAAACATGTTAGTAGCATCGTTCGCAGAAGTTATTCAAACTCCAATGATCGTAGTCGTCAGGGGGAGATGCAGACATCAGGGGGAGGTGTCTACATGTATGGTCTCGAAACGTGAAGGGTGTGTTGTGCTTTTTTCCCCTTTCGACCGAAGTTATTTTTGTCCCACTGGGTTTTTGTTACTCGGCAAATTAAGTTTTTAATGAGGCAACGAGAGGAGCATCGCGTTTGGGCGACATAAGAGGGAGTGTTCAAGTAAATCCCTATTTGTCTGTCTGGCCCAAACTCTAAGTTACTTGACCTAATGGTAATAGGGTTATAATTAGAGAGAATCTCGGAGAATATCTTAGAGATATCCATTCATTGTATGATTACTTTTCCTTGTACAATTCAGATTCTATGCATTGTAATCCTCTATATAAAGATGCCCCTATTATCAATAAGAACACACATCAATTCTCTCTAAAACATCGTTTCCCTAAAACATAAACATGTATTTAAGTATTTTTGTTCTCTACCGAAGATTATTAACAATCCATTTTGATGACAAAAGCATTCCCAGAAAGCAAAGGGGAGGAAAAATTGGTTCAACTGTACAATGCTAGCTAGGTGGCTTTGAACTTGGTTGCAACTTGCAACTGTCCAGGCCCCTGAAGTAGCTAGTTCTAGATGGTTGAAACTTGAAACAACTTATGCAGGAATTCAGGATGCATGAATGTACATGTTCCATTGCTAATTGATTTCTGATTGCTATATATGTATTACCATTTGGCGATCGATGTGCTTGATTGGAGCAAGTTTACAGTAGATATTGCCCCAAAGAGAATACTGGAAATCAAGATGGTATTGAAAGCTGTATCGCGCATATAGACACCTAAAATTACAGAAGAGGGTGATGCAAATGAGAAGGGCTTCTGAGCTGCACCGGCCTGCTAAGCCTTTTGAGGAAGGCGTTTGATGTATTTCATATTGTTGCTTCACTCAATATGGCTAATATAAGGAGGCTTAACGCTATATTTCCAGGAGTAAGTTACTTGAGCATGAAGGAGTTAATCACCTGCCGTTTCAGTAGTGCGTATACCCAACAATTTCTTCACCACTAATGCAATTTCAATTGGCAAACTGAATATTTCAACAGCTGAGATTCTGAAAGCTATGAATCAATATAGTAAAGCTATGAAGAATAATGATCAATGATGAAAGAACAAATAAACATTACAACAGCTACAAGGCAAATACATAAATAAATACATGCATCTGCACAGAAAATCAAAAGGATGTTCAATCCTGTTGATATAATTTCCATTACAGATTGACAAATATTCTTATTGGTCGATTTATTCGCCAAGATGATCAACATACACCCTCTCACAGCTCTATGAGCGTCTCACAAAGAGATAAGAAACTGAGACGAGGGTCATTTAATGCACAATATCTTCGGTCATGCCTGCAGGCACGGTTCTACCCCGCTGGGATTAAGTTTACGGTGTCCACTTTCATCACTAAGAATTGGCATTATTTGGTATCGACACAGCAGACAGGTGTGACCAGTCTTCACCCACCGAACAGAGCAATGTCCATGAAAATAATGTAAGCAGGGCAGATGAGTAATCAGTTCATCATCACCACCTCCTTCTATTGCTTTGCCATCTCCATAGTCCATACTACAGTGAGAGACGTATAGGAAAGTACACTTGAACATTTGGAGGTGGTTAAGGTCATGAATCATGTTCAACTTGTTGTAGATTCTTTATCTTTCGAGTTACCACCATTAAATATTCTATTATCTATAATTGATTGGCCAACTCCTGATGGCTCTGTACTGGTTCTCGTCGTCCATTACGACACCTGTGAATCATCTACACAAGCAAAAATGCAAAATGCACAATCAATTCTGTACATTCAACTAGCTCTTCAGCAACATCCTCAGTCAAACTTAAATACCCTCGGTCTGAGCCCAAACCATGAGGCCCATCATTAATTGTCTATTGTACTTGTTTAGAGTTGACAAAATAATTTAAAAGTCTGGTTGGATCATTCTCGAGTACTCCCGCTCTGGTCAAGAGAAATTGGGTATCGGACAATGAAATCTCTAATTTTTTATTTTTAAATTTGAGAAGTGTTAGAAATGATACGGTGATTCTTTTTATATGCTCATAAATACACACAATGCTCGAGATCAATTTTTATTGATTAATTTTGATACTTGTGATTGTCATGTATTTGATATAAAATAGATGGTGATATAGTTTTGTACGGTAATTTCTCTATTACGTTTGGTACTTATATTTGTTATGCTTATTTCTGATGGAATAAGATTATTAACATCATAATCGTCAGAGATGAAAAATAGATGTGCACTAGTCGAGATTAGAATGAACATGTGTATGTTTGGAAATGGGGAATATGTTTTCGGGGAGTTTGGGGCATATTCCCTGTTAAGGAGAAGAAAGAGAAATCTCTGAATTGTATTAACTGGGATTGGGATGGAGATGGAGATAGAGAATGAAGCCGCTAATGAGGATGGGATTGTAGTCTCTATCCTCGACCTACCCCGTTCTCCTCCATACTTCTTGTTTGCAAAAGGAGGGTCGAATGCAGTCCAAGAGAAGTTGTACGTTGGATCAGTATAGGGAAGCCTAACAAAACCAAACAATGAAATGTAATAAACCCTAGCTAGGCTTCCCAACATTCGATCATCTATCAACACATCTTCGATTGTTGATCCACCACTCATAGTCGCAATCATTCCAAAACTCATCCAGTGACGTTTAACAGAGAAGGCCGTTCCGATAGAGCAACCTCTCAACCACCAACCCCTGAATATCGTTTGGCTGCAGTCATGAACTCCACCCTATGACAAATGCTCATATATGATCAGCACTCAATACTCACTAGCAAGGCCTAAGATAAAGCTTTCTCACTAGATGGAACCATCATCCATGCCACCCAACACGAAGTTCACGAACTCCTCCTCGAACATCAGTCTCTCCACCAAGGCCATATGAACCATAGTTAGACAGAACAATATGAGAATGAAATTGTTTTGTCAACATAACATGCAACCTCATTGATGTACTCCTATACTACGTCTTTTATTTTTTGTTGGATTAATGTCTAGGCCCAACTACACGTACTATATATTTCTCTGTTGTCAAATATATTTTCTCGATCTGTTGAGCAATAGTGTTAGGTATTGTTCTTCCGGCCGGTTTCAACCATTTCAGACATTGTTAATCCATGATAGTTTGAATTGTTTATATAGCGTACCTTTGCAGTACCATTAACTACCGAATATTTCCAGTGTATACAATTGGGCAATTAGCTAGAGATGGACACCTTCATAGGTTATACTTTATAGTAGTTCAGGTTGTTTAACACTTTGATGGGATCTATTCCTATTTTATTATAATTAATTACCAAGATTAGATCGGAATAATTTTTTTTTATAAGTAGTTGAACTAAATCTCTAACAATCTTTGATCATAGATCCCATTATAGTTTTGAAGATTCAATTAACAATCCCATGAACCATCCATTATTTAAAAGACCAACAAAATTCCAGTACGAACTTTTTCATTATATACCAAATTTCAACGTTGAACAACTCTTTGAACTGAAAAACTTAAACTACGAACTTGAAGTCTATACCCACTTGATATGGAACGAAAGAGTTTGTTGCTTTTTCTCAACTGGACATAAATATATACATCCCCACTTGAAGCCTGGTTTTTTATATAAAAGGAAAAAACCAAGCAGCTTCATTGATTTTTCCGGAAATTTTTTTTTAAAAGAGAGAGAGAGAGAGAGAAGAAAAAACAGAAGCGTATGTGGGGAAGACTGAGGACACACAATTCAAGATCATGAAAATGAAAGAGAAGGAAAAAGATGTGAATCCACCAAGGGGAAAATGGTGGTTGAGACTCAAATATCTAACGTCTAGAAGACGACGACGAGCTGTACATCTGGTCAAGGAGGATGACAAACGCCATGGCCACTGACGTGTCGAGATCGGGCTGTACGACGAGGCGGAAGACGTCGACTCCCAACGCCACTCCGCCCACCGCCGCTTCCTTCCTCTTGATCTCCGCCACCTTCCTTCTCTTTCCGTCGTACACGGCGCAGCACCTCTGCGCGTACGACCCTTCTACCTGGTACAGCACCGACTTCTTGTTGTTCACTTGCGCCAAGTACTTGTTGTTTAGCATGTTCACGTTCTTCCTCACGCAGAACCGCGGATTCTCCTCCGTCTCTCCGTCGTAAACCATCCAGTTATCCCCAAAGCTCAGCCTCTGATTAAACATAACACAATAACGTTTCTTTTAATAACGATAAATGTTATATTGTTAGATTGTCGAACATAAAATATGGCATGATAGATATGTAATAAGAGAACATATGTATACCTTGCGGCGGATGGTGAGGAGAGGCTTGCCGTAGGCGTCCATGAGGACGATCTCGCCTTTACGGCCGGACAAGTAGTTGTCGACCCTGAAGACGAGATTTCCCTTGGTGTCAAACACCGTAAACCCGTTGCAATTCAACAGCAACGACTTCTTCCACACCGTCAGCACTGTGGCCTCTTCGGATCCTGAAACCCTCAGCTTCTGCTCAGCCTCGTAGGCGGAGACATTGGCCGTGGCTGCTGCAGCACCATTTGGGTATACTTTTGTCATCACAAAGCTTGAAAGTTTGGAAATGTTAAGAGTGGTATCTAGTGATGAGTTTTTGAAGGTGTTGATGGAATAAGTTACACACATGTAGGTAGGAGTATATATATGGAGGAGATGGATTCGGAGTTGAATTTAGGGTAAGTGGGTATGGGTCAGGGTCTGGGTTTTGCGTGGTCCAGAATGAATAAGAGTGTAAAACAATTAAGGGTTGAAGAACTTGGAGGAGATCGATGGCTCAAGAAGAGAGCATCATAATTATTATTAAACTAATGAGATAGAAAGTCATACCGGCGAGTGCGCCACCAGTTCTCTGACGTCGTACACGTAATGATGATTAAGAAATGGACGGAAAGGGAAACAAGATTAACATGATAGGTTGGCTGTGCACCGTCCGATGCAATATGATAAGGATCGAATATTTTTACAATTAGGTCTATCTTTACTTCTAATCCAATGCAAAATGATTTCGATTAATTAACTAGGGCTTAAAGTTTGAGTAAGAAATAAGTGAAATAACCACCGTACGTGATTGAGTTGGTAAGAACCACAAAGTGTGGAATTCTTAAATTTAGGTTTGAATCTCACTGATGTTTATTAGAGTTAAATTTCAATTTATTATTTGTGATCTGGAAAATGACGCGTTCATTATTAATGATATTTCAAAAACAAAAAAAATCAAAATGATTCTAATATATAATTTTTTTTTGTTGACACTAAATGACATAAAAAAGTTATCAAAATTAGTTAAATTCTCTCATAGAGATTGATTATGAAGATTTTTCGAGAGTTTTTTTTTTTTTTTGATACAGTGTAATTTTTGAATACAAGTTAAAACAAAAATGTTTACTTAGAAGCAGGAAACTTGTACTGCCAAATCAAAGGGTACCAGATATATATTCAAAATCATCTCGTCTTTATACAAAGCAACACACCATAAGTTAATTAAAGATTTAAATCTTGTGGCTGAGGACCGATTTGTGGTAATGAAGAGGGATAGGTGTCACATAGTGCCATCATTTCCACAAGATATTTCCTAGGCTTGTTCATTTGTAAATTGTCATCTTTGATTAAGTTTAATTCCCTCTTAAATCTTAATGGAGGTAATTAGTTTAATTAGATGATAGGGATGCCATTGGTTAGGGCGGTTTGGGAGACCTTTTTGAGTGATTTAAGAAGTGGAAGACTTCGGACTTTTTCTGCCATTGGAATTATTTGTTTATTATTTTGAATAGGTACAGATAATATTGAAAAAAAATTGGAGATTCAATAGACAATTTGATAATGTCATATTTAGGTTTGTATGTATAGAGGTCAGAATCTAAATCTCTCCATGCTAAACGTTCGATGGTCCCGAAATTTTATTTGAAAGAGAAAAGAAAATCTAATATGCTTCCAGATGGCTTCGTTGTTTTCTTCACGGAGTTTGTCCTGCCTAGCTCCTTCAGACTATTCCAGTCTAGTCCTAGTCTAGATGAATGATAGAGGATAGAAACAAGTTAAGGCTGAAAACAAATGAAGAAGAGTTTGATAAAAGCCGTTTGTATACAGTTTCGTGTCTATCTTGTTATATAATATAAGAAATAAATAAGGTTATGATTATATAATTGTGTACAATGATTAGGAAAAACTTCTTAACAACTACACGAATGTTACTCATTTTACTTAAGAATATGACTTTGCATTGTAAAACATAATATGTAATACAATTCTAAAGATGTTGGTGAAGGCAAAATGTTTGATGAAATATTTCAAAAAGACTAAAACTATTAATCAAACAAGAAAACTAAGTTATAGTTTATGCTTCTATATATCTAATTTGACTTCTAACAATTTAATTTTATTATCATCCTATAAATCATGCCTAATGCCGCATATATTCCCAATTACCCCGGGAATTGTACTACTTTGAGTTTGGTTGAAATAACCACATTGAAGAGTAGATGAAAAGACTATGCAGCATGTGACATGTCTCTTCAATTTCCATTAACAAGTCTTTGCAAAGCTGGAAATTTGCATTGGTCCTCATCACACTCGTAGAGTACGGGGACCCTTAGCATGTTCCGTGGACCGACCTGAAATCCCCTCCAAAAAGTGGCCTACCAAATTTTTCCAAAACAAATTTCATTCCATTCATTACGAAATGGAACAGTGACACCCTCACCACCAGAACCAGATCACTAGCTAATAGCTGGATATGATATATGTGAAGATACGCAGATATAGAAGCATTACATTCCTTACGAAAACAAACAGTGACACCCACACTAGATCACTTGGCTAGCATATATGCAAAGATTCAGTGATCCACAAGTAATACCACACCATATGAAAAATTGAAAAGCATAGTGACGCCTTCACTGCATCATCAGTTGCGATATCTATATTGGAGGCCACAGATTTAAGAGTAGCGAACGTTGATTCTCCATCATGCAGTTTGATAAATAGAATCGTTTTCTTTTTTCCTTTCACTGCAAAGACATGTTTGTAAAAAATGTTAAAATGGAGTCAAACTATAGAGCAATTTGCTTGATGTCAAGTATGAGACAGTTTTAGCCGCCGGGAAATAAAAACTACTCCCGAACTTTTATTTTATAATGAGTTAAGAATCACCATCTGCTTGTATTTTGAGATTCCTTTTTCAGAAGAAGGAAACAAGGGATTCCTTTTCTAGAAGCAAGCAACAATCCTTGCCACAGAGCCAGAGCTTCAATGACAGGCACACTAGGAACTTTTATCTTTGGTGCAGCAAGGATAGATGCACCATTATGATCTCGGATAATAAAATCAAGAGTAGCACTAATAATAGCGCGCAATATAATCTAGATGATGGAACATTTTTACTATTTGTTTTGTATACCACTCGTTTTTTTTTTAGATAAACATAGGAGTAGCTGGGAGCACATGAGTGACATGACTAAACCTCCATTGATATATAGTTTATTAAATAAGAAAAGAAAAATAATACAACCAACTAAGAATGGACATAAGACCTAACTTTTCAAAAAAAAAAAAAAAACGAGAATAACTATACTAATAATAAATAAATAAAAGACAAACATATATACTACACTAACGAAAGCTGAAATTAAGAAGCCGAAAACGTAAATACTTGGCACGATTAAAATTTATGGACATCTGATATATATACTGATTTAGAATCGTCCCCACGTCCTAAAGATTATACGATGAAGTTATAGCGCAGTCATGTCCTAACATCAGTCCCACAGTTTCGAGAACTTACGTGAATTATTGGATTCGACTTTCGTCTCAAAGAAGCCGAAAACGTGTCACAGAAAGTGAAAATTCGAACTCTGCTGGTCTACTTGGTAATCGTATGAACAGCGTGAACCACAGGCCAAACAGTAACTGGCTGTGGGGTTCATTACTCGACAGTAGAAACGTGTTCACAACGAGCACTTGATTTTTCTACTCAAGAAATGAGTGCTATGGATAGAAAGCCAAAAAGGTATAATGTAGGTGGAGCCTGGGAGGCGGACGCAAGTTCATCCTGAAAGAGACTTGCACAGGAGTCGTGGGAGCCAGGGTTAAAAGACCCCCCCAAATTCCAATTCCAGTTTTACATTCCAATTCCCACTCCCAACAACTCTCACCATCTCGCTTGCTTTACTTTACTGACCTAGACATGAATCAATTCCATTCAAATTCGATTCCCAATTCAGCTGAACAACCAACGAGCATTACCCTTCTTCTGTTTCAAAGCAACTTTTCAGCCGCTCTTTTTTTCCATGTGTATACACTACGTACATTATATATAGAACACCTTTTCTATATTCCTATAGTTATACGCCCATGAATAATTACTTGAACACTGTCCCAAAATGCGCTGTCTCACCGCATACCGTGTGAGGATAGATTCTAGAGAGAGTCTTGCGTGGGGCAGTCGCAAGGACACGTGGTGGGGATGATCAATCACTGTCTAGTAGAGGGGTGTTTTGGATATTGCTATTGAGGTAGCAGGGGCAATTTCAGAAAACACGTGGTGGGGATGACCAATCACTGTCTAGTAGAGGGGTGTTTCAGATATTGCACTTGAGGTAGCAGGGGCAATTTCAGAAAAGATGAAAATTTTTCTTTATTCTGATTGTGTGACCCTAAAGCCACGTGGTGGGGAAACCCCCACCTAAGAATTTCTCTAAATTCTATATGCGGTGACCAAGTCTAAGACGTGTGGCTAACGAGTAATTATGTTGTACTATAAGTTAATTGTACACATTTATGTGTCTATTTTTCCTGTCACGAGTTAGGTAGCACGATGAGAGACAGCTATACTGTTCTAGCGAGCCCTTGATTTCTACAACGATGCCGAATTCCGAACGTTCACCTGTCATGTATCATAAATGCTCGCTAGACTGTCTCATAATTCTAGGCCATTTTCAGTTTAAGGTCAATGGAAGAACCCAAAGAAAAATAGATCTCTGGTTGTATTTGTCAAAGGCCCCTATTGTCACAATAATAATAGTAGTAGTACTATTTGACGGTAACATGTGCACCACAGAAAAAGAAATCGGGAATTTTATACCCTTTGTGTTACTGGAGAAGAGTCACCAGGGAAAAATATCTAGCCGGCCATATACCATCTAGTCAGAACTGCCTCGTTTTCCATATGGTTCCAAAATTGCCGTACATGGTTGAGCCGACTATACAGAACATAGCCACAACGTGCAGCTAAACTGAAACCGACAACGATCCGGGAAAAAGCTTATAGCAAAGGAGTCAAAAGATAAACAGAAGACAATGTCAGATTTCATTCTCCTAGGAGCGACTATAAGGGTCTTTCTTTCTTAAGCCTAATGAGTTACTTTCAGTCCATTGCTGTGAAATGTGAAAGGAAATGACTACCAATAACCAAAGAAATTGCCATCTACACATTCCTAAACAGTTTTAGCACTGTTAACATCTATATACTAGAAAACTTCGAGCACAAACACGCACACAAAATTACACGAGCGGCATAGCCAGCCTTGGACTCACACACTCCTAACCAGTTAGCACTGTCAACATCTATATACAAGAAAACTTAGAGCACAAACACGCACTAGACTCGCACACAAAACTACACGCGCAGCGTGGCGGGCCTTGGACTCACACACACAAGTATACCACTTCCTGCATAGGTGAGAACTTGAACACAAGTATAGGAATCGCTCTTTAATAGCTCTTCAAAGCTTATTTTAAGTACTCTCTTCCCTTTCCCTTTTAATCTCAATCCTGAGATTAGAGAAAGTATTTTCCATCATGGTTAACTAGTCCCAATTCAAAAAAAAAAGAAAAGAAAAAAAAAGAAGCAAAGTAGGAGTAGGACCATATATTCTTAAGACTTTGAATGAAGATCAAATACAAACATATTGGTCAATATGTTCCAACAACCAAACCAACAACAAGATCAAGTGAAAAACGTAACCAAGCCAACAACATTAACAAGATCAAGTGAAAAACGTAACCAAGCCAACAACATTGAAGAGATAGTGAGCCAGCCAGATAGATTCAAAATAAGCGTATCGCATCTTCTGAAGTTTGACTGGGCATGAACAAGACAACTCTTAAAAAAAAAGTTTCTTATAACTTGGAAAATTGATTTTCGTTAGCATAAAGATTGGTACTCAGTGTAGTTCAATCAAGCAATAACAGTCATAATACAAAGTACTATCCCTACTATGTCATGCACACCACTATATCAATAACCACCATAGTTTAATCCCATCATTTCATCCTCAAGTAGAATTCCTTGTGATATACATTATGCGGAACAAAGACAAAATATCTTCAAGTTGAATGATCCTCCTCATAATACTAGGCTGATTTGAAGTGTGTAGCAATGGAGGTTAGCCTATAGTGCAAAAACTTCAGCTTGGAAGATCCTCCTCAAATCTATGCTGATTTGAAGTCTATGGCAATGGAGGTTAAGCTAAAATGTGCTCTATGTTTTGTCGAGTTTCTGACACCTTAAGTATACATGAACAAGATACAGCTTCTTTAGAAACATATTCAGACTAAGAGAGTTTGTAAGGAAGCATCTATATTTACAAAAGCTGGCATACTTGACACTGCCAAATACTAACTGATAAGCATAAAATGTACATCAATCAACATAGATGAGGTGAAGAGTTATATTTTCTTTTTCTGGTCTGTAGTGAAAAACAATCTTGAGAAGGATAATCGTAGGGAATATATACAAACAGACATCTTGAAAATTTCAAAATCAGAGGTAATCATGTCGCAGGAAATTGTAGTAGGGCATTAAACAACAAAAAGAAATACCATATGTACAGGGGCTAACATTTGAATTGGAACACTAAGACATCAAAGGTAAGACCATAATAGGCAAGAATGAGAAAAAACATAAGCACCTGGAGCTCAAGAGAAGACAATTCCCCAATGGTGCAAAACTGAAAAGCATACTATATCCAATCATTCCAAAAGAATTCAGGAATTACTTCTTAGAATGTGCATACTACCTATGCCTATTAAAGTATTAATCAACTGATCATAGACTGAACAGATTTAAATATCCAAAACAAAATGAGACACCAAGCTTAAATTTAGGCTGGCAATACATTTCAATACAAGAATTAAAGGCATCAGCTATTCATATAATCTCAGCATTACAAAAAGAGAAGATGATTTGGAATCAACTATAAATTAAAATTAAAGTGAATTCAGACCTACACGAGTTCAATATATGCCATGGGTGCATTGTCCCCTCGCCTCGGAAGTGTTCTGATAATTCTAGTATAACCACCATTTCTTTCCCCATATCTCTCTGGTACCTCGGCAAACAAGGCATGGACAATTTGCTTCTCATAAATGAATCCAAGAGCCTGCCTCCTCTTATGAAGAGACCCTTCTTTGGCTAATGTGATCATCTTGTCAACATACTTCCTCATGGCGCTTGCCCTTGCTCGAGTGGTTTTGATGCGGCCATGCTTAAGGAGCTGAGTAGTGAGGCCTCGGAGAAGCGCCTTCCTTTGGTCGGGAGGCCTGTTGAGCTTAGGCACTTTCCTTCCATGTCTCATTGCATAAACGCGGCCTCCATTATCAATAATGGTAAAGTTTTGTTCAAAACTCGTGTTGTCTGCGAGAAGACAAATAAAAGAGTTCAAGGTCTTGCATTATTAGTGACATAGACACCAAACAATGGAAAAGTGTCGCAAAGTTTATGATATAGAGGTTATTCTTGCAGACATCTCAGAATAAATCATCTCAGCATGAACCAACTAACAAGCTACACAAAACAAACAATGGAAGTACACAGGCATTTGGGTTTTAATGTCTAAATGAATATAACACAAAAAGGATGTTACTTTGCAAGTATATCACGTATTACTGAATGCTGAAATGAAAATTGAGCTGAAATAATGCTAAAAGATACATAATTTCATTAGCAGTAATGCACCCAATTGCCTCCACCTCCATTATTATGTGCTAAAATGAAAACTGAGCTGAAATAATACCAAAAGATACATAATTTCATTAACATTACTACACCCAATTGCCTCCACCTCCATCGTTACTCCTTTACTTCATCACTAACAGAGAATTTAACAGCAGAAGTAAATGAAATGAGATGGGAAAACAGAGAGCAGTACCTGAGAGGCCGAGAGGGTTGAAGGGAGAGAGACCCGTGAAGGACCCAAAATACTTCTGGGGTTTAGGGACAGACGGACTGAGGCTCAGGCTCAGGCTCAGGCGCAGACCTCGATGCCCACAATGTGTTGAAGACGAAGAAGAAGCAGCAACCGTAGACGGTGATGGAAGTGCTGACCTCAGCGACGCCATGCTCCATCTACTCCCAGCATCCACTGTTCCGGTTGCTGTTGCCAATGCCATTGTCATCGCCATTACCAAATCATACACTCTTTGCTTCTCTGCTTCGGCTTCTTCTTCTTCTTTGTTTCTCGGTCCTTATCTATGAGCCATGAATTTGATGGGGTTCTGGATAAGGGCATATTGGCTAGGAAAATGTGTAAAGTGGAACTGAGGCAGGCCTGGTCTTTAGGCCCAATGTCATTGTTTCGCTTTGGGCTGCCCAATGAAAAATCTGACAGGCTTGTAAATGAGCTAACAGAGAGGCAAATATTAAGCTGATCAATCCAAGAGACTTACTCATCTGAGAGACAACTTTTAAGAGATTGTTGGAGATAAATGAATCTAACGGATGAAAACAAAATGCACAGTTTAAAATTGTTATAATTTTAGCTCATAAATATATGTAGTTGAGATGGATTTGTCCTTCACAGTCCCTAACAACCATTCCTTAGATAAGTAATCTCATATCTTCTTTAACGAGCTTAAGCAACCTTAAATAATTTTTTCAAGGCTCAACTCAGACTCGGCTCGACTTCATTGATTACTTTCAGTTTTATCAAACTTAGTTTCACTCGACTCTATTGTCGAACTAGCTCAAATTTCAGCTACGCACACTTGTTTCAGTCTGATTTGACTCAATTGTATGAAGATACACGAGTTGGTTTATAAAAATACGACATAAAAGAGCCACAATTATCACATTTACAGGTGTAAAATTAAGTTCACACTTGGGCAACATGTTTTGTGGCATTGATGATCAGTCTGGGTTTTGGCCATGGTTTGAACAACAACAATTCAATTGATGATCAGCAGTCAACCCCAATTCTGTGCCAACTAATTCTGTCCCATCAATTGAATCCCAACCAATCCCATAAAGAAATTTATCAACCACCAAAATGGCAAAACCTATAAGGATGGGTAAAGAACTTAACAAAGACCAAAGAAAAAAATTTGAACAGAAGTGGAACTAGAGTTGAAGTGAAATGAAGAAAGATACAAATTTGGTTCAGAAGAAAGACGTGGAGGTTGAAGATTAGAAGGGAGAGAAAAATACCTTCATTGGTGGAGAGGATGCTGTCGCGCATGTGTGTTTTGATTTTTAAGTGTCAATCACTATGTGACACTATTCGAGACCATTAAATATTACTTTTACACGTGTCATTACATTGTTGAAAATTTAGGTAGGTTAGGCAAAGTAAGAGGTTAGGAGAGGATCCTTTCTCAATCTTATATCTTCTTTAACGAGCTCAAGCAATGTTAAATAATTTGTTCAAGGCTTGGCTCAGCTTCATTGATTACTTTCAATTTCATCAAACTTAGTTCAGCTCGACTCTATTGTTGCACTAGCTCAAATTTCAGCTACGCACACTTGTTTCAGTCTGATTTGACTCAATTGTATGAAGATACGCGAGTTGGTTTATAAAAATACGACATAAACTAGCCATATTTATCACATTTACCGGTATAAAATTAAGTTCACGCTAAATTAATTTCTTTTAACACAAACTAAATGAGCCGAAATTTTTTTTTCTTCTTTGATTGAGATCACATGGTATCCTCAAATGTTTTATAGGCCCAGAGACCAATCCGAAGGGTCCTGTCAAAACGCTTATTTCTTATGATTAGCAGAAATAGATTGAGATTTAAATGCGCCGAACTTAGTATAATCTAAGCCGTTTTAATACGTTATATATCTCTATTTGGTATTAAATAAAGTGAAAATTACATACTTCGATGAAGGAGCAGAGGTCCCCACAGTGACTGTAGCAACAGCGAAGAGGACGGAGGGGAAAGAGATCCACAGCCACAGCTCCATCACTCTCAAAGCTTACCTCTCACAGAGTTTAAGGAGAGAAGAGAGAGAGAGAGAGAGAGAGAGAGAGAGAGAGGAGGAACAGTTCAGAGCAGCGACACTTGGAAAAGACAATACGGCTCCCTCTTCTCCGTTCGAGGATCACTGCAAGGTTCCCTTTCTCTCTTTCGCTTTAACCAAAAGCGGATACTTTTTAAGTGAAGTTCATAATTGTGTTCGTTAGTTTAAATAATAATTAGTTGCTTAATTAAGTAACAGTGTGTGTGTGGGAGAGAGAGAGAGAGAGATAAAAAGCTGAGCAAAAGTTGAAACGAGGTGGAGAAAAGCCATCGAAGAATGAGAGTAGTCTGCGCTGCCACTCAGTCTTACCTGCTCAACTTGCTCACCAACGACCCTCAGTTTCTTCTTCAACTACCAGTAACGGTAATTTAACGGCCAGATGGGGAACTGCGGAACTAGGGAGGAAGCTGCTGTGGTGAATGCTCAAGGTGGGTGCATCAAAAGCCCAGATCTTTGTTAGTTACAATTGGTGGTGTACGTTGTGGGGGGTTTTTGAGCTAGCTAATAATAATTTTTTTTTTCTTTCTAAAGATTGGATTTTTGATGATTGGATTGGATTGGATTGGATTATACAGTAGTTCAGCAGCTGAGCTCGTTGCCGTCGTCGTCGGTGAAGAGCGACAAGATTAAGCAGCAGAATCACAGCCGTTCGATTTCAGATCTGAGCGATCCTTCCACTCCACGCAACTTCGAGGACGCGCGCAAGAATGCCGTGCTCTACACGCACGTCATCGCCTTCACGCTCTTCGAGCTCGAGACCATCACCAAGAGCTTCCGGTCCGACTACATCTTGGGCGAGGGAGGCTTCGGCACCGTGTACAAGGGCTACATTGACGAGAATGTCCGGGTGGGGCTCAAATCTCTGCCGGTGGCGGTCAAGGTGCTCAACAAAGAGGGCCTTCAGGGCCACCGGGAGTGGCTGACCGAGGTCAACTTCCTCGGCCAGCTCCGCCACCCTAATCTCGTCAAATTGATCGGGTATTGCTGTGAGGACGATCACAGATTGCTTGTGTATGAGTTCATGTTCCGAGGGAGCCTTGAAAATCACTTGTTCCGCAGTATGTTGCAAAATTAGTTTTCGAATTATGCTAGCTACCTACCTACCTACTTAATTTGCTATCCCGTTTCCGTTTCTGTTTACCGCCCTAATCCAAAATGTTTCGGGGATCATTTTTAGAGGCGACTGTTCCGTTGTCGTGGTCCAGAAGAATGCTGATTGCTCTCGGAGCTGCCAAGGGACTTGCTTTTCTTCACAATGCGGAAAGGCCGGTCATCTATAGAGACTTCAAAACTTCTAATATCTTGTTGGACTCTGTAAGTAGTGCTGTTCTTCAAAGTTTTATCATAATTTTGTTCTCGACATGCAGACTCATTTTTCATCAAAATTCCTGCTGTTCTTTGCAGGATTATACTGCAAAGCTATCTGATTTCGGGCTCGCTAAAGCTGGACCCCAAGGGGATGAGACCCATGTGTCAACTAGAGTGATGGGTACCTATGGCTATGCAGCCCCCGAGTATGTAATGACTGGTATGACTTACTTTCCTCGATCTATATAGGATTTGCTCCACTTGCATCCATTTGATTGATACAGTAGTTGGAGTTACTCTTTTTAACTTAAAAGCTTTGTTGAGCGGGAAACAAATCTACGCTTTTGTCTTGTATGGAGGAACCAATTAATTCCACTAAATTCTAGAATTTGACTGCTTCCTATTTAATAAAAGAATTCGAATATCTGTACCAGTTAGGTGCTTAAGTTGTGAGGATTGTGATATTTCGTGTCACTGGTTTTAGCATCATTTGAGGAACGCTCTATCATAATCAACTTCTTGTGTTCGATCTCTGCCTCACACATGTTTGCTAAGATTGAGTCTACTGATTTGGTTTGTTTTGAAACCGTCTTTCTTCCTTTTACTGGTTAGACTTTTAGAATAGGAAGGCTTGCACCGGGTCTGGTACTACCAAAGCAGGGTCTTGGGAGCATAGAGCTAGAGCATATATGGAGCAGTCTTGATGAACATGAGTCAAGTGTGCTTGATGGCTCAAGAGGGTTTCACCATTATACAAGTGGATTGTATTTTAGGCTATAATTAACCTCTTTCACGAGTACATATGCTGAATAAAGTAAATACCATATGAGTCATCAGTAGAATGCATAAAGATAAATACTTTTTCTTGATATTTTACTTGAGCTTCTATTGCAACGGGAAATTGACTTCACAGATACTTAGCAGCTGCAATGGACTTTTTGTTCCAACTTTTTAGTGCTGACCATAAAATAGATTCAAAGGCTTAGGTCATACTCTTTGATTTATGAGTGATACTATATGTATGTAAAATCCATCTGTTGTGATCAAGTGTCCTATCAGTTGATGATTAGTACTACTAAATTCCAAATACTTGTAATTGCATTTTACTATTGAAGTGACGAATGATACTCTTCCATTGATTGAAATTTTCAGTGTTGCTCTGTTTATCTACCCCTTTCTCTTTTCCGTAACTCATAGATCAGAAGTAATTCCTCCAATAGTCCTCTCTTTTAGTTAAAAGTATAGACAAGTGAAGTAACGCTGAAATATGCTGCATTGTGTCTAGTTTTTTTGCTTGTATTGTAGCAGCTAGTCCTATTTTGCATGCATCAATGCTTTTCTTCCGCTTTTCTGAATGAAATCTATATGAATGAACAGGCCACCTGACGGCCAGGAGTGATGTATACAGCTTTGGAGTCGTTCTTCTTGAGCTTCTGACAGGAAGGAAATCGGTTGACAAGACAAGACCAAGCAAGGAGCAGAACTTGGTAGATTGGGCACGACCAAAACTGAATGACAAGAGAAAGTTGCTACAAATAATCGACCCTAGGTTGGATCAGTACTCAACCAGGGCAGCACAGAAAGCTTGCAGCCTGGCATACTATTGCCTCAGCCAAAACCCCAAAGCAAGGCCCTTAATGAGTGATGTAGTAGAGACTTTGGAACCGCTACAAACTTGTAACGATCCAAGTGAATCATCCTTGGGCGGACCATTTGCCATGAGCAGACTTCCTGATTATCGAATGCGTCAAAGGTTTTCTAACAACGTAGGTCCAGGTGCTATTTGTCGATCTCCAAACCCAAATATATCTCCTGGAGGTCCTGCAGCATGCAGAGTTAGATGAGAATGTATCTTTTATGTATACTTGTTTGTATGCTATCTTCCCCAACCTTTTTTGCAATGACAACTTTTCTTATATTATGGGTGCATATGTCTCATTGGTTTTGGTTTCATAGTGTTCCTCTAGTCAATAACTTTGGTTTTCTGAGTGTGCTTGTATTCAGGTTTTGGCAAACTCATGTGCCAATGAAAATTGCTATCTGAAAAACCCCATCTTAACATCTAGTTACAGAGCCGCCATTGTTAGTGTTTCCATTCACCTATATATTTCCAAAGCTTGGATCACACCACATTCTGATATTCACCCTCAAAGTGCTTAGCCTCGCTTGCATGAGAGTGGCCGGCTTGTGCATTTAGCCATACTTCACATAGGCTAGGCATCGTTAACCTGCTTGCATATGAACTGCTAGCCTTGTTTTTATAGGCACCGTTAGCCTCCCTTCTACGGGTGACTGATAGACACGAGACATTGGCCTCACTTGTCATGAACATCGTCATATTACTTACCATCGACATCGTTAACCTCACTTACATAGACACCATTCACTTTTAACCGCCTGCATCCAAGTTTCAAAGGGAATTGACAAGAATAGCTTACGATTGGTAAATAATGTGGCTCAAAACTACATGCCTATTAACCTTTTGAACCCATAAATACAATCGGCCGGGTCGGGTACTCTTGTCTCAAACATGATTAGCCTACCCTGGAAGTAACCCAGATTCCATTTTAAATAAGTCATTTTCTAAACCAGGCAAATATAAGAAAATAAACCAGGCAAATATAAGAAAATCTGTCAGAGCCAAAATAAAATATCCATTCATTGACCCCCTTCCCTCTTCATCAAATCTCTTCCACTCTACTTTCAACCACACAAAATCTCCATTCCTAATAACTGCTTTCTTCTCCGTCTCTCTGGAGTAGTGTAGATACTTTACACCATTTGTGTCTGCATATAGGTTTTGCTAAGGTTGCAAAACATGAATGACTACGATTTCATGATCCGTAGCACCATCAAATCAGTTGTAGCCATAGTCCTCTTCATGGCGCTATTGACCATGAGTAGTAGCACTACTACTTCTGCAGGTGAGCAAAATTCGGAACCGTATTTTACTCTCTACTGTATATTATTGCCACAGACACAAAACCATTAACAGCACTTTGATCATGTCACTGTTTCAGTATCTCATGATGTTCTCGAGTTTATTCCAATGAAGAATTCAATGGAGTTTCAAGTATTGGACGTTGTTAGAGCTCACGATGAAGCACGAAGACGGAGGCTGGAGCCCTACCAACTATGCTTGGTTTGCAAGTGCTGCGCCGGCACAACATGCTCCACCATGCCTTGCTGTTTCGGCATAGACTGCCAGCTTCCCGGGAAGCCCTTTGGGGTTTGCGCCTTTGTTCCAAAGATCTGCAACTGTACCAACTGTACAAGTAGTAGTAGTACTCCTTGAAGTCATGTCACGTCTGGTCGTCTGTTAGATCCATCTTCCTCTTCGATTTCGATCTTGGAGAAGGTGAAAGGAAGACGAAGAAGACTAACAGAATTTGAAAACTATTGGGTAGAGCCGATCGAGCTGGTGGGCTTTAGCTAGAATACAAATGATGACAACCTTGCAGTGTCAGAGATTAGTAGTAGTACCATAGAGAAAATATTCGATGTTTTACAAATCTTTTGGGGCGTCCTTCGTCTTGTATAAAAGTATTGTTCACATCACGTGGGATACTGTATATTGCTGGAAATTATGTACATGCAACCTCACTATATCATACTAGTTGATCTTGAATAATGTTGGTTGTTCAACAGATCAAATGAAGTTATTGATTTAATTAAGTAATGGCTTATAGCTCAACAAGTTGCTTATTTGTTAATTGATTTGATTTTTATTGTATATGAATTTGTTAGAGGTCATGTAAATAAATTTGAGGTCCTAGCTAGTTTCATATGTGGGCGCAACCCTTCAATATCTTCATAGGTTGTATCGATGTATTTGCTCAGCGGCCATTAAACAACTCTAACATGGTGTGACCTATGTATCTACACGTACTACTAATAAATTCGTTGATAACTCTAATTAAGTAGCATCTAAATCATAGCTATTGAGGGTGTGATTTTATTAATATCCAAAACCAACAAATTCTAACCCTAAATCGCTCAGAATGAAGTTTGTGGTCGGCTTGATCCACTAATTCGATATTGACTCTCTTAACACTATTTTTAGTGTGTCCTTCCGTGTCATTTATGATTGTGTTGAAGTCTAAATTAAAGGGGTGTGGTGGTTGTGGGGGCCCGGTGGTGGTGGTGAAGGAAGGACTTGTCTTGTCTGCTAGAATATGACATTTTATAATGTGTTTGGATTTTTCTCACAGCCGTCTGATATAGTTTTAAAGGCAAGATGATGCCACATCAAGAAGCATCAAGAAGTCACTTTAAGTTTATCCCTTCTAGTTTTTTTTCTAGCAAATTATAATTCTAGCAGAGAAGCCAAATCCGTGAAGGAATTATCAAGTGTTATCTACTGAGGCTGATGAGACTTATTTATTAAATAGGTAATACATGTCATGTCATGTGTTGAAGGAAATCAGCTATTAGTGTGCCTTATCAAACTATGAGTAGCAATAGGAGAGAAGGTTCTAGATTTCCCAATCCTACACGGATTGATATTCCTTGTAACATTAGATTATGCACTTTGTAATCCCTATATATAGGGCTCCTATTCTCTATAATGAAATACACTTCTCTCATCAATCTCTCTCAATACCAATATACTTAAACACGTTATCAGCACGACTCTAACCACAAAACAGCAGAAAACCAAAACTCATTCACAAAGCAGCTCCTAGCCCGAGCTAGCCGAGCCTTCGCTGCAGCCCGCGCGCCCGTGCGCTTGCAATCCTTGCACAGCAGCCCCTGCTGCCCCCTTCCTGCAGCCCTGCGTTCCAGCCTGCTGCCATCGAAGCATCACTGCTGCGCAAACAAGCCAACGCACACCCACTGCATCTTTTTCCCGTTCCTGTGCACATCCGTCTTCTTGCAAGCCTCGAAACGTCTAGTTCGGAAGCTCAGATCGAAAAACTTTCTTCATCAAAGTTGTTCGTCTCTGTCTCTTCCATCTAACCTCAGAATTTCAGCCTTATCGGAGTTATATTGAGATCTGTACACCAATCGAAGTACAAGCTGTTCAGAACAGAATCTGCTCCGAATTTTCAACAAGTAAGTATTCAAAAGAGTAAGTTTTGAAGTTCCTATAATTCGAAATTTAAATATTTCTTCTTTTCTCGGGGACTTGAAAACCTCCCTTCTTCTACATCCCACCTTTCTTATAACGTGGGTTCGATTCTTGAAAAGCGGAATCGTGGGGATTCACGCAATTAACGAACTAAGAGCGTTCGTAAGACTTCGGACTAAGAGCGTCCGTAAGCATCGATTTAACGAACTAAGAGCGTTCGTATGCTACGGACTAAGAGCGTTCGTGAGCATAGATTTTGACCATTTAAACATCATTGTTTCGGTCTAATCCAAATATTCTTGGAAATTGATTTCTTGGTAGCATTAAGGCTCAGAAATCTTATATTAGTTTTCGTGGAAGCATTGACTCCGAAACTAATACGTTCTTGCTTTCCTTTCAGGATGTAAGACTTGAACGAGCTCGATTTTACTCCATTGGATTCAACTGGCACAGGATATTTATTTGCCTACAATCCAAGAGCCCTGTTCTAAAGGAACCGCTCAAGACTCACAAACTGAGATAGAAAATTCCAGGGCATTTACCTTGATGAAGCGCCACATGAAGATGGCCCTCCAGTTTGAGTACATGAATGAGGATAACGCTAACAACCTTTGGGTTGCGCCTAGTGAACGTTTTAGTAACATTCACAACTTTCCGAACATAGAAGCACGATGGAATAATATCTGCTTCACTATAACTTTGAAAGAGTTATGAAATATTGTTCGGAGGCTCTCTGCATCATATTATTTATGCATGCTTGTGGAAAAACACAAAATAACAAATTGATTGAGAAAACCCTAACATGACCATAGGAGTCATGACGTTGAGGGTATAGGGTTGGACACCATGGCGCCATTTTTTGGCCATGATTGCACTATTCCAACGCCATTGGTTCTAGGGACCATATGTATTGTGTCAATACACCTCAATCAAGAGAGCATCCTCTTCATGGTATTTATGGAGTACTTGATCAATGGTAATCAAGATATCGAGCTATAAAAGACTTTAAATCTGGCGATGAAGATAGAATGCCGCAGATTTTTATTTAGAATAGTCTTTTAATTTCCAAGAATTATGTAATGGCAATTATGCCTTAATCAATAAAATGACTTATTGGATTATCTCTTTTCCTCTAGGCGTACTCAATTAAGTATGATGTCTAGGAAAGTAATTGAGATTAGTGGTACTTAAGAGAGCTTTGCTCCACTGACATCTCTCTCTACTTCCCTGGTCATATTTAATTGGAATTACCGAACGAATTGAGTGACTACAATTTGTCTAATGTTTGATTTTTCTTTGGATTAGATTATGGTCACGAAACTTTGATGTAATCATTGGCTATTATTAATAAAGTATCGATTTATTTTATCTCATGTCATGGACATATTTTTCGAACTTTATTACTTCAAATATATAAGAGCCAATGGTTTTCATGTGGAAACACATTGTGAGAATGGACAAGAGTTCCTTTGCATCACCTCTAATGACTACGGACATAAACGAGTCTTAGAGAAACTTATGTGTCGCTCTAGTGGGTTGTATGCAACCACTATTCGAGTCATTGAATCCAACCATGTCATGAGAGATGATTTATGGGATTCCGACACATATAGGCTTTGGCACGACCGTCTAGGACACCTAGGTCGTGATATGATGATCCGTATATTAAAGACTTCACACGGACATCCATTCTTCAGAACGAAGAGAAGTAAAAACCAAAAATTGGTTCGAGGAGATGCACCTGCGCCTCACGGCGCCAAGACTGTGCAAGACCGGCCACTTAGGGCCGGCGCCGTCTACCCCCTACGGCAACAACATGGCATTGACGCCATGGATCATTGTTTGATTCCTCCTTCTACTTCTAAAGTCAATTGTGACTTCATGGCTAAACCAAAATCCTCATTGGTTGTCTCTAAAGCCCATCATTCGTTCTGCAAAGCCTGCTCTTTAGCAAAGTTAGGATCGAGACCATCCTATGCAAAGGACACCAAAGAAAATATACCATTCTTGCAAAGAATCCAAGGTGATATTTGTGGACCTATTCAACCACCATGCGGACCATTTAGATATTTTATGGTGTTGGTTGATGCATCGACACGCTGGTCACATGTCATGCTATTGTCCACAAGGAACGCTGCATTTGCTAAACTCCTAGCACAAATAATTAAGTTAAGGGCTCACCACCCTGATCATCCTATTAAGTCTATAAGATTAGACAATGCTGGAGAGTTTACATCAAAGACTTTTGATGATTATTGCATGTCCATTGGGATTGATGTTGAACATCCTGTTCCTCATGTTCACACCCAAAATGGTCTCGCAGAAGCCGCCATTAAACGACTACAAATGGTCGCTAGGGCATTGGTAATGCGCACCAATCTCCCTATTTCTGCTTGGGGCTATGCAATTTTGCATGCAGCTGTGCTTCTTCGTCTGAGGCCCACTGCCACTCAACCCTTTTCTGCGTCCCAGATGGTGACTGGGTATGAGCCTAATGTCTCACACTTATGCATATTTGGGTGTGCAGTTTATGTGCCTATTGCGCCGCCACAGCGCACCAAAATGGGTCCTCAACGACGATTAGGCATTTATGTTGGATATGATTCTCCAACTATTATCCGCTACATAGAACCCTTGACAGGCGATCTCTTTACCGCAAGATTTGCGGATTGTCACTTCGATGAGACAGTCTTCCCGTCGTTAGGGGGAGATAAGAACATCAATGTTCAACAGGAACGACCGGAATTATCGTGGTCTGTCCTCACTCTGTCTCATCTTGATCCCCGAACCGCACAGTCAGAAATTGAAGTGCGGAGAATTCTCGATCTTCAGAACGTAGCATAATCGATGCCTGATGCGTTTTCTAATACCGCTAAAGTGACGAGATCACACATACCTGCTGCAAACGTGCCTGCAAGGATTGATGTCCCTAAAAGTAGAGGACATGACGCCAACTCAAGAATGCATGAGCATGGCGCCAACGTCCCATCTCTCAATGATGGTGACGTTGTGGCTAGGCCCACGGCTCCTGCCAGGAAGCGCGGGAGGCCCATAGGTTCGATGGATTCTCGCCCAAGAAAGAAAGCGAGTTCGGCACAAAATAATCCATTAATCATCGATATAAATAATCCATCTCATGAGAATATTCCGGATTATGGTTATGTCCAAGAGACATCATTGGGGGACGCTCCAATGTCAGAACCAACTCCAGAGAATAGAGAGATCTCCATAAATTACACTAGTGTACATGAGATGATGGATAGAAATTCTATGGCAATTGATGATGCATTTGCATATCATATTGCGAAAGGGATTATAGAATATGATGATATCGAACCTCGCTCTGTTGAAGAATGTCAACGAAGATCAGATTGGCCTAAATGGAAAGATGCGATCCAGGTTGAATTGGATTCACTAACAAAGAGACAGGTATTTGGGCCTGTAACGCAGACACCCCCAAGTGTAAAGCCTGTTGGCCATAAATGGGTCTTTGTTAGAAAGCGTAATGAGAAAAATGAGGTGGTAAGATATAAAGCCCGCCTTGTGGCGCAAGGTTTCTCACAACGCCCTGGAATCGACTACGAGGAGACATATTCTCCCGTAATGGACGTTATAACGTTCCGCTACCTTGTCAGTTTGGTAGTTTCCGAAAAACTTGACATGCAGCTTATGGATGTGGTTACAGCATATCTCTATGGGGATCTAGATTCAGAGATATATATGAAGGTTCCAGATGGACTTCAATTACCCAAATCAAGTGGCTCTAAACCACGGAGCGCGTTTTCAATAAGATTAAAACGCTCACTATATGGATTAAAACAATCCGGACGGATGTGGTATAACCGTCTAAGTGACTACTTGATTGGGAAGGGATATATTAACAATGAAATATGCCCATGCGTGTTCATTAAAAGAACAAGTTCCGGATTTGCAATCGTAGCAGTTTATGTCGATGACATGAACCTAATTGGAACTCTAGATGAGTTAAAGGAAACTGCTAATTACTTGAAATCCGAATTTGAGATGAAAGATCTTGGGAAAACACGGTTTTGTCTCGGTTTAGAACTCGAGCACCGTAGTGATGGGATTTTGATCCATCAGTCTGCATATACTCAGAAAATTCTAAGGCGCTTTAATGAAGATAAAGCAAAGCCTGTGAGTACTCCCATGATCGGTCGTAGTCTTGAGCCAGGAAAAGATCCATTTCGTCCAAAGGATGAGGACGAAGAGCTATTAGAGGCAGAAGTGCCCTATTTAAGTGCAATAGGCGCATTATTGTACTTAGCTCAATGCACAAGACCGGATATCTCATTCGCAGTGAACTTGTTAGCTCGACACAGCTCTGCGCCAACACGCCGCCATTGGATTGGTGTAAAGACCATCTTTCGATACCTAAGAGGTACGATTGATATGGGCCTATTCTATCCCTACAGAGAGAAAAGGAATGACGGAAAATTGGGATCGGACCCCAAAAGGCAAAACGCCTCCGTCCATGGAATGGCCGCCGGCCATGTTGCCGGCGCCGGCGCCGCCGCCTGTCATGATGGCCGGCGTCCTCCTATCTCCCTCCATCAAAACGACAATGATGTCTTGATGGGTTTTGCTGATGCAGGGTACCTCTCTGACCCTCACAAAGGTCGCTCCCAAACAGGTTATGTCTTTACCATGGGAAGCACTGCGATATCTTGGAGGTCTACGAAATAGACCCTTGTTGCTACTTCCTCAAATCATGCAGAGATTATTGCTCTACATGAAGCTGTACGTGAATGTGTATGGCTAAGGTCTGTAATTCGACACATTCAAGGAAGTTGTGGTTTGAAGTCTACCACAGATGAACCTACATGCATTTATGAGGATAATGCAGCTTGTATTGAACAAATGAAGTTAGGTTTCATCAAGGGCGACAACACCAAGCATATATCGCCTAAGTTCTTTTATAATCAGCAACAACAATCACTTCTAAAGATTGAAGTGAAACAAATCCGATCAGAGGATAATGTAGCGGACTTATTCACTAAGTCGTTACCTAAATCCACCTTCGAGAAACATGTGAAGAGCATCGGATTGAGAAAATTATCCGAACTCCCACGATTGTAGCAATCAGGGGGAGATATCGACATCAGGGGGAGTTATGATGTCTACATGTTCGATCTCGAAGAGTGAATGACGTGTTGTGCTCTTATTGTCCTTCGACCAGGGTTATTTTTATCCCACAGGGTTTTTTGTTACCTGGCAAGGTTTTTAACGAGGCAACGGATGAAGCGTCACCACCAAGTTTGAGCGGCACAAGGGGGAGTGTTGAAGGAAATCAGCTATTAGTGTGCCTTATCAAACTAGGAGTAGCAATAGGAGAGAAGGTTCTAGATTTCCCAATCCTACACGGATTGATATTCCTTGTAACATTAGATTATGCACTTTGTAATCCCTATATATAGGGCTCCTATTCTCTATAATGAAATACACTTCTCTCATCAATCTCTCTCAATACCAATATACTTAAACATCATGTAATTTTTACAGTTAATTTTTGCATTCGTGTCTATTATTAACAGATTGAGTTTGACACGACATGAATGTAATATGTGAATACAAATCGCTACCTTTTACTACCTTCAACAAAAGTCCAACATAATAGGAATGATGAACATTTTTATAACATACAGTAAGTGAATTAGTCATCCACTAGCTTAAAGTATAAACTTCGAATTGGCTGATGAACTCCTCAATTATGGATTGCTTAATTTTCCTCGTCTATTCTATTCCTAGTCAGTTTTCAAGTTGCTTTCAATAGCAACTTCATTTGTGAACAGAGAACGGACAAGAAGTGGACTTTGCTGCCACTAATTTTGTCACCACTCATTTTACATTAACAAATTCAAAACACTAACAACGTCCTATGAGTTAAACAACTTAATCGAAAACCAAGTGTACGTTCTCACTTATTATAGCCTAATGCGAATTAAAGCTAGAATTAACATCATTATCCCTCATTCCCTCTCTAATTATCCCTATTTTTTTTTATACTCTGGGTCTTCTTAATTACTCCAAAGAAGAAGGGTAATATATGCTTTACACACTCTTCCACCACAATAGTGGGGAGAAAACAAAGCATGTAATTAACAAAAAATTAACCTAATGTGGGGGAATAAGAGAGCATTGATGCTCAGCCAAATTGGTATTGTCAGAATTTATTATTATTGTTATTATTGACTAATACATACCAACAACAAAACATACCTAGCGAAACCCTAGTTTCGAGCCTAAGTGGTGGGGTCGGCGGCCATCGTGTAGAGTCGGTGGCTATCTGCGTGCAGCGTCGGTGATAAGCTTGATGGGCTTCACAGGACGGGTTTGGTGGTTTACTTGATCGATCTCTTGATCGGTGGTTGGCTAGTTTTGGTCGAAACTGGTTTGCTCAAAGGCGACGGTGGCTGGTTGGCTTGACGTTTAAGGGTCGGGTCAAAGGATCAAAGTGTCGAGGAGCAGAGCGGGTTCGTTCGATCTTCCTAGCAAGGCTTGGTCGAGGTTCCGGGAGTCTGAGGCACCTGATCGACTTTGGTTTATTGGGATTGGGTTTCCTGATTTCCAGTGGGGTTGTTGCCGGTTCGGAAGGAAGGCAGCGGACCCAGTTGCAGGTGATGCGGTGCTGGAGGGGCCGGCTGCCGGAGAGCTTGGTGGCGACTGTTTGGCTCCAGTTTTGTTGCAGCTGGTCAACAGTCTCTTTTCTGAGCGGGCGTGCCAGCACCGTTCTGGTGCGGTAGTCGGGGGTGTCCCTTGACCTGACTTCTTTCAAGCAATTGTGGACGAGGAGAGCACCAACCTCGTCGTGGGATTCTTTGTGCCTTATGGTGAGGACTTTTGCTGAGCTTCTTCTTGTTCACACAATGGATACTCAATATTGCAAATTGAGCAGAGCGAAATCACCGGGAAGTATTGAGATCTTGCTAAAGCGTGACTTTAGCTTGGCTGGGTTGCTAGGGCGTTACCCTTGCTTGGCTGGTTCCGTAACCGTTGTGGTCGCGGCACTACCGTCGGCTCCCGAGGAGACTAGGACCGAAGTACGTTGACAGAGGGTTTGGTGGCACTGAAAGTCGGCTTCTGAGAAGACTAGGACTAGGAGTGTGATCACCGCTAAGAGAAAGAGAATGAGAGGAGTTGCTCTTAGAGAGGTTGCTCTAGAGAGAACTTAGATCATCTTAGAGATATTTTGATGTTGTGAATGTGTGTTTTAGAATGAGAGGAGAATGTGTTTATATAGGGAAGAAAAAGAAGAGTGAAATGATGAGTGGAAGAAAAATAATGAAAGTGGAGTATGAAAGTGATTTGTAAAATATGGAAAAGATAGAGAAATGATGAAATGAAAGCAAAGCATGAAGGTGCAGAAACATGGAAGTGATGATGATCTATTAAAGAGATTGTAGTAGAAAAATATATCAAAGGAAAAAAAGAAAAGCATCTAGCTTTCTTCATGTGGGTAGGAAACATGAACATGTGAATATTGAGCTGGTTTTAGGTCAGTTTCTGCCCCTTTATTCCTTCAATTATTTCTCCAACAAGACTTCAGTATGAGCCTTCGACTTCTTCATATGAAATTATCCATCATGAGTGTAGATTACTGTGGTAAAATTTCAGAATTTATTTCCATGTGGTTGGGCCGGAAATTCTGCTGGACCTCTTACAGGTCCAGTTTTCCAGTTTTGCTTATGCAGAAAATTGAACTGATTGTTTGAAGGCCTTCCACTCAAAAATAGCTCTGGCACTCTTCATAAGAAATGATTCTTGAGATGTCTAGTATTAATCTGGAAAGTTTTAGCTCATTTAGATTTCATTTGGTTAGTCTGCCTCCCCTCCTTCCTTGTTTAGCTCGGTTTCTCCTAGCCGAAGTAGGAAAATGTGCTAAAGTTGACTTTTCATGCTTCCATAGTAGGCTTTATTTAGCCTCTAAATATATATTTCGAGCTTGTCGACAATATATATCTTGAGCCACTGATATTGGCTCAATTTCTCCAAGACGTGCCTTGTCAGGCCAAAATGTTCATTTTGGGCCCAAACAGCGACGACAATGGATTGGCAGCAACTGTCTATGACTTCGGCTATTCTTGCTCAGGTTTGGACGGCGGCTGGGGTGGCTTGGCTACTAAGGGCTAGGGCTGATGTCTTGGCTGCTCGGGTTTGGGCTTGGGCCTTTGGGCCTGGGCTCCAACTTGGGTTGCTTGGCTGTAACTAGGCTCACATTTTGGGCTTAGGGTTTTTTAAAAATGTGAGTCATAATTCAGATCATGATTCTTCGGAATTGGTAATTATCTTGAATTTGGAGTGGAGGAAGCGGCTTATGGATGAGGAACTGACTCCTATTTGTTTGCTGGGAAGTGGCTCTCTGTTGGTACCGCAATTGCGTGCCTGGTTAATGGGGATGCTAGTTAATGATTTTGCCCTAGAAGACACGGAGTTGTTCTTTGTTTATGGGTCCGCTTCCAAAGCGGGCTCAAAATGGACTTGTAATGAGTTTACATTGCTTAGATAGGAGCGTTGTAATTACCCCGCCATTTTTCTGTCTTTAATTGTATGTTAGACTCTGGCTTTTTAGCTGGTCATATAATGCAATGAAGCTTTATTTCAAAAAAAAAAAAAAAGAGAGAGAGAGCACTGATGCTTAGTTAAGTGGCTCGATAGATGAATAATAATACTTTTATTGTGTTAAAGGCTTGTCATCCTCTACATGTTCTACATCCCATAGAAAAAAACTAAAGATATAATACGAATTATCCACTGCGGAATCAGAACATCTCGTTAATCGCTATCAGATTGCACTACTATTGCTCAGCAGTCAGCATACCTTTATTTTATCCAACTTTGCTTTTTTGCCTGATTTGAAGAATACTATATGATCAAACTCAGATACCTAACTGAAAGCTTTTAGTTGCATTGTGTTGATGAAAATTAGGCCACACACATGCCTATCGATTCGTATTAATCTGCATCTGTTCTTTTTTAATGTTAGAAGAGTTGAGCCAAACCCTAACCTTTTTGTGTGTGCCTCTGTCATACCACTACTACTATTCCATTACAGCGGGCGTGACTCCATGAATTCGATCTGGTCTTGATTGAGACAAAAGTTTGATTCTCATGAAATGCCACAACCCACATCGAACAGATAGAGCAACGTGTCAAGATTTGAATACTGTAAATTCCAAGTATGCGTGGTTCATCCTTCAGGATTGTGCTAGCTAATAAACTACTTATCATGGATTGTGAAGATAAGTAGATGATCCATATTAAAAACAAAACAAAAGCAAAAGGATAAGTAGCATGGAACATAGATTTTGATAGATCAATGCGCAACTACGTTCTATCGTTGATTCAAATTCCTCTTTCAAAGGGAGGTAAAACACGCATGGAACATAGATTCTGAAAGATGTATGATGACTCTAATGTCCATCTTAGTTTATTTCATTTGGTCAGTTATTATCGACATCTTTATTTTAATTACCGCTAAGTCGCGATCGCTAACAGAATACATGCATTGGAAGGGGTACGATCATTTTGCTTTCTTACTCCTCGGTGAATTCTTGAGAACATCTATAGCAACTAATGAGGTCGATCGATCATTCTCTATTTTAGATCCCATTAGAGGCAATTTATGATACATTGGATATTAAATAAAGTGTCATCGGAGACGGAAATTTTAAGGAGCGCGCATCATTGAACTCCAATCTATAAAACTTAGGGGCCGTGACCACTTACCCAATTTTAGACAAAAAATTGCCCACTTACTCCACCAAGAGTTATTTAACCCCATTTACCCAATCTAACATCTATGGACAATATTGCCCTCATACTCTCTCTCTCTCTCTCTCGACTCCCATCAACCTCTCTCCACCCCTTGCTTTTGGAAAGCCCTCGCCGGAATTCGAATCAGACCCACCGGCCACTGTCGTCGGCGATCTCTGAGTCTGCGACCTCCGCTTCTTCTTCCTCGCCTTCCTCCTACTCCAACTCACTGCTTCTTCCTCTTCACCAACTCGTTCTCCCCAGCCAGATTCCGATTCACCATCTCCGTCCTCCGATTCACCTTCACCCTCCAAGATCCGCGACCTCGCCCGCCACGTCAGCGCCAAGGTCTTAGAAGCTAGATCAAAGGCTGGGAGGCTCCGGTGAGGAGGCTGGATCGGAAGCCGGAATGCAGGCGGTTGGGATCGGTGCTGCAGATGACTCCGGTGAAGGGGAGGCGGTGCTGCAGTTACTTATGGGCTGGCGGAGACGAAGGACGATTTGGTGGGTAGGACGTCGGGATTTTTTTTTTTTTTTTTTTTTTTTAATTTTGATGGTCTACTGGGGGCAGTAGACACATTATTGGCCCCCAGTAGACTTTGATACGAGGGACAGGGATCACTATAGTGTGGTGTTTTGATAAGTTACCTGTTGTTTTCTGTGTATTAAAGTCAAATTATCAGTGAATCCTACAAAAATGTGCATTTTTGGTGGCCTATTGGGAGGCAGTAGAAACATTGGACTTTGTATTGGGGGCAATAATATGATTACTGGGGGGCAGTAATATGATTATAAATTGATCTATTGTTCCTGTAGTGTTTTCATTTTGGTTTTGGGAGTTCATACAATTCACTGGACGGCAATAATATGATTTTTGGGAGGCAATAATATGATTACTGGGGCAGTAATATGATTACTGGGGGCAATAATAGCCGGATTCCGGATTCCAGTCATCTGTCGCCGGATTTCGGTTACCGGTTTCCTGAATCCGGTCACCGGTCGCCGGAATCCGGTCACCGTTCGCCGGAGACCGCGCCGGCCACTGGTCACCGGAGCACAGCAAGGTGGAAGATGACTTCTCTCTCTAAGTGAGAAAGAAGGAGAGGGCAAAAAAGTCTCAAAAAAAAAGAAAAAAGAATTAATTGGGTAAAGGGGAAATAATCCCTTAGAGTGTTTTGGGTAAATGGGGTTAAAAAACAGTTGGTGGAGCAAGTGGGCAATTTTTAGCCTAAAATCGGGTAAATGATCATTTCTCCTAAAACTTATTCACACATACGTATGATTAGGTCGTGGTCAATATGTACGCAAAATACAAAATACTTCTTTGATCGATCTTGCGATAACCGCAACCATATGTCATCTTTGGACTTCTGCAAATTCTTGTATTTATATAGAACCTATTTGCCAAGATTGACATTGTGAATAGAAGGCTAACCTTTTCAAAACAAGTAACTTTGTTATTTTTGAAGATGGTGAAATAATGGTCAATTCAGTAAAGAAAAGCCATTGAGGCATCGACCATCTTCTTTTCATGCGAGTAGATATACATATGGTAAAATATTGATGCTTTAAGCCTTTAATCCAAAGCATGCATTAGTGGACGGGAACTCATTGGAGAGAAGCCAAATTCCTGCCTATGGGCTCCAATTGAATAGATGGCTGCTTATCACCTAATTCTATCTGGCCCCCTTTTGTTTTAAAGAGCGTCGGCTTCCATAGTAGAATCTGTACACGTAAATTATCTAATATTATTCTTATTGTTTTACACGTACGTAATTAAGTCAAGAACTAAAACTAATGATTTTAGAAAGGTGTTAAGGTGGTATTGTTTTGGAGGGAGTCCTTAAACAAATTAGTGAGTGCTTAATGCTTTAGTGACTCAATCAAAACCAGGGGCACTAAGCAAGTTGCTTATAATTAACAATATACAAAACCACTACGTATATAGAATTGTCATGCACTAATGGTATTATATTAGCAAAATTACCAAAACGAAGAGAGCTAGTTAATTCATTTTTAACTGTTTCATTCCAATCTTACATTCCCCTTGCTTAATCAGACAAATTTCTTGTGGCTTTATTCTCCGCTAATTACTCTCTGTTCTGCATTTTTTATGGTCAGTCTGTTCACACCGACAGATCAAATTATCAGAAATTTGAGAATCATGACAGACAGCAAGAGAACAAGTTAACCCTCTTGGTTTCCAACTAAAACCCACAGCACTAATTGTTAGCTGCCTTTGAATATTAGTCACAGAATGAAAAACCTTAATTTATATGATAGAATATCCCAAGTTGAAATATAGAACTCGGAAGTTTTGGATCGAAGTTTCGATATGTAGACAAATGGAATCACATGCATGCATGAAGTTTGAATTGCCTGCAGCTAGCTAACCTCATTGTTTGAATGTTCATGATCGATGTTTAAACTAAGCTAGATTGTATAGACGGTACAGTGATCATGACTTTAAAGAAAATTACGAGACAGTTTGTCTTCCTGGGGTAAGCGCCTTTCTGGTGCAAATAATGCTTATAATTAAAGTTAAAGGAAACACGATGTTGATGATGTTCACTGTTGGATTCACAAAGCCAGAAATGTAGAATGATTACTGTGCCTAACTGCTCGACCATGCACTTATTGTGCCCCCCCAAAAGAAGTGCCATTGCAAGTAGAGAAGTACTAATTAGATATTTCAGAGACACGTAAAACCACAGCATACTTAACAAAAAACTCATGACCAATGCTAGATAAATTTGACAAACTCATGTCGTCGGAGATTTTCACTCAACTAAAACTACATATCCAATCATGACGGCAGCTCAAACTCTCATTTATGAATATTGCTTCCAATTCCAGAGTTTTATCTTAAATAATGCAGTAAAACTGTTTGTTGAAATGCTTAGAAGAGATAAATAGTCTTATAATAAGTAACGGTGGCTAGACATTGTAGTTTCTCCAACATATTGCCCCCAATGCAACATCCACTTCAATTGAAACTTTCCAGCTCCTGTGATTACTTACTCCTTAAACCTGAATTATATCCCCTAATTCCACCGATATTTCTATTTTAATTAGAAGGGTTCGACAAAAAGTGTTCAATAAAGTGCCTCAAAGAGATAACTAGTTTATCATCCCCCCACAAAGACAACGCTCCTCCTTCCCCCACTGTTAAAACACGTTACTGCAATCTATCGTACAGGCTAGGGCAGATTTTATATTTCAGGCGTAGGATGGTCACAGCTGAGGTCAGGGGTCTTCCAATTATGTTTAAAAATGAAGCAAAAGAAAATAACAAAGAGGAAACCAGCCGGGCTCGTTGAATACTAATTATAGTAGATATAAAGCTATAGCTATGGTATTGGGGACCTACGTAAGAATTTTGTGTTAACCATTAAGCTGGACATAGACACACATAGCTTTCTCTCTGTTTCCACCTACTTACGTCCTCCTCTCTCATAGTACATATCAAATTCCATATCTATATAACTAGTCTCGCCCTATCTAGAATCCTTAAGTACCTCAACTCAAACCACTCACCACCACTATTCCTCTCTCTCTCTCTCTCTCTCTCTCTCTCAAGACCTTTCGGATCATACTGTGTAGAAAAAGCTAGCCATGTCGAAGATTCATCCAGCTGCAGAGAATAGATACCAATATCAAGATCGTGGGGTTCACCATCATCAGTTGGAAGATGCTCATGATGTAAACCCATCTGTGCTCACTGTATGGAAGAGATCTAGCATGAGTTTTCAGGGAACTGATGGATTTACAGTTTTCGATAACCAAGGAATATTGACTTTCCGAGTTGACAACTATTCCAGGAAGAACTGCGGCGTTCGGAAAGGGCTCGTCCTCATGGACGGAGCTGGAAGAGCCTTGCTCACTCTCAAACCCCAGGTAATTGTTGTTCTCTACGTGTACATATACCAGCCTCTGCGCAGGCGCGTTATCTTCTACAAATGGTTTTTCTTTTATCGTGCAAGTGAATCTGATATGAGAACAAGTATGCATATATACAAATACATGGTAGCTAATCAAGTCCATTTTGTACGAACAGGTTCTGAGTATGCAAGACCAATGGAACGCATATCCAGGAGACTATGGATGTGCAAAGAGTCCCAAGTCCAGTAGAGTATTCACCATGAGAAATACTGGGTCTGGTCTTTTTGGCCGCGGCAATAAAAGTGAAGCTACAGCCGAGGTGTTCATGGGATCCGAAACTACGAGCCCTACACCGGATTTCAGAATCGAGGGTTGTTTTCGGAGGCGAAATTGCAAAATCAGGAGCAGCAGTGGACAACTGGTGGCCAATGTAGCTAGGAAAAGAGTAAACAACACTGTCATGCTTGGGGAGGATGTGTTCAGCTTGGTGGTACAACCAGGGTTCGACCGTGATCTTATCATGGCCTTTGTAATAGTCCTGGATCGCATTTGTGGGAAGCCTTTAACCCCAATTTTATGTTCTTGATTGATTGTCATTTGAGTGATGTACAAAAATAAAGCCACATAAAGAAGATACAAATTGTAAGGAGTAGAGCCAATTAGGGCCATTACTACTCCAATTTTCTTGTACTTAAATAAGAACCGAGTAGTTTGCGCTCGTCTTTTTCCTTGTTTCTATTATTTCCATTTTTAGTTTCCTTCGTTTTTGGCTGCCAACTTGATTGAGTTACAGTAACACACAAGACTGTTACAGGCTAACAGCCTCCGAGATATCTGATTTATTGAAAACATTTTGATGGGACAACACATGCTGATCTCTCTCTTATTCGTGGTGTGAGCAACACATGATCAGTAATCGTTAGAGGACGACAGTAAACGATCGTCCCAGCCAAATCGACAGACTGTCGGTATGGCCTTGCAAAAATACTTTGTCGACTACTAGCACCATGTGTAAGAGAGAAGCCACAAGGCATGTTACAGCAAGCAGGTGGTGTACTGGCGTTACAGTGCAGCACCACATGTAAGAACTGTACATGCCAGGTTTATGCGTAGATATTTGTTTCAAGATCTGCACAGCAGAAAAATTATATTGCATCGATCTGTAACCACACTAAACTTCTATTAATGTAAAAAAAAAGGGCATGAACTTGCAAACTCCAAAAAGCTCATGTCATTCCACCTAACAAACCAGTATTCCTCAAGTTCTAGGTTTGGAATTGGATTCCAAAATAGTAATCTAAACAAACAAAAAGATAAGTACATAACAACACGACTCAGGAATCACATGTAATCTAGGATCTGGAATCAAAGCATGTGAATATATCAACCCAAGTGGGCGGTCATCTCTGATGTTAGTACTACTTGGTAAAACTGCCAAAATAACAGGTGCAGCCAATGCCCTATCCATGGATCATCGCCTCAGAGATCAACATCAATCACCAGTGACATAAGACTTGCCTTCATAATACTTTTTCTCACTAGCTGCCTTCTTCTCATTTCGTTTCTGCAGCAAAAAAACAAAATCCAAAAATTATAAGTATGTTTAGGGTGTGGAAGGAAAAAAGCAAGGATATCAACTAGAAGCAAAGCAGCTAAAACTATATTTGTTTAAGCGTATGGACACAAATGATAGTATACTGTGCTTTTAAAATTATCATGTTGGCAGTTTAAATCATATCTTATGTGTTATGAAGTTCAAAAGGTTCAGGAATTAGAGAGGAACCTGGTATGCTTCATGATTAGATACAATCCTCCTAATTATAGTGGAAGTTGTAATATCAAGCGGGCTTTCCAAAACTTTAAAGATACCCATACTGATTGGAACTTCATATGGATTGCCTGTCTCCTGTAAGAGAATAATAAAGAACAGTAAGTAACTAACCAAAGCATCTTGGTACCTCCATATAAAGCAATGAAATATCTTTTTGTTGGTGAAAAGTGATGGTAAAATATAACATCACCAATAGCAATTTGTTTTGCCATTTACCTTCTCAAAATTGTTATTCTCAGCTACTGTCCCGTGGACAACCAAAGAGATGTTGAAAGTAGTGATCTGCAGTCAAAAAATGTTCCAAGACAATTATATAATGTAAGTATGGAAACTGTTATAAATAAAGTATCCAAGTTGACAAATCCATGGAAAAGTACTAAAATGCACAATGTATTGGCACCCAATTTCAATTAACAGATATATCCAGAACTCTTCATTATATTCATGAAAGGTGGCATTAATATGGAAGTCATCATTGAAGGCTAGGAGTGAATTACATAGGTCCCATACACAACATCCTACTAAGGAACTTTTACCAAGGAAAGATATCACACCAGAAGGACATCAAAAGAATACAGGAAAAGAATGAAAACTGACTAAACCAAAGTCTCTACAAATGAGAAGAAAAGCTTACCACATCTTTTGTAATTTCCCATGGAGCACCAATTATAACCTCATCTACATAGCGGCAACCCAAAACACTTAGGCTTCTTTCATGAAGGTTCATGATGGGGCGATGTGCACCTCTACTAGCACTGCAGTGCAGTTAACACAAATAAAGTTATTACCAAGTACATTGTAGAGTACAAAACTAGTATCAACTATAAAGAAACTATTCTGACTTGTGGATAAATCATGATTGGAGGTCACAATAACAAAAAAATGGCCAGATGAGACAGTAAAGAGGAAACTGATAAAAAAATAGGCAAAGCAAATCAAATTTCATGAAAGAAATCTTTACTTGCTCAGCCGATATTTCAGAACAGTTTATAGGCATCTGTCACAACCACAACCATTGTGCTACTCAAAACCCATTTGATGAGCTAGCGCAATGGCTAAAAAATGACTCATGGACTCGCTTAATTTTCATGTGAAAGAGATGGTATCCAAACATTCAGCCACATACACGAAAAAAGGTAGAAACCTCTACACATACAAATGACTCATCAAACATTCAGACACATACACAAAAAAGGGTAGAAACCTCTACACATACAAATGACTCATCAGTATGAGTCAGTTCTAGGTGATGGTCAAATGGTATAGGCATCTAAAGTAGTCCAAGTGACTAAAGGATTATCAATTTATCGTTGCTGAAAGTTATACAAACTAACATGTGAAGGTTTTACAATTTCAACTAAATGTAAGAAATAAACCTGGTCCCTCTCTAGAAACATATATATGGGCAAATGACTAAAAAGCTATATATATATATATATATTATACATTGTAAAATGGAAGCTTTCATAAAGAGTGAGAAAGCAGGAAATGAGACCTGACAGTTTGATCAGTGTGTATTCCAACAAGAAGAAAATCCCCAAGCTCTCGAGCAAGCCTCAAGATCTGTATGGAAAAGAAATGCACAAGTATCTAGATAAGTAAGTTTTCACCCTCTTGATCGTTTATTGCCTAAACGTTCATTAGGGAAAGCAATACCAGATGAGAGGAGAAAGGAACAAACTTCACTGAAATCCAAAGCATACTAAAACTAATAGGAGCAGAATAGTACCATACTGGACAGAATAGACTGAAAAAAAAAAAAAGAGACCCTCAAGTATTTACAGAAAATTGGAACAGGTATAATATATATATATATATGTGTGTGTGTGTGTGTGCGCGCGCGCGCGTGCGCACTGAGAGAGAGAGAGAGAGAGAGAGAGAGAGAGAGAGAGAGCTAAAAAAAGGGTTTCATTTTCTTTTCTTTTATTGTTCAGGATTTCCCTTAATTACAAAAAAGGAACCAGTTACACAATTAATTGGGAATAGATATTATAACCTTATAGCTACCAGATGCATTACTAAGAATTTGGAAGTGCATGTTAAGAAAGAGAAGAAGATCAGTTGCATGTGAACAAAGTCATTCACATTACCTCGACATGTCCAGCATGAAAAAGATCAAATGCACCATCTATATATATAATGCGCGCATCCGACTGAGGTCCCTGCAGTCAAAGCCAAAAACAATTCATCAATAACCGTTGAAGTCCATCTCACCAGTCACCCAATTACAACTAAAAGAGTGTAGTACTTTTCCATTAGAAAACTGAACAATTCTACGAGATGTTGGCAGGAAGTGAGACACACGAGTTCCACTACCCGATCCACCATCTTCAAGCTTCTGACCGTGACCATGGCTGAACTGTCTTTGCAAGGAAGAATGGTTGCGGTTTTCAGTAACTGACCTCTCTCTCACACACAGAAGCATACGACCTGCATATCCCCACCAAATTTAGACCACCAAATGCCAACTACATTAATTCGCATTCCATGCTAGAATTGAATTACAATAAGCATAACGATCGACAGAAGTGACCGAGATTCATAAAAATGAAAACACACCAACAATGTCAGTGCTGGAGACCCCTTCGGTACGTTTGATCTGCTTGTAGCGGCCAGCTTTCTTTGCGAGGGCATAAGCGTCGGTTCCGTCAGGAAGAACACAGGGGTCGTCCCCATGAATGATATAGTCTATATCATACTCATCAAACAACTTCTTCATAAACTCTTCAGTTATAGCATATGGTGCATCCGGAATAACCTCATCAACCCATTTCACAGCTTTAACCATAATCATCCTATAACACAATAATTACGATCCTAATAAGCTAAAATTCACTACTAATCACAGTGCTAAATCAGCTGTTTACATATCTAATGCCAGAAATGAAAGAAAAAAAAAGTTGGTACCTTTCGTTGAGAGGGGTGACAGGGGGGCCTTTATTGACGATGATTTCGGCGTCGCTGACAACGCCGACGACCAATTGGTCGCCGAGGGCACGCGCCTGACGGAGCGCGTTGCAGTGGCCGTAGTGCATCATGTCAAAGCAGCCGTCCATGTAGACCCGGACGGGTCTGTTCTTCTTCCTCCTCCATCGAATTGGAAGAGGGAGGTGGGGCCCGCGCTCGGAGGAGCCGAGCATGGAGACTCCGACGCCGATCCCGACCGCGACAACCACACCGCCGACGAGACAAGTGGCGACGAACCGCGCCCAGCTGCGCGCATTCTCGGACGGACCCGCATCGAAACCCATTTTGTTGTTAAAGTTTTCCAAATCAAGGAGAGAGAGCTTTAACATTCAAAAGCTGAAAGGAAGAAGAAGGAGAAGAAGAAAGATTGCATTTTTGGTTGGGTTCAGGGTTCCCCTCACTTTTCTCTTTCTCGCTGAAATTCGATCCCTCCACCTTGCTTTTGCTTTTTTGTTCGCTCCGCGTTTTCGTGTGAGGCGGGTGATAGCTGGGCTTGGGCCACCCGTCCGCATCGCAATTTTAACATCCTTCTTCTAGCCGTCTAGTCGACCTATAAATAAACTCGGTTTGTTTGTCCAAAAAAAACAAAATTGAATTTGGAGCGGATCGCCCATAAATTTGAATGAGTTTAGTAACAATAAACTTCAACTCATTCTGATTTAATAATCTGTATGGTGAATTAATGAATTTTCGATCCGCTAGATCAATTCGTTTAATATAGTGAATATTCTTAAATTTTAAATAATAAATTTTTATTCATGATACTTCATAAAACCTCAATAAAATATTTCGCCATTTCATTAAGGGATCATTCGTGGGACACATTTTCGATCATATTTATCATCTCGACTGTTAAGTGGTTAAGACTCTATGAATAGATCATTCATGCAAATTTCAGCCAAATTGATGACCGTTAAAGTATCGAACAAGATTAAATCAATGTACGAACCGAATCTGTCAAATCTAAACCGTTCGTGTTCATAATTGTAAATCCGAGTTACGAATGTCTTAATGATTATCAATTTGGATGAAAATTTCTATAAAGGATCTGCTCATATATACCTAAAAACTGAACGGTTAAGATGTGAATATATGATCGAAAAGTAGGTCTAATGAGTGATCACTTAAAATGGTCAAAAAAAAGGATCCATCACTAGAAGGCCCGTGTGTGTAATGCCATTCCATTAAGAGCAAGTTTACACGTTGGGTCACCGGGTCACTTACTATTCACTACTTTTTAGTGTATATTTTCATTCTCTGGGTCCCGAAATACACTGTGCCAGTGACCTAGGGCACGAAATACACTGTGCCAGTGACCTAGGACACGAAATACACTGTGTAGGTCATCATGGTGACCCAGAACACTATACTGGGTGACCCAGGGCACGAAATACACTGTGCTCGTGACCCAGAGGGTGAAATTAACACTAAAAAGCCGTGAATAGTTAGTGACCTGGTGACCTCACTGGTGAACTTGCTCTAAGAGATCTCATTTTTTTTTTGTCATTTTAAGGATCCTTTACGGGACCCACTTTTTTATTATCACATATTGGCATTTTGACCGTTTAGTTTTTAGAACTACATGAATAGATCACTTATGTAAATTATCAACCAAATTGTTGACCGATAAGGTATTAAAATAGATTAAATCAATAGACGAATCAGATCTGTCTAACTTGAACCGTTCATGTTTTAATTATAAATCACAGTTATGAATGTCTTAACAATTATCAATTTGGCTAAAAATTTACTTAAATGATCTATTCATATAGACCTAAAAACTAAACGGTCGAGATGCAGATATGTGATTGAAAAGTTAGTATAATAAGCGATCCTTCAAAATGGCCGAAAAATGAATCCCTCACTATATACGTGTGTGTGTGTGTGTTTGTCCGTTCTAGAGTGGACCTCCTCAAACTTGAAGTTTGAGAATTTTTACTTATTTTCACAACTATACAACCAAACTCAATGATTTTCACTCATTGGCTATTTAGTTTCCTATGCAAAACTTGTGTCTACAAAAAATAAACCAAATTCATAATCATTTGGTCATTGAAAATGTGAAAATAAATGTAGTCCGTTATATAAAATTAGAACAAACATGGCGCTAATCAAATGGTTAAATGTTTTTTAGCTTATCTTTTGCAGGATTCATTTGTGTATATGTAACTAGAGGTTGAGTAGTTTAGATTATCAAAATACAAGCTAAAAATATAAGCACCCTCAAATTCAATTTTAAGAAGGACTGGATCATTAACGAAGTACATCAATCTATATTCTTAGTTGATCCGTTAAATACATGAATTAACATATCCAAACTATTAACAGTTCAACGGATCAAATTTTCAATTCAAATATGTCAAGTAACCACAAATTCCGACTTAATCAGTATCAAAACTCGGCCCCATTTACAGGTCTACTTGCGTCACCTTTTGTCGCATTTTCTAACAAAAAGAATTAGGCCATCTCTAATGACTGATGGCTATATTGGGCCCGAGCTAATTCAAGAATCATGATCTCCTCAAACGACCGTAATATCATTAGTTTTACTAAACGTGTTTCTGTTCTGAGTACCGACGACGTGTCAAATTATTTTTGTAACTGTCAATATCCCAAAAAATAACAACAAAAAATGGAGTGAAAATTGTGGGTTTGACTCATAAGGCTATAGACCCGTGGGCTTGAAAGTCTTGCGGAAGTGTTGGTGGCGTGGACTCCACTGCAATTTGCTCTCTGATTTTGATTTCGGTTTATTCCATTTCAAAGTCCGTTATTCCACCGCAACTCCTTCCCTTTTCTCCTGTTTGCCGACGGCGACCTGAAACAAAAGAGATCGAGGCGGGTTCCTATTGCCAATGGCTTCCACGGAGGGTCTGGTCCCCATAACCAGGGCTTTTCTCGCTTCTTATTACGACACCTACAATTTCCCTCCTCTCTCCGACGACATCCCCCGCCTCTCCTCCGAGATTCGCTCCCTCACCGCCGATTTGCTCTCCAACTCTCCCGCCACTCCAGGTACTCTAAATTACTGCAATTTCAGTTTAAAAAGTATTGATCTTTGCTTGCGAATTTGAACTGTGAGTGAATCAATGAGAGTGTGATTTTATAGGAGAAGAGAGATTAGTAATGGATGAGTTAGCGAGTCCGCCGCCGCATAAAGTGGATGAGAATATGTGGAAGAATCGGGAGCATATGGAAGAGATAGTCTTTTTACTTGACAGACCTCATTGGCCTCAATCGGTGAGCATTCATGTGAATGTTAGGTTGGTGTTACCATTCATTTTGTTTCTGATTTACTGGTGCTATGAGCAGCTTCAAGAGCCTTCAAGTCCCGAGGATGCTCAGCTTGCTACTGTTTTTACTCGCCTGCATCATAAGTTCAATACGACCTTGAAGTCATTGGAATCGTTTCAAGCTAACAACTCTGAGCGTGTGTTCAATACAGGTTTGTTTGATCTCTGTTGTTAATGTTGAGGTTTTGGAGTTGGGATGGTTTTGTAATGGGATTGTGAATATGTTTGCAGTTATGACTTACATTCCTCAAGATTTTCGGGGGAGGCTTATTAGACTGCAGAGGGAGCGATCCGAGAGGAATAAGCAAGCGGAGATTGATGCTATGATTAGTTCTGGGGCAAGTATACGTGATCGTTATGCTCTCCTGTGGAAACAACAAATGGAGAGGTGAGACTCCTCCCTTTTTTATTTTTGTTTACTGAGTCAGGTTGCTGCCTGTGATCCACCTTACATACTAGTTGTTCACGGCCCTTCCAGGAGGAGACTGTTGGCACAGCTTGGCTCTGCTACTGGTGTCTACAAAACCCTTGTCAAGTACTTGGTTGGGGTTCCACAGGTATGCTCTTGTGGCATTTGCCTGCCACTTTTATTTTGGCTGGTTTGGTCATTACTCTATCCTTGTTTGGACCTTTATTTTTAGTTCCTATTTTGTTCATTGCAACAGTTACCTGTTCTTAATGTGTGATTAGCACTTCTCGATTTGGTGTGCAACTGTTAGGGTTCCCTTTGTGGTTCTCTCATGTTGTTCGTGTATCTATCTAGTGAGAGAGTGATTTTTGATGCAGTTTCAGAGTGTACATTATTCTGAGACATTTTTTAAATGCATGCTTTACCTTGGTAATATTACACATTTAGACTATGATCATTTGTAACTGTTCTGGCACACTTGCTTTTGCGGTGCAGGTTTTACTAGATTTTGTTCGCCAAATAAATGATGATGATGGGTAAGTTCTTTTGGGGGAGTAGAGTTTATAGCATCTTCGATAGTAACATAATGGCTTACTGCATCCTTTATTAATAGGCCCATGGAAGAGCAACGACAGCGTTATGGACCGCCTTTGTACAGCCTTACAACTATGGTGCTTCTTATACGTCTGGCTATTTTGCTGTCTCGGGGGCGGTTTGAAACTAGAAAATTGTGAGACACTTTGCATAATTTTTATCTCTAGTTTTTCTATCCAAACCATATTCCTATTTATCTTTCCTGTTGCACTTTCGTTTGCATTGACTTTTTGTTTCATATAATGAGCAGAAACAAGCAAGAGGTAGCTGTCTTGGAACAAGCTGTTGACGTCTACACCACTGAGTTTGAAAGGTTTATTAGGTTTATCAGGTATTAATGCTATTTCCTCTGTTGACCTGGTAACATTAGTTGATGTTATTATTTATGGTAATGATTCTTTTCACCATCTCTTCTTCTTAAAAAAAGCATATTACTTTCAAAGTTTGAATTTATCTACCCTTTCCTTTTAGCTAGTGTTTGATTATTTCTTTACACCCTTTTCATCCCATAAATGCGTAAAAGTGAAAATTGACAAATAGATTTCATGGTATGCTGCTTCTGATCATGCCTCATTTAAGTTTGCATGAACTGATATAGCTAAATGCCAAAACGAAGCTGTGTTGTCTTCTTGGGCCGTAAATCTGACTTCAAATGTACTGCCCACTGCCGCTAGACTGTCAGCTACTTATTTCTATATCAATTAATGTAATATGCATTTTTTCAGTGAGGTTTTTGCGAATTCGCCCTTCTTTATTTCAGCAGAGGTTGCCGGTGCATTAGATGGAGGGTTAGATTCTGTTATTTTTCTTTCTTTCCTTTTCTTTTCCTCCTTATCATGCTTCACTTCTCTATATTCAAAATATGTATATACATATATAATATATAATATTTATTCGCTTCCTGTACAGGAATAATGATGATTACAAAGAGACAACTGTTCCTGCCGGTAAAACACATGAGGTATGTTTCATATCTGTTGGACTCCTTTAATTTTGGGTGGATGCTACTTATATTCATTCAGATCAGTATCACCCTTTATCTAGTCCAGATGTGATTGAGAGATCAGTTTGAATGTGTGACTGAAAGCCCAAGTAACTGGGTAATGTGTTATTTGATTTATGATTTGTTGGTGTTTGTAAAAAAAAAAACTACAAGTTTTCAATTCTAGTACATTGAGAGTAAGGAAAATCTGAAAACTTGTCCATCTGAACTGAGTAATGTGTTATAAGATTTACTCAAGCTTAGTATAGTAGGTAGTGAAGAAACTTAGTAAGTAATATAGGTTCAGAAACAACCTTCTTAACTAGCTGGTTTGTGGTATAGAAACAATCCTGCAATTATCTTATTCAGTTTCTCTGTCAAATATTATTGCAATACTGCTCCAAACTTATGGCATTTTGTAATTTCATCACTCTTGTAGGTTTCTCTGTCTGTGGACTCGATAAATTCGTATATTGCTTGGGATTTTTCGCTTTTGCAAGGGAAGATAAACTTGGTATCGTTCCTAAATTTCATTTCATTACTCGGTGAATGTGTCTTCTTCTTTCATAGCCTGACGAAGTATTCTTTCATCTGTGATGTGAATGCTATGGCCTTCTTTGTTTCCTGTAGTTCTCTGTTGTGTAACTCGTGCTATTTTCTTGTATGCCTTGTTTGTTTGGAATGAGATTGGTAATGAGTCTAATAAAATTTATTGATGAAATGGCAAATTTTAAACTGTATGAAGATTGTGTGAGGATATTGGGTTGGAATACTCACTTTCTGGTCATTGTTCGACCCAAGGTTGCCATTCTGAGTACTATGAGGTTGAATATAGCAAAAAAGTGCTCGCTTTTCAGATTCTCCAGGAAATTTGGCTGCATGGTTGTATAATGATATCCTTGTGAAGATTATCTTTTTATTCATCTCTTTATTCTGACAGGATCACCCTTGTTTTGAACAGATGCCTTTTAGTTATTTTCTGAGATAATATTTACTTCTGATATAACATTATGAATGATATATGTTATTCGGCTTGTGAAGGACCTTTAGAAATTACCCAAACCCCTATGTTTGATAGTACTTTAGTAGTTCTTGAATGTATATTATCTTTGAGTTCAGATGATTGATAATGAGATATGCTGTATAATATCAATATGTGTTCCAATTATTAAAATAACTCTATACTTCTTTATGAGAAATTTCTGAAGATTGATGTCTGTGGTCAGGATATCGGATTTAGTGTGGAGTATACAAATGCGTCTGGGGTTAAATCTGTAAGATGAGCCATGATTACATGAATGTTATTATGTACCGCGTTCACTGCTTTATTGGTTTTAACTGAATTGCTTTTTTGCAACTACCCTGCGGCATTGATGGTTACTGCAGCTCATTTTACCTTACAAACGTTACGAGTCTGACCAAGTAAGTTTAATATTTCTTCTCATAAGTTGTCTTACGAGTCTCTTGACTTTCTGTACCCAAAAAGTAGTCTCTTGATGAAAATATTTTGTAGGGGAATTTCTGCACGTGTGAGGCTGGAAACTACAAACTCATTTGGGACAATTCATATTCAAGTTTCTTTAAGAAGGTATGCAGACGTGTTTGGTTCTATGTTCTGTTTATGTTTTACTTTCCCACTTGTCTTGTCATATCATCGCTTTGAAAAATCACTGGACAATTTGGGATTTGACGGTTGAAATTATGGTAATACCGCTAATAAAAATGTAAATCTCTGGAAATTTCCTCTAGACACAACTGAATTATTTTAATATCACTTGTGTCAGCTCGCGGCTCAATCGACCTATTTTGCTTACACTCAACATTTTTTTTTAGTAATCCCATAAATTATCACTAGATATACCGGCTTGAAGCCATTTCAATTTCCTCATCTCTACTGGATGATAATCGTCTGAAAATAATTGAAACGCGAAGTCTCTGGCCAAAATTCCTTTGTTATGGTGCCTGCGATTCCTATTCTGGGCTGATCATATCAGAACTTTCCAACTTTTCTTGTTTTGTGGAATATAGGTGCTGCGCTATAAGGTAGATTGTATACCTCCAGTTGTTGAAACGGTACCTCCTGTTGAAGTTGAAGAATGAGGATGTTTAACACCACCTCAACTTGAAGAGGATGTTTTAGCCTCATCTGATAGATGCTATCAGCATTTAATTTCTGTTGCTTTAAATTGTATCATGTTATTCATTGTTCTTTGCGTTGCATCTCCCAAGGTTGGTTGTCCATATTGATATCCATCTTATCAGGGATGCTTTTGTTAATTGATGTTACAGAATGTTGTATCATACCCTTTGTATATTTGACTGATTACCTCAATGTATTCTTGAACAATGCCTATCAAAGTATCATTACTTATAATCCTGTGAATCTCATCCTGAATTACATGGAATCAACCTTCCATGGCTGAAACAAAAGATGACTAGATCACATAAGGAATTAGCCAAGTAGTTTAGTAACCACAGCAGCCACGTTTATTCAGTTGGTCTTTGCACAATTCATCGCAGAGATTATATTCTATCTACTCAAAGAGCATCAATTCATCACAGAGATTATATTCTATCCGCTCATAGAGCATCTCTGTTAGAGTTCTTGTTAACGGTCGATTATCTAACAAATTTTGTTGAACCATCTAATTATGAACATAGAACACTTCTGGGCACAATGTGATGGTAGAAACAGCTGAATTATAGAACTAAGCAGAGGAAGCAACACCAACGTCTAATATTAACTTAAACTTTCATTAAAAGTTAGTGGGGAGAAGGATACAGGGCTAGGGAGTCGTTAACTATAACGTTAGTAAATTTCCACGCACATTGTCTGTCTTTTGATATCGCTTCAGTACTGAAATTCGGGTTTGAACTCCTACATTCTTCTCTCGCAGTTTTTTTTTCCTGTCTGTCTGAATCTCTGCGCTTGCAAATATTCTAGGTCCAGTTTGAGCCCCGTCCCGTTTACCTCTTATCCCTTCATTTGCACCAATGCTGCATTCTTATGCTGCTTATGCATTACAGATAGAGTTGATATTCAACGATCCCATTGCTCCTTTATCTGACTATATTCATTATTGGTGTCCTCTAAATTCTTCCTTCGATCCAAAAAGTTCTTCTATGTCTTTTGATAATGATTCAAGTTCTGAAATTTGCGCCTGTAATCCCTCATTGTCCCTCTCAGCTGTTGTACTATAGTTTCTTTTTTCTCAATCTACACTTGTGTATCCATTTTTCTGACCTCGAGAACTCTTTACAATTTATGGAAAGCGTGCAATGCTCACGTTCACCACAGCCAACATTCATGGAGCCAAACAATGGTTCCCAAGTTCCAATTCGGGCAGTCTCTTCAGCAACCTCTTACTGAAGTATGTAATATCAAAAAGGGTGAGCAAAACCATTAGTTCATAACACAGAGCAAGTCAGTTTATTTGCATTGTACTGTTTTTCAACTCCATGACAGTGAGTAGCATCGGACACTTTCTCGAACTACTAGTGAAAATGACACTAAAGCTTTGTGCTACCTATTCATGTAAACGAATCCTTGCAGTGTGTGCCTTTCGGATAAACTAAAGCCTTGTTCTTCTCCTTCAATCAAATTGGCATAACTTCCAGTTTCCGGTGTTTCAAATTGAACCAAATTGCAATAATCTTTTAAGGAAATCAGGCTGCTAGTGTAACTCAAGACATTAGTATAGAACCCATTCCCGAATGCCATGCGATTTATGGAAAAGCAATTGAGGTCCAAAAAGAACAAATATGCATGACTTTTGAAAAACATGCCATGCTTCCATTCACCACATGTAATATCCCTCAATCCAAAGTTCCAAAGTAAATTATGAAACATTTTGCAATTTAGGGTGTAATCTTGCGTCCATTCTTTTCTGTCATAATCTTTTAACACCCATATCTCAATATCCGTTGTCCGACCTACTGATGATGAAGTATACGCCAGGGCCATAGATCCTCTTAGAGTAAGCAAGTGTAAGTCGAAGAAGTCCAAGTGCTTGTTCGAGCTTTGTAACAGGGGATGAGGAGTCCAATAGAACTCTTCTTTCTTGAAGTCGAAAGAAATTATATGGCATGTTCCTTCACTTCCTTCTCTTATGAAATTACCAGTAATCAACCAATGCATGTCTCCAAGCGCGCATACATTCTTCACAAAGCTTAAAGCATAATCTAAATTACCAGGAGGAACTGAGGGTATCTCTCGCCATGAGCTTGTGCCTAATACAAGAACTTGGGATATGAGGCAGCTCTCTTTACCGCTACCATTAGAAACTCTGGAAACACGAACAATCTTGTGGGTGTTGATACAAATCCCATACCATACCAATCACGGTCTACATGAGAAAACTTAACATACTTGGTAACTTCATTCCTAGGGAGCCTTAGAACTTCTCCCTTAGGATTGAACAAGAAGCAAACTCCAAGGCCGTGATCATATTTATTTCGAAAGCAAAACAAGTTGCAGAAAACAAAATCTATGGTGTAAGGCGTGTAGTCCCAGTCTGATGATGTGGAGACATTAATTGCATATTTTCCTTTCGTCAAGGCCCTCCCATCGTACTTCAGTGGTTGCAAGACCCCTATAACTGGACTACTCTTATGAGCAAACCACCAAGCAAAAGACATGAGTTGAGGCACTTGAGCAACATTGTTGGGGGTGATGAGTAAACGCTTGTGCAGTGTAACAAAAAAGAAGTCATCAACTATCTTTGACAAGGCCTTAGAGACGCATCGAATGCCATAGAGTGACTCGGCCGGCAATCTCAGAAGTGAAAAGAATGAATGGGGAAGAGAATTTGCTGGAATGATATTCTTCTATTCAACCGTATGGAATATATACAGCAATTACAATAAAGAGTCTCCACAAAGCAAGGAAACCAATAAGGTAAACTATCCTAGGTAATTGATGCTGATAGACACAGAATGAATGCAAAAAGATATTGACAGCAGAAAGATATTGACAGCTATACTAACAGATTCTGCTAAACTTTCTAACACTCCCCCTCAAGTTGGAGAGTGGATGTCTTGCACTCCCAACTTGCGAATCATTGGTATGAAGATCTCTTTGCCAAGAGCTTTGGTCAAAATGTCAGCCAGCTGATTTGTAGAACTAACAAACCTTGTCTCCACCGAACCATCTTGAATCTTGTCCCTGATATAATGGCAATCCATTTCTATATGCCTTGTACGTTCATGAAACACTGGATTTGCTGCGATGTGTAATGCAGCCTTATTATCACAATACAACAATGCAGTCTCTCGATGCAAAACACCCAAATCTCTAAGTAAATAACGAAGCCATGTCAATTCACAACAAGCTCCTGTCATTGCACGATACTCTGCTTCAGCTGAAGAAAGGGAGACTGTTTTCTGGCGCTTTGACCGCCATGAAATCAAAGAAGGACCTAAGAACACACAGTACCCTGTAGTAGACCTTCTCGTAAGTGGGCAACCTGCCCAATCCGAGTCACAGAATGCTCGCAACCGCAGATCACTTGTTGAGGAGAAGAATAAGCCTTGGCCAGGAGCAGATTTAAGATAGCGCACAATTCGTAAAGCTGCCTCCCAATGTGCCTTTCGAGGTTGATGCATAAATCTGCTCAATATATGGACAGAGTACGTAATATCCGGCCTTGAAACTGTGAGGTATATCAACCTTCCAACTAAACGCCTATACCGCCCTGGATCTTTGAGTGGCTCACTCTTATCAGATAATTTTAACCCACGTTCCATGGGTGTATCGATGGGAGCTGCCCCTAATAACCCTGCATCCTTAATGATTTCCAATGCATATTTGCGTTGAGAAATAAAAATGCCTTTCCTAGATGCAGAAATCTCAATACCAAGAAAATATTTCAAGTTACCAAGGTCTTTAAGGCGAAATTTATTATGCAAGAACTTCTTGATATCAGCTATACTTATAGGATCATTGCCAGTAATTAGAATGTCGTCAACATATATCAAAAGGGCAGTAAAAGACTTGCCTTGCTTTCTGATGAAGAGTGAGTAGTCAGCTCGGGATTGTACAAAACCAGCTGAACGAATAGCTTCGGAGAATTTAGAAAACCACTGCCTTGAAGCCTGTTTCAAACCATACAAAGATTTATGCAACCGACAAACCAAAGGCTCCTCCCCCTGTCGCCGAAGCCCGGGCGGCGGAGACATGTAAATTTCTTCATCGAGGTCACCATGAAGGAAGGCATTGTTTACGTCTAACTGATGTAGTGACCAACCACGAGAAGCAGCCAAGGCAAGTAAACAACGAACCGAAATGATCTTGGCAGTAGGAGAGAAGGTGTCTTGATAATCAACACCCTCTAACTGGGTGAAGCCTTTAGCCACTAACCGTGCTTTGTACCTCTCGACAGAGCCATCTGACTTGTGCTTGATCTTGTAGACCCAACGGCAACCAATGGGGGTTTTGCCGGCGGGAAGAGAAGTGAGCGACCAAGTGCCATTAGCCTGCAACGCCTCCAATTCAGAATCCATAGCAGCACGCCATTCCGGAAGAGCAACGGCCTCCGAATAAGACTGAGGTTCTGTGACCGCATTAATGTGAGCAATAAACGACCGATAGGCAGGCCCATATCGGTGATAAGAAACATAATGAGCTAGGGGATAACGGGTACCGATCGTTGGACCTGGGACGAGGGAGAGCGATTGGTCGGAGCAAACATGGGAGCAGACATAATCATTGAGCTTGACAGGAACGGCAGTCGGACGGCCGGAGCGACGAACGGGAGGGGGTTCGAGAGCGGGTGCAGGGATGGGTTCCAGAACAGGGTCGGGGTCAGATGAAGGCGGCGAACCAAGAAGTGGGTGCGGTGGCAAATCAGGAAGATGGTGCAGGGGCGAATCAAGAACCGGGTGCGGTGGGGATGCCGGTGCGGAAGACGATGAAGGGAGAGGAAGAGAAGGTGAAAGCGCGGGAGCTGGTGGGGCGTGGGTGGGAGGACGGCGAGAGTAAGTGCGGAGGATGGGGGGCCGAGGGGAAAGCGGCGGCGCTGGAGGAGGGGGCGACGGATCGGTAACGGAATGAGGAGAGGAAGGAGAGGCTGAATGTGATGGATGGTGAGCAAAGCTGAAATCAAGGAGATCAGGTTCGAGGTCAAGGGGCAGGACAGGGATCGGGCATGAGTTGTGGGCCAAAGGAGTGGAGCTGGGCGGAATAGAAGCATAGGGAAAAATATCTTCATGGAATTTGACATCTCTGCTAGTAAAAACCTTTTTGGTCGACAAAGCAAATAATTTGAAAGCTTTTTGACCGATAGGATAACCAATGAAGATAGAAGGTATGGCACGGTGATCAAATTTGTGAGAAGTGTGAACATTGGTGGCATAGGCTAAACATCCAAAAACCCGGAGATGAGAAAAAGAAGGGGGTTTTGAATAAAGAAGTTCGAACGGAGTTTTGTGGGAAAGGATTGGAGAAGGTAACCGATTGATAAGGTGGACAGCTGTGAGAGCACACTCTCCCCAAAATTGGGTAGGGAGATGAGCTTGAAACTTTAAAGCGCGAGCCACTTGGAGGATATGGCGATGTTTGCGTTCCACAACCCCATTTTGTTGAGGCGTGTAAACACAAGAATGTTGGAAAACAACACCATTATCATGAAAGAAAGAACGAAGTGAGAGAAATTCGCCACCATTGTCACTACGAAAAGTTTTAATGCGATATTCAAATTGAGTGAAGGCGTAGCTAAAAAAGCGTTTTAAGAGAGGTTGTGCTTCATCTTTGTGTCGCATCAAAAAAATCCAAGTGAAACGTGTATAATCATCAACAATAGTAAGAAAATAATGAGCACCAGAAAGAGAAGGATGTCGATATCGACCCCAAATATCACAATGAATAATCTCAAAAGGTCTTATAGAAGATATAGTACTAGGATTGAATGGTAAACGACTCTGCTTAGCCAAGGGACATATGTGGCAAGCTTTATTTGACTGAATGGAAAAATTCAAAAAGTTTTTAGCAATGAAACTTAAACAAGAGGATGACACATGGCCTAAGCGATTATGCCAGAGGTTGGTGGATGAGGTGGTAAGATTGCAGAGTGGTCGATTTGTGGATGAGGAAGAGTTGGGGATTGACTTCTCTGACGCTAGTTCCACTAGGTAGTACAGCCCGCCACGTTGTTTACCCAAACCAATCGTCCTCTTCGTAGCCAGATCCTGCAAAATACACCAGTAAGGGAAAAACGTCACAGAACAATTCAGACCTCTTGTCAGACGACTAACCGACATTAGATCAACTTTGAATGTAGGCACAGATAACACATCATGTAGATAATAGATTGTATTCAGAGGCAAAGATCCTTTTGCAACAATATTCACTTTTTCTCCACTAGGCAATAATACGGGCGGTAACGAACAATTTTTATTCTTATGCAATAATTGAGATGATGAAGTAATATGATCTGTCGCCCCGCTGTCAATGATCCAATTGCGGGATGCGACTTTAGACAAACCTGGTTTTGTTACCGCATTTGCTTTGGAGGTAGAGCCTTCATTCGGTTTGTTGAGAAGGGATAATAACTGTTTGAGTTGGGCTTCTGATAATGAGACGGCGGGTCTTCCTTCATCATTGTCGAATACTTCAGAAACTTGATTAGCCGAAGGAGTTCCTCTAAAACTATTCGTGTTTGGGCCAAAATTCTGTTTTGCTTTAGGATGGCCTGGTGGATAGCCAATCAGCTTATAACAAGTTTGGACCCAGTGGCCCATATCTCCACAATAGGTACACTCAGGTCTGCCTCTGCCTGATCCGCGGCGCTTATCTGAATCAAAACGGCGTTTTGCTGCATTTGAGGAGGAGTGATCTGGGAAGGAGCGATCTGGACGAGCGTCCAGCTGTGAATAGGAGCGATCTGATCGCTCGAACTTTCCTCCCCTAGCCGAACTGGAATTGGGCTTATTACCGTTCCTTACTGCCATGGCTGCGCTAGAACCGGAATCCACAGAGGACTGCGCAACGCTGAGTAGCCGCTGTTTTTCTTCTTGGGAGACGGCGGAATATGCTTGACGAACACTTGGAAGAGGATTCATCAAAAGAATTTGTCCTCGAGTTGCACTGTAAGTTTCATTCAAACCCATCAAGAATTGCATCAATTTCTGTTGGTCTGCCTGTGCTCCATGTGATGCGTCTGAATATGTGGATAATTCATCCCATAAACTTTTCAATTTTGTATAGTAGGATGAGACAGAGAGTTGCTCTTGTCGAAGACAAGCAATATCTCGCTGAATCTCAAAGATGCGAGGTGCATTGCTTTGAGAGAATCGCTCATAAAGGTCCTCCCAAACCTCATGGGCAGTAGGATAATTGATAACACTGTCTGCAATTTCTGGATTGAGAGTATTGACTATCCAGGAGTGTACCATGTCATTACACCGTGACCAAGTCGCATAACCTTCAGGATTAGCTGCTTTCGAAGGAGCTTCGATTGAGCCGTCGATGAAACCGAGTTTGTTCTTGGAGTTTAAAGCTAGGGTCATAGCCCTTTTCCAACCGGAGTAGTTGTCTCCATTCAAAGATTTGGAAACTAGAACCAATCCGGGATGATCTGAGTGATGAGTGAAATAAGGATTCGAGATGTCTGTTTTTGAAAAATCTGATGCAGTCTCTGATTTGGATGAATCAGAGTTGGCAGCTGACTTGCCGGAAGCATCATCGATGGCCATGGGGACTGATATTAGGGAAGAGTCAGGATCTCAATCCTGCTTTGATACCATGAAAAGAATGAATGGGGAAGAGAATTTGCTGGAATGATATTCTTCTATTCAACCGTATGGAATATATACAGCAATTACAATAAAGAGTCTCCACAAAGCAAGGAAACCAATAAGGTAAACTATCCTAGGTAATTGATGCTGATAGACACAGAATGAATGCAAAAAGATATTGACAGCTATACTAACAGATTCTGCTAAACTTTCTAACAAGAAGGATGGTGATCAGGATATCCAAGGGCAATTCTAATAGGTCCATCACCACATCAGCTTAGCATTGTTTGCTGCTCTTGGAAGTTTCCATCCTTTTTTTATAATAATGCAAATCCTCTTTCCTCATTGGTGTACGAAACCCAAATCCTATAGAAAGCAAATTTTAGGAATCGGCTTGGGACTTCGTGTCCATATTGGAGAATACTTGAACAGTATCATAATATTACTGTAATATTAGACACAATTAGAGAGAAGAAACAGCTCGTAAAAGAATTAAGCAGCAAGGAATCTACACAAATGTCTAATATAATTCAAACTTCAGTAAGAGCTGGTGAGGAAAAGGAAAAACGAGGCTAACAATGTTGGTAAGTATCCCACCAATTGTTATGGCAGTCAAGGAATTGAAAGTTTGAAACACATCTTATATAGTTATATCCAAAAGGAATACCAGCAAATTCTACAATGTTCACACTTCACAGAGTATGCCATGCACTTATTAACCAACTTCCATGGGTCCAACTACGAGATCCAACTCAGGCACTCCCTTTAGCAACCTCCTGATGAAGTATATCTAAGCACGTGCCTCTCACATAAACTAAACCTTGTTCTTCTCTTTCAATCAATTTGCCATAACTTTCCAGGCTTCCATAATCTGATGGTTCGCCTTCAACCAAATTCCCATATTCGTTTAAGGAAACCAAGCTCCTAGCCTCCTAGTATAACACAAGATGGTAGGATAATCTCCGTCCTCGTATATTATGGAATTCAAGGAAAAACAATTGAGATCGAAAAAGCCTGTATAGGTAGATGCATTGAAAAATATGCCGTGCTCCCATTCTCGGCAAGATCCATGAAAACATTTGCTATTTATGATGAAATCTCGTGTCCACTCTTTTTTATCATAATCTTTTAACACCCATATCTCAATGTCCATTGTCCCACCTTGTGATGCAGACTGATACACCAGGGCCATAGATCCTCTCAGGCTAAGCAAGTGCAAGTTGAAGTACAAGTTCGAGTGCACCTTCGAGCTTTGTAATATGGGATGAGGAGTCGAATAGAACTATTCTCTCTTGAAGTAAAAAGAAATTATGTGGCATGTTCCTTCACTTCCTTTCATTGTGAAATTGCCAGTACTTAACCAATGCATGTCTCCATTGGCACATACATTCTTCACAATGTTTGAATAACGCTCATTAGGCCATCTCCAGTAGGAGAGGGCTATATTGGGGCCATGGCTATAATTTAACCTTAGAAATATTATTTTTTATTCTTGAAATAGTGAACCATCTCCATTAAGGCAGGACTAAATTTTAGCCATTTCAAGTATATTATAGTTTTTGTTGAAGGAAAATCAAGTTTAGTGTGCCTTATCAAACTAGGAATAGGAATAGGAGAGAAGGTTCTAGATTTCCCAATCCTACACGGATTGGTATTCCTTGTAACATTAGAACTAGCACTTTGTAATCCCTATATATAGGGCTCCTATTCTCAATAATAAGAACACATCTCTCTCTACAATTCTCTCTCAAATACATTATACTTAAACACGTTATCAGCACGACTCTAACCACAAAACAGAAAACCAAAACTCATTCACAAAGCAGCCCCTAGCCCGAGCTAGCCGAGCCTTCGCTGCAGCCCGAGCGCCCGTGTGCTTGCAACCTTGCACAGCAGCCCCTGCTGCCCACTTCCTGCAGCCCTGCGTTCCAGCCTGCTGCCACCGAAGCATCCCTGCTGCGCAGACAAGCCAACGCACACCCATTGCATCTTTTTTTCCGTTCCTGTGCACATCCGTCTTCTTGCAAGCCTAGAAACGTCTAGTTAGGAAGCTCAGATCTAAAAACTTTCTTCATCAAAGTTGTTCGTCTCTGTCTCTTCCATCTAACCTCCGAATTTCAACCTTATCGGAGTCATATTGAGATCTGTACACCAATCGAGGTACAAGCTGTTCAGAACAGAATCTGCTCCGAATTTTCACCAAGTAAGTATTCAAAAGAGTAAGTTTTGAAGTTTCCTATAATTCGGAATTTATATTTCTTCTTCTTTTCTCGGGGACTTGAAAACCTCCCTTCTTCTACATCCCACCTTTCTTATAACGTGGGTTCGATTCTTGAAAAGCGGAATCGTGGGGATTCAGGCAATTAACGAACTAAGAGCGTTCGTAAGACTTCGGACTAAGAGCGTCCGTAAGCATCGATTTAACGAACTAAGAGCGTTCGTATGCTACGGACTAAGAGCGTTCGTGAGCATCTATTTTGACCATACAAACATCATTGTTTCGGTCTAATCCAATTATTCTTGGAAATAGATTTCTTGGTAGCATAGCTCGGAAATCTTATTTATATTAGTTTTCGTGGAAGCATTGACTCCGAAACTAACTTGTTCTTGTTTCATCTTTCAGGATGTCAAACATGAACAAACTCGATTTTGTTCCATTGGATTATGCAGGCAAAAGGTACTTAATTTGGGTCATTGATATCGAGATCCACCTTATTGCCCGTGATTTATTGCATATTATCCAAGAGCTTTGTCCTATAGAAACAGCTCCAGACCCTCAAACTGAGAAAGATAATTCCAAGGCACTTGCCTTCATGAAACGTCACATGGATAGTGACCTACAGTTTGAGTTCTTAAATGAGGATAGCGCCATAAAGCTTTGGCATGTGCTTCGCGAACGATATGGCAATGTTCGTGACTCCATACTTCCGAATACAGAAGCAGAATGGAAAGATCTTCGCTTCTCTAAATTTGACACTGTCATGCAATTTTATTCGAAAGCTCTCAGCATCAGAGCAATGATGCGTCTCTGTGGAAAAACAATCACAGAAGACCAATTGATTGAGAAAACCCTCAATACCTTCCCCGTCTATGCTATGAGGTCCTCTGACTTATTCCGGACTCATGTAAATGCAAGACGGATCACAAGTTTCCAACAACTTATTGAAGCTATGGCCACTGCTGAAAGACATGGCAATGAACTTGTGCAAAGAGAATTTGATAGGCTTCAAGAGAGCCATCAAGAGCATCGTCCTATGGATAGAGGAAGTCACCATCGACGTCATGATCCATACGATCGAAATGCTCAAGAAGGTATTCGCTCAAGGCGACAATCACACGACCGTAGGAGGCGTGATTTTGAGGGAAATAGGGTTGGAAACCATGGAGCCAACGTTGGCCATGGGCACCACTTTCCAACGCCACCAGTCCTAGGGACTATGCATATTGCGCCAATGCGCCTCAATCAAGGGAGAATCCTCTTTATGGTGTCTATTTCTGATATGGAACGTCTGATCAATGGACCTGAATTTGCAATGTACCTACGAAGGTAGTCGCATCATGGTGATCAAGACTTCGAGTTCACAAAGACTTTAAATCTGGCGATGAAGACAAAATGCCGCAGATTTTTATTTATAGTCTTTTATTTTTCCAAGAATTATGTAATGGCTATTATGCCTTAAATCAATAAAATGACTTATTGTATTAACTCTTTCCCTCTAGGCGTACTCAAGAGTACTTGTGATGTCTAGGCAAGGTTGGATCTGAGAGAACGGTTTTAAAAGTGAGCAACGCTCCACCAAAATCTCGCCTTACATTACCTGGTCACAACTAAATTGAAATTACCGAAAGGATTGAGTGACTACGATTTGTCTACGGTTTGATTTTTATATTGGATTAGATTTTGGTCAAGAAACTTTGATGTAATCATTGACTATTATTAATAAAGTATCGATTTATTTTATCTCATGTCATGGACATACTTCTCGAACTTTATTACTTACAAGATGTAAGAGCCAATGGTTTTCATGCGGAAACGCATTGTGAGAATGGACAAGAGTTTCTTTGCATCACCTCTAATGACTACGGAAATAACCGAGTATTAGAGAAACTTATGTGTCGCTCTAGTGGGTTGTATGCAACCACTATTCGAGTCATTGAATCCAACCATGTCATGAGAGATGATTTATGGGACTCCGACACATATAGGCTTTGGCACGACCGTTTGGGACACCCAGGTCGTGACATGATGATCCGTATATTAAAGACTTCACACGGACATCCCTTTTTCAGAACGAAAAGAAGTAAAACTCGGTTTTTGGACACCGAAGGAGCCCCTGCGCCTCACGGCGCCGTTCACCCCCAAATCCGGCCATCCTTGGCCGGCGCCGCCTTCCCCCTGCGGCCTCAGGGTGGCATTGACGCCACCAAGGCTCCTTTGTCTCTAACTTTTACTTCTAAAGTCTCTTGTGCCTTTGTGGCTCAACCAAAATCCTCATTGGTTGTTTATAAAGCCCATCATTTGTTCTGCAAAGCCTGCTCTTTAGCAAAGTTAGGATCGAGACCATCCTATGCAAAGGACACCAAAGAAAATATACCATTCTTGCAAAGAATCCAAGGTGATATTTGTGGACCTATTCAACCATCATGCGGACCATTTCGATATTTTATGGTATTGGTTGATGCATCGACACGCTGGTCACATGTCATGTTATTGTCCACAAGGAACGCTGCATTTGCTAAACTCCTAGCACAAATAATTAAGTTAAGGGCTCACCACCCTGATCATCCTATTAAGTCTATAAGATTAGACAATGCTGGAGAGTTTACATCAAAGACTTTTGATGATTATTGCATATCCATTGGGATTGATGTTGAACATCCTGTTCCTCATGTTCACACCCAAAATGGTCTCGCAGAAGTCGCCATTAAACGACTACAAATGGTCGCTAGGGCATTGGTAATGCGCACCAATCTCCCTATTTCTGCTTGGGGCTATGCAATATTGCATGCAGCTGTGCTTATTCGTCTGAGGCCTACTGCCACTCAACCCTTTTCTGCGTCCCAGATGGTGACTGGGTATGAGCCCAATGTCTCACACTTACGCATATTTGGGTGCGCAGTTTATGTGCCAATTGCGCCTCCACAGCGCACCAAAATGGGTCCTCAACGACGATTAGGCATTTACGTTGGTTATGATTCTCCAACGATTATCCGCTACATAGAACCCTTGACAGGCGATCTCTTTACCGTAAGATTTGCGGATTGTCACTTCGATGAGACAGTCTTCCCATCGTTAGGGGGAGATAAGAACACCAATGTTCAACAGGAACGACCGGAATTGTCGTGGTCTGTCCCCACTCTGTCTCATCTTGATCCCCGAACCGCACAGTCCGAAATTGAAGTGCGGAGAATTCTCGATCTTCAGAATGTAGCAGAATCGATGCCTGATACGTTTTCTGATATCGCTAAAGTGACGAGATCACACATACCTGCTGCAAACGTGCCTGCAAGGATTGATGTCCCTAAAAGTAGAGGACATGACGCCAACTCAAGAGTGCATGAGCATGGCGCCAACGTCCCATCTCTCAATGATGGTGACGTTATGGCTAGGCCCACGGCTTCTGCCAGGAAGCGCGGGAGGCCCATAGGTTCGATGGATTCTCGCCCAAGAAAGAAAGCGAGTTTGGCACAGAATAATCCATTAATCATCGATATAAATAATCCATCTCATGAGAATATTCCGGATTATGGTTATGTCCAAGAGACATCATTGGGGGACGCTCCAATGTCAGAACCAACTCTAGAGAATAGAGAGATCTCCATAAATTACACTAGTGTACATGAGATGATGGATAGAAATTCTATGGCAATTGATGATGCATTTGCATATCATATTGCGAAAGGGATTATAGAATATGATGATATCGAACCTCGCTCTGTTGAAGAATGTCAACGAAGAGCAGATTGGCCTAAATGGAAAGATGAGATCCAGGTTGAATTGGATTCACTAACAAAGAGACAGGTATTTGGGCCTGTAACGCAGACACCCCCAAGTGTAAAGCCTGTTGGCCATAAATGGGTCTTTGTTAGAAAGCGTAATGAGAAAAATGAGGTGGTAAGATATAAAGCCCGCCTTGTGGCGCAAGGTTTCTCACAACGCCCTGGAATCGACTACGAGGAGACATATTCTCCCGTAATGGACGTTATAACGTTCCGCTACCTTGTCAGTTTGGTAGTTTCCGAAAAACTTGACATGCAGCTTATGGATGTGGTTACAGCATATCTCTATGGGGATCTAGATTCAGAGATATATATGAAGGTTCCAGATGGACTTCAATTACCCAAATCAAGTGGCTCTAAATCACGGAGCGCGTTTTCAATAAGATTAAAACGCTCACTATATGGATTAAAACAATCCGGACGGATGTGGTATAACCGTCTAAGTGACTACTTGATTGGGAAGGGATATATTAATAATGAAATATGCCCATGCGTGTTCATTAAGAGAACAAGTTCCGGATTTGCAATCGTAGCAGTTTATGTCGATGACATAAACCTAATTGGAACTCTAGATGAGTTGAAGGAAACTGCTAAATACTTGAAATCCGAATTTGAGATGAAAGATCTTGGGAAAACACGGTTTTGTCTCGGTTTAGAACTCGAGCACCGTAGTGATGGGATTTTGATCCATCAGTCTGCATATACTCAGAAAATTCTAAGGCGCTTTAATAAAGATAAAGCAAAGCCTGTGAGTACTCCCATGATCGGCCGTAGTCTTGAGCCCGGAAAAGATCCGTTTCGTCCAAGGGATGAGGACGAAGAACCCCTAGAGGCCGAAGTGCCCTATTTAAGTGCAATAGGCGCATTATTGTACTTAGCTCAATGCACAAGACCGGATATCTCATTCGCAGTGAACTTGTTAGCTCGACATAACTCTGCGCCAACACGCCGCCATTGGATTGGTGAAAAGACAATCTTTCGATACCCAGGAGGTACGATTGATATGGGCCTATTTTATCCCTACAGAGAGAAAAGGAATGACGGAAGAATGGGATCGGACCCCATTAGGCATGAAGCCGCCGTCCACCACAACATAGTGGCCGGCCATGTTGCTGCCAACGCCGCCACCACCATCAAGGGTGGCCGGCCTCACCCTATCTCCCTCCATCAAAACGACAATGATGTCTTGATGGGTTTTGCTGATGCAGGGTACCTCTCTGACCCTCACAAAGGTCGCTCCCAAACTGGTTATGTCTTTACCATGGGAAGCACTGCGATATCTTGGAGGTCTACGAAACAGACCCTTGTTGCTACTTCCTCGAATCATGCAGAGATTATTGCTCTACATGAAGCCGTTTGTGAATGTATATGGCTAAGGTCTGTAATTCGACACATTCAAGGAAGTTGTGGTTTGAAGTCTACCACAGATGAACCTACATGCATTTATGAGGATAATGCAGCTTGTATTGAACAAATGAAGTTAGGTTTCATCAAGGGCGACAACACCAAGCATATATCGCCCAAGTTCTTTTATAATCAGCAACAACAATCACTTCTAAAGATTGAAGTGAATCAAATCCGATCAGAGGATAATGTAGCGGACTTATTCACTAAGTCGTTACCTAAATCCACCTTCGAGAAACATGTGAAGAGTATCGGATTGAGAAAGTTATCCGAACTCCCACGATTGTAGCAATCAAGGGGAGATATCGACATCAGGGGGAGTTATGATGTCTACATGTTCGATCTCGAAGAGTGAAGGACGTGTTGTGCTCTTTTTGTCCTTCGACCAGGATTATTTTTGTCCCACAGGGTTTTTGTTACCTGGCAAGGTTTTTAACGAGGCAACGGATGAAGCGTCACCACCAAGTTTGAGCGGCACAAGGGGGAGTGTTGAAGGAAAATCAAGTTTAGTGTGCCTTATCAAACTAGGAATAGGAATAGGAGAGAAGGTTCTAGATTTCCCAATCCTACACGGATTGGTATTCCTTGTAACATTAGAACTAGCACTTTGTAATCCCTATATATAGGGCTCCTATTCTTAATAATAAGAACACATCTCTCTCTACAATTCTCTCTCAAATACATTATACTTAAACAGTTTTAAATTATGTTTTTCAAATTTATCATTTTATTGTAGTATAATAATATTTTAATTTAGACCATTGTATTATAAATTATGATTTGCATTTATGGTAATAATTGCTTAATTGATAGCCATTGATAAATTATGACAGTTGGGAATCAAATTGGTTTCATTTAAACCAATAGCAAGCTGCCACATGCCCCCCTCCTTCTTCTAGCAGCCCATTTTCTCCACATTTGGGTCTACTGCTAGGACCACAAATTCTGGACTAGGCTATCCAAAGGGCTAAACTTAGCCCTCTGATCACTAGCCCGATAGCCCATCTATGGCCCTTTGGCCCTTTTAAAACTTGCTATTGGAGATGAAATAATGGCTAAATTATAGCCTTTGGCCCTCTAGACATCCTTATTGGGGGTGGCCTAAGCATTTAAGTCACCAGGGGGAACCGAAGGTATCTCTCGCCATGAGCTTTCACCTAATACAAGAACTTGGGTAACAAGACAGTTGTCTGTATAGCTACCATTAAAAACTCTGGAGACACGAACCAACTTGTATGTATTTGTTAGATTATCAAATCCCATACCATACCAATCCTGGGTTACATTGAAATACTTACCATACTTTGTAATGTCACTCATTGGAAGTCTTAGAACTTCCCCTCCCCTAAGAGGATTGACTAAGAAGCGACCAATTCCCCAAGATTTTCTCAAGAAAAACAAGTTGCAGAAAACAAAATCTATTTTGTAATGTGGGTCCTCGGAGTTGTATATTTTCCTTGCGGTAACACTAATTTCATATTGGGCTTTTGTCAAGGACTTGTAGCCATCATATTTGACTGATTGCATGGATGCTAAAACTTCAATCCCCCTAGGCTTAGGATGACATTTTCGACCACTAAAAAGCATGAGTTGAGCCACTTGTAAATACGCATGTAGTCTAGCAAAAGAGGGGTCATCGACCATGTTTAGAAAGGCCTTAGACACGCATCAGATGCAAAAGAGTGATTCAGCAGACAATCTCGAGAGGATGTTACTAAGGATATCGAGGGCAATTCTAATAGGCCAATAACTTTCAGCTCTGCATCGTTGCTGCTCTTCATTCTCTGTGCCCTCGCCATCTCCAAGTTTCACAGGCTAGCTATATATTATTGATAGTTTCCATCCTTCTTGACACTGCAATCTTCTTTAGATTGATAAGGATATGAAACCTAGAGAAAGCAAATTAAGGTTGAGAAATCCACTTGGGACCCGATCACCTACTAGACCAGGATATGTTATATGAAGTTTTAAGAAGTTGTGTGTATATAAAGTAAACGATGTTTAAGGAAATTGGAATGCAAGAGAGATTAATGAGAGAATTGTGTGTCTATTCATTGATAATAAGAGCTCTATATATAAGAATTACAAAGTACAATTTCTTAGGGTATAAGGAGTCATATTTAACTATAAAACTAATCCTAGTTTTACAGGCACACCAATAGTCAATATTCTTCAACACTCCCCCTTATGCTGCTCAAACTTGGTGATGACGCTTCAAACGTTGCCTCGTTAAAAACCTTGCTCGAGTTAAAAACCTTGCTCGAGTAATAAAAACCATGTGAGACAAAAACAACCTCAAGGAGGAGAAAAAAAGTATAACACGTCCTTCACTATTCGAGATTGAACATGTGGACATCATGCCTCCCCCTGATGTTGACATCTCCCCCTGATTGCTACAATCATGGGAGTTCGGATAATTTTCTCAATCCGATGTTCTTCACATGTTTCTCGAAGGTGGATTTAGGTAACGACTTAATAAATAAGTCCGCTACATTATCCTCTGATTGGATTTGATTCATTTCAATCTTTAGAAGTGCTTCTTGTTGCTAATTATAAAAGAACTTAGGCGATATATGCTTGGTGTTGTCGCCCTTAATGAAACCCAACTTTATTTGTTCAATACAGGCTGCACTATCCTCATAAATGCATATAGGTTCATCTGTGGTAGACTTCAAACCACAAGTCCCTCGAATTGTCTAATTAAATACCTTAGTCATATGCATTCACGCACAGCTTCATGTAGAGCAATAATCTCTACCTAGTTCGAGGAAGTAGCAATAAGAGTATGTTTTGTAGACCTCCAAGATATCACAGTGCTTCCCATGGTGAAAACATAACCTGTTTGGGAGTGACCTTTGTGAGGATCAGAGAGGTACCTTGCATAAGCAAAACTCATCAAAACATCACCATCGTTTTGATGTAAGGAAGGTGAAATTCGCCGGCCACCATGGGCAACGGCGGCTATATGGCCAGCCTTGGTGGTTTGAATGGTGGCGTCATGCTTAATGAGGTCCGAACCCATTCTTCTGTCATTCATTTTCTCTCTGTAGGGATAAAACAAGCTCATTTCAATCGTACATTTTAAGTATCGTAGGATTGTCTTTACACCAATCCAATGCTGTGTGTTGGTGCAGAGCTATGTCTAGCTAACGAGTTCACAGTGAATGAGATGTCCGGTCTTGTGCATTGAGCTAAGTACAATAATGCGCCTATTGCACTTAGATAAGGCACTTCCGCCTCTAACATGTCTTCATCCTCATCCTTTAGACGAAACAGATATTTTCCAGGTTCAAGATTACGGCAAATCATAGGAGTACTCACAGGCTTCACTTTATCTTCATTAAAGCGCCTTAGTATTTTTTTAGTATATGCTAACTGATAGATCAAAATCCCATCACTACGGTGCTCGAGTTCTAATCCGAGACAAAACCATGTTTTCTCAAAATCTTTCATCTCAAATTCGGATTTCAAGTACTTAGCAATTTCCTTTAACTTATCTAGAGTTCCAATTAGGTTCATGTTATCAACATAAACTGCTACAATTGCAAATCCGGAATTTGTCCTTTTAATGAACACGTATGGGCATATTTCATTATTGACATATCTCTTCCCAATCAAGTAGTCACTTAGACAGTTATACCACATCTGTCTGGATTATTTCAATCCATATAGTGAACGTTTTAATCTAATTGAAGTCCATCTGGAACCTTCATATATATCTCTGAATCTAGATCCCCATAGAGATATGTTGTTACCACATCCATAAGGTGAATGTCAAATTTTTCAGAAACTACCAAACTGACAAGATAGTGGAATGTTATGACGTCCATTACAGGAGATTATGTCTCCTCATAGTCAATTCCAGGGCCTTGCGAGAAACCTTGCGCCACAAGGCAGACTTTATATCTAACAACCTCATTTTTCTCATTATGCTTTCTAACAAAGACTCATTTATGGCCAACAGGCTTTACATTTTGGGGTGTCAGTATTATAGGCCCAAATATTTGTCTCTTTGTTAGTGAATCCAATTTATCTTGGATCGCTTCTTTCCATTTAGGCCAATCTGCTCTTCGTTGACATTCTTCAACAGAGCGAGATTTGATATCATCATGTTCTATAATTCCTTGAGCAATAGAATATGCAAATGCATCATCAAGGATAATAGAATCTCTATTCAACATCTCATGTACACTAGTATAATTCATTGAGATCTCTCTATTCTCTGGAATATTCTCTGGAATTGGTTCTGACATTGGAGCGGCCCCCAATGATATCTCTTGGACATAACCATAATCCAGAATATTCTCATGAGATGAATTATTTATATCGATGATTAACGGATCATTTTGTGCCAAACTCGCTTTTTTTTCTTGGGCGAGAATCCATCGAACCTTTGGGCCTCCCACGCTTCCTCTTAGGGAGCCCAATCTGAGCCACAACGCCATCACCACTAAAGATGGCGCCGCCGTGCCCATTATCCCTAGGGACAACGTCATGTCCTCTAATTTTAGGGACATCAATCCTTGCATGCATATTTGCAGCAGATATGTGTGATCTCGTCACTTTTGCTATATCAGTAAACGCATCAGGCATCGAATCTGCTACTTTCTGAAGATCAAGAATTCTCCGCACTTCAATGTTAGACTGTGCAGTTCGTGGATTAAGATGAGACAAAGTAGGGACAGACCACTACAATTCATGTCGTTCCTGTTGAACATTGTTGTTCTTATCTCCCCCTAACAATTGGAAGACTATCTCATTAAAGTGACAATCCGCAAATCTTGTGGTAAAGAGATCGCCTGTCAAGGGTTCTAAGTAGCGGATAATGGTTGGAGAGTTATATCCAACATAAATGCCCAATTTTCTTTGAGAACCCACTTTGGTGCGCTGTGGCGGCGCAATTGACACATAAACTGCACACCCAAATATGCGCAAGTGTGAGACATCAAGCTCATACCTAGTCACCATCTAGGACTCAAAAAAGGGTTGAATGGTAGTGGGTCTCAGACGAATAAGCACATCTGAATAACCCCAAGCAGAAACAGGGAGATTGGTGCGCATAACCAATGCTCGAGCAACCATTTAAAGTCTTTTAATGGCAGCTTCTGCGAGACCATTTTGGGTATGAACATGAGGGATTGGATGTTCAACTTTAATTCCAAGGGACATGCAATAATCATCAAAAGTTTTTGATGTAAACTCCCTAGCATTGTCAAGACATATTGACTTAATAGGATGATCTGGGTGGTGAGCCCTTAACTTAATAATTTGTGCTAGGAGTTTAGCAAATGCAGCGTTCCTTGTGACCAAAAGCATGACATGTGACCAATGTGTCGATGCATCAACCAACACCATAAAATATCTAAATGATACGCAATGTGGTTGAATAGGTCCAGAAATATCACCTTGGATTCTTTGCAAGATTGGTATATTGTCTTTAGTGTCCTTTGCATAGGATGGTCTCGATCCTAATTTTGCCAAAGAGTAGGCTTTGCAGAACGAAAGATGGGTTTTAGAAGCAACCAAGGAGGATTTTGGTTGAGCCATGAAGTCACAATTGACTTTAGAAGTAGAAAAGTGGTCAAGGAGGCATTTGTGGCATCAAAGCCACTTGTGGACAGCAGGGGGTAGGCGGCGCGGGCCTTGGATGGTCGGATTTGTATAGGGATGGCACCGTGAGGTGCATGGTTGGTCTGTGTGGCTCCTCGAATCAAATTTTGATTCATACTTCTCTTTGTTCTGAAGAATGGATGTTCGTGTGAAATCTTTAATATACAGATCATCATGTCACGACCTAGGTGTCCCAAACGGTCATGTTAAAACCTATATGTGTTGGAATCCCATAGATCATCTCTCATGACATGGTTAGATTAAATGATTTGAATAGTGCTTGCATACAACCCACTAGAACGACACATAAATTTATCTAATACTCGTTTATGTCCGTAGTCATTAGAGGTGATGCAAAAGAACTCTTGTCCATTCTCACAATGTGTTTCCACATGAAAGCCATTGGCTCTTATATCTTTAAAAATCAATAGGGTTCTTCCAGCCCTAGAAGCATATAGAGCTTTAGTGACATTAAGAATTGTGACATTAAGAATTGTGCCATTTGGCAACATAAATTGAGCTGGTCCTCGACCATGAATTAATTTTGATGACCCAGCCATCGTAGTCACTGAAAATCGAGTAGGCGACATCTATAGGAATAATTGCCTATTTCGAAGTATAGCGTGCGTTTGAGCACTATCCACGAGGCATTCTAGCTCTCCGGTAAACATATTGTTGAATCGGAGCTTGAAAGCTTGAAGCGAGGCTAACGTGCAAAAGACAAGGCAGGGCTAACCGTGTGCAAGCGAGGCTAACCGGTGGGCTGCGAGGTGCGTGGGGTGTAGGCGAGACGTAGGTGAGGTCGGGGGTTGAGGCTAACCGCTGGGTGAGAGGGCGCGCAGGGCAGATACTAGCGAGGCTAGCTGGCGCTGCAGGGATGCCGCAGGGGCAGCAAGGAGGACAAGCGCGCAGGGGTGCACGTGGGGCAGGGCTACAGCAACAGCAAGGCTAGCGCGGGCTAGGGGCAATCGAGGCTAGTGAGGGGAGGCTAACGGTGGGGAATTTTTTTCGGTTTTTGGACTTTGGTTTTTAGGGCTAGGGCTCATGATGATAACATGTTTAAGGAAATTGGAATGCAAGAGAGATTGATAAGAGAATTGTGTATCCATTCATTGATAATAGGAGCCCTATATATAGGGAATTGTACAAGGATTCCTATTCTAACTTGAATTGAGAATTCTCTCATATTACAACTATAGAACTAATCTTAGTTTGATAGGCACACCAATAATCAATATTCTTCAACAAACGCAACCTCGTACTCCATAAAATTTGATTTCTGGTGTCCATCTAGTAGAAATAGGCTTAAGAGCTGAAGAAGAAGCTGATAAGGATACCTTTACATGGTAGATACCTTGGCTCGGGGGGTGAAACAAAAGGTGTCTACGTCACACAGGATGTAATTTCAAGGTAATTCAGAAAAAATAAAATCATCCCTTTTGTTAAAACAAAATTGAGTGTATTTGGACACATTGAGTAACTAAATACACATTAGTTGTAATTACACATTGAGTAACTAAATACACATTAGTTGTGATCAGGGTTAAAAGTGGACCGAGTATCCAGCCCAGTAGTTCCCTCACTAAGACCTCAAAAAAGTAGTTCAAAGACAAGGAGAAAGCTATACATTAACAAATTACGGTTCAAGTAAAGGCATAGGCTCGCTTTGCTGAATCAAGAGTATTTGATAGAAGCATAGCAATTGTCATGGGTCCAACTCCTCCAGGAACTGGGGTAATGGCTGACACCACCCGCACTGCTTCTTCATAGCAAACATCTCCTATGAGGCGATAACCTCGCTCACAGCTAGGGTCCTGCCAATACAAATTGGGTTTCGTCAGGTAATTAGTTGGTGTCATTCAAAATGTTAATCGAAGTCAGTTTCTACTTGTACTATATAACAGTTCAATTAATTGTATGAATTCCACCTTTCACCATCAACCTACAAAAGAAAAACTAAACGCTCACATGCAAAGGATGCTATAGTTAAGTAGTCATAGAAAAAGGTTTCTTTCTATTTTTAACCTCTAGACAATAGAAACACTGTAATCCTTACATTTCTATAACATTACATTCTCATTCCTTTCCCTTCCTTCAAGACTTAACAGTTAAAATTCCATTTCTTTATTGCAACAAGTGACATTGGTCACCAATATTTCGAAATTGAAATTAGTAGTGTCAAAATGTAGTCTGTATTTGACTCTCTAAACATTATAATCCACAACGAATGTAGACTGTTTACCACAACTGGATTGGTCCCAACGTCGATGACAACTGCTCCAGGTTTTAGCCAATTTCCACGGACAAGATTAGGCACCCCTGCAGCTGTGACCACAATGTCAGCTTCACAGGTGATATGTTCTGGGTTCTTTGTGAATGCATGTACAATGCTGACTGTTGCATGGTGCCTCTGCACAACATTTGTAGGCAAAACATCATCAATGTATAAATTCTTTTATTATTTTTTTTCTCTATCATTTGAAAAGGAATGTGATATTACCTGCAAAAGCAATGATGCAGGCAATCCTACAATATTACTTCTGCCAATGACAGCAGCTTTCTTCCCAACGATTTCCACGCCAGACCTGAGCAACAACTCAATGCAACCCTTTGGAGTGCATGGAATAAACATAGGCTCCCTTCCTCTCATGGCAAGATTTCCCATATTAATTGGATGGAAGCCATCCACATCTTTCTCTGGACTCAGCACATCCATAATTTTTCTCTCATCCAAATGCTGTCCCAGACAGTTTGTTGTAAGTCATCCAAACAACAGCAGCAAGTTCTGACATGTAATGCATCAAACCTCAACTATTTAGTTGCCATACATGCGATCTAAGAGACATACCTATCCACTAGGGTGTTCATGGGTTAGGTCTTAGTTCTTGGTTTATGATGGAGGGTTCTCTTCAACCAACTTGACCATGTCAGCTTGGGACTTAAAAAGCCTGAAAAACCAGCCTATGGGCTGTAAACCCCAAATTCCCAAACTCTGAACTGCATGGGTTCATACATTTTCCAGATACCATTTTACTTGAAAAGTTCAAAGATGTATGGAGAAACAGTTCCTAATAATAACGTGCAGCAGAAGTGAAAAAAGATTGAAAAGTTGAAAGTGTAAAACACCTAAAGTGATACTTATACCCTTCAAGGACATAAATCGCAATGGGGCAAGCATTTATCGACAGACAAGAAATCCCAAATGCAAACTAATCTTGAAATAAATAAGACTTTAAAAATAATTCAGAAAGCTTCTAATTGGTGGTTGGTTGTGTTAAAGACTTAAAGATTTAGGCTACCAATAATTGGTATTCCTTTTAGTGAGTTTGGTTTAGTGAAGTGTCTATTAAGAACTACAAAATTTTATTACATCATTCTTAATCAAATTATCTGTCTAGTTGATTAAGTATTCTAACAATTCAAGTTTTCTAGGCTTATATCCAGGAAATTATCTACGGCACTCGGGGAGGGAGGAAGGTGTTTAAGTTACAATTATCACTTCCAGATTGAAACTATCAAGCAGCAGTTTCTTACATTCTTCGAATGAGGTAGAACATAAAAGAAATAAAAAACAATATCACAGAGAGACCATTTGGAATACAATTTATAACTTCAATTCTATATGCATATAACAAAGGCTGAATAAATGAGTATTGGCACAGATTAAGAAATTACTTGTGGTAGAGGAAGTTGCACGAGAATACCATGAACAGAGGGATCCACATCAAACTTTGACAATGCTTTAAGAAGCTGATCTTTTGTACAATGCTCAGGCAGGTGAGCCACATTTGATTTGATTCCAACTTCTTCACAAGCCATCATCTTGTTCCGGACATAAGTCTCAGAGTCCTTTCTCTGACCAACCATAATTACACCCAACCCAGGCACCATTCCAATGCTCTCTTTCATCCTCCTTACCTCACTCCCTATTCTTGACCTAATATCGTCTGCGATAGACTTCCCATCAATAACAGCAGCAGTCTGCTCATGGGCTATGGTAAGCATAAGAAAAACAGGGACCCAAATAAATATCATCAAATTTATCAAAAAGGCACTATCACAGATCAGTTTACCCAGAAGCAACATCACCAAATATCACACATTATGATTGAAAAGCAGAAAGTTACAAAAGATTACAGCTTTATTAGAACTGGGGTTTAGCATACATATTTTATAACACCAATCAAATTGGTTGAGAATTGGGTTTTCTCCAGAGTCCAGACCATCACAACATAGTGATTTACCCACAACCAAACTAATGAATTAACACACCCAGAAGCAAAATCATCAAATATCACACATTAATTACAGCTTTACTAGTATATTCATATATTAACACCAATCAAATTGGTTAAGAACTGGGTTTTCTGCAGACCATCACATAGTGACATACCTAGAAGCAAAACAATGAAACACCACCCAGAACATCAGTAGACGAAAGATTGAAAAAGCAGGAAACTTGGGGTGAAACGTACAGCAATTGATAGGAAAATCAAAATGTGAAGAGGGTGGAGAAGGAGTCCAATCGTCAGGAATGTCTAGAGAGACAAGAGGAGGAGACACGATAATTGGGCGGGAGGAGTGAACGTCGTCGTTTAAGGTGTTGAGGGCTCTGGTTCTCCATGGGATTCTCATTATGAGTCCATTGCGCCATGACATGGCCACTCTTGGCATCATTGTGGCTTTGCGCTCTCCCTCTCTCTCTGCCCCTCCTAAACTTGTAATTTGTATTATTCTGAGCCTCCTCGCTTTGCGCTTCACCATTCCAGACTTTACTTATCTACAGAAACCAGTCCCATTGGAGAAAGATTTACCAATCCTCTTAACTTGGGCCTTATCAACAAAACAAAAACCGAAAAAGCCCATTGATACGCAACCCTGCGGTACGTCAATGATTTGAGATAAAACATGCACTGAGAGAGACATAATGCCAAAATCAGCGTTTTGGACACTAAAAAAGCGTGCTGTTATGTGAGTCACATTGCTACCTGTTTTTTTAGGCGTGAAAGCAATCGGCGGTATCAACAAACATGTCACGAATTGATGCACGTGTTCAGCCGTAGGGCACTAATCACTGTCATTTAGAAAGGGAACAGCTGGTTCCATGCACTCCGATTCAACAACCACAGCAAATGCCACGCCAACTTTTAGATCTTGGTGATTCCTTCGAGACTATCACACAAAATGCTACACCAGCTAACTGGTATCAAGTGTACGTCACGCCCCGATTTTTAAACACAAATAAAAATCAATATATAATCTCATAATTATATATACGTGCAGGGCCGGTCCTGACATTTTGGAGGCCTGAGGCGAACATTCATATGATTTTTTTTCCTATAATAAATGAACTCAAATACACTAGTAGCAATGAAAAAAATGGAACAAAAAAATCTATATTGTATTCTTAAATTAGAAAAGACATTGGTAGAAATGAAAAAAAAGAAAAGTGTTTAATACCAAAAGAAACCAGAGAGAGAGAGAGAGAGTATAAAATGAGACTATTTTGTAGCAATGAGAAAAAGAAAGTGCTTAATACAAAAGAAACCATAAAAAGAAAAAGCAGCAGTTTTGCCTCAAACCTGGGTGGCATTCTAAGCCACACTACACAATTACCGCTGATCTAGAATAGCAGCTTGCTATTGTGGTGGCAAAAAATATATATATATAAAGGCTTATTGAACTATAAATATACATAAAAAATAAAAGCTGTCAGAGGCCCGCCTAAGACCGGTGGCCTCAGGTTGCAGCCCTCAGGGCCGGCTCTGCATACTCGATGGTTCAGCCATCAATACAAAATATCTGAAAAAAAAACTTTTTCCTTTTAATCCAAGTACATACTTATGTCATAAACTCACAACGTCGATATATACTCACTCCGCATAGTCATATATTACACGAGTTTACGAATTAAATTGTCACAACAAGATAAAAGTAAATGCTCCTCAGAGCTTACTACATAGCGAAAGTCATATTAATGGCAAAGCCAACAAAATTTGCTTCCTACCCGTTTTGTTGCCAACAAGTTATCTCAGCTTCAGCCACGATTACCTTGACCTGCAGGATTAACCCCTACACCATTGAATAATATACTGAGTTGTCACACAACAAACCCGATAAGCTTATGAAAGCTTGTATGAGTAACTCATGAAACATCAATCAACAACTCACACCAATCAACTTAAGGAAACAATGCAACCATGATTCCTTCCAACATTCCATGTCCTTTCTACCGAATGGATAACATAAGTCACCACCACGACAAGTACTATTTGCTAACTCAACAATGCAATAACCAAACCAGGTCTCATCTAGACAATAAAAGAAAGAATATTCTCGCGACTCTCTTTTAAACTACATACTTATGAGTCTCCAGTAACCTCGACCGTTACCCCCATAAGTTATATTGGCAGATAGACTAGAGCTCTAGCTGATCGTAACCACTCGCCTGGCCAAAGGCGTGATTTTCGATTTCTTGCCTTAGTCACCATATGCGACCTGTCACCATCTATGACATATGATTTTCAGACCCGTTTTGGTCTTAGAATCAAACGTTAAGTAAGCCGCGCCCGACCTAAAAATGTTACATAAATCTAATTGAAGATTTCTCCATCCTTGCTCACCATCTGTGACTCTTGGTATAAAGATTAATACATTTAAAATAAGTCACACTTGACTCAAAAATGTAACCACAAACTCAATACTTTTCAAACAATAGAAAACATCTTTTTACACAATATTGTTTCCCGAAAAGTCACCTTCAACAATAATATGAACACAATCATGCATATTATTCATCACACATCACTCACAAGAATACACACACACACACACACACACACGTAGTCATTCGCTCAAAAATGCCTACCAATACCAACTATAGTTTGCAGTTAAATAAAAAACACCCAAAACAAGAATGGTAACTCTGTTCATAATGAATCTTGTGAGATTACTTACCTCTGAATCTTGTTGCGTCTATAATACAGAACAAAGCAGCACAACCACAAAAATATCAGTCCAAGAGTACTTCGTCAGGTACCTAATCACATATGGTCTCAACTTAGTATATGAATCACAAGCGATTTAAGTCCGAAACCTCCGTTTTGAACTAAAATTCCCAATGTCAGTCGAGGCGAAACCACATTCGAGATTACCCAAAGTCTCCGGAATACTTCTATGATCGATATGACAAAATCACAAGTCGATCGAACGCTAGAATCCTCACGGATTGAAAATCGAACGGTTCGAAACTGTAAAAATTATAACATATTTATTCGATCTCCAAAAATTATGTATTATATATTGAAACGCTCGTATCAATGAGTAGATGATATATAAAATTATAAACTATCCCTTGCATGGTCGGAATGCCGCCACAGGCAGTGGTGTTGCCTCCTGGTCAAACTCGACCACCAGAAAATCAAGGCCAACAAACATGATCATCATGAAGAGTTGAGCAACTTTCATACCTGGAGCTAAGTCTAGTTCGGTCTAGATCATCCTAAATCAAACTTGCAAGATCGATCAATCTCTGCCATCTGATCAAGCTCCAGATTCGTTGTGCACCGCTGATTTTCAAACTTTGATCTTTCACTTCACAAGCAAAATCGTCCTACAAGGCGGGTATGGGGATGACCAAGAGGAGGAAGAGATTCCATAACCGGAAAGGATCGGTATGGGGATGACCGAGTCGGTCCACCGCCACTGTTCACTGCTCCGATCTCCTTCTGGGTTTCTCCACCGGTGAAACTGACGCCAGGCATCGACGGAAGAAGGCTGGGTGAATCGATATGGGTCGGGTCCGCCGCCATACGTCACCGGAAAAGGGAGATGGGTCAGGGTCGGGTCGGCTGGAATTCGTCAGGTCTGAGGAGAGAGACCAAAGAGAAACTGGGGGAGGAAAATGGAAATATGGAAATTTCTAGGTTTTATGAAAAAAAAAATCCGGAAATTTCTATATTTATAAATTTTTTTCCAATTTTCAAATGCTAATAACTTTCTCAAACAAACTCCGATTGATGCGTGCCATATGTCCACAAACTCGTATCGATGTGCTCTACGATTTTTGTGAAGGAAGTTTTTAGAGATTCTCAATGTATAAAAAGTCAAACTTCGTACCCCCCTAAATCCACACTTCTCGAATAATTATTCGTCTGAAAAATAATTCTATTTCACATACGACTTACGAATAAAGCAAAATACTCATAATTCGTACAACTGGTCCATTATTAATTATTAATTACTAAAATTAAATAACGAAAATTCAGGTCATCACACCAAGATACCTCTGAGATCTGTTAAAGAAAACACACAACGTCAGAGCTGTAAACCATACCAGACGATTTATGCCTCTCTGATGCTGAAGTCAGGCTACGTAAGTAATTTGACAGAGTAACAATAGCAAAGAAAGAGTTATTACCCTCTTAAAGGTGGTTCAATTTGACTTATATACTTGAGCATGGGAAAAATGTTTGCTATTTCTTTGATGTGGGATGCAGCTCATCCCTTTGTGGTTATAGCAGGTTCTGGTGTATTCTTCAATGAGCTCCACTGGATAGGCTCGAGACCTTTGTCACCAAGGTGTCGCCCATTGTGAGCACAGACATGGTGGGCACTGATACCCAGTCCCCAATATGATATATGGCAAATCCTGCAGGATCTGGCGATAGTACCAAACTTTGTGGCAGTCAAATAACTGGCAGTATGTATAAGTCCCCCAAGTTCCCGTTCAAGATGTTTCTTGGGTGGGGACTTGATTAGTTTTGGCATAAGGTTTGGTGGGCATTATGCCTGTATGGAGTCCCCCAAGTTCCTGATGAAGAAATAACTTGATCGGGTGGCTTTGAGTAGGGTCACTGTAGGTAGCTAGACTACAGTGTCATGTACCAGGTGGGTGAAATGAGGGCTCAACCTCTTATACACAATTGGATTGAAGTGATGACTTGAGCCCTGTACCTGATGGGACAAATGAGGGTGTTAATTACTTGTTGTACCCGGTGGGGTTGAATAGAGGGTTTGGGCCCCTTATACCAAATGGGGTTGAATGAGGGCGTGCCTCTTGTACCCGATGGGGTAAATGAGGGTGTACCCGTGGGGTTGAATAAAGGGTTTGGGCCTCTTATACCCAATGAGGTTGAATAGAAGGTTTGGGCCCCTTATACCCAATGAGGTTGAATGAGGGCTTGAACCTCTTGTATTGATAGGGTTAATGAGGGTGTTAATCTCTTGTACCCGGTTGGGTTGAATAGAGGGTTTGGACCCCTTATACCCAAGGAGGTTGAATGAGGGCTTGAGCCTCTTGTACCCGATGGGGTAAAGGAGGGTGTGAGCTTCGTGTACCCGATGACATAACACTTGGTGTGCATGCGAGCCACGTGGTTCGTCGGTTACCAAGGTGATAATAAATGTGGGTCTCTTCAGTTCTGACTGTTGTGTGCATTAGTAGTGGAAGGGGTGTGTGGGACACGTGTCCCAATTTGACAATTGGGGCGTTTCGATTTCGACAGTTGCAATTGCTTTTTGTTTGAATTTAGGAGGGAAAGTGGCTATTCGCCTTCACTTTTCGTTGTTTCTGCAAGTTTTCCTGGGGATTGTCGGCATTTCATTGTGCAATGAAGTCGATCGCAAAGTCGTCGAGGGGAGAAAGGCGGTTTGCATCAAAAAAAAAAAAGGTAAAGCACTGAAAACTCTTCTGTACCGTTTCACTTTCTGCGTTTTCTCACTTCTCTCCCTTTGGCTAAGTTTATGTTGTATTTTTTTTTTTTTTTTTTTTGTATAGATAATGCTTTGTGTTTGGACCAAAAATGAATATTTTGGTCTGACAAGACACGTGTTGGAGAAATTGAGCCAATGCCAGTGGCTCAATCTATATATTGTCGACAAGTTCGAAATATATTATTTAGAGGCTAAATAAAGCCTACTATGGAGAATTATGCGAGCTATAAGAAAAGGAAATGATGGAAGCATGGAAATGAAAAGTCAACTTTAGCACATTTTCTTACTTCGGCTAGGAGAAACCGAGCTAAACAAGGAAAGAGGGGCAGAAGACTAACCAAACAAGATTCAAATAAGTTGAAACTTTCCAGATTAATACTAGACATCCCAATGATCATTTCTTATGAAGAGTACCAGAGCTAGTTTTTAGTGGAAGACCTTCAAACAATCAGTCCAATTTTATGCAGAAGCAAAACTGGAAAACTGGACCTGTAAGAGGTCCAACAGCATTTCCGGCCCAACCACATGGAAATAAATTCTGAAATTTTACCACAGTAATCTACACTCATGGTGGATAATTTCATATGAAGAAGTCGAAGGCTCATACTGAAGTCTTGTTGGAGAAATAATTGAAGGAATAAAGGGGCAGAAACTGACCTAAAACCAGCTCAATATTCACATGTTCATGTTTCCTACCCACATGAAGAAAGCTAGATGCTTTTCTTTTTTTCCTTGGATATATTTTTCTACTACAATCTCTTTAATAGATCATCATCACTTCTATGTTTCTGTACCTTCATGCTTTGCTTTCATTTCATCATTTCTCTATCTTTTCCATATTTTACAAATCACTTTCATACTCCACTTTCATTATATTTCTTCCACTCATCATTTCACTCTTCTTTTTCTTCCCTATATAAACACCTTCTCCTCTCATTCTCAAACACACATTCACAACATCAAAACATCTCTAAGATGATCTAAGTTCTCTCTAGAGCAACCTCTCTAAGAGCAACTCCTCTCCTTTTCTTTCTCTTACCGGTGATCACACTCCTAGTCCTAGTCTTCTCAGAAGCCGACTTTCAGTGCCGCCAAATCCTCTGTCAAAGTACTTCGGTCCTAGTCTCCTCGAGAGCCGATTGTAGTACCACGACCAAACACCAACATCAACACATTTTCACAACACAACAACATCTCTAAGATGATCTAAGTTCTCTCTAGAGCAAACCTCTCTAAGAGCAACTCCTCTCCTTTTCTTTCTCTTACCGGTGATCACACTCCTAGTCCTAGTCTTCTCAGAAGCCGACTTTCAGTGCCACCAAACCCTCTGTCAACGTACTTTGGTCCTAGTCTCCTCGGGAGCTGACGGTAGTGCCGCGACCACAACGGTTACGGAACCAGCCAAGCAAGAGTAACGCCCTAGCAACCCAGCCAAGCTAAAGTCACGCTTTAGCAAGTTCTCCTCACTTCCCGGTGGTTCTCGCTCTGCTCGATCTACAACATCGAGTATCGATTGTGTGATTTTCAAGATGCTCAGCAAAAGTCCTCACCACGAGGCACAAAGAATCTCACGACGAGGTTGGTGCTCTCCTCATCCACAATCGCTTGATAGAAGTCAGGTCAAGGGACATCCTCGACGACCGCACCCGAACAGTGCTGGCACTCCCGCGCAGAAAAGAGACTGTTGACTAGCTGCAACAATTCTGGATTCAAACACTTTGCTCTAGTTTTGTGTTGACAATAGTGAATTTGCAGTAGTAAGCAAAACTCGAATAAAGATGCAATCTTTGGCTTGGAATAGAAATCCACATATGGTTATTTGGGTTTTTCTGGTGTTGTTTTGGGGTTTTTGGGTTTTCAAGTGGGAGTGGGGAGTGATTCATGCTTCAACGAAGCCCTAGATTCGTAATTCTAGGTTGACTCCTTTGTTTCTAATTATAGATACCAGATTCTAGGGTACACGTAGGCTTTAGGATGGAATTAGAAACAAGAGCTATGGTGGGGGAGAGGGATCATCTTACCAAGCCTCCTATAGATCGCTATTTTGCAAGCAGCGGTACTCGGGGAGGGCATAGGGCCAAGGAGTCCGCGTCCTCCACAGGAGTGGTTTCAGAGAGTTCGGGAAGTGCGGAGGGAAGTGAGAGCTAGGAAGGATAATTTGAGGTCTGGGGATGAGGTGACAGTTACTATCCCTCAAGGTGTGCCCAAACCTAGGTACACGCTAGTGGACGGGACAGTCTGCGACGAGTCAGGGAGAAGCATGATGATGAAGGAGATCAACTCTCTTAAGCGGAAGTGGAGAATATCGGACCGGGTGGAGCTCAGGCCATTAGATCCTGGTGAACTGGTCTGCAATCCTCCACCTGAATGGGTGGCGTTCCACGAAAATCAATTTCATCAGGGGCTCTCGTTACCGTTGCCCAAACCTATCCAATTTCTTAATATGATATTAGATGCTCCATAGCAATGTAACCCAAGACCCTTGACTTGTAGAATAGTTCACTACATGTCCATGATATCAATGCATTCGTACTTGGGACAGGCATTGTTAAAATTATAGCAACTATTAATTATTTTGGCCTATTACAGTAGGTGGAGCTTTGGGACAATGCGTCGATACTCTTAAAGAGTAAGGAATTCTTTTTTAGACATTTGCTATTTTTCAGAGTCAAACAATGCTCATGGCACTATTTACTTTCTTAGAGCAAGACATTAAGTATCCAGTCACTAGTACTTTTAGAACAAAATGTGGTACCTTCGTAAGACACAGAAACTTTTGAAGTAATAACCTAATGGTACTTTTAGCTCCTAGCTAGTCACTTCATGCTTTGTAACAGTGTTGCCAATGATCCTTGACCTAGCTAGCTATAAGCGGCAGAACCAGGATTTGAAACTGAGGGGGGGTCCAGATATAAAACATGAGATATAAAGAATAATAATGTTAATTTTAAGAAATTTGACGCACATTATTAAATTTTATAATAAAACAATTGAACAAATTAGACATCAATAATAATTTATTACAAAATATCTAAACTTAAGCAACATTTCTATACTACTTATTATAAATTGAGTAATTAATACATACACATTAAGTACTGTTAGTTTTAAATTATTTCTTTACTTTTTTTCTCTACTTCTTGCTGCCATTGATTGGGGGGGGGGGGGGGGGGGGGGGGGGGTCCGGACCCCTTCATGATATAAGATAGTTCCACCCCTGCTAGCTATGATCGAACTAGCTAGTTCTCTACATGTCCATGCTTACATTGGTACTACTAGATTTTGATTATGAAGAAATTCATAATTATTAGTACTTTGGGATAATATTCCATACAACAAAATTAGTCCGGACCCCTTCATGATATAAGGTAGTTCCGCCCCTGCTAGCTACGATCGAACTAGCTAGTTCTCTACATGTCCATGCTTACATTGTAATTCTAGCTTTTGATTATGAAGAAATTCATAATTATTAGTACTTTGGGATAATATTCCATACAACAAAATTAAGGGACAAATCAAAACGTTTATAGCACTCCGAAATTAAATTATTACTATTTATAGTGTATCTGAGCTAATACAATAGCCGTTACTCTCATAATTTTAATACTTGAGAACATTGAACATTAGTCTTAATCATTAGGAACCTTTTAAATATGAGGAGCATCGAGAGTTGTGAGCTATATATATGATCAATGTGTCAATATGCATGCTGTCCATTGCAATTTTTCTTCCGAACACCAGGAAGAAAGAAAATAAAAAGACGGAGACAAAAGTGGGAGAAGAAAAGGAAGAAACAAACAAGAATGAAAACAGTGTTATGTACGTAGAAAGGGTGGACAGTTAGAATCTCCTGGTGAGAGATATTGTTGTGGAATCACTCTAATGTAATTTTCCCGCGTCCCATCTCCATCTCTACATCTCTTCTTTTTCAATGGAATAATGATTTCGCAATAATTTGCATGAATGTTTCATTATATGCCCACATATCACAGATCAATATCAAATCCAGAATATCTGAAAACTCTATACAAAAGACCAAGAGGGCCGGCTAGGGTAGTACTAGATCGATCATTTTCTTCGAAAAAAAAAGAGAGAGGATCCGTTGCCGGGGAAGGACCGGACTCGATTGGACGTCTTGGAAGGGATGGCAATGGCGTATGTATATGTATGATTGCCTGCTCATTGCTTTTTCAGACCAGGAATAATAATACTAATGCTAAGACGTCGAACTACTACTACTACAGCGGCAAGGTTTTTGGCCTAATGCTGCCAGCCACATTCTAAGTTTTAGGTTGATTTTAAAGGGTTGCCTTTGTTGTGTTGTTGAGGATCGAATGTTTGGTACAGCACTGTGCGTCTTTTTCCTATCAAATGCAGGTTATCGTTTCTGCATCAATATTTTTTAACCTAATGTGCATTGTTCGATCCATATATATCGATCAATCCATGTGATCTTGCACTTGCCCCCAGTAGTTCATTCCAGTTGCTTTAACATGACACTAATGGCTTAATGCGCTGCCCATGATCCACAATACATTTATGTACCCAACAAACACTAGGGATCACTCAACTATAGAATAAGTCTGTAAATTTGATCAAAATGGGAAGTTGATCGACTTCAAATGAGCTCAAGCTAAACGAGATAGATAGTACTTAGATACTAGTCATACTACTAGTTAGGTTGGTTAATGGAGCATTAAATTTTCACGTAGGCTTCCATGTCTACATAAGTACATATACATGTCATTAATGAATACTCCTATATGGATATTTTGTTTAGGGTTTCCGATTCGAACCCACCGAGGTGATTGATAGGATATTTTTTTTGAATGGTTCATCCAATAATGCAAATTCGATCAATATATAGTATGTTTAGTTTAAGAAAACTAATATTTTTCGGCTAATCTTTTTTTTTTTGAAACAAAGGTTCATTGCATTAGATGACCAACCAAAAAGCCATAGTCTAACATACACTTAAAACAGAAAAATGGTGGGGTAACTACCACGCTCCTATCTAAGTAACGTAAACTCATTACAAGTCGATTTTGAGCCTGCTTTGGAAGCGGACCCATAAACAAATAACAACTCCGTGTCTTCTAGGGCAAAATCATTGACTAACATCCCCATTAGCCAAGCGCGCAATTGCGGTACCAACAGAGAGCCACTTCCCAGCAAACAAATAGAAGTCAGTTCCCCATCCATAAGCCGCTTCCTCCAGTCCAAACTCAAGATAATTACCAATTTCGAAGAACCATGATCTGAATTAGGACTGGCATTTTAAAAATCCTAAGCCCATAATGTGGGCCTAGGTATAGCCCAGCAACCCAAATTTGAGCCCAGGCCCAAGCCCAAACTCGAGCAGCCAAGGCAGCAGCCCTAGCCCCAATAGCCAAGCCACCCTTGCCGCCGTCCAACCCTCCGGCGGTCGACCGCGACGGAGCCTGGTCATGGTGACCTCAAGCTTCAAACCCAAGCCGGAAAACCAAGACTGCCCGACTTGCAGAATGATCGGCTCACGATCCGGATCCACCGACGAGAATCAACGTCAAACCACTGTTCTTGCCGGACCTGAACCAGTCCAAGCAACACCGCTGCTAGATCCAACAGAGCCTGCAAAGACAAAGCTCCGCCGTTGTGTTATGCCCAGAATCTGGCGAGCCCCGTACCGGAAACCACCACGATCGACTGCTCAGATCCAGACCTACACCAACCAGAGACCCGATTGGAGCAAGCCAGGAACCAAGCCGCCGTCGCCGTTGAACCAGACACCATCCAGACTAAAACGCAGCACCTCTGCCACACTGTCGTCTCACCCGAGAACGCGCCGTAGCCTTGCCTGGTCTGGGGAGCGAAGCTTCACCGCCGCCAGCAACACGAAACCTAAGTTTCGTAAACCAAATTCGCTCCAAGAAATTCGGAGGCCTCCTTGAATCTCGTAGAAAGGTACTACCACCTGTAACCTTACTCCACCTACGATATTTTTACAAGTTTATATTTGTCGGCTAATCTGATGCTACTCTTTATATAATATAATGTAAGAATAAACTTGCATTAACATCTCATGAGTCGTTACATTCATTTACATAAAATAAAATTTAAAGATGCGAGAAAACAATGATGTCCAATCCGACAATGAACTTGTTTAGATAGATTTGAAATAAATGACAATAATTCTATCCAAATCCGATGCTTATCGGATATAGATTGATTAACTCGATCAATTAATACGCCTATACATCAATTTGGATATGACTTTAAGTCAATCCGGTTCAATTATGATTCGTTGACATGACTCCCTCTATGCATATATGGTGGTTCAAAGTTTGAATGAAAATGTGTCTTTCAATTTCCCAAACAGTGATTGTAAGCTTTTAGTCGGCTACCAATGTGAATCTAAAGCTAGCTGAATGAGTAAAGATCTTTGTTTTTTTTTTTGAAGAGATGAGTAAAGATCTATGTATGAAATAGTTTAACAAATCAAGTAAAACTGTTCATACGCAAAAGATGAATGAAAGTCTACTGCTGTGGGGTAGATTAGGGCACATCCCATGTTACCCACAAAGAAAGATTTTTGCTTCAATTCAATTAAAACTACAATCTTACTCATATTTTATCTTAAATTATTTCATAGTTGTACAGTTGTTCTATTTACAGTAAACCCCCTCGTGGCGTCGTTAGATACATTTTGCATAATGTTGTCTCTTTTTTGCCGTGGATTTTTATTTTTTAACATGTCCATCAATGTCTAACATTCTTTAAGCAATTGATCATTGTAAATACGATCGATGGTCTAATTTTTAGTGCATGCAAAGTTCCAAGATTCAAACTCGTCGAAATCGAACTATCAGGGCCGGTCCTGGCATTTTGAAGGCCTGAGGCAAATAATTAAAATGTGGCCTCACATAAAAAAACCATATAATCGAACAAATTTATATATATATATATATATATAAATTAAACCTCTACATTAATAGTAATGCAAAAAAAAAAAAGGTGTATAATTCCAAAATAATTTTTCTTTTAGAAGGTGAAAAAATAAAAAAGAACAGAATATAATATATTCTTTACCGAAGAAACCAATGAAAAACAAAGGGCAAATACATTAGTATTCAATTTCAGAATATTCTTTCCATAGAAGCTAGAAAAAGAAGGAACAAAAAAAGTTTAATTGCAAAGAAACTAATTAAGAAAAAGAAAAAGAAAAAGACAAAAAAGTGCAATTTAACTAATTAAGAAAAAGAAAAAGACAAAAAAGAGGCCACTATGCTTCGAACCTTGGTGCTGCCAGCAACAACAAATCTATGTTAGCGTGGCCATATTGTAGAGTATACGCAAAAGACAATTATAATTATACAATGAATATATGTAAAATAAAAAAAAAATAAAAAAACTTAGCGGAGGCCCGCAGGAGAGTGGTGGCCTAAGGCGGCTGCCTCAGGGTCGGTCCTGCAAACTATGTTACATGGTCAAATACACACACTTCTAACCCTAAGAAAGAAAAATATCACACCTAACATAGATCATCGGAGATGGTCAAATAAGACCAATAGTCATCAACATATATAGAGATGTCAAATAGCCCACCCATATCTATACCGACCAAAAATCTACGACGGCATTCAGCTGCATATTCACCTTTTTTCCTTTGAATGGTGTAAATTTTATGTCCGAAGAGGGTATACATGTTTTCACTGTGGGTGTTAATTAGGGTATACATGCTAAACCTTTATTATTAGGACAATTCGGGTGAACTAACATATTCACCCCATTGTCGATTAACATATTATTATTTAATAAATTTATAATCCAATAGTCCATATATTAAATTAGTCTTTAAAGATCATCTCTGTAAAAAATTAATAGAATCGGAAATCGTTTAAATATCTAATTGAATCAAACAAATGGATGATTTTAATAACATTTACTACTATTATAATGAACTGTCCACGTATTTCATAGAAATAAATAACTAAAGAGTCTTCAATTTGATTGATTTTTTACATAACTAATCTTTATATTACATTATACAACATGAATGGTTGGATTAGAAAATTAGAAAGTTATTATGTGTTAATCGCAAGAGATTGTGAATATGTTCGTTCACCCAAGGGTGAATCTAAGAATTGTTCTTAATATTAGCATATGCAGTACTGGGCTGTAAAAGAGGGTACACGTACATTTTGTTTTGGCAATATGTAGAAGAGAGTACATACTAGTTTTCACTATCTTGGTTAATTTTCCAGAGGGGAGGGACCATAGTCACAGTACTGGAGTATTCACACAAGAGGGAGGGTCCTCAGTTTCAGAGTTGCAGGGAGGGTGCTCGTCAGAACTATTATCCAAGAGGCAAGAACAGTCACCAGTATTTTTGACACAAGAAACCGAACAAGAACAGAAACTTATAATGAGACATGGCATGGGGCTGTAGAAAGAACCAGAGAGAAAGGAAAAAGGGAAAAGCTGATGATCGATAATGACGATATGGATCCGAAGGGGAATTCAGAAATCTGAAAAGGACTGATGTGGTCGCCAGAGAGAGAGAGAGAGGGAGAGAGGGCTAGCTATAACTTGGCTCTGGTTCGAGCTGGGAATGTGAGGTTAGTGATGATGCGTCTCTCTTTCACGTGTTGAAGTTTGTGACTCTGTCAGTGTAGCTCTGAAACAATTCTGGATTCAACTCAGAAACTACGGAAGAGAGACAAAGAACGACGACCTAAAAAGACGAACAACTTTTTACATGCATATGCAGATACCAAACCATGCATTAATATAAATATTAGTTACACTACTTCATTGAGGATCTACTAGCTATTTGATTATTACAGCAACTGTGTAAACTTTTTTCAAACACGTCAGCTTCTAGGGCTACTTTTTGGTAGTAGAACGTGCTCGCCTTTTTGTTCACTACTGTCCTGCTTCTCTAGCTTAGCTGCCACATTCTGTTTTTGGGGAGAAAGAGTGAGGGAACTTTGCTTAAAATAACAAGCGGTTTTATCTCAAGTATGCTGATAGTTCTTTGGATCCTATTTCTTTTTAGTTTCTTGTTGAATGGAGAATGAAACATTTTCAAATAACCACTGCAATGTGAAAGAGAACGCTATATATCAATATATGTACTCAATAATGTCACCTGGAATCCTTTGGGATGATAGGAAAAACTGAAATCCAATATTTGAAGCCCGAATCTAAGATATAAACACGATCAATGTGAATTGATAAAGCCGACTCCACTTGAACAATAATTATGGGTGAACTAAGGTGCCACGACCTAATTAAAAGAACTAGGCGGCCGACTACTGTGCACGGCCTGGGCATAAGAGGTGGAAAAATCTAATATTTTCACACAATCTCTCGTAGTCTCGTACTACAAATTAAAAAAGAGAAGACAATTCACACAACATAAGACATAAAATGGAAAACACAAAGACCACTAAATATGGTTTCAATTAAGTAAAATTGGAGATTATTTGAGAATGAAGTTAAATCTCATCGAGTTTTTTAATTAATCAACAAACTATGCCTGCCATTACACTTCCACTTTTTTTCATACCCATTACAACTAGTATAATATATTACACAGTTTCATACTCCTAATTTATATTAGACAAATTAATTATTAGCCAGTGAGGGATGCATGGAAGAGTCAAACAAGGCGCACATTACTCTTCTGCTTGGTAGGTACAAAAGTAAATGTAAATAACTAGTAATAGATACTAATACAAATAAAATAAGATCAAGAGGAAAAAGTTGATGAGTGATAATGCAGTTGAAAGCAAAATGTCAAACACTAGCCTTCATCTTTTCAAAAATCTCTCAACTCTCTGTGCCCTTTCGACAGCTACTTCTCTGTTCCTGCTTCCAGTTGGGTTGGGTCACGAGGCCGAAGCTTAGCTAGCTCCCTCCGACCCTCCCAATGCAGCTTTATATATACTATATCATATATCTATATAGTTATTTACATTTACTCCTCTTCCATTCTAGCTTAGCCTTTCTATATTAATTTACTTCATCTTCATCGACTGTGGAGCAGTTGAAGAAGTAAAACTGGAAAATGTTAGTTTAACAATATCAACGTACGAGGGGCTATATTTTCTTTGCTGTTAACGATGCTTAAAAAATAATGCAACTTTTAGTCTAGCTTGGGGTTTGGTTTCTCAATCTGGTCTCGGAATTTGCATGACATGTTTTGCTTGGTAATCTAATCCTGTAATTAATTAATTAGTTGATCTGATTAGCAACGATTCCCCATGTGATTAGTAAATATTGAGAAATGGAAAAGTGACTTTTGTGAGTCAAATACAAATCAAATGCACTGGAATTACGCGTCGTTTTCTTCCACCAAAAAGCAAACAAAAAAAAATTGATGCAAATTATGTACTGTGTTTATATAGTTAACTTGTAGTCTAATTTAACTAGTTAAACAACAATATACAAACTAATAGAGCCAGAGAGTCGATATGGCGGAAGGAACAATACGTGCATACAATTCATAGTATTATTGGCATGGATCAAACCATTAAGGGCTTGCGTTTTTGTGAACCTTTTAAAACATTTTTTTGTCATAATGTGTTAGGTTTGGTGCCTATCCTTCTTTGGTGGAGATATTTTGCATGACATGAATGCATGATATTAATTGTTTGTGCATTCAAGGTGATAACTTATGCATGAAAAATTAATTTGTGCATGGTCAAGTGCTTGCATTGGGTATAATGCATGGTCAAGTTGATGCATTGAGAAGAAATGCATAGTTAAATTCATGTTTTGACCTTTTTAGTCTTCCTAGGGAGTTATGGTGGGAGAAGGGTGATTGATTCATGAAGGAGCATTGATGGAGTGATTCTAGAGACTTCTATCGTTGGTATAAATAGATGCTGCTTGTGTGGAGGCAAGCAAGGTGAGGTCAAGAGCAACTCTAAGGGTCTTCGTGTATAAAAGTAAAGTGAGTTACTTTCAAGAGTGTGAATAGCTCTTGGGGTAGAGTGATCTTCTAGGTTGAGATAGGGTGTACAAGGGGTATCCATTTGGATACAAGGGATTGGGTTGGACATAAACTTGAGCGGTATAATCTTGTACTTGTGTAATTTTCTCATTAATGAAGGTGAAATTCTCCGAGGACGTAGGCAAGGATATTTGCCGAACCTCATTAAATCTTGTTGTCTTATTGGCTTGCTTATTTCTTCTTTCCATATCTACTAATAGTACTTGCGTGGCGGGGGATTAATTTCCTAACACAATGAAAGTTTGGCAACATTCAAAGAACTAGGATGGTTATCTGGTTTGTCATGTATCATGTCATCGTGAGGGGAGCTTTTCTTGTTTCTAGCTTATGTCGTTCTAAAGTAAAATCATGAATGTAAAAAAAGATTAGTAAGAAAATGCATGTTGATCTTTATTTATGTTAACTATATATATAGAGTAAGTTAATGCATCAGTATATCGATTACATTACTTTGGTACTTGAAAATGTAAATTAAGTACTTCATATATGATGTATTTTTTACTTAAGCATCAATAATAGTTATACTACACTTATCGTGACTAGCTTGTTTTGTAAAATTAGTTATTTACACATGGGATCACTCGACTCAATCATATCACATAAAATATCAATGAAGAACAATTTTTTCCATTCGAACCACTTTCAATGATCTGCATGGGATTGAGTATGTCTTTTTTATATTTATTTATTTATTTATAGGCAAAAATATATGTGACTAATGTTAGTACCATTGACAAAATATTCATGATGTTCAACATTGTTATATAAATTAGTTCACATTCTAGTTTTATTGAATAGTATGGAAAGAAAACATGTTTACGACAATGAAAAGCTATAAGGAATATTCAGTTGTAAATATGTTAGCATAAATTTTATCGATGTCCTTGAAATTAGCATAGATGGTAAAGGAAAAAAATTCAAGTTAAGATTAAACTAGATTAAAAATTTGATTCCTTTTATATTTTACGAATATGGCAACCGGGTCATGCAATAACACTAAATTTGGATCGTTGCTGTCTGTCAATATTGCTTTGTATTTTACTTCTTATTTTGTTCAAAATCTGGAGTTTAAATTCAAAGAGCTGCACCCATATTAGTGCATTTGCAATTTTTAGTCCATTATTCACTTCACCCTTCTACTCCATCACATTTACCTATCAATCTGACAGGATAATCATTAATATGTTTTCATAGTGGTTGCACACTATCATAAGTACTTATACCCAAAAATTGCAATACCTATCTTTCCATAGATCACAATAGTTGCCTGCAAATTCAATGCTCTCTATCAAACTAGAGGGAAAATAGAGACAATAGTCAAGGACGTTTTGTTTACGGCAGGTGATAGAATTTATTGAAACCATTAAAAACTCAGCTAACCTATTAGCTTTAGCTAGGGCTAAGCTTTGTCCCCTCATTGTGCTTATAGCAACAACGATGGTAGCGGACTAGCGGTATATATTCTCGGGGACACTTTGCTTCGTAATGGTCGTTCCCAACTCTAAACCACAATGAAAACGTCAAGCACTTGACGACGCTCCTTGCTCCAAAACACCCCCATCACTCCAGATCTCTGCTCCTAATGTTTGCATCGCTTAGGTTTAAACCCATCTTCAAGATATCGAACTAGAGAGAGCTCCAAGAAGCTTACGCTCTGTATATAACAGTGAAATCCATAACTGTACCATCCACAAAAGGACGCTTAGCTAATCGCCACCATCCCCACCACGAGCTTAAACCCTCTTCTCTCTCTCCCTTACCCTTTTGTTCTCGGTTATGTTAAAGCTGGGATGCATCCAAAAGGCATAGCTTCGGCGTAGTTATATTATAAAATTCAGATAGACAGAGAATAATAAAGGTAGAAAGAGGGATTCGATTAGATTACTACTTGGGACTTGGGAGATCGTGTTGGGTTTGAGATTTGAGACCAGCCCTCTAAGGAATCCCAACGCCGCTGTCTCAATCTTTACACCGTTATCTGTTTGGGACATTGCTCCATTCCTTCTCTGCTTAAAGCCTCTTCTTCGTCCTCTTTGATTCTTCATCTATGAAGCATTACATCGAACACCTTGCACGCACTTTCATCATCTCCCCAAGAACCAGAACCAGAACACTTCATGGCTGCTTGTGCTTTGCTGGGTGACAATGGCGACCTTGTCAGCGGCAATGGAAGCAATAACAACAACAACAACAACAACAACAGCCCATTGAACTCCAACAGCCAAGGCAGCAGCGTGGTCGAGCAGCAGAACCCGGTTCGGTCGAAAATGGTGAGGAAGAGAATGGCTTCCGAGATTGAAGTGCAGCCCACCAACAACACCAACCCAATCAGAATTGGCAGCAGCAACAATAACGGTGATAATTATATGAGGGTTTCGCGTAATCGGAGCGTTATGCTAAATCCAAACCCGACCCATGACAAAGTGAATATGGTCTCCAACTACTCCACCACTATGCTCAATCTACCAGTACCATCATCGTCCAACAATTTGACCACGCTCATGACGTCAGGAGGTGGTGGGGTTTTATCAACTGCTTCCGCTTCTTCTTCCCCTCCAAGCTGGGGTCCTATCGATCCCTTGTCGCTCCATCACCCGATTCACCATACCCAGATCGCCGCGACCACTCCTCCTCCCGCCGTCTGCGGCTTTTCGGGGCTCCCTCTCTTCCCACCGGAAAGAACGTCTCCTCCCAATCATACTAGTACCACGCTTTCTACCGTTATGGATCAAGACAGCTCCGCCACGGCCTGGATCGACGGCATCATAAAAGACCTCATCCACAGCTCCACCAACGTCTCCATTCCTCAGCTCATCCAGAACGTCCGAGAGATAATCTTCCCTTGCAATCCCAACCTCGCTTCGCTGCTCGAGTACCGCCTCCGCTCCATATCCGAGCCGCCCCCGCCTCCGATCCCACTCTTCAACAGAAGAAGAGACCAAGGTCCCGGGCTGCAGCTGAATCTCGACTCCAACTCCTCCGGCATAAATGACGTCACTGTTTTCCCGTCTTCAACCACCAGCGGTCACCATGTGATGAACCAGGAGTTGTTTTTGAACTGGGGAGACACCCTATCCCAACAACAGCAGCAACAACCCAACCCTACATCTTCCCCTACTTGTAACGAAAGCAACATCCAGGTTCAACAACACCACATTTCCCAGGTGGTTCACCCACAGCAACAAACACTAGATAAGCAGCAGCAGCAACAACAAAACTCTCCATCCCCGGCCGCCGAGTCTACGCAAACCACCACTGCACCAGCACCGCCATCTACAACAGCCCCAGCCACGCCGTCCCCGGCGGTACTAATGCGAGAGAAGAAAGAAGAGATGCGGCAGCAGAAGCGAGACGAAGAGGGACTGCACCTGCTCACCTTACTCCTCCAATGCGCCGAAGCTGTGTCCGCAGATAACTTTGAGGAAGCAACCAAAATGTTACTCGAGATTTCCGAGCTCTCAACCCCGTTCGGCACCTCCGCGCAGCGCGTGGCGGCCTACTTCTCCGAGGCCATGTCAGCCAGACTAGTCAGCTCCTGTCTCGGATTCTACGCCTCCCTCCCGGTCTCCGCCGCTCCCATCACCCATTCCCAGAAGCTCGTCTCCGCCTTCCAAGTCTTCAACGGAATCAGCCCGTTCGTCAAGTTCTCCCACTTCACGGCCAACCAAGCCATCCAGGAAGCATTCGAAAGAGAAGACCGGGTGCACATAGTAGATCTCGACATAATGCAAGGCCTACAATGGCCGGGGCTGTTCCACATTCTCGCCTCCCGGCCCGGTGGGCCGCCCTACGTCCGCCTCACCGGTCTAGGAACCTCCATGGACGCTCTAGAAGCCACCGGAAAACGCTTAACCGACTTCGCCGACAAGCTAGGGCTTCCGTTCGAGTTCTTTCCCGTGGCGGAGAAGGTAGGCAGTTTGGACCCTGACCGGCTCAACATAAGCAAGAGAGAGGCCGTCGCCGTCCACTGGCTGCAGCATTCTCTTTACGACGTCACCGGCTCCGACGCCAACACGCTCTGGCTTTTGCAGAGGTAACGTCAATCTGACATTTTATATATATACATTGAAAAATCACATCAAAATTGGGTGGCGTTGCATTGCGCTTTTTGGTGTTTTTGATCGTTGTTGCATGCTAAAGTTTCAAGGCTTTAATTAGCTAGCGCTGACTAATTAATAAACAATTAGTTCATGGGTTAATGCTAGATTGGCCTCCATTGTTGTTAATGTAACTTTTGGTTTGTCTCATTTCCTTATAGTAACCAGTCGCTGTATCTTTTTCCTTGCTGCGGCCTATATATATAGCTGTAGCCAATCCCTTTTCTGTTTTACCCTACTGAGTTAAAGTATAGCCAAATAGTAGGCTGTCAAATTGAACATAGTAGAAGAACTTTGTACATTATTGTGGGAGGCTGGGAGCTATTAGTTTCAGTGATTTGATATGATTGATTTGACTACAGATTGGCACCGAAAGTAGTGACGGTAGTGGAGCAGGACTTGAGTCACGCCGGTTCATTTCTAGGGAGGTTTGTGGAGGCCATACACTACTACTCGGCCTTGTTCGACTCTTTGAGTGCAAGCTACGGTGAAGAAAGCGAGGAGAGGCACGTCGTGGAGCAGCAGCTATTGTCGAGGGAGATTCGGAATGTTCTAGCCGTGGGAGGCCCGTCGAGGAGTGGAGAAGTGAAGTTCCATAACTGGAGGGAGAAGTTCCAGCAGAGTGGGTTCAGGGGGATTTCTTTGGCGGGAAATGCAGCGACTCAGGCAACCTTGCTGCTTGGGATGTTCCCTTCTGATGGGTACACACTGGTGGAAGACAATGGGACTCTTAAGCTTGGTTGGAAAGACCTTTGTTTGCTGACTGCTTCGGCTTGGAGACCACCTTATCTTGCTACTACCAACCCCAACCTTCACTACTGAGCTTCTGTTTGAATGTCTTATTTGTAATGCGTTGCCCGGTTTTAATTTTTGTTTAGTTGAAATCCATCTATTAGGAGGTTTTTGGAAGAAAATTCGGTTTCGGGTTTCATCCATGTGTGCTTGGCATTAAGATTAGTTAGGTGTTGAGATAAAGAGCTAAATTACTTACGTAGCAACACAGAACCCTCTTTAATAAGCGGACCGGAGTAGGGGTCGGGACTCGAAAATGGGTAATCACTAATCACTCACTTAAACCAGCATTATTAAGACGAAAAAGTCGGGTTCACAAAGGGATACTTGCCACAGCCTTGAAGAGGTTGGGATTGTAGAGTAGTTGTAACTAATATGAGTGAAAAAGAGAAAATTGACAATGCCCAATTTTGGCAAGGCAAATTGAATTGATTTGTTTCACAGAACTGATACAGTATATAGAGGAAAAAAATAGGGATTTGAAATCACCTAAGATAAACAAAAGCTCAAAAATAAAATACAAGCCCAAAAGTCAAAAGGAAGAATGATTTCTCTGGTAGGCACAAGACTACTCGCTTTCTCAACCGACAGTCAATTATATCACGAATGGTATTTGAATCACATTGGACAAACAAAATTATTTGCTGCACGGCTTTTCCACTAAGCAAAATTTTTCTTCAAATAACTCCCTGGGACTTGGTTGTCCATCAAATCACCTTCGATCCCCAAATCCGGTAACTCCAAGCTTAAGCTGCCATCCTTCTGCTCTTCCAGAAAGAAAAATAAATTTTTAAGGTCCTTTTATTTACCAAAAAATTACAACTATGTGTTTGTGAAACCCAGCGCGGCTATTGCTTCCACAGAATCAAATATGCTTTGGAAGCCTGATAAAAAAATTTAGGCACCCACGGAATAGATATCGACTGGTTAGTGCTTCTCAGTCCCCATGTTCTGGAGAATCTATAGCAGTAAACAAGGGCAATCAGCTCACTATGAATTCACATTGCAGTCAGTTAAGAACTGATCGTCTCGGTTCAGAAATTTCTTCCAGAAAACCTTATATTTTGGGATCCCTAAATCAAGCCAAGGTTTCATCTTTCCGTTGTAGTGCAGCACCGCAGCTTTTATTACTGCAGACATATCTATATTATAGTCATTACCCAGTCCGGAGAGAGCCCACACACCATCAAGAGGATAAATCAAGTCCTTGAAGGTTAGCAAGCTAGCATACAGTGCAACAGCTTCATTTAGTTCCTCTTGCGTGCTCACCTGCCATTAAGATGCGCAAACAAATCAGAAATTTTGAATGGCTCACGAATAATAGGCTAGACAGAATTGCACAGATAAAAGTGAAGAATGGGGTCAAGCATTCACAAGTTTCCCTTTTCAGTTTATTTTCCTATGTTTTATATATGGTTCAATGCAAAGCATCATCAAAACCTCAGGTAACTCAGAATAACTGCTCTGATCATAGATATTAGGACAACTTGCAATGATACTCACCTCATTTACAAACCTTCGGTAAGTTTCAGTGAGATCAAGTTCTCTCCACTTAACCAGATCAATGACATTCAATCCAGACATCCAAGCACATGAGGTTTTATCAAAACTGTTCTCACCAGTGAATCTCTTCATAAGATTACTCAACTTCACAGAGCAGAACTGTACAGCAGCATTAACTTTTCCTTCCATGTTAAGGCTCCAAAGTGTAGACAAGTCCTGCTGTACAACAACATCTTCATCCAAAACCACAACTTTCTCCAAATTCGGGAATATCTCAGGAAGAAGATAGTGTGAATGAGAAAAAATAGATAAGTATTCCGTTCTAGCTTCAGCGCCAATGCCAAAGGAAACACGGAACTCCACAGGCAACGACAGGTATAATTTGCGGCTGTCAAGCTCCTCCAGGTTTAACACCTGAACTATGGCTTCTTTGTAAGTATTTCTAAAGAACCATAGTTTCATCGCAAAGTAATTCTGTTGATCCGTCAGCACATGAAAAACCAGTTTTCCACTTTCCTGAAACATTGCAAATTAGTTATTCAGTGTTTATCACCAGAAAGAAAGCAATTAGCAGTCAAATACATGTGGAAGAATGTCTGAAACATACTTTTGCTTGCATTACAGTTGAGTTGATTACAACTGATAATGCAAGTACATTGGTGGAGAGTATGACATAGTGCTGCAATGCAGGATCATTGAATTTGCTCGCTAGAGACTCCTTATCATAAACAGGATTTCTGAAAAATTCCACAGTCAGTCTCATAGACAAGCAGTGGAGACTCTTTGGCATAGTCTGGACTGCAAGTTGGTAGAGGAAGACACTTTGTTTCATGTGGAAATTAGCTTCATCTGCAGTCATATCAAATATTTGTCTCAGCTTCTTGTCAACATTATGACATTCCACAGGGAAGGTTTTGGCTTTAGCTATCACAGCATGCATCCTCTCAAGCTTCTTCCCAATCCTGATAAAACAATTGGAATTGTGCTTAGTTTGTTGGTAAGTCAGACATATTGGCAATACCCAATATCAGAATAAATTTATGAAAACCAGTATAGAGCCTGCTAAAAAAAAATTTGAAATATCAAACAGCCGTATGACTGAGCAACAACAGAAAATGAATTATGAAATTTTGTGCACTATCTTTACCAGATGGATAAAACATGCAAACTCTGACAGCAGATCTTAAAATATCGATTGCAACAGCCATAGATGTGTAATAGTAGGAATCATTACATGAATATCATTGACGATGATCAGTGGGGAAATATGAAAATTTGCCATGACTTACTGTGATGGAAGATCAGCATCTGTAGTACTTTCACTAAGAACTTTCTCCAGCTCTTGAATGTTTTGTTTCATTTCACCAGAGAACTTGCGTTGAGATGGAAGTTTTGCAATGGTAGGAAAATATGCTCTTGCCACAAATAGTGAATCCTTCAATCTCTTCACCATAGAATCCTTCATTTCTTCTTTATGTTCTTGCCGCCAACGGCAGTAACTCCCAAATTTCAATTCACATGACTTTCCACTTTCATCAATACCACCTTTGGCATAATCAATCATTTCAACTTTTTCATCAACTTTAGAGTTCTGTAACAAAAAATTAAAATTAGTCAAAACAGTAGAGGACAACTATGTGAGAACTAGAAATTGTTAGTGTGTGTGTGTAGAGAGAGAGAGAGAGAGAGATAGAGAGAGAGGGAGAGGGAAATTGATTCATTTGTACATTTTTTAGAGAAGGGGATTGTGGAACGTCCTGAGGCGGGGCTGGAAACCCTGTAAGTATTAAAATAAAATATAAGTTAATATCTATCAAGTGACAATCAAAGAGACCACGGGACAATATTGAGCTATAAACAGACCTTTTCCTCCTTCATTGTTCTGCACGGTAACCTGATTTTTGGTTTTATTTTCAGCTTTGTGTGAGATATTCTTTAGTATTTCCTGATAAAAAGGAATAAAAGGAAGAGAAAACAATTAGGTCACATGACTTTAGATGCGTGCATCACGTCAATTTAAATCACTGAGCTTGTATGTCAACAATAAATATTAGACTGGAAATTTTTTTTTAACTGAATGCCCATCATGCTGTAGAGAATAAATATTGCTAAAATGCTCTTCAAACATTTCGAGGCACAGCATATACTGGAAATTAAAAAATAATTAGAAATTTGTTGCAATCACCCTTAAATGTGAATAGATCAAAGTCAAGGAACTGATTCCTATATCAACACTTAACCCACACCACTGGCACCTCAGTACGTCAGTGCCCCCAACATACAAATGCTTTAATATGGAAGCAACCATGGCAGAAGGGAAAGAGCAGTTAAACTTAAAAAAATCAGAAATGGAGAAATTTAGGTTTGGAATCAAAGGGAGAACTCTTGAACTTGTGTGATAATATAAAAGATACAACAGTCACCACAAAACTTCAATTATTTTCTTTAAATACAGATTAAATGGCAACATTGAACTTATAGATGAATGCATTTCACACATCAACAATATATGCAGCATTTCAGACATCAAACCGATATGTAGAAAAGCAACAGGACCATTACATTTTCCTTAAAGTCATTATAGTAGATGTGTCAGAGAATTAGGTAGCTTTCATATTTTGTTTACACTATGTCCAACAATCCTTCACTGCTTTTCATTCAGCATAAAAATGACAGGAGCACAATCCATGCATCATCTTGAACTGAACCTTGACACTTAACCCCCACCATTTGTTAAGGGATGAGAGGTCACTAGACCCAGCAACCATTGGTTGATTAATTATGTTAAAGGCAGCGAATACCTAAAAGTATAAAACACACAATAAAAACCTGCCAATTCTATAGGACCTGTTACCATGATAAATTCATAGCGACACACAGATGTTTCAGAGCTTAATTTGTATTATAGTTGTAATGCGCCATGGTTTAGAACTTGAGGACTATCCTAACTCAAAGACCATGGTAGATGAGAAAGTTGAAGAATACCACAGGTGCAGGCGCGTACAGCCAAAAATAAACAATATGCATAAATGCCCTTCACTTATCCCGCCTTACTAATCTGAAGCGGATTAACAAATTCCTGGAAATAGTTTCTCGTGCACGAGGCCAACTTAAGAACATGCTACAGAAATTTAACACAAAAATCTGTCTACTTTTATCAATGAAAAGAAACACATATCAGTAAATGTTATCTAGAATCTACTCGATGACTCAACTACAAGCTTATTTCCCATAACTAGTAGAGCATTGTGATCATTAAACGTAATACCAACCAAATGCAAATAGCAGTACCACCAACAACTCGACGATAAAGGCAAACCTATGACCATAAGAGCAATACAAAACAAACCTGAAAAATTGGTGGTGCAAGCTGTTTCACAAGATTCTCTACACGCTTTACATGATCCTCCTGCAAGAAATCAAAGTATCTTTCATCTCTGACACAAAACAACAATCATACAAGCAATGTGTGTGTATCCCTAAGATAATTGAACCAAAAACAGACGGCTAGTATGATACCTCGGCTTGATTAGAATTGGTATTGATGATGATTGGTGTAGTATGCTGGAAACATAAAAACAAATAAAGATCAACACAAACAATGCGGGAATCAGAAATCAAATCCTAACCAAAACAAACCAGAAACTAAGTCCTTACCGTAGGCGAATTAGGCTGCTCCGAACCATATCCTGCACATTGCAAACACAAAAAGCAAAAGGTAACACAAATGAGAGAGAGAGAGAGAGAGAGAGAGAGAGAGAGAGAGAGAGAGAGAGAGAGAGAGATCCAGAAGTAGAGTCACAAAATCGATTTCGAATCAGATCTGATACAAACAGAAGAAAACAGATCTAAGTGAGAGTGAACCGAGCAAGGTGCTTCACTCACCTTGAAAGCCATTGTGAATACCGAGAAGGAAGAGAAGAGGAACGAGCATAGAAAGCAAAACGAGGCCTAAGACTCCTACCACCAAACCTCTCCATCTCTTCTTTCCGGCGTACGCCATCTCTCTCTCTCTCGCTCTCGCCTCCTAATCCGATATCATACCACCGTAAATTTCACCATCCACGGCGACGATTCCAACCGCAATCCTCCGCAATTTCCGCTTCTCCTTCGTCTCTAGCTTCTTCTTCTTCTTCGGGTTCTCAAATGCGGCGAGCCACTCTTGGCCGTGGAATCAAAAACCGACACGCCGTAAAAGGTGTGGTTCTTCTCCGGCACGTATCATTCAGATTCTTCCAGTAGGATTAAGCAGCTCTCTTCTTTCGCTTTGTCTATCTGAGAGTCTGTGTCACTGCGATTCAAATCAGCCTCGGGCATACGGCATTCCCTAAATTGACACAAAGTGTGGATTCTGTAGAAAAAGGTTGGGGCAGAGCTTCACATACTCTTTTTATTCTCACCATCGCCTCTGGTTAAAGGTCAGTAATTATTGCCCCCTCTCTCTCTCTCTCTTTTTTTTTTTTTTTTTTCTGTTGTTAGTTTATTATTATTATTTTTTAAAGTTTTTGAGTCAGATCCACATCACATCTGGGAGGTTGTCAGTTTGTCACTAGTGACTTACGCTCAACCTTTTTTATTTTTTTTTTCTTTTCCTTTTTAATTTAATTTTTTTGTATATTTTTGGTGATACTTTTTCTATTTTAGGGTTCCTCCAGGATGCCCGCCAGAAATAAAATTCTGAATTTTTATTTTCATGGAACTCTTAAATGATAAACCAGTCTCTATCATTCTGTTATTTTCATAATAAATGAGATGGTCTTCTATCATTAAAACCCTATATATGTAGTGGGAGCTTACCTACAATATATTAATGAGATGGTAACTAGAGGGAAAAGACATAAAATGAAAATGTTTTTGTTTTTGAGAAAGCAATGTCAAAATGAGAGAATTTTAGATAAGGAAGACGTGTCACGTAACCAGTACGCCCAACCAAAATCATGATTCATGCAGGGGTTAGTGAGGGATATTTTTGTGTATTTCATTTTAGTAAAACAGAGGTGGTTTCAGGATACAGTTAAGAGACAAAGAAATAAGTTTAGCTGGACGTACCTTTCAAATTTAAATTCATGCAAAGCCGTAGTGTAATGGTAATTCAGTTTTTATTATTATGACGAAAATGATTTGTCATATACGAAGGTCAATAGTACGGAACATTGGATATATGCATTCATATAATAGTTAATTAGTAGTACATGTGAATTTAAGAACGAAGGATTGTCGGTTATCATTAAAATCAATTATAAATGTCCGAATAATCATTGAGTGAGTTTGAGACACATTTAATAGCTCACAATTCCCCATAAGGGGAATGCTGCTCTTTTCTTTCTAATCCCATAAAAAGAATAAGAACATGAGTATGCTTAACGGCACTTGGCTTTTCTTCCTGGAGGGGTTAACGGTACTCAAAGTAGAAAGAAATGGAAAATCTGTTTCTGGTCTTACTAAAACATAGTAAAAATGTGATGCCATCTTTCAGGTCTTACTAAAACTTTTGAGGCACTCTCAAACATTGCAAAAGTAGTAGTATTACATACCTATTTGACAGTTCAAATGTAGAGGCTACATATATTCTTTTCCTATATATATGGATACAGAAAATATCAAAAAATACATGTATGGATACAGAAGGGGCAATTAGAAAAGATGAAATTATGAGGAACTGTGCTGCACCGATTGCTATTTCGGTTCTACTTTCGCAGAAACGGTGTATCCGCCACTGTATTCAAAGGCGCTATTAGTGTCAGTCACATCCTTCTTTGGCAAACCGTCGTTGTATGGATGTTTAGGAGCACTTTTTGAAGAATTAAAGTCAGTGGCAGATGAAGAGGCTGATGTTGAGTTTGTATTCATCCCATCATTCTGTAGAATGGTTTCAACAGCCTTGACAAGATCACTCATTGTTGGACGATCTGCAGCTGATTCTTCAACGCATTGCATGGCCAACTCCAAGAACCTCGCAAAACCTATAAGGGGTCCTGAGTTTCTAATGTTTCGATCTATTAACTCCCCCAACCCATAGTACTCTTCATCATCCTTGTTCATTATCATGCGTACCTCGCGGACAATGTATTTTCCCTTCTCAATCGGTTGCTTTGCAGTTATCAATTCAAGCATAACCACTCCGAAACTGTATACATCACTCTTCTCAGTTAACTGTTGAGTCATGTAGTATTCAGGATCCAGATATCCCTGCAAACAAGTAGCAGCTTGCAATAAGAACTCAGGGATGTGTTACCCGGCTCTGGCTTACTTGAGGCTTATCGTAAATTTAGCAATTCAAATGAATATAATGGAGAAACAATAGAGTAAAAAGAAAAAAAGAAAAAAATTGTTTGGAGTGAAGTGGAGAAAGCATATTACACTTTTATCATCTGTATGTGAATGAAAGCTTCCAACTTGGTGTTTACCAGTCATAATTGATATAATAAGAAATGCTACTGTAAAACCTACCAGTGTGCCTTTGACCTGAGTTGAAACATGTCCTTTTGCACTGTCAGAAACCAGCTTGGACAAGCCAAAATCTGCAACCTTTGCCGTTAAATGTTCATCCAATAGAATATTGGTGGTTTTAATATCTCTATGGATTATAGGAGGGTTTGCAAGCTCATGTAGATATGCTAGTCCTCTTGCTGAGCCAAGAGTGATGCGGAGTCTTCGCTTCCAGTCGAGATGAATGCCAGATCTCCCTACAGCTCATATTTGCACAAAGTCCATCACTACATGATATAAAGGTATTTGTCTATTTTCTATAGTCTATACTATCACTAGGGAATCATGCTTTTATTGGCCTTGGTGGATGTACTACTTGTAAATATACATATGTATAAATTAGCTCATAAAGAAACACGGGTGAACTAGCTGGAAACTAAACAAAGTGATGATTGCTTTCTGTCTTCCATTGTCAACAAGTTATCTCCAGGCATATATTAGAAACCTAGAACTGACCTGACAAGCTTTCCCTAAGTGTTCCATTGGGCATATATTCGTAAACCAGCATCTGTTCTCCTTGTTCAAAACAAAACCCGACAAGACCGACAAGATTTTTGTGATGAACTCGTGAGAGCAATTCAATTTCAGTCTTGAACTCAAGACCACCCTGCATTGATCCTTGCTGAGCTCTTTTGATTGCCACAACTAGTCCATCAGCAAACATGCCCCTGTAAACCTATAGATAACCAACCAAAAAGGAAAAAAAAGGTAAGTCCTACATCAGCAACCTGAAGCAGAATTTTATAGATGTCAATAGAATATTTGAATATTTACCTTGCCGTAGCCGCCGGATCCTATCTCATTATTGTCAGAGAAATTATTGGTGCACTTCTTAAGCTCCTCATAAGAAAACCATCTTGCTCCCTTTAACTGTGGTGCACCCCCACTATCTTTTCCGCTGGGTGCCCAAGAAGCTGAAAGATACAGAAGCGTAATGATATCAGCCAACATAATACTAATATTGTACCTTTGAAACATACTGATGCCAGAATTTCAGTCCAGCCAATTATTATCAAGAACAATGACTGACCAAATGGTCTGCTTAATCCAATGGCTCTTTCTGCACGTTTTTTTTGCCGAATGGCATATATTCCGACTCCCACTAAGCCCAAAACCAGAAAGGTACAACCAATTGCTATCCCAATGACAACACCAGTGCTTACAGATTTCTTATGCGCGGCTGAAACAAGTTGGATTCTCTAGTCAGTTCACTTAATCCTCTAATGACCCAAACATATATATGTAGTAAAAATATGATTCAAATTACCCCGGAAAGTATAAGGAGCTGGAATAAAAATATAGGGACCAAACTCCGCAGGCGGCTTGTAAGTTTGATTGCTCAGATCAAAACCAATCCTCAGAATCTCTGACCTATTAAAATAGGTTCCCATAGATGGAAAGAGTGCCAACTGTATTTGAAGATAGTCATCAATGTTGAAGAAAGGGTTCTCAAGAGCAACTGAACCAGGATTGAGGCCAAGTTTCGACCACAGGCTCATTTCTAGGGAGTGAAACTTATTTGCATCTGATAAATCCCTGAAAGTGGGTGCTCTAAAGTACAGTGTTCCTTCAAACGGATATGCACACTGACAACTCTGAGGGCTGAGCTTCTGATCCTCGGGGCATTTAGCGTTTCCACAACTAATGGTGGTAGAATATACTGTAGTTTGCGGAATCTGACAATAAGGGAGACCAGTGGTTGTGTTGCACACAGGGTTCCCTACAAGTCTGCAATATGGGAAAGTGACAAATAAGAGGGATGGCCTGGTGAATATATAAATCATAGAAGAATCAGGATAACACCCATGAACTGACTTACATTAATGAATTTTTGTACTCATAACCTATAGTGACTTGGGAAATATCATTGTTCTGCAGATCAACAACATTTAGTTGTGCACCGATACTATCACCCAAGTTCAGTGTGTCGTTAAATGCATTATTTTTCAGTTTCCTGTAAAATAGAGAAACATGAGTGGACATTTTCCTAAAATGACAATAAAACTACAGTAATATTTATTTATATATTGACTTACACTTGCTGTAGATCTTGTAGGCTGAAAAGCTTCTCTGGCACAGTACCTTGAAGTGGTCCATATTCTACAACCCTGGGTGCCATAAAATTAGAGAATTTTAACAAAATTTCCACTATCATTTTCAGACTTGCCTTCTTTAAGACTAGTTAAGAGACACAGAGACAGTTTTATGCGACCCGCTATGGACTTACAGAGTGGTGAGTACGGGTAAAGCTGAGAACCAACTTGGTGCTTCTGATGGATCAAATGAGTTGTTACTAAGGTCTCTGAAAAGTAAACCATCATGAGGTATCAGTACATCTTGTCAGAAAACTGAAACTAGAAATGACAGCTTTACACCATCTACTCACAAATAATTGAGGGAGTTCATTCCAGTCAAGTCGGGCAGAGGGCCTGTCAAATTGTTAAGGGCCAAATTTCTGGAAGAGAATATAAAGTCATGTAAAAACTGATTAGTCATAATTAAAACTGTGGTAAGAGAACATCAGAGCATTACAAAATTTATACTTACAATTCATTGACATTTGTAAGGTTGTTAATACTTTTTGGGACTGGTCCCGTCAGAGCATTTCTATCAAGCCGACTGTTGCATATAAGAATTTTTAAGTCCAACAATTGTCATGAAGCAGATACTTATATATGGAAGAGAAATCAGGTGTTTTTACTCACAGAGCCTCAAGAGTCTGAACTTGTCCTATTGTTGATGGAATAGTCCCACTTAATTTGTTTCCATCAAACAACCTGCAATTGAAGAATGAAAGGCAATTAGATGAATAAAAATACTGAAAATATTATTGGATCATGGAATCAACTTACATGTGTATCAGGACCATCTCAATGCTGAATAGATGCAAATAGATGAATATACAGAACAGAAAATGATAGATTGGATCATGGAATCAACTTACACATGTATCAGGACCATCTCAGCGCTGAATAGTGTGGCTGGAATTGAACCTGAAAGCTGGTTCTTGTTGAAATGGCTGCGTGTTCATAAATCAATTTAAAGTTTAAGCAATATGTGTGGCATAATTCCAATTAAAATATACTAAATCACAATGGAGAAAGAGTAGGGAACAGGAAAGATACTCACAAATGTTTAGCTTTCACTAGTTGGTCCAAGCCTGGGGATGTCGCAGATGAAACTGGGATAGGTCCAGTCAACTGATTTTCTGCAAGGTCCAGCCAGTAGAGTTTGGAGAGTTTACCCAAAGAAGCAGGTATTTTACCGGTCAAATTGTTTGTATTCAGAGCCCTAAGAAGCACCAAAGATTTTATTAAGTTGAGAAAAGGATACTCATTTTGGTTTATGTACTAACAGTATGATTATCGTTCCAATTCTTACAAGAAGGTTAGCTCTCCAAGATTTCCCAATTCATCTGGAATACTGCCAGTGAATTTGCAGCCAGCTAGGATCCTAAAAGATAAAAGAGTCATGTATACTTATTCGACAAAATTTTCATTTCATATTCAAATTCAAAGGTGGAAGACCAAATGAAAATTGCTTGCTTATGTGTTCTTACAGAATATTTAACTTTTGCAGCTGCCCTAATTGTGGAGAGAGAGGACCAGTAAGTCCAGGGTTGAATGAAAGGTCCCTGCATTGTTAACATGTTTCAGATTTCTATTAAAAAAGAAAAAAATGATAAAGGATGCGATGCAAATCAAGATCTAGAAACATCAAGATTAACTGATATTGCAAAAGAAACATGTTTTGTGCATATGCTTGGATATTGATTGGGTTGCAGTGGTTCAATTCATTATGTGCTGGAAACATAATGCAGGTACTCTTTTGATACTCACAAGGATGTTAATTCAGTAAATGCCCCAATGTCGCCACTAAGATCCCCTACCAGGCCCATGCCTGATAATCTCCTGCACACAATAAAGGCAGAACAGGTGATATTTACTAATTTGTTCAACAAAGTGACCATTGCATCAAAACATAAAGATAGAACAACACTCACATTGCAGTCACACTGGATTCCTGATTGCAGGTGATTCCTTCCCACCCACAGTAATCACTTGACCGGTCCCAGCTGGGTGGATAATTTCGCCAGACGGCCTTGAAGGATTGAAGCCCAGCAGCTGCTGTACACACGCTTATAAAATCAATCGGCTAGTTTTAAAAAATAAAAGTATATGCACATGTCTAAGATCTTCATATTAAAATCAATGTTTTGCCAAAACTTTTAAGAGCAATCAGCATTAAATGAACTAATAACTAATTCGGAAGCAGAAACATGAAGATATGAACAACAAACAATGATAATCCAGTTTGCAAAAGTCAACGTTTAAAACAGAATCTCCCCTAGTTAGCAACATTACAAACTATACCAACCCCAAATTCCCACTAACATGAAAATATGCAGAACAAACAATGATAAACCAGACCATACCGTCATCGGAGAACACCACTTGAATCCCAGAGCACAAAGCCAGAAACAGCAGCAACCTCACGGTTGCCATGGTGATGGAGCAAGCAAAATCTTTTTTTTGTTCCTTCAATGGAGCAAGCAAAATCTAGTAAAGATGTAAACTTTAGGTATCTGGACGGCTGATCAGCTATCAAGAAGCTTCTGTCAAAACCCCATTTCTAGAAAACACCCAGATGTCAAAAGCACTCAACAAAATAAACGACTCAAGTCTTCCACTTTACCAACCCCCATCAATGTGTACATTTGCAAGCCCCCACTAAATGACCAAACTTGCTTGTTTCTGAGAAAAGGAGGCCTCTTTGGTGAGTTGGGTTTTCAACCCTGTGTAAGAATAAACCTTCAGGCACGCTGAGACAGAAAGATAGAAGCAAGAAAAAGCAAAAAGCTTTGGATTGGCCCTTTTGTGCTTCTTTTAAATGATTAATACTTGTCTTAGAAGCCAAACTTTTAAGCACTAATACCAACCGCAGTCATCATTATTCCCCCTCCCCAAACAACAAAGCGATGTTTTACCGGTTCCTCCGCCCGCCCGCGCAACCCAATAAGACAAAACAGAAACTCCAAACCTCTACAGCAACGACTCTCCAATATTCTCACTGCGGCCAAAACCCAAGCACTCGCAATGCGTCCAAACTAGCACGACCCATTAAACAAGCCCTTCTTATACAACTTGCACCATAAACAAAAGCCATTCAATGGTCACAGTTGGCTTTAGGTGGAGGAGGGTCCCCCCATAAGATTGACATCAAATTCAAGCTTCTGGGTCTGGACCATTTCTCCCAACCATGACTTGATGGATGATTTTGGGGTTCTTCATTATTATTATTTTCGTGAGGAAGTGGATAATGACACGATCCAATGTCTCTGTTACTAAATGCAATGCCTCCCTCTAGTAGAGACTGAGAGGGCCTTTTCCTAAATGTGGCGTCCTTTTCCATCTTTTCTTACGTACGACCCAAGCAAATGTTCACATTGATGAATGTAACCATTTCCAAAAGGAAGAATCCTATTCAAAAATGTCTTCCAATTAAAAAAGAAAAAGAAAATTAGGGTTCTAGGAGCAGAGACCAATTCTAAAAAAGTAAAAAACGGTGACTTTTTGTTTAAGAAAATCAATAGTGCACGAGGTTGTCTAGGGTTGACTAGTCTCAACCGTGTCCTACTACTGCGTAGCTCACACAAAGGAAAATGTCTTTTTTTTTTTTTGTCAACTTCCTGTGACAAGGGACCAACGTCCTAGTACTGCGTAGCTCACACAAAGGAAAATGTCTTTTTTTTTTGTTAACTTCCTGTGACAAGGGACCAACGTCCAATTAACAAACTAAATACAAAAATTAATTGGAAAATCATGGCCGGCCGGCCAGTTTAGTTCAAATGGTTCTCATTTCCGATTATGGGTGAGCAGTGGATTGTTATTTGGGGGAGGTAGACCCGTGCCTTATGACTTTTGAGGCTGCATGCAAACCACGTAAATGTTTCATAAAACTTGTTTTCTTATTTAATACCAAAAAACGTGGTGGCAAATTCGTTAGCTTAATTAATTTGTGCTCGATTATAATTTTCTTTTTGGTTGATATTGTACTGTCCTGTTCATTAAGCTTCAATCCACATGATTTGGTCACCCAAAAGGAAGAAAGAGTACTAGAGGAGAAAAGGATCGGAGAACGAAGGACCCAGAGTTCTAGTTTCTTTATCATGTGGCTCAGCCTCAGACAGCAACTCCAATACCCTAAAATAACTGACTTCTTAACAAATACCAGATATGAGTGCGTGACTGTCTTCTAACTGATGTCGTACTAGACGAACAGTTGTTAAGACAATTATCTACTTCAATTTATGTCAACAAGCTCCTCTATCCCAAAGCCAATAGCTGTCACACCTGGATTAAGAGCAATCATGATAACAACAGTCTAGTTCATTTTCTCCTTAACATTTAGCGATCGAGAAGGCCAACATCTTAGGTTCCTTGGAAACAAGAGAAACCACATAACGTTCCGGGGGTGTGACGAGTGGCGGACTGGCGGTGTGTACCGCTCGGGTACTTATGCACCGCAGCATGCTGATTTACGATTACTAGCTATCCGAACTCCATGTTCCCATTTTTTAGGCTTTGTTACTGTTGGGGGAACAAAAGTAACCTTTAGAGCCTTAAAAGGATGGATAAGCAAGCTGCCTTAAGAGCTTTCGGGCTACGAAAGGTTTTCTGCTACTAGTCCATAAATGCAATAGATATTAGCTTGGCTGGTTTTAATGTTTCAAAGTTAAGCACTGGACATGAGGTATTCATGCAAGAACTTTATTTGTCAAGGCAGAATGAACAAAATCAGTTCAGAAATTTAAAAAACAAATGGGAGATCAGGAGCTTAAGTTCATCCATAAACTTTCATAGGTTTCCAGAATCTTTCTAAAATTTCATTCAAGTTAGATGAGACAAATTTTTGAATCCATAGAATAGAAGGCTTTATTTGAAGAGAAAGAATTAAATAATTCCCCATTTACAAGATTGGCTTATAATTTCAATGTAGTTGCACAGCTCATGAGGAGGTTTAGAAAATCCTATAGAAGATGTTGCAGCACCCTCTTTATTCCAAATCTTGCACCTGCTCTCATTTTCATTTTTACTGACACCAAGTAGTGTTTGATAGACTACCGGAGCATATCGGGTTCCCTTTAAGTCTGCAATATGTAAAAGTGACAACAAAGAGTATTGATCAGGTGAAATATTTACAAAATGTCTCCAAGAAATTAAGGTCAAGGCCCGTGATGAACTGTCTTACATCAATGCATCTTTGTATTCTTCTTCTATAGTGAGCTGGGAAATCTGATTGTTCTGGAGATCCACAAGCTCCAGTTGTAGACTGATGCTATCGCCCATGTTTAATGTACCATTAAACGTATTGTATTTCAGTTTCCTGTCAGAGTTAGGAAAAGATGAATGAATGACCAATTTCCTAAAGCTAATATCAAAATTTGATGCATTGCTTCCTTGGAACTTACACTTGCTGTAATTCTGGAAGGCTGAAAAGCTTCTCTGGCACAGGCCCTTGAAGTGATCCAAATTCCATAACCCTGAAAAATTCATATGAGCAAGTCCAAATTCCATAACTCTGGAAGGCATTGTCCTTCAAAAAATAAAAATAAAAAGATACAAAGGCATTGCCTACGAAGGACTTACAGAGTGGTGAGTGTGGGTAAGGTTGAGAACCAAAGTGGAGCTTCAGATGGGTCAAATGAGTTGTTACTTAGGTCTCTGAAAATTATATCAGTGAGATGTATCAGTAAAATGTTAGAACATGTTTGAGGAAAACTGAAACCGAAAATGACTGCTACATTGCATCTACGTACACATAATTGAGAGAATTCATTCCAGTCAAGTCAGGCAAGGGGCCTGCCAATTTGTTGTTGGCCAAATTTCTGAAAGAGAAAACAATACCTTATAATGTAAGATTATGATTCAAAAGAACAATGAGCATCCTTAAGAAGTCGATACTTACAGTTCATTGATATTAGTAAGGTTGTTAAGGTTTGAGGGGACACTTCCGGTCAGAGCATTTCTATTAAGCCGACTGTTAAAGACAAAAAAAGATAGTGAGTCCAGTAATTTGTCAAGAAACTGATAATAAAAAGGGAACAAGTTAAAATCAATGTGGAGTTTACTTACACCATCTCAAGAGTTTTAACAAGTCCTAATGTCATTGGAATACTCCCAGTAAAATTGTTTTCGTCAAGTAACCTAGAATAACAAGTATTAGATGATAAAAGCTACAGAACACATGACATCAGTGATAATGTTAAGGGATCAGCTTACGCATGTATCAATATCATCTCCGAGCTGAAAAGCTCAAGTGGAATAGAACCTGAAAGCTGGTTCTTGTTCAAATGGCTGCATGTTCATAAAACCAAGTTAATAATGTTTATGCAAAGCAGTAGCAGATCGCAACTAAATCATTTTCATTTGTCATAAAGCTGTTCGGAAATGGAGAAGTACTAACAAATGTTTAGCGTTTAACAAGAGGTCTAAGCCTGGAGAAGTGGATGTCGAAATTGGTAGAGGTCCGCTCAGTTGATTGTCTGCCACATCAAGCCAGTAGAGGTTGGAGAGCTTACCTAAAGAAGGAGGTATGCTACCAGTGAAGTAATTTGTATTCAGAGCCCTGATAGAGGAGAAGAACCAAATGTTTACAACTTTACATAAAGTTGGGAAAAACTCTCAGAATTGGTTTATGCATTAACAGTATGAGTAACATTCCAATTCTTACAAGAACGCTAGCTGTTCAAGATTTCCCAACTCATCTGGAATGTTGCCACTGAAGCTGCAGCCAGCTAGGATCCTAAAATAACACACGAGTCATGTATACTCTTTCAGCATTAAAAGATATATGTTGATATATGTTGCACTGCATGTACAAAGTTCAAAAAGGCAGAAAATATGTATCAAAATGGCTTTAATTTGCCTACTTGTTCTTACAGGATATTTAACTTTGGGAGATCCCCTAACTGTGGAGGAAGAGGACCTTGGAGTCCAGGGTTGAATGACAGGTCCCTGCACAGTATTAAAGTCTCAGCTACAATAAATAAATCTCATGCAAGATCAAGTGATATCAAAATGCTTACAGACTAATAAGTCATATTGTTCAACTGGCAAGCATAATGCTGGTAAAAATTGGACTACTACAATCGTACTCACAAGGAGTTTAGTTCAGTGAGTCCCTCAATGTAGCTACTGAGTTCCCCTATGAGGCCCATGGTTGATAATCCCCTGCACAAAAAAGCAGATCGAAGAGGAGCAATTCAAAAATGTGCTCAAGAAAGAAACATCGATTATAGTCCTTAAATACCAGAGTACGTATGTCAGTCATATCCATGCCAATTTGAAAGGTTGAACAGTTAATAGAACTGACAATTCAGTCACCCTTGCACCGCTGCAGCTGACTCCTTCCCATGGAAAACCACAGGGATCAGAAGAATTATCCCAGCTCGGTGGCGTGTTTTTCCAGGACACTTTCAAGGCATGGAGAACAGAAGCTGGATTGGCAGACATAAATCAACATCTTAATTTATGTGTAGCATGTTCATTTTACAATCAAAGTTCAGCTAAAGCTTCAATACTATTTTGAATTATACCAAGATTACATTGACAATATGAGAAAGGATGATTCACATGATATGGCAAGATCATTTCCTAGTTTAGACATATAACGTAGTCCAAAAGCACAAACTACAAAACTCAAATTTCCCATTAATTAGGTGAAGAGTATAGAATAAGCATTGACATGTGAAGACTTGAAGACTATACCGTCATTGGGGTCCGTAAGCGAGGAGATCACATGAATGCCTGCAGAATATAGAGCAAAAAAGAGCAGCAACCTCATGGTTGCCATGGTATCTGATACAAGTCAAAAGCACTCAGCAACTGCAGCCCTTGACATGCATGATGTGCATTCCTATATATACTACAGCCATTTCTTGATAAAGAATTATTGTAAGAATTGCAGATAGTCAATTTGATATTAACAAAGTAAACTGTGTAACTTTGAGGTTTCCATCGCCCGCCCGCACAACCCAAATGGCCAAGGAGATAATACAAAAGCATGTATATTGAATATGTACGTACAAGTAGAAACTAAAAACAAAAGCTGGCTACATCGTAACATTGAGTTTCACATAATTACTTTAGGGAGGGAAACTACAAATCAATGAAACGAAAACTTGATCGAATTCTGAGAATACAAACTGTTCCTCTGTAGTGGCCTCCATCCTTGCTAATATGTCGTGCGTCTTGTTGGTGCCAATTTCGGCATCAACGAGTCAACATAAGTTCCATTGAAACCCAAGTGTAAAGTGGTGGGGTTTTTTTTTTTGTTTTGGGTTGAAGCAGGGTGAGGGAGGAGTCCATAACACCCCAAAAAATCTATTAGAGAAAAAGAGAAGTTACAATGGAGGGGGACTACCAACACCTCCATACCAACAGAAAACCACAAAGAAAAACAATCTAACGAACTCTATACTTCGGAATACCCAAACGGTCTTCATTACAATTTGAAGCAATGAAACTAGGAGTTGTATCCCACCACACAAAGTCAGTAGAAGACGTACCATAGTTTGCTAAGGCATCAGCAACATGATTCCCTTCGCGAAATATATGAGATGAATGAAAATTCATTTGAGAAATGCGAAACAAACAATTATTCCATTGAACCCGAAGCTGCCAAGGTACCAAAGAAGGAGACCGAAGAAAGTCAAGAATAAGAGAAGAATCAACTTCCAGCCATACATGTTTCCAATCCCTCACCCAAGCTAGTACAATCGCTTTGATTACCGCCATAACCTCTGCTGCAACCGAGCTTGGGATGTCAAAATTAGAAGCAAAAGCACCAAGAACATGACCTCTGTAATCCCGAAAAACCGTACCATACCCGCCACGCGCCGAATCATGCTTCCAAGCTCCATCTGAGTTGATCTTGATCCACCCCAAAAAAGGAGGATGCCAATTCACCTCTATTGTTCGTGGAGCATGACGCGGACAACATGTCACACCAAAACATTTCAAAATTCGGAGATCTTGAATTGAATTGTGCATGTGGCCTAAAGCAATACGACTAGCAGATTGAATATGTCCAAAGACTAGCCTGCACACCCCCACTACAGTAATAAATCTATTGTCATATTTGGCCTTGTTTCTAGCATGCCAAAGGAACCAAAGCACTGAAGTGAAGCATGCTACCCATAATTCCTTTAATTGAGGGCTGCGACCATTAGTCAATCCCAACTGAAGCATGTCATATAAAGACAATGGGGGAGCAGCAAGCTCAAACTTTGCTATCATGCAGCTCCAAATGGTTTCAGCAAAAGGATAACTTCTAAAAATGTGACTCAAAGATTCACAATCCTTCCGACATAGTACACATCTAGAAGCTAAGGCAATACCTCTTTTTTGCATAAAATTGTCACAAAGTACTCGACCACGAAGAACCTTCCAAGTCAACAGCGACATTCTTGGCAAAATAAATTTCGACCATATACACCTTCCCCAATCAACTGAAGGAGAAGGCTGGCGCAAAAAGTGAAAAGCAACTTTTGCAGTAAGCTCGCCAGATGAGGAAGAGGACCATACCAAAGTGTCTGTCGTGGATGGGTCCAAAGCAATGGGAACTTGGCTGACCAGCTCACACAAAGCAGGGAAATGAAGCTGGAGCAATGGAGGAAAAACCCATGATCTGTCTACAATAAAATTAGCTACAGAACCTGAGAGGTTATCAGCCATACCACTATGAGATCTGAAAAAATCAACAAGAGGCCGACCTATAAAATTATCTTGCCAAAAAGAAATATCCCCAGATCCTATTAGCCATCTTGCATTTTCTTGTATAACAGGTCAAAATTTCTTCACACCCAGCCAAATGGATGAAGGAGAATAAGAACGACGAACATTACCATTACGCCAAAAGCGATCACGAATAAAAGAACAACCCTCTGTCCTTGTAGAAAAAATCTCCCAACCTCGCTTCAAAAGAAGAGACCAATTAAGAAGCACTAGTTGTTTTAGGCCCAGCCCACCTTCATTCATTGGAGCACAACAAGATCGCCATGCTACCAAAGGAATACATCTTTTCTCAATAGAACCAGACCAAAGAAAGTTCCTACACCAGACCTCCAGACGCCGAAGTAAAGATATTGGCCATTCATACACTTGAAAACTATACACAAGCATGCTATAAATCACTGATTTAATTAATTGGAGACGACCAGCCATAGACAAATATGAGCCCATCCAACTTGAGACTCGCAGACGAATTTTGTCAACAATTGGTTGGAAATAAATTGCCCTCGGACACCCATGAAAAATAGGGACTCCCAGGTATGTAAAGGGTGTTGAACCAATAGGAATAGCCAACGAGGTGGCAATAGAGTGACGATGATGATAGATGTGCTTACTAATAAAAACATGAGACTTTGCTTTGTTGATAATTTGCCCAGAAGCACTACCATATTCAGAAAAGAAATTCATAAGAAACGTAAGATTGCGTGAAGTGGCCCGACAAAAAATAATTACGTCGTCCGCAAATAAAACATGAGAAGGAGCTCGAGTATCACGTGGCGAAGATATAAGCTGCAGTTGACCAGAAGCCACTAATGTAGATAAACCCCGGCTAAGAACATCCTCAGCGATACAGAAAAGTAAGGGAGACAGAGGATCACCTTGCCTCACACCTCTACCACAAGAAAAATAACCCACTTGTCTGCCATTAATTAGAAGAGAGAGCTTAGCAGAAGAAAGAAGAGCTCGTACCCAAAGAACAAACTTTTGATGAAATCCAAAGGCCTCAAGAACACGAAGAAGAAAATCCCAAGAGATGGTATCAAAGGCCTTAGTGATATCTGACTTGGATACACATTTACGCAAGCGTACGTATCATTGTCAAGATAGGGAAATATTATGCCCAAAGTTTATCGTACCACGGAGATTAGTGGCTAACCCACAATCCTTGGGTAATCGGAAATAAAGACACTTAGCAAACAAAGAAAAGAAAAAGAAAATAAATAAAAAAATTAATCTAAGGCACCAAGCCTTAGCAATGCTCGGCTTTGATTTTCACCAAAGCCTAATAAAAACTAAGAGCCTAGTGGTGGATATGTACAAATGAGTCGAAGTTCAATATTTTGGATAGAGGATTTTAAATTAACAAAATGTAATGAAATGAAAAGCAATTAATAAAAACATAAAGAAATTAATAAAAGTATAAACAATATAAATGGAATGTTGGGTGCTAGGGAGGTTCCTTCACCCAAATTCTATGTGTCGGAAGCTAATCTAATATAGATGCATATTTCCTATTTTGGCGGTAGTCGTATCCAAGGCGGTTCAAGGCTCAAGGACCGAAATTCCCTTTCATGGTATTCCTACTCCGGTTCAAGGGCCGTAGGGACTCACTTGGCATGAATTAGAGCCGGTTCAATGGTCACTAATTCACATCAAGAGGTGTAGAGATCGAGGAATTAGACTACTAAGCGACCCGCCCGTGCAATCACGCAACGAGTGTAAATCACCATGCTTATAACCCCTCGAATACGAAATTGAAGGTTTCTAGCTTAGGAATTAGAGGGAGTCAAGCCCCTAATTCCATCCTAGACATGCTCAAAATACACACCCTAGAGTTGACTAGGCTTCTAGACATGCATTTTAACCCAACAAAAATAGATATAAGCATCCATCATATGAAAATTACATCATTATATTAAATTAAACATCTTTTACACAAAATTTTGGGTTAGGGACACAACCCTAAAACCCAACAAGAAAATTACTCACAACCCATAAATATGAACATCAAATATACAAAATTCAAAGAGAAAAGATTATAGAAGTGTAGGAGAACACAAAGGTAGCCACAATTAGCTAGGGAGCTAATATGACTTCCCTTGAATTACAACTCCCACAAATACCTAAAGCTTGAATCTTGTAGCTTTTGATGAATCCTTGAAGCTTGTGTGAGAAATTCCTTGAAATCCCTAAAATAAAACTAAAGAAAAGAGGAAAAATGGAGGAGAGGAGAGGAGAGAGAGCAGCCCAAAGGGGCTGCCTCTATTTTGGTCTGTGCGGCGCTCTAGGGTTCTCTTCTCCCAAATGGTCGTCTATATATATATATATATGAGGTGCTGGCTATGCTTTTGCGTCAGGGGAAGATAATAAGGCTGATGTGTGTAAAAGCAAGGAAGGGAGCAGCCACGTGTCATGGTTTGTGTGGTCCAATACAAAAGAAGAAAGAAACCAAGGCTGCTGCACGTGTTTCTCACACTAGCCATTCTTAATTAAACATTGATTAAGTTTAATTAAGTTGGCTGCTAGTGCCTTACTAATTAATTAAGCAATTAATCGTCTGATTAATTATCTTAATTAATTAAATTGCATTTCTTCTTCTATCTTCGATTTTTACAATTCTACGGCACCACCGCACGCAATATATATTGTGGTTTTGGATTCCGCTTCCTTGATGGCGTTGACCGTGTTGACCCGCATTGACTATTTCGTCCTTTTGTCGGAAACTCCAATTTGCTCCAATCTCACACCATTTTCTCTCGTTTCCGCAATTCCACTTATTTCTACAAAATAATGAAAATGAATTAATCACATATTAATTAAGAAGGGGATTGGCTTATTTATAGTGTTTTAGATATAATTATACGCATATAAATGCGTATAATCAATATCTGCCTTGATCGCGACATTCCCGCCATAGCACTTAGAGTCTAATAAATTAAAACATTCCGAAGTAGTTAGAATACAATATGAGATGTTTCAGCCTGGGATAAATGCATGTTGTTGAGGAGAAATTATCCGAGATGCAATAGAGCCAAGCCGAATAGCAAGAATCTTCAGAATAATCTTAAACACAAAGTTTGTAAGCGCAATGGGACGAAATTGTTTAATCGAGTCAGCATGATCAACCTTTGGAATCAAAATAATGAGCCCTGTAAAACCATCCGGACCCGGAGCACTATCAAGATCCAAAGACTTCACTGCAGCTAAGATTTCCTCCGGTGTAGGAATAAGAGTAAGAGCTGAATTTTCATCCACAGTAATTAAAGATGGGATAACACGATCAACTAGACCATTATCCAAATAATCCGCATGCTTTGCAAAAAGATCCGAATAAAAGGCAATAATATGGTTCTGAATGGAGATCGGGTCGTCAAACACTTGATTATCATCTCGAAGGAGAGTAATAGAAGACCGGGTTGCTTTCTTGAAGTGGGCCTATCTCTTCCTTCGATTAGTTTGATTATATGTGTGGCCTTGGTTGTCCATCTCTTGTGATTGAAGGTATGGCCTCGGGCTTCCTTCGATTGATGTTGGACCTCCAAGCTCCTTGATGGGTGAAACTGATAGTCTCGTCTCGGGATTCCTTCACCTGATGTTGGGCCTCCAAGCTACCTTGTTGGGTGAAACTGATAGTCTCGTCTCGGGCTTCCTTCACCTGATGTTAGGCCTCCAAGCTACCTTGTTGGGTGAAACTGATAGCCTTGCCTTGGTCTTCCTTCACCTGATGTTGGGTCTCCAAGCTCCTTGTTGGGTGAAACTGATAGTCTCGTCTCGAACTTCCTTCACCTGATGTTGGGCCTCCAAGCTACCTTGTTGGGTGAAACTGATAGTCTCGTCTCGGACTTCCTTCACCTGATGTTGGGCCTCCAAGCTCCTTGTTGGGTGAAACTGATAGTATCGTCTCAGACTTCCTTCACCTGATGTTGGGCCTCTAAGCTACCTTGTTGGGTGAAACTGATAGCCTCGCCTTGGGCTTCCTTCACCTGATGCTGGGCTTCCAAGCTCCTTGGGTGAAACTGATAGTCTCGTCTCGGACTTCCTTCACCTAATGTTGGGCCTCCATGCTACCTTGTTGGGTGAAACTGATAGCCTTGCCTCGGGCTTCCTTCACCTGATATTGGGCCTCCAAGCTCCTTGTTGGGTGAAACTGATAGTCTCGTCTCGGACTTCCTTCACCTGATATTGGGCCTCCAAGCTCCTTGTTGGGTGAAACTGATAGTCTCGTCTCGGACTTCCTTCACCTGATATTGGGCCTCCAAGCAACCTTGTTAGGTGAAACTGATAGTATCGTCTTGGACTTCCTTCACCTACTGTTGGGCCTCCAAGCTACCTTGTTGGGTGAAACTGATAGTCTCGTCTCAGACTTCCTTCACCTGATGTTGGGCCTCTAAGCTACCTTGTTGGGTGAAACTGATAGCCTTGCCTCGGGCTTCCTTCACCTGATGTTGGGACTCCAAGCTCCTTGTTGGGTGAAACTGATAGCCTCACCTCGGGCTTCCTTCACCTGATGTTGGGCCTCCAAGCTACCTTGTTGGATGAAACTGATAGCCTCACCTCGGGCTTCCTTCACCTGATGTTGGGCCTCCAAGCTATCTTGTTGGGTGAAACTGATAGCCTCGCCTCGGGCTTCCTTCACCTGATGTTGGGCCTCCAAGCTCCTTGTTGGGTGAAACTGATAGTATCGTCTCAGACTTCCTTCACCTGATGTTGGGCCTCCAAGCTACCTTGTTGGGTGAAACTGATAGCCTCGCCTCGGGCTTCCTTCACCTGATGCTGGGCCTGCAAGCTCCTTGGGTAAAACTGATAGTCTCGTCTCGGACTTCCTTCACCTGATGTTGGGCCTCCAAGCTACCTTGTTGGGTGAAACTGATAGCCTTGTCTCGGGCTTCCTTCACTTGATGTTGGGCCTCCAAGCTACTTGTTGGGTGAAACTGATAGTCTCATCTCGGACTTCCTTCACCTGATGTTGGGCCTCCAAGCTACCTTGTTGGGTGAAACTGATAGCCTTGCCTCGGGCTTCCTTCACCTAATGTTGGGCCTCCAAGCTCCTTGTTGGGTGAAACTGATAGTCTCGTCTTGGACTTTCTTCACCTGATATTGGGCCTCCAATCCGCCTCCAACTGGCAGAGCTTCATGGCATAGATATTTTAGCATAGTGTTGGGAGAAAAGAGAGAGCTGAAGTCCCCTCTTTAGCCTTGTGAAGGCTAGGTATTTATAGGAGAAGAGAGTTGACGTGGAAAGGGAAAGGCATGGCTGGATCCTATAAAATCGAGGTGTTAGCCCCCCACTCTCTGCTTACTGACACTCTAGGATGGGTTTGACAGAGTTGGTGGCAGGTGTCACCACATAAACCATCCTTTGTCCTCGAATCACTGTTTACATGACAAGAGAGCCATACTTGGTGTCGGGGCTTGACACGTGGAAAAGTTAGTGAGAGTTGGTCACTACCATGTCTCCTTGACTGTGCCTAAGTGTGAGCCTGAAGGTCGAGGCTTTAGGCTTGGAAGTCGTGGCCATGATCCTTAGAGGTTGGGGCTTCTAAGCCCTGGGGGTTGAATTCTTGGCCTTGGGGGTTGAGGCTCTTGATTCCTTCGGACTATTCTATTCTAATAGCCAGGTCACGATATGTTCTGACCTTGCCATCCAAGATGACAAGTCAATAACATGGTGACTATCCAAGACCTAAAGGTGGAGGTCCAAGGTCAAAGACTTGGCATACCATGGCTAGGCATCTCACTAGTCATGGTTATTTATGTCTAAGGATTCCTTTTCTTTCTAGATGAAAGGTTTAAGTGCGTTGAAAGGTCATAGTCCTACGTAGACTCTTTGACATTTCAACGCGTCCTACGTGAAATGGGTTGAAAAGTCAAAAATATTTGTCGAACCAAATTATGACATCAACACGTCTTTTGACCAAGACCAGGTTCATGGCATCGACAACGAGTTTGGTGTCGCCTCTGTTATATGGGCCGGCACTCTATAGTAGTCTGTAGATAAGCAAACGAGTTGAGGAGCCCCAAATGGGGGAGTCAAATTATCGGAGGCGAGTTACTTGTAGACAAGTAAGAGTAGGAGAACCTATTTGGAGGGATACCCTATTCGGAGTTCGATCGAAAACATGTAAAAAAAAATTATTCAAAGGGTACCTTCCCTCGGTATCCATTTTGGAGATCGATCAAATATATGTTGCAAACATTCAAAAGGGTCTCCCCTTTCAGATTTCAGAGGCAGAACGTACAAATTATCACTACTCACAGTTCAGTCACCCTTGTATCGGCGTAGCCAGTTCTTTCCCATGTCAAATCACATGGATCAGTCGAAAGACACCTTCAATATATGGAGCGCCGAAGCTTAATTGATTGACACACTTATATTTGTTGAAAAGATATTGGTCTGTAAGTGTGTCAATGATCAAGCTTCCGCACTCTGTATCTTGAAGGTGTCTTTCGACTGATCCAAGTGTAAATCTGAAGCTGAATTTCATTTGAACAAAATCAGTTCACCTTTGGTCTAGCAACTTTCATAGGTTTCCAGAATATTTTTTAAAATTTCACTTGAAGTCAGATGAGACGAATTTTGAATCCGTAGGACAGAAGGGTTTACTTGAATAGGAAGGATTGAATATATAGCTCCCCGTTTACAGTATTGACTTAGAGTTTCAATGAAGTAACACAGCGCATGAGGAGGTTTGGAAAATCCTTTGGAAGATGTTGCAGATAAAGCCTCTTTATTTCAAATCCTGCACCTTCTCTCATTTTTCTTTTTACTGACACCAAGTAGTGTTTGATAGACTACCGGAACATATCGGGTTCCCTTTAAGTCTGCAGTATGTAGAAGTGACAACAAAGAGTATTGGTCAGGCGAAAAAAAATACAATGTCATCAAGAGATAAAGGTTGAAGGGCCAAGAACTGTCTTACATTAATGCATCCTTGTATTCTTCTTCTATAGTGAGATGGGAAATCTGATTGTTCTGGAGATCCACAAGCTCCAGTTGTAGACTGATGTTATCACCCATGTTCAGTGTACCGTTAAATGTATTGTATTTCAGTTTCCTGTAGAGTTAGGAAAAGATGAATGAATGGCCAGTTTCCTTTAGTTAATATCAAAAATTGATGCATTGTTCAGTGTTCTTCCTTGTAACTTACACTTCCTGTAATTCTGGAAGGCTGAAAAGATTCTCTGGCACAGGCCCTTGAAGTGATCCGAATTCCATAACCCTTTCAACAAAAAAATTTCAATTAGTTTTCCATAATTTTATTTATTCGTTTATAAGATACAAGGACAATGTCTATGAAGGACTCACAGAGTAGTAAGTGTGGGTAAGGTTGAGAACCAAAGTGGAGCTACTGATGGGTCAAATGAGTTGTTGCTAAGGTCTCTGATAATCAGTATGTATCAGTACAATATTAGAATAAGTCTGAGGAAAAATGAGAATGGAAATGATACCTCCATGCCATCTACTTACACATAATTGAGGGAATTCATTCCAGTCAAGTCTGGCAAAAGGCCTGTCAAGTTGTTGTTGGCCAAATTCCTGGAACATATATAATACAAAATCTTGTACGATATGATTTTGGTGAAAAGAACATTTAGAGCATCCTGCTTATACGAAGTCAATACTTACAGTTCATTGACATTTGTAAGGTTGTTTAGGTTTGAGGGGACACTTCCGGTCAGAGTATTTCTATTAAGCCGACTGTTAAAGACAAAAAAAATTGAGTCCAATAATTTGTCAAGAACTGATAATTAAAGGGGAACAAAATAAAATCAATGGTGGCCGGTTTTTACTTACACCATCTCAAAAGTCTGAACAAGTCCTAAAGTCATTGGAATAACCCCGGTAAGTTTATTTCCATCAAGGAACCTGTAGTTGAAGAGTAGCAAGCAGTTGGATGAACTAAACTACAGGATAGATCATCTCAGAGATAATGTTAACGGATCAACTTACAGATGAATCAGTCTCATTTCAGAACTGAAAAGCTCGGGTGGAATCGAACCTGAAAGCTGGTTGTTGCTCAAATGGCTGCATTTCATATAATCAAGTAAATGTTTATGCAAAATGTAGTGGAGGAATATCATGTCCTCCATAAAGTTGGAAAACTGAGAAGTACTCACAAGTGTTCAGCCTTTAACAAGAGGTCTAATCCTCCTGGAGAAGTAGAGGTTGAGATTGGGAGAGGTCCAGTCAGCTGATTGTCTGATAGATCAAGCAAGTAGAGGTTGGAGAGTTGACCCAAAGCAGAAGGTATTGTTCCAGATAAGTTATTTGAATTCAGAGCCCTGAGAAGAAGAACCAAAGGTTTGTTTAAAATTGGAAAAAGAAACACTTATAAATATTAATGATCATCATTAATCCAATTTTCTTACAAGAAGGTTAGCTGTTCAATATCTCCCAACTGATCTGGAATACTACCACTGAAGCTGCATCCAGCTAGGTTCCTAAAGTCAGACTAGTCATATATACTCATTCAACAATAAAAGCTGTATATTGCATTGGTTTGAAAGGGCTTGTTTATATAATCTTACAGGGTATTTAACTTCAGGAGAAATGATATTTGTGGAGAAATACGACCTGTGATGCCAGGATTGAATGACACATCCCTGCACAATGTTAAAGTTTCAGCATAATGGTCTCAAGATTGAGTGATACTATCTATTAAAATGCCTACATACAATAACCTGTTATATATTGTTCATTTGTAAGCATAATGCTGGTAAAAAGGACTACTCTTATCGTACTCACAAAGACGTTAGTTCATCGAGTTGCCCAATGTAGCCGGTGGAAAGTTCCCCTATGAGCCCCATGGCTGATAACCTCCTGCGCACAAAACCAGATAAGGAGCAATTAAGTAAAACATTTGCTTGAGAAACAAAGTGAACGATTAGTGCCTTCATTGACCAGGATCAATCATATCAAATTCCAAAGGTAGAACAGTAACTACTTACAATTCAGTCACCCTTGCACCAGTACAGTTGACTCCTTCCCATGGCACACCACAGGGATCATCGGAGTGTTCCCAGCTAGATGGTGTGTTTTTCCATGAATCTCTCAAGATCATCATCACCGCAGCTAGATCAACACTTATAAATCATCATCTCTTAGACATATATTTGTGCAAGATGTTAATTTTACAATCAAAATTCTACCAACGCTGTATGATAAATTTGAATCAGACTCATTGACATGATATGGAAAAATCGTTTCCTACTTTACATAACAATTCAAAGTTTCAAACTATACCTAAATTTCCCATTAATTAGGGGATGAATATATGAACAATAATCATTGGCATTTGTAACTATACCGTCATTTTGGTCCGTAAGAGAGGAGATCACATGAATCCGTACAGAGTATAAAGCAAGAAAGAGCAGCAATCTCATGGTTGCCATGGTAGCAGATGATACAAGTCAAAAGCACACAGCAGGTGCAGCCCTTGATTTTTAACGAGGATTTGACTAAATGCATCATGATGTACATTACTATATATCACAGGGCACTTATTAGTAAAGAATGATTATTTTCTGAACAAGGAATCCAGATAGTCAGTTTGATATGAACAAAGTAAACTGTGTAATTCTAAGGTTTCCATCGCCCACCGCGCAATTAATCAAAATGGCAAAGCAGATAGTACAAACATGTATTTAGAACGAGTACAAGTACAAACTACAAACTACAAACAACAGCTAGCTCTCACGAAACCTTGAGTTTGACATAATTACTTTAGGGAGGGCAATCCCAAGTAAACGTTTATAGAATATGTTATCTCTACAAGACTTCCTCTTGCAAGACCGTGTTTGTTTGTGGCTTAAATTAATAAACCCATTGTTTAAGAAAATATGATCTGAGGAGAAATTGTTGTGTAATTCATTCATAATAGGGGCCTTCTATGTATAAACGATTACAAGTATAATATTCTTGGAGTATGGAGTACAAGAAAAGAATGAATCCTATTTATAAATAGGATGATATTCACCCTATTACATTTATGCTAAGTAGCATTGTTTGGACTAGGCACATAAGTATTAAATTTCCTGCAACACCCATCAATTATCTTTTAGACTAAGCACTAAGCTCACATAATTAACCTAATCCTATTAGGCTTTGGAGTTTGCCTCATGCACATATAAATATATGTTTTCGGTCACCAGTGTTAGTGTCGCTGACTTGTTTTGTCGCATTGGTTGAGCTTGTTGCCCAAGCCACTGCAAATAATGCAAGAGAGTTCTTATTTTATTCCCTAGCTTCTTTCTAAAACACAACACACCTCTTCTTTCTTCAATCTGAGAAGTGAGAGCGAACACCGCAATGACTATCTGTGGTGTTGTAACAGGTGATAGAGTCAGAGAAGACCCCGTCGGTTTGACGCCTGCGCCTTATTCGGTGACACTTGCTCCGCTGGCGGTGCCACCTCCATCGTTGAGGCTAGGGTTTGGTACTGTTGGTAAACGAGTTCGAGTTTCTGCCTTTATGAACAATCATTCAAAATTGGATGAACAATTTTATTTGGACCGACAATGTGTCTTCTAGAGCCTATTATCCGATTTTTTGGAATAAGTGTTGTGCTCCATTGAAGGAGGGTGGTTTTTTTCAGAAATGTGGGCAAAGGTGTGACTTTTGATTTTGAACAGGGTCACCTACTGAATCTGTTCAACGATGTAAATGAGTACCAAAAAAATATTTGTCACGTGCGATGGGCAGAATTTAGGTTCAAGTACTTTGATTCACCTTGGTCTTTCTTGTCTGCTTTAGCTGCTGTCATACTCTTAATCTTCACTGCAATTCAAGCCTTCTTTGCTGTTTATGCATATTTGTTCCCACCAGAATCTAGTAAATTAGGCAAGCATTAAGCCTTATGCAGTTATGATTGACTCCCAAAGAGTTTAGTCTCTCCACTATACTTGATGATTGTGGATGTCGTTGGAAGCTGAATGGAATAATCAAATTTCACCGTTTAGTCTATTTGTAGAGGCAGTATGGGTGTTTGTCTATTTGGCTATGTAAGGTTTCTTTTTATGTAGTAACTTTTTTTTTTTTGAGTAAAAAGGTCATCCATTTATTATAATTTAGCAAGCAGTACAAAAACGACGTACCCCTAAGGGTCGTCATAAAACGTCGTTTACAGAGTACTCTAAATTCCTACTCTAAAGATAGAATAAGAAACCAAATACCCCAAGTACACCCACCTTTTAAAGTTACGCACTTTTATTCTAAACAAGAACTAAGAACTCCGAAGGTTTAAAAGAACAACAGAGTTAATAGTTCCTGCGACCTGAAGAAAAATTAAAGAGCACTAGGAGAAGAGGATGAAAAATCACCCTCAACTCCATCATCTGAAAAAATAAAGTAACATATAGTTAGGGCCCAAGACACCCTACTCCAGCTGCCCCAAAACATAGAGCCAGCCCACACCCAAAAGAAAACTGAGCCCAAAAAGCCCAAGCCAGGATACCCACCGCTAGGGTTAGAGCTCCAATTTACCGCCGCCCAGTGGGTGACACCTGCACTACCACCACCTCCGTCCCGAGCCGCCGCCGTAAAGCACTGGTACAATTCCACCAACAAGCCACCACTACCAAGCCGACACATATCACTCCCAGGCGAAACCAGACCGCCATCCTTCACCAACATCAGATTGCCGCCTCCAACAGCGGAAGCCCGATCCAGTACCCGAGCATCAAACTTCGCCTCTGTAAGCCAGAGGGTGACGTTAGTTATACCTGGCTCCCACAATCGCCAGCATACATCTCCACCAGAGAAGATCCGGTCAAAGCCCAGATCAACCACATCATCAATAACCAGCGTATCCACGATACCAGCATCAGCAGCCAGATCACGCACCATGCCATCAATACCCAGCGTATCCACACCGACACCATCAGGGACCAGATCACTCACCTTGCCATCAACGTCGACCGTCGCAACAAAGGGAAAAGGTAGGCTAAGGCCTACAAGCAAAGCGTTCCGACAGAGAAGCCCGCCGGAGACACCGAGATAGGGACCATAAAGAAAGGCTGATCCTTTCTTCCTGATCGCAGGCACACCGCCGCCGCCCCTTAAGGGAGGAGGCCAACAGGGAAACTCTCTTGCGAGAGGCAGAGGGTTAGGCATAGGGTTTTTTAGTGAGCGACTAGACTTTTGTATATGGATAAAGTTATTTTTATGTAGTAACTTTAAGTTGCAGTGTGGATTTTTATTTTTATTTTAATTTTTTTTATATACAAAAAAGGTACATCAGACAACTAAAGGGCAAAAATATCATATGAGTGTTTCTTTGGTGATTGACTCTTTGTATATCATGTGAAATCTAAAGGACACCTTCAAGACATGGAGCACCGAAGCTTAATTGACACACCTATAGAACAATATATATGCAGGATGTTCATTTTACATTCAAATTTTAGTTAAGTATTCGAAACTAATATGAATTAGATCAGGATAAGATGGACAAATATGAGAATGGCATGATTCACATGATATGACAACATTTTTTTTTTTTTTATGACAACATTATTTCATAGTTTAGATATATGACACAATGGGCCAATTCATTAACCCACAAATTGCAAAAAAATTAACAAATACTTCCCAACCAAAAATTTGGTGACAACGCTACTAAACCATTCTGTCGTAGTGTCGTTGCTCTGAGAAATTAAGGAAGCAAAAAGCCAAAAGCTCAAACACCGCGATCCCACTGGTTTGGATCCAGCTGTTACAACAACAGTGAGAAGAGTAATCAACAATGGCCGCCAGATTGGTATCTCGCTCCTCTCTTCACAACCAATCCAATCCCTTCTCCCTTTTCTTCACCAAGCTTCACACAACCACAGCTCCAATCAACCACACCCACAAACTCATCTCTTTCTCTTCTTCTTCTCCTTCATCCACAACAACCCATAACAGCAGGTCTCTTCTTCCTCCGCCACCATTCTCTTCCTTTCGCCTCTTCAGCTCCTCCGAACCCAACACCAAGCGTTCCACCCTCGTCAATTTCTCTCTCCCCTCCGACGACGAAGACGACGACGCCGATCAGAAACCAAACGACAAGTCGTCGTCGTCGTCCCTCCCTCCTCCCTACGACCCATTCAACAAGAAGCCGGCGATCGAAGACCCAGAAGACCCAAAAGACTTGCAGGAAGTGTTCCACAAGATGCGCACAGATGGGCTCCAAAACAATGCAGTCAAGATGTTCGACGCTTTGTCCAAGGACGGCCGCACCCACGAGGCCTTAGAGCTCTTCGCCCAGATCAAAGACAAGGGCCACATGCCCGACGTGGTGGCCCACACCGCAGTCATCGAGGCCTACGCCGCCGCCGGAAAGCCCAAGGAATCTCTCAAGGTGTACATGCGGATGTTGGCGTGTGGGGTTGCACCAAATGCCTACACTTATAGCGTGCTCATCAAGGCACTCGCTGCCGACGCCAGTTTCGTTGGGGATGCGAAGAAGTATCTGATAGAGATGATGGGGAAGGGAATGCGGCCCAATGCCGGGACGTGCGTGGCGGTGTTTGAGGCGTTTGCGGCCGAGGAGAGGGTGGAGGATGGGAGGGAGTTGCTGGAGGAGATGAAAGGGAAAGGGTTTGTGGCGGACGAGCAGGCGGTGAGGGAGGTGCTCAAGGGTAGAAGAGGAGCTGTGGTTAGAAGTGTCATCAACCTTCTCTTTGGAAAGTAGATTGATTGCTCGTTTCGTTGTGTTTGCTGAAAGTTAGTACGTAATGGAAATGCGTTTGAGGACATAATAACTCTGTGTTGTTTGAGTTGGAAATTTAATTGCTATGAACTTGTTCGCTAACTAGAGTAGACCGAAATTATGAACAAAATACTGTTTGTCCCCAGAAATGATCGAAATCGTTCCGCTGTGATCATTAAAATCTGACATTCTTCGTTTATTTGAACAAGTGAATGGTCGAGTGCCAAGATAGACTTATTTTCAAATTGGGTTTCACCTAATATTTGTCTGCAGTACTTACAAACTACTGCTTCAAGGTAACAGTTCATCGGCGTCTCCATTTTGGCCAGCTCCGTTCTTTAATTTATTTGAGTGTGTTTGCTTCTGTCGATGCTTTTTCTTTCTGCCCAGTTTACTGTTGTCTTTTTCTCTCTTTTTGGTTTCCTTGTCTTCCGTCTCGTTGGAGTGACTTGATAATCTTTGCTTGTTGGGCCTTGTATCTTGCTTGGGCGCATGGCCTTCTGATTGTATCTTGTAGCCTTGGGATTGTGTAATGAAGTTTCATTTGACCCAAAAAAAAAAAAAACACAACAAATGTAAGGTCATGTGGAAATTCAAATTTCATTCAAGTTTCACTTCACATCAAAGACTAGGGCTGGGCGTTTAAGCCCGAAAACCCGCAAACCCGGACCGGCCTGTCAAAGCCCGACCCGTTCGGGCCGGGCCCTATTTTTTTTTTAAGCAAAACGGTTCGGGCCGGGCATTCAATTTCAAAGTTACGGTTCGGGCCGGGCCTTCACTTTCAAAGTTGAAAAAACCCGTCCGGCCCGTTTTAGTTAAAATAGACAGATGTCCATATATTATTGGTCAAATATAGGGCTCAAAATCTTACCATAGTATCGGACGCACTGAAATATATTCCTCACTAAAATACCTAAGCTCCTAAACGACTAATCTGTCTCAGCAGCCTTCATTTCTTCAATTCTTCCCAAACCCGATCTGAACTGAGAGAGGCCGCCATATCCGCCAACGCCGAGACTGCTCTCTCCCTCACTTCACCTGCACCGCGAGACGCTGAGACTGCTCTCTCTCTCTCTTCACATCACGCTGTGAGTTTCTTTCTCTTTGTTCAGTTTCTTTCTCTTTCTCTTTGTATCTCTGTATCTCTCTCCCCCTTTCAATCTCTCTGTGTTCTTACTGTGTTTTCGTTTGTCAAGTTTTAAATTTGTTATTGATTTGCAGGCGGTTCGCTGGGTTTGTGTTTGGTGCCAAGGGGACTGTGATTCAGTCTGTGGAGTATTTCTGCTGTGATCCCAATCTAATTTTGCAAGTATCAAATTGGGTTTTAAACTTTTAATCGGTTAGGTATCCAATCGAGCTCCTCTTTCCGTTAAGATTTAAGAAAGAAAGAGACTGCTCTGGGCCATCGACCACTTAAGGTACTCCAATCACTTCCTTAATTATTGTTTTTGTGAAATTGAAGGACTGGGTTTCAGTTTAATTGTCAAGGGAAGGTAGTTTGTGCATTGAAGGCTTGAATTAGAGGGTTCTGTGGTCAATTTGTGGGGTAGTTTGGATTTGAAGTGTTTTAAGGGTTTTTAATTGAGTAATTGGTGAGCAAACGATTTGATTATGAGAATTTGACTTCTTTGGAGCTATATGTATAAACTTTATTTTGCTGAAATTGCAGGTGGTGCTTAGGATTTGAGTTTGGGGTTCCATATATGTCAAGAGTAAACAAGAAGCTCAGCGTTTAGATTTTGATTTTATAAAGGCTCAGTTTTTGTTTCTTACTCAATGTTAGATATCTACATTTCAATTCGAAGAAACCCAGTTGACATATTCACAAGTTTAATTAACCCCAAAATCATTTAGACAGGCCATAAACTCTGCATTTGAATAGTCTTGGTGGGATTGGATATGGTTTCTTTGCTCGCCCTTCTTGCTAGTTTCTATCTGTGACTTATAATGTTCAATATATGGCTCACCAAGTCTCTATTTGAATTAGGAAATCAAAATGTGTGAATTGTGAACAAATGTATGACGAAGTTGACTACAAATCATTACTTGTAAAAATTGTCTTTTTTATTTTTATTGTTATTTTTAAACTTGATCAGCTACTGGATTTAATAATCATGTATTGATGTAGTTTGCTAAAACTCTCTGTTTTATTGGAGCATAAAGACTTGCAAGTTCAAGACTGTGGTCATCTCTGTGTTTTTTTACTTTTTATATGGGTTTTGGTTGCAGCTGGTGTTTGTACGGCAATTGGGCAGCTGTCCAAGCCTTTAACTAATGTAATTCTGTATGGGAAAGAGTTTGAAACCGCTGGCGGCTTCCCTTCCACTCATTCCTCTGTAAGCTAGAAGAATCATTTCGACGTTGGGTTTAAACGGCGACTAGCTGCTGTGGAAGGAAGCTGTATTTTAATTAGGACTTTCTATTTCATTGCATATTTGTACTTGAATTTGGACTTCGTATTTAAATTTGGACACTTTGTATTTCAATTGTAGCTTTAATTGTTCTTGATGAGTACTTGAATTTGGATATTATGTATTCTGGATATTCGAATTTGCAGCTTGAACTTTGGATCTTGATATTGTGTTTTGATTCAAATCTTCACCAGGTTGTGATATGAATGAAATTTGGATATATAGCAAAGTAGATATAAAAATAGTAAAATACAGGTTTTTGGGCCCGAAAGCCCGCAAGCCCGGCCAGAAATGAAACGGGCCGGTCCTTGTTTGTGTCAAAACGGGCCGGTCCCGGGCCCAATGAAAAACGGGCCGGTCCCGAGCCCAGTGAAATTATTGTTGGACCCGGCCCGTTCCCAGCCCTATCAAAGACAATGAGTCAATGATGTTTAAAAAAAGAAGACAATGATGTCTTCTTTTTATTTTTTTTTATTTTTTATTTTTATAACTTCTTCGTTTTCACAAGAGTACACAAGTTTTTTCTCTCCTTCACAAGAGAAACCAGTCAAACCACATATTGTACTACTAGATTACATTCTTGTACATCAGTTGTTTTTTCTACTGGCTAACAAAGAGAAAAGTAAAACAACACACATTACAGGACAATGATTCGATTTGATGCCATCTCTTTCATAAAGACAATGATGTCCTTAATATTCGTCTATTTAACATTTGGAAGATACTTATAACCGTTGAATAGCCAAAGTCATTCTCATGTTTAGTAAATCTTCTATTTGTTCACTGTAGAAATAAAAGAAGTCGACGGTATGTTGTTCTGAAAAATGGATTAATTCTAAGTGAGGGTTGACATAAATGGTAAGGCACTTATTTGAATGAAATCCTCATTCAAGTTCGAGCTCCAACGATTCGTATGAAAATACCTAGAGGCCTAGCTCTGTTAGGGTTGGGAGAGTGCCGCCTCCGACCTCTCTGTACCTTCCTCCATCATCTATGGAGTACTGTTCTGGTACTAGTTTCGGTGTCGGCTGTCTCGCGTACGGCTTCTGTTTGGCCCTGTATCAGGTTGTGGCTCACTTCTTGGCCTGTGACATTCTCTTCCTTTCAGACTCATTTTGACCGTGGCTTTGTTCAATGGGGATCGAGAAGCGATGGCTGCGTTGGCTTCTCGAATCAGGACGGCCCCAAGAGTCGGGTGTCTTCGGCCATCTTGGGCACGACTCAAAGCAACAGTGTGTGGCCTTGGACTGGTGGCGAGTGATGGGCTAGTGAGGGGTAGGTTTTTGATTCAATTTTTCTGGGCAGTGGAGCAGCGCCTGGGCACTGGGTGGGATCTGCGCTACATTCTGTGGTAGAGGCGGGTGGAGTCGCATTGGTGGGGCTGGGTTGTGCCTTCTTCGACGACGGGTGGTGGAGCAACTGTCGGGGTCGATGTCAAGGCTAGTGCCTAGTGTGGCTTTGGGTGCCCAAAGTAGAACCTTGTGGGTCTGGGCCTCTGCTTTGTTGGATTGCTCAAGCAGGGCTTTGGGCTGGGCCTTCTTTCTTGGGGTTTTGCAACTGGTGAATGAGCTCGATGCTGTTAGGGTTCGCATTTGGGATCCAGGAGACTTTTTATGGGCCCTAAATTTATCTACACGTTGGAATTGCTTCTTTGGTTACTTAGGTAGAAGATTGCTCTCTATTCAGCGCATTATTTTGCGTGGAGTAGGCAAGGTCGGTCACACTACCGCCGGTTATCTTGATAGAAGGTTACCCTCTATTCGACGTATACTTTTTGCGTGGAAGTATGGTCAGCCATACTATTGGTACTGTTTTACATAGCCCGAATTTTGTTCGGTGCCTCATCAAATACTTAATTGTATCCCTTCGTACTCTTGTTAGATTTATTTCCGATGCTTTGTTGTATCTAGTATTGCTCTTGCTATTTTATATTTTAATATAGTTTCTACATCTATAAGTTGTAATTTTTTGTATGATTATTGTTAATAAAATAGTTGTCTATTACTCTAAAAAAAGAAGAAGTTCGAGCTCCAACATTCATAAATGTTGCATTGGTAGCTAGGTTGCTGATACATGAGATGTGATGTTAGTGAAAGTGTCAGCTTTCACAAAGTCTGGCTTATTACAAGGCTCGACTACGGGCTTTTAAGGTGGAAGACCTTGGACCAACAGGGTCTGACACTCTGACTGCTCTAACATGTTAATCGGTGCTAGACCTAGATGTTAGTTGAGTTATTGCGGGTTATAGTTAATAATGTTTATGAGTTGGGGGGCTGCTTCGCTCTAGTCCAAATACCCTCATCCAAAAAAAGAAAAGATTAATTGGTTATTTTCTGGGTTAAATTTGAATTTAAATTAAGTTCTAGTGTGACATTCATATTTATTAGTTTTGCATAATAATCGAGTCAAACGTGAATGTCATGCTAGAACTCAATTAAGATTCATATACCACCAACAATGATTTTCTTTAGCTAATGAGTTCATGAATTGCCCCGGGTGGACTCAATTGAGAAGTATAGGTTTTCTTTCATTGTCACACATCGACCGACAACCCCCTGTTTTGTGACTTGAGTCACTTGACTGATTTCAAAAGATCATCGTGGCATGTTAACTAGTGGCAGTATACTCATTTGTGCTCTGGCCTACAACCATCATAAAAATCTAATTATAATCTAGAAGAAATATTGTTTTTATGAAAATTCTGTGCGATAGTAAAGACAATCTTTTGAGATACGCACACACTAACAAGTCAAACTATTCAAATTTTAGTACATGATAATGTTCTTACTATTCGTTCAGTGGTTTTAATTTTTAAACGAACAAAACTAGAGAATATACAGAAAATTGAAAGGAAGAGAACATATCTCGCAAAAGGAATGGTAGTGCTCGGACCCTTGACTGAACCGGATCAAAACTGTCGGCATTACTTGATCGGGACACCTTGGTTCGCTGGTCGGTGTATTGATGCCGAAATGTGCAGCTTTAGTTGCGACCTCTGTGTAATGAAGATATCTCCGAAGTACCTTAGGTAAAATGGATCAATAATCAATTATATCGAAAAGATAATACGTGTAAAGCTGCAATCATAGCTTTCCAGATGAAATGACAACACTGTTCAACTTTCCAGTATGGCTAAGCTATCTTTCACAAAGATGGCAACCTGTGCCATCTATCTCCACTGTAACAAGCTATCATTACTTTTTCCCACTGCCTCCTCTGACTAAACTTAACTCTTTCTCCTTTTTCTTCAATAAGAATCCGATTCTGCTTCTCCATCTTCCTCACTTTAGCAAACCAACTCAAAGTCATTTGAAGTGTTGCAAACTTGCAACCCTTTAACCCAACAACAACAACAACAACACCATGATGAAATTCAAGGTTGACTTCACCGGCGCCGGCAGCTCAGGCGGAAAAGACGACGACAAGCCTATACTGACCTTGGGCACGGCCAAGCTCAAAGTCGACCAGGAAAACAAAACAGCCACCTTCATAGTCGACCAGTCCAAGCTCCCTGCTCGTCCCTACAGCTCCAAGCCCGAACCGATCACCGTGGGCCCGGAAGACCCTACGGACTTGCGACAAGTCTTCCAGAAGGTGGAGACCACCGAAGGCATCATCAACAATGTGGTCAAGATGTTCGACGCTCTACTCACAAAAGGCCACGAGCGCGAGGCTGCGGAGATGCATGCTCAGATCGACCAGGGTTTCATGCCCGAGGTGGTGACCTACACCGGCGTCATGGAGGAGTACGCCGGCGCCGGCAAGACAGGGGACGTTCTCAAGGTGTACCAGCGCATGTTGGACTACGGGATCAACCCTAACAGCTACACTTACAGGGTTCTCATCAAGGCGCTGGCGGAAGATCCGGACTCGAAGTTTCTCGGAGATGCGAAGAAGTACCTGATGGAAATGATGGACGTGTGTTTGCGGCCCGATGCGGTTGCGTACACGGCTGTGTTTAAGGCGTTTGCTCGGCTGGAGAAGGCGGCGGAGGGGAGGAGGTTTTTGGAGGAGATGAAGGGGAAGGGGTTTGTGGCGGACGAGAAGGAAGTGAGGGAGGTTCTCAAGGGCAGAAGAGGACGTTTGGCTAAGAAAGTCATCAATCTTCTATTTGGCAAGTAGATTAGTTGGTGATGATGGTCATTAGTTAAGAACTACTATGGTTTGAAGCTTTGATTAGTGTTAAGAACTACTACGGTTGAATAACTTGAATCTCCGATTAGTGTTGAGAACTGATGTTTGATTAGTATGCTATTATTAATTTACTGACTTATGTTTGATTAGTGTTAGGAAACTACTTGTAAATGTAATGGAATTGCAATCTCTGTGTGGGAACTGGGAAGAGTACAATCGTACAAAACTTGGGATAATTCTTTGGTTCAAAAATGCTCGTTCACAGAATCACTGGCCCTCTTTTGCCAACCTTAAAACTTAAAAAAATATTCCAGTAAAAAAAAAAAAAAGTAGTTAATTCCAAAATTATTTGACTGTCCAATCACTTCAATAGTCCAAATGTATCAAATAAATATAGGATATTGATATTTCTTGTCAATCACAAAAAGGAGTAAAAAAGTAGTAGGTTTCACCCAAGAATTTTCCAAAGACGTAAAAGGCCTTTTAAATAAAGAAAAGAAACTATTGCCTTTCTCCTCAACTCGGCATTTTTTTGTGACACTAATTTGTCTCCCCGTTTGATAAGGAAAGCTTGTGTTTCCTAGTCCTATAAGTTATAGGTTCAATAATCCTATATAAGCACTAGTAATAGACAATAGACATCAATTCCCAATTATCTATAACTTGGTGATTGTCTAGAATCCTAGCTTGACATCAATATAAAGCGATACATGTCGACCAGCCAACCCAATATGGTTAAGGTAAAGGGAGTTTTGCAGGAGATCAAGAAAGCTATGGGGATTGATCAGGGTGACGAGAAGGCTCTTAGAGGAAGCAGGAAAAGACCTCCGGTGGTTAGAAGAATTTTCAAGATTCTCGTTGGCAAGAAGCTTGATTAACTGATTGCCCACTATGTTCAAATATAGATTGCTATATGAAATTAGGTCAAAGAAGATTCAAATTTATAGCTATATGTCTATAGGTTTGGTCTCCATACTTATTTAATATCAAGTTCTCTTGCTATATTGCTATATCAATTGGGTACTGTTATTTTCAAATTCATTGTCTAGACCTGAACAAAACATGTGCCTTGAGTAGAACCAGTGCTGAAGCTCTCAGTTTCTAACAATGGTTTAAAGACTATCTTCTATAGTTCTATGTCAAGGCATCAGATCGAATAACATCTGCACACCTTACTAATATGCCATTTGAATGCAAAGCAGCTCCAATATATATGCCAACACGCATCGCAAGCACTTGTTAACATACACTCATCGCCCATGTATTCGAAATTCTCATCAGGTCTCAAACCAGATTAATTGGTTCTCAAGGATACATGCTTACATCTAATTCATATTTGAGAAAGAGCCAACTACAATCAACTCCACAGCAGATTGCTTGTCTGTTCCTAAAACATCAGTCCTACAAACTATAGAAATAAGTACTCATGTAGATGTTAATTCATTTTCTTCGCTGGTCTTCTTGAAGTTCATTCATTAGCAGATGTACCAGACTTGTATGCCATCACCTGCTTTGCAATCATCTTCACAACGCAACTTCTTTTCCCTGCACTTATTGTACATTAGTGATTAGACTAGTAGATAGGTAGAACAGAAAGCATTGTGCATTTGCAAAATAAAGAGATGTTGGTACAAACTGTACGTATTTGGAGATGAAGTATATACTGAACCTTAAATAATACTGATCACATGAATTCATGAAGATATATACATAAAAAGGTTATTCACTAGTCATTGAAAACCCTACAGCAAGCACACTTATCAGATCTTACTGGCTGTTAGGTTTAGTAATGATTGAACTGTGAGCACAGAGCACTTTGTGAAAATAAGTAAAAATTTGAAGCCTCAATCACTTGAAAGAAAATGTAAAAGCAGGTTAAAGGGTAGGCAAGTAGTGTAACAAAAGAAAAAAGGGTAGGCAAATAGAACAGTAAAACACCGAGCCTCTTCACCAATAATGAATGAAGTTCAGTAACTAAAATCTACGAATCACAGCGAGAGGTGGTGAACATGCTTATCTAGCTAGGTATATAATTTAACATATTGCTACCACAACTTATCCTATTTTGCTAATAAATTGAGCTCTTCTTGCTTAACAGTGGGAATATTAGGCCAAAAGGGTAACTAAATTAAACCTAAATTGGTCTCCACACAAGTCACTAATGACATCAAATTTAAACAATGCAACTAGCACAAAGAGAAAGAACAAATCAATGAAAACTAAAGTTAGGGAGACCAATTTAGGTTTTAGTCTATAGGCCAAAAGGGTAAAGACTAGAACCTGGAATAATGGCTGCAAGTCCCAAAAACAGAATGATTGATACTGTCACGGCAGTAGCTATCACAGTGCCGAGTCCTCCTGTTCCTCCAGAACCAGTACATGATTTGATGCAGTTATCAGATTCAGCTCCACTCCCAGCACAAGCATCACATGCCTCAACATTAGATTTAGATTCTGCTCCACTTCCACCACAAGTTTCAAATGCCTCAGCAAACGAAACTTTAATTACAATGGGTTCTTTAAACCTGCAACATGGAAGTTAGAAGATTGACCAAGTCATTTGAAGGTTATGGTAATAGCATACTCTTGCAAAGATGCAAAAGAATATTGAATTCCATTTTTTTCACACGAAGGAGGAATGGGGAAAACACGTCAAATGTTGAGGCAAAAAAGGGAATGTTTTGACAGGAATATAACCAATTAACGCGAACTGCACAGCTAAACACTTACCGAATTTCATATATCTGGCTTCCAGTGGACTTGACATTGACGTTAATGCCTCCTGATTCACCCGTTCCATAGAACTGAAAAGTGACCTAAGTTGATCATTCATCAGAACGCAGTTAAATGATTAGTTCCTTCACTAGAAAAACAAAAGAACTACTGTGTATGAATGTTTGTGCATATGTCTATATTGTCTACAAGACCACAAAGAGTTGGTCATGATCGTACCCCGGTTGAACCTGTCGTCCAAGAACCATAATCTCCCTGTAAGCCTGCATCACCAGAGCGATCATATGCAGTTCTCTTCTCATCATCTGATAGGACCTACACAACTTCTTCATTACCACATGAACGGAAAAGGAAAGCGTTGATGCATCATGCAATACATTCACTAATTTTACAACTGCTGAATCCATCCAACATCAAACAATACATCACCAATGGACAGGAATTTATGAAACTAACACAATAACTCAATAATAGTTGGTCAGAGGTATTGCATTTGGCAAATACAGAAATGAAAAACAACACCATACTTTTAAGGAAAGGTGAAAGAAGCAAAAAGTAGAACTTACCTCATATGCAGCAGTAATCTCTTTGAACTTCTCCTCAGCTCCAGAGTCCTTGTTCAAATCAGGATGATACTGTTCCGACAATTAAAATTTATTCACAAAAAAGTTACCCTCCTTTCAGAAACAACAAAAAGATTAAAGCTTTTTGATTTCAAATGAAAAAAAGATCTAATCTTTGTGCTAAACAAGCTTTCAGATACGTTAAGAGCAGCTCACATTTTCATCCAACTGATAAATTTACCACAAGGGGAAAGCTAACCTGTAGAGCGAGCTTTCGATAAGATGTCTTTATCTCCTTCAAGGTGGCATTTCTGTGGAGGTTGAGGGTCTTATAGTAATCAGTTCCGGCGGCCCTGATGACCAAACGTGGAGGTTTTGTACGGGTGAAATGAGCAAAATTGGGTTTCAAAGTTGGGTCTTTTCCGGAGCTGAGAATGGAGTTGGGGAATTGGGGGAGCTTGGAGGTGAAGTGGGTTTGGATTATGGCCATGCTTGATTCTTGGAGAGTTGGAGTGGAATGGAAAGTGGAGAAAGATGACAGAAAACTTGGAGGGGGTGAGAATGTGAGAGATTTTGGGTTTTGCAGAGGTTTTAGGTTGGGGGGCACCCCCATGTTTCTCTTTTATTTAAATGATGATTATATTATATGGGTTTACTTCCTTGGCACTGAAAAATTCGAATCGATAAAAATAATTAAAATCGAATTAAATCGCTAAAAATTATAAGACTAGCCATCTGCATACCCCATGCTCATAGCTCGATATAGTAATAACCTGATCAAAGCTAAAAACAGACTAAAAGAATAGACGCATTAGACTCAACATCTGAATATATTGAATTTTAAGAAGACGATTTGACTAAAAGGCTGCAAGAACATTCAGTAATGGTTGTCAAATTCAAAAATTTTAATTATGGGAATGTTTTTTTCACCGCTGAAAACAGTGGTCAACAATAGTTTTCAATTTGAAAAAAAATTAAATTAGGAAATGTTCTTTGTCGAAAAGTTCGTCAACAATGGTTGTCAAATTTAAAAAATTGAATCAGTGAATGGCCTTTGGTGAATGCTATAAAATTTGTAAAATATCATTGTAGAATTGGTATAAGATTGAGATTGTTATTGAGTGATAATTTTGACGTTCCACTTTGCATAATATTTGTTCACTTACACTCTGTTCTTAAAATAAAACGTAAGCAACAAAATGGATTGCCAAAATCACTGTCTTCATTCAATTCATAAATTACCACACTCTTTTAGCCTTTATTCCATACTTACCCGTACCATATTCACGCTCCTTTTTATTTCTTTATTTCTTTTAGCTTTGTTTTGTCAACTAAACTAATTGGCGATTTGGGAATTTCCAAAGATGGAAAATTCTAGTTAATGGAACACACCTAGCAACAGGTAAAATGGCTAATTAGCCAAAAGAAAACCAAGATAATAAATAAAAGACAGGATTAATAGAAGTTTCTCGAAGGGCTAAAGGGTTTAAGGCAGCGCCTTTCCATATATATATATATTGTATTGCCTCCTTCAGTCCTTCATATCAACTAGTCTTCTTCCTTACTCCTCGCCACTCCTACACCAGAGGTAAAAAGGTCAGTTCTTTCCATGAAGAATTGATTGTAATGATGTATTAACGTACCTAACTTCAATATATGCACCCTCATCTTCACTATTTCAGAGTTTTGATTGATTTCATTCTCTAGGGTTTATGTTGAGTATGAATCTGTAACCCTGAACTTGTTTTACACTAGATTTTTTGTTGTGAGAAAGATGAAGGAAGTGTTTGTTTATACTATTCTTTTGCCTTGGTTGGTTCAATTTTTTATTTTTCAGATTCTTGAAAGAGTACTTGTTTTTCCAATTTATGTTTTTCTAGACTGAAAAGTTAGCAATGGCAAGCACTAAACCAAAACCAAATTAACAGCCCCCAATTTGAAGAAATGTTGGAGCTTTGACCCATTTCTATTTCTAGAGTATTGTTTGGCTTGAGTCTGTAGTTTACAACTTGATTTAATTTACACTTAACTTGGTTGTGACAAAGCTGAAGAAAGTGTCTATATATATTTTCCTTTTCTCTTGGTTTGCTTCAATTTTTGATTTTTCATATTCTTCATTGACCGGTACTTAAATCCTGTTTATGTTCTGTAGACTGAAAATTAACAATGGCAAGCTCAAGGTCAAGGTCAAGGTCAAGGTCCAAAACCAAAACCCAGACTACGATTAAGGTTAACAGCCCCCACATTGGTAGCATTGTGTTTGACAGTAACAGCCTTCCTCCATCTCTTTGGGAAGACGGCTACAGGCCAGGCATCGTGGCTGGCCCAGGGGACCCGGAGGACTTGCCTGAAGTTTTTGACAAGGTGATGAACAGCCCTGAAGGCTTTATGAAGAATTTTGTGAAGATGTTTGATAACCTGTTAACAGACGGCTACAAGGACTTGGCTGTGGAGATTGGGAATAGTCTTACGGAAGAGGGTGTTGTACCCCAGATTGTGATCGTGACAGGGATTATTGATGAGTATGCTGAGGCTGGCAAGACCATGGAGGCTCTTTATGTGTTCAGGATGATTTGGGAACATTGTGCCCTCAATGCTTACACTTACAGTGTTATCATCAAAGCACTAGCTGCGGATCCGGAGCCCAATTTTCTTGGGGTTGCCAAGGAATGTGTGATGGAGATGATGGGGAAGGGAATGCAGCCCAATGCCAAGACTTACACGGCCGTGCTTGAGGCGTATGCAGGGCATGAGAAGATGGAGGAGGGCAAGATGTTTCTGCAGGAGATGAAAGCTAATGGGTTTGTGGCAGACAGGAAGGCAATGAGGGAGATGAGAAATGTTCTCAAGACTAAACGATCTCTGGTCAAAACCATCATTGAGATTCTGTTTGGTAAGTACAGTGTACCCTGAGCATTATGTACTAATTCCCTTTGCTCTGTTTTGTAATCAAATGGATATGTTTCTGATGTGGAAGCTTTTATCTTGTGTGGGTTTGAATTAAGAATATAGGATTGCTAGTTAAACCAGTTTACAAATTCATCTTTGTACGTAATGTCCTACTTTTGGTGCTAATGTGGGTATAAATTAGGAGTTCTAGTTGAAATGTTGAACCATTGAATGAGTTGGTAAATGCGTCTGATACCTAGGTGCTAATGGGTTGTGTGGGAAATTGCATGTAGATTGCTCTTGCTTTATCTATGTTTAATACTTTGGTGAGTTCTTGAAATGACATGGACATGTTTCTCATCTCCTCCTGGCTTCTGTGTGGTGTGGAATTGAATTAGGATTGCTGTTCTTTACTAACTTTGACTAGTTGTTGGCTGTAGATAACTCGGAAGACTATTCAGGTGACTCAGAAGATGATGATGATGCTATAAAGAAGTCCAACAAAATGATGGAATATTTTAACTGCCCTCCTGATGGCTATGTTGGCAGCAAACACGTCATTGAGGACGATCCAGAAAACCCCAAAGATTTGGAACGAGTCTTCGACATAATGTGCAAGACAGAACCCCTCATCCACACTTTCACCAGGATGGTGAACATGCTAAAAAAAGATGGATTTCTGTCCCAAGCCCAGGAGATAAGGGCTGAGTTTGACTTGGGAGTATATATACCTGAAGTCGTGACCCACACCGGCGTCATTGAGATCTATGCCAAGAGTGATCAAGCCAAGGAGGCTCACAAGGTTTTCCTGCGCATGTTATCCCTCGGAGTTGCTCCAAATGCATACACTTATAGTGTTATCATTAAGGCACTTGCTAAAGACTCCAACTTCCTTGAAGATGCTAAGAAGTACTTGCTGGAAATGATGGATAAGGGAATGCAGCCTAATGCCAGGACATACACCCCTGTGTTTAAAGCCTTTGCTCGGCTGGAGGAGGATAACGTGAAGAAAGGGAAGGAGTTTCTGATGGAGATGAAAGCCAAGGGATTCAGGGCTAAAAAGAAGGCTGTGATGGAGGTTGTCAAGGGAAGAAAAGGACCAGTGGTTGAAACCGTTATCAGTATTCTCTTCGGCAAGTAGATCACCATTCTGTTGTCTTAACTTCTCTGTTGTGGTTTTGTGGGTATGAATTAGGATACCACGGAATGAATATGGGAATGTTTCTGATCATGTCATAGGACTTTTGTTATGTGGAACAATATCTGATTTCCTAGCTGCTAATTTTGTGTTGTGTGGGCAAGTAGATTGGTCATTCCTTTTGTGTTGAAAATTGACTTGTGCTGAAGTTCAGAACTTGAAATGGAAATGTGTCTCATGTCCTAGCTTTTATGGTGTGTGGTGTTCATATTTCTATTCACAATTTTTGACCTGTTTGAAACTTTGGAGAGAAGTTACAGAGCTTGTGATGAGATTTAAAACCCCTTTGCTAAAGAGTGCATAAAACGCCTCTATTTTCCACAAGTTGGCTATCTGTAGATATATATTTGAACCAGAGCAGAATTTCCGGCTGTTCTGTATTTCAGTTTCCTAACATTTTACTGGACTTGATGCATTCATCAGGCTTCTCCTCATAGCTGTAATTGAAAAATTTGTACTTACAAGGCTCAAGTATTTCCAGATTCAATAGCAGTGTATTTCAACAAGTGAAGTAAAAGTTTCAGTTTCCTATCCTTAGACTCTTTAGTAGATAGAGGTATTTTAAGTGTGGATGTTGAGAACCAAATTGGAGCTTCTGATTGGATAACTGAATGGTTAAGGTCTCTTTAGAATTATAGGGTTTCATCAGTCCAATTAATTAACAAGAAAATCTTTTGGAAAAAATTGAAGTTTTGAGCTATAACTTCAACCTCCATACCATGGATCTAATAGTCATGCATATGACTACAATTTGCTCTCGGTAGCGCAGAGGCTGTAAATCTAGTTAACCCCCCTTAACCAAGCTGCTCTGAAAATGATTTGATTGTCGAGGAAACCGAAGCTCTACAGTATACAATAATACAACTGGAAGTCTGGAACTGCAAAATGTGTGTTTCCAACCGCGGTAAGGAAGCAAAGTAGCACCGGGCAGAGTGTCGCAAAATTTTCTCTAGTGAGCATTCATTTTCTCTTGTATTAAATTAGTGCCCGGAATTAATGGCTAATGAAATCAATTGACGACTCAAATGTTCATAATTTTTTTTAATTAAATAAGGAATTAGGTGATATTAGTTTCTCTAAAACAAATGATGTATGATGTAGAGAGCAAGTCGTACACTTAATTTCAAAATAAAAAGATCTGCCACACTCTAGCACCCGCGGCATGTCCAAAGGTCTTTTTTTCTACTAAAAGCGCTTATAAGGTGGCTTTTGCTTCTTTACACCCTGGTATTTCGGATCATTCCTCCTCTATGGTGATCCCAACTAGTTGGAAGCATTTATGGGATGCGTCTGTGCCAGGTAAGGTTAAGGTGCATGTTTGGAAGGTTTGTGCATCTATTTTGCCTACTGCTGGTCAGCTTAGGGAACGCAGAGTGCCTGTTGGTGAGGGGTGTCTATTCTGTAATAGGGAGGAGGAAACCATTTCCCATATCAGTAGGGAGTGCAGTTTTGTGAGGGATGTTGTTGGTCTAGCACCAGACCTTGGATCTGTGTTCGGACTACCGCCATGTTCCTTATTGGAGTAGTTGGCTTTGTGCTATACTGTAGTATCTCCGAGTTCTTTCTCTCTGCTAATGATGTTATTATGGGGGGTGTGGAAGGAGCGCAACCAACATTTGTGGTATGGTCAATTCCGCTCTGCACATCAAGTTTATTTCCAAGTTGTTACTTTATTTCACTCTTTCAAGGCTGCAAGGATTCCTGAGAACGTCAAACTGGGGCGCCAAGTTAAGCCTTGGTGTCCTCCTTCAGCTGGTTGGCTTAAGGCCAATATAGATAGGGCATTTGACATGACCACCCGGTCTGGGGGTTTGGGTGTGGTAATCAGGGATTCTATTGGCACGGTGGTGGCTGGTGCCTGTGGGACTTGTACTGATGTTGCTTCTCCTGTGGTAGTTGAGGCCTTGGCTTGTCGGTTGGCATGCAAGGTAGTAGTGGATAACAATCTGGGGCCAGTCATGTTTGAGGCTGATTGTCTACAAGTTGTGCAAGCTATTTGCGCTGAAGGTGAGGATACCTCAGTTTTTGGCAGAATTATTGATGATATCTCTTCTTTATTATCTTTTCTGGCAGGATCATTCTTTTCTCATGTTTATAGGGAATCGAATAAACTAGCACATAAGGTGGCTAAGTATGCCTTGTTGTCTGGTGCACAAGTTTCATGGAGTGGGCATGTCCCTCCAGGACTTTTGATGGATTTTTTTCTACTCTTTGTACACGTTAATTCATCAATAAAGTTTGTTGTCCTTTGCTTCAAAAAAAAAAAAAAAAAACGTTCATAACCTTTCTTAAGGCATCCACTTACGGAATGTGGAGGTTGGAGGTAATTAATTGCAAATTACGATTCTTACTGCTACACTAAAGGTTTGTCAGCAAGTAAATTTGAATTAAAAGACGACAAGATTGAAGAGGCAAGAGTGTTGGGTTGGCCATCACTGAACGGGCCACTAGGCCAAGCTTTCTTTCACAAAAATGGCAACCTGCTTCATGGTCCCTTGGCTGTAAGCCTGAAACACTGCAACGCCCGGAGCTTTTTAACCTTTGCTGTACGCCTAGTAATAACTCGCAGTAACCAAGACTTATCGAGGCAGGTCGGCAAGTGGTAACAAGGAACTAGGGTTTCAGATTGAGCGGGCTCCCCAGAAATTTCCAAATTTTATAAAAGGCAAAAATCCAAAATCTCGATCTGCTCTTAGAAGCTCTTAGAAGCAACAAGGACACGTTTCGGATTGTGATAGGTCCAGAACCCTAGTTCCAATTATATAAATGTCGGAAATGGTAAAAGCAGCTGCACCCAAAACCCTCTCTCTCTCTCTCTCTCTCTCTCTCTCTCCCCCCCCTCTCCGGCAGCCATGGACGACGAGAAATCAACCGTTGATCTATTCGATGTTGTGTTCAGCGTAGGCTTCACACTCTGCCTCTGCCATATCAGATCCCTTGCCTCCGGTCTCCCTCGCCGTGGGATTGTGGACTTCTCGCTCGTCTGCGCCTTCGCCACCTTTGCCTTCGCGTCTTTCATGACGGTGTCGCATCTCAACCTCCGTGTGCGTCTGGTCGCTGCTGCGGTGACTGTTATGGTCTTCCGGGTCTTTAAGCTTGGGGGACATCCGTAAGAAGCTTAGGGTTTCTGGACCCAGTTGGATTAATTTAGTTAAATGAGAGAGCTTTTGGCTAATTGAGGTGGTTTAATTATAGCTAGTGGTGTTAATCTGCTGATCTCTCTGTAATGGATCTAGATTAGCTAGCTGTTGTAATGTGGCTTAAGTAATCACTCTATATGATTATGTAATTTCCAGTGTGTTTGATGGGTTTTTACGTATGTGTATTTTAAATTAATTAGCAAGTTTCCCATGCTTATGGCAAATTGAAATCTTGATTGATTGACTGATATGAACAGTTGATATGATTAAATGATCATCACTATTTTCTCAGGCAAGTAGATACATTGACCGATCCATTTAGATTATTAACTTTTTGTTGTGCAAAAATACGCCTGGTGCATGTCTCTGATTAAAGAAATGATAACTTCAATAATCACAACGTTTTTTTTTTTTTTTGATTTTGTCAAGGAGAACCCAAAGATAAACCCTTCAGCGCATGTGAAATGCTCTAACTGTACATTGTAGCACAGTGTCTGGTCATTTTGACAGCTTCGGGATTCGAACATAAGTTGGAGAACACATCCAACTAGGCAAGAACCACTAAGCCACTTGCAGTGGTTATAATCTCAACTTGATAAACATAAAATCAATTGATAATACACGTTTTGTTCACACATCTAATCAAATCAGAACACAATAATAGACGTTTTCAATTGAGTAAATTTCTAGTCATCACTGGTGTTTACTTGATCAGTTGCTGGCAAGGGCAAAGGCCTAATGGATCCTGTGCTCCACTCAATTTTTGTGAAAAATAATAATAATATATATAGTATATTAATATTTTATTACAATTTGATTTTGTTATATATTTTTAAATTAATTTTAAACTTGCTAACGATGATGGACTCATGTGCTCCTTTTTTGGTTCTTTTTTGTGAGATTTTGGTGCTCCTAGCCTCCCAACCTTGATAATTAATCACTGTAAATATTATTTAATATTTACATAATATTTTTCTTTTCTAAATTTTTTTAACATTAATAATAGAATCTTAATGATTCCTATTTTCATATTACTTACAGATTTTCAAGTCTAATACATATACGATTTAAAAAAATATTTTATTATATCAATAACATGTGTGTGTGTGTATCGTCGAGTAACGATTATCAGTATTTTCTGCTATGAACGAGTCTTCACTAGTTTACATAGTCGGGTGACAAGTTTATGAAGGATTGCTTGATTTCATATATTGAGAAAGAAAGTTTTATTAGTATAAATGATGAGACTATTATGCAACGATTTCAAAATATGAAATCTGGTTGAGCATAATCACCATTGTAATTGATAGAAATTACATTTAAAAATTTTGTACATTATTATTCTTTTGTGTCCCAGTAAACTTAAATTCTTGACTCCGCCATTGGTTGCTGACAAAAAAATTTGGGGAGTGAAATTTGCACTCCCATTTTTGAAAACCACACACCCTCTTAATATTTTAATAGTTTTAGTTGGCTGATGCTTTTTCCTCTTCCTAAAATATCCCTGCTCAGTTACTTTATTTTCCCCTGCTCTCTAATCTCTCTCCAACAGTCCAACTCGATAGAAAAAACCCAGCAACAAGGCCAAAATTATGAATACAGTTGTTCATAATCCTCTAATAGAGTCATCATGGCAAAGGAACTGGGAAAGCCCAATTCAAAGTGGCTCAATGCTTGTGGCTTTCATTTAGTTTGATAAAGTAGTTTCGTACCAATTAAAAGGTTTTAGAACGTGCCTCACGCGCAGAGAGAAGAAGAATAGAGGAAAGCAAGTTCGATCTCCCGGCCAAACGATGCCGGTGCTCCCACCGTTACTTTCTGGTCCGGGAGAGGATCGTGATCCTAGGCGAATGGTTGTTTTATCTTGGAATGTGTAGATCGATTTCAATTTGTTCTTCTCAGATCGGGGGCAAGGGCAATCGAGGAGACGAGTCGGGCTGTGAATTGCCGGCGACGGGTTTTGGCATCACCGCTGTAATCGAAATCTGGGCAGTGGCTGAGATTTCGATCTCATGGCATAGACAAGCCCGGAGAGGGTTCGTCTATGTCTTAGGATACGGTCTTGAGGTACCACTTGTTTTATGGGTTGTTCCTCTTCAACCTTTTGAGTTTCAATCACAGTCAAAACAATACGAAATTCAATTTATTCGGCAAATCAAGATTGTGAAAAGCAAAGGAGAGGAGATGTTTGGTTGTTTAATCACGAGACAAATCAAGATTAAGAGAGATTGACAATCAGAGAAAAATAATCTAATTAATGTAATTCCCAGATTAGGTAACAAAACCAAATGAATGATCTAATTGTGTGATCAGAGATATGGGAAGATGATGAGAAGGAAGAGAGGTTCCACTGAGTGAGAGAGAGAGAGAGAGAGAGAGAGAGAGAGAGAGAGAGATGGAAGGACTCAAAAAGTTATGGTGGTAAGGGCAATGTCGGAAAGAAATATAAAGAGAACAAAAGAAACTATTAAAATATTAAGAAGGTGTGTGGTTTTCAAAAATTGCAAATTTCACTCCCTAAAAATTTATGCTCAATAACTTTTAGATTTACAACTAAAGGTGGAAAACAAAACACCTTAACTTAATAATAATTATCTTTACCATTGGATTTAAATCTAATGGTGGTTAAACATTATTTTCTTGAACAATAACTGACCAGTTATAACGTATGATACGTCAAAGTAACCGCTCAATTAATACTTAACAAATCAATGTATATAATGAGTTTTCTAGACGCTTTGTCATTTTATTGATAGTCTAAAAACTGAAATTTAACGGAACCCACTTTTTTTTTAGCAACAGTGTTTTTTATTTAATTAATAGATTTTTTTTGGAAGGAAAAAAGACCAAATGGTGAAGGCCTTTCCTCAAATTGAATTTGCCTCCTCGAGTCCTTGATAGCAAATAAGAAAACCAACAGTGTTGAGTCTTCTTCTTCCTGCTCATCCCTGCTTCTACACCGGAGGCGGAGGTAAAGGTTAGTTCCTCCCTTCGATGAAGCATTGTAACAAGTCTTCACTTTTCAATTTGCACCATTCCTTACTGTTTTGATAAAAAAAAGCCTTATTTTGTTGGAGAAATCTGCGAGCTTTACTAATTTCTAGAATTTGTTTGCTTTTTACTCTGCTTCTCTCTTGGTTTGCTTCAATTTTCGTTTTTTTTTTCAGATTGTTCATTTCCAATGGCAAACATAATGACACCCATTAATGTCTTTTGGGTTTTGCTGAAGTTTTCTTTTTTTGGGTTGACATGAGCTTTGTTAATATATGAACAATGGCAAATACAATCTCTTGGTTGCTTTATTTGTTTTTTTCCTATTTTACGTTTGCTAGATGATTTTTTCTTTGATGCAATGGTGAAATTTAACAATGGCAAGGATAAGCAAACATGGGGTATTGTTTAATCTGCTAAAGTTTGTCTTTTTGGGTTTTTACTTAACAGAATCATGTACTCTGACACAAACTTGAAAGCAACAATGGCAAGCACAAGCTCCAAACCCAAAATCAAGACTAGGATCAAGATTAACAGACCCCTTTATATCAACTTACTGTTTGACAAGGAAAAACTTCCTTCATCTCTTTGGGGAGGCGGGCCCACCATAGTCCCTGGACCAGGAGGACCGGAGGACTTGCCGGAAGTTTTCAACAAGGTGATGAACACCACCGAAGGATTCATGAAGAGTTTTGTCAGGATGCATGGTAATCTGTTAAAAGACGGCTATGAGGACTTGGCTCATGAGATTGAAACTCAGTTGACGGAAAAGGACATTGTTCCCATGATTATTGTGGTCACCGGCATCATTGAGGAGTACGCGGATGCTGGCAAGACCATGGAAGCTCTGGTGTTGTACCTGATTCTTTTGGTCTCTAATTGTGTCCCCAACCCTTACACATATAGTGTCCTCATCAAGGCACTGGCTGCAGACCCGGAACCCAAATTTCTTGAGGTTGCAAAGGAGTGCATACTGGAGATGATGGAAAAGGGATGGCAGCCAAATGCCGAGACCTACACTGCCGTGTTTAAGGCATTTGCTTTGCAGGAGAAGGTCGAAGAGGGTAAGAAGTTTCGGGAGGAAATGGAAGCCAAGGGCTTCGTGGCAGACAAGATGGCTGTGATTGATGCTCTCAAGGGGACTACAGGACTGGTGGTTAAAAGCATTCACAACATTCTCTTTGGTAAGTAGGTCTCTTGCTCATGATTCAATTGTAATCGATATTTGTTTTGTCTTTGAACTTGTAATCAACTGGAAATAGCTGGCTTTTGTGTTGTTCTGTGGGAATGAATTGTGATTACTAATTAAATAGTGGACTAAATTGGTAAATGTTCTGATGCATGTCCTAGCTGATCTTATTATGTGCTTGCAAATACAGCGCTGATTCATGTTGCTCTATCTATATGTTTAGTTAGTATCAGAAGTTAAAACCTTAAAATGAAATGGAGGAAACGTTTTTTATGTTGTAGCTTTTGTGTTGTTGCATTGTGTGAGTGTAATTTTGCTTTTGTGCTGGTGATTTGGATTGGTAAATGTATTTGACGCTCTAGCAACCTTTCTGTTTATGTGCAATCCCTTTTCCTCTTATAATGTTTGATTCACATTAAGGTTTAAAAGCTGAAACGAAGTGGAAATGTTTTTGATGCCCTCCTAGCTTCTGGTGTTGTGTGGAGATAAAATAGGATTTACTTTTATTTACCTTGACCAGTTGATTCAGGTCTGAACCCAAGACGAAGTTTAACACCAAGGTTATCTCTCTCTCTCTCTCTCTCTCTCTCTCTCTTATTCAGATGACTCAGAGTACTCCGACTCAGATGACGATGATGATATAAAGAAATTCTACAAACTGATCGACTTGCAGAAGCTTTCTCCTTATAGTTTTGTAACTCCTCTCCTCAAGATTCCTGATATTGAAAATGACCCAGAGAACCCCAAAGATTTTCAACAAGTCTTCAACAAGATGCACACCGCCGAAGGTTTTGTCAAAACTGTGGTAAGGATGTTCAAAATGCTAGAACGTGAAGGCTTCCTATCTCAGGCTCAAGAGATCAGGGCCAAGATATATTCTTTTTGTGAATCTAATGATATGCCCGAAGTCGTGATTCACACCGGCATGATGGAGATCTACTCCAAGGCTGACAGGTCCAAGGAGGCTCTCAGGGTGTTCCAGAGGATGATATCCCTTGGTGTTGCTCCCAACGCATACACCTATAGTGTTCTCATCAAGGGACTCACTAAAGACCCCAACTTCCTTGATGATGCCAAGCAGTATGTGCTGGAAATGATGGGGAATGGAATGCAACCCACTGCCAAGACCTACACCACTTTGTTTTATGCTTTTACCCAGCTGGGGAAGGATAAGTTGAAGGAGGCTAAGGAGTTTGTGAAGCAGATGAAAGCCAGGGGTTTTGTAGCTAACAAGAAAGCTGTGAAGGAAGTTCTGAAGGGTAAAAAAGCACCTATTGCTAAAATGGTCATCAACATTCTCTTTGCTGAGTAGATATATCGATCAATGCACTTGCTCCATTCAGATTAGTGTCAAAACTTAGAAACCTGGAATCCGGTTATAATGTCTCATGTCCCAAGTCCTAACTACCGGGTGAGCAGGTATATATGAACTAGCTAGGATTGCTACTACATTAGATGAACTATTAAGTGGCTTAGAAGTTGTTTCTGATCTCATAGCTTTTGTGTTGTGTGGAATCGTGTGTAATGTCCTTGCTGCTCAGCATGTAGATTGCCGATTCCTCTTCCGTATGTTTTTATTAGTGTCAAAACTTGAATGCCCTCTTCTCTCTTAGTTACTAAATATGACCCGGTTTAGTCTTTTGACATAATGAGTTGCCCATTTACAATGTTGAATTAGAATTTGAATGAAGAAGTAACACGTACAGCTTGTGTGGTTTTCAGTCGAGGATGGCAGTTCAGTTTCCTAATTTTACCGGGCATTCCTCACTTTTCTGCTTATAACTTACTATTAATTTTGCTGTAGAAGTCACAATTGCATCCATATTTTGCTGTCATTGTTGATGCCGAAAAGTTTCTCAAGCATGCACAGGCCTTCGAAGTGATCCAAACTAACACTCAATAGCTAGCTTCAGCCTCCCTGCCATCTTCAGGCACACAACTGAGGGAATTCATGGCAGAGGATAAAAAATTAAGCAAAGCAGGAGTAACCATCCACAGAATTAATGGAAAAAGAACTTGAATTGTATGACAAAGTCTTAGACGTACATAATTTTACCCATGATTAGTCCAATTAAAATGGATATTTGACCAAGCTCTTACAATTTGGTGCAAGTGGTGAGCGAAAGTTAAGAATCGAGTTAGAAATAGATCAAGTTACAAAATGACACATGCAAAGTCCATTTATCCTCCAATAATAATAATAATAATAATAATAATAATAGCTCTTTGCATGTAATTTGTTACCATTTGAAAAAATGAATTAGACTAGATACAGATATACATTGTCGATGAATGTCAAATATACATTCATAAAAGATAATAAGATACACACGTAGAGATATTATTATTATTATTATTTTTTGGATCCCATTTTCCCTCTTTTGCAAGTTTCCATTTCCGAGTCATAGATTTTTAACTTGAAATAGGGAAAATACTCCTAAACACCAACTCAATAAATACCTGGCTAAATAACCGAGAAAGCAGAAGTTTCTGGAAAGACTAAAGGGTTTTAGGCAAGTTCCTTAACTCAGTTTCAATTAAATTCGCCTCTGAAGAAAAAGAAGAAGCAGAAGAAGCGTCTTCTTCCTCGCTCCTCCTTCATTTGCTACTCGAGGTAATCAGTTCCTTCTATTAAGCGCTATAGCAGCATAGCTTAATTTGTGCGCCATAGCTTTTCAATATGTTTTGGTGCCTCAAATTTGGAAGAAATATGTGAGCAATTTTGACTGCAGGTTTCGTTTTCTAGGGTTTTTCTGTTTAGGCTCTTCATCAATCTGTGATTAGGACTTGTATTTTCGTACTTGGTTTTGTTGTGAGAGCTAGTGTTCGCTAATTAATTAGGCTCAATTTCATGTTCTGTTGCTTGCTTCAATTCTTGATTTTTCAGATTTCCAGTTTGATTGGCTGTAGATTTCATTTTCTAGGGTGTAGGTTCGTCAAGAATCTGTGACTTGGTTTTGTTGTGAGAGAAAGATGAAGCTAATTAATTAGGCTAAATTCCTGTTCAGATTTTTTTTTGTTCTGTTGATTAATTGCTTCAATTCTTGTTTTTCTCAGAAATTGATTAACAATGGCGAGCAAAAGCTCCAAATCCAACACCAAGATTAGCACGATCAAGATTAACAGCCCCCACTGTAGCGATATAGTCTTTGATACCCCCATTCCTTCATGTCCTTGGAAAGGCCACCGGTTCACCATTGGCCTTGGACCAGGAGACCCCGAGGACTTGCCGGAAGTTTTCGACAAGGTTAGGAACACCAGTGAAGGCTTTTTCAAGAGTTTTGTCAAGATGTTCGACAATTTGGGTACAGACGGCTACAGGGACTTGGCTATGGAGATTGGGGATCTATACGCTGACCATGGTGTTTTGCTCCCGGTTGTGACCATGACCGGCATCATTGATGAGTATGCTGAAGCCGGCAAGACCGCTGAGGCTCTCCATGTGTACCGGATAATGTTGGATTCTGAAAATTGCGCCCCCAATGCTTACACTTATAGTGTGATCATCAGGGCTCTGGCCAAAGACCCCAACCCCAATTTTCATGGTGTTGCTAAGGAGTTTGTGATGGAGATGATGGGGAAGGGATGGCAGCCGAATGCCAGCACATACACCACTGTGTTTGAGGCATTTGCAGGTCAGGAGAAGATGGAAGAGGCCAAGCAGTTTCTTGAGGAGATGAAAACTAGTGGGTTTGTGGCTGACAAGAAAGCAATGAGGGCTTTCAGAAAGGTTCTTAAGGTTAAAGGGCCTGTTGTCAAAAGCATTTTCGATATTCTATTTGGTGAGGAGATTCAACATTATAACTATGTTCCTTTGTTATGTTGAAAACATGAAATCCTATGGATATGTTTATGATGTCCAAGCTTTTCTTTTGTGGGTTTGAATTAGGATTGATGGTTAAACTAGTAGTGAATCCGTAGATATATCTGTTGTCCTAGCTTTTGTGTTGTCGTGTGTATGAATTGAGATTTAAACCATCAACAATTGAATGAATTGATAAATACATCTGATCCCTAGCTGCTGTTGTGTTGTATGGGAAATTCCATGTTGATTGCTTATTCCTTTTTCTTTATCTATGTTTGATGAGTGTTAGAGGTACTTGAAAGGTACTTGAAATGGCATGTAAATGGTTCTGTTATCCTTCTAGCTTCTGTGTCATGTGGATTTGAATTATGATTGCTATTTTCTAATAACTTTGATCACTTCTTTGATGTTTCTTACTCTTATTCAGATAACTTTGATGACTATTCAGACGAGTCAGACGATGATGATGATGTTGTAAGGAAGCGCACCAAAGACATTGACTGGTCGAAGTACCCCCCTGAGAGCTATGTTCCTTTCAGCAAGAAACAAGTCATTGAGGACGACCCAGAAAACCCGAAAGATTTGGAGCAAATGTTCGACACAATGCGCAGGACTGGAGCCCTTGTCAGCACTGTGACCAGGATGCTCAACATGCTACAAAATGATGGATTCTTGTCCCAAGTCGAGGAGATCAGGACTGCGTTAGAAGTGGATCATAATCTGCCTGAAGTCGTGACTCATACTGGTGTCATCGAGATCTATGGCAGGCATGATGAGGCCAAGCATGCTCTCAAGGTGTTTTTGCGCATGTTATCCCTTGGAGTTTGCCCAAACGCATACACTTACAGTGTTTTGATTAAGGCACTCGCTAAAGACTCCAACTTTCTTGGTGATGCCAAGAATTACTTACTGGAAATGATGGGTAAGGGAATGCAGCCCAATGCCAGGACATACACCCCAGTGTTCAAGGCCTTTGCCCGGCTAGAGGAGGATAATGTGAAGAAGGGGAAGGAGTTTCTTATGGAGATGGAAGCTATGGGGTTTAAGGCAAACAAGAAGGCTGTGATGGAGGTTCTCAAGGACAGAAAAGGGCCTGTTATTAAAACAGTCATCAAAATTCTCTTTGGCAAGTAGATTTATTGCTCATCCCATTGCTCTTTCTAGACAACCTGAAATCAAATGGTATTCCCTCTCCCCGTTGATGTCCTAAGTTCTATGCTGTGCTGTTGTAGGTAAGAATTACGATTGCTATTTGTTAGATATACTGTCACAGGTGAACTAGGATATAGTACCTGATGTCCTAGCTGCTTTTGTATTGTGTGGGCAACTAGATTGCTCATTCAGCCATTTCTATCATGCCGATAATTGACTTAGGCTTATGTTCAGAACTTGAAATGCAATCGACATGTTTCTGATGCCTAGTTTCTCTTTTGTGTGGCTTTGCTATTTCTGTTTACAATTGTTGGTCCAGTTCATCTTTGTAGACTTACATCTAAATGAAGAAGCTACAAAGCTTATGAGGGGGTTATAAAAGCCCTGTGGCTTTGTTTTGGCCATTATGTTTTTTAACTCGTTTTTTTTTTTTTTTTTTTTTTTTTTTTTAAGGAGAAAGGGATTAGGCGATATTAGTTCATCGGAGACAGACAATGTAGGGTACAAGTCCCACCCTCAAACCCGAAGGTGAAGGGTCTTCCCCACTCTGGGAACCCACCGCCCGTCCCCCAACTCAAATTATTAATAATAAAGAAGAAAAATACATCGTCCAAGAGATAAAACAAAATTAACAGCGAAATAAAAGAGAGGGAAACTTCCCCCTCGTGAACAAATCTACAAAAAGAAAAAAACAGCCACATAAGTTTCCTAACGCTAGTGAAACTTGATGCATTCTTTAGTTTTTTATTTGTAAGTTACATTTACTGGCTGAAGAACAGCTCTGGCACAGGCCCTTGAAGTCAACCAAATTTTATTTCAAACAAATGTTTCACATTTCCTATCCTTGGGCATTTTTTGTTTAATTATCTAAGGGGCCTTGACTGCTGAGAAGTAAGTGGAGCATCTGATGGGACAAATTAACTCTTTAGGTCTCTGGAAGCAGAAATCATTATGATTTATCGGTACAACATAAGAGATTTTCTGGAAAATAGAAGTTGTGTGTTGTAAATAATAGCTTCAACCTCCATCTCCCATCTCCTCATTACATAATTGAAGGGAAATCTTTCATTCTCATGTACTTGTTGTGAGCCAATATATGAAGGGGATACAAAATCATATAAAGGAAGATTAAGCAGGATCGATAAGTTGTAGTAAAATAACCTCTGCTTAATCAGAGCATCAATCATCTGATTTAGCAGGATCAATACCCCTCCATCTGTTTGAACATTCCTATGTTATTCTTGCTAAGGTATTGCACAACTCTTCGAAGCGGTATTTCATAACATTGGCTTGATATTCTTACAATTTACCAACAGTAATGGCAGAAACAGAGGATTTTCCTCGAACAGAAATTTAGGTGCATTTAACTCACGAATGTGGAGGGAAGCTCCAACTCAAACATCGAAGTCTCTAAATCCTGTACCATTGATTTCTAGACACGTGTATGGTAGGAGATTAAGGTGCACCGTATCTAACATGCACATAAGTCCTGCATTTACAGATTTCTCTGTGCAACTGTGCTAGCGTGAGAGGACAAGACCCATCGATGGCTGCATATATAGGACATGGGGACTTGATTTGGTTCTTGTAGACTAGGCCAGAAACTAGGCAGAGATTTCTTGTACAAAAAAGGCAACCTTACCTCCTCCCCCATGCTTAATCTATTGCAAGCCTGCAACTTTTTTTTAACTTTTGCGTGAATCACCGAATCAGTGAAACACTACTTTTACTAGCTCAGACTGAAATGTTGCACCCTTTTTTATTTTTTTATAATGACTGCACTTTCATATCCTTTTCTTTCAAGAATATTACTTTTGTGCAATTAAGAAATACACTTTTGGAGTTTTGGAGGTTTCTTTCAAGAATATTATTTTTGTAGGATTTTGAAAGGAAAAAAAAATGTTGCAATGTTATAATTCCCATTACTATAGTTGGAATTTTTTTTTAAATAGTAACAAAAAAAAAATTGGGCGGGTAACCGCCGTAATGGCACCCGCTTAAATTTGGGCGGGAATGTGGACAAAAAAACACCTATCCCGCCATATAACCCATTTTAAAAAATGCAAAATCCAAAAATTACAATTATACCCCAAATTTGATTTAAATTTTCATATTGAGTAATAAATACCAGAAGAGAGAGAGGTTTTAGCAGCGGTTTCCAAAAAATTCTATTGCCTCCTCCAGTCCTTCACTATCCACAAGAAAACGTACAGTCCCATCTTCTTTCTCTGTAGTCTGTACCAGGTAACCCTTAATTCCTTCACATCAAATTTCACTGTGTTCTCTATCTTTCTAGGGTTATGTTCCTCCCCAATCTTTAGTCTCACACTTTGTTTTGTTGCTGAGAAATTTGAGTAAAATGTCCCTCTTATCTTGATTGCTTCAATTTTCGTGTTTGGTTTCTATAGGGATTACTACAATGACAAGAAAAACCTCTAAATCCAAGAGCAAGACTAAGGCGAAGGCTAACACTTCCGAGGAGATAGAGAGATTATTAGAGATTGACAATGTCTACGACCCCGTTCCTCCTCCTTACCAACAGGGCCCCGAGCCCATTGTGGTCTGTCCAAATGACCCCAAGGACTTGGCAGAAGTCTATGAGAAGGTGAACTTCTATGCCGCCGGTGTTATCTTGAGTGTTGTGAAGATGGTTGAGGGTCTGTCGATGGATGGCTACAACCTTGAGGCTGCGGAGATTGGGGCTGAGGTCATGGACAAGGGTAACATGCCTGGGGTGGTGGTCTTCACCGGCATCATTGAGGAGTATGCGAAAATGGGCAGGACCTTGGATGCTCTCAAGGCATACAAGAGGATGTTGGCCTCTAAGGTCACACCCAATTCTTACACTTACAGTATTCTAATTGAGACTCTGGCCGGAGACGCTGATCCGAAGTTCCTTGTTGTTGCTAAGAAGTACATGCTGGAGATGATGGGGATGGGAATGAAGCCCAATGCATTGACTTATACTGCGGTGTTTAAGGGGTTTGCGCAGCGGGGGAAGACAGAGGAGGCGAAGCAGTTCCTGGAGGACATGAAAGCCAAGGGGTTTGAGCCGGACGAGAAGGCTGTAAGGGAGGTTCTTATGGGAAGAAGGGGACCTATGGTTAGAAGCCTCTTCAACATCCTCTTTGGCAAGTAATGCTTATTAATCTTGCTTTATGTTAGGTAACTAGAGCAGTGTTGGAAGTTAAAAGACTGAAATCAAATGGAAAGCTTTTGGTGTCCTAGGTTCTGTGTTTTGTGGGTATGAGAGGTGTCATCGAGATTCTCTTAGGGAATTGGATTGCTCATTCCATTACCTATGTTATAGATTCGAGTTAGAAGTTAAACTTTCGGAATCAAACGGAAAGGTTTGTCCTAAGTAGCTTTTGTTTACTAGCTCTGTGATTGACTACTGTTTAGGACATTGAAATGTAATTGAAGACTCTATGATATCCTAGCTTCTTTTGTGATTTGTGAAATATGAATTAAGACAGTTAGTGTAAAAAAAAATACTGAAATAGAAATGCAATGGAGGTTTATGATGTAAATTGAAATATAGAATAAGGATTGCCATTATCTACCAACCTCAGAGAGGAGTTTCATATTGACTTGAAAAAGTTACAGAGCTCATGAGGAGGTCCCCTCCTGACTATGGAAGAGGTTACAGTAGCCTCTACATTTCAAGTTCTGCAGTGCTGCACCTGAGTGCTAATGTGCTATCGCCCATAACTTAGCTAGGCGCGACGCGTGCTGATCTGCGTGGCTTTGAATCACAAACGCAACAAGCCCAAATAACGAAGAAGAGGAAAGAAGAAGTAACTAAGCATTCAGAGATATATATCATTCCGTACTTAACAACACACTTTCCTGACTGACTCGTCAATTTTCCGGTCCGATTATTCCAGGAAAACCTGAAATCGACCTCGTCACAGGAGACGACCAGCCAAACACGTCCCGGAGGCATTAGTCTAGACATAAACCACACCTGAGAGCTGAGTTCGACTCCGAAACTCACCACTTCACGAGAGGAGATTTCCTCTACCACTTTTTGGCCAAGCCATTCCTTCCACACACTCAATTTCAACTCCACACGAGTCTGGTTACTTTTGTTCAAAACAAAGGAAGGACGCGGCTTTTCCACGAGCGTGAAAAGGAAGTAAGAACCGAGCGCGTAGCGGACATCGGCCTGGACGCGTTTGTAATAGAATTTGAAGTTGTGGTTGGGGTTGGTGGCGAGGAGAGTGATATCCCACTGGGCGGTTAACTTAGAGCCTTCTGTATTGAGCTGAACAGTGGCCGATTCGACCTTGAACTTGGGGGTTTTGGGTTGCATGACTAACAAATACACCACCCAAACGATGTAGCATATGAACAAGAGTTTGCGGAAGACGGAGGTGCGCGGTCTAGTGATGTGGTTGTTGTTGTCTGGAATTGGGCCGTCTACCTCCAGTGGTGGTGGGGCGGCTTCGAGTTGACCTGGGTGAGCCACATAGCCAGGCACCATCTTAATTAATTGTCTTGGGTGGTAGTAGCCACTGAGGAAGAACAACATAACCAGTAACATAAGTCAATACGATAGTAGCAGATTTGAACACAAATATTGAAATTTTTTAGCAAGGTCTACATCATCGAAACTCATGTGATAGTAGCATATTAGAACGCAAATACTGAGACTTTGAGCACGAATATCATTATAACTCATGTGATAGAAGCAGAATCGAACACAAATACTGAAACTTCTAGCAAAATAAGGTCAAAGATCATCGGAACTCATGTAATAGTAGCGGATTCGAACACAAATAGTGAAACTTAAGCCCAGGAAATCCATATGGCATTAAAGAAAAGAGATGACCTTTTGCACAGTTGGAGTTCGAGGAAATGCCCTCTTCACCAATTAATCTTAGTTGGAACTGAGCAACTTTGGTATCAATCTACAGAAAATCAAAACCCTAGGACTGTGGCGTCAAGAATAGCCATGACAGATATGAACGAGAGCGGAAACGACTCAAGCGAGCATCACCAGAATTATCGATTAGAGTTTGAAAGCTAAGCTACCTCAAATAGGCATAACAAACCGAAACAGAAAATGACAGCTGGCAGTCTTCACATTCTTCATTTTAAACAAATAATTTCTTCATTTTAATACCCGTTTAAAATGTACTTTTGCTTAATTCTAAATCGAACCGATAAATACTAGCTTCTAAAAATTTATTTTTTCTTTTTATATGCCTTATCCATTTTTAATGTTGAAGTTCAAACCCAAATTGGAATTCATAACTAGTTCAATATAGAGGTAAACTCTCTATATGTATTAGTGTATGAGTTTGGCTTGATTTCGAACTAGTCTATCTTTTCTATTAAAGTAGTCTGCTTTTGTATAAATTTAGTCTACTTGATAAACCCATATATTAATATACATTTTTAGAAATATTCCTATTAAACTTCAAATTCTTAACTTCAAAGCAAACCAAAAGAGCAAACATTCCCTCTGTGTCGGTGTTGGTAAACCTGGGCTTGGGATTGACACTCCCCATTGCTAACTGTTCGACCAATGTTGTAAATTGTTTATATCCAATATTTTGCATATCAGTCTATCATATTTTGTATATCTGTCCATCACATCTTGATAGTTGAATGAAAGTAAAAAAAAAAAAAGATCAAGATAATAATTATACGAATGAGATTATCTTGAGCAGTTGAAATCGGATGCTAGATAAGAAGAAGACACCGTGGAAAAGAATGTTTGGTTTTATTAAGATCCTCATTAAGGTTAAGATAACAAGGAAATTAAGGTCAAGAAACTTCTTTTGATAATTAAAACTCAAAACTACTACTACTCAGAAAACGAAATTACCAAAATGAAAACCCAATGTTAGAGAATTCCTAGAATCCACCCATAATTATCAAAGCAAACAAACCAAGCGTCACTTTTCCTTTTTTGGACTTCTTCGGCCGCTGCACAACTGGCGGGTTTCCATAACCCGCGGCGGGGTAAGCCATGACGGGCTCGGGTTTTGGCTCGGGCTCAACCCAGTATTTCTCGCCCAACTTGTACCTGAAGCTGACGCTCCCTTTGGATCTGCCCTTGCGCGTCACAAGCTGGTAGCTCACGCCCGTGCCGGAATACTGAAGCAACTCCTTTGCCGGAATAACGACTTTTCCGATCTTGGTGTCTCGGAGGGTGCGGTCCGAGACGAGCTGAATCTCGACTTTGAGGTGGTCCTGGTTGAGAGCGGCGTTGTCGAGCGTGAACTTGAGGGAGTGGTTCCACTTGGGATTGGTGCCATGATGCAGAACAAATGGCAGCCCAATTTGAAGAACAATTGGATCGTGCTAAAGGAGGAAAACGAAAAGTGACTAGTAGACGCGAAACGGGCTTTCGGAGTCCGATTGGGACGCACCTTACCTTTCCAGAAAGGAAATCGCGCCAGAAGTCAAACTCATCGCTTTGCCACGACCTGTGACCTTTTTAGGGCTTCCGGGGTCGTTTAGGGCCTCAAAACTGCATTTTTCTATTTTTCGTCGTTTTGGTTTTCTTATTTATTTTCGGGTTGATTTCGTTTTTACCCATGGGCTTTAGGGTTTCATTGTTAGTCGCCCTAGGGTTTATTTTCTTATAAATAAGCCGCCTTAAGGCTGCAGAATGGATCTTTTCATCTTTAATCAATAAAATTGAGATTATTCTCTTTTATCTCTGGTGGACTCCAGAATCCTTTGCTTAGGTTTATTGCTGGTAAACCTAGTTATCAATTCGACTGCGTCAGGTGGTATCAGAGCAGGTCTTCCCTGTCTCTCCTATTTACCTTGGTAGCAATGGGTGAAGTTACAAAATCAGATATCGAAGCTCTCACGGCAGCGTTTACTGCTGCCATCAACACCATGAACAATCGGATGGACCAACAGATTGGAGAAATTCGTGGGTTGTTGGGAGAGAGAAACAACCACAACAACAACGATCGAAATAGAGGCAGGGAAGGAGGCCAGCGAGTTAGGGCTCCACGTAGAGAGGTTGTTGTTCATACTTCAGAATCTGAGTCTGAAGAAGAAATCGTGCAATATGAACCTCAAGGACAAGCTGACCAAGATTACAAAGTCAAGGCCGAAATTCCTTTCTTTTCAGGCAACTTGGGTGTAGAAGATTATCTAGATTGGCAGCTTCAGGTGGACAGGTTCTTTGAGATTATGGAAGTTCCTGAACACAAGCAGGTTAAGCATGTTGCATGGAGATTGAAGAGTACTGCTGCAGTTTGGTGGGATAAATTGCAGAACACCCGAAAGAAGCAGAGGAAGCAGGGTGTTAAAACATGGCGAAGAATGAAGCAACTGATGATGGAGAGGTTCTTGCCGGACGATTATGAGCAGATTTTGTACAGGTTGTATATTGAATGTGTCCAGGGAACTAGGACAGTGGCTGATTACACCGCTGAGTTCTTACGCTACTCAGAGCGTAATGAATTAGGAGAAACTGAAGGGCAGAAGGTGGCTAGCTATGTTAGTGGGCTGAAGCCTTCCATTCAGGAGAAAATCGGGTTGCAAACTGTTCATACTATGGCAGAAGCTTCAAACCTAGCATTGAAGGCAGAGTTGTTAGAGAAGCCTTCACGAGCTTCTTCTTTCTAGAGATATAACTACCAAAGGAGCACAGATTTAGTAAACGCCTCAACTGACAAGGGTAAACCCACACTGCAGAAAACAGAAGGTGCTTTTAGGATTTCCAATCCTCCTTTTAAAGAGGCTGGCAGTTCTAGTGGTGCTCAAAATAGGGCCCCGAACCAGAGGCTTAATAACCCTTATGCTAGGCCTACAACAGAAGTTTGTTATCGATGCAACAAGCCTGGTCATAGATCTAATGTATGCCCTAAGAGGAGAACTTCCCTTATAGATAATTATGATGAGGATGAAGAAGAAGTTGGAAGAGATGGCGATTATGATGGGGCTGAGTTTGCGGAGGAGGAATCTCCTGAGAAGGTTAATATTGTGTTGCAGCGGGTTCTACTATGTCCTAAAGAAGAGGGGTAGCGGCGCAATATTTTCAGGTCACTTTGTTCCATTAATAACAAAGTGTGCAATTTAATTGTGGATAATGGAAGCTGCGAAAATTTTGTAGCCAAGAAACTGGTGGAGTATTTGCAGTTACCTACGCAGCCTCATGAGACACCTTATTCCCTCGGGTGGGTCAAGAAAGGTCCATAAGTTCGAGTTGTTGAATCCTGCAAAGTACCGGTATCCATTGGTAAGCATTATAAAGATGAAGTTTTGTGCGACATTATTGATATGGATGCTTGTCATATTTTGTTTGGACGTCCTTGGCAATATGATGTGGATGTGACTTATAAAGGCAGGGACAATGTGATGTTGTTTATGTGGAATAACCATAAAATTGCTATGGCTCCTGTGTGTCAATTTGAGAAATCTGGTGTGAAGAAAGGGGAGAGTTTCCTGACCTTGTCTAGCAGTGAACTTGAGATGGACAGGGTCTTTAAAGAATCTGAGGTTTTCTGTCCAGTGGTGATAAAGGGGTTGTTGTCTGCAGAAAAGGAAGAAGTGGTGATCCCCAAGGAAGTGCAGGACATGTTGGGGGAATTTGAGGAGTTAATCTCGAATGAGTTGCCCAACGAGCTACCACCTATGAGAGACATTCAACATCAGATTGATTTTGTGCCTGGAGCTAGCTTGCCCAATCTGCCACATTACCGAATGAGTCGCAAGGAGAATGAGATTTTGAGAGAGCAGATTGAAGACTTGTTGAAAAAAGGGTTTATTCGAGAGACTATGATTCCTTGTGCAGTTCCAGTCCTCCTTGTTCCTAAGAAGGGCAATCAATGACGGATGTGTGTTGATAGCAGAGCCATTAATAAGATAACTGTGAAGTACAGGTTTCCTATTCCTCGTTTGGAAGACATGCTTGATGAGCTAGAAGGTTCCAAAGTGTTTACCAAGATAGACCTTCGAAGTGGATATCACCAGATTCGAATTAAGCCAGGGGATGAATGGAAGACAGCTTTTAAGAGCAAGGATGGCTTGTACGAGTGGATGGTTATGCCATTCGGGTTGTCTAATGCACCCAGCACTTTTATGAGGCTTATGAACTAGGTTCTTCGCCCTTTTATAGGTTCATTTGTAGTAGTGTATTTTGATGATATACTGATATATAGCAGGACCAAAGAAGAACATCTGGTGCATTTGAAGCAGGTTTTGTGAGCTTTACAGGAGAATAAACTGTACATCAACCTGAAAAAATGTACATTCTGCACCAACAAGTTATTATTTCTGGGATTTGTGGTTGGAGAAGAAGGCATGCATTCAGTTTGATGAAGAGAAGGTACGAGCTATAAGAGAATGGCCAGCTCCAAAAAACAGCTTCTGAGGTACGGAGTTTTCATGGTTTAGCTACCTTCTACAGGAGGTTTGTGAAGAATTTCAGTACCATTACTGCCCATATTACTGAATGTTTGAAGAAAGACAAATTCCAGTGGGGAGAGGAACAAGAGAAGAGTTTTGCCTTGATCAAGGAGAAACTTTGTACTGCACCAGTTCTCGCTCTTCCTAATTTTGATAAGGTTTTTGAGGTTGAATGTGATGCTAGTGGCGTGGGAGTAGGTGCTGTATTGTCACAAGAGAAGAAACCAGTAGCATTCTTTAGTGAAAAGCTGAGTGAAGCTTGTCAGAAGTGGAGTACTTATGATCAAGAATTTTATGCAGTGTTCCGAGCATTGAGGCAATGGGAGCACTACCTGATTCAGAGAGAATTTGTACTGTTCACGGATCATCAAGCCTTGAAATACCTTAATAGTCAGAAAACTGTGAATAAGATGCATGCAAGGTGGGTGAGTTTTCTGCAGAAATTTCCTTTTGTGATTCAACATAAATCTGGTACTCTTAATAGGGTGGCAGATGCTTTGAGTAGGAGGGCTTCCTTGCTGGTCACCTTAGCTCAGGAGATTGTGGGGTTTGAGCTCTTGAAGGAGTTGTATGAGGAAGATACTGATTTTAAGGAGATCTGGGCCAAGTGCAGTAGCAATAATGCAGTTGCAGATTTTTATGTGAATGAAGGGTATTTATTCAAAGGCAATCGGCTATGTATCCCTAGTTCTTCTTTGAGAGAAAAACTGATTAGAGATCTGCATGAAGGGGGTTTGAGTGGACACTTGGGCCGAGACAAAACTATTGCAAGCCTTGAGGAGAGGTATTTCTGGCCACAGTTGAAAAAGGATGCAGGAACTATCGTGAGGAAGTGCTACACCTGCCAGGTTTCTAAGGGTCAGTCCCAAAACACAGGACTTTATCTTCCTTTACCTGTTCCTGATGATATTTGGCAGGATCTTGCTATGGATTTTGTGCTAGGATTACCCCGTACCCAAAGAGGTGTGAATTCTGTGTTTGTGGCAGTTGACAGGTTCTCTAAGATGGAGCACTTTATAGCTTGTAAGAAGACTACTGATGCGTCCAATATAGCCAAACTGTTTTTCAGGGAGGTGGTTCGTTTGCATGGAGTGCCCAAGTCCATCACCTCTGATAGAGACACGAAATTCCTTAGTCACTTTTGGCTTACGTTGTGGAGAATGTTTGGAACAACCTTGAACAGTAGCAGCACAGCTCATCCTCAAACTAATGGACAGACAGAGGTTACTAATAGAATTTTGGGTAACATGGTTCGGAGTGTTTATGGAGATCGGTCCAAACAATGGGATTATGCTTTGCCACAGGTGGAGTTTGCTTATAACAGTGCTGTGCATAGTGCAACAGGGAAGTCCCCATTCTCCTTAGTTTATACTGCTGTGCCTCGACATGTAGTGGATTTGGTAAAGCTTCCTAAAGTTTCTGGTATTAGTGTTGCTGCTGCAAGCATGGCCAAGGATGTGCAGTTTGTTAGAGAATCAGTTAAGGCCAAGTTGGAACAAACTAATGCAAAGTATAAAGCTGCAGCTGACAAGCATCGGCGAGTTAAAGTGTTCCAGGAAGGTGATGACATGATGGTGTTCTTGAGGAAGGAGAGATTTCCTGTTGGTACCTATAACAAGCTAAAGCCCAGAAAATATGGTCCTTTTAAGGTGGTGAAGAAGATCAATGATAATGCTTATGTTGTTGCACTTCCAGATTCAATGGGCATTTCTAACACTTTCAATGTTGCTGATCTGCATGAGTTTCGTGAAGATGAGACTCTTTATCCTGAAGAGAACTCTGGGTCGAGTTCTTCGGAGGTGGAGGAGACTGATGCAGGACAAATGGCAGCCCAATTTGAAGAACAATTGGATCGTGCTAAAGGAGGAAAACGAAAAGTGACTAGTAGACGCGAAACGGGCTTTCGGAGTCCGATTGGGACGCACCTTACCTTTCCGGAAAGGGAATCGCACCAGAACTCAAACTCATCGCTTTGCCACGACCTGTGACCTTTTTCGGGCTTCCGGGGTCGTTTAGGGCCTCAAAACTGCATTTTTCTATTTTTCGTCGTTTTGGTTTTCTTAGTTATTTTCGGGTTGATTTCATTTTTACCCATGGGCTTTAGGGTTTCATTGTTAGTCGCCCTAGGGTTTATTTTCTTATAAATAAGCCGCCTTAAGGCTGCAGAATGGATCTTTTCATCTTTAATCAATAAAATTGAGATTATTCTCTTTTATCTCTGGTGGAGTCCAGAATCCTTTGCTTAGGTTTATTGCTGGTAAACTTAGTTATCAATCCGACTGCATCATGCCACCTCCCTTGTGGACGGGGGTCTTGAGTTTCTGCTTCTTGGCGCCGCCGGTGATCGAAACGACGACGTATACGTTCATCTTGGAGAAGAGGTTGACGTACTTGATGTCATGGGCGGAGACCAGCGTTAGCTCCAAAGGCGTGCAATACATTGATGAAGATTGAATACTCGATAAAAATGTCGAATTTGATGAGAGGATTTTGGGCTGAGAAGAATCCGAGAAGTGTTTATAAGGAGAGAAAGATATGGAGCGGATTAGGGTTTGTATATTGTGCTGTGAAGTGAGGAACAAACCGAGTGGAATATTCCTAATTCTCTACTACATTGTATGATGCGCGTGAAAAATAATCAAATCGACTTCATATACAAATGGGTCGGAGTTGGATATAAAATCCTAATAGAGTAAAGATGATTATTGATTAAGCATCTATATTACAATCTGTTAGGGAGCTGCACAGTTTTGACGTTTACAGTGTTAGGCAGCGACAAGCTAACAAAATGTTTCAGTCGAGTAATTGGATGTGATCTAACCACTTACAAATTATATCTTCATATTAGTCATTTTTCTAATGTATGATTTTAAGTTCAGATCCAAATCAGAATTCATAACTAGTTCAATATAGAAATAAACTTGTTTTATGTATTTGATTTCGAATTAGTCTACTTCTGTATCGAATTAGTATATTTGACGAATCAGTATATTAATATACTGTGCAACTTTTCTAGAATTATTTCTAGGGTTTTTGTCCATTTACCCCATTTCTAGAGATTTTTTTCCCACTTTCCTCATTAAGTTTTTTTAATTTCCTCTTACCCAAAACAGTCTAAGGAGGTTTTCCCTAATACACCATTAAGGTTTTTATTTTTTATTTTATTTTTTAAATTTTTTTAATACCATTTTACCCTCACCTCTTTGTTACTTAGAGAGAGAGAAAAACCATAGGAGACTTTGCCAGAGATAACCGGATTCTGGCCAACTTTCTCTGGATTCCGGTCACCGACCACCGCCCACAGAATGCCATAAATAGATGTCTATTGCCCCCCCCCAATAGACGTCTATTGCCCCCTAATAGACGACTATTGCCCTCCAATAGAGTACAATAAACCTCTATTGCCCACCAATAGACGTCTATTGTTCCCTAATAGAACTTTCGATTGCCGGAATGGGAACTAATCTTCCTAAAATTAGACAAATAAAACTTTAATTAAAGAAAAAAATAAGGAGATTACATCTAATTCAAAACTTCTATTGCCCTCCAATAGACGTTTATTGCCCCCCAATAGACCCATATTGCCCTCCAATAAAACCTTTTTTTTTTTTTTTTTTTCTGATGGGCCTTATGTTTTGCAACCCCCATCCAAATTTTCAAAAAAAAAAAAAAAAAAAAACAACGAAACAAATCATACCCCCATGCAAACTCTGAGCTACTATTGAAAATCCACCCAATGACAACTCCTAACATGTTTCAAGATATCAAAATTTAACTCACTCCCCATTTGGGAGAAGGGAGATCAGAAGAGAGATTCAGAGCAGAGTATTGAACAAAACGAGTTGGAAGGTGAGCCACTGAGGCTCTTTGTATAGTTTGACTTGTGTGCAGAATAAGCCATAACCGCCACAATCACGACAGGTCGACTGCGAACAGATTCTCTGAGCTGAGCCACACCACTAGCCCACTGTTGAGCTGACCGGACATGGAGAGACTGGGCCGAACAAGAACCCTGCTTCGAAATTCCCTGAAATCGGACCCGAATCTCACCGGAGATGACTGTTCTCCGGTGGGCTGCAGTGGAATCGAGGAGAAAGAGGCTCGTCCCCGGCGTCGTGATCTCCAGCAAAGATAATGTTTTTAAAGGTGTGGAGAAGGCGGCAGAGGAGTGAGTTTGACGGCAGTAGGAAGCTGAAGAAGTCGCGGTTCCAGACCTTGATCGTCAGTGAGAACGAGATGTCCAGGGTGAGCTTCTCCGATGTGGTTGAGTTGGATCAGGCCGGGTTGGAGGGGAAGAGGAAGAACACGGTGACAGAGCCTGAGAGAGAGAGAGAGAGATAGTGAGTGTGTGTGTGTGATCTAAGAGCAATAAAAGAGAGGAGAGAGATCGATGGCATTGATGTAGTTTTTTTATTAGGCTGAGGTCAAAATTGTTATTTCACTTTAAATTGTGTTAGTGGGAATAAAAATCTGTTGTTGGGGTAAGTGGGATAATTTTTAATACAAGGTGAATACTAAAAAGTCTCCTAGCGAAACCCTGGTTTAGAGCCTAAGCGGTGGGGTCGGCAGCTATCTATGTACAGCGTAGGTGATACGCTTGACGGGCTTCATAGGATAGGCATGGTGGTTTACTTGATCGATCTCTTGATCGGTGGTTGGCTGGTTTTGGTCGAAACTGATGGTTTATTTGCTCAACGGAGGCGTGGCTGGTTGGCTTGAGGTTTAAGGGTCGGGTCAAAGGATTAGAGCGTCGAGGAGCAGAGCTGTTTCGTTCGATCTTCCCAGTGAGTCTTGGTCGAGGTTCGGGGAGTCTGAGGCACCTGATCGACTTCAGTTTATTAGGATCGAGTTTCCTGACCGGTGGGGTTGTTGCAGGTTCGAAAGGAAGGCAGCAGAGCCAGTTGTAGGTGATGGGGTGCTGGAGGGGCCGGCCGCCTGAGAGCTTGGTGGCGGCGACGATGGATTGGCAGAAACTGTCTAGGAGTTCTGATATTCTTGCTCAGGTTTGGGTTTGGGCCTTTGGGCTTGGGCTCAAATTTAGGTTGTTGGGCCCTATAATATGAGCCAGTAGGGAGGGTGTCTTGCCACCCTCTTTTGTCACTTAGTGATGAGGGTGGGCCTGGCCTGAGGTGTGGACCTTCTTAGGCTTTCAGGTCGACTTATGGTCCAGGACCAATCGTTTCGGATCATGACTTTTTCAGGAGTTGGTAATTATCTGGAATAAGATTGGTTGTCAAGCGGCTTATAGATGAGGAGTTGCTCCTATTTGTTTGTTGGGAAGTGGCTTTCTGTTGATACCACAATTGCGTGTCTGGCTAATGGGAGGCTAATTTATGATTTTTTCCCTAGGAGACACGGAGTAGTTCTTTGTATTACAAGCTCGCTTTATTGTGAGCTCAAAACAGACTTGTAATGAGTTTGCATTTGCTTGATAGAGTTCGGGATTTGTCCGTATCCTATTCAAGTACATGGTAGACTCTAGCCCTTTATGACTATTGAATCTAATGCAGTCAATATCCTTTTTTTTTTAAAAGTGGGATAATCTTTGTCAATTTTGGTGCTTTGGGTCAAGGACCCTTATTTCTATTAAATTTCAAATCCTTAAGCTTAACGCAATTGCAGACTCCAACTTCAGAAAATACATATTACTTGTAGCAGAAGTTAGATAACCATCTTATGATTGCCTTCGGAGAAATGTGTTACTCAAGTGCAGATCATAGACTACAGCTCGCCTGAATCGGAAGAAAGAACCACTCATTCGGCCACACCGCCTGAGGAACAGATCGCCGCACATCCCATAGCACAGATAGCGCCTGGCCCAATTCCCGGTGAAGTGGCTCAAGAGCCTACACTGATAGCAATCCTGCACGAGCCTCCGGCCGCAGAGGTACACTCGCTTAACATAACGTCTTGATCCTTATTTTATTCCTTGTATATTCTAATGATTCTTCCCTAACCACACAGAACCTTGATCGCGTCGAGGAAGCGGCTGTCGCTGCGGAAGTACTTGGCTCCAATCCTGCCGGCCCAATCGGTGAAGACATGGTGATCCAGGAGCCTGCCCCCCATGCTACTGAAGCGGGAGAAGGGGTGAATGTCGAACTGGAGCCAGAAGCGACCCCTGTTATGGAGCCTCATGAGGCTCATGCTACTGTTGCTCCAGGTCCACTTCCTGAGCCTCCTTCCAGACTGGAAAGGCTAGTTCGGGTACTTGAAGTGGCCCTTCCCGGAGTTATAGATGAGGCGAGGGATGGTCTCCAACGCCTTCTGAGTCCCGACATCGTACTACTGGGCGCGTCCGCCAGAGCTCAGGAGTACTTGATGGTTCTTCGCCGCTAGCGAACCATCACTGAGACTGAGTTCACCGAGATATACGAGCTGCTACAAAATCTTCCCCAAAGGATTAATGAAAGAGCAACCGCGACTGCGCAAGCCAGGCAAGCTCAGGCCCACTATCGGGGCCTCGCACAACAGACAGATACTTCTCGCGACTTCTTGGGTGACAGGGATATCCTCGTTAGAGACTTGCGGATTACGCAAAATCATCTTCGGACCCAAATCTAGGAACTTCAGGCCCAATTGACAGTGGTGACGGCCCGGCTTGAACATGAGGAGCCCTTGCTAGAGCAGCCCCTAGCGGCCTTTAAAGCCTTGTCCCAAAACCTGACTCAAGCTCGCGAAGCGGCCCGACAAGCGGAGCGAGCTGCTGCGGACGCCAGTTTTCGCTTGGACGAACATTTACTGCGTCTAACTCATGCGGGCCGAAAACTTTAGGCCTTTTAAATTAGGCCCATTTTTCTTTTGTATGAACAATATCATTATTAACAAGTTAAATATTTAGCCCACTTTGTTTGGCCCAAATATCACTTCAAATTGCTGTGGTTTATCACCTCTTTATTGACATCGAAACTGTTGAAAAGATAATTCCAAATTGGGCGGTTACTTCCTTGGAGACTGCCCTGCTTCCCACGCGTTTTCAATTTCCTTCATTTCCGAGATTCTAGCATTCAATTCCATTGATACTCTCATTGATGGTGTTGAAAGTACTTCAACTGCCCATCGCACGGTTGAGATTACTGCGGCTGGAACTATAAATACCCGCACTTGGGGAAAGCATGAAGCCAAGAAACTATGTCTTTTCCAGAGATAACCTCGCAAGCCTTGCTACTGTTCCTTCAGTTTCTAAAATCTTCTTCCCATGATCTCACCCTCAGTCATAAACTCATAGGCTTCATGGCTTAATCTCAAGACCTGGGTAGGCCTCATGGCCTAATCTCAGGTCCGGTGGCATGTCTTTGGTCTCTGGAAATCGGGATGAAACTCGCTGGTTTCAGTTAGGCCGAAGAACACCCCACGCTACAAACGCGGCTGAACCAGATTTTGAGGGGTCCGTCTCCTCCGATTGTCCGAGTGGAGCTGGAGGGGGAGAGGTGGAAGGCCACTTTGAGGCTGACCGTTCTTCTTCCGCGGTCTACCTCCGGGGTCCGACTACTAGGTTTCTGTTTTTCCCCTGGAGGTAGATGTGGTTGTGGGTCGCGCTCGCTCTTGAGACCATCTCCATCCCGGAGGATAGTCACCTGGAAGGGGCATGATGGATTATTCCCTTCCCTCTTCCTCCGGTACAAACGATAGCAGCTGCGACTCAGATCAGAGGAGGATCTGGGTGAAGAGAGGAAGAGTACCGGCGGTACTGCCCAGATCCTCCTTGCCGCCACCAGATCAAGCAACTTTTAAAATCTGTGTCTCTTACGATCTTCAAAGCCACATTTGGCCTTATAATTACAAGTGTAACCGTGTTGATCTGTTTTTTGTACTGCCTTTGGCCGCAAAGCCACTTTATGAATGAATGTTTCTTTGAGCATAATGCAAAAGTTTGCAAAAAATTGTTGGCCTGAATAAAGCCTCATGTATATGCCATCACGTACATTCTTAACACACAATTACTTAAAATCTGATGAATACATAACATATGGCCTCAATTAAGGCCTGAATATATATGGAGAGTTGCCCCCTAATGTTCATCGGTGAAGCAAATACATGAGTCGAAGGCCACAAGAAAAAGGCCTGAATAAATACTTAGAGTTGATGTGAACCGATGAAGATTATGGTTGCCCCCCCCCCCCCCCCCCCCGTGTGGGCAGAAGGTTGATCAGGTGGATCCTCGAACTCCCAAACACTAGGGTAGTACTTCTTCAAAAACCGCCCGTTGATGGGGTTGCGATGGATGTCGCCATCCACGTCTTTGAGGTGAAAAGCCCCGCGTTCCAGGATACGATGAACAACAAATGGTCCCTCCCATCGCGGAGTCCACTTACCGCAGCCGGTTAATTTCTCACCAAAGGGTAAAATAGCTTTCCAAATAGGGTCTCCTTCTTTGTAACTACGACCACGCGTCCTCCTATCATAGGCTCGGGCGATACGCTGTTTCTCCATTACCAAATTATCCAAAGCCGCTAAGCGCTGCTCACTCAAATCTTCATGTTCTTGCCACATCGCCTGGACGTAATCTTCACCGATCAAGTGATGCTGCTCCTGTACGCGTAAGGAATGAACGTTGATTTCCAGGGGTAAAACAGCGTCATGACCAAACATGAGTGCATATGGTGTCGTAGCGGTGGGATTCCTCTTAGACGTACGATAGGCCCAGAGTGTCTCATACAAAGTATCGTGCCACTGTCGAGGGTTTTCTACCAGCATGCATCTTCTTTAACAAGGTAATAATAATCTTGTTGCTAGCTTCCCCTTGACCGTTGGACTGAGTATAATATGGAGTGCTGTGGATGAACTGGATGCCGAAATCATTGACAAGTTGCTCGACAGGACCTCCCATGAATGCTGCCCCCCGGTCCGAAACGAGTACCTCGGGGATACCAAACCTACAGATAATGTTACAAAAAATGAACTGGCGGATGGTGGTGCCAGAGGCCTCCTTCAAAGGTTCAGCTTCGACCCACTTGGTGAAGAAGTCAGTAGCCACAATGATGAACTTATGTTGGAGAGAAGAATGAGGGTGAATCATCCCAATCAAGTCCAATGCCCAACCTCGCGCAGGCCAAGGCTTAATTATAGGTTGCATGGGAATGTTAGGGACATGCTGGACTGGACTATGTGCTTGACAGTCTTCACATCCTTTGGCGAATGCAATGCAATCCTTTAAAATGCTGGGCCAATAATAGCCATGTCTCCTAATGAGCCAGCGCATCATAGGTCCTGCTTGATGGGCTCCGCATATCCCTGTGTGCGCTTCAAGCATTAATCGTTTCGCTTCACGGCCATAGACACACCGGAAGTCTATGCCATCTTCCCCACGTCGTCGCAGCTCATCACCACTAAGGAAGTAGTTTAAGGCAAGAAAACGAATCTTCCTGTCGGCTGTGGGGCCAGGTCGCTTGAGGTAATCGATCAGCGGGATGCGCCAATCCACATAAATAGGTTTTAGCACTGCGACAACTTGATCATCAGGAGGATCAGGTTGCGCGAGCCATGAAGGTAGTGTGTGACGCTCGACTTTCAGAATACGTTCGCGAAACCCATACTTCATGGACGACCTCCAAGGTCGCGATTCGATCGTAGGCCTCTTTTTCCACCAAGTATGATGACAGTCGTTCGTACAGCGAGTGGAAGGCCTCTATTCCGTCCCCTGAGAGGTCGTAATCCATTAATCATTCAAGGGTTTGGACACAGCGTGGCCAGACCTCTCTAAGCCTTCTTTTGCGAGCGTAAGCCCCCACTGTGCCAATTTAGAGGCCGTCACCCCTGTAGGGCGGCCTTTGTCATCGATGCCACTAACTTGCAACGGAGTGATAGGCTCCAAATAGTACCTGGCATCTACATAGTTCGCGGAGACTGGGAACGGACGAGGATCCGCTTTGATCACCTCCGCTGTATCTGTTTCCCTGTTCCACATAACCAGTTCCTGATGAAGAGTTGACGGCACGCAGTAGCTTCTGTGGATCCAGTCTCTGCCCAGAATAGCACTATAGGCAGCATAGCAATCTGTTATAAAGAAAGCATAAACTCCCTCTGCTGGGCCAACCTTAATGCGTAAGAAAAGCAATCCTAAGGTCTTTGTTATAGTTCCCGCGAAATTCTTGAGCGTAAGAGATGTAGACTGGATCTTCTCCCTCTTGATCCCGAGCAAGTGCATGGTCCTGGTAGTGACGACATTAACAGTGGCTCCGGTATCAATCATGATTTTACTAACTTTGGTACCGCCAACCTCTGCTGTGATATATAGCGGTCTCATGTGTTGGACCATAGCTGGCGTTGGCTTGGAGAAGTTCATGAAGGGCCCTTTGTTCGAAGCATCCTCGGTCTCATAAAGGATGGCTTCTTCCACGGGTGTTGTGGCTGCCGATGTGATCTGCAAAGGCTGCACATTCTCTTCTTCAGCTTCCAAACAGTCCTGAGCAGCGACTGGTAGTGCATACCTCGCGGGGAGCACATAAACCATATTGCAAGAGGCGTCAGCCATATCTGTCTCCTCCATGTCATCTTCCAGATTAAGCTTGGGTTCATTGACAGAAGTGTCTGCGTTGAATTGCTTAGCCAAACGGTCCACCAATGATTCTTCTGTAAGGCCTTTTACCTCGCATTGCTCGCGTTCTTGTACCCCGGAAGCTTGCTTAGGGGTTTCCGGTTTCGGTTCCCTTGCCGTGCGCTCATCTGAGGCAGCGATGACTATACTTTGGACTTTCTTGGGTCTCCACTGTAAGGTATCGGTAGTCTTGTCCTTGCCCCCCAGTTTCTCAAAGACTGAAGACTTGGCTTCCGGTTCTTCGCGAAATAACCTGCGCCTAACATGTGGTCGCCGAGTGGGTGAGTTCTCCTTTCGCGCAATCGGAGGTGTTCCTTCCTTAGTAATCCTGCAAAAAACACTGGGCTTAGATGCCCCTGTTAGCGAACTCGCTTATCTCCGAAGGCTGCGGGGAGCCATTAACGGCTTAGCAGCTAGTGCCTCCATCTCCTTTTGATATTGCTCAGGTGATTTGACCAGTTGTGAAGGCTTAATCAGGCCCTGGTCCAGAGCCTCTAGCACGCGCTTAGCTTCCCCAAACCTGCACTGCAGTTTCCTCTTCTTGGAAGTGCTTATTTCCACTGCCTTCCCCTTGTCCCTGGTGTACCACTTTCCTTCCTTGATGGTGGCAACTGGCGCATGTGGGATGTAAGGCTTGGTCAGCACGTCTTTGCACTTGTTCGTGATATTCTTTTCATGTTTCTAATCAACCGCGACCGCTCTCAGCTTCTTGAACAAATTGGAGTCCTTTGGGGATGGTGGTGACTCCATTTTCTCTTTTTCTCTCGGGCTAGAAGGTTGATAGTTCTGCCATGACGAAGCCCACTTGACGGGCGGTAGAGAGCCAAAGCAAAATGTTTGCTCGATTTCTTCATGCGACACTTGGATGCCACACTCTTCTTTGTATCGCGAGCACAGGACCACCCGTGAGGCTTGACTAATTGATTTAGCCTTCTCCATTGCAGGTGTCTCGTCCGCGGTAGACTTTTCACCTCGCTCCCTTGAGCTCAAATCCAAGGTCGGTTTCCTTTGCTTCTGTTTGGTCCAATTCACTTCAACCATATTGATCCCAATATCAGGGAAGGGTTCTAGGTCTACTAGTGCTGCCGCCGTGACCGGAGCTTCCACCTGCAAACTGCCATTATTAAGCCATACCTGAATCTAGTCTTTGAGTTTCACACAGTCTGCGGTGTTGTGATTCCACAAGTTATGAAACTTGCAGTACTTCTTCCCTTTTAGCTGTTCTGGTCGAGGAAAAGGTCCAAAATCAGTCTTCACCATCTTCGCGGCGATCATTTCGTCTAGAAGCTCATGCGCCTTGTTAGCATCATATGTATATGTCGCGAACTCAGGTTTGGTGAAGACCGCCGATTTGAGCTTGACAGGTTCCTTGGAAATTTTCAGTTGCTTCAAGGTCAGATTCTTTTTTCCGGTTAACTCGTAGGCAGCGATATCATTCTCCTCTTCCTCGCCGTCATCCTGGACCACTTCTTCATTATTGTGATGGTAGTAAGGGTCATAGGTAGCCGGCTGGTAGCTCAAGGCCGCTACGGTACGATGTTTTCCTGGTACGTATGTCCCTCTGGATGCATTCTTCCTTGCATCTGTTTCTCTGAGGAGATGTTCGAAGCTGCCCACCTCTGTGATGAGTTCTCCCATTGACTGAATCATGCTGCCATGCTGCTTCTTTCGTTGACGTGGTTCCAAACCCTTGACCGCCAGTTTGACTAACTCTTTCTCAGGCAGGATGATGTTCAGCTTGGCTTTCTAGATTTGAAAGCGCTGAAGGTAGGCCACTGCTGACTCTGTAGGCTGTTGGGCCATCTGGGTGAGAGAAGCCAAGTCTACCTCAGGCTCGATAGTTCCTAAAGTTTCTCGGAAAAGCAGTTCCATTGCAGGCCAATCCGCTACTGTTCCGGGCCGAAGCTTGGAAAACCATCTGAAAGCAGCTCCTGAAAGAGAAGTATCAAAGATCCTGCATTTGAGGATATCATCATTCTGGTACCGGCCACATTGTACTCTAAACTTGGCCAGATGGGTCGCCGCATTCTCGTTGTCTTCCCCTGAAAAAGTAGAAAATATGATATTCTTATAGCCCCTGGGAAAAGGTGCGAGCATGATATGTGGTGGGAAAGGTCCCTCATAGACCCCATCCGGCTGTGCCCTAGGGTTAGCCAACCTGATCATCTCCTCTACTTCTTCACGTCTTACATATTCTGGACCCGGAGGAGGAGGTGGTGTTTCCACAATCTGGCGAGTAGCCTGCACAGGCACTGCTTGGTTTACAATCGTCGGCCCCTCTCCGACGTGTACCACGTGGGTTGTAGCCTATTGCTGAAGAGTCAATGCTAGCATGGGCGCTTCCTTTGACACAGCTGTTATCTTGATCGGGTTGCCGGAGTGGTCAATCCCGCAATAACTTCCTGGCAGTTCCTGGTATACATTTTCTGCCCAGTCGCTATCGTATTGAACGAACGTAGCGGAGTTGGATGTGGTTCCCGCAACCTTCGAGGCCTGATGCTTCTGTCTGGTGGCCTGTCCGCTTGACGAGGTAGTATTTTCCTTGCTGCCGCAGATAACTAGAGCTTGCTCTTTATTCCTCAGCGGTGTAGTAGCAACAGTAGCTGAGGGAGAAGCAGTATTGCTGCTAGTCCTCTCTCGCTGATTTGGCGGCACGTACTTGCCCGAACCGGATGGCTGGCCAAGAGAGCCAAGGATAGCATTAGGATCCCCTAAAGCCTTGTTCAACACTTATCTCGCTTGGTTCAATTCTGCTCTTTGCATGGCCACCTCGGTTGCGAGGTTAGCACCATCCTTGCGAAGACCTGCCATGTCTGACGCGGTCTGCTTGGTTTGGTTCGTGATAGCCTCCATGATTTCTCTTTGACACTGATTCTGCTCGCTAGCTATACCCGCGGCATAGGCCCTTACTGCATTCTCTGATTGTGCGATCTGTTGTCTAGTATCCTCTGCATGTCGGGTAATGCGCTGATCTAGTTCGCGTATGAGCTTATATGTCTTTGCGGTCTCTCTTTCAAAATCGGCGGCTATCTTCTTGCGATGATTTTCAATATTCTCTATGATGATCGCGAACATTACTTCGGAGGTCACTCCTTCTGGAATAGGTTTCGCAATGAAAGCCTCTCTTTCTCCACTCTCCACTGTAGTGGTGACAGTGGTGGGGATAACAGGCTCGCTGGCCTGAGTAGTATTGACATTCTGACCCTTAGTAATGGTCGGATGAGTCTTCTCCCGTGCAGTTGACATGTCGGTTGAGAATGCCGAGAGAATCTTTGAGTTACTTGTTCTTCATAAAGACCACGACAGTCCGCGAGAGAATGCGGTCTGTAACTGGAGGTCTTATGCTTTGAGCAGTTAGCGTAAACCTTTTGATAAGGGTTCTCGCTAGACTTCCCAATGGTTACGGTCACGAAAAGACACTATCGCAGGTCCCACTGGGCGTGCCAAAATGTTTGGCTCCAAAACTAGTTGGCGTGCAAATTGTCTCTTTTGAGCGTGTGCGCAGGCGTGCCAGCACCGTGGGGTGCAGTCGTCGGGGGAGTCCCTTGACCTGACTTCTTCTTCAAGCGTTGTGGACGAGGAGAGCACCAACCTCGCCACATGATTCTTCTCTAGCCTTTCGAGAAATGACTTTTTGCCTTGCGGGTAAGGACTTTGGATGTGATCTCTTCGGTCACCAAATCGATACTCAATGTTGTAGGTTGAGCAGAGCAATCACTGGGAAGTTCTGAGAAAGCACGGGTTCTGCTAAAGCGTATCTTTAGCTTCGCTGGGTTGCGAGGGTGTTACCCTTGCTTCGCTGGTAGTATCTGTGGCAGTAGTACTGACAGTCGGCTCGGAGAGACTAGGACTGAGAGTACGGTCGCCGGGTTTCAACAGGGTTGAAGGTTTGCTCCTGGGAGGCTTTGTAATCGCTGGGATTGATTGATTCGAGAGAGGTCCTTTACTTTGCCGCTTAACCCTGTATTTATACACCTAGGGTTTCGACTTCTCCTTGCTTTAGAGAAATCATTAATTGAAGTTTCCTATTCAATTTCTGCTACTCGATCCCAATAAGGTTTTGTTTTCCTTATGGACCACGGAATGAGCGAAGCTATACCCCAAACCCGAGTAGGCTTATTTTTGGGCCGCAGGTATCGGCCCACCGGGTCAAATCCACCAACGGATCTTGCCAAAAATACTTTTGGGCTCAAACAGTAATAGTAAAGTTTGAATTACAGTCTTCTGTAGGACTCAGGATACTACTTAAATCATCCTGCAGGAGGAGCTCAGGAGCTTTGAGGAAGCGATAAGTGCATGTGTGATTTCCAAAATATATAGTCCGAAACAGAGAGGGATAATCTTCAACTTTCTGCACCTGCTTGGTTGCTCTGCAGCCTTGATCGTACTTATGGCTGCACCTAAAGTAGTTCCTTCATATATAAGAGACAGAATAAGAAACTGATAAGTGGGTAGCAGAATTTTTGTGCATGCTTACGTACGTACCTCGGGTGGGTGGCATTGAGGATCTGTTTCTGTCCATACTTTCTCCATGCATGACCATCGTTAACCAAATCTGGAGTGTTTCTGGTCCATGAATATGGAGTCTTTCTGCTAGTAATTTACAGTAAGTTGCAAATGATAATCAGACATTACTATCTACTGAGCTAGCTAGAAAGTAAGTGGATCTCTTTTGTATTATCGATGTTATACTGGACTCGGTAGTATCTAAACTTGAAAAACATCAAATAGGTTTCTGGACTCGAGAAAGAATACGTTTGAAATAGATTACATGCATGAGTAATTGTTGATTACCTTCTCTTATAACAACCTCTACGGTCCTTGGACGTTTCGGTACTCATAATAGCCCTATGTCGTCCCTCCTGTGCATTCCAAGACGATGAATTCACAATAGTAGGCGCAGCAAAAGTAGTGTTGGCTCGAATATGAGGAACTAGCCCCCCCTGATGATTCCCTTTTAAGATTGAAAGGCGATTCGAATTCGTAAAAGAGCTCGAGATCTTCGTACCAAGAGCTTGGGCCACCACCCATCGACCATGATCTCCATGATCATCAAGAAACTTGCGAAGTTGATTCGCAAATTCCTCCCCTCGAACCAGCTCTTCTTCCATCACCCTTTGCCGATTCTCCGAAGAGAAAACACTTTCAGGCCAAGGACACTCCATTCAAAATAGAAATTACATGCAGTTCAGCTCTGTGCGTACGTATATAGTGTTAGTCCTTCTGTATATAGATGATGTCACAGATGATCTCATCCTTTCACTGAAAGAGATATATGTTCGCGTCATCTTCATGATGTAACACACATAGGTCATCATCACCACGTGTCGTTTGTGCGCACGAGTCTTCGCTCCTGTACCCACAATATTTCATTTTCTTCCAAAGCTGGAGAATTTTTGAGCGCGGGAAGCTCCCTGGAAGCTCGGAAAATCAAGCCTCCCAGTTTAGACCAACAATAAATATTATCTCATCGCTATTCGATAAACCAAATTGTTGTTGAATACTTGGCTTCTTCTATGGTTCATCATCCCTGACAACACTGTTGAATGTTTCTAAAAATATTTGTTGTAGTTTCTTCTCTGACAAACGACCAAAGCCGCAGACGTACGTAGTTCCTTTTATACTTTAAAACGAATACGATTTGAGAAGTTGAATGAAACATTTCTGTCGTTTCTTTTACTTCAGATTCTAGAAGGCAAAAAATCCAAATTGGGTTCCGAGATTATGGAGAATATATATATATATATATATATATATATATATTTTTTTTTTTTTTTTTGAATCAATCGATAAATGATTGTCATTATAAATCTCAGGCCAGAATGACCATTATATACCCCTCTGCTACCATTGACAGATAGGCAAGAGGTTGTGGGGGTACCACATGGTACATATAGGGACTAAACCAATCATTATATAACCAGAGCTCACTTATCAAAGCAAGCCTATTACTACGATAGCCTAGGACGTAGTAATAGACCGAGTAAAACTATCGTAGTAATAGGCTTGCTTTCAACACTACTAACAAGCATAGTCCATAGAAAAGGGTTATTAAAAGCAACACTACTAACAATCTATAGCCCTAGGTCCAAACACTTGGCCCAAATGACAAAGTGAAGGCCCAGGCCAATAAACAGTAGCCCTAAAGGATAGCCCACTAAGGCCCAACAACGAAGCCCAGTCCATCTTCTCTCCACAGCCCCAAGCCTTCAAGCTCCACGCACGTCTGCAGATTGCCGCCGTGACCCCGCCTCACCTTCACCACCTCCGATCTCTTGCCCAACCCAGAAGAGAGAGACGAACCGCATCACAGATCGAAACTGGACCCCAACCTGGTATGGGTTGCACACTCACCGTCGTCCGGAGCGAAACCCAGCTGCAGTTGTCCGGATCGAAATCCAAACAGGGGCAGTCCGGATCGAAACCCAGCCGCCTCCATCAGGAACGAAACGAGAACCCAGTCGCCGCCGTCGATCTGAACCGGTACGCACGAACCTCCCCCCCAAGCTGTGTCAATCCAATAAAACCAGCTACCTATCAAACCCATAAGCAAAGATCCCAAGGGCTACGCCATGTGTCTCCTGTCCGGCAGCATCACCACTAAATCAAGGCGACGACGGAGAGCCACCGGACGAGGCTAGAGCTGCCTTTGCCGCCGCAAGCTTAGTGTTCTCGAGAGAGAAAAATATATAGTAGCTACTATAGAGTAAATATTATTATATACAGCAAACCAGATAAGTATGGACCAATATATTCTACGAAAAGTTGTTGAGACATCGTTTTCAACTTGGTGGTGGGATGTTCTTCATTATCGGCTTGACCATGTAGTGATCGAGATACCTGAATAATTGCTATAGTTTCTCCAGTGTTTATATACTTACTGCAGGTACGATCGAGGGTTGGCTAGCTAAATCAATTATTAGGACTAAACATGTGATTAACTGAGTGTTATCATAGTACTTCCTTAATTTCAACCATTCATAACGACAATGCTATTTTATACTAATTATTTTTAGGGTTATAATTACAAATGGTAACTGAACGGAGCATCTCCAACAGTAGAATTTACATTTTAGTTAAATTTAGCTAAAATTAAGAAATATAACTATTGATTTAAAAATGTTGCTCCAGTAGTAGTAACTATTTGTAAGTGATATACTATATTTTATCGAATTGTAAATTGACATGTGGACAAAAGAGAAGAGAGAAATATAAGTTTTGCTTTAGTTATTCTTGATTGTCTAGCTAAATATAGCTAGTCATTTTAGCTTAAGTTAAATTTAACTTAGCTATAGCTAGTCTATTGGAGTTAAGTTTTCCTCAAAAAATAGTTATATGTAGTTAAAAATTGAATTTAGCTTTTCTGGTAGAGATGCTAATATCCTCTATCTTATCGATAATACCTTAACTTCAAATTTGATCACAACATGTACCTCAACTTTTCAATTTTATTTCAAATGGTACATATCACTAACTTCCGTTAATGTTCTATTAAAAACTGACATGTGCCAAACATGTGACCCATTTTTCAAAGATAAATTTGTAAAATTACTTTTTTTTTTTTGTAATATCACTTATTTTCACTTATACTGTGGCTATAAAAAACGAGACTATCAAAAGGAAAAACTTTCAACTTCAATTAAAAATATGAATGACTGGAAAGAAAAAGAATTACGAAAGTTTTGATAAGGTTTTGGTTTTAAATGTCTTATAGTTTGTCCAAAAAAAAAAAGTTTGATAGTTTTATTTGAAATGTTTTGTCTTTATGTATAAAACAAATTAGTTTTTGTTGAGATTTTATTTTTAAATTTTATTTTCTTAAAAGGGTAGAGATACATTTTAATTTCTATTTTTAATTGAATTTCTATTGTTATTAACATATTAATTGATCAAATATCTAGTAAACAAAATTATTTAAATGGGTATTTTCGTGAAACTACTCTTGAATATAGGTCATGTGCTTTACACATGTCAGTTTTTAACGGAACATTAACGGAAGTTAGTGATAGGTACCATTTGAAATGAAATCGAAAAGTTCAGGTACTGGGTGTGATCAGATTTGAAGTTTAGGTACCATCGATAAGATAGATGATAAGTTCAGGTACCATTTGTGATAATAACCCTTATTTTTAATATGAACCCGTCATCAAGAGTTAAATACCTAATTTATTGATAGGAGCATAATTATGCGATATTAATAACATTAACCTCTATACTTTCTTTGTTAGTTAGTGTATTTTCTCTTTATTTACATTGTTTACTTGTTTTATAGGTATTTTGAGCAAAGAAGGAGAAAGAAGTAAAAGAGGGATTGAAAGGCAAAATCGGCAAATCTGCCTGTGCAGATCAGTCAAGTTCGACAGATCACTGAGACCAGCTCACAATTATCCAGAGGATGATCTTTATATTGATGGAAAGCTTCAGATGTCTAGTTTCCAGTTCTTTTTACGGCTCGTCAATATCATTTTTCTATAAGAAGTTATGGCCGATTTAGTACAAGAAGGTCAGGCTGCGCGTGAATCTGAGGTTGAACGAGAATTTATGTTTTGAAGCCCAAATCACACCGAAAAGCCCGAGGACGAGTTTTTGCATCATATTCTGACTTAATGGGCGATGTGAATGGTTGGAATAAGTCATCAAGTTCAAGAGCCAATAGGAAAACTCCACCTAAGCACGTGAGCCCTAATTCTTTTAGGTTTTGGATTTCCTACACAATAGAAAGATGAAGGCAACCTCTAAGTATATAAAAGGAGATAAATCTGCAGCAGCTCGGGGCTTCTCTTGCCGGCTCTCCCTCCCCTCTCTCCTGCAACTTCTTATTTTTCTCTTTAGCTTGTTTTTGTTTTTCTTTTCTATGAGAAACTAACTCTTTTGTTAGGGGTTGTTGAAGCCCCAAATCATGATTGTAAACTTGTTATGACTTTCAATTAGTTTTGTTTATCTATTGGATGAGAATCTAATTTCTATCTTCACATTGATGATTCCTTTGCATGTTTTCTTTGGTGCGCAACTTAGATTGCATGTTTAGGATTCTATTGCTAAGAATGATCATTGCCTGTGCCTTGTTTCGAGGGTTCCGTTGAGAGTTCTAGAGTAGTAAATCGTCTATAAGGCGAGTGATTAGGTTCCTAGGTTAATTGAGACGCGTCGTACTCAAGATGCCTTGTGATGTCTCGTTTTTCTATTGCGTAATGATTTCTATGTGTTAAATCTAGAGTTGCGTCAACCTAGGTTGCATTTTAGAAAATAAGTTAGGTGTTGAGCGTCTCTCACCTAGCATACAAGTAAGGAAGAACAATAGGTTAATTCAGGCGTTGGGTTAACTTGAGCATCTTCATCCATAGATAAAGGAAATTAGGTTGAACATGATTAGTTTACTTGATTGATTGGTGGTGGATGCAATTTCTCTAATTAACTTGTTTTATCTTTGATTTTCAAAACCCTGAATCAAGTCTTTTTATTTTCGGAGTCATTTAGTGTTTCGTTTTTATTTAATTAGTTCGTCAACCAAAACACCTTCAAAAATTATTAAACTTTGTCAGTACTTAGTTTATCATGTCTAGAGTCTGTCTGTAAATTTTCGTGACATTTAGAATAGTTTAGAGTCGTCTGCCAGTCAGATCTTTATAACTGGACAGTTTAGGTTTATTTTGTTTTGAGTCTCTAGATTAGTGATTGGACCACAATCTCTTGCGGGAACGATCCCTACTTACCTATACTATTTTCGACATTCTTGTAGGGTTAAGTTATAGGCATTTTTGTGCATCTATTTAGGTGTATAGAAATAGCCTATCATTTATCCGTCTTTCAATTCATTTTTAGGGAAAAGTTCAAGAAGAGTAACTGAAAATAGGGCCACTACGAATTTCTATACATAAATTAAACTTTAGTGCATTAAATTACAACTCCAACCCAATATATGTGCATGACGTCACTGACGGTGTTAGTAAGTGTGCCACCTAACATAATTTGAGGGGTAATTTGGCCTTTTCTAATTTTTACTCTGGGCACCCAACTCTCTCTCTCTCTCTCTCTCTCTCTCTCTCTCTCTCTCTCTCTCTCTCTCTCTCTCTCTCTCTCTCTCTCTCTCTCTCTCTCTCTCTCTCTGCACACACACTAGTTTTCGTTGTGCTATGAGAACAATTAATAGTTACGTAAAATAGATAAGTTTTGATAAATTTGTGTTTTTTTTTTCTATTACATGATCAAACTCAAATTAAAATAATTAGTCTTTCATGAGTCAAACTTACAGCCTCCCACTTGCAAAAGAGAGATTAATGCCACTACACCAAATGTTACTAGGCCGATAAATTTGCTTTTAAGGTCCTATTTGTATAAAAAAAAACTAAAATATTTAGTAAATTTAAATGTAGAATATTATGATAAATGACATGCACTCTCTCTCTCTCTCTCTCTCTCTCTCTCTCTCTCTCTCTCTCTCTCTCTCTCTCTCTCTCTCTCTCTCTCTCTCTCTCTCTCTCTCTCTCTCTCTCTCTCTGTGCACACACACACTAGTTTTCGTTGTGCTATGAGAACAATTAATAGTTACGTAAAATAGATAAGTTTTGATAAATTTGTGTTTTTTTTTCTATTACATGATCAAACTCAAATTAAAATAATTAGTCTTTCATGAGTCAAACTTACAGCCTCCCACTTGCAAAAGAGAGATTAATGCCACTACACCAAATGTTACTAGGCCGATAAATTTGCTTTTAAGGTCCTATTTGTATAAAAAAAAAAACTAAAATATTTAGTAAATTTAAATGTAGAATATTATGATAAATGACATGCTGTCTCTCACCGATTATCTATGAAAAGTCTTAAAAATAAATTATTTTTATTCACAATTCTTAGCTAGCACCCAAGTTCCAAGTCAATATTAATACCATGTTTGTTGCAAAAATGGAAATCAGTTACCATGCTTTGCTTTTTGAATCACATGTCATGCTTCGTCTTTTGAAATCCATTGTCATGATTTGTTGTGAGATTAAAAGGTTGATGAGGGTCTAAAGTTGTACATGCCTAATAGGAGGATTCTCTACACGGCTTGAACACTGAAAACACTTGGAGCCCAAGCAAACCAGCGCAGACACAATTTTTGTATCTGCCTATTTGACATTTGTCCAAGACTATTACTTATCCAACTCTCTATAAATCAAGACACCATCATCTTCATCCCTCGTCCCATCACTTGAATTCGGAGATGCACAGTCACATTTCCAATGTATCCTCTCAGTTTCAAAGACATGCCCACCTCGGCTTCGTCCTTGTTTTCGGCCTATGCCTCATTGGCGGCATTCATCATGTTGGTCCGCTCCATAATGGACCAACTCTTGCCTCATGAGTTGCGCTCATACATTTTCTCGATCTTCAACAAATTCTTCTACACCCCTCGATCTTTGGACATGACAATCATTATTGATGAGAAGTGTGGCTACATCAGCAATCAAGTTTATGAAGCAGCGGAAGTCTACATCCGAACCAAGATTAGTGATTTGAATGAGCGTCTCCGAGTGAGCAAAACACCAGGGCAGAAGACTCTGAACATTGCCGTTGACAAAGACCAAGAAATCATCGATTTCTTTGATGGCATTAAGCTTAGGTGGTGTTTTGTGTGCGCCGAAGACAAGAAAGGTGGTTCTGGTAATAATGAGAAGCATCAGTTTGAGCTAACTTTCAACAAGAAGCACAGGGCCAAGGTGATAGACTCGTACATGCAACATGTGTTGGCTCGGGCCGATGCAATTAGACAAGAGGAAAAGGTTCTCAAGCTTGATTCCCAGTATTCGGGTCCAATAGATCTCGAGCACCCTTCAACTTTTGACACATTGGCTATGGACCCCGAGCTTAAGAGGACAATTATCGAGGATTTGGATAGGTTTGTGAGGAGGAAAGAGTTTTATAGGAAGATTGGCAAGGCTTGGAAAAGAGGGTATTTGTTGTATGGTCCACCCGGTACTGGCAAATCAAGTTTGATTGCAGCCATGGCTAATTATCTCAAGTTTGATGTATATGATTTGGAGCTTACTAGTATTTATGACAACTCAGAATTGAGGAGGATAATGCTGTCTACTTCAAATCGTTCTATTTTGGTCATTGAGGATATTGATTGCACCGTGGACCTACAAAACAGAGAATCAGAGGAGGGCAATAATGAACAATCTAATACCAGGTTAACACTCTCGGGACTATTGAACTTTATAGATGGTCTGTGGTCGAGCTGTGGTGACGAGAGAATTATTGTATTCACCACCAACAACAAGGATAAACTAGACCCTGCATTGTTGCGTCCTGGTCGAATGGATGTGCACATTCATATGTCGTATTGCACCCCGAGCGGGTTCAGAGTCTTAGCCTCTAACTACCTTGGCATTCATGAAAGCAACGCTCATCGCCTCTGTGGAGAAATTGAAGGTTTAATAGAGAGCACCGAGGTGACCCCTGCTGAAGTTGCAGAGGAGCTAATGAAGAGTGATGATGCTGATGTTGCTCTTGAAGGACTTGTCTGTTTCCTCAAAAGAAAGAAATCCGAGAGCAGCAAAATCAAAGGCGAGGGGACTAACAACATTGAGATTGAAGAAACAGATGAAGATGCAAAGAAAAAACAGACCTGATCAGTAACCTAATGACAACTTTGCATCTTCCCGTTTTGAATTTTGAGTCTTATAGATAACCATAACCCCTTTTTGATATCAGATATATCTTCCGCTATGATTCGGATGCAATCCTAGATTAGATGGTCTCCCTTTTGTTGGGCCTTGTGACTATTGTAATCTTCTTGATAGTAACGGAAAAAGAGAAAAAATGTGTCTATGCTAATGCGCATTTTGGTGAGTCAATTTGATTTGATAGCTCATGGGAAGAAGGGGACCTGTAGTGAAAAGCCTCATCAACATTCTCTTTGGCAAGTAGATTTAATGCTTATTGGTTTTGCTACATGATAGATAATTGGGTCAGTGGTAGAAGTTAAAAGCTTTGAAATCAAATGGAATGTTTTTGGTGTCCTGTGTTCTGTGTTTTGTAGATATAAATAGAGTACTGTTAGAAGTTAAAAACTTGAAATCAAATGGAAATGTTTTGGAGGTCCTAGCTTCTGTGTACTGTGGCATGAACTAAAGTTGCTGTTGTTTACTAGTTCTATGATTGACTAGTGTTGAAAATATTGAAATGTAATGGAATGTTAGGGCTTTTCTAGCTTATGCTGTGCAGTTATGCATTTGGATTTGCTAGTATTTAACAAGCTCTATGGCGATTATTGTTATAGTTGAAATTCAAGAGATTTGTTTATGATGTCTTACGTTCTGTTTTGTGGAAGTATGAATTAGGATATTGCTGTTATATAGTATATACCAATTTTGAATAGTTTAATGTTTGGGTAATGATACCACATTTACAATAGACTTCTAAATGAAGAAGTTACAGAGCTCATTGGTTTAAAAGCCCTTGTTATGGAAGAGGTTGTCACAGCCTCTAGTTTAAAAACCCTAAACCCTAAACACCTGATGCAGTCTGATTGATAACTAGGTTTATCAGCAATAAACCTAAAAAAAGGGTTATGGAGTCCACCAGAGGTCCAGAGATAAAGAGAAAATTTTCTATTTTATTGATTAAAAGTTGAAAGATAGGTTCTGCAGCCGTTTAAGGTTGCTTATATATGGGAAAAGAAACCCTAGGGCGACTAACAATGAAACCTTAAAGCCTACGGATTAAAACAAAACAAATCCAAAATAAACTAGAAAACCTAAAATAAAAAGAATGTAAAACTAGCCTAAAAATATTAAATCACAAATCGGATAATTAAGACGATACATTTTGGCCTAAATCTGATAGGGCTCACTAAAGTGAGTCTTGAAGATCTCGTCGTTCACATTATGGAAATGTATCATGCGTCTCAAACGGACATTCTGGCCAAAAGTTAGTTAAATCTGATTCAAAATCAAAAGTCAAAACCTAACTTTTCGCATGAGAAACCCGAAAAGTCCAAAACCAAATCTTCTTGAATATTCCAGCGGCTAGTAACCTGATTACGCGTGAGTTACCTATTTTCCAATCACTTTTCTTGATTCTACGCCACTTTTTTACTTTTATGGTTTTTTCTGCTAAATTGGGTCAATTCTCGTCCTACAGCATTCTCCTCCACTATGAAAGAACTCTCCCTCGAGTTCCTCTTGAATAAAGGACAAGAATAGGTAGACAAAAGACCTGAGAAAAAAATAGACAATTGAACTTATAGATTATTGGCCGGATCTTCTGCATACTCTGATGGCACAATCATGAACCCAACACCAAAGATGAGTTTGTCATATGCATTTTGGCTTTCATAGGCAACCTTAGTATATTGTTCTCAGCTCTCAAGGTTGCATTCTTGAATGACATCTGGTTCTGAATCATTTATCTCAGGCTCCAAAACTTCTTCATTATTAATAACCATGTCAACACGAGCAATTTCATATTTAATCTCTTCTTCATCATGGATGATTTCCTGTGGGGCTTCTTCTGTTGAAAAATTTTCTATCTTCTCTTCAGTTAAACTATTACTCTCAACGGGCAAAGCAAACTCTTTGGACTTTAGCTTCTTCTCAAAAACCTTAGGAGGATAATTCTTGAAACAAAAATCTCTAGGGAAAATTTTTTCGTTAAGAAGACCTTTCATCTTCCTCCATGTTCTAACACGCTCTTTTCCTTGCCTCTGACGAGAACTCTGCAATTGATCCCACCAATAAGCAACATCTGTTTTTAGCTTCTGAGAAACCATCTTAGCCTGCTTGTGTTTTGGAACCTCCATGATCTCAAAGAATCTATCCACTTCAACCTGCCAATCCAGAAAATCCTCCACGCTCATGTGACCAGAAAAGTAAGGAATATCACCCTTGGTTATGAGAACCTCGGAATCATAGTTAATATCACCTCCACCACCACGTGGAGCTCTAGCACGTTGTCCTGCCCCGCCTCTGTTACATTTGTTGTTGTTGTTTTTTCCTTCCAACAACCCACAAAATTCTGCCATTTGAGCGTTCATGGCAGCAATTTGAGTAGTCATCTGAGCGGTAAGGCCATCCAAATCCGCTCTTGTAATTTGGGCTGTACGTTCGTCACCCATGGATAATCGAGGTAAATAAGAGAGACAGGAAAAACCTGGCTCTGACACCACCTGACGCAGTCTGATTGATAATTAGGTTTACCAGCAATAAACCTAAAGAAAGGGTTCTGGAGTCCACCAGAGATAAAGAAAAAATTCTCTATTTTATTGATTAAAAGTTGAAAGATAGGTTCTGCAGCCGTTTAAGGTTGCTTATATATGGGAAAAGAAAGCCTAGGGTGACTAACAATGAAACCTTAAAGCCCACGGATTAAAACAAAACAAATCCAAAATAAACTAGAAAACCTAAAATAAAAAGAATGTAAAACTAGCCTAAAAATATTAAATCACGAATCGGATGATTAAGACGATACATTTTGGCCTAAATCTGATAGGGCTCACTAAAGTGAGTCTTGAAGATCTCGTCGTTCCCATTATGGAAAGGTATCATGAGTCTCAAACGGACATTCTGGCCAAAAAGTTAGTCAAATCTGATTCAAAATCAAAACCTGACTTTTCGCACGAGAAACCCGAAAAGTCCAAAACCAAATCTTCTTGAATATTCCAGTGGCTAGTAACCTTATTACGTGTGAGTTACCTATTTTCCAATCACTTTTCTTGATTCTACGCCACTTATTTACTTTTATGGTTTTTCTGCTAAACTGGGTCAATTCTCATCCTACATCATCATGTGCTGTCCTGAGTTTCAATTAGCAATATATTTCTATTTACTAACTTTCGCTAATCTTTGGTGACAATAAAATTGAATGATTCCCCCATCTATACAAATATTGTCTCAAATTCAAGTGGAAGAAGTTACAGAGCTCATGTGGTGGTTCAAGAGCCCTGTGGCTGTGGAAAAGGTTCAAAAAGCACTCATTTTACTAGCTATTTGAACAAGTGCACAAGCTCTGGTTCTATAGCTAAACACGCTGCAGTTGTGGGTTGTTATAACCCATGTTTTAGTACATGGTTAAATAGGTTGTGTCTCAGCTTCCTAAATTTAATGCAAAAACATTATGCATTCCCATGTTTAAGTATGCTGTGATTGTGGAAGGCTATAGTTTCTCTCTTGCACAGACCTTGAAAAATAACATTAGAAAATTCATCAAAAAAGAAATCATATTGAAAAGTTTCATCGTCTCCGGACTCAATTACTTCTTGGAATGCCATTTTGATTGAGAATGGCCAACGTCGGAGATGGTTAAGGTTAAGGTAAAATAGCTAATAACATTTCGTGATCGGTTTTTATTTTGTGGAGACTTAAAATTTTGGTTACTCTTAGCCAAATAGCCATAAAATAAAAAATTAATAATAATAATAATGTTAAAGGAAAAACATATTGTGTGCCTTCGTCAAAGTGATTGACAGAGAGGGAATCAAGCAATTACCGATTAACATCAATCAGCATGGATTACGAACCAATCAGTAGTTAATGTCATCATTGTAATTGTTCTTTCCATTGTAATTCTCTCCCTATATAAAGGGGTTATGAAATGAAATGAGTAGACCAATTCCAATCTCATTTTACTTTAACACGTTATCAGCATGCTCAGAGCCAATAGCCAAAGATATAAAAAAAAAAATCCTAATTTTCTAGTTTTCTTTCTATCGAAAAGAAAAAAAAAAACCTAGAAGAAAACCATTTTTTTCTCCTTTCTCTGCCGCCACCCAATTCAGAAGAATTTTTTTTCTTCCGGCCTAGCTGGCTAGCTTTGCACACCGTCTGCTCCCCTCCACACCAATCCCAGCGGCATTCCCCAGCAGTCCCCCAAGAGTAGCAAGCCCAGCAATGTCCGGTTCGGCCACCAGCTCATCCAGATCGGGGACCGCAAGCCCACACTGGCTCCATCCATATCAGCAGCAACCCATCTGCACAGCCCCCGTTGCAAAGCATCAGCCACCGCCTGCGCACACCACCTACGACCTGCGCAGCCCAGCATCTGCCACAGTGCCCAGCAACCGCGCCTGCAGCAGCCCTTCACCAATCGCTACCCATCCCCGCGAGGCCCCTCGCCCATCCCCGTGCCCATACACCGCAGCTCGCCTTCAACCTTGCAGCCCCGCCTTCAGGGTGTACCAGATTGGAGTCGCCGACGCTGCCTCCACTGGTACACGAAAGGAACAGAAAAAAAAAACAACAAAGAAGAAGACGCAAAAAAAAAAAAAAACAAAGAAGAAGAAGAAAAAAAAACCCTGGCCCAAAGAACAGGACCCGGCCCAAGAAAAAAAAAGTGGTAATTGAAAAAAAAAAAGGGCTCTGCAGCCCAGCTAGAAAAATAGAAAAAAACAGGCCTTGCGGCCCAGAGAAAAAAAGAGAGGCCCTGCGGCCCAGACAAGAAAAAAGGCTTGCAGCCCAGAGAAAAAAAAAGCAAAAGAAAAAAAAAATAAGGCCCACTGCTGAAAAAAAAAAGGGGAAGCAGCCAAGTTTTTCTCAAGTCCAAAAACATCGCTACGCACGCCTGCATCAACACGCGCGTGTACTAGGATTGTTTTATTTTCTCAACAACAAGTATGTTCTCCTTCATTTATTTATTTTCATACTCTGATATATTTTTATAATAATTAGACCTTTTTGAGCATGTTTGGTTAGGTAATTTTAATCATTTTAAGCATGCCTTGTTATTTATGTTTTACATAATTATGTTTAAGCATGTTTCAATTATGCTATAGTTTATACTTTATATTGAACATGCCATATATATTTTATTATATATTATTTATGCAATTGTGAACATGTTTTGTGAATTTTATTTACTCTTATATATTCCTAAGCATGCCTTTATGTTATGTTATTGCTTATTTTACGCATGATATATTATTGCTATTATTATGTGTAACATATATTTTGGTATATATTTGTGCAATTTGAGCATGCCATGTAATTTATTTTAATATATGCTATGTTTTTATTATTTATTACGTACTATGATTATTACTTGTTTAGAATGCTAACAACATATAAACTCCATTTTGCCATGATAATGAAAATTCATGAGCATTATACATACATACTTACCGTGATAATGCATTTTCACGTAGCATCGGAAAAAAAAATGTGACCATTAAGAATCTTGGTCTTGAAATCTAATTCATACGTTTGGAAAATAATTCACGTGGATGTCTTTATGACTGCGTAATTTATTTATTATCTCTTGTTTATGTAGATGACTGATCCAACTCGATCTGAGTTTGACATTTTGGACTCAGACGGACTTGAGTACCACCGTTGGGTTTCCGATGTAGAAACTGCCTTTGTGGCAAGAGATTACACTGCCACCATCAAAACTCCCACTGACCCCAAAGACGATGGACAGTCTGATAAGGTGAAAGCAAATGCCTTGATGTTTCTGAGGCGACATATTGATCCTAGCCTCCGCTGGGAATACCTTCAGTTGAAGACACCAAAAGAACTGTGGGATGCCCTTAAGGGACGTTTTGGGAACATTCATGACACATTGCTCCCAGAACTGACCGTTCAGTGGAATGAAATCCGCTTGCTTGACTATAAAAGGGTAAATGACTTCAACAAGGACATGTTGCACCTAAAGGCATGTCTAAATTTCTGTGGAAGGGAAATCACAGAAGATGATATGATCCAGAAGACTCTTTCCACTTTTCCTACTTCAGCAATCATACTAGCGAACCAGTATAGGCTGGAGTATGATAACAAAAGAATCACAACCTTCAACAAGCTGATCAACCTACTGCAAGTGGCTGAGAGGCATAATGAGGTTCTGTTAAACAACAATGCCAGACCTATTGGAACAAAGAAAATTCCTGAGGCTAATTATGGAAAAGTGAACGGTGGAAAGAACCCCAATGCAAAGGGGATTGGATGTGATGATCCCTACCCACGTGGCAACAATGCACCACGTGGCAAGGGACATGGGGGTCATAATATGGGCCGTGGAGGCCCTCCCAATGTATGGCTCAAAGATGGTGGTGCTGGCCCTAGAGGTCATGGAAACAAGGTGCAAAGGGCACCTAAGAACCCTTCAGTCAAACATAATAGAGTTGGCAATGAACCATGCTACATGTGTGGAATCATTGGGAATTGGTACAAGAACTGCCAAGCAAGCAACAGAGTAGCAGCCAATTACAAGAGATATAGGGAGTCTAAAGAACAAGAAACTCACTATATGGAAGAAGGAGGCCATGACCCAGATGTCAACCTCATAATTGCAGACCTCAATGGCAACAAGAAACTTACTCAGTTAATGGATGCACTAGATTTTGACTGACCTGCTTTATCTATTTATTTTCCAAAGACAGTTGTGAAGGCATAATGCCTCACTTTTACTTAGACTATTGTTTTGGTCTTAAAGTTTATTTCAATAATGGTTTGATGAATTAGAACAAGACCTTGATTTAATTATCGTTGGCTCATTAATAAATTTTGAATTTTATTCTTAAGCACTGAATTTATTCAAATTTATTTACTACACATATTTACATGGTTCGAAATTGCAATATAAAGATGTAAAGCAATACATCTAGAAAAAAAATTATTATTAGAATGAAAAGATTATCATTTTACTAAAATAGAATTACTCTAAAGAATCTGAAATATATTTAAAGTCAAAGACGCTCTGTATGCACCAAGAGCTAATCGAACCTTGTTAATGTTTCAAAGCAATTTGTGCCAACAGTTATCATGTAAAAACGCACCGTGAGAATGGAACTGAATACCTTGATATTACATCTAATGACTGTGGAAGGAAACACATCTTAGAGAAACTTATGAGTTAATTTAGTGGCTGTACCTCACTACGATTCGGATCATTGAATCTTATACTGTCACCAATAATGAAATGTGGGACACTGACTCATACAGGCTTTTGCATGACCGCCTATGGCACCGAGGTCGTGACATGATGATCCGTATTTTTCAAGAACTCACACGGAAATCCCTTCTTTCGAGTGAAAAATGGGAGAAAAATCCGCCACACTGCAAGGTGTCGGTTCTAGGATTGCTCAAATGCAGTCATTGCTTTCTGAAGTACCAGAAGCACTACCTCCCTCCCATTATGCCTCATTGACTATTTCAAAGGCACATCACTCGTTTTGCAAGGCCTGCTCTTTAGCTAAAACAGGATCGAGACCTTCCTATGCTAAAGATACAAAACAAAACATTCCATTCTTACACAGTATACAAAGAGATGTTTGTGGACCTATCCATCCAGAATGCAGACCATTCAAGTACTTTATGGTTCTGGTGGATACTTCGACAATCTGGTCACATGTAGTTTTATTGTCCACAAGAAATGCTGCAATACTCCTAGCACAGATTATACATTTAAGGGCTCACCACCCTGATCACCCTATCAAGTCTATAAGGCTTGATAATGCTGGAGTGTTTACATCAAAAGCATTTGATGATTATTGCATATCTATTTGGATCGATGTAGAGCATCCTGTACCCTATGTGCATACACAAAATGGTCTCGCAGAAGCCACCATCAAAAGGCTACAGATGGTGGCTAGGGCATTGGTTATGCGCACCAACCTGCCTATATCTGCATGGGGTTATGCAATATTGCACGCAGCTTTACTTATTCGTTTCAGACCCACTGCTAGCCAACCATTTTCTGCGTACCAGTTGGTAACTGGATATGAGCCTGACACTTCACACTTACGCATATTTGGTTGAGCAGTATATGTGCCCATTGCGCCCCCACAGCGCACCAAAATGGGTCCTCAAAGACGATTAAGTATTTATGTTGGATATGAATCCCCAACAATTAAGTATTTATGTTGGATATGAATCCGCAACAATTATCCGCTATTTGGAACCCTTGACAGGCGATCTCTCTACCGCTAGATTTGCGGATTGTCACTTTGATGAGACAGTCTTCTCGTCGTTAGGGGGAGATAGGAAAAAGGATTTTCCAAGGGAACGACAGGAATTGTCGTGGTTTGTCCCCACTCTGTCTCATCTTGATCCCCGCACTTCATAAAGTGAAAGTGAAGTGAAACGAATAATCGATCTTCAGAACGTAGCAGATTCGATGCCTGATGCGTTTACTGATATCGTAAAAGTGACGAGATCACATATACCAGCTGCAAATGTGCCTGCAAGGTTAGAAGTCCCCAACAAGGGGCACGGTGCCTCAGATAGAGGCACTACAACCGCACTTAGTGGAGGTGTGGTTGAGGCCGTGGCTCCCCAAGGAAGAGGGGGAGGTCACTTGGTTCGATTGACACTCACCCAAGGAAGAAGAGGGTGAGTAAGGCACAAACCAATCATCAATGTATACAATCCCTCTCATGAGATTGTCTCTGATTATAGTTATGTCCATGAATCAATACTGGAGGACGCTCCGATGTTTGAAATGATTTCAGAGAACAAAGAAATCTCAAAGGATTATGAGAGTGCGTATGAGTTGATAGAAAGATCTTCCATACACATTGATGATATATATACTGTTGCTCAAGGAACCATAGAGCACGATGATATCGAACCACGCTCTGTTGCAAAATGTCAATAAAGAGCATATTGGCCTAAATGGCAAGAAACAATCCAGGCAGAATTAGATTCTCTGACAAAGAGACAGGTATTTGGTCTGGTAGTGCTAACCTCACCAAGTGTAAAGCCTGTAGGACATAAATGAGTCTTTGTCAGAAAGCGTAATGAGAAGAATGAAGTCCTGAGGTACAAGGCTCGCCTTGTGGCGCAAGGTTTCTCACAACGCCCTAGAATTGACTACGAGGAGACATACTCTCCCGTAATGGAAGTTATAACGTTCCGCTACTTAGTTAGCTTAGTAATTTCCGAAGGACTGGAAATGCAGCTCATGGATGTGGTTACTGCATATCTCTATGGGGATCTAGATTCAGAGATATATATGAAAAGTGCCTTATGGCCTTACATTACCCAAGTCAAGTGACTCTAAACCACAGAGTGCGTTTACAATTAAGTTGCAAGTCAAGTGGCTTATAGGCTTGCCTTACCTCCTACTATGTCTGGTGTGCATAATGTTTTCCATGTGTCTATGTTGAGGAAGTATGTTCAGGATGAGTCACATGTGATTGATTATGGTACGATTGAAGTGCACGCGGATACGACCTTTGTTGTTGAACCTGTTAGAATTTTGGATAGGTCAAGATATTGTGGAGTCACCATGACGAGGGCGATGCTTCTTGGGAATTGGAGTCGGATATGAGAGCGAAGTACCCACAGTTGACTTGGTCAAGATATTGTGGAGTCACCATGACGAGGGCGATGCTTCTTGGGAATTGGAGTCGGATATGAGAGCGAAGTACCCACAGTTGTTTGTTGATGAGCAAGCGTGAATTTCGGGACGAAATTCCTTTAAGGAGGGAAGACTGTGATGACCTGGATTTTTGTTATGTAATTTTGGTAATTAATAATGGACCAGTTGTACGAATAATTGTTATTATGCTTTATTCGTAGGTTTTATGTGGAGTGGAATGATTTTCGTACGTATAAATATTTGAATTTCACAGTTTAGGGGGTCGTGTGAAGTTTGACTTTTTATATGTTGGGATTCTCGGAAAACTTCCTTCACGAAAGTTGTAGAGCGCGGCGATACGAGTTCGTGGACATGCAGAATGCATAAATCGGAGTTCGTATGAGGAAGTTAGAGCTATCGGAAGAAGTTTCCGTTTTAGTATATAAAGGAAAAATCAGAAAAATATTTCATTTTCCCCATTTTCCTTTTCCGGAAGCCACTCCCTCTCTCTCTCTTCTCTCTCGTCCGCGCCTTCAGTATTGAAGAAGACCGACTGACCCGACCCGAACCCGGCTCATCCGACCCGACTTTTCCGGCCAACTGCGGCGGTCTCCGGCCGTGAAACTTGGCCAGCAGGGTCGCCTCCTCCGTCTGGTCGTCCCTCTGGTGTTCTCTTACGGCGATTCTCCGTCTCGGTGGCAGTTCAAGGCGGTGCAGATTGGAGAAATCGGACCCGACCGGAAAACACAGTTCCGACGTCAGCACGGCTTCGATTTTTCTTGGTTGGACTCAGAACAAGCTCCCTGGTCGATCCTTGGTGTTTGTTTCGACCGGTTTACGTGAAAATTCGATCAACACGGATTGGATCACTGTTCACGGCTTGTGAGGTAGTTTTCGATCCCTTAAGCTTGTTTTCTGACTTCGATCCAGTTATGAAAGTTCACAAGCATGCTTAGATGAAGCTTTTTGATGTTGGGAGTTTTGTGAGATTTTGAGTTTTGGCCGGCGGCGGTGCGCCACCGTCTGTGGCGGCGTTCCTGCGGTGTTCCGGCCATGTATGGGACTGTTTCTGGTATTATATTTCTTCTACTCGTCGATACGAGCGTTTCGATATATAATATGCAAATTTTGGAGTTCGAATGGATTTGTTATGATTTTTGCCGTTTCATATCGGTGAATTTATTCGAACCGTGAAGATACGAGCGTCCGATCGACTTGTGGTTTGGTCACATCGATCGTGGACGTATTCCGAAGGCTTTGGGAGGTCTCGGATGTGGTTTTGCCTCGATTGGCACCACTTTGGGGATTTTAGTTCAAAAACAGGGGTTTCGAACTTAAATCAAATGTGAATCATTACTAAGTTGGAACCATATGTGATTAGGTACTTGACGAAGTATTCAGACGAGTGGTTGGTGATAGTTTTGGTTCGGTTCTATATTGAAGACGCAGCAGGAGTTCAAGGTGAGTAAATCTCACAAGGACCTTTATGAACAGAAGTACCATTATTGTTTTGGCGTTAATTATTTAACTGCAAACTATAGTTGGTATTAGTAGGCATTCCTGAGCGAATGACTACATATATATATTTAGATGAAATATATATATCCTTGTGAATGATTGTGATGAATAATAATATGCATGATGGTGTTCATATTATTGTTAAATGCGACTTTTCAGGAAACGATATTATAGAAAAAGATGTTTTCTATTGTTTGAAAAGTATTGAGATTGATATTATATTTTGAGTCAAGTGTGACTCATTTTAGATGTATTGGTCTTTGTACCAAGGGTCACAGATGGTGAGCAAGGATTAGGAAAGCCGAAGCTAGGTGCTTGTAACGTTTTTAGGTCAGATGTGACTTACTTAATGTTGACCTCAAGACCAGATAGGGTCTAAGAAGATCTTACATCACAGATGGTGATAGATCATAGCTAGTAACAGGTTGCAGACGGTAACCTTGATGTTTGATTTCGTGACCAAATGAGGTCTAAAGATCATGCATCACAGATGGTGAGCAGAGATTAGGAAAGCCGAAGCTAGGTGCTTGTAACGTTTTTAGGTCAGATGTGACTTACTTAACGTTGACCTCAAGACCAGATAGGGTCTAAGAAGATCTTATGTCACAGATGGTGATAGATCATAGATAGTAACAGGTTGCAGACGGTAACCTTGATGTTTGACATCATGACCAGATCGGGTCTGAAGATCATGAGTCACAGATGGTGACAGATGGTGATCAATGGTTGAGCTGAGACCAGATGAGGTCTAAAGGTTATAGGTCACAGATGGTGACAGGTTGCAGATGGCGACCTTGATGTTGATTTCCTGACTAGACGGAGTCTGAAATCATATGTCACAGATGGTGACAGATCACAGATGGTGATAGATCACAGTTGGTGATCAAGGCAGGAAATAGGTAATCACGTCCTGGTTAGGACGAGTGATTACAATTTCAATATAGTTCTAGTTATCTGCCATGATAGCTTATGGGAGTAACGGTCGAGGTTGCTTGAGACTCATAGGTATGCAGCTTAAAGGAGAGTTTCGATGGCATTCTTCTTTAATTGTCTAGATGAGACTTGAATTGCTACTTGATGGTTAAGTTAGCAAATAGGACATGGTCATAGCGGTGACTCATGTTGTCCTTTCTGTGGAAAGGATATTGAATGTTAGAAGGATTCATGGCTGCATGTTTCCTTAAGTAGATTGATGTGAGTTGTTGATTGATGTTCATGAGTTACTCATACGAGCTTGAAGAAGCTTACCGGGTTTGTTGTTTGGCAACCCCGGTGCACCATTGTAAATGGTGTAGGGGCTAATCCTGCAGGTCAGGAAAATCGTGGCTGAAGCTGAAGGAGCTTGTTGGCAGCAGAACGGGTAGGAAGTAATTTTTGTTGGCTTTGCCAATATATGACTTCCGCTATGCAGTAAGCTCTGAGGAGCATTTACGTTTTATTGTGATGACAATTAAATTCGTAAATTTGTATAATATATAACTCTGTGGAGCGAGTGTATGTTATCTTGGATGATTAAGTGTATCAGTAAATACTTATTTTAAGGGAAAGATGTTCCAGGTATTTGTATTGATGACTGAATATTCACGCATGTATAATTATGTGATTATATATATCGATTTTTATTGTTGTAAAAATCAGGGGCGTGACAGCATATGTCCAAAAGTCAGGCGATATAATATGGACAAAGCACATCTTGCTAGCACTCCCATGATCGGTCGAAGTTTGGATGCAAGGAAAGATCCATTTCGTCCAAAGGAAGATGACGAACAAGTATTGGGAGCTGAAATTCCCTATCTAAGTGCAATAGGCGCATTATTGTACGTAGTCCAATTTACTCGACCAGTCATTGCATTCTCAGTGAACTTGTTAGCTAGATTTAGCTCAGCGCCAACGCAGCGTCACTGGAATGGTATCAAGAACATTTTCGATACCTAAAAGGAACCATTGACTTGGGACTGTTCTTTCCCTACAGAGAGACAAGAGGGACCGCAGATGGAATTGCAATCCCTGAAGAAAATATTGATGGCGAAAGTGCCACTCACTACACCGAGACGCCAAATGATGTTTTGGTTGGTTTTACTGATGCTGGGTATCTCTCTGACCCACATAAAGGTCGTTCTCAAACTGGTTACGTATTTACCAATGGAACACGGCGATATCTTGGAGATCAACCAAGAAAACCCTTGTGGCTACCTTCTCGAACCACTCAGAGATCATTGTTGTACATGAGGCGGTTCGTGAGTGTGTATGGTTAAGAACTATCATTGCACATATTCGAGGGATTAGTGGTTTGAGTTCTACCACTAAAGAGCCTACTTGCATTTATGAACACAATGCAGCTTGCATCGAATAGATGAAGCTAGGTTGTATTAAGGGTGATAACACAAAACACATATCGCCAAAGTTGTTCTACAATCAGCAACAACAGACCCTCCTCAAGATTCAAGTGAATCAAGTAAGGTCTGAGGAGAATGTGGCAGATTTGTTCACCAAATCACTACCTAAGGCCACATTTGAGAAACATGTGAAAAGCATAGGAATGCGAAGACTTTCCAAGCTCACTCGATTAATGTAATGATCAGGGGGAGATGTAGACGTCAGGGGGAGTCTAACACACACATGTCATTCTCAAATGTAGAAGGTGCGTTGTGCTCTTTTCCTTCGACCAAGTTTTATTTTTGTCCCACAGGGTTTTTATTGTTACTTGGCAAGGTTTTTAGTGAGGCAACAACTCATGCACCATTTCGTCTTTGACTTGGCACAAGGGGGAGTGTTAAAGGAAAAACATATTGTGTGCCTTCGTCAAAGTGATTAACAGAGAGGGAATCAAGCAATTACCGATTAACATCAATCAGCATGGATTACGAACCAATCAGTAGTTAATGTCATCATTGTAATTGTTCTTTCCATTGTAATTCTCTCCCTATATAAAGGGGTTATGAAATAAAATGAGTAAACCAATTCCAATCTCATTTTACTTTAACAAATAACTAATTGATTAACGACAGAGTGCTACTAATCAAGTAATTAACTCATTAACCTTACCTCTTTCTCATAGTTACTAATTAAACACAACTCCACTAATCCAGGATTAGCATGTATAAAACACAGTAACAGTAGCTAGCACCAATCCCAACACCCTAAAATAGTTGCAACACTGATAGCTCAAGGTGAACACCCTTAAAGGCTGTGGGTACTTTCAAGGAGGCCAAGGAGTTTATGGCTCATGTCAAGAATGGGTATGTACCCATGATTCTCACCTTGACCGGAATGTGTTAAACAGCGACAAGCGTGGCCCGTGGCCCACCATTGTACCGATACTGTCCCAACTTAACCACCTGACGGTGTTGGGTTTTAATCACAAAAGGCCTCAGTACAATTGGGTGAGATCCACCCACTTATAAGTTATATTTTATTTGTCACTTTTTTTCCAATGTGGGATCTTTCCTCTCCAACACGCCCCCTCACGTGCAACCTAACTCAAGGTCTGCACGTGAAATTAATTAATTCAATTTCACATTGGAAATTGGGACACAAGCCTCATATTAGAGACTTGGCCAATACAATCCAAGGCCCACATTGGACACTTGGTAATTTCGATGGCAATACAGGGAACCCCAATTTGGGCTCATGATACGTGCCTATGTAGAGACGCAATTGGAGAATGACCCGCTCTGATACCATGTTAAACAGCGACAAGCGTGGCCCGTGGCCCACCATTGTACAGATACTGTCCCAACTTAACCACCTGTTAGGTGTTGGGTTTTAATCACAAAAGGCCTCGGTACAATTGGGTGAGATCCACCCACTTATAAGTTATATTTTATTTGTCACTTTTTCAATGTAGGATCTTTCCTCTCCAACAGAATGATGGAGGAATATGCCGACGCCGACAGGACCAAAGATGCTCTCATTGTGTACAGGATGATGGAAAATGGCAAATGTAAGCCAACAGGCCCAATGCTTACTCTTACAGTGTTATCATCAAGGCACTGGTTAAGGACAAAGACCCGGATTTTCTTGGTGTTGCAAAGGAGTGTGTGATGGAGATGATGGGCAGGGGAATGCAGCCCAATGCCGGTACATATGTGGCGTTTTTCGAGGGGTTTGTTGAGAAGGAGAAGGCTGAGGAGGGCAGGGAGCTTGTGGAGGAGATGAAAGCTAAGGGCTTTGTGGTGGATAAGAAGGTGGTGAGGGAGGCTCTTGAAGGCAGAAGAGGAGTTTTGGTTGACAAGGTCATCAAGATGGTCTTTGGAGTCTTTGGTAAACGTTGGATTTAAGCCTTGATACTAGTGAAATCAAATGCTAGCTAGTGCTTATGCTTTTGATGTGCTAACTTTTGTTGTGTGGGAATGAATTAGGATTGTGATTATGTTATGTTAGATTCACTATCAACTGAGTAGAAGATCTTAATTCTGATGAAACTTTTTTTGTTATGTGGAAATGTATGTGATGTCTTAGCTGCTTTTGTTTTCTGTGGGCAAGCAGATTGAACATTCCTTCTGTGTTGATCAGTGTTAAAGTTCAGATCTTTAAATGAGGATTCATTAACTTTCACTAGCTTTAATCTGTTGGGAGAATGAGTTGAACCATTCCCCAAGTCTATAGATACAATATTGACTCAGAGTTTAGGTGAAAAAGTTACATAACTCTTGAGGAGGTTTAGAAACACTATGCGATGCAAGAGGTTGCAAGAACTTTCACTTCTAGCTGTTTGAACCAGTACAGAAGCTTTTATTGAACATAGTAGTAGAGACACTATCAACTAGATTAGAGTCATGTTGAAGCTTTTGTTCTTGTGTGGAAATGTTCCCGGTTCCTAGCTGCTTTTGTTTTGTGGGAAAATAGATTGCATATTCCTTTTGTGTCAATCAATGTTAAAGTTCAGAAATTGAAATGAAATATATTTTTATTTGCTTATTGTTTTACTTTGTGTTGTGTAAGCATCAGTGAGTATTGCCATTTCTGTTTGTAAACTTTCATCAGTTTTAATATTTGGAGGAATGAGTTGAATATTTCCCCATTTTATGCAATATTCACTCAAGAATTCAAATAAATAAGTTACAGAGCTCAGGAGGTTTATAAGATCTATGGCTATGCAAGAGGTTAAAAAAGCTCTCATTTGTAGTTGTTTGATACTTTGAATCAGTCCACCAGCTCTGTGTTTGTTCTGCAGATCAACAAACTGCAGTTGTGGCCACTATGTCAATAAACTCATCAGACGACAGAGCTCAGACAACAGAATGGTTGTTTTCTGTTGTCTGAATAATTTTAACGACAGAATGAAAAAATTCTGTTGTCTGAATATAGTGTATATCATGGTAAATCAGTTTTCTGAAAAATGGTTGGTTTCAGACAACAGATTTCTGTTGTGCATTAAACTGAGATTGATTTAGTTTTGGTTGTTTGGGTATTTTTTTTTTTTGAAAAGAACTGTTTGAAAAAAGATTATGTTTCAGACAACAGATTTCTGTTGTGCATTAAACTGAGATTGATTTAGTTTTAGTTGTTTACTTGTTTGAATTTTTTTTTTTTGGTTCCTTTCAGTTTGGGTTTTTGGCACAACGTGAAGACATATTGGTCTAACACCAAATGAAATTTTGGCCCGACAAATTTATCGGCACGCTCTCACTCTCAAACCTAAAACCCCACACCTGACTCTCAAGTAGATCTTCTCTCTTGCTCTCGCACACAACAGAACTCTCTTCCGAGTCTCAAACCAGCATCAATCCAACATCAATCTCTTCCAAATTCTCTTCAAATCGTTTTGGTTCGAGGAAAACCTAGAAACTGAAAACATCTCTCTCTCAGACTCTCAATCTCTTCGACAGTCGATGGCAGCGGCACGGCCGGTGGCGACACTCGATCTCCTTGACGGTGGACGACGAGTTCTCCTTGTAAGTCACTCTCTCTCTCTCTCTCTCTCATTCAAAAAGTGGATCTGTTCCTCTCTCAGATTCGATCTGGATGGAATTATTGATGGTTGAGAATTGAGATGGTGGTATGGGGCGATGGTTTTGTGGGGGGTTTTCTGGGCGGAGATTGTGGGGAGTTTTCTCACTTTCTGGGTTTTTGTTTTCTGATGTACTCTAGAGTCTGGAGGGAGTTGGTATTGGTCAGAATTAATTATTATTCGTTGTTGCAATTTTAATCTGAGCCTATCGAAGTTTAAAAACATAAATAGACAAAGCAGTTGAGATTAGAATATGGGTTCTAGCTTCTTGCAAACTGAAACTCAGTTCTAGGCTGAGCTGTGGGAGGGTTATTGTGTTCTTACTGGAAAACCAGGGCTATGTATCCTCCAGGTGGAGTTTATGCTCATCCGGGTATGGTCACGATATGATGTTCTTCCTCTGATATGATTATGTAACCTCGCATCATCAATAAATCATATCAGGCGGTTTCAACTTGATTAACTAATTGGTTTCATCTACTTTTGGTAGACTCCTACATCAGTACCACCAACAAATCCAGAGGTTGGAAGGGAAGGGCGTAGATGGGAAAGAGCGAGCTAACTTCAGCCAAAAAACCCAAGGGAGCTGCAGGAAATACATGTTTGGTTAGTGGCAAGGCTGGGGAGAGTGGAAAAGCAACTTCTAGTTCTAGAATGATGGAGTTTCACAAAGGTTAGTGGTCCTTGCATTGTATTCTTGGTGAATGAGCAAAAAGTTAATTTCCACAGTACTGTGATGATTAATTTACGAAGTGGTTAATTTGTGGTGGACTATGAGAGATAGAACAAATTAGAATCAAGAAGATTATAAAACAGCTACTGAAATTCAATTTGTATAATATTGCTTACAGTTTCTTTCGTTCTTATGTTACCGGATTTTGTGATCTGCAGGCTCTCCTCCTGGTTTTAGATAGCCCGATTAATAAAGCTGGGAAGTTGCGATGTGTGTATATGAAGACCGAGGATGGTAAACTTATTGAGATTAAACCATATGTTTGTATCCTAAGGACGTTTAAGCAGTTCTCTAGTGTCATGTGTAAGTCCATCTTATTTCCTTGTCTTACATTGTGCTTTATAAATTGTTTCTGTTCTGATAAAATGTGAGGAGGAATATCATCATGTTTTATCTTATTTCTGATGCTATGCAAATATATACTTAGCTCACATTGGTAAAACAAGAAAAGCATGTTGAATGTAAATGCTTGTAACGAGCAGCCAACATTGACCACCATCCATGTGGCGATGCCTTAGTTTAACTGACTTCTAACATGTTCTGTGCTTGTTTTTCTTGAATACCTGTTTTAGTGGCTTGTTTAATCCTGCCATTCACGTTGCAGTGCAGCTACTACAGAAACTGAGTATATCTGCCGTTGGTAAGCGTGAGAAACTTATGCGTATGATCAAGAACCCTGTGACACGGTATTTACCTGTTAACTCCCGGAAAGTGTAGGTGAGTATATTGTACTTCAGAAGTGTTCATGTCACATCCATTATGAATGTCATGATGTATTTTTGCATTTCAGGACTCTCGTACAGTTTAGAGAAATTAGTTAGCATTCAAAAATATGTTGTTGCTGCTGAAAACAATATGGACCTTGTCTTTGTGGTATGGTTTGTACTAACTTGGCGTTATCTTTATATATAATATGGTAAAAATGGAATTCTATTATAACACTGCATTTTCAGGTTGGTGCAATGGCTTATGGCAAAGTTGAGACAAACTATACTGATGATTTTGTATCAAGTCAGTTGATTGCAGATTGTGTTCTTTTCTGCTTTGGATTTTCTTTGTAAATTGGGGGGAGCACTCGCTTTCCCTGCATGTATATCTTTGCTTTTCGTCAGCATCATTTTTTATGCTTTTTGAGGCAGACTCCCCTTGCTTTTACTACTGAAAAGTTAACTGACCTACTGTTGGAATTCAAAATTATCTAAAGAGGTCCAATATGGTGAATGATTAAAAAAAAATTATTTGTTAAGAAAACCTGAACATTAGGATTCAAAGCAACATTGATAGACCTAGACATTATTAGGCCATGCATTTTCTTTATGGTCCATTGTATTTGAACTAATTGGATAGAAGTAATTATTTGAAATCATGCATTACTTCCGGTTATGTCTTCTATGTAAATATCTATTTATTGTTAATAGTTTAATCAAGCTGTTAAACTATAGAATATTAGCTGTTTTTTGGGGATTCAAATCACTCATCCAAATGGGGTCATTTTGTCAAAATTTTGATGACCAATCTGGTACCAGTAACTGCCTTGCATTAATGTACTAATGTAATAACTTTTCACAAGCTTTAGATTGCTCGAGGCTTTACCATTTTGCATTGATTAAAGCTTTAAACTTTTCACAAGTTTATATTTTGTGCTTTGGATTTTAGACTTTAACTTGGCCTAAGAAATAACTGTTGGTATGATTTTCTTCTAATAAAACGTGGTTGTTATATCATTAGGAGTATGGTGCAACCGTGCAAACAAGAAGGGAAGCTTTGACAAGATGCTTGCAGATGCTATGGTAATTTTGTGCTTTTATTTATTTATTTTGGTCTGCTATGGTGATCGTGTTCAATACACTTCCTTTTTAGGCTATATTGCATGTATATGTAGACATTGGTAAATGGTACTTGCATTGAATTTGGTAAAATGGTTTTCTCACATTTTTCAGGAGCAAATGCAAATGCGAAGAAAAAAAAACACGGCTTCAGTGCCTGGGAAGCCTCTAGTTTCTATGCTTGCAACTAGTCTGAATATGGAATGGACTTGTGGAGAGAAGGATCATATTATTACTTTTTTTTTTTTTTTTTTACCAAAAGCACTCACTGCTGATATTTTATTTTTTGCCAGATAACACTCAGTGTTCATATTCTTCCTCACATTTGCGCTGCTAGGCTATGTGAGTAAAACTTTTCTGCGTAGATATATTCACCAAGGTTGGATTCAGCTCCTCTTAGATGGGTCAATTCTGTTCATGGATTGCTACTTTTCCTATACCAGGTTTGCTTAAATCATGTTCAATTTATGTGTTTGCTGTGCGCCTCTTGTATTAATTAACATAACATTATGTGTACATTGGGATCTCTCCATTTTGTTATTGCCTGCTCTTTGGATAATTATCAGGTAGCTCAAGACTAAATAATAAACCTTCGATGTTGGACAAGGAGTTTAGAAGTTCAAAGCGGGCGACAGAGTTGTAGCATTTCACCATGTGAGAAGAGAGCGCCTCTGCTTCAGAATTGGAATGAACAGAAGTAGTAGAAGAAAATGCTTACAACTGAAGCTGCTCAAGGCACAAGGTTGTGTTAACTACTTGTTTCTATGTAATTAGTCAAGATAATGCATTGATGACTTGTACATCCGGAGTTGTTAATATAAAGATTCATATATATAAAAAATTGATTCTTTGGCTGTAGCTAGTACTTTGTCTATGTATCTTATTATGTCAAGATTGGAGGTGTTAGTTGACAGGCATAAGAACCAAAACAAGCTCAAATTTGAATCAACATCAAACAATAAAATTCAAGCAAATGTCTGTTGTCTAAAATCACCATAAACCACAGATGAAGCAGACTAACTATAGTTCTTATGCTAATCAGGCAACAGGAAGACCTAAGATTCAAACGACATATTTCTGTCATTTTAGTTAAACAGAAACAATAGAACTTTATGTATATATGTTGTTCATAATTGAGTCACACAACAGAAAGACCAAAAAAAGTTCATGCCTCTACATATTCAAACGACATATTTCTGTCATTTTAGTCAAAAAGAAACGATAGAACATAACAAATATATATTGTCCACAATTGATTCACACAACAGAAAAAATCTAGGATAGTTCAAATCTCCATATATTCAAACAACAGATTTCTGTCGTCTTAATTCAATACATACGATAGAGTTTTATGAAAATATGTTGTGCATAATCCTTTATATCAACATATAACTGTCGTTTTGTTATATCTGCAACCACAGAATGTCACAATTCACCATATCTCGACATAATCAGACAACAGATTATTGGCATGCCTATGTTGTTTGAGTGAAATATAGACCACGGGTTATATCTGTCGTCTGAAGGCCTAAGAGACATCAGGCCAGTAGACAACAGAAATTTTCTGAATCAGACGACAGATATCGGCTGTTGTCTGATGACTTTGGTGACATAGTGGGCCATTGTTCTTTGTAATGTTTGGTTCTAGAAATACCATTGATAAGCCAATGTTTAATTCTTGAACACTCTCAAAAGACTAAATGATGTTTACTATTGATTCTTGTTTTAGGTTTAGGATTTATGCTTTCGGTTATTACTTGACCAGCAAAGAGGTCCAATATAGAAAACTGTCCTACTTCATCCTGGAAAAGGGGCTCTATTTCTATTTTACCTTTTACCTTCCAGGAATAGGCTTTTCAAAGGCATTACTTCCTAGATTTGATAGATTCTTGAACTTTTATTACCAAATGTTGAACTTTTCATACTTGCTAGTATTTCCTTAACAAATCTTGCTCGGACTTTCTTGTGATTGATTTAGTACTTGCTCATTCGCTGAGTCTTAAGAGTCTATATAAAAAGGGGATCTCAATCAACAAAGGGAGAGAGCACAACTATTGAAACTTGCGACCATTGCACACCTACAACCTAACATTGAAACTCAGCTTGACGAAGTCTGCTTTGCACTCGGTCTTCTATTTGATACAAACTGAAATTAATTAACAATGGCAAGTACAAGCTCCTCCCGAAATATCAAGGCTACCATCGAGGTTAACAGCCCGCGTGTGACTAATGTGGTGTTTTTTGATAGACCAACTCCTCATGTATGCAAACCTGGTGAAGAGACCATAATCGGTGCCGGCCCAGGAGATCCAGAGGACCTGCCAGAAGTTTTCAATAAAGTATATATGAACACTGGCCAAGGCTTAATCAAGAGTTTCATTAAGATGGTCGACAACTTGTTTACAGACGGCTACAATGACTTGGCTACGGAGATTGTGAATAAGGTTACGGAAGAGCTTGACATGCCCAAGGTGGTTATTGCTACTGGCATTATTGAAGAGTACACCGATGCCGGCAAGACCAAGGAGGCTCTCCATGTGTTTCAGATTTTTTCGAATTCGGAACATTGCAACCCTTACACTTAATACTGTTATCATCAAGGCACTGGTTGCCGACTCTGACCCTAGTTTTCTTGGGGTTGCCAAGGAGTGTGTCATGGAGATGATGGGCAAGGGACTGCAGCCCAGTGCCAGCTCATACACTGCCGTGTATGAGGCGTTTTCTCGGCAAGAGAAAATGGAGGAGGCCAAGCAGTTTCTTGGGGAGATGAAAGCCAAGGGGTTTGTGGCTGACAACAAGGCAATGAGGGCTATGAGACTGGTTCTTAAGGGCAAAGGAGCTGTGATCAAAAGCATCACCGACATTCTCTTCTCAGATGAGTTAGAAGACTACTCAGACGACTCAGATGATGATGATGAAATACAGAACTACAGCGAAGAGATGGAATCGAGGTTCCCTCCGGATAGTTATTTATCTTTCAGCAAGAAACATGTCATCGAGGATGACCCAGAAAACCCCAAAGATTTGCAACAAGTCTTCCATAAGATGCGCAAAGGAAGACCTGTCATCAATATTTATTTTCACCAAGATGATCATCATGCTAAAGAAAGATGGGTTCTTCTGCCAGGTCCAGGAGGTATTATATATCTGAGCTGGAATCGACTAACAAAATACCTGATGTAGTGACACACACCGGCATCATGGGGATCTATGCCAAGGCCGATGAGGTCAAGGAGGTTCTCAAAGTGTTCATGCGCATGCTATCTCTTGGAGTCGCTCCCAACGCATACACTAACAGTGTTCTCATTAAGGCACTTGCAAAAGACCCCAATTTCCTTGGTGATGTCAAGATGTACACTCTAGAAATGATGGACAAGGGAATGCGGCCGAATGCCAGGACCTACACTGCCGTGTTCAAGGCCTTTGCCCGGCTGAACTGAAGGATTTCAAGGTGGAGAAGGGCAAAGAGTTTCTGAAGGAGATGAAAGCAAGGGGGTTTGTTCCTAACAAGAAGGCTGTTATGGAGGTTTTGAAGGGCAGAAAGGGACCTGTAGTTAAGACGGTCATCAACATTCTCTTTGCCAAGTAGATGTACTTCTCATTCCATTTTTAGGTTAATACGTGCTAATAGTTTAAACCTGAAATCAAATCGTAAAGTTCCTGATCTCTATTCTGATGCAGTAGGCTTTGTGTTGTATGAAAATGTATCTCATAGCTGCTTTTGTGTTGTGTGGGCAATCTAATGGGGTTCCATTCACTTTATACTCCAACTTAATTTCAACTTGTTGTGACCCTAATTTCTGGGAGTGATTATAAAAACTTGTGAAACTGAGGAGCACCATATCTTCTTTGCTTATGCAATTACAAATTTAAAATTTTAAATCAAGGTCATTCTCAAAAAAAAAAAAAGTTTAAATCAAGGTAACCGAGGGACACTGGCCAAGCTTTGTAACAACCCTTGTAACATTTTGACCCAAAAAAAAAAGACATGCATTATATATTGCTCTCTGACCAATATTGTAATTCTCCAGTTTTTATATTATAAAATGTAGTAAATGAGCTACTCTGCTACGTTCAGACTTCAGACCACAAAAAGTAAAAACACAACGAAAAGAGTAGGGCTTGTCCGGTAACGTTTTTAAAAATGATTTTTCCAAAACAGATTTTGAAAATAAAAACGAGAAAACAAGATTGGATTTTTGAGATCCGAAAATGTGTCCGATAGCTTATTCTGAAAACAAATTTCAAAAACGAGAGAAGATTGCGACTAGAGATGAGAGAGAGACCTGAGAAGAAGATAGCGACGTGAGAATATGGAAGAAGAGAGAACATACTTTTTTTTCTTTGTTTTGGAAAATATATCTCCGTGTTTTCTAAAATATGAGAATGAAAAAGTGAAAACGTCTATTTGTCGTTTTCCTGTTTTACGAGTAAAATAAAAAATTATTTTCAAAAATTATTTTCTGCATTTTTGAAAACAGACCAACGAACGCATTTTTAAGCAATTTTCATTTTATAAAATGAAAAAGATGACTTGAAAACGTTACCGAACGCCACCTAAATTTCTCGAGTTCGTCTCTGCTCCAAATAAGGTAATTCTCTATAGAATTTCTATATATGATTTATGTTTGTAAGTTTGTTGGTTGTTGTGAGCCCCAGAAAATTCATCGAGCTTAAATTGAGATCGTTTGACAAGTTACATATTTACGATTTCGGTAATTGTCAAAGTGCTCAAGAATATTTTCAGAATTTTGCACAAAGTGAAATCCTCAATTTAGGAGGTGGATGGTAAAGTATACGGCACGATGAGTTCGTGAAAATTTTAGGTTAAGTTTGAAATAAAAGATTCTTGTTGGGCTTTAGTATCTGGTTCAAGTTGAGTTTATCAAGGTTTTGAGTTAGCCCACGTTATTAAACTTGGTGAGTGGTTGGGTTAGAACAGTAGCTCAATTAAGACTGCATGAGCTGCTTGAGGTGTGTGTCTGAGACTTAACCACGTGCCTAGAGGCTAAATCTTACACCAACACGTCGACCAACCTTTTCCTTCCTTTTTAGACTCTCTTAACGACACCTAGACATCCACCAACAACACAGCACAATTCAGATCAGAGCTACTATCACCTGATCAACCAACTCCATCAATCTCAAACTTCTCCTTTGATAGTTCTCGTTGAGCACCGCAGATGATACCCGTGGCTACAACCTTAAAGGAGATCATGGAAGAGTTATCTGGCAGATGAGATTAGTTGATTAAGACTTTGGAGATGAATTAACCCAGGTAAGCTTCCATGACCTAGATTCTCGTTCTTGGAGAGTTTGAAATTAAGTTGTATAAGTTTGTTGATTATGGGTCTTGATTCATAGTTGAGGTTGGACAGAAGAAGAAATAGGATTTGGAAGTGGCTGTGGGTGCTCGGAGTCGGAATTGGAATTTAAAAAGAGCTTTGGGCAGCAGTGATCCCGCTCACTAGTTTGATCGAGGAGGTAAGCTGTCAAGATGTAATCATGTTCATGGTTTATGGTTCATGCATGTTGAGGTGGCGACGTCTTTGTGAGAATCTTGGAACAAGTTTAGTTGGTTTAGTTGCTTGTTGACAATTGTGGTGCTATGATGATTGGTTCAATTATGGGTATAAACTTGCAGAAACGTTGTCTGAAGGTATACTTGAATATCTGGGTAAGCTAGACCTTACTTGGATATCCAGGTGAGCTAGACCTTACTTGGATAATGGTAGAAGTAAAGTCTTGTTGATTCCTTAATTAAATGTTGAAGGCTTTGTATGGTTTTGAAATTTCATTCAGTTGCGTGTTTGAATTGTGGCTGTTGTGATAAGTAATTGTGAATTGGTTGTGGAATAATCGAAAAATGGTCAAGTTAAGAAGCTTGGGTGTCCTTACTAATTTTGGGTACACCTTGTATGAAAATCGGAAAGTATTGGGTGTCCATAGTAAATTCCATCGAATTACTATGCGACGAAATTGTTAAGTAAAATTGAGATAAATGGATAGAAAGTGAAAGAAATAAAGTGAAAGAAATTGATATATAAGCATATATATTGGGTGGCCTTAGTATTCGGGTGCACTCAATATACGTTTGGTGAATATCGTAATTTCAAGTGAATGTTCGATAATCTAAGTTAATTATCGAACCTATCTCGATTGGTCAAATGTGGTCAAACTAGTCAATGTTGGTCAAACATGGTCAAATTGGTTAACTCCTAGTCAACCCAGGAAAGGCTGGTTGGACGATTTAGTAATCGTCGATATTTCACATAAATTGTTCAAAAGATAGTAACTATCGAAATGTCGGAACTCAGGACTCCAGTTACCCGAGGAACAGAAGGTTCGCGACTCTCGGAGTACGTGAGAGAAAGCATCGGAATCCAGGTAGGGATTCAGGACTCTCCTCGGTTAGTTGTTTCTTTATATCTTGTGTTAAAATATGCATGATGGGTGGTACGGTTTGGTTATGTTAAAATGCAATGCACACTAACCAAATTGTGAGAGATGTGATGGCTTGAGAGCGAAAGGGGCACTGACTTCCTTGGGTTCGATCCCCTAAACCTCCGGAGGGTTAGCTATGCCGGTCGTCCGAGTATCTGCAATCACGGACTCGGTACGTGTGTGTATAGCTAGGTAGTGGACGTTCTCGCTACGCTTACCTGGTGATGAATAAATTTGAGGTAAGGTCGTGTAGTGGGTCTATGGGACCGGCCATCAGGTAACACTTGGATTTGGCGCCGTATTTATTTAAGCATCATGCATCAGTTTTCAAGTTGAAAATATTAAAGTTTGTCGTTCATTTTTAAATACTTGGTTTAAGCCTATTTTCATACTGGAGCTCCAAAATCTATTTATTGGTTTCATGCCTAGTCGAGTTAGAGTTCCTGTTGAGCAGCGAGGACGAAAGCTCACCCCTACAACAGTATGAATGCAGGTACTGTGCACTGGTGACGGGACAATAGCGGATGGAGCTGGGTGTGCATAACAAGTTCGGTAAACCCTTGTCTGGAGTTGTGCTAAATCTCATTTCTCAAACTTTGTGCTTCGGAGCTTGTTGTTATCTAGCCTCGGGTTAAATTCAGTTTATTTCTCTTTCATTGAAATCCGTATCCCGTGTGCGTCTTTATCCAAGTTCTGAACAAACAAAGTAGTTCCTAGCAATCCAAGTTTTCACCTCAAAATTTTTGGTAGCTTCCGTTGTGTTTTACAAAAAGTTTTTCAAACAAAATGCCTAGCGGTTCTCTAGGATATAAATCGAGCGTTCGGTTTATGTTTTAGAGACTCGCGGCACTGTGACGTGCTTAAGCTGGTGAGGTGCAGCTTAGGGCGTTACAGTTGTTATCTTAGTTACACGGACAAATATTATTGCATAAAATTATGAAAACTAGTAGCTATTGAAATTGAAAAAAACAAATTGTATATGATAGAAACAAATATCTGAGATTGATAAACAGTTCCACAGCCTTGGTTTGGTGGGATTTGACTTCTCCATTCATGCTATCATCATGTAATAGTGACCGTTTAGGTTTTCCACAGTTTCGCATTCGCTAGTTTGTTTCTTATGTATTTGATATTTACTAGAGAAGTTTTGGCTTAGTCCCTCTCTCCTTGTATCTCTTTTAACTTCTTTAAATAAATTTTGAGGCGTTAAAGAGGTTCATTATCTTTCTTAACCTTCTATTCAGCCAAAAAAAAGTTATGAATAATTATTGTATTATATAATAAATACTGATTAAATAAATATTATGTAATTAATTAAGAGTAAATTTCCTGATTTAAGTAGATTTCCTCAAATCTGGACTCTGGAGACTGGAGATGTATCCCAGATTTACTAGGGATTTAATTTTCCTTATTATGTAAATATTGTTTTCTTTATTATGTAAATATTGTACTACTATAAAGATGAACGCTTGACACACTAGCTGGAGCAATTGAGTATTCAGACACCTTTCCTTAACAATGGCGTCAAGGTTGTTATCTCGGCCCCTGCGTTCTCTTGCCTCCAAAAACCAAGCTACTTCTCATATACCCATCTCTGCTTCTTCTGCTTCCTCTCTGATTCAACCAAAGCTTCACAAAAGGAACCTTCTTTTTCCCTCCTCACCGTGTCCCACCTCTCTGAGTCACCCCAGTTTCACTAGCATTAGGCTCTTCAGCTCCCAACCCAGCCACAAGCTGAAAAACAACGTTTCAGACCAACCCAACCCCAAAGCTGTCACCCTCACCAGCATCATCCACGAGCACGCCGAGGCCGGCCGGACTAAGGACGCTCTCAATGTCTATAAGAAATTCATCGCCGCCGGAATATTCCCAGAATATGACACTTACAATGCCCTGATCACGGCACTCGCCGCAGACCCAAAATTTGTTGGGGATGCCAGGGAGTGTGTGCTGCACATGATGACCAACGGTATCCGCAACCACCCAGATGTCGGTGCTTACTTGGCCGTGTACGACGGGTTTGTGAAGCAGGGCAACTCCGACGAGGGGAAGCGGTTTCTGAAAGAGATTAAAGCTAAGCGCTTGCGTGGAGTTGATGTGGAGTCTGTGAGGGAGGCTCTCAAGGACAAAGCAGATGATGAGGTTCAAGGGGTCATTGACATTCTGATGGGTGAGTTAAGCAAGATTAAATCTTTCTGATATAACTAGTTTGTTGTGCTTAAAGTTCAATACTTTAAATATAGTTGGATTGTTTATGATGTCCTGCTTAGGTTTTACCGTTTTATACTTTTATAGTGGGTGTGGATTAGGATTACTAGTTAAACTATTTGGTAAATCGGTTTGCCAGATATGATGTCGTAGCTTTTGTGTTCAAGGATGGATATGAATTGGGATTGCTGCCTTGCTGGCCGGTTAACTATTAAGGGAGATCTGTATATCTATCTGATGTGCTAGCTGCTTTTGTCTTTTGTGTGCAAATAGGACCTCTATTGTTGTTTGGTTAGTGTTAATGTAATCGAATTGCTTCTGCTTTACTTAACTTCTCTTTTTCTGATTCAGATGACAAGATTGGCAAGAGCACCAGACCCCTAGAGTCTTTGTATGAGACTTACAAAACGGTGGACGCCCATTTCAAGAACAACACACATGAAGATTTGCAGAGCGACGAAGACTTCTTAGAGAATGCAAAGATAGCGTTCACGTTTATTATGCGATGTGAGTGCAATATGATGTTTGATGCTTTGATACAAGACGGCCTCACCGAAGAGGCTATGGAGATCAGGGCCTCCATCCTAGACACGGGTAAAGTACCTGGTGTGGTCTTCTTCTCCGGCTGGATTAACTCCATCAGCCTTGTTCCAGGGAGAACAGAGGAGGCTATTGAGGTGTTCCAGCGGATGTTATCAGTCGGAACCGAGCCCAGTGCATACACTTATACTGTTCTAATCAAGGTACTCACCAAAGACCCCAAATTCATTGGCGATGCCAAGAAGTACTTGCTGGAAATGGTGAACAATGGAATGCGGCCCAATGCCAAGACTTACAAATCTGTGGTTGAGGCGTTTGCTGGGGCGGACAGGATGGAGGAATGCTGGGAATTAATGAAGCAGATGAAGGCCAAGGGCATTGAGCTAGATTAATGCTCCTTTCATAATAGTTTATGTCATCACAATAGTGTTATGTTGCAAACTACGTATTAGGCAACACAAAAGACAAGCTATTAGAGGCATTTCCTTTAAATTTCAAGTTTCTAAACTCTGTTCTAATTGTGATGAACTCCTGTAGCTTTAGTGTTGTGGTGAAATGTCTCTGATGTCTAGCTACTGTGTGTTGCGTACCATAAATATGATTTTCAGGTGGAGTTGTTCCATGGGTTTTCTGCCCTGATTTACGCTATTTGACTTTGTATTGTGCTCTTCCTTTGTTTGGTTCATTTTTGTTGCGCTGAATTGCTAGTCCTGGGAATAATGAGGTTTAAGTGTGAATATTGAATTATTGATGATTAAACAATTAAGAGAAATACGGTCATTTATTGGGAAGGCCGGATCAGCGAACTAGCGAGGAGAACAAGTCCCAATTAAGCTAGCCAGGCTAGCTAACAATGTCTACGCTCATGCTAGAGAGGCCCGCCCATTCAAGCTGGCCTGCCTCTCTAATGTAAGCAAGAGAGGCGCGCCGATTCAAACAGGACTAATTACACGTAAAATGCGGTGTGATTTCTAACCTCGTGGGAGCCGCCTCAAAATTTCTTTGAAAAAAAAAGAAAATTGTCCAGAATCATGATTTCCATCAAAATAGTGGGACATAACACAGGTTTTTTTGTCAAAATCTTATGTTTTTGTTTTAAGAAAATAACATTTTAAAGAAATTCTAGAAGGAGCGAACCTCAAAAATCTCGATTTTTTTTTTTTTAAAGATTTTCCATAGTCGAAAAACTAAAAAAATCATTAAAAAAAATAATGTCATGTTTAAGGATATCTCTATTTGTGTTTGGTCCAAACTCTAGGTTACTTGACCTAGTGGTAATAGGGTTTAATTAGAAGAATCTAGAGATTATCTTTCCTTGTATGATTCTAACTCTATGCATTGTAATCCTCTATATAAAGATGTCCCTATTATCAATGAGAATACACAGCGATTATCTCTCAATTTCTGATTCCCTAAAACACGTTATCAGCACGAAGTTCTAACCCTGAAACCCTAAATTCGTAGCCTTCAAATCCCAGAAACATCCGCCGCCCACCTTGAAGCTCTAAATCCCAGGAAACCAGAACAGGCAGCACCAGACCCAAACCGGCCGGAATCAACCTGAACCGGCCACCGGAAGTGTTCAAACCGGCCTCCCAAGAAAAATCCAAAGATCTACTGTGCGGTTCGCCGTTTTCCCGTCCACCATTCACGACCACCTTTTGTCAGTAGCTACACCTCTTCCCCAGAATCCGGAATCTGAAAAATCACCACCGGAACCGGCCAAAATTCAACCGAACCGGCCACTGGCGTCCAAATAACCTGAACCGGCAGAAAGAAAAAAAAGGAAGAAACCTGTGCAGCCCAAGCCCAACTGCTGAAGCCCAAGTCGAGCCTACGTGCAGCAGGCCCAAGAGGAGCCCACGTGAATCAGTCGAGCCGCCGAGCCGCAGAATCCCCTGCCACGTCAGCATACACGCAGGCGTCTAGTCAGCTGCCACGTCATCATCCGGACTGCCACGTCAGCACCCCTGGTCAACGGTCAGTCAACGCTGGTCAACCCTTCGGTCAACGGCGGGTCAACACTTTTCCGGCCACTTTCGGCGACATTTTTCAGGCCAACTTTTCGATCAAGTTTTCCGGCCATTTTTTAAGGGGAGACCAAAAGCCGAACTGTGGGGGTTCGTGCTCACTCCAAGCTTGGAGCTTGTAGAGTCCTCCAAACTTAGAGTTTGTTAAGAAGAAAACGATCGACCACATACATCGTTGTTTGGATCTAATCCAAAACCCCTCTTGGAATCGGATTTTCTTGGAAGTGACTACGCTCATAAAATTCCTAATTTCTTGGAAGCGACTACGCTCAGAAATTTAATAGTTTTTCGTGGTAGCCCTTTTCGCTCCGAAACTAACCCTAATCTTGTGTTGTTTTTCAGGATGAGTTACCTGAACAAGTTGAACTTTGTTCCACTAGAGACAACTGGTGTAGGATACCATAGATGGGTCCGGGATGTGCGCCAACATCTTAAGGCTGATGGACTTCTGGAAGCCATCCAAGAGCCTAGTCAGAACGTGCTCTCCATTGAGCAAGCTACTGCTTTTGAAGCAAAACAAGCTAAAGCCATAATTCTCATGACAAGACACATGAATGACGCGCTCCAAAATGACTACCTCAATGATGAAGACCCAAGAAAGCTATGGGTGGAACTTGAGCAGCGATTTGGCAACGTTCGTGACTCCCTGCTTCCTGATCTAGAAGTGCGATGGCATAGCCTCCGCTTTTGTGATTTCAAGTCTGTGATGGAGTTTTGTGGCCAAGCCATAACTGATACGATGTTGATCGAGATGACTCTCTCTACCTTCCCCATCTCTGCACTGATGATTTCAAAGAATTATCGGATTGATGTAAATGCAGGACGTATCACAAGGTTTCATGAGCTCATTGGCGCCATGAATGTAGCTAAAAAGCACGACAATATTCTTGTGAAGAACTATAATGCTAGACCCGTGGGAACTAAGCCTATTCCAGAGTCTAACCATAGTCGCACCCCCAATGGAGGACGCAAGGAGTGAAACCCTAAGAGTAGGGACAATTTTGGACATTCTGGTCCATATGTTCGCCCTAAAGAGGAAGGAAATAGCCGAGAGAGGCATGCACGGAACAGTGGAGGTCAACGTGTGAAGAGAGAGAGAGGCGGAGCCTCCGACCATGGTGGTAACGCCACCAAGAGCATAGGTCGTCCAAATCGCGCCCCAATGGCGCCTCGATCAAGGGAGCCTGACCATAATGATGTTTGTTTTCGATGTGGATCATGACAGGACCCGCCTCGGATTTCACCCCGAAATCCGGGGTAGCCCTGCTGGGCCCACTTTAAAAGAAATTCTACCAAAAAATTTGGCGGAACTTCCTCTAAAATGGACTATCCAAAACCTGTAGAAAATATTTACACTTGTAAATCAATTCATCCTTATGCTCCTGGAGCCACCCTGCTCCCCAAATCAACATCATCCCAATTCATATAACACCAACCACAACTTGAATAACATAAATCCCATAGGTAATCAGAGCAATTCTAACAGAAAGGTATATAAGGAAAACCTAATTCAGAGGCAGACGCGGAAGCCATGTTGTTGACTATGCCTCAACTCCATGTACGTCCGACCTCAACTAATTTCGCGTGCAAACTGGGCATTTGAAACCGAAGGGCCCAGGGGAAAAGTAATTTAAAACACGTTAGCGTGAGTGGACAAAAATAAACAATTTTAGACATAATGGATTTTTATACTTTCCCACAATTATTTCATTAAAAACTTTCGATGCATGCAATAATTAAGAAAATAAACCACGAAAAGCTCCGCTCAAGAAAAACCGACTAGCCCCGCTAGTCACAAATAACCACAAAGAAGAATTGAAATTCCGATGCTCGAGAAATAGGACCAGCTCCGCTGGTTAAACGGAAATCGGACTAGCCCCGCTAGTCAAGAACAACAAATAAAGGATATGGGGAAGAGATTTCACCATACGGGAATGGAGCCTCCCAGGCTCTACCTACCCTCGACTGCCGCTCACACATAGATTGTGCGAGGAGGAACTAATAACCTCGACTTCCACTCACACATAGATTGTGTGAGGAGGATAACATTACCTCGACTGCCACCCACGTGAGGAGGAGAATAAACTACCTCAACTGCCACTCACAGACACAAAGTCAGTGAGGAGGAGACCTAATCACATGACCCGCGTATAGTGAGGAAAAATCATCGAAAACCAGTAAAGCCATATAGCTTCCCCACATTTCTCACAAGATAAAATCCATGTATTCAACGACGTGACCCCGCACGCCAAAATAGTCTCGAAGTCATAAACAAATGGGCGAGAAATAATAAATCATTATAATTTCCTTAGGAAATCCCATTTCCGATAATATTCCAGAAAATCTCAAAATCATCATTAAGGCATTCCCAATGCCGAAACCGAAAGTCGATAAATATAAAAGAGATAAATCGATAGATCAACGGCGTGTCCCACACGCCAAAAATATTCTCGGATCAATAATGATTAAGGAAGGAAGTTCAATAATAAACTAATATTCCATCGAAATCCCATTTCGAAAATTTTTTAAAATCTCAACTCGACGAATAGAATATGATTAAAAAGTAAAATTTTCCGGAAGTCACCTCTGAAATAAATAATTCGTCAAATAATATTATAAATCATAATCAACCTCTGAAAATCATTATTGAAGTAAAACCACGAGATAAAACGAATCAACCTCCGAAATTTTAAATCATATGCTCGAAAGGTAATATATTAATTAAATAGAGCATACTTAAAGAAATAAATGCATGCATCATTTATTTAAAAACAAAAGTCCACTCACAGTACTATTCCGACGATCACGTATACGAGTTCCTTCATCGAGCCAGAGCTCGGTACGTCGCCATGTACACGATTATATTCCGTAAGCGACAATTCGACAATTTAATACGAATTCCATAATCAAAACCTCACAAATCAACTCTCCACTTATTCTCGGATTCAACCCAAATTATACCACTAATACCAATTCATTATCTTAAAGGTTCTAAGTCAGAACCGAGAGATATCCGACGGTCGATTCTCGTAATTCATTAATCGAAACCCTAAACTTCGGAATATTTGGAAACAAATTCCAAACTTCTCCAATCTTCATCAAAATCACAATTTCAAGCTCTACTGCAATTATAGAATTTAACAGGCTAAAAACCAAAGCCAAACACCTGACTTACGCGCCTCCACGCGCCATCTACAGTGGCAGCGCGTGGGGCCCACACGTCGCCTGCAACCACTTCCGATGACCACCAAAAATTGGCAGCACAACCTACTCAACAGACCCAACAATTTTCTCAATTGCAACACAATCCAATTTTACCTTTAACTGCACGAAATTGGCCGGTGAAGCAAAACCCAGAAAATTCAAGAACCCTAGGATCGGGTTTTGTTCGATTCTCCCTCCACACTGCAAATCGTGGCTCAAGGCTAGGGGGAAAATGATCCTTGGGGAAAACCGCTCATTCGACGTCAGTATTGTGGCTGGATACGGCCGGAATCGGAAGAAATCGCCGGAATTCGTCAAATGGGACCGTCGGGCCTTTAGGCTTCGATCTCACTTTTCCGACCAAAACATCACCACCCACGGCCACAGTCGTGTAGAGGGGGAGAAGCCGCGCCGACCACTTACCGGGGCTCGCCTTCTGGTGACCGGACGACGCCGATCTCGACGGAGACAGAGGGAGACCGAAAGAAGAGGGAGAGAGGTCGGGGAAAGAGGAAAGAGAGAGTTACCGTGGGTTTCCGTAAATGGAAACCTACAGTGGTAACTTTCCATATATATATATATTATTATGAACAGTAAATTTCACATTTTAAGCTATAATTTTCACATATGAACTCCGATTTAAGTGTACCACATTTCCACGGACTCGGTTTAACGTCCCCTACAACTTTCATGAAGAACATTTCCTCAAATTTTGGCCCGAACAAAAAATCAACTTTAGGGCCACTAAAAGTACCAAAACGACAATAAAAGTAAGAGTAAAAGTCGTTTACAATCCAAATGACTAGTAAAACAGTATTTTCAAGTTCGGGACGTTATAGATCAACTGAACATTGGGCCAAAACATGTACAGCACCCCAGAATGTTGCAAACGCATACAAGATGTATTGTGAAGCAAGGGAAGCAAATTACATGGAACAAGAAGATCAAAATGGCGATCTAGATCTAAGGGTGGAAGACTACAAGGATCAAGACCAAGAAACTGGCGATTTTAGTTAAATCTTTTTATTTTCCAAGAGATGTAGGTGATTGCCATATTACTTTTTATTGGATTAGATTTTCTTTGATCAAAGAAACAATGATGTACTCCGTTGGATTATGAACAAAATTTCGAGTTCTTTTCATTATGACTCAATTTTGATTCTGAGCATATTACTTTGTGACTACGATGGCTGGGCCATCAATATTAATTCAAGGACATGGAATAGCCCAAGTTCCACTTGCCAAATGGCACCTTGATTACAGCTGTCATAAAAACTCTCTACGCTCTTAGGGCAAATCGTACCCTATGAATAGCCAACGAATTCCATGCGAAAATGCATGTAGAGAACGGAAATGAGTTCCTTTGCATTACCTCTAATGATTGCGAACAAAGACGCATCTTAGAGAAGTTTATGTGTCTCTCTAGTGAATTCTATGTCCCTATTCGAGCTATTAATCCAATACAGTTATGAGAGAAGATCTCTTGGATTTAGACACATATTGGCTTTGTCACGACAGGATAGATCATCCTAGTCATGATTTGATGATCAGTCTACAAAGACTTCACATGGACATCTTTTCTCTCGAGCGAAATGAAGCATGAATCAAAAGTTGATTCCTGGACTAAGTGTGACCGACGCTGCTGCCTATGGCACTGCCTCCGTCCACCACCAGCCTAAGGCTGGCGCAGTCCCTATCCATGATGCCATGGATGGCGTCCATCATGGTGATGGCGCCCCAGGTGATGCTGCAATCACCAACTTGCTTCAAATAGAGTTTTAGATGCTCAGGCCTAACCAAAATACTCAATGGTTGCTTGTAAGGCCTCTCGCTCGTTTTACAAAGCCCGTTCCTTAGGGAAATTAGGACTAAGACCGTCCTATGCAAAGGATATGACAATGCTCATTCTGTTCTTACAAAGAATCCGTAGGGATTTTATGGATTGATTTAACCAACTTGCGGATGCTTAAATATTTCAGGATATTGGTTGACACGCAAACACGCTGGTCACGTGTTGTGCCATTGTCCACCTATAAATGCTTCTTACGCTACACTCCTAGCACATATCATACGACAACGGGCTCACTCCCCAGATCATCCTATTCAGTCAATTGGATTTAACTATGCTAGAGAGTTTACATCGAAAGACTTTCGATGGATATTGCAATGAGCTTGATGTTGGACATCACATTCCCATTTACACACCTAAATAGTCTTGCGGAAACAACTACGATGATAGTCCGGACATTGGTAATGCGCACCAATCTCCTTATATCCGCTTGGGGTATTGCAATATCGCATATAGCTATTCTAATTCGTCTACGACCCACCGTCACTCAATGTACCTCTGCATTACAGCTAGTAACTGGGTACAAATATCGTACTTACGCATATTTGAGTGTGTCATTTATGTGCCAATTGTGCCGCCACAGCGCTCTATGATAGGTCCTTACAGACGAATGGGCAACTATGTTGGATTTAAGACTCCAACAATCGTCCGCCACTTAATGCCCTTGCAAGGCGATCTCATTACAGCTAGATTTGCGGGTTGTCACTTTGATGAGACAGTCTTCCCGTCGTTCTGGGAAGATAAGAACACAGATGTTCAACAGGAACGACAGGAATTGTCGTGGTCTGTCCCCACTATGTCTCATCTTGATCCCTATTAAAGTGACGAGATCACACAAATATGCTGCAAACATGCCTGCAAAGAAGGACGTCCCTACGAGAGGATGTAGCACCACCCTACACGGAGGTAGGCATGGCGCCACTTCTAAAGAGAGTGGCACTCTGGCGTTACAGGCCATGGCCCCAGCTAGGATGCGTGGGAGGTCCGTGGGTTCGAAGGATACTTTGACACATTCCAATCCTTTTATCATCAAGACTCAAAATCCGTCTTATGAGTATCTTCCGGGTTATGGTTATCGTTGGGGGACGCCTCAACGTTAGAACCTATTCTTGAGAATATAGAGCTCTATGAAACTTACACTAGTGTACATGAGATGTGGGATAGAAACTCCATCATAATTGATGAAGTAGTCCCGCGCTTCGTTGCACATGAGTTTGTTGAGTCAGATGATATCGAACCACACTTCGTTGATGAATGAACACCAACGTAGAGAGATTTGACCTAAATGGAAATATGCGATCCAGGTTAAGATGGATTCTCTAACGAATAGGAAGGTTTTCGAGCTAGAGATGCCAACACCTCCTAACATAAAACCTGTTGACTAATGGGGTATTCGTTAGAAAGCGTAGTGAGAAAAAGAGATGGTAATCTCACCTTATGGCGCAAGGCTTCTTTCAAAACGCCCTGGAATCGACTACGATGAGACATATTCTCTCTTAATAGATGTCATTACACTCCACTACCCTGTCAGTTTGGTAGTTTTCGAATAACTGAACATGCAGCTTACAAATGTGGTCACTACGTATCTCTATAGGGATCTAGATACGGAATATACATGAAGGTTCATGGTGAACTTCATTTACCCAAGTCAAGTGGCTCCAGACGATGGAGGGCGTTTCCAATGAGGTTGAAACGCTCACTAAAGTGACTACTTGATTGGGAAGGGATATGCCCACGCGTTTCTATGACAAGTTTCGGATTCTATCGCGGTTCATGTTGGACATGATCTTTATTAGAAGCCCTTAAAGAGTTAAGGGAAACCGCTGAACACTTGAAATCCGTAGTTTGAGATGAAGGATTTTGGGAGAACACGATTATGTCTCGGTTTAGAACTTGAGCATCGTGTTGATAGATGCTTAGGCATTTGACAAGGTCAAACCTTCAAGCACCCCCATGATCGTCCGTAGTCTTGATCCTGAAAATGATCCTCTTCGGCGAAAGGATGATGACGAAGATGTGCTAGAGGCAGAAGTGCTTTACTTAGGACAATAGACGCATTATTGTACTCATCCCAATGCACAAGACCAGACATCTCATATGTTGTGAACTTGTTAGCTAGATATGGCTCTACGCCAACGCGACGCCATTGGATTGGTGTAAAAGATATCTTTCAATACTTGAGATGTATGAGTGATATGGGCTTGTTCTATCCCTACAAAGAGATGATGGATTCGGACCCATCACACACCAGGAACGCCGCCAACACTGGCCTGCGTCCATTATCCCCATCCCAAAACAACATGTGTTTTGGAAGGTTTTTCTGATGTTGGGTATCTCTCTGACTCACACAAAGGCCATTCCCAATCTGGTTAAGTGTTCACCATGGGAAAAGACCATGATATCTTGGAGGTCTATAGAATAGACCATAGTCGCTATATCTTCGAACAATGCAGAGATCATTGCTCTTCACGAAGTGGTTCGTGAATGTATATGGATTGGATCCATAATTACGCATGTTCGAAGCAATTGTGGTTTGAAGTCTACCACAGATGAGCCTACGAGCATTTAGGATAATGTTGCTTGTTTTGAACAAATGAGGCAAGGCTACATCAAAAACGATAACACCAAGCATAATCAGCAACAACAGACTCTCCTCGAGATCAAAGTGAACTAGATCCAATCTTAGGACAGTAAGGCAAACTTGTTTACTAAGTCATTACCCAAATCCACATTCGAGAAACATGTGGCAAGAATTGGCTTGCAGAAATTATCTGAACTCCCATGATCGTAGTCATCAGGGGGAGGCGCAGACATTAGGGGGAGATGTCTACATGTTCACCTCGAAACGTGAAGGGTGTGTTGTGCTCTTTTTCCCCTTCGACCGAGGTTATTTTTGTCCCACTGGGTTTTTGTTACTCGGCAAGGTTTTTAACGAGGCAAAGAGAGAAGCACCGCGTTTGGACAACACAAGGGGGAGTGTTTAAGGATATCTCTATTTGTGTTTGGTCCAAACTCTAGGTTACTTGACCTAGTGGTAATAGGGTTTAATTAGAAGAATCTAGAGATTATCTTTCCTTGTATGATTCTAACTCTATGTATTGTAATCCTCTATATAAAGAGACCCCTATTATCAATGAGAATACACAGCGATTATCTCTCAATTTCTGATTCCCTAAAACATGTCAAGATTTTTGAGGTTTGTCATTTAGAGAAACTCAAATCATGTTTTACCAATTTTGGTATATTATAGATTAGGAGAATTTCAATAAAAAAAAATTAAAAAAAATCTTCACGACGTTTGACATACTATGGCATACCATGAGTGAAGAAGTGTCAAACAATGTCAAGAATTTTATTTCTTGAAATTTTTACATGTCATAATCTCACCATTGATAAAACATGACATTATTTAGGTGTTGATGCCTACTTTTCCTTCATCATGCCAATGGCGTTTTTCATCGAGTATACAAAAATTTTACCCGAATCACATCCCAGATTTGCAAGTGATATGGCATGGTTGTCAAATACATTCAGGTCATGAAAAATAAGTTACATTTACAAGTTTTTCTAGAGAGGTTCCTCAGCTAAATGAAGTTACCAAAATCCTATGTTCACTATCTAGTAAGGCGTGGTGTTGCCTCGCCGGCTAAATAGCATGCTGCATTAGTCAAGAAGCACACAAATTTGCAAGGACAGCAGGATGGTGCTGTCAAAGACTCAAAATTTTATTACGCAAACAAGTTCATATATATGAACACTTATGATCGATGACTTCAACAGACTGACTAAACGTTTCACCATTTCACATAATCTTCTCCTGACATATATGACAGTGATTATACATCTATAGATCTACTACCTTATTACTACTGGCATACAACATATAAAGAACTTTGCAGCCGCGTGGATTACGATGCTAGTTGACAACTTTGCTCCGTCTTGAGTAAAATCCGCCGGTAACAAGGTGATGAATGCTGTTTGAGAATGCAAAATGAAATGAAAGTACTGTACATGTTATCCTTAAGGTTTTCTCCAACATCTTATCAAACATAAATCTAAATGACAGTTATTCTAAATGGTGGATAGTAGGATTTGCCAAACAAAAAATTGGTGGATTGTATATTTTGATCAGTTGTATCCTCGTTATAAATTGAAATGAATGCTGTTTGAGAATGCAAAATGAAATGAAAGTAATGTACAAGTTATCCTTAAGGTTTTCTCCAACATCTTATCATACATAAATCTAAATGACAGTTATTCTAAATGGTGGATGGTAGGATTTGCCAAACAAAAAATTGGTGGATTGTATATTTTGATAAGTTGTATCCTCGTTATAATGGAAGTAACTACAAGAAAATTAACATGCATCAATCCACATTTTGTAATTTATGTTCTAACATATTAAATGTCACACAGATCTTATTCGCAAGTCATATTTTGTTATTTAAATATTTTTACGTACTCTAATGCATGAACATATACCATAATAGTATGACTAGTTGCATGTAAAAGCCAAATTCATAGAATTAGGGTGAGAATGAAGTTTTAATTTATGCATGTTTTCACCAAAAAAGAATGATTATGCATATTAATTTGGTTGAATAAATGTAAAATTTCACAAAATTTATATTTTCAGAAAAATATACGACTGAGGTTCTTCAAACTTCAGAAAAATTTACAATCCACCCATTTATAACGAGGCAATCCACCAATATACGATTGAGGTTCTTCAAACTTTAAAATTTCTATTTTCAGAAAAATTTCGCCAGCAGTCATACTTGTCTCGATGCTTGGATCCTTGACTAGCTATCTCATAGGGTGAGTTTGAGCCTCTTGGAACTTAGCATTGGCATTGGCCGTGTGTCTATACACTTGGTTGATATAATCAGCAATATATGTATGTATGGCCGGGTTAAAGCTTGTATATCGAGAAGGAAGATACACTGTTCTAATAAAACTCGTTAATAGAGACATTTCAAAACCAAAGTGGAGCTTCTGATGGTTCAATTGAGCTGCTAATGTCTCTCCATAGTAAAATAATTAGGATTTGATTATGTAAAAAATGATAACAAAAATAGAGAAAATACTCCATAAAGTAAAAGAGGAAGAACATCAATTTCCGTTGAGACCACCATTTTTCTACAGTAGGAGAGTAGGAGGGCTGTTCTTGAGTTTAGAGCGGCAAGGTTGTTATTCCGGGCCTCTCGTTCGCTTGCCTGTAAGTCCTCCTCCTTCAACCAGAAGCCTAGTCGATCGTCACATACCCATCTCTGCTTCTTCTTCTTCTTCCTCACTAATCACACCAACCATCACCAAAGGAGCGCCTTCTTTTTCCGTTTTCATCATCTCCAACCTTTCCCACTCACCCCAGTAGTACTTGAGCATAGTTCACTAGCTCGCCTACGCCGGCCGGCCCAAGGAGGCTCTGGCCGCCTTTCGGAGCTTCATAGCGGCTGGCATCATCCCAGAAAGCCAAGATTACAATGCTCTGGTTAAGGCACTCTTGGAAGACCCAGATTCTATTGAGGCTGCCAAGCAGTGCGTGCTGGACATGGTGCGCGATGGACCCTGCATTATTCATGTCAGTGAAATCTCATACATGCCCGTGCATGTGGGTTTTGTGAAGCAGGGCAAGGCAGAGGAGGGGAAGGAGTTTCTGAAGGAGATTAAGGCCAAGGGCTTGTGGGGAGCTCAAGAAAAAGCATTGAGGGAGGCTCTCAAGAGCCAAGAAGAATCAGAGGTTCAAAGTGTCCTTGACACTGTCTTGGGTATGTTAAGGAAGATTGAATCTTTCTCACTGAAAATATCCTTTGCTCTATTGTGTTTCATTAGTTTTGCAAGTTCACAACTTGAATTCGAATTGCTGTATTTCTGATGTTTTAGCTAGCTATTAATGTTGTGGGGATGCACAATTATGTGTTGCTAATTCGGTTTGGTGCTGTTGTGTGGGTATGAATTGGGTTGCTGGTAAAACTATTAAGTGAGTTTGCTAATGCATTTGATGTTCCAGCTAGCTTTGATGTAGAATGTTGCTGCGAGTATGACTAATTACGATTGCTTGGAATATTGAGTGCATGAATTGGTGAATGTATCCGATGCATATCCTAGCTGCTGTGCTTTGGTGTAGTGTGGAGCAAATAGTGTGTGATTAGTGCTGAAAGATAATAACTTTGCAATATAATGGAATTGTTTTTGCCGTCTTAAATTCTCTCTTTGCAATGTTTTTGCTTATGATTTGACTCATGCAATGTTTTTTCTTTTCCTGATACAGATGATTCAGACGATGAAAATGAGGACAACACGATACCAGAACATTTCGAAGGTATGGAAACGTTCTTCTATAAGAATATCAAGACATTGTTCCCCTTTAGACACCATTGCGCGGCCATGAACATGTTCAACGGTTTGGTGGAAGACTACCAAAATTTATGCCAAGTAGAAGTCTACCAAAATTTATGCAAATAATACATTAATGCAAATAAATGCGTTTTTGCTGGATCTTTTTCTTGGTTTTTTCCTTATTTTGTCTCAATTCATAATTAATTCCGCACCTCTGGAACAAGCTAAATTACCATTATGGCAGTAACTTTTGTTCATACAATCTTAGCTGCTTTTGAAGATCTTTTCTAAAAACTGTCTTGAAGCAACTAATCCACGTTATAGTGGCAACCCAATTAGAGTGCCAACAATAACCATATGTTCCAATCAAACTGATGCAACCTGCCTGTTTTTCTGTTACATTGGAGAGGGATCAAATCCCGATGCAATCTGTTTTGAAACTACCAAAAGATGTAATGAAACCAAGAGATCGGATGTTGTATATTCTTGTTTGAAATCAGTGTGACAAAATAACATGTCAAACTGTCTAAAGAATAATAATACCCTTAACAGCAATTCCAAACTTTCGAAGACATCAATTGTTCCTATTTAAGTTTAAAATGCACGCCTACTTTTAATGCATAGGTAAAACTATATTGTCAAACAAAATACATGTGGGAGACGGAGAGAAGAGCAGTTCAAAACTAATTCCTATAACTCTTTTCAAAGTATGGTTAAATCTGATTCTTGTGACCCTGGAGGAACGAACATCTCCCAATCTCACAACCGTCCACAAACACAAAATAGTACAAAGCAATGCACAGAGCACCCGTAGCAGCCACCTTTAACCCACCAATGGTGCTGGAAAACTGATGTTTAAGGATGCACATCTAATATCCTTGTTTCTGAGGACACTCTGATGCCCTGTGCCCAGACTGCCCACAATTGAAACAGGAACCTCCAAAGCTTCTGCAATGCAAGTTCAGAAATTTCAGCTTTATACAGATGAAAATCAATCAACGAGGAATTACTACCCTAAAGATTTGAATATCAAACAATAAGGTATTCCAATCAATAAGTTCATTAGTGGCCAATGCACCTAATCTGTGCCCATCTGAGTTAGTGGCCAACACAAAATTTTGATTCTTAGCAAAAAGAATGAAAATTAGGAGCCAAAATTTAGAAAGGGGATGGCCCTTCAGATATAAAACATAAAGATAAAAAAAGTTCCCGAATTGCCAACAATAATGTACACGAAAAACTACTATTGCTGACTCATAAGTTCATAACTCTGGACTATTCAGAAAGTGAATTAAAGTTGGAAGCCAAAATTTAGAAAGGCGACTACCCTTCAGATATTAAACATACAGAGAAAACCAGTCCCGAACTTCCCAACATCAATCTACTATAAAAACTGGTATTGCTGGCTCATAAGTTCATAACTCCGGATTATTCTGTACTTGTATATCCCAAACAATACTCTCAAAGTGATAGCAGATTCTTCTACTTGAGAATAAAATATCTGCCTGTACCAAATTAATTTTTGATTTGTACTCTTTCAATGTAAATTGATTGATGAGTTTGAAATTCTGAAAGCACCTTCAATTGCAAGAAAATTATTTGACTTGCAGATGACATACCTGTCTCGTGGTGGTATTCTGCCTGTTCGTGTACCTCCAATAAGCCAATCATCATCCATACTTCTTGTCATCCGAGGTCGGCTGCTGCTAGATCTATTAAAACTTCCTCTGCTACTCCTAAAATCATCATCACCATCACTAGAACCTCGGCCGCCTCCCCATCCACCCCTAGAGCTACTTCTAAAACCTCCCCGTCCACCACTACCTCCCCGTCCACTACTAAAACTTCCCCGTCGACTACTCCGATCCCTAGCTGAAAACCTGCCATAGTTGTCACTCACTGGCCCGTCATCTTGCAGAGAAGGCAACTGGCAACACAAAACAAACACACATAAAGGCTCAGTTAGTCGCTCTTGTGACATATTTAGAGATTTGGGCTACATAAATATATAGAAAACTGCAAATGTAACAAATCAGTATGTATTCCCATCCAAAAGCTGATCTTACCCAAAAAAAAAAAAAAAAAACACAAAAGCTGCAACTATGAGAAAGAAACCAAATGCAAAAGTCAACCTTGCTGATCTTGGAAATACTGTTTCCAGGAGGTATTTGCCTCTTCAGCAACTCTTTTGCAATCTCCTCTGGAACTGCATCACAAAGTTCACATTGAATAAAGTATGGCACTGGAATGAACTATGAGATATAGTAGAAACAAACCCTTTCATCTGCAATTAAATATATTTTTCCAAGTTCATCAGCAGCTGCAGAATAAACATCTGAAAGAAACCCAGTGACAGATCTAGCAGACAGGTAACCTCTGGCAAAAGCTGGATCCCGAATTATTTGCAATGTCGTCCACCCCTGCAATAGTACAACAAGACATCAGAGGAAGCCTAGAGGATATATTTGGCTTGAATATGTGTGTGTGTGTGTGTGTGTGTGTGAGAGAGAGAGAGCATAAATAGCCTTTACAGAAAATAAAGTATTTGTTGGGTTCAATTAATACCGGCTCATGACTGATTAGAGACCGGGATGACGGAGGTCGGGAAAATCCACTTAGCTGTGCCAGTGCAGCAGCAAGAGCAGTTGTTCCCTGTTCTTCAATCAGTCTCTGTGCCGTTGGTGTAAAAAACTGTATGGATTCAGGATGAACCCCATTGAGAGTAGCAACCACATGTGAAGCAGATGACTCCAAAACCTCCTCAACGGTTGGCGGAGTAACAAACTCAAACCTGCATCCCACATCACGCTCAAGAGTTTTGACTGTTCTCCTCTGGTTATTAGTAAACATCAGAACGGCATTACCGAGTTTCCCTGCACGTCCAGTACGACCAGAGCGATGTACAAATGTCTCTGAATCATTGGGAAGTTCATAGTGGATAACCTGGAGAAAAAAGATTATTGAGGTCACCAACGTGTTTCGACCTGGGCTCTAGTATTGGCAAACTTGTCATGGTGCCATACAGAACCAGGATACATAAAAATTTGGAATCATTATCGCTTACCAAGTCAACGTTGGGAATATCAAGTCCACGGGATGCAACATCAGTGGCAACGAGCACAGTGAATTTTCCTTGCCGAAAACCATTAAGGGTTCTCTCCCTTTGATGTTGTGATATATCTCCATGCAATGCCTCAGAAGCTATGCTAGTCGTCAATGACATTGACACTTCATCAGCATCACGTTTTGTTTGTGTAAAAACAATGGTCTTCCCACCCTTTGCATAAACCTGAAGATAAGACAGTTAGTTCCATTGAAAAATGGTCCTTCAAATAATTTACAACAGCTCTAAAGAATCATATTATAAAAGGTAATGTTTACCCCTGGCAATATTTAAGATTATCAGAAGGCTATGCGTATGAAACTATCATCATTTACTCAACTTTTCAAAAGGATCAAGAGCAACAAATTCATTAAAACTGCACCACTTTTGAAAATATATATATATATACACACACCATGATGACATGAAGGTCCATATTCAAAAATTAGTGTGTCAGGTGTAGGAGCTACCTACAAGCTATCTACCCCATTATTATCATTTCCTGGACAAACTTATCTAGCATGTGTTCGTGCTAGCAAACAAATTGATGTTGAAGTACAATGATGATAGTGAAACTGGTCAAGCTTTATTCATCTAATTTATAAAATATATTACAACCACTAAACAATAGTTATAGCCATATAAGATTTCAATTCACATAGCAGGAAGTAGTGGACATGGCCGGCAGAGATTTATGCACTTCAGAAGTTACTCAAAATGAACCAAAACAAGACCAAGGTAATGAGTTCCGACTCTTACTGTTATAAGATCACTAAGAATAGTCCGCTTTGAAGAGTTTGTGGTTGATAGAGCATAGAGTTTGATCCCTTCTGCAAGCTTCTCATCTTGATCACCAACCTTCGAGAAATAAGAAACAGAAAATGTAGCAAGATTCACTTTCCACTCTACAATTATGTTAGCTTCATATAAACATCAGAAACACAAACTTATTAATTAGTATTTCCTATTATGACTTAGGACGTACACACCTAACACATAACTTCAACAAACTAAAAATTCTAAATGGTTATCTATTTGATACACAGATTTTCATGCAAATAGTGAAAAGTTCTGAACTTAACAAAACACAGAAAGAAGCCAAAATAACAAATTACCAAATCAATCGTCAATGGATTGTCCAAATATTTTCGTGCTAGTTTTTTCACCCAAGTGGGCATAGTTGCAGAAAAAAGCATGCTCTGCCTCTGAGCTGGGAGCCTTTGTAGAATTGTTTCCACATCTTCCTCAAATCCAACAGCAAGCATCTGATCAGCTTCATCAAGTACCAAATATTGAACTTCACCCAACTTGAGGCTGCCGCCGTTTATCAGGTCAATAAGCCGACCAGGAGTTCCAACCACTACGTCAACCCCACGAGAAAGAGCACTCTGTTGCGTTACGTATGAAACTCCTCCATAGACGCAAACAGTGTTCAGATAAGGTGCAGATTCTTTAATCTCCTTGTCCACTTGCTTCGCTAACTCCCGAGTTGGTGCAAGGACCAGAACTCTAGGAAGATAACCAGACCGCCTACAAAAAGACACTCATCAAAATCTTCCATTTAAAAGCTCCAAACTTCAAAGTTACCAAGATTTGAAATATAACTAGTACCTTGAACCTCTCTGTTCATCATCTTCTGTAAGGCGTTTAAGTATGGGAATCCCAAAGGCCAATGTCTTCCCAGTCCCAGTCTTTGCACGAGCTATGATGTCTCGACCTTCCAGTGCCGGCACTAGCACAGCTCTCTAAACGTTTCAAGCGAAAATAAGTGAGCATTAACCATCACAGAAACAACATTACACACGTATATGAGTGTAAACAAAATTCAACAAAATATTCAAAACTTAAGCCACATTATATGAACATCTGCCAATTGTTTTCATCTGCAGAAAAGTTTTACACACAAAACAACACATAATCTGTAGGCTAATACTCGAAAGTGTTCCGACTCGGACTAATTTGCAAGCTCTTGATATAAAGAACAAAACTTTAAAGAGATAAGAGACTACCTGAATGGGAAAAAGCGAAGAAATGCCACGCCTCTCAAGACTATCCGCAAGCCTCTGAGGCAGGCCCAATTTCGAAAGAGCCAGCTCGTCTTTACTAACCGGCTCAACCACATCACTCTCCGACTCATACTCCGACTCCGAGTCCAGCTCCCCCTTGGAAAAGTCCCCTAGCCCCTTGAAGGCCTCTTCACTGAGCACAGAATTAGGCGTCGCAATCGCCTGAGTAGCGAAAACACTCCTCGCTCTCAAAACACTGTTGAAGTGCGCCCTCTGCCTCTCCGGAAACGCCAACGAAACACCGCCGCCGCCGCCACTGCTCGTCGCCGGGGCCGTCGTGGAAGCTACAGGCGCGGCAGCTCTTTTATACAACTCACATGGAGTCTGGTAGTATATAGAGGAAACTCCGATAATCGAAGCCATTGGATGATGGCTTGGGCTTTACTCAATTCGCTTCCACACTCCTTCCTCCTCCTCTGCAAAAAGCTCGTAGAGAAGAAGATAGGGGTAGAAGAAAATGAGATAGAAGCGGCTTGAAGATATTCTAGGTTTGAAATGATAGACAGAGCCGGTGAAGGGTGAGGGGCTCTAGGTTTATATAGAGACTCTGAGAGACTGAGAGACTGAGAGTGAGAGGGAAGATAAGGCCAGAACACGAATGTATGGCCTCCCAAACTTCCACCTCGGTCATATTTCTCTCGGAATCGGATATTTCCCTCTCGGGTCTTCCCTACCCGAAATCAATTCAGGTTCGACCTGAATGCCCGCCTCACCGGGTCGGGTTTAGTTCTACTCTCCAAACTTCGAGCAATTCCAAAACGGTGTTGCACTAAGCTCTACTAAAGTCTCGTTAGGTTTGCGGAAAAAGAATTGTGTTCTTTATCTTTTCTATGAGATGGGAAACTAAGGTGGCGTTCGGTAACGTTTTCAAGTCATCTTTTTCATTTTATAAAATGAAAATTGCTTGAAAATGCGTTCGTTGGTCTGTTTTCAAAAATGCAGAAAATAATTTTTGAAAATAATTTTTTATTTTACTCGTAAAACAGGAAAACGACAAATAGACGTTTTCACTTTTTCATTCTCATATTTTAGAAAACACGGAGATATTTTTTCCAAAACAAAGAAAAAAAAGTATGTTCTCTCTTCTTCCATATTCTCACGTCGCTATCTTCTTCTCAGGTGTCTCTCTCATCTCTAGTCGCAATCTTCTCTCGTTTTTTAAAATTGTTTTCAGAATAAGCTATCGGACACATTTTCAGATCTCAAAAATCCAATCTTGTTTTCTCGTTTTTATTTTCAAAATCTGTTTTTGAAAAATCATTTTTAAAAACGTTACCGGACAAGCCCTAACATTTCCATGATTTTTGCTTTCCATTGTTTGAAAACACTTGAAAATTGTCCATAAAGTTGTTAGAAAATACGTAATTAATGCATTAAAATAATAATAAGTGATTAACTAATGTAAAGAAATAGTGAAGGAAAATGAAATTCTTGGGGATATGAGAGAACATTTTCCCCACTTTTTCCCTTCCTCTCATATGAGAAGCTTATTCATATCCTTGTGCTTACCAAACACAGTAAAGGAAAGAGTTTCTTGTTCTAAACTCTCAAATTCACCAACCAAATGAAGTCTAAAAAAAACAAATAAATGCAACGATCAATTCAAGATTTCTAATTTGTGCAACAAATAAATTAAGAGTCACAAAATTGGTAAAGGATTCAACAAATAAATTAAGACATGATTTAATTGATTGATGTTTAAGTCTATCACACAGAATAAGAAATGTTTTTTTTTTTGAGCACAGAATAAGAAATGTTAGAGTTTCAAAATCGATAGGTTTAAGTTAGCTCAACTTTGTATTCCAAGTAAATTAAGACTAGTATAGCTGGCAATAATTTAAGTGATTCGTATAACATAATTGTACAGCTCATTTTATAATCGTCCTATCAATCAGAATTTATTAATGCTGCAAATACAAAAAAATTTGAAATCAATGAGAATCGAACTTGAATAACCAACGTTACAGACTTGCAAAATAACCGACCGAACGACCGAACCCGTAATTATTCTTTGATGGCACTCGAATCCTCTAATTGGAATAAATAAATATACGAAAATGTTCACCTGATCAGTTGCTGTCCAAGAAAATAATGCTCAACTACCCTTAGATGTAAATTTAAGGGTAGAGAGAATTATTATTAAGTTGAGATGTTTTGTTTTCCACCCTTAGATGTAAATCTAAGGATTATTGAGCATAAATTTTTGGGTCAGCAACTGACCAGGTGAACACCACTGAATAAATATATAGTTAGCCTTTTCCAACTAACTCTGAACTCACCATTACCGTCGTCTCTAAGATAAAATTTCAGGATTTGCAAAGATTAAAAATTGAGGCACTCGTATCTGTTAATCAGTTGTTGTGTACAGCGAGACTGAGAGAGAGAGAGAGAGAGAGCCGCCATTATTGCCTTGTCAAGCCACTCAACCATTTCCTCTCAACTTCCTTCTTCCGCCTTTGATCTTATCGTTCCCGACGGTTTCACATCTTACGCTGGCAGATCGGTTTCCGATTTGGTTCCCTCGATTTTTTTTTCCCGATTCTTCTAGATTTTCCAGACCCCAAAGGGTCCCAATTTTAAAGGTAAAGTCTCAGCCGAAACTGAAACGAAGTTTCGTTTCTCGGTCAAAACCCTCGTTCTCGTTCTCTAGCCAATTGAAATTCAGGTTTTTACTATTTCAATTTCAATTTTACTCTCAGGTTTTGCGAATTTCTCCCTCCCTCGCTTTCATGGAATTTCTCTAATTCCAAAAGAGCCAAAGCTGAAGCTAATAGTTGCGAACAATCGCCGCTGCTGATTCCTATCAGGTTTTCCATCATTACATAGCTCTCTTGTGCTATTATTTTTGTGGTTATTGATGTTGAATAGAGCTTGTTTTGGATTTCTAGGTTTTCAGAATGGCGGAATCGGAATCGGTCCCAATCTACCTGAGCATTGTTGCCTTTGTTTGCACTGTTGGAGCTATTGCTCTGGCAGTTATGCACATCTACAGGCACCTCATGAATTACACCGAACCGACTTATCAGAGATACATTGTTCGCATCATTTTTATGGTCCCGGTGAGTATTCGATCCCATAAGCTTGCTCTGAAGTGCTATAATTTGTTTATTATATTTGATGTACAACTAGATTTGCATAGTAATTTCATTATTTCGTTGTAGTTTTGTGACAAGTTGCCATAATCAATGGCGACTTTGTTGCTGACGAAGGTGGTGGTGGAGTAATCTTAGTGTTGGCATCTGTTGCTGGTTTTTAATTCCCTTGCATTGCTATCCGTTACGGCTTGTATCTGCCATCTTCAAATTGTGTAGGAATGAGTTTTTAAAGAAAACCTTCGCATAATTGTAAGATAATGGTAATACACATCATAAATGGACAAATTGGGGATCTGCAATTCCGTTAGGGTTTTCATGAGGATCAAGTATCTGATTTGCTTCTCTGTTTGTTTTATCTATTCTATACTTCATTTTCTATGGCCTTTGTTCACCTTTCAGTTTCACTTCATCTTATTTCTTCCTGCTTTGGACTTCAGATCTTTCAGATGTCACTCTTTCATAATGCTAGTATCTTTTGAATTTGGACCTGCATAACCAGCGTGACCTTTGTTTCATTGGCAGGTATACGCATTAATGTCGTTCTTATCCCTTGTTATACCTGCGGGCTCCATCTACTTTAGTTCCATCAGGGAAGTGTAAGTATATCTTCATTTATGTGAATAATTCACAGCATGTTGTTAAAATTCTGTTCATGAGAAAAGGAGGAAACTGTCACTAAATGTATTGGTCTCAACTTTACCTGCACATGTGAATTATTTGTGGATGTATATTAATTATCAGTGTGAGTTGAGATTGTGTTATTGACACATCAAATCAAGGCTGGCAATCTGTTCCACGTGTCTAGAAATCTCTTAGAGTTGCAGCGTATTACTTTTTAACTTTCACATTATCCATCAGCTTTGAAGTAGATTCTTAGGTATTCTGTTCCACCAAGGATGCATATCTGTAGTAACTTTTGGAGACTTGAGGTTGAAAAGCTTTTTTGTTTAATGCTAGTTCCAATACTTATGCCATTGTAATGCACAATTTTATGTCGAATCCGACCAACATTCATGCAGCAACAATCACAGTAGTTGTGGTACTAAGTACTACCATTGTATTGCACTTCTTCCTATTCATTAGGTTGATTGTGAATAAAGCTTCTTTGTGACAAACAATATCTTGTCAAATTAAATGGTCTGGAATCAATAGTTGATTTGACAATGCTGGTAAAGGTATTAGTGGCTGAGTTTTCACAATCTATATTGTTTGTTCTCATATTATTATTCTTTTTTTTCTTTTCTTTTTTCAGCTATGAAGCTTGGGTCATTTACAATTTTCTATCGCTGTGCTTGGCATGGGTTGGTGGGCCAGGGTCTGTTGTCGTAAGTTTAACTGGTAGGGTTATAAAGCCTTCGTGGGCTCTGATGACATGCTGCTTCCCTCCCATACCCCTGGACGGGTGAGTTCACAATCTATACTTAATTTTCTAATCTATTTCTTTCAGGATTTGTCTTGCTCTGGTTCAAATGTCTAAGTACTAACTTTGAAATTAGTAGCATTAAAATTTTCTTAGATGCATTTTTACAAATGTTGACTACACCAATGGCCTGAGCTTCGGGCGATGTCTCATTTTGGTCCCTTAACTACAAAAAGTTGCTTGGTGGTCCCAAAGATGGGGTTGTCTGTTTGGTTAAGACAAAACTCAGCACCCCTAATTTCTTTTTATTCCGCATAATTTGTTTCTCCTGCTTGCCTATCTCTCCTCCCCAAGACGGGTGCCATGGCAGCCCTGAAGCAGTTACTATGTAGAAGAATAAGCTACTTCACTGAGTAAGGACACCTGTCCTGCTTCTGGGGCTTCAGCTTCAGATAAGAGGTTGAATAGTATCCATAGAAACTTGGTGGTAACAAGTTTGTCAATTGCAATTGGAAAAGCATTCAAGAAACTTTGTACTTTTCAAGGACTCCTACCCATGTGGCAAGCCATGCATAAAAATGCTTCATTCATTGAACTTGATTTAGGGATATGAAGAAGTATCCATGACATTGCCAATGCCAAGAATGAAGACGCTTCGATTCATAATCGATCCCACCAACCCCGCCCAGAGTAAGGGCCATCTTGCTGTCCAATATTAGCTTACAGATTGACCAGGGACTTGGCTTCATCAGCAGGTGTTCTGCGTGGATGCCATGGGAGCCATCTGCCGGAGGGAGAGATAGCGAAGGAGGAGAAACAAGGGAGAGGAAGAAAGAGAAGAATTGGGTGAGGGAGGTTGATTATGCCTGAAGCAACGAAAATGACCCCAAAGAAGTATTCATATCCCTTTGCAAATTGAGGCACAAGTATGAAAGAGTGGATTTTGACCTTACTACATGCAACATTCAAAAGGCCATATACAACTTTTTGAGTTGTGGGTCCAAAATGAGACACAAGTACAACCCAAAGCTTTGGATCATTGGTGTAATTAACCCATCTTACAATTTACAACTTGCATGCATCAAATCAGGCCTCTGTATATATTTGGCGGAGGCCCTGCATTGCTAAGGATATCTCTGGCAAATATGGGGATTTTGATGTCTTCTCTAACTAACATATGTCATAGAATCATAGGATTGTGTTCATTTGATGAACTCATACGTATGAAACTGTGAATGCAGGCGTTTTATCCGTAGGTGCAAGCAAGGTTGTTTGCAGTTTGTGTTTCTGAAGCCTGCATTAGCTGCTGTTACTCTCATACTTTACGCAAAAGGGAAATATGCAGATGGAAATTTCAGTCCAAACCAGTCATACCTGTATCTCACTATTATCTATACAGTTTCATACTCGATGGCTCTTTATGCGTTGGCATTGTTCTATGTGGCTTGCAGAGATCTGCTTCAGCCTTTCAACCCTGTTCCAAAGTTCATCATAATCAAGTCTGTCGTTTTCCTTACTTATTGGCAGGTAAATTTTCTTCTTACTACTTTGAAAATTGAATGTTGTCAACTACTTATTTTTTTGGTATGTGTTTTTAGCAATTTGCACATGATTGTAGATCATGGTTATGCATGAAGAAAAGATAATTCATTATTCTGTCGAGAAGCAATTTGAGTATGGATGATTGCCATGGCCATGTATTATCAATTTTCCTTTCAAACTTCTATTTGCTCACCAGATGCTGCTTGGAACTTCGAAGTCTGTAGACTTTACTACGAAATAGCTATTAGGAGGCTTGGATAGTCTAGTGTATACTATATATTCTGTAATTGCAGGGATTGCAGAATCAAATACTTGCAGAGGATGGCTTGAGTCAGTCTGCATTCTATTTTATGTGAATATTTGTTTTTGATAACTGCTGTAGAATAGAAGTTGATGTATTGCATTTCTATAAATGCTTTATGGATACATGAAAGTTGTCCGTCTCAAAAAAAATTTGCAGCTTGTTGTTTTTGAAGGTCTTTGCTGAAATTGGTGCGCACGGCAGTCCTTTTATCATATTTTTACATCTGAGAACCGCTTTTGCCTATAATTAAAAATTATTGCAGTTTATAACTGAAAATCTTTGGATTATATTATCTGATATTACTGCCGAAATTTATAAAAATGGATCATCATATTCACTCCATATCAACAGTTACCAACTTGCAAACTGATTCCATATGTTTTTGCTTCTTTTTGTCTGCCTTTTAGGGTGTGTTAGTTTTCCTTGCTGCAAAAACTGGATTGATAAAGAATGCAGAAGATGCTGCTCAATATCAAAATTTCATAATATGTGTGGAGATGCTACTTGCTGCTGTCGGTCATCTATATGCATTTCCTTACAAGGAGTATGCTGGTGCAAATATTGGTGCCTCTCGAGATCTGACCGGAAGCCTCTCTCATGCCTTAAAATTGAATGACTTTTACCATGATACTGTCCACCAGGTGAGTTGCAAATTGTTTTTCTGCAATGGTTATCATAGATGGTTGTCTTTCACTTTTAGATCTGATCAACCTTCCTGATGAGTATATTTAACTCTGTTCAGTTTGCCCCGACTTACCATGATTATGTACTCTACAACTCTACTGAGGGTGATGAGGGAAAGAGGAAGTATCGGTCACGTACCTTTGTGCCAACTGGTCCAGAGATGGATGCTGTCAGAAGGAACAAGAACATCTTTGGCAACAAGATAGATGACATACAACTTTCCAGTCTATCATCTTCTAGTGCAAGCACTCCGGAAAAATCTGGCCCCCAGCCTGTACCTGATTCTGCAAATTCAGATGCAATGAAGTCTTCCCTGCTCATTGATACCTCAAATTCCTCATCAGTGCCATATGACATGTCACTTATTGACTTGGACTTGTCCAGTTACCCCACAAAGGTCCCTCCAGCAAACGAACATGGCACTAGGTGACTAGAACACTGTGTAGTAGAAAGGTTTGAAGAATGTTCTCCCTAGGAAAGAAGTGTTAAAGGGTTTCGGGGCCTTTGGGAAAGCCTCATGTGCTTAATTGTGTGGTGATGCAAGTGTTGGTATACCTCTCTTCAGTTTTATGCACTGTAGTCACAAATATTAGGCTTCCCACTGAAAGCTGTTTTAATGGCCTGTTAGTTCAGTGTGCATTGTAGATATGGAATTCTAATTGTCATACTTGTTAGATCACAATAGGAAACATGAAATTGATTTTATTTTTTCCCCTTTTTGTTTCACATTGAAGGGTGCCCATTGGATTTCATCGTCTTGATACTTGAGTATTTCTTAAGTCACCATTTGGTCCGGTTTGTAATCTACTTTTTTCAAGCAATGGAACTTCACACAAGAAGCATAGGAAGGTGCAGTGTTTTGTTTTACTCTCAAACACTTGTTTTACCTACTTGTGCCAGTGCAATTGAAGGATGTTCTGCTATATTTGAAAAGATAGGGAAATATATTTCTGAAATACTGTTTGCTAGCATCATTTCCGATTCCCGTTTACGTCATTAAGAAATGTGAGTCTGTATTTCATAATCCACCTCTTCCGATGCCTTATAAGCAACTCTATCTAATGAATGATTTGAGCAAACCATATCCATACTGCTATGCAGGGTCTTTGAAGCGTGCACATTTGATTTTCCTTTGTTAGTGAAATGATTGATTAGTTGATGAGACATTGGTGATGTTATAATAAGATAATCAGATGATGATGCAGGCTGATGCTCATAAATTTCTGATTACAACTCCAGGACTATTGGGCCTTTCCCTTCCAATGAAAGTCAAAAGCTTCTGGGTTGAGAAGAGTCGATGACTCTATTTTCAAGTTTGCTGAAAATGGTTTTGAATTTTGGTTACTCGGTTTGCTGAGTTGGAGAAGAATTTTCTTATTGAATTTCTTGAAGGTCAAGTCTCATCATCGTAACTCTTGGTGCATCTGCTTTGAACCTTGAGAATCTGAGAACCTATGTTTACACGAAGACTGTATGAGATGCATGATGATACACGTACTAATGGGTGAAACTTACATAATGTACGGGTTGGTTAAGACTATCTGCTTAGTTCTTTCTCTAAGTGGTATTAGCTACTTGGAATAAGTATGGTGCAGTTAATCTGAACTATATTTGGTATTGACCTTTCAGATTGTTATACAATTTTCTCATCTTACGCAAGTCGCCTAGCAGCCCTTGCTTATCTGTATTGTTCTTGCTGCTTCTCCAAACAACTCGACCCTAGTTTTATAATTGGAATTGAACTCAAGTTCGTAAATATCTATTATTGAACTCAAGCTCGTAAATATCTATTAAGGATCTAATAAATGACTCATGGTTAGATTTTGAATTTTATCTACAGAATTAATTTCGAGCGTGCTATAGGGGTAATGCTCTTGGCCACTAAAGCTAGGCTAGAGCTACAATAATCAGCTAGAGCTACAATAATCATTCTTAAATGTAGAAGATATTTTAGTGATTTTTCCAACCAAGCTATGGAATGGACATCGTGTAGAATCCCACCAAACCCTGTTTGAGCCTATTATCTGAGATGAATGAGAACCAACATTAGGTGCTAATGAATCGATGGCACCTTAGATTATCACATAACACAACGATAGAGCATAGATAATACAAGATCGATAATCTTTTAGAGAAATATTACATCTTTAGTTGCTTATTATGAATTTTACAGCTCAAATTTAGTGGTAATTATAGTAAATTTACATTTAACTCAAAAGTAAGAAGACTAACAACTAATCATAATAATGGAGGTAGTAAATCCACATTTAGCCAAGATATTAAAGAATGATGGTCTCATCAAAGACTAAACTTCCTAATTACCATGGTTCCCAACTTCCCATGGCATTGTCCAAAGTAGATAAAGAGTTAAAGACCATGGAGAAAGTCTAGAAGAAAAGATGAAAATGAAACACCAGAGTCACATGACCGTCCATCATACCACGTGTTAAAGCTGGACTATTATATAAGATCGGACTAATAGAGAAGCAGAGAAGAAGATTTTTCTTATAGCTAGCTAAGAAGCTAGTCTGTCTTGGCTCCTCTGGCGGCGGTTTGCTCGCTTGCCATGTAAAGCAAACACTCGCCAATGACTTAACCAGCACTTGTTCTTAGAACTTATACAAATCCCAAACCCTTTATAATATTTCCTCTTTCTTCTTTCTTATTCCTCCAATCTCATATCAAACACAACCCAAAAGCCAAAACCTACATACCCTCTCTGTCTCCCTCTCTGTTTCTTAAAGTTTGTACTTCATGGCCGGCCTGTGGGAGCCGCATCCGAACCCAACTCTCAGCAGAACCACTTCATCGAGTAGTACTAGTAGCTTTGGTGGGTTCTTCATGGATCATCAGAGCAATACTCACGGCGCTTATAACTACGTGATGATGGAGAAGATGGAGAAGAGGCAGCTTTTTCTTAGAAGCTACCAGTTCTGCAGGAAGAAGAGTCTGGCCGAGAAGATTAAAGGGTCTTTGGTTAAAGTGAAAAGGGTCATATGCTTGAGGCTGCGTAATGCTAAAAAGCTTAGGAAATCGGTTTGCTTCAGATTCCGGTATGGATTTTCTTTCCGGAGAAGAAGAATATGCAGACTCTTGAATTACTACCGCCATAACAGGAAATGCGATAACTCGTATTGCTTCTGGTAGAACACAACTCCATGTTAATTATTTGCTTTATTAGTTGTTTCTTCCACGAAATTTGATGTTATTTCCATGAGTTAATTATTAATATACATGATGGTGATTTGGTGATATATATATATATATATATATATATATATATATATATATATTTAGAATCTTGTACATGTTATTTCCGATAGAATTGATGTGAGAATCCCAAAATAATAGAAGTGTATATATCTATGAAATTGAGAGTTTCAAAGTGGAAATTGGACTGGAGCCAGACCATGTTTTCTGGGTTACACAAAGTTTGAGGTCCATTTTGGTACCTGAAATAGCTGTTAGCTGTTGGCCTTTGCCAAATGGGGAGAAATTAAAGGTGTGGAAAACAAGTTCAAGGTTTGAACTCTCAAGGGAGGGAGGAGGAACCCTAAAAAAGTCAAGCATTCCAGAGATCCAAGTTTGAATTGAATGAAAGGTAAAGGAGTGGAAGATGAGAGAGCAGAAAGTCTTTATTGGGCAACTGAGACTTTCACACATTGCATGCGCTTGTGACTGTTGATACAGTTGAGTCACATACCCAAGAACTCTTTTGGCCATTTATTTCTAAGTTTGGTTGTTGCACTTTGTCACTTTAACCCCTTTTTCTTAGTGATTGACTCAGCACTGCCATTCTCAACCATCCAAACTTTGTATCACAGGCTCCGCATTTACATTTAAAACATGAAACATTCCCTGCTAATTGCTCTTCTTAATGTTCAACCATTGTCCGTTTGGTTCACGGAATGAAAATGCAATAGCAAACCACACTTTTAACATTTTTACTTTCCATTAAAATCTAAGCTTTACCATTTTCAGACACCGAATCAAATAAGACTTGCATTAACCCTTGCTTTTTATGCATGATGTTATTAAAGATCTCATCTTTATAAAAGGATCACATTATATATTGCTTTACCATACAAAGCGGCATGGTAGAGCAAACTCTGCCCTTGATATAAATATAAACAAGGAGGCATGGCCCTCATGGCAGGGTTTTCATTAAAAACCCAACGTCGGATATAGGTAGAATTAATTGATGAATATAAAACCAGGTCGGCTCGATTATTCAATATTCAGCTACATTCTGCAGTAACATGACAGACGTAGTAGAATAAAAGAGCTTCATCAAAAGTGGGCATCTTTTTTCATCTTTATGGGTTGGCTGGGAGAGTGGAGCATCTCTACTTTCAGAGGATTTCTTTTCTTTCTTTGATCGGCTTTGATATTATAAGCTGACATAGACAGATCCCATAATCTGTTCTTTGTGATAAAATCTTATAAGGGAAGATACAACTCTTTTTTTGAAATAAAATACAAATTAAATGAATGAAAAATGTTGTTTTTTAGCACAACTCATGAAGATGACACTGCCTAGTTGACATTTTTTCTAAATAACTTGGCGCAAGAAAAGGATGTGTGGCTCTACAGAAACCAGCAGTGCTTAGCTGCTTAGACTTTTAATAATACTTCATTGGTTACTTCTGAGATTGTCCAAGAGCTACGCAAGAAAAAGTTGATCTCTTTCTGAGTTTCCGGCATGTGTTTGCCGATCAAGATATTTTTGGTTCCATAATATCAGATTGTACGACTAGCTGTGAACACATATATTAATGTTAGCCTGCAAAGTCAACCAGATTAAAGAACTGAATGCATGGCAACGGTAACATACTCGCTAAGCAAAATGAGATGTGGAAAAGGTTTATATATTTCTTTGACTCCGAGAGTAGATCTAACTAGAAGGAGTCTGCAGTTTCTTACAGTAGAAAGTTAAGATTAAGTTGAATTCACATGTATTAAGAAGGCATGAAACATGAGGTTTGAGACAAAGTCTTTATACTTGCTTCACCGGTAGCAATGTTCCTCAGTTCAGTCCCCCATCTAAAACTAATGAATTCAGAAACTTTTTTGGTCGTTGGTGTGGTGATCAAATTCTCGAGTGTATTTAGCGATGTTGGAAAGAATAGCTTACATTAGAGCTTTTGGAGTCTCACGTTGAAAAAGTGAAAAATCATCTATAGGCCTTTTGGAGAACTTTATGCCCATTTGCCTTCTGAGTGGCTAAAGTGGGGAGGAGAACCACTGGAATTGTTGGAACGTTTATGTTGGACATGTTCTTGTGGTTGTGGTGGAATTCAGAATTCAGGAATCTAAATTCTTAAGGGTGAGGCTATTTCCACCCTACAAAATGCTTTGTTTACCCTAAAATTAAATCTTTATCTTGAAACTTCAAATTTTACCCTTAAATAATTTAGAAAAGAAAAAAATATATATCACCATTGAAATTTAAACTGGATACGATAAAAGAAAAAAAAACATATCATCGTGTTGCAACCCCACGCTTTCTAGTTTTTTTTTTTTGGTTTTTTTCCTCTTCTTTATCATCTCCCTTCATCAGCTACTATCACATATAATCAAACACGAGTTAGATGAAGTAGAACAAAATAATACTAACCAACAATTCTTTTCACTTATTGCTATAGCTTGAAAATTCCATCTAACAAAATGTTTGGTAGACTAGTGATGAAGAAGCTGAGATGATAATTTTTTTTTTTGGGTACAAAAAGCAGAGATGATAATAGGGATGTCTGTTGGGTGAAGTTTTATTTACTACAATTATTTTTTGGGGTCGTGACCACCTACCCCATTTTAGCCAAAAAATTGCCCACTTACTCCACCAAGAGTTTTTTGACCTCATTTACCCAATCTAACCTATAGTGACAGTTTTGCTCCCTATTAAACTCTATCCTCTCAGACTCTCTCTCTGCCGCTCCCCACCTCCGGCTTCGCTCTCTCTCTCTCTCTCTCTCTCTCTCTCTCTCTCTCTCTCTCTCTCTCTCTCTCTCTCTCTCTCTCTCTCTCTCTCTCTCTCTCTCTCTGTGCCATGGTTACTCCGGCAGCTTCGGCCCACCACCTCCATCAAGTCTCCTCCGCCATCAGAGAAGATAGGAGCACTGCATCCGGATTCGACCTCAACCTCCGAGCGCCGCCGTCACCCGAACCATACTCTCTCTCCCCCAGACTCTCTCTCTCTCTGCCATGGCTGCTCCGGCGCTCCACCTTCGGATTCGGGCCAACAACTCAATCGATCCGGCGGATTCTGGGCCATCTAGTCTCTGTTTCTCGATCCGGATCTTGGCCGGGTCTTAACTAGGGAACCCACAGCGACGAAGACGTACGGTGGTTGAGGTTGAGGTCGGTGGTCCGGTCCCATCAACCTTGTTTCGCCAACTCTTCCCGTCTGGGGTTTGTTTGATGGTCTACTGGGGGGCAGTAGACACATTATTGGCCCCCAGTAGACTTTGATATGAGGGACAGGGATCACTATAGTGTGGTGTTTTGATAAGTTACATGTTGTTTTCTGTGTATTAAAGTCAAATTATATGTGAATCCTACAAAAATGTGCATTTTTGGTGGTCTATTGGGAGGCAGTAGAAACATTGGACTTTATATTGGGGGGCAATAATATGATTACTGTGGGGCAGTAATATGATTATAAATTGATCTATTGTTCCTGTAGTGTATTCATTTTGGTTTTGGGAGTTCATACAATTCACTGGACGGCAATAATATGATTTTTGGGAGGCAATAATATGATTACTGGGGGGCAATAATAGCCGGATTCCGGATTCCAGTCATCTGTCGCCGGATTTCGATTACCGGTTCCCTGAATCCGGTCGCCGGAATCCGGTCACCGTTCGCCGGAGACCGCGCCGGCCACTGGTCATCGGAGCACAGCAAGGTGGAAGATGGCTTCTCTCTCTAAGTGAGAAAGAAGGAGAGGGCAAAAAAATCTCCAAAAAAAAAAAAGAATTAATTAGGTAAAGGGGAAATAATCCCTTAGAGTGTTTTGGGTAAATTGGGTTAAAAAACAGTTGGTGGAGCAAGTGGGTAATATTTAGCCTAAAATCGGGTAAATGATCATTTTCCCTTATTTTTTCTTTTAATAATTGTAGTTAAGGACAATTTTGGGATTTTAAAGAAAAATTTTGATGGTAGAGTGAACAAAGTATTTAGTAGGGTGCAAATAGTCGCCTTACTTGTTTTACCTTTATACACTTTCAGATACCTGAATTCTGAACCTTTTTTTAAGTGGTGGGTGTGGTCATCATATTCTTGAGTGTATTTAGCAACTCCCTAATTTTTTTTGTAGGCTCTTTCCCTCTATTGTGGACCGGGAAGTTTTGACCTGCCCAATATGAAGAAGGGGCTCAACCAATGTTTTTGCTGCAGGTTTTGCAAATCAAGTTGCAGACAAATACAAAATTACCCCAATAGTTTAACAATTGCAATTGCCAACCATTGTTTTCTTCAATGTGAAACAAATTAGACCAACAGATCATGGTCTTGACTTGGATTATGGACTCACTTGGCTTAGATGAATAAAGAAACAAGGAATCAGGCCTTAGCTAAATATAAATTCATAAATATTAAGTTGGCATGAGGCACCTCTATATGTTTGTTATTAACTAAAGTCCAAGTATCGCATTTGGTTATTTACTGAAATCCCCCTTCTTTTTTTCACCAATACCAAACCGCCACTATTCCTGACTCCAGTCCCAGTCTAAATCTATCTTGAATTTCAGAAACTATTCTCGGTGGTGGGGGAAGTGGTGATCAAATTTTTTTGTGTATTCAGCAACCACCCAATTTATTTCTTAGGCTCCTTCTCCTTAAATCATGTTAAGCAATGTGGATTGTGAAATTTGACCTGCCCAATATGAAGAAATCCTTAACAAATGTTTTGCTGCAGAATTTATAATCAGACTAAACAAGGTGCACATAAACACACAATGACCCCTAATAGTTAAACAATTGCTAGTACCAACCATTGTTTTTTTCAATGTAGGACAAATTAGACCAACAGATCATAGCCTTGACTTGATTATGACTCGCTCAGTCTCAGATACATAAACAAACAAGTTAACCAGCTTTTAGCTAAAGATCAGAACTGCAAACCTTACTTTCTTCAGAAAATGATTGGCTTTGATTTGCACCCTAACATGGTCATAATCATTGCACATGCCTCTAATATTCCTTTTCTTCATAAGACAAGCACTCTCCTGCATTTAAAAACCTAAGAGAAGGACAGAAGCTTACAATCACTGAGGTGGTTATGAATGTGGTGGTAGCCATGTGTCAAAAAGTAGAAATACAGGGAATTGTACCAATGTATCTATCTCTCATTCTAAATATGCAGAGTATATTGAGCTAGAATATGAAAGGTGATAGATACATTACCTCCATTCATTCCCAACCAACTCTTCCTCTATAAATATCTATATCACACACTTAAAACAAAAATCCTATCATCTCAATTCTCTCTATTCCTTTTCTCTCTTTTTGGTCAGATGAGTTTTCAAGACATGGTTGGGAGAGGTTTGGGATTTCAGTATGAGAAGCTGAGCAAAAGGAATGAGAAGATGAGTAGGTGTGGAAGGCATATTTGGGTGAAGAAGATGAATGGGAAGCTAAAGGGTTTTCGGCTATCCCGCTCTAGGAAGTTTACTTTGAAGGTTTTCTCAGTAGTTGTGTGGCCAAGAAGGATTGCAAGGATTTACAGTGAGGTTGTGAAGAGATTGAAAACTGATGGAGTTTATCCCAATATTATTTTCTCTACTCAATGGGGCCTTCCAGTTCTATCTCATTCATCAGTCAAATTTAGGGAGACAGTAGCGAAGGCTCCCTATGCTAGGAGCTGTATCAAATAGCATGTTACATGTGAATTGAGTTGCATATCAGCTTCCTGAGTTAATATAATTGCTTTTCTTATTTATTCCCATTGTTATTCTTAATACTCCAATTAACAGAATTTACAGTTCACTAAGTAAATGTAATTGGCTCAAAATGATAACCATGCATTAGTCATCATTTCACAATGTTTATACATTACTTTTATAAACACAGTGAAATGACTTTTATCGAAACCTTCCGAGTGTTATGAGAGGAAAAGACCTTTGTTTTCTTGTTAGAGAGAGAGAGAGAGAGAGAGAGAGAGAGAGAGAGAGAGAGAGAGAGAGAGAGAGAGACTGAGAGAGGAATTACTGTAATTAAAGCCATTCATCAACTCGCTGGTGTTTGGGGTTTAAGAGAGAGAGAGAGCCTGTTATCACCTGCTGCCGTGCTGGTGTATACAGGTTTTCTTATATCACTAGCTAGCTGCAATACAGTTTCAGTATTATTATGTTTCATGCCTAGCCTTCAGCTCAAATTCGATTGTTAATAAAAGTATACGTTTTAATTGCTTAATTGATGTGAAGGCTGTGAAGGCATCAGTTAAGTGTATACAGCACAAATTGTGGAGATAGATAGTCATTCCAACATACTAAATTACTAATTAACATGTCAAGGCAAGGTAGAATTTGATTAGTGCAGGAACAGACTATATACAACATGTTAAAAAGAGTTACATATATAAGTTGAACATAGGCAACCAATTGGTCCCTTATTCAACCTCTTTCTTATAGTTATTACAAGCACAACAAAATCAGTATTGGAGAACTCCACCAAATTAAACTACCTCTTAGAGGCAAAGCCAGTCATGAAGAGCAAATAAGAGTCTTTGAGGCTGAAATTTGGCATGGGAAAGTGCCTTGTGATCATCTGCTTCGATCCAATCTTCTTCTCATTTTTCGTCAAGCACCATAGCCTTGGCGGCGTGAGGCTTTCCTCACAATTCTCGGGCTCTTCCTTGATAGTTGCTAGCTTGCTCTTGAGTATTTCTTCAATGTCTTTCCAGGAATCAGTTCTCAGAAACTTCCTTCTCATGCAAGGTACCACCCTCCACATTTTTCGATATGCCTTCATCCTCATCCTGATCAGCTCCCTTGAAGAACACTAACTATTAAGCACCGGTAATGGTAGTAATACTGCAAATTGATTCAGACCAATATCAATGCTCTTCTACTTGTGCATATATAAAGAGAGGTAAAGTGTGTACAATAGGGTTGTATTAGTTGGAAAGGCACATAAAAGCCACAACATTTGCTCCTTTACAGCGATTTTGGTTCAACTATAATTGAGTATTGAGTTTTGGTTAGATAACCTTTAGAAGTAATAATGAAGTTAATTATAAGCCTACCAAACCCTTAATATATGGAAGATAACATGAAATCCGTTTTTCTGGTGTTGGAAGTTTATATTATCCTGCTGATTCCTTCTTTCTGCCACTAATTATAAATGATGATGAACAAGGAAAGACATGTCTGCTACTACAACTTTCATGCTTGCCCCTTTGTCCCTGGAAAGTGGATGCTATTTGTACTGTATATCACAGTGGAACGTACAATGCCAACTATAAACATATGAAACTGAACTTGATTAAAGTACCTATAATGTGCGGTTCTCATTCTCACATGACTGCCATTGTATGCAAGCTAAACCTCGGGCTATAGTTAGCCCAAAGAAAAGCTCTTGGGTTATTACAATGAGATATTTTGATGATTTTGAAGAGTTCGACGGGATGAATGCAACTCACAATTACAGTGTTGTTATGTCAAAAAAAAAAAAAACATAGTTTAGGGGCCTCAAATATACATTGAACGTTAACAATAGTAATTGTTAGTTGTTAGTGTGAGTCTTTGTTCCCTATTAGGAATAGATTACAAGGGAATATATCATTGTAATTACTTACCTTGTATGTGTTTTGTAGTACGTTGTAGTACGATTGTACCCGTTTATATACACCACAGAATGGGTGTAATCATATACAAGAAAATTCATTCTCTCAATACTATTTTGTTTGACTTGGTATCAGAGCAAAGATCCGAAAGGACTTTGTCTCCTTAATTCTTTGTTTAAGACCAGACCGATCTTCGTCTCTTTCAAGCCCGATCAAGACCGATCTTCGTCTCTTCCAAGACCGATCTTCGGCTTGTCACAGATCGGTTTAGACCAGATCTTCGCCTGCAATCGTTCATCACCAAGACCGGCAGCTTTCAAATTAATTCCGGTATGCTCAGATTTCATCAGAATCGCCGTGCGCCGTCCAGTGGTCGGTTTCCAGATCGCCCACGATCCTCGCTCAGCGTCGTCGCTCCGCCACAGCTAGCTGCACAGCAGCGTCGCCCGGCCCACATCAGCATCAATCGATTCCATCCGCGTCGCCCGGTTCACATCAACATCGATCGCTATCAGCCTCGATCGATTCCAGCCCAGAAAACGATCCGATCCTCACCCAAGATCGTCTCGAGTTTGGGTCAACTTGGTCAGTGAGTCAACTTGACCAGTGAGTCAACTCAACTCAACTCGGTCAACTTCAAACAGGTTCCAAAAAAAAAAAAAACTGTTACTATCTGTTTGTTTTTTGTTTGGAGACATCTATTCTTATTTCCGCTGCATATTTTGGGCTTTGTGTATTGTTTCTATTTGTATTATTGCAATGGGTGGTGATGACAGTGAAGGTATGAGTTCTAAGACCAATGAGGTCCAGTGGGTTAAAGTCTCTGTCAAGAGCTCAGAAGGTGGCTCTTTTGGGGGTACCAAACTCACTAGTACCAATTTCCGAACATGGAAGAAGATTATGTCTGTTTATCTCCGTGGGATACACAAAATGGGGCATGTGACTGAAACAATCAAGGCTCCTAGTGAAGATGATAAGGAGGCCTATGCTAAGTGGGAAGATGATGATGGGTTTGTAATGTCGATTCTATTTCGAGCCATGACTGATGATATGCTACAGATGGTAGAGGAATGTGAAATTACTGAGGCGATATGGAAGACATTGGGAGATCTCTATACAAATGAGTCTGATTTTATACAGGTTCATGAATTGATGTGCAAAGCTGCAGGAATGCAACAGAACGAGCAACCAGTGTCAGTGTTTTTTACCAAGCTGAAGAATGTATGGGCTGAAATTGATCAGAAGCGTCCTTGCAAGATCAAGAACCAGGAGGATATTGCATGGTACCAGAAAAAAAAAGGAACTTGAGCGGGTTCATGCATTCTTGCGAGGACTTGATGCCAAACATAACAGTGCCAAAGGAGAATTGCTTAGAATGTCATATCCTCCTAGCTTGACCACGGCTTTTACATACATTCGTAAGGATGAGTCTCAGCAAGAAAGTCTCAAACAGGCACAAGTTGAAGTATCCAGCCTAGCTATTCAGGCACCAGCACCTTTTCTTCAGCAGCAGAGATCAGTCCCAGTTCAAGGACCTTCGCCAGGTTATGTTAATCGTCCTCGTCCTCAGTGTTCTTATTGCACCGATGTTGGGCATACTCGAGAGACTTGCTGGAAACTGAATCCGCACCTCAAACCTAAAAAGCAAGGTTATCGTCCTAAGGCAAAAGCAGCTGCTGTCCAATTGGTCCAAGAACCTGATTTCTATGGAGTGGCTGGCCAAGATCATCATACAGCCGGTGGAACTACTCCTACAGCCTCTATAGCTGGTCGAGGTAAAATTGGTATGGCTTTAAAGGTTTCTAACTTTGTTGGTTCTGATACATGGATTATTGATTCTGGTGCCTCCGATCATATGACTTATGACAAATCATATTTGACTAAATTGTCTTCCCCACTAGTGTCCTATGTGACCAATGCCAACGGTGAGGCTTTTCCTGTGTTAGGGTCAGGGTCAATGCGTATTACCCCCACTTTAGAACTTCATAATGTATTATATGTGCCTGATTTATCTCATCACTTGATATCTGTCCCACAATTGAACACTGAGTCTAAATGCTCTGTAACCTTTTATCCTATGTATGTGATTTTTCAGGATCTTCTCACCAGGGAGATAGTCGGTCGGGGGTATCTGAGGGGCAGGTTGTTCCATCTGGATCAGACATATGCAGGAGAGAAACCAGGGGTACCGTCCCGAGCCGCTTTGACTTCGAATTCTGATAAGCTAAGTGAAATTTGGTTGTGGCATCACCGTTTAGGGCATCCATCTTTTAGTCTTATGAAGAAGACCATGCCTACTCTGTTTATTGGTGTGGATGAGTCAGTTTTATGTTGTGAAACATGTGTTTTGGCCAAGAGTCATCGTGCTACTTATTCTCCTAATGTTTCTAATAAAAGTGTTATTCCTTTTGAGTTGATTCATTCTGATGTTTGGGGACCTTCTAAAGAGCCTACTGTATCGGGTATGCGATACTTTGTGTCGTTTATTGATGATTGTACGAGATTGTCATGGGTTGCTCTTCTTAAAACCAAAGATGAAGTCTTTCCTGCTTTTCAAACATTTCGTAATCTTGTTCAAACACAATATCATAGCACCATTAAAGTCCTTCGTTCTGACAATGGGGGGGGGGGGGAGTATGTTAACCATGTGTTCGAAGAATTCTTTAAAAACCATGGGATTGTTCACCAAACCACGTGTCCACAAACACCAGAGCAGAATGGAGTGTCCGAACGAAAAAACCGACATTTACTTGATATGGCTCGTGCCCTTCTTTTTAGTGCTCATATGCCTAAGTATCTTTGGGGCGATGCTATACATGCTTCCTTTCATCTTATCAATCGTCTTCCATCCAGTGTCCTTCAGGGAAAAATTCCATTTGAGGTTCTCGCCTCTCATGTCTCCTTACCATCATTTCATAATCTTCCTGCTCGTGTATTTGGTTGTGTTGCTTTTATCCATATCCCCAAAAATCAACGGTCTAAGTTGGATGCCCGGGCTCTTAAGTGTGTGTTTGTTGGCTACGAAGGCTATCAGAAGGGGTACAAGTGCTATCATCCACCAACCAGAAGGTATTATGACACTATGGATGTTACTTTCTTTGAAGACATGAGTTATTTCTCCTCTTCCGATACAGCTCTTCAGGGGGAGAATTCATATTTTGAAGAGCTATATCATAGAGAGGGGGAGGAATCAGGAGAAGGAGAAGGAGAAGCCACACAGCCAGGAGGTATTTTGAGTGATCCGGTTGAGACTATTAGCTTGCCAACCCCAGCAGCAGAAGGATCCATTTCCATCCCTCAGAATGAGGTTGAAGACACAACTGCCCCTCTAGTCATCGCTTCTACCCCTGACCCACAGCTTCCTGGTATTGAAGATCACCCATCTGAGGTATGCCCATCCACTGATACTAGTAGTAGTAAGTCTAATTTTGAGGAATATGTGTTACCACATAGGACCACTCGAGGTCAATCAGCCAAAAGATATGAACCTATTCTTACTGCCAAATCAAAATACCCAGTAGCCAACTATATGTCCACTAGGAGATTGTCTAAGTCATATGAATCATTTGTGAATCAAATATCTGCTGTATCAGTACCTAACAAAGTGCAGGATGCGTTGGGGGATCCAAAATGGAGGAAGGCTATGAATGAAGAGATGGAGGCGTTGCAGAAGAACAATACTTGGCAACTTGTGCCTCCACCATAAGGCAAGAAGGCTGTAGGCTGTCGTTGGGTGTTTACCGTGAAGCATAATACAGATAGATTAGTGAATCGATATAAAGCACGGCTTGCAGCAAAAGGATTTACTCAGACATATGGTATAGACTATGATGAAACTTTTGCTCCTGTTGCCAAGATGAATATTATTAGGGTTCTGCTCTCGTTCGCTGCTAGTTTAAATTGGCCACTCCGACAGTTTGATGTCAAGAATGCATTTCTTCATGGAGAGTTAGCCGAGGAAGTGTACATGAGCCTTCCACCAGGGTATGTAGTTGCTTCCCCTGGTGAGTTTGTATGCAAATTGAGAAAATCTCTGTATGGTCTCAAACAGTCACCTCGTGCTTGGTTTGGAAGATTTTCACAATTCATGCGGAAGGTTGGTTATAGGCAGAGCAACTCAAACTATACCTTGTTTCTCAAGCATTAACAAGGGAAGGTAACAGCTCTAATTATTTATGTGGATGATATGGTAATCACTGGTAATGATACTGTTGAGATGGATAGACTGCAGAGACAGCTAGCCTCTGAGTTTGAGATGAAGGACTTGGGTGAGCTAAAGTACTTCCTAGGAATTGAGGTAGCCAGGGGGAGAGAAGGAATCTATCTGTGCCAGAGGAAGTATGTTCTTGACTTGCTGACAGAGACAGGTTTGTTGGATTGCAGACCTATTGACACTCCTATTGAGCAGAACCATTGTTTAGCTGAGTATCCAGATCAGGTACCTACTGATCGAGCTCACTATCAGAGGTTAGTGGGGCGCTTGATTTATTTGGCTCATACTAGACTAGACGTTGCATATGCAGTAAGTGTGGTGAGTCAGTTCATGCATAATCCAAGTGAGAGTCACATGGATGCTGTTATGCGAATTCTGAAGTACTTGAAGTCAGCTCCAGGAAGAGGAGTACTGTTTACTAAACACAACAACATTCTTGAGGTTTGTGGCTTCACAGATGCAGATTGGGCTGGAAATATCACAGACAGAAGGTCGACATCAGGTTACTTCACTTTTGTGGGAGGTAATTTGGTTACATGGAAGAGTAAGAAACAGAAAGTATTGGCACGTTCTAGTGTTGAAGCTGAGTATAGAGATATGGCTCATGGAGTGTGTGAATTGTTGTGGCTGAGAAATCTGTTACATGATCTGGGTTTCAAACTCAAAAATTCCATGCAGTTGTATTGTGACAACAAGGCAGCTATTGACATATCACAGAATCCCGTACAGCATGATCGTACTAAACATGTGGAAGTTGATCGTCACTTTATAAAGGAGAAACTAGATGCTAAAATTATTAGCTTTCCTTTTGTTCCAACTGAAGAGCAACTTGCAGATGTACTTACCAAAGGAGTTTCCAGGAAGGCGTTTTATGACTCACTAAGCAAGTTGGGCATGGTTGATGTATATGCGCCAACTTGAGGGGAGTGTTAGTTGTTAGTGTGAGTCTTTATTCCCTATTAGGAATAGATTACAAGGGAATATATCATTGTAATTACTTACCTTGTATGTGTTTTGTAGTACATTGTAGTACGATTGTAACCCGTTTATATACACCACAAAATGGGTGCAATCATATACAAGAAAATTCATTCTCTCAATACTATTTTGTTTGACTGTAATGATTTAATAAAAAAAATTTAATGAAATTGAAGATAGAAGAGCACAATTGCTCCCTATCTCCCCTTTATTTCAAAACAAAAAATACAATATATGAGAGGGGGGAAATGGGAGACGAAAAACCTCACCTCTAAAAAACAACACCGAAAACCAAAGCTAACTCAAATACCAACTAACAAAAATAAAAATTGGGAAGATCCAAATAATCTCTATTACACAATGATGAAACAAAATTAGGAGGCAAATCCCACCAAATCAAACCTGCCAAAGAAAGACCAAAATTTGCAAAAGTATCTGCAACCTGGTTTCTTTCTCAAAAAATGTGTGAGGAGTGGAAATGTATTTGAGAGATACGGTGCAAAAAATTCCCCCACTCAACATGCAATTACCAAGGCACCAAATGAGGAGATTTGAGGAAATTTAGAAGAATCCACTTCTAACCACACATGTTTCCACAATTGGAGGTTGCATGACTCTCTCTAGAATTTTCATCCCTTCCCATTCCATTGAGAGTCAACTAGCAGTATACCCTCCATTCTCACTCACATCCATCTGCTTCACTCCCTATCTACCTCCATCCCCAACCACAATCCTTTATTCCTTTACACCTTTTTGTGGTGATTTTGCTAGCTATGTCCAGATATTACACCCTCTAGTGGTGATTGTGCTGGCTATGTCCAGATTTAGAGAACTTTGTTCCTCCTTTTACTTCGTTCTTCTTGTATTTTTATTTTTGTCAATTATCTATGAAATTCTTCAGATCTGAGATCAACCCCCATAACTCATCCTACCCAATATTGGATATCGCATACCAACTTCCCTCCCTCTACCACTGACTTCCATGGAGGTTCTCATGGCTACCTCTATAAAGTGAAAAACATTTACCTAGAGGAGTATGGGTACTCACACATGGGTGTTTCTGTGATGACCTGGATTTTCGTTATGTAATTTTGGTAATTAATAATGGACTAGTTGTACGAATAATTGTTATTATGCTTTATTCGTAGGTTTTATGTGGAGTGGAATGATTTTCATACGTATAAATAATTGAATTTCACAGTTTAGGGGTCGTGTGAAGTTTGACTTTTTATATGTTGGGATTCTCAGAAAATTTCCTTCACGAAAGTTGTAGAGCGCGTCGATACGAGTTCGTGGACACGCGGAACGCGTAAATCGGAGTTCGTATGAGGAAGTTATGGCTATGGGAAGAAGTTTCCATTTTGGTATTTATAGCAAAAATAAAAAAAAAATATATTCATTTCCTCATTTCCGTTTCCGGAAATAAGTTTTTCTCTCTCTCTTCTCTCTCGTCCGCTCCCTCGGTATCAAAGTTTTCCGCCTGACCCGACCCGAACCCGGCCGATCCGACCCGACTTTTCCGGCCGACTGCGGTGGTCTCCGGCCGTGAAACTTGGCCAGACAGGATCGTCTCCGCCGTCTGGTCGTCCCTCTGGTGCTCTCTATCGACGATTCTTCTCCACGGCGGCGCTGCAAGGTGGTGCAGCCTTGTGTTTTCGGACCCGGCCGGAAAACACAACTCCGGCGACCTCGTGGCTTCAGGCTTCTTGGGTTGAGTTCAGAACAAGCTCCTTGGTCGATCCTTGGTGTTTGTTTCGACCGGTTTACGTGAAAATTCGATCAACTCAGATTGGATTACTATTCACAGCTTGTGAGGTAGTTTTCGATCCCTTAAGCTTGTTATATGACTTCGATCCAGTTATGAAAGTTCACAAGCATGCTTAGATGAAGCTTTTTGATGTTGGGAGTTTTGTGAGATTTTGAGTTTTGGCCGGCGGCGGTGCACCACCGTCTGTGGTGGCGTTCCGGCGGCGTTCCGGCCACTTAAGGAACTTTTTCTGGTATTATATGTCCTCTACTCGTCGATACGAGCGTTTCGATATATAATATGCAGATTTTGGAGTTCGTATGGATTTGTTATGATTTTTACCGTTTCATATCGGTGAATTTATTCAATCCGTGAAGATACGAGCGTCCGATCGACTTGTGGTTTGGTCACATCGATCATGGACGTATTCCGAAGACTTTGGGAGGTCTCGGATGTGGTTTTGCCTCGATTGGCACCACTTTGGGGTTTTTAGTTCAAAAACAGGGGTTTCGAACTTAAAACAAATATGAATCATTACTAAGTTGGAAACCATATGTGATTAGGTACTTGACGAAGTATTCAGACGAGTGGTTGGTGATAGTTTTGGTTCGGTTCTGTATTGAAGACGCAGCAGGAACCCGAGGTGAGTAAATCTCACAAGGACCTTTATGAACATAAGTACCATTATTGTTTTGGCGTTAATTATTTAACTGCAAACTATAGTTGGTATTAGTAGGCATTCCTGAGCGAATGACTACATATATATATTTAGATGAAATATATATATCCTTGTGAATGATTGTGATGAATAATAATATGCATGATGGTGTTCATATTATTGTTAAATGCAACTTTTCAGGAAACGATATTATAGAAAAGATGTTTCTATTGTTTGAAAAGTATTGAGCATTGATGTTACATTTTGAGTCAAGCGTGACTCATTTTAGATGTATTGGTCTTTGTACCAAGGGTCACAGATGGTGAGTAAGAATTAGGAAAGCCGAAGCTAGGTGCTTGTAACGTTTTTAGGTCAGATGCGACTTACTTAACGTTGACCTTAAGACCAGATAGGGTCTAAGAAGATCTTACGTCACAGATGGTGATAGATCATAGATAGTAACAGGTTGTAGATGGTAACCTTGATGTTTGACTTCATGACTAGACGGAGTCTGAAGATCATGAGTCACAGATGGTGATCAATGGTTGAGCTGAGACCAGATGGGGTCTAATGCTTATAGGTCACAGATGGTGACAGGTTGCAGATGGCGACCTTGATGTTGATTTCCTGACTAGACGGAGTCTAAAATCATATGTCTCAGATGGTGACAGATCACAGATGGTGATAGATCACAGATGGTGATCAAGGCAGGAAATAGGTAATCACGTTCTGGTTAGGACGAGTGATTACAATTTCAATAGGGTTCTAGTTTATCTGCCATGATAGCTTATGGGAGTAACAGTCGAGGTTGCTTGAGACTCATAGGTTCGCGGCTTAAAGGAGAGTTCAGATGGCATTCTTCTTTAATTGTCTAGATGAGACTTGAATTGCTACTTGATGGTTAAGTTAGCAAATAGGACATGGTCATAGTGGTGACTCATGTTGTCCTTTCTATGGAAAGGATATGAAACGTTAGAAGGATTCATGGCTGCATGTTTCCTTAAGTAGATTGATGTGAGTTGTTGATTGATGTTCATGAGTTACTCATACGAGCTTGAAGAAGCTTACCGGGTTTGTTGTTTGGCAACCCCGGTGCACCATTGTAAATGGTGTAGGGGCTAATCCTGCAGGTCAGGAAAATCGTGGCTGAAGCTGAAGGAGCTTGTTGGCAGCAGAACGGGTAGGAAGCAATTTTTGTTGGCTTTGCCAATATATGACTTCCGCTATGCAGTAAGGCTCTGAGGAGCATTTACGTTTTATTGTGATGACAATTAAATTCGTAAATTTGTATAATATATAACTCTGTGGAACGAGTGTATGTTATCTTGGATGATTCAGTGTATCAGTAAGTACTTGTTTTAAGGGAAAGATGTTCCAGGTATTTGTATTGATGACTGAATATTCACGCATGTATAATTATGGGATTATATATATCGATTTTTATTTTGTAAAAATCAGGGGCGTGACAGTTTCACCCCCTATTCACCATTGTAATTTTTCTTTGCTGCCAACTTTTTTCACCTTTTGGTGGCTGCAATTCCTTCCTGGATCATTGGGCTCTGGTGGAGACGAGAAGGTTAGTCTGAGGTGTTGGTTCTCCTTCCGTATCAACGCGTATTTTAGGTATGATTAGATATGATTTATGGGGTTCTATTGGCATCGGTTTCACAGATTATATCCCTCAAATTTGGGTCTTCTGGCTAAATCTTGGTCGGTAATAGTGCGGCAGTTCATGGTTGTGCAATATTGCTGGGGTGGTGGCAACAGTGGTTTAGATTTAGGATATTTTCTTTTTAATTTTTAGGGTTGCTCTCTTTTGTCCTGATCCATGTGGTATTAGGTTAGAGATGTACATATTCAAGTTTATCTTTTATTTTGGTGCTTTGGGCTCCCTCATTGGGTTTATCCCTTTGGGCATATTAATGAAGTATTATTATTTAGACCCAAAAAAAAAAAACCACACATGTGTCTAATCACAAACCCAAGTTATTTCAATTGCTTTAATCACCGCCATTATTTCTGCTGCCCCTGAACTTGGAATATCAAATTAGAAGAAAAAAAACTAAGAAAAATACCTTGATAATCCCAAAATACACCACCATAACCAACTTGACCCGATGCACTTTTCCAAGTTCCATTAGTGTTCATTTTTACCCATCCAATTAAAGGAGGAAACCAATTCACTTCAAAAATTTGTGGAGCACATCTAGGCTTGCAAGAGACCCTTAAGCTCATGCACGCTAATACTAGTAATGATTTGGTAATGAAGAATGAAGTTATTATGTTGGGAGTAGAATTTCATGAGTTGTTCTGCTCGATACTAAGAAAAATGTCTAACCTTAAAGAAACCAATTGTCGAACACTGCAAATATATATACATACATGTTGGGAAAACTTCTAATGAAGACTTTATAATAAGGGCCAAGTGAGGACTTTTGAATGAACAGTTGGATGGCATGCATGTTGAGATTTTAAAATATCAACTAAAGTTTAAAACAGTCATTCAACCGCTCATTAAAAAGTCCTCACTTAGTCTTTATTATAAGATATTCATTAAAAGCTCACCCCATATATGCTATGTCAAAATATCAAAAATTATAAATCCGCACACTAGAATAGATCTGGTACACATGGATGGATCATCTTCTAAATGTCCTAGATGAGTCACCTTCTTTTATACCAAAAAAAAAAAAGCATCCTTCTTGTGACACGAAAATGAAAGAAAACAACTTTTTGCTAGCTTGAAATTTACTTGTCTAAATGCGTTGCTAAAGCACATAATTTCTAGCTCTTTTGGGTTTCTTTGCATGATTGATAAAAAGAGACGACCAAAAGTTTCTTCAATGGTTTTTTTTAATAAAGGGCTGGTACAGCTGCCCTCAAGCCTTGATTAATGAAACTATTGAATACAAGGGGGGGGGGGACATTAAGCCTAAACCCCTGATTACAATAAGCATCTAGAGAACGTCCTAAAATACTATCATGCGTCTCTACCAAATAACTGCATTCAACTAGGCAGCAACTAGCAAAGAGCGCTCTATTGGCGACTCTATTTGTTTTGACATAGCAATGACATAACAGAAAGATAACTTGATCGATATAACCTGATTACAACTTAACATAATTACCATACGCACAACTTTCCTACTATGTTGCCGCCGGGAGGATTAATCCGACGACACTTAGTCTCACCTTGACACTAGAGCAGACAAGGCACTTTGAGTGCACACACAGGCAAAAAGCCTGACTAGCCCTACACAATAAACGTTGAGACTTTAATGCGCAAAACAATTAAATAAACTAAAACAGTAAAAACAGTAAAAGAAATAACAGCTTAGGCGTGGCCCACAAAGTGAGCCCAAAATGGGCCCACTAGCAAAATCCAAGCCCAAAAGGCCACACCAACCACACCAACAGAGAGCCCAGCCTCCCCGGCCCAAAACAATAGTTGCGTTGCCCCTCCACCAAGACTGCCTTCCCACCACCGGCGTTGGGCCACCTTCACGCCTCCAACCAACAGCAGACGACTGCAAGCATCTCAGACCACCCAACACCAGTCGGTACCTGGAACTTCTGCAATTGGATCCGTATCGATCGTATCAATAGGCCATCAATCCCAACCAAACTTCGATCTGCTCGAATCCGGTCGATCGACCTTAGACCGCCAATAAACGTTGCTCCCACCCAGTAGAAGCTTATTCCATCTCTGATCCCAGCTCGCTTCCCCGACTCAGCCATTCCTTTCGACACAGAGTGAAACAAAACACCTTTTGATCCAAACCTTCGAGCTTGAGACCCAGCCCTGAAACAAATCACATGTTCGGTCTCACCCACTATGCGCCGGCTAGGCCAGAGGCCATCGCCGGTGTCGAGGTGCGGCCGGACAGGTACTGGTGTAGATAACGGCGTCCTCTAGGGTTTTCCGAGAGAGAGAGAGAAAGAGCCTAATTTCCTGTTTTTGAGTAAACCTTCAATGGTTAAGTAAACACAAATATATCTAAAAATGCTAAAATTTGTAACCCTTTGATTTGGAGCTCCATGTCTATTTGAAACCCGTAACAGATAGTTTCACATATAGAATTAGATGGTACAAATAAAAAACGACTATGTAGTAAAATAAAGAGATTTATTTGTTTTATTTAAAAACATCATTTGTAACCTCAAAATCTCAAACATGAACTTAAAGTCTTATAGGAAAGCATTGTTTTACTTGTATTTTCATTAAGTGTGTGTGTGTGTTTATATATATATATATATATATATATATATAGAGCGATGCCTCGCTCTGAAATTTCAGAGCGAGGTTAGGGTTTATGGTCACTTTTCGGTCGCATTTCTACATTTCGACCGTTCAATTTTTAACTACTAATGTATAGATCATCTCTGCAAAATTTCAACTAAATTAATGGTCGTTAAGTTTTGGGGCTTGTTGTCCATAGACTCTTCTTCTTCTTTTTCTTTTTCTTCATGTTCTTGTAGTTCAAGCTTTGGGCTTTCTGGTTGAAGGCGACATGAGTCACAGGACCAGAGAGAGAGAAAGAGAGGGAGGGGGGAGTAAAGGGTAAATTGGTCATTTTAAATTTAAAATTGCCCCCTGACAATCTCCGTAACGAAGCTAACGGACATATGTACCAATCCTCAGTCGGGCAAAGAACTTCAGGTACCGTATTGATATTCTTTCAAGTTCAGGTACCAAAAGTTATGAGGAGGAAAAATTCAGGTACCGTACATACTATTTTCCCTTATTATAATTCCTACTCAATTCTCATTTTGCAACCCTCTCCCTCACTGCTTGGCTAAATCCAGGGACAATTTCATCCAGCATTTTGAATGAGAGGCACGTGCTACCCTTTCGAAGATTGAAGAGAAAACAAAGGCATCAATGATTAAGGAAGATTAGCCCTTCACTATCAACAAAGTTACACAGATCTCACATTCATTGGCTCTGGCGTTAGAAGACTAGAGAAACGCACTTAGCCTCCATACTTCTGTGTAAAGAGCGCTTTAGGCCTACTAAACTTACACACTAATACAAATACGAGACGTTACCTTTCCATTATCAGCCATCACAAAACCAACACGTAGTTCTCTACGTAGTCACATAAGAATCAGAGACATTTGAGAAATTAATTTTAAATTTTAATTCCCATTCCTACAGTTGGTGGACTGTAGAAGAAGTTGGGGAGGAAAGTTCTGACCCGACACAACACGGAGTTTCACTTTCACTCCTTCTCCTACAACCTCGCCGGAGAACCCGACCTTCCCTTCATCTGTATTAGTCTCTTATCTCAATTTTCTTCACATAAAGTCTAACTTCCAACTCTTATTCTCATCTGGGTCTTCTTCTTTTCCTTCTCTGGTCCAACATTTCTTATCCAAAACGCAATTTTAATGATTCCTGTTGGTGCTTTTTTTCCGGTTTTGCTTCTAGTCATTATATCAATATAGAGACCTGTGTTGAACTCTGATTCAATTTAAACTTTCATTTCTGGGTTTGTTTCCTTTTGTTCTCTGGTCCAATAGTTCTGATCAAAATCGAATCTTTAATGATTCTTATTGGTGCTTTCTGGGTTTTTGCTTCTAGCCGTTGTACAAACATATCTGTCTAAAATTGATGTCTGTGCTTGATAAAGAGATATCAAGCAGTGGTAGAGATTGTGGGGACGATGATGGTAATGAGGACGAGGATGAAAATGGTGGTGGGGTCAATGGCAGATGTAGATGCAGAGCCAAGGATGCAAAGAAGCAGAGTAGTGGAATTAGGTTTTCAAGAAATTTGGGAAAGGCCAAACAGGTGGTCCTGTCTCCATTCACAAAAGCCAAGAAGCAATTACCCAGAAGAAACAGGACTGCTGGTTCTTCTTCTTCTTGTTCACCGTTTTCTTCAGGTAAGAGGCTTGGAGTTAGTGGAGGTAATCAAGGCTGTTACTTATGTTTCATGCAACCATTAACTGTGGATTCATCTGCTGAGTCTCCGTCCAGCGATCCGAATAGCCCGAATTTTACTTATGGGAAGTTGAGGAGTTTAATTGAAAAGAATGATTTCTATTCTAGAGAGTGCAATTACCATTTGGATTTTGATCCTAAATCGCCATGCTAGAGATTGAAGGATATTGTTGTTGATTTGCACAATGGATAATGCTGTTGTTGTTCTTGTTGTGTGGAAGTGATCCTTACAGGATTTTCCCAAGAGCAAATGGAAGAGGTTGTAGAACTTGCATTTATAAGAAAAAGAGTCATTCTTTTGAAGTAGAATATGAAGATTTTTGCGGCGTTTTGGTTGTCTTGTGTTTCAGTGTGAGAATGAGAGTCTGAGACAATGCTGGTGATAGATGTTCAGTCATTTAGTGCAGGTCAGTTTCAAGAATGTATGCTAAACAAGCCTTGGACAATGGATGGGAAACCAAGATCTCCATTCTTCATTTTGGGAATTCAGATACCATATTTTTATTGTCATACTATGCTTCAGAAATCTGAGCCTGTCATATGACTCAATGTCTATGGAAAACCGTTTGCATTGTGACATTTTTCAGTAAAAATATGCAGTATTACATTGCTTAGTGGAGAAGTTGAAGTGTTTGTTTGATGTACCTCTGATGAATACTACATTGAACAACTGTAGGAGTGGAAGAGGTTGAAACCTTTGTATTCTTTCAATTTATGAATTCATTCATACCTTTTGGTTTATGTGGTATTGTTTTGTGATGTTCTGTGGCTAAGTTCAAAACTTTCTCCAAGTGTGTTTGGGGGTGAACTAGGATTTACATATGAAAAGACTACTTTGATCACTTGTAGGAGTGCAAGACAGTTAAAAAAATTTCAATCTTTCGAATTTGTAAATTCATTGGCACCTAGTTACATGCAGTATTCTTTTCTGATATTGTGTGGAGAATAGAGTTTAAAACTTTCTCAATCGAATTAATGAGCAAAGTTCCTCATAGAGGCATCTTGGATAAGATGTTGCAGTCATCCTAATTATCATCTACGGTATGCATTTTTCTGACTTTACTTTCTTTTATATTCCTCGGATCCTGTGAGTGCATCTCTTCTGTACTGCAATGATGAAGAGTGGAGCTGAATCTTTTCGACTATATCTACATTTCCTTTTCTATACGCTTCTCTAAACACTTAACTGGTTCTTAGCATAAACTTGAATCAAGCAGCTGCTTATTGTTTGGACAGGAAACTATTTTAGGCTCTTAGTTATGTTCTTTGATAAACCACTATCTTAATATATCTACTTGTCAAGTAATCTTTAGATTTATATTCATACTTCTATGAAAAATCTCCTGGTGAATGTACAGAATTGTAAATTTGCTCCAATGAGGACTTTTTTCTAGAAATATCTGGCTTTACTTCTTTATAGGCGTTTGGTCCTCTGAATGGACTTCATCAATTCAGATTTAAACTGCAAAAATGAGGTGGTGAGCTGGAACTCTTTTGAAATGTCATGTTTTTTCATGCTTCTTCAAACACCTAAATGATTTGGAACCTAAAGTTAAGTCAGGCAGTTAAGCAGTGGAGTAAGTTTTGAAAAAAGAAAAGAAAAGAAAGAAACACTGGTCTTTGCTCTTTCCACACGTCAAGTTTTGGATCATTCGGTTTTGTATTGAAGATGCATATGTTTATGGTTTTGTTATCTCCCAAGTGATAGACTGGATTGCGATTTTGCTCTCAGAAAGGGTTTTGAATTGTAAAATCTTTGCAAGAGTGTCTGAAAATATCATCTTACATCATCTCTTAAAGCATATTGAAGTTTGGAGGATTTATCTTTTTAATCAATTCCAGTAACAGGGCCATCTTTTTAAGTAATACCTCTTCTTGACTTCTCCAATGCTATATGCTTATTAGAATTCCTCACATAGAAGATCTTTCTTGTGAATTAGACCCTTAAGTGAGATTCAGATACGAATTATCCTAGCTAGACTGATATTATGGATGTATTGGCTTCCAGCTTATGAGTACATTTTCCTTGGTGCATCACTAGGTTGGCAATCCATGGAAACTAGACTTATTTTTATTTCTGGTAGGTAATTCATAGTTCACAGGCATGATTTCATTCTGGTTAGATTGCTAGGCAAAGCCGAGCAGTTGTGTTTAACGGTGACATATTTCAATGGCTAGCTTCTCATTCTGTTGCACTCTATGGAGATTGAAAACCATTGTGAGAGATATAAAAGCGTTTACCTTCTCTTTCAAGCTCATGATTCGTGAATTGAATGTCTGGCCATGATTTTCGTGAGAGTAGGAGTTGGGAGAGGCCTCCCCTGAATGTCCTTCATGCTTTAAACTTTTAGTTCTTTAGGTCATGTTTCCTGGAGGTTTCCCTTGTAGTTGTATGTATTGTTTCTTATCAAACTATAAAGAAGAGAAACCAAATTGCTGCTTTGTTGCAAAAACAATTTTAGATTACTGAAAAGCATACGTAGCGAGCTTCAAGAAAATATCTGTGTGATTATGTCAAACCCAATACACTAAAATACAGATGACAAGTAGGAGCGATACTAAAATCATGGAACGTGCCCAGCATGGAATGAGTGATGGTGAAATTTATTGCATCATGGATGAAAATTTGTTCCCTTCTTAGTTGTAAGCAACTTTGAAATTATAGATTCTATCCCAGGTGACACATCCATGAATATACGGGAATGTTACATAAGAATGTTACTGTAGAACATGCAATCCCTGTTGCTTCATGAACCGGTATAATATTGAATAATCGGAGATGTTATTAACCTAGGTAAGCGGTTTTCACCTTACTGAAAGATGATGCAGTCAATAATGTGATTATTGAATAGGTCAGCAATGTGATCATTAGTACATCTTTACGCTATTATCGACAGCGAATATATGATCGAATACTCTGTGAAAACGAGAGGCGAACATACTCCCATCTTTGAGACCTTCGGTCTCAAGCAAACTGTAGATGCAGTGGAGTTGCTTTGTTATAAAGTTCATAGTACCCTCCAACTGAAAACGAGGCGCTGAATGTGATGCCATCCATATCAATTTTCAGCCAAGTCATTGACTGGTTCTGCGGAAAAGAGTTGCTCGTAATTGACCATCACAGTCTAGGATAAGATCATAAGATACTTCTAATAAAAATAAAAGGGGGAGGGGGCGGGGGGATAAAAAAAAAGGCAAAAATCCTAGGTGCAAGGTATGGGCCAAATAGAGTAGTACGCGTTCTATGCCCTTTACTAGGAGATCTGACCCTTAAAACATGGGATCTGCGTCATCTGACCAGCCAACACCAGACTGAGAAAATCTGATATACACAGCAAACAGGATTGGGTTCCCCCCCCCCACGTGACCCCCATAAGTTATCTTACACCTTCTTTTGTTGGTATCCTTCAAAAAACAAAGAGGCATGGTCTTCATCATTCCCCAACGCTTGTGTCTCACAGTCCCCCCTCTGTGACCCAGTTTCCCCATTAGTTTAATCTCTAAAGTAAAACCATGATTAGCTTACCCACTTCCATTTTTTTATATTGTGTTGGGTTTACACACCCATCAAGATCTTGCTATATAGGGAAAGGAGCAGGAGCCCAATCGGAGCCAACCCACTTGTCCCTTCCAGCTACATCTCCCTTTGGATCCATTTCTTGGATGTCGTTGGGTGGACCCAGTTGGGAATTTTGCTTTCTAAATTTGGATTATCCTTCATTATTTAATAGCAAAGGCGGTTCCTTCAAACACTGGTAAGTACTGAAAGCTCGGGTGTGAGCAGAGACAGAGGAGACGGTGATCGAGATTAGTGGGGGCTCTGTTTTGAAGTTTGAGACTTTGGAGGAGGACCCATCTTTGCATTTTTAGCTACGACCAAGTTTTGCTGTATCAGTCTCTATAAGTGAAGGTCACTTTTGCATCTGAGAGCTACTGAAGTTTTCTGCTTACTGCAGCTCAAAAAGGTTGGTCTGCCTTCATTTCTTTGCTCATCAATTTTTCTTTTTGAAAGTTCTGTTCTTTTTTTATGCCAAGTTGTTATTCTTGTTATACTTGCTAGTTGTTTTAACCTCAGCAGCTTTTCTTCTCTGGGATTCCATTGATGAACTAATTGATTCGTTATTAGCTGTGTAAGAATCAGAGTAACTAGGATTTTTTTCTTCTTCCCAGGCTTCAGTTAAGTTTCTGACTCCATGTTCATGTTGTTCAATTGCTTTCTGTCAATAGTGGTGAACAGGCCAAGGATCCCTAAATTTGAGTGCCCATATGTCTGTCTTTCGATCTTTTAAACCTTTGATCACGAGTTATGCAAGTCAGAGTTGCCAAGTGGGCAAGCTGTAGTTTGGTGGAGTTAGTTGAGAAATTGTTGTCAGTTTAGTTAGTGGTTGTGTTACTGACTTGTGAGTAGTCACAAGTGAGATAAAGCAATAATCATTTCTGGAGAAGTTTTAGTGATTTTGGTAGCCTGTAAGATTGTTATTCCTTGAAGAGAACGGATTCTAGAGCTTCGTCCAGGAAAAAGTTTCGATTCGTTTCTGTATTAGTGTTATGCTAATTGGTGTCGTTCAAGAGCTTTTCATTGTAATTGTTATGTGAGTTTTCCTCACTGCAGGAGTTTTACATTAAGCTTTATGGATATTGACATTATAAGAATCATGAAATTCGCAAAACTGTCGCTGCCTCTACTCCTGATTCTTACTTTTAGTACTATGATGATTGCAGTGGTACGTAATAGTTATGAGCAAACTAATATCAAACATCAGTCAGTAGCCGATGTTTTATGGAATTAATTCTAGTGATGTTTTCCTTTAGTTTGATTATTGGTACTTTTGTTTCCGCTGTGCAGTTTATGTGAGAATGTCGTCTTCAAGACCCAGTCACTCATCCAGCAATTCAGGGAGATCAAGGCACACTGCTAGAGTTATTGCTCAGACAACTGTAGATGCAAAGCTTCATGCAGATTTTGAGGAGTCGGGCAGTTCCTTTGACTACTCGAGCTCAGTGCGTGTTAGCAGTTCAGTTGCTGGGGATCAACAACCTAGGTCTGACAAAGTGACCACTGCTTATCTCCATCACATACAGAAAGGGAAGTTGATCCAGCCATTTGGCTGCTTGCTAGCCTTAGATGACAAAACTTTCAGGGTCATTGCATACAGTGAGAATGCCCCTGAAATGCTGACTATGGTTAGTCATGCCGTCCCAAGTGTTGGGGACCACCCAGTTCTTGGCATAGGAACAGATGTGAGAACAATTTTCACAGGCCCTAGTGCCTCTGCATTGCATAAGGCCCTCGGGTTCGGGGAGGTTTCTCTCTTAAATCCCATCTTAGTCCATTGCAAGTCATCTGGAAAGCCTTTCTATGCTATAGTCCACCGGGTAACAGGTAGCCTGGTCATTGATTTTGAACCGGTGAAGCCTTATGAAGTCCCCATGACTGCTGCTGGAGCTCTGCAATCATACAAACTTGCAGCCAAAGCAATTGCACGATTGCAGTCTTTGCCTAGTGGGAGCCTGGAGAGGCTTTGTGATACAATGGTTCAAGAGGTTTTTGAGCTCACTGGTTATGACAGGGTGATGGCCTATAAATTTCATGATGATGATCATGGGGAAGTTATTGCAGAGCTTACGAAGCCTGGCCTGGAGCCATATCTGGGTTTGCATTATCCATCCACTGATATACCTCAAGCTTCACGGTTCCTGTTTATGAAGAATAAGGTCCGTATGATTGTTGACTGTCGTGCTAAAAATGTCAAGGTCCTTCAAGATGAGAAGCTTCCTTTGGATCTAACATTGTGTGGTTCAACCCTCAGAGCCCCACATAGTTGCCATTTGCAATATATGGAGAACATGAATTCCATTGCTTCTCTTGTTATGGCAGTAGTGGTCAATGAAGGGGAAGGGGATGATGAGGTTGCCGGTCCTGATGCTGCGCAGACTCAAAAGAGAAAGAGACTGTGGGGTTTAGTAGTATGTCATAACACAACTCCAAGGTTTGTCCCTTTCCCTCTCAGATATGCCTGTGAGTTTCTAGCTCAAGTGTTTGCCATCCATGTGAATAAGGAATTAGAGTTGGAGGATCAGATTATTGAAAAGAACATCCTGCGTACCCAAACGCTGTTGTGTGATATGCTTTTGCGCGATGCTCCTTTGGGTATAGTGTCACAAACCCCTAATATTATGGATCTAGTGAAATGTGATGGGGCTGCCCTGCTATACAAGAACAAGATATGGAGACTTGGATTAACTCCAAGTGACTACCAGATTCAGGACATATCCTTGTGGCTCACTGAGAGCCATATGGATTCCACAGGTTTGAGTACAGATAGCTTGTATGACGCGGGGTTCCCTGGGGCTCTTGCTCTTGGTGATGTAGTGTGTGGAATGGCAGCTGTGAAGATAACTTCCAAGGACACAATTTTTTGGTTCCGATCCCACACTGCTGCAGAAATCCGATGGGGTGGTGCAAAACATGATCCGGATGAGAAGGACGATGGCTGGAAAATGCACCCCAGATCATCATTCAAGGCTTTCCTTGAAGTTGTGAAGACAAGGAGCTTACCTTGGAAGGACTATGAAATGGATGCAATTCATTCTTTGCAGCTTATTCTGAGGAATGCATTCAAGGATGTGGGAACCATGGATGTAAACAACAGTGGAATCCAGATGAGGCTTAGTGACTTGAAAGTTGATGGTATGCAAGAACTGGAAGCAGTGACAGGTGAGATGGTCCGGTTGATTGAAACAGCAACAGTGCCAATTTTGGCAGTTGATGTTGATGGGTCAGTTAATGGGTGGAACACAAAAATTTCCGAGTTAACTGGTCTTCCTGTTGATGAAGCAATTGGAAAGAATTTACTCACACTTGTGGAAGAATCTTCAACTAGCATGGTGGAAAGGATGCTGGAGTTGGCATTGCAAGGTATGTCATGAACCCTGTTTGAAATTTAGGTATCTTAAATGTCAATGCTTACTAGCAATGACCATCTGCATGCATTGGTATTTATAAATGTTCATGTGTGAACCAAGCACACCTGTATATGCCTTGCCATGAGTATCACAGATATCTTCCACACATGAGACAACCCCCTCTCCCTTCGCCCTTCTCCACCCTCTTTCGTGTGGGTGTGAAGAGTGGAAATGGGGACTCATTCACCGATCTTGCAACAGAGATGTTCTTTTTTATTTTTTTGTTGCCCATTGGATCTGCTAAGTTCATTCTTTTTCTTCTGCTTCTGGTAGGCAAAGAGGAACAAAACATCCAATTCGAGATAAAAACACACGGTGATAGGACTGACTTTGGTCCCATCAGGTTAGTTGTGAATGCTTGTGCAAGCAGAGATATTCATGAAAAAGTTGTGGGAGTGTGTTTTGTGGCCCAAGATATCACTGGTCAGAAGACTGTGATGGACAAGTTCACTCGCATTGAAGGTGATTATAAAGCAATTGTACAAAACCCAAGTCCATTGATCCCCCCAATATTTGGCACTGATGAATTTGGCTGGTGTTCTGAGTGGAATCCAGCAATGACTAAGTTAACTGGGTGGAAACGAGAGGAGGTAATGGATAAAATGCTGTTGGGGGAGGTTTTTGGGATCAACATGGCTTGTTGTCCTCTCAAGAATCAAGAAGCTTTTGTGAATCTTGGTGTTGTAATCAATCACGCCATGACTGGTCAGGTGTCTGAAAAGGTTCCTTTTGGTTTCTGGAATCGAGTTGGAAAGTACACTGAATGTTTGTTGTGTGTAAGTAAGAAATTGGACAGTGAGGGTGCAGTCACTGGGGTCTTTTGCTTCTTGCAGCTTGCTAGCCCAGAATTGCAACAAGCACTTCATGTCCAACGTTTATCTGAACAAACCGCTATGAAGAGATTAAAAGCATTAGCTTATATTAAAAGGCAGGTCAGGAATCCTTTATCTGGAATACTATTTTCTCGGAAAATGATCGAGGGTACTGAGTTGGGAGCAGAACAAAAAAAGCTCGTGCATACCAGTGCCCAGTGCCAGCAGCAGCTCAGCAAAATACTTGACGACTCTGATCTTGATAGCATCATTGATGGGTATGACAAAGTCCTGTAGTTGTAGAAAATTATTTTCCTTATGTTAACGCAACTCCCTCAAGAAATTCTTGATTTCCTTGGAGGTTTAGAAGTTTGCATCTTTATCTAGTCCCATGCTACATTAACTGATAGTAATTAGTTTTTCATGGATCAGTTTCTCTGAAACAATTTATAATTTATTATGCGCATTCACCCTTAAATTCATATATCTGAGCATATTCTTTTCTGTAGAAGCTATTTGAGTATTTGATTTCTTTTGTCCAAATGTCCGTAGTGCCAGTGATGTGGTGTGACCTGATTATTTCTTTTTGTTTTCTGACCATTTCACAGCTACTTGGACCTGGAAATGGTTGAGTTCACTTTGCATGAAGTATTGGTTGCCTCTATTAGTCAAGTCATGATTAAGAGCAACGCCAAGAGTATCCCGATTGTCCAAGATGCAAATGAAGAGATCATGACTGAGACAATGTATGGCGATAGTCTTAGGCTTCAACAAGTCTTGGCTGATTTCTTGTCAGTGTCGGTTAATTATATGCCAACCGGAGGCCAGCTTACTGTAGCAGTTAATTTGACAAAAGATCAGCTGGGACAATCTGTTCATCTCGTACATTTGGAACTCAGGTACAGCTTTGAATTCATAGTATTGATGTCTGCTTTAACTCTTACCATTGGTTTCTACTTGCAAACAAACAGTTCTCACCAAAATAACACAAAAATAGAGGGAACTTTTAGTGATCTTTGAAACTTTTTGAGGGACTTCCTTAGCTGTACACTAATCTCAGCTACATAGAGTGAATAAATGATCAAGGCCTAATGAGTAGTACCATAACGTCTAGTAAAGATTGAAGACTATCTGATCCACTGATTTCTTGTATAAATGAGTTGCTTGTTTTACAACTCAAGTGAGTATCACTCATCAAATGCTGAATTGATATGTTGGATCAGGATATCACATGGGGGTAGTGGGATTCCAGAAGGATTACTGAACCAGATGTTTGGAACAGATGGAGACGTATCTGAAGAAGGCATTAGCCTACTCATAAGCAGAAAGCTAGTGAAGCTCATGAATGGAGATGTACAGTACCTCCGGGAAGCAGGAAAGTCAACCTTCATCATATCTGCTGAACTTGCTGCTGCACATAAGATGAGTTCCTAGACATACAATTTTCAATGACATATGACATTACCTTACTGATTCTCAAGTGTACAGCCTACCAGGAATGAGAGTTGAGTGTTGCATCTTTACACATTATGCTGTGTAATTTCCGTTGATCGCTTTTCTTAACAGTTTGCACTAATGTATGCACTATGGACTTATGCACTAATGTATTCACTAATGTATCCTTTTGTTCTTCAAACGTTTTTAGCTTGTCATGCAATAAAAAGAGAAATGGCAAAATATTTTTGCAGTTTGCAAGATTCCATGGATTCATGTATGGATTACAGTTCTGTATTTTGCTGACAAACCATGTTTAGTGTGGGATATGCAAGTTATTAATGTGCGCTTCTATATGTCAAATATGACCAACTATGATTCAATACCACACTAATCTTGCTTAAGCTGTTAAATGGTTCTGAAATGCACGTCGCATGTCAGATTTCACATTCATAATGTTGTTAACAGAGCAAAAAACTCAATAAAAGTGGTACAATATGCATGTAATTATACACATCCATGGGAGATTGATTAAGTACTGACGGATGTCATGCATCAAAATAGGTAAATTTGAATTTGTTGTAAATACTACAATTATGTAGCTGTCTACATAATTATTTTGAGTAAATATGTAATATTCATTAGTTAGAGTTCATTATTTAAATTGAGAAAATTTGATATTGATCACCAAGAAACTTTGATAGTGGTCACCAACTCCGCAAGTAAATTTGGGAGTGATCACCAAGTTACCATGTGAGTGATCACCAAGTTAGTGTGATCCTCAAGTAACTTTATCCCTATTTAAAATAAATTAATGAGAATGAGAAGACACATCTTTTTTCCCAATCTATTTTATTCTTGACTTTCTAGCAAGCAAGTTATCTCTTCCCTCATTTTATAACAGAATTAAACTGAGTAAAATTATTTCTTGCATTTCATGTAAAATGATTATACGCCCCTAGACAACTCTTGCACAAAAATTTCGCATTTTCATCTACAAATAATTGATTCAAACCGACTATATAAGAACAAAAAGTATCAGATGTTCAATTTCGGCTACTCCAAACAGACTTGGGGTCTATGTTAGACATTATGGTGCTTATGGAGTTGGGCTCAACAACTTCTTCCTTTCTTTACAAGGTTTCCCTATTGTGCCCAGGACATTCCATTTTCCAATAATAAAAATTGGGCCTCCATCACCCCGGGTCGAATTATCCAGGCCCGCAAGTCTTAGCTTAGGGTTCGGCCCATATTAACATCCATAGAAGCTGACTCCCACCCACAGAATAGAAAGAATCAGTGAACTTAGAAGAAGAAGAAGAAGAAGAAGACCGGAAACCAACGCCGTCTTCTCTACGCCGTCTTCGATTCTATATAAACCAATCCCAAACCAGGCACCTCCACTACCAAAATCTGAAGGCTTCGATTTCCGATGGAGCTCAAGTCGCTTTCCTTCCCCGCCGACAACCCTCCGCTCTCAGTACTCGCGGCGGCCAAGCTCGCCGGGACTTCGCTCCCCACCGACGCCTCTCTCGCCCCCGATTCTCCTCCGGTTCTTCACTTCTCCGACGGGTAAGCGCTAAACCCTAACCACGACGTGTTCCGTTTGCTTTTCGTCTAGTTTCTGTCCTCAAGGTTTTCAATTTGCGATTTGCTTGGATTTGTAGGCGAAACCTGCGCGGCGTCTCGGCGCTTCTTCGTTATTTCGGTCGTGTTTCGAATCTGTGCGGCGGCGATGCGTTTCAAGATGCTCAGATTGTTGAGTGGCTTGAGTACGCTCCGGTGCTTTCAGTCGGCTCTGCTTTCGAGAACGCCTGCAAGCATTTAGATGAGTATTTGGGAAGCAGAACCTTCTTGGTTGATCATTCGTTTTCGATGGCCGATATCGCAATCTGGTCAGGCCTTGCAGGTTTGTAGCTTTGCTTTTGTTCACTTTAATAGCTAGGACATAGTCTCGAAGGTACATTCTTGATTGGATGATTGATAGGAATACTAGAGATTTGTATGGTTGGTAGTTATAACTCTATGCTTGGCAGGAGCTGGGCTTAGATGGGAGAGTTTGAGGAAGTCAAAGAAGTATGTAAATCTTACTAGGTGGTATGGTTCGATATTGGCGGAACATGGTGATGCATTGAATCAAGTAACAGGTGCGTATGTTGGCAAGAAAGGCTCAGCGAAATCGAAAGAGAACCCGGCCAGTCAGCAGTCGAAGGGAGTAAATGTAGATGTAGTGAAAGCAGGAACCAACAGGGGAACATTCGAGGTGGATCTTCCGGAGGCTGAGGTTGGAAAGGTGAAGTTGAGGTTTGCGCCGGAGCCGAGTGGTTATCTTCACATTGGGCACTCGAAAGCTGCGTTGTTGAATCAGTACTTTGCTCAGCGGTATCAAGGTCAGGTTATTGTGCGGTTTGATGATACAAATCCTGCTAAAGAAAGCAACGAGTTTGTGGATAATCTTCTCAAGGATATTGAGACTTTGGGCATCAAGTATGAGACGGTTACCCATACTTCAAATTACTTCCCTGATTTGATGCAAATGGCCGAGAAGCTGATTAATGAAGGTAAAGCATATGTCGATGATACACCTAGAGAGGAGATGCAAAAACAACGAATGGATGGGATTGAGTCAAAGTGTAGAAACCACAGCATAGATGAAAATTTGAATTTGTGGAAGGAGATGATTGCAGGTTCAGAGAGGGGTCTGCAGTGTTGTGTTAGAGGGAAGCTGGATATGCAGGACCCTAATAAATCACTCAGAGATCCAGTTTATTATCGTTGCAATCCAATGCCACATCATAAGATTGGGTCCAAGTACAAGGTATACCCAACTTATGATTTTGCTTGTCCATTTGTTGATTCCATTGAAGGTATAACTCATGCACTTCGATCCAGTGAGTATCATGATCGCAACGCCCAGTACTATCGGATTCAAGATGATATGGGACTGAGAAGAGTGCATCTGTATGAGTTCAGTAGGTTGAACATGGTCTATACACTCCTCAGCAAGCGCAAGCTGTTGTGGTTTGTTCAAAATGAGAAGGTCAACGGATGGGATGATCCTCGATTTCCAACTGTTCAAGGAATTGTGCGTAGAGGTCTCAAAGTTGAAGCATTGATACAGTTCATTCTTGAGCAGGTCAGGCACTAGTCTGTCATACCATGATTAACAACAGTATTTTGATTTATGTCTATCTCAGTATCTTACAAAACCTTAACTGCTAGATGCCAAGTATATGAACAAAACCATGGTTGGATGACGTAATGGAAAGCACCATTTGGTCATGAAACCTGCCTAATGCTTCCTATGTCCTCTGTTTCATACGTATACTAGTTTATTTTTACAAGTCAGAGACCTTTTAGTTTATCCGAACTTTGAAAGTTGAATTTAGTAACTGATTTTTATATGTTGGTATGATTTAGGGGGCTTCAAAGAATCTGAATCTTATGGAATGGGACAAACTGTGGACAATTAACAAGAAGATTATTGATCCTGTATGCCCAAGACATACTGCCGTCATTGAAGAGGGACGAGTGTTGTTGACCCTCTCTAATGGCCCTCAGAAGCCATTTGTCCGCATAATACCTAGGCATAAGAAGTATGAAGGTGCTGGAGAAAAGGCAACAACATTCACAAGAAGCGTATGGATAGATCGAGCTGATGCAGAGTTGATATCAGTAGACGAGGAAGTGACATTGATGGATTGGGGGAATGCCATTGTTAAGAAGATTGAGAAAGACCAAGACGGAAATCTTGCGCTCACAGGGGTTTTGCATCTTGAAGGATCTGTGAAAACCACCAAATTGAAGCTTACCTGGCTGCCTGAAATAGATGAACTGGTTAAGCTCTCATTGATGGAGTTTGATTATCTGATAACAAAGAAGAAGGTATGTGCCATTCAATAAGTGTGAACTTTTCTACGCCTTGTCATACTATTTATTAGTATATGTCTATATGAACTAAAAAATTCATGAAAATGGTTAATCTGTGGGTTCAGTAATTGTATGCATGATGGTTTATTGCTATAGCTTATCCATGATGGTACCTATATGTAATTGAGTCGGTTGTTTTAATTTGTAATTGCAGCTTGAGGAGGGTGAGGATTTCCTTGATGTGCTTAACCCATATACTGAAAAGGAGACAGCAGCCCTTGGGGATTCCAACATGCGAAATCTGAAGCGTGGAGATGTATTGCAACTTGAGAGGAAAGGGTACTTCAGATGTGATGTTCCCTACCTCAGGCCTTCAAAGCCTATTGTTCTCTTTGCAATCCCCGACGGCAGGCAGCAGGCTGGGTTAAAGTGAAGAACTTCATCAAAAAATTTCGGCTTCATGATGTTATCTAATACTTGTTATTTCAAATTGAATGGTTATTTCAAATTGAATGGTAGAACTTTGAACTAGTTTGACCAATCCTAAAAGCACCTTTCAGTTCTTGACTTCTTGTAGTCTTCAATTCCAAATATTTGGCAATGTTAGGATGGAATGATATTTCTGTCACTTTTTTTGTACTGAATCTTTAGCTGTATATGACTGCCAACCAAGTAATTTCCATTATATCAAACTTTCGCGTTGGAAGTTACAACCTGCTTTGAATGTATCTATATTGTATGCATTTATCTGATGTGCATTAGATTTTATTAGTTTCCATTTTCATATTTCTCTGTTTGTAATGTTCTGTAAGTCTTTAACAAGCCAAACTGTCATATTGTCATTGCTATTGCTATGTCACTTGGTGCCTTTGATGATTCACAGACGTCGATGGGACGTGTTGAAGGTATCTATATATATGAAGCACAACATGCAAATCTGACACTACTCAACCCTAAAATTCTCTTTATATTATTACAACTATTGTGCTTGTAAAGTAACGACGAAAGATATGTTGGAGGATACCAAAACGTAGAGTGCCTAAAGAAAAAATTTATTCTTACATCAAATCATCAAAACTTGTGATTGGTTGTTGTGCAGAAATTTCTAAAATCTTTGGTCCACTGAATTTATGATGGGTTGTAGAACACTAGAAAAGCAAACGTAATTCATCTACAGTTGATAGAAATTATATGAGCTGTATCCTCTACCAATCACGGGCGGATTCAGAAATGTTTCCCAGACAAGACTCAAAGTAAATAGTAATGATATATTTAGGAGAAATTTAGAAAAATAGCCTCTTTTAGGACCTTGAATTGATTTATAACCCAACTTCAAAAAATAGTTGAATTCTGACCTTTTTAAAGTGTCAAAAGACACAAATACCCCACAGTTTATGAGCTATGCAGAATTCTCTTAATTCTCATCACTTCAATCTTTATCTTCATCGTATGGTTTTGTTTGAACACTTTCGACTACTTAAAAGCAATTTTTTTTTTGCCCTTTTCAGAAGTTCGGCTGAAGAATTTGATGATAGGTCGGGTCGAAGAAGGATCCGAGCGGCGGAGGGGGTCGAAGATGCAGGTTGGGTCGCCGGAATCGGAAGGTACTTTGACTTTCTTCTTGAGTATGGTACGGGTACTGATTAGATGACGAACAAAATTTGTTCCTAGTATCTTATGGTATGAGCTTCTGCTCAATCTTTGAGCAAAAACCTTGGTTATAGGTGATGGGTAAATTAAAGAAACAAAGCTCTTCTGTTGAGGGTATTTCTGGGGTATTGAACTCGTGTGAGCAAGAGATTGACTGCAATTTTGATTGATTGATATGATTCTGGTATGGGTGTGGTTTGGAGTGGTCAAAAAAGAATCAAGCCAATTTGATTCTTTTATGGGTAATTGGTATGATGAGCAAGGTTTCTGGGTAAGAGCACGTGCTTGATGTTCAAGCACAAGTTGGGAATGATCTGGGTTTGGCAAGAAAAGGATCAAGATCAGTTTTTGATCATTTTTTTTTCTTCTAAGAATATGGGTATAGAGAAGAACATAGAATTGAAGCTTCTTCTCTATGGTAAATGGTACTGGTTGTTTGGGTACTTTCTGAGTTTCTAGGTACTGGGTTTGGATATGAAAGCAAGCTGGAGCTTCAGCTACTTCCATGGCCTCCAAGATGTTCTTCACCGTTCCCATTTTCACCTGCAGTTTTGATTATTTTTTGGCATGATTTTCAAAAGCAACGTTGAATGTGGCTCTGGGTATTTTGCCGGCAAAGTTGTATTGAAGCAAGAATGAGCAATAAAGGAGAATCAAATTCGGATGTGAAAGTCCTATTCGACGTGAGCAGCTTGCATAATCGTGGGAATTGAGAAACATAGGAAGAAAAGATGCGAGTTACAGATCTAAATAGGGGTAGTTAAGACTTTTGATTCATTAATATGGTCATTTTTCAACTCTTAAAAAAAACATGGTTAAAAATCAATTCAAGGTCATAAAAGAGGTTATTTATCAAAATTTCTCTATATTTAGTAGGTCAATGCCCCTTTTTGCCTTATTTCTGCAATTTTCACGTATATAGCTTGCCTATATCAAATCTATGTAAACTCAAAAATCCAATCTAGGCAAGTGCCTAAGCTGAGCTCCATGTGCATCCGCCCCTGCTTAGAATCCTCAATAGATTGAGGAAGCAGTGGAGTAAAGCTGCGCTTAGGGGTGAGCATTTTGTATCGAAAATGCGGTTACCGACCCGAACCGCACCGAAAAAACGGTTCGGTAACCACACAGAACAAAAACGATGTCGTTTTATGATCACACCGCACCGAACCGTATAAAAGCGGTTCGGTTGTGGTTTCGGGTCATAAACCGCCCGATTTAAACCGACCCACACCGAATTTATTTTAATTACATTTTATTTATTTATTATTTCTCTATTGATGGAAATGTTGATTTTCAATATATAAGAAATCCACTTTTGATTAGGTTTTTAGTTTGTAATAAGTTGCTATGTTTGCTTGATCATTGATATATATATATATATATATATATATATGTGTGTGTGTGTGTGTAATAAGTTGTTATGGTTTTTCTGCAAGTTGCTTGATATTTGAGTGACATTTGCCAATTTGTGTGGACTCTAAAAGCATTCAAAATTTATTTATGCCATATTGAAATTGTTAGGTAAAAATAAGCCTGATTTTGTCCCTATCTTTTTAGTTGAAATTAAGAAATCGCTCCAAACCGAAACCAACCCGCACCGCACCGAAAAATGGTGTAACCGAAATAATCGATTCAGCCCTTTTGTAATGCGGTTGCGGTTTGATCTATAGGCCAACCGAAAAAAGCGGTTTGGTTGCGGTTTGGTTGCGGTTTGGGCCTCAAACCGCACCGCGCCCACCCCTAACTGCGCTGACAATTAATTGTTGTTTTTGGGTTGAGTTACTATTAGAGCTTAGAGTTTTTGGCAAGGTTAATCATTTTCCTTTACTTTGAATTGGCCTCAACGTTATGAAACCTAGCAATAAAAAAATTATATACATAATACGGTCGATACGTTTTCTTTTGGGTGAAAACAATGATCATATTAGCTAATACACCATATTAAACAATAGCCATGAGTGGTAGCAGTGATATGGGAATCACCCAATCATGATTTTAACATATAATACCATGCTAGGCTTGTAAACTAACAATCTATTCTCTCCTTGTTTGTTCTGGTGAAGAGTGGTTCTATTTGAAATGTCCTTTTGCGTTAAAGAAAACATATTATGCACCTAATCACTCCTACCTCTGCAAATTTTTATTTCTCTATTATTGCTTTATCCCATTTATGTTTGAATGTTTCTGTTCAAGGACTAGGCACATGTTCATCTATTATTTGTTTTAAGTGTCAGTGCATATGTGCATATAGAAGTAGTTTACTTACTAAGATGGGCTATTAATTTCTTTTGGGGAGATTAGTGCCTCCGACAAACTGTGATTGAGTTGTCATCGAAAAAACAAACTGTGACTGAGCCAAAAGTGAGTCATGATTGTAAGTGGGAACAACCATATGTAACAATCACTTCTGCATAATTTCCACAAAAACCAGTCTTTAATTTCCATGGTTGAAGAAAAGCAAGGGGCTTTGAAAGCCACAAAGTTTGGTGAATCTCTGGTTAGAAAGTGAACCAAACTTAACCAATAAGTTAATAAATCATTACAGTTTAGGTGGATAGCTACTCCTCCAGACTTGAAATGTGTTATTAATCATCAACCACCCGAACAACAAGAACAACAAAAAACACAATGAACTAATTTTGAAGGGACCGGAAGAAACACAGGATGAAACAAACACATGGGATTAACAAAGAAACAGAGTACAATTCCCACACCCCATCAAACTAATACGTAGAATAGTTCGAAAATTTCTAGGCCTTGGGTGCAAACTTTGCCTTGATCTTCTTAATCTCTTTAGTACCAACCTGGAAAGTACTGGTCAACACATCATCCTCCACCGGTGGCGAGGCGGCGAACAATGTGAGGGCAATATTGGCGGTACCCTGCAGCTGAGAGTTGAACCCGGCGATCACGGAAGCAGGGACCTTACCATTGTTCTTCTGGAAGTGAACTAATCCCTTTGGGAACACAAACACTTCACCCTTGGCAATGGTCTTGGAAATGAGCTTGTTTGCTGTGGTAATGAACCCAACATCCAACGAACCTTCGAGCACGAAGACTATCTCGGTGGCGCGTGGGTGAGTGTGAGGTGGGTTGATGCCTCCGGGAGCATAGTCAATTCGGGCTAGGGAGACCCCGAGGGTGTTGAGGCCTGGAATCGTCTGGACATTAGCTACAGTCACCAGAGAGCCGAAGGTGTTGTTGGTGAGACCTGGCTTGGCTAGTCCGGCAAAGAAGAAGTCCTCTGCTGTTGCATTTGCTGCGTTCTTGCAAGCGAAACCATTCATTTTCACCGCTGTTCATTCATCACAATCGTGTCAAAAGTCTGGATCAGAAATCGTAGACTCGAAGATAAGTAGGGAGAAATGAAAGGGGTTTAATTGTACCTGAAGCGTAGTCGGCGACACAGATATCTTGAAGCATGTCTGGATCAGCAGCTGAGTTGCTGAAGACGATGGCAAAAGTCATCACAAACAGTGCCGAAATAGCCGCCATGATTTTGTTTTGCTTCTGCTGCTGCTGTTAAGAGGAGTAGCAGTCAAAGAGGACCGAAGAGAAACTTGGGAATGTGGAAAAAGGGGGGACGTGTGTGGATGAATGAATACGAAGTGATGGGGTAGGAAGTGTATTTATAGTGAAGGAATGAAGGGTAGTTGAACGTCGATGGTAATATGGTAACTAATAAATCAATGTTTGGATGGCAAGGTCGTGCTGATGTGAAGGTAAAGCATGGAGCTTGCCCTGTTGTAGAGCTTAGACCAAAAGCAACGTCATCGATCGCTCTGCCAGTCTGCCTTGCCCTCTCTCTCTCCCTCCCTCTCTCTGTTTTTGGGGAGCGTTGACCTCATTTACGTCGCTTGCGCGTCTAAAGGATCTGACCCAATTATTTTCTTTTTTCCATAATAGTTTTTCTTATTCTTATCTTTCTTTCTTTCTTTCAATACTAATTAAGTGAATTGTAAGGTGTTGATTCTTCCCAGCAACACTTGTCCCATTTTATGGCTCTATGTATTTTGTGCGTCATTCGACCCCGTCTAAGTTGAGTAATTAGCTAAAAGAAAGAAGAATTAAAATTTCCTCTAGAAGAGAAATAGGTAGAGTTTCATTGTTACTTATTTAAGACTGCAAATCTCTAGTCTGCGAGCAGGTAAAGAAAATTGTAAATTTTTTTTATTAAAGAATAATTAGTGTTTGAGTGTTCATAGGTAATTGACTGAGTAGTCTTTAATAAATGAGAAAGGAAATGTAATAAGATGTTAAATGAGTAGTCATACTCTGTCTTAACAATTAGGACTTTACTTATTTCATTATAATTAGCTCCCCACCTTGGCCTCAAAGAGATAAAATGGTCTCACCAAAAAAGAATGAAATGGAAAATGAATAATTGAGAAGCTTAAGCTCCTCGATTACTTTTGAGTAATTTTCATCATATTAAGTCTACTTTTTCCTTCCCCTCTAAAAAAAAAAAGGTTAGTTTTGCTGTTTGTGATTAAATTCTTAACCTTTTTCTTTCATTTGAAGCAGGGTATGAGCTACTTCAATGTATTAGTGACCATTTATAATCAACTTTGTTGACGTGGGTGATCATTTGCTTTTAATATACGTAATAGTGCAAATAATTACATTTGACCAACTTCTCATTCATTCTCTTATCAGAATTTTAGTTGTCCCCTTTTCGTTTTTGTTTGATCAGCAGCTAATAAGTTGTTACAATTAAAAAATAGTTAATCCTGAGAGGCCTCTGATTTTCTTGGAGTGACCTCGGTTTTACTAAACCTAGGTTTTATGTTGCTGGCGGCGGTGAACCTTCACTCCCCAGACCAGGGAAGGCTGCGGCGACGGTGGGGCGGCGGTGAGGAATTGAGCTTGGATCGGGTCTGGTTTGGCGGCGGCGGTGTGGTTCCTGATTGTTCCAATCGGGCTCTGGGTTGGTGAAGATCGGGATATGAGCAGTTGATCGTGGTGGTGCTTCCGGTGTAGGGCTCGGCGGATTCTGGACTTAGCACAGCGGCGGAGCCCCCCCCGAACGTGTGGATCTTCAGAGCAGCGGGGATTCCTCTTCCGGCCGGTTTTCAGTGCAGGCTCGGGTATCTTCTTCTTGATTCCGGGCGGGTACTTGATTATCTGTTACATGTAGCAGAGAGGCACCAAGCTTGATGGTGTTGCACTGTTGGAACCGACGGCCACCAGAGTTGCGGTCAAAGGGCTTGCCCCTGGAGGACATGGTGGCGGCAGAGGCAAAGGAGCAAGATGCGGCTCCAATTCTGTTGGCTTGGGTTTGGGCCTGGGCTCAATCTTAGGATGATGGGCCTGTTTGATTTTCTTTTTGCTAGACAAGACTGGGCTTGGGCTCTGGCTCGGGTCAAGGCAATTGGGGCCCTAATGTTTTAGGGTATGAGCCTGTGTAAGGTTGGATTAACTTTTATGAGTGTTCTATGACATTTCTAGTCTCTTGCTTGTACCACAATTGCATGATTGGCAAGTGAGGGCTAGTTGAATGATTTCTTTTCCGTAGGAGGTGAGGTTTTTTCATTCTTGTATAGGCTCGCTTAAATGTGAGCGACCCAGTGATCTTTAAAGGTTTGTTTTAGCTTAGGTAGGTTACTCCAAATTTTCTTGCCAGATTTCTTATGTAAGTTTTGGTAGACTTCAGCCTTTTTGCTGTTGATCTAATGAATTCAACTTCTATTTCAAAAAAAAAAAAAAAAGTTGTTACAATTAAACACATGTCATGATTATAGCAAGTTTAGAAGTATAATGAGAAAATAAAATGAGACTGAGGAATCACGAATATGGATATATCTCACCAAGGAAATAAAGACAACCATATATTTGGCTCCCTAAGAGCATCTTTAGCAATGCTAGCTATTTTTGAGTCAAACTTTAGCCAAAATAGCTCAAATGTCATTTTGGCTAGCCATGTTAGAAATAGGTTTGTATCAATGCTCTCTATTTTAGCTAATTTTGAGTTTATATTATTTTTCAAATGAAGATTAAATAGTTTAAATATATTTATAAATTACATAAAATAACCCAAAATGAATGTTTTAAATTATAAAGAGCTTCATCTCGCTCTCTATATTTAGAAGCGAGATAGTTAAAAGTTATAATGGAGAGCCACTTAGGAGTCTGGTGCAGCTACTAAAATATATAAAAAACTAAACATGCTCTCCAAAATAGCTAAGGAGCCAAAATAGAGAGTCTGCTAAAAATGCTCTAACTTCTAAAATATATATATATATATATATATTTGGCTCCATATATGATACATCATTACATCTCGAAGAAGGTTAAGGTTTTGTTATAAAATACATGAATTTTAATACTAAGCCTTGGCTAAGGATAAGTTACTTCTTCGAAAAACTTATGCTATAGAACAAAATGCTATATATATAGCTTAAATTTTGCTAAGACAGTGTAACAAAGGTTGCCAATATTGTTTGATTTAGTTGGAGAAATGTTATTATGGTTGCTAAGCTGTGGTTAATTGGCTCTATCCTCCAACCTATATGTCCTATAGTTCAACATCATTTTGTTACTGATCATTCGCATTTTCTTTTTGTTCGTACTCTGTCATCTTTTGGAGGTTGCTTCCAACGTTGGTTGTTAACAATGGCTTTTCTGTCATCTGTTACAGTGTTTTGCAGTGGTCATTAATTATTATCAGCAACCAGCTCCTTAATTAGTTGGAGGAGGGTCTCTATCTCCAAGCTAGCTCATCACTCATTTTCTTTTATTTCTAAACTACTACTCTCAATTCTGAAGCAAATCAATATAGGCTGTGACTGATACCAGGATTGCTGAAAGAAGCCCTTGTCAACATCTTCATTAGGTAAGCTCATCTCAAGTGTATATGCCTTGTTTTAGAGCATATATCCAATTTTAGACATCGATCAGATGTGGTGGAACGTAGTTTAAGCTTCGTCAGTTGGCCAAGAGTCCATTGACTTCGAGAATATGGCCTGTTGGCTTGTTGGGTTTACTTGTAATTAATCAAGATAATGAAAATTGAAAAATATATCCATTAAGGAAATTAGGTATGGATTCTGGTTTCTTCATGGGTGATGGTTCATTATCTGCTATGCTCCCCAGATTATAGGTCGATTGTCTTAGTTTGCTCCCGAATACAAGTTAGAAAATATATACATGCATGTAAAAAAGAACTTAATTATTCTTCAACATATGGTAATTAGTGTATTTTTTTCCTTTCGAATTTTTTCTTCACCTATGTTAAAATGTTTTCGAGTTTATTCATCTGGGCTCTGATGGCATATTGGTACATTTGAAATATGTACTTGAATTGTTTATTAGATCATGGATCTCTAATTGAAACTAAAAAAGTTTACCCTCCTACTCATCCAATCAGTATGGATAAGGACTAGTACTGGCTTCTTCAGCAAGAGCACAAGAGGAAAGGCCATAATCCCGACACATCTCTCGATTTTAGGTTCTAATTTATTTTAATTTTGGTAGAAGAATAAAGTCAATAAACTCATAAATTGTCGAAGTATCTAAAGAATTCTTAGAATGTGAAGAAGTGTTTTCTTAATTCAAATTGATGAATGATTACAACGTTTCCCCTAACTTGTAGGACTATCTATGCTGCTAACTATAGTAATACATATCTAGTTAATAACAACTTGATACAGCAAATCACCTAACAATAAGTATTCTTGATCATGTAGGATTTGATTCCTCAATACTCCCCTTCAAGATAGAGTGTAGGTGTATCTCGCTCAAGAGAACAGTGAACTGTTTAGAACTCAGTGGCTTGGTGAACAAGTCGGCTGGCTGCGCTCTCCTGTGTTTTGACATGAACGGTCTGAACCAATTCTCTTTGTACCTTTTCCCGAACAACGTGATAGTCAATTTCAATGTGCTTCGTCCGCTCATGATAAACTGGATTTGGTGCTATATGAATTGCGGCCTGATTGTCACAGAATAATCTGACTGCACGTGTGTAATTAACATTCAAGTCCTTCAACATATTTCTAATCCACATAATTTTGCAACATGTTGCCATAGACCTGTACTCCGCCTCTACATTGGAATGAGATACAGTTCCTTGCTTCTTAGTCTTCCATGAAATTGGTGCATTGCCTAAGAAAATACAGTACCCGGTAGTAGATCTTCGAGTGTCCTTGCAAAACGCCCAATCTGCATCACAGTAAGCTTTTATTTCTAATTGTCCGGTGGAAGGCAGTAATATCCCTTGACCTAGGGTCTGTTTCAAATATCTCAACACTTTGTAAGCTGCATCCAAGTGAGGTTGGCGAGGCTTGTCCATGAATTGACTCAAAATGTGCACTACATACACAAGGTATGGTCTAGTGATTGTAAGATAAATGAGTCTTCCAACCAATCGCTGATATCGAGAGGCATCCTTTAACAATATTTTCTTACCTTGCCGTAACACCAAGTTCTGATCAATGGGAAATCATAATGGTTTAGCTTCTAGAAAACCAGCATCCTCAAGAACTTCAAGTGCATATTTGCGCTGACTCAAAATAATACCTTGTTTAGACCGTGCTACCTCAATGACGAGAAAATATTTCACCTGCCCCATGTCTTTGAGCTTGAACTTGCTTGCAAGAAATTGCTTCGTCTTCAAGATGTCCTCCAAGTTTTTCCAGGTTACTATGACATCGTCAACATATACTAACAAGGTTGTAAATCTTCCTTGGTAATTTCGGACAAAAAGTGAATAGTCTGACCAGGATTGACTAAACCCACCAGCCTTAAGAGCAACATAAAGCTTTAAAAACCATTGTCGGGATGCTTGTTTCAATCCATACAGTGATCTGTGAAGTTGACAAACTCTATGCTCCCTCTTTCGTCTGAAACCATGAGGTAGCTTCATGAAAACCTCCTCATATAAGTCACCATTGAGAAAGGCATTGTTGACATCCAATTAGTGGAGATGCCAACCCTACAAAGTTGCTAAACTGAGAAGGATACGAACTATGGTGAGCTTGGCTACAGGAGCAAAGATTTCTCGATAATCAACTTCGACAACTTGACTGTAACCTTTGGAAACTAAACGAGCCTTGTAACGTTCCACGGTGCCATCAGGATTATGTTTGATCTTAAAGACCCACTTACAGCCAATTGGTTTCTTGTTGGGAGGAAGTGGTACCAAACTCCATTTCTTATTTGCTTGCAGGGCCTGAATTTCTTGATTCATGGCTTCTCTCCACTTTGGTTCAAGTACGGCCTGAGAAAAAGACTATGGTTCCTTTTCTAGACTAAGATTGACGGCAAAAGCTTTGTGTGTGGGAGAAAGTCTGTCATAGGATAAGACATGAGTAATGGAACAAGGAGTACCTGAAGGCTAAACTTCACTCGCGGAGGATGACGGTATAGGGCGGGAAGGAAGGGCTGCCTTAATGTGAAAGCCTTGCAATGTGGTCAGCCTTCTGGTGTCTCTTGTGGACTGTCGTGGTTGTGGAGTGACTTCTTGGGAAGTGGAAGAGTTTGAGATGATTGGAGAATGAGTGGTAGGTGATACGGTTGAGGAAGAAATGGGAGAGTTAGGATTGGAATCAGATTGTGATCCTGGAAGATTTGGAGAGTTAGGATTGGAATCAGATTGTGATCCTAAAAGATTTGGAAAGTTAGGATCTGTTCGGGACGAATTAAATGAGGAAGGAAATAAGTGACTTAATGGCTGAGAGTTATCAGGAGTCAAAGATGTGGGAGTCCTAGCCTAATAAGGAAATTCAGTTTCGAAAAAGATCACATCCCGAGATACTAAGGTGGCGTTCGGTAACGTTTTCAAGTCATCTTTTTCATTTTATAAAATGAAAATGGCTTGAAAATGCGTTCGTTGGTCTGTTTTTAAAAATGCAGAAAATAATTTTTGAAAATAATTTTTTATTTTACTCATAAAACAAGAAAACGACAAATAGACGTTTTCACCTTTTCATTCTCATATTTTAGAAAACATGGAGATATATTTTCCAAAACAAAGAAAAAAATGAATGTACTCTCTTCTTCCATATTCTCACGTCGCCATCTTCTTCTCAGGTCTCTCTCTCATCTCTAGTCGCAATCTTCTCTCGTTTTTGAAAATTGTTTTCGGAATTATTTTCGGATCTAAAAAATCCAATCTTGTTTTCTCGTTTTTATTTTCAAAATTGGTTTTTGAAAAATCATTTTTAAAAACGTTACCGGACAAGCCCTAATGTTTTCTTATCTTTTAAGCTATAAACCTTGTAACCCTTTTGACCGTGAGGATAACCCAAAAAAACACATTAAGTAGAACGAGGGTCAAATTTACTAGGTCGCAGCGGATGGGTGGAAACAAAACACCTACAACCAAAGACACGAAACTCGGAATAGGTCGGTGGTTTGTGAAACAACTTCTCAAATGGTGTTTTCCCTTGTAAGAGTGGTGTTGGTGTCCTATTTATTAAGTAAGAAGCCGTCAATATGGCATTCTCCCAAGAAGGTTTAGGCAAGTGTGACTGAAAGATGCCATTTAACAAGTGTCTGTGTTTACGCTCAACGATGCCATTTTGCTGAGGTGTATTAATGCAACTCGTTTGGTGTAAAGTACCCTTAGAAGAATAGAATTCGACGCACTTAAACTTGGGACCATTGTCACTCCTAACAACCTTGACTCATTTCCCAAACTGTGTTTCGACTAGAGTGATAAAATGAATGAGTAAATTTCTTGCTTCGGACTTATGATGCATGAGGAAAACCCAAGTACTCCTAGAATAATCATCAACAATTGTTAAGAAATACTGAGCTCCAGAAAGGGATGGTACATGATAGCCACCCCATATGTCCACATGAATTAAATCAAAACAAGAAGTACTAGTCGAAAAACTTAAGGGAAAAGGCTATCTAGTTTGCTTAGATAGAGGACAAATGGAACAGTGACTAAGATCACAAGTTTTATTTTTCATAAAAGGGAACAAAGAAGTCCCCTTGCTAGAGGGATGACCGAGTCGTTGATGCCACAAGTCTTGAGTTTTGGTCTTCACCACATTACACGTTCCTTTCTTGGGCATATTGAGGCAGTAGAGTCCCTCACTTTCAGCTCCCGTCCCAATCATCCTTCCCAATTGAAGGTCCTATATAAAACAAACTTGTTTGATGAATATGGTGACATAAAAGGAATCCAACTCAAGCTTGCTAATAGATATGAGGTTTAAGTAGAACAATGGGATGTAGAGAACATTATGCAGCATAAAATGTGAGAAAAAACTACAGTTCCAATATGGGAGACTTGCAACATGCATGGTACCATCATGTAATTTGACTGTACGATTATGGACAAGCCGAGATGATGTAAGATGGATAGGATTACATACAATATGGTCACCAGCTCCACTGTCTAATATCCAAATCACATCTTTATTGTGTTGTGTGAGAGCAAATGCATTACCTGACATCTCTTCAAAATTAGGAACGTTACCGACAAAATTTGTAGAGGATGGCTGTGTAGTGTTCAACATCTCTAGCAACTGATGACCGTCATTGGTCTTGCTAGCTGCGGCCTTAATCTTGCTCAAAAATCCCATCATCTGCTTGTATTCACTCTGTGATAAAGGAAGACCAGTAAGGTCTTCATTGCCTTCATTAGACATTCCCACAAAGTTTGCTTTCGAGTTCCCTTCTTCTCCTACCAATGTTTTGTTTCTCTTGCAGCAGTAGTCATACGTATAGCCTTTGAGGCCACAATACGTACACTTGAGGTGTGCCCTGCAGCTTTTGGTAGTGTGGTTGTCCATTTTGCATTTTTCGCACCACTTGGTATCTCCTCCTGTAAACTGAACTTCACGAGAAGACTTCCTCACAGCAAATGCCGAAGCTTCTGAGGCCTATGTGTTTTTCCCGATTGATACCTCTGCCTGTTTCTCCTGACGAAGGACCATAGCATAAGCCTCTGATACCATAAAGAATTCTTAGAATGTGAAGAAGTGTTTTCTTAATTCAAATTGATGAATGATTACAACGTTTCCCCTAACTTGTAGGACTATCTATGCTGCTAACTATAGTATTAATACATATCTAGTTAATAACTACTTGATACAGCAAATCACCTAACAATAAGTATTCTAGATCATGTAGGATTTGATTCCTCAATAGTATCAAAGTAATGGAAAATTGAATATGTGCCTTTAGAAGCGTAGGTAGTACCTGGTACTCTGATAGTACACATACATAGATAGTACCTGGTAGTACACATCTCTTAAATTAATTTAGGTTCTACGTACATTTGGCAATATACACTAGATTGGCAAAATGGTACTCACTCAAATTGCTAAAAGTATAACTTGGTCTCCTCAAATTAGATGCCAATCGGATGCTAACCTTCCTTTTCCTATATGGAAGAAATAGCTGCTTGAGCATCAGGTTCCACTTCAAGAGAGAAAATGCCCGACTCTAATGCTAATTCAATCCTCTACAAGCTAGCTCTTGAAAATCTCTATCTACGTGCCGGAGAGATGAGAAATCAACCGAGGCAATAGTTTTAATATCTTCAACTTCATCCTTGGGATAACCTTTTTTTGTATTTGTATTTGTTTGAGAGTTACATCTCATCCTGAAACAAAATGTGTTCATTAATGACAATCTTTCTTGGTAATTAAATTTGGTTACTCCAACATTAATTACCTTGCAACTAGTCAATAATTACCTGCCCAACTATATATAGTCAGCGTTTTTTTTCCAAAGTTGTTTTCTTTCATCAAGGTAGTACGTCCTAGAGACTCATGAAAGGAGAGGGATCGATTTGCCAAGATTGAAATTGGAATTCTGCTACATGCTTAATTAATGAGTGGCTGAAGTTGGGTGCAAGCCTCAAACAAAGAAGATAAATTTCCACAACCCACATCAAATTGCGAAACAAAACACAAGTGAAGGAATCACGTACAAACATAAATGAGAAGAAGAAACTAATCTATATCTAGTTCTTGGGTGCAAGCCTTGACTTGATCTTCTCGATCTGCTTGGTGCCAACTTGGAATGTCGTAGTCAACACATCGTCTGCCACTGGAGGTGTGGCAGCGAACAATGTGAGGGCAATGTTGGCGGTGCCTTGCAACTGTGAGTTAAACCCGGCGATCACGGCAGCAGGGACCTTGCCATTGTTCTTCTGGAAATGAACCAACCCCTTTGGGAACACAAAGACTTCACCTTTGGAAATAGTCTTGGAAATGAGTTTGTTAGCTGTGGTTATGAACCCAACATTCAATGCACCTTCAAGAACAAAGACTATTTCAGTGGCTCGTGGGTGAGTGTGAGGTGGGTTGATGCCTCCGGGAGCATAGTCAATACGGGCCAACGACACGCCTAGGGTGTTGAGACCTGGGATCTTCTGCACATTGGCTGCAGTCACCAAAGAGCCAAAGGTGTTGTTGGTGAGGCCTGGCTTTGCTAGTCCGGCAAAGAAGAAGTCCTCTGCTGTTGCATTTGCTGCGTCCTTGCACGCGAACCCATTGACTTTCGTCGCTGTTCATTCCATCATCACAGAATTCAACTTGGATAAATTTTTGAAGCAAAGATTGTAATAATTTTGTAACAAACATAATTTAAGCTTATTAGTTAGCTTCAAGTGTATTAGTCAGTGGTACAGTGTGCTTCACCTTGGTGCATGATTAAAAGGTACCCAACAAGATATAAATAAAGATATACCAATAATTCCACAAATCATTAGAGTTGGAGTTAGGAAAATGGTTCCCGTCGAGGGAAAATAATAATAGGGAAGAATGGGGTCAACTTGTCATAGTTGATGAGGACAAAAAGGAAATGGGGTCGATTTGTGATACGTACTGCAACAGTGGGTATAAAAACAAACAAAGAGAAAGAAGAAAAAGTTGAAAGGGCCGGATGTTCTACCGGAAGTGAGGTCTGCAACACAAATATCTTGAAGCAAGTCCGGATCAGCAGCAGAGTTGCCAAAGACCATAGCAAAAGTCATCACAAACACTGCCAGGATAGCTGCCGCCATGGTTGCCGATATGTTGTTGTGTACCTATCAAAAGTAGTAGGACTAGCTAGAAAAATGTGGAAACTGAGAAACCGGGTTTGAAACTGTGTATGAACGAATAGGAAGGGATACATAGGGTATGTATTTATAAGGGAGAGTAGTAGAAGTTGATGGTCATATTGTAACCAAAGTTAGGTATTGATGGTAATATTGTTGTAGTTGTAAATGTAAAGTATGGAGAGCTTGCCGTCTTTAAGTTAATTCTTAGACCAGAAGCAAAGTCAATTAGTCATCACGTTGCCTAGCTTGCCTTGTCCATCTCTATCTGTTTTGGGGAGCGTTAGACCCCGTTAGCGCGTCCACTGGATCTGACCCACGCAAGTTTTTATTTTCTCTTATTCTTTTATTCTTAGTTCTTTTAAAAATGAATATAATTCTAGGTATGATTCTTTCCAGCAAACTTGTCCAATTCTAGGGCTCTATGCATTCTGTACCCTCCGGCCGTGTGCTCTTCCTTCTTTTGGAATAAAAGGTAAATTGTATTAATGAAGATATATTACACATATTGACCCTTTAAAAGTGTGATAAAAATGATTATTTAAATAATTCTACATCGTTGTCATTATAAGTATTATAAGGTCAGAAATATAAAAGCTCTAAAACCAATTACATAAATTTAAACATATATATATTTTGGGTTTCTAAGTTTTTACTTATTTATTTATTATTATTGTTATTTTTTAGCCTATAGCTATTAGTTGCTACTTGTTACAATCGATCAAAACATGTTGACTATAGAAGTTGGGAAATTCAGTGAGGACCCTGAAGTTAGTCTCAGCAATGCAGTGGATGGGAGGTGCACCACCTTGGCTCAACTCTCTTGGCCTTCATGACTATTCGGCAATTGCCTCCCAGCGAGTCCGTTTACAGTTCTCATTTGATATTAGTTGTGATCAATATGATAGATTAGCTCTACAACTCGATTGTTGTTTTAGCTTCAAGTTTTTCAGTAAACTGTCTAGCTGCTAGAATGAGTGGAACCCTTCCCCTATACTTGGGCTAATACCAAGAAAGATTTAATGAGCTAGGCCACCATTCACCTGTTCTATTTGTAATCTCTGGAGGTTTTTCTCCCCTCATGAAATCTTCCTTGATAAAAAATAAAATAAAATAAAATAAAAAGGAATCACGTATATGGATATTTCACCAAGGAAATATATAAGACAACCCCCTATGTCAATAAATATAATCAAAGCATATGCAGCACCTTCGTTTGCTATCATTTTAAAATGCAACTGCAGCATCTTCAAATTGTAAAACTAAACCTTCACAAAGAATAACCTCCTTCATTTAATACTTTTTTTTTTTTCAGAATATCATTCATTTAATACTTGACTAATTAATTGGAATAGACAAAAATGACAGACAGACAGAATTATAAAAGAGATAGTGCCAAAATTTTCCATTATTTTTTGGTTGAGTTGGGCTACTTGGTTAGAATGTTTTGCCAATAAGACAACCCCCTATGTCAATAAATATAATCAAAGCATATGCAGCACAGAATAATGTTACACCGTTAAAAAAAATGCCTAGAGGGCTCGCTTTGCTAGGGTTGGGAGAGCGCCGCCTCCGGCCTCTCTGCATCTTTCTGCATCATCGATGGAGTACTGTTCCGGGACCACTTTCGGTGTCGACTATCTCGCGCACGGCTTCTAGCCTCTGTATCAGGCCTAGGTTCACAGCTTGGCTAGTCTCTTCCCGTCAGATCTTTTCTAACAGCACCTTTGTTCCTTGGGGAGACGTAGTGGCTGCGTTGCCTCCCCTGATCTGGACGGCACCGAGAGTCAGGCGTCTCCGACCATCTCGGGCACGACTCAAACCGACGATGTGTGGCTTTGGATTGGTGGCGGTGTGGATGAGTGAGGGGTTCGAGAAGGGCTGGTGTTCGACAGTTTGTCCTAATGCGCTGGAGCAGAGATAGGACCGGAGCAGGACCTGGGCTCGGGGCGGGATCTGCACTACCTCTGGTGTCATTGGTGGAGGTGGGTGGAGTCGAGTTGAGGCCGGCCTGATCTTTCTCCGACGAAGGGCGGTGGAGCAGTTGTCAAGGTCGAGATCAAGGCTGGTGCCAAGAGAGGTATTGAGTGCGCGCCTGAAGTAGACTCTTGTGGGCTTGGGCCTCTGCTTTGTTGGATTGTTCAAGTAGGGTTTTGGGATAGGTCTTCCTCCTTGGGGCTTTGCAAGTCAGTCACACTACCGCCGGTTACCTTGATAGAAGGTTACTCTCTATTCGACGTATTTTTTTGCGTGGAAGTATGGTCGACCACACTATTGGTACCATTTTACATAGCTTGGATTCTGTCCGATGCTACATCAAATGCTTAATTGCATCCCTTCGTTCCCCTGTTAGGTTTTATTTCCGACGTTTTGTTGCATCTAGTATTGTTAAGGTTTTTTCATATTTTGATGTAGTTTCTACATCTTCAAGTTGTAATTTCTCTTATGATTATTATTAATAAAATAGTTGACTATTACTCTAAAAAAAAAAAAAAAGCATATGCAGCACCTTCGTTTGCTATCATTTTAAAATGCAACTGCAGCATCTTCAAATTGTAAAACTAAACCTTCACAAAGAATAATCTCATTCATTTAATACTGGACTAATTAATTGGAATATACAAAAATGACAGCCAGACAGAATTTATAAAAAGAGCTAGTGCCAAAATTTTCCATTATTTTTTGGTTGAGTTGGGCTACTTGGTTAGAAACTTAGAATGTTTTCCAATAAGCTATGCCAGTACTCTTCAAAAGAAAATTGACATACTCCTAATTATGGTACGTCTCTCAATGGAGAGTCATCATTCACTTCTTTTCTTTTGATAGTTCTCATTGTCATCTTTTGGAGGTTGCATCCTACCATGGCCTTTCTCTCATCTGTTACATTGTTTTGCAGTGGTCGGAGTCATATATATCTGCAACCAACTCCTTAATATATTGGTTGGAGGAGAGTCTCCATCTTTAAGCTCTTTACTATGCATACAGTCTAAAGAATCAAAATTAATATAGACATTATCTAATGCTTCATTTGGATTGCCAAAAAGCATGAAACTTTTAACACATGATTAAGAGCATATGCTCTATATCCAATGTTTGGCTAATAGCAAGAGAATATTGATTTTGAGAATAATGGATTATTGTATGTTTAATTCATTTGTAATCGATCGGTAAGTGCAAAGATTCGGTCTTATCATTTTTTCCTGGAGCTGAAGCTGTTAGCTGTCTAATTACGAAACAAACAATCAATTCTGCTTGCAATGGACCGTGTCTGCACAGATTGCTTAAAAATAGTCGTATAAGCCCATAGATCATCCACAAAGGGTCAACATTATTCAAAACAGAAACAACAACTAAACACAAAAAAAAAAAAAAAAAAAGATGCAGCACACCATCTGGGTCAACGATACTAGACCCAAAACTTGATATAGGCCTAACAGAACATGTTAGAGGCCCAACCCAGATCAACCCCGCGGACCGAGTCTTGATTTTGCACCCAAAATTTTGGACTGTAGATCTCAGTGTTTTTTTTTTTCCCACCAAATCTTCGGTCTTCCAATCCTTAATCATGATTTCCACCCGACGAAACTCAAAACTCTCTGCTCATTTTTTCTGATTATTTTCCATAGTCAAAAATCTAGAAAATTTATTACTAAAAAATCAAACAAAGATTTTAGACACTATTGGAACACATCATATAATTCATTCTTTATCCTTATTGAGATTTTTGGCACAGGATAATTTTAATAAAAATAGTGTTGACAAGATTCAACATGTATGTCACATGACCTCGTATGTGACACCTCCAAACATGCTAAACCATGCTGAGGCTCTTTTCTGTGCATGTATTCCTATTCCAAAATCTCATGATTGCTAAAGGATGATATTTAGGATGTGTTCCAATTGACGGACCTGGAAATTCTCAAACCAATTTTTTTTTTTTTACGATTTTCTGAAGTTGAAAAGCTAGAAATTACATGAAAGACAATCAAGTTGACATTTTGAGGAGATGATGAGACCATCCTACCCCTTATCTATAGTCTGCGCTTTCGATCCTCTGAGCTTTCGCTTTTGGAAGCTTGTTGATCTCTTCAGGATCCACACAGTACTTCATGCTCCTTCAGCTTCAGTCTAAATGTGTCTGGAGGAGGAAGCACACATCAAAAATTAATATTTAACAACTATATAAAAATCCAACAAATTAATCCTTCTCTTTTGCTGGTTCTTCCAGTAAATACTAAATATTTGTCGAAGTAAAGATTCTATCCCAAAGCAATCAGTCCAGTTTCTCAATTGGCTATGAATTAAGATTAACTGTCAAATAGAATTCAAAGACAGCAAATTGATCTCTAAATCAGATAGAAAATTGATCTCTAAATCAGTAATAAAACATGGATCTGTTAGACCTCCCAATATTGAATAATCACCAAACTCACGCGCTGCAAATTGATCTCTAAATCAGATAGAAAATTGATCTCTAAATCAGTAATTAAACATGGATATGTTAGACCTCCCAATATTGAATAATCACCAAACTCACGCGCTGCAGGTCTTCCTCTATTTCAATTCTTCTACATAAATCAGTTGCTAAAGACAAATTTTTTGCACAAAATTAATCAATCCATGATCACAATCCGCTATTAGTTAATATTGACTGTCATAAATATATTTAAATTAAGAGTAGAAATACTATACAGTTTTCAGGATATATATATATATATATATTGTTCATGTAATAGTTTTTGCTTTCATAGTAGTTGCCTTTGAAACAATACAAAACTATATTGACCACAATCCCTAAATAGTTAAACTTGGGAAGCACAGCCGCACCTAAAGAAAGAAATCAGTATACTTGCAAACATAGTTAATTTTCTACATATGGTTTTATGTAGAGAATGAACTACTAATACTTAGAATTAGGCTACCAATGTTTCAAGGCAGATAACATCAAGCTAGATTGCAAAAATGACTTGATAAATTGTCACATAAAAACATATATCCATCAGGGCCTTTATTATGTGGCAATAATAAAGGCTACCAATGTTTCAACGCAGTTAATATCAAGCCAACTTATGGAGAATTTTCATACCGAGACATATGTCTATAATAACTTGGAAGCATCCTTATTAGCACCTGCAAACAAAATAGAATCCAGCTGGTCATTTCAGCAATCGTCACATTCCACCTATTGCCTAATTAGGAGTATAGAGTGGGATTTAAGAAACAAACAACCTGCAAAGCACAAATTGTTCAACACAAATGTTCTTTTGTTGCCAGGAAAGTAAAAGTCTGAAAGATAGAAGTGAAACAGGTAGCAACTAACCTTGACTTCCGATTTTTTGATAGTTTTTATCATGAATCTATTATCCTGAGTCAAGTAAAAGAAGCTGCTGCACTTCCCTGGAGAAGAAAGCTCCCTAAGACCATCATTTCTGCAAATAGCCAGCATATAATCTGCAAGATCTACTTGGAATAACTCCCTCAAACGCCTGAAATACCCAAAGAGAATTAGTAACATAAACTGATGGAAGACTCACAGCAACAAAAGCAGTATAATTCAGCACCCAATGCTCGCTAAAATGTAGTGTTCTTACTTCTTAGTTCAGTATTCGATTAAATTAGCCTCTCAGATAAGAGATGATCATCCAACAATAACTAACCAAAATCCATCTGAATAAGCTAGAGGCTAAAGAAATCATAGACATCCATGATCATCCAACAATAACATTTCAATTTAGCCCAAGAAGGAGAAGAAATCATAGACATCCCTCTCGGCTTCTTCTTCTTCTTCTTCTTCTTCTTTCCGTCCCCCTCTTCTCTCTGCGATCAGTCTCGTGATGTGAATTTCCCTCTTCTTCTTTCTTCCACTATCTTGGTAGGTGCAACTTTTCTATCACTCACTCTCTCTTCCCCTCTCTCACTCTTCTTTTTGTGCACATCAAACAAGTAGGTAACAAGTAGGCACTCCCCCACCCAGCTTATCCAAATGGAGCGCATGAGACACAAAAAGGGAGAGGCAGTGGTGCCAAACCGCTGCAAAACGATTCTAAAGATCAAAGTTTGCTAATTTGTCTGCCACAAAATTAACCTCCCTGAAAATATGTCTGAATCGGATGAAAGAGAAAGAAGAAGCAAGCTTCCAAATATCCTCCACCAAAGTCTTGATCCGCCAAGGTGTAGCTATCTTCTTGATAATACAATCCATAAGCACTTTAGAGTCTCCTTCAACTACAACTCTGGAAAAGTTATAATGTTGAGCAGCATGTAATGCATCCCTGAGAGCTGTAGCTTTTGCAATGAGAACTAAAAAAGGTCCCAAATTCTTAGAAGCAGCAAAAATAGGTTGACCATAAACATTCCTAAAAACAAAGCCAAGAGAAGCATTACCCTGCCCCACAGAACCATCAAAATTTATTTTAATTTGATCATGATCTGGAGGATTCCATTTAATATGAAAGTACTTAGAAACCTTAGTATTACACACTTTAAGATTAGCTTTGCAATAGTTAGATCCCAGAGTAACAGCCCCGAAGAAGGTTTGAGAAGGGGAGGGAATTAACTGTTTAAAAACTACCTAATTTTTGGAATGCCAATTTGACCAAGAAATAAGGACTTATGATATAGTATCTGCATTAATATGAGGATTATGAAACAAAGATTCTATCCAAGAAACAAAAGAATATGTTATTTTAAGAATCTCCAAACCGCCTGAGCAAAGTTACAATGCATAAAAAATGGTCTAAATTTTCAATATCATTCTAGCACAGAGGACAACATGAAGGAATATTAGGATTATAAAGAAAGAGCTCATCTCTTGTCTTCAGTCTATTTCTCAAAAGAGTCCAAGCAAAAATCTTAATTTTAGGAGGAATATTCAAATGCCAAAGTTTATTCAAAACCTTGGATTTAGAATAAGAGGCATTCTTTCGTGCAAGTAACCAAGAAGCACTCTTGACGGAAAACTTACCTAAGCCTGAGGGTCCCCAAACAAATTCATCTGGCATATCATTCACAGGAATAGGAATAGCAGGAATTTGCATAACAATGTCACGAGGAAACAATAAAGAAAGAGTATCTTTATTCCACTGAAAGTTTTGAAGAAAAAAGAAACTTTAAGATTCCAATCTAAATGGTTCATTTCATCTTAAGGGATTGTCAAATAAAGAGGATAAGGCAAAACTCAATTAAACGTCCAAAATAAAATGTCTTTACCATTCCCAACAGTCCATCTCATCCCTTCCATTACTAAAGATCTAGCATCAAGAATTCTTTTCCAAGCTAAAGAATTGGAAGCTTTTTTATTAACAGATAACAAGTGGGAATTCCTAAGGCACTTGGCAGTAACCAATTGAACCCACCAATTATGAGGTTCAGTGTTAATCTTTCAAACTAATTTAGCTAAAGCAGCTTTATTAAAGCACTCAACAGGCCTAATTCCTAAACCTCCCATGTCCTTAGGAAGACAAACTTGCTCCCAGGCCACAGGAGGGGTCTTACCACCCCAAAAGAAATCTCTACATTGGTTATCAAGAGCAGTAGTAACTTTTTTATGACATTTAAAACAAGAGAGAACATGGTTAGGCATACCTGAAAGATTTGCTTTAATAAGAGTTAATTTTCTACCTCTAGACAAAGTATTGGCTTTCCAACGTACTAGCCATCTTTTTCTGCATTTTCAAAAGTAAATCAGACGTATTGATAGGATCCTTTCAAAAAAATAACGAGTATGTTTGTCTTTCTCCAGAGTAAACGCGCAGTAAAAAAAAAAGAAACCGATGGAACCATCAAGCAGGTCAATGGCAGCCTGAAATTGTGGGAAAAAAGCAAGAGCAAAACCAACTTTTCCACATCCAATAAACAAGTGTGAACAGTTAACTCATCTTTCAGTAATTATCATATCCAGGTCCGATATATGACATGCATGCGAGGTCAGAAATTGTACGGCCAGGGCACTCATTTCCTAATGACAAATAATGGTATATGGACAATGCTCCTCTCCTTTTTTAGGTGTGTGTGATAGATATAATAAAAGACAAATTAACATGTGATGATCGAAGGTGTATGCGTGGACCAATATTAATTACATATTTGCACATGTTAGACTGGATTTTCTGGCATCTTCTCAGTTGCAAGATAATTGAGAAGCTCTTGAGTTTTTCGTATATCAATTCTTTTATTAATGATTTTTTTTTTAATGAGAGTAGAAAGAGCTTTGCAATAGCCAGGCAAAAGGTTAGGGTTAACGCTAATAATGCTCGTAAACTTTATCTTCATAACAAACTGATCGACGACAAGCATACAACATAATTATGACTGCTTACATATAGGCATAAGCAAATGCAAGCTTATTCTACATAGAAACTAACTAAAGCCTTAAAACACATCATTAAGGCAACTCAAAGAAGTCTAGGGCATCATCAGTAGGAGTAGATCCAAACAAATTATAGCCCTTTTATTAATCATCGAACTCGACCATTTGAGGAATGAAGCTAGCAGCTAAGCTAGACGGGGGAGGGCTCTGCCTTCAGATTCGGTCTTCTTACCGCAATAGCATAATGCAGCCTCAATTGGAAGAGGTTTAGTGCAAATTACACACTCATCACATTTCTCTATGCATTCCGGATATGGAATAAAGCCACCCACTGATTTTGCAACTGGTTTGGCTACGTGTAATTCTGTAAGCAATTTTTCTGCATGCGTGCATATGTCAGTGACACATATCAAGATTTTAGAACCAATTAATATATATGCGAAGTAATATAGGAAAAATGTTACAAAAATAAATTCTCAAAGGAATAACACTAAGTTAACAAACAAATAATAACATAAAATCAAATAGAAACTAGTTACCCGCATATTCGATTGCTGGTTTCTTGGAGTCAGAATCAGTCTTTTTACCACAATAGCATAATGCAAACTCAATTGGATAAGGCAAAGTGCAAATTACGCACTCGTCACATTTTTCAATGCATTCCGGATATGGAATAAAGCCTCCCACTGATTTTGCAACTGGCTTGGAGACCAAGTCGAGTTCTTTATGCAATTCTTCTGCATGTATGAGCATGTTAGTAACACAAAGAAATTTAGCATTGATGATAAAGAAAGTATCTACTGATTATTGATTCAAATTGGTTAATTACCGGCCGCTTTAGTGGTTACTGATTTGATGGGGTCACCACAAACGCAGATTGCTAGTTCAGGTGGCCAAATTGCTGTACAAGCGCAAACATGCGTGCAGGTTTTCTGGCATTCTGAATATGGCATCGTCACTGATTTCAGTTTGCTGCTAATCAGTTTCTCTTCTTGAACCAAAACAACTGGCTTCTTGGACTTGTTGTTGTCTCCGCAAATGCACACATTGCTCTCAGGGGGCCACTTTTGTGTACAAAAACATTTGTCGCAAGTTTTTATGCATTCTGTATATGGAATGGCGCCTGAAGACTCAACTGCAATATTTGATTTTTCTTTTTCTATCACCTGCACTTGTGCCCCATCTGCACAAAAAAGAAATGGTATATTAAAATATAAGTACTCAATAATAAATGTTGTATAGTTCTAAAATTTTTACGTGTCATCGTTTCTTATGCGTGGTAAATCTTATATCTTTTATTTTATTTTTTATTATTATTAGTTATCCCTATTAATATTTTATTAGATGTCCCCAAATAGACGTCGGTAATGTCTAGTATATTGGTTCACCGGTTCTTATCTTCATTAATTCTAAATTTGAAGTAGTTTTGGTGTTCTCTTTTATTTGATGAAAAAGGTCGTTCGAGTTAATTGCAGAACTGTATATATGTTCTATATAAAATTCACACACACATATATATATATATATATATATATATATATATAATGTGTGTGCGCGCGTATACAGGTTCTGGCTAGTTCAAATATATATCAAGAGTCAAAGTTCTATTCCATGTAGTTAGTGTGTGTGTACCCGCGCACCGGTTCAATTATATATCAAGAATAATAGTCGATAGTTCTATTCCATATAGTTAGTCGATCCTCGTTGATTTGATGCATGCTTTTATTGCATCTATGTGGATAATTCCAAAAGAGTTAAAGTACTCGTCTTTTTTTCATATGAATTATAATAGAAACAATACATCAATTATTGTATGTCAACTACAACAATATCCATAGAGAACAACAAAATTATTTTATATTCTCTTAAGTTAATTTGTTAAATTACCATATTTCTGGAGTTCTGCAAATGGTTTCCACTTTCCGCAAAAGCACTCTGCAGCTTGTGGCACACGCCTATCGCAAACGCAAGCGTCACAGATACGGTCGCACAATAGAAATGGAATTTTCTGGCATTCTTGTAATTGCACAATAACGTATATATAAGTTAATCAATTACACCAATAATATACGTCTATTCTATTCTAATGTAATTGAACTAATTTAACAACAACAAGAAACATAGACAAATTATAATATGAACATGTAAATTTTGAACTGGAACTAATTAATTTATAGTTAGCTAAGTAGGTATAGGTAATTACCCGAATTAGGTTCTGGCTGGTTCTTAGAGGTAAGGAGCTGGCCAAATAGGTCTAAGCGAGCATGAGCACTAGTTGCTGCCAATGTCACGGCAAGCAACATTAAGAAACTCACTTTCAACATACTTCTGAAACTCATAGTGTTCTCTCACTCAACTCTCAACCCAGTGTGTGAGAAATGTAGAGGCCAGTGAGGGCTATTTATAGCTCAAAATTGTACGGATCGACATCTTCTTGATGATAAAATATATCTAATACTAATTAAAAATGGAAACGTGTTTCTTCTGTTTTTCTTTTCTTCCGGCAAGATCCATTGTCCAATCAAGATCCATAATGTGGACCACAATATCTATATATATATATATGTTGTGAACAAGTCGGAGCCATTGATCAAGATTACTAGGGATAAGGTAATTAGTGGTCCAATATTACACCATCACACACCAATTTCCACAAAATGCGATGTGATTTAGAAGAAGACTGCCTTTACCCCTCTGACGAATTTTTACAACCTTGAATTAATGGAATGGGATGATTTTTACAACCCATGCTTTGTTTCTTGGTCTTTCTTGATTTCTCTCCTTGATCTTCTTATGGTTGTGGTGAACTTACAGCGTGTTCCTCTTTGTTCACATGTATAAACTTTGGCTTTCCACCCACGTAAATTTGTTGATGTGATGGTAACTGGTGTTTCTAATACTCATACAAAGAAAGAAATTAAAATCCACACCCGAACAACAACTACAAAAGCTAAGAGAGAAGACCACCAATGGATAGCCATCATTTGAGTTGCTAGATTCCTTAATATTGGGTACTAATTTCTGCAGTTATGTTTCTATTATGAAGGTCTATTCATATTTTTATAAATCCACATATCCCTGATATTAATGGTAAACATAGGAAAGGATTTTCCGCCATTGAAGATAGATGAAACAAAGAAGTAGAGTGAAAGGTGAGGTTGCAAGGTCTTTCTTTTCTGGCAAATGGGTAGTTTCAACAGTTTCAAATTTTCTGGCAAATATAGATATTTCACTATAAATGTATTTGAAGATAGGAATATCCAATCGCACATTATTCTGCATCGTCATTGAATTTGCGAAGGATTTTGTTTTCAATAAGATCATTGAGTAAAATAATTAAGTTGGCAGTGATAGTCAAAATAAAATATGAAATCGAGAACTTCTCCATATTCTATTTTTCAGGAATGTTCGCGAAAGGTAGCCCCATGACTAATGTTACCTAGAACGCGGGTCGTTTCGATACGGATACGCGATACGGGTACGTGGTACGCTAGTGTCTATGATACGCTGTACGTTAGAATATCAAAATTATTGTATTTAATAATTTATGAAATTAGGGACACTAAGTTTTCCTAAAGAAAAAGAAAAGAATTGTTTGCATTATTCATATATTCTTAACTGGATCTAGTATGACAAAACCCTTAATCATAGATAAATGGGCCGAGACTGCTAGTCATTTATTAAAAAACTTAACCTAAACAAATATGAGGTCTTCGTTTAGAACTCCACCGTTGCAGAGCCAGTAAAATAGATAAAAAATTCTGCTGAACAGTACAGAAAAAGGAATGAATTGTGAAGGAGAATAAAGAGGTAACGTTGGGTTGTCGAGGACTAGACTACTAGAGGCTTCCCATCGCCTTGAAGAGGACGAAGAAAAGCAGATGCTGAGTTGCTGATATGATGCAGAAGGGAGAGATGGTTGGATCACTGGGTTCAACGATCTGGATCGCTGATGTACCACGTTTCGGTACGTGCGATCCGGAACGCGGTTCGCTGCACAAGTGGGCGATCCCGGTAACTCATGGCATGACTAAATATATATGTAATATGTTTCAGTTATCAAATGTGTAGATTGCATTCTAGCTAGTATTTGAACCTCACTGAGGTAGGGAGGGAGGAAGACAATAGTGCCATCAAGAGCCAGCTTGAGCAGCCACCACCATCTTTTCAGAGAGTTTGTTTGTTTCTATAGTGCATTATACCCACGTTTATTCATGCATTCATGCATCAGGATATTTTAGCTAGGTCCACAAAAGTCGGGTCAGAAATTTCACGGGTTCTAGATATGGATGACAAATTATGGATAACGTTTTTCTTTATACATAAGATCCAAGACAATAATGTACATTTGTTTGTTTGTTTGTTTTTTTTTTTTTAAAAGACACTCTTAACCCAACCCACCTCTTACATATGTCGGTGAGAATCGAATCCATGACCTTTACAATGTTAGAATTATAACTTACTAACATGTCACAATTCACAGGCAATAATGTACATTGGTTGAATATGCTACAAATAAAAACAGGACTAATTAACATTTAGTAACCAACATTGACAAATTGGTCAGATTTTATATATTGGCATCTTTGTACATGTTTTTCCTCATAGTGTTCTCTCACTCAACTCTCAACCCAGTGTGTGACTGTGTGAGAAATGTAGAGGCCAGTGAGGGCTATTTAAGTATTTATAGCAGAAAATTGGACCGACATCTTCTTGATGATAAAATATATCTAATATTAATTAAAAATGGAACCGTGTTTCTTCTGTTTTTTTTTCTTCCGGCAAGATGCCATTGTCCAATCAAGATCTAGGGCTGGGCACGGGCCGGTCATTGACTGATACCGAGCCCGGTACAGAAAATTTTATTCGGGATGGGACAACGTTTTTTCAAAGTTGGTACCGAAGGTACCGAAACCGATCGGGTCGGGCCTGGGCCCAATTCGGGATAACCGATTCCTTTTTTTTTTTTTCCCACACTTAAGTACTTTAACAGCTATCCAAAATTTCCAGATTTCAATCATTCTAGGATGCAGCTGTCCTCTTAGCAGTGCAATTTATAAATCTACACAATCAATTTTGCCTTAAACCAAACCAAACAATGTAAAATACTAAAATGAATTGAAGAATTCTTGAAAAGAAGAAATGAACTAGTGAAGATGGACAATAATACAATATGTGCAAAACTGCAAAAACAGGCTCTCCATCACGAACAGCAGGTCCAACTGTCCAAGAGTGACATGCTCCTCCTTCGGCTCTCTGACCTTCCTCTTCGACTATAAACACAATCCAATCAATGGATACATAAGCAAGGGTAATTTACGCAGCACCCAAACGATTAAAATACTGAATATATAAGCAGTAAATTCCTTTCAAATTCAGTAAAAGAACATATAAATTACCAAAGCTTATTGCACTACGGGTTGGCGAAGAATCTAAGTGTGTATAAATCCAATTTACCACACAGCAAACCCGGTTGGCTAAAAATTTAAGAGTGTATAAATCCAATTACGACACGACAAACTAAATCTGGAAGCAACAACCATCGCTCCTACCATATGATTCAAAATAAAATTCGACAGAAACATATGATTAAGAACAGGAAATTTACAATTTTTTTTTGTGAATTTCAATGTCCATCAAACCCAACAAGAAACGCAACAAAGTAAGGTTGAGGCTACTTACTAAGAGAGTTAGAGTCTTGGATGGTGCTTGAACAAGCTTAAACTGAAAATCAAATCCTCACAATAAAGCAAGGTTGAGGGCTTGAGGCTACTTCCACTCTTATCTCATCATGCTTGCTGTATGAAGGGAAATTGGAAAGAAATTTGGGATCGGGGATTTAGATGAAGAACAGAAGAAGATCTGGAGAGTGGAGAAGGGAGCTTAGAACTAGGGTCAGTGAATTGGGGATCGACTGATCGAGGGGATCGAGGATTTAGATGAAGAACAGAAGAAGATCTAGAGAGTGGAGAAGAGAGCTTAGAACTAGGGTTAGTGAATTGGGGATCGACAGGTCGAGGGGGATCGGGGATTTAGATGAAGAACAGAAGAAGATCTGGAGAGTGGAGAAGAGAGCTTAGAACTGATTGACTGATCGAGGTCTTCGTTAGTTCGTTTAGCGGCTTAGGGCCTTAGGCTGTTTAGTTTAGGTCAAAATGTTTTGATCAGGTGTGGTCATTCATCTGTGTTCTCACATATTTGACTAAACTACCCAATCACAATCAACCAAGTAATATAAAATATTAAAGATTTAATTTAATTTATTTAAACGGGATGGGACGCGATCAATCGGGATCCACTGGGCTAGTACAAGTACCGGGCCCATTTCTACGGGACGGGACGGGATGGGCCCAAATAGTAAATTTCAGATTTTGATCTCGGCCCGTAGCGGTGGATTACGGGACGGTTTCAGAACGGTATCGGGTCTTCGGTTTTGGACGCCCAACCCTATCAAGATCCATAACGTGGACCACAATATATATGTGTGTGTGTGTGTTTTGGCTGCCTGTGTCGTAACCAAGTCGGAGCCATTGATCAAGATTATTAGGGATAAGGTAATTAGTGGTCCAATATTACAATAGCATGCACCAATTTCCACAAAATGCGACGTGATTTTAGAAGAACACTGCGTTTACCCCTTTGATGAATTTTTACAACCTTGAGTTCAATGGAATGGGATGATTTTTACAACCCACGCTTTGTTTCTTGGTCTTTCTTGATTTCTCTCCTAGATCTTATGGTTGGTAAACTTATAGCGTGTTTCTCTTTATTCACATGTGTAAGATTTGGCTTTCCACCCACGTAAATTTATTGATGTGGTGGTTACTAGTGTTTCTAATACTCATACAAAGAAAGAAATTAGAACCCGAACCTGAACAACCACAAAAGCTAAGAGAGAAAACCACCGGTGGATAGCCATCATTTGAGTTGCTAGATTCCTTAATATTAATTGGGTACTAATTTCTGTGGTTATATTTCTATTATGAAGGCCTATGTATATTTTTATAAACCCACATATCCTTGCTATTAAAGGTAAACATAGGAAAGGATTTTCCGCCATATTGAAGATAGATGAAATAGAGAAGTAGAGTGAAAAGTGAGGGTTCAAGGTCTTTCTTTTCTGGCAAATGGGTTGTTTCAACAGTTCCAAATTTTTTGGCAAATATAAATATTTCACGATGAATGTATTTTAAGATAGGAATATCCAATCGCCCATTATTTTGCGTCATCATTGAATTTGCGAATGATTTATTTTATTTTATTTTTTTCAATAAGGTCGATTGAGTAAAATAAGTTGGCAATGATAGTCAAAATATGAAATCGAGAAAGCTAGCTAGACAACTTCTCCATATTCTATTTTTCATGAACATTCGCGAAAGGTAGCCCATGACTAAATATATTTGCAATATGTTTCAGTTAACAAAGTGTGTAGATTGCATCCGGCTAGTATTTGAACCTTACAGAGGGAGGGAGGGAGGAAGACGACAGCGCCATAATCAAGAGCCAGCTAGAGCAGTCACCACCATCTTTTTAGAGAGTTTGTTTGTTTCCACTGCATTATACCCACTTTTTATTCATGCATGTGTGCATGAGGATATATTAGGTCCACAAAAGTCGGGCTAGAAATTTCATGAGTTCTAGATATTGATGACAAATTGTAGTGATATGGACAACATTTTTCTTCATATACAAGATCTAAGACAATAATGTGCGTTTGTCGAATATGCTAAAAAAAAAAAATAGGATCAATTAACGTGTAGTGACTTACGGTAATAAATTGATCCAGATTTTATAGATCGATATCTTTGTACTTGTTTTAAATTGACCTTACATTTTCTAATTTTCAGTATCTCGTACTCTTGCGATGCATGTGTGTTTAATGAAGATCCTTCAATTGTCACCCACTTCTTTAATTATTATTTTTTATATAATTATGTTTCTTTACTCTTTTTTATTTTACTAAAATAATTATTTAGATGATTTCATTATGAATTCTAAAAGTTAGACTATAGAGTGTTTAGGACAATCTATATTTTGATGAATCCTCAACCCTTCACTTTATAGTATATATAGATAGATGTAATGCGTCATCTTCTTATTAAGAATCTAGCTTATTAACACAATTGATAAGTAGGTAATGCATAGGGTGCCTGGCGAGCTGGCGGCCGGTTCAAACTGTTTTAGCACAATAGTAATATGATATCCTTATCTAAGTCTACCAATGTATTGGGCAAAGGTTACATATATAGTCAAACTGAAGTTGGGCAACCTTAATAAGCAATTCAAAAGTGAGTAGGCCAATATAAATACATGCAAAAATAGGAGTAAGAATTTCTGGACTTAGGAAGCTATTGAGGAACCGTGTGATATCGATAAAAAATAAATAAAAAACTTACAAAAAATCATTAATGATCATTGAGTTATAACTCGTTGATACTTAACTCACTGCCGTTAAATCTCTTGTTAGAAGTTGATGGTATATTTGTCGAAACACTAAATATACATTTCTACTTAAAAATTAATTTTTTCTAGATAAAAAATCACAGTTTTTTTTTTTCAAATTAAAGTTAAAATTTGTTTTAATATTCTTTTTTTTTCATTAGAAATTATCATTAAGCTATAAAAATTTGAAAAAGAAATCTAATAACTTTCTTCAAAAAAATCATTTTTATTTTAATATTTCTTTTTAAAATATTTATATGTAATTTAACAAAAATAATCCTCTCCGTACAGATTTTTAAAGACACAATAGACGAGAGTGAGTTATGTGAAAGATAAATATTAAAGTAAGTGAGTTAAGTGATATTTTTTAAAAGTTAGTGAATTAAGTATCGAACGAGTCATAACTCAGTAACCATTAGTGATGTTTTTCTTTTAACTTTTTTTTTTTTTCCTCGCTCTTATGCATTCCTTAGAAATGAACACACCGGAAGAGTGAGTTATCGAATTTCTATTTCTTAGCATTCCTCGGTGCTTGAAGCCTCTTCGCTTCGTCTATGGACCACCAATGCTGACCACCAAATGAAGGTGGTCCACAAATTTGAATCTCAGGACAAAACAGTGCATGCACCTACATTCCAATTGAAATACACGTGATTTTAGGCTGAAGTCTAGAAGTTGTCATACCCACGTTGCGACACGCATGCATGAGGTCCCACAAAATTCACGGGCTCTTGAATTGATGACGAGTCATGGTAATATGGACAAACGTTTTTCCCTATAAGATCCAAGACAATGATGAGAATATATATAGAACAATTCTTAAGTTCACCCCTAGGGTGAGTGAACATATTCACCCCATTGTCGATTAACGCATAATAACTTTATAATTTTCTAATCTAACCATTCATGTTGTATAACGTAATACAAAGATTAGCTTTGTAAAAAATCAATCAAATTGAAGACCTTTCAGTTATTCATTTCTATGAAATACATGGACGGTTCATCATAATAGCAGTAAGTGTTGTTAGAACCATCCATTTGTTTGATTCAATTAGATAATTAAACGATTTCTGATTCGCTTAATTTTTTACATAGATGATCTTTAAAGGCTAATTTTAGATATGGACCGTTGGATTATAAATTTATTAAATAAAAGTATGTTAATCGACAATAGAGGTGAATATGTTCATTCACCCTAGGGGTGAACCTAAGAATTGTTCATATATATATATATACGTACGTTCGGTGAATATTTATATGGTAGAAATAAAGGACTAATTAACGTGTAATAATTCAGGGTGATAAATTGGTTCAGATTACTTTTCAATTAGACATATGTAAGTGGTGCAAATATTATATATAAATAAATATATATATATATATATTATATGTATTTATTTTTCATTAGGACACAACGGATAGAAATATTTTCATTTAAATAATTTCACCTTTTTACTGACCATAATAGAAAGAAATTACAAATCTTAATTGAAAACTATATCAATATAATGAATTCAAAACCTCCAACTTCATGCACTATCCCACAACTTAATTACGAAGAAGAAGACGGATGAAGATTATTCACCTTCATCTCATATTCAGAAATGCATACATTTCAAAGACAACATGCATGTAGTTAGGGGCCAAACCAAGAAGTTTGAAATTGGCTGATTGGCACAACCGTAGGGCGTGATATAGAGAGTGCACGGCCAAGCTATTTCAACGACTAAATATAAAGGATCAACGCATGAAGCGAAGGTTACGTGCGCAGATTCAAGCCAAGCCTACCTTGATAAGCAATGCAATAATCGATATATATATATATATATACACATATTAAGGAACGGATTTCTATATTTTGACAATTTTTCGATCACATATTCACATCTTAACCGTTCAGTTTTTAGGTCCTAATGTATAGATCACTTCTGAAAATTTTCAGCCAAATTGATGATCGTTAAGGTATCGAACTCGATTAAATCAATGAACGAACTGAATATGTCCAACCTGAACCGTTCGTGTTCATAATTGTAAATTGCAGTTTTGGATACCTTAACGATTATTAATTTGGCTGAAAATTTGTAAAGATGATTTATACATTAGGACTTAAAAACTGAACGATTAAGATGTGAATATGTGATCAAAAAATTGTCAAAATATAGAAATCCGTTCCTTAGCTAAGGAACGGACCTCCTTAGGCCATCTCCAATAAGAAGCCTAAGGAGGGCTACATGTAACCTTAAGCCCTTTTTGCTAAAAAATGGACTCCAATAAGGGAATGTCCAAAGGGTAAGAGGTGGAGAGGTGGGTGGAGAGAGCTAAATTTAGCCCTATGGCTAACCCTTTAGCCCTTGGTGGGACCCACGACATATCAGCCCAATCTTGCTCTTTGTGATGCAATACATTAATCCAATTGGTCATAATCATGCAAACAATTGAATCAAATGGCTCATAATTAAAGAGTATAATTATACACATGAGCAACTAGCTGTTGGGTTCATAATTTTTTTTTGTTTTTAGTATATATGTATTCTAGCCATTGGCTTCGGTAAATTTGATAAGACTCTATAATAATTAATCTTACCAGGTCGACACTATATCTAATCGGGAATCTACATATTTGCTTCCAAAGTGGCACGTGGCATTTAAAAAACTTATCAGAAAATATTATCAACAATACCACATAAATACCTCATCCAAATATACACCTTAAAAATTAATTTTTTCCTCATAAATTAATTTTAATCTAAATTAAAATATTATTCAAATAAAATAAAATCATAAAAATTAAAAAATATAATGTAAAATCATAAAATACTTGATAGGGCTAAAATTTAGCCTTCTCTTACTGGAGATGGTTCATTTGTTTATGAATAAAGAATAATATTTATGGGGGCTAAATTATATCCCTGACCCCAATATAGCCCTCTGGAGATGGCCTTAGTAGAGCAAATCCGTATACGGAATTTTTTTTGTCTCCTATACACCTACATTTTTTCTCATAAAACATTTCACAATTGCCGAAAATCCTATAAATGACGGGTAATTTGAATAAAATGGCGTTAGCTCAGTGGTTAGAGCGCCCACTACCTATGTACGAAGTTATGGGTTCGAGTCACCATGGGGGCAGGAGTGAAACCTTTGATCCTCTTTAAAAAAAAATAAAAAAATATATATATATGGTGGGACTATTAGGAATGGGTGATGAAAAAAGTTTGTCACCCATACTTTGAATATTTTAAAAATGACTAAATACAATATCTATTAATTAAACATTTCTTAGACCGAATTGATTTCAGCATTTCTCTCAACATTAGTCAATAAAGTCGGAAGTTCAAATATTCCCTTCCATTAAAAACGTTCCCAGAGCATTTTTTTGATGATAAAAAGGTTCCTAGAGCATGTTCCTCCTTATTCACATTTATAGTATTTGGGATGACTTTTTCACCCATGCCAGTTCGTTGATGTTGGAGCTTACGATAGCCAATCAATCTCACTAATCACAAGTTCATCATTTTGAACTTTCGGACACAAAAAGTATGGTTTTATTACACACCTAATGTAATTTTAAAATGAGTTTTTCTATTGGAACCTCCAAATTTACTCACTTGACCTCTGTGCTTTTTACACCTCCTATTAAATTTTCAAATACTAAATTTACTCATTAAACCTCACTAAAGTTTCTCAAATAACCTCACTCATATAATTAATTTACAAACAAACTAAGATCTTTATAATAAAAAACTTAGTTATTTCAATGATTTAATTACTCTATAAATCTTTATTACATCTCAATTCCTTAATCAGATAACATAAATCTTTTATCCAATAAAAAAAAATCAAACACAAGGTATTGAGTTTTAAAAATTAATAAAAATAAAATAACATGAACTATTATGTGATTTTTTTTTATTTACTTTTTCTTTTTTAGCTGTTCAAAAAAAAAAGATTGCTCTATTTTCTGTACCTCATGATTAAATATTTTTTATTTATTTTTATTTGCTAGCTCTTTTTTCTGTTTTTCTTTTTTTTACAAATATAATAGATAGATTTAGATTTAGGGCATAATACAATTTATTTTGTTCTCCCTGACCAATATGCGTTCAATATGCATATCATACATTTTTATCTTAATCATAGTTTTATTTCTTAATATATATATATATATATATATATATATATATGCTTTAATGAGTACGTAGTGAAATTGGAAAATGAAAATAGATAGGGAAAATAATAAAGAATGCAATCTAATATTATTGAATTGGAAAGTCTAGAGAAAATAAATATAACCATTTTTTTGGTATAATTATTGTCCCTAATAGTCATTTTATAGTAGGTTATATATGTCATTTAATAATTCATAACAGAGTGAGGTCAAGTGAGCAGATTTGGAGGTCCCAATAGAAACTCTCTTTTAAAATTAGATAGCATTTTTTTTTAATCTTCGCTCACTCCAACCTTATATATGTCAGTAAGAATTAAACTCATGACCTTTACAATGTTGGAATTATAACTTATTACACGTCATAGCTCATTGACAAATAAAATATAAAAACAATATTAAAAAAAAAAAAAGAAGAAGAATGGATTGCATGTTTAATTATTTTAGTCATTTTTATCTCCTATACACCTACATTTTAGTCATTTTATCTCCTACATTTTAGTCATTTTAGTCATTAAAAGAAGAAGAAGATTGTCAAATACAATTGTAAAGTTATGGCTCTGACTCTCTCCCGAGAGAAATATCGTCGTCTCCTCTCTTCGGCGAGGGGCGGCGACAAACCTTCTCGCTTGCTTCTCTCTTCTTATGGCAGCGGCGATAAATCTCTTCGTTTTCCACTATCTGTTTGGCTCCAAAACCAGCTGGTGTGCAAACAGTCTCTTTTGGGCGTGTGATTGCGTAGGCGTGCCAGCACCGCGGGGTGCAGTCGTTGGGGTAGTCCCTTGACCTGACTTCTTCTTCAAGCGCTGTGGACGAGAAGAGCACCAACCTCGTCACAGGGTTCTTCTCTTGCCTTTTGGGAAAGGACTTTTGCCTTACGGGTAAGGACTTTGGTTGTGATATCTTCGGTCACCAAAATCGATACTCAACGTTGTAGGTTGAGCAGAGCAATCACTGGGAAGTTCTGAGAAAGCACGGGGTTTGCTAAAGCGTATCTTTAGCTTCGCTAGGTTGCGAGGGCGTTACCCTTGCTTCACTGGGTGTATCGGTGGCAGTAGTACTGGCAGTCGGCTCGCGAGGAGACTGGGACTGGAAGTACGGTCGCCGGGTTGATCTGGTGAGGCTGACAGTCGGCTCGCGAGGATACTAGGACTGACGGGCGGTCACCGGGTTTCAACGAGGTTGAAGGTTTGCTCCGGGGAGGCTTTGTAATTGCTGGGATTGATTGATCAGAGAGAGGTCCTTGATTTAGCCACTTAACCCTGTACTTATACCCTAGGGTTTCGACTGCTCCTTGCCTTGTAAGGATTCTTAATTGTAGTTTCCTATTTCATCTCTACTACTCAAATTCAAGAAGGTTTCGTCTCCTTATGAGTCACGGAATGGGCGAAACTATAACCCAGACCCGAGTAGTTTTATTTTTGGGCCGCAGGTATCGGCCCACTGCCTTGAACCCACCAAAGAATCTTGCCAAAAATGCTTTTGGGCTCAAACACTATCTTCGGTTTAGGGAGGCGATTTAGCTGATGTTGGTGGGATTGGGATTGGAATTGTAATCGTTCAGATCTGGTTTGGTAGTCCTGTTGATAGTGATGATGGATCTATTTTTGCTCCATCGATTGATGGTGGTGGTAGCGACCGACGCGGTGGCCAGAATGCTTCTGTTAGAGGTGGTAAGGCTTGGTGGCGGGGTTGTGTGCCTCCGAATGACGAACCTAGGTGAGCTGATCGTTTCGTTCTCTGTTCCATCTTCTCGTTGTATTCAGACGATAGGGGTGGTGCAGGGGGTTGCCTCTGGTTCGTGACGGTGGAGTATCTAGTCTTCGATGATGGAGGTGGTACTTTGTCTGGAGGCGGTGATGGTTTCTGGTTGGAATCTGATCCCTTTGGGGTTGTGACCCACGGCGGTGGCAGCGGTAGCTTGCACGGCGGTGATCGAGTGCTTGAGGTGCCCTTAGCAATTTTGCCCTACTGGGCCAGCTGGGATGACGGTGACGACAAAATTGTTGGGGAGGCTATGGTTTCTCCTAAACTGGCTTTCTGGGCTCTAGGGTTTACCCAACTTGGGCCCTGGAGGTGGTTACTTTTGACAGGGTTTTGGGCCCATTTTGGGTCTCCTGATGCAGAGGATATGTGGAAGGTGGTCTGCCATCTTCTACTGCTATTTTAATTTAATTTCTTTTTGGGTCGCAAAAATCAGTGCCTTAGTTATTATTTATGCTTGGAGGATGGTATGTCATTCTCTGCTTCGAGGTTTCTGGTTTTGTCAGAATAATGGTGCGTAGATTTCCTAAAAGGTGGGTGTACTCGGGATTTTTTGGGATTTTATTCTTCTAGAATAGGGTGTCATAAGGTTCTAAGGAACGATTGCTTTCTGTCAACCCCATAGGGATGTTTCGTTTTTGTACTGCTTGCTGAATCTAATAAAATGGCTGACCTATTTCTTTCAAAAAAGAAGAAGAAAAAGAAGAAGAAGAATGGATTGCATATTTTAGTCATTTTTATCTCCTACACACCTACATTTTTGTCTCAAAAAACATTTCACAATTGCCGAAATGTCCTATAAATGACGGTTAATTTGAATAATATAGTGGGACTATTAGGAATGGGCGACCTTGTTTGTCACCCAAATATTTTAAAAATGACTAAAATACAATATCTATTAATTAAACATTTCTTGGACTGAATTGATTTCAGCATTTCTCTCAACATTAGTCAATAAAGTCGGAAGTTCAAATATTCCCTTCTAGTAAAAACGTTCCCAGAGCATTTTTTTTTTATGACAAAAAGGTTCCCAGAGCATGTTCCTCCTTATTCACATTTAGAGCAAGTTCACCCGTAGTTAAAAAATGTCAAGGTTGAAAAGTCGAGACGCCGACCTGTCAAGTTACTGTTCACTGCCACTGGACATGGGTTTCCACTCGTTTTTTTCTTCACCAATCAAGACTGTTCACTTTCATTGTTCATCATTTTTTTTAATGTTCAATGAGTGTTTTACTTGTTCATTTTTACTGTTCATTGATTTTTTTATTATTTTATTATTTTTATAAAATTAAATTGTATTTGATGTAAATAAATGATAATAATGGAGATTTATGGATAATTAGTGTCATAATTATGTAAATTTACTATTTTTCTAATATTTTCGGTGGACAATAGTTGGTGTGCTTTTAATTTGGCTAATGTCTATATTTTTTATGTTAGTGTGATTTTAATTTGGTTTGTATTATGTTTTTTATGTGCTATGATTTTGAATATAAGGTGTGTACTTTAATAAGAGAAATTTTCAAATACAACTTTTATTTCATTAAATTGTCACTTACATAAATGAAAAACTATGAATAAATACAATACAATTACACAACATGCATAATCACCTAATTATTCAAATTATGATCCTCATCCTCTTTAAGAATCCAATTTGTGTTTGAAGGTTCATCATTAGGGTTAGGGTTGGTGGAATCACCCGTAGAAAAAGGTGAAAATTGTGGTTGTGTAGGATATCCCCCAGGGTAAGGTGGTTGCGGTAGTATCCACCGGAGTAAGGGGGTTGTGGGAATCCACCGGTGAAGGGAGGTGGTGGGAATCCATCGGGGCAAGGTGGTTGTGGGTATGCACCGGGGTAAGGTGGTTGTGGATATGCACTGGGGTAAGGAGGTTGTGGGTATGCACACCAAAATTTGGTTGTGGGAATGCACCACCAAAATTGGGTTGCAGATAGTATCCACCTATAGAAAGTGGCGTCTGCTCGCCAAGTTCTTCTTTCTCCGCTATCTTCTTTTGCTTTCTTGATTAATAACGGTTTTTATTTAGCGTCATTTGACTTGTATCAATCTCTGTAATATGCTCTTCTCTCTCTTTAATTCGGTCTTCCCTCTCTTGTAATAGGAGTTGCTCTTTTAGCATTTCGATTTGCAATCGGATACATTCTAGTTGATTTTCCTTTTGGAGACTTCGAGCGAATTCCTCATTGAATTTTTTCTTACCCGCGGTTGCCTTTATTTGGTTGTTCGTTATACTCTCAAGTGTGTAAGACAAAGGACTTTGGTCTTTACCTGCCTTCTTTCCTTTCCGAATTGCTTCTTTCGCAACATTCCTTCCTTGAGGCCTCACATTAGGATCTGCAGTCTCACCTGCAATTACCTCATCTACATCCATGTCCAAGTTGATGGTGGAATTTTCAGCAATTGGTTGTGTGTGCGCATGTTGACTTCCTTCATTTGATGTTCCTCCGGATGTATGGCTAGGGATGTCTTTAAATTGTGCAAAGACCTCCACAACAGCGTAACTATCAAAACTCTGAAACAGGTGTCTTTTGGTCCTCCCTTTTTTCTTCATCCCGTTATGCCACAATTTTTGTGCTTCATCTTGCTACGTAATTAAAAAAAGTAATAAAAAATGCAATTAGTACAAATATAAACGCTATTATGAAGGGTCATCTATTATAAAGGTCATAATTTTAATAAGAAAGTATCTCACCATTTTACAATAAAAATCAATAAGTACAAATATAAACATCGTTGTCATTACATCATTATTTATCAACTAATTATTTTAAGAGTTAATTTGATTTAAGTCCAAAACATAGATGTAGTCCGGATGAATTTTTTTATTAATCGCGGTCCTATGACTCACCTGCCACGTTAGATTTGTTTCCTTTTCTATCTTGCTGATTCAACACCTAAATTTTTTATTCCTAACATATCCTTATTTAATATATTCTACAATAAACTGTAAAAATCAATTATGGTGATTATAATCCTAAATTATTGCAATCTTGTTAATGTAAATTAGCAAATTTAATATGCTGACCTTAATTAACATTATTAGATCCTTGATTGAATTCAAAAGAGGAATCTTTATATATTAAGACATTATTTTTCCTTGCTATTGCTTATTACATATTGTCTTCTTCTCCTTCCTCCTCCTCCTCCTCCTCCTCCTTCTTCTTCTTTTCTACCGAATCATCTCTGGTCAAGACAATTATCTAGTTAAAACAATTAATACAATTAAAATGATATTATAATTACTATATTATTTATCAAGACATATTTTACTATAATGTATCAACAAATTAAATAATTTATCAAAAAATATAAAGGTCATAATTTTAATAAGAATGTAACTCACCGTTTTACAATAAAAATCAATAAGTACAAATATAAACATCGTTGTAATTACATCATTATTTATCAACTAATTATCTTAATTGTAACGAAAAACAATTACTACAATTAAAATGATATTATAATTACTACATTATTTATCAAGACATATTTTACTATAATGTATCAACAAATTAAATGATTTATCAACAAATACATACCTCATCATCCGCATTCGAACCGCTTTTGTACCAATTTTTCGCTTGCCTTAATGCACAATGCCACTCAAAGAGTTAAACCTTCAAAATTTTCCACCTTCCCTGCAAAGATTGGGTTGATCGGCTCTTGGGCCAATTTGGGTCAAAGTGTCGCTTCACGCGCAACCATAAGTCGTTTTTTCTTATTTGTGACCACAACCGAACATTGGCTTACAACTTTCCAAGACTTGCACAATTGTACATCTTCCTCATCCGTCCATCTCATTTTCTCTTCGGTATTATCATCTTCACTTTGATCTCCCACGTGTCCGGCCACTGGACGTGTGTTTCCCCTTTGTTCGGCCATATTGGATAATGAAAATTTTGGATGATGAGAGCTATATGAAGAGGAGGAAGGTGTAACCATGAACTCTAATTTTTTGGGTGTGAAATGTAAAAAAAATGGTAGGTATTTATAGATAAAATTTTAGAATTTTTTACAATTTATTTTGTTACCGTTTATTAAAAATACAATTTTTTTCCTTACTCTTTTGTTACCTCACATATATAATCATACATATTAATTGCCTAGTCGTCAGATCTGCCTTCACTATTCAATCCAACGGTCTGGATCATTTGACCGTTAGGCCCTCAAATTCCAAACCATCCAATTCTGGTGTGCTAGTCGACAAAAGAGATGCAGACGCCAGATGGAGCTTCCCCATTCGTCTGTGCGCTCCAGTCTCCCTCTTCTCTGCGTCTATCTCTGTGCCCTGACGTCAGCCACCGTTCTCTCCACTTCCGACGTGGCAGCTGGGCCTCTCCTTCTACTGGTCAAGAAATTATTCAGGGCTTTGCCCTTTTTCTTACCCTGGGTCATCAAAAGCCAAGTTTTGGTTGGGTAAATTAGGCCCGGTGGAGGAGTGGAAATGGAAATGCCCGATCACCACACCATGTTTCCCTGCTGGTGCCCGGTCAAAACGAGACCGCTGCACTTGCTCTAAGAGAAATGGATGACTTTTTCACCGATGCCAATTAGTTGATGTTGGTGTTAACCAATCTCACTAATCATAAGTTCATCATTTTGAAGTTTCGGACAACAAAATTTATGGTTTTATTACACCAAATGTAATTTTAAGATTGGATAGCATTTTTTTTTTTTTTAAACCTTTAGTCCACCCCACCCTTAGGGCTAGTTTGGGATTGCTGTGACTTTAAAAAGAAATTGTTGCTACTGTGTTTTGAGAATAATTAAATGTGAATTAAAACACTTTCGTGTTTGGTAAATAATATTTTTAAAAGTGTTTTCAGTACATAAAACAATTGTAGAGTGTGTTTTGATCCACAACAGTTTCTAAAAGCAACCTCTAGGCTGCTTTTAAAATCTGCTACGAGTGACCTATAACTTTCAATTAAAGCTGCTTTTTATTTATTTACCAAACACAATCAGAGTGTGTTTGGTAAATAATTGATTACACGCATTTATATACATGTAATTATTAAAACACTAGAATTAAGCTAATCTTCAAACTAATTATTTTGTAATTAATCCATTTTTATTTATGTTGTAGTAAATAAGTGGAGTTATGGATTTCAGAAGAAGTTGAGCAAAAATAGAGCTAATTGGAGTGATCGACAAAAAGTCAACAATGATCAGGAGTCAATGCCCCAAGCAAATATGTGAAAATCATTGGTTTGAAGCAAAAGAAGAAGAAGAAAATTGAAGCAAAGAAAAAGTTGTATTAAATAATTATTTGATTAATTAACCCTTGTATTAATTAATTAAGTGATTAATCCCACGTTGCAATTAAACCTTAATAATTGCTTGCTTGTTAATTGAAGGCTACCATGTGCTAGTGTGCCAGCCATCCCTCTCTTTCCCCTTGCCCACTCGCATGCTGCCACATGGCAGCCCCTTTCCCATCATTTCCTCTTAGTTACGAAAGCAGTAGCCACTCATTCTCTCCACTCTCCCCCCATATATACATATATCCCATCATTCTCTCTGACCTAAATCCAAGAACTGTCGCACACCCCAGACCCCATTTTTTCCTTCTTCTCCAATAGTGCCGAACCCACCTCCATCTCTCTCTCTCCTCCATGTTTAATTCTCTTACCATTTTCTCTCACTCATCACCTCACACTCTCTCCTCTTCCCTTCTTCATTTGTTAATTCCAATCTTTTGGGATTGGACACTCAAGGCCTCAAGGGAATTATCATCAAGAGTACCACACCTTAATTTGGGTAGTTGGGTGAAGAAATTGCTTGATTCATACTAGCTCATAGCTAGAAGTGACCAAGCTAACTCTCCCATTTCTTCCTTATTATCCATTTCATAATTTTTATATACTTTTGTTAATGAATTCTTGTATGGGTTGTGTGTAGTTTAATTTTGGGAGTTAGGGTTGTGAAGCCCTAACTCATCTTGTATAAATATTGATGCTTTAATTTTAATAAATGCAATTTTCATTGTGTATGCTTTAAATCCGAATGTATTGGTCCTTAGAAGCATGTTTCTAGGCTTTGTCACCCTTTGAAATTATGTTGTGGGCAATTGTGATGAATAGATTGATAAATTGACACTTTGTTAATCTTGTGGCATCTAGGATTTAAGTGTGGTAACCATTAGCTAGCTTAATTGGAGCTAAGCTTGCTTGAGTCTCTATTATTTTGCACTCTAGGCCTCTAATTTTAGATATTGCGGCCTTAACCGGCGTAATACCTAAGTTAGAGAGTTGATTGTAGCCCTAACAAGCATTATCGATACACCGAAAGGATAATTGGTTTAGTAGCCTTGACCGGTACTAATTACGGGACTTAACACATATAGGAAATCCATGCATTTGTGAAATTGACATCGATATTTGCAAGAGAGTTAGTGTGAATCACCCGACACTCCCATGTTCCCATTAATTTGAAAATCAAAATTTAATTTCTTGCTTGATAATTAGTTGTTTGCTTTTATTTTAGTTTGCATTTAATTTAGTTAATTCCCAATTCAAAAATCCCAAACAAAATTCTACATTCCATTGTGCATAACTCATTTGGGCTACAAGTTAGTGGCTTTGATTAGGCTTAGTGTGAGCTAAGCCGAGCATTGCGGAGGCTTGGTGCCTTGTGAATATTTTATTTTTATTTTATTTTTATTTTTCATTGAATGCATTTGAGTTACTCTACCGCTAATTACCTCGGTTAGGTCCAACACTTAATCCCCGAGGTACGATAATCAAGGTTTTAATATTTCCCTTACTTGACAACGATTCGTACGCTTGCGATAGCATATGAACCAAGTCAATAATATTTTTAAAAGTGTTTTCAGTACATAAAACAACTGCAGAGTGTGCTTTGATCCACAGCAGTTTCTAAAAGCAACCTCTAGGCTGCTTTTAAAATCTGCTACGAGTGACCTATAACTTTCAATTAAAGCTACTTTTTATTTATTTACCAAACACAATCAAGTCTAAAATTTTGAACAAAAGCTGATTTTTTTTAAAGCGAAGCAATCCCATACAGGGCCTTACTTCATCGAAAAAAACATTGGTCCAGGTTAACTTTATCGATTGGCCGTTCAATTATAGATAGGGTGTATGTATAGACCAATATTACATATTTTGCACATGTTAGACTAGATTTTCTGGCATCTTCTAAGTTGCAAGATAATTGAGAAGCTTGAGCTTCTTTTTGAGTTTTTTCACTTTATGTATATTAATTCTTTTATTCATGACATTTTTTCTTTTCTTTTTCTAATGAGAGTAGAAAGAGCTTTACAATGGCTGGGAAAAAGGTTAGGGTTAATGCTAATATTGCTCGTAAACTTTATCACAAGAGAAAATTAGGAAAAAAAACTAAAACAATGAAGCTTCTATTAGGAAAAACTCATTTTTGTTTAAGGAAAACTGAAATTTGGAGAGAATTGAATTGTGCTTTCATTGATAATAGGGGTCTCTTTATATATAGGATTACAAGCATAGAGATAGAGTTATACATGGAAACATAATAGTACATTGATTGGATATCTCCTAAGATTCACCAAGAATATCTCTAATATAAATCATATTTCAACTAGAACAAGTAACCACGAGTTTGGGCCAGACACATATTCTGGATTTACTTGAACAATTTATATATTTTCTTTTAATTTACACATATTCACATAATTAAACCTTCCTTATAGGTTTTAAGTCTAGGGTTTTTATCCATTTACCCCTTTTTTAGAGATTTTTTTCTCACTTACCCCATTAAGTTTTTTTAATTCTCTCTTACCCACAACACTCTAAGGAGGTCTTCCCTAATACCCCATTAAGATTTTTTTTTTGTTTTTTTAATTTTGTTAATACCATTTTACCTTCACCCCTTTGTTACTTAGAGAGAGAGAGAGAAAAAAAAAATGGAAGAGAGAGAAACCATAGGAGACTTCGTAGGAGCCCAATCACCAATCACCGACTGCCGGAATCAGGTCAACTTTTGTCGGATTCCGGTCATCGGTTGCCTGATTTCTGTCACCGGCCGCCGTCCACCAGATTTTTTCTGAAAATCTCACTGTAAATGTTTATTGCCCCCAATAGACATCTATTACCCCCCAATAGAGGGGCAATAGACCTCTATTGCCTCCCAATAGACCTCTATTGCCTCCTAATAGTTGTCTATTGCCCCCCAATAGACGTGCCGTGTATTACCCCCTAATAGACGTCTATTGCCCTCCAATAGAACTTTTGGTCGCCGAAATGAGAACTAATTTCAGTAAAATTAGACAAATAAAACTTTAATTAAGAGAAAAAATGAGGAGATTATATCAATTCAAAACATTTATTGCCCCCTAATAGACATTTAACGGACCTCTATTACTCCCTAATTGACTTTTTTTTTTCTTTTCAGGGTTTCCTGGCCCCTTTTTACCAAAAGAAAAAAAAAAAAAAAAAGAGAGAGAGTGCAGACATGTTCGATCTCAGACGGAAAGAAAAAAACATATAATTCGTGGAACACAATCTAATCAGTGATTAACTGGAGTATAAGTTACCATGTAATATTGCTGGCTTAAATTTGACTCTTTACTAAACTAAGACCCAAGAGTCTGTACCACCATTTCTTTGATTCACAATCACATTAAATATTCCCAACTATACAAACCTTGAAACCACGTGTAGCCATTACCTAACCCAAAGACCAACTCACATTTACAGAGCCTCCATTTTGATCTCTCTCTCTTAGTTCCCAGTGAGTTACTCACTGAGTCAGTTCACCGACTCACAATGTGGCCGGCTCTCTTCACCGCAGCATTCACGGCCTCCACCGGACTCGTCACCAAAAACTACCTCCTCAAGCCGCCGCCGAGATTGCGTGCGGCTTGATCATCAACTCCGGATCCACCAACCGACGTCGTCTTGGACGATGCGACGCTGCAACGCTCCGTTGCTTCTGTTTCTAGGTCTCCGGTGCTGCCGTGGGAGAGTGACTGTGAGGATCAGTTGAAGGAGGTTCTTTTTAGGTTTTCGAGCAACAGTGGGAGTGGGAAGAAGAAGAAGAACTTGTCTTAATAAGAAGATGAAGAAGAAAGAGCCCAAAGACTTGTCCCTCCCAGCTGCTATTGTTGTTGTGGCCGAAGATGCGAATGAGGAGGAGGAAGAAATTGAAGACGGTGAAGAGAGACAGAAGAGCAAATGCACTCATGAACCAAGGGCAATTGCTGATTTGCTAACCAAATTGGTACTACCAATCCACTATTCATCCCAAATTGGCAATTGCCTCCAGCTTAGACAATGCACCAATGAAAGTCAATTTGCTTGCCAATTCACTATTTACAATTCAAATTTGAATAATTCATTAATTCAAAATAATGTAAAACTTATAATTTAATTAATTAAATAATTAATAATTAGATTAATCATACAATATTAATTTTAAAAAATTAATGAAATTTTTTTAAAAACAAATTAAATTGTATATCAAGTATAAATATCATTCCCAATAAAGAAAAACATAGATATCGTTATCATAAAAAAAAGGGTATTTTGTTGTGAGAAGATTGATAATTGAAAGAAATGAAGAGAAGATTGATGGAAAAAGAAGATGGAGAGGTAAAATTTTAATTTTTGAATATTTTGGTGTGAGAAATTAAAGTGTGGAAATAGATATTTATAAAATTTTTGAAAATAAATTTTAAGAATTTATTTTACCTTACAGATTATTTTTTTGGTGAAACAAAAATTGCCGTTGTCATTTAATCACAACCATTGGATCGAAGGATCCAACAGCTACGATTAAATAATCGTTACAAAAAAGTATGGGTCAAAAAAAAAAAAGTCGTTGGCAACAGGTCTACATGCTTGTGGAGCCCACCACCACGGTCGGGCAATTCATTGACCGACGATTAGCAAACCAATTGCCTGGGCAAGTGGTCCTCATGTGCTGCACAGTGAGTGCCTGGGCAATTTTGTCCCGCTGCATGGCCAATAGTGATCCTCCTCTCCAATTGGTCACCCAATTGGCTTGTTGGTGCATCTGCTCGAAGAGAGCGATTGATGATGAGAGTGGACAATTGTGTAGTTTATCAATTAGGTTGAGGGCAAAATAGTCATTTTACTTTAAATTGGGTTAGTGGGAATAAAAATTTGTTGTTGGGGTAAGTGAGATAATTTTGAATCATTTTGGTGTTTTGGGTTAAGAACCTTTAAGTATATAATTATGATTTTTCATTTTTTTTAGTTTGACTATTTTACCATTCTGATTGAATAGGTAAAATATTCCTCAAATATAGATGTGTTGAAGGAAAACCTAATTTGTGTTTAGCCCAAACTCTAGGTTACTTGACCTAGTGGTAATAGGATTTAATTAGAAGGATCTAGAATCCTAATCAATGTAGAATTACTTTCCTTGTATGATTGAGATTCTATGCATTGTAATCCTCTATATAAAGAGGCCCCTATTATCAATGAGAATACACAGCAAATTCCTCCCAAATTCAGTTTCTCTACAACACGTTATCAGCACGAAGCCCTAACCCTGAAATCCTAAATTCGTAGCCTTCAAATCCCAGAAACCACCGCCGCCCACCTTGAAGATCCCAACTCCAGGAGTTCAGAACCGGCGGCCTCACCCCCAGAACCGGCCGGCAAACCACCGAACCGGCCACCGGAAAAAGCAAAGGTTCCCCTGCCCGGTTCAAAGCTTTTCTCACCACCTCCTGCAGCCATACTCGACCACCTGCAGCGTCTCCACCCCAGAAACCCAGAACCGGAAATTTCATCACCAGAACCGGCCAAAATTCCACCGAACCGGCCACCGGAATCCTCCTAACCTGAACCGGCAGAAGAAAGAAAAAAAAAAAAAAGAGGACCTGTGCAGCCCACCTGCTGCAGGCTCAAACCCACAGGTTAAGCCCACGTGCAGCAGGCCCCAACCCAAGCTGCCAAACCAAGCCGCCAAGCCGCCAAGCCTTCTGCCATGTCAGCACCGGACCTGCCACGTCAGCGCGCGGACCTGCCACGTCAGCTACCGGTCAACGACCGGTCAACACTTTCCGACGACTTTTCCGGCCAACTTCCGGCGACTTTTCCAGCCACTTCCAGCGACTTTTTCCGATCAGCTACAGTAACTTCCGGCGACGACTTTTCCGACCATCTTTTAAGGTAATTTTTCTAAAAGTTCCCGTTTTTCTGAAGTTTTTCAATTTCTTCTTCTTTTCTCGGGGACTTCCAAAATCCCTTCTTCTACCCCCCTTTCTCTACATAGGGGAGACCAAAAGCCGAACTGTGGGGGTTCGCGCTCACTCCAAGCTTGGAGCTTGTAGAGTCCTCCAAACTTAGAGTTTGTTGAGAAGAAAACGATCGACCACATACATCGTTATTTCGATCTAATCCAAACCCCCTCTTGGAATCGGATTTTCTTGGAAGCGACTACGCTCAGAAAATTCATAATTTCTTGGAAGCGACTACGCTCAGAAATTTAATAGTTTTTCGTGGTAGCCTTTTTCGCTCCGAAACTAACCCTAATCTTGTGTTGTTTTTCAGGATGAGTTACCTGAACAAGTTGAGCTTTGTCCCACTCGAGACAACTGGCGCAGGATACCATAGGTGGGTCCGAGATGTGCGCCAACATCTTAAGGCTGATGGAATTCTGGAAACCATCCAAGAGCCTGGTCAGAACGTACTCTCAATTGAGCAAGCTACTGCTTTTGAAGCAAAACAAGCTAAGGCCATAATTCTCATGACAAGGCACATGAATGATGCGCTCCAAAATGAATACCTCAATGAGGAAGACCCAAGAAAGCTATGGGTAGAACTAGAGCAGCGATTTGGCAACGTTCGTGACTCCCTGCTTCCTGATTTAGAAGTGCGATGGCATAGCCTCCGCTTTTGTGATTTCAAGTCTGTGCTTGATTATAATTCGGAAGCTCTTCGTATCAAGTCTCTGATGGAGTATTGTGGCCAAGCCATAACTGATACGATGTTGATCGAGAAGACTCTCTCTACCTTCCCCGTCTCTGCATTGATGATTTCAAAGAATTATCGGATTGATGTAAATGCAGGAAGTATCACAAGGTTTCATGAGCTCATTGGCGCCATGAACGTAGCTGAAAAGCACGATAATATCCTTGTGAAGAACTATAATGCTAGACCCGTGGGAACTAAGCCTATTCCGGAGTCTAACTATAGTCGCGCCCCCAATGGAGGACGCAAGGAGCGAAACCCTAAGGATAGGGACAATTCTGGACGTTCTGGTCCATATATTCGCCCTAAAGAGGAAGGAAATCGCCAAGAGAGGCGTGCACGGAACCGTAGAGGTCAACGTGTGAAGAGAGAGAGAGGCGGAGCCTCCGACCATGGTGGTAACGCCACCAAAAGGATAGGTTGTTCAAATCGCGCCCCAATGGCGCCTCGATCAAGGGAGCTTGACCATGATGATGTTTGTTTTCGATGTGGATCAACTGAACATTGGGCTAAAACATGTACCGCACCCCAGAATGTTGCAAACGCATACAAGACGTATCGTGAAGCAAGGGAACCAAATTACATGGCACAAGATGATCAAGATGGTGATCTAGATCTAAGGGTGGAAGACTACAAGGATCAAGACCCAGAAACTGGCGATTTTGATTAAGTCTTTTTATTTTCCAAGAGATGTAGGCGATTGCCATATTCCTTTTTTGGATTAGATTTTCTTTGATCATAGAAACAATGATGTATTTCGTTGGCTTATGAATAAAATTTCGAGTTCTTTTCATTATGACTCAATTTTGATTCTGAGCATATGACTTTGTGACTACGATGGCTAGACCATCAGTATTAATTTAAGGACATGGAATAGCCCAATAAGTTCCACTTGCCAAATGGCACCTTGATTACATGTAATACCCCGAAAATCCAAATTATTTTCCGAGGACATTTTCGAATGATTTAGAAGTCATGGGAGATTGTACGAAGCTTGGAGAAGTGTGGAAGTAGTTCGATCGATCTTATTTCGAAAACGAACGTTATTTAGGGGCACGTGAAAATCGACTTTTTATACGTACCAAATTTGGGAAAATTTCCTTGATGAAAGTTGTAGGGCTCGTCGATATGATCGCGTGCATATGCGGAAAACAAAAATCGGAGTTCGTATGAATTAGTTATGATTTTTTTGAAGAAGTTTCCAGTTTAATATAAAAGCTACCATTTTTGGCAATTTTCCAAAAATACCGTCAGTTTCCAAAATTGGAAGCTGAACTTCTCTCTCTTCCTCCCGCGTCCGAACGGAGCCGAAAGCAGGGACTAAGTTCTCCGGCCAATTTCTTCCTCTTCCGGCCACCTCTGGACGATCAACCACGTCCAGCAGCTTCGTCTCACTCCTCTGAAGTCGTCTGTGGCAACCTTGCACGGTGGCGAGGCCCCTAGCGGCGGCGGCGAGCCGGTTTCGATTAAAGCTCAAAATTGGTCAACGCTGGTTTTCTCCAAGTTCCGGCCACCAAAACTTCCGATCCTTGGCTCCATGAACTCCCCTCAACCTGCTGATCATCATACTAGGAGGATTGCACCTAGAGTGACCGGTTTCACGTTCGTCGGAGCTCGGTATGTATTCGATCCGAAACGAAAATCTTTAGATCGGTATATCTCGAGCTGTAGTGCATCGTTTTGACTGATTCTTTTTCCAGTGGGTTAACCTTGATGTCCTTAGCAACTCTCTAGAAGGAATCGAGGCCTGAAATTGAAGTTTTTACGTCGAAAATCGAGTTGGTCGGTTTCTGCAAATTTCCGCCGGATTCTGGAAAATTCCGGTCACCTTCATACTGTTCAAGGTAATTTTCGACCCCTTCCGGTCATTTTCAGACTTCGTGCTAGTTATGAAAGTTATTCAGCTTGATGAGAGAAAGAGGAGCAGCCCGTCCCCGACACCATTGGCGGTGGTCGGCGGCGGCTCTGCCCTTTTTCCGGCGACCTTTTCCGGCCACCTCCGGGGGTCAAAAATGTGATTTCTTTACAGTTTTAGATGCTACGTTTCGATACGATCGTTTGCATATATAATTCATAATTTTTGGATATCGTATGATTTAATTATGAATTTTTACGGTTTCGATCGATTTCGATAATCCAATTAATGTTTTTCGAAGATCGGACCGTCCGATGGATTTGTAGTTTTGATATGTTGATCGTATGACTGTCCCGGTGACTCTGTGTGGTCATGGGCGAAGATCCGACCGTTGGATCTTCGTATAATTGCTAAACAGTGATTAGGGAGGCGATTCGTGTGAATCCGTCCGTCGGATTTTCGTATAAATTGGTGAAGATGTTAGTAAGGACAATTCAGGAAGATCCGACCGTTGGATCTTCGTGATGATTTTTGGAGGATGATCCTGAAGGCGATCCGTGAGGATCCGACCGTTGGATCATCATTTAATTTCAATCTGACCGTTGGATTGTCGTTTGAGTATGTTTTTGAGTTATTGGCTAAGTTAAGGTCATGTTTGATTAGGTGATTGACGGTCTTCCTTGGGTGAGCGGTTTCGGTGTGTATTGTGTTGAAGTGAAGACGCAGCGGGACTAGAGGTGAGTAAACCTCACGCGGTTCATATTACGAACCGATTACTTTTAATTAATTTTATTTTGTCGTAATTGTGTGAAAAATATTTATGGAATAAATATTTGTTTTAAATCATATGGACTTGATCAACTACGGTCCATAGGTAAGTAAAATGATTTAATTATACAAAATGATTTTCTTGTGTGAAGTATAGTTGGTATTAGTGGTCATTCCTGAGTGGGTGATCACGTATATATATATTTACGTGATTATATATGGAATGGTGTGACATGGAGATGTGTGATTTTATAATGATTTATTTGATGTGAAATCGAATACGTGATTTATCATATTCATTTATGATGATAGTGATTGGTGAAATTATATTGAAAATTTATGGAGGACGTGGTATTGAATGATGATATGATTGAGTATGGATTGATGATTTGCTGAATTATATTTTGAGCACATATTTACACAATAATAGTACGTATCATGGAATTATTGATCCTATTGTGTGAAAGAATATTATTGTACTCAATTTTGGTTGAGTTTAGGGTCAACATAGTGACCAGCATGGGGGAATCGGATGCCCTAATACTAGGTGGAAGATGGGCTACGATTGGTTGAGTTTAGGGTCAACATAGTGACCAGCATGGGGGAATCGGATGCCCTAATACTAGGTGGATGATGGGCTACGATTGGTTGAGTGTAAGTGATGCCACAACCCTTGTTGGGTGATGGGCTAAGTTGAGTATGTGTATCGGACGTTCTATGCTGATGAACTACGATAAATGCAAATTATATCGGATGCCACAACCAGGGCCAGGTGATGGGCTACGATGCAGTAGAGCTCTAGTCTGTCAGTCACCGTATTTGTATAAATACGCTTTCGGGGTTTTGAGAAGAAAGATGTGAGTCTAGTTCCCGTATTAATCTTTGGTGATTTAGAGTTGGTGATTTTAGTGACTGATTTTGGGGATTGTGGATTGCTTTGTGGGTATTGTGATTTGTGGATAGTGAAAATGTATTCCTTGTGGTTTTCCATGAATGGATTGATGTCTCTTTGCAGACGTAATACTGTTGAGTTTTTACTTGAACTGTAAGAATTGTAATTTAATAAATCAACAGTTCCTTCTTGTTTACTCATACGGGCTGTCATGGCTTACCGGGTTTGGTGTTGTTGCATTCCCGGTACACTATTCAAATTGTGTAGCGGGTAATCCTACAGGTCAGGAGAATCGAGAAGGTGATCAGACTGCTTAGAGTTGTGGTATTCGAGTTACAACTTTGTGGTGAGGTTGTCATGCTCTTTGAGCTTACATTTAATTTTGGAGAGGGTGGGTTGTAATATTAAAGAACTTGAAGATTTGGTTTATTGTAGTAATGAGAGGTGTGAAGTGTGGTTGTTTGTGAGAAAAAAATTCAGGACGTTTATTTGTAATTGTTATTATTCATGTTTCGGATTTGAATTGGTTATTCAAATTCGGGGCGTGACATTACAGTTGTCACAGAAACTCTCTACGCTCTTAGGGCAAATAGTACCCTATGAATAGCCAACGAATTCCATGCGAAAATGCATGTAGAGAACGGAAATGAGTTCCTTTGCATTACCTCTAATGATTGCGAACAAAGACGCATCTTAGAGACGTTTATGTGTCTCTCTAGTGGACTTTATGTCACTATTCGAGCTATTAAATCCAATAAACTTATGAGATAAGATCTCTTGGATTTAGACACATATTGGCTTTGTCACGACAGGATAGATCATCCTAGTCATGATATGATGATCCGTCTACAAAAGACTTCACATGGACATTATTTCTTTTGAGCAAAATGAAGCAAGATGCCGCCATAAAAGGCGCCAACCATGGGCATAACGCCATGGTTGTTCCTCCTTGTGGCCATGACGCCATATATGCTTATTTCCATGGCTCCCACGCCATGATGGGAGATGTAGTCACACATTTTGCTTCTAATAGCGCTACAGACGCTTAGGCCTAACCAAAATCCTCATTGGTTGCTTCTACAGCCTCTCGCTCGTTTTACAAAGCCCATTCCTTAGGGAAATTAGGACTGAGACCGTCCTATGCAAAGGATATGACAATACTCATTCTGCTCTTACAAAGAATCCGTAGGGATTTTGTGGATTGATTCAACCAACTTGCGGACGCTTAAATATTTCATGATGTTGGTTGACACGCAAACACGCCGGTCACGTGTTGTGCCATTGTCCACCTATAAATGCTACTTATGCTACACTCCTAGCACATATCATGTGACAACGGGCTAACTCCCCAAATCATCCTATTCAGTCAATTGGATTTGACTATGCTAGTGAGTTTACATCGAAGACTTTCGATGGATATTGCAATGGGTTTGATGTTGGACATCACATTCCCATGTACACACCCAATTGGTCTCGCGGAAACTACTACGATGGTCGTCCGAACATTGGTAATGCGCACCAATCTTCTTACATCCGCTTGGGGTGATGCGATATTGCATGCAGTCATGTTAATTCGTCTACGACCTACCGCCACTCAATGTACCTATGCGTTACAGCTAGTGACTGGGTACACGTATTTTGTACTTACGCACATTTGAGTGAGCCATTTATGTGCCAATTGCACCGCCACAGCGCTCTATGATGGGTCCTTACAGACGAATGGGCAACTACGTTGGATTTGAGCTTCCAACAATCGTCCGCCACTTAAATGCCCTTGCTAGGCGATCTTCTTACTGCTAGATTTGCGGATGTCACTTTGATGAGACAGTCTTCCCGTCGTTAGGGGGAGATAAGAACACGAATGTTCAACAGGAACGACAAGAATTGTCGTAGTCTGTCCCCACTATGTCTCATCTTGATCCCTATTAAAGTGACGAGATCACACAAATATGCTGCAAACATGCCTGCAAGGAAGGACGTCCCTACGAGAGAACGTAGCGCCACCCTACACGGAGGTAGGCATGGCGCCAATGCCAAAGAAAATGGCACTTTGGCGTTACAGGCCATGGCCCCAGCTAGGATGCGTGGGGAGGCCCGTGGGTTCGAAGGATACTTTGGCACATTCCAATTCTTTAATCATCAAGACTCAAAATCCGTCTCATGAGTATCTTCCGGGTTATGGTTATCGTTGGGGGACGCCTCAACGTCAGAACCTATTCTTGAGAATATAGAGCTCTATGAAAATTACACTAGTGTACATGAGACGTGGGATAGAAACTCCATCATAATTGATGATGTAGTTACGCATTTTGTTGCGCATGAGTTTGCTGAGTCTGAAGATATCGAACCACGCTCCGTTGATGAATGAATGAATGCCAACGTAGAGAGTTTTTGGCCTAAATGGAAAGATGCGATCCAGGTTAAGATGATTCTCTAACGAAGAGGAAGGTTTTCGAGCTAGAGATGCCAACACCTCCTAACATAAAACCTATCGAATAATAGGTCTTCGTTAGAAAGCGTAGTGAGAAAAGGAGATGGTAATCTCGCCTTATGGCGCAAGGCTTCTCACAAAACGCCCTGGAATCAACTACGATGAGACATATTCTCTCGTAATGGATGTCATTGCACTCCACTACCCTGTCAGTTTGGTAGTTTCCGAATAACTGAACATGCAGCTTACAAATATGGTCACTACGTATCTCTATAGGGATCTAGATACGGAACATACATGAAGGTTCATGGCGAACTTCATTTACCCAAGTCAAGAGGTTCTAGACCATGGAGCGCGTTTACAAAGAGGTTGAAACGCTCACTAAAGTGACTACTTGATTGGGAAGGGATATGCCCACGCGTTTCTATAACAAGTTTCGGATTCTATCGCGGTTCATGTTGGACATGATCTTCATTAGAAGCCCTTAAAGAGTTAAGGGAAACCGCTGAACACTTGAAATCCGAGTTTGAGATGAAGGATTTTGGGAGAACACGATTATGTCTCGGTTTGGAACTTGAGCATCGTGTCGATAGATGCTTAGGCATTTTGACAAGGTCAAGCCTTCAAGCACCCCCTTGATCGTCCGTAGTCTTGATCCTGAAAAGGATCCTCTTCGTTCGAAGGATGATGACGAAGATGCGCTAGGGGCAGAAATGCCCTAGTTAAGTACAATAGGCGCATTATTGTACTTATCTCAATGCACAAGACCGGACATCTCATATGTTGTGAACTTGTTAGCTAGATATAGCTCTGCGCTAACGCGACGCCATTGGATTGGTGTAAAAGATATCTTTCGATACTTGAGATGTATGAATGATATAGGCTTGTTCTATCCCTACAAAGAGATGATGGATTTGGACCCATCACACACCAGATACGCCGCCAACGCTGGCCTGCGTTCTCTATCCCCATCCCAAAATGACATGTGTTTTGGAAGGTTTTGCTGATGTTGGGTATCTCTCTGACCCACACAAAGGTCGCTCCCAAACTGGTTAAGTGTTCACCATGAGAAAAGATCTTGATATCTTGGAGGTCTACAGAACAGACCGCAGTTGCTATATCTTCGAACAATGCAGAGATCATTGCTCTTCACGAAGTGGTTCGTGAATGTATATGGATTGGATCCATAATTACGCATGTTCAAACAATCGTGGTTTGAAGTCTACCACAGATGAGCCTACGAGCATTTAGGATAATGCTACTTGTTTTGAACAAATGAGGCAAGGCTACATCAAAAGCGACAACACCAAGCATAATCAGCAACAACAGACACTCCTCGAGATCAAAGTGAACTAGGTTCGATCTGAGGACAGTGAGGCAGACTTGTTTACTAAGTCATTGCCCAATTCCATGTTCGAGAAACATGTGGCAAGAATTGGCTTGCGGAAATTATCTGAACTCCCATGATCGTTGTCATCAGGGGGAGGCGCAGACATCAAGGGGAGATGTCTACATGTTCACCTCGAAACGTGAATGGTGTGTTGTGCTCTTTTTCCCCTTCGACCGAGGTTATTTTTGTCCCACTGGGTTTTTGTTACTCGGCAAGGTTTTTAACGAGGCAACGAGAGAAGCACCGCGTTTGGGCAACACAAGGGGGAGTGTTGAAGGAAAACCTAATTTGTGTTTAGCCCAAACTCTAGGTTACTTGACCTAGTGGTAATAGGATTTAATTAGAAGGATCTAGAATCCTAATCAATGTAGAATTACTTTCCTTGTATGATTGAGATTCTATGCATTGTAATCCTCTATATAAAGATGCCCCTATTATCAATGAGAATACACAGCAAATTCCTCCCAAATTCAGTTTCTCTACAACAAGATGTTGATTTTTTAGTAAAATATTCATATCACCTCGTTTACCGGAAATGAAATAGAATAATCCAACACCCTTGTCATTAACTTTCACTTGCTAATTTTGATATTTATAGATGAACCATAGGCCTAACTGTATAATCATTCCTATCGTACGTACATGTGTTAAATATCATTTGAGTTTTAACATAAGCAAATGATTTAGGTACCTATCATTTAGGAGTTCACAATTTGTACCTATCAATCAGGGAATAACTTAGGTAGAATGAACCACAGGTAAAATTGCATAATTTTGTCTATCATTCATATGTTAAACGTCATGTGGGTTTTAACATAAGCAAATGATGTAGGTACCTATCATTCACGGAGTTCACAATTAATTTGTACCTAAATCATTTAGAGAATGACTTAGGCACCTATAATTCAAGCTTTTGAATGTGGAGATTATATGACCTCCAACCCAAGTATTGATTTAAATTAAGCTTTTGAATGTGGAGATTACACAACCTCCAACCCAGATATTGATTTCAATTGTTGGAATCAAGAGTTGATTAATTATGGGCAATGTCTTTGCGCAACCGTTTCAAGACTAGCATCTGCAGAAAGTTTGGGGATAGTGACAGCTTTAGTAATTCTTAACAACAATGGTTTTAATATTTATCTTATTTAATAGTTTTTTTTTTTTAGATAAACCTAATTAATAGGTTTAAGTGTATATTAAAACAATCTTATAGATGGGTTTAATCTAAAAGGTGTGTGTGAATTTGGGTGTAGAATCAAATTCCCCTTTTCATAATAAGCTGATTGAAACTGATCGATAACAAGCATACAACATAATTAAGGCCGCTTACATATAGGCATAAACAAATGCAAGCTTATTCTACATAGAAACTAACTAAAGCCTTAAAACACATCATTAAGGCAGCTCAAAGGAAGTCTAGGGCATCATCAGTAGGAGTAAATCCAACAAATTATAGCCCTTTTATTAATCATCGAACTCGACCATTTGAGGAAGAAGCTAGCAGCTAAGCTAGACGGGGAGGGCTCTGGCTTCAGCTCCGGTCGTCTTACCGCAATAGCACAATGCTCTCTCAATTGGATAAATAAGTGTACATACTGTGCAGTCATCACATTTCTCTATGCATTCTAGATATGGAATAAAGCCTCCCACTGATTTTGCAACTGGTTTGGCTACGTCCAATTCTGTAAGTAATTTTTCTGCATGCACGAATATGGTAGTAACACATATTAAGATTGTAGAACCAATTAATATATATGCCAAGTAGGATAGGAAAAATGTTATAAAAATAAATACTCAAAGGAAGAACACCAAGTTAACAAACAAATAAGAACATAAAATCGAATTAACTAGTTACCTGCATATTCGATTGCTGGCTTCTTGGAGTCGGAATCAGTCTTTTTACCACAATAGCACAATACTTTCTCCATTGGCAAATTTTTTGTACAAATTACACACTCATCACATTTTTCGATGCATTCCGGATATGGAATAAAGCCTCCTACTGATTTTGCAATTGGCTTGGAGACCAAGTCCAATTCTTTATGCAATTCTTCTGCATGTATGAGCTTGTTAGTAACACAGATATTTAGTATTGTTGATAAAGAAAGTATTTAATGATTATTGATTCAAATTGGTTAATTACCGGCCGCTTTATTGGCTGATGATTTGATGTAGTCACCACAAACGCACGTTGATAGTTCAGGTGGCCAAATTAGTGTACAAGCGCATACATGCTTGCAGTTTTTCTGGCAGTCTGAATAATTCATTATCTCTGATTTCACGTTGCTGCTACTCATTTTCGCTTCTTGGACTAAAGCAACTGGCTTCTTGGACTCGTCGTTGTCTCCGCAAATGCACACATTGCTCTCAGGGGGCCACATTCGTGTACAAAAACATTTATCGCAAGTTTTTATGCACTCTGTATAAGGAATGGTGCCTGAAGACTCAACTTCAATATCTGATTTTTCTTTTTCTATCACCTGCACTTGTGCTCCGTCTGCACAAAAAAGTAATGCTATCATATTAAAATACGAATACTCAATAATAATTGTTGGATAGTTCTACAATTTATGTGTCATCGATTCTTTTGCGTGGCAAATCTTATATTTTTTTATTAGTTATCCCTATTTTGTTAGATGTCCTCAAATAGACGTCCGTAATGTCTGGTATATTAGTTTACCGGTTCTTGTCTTCGTCGATTCTACATCAAGTTAGTCCTTGTTGATTTGAGTCTCATTCCATACAGTTAGTCCTCGTTGATATCAAGAGCCGGAGTTGGCCGGTACAATTATATATCAAAAGCCAGAGTTCTGTTCCATATAGTTAGTCCTCGTTGATTTGATGCATGCTTTTACTGCATCTATGTGGATAATTCTAGAAGAGTTAAAGTACTTGTCTTTTTTCATATGAATTATAATAGAAACAATACATCAACTATCAATATCAACAAAGAACAACAAAATTATTTTATATTCTCTTAATTTAATTTGTTAACTTACCATATTTTTGGAGTTCTGCAAATGGTTTCCACTTTCCGCAAAAGCACTCTGCAAGCTCTGCCACACGCCTATCGCAAACGCAAGCGTCACAGACACGGCCGCACAGTAGATATGGAATTTTCTGGCATTCTTATAATTGAACAATAACATATATATATGTGTTAATAAATTATACCAATAATATACGTTTATTCTATTATATGATATAATTTAAGAAACAATCATATGAACATGTAAATTTTGAACTGGAACTAATTAATTTATAGCTAGCTAAGTAGGTATAGGTAATTACCCGAATTAGGGTCTGGCTGGTTCTTGGAGGTAAGGAGCTGGCCAAATAGGTCTAAGCGAGCATGAGCACTGGTTGCTGCCAATGTCACGGCAAGCAACATTAAGAAACTCACTTTCAACATACTTCTGAAACTCATGGCGTTCTCTCACTCAACTCTCAACCCAGTGTGTGGGAAATGTAGAGGCGAGTGAGGGCTATTTATAGCTCAAAATTGTACGCATCGACATCTTCTTGATGATAAAATATATCTAATACTAATTTAAAATGGAAACGTGTTTCTTCTGTTTTTCTTTTCTTCTGGCAAGATGCCATTGTCCAATCAAGATCCAAAACGTGGACCACAATATATATATTATATAAGTTTTGGCTGCCTGTGTTGTAAACAAGTAGGGGCCATCGATCAAGATTATTAGGGATAAGGTTTGGTCCAATATTACACTGTCGTACACCAATTATTATACAAATAATGAACAGTGATGAACAGTACTCCAGTGTTTTTCCGGATTTACCCTCAAAACAGATATAGATCAATGATCAATCTTTAGTTTTTTTTTTTTTTTTCCCTCACTACTATATGTGTCCGGGTCTGACATCTTACCGATCGATTGGATTGGTTTGAGGTGAGTTGGTTGCTGACTTAGAGTTTTATTTTTGGTTAGTTTTTTCAGGTAAAACTGTAGTGTTTGATCATTTGAAAATTTTGATTGATTCTGGAGTCTAGAGTATTCAAATGTTTTTCATTGTTGTTGTTGGAAGTATCTGGGTTTTCTAATTTGATAAGAACTTATTGAGGTATTATTGGGTTTTGATTTGGGAAGGAAGGAAGGAATGTACCTCGATGTATAAGTTTCAGTTACCTGTGTTGTTATGCTGCTGTTTGATTTAGTTTTCTAATCTATCAATTTTGGTTTATGCTTTAGAAAGTGTAGATCTGGTATGTCTCAAAGTAAATGTCTCCAAGCATAAGATAGGAAGGCTAGCCTTACATTATAGAGTCCAAAACAAAAAGGAGTAAATCAAATAAACTTCAAAACAATATCAGGTATGTTTCAAATGGTCTAGGAGAAAAAGGCAATGTGCTCTTCTAGAACATGGCTAAAAGGAACTGCATGATTAAGGAAAAAAGCAAAGAAGCAAAATGTGTAATTTTGTTCCTCCTTATTCATCAAGGGAATTGTTTGGTTGGGATCTACATCCTGGTCAAGTTTATGGATATCCAGAGAATATGAATAGACGGAGATACCGTCATGAGGCTATTAACATATATTACAACATTAATAAAGTTTATGGCTCATGTCATGTAGCCATGTCAATGTTGTATTTGAAAAAGTGGATCTACTACTAATGATCAGGTATCACTATAACCCTTATGAAATGGATCTGATAAGAGTACAAGGAAAAAAGACACAACTGCTACAACAATAGCGTGAACAGTTGAGAACCTTCTGTACAGAAGGGGGAAAAGGCATCAATACGTAAGTTAATAGGAATATCAGAAAACTCAGTCTTTAGTGTGGTTAAAAGACTATGCACATATACATTTGCGGAAGATATTTACCGGTTGTTCCATTCAACTTTTTCTGCTTTGCTCAATTTCTAATATTCCTTGAAGCTATGAGGACTAATAAGATTTGTTAATTTGCAAACCTTCAAGAGCAGAATTTCATCAAGATCAAAATCCACACTGATATATCAAGCCTCCCTTTCTCTATGTTGGTTTTGTAGGTGAGACCTACTCTTGAAGAGCCTAAAGCTGAAACCAGAGGCTTTGAAAATCCAATTTTGAAGGTCTGGTATTGATTCCATTCTCACTCTGTTCACTAGGTTTCAGTTCCGACATACTTTTCCTCCAAAATTTTATTTTGATTCTCTATACACTGACTTCATTTATGTACATATTGACTGTTTGGATTTTCTTTTCTTTTCTTTTTCCTTCGTCTTGAGTTTCTGAAGATGTTGGTTTAGTTTTCACCCAAAGGAGGGAAAGATTTGATGCTAGGATGCTCCATATTCTCATACTGTGTGCTGGAGAGAGCTTAAGATTTGGAATTTATTGGGTTTTGTTGACTGTAGGAGTGGAAACAAAACACTGCTTTCAGTGCTTTGACTCTTCCTTTGTACTAGTATTTTGCTGGGGTTTCTTTTTTTAACCAAATATTGTGCAAGTGATTAACCACAGAAAACAATGAAATCTATGCACATTGTCCGCTTTTCTCTTTTGCCAAAAATGTTATCGCTTGGTGTTGGTTGAGTTCCAATTCCATCATTTTTACTTTGCAATTCATGTCATATTGTATCATCATATCTGTATCATGTGAGTTAAAGCTGGCCTTTGATTTTTGAAAAGCAAAAGCACTTTTCAAAGAAATTGAAATGCATGTATACTCGGTAACTTTTGCATTCATGATTGTTTTCATCCATATTAATTAGCTGTAAATTTTGTCTAATGTACTGCAATGAAATAATGAATTGTGGTAAAAAAAAATGAACAGTTTGTGTCTCTTTACAAAACACTATTCTGATTAATGTAATATATGGTATGTTATCAGTTTGATAGATAATAAAGTCATTTTCAATTATATATTTCATTATTGTAAATTATTACCAAACAACAAATCCCACCGCAAAGCGCGGGTACTATTGCTAGTTTCCACAAAATGCCACGTGATATGGGAAGAAGACTGCCTTTACCCCTTTGATGAATTTTTACGACCTTGAATTAATGGAATGGGATGATTTTTACATGCTTTGTTTCTTGGTCTTTCTTGATTTGTCTCCTTGATCTTCTTATTTGGTGAACTTACATCGTGTTTCTCTTTATTCATAATTTTACATGTATAAACTTTGACTTTCCACCCACGTAAATTTGTTGATGTGGTGGTTACTGGTGTTTCTAATCTCTACTACTATAATTGGAGGCCCTCTTTTGGTGTCAAAGGCTTCACCAAATTTTAAAAGTACCTATAATACCCTTCAATAATATAATTATCAAATTAAGTTAATAAAATATACATAAATAAAAGAGTAAATTGAAAAAATACCCAAGCCATCACTATTTTATGTCCAAAAAATAAATAGTCGATCTATTTTCCATTAATACCACATTATCACCCGCGAGAAACGCGGGCACGTTGCTAGTAATTAGAAACCGAACCTGAACAACAACTACAAAAGCGAAGAGAGAAGACCACCCGTGGATAGCCATAATTTGAGTTGCTAGATTCCTTAATATTAGGTACTAATAATTTATGTGGTTATATTTCTATTATCAAGGTCTATTTATATTTTTATAAACCCACATATTCTTGCTATTAATGGTAAATATAGGACAGGATTTTCCGCCATTGAAGATGGATGAAATAGAGAAGTAAAGTGAAAGGTGCGGGTTCAAGCTCTTTCTTTTCTGGCAAATGAGTAGTTTCAACAGTTCTAAATTTTCTAGGAAATATAGATATTTCACAATAAATATATTTGAAGATAGGGAATATGCAATCACACAATATTTTGTGTCATCAATGAATTTGTCAAGGAATTTGTTTTCAATAAGATCACTTGGTAAAATAAGTTGGCGGTATAGTATGAAATCGAGAAAGCTAACTAGCACTACTAGCAAAACAACAATGACCCACAGATTTTAATCTGTATGTAATAAGACTTTCTCACACGGATTTCAGTGTGTGATAGCTTTTACCTACAGTACACGCACAGATTGAGTTACCGTGTGGTTTGAAAGGGGTGTAATACTCATCTCACACGGATTATTTTGTCCGTGTGAAAATTTGACGTGGGCCCCACAATCTTTCTATAAATATAAAATACCGTAATGAAATACAATCAGTGTGAACAACTCTATTTCACACGGAATTCTGGGCCAAATATGTAAACTCTATTTCACACTGATTACTGTGTGAGATACAACTCATACTGATTTTTGTGTCAAAACCTATAACTTTATTGACACAGATTTCCGTGTGAGATCCATGTACCCTAACTCTCACTGAATTCTGTGTGTAAAAGTGACAGCATGTTAAAAAAAAAAAAATTCTGCTAATTTTGCTAAAAGTGACATAATAATACTTTTATTTCTCTATAATAAATATACTTCATATATTTACAATAAAGTTAACAAATCCACAACTCAATCGAAAATATTAAAACTTTACATTCATAGTAAGATGTTCTTTACATTCCAAGCAAAATACATTTCATACCAAAGTAAATTCTTGGATTACAAAAAACAAGGCTGCCTTCCAGAATACATTGTTGTTGAAGGTGAAATATCACTAAGATTTTCCCCCTTGTCCAAGAATAGTTCCCATCATTAAGAGAGTAAGAGCAAATGAAACTGCATTGAAAATACTAGGATGAAACAAATATGCCTAGAGGGGGGGGTGAATAGGCTATTCTTGGAGAAATCACACTTTCTTTCAAATCAAAACGTAACAGACAATACAAGGATTGAAGCACAGGTATGGATCCCAAAATAGCATAAAGACAATACAAGGATTGAAGTACAGGTATGGATCCCAAAATAGCAGAAAGACAATACAAGGATTGAAGTATAGGTATGGATTCCAAAATAGTAGAAAGAGAACTAGGCGAACCAAGATAATCACAAACACACAGCAACCAAGAGACACCAGAATTGTTTGCGCAGTAAAAACCTCAGAATGAGGAAAACAACTGCGGGGCCTTAACTCTCTAAAGCCCTAATGAAAACCAATTCACTTAATGGAAAGATATGAGTACTCTTACAAACAACCAATAGCACTGACCTCGGCTATACTTACTAGACACATTCTAGAAGGTTGTATGATCACGTCTTCGTAAATCTTCTCCACTGATGAACTGCGCTCACTAGTAGGATTGATAGGCACTGACCTCGACCTTCAATCTTCTTTGCACATCAGCAACTCCAACTGACCTCGAGAGTACTTGATATGCAGTATATGATTGATAAATGAAAAAGTGTTTGACTCACCAATCTACTTTAACATGGAACAAGTAGATTACTGATACGATTTGAAGCACATCACTATTCAAAGATGAATGAAGCCTTTTTCTAAATCACAATGGATGAATACAATCTTTTTCACATCAAAGGCAAGCACAATGAACGCATTTTATTGCTGTTTATAATATGCAGACTCCCCCTAAAACTTTGGACAATAATGACACCAAAACCTAATTGACTCCTTATATGGAAGGGACAAATCCTAAAAAGATATTCTACAAATAAACATGATTTTATTCCTAATGAAAAAGATAGACTTAACTGAACAAATCATGTAGAAAAAATATCCTTTTACAACTTAATGACTGACAGCAATAATGCACAAAAGATATCCTAACTAAAGAAATCGAACACAGACCAACTCACATATTCTGACCTAACCGGGATTGCAACACATGCATCAATCCTAGTATGCATAAAGACACAAAATGTATGAGATGCATATGCAATTACCTGTGAAGTACCTTGAGGAGTCAACTGAAGCATTGAGTGCATTGAGTGTTTTTCTTTTCATTCGACTAGGTGTTCACTCCAATGATTGGCACACTTCTAACTTAGACCTAAAACTCTAGGTTTTGTATTAGGAATGCCAATATACAATAAAATCTATACTAACAAACTGCATCGAAGACAATTAACTTGTGAACTTGGGAACCAAATAAAAGTTTAAAGTCAACTACCATTATAACATCATGTATATAAACTTTGAGATCATTTTCTTGGAACCGTATTTGAAGTTAAAAAGTTATTCCAATCTATATAACGAGTCACTACAAGTGGCAAAAATAATATACCTGTCAAAATTATGTAAATCGAAACATGAAAGAAACAAAACAGACCTTGTGAAGAAGCTTTACAAGACTGCGGTGCTGAAGTTTTGCAATCAGTATCACTTCATTTTTGAACTCTTTTATTCCTTGTCCAGAACTTCTTGAGAGCCACTTCACTGCAATTTCTTTTCCATCTAGTAGTGTACCCTGAAGATTATTCACATTTGCATTAAGATTAGTTGTTGTTTTCTCAACATAGATGCTTAACTTGTATAATTCTTTTGTTAGCAGAGTACATATTACCTCGTACACAGATCCAAAACCACCTTCTCCAAGTTTATTATTAATTGAAAATTTATTGGTAGCAGTCTCTATTGTTGACAAGTCGAACAATGGTAGCTCCAGGTCTTCATCCTTCTGCTCTTCAATGTTGTTTTGAGTACCTTATATGATCATTAACAAGCAATAAAAGTTACACACGTTTTGCTCTATATTGTTTAGACCTTCTCCATCACATGCAGCAACTCTTCTTCAAAAGAATGACAGATCTAGATTGTAATCTAACCTTTAAAACTTTCCCTGTGTCTGAGTCTAAGAATGTAACAATAGCCAAATAAGAACATCGCAAGAATTACAGCAATGGCAGATGCACCTATCACTCCTATCTTCCACTTCTTATCTTTCCCTCCTTCATGGGTAATTCTGAGTCAGTTAACAAAATATAGTTATAAATTTAAAATCTACATAAGTTAATTTCTTCAAGAGTAACAGGACTAGTAGAAAAAGACAAATGGAAACAAGACGTCCTAGTACTGCAAAAAACTTGAAATAAAAGAAGCACTAGAAATTGTTACTAGTAAAAAAGCATATGTTGCTTCTGTATGCAAACATATGTGCCACAATGTCTTAGGCAAATTAAAAATCAATATAGGCAGGTAGTTTCTGCAAGACCCACATTTGTGAAATACAATTGTATGCCATGCTAAACTTTTGACAGGGGAGTTTACAAGGCATAAGTAGTCAGTCACCTTGTGCTTCATGTAACTGATTAGAATTGAAGAGTCAGTTGAAATCCATATCCAAAAGTAACCAATTCAAGAAGCCAAAAACAGTACAACTTAATGATACAAACATGTACAAAAGATAAGTATTGCTCGTAGGGTCAATGCCAACTCTCCCACCAGGGGCCAAAAAGATCATTCAGCCATTTAATAGTTGTAGGTACACCGAGATTACAACCCGCATGAGAATCCAACTAGAGCTCAGTTGCTTTTCAGCCTAATAATAGAACAGAGTAAATATATATATATATATATATATATATATATATATTTATATATATCATTCGATCAAAGGAGTAGTAAGCCATCACGATAACCAGAGTGAAAAATTAACTTGCTGTCTTTACAAACCTGAAGATAATAGCGCCCATCTGTCCAAAGAGCTGCTTTATCCTTTGTGACGACAACAGTTCCGGCACTCCCAGTGAAACCCGACATATAGGACCTCTTCACATAACATTCAGCAATGAACTCACTCTGAAAGCCAAAATGAAAAAGTCCTATATGAGCTCTTAATTCACAATCGAAATGGTGCAAAATAGTAAAATCTAGCTGAGTTGATCCCCACTAGCACATCACAGCATACATCTCAAACTTACAACCTTAAGCACAATGTAAAAAAATAGTATCTTGGAGCAGAGACCTAGCTTTGAGTTCAAGGTCTTGTTCGAGCCGTAGTGAGATTGCAAAAGCCGTGTCTAGTACTAGTAGAAAAGAATACTTTGATTTTAGGGTTTTCAATAATAATACTATTCATCCCACAAAGGGGTATATATACAAGGACAAGAGGAGTAGTCTAACCCTAATAGGAAACAATCATTCCTATAATTACATGATAACCTAAATAAATAAGAATCATAATTACATAAGATTTACAGCTATTCTACACTCCTCCTCAAGTTGGTGCATAGATATCTATCATGCCCAACTTGTCAACTGAGCTGTAAAATATCTTTCTGGACACTCCTTTAGTAAGAACATCAGCTAACTGCTCTTCTGAGTTTACAAATGGAAAACGAATAACCTTTCTGTCAAGATTTTCTTTAATAAAATGACGGTCAACCTCCACATGCTTTGTCCTATCATGCTGAACTAGATTATGTGCAATCTCAATTGCAGCTTTATTATCACAATGCAAATCCATAGGTTGTCTAACCTTGTAACCTAGATCTTTCAGGACATTACGAATCCATAACATTTCACAGACTCCATGTGCCATACCTCGAAATTCAGCTTCTGCACTTGATCTGGCCACAACTTTCTGTTTCTTGCTACGCCAAGTGACAAGGTTCCCTCCTACAAAAGTGAAGTACCCAGATGTAGAACGCCTGTCAGTTTTATCACCAGCCCAATCTGCATCTGTGTATCCCCCAACTTCCAATTCATCCTTTTTCTCAAACAGTAATCCTTTACCTGGCGCCATCTTCAAATACCTCAAAATCCGAAAAACTGCATCCATATGTTCTTCACTAGGACAATGCATAAACTGACTGACAACACTCACAGCATAAGCAATATCAGGTCTAGTATGTGAAAGATAAATCAACCTTCCTACAAGACGTTGATACATTCCTTTATCAGTTGGAATTTGATCATGATAAATGGCAAGTCTGTGATTCATCTCAATGGGTGTCTCAATTGGACTGTAGTCCAGCATCCCCGTTTCAGTAAGTAAGTCAAGAAGATACTTCCTCTGTGACAGTGAAATTCCCTTCTTAGACCTTGCAACTTCAATACCCAGAAAATACTTCAGTTGCCCCAGATCCTTCATTTCAAACTCCTTTGACAGATACTTTTGTAACTCATTTATCTCTTTCGGATCATCCCCTGTAACAATCATGTCATCAACATACACAATAAGAGCTGTAATCTTACCATTCTTGCTCTTGATAAACAAGGTATGGTCAGAATTGCTCTGTCTGTACCCAAAGGCTCTCATGGACTTTGAAAATCTCCCAAACCAGGCTCTTGGAGATTGCTTCAGGCCATACAAAGACTTCTTCAATTTACACACCTTGCCAACTTCACTTGGGTAATTCTTAACACCTGGGGGCACATCCATGTACACTTCTTCTTCCAAAATCCCATTAAGAAACGCATTCTTCACATCAAACTGGTGTAAGGGCCAATCTTTGTTTGCTGCAAGTGAGATTAGAATCCGAACAGTATTGATCTTTGCCACAGGTGCAAAAGTCTCCTCATAATCAATCCCATAACGTTGTGTGTATCCTTTGGCAACCAACCTCGCCTTGTATCTATTAATAGTTCCATCTGCATTAAGCTTCACAGTAAATACCCAACGACACCCTACAGTTTTCTTTCCAACCGGCATAGGTACTAGTTCCCATGTTGCATTCTTTTGAAGAGCTTCCAATTCTTCATTCATTGCCTTTGTCCATTTTGATCCGTCAATGCATCCTGCACGTTACTAGGAATAGATACAGTAGATAATTGATCAATAACAAGTGCATGTGACCCAGAAATCCTATGGTTAGACATAAAATTAGCTATAGGGTATTTAGCTTTGGCTTTGATATCTGGTTCATATTGTTTCTTAGGAATTCCCTTGGTAACCCTTTGTGATTTCCTAGGTTCGACACTTTCTAACCCAGAAGATTCATTAAAGTTTAGGGGTACCTGAGGATGATCATTCTGACCGGGATCTTCAGTTGGTGATGTAGAAGGGGGAATATCTTGTGTGTGAGCTTCAGATACGTCTTGATTTTGATTCAAACTATCCAGAAAAATCGTCTCTTCTGTCTCGGAATTCACAACACTCTGTTCGGCAGTTACATTTTCTGTTTCGGAATTCACAACACTCTGTTCGGCAGTCGCATTTTCTGTTTCGGAATTCGCAACACTTCGTTCGGCAGTCGCATTGTCTATTTCAGAATTCACAATGCTCTGTTCGGCAACTGCATTTTCTGTTTCCAAATTTTTTCTACCCTCAAATGTATCCTCCAAATTTTCCAAGTCTTCAAAGACATCAAAATCAATAATAGAACGAGGATTCCCTTCACAACCTCTCTCCCCCTGAAGGGAAGACTGAGAAGCTCCACCTGAGTAATAAGGCTCGGATTCACGAAAAGCAACATCAAGAGAGACATTTAAAGTGCCAGTAAGGGGATCATAACATCGATAACCCTTCTGGAAGTCAGCAAAACCAACAAAGATACACTTACGGGCACGGGGATCAAGCTTGTTGCGTTGAGGCTTGGGAATATGAACATAGGCTGTGCACCCAAACACCCGGGGCTCCAAATTAGGCATAGAAGGGATGGTCAAAAATGTATGAAGCTTCTGATGAGGATTCTGAAACTCAATCACCCGTGAAGGAGTACGGTTGATAAGATATGCTGCAGATTTTACTGCTTCTCCCCAATAGGACCGAGGTACATTCATGCCAAATAAGGAAGCACGAACAACTTCCATCAACTGCCTGTTCTTCCGTTCTGCTAACCCATTCTGTTGAGGAGTATAAGAATTGGAGGTTTGATGACGAATTCCTTGTGACCGGCAAAACTCAATCATAGGGCCATTCACAAACTCTCCACCATTGTCAGACTGAAACACTCGGATGGATTGTTGATACTGAGTTGCCACCATTTTGTGAAATTCGATAAACATTCCAAATACATCACTCTTATTCTTCAGCAATGACACCCATGTCATGCGAGTGCAATCATCAATAAACGTTACAAAATACCGAGCTCCAGAAAGAGAAGGAATCTTTGCAGGACCCCAGACATCAGAGTGAATTTTCATAAAAGGAACAGGACTTTTATGAAGACTTGGTGAATATGAAATACGGTGGCTCTTGGCCAGTTCACAAATGTCACAATGGAAATCCAAATCACTGACAACCGAAAACAAATGAGGTTGCAGCTTCTTAAGATAACTAAAAGATAGATGACCTAAACAGCGATGCCATAACCATACTGCTTCCTTTGCATTCTCTACCCCATTAATCTGATTAGCTTGCCCCAAAAGATGCTTCTGGTTTTCTCCAGTCTCTGTCCGATCCAGGTAGTATAATTTTCCCCTTCTAACACCATAACCAAGAATCCGCCGAGTCAGAATGTCCTGAAACACACAGAAAGATGGATAGAAGGTCACAATACATGCAAGTGCTAAAATAATCTGACCAACAGATAGGAGATTATAAGCTAGTGAGGGAACAACTAGGACAGATTCAAGGGTTAAGGTATCAGATACAACAATAGAACCTTCTCCGGTGACCGGAGTTGGAGTACCATCAGCAGTAGAGACAATATTTTGAGAGGAACGTCTAAGGTTTTTCACAAGACTAGGGTCATTGGTCATATGATCAGATGCACCTGTATCAATTATCCATGTATTATTCAAAGTAGCCTTACCCTTCATACCTGACTGCGCTACATTAGCGGAGGCATTGTCGAGATGCTCTTCCTCTGTAGTAGCAATAGCCGCCTTGCCCGGATTCTTTCGCGGTTTCCTGGTGAAGTCCCACCAATCAGGGTAGCCAATCACTTCATAGCACCGCTCCTTGGTATGACCTACTTCCCCACAGACAACACATTTTTTGTTTGCGTATGGGTTTGGTTTGTCATGAGGACGGCGTGGAGAAGGATCTGAGAAGCCTGGAGGAGGACCTGGTCGGCGTTGAACTGCCATTGACGGATTTGGGGTTTGTTTTTTTTTTTTTTCAGGTTTGGTTTTTCTAGGGTTTCAAAAATTCAGGGATGGCTTGATTTTAATGGTGGTGGTACGCAGCTGTTTGTGGTGTGCTTTGGGATTCAGGATTCAGGATTCAGGATTCAGGATTCAGGATTCAGGATTTAGGATTCAAAGGATGTAGGCAAGTTCAAAGGATTGAACCTGCTTTGATACCAAGTAGAAAAGAATACTTTGATTTTAGGGTTTTCAATAATAATACTATTCATCCCACAAAGGGGTATATATACAAGGACAAGAGGAGTAGTCTAACCCTAATAGGAAACAATCATTCCTATAATTACATGATAACCTAAATAAATAAGAATCATAATTACATAAGATTTACAGCTATTCTACAGTACTCCCACAGCGGAGGCGATCTCGCTATGTTCATGACTCGCAATCCGACTTCTGGAGTCTCCAAAACACTACAGATCTGAACATATATGCAAGAATAGCAACAAAAAGTAATTGAAATAGCTGTTATATAAATACTTTTCATACAAAATTGGTATTCCAACTTGGTTTGCTCACTTACCCAGAAGCCGCAAACCCCACAAATTCACAATCAACTCGACGCCACAAACTTGAATCACTAAAGCTCCTTTACTGTGAGTGGAACTTCAAAATTATAGCGCTCGATTCGAATCAGGTCACACAATTGGCTGCGATGGACTGAGATTGAATTGAATGATAGAGATAGGCAGTAATGGGCGGAGACACCGCTTCGAAATTGGGGGAGATATCAAATTGTTGTTGCCTACGACAGCTTCCAGATCAATTTGCGGGTTATAAGCGGAATTTCCACGAAAATCCATGTGAAATACATTTACATTTGCTACTGATATTTGTGTGTATGTACCTCAGTAATCCAAATTATAAGCAGAATTGCCACGGAAATCCTTGTGAAATACTTACACAATTGCAATTGATATCCTTGTGTATTTACCTCAGTAACTAATAATTATCATGTCAATTGTCATTTGATTGTTTACACGAAATTCTGTCTCTAATAGACTTTTTCACACGGAATTATGTAGCTAATTGTTCTTTTCACAAGGATATCCGTGTGAAAATGTTTTAGTTTTTACATAGACATCTGTTACTGTTATTTATTCACACGGATTTCAGTGTTAACATGTCACACAGTATCCACAGTAATCCGTGGGAATATTCAAATATTGAGCGGGAATAAATTAATTAGCCCGCCCTTATTTTTTGAAACTAAATAATTAGTCATCAACTTTTATTTTTATTGATAATAATTTTCTTTCAATTTATTTTGCCACAGAAATCCGTGTGAAATACTTACACATTTGTAACTGATATCTGTGTATATTTATCTGAGTAACACATGCAATTGTTTGCACAGAATTTTGTCTCTAATAGACTTTTTCACACGGAATTTTGTAGCTAATTGTTCTTTTTCACACGGATATCCGTGTTAACATTTCACACTGATATTCGTGTATTACTCATTTCACACAGAAATCTGCACCAAAAACTTATTGTAACCGAAATCCGTCCCTCCATAATTCACATAAGATAAAAAATTAACAATTTCTCAATAAATTTGGCATTACCCATCTATTTATATCGTATTAATAGGTATTATGTAAAAAAATTAACCCGATCCGCCGTTATTTTGACATGAAATAAACCAGTCAACCCTTTAAATGCTTCTACTTCCCTAAGGGGAGCCAACCCTTGAGGAGATAAAATTTCAGAAATTTTTACAGGGTCCTTGACCCAAAGCCCCAAAATGAGGGAAAATTATCCCACTTACCCCAGCAAGAGATTTTTGTTCTCACTTGCCCATTTTAAAACAAAATGACAATTTCGCCCTAAGCTAATTAATGAATTTACATCGTGCCTCACTCCACGATCTGAACTTTCTCTCTCTCTCTCTCTCATCCCTCTCCGTTTGCTCTCTCTCTCTCTCCCTCTCATCGTTCTCCGACCTGCTCTCTCTCTCTCTCTCTCTCTCTCTCCTCTCCGATCTGCTCTCTCTCTGTCTCTCTCTCTCTCTCTCTCTCTCTCATCGCTCTCGGATCTCCAACTCCGGCGAGGTTTGACCTCTCGCCCAGGTTCCGCTGCAACTCGCAGGTGAGCTCGACAGCGTCCAACCGCTGTCGCTCTGACAACGACCGCGTCCAACTGTTGCAACGCCCAGATTCCGTGCAACTCGCCGGTGAGCTCGACCGCGTCCAACTGCCTCGCCGGTGCTGGTCGACTTTTGCTCGGATTCTGCTGCAGCTCGCCCAAGCTCGGCCGGCGCTGACAACGACGACCACGCGACGTCTTCGATGGCCTCCTGGACGTCACCGGTGCTCGACCCAGGCTGTGGCAGAGGAGAAAGGTGATTGGGTGCCCAGAGCTTTTCTCTAGGTGCCCAAATCAATTTCTAGTTTTTTTTTTTTTTTTAAAGTAACAAGACAGAAGGAAAGGAAAAAGGAAAAAAAAAAGTTTTGAATGTCTATTGCTCTCTAATTGACGTCTATTACCCATCTATTGGAGGGTAATAGACAGCTATTGGGGGGCAATAGACGTTTTGAATTTATGTAATCTCCTTGTTTTTTTCTGTAATCAAAGTTTTATTTGTCTAAATTTAGGGAGATTAGTTCTCATTTTAGCAACTGAAAGTCCTATTGGGGGGTAATAGACGTCTATTGGGGGGGCAATACATGACTGATGTTCGTCTATTGGGGGGCAATACAAGGCTGATGTTCGTCTATTGGGGGGCAATACATGGCTGATAGTCATCTATTGGGGGGCAATACATGGTTGATAATCGTCTATTGGGGGCAAAAAAAACTTTCCAGTGAAATTTTCAGCAAATTCCGGTGGGCGGCAGCCGGTGACCCGATTCCGGCAAAAGTTGGCAGGATTCCGGTGACCGGTGACCGGATTCCGGCAGCCGGTGACCGGATTCAGGCGGCCGGTGACCGGGCTCCGGCGAAGTCTCTCATGGTTTCTCTCTCTTCTATTTTCTCTCTCTCTCTAAGTAACAAAGGGGTAAGGGTAAAATGGTATTAAAAAAAATTAAAAAACAAAAAAAAAATCTTAATGGGGTATTAGGGAAGACCTCTTTAGAGTGTTTTGGGTAAGAGAGAATTAAAAAAACTTAATGGGGTAAGTGGGAAAAAAATCTCTAAAAATGGTGTAAATGGACAAAACCCCATTTTTACATTAGTTGATATAGCTTCTGCTCATGAGTGATGAGAGCATGAGAGTTTACATATCAAAAAAATAAGTTACGAGTGAGCGGTTATGAGCATATTAGTTTTATGTAGTATTTAAGGTTTAGGGTTGACCTACTAGATCGAAACCCAAACGATGACGAAAATAGCTGAAATTTTGAACACTATCATTTATTCTTATCATGATAACATCCTACGGTCGATTTTGATAAAGTCTATTTCCTACGCATTGTTGCTTATGGAAGATATACTTTTCATTATAACTAATAAACTAGTTATACCACATTAGTAGACATATAAGAATTTTGTGCAATCCAAAAAATAAAAATTGAAAATTGATAAATTTGACATTACCTATCAATTTATAGCGTATTAATAGGTATGGTGTAAAAAAATTAACTCAATCCGTTGTTCTTTCAATATCAGATAAAGTGGTTAACCTTATATACACATATACTTCCCTTAGGGGAGTAAAAGCACGAGGAGATAAACTTTTCAAAATTTTTACATTATTTGGTATACCTCATATTCATGACAGTATGAGAGTTGACAGACCGAAAAAATAAGTTGCGAATGAGCGGTTATGAGCATATTAGTTTTATGTGGTATTTAGGGTTCAGGGTTGATCTAGTGGATTGAGACCTAAACGATAACAAAAATAGTTGAAATTTTGACCATAACTATTTATTCTAAACATGACAACATCCAACGGTCGATTTTGATAAAGTCTATTTCCTCCACATTGTTGCTCATGGAAGGTATACTTTTCTTTACAACTAATAAACTAGTTATACCACATTAGTAGACATATAAGAATTTTGTGCGAACCAAAAAATAAAAATTGAAAATTAATAAATTTGACATTACGCATCTATTTATAGTGTAGTAATAGGTATTGTGTAAAAAAATTAACTCAATCTGCCGTTATTTCAATATCAAATAAGTGGTCAACCTTATATACACCTATACTTTTTCACACTGAATTTTGTAGCTAATTGTTCTTTTCACACGGATATCCGTTTGAAAAGGTTTTAGTTTTTACACCGACATCTGTTACTGTTATTTATTCACACAGATTTCGGTGTTAACATGTCACACAGATATTCGTGTGATATTCATTTCACACAGAAATCTGTACCAAAAATTTATTGTAACGGAAATCCGTCCCTCCATAAATCACATAACATAAAAAATTAACGATTTCGAAATAAACTAATTTATAATATATACAGAAATCAGTGTGAATTGATTTTCACACAGATATCCGTGTGAAAATATTTTCCCAATTATACTCATTGCACACGGATTTCTGTTAGTATTTCTATTTTACACGGATTTCTGTGGCTTTTAACTACAGTAAATCCGTGTGTGTTGTTATTTTGCTAGTAGTGTAGACAACTTCTCCATATTCTATTTTTCAGGAACGTTTGGAAAGGTAGCCCTATAATGTTTCAGTTATCAAATGTGTAGATTGCATTCCGGCTGTATTTGTACCTCCCCAAGGGCGGAAGACAACAACGTCATCAAGAGCCAGCTAGAGCAGTCACCGCCATCTTTTCAGGGAGCTTGTTTGTTTCCAGTGCATTATACCTACGTTTATTCATGCATCCATGCATGCGGATATACTAGGTCCATCAAAGTCGAGTAAGAAATTTCACGGGTTCTAGATATTGATGACAAATTGTAGTGATATGGACAATAATGTACATTTGTTGAATATGCTACAAATAAAAACATGACTAATTAACGTGTAGTAACTAACGTTGATAAATTGGTCCCGGTTTTATAGATCGGCGTATTTTTTTGAAAGAACAAAGATTTTATTCATCAAATATGATTTAGATCATACAACAGGGCATTCGAGATAATATCTATAGCAAAAGCGAACCACTCAGTCTGAATAGAGGATTCAAAAGCAAGGCTAACCAATCTATGAGCAACATAATTTACTTGCCTATTTACATGAAGCAATTCAATGAAATGAAAGGACTTGCATAAATCCTTGATGTCACCTACTAGGTTGCTTAATAAAGAATGACCACCAACTTGATCAGTAACAAATTGTATAGCAACAAGACAATCACTTTCAATTTCTACCTTTGTCGCTCCCAATTATTGAAGCATCTCCCCTTCATATCCTTTCAAAGCCACATCTTTGTACATGTTTAATGTTTTAAATTGACCCTAAATTTTCTCACTTTTAGTATCTCATAGTACTCCTGTCATACATGTGTGATTAGTGAAGATCCTTCAATTCACTTCTTTAATCTTTTTTTTATATTTATGTTTTTCTACTCTTTTTTATTTTACTGAAATAATTATTTAAATGATTTCATTATGAATTCTTACTTTTAGACTAAAGAGTTTTTAGAACAATCCATATTTTGATGAATCATGAGCCCTTCACTTTGTAGTATAGGTGGATTTCTTCTTATTAAGAATCTGGCTTATTAACAGAGTGGTAAGTACGTAATGTACAGAGTGCATGACGAGCAAGACGGCGGGGTCAAACTGTTTTAGCACGATAGTAATCTGATATCTCTATCAAAGTCCACTAATGTATTGAGCATTTGAGCAAAGGTTACATAGTCAAACTGAAGTTGGGCAACCTTAATAAACAATTCAAAAGTGAGTAGCCCAAGGGATAAATATAAGTACATGCAAAAAGAGGAGTAAGAATAATTTTTAAATAAAAAATCACTAATAATCATTGAGTTATAATTCGTTCGCCACTTAACTTACAATTTTTTTTAAATATCACTTTACTCACTCACATTTGCCATTATCTTACAGACTTACACTTAATTCACTGCCGTTAAATCTCTTATTAGAAGTTGAAAATATATTTTTCGAAACACAAATTAGACATTTCTACTTAAAAAAATAATTTTTTCTAAATAAAAAAATGACATATTTTATTTTTTGTTTTCAAATTAAAGTTAATTTTTTAAAAAAAATCCTTTTTTATTAGGAATTATCATTAAACTATAAAATTTTGAAAAAGAAATCTAACACTTTCTTCAAAAAAATTCATTTTTATTTTAATATTTATTTATATGACGAAAATAACTCTATCCGTACAAATTTTTAACGACACAATAGACGAGAGTGAGTTATGTGAAATATGGATATTAAAGTTAATGAGTTAAGTGATATTTTTGAAAAGTCAAGTAAATTAAATATCAAATGAGTTGAGTCTTTTTTTAAGTCTGTAGTTGCTATTTTGTGAAACGTGATGGCACCAAGTTTGCTCACCATTTGGCAAGTCTTCATTGAGTATTAGAGTTCTAGTGTGTAGTTTAGTGGTTGTTTCTGTGTAAGAGATGTTGCTCAAAACTTATTGTAACCAATTCATTATTAATGAAGTTTTGCCTTGATAAAAAAAAAAAGAAAAATGTATCAAATAAGTCATAACTCAATAATTATTAGTGATGTTTTTCTTTAACTTTAATTTTTTTTCCTCACTCTTATATATTCCTTACAAATGAACACCCCGGAACGGTGAGTTATCGAATTTCTATTTCTTAGCTTTCCTTGGTGCTTCAACCCTCTTTGCTTCGTCTATTGACCACCGATGTTGACCACCGAATGAGGGTGGTCCACAAATTTGAATCTAAACTTCTAAAGACGAGAGATTATTCAGATCACCGCCGTGCACTTGCACCAACATAAATGAATGGTTAGATTACATTAAATACACTTTTTGTTTATTAAAAATAAAGTTGATAATAAATATCAAGGGTTGAGATTATTTTATAAGGATTGGGTCACTTACACCGTCGGTGCATGGAATAATTTCCATCTAAAGACATGGACTTACGTTCCAAACTTCCAATTGAAATACACGTGACTTTAGGCTGAAGTCTAGAAGTTATCATAACCCACACTGCGACACACATGCATGAGGTCCACATAATTCACGGGCTCTTGCATTGATGACGAGTAATGGTCAGGCCCGGACTTGAGATTTTAAGGCTTGAGGCGGAAAATAAAAATGGGCCTATATTTATTATACAAAAGAATAGCCAAAAGAATGTTTACAAAAAAAAAATTGAAAAGAAAAATAAATATACAACAGAAAGAGGATTCGAATCTAAGCTAGGAGTAACATAAAAGAAAGAAATACAACTTGCCTACTAATCCAATCTTATTGTTTAGTAAAAGACTTACATTTTATTTACGTAATACTTTTTCTAAATACCCCTAGAAAAAAATTATACCCAATGAGACACTGGGCCTGAGACGGCTGACTCACGAGCCTCATATCAGGTCCGGCTCTGGTAATGGTAATATGGACAAACCTTTTTGTCCCTTTAAGATCCAAGACAATGATGGGAATTATAGTTCGGTGAATATTTATATGGTAAAAATAAAGGAATTAACATGTATTAATTAAGAGTGATAAACTAGTTCAGATTTTATTGATTGGCTTTTCAATTAGAAATAATGTAATAAGCGATGCAAATATATATATATATATATATGGAGAGAGAGAGATGTGCGTGTAAATATATATATATTATATGAGTATAGAAATTTTATTATTTAAATAATTTCATTAGGACACAAAATATAGAAATTTTTTTATTCAAATAATTTCATCTTTCGACCGACGCCTGCGCCTAGATATACAAATCCAAGCGCCGGTTCCTTCTTCTTGTCGTATGTACATCAATACATGATATGATTCATATCCACGTCGATATATGGCATGCAGGTGATGCAGCTAGGTCAGAAATTGTACGGCGGGGGCTCTCACTTCCTGATGACAAATAATGGTCTAGGGACAATAATTTTCTGATTTTTCTCCTTTTTAAGGTGTATGTGACAAAAATAATAAAGGAACTGGTCCAGGTTACTTCATTGAAAAAAAAAACAATTGGTCCAGGTTAACTATATCGGTTGGCCGTTCAATTATAGATAAGGTATACATGCGGCCAATATTACATATTTTGCACATGTTAGACTAAATTTTCTAGCATCTTATAAGTAGCAAGATAATTGAGAAGCTTGAGCTTCTTCTTGAGTTTTTTGTATATTAATTCTTCTATTCATGACATTTTTTCTTTTCTTTTTCTAATGAGAGTAGAAAGAGCTCTGCAATAGCCGGACAATTAAAAGGTTAGGGTTAACGCTAATATTGCTCGGGGAAAATTTTAAGAACAGTGCACGAAGTTTGACCCACTATTAATTTTCGTACACGAAGTTACAAATTATGAACTTTGGTACACGAACATTTGTTCCTGACCAAAGACTTGTACACGACGTTAATGACGCCATTAGAAGGTGTGAAACGTGGCAATTTTTGAGAGGTAAATATGTCATTTCACTGTTCATTTTCTCCAAACCTCTCTCCCCTCTCTCTGCAATATCAGATTTTTTTTTTCCTTCTTCTTCATACCTCAATACAAAGTGTTCTTCTTCTTCGTTTGGATTCTACCATTTGTTTCCTTCTCACCCTTCTTGATCAACCCGAAATGCCAACCCATCAAATAAGGCCAAGCCAAATATAGTTCTAAACAGCCTTCCTGATCCCATAAACAAAATATAACAGTCCCTTCGCAGGATGAGTTCCTCTCCACAAAGAACACCATAATCCTAAGCCAACCCGAAACTAGCCTCCCACAAATCGAAACCAAAATTAGCACCTCCCATTTCCACAGTATCAATTTCCACAGATTCATCTCTCTCAAAACTCTTATAAAACGTTTTCTGGGAAATTCTTGCACAAAATCTCCACCTAACCAAAACAAACCAGAAACTAAGTCCTTACTGTAGGCGAATTCGACTGCTTCGAACCATATCCTGCACATTGCAAACACAAAAAGCAAGAGGTAACACATATGAGAGAGAGAGAGAGAGAGAGAGAGAGAGAGAGAGAGATCCAGAACTAGAGTCACGAAATCGATTTCAAATCAGATCTGATACAAACAGAAGAAACAAATCTTAAGTGAGTGTGAACGGAGTAGAGGCTTCACTCACCTTGAAAGCCATTGTGAATACCGAGAAGGAAGAGAAGAGGCACGAGCATAGAAAGCATAACCAGGTCTAAGACTCAAACCACCAAACCTTTCCATCTCTTCTTTCTGGCGTACGCCATCTCTCTCTCTCTCTCTCTCGCCGCCGTCACCTCGTAATCCGATATCATACCACCATAAATTTCCCCATCCACGGCGACGATTCCAACCGCAATCCACCGCAATTTCAGCTTCTCCTTCGTCTCTAGCTTCTTTTTCTTCTTCCGGTTCTCAAATGCGGCGAACCACTCTTGGTAGTGGAATCAAAAACCGACACGCCTTAAAAGGTGTGGTTCTTCTCCAGCATGTATCATTCAGATTCTTCCAGTGTGATTATGCAGCTCTCTCTTTCGCTTTGTCTATGTGAGAGTCTGTGTCACTGCGATTCAAATCAATATCGATGCCTTGACGTTGATAACGTCATTAGGGACGGTGGTGGGGAGAGAGGGATGATCGGAGGGCTGAGAGAGGAGGAGGGTGTAGGAAGAAGAAGAGAGATGAGGGATTATAAAGAAGGGTTGTGCGAAGGAGAAGAGAGATGAGTTTGCGGTGAAAACCCTATTCTACCCTTCATTATATGGATAATGACATTCCCACTGACGGGGTTATTGACGTCGTGTATAAAAAGTTGGTCGGGTTTATAAGTATATGTACCAAAGTTCATAATTTGTAACTTCGTGTACGAAAATTAATATTGGGCCAAATTTCGTGCACTGTTCCTAAAATTTTCCAGTTTGCTCGTAAACTTTATTTTCATAACAAGTTGATAAACTGAAAACAAGCATACAGCATAATTAAGACCGCTTACATATAGGTATAAACAAATGCAAGCTTATTCTACATAGAAACTAACTAAAGCCTTAAAACACATCATTAAGGCAGCTTAAAGGAAGTCTAGGGCATTATCAGTAGGAGTAAATCCAACAAATTATAGCCCTTTTATTTATCATCGAACTCGACCATTTGGGGAAGAAGCTAGCAGCTAAGCTAGATGGGGAGGGCTCTGCCTTCAGCTTCGGTCTTCTTACCGCAATAGCACAATGCTTTCTCAATTGGATAAATCAATGTACAAATTGTACACTCATCACATTTCTCTATGCATTCCGGATATGGAATAAAGCCTCCCACTGATTTTGCAACTGGTTTGGCCACGGCCAATTCTGTGAGTAATTTTTCTGCATGCGTGCATATGTTAGTAACACATATCAAGATTTTAGAACCACTTATATATGCCAAGTAATAGGAAAAATGTTACTGAAATAACTACGCCAATGAATAACTGTAAGTTAGAGGTGGCAAACGGGCCACTAAGCACGAGCACGACACGGGCCCGGCACAGCTCAAGCCCGTTAGTGGCCCGGCACGACCTGAGCACGTTAAAATAACGGGTCGGGCTAGGCATAAAATTATTGGCCCATTGGCCCGAGCCTGTAATGGGCCCGGCACGCCCCGAGCAAGACATATTATGTGCCGGCCCGTTACAAACACAAAATTTCATTTTGTTTTTAAAAATATTAAAAAACTACAATGATGAAATTTGAATATGAGACATTTTTATATAAAATCTCATGACAATTCCACAAATTCTTTCTTTTATATTATCAAAATAATGAAACAAAACATTATATCCTTGTTTTGACATAAGTATTTTTTCTAAATATTAAATATATGTTTATTAATAAAGACATTAATAATAATACAATTATAGAATGAAGGAAAGAATAATAGATACTAAATCTTCATTATATTAGTAAAGATTAATCTCACAATAATATACTAAAAACAATATATTTTGAGTTTTTTCTTTCTTTCTTTCTTATAGTGGAATATAAAAAATTATTAGAAATCTAATCTTAAAAAGCTAAGATTAAGAAAAACGTTGTAAAACTTAATTTATTTTAATTTTCTAAATATTTAAATAAAAGTAATTTTTATTTGTTCAAATTAAGATTTTAAAATCGTGTTTTATAGTGGGTACGTAGGCACGAGCACGGCCCGTTATTGACCCGGCACGAGCACCGCCCGGCACGATATGGGAAGGGTCATGGGCCGGGTCGGGCTTAATATTTCAGTAAATGGGCCGGCACGAGCCCTACACGATAATAAATGGTCGGCCCAAGCACGGCACGAAGCACAACTAGGCTGCTTAAAATGGGCCGGGCCGGCCCGTTTGCCACCTCTACTGTAAGTTAACAAACAAAGAACATAAAATCGAATTGAAACTAGTTACCCGCATATTCGATTGCTGGTTTCTTGGAGTTGGAAGCAGTCTTTTTACCACAATAGCATAGTGCAGCCTCGATTGGATAAATAAAAGTGCAAATCACACACTCATCACATTTTTCAATGCATTCCGGATATGGAATAAAGCCTCCCACTGATTTTGCAACTGGTTTGGCTATGTCCAATTCTGTAAGTACTTTTTCTGCATGCGCGAATATGGTAGTAACACATATCAAGATTGTAGAACCAATTAATATATATGCCATGTAAGATGGGAAAAATGTTATAAAAATAAATACTCAAGGGAAGAACACCAAGTTAACAAACAAATAAGAACATAAAATCGAATTAACTAGTTACCTGCATATTCGATTGTTGGCTTCTTGGAGTCGGAATCAGTCTTTTTACCACAATAGCACAATACTTTCTCCATTGGCCAATTTTTTGTACAAATTACACACTCGTCACATTTTTCGATGCATTCCGGATATGGAATAAAGCCTCCCACTGATTTTGCAACTGGTTTGGCCACGGCCAATTCTGTGAGTAATTTTTCTGCATGCGTGCATATGTTAGTAACACATATCAATATTTTAGAACCACTTATATATGCCAAGTAATAGGAAAAATGTTACCGAAATAACTACGCAAATGAATAACTCTAAGTTAACAAACAAAGAACATAAAATCGAATTGAAACTAGTTACCCGCATATTCGATTGCTGGTTTCTTGGAGTCAGAATCAGTCTTTTTACCACAATAGCATAATGCAAGCTCAATTGGATAAGGCTTAGTGCAAATTACGCACTCGTCACATTTTTCAATGCATTCCGGATATGGAATAAAGCCTCCCACTGATTTTGCAACTGGCTTGGAGACCAAGTCCAATTCTTTATGCAATTCTTCTGCAAGTATGAGCTTGTTAGTAGTTAGTAACACAGATATTTAGTATTGTTGATAAAGAAAGTATTTAATGATTATTGATTCAAATGGGTTAATTACCGGCCGCTTCATTGGCTGATGATTTGATGTAGTCACCACAAATGCACGTTGATAGTTCAGGTGGCCAAATTAGTGTACAAGCGCATACATGCTTGCAGTTTTTCTGGCATTCTGAATATGGCATTATCTCTGATTTCACGTTGCTGCTACTCATTTTCGCTTCTTGGACTAAAGCAACTGGCTTCTTGGACTTCTTGTTGTCTCCGCAAAAGCACACATTGCTCTCAGGGGGCCACCTTAGTGTACAAAAACATTTATCGCAAGTTTTTATGCATTCTGCATATGGAATGGTGCCTGAAGACTGAACTTGAATAGCAGATTTTTCTTTTTCTATCACCTGCACATGTGCTTCGTCTGCACGAAAAAGAAATGGTATATTAAAATACAAGTACTCAATGATAAATGTCGGATAGTTTTTCAATAGAAGCCCTTTCTTAATTTAAACCGTCATCGATTGATCCTTATGCATGACTAAACTTATATCCTTTTTTCTGTATTAGTTCACCGGTTCTTCTCTTCGTCTATTCTAAATCTGAGTCCTTTTTTCTCTTTTTCAATGAGAAAGTTGTTGAAGTTTATTGTTGAGCACTGTATATATGTTTCGTATGAAACACACATATATGTATTGGCCAGTTCAATTATATATCAAGAGCTAAAGTTCTACTCCATATAGATGGTCCTCGTTGATTTTGATGCATGCATCTATGTGGATAATTTCAAAAGAGTTAAAAAAATGTGTATTTTTTCATATGAGTTAAAATAAAAACAATATATCAATTATCATGTCTCAACTACAACAATATGGATAGAGAACAACAAAATTATTTCATTTTCTCATAATTTAGATAAATTACCAGATTTTTGGAGTGCTGCAAATGGTTTCCACTGTGAACAAGTGCACTCTGCAAGCTCTGGCGCACGCCTATCGCAGGTGCATGAGTCACATATACGGCCACACAGTAGAAATGGAATTTTCTGGCATTCTTGTAATTGAACAATAACGTATATATAAGTTAATTAATTAATCAATTACACCAATAGTATACGTCTATTATGATATAATTCAACTAATTTTAACAACGGGAAGAAACAGAGACAAGCAATAATATGATCATGTAAATGTTGAACTTGAACTAAGGTAACTCCTTACAGGAAATTACCATAATTAGGGTCTGGTTGGTTCTTGGAGGTAAGGAGCTGGCCAAATAGGTCTAAGCGAGCATGAGCACTAGTTGCTGCCAAAGTCATGGCAAGCAACATTAAGAAACTCACTTTCAACATACTTCTGAAACTCATAGTTTTCTCTCACTCAACTCTCAACTCAGTGTGTGAGAAATGTAGAGGCGAGTGAGGGCTATTTATAGCCCAAAATTGAATCGACATCTTCTTGATGATAAAAATTATTTAATACTAATTAAAAATGGAAACGTGTTTCTTCTGTTTTTTTTTTCTCTGGCAAGTTGCCATTGTCCATTCAAGATCCACAATGTGGACCACAATATATATATATATATATACACACACATACATATAAAATGTTTTTATTCAGAGAGGAGTTCCGTTTTGAAATTAAGGAGTGAACTTCAAGTTTTTGTTCACTTTTAGGTCGCATATCCACATCTCGACCGTTCAGTTTTTAGGTACTAGTGTATAGATAATCTCTGCAAATTTTCAGCCAAATTGATGATCGTTAAGGCATTGATAGTTACCTTAAACCTAGTACGATTCAGGCTGGACAGATTCAGTTCGTCGATTGGTTTAAGCGAGTTAGATACCTTAGCGATCATCATTTTGGCTGAAAATTTGCAGAGATGATACACACTAGTACCTAAAAACTGAACGGTCGAGATGTGGATATGAGACTGAAAAGTGACCAAAAACTTAAACTTCACACGTTAATTTCAAAGCGGAGCTCCGCTCTATATAAATATATATATATATATATATATATTTTTGGCTACATGCGTTGTAAACTAGTCGGAGCCATTGATCAAGATTGTTATGGATAAGGTCGAGTGGTCCAATATTATACTCACACACCAATTTCCGCAAAATGCGACGTCATCTAAGAAGAAGACAGCCTCTACCCCTTTGATGAATTTTTACAACCTTGAATTAATAGAATGGGATGATTTTTACAACCCATGCTTTGTTTTTGGGTCTTTCTTGATTTCTCTCCTTGATCTTCTTATGGTTGGTGAACTTACAGCGTGTTCCTCTTTATTCACATGTATAAGCTTTGGCTTTCCACCCAGGTAAATTTGTTGATGTGGTGGTTACTGGTGTTTCTAATACTCATACAAAGAAAGAAATGAGAACCCGAATCTGAACAACAACTACAAATGCTAAGAGCAAAGACCACCGGTGGATGGCCATCATTTGAGTTGCTAGATTCCTTAATATTGGGTACTAATTTATGTCGTTATATTTCTATTATCTAGGTCTATGTATATTTTTATAAACCTACATGTCCTTGCTATTAATGGTAAACATAGGAAAGGATTTTCCGCCATTGAAGATAGATGAAACAAAGAAGTAGAGTGAAAGGTGGGGGTTCAAGCTCTTTCTTTTCTGGCAAATGGGTAGTTTCAATAGTTCTAAATTTTCTAGCAAATATAGATATTTCACGGTGAATGTATTTGAAGATAGGGCATATCCAATCACAAAATATAATTGAATTTGCGAAGGATTTTGTTTTCAATAATATCACTTAGTAAAATAAGTTGGCGGTGATAGTCAAAATATGAAATCGAGAAAACTAGCTAGACAACTTCTCCATATTCTAGCTATTTTTAAGGAACGTTCGCGAAAGGTAGCTCTATGACTAAATATATATGTAAAATGTTTCAGTTTCAAATGTGTAGATTGCATTTCGGCTAGTATTTGAACTTCACAGAGGGTGGGAGACAAATCAATCATTTGTCCTTGTGGATCCGACATTAACCCTCTCACGTCATCAAGAGCCAGCTAGCTAGAGCAGTCACCACCATCTTTCCGGTGCATTATGCCGACGTTTATCATGCATGCATGCATGAGAATATATTTTAGGTCCACAAAAGTCGGGTTAGAAATTTCACGAGTTCTAGATATTGATGACAATTTGTAGTGATAAGGATAACGTTTTTTGTTTCTTTACGTATAAGATCTAAGACAATAATGTACATTTGTTGAATATGCTACAAATAAAAACAGGACCAATTAACATGTAGTAACCCACGGTGACAAGTTGGTCCAGACATTTTTGTACAAGTTTTTAATTGATCCTAAATTTTCTCATTTTCAGTATATCATACCATTGCGATGCATGTGTGATTAGTGAAGATCCTTCAATTGTAACCCACTTCTTTAATTTTTTTTAATATTTATGATTGTCTACTTCTTTTTATTTTACTAAAATAATTATTTAGATGATTTCATTATAAATTCTTATTTTTAGACTAAAGAGTGTTTAAGATAATCCATATTTTAATGAAGAGAATTTCTATTGGGACCTCTAAATCTGCTCACTTGACCTCTCACTCTATTATGAATTATTAAATGACATATATAACATACTATAAAATGACTATTAAGGACAATAATTATACAAAAAAAATTGTTATATTTATTGTCTCTAGACTTTCCACTTCAATAATATTAGATTGCATTTTTTATTATTTTCCCTATCTATTTTTATTTTCCAATTTCACTACATACTCATTAAAGCATTCATCAATAAAATTATGATTAAGATACAAATGTATGATATGCATATTGAACGCATATTGGTCAAGGAGAACAAAATAAATTGTATTATGACCTAAATCTAAATCTATCCATTATATTTGTAAAAAGAAGAAGAAGAAAAAAAAAAGAGCTAGCAAATAAAAATAAATAAAAAAATATTTAAATAATTAATCATGAGGTACAAAAAATAGAGAAACATTAAGAAAAATTGATTTTTTTTGGCACAATTAAAAAAGAAAAAGTAAATTATAAAGTGATTTATAATAGTTCACGTTATTTTATTTTTTATTAATTTTTAAAACTCAATACCTTGTGTTTGACTTTTTTTTATTAGATAAGAGATTTTTGTTGTCTGATTAAGGAATGGAGATATAATTAAGATTTAAAGAGTAATGAAATTATTGAAATGACTAAGTTTTTTTATTATAAAGATCTTAGTTTGTCTGTAAATTAATGAGTGAGGTTATTTGAGGAACTTGAGTGAGGTTTAATGAGTAAATTTAGTATTTGAAAATTTGATAGGAGGTGTAAAAAGCATAGAGGTCAAGTGACTAAATTTAGAGGTTCCAATAGAAAAACTCTTTAATGAATCCTAAGCCCTTCACTTTATAATATAGATAGATATATGTAATACAAAACCTGGCTAAGTAACACAATTGGTAAAAAGTACATAACGTATAGAGTGCATGGCGAGCCAGACGGCCGGGTCAAACTGTTTTAGCACGATGGTAATCCGATATCCGTAGGACCTTATCTAAGTCTACCAATGCACCGAGCAAAGGTTACGCAGTGAAACTCAAGTTGGGCCAACCTTAATAAGCAATTTAAAAGGGAGAAGCCCAAGGGATTAATATAAACACAAGCCGAAAGAGTGAGGAATTCTTAGCATTAAAAACTTCAACCCGGCCTTTAGCGCTTCAAGGAGTTCAAGCGCCTCTTTGCTTCGTCTATGGACCACCGAACCAAGGCGGTACGGAAATTTGAATCTAACGACAAAATAGTGCGTGGACCGATGCTCCAATTGAAATACACGTGTCTAGAAATGATCATGACCACATTGAGACACGCATGCATGTGGTCCAGAAAATTCACGGGCTGCCGCATTGATGACGAGTAATGATAATCCGGACAATTTTCGTGTAAGATCTAAGACAATGACGGGAATATCTGAACACACACGTAGGTATTTCTCTTGATGAATATGCTCAGGGTCAGTCTGAAAATTCATCTTTACTGAAGATGAATACAGTTGAAAATTATTCTATGCACCGACGATGTAAGTGATCCAACCCTTCTCTCGAATACATTAAAGACAACGTCATTCAATAATATAAAATTACGTACCTTCAAATAATTAAACAAGATAAATTTTTTTTTAATAATGTTGAACACGACACTGAAATTAATTACTAATACATTTATGATGAAAATGAACTCCATATACATCTCTCTTCTCCATAAGTATGTTGGGACCTCAATTATGTTCACTCATTTTTCAGTTGATATGTCATAGTTTTGTCTTCTTTATATTGATTAGTATTTTCTTATATGCATGAGCTGTCATTGTTATCAATCGTGCTAATAACATGTGCTCTTATCCTTTAGGAAATAAGATAGGTGTCCTAGTCCTTCTTCTTATCTATCTTGCCCCCTGTATGTATTGGTTTCGGACATTTTGAGAGGAATCGAAGAATTATCATTTAATCTTATTGCTTTCTTTCTCTTTTCTCTGTTTTCCAGAGTAGGACCTTATTATCAGTATTTGTTTGCTGCACCAACCAATAATCCACCATACATCGTGTCTTTTATTTAAAGTACTGAAAATCTTGGTAAACATTTTTACTAAAAGAAAAAGAAAGAAATGAAAAAATGGAATGAAAAAAAAACCTGTAACTTATGGAAAAAAGAAAAACAAAAAAAGAAGAAGCAAAGATGGAGAGATTCAAATCAGGGACGAGAAAGAGATGGGCTCCGCTCAGGGCCGGCCTTGAGGGCTGCCGCTTGAGGCGGCTGTGGAACCGGTGGCCTCGGAAAATTTAGTTCTATATATATGTTATATAGGTATATATTTTGTTTTTGCTTCCATGTGCATGCACAAGCGTGTTGCTTCAGTGGAGGCACTGTTATTCCACTCCCTCCCTAACCAAAGTTCGAACCCTACTTCTTCCCCTTTCCCTTTTTTCACTTTTTCAGTCAGTTAATTCAATTTTTGTTGGACCTATAACGAACCTTGCTTCCTCTTTCACTTTTTTTTTGGCTAATCACTTATGAATTCTATGTCTATTTTTATTCAAAACAGATTATTTTGTACTATTATCTGGTGCAAGTTCGAACTTGGCTTCCTCTTTCACTTTTTTTTTTTGGGCAATCACTATTTTGAATGAAGGAACTAACTTTATAGATAGAAACTCAATAGAGTTGGGATACAATCATATCGTAACACATCCAGATAGCATTCATGAAGTGTTATCAAATTTTTAGAAATTTGTTTTAGCCTAAGGTCAGAGTGGCCATTACATACCCTTCCGCTGCCATGTACAGACAGAACAAGAAGATGTGATAGTACCCACGGTGGTACATAGAGATAGATTAACTCATTTGATGTTTCATGCTCCGCTATTATAGAATATCTTGAATCCTCTTTTAGTACTACTCCAAAAGATCCAATAGTATTATTGATGCCAAACATACTCGGATTCTGTTTGAGTAAACCTCCAGAATCCCAAATACGATACCCTAGAGAGTAGAGTCCATCAATTGGGCCTATGAGGAGCCCGAGTCCAACATAGAGCCCATAGCTGAGTCCACTTCCAAGCCCATCTCCAATTAGGCCCCAAAATTGTGTTATGTTTTGGCACCCATATTGGTTTGGGCTTGAACAAAGACTTGGGCCCCAAAAATGATTTGGGCACCCACCCACAAAAAGGCACCCAATTTGCAGCCTCACCGTCGCTGCCTCCGCCATCCGCACACCTTACCGTTGTTGCCACCAACACTATACCAACAGACTTGTGGGTCGGCTCAACTCTCCACTCCATGATCTGCCTCACGACCTCAGGCAGTAGATTCATAGCAAGACCGATCTGCCATTCCATTGTCGATGTCGTCAATCTCCTCACTGACCTTGCAAGACATTGCACATTGCTTGGCTCCGCCTTGCTCTCAATCAATGCATAATGATGCGCCGCCTCAACCATTAAGCTATCCCATACGAATCCGACCAGATCTCCATGCCCGGACCGCTGAGACTTGAAGACTCCATTGTGATCGATCAGATATTTGAGTCGCCCTATCCTTGGCCTGATTCACACACCTGGATCCCAAGTGCGCCAACTTCTGATCTCGATTAGATTTGCTTGGCAATCCCCCTTATTCTCATCGAGTTTCCATGATCGAGGAGTTGGGCATGGTTGAGCGATCGCTGGAAAAAAGCGGCACTGGAGTGCAGGTACTAGACCGCAAAGCTTGGAGAACCAGTCGCCACTTAGGGCGGAGACCAGAGGCGATCCCCAGAATGGAGAACCATGGCCCGAGCCCTAGGTTTTGGAGAGAGTCACAGTCTTATTTTTACATCTCAATTATCACTTATGACTTCTATATCTATTTTTATTCAAAACAGATTATTTTGTACTATTATTTGGTGCAAATATGTGTATGTACATGTGTGTCTGTGTATAGGCCACATTTTAATCTTTTGCCTCAGGCCGTTAAAATCTCAGGACCGGCCCTGGCTCCGCTCCTTACCCACTGAACTACAAAGGCACTTATGCATTAAAACAAAAAATATTCTATCAATTATTATGTGCTAACTACAACAATTGATATCGATGGAGAACAACAAAATTATTTCATGTTCGGAGCCATTGATTTAGATTATTAGAGAAAAGGTAATTGGGTGGTCCAATATTACACCATCATACACCAGTTTCCACGAAACGCGATGTGATTTAAGTAGAAGACTACCCTTTACCCCTTTGATGGTGAACTTAGAGCATGTTCCTTTTTATTCACATTTATAAGCTTTCGCTTTCCACCCACGTCAATTTGTTGATGTGGTGGTTACTGGTGTTTCTGATACTCATACAAAGAAAGAAATTAGAACACGAACTTAAATAACAACTACAAAAGCTAAGACAGAAGACCACCGATGGAGAACCATCATTTGAGTTGCTAGTCCGTGATTATATATATATATATATATATATATATATATTATCATATATGTATATTTTTATTAACCCACTTATCCTTTGCTATTAATGGTAAACATAGGAAAATCCTTTCCGCCATTGACGATAGCTTCTTCATCATATTCTATTTTGCAGGAACATACGCAAAAGTTGTAAAGATGATAATTGGAATATTAATGATCATTAATTACAATTCAGAATATTATAAGATATATAGTAAATTAATTTACTATCTATGGTATGAAATAATCTAGATTCTAACTATTACCACAAAATAAATTACAAAGATTGACAAAATATGAAAAGAAACAATTAGCATTTACATATAAATATTTTCATGTCATGGGAGATTCTCAACAAAAGCTAGCCCATGCATATAATCTGTAATATGTTTCAATTGTCAAATGTATAGATGGCATGAAGGCAAGTATTTGAACCTCACACAGGGAGAGAGGAACATGATAGCGGCATCATTAGCTAGCTAGAGTAGTCACCATGGGTTTTGTTTATTTCTTGAATATGCTACCAGATTTAACAAAAAAAATAAGGGACCAATTTACGTGTGGTACTCAAAAGTGATAAGATGGTCCAAGTTTCTATAGGCCATCTTCTACCATAGGCCAAAGGCCAAACTAATTTAATCTACTAAAAAGGGAATATTCTCTCCAAGTTGCCTATTTGGTCTATCAATAAAAAGCGGTGCTGCCACCGTAAGTCAAATTCTATAAGCCAAAAAAGAAATATCATCATCTCCAACAGCTATAATGTGAATAGGATTGCCTTCAATGACAACCATTAGATAGATTACGTAAATGCATCAACACCGTTAGATTTAAAATATTTAAAATAGATATTTATCTACATAATATTTTTAAGCAAAAAAATTATGAACATATCTATATAGGGCTCATATTGAAGATCTCAACAAGATCTTAACAATGATGTAATTTTTATATTCAGAAACACTATAGATAACACATTTATATAAGAAAACTATTATTTCATAAATGTATAAAAGATAATACATAAAGAAATTTAAAAAAAAAAAAATGGGACCAAACCATCTGGCCTATGAAATGGGAAGCCAAATTTAACCTTCAAAATGTTAGCGGGTCAAATTTATTTTTTAAAGTCCGTGTAATGGCTTATGGTGGGAGAGAGAGGTAGGCTAAAAATGAAAAAATGACCTACGATGAAAGATTCTCCAATATCTTTATACAAATTCAAATAGAAAAGTACTCATATATTTTCTCACTTTCAGTATCTCATACGATGTACGTTTGATTAATGAAAACCCTTGAATTGTCACCCACTTTTTTGAATTTTTTTGTATTTATGTTTTTCTGCTCTTTTTCATTAAATTAAAACTACTATTTAAATGATTTCATTATGAATTTTTAATTTTAGACTAAGTAGTGTTTTGAACCATCCATATTTTGGTGAATTCTGAACACTTGGCTTTATACTATAGTTAGATAGATGTAATACGGCAATTTGTTGTTAAGAACATGGCTAATTAGCATAACTTGGTAAGCACGTAATGAAATGGATAAATTAATCTACGTTATTTAGTGCAGTGCATGTGATAGAAATAATAAAGGACAAATTAACGTGTAATGATTGAAAGTAACTAATTGATCCAGCTCAATTTTATCGATTCGCTATTCAATTATATATAAGGGGCATGCGTGGTCCAATATTACATATTCGCACATTTTAAATTATATTTTCTGGCATTTTCTAAGTTGCAAGATAATTGAGAATTTATAGCTTCTTCTTGAGTTTTTTGTGTACACTTTTATTAACTACATTTTTTTTTTCCAAACGAGAGTGGAAAGAGCTTTGCAATGGCCGGTCAAAAGGTTAGGATTAACGCTAATGCTCGTAAACTTTATTTTCATAACAAGTTGATTGAAACTGAAAACAAGCGCATGCACGACATAATTAAGACCGCTTGCATATAGGCATAGCAAATGCAAGCTTATTTTACGTAGAAACTAACTAGAGCCTTAAAACACATCATTAAGGCAGCTCAAAGGAAGTCTAGGGCATCATCAGTAGGAGTAAATCCAACAAATTATAGCCCTTTTATTTATCATCGAACTCGACCATTTGGGGAAGAAGCTAGCAGCTAAGCTAGTTTGGGAGGGCTCTGCCTTCAGCTTCAGTGTTGCGGCAATCAATGCACCAATTTGCCTCAGGGGGCCACATTTGTGTACAAGCACAAATTTTGCAGACTTTGATGCATTCTGTATATGGAATGGCGCCCGAAGACTTGGCTTTAATAGAAGATTTTTCTAATCCTATCACCTGCACTTGTGCTTCGTCTGCACCTAAAAAGAAAAGAAAAAAGGTATGTTAATATAAATACTCAATAATAAATGTTGAATAATTTCTTAATTTATATGTGTCATCAATTCTTATGCATGGCAAAGCTTGCATCTTTTTTTAATAGTTATCCCTATTTTATTAGATGTTCCCGAAGAGATGTTGATAATGTCTAGTGTATTAGTTCATTGGTTCTTCTTTTCGTCAATTCTTAATTTGAGGTACTTTTTTTTTTCTCCTTTTTGGACGAAAAAGTTGTTGGAATAAATTGCCAAGTGCTATTTCTCCAATACGTATATATCAGTACTAGCCAGTTCATTTATATATCAGGAGTTGGAGTTCTATTCCATATAGTTATTCCTCGTTGATTTGATGCATGTTTTTGCTACATCTATTTGGATAATTCTGAAAGAGTTAAAAGTACTTGTCTTTTTTCATATGAGTTAAAATAAAAAAATTCTATCAGTTATCATGTGTCAACTACAACAATTAATATCGTTGGAGAACAACAAAATTATTTCATGTTCTCATAACCTTGTTAAATTACCAGATTTTTGAAGTTCTGCATAAGGTTTCCACTGTCCGCAAAAGCACTCTGCAAACTCTGGAGCACGTCTATCGCAAACGCAAACGTCACAGACACGGTCGCATAGTAGAAATGGAATTTTCTGGCATTCTTATAATTGAACAGAAACATATATATATAGATAAGTTAATCCATTACACCAATAATATGCGTCTATTCTGATATAATTTAACTAATTCAACAACACGAGGAAACATCGACAAACAATGATATGAACAAGTAAATCTTGAACTTGAACTAAGATAACTTAGTACAGGAAATTACCTGAATTGGGATTTGGTTGGTTCTTGGAGGTGAGCAGCTGGCCAAATAGATCTAAGCGAGCATGAGCACTAGTTGCTGCCAAAGCCATGGCAAGCAACATTAAGAAACCTACTCTCAACATATTTCTGAAACTCGTCGTATTCTCTCACTCAACTCTCAACTCGATGTGTGAGAAATGAAAAGGCCATTGAGGCTATTTATAGCTCTAAAATTGTGCGGACCAATGATATAAAATATTCAATATTAATTAAAATGAATGGAAACGTGTTTCTTCTTCTTGTTTTTTTATCCTCTCACAAACTGCCATTGTATAATCAAAATCCATAAAGTGGAGTAGTGGACCAAGATATATGTTGTGGTTGATAGTGTGTGTTGTCAATAAATTGGAGTATATGATTTAGCGGATAAGGTGTAGTCACACACCATTCGCCACAAAATGCCATGTGATTTAAGTAGAAGACGACTGTTACCCCTTTGATGAACTTTTCCAACCTTTTTTTTTTTTGGAGAAACGGATAAATCCATTAAGGGACAAGCCCAAAGGGGGGCCTCAACCCAGAAACAAACGGAAAGAACAAGGTTTGATCAGCTCCACCTATCACAGACTTGACATGGAATGGAGAGAAAAAACCGACAAAACCCAGAAAGGGCGAATACAATTACAATTACAAGTTTGCATTCGGAGGACAAGGGAGCCCGTCCGTCTTCAGAACCCGAAGCAAGGATGGTGGTGGCATAGCTGCCCATCTGAGAAGACCCACCGTCCTAATGGCATGCATGGGATGGGATGATATTTAAAACCCATGGTTTTTTTTTTTGTTGGTCTTTCTTGATTTCTCTCCTTGATCTTTATATGGTTACTTGTTTATTTGTAAACCCAATAAATCTTCTCATCTATGGTGAGCTTTGGCTTTCCACCCACGTCGATTTATTGATGAGGTGGTTACTGGTGTTGCTGATACTCATACAAAGAAAGAAATTAGAACCCGAACCTGAACAACAACTATAAAAGCTAAGAGAGAAGACCACCGATAGAGGGCCATCATTTGAGTTGCTAGCTTCCTTATTATTGGGTACTAATTTCTGTGGCTACATTAATAACTATTAATGGTATACGTAAAAGGCTTCTCCATCCTTGAAGATAGATGAAACAGAGGAAGTAGAGTGAAAGTTGAGAGTTCGAGGTCTTTCTTTTCTGGCAAATGGGTGGTTTCAACCATTTCAAATTTTCTGCCAAATATAAAATTTCACGATAAATGTATTTGAAGATAGGAATATCTGATCGCACATTATTTATTGTCATAATTGGATTTGCGAAGGATTTTTTTTTTTAAATTTCAATAAAATCATTGAGTTACATAAGTTAGCGGTGTTGATAAAAACGTGAAATCGAGAAAGCTAGATAGCTTCTATATACTCTATTTTGCATGCAGGAACGTACATAAGCAAAAGCTAGCCCCGTGAATAAATATTTATGTAATATGTTTCAGTTGTCAAATGTGTAGAGGGCATTCTGGCAAGTATTTGAACCTCACAGAGCGAGGGAGGAGGACGATAGCGGCATCAATAGCCGGCTAGAGCAATCGCCACCATCTTTTCAGAGTTTGTTTGTTTCCAGTGCATTATACCCACGTTTATTCATGCATACTGCGTGAGGATATATTAGGTCCACAAAAGTGTGGTCAGAAATTTCACTGGCTCTAGATATTGATGACAAATTATACTGATATGGCAACGGTTTTCTCTATGAGATCTAACACAATAATGTACGTTTCTTGAAATGCTACAAATAAAAGAGGACCACTTAATACTAAAAAATGACAAATTGGTTCAGGTTTCATAGATTAATATAAATTTTCTCACTTTCAATATCTTATACTCTTGTGAGTGTTTAATGAAAACCCTTCAATCGTCACCCACTTTTTTGAATTTTTTTATATTTATGTTTTTATGCTCTTTTTTATTTTATTAAAATAACTATTTAGATGATTTCATTATAAATTTTTAAATTTAGACTAAGTGGTGTTTCGGACAATCCATATTTTGGTGAATCTCGAATACTTTCATTTTATAGTATAGATAGATAGATGTAATATGACATCTTTTTATTAAGAGCATGGTTAATTCACACGGCTTGGTAAGTATGTAATATTGTAGAGAGTGCGCGACAAGCCCGGTGGTGAGGTTAGACTTTTTTAACACGATAGTAATCCAATATCCTTATATACGTCTACCGATGTATTGAGCAAATGTTACATAGTCAAACTGAAGCTGGGCTTGGGTTATGGTGGTTTCTGCTGCATGTTTGCTGATCCACTATATGTGTGTTCCGTATATGTGGTTGCTGCGTGGTCACATACATAAATATATGCATGGTTACTGCATAATCTTCTTCTATCCATTAGTTTGTAACTATTGCTTAGTGCTCACTTTGAGTACTTTATTTCATTTTATTCTCAGAGAGGTTTTGGTTCATGTCTTTCTCTCTAGTCTTGTATTTTCTTTTCTTCTATTAATAACATAAAATAGAGGGACGGGCGGTGGGTTCCCGGTTGCGATAGCCGCATTTCTTTCAAGACTATGGGTGGGTGCCAGTCACCCCAAATCGGTTATTGCAGAGGAAATAATATCGTCTAATTATCCTCTATTTAAGTTTTCTTTTTTAAAATTTTTTTAAATTTTTATTTTTTATAAAAGCTGGGCAACCTTAATAAGCAATTCAAAAATGGGTAAACCCATGGGATTAATATAAATACATGCAAAATGAGGAGTAAGAATGACTTTTGCTTTTCCTTGCAAATAAACACACCGATAGGTTATCGAATTCCTATTTCCTTACATTAAAAACTTCACCCGGCCTTAGAGCTTTAAGACTCTTGGCTTCGTCAATGGAGTATGGAGCACATCAGTTGTGCTACAAAATGTTAATTTGTGCCAACTATTAAGTATTAACACTACAAGGAAAAACTTTTTTTGAGACATATCTGTTTTGTCTCCTATTCAAACAACTTTGTCACTCTTTAATTCCATTTCTAAATACAGCCTGAAAAATTCTCATAAGTGATCACAACTTATAAATTTTGTCATCAAAAGGTGAACCATTATACATTTGTGACCTCACTTTCCTACTCTCTCTATACTCCCGATCTAAGTAGAATCATTTTGCACCGTCATTGAAGAAGCTCCTCTTACCATCTTGTTAGAATGTACAAACTGACTTCGTCTTTTTTTGGTAAATTGGGATCAAAAATAAAAAAGAACGTTAGGGAAGAGGATTCGACGAGCCTGTTCAGGATTAGAACCATTGTTAAGGAAGAATACAAATCCGTAACTATATCAAAAACCAAAAACGGAGATACCATGGACAGCCCTAATCCTGCTGATTATAATCAGACCATTTAGATCACTCACTCACCAATAGTCTTTACAACTACACAATCCACCCTTGAACTGATGAAACCGAACTCGATCGCTAACAATTATTTCTCGATTAAAAGCTTGGGAAACAAATTTTGTAAATGAATGGCAATCTCTACAAACTCTCAGGTTTTTACCTATCCGTAAACATGTTCGTTCTGGAGTTCTTGCCAAGCCAAAAGCAAGTGCCAGCTTCTCACTATGACATGAACCAGAAGTTCCCGAACAGTTGGTGTCTGTAGAGGTAAATTCAGAGGCTGTAATAAGAGATTCCTCTTGCAAGTAACCATGTAGAGCAGCTCGCTGGACTACTAGCTCCAATTTTTGATAGATTTCTTCAGTATCTGGATTGACTTATCATCCGCTACAAATTTGTGAACCTGATGATCGCCAACTTCAATCCAGCTCCAACCAGGAGTGGTCCTCACTCCCTGGTTTTTAATCAATTTTCTCATCCTTGAAACACCATCTGCATCTTTCGCCCTAAAATAAATAGTAGCAAGAAGTACGTAGTCCCCTGCATTCGATGGCCCTAAACAGATTAGATTCTTCAAGGCAAATTCTCCTATTTCCACGTTTTTATGTATCTTATTGCAAGAGCTAAGCAGAGTCCGCCATAGAACTGGATCATCCTGTGCATGTGAAGTCCCAATACTACTACAAATCTGGGCTATAAACACCATTAGCAATGGTGTGAATTGGGCTATTGGGCACCAATCAATTTTGGTTAAAGGTCAATAGCCACCGTTCCACACACAATCTTGTGTTGGTTGTTGTTGCTGGCGTGACAAATACTCATGGGGTCACCATCATTTTTTTGGTGCCTGATATTGTGAGTACTGTTACTTCATTGGTGACTTGCTACAATACACATGGTTGAATAGTCAACTATAGCATATCACTATAATTAACAATAGTGAGTTTGAATTTAATAGGACATTCAATATCATGATAGGATAATTGATATTCTCCCGTATCCCATATTGTTAATAGGACATTCACACAGTTAAATGAAAAACTAACAATATTGCAAGAAAGTAATAGATCAAGTTGTAGCAACTCAAGTATATGCTTATAATGTACATTAATTACAAAGGATCATTGTTAAATCATATGAATTTGCATTACAGGGCATCCTTACCAAAATAAACTTGACGACATAAATAAACCTGCTATGTTGATTGCAAGTAGAAACAACATGAGCTTGATCACAATTCCTTCACAAAACATATGCATTTCTTTTTTGAACACATCAGGTTTCGAGATGAAAAACAGAATCTGAAAAGAGAAAACACAATCAACAATTCAATGATGTTGAAATTTAAAGTGAACCAATCAATGTACAGAAATACAAACCGCAACTTTCGTTTTTGGTTCTCTTGATGGTGACCCTGCTAACACCAGTGACTTTCTTCATACCCAGCTTCAGCATTGCCTTATGGCTCTTCTTCTCACTCCTGCTTTGCTTTGAAGACTCATTTCTACCTGCAACACACTCTTTAATTTAGAAGACAACATACATAATCCATTTAGCATAAATTTGTAATTGAACACCAACTTTGAAGTAAACAAATGAACCACATGTAAGGCCCCAAATTTGAAATCTTTTAGTTCAGAACAATATGGTCTTAAATGCATAATTGGCAGGAAGAGAATACAATTGAATTGTATGACATAGTTATGCTATTGGCACTGTCGTTCGTACCTAAAGCCCAGAAATACTAGATATATCAATGAAACTAAAACAACAAAATGAGAAAACACACATTGCTGAGGTAAAGATTGAAAGATTGATCCCTTTGGATTTGGCAGTTATTGAACATTATAAGAAAATATGTTCATGTTCCAGCACTAAAAGAGTGAATGACTGAATTTGCAACTATATATGTTAGATGAAACAACTACAATAAGAGAACGATTGATCAAAAACCCATTTATTGGTAAATTTCGAAGATTGGTTCCTCCACAAACAAGGTCAAATTGTAATGGCCGAAAACCTCAACGTAAAATCTCATTTGAAAGCAGTTGGTATGAAAAATTGTGAAGGCCATACACAATCAAACCACAAATGAGGACCCAATCAGTTAGCAAAAATCAAGGCCAACAAACAAAACAAAAAACCAATAAGAGAGTCATCTTTGGGTTTGTCAAAAAGCTATGAAGGCTTCAAACACTTACCCTAACCTTTACAATTTAACTTCGGAGATTAAACAGAACAACCCTGGCAAGAAAAATATATTGACCCATAAAACCACCAAAAATCAAGTCTTTCAAATCCAATCATCATCATCCTCATTGAGCTTCTTCGTCACATCCGCCACCACGACTTCATCTTCTTCCTTGTTCTGCAACACATCCCAGTATAATTACACAAACACAAAACTCAGTACAATCAAACGCACAATTCCAGGAACAAGTGACAGACCTGAAGGCCATTCTTGAGGGATTTTAGGTGGACATGACCTCTCCGACAAGCTCCTCCTTGACGACACCCGGAGACATTTTTTTGGGGTTGGTCGGAAGTCTGGTGAAAGAACCGGTCGCAGAGAGAGCAATGGATTGAGTTTCTTCCTCCTTCACCTTCCTTGATGAGCTTCTTCTTCACTCACATATTTTTGATCTTCTCACCGACTCTTTCAAATCAGTTCGTCGCCGGCTTGGTGATACTCTGAATCTCATCGGATCTCTTGAATGCCTCGGCCACGAACTTGCGAGATCTGTAAAGAAGAAGAGCAGATCTAGAGAGAGAGAGAGAGAGAGGGAGAGAGAGAGAGAGAGAGAGAGAGAGAGAGATGAGGCTGAGGCCTGAGGGAACATTTATGGTTTTTTTTTTTAAGGAAGGGTGAGAGGAGAGAATTTCGGCCACCATTCAAACACAATAGTGATAGTCTCATAAAAGGTCTTACCATTTTAATTATGGTGTGCACCACAAATAACTTTTTAATAGTATTTACTTACACACTATGGTTGCTTAGCTTGATTTAATGACTAAAAGAATTATAAACAATTAAACCCCATGTATGAGAGTATTAGTGAATTCCAAAACACACCAATAAATAATTATATATGGGGTCAGGACCTATTTAGTATCAACAAACACTTGTTTTGTTGTGTGCTGCCACCATTCTTGCAAAAGTGGGGAAAAAATGGTATCTATAAGGCATATTTGTGGTAGTGACATGAAGCGCCTTCTCGAGCTTCCCAGCTCGACCAAATAGATCCACCTGACACCCATAGTGCTTAATTCCAGGTTTGAATCTGAACTTGGAGCTCATCATATGGAAGTAATCAACACACCCTTCTCTACTAATCCTTGGTGACTACACCCACACAACTACAACCCGAGAAATGCGATGGAATTCGGCTGAACACCTGCCATCATCATCTTCTAAAAAAAAAATGAATTGCTTCGTCCCCGCGAGTCCTCGACCATGTACTCCATACCCAACAATCATGGAGTTCCATGTAATAGCATCCTACTTTCTCATTCTCTCAAAGACACAAAGACACAAAGAGCATCATCGAAGTCACCACATTTTGCATACATATCTATAAGCGCATTGCCAACATAAACACTTCCCAAATACCCCTTTTCACAAACAGTTGAAACCTAACAACTTACTCATTCACTCCAACAAGGTGAATTGAATAATATCAAAAATATATTGACAAAAAGATGAAGTTTACATAGATATTTCTTTATAAATAATATCATATATATATATATATATATATATATTTTAGATAATTCTTATTGGGTGGGTATGGGGATGGGGATCAAAATATCATCCCCGCCTCATACCCGATTTTAGAATTCGAATACTAGAGATCTCCATCCTCGTCACCCGATTTTCCCCAAATTTGTCCCCATTAGGGTCGAATACCCGATGTGTACTCTACCTGATAAGGATTATTGCCATCCCTACTTTGTGTACATATAAGAAATATGAGGAACGAAAGGAAATAGAGAATGGGTAAAGCTGGGTAGCTTATCATTAATATAAAAAAAGAGTTAATTACATACATGGTTTTTTACTTCAACAGTGTCTGAACTCTTCGAGGACTTTTGAAATGATACCTGAACTTTCAAAGTTATCAATGTGATACCTGAACTCATTTTTTAGTATCAACGTCGTATCTGCGGTCGATTTCCGTCACAGAACCGTTAACTATGACCACGTGCCCAGCACGTGAGGCACTTAATGAGGTTAAAAGATTAATTTACCCTCAAAAGTATTGTTTTTTATTTTTTTGCTTTCTTTTTTTCTTTTTCTATGTCTTCTTCCCTCTGATTTGTCCCCTCCGATTGGAAGCCATGGCCGCAATCAGATCTCACCTTCTCTCTCAACCACCCAGCCCTTTCCAAGCACTACCTGACTACAACCACATTGAACTCAGCTAGATCGATATGGCTACCTTACAAAAATTCAAGCTCCTCGCCACTCAATGCCCCGTCGTCGCCTGAAGCCCCACGCGCAGCCTATCCGCCAGCCCCGTCATCCACCTCCTCTGCCGTAAACCCTCAGATTGTTCCTCACCCGCCCCGACAGCCGTCGATTGCCTCGCCGGAGTACCTCATCCGATACTCCCACTAAGTACTGATATTACAGCCGCAAATAACCAAAGGCTGGTTCTTTTTTGGACAAATTGATTAGAAGCTAGAATCAATGAAATGATCATTGCCCCATTGTTCGATAAATCATATACAGATAGATATAGTTATACACAGACATGCAGTCGTGAAAAAATCAATTTTGGATTTTCTCCCATCATCACCATCCTTCGCCTTTTAGCCGCTGTTGAGAGAGAGAAAGAGAGTTGCAGAGAGAGAAACAGAGAGACTCTCAGTCTCCTTCACTTTTGCAGATTTTGATTCAATTATAAAGACACGGACTATTTTTGAAATTCATGAACCAATGCTATGATGTTAGTTGTGGTGAGGAAGCCGAGTGCCACGACGGCGTGGCCTGCCTCCGTCATATTTCGACAAGCTGCACAAGAAGGTCTGGATTGCCGTCAGCCATATTCTCTCTCTCTCTCTGATCCCTCTGTCTGAAATCTCAGGAAAATTCTTAGTCTCAGATCTGGAGGCCAAGAGTCGTGAAACAGTCTACACTGCTCCAGCCTGCAATAAATTCAGAGAAGCAAAGCCGTCAAGCGAGTTGCGCTTGGAGAACTTCGACGAGATGGAGTCCCTGGCGGTGTCCGTCCATAAGAGAATTGGATTCAAGTTTTGCTTTGGGTTTTGCATTTTGCTAGGAAATGTCATCATCCCATCTGATTGCATTTTGCTGATGAAAAAGGAAATAAAAATGGAGAAGAAGAACTTAAGGTATGACCAGACACGTGAAGAGCTAAAGGAAGTGGGAAAGGTAATTTTTACCCTTATTTTGTGCCTCACGTGCTGGGCACGTGGTCATAGTTAACGGTTCTATAACGGAAATCGATCGCAGATACGACGTTGATACGAAAAATGAGTTCAGGTATCACATTGATAACTTTGAAAGTTCAGGTATCATTTCAAAAGTCCTCGAAGAGTTCAGACACTGTTGAAGTATATACTTTTGAGGGTAAATTAGTCTTTTAACCTCATTAAGTGCCTCACGTGCTGGGCACGTGATCATAGTTAACGGTTTTGTAACGGAAATCGACCGTAGGTACGACGTTGATACAAAAAAATGAGTCCATTTATCACATTGATAACTTTGAAAGTTCAGGTATCATTTCAAAAGTCCTCGAAGAGTTCAGACACTGTTGAAGTATATACTTTTGAGGGTAAATTAGTCTTTTAACCTCATTAAGTGCCTCACGTGCTGGGCACGTGATCATAGTTAACGGTTTTGTAACGGAAATCGACCGTAGGTACGACGTTGATACAAAAAAATGAGTCCATTTATCACATTGATAACTTTGAAAGTTCAGGTATCATTTCAAAAGTCCTCGAAGAGTTCAGACACTGTTAAAGTAAAAAACCCTTACATATAAGTGCATCTTTGCATGTTTTTTTAGCCATAAGGCCACCAATTAATTTTTTTCCCTCATAAGGCCACTAGATTAAAAATGGGGTTATATTTTGGATATAAAAATCAATATATTTACATAAATGTCACTAGAGTAAAATGTTAACAACCATTCTCTCTCTCCTCTCCGGCGAGGTCTCCGGCAGACCTCCTGCCAACTTCCGGTGGGACTCTGGCCAGCCTTTGGCGAGTCTTCGGCCAACTTCCGGCGACCACAAAAGCTACTGTCACTAACACCAAAAGCTATTGTGGCTAGTAACAAAAACTACTATGATGAGATTTCCAGAAACCTCGGGCGAGGTCCCAAAAGCTACTATCACTACAAATAAAAGCTATTATCACCAGCAATAAAATATACGCTGGTGAGATTTCCGGCGAAGTCACAAAAGCTACTATCACCAGCAACAAAAGCTACGCTGGTGAGATTTCTGGTGAAGTCACAAAAACTACTATCACCAGCAACAAAAGCTATGCTGGTGAGATTTCTGGCGATGTCATAAAAACTATTATCACCAGCAACAAAAGCTACTGTCACAAACAAAAGTCACGCTGGTGAGATTTCCAATGAGGTCACAAAACCTACTGTCACCAGCAACAAAAGATATTGTCACCGACACAAAAAGATACTCTCACCAGCAACAAATTGCTACTGTCACCATCACCAACAACAAAAACTACTGTCACCAATACTAGAAAGTTACTCTCATCAGTAATAAAAGCTACTCTCACCATCACCAAGCAGAACAAAAACTACTGTCACCAATACTAGAAAGTTACTCTCATCAGTAATAAAAGATACTCTCACCATCACCAAGCAGAACAAAAACTACTACCAAGTAGAACAAAAGCTACTCCCAAAGACTGAGAAAGTTATTTTTAGAGATTAACAAAGCCATAGAAATATAAAAGATACAACCAAAAAAAAAATGCTACTACAATCGAGGAAAGAAATCATATTCAATGATACAAAAAGTATCTAGGGTTCAATAATGATATATCTATGTAAAAAACTACTTCCATAGTTGTAAAAAGTCACTACCATTGTTGTGAAAATCTATTACAATAGTTGTATAAAGCTACCGTTAATGTTGTAATGCTACTATCATTTTTCAATGTAAGAAACTTTGCCACTGCTGTACAAAGCTACTACCAATGCTATCCAATATTGTAGAAAGTTATTGCCAATGTTGTAAAAAGCTATTTCAACTGTTGAAGTGCTACTGGCAGTTTTGCTTTGTACATGTTTTCTTGTTTTGGCGCCCCACAACACTACACCAACCACACTTTATATGTTTTCTCTAGCCACCTTCAATTAGGCAAATAAAAAAAAAATCAAAGTCAAAATCAAAATATAGAAGGCTACTATCACAGTTATACAACTCAACTAGAATAGTTATAGAAAGCTAGTAGCATAGCTATTGATTGCAACTAAAATAAGATCAAGATTGATTTTTGTGATCAAAATTGAAGATAGAATGCCAGCAAACATCTACTTTATTAACTTGACAAAAAAAAAAAACCACAATCAAGACACAAAACTAATAACAAAATGTGCAAAGCTACTGATCTGATTGTGGAAAGGTATTGCTAGAGTTTTAAAAAGATATTGATAGAGATATAAGAAGCTATTAGCATAGCTTTCCAGTAGCAGAGAGCATGAATCCATTAAATTTGCTTTTATAGTAAATGTGTTTTCTCTAACTATATCAATAGCTTTGTTTAACTAGGTCAATATGCACTCTTTAATTGCAGAAGTAGCTTTTAATAATTAAGTTAGTAACTTTTCCTAACTAGGTGTATAACTTTCTCTATGTCAGATTTAAACATCAATTCTTCAGAACAAAAAAACCAATTTATACACCATGTCTATAATGAAAACCCAACTTAGGGACTACAAGAATTCTATAGTAATTGAAAACAATTCTATCTCAGCATGAATGATCTAGTGCTTTTATAGCAATTGAAAATAATTCTATAATAATGGCTTTCCAGATCATTAACAAATGTCATACCAAGGAGGAACAAAAGATGGTGGCTCGGCAGAATGAAACCAACACCAACCAAACCAAAACCCAATCATATCAGACATGTAAAGTTAACCAAACTCAACAAAATAATGCAAATATAAAATATGATCTTCAAGACCAGCTTGAAATACCTCAACCACATAACCTAATCTACATCTACTTTAAGTTTAATTGTCCAAAATAAAATGAAACATTTCCATCAATAATTGCCATAATTGAAACTCCAGAGCTTACCGAATGAGTGATCTGATACTCTGCCTCTATAGCAACTTGAATGCCCAATCCCGCAGCAATTTTGGCAACACAAATTTTAAATTCCACAAATTAGAAACCCTAAATCAACACTAATTTCAATCAATTCGAAATAAACAAAAGAAGATTGAACTTACAGGTAGATGAAGCTAAAGTGGTTGCGGTCTGGTGATGAGGAAGACGGTGCCGATGAATCTCAGGCAGTTGAGAGCTCTTTGCAATCTCGATCTCATCCTTTGAAGCTTCGTCTTCAGCCTCCTCGCCTCGCGTCGCGGGACCGTCAGGTTGCCGGAGTTGGACGATGCGGCGATGGGTTTGCCGTTTGGATTTGAAGATTCGAGGTCGAACTACTCCAACTCGTCTCCGACTGAGAACTGTAATGGAGAATGGAATCGACGACGGAGTTGTCGCATCCGACTGTCCTGTGCTGCCGGAGCCGAGCGAGGTGGTGAGGAAGGATGCTGTCGGAGCTGAACAAGATCATGAGGAAGGGTTTTCTTGTCGGGGGGGGGGGGGGTGAGAGAGAGAGAGAGAGAGAATGATTTTCTTTTTTTGCAATAGAGAGAGAATGAATGATGTAGTTGGTTTTCTTTTATGAAGGGCAAAATGGTCAGAAAAAATAATTTGAAGATGCAAGTGACCTTATATGTACAAGAAAAATTAGGTGGCTTTATGGCTAATTAAAGTTTCAAAATGACACTTATCAGTAATTTTCTATAAAAAATAGTGGTTATCTATATATACGACAAATCAATTACAACGTACTGTGATCATAGATCCATAATTCATGTATACAGATATACCATCTTCTAAGTTGCTATCAATAATTGAGAAGTAGCTTGAGCTTCTTTCTTCAAAGGTATTCGTATCACCTGTAAACGTCTACACAAAATTATTAGTAGTTCACAGTTTTGAATTATGTGGGTGTTGTATTGATGTTTATATTGTTTTCTTAATTAACAAAGCAGGTTTTTTATTTGAATAATGCTAGAAACTGCTTCGCAATGGCCTTACAAAAGACTAGGATCGTTGTAATGCTAAAGCTCGTAAACTTTATTTCTTAACAAGCTAATTAGCTGATTGAAACTGACAACCAGCGAACCAAATAAGAACGCTTACATGTGTTAAGAGTATAGGTAAAAATCAAGGTCAATATAGATGGTCAATATCAAGTTAGTATAAATAGGTCCTTATCTTTTACTGTAAGTGTTTTTTGTTTTTTGTTTGTTTTTTTTTTTTTTGAGAAGAAAAACAGACTCTATTCCAAACTTTATGTAATCTGGAAATAATTGGTGGTGGACATAGATTCCCCACTCTCCTCCCTAAAACCAACCTTAGTTACTTGGTCTGTCATCAATGATGACATCCATGAGCTAAACAAACTCAACCCCTAACTCACTTAATCATCCCAATTTTCGGGCTACAAAACAAGACCAATTCCGAGAGTCATGATAAATTCCTACTGCCAACACAAAAACAAACATGTCACCCTCTTCAACACCGTATCTCCAAACAGGAAGACACGTGCAAGGATAAACCGTCATCATATTGATAATAAGGAGTCACCGATAATACCAAATGTAGTCCTCAGAAATAACACCAAAACAATGGCTCAACAATCAACCTAATCCAAGAGTCACCTTATCTCTTCGCAACCATTCTCAAGAAGAAAATCGGCCCCTTCTACACTATGATCCAAAACCGCCAAACCATGTGCAGGAACTCTTCCCCATTACCTTGGCCACAAAAAAAAAAAAAAAAAAAATATTCCATACAATTGATACCCTAACCATTGCACCATTATAGTACTAGGACCCCTAAACCCTAACTCCACAGAGAAGGGACATAATAAACCTAACGAAAAAACTAACCAAAAAAACAAAATCCTAATAAAATATAGAAGGAATTCACTGTGATCAATTACCATCTGCAGAAGAGCCGCCGTTGGACTGCCAAGAGCCACCACCACCGAATTGATACTTGGACCATCATACTCTCCTACACCAAATCTGATCTACACAAAAAGCCCCAAGACGAAACCACCTCGAGATATCCACCACCATCCCAAAGCTCCCAGCCACCACCACTGCCAATCTTCATGGCAGAATCCCAAATCACCCCCAGGGCTCCACCGCCAACAACCCAGCCTCTCACTGTCTAAACTCCACCATAAACCCTTTGGCACATGCATGTTTCGCCCTCTATAACAAACACAGACCAGAACCAGCGCAGGAGATCGACAAATTAATCTTCCCATCCAGTGCAGCAAACTCCAAACCGTGCCGTCGATGCCCCTCAAAACAGATAGCCATCGTTCATAATCCTCCATCATGACGAAACAACCACCCACCCACCCTGCAGCAACCACCACTCACCGGTGAGGCCAGAGGCCCGTGCCAGCACTGTGGAGCAGCCGGACGGGAACAATGGAAGAAAACTCAGAAAACCCATAGTTTAAGAAAACCCTAAGCGATCCAAAAAGCACGGAGCAAAAATCTTTTCCATATATTGTGCAATATTCACGAGTTTTGGAACCTATCTTCTACTGGAAGTTAATTAGTCATCTTTGTAAAAACTACCTTGAAAAAATATCAATATTAGTTTTCCCTCTCTCTAGTTCTTCTTCTTCTTCATTCTCAGTAACCCCCATAGCTTTTCTTCTAGATTTCTTTAGCTTTCATCAACCTTTCCATGAATTTCAACAACATGCATATAGGCACAGCAAGCTCAATCTACAGAGAAACAAGCCTTAACACACATCATTAAGGCAACTCAAATGAATTCTAAGGCATCATCAGCAGGAGTATAACAAATCGATCACTTAATAAACGATTGTTAATTACCTGTTGCATTAATTCCGGTATAAGAAATCTCTTGAAATACAACAGATACAGAACCTCCAAAAGCCACCCCACACCAACAGTTAGCTACACAAATCGATCACTTAAAAGTCTATGCAGATCTCTCGGAGATTTCTGCTTATCGCCGAGCAGTGTACCTAGGACGTCCCATATGAAATAATAACCGTGACAATCTAAACTCCGATATACAAACCCAGGTGCCAGTTCCTTTCTAAATCAGTTCTTATTGTGTATATTATCATATCCAGGTGACCAAGTTGATATATGACATGCATGCCGCTAGGTCGGAAATTGTCGGCTGGGGCTCTAATTTCCTGATGACAAATAATAGAATATGGACAAGGATTTTCTTCTTTTTAAGGTGGATATGATAGAAATAATAGAGGTCAAATAAACATGTGATGATAGATAGTAACAAATTGGTTCAGGTTAACTTTATCGATTGGCCGTTTAATTATAGATAAGGTGTATGAGGGGACCAATATTACATATTTGCACATGTTAGACTAGATTTTCTGGCATCTTCTAAGTCAGTTGCAAGATAATTGATAAGCTTGAGCTTTTTCTTCTAAGCTTGGCATCTTCTTGAGTTTTTTGTATATTAATTCTTTTATTAATGACATTTTTTCTTTTCTTTTTCTAATGAGAGCAGAAAGTGTTTTACAATGGCTTAACAAAAGGTTAGGATTACGCTAATATTACTCGTAAACTTTATTTTCATTACAAGCTTATTGAAACTGACAATAAGCATACAACATATTAAGACCGCTTACATATAGGCATAAGCAAATGTGAGCTTATTCTACATAGAAACTAACTAAAGCCTTGAAACACATCATTAAGGCAGCTCAAGGGAAGCCTGGGGCATCTTTAGTAAGAGTAAATCCAACAAATTATAGCCCTTTTATTTGTCATCAAACTCGACCATTTGGAGAAGATAGCAGCTAAGCTTCATGCAATTCTTCTGCATGTATGAGCATGTTAGTAACACAGAGAAATTTAGCATTGTTGATAAAGAAAGTATCTAATGATTATTGATTCAAATTGGTTAATTACCGGCGACTTTAGTGGTTGATGATTTGATGAAGTCACCACAAATGCACGTTGATAGTTCAGGTGGCCAAATTAGTGTACAAGCGCATACATGCTTGCAGGTTTTATGGCATTCTGAATATGGCATTATCTCTGATTTCACGTTGCTGGCTTGCTGCTACTCATTTTCGCTTCTTGGACTAAAGCAACTGGCTTCTTGCACTCGTTGTTGTCTCCGCAAATGCACACATCGCTCTCAGGGGGCCACATTCGTGTACAAAAACATTTATCGCAAGTTTTTATGCACTCAGTATAAGGAATGGTGCCTGAAGACTCAACTTCAATATCTGATTTTTCTTTTTGGGTTTTTTACTTCAACAGTGTCTGAACTCTTCGAGGACTTTTGAAATGATACCTGAACTTTCAAAGTTATCAATGTGATACCTGAACTCATTTTTTCATATCAACGTCGTACCTTCGGTGGATTTCCGTCACAGAACAGTTAACTATGACCACGTGCCTAGCACGTGAGGCACTTAATGAGGTTAAAAGACTAATTTACCCTCAAAAGTATATACTTCAACAGTGTCTGAACTCTTCGAGGACTTTTGAAATGATACCTGAACTTTCAAAGTTATCAATGTGATACATGAACTCATTTTTTTGTATCAACGTCGTACCTGCGGTCGATTTCCGTCACAGAACCGTTAACTATGACCACGTGCCCAGCACGTGAGACACAAAATAAGGGTAAAAATGACCTTTCCCACTTCCTTTAGTTCTTCACGTGTTCCGTTGTACCTTCAGTTCTTCTTCTCCATTTCTATTTCCTTTTTCATCTGCAAAATGCAATTAGATGGGTTGATGACATTTCCTAGCAAAATGCAAAACCCAAAGCAAAACTTGAATCCAATTCTCTGATGGACGGACACCGCTGGGGACTCTATCTCGTCGGAGTTCTCCAAGCACAACTTGCTCAACGGCTTTGCTTCTCTGAATTTATTGCAGGGCGGAGTGGTGTAGAAGGTTTCAAGACTCTTGGCCTCCAGATTTGAGACTTGGAATTTACCTGAGATTTCAGACAAAGAGAGAGAATATGGTCGGCGGCAATCCAGACCTTCTTGTGCAGCTTGTCAGAGATATGACGGAGGCGGGCCACGCCGTCGTGGCACTCAGCTTCCTCACCGCAACTAACATCACAGCATAAGTTCATGAATTTCAAAAATAGTCCATGTCTTTGTAATTGAATCAAAATCTGCAAAAGTGAAGGAGACTGAGAGTCTCTCTCTTTCTCTCTCTGCAACTCTCTTTCTCTCTCTCTCAACAACGGCGAAAAGGCGAAGGATGGTGATAATGGGAGAAAACCCAAAACTGATTTTTCCGCAACTGTGTGTCTGTATATAACTATATTTATCTGTATATGATTTATCGAACAATGGGGCAATGATCATTTCACTGATTCCAGCTTCTAATCAATTTGTCCAAAAAAGAACGGGCCTTTGGTTATTCGCGGCTGTAATATCAATACTTAGTGGGAGCATAGGAAGAGGTACTCTGGCGAGGCAATCAGTGGCAGTCGGGGCAGGTGAGGAACAATCTGAGGGTTTTATGGCGGCGGAGGTGGATGACGGGGCTGGCAGATGGGCTGTACATAGGGCTTCAGGCGATGACGGGGCATTGAGTGGCGAGGAGCTTGAATTTTTGCAAGGTAGCCATATGGATCTAGCTGAGTTCAATGTGGTTGTAGTCAAGTGGTGCTTGGAAAGGGTTGGGCGGTTGAGAGAGAAGGTGAGATCTGATTTGCGGCCATGGCTTCCAATCGGAGGGGACAAATCAAAGGGAAGAAGACGTCGAAAAAGAAAAACAAGAAAGAAAAAAAGAAAGAAAGAAAGCAAAAAAAAATAAAAAACAATACTTTTGAGGGTAAATTAGTCTTTTAACCTCATTAAGTGCCTCACGAGTTGGGCACGTGGTCATAGTTAACGGTTTTGTGACGGAAATCGACCGCAGGTACGACGTTGATATGAAAAAATGAGTCCAGGTATCACATTGATAATTTTGAAAGTTCAGGTATCATTTCAAAAGTTCTCGAAGAGTTCAGACACTGTTGAACTAAAAAACCCCATGAAGAACTAAAGGAAGTGGGAAATGTCATTTTTACCCTTATTTTGTGCTTCACGTGCTGGGCACGTGGTCATAGTTAACGGTTCTGTGACAGAAATCGACCGCAGGTACGACGTTGATACGAAAAAATGAGTCCAGGTATCACATTGATAACTTTGAAAGTTCAGGTATCATTTCAAAAGTCCTCGAAGAGTTCAGACACTGTTGAAGTAAAAAACCCTTTCTTTTTCTATCACCTGCACATGTGCTTCATCTGCACAAAAAAGAAATGGTATACTAAAACTTAATAATAAATGTTGGATAGTTTCTCAATAGAAGCCCTTTCTTTGTTATCGAAAAAAAAAAATGCCGTTTCTTAATTTATACATGTCATCCATTGGTCCTTATGCATGGCTAAACGCCTAAACTTATATCATTTTTTCTGTATTAGTTAGCCCAACTTTATTAGATGTTTCAATAAGCGGAACCTAGGTTTCGCGTGCAACAGCGGCGGCACCCCTCGTTTGGGTGGGATTGCACCGTGCCCAGTGACGCTTGTCGTCGGGTTCCCTTCCTCTGAGATTCGACAGCGCAATCTCTTGGTTTAGGAGGAAGACTGTTTGGTCCGAGGTGTGACTGCGGTGGTTCTGCATTTGACGACGAGAGGTTTAAAGGTGATCTGAGGGGTTTTTAGATCTCAGTCGGTGACGGGAGGTGCTCCTGAGTCCTGCTGGTGTAGGTGATCGGCTTACAGAAGCGGCTTCGTAGGTGAAGAGAAGCAACAGATCCGGTCGTGTTGCTTCAGCCGCGGTGGTGCAGGTGCTTGGATTGCAGAGCTTCTGGTTGCGATTGCAGACCGTCGGTTTGTGATCTCTACAGGAGTGAGTTGGCTTGTGGTCCTACCTTTGGATTGCATCGGTCTTGAGAGGCCACTGATGTTGTGGCGAGGAAGGCCGCTGAAGGTCTGGGCGGAGGTAGCGGCAGCATGGCAAAAGATGGCCTGCGCTTCTGTTAGCCCTGCTCATGTTAGGGCTTGTGCTGCTGGGCCTGGGGTCAGATATGGGTCTCTTGGGCCTAATCAATGGGTTTTCGCGGAGGGTGTTTTACCACCCTCATCTGTCACTTAGTGATCAGGGTGGCTCCACTCTGCTTAGGCAATTGGGTCGTGTAGATTGTCCAGGACCAATCTTTGTCAGATCAAGACTACTACCAGAGTTGGTTATTATATGAAATAAGATTGGCGCAAGCCTGTGTGAGTTTGGATGACGTTTCTAGTTTCTTGCTTGTACCACAATTACGTGATTGGCAAGGAATGGCTAGTTGAATGATTTCCTTTCCGTAGAGAGCGAGGTTTATACATTCTTAGATAGGCTTGCATAAAAGCGAGCGTCCCAGAGAGTTTAATGATTTACTCTAGCTTAGATAGTTTAGTTCAGATTTTCTTGTTGAGTTTGCTTATGTAAGTTATGATAGACTCTAACCTTTTGGTTGTTTAAGCTTCTATTTAAAAAAAAAAAAAAACTTTATTAGATGTTTCCGAATAGACATCGATAATATCTAGTATCTTGGTTCACTGGTCCTTCTCTTCGTCGTCTCTAAATTTGAATATTTTTTTCTCTTTTTTAATGAGAAAGTTGTTTGAATTTATTGTCGAGCACTGTATATATGTTCCGTATGACATACACATATATGTATTGGCCAGTTTAATTATATATCAAGAGCCAGAGTTCTACTCCATATAGATGGTCCTCATTGATTTTGATGCATGCATTTATGCGGATAATTTCAAAAGAGCTGAGTTAAAGTACTTGTCTTTTTTCATATGAGTTAAAATAAAAAAATATTCTATCAATTATCATGTGTCAACTACAACAATTAATATTGATGGAGAACAACAAAATTATTTCATGTTCGGAGCCATTGATTTAGATTATTAGAGAAAAGATAATTAGTGGGTGGTCTAAATATTTTCATATTATGGGAGATTCTCAACAAAATCTAGCCCCTTGAGTAAATATATATCTGTAATATGTTTCAATTGTCAAATATATAGATGGCATTCCGGCAAGTATTTGGACCTCACAGAGGGAGAGAGGAACATGATAGCGGCATCATTAGCTAGCTAGAGCAGTCACCACCATCTTTTCAAAGTCCTTGTTTATTTCTTGAATATGCTACAAGATTAAAAATAATAATAATAAGCGTGTGGTACTCAAAAGTGATAAGATGGTCCAAGTTCTATAGATTAGGGCATCTTCCACCATAGGCCAAAGGCCAAACAGATTTAACCTACTAAAAAAGGAATATTCTCTCCAAGATGCCTATGTGGTCTATCAATAATAAGCCGTACTGCCACCATAAGTCAAATTCTATATGTCAAAAATGAAATATCATCATCTCTAACAGCTATAATGTGAATAGGATTGCATTTAATGACAACTATTAGATTAGATTACGTAAATGCAGCAACACCGTTAGATTTAAATATTTAAAATGGATATTTATCTACATAATATTTTTAAGCAAAAAAATACTGAACATATCAAATATAAGGCTCATATTGAATATCTCAACAAGATCTTAACAATGGTGTAATTTTTATATTCAGAAACACTATAGATAACACATTTATATAAAAATTATTATTATTTCATAAATGTATAAAAGATAATACATAAAGAAACAAAATATAAAAAACAGATGGCCCAACCATTTGGCCTATGAAATGGGAAGCCAAATTTAGGATTCAAAATGGTAGCAGGTCAAATTTGTTTTTTGAAGTCCGTGTAATGGCTTATGGTAGGAGAGAGAGGTAGGCCAAAAATAAAAAATGACCTACTATGGAAGATTCTCTAACATCTCTATACAAATTCAAATAGAAAAATAGTCATATATTTTCTCACTTTCAGTATCTCATACTCATGCGATGTACGTTTGATTAATGAAAATCCTTGAATTGTCACCCACTTTTTTGAATTTTTTTGTGTTTATGTTTTTCTGCTCTTTTTCATTTTATTAAAACTACTATTTAAATGATTTCATTATGAATTTTTAATTTTAGACTAAGTAGTGTTTTGAACCATCCATATTTTGGTGAATTCTGAACACTTGGCTTTATACTATCGTTAGATAGATGTAATACGGCATCTTGTTGTTAAGAACATGGCTAATTAACATCACTTGGTAAGCACGTAATGAAATGGACAAATTAATCTACGTTATTTGGTGCATGTGATAGAAATAATAAAGGACAAATTAACGTGTAATGATTGAAAGTAACGAATTGATCCAGGTCAATTTTATCGATTGACCATTCAATTATACACAAGGGGCATGCGTGGTCCAATATTGCATACTAGCAAATTGACCCCCGCAATGCTGCAGAGTGTTTTTTTTTTTTTTTTTTTTTTTTTTTCAAATTTTATATGTAATCGATGAATACTTACAATCTAAAAAACATCGGCACTACTTAAGATATGATTTGTTTCCTTTCAGAAAAGAATATGATTTGTTTTGTTGTTAATAATAAATGAGCAACAAATGAGATACAACAAAAAATAAATTTTTTCCATGATTTGTAGAAATTTACAAATATAAAACAGAATTGTTCTCTCATAAAAATAAAAAGTAAAAAATAAAAAAACTTGAAAAGATATGGCAGAATTGTTATAAAAAAAAAGAAAAAAAAGGCAGGATTGTAATTGACTAGCCAGGGGTAAAACCATATTTTCAATGAATAGTGTTGCTCTAGCGACTTTAGTATATGTATAATTTCACATGTTAAACTATATTTTCTGGCATTTTCTAAGATGTTGCAAGATAATTTAGAATTTTTAGCTTCTTCTTGAGTATTTTGTGTATTCTTTTATTCACTACATTTTTTTTTCTTTTCCAAACGAGAGTAGAAAGAGCTTTGCAATGGCTGGTCAAAAGGTTAGGATTAACGCTAATGCTCGTAAACTTTATTTTCATAACAAGTTGATTGAAACTTAAAACAAGTACACGACATAATTAAGACCGCTTACATCTAGGCATAGCAAATACAAGCTTATTCTACATAGAAACTAACTGAAGCCTTAAAACACATCATTAAGGCAACTCAAAGGAAGTCTAGGGCAACATCAGTAGGAGTAAATCCAACAAATTATAGCCCTTTTATTTATCATCGAACTCGACCATTTGGGGAAGAAGCTAGCAGCTAAGCTAGTTGGGGAGGGTTCTGCCTTCAGCTTCAGTCTCGCGGCAATCAATGCACCAATTTGCCTCAGGGGGCCAGATTAGTGTACAAGCACAAATTTTGCAGACTTTGATGCATTCATTATATGGAATGACGCCTGAAGACTTAGCTTTAATAGAAGATTTTTCTAATCCTATCACCTGCACTTGTGCTTCGTCTGCAAAAAAAAAAAGAAGAAGAAAAAGTTATGTTTATATAAATACTTAATAATAAATGTTGAATAATTTCTTAATTTATACGTGTCATCAATTCTTAGGCATGGCAAAGCTTGCATATTTTCTTAGTACGTAGTTACCCCTATTTTATTAGATGTTCCCGAAGAGATATTGATAATGGCTAGTGTATTGGTTCATTGGTTCTTCTTTTCGTCAATTCTTAATTTGAGGTACTTCTTTCTTTTCTTTTTGGACGAAAAAGTTGTTGGAGTAAATTGTCAAGTGCTATTTATAGTTTCCATAGGAAATACCCATGATATACATGTATATACCGGTACTAGCCAGTTCATTTATATATCAAGAGTCAGAGTTCTATTCCATGTAGTTAGTCCTCGTTGATTTGATGCATGTTTTTGCTGCATATATTTGGATAATTCTGAAAGAGTTAAAAGTACTTGTCTTTTTTCATATGAGTTAAAATAAAAAATTTCTATCAGTTATCATGTGTCAACTACAACAATTAATATCGATGGAGAACAACAAAATTATTTCATGTTCTCATAATCTAGTTAAATTACCAGATTTTTGGAGTTCTGCATAAGGTTTCCACTGTCCGCAAGTGCACTCTGCAAACTCTGGAGCACGTCTATCGCAAATGCAAGCGTCACAGACACGGCCGCATAGTAGAAATGGAATTTTCTGGCATTCTTATAATTGAACAAAAACATATATATAGATAAGTTAATCCATTACACCAATAACATGCGTCTATTCTGATATAATTTAACTAATATAACAACATGAGAAAACATAGACAAACAATAATATGAACAAGTAAATCTTGAACTTGAACTAAGATAACTTAGTACAGGAAATTACCATAATTGGGATTTGGTTGGTCCTTGGAGGTGAGTAGCTGGCCAAATAGATCTAGGCGAGCATGAGCACTAGTTGCTGCCAAAGCCATGGCAAGCAACATTAAGAAACTTACTCTCAACATATTTCTGAAACTCGTCGTATTCTCTCACTCAACTCTCAACTCGGTGTGTGAGAAATGAAAAGGCCATTTGAGGCTATTTATAGCTCTAAAACTGTACGGACCAATGATATAAAATATTCAATATTAATAATTAATTAAAATTAATGGAAACGTGTTTCTTCTTCTTTCACAAACTGCCATTGTATAATCGAAATCCATAAAGTGGAGTAGTGGACTAAGATATATGTTTTGGTTGGTAGCGTGTGTTGTCAATAAATTGGAGTATATGATGATTTAGCTGATAAGGTAAGTGTAGTCACACACCATTCGCCACAAAATGCCATGTGATTTAAGTAGAAGACTACTGTTACCCCTTTGATGAACTTTTCCAACCTTGAATTAATGGAATGGGAGGATTTTTAAAACCCATGGTTTTTTTGTTGGTCTTTCTTAATTGATTTCTCTCCTTGATCTTCATATGCTTACTCGTTCATTTGTAAACCCAATAAATCTTCTCATCTATGGTGAACTTAAAACGTGTTCCTCCGTATTCACATTTATAAGCTTTGGTTTTCCACCCACGTCGATTTATTGATGAGGTGGTTACTGGTGTTGCTGACACTCATACAAAGAAAGAAATTAGAACTCGAACCTGAACAACTATAAGGCCATATTTGTTTTCCAGAAAGTGGGCATTGGGAAAGGAAATACTTTTCTTTCCTGCGTTTGGGGACAGCCAAAGAAGGGAAACAATTTCCCAAAGGAAAGGAAAAAGTGGAGGAATTTGGTTCAAAGGAAAGGAAAGTGATTCCTTTCCTTTCTGGTCAACCAAACATGGCCTAACAGCTAAGAGAGAAGACCACCAATGGAGAGCCATCATTTGATTTGCTAGCTTCCTTATTATTGGGTACTAATTTTTGTGGCTACATTAATAACTATTAATGTTGGTCCTTAACTTTTCACCCCATGCTCTGCCTTCTTTCAGGAAACTAGAGAGAGAAAGTAGATTTGAAACCCTTCTCCCCCTTCTCTCTTGCTGGGATCTAGATGCAATCCGGTAGTTTTGCGGCTTGTTTTTTCCCAACCCTAGCGTTCCACAGATTTATCTTCATATCCACATGTCTGCAACCAAAGTTCTCCTCTATGTCCTCCTCCCATCTTTTCTCTTCTATTTTTTCCTCAAACCACCTCACCTCACCTCAATCCACAAACCCTTCTCTCCTCTGCTAATTGTAGCAAGCTCCACCCTTTCGTTGCCGCTAGAGAAACGTCCCTGAGACCGGATCCGTCCCCGAGACAAGATTACGGTGATTTGGACGCTAGAACGACCCCATCTTTTTCAAAGATAAAGGAGTGGGGAGATCCCTTGAGATTCCACCCTGGGTGCCGGAAAGGTTCGCAGCTTCATGGTAGCGAGCAAAGGAGAGAAGACGGTGGCAGAACCACTGCAACGCCCCCGACGGCGGCACTGTCCCTTAGGAGATGGTGATGGATTTGTGATCGGTGTTCACCGATTTGGGCTGGGCTTCCTGTTTAGGCACTTGTTTGCTGGGTCTCATGTTTTGGTGCCATTGTTTTATGTGTTGTGTTGTGTTATGCTCGTACGGTTGTACCCTATTGTGAGATTAGGTGTTATGTCATGTCTAAACCCCTTTGTGGGCTTCCCCTTCGTGGGCCTGTTTGTACTAATCTGGCTAGTTTGCTCTCATTAATATAGTTCTCTATTTGATAAAAAAATAATAACAGTTGATAAAAGTAAAAGGCTTCTCCATCCTTGAAGATAGATGAAACAGAGGAAGTAGAGTGAAAGCCTGAAAGGTGAGGGTTCAAGGTCTTTCTTTTCTGGCAAATGGATAGTTTCAACAATTTCAAATTTTCTGCCAAATATAAAATTTCACGATGAATGTATTTAAAGATAGAAATATCTGATCACACATTATTTATTGTCATCTTTGGATTTTGCGAAGGTTTATTTTATTTTATTTTTTATTCCAATAAAATGATTGAGTTACATAAGTTGGCGGTGATGATAAAAACATGAAATCGAGAAAGCTAGATAGCTTCTATATACTTCATTTTGCATGCAGGAACGTACATAAGCAAAGCTAGCCCTATGAATAAATATTCATGTAATATGTTTCAGTTGTCAAATGTGTAGAGGGCATTCCGGCAGGTATTTGAACCTCACAGAGCGAGAAAGGATGACGATAGCGGCATCAATAGCCGACTAGAGCAGTCACCACCATCTTTTCAGAGTTTTGTTTGTTTCCAGTGCATTATACCCACGTTTATTCATGCATACATGCATGAGGATATATTAGGTCCAGTCCACAAAAGTGTGGTTAAAAATTTCACCGGCTCTAGATATTGATGACCAATTATACTGATATGACAACGTTTTTCTTTATGAGATGTAAACACAATAATGCACGTTTCTTGAATATGCTACAAATAAAAAAGAGGACCACATGTGTAGTACTCAAGGGTGACAAATTAGTCCAAGTTTTATAGATTAATATAAATTTTCTCACTTTCACTATCTTATACTCGTGCGATACGTGTGATTAATGAAAACCCTTCAATTTCACCCACTTTTTTGAATTCTTTTATAGTTATGTTTTTCTGCTCTTTTTTATTTTATTAAAATAACTATTTAGATGATTTCATTATAAATTTTTAATTTTAGATGAAGTGGTGTTTTAGACAAGGGTTTTTATCATCGGTAGGGTCTGAACTTTCTTGAACCGGACTCGATAGTACCCAGACTTTAAAAGTGATCAATTAGGTACTTAGACTTTAAAAGTTAGGCTATTGAGATACTTCCGTTAAAATTTAGTCAAATTTCTGTTAAAAAGAGACATGTGCCACGCTTGTGATCAGAATATCAAGGGTAAGAGTGATTTTTGCTCTACTTAATGAGGAACCTACTGGTTTTATAACCCCAACTAGGGGCATCAGGCAAGGAGACCCTCTTTCTCCTTATCTATTTATCTTGTGTGTTAAAGGTCTTTCTTCTCTGATTTCAAAGTCTGTTGAGCAAGGTTCCCTCAAAGGCCTCAAGATGAGTCCATCATGCTCCGATTATACATCATCTGCTATTTGCAGATGATAGCTTCTTATTTGGGGAATCTACTGAAGCTGATTGTACTCAGGTTAAATCAATTCTTGATATTTATGCCAGAGCATTAGGACAACAGATCAATTTGCAGAAAAGTAGTGTGATGTTCAACTCTAATGTGAGTATGGAGACCCAATCTCAATTGACTTCCATTATGGAGGTGTAGTGTGTGCCGGATCATGGGCAGTACCTTGGTCTCACATGTGGGAAGATCCAAAACTGCAACGTTTGCATATATGAAGGAAAGCTTACTAAGAAGCTTGTCAGTGGGAGATCAAAAACTCTTAGTATCGCTGGGAAGGAAGTCCTGATTAAAGGTAGTTGCTCAAACTGTTCCTCAATATGTCATGAACTTTTATCTATTGCCAAAATCACTGTGTGATGATTTACAACAATTTTCCTTTAACAGAACATTATATTTTACACAATTTTTTACATCTCTTGTGAACCCTTGGATTTAAAAACATTCTATGGTTTAGATTTGTTGTTTGAGTGATGTCAACACACCACCCAATGACGTAGAAAATGACAAGGCATTACATATTTTCAATCAAACATTCTAATTAGAAAAGGAAAAAAATCAAACTTGAGAAATACTGAGAACATTACACAATCAAAAGAAAATAAAGAAGAACAGAGAACATAAGAACAAGAACGCCAGACAACAAGCAGAAGATCATCTTATTCAAATCTTAGCTCTTTTAAAAAGTAGATGGATGTCCTCTATGAGGATTTTTGTAAAGCTTCTATGAGCGCTCGGGGTTTAGGTATTACGCCCCCCCCCCCGATGTGACATTCTATAATAAATAATAACATAGGCGTGGGACTGAGCCTCCCAGCTTGACTGAGTTCCAAACTCCTTTTCAGAAGAAAAAAAAAAAGGTATTGAATGGAATTGAACAATTGTTGGATTTGAATGGAAAATTCCCTCTTAAGCATGCTACATACTAAACATGTGGAAAAAGATTTTATTAAGAAAAGCATGTACGAAGATGCTCAATTGATTGAACATGAACCTATGTGAATGCTCTAAATCATGGAGTAGTTATCCATCTTTGATTATAGGAGACCAAACCATTTGCCTCTCACATTTTTACACCTACTACCTCTCTCAAGTCTCAACTAACCAAGCAAGCTTGTTATTATATTGATAATCCTCAATAATTTCTTCATGAATAATCAATCACTTTCGTTGAATAGACCGCAGATATATTAATTGTGGTATAGCCTTGTAGAGTTATTCAACATCATGTTCTTCGCCGTTGCTTCTTTCTGATTTGATGAAACTTGAATAAGGTTGCGTTTCGAATTCTTCTTCGTCTTTATCCATCATTAATTTCAGCATCCAATCCCATGGCATTCTTTTTTTTTTTTTTTTCCTTTTGATCGTGTATTGTTCTCATAAGAGGAGTTTTTTTTTGTTTGATCAAATCAAACAACTTATATACAGCAACTAGATTATTGTGAGTCAAACTCACCATCTCGCACTTAGAAAGGAGAGACTTATTCCACTAAATCAAATGGTATTGGGCTATAAGAGAAATATTTCCCAAATTTTAATTTTATTTTTTCTTTTAATAAAGAAAAGTTTTATCAAATTAGAATGTTTGATTGAAGATATGTAATGCTATAGCTTATTTCACATAACTTGGTATTGTGTTGACAACACTCAGACAACAAATCTAAATCATAGAATATTTTTAAATCCAAGGGCTCACAAGAGATGTAAAAAAATTGTGTAAAACATAATGTCCCAGGATCCGGACCATTGATGAAATACATAAAAGAAATAGTACATAAAAATTAATATTGCATATTAAGGAACTTTTAACAATTCATATTTTCTCAATTTAACTATTTCTCAAAATATCGTTCTATAGTCCTTTGCTTTTACTTGTATCTAAACCGAATTGAACTTCATCCTTAATCTTCTGCAATGTATGCACCAAATTTTGTATTTTTTTTTCATTTTGTAGCAAGTAGTTATTCAAAGTTATCATTGAGTGAGATGCCTCTTTCGAAGAAATATTTAGTAGAACGCAACTATCTTCTAAATTTTGATAATCACTGTCTAAATTAATAAATATTCATTTATCGATAATGTAATAGCCCCTCTAAAATAACAATTTTCTATAGTCACTACATTATTCATTATAGGGTTCTACTGTTCATTATATAATATAATATAATATAATATAATATAATATAATATAATATTATTCCTATTCAGAGTGAGGCCTCACTCTGAAATTAACATGTGAGATTGGAGTTTAGGGTTACTTTTCGGTCTCATATCCACATCTCGACCGTTCAGTTTTTAGGTACTAATGTATAGATCATCCCTGTAAAATTTCAGCCAAATTGATGGTCATTAAGGCTTCTCACACAATAGGTTCAAAATTTCAGCCAAATTGATGGTCATGACCATTATGCTCCTCACTTCCTTTTTTTTTCCTTCTCTCTTTTTAGATTTTTAATTTTTCTATATATATATTTTTTTCTGCTTCTCTCTCAGCTCTGTCTCTCTCTTGGGATTGGGGATTCTCGGCCATGGCCTCCATGACAAGACCCACAAATGCTCCAGTGACTTTGTAGCTCCCCGCTCCAGTTCCCCAACCCCAATTCCAACTCCGACCAGCCCAGCTTCGATCCTATTTCGAACCAACCTGCCTCTACCGAGCTCTACTCCCAACCCACCACTCAAACCCCCAATCTCTCACCCTCCTCTGCCTCTTCTACTCCACCGAATCCCAACCAGAAACCCTAACCCCCAAACCGGATCCTCATCTAACGCCCCACTCGATCACCAAAATGGATCCGCCACCCCAAATGCTAAGACCAGGAATCTACGTCAGCTTCGGAGCCCATAAAAGCTCAAGAACATTATCAGTAGACTAATCCGAGTCCAAATTCCGATAGTCTATTACGGTTCTGGTGCTCTATTACTGGCATCTTTCACCTTCTTACTCCGATATTGTCGCTTCCGAGCACAATTGCACGCCGGAGTTGAGTGAAATGACCTCTTGCTCCTTGAATTTCAGTGAGACCTTATCAGACTTGGAAACCGCTAATTTGATAACTGCTTTATAACCTCCAATTACCTTCGCAATTCCTCTCTTTGACTTCAGCTTCAAATTTCTCTCAATGAAGCCTCCAATATCAGCTCCAAAATTAGACTCCACGCACGATGACTCAGAAGCGTTAACTTCACCCCACTCCGGCAGCCGCTTTCTTCACCACCTTTCCTCCATAACTCGATCGAGGCCTCACTGTGAGCATTAGGTTTCTGAAACAAGTAAAGAATCGGAGAGATCTGGTTCGCCGCCGACGAGATAGTTTTGACCAGAGCTTCTTCGTCTTCAAGTGAGGCGGCACCGTTTCGAGTCTTTGCATCGCTCAGATCGATCGGAATTTCATTTTGTAACGGAAATTTGATTTTTGAAGTTTTGAATTTCTTAGAGGAGAGTGTGAAAAGCTTTGAGGTTCTGTTCGGTTGAGAGAGAGAGAGAGAGAGAGAGAGAGAGAGAGAGAGAGAGAGAGAGAGAGAGAGAGAGAGAGAGAGATTAAGAAAAGAAAGAAAAAAACAAAAAAAAAGAGGAAGTAAGGGTATGATAGTCATTTTGGATCTGTTGTGGACTTATCGTGTGAGGATCAGAGAGAAGAAGGACTAACCTGTTTAATTTAAAAGGTGAGGGACCGAACTGTTTTTGGTAGCAAAGTACAGGGAGTAACAAATATTTAATCTAAATAAAAAATAAAAATAAAAAATAAATAAAAACCAATCGTCAAAAGAGAAGACCCAATACTAAAACAAAAGAGAAAAACTAACTAAATAGACCCAAGCCCATACAATAAAGGCCCAATCTCTAGCTCAGCTTGGAGAAACCCTAGCAACCTCTATCCTAGCAATCCCACCGCCACCAGGTTCACTTCCATCACCGATCCCAAGACCAGCCACCACTTCGCCGCTACCTCCGTGACCTAGAGAACACCGCCATCACCACACAGGATAAACTTCGTGCACCACAGATCTGCCAAAACCATTTCCAAGCCCCTTGGTTCGACCGTTCGTAGTAGAATAAGGGGAATTCCCAAACTAGTCGGACTCGACTAGAGAATAAGCAAGCCCACCTTTAGCCATCTCAAAACATCGTCGTCGCAGTGAGGTGAAAACGACCACTTGAAGCCACCATGGAAAAAAGACAACAGATCGGGCTTTCTACTCCGATCCCACCCTTCCCAGCAATCACCATCACTAACTTTTCCCATACAACCAAAGTCATGTTCCATTGGCAAAGCCAAATCAACCACGCTTGAGCGACCTCTGTCGTTTATGAGGAGCAAACAATTGAAAATCTTGGAATCAGCAAGTGCAACAAGAGAAGGAGGAGGCCCAAGCCTGAGGAGAGCCCCATGAAAGGAGGAGGCTAGCTGAAGCTTGAAGAATTGTCGTCGACGACCATCCACAATAAACCCTAGCATAATGAGAGTGCTAGGTCAGAAAGTATTTGAGATTGTTAGTATTGATTAGTAAAGCTTTGCTCCAAGATGAATGGAAATATGTGAAGACTACCTAAAAAAAAATATATATATTCCCACATGGGAAAAAATGTAAAAGAATGAATGTCCCTTAATATAAAGGGTCCTTGACCAACAGCCTCAAAATGAGCTAAAGTTATCCTACTTACCCCAGCAAGAAATTTTTATCCCTTAATCAAATTAATAAACCCCTTGATCTCTCTCTCTCTACCCTGCAAAGCTCCAACGCCAACTCTGCCTACTACTAGACTTTGACCGCCCACCACAGCGTCGTCACCAGCGACTGGCTCACCTAGGCTCAGACCGCCGTGGCCAAAACCCCGACGAACAGGGGTCGGTTGTTGCCACCGTTAACCTCGACTACCGTCGCCGTCGACTGCATCTCTGTCTCTCTCTCTCCTCCCTCTCGCCGTCGTCGTTACGTGGTCTTAGTTTCAGAAACAGCATCCTCGGGTTTTCCAGAAACAGCTATGGATCTTCTTCTGCCTTCTGCTTGTTTACTGCTTCTACCTCCCTGTGTCGCTTTACAGAGAGAGCTTCGAATTACAGAGAGCATGGCCTCCAAGAGCTCTACCAGATCGAGCTCAACGACCTATTCGTACATACGGAGCTTGATTAGTTTGACTTCCAAGACTGATATGAAAGCGTGCTTTCCAAATTAAACACCGAATAGTCCAGTATTGGATGCCAGAAAGGTAAATTTCATTGGATTTTGTATCGGTTTTGTTTTATCCGTCGCTAATTGTATCGAATTGGTCTCTGTTAAGTTTATTTACTGGCTCTACTGTGGTGTAGATTTGAAGTTGTGGTAATTGTGAACCTGCTGTTAGAATTTGACTGTCAGTAAATTTGAAAAAATTGTACAGTATGATTATGGTTCAATCTCGGAGTTTTGTAATTGCAATACTTTGATTTTCGGTTCACTGTTACTTCTTTTTTTTGTAAAATGAGACTATTAAAGTTCTATTGGAGGGCAATAGACGGCTATTGGGGGGCAATAGACGGCTATTGGGGGGCAATAGACGTTTTGAATTGATGTAATCTCCTTGTTTTTTTTTTTTTCTGTAATCAAAGTTTTATTTGTCTAAATTTAGGGAGAATAGTTCCCATTCTGGCAACTGAAAGTTCTATTGGGGGACAATAGACGTCTATTAGGGGGCAATAAATGTCTATTGGGGGCAAAAAACTTTCCAATGAGATTTTCAGCAAATTCTGATGGGCGGTAGCCGATTACCGGAATCCGGCGACAGGTGGCCGGAATCCTGCGAAAGTTGACCAAAATCCGGCGACCGGTGACCGGACTCCGGCGGCCTGTGATTGAGCTCCGGCGAAGTTTCCCATTGTTTCTCTCTCTTCCATTTTCTCTCTTTCTCTCTAAGTAACAAAGGGGGAGGGTAAAATGGTATTAAAAAATTTAAAAAAAAAAAAAAAACTTAATGGGGTATTAGGGAAGACCTCCTTATAGTGTTTTGGGAAAGATGGAATTAAAAAAACTTAATGGGGTAAGTGGGAAAAAAATCTCTAAAAATAGAGTAAATGGACAAAAACCCTAATATAAAAGGTGACTTCTTCCTTTTTAATATATTCTATTACATTCTTACTTAGGCTGCAAAGAATAAACATATAGTAAAACATATAAGTGGACGTGATACTCTCCTCAAAATGAGAGATAAACCACTATACATTTGTGTCCTCACTTTCTTACCCTCTCTATGCCCCTGATCCAAGTAGGATCATTTTGCGCTGTCATTGAAGAAGCTCCTGTTACTTTCTTGTTGAATGTACAAAATGACTTCTCTTTTTGGTAAATTGGGGCCAAAGATTGAAAAGATCATTAGGGAAGAGGATTCGACGAGGCTGTTCAGGATTAGAACCATTGTTCAAGAAGAATACAAAATCGTAACTAAATCAAAAACCAAAAACGGAGATATCATGGACAGCTTTCTTACTGAAAAAAAAAAAGAAAGAGAAATCAGTTAGGTGAGCCCTAATCTTGCAGATTATAATCAGATGATTTAGAATTTTAGATCACTCACTCACCAATAGTCTTTACAACTACACAATCCACCCTTGAAGTGATGAAACCGAACTCGGTCCCTAACAATTATTTCTCGATTAAATGCTTGGGAAACAAATTTTGTAAATGAATGGCAATCTCTACAAACTCTCAGGTTTTTTACTATCCGTAAACATGTTCCTTCTGGAGTTCTTGCCAAGCCAAAAGTAATTGCCAGCTTCTCACTGTGACATGAACCTGAAGTTCCCGAACAGTTGGTGTCTATGGAGGTAAATTCACAGGCTCTGATAAGAGATTCCTCTTGCAGATAACCATGTAGAGCAGCTCGTTGGACTACTACCTCCAATTTTCGATAGATTTCTTCAGTATCTGGATGTGACTTGTCATCCACTACAAATTTGTGAACCTGATCGCCAACTTCAATCCAGCTCCAACCAGGAGCGGTCCTCACTCCCTGGTTTTTAATCAATTTTCTCATCCTTGAAACACCATCTGCATCTTTCGCCCTAAAATAAATAGTGGCAAGAAGTACGTAGTCCCCTGCATTTGATGACCCTAAACGGATTAGATTCTTCAAGGCAACTTCTCCTATTTCCACGTTTTTATGAATCTTGCAAGAGCTGAGCAGAGTCCGCCATAGAACTGGATCATCCTGTGCATGTGATGCCCTAATAACATGAAGCGCCTTCTCGAGCTTCCCAGCTCGACCAAACAGATCCACCAGACACCCATAGTGCTTAATTCCAGGTTTGATATTGAACTTGGAGCTCATCATATGGAAGTAATCAACACCCTTCTCTACTAATCCTTGGTGACTACACCCACATAACAAACCGAGAAATGTGATGGAATTCGGCTGCACACCTGCCATCATCATCTTCTCAAAAAAATAGATTGCTTCGTCCCCTCGACCATGTACTCCATACCCAACAATCATGGAGTTCCACGTAAAAGCATCCCGCTTTCTCATTCTCTCAAAGACACAAAGAGCACCATCCAAGTCACCACATTTTGCGTACATATCTATAAGCGCATTGCCAACATAAACACTTCCCAAAAACCCCTTCTGACGAGCAAGTTCATGCATTGTGACTCCGGTGTTCAACGCACCCAAGTGAGCACAAGACGAAAGCAACCCAACAAGAGTGAACCCATCAAGACCCACATTTTGATTTCTCATAAGACTAAATATATTCAACGCCTCATGGTGAAGACCCGCTTGAGAGTAGCACGAGATCATGGAATTCCAACACACCAAGTCTCTCTCAGACATTTCGTCGAACACTCTCCGTGCATTGTCGACTGACCCATTGCCAGCATAAGACTTCATCAAATTGGTGCAAACAACAACGTCCATATCATAACCATGGCGAACCACAACTCCATGAACCTCTCGGCACTTGCTCTCTGCCCTGACTCTCTCGCAAGCCTTGAGCACAAACGAGAAGCTAAACGTGTCGGGTGGGGAATCGGAAGCGGAGGAGGACGAAAGCATGTGGTTGTAGTAAGAAATGGCTTGAAGAGGAGATGGGCTTTGGGAGAAGCCTCTGATCATGGAATTCCAGTCTTGGGTTTGTGGGTTTGGGATGTGATAATGGAAGAGCAGCTGAGCGTAGGGTAAGCTGCCTGAGACGGAGACGGCGCAGAAGTTGAGGAGCTTGCTGCAAATGGAAGGGTGGTGTTGAAGACCGTTGGTGATGACGTGGGCGTGGATTTTTCTGAGCCTTTTGAGGGTGTTGCATCCTTGCAAGAGGGTTAGGATGGCTTTGGTTTTCGAAGCTTGGAAGGTATGGATTGTCGACATGGCATGTATGTTTCTCGATTGAATTGACTCAATTTTGGGTGAGGGTGTTTAAACTGTTTCTATCTAGATCTCTACAAGCTTTCCACAGCGTCATCAAACTCATCTTTTGATTGCAAAATAGTATTCGAGTGATTTCACATTTACTGACGGATTGTATGTGTGTTTCGAAGTTCACTCAGTGTCTCCTAAGGTTTTCAAATTGAATTGATATATATGTGTTGTTCAATTAGGCAGTACGCAATGAAGGGATCGACAATAACTAGCTGGAGTTGGATTTGCATACATATATATCACCTTTCACAACTATACATATTGAGTGCATCTCCTTCATAACGAAAACACAATCACAACTTAATTAGCCAACCCACGCATTTGCTTTCCTGTCACTACAGATAAAACTAAAACAGAATATAAAACTTTACTAAGAGCCCTACTATCATGATCACAGATTAGGAGAAACAAAAAAGAAGAAAACAACCCAAGAAGTGTTTTTACCATGATCAACTAGTATTTATATTACATATCAAATAAAACTAAACTTTCAATGTAAGTATGTACGCTTAAATAGGAACTGATTCGAATTTTCTGAACCTGTTTGGATTCAAGATTATAAAACGCCAATTCGCCATCAGATGAATAATCTTCTAGTAAGAGCTCATTATCCACACTAAAGCCCCAAATGACATGATATACTTGAGGAAAATAAACAGTATGCAGTTTCTTAAAATCCTGTTCTTGCAGAACCCAGAAGTCGATAGAGTCACAGCCAACGTCGTTATCCAGTTCAACTTTGACATGAAGTAGGCAAATCGATTCTTTGTACACTTCGATATATGCATCCCAATCATCACTCAAAATCGTAATTGGGACCGCTAGCTCTTCAAATTCTTCATTGTTAGTATCAAACAACACAACCCTAACCATTGAATCTTTGGTGGCAAGCCAATATGCCATTCCATTCCAAAATTCAGATCGAGTAGAAAACTTCATGGTATTGAGCCAAGGTGGAATGACTTGAATAATCTTCCAAGAGTTTGTGCTAAGAGTATAAACCTCCATTTTGATGGAACCAGGCAGCATCATCCTTATCACCTTATAGTCATTTAGTTCTGGGTGGAATCCAAATAAGAGAGGGATATCAACATGCTTGGGAAAACAGTCCACACAATAATGATCGAATCTTGGTTGTGGAAGAGTCCTGAATTTCCTAACAGAGGGGTTCCATATGTATATAGGGCTGTTTGAATCCATTACATTCCCAGCAAGACACAGTAAACCGTTTTTTGAACCATATATCTTGAAGTAGTCTAGTCGGGAATTATAGTCTAGTTGGGGATGAAAGGGAGGTTTTAACTCCAGGGACTGCTCAAATCTTTCACAATGAAAAAGAGAGTAACAAAGCTCAACCTGGTCAAAACTTGAGCGGTCATCCGTAATTAGATGGGTATGGGAATGTTGTCTGATATGTGCTGTAACAAAACTTGAGCTGCGAATCAAACCCCTCCACCGCTTGCATACACACTGAAACCGAATGAGAGATTTTACCGGGAGTCTTGCTAAGATTTCCATGTGGAGATCTTCAGTGATGGAACTGGCAACATCCTCCCTGCGTTTGTTTCTCATCCTGAACAACATAATTATTAAAGTATGGCCAAGAAACGAAAGAGTGAAACTGAAATCTTGCAAATTGCAAACACAAGAATCCATCCAATACACATGTTTAACAAAAGCTCTCGTATGTTATCCGAACCCAGCACCAAGTTAGCAAAACGTGAGTTTGTTTGAGTCAGACGATTGAGAATTTAAGATACACGGAACAAGCGAAATATATGAACATCAGCATATTAGGATTACGGTATTATGTCAGAAGATCTGACATAAACATACAAAACACATGCATGTTCAATCAAAATTCTCGTACGTTCTCAGAAAAACTAAAACATATCAATCATCACATTAGCGTTTAGAGGGTAGCAAAGTGGAGATCTGCAATTCTGCATTAGATATTTGTGGAGCAATTTTAGAAGCGATTATAGATAATTCTTGTTTGCTAGATAAAGCAGTTACCGAAGGCCGAATGGAAAGCAAAACATAATTTCCAAATCATGCAAAATATAGAAAAACCCTAAACGGGGCCGCCGATCGACGAAACAGAGAGCGTAACGTACCTGAGAACTGAACTTCTCAATCGACTGTGCCGCTGTATATCTAGAGATATAAGAAGGATAAAGGTTATACGTAGAGTGGGTGGCTATTTCAAGATTCACCACAATTTTATTTATATTTATTATATCCTACAAAATATAGATGAAAATTCTATTGAAATCTCAATGTTGTCATCATGAACTACATCAGGTATAATGAATTGGTGTTCCATATTTATTTACACGTATATCCATCTTTCATTCTCGAATCTCCATGTCTTCATCATATAGAGTGGGGGGATTTTAGGGAGGATTAAATGCACCGACATAAATGGATGGTTAGATTGCATTAAATACACTTTTATATTATTAATAAAAATATTAATTATAAATATCAAGGGTTGAGATCATCTTATAAGTGTTGGGTCATTTGCACCGTCAGTGTATAGAATAATTTCCGGGGGAAAGTTATCCAAAGAAAGTGGGCCAACAACTCTGATTTTTTGTTTATATTTTTGTCCACCATGGTCCATTTATTACTTCTTTCTTTCATACGTTCTTTTTCTCATATCACAAAATGTAACAAGCTTTATATATTAACATATGAAGCATAGAAAGGTTAGAGAAACTTTTTCACCAAATGCAAAACAAGAAGTACATAGACTGGGCCATTGACTTCCCATTAATCAAACTGAAATTTAAGCAGAGTACAAAAGTACCTACTTTACAATAATCCTCCAAAAACCAAACTAGTCTCCCGCAATCCTATTCAAACATAAGAAAACAGACGAGTGCACAAACTCACAAAGGTAATTTGCGCGAAATTCAACCGATCACAATACAATCTCAACTCGTCTTTCATAGGCCATTAGCCAATTCAACTATTTCTTCTTTCTGCCACCACCGCCCTTTGCCTTTTTGTTACTAGTTTCTTTAGCAGTACTCTGTGGTGTTTCCTGTTACAAGGATAAACAAACGTTGAGTCTCCTCATAAACAATCTCAACGGAATATATAGAATTTAACTTCAATGGAATGCAGGAGCTAGATTTAAATTCAAGAGTGGATTTACACAAGATGCAAATATGTAAATTGAAAGTAAACATAACTCCAAAAGGCCAACAATATAAACGCACAGCTAAGAAAAACTATATCCATTAAAAGTCAACATACATAAGAGAGGACACTCAGAATGACACTGTTAATAGGAACAGAATACCTGACATAGTTTATGAAATCTTATAATGAAGGAACCACAAAGGACATAGAGAGTGACAGTGATAGCTTTGCCACTAACCAACTTAAGTGCATGTTATTTAGAAAAGGTTGCCTGCAGCTGACCTAAACCTCCAGGCGACCTTTGCTACAAATTTCTACTTGGTGTTGTGATGGATATGTAAGTGCATTTGTGACAGGCAACCAAGAGTGAAACATTCAGTGCAAAAGGACTTTCACAGCCAAGGGTTTCTGCTAACAGCCAGAAATTGATCCCAAGAAGCTACAACTGTAAAAACTTCAATGACATGATGAGTTTCTATACAGTTCCCTGTTTCTAGTTGTGGCAGATTATGACAACAATTGATGTTTTGTTTCCTAGAATAACTGTCATATGAATTAATAACATAGGAATAAGCAAAATTGTCTCTGAAGGTTCACCAAGGTTTTCAGCTTCATGTGCTAAAACAAACACCTCTGGATAATGGTATGAGATGATTGGCGCCCAAATTATAAATTGGCAAGCTTAGACTGCCAATGACATTGGGCCTAGATGAGTTACAATCTTGTACAGAGAACATCTGATTCTTGATTGCCGGTTTGGGGTGTTTAAGTACACATTTGCTATCCTGTCATCCAATGTAGCAATAAATTATGACAACCTATCGAGTCTTTTTCCAGCATAAGCATATTGCTTGCAGCCTAAAAAGATTTCCCATTCAAGCTCTTCAATAAATGTGCAAATAATCGAAGTCTTAGTACTTCAGACTAAAAAGTACAAAAGATATGTAATGCAGATGAAATGCGGACCAAAAACAAAATCTTTGAGGACCAAATAGAGCACAAAGGCACATGTAATGCAGATGAAATGCGACTTGGGCCAAGATATGACGAAGAAATCTGAAGCATCTTGACGCATTTCATACTTGAATACGAACCCCATCCCAGTCACATATGGAACAGAAAACAGAACCAGCAAAGGAATACTGAAGTGTTGTCTACCTCTAAACCAGACAGAGACACAGACAGAGACATAGCCACAGACAACCAGACAGAGACACAGACAGAGACATAGCCACAGACACACAACAGAAAACAGAACCAGCAAAGGAATACTGAAGCGCTGTCTACCTCTAAACCAGACACAGACACACACACACACACACAGAGACAGATATAAGCAGAAAAAAGATGGGAGCTTAAAAAGCTGAATGGAGCAATACCTTCCGTTTAAGGGGTACAGATGTGGTAGCCGTTGGCTTGAAAAATGATTCAAGTCTGTAAATGATAAAATGAATGATTAAAACCCAATGAAAAGGAACTCTTAAATCCAAATTCATTTGTGCTAGAATCACATACCTGCCCTGTGATGACTTGTTCTTGGCTGCTTTAATCTTTTCTATAGCCTGATCAATACAGAAATCAATATAAATAAAGCTAAAGATGCAACTTGATCTGAAAAGAGCCTGTATATTAATGAGTGGGAGCACACCTTAGTCACTCTGTCACTATTGAATCCATTTTCATTCACCAAAAAGGAAATCAGCCCCTATACAAACAACATGCCGATTAAAGTACTTTGACTTTCAAGAGTCAAAACTAGATAATGGGTTATCATATAACAATTATCAATTGGGATTTCATACATCTTCATCTGGAGCAGTCCACTTAAGCTCCAGTTGCTCGTCATCGGTTAAAGCAACTGGTACCTTAAAAAGCTGCCTAGCCTCCTGATATGGCCAATTATCCGGTATTTGGTACCTGAAAATACAAGGTATCTATATTTATAAAATAACACAACACTGGTCAATATATGAACAATGTAACCAAGAAAACAAATTCATTATTCTTCCCTCCATAAGTAATGGTCATAATAAAGACTACTTTGGTGTGATAATAAGAATTAATGATGACAATAAACTCTCAATATGATAAAACACCCATTTGATCCCAGAGTACAATACAACTCATTTGATGTAATAATCCCATGAGAGAAACATTGCACTAACAAATAGAACTTGATCCAAATTCGAGCTCAAACATGTCCAAGTAAACTAGCAAAAGACGATTAGAATGTAGCTCTATTACAAATGTACTTGAATAATAACATGAGATAAGAATCAGTACTCCAGCATATTTAACCAATAGCCTGAAAAACATATTACAAGTATAGAAATGGGCTAAATACTATTGGTTACTACCCTGTGGTTTAGGTCCAAAATCAATTCAGTCCCTGGACTTCTAATTTCATCAAAAACACCCTTGTACTTTCAATTTTAATCTAATAGGTCCAATTTGTTATATTTTGCTATGGGTTCAACTTATAGTTGGATTATTTAATGAAAAACTTTTTATTTGATAGATTTCTAGTAGTGAAACTCACTCCTAAATTGACTATGCATGCCACCTCAACACCACATCATAAAACATAGGTCATATATGAGTCACGTCAACAAGTTAAATGACTCAATTAGCAGAAGACTAACATATTGGACCTATTAGATCAAAATTAAAACTGCAAGGGTGTTTTTGATAAAATTAGAAGTTCAAGGACTGAATTGATTTTGGACCTAAACCACATGGTAGTAACCAGTATTTAGCCCTATAGAAATCCTTCTTCTTCTTTTCATAAAGTAAACTTTCGGAAAGTCATTAGTTGTGTTAAAACAAATGAATTTTGACCTCTCTTTGTTTATGTTCTCCAGTATACTCTCTATGGAGCCATGTTGGCGGATGAGCTTCAAAGCTGTCTGACCTCCAATACCTGAAGCATAGAATAGTAAGGCATGTAAAACAGGATGCATAGCCAATATTTCAAGCAAGCTATAGAAAACAAGTTTTAAAATAAAATAGCAGAGAAAGATCAAGTCAAGAAACTGAATTTGGAATTTAAATACCTCGAATGCTGTCACAATAATCACATCCAGAGAGTATGCACAAGTCAATGAATTGATCCATAGTAAGGTTTAGCTCCTCCAAAACCTGAAAACGCGATCATCACTAGAACTGTGAAGGAAATTTTAGTTAACCGTGAGTCTTAAAAGTTGTAAGCACCTTAGCAACATCAAATTCCATGACTGGGATTTTTCTTGAGCTAGGATCCATCAAATGGCGAAGAAATTTAGGAGCTCCAAATGTTAGGGAATCCATGTCTTCTGAGGCCACAGCATAAACCTGTAACATTGAAAGTTAACTATTATCATAAATATTAAAATCCCTATGGACATGTCAAGGCAATGGAAAGAAATGATGCCTTTTAAATGTACACAAGTTAATGGCAAAAATACTCCTACAGAATGAAGCCTATTTCAAAAATGGGATCATTGATACAGATGATATAGAAATATAGGAAATGAAAACCTAAAGTAAATGTACTCTTATAAGGTTCCTAAAAGACAGTATAACAGGCTGAGAAATACTTGCCTTTCCTGCCTTGCAAAGTACAGCACACTGTGCCTCTGCTTCCGAGGGAGCCTGTGAAAGTCAATACATCCAAGTAAAGTATTACAAACATTTACTTGTGTATCGAACTGAAACTCCCATATGCAGCAGTTTACTTGAGATAAATAATGTCCAACCTCAATTACAGGTACACCCATGAGCCTTAAAAGTCTTCTGCAGTCTTCATTGTGCTGCTTTGTCACCTGCCAAGGCATAAAATATATGACCTCAAACCTTCTAATTCTCATGTAATGGATCTAAGTGACAAATACAAAGTTCTGGCATGCTAACTACGGTACAGATAGTATGAAGGAAGTAGAAGCAATGAGCTCACCTTTACCGTCCGTTTACTGAATTTCTCAATGTCTTCCTTAGTGCCAGACTGCAATGAGTCAATAACAAGAAAAGACAACTGTGAAGTACAATTTCTGGTTTCTCAAAGTTACTAATCCAAAATCAGAAATACACACATACCTCTACGGCCATCGCCAAATCTTGAGTAGCATCAACTCTCTTTGAGTAACTGCAAAAAATAAAAAATAAAAAATTGCAGTACAACAAGCATTATTGGACAAACCACATCAATAAATAACACATGCTTATGGAACTAGGCGGTAAGAAAGCTACCGCTTTGCCAGCTCTTGGCTTTTCAACTCTGGAGGCTTCCCATCGAAAACATAGCTGAAACAACATATCAACATAGAAACTAGTCATTCCATAGTTTGAATTCATGAGTGCAGTAGGAGGGACAATCCAAAGACTAAAAAAAATAAAAAAACAAGGGTAAAGAACAAATTACACCGGCTTAATCCCAGCTTCCAGAAGCCGAATAGTCCGCGAAAACATGCCTTGGAGATGACTACATTGTACCCAGAAAACGAAACCCATGTCATTACTTGCAAAACCAAATGTTTCTAAGACTATAATTAAATCAATTCTCAACCCAAATTAGACTAAAACTGGCCTATGTCATTCAAAGCTAAGAACTTTAAAAAGGGTTACCTAGTAACTTCACCAGCCTCATTAGTGAGCATCTCAGTCCCAGTTCTTCCCACAACAATCTACACAATTTCACACACACCCACATCGAAAAGAAAGCTTCTTTAGCCAAAATACAGACCCAAAATAAAGAAAAAGGAGTAGCAGAATCCATACAAGGAACTGATAAATGCTCATGCTAGCATCGATGGCAATCTTGCGGCCAAAATAGCTCTCGAATTTCTGCTCTTTCATGCACTTTGGGGCATTGTCCGCCAACAGCTTCGTTAAACCCTAATGGACCAATTTCATGAACATAAAAATGGCAAAGTAATGAATCCCAGAAGCAAATTAACAAAAAGAGGTTGGTAAAGTTTGTACCTTTATACCCATTAGATGTAGCAAAGAGAAGAGGAAGAGGAGTAATATGAAGAGAGAAAGGAGAAAGCTTTGGGTTTGAGGTTAGGGATGAAACTGCTTCCCGCCTACTCCCAAACAAGTAAAACCAGCCCTCGTACACGACCAAGATAGTGAAGACACTGACTACATCTATTGGGTCTTAAATAACTTGGGCTACCTGCGTTGCTGTTTAGGCTCTTAAGTAAGTTGGGTCACACTTGCACTTCAGTGAGCACTCACAATATTTTGACCGACCCAAATCAAACCGGAAATTTGGTGTCGAAATCGGTTTCCTTATTGAACTTTTAGGCCAGGCGGCCAGCCACACCCATAAACAAATAAGCCCGAAAGATTGTGTATATGAAAATGGTAGGAGTGCTCTAAGGGTGCGTTTTGGGGGGGCTTTTTTGCTCCCCTGCTTATAAGCAACTGACCTGTGTGCGTTTGGTAAACTTGCTTTTGCCCAGCTTTTGGCAGAAGCCGCTGCTTCTTTTAGTCGAAAAGCCAAAGCCAGCAACCCCATGCTTTTAAAAGCCAGCGCTGGCTTTTCCACTGTAGCGGGAGTTACTGTAGTTTAATGAACATTTCGAAATACCGGGTTGTGCCCTCTCTTCCTTTCAACAATTACACCACACTGCCATCAAACCCTTATCTTCCATATTGAAAAGTGAAGCCTCCAGCCTCCTGACTGCCTCCTCTCATTCGTGTTCGAAGCCTCAATCCAATCCCCAGATTTTCGTACCAGGCTCTGAAAATCGAAAGCTCTGCAGGTAATAACTCCTCCCTTTTCCATTTCAGTTCCTATTTCACCTTTCATTTCTTGTGTTTGTTCATGATAGTTAATTTTTAATGCCTTGCTTGGTTTTCTGATTGGGAATGTGATGGCTTGTCTTTGTTGGTTGAGTATTTGTGTGGATTGCAAGTTGCAAATTGTCTGGGATTTGCTGACAATTACAAATCTGGGTTATGGTCGATTTTGATTTATTATTTCTTTCAAAATCTGGGTTTTTCTTCTTCTTCTTCGAACTTGTCTGCTCAATGGCACCACTAAGTTTTCGTGTTTGTCTGCTCAATGTTGTGTTCAATCTTCTCCGTTCAGGGAGGAAAATTGAATCGAGTGAATGCTTGTTGGGTCATATATCTGCTACCCTGTGATTTTGCTATATCCAGAATTTTTAATAAAATGGGTCAAATGGGTCTGCTCTATGTCCCTCTTGAACATCCAATCAAGAAATTTGTTGGGTTATCAATATCCTCAAACAGCTCATAGGATCTGAGCCATCATCTTTCATATTCAAACTCTTTCACTTGGAATGTGGTATCTACATCTATCTTTCTTTTTCCTAAACTGTCGATGATAATTGATGTATCATGGAGATATGATAGGAGCATTTTAATGTGATATTTTAATAGTTAATTCCTCACATTTTGCTTAGTTAATTCCTTAACTGAATCGATTTTTAATTCAATTTCTATTTTTAGGTACATTGGAGTAAATGAAGGTGAAATGAGCGTTAGGTCCATAATTACCTGGAAATGATGGAGAAAAATGGAAATGTACTAAAAGATCAATTTTACACATATTCCTACTCCGGCTAGGAGAAACCAAGCCAAGCAAAGAAGAAGGAGCGGCCGCCTGACCAAATGAACTTCAAATGAGCTGAAACCTTCCAGATCCATTCTAGACATCCAAAGGATCATTTCTTATGAAGAGTGCCAGAGAAAAATATGAGTGGAAGGCCTTCAAACAATCAGCCCAATTTTCTACAGAAGCAAAATCGGAAAACTGGACCTGTAAGAGGTCCAGCAGCATTTCCGGCCCAACCACATGGATTGAAGCTCTGAAAATTTTTCAGGATGATCTACACTCATAGTGGAACATTTCATATGAAGAAGTCGAAGGCATATAATGAAGTTGTGTTGGAGAAATAATTGAAGGAATAAAGGGAAAGAAACTGACCTGAAAACAGCTCAACACCACATATTCATGTTTCCCACCCACATGAAGAAAGCTAGATGCTTTTCTCTTTTTCCTTGGATATATTTTTTCTACAATCTCTTTAATAGATCATCATCACTTCCATGTTGCTGCACCATCATGCTTTGCTTTCATTTCATCATTTCTCTTTCTTTTCCATATTTTACAAATCACTTTCATACTTCACTTTCATTATTTTTCTTCCACTCATCATTTCACTCTTCTTTTTCTTCCCTATATAAACACCTTCTCCTCTCATTCTAAAAGACATTCCTTCATCCATTTCATCTCCTTGTCTCACCATTTCCTCTCCATTTTCCTTAGTCACCATTTCCTACCAATTCCTTCATCCATCTCATCTTCTTTGTCTCTCCATTTCCTCTCCATATTTCTTTTTCATTCTCTAGTTTTCTTGTTCCATTCTCTAGTTGCAAAGTTCTGCGTTTTCAAGCAAGGAGAGGAAGAAGAAGAAGGAGCCGTGAAGATCATATCCTCCATCATCCACCTTGAAGGCTTGCTTCCAAGATTCAAGATCCAACCATCTAGCTCTCCATCTCCATCTCCCCTCACGGTGTAATTCATTCTTTTTCCTTGTAATGATATTTTGTTTTCCTTGTTTGAATTTTTGGTTTCCTTGTTTGATTTCGTATGAACTTGTTTCTAGTTAACAATAATGTTTAGGGCAAAGTTTAAGCCCAATTTCTATGTTTAAATAAAGTTTTCGAATTCTATAATTGTGATTCTAAGTTGCTTATGTGAGTTTGTTCGATTAAATTTGCTTTACAGAAAACTTTTATATGTTTATCTTATTTGGGTCGACACTTATAGGATTTGCATGTAATTGGTGCTAGGTTTAAGAACATGAAATCGACTTTTCGTTTTGTGTAACTTGAATCAAAAGTAGTAAAGGTTCTGGACAAGAATCGAATTTAATTGAAGAGGATTGCAATTAGGTGGACTTTTCCATAACTAAGTTGTACACTTGAGTTGATAGCCTTTCTCTATGTCTAATGCGTTGAACATGACATGATTGACTAGCTTTCTAGGGCTTGATTGCATGTTTGATAGGATTAATCTAGGTGCTTTCGCTTAGGTTAATTAGCATTGAAAAGTAAAATATGGTAAATCATTTGCTTTCGAATGTTTCACATGATCAACTCCTCTCTCATGACTTTGAAGAACAATTATAGGGTTTGAATCGAATTTGATTACATGGAATTGATTTTGATCTTTGTTCCTTGCGTTCCACCCTTGTATATATGTTTTTACATTTTCTTTATTTTATTTATTTTAATTTTAATTTTAAGAATCCTAATTCCCCCCCTTATTTGTGTTTACTTGTATATATTTATTCTTTATTTTATTTTTGTAAATAATACTTTATTATTTTAATTCTTTATTTGTTTATACAATTGTATATATTTATATTCTTTATTTTATTTTTGTAAATAATACTTTTCTTTATTTGTTATACAATTACAGGTGTACCCTCAATCCCCGGATAGAACGATCCCTATTTGCTTATACTACTAACGATATTTCAGGGTTAAATTATGCGCTTGCTTTTGAGCGCGTCAATTTTTGGCGCCGTTGCCGGGGATTGAAAAATCACTTGCTAAATTGTGTCATTTATTGTATATATTTGTTGTATATAAATTGTTTAAAACTTAGTTTAAATATTATTTATATTATTGAACACGAATTTTAATTGTAGGTTGTAAATTGAGAGGAATAGGTGAAGTCTCTTTTGTTAATATTGGCCTAAACCCCTTATTGGTACCTAGCTCAGGTCCCTTAAGGTTGAGGGCAGCCTTTATTAACACTTGTTGAACTGTCTTCACACTTATGAACTTTTTCATCTTAGTAAGTATAGCCTATGTGGAATGGTGTCTAGGAAGGGGACAACGTTCATGACGGGTTTTTGAATCCAGAAGTGCTTGCAAATGGGCCTAAACCACTATGTGGGAGTAGCTCATGCCAAAATGGATTTTTCCTCTCGTGTTCGTCCTCCCCCACCTGGCCATTTCAGTAAGGTTGCCCAAACGATTTGAAAGGGAGTTTGTGTCTAGGCGACTATACTTGGGCCGCACGTCCACTTGATTTACCACTTGGAATTTGATTCGATATCAATAATGTTTATAATAAAAGAAATACTTGTGAATACTCTATACGTGTAAATTATTTTGTTGTTTCACACTTTAAACTTGTAAAAATACTTTTCACGTTTTTTTTACTCACTTGAGTACTTAACTTGTGTCTTATGTACAATATACTTGTAGTTTGTAATTAATAGTTATACTTGTTTTTATTTTGTATTTCTTTGTTAATTATAGTTACTAACTTTATTTAATGTAGGTACCGTCTGGCTGCAAGACGTAAAATACAAGCGCTACTTGGGAGGCAACCCAATTCAGAATATAATCAGATTTGCTTTCTCTTTCCCTATTTCTTTTTATTTTTCAATTTTTCTCTATTATTTTTACTTTAGGATTTGTTTTCGTAAATGTCTTCTATCTATGCTTACTTATTACATTGCATGCTTTTAATTGATTACATTGAGGATAATGCAATATTTAAGTGTGGGGGAAGAGATTTATATTTTTGTCTTTCATTTTGAGTCCTATTTATATATTTGTCTTTTATTTTTGAGTCCTTTATATAAAAAAATAAAAAAAATATAAAAAAATAAAAATTTGCATTCATTCAGTCTTATTAAATTCAGCTATTTACAAAAAAAAAAAAAAATATTTTAAAAAAAAATATAATAATAATAATAATAATAATAAAAATACTAAGCCATGTCTGCATCTCTGTAGGAGTTGAGACTGAGCTCAAGGGAAATGTGAGAGCCACCGCCATAACTGCCACCTCCCTCAGAAGTAGTCTTCATGTTGCCCAAGATGTCCTCACCATGCATGGGGAATAGTGGAAGGGTTTCAATCTCCTGGTGATATTCTCCTCGTTGTTCCATGATCGATCCATCAGCACCATAGCCGACACGTGACCCAAAGTTTAGATCAATGGATCTGTCAGTGGATCTATCATTACTAGTAGAACCAGTGGAACCAAAATTGAGATCGAGAGATCCACCAACCGGAACGTTCCGAAATTCCTTCAACTTCTGCCTCTCACGAGCCTTGAGGTTCTGGAACCAAAAGAAGACGTTTTTGTCCTCGATCTGCCCATACTGTTTTAGATGAAGGCAGATCTCTTGAATCTGCTCTGGAGTTGGGTACTTAAAACCCTTATCATAGTAAAGGCCCTTGAGGATTCTTAGTTGAGGCGGTGTGGGAGCCCACCGGTTATTAGTCCCGGCTGCTTGGTTGTTTCCTCCATCCTCGATTTGTTGCTGGGTCTGTTGCTCCATTAGTTGCAGAGTTCGTGGTTCCATGTTGATGAAGAAAGGATTTGAGTTTCGAAAGAAAGGCTGAAGGGTTGAGAGAGAAAGACTGGAACTCGGAAGAATTTTCTTTTGGAGTGAACAGTCGCTCAGAATGCACCTATTTATAGAACGAGTGAGCAGATCTCCACCGTTGGATCGACGATCTCTGAGATTAAATCTACGCGTTGGATTAAAGTCACCCGAAAACACGGAAAAGCTGTTGGCTCGTGAAGGACACGTGGGGGAACCAAACTGATCTCGAGGAGCTGTGACAGATAAGCTACAGCCGAAAGCAGGTATGATTGCCGTAAATTAAGGAAAAGAAAGGACGCGTGGGGGAATCAAACGAATCTCGAGGATCCGTGACAGACAAGCTATAGCCGAAAGCATGCCATAAATCCAGGAAAAGAAAGGAATATTTACACGTGGGGGAGTTTCTTGGGCCGTGAACTGTTATAACTCTTCTCCTTCCCGGAGAAGCTTTGTTAAAACCCTGTGCCTGTTGAGATTTCTACCCTATTTTGTGCTTTACATATACATCCTTTTTTGTCTCCTCCAGATTTTACTAAGGTTTGTCTAAGCGTGCAGTTTCAAATTCCTTCTACTTCCTCATGGCTCGAACCAAGGTAACCCCTCGCAGGGGCGTCAATCAACGCCGTGTTCTCTCTTTGGAAGAAGAAGGTCGTCAAGCAGCCACTAGAGCTGGGCTTACTCGTCCATGGGACCATCGTCCTATCCGTGAGCGTACCCGCAGTCCCCCTCCTCTGCCTCGTCGCTCTCCCAGACTGCATCCCGGAGAGTCTTCTTCCTCACCAGCTACTCGTGCTCCTCGGCCTATGGCCACCCTGGAAAGCTTGTCGGATTCGATTGATGATTTGCGTTCCTCTCTCCGCGATGGTATTATGGTGACAGATTGGGGAGTTAATTGCATGATCGATTACATCTCTGAGATGAACTGCTCTTTGATCCGCTGTCACACTGCAATAAACAAGCTTGCTCAGGAAGTCAATAACTTGCAGAGTTATCCTCCTGGGTTTCCTCGCAAGGACGCTACTGCATCACAACATGAGGACCCGCCTCCGAAGGCTGAAACCAGCAAGAGGGCTGCCACTCGCCCGCATACCGCTCCTCCAAAGGAGTAAATGGAGGTACAAGTCTAGGCTGAAAGACTTTAAACATTAAGCGCTGCATGGGAGGCAACCCATTTCAACTGTAGCTGTGGAGGAGACATCAAACGCAGATTTGCTTTCTTGAACTCTTCCTTCTATTTTATTTTCTTAAATTTTAAGTTGTTTTAGGTTTCGTTGTGTTCATTTTCTCTTCTATGCTTGATTTCTGCTTTGCATGATTTATATTTGTTTATACATTGAGGACAATGCATGAATTAAGTATGGGGGAAGGGTTATTGCTTTATTGTGTTTTTAGTAGTTAGTATATAAAAAAAAAAATGAAAAATAGTTGATGTTGGATTGTGTTTTTTGTGTTTTTAGTTGATGTTGTGATACACTAAGGTATATTGGATTAAACATAGTCTTGAAAAAGGGTAGCTGTTTCAGTCCCATTGCACATCGAGACTCCCTGTTCCCGTACCTAAGTGTTGAAATTAATTAAATTGTAAAAAAAAAAAAAAAAAAAAAAAAAGTTCGTTTTAGAGTGATTTTGTGTGTGTGAGTCTTAAGATGCTCCTAACGTCTAGGATGAACATGTCTCCGAATTCATGGCTGAAGGTTTTCACAATCAAAATAGGACTTAATTGAATTCTGTGGTTAATCGACATTGTGATACTTGTATGAAAATTTGAGATAGGATTGTAACTTGGTTCATTAAGCATGCTAGGATTAAGTCTAATTCATTTGACCTGAAGTGAGCTATTGAGCTAAAATACTTTCTTTTCGAGTGCTTATTGATAATTCTAGAATTTCGTGGCTGTATTTGCAAAACCTCATCATTCTTTGGAAATCCAATGATCATGTGCCATAGATTTTAATGGACTAGAGAATACTAGAACTCGACTGTTGTGACTGTCAAAACTTGTATGCCATAATATGCACTGATCCTGGATAGGATAGAAGGCATTAAGGTAACCACCAAAGCCAAACAAGCATGTGTCCCCAATTGTGCCCGTCGTGGGACTCCTTAGAATGAACCCCTTTGAGCCTACGTTGAAAACCTTTATTTCATCACCCTCACTACCCTACCATGAGCTTAGTACAGGATATCTCTACCCTTGTCTTAAGGACTTAGTAGAGCATGACATAGTATGTAGGGGTGACGATGAAAGACAAGTATGGGGTGGGGAAAATCCAAGAAAAAAAAAGAAGAAAAGAAAAAAAATTTTGCCTTGAAAAAAAAAAAAAAAAAAGAGAAAGAAAGAAAGAAAGAAAAGCGGCAAAAGAGAAGAAAAATTGAAAAGAAAACTCTTGGGAAAATGTTGAAGTGTGGTTTTGGACTTGCAAATTTGTAGAAGGCTCAAAGTTGAAAATTATGCCTTTGTCCATTCCCATGTTGGTTAGAGTGAAGGTTTGGCCCAAAACAATGATATTTGGTCTACAAAAATGATGACATAAGGTGGTCCTTATATGCTCTGCTAGGTCCTTAGGATTTTTTGTATCCTTAATCTTCATTTCGAAAACCCTAGCTTAGCCCCATTACAACCTGTTTTAAGTGCTGACTTGATCCTTGAGATGGGCAGTCTTTGGTTAGTGGAGTCAGTTACGCAGTCGAGCTTATGGTTTAGGTCCATTTGTGCACTTAGTCATTTCATGAGGTCTTTAAAAATTCTTCACAAAATGTGTTTATTGATGAAATATGCAAGCTGTTTGTTGCCTTACAATTTGTTCTCTTGCATATATTTGAGTGTGAAGCTTTTAAGCATAGCCATTTCTGAGAGAAAAATCGAGAGTATGCCCTGTGAGTTTGGATTGGACTTGTTCGAAACATGCTATCATTCACTGTATAACTTAAGTTCTCCATATCTTGCTTAGTCATATGAATGTCACAGGTTTATTAACCATGGAATTATCTTTGTGATTTTGATTAAGTGTTTAACGTGAAAGCCATGAGTTTGGAGTCTCTGAGACAACAGTTAGGAGCAATAGAGTCATTTACTTGCTTTTTGTCAAGTCTTTGTTCTGTTTTGGATTTTTTTTTTTTTTTTGTTTTGTTTTGCTAAGGGACTAGCAAAAGCTAAGTGTGGGGGAATTTGATAGGAGCATTTTAATGTGATATTTTAATAGTTAATTCCTCACATTTTGCTTAGTTAATTCCTTAACTGAATCGATTTTTAATTCAATTTCTATTTTTAGGTACATTGGAGTAAATGAAGGTGAAATGAGCGTTAGGTCCATAATTACCTGGAAATGATGGAGAAAAATGGAAATGTACTAAAAGATCAATTTTACACATATTCCTACTCCGGCTAGGAGAAACCAAGCCAAGCAAAGAAGAAGGAGCGGCCGCCTGACCAAATGAACTTCAAATGAGCTGAAACCTTCCAGATCCATTCTAGACATCCAAAGGATCATTTCTTATGAAGAGTGCCAGAGAAAAATATGAGTGGAAGGCCTTCAAACAATCAGCCCAATTTTCTACAGAAGCAAAATCGGAAAACTGGACCTGTAAGAGGTCCAGCAGCATTTCCGGCCCAACCACATGGATTGAAGCTCTGAAAATTTTTCAGGATGATCTACACTCATAGTGGAACATTTCATATGAAGAAGTCGAAGGCATATAATGAAGTTGTGTTGGAGAAATAATTGAAGGAATAAAGGGAAAGAAACTGACCTGAAAACAGCTCAACACCACATATTCATGTTTCCCACCCACATGAAGAAAGCTAGATGCTTTTCTCTTTTTCCTTGGATATATTTTTCTACAATCTCTTTAATAGATCATCATCACTTCCATGTTGCTGCACCATCATGCTTTGCTTTCATTTCATCATTTCTCTTTCTTTTCCATATTTTACAAATCACTTTCATACTTCACTTTCATTATTTTTCTTCCACTCATCATTTCACTCTTCTTTTTCTTCCCTATATAAACACCTTCTCCTCTCATTCTAAAAGACATTCCTTCATCCATTTCATCTCCTTGTCTCACCATTTCCTCTCCATTTTCCTTAGTCACCATTTCCTACCAATTCCTTCATCCATCTCATCTTCTTTGTCTCTCCATTTCCTCTCCATATTTCTTTTTCATTCTCTAGTTTTCTTGTTCCATTCTCTAGTTGCAAAGTTCTGCGTTTTCAAGCAAGGAGAGGAAGAAGAAGAAGGAGCCGTGAAGATCATATCCTCCATCATCCACCTTGAAGGCTTGCTTCCAAGATTCAAGATCCAACCATCTAGCTCTCCATCTCCATCTCCCCTCACGGTGTAATTCATTCTTTTTCCTTGTAATGATATTTTGTTTTCCTTGTTTGAATTTTTGGTTTCCTTGTTTGATTTCGTATGAACTTGTTTCTAGTTAACAATAATGTTTAGGGCAAAGTTTAAGCCCAATTTCTATGTTTAAATAAAGTTTTCGAATTCTATAATTGTGATTCTAAGTTGCTTATGTGAGTTTGTTCGATTAAATTTGCTTTACAGAAAACTTTTATATGTTTATCTTATTTGGGTCGACACTTATAGGATTTGCATGTAATTGGTGCTAGGTTTAAGAACATGAAATCGACTTTTCGTTTTGTGTAACTTGAATCAAAAGTAGTAAAGGTTCTGGACAAGAATCGAATTTAATTGAAGAGGATTGCAATTAGGTGGACTTTTCCATAACTAAGTTGTACACTTGAGTTGATAGCCTTTCTCTATGTCTAATGCGTTGAACATGACATGATTGACTAGCTTTCTAGGGCTTGATTGCATGTTTGATAGGATTAATCTAGGTGCTTTCGCTTAGGTTAATTAGCATTGAAAAGTAAAATATGGTAAATCATTTGCTTTCGAATGTTTCACATGATCAACTCCTCTCTCATGACTTTGAAGAACAATTATAGGGTTTGAATCGAATTTGATTACATGGAATTGATTTTGATCTTTGTTCCTTGCGTTCCACCCTTGTATATATGTTTTTACATTTTCTTTATTTTATTTATTTTAATTTTAATTTTAAGAATCCTAATTCCCCCCTTATTTGTGTTTACTTGTATATATTTATTCTTTATTTTATTTTTGTAAATAATACTTTATTATTTTAATTCTTTATTTGTTTATACAATTGTATATATTTATATTCTTTATTTTATTTTGTAAATAATACTTTTCTTTATTTGTTATACAATTACAGGTGTACCCTCAATCCCCGGATAGAACGATCCCTATTTGCTTATACTACTAACGATATTTCAGGGTTAAATTATGCGCTTGCTTTTGAGCGCGTCAAGATACAAAACTGGATTTGTGGACTTTTAGTTTTTAATTTCTCTCTTTTTGCCAGGTTCTATCCTATGATAAACTCCTTGAGCAACTTGATCTTTCAAATGTATGTGAACTTGAAGACTTTCCTATCAATGAATGCACGTATACTAGAGCTTGTATAATCTAAATTTAAGATGATCCTAAACTGACAATCCTAATATTTGTGTTTTATTTATAGGGCATAATCAAAGGGAAGTTAGATCATTTGAAAAGATCTGTTGAGGTTGAATATGTTGCTTGATTATATTTTCCCTTTCATTATAATTTCCTGGTCACATGTTTTCAACTATAATCAGTAATCTTGACAGTCATTTTTATTTGCAGGTTCAGTTTGCAGCTGGGAGGGATCTGAAACCTGGACAGCTTGGGAATATAATAGAGACCTTAACGGATTGGTTTGTATCCTATTTAGTCATTGGTCCTATGTGTTAGATTCGATCTTCCAAAAAACTGTCTTGCATCTCTCTCTCTCTCTCTCTGTATTGATGAAACTTGGGTTGTTGGACTACATCTATTCCAAATGGTGCCTTTTCTTGATTCTAACTGCTTACAAAACGTATGATTTTAAAGACAGTGTCCCTTTATTTTTTGTATGATTCTATCGGTTCTTCGAAATCCAGATTGGAATTTTCCTAAACCACCACCGGGTAATATATTTAATTACCGTTTTTTTTTTTTGTAAATCTTTAATGCTATGAATGAAGTTTTGTCAAATTTTTAATATGTATTTATTTGACAGGAAAATATTATGTGGTAGATTCGGGATACCCTCAAATGAGTGGGTTTTTGGGACCTTACAAAGGTCCAAGACAACATTTTCAAGAATATCGTAGGCAAGAACCAAGAAATGAAAAGGAGGTATTTAACCAAGCACACTCTTCTCTTAGAAGCGTTATAGAACGCACATTTGGAGTTTGGAAAAAAAAGTGGAAGATTTTAAAGGACATGCCACCATGACACTTCATAATTATAGATTGTCATTGCCACCATGACACTTCATAATTATATACGGAGACATGCACATCGTGATAGGCATTTTGTTCACAGTGAAGAAAGAGAAGGTGATGGGTCAAGTCATGGGATAGAGATGGATGATGATGTAGAAGAAGAATATCATGGTCATGGTGCACAAGAAATGGAAATGATAAGAAATAGCATTACTCAAAGTTTGATGAGTGCACGAACTTGAACATTTGAATGTGTTATGAAATTTTTTGTGGTTACTTATGCAAACCAAAAACCAATTGTTGTTAATGTTATTAATATATTTGTATAAGTTATTTTTAAAATTGTCCAATATTAATCATATGCTCACCATAATTTATAAAAATTAAAAGTTGACAAAAATTAATAAGGACATAATAAAGATTAAAATTAATTACAAAAGCATTTGATCAACATTGTATTATCAAACAATCAAGACAAAATAATCTCTTATGTCCAATTTGGTCATTCCACAAACAAAAAGCACAAGCCAGTTTGAGTTTACCAAACACTTTGCCACTGCTTTTTGCCACTGACAGCATTTAAAAAAAGCCAGTTTACCAAACACTCAGCTGCTTTGCTTTTCAGCTACTTTTTCTCAGAAATAAGCAGAAGCCAGCTTTTCTAAAAAGCACAGCCATACCAAACACACCCTAGAGCTAACTGGTTAGCTTCTTATTAAAAAGCTAATCATCTTTTACACTAACTTTTCGGTCACATGTCGGTATCTGTATCGTTCAGTTTTTAGATCATAATGAGTGGATCGCTTCTGCAAATTTTTCAACCAAATTGATTATCGTTTGGACATTTATAATCGTAATTTACTAATTATAAACACGAATTGTTCATGTTGGACAGATTTAGTTCATCGATTGATTTGATATAGTTCAATACCTAAACGGATCATCAATTTTGCTAAAAATTTGCAAAAGTGATCTACTCATAGGGATCTTAAAACTGAATAGTAAATATACCAATATGTGACTGAAAAGTTAGTCTAAAAAATAGTTAACTTCTTAATACGAAGCTAACCGGTTAGCTCTAGAGCCCTTCTCAAGGGGTAGGGAAACACCTTTGCTAATACAGTATTTGTCGCCAAATGCTTTGCACACAAAAAAGTTATAAAAAAAAAAAAAAAAGTGATTGGTTCTTACTGACGAACTATTTGTCGGAAAGGCTGTGGATTTAATTTACCTTAAGCCCCTGAATTCTCAGGATCAGCACTGCCCAAACGGAATCATCAGCCATATTTGTTGTTGTTCTAATTGGGAAGCCTAATGCTCACTGAAAACATGTCTAGGAGATGACTTCATGATAGGGTCCACATCCACTAGTTGCCTCACATGTACATACAAATATATGACTGTAGGCGACTATTTGCTTGGTATACATCGTTGATAGACTTTCGGATATGTTAAGCTTTTGAGTCAATTTTCTAACATTATATCAAAACGTCGAATCTCTGAGGTCCTAACCTCGAAACCTCTAATTATCTAATATAAATAAGAAGACACTCACATAGTGTGGTAGATCCTTTAACTTTGAATTTGAGGGTGAGACTTACTTCGTAAATTTTCTGCCTCTAAATAACTAATGTCGTATCATCCCTAATTTATTTTTATTTTAAAAAAAAGGCTCGAAACGTCTAACATTTGTTTCTTGTCAGATACCGTTATACCTAGAGCCTGCATTGCATATATCTAGTTAAAGGTGGAGCATGTAACAACTTTAAAATCGGGGCATCCCTGAAAAGCAAAACGTTGAATTTGGATGGAAAAGTGGGGGCATGGTCCTGCTTTAGTTAATGCACAGATTCCAGAATGATTACGGACTATACATAATGGTGTTCTTGTTCTGAAGGGCTGAAAGGGAAGCATCCTCAACTTTGTGTTGTGGGTTGCCTTTTCTCAACTGCAACTGCATGCAAACCATTTTAGAGGTTTGGCCAAAAGAGAGAGTCCTTATATAATACAGGAACACTCGCTATAAAGAAACATGACCAAATTAATTGATGGTCCAACCAACTCTTATAGAGGGTTTACCAAGTTCTAACAGTTCCCACCAAATAAAGTTCCTTGTTTGGAGGCTAATATTCAATCTTACCCTATCAAAGTTGAAAATGACATCAATTAGTTGAACCCTTCTCGGGTCCTAATTGATCGAAACTCCACCAAAAGATTGCATGCTCTGCCCGGAAACTGAAAAATATCTTCCCTTTCTTGTATTGCTGCTCACATCATATAAGCATTCATGGAATCCTACTTAATTGACAATTTCAAGCTCAAACCTCAAATTCTCAATAATATTATTGCACTAGGTACTATACTCTTTTTCCCCTCTTAGCTTTATCCAAATTTGTCCTAAAGCCGCTCTAACTGCTTTTATCAAATGGCATTTTCATCTTTAGCTGGCACAAATTATTGTGTATAATACTAGTTTATGTAAGCTCAGAAGCAAGTGTATGTAATGGTCATCCAATATGTAAAAGCGAACCTGGATTAGTTTATCACTGTTTATGCATGGAGCCAGGATCTAAAAGATTGAGTTTCTTCCAGGCCGGGTTAAGTTTCTGAGTTCCACTTTGTTCTTACATCTCTTCAAATTTGAACAAACTGATCGAGACTTAGAGAGGGCATATCCCATTACTTCAATAGCTTTGGTTGGATATGTTTCTTTCTTTATAACTAAACACCAGCTTATAAAATTAACTAGCAAGAGAAGAGAAACACTTACCAAAAAGGACCACATATGATACCAATTTGATCCTTGCTTCATCCGTCACACAGCGATGTGAAATCACCAAATGGCCCCAAGGATTTCAAGAGTGATGCATAGTTATTATCAGGACGATTTGAAACTAAAAGACCTAGAAACAGGAGTATTCTCAATTGGGTCTACTAAATTCTTATGCATGCTAGTGAGATATGGCACTAACTAAATTAGGGTCCAGAAAAACCATCAAGTATTTCTTTTGAGCTGTATTATCAACTCTCAAAAAGTATTTGGATAAAAATGAGATGAGGTTTCCTGGGCTACCTGCCCTTCTTTATAAGGATACCCCTTTTGAACTTGCATCTGGGGAGATGTTTCAATGTGAGCTTGGTCCCAGAGTCTACTTTTGCATGTTTTGCCTTGAAAGAGAATATATAGATTTGTTAAAACCATTAGTGCTATAAGCATGGGCAAAAGATATAACAGATAAGGCAAGTAATAGCATAAAATGGGTTTCTAAAACTCACATGAGAGAAAATATTTTAGTAGCTAGGGTGCTATGGACAACATTATAAACTCTGGCCAATTACAAATCATGACCATGGAGATGCACCATCAAGTTATGATAGTAAATTTCCTTTTCTTTTTCTTTTCATCAGTTTCTGAAACAGATAGATAAAGATAGTTAATTAGCTATAGAAAATCAAAGAATGAGGAATCAAACTTATGACTCAAGTTACTACTATTAATTTTGACCAGCTACTCTGACCTAATAATATACATCAAACTAACATTCATATGGTACTCGAGATTTGTTTTACTTTTTGCTGAAGCCATTGCTCTTCTAAACTAGGAATAGGTTGCTGTTAATTTTGGATATTTTTCTCTACTAGCTAGAGTTTGCATTATCAAAATGTTGCTTCCTAAGAAAATACAATAATATGCATGGCAGTATCAAAATGCTACTATTTGGCAGGGCATGAATGAATTGACTTCATACCAACAAAAAGCTTGTTTAATTGGTGCCTACAAATTGCCAACCTTGCACATAGTCCCAAAATAGTTAGAACCTACGTTTAGCTACAAGTTGAAATAGAAAAAACTCACCAAATAAAGGGCTATGGATGAAAATATGAAATCATAATTATATTAAGCTGCATTTCTTCAATTTTTATGAGGTATTGAGGGACACACTTTGATGGAGAAAGATAGACAGCGAGAGACAGTAAGATAGATAGAGAGAGAAAACAAAGTTGAGAACAATACGGCGTTTAAACTGATGCCCTAAACGTTATATACTAGGGCCTCTTGTAGCCTATATGTTCTAAGGCTTTCTGCTTCAAGGCATATCGTGCTTCTTCCTCATCCAAAAAACTCCTTCACAACTTTCCAGTTTCCACCATGGTAAGCGATCAGGCCACCCACAATCCCTTTCTCAGTGTAAGTCGATTTTTTGCATGTGTGGCCATTACTAATGTGTTTCGTGCACATAGGGAGAAGAGGAAGGAAAGAGCAACAACTCCCTTGAGCCGATGGACAAGAAAAGGGGTGGATATACTGCCTCCATCTTCATTTTTGGTAAGCAATCAAGCACATGAAAAGTCGAAAACCATTTCTGTCAACTTGTTCTATTAGATTCAGATATATATATAGCATTTTGTTCTTCTTGTTTGTGCAGTGTTGCTGGCATTGGACAACATGGGGTTTGTTGCAAACATGGTGAGCATGGTCCTCTACTTCTTGGGACCGATGTACTTCGATCTGGCTACAGCTGCCAATACTCTAACAAACTTCATGGGAACAACCTTTTTGCTCTCCCTCGTCGGAGGTTTCATTTCCGATACTTACCTGAGCAGATACACTACATGTTTGATTTTCGGTTCAATTCAAGTTCTGGTAAAGAACTAACACCTTCAAATTGTACTAATGGCTTGTTCTTCGTTTGATTCTAACTATGACACCGTTACACGTATGTAAACAGGGTTTGTCGCTGGTGACAATTCAAGCTTATGCAAAGCCCTTGCAGCCAAAATTTTGTGGCGTTGGCAAGTCAAGTTGTATGGAAGGCGGTATCGGATTCTATTTCTATGCATCCTTGTACTTGTGGGCATTAGGTTCAGGTGGTGTGAAGGGAGCTCTGCCGGCACTTGGTGGTGACCAGTTTGGTTACAAGGATGAAGCAAAGAAACTAGCAACCTTTTTCAATTTGTTCATGCTCAGTTCTACTCTTGGAGCAACTATTGGAGTCACTGTTGTTGTGTGGGTTAGCATGAACAAGGGTTGGTATTGGGGTTTCTTCATATCAACCATGGGATCCCTTGTTGGTTTTATTGTTCTCGCACTGGGAAAGCCTTTCTACCGCCTCCAAGTCCCCCGAGACAGTCCCCTCATCCGCATCTTTCAGGTCTCCCAACTCTTTCTTCACACTCTCTCTACGAAAGCAAAAATAATTATAATTAGCATGTGTGACCGTCTCAAATGCTCTTATGCATGTGACGCTCACACTTATTGACATGCTTGAAGTGCATGTCTGGCAGAGTTCAAACTTTTCTTTCTTTCTTTTGACAGGTTATAGCAGTGGCAATAAAAAACAGAAGCTTATCACTGCCAGGGAGCTCTGCAGAACTATATGAGATCAGTGAAAAAGAATCAGCTTTTACTAACGAGAAAATTTCACACACAAAACAATTCAGGTACTAATACTAAATTATCCTCAAGATTCTCCAATCATGGATTTCATGGTCAATAAACACGGGCATATGCATGTGACTGGTGCAGACCATTATAAAAGTGATCAGGGATGAGGTCCATTTATACAAACAATCAATGTGGGGTTTTAGTTATGGAAGTTTATATTTGCATATGAACATGTCAAACATAACCAAACAAGAATTATCACACCCGATGTCCCATCTCAGCAGGCAAAAATTCTCCAAATTTTGGTGGGGATCCAAAAAATACACATAAAATTAAGAAAGGTTTACATCAAAGTTTCTGTAAAGTGGGGAGACTTTGCTTTCTAAAATTGGATGGAAATGACTACATGTGAAGTTTGTCAAGTTTTTTGATCAAGTTTGTTAGACTACTAGATTGTAGCTTAGTGCAAGTACTGAAGAATGCTTCTATTATTATACCTGCAGCTTTCTAGACAGAGCTGCCATACTAGGAAAAGGCACCAAGGCGGAGCCATGGAAGGTTTGCACTGTAACACAAGTGGAAGAAGTCAAGGTCCTAACAAGAATGCTTCCCATTCTATTCAGCACCATCATAATGAACACTTGCTTGGCACAGCTCCAAACTTTCTCAGTCCAACAAGGAAACAGATCCATGAACCGTAAATTGGGAAACTTTGAAGTCCCCGCCCCATCAATCCCGGTCATCCCCCTCATTTTCATGTCCATACTCATTCCTCTTTACGAGTACCTCTTCGTTCCCTTTGCAAGGAAAATCACAAAACACCCCGCGGGAATCACGCAGCTCCAAAGAGTTGGTATTGGACTTGTTCTCTCGGCAATTTCAATGACGGTGGCTGGCTTGGTTGAAGTGAAAAGAAGGCACTATGCGTTGGCCCATAGCCCATTAGCGCCTGGCGGCATTAGTCTCTTTTGGCTTTCCTTCCAGTATGCCATCTTTGGAATTGCAGACATGTTCACTCTAGTTGGACTGCTAGAGTTTTTCTACAGGGAAGCACCGGCAGGCATGAAATCGCTTTCGACTTCATTCACATGGCTGTCACTCTCTTTCGGATACTTCTTGAGTTCGATCTTTGTGGATATCATAAATGCTGTGACAGCAAGAATTGCTCCAAGCAAATTGGGTTGGTTACATGGACTAGACATCAACCAGAACAATGTGAACCTCTTTTACTTTTTCTTGGCCATCCTCAGCTGCCTTAACTTTGTAAATTATCTGTACTGGGCTTCATGGTACAAGTACAAAACAGAAGAGCCTGATACCAAGGTGCAAGTGGAGGAAGTTAATAAAGCTTCTCTTATTGAAAATGAAAATGGAAGCAAGGTTACAACTGAAGAAGCCTCCTCTGTTCAAACAGAAGAGAACGTAGAAAAGGTTTCAAGTTTACCTCTTATTGAAAATGAAAATGGAAGCAAAGGTTACAACTGAAGAAGCCTCCTCTGTTCAAACAGAGAGAATAAAAGTTTATGAAAATTGATAAATTAACCAAAGCGTTCAGGGGAGGAAGCTCACTGAGGAAAAGTGAGATGGGGACTGATAAATAGTTTAAACCAGTTAAGCTACTGAGCTTGAAAATTGTAGAATGATAGATAATGGGTGGCAGTCTCTCTTTTTATCTTGTTTTTGTGTGTTTTAGAATTTTGGGTTTGGGGCAAGCTGTTTTGAGAATGTGTGAAAACTTTTGAATGGATTGTATCTATCTTCTTAAATACAAATATATTGGAATTTTTCTGATGTTTAATAAAATTACTGCCATATATTCATCAAGTGAGACACAAAGAAAATGAAAATAGCTTGCAATTTCTTCGAGATCAAAAGAAAATGAAAATAGCTGCCATATATAGCTTTCTTTTTTTTGCCGGCAAAAGAAAAACTTTATTAATAACAACAATTCGTACAGACTCAAAAATGAGACACAAAGAAAATGAAAATAAAAACACAGATCGACTAGCCCAAAATAAACTCCGGAGAGCAAACCCCTCTAAGAGGGTAGAGGCTAAAGCAATACGAACGAAGGCATCCGACCTGAAAAGAAAAGCGAAACAGATGTGGATAGTTTCCCGCGAACCAAACTATAAGTGCGAATTTTGTGAAGGTCAAACTGTTAAGAAGATGAACTTCATTGAACTGTGTTCTCTTTGGTTGTGAAGTTTTGTATTTATCAAACTGTTCAGAAGATGAACTTCATTAAAACGTGATATCACAGACTAATAAACTTCACATGCAAATGTGATACCAGAGAGTTAAATGTAAAGGCTGCTAGCTAGTCTTAGAAATATAGTTTTGGGCCTCTAAGTAGGCTTCTACAGTGACCAACCTAGGCCACTATTTGATGTTGTGGAGAATCATTTGGGAATTGGAAAATCACTAAGAACACAGTGACATCAATTTGAGTTCAGGCCCAAATATAATGACCCCATAAAAGTTGGCACCAAAGGGTCTTACACTCTTACCCAATACATAAACCAAGCTGCCCAAACATATTCATGCCCCTAATCCCTAAATAACACCAACTTCAAAATCCATAATTGCATGCTTGTTTGTGCTTGACAGGAAAGGGACACATCATAGTTTACCAGTTTCATAACTTGTTGATGTATCCAAATTCCAATATGATGCACTGATGCACATGGCTGTGGAGCTTTCAAGCTTTTCCTATTTTTCTTTGTAGGGCCTTGGCCATGAACGAAGCTTTTCAAGAGTGGAACCCGAGACACTACAATAAAATGCCTGGACACTATCCTAGTGAGATAAATGCGAGAATTAGGATAGTGTTCAGGCATTTTATTGTAGTGTCGCTATTAGTTTCTAACTTTCTATATTAGTAAAAGCAGGACCTTATAACTAAATGTTGTATCAAACTTATCATGTGATAGGAATAAAATCTTTTGATCATCTTAAAAAAAAAAAACTAATTGATTGTATTACGCCGATCAAGCAGGAGAATTAATTAACTGCACCCTTTTGCTATATAGATAGATTGAGATTCAAAGATACTATATGATGATGATATTCTTATTTGTATTGGATGTGGATAATGGCTATGACATTGATACCAGTTGTGTGGTTGAAGCTAGCTTACTAATTAATAGTGGGTGTTTGTGGAGTTGTAAAATATAACAGTGCAGACCAGACCCAGATTTGTTGCGCGCGTTTATAAGCTGCTAGTGCGTGACAGAAGGAACACTCGATGGGTGAGCTCAAGCTCAAAAGATGCATGTGATTATGGGACCAAGAGCCTTAGAGAGGCTCACATGCCCCTTTCCTTTTAATTAATATGATAGTTTTCTACAAAACTAGATGCATCATATAGAGTACGTCTCTTCACGTGATTACGACATAGTTATATGGTTTCCAAATTTTTCAAAAAATCCGGCTGCCAATATCTGTTTCTTGTCTGAAAAAAAAAAAATCGCTAGCTTTAATCAGCATATTGTGAGAAACAAAGTGCATGTTTGGTAGAAATCCTAGATCGATCCCTATTAAGATATTAAAGTAATCACCGCCTCATATTTTTCTATAATTTCATAATCGATCAATTTATTCTGAGAATAACTATTTAGCCAATTAACTTCATCCTTTATCAGGCCTTTTCTTGTTCATTCTCATTATACCATGTATATAATTAATCTTAAAATCGATAATTTTTCAAATCGCTCTTTGATAATTTATATCTACATATCTTCAAAGAGAAGCACATGAATGATTTTATTTGGACAAGATAATGAAAAATTATTAGTGAAGAATGTTGAAAGAAATACAATCAACGTTTTCGCTCGTTCTTATTTTATTTAGCTTGTATTTTGCATATCTGTAAATAAGACTTCCCCGAAAATAATTGGGGTTCATTATAGTCTTTGATTAGTTAGGAATAGCACTAAATTACTATTAAATTAGATCATGCATGGTGTATGGCAGGTGATGACGACCCCAGTGGTGTGTGTGTGTTGGTGGGGTGGTAAGGCTCTGAACTCTCATTTGGGAGGTCAGGAGTTCGAGCCCCATCATGGGTGGGGAGGGGTGGGGATTAAAAAAAAAAAAAAAAAAAAAAAAAAAAAAAAAAAAAAAAAAAAGGTGATGACGACCCCAGTTGCTAAGTAGGATGGTGACCTTCTAACTTCGATGTTGTTTCATAACTAAAGTCTTTAGTTTATAATCAAACGTAGACTACAAGCTGTGCATGTATGTTTTATATATATAGAACTTAGTTGCGTGGACGCAAAGGATTGAGATATGGTTTAATTGGGGACTCGAATTAGGGACTAGTACGTATGCGTCTGCTAGTTGGCTAGCTTAAAGGCTTTTAAATGATTGATCACAACACCAAGTAATATCGGGTCGCTGTGGAAGCATTGAAAAGAATGTACTCTCCAGCTAGCTCATGCCGATCGAGTCCAATAAACAATCATTGATGTGAGAAAGGGATCCATTAATCAAATCATTTGTTCATATCGAACATTCCAAGCTTGGTAGCTTTGTTAGATTCAGGGAAAGCTAGCTTCATGCCTCCCATTCACACACTCCATTGATCCTTACATCATGTTTACGTATACCTTAATTGTCGGCAGAGCTGCCCGAGTTTAGCTCCCTCGAAGAATTTTACTTAACCCTGTTTTCACAGTTCAATTATGCTTGGTTATCCAAGTCTTATCATTGCTTGCATGAATGCATGTATATAGTAGTGAAGGGTTTGGAATGTTGTAGTAGAAAATACGTAGCCCTGGATCAAAACTAGCTCTAGCCCTATCTACTTCATCTCAACTTTTTTCGCGTCAATTTTAAAAATATCTCATCATCTTTTGTGCAGTGGCGTCAACGAGTCTCACATTCTCACATACACATGCATTTAATACATTGATATTTTCAGCTCGACCAATGGGAAATCACTACGGTATGAGAGTTTACCAAAAGACCCTCTACATTAATTATTTCATTCTTTGTAAATTAATAGATGATTTATTATTTACTTTATTTTAGAGTGACCCGTCGATATTTTTATTGAGCGGTTGTAGATTGTTCATATTTGTTATGACTTATGACTTGTGAGTTGGTGAAAGAAGGGCTCATTAGGAGATGTGGAGTTGTTCAAGATATATATTTGTTGCTCAAAGTAGTTTTTTTTTTCTTCTTTTCTTAATTATTTAATAACTACTCGTCTCGGGACGAGTGAGTCAAATTCTTGAACTCTTAATTTATCAAATGAAAAATATTTTTTTTTTTTAAGGGACGAAAGATATTGTTATTATAGCAAACAGTAACGGGTGGTACTTAACATAGTTGTTGAATTTCCATAAAATAACATATATTGAATATTTATTTCCTATTAAATTGAGAAATCAATTTTATTGTCTTATTTTTAACAATCTTATTACAGCATAATCAATAATATATGAAATGCGGGCAGCGTACTATCGGATCGGATCACTGAACTACAATTCTAAATCTAACTAATATTTAGATCATAATTATTGTTATCCATGTCCTATTGAACACTGATTAAAAATCTAACCCCCATAGTTACATAATATAGTCTGGTCAAAGATCCTCTCTTTCATGGTAAATTCCAATCAAAGTTTATTAAATTGTTGGTCAAAATAGCTTCTTAAGGTTTTGAACACATGGATATAAGTCATAACTTTCTCTACTCTTTCAATGGAAACAAATGAAGCAATCTGTAACAGATTTCCAGAATGACACAGTAAAAAAAAAGATCAGGTAAAACTAAGAACATAGTAGTTCCCTCCTCTTTCTCAGTTTCAACTAAGGGAGATGATCCTCTCATGAGCAAATTAAACACCTGAGCTACCTGAGCTTTGAAGCGGATGACGACATGTGGATTTATCAAATCTAACGGACTATGATTCTTCTTTTCCGTTGGTCCCTTCTTTCCTTCCTCTCTCTTCTTATTTCCCTTTCCTTCACTGCACGATCTTCTTTTCCTTCCCTTTCTCTTTCTTCTGTTCTTCTTCACTCTTTATCAGATGAAATCTTCTTATGACAAAACCTCTTTCTCTTTTCAATCTCTATTTTGCCACATCTAAGCTATCATCTCCCGCTCTAAACAGTTATCATCTCCCGCTCTAAACATTTGTTTCTTCTTCCTCTTCACCCTCTTATTTCTCGACAATTTAAGGTCCAGCAATCTTTCATGTTCACTATGGGACTAAGATTCAATGGATGAGTTGGGTTGGGATTCAATTGATGGGTAGAATTTGGGGTTGTGATTCAATTATTGATTTCAATTTATGTTTCTGCTCTCTAATATTCCATTGCCTAATACTTGATTACTGATCGGAAAGTTGTAATAAAAGATATACTCACAATGAATGCAATTTCCACGCAACAAAAATTTCTCCCGAAGTTTGCTTCTTTTTCTTAAAGACCGCATCTTCAACTCCAAAACGTTTTGGTTTCTTACCGATAATAGTCAAATACTCTTTCTCTCTGTCCTCAATTTGAATGACTCATTAAACCAATTTTTTTGTGTTTATATTTTGCAATTGATTGATTATATAGTAGGCTTTCTTGGCATTTAAAACAACTTGAGATTTGTTGTTTTGCAATCCACCCCTCTATCTCTCGTCTTCATCCGGCTTCAACTTCACATTCACAGTCACTTGGAGAATCAAATAAAAAATAAAGTAGAGAACCCAGATAACCTAGGTCTCGAAGGATGAACTTCAAAAGATTCAATTTTTATAACCCACGACCTTAATTTGGTCTGGGTACTTGGGTAGGAAGAGAAGAGAGAATGCCAAGGGTAAAACTTGAGATTTGGTTTTCGTTTAGATTCGATTTTGTTGAGATTGAATGCCAAGGATTTCAATTTTGGATTGTTATTTTTTGGGTTTGTATGAAAGTGAAGAGAGCAAGGAAGAAAAAAAAAATCAGAATGATCATGAAGAAAGAAAGAGGTTCAGTGGAGATAATGGAGGTGGAGGACTGCAGTTGATTAAACCGCAAAATGGAATACGAAGTTGAAGAAGAAGAACAAATAGAAGAGAGAGAGAGAGAGAGAGAGAGAGAGAGAGAGAGAGAGAGAGAGAGAGAGAGAGAGAGAGAGAGAGAGAGAGAGAGAGAGAGAGAGAGAGTTTTGATCGTTGCATTAAGCTGCAAAAAATGAAAGAAGTGCAACAAAAGATTAGAGCCGTTAGATGTGTATTTAGACACATGGCAGCTTATTATGAAAAGCTCAGGTAGCTTAGGTGTTTAATTTGCTCAGGAGAGGATCCTCTCCCTTCAAGTAATTCAACTCCTTCAATTACTTTTTACACCACGCAAAACAGTAAATCCAGGGCTTAAACCCTACGTTAAACCCCCCAGTACCCCACATTACTAGTTTCACCATCATCCCCTGTTGGTGACGAAAAATTCCGTAGAGGAGTTTGACTCACAAATGAATGCGGACTGGAGCAGGAGATGATCGATTCCTCGAGTGTTGACTCAGAGTTTGACCGTCGGCTCGAGGAGCAGGGGGTACCTGCAGAAAACCCTCCGATGCCTAAGTCAATACGTTTCTTAGTAGTGGAGTAGAGAGAGTTGGAATTCGATGGATTACTTGGACTCCGAGCCGAGGCGATGACTTAGGGGGGTGTATTCAATAAGGACTCTATAGGATTGTTTTGTATTTTAAGATTCATTTAAAATCCTGTGGCATTCAATTTAGATTTTAAAAAGTCATTTAAAAACTTGAGGTATTCAATCAAGATTTTAAAAAGTCCTTTCAATTCTGGTGGTATTCAAAAACCTAATGATTTTGAAGGAATTTATTAAATGCTTGATTTTGTAGGATTCTAGGGTGCTTGGTATAAATACCAAACCCTATCAGAAATCCACCCTTTAGAGGTCAGATTTTGACGTCTTTCAATTTTTTTTTTCTCTCATTCTAAAGATGAAAAAGACGCCAAAGAGAGAAGATGAACTGATCTCAATCGCTGACCTCGAAGTGACCTCAACCTGACTTGGGGGAAATTATCACTTGGTTTTGGCTAATTTGATCAGGTTAGAAAGTTTATGTGGACATATCATTCTTCTTTTGACATTAAGAGCATTTTTGATTAGCTTAAGGATTTCATGTACCAAGGCTGCTATTATCTGTTTGATTGAATATATTGATGGTTCAAATACTGCTTGGCTTCTTTTGGATTTTTTTTATTTTTTAGGTTGAAATTTTTGTTTAGCTTTGTTTTGGTAGGATTGGGTGAGTAAGGATCGCTAATTGGCTGAGTAAGGATCGATGATCAGTGATGCATGGATGAATATACCAATACTTGTACAACCACCCATTCCCATTTTTAGAAGATTGCATCATGGGCTCATAGAGTTTAGCTTGTAAAGTTTAGTTGTCAAAATTGTGTATAGGTTGAGCATACGTTGTATTGTGCTCCACATATGCCTTTGGGATCACAGGTTATTAAAGCTTAATTAGTTGTCTTTCAATTGTACATAGTCAATGATGCCTAGTGACAATGACGTTGTTTATGCTAAAGATCTAAATCATCTAATACATATGTTGAAAAAGAAGCATGCTGCTAAAGGTTACAAAAGCATAGTGAGAGTTTTCACTTCAGTAGTAATTGATATACAATCTGCCCTCACTATAGGTTTCAACTATTATTTTGGTGAACCATAAACTTAAGAACTTTTTTACGCTTTGGCTGAAAAAAAAAAAAAAAAAAAAAAGGTGTTTTACCTTGAAGCTTGTGAGTCTGGGAGTATGTTTGAGGGTTTGGTTCTAAAGAAAATGAATATTTATGCTACTACAGCAGCAAATGCAGAAGAGAATAGTTATGCAACAAATTGTTATGTTGATCCTCATGTTCCTAAAGAATTCGGTACTTGTTTGGAAGACTTGTATAATATTTTCTGGCTGGAGGAATTGGTAAGAGAAATTTAGAGTTTTTGTTTATATGATACTGTCTAACTAGTGACTTTCTAAAGTAGTTTAAATCAAAAGCTAATCAGTACTCTATTGCTTCTGTGATTTTGGTACATTCACATTGAGATAAGTGATGTAGCCCTCCTTCTTTCCCAGCAAAAGGTTTCCAAACTTCAATTCTGAAATTTTATTTTACACTATAAACTAGTTGATTTCTGGGTACTGAACTCCAAGTACTTAATAATATCAAAATGTTTTACATTACCTCCATTTAATATTCAGGTAAACAGAGCTCAACCTGGCTCTCATGAGAAGCTCAAAAGCAGCGACTTAATGAAACTGCTCAAAGGAAACATGCATGTGGACTACAGCATAACCAAAATAGGGGAGCTTCTATTTGGAGAAGAGCTCAAAAGTATTGATGAATGTGAGGCCTTAGGGACAACATCTAGTGGATGACTGGGAGTGCTTCAAGATGTTTGTATGTTCTCCTAGCTATCAGATTTTTTTTTTTTTTACACACTTTATTGATTGTATCTCTCAGTTGTTGAACTGGAGTTCTTTCCTATGCAGAGTCGATGTGGGAAGCTATCGACATATGCAGAATGAAATACACACAAGCTTTTGCCAACATCTGCAATGTCGGGTCAGCCTAGAGAAAATGGTTGCAGTGTCTAATCAAGCTTGTTCTAAGAAACCCCATGTCTAATCTGATTGAAAATGGATGTACTAAATAAAGTCATGCATGTATGCTGGTTACTTCTTTGGGTTACTACAATGAAAATTAAAAATTATAAGTTGATAAAGATCAAATATTTTAAAAATGTGATATTTGTTGTCGATATGCAAATCTTGCTAGTATATAAATAGATGGCCAATTATCTGCCTTGGTCAGAGTCCATTCCAGAAGATATCCTTCCAAGAGTGGCTCTAGGTGTTGCGTATGATTACTAATCTGCTAAGCTTGTTGATATTGAATGCAATGATGTAAGTTGAAGTTTTGAGTCTTTCACTTGCAATTTAGGTATACATGAATGTGATGTTTAAGATAAAGTTTCGTTTTGGTTTTGTTTAAAATTAGGGAATGGATGCAAGTTCTTGACTTGATACACATTTACGCAAGCGTACGTATCGTTGTCAAGATAGGGAAGTATAATGCCCAAAGTTTATCGTACCACGGGGATTAGTGGCTAACCCACAATCCTTGGGTAATCGGAAATAAAGACACTTAGCAAACAAAGAAAAGAAAAAGAAAATAAATAAAAATGTTAATCTAAGGCACCAAGCCCTAGCAATGCTCGGTTTTGGTTTTCACCAAAGCCTAATCAAAACTAAGAGCCTAGTGGTGGATATGCACAAATGAGTCGAAATTTGTAGGGGGTTTTGAATTGGGAATCAACTAAATTAAACGCAACCGAAAAGTAAACTAAACAACTAATTAACGAATTAGAAAATTAAATTTGGGTTTTCAAATTAATGGGAATATGGAAGCGTCGGGTGATTCACACTAACTATCTTGCAAATATCGGTGCCAATTTCATAAATGCATGCATTTTCTATATGTGTTAAGTCCCGTATTTAGTACCGGTCAAGGCTACTAAACCAATTATCCTTTCGGTATATTGATTATGCCGGTTAGGGCCACAATCAACTCTCTAATTTAGGCATTACGCCGGTTAAGGCCGCAATATCTAAAATTAGAGGCCTAGAGTGCAAGATAATAGAGACCCAAGCAAGCTTAGCTACAATTAAGCTAACTAATGGTTACCACACTTAAATCCTAGATGCAACAAAACCAATAAGTTGTCAATTTATCAATCTATTCATCACAATTGCCCACAACATAATTTCAAAGGGTGACAAAGCCTAGAAACATGCTTCTAAGGACCAATAAATTCGGATTTAAAGCATACACAATGAAAATTGCATTTATTAAAATTAAAGCATCAATATTTATACAAGATGAGTTAGGGCTTCACAACCCTAACTCCCAAAATTAAACTACTCACAACCCATTATCAAATACATCATCAAATACATAAGAAATTAAGAGAAATGATAGAGGAGAGAATGAACACAAGCTAAGCTCACAAATTGCTAGAGGCAAATATGAACCCAACTTGAAATTAAGTCCCCACTCTTTACCAAAGTCAAAATCCCTTGTGGTGATGAAGCCTTGATGAAGTAAAGTGAAAACCTTTAATTCCTCCTTCCAATCTTGAGAGAAAATGGTAAGAGATTTAAAAATGGAGGAGAAGGAGGAGAGGAGAGGAGAGAGAGCAGCCCAAAGGGGCTGCCTCTATTTTAGGTGTGCTGCGGCTTGTGTTCTCTGGTGTGCGGCATGTGGGAGAAGAAAAATATGGGGAGAGTGGATTATTAGGTTTAATTGGGTGTGTGGCTGGTATGAGAGGAAGGAAGAAGAGAGAGGGACATGTGGCAGCATGGGATAGGAGGGAGGAAAAAGAAAAGAAAAAGAAAAAAAACAAAGAAAGAAGAAGAGGTAGCACGTGGGGGAGAAAGAAAAGAGATGGAGATGTGATGCCAATGCTGATGTCAATATGACGTCATCACATCAGAATTTTATTTATTTATTTATTTTTTTTTTCTTTCTTCTTTTCTTCACCTTTCTTCTTTCTTTCTTTTCCGGTTTCCCCATTATTTCTTTCTTCTCTCTTCTCAATACACTTCCACACATATTATCAGAGATAATTGGATTCCGCTCCTTTAATGGTGTTGACCACGGTTGACCCGCATTGACTATTTAGTCATTTTGTCGGAAACTCCAATTTGCTCCAATTTCACACAATTTTATCTCGTTTTCGCAATTCCGCTTATTTTCTACAAAGTAAATAAAAATGGATTAATTACATATTAATTGACATGAGGATTTGCTTATTTATAGTGTTTTAGATATAATTACACGCATATAAATGCTTATAATCAGTTCTTTAGAAGTTGAGGACATGGATCATGTGGAAATGGTGCTTAAGTACATTGAGGATGATGGAGATCTCCGTCGTTGGAGCCTACCGGATATTAAACGCCCTAATTATTGGACTTGTAGTCAATCGCTCAAAGTTGAATTGCTTTACTAATCCATACATGTATGAAATGGTTTGGAATGTAAACCTTAATATGACGAAAACACCTGGGAACTATGATAGGAGCATTTTAATGCAGTATTTTAATAGTTAATTCCTCACATTTTGCTTAGTTAATTCCTTAACTGAATCGATTTTTAATTCAATTTCTATTTTTAGGTACATTGGAGTAGATGAAGGTGAAATGAGCGTTAGGTCCATAATTACCTGGAAATGATGGAGAAAAATGGAAATGTACTAAAAGATCAATTTTACACATATTCCTACTCCGGCTAGGAGAAACCAAGCCAAGCAAAGAAGTAAGAGCGGCCGCCTGACTAAATGAACTTCAAATGAGCTGAAACCTTCCAGATCCATTCTAGACACCCAAAGGAACATTTCTTATGAAGAGTGCCAGAGCAAACTATGAGTGGAAGGCCTTCAAACAATCAGCCCAATTTTCTACAGAAGCAAAACCGGAAAACTGGACCTGTAAGAGGTCCAGCAGCATTTCCGGCCCAACCACATGGCAATACATTCTGAAATTTTACCACAATGATCTACACTCATAGTGGAACATTTCATATGAAGAAGTCAAAGGCTAAAACTGAGTTCTTAGTGGAGATAAAAATTAAAGGAATAAAGGAAGAGAAAGTGATCTCACCTAACAAATCCACTAAGTGTTTAAGTGCTCTCACCTAACAAATCCACCAAGTGTTTAAGTGCTCAAACCTAACCCATTATGATTTGTTTAAAAGCCAAATAGTGTTGCTTGGAAGCCTATAAATAGAGACCAATTCACCATTTCATAACACCAATTCCTTCATCCATTTCATCTTCTTTGTCTCTCCATTTCCTTTCCATTTTCCTTCTCCATTCTCTAGTTGCAAAGTTCTGCATTTTCAAGCAAGGAGAGGAAGAAGAAGAATGAGCCGTGAAGATCATATCCTCCATCATCCACCTTGAAGGCTTGCTTCCAAGATTCAAGATCCAACCATCTAGCTCTCCATCTCCATCTCCCCTCACGGTGTAATTCATTCTTTTTCCTTGTAATGATCTTTTGTTTTCCTTGTTTGATTTCGTATGAACTTGTTTCTAGTTAACAATAATGTTTAGGGCAAAGTTTAAGCCCAATTTCTATGTTTAAATAAAGTTTTCGAATTCTATAATTGTGATTCTAAGTTGCTTATGTGAGTTTGTTCGATTAAATTTGCTTTACAGAAAACTTTTATATGTTTATCTTATTTGGGTCGACACTTATAGGATTTGCATGTAATTGGTGCTAGGTTTAAGAACATGAAATCGACTTTTCGTTTTGTGTAACTTGAATCAAAAGTAGTAAAGGTTCTGGACAAGAATCGAATTTAATTGAAGAGGATTGCAATTAGGTGGACTTTTCCATAACTAAGTTGTACACTTGAGTTGATAGCCTTTCTCTATGTCTAATGCGTTGAACATGTCATGATTGACTAGCTTTCTAGGGCTTGATTGCATGTTTGATAGGATTAATCTAGGTGCTTTCGCTTAGGTTAATTAGCATTGAAAAGTAAAATATGGGAAATCATTTGCTTTCGAATGTTTCACATGATCAACTCCTCTCTCATGACTTGGAAGAACAATTATAGGGTTTGAATCGAATTTGATTATATGGAATTGATTTTGATCTTTGTTCCTTGCATATATGTTTTTACATTTTCTTTATTTTATTTATCTTAATTTTCAATTCTATAATTCTTAAACCCCCCCTTTTTATTTTGTTACTTGTATATATTTCTATTCTTTATTTTATTTTTGTAAATAATACTTTATTATTTTAATTCTTTATTTGTTTATACAATTGTATATATTTATATTCTTTATTTTATTTTTGTAAATAATACTTTTCTTTATTTGTTTCACAATTACAGGTGTACCCTCAATCCCCGGAATAGAACGATCCCTATTTGCTTATACTACTAACGATAATTTTCAGGGTTAAATTATGCGCTTGCTTTTAGCGCGTCAAACTATGTTTGGGAATTGAGATATAAGTTATCCTTATATATGAATTTGTAACCAGTAAAAAAAAAATCTTGCTAATACAATATAGTAGAATCTGTTAAAATCCAAATAAATCTTACCAATAAAATATAGTAGAATTTGTTCAAATCTATATGGAATTAAAACAATCCGTGGATTCTGCAAAGTCCATGAGAATCCATGAATTATAAAAAGTCAAATAGAATCATTTAAAATCCAAATTGAATACACCCCCCTTACTTGGGGAACAAACCGCCATTATTTCTGCTTTTATGGCTACATTTATTTACACATTTATGATGACAATTATTACTGCACTAATAACGGTTAATAATTGCGTACTTACGATGGTTATTCATTGCGTATTTATGATAGGCATTCATTACGCACTTATAATAGTAATCATTGTGCGTAATTATTGTTGTAATAATCGCCGCATTCATGACTGAAATTTAACGTCATACTAACTACGGAGTTAATCGCCTTAATTGCGGGCCTAGCTAGCAGAATTTAACCATTCCCACATCCCCTCTCCTGCTCTCCAGATAACCAAATCACTCTTTTTCCCTCCAAATCTGGACCCCAGTTTCCATTGTGCAGTCATAATCATCTTTTACTAAATCCTCATCAAAGGCCAAAAGTCGTATGTGAAACAGCCAAGGCTGTAGCTTTAGCTCTCCCTACCACTGGAATTAATAATGTTACGTAATTGAGATTTCTGGAATTAATAATGTTATGTTTCTTAGTAGTGGAGTAGAGAGAGTTGGAATTCGATGGATTACCAGGACGTCGAGCCGAAGTGATGACTTACTTAGGGAACAAACCGCCATTATTTCTGCTTTTATGACTACATTTATTTACACACTTATGATGACAATTATTACTGCACTAATAACGGTTAATAATTGTGTATTTACGATGGTTATTCATTGCGTATTTATGATGGTCATTCATTGCGCACTTATAATTGTAATCATTGTGCGTAGTTATTGTTGTAATAATCGACGCATTCATGACTGAAATTTAACGTCATACTAACTATGGAGTTAATCGCCTTAATTGCGGGCCTAGCTAGCAGAATTTAACCACTCCCACATCCCCTCTCCCGCTCTCCAGATAACCAAATCACTCTTTTTCCCTCCAAATCTGGACCCAGTTTCCATTGTGCAGTCATAATCATCTTTTACTAAACCCTCATCAACGGCCAAAAGTCGTATGTGAAATAGCCAAGGCTGTAGCTTTAGCTCTCCCTACTGCTGGAATTAATAATGTTACGTAATTGAGATTCCTGGAATTAATAATGTTACGTTTCTTAGTAGTGGAGTAGAGAGAGTTGGAATTCGATTGATTACTAGGACGTCGAGCCGAAGTGATGACTTACTTGGGGAACAAACCGTCATTATTTTTGCTTTTATGACTACATTTATTTATACACTTATGATGACAATTATTACTGCACTAATAACGGTTAATAATTGCGTATTTATGATGGTCATTCATTGCGTATTTATGATGGTCATTCATTGCGCACTTATAATCGTAATCATTGTGCGTAGTTATTGTTGTAATAATCGACTGAAATTTAACGTCATACTAACTACGGAGTTAATCGCCTTAATTGCGGGCCTAGCTAGCATAATTTAACCACTCCCACATCCCCTCTCCCGCTCTCCAGATAACCAAATCAGTCTTTTTCCCTCCAAATCTGGACCCCAATTTCCATTGTGCAGTCATAATCATCTTTTACTAAACCCTCATCAACGGCCAAAAGTCGTCTGTGAAACAGCCAAGGCTGTAGATTTAGCTCTCCCCACCGCTGGAATTAATAATGTTACGTAATTGAGATTCCAAACGTGCCTTCTGGTAATAAAACCTTAAAAAGACACTCGCAAAGACTCCTGTCTGCGAGATCTCTCCACCTCTCTCTCTCTCTCTCTCTCTCTCTCTCCTCTCTCTTTTTGAGCCTTCTTCCATTTTTTGGCTACACATTTTGAGTTTGATTGCCTTTCCATACTTGCCTCATTTGTGGCCATGTACCCTTCTATCTTTCGCTGGATTTGCTATTGAATGTGATTAATTGTAGCCAGCTAAAACACTCACTATATATATATATATATATATATATATTTTACAGCCAGAAACAAATACACGAATGCAATATCAAAGTTTGCATCTTTCTGTTCTGTGGTTCAATTTTTCCATTTCTTAGGTGGTAGAGAGATTGAAACAGAGCAGACCCAAGATGAAGTTTTTGTGGGTTGGCATTGTTGTAGTGCTAGTTTTCACCAAATGGGCTAATGGGTTTGCGGAGCATAGTTTTAATGAAACAGAGCTGTCCTGGTTGGAGGGCTATGGAGAATCCAAGGCTGCTGTAACTGGGGTGATGGTAGGACTAACCCTTATTCCAGGAGCTGGTGCCAAAGGAGCAGGTACATTCACTCCTATAATTAGCTAACCATTACTGTGTTTTTCTTTATTTTTTTATCCAAATTTTGGACTTTTTGCTTGGTCTTGGTAGATAAAGATTGTATCTTTTCTCTGTCTAGTATCATTTCTGGGTTTATTTGAGTTAATAGGATTGCATGTGGTTAGTGGCATGGTAATCTAAATCTGGATTGCTTTGTCCTCTATCTATTTATTGTTTACTGTAAATTGCATTTACATGATAATAGTTGTCCTGAAAACATTAATTGCAGTCCTGCTTGTTACTTGAAATTCTGTTTCCTTTGCTTTTCTCCTTCCAATTCAAGTTTTCCTTAATTTGTAGTTCACTGTGTGAGACTGTGAGTAAGATTCTCTCTTCTGCCTGCTGGAATTGGTAGCATACTACCTTTCAGACGCTTTCATAAATTGTTGTTAGATGTGTTAATCTATGTGTGCCCTGACCTATCTTGTGATGTTGTTTTCATTGTAATTGTCAATCTATTGTTTTTAAGTTCATTTGGTAAATCCTGTCTTAATCACTGTTCAGTTGATCATTGAATTGACTTGACACGCTTGATGCTTTTGTATTTTGAGATCTGTTTCATTTTTTTTTGTCCTAATTTACCTACTTTGCTTTTGACCCTTGCAGTCTGCCTGGATGGAACCCTACCCGGATATCATTTGCATCGTGGGTACGGGTCAGGAGCAAATAGCTGGCTTATTCAATTGGAGGTGTGTGAGATAAATCTGAAACAGTGACATCATTTAGTTATGCACTTACGTATAGTTGTTGACTGTTACATAGCAATTCCTGATCATATCATTTAACATTTACATTTATGCTTAATGAACTTGTGATAAGAAATATCTTTAAGATGGTTTTTTAAAATTCTGACTTTATAGAACTTGACTTGAATAAATATCTTGTGTAGGGGGGAGGATGGTGTAACACCATTAGAAATTGTGTTTACCGCAAAACAACCAGGCGGGGATCATCAAAATTTATGGAAAAACAGTTGCTATTTACCGGAATACTAAGCAATAAAGCTGAAGAAAATCCAGGTTCATTCCTCGAACTAAATTTTAAATTGTCAAACACTGAAATCTTCTTATCCTGCGTACTTGGGCTATTTGTGGATTTAGCAGTCTTACAGTTATCTTATCATATGGTGATGATGCAGATTTTTTCAACTGGAATAGAGTAAAGCTTCGCTATTGTGATGGTGCTTCTTTTTCTGGGGATAGTGAAAATAAGGTTGGTGGGATTTTAATCTTTTTCACCGCATTGTGGTGTTGGCTGCTATAAGTTGAGCAACGAAGATATAAATTCAGATGGTTCTAGTGCTTCTCTATAGGACTTAAAATTGACCTCTATACTTTCCTATATTACAATATCTACAGTTGCAGAAAGATTCACCTATAAGACTAGTGGTACAGAGGTACACTGAAGAGAATGAACTATGATATATAAAACTAATAAATCCAACATGATTCTGTCAGTGAAGAATGGTACATAAATGTTATTTTTATTTTTTTTTTAAATTAAATTTTTTTATATGTATATACCAGATGCTAAACCGTAATGATTCTGGTTTCAGGCAGCACAACTACAATTCAGAGGACAACGTATATGGTTGTCTGCAATGGAAGATTTGATGTCAAAGGGCATGCGCTATGCTAAGCAGGTATTGTATTTCTTTCGCTGATGGTCTATTCTCATTCCCATATTATGGCACATCTTGCAACTTATTTAACTTCCTATTTCAGGCTCTTCTTTCAGGTTGCTCTGCTGGCGGCCTTGCATCTATTTTGCACTGCGATGAGTTCCAGGGCTTATTTTCAAGAAGTACAAAAGTGAAGTGCCTAAGTGATGCTGGATTGTTTCTTGATGCGTAAGCACTAACCTTGACGCGCGTACTTTTTGTGCACAGTTGCTATGGAGAAATATTCTAGATATTTATTGACACTTGGAATTTGATTGCTTGTCCTGTAGGGCTGATGTTTCTGGTGGACGCACACTCAGGAATTTATATGGTGGTGTTGTTGGCTTGCAGGTATTGACCCGATCTTATTTACTGAAATTTTAAGTTTTGGATTCATGGACTTTTCTTCTGTAAGCTTTGGGACCATGCTTTGAATGTATACTTGTGGAAATTATTCTGATTATCACAGGGGGTGCAACAAACTCTACCACGCATTTGTCTTAACCATCTTGATCCTACATCGGTAATCATTTCTTCTTTTTATTTTTCAAGTCCTTGATTTGAAGAATAGGTGGAAACATAAGAAATAATTTCTAACCACCTTCTCTTATGTTTTGACAAAGTACCTTTATGTTTTCCTTTTGCAGTGCTTCTTCCCTCAGAACTTAATCAACAGCATTAAAACCCCACTGTTTATACTCAATGCAGCATATGATTCATGGCAGGTAATTCTTTAATTTTGTAGGGTCTGAGTATTTTATTCTAGCTGAAATTTGTAATGTACAAAATAATTTAGGCTTTGGTGAAAGAATGTATGCTAATATTTCCCTACATGAAATCAGATCCAATCCAGTTTAGCTCCACCATCAGCAGATCCTCACGGTTACTGGAAGAACTGCAGATTAAATCATGCAAAGTGTTCCCCAGAACAGATTCAATATCTGCAAGGTAGTCCCCATATATTTGAACTGTTAACTCTTGAAACGTACTAGCAATGAAACAAAGTGACTAAATTTGGATCGTTTGTTTATGACTAACAGGATTCAGGAATCAAATGCTCAATGTAGTGAAACAATTTGCGCAGTCTGATAAAAATGGGTTGTTTATAAATTCATGCTTTGCTCATTGCCAAAGTGAGAGGCAGGATACATGGTTTGCTGACAATTCTCCAGTCATCAGAAACAAGGTGAGCCTGATGCATGGAAATGAATATATTAAGTTCCAATAGCAACAAGTTTGATATATCTAATGCCATGTGTGATCTCGACAATATGCAGGCAATTGCACTAGCTGTTGGGGATTGGTATTTTGAACGAACCGGTGTTAAGGGTGCTAAGGAAGTTGATTGTCCATACCCTTGTGACAACTCTTGCCATAATCTGGTCTTCCAAGAAGCATAGAGTAATCAGCTGGCTCTTTACATTTTAATAATTATTCCCCTTATGAAATAGTCTTGTAATTCAATTGAAATTGATAGAAGACAATAAACCTGAAGGCCTGCTGAGAAGTGCAAATGTCATCAGCAAGGTCTTCATATTTTTAGGTACTAATGTAATGTTTCCAATAAACTCATTCCTGTATTAGTAATTCAGTAGCACATCAATGAAAATGTCTGCAACTCTTCATTGCAGCCTTTTCAATGTGGTATGATCCAAATGGGAAAATCAACAGACATCAAGGAACTAGTTCTTTGTGTGTTTCATTTTTCCAATCTATTAGTAAAATGGAAAAGAAGAAGAATTAAGCATGAGATAAAGACATAAAGGGTAAACCAGATCTTGTTCAGTCAACTTCTAAATGAACAAGAACGAAGTCGTTCTTTTACGTTCTTTTCTCTGTCAATTAGATATTGTTTATAGCTTTCCCGATCTTGTCTCTTTTAGACTTTGGGATAGAAGAAGGGCCACCATAGCTTGCTTCTGCTTGATCCGTGGATCTAATATAGCTGGTTGTTCTTCTATATAATATGTTGTAGACCTTTACTATAGTTAATTGATTTGTTATCGGCAAGTTGGGTACACATTGCTTTCAACCTCCTAAAATAATTAGTGAGACTCTGCAGTACTTGATACACAGCAATCTTGTTGGGTATAGCAGTTGAATTCATAGTCCGAGTTTTTCCATACTAAGGTAGTAGAGAGGTTGAAGCGTCATGGTGAGGTTCTTGTGGGTTTGCATTGTAGTAGCATTTTGTTTCAGCAAATGGGTTGATGGGTTTGTGCAGTACAGTCAGAGAGGAGATCCCAAAACTGAAATTATAAATAACACACTGATGGTATCGATAACCCTCATTCGAGGAGCTGAGGCCAAAGGAGCAGGTACTTTTCAGTGTTCTGTTTTCTTTTGTCATTTTCTGGACACTTTAATGGAAACTTAGTGCAGCAAAACTGACTTAGGGCAAGCATATCTCAATTCTTAGTGACAGTGAGTTGAGAATTTAGATAGCTAGAATGCTAGATACAAGTACTTTTGAGGTTCTGTCTCGTTTGTTCTGGTGCAATCTACCTATCACTTGTGATTTGGGCTCCTGTAGTCTGCTTGGATGGAACATTGCCTGCTTATTATTTTAACCGTGGACATGGGTCAGGGGCAAATAGTTGGGTCGTTCACTTTCAGGTAAACAGTAACTTTGTTTACTCATGCACTGTTGTTTCATTATATCCTCTTGCTTATTTTCATGTTGTGGTAGGGTGGAGGATGGTGTAGCAACATCACAGAATGTGTTGCTCGCACAAAAACTCAGTTTGGATCATCAAGATACATGTTACCAGAGACGGGGTTCACTGGAATATTAAGCTTCAAAGCTGAAGAAAATCCAGGTTTCGTTATCAAACTTGATGTTAGATTGTTGAACGCTGATGACTGTGTTCTGTACCTAGCTCTCTTGAGACTTGGACCCTTATCATCTCATACATCATTGCAGATTTTTTCAACTGGAATAGAGTACTGATTCCCTCTTGTGATGGTGCTTCTTATTCTGGGGACAGTGAAAATAAGGTGTGTAGGATGATCTCCATTTGCATTCTACCTCAAATAGTGGTATTGATTATATAGTTGTGTTTACACCGATAAGGGTATGGATCGGCTAGTGCTCACTTAACTATTTTCTATTTTCAATCATATCTCAGATGCTAAAATAGAGACTCATGTTGCTTTTAGGAAGCACAACTACATTTTAGAGGACAGCGTATGTGGTTGACTTTCATGGAAGAGTTGATGTCATTGGGCATGCGCCATGCCAAGAGGGTAAAGTTATGTTCTTGCTTAAGATTTATTTGATTATATTCTGTTCCAATCTCATGGCAATTTTGCAACTTATCAACGACTTCTCTTTCAGGCTCTTATTTCTGGTTGTTCTGCTGGCGGTCTGACATCTATTTTGCACTGTGATAAGTTTCGTGGCTTATTTAAAAAAAGTACTAAAGTGAAGTGCCTGAGTGATGCTGGATTTTTCCCTGACGAGTGAGTCTAGCTATTCTATATGCCTTTACTTACCTACATTACCATATGCAGACATGTTGATAGCTTGTTATTGACAGTTCAATAAATTTTCATTGGTGATCCTGTATGGAATTGTAGGGTCGATATTTCTGGTGAACCTACATTCAGAAATTTTTTTAGTGGTGTAGTAAGCTTGCAGGTATCACTTTGTTTAAATCAAGTCCATCTTGTATTCCTGGCCTTTTTCTACTATAAGCTAGGGCATCATGCTTTTAATGTATGCTTATGGAAAATCACGACTTATCACAGGGGGTGAAAAAAAATCTGCCACGCTTTTGTACTAGACACCTTGACCCTACTTCGGTATTTATTTCATCTTTTCTCTTGCACTATTTGATAAAGATTGGAAATTGATAAATTGTCCATTACTGCTTTGCTAGCTCTAAACTGATTCAGTGTCCAACCTTCCCTTTTTAATTTCCTTCCTTGCAGTGCTTCTTCCCTCAGAACTTAATCTCCGGAATCAAAACACCACTATTTATACTCAATTCAGCATATGACATATATCAGGTACCTGTTCAAGTTTATAGGATCTTATTTGAGAAGCATTCATTAACTTGTGTTTTACTTGAAACCAGTTTTACGCCATTTTAGTTCCGGCATCAACAGATCCCAATGGTTTGTGGGATAATTGCAAACTAAACCTTACAAATTGTTCTCCATCTCAGTTACAAATAATGAAAGGTAATCCCATACATGAGCAATAGTTTGAACTCTTAACACTGATAGCAGCTTCACATTCAATTTTTTTCTTTTCATTACAGGATACAGGAACCAAATGCTGAATCTACTAAAACCAATCTCCAAGTCTAAACAAAATGGGATGTCTGTGACTTCATGTTATGCGCACTGTCAAGCTCAGTATCAAGTGATGTGGCATGCTGATAACTCTACACTTATTGGAACCAAGGTGAGTTTGATCCAACTGATATATGAGGTTGTTATGTAGAACAAACTACAAGAAATTTGCATATGTGCTTAAGAATTAGAATTTCTAATTATCTAATGAACGTTACGTGGGATCAATAATTTTCAGACAATCTCACAATCTGTCGGAGATTGGTATTTTGATCGGGCAGAAATTAAGGTGTATGATGAAGGTTGCCACTATTTGGTTCCGCAGTGAGCAACGTTTTATGAATTGGCTAATGCATTTGGAATCAGTAGAAGATTACCATGAACAAGAAATACAGAAATGAAGACTATAATAACATATTTAATTAAGGCTGCTGGGAGGCGCAAGATGCAATCGGGAAGCATTTCGCATTGCTGTACTGCTTTGGTGAAAGCGCTTCATTTCATTATTCTGTATCCAATAAATGAAAACTGAAATGATTCTATACAACATGAATGGAATAATTGTACGAGTATCCGTTTTAAAGTGGGATGAAAAAAAAAAGAAGATGAAAATTCTGATTCTGGTGCTAGAAAATCAGTAGCATATCAATGAAAATGTTTGCAACTCATATTGAGGCATAGACTGATTGTGAAAACATTCAAATATGAAATTCATCAAGCACATGAAAAAAATATATATATTGAAACATTTTTTGTTCTGTATGTGTTGCGTTTGCAATTGATAAACAGATGGGATGGTAAACCAGATTTACAAGGTTGACAGACTAAATTGCTAAAACGCTAAGGATGGTTTGTGGACTTTAATACTAGGGAGCATGTTGAAGCATTAACCACTTCACATTCACACTCCACTGACTTTTGAACAGTCAACTCCAAGAAGAATCAAAATGAACCCTCTTTAACAGTTCATTTCATTCTATGTCAATTGGATATTGTTTAGTAGTTTTATGCCATGCTTGCCAATTATGGCTTGTCCTATTCAGACTTCAAGGTCTAGATAGAATAGCCCACCGTGGTTTTCTTCTCTCCTTCAATTTAATATACAGCTGGTGTTTCATCTAGATAACATGTTCTTGATTTTCAATATAATTAGTGGATATATATGTTACGCCAAGTTGGGTACATATTGCTTCGAGTCCTATTAAAAAATGTGTGAGATTCACGCTGTACTGAGACGTACACGAAAATTCATTTCAGTTGAGGAATTTAATTTCATTTTTATAGACTTGGGGTGGCAGAGGGATTGAAGCAGAGGAAGATCAAGAGCCATGTTGAAGTTCTTGTGGGTTTGCATTGTAATAGCAACTTTTTTCAGCAACTGGGTTGATGGGTTTGTTCAGTACAGCCATGAAGGAGATCCCAAGACTGAAATCATTAATAACACTCTGATGGTATCACTAACCCTCATTCAAGGAGCTGATGCCAAAGGAGCAGGTACCATAAGTTTTCTGTTTTCTTTTATCATTTCTTGGAAATTAGTGCAGCAAACAGATTATGCATGGTTGCAGTGAGTGTACATTTATTTATAAATATATGTCCTAGTCCGTGTTAATTATTTCCTAGTGACTGGTTTCAGATACTTACTGTTATCTCATATTTGCTGTGGCCTAATTTACTTGCTTGTTTATTACTGGCAGTCTGCTTGGATGGAACATTACCTGCTTATTATTTTCATCGGGGACACGGGTCAGGGAAAAAGAGTTGGCTCGTTCACTTTCAGGTCTGTGAGATAAATCAGAACCAATAACAAATTTTATAATGTATAGTTGTAGGCTTGTAGCATCATATCCATCTTCTTGCCGGAAGTATGTTTATAAAACATGTTGTGGCAGGGAGGAGGATGGTGTGGCAACATCACGGATTGTGTTGCTCGCAAGAAAACGCAGCTCGGATCATCAAATTTCATGCTACCAGAGACAGGATTCACCGGACTACTAAGCTATAAAGCTGAAGAAAATCCAGGTTTCCACCTCCAACTTTATGTTTAACTGTCAAAGGCTAATAATGCTCTTGGTTTAGCCGTCTTGACCCTTTGCCTTATCATAATATATGGGATTGCAGATTTCTTCAACTGGAATAGAGTAATGCTTCCCTCTTGTGACGGTGCTTCTTTTTCTGGGGACAGTGAAAATAAGGTTCGCAGGATGTTCTTGCCATTTACATTTACCTTATACTTCTCCATCTGTTTCCCATATATCTACAGATTTGCACCAAGTTAAACCATATGAACTTAGGAAGAGTATGGGAGATGTAGGTGAAAGAGAATAACCTAGTCTCGTATGTGTACACTGGATGCTAAAATATACTACTTCATTCTGCTTTTAGGAAGCACAACTGCAATTTAGAGGACATCGCATTTGGTTGGCTGCAATGGAAAAATTGATGTCATTGGGCATGCGCCACGCCAAGAAGGTGTGATATCTGCTCTTGCTTAAGATATATATATATATATATATATATATATATGCTTGATCCCATCTAATGGCTTTTCTGTCCCATATCATGACATATTTGCAACATATATTTCACTCCTATTTCAGGCTCTTATTTCTGGTTGCTCTGCTGGAGGTCTGACATCTATTTTGCACTGTGATAAGTTCCGGGGATTATTTCGAAGAAATACTGAAGTGAAGTGCCTCAGTGATGCTGGATTTTTCCTTGACTCGTGAGTAGTGTCCCCTTATTCTTTCCTGCATTATTGATTATTTGATATGCATATATGCATGTTCCTAGCTAGTCATTAACACCTAAATTTTTGTTCGAATGGTATTGTAGGGTTGACATATCTGGTGCACCAACATTCAGGAATTTTTTCAGTAATGTTGTAAGCTTGCAGGTATTAATTCACCACATTCGTGGCCAAGTCAAACTTGATCCAAACCCTCCTACTTCAATTTAATATCATCCATATAACTGCATACAAAGTGAAAAAAAAAAAAAGTCCTGATTGATACTTTGATCACCAAATTATGTAATTTATGCTTATAGAAACTGTTGTGATTTATCACAGGGGGTGAAAGAAAATCTGCCACACTTTTGTACTAGTCGCCTCGATCCTACTTCGGTATTTGTTTCTCTGCATTTCCTCTTACAATGTTTAATTTGAAAATAGAGGTTGTTCACTGCTGCTTGTTTTAACGAGGACATTCAGCTTACCCCAACCCCTTTATTTTGTCCTGCATTGCAGTGCTTCTTCCCTCAGAACTTACTTGCCGGCATTAAAACCCCGCTGTTTATACTTAACTCAGCATATGATTCTTTTCAGGTAATTGTTTATTTTTTAGTACTATCGGAAGCACATTACTAGACGATTAATTGCATTAACCTTTGTATCTTCCGACTTGAAATTAGTTCCAATTCAGCTTAGTCCCAGCATCAGCTGATCCCAACGGCTTATGGAACAGTTGCAAATTAAACGTTACCAACTGTTCCCCAACTCAGTTGCATATTCTGCAAGGTATTCCCATTATGAGCAGTTGAACTCTTTCTTGCAGCTTCAGAAACACAGTTATTACTAAACCTGTACTGCTATAACATGAGTTTTCTATCAAAACAGGATTCAGGAGTCAAATGCTACAGGCACTAAAGCCATTCTCAAAGTCTAATCAAAGTGGGATATTTATAGATTCATGCTATGCACACTGTCAGTCTCAGTTTCAGCTAACGTGGTATGCTGCCAATTCTACAATCATTGGAAACAAGGTGAGCTTGATCCAGCAGTAAACATTAAGTTACCATGCAGCATAAACCACCAAACAAGTTATCATGCAATATCTTCTTTAGAGTTCTACAGCATCTAATGTTATGTGTGATGAACGTTTTGCAGACAATCTCACAGTCCGTCGGAGATTGGTATTTCGACCGTGCAGAAGTTAAGGTCGTTGATAAAAGTTGCCACCATTTGGTTCTCCAATGAACAAAGTTCTATCAAATGGCTTATTTGCATTACATGGTCATCAATTCGCTTTATGCTAAATAAGAGAGTATACATAACTCAGCAGGTGATACTGTAAATAGAGTGAATGATCAGCCAAATTGATAGAACTTTGTAATGCAATTGAAATAGTGGAGAACTACAAGAAGAAATAAAATGAATAAATCAATAGCAATACCACAATAGAACATGAAAAGTGCATTCGTGCAGCAAGCTCTGCAAGTTTTTTTTTTTTTGGGAGCAAACTATCCTGCCATGCCTAAAATACATTATATACAGCCAACATGAATTTACACCATTCACTTCAAGCTACCTAAACGGCGATCTACTAGCAATCAGTTTCATAAACAGATCGAAGAAGCTAAGAGAGACTCTATTGAATGCCAAAGCAGTAGCAAAAATGTTGAAGTATCCTTAGGGATCGATGTAGACATGCATCCAACTCTCCTCTGTCGAGTCAAGAACGAGAGTTGAACAGAAGGAATTCTCTCAATCATTTGAAACAGTGAAATGGTGTTGGAATGATGGAACAGTGGAACAGTGCGGTGGTGTAATGTATGCCTAATGAGTACGTAGGAGTATTCAATACTTACTGTAGATGCATAGACTACTATACCAACCAAAGTAATTATATACGCAACATTGGATATGCTCAAAAGGCCTTTCACATATGACTTTTGCCCATCACTTTTTTGAAAGAAATTGGATGTCAATCCATTAATAGAAAAGGTGATTAACAATACACAGTGACCACCCCTGAAAGACATGATGCTTAGGAGGCTCTAGAGCAACCTACATAAAGCTAACTTTGATAAGAAGCACAAAAGTAACCAGTAACCTGACACTATTATGGTTATCTCCAAACAATTCAAAATCTGACCCTAATTTATTCGTAAACCTTGGAACCACCCTACGGAGGGGGCTTCCCCAAGGCTATCAACATCCTCAGAAATTAAGCACAACATGTTCAACACCCTCCAATCACTTAGTTGTCAGCAAAAGGTAACCTTTTTTTTTTTTTTTTAATATGACTTGTGCCAAACACAGACTACTCACTTATGTCTACACAAGCTAACATCAAATCTATGAAATACGTTAATACAAATAAAAGAATTAAGGAAAAAGTGATCTAGTTGAAGTAGACCTCTATACTGATCATTATATCGAAGTATAGATTACTTCTTTGTGTTGTGCGTGATTATGGCCTACATCTTTCCATTTACATTACCTAAAATAGCGGTGAAAAAGCACATGAATTAGTTGATCCTAAGAGACTGGTTAACTTCATCTGATAGTATGTCTCGTGCAAACTTTAAAAGAAAATCGGGTTAAAATTTCTTAACCAGAACGCGGTAGTTGATGATAAGTTGGAGAGTCTAGAGACATCGGCGGGAGCCTCAAGAAGAGCTCTACAAGAGGTAGGGTTTAGCAACTGGAAAAGAACCACATGTCATGTGGTATTTAATGCGACCCCGTCAATCCTTGAAAATTCAGAGGACCAGATGCCATTCCTACCTGGTCGTATTCATAGCCACATCAGGTCTCCATAGTGAGCATCCTCTAGTTTATAAAAAAATAAGGGAAGTCAACAAATTTTGTAAGCTCAGAAAAAAATTGGCTCTGAAGGCTGGTTCTAAACTCGCCAAGGTTTACCGCATGTTATCAAGGGACAGACTGGAATATAAAGCACAAAAATCACGTTATACTATGAGATGTAGGTAGGGATCATCATTTGACCCGCAGGCTTGGGCACCAGCAAAAGCCTGCCCAGCCTGAAGAAAAGCACGCGTGGGCATTAGGCAAGGTTAGGGCGGAGGGTTCAAAGCCTATATAAGGCAGCTTTAGATGAGAACATTCTTCGCACTCTCCCAAAGTCTCAACACAAAAAATCTATGGAAAAATGTCAAACGAGTTCAAGGTATCCTGCACGCAATTGGACACCTACGGTGCGTCTCAACCTTTAGTCGTTCGAATTTTGGTTAATCTTCAACCATATTCATGGTTTGGTAATGTTTTTAACATTTTTATTCTTTATAAGAGTTTTGATCTCATGTCCCCCATTTTGATGTTGATCTCTCTTTCATTTAATAAAATATAATTTCTTTTGAGGCAAAAAAAAAAGTACGTATATATTAATATACTAGTAATTTTCAAAGTTGGATAGCCTGGATTTCAACCATTCATGGTTAGGGAAAATAATCATTTACCCAATTTTAGCTTAAAAATTGCCCACTTACCCAAACACTCTAAGAGATTATTTCCCTAATACCCAATTAAGTATTTTTTAATTCTTTTTTATTTATTTTTGGGACATTTTTGGCCTCTCCTTCTTTGTCACTTAATGAGAGAAGTCATCTGAGACCTTGCCGGACTCTGGTGACCAATGGCCAGCTGCCGACTCCGGAGATCGGTGACCGGAATCCGGCGGATGGTGACAGGAATCTGGCAACCGGTCACCGGAATTCAGATACCGAACTGGTGACCGGATTCCGGCGTCTGAATTTATTGCCCCCTAATAATAGCCAGTAATAATATTATTGGCCCCAAATAAACATATTATTGCCCCCCAAGAAAAAAGTTATTGCCCCCCAATAACAAGTTCATTGTGGATCAATAATTAGTGAAAAATGAAGATGTCTTTAATTTTGAAAGCTTTAGGAGGTTTATCTAAATAAATAATCTTATTATTGGCCCCAATAATCTTATTATTGCCCCAATAAACATTTCATTGCCCCCCAGTAATATTATTATTGCCTCCCAATAATCTTATTATTGCCAACCAAATCATAATAAAATAATCATATCACTAATTAAACAACGACATTTAGGTAGGAATAAGATGAGATAAATTTCAGCAAGAAAACACTACAAAAATTGCATCCAACTGCAATGTTAACCTGCTTCTATTAACAAGATATTACCCAACTATTGTACTTGTTTTCTAAAAAAAAAAAGAAAAGAGAAGTCTACTATACTTGCAAATCATACAGAACCAATAGGAAAGCAAGCTCTAGAACAATTGTGCTTAATATTATGAGTCTACAGTACTTTAATGCACTCAATTTCAATCTTGGCATCTAATCGGCACCACTTGCTTTCAGTATTTCTCTCATATTCTTGAGAACCTGCTCCGTCTAACCTTCAACATTATCAGAGATGAACTTTCCAGCCTCCGAAATCATACCAAGACAACCAAACACAGAGGACATTGTCAGCTTTGATTGTAAGGCAGCCGGAGACTTATATATTTTCATAGCCTTCTTGATTCGAGCCTCAGTCCATCGCCAACTTTAGATCTTTGGTGAGCGAGAAGGACCAGATCTGCCGATTCTCGCCTGAAAGCTCTTATCCATCTCAAGAACCACATTCGCCTCAAGACCGGCGATCCCACGCCCAAATCATCGGATTCTTCAACCTCGTCGCCGAAACCAGAATCGGACTACACATCTCTCTCTCTTCGGAATCGAAACCGGAAGCCTTCGGTGAAAGGTACTTGTGCTGGACGTCAAAGTCCTTGTGCCAGTGATTATACGCATTTATATGCGTGTAATTATATCTAAAACACTAGAATTAAGTTAATCCTCATATTAATTAATATGTAATTATTCAATTTTTATTTACTTTTGACTTGATACACATTTACGCAAGCGTACGTATCATTGTCAAAATAAGGGAAATATTATGCCCAAAGTTTATCGTACCACGGGGATTAGTGGCTAACCCACAATCCTTGGGTGGTCGGAACTAAAGTCACTAAGCAAACAAAATAAAAATAAAGTGAATAAAAAGGCTAAATTATATAAATAGGCTCAAAGTGGCAATCTAGTGGTAAATATTTTTGGGCACATGCTTCTTTGGCCATGGTGGTATATAGTCCTAATGCCTCCATCCTTTCTATCATGTCGCAAGCTAAAAGTAGCCTCGAGAGGTCTCAAGCAAGTTCTAGATACGCATTGTCATGAAATTGTACACACATGAAAGAATAAGTGAATGAACGATGCATACACTATAGATATAGGCACAAAAGCTCACAAATAAGGGCATGCAAGTCAATCAAATCATCTATATGCTTCTCTAATTATGATGAACCAACCTAACATAGGCTATGTGCACACATATAATCAAGCATAGATCACATATACTCTCAATCACAAAACAAATTCGAAGTCCTACATCATGCTTAATCTATCCACAATCATAACAAGTTAAGTCCATGGCTCGTCATTGGGGTTGGAAAAGGCATTAACCACTAAAATATAATTACAAAAAGCTAATCTAATTAAATTTTTTTTTTTTTTTAGTCGCCCGAGCCCTCACCCCCACACTTAAAACCAACATTGTCCTCAATGTTGTAAAGTGAGCTTGAAAGCTAAAATCTGTGTCGGATTTAGGCATGAGAGTGAAGTCCGGGAGAAGGCACACAAATTAACTATGAAAATAAAAATCTAAATGCGGAGAAAAGTTACGGAAAACCCCCTTTGTAGACACCTCCATTGCTCACAACCTTCGGAGAAGAAAATATGAGACACCAACCTCAAGGCACGAGGCCTTGACTTCCTTAACGTATGCTCTCAGCTAGCTCTAGGTGCTCATGAAAGATCGACTCCATTGAGAAATATATAGTGTCCAAAGAGCAATGCGTCACAAATAGGCCATCAAAGAATAAGGACAAGGGTCCTCCATTAAGCTCGTGGTCTTCATCCCATCAACTCATAACCCAAAATCATCCTCCATGACCTCCACACAAGAATTGTAGCTCAAAATATCTCCTTATTCTCCACACTCCAAGCACCTCTCAACCTCCCAAAAAGATGGCTGAATAGCCTTATTGATGCAAAATGAACAAAAAAGAACATCACAAGTAATGCTAGGGTTGCCTCCCTAGCGAGCGCTTTGTTTAAGGACTTCATTGCCGGTCCATATAGAACATGATCTTGTCAAGGTGGATATTTCTCAAGTGCGACCACCCTACTGTTTGGGGCTAAGGGACTCCTTGATATATCGTAGAGGCAAGACCAAGAGCTACATAAGAATACTCCAATTGGTGGCCAAAAGTGTAGCTTCTTAATCTTCCCATTCTTCTCCATTTTTCTACTATGGATCAATCTCCTTGCCTTCTCCTTCTCAAGTGGTGTAGAAATGATGCTCATAGGAACAATAGGTGGTAGAAGCTCTTGCGAGTGATGGGAAAGGTTAAGTGCAAGAGGTTCACTTCCTTTCCAATCCATCACCTCATTGTAGAAACATTGACCACTTAATGGTGGATTGAGAGGTAAAAGTACCTTGATCTCAATCTTTCCATTAAGAACATAAGTGCTCAATGTCCTACTCTCCACCTTGGGAAGCTCATGATGGATCTCCATGAATATGGGAGGCAAGAAAGTCCTTGGCTCTTCAATTTCTTCATCATCACAAGGTATTGAAGGACTCTCTTTCTCCTTGGGAATATCGACCTCAACGATTAAGGGATCATGGTGTAAGTCTTCAAGCTCCACATCTTCCTCACTACAGAAGCTATCCTCTTCGTCGGAATCAACTTCATATACCTCCTCTTCATTGTGAAGATTAGATTTCCAATATTGCACCGGTTCCTCCGAAGTGTAGTCTCTCACCCCACTTGCATTGAAACTTTCATAACCAACCTCAATTTCTTGTACATCAACATCACTATCATCATTTTCAACTTGCATAAAGGATTCTTGCTCAAGATGCTCGATATACACTTTTTCTCTTGAAATAGGCTCCACTTGGTCAAAGAAAGATTCATGCTCATAAATGGTGAAGGGTGACTTTTGTGCAAAACTTGCTTCAAGTTGCTCATTGGAATGTGCAAGCATTTCTTGAGAAGCTTGCAATTGAGCTTGTGAGGCTTGCAAGTGAGCTTGGGAAGCTTGCAATTGAGCTAGCAATTCTTCAAGAGAAGGTCTCCTAGACTCATATGCTTGCTCATGAGGATATGCTTCGGGAACCATGGTGTCTTGTGAAATACTAACTTGAGAGGCTTGTAATAGAGCTTGGGAGGCATGCAATTGAGATAGTAGTCCGTCAACAAATTCCTTACTAGGCTCATAAGCTTGATAACCTCCACCATATAAACTTTCTTGCTCATATCTCCACGGGTCTTCCCATCCATAGTTCCACCGATCCATAGCTCAATGTGAGAAAAATATATGCCTATGAGTTTCCACAAGTGAGATTAGCAACAAAAAAAAAAAATTAGAAAATATAAAATTAGAAAGTAAGCAAACAAAATAAACAACCAATTTTTTTTTTTTTAATAACAAATTAGAAATAAAAATATGCTAAAGTGACTTAAAGAACCGATTCACCAACCACGGGGATTAGTGGCTAACCCACAATCCTTGGGTAATCGGGAATAAAGACACTTAGCAAACAAAGAAAAGAAAAAGAAAAGAAATAAAAAAGTTAATCTAAGGCACCAAGCCCTAGCAATGCTCGGTTTTGGTTCTCACCAAAGCCTAATCAAAACAAAGAGCCTAGTGGTGGATATGCACAAATGAGTGGAAGAGTTTAATGTTTGGGGGTTGATTTTAACTTAACAAATAATAATGAAATGTAAAGCAACAAAAAAATAAAAATGAAATGTAAACAATAAAAATGAGAATGTTGGGTGTTAGGGAGATTCCTTCACCCAAATCTCATGTGTCGGAAGCTAATCTAATATAGATGCATATTTCCTATTTTGGCGGTAGTCGTATCCAAGGCGGTTCAAGGCTCAAGGACCGAAATTCCCTTTCATGGTATTCCTACTCCGGTTCAAGGGCCGTAGGGACTCACTTGGCATGAATTAGAGCCGGTTCAATGGTCACTAATTCACATCAAGAGGCGTAGAGATCGAGGAATTAGACTACTAAGCGACCCGCCCGCGCAATCACGCAACGGGTGTAAATCACCATGCTTATAACCCCTCGAATACGAAATTGAAGGTTTCTAGCTTAGGAATTAGAGGGAGTCAAGCCCCTAACTCCATCCTAGACATGCTCAAAATACACACCCTAGAGTTGACTAGACTCCTAGACATGCATTTTAACCCAACAAAAATAGATATAAGCATCCATCATATGAAAATTGCATCATTACATTAAATTAAACATCTTTTACACAAAATTTTGGGTTAGGGACACAACCCTAAAACCCAACAAGAAAATTACTCACAACCCATAATTATAGACATCAAAAATACAAAATTCAAAGAGAAAAGAAAAGAGAAGTGTTGGAGAAAACAATAATAGCCACAATTAGCTAGAAAGCCAACATGACTACTATTGAATTATAACTCCCACAATTACCCAAATCTTGAATCTTGTAGAGGTTGAGCCCTTTAATAGATCCTTCAAGCTTTGTGTGAGTAAAATTCTTGAAATCTCTAAAATAAAACTAAAGAAAAGAAGAAAAATGGAGGAGAAGGAGGAGAGAGAGCAGCCCAAAGGGGCTGCCTCTGTTTTGAGTGTGGTGCGGCAGCTGTAGGTCTCTAGGGTTAAATAGGCACGTGAGGGAAAGCATGTGAGGTGATAGTCATCTTTGCAAAGAAAAGAGGAGCTAGGGTTGCTACGTGTCAACAACGGAGTGGCTGCACCCATTGATTAATTGAATCATGATTGAGTTGCTGCACGTGCAAGGCTTCTACCACAGCTTAGTAATTAAGCTAATTTAATCAAGTGATCAAATAACTTAATCAAGAGATTAATTAACATAATTAACCTAAGCTGCATTATTTATTATTTATTTCTTTCTTTTTTTTCTTTTTCTTTTTCTCTTTTCCTTTCTTTTCTCTTCTTCTTGCAATTCCGCATAAATTATCGGAGGCAATTGGATTCCACTCCCTTGATGGCGTTGACCACAGTTGACTAATCTTCACTATTTCGTCATTTTGTCGGAAAAATTCAATTCGCTCCAATTTCTACCATTTTCTCTTGTTTTTTTGAAACTCTGCTTATTTCCTACACAATAATGAAAATGAATTAATTACATATTAATTGACAAGGGGATTGACTTATTTCTAGTGTTTTAGATACAATTAGACGCATATAAATGCGTATAATCAACTTTGTAGAAAATAAGCGGAATTGCATAAACGAGATAAAATAGTGCGAAATTGGAGCAAATTGGAGTTTCCGACAAAAGGACGAAAAAGTCAACGCGGGTCAACCGTAGTCAACACCATCAAGGGAGCGGAATCAAACCATCTCTGATAATGTGTGGAAGTGCATTGAGGAAGAAGAGAAGAAAGAAAAAAATGGGGAAAAGAAAGAAAGATGAAGAAAAGAAGAAAGGAGAAAGAAAAGAAAAAAAAAAAAAATCTGGACTGTGCTGACGTCATGACGACGTCAGCAATATCATAATCAGCACATTTTCTTTCTTTCCCACGTGCTGCTTCTTCTTTTTATTTTTATTATTACTTTTTTTTTTCCTATCTCCTATCCCGTGCTGCCACATGTCCATTTCCATCTCTTTTCCTCTTGTGCAAGACAGCAGCCACACAAGAAAATGAATTGCAATTATCTTTCTTCCTCTCTACGGAGAGCACGCCCAGACCACACACATACACACACACACAGATATATATATATATATATATATATTTCCTCATTCCTCTTCCTCCTTTGAACAGCCGCACACCACCACAATTCCATCTCTCCCATTCCATCTTTCCCAATCTCTCGTCCATCACCCATATCACCTCACACTCTCACCTTTTACCTTTTTCATTTTTAATTTCATCTTTTGGGATTTGACACTCAAGACTTCAAAGGAATCATCATCAACCACAATTCCATCTCTCCCATTCCATCTTTCCCAATCTCTCGTCCATCACCCATATCACCTCACACTCTCACCTTTTACCTTTTTCATTTTTAATTTCATCTTTTGGGATTTGACACTCAAGACTTCAAAGGAATCATCATCAAGAGTACCACACATTAATTTGGGTAGTTGGGTGAAGAAATTGCTTGATTCATACTAGTTCATAGCTAGAAGTGACCAAGCTAACTCTCCACTCTCTTCCTTATTATCTATTTCATAATTTTTATATACTTTTGTTGATGGATTCTTGTATGGGTTGTAAGTAGTTCAATTTTGGGAGTTAGGGTTGTGAAGCCCTAACTCATCTTGTATAGATATTGATGCTTTAATTTTAATAAATGCAATTTCCATTGTGTGTCTTTAAATCCGAATTTATTGGTCCTTAGAAGCATGTTTCTAGGCTTTGTCACCCTTTGAAAGTATGTTGTGGGCAGTTGTGATGAGTAGATTGATAAATTGACAACTTATTGGTCTTGTGGCATCTAGGATTTAAGTGTGGTGACCATTAGCTAGCTTAATTGTAGCTAAGCTTGCTTGAGTCTCTATTATCTTGCACTCTAGGCCTCTAATTTTAGATATTTCGGCCTTAACCGGCGTAATGCCTAAATTAGAGAGTTGATTGTGGCCCTAACCGGCATAATCGATACACTGAAATGATAATTGGTTTAGTAGCCTTGACCGGTACTGGATACGGGACTTGACACATATAGGAAATGCATGCATTTGTGAAATTAGCTTCGATATTTGCAAGAGGGTTAGTGTGAATCATCCGGCACTCCCATGTTCCCATTAATTGGAAAATCCAAATTTAATTTCTTGCTTGATACTTAGTTGTTTGCTTTTATTTTAGTTTGCGTTTAATTTAGTTAATTCACAATTCAAAACTCCCAAACAAAATTCTACATTCCATTGTGCATAACTCATTAGGGCTACAAGTTAGTGGCTTTGATTAGGCTTAGTGTGAGCTAAGCCGAGCATTGCCGAGGCTTGGTGCCTTGTGAATATTCTTTTACTTTATTTTATTTTTATTTTTCATTGTATGCTTTTAAGTTACTCTACAGCCAATTACCTCGGTTAGGTCCAACACCTAATCCTCGAGGTACGGTAATCAAAGTTTTAATACTTCCCTTACTTGACAACGATTCGTACGCTTGCGAGAGTTTATGAACCAAGTCAGCCAGTGGCTCCATTTTCAATCTCTGGCTATCGGAGGCGATGCCAACTAGAACTGGAATCGGATTTTGGAAGAGAGAGAGAAACGAGAATGAGAGCCTGAGAGTAGAAGGGAAAGATAGCTTGTAATTTGTTAATTATTTGGGGGTGAAATTTGTCTTTTGGTCTTAAATTGGGTAAATGGGAGTAATGGAGTAAGTGGGCAATTTTTAGGCTAAAATTGGGTAAGTGGTCACATCCCCTTAGTTAATGTCTAACATCTTTAATTACAATTGTGGAACACACAGACACACACACACAATATATATATATATATATATATAATGAATTTTTTTAAAGGGTTTTTAGTTTCTTTCTTGATTCCCCGAGTGTTTCAAAATTAATAACGGAATGGCTCATGTAGCAAACCAACAAAACCCCAAGAAAATTCTAGGAAGTTGCCTTTCTGTGCTTCACCCTAGCTTTTGTTAATCTCTTAAAATGAAAAACTAATTTCCACATTCATATATAATAACAGTATAAATTAGAATGTAAAATTTTTCATAAAACATGATTAAAAACTTAGGCCTAGCTCGGGCCCATTTAAATAGCCCGGCCCGGCCTGGCCAGAAAAAACCCGCGAGGCCTTAGGCCTAGACTTTGATTTTTCAGAAAAATCCCGGCCCATAAAATTGCATAAACACGTTAAAACCCAGCCCACCATGGCCCGAGCTAGTCAGTTTTGGGCAGAGCTAGGCCGGCCCGGCCCATTAGCTATCCCTAGATGTAGGTTTGCACATATAAAGCACTTCACTTTCCCTTATTGAACAATATGATATGTAGTGCACTTACTAGCTTGTCAATGTCCTTGTTCATGCCCACGTATATCACTACAAGGGTGTTGCCTTCAATTAGCATCAATTTGGTCATGGGACTACAATGGTGTCTTGAAGGGCAACGATTGGATCTTTTTGGCCAACTAGTTTCTTTCTGTTTGTGTGGGTTATATATGCTTCTTTACAATTTTACAAGAATTTGGAATTAGATCTTATTCTCATTCAGTTGGCGAATCCAAAATGAATAAAGATCCGAACTGAGGATTTGGGATGTTCTAAATTCGGCTTGGAGACTCAGGTCAAATCAGTTTTCAAATTTGACAAGAAATTCTCTAATCCCTTCAAGAAATTTTGTTGTTGCCACTTGAAATAAATAAATTTTTGGGCAATTTACCACCATATAATCATACCAAAGACGTATCAAAAAGAGGATAGACTATACTAGCTAATCTTCTGAAGTAGTAGTGTAGTACTGAAGGAGGATTCAAGCGATTTCAAGCTATTTTGTAATGGCGGAGCATGGAATATTAAATGAGTAGACTTTTCTTTATGTATGACCGTGGGTACTACCACATCTTCTTATTTTATCTAGATGGCAACAGAAGGATATGTAATGGTCGCTCTGGTTTGAGGCTAGCATAAGTTTCTCTTTTGATAACGCTCTAAGATTTTTTCTGGATGCGTTACGATATGATTGTAATAAACTCTATTGTGTTTTTCTAACCTGTGATAATAATCTTTATTCAAAAAAAATTAAAATAAAAAGAAAGAAAGAGGACAAACTACCAGAGATACGGAATAATCCTAGCATTTAGGGGCCTCGAAAGATTTTCATGTATTGTATATAAATAAATAAATAAATAAAGGATTTTTCATGTAATTTCTTAGCATCAATGTTTTCATCGGTATTTCACGTTGTCGGAGTCTGGGATGATTAAAAAAACTCATCCTTTTATTAGAGTAAGAGCTAGATCATGATAGCCCCTTCACCTTCACATAATGTGATAGCCCCCCTTTAAAATTAACACTTAAACATTATAGTCAAGCGGCGTTCTAGGGTTTGCCGAGCATAGAAGAGATTCGGCGACTCCTACGTGGCTCGGTGGTTCTCTAGCTTGCCTACGGCGCTTGCGTGCGTCAGTGGTGTTTTGGTGGATCGAGTGAGACGCAATTCTCATCACTTTCGATTCGAGGTTAGGCTGTTCATTGCTATTGTCGGGAAGATCTGGTGATTCCGTAGCTAGATTTCGAAGAAGCAAGGCTTAGGTCGTTGGTCGATCGGTCTAGATCTCAAATTGATGGTTTGGTGAATCCGAGTCTAGGAGTTTCTTAGCCTTGATCTGGGATTCTGGGTTGAAGTTTTTCAGATTGAAGTTGTTCAGGGGTTCTGCAAATCGCTGGTGGTGCGGATTTGCAAGTCTGATGCAATGGTGGATTGGCTGGCCGCCGGACCTAACGGTGGTGGAGGCAGCACAGCAACGGTATGTGATGTTGTTGCATGGGTGGAAAAGCCGGCCACCAGAGCTGTGGTCAAACGAGATGCCGCCAGAGGCCTTGACGGTGGTGGAGGCAAAGGAGCAGTGTGACTCTTCTTCACTGTTTGCTTGGGTTTGGGCATGGGTCTCTGGGCCTAGGCTCAAGTTTGGGCTGATGGGGCAGAGGAGTCTTCCTACTAAGCAAAACTTGGTTTGGGTTTGGGCCTACGGGCTTGGGCTCAGACTAAGGCAATCTGGACCCTAATGAATTAGGGTTTTGAGCCTGTGTGAGGTTGAATTAACTTCTATAAGTCTTCTATGACGTTTCTAGTATCTTGCTTGTACCACAATTGCGTGATTGGTAAGTGGGAACTAGTTGAATGATTTCTTTTCCGTAGGAGGCGAGGTTTTTTTCATTCTTGTATAGGCTCGCTTAAATGTGAGAGTCCCAGAAATTTTAATGATCTGCTCTAGCTTAGATAGTTTAGTTCGGATTTTCTTGCTGAGTTTTGCTTATGTAAGTTATGGTAGACTCTTGCCTATTGGCTGTTGATCTAATGAAATCAACTTCTATTTAAAAAAAAAAAAAAAAAAAAAAAGGAGCTAGATCGGAGTCATCGGACCAAAGTCCAAACAACAACGAAAGATTGAGGAAAGATAATTATAACTGCAAATTGCGCCGGACGACCCGTGTGATTTGCATTAATCTACGAAGCATCAATGAACTGTACATAAGGTAGTTTTTAATCTTCCGTTGACAAAGTAGGAATCTATTGGCATTTGGCTTCTCTGGTTAAACCTTAAACAGCTTCGTGTTTTTATTTGTTTCTATACACTAACACGCCTATCATTATATAACACACAGACTCAAGAGACTTCTCTTTGTATCTATCTTTTCATTCTCTCAATCTCTATATACAACTCTTCTCTGGTTTCTTATTTGCTATTTGCTTTCCCTGTCTCTCTGTTCTTCATTAAACTAATGCTCGAAACCAGACAAAGACTTGATTTAATTTGTGTATATGTATATGTTTCATTAGTATCATATCAGAGCTAGCTGCTGCGGCCATGTTACCCTTGATAATTCCCAACATATTTAATGTTTGAGAGGAAAGTCTTTTGCGTTGTGTGTAGGAATCAAATTGCCTTAGTTCACATTTTGGGAGAGTTGAAATTGTTTATAATCATCAATGATTGTGGCAAGATTTGAGACTTTTCTCTGGAATTATTCGGAATGATTAAGGAGAAGATTCCTTACGATTAACCCTTTGATCGATTGTCTGCAGGGTTGAACAAAGAATAAGGAGAATAAATGTGTGAAGTATTCAGTATTGTATTGCTTTCCGGGGCCAAATTCTTTTGGTGTTTTCTTCTCTTAATTATTCAATCCACATATTTAAGTGGTGGTGTTTAAAGTAGGTATAGGCACCCTTTAATAATCAAGGTAAAATACAACAAAGCTAAGAAAACTTTTGGATGATAGTTATATATTTTCTTCAAGACAGGAAGTTCTCCAAATCAACACATAACACCGTTTTTCTAGTTAGTAAAGCTGGGCAGTTCACTATACATCGGGTACAATTTTGTGGCCACTAAGTGAAAACACGTTGCATTTTCTTTTGGATTGCATAAGATAGAGGTCCGGATTAAGTCTTAGTAACGTAAAATATCTCTACGATGAGCTAGCAACACTAAAAATTCTCATAATCGGAGGCAAAACAGTAGTCATGAGGTTTTAAAACATCATCTTTCTAGTTACAAAAGTGCACGTATTCACAAACAGTGTTCTGAAATTCCCTCTGGGCGGGCACCTAGGCCTCACCTAGGCGCTAAAGCAGGACTACTATTGGCCTAAGATGAAAGACGATGTCACAGAGTACACCAAGACTTGTCTAATCTGCCAGCAAGACAAGATCGAGCGTCAGAAGGTTCCGGGGCTATTGGAACCATTGTCCATTTCAACTCGCCCGTGGGAAAGTGTCTCCCTTGACTTCATTACCAGCCTCTCTAAAGTGGGAGACTTATCAGGCATCCTTGTTGTGGTTGACATGTTTTCGAAGTATGCCACCTTTGTGACAACCCCAAAGTATTGCTCAGCAAAAGATACAACAAGCCTCTTCTTCAAGCATGTGGTGAAGTATTGGGGTGTGCCTCAGAACATTGTCAGCGATCGGGACACCAGGTTCACGGGAACATTCTGGACCGAGCTATTCAAGTTGCTTGGGTACGAGCTTAACATATCTTTGAGTTATCACCCGCAGACTGATGGACAAACCAAAAGATTCAACGAGATGTTGGAAGAATACTTGCTCCATTTCGTCCATACCAATCAGCAGAATTGGGCGCAATTGCTGGATGTTACACAATTTTGCTTCAACTCGAAGAAGAGATCATCCACCAACAAGAGTGCTTTTAAAATTGTCACTAGTCAACAACCTCTCTTGCCTCATACCGTGCAAGAAGTTTACAAAGGGGCGAATCTGCGTGCTTTCAACTTCACAAAAGAGTGGAAGACCAATGCTGAGATTACTCAAGCTTACCTAGAGAAAGCGGCATGGAGAATGAAGAAGTGGGCAGATCAAGGCCGCAAGTTCAAAGAGTTTAAAGCAGGAGACATGGTCCTTGTTAGGGCTGGCTGCGGCACGGTTGCCGACATTTTTGGGGTCAGCCGAATACCGACCGAAGATCTTCGGTTGGGTCAGAATTGAAACCCGTACCGTGCCAGAAGTTAGGTTACCAAAACCTGGGTTTACCGAGGTAAACAGTTGGTATTTTGGCACACCAATCGTCGGAGGTCGGTGAGGTCCGTGATGGTGGAGGTGAGTCACGGTGGTGACCGGAAGTGGGTGTCGGAGGAGAGAGAAAACAGATCTATCTCCTCTGTCCTCCATTAGACCAGGCAGAGAAGAGGAGCTGGGATATGAGAGAGAGGGAGAGCAGTGGGCGGAGGAGCCAAGAGAGGGGGGGCGGAGAAGAGGGGGATGGGGGGGGGGGGCGCAGTGGGTGGAGGAGATGACTAGATGAGAGAGACAGAGGAAAAGAGGAGCTGGATTCCACCATGAGGTTTGGGAGATTTGCAACTTGTACTCCTTGACAAGGTTACTTCATGAGTCCTTGTAGTTAATTAGAGAAAGAATATAAGATAGAATGGCAGAAGAATAGAAGTCAGAAACGAAGAGAGAGAGAGAGAGAGAGTCGTTTCTGGAAGAAGAAGAAGAAGAAGGAAGATCGAATAAGAGAGTGAGGGAGAGAGGAAGTCGTTTCTGGAAGGAATTAAACCATGTCGGTCGGTTCGGTAATACCGAACTTATGAAACATGATGTGCCACTGCTGAACCAACAATCTCACTTCGGTACGGCACTACCTGTACCGATCCACCAGCTACAGTCTTTGTCGGCGCCGACTCCACCGGTTCAGCTGGTATCCAGTCGATTGCGGCAAGTTCGGCAATTTGAGCCACCCCTAGTCCTTGTCAAGCTGCTTCTAAAACAACTCAGGTTCCTGTGCTCTAGAGACAAGCGATTATTCATAAAGTATGAATGACCACTCCCCATCATTTCTAAAGTGAGGAAGTGTTCCTACAAAGTCGACATTCCCACCTGGATGAGAGTTCACCCTGTCTTCCATGTCAGCAACCTCAAGCTGCACTAGCCAGACCCTGAAGATCAAGCACGCAACCAGCTTGTTCGAGAGCACGTCGATATCAGACCACCCAAGCCGAAAAAATTGGAGGAGATCCTTGTAGAGAGAATGATCAGAGTGTCAAAGCGCCTATGCCAGCAGTTTCTTGTCAAGTGGAAGGGTATCGGAGATGACGAAACTAGTTGGGAGAATGGTGAAACTCCGAAGAAGAAGTTCAAGCAGAAGATTGAAGACTTCAAGACCAAGACAGTCGTCGAGAGCACCAACAGCTTAAGTGAGGGAGAATGCTAGGGGCCGCACTTGTAATACCGTAAGCAACCTTGTCCAGGGTCATTAGTTAAGCCTTTGGTTGGTTGCTTATGTGCTATGAATGTTTTGGTAATTTGTGTAATTTATTTCATTTAGCATTTAGTCTCCTCGGCCAAGTGCATGTTTCTCACAGTCTTGGTTATTTAAGCCTGATATGCTCTTTAGGGAGGGTTTCCTAGTCAGCATAGTTTGGACCAGGGAACTAGTATAGGTAAGCACATGTACTTTTGCCTCCCTTACCGTCTTACCATCAATAAAAGATGAATTATTTAATTATATGTGTCCCGTGAGATTGCTCCTTGATCTTTTCTTTCGATTGTTCATTGTTTTTTGTGGTTGCCCAACGTTTATATAATTGTGTTTTTGCTTGCCGCTAGCACTATATATTTTAATATCGTGTGGCTTTCATTGTTCCTTACAAGGTACTCACTTAGCTGACTTGCTTGCTAGCAAGTGTCGCGTGGTCCCTCTTTGCGTATTGCAAAGCTTGGCCCGTGACACCTAGGCATGCCGGATTTAAAAAAAATGTTCAAAATATATTTTTTTATCAAATACTGAAAAACTGACTTTTTATTTTTCAGTACTCATTATATACTAACTTTCTCCTTATGTTTTCAATAAATTATTGTTTTTTGCTTTAATTAGATGCTTATAATTTATATGTTATATAATAAAATTTAAACTTGCAATATATATATATATATATATATATATATATATATGCCTAGACGCCCTCTTAATTCCTGCATAAGCAATTAGGCGCTAGGCTGCTTCCCACCGCCTCATCTACCGCTTAGCAACTTTTAGAACATTGGTTACAAGCTAGTATTTGTATACAAAGACGTTGCAACTTTCTAGCTACTAGCGCGTTGCACTTTATAAAGAGTTGTGTTGAACTCTAGGTGTTACATGCAGTAGAGTTCTGTTGAACCTTAATGCTAACTAATTAACTATGATGGTACTAGCTACAGCTCAAGTCGTTCCCCTCCTTTGTACCGGAAAACCCAAGTTTGTTATCCAAATACAACAACCCAGGTAAGATGAAGTATCAGTTCTTTTGAGAATTATCAGGACCCGAAATCAACAAAAAGCTAGGGTCAAGGTAATGAGTCAAGAACGTGTACATGAATTAATGAACATGCATGCTCATGCACTATATCATAATCAGAGACAAAGATCGATGCTTGTTTCTCTGTGCTCATGATATCCAAGATTCTTTTATCAAATTAAGCTCAATCAAGTATTTAGATCGTCAAGAACATTCTGTAAAAGCTTGATTCTACATCTACGTATAAGAGAATATCGGGTTATATTATATATAGGTAGACTCACTCGATCAGACTAATTAACCGTGATAATTGTTTTTCTCAAATTGTCGTTTAATGGGATCTTGACCAAATGTCTAAATTTGAGCTAAGATACTCCCACTCACTCCAATAAGAAATTTTTAATCTCATTTTACCCAATTTAAACATCAATTACAGTTATGCCCTCAATTTAATTAATAAACTACACTCCTTTCTCTCTCTCTCTCTCTCATTCATGGCGAAATCGAACCGCTCCGTCAGAACCAGTCTCGCCGGTGGACATGGCCTGAATCAGCATGAAGAACCCAAACACGTGGAATAGCAGCAGCCATCGACACCGGATTCAGGCGCAGTCCTCTCTCTACTTCGAGTTTAGGATCAGGTTTATTAACCAGATCTTCCAACCGGCGGCAGATGGTCGCCGCAATCAGATTCGGCCATCCCTCCTCTCACTCTCTCTCTCACCTTGAGGCAGGAGATCGTTGCTCTTGTCTCCACGGTGTGGTCGATGGTCTGGTCTAGCACTTCGACAACCCCGAAGCCTACAAGTACTTTGTCAAGAGCTGCCACATCATCATTGGGACGGTGACGTCAGCACCCTCCGCGAGGTCCAAGTCATCTCGGGGTTTCCGACCAACAGCAGCACGGAGAGGTTGGACGTGTTGGATGAGGAGAGCCATGTCATCAGCTTCAGCATGGTGGGCGATGACCATAGCCTGTCTTTTTTGTTTTTTTAGTCAGACCATAGGCCACACTGCCACAAGTTGTCTGGTATGGGAAAATATGCATAAAATGATGTTTTAATTCCAGTTATGCACTAGAATAACATTTGTTTGGTAGATTTTATAGATTTGTGACTGACTTTACTAATGATTAACTGATGTAATTGTTTTATTGGGGAAATAAACACTTTACTGATGGGCAATAAATCTTTTATTGGGGGGGGGCAATAATATTCTCCGGTGACCTGTGAGATCTCCGACGACCTTTGTAGGGACATCCGGAGAGGTTTCTGGCGACCAGTGACCGCAGTCCAGTGAAGTCTCCTATGACTTCTCTCTATAAGTGACAAAGAGAGAGAGGGCAAAATTATCTAAAAAAAAAAACAAAAAAAAACTTAATTGGGTATTAAGGTAAAACATATATAATTTATTGAATAAGTGGGAAATCTTATAAAATGTTTGAATAAGTAAAGTTAGTGCAACTCATATTTAGATAAATAGGCATTTTCCCTAGTTTAATTATGTACTGCATTATCCCATCTAGCATTGCAACATTTTTTTTTTTTGGTTAAAATATGATTGGAGAGAGTAGAGCCTCCCAACCTGATTTATTAAAAGAGCTGGATGATACAAACAGAAGAAGGGAGGACAACGCCCATACCCCTAGCCAAAAAACCGAAAAGCTATGCTATGCCCTAGTCAAACAATAGATGAAAAGCGACAAGAAAACTAAAGCTCAAATAAACCGAAAATTGGGAAGACCAAGTGAGTCTCGTCGACAAAGATCCAGAAGAAAAGGAGGAGCCTCATTCTACCACACCAAGCCTGACGATGACAAACCAACATTAGCAAGTTCATCTGCCACCTGATTTCCCTCTCTAAAAATATGAGAAGATTTAAATTGCATTTGCGAGATACGGTGCAAACAATTATCCCAAGCAACACGGAACCTTCATGGAACAAGATGGGGTGCACGAAGGAAATTAAGTACCATAGCTGAATCAACCTCAAGCCAAATGTGCTTCCACTCCCTAACCCAAGCAAGCTCAATTGCTTGAATAACCGCCATGATCTCCGCATCGACGGAACTAGGAATCTCAAGATTTGAAGCAAAAGAACTCATAAAAGAGCCCTGATAGTCCCTAAACACTCCACCGCAACTTGCTCTTCCCGAAACATGTTGCCATGCACTATCTGTATTAATCTTCACCCAACCCATAATTGGAGGAATCCAATTATCCTCAACAATTCTTGGAGTCTGACGAGTACGACAACTAATCCCAAAATTGCAACATTAATTCCTGACTCTTGTGTCTATAAATCTTCTTCGATCATCTTTCGTATATAATACAAGGTTAATTAGCATATCATTTTTTTCCAGAACAAAATCTTCTGACAACACGATCATCATCGATCTCCACCACAGTAATCATTAGGTTAATCATAACGATCAGCACATTCATCTCCTTTTACAAAGCATATTGTATATAAAAATAAAGAACAAAAGATTCCAATCAATTAAAATGAAAAAGAAAAACAAAGACAATCAAGATTGGCGACTATGCATTACTGTAATCCCCCGTCTTCTTCTTCTCTCCGCTCTCTCATTCTGCCCAATATTGCATTGCTTTTTGTTCTTTACCAACACAACCTTTAATTGTAGGTCCCCAACAGATAGACCCCAATAATTTGATTCACATGGTTGCATATATGGTCTACCTATATAAAACTAGTCCCTCTGCAAAATACATATCTGCATTATATATATATATATATATATATAATTGGCATGCAAATAATTATATATAAAAGAAGACTTTAGACATATTCTAGGAAGGAAGCTACAATTTGATGTCTGCAGAGTTGCATGGACAAACAAAAATGGTGCCTGTCGAGAAGTGTATGCATGGCCCCGACCTTTTTATATATACTTTGAATTGAATTGAATAAGCTTTGCCCTTTCCTTAAAATATACACACTCTATTATCAGCTTCAGATCCTTTTCCCCAAATGGGTATCTTATAAATAAAGTTTCTCAGTTTTTACCTCATAATTAGACTTGTAAGGAACAGTAACTGGTAATAGCTAAACGGAAGGACAGACAACATGGTTTTACATAAATATATATATATTTTTTGGGTTTTAAATTTCTTCCCCAACTCCTAGTACTGTCTTATTTTTCCCCAATGGACTATAACTAACTTTGAGTCTTTTTCATATGTACCATTCTGTTTCCCAAGGATTTTTTACCTTTACATGCATGTGTAGAGTAATTTTCTCTTAAGCAAGTATAACATGTATGTTAGTACAATTCGCTTCATGAAAAGAGATTTTAGAAACCATCACTTTATATACCTCATTGTATGTTCTCTTATCTCAAGTAAGATTTAACTCTAAGAAACCGACACTTGTATAATGAAGTACTTTATGTATAATAAAGTTATCGATTCTCCTGAAAAAGAAGAAGCAAGATTTACCTTTTGTATAAACGAGAAGATATTATGCAAAAGATTTACCTCCTCATGATCGGACCCATCTCAACCTTATCAATTTTTTCTTGTTTGAGTCAATTCTATCACCTTCAAAGCTACTAAAGTTCAACTAATTTGAATCTTGACGTACTAAAAAAACTAATTTGAATCTTGAGTTGTTATTGGTACTCGATTGCATAAAGTGTCTGTACTCTAAAGTTAATATGTTACAATTTATACATCAACGAAAAAGTGAAGAGAGTACGTGCACTAATTTTGATAGTGCTAATAACAATCTCTAAATTTACCACATGTAGGATAACTATCTAGCTCTTACCAGTTATCTAACATCTTTAGTTTCTGATGCCAATCGGAATATATATTGAAACAAAGTTTCAACTAGCAGTCAATAATCAAAATGAACATTCTCATACAACACATACTCAATTTCTTGATATATGTATATTACTGGTGGATTCAAGGGGTACTAATGAAATCAATCACCCATATTCAGTTAGTTATGTTCACTTATGAAACTATTCAGTAAAGTGTTCGATGAATTGTTTTGAACAAGCTAAACACAAAAACAACTAGACAAGCAATATGATTTTACGAGTAAAGTTAACGGTTCGCTCTAAAATAAAAAAAATAAAGTAAAATAAAATCTAATTCCTAGTGCTGACATGTGTGTACCCTACTCTATAGGTGCTTTCATATCCTAGAGCAAGATCATTTACCCTTTGTCTAGGCTCATAAAGGGAAGATGCTTTTGTGGGAATTTTCACCTCTCCCTCCTAAGGACCCATCTCAATCTCATCATTTTCCCTCTCCTAGCCAAGTCAATTCCATTATCTTTGTATGTACGTACTAGAGATCAAACTGAACTTTCTCTCCTTCCTCTTTTACTTTCTTCAAGTTTCATCATCTTTCTTGGGACCCCATACTCTGTTCCTCACAGAAGTAGTAAAGGGTGTTGGCCCACGTACGCTAAGGGTCTCACATAGCACACGGTATCCTCCTCTATTTCCTCTTCTACATTGTGGGTGGTATGTAATATGTATCAGATTGTACGGATTGGCAGGTTAGCTCTCACTGTTAACTAACCTAAAATATCCTCCACGTTCATTTTCTTCCTGAATTGAAATCTGGAAGTTTATTATTTCTCTTTCATATTATGTGTTTGAGATAATGTCTAGCTTAGCTTAGCTTAGCTAGCAAGTGCCACCGAGAAAGCAACCAGACAGGAATTCATGGCCTTTATTGGATTGGAAGTCATTTTTCATATGCTTCTTGACTTGTACTATAGCTCGCTAGCAGATGGACTTCTTTAATAAGGTGTTGGAACCCTGCCCCCCCTTCGCCTTAATTATTGTTATATCTCATTTCTTTAGTCTAATGATCATTTTTTGCTTGGGGCTGAATATGTGTTCATCAATGGAGAAGGGTCGACATGGGGCCAATGGGGCCGATCAACCCTAATGACCGTTTTCCCCTACTCCTATTATGATCGAGTCAAGTTTCACCCTAATGTTTCTCGGGTTATTCTTTAACAAATGAGTAAGATGTTCGATGAAATGTCTTAAGATAAATATGATATCAATTTTTTTTTATTACAACTAGAAATGACATATTTTTGGTTTATTAGTTTTTAATCTTTTAGATATGACACAGTAAAGTAAAGAAAGACAACCATAATTGCGTTTCGTCGGCCATATATTCTTAGAGGGGAGAGGAAGTGACTGAAAGGCTGTGAAAGTGAAAACATCTCATCTGTAGGAGACATTGATAGACGCCCATTCGAGAAAAAAGGTCACTCAAATTTTTGCACAAGAAAAAGAACATCTAGATCATTTTGTGTATATTTCAATGTGAAAGGGATCAGGACAGAAAGGGATGTATACACATATTAAAGTAAATAATATGGATCCCAGGAAACAAATTTTTCAGATATCTTATAGATTAGAGTCACCATCACCCTGGACTTCAGATTTGAAAAAAAGCTGAATACCATAGAGGCAATCATCCTGGTTCAAACTTGTATACATGGACACCCAATTTTATATATAATATAAATCCTTTTACTGTATGGCATGCTGGAGTGACATGACTCATAAGCCTAAAAAAGTAAAAAGCTGCAATACTTGAACATAGTAGTGATAGTACTCTCTATTCTGCTCCTCTTTTTACATACCCAGTAGTAGTACTTTAAGTTTTCCACCACACATTAAATTGAATGATTACAATTTTATCTAAAAGCAATTGAATTGATGAAGAAGAAAAATTGAATTTAGGAATTATGTAAAAGACAGTAGAAGACAATGTAATTACCAAGCCTTAATCTGTAATTCTAGCTACTGTATTGCATGCACAGTATGATGCTTGAACATAAGCTCCATCGGAAGAACATGATCACAATAAAAAGGCTGAGAGAAATTGAAGTTTTGGTATAATCGGACACATTTACAAAAAATCGAAGAAAAAGAAGAAGAATCCTATAGAAGCCACACACACCTTTACTAGTAATAACCAGAAGAAGCCTTTCCAAGCCCTCCTCTCACATTCATCAAACTGATAACCTTCTGGTGATGATTTGAAATTTCGGTCTCTCGAGTTAGCTAGCCGGAATAGCTAGAGCTGAAGTTGAAGCTAATTAAAGGGTCTGTCCAAAAGCTACAGCGAGTCTCTGAAGATCCTTTGTGTACATTTCTGAAGACGCTTGTAAGTTACTGGCCTGCTGATGATGATGAGGCCAACTTGTGGTGGCTGCACTAGTACTACTTGATCCATTGTTGGTCATGAAGTACTGTGTTTCTGGTTTGATTTCAGTACTGTTATACGGAGAGGATTGGTTTATATTCTGCATAGTGTTTGCTCCCATCAGAAATGGACTATGGAGATACTCAGACCATTTGTTAATCTCTTCTACGTCGTCGGATTTTACAGGCACTTCTGGCATGAGCCCCCAAGAGAAAGCGGCTGCAGTGCTGTCGAACCCGCCATTGTTACTGTAGCCGGCACTGGACTGGTCCCATGAGACAGTGGAAGAATTATCAGAGGGAAGACTAATGGAAGGCTTCACACGTGTGCCGAAAAGCGAGCCACTTGACATGGAGGGCAGAAGTGTTGGTGGTGTACTCATACTAGTACTGAACTCGGACACCATTTGAGGATCAGAGTTGGACCTGGAGTTTTGATTGAGGAAGCTGAAAGTTGGGTTTGGGTTTACTGCATTGAGCCCCATGGTATCTGAGGATGACCCGAAATTCGACTGGTGGTGATGCTGGAAAGAGAAATACCCCACAAAATCAGAAGGCCTGCAGTTGGTGGTGGTGGAGCCTTCATGTGAGGAACAGGCAGCTCTGTCTATGAAGAACTCTTGAGTGCTGTTTCTGTTGCTGATAACTTGACTGGAAGAAGAGACCTCAACTGGGTACCTGTGGTTTTCGGGTTGCTTCGAATTCGCTACGGCTTCAACCAGATTGAGTTCGTTGGATCCCACAGAGGCTTTTTGCTGCTCGTTGCTTTTGTAGTTTGTCGGAGACAGCTGGCTAATCTCTTTGCTGTGATCATTTTGTTCAGTTTCTGCTGAGATTGGTTTGTGAGTGTTGGGGTCAATGCCTCTTTGCCGCAGCTTCTTCTTAATGCAGGAATTCCATAGATTCTTGATCTCATTGTCGGTCCTTCCGGGTAATTGAGCCGCAATCTGAGACCACCTGTACGTTGTAGCATAAAACCTCATTTTCTTTAAAACCCAGAAGATGAATAAAAGCTCTTGAATAATTTTCAGAAAAAGAAAAGAGAAATGATCGATCAAATACCTGTTGCCCAGAACTGCGTGAAGCTCAATTATCAAATTCTCTTCTTGCTGTGAGAATGGACCTCTCTTCAAATCAGGCCTCAGGTAGTTTATCCACCTCAACCTGCAGCTCTTCCCACATCTTTGTAGGCCTGAAAATCATGTACACCGTCATACAGCATAATCATATGACACATAATTAGAGAAAGACTGTAACTTTTTGGTTTAGTCCTGTTGGAAGTGATGAACTTAATTTAGGGGTTGGAGTAGTACTAGTACTTGGTTATTTACCTGCAAGCTTGGGGACTGAGCTCCAACAGCCATGGCCATGCTTAGTGATGTAATTGAGAAGCTTCTCATCTTCTTCAGGAGACCAGAGGCCTTTCCTAAGCTTCTGCTTGTAGCAACAAGAATGCCTCCCCATGTGGAATCTCTGTCACTCAACTCCAAACCCACCTGTGCAAACAGCAATGCTGGCACAAACAGGAGGATTTCAGAGGCTTTGACACTGTTGTATTCTTTTGGAAGTGAAGTGTGGTGGAATTTCTGAAGAGAGAGACAGACGAAAAGAGAAGGAGAGATGAGAAGGAGGTTTAAGAAAATGAAATGGCAGCCTGGTAGGGAATCAAATTAATAGGGAGGGCGAAGTCTTAGTCTTGAGGGTGATTGGAGATTGTACGTTCTGAGTTTATTATTTCATTTTCTTGAGTCGGGTTCCTCTGCTTTCCTCCAACTAACTTGACTCATCGACGGTGGGGTCTATCGATATCGGACCGTCCAGATGCAGCGGGGGTGTACCTTGGTGATGGATAGACATGCATGGAACTAGAGCAGTAATGTGGAGATGGAGCTACAATTATTTGACTTTGATATGTCTTAATCTCACTGTCTAAGGTTTGAGGATTAAGAACTTGGTACATCTCTAGGGCATTTCTTGAAAGATGTATATAATCTATCCATGGGGAATTTGGAATTGACATAAATTCATTGTTGGAAATTAGAAGAGCGTGGAAGTTCGAAAAGTTTGCAGTGGGGATTATAAATGATCCAGTCCATTTCAAAAGATTGTCAAAAAATGGAAGATGTTGAAGCTTGAAGCTTGTATATATTGAGTATTAAGTAATACCAATTTCATCAAACTCTATCCTAATTGATGTTCTTAACGCAAAAGCAGCAATACCCATTTGGAAAAGGGAAGATTGCTGTGGCAGAGAAATACCCATGACTGGTAATTTTTGCTATTGTAGGATATACACCAACAAATGGTTAATAACTGAAGCTCTATGCATTCATTATTTGGAACTGTTTTCTGAAAGACAGTTTGAAATTAAATCAGGTGATTAAATTACTGAAAAGATTTGTGGTCATAGGGGTAGTCTGGTTACCGGTTAATAGAAGGGTGCATGTGAAGACAATTACCTCTATCTCAATCTACATTTTTCTACTAAGGGATTTTAACTCGCATCATATATTTTCTTTTATTGAAGTAAAATGTGTAGATAAAGTGTTTGACGAAATGCTTTAAAGAGATTAACGTAAAGCTCAACAAAGTAAGAAAAACGATCTATCATACGTGCTTCTATTTCTCGCCTTATCGGCCCAAATAAAAAAAAATTCATAGTTTCACACTTTCACTTCCACCCCTGAATCAGTTTGATAGTATTGTACTTTTGTTAAAAACATTAACCACTAACTTGTTATTGAAGAAAGAAAGTATATCTATCAAATGCTGAACTCCATTGGTACACTCCTTTATTGACAGGGTTGGATTCACATAGAGCCCAGCTTAGACACTTGTCTAGACTGGATTTTTGAGTTTACACTTATTTGGTGTAGGCAAGGTATGTGAAAATAGCAGAAATTAGGCAAAATCAAGGCAAAACAAGGTGAATTGGGGAAAAAATGACAGAAATTGGGCAAAAACATGGCAAAATCTTCATAATTGCCTCCAGAATCTATAGCTGCCCTCTAATTTTCCTATCTTCCCCTCCTGCGATTGTCTTGCCTTACCTGAAAAAAAAATTCTGGCTCCACCCCTGTTTATTGACCTACTTTTGTGCCATACACTTGGGATTATACAGCTCCCCTTTTTTCTCTCAGCTTTTTGGGTAATTTTCCCAAATCATGATTACTTTGAAAAGTTTCATAATTGATTGCAAGAACATAATGTATTTGAGAAATTGAGGTGTGTGTCTTACTTCCTTAGAAAATCATTCAAATTCTGCCAACTACTTCTTTGTTTTTGAGTTCTTTTTATTAATTGTCTACCCTTTTCATTTGATCTTCTGACTCCATGCAGAACAAGTTGTATGACTGTGCAAACGCTAAGTAAAGCTACGCAGATGAAAAGAAGTAATTGCTAAATAAAGGTATATTCTTTTCTATATAAATATGATAGTAATGACAATAGTATAGCTGTCCATAATTATTTTGTTGATTATGTATTTTGAAAGCTGAATGAAGACAAATTGATTGCATTATTAGAACTAAGTCAGTGGCTTGGTAAGTCTTAACAATTAATTGCATCAGATGAGCTCTCAAAATATCATCACTTCATTCATGACAACTTGGTTACACAATTCTGTATTACTTTGTGTATGTGGAAAAAACACAAGAACAACACCTTCTAACTTTTCTTCGGAATATGTCGTCAAAAAAAACTTTCTTTGGAATATATTGTGTCCAATAATGCAATTACGTTATTAAAGTGATCAAGCAGTCTTATACATTAGTAAGGGCCGATTAGCTTCATTTACATTATTGATTGCTTCTCAAATAAGTTAATATTGTTTATGCAATACTTATTATATGCTAGCCATAGCCAGTTAGCTTATTATACATTGTTGACTCATTCTCTAATAAACTTAAGCTTTTGAGACTAGTATTTGTATGTGGAGTACTTGATTCGACTCTTGAATTCCTCTTCTCTCCCCACGCACAGGCCTCTTTTACTTGTTTTCATTAAGAAAACCCTAGTGTTAGTGCAAACTGTTCTTGTGAAGTAAACAACTGTTTTTACATAAAGGGTTAAAAGAAAACGAATAAGCTTCTCCTTTATAGTTATGGATGAAGAAGTATTCTATGGAAGGCAAAGGGTAGAGTGATGTAGGACGAGATTTTAGCCAATTTCAACAAAAAATCTCGAAAAGAAAGCAGCGTCTTCACATTAAGAAGAATAATTTGAATATTAGAAATTGGTATTCAAATAGGCTTCTTAATGATGAAATTAATCATAAATTACTCTTCTGGATATATCGGGATTCTCGAGCAAAATCTTGATTAGGATTCCAAGCGTAATATTTTTTAGTATCTATGATTCTATTTCTGATTTTTATTTAATTAGGTTTAATTAGGTTTCCTAGTTTTAGTCTACAATAAATTGTTCTTTATGTTTTCTAGTTGTATTAGGTTCTTTATGGTTGTGCCCATAATTGCTAGTGGATTCTAACTCATCTCATATGCCTTTCGACGTTTGACGGAGCCTCTTACTATCGTGTTCACGCTTCCATATTTATCTTTTCATGCTTCTCTATGTTTCTTACTGCCTCTTCAATAAAGGACAAGAACCTGTGGATTATTAGCCGGATCTTTTGCATATTCAGATGGCACAATCATGAACTCAACACCATACATGAGTCTATCATTTGCATTTTGGCTTTCATAGACAACCTTAGGAGATTCTTCTTGACTCTCAAGGTTGCATTCTTAAATGACATCGGGTTCTGAATTATTTATTTCAAGATCCAAGACTTCATCATTACAAATAACCATGTCTTCATGAGCAATTTCATCTTTAACATCTTCTTGATCATCATGGATGATTTCTTGTGGAGCTTCTTCCATTAGAAAATTTTCTGGCTTTTCTTCAGATAAACTATTGATCTCAACGGGCAAAGAAAACTCTTTGGACTTTAACTTCTTCTCAAAAACTTTAAGAGGGTCATTCTTGATCGAAAAATCTCTAGGCAAAAATTTTTTCGCTAAGAAGACCTTTCATCTTCCGCCATGTCCGAATACGCTATTTTCTTTGTCTTTGACGAGAGCTCTGCAACTGATCCCACCAATAAGCAACATCTTTCTTCAGCTTCTAAGAAACCATCTTAGCTTGCTTGTGTTCTGGAATCTCCATGATCTCAAAGAATCTATCCACTTTAACCTGTCAATCCAGAAAATCCTCTGCGCTCATGTGACCAAAAAAGTAAGGAATATCAGCCTTAGTTATGAGAACCTCGGAATCATAATTAATATCACCTCCACCACCACGTGGAGCTCTAGCACGTTGTCCTTCCCCACCTCTGTTACAGTTGTTGTTGTTGTTTCTTCCTTCCAACAACCCACGAAATTCTGCAATTTAAGCGTTCATGGCTGCCATTTGAGCGTTCACGGCTGCGGTCATCTGTGCAATCATCTAAGCGGTAAGGGCATCCAAATCCGCTCTTGTAACTGGGGTAGTACGTTCGTCACCCATGGATAATCAAGGTAAATAAGAGAGACAGGAAAGACCTACTCTGATACCACCTGACACAGTCAGAAGTAACCTAGGTTTACAAGCAATAAACCCTTAAAAGATAAATCTGGAATCCACCAGAGAACTTGAGAAAAATCTCTCATTTTATTAAATTTGATTTGATAAAATGATCTTAATACATTGCATGATGGTAGGGGTCATCATTTGGCCCGCGGCCCTAAAAGCCCATGGGCACCCTCCCGGCCCAGTGGGCAAAAGCCCGGCCCGGCCCGCAGAAAAGCCCACCTCGGCCCTGCCCATTGGGCACGAGGCAGGGCTAGGGCGGAGGGTTCAAAGCCCAGGCCAGGCCCGCCGCCCGGCCCGTTATATGCCCATTAAAGCCCGCCCGGCTCGGCCTTATAAGCCTGCCCGAAAGCCTATTCAAATTTTGTATTAATATATTTTTATGTAGTTATATTGAACTAATTATTGCATTAGGCCATATGTTTTTTTAATTTTGTATTTTATTTTGTTCGATAATTAACATATCATCATTTTTTCATAGGTTTTTGTATTTTTTTAACAAAATAATATGACATATAAATATAATGGGCTAGGCCCTGCCCACCCAAAAAAGCCCGGCCCGGCCCGGCCCTAAAAAGCTCGAAAGGCCCTGGGCCCATGGGCGGCCCTGGGCCTTGATTTTTAAGAGAAGCCCGGCCCGAGCCCATTAATTTTGGGCAGGGCTGCCCATTGACGACCCCTACATGATGGTGCTTTATCTAATCATAATCATAATTAAACAATAAATCCTAAAGAATCCAAATTAAAAAGGAAAATAAAAACCTAAATAAAAAGAATCCTAAAACAAATGTAAAACTAGCCTTAAAGATATTAAATCTCGAATCAGATAATTAAAACAATATATTTTGGTCTAAATATATTAGGGCTCACTAAAGTGAGTCTTGAAGATCTCGTCATTCACATTCCAGAAAGGTATCATGCGTTTCAAACAGACATTCTAACCAAAATTTACTCCAATTTGATTCACAATCCAGACCCTGACTTTTCCCACGAAAAACCTGAAAAGTTCAAAACCAAATTTTCTTGGATATTGCAGCGGCTAGTAACCTCATTATGCGTGAATTTCCTATTTTTCAATCACTCTTCTTGATTCCACGCCGCTTCTTTATTTTTTTAATTTTTCGGCTAAACCAAGCCCATTCTTGTCCTACATCATAGAGTATGCATGGGATACAAACATCCAAACTAGTAAATGTCTTCCCCATATAAATAAACAATTATTTCTCCTTAACTAAACACATTCCTCTTGATCAAGATGAAGATGATAAGAATAATAATAATAACTTTCCGTAATAGCCTGTCCACTTGCCCTTTGTATTATGAAGCTTCCCTTGACATTAGCAATGTCTCAATTCAGACATCCCTCTGTGTTTATATTTGAAGTATTAATTAATTAAAACCAGACCCCATAAGAAGATGCTTGTAATCTCCATGCCTCATCATGAACCCTATGAGCTGTTCTATGAATAAGTCAACTATGGTTACATGTTTATTCCCCTCGTTCTTTTTGCTTATCCCAAATCACATATTTAATCATCTGTCGGCTTAAGCTTTGCTGTCATTTCTGGGTTTTTCACCTTTCTTTAATCCACTCTCTGCATATAGAAAATTGGTTAATATGGGGTTTACTTCTTAGTTTAATACTAGCTCTTCTTCTTTTTATCTTTTTGACCCTGTTATCTAGGGAATGAATGAATCTCTGTCCTCTGTCTTCAAATGATTGGAAGGTTTTAAAGAATTCATTTCATTTTCTTTTTCTTCTTCTTCTTCTTCATTTACCTTGGTCTGCATTGAAATGTAATTTACCTGCGGAATATTCTAGTTCTTGGTCCATTACTCCATCTAGTACCCTAAAGCCTCAAGAACCACACAAAGGGAGGGCTTTAGCTTGATTCATGTTGATGTTAATCAAGATAATGTTTGCATTGTAGTACTGTTCAAGGGTCATCAATTAAGGACAAGAGAGGTGCATAAGGGGTTGCCCTCTTAAACACTTTAGTAATCATGGCCAGACAAAGGATGGGACAGATCTAATCCAAAATCACTACTTGAAATTAATGTACATTAGTATATTACAACTATCTGAGCTGGACTAGCTAGAAAATATATCTACTTGAGAACTTACAATGCATGTAAGAGGCAATATATTGGTCCCAAAAAGTTATTCACTTTCAAGAACAACACATCAAAAATGAAATTGCCTAGAAATAGGGTTGTGGGTCTTTTGTTAATCAGCATATATGTAATATCAGTCTCTGCAGGCCCATGCCCTTTTATTAATTACCTAGTTTGATTATTAAGTGGTCCACTGTACCATTTGAGAAGAAGAAAGATTAATCTGTAAGACTCATAAAGAGTCTTGCAGCTTTGCATTAGAATCATCCATACAATGAAAAAAGTAACCCTACTCTTCTCTCTAATTTAAGCTCCAGCAGACCTAGCTAGAGAAAGTGATTGACAACGTTAACACACATGTATTTAGTTCTGTTCTCTGGTTATTTCCTTCATTCTATAAAGATAAAAGCTTTTGCATCAGTTGATTTGTGTGAGCTCACTTTACAGAAAAAATTTCCACTCAGGTTCTCTCAGAGTTGGGGTTCACATATTCTTCTGTGGAAAGAAGAAAGTCTTATCAGAACTTAATTAGTTCTCTGTATCTTAGGCAAAGTGTGAGCTATCATCATGTGGGAGGTTTTTGATAAACTATTATTAGCACTACTTTAAATGCATTCATCATTTAAGCAAGTGTAAATCACAACATCTTAAGTAAAGAAAAAGGCACGATACAACAGGCCGAATTTGATTGGAAATTTGTAAAATGAAATTCATGGAGAGAGAGATTTGGGGAAGATCATAATGAAAAAAGTTATTGAGATGGAGGGAGACATAATCCATATGCCCTTGAAAAATGGAGATGCCCCTCTTTTGCACTATCCCTTAAAGCCATCTTTTCATAAGCTAATTCATTCTAAAACCGACAACTAATTGACTGCAAAGAGAAACCTTTTACTCAGTTTAACAGAATGACACTCACTGCTAAGTAAGTTCTTTAAACTACAGATATTTATGTCAGACTAACCATTCAAATCACGATAATTAGGATTATGACTGCGATGACAGCAGCCTAATACCAGTTTGGATTTAGGGGATTTTTTTTGCTGGTTTTTTGTATGCTTATGCATGTTCTCTTATAATTAAGATTATGAATGAGATAACCCTTTAGTGCTTTGCCCCAAGTTTATGGCTAAGAAGTGCTTAGGAAACTTGTGAAGGAAAAGAATTTGTGGGAAACACACCACATTGTGTTGCTGGAGAGATGAATCTGGTAGAGCCTAGAAAGGTTACATATGAGATGACCTTAATGTATCTACTCAATTGGCCCATTAGACCTAGTTGGAAACATAAGCACATGGCTTTCTCATGAGATTTAGTTAAATCACAACTAAAACTTAATTATCTTGTCACACAGTGATGATTATGATAGAAACATGAGCATCAGTATCATGAGCCCTGACGTTTGCTTAATTCCCATATCTAGAAGCTTAAGATCTCGATCACAATCATTATAAGTAAAAACTCTACCGTTGATTCCCCATTAGCAACACATAATGATGTAGGAAAGAGTTGATTAGTGTCAAATTGTGTAAGTTGCAGGGGTAATTGACTTTAATTCAATATGAAGGCAACATTATAAGCAAACTGTTTGAAGCCATTAAATTAACCCCATCAATTATCAAAAAGCTTGTCTGGTTGAATTGCTCACTTTGTACCCCATCCTTGCATAATTACACATTTGCTTTTGCTTTCTAGTGGGAAATGATAGTCAACTTTCTCGCCCTCGTTTACATCATTACTTCTAATTTGGGAGAGAGCTTATGCCCTTAAACCAACTGTTGGAGATTCTAATAGGAATTATGCTTTCAGAAAATTGAGTCTCAATCAGTGTGTGCTTTTGAGAACTGGTGTTTCAGTCTCATTGGTGCTTTGCCTAAACAGATTTTGATTATAGGTGTCTAATCAATATCATAACCAACAAAAAAAGTGAACTGAGGTCCATGACATGCAGACACTTCAGTATCTAATCCATCTCAGACCAAGGCCCTATTCGTAAATCCATCTATCTCTTTCTCCGCCTCATTCTCAACCACAACAACTATTCAAACCTCAACGAATGGCAATTATTTTACAAGTGCATTGTGCATCAACTTGGTATCAGTAGAGAAGTAAAACCTTCTGAAACAGATTCAGGACTGTTTGAATCTAGCTAATTATCCAAACATATGTAGTTAGTCTTTGTCAAAAAACAGAAAAAAGAAAAAAAAACTGTAGTTAGCCTTACAAGATTGCAAACTTCTAAGTTGAGAGATCAAATAATGTGGAAACCTATCGGACCCTATTTCAGTCTTCAAACACAATACTCCTACTGAAAATCTGTCAAAGCCAGATGAAAACAGAAAGGCCTAACCCAATTCACAACCATCTTTGGACCTGCCTAAGTTCTAAATGCTACACTCATCTTCCCTTTTTTTTTTTTTTTTTTGGTTACACACTCATCTTCCCTTTTTGGAATGAAGAAAAGCCTAAAAGCTATCAAGCTTGCCATCTACAGGCCCATGAATAGCATAAAGAATACTCATCCTCATGAAACTCTTCATAAAATATGCGCTTGTTGCTTCAGCAAGAAGGATAGAGAAGTCTGTTCATTTTTCTTTGTTATGGCACCAACATGGTGGGTTCAGCTGTCAGCCGGTGACTCACATGCTTTACTACTTTTTCCTCTCCGTTTCTTTTACTTTCTTTTGTTTATGAAGGTAACTTTTTGTTAACCTTCATAGGGTTTGATAAAACAAATTATGATTACAGTACCTCACCTAGTATCTTTCTTACAATCTACCACCCTGGCATTCCTTCAAAATCTTTCTTTCAAACTTAAAATTTGGAAAAACAAACCTAAAACTCAACTCCACATATCTTTTCCCCAAACTTTCCTCAAGGTTGATACTTCTCTGACAGGTTAGATGAATAGGGATTCCTACCTCAACTTGCAGTAGTGGCTGTTGATTCAAAATTAAACCGGCTTATGGATGTTGTTGAATAAACTCCAATTGTACGTTGAGAAGGTTACTATTCTAATTGTTGAAAAAACTATTGCTTGTTTAAGTATAATGTATTTGAGAGAGATTGATGAGAGAGATGTGTTCTTATTATTGAGAATATGAGCCCTATATATAGGGATTACAAAGTGCTAGTTCTAATGTTACAAGGAATACCAATCCGTGTAGGATTGAGAAATCTAGAACCTTCTCTCCTATTCCTATTCCTAGTTTGATAAGGCACACTAAACTTGATTTTCCTTCAACACTCCCCCTTGTGCCGCTCAAACTTGGTGGTGACGCTTCATCCGTTGCCTCGTTAAAAACCTTGCCAGGTAACAAAAACCCTGTGGGACAAAAATAATCCTGGTCGAAGGACAAAAAGAGCACAACACGTCCTTCACTCTTCGAGATCGAACATGTAGACATCATAACTCCCCCTGATGTCGATATCTCCCCCTGATTGCTACAATCGTGGGAGTTCGGATAACTTTCTCAATCCGATACTCTTCACATGTTTCTCGAAGGTGGATTTAGGTAACGACTTAGTGAATAAGTCCGCTACATTATCCTCTGATCGGATTTGATTCACTTCAATCTTTAGAAGTGATTGTTGTTGCTGATTATAAAAGAACTTAGGCGATATATGTTTGGTGTTGTTGCCTTTGATGAAACCTAACTTCATTTGTTCAATACAAGCTGCATTATCCTCATAAATGCATGTAGGTTCATCTGTGGTAGACTTCAAACCACAACTTCCTTGAATGTGTCGAATTACAGACCTTAGCCATACACATTCACGTACAGCTTCATGTAGAGCAATAATCTCTGCATGATTTGAGGAAGTAGCAACAAGGGTCTGTTTCGTAGACCTCCAAGATATCGCAGTGCTTCCCATGGTAAAGACATAACCTGTTTGGGAGCGACCTTTGTGAGGGTCAGAGAGGTACCCTGCATCAGCAAAACCCATCAAGACATCATTGTCGTTTTGATGGAGGGAGATAGGAGGACGCCGGCCACCATGACAGGCGGCGGCGCCGGCGCCGGCAACATGGCCGGCGGCCATTCCATGGAAGGGGGCGTTTTGCCTTTTGGGGTCCGATCCCAATTTTCCGTCATTCCTTTTCTCTCTGTAGGGATAGAATAGGCCCATATCAATCGTACCTCTTAGGTATCGAAAGATGGTCTTTACACCAATCCAATGGCGGCGTGTTGGCGCAGAGCTGTGTCGAGCTAACAAGTTCACTGCGAATGAGATATCCGGTCTTGTGCATTGAGCTAAGTACAATAATGAGCCTATTGCACTTAAATAGGGCACTTCGGCCTCTAGGGGTTCTTCGTCCTCATCCCTTGGACGAAACGGATCTTTTCCGGGCTCAAGACTACGGCCGATCATGGGAGTACTCGCAGGCTTTGCTTTATCTTCATTAAAGCGCCTTAGAATTTTCTGAGTATATGCAGACTGATGGATCAAAATCCCATCACTACGGTGCTCGAGTTCTAAACCGAGACAAAACCGTGTTTTCCCAAGATCTTTCATCTCAAATTCGGATTTCAAGTAATTAGCAGTTTCCTTTAACTCATCTAGAGTTCCAATTAGGTTCATGTCATCGACATAAACTGCTACGATTGCAAATCCGGAACTTGTTCTTTTAATGAACACGCATGGGCATATTTCATTGTTAATATATCCCTTCCCAATCAAGTAGTCACTTAGACGGTTATACCACATCCGTCCAGATTGTTTTAATCCATATAGTGAGCGTTTTAATCTTATTGAAAACGCGCTCCGTGGTTTAGAGACACTTGATTTGGGTAATTGAAGTCCATCTGGAACCTTCATATATATCTCTGAATCTAGATCCCCATAGAGATATGTTGTAACCACATCCATAAGCTGCATGTCAAGTTTTTCGGAAACTACCAAATTGACAAGGTAGCGGAACGTTATAACGTCCATTACGGGAGAATATGTCTCCTCGTAGTCGATTCCAGGGCGTTGTGAGAAACCTTGCGCCACAAGGCGGGCTTTATATCTTACCACCTCATTTTTCTCATTACGCTTTCTAACAAAGACCCATTTATGGCCAACAGGTTTTACACTTGGGGGTGTCTGCGTTACAGGCCCAAATACCTGTCTCTTTGTTAGTGAATCCAATTCAACCTGGATCGCATCTTTCCATTTAGGCCAATCTGCTCTTCGTTGACATTCTTCAACAGAGCGAGGTTCGATATCATCATATTCTATAATCCCTTTCGCAATATGATATGCAAATGCATCATCAATTGCCATAGAATTTCTATCCATCATCTCATGTACACTAGTGTAATTTATGGAGATCTCTCTATTCTCTGGAGTTGGTTCTGACATTGGAGCGTCCCCCAATGATAACCATAATCCGGAATATTCTCATGAGATGGATTATTTATATCGATGATTAATGGATTATTTTGTGCCAAACTCGCTTTCTTTCTTGGGCGAGAATCCATCGAACCTATAGGCCTCCCGCGCTTCCTGGCAGGAGCCATGGGCCTAGCCACAACGTCACCATCACTGTGAGAGGGGACGTTGGCGCCATGCTCAAATCCTCTTGAGTTAGCGTCATGTCCTCTAGTTTTAGGGACATCAATCCTTGCAGGCACGTTTGCAGCAGGTATGTGTGATCTCGTCACTTTAGCGATATCAGAAAACGCATCAGGCATCGAATCTGCTACGTTCTGAAGATCGAGAATTCTCCGCACTTCAATTTCGGACTGTGCGGTTCGAGGATCAAGATGAGACAGAGTGGGGACAGACCACGACAATTCCGGTCGTTCCTGTTGAACATTGGTGTTCCTATCTCCCCCTAACGATGGGAAGACTGTCACATCGAAGTGACAATCCGCAAATCTTGCGGTAAAGAGATCGCCTGTCAAGGGTTCTATGTAGCGGATAATCGTTGGAGAATCATAACCAACGTAAACGCCTAATCGTCGTTGAGGACCCATTTTGGTGCGCTGTGGAGGCGCAATTGGCACATAAACTGCGCACCCAAATATGCGTAAGTGTGAGACATTGGGCTCATACCCAGTCACCATCTGGGACGCAGAAAAGGGTTGAGTGGCAGTAGGCCTCAGACGAATAAGCACAGCTGCATGCAATATTGCATAGCCCCAAGCAGAAATAGGGAGATTGGTGCGCATTACCAATGCCCTAGCGACCATTTGTAGTCGTTTAATGGCGGCTTCTGCGAGACCATTTTGGGTGTGAACATGAGGAACAGGATGTTCAACATCAATCCCAATGGACATGCAATAATCATCAAAAGTCTTTGATGTAAACTCTCCAGCATTATCTAATCTTATAGACTTAATAGGATGATCAGGGTGGTGAGCCCTTAACTTAATTATTTGTGCTAGGAGTTTAGCAAATGCAGCGTTCCGTGTGGACAATAGCATGACATGTGACCAGCGTGTCGATGCATCAACCAATACCATAAAATATTGAAATGGTCCGCATGATGGTTGAATAGGTCCACAAATATCACCTTGGATTCTTTGCAAGAATGGTATATTTTCTTTGGTGTCCTTTGCATAGGATGGTCTCGATCCTAACTTTGCTAAAGAGCAGGCTTTGCAGAACGAATGATGGGCTTTATAAACAACCAATGAGGATTTTGGTTGAGCCACAAAGGCACAAGTGACTTTAGAAGTAAAAGTTGGAGACAAAGGAGCCTTGGTGGCGTCAATGCCACCCTGAGGCCGCAGGGGGAAGGCGGCGCAGGCCAAGGATGGCCGGATATGGGGGTGAACGGCGCCGTGAGGCGCAGGGGCTCCTTCGGTGTCCAAAAACCGAGTTTTACTTCTTTTCGTTCTGAAAAAGGGATGTCCGTGTGAAGTCTTTAATATACGGATCATCATGTCACGACCTGGGTGTCCCAAACGGTCGTGCCAAAGCCTATATGTGTCGGAATCCCATAAATCATCTCTCATGACATGGTTGGATTCAATGAATCGAATAGTGGTTGCATACAACCCACTAGAGCGACACATAAGTTTCTCTAATACTCGGTTATTTCCGTAGTCATTAGAGGTGATGCAAAGGAACTCTTGTCCATTCTCACAATGCGTTTCCGCATGAAAACCATTGGCTCTTACATCTTGTAAGTAATAAAGTTCGAGAAGTATGTCCATGACATGAGATAAAATAAATCGATACTTTATTAATAATAGCCAATGATTACATCAAAGTTTCTTGACCAAAATCTAATCCAATATAAAAATCAAACCGTAGATAAATCGTAGTCACTCAATCCTTTCGGTAATTTCAATTTAGTTGTGACCAGGTAAGGTAAGGCGAGATTTTGGTGGAGCGTTGCTCACTTTTAAAACCGTTCTCTCAGATCAAACCTTGCCTAGACATCACAAGTACTCTTGAGTACGCCTAGATGGAAAGAGTTAATACAATAAGTCATTTTATTGATTTAAGGCATAATAGCCATTACATAATTCTTGGAAAAATAAAAGACTATAAAAAAATCTGCGGCATTTTGTCTTCATCGCCAGATTTAAAGTCTTTGTGAACTCGAAGTCTTGATCACCATGATGCGACGACCTCCGTAGGTACATTGCAAATTCAGGTCCATTGATCAGACGTTCCATATCAGAAATAGACACCATAAAGAGGATTCTCCCTTGATTGAGGCGCATTGGCGCAATATGCATAGTCCTTAGGACTGGTGGCGTTGGAAAGTGGTGCCCATGGCCAACGTTGGCTCCATGGTTTCCAACCCTATTTCCCTCAAAATCACGCCTCCTACGGTCGTGTGATTGTCGCCTTGAGCGATTACCTTCTTGAGCATTTCGATCGTATGGATCATGACGTCGATGGTGACTTTCTCTATCCATAGGACGATGCTCTTGATGGCTCTCTTGAAGCCTATCAAATTCTCTTTGCACAAGTTCATTGCCATGTCTTTCAGCAGTGGCCATAGCTTCAATAAGCTGTTGGAAACTTGTGATCCGTCTTGCATTTACATGAGTCCGGAATAAGTCAGAGGACCTCATAGCATAGACGGGGAAGGTATTGAGGGTTTTCTCAATCAATTGGTCTTCTGTGATTGTTTTTCCACAGAGACGCATCATTGCTCTGATGCTGAGAGCTTCCGAATAAAATTGCATGACAGTGTCAAATTTAGAGAAGCGAAGATCTTTCCATTCTGCTTCTGTATTCGGAAGTATGGAGTCACGAACATTGCCATATCGTTCGCGAAGCACATGCCAAAGCTTTATGGCGCTTTCCTCATTTATGAACTCAAACTGTAGGTCACTATCCATGTGACGTTTCATGAAGGCAAGTGCCTTGGAATTATCTTTCTCAGTCTGAGGGTCTGGAGCTGTTTCAATAGGACAAAGCTCTTGGATTGTATGCAATAAATCACGGGCAATAAGGTGGATCTCGACACCAGTGACCCAAATTAAGTACCTTTTGCCTGCATAATCCAATGGAACAAAATCGAGTTTGTTCATGTTTGACATCCTGAAAGATGAAACAAGAACAAGTTAGTTTCGGAGTCAATGCTTCCACGAAAACTAATATAAATAAGATTTCCGAGCTATGCTACCAAGAAATCTATTTCCAAGAATAATTGGATTAGACCGAAACAATGATGTTTGTATGGTCAAAATGGATGCTCACGAACGCTCTTAGTCCGTAGCATACGAACGCTCTTAGTTCGTTAAATCGATGCTTACGGACGCTCTTAGTCCGAAGTCTTACGAACGCTCTTAGTTCGTTAATTGCGTGAATCCCCACGATTCCGCTTTTCAATGATCGAACCCACGTTATAAGAAAGGTGGGATGTAGAAGAAGGGAGGTTTTCAAGTCCCCGAGAAAAGAAGAAGTAATATAAATTCCGAATTATAGGAACTTCAAAACTTACTCTTTTGAATACTTACTTGGTGAAAATTCGGAGCAGATTCTGTTCTGAACAGCTTGTACCTCGATTGGTGTACAGATCTCAATATGACTCCGATAAGGCTGAAATTCGGAGGTTAGATGGAAGAGACAGAGACGAACAACTTTGATGAAGAAAGTTTTTCGATCTGAGCTTCCGAACTAGACGTTTCGAGGCTTGCAAGAAGACGGACGTGCACAGGAACGGAAAAAAGATGCAGTGGGTGTGCGTTGGCTTGTTTGCGCAGCAGGGATGCTTCGGTGGCAGCAGGCTGGAACGTAGGGCTGCAGGAAGGGGGCAGCAGGGGCTGCTGTGCAAGGTTGCAAGCACACGGGAGCTCGGGCTGCAGCGAAGGCTCGGCTAGCTCGGGCTAGGGGCTGCTTTGTGAATGAGTTTTGGTTTTCTGTTTTGTGGTTAGAGTCGTGCTGATAACGTGTTTAAGTATAATGTATTTGAGAGAGATTGATGAGAGAGATGTGTTCTTATTATTGAGAATAGGAGCCCTATATATAGGGATTACAAAGTGCTAGTTCTAATGTTACAAGGAATACCAATCCGTGTAGGATTGGGAAATCTAGAACCTTCTCTCCTATTCCTATTCCTAGTTTGATAAGGCACACTAAACTTGATTTTCCTTCAACATTGCTCTATTTGTTGTAGAGCAAGCCATTATTCCAATAGTACAAGAGATAGGACAGAATATTCCAAGCCCAGTTGCAAGTTCAGTTCTAACAAATTCTCCGAGTAATGTTAATGTCAATATTTTCACTAGTAGTAGTTTTGAGATTCTTGCTCAGATGCAGCAATGTGAGAGCATTGTTGCAGATGAGCAAGACACAGTTAGAAAGCGCAATGACACTTTGCTTGGCACAAATAATATAAATTCTGCTTTGGTAGAATCTAGTGGTTATTGAGCTAAAATCTATTAGGTGATTTGGAAAATGAAGAGTCCCTTGGTCATATGCTCAGGTTGAGAAGTCCTTTGTGTTCCTGGTTTGATGAAGGTGAAGCAATTCTGGAATATGAGAATCCTTTTAAGTCTCAAAATAATAAATTGAAGACCAAAAGATATTCATGAGATCCTTAACCCCTAACCAGAATCAGACGCTCGTTACGCCTCTTGATTTTTGAGTCAATTAGTTTTTTTTTTTTTTTGTTATTATTATTTTTATGAAAAGAGGTGTACAAATAGTAACCAAATGTTACACGGAGTTAAAAACAGTCTGGAAATAAGCCCCTATGTAGTAACAAAGACTCCAGCTCTTAAGATCCACATATACAGGATAATAAGTGGGGTAAGCCCGCCACGTCCATACTAAAAAATAACGACACACCCCACTATTGACCCGCATACAAAAAACTAAAAATAAAGAAAGAAAACCTAAACACAGTGTGCTAGGCTCATCCTGTTACTTCAAGCCCAACAACAAAGGGTAAATGAAAAAAAAAAAAAATAAGGAGATCAAGCTCCCACTCTTGATTCCAACAAAACAAAATAAACAAAAAACTTAAATAAACAAATCTATTGGGTTTCCAAGCCCAATAGCCCATCCGAAAACAGAGGCCCAGAAGCCCAGAATCCATTGGAAGCCCTAGTGTCACGATCATGCAGCAGAATATGCTCGTGAGGCACCAAGGTTCCTCTAAACTAAGGCCAGCCTATCATCCTTCCTTCCATAAGGCTCCAATTTCCTTTTCTTCGTGTGCTTCTCTTATCTATTAGACCATTCACATGTCATCCCCTTACTTATAGGGTTTAACCAACGAAAGCTACTCACACTGGAGTCTCATGCCTTATGATTTATTGATTTCTTCCTTGTGTCAGGGTCATCTTCTAAAGACACTCATCCAATCGACTCCATGTCATCTTAGCGTGTGTCAGCCTATTACTAACCCACGTGCATCTCACACATAGATAGCAAGTGGCATGACATCACGCCAAGACCTAGTTAACCTTTACATTCCCTCATTGGGCCATTCCTTAGTAGTTTGCACATCTCATTAGCCTTGTAGACATCACCTGCACGGCTCACTCGGCTCATGGGCAATACTTGCCCGCAACTCAATCCTAGAGCGTCTTCCTAATAAGTGATCTTGGCCTTACGGCCTTACCTTTTCACCGAGGTTAGCATTGTTATCGGTTTGATGTTTGTCATGCCTCTAAGTCCTGCTCTCGCCCGTAGACCAATCCTCAAGCATGCACGTCATCCTGCCTGTTGTCACGTCGCTTGAGTGAGCAACTCATTCTTGATGCCCCCCTTTAGCTTCCTTTGCTTTAGCACGGTGTCACTTGTCCTGTGCTTGCTGGCACAACTTTCCTTTGGGCAAGGTTCACTCATACCCTTGTCGCTTACTCCATGGCCAATGACTACCATGAGGTCTAGACATATCTTCCGTAAGTCTATATGTTTGTCTAAAGCAGTCGCTAGCATAAGGACTGCCCACATATGAACCTCGCCTTCAATGCTGACCCGCAATACCAGCTTTTAAAGCTGATACTGTCCATGAGACTTCCTGACTCATTGAAACGTATGCCGTCCCTTTTTGATGATATATGCCCAGCTCCTAGGTCGTAGGCCCTAACGGGTGCCTAGGAGAAGCTCACTTAGTGCCCCATGAAGACTAGCACTGGGGGTGATGAAGAGCTAGACACTATGTATCCACCTATAGAACATATCGAGATTAAATAGCCAAGGTGAGAGGAGACATCAAAATATATGAAGCAAATAATAATCCATAACTAATTCATATGAATTCCAAATGACATGCTATCAAGTGCATTGAAATCGTCTCGAGGTCCTTGACATTTCTCACGTTTTGAGTTTTGCCAAATTCCAAGCCAAGGTACCTCAAACTAGAAAATCACAAAGTTCCATGTAATTAAGACAATGCCACTCTACCTTCATTTAGCTCCAAGCTTGCCATTAGTTCCCAATGCTTGCCCCTCTTGGACATCTCCTTCATAAAGTGTTACAATGGCACTACTCTGAAGTGCAACTCATGACACCTAGTCATCCATACACTAGCAACATCGCCAACATCAGCAACCTTGCCCGCGCCAGCATCTATGCAGCCAATTTCACCCCCAGCACCAAACAAAGCCTCTACTGCCAGGATCAATAAACCAAGACCAAATCTGAGACATGAAAACATAAGGTGAACTAAGAATATATTCCGCCACCGAGTCAACTGGGGGCTCCCCACTACCTACGCTGATGGCCAGAGCCGCGGCTAACTTGGATGAGACTGCCACCACGACACCTGCCATTTGGATATTTAGGGAGAAACAAAAGATGAACAGGAGAGGTATAGTAGTCAATCAGAGGCCGATCAAAGGGAGGGAGATTGGAAGGGGTGAGGATATGTAGAAGAGATGGAGGTAGGATATTTGAATGAAGAAAAACGATCTTGAAATTGTACGTACTGCCTTTCGACTACAAACAAGATAGAGAGAGAGAAAGTCACTTCCATACCCTAAATCGGCTATGCTTAATCTTACTTATGTTTTGGTTGCCTTTTGGTTTTGTTGCTTCTTCTAAGGGGTCTTGCCTTCATATCCCTCCCTTAGGTGTTATCTTTTTTATTTTTTTATTACCAAAAAAAAAAAATTGTTGTAGAGAATTGGATAATTGTATTGTATTCATCTCACCATGAGATTTATATAGGGTTACATCATGTATACAAAAGGCAATACATAATAGCTATACTAATCAATCGCACATTACAAGTATGTCAATCGCATACATTACAAGTCTGTCAATCGCATACATTAAGCAATACCTATTGCATGAATAGTCATTATCATTCACAACACTCCCCTTGGATATTCCATGTCAATAGTGTTGCCTCTGCTATGCGCTTCTAAGTTGCCTCGTCAAAAACCTTGCCAAGTAATAAAAACCCTGTGGGAAAAAACAACCTTAGTTGAAGGAGAAAAAGAGCACAACGCGCGTGAATGTGGAGTAGTCGACATCCTTCAACACTCCCCCTTATGCCACTCAAACTCGGTGATGATGCTTTGATCGTTGCCTCACTAAAAACCTTCCTAGGTAACAAAAACTCTATGGGACAAAAATAACCCTGGTCGAAGGGCAAAAAGAGCACAACACGTCCTTCACTCTTCGAGATCGAACATGTAGACATCATACCTCCCCCTGATGTCAAGGTCTCCCCCTAATTTCTACAATTATGGGAGTTTTGATAACTTTCTTAATCCGATGCTCTTCACATGTTTCTCGAAGGTGGATTTAGGTAACAACTTGGTAAACAAGTCCGCTACATTATCCTCTGAACGGATTTGATTCACTTCAATATTTAGAAGTGATTGTTATTGCTGATTGTAAAAGAACTTAGGCGCGCGATATATGCTTGGTGTTGTCGACCTTGATGAAATCTAACTTCATTTGCTCAATACAAGCTCCATTATCTTCATAAATGCATGTAGGTTCATTTGTGGTAAACTTCAAACCACAAGTTCCTCGAATGTGTCTAACTACAGACCTTAGCCATATGCATTCTCGCACGGCTTCATGTAGAGCAATAATCTCTGCATGATTTGATTCACTTCAATAATTTTTTAGTATATGTTGACTGATGGATCCCATCACTACGGTGCTCGAGTTCTAGTCCGAGGAAAAACCGTGTTTTCCCAAGATCTTTCATCTCAAATTCTGATTTCAAGTACTTAGCAGCAGTTTCCTTTAACTCATCTAGAGTTCCAATTAGGTTCATGTCATCGACATAAACTGCTACAATTGCAAATCTGGAACTTGTCCTCTTTATAAACACGCATGAGAATATTTCATTGTTGACATATCGCTTCCTAATCAAGTAGTCACTTAGACGGTTATACCACATCCGTTCTTATTGTTTCAATCCATATAGTGAGCGTCTCAATCTTATTGAAAACGCGTTTTGTGGTTTAGAGCCACTTGACTTGGGTAATTGAAGTGCATCTGGAACCTTCATATATATATATATATATATATATATATCTCTGAATTTAGATCCCTATAGAGATATGCTGTAACTATATCCATAAGCTGCATGTCAAGTTTTTCGGAAACTACCAAACTGACAAGGTAGCGGAACGTTATAACATCCATTACAGGAGAATATGTCTCCTTGAAGTCGATTTCAGGGCGTTGTGAGATACCTTGTGCCACAAGGCGGGCTTTGTATCTAAAAACCTCATTTTTCTCATTACGCTTTCTAACAAAGACCCATTATGGCCAACAGGTTTTACACTTGGGGGTGTCTGCGTTACAGGCCCAAATACCTGTCTCTTTGTTAGTGAATCCAATTCAACCTGGATCGCATCTTTCCATTTAGGCCAATCTGCTCTTCGTTGACATTCTTCAACAGAGCGAGGTTCGATATCATCATATTCTATAATCCCTTTCGCAATATGATATGCAAATGCATCATCAATTGCCATAGAATTTCTATCCATCATCTCATGTACACTAGTGTAATTTATGGAGATCTCTCTATTCTCTGGAGTTGGTTCTGACATTGGAGCGTCCCCCAATGATATCTCTTGGATATAACCATAATCCGGAATATCTTCATGAGACGGATTATTTATGTCGATGATTGATGGATCTTTCTGTGCCAAACTCGCTTTCTTTCTCGGGCGAGAATCCATCAAACCTTGGGCCTCCCACGTTTCCTTGCTGGAAGCCCGGCCTGAGCCACATTGCCATCACTATTAGTAGTGGCAGCGCCATGCCCAATACCTCTATGGGTGGCGCCATGTCCATGATTTTTAGGGACATCAATCCTTGCAGGCACGTTCACAGTAGGTATATGTGATCTTGTCACTTTAGTGATATCAGAAAACGCATCAGGCATAGAGTCTGCTACGTTCTAAAGATCGAGAATTCTTCTTACTTCAATTTTGGACTGTGCGGTTCGGGGATCAAAATGAGACAAAGTGGGGACAGACCAGACAATTCCTGTCGTTCTTGTTGAACATTATTGTTCCTATATCCTCCTAACGACGGGAAGACAGTTTCATCAAAGTGACAATCCGCAAATCTAGCGATAAATAGATCGCCTGTCAAGGGTTCTAAGTAGCGGATAATGTTTGGAGAGTCATATCCAACGTAAATGCCTAATCGTCTTTGAGGACCCATTTTGGTGCGCTGTGGTGGCACAATTGGCACATAAATTGTACACCCAAATATGTGTAAGTGTGAGACATCAGGCTCATATCCAGTAACCATCTGAGACGCAGAAAAGAGTTGAGTGGCAGTAGGCCTCAGACGAATGAGCACAGCTGCATGCAATATTGCATAGCCCCAAGCAGAAACAGGGAGATTGGTGCACATAACCAATGCTCTAACGACCATTTGAAGTATTTTAATGGCAGCTTCTGCGAGACTATTTTGGGTGTGAACATGAGGAACAGGGTGTTCAACCTCAATCCTAATGGACATGCAATAGTCATCAAACGTTTTTGATGTAAACTCTCCAGCATTGTCAAGACGAATTGAATTAATGGGATGATCAGGGTGGTGATCCCTTAATTTAATGATTTATGCTAGAGTTTAGCAAATGCAGCATTCTTGTGGACAATAGCATGACATGTGACCATCGTGTCGATGCATCAACCAACACCATAAAATATCTAAATGGTCCGCAAGTTGGTCGAATTGGTCCACAAATGTCACCTTGGATTCTTTGTAAGAATGGAATATTTTCCTTAGTGTCCTTTGCATAGGATTTCTAGATCCTAATTTTGCTAAAGAGCATGCTTTGCAAAACGAAAGATGGGCTGTAGAAGCAACCAGGGAAGTATCTGATTGAGCCACGAAGTCACAATTGACTTTAAAAGTAGAAATAGGAACCAAGGAGGAATTGGTGGCGTCAATACCACTTTTGGGCAGCAGGGGGTAGGCGGCGCTAGCCCTACCTTGAATAGAATTTTGGTTCTGACTTCTTTTCGTTTTGAAAAATGGATGTCCGTGTGAAGTCTTTAATATACGGATCATCATATCACAACCTGGGTGTCCCAAACGATCATGCCAAAGCCTATATATGTCAGAATCCCATAAGTCATCTCTCATGACATGGTTGGAGTCAATAATTCAAATAGTGGTTGCATACAACCCACTAGATCGACACATAAGTTTCTCTAATACTCGTTTATATCCGTAGTCATTAGAGGTGATGCAAATGAACTCTTGTCAATTCTCACAATGTGTTTCCACATGAAAATCATTGGTTTTTATATCTTTAAAACTCAATAGGGTCCTTCCAGCCCTAGGAGCATATAGAGCTTCGGTGACATTAATACTTGTGCCATTTGGCAACATCAGAGCTGGTCCTTGACCATTAATCAGTTGTGATGGTCCAGCCATCGTAGTCACAGAAGATCGACTAGGAGTCATCCATAGAAATAGTTGCCTATATCGCAATATAGTATGTGTGGTGCCACTATCAACAAGGTATTCCAACTCTCCAGGAAACATACTGAAAAATAATAAAGTTAGGAATTAAAACATGTCCATGACATCGAATAATAATACGATACTTTATTAATAAATATAGCCAATGATTACATCAAAGGTCCCAAAAAGTATAATCCAAAATAAAATCAAACTAAGACACTTTATCCGTTTGGTAACTCCAATCAAATATGACCAGGAAAATAGAGAGAGATGTTGTTGGAGCGAGGCTCTCTTAAGTACCATTAATCTCAATGATTTTCCTAGACATCATATTTCATTGGGTGCACCACATAAGAAAGAGTTTAATACAATTGTCATTTATTGACTAAGGCATATTTGCCATTACAAAAATTGTTGGAAAATTAAAGGACTAATCTAATCAAAGTCTGCGGCATCCTTGTGCACTTCATCGTCAGCTTTGAAGTCCTCTATGGTGAGATGGATGTCTCCACCATTTTCTTCTTCTTCTTCTGCAAGGTACACTTCTTGCTCCCTCAGGTCCCTATATGCCCCTGTATCTTGAAGCTAATTGCTCGCTTTCCTTGCATTGCTTGAACCAATGCTCACTTGATCCACATTGATGACACATGTCATTGTGGTTGCCTCCCTTTAACTAAGGTGCACGTTGTGGGAGTTCCCTAGGAGGGTTGGTGCCACCACCACGACCCATGGCGCCACCACCACGACCAGGGATACCACGACCACCTCTCCCACGTGTGGCATTGCCACCACTTGTATCCGCACCAAACCTGTGGTTTTCTTCCTTGTTAGGGAGGTTATATGGACCTATACGTCCCTCATATCCCTTATTCTTAGGCTTCCGCTCCTTGCGCCCTCTTTTGGGTGCATTATAATTCGCCTCATGAATGCTTTTAGTTCCAATGGGCCTTGAATTATAATTCCTCACGAGTATGTTATCATGTTTCTCAGCTACAGATATGAGATTGAGAAGCTGTTGAAACCTTGTGATCCGTCCAGCATTGACTTCAGTGCGGTATTGCTTTGATACCACAATAGCTGAAACGGGGAAGGTGGAGAGAGTTTTCTCTATTAGCTCTTGCTCTGTGACAGGTTGTCCACAAAACCTCAACATGGACTGTAGGCAAAGAGCTTCTGAATTATATTCAGCAACAGACTTGAAATCACCAAAGCGCAGATTGTTCCATTGAACCTTCAAGTCAGGGAGGAGGGAATCTTGGACATTGCCAAAGAGCTCTTCTAGCGCTACCCATAGCTCTCTTGCATCCTTGATCGACGTATACTCCAATCTGAGTGCCTTGTCCATATGGTGTCGCATCAAGATAACTGCTTGAGCATGCTTTGTAGGTATTCGCACGAACACATGATCCGGGTTACGTGCCTGGATTATGGGTGATATTCCCTTTGAAGTGAGGTGGTTCTCAACATCGGTTACCCAACTGTGGTAATCCAAGCCTGTTGAGTCAAGCATGGAAAAGTTGAGTCTAGGTTCATTCGACATCCTGAAAAAAAAAAAAAAAAAAAGATATATTAGTTTCGGAGCTAAACTTCCACGAAAACTAAAATAATAAGATTTCCGAGCTATGCTACCAAGAAAACAATTTCCAAAAATCTCTTTTGGATTAGACCAAACAATAATGTTTTAATATGGTCACAATTTGATGCTTACAGACGCTCTTAGTCCAAGCATTAGGAACACTCTTAGTTCATACGAACACTCTTAATTCATTAAGCGTGAATCCTCACAATTCCGCTTTATTAAATAATTGAACCCATGTTCGTATATTGAAAATCCTGCAGAAAATAAAGGAATTTAAAAGACAAGAAAGCAGGAACTTTAATCTTTAAAACTTACTTGTTGAAATTCGGAGCAGATTCCCTTATGAACAGCTCCCACTTCGATTGGTGTACGAATCTCAAAACGACTCCAATAGGTCTGAAATTTGGAGGTCAGATAGAAGAGGCAGAGACAAACAACTTTGATGAAGGATGAATTTTGATCTGAGGTCCCTATCAAGACGTTTCGGGGCTTGAAAATAGTCTGATCTACACAGGAACAAGCGTGCTGCTGTGCTGTAGGGGCAGCAAGCGTGCGACGATGCTGCAGGGAAAGTAGGAGGCACACGGGTGCTCAAGGGCTGTAGGATCAGCGCACGGTATGGCTAGCAAGGGCTAGGAGCTTGCGGCAGTTTTTGGTGAAAGAAATTTCGGGTGTTAGGGTTTTTTTTTCTGGCTAGGGCTTGGGTTAGAGTATCGTGCTGATAACGTGTTGTAGAGAATTGGATAATTGTATTGTTTTCATCTCATCATGAGGTTTATATAGGGTTACATCATGTATACAAAAGGCAATACATAATAGCTATACTAATCAATCGCACATTACAAGTATGTCAATTGCATACATTACGAGTGAGTCAATCGCATACATTAAGCAATACGTATTGCGTGCATAGTCATTATCATTTACAACAAATTTGAGCTAGACTCTTGAAAGAAAATGTATGAGGGGAAACTAAAAGTCTAAAAGAAATGACTTTGGGAGAGAATACACCATTTGTGGAATATAAGGTTATAGCTTGCAACAAGATTTGGGTAAAAGTTTGAGTCATGTAACCTAATCAATTGCATATTCTCCCCTAAACTCAACTCTTTACTCATCAAAATCTAATTTATATAAACAATATGGAGACACTCATTTAAATGATATATATGAATTATGAAAGAGGTAATACTATTCACATTCTCAATTTGTCAAGTACTTACTTTGCGTGTGTATCTAAAATGAAGTGGAGGATTTGGCGGGAGCAGATGCTTCTCCTATACATGATGTGTTCACACCATTAATCAATGAGTTGTTGGCACTAAAGGTGGGCATTCGGTTTGCTGTTGATGCGTGTACTGTTCCTTTGGTTATGGTCCTTGCGGTGGTTGATAGTATGGAAGCAGCAAACCTTGATCAACCCAAATGAAGATGCATATGCACACCGTCTAGTACCACTAGTGTTTCCTTCTAACCCTGGGAATTAATCCAATGTGGTAGCTCATTGTGTAGCAAAGTTTTTTTTTTTTTTTTAGAAGACTCTGTACAGCAAAGTTCACCTTAAATGTGAGAACTGAAATTGGGGCAAATTGGCTTATAGAGTCTATCAAACTAGTCCAGGGTTGGTGGCATCGTCTATGGCCTGGTATGAGGAGTATCTGCAAGCTAATAAACCTTGTACCACTACCACATCAGTTCGACAGAAAGCCAGTAAACGCTGGCTAGCTCCCAATTGAATGTGGATGGTGCTTTTCTACCTGATGTGCAGTTTGGGGTACAAGCGGTGTCCTTTCGTTATTCTCTTGGTCAATTCCTTGCTGCCTTCCCTAGTCGTGTGCAGTTAGTTAGTTCTCCATTACATGTTGAGCTTTTGGCTCTGAAGAATGGATTGGAGTTACTGCAAGTCATGCATATTACGAATGCAGTAGTGGAAAGTGATTGTCTAATGGCGGTACAAGCTATTTATGCTTGGGATTGTGATCTGTCACCATTGAGAGCCTTAGTTGCTGATGTTCGAAGTCTCCTTCACTCTAGTATAGATTTCTCCATTACTTTTGCCCCTAGACAGGCTAATGTTGTAGCTCATAGGTTGGCTTCTCTTAGTTTTGAGTCGGAGATACAATTTGAATGGTTTGTAAATGCTCCAGATATTATACTTGATGCCCTCATGTACGACTTTAATCGTAGCTAGTAATAAAACTTTGGGTTTTTGTCCATTTACACCATTTTTAGAGATTTTTTTCCCACTTACCCCACTAAGTTTTTTTAATTCCCTCTTACCCAAAACACTTTAAGGAGGTCTTCCCTAATACCCCATTAAGATTTTTTTTTTGTTTTTATTATTTTTTTAATACCATTTTACCCTCACCTTTGTTACTGAGAGAGAGAGAGAGAGAGAGAGAGAGAGAGAGAATGGAAGAGAGAGAAACCATAGGGGACTTCGCCGGAGTCCGGTCACCGGCAGCCGAATTCCGGTCACCGACCGCCGGATTCCGATCACCGGCTACCACCCACCGGAAAGTTTTTTTGCCCCCAATAGACATCTATTGCCCCCTAATAGAGGGGCAATAGACGTCTATTGCCCCCCAGTAGACGTCTATCAGCCATGTATTGCCCCTCAATAGACGTGACGTCTATTGTCCCCCAATACACCTGTATTGCCCCCCAATAGACGTCTATTGCCCCCCAATACAACTTTTGGTCGCCGGAATGAGAACTAATTTTTCTAAATTAAACAAATAAAACTTCCATTAAAGAAAAAAAATGAAGAGATTACATCAATTTAAAAAGTCTATTGCCTTCTAATAGACGTTTACTGCCCCCCAATAGACCTTTTACGAGCCTCTATTGCCCCAATAGAACTTTTTCTTTTCTTTTCATTTTGGTCTTTTGACCCATTTTACTGCAAAAAAAGTGCTATGGCTCCATCTTCCATAGTATTCCCAGAAAGCCTGCATCGAGACATAGATTCACATATGTAGACAATATCCAACAAAATTTATAAAACAAGTTTCGTAAATAACCAAAGGAGGATAATTCATGCAATTATGCAGTTCTGATGCAGAACCATCTGCAATTTTCTAAATACGAAGCAAAATTCCATTCTTGACTGCATCAATAGTACGCAACGGAAGCAATTTTAGTGTGCAATCACAAACAAACTTCTCTGACCACAACACACGGAGCAATATTGCTTCATTTGCCCATAATCGCAATGAATCCCAATTTTGGTCGAGCTCGAGCGCCAAATCTCACCGGAGATGAGCCAAACTTGTTGCTGAGCTAGCTAGTTGGACTATCAGAAATAGCAAACGATGTTCGAGCATCAAATTCGAAATCAAATCAGAACCCTATAACCCCAAAATCAGAGTGACGGAGACCAAAACGGAACGAGCCGTTACCTGAGACTGCTCGACGCACTGCTGGAACAGATCCATGACGAAATTGACTTGGCTCTCGCGGTCCGACAACAAGTCGTCGGTGTTGGAAATGGAATTGGGCTCCGAAACGATGTCGTCGCGGTTTCGCTCGGCGTGGATTGTGGACTGGTACTGGGAAAAGATGTCGTATTCTTCATGGACGGTGACGAACTGGGCCGGCGGGAAATCAGGATCGGAGGAGATGTAGAGGTCGAAGTTGTTGGAGGACCAGTAGGGGAGGGATTCGAAGGCTTGTTTATATGGTTGTCCTCATCGGCGAGGGAGGGAGGGAGGGAGGGAGGGAGGGAGGGAGGGAGGGAGAGAGAGAGAGAGAGAGAGAGAGAGAGAGAGAGAGAGAGAGAGAGAGAGAGAGAGAGAGAGAGAGAGAGAGAGAGAGAGAGAGAGAGAGAGAGAGAGAGAGAGAGAGAGTGTGTTGCTCGTGTCGATGGTTGTCCTCGTCGGCGAGGGAGGAAGGGAGGGAGAGAGAGGGAGAGAGAGAGAGAGAGAGAGAGAGAGAGATGAGCATGGCATCGATGTCTTTTTCCAATTAGGCTGAGGGAAAAAATGTCATTTTACTTCAAATAGGGTAAGTGGGAATAAAAATCTCTTGTTTGGGTAAGTGGGATAACTTTAGCTCATTTTGAGGCTTTTGGTCAATGACCCTAAAACTTTCTTCTTTCTTCAAAAAAAAAAAAAAAAACATATATACACACACACTTAGTGCTCTGCATGGCCGCCACGGCCCCAACATTGACACTTAAAAAATTTCAGACCGTTCAAACTCAGAAGGCCCTAATTGGCCAAAAGAAGAAAAATTATACTCAGAAGGCAGAAGGGTCTGGTGGTGCCCGTCCTACTCCAACCCCACTGTAATTGTCACTCTATTTTATCAAGTACTTTCTGTGGATAAACAAAAGCAACTGGGACTCCTAACCCTAATCATTGCTATAGTGTGCCAGACCATGTGATGTGGCCTCTCTTTTGACAACCTGTTTTTCTTATTTTGGTGGTAGCTGTTCATCACCTTCTTCTTCCCGAAAGTTCACTTAGCCTTCTTTTAGGGGTTGTTGCCAACCATATCATTCCTTTTTCACCTTTCTGCTTTAGTTTCTCTGCTTTTAGTTTCACTTGGACCTCTAAGCTACTGGAAGTCGAGTGATCACCTTGAAGTTGAATTCTGATGGCTACTGAAACTGTTGCATCACCTCCGGTTCCTACTACTGATGATGAGGTTAGTTTCTTCGATCTCTACTTCACTCCGATAACTCCGATATGTATCTAACTTCAGTGATCAAGCATGGTCAATCTTTTCAGAGTTCAGATGATCCATAGTTTAGGTGCTGCTTAATTTTTTAATATATGTTTTCTGAACTAGTTAGACTCTGTCAATACCAACTTGTGATTATGCCTGTACTTTGTTTTGGATATGATTCATATGAATGATATTTGATCATGATCATGATCTTTTAGGAAGCAGTATGCAGAAGATATTAGAATCGAAATAGACCCCTTTGACCAGATAGGCTTGATAGATAGAGCCTTCTAATTGGAATTGGATCAAGCGATCATAGTAACTGGTTGTAAAATTTATCTGTAAAGGAACATAATAACGTATAGATGCTAAAAGAGATCAAAAGCATAGCTTATAGTGACTTTCGTGTTTGATACACACCTATAATATGCGCCTACATATAGTTGGGTTGGTTGAATTTTCTATGTGAAATCTATTCCTGAATGGATTATTTCATTTTCAATAACTGCAGCAAGTTGCAAAGAAGGTGAGTGAAGAGAGAAAGGCTGATGAAGAAGATGGTGTTCCTTTAACCAAAGAGAATGGAGAAGAAATACTTAAAACTGATGATTCATTAAGTCTAGAAACACCACATAAATCTGAAGCTGTCGATCATGAGAAGATTGAACCTCCTGTAGTTGAGGCTGAGGAGATTGTTGATGCTCCTGTCTCAGATTTTCCACTTGTAGATGAAACGAAGGTCAGAAATGACCCCATTCCTGATATTCTAGAGCAAGTGGATGAGGCTGAGAAGAATGCTGATGCTGCTGTCTCAGATATTCCACTTGTAGAAGAATCAAAGGTGGAAAGTGACCCCATTCCTGATATTCCAGAGCAAGTGGTTGATGCTGTGAAGATCCCGGAGGAGGTTGAGAGTTCAACTGAGTCTATAGTAAGAGAAGCATCAAAAGAACCAGCTATAGAAATCATAGAGGAAGGGCAAGTAGAACAACCAAAGATAGTTGATGCTCCTCAATCATCATATGAAGCTATTGAGAAACCAGTTGAGCCACTGGAGGTTACTACTGACAAAGAGTCAGTGGAAACAGTCCTAACAGAGATTAAAGATTCAGAACTGGAATCTTTGGAAGTCCAGAAGCCAGAACTTGCTACTGGTGAAGTGGAGGAAAAGCCAGGAGAGCCATCTGAAGTTACTCAAGAAGTTGAGACAAAGCTTGAGGAGGTTGAACTTGAGAAAAGCGTGCAGGATGAAAAGGTGAAAGATGAAGGGCCTGCAGCTGATAAGGTTGAGCCTATCCCATTCTTGGAGGAAGGGAAAACTGAAGCAGAGAACACACATAGTCTAGAAGTGGAGGAAGCACCAGAGCAACCCAAAGTTAAAGAAGAAGAGAAAACACATGATGAAGTTGGAGCTGAAAAAAGTCTGGAGGATAATATTGTGAAAGATGAAGGGTCTAAGGTTGAAGCTTCCACAATGCTAGACGGGCAAACTGATAAAGACTATGAATCTAGTCAAGTCAAAACTCCAGAAGTGGTTTTGCTTAATAGAGATGGAGCAGATTATTCTCTACCTGACGCCACAGAAACAGTTGCTTCTGAGGACCAAAAGAATGAAGTAACTGAGGTTGATGTGGTTGAGAAGCTACAAGAAGAGGCAGCTGTGGAGATTGAAAAGGTTGGAGGAGAGGTTCTGGAAACTCAAGAGACTGAAAAGGAAATTGCTGTAACTGAATATTCAGCTGAACCAATTAAAGAGGAAGAAAAGGCAGGACAAAATGGGATTGAGGTAGTTGAGAAACTAGCAGAAGAGGCATCGGTAAAGTTGGAAACAGTACGAGAAGGAAATGTGGAGACTCTGGAGATTGAAGAGAAGGAAAAGAGTAATGTGATAACTGAGGAATCAACTCAACCAATTGAATTAGACGAAAAGAAAGAACTAAGTGGACTTGATGCAGTTGAGAAGCTCGCAGAAGAGGCACCAGTAAAGTTGGGAACGGTTGGAGAAGAAAATGTGGAGACTCTGGAGATTGAAGAGAAGGAAAAGAGTAATGTGGTAACTGAGGAATCAACTCAACCAATTGAATTAGACGAAAAGAAAGAACTAAGTGGACTTGATGTGGTTGAAAAGCCCGCAGAAGAGGCAGCAGTGGAAGTCGAAAAGGTTGGAGAAAAGAACGTGGAAAGTGAGGATGGAAAGAGTGTGATAACTGAGGATGAAAAGAAAGATTTAAGTGGTGCTGATGTAATTGAGAAGATAGCAGATGAGACAGCGGTGAAGTTGGAAGAGGTTGGAGAAGATAATGTGGGAAAGATTGCTGAAACCAATGAGAGTGAAAAGAAAGATGAGATAATTGAGGATTCAAGTCAACCAATTCTAGCGGATCAAAAGAAAGAATCAAGTGGGGTTGATGTGGTTGAGAAGCTAGCAGAAGATGCAACAGTTGAATTTGAGAAGGTTGAAGAAGCAAATGAAACAAAGAATGTGCAGTCTAAAGACAATGATAGCAAAAATGTGCTTGACGAGGTTTTAACTCAGCAAGATAAAGCAGATGTCAACAGCTACGTTATTACTCCATCTGAAGTTATAGAAAAATCATTTGAGGGAGCTGGGAAAGATGTTGAACCTGCGGCAGAAAATGAAAAGGCAGAACACATAAAAGATGAGACACCAGGTACAGTTGAAACCAAGAAAGAAGATAATGTAGAAGAGAAGCAGGATGAAGTCACTACATTGGTTACTGAACCACTTGGAGAATCCAAGCCATCTGAGCCAGAAGTGAAAGGTGATGAACCTGTTACATTGGAGAAAACCATTGAGGATGTTGCAAAATCTGATCGAAATATAGAGCCTCCCGCAAAAGATGGTGATGACACAAAGTCCTCTGAAGACCTGCCAAAAGAAGTTCCAGCTAAGCCCTCTCAAAAACAATCAAATACCATTTTATCAAAGGTCAAGCAGACACTTGTGAAGGCAAAGAGAGTTATTACCGGGAAATCTCCAGGCTTGAAAACCCCTGCCTCCGAAACCAAGGATGATATTAAAGTCAAATAGCAGGATGCAATCATATATTTGCAGACCTCCTTCTTGTGGTCTCCCTCATTCTTGTGATTCTTTTACTGTTGTCGTTTGTCGGTTTTGCTGCTCACTCTCAGCTCTTGGCTTGTATGTTGATGCTAAAAAGGGTGTGTGTGTATATACTATATAGAAGATATAGGTTATGCCATACTCAGTATTGTAAATTGGGGTGTGTGTGTGCGCGTGTAAGCGAGTGTGTGTAGAAGATTTAGGCCATGCCCTAGTATTGTAAATTGGTGTGCATATTGGTAGGTGTCTTCCCCTTCTGAGCCTATTGTTGATTTCGGTTGTAACTACTCTCTGAGTGCTTGATTTTTGAATTTGTTGACAGTAACCAGGAATGAATTCTACTATTGTGAAATCGAGTTGCAATTATCTTCCTCAACAGCATACCCTCTACTTTTGCCAATAATTAGCTGGCCAATAATTAGCTGTGCATTTCATTTGAAAAAGTAACAAGATTGCCTACCAAGAGGAAGATTCAAAAATTGGTTGAAATTGGGAAACAAGTTTGCTATTCAGATTTCAGAACAAGTAAAATGAGCAAGGTGAAATCATGTACTCTTTTATTCATTACATTTCTCAATTATAATGGGCTGTCATTAATCGCTGATCTAGGAAAATTTCAACATCCTGCTCTATGCAGCACAGCAGATAGTACACCAATATTGACACTCTTGACATAAATGAAACCAAATGAACCATCAAATATTCTTTGTTAACCATTGTACTAAATATATTCCTAGTTAACTATTGTACTATAATTCATCAAAATGGCTGCAGAGAAAATAGAATACACAGAAATGCTATACGGCACCACTAATCATTTCACTAATTCAAAGAATTGTTATAAAAATGGCCAAAACACAAATCTGATACATATTTGTGGTATACTCGACTCTTGACATTGCATTACCTCACCAGTTACAAAGTGAATGTACAAATGCTAGAAGGAATTCAAATCTTCTCAAGGTACCAAAATCTGTGCAATATGTGATTGTACTCCTGAAATAAGAATTCAGATGGTTATTGTAAAGGTTCAACCTCATCGACTCAGAGGTACCTTTTTCATGTACTTTGAACTGCTTGTTAGTCATAACCTGCATATACAAGTTAAGATAAGTTGATATTTTTTGTGCACAGCAAACATAAGAATCAATGTACAGAGAATGCAATATCAACTCACTAGCTGGTCTACTAAGCACTTGGTCTTTTCCGTTAGTAGATCTGTTAGCTCCACTGGTACTAACATCCGACGCTTGAACATTATTTTGCACAAATGCAGACTGTCCAAATACCTCATTTGTTGTCTGGCACTGGCAACACAAAAGAGAACTTAAGGTTCAATGTACACAACAGAAATCTAAGAGCAGAACACAATCAAACAGACAATAGAGTATTTAAAATGTTGAAGCGCTGAAATTTTGGATGGTTGGTAGAATCATAAAGGTTTTTTTTCCCCCTTTCATAAATCGATGTATGATGGTGTAAATCCTACATTTGTTTGATTCATTCTAATGACTTCTCCAAGGACACTGCAAGCCTTAATGTTGAAAGGAACTTCCAATGCAAAAAGATTGCTGGTCAACATCCAAATTCCTTCATAGATCAATAGAGTATTAGATATCCATTAGCAACTTTTATAACCATGTCTACTCACATGTCCAAACATTTAGCATCATTAGCTTTTCATCTCACTATATAAAACCGAGGGACCTCTCCACCCAGGAACAGTTGCTATTGGGTTAGATACTTGGATGCTGTAACTTTAAATTTAATAAAGAGTCCCAGTGGAGTGATGGACATGCAGCATCAATTCAACAACCAAACTCGATCACACACAATCAGCACATATTGTTTCCAAAAAAATAAAAATTCAATTCATGGTAAATGCAACAACCTGATTAGAAGTCTGATTCATGGAGCTATTGGTGTTGGTGTTTTGCATCACTTGAGAGTTCATGTTCTGCACTGAATCTTTTGAACTAGAAGCTTGAGCTGGTTCTACAGGACCTCCTGCACCACAACCATTCGGTCGTACAGCTGACTTCATAAAGGGCCCTCCAGATACAGGAACTAAGGGTGCGCGTTGCATCGGTATGGGAACTCCTTGACCAGGAAGCCCAAACATCTGAAGGTTAGCTCCTACCATCCCATTGAACGCAGTATGCCCTGACATTGGTGAACCAGGAAAATGTGCACCTTGCATAGGAGGCACCTGAAGCATAGGGTAACCAGAAGATCCACCATTCATGTCAGGCATACCCATCCCAAAACCCATGCCCAATCCCATTCCCATTCCAACACCCATGTGCGAGAAATGAGCCATACGGGGTGCATGCATGTGTTGCATTCCTGGTGGTAACATCATTTGTGGCATATACAAACCAGCTCCCATTGACATAATCTGCATAGAGATTGAGAGAAAATCTTAAATAGAAAAAAAAAATTACACCTTTAAAATACAATTAAGAGGGACTGAGAGTTAAAGAGTCTGTTCACCTGTACTTGGAGTTGAAGTGTCTTCAAATACTCAATGGCCTCATCAAGCATTGAAGCTTTGTCCACCTTGCATAACCAAATTACAGAAGACATCAACTTATATTTAAACTTCCATGACAAACACGAAGTTATATAATCTGTACTCTGGACATACGTTAATCAAACATCATAAATGTTCAGTTAGTCTTGTACTGCTGAGACTCACCAATATTCACAAAATAGTGAAGTTTCAGATTTTAATCTATAGGCCTTCCCTAAACATATACTAGTTAAAAGTTTATTTCAGTTCCAAAAGCGACTAAATCAGATCCTTGATTGAACACCCAACTAGGACTTAGAAGTAAATCAAACATCATAAATGCCCAGGAAGACTTAGCAAGACTATAAAACTTAAAACAAAAGAAAAACCAACCTTATTGCAATTGGGTATGAGCTCTTGAAGCGCCCGCATCTTTTCATTGATTCTATCCCTTCGCCTCTGTTCACATTCCAAAATGAGTAATCAGATGCTATACATCTTACAAACAGCACATTGCCATGGAACTAACATGTTATGAATACTATAAATGGATTGCTTTCCTCACCCTTTCTGATAAGTTATGCACTTCTGCAGCTCTGCTTCTCTTGGAACCTGTACCTCGACCGTGAGCTACCTTTTTCACGCGCACAGATTCTTCCTCTACATCCTGCAGGAGGTTTTCATTGTTTATAAAGGGAAGGAAACAGGAAAAAGAACTTCAAGGAATATTTACAACATTTAAACTTACTTCACTATGGCATTCAGAGTCATCAGTATCACGAGATTTTCTCTTCAACGCACGAGCTGGATCATCTGAAGCTTTCTCCACACTATTGCCTGAGCAAACAGAAGAAGCAACCACAGGCTCTGTAGTTTTTTCAGCATCTGGAAGTGCCCTAATTGCGCTTTCACAAGGAATATGATTGGAGTTTGTGTCATCATTCTTAGAGGCATCCTCTTGATATGCAGCCTCAGACTGTTTAGTAGTACGTGGTTCCTCAAGAGACTTAGATGTGGTTGGTTTCATATCAACACTGGAGGGGGCCATAACATCTTGGCACTGTGAAGTTGACTCCTTCAGTAAACTGCAGCTTGATTCGATTAGTATCGACTCAGGAGGATTGCTACTAGTTGCAACTGAAACCTTATCCTTATTTCCAATCTTTTCCACCCTTACTAAACTCGAGCTAGACGTTGCACCATTATTGTGAAGATTGGCTTTTGCAAGAGTAGCAGGTCGTGAGAAATGGGAAAAGTTCACTATGGTTGAATTATTATTACTAGGAGTCGGCGGATTTTGCTTCTGCGTTGTTATGCCAGGAAAACCACCTGCAGGTGAAGCCTGAATTGAATTCTTGCAAACAGCATGATGGTCGGCACTACTTGTGTTAACAGCAACCATATCCGAAGCGATTGATCTAAAAGATGGAATTGATGCTTGGGATTGCTGTGATGACATCTGGTATAAGTGAGTAGTACTAGCTCTAGGTCTGCTAACCTCAGCAGCACTTATTGAAGAAAGTTTTGATACATTCCTTTGTTCCAAAAGAGCACCTCCATGGGTAGAATTGGGGCTGCACTCCCTATATATCTGACTAGAACTACTCCTTTTCTCGATTGATGCGAGATTGCCATTGGTGGAAATCTCATTTGCATTGACACCAGATATTTCAGGCATAAAATCATGGCTATATTCATGTTGTAAAGGTTGATCAAGGGCATAATTCAACCAAGGCAACATGTCATCATCGTCACTCAAACCCATTTCAACAGATGGCACCGACAATGCAATTTCATCCATCACAGAGTCCACTGACCCAAATTTCCCCATCTTCCCATTGGTTCCATTTCCTAAATCTCTATCTCGATTCTTGGGGGTGTGAGATGGTAAGCTGTTAAAAGTTGGACTCTTTCTAGCTCTACTGGATTGACCTTGCATCATAATCTGCCCATTTTCCCATACCAGTTCAACAAAATCATTCACAGGTCTGCATTAAATCCAACAAGATAGAAAAGAACAGAAAAAAACAAATATTAAATGGGAAAAACAATGAGTCACTGACATGAATCACAACAGGTAAAGATGCAGGGATTGCAAAAACTGAAATGAAATGAACTTACTCGAAATCTGGATTCGAATCACTCCTCCCTCTGGCCATTCGATACAGCTCCGATAAAGGCATGGTAAAGAATTGGGCTCTTTTGTGTTATTCAGAAACGCTCCAAAGCTTCAAGAACATGGACATTATCGCTAGCTTCCACACAGTGTCTTATTTGTGAGTGCTGGGTTAAGAGGACCAGAAGAAGAAGAAAATTAGATGTCAGTGTATATAAATAGAAATGGCAACATTGGTTGGAAGACGTAAAAGCCCAACCAAAACCCACTATAAGACAATCCCAGTACAACTTATAGTGGGAGAAAAGAAATCATATTCCCTTCAACAGTTTCTAAATTACACAGAATAAAATCTTTCATTAAAATACTGGAGTCTTTTTTATCAGTAAGATAAAATATAAAAACTCAAACTTGTTTAAAAATTTATAAAAGTAAGCAGTCAAAGTAATTCTTTAATGGCTCCAAAGATCCCAGAAAACCTCTAGTTAGCTCATCTGAGTTAAAAATTAGTTCTTTACACTTTTCTTAATCATTTAACAAAAAACCCAGAAAACAGATTATATTTCCTTAAACAAATCACCAAAATCTTACACAAACCTCCAAATTTTTGACTCAAAGATGAAGGGAATTCAGTTCACTTCACTATTGAACTTGAAGAAAAGCCCAGAATCCTGACTACCCCAAAACCCAAAACCCAGCTAGAACTGATCCTACATAAAAGCATCAGCAAGATGTACAAAAGAAACAAACTTTTGGGAAAATCACAGCTCCTCGAACTAGTCAAGTTTTGTTAATCCACATGGTAAATCATAATGAAGCGCTCAGTACAGTAAGTGAGCTCGAACAAAGAGAACCCATTTCATCTGAGAGAAAGAGACAGAGAGAGAGAAGCAATACAAAAGTGGACGTAGAAGACGGCGAAAGGCTAGGCAGAGTTGCAGGGGGACCAGTGCAGAGAGACAGAGGTAAAAAGCTTCAATCTTCCACTCACATGACATAAGTTCAGCTGAAGCCATTTGTTGATTTGTGGCTTTTTAACCTCTGGTCATTTTCTTTTTGGCTTCAACCTCGGTCAATCTTCTCATCAATGCCTTTACCAAAATCTACTTACCTCAGGTGCTGATTATTATTCTAGGAGTAAGGCCCACTTAAGCCTTGAGAGCGTGAAGGGCACGCGGCATCTGTAGGGCAATTGCCCAGGTAATAAAGGGTGGCTGGTATATAGGACATTGGTTCATACAACTCTACGTGCTACAACTCTATGAGGTGTTTTTTTTCTAGCAAGATTGGTTCATTTGGTGTGTCCTTATTCTCTGTACTGGAACAGAGCATATTATCCTCTGGGATTTATATATGTTATCTTATAGCATTGGATGTGGATTTGGGTTATGTAGTTGTGGACTTTATGTTTGGAATTCATAATGGAAAACAACGACAACAACATGATCATACGTACATGAATGATCGACTTTTATGATATATTTTGGCATGGTGTTCCTCTTTTTCAAGTTCAAATTATAAACTTATAATCACGGTTTGAAAATTATGGGTTAAGGCATTAACAAGTCATTGACCTGCTCATGATGGGTCTTCAAATATCTACTTCCCCTTCATATTTGGAGAGACTTTGGTATGTGTAAAGGTTGGTTCTTTTTGCAACTTTTTTCCTTCATGATCCACTCAGGTGAAATGGATGATACGAAGAAGTTTAAGATGAGTGATCGATTTTTGCTAGATGCAAAAATTAATTTTCTCGTGCTGCAAGTCTTTTCTAAAGTAATGTTGAATGAACTGAAATGAATTATTTTTAATATTTTATAATCATTTTGAGGTGTACGAATGACTGTGTATGACAAGACATAGATTATATATAAACCATCAGAATAGCAGAAATCATTAGCCATTTTAAAAGTTGAGTTTTGAAAGATCTCTTATCCATATGAAAACAATCAACCACAATTGTCGCTTGAAGATCATGATCCACCAAGTAGAATCTGAGATCATCACACATTGAATAATCGAGTCTTATTGTGCTTTCCTTGATTAAGGCAAACAAAAAGTCACAGCTGCCCTTCCAATATACTCATCGAAGCATGTAGGGATTTTCATATCAAATGACACGATAGGGACTTTTTATCAGTTGATGTGTGAGGTATGATAAAGCCAGCAATCAGGAGACACCCAAATCACAAACTTGATACTCTTGATTATAGGTAGGATCCACTGATTCATAAAGTAAAAACCATCTTATAGAAGCTTAACAAGTGATATAATCCCCGTTACATTAATGTGTATATCAAGTTGACCGGCCAACTCTTCTCGCTCTATGTAGTTGTAAAAGCTCATCGTTCCGAGCTAGTTTAGGAATGCATAAAGCTAATATATTATTGTAGGAAGTTGATTTACCATTAATATATTGATTTTATCAAATTTTTTATAAGAACAATAATCAGATCGATCTATGTTGGAGTGGAAGTTTATATAGCAAAAGTAGAGAGTCTGCTAAACATGCTCTAAAAAAGTTATCAGAGTTACTCGTAGTATTTTATATTTGGGAAAATTGCCCAAATAGTGTCTCACCTTTTCGCCATTCTAAACTTTCATACATCAGTTTCCAAAACTATCAGATTGGTATCTGAGGTTCTCACCCATACCCAATTTTAGTATCTGGAGCCGTTAACTTCGTTATAGAGGCTACAAGGTGGCATGTTCTGAAGGGTATTTTTGTCCCTTGATGTTTTAACTTTAATCTATTGTGTCTTTTTTTTTCTTTTCTCTAAGCTTTTTTCCTCTCTCTCTCTCTCTCTGCAACTCGTCTCTAATCTAACCATGTTCCCTTCTGAATCTCTTGCTTCTCTGCCTCTTTCTCTTTCTCTCTTGTTTCTGATCATAATGAAGGAAATCGTGGAAAACCTTCTTCATCTAAAATGTTTGAACCACATCTCACTTATCTGCAGATCAGTTGAAGAATCCATTGATTTTTACCAAAATGTTCTTGGGTTTGTTTCAGTCAGAATGCCTGGATCATTTGATTTTTATGGGGCATCGTTATTCGGGTATAGAATTGGAATCAGAATCCATCTTTTGCAATCTGAGAGTCGAAAAATATGCCCAAGAAAGCTAAAATTAAAACCGAAGGGGGGGAAGTGGATTGAGAAGCGGAGGCAGCCGAGGATTGTTAGGTGAGTTATCAATTTCTTGTTGCCAAGATGGTTTCTGGAAGTTTAAGGTCTTGGGGTTGTTGGGTGAGTTATCAAGTTCGTACAATTTTGATGGTGTTATAGGTCTAATCAATTGCTGGATTGTTCTATGGTGCAATGTTAATTGGTTGATTCTTCTCTGTACTTCATTTGATTGCTTCCTTCATGGTCTTTGCTTGATAATTTGGAGGGGTTGATAGGTGGTTCTAATTTTCCTCTCTGATAGGTGTAAAATTGCAGTTTTCTACATGAAAGATGGGATTGATGGGTTGCTTTTGGAATTTAACACCAAGCGGAGAGACCCTAGAAATCTTTCCCAAATCAACAAAGAAAGATAGAGACCCAGAAACATTAAATGACCAAAATCAAGAGTCTAATCTTCTTTTGCATTCCCATACATAAAAAATATTAAAAAAATAAAGAAAAATGAAATTTAATTCATACCTCCTAAAATGGTATTTGAACCTCCAATAATTTTTGAAAGTTTTTAAATCAAACTTTGCCCTTCTAAAAAAATAGACAAAATGAAAGATAAAAAAAAATTAAATAAATTATGCACCTTCTCTTCTCTCCTTTTCCCCCTCCCTCATTCTCTTACAGCCATACATGAGGATTATTGGGCAACTTTGATTAAGGTAGAATGTTAAAGATTGCTAAATGGAATAAGGGACAAAAAATATTGAGAAGAACAATCGAGAAAATAATGATCGAAAATCTATTTCTATTTTCTATTCTTTTTGTTTCTTTCTAATTTGGCTTAATTGCTTCACTTCATGGAGTTTATCGTTAAATGTTATCTTGGTCTCTTTTTATGTTTTTTTTTTTTTTTTTTTGCTAGAGTAGACTATGTTGGTAGCCTGATTTGGGTTTAGGGAAATTGATTTTGATAATAGTTCTCCTGTGGTATTGTAAATTGCACATTTTATTAAGAAATAGAAGGAGGTTCATAAGAGTATCCAAGCTTATAAGGTGAATTGTGTTAACTGCTAAGTCATGGCTATGAACTGAATTTTAAGTGATGAAAAGAAAGATATTACAAGTACATTTGTTTTGGAAAAAATTGTGTGGATATAAAAAGATATTACTAAGGCAAGATTGAAAGTTTTGTGTAAATTTGAGAATGAGAGGTTCAAATACTAATTTAAAAGGTATGAATAGAAGCACTAAAAAATAAAAAAAGTTTTTTTTACTTTTTTTTTATTATATGAAGAAGAAAAATTAATTAAAAAAGAAATAAAAGGTAAATTAGTCATTTTAAAGTCAAAACATGCAGCCTCGTATCTAAGATAGTTTCAGAAATTGAGGTACGAAAATTTGAAAAGGTCGGACACTGTTTGGCTTATTTTGCCTATATATTTTTGGTCTTCCGTCGATCCACCTCTTCTACACGCGCCGGCCTAGCTGCCATCCCAAGTCTCAACAACTCTTAACTTTTCTCTCCATGTTTTTCCACCAAAAGTAAATTAATTAACTCGGCAAATCAAGCTCATTCAGATTATGATAATGAGAAAGGGCCAATTGATTGGATGTTTCTGTCGTGTATGAAGAGGACGGTTTGTCCTCTAATCTTGCTTTTCCTGTCATGCATCTACAGAAAATTAAAACGCTGTTCTATTATGACATAATCAATGGGTTAGAATTGAGAAACCAAACTCGGAAATTAGTGAAAACGATTCCATTGAATTTCTGTGTTCTGGGCCACCAATACAGAACCACTGAACCAAGCATGGACAATTTCCACGTGGAGCATTACTGTGCAATGGACACGCGGACCCTTCAATACCCGGTAAGCGATTTGGCGCCATCAACTGTTGGGTCCCCGGCGAAGCATCTTTGATCTTTCTCCTTCCGTTGTTTGGGTCTTCTGGTTTGGTTTGGTTGGTGCATGTACCATTAGAGAGGGTCTGTGAATTTGCAGATATTGATTCGGAGGTGTGAATTTCACGTGCGAGTATGAACTTCACGTGACGCTATTTTGGTATCCAGCAACATGCACCTTGGTCCATGATTTTGCATGACTTGGTCTCTGGTTCTTTGCCAAGTGTAGCGTATATGAGGATGCACAGTGTGCGCCCAGCTTTAGCACCAAGCAAAGTGACAATCGATCCCCACCCAGAAAATTATGAGAATGATTGAGATGGATGATAATAAACCCAGCAAGCGTAGCATGATCAGTTCCCAGACCACTAGTCCAAACCATGCATGAACGCAAAATCTGGTCCTCACTTGCCAATACTATATGCAGTAGTATATATGTAGGTTAGGATGTGTGGCCCGAATTGTTATGATCGTGTTTTATGATAGTATTCTCTTATCGGATTGTGGATCTAGACCACAATTAGGTCAATTCCGACCTTCATGTGTGGTCAATTCGTGGTCAATTATAGACCACGATTAATTAGCACTTTGACAAGAAAAGGCATAGATCTATTTTGAACTACGATGCTCGCCGACGTTATCATTCTTTGTTAGCTCTAAAGACACCATTTTTAACAGATTAAGATTCAAGTGTACTTAGAACTGAGCATACAATAACCTCAAACACAGCGAAACTTATAGTTGTTAATATGTCTCTGCTCCAACGTACTTAACGTGTACTCGGTATCTGGTCCTTAATTTGGATCTGCTTTTGGTCACTTATAACCAATGAACATGCTGACTCTTCAAGCTTTATTACATGCCAATACTAAATGCAGTAGTAGCTATAGGATTATGATGTATGGCAAGAATCCCTTCAATGTTCTCTTGGACTGTGAATCTAGACCATGATACATACCTAAATGTGTGGTTCGGATGCACTTTGATAAGATAAGGTTTTACACATGTACGATGATCAACTTCTGAACAACATTACTTGCCGACATTGATTATTCCTTGTTGGCTTAGCTCTAATGACTCCATCTGGTTCCAGATTAAATATTAAGTGTACTTAGGACTGAGCGTGCAACAACCTTAAACCACAGGATGGAACTTATTATTGTTAAACAAAGCCTGTACGTCTTAGACGCGTAAACAATGAGAAAATGACAACATATTTATGTCTAATTAATCATGTTGGGATTGGCCTGCAGATAATCCAAGTGATTAAACTAGTGAAGAGAGACACAGATACTGTAAAGAAAATATTACAGCGTGATATGCAAAGATGTGGGAAGAAGGGGGAAGATAATATAAACATATATTTGTGTGTGTATAAATAAGTGGATGGCCCTTCATGGGTTGAAAGAGGCTCAAATAATTTAATTCACATATTGTTGGCTGCGGGAGCCAATAATAAATTAGAATAAATAGAAATGGACCCAAAACATGGTTCATGATTTATCAGCAATACCAGTTATCTGCGGCCCCAATTGTCTCTGCTTCCTCTGCCACTCTGCACATGATCAGCAGACTCATCTGAGCTGCACACACACACACACACACAAAGGTACGTATATTTATGACACTATGAATATCAATATGATTGCTGTATATATATTTATGTATGAATTGAATTCAGAGAGGACAGAGTCAGACTGCCAGGGTGCTCTAAACAAAGACCAGCCTGTTTTATCTTCTACCATTTCTTCTAGCTTTTCTTGGTGTCGCCAATATCCAAGGCACTTGATCCTGATATTCTTAAAAAAGGGTTCCCATAACATGTGCCCATTTGGTGATTAGTCACTATAGTTTGGCCTAATTAATCATCTTCTCCATATTTGTGTATAATTATGGTTCTGATTTTCAGGTGTGCATACACATTGGGAAATATGATACAAACACTTTAAGTGAAGAACAAGCATATGTGAGAGTTAGTAGAGGCAGAGAGATACAGGCAGCTGCATGTTTTGGTCTTCTTGAATGATAATGTGATGAGAGCAATCATTTTTCAGGTTTGTCATGGGCCCTCAATCTCATTCAATTCTATTCTACAAGGTTATAGCCCATGCTGCTGTTCTGCCGATGTCTAAGTAAAATTCACTAAAATAAAAAAAGTATAGTAGATCAAATAGGGTGAAAAGACTAATTCAATACTCGATCGGTTTTTGACATAGCAGAGATTACATATGAATTCAAAAGCAAAGACAAAGAAGAGAGAGTAGTAGATATGATGAGATATGGTTTCAGATATGCTAGAATAGTGTTGCAGCAAGGCAACTTGATCACATGATGTAACAGCAGATCCTCCTACCCAGATCAAAGCAGCATCAAAATAAGAACTCAACTACTCATATCTGCCTTTGCAACTTGCTTTAATACCATAGTTCCTTCATTGTAGAATAGATTACTTGAGCATGGTGAAGAGTAAAAAGGTTATGATCGAACTTTGACAATGTGTAATTCATCTTCAAAGTTCTTAGTAAATTCAAGTAGTACTATAGTATCAAGTATCACATAATAATTGTACCTAGCTAGCCCCTACATGTTTCTGCATCTTGTCTTCAACTCCAGACAATGGCTATTCTGCACTCTGGCACCGATAGGACATTTCAAAAGGGAAAATAATTGAAAGACAAAATGGAATTCTCAGTCACACAGCTGTATGAAGAATCTAAAGCAATCATCAAAGAACATAGCAAACTAGTTGCAAGCATGGAGAATTTCATCTGTGCATATACCATTATACCCAGTCCAAGTACCTAGGTCCAAGTAATTAGCCCAACATTACAGAAAACCCTCTAAAATGTACCTGAAGTCCTAGTAGTAAAGAGAGAAATTGTAATGCCATATAGCTTACCAAGGAGATTCATGGTTATACCATTGCAGTTCTTTTTCTAAATGTGATTGTCTACTACTTAAAAAACGAATGGAAATTAATTTTCTTCCAATGACCAAATTTCACTGATCAAAAATACTAATAGGCATCCTGTTACAGGTTTATCAGTGGGGTTTTTCAGTCCAGCTAGCTAGATTCTGATAAGAAATCTATGCAGTAATTATTGACTTTCTTTAAAAAAAAACAAAAAAATCCATTTACCTAGAAAGCAAATTCCAATGAATCCTTATTATATAATAGTGATAAATCCCATGCTACATTGTAATTGCCATCTATGCATACTCTGACAATTGGCTCACCATCTATCAGACTAGTAGTTATGATCTGAAATCAGAATATTTTGCTGGCATAAAAAGTTCTCCAGAAATTAGCTGGAACAGGAAGTCATCTATCAAGAAGAAGAAAAAGATGCAAAATATGATGAAAGAATACTTAGTGAAGGTTTAGTAGAAGTGTCTTTCAGGCGAAACGACTAAGTATGTACTTAATTGCTATCTGATACAATATGAGATTGCACCTAAATTTAAAGGTACAAGACGTTAGAGTAGTAGATGAGCTGATGAGATTGGGTCACAGATATGCTAGAATACCATGATGTAATGGTAGATCCTCAGGATATCAAAAGAGCATCAAATATGCAACTTTCTTTTATACAATTACCATATTTAGTTCATGAGTGAATAGATTACTAAGCACATGAATATATGTATGTGCGCGCATATTATAGATAGGCATAACAATGTACCTGTTGCGCTTAAGAGTAAAAGCTTATGACAATTGTAATGAGCACGTATAGTCTTCAAAGTTCTCAGTAAAAACAATCAGTACTGTATGCAGTATCAGATAATATTAGTATATGTTCCCGGGATTATTAGTACATCTTGTCTTCAACTACGGGCAATGGTTTCTTCAAGACCGAATCTTTAGCGCTCTGGCAGTGGTAGCTAGGCAGATCAAATGGGAATGATTGAGAGACAATGGAATTCTGTAACACAGGGTTTGTAAAGATATATTCCATCACAATTCATCATAGGACATACGTACTAGACTACTTACATATTTACATAGCCACAATCACCTTGGGAACTAGGTTCAAGTTCTTACTACACAAACCCTCTGATATATATATATACCTGCACTACTAGAAGAAGACAGAAAATATATTGTAGTTGTTCAAAAAAAAAAAAACATCTATTGCATAATACACACCTGTGCAGTCCAGCAATTGCTCAAATTTCCCAAGGAATATTTCCTCAAATTTGACTCATCCTGCACTTGCACAATGCATATGCTTTCCCTAACTAATAGCCATGTTACCAGAAAATTAGAAATAGAAGTAATTAATATATTTGAGTCAAAGATGAAAACACTAGCAGAAGAAACCAAACGGAAACAAGAGACTAGCTAATACGGCGGCCTTCATTCAAGATAAAACTCAGATTTTGCAGAAGAAGGATTACCTTCCTATAGACTAGCTTGCTTCTTATAGTCTGAATTATAGTAGAACAAGTCACTGTAGGAGGCTTTGGACTCATTCATTTTCCCTCTCCCTCTCCCTCCCTAACTACCTACATACCTACCCTACCTACCAAGATGTTCTTGGTAATACTAGGGAGATTTTTCCATTGCTATTGAGAAGCAGTCGCAACCCACACATAGCCATAAAGCTAGACAAAATGTCCCAACAGAATGAGCAATCAAAGAACAAATGTTCAGCACACATCATCAATATACCAAGGTACCAAGAATTTGATTCCATGTAGTGAAAGCATTGTAACTTCCTACAAGCCAGTTAACACAATCATCTTGATTAGTAATGGATCAAGTAAAGTTTTCAGTCAAGATTTTGAAGCCAATACTAGCTTCATAAGTCAGACTACAAAGACCATTCGGTCATTTACGACACAGCTCACCATCACATCCTTACAGATCCCAGACATGGATCAGAAGTTCAAATATTGTTCTTAATACCTGATCATGGAGGAAACTGTCTTCCCTGATTGGATCAAATTGTATGTACTGTACATGCATCATGCATTCCCATCAGTGATTCAACCCATCATATATCTATGTTTTGCATAGACCCCAAAAATAAATAATTCCCAGAAACTTTCTTAGACTTCATCAAACAGGGTCTCCACCAATCCCATAGTTTCTCCTCATCTTACAGAAATACCCCCCTACTGTGCAACACTAAAAACCAATTGCTCACTAAACCAGTGTCCTTCTGCTCTTTCACTTCTCCTCAACATCGTGACCAATTATAAATATGTAGGTTGATCTTAAAGACTTAGATCTTTCAGATCTCTGATTATTTAGGAGTTTTTAACTTGTACTTGATTTTTGCTAAGGGTACAGTTCACACCACTACAAGTGTGCTTCCTTCGTAAGCGCTTCAGAACTTGATGCCTATTCCTCCTGTGACTTAACCTCCATTAACCTCTATCAACTTCCTCCATTCTAAATTTTTAGGTTATACATTTTGCATAGTAGTGCGTAGAATCCCTCAAGATTTTTTTATTCCCCCGAATCAAAAGGTTTCTCTGCAACTTACCTGCCCATTATTAGAAACACCATAGTACTTGCAAGCTCAAGTAAGACACCCCTACTCAGAAACCATGTTTCCGTGGCATAGGTTCTGCGAAATACTTAGCTTCACAAATCAAGCTTTTGTTTCCATGATCCACCTGTATTGAAATCAAATTATATAGGCTTGTATATAGTCCATGCTGCTCCTTTTCCAATGTCATGTTTATTGTGAAATTCAGGATAAAAGAATAATACTAAATCAAATAAAAAGATCCTAGGAGGACAAGTTAATTTCAGAAATAGACTTGATGAAGGTGAACTACAATTGTCTAGAGTGAAAGGACTCACTGGCCTGTTCATTGCTTTCTCATGCTGCAAGTGGTTAACATGCATATGGGTTCAAAATTAACAGACAAGATATATGATAAAGAGTATAAGATGTTCGAGATATGATAAAATACAGTATGTCTTGAGGTAATGAGATTTGATCCTCCCCACAATATAGGCATATGCATGTTTCTCAAAGAAATCAAGATTTACTACTGAACTTATCATCATGAAAACCTGCCTAGACTGAAAAATCCACAAATAATTATTAGTATAGACTACAGACTAACAAGGTACACTCCTATTTAAGGATTCTATTGGTTCTTTACTGATGATATTGGTCAATATATATCTATTCACACTAGCAATTAGTGCAAGCACATTAAAAAAAAAAAAAAAATTTAAAATGCAATGATCTGACTACAGACTTCTTGTTAAGCTCATTTTTAGGACCCTATCTGGTATGCACAGATCAATAACATCCTACATGCTTATAACTAGTTTTCTAAGGTTTGGAATGATTGCTTCATATTGCTGTCTAGTTGAGCATAACATTTTGTTATTTAATCATTCACTGCTCTGTCAGTGCCAGATCTCTAAAGCTAAAGACATGATGCACCGATATGCAGCAGAGGTACACAATTATCATTTGATGTTATAGCACTGAACTATCGAGAACTTTGAAAACTAATTACTTATCTTCAAAAATGACACTGTCAAGAACTTTGAAAACTAATTACTGTTGTTATAGCACTCTTAACTTTTGAGCATACTTGATTATATATTCAAAGAAAGATGGGTAATCAGACGCAATTTATGCTGAAAAGCAAATGCAAATCTCTCTGTCAGTGAAGTTGATTTGCATTCCAATTTGTCAAAGCTTTGCATAGCCTTTCAAAATTTGCATTTACCTATTTCCAATGAAAGTTAATACTATAATAGTGAAATTACCCATACCGCGTTGTTGCCATCTGTTTATATTGTTTCTGACAGTTGGTCACCATATATCAGTTTAGTATGTTCAGGATCAGAAATCAAATATAGATATTGACTTACATAAATACATATGTTTTTCCATACTATCTTTACAGAAATTAGCTGGTGCAAGCAGGAGAGAAGCATATGGTAGTAGCTACTCCATATAGCTTCACTAGCATTCAGAAAAGCGCAAACTGACTATATAGTATATCAATTGTCATGTTCCAGCTACTAAACTTGATTGGATGGTGAAAATCAAATGACAACCTCTGTCCTCCAACAAAGAACAACTGCAAGTATATGTAACACAGTTTTCGAATTCATAATAAGCACCATATATATAAGCTAGCCTACTAGGATAGCCTGCCCAAACCAAACAATTCTATACTGAGGGACCAATGGTTCACTAAATTCTATATATGTAATTGAAGCATAATAAGTTAATAATTACCTCCAAGCCACTAAACACTATCTTGGTTAGTAATGGATTAAGTAAGTTACTGATAAAAATTGTAATGCCAAGAGTAGCTTCATCAGTCACAGAAGCCCAAGACCATTGGTAAACATTTATAGTACAGCTCACCAACACAACCTTACAAATCCAGGCATTAGAGAATTCAAATTGTATCTTTAATTACCTGATCATGGAAAGAACTAGTGCCTTCCTTGATCGGATCAAATTGTATCCAAATCATCCCCACAGCTTATTCAATTAATAGGTTATAGTCCATGCTGCTCATCTTACCATGTCATGTTAATTAATTGTGAAATTCCAATAAAAGTAAATGCTAGAGAGATCCTAGGAGGACAGGAATAAAATTTCAGCAATAACACTTAATGAAGGTGTGCTAGATTTGTCTCGAGGTGAAAAGGCTAATTTGTTCATCACTTTCTACTGTGACATGAAGTTAACCTACATATGGATTCAAACATAAAAGAGAAAATGAGTAGTAGATCACATATGGTAGAAATGTAGAATACAAGCATAGTCTTGCAGCAGCGCAACTTGATCACATCAGTAGGTAATATTATCTACCAAATTTGATCACACATGGTACAATACACACTACGTATGGAATATAGATTGGGCAATTGTATCATATAGCTCGGCAACATTAGTATGAAAATCTCTTTGTCCTCCTATGACTGCAGCAAGACTTATGTAGCAAAGTTTTCAAATTTAATACACCTGTGCAGTGCAGCAATTCAATACCCCAAGGATGTCTCGATCAGTTTTCATTACTCCTGCATTTATACAATCATTTCATTTACTTAAGCAATAGATATATTAACAACAGAAGGAGAAGAAGTAATATAATCCACTTTGAAGATGAAAAGATTAAAGAAAAGGAAGATTAAAAAAAAAAATTTGATTTAGACCTATTGTGTGTGTATCCATTATAATCTAGAGGGTTACTCATTGCCCATCAAAATTTGAAGTCCTAGTATACAAGATGGTGCAGGAAAAGAAGAAGATCGAACAAGAAAGATCCGACCTTTAATCCATAAGAGAATTAGGTTTCCTACAAATGACCAATTAATACAAATAGCATGTTTAGTTACCGGATCATGGATTGAAGTGCCTTCCTTATTAGTAGAGGGTACATGCCTGCCACCGGTGAGTTCTTCACATTCAAACCTCACAACACGGCTTCATCAAAAACCTTCCTATGGAACAGTGAGCATATCACCCAATAAAATCCGGGCCTCGAAATTGCTCATTACACCCTCAATAATAGAAGAGTCTCACATAATTAATTAACATTACACAATCTCCGTCGTTTACCATTCCTCTCAGTTCTCTATACCTCACTCTCTCTCTTTCATGTCTCATTAGTCATTAGTTCATTACCATTGCAAGCCACCTGTCACCACCGTGGCTCACCGCGCAGTCACTGCGACCCACCATGAGAATTTAAACTGTATCCTAAGTTCCGAACTCTCTAATTATTTAGAAGTTCTTATTTATTCGTAATTTTTACTACTGTGACTTTTTTCGAATTTGAAAAGGTACACAATTAACCTCTACAAATGTGCTTACAAGTATGCTTGGCCTGGTCTTTAATAACCAATTAATGATCTTCTAAGTTCTAACCTTTGACAGCTTCCTCCATCATCACCACATCCCAACAATAGAAATAGGTAAAAGGCTCGAAGCAGAAATGCTATTATGCTCGATTTAGTTGTACTAGTTAGGGTTGTAAGCAAACTAACATTGCTTATGGAACAAGACATTGTTTAGAACTTGTGTTCTGCATATATACTTCATAATACTTCATATATGTAATTAATCTAAGTTTAGACTATAGTATAAGCTTATGATGTATTTCATATTAAGACAAGCTTATCTGTTATTTAAATTTAAATCAAGTTGCAGTTGAAAGAGCAGTTGAGGTTTGATAAGCAGTTAAGGTATTGCAGCAGTTTCTTTATGGATGAAACTGATTTGCAAGGTTGCTATAAATATGTCAGATCAGTCCCTTCTGATGCACGTGTGGTTCTTGTTTTAGTCCCATATACTAAGAGAACATAAGGGTGAAATCAGGAGAAGACTATCATTGACAGTGGGAGTGCATCGAGTAAGTTTTCTGGGTTCATAATCTTGTGTTCTTGTTTTCTGCAGGTTCAGGATTGATATGTTGTTTTCAATCCCTATTTCATACTTACATTCAGTGTTAGAGTTTGAATGGAAATCAGTTTCCATTGAAGAGGATTAGATCTGTCTCAAAGGAATCCGTTAAGGATTTTGTTCCTTACTCGGATCCATCTCAAGGGGATATTACCTCTCCAAGATCTGTCTAGGAGATTTTACCTCACTTGAATCTTCCTCAAGGAGATTTCTTCTCACTTGGATTTAACTCAATGAGATTTCCAAACACTGTTGGAACAGAATTCAGTTTTTGGACATACATGATTTGATCTAGTATAGGTTCTAAATTATGTGTTTGTGATTGCTTAAGCATACTGTTTCTAACAATTGGTATCAGAGCGACCATACATAGATCAATTACATGTTGAAGAAACTAACTGCATTACAATTGTGAATTCTGGGAATTTTTTGTTCATATAATCCGCATACAGTTATCTACATGTATATTGCATATCTAATGCATCTATCCACACATGCATGCTCTCACCTTTGCAAATCCATTTTGCTCTGGATTGATGTAAATGAAATTGGGTTCTCCCAAATTTAGTATCCATTACCCTCATTTAGTGAGAGGAGGAGAAAACGACCAGAGAGCAATTAAGACAATCACCAACCTCTATCACTTCTATTGATCATCAAATAGAGCCTTCTACCAAGTTGGTGTTGATCCAGAGCTTACTTTTTGAGCAGATAAGATATCTATTCTAAATATTAGTTTTCGGTTTGGTGAATTCCCTTGAGGTATTATAGTGAAACTATAATTTTATTTGGTTATTGATATTAATGTACGTATGCTGCTTACATTGTTAGTGTGTGGCTAAATTAATTAGTATGTGTTGATGTATTAATTACTTGGATTATAATTGATGAGTGGATCTTGGAGAAGCATCAATGGATTCTGGAACTACATCATGTTAGTATCACATATTCTTATCAGTTTTGTTTTCTGGTTTTAATATTTAATTTGCTGCAGATTGTATTTTGGCCTTGATTCATGTTGCTGTTGATTTACAATCTCATATTTGGCATAGTCATCTTAATTATCTAGCATGTGTTGATCTGTATAATAGCATACTCAGGATTAACCAAAATTCATAGTCAGTTATAACTACATGATTTGCATGACAGATCTTGACAAATGTTGTTGCTATTTTAATTGTCTCAGTTGCTATATATGTCCAAGTGTTAACATGGTTAGAGATAACTGTTGACTTAATGGTCAGCAACAAGATCAAATTTGCTTTGTCATTCATACATTACAGATTGAGCATTATATCATGGGGACATGTGATTGTTTACTTGTTTAATTGATGTTTTTTCAATCCGAGCAATAGCCTTAGAACATTGCTTAGAAATCACAATACTTCTCTTGGTTGGGAAATTGTGTGATGAAAAGGTTTTTGGCCAAAGCAAGAGTTTTTAGCCATTTTTCAGATTTTCTGGAATTTCAACTCAGTCACTTACTTTTGCAAAAATGTACTGATCTACTGGGAATTTGAGGTCAGTCTATTCTAAAGAATTTTAGTAGACATCTTAAAGAGTCATTTGGAATTGGAATCACCCAAAAGGGAATTTTCTGGGATTAGTTATGAATTTCCAAAGTCAGGAGTCAGTCACAGAAATTTTCTGATATCAGCTTATTAAGTTTAACCAAAGGTAGATTCTTATAGCACCTTTGATCCAATACAGGACTTCTATTTCATGTGAAGATTACATTATATTCATCTCAGTGCATATTTATGTTTTCCATATTATTTCGAAATGCAAAATGATGGATATGCATGTTTAAAGTTTCTGATATTGATCTTGAAAACTTCATATGTGGTGTGCTGCCAAAGTGGTCTCATATATGAAGATTCTAAAGGATCAAATATGCTGGTGAAATATTTAGTATGAATTCAGTTATATGTTGCATAATAAAGTGCTGTCAAAGTGGCCAATATATAGCAATTACACTATATTCAGTTTCATCAGAATGAGATTATGAGACTTAAAATTAAATTTGGGTATAATTTCCAAAGAAATTTACATCAAACATTTGGTTTCATAATCTTGTATATATTAGGTGAATGAACATTCAGAACTATTAGAGATTAGTACTCCACAAAGGACGTCAAAATCTCGAAAATAGAAGAGTTCATTTTATGCATATATACATACATAATTCGGTAAATGGCTTTTAGATTGGCCATGATCACATTGTTGATATAAAGTCAATTTAATCTTCTTAAATGCTAAATGCTGTCAAAATGGCTTAGTGTAAAGAAGATTAATTGTCTTGTTTGGTTTTCAACAATAAAATCAAGCAACTTAAAATTTAATTTGATCCTTATTTTTAAAGAAGTCTGGTATCAAACATTTGGTTCTTGATTTTGTATATGATCAAAATTGAACATTCAGATATCATTAGAGATTAGTACACCCCAAAGGATGTCAAAATCTTGAAAATGGTTGAGTTCTATTTTCTGAACATATGCATTTGGTGTGAAATGAATGTTCAAATCATGAATTTTCATTTTTGGGACATACAGACAATTCTAATATTATGATAAACTAGAATGATTTTACTGATCAACTTCATATACATATAGACATTTTCCTTTGAGCATCAATCAGGTTGAACTACAGGATGACTCAAATTTTAGAAAATGGTAGAGGAACATTGGGTTGAGCTTGGAGTACATGATTATAATCATGTGTTGAAAGAAATCCATCTGAGAATTGGCAGCAAATAAAAGCAAGGAGAAGCATTAAAATGAAAGAATCCAGTTCCTCAAGTAAGTTTGTTGTTCTTCAAGTTTTGTTTTCTGGAATTCTGGGATTGCAAGTGCAGTATCTATCCTAGTTATATTTGCACAGAAATGTTAATGTCCAAGTATAGCTTCAACAGACAAGGCAATGTTAGTAGAGTTCATCAAGAAAAGAAAAAGTACACTTTTGGAAGGGTCCAAAGTTTGAGTAAGAAAAGCACTAGAGGTCTAGAGTAACTGAAAAGGATGATGGAGGATTTATGGACCAGATTCTATGAGAAATCTGTGGGAGTTCCAGCTTTTGATTTTCTGACTCCTCATTTTTCATGCATTAATCATACGTTGATAATTTCCTAGACATAATTCTTCTTGTGGTGCTCTTGTTCAGTATGTTTATGAAGTCATCAAAATGAGTTCATGTTCCAGCAAGTTAAGACTTTTTCAAGTTAGCAAATAGTCTCGACAATTTTCAATGGCGGTGTTGGATTTCTGTACTTGTTCTTGACAGTTTGGATTTTGGAAAAGAAGTTGAGGAATATACATACTATTTTGGCTTTTGAATTGGTGGTTGATTACTTGGTATTTTCAAGGCTTCACATAGTTGGTTTTGAAATTAACTCTATGCATCAGAACGACGCAACTTTCAAGACAACCTTCAAGACTATTGTGTATTCTTGATTTTGTTCTCTGGAGTTGTCTTTGCTCTATCAGTCTTTGGTGTTATTTTCATAAATGAAATATCATTTTGGTGGTTAATTCATTGATGAAAATAGAGGGAGAAAGTTCTCAAGGATGAATAGATACTGAAACTGCACAAGGAAAATACGATAGATGTTCATGGAGCAACTGACTAAGCAAAACAAATTGAGCCATCCTCCCAGCCATTAGCATTAAAGACTATCATGACAGAGAATAGTGATGGTAAAAGATCCTTATTAGATGGAAATGCTACAAGAGATATTCCATGAAGAGGGTCAAGTTGCTCCTAGGCTGATTATAGTTTGGTGGAGGATATTATGGCTGTAATGGATAATGATTTATATAGACCCAAGCTTGCTGGAGACATGATACTAACTACTGGGATTTTGGAGTCTGTACCCATCGAACCTAAGTGGGAAGAGGATGATGTTTACTTGAGGATACGAACATATGCATTAAGGATGATGAGGTCAGCGTCTCAACATTCGAAAGCTGCCACTAATATCTTTATAAGAGGTGACCATTATTCTGCTCAACAAAACTCAATCAAGGCTAGAGAGGAATGGTTAGTTGCTGAAAGCCTCAATAAAGGGCAGGTAAGGAAATCTTTAGTATAAGGAATTGCAAGAAAACATAGAGAAAAGTTGGATCAACTACATCAACTTTAGACATCATCAAGACAAAGACCAACATCCTTACAAGCTATAACAGGTTCGCAAATCCTCTCGATCTTGTGTATATGCATATAAATATACATATGATAAGCATATATATAATAAAGTCATCAATGTTGAAGAATCCAAAGTAGTTGGATATATGATAAGCAATGGCACAAAAGTTCTCGGCAAGCCATCAAGAAGTATGGTTAATGAGATTAAGGAGTATGTTACAGGAGAGGAGGTTGGGACTATACATGTTTATGGAATGGCTGATTCTAGAAATATAGTAGCAGGTGGTTCAGAAATAGATGCAGACTCATCACAAGTTGCTGATGAAATGGATAAGTGATTTATCTATCAAGACAGCAATATATCAGTTTCAGATTAGGATTGCAGCAATATATCAATCCTAGACAAAGGAGAAAAATCCAAGTGTGCAACACAACATGATTCAATTATGGATAATGTCATTACTGGCACAAATGTACAAAATGAGCAGATTGCAGGTGGTACAGTGTCAATATAACCCATAGAAATTGCAGAAGCATCACAAGCTATTATCTTGAGAAAATCCTTAAGAGCAAGAAAACCAGCCACATCAGATGATAATTACATGTATCTGATCATCATGGTGACTGATTTACAAGAACAGAATTATCTTATTTCAGTTATAGAAGCAATGCAGTCTATGAATAATGAAAAATGCAAAAATTTAAATGCTGCAGCTGGAAGGTTTTGTAGAAGATGATCACTAAGACCAGTGGGAGAAACTTCATTTTTCTGATCCTATATGTTGATGATCATATATTATCTTCTAGCAGCAATATTTGTTTGTTGACGGGAGAAACTTCATTTTTCTGATCCTATATGTTGATGATCATATATTATCTTCTAGCAGCAATATTTGTTTGTTGAAGGAAACAAAAGGAGAGTCAACAATTTCCAAGGGAGATGAGTCTCATAAAGATTAGTACCCCAAGAATGCATTACCGAAGAAAAGCATGGAAAATATGTCCTATATAAGGCTAGTTGGATGTTCGTCATCCTTACTTATCATGGCATAGAGTGGTTTTCATTGTTCTACAGTAAATTGGTCAGTAAAGTTCATCTACATTTTTGCAATTTCACCTTATTGTCTTTCTGCATACTCAAGTTGTACAAATTCAGTTGGCTATCAATGAATAGCAAATCTTCCAGATTGACAATATTAAGTAATGTGAAATATAATAAGGTTGCCAATTCTATTAATTTAGAAATTTTGGTAGGACTTTGAACATACATATGTGTGGTTGAATGCATTCATAACACAGGTGTGTTTATACTGTTATTGTAACTGATATTCATGTGATTTTAGTCTGCTGCAATGTGATCTTGGAACACTAGTGTTTATCCTTATTCACTATAATGTTCTTAGGTTCTTTGTAGTTAGACATTATTGACAGAATCTAGATATGCTGGTTTAAATAACCTAAGTGTCTAAACTTGCAGTGCACACTTTAGTAGATCAGTTCATATGTGAGTATCTATATATGCATTCACTTACAATTTGAAATCAATGTCAAGTTCAGTGGGAGATTGTAAGCAAACTAACATTGCTTATGGAACAAGACATTGTTTAGAACTTGTGTTCTGCATATATACTTCATATATGTAATTAATCTAAGTTTAGACTATAGTATAAGCTTATGATGTATTTCATATTAAGACAAGCTTATCTGTTATTTAAATTTAAATCAAGTTGCAGTTGAAAGAGCAGTTGAGGTTTGATAAGCAGTTAAGGTATTGCAGCAGTTTCTTTATGGATGAAACTGATTTGCAAGGTTGCTATAAATATGTCAGATCAGTCCCTTCTGATGCACGTGTGGTTCTTGTTTTAGTCCCATATACTAAGAGAACATAAGGGTGAAATCAGGAGAAGACTATCATTGACAGTGGGAGTGCATCGAGTAAGTTTTCTAGGTTCATAATCTTGTGTTCTTGTTTTCTGCAGGTTCAGGATTGATATGTTGTTTTCAATCCCTATTTCATACTTACATTCAGTGTTAGAGTTTGAATGGAAATCAGTTTCCATTGAAGAGGATTAGATCTGTCTCAAAGGAATCCGTTAAGGATTTTGTTCCTTACTCGGATCCATCTCAAGGGGATATTACCTCTCCAAGATCTGTCTAGGAGATTTCACCTCACTTGAATCTTCCTCAAGGAGATTTCTTCTCACTTGGATTTAACTCAATGAGATTTCCAAACACTGTTGGAACAGAATTCAGTTTTTGGACATACATGATTTGATCTAGTATAGGTTCTAAATTATGTGTTTGTGATTGCTTAAGCATACTGTTTCTAACAAGGGTTGAACAAAGAGCTAGCTAGTAGGTTAAAAACCAGCTTTACGATTTTTGGCCTGTGCAAGTGAACATTGGGCGGAGTTGCAATGGCAAGGCTTGTACTTGGACGAGATATAGCCATCTTCACAGTCCAACCAAAGATTGACCACCAAGATCTAGGGGGAGTTTTACATGCACCGGAGGAGTTCGCTGCTTGATGCTAGTCACGTATTGGAGGGTAGAAGCGTCTTTTGCGACCGGAAGAACGAGGGCCTTGGGTCGGAATGATGATGTTTTGACTATTGAAGGGGTGATGATCAAGTGGGAGAAGACTAGTATTGGGATGTAGAAGAGAATTAGGGACTGGAATTGTGAGGAATAAGCCATATATATATTGTTAACTTATATTTCTTATAATGAATATATCGAAGTACTCATCCCATTATATATATAGCTGCGATGGGTTTGAGTGCAAGTAGTGTTTAAAAAAATGCACACATTGTCACATTTATAGTGTGCAGATCCTTAATTGAAAACAATACTTCGATCAGACGGAGCATATTGAAAAAACCGATGGGTTTGAGACTTTGAGTTGCTAAATCGTTTTTGCTGCTCTTTTGGAGTTTTGGATCTGTCTAGGGTTCTATATTAGTATTGATGGGTGTCGGTGCATTTCTGAGTCACGGTTTGGGTGCGCTAGCTAGCTCTGAATCTCTGATGCTAAACTGAAAAATGCCTAGAAATCTCTGTGGAATCAATCATGTACATGTCATGCTGAAGCCGCGTTTCTTTATGCTGATTGAGCAGAACTCGATCACTTTGGTCTTAGTCTCTCAGATAGCTTGATTGGAATTCCTTGTACGGCTTTTTTTTTTATAGAAAATAGATAACTTTATTACTTATTCATGGCCAGAAAATATGTACATAAATAATGTCTCATATTCAAAAAAAACTAAATGGCATGAGCCGCCAAGCAAAAAACAGGTGACCCTCACTGTTAACACATGCGCTCACTTATTAAGCCTAAACAACAAGAAATCAAGTCCTCACTACTAACTCCTCTTTGAAAAGTAAACTTAGTCACCTAGAGACCTCAATTGGTGTACAACTAGAATAAACTAAGAAGAAAGTAATAGAAGACCCAATTTCAAGTGGTAGGCAAGAGACCAGGAAAGGCTTTCCTTGCCCTTATCTCTAGGGCTAGAAACCGAACCTCCGATTGCAGTTACTATGACGTTGGCTCTTGTTCTGACTTCCGACGGTCTACCCGTCTTCTTGTTCAGAGTGACAAGAGGCACATCATTGTCATCCTCGATCAAAGGTTTTCCAAGTAGAAAAGATTGAGAGGACCTGCACACAGGACCTCCGCCAATCTTTCCCAGATCTGGGGCGCTACCACCCGCTACGAGAGCAAGAGGAGCAGCAAAGCTTGCTATGATGGCATCTATGGAGGCCTTGGAGAGGAGGAAGCGATAGCAAGAGGCTAGAGGCTAGGGAATGAGGTTAGGGTGCCGTAGAAGACTAGGTTGAGAGAAATACTCTCTTAGAGCTGTTTTTTTCTTTTTCTGGAATTCCATGTACGTTGTTTCTTCTTTCTGTGTGATTATCATTACAAATCTGCCACAATATTAGACCTAATGTACAGATATGAAAGGTGATTAAGTGGCCGCAATAAATTAAGTTGAGACAAGAGTACGTTTTTCTTTTCGGGTAATGGCTTACTACTAAATTTTACAAACCGGTGTTCTAATGTCATTTTCATTTCCCCTTCTCATACAATCTGCTATTGGAAAAGTTTTAAGGCACTGAAATGATGAAGAGGCTATGCCACTATTATACTCAATGGAATTTAACCTATTCATGGTGGAAGAGGTAGGAGGAAGACAGCCAATTTGTGGTGGTTTTTTAAGTCTTTGAACTGATGATGACCCGAGAAAAGAAGATTTTGATAAACATTTAGGGAAACAAAGTCACATTTTTGTTGTGAAGGGTTTTCATTAAAGTCTCATGCTACCTTGTTTGATTTGTATTGAGAATTGAGTTTTGTCATGTCTTGGTGTTACTTACCACAATACCTTGTGTTAGGTTGAGTGGTGATTAACACCATGCTTAGTTGGTATACACTGTTGATGTAACTAGTCTATTATTAAGGTATGGTCATTAGGAGAAGTATGGTGATAGGTATGGGCTTGGTTGGAGAAGGTGTATTGTACCTCTCCATATATATTTGTAATCCTCTTTTTGGAATATACACTGAAAATTCTCTTAACCATTTCTTCATGGTATCAGAGCAGGATCCTCTTCTAGCCTTACTCTTTTCTTTTTTCTGAAAATGGCTGAGGGAGATAGCTCTTCTTCCTCTTCCTCTACACCCATAAATTCTGAGAGTGATTTAAACCCTAACCAACGTCTATGTTCAGTGTTACTCAATGAGTTCAACTATATATCTTGGTCAAGAGCGATCATTCTTGCTCTTGGAGGAAGACCCAAGCTCGGTTATATTAATGGTGACATTCAAATCCCACCACCTCTATCTACTGATTATGAAGCATGGCTCAGCAAAGATCAGCTAGTCATGTCATGGCTCCTAAACTCTATGGAGCCATATGTTGCTGCCATCTTTAGCTATTCTGAGTCTTCTCAGCATATTTGGAAAGCTGTGAAGGAGACGTATGGTAACCAAAATAATTGTGCCAAAATTTTTCAACTTCAAAGAGACAACACCAGTCTCAAACAAGGAGCAAACTCTTTTGTTCACCATCTTAGCAATATGAAAAGCATGTGGAATGAGGTAAACATCTACAGACCTCACACCACAGATCCAGCTATTCTACAAAAAAGGGCTAAAGAAGATAAAGTGCTCCAGCTCCTAGCTAGTTTAAGACATGAGTATGAAGCTCTTCATAGCCACATACTCATGAGTCTTAAACTACCATCCTTGACCAGCATCTGCTCTACCATTCAGCGTGAAGAAACTAGGAGGAAGGTCATGAATAAAGATTCAAAGACATCTGTATCTGAAGCTAGGGCTTTTGCAAGTGATCTTAAGCTAATTGAGAAGAAACCTTACAGAGGTAAACGCCCTGATCTCCATTGTAGTTATTACATGTGATCATCCTGGACATCTCAAAGAAAGGTGTTGGATACTGCATCTTGAACTCAAACCCAAATTTGAGAAACAAGCTAGAGACACCAAGTCCTTTCCAAGAAATCATGGCCACAAGGCAAATCATGTTGCTTCTTCCACTGAGGGATTACTAAACTTCACTGCAAATCCAGCTGCATTGATAAATGAATTTGCAGCCTACCTCCAACAGAAGCAAGGAAATAAAAATAGTCTGTTTCTGAACACTCAACAGCCCTACTTGGAAAATTTGTTGGTTTCCTAGCAGAAGCAGATGGAATAACTCAGTAGAATGTACCAGGTATCTTAAAAGCATTGTCTACAGCTTTACATGCAAGTAGTATGAATGATTTTTGGATAATAGATTCAGGTGCCACTGATCACATGACAAACCAAAATTCTAAGCTTCAAAACTTTGAAAATTTGTCAACTCCTTCTCATGTCTTTGTTGCAAATGGTAGAGGTGTGCTAGTTTTAGGAAAAGGGAAAATAAACATTCTTTCAGAAACCATTAAGTCCACAGCTTTGTGTACATACATGTACATTTGCAAGCATAATTAGCTATAATGGGCCATGCTCATTGTACCGCTAAAGGTACTAATTCCAACCAAAGGAATGACATGCAGACACACCGCCAGGCGGGCTACAACCTCAGCATCGGACCACCTCCAGATCGCCACTGATGCGCCGCCACGCGCCGCGCCAAGATGGCATCAGAAGCTTCTGAAACTGAGAACTGAAGCATATCAGTCCCACATCGAAAACAAAGACAAGATCAGTCTCTTCCTCACCTATAAAAGGTTCTCTCCTCTCTCCTCATTAATTACGCATTCAATACTTACCTACTGTTACTTTGTCAACATAAATACATTGACTAACTTAGGCATCGGAGATTTGAAGACCGCCCAGCGCGGTCTCCCTCTGACGCCGGTTGTATTTTACTTGACAGGTAACGGGGACTACAACATTAACACGAGTATCGATCCGCCCAACGGATCAGCGTTAACTAAGGTCCGGCTACCGCCAGACTTTTAGACATTAACATTGGCGCCGTCTGTGGGAATCTTTGAACAAAAGGTCATCCCGCTACAATCACCATGACTAACGATAGCGGGGGAAACGCTGAAGAGCAGGCAGGGCTCCCCGCCATTCCCCAAACCTCCGACCCCGCGATCGGCGTTAACCGCGCACTATTCACAACCCCAGCCAACCCCAGCGGTGAGGCAAATCCAGGCAGCAGCCGCCCGTCAGGCAAGGATCTCGTCACCATGTACGAGATAGCACTGGCGGATCTTCATAAGGCAAACAGGGAGCGTGAGGAGGAGCGCAAGGAGAAGGCTGAGGCCCAGGCACAGATGGCTGCGCTCATGGCACGTTTTGAGGAACTAAAAAACACTTTGGCTGCCACCAACCGCCCGGCACAAAGCGAGCAGTCACGCAGCACCCGGCGTAGTCGACCCAGCACCGACACGATGGCGCCAGGGCCGGTCTTACAAATGCATGTACCGCTTAACCCACCAGGGTTGTCGGGAATGGGACCGCCGCCCATACCCCAACTAGTGTTAGAGCAGGTGGCGGAATCACTTCCGCACGACAACCGCTCGAATGCCAGGGCAAGGACTGAGGGTGATCCGCCCATACCTAGGCGCAGGCCAACTCGGCAGGCCAGTCAGGCCGATTCCGCCGGTGATGCAACCGTCCAGCTATTGGATAGGATGCACCAACTGGAGCAGAGGTTGATCAGGGCGGAAACAGGCGTCCCGGCGTCAGCTCGGAACCCGCTATTCACTTCCAGACCCGGCCCCTTTTCCGTCGCGATCCTGCAGGCTGTCAGACCGACATATGCAAAAACCCCAAAGATGCCACCTTACGGCGGAATGACCGATCCCTTTGTCCACATGGACACCTTCAAGAAGGTCACCAACAACAAGGGGTTCGACGACGCCACCTTATGCTATCTATTCAGCGAAACATTGGACGGCGAAGCAATGAACTGGTTTTTCGAATGTCCGCCAGGGTCTGTCGGCTCATTCCATGCACTGTCGCATGCTTTCCTCTCCCGCTTCATCTTACTGTCCGTCGGACATCACAATACAAGTCAGCTTTTCGGCGTTAAACAAGGGGAGGACGAATCACTGAAGGCCTTTGTCACCAGGTGGCGGGCGGCAGCATCTCAGTGTCGCGACCTAGACAAGACTATGGCATCGGCGGCCTTCAGGAAGGGACTCCTCAAGGGGCCGTTCCTCTATCACCTCAATTACAACCATCCCAATGCAACGTACGACCACGTCATGAGTGAGGCGGTCATTCACGCCCAGGCGGAATTCATTACATATGGAGAGACCCCACCGCCAGCAACAGCAGCAAGGTCAGCACAACCATCTGCCAGTCACCAGGGAACCGCTGATAAGCCCCCCTCAGCACCGCCAACTGACAAGAAAAGGGAATGGCAGAAGGGCCACCACCAAACCAAGCGGCAGAAGGGGCAGCATTACTACAAGGGAAACCGCCCAACTCATGGGGATAACCACAACAAGCAGACGGAATCCTCGCAGCGGTACGCAGTCTTCACGGTCCTAACGGCCTCATATGAAGATATCTATAATCAGTGCAAGGATCAGATCCCACCGCCACCCCCTCCAAAGTACCCAAAAACAGGCAAACCCAGGAACACCTGCAAGTGGTGCAAATACCACGCGGACAGCGGCCACAATACAAACAGCTGCAATGCTCTCAAAACGGCCATTGAGACTTTGTACCGTGACGGCAAGTTAGAGCAGTTCAAGGTGCGCCAACCACCACCAGTGATTGCCAACGTTGAAACCTTGGGCCGCATCAATACCATCGATGGCGGTGCTCCAATCACCAACATGTCTCACAGGGCAAGAAAGCGATATGAACGCGCCAACCACCCGAAGGAAGTTTGCAACATCCGCTACGAAAGATCCGCCAAACTACCGAGATCAGGTTGGGAGCCTATTACCTTTTCAGAGGAGGAGGAGCGCGGAGTACATTTACCCCATGACGACCCATTCTTGGTCGATGCCATTCTTGGCAAATTCTCGGTGGGGAGAATCTTGGTGGATAGCGGGTCCGCTGTCAACGTCATCTTCAGCGGTTGCTATGACCATCTCAAGCGGAACAGGAAACTACTCCAGGATCACGAGCCACTGCTCAGCTTCTCCGGTGACATCACACAACCACTAGGGTCGGACTACATGCGACTAGTTATTGGCACTAGTCCCTGTATGGCGGAGGTACACACGGAGTTCATCATAGTCGACTGTTTCAGTTCGTACAACGCCATCATTGGTCGACCAGCGCTTAATAAGCTCAAGTGCATCATTGCCGGATACATGCTTCTCATGAAGTTCCCCACGCCTAACGGCACAGGCTGTGTAAGGGGAAGCCAGCAGCTGGCACGAGAATGCTATTCAACAACTATAGCGCGTTCGACGCGCCGCCATGAAATCCTGACAGTGGGTAATGACCCACCACCACCGAATATCTTTGAGGATCCTAGAGATGAGGAGAAGAAATATGTAATGAAGGAGCTGGTCAACCCGGACACGTCGCTGAAGGTCGTCTGCATCTCAGACGAGCATCCTGAGAGGACGGTCCGCATAGGCGCCCAACTAGACCCAGAAGTGGAGGCAGAACTCACTCAGTTCCTACGTGACAACGCCACCGTCTTTGCATGGTCCTATGCGGACATGCCTGGCATCTCCACTGAAATAATCACTCATAAGCTAACCATCAAACCTTCCTTTTATCCCATCAAGCAGAAGCGGAGGGCTTTTGATGAGGAAAAGTACCAGGCAATCGGACAGGAGGTCGCCAAACTACGAGACATTGGATTCATCCGCCAAGTCATCTACCCTCAGTGGATCTCAAATCTGGTAATGGTAAAAAAGCCCAGCGGCAAGTGGCGGATGTGCGTCGACTTCAAAAATCTCAACAAGGCATGCCCAAAGGATAGTTTCCCGCTACCTCGCATCGATCAGCTGGTCGATGCAACCGCCGGACACGAACTCCTCAGCATGATGGATGCCTTCTCCGGATACAATCAGATCAAAATGCACCCCAGCGACCAGGAATGCACCACCTTCACCACCGATAAGGGCCTCTACTGCTACAATGTCATGCCATTTGGTCTGAAGAACGCCGGTGCAACTTATCAGCGGTTGATGAACGCCATGTTCGCTGAGCATCTGGGAAAAATCATCGAGGTCTATGTGGACGACATGCTAGTTAAAAGCATAAAGGCCAGCGGACATGTGGCAAACCTCAGGATCATAGTAACCATCCTCCTGGCCTACGGTATGCGCCTCAACCCAGAAAAATGTTTCTTTGCAGTCACCGCTAGCAAATTTCTGGGTTACATCGTCAGCGAGCGAGGTATCGAGGCTAACCCAGATAAGGTACACGCCATCCTTAACCTGTCGGACCCCAAGTATAAGGTAGACGTCCAGTGTCTCCAAGGCAAGTTAACCGCCCTTTCTCGATTCATCTCTCGACTTACTGACAAGTGCGCCCCATTCTTCAAACTCCTCAAAACAACTCACAAGAAGGTCATCGACTGGAACCCAGAGTGTCAGGCGGCATTCCAGAGCCTAAAAGAATATCTGGCGGCGGTCCCTCTCCTTTCTGTCCCTGTGCAAGGATAAACACTATTCATATACCTGGCAGTCTCGGCGACTGCAATAAGTTGCGCCATTGTTCGGCGGGAAGGTCAGGATGAACTCCCAGTGTTCTACGCCGGCAGAGGCATGAATGGAGCAGAAACAAGATATTCACCGTTGGAACAGCTGGCCCTCGCACTTATCGTTGCCGCCGGACGCCTCAGGCAATATTTCCAGGCTCACACGATCCATGTGTTAACCAATCAACCGCTGAGGCAGGTGATGCAAAGCCCTGAACACTCAGGCCGCCTCAGTAAGTGGGCGATTGAACTCAGCGAATTTGACATAGAGTACAAGCCAAGAACCGCCATGAAGGGCCAGGCAGTAGCGGACTTCATCGCTGAACTTACTGAGCGTCAGCCGGAACCCGATACTCAAACAAAGCCCGGAACAGAAATAGTAACCAGTACAGAGGCAACTCCCCCACAGTCAGATTGGGACCTACATGTGGACGGCTCCGCCTGTGCCAAGGCCAGCGGCGCCGGAGTCATCTTAACCGGACCCGGGGGACTGAACGCAGAGTACGCATTGAAATTCAACTTCAAAGCTTCAAACAATATGGCGGAGTACGAGGCGCTCATCGCCGGCCTACTCCTCGCCATTGACTCAGGAGCTGACAGCGTCAACATATTCAGCGACTCCCAACTAGTAGTCAACCAAGTCAACGACAGCTTCCAAGCCAAGGACCAGCAATTAGCAGCATATTTGGGGTACGTCAAAACGTTGCTAAAAAAGTTCAAATTCCATACAATCACACAGATCCCCAGGGAAAAGAATGCTAAGGCTGATTCACTGGCGAGACTGGCAACCGCCCAACCACATCAGAGTCCAGCGGACACAAGGGTGGAGTGCCTGGACAAGCCAAGTATCACAAAGACCCTGGCGGAAATCTTCAACGTTCAAGTCAACCCCAGCTGGATGGACGAGATCATCACATATAAGCGCAACGGAACGTTGCCAGAAGATAAGGTCCAGGCAAGACAGCTCCAGCGAAGAGCAACCCGCTACAACATCCAGCACGGCAAGCTCTACCGCCAGGGATTCACCCATCCTAACCTCCGCTGTCTAACCCCAGAGGAGGGAAGGGTTGTCCTAACTGAAATCCATGGCGGGGAATGCGGAAACCACTCGGGCGCCAGATCCCTGACCAACCGCACAATGCGACAAGGCTACTTCTGGCCCACACTTGGCGATGACGCCCGGCAGATTTCGAGGTCTTGCCACAAATGCCAACAGTTTGCAGATCTCCCACACGCACCAGCGGAACCACTGTCAATCATCGTGGGCCCATGGATTCATTCCACGTGGGGCCTTGACCTGATGGGAAAGTTCCAAACTGCCAAAGGTCAATTCAAATACATCATTGTTGCCATTGATTACAACAGCAAGTGGATAGAGGCGGAGCCACTGACGGCAATAACTACCGCCAAGGTAATTCGCTTCCTTTGGAAAAATATCTATTGCCGCTACGGTGTCCCACACACAATCATCACAGACAACGGCACACAGTTCAACAATGACGAGCTCATCTCCTTCACCACCAACCTAGGCACCAAGTTGAGATTTGCATCTGTCGCCCACCCCCAGACCAACGGTCAGGTCGAAGCGGCAAACAAGATAATCAAAAAGTTGTTAAAAAAGAAGCTCGACGACGCCAAAGGTTTATGGGCGGAAAGGCTCCCAGAGGTCCTGTGGGCCATCCGAACAACTCCAACCTCCGCCACCGGAGAAACTCCTTTTGTATGATGTTCGGCACAGAGGCTGTCTTACCCATTGAAGTTACTCAACCTACCGCTAGAGTCGAAGGTTACTGCCCAGAGACCAACAGCGCCGGCGTCAACTTGGACAGGGACCTCCTAGAAGAGAAAAGACTCAAGGCCCATTTACACAATCTACAAAACAAGCAACGGGTATCACGCTTTTACAACGCCAGAGTCAGGGCCCGGAACCTCCAACTGGGGGACTCGGTCATGAAGGAAGTGATTCCGCCACCGACAAAACTCCGCCCAACTTGGGAGGGCCCGTACAAAATTGTGGAAGTCGTTAGCCCAGGCACCTTCTACTTAATGGACAAGGACGGCGTCATATCGGCCCGCCCTTGGAATACTGAACACCTTCGGTATTATTACAAATAGTCAAACCGCTACCCATGCGCATCTTGACTTAGCTAAATCTTTTGTTCAAATGTTTAGCTAAGGGAAGCTACCCAACGGGTACTACCCCACTTTTGTACGCTGATCAGTCAGCCATCAATGAAACGAGGAATTATTCAGACCATTGTTACCAAGTCTAGCACTGAGGGCAACTGGCAACGCCAACAATCGTCGGCGGACCCCGTCCGCTACGTGGTACACTTGGACCAATCTTAATTCCTTTAATGTTCCATTGATCGACAAAAGAAAATATAACTCAAAAATACTACACACACATCATGGCAAACCAAGTCAGAAATTTACTTTATTCCACAAAATTCTTTACAAACTAGTGTGCCTCAGCGGCTACAAAAAAAAAAAAAAAAAAAAAAAAACTTTGGAGGTCTCAGATAGGTTCAGCGGTTGGCTTCGGCCTCTGCTGCTTCAACGGTTGGCGGCGCGACCGATCGGCTCGCTTGATCGGACCCTCGGGCTGTCGGACTGGGGGTCTCTATGGTGCCGTCGGCCCGGGTGTGTGCCTCCAGAAATCCGGCACGTGACACCTCCGACGGGGTCTGCTGGGGAGTTTGCTGGGACCCTTCCGTCGGATGTGGGCCACTTTCTCCGCTGCCCGAATGAGTACCTACAGCTGGGGCGGGCACTTCTGTCTCCGCCGGGACACTTTCGACCGGCGGCACGTCAGGCTGTGACGCCTTTACAAAGTCAATGGCACCCTTCCGCTTCAACATATCTATATTGGCCCGGGCCCTAGACTTCGCCGCTTCGGTCAGCGTCTTCTTAAACTCCGCCGACTGCTTGAATGCTTCAACAGCAGCGGCCGCAGCGGTGCTCCCCTCAGCTCTCAGGCGGGTAACCTCACCCCCAGCCGCTTCATTTCGGCCATCCTTTCGGCGGACTCCCGCTGCACTATAATAAGCTTCTTGTCTTTGGCGGCTATCCGCTCCTGCAGCAGCCCGATCTCCTGCTCCAACTTGGAGACGTGTTCATTCCTCTCCAGATCCCGCCGAATGGCCGCACTAAGCTTGCCGCGGGCGTCCGCATAATCACACTCCGCCTTGACCAGTCCCCGCTCGATCTCCGCCAGTCTCTCCTTGGCCTCCGCCAACTCCCTCCGGAGACCTCCAATTTCTCCCTTGAGCTCTTCCTCAACCCGGGGCTGCTTTGACGCCGCCACGAACATATCGTGTAACCCCACCGATATTTGACCAAACGCCGAGCTGAAGGGCGATTGGTCAATTGCCGTCGGGCGCGATATGCCCGCCAGACCCCCGAACCCCAGCCGCTCGCACAGATGGAAGAGGAACTCCCGCTCCCCTTCTGTCATGAATGGCGCATACTCGGCGAAGGAGTCCAGATCGCTGACGGCGGGCGCCTCTCCCTCCACCGCCGCAGTTTTTGCAGGAGCTTGGCGGGCCTTCTTCTGTCGGCGGGCCCCGACCACCTCCACCTCATCTCCCTCTTCCTCGTCAGGAGACTCAGCCGTCCGGCGTTTTTTCTCCAGCACCCTCTGGCTCCCAGCGGCGGTCCTCGTCGCCCTCACTGGCGGTTCCTCCCTTGTCACAACGACACCTTCCGCCGATGGAACCACTTTATGAGGACCACGCCTTTGGGCAGGCATCCGCTCCTTCTGTGGCCCGGCCGCAGCGCTCCCCCTCTGATCCCCGGCGGCCGTCTGAGTCCCTGCCTGCACCGTAGGCAGACCATCTTCACCAAGGTGAGACTGGTGCGGCATCGCCATCACCACCGGAACCTCGGACTGGCTCAACGCCAACGTCTCCGGGTTCACCACAGTCTGCTGGGCCGCCAGCCCCTCGGCATACATGGCCTCCAAAAAATTTTCTATCTCCGCCCGATCCATCGCCTTCTCAAATGCGTCGCGACTTGATTTGTTGCCCGGCGGAGTTTCTAAAAAAAAAAGGGAAGACAGCCACCAGTCAGACACAATTCAAAAATATAATACGAAACGACAGGGTAGACTCCTCACCAACGGAGCGTGTTAGTTGCAGGTCGACCAGCAGCTCCCAACCAGTCAGCAGGCGGAAATCAAGCAGGTTTCGGTTCCGCCAGCAACCCCTGATCCTCGCCACGCGGCACTCTTCTTCGCACGTTAGCGTGTATCGAAGTCCCGCTACAAAAAAAAAAGGAGGCAAACACGTCGTTAGTCGGAGTACAAGTACAAGCACGTAGCCACGACAACTACTTTCAGCGGAAATCTCACACCAACCTCGAATAGGTTGGAACTCGGACTTAATCCTAAATGTCGGCCCTTCCGCATTCGACCTAGCGTGGTACTCCCAACCATCGGTGGCCACGCAGAAGGTCCCCCGCCAGTAGGACATTGAGTCCCTCAGATTCTCGATCAGCTTCGGCGCTCCCTGCCGGCGGCTCAAGTTCACTTGCCCTTGGCAGCCTCGACGCTTCACGTACACCAACTCGTAGAAGTGAAGCACTTCCGCCACGGTAGGCCCCTCACACCCGGATAACCGCCAAAGGGAGTTCACGGCGAGCAACAGACGCCACATATTGGGGCAAATCTGACCCAACGCAAGGCCAAATTCGCACACCAGGATCTGGAGGTTGGGCACCAGCGGGAGTGTCACCCCTTGGCGGAATATCGCCTCATGAACGGCAGCAGACCCCGGCGGGAGAATAGATGCCTTCTCATCCGCTGTCGGCGGACGCAGCTTCACCGACCCCGGCAACCGGAACGTCTGTTTCAGCCGGTTAACCGCAGCGGCTGTCATCCGCCCACCTGCCTCGTCAACGGCAGTACCATATGACAGGACCCACGCCGATTCCGCATGCTGCCCCGCTACGTCTTCTTCCCCAGCGGAGCCGCTAGCAGCACTATTACTCGCCAGACGCTCGTCGCGCCTGGCTTTGGCGGCAGCGGCCTCGCCCGCCTTAGAACTCTCCGGATGCGAACCCCGACCCATAACTACTTCCCAGGGGATGGTCTGTAGCGGCTCAACGTCTAGCGCTTCTGGCAGTGAGGTTCCTGCAGGGGCAGACGGACGCAACGAATCAATAAAAATCCTATCCGCCGCGCTGAACGACACGTCAGACCCGGAATCCTCACTGCTCGAAATCTCTATAACGCTAGCCATCCCAAACCCTAAAACCCACACCAGTTAGCACAAACACAGATCTAACCTATTCTCGCATCAGATTTAGCCAAAATAATCAAAAACAAAACCCAGAAAACTCCAAACTACAAAACAGACTACTCAACCCAGTTTCGGCTATAAGAGTCCTCAGCCACCAACCATAATCCAACCATCCCACCCAAAGAAATCCCATTCAAACCTCAGAACATACCAGAAATAAAAAAAATAAAAAAAACCCCAGCAATTATCCCAGAAAATGGCAGAAACAAATAGCAGAAGACGGAGATCCGAATACCAACCTCAGTGGTGCAATCTCCGGCACGGTGGTGCACAGTTACGATCGACGTCTCTCTGGGAGTGGTATACCCAAACTTCGGTAGGCTCCTTCTCTGGTCTCGGACAAACGGTGACTAAGCTTTCAAAATTTTCACAAAGTGTCGAATCCCCCAGAGTTTCCCCCCTTTTTATATCGACCCCAACGCGTCCTCAGCCGTCCGCTCCATACCGACATCACTTGTTAGCCGTACACGTGTCGTACGTCTCCACTCACTCTCCGGATTGCCCGAGGCGTCATCTCTGTTACGAAACCCACAGTTACTGTCATTAAAGGCTAGAAGACTGACAGGCTTAGCAGACAAACCTACGCACGCTAACCCGCTATAGGCTCGACACGTGTTAACCACCGAAGGGGCAACTTCGGAAACCCCGCCAGCGGGACTTCTCCCTTGTCATTTTTCAAGAGACGAAGTCTCCGCTGAGCAAACCCCGCCAGCGGAACTTCTCCCTTGTCGTTTTCCAAGAGACGAAGTATCCGCTGAGCAAACCCCGCCAGCGGGACTTCTCCCTTGTCATTTTCCAAGAGACGAAGTCTCCGCTGAGCAAACCCCGCCAGCGGAACTTCTCCCTTGTCATTTTCCAAGGGACGAAGTATCCGCTGAGCAAACCCCGCCAGCGGGACTTCTCCCTTGTCATTTTTCAAGAGACGAAGTCTCCGCTGAGCAAACCCCGCCAGCAGAACTTCTCCCTTGTCATTTTCCAAGAGACGAAGTATCCGCTGAGCAAACCCCGCCAGCGGGACTTCTCCCTTGTCATTTTCCAAGAGACGAAGTCTCCGCTGAGCAAACCCCGCCAGCGGAACTTCTCCCTTGTCATTTTTCAAGAGACGAAGCCTCCGCTGAGCAAACCCCTCCAGCGGAACTTCTCCCTTGTCATTTTCCAAGAGACGAAGTCTCCGCCAGCGAAACCCCGCCAGCGGGACTTCTCCCTTGCTACCCTGCAGGCGGGGTGTCTTTCGCTACACACCGCTGGCGGAACCTTTCTTTTCATCTTGCAAAATACCGCCAGGCACGTCTATCGGACGCTGCTTCCTGCTGCATCCAGCGGGGGGATGTCCGCCAAGCGAAAAATCCCGAGGCTACGCCTCACTCTGACAACGACCGCTACGCGGCGTTACCGTCAGACCGTCCCTACGGGACACGGGGACTAGTCAAAGTCTACGACAGCCCTGATCAGGCACGTTGACCCCCGTCATTTGGGTGCTAAAACATTGGGCTCGCTACCTGATAGGAGCATTTTAATGTGATATTTTAATAGTTAATTCCTCACATTTTGCTTAGTTAATTCCTTAACTGAATCGATTTTAATTCAATTTCTATTTTTAGGTACATTGGAGTAAATGAAGGTGAAATGAGCGTTAGGTCCATAATTACCTAGAAATGATGGAGAAGAATGAAAATGCACTAAAAAGTCAACCTTGAATATTTTCTTACTCCGGCTAGGAGAATCAGAGCCAAGCAAGGAAGAAGGAGCGGCCGCCTGACCAAATGAACTTCAAATGAACTGAAACCTTCCAGATCCATTCTAGACACCCAAAGGATCATTTCTTATGAAGAGTGCCAGAGAAAAATATGAGTGGAAGGCCTTCAAACAATCAGCCCAATTTTCTACAGAAGCAAAACCGGAAAACTGGACCTGTAAGAGGTCCAGCAGCATTTCCGGCCCAACCACATGGATTGAAGCTCTGAAAATTTGTCAGGATGATCTACACTCATAGTGGAACATTTCATATGAAGAAGTCAAAGGCATATAATGAAGTCTTGTTGGAGAAATAATTGAAGGAATAAAGGGGAAGAAACTGACCTGAAAACAGCTCAACACCACATATTCATGTTTCCCACCCATATGAAGAAATGCTTTTCTTTTTCCTTGGATACATTTTTCTACTCTAAAACATCATCATCACTTCCACATTTCTTCACCTTCATGCTTTACTTTCATCATTACCTCATCTTTTACATATTTTACAAACCACTTTCATACTCCACTTTCATTATTTTTCTTCATCTCATCATTTCACTCTTCTTTTTCTTCCCTATATAAACACCTTCTCCTCTCATTCCAAAATACATTCCTTCATCCATTTCATCTCCTTGTCTCTCCATTTCCTTTCCATTTTCTCTCCATCCTCTAGTGCATTCAACATTTCAAGCAAGGCCAAGGGAGAAGAAGAATTGCCGTGAGCATCATCCTCCATCACCATCCTTGAAGCTTGCTTTCGAGATTCAAGAGACCACATCCTCAATTCGTTCATCTCATCTCCATCTCACGGTGTAATCCGATTCTCCTTTGTAACCTTTGCTTTGATTTCGTTGGTTTTGTTCTAGTTGACATATGTGTTTGAATGAATATTAATTTCTGGAATTTTATGATTAATTGAGAATTTTCAGATTCATATTATTGTGATTCGAGAGTTGCTTATGTGGGTTTGTTTAATTAAATTTGCATTATAGATATCCTTTGTGTATTAATCTTATTTGGGTCGACACTTATAGGGTTTATGCATAATTGTTGCTAGGTTTAAGAACATGAAATCGACTTTTCGTTTTGTGTAAACTTGAACCAAAGTAGTAAAGGTTTTGGACAAAGATCGAATTTAATTAAAGAGGATTGCAATTAGGTGGACTTTTCCATACTAAGTTGTACACTTGAGTTGATAGCCTTTCTCTATGTGTAATGCGTTAAACATGACATGATTGACTAGCTTTCTAGGGTTTGATTGCATGTTTGATAGGATTAATCTAGGTGCTTTCGCTTAGGTTAATTAGCATTGAAAAGTAAAAAATGGGAATTCATTTGCTTTCAAATGTTTCACATGATCAACTCCTCTCACATGACTTGGAAGAACAATGTAGGGTTAATTCGAATTCAATGATAAACTTGGGTTTAATCTTTGTTTCTTATGTTTCATTTTTGTACATGTGTTTTTACATTTTCTTTATTTTCTTTATCTTAATTTTCAATTCTATAATTCTTAAACCCCCCCCCTTTTTATTTGGTTACTTGTATATATTTCTATTCTTTATTTTTGTAAATAATACTTTATTATTTTAATTCTTTATTTGTTTATACAATTTTATATATTTATATTCTTTATTTTATTTTTGTAAATAATACTTTTCTTTATTTGTTTCACAATTACAAGTGTACCCTCAATCCCCGGATAGAACGATCCCTATTTGCTTATACTACTAACGATTTTTCAGGGTTAAATTGCGCGCTCCCCGGAGCGCCATCAATTTTTGGCGCCGTTGCCGGGGATTGAAAAATCACTTGCTAAATTGTGTCATTTATTGTATATATTTGTTGTATATAAATTGTTTAAAACTTAGTTTAAATATTATTTATATTATTGAACACGAATTTTAATTGTAGGTTGTAAATTGAGAGGAATAGGTGAAGTCTCTTTTGTTAATATTGGCCTAAACCCCTTATTGGTACCTAGCTCAGGTCCCTTAAGGTTGAGGGCGGCCTTTATTAACACTTGTTGAACTGTCTTCACACTTATGAACTTTTTCATCTTAGTAAGTATAGCCTATGTGGAATGGTGTCTAGGAAGGGGACAACGTTCATGACGGGTTTTTGAATCCAGAAGTGCTTGCAAATGGGCATAAACCACTATGTGGGAGTAGCTCATGCCAAAATGGATTTTTCCTCTCGTGTTCGTCCTCCCCCACCTGGCCATTTCAGTAAGGTTGCCCAAACGATTTGAAAGGGAGTTTGTGTCTAGGCGACTATACTTGGGCCGCACGTCCACTTGATTTACCGCTTGGAATTTGATTCGATATCAATAATGTTTATAATAAAAGAAATACTTGTGAATACTCTATACGTGTAAATTATTTTGTTGTTTCACACTTTAATACTTGTAAAAATACTTTTCACGTTTTATACTCACTTGTACTTAACTTGTGTCTTTTGTACAATATACTTGTTAATTTTACTTGTAGTTTGTAATTAATAGTTATACTTGTTTTATTTTGTATTTCTTTGTTAATTATAGTTACTAACTTTATTTAATGTAGGTACCGTCTGGCTGCAAGACGTAAAATACAAGCGCTACTTGGGAGGCAACCCAATTCAGAATATAATCAGATTTGCTTTCTCTTTCCCTATTTCTTTTTATTTTTCATTTTTTCTCTATTGTTTTTATTTTAGGATTTGTTTTCGTAAATGTCTTCTATCTATGCTTACTTATTTCATTGCATGCTTTTAATTGATTACATTGAAGATAATGCAATATTTAAGTGTGGGGGAAGAGATTTATATTTTTGTCTTTCATTTTTGAGTTATATATTTATATTTGTCTTTTATTTTTTAGTCCTTTATATTTACAAAAAAAAAAAATTAATAAAAAAAACTGCATTCATTCAGTCTTATTAAATTCAGCTATTTACAAAAAAAAAAAAAAAAAAAAAAAAAAAAATCATACACTATACTAAGCCATGTCTGCATCTCCGTAGGAGTTGAGGCTGAGATCAAGAGAAATGCGAGAGTCACCGCCATAGCCGCTACCTCCCTCGGAAGTAGTCTTCATGTTGCCAAAGATGTCCTCACCATGCATGGGGAACAGTGGAAGGGTTTCAATCTCCTGGTGATATTCTCCTCGTTGTTCCATGATCGATCCATCAACACCATAGCCGACACGTGACCCAAAGTTTAGATCAATGGATCTACCATCATCAGTAGAACTAGTGGATCCAAAATTGAGATCGAGAGATCCACCAACCGGAACGTTCCGAAATTCCTTCAATTTCTGCCTCTCACGAGCCTTGAGGTTCTGGAACCAAAAGAAGACGTTCTTGTCCTCGATCTGCCCATACTGTTTCAGATGAAGGCAGATCTCTTGAATCTGCTCTGGAGTTGGGTACTTAAAACCCTTATCATAGTAAAGGCCCTTGAGGATTCTTAGTTGAGGCGGTGTGGGAGCCCACCGGTTATTAGTCCCGGCTGCTTGGTTGTTTCCTCCATCCTCGATTTGTTGCTGGGTCTGTTGCTCCATTAGTTGCAGAGTTTGTGGTTCCATGTTGATGAAGAAAGGATTTGAGTTTCGAAAGAAAGGCTGAAGGGTTGAGAGAGAAAGACTGGAACTCGGAAGAATTTTCTTTTGGAGTGAACAGTCGCTCAGAATGCACCTATTTATAGAACGAGTGAGCGGATCTCCACCGTTGGATGGACGATCTCTGAGATTAAATCTACGCGTTGGATTAAAGTCACCCGAAAACACGGAAAAATTGTTGGTGCGTGGAAGACACGTGGGGGAATCAAACGAATCTCGAGGATCCGTGACAGACAAGCTATAGCCGAAAGCATGCCATAAATCCAGGAAAAGAAAGGAATATTTACACGTGGGGGAGTTTCTTGGGCCGTGAACTATCATAACTCTTCTCCTTCCCGGAGAAGCTTTGTTAAAACCGTGTGCCTGTTGAGATTTCTACCCTATTTTGTACTTTACATATACATCCTTTTTTGTCTCCTCCAGATTTTACTAAGGTTTGTCTAAGCGTGCAGTTTCAAATTCTTTCTACTTCCTCATGGCTCGAACCAAGGTTACCCCTCGCAGGGGCGTCAATCAAAGCCGTGTTCTCTCTTTGGAAGAAGAAGGTCGTCAAGCGGCCACTAGAGCTGGGCTTACTCGTCCATGGGACCATCGTCCTATCCGTGAGCGTACCCGCAGTCCCCCTCCTCTGCCTCGTCGCTCTCCCAGACTGCATCCCAAAGAGTCTTCTTCCTCACCAGCTGCTCGTGCTCCTCGGCCTATGGCCACCCTGGAAAGCTTGTCGGATTCGATTGATGATTTACGTTCCTCTCTCCGCGATGGTATTATGGTGACAGATTGGAGAGTCAATTGCATGATCGATTACATCTCTGAGATGAACTGCTCTTTGATCCGCTGTCACACTGCAATAAACAAGCTTGCTCAGGAAGTCAATAACTTGCAGAGTTATCCTCCTGGGTTTCCTCGCAAGGACGCTACTGCATCACAACATGAGGACCCGCCTCCGAAGGCTGAAACCAGCAAGAGGGCTGCCACTCGCCCGCATACCGCTCCTCCAAAGGAGTAAATGGAGGTACAAGTCTAGGCAGAAAGACTTTAAACATTAAGCGCTGCATGGGAGGCAACCCATTTCAACTGTAGCTGTGGAGGAGACATCAAACGCAGATTTGCTTTCTTGAACTCTTCCTTCTATTTTATTTTCATGAATTTTAAGTTGTTTTAGGTTTCGTTGTGTTAACTTTCTCTTCTATGCTTGATTTATGCTTTGCATGATTTATATTTGTTTATACATTGAGGACAATGCATGAATTAAGTATGGGGGAAGGATTATTGCTTTATTGTGTTTTTAGTAGTTAGTATATAAAAAAAAAAAAATAGTTGATGTTGGATTGTGCTTTTATTGTGTTTTTAATTGATGTTGTGATACACTAAGATATATTGGATTAAACATAGTCTTGAAAAAGGGTAGCTGTTTCAGTCCCATTGCACATCGAGACTCCCTGTTCCCGTACCTAAGTGTTGAAATTAAATTAAATTGTAAAAAAAAAAAAAAATGTTGGTTTTAGAGTGTTTTTGTTTGTTTGAGTCTTAGGATGCTCCTAACGTCTAGGATGAACATGTCTCCGAATTCATGGCTGAAGGTTTTCACAATCAAAATAGGACTTAATTGAATTCTGTGGTTAATCGACATTGTGATGCTTGTATGAAGATTTGAGATAGGATTGTAACTTGGTTCATTAAGCATGCTAGGATTAAGTCTGATTCATTTGACCCAAGTGAGCTGTTGAGCTAAAATACTTTCTTTTTGAGTGCTTACTGATAATTTCAGAATTTCATGGCTGTATTTGCAAAACCTCATCATTCTTTTGAAAATCCAATGATCATGTGCCATAGATTTTAATGGACTAGAGAGTACTAGAACTCGGCTGTTGTGACTGTCAAAACTTGTATGCCATAATATGCACTGATCCTGGATAGGATAGAAGGCATTAGGGTAACCACCAAAGCCAAACAAGCATGTGTCCCCAATTGTGCCCGTCGTGGGACTCCTTAGAATGAACCCCTTTGAGCCTACGTTGAAAACCTTTGTTTCATCACCCTCACTACCCTACCATGAGCTTAGTACAGGATATCTCTACCCTTGTCTTAAGGACTTAGTAGAGCATGACATAGTATGTAGGGGTGACGATGAAATACAACTGTGGGGTGGGGAAAATCCAAAAAAAAAAAAAAAAAAAAAAATTTTTGCCTTGAAAAAAAAAAAAAGAAAGAAAGAAAGAAAGAGAAGCGGCAAAAGAGAAGAAAAATTGAAAAGAAAACTCTTGGGAAAATGTTGAAGTGTGGTTTTGGACTTGCAAATTTGTAGAAGGCTCAATGTTGAAAATTATGCCTTTGTCCATTTCCATATTTGTTAGAGTGAAAGTTGGGCCCAAAAACAATGATAAGCCCATAAAAATGGTGACATAAGGTGGTCCTTATATGCTCTGCTAGGTCCTTAGGATTTTTGTATCCTTAATCTTCATTTCAAAAACCCTAGCTTAGCCCCATTACAACCTGTTTTAAGTGCTGACTTGATCCTTGAGATGGGCAGTCTTTGGTTAGTGGAGTCAGTTACGCAGTCGAGCTTATGGTTTAGGTCCATTTGTGCACTTAGTCATTTCATGAGGTCTTTAAAAATTCTTCACAAAATGTGTTTATTGATGAAATATGCAAGCTGTTTGTTGCCTTACAATTTGTTCTCTTGCATATACTTGAGTGTGAAGCTTTTAAGCATAGCCATTTCTGAGAGAAAAATCGAGAGTATGCCCTGTAAGTTTGGATTGGACTTGTTCGAAACATGCTATCATTCACTGTATAACTTAAGTTCTCCATATCTTGCTTAGTCATATGAATGTCACAGGTTTATTAACCATGGAATTATCTTTGTGATTTTGATTAAGTGTTTAACATGAAAGCCATGAGTTTGGAGTCTCTGAGACAACAGTTAGGAGCAATAGAGTCATTTACTTGCCTTTTGTCAAGTCTTTGTTCTGTTTTGGATTTTTTTTGTTTTGTTTTGCTAAGGGACTAGCAAAAGCTAAGTGTGGGGGAATTTGATAGGAGCATTTTAATGTGATATTTTAATAGTTAATTCCTCACATTTTGCTTAGTTAATTCCTTAACTGAATCGATTTTAATTCAATTTCTATTTTTAGGTACATTGGAGTAAATGAAGGTGAAATGAGCGTTAGGTCCATAATTACCTAGAAATGATGGAGAAGAATGAAAATGCACTAAAAAGTCAACCTTGAATATTTTCTTACTCCGGCTAGGAGAATCAGAGCCAAGCAAGGAAGAAGGAGCGGCCGCCTGACCAAATGAACTTCAAATGAGCTGAAACCTTCCAGATCCATTCTAGACACCCAAAGGATCATTTCTTATGAAGAGTGCCAGAGAAAAATATGAGTGGAAGGCCTTCAAACAATCAGCCCAATTTTCTACAGAAGCAAAACCGGAAAACTGGACCTGTAAGAGGTCCAGCAGCATTTCCGGCCCAACCACATGGATTGAAGCTCTGAAAATTTGTCAGGATGATCTACACTCATAGTGGAACATTTCATATGAAGAAGTCAAAGGCATATAATGAAGTCTTGTTGGAGAAATAATTGAAGGAATAAAGGGGAAGAAACTGACCTGAAAACAGCTCAACACCACATATTCATGTTTCCCACCCATATGAAGAAATGCTTTTCTTTTTCCTTGGATACATTTTTCTACTCTAAAACATCATCATCACTTCCACATTTCTTCACCTTCATGCTTTACTTTCATCATTACCTCATCTTTTACATATTTTACAAACCACTTTCATACTCCACTTTCATTATTTTTCTTCATCTCATCATTTCACTCTTCTTTTTCTTCCCTATATAAACACCTTCTCCTCTCATTCCAAAATACATTCCTTCATCCATTTCATCTCCTTGTCTCTCCATTTCCTTTCCATTTTCTCTCCATCCTCTAGTGCATTCAACATTTCAAGCAAGGCCAAGGGAGAAGAAGAATTGCCGTGAGCATCATCCTCCATCACCATCCTTGAAGCTTGCTTTCGAGATTCAAGAGACCACATCCTCAATTCGTTCATCTCATCTCCATCTCACGGTGTAATCCGATTCTCCTTTGTAACCTTTGCTTTGATTTCGTTGGTTTTGTTCTAGTTGACATATGTGTTTGAATGAATATTAATTTCTGGAATTTTATGATTAATTGAGAATTTTCAGATTCATATTATTGTGATTCGAGAGTTGCTTATGTGGGTTTGTTTAATTAAATTTGCATTATAGATATCCTTTGTGTATTAATCTTATTTGGGTCGACACTTATAGGGTTTATGCATAATTGTTGCTAGGTTTAAGAACATGAAATCGACTTTTCGTTTTGTGTAAACTTGAACCAAAGTAGTAAAGGTTTTGGACAAAGATCGAATTTAATTAAAGAGGATTGCAATTAGGTGGACTTTTCCATACTAAGTTGTACACTTGAGTTGATAGCCTTTCTCTATGTGTAATGCGTTAAACATGACATGATTGACTAGCTTTCTAGGGTTTGATTGCATGTTTGATAGGATTAATCTAGGTGCTTTCGCTTAGGTTAATTAGCATTGAAAAGTAAAAAATGGGAATTCATTTGCTTTCAAATGTTTCACATGATCAACTCCTCTCACATGACTTGGAAGAACAATGTAGGGTTAATTCGAATTCAATGATAAACTTGGGTTTAATCTTTGTTTCTTATGTTTCATTTTTGTACATGTGTTTTTACATTTTCTTTATTTTCTTTATCTTAATTTTCAATTCTATAATTCTTAAACCCCCCCCCCCCCTTTTTATTTGGTTACTTGTATATATTTCTATTCTTTATTTTTGTAAATAATACTTTATTATTTTAATTCTTTATTTGTTTATACAATTTTATATATTTATATTCTTTATTTTATTTTTGTAAATAATACTTTTCTTTATTTGTTTCACAATTACAAGTGTACCCTCAATCCCCGGATAGAACGATCCCTATTTGCTTATACTACTAACGATTTTTCAGGGTTAAATTGCGCGCTCCCCGGAGCGCCATCACTACCCAACACCCACTGCTCCGTGCAGCTCCCCCTCATCAAACAATTTACCGACCATCCGGAGGTCTATCTTCGTCGGGGAGTGGGGGACTCCCTGGGGGGCCCAGCAGGGGCCCACCCGAAAGGGTACAAAGCGTTTGCTCAGTAAAACCAACGGATTGACAACGCACTGACGCTAATTATGCTCTTGCAAGTCTAGCGGAAGAAAACGCTTCAAACCGCCGAACAACTCCCCAACCAAGATTGCCCTCCTTGACTGGGGACTTGGGGGACTTGTACATACATGTACATTTGCAAGCATAATTAGCTATAATGGGCCATGCTCATTGTACCGCTAAAGGTACTAATTCCAACCAAAGTAATGACATGCAGACACACCGCCAGGCGGGCTACAACCTCAGCATCGGACCACCTCCAGATCGCCACTGACGCGCCGCGCCAAGATGGCATCAGAAGCTTCTGAAACTGAGAACTGAAGCATATCAGTCCCACATCGAAAACAAAGACAAGATCAGTCTCTTCCTCACCTATAAAAGGTTCTCTCCTCTCTCCTCATTAATTACGCATTCAATACTTACCTACTGTTACTTTGTCAACATAAATACATTGACTAACTTAGGCATCGGAGAGTTGAAGACCGCCCAGCGCGGTCTCCCTCTGACGCCAGTTGTATTTTACTTGACAGGTAACGGGGACTACAACATTAACACGAGTATCGATCCGCCCAACGGATCAGCGTTAACTAAGGTCCGGCTACCGCCAGACTTTTAGACATTAACACTTTGTATGTACCATCTTTTCCTTTCAAATTAATGTCAGTTGGAAGGATTACCAATTCCCTAAAATGCCTTGCCATTTTTTTATCCTGACAAGGTTATTTTCCAGGATCTTGCCACCAAGAAGAAGATTGGTGAAGGTTTCTATCTGAATGGATTGTACTATCTCTCAAAGAATTTTAGAGTTCCCAAAGTATCCCAAGCTAATCTTAGTATAGCTCAAGAACATCAACTATGGCATCAGCGTTTAGCTCATCCCTTAGAACACGTTTTGTCTTCTGTATTTCCAAATCTGTGTAAAGAATCTTTTGAATGTGAAATATGCCATCTAGCTAAGTCTACTAGACTTCCTTTTGGTTCATCTGTATCTCGAGCTAGCAAACCTTTTGAAATTGTACATTCTGATATTTGGGGACCAGCTCCTCTAGATTCTTTCGATGGTTATAAGTACTTTGTTACATTGGTTGATGATTTTTCTCGTGTCACTTGGTTATATCTTCTGAAACTTAAGAGTGATTTAGTGCCTGTCTTCAAAGATTTTCATAATCTTGTCATAACAATGTTCTCAACTAAAATTCACACTCTCAGATCAGATAATGGCACCGAATATATGTCCAAAATCATGTCACAATTCTTGAGCATAAATGGCATTTTACACCAGAAGAGTTGTGTAGGAACACCACAACAGAATTGAGTTTTGTCATGTCTTGGTGTTACTTACCACCATACCTTGTGTTAGGTTGAGTGGTGATTAACACCATGCTTAGTTGGTATACACTGTTGACGTAACTAGTCTATTATTAGGGTATGGTCATTAGGAGAAGTATGGTGATAGGTATGTGGCTATGGGCTTGGTTGGAGAAGGTGTATTGTACCTCTCCATATATATTTGTAATCCTCTTCTTGGAATATACATTGAAAATTCTCTTAACCATTTCATCAATTTGTTTGGCTTTTCTTTTCCTTCCAATTCTACATGTGATAATGTGATTTTTGGCACTCGGGTCTCACTCGATCTCTGTGGTTTTCTATTCGTTTTGTGTATAACAGCAGTAAGGCAGTTGATTGTTGGCTAGGGATGAACTTATTACACATTTAAATTAAACATCAAACATGTGTGACGATCGACCAAACCGACCATAAGTACAAAAGGAAGGGGAAGGTGAAAGTTAACGTAGTGTAATAACAGTACGTTCCAAGAATTGTGCTATAACCGATCATAGAGAAGTGAAGTTGAATTTGCAACTCTGTTAATAAACTAAGAGCCAACATAAAATACTGATCAAGGAAGCATGAGAGAGCCAACCGAATATATACTTGTTGGGTGGGGGGGTTGTAGGAAATTAGTTAGCATAATTGAAATAGGAGTTGGTTGATCTTGATTCAATTTACATGTCCAATTCAATAAAACAGAGAGAAATGTTATTAATCGTTTGACTTTGTTCATTGTATCTGAATATCAATTCTCATAATTTTTTTCACTAAAATCTTCTCATTATGTCCCTTCTGTGTTCAAGGATTTCATTAAATTTCTCCCTAATTTCTACTATAAAATGAAAGAAGAAAAACAGATGATACAAGGTGTTCAAGTCAAGAAGCACCAAACCTTGTGATGATCTGACCAAGAAACAAAAGCAACCAAACCTCACACGTGGCATGTGGTCAAGTCGAACTTGTGCTTGAAGATTTAGGGTTGGACCTTAAAAAGTCCTAACATATTTGAGAAGGACGGTAACGTCATGTGTATAGGGCGCGTATCTGGCTAAATCCCACTGGGGCTCTACATATTGGAGCCTCCATCACCGCCGTTCTCCCAGCATACGACGTCAACCTATGAACCGTTAGATATCTTTGACAGCCTGGTCGATTCAATCCCCATGTTCCTGCTCTTTACGCGCCATTTCAAGTTGGATTCAAATTTGCTCACCACCAATACTTTGGTGGTATCAACACCGCTCAATACAAAACTGTCACGTATTATAAAACATAATTATAGTTTTCATGATGTTTTATTAAAAATTATATATAAAGTATTCAATTAATTCTATATGATGTGGCAAGTTTTAATAAGGTGGTGATATCACCACAAAATAAAAGTGGTGAGCAAGTTCGTTGGGAACATTCTACAATTTCGCAAGAGAACAGAAAAGTTGATCCTTGAAAGAATTAAGGTGTTATATATTATGTTTATTTTGAAAATCAATTTTGGCTAACAACACCGTCACGTATTATAAAACATAATTATAGTTTTCATGATGTTTTATTAAAAAATTATATATAAAGTATTCAATTAATTCTATATGATGTGGCAAGTTTTAATAAGGTGGTGATATCACCACAAAATAAAAGTGGTGAGCAAGTTCGTTGGGAACATTCTACAATTTCGCAAGAGAACAGAAAAGTTGATCCTTGAAAGAATTAAGGTGTTATATATTATGTTTATTTTGAAAATCAATTTTGGCTAACAACACCTCTTCTCTTAATAATACTATAGATATACATCAATGCACATCTTAATTATTGTGATTTTTTCTTTTTTAACCTCATCCCTCTTCACATCTGATGGGGCTCGAACACATGACACTCTAAATGAGAGTCATTGTCTTACCGCTCCACATAATACACACGCTCAAAAAGAGTTGTCTCACAGATCAAGATCAAGGTTGAAACGAGAATACGAGACCACTACGGAATTATCACAAAGTCATCATCCCTTGGTTCACGACGCTTGCCAATAAGAGTGATGACATGATCAAAAGGAGTCTATTTAACGCCAAATAGTGTGTAGAAGGAATCCAGAAAGAGTTCAAATAAAAAATGTGGGTGGAGAAGATCAACGCTTGCCTAAGCGTTGGACGTGATCGACATGTAGCAAGTTTTTTTAACATGAGACAATATTTTGACTTCGTAGATTATGCATTTTAGTAGTATTTATAACAAATTAACTTGATTTTTTCAACGCTCTTTTTAACGATATTTATTTTGAACATTTAGTATAGAATATTTAGTATAGAATGAAAAACAAATAATTTTTTATCGGACAAAGTGGCGATAAGTTTTACATACGTGTTTATCATCTACAATGTTTTTTTTTAATTAAAATATTATGCAAGAACCTTTTATTTGAGGGCAGGAAAAGTGCCTTAGATTCATTATTTTAAATCTTACCGTTACTATGAGATTGTGAAGGGGTATCTTTACATTATAAGGTAAAGCTCTGGCACCACACTGAGGGGCTGTCTTCATTCATTTCATTACCACCTAATTTTGGATTTGGTTATCAGTTTCTAGCTACATATAATATATGGCATATAATTGGAGTTCAAACGTTTAGGTTTGGACAACACATGATTTACGTGTGACAGCTAGGGATGGCAATGGTGGATATATACTTACCGGTATATATGATTTTGAATTAACGGCTCAAGTTTCATTCGTCGGATGGTGTGACGTTACCTTAACAGTTCAGAGTGACACGTTTTTTTTTTTTTTTTTTTTTTTTTTTTTTTTTTTTTTTTTTTTTTTTTTTTTAAGGAGAAAGGGATTAGGCGATATTAGTTCCTCGGAGACAGACAATGTAGGGCACAAGTCCCACCCTCAAACCCGAAGGTGAAGGGTCTGCCCCACTCTGGGAACCCACCGCCCGTCCCCCAACTCAATTTATTAAAATAAAGAAGAAGAATACATCGTCCAAGAGTTCAGAGTGACACGTGCCAGTGCATGTTCATCCATTTATGAAACCTAGCTGTGTGATTCTTTTTCCTTATTGGGTGGGGAGAGGCTAGGCTGTTAAGATACTCTCACGAACCTCCAAAAGTGGATTTACACACCGGAGAAACTTTACAGGGCTAAGCAAAGCCAGCGGGTACACGATTCTGTATTTTATCTACCCAATACACCGCCTCCACGTGGTTCCTCATCACCGGACAGCGACTCCCTAATCCCTTGTATATAAACCCTATCTACCTCACACCTTCGACACCAAACACAAATCCAAAGCACGGTTACCAAAATACCAGTAACTCTTTTGAATTCTTAGTCTCTCCAGATTCGAAATCAGAGCTAAGCAAACATGCCGAGTGAAGGAACAGCAAACTTCATCGATATCCTCATCGCCATCCTCTTGCCTCCTCTTGGGGTCTTCCTCAAGTTTGGCTGCAAAGTCAGTACTTAATTCTATATATATACACCTCTGATTTCTCTATATATGTTTCTCTTTTTCTGTCCATGTTATAGATCACTGAATTGAGATGGAGTTCTTCAGGGTTAATCTTTTAAATGATCTCTGGGTTATCTATTTTGCAGGTGGAGTTCTGGATCTGTGTGTTGCTGACCATTTTCGGTTACATCCCTGGGATTATCTATGCCATCTATATAATCACCAAGTGAAGTAGCTAGTCATGCTTCAATTTCTGTGAGTTTTTTTTTTCCCTTTTTTTTTTCTGTTGATTAAGCCAATTTCTTCATATTTCTATCTATATAACCTTTACAACGAAATAATACATCCCCTCAACTTTAGAATAGTATAACGAACAAGGATATTCATAATAAAAATTAAAAAGGGATAAATCCTTCATTTTCTGTAAGTTCATCTTTTTCTTTCTGTTGATTAAATCTGAACAAAGATTTCCTCGCTCATAAAAATATTATTATACACAGAACCTTGCCAATAAAAAAGCAAGATGTACGCTTTAATGAGCAAGGATAATTATGGTAAACAAGCTTTGCTATTAATAATAATATTGGGTCTACATGACATGATGCGCTGCACTGATTTATGTCTACTTACCTATAATAAATTAATAATGTGATAAGATGGAGACAACTAATTGTTTTCCTTTTTCTTGTTCCGTGTTTGTTTTGGACAGGTAGTAGCGATAAAGATGTGAAATGGCACATATGTCTTCTGGTTTCTGCGTTGAAAGCTTGTTTTCCACCATTGGATTGCATAGTACTTGTTTGGTATAGCCAATGGACAGTTGATATTTGATGTAGTGTGTCTTTTTTTTCTCTTTCTATTTTCCCCCTCTCCTTACTCCCTTATTGAGTTCATTGTGTTCCCCGTGATTTGTCTATCTGTTGAAGAAGCTAAAATAGTTGAATTATTGAGGAGTTGATGTATCAATCTTAGCTCTCAAATTTAATAAAAGAGAACTTGTTTTTCCATTTTTGTCTCAACGGGATATTAGCCTAATGAATAGGCTTGATGATCTAAGCTTCCTTTAAATCCAACTCATTAAATGTAAAGTAAATGAAGAGAGAAGGTTAGAGTCTTAGAGAAAGTTCAAAATAGGCTTAAAACACATATAAGAGTCTTGTCATATGGTAGGTCCGCAGTTCTGCTACCCAATCAAATTTTTTCTTAAAATCACATACACATTATCTATATCTTCACATAATATTAAAATCATGTAATCTTAATCCATACAAATTGATACAGATATGGATAGAAATATGTTCTCTTCAGACAGGTGGATAAACTTAGATAAAATTAGTAGTCCAACCGAAATATAGAAAATCTTGTCAAAGAAAGAGCTTGACGAAGGTTATAAAGCTTCAAAATAGGCCACAACGCACATTCTTCATTACCTTTATTACTTTATACATGAAGAAACAAAGGCCGACATACCCTCAAACGTGGGTGGGTGCATGTTCAAGTACTTGTGCTTAAAGAATTAGGGATAGACCTAAAATAGTTCTAGAAAATAGAGAAGGATGGTTACGCCACGGAGAGAGATTTGCGTGAGGCACCCACACCACGTGGATATAGGGCTGACCAATCAACCCCTAATAGGGAGATTTTTTGGGTATTGTATTTTAAAAAACCAGTGTCAGTTTCGGAATAAGAAAAAAAAATTATGATGTCTGATTGGTTTGCCCTATATCTATGTGAAGCCTTATGTCACGCGTGTGGTGCTCTTATATGGATGTGTCCCATCGGGTGCTCTACGTTTTTGGACCCTCCATCGCCGCCGTTGCTGCAGCATGCGGTGGCAACCCATGAGCCGTTTGGTTTTCTGACAGTCTGGTTCTTCCATCCCAATGCTGCTCCTACTCATTTGGTGCTCCTGGGCACGTTATTCCATAAAGACCCCAATCAATGAATCAATCTCATTAAGAAATGAGAACGGACAGAAGAAAAAACAAAAAGATTCAGTAATTAAGGAAATATCTACTTCTACTCGTGTGATTGCAACGCGTACGGAAGAAAAAACAAAAACATTAGGGTTTTATGATATTCAACTTCTTTCACGTTGACACTCCACGTTTGGAGCCCATATACAAAATATCACACCGTTAGAAAAGGAGCTTATGATCAATTATGATCACTAATTTTTTCTTTTTCTTTTTTTTCCAAAAGAGAGTAAAAAGAAAAATAGACAAATGCATTTATTTTTTTAAACAAAGCGTCCGCAGAACTTTTTCTTAATAATAAAGATAAGGTCATAATGACCATTACATATTTTTCCGCTATCGTTTACAGATAGACAAGAAGTTATGATGTAGAAGCATCACGGTGATACATAGACTAGGATTATTCATTCGACAATTCATGTTCACTTATTAAAAGTAAGCATACTCAAGCTATGAAGTAACATAATAAATAAACACTGATAGATAAACATAAAATTAAATCTTTTCCTTGCCCTTAGAGCTAGGGCAAGGAGGTTTTCCATAATAGAGCAAACTCAAAACCTCTTTAGCATAAAATTTTTTTGACTTGGACAAATTTTTTTTAATTATTATTATTTTTTTTATACCAAAAGACAACCCCTCTTCTTCTTGGTACCCAACTGATCACTGTCAGTTCCATTCTTGGGCTCTTTTGGCATCATCACCTCCACTGGAACAAGCATGCCTCCTGGAGTTTTAACTAAATTGAGAGATTTAGCCATAAATTTAGTTGGGAACTCAGGCACTCTTACCTTGTTTGCCATTACCTCCTTTGCCAAGTCATGTTGATTCACATTAAGCATAAACTTTGGTTTCTTTAGGGAAGAGTATTGTGATGCATGCCTGCTTCTCTTCAAATCCTTTTATGCATCTTTAAATGGGATCAGAGCAAGAGAGCCATCACCATTGGTGAAGTTGCTATCAGTTCCCGAGCTTCTGATGCGGCTTATTGCCATCGACAGAGCCAAATAGGTTTTGTGCTATAGAAGGCAGTATAGGTGTTTGAATGCCTTGAAATTTAAAACTCCCATTCATGAACTTGTTCTCTGCAAAACTCATGATGACTTTGGAAGCTGCAGCTAGCCTTTGCACATCATATGCTTCCTAACTTTTGTTTGGTGATTTGTGCACTGCTTGACAAACTCCCTATGCATGGTAAATGAGATTGCACTTTCTACATTTTTCGATTAGATTTTCATAAAAGAAAGAGATCTTTTCAACAACCCCAGCATGTAGCTTAGGGTTTTCTTAGAAAAGAAAGACTTGGAGATTTCGTGGGCAACATGGACTCATATCTTACCAGTTAAATCAAGCAGTCTTTGATCAATGTCTTGAAACTTACCATCGATGGATGCAACAATCCTAATAGTTTTCTTGTCTTTCAGGGCCGGTGGAATATTGCTTATGCGCACCTAGTCGTATGGGGTTTCCATCTCCACAGATTGGGGTGGAGTAAGGCCCTTATAGGCCTGCAGCACGACAGGGGCCTTGTTGAAGTACCACTGACCACCTTTGAGGATTTTTTTCCGTCTCAGCGCAAGTCAAAAGTGAAGACGTATAGATCTGGTTTCCTATCTTGCACCATAAAACCACCATCAAGCACCCATATACCCCAGCAATGACGTTGCAGTTTAGGGGTGCCGAATCTCTTCGTTGTCACGAGCCAGTAAAAAAGTTTGTGTTCCACATTGAGCTCTCACTCCTTCCATATGAGAGATATCCACGACATCATCTCCAGCCAGAGCGAGAGAAGCAGCAAAAGTAATAGTGACATCATCTACGGAAGCCATGGAGTAGCGATGCAGGATTCTGCCGTACGGTGTTAGCGTTTTTGGTTTTAAGAGCGGCACGCTGCAGCTCTTAAGATTGTTGTTCTAATTATTTTTTTTGGAAAATGGGGTCAATTAAGCTGCCCCACAGCTAGCCCAATGGGCTGAAAATAGACACACACAATCAGTCTGTTGGACAGGCCCAAACAGACATAAAACTAAGACGGAAAATTAATTTCTTCCTGGGCTCCAAAAGAGCCAGTATTAGGAAACTAATCCTTAAAACAATAAAAACTAAAGCATAGGCCCAATAAGATGCCCAACCCACTACTAAAACCCTAGCTACTGCCGTCCAAACCGCGCCACCGTAGCCAGCCATGAACCTTCGCCAAAGAGACTCCGTAAACTGAACAACCAGAAAATCGGTAATGGTGAACCAATGCCATCCAACTCCCAATACACAAATCAAAATACAAACAATAACCAAAGAGATGAAATCCCTCATAACATCATCATTTCCTCCACCATCAAGACAAAGAAGAAGTCATGGTTGCTGAACAGGATTCGAGATCCAACGCAAAGAACCAAAACAAGAACAATAACAATGGAGAATGGGGGGTAAAATACCCATGCATGAGCACCCATACTCGCCCAGGTAAGTAACTTGCACTTTGTAAATGCAGCCATATGAAACCTCCTGGAGTTTGAGGGTGGAGAGAAGAGATATGTTGTGGGGTTGACTAATTTTTGACTTGGAAACGTGAGGGACCGTCTGACAGTGAGAAGAAAATAAGAGAAAGATCGAGGAACAAGGTCCTCCCGTGTTGGACATAGCCAGGTAATACACCACAAATGGTACAAAATCACCACAAGGTTCTGATTATTATATAAAACATGGTCTTATAATTCAATTGTTATTTAGTTAATTGCAATCTATACTTTAGCTACTATGATATTAAATCTTTTAGCATGCATATGATTTTTTTTTTTTTTTTTTTTAAAAAAACCCCACCCCATTCCCACCCTTGATGGGGCTCGAACTCCTGACCTCTTATATATGAGACCAAAGTCTTACCACCCCACCAAACACACACACCCAAAAAAAAAAAAATCATATGCATGCATATGATTGAACCATAGACAAATGCATAGTATGATAGTAACACCACATAAAAATAAAAAATAAGAATAAAAATCTCATTTTTGTAAGTTTTATATAAATAAGAACATGGAGTCCAGGTTCAAGAAGAATGGAGCATGTCTAATTTCTGATCTTAGATCATGTGTAATTACGAATTGATAATTTTTTTGTTAAAAACTTAAAATTACGCGTTGTCACTGAGATACTCCAAAAACATGGATCTTCGTCCCTTTCCCTACCTGATTCTCTCCGTCACCCTTAATTTTAGTTGACTCGTTGCTAAGAAATTACCACGATCTCCTAGGCTCTGAGCCCTTAATTGTTGTCACTCAACAGTGACACGGCTACTTCAAAAGCTGCCAGTCAATCTGCTCGTGTCCCAGCCATTCTCGTCATCCTTGTCCTCCTATCACCGTTCTCTAGAGCTGTCGCCGATGACGATTCTCGGTCGTCATCCAGGATTTCAACTTCCAGATGGGGAATCTCCCCAAGGGCCTCACCTATTACGTGCGCAACCGGAGCAACGGCAAGTTCGTCGCCTATTTCAATGGCGCATGCTCACGGGTGCTTTCGAATTTTGGGAATTATGGATTTTGATTTGTTGTTCATTTTGCTACATTTTTGCTTTCTCTCTCTTTCTGGAAAATTAAGACTGGAAGTTCAGCAGTAGCAGGTTGACTCTTGTTTATGTTATCTTTCTACACTTGTCGATGACCTCATAACACTCCTCAATCTCAAACTCTCAACTACGTCAAAGTGGCGATTCTCATAGACACGCAGCTCATGGACAGAACCTCACTCCCTCTTCCTCCAAAATCACTCGCTCTTGAATTGGTTCAATTGTAAACCGACCTCTACATGTGTAGAGCTTTCCTCCATGCTGAGCATGAGCTACAATTCATTGATCTTGTTTAAAATGCGATCTTAATGGAAGGGTCCCAAAGCAATAGTAGAGCTAACATTCATGTCATCTCCATTTGGAAGCAGTAGCAGCGAACATTAAATATTGCCTCGATCTTCAAGCAATAGCAAAAATTTGTCATTTCTTCTCCATCCCCAAAAGCTATAGTAGAGAGCTAACCTTCATCTCATCTTCATCTCGAAGCAATGACAGCTAACCTTTAATATTGTCTTGATCTTCAAGTGATAGCAAGAGTTTGTCATTTCTTCTCCATCCCGAAAAGCAGTAGCAGAACAAGACTAGTGTAGTGTCTGATGTGATTTCTTTCTCTTCATTTGAACAGAAAAAAGTTTGAATTAAAGAAAATGATTAATATCTAGTTATCCATGTCTGGAGTTATAATTGTATATGTGTTATTGACACACGACAACAAAATAACAAATTGTCTTTATACGGAAAAGTTTGTCCTTATAAGCATAATTTGAAATTTTATGAGCAAAATGATCATTTATCAAGAATATTTCTATAGTTTACTAAAAGAAAAATATATCTGAAAATTAAAATATTTACAAAAATTAAACAAAACCACAACGATCTGTAAACCTTGACGAAGAGAAAGCAAAATCATCTTCACTAGTTAGAGGAATCAATTCATGAACTCCCAAGTAGCAAAAGGCATGGAATGAACGAGTCTTGAAGCATAAGAGGATATTCTAAACAATCCACATGGCAAATTAATTATTTTTATTGATGTTATAAAAGGAGACCTCTTATTTTAAATAATTTTTCTACGCTTCTAGGTCCATAAAGTTTTTCATATACTTTTGTTAATGAAGGAAAGAAAATTGTCTTGGTGTCATAATTTGATAATTTTTATGTCGACGAGTTGGTTAATTTTCAAAACACTGTTACCAACAGAATATGGGAGGGTTGTGGCTTGCTTAGATTATAAGGTACGTACAGAGATTCGCACCACCACCTAATTTTGAATGTGACTTCTAATTTCTAGCTCGATTACACATATATGGTATATGAGATATTGAGAGGTGTTGGCGTTTAAAAAAGTTTCAAACCACTTATTAGACCTTAACAACGCATGATGTATGTCTAGGTCGGTTATTCATTTGCTCTTGGTTTTGAATTGAAATACATGGCTCATCAAGTTTCATTCGTCGCTATTGCACCGATCAATGGGGGTTCCCCATAAGATGGCTGACTGACACGTGCCAATGCATGCAAGACGGCTGACTGACAGTCTGACACGTGCCTATGCATGTTCACCCATTTATGCAAACCTGGCTGTAGATTTATTTTTCCTAATAAGGAATGTATGGCTGTAGATATTTATACGGATATTATAGGCTGTAACATATTCTGGGGAACATCCAACAGTGAGATTTACTCGAAGAAAACCCTTTACAGCTAGGGCGTAGCAAGCGCGTACACGATGCTCTATTGTATGCACCCAATGGCCTGCCTCCACGTATTTCCTCATCGATCAGCAGACTGCAGCTCTCTCTCTATATAACCCTCCATTCCCTAGTCTCTACCTCACAGTTTCCATTAACACAGCAGTTACCAAATTCTTCTTCTTCTTCTTCTTCTTCTTCTTCTTCTTACTCTGTTTCAAATATGAGTACAGCAACCTTCATCGACATCATCATCGCCATCCTCTTGCCTCCTCTTGGGGTCTTCCTGAGGTTTGGCTGCGGGGTCAGTACTCAGTAGCCACTTATACCTTTGATATCTCTTTGTGTTTCTGTGCATAGATCACTGACGTGTATGAAGGCTCTGGAGGGTTCATTTTAATTTATTGCATATGACTTTTGCAGGTGGAGTTCTGGATCTGTCTGATACTGACTCTTTTTGGTTACCTTCCTGGGATCATCTATGCTATCTGGGCCATCACCAAGTGATGTAGCCAATCGTACTTCATTTTCTGTAAGTGCCCTTTTTTGTTAATCAGGGCCATTTTGATTATAGTACTTGTTTTTATTTTTATATGGGATAACCTTTGCCGTTCAAAAAGTAAAATATACCTTTAAAAAGTAATATATATATCCCTTCAACTTGAAGTCATTTTAAAGGACAAATGATAGTATTGTGGAAGATATTTCTTGCTTTTAAATATATTCAACTTTTTTTAAAGGACGGAGGGGTTTGATTATTGAAACTGATTGCCTCGAGGCCGTGCAATTAGTTAATGGTACTGATGAATGTCTTGCAAATGAAGGATTACTGGTGGATAGAATTAGATTCCTGATGGGGTCTATGGGCATTCAAGGCATTCATTTTGTGCCTAGGTGGTAAATGGGGCAGCTTATGCAGTAGCGGGATTTGTAGCTCGTGATAATGGGCGACATAGTTGGTTAGGAATTGGGCCCTCTTGGCTCATAGATGTCATTATTAGTGACGGACCCTTAATTGGTTTAAGTAGTAGGGAGGAGAGTGGGAACGCTGTGTCTATCACCGGTCAATCTCATATTTTGTAGTTTGGCTTTTTTTTTTCCAAAATAATTGTGGTTTACTTATCATGAGTATCCCATCGATGATCCTATAATTCAACTCTGTAAACAATTCATATTAGTACTGCACAAGAGTTTAAGTATCTCCGAAGTAATTGAAATCGAAATTTCTATTGTAGTTAGAAATGTCACATATGTCTATGTCTTTATTAATGAAATCTGCGTCCTTTTTTACTCTTAAGACAACAGAACTATTCTTACTATTTTTATGGCTGGTGAGCTTCTCTTAAATTTGTTCTTTCTTTTTATGTGGACAGGTGGTAGTCGTACAGATGCAAAGGGCACATAAGGCCTGTAGTTTTCACCGTTGGATCGGATAGCCCTTTGTTTGGTGTAGCTAATAATGTAGTGCGTCATTTTCTACTTTGTATCGAGTTCGTCATGTTTCCCCATCATGTCCATCTGTTGTGAACGGTGGGCCTTGGTTGGTATTGTGGATTAATGTGTCATAAAACATTAATTATTTATTTAATTCTCAATGTGGATTTGATTTAAATTTTATGTGATTCTCATCCACCCAACCCAGTAGGGTTTGGAGGGTATCACTAGCTTTATGAATAATATTGAGTGCTCCATTATTCATGTCTTTGTTCGTAGTGTTATCATTTAGCAAAGGAACAAGTTCTATCCCTTCTCCAACCCAAATAAACCATGCGACAAATTCTTGAAGTGTCACATTCTTTCTTTTGTATGGGAATCACATTCGTTTCTACTTTCTAGAAATTTAATTTACAAAAACAGTGCAAGAATATTATGTTGATTCGAGCCCAAACAGAAGAAAACAATAACGGAAAGTTCCTAACTGGTTCTTGCATCACAGCAATGCTGAAGCTCGAACTAGAGGGTTTATGGGTTTTACACTAAAGGGTTGAAAAAGAGCCACTTCGTATGTCACTTCCTTAACTTTTTTTCACACCAACCGTCCTTGGTGTCGGTATTAAACAAAAAAAAAAAAAATCAAGGGCAGATGGTGTCTATCAAGATAGTTGCTTGTCAACTAAGTTTCACCAAATTACATAATAGTGATCATCCATGCCCTTATCGTTTCCAAATTGACAAACCTTTTATGGTTTTGCATATGTAATTCCACATCGACGACAGAAACAAGGATTATCCAGAGGTTTCCTCTAATGCCTCGCTAATATTGTAATAAAGTATATGTTAATATCATCAACAAGATAAGATCACGAGCCGCATAAAGTATATACCAATTTAGAAACCACAATAGCAGGCTACACTATGGATTATTAGACAGGTTTAGATTAAATTACTAGGAATTTACACTTGACAAGAAATACAAATTGAAAAGTGATTTTTGACGTACATGGAGAGCTACCTCAATCTAAATCATCCCAATATAAAATCAAACAGTTGAAGATGATTAGAACTAATCTGTTACAAGGGAAAAAGACGGACTAGAATAATCACACTAGCTGCTAATGCAATGTTAAATAAAAATGTACATTAATTAGTTGTACCAGCTCACCCCTACATCCCAAAATATGTGAATACAAAATATTTAGGGTAATGAATTAGATTGCTATTTTCATCATGAAACACAAACTTGTTTTATTTGCCCACTGTACGTGTAAATGATTTTTTATCAACAAATTAAATTGTCGTGCCAGATCTGTCACAATTTCTTTAAAAAATTAAAAATATACACGAACTAGTTAGAGTTGTTGCACTTGAGTCGAAGGTGGAGAAAGACGCGGTTATTGGGTTCAACTCATTTGAATATAGCTTGTCAATCTGATCAACCTAATTTAGTCAGCAAATTAAGCTCAGATGATGAAGGTATGAAACCGAGCAGCGAGGTTATATAATAGAAAACTAGTGATCAATCTTATATTTAAACAAAAGTTGTTTGGAATATTTTTGAATCTCGAATCCATGAATGGATAGAATCCTGCAAATACGAACAGTAATTGGCTGGCTTTTTCTTGACGATAAACCTACTGTTCCAGTCACAAGTAGCATATCTCGGGTTTGACAGTTGGTTGGGGAAAGATATCAGGTTGCTATCATTACAAACCATGTGCAACATGGTATTAATTATGAGACGTCGGCATTCAGTTACAGACAACACAAATCATATGGATACATCTACGAGCACATGTCGACACTGACAACAAATATATGCCTTTGTAATTATAAGCAAGGAGTACTGAAAAAATGTGGGAAAATATTCAAATATAATATTCCTAGCAAAAATTCTAATATGGACCAAGGTCTCTTTGATTTCCTAGTTTGATTAGGCTTCCTATTCCAAGTTGATTAGGTTTTCAATCCTAGTTAATTTGGGTTATGTACTGATCAGTTTCCTAATTAGGTCCATGGTATGTAAAACCATACATTCATGCTCACAACAATATACTATCAACATTACAAGGATCAAGGCTTATCTTCAACAACAATAGGCATGGTCTCCATCTATGCAGCAGTGTAACTTCAAGAACAACTTGATATGGTCTTCTGTTAATCACCAAGCTCAGCCTTTCAATGGACAGAACTAATGCTATATGTCGTGGTGCTAACATGGACCGATATCATCTATTTATATAGGATAGCTTAACCTTAGAGTCCTTCCATTAAGGTAATTCATAAGGAATAAGTCTCCTATTTAGATTCTTAATGTATCACAGACTTTTAGCATTTCTTGTAGACTATACTTCCTTAATGAATTTGTTAAGTTACTAGATTTGATGTACAATTTGTATCCATGTTAAAGAAGTTTTAACATTAAGCTCAATTATCATATACATTAAGATTATTTGTGACAAGTCAACATTTGATTCTAACATGGTATTCTATATAAAATCATACAAGTGAATTGTGATTATTTTGTCTCATAACTAGTATTTATCATTATGGTTAAATGTGATGTTTGCGACAACGAGTCTGATATATTGATTGAATTTTGGGATCAAAAAGTGTGTGAGAAACATGAATCCGATGGGACTCTGAGATGTTATTTTTGTTTCAAATTTCTTAAAGTAACAAAATATTTAGACCTTACTGATGATGGTCGAAAACTTTGCTCAGATTGTTCTTCCATTGCTATCATTGACCCAAAGGAATGCAAGCCCCTTTGAATTCTACAGAAGTTTAAACCTCAAAATTGATGAAGAAATTCGTGTTTTATTGTTGGACAAGAATGCTATGCTCAAATTCAAACCTCTTGTTGATAACATAAAGGGTACAGTATGGTATAGTTTTGGCGGTTTGCGTGCTTTAGTGAGGATTAAAAAATGTTCAAAAATTGAAGGAAGTACTGAAGTGGAGAGAAAACTGGAGATGTTAAGACGTCCTCATAAGTTAATTGCGCGGCGAAGAAGTTCAGGCAATATAGAACATTGATAGTTTTGTTTGGGATGGCGAATGTAGACATGGGTGCAACAGTGGCACATGAGATGATGCATGCGTGGTTGTACATTGCAGGTGATTACGGGATTAGAAGAAAGGGTTGAACAAGGGTTTTGTGAGTTAATGTCATACATGTGGATGGAGTGGTTTTGTTCCAGTCGTGTTGACTCCTTGTACAAGTAACAAGACCAATGAGCAAGTTCAGTATACAAGAAAATTGAAAGACTTTATATCGAGTTCTATGGAATACAAAGAAGACGAAATTTATGGCCAAGGGTTTAGAGCTGCTATGAAGTATAAAGGCTGCTAGCAAATTTAGCCCTAAAACTGTACACCATATCGTGAAAAAGAGATGTCTCCCCCTATGAAAAGTAATACCTGGAATCCTGGATTTTTGTACTAGCTTTCTTTTAGTCTGAATCTGACTAGATCGTCGCTTTTATGTATTATTGATAGTCAAATACGGTTTATGACTTTCATATGTTTCTTGCCTTTAATTTCTTAACACTTTGCTTTGTTTCTACAATTTTGTAATGGATTTTTCAAAGATGGTATGATCAACCAGCTGTCCTTGATGTGGGAACGAAACACAAAGAATAAAGGCACAGATGGTGTCTAGTCAAGGTGGTTGCGTATCGACTAAGTTACAATAAAGCCCTAACTTACTTTTATATCAAATTCCACATTGACATAAACAAGTATTATCCCAGGAAAATATAAGATCACGAGCAACACGTACAGATTATGTTACCAATTTGAAGATGATCATCACTCGAAACATCGAGACCAAATAACCAAAAAATGGATAGGTTTCTATATTAATAGAAGGTTTATTCTATAAAACCTGGATGGAATACAACATATTAACGGTGCCCTAAGTTATATACACAAAATAAACGGTCAGATACAAAACTGATGGTTGAATGGTTGGCTACTTGGCTTTCTACATGATATACGACCTACTGCTCTAGTCACAAGATTATAGGGTGTGTTGGTTTGTCGGCAGCTGTGCATTACAAATCATATGCAACATGATATCATGAGGCGTCGGCAAAATAATCCGATTTTAGTTACGTGAATCATGCATATTTAAGTATAGTTCATATGAGAAAATCAAGAAAGGACGTCCGAATGCTGATGCTTGAAGATTAGCAATGATAGTATACAATCACAGAGCGTTGCTACCCATTGATGCCGATAAATGAAAAAGTAGCAAGGGCAACACCTCACTTTTGAAACAGCACTGTTTATAGGCCGATATGCAACTCAACTAAGGAATTTGTGTGATATGTAAAGAACGGATAAAGCAATCATAAGCATTCAGTGAAAAATTAAACATCTTGCAAAGGAATCACGCCGATAACGTGTTAGGGGTTTTGGCATCATCCTACCTTTCCTTTATACTCTGTTTTACAAGTTTCAATTCCAACCGTCCTTGATATTGGAACAAAGGAAAAATTTATATGTAGTAACAGAGCTGGTACCATGAGAGGCTCAAGAAAGAGCTACTTTTATAAAGGTAGAAGTAGTGTATGATCCAAGTGAGCAAATTAGAGGATAGCGGTCTCAGTCCACAAGAAAGCCCTTAATCGAATGCAAACTTTAGAATAACCTTCTAGGTATATGGGTTCTGATAACACATAAACCAAAGAAGAAAAAAAAAGGATCAGTTATAGTCGTTTATAGTTCGATAGAGAGGTTACATAAACACAAGATTTGGAGGGGATACATCAAATGATTGATAACTGAAACCTTGAGCAGTTGCCTCAGCATAGATAACCAGATACACAAAATGTATGTTGCCTCAGTTTAATATACAACCGAACATTTGCAACTGCACTGGCAATCCCTGCATGTTAAGACAGAGAGAGAAGGGGGCCGGAATTCCTTAAAAGGGATCCCAAGTTTTCTCTCATCCTTTGAACTGCCACTCCCTCCGGCACATGGGGCAATGCGCTTGAGAAGTCTGTGAATTTACCCATTTTAGGATGCAATGAAGATGAAATGCATGGTTGCATGCACCCCAAACTGCAAGATAAATAATAGTCAATGACAGATCAACATAAAGTTTCACCAATAATGAACAAAACAGAGAAGATTTAGTATAACACACATATCAGACTACAAGGCAAAATGGGCAATGTTATTAGCCCTGACTGATGACCCTTGCATCACAACAAAGAAAATAGAAAAATCAGAAGATAGTAACTGCATATTAAAACCGAACTCAAAATGAAGAAAAGACTTGGATTAACTTTTTTGATCACAAGTACTAACAAAAAGATCTCCTCCAAGCCAAAGGAGAAAAGATTTCATCTCCTCCAATTTTTCTAAAATCAGAAGATCACTATGAAGTTTCCTTCCCTACCCCTAACCTATATAACCTTATCTCTTCTCTCCACACTGTCACCAATGGACATTAAAAGATAGAACTTATACTCATCATGTGAATCATCATCCTTGCATCATTAGACTATGAGAAGTCATTAGGTAGAAAAGCTTTGCCAATTAAAGGGCTGACCTGTATCTTATGTGTTATTGTGTCTTGCACTATCAGATGTCTAATTTCTCATGCAATGACTGTCAGTTTTGAAGTAGAGAATGCTTTGAAGCCTTCAGTAACAAAAGCATACTACCTACATGCAGACACTAGCTTTAAAAATTATATAAAAATGCAAAATAATAAACTTAGGTTGAAGTAATGGTCAAATGTTAACCAGAAATACAAACATCAATAAATGACGATTACCAGATTGGATGTCTAGGTAGAGCTGTGGAAGCCTTCAGCAACAAAAGGACACTATCAACATACAGATACTAGCTTATATAACCATAATGACACCTTAAGTTGAAGTAATGTTGACCAGAAAAACAGACATCAACAAATGAAGATATCAAAATAATAAACTTAGATTGAGTGTCTAGACTACCATATAGACTTTTAAGCTATCTGATGGTCCTCTAATCTAATAGGTGTCACCACAGATACTGCAGGGGTTTCATATTAACTGTTAACCTACCTATTCTCCTTTCTCATATTAAAATGGAATAGTATGGAATCTTACAGTGAAATGTTAAGTTTCTATACAATTTTAGAATCCACTAATGAGTCTTCAGGTTTAGTACCCAATAACATTAAAGTAAACAAGGTAAAATCTTGGATACTAAACAACTTGGTTGGCCTTTTTGGTCATGATTTCATAAGGCGTTGGTAACCCTGAACCCTACAATCTTTAGGAGGCAGTGAACTCTAGCAATTAGCTATGTGTGCTCCGTGAGGGCTCAAACCCCAGATGACCAGATCCACATGGTAGCAAACCATGGGCCAAGCAGTTCCTACTAACCCCTCATTGATAGGTAATTTCATATTTAGGTAGTTTATAGGAGAACATCAGAGAAGATCCAAAAGATGATGCTTGTAAATTATTAATACACCGCCTAAACCATATATTATTCTGCAATTGCAGACACACACGATTGCAATCAACTTATGCCATTAAATGAATGAGTAACAAGGCCCGTAGAAATCATGCTAGTGAAGCTTGAAACAAGACAAAATCTGATCACTTCTCACAGCCCAATTTATAGGCCACTCATCCCATGAATCAACATAAATGACAAAAGATTACAAAAATGCTTCAAACCCATAAAGTCCCTTGGTGGGGAATCATCCAAACCAACTGTCAAATACATGCTACAAATTCCACATGTTTCATCCTGTGCATCCAAGTCCATGAAGCAACAGCATGCCACCTACAGTGGGTTGCTGATTAAGCCATATCGAAACCTATACAAGGTGAGATGGGTGAAAAATACAAATCTCTTCCATGACCTTTTTGGTGACATATTCAATTGTGGGATTGGTTGACACTGAAATTTGATCTGCTGCCCATCAAAGTCTGCCATATCCTTTTTGGTGATCTATTCTATTGCGGAATAAAACTATATATTCCTTGACAGATGGGAGTAAAGTTTAAGCACCTGTCTACTAAAGTCTAGCCATCTACAAAGCTCAAGTAGACAGCATGCACTTTCTCTCTTAAACAGAGTGCAACTGATAACTCTGTAATTGGTCAAGCTCCATACTTAACCGAGTCGATTTCCTTTCGGAGGGGAGAAGTGATGCAGTAGCCACATCTTGGTTAGAAAAGAGGTACACTCTTTGGAAGGCAAAGATTAAACTCAGTGGTCCAGCTCCAAAACTTAAGCATTTTTGGGTCCAAAGCCTCTCTCTGTGGTAGTCTAAGAATCCAAGTCATTAGAAGACAGTAAACAACTAAATGAAGAATCATTCTAAGAGTTAAAGTTGAGTTTTATTAAGAGTATTTATTTGAGTCTAGTGCTATAAAGAATCTATTTAAGTTTTAGGGTAACTACAATGTCCTATGGCACATGGGGAAATGTGCCTCTGGAGTCTGTAAATTTACCAAACCCGATGCAATGAAGACCTAATGCATGCAACTATTAAGTTGTAACAATAATGAACAATATAAACTAAAATTATGGGAAAACAGATCAGAAAGAAAAATGTCACAATCTAGTAGCAAAGCTGACCACTACATAGTACTAAAAGTTATGTGAGCACAAAGTGGAAAAATGTAAAGGTAGGTACCGTGTATTGCAACTGAACTGAAAATGAGGTCTTTTCAAATTTTTGAATACTCAGACGAATTGCGACCTTCAGTAGGAGAGCTTGTCAATTTGACCCAAGGAAGTCAGGTGATGAACCCAGAATGTTTAGTACCTCTCAGTTATAATTACAAAACAGGATAAACAAAAGGAAGGTACTACTGAACTGAACATGAAGAAAGGCATTGCTTTTCAGATTTTTCAAATACTCAAACCATTTGAGATCATTCAGTAAGAAAGCCGTCAGTTTGACCTAAGGAAGTCAGGTGATGAAGGCTTACAACCAGGCAAGGGTTAACATAGGATCTTATGTTGTCATCATTTCATGCAGTTACTGATGTCTAATGTCACATGCAAGGATTTTGAGTTTTGAGATGGAGCATGCTTTTGGAGCCTTCAGCACCAGAAGACTCGCTCATAAAGCATTACTAGCTTAGGAAACCTACATAAATGAAAGCGTCAACCTTGGACTAAAGTTGATGAGAAACAAATGTTGCAATAAACAAACATAGTCAGACATCCAGAGTGTAAAACATAAACCAGTCCAGCAAATAGGTATATATGATGCCTATTTAATGATACTACTAAAGTATTTTGGTATTTTAGGAGTCTAAGGAAGATGTAACTGAAGCTTATAAATAAGGATATCTCTCGTAAGCCAAATCAGATTGGAATGAACAAAAACTGAGTGTTAAGAAGGCTGGATGCCTTGGTATCTCCTCTCCACCATTTACTTATGTTCTCTGAAACTAGAGCAGCTATACGCCTTATCTTTCTTCTAAAACTACTCTTTTTTTCTTCTTTTTTTTTAATTATTTAAGTCTGTAAGCATAACCACCCTCTCACTCTCCCTTTCTTTGTCCTACATCAGACTAGAGTTTAGAGTTTACCATATAAACGTATTAAGCTAGCTACTGGCGATTGTCCTGTACCATCCAAACTAGAAGTTGCAATTGAATCTTAAATCTAGAATCTTTTAATGCCTCACCCTTCAGATTCAACACAGAATAAAAGTTAGACCACAAAAAAAGAAGGAAAAAAAAAAGGCAAACTGCTTGAGTAATAAGCAATTTAATTGGCCTTTCTTTTTTTCACTTTTTTATATAGGATATCACAGTTTGTTGGTAAACATATCATGGTAGCTGTGATTTTATAACACATCGGCATAAACAATGTCAGGTATCTGAATCAAATTTTAGGTATTTAGTGGGAGAAAAGAAAGAAACCCAAATCTTGATGCTTGAAAATTAATAATCAATTGTATACATTATACCATAACACAATCAGCAATTTTAGCACAGATCACTGCAAGCACCACAGATCTCATATTGATTATGCTTGAAAAAAAGCATGACCATATGTGGATACAGACAACATTCGAGTCACTTCTGAAATAGCAAAGTTTGCACCTATACGAACTCATCCGATGAATGAACAGAAATGATAAAAAATTATAATGTTTGTGACTTACTTAGTGGGCAATCATCCCCAGGGAGCTTACAATCAGGACAACAACCATCAAATGCCATCCTACAAATGCCACATGTTTCGTCCTGAGCATCCCATGTCCATGCAGCAACAGCATGCCACCTACAGGTAAAAAGAAAACATAAGAATTAAACACAAAGCAAATGAATATATCAGATCTCACAAAAGGGCACATCAACGTTAGGTATACACTACAGCAATTGATCATATCCAAAATGTACAAATGAAGATAAGAGATAGGAAAGGGATAGAGGACGTACTCTGTTTAAAATCCCAGCAGAAAGTCAAAAAGAGGAGAGCGGGTCAAGAAAAACTATTTCTGAAAAAATGCTTGCAGCATCGATATTTCACAAATCACAACAAAGATATTTCAAGTTTAGGCTAGATAACTAGCAAACATGTCAAACTAGAGCCTACGAGGATTTCCATGTTATTATCAAACTAAAACAAACAAAACAAAAGTTAGACAAGTATATGCTAGACACTCATGAATATACTATAAGAGTACTATTCTCATTGCAAGTTCTAGTCTTGATTGCCATCATACTAGAGCATACAGGACATTCATATTATTACCAGAATACTCAAACCCAACAAAACAGAGACATAAATATCCTAAACACTCATGACTAACATGTTAGGCTAACAATTTTCATTTCAAACTCAGGTCTTGATTGCCTTCAAGAACATACAGAGTGTTCTGGGTTTTCTAACCAAGGGAAATTTCGAGTCTTCAACTTAGACAACAATTTAGAAAGTACAACTATCAAGCCTATCAACTATCGTAATTCTTGATAAACCCATTTCATACTAATCCAATACCATCAAGCAGAAAGTCATGCTACTATGACTAAATGCAAAACAAGATTGTTAAGAAATGAAAAAAAAAAATAGTAGCACTGAAATAGATGAACAGAACAAAACAGTGAGAAGGATACGCAAGATCTTGACTTTCATCCTCTTCTCCTGAAACTGCAAAACCCTGAAGCCAAAAACCCTGCAATTCAGAGCTGTGAACGTTAATGGGTATCAGTCAATGACACTAAGCTCTTTTTGGCTCTGTGGATTTTTGACAATGGCATTCTTCCATTGCTGAATTCACAGTCAATTAGGTGGCAATGTATGTAAAATTTGCATCAAAATGAGGAATTTCAACTGTAGCTCATCGCCAAAACCAAGCTACTTACCTAAAGACTCTGAAAGGTTGGGTCTTTTCCCAGTATTATGATTCCCTGCACCTCTGAAAACTTGAGATTATACCACCTCACTCTGGCAACTCCAATTGTAAATTTGGAACAGAGGATGTTGCTGCTTTAGTTGTGAAGGTTCAACGGGTTACCGGGTTTGGGTGGGATTTAACCACGAGTCCACAAGCCTACAAGCCAATTTTGCCATTTTTTTCTTTCTTTCTATTTTTTAGAAGGAGAAGTTTTAAATACACACCCCTAATTACTTAATACACACTCATTCTAATATTTTACTAAATACACAACCTAAAATGTCTAAAATATCTTTAATCTCAAAAATCATGAAATATCCTATTATTTGACTATATTAAGGTTACTATTTAATATGATTAGTATATTCTAGTATATTAATTGATGTTTTGTAAATGACCATATTGATTACTTGTGTTAGTTATTGAGAAATCCATAAAGATTTATTATTGTTCACTTTAAATAGATGCATATAAATAAGTTTTGTATTATTTGAGTTCTCATCAACCAAACACTATGTTAATCAAGTATAAAAATTATGAGTTGAACATTTAACCAAAACTATATAAGTAGTTTCTTCACAATGGCAGAACTACAAAGTCGTCATTAGAGCATCTTTAGCAATGCTAGCCATTTTAAAGTCAAATTTTAGCTAAAGTACCTAAAAAGTCATTTTAGCTAGCCACTTTAGAATTACGTCTGTATCAATGCTCTCTATTTTAGCTTGTTTTGAATTTATATTATTTTTTAAATGAATATTAAATAGTTTAAATGTATTTATAAATTACATAAAATAACTTAAAATGAATGTTTTAAATTATAGAGAGCCTCATCCCGCTCTCTATCTTTAGGAGCGAGATAACTAAAAGTTATAATCGAGAGCTACTTAAGAGTCTGGTGCAGCTGCTAAAATAGATAAAAAGCTAAACATGCTCTTCAAAATAACTAAAGAGCCACAATAGAGTTTGCTAAAGATGCTCTTAGAGGAGCCAAACAAATTAACAATTACAAAGTTTTTTCACCTGTGATGTTTTATATTAGAAAATAAATGGATTAATCATATCTCTTAGAGAGAAAAAAAGGAAATTAACTAAAAAATGGGATCCGTTTTAAAAACATTTAATGTCATTGATTTTGAAATTCTAAATATTATGGTTTCTAACCTCATTTAATTACAATTTATATAAGAAAAAAAATTAAATTAGATAGTTTCTAACTTTATTCTTGTATTAAATTAGGAGGCCATGTATAGAAATTTGTTGTGTTTATCTAACAATTTATACATAAATAGTTTAATATAATGAAAATATGACTATTTCTTTTTCTCCTAATGCATAGATGTCTGTTTTGGTCATTTAACCTACCTACAAAATCTAATTTGAAATATAAAATAATAGGGATGTGTATTAAGTGATTAGGGGTGCGTATTTAAAATTTCTCTTTAGAAGTCATTGGCCAAAAACGTGATGCAAGTCATGCAATCAATGCAATAAGAAATTCCTCGTGTAGTCGTGAATGGGGTACCAGTCTCAAAAATGGTGGCGTCAGCAATTAAAATAGTGACTTGGTATAATGTCTAGTATTTGATTCAATACAGCGGTGTGTATTTCGAAATCATAGTCAAACAAAAACTAACCGAAACGGTAACGGATAAACTATAATGTAGAAGATTTTTGTCCGTTTATCTGCTCCCCGATGCAATAAGTATTATTAAGGTTTATGAAGTCAAATCTTTGACATTGAGTACTGATCGTTATGACATCTCTCAATAAAATATATAGATATAGAACATGTAACGGAAAACTAACGAAATCATATTAGTTAAGAAAGATTTGAATTCTTAAAAATTACCTTATAAGTGATATTCAAAACATAGGAACATAACTCCCCTCTAATGTCGAATGAGATACAGAAAATCTATGTTTTATTGTATGAACAACTGAAAATCAACAGATAACTTTCCATATAAATCCAATATCAATACACCTTGATATGCATGTATGTCTACAACTTGTCAACCTTCTCTTTTGCTAAGAATCCCAGCCCCAGATTTTGCATTAACTCACTTTCATTACCATTCATATGAAATCCTAATTTCTTACACACATTTGTTGTACAAATATGGATTCATTACTACTTTTAGACCCCTCCTTTATTTCATGCTCAAACACATCGGAATAGGTTGGCGTGTATATGCTCAATTCTCAAACATAATCAAAATGGATTTGGTCTCTCATTCATGCATCACAATTGGCACACATTAAATTTCGCATCCAATTGAAAAACATCAGATAATCTGTAGCATTTCAAGCAACATTAATTTGGTAGCCCCATGTCTGCTTTAAATATAGCAGAGTCTCTTCAGGGCAAGAGCAAACCAGAAAGGCCATTCCTTCATTCCCTTCTTCCCAGTTTGCAACATTTTCATCTTTTTTTTTCTAGCCATGACTAGAAAGAAGGTGAAACTTACCTACATCACTAATGATAGTGCTCGAAAAGCAACATATAAGAAAAGGAAGAAGGGTCTGATGAAAAAGGTGAGTGAACTCACCACCCTTTGTGACATTGATGCTTGTGCTATTATCTACAGCCCTTATGACTCCCAGCCTGAAATTTGGCCTTCCCCCTTGGGAGTCCAACGTGTGCTTGCGCAGTTCAAGACCATGCCTGAAATGGAGCAAAGCAAGAAGATGGTGAATCAGGAGACTTTCCTGAGGCAACGAATCAACAAGGCTCAGGAACAGCTTAAGAAGCAAAAGAAAGACAACCGGGAAAAGGAGATGGCTCGTGTGATGTTCCAAAGCCTAACCGGAAAGTCCCTCCGGGGCTTGACACTATCAGACCTGACTGATCTCGGATGGGTCATTGACCAACACCTGCAGGAGTTACATCTCAGGATGAAGAACATTAAGGAGGAGGCTGTGAAGAGCCAGAACCAAGTGCAAGGAGCACAAGGGGTGTCGGCTGCTGCAACGGAACATAGAATGGCAGTGATGAAGAGTAATGGAGAGGGCAGCAGCAGCAACATGGCGATGAAGACTGGTGAAGAGAGCAGCAACATGCAGCATGCAGCCCTTGACAGGCAAGTTTTTGATCACATGCATAACATGGAGGCAATGCAGCTCCAAATGATGCAGATGGCATCTCAGAAGCAGCAGAACCCTTGGTTCATGGACATGATGAATGCGCCACCACCAACACCACTGCCACATCCAGATCATCATCAGCATATGGGGTTTACCGGGGAGGATATGATGGTTCCTTTCGCGGATCATAACCACAATACTATGTGGCCAAATCCTCTTCCTGCTAGCGCCTTTAATTTTCCTTGAAAATTTTAGTTATGGTGTGTTTAATTTCTGCAATATCTTTCTAAATGTTCTTCTTCTACTTTTCGTGCATATCTTTTCTCTGAACCACAGGTTGTGTATTTTTTCTTTCTTCAACTTTATGAACTTCATTGTTATTGTTTTCTTTATGTACTTCATGATAATCTTTGAATAATATATGTGCTTGTTTCTTTTTCATTGAATAAATGTTTGCTTACTCTCTTGATATTAGTACATGCATTTTAGGAGAACTGCTGTGAATATGTGAAAAATCAACAACCAAGAAACAATTAAAGTTATGTCCGGATAGACAGAAAAAGTCAACTAATCACATTTGATGCTCATCCACAGTTAAATCAACACTTCTACATATCCTTGGTTGTGTACTTTGCATTAGTATGCATATCTGCTCTTGAACATTGTTAAGGGTACTTAACTGAAAGAGTTAGTACTCCTAAGTAAAGGGTGCCTTAAAATCTGATATATTTTATTGCAAAGGGATGATTAATTTTTGTTGTTATAGCATATGAAGGCAATAGTATGGTTAAAATACCAGGGCATGCATTTTATGGAATTCATACGATTCACGCATGTAGCTAGCTATGAAGATTTAAATATGTTACTAATATTAGATCGATACGATTTTTTTTTTTTTTTTTGATATTTGCTAGACACAGTACCCTAGTGACGAGATAGATAATTTGATTGATTATCCTAATCATGTGGAAACTACCTATCACCTGTTTACTCAGGAAAATAGGTTCAGTTAGTTTTCAAAAATGATTGTAAAAAAATAATTTTAAAAATAGAATCGAGAATGAGATTATATTTTTTTTAATTTGAAAATGTGTTCGATAATTTAGTGCGAAAAGATATTCTCAATATTTCCTAAATTGGGAGAAGAAAAAAGCGGATGTCAAATTGTTGTTTTCAGTTTCTCGGAGTAAACAGTATATAGTGAAAACCAGAATTGGTATTGGACAAAACAAGAGCACAGATAGACTTGAATTTGATCATCACTAAGACTTACAAGGCTTGGCATGTTATTTTTCTAAGTGAATAAAAATCTAGAACAAAGCTGTATTTTTCACTAGATGAGAAAAATAACTTGATTGAGACAATAAAACAAACACTTGGTATGCAATACCAAAAGACATTGAAATGCAGGTCATCGATCGATAGCTTCCAAATCCATTTTCCTAGACTGAATGATGAAAGTTCAAAGTACCAGCACCCAAAGATGAATGAAGTTTGGATTGGGACCAAAGGGTAAATAGGATGAGAAACGTTTCAGCCGTGAGGAAGAGGAAGTCTAAGTGGAGGGAAGAGTGAAAATTGTGGGAGGGAAACTTGAAAAAACACTAACGTTTGTGATCAAAAGACAAGCAAAGATTTTGGTTTTAGGCGGAATGCACAATTTCAAAATATCATTTAGAATTTTACCTGTAGCCGCAGGAGAGGTAGTATCACATTACATCCAGGTAGCAGCCTTTATTGGAAACATACCATTAGGGGAGAGTGAGTAGTTCTATTTAAGTGGACATTGAGTATGAAATCAAATCCGACTACAATTAAATTTACATCCAAAGATAAAAATTAACGAGCATTTAAAATGCTCATTATTATTCCCATTTGAATAAATACGCCTTTTTCGAAACTCGAAAGTGTGCCTCTTGGTCAATGCTACTGTCATGTGGCAGCTTGTTATCCATTACAACCAAAAAAAAAAAAAAAAAGATACACCACTATTGAAAAAGAGTATTTGGGCTTGGGAAACCCAATGAAAAAATGTATACACTGCTGACCTAGGCCCATCTTAAATCACCCCTATAAAATCTTCCTTACTATCACAAATCCTATGGCCGAATGCTGTGAGCTCCTCTTCGCTTATTCTAAAAATAAAAAAAAAGGACCCCGTTCGCTTTAAGCCTGTGAGATCCAAATCATCAGAAAGTAAGGGGAAGAAACCCAATGTCTCGCCTCCTCACCTTCCAAGTTCGAAGTTTCCAAATTCCAATTGGGTTGCAGCAGAACCCAAAACCAAAGCTTTGCTCTCTCCTACGACACCTTTGAAAATTTTCGAATTCCGATTTGGTTGCTGCGCTATAGAACCCAAAATCATCATCGAAAAAGTTCAATTGGGCGTCTCTGCCGGTTTTGGGCATTAAGGTAATTTTCTAATTTAAAGGTCATTTATGTAATTATGTTACTCTTTAATTGATTCTGTTTCGCGCGCTGGGTTTTGGGCATTAAGGTCATTTTGTCATTGAAAGGTCAGTTATGTAATTTTGTCTTTCAAGTTTGTTACGCGCGCTCTGAAACGCAGAGTTTGTTAAGACTTGTGTTACACTCAAGAACGCTCATAGTCACACACCTCTCTCTCTCTCTCTGTGTCTCCCTCTCCCTCACTCAAGAACACAATTCTCAGCAAAAAAAAAAATTCTAGTACCAAAAAAAAAAATTTCTCTTCCAAAACCAGAAAAAAGTTTTTGAATTTCAAATTGTCGTATGTGAAGAAGTTTATGGAAATGGGCGCAGGTAAGGTTTCAAGACTCTTTCTCTGTGTAATTCTTGTGGCTTTTGGATTCTGGGACCTCAAAATTGAGGTTTGCTTTAACAATTTAGGATAGTTTTTGAATTCTGGGTTATTGAAGTTTATTTGTGGTTTTTGGGTTCTTGCGTTTTTTTCATTATGGGTTCTGAAATGTATGACTTACTATTGCTTTCTTGTAGTTGTGGTTATGAAATCTAAGGCTTACTATTGCTTTCTTGTAGTTATGGTTTTTGGATCATGGGTTCTGAAATATAAGGTTTTGGATTCTAGGCTATCAAAATTGAAGTTGATTGGTTTTTGATTTCTGGGTTCTGAAAACTGAGGTTTACTTTTATAGGGCGTTCATGATGAAGCATTAGGTTGTTTTTGTGTTTGTTTATTATGTTTATTCTGTTAGTGTTAAACACATTTATTATTAAGTCATTTATTGCTTTTGCTAATAAAACCCTATTTGTTAGGGTTAGTTATTTAGGGTTTGATTTGTTCAACAACCACTTACCACATTCTCAGGATGTTTTGAACGTGGACTGCTTTGTTTTCATCCTCACCTTCCTAGTTCGAAGTTTCTTATTCAGATTCGGTTGCTGCCCCACAGGATAAAAAACTGTCATTGGAAAAGTTCAACTGGGAGTTTCTGCTGGGTTTGGGCATTAAGGTAATTTTCTAATTTAAAGGTCATTTATGTAATTATGTTACTCTTTAACTGATTTTGTTTCGCGCGCTAGGTTTTGGGCATTAAGGCCATTTTGTCATTGAAAGGTCAGTTATGTAATTTTGTCTTTCAAGTTTGTTACGCGCGTTCTGAAACTCAGAGTTTGTTAAGACTTGTGTTATACTCAAGAACGCTCACAGTCACACACCTTTCTCTCTCTCAGTGTCTCCCTCTCCTTCACTCAAGAACACAATTCTCAGCAAAAAAAATATTTCTCTTCCAAAACCAGAAAACGCTCACAGTCACACACCTCTCTCTCTCTCTCTATGTCTCCCTCTCCTTCACTCAAGAACACAATTCTCAGCAAAAAAAATATTTCTCTTCCAAAACCAGAAAAAAGTTTTTGAATTTCAAAATGTCATAGGTGAAGAAGTTGATGGAAATGGGCACAGGTAAGGTTTCAAGACTATCTTTTGTGTAATTCTTGTGGGTTTTGGATTCTGGGACCTCAAAATTGAGATTTGCTTTAACAATTTAGGATACTTTTTGAATTCTGGGTTATTGAAGTTTACTTATGGTTTATGGGTTCTTGCATGTTTTTTTCATTATGGGTTGTGAAATGTAAGGCTTCCTATTGCTTTCTTATATATAGTTGTGGTTATGAAATCTAAGGCTTACAATTGCTTTCTTGTAGTTGTGGTTTTTGGATCATGGGTTCTGAAATGTAAGGTTTTGGATTCTAGGTTGTCAAAATTGAAGTTTAGTGGTTTTTGATTTATGGGTTCTGAAAACTGAGGTTTACTTTTGCAAAGCGTTTCTGATGAAGCATTAGGTTGTTTTTGTGTTTATTTATTGTGTTAGGGTTAAACACATTTATTATTAAGTCATTTATTGCTTCTTTTAATAAAACCCTATTTGTTAGGATTAGTTGTTTAGGGTTTGATTTGTTCAACAACCATTTACTACGTTCTTAGGATGTTTTGAACGTTGGCTACTTTGTTTTCGTTTTCTTAGGATGTTTTGAACGTTGGCTGCTTTGTTTTCGTTTCAGTTGTAAAGACTTGTTTATTAGCCAACAGTTTCTTTCTTAATTGAATAAGCTTCAGACTCCCAATTTGTGTGTACTACTTGTGCAAAGGGTAATTGAGTTTCAACAAGTGGTATTAGAGCCCCTCCACAGGGGCCTGATCAAAAGAGTTTGAGAATCTGCAGAATTATTAACAAGAGAAACAATGAGTGAAACACGAGAGAGAGTGTTGAGAGATAAGGTGGAGAGAATGAAGTATGGCAATAGAAGGGAACTTCGTTCAACCTACAATCCCCAGGTTTGATGGTCACTACGACCATTAATGGGCCATGCTGATGGAGAACTTTCTCCGTTCTGAAGAGTACTGGAGTTTGATTGAGAGTGGGATACCATCAGCTACAGATGGGACGAAGCCAACAGAGGCATAGAGGAAGGTAACAGATGATCAGAGATTGAAAGATTTAAAGGTTAAAAACTACCTATTCCAAGCTATTAATCGAACGATCATGGAAACAATCCTTAACAAGGAATCCGCAAAGAGCATATGAGATTCAATGAAGCAGAAATACCAGGGATCTACCAAGGTGAAACGTGCTCAGTTGTAGGCTCTTAGGAAAGAGTTTGAAGTTCTTGGAATGAAGGATGGAGGGAGTGTTGATGAGTACTTTGCAAGGACTCTCACCATTGAAAATAAAATGAAAACACATGGTGAGAGAATGGAGCAGATTGTGATAATAGAGAAGATCCTGAGATCAATGACACCAAGATTTGACTATGTGGTGTGTTCGATCGAAGACTCAAACGACCTTGCAACAATGACTATTGATGAGCTACAAAGGAGTTTACTAGTGCATGAGTGGAGAATGAGAGGTCACAAGGAAGAGGAACATGCTCTGAAGGTCTTAAGTGGAGAAAGGTTTGGAGCAAGGGAGGATGACAGAGTTGGAGGTAGAGGAAGAGCTCGCGAAGCCTATAGAGGTTGAGGAAGAGGCCGTGACAGTCAACCACTCAACAAGGCCGTCATTGAGCGCTATAAGTGTCATAAATTAAGGCATTTTCAGTGTTAATGCCCAAATTGGGAGACGGATGCCAACTATGCGGAACTTGATGAAGAGGAAGAAATGCTTCTAATGTCCTATGTTGAGCTCCACAACTGAAGCAGAGAGGAGGTATGGTTTTTAGACTCTAGATGTCGTAACCACAGGTGTGGTTTTTGGACTTGGACGAGGAGTTCAAGCAGTCTGTTAAGCTTGGAAATAACTCGAGAATGGCTGTCATGGGGAAAGGAAGCATTAGATTACAAGTTGATGGAATTACTCAAGTGATCAGTGAGGTGTTTTACATTCCAGAATTGAAGAACAATATGTTACGTATAGGGCAACTGCAGGAGAAAGGTTTGGCTATCCTCATACAACATGGCTTGTGTAAATTGTTCCATCCCACACGAGAACTAATCATGCAAAGTGCAATGTTAGCCAATAGAATGTTTGTGCTGCTTGCATCTATTGCATCAAAGGAATCAATTTGTTTCAAAACAGCCTCTGAAGATAAAGCACACTTATGACATTGTTGCTTTGGTCATCTTAGCTTTAAAGGCTTGAGAACCCTTCATTACAAGAAGATGGTGAGAGGATTGCCTTTACTCAAAGCTCCATCAAGGATGTGCGGAGATTGCTTTGTGGGGAAGCAACAAAGAGACTCTTTCCCTAAGAAGTGTTGGAGAGGAAAGATCTCATATTGGAAAAGTGACAAATAAAAATATAACTTATAAGGGGGTGGATCTCACCCAATTGAACCGAGGCCTTTTGTGATTAAAACCCAACACCTAACAGGTGGTTAAGTTGGGACAGTATTGGTACAATGGTGGGTCATGGGCCACGCTTATCGCTGTTTAACATGGTATCAAAGCCAGGTTCTTCTCCAATTGCGTCTCCACGTAGGCACGTATCATGAGCCCAAATTGGGGTTCCTTGTATTGCCATTGAAATTACCAAGTGTCCAATGTGGGCCTTGGATTGTATTGACCAAGTCTCATATCTGAGACTTGTGTCGATTAATTAATTTCACGTGCAGACCTAGAGTTAGGTTGCACATGAGGGGGCGTGTTGGAGAGGAAATATCACACATTGGAAAAATGATAAATAAAAATATAACTTATAAGTGGGTGGATCTCACTCAATTGAACAGAGGCATTTTGTGATTAAAACCCAACACCTAACAGGTGGTTAAGTTGGGACAGTATCAGTACAATGGTGGGTCACGGGCCACACTTGTCGCTGTTTAACAAGAAGAGCTTTTGGAGAGCAATTCAAAGATTGTAGCTAGTTCACTCTAACATTTGTGGACCTATGAAGGTCGAGTCAAATAGCAGGAAAAGGTACTTGGTCACTTTCATCGATGACTTTAGTAGGAAAGCCTGGGTTTATTTTCTGTCTGAAAAATCTGAAGCTCTAGTTACTTTCAAAAAGTTCAAAAACTTGGTTGAAAAAGAAACTGGAGAATATATTTGTTGTCTTCACACAGATAGAGGAGGGGAGTTTACCTCAAATGATTTGAATGAGTTCTGTGGTTCCAATGGCATAAGTACGCAGCTCACTACAACTTTTACCCCTCAGCAAAATGGAGTTGCTAAGAGGAAAAATAGAACAGTAATGAATCTTGTGAGAAGCATGCTATCATAAAAGAAGATTCCCAAGGAATTTTGGCCTGAAGCTGTCAATTAGGCAGTTCACATTCTTAACCGAAGTCAAACGCTTTCAGTGAAAGATAAGACTGTTGAAGAAGCATGGAGTGGGATCAAGCCAACAGTGGAGCATTTTCGAGTATTTGGGTGCATTGGACATGTGCACATTCTGGATAGGAGAAGGACAAAATTAGATGACAAGAGTGTCAAGTGTGTGCTCTTAGGATTCAGTGAAGAATCAAAGGCCTACCGGCTTTATAATCCAGTCACAGAGAAAATAATTGTAAGTAGGGATGTAGCTTTTGAGGAGGATGAAAAATGGGATTGGGGTAAAGATGCAGAAGAAATGAAAAATGATGTTTTCGAGTGGGGTGATAAAACTGAAACTGAAGAAGTTGGTGTTCACGATAATAGTGAAGAAGCAAATGGGGAAATTGAGCAAACTGAAGAGGGTGGAGAGATGAGCTCATCTTCAACAAACTCACTTGAAAGTAATGTCCCTAGTCCACATGAAGAGAAGAATAGAAGACAACCATTATGGGTGGATGATTATGTGACCGGTGAGGGCTTGTCAAAAGGAGAAGAAATGCATAACTTGGTTTTGTATACAGTAGCTGGTGATCCAACATCATTTGAAGAAGCAAATAAGAGCTCTAAGTGGAGAAAAGCAATGGACAAGGAGATGAGTGCAATAGAGAATAATGGAACATGGGAGCTAACTACACTACCTACGGGAGCACGGAAAATTGGAGTGAAATAGATCTTTAAAACCAAGCTTAATGAAAAAGGAGAAGTTGACAAGTACAAGGCTAGGCTTGTAGCAAAGGGACATGCTCAGCAATATGGCATTGATTACACTGAAGTATTTGCTCCTATTGCTAGATGGGACACTATTAGGATGATTTTGGCTCTGGCTGCACAAAGAAGTTGGTGTGTTTATCAGCTCGATGTTAAGAGCGCATTTCTACATGGAGAATTGAATGAAGATGTTTTTGTAGAGCAGCCTCAAGGCTACAAGAAGGTGGGAGAGGTGCACAAGGCGTACAAGTTGAGGAAGGCACTGTATAGGTTAAAACAAGCTCCCCGAGCTTGGTATAGCAGGATTGAGGCATACTTTGTTAAGGAAGATTTTGAAAGATATGAGTGTGAGCATACTCTATTTGTTAAGTCAGAAGAAGGTGGGGAAGTATTGATCGTAAGTCTGTATGTAGATGATCTAATATTCACAAGAAACGATGAAGACATGTTTCAGAAGTTCAAAGCCTCAATGAAGTTGGAGTTTGACATGACGAATTTGGGCAAAATGAAGTATTTCCTTGGTGTGGAGGTTGTACAAAACAAGGAGGGAATCTACATCAGTCAAAAGAACTATGCTTAGGAAGTGTTGGGGAGATTTGGAATGGAGAGGAGCAATTCAGTAGAGAATCTAATTGTTCCAGGATGTAAGTTAGCCAAGGATGAGGCTGAAGCTAGAGTTGATGCCACACAGTATAAACAGATGATTGTGAGCTTGATGGACCTAACTGCTACAAGACTTGATCTAATGTATATGGTGAGTTTGGCGGGTAGGTACATGGAGAAACCCACCGAGTTGCATATGCAGGCTGTTAAAAGAATCTTGAGGTACTTGAAGGGAACTACTGAGCTAAGGGTATGCTACAAGAAAGGAGGAGAAATTGGGAAGCTGGTGGCTTTCTTGGACAATGACTATGCAGGGGACGTAGATGATCGAATGAGCAAATCAGGTTATGTGTTTCTAATGAGCATAGGAGCTGTGTCATGGTCCTCAAAGAAACAACCTGTTGTTACACTGTTGACTACCGAGGCTGAGTTCATTGCGGCAGCTTCTTGTGCATGCCATGAAGTATGTATGAAAAGTGTTCTTGAAAAACTTAGCTGGAGTCAAAGTAAGTGTACTGTTATTTATTTTGATACTAGCTCAGCCATTAAACTGTCAAAAAATCTTGTTATGCATGGGAGGAGCAAACGTATAGATGTTAGGTTTCACTTTCTTCGTGAGCTTTCGAGAAATGGAGTAGTGGAACTGGTGCATTGCAGCTCACAAGACCAGTCGCAGAGATCATGATGAAACCCTTGAAGCTAGATGCTTATGTGAAGCTGAGAGAGCTGCTTGGAATGTGCAACGTGCCTTGTGAGTAAACTGATTGCAAACAGCAATTCAGTTTAAGGGAGGAATTGATGAAGCATTAGGTTGTTTTTGTGTTTATTTATTGTGTTTATTATGTTAGGGTTAAACACATTTATTATTAAGTCATTTATTGCTTATGTTAATAAAACTCTATTTGTTAGGGTTAGTTGTTTAGGGCTTGATTTGTTCAACAACCACTTACCACATTCTCAGGATGTTTTGAACGTGGGCTGCTTTGTTTTCGTTTCAGTTGTAAAGGCTTGTTTATAAGCCAACCGTTTCTCTCTTAATTGAATAAGTTTTAGACTCCCAATTTGTGTGTATTACTTGTGCAAAGGGTAATTGAGTTTCAACAGTTCCTGGACAACTGAGGAGGATAAGAAGCTAAAATATGCAGTGAAGAAAGTTGCTGCTCGTAAGGGAGGACACATCAAAAATTAGAATGACGTGGCTTTGATAGTTGGAAAAGGGAAAGACCAGTGCAAAGAAAGATGGCAAAATGTGGTTTGTCAGAATATAAAGAAACGAGCTTGGAGCAAAGAGGAGGATCAAAGGCTCCGAAATGCCTTTGCTTCTCTTGGTCTAAACAAGTTGAATACTGTGCTTGATTTCTTCAGTTCTTCTTCTCTGGATGGAAAGATCAGAACACTCCATCAATGCCAAGCTCGACTATAACAACTTTTGAATGGAAACCATTCCCATAATCTTGAAGAAAAGTTGGCAGAACAGGGGAGTATTGCAGGATTAAATCAGCAGAAAGCTGAAGGAGTGGCTTATGCACAAGTTGCTGATGCTTTGACCCTATTGCAAAATAACTTGTTAATGTTTAGAATCGGTGATCCGGTGGTGGCTTAACCAATCTTTTCAAAACTTATGCAAAGGTCTCTCTCTCTCTCTTTCTCTTTCTGGTGTATAAATTTATTTGTTAATTCTATCGAAACATTTCATTACTTGTTTTCATGTTTTGCTTCTTTTTTCTTTCCACACAGCTTTATCATTCATGTATGGTGTTGCTGTAAAATATGGTGTTTCTAAGTTAATTTTTTGCAATTCACAGGCTGATGCAACATCTGGTATCGCTGTGCACAAAGAGTGCAAGTTGAAGTTTCTGGAGCTCAAGACAAAGAGGACCTACCGTTAAGTAGTTTTCAAGATTGAGGAGGAGCAAAAGCAAGTTATTGTGGAAGCAACTGGTGATCCAACAGAAACATATGAGGCTTTCACAGATAGTTTTCCTACTTATGAATGTTGTTATGCTGTTTTCAATTTCGATCTTCCTATACCAGAGGGCGTCCCAAAAAGGCAGATATTGTTTATTGCCTTGTAATTCTAGTTTTAGATCACTTTCAATTGTTTGTAGTAGTTGCGCTTCAGTACATTGGTTATCTAATCATGACTTATGTACATTTTTTCTTGTTGTACGTGAAGGTCGCTTGATACATCAAGGGAGGGAAACAAGAAGATCTATGCAAGCGCGATCGACAGTTTCAAGAGAGAGCTTGATGGGATTCAAATCGAGTTGGAGGAAATTAGTCCATCTGATATCTACCTTAATGTAATTAGGAACTGTGTTTCTAAACATGAACCATAGGATATCTGGTGAGGAACTCTTCCATTCAGCCTTTGTTAGTTGAGGAATGTTGTACATTGTGGGATCGTGACATGCTGATGATGACTTCAATTTTCAATTTTTTCATTGTTTCTTATTCGTCTTAATCAAATGTTCCCCATTTGTTTGAGTGGCTGCTTTGGTTTATGACCTTCCTTGCTGCTGATTAATTTGGGTTGTTTTGTGTGACCCTGCATTATACTGGATATTTGATCTTTGTGGCAGAAGTTTTTTAATTAGTAGAAGATATTTTCTTTGTAAATTTGTTATTGCCATTTCTTTAGGCCTTTCAGTGACATGAGTTTTTTTGTCCATCTTATTTATGAGTATGACAATGACAGCTTCAACTGTCAAATTTCACCTTGGATCTTTCCCATTCTCTCTAGGTTATTGTAGCCCTCTTTCCCAATTTTCACCATTACCTTCCCTCTTCTCCCTCATGCTTGAGTTTGTTCTCCCCACTGTTGGCTATTTTCTTAGTGAATTTTTAAAGGATTAAATTCAGTTTGGTCTCTCAAACTTTAGGCCAAACATCAGTTTGGTCCCTCATCTTTTTTTTTTTAATCAAACTCATCCCTGATCTCTCAAAGAGTATCAACCTCGTCCAAAATTTGAATCTGGCACCAAATGTGACGTCATCCGCTGAGCTGGAGCCAACAAGGAGGTCCTACATTTCTGATTTTGTACCCACAAGAAGGGCAAAATGGACATTTCATATTTAATCTAATTTCTAAAAACCAAACTCCACCACCCTCTCAAAACCGGAGCAACAGTGATACTCCCAGCTTCTCCCTGATGCCACGCTCGTCCATGAACTTACCCAGGGGCGAGTAGTAGATCATGTCGAGGGCCACCATGAGGAGGAGGAACTGGACGACCTAGATCGGCAGGGTCAAGTCGAAGTTGAAGAGCGTCGCCTTCTCAATCTCGGCAGTAAGGGACGGCGGGGCCAGGGTGAGGGAGGTTGCGGCCACTAGGGAGAGGGATTTGAGGGATTGGAGGAGGTGGAAAGCATCCAGACAAGGCAAAACGGGTCGATCCGGGATCCGAATTGGAGAGAGATCCAAATGACGGATTCGAATATGGAGCTACAAGAATCGGGGTGGGAGGAGCTAAGGAGAGAAGCCAGCAAGATCAAAGGAGATCTTGACGTCAAGCTTTCTTCTTATGCTAAACTCGAAACTCGGTTCACATAAGGAGGAGGTTCATTTTTGTCTTTTTTTTTTTTAATGTAATTTGTTGGGGATGGTGGTGACGGCAGCGGTGGCGTCATCGGAGATGAAGGGGTTGGAGAGAGAAACGTAGTCGTTTTGGGAGATGGGGGTTTGGTGACAGTAGCTAAAGCGCCGTGATTGGGAGTGGGAAGGGTGGGTGTAGAGGAGAGAGATGGAGAGGAGGAGGAGGAGGGCGGAGATCATGACATAGGTGTACACGCCATAACGCCGAGAAAGGATGCTTCTCAGCATTTCAGGGTGGATTTTGGGTTGTGCGAATCTGGTTTCATCGGAAGTTAAGAGAGTGAGAGAGAGCAAGAGAGAGAAGAGAGAAAAATAAGAGGAAAAAAATTAGAAATTAGATTAAATATGAAATGCCCATTTCGCCATTCTTGTGGGTTCAAAATCAGAAATGTGGGACTTCCTTGTCTGCTTCAGCTCAGTGGATGACGTCACATTTGGCGTTAGATTCAAATTTTAGACGAGGTTGATGCAATTTAAGAGATCATGGATGAGTTTGATTGAAAAAAAAAAGATGAGGGACTAAACTGATATTTGGCCTAAAGTTTGAGGGACTAAACTAAATTTAATCCATTTTTAAACATCCAACTTATGTAATTTTTTTTTTTTTTTTTTCTAAAGAGGATCAAAGGGTTTCACTCCTACCCTCATAGTGACTCGAACCTATGACTTCGTACATACGTAGTGGGTGCTCGAACCACTGAGCTAACACCACTTCGTCACTTATGTAATCCTTAACTGTAACTGGGTTTAGTTTAATCTTCAGTTTTCATTAGATAAAGTAGCTGTCTGAGAGAAAACCGAGAGAAAAAAACTCGAGAGAAAATTGTTTTATTTTTGTGTTTTATTGCATGTTAAATTTGATTAGACGCAGCTTTATGCCGGTAATAAGTCCTTCTTTGGCAGGGCGACGTGGGCTTGGTCCCGGTATGCTCACCCAGTGTGCCTTATCTGGCCTAGTGAGGAGGCGAGCTATTTGCTTGATCAAATAGACGCAACCTCCTAGTGGTAGGATGAAATTGAGTGTCGCCAGATTGATTTCTGTGCCGCAACATAGTGGGAAAGCTGTGTTATTTGTAATGATGCTTTTTCGTGATAGAGTTATCTTTCCGGTATGTCACCGATATGTCAAAGCAAATGGAGTAGCTATTCGTGCACTCTTTGCTAATTGGTGTTTGTTAGAATACATAGATTTTGTGGAGAGTCTTAGTATAATTTGAGGATGTTCTTTTTATGCTTATTATAATCACTCAGAACAGCATGGAAAATAAAATTAGATCAGCAGCATCAAATGAAAAATAAAAAATAAAAACTGAACAGGTTTCGTGAGTGATTCTGTTTCTACAAAGTTTACATAACCTGTTCTGAGTGAAGTCAATTCAACAGAAGAATTTTCCACCTCCATATTATGCATTCAACATGATTCTCCTCTAAGAAAGATTAACAACTAATATATTGCTCAAACCTCACTTTTGAGTGCAGATGCAGTACGTTCACCTCTGAATCTTATGGATCAAACCCAATTACAGTAACTTGGACCAAGCATAAATCTGTCACCTGATGTAAAGAAAGGTGTAAAATTGGTCTTACCCAGCAATTAAGTAATAATTATTGACAGTACAAATTCAAAAGCCTACCTCAGAGGTGGTCCAAATCTAATTAGTAGGTTTTGAAGATTCCATTAATTTTCAGACTCGAAGATCACTGCGATTGATTACTCAAAAACTAAAACTAATATAGGCAGTAAAAACATATATTCTACAGGAATAGAAGAGAAAAGATTCTCTAAGTATCACTACTTACTGTATCATCTTATGACCACAGATTGTGTTAGTGCTACAAGAAACTAAATGGCAAGTGAGATTTTTTCCACTTGAAGATATTAAGAGCAATTTCAACAGTAAGAATCTGTGATAAATTATTCTTTAGAATTCACTTTGCATGTGTAAAGATCAAGGCTTTGCTGATAAATATCTAGTAGGGCCTTGTGAGGCGTTAACTTTTAGCAATCAAAAATTGTCCAAACCACATGAACCATCAGAAGTACTCATAAGATCTTAATTAGAAAAGTGGAACTCTTTTACTGATTAAGGCCACAGTTCAATACAGCTATAAAAAGTCATACAGAACTCACTTCACCATCAAATTCAGGCTGGTATTTACTTTAGAAGGTCACCTGTCTCATTTTTGCTTTTTTATGTCACAAATATCAACGTTAAGGGAGGAGAAGCTGTTATGGGAAAAAGGGAAAAAAAAAAAAAGACAAAGTGGAAGACAAGAATAATCCCCAAATTCTGCAAAAATTCGTACATGTCGTACTAAAAAAGAATGAACGAACATCAGTACAATGTTCATGATATTTGATATGAGATCATAATTAATGCCTAATTTGGTGATTGAAGAAATTATAACAATAAATGAGGTTTAGATTAGCAAGCATCTTTCATACTAGCTAGCATGCCTTCAACAATTAGTGAAGAATATTGTCAAAACGGAATGATTCGCCTTAAGCACCCCGAAATTAATAGAAGAGACACAAGAAGAAGTCTTAATTCAGCGCTTAATGAGATTCCAAAAGTGTAATCCCTTCTAGGGGTCACATAAGACCAAGACATACAAGTGGTTTAATTGATTGGTTAATTGATTCTAGTTAGAGATTATTGAATGGCATAACATGCATTGTTTCTGGTTGAGATTTATTGATGGGTCTCCTATTACTCTGGAGGGTTGCTCTGATATTGTTCTCCATCATTGATTTAATTTTTTTGTCTGGTAGCTAGCTGTACCTAGTGTTTGTTGAGTGGATTCCAACATTTGCATGTTATCATGCATAGACTTAAAAAGAGCCATGTTAAAGTTGAAGGCTAAAAAGAAAGAGAGAAGATGAATAGTTGGTGCCTTGGACCCCTAAAGGAAAAGATTGAGAACAAAAGCATGTACCATGTACAATAAATTGGGCAGAAGTAACCACAACCCCTATTCGTGGAACCGTGGCAGATTCCCCAGAGTATAGGCACTTTAATTACTTTGGCTTTCATTTCAACTGGAATCTTGCTAGAAAAGGAACTGAATAACTTAATTGAACTAAGAAGCGATCAAGGAATTACCTGCTTTATTAGTCTGTTCGAAACTAATTGAAGAACATGCCAAGGACATCTGATCCATTGAAGGTCCCTGAAAACGTTTATCTAGTATGTAACTGTATGCTTTTTAAAGTTTGTGTTTGCAACTGGAAATCTGATCGACAAGCTGGAAACCAAGCCGCTGTTGTATTCTAATCATTTGAAGCCTTAGTGTCATTGTGTCATGAGTTTGTTGCAGATTCCGAATCAATTAAACGAAAACCAGAACTCCTCAAACGATGATCTTAGTTGCAGAAATGGGGATAGATTAGATGAAGTTAACTCTGTATTTAGAGTAAATTGTACATCAATCTTCTCATTGCCGTCATTCTGCGCGCTTACTCCTTAATATCTTGAGGCTTCTGCTCTTCTGTTTCATTTTACTTATACTCAACCAAAATCTAGAGCACTGAAGACTAATTAATTACTTCAGCTATCTGATTGGTGTTTATAATAACGATATAGTACTAGAGTTAACATGAAGAATGATGCCATGAAAAGTATCTTAAAAGTATAGCTAATAATTTATTTCTTTATGAAACTTAACAACCATTTGAACAGAAGCTGAAGCATATTGCTAGTCAATGATCTGTACATGAGAGAATAACAAAAGCTTCATCTAAACAGAACAACTATTTTATTTATAGTGCTTCTCAAAGTAGATACAACATTTTGAATAAGACAACAGATAAAAAAATGTAGACTATTTTCTTCTAGTCCTGTCCTGCTGCTGGGTTTACAGTTAAGGTTTTGCAATCCGATTCCGAGACCATGGCCATGTTCTTGTGGATTCTGTCAATGAAATCAGCAGCTTTGTTGTCAATGCCAGGCTCAGCTACCCATCGACCGCCTCTATCCTCCACACTGGGCCACACCCTTCTTGCACTCAAATACGAATCCTCTATCTCTTCTCCTCGGCGAGGCCTCCGAGACTTGAAGAAGCTGAAGAATGAGAGAGAAGATTTCTTCTGTCTGTTGTTTCCTCCCATGACTCTTAACACAATAATCAAATGCTTAAGAGTGAAGAGCTATTGAAGAATGTTGTATACTCTCTCTTTGGTTTATATTGGCAATGAGGCTGTGTTATGTATTTATAGCGGGAGGCCAAGAATCTGGAGGATTCGGACTTAAGAAAGTAATGAGTGGTTGTGAACTTGTGATCACATGTGGGTGTGGGGCCGTGGGGGGGGGATGAATAGGACAGTTATTGGTAAACAAATACATTGGAGACCAGAGAAAAGAAGAGCATATTTCCTATCAGGTCCTCTGCTTTTGAAATTGGCTAAAACAGCCTTAATCAAACTATCAAAGTTCATTATGCAATTCTTGGCTCTTTCCTTGCACTCTCTTCACCTTCAAGATATTATTAGTACTTTTGTTTGTCTACTACAAATAGGTCTTGGAACAATGGCATTGCACTAAAAATCAATTTTTCCATTTTCACCTTCCACATTGTGCCAATGATGGTCAACCAAAATATGAACTGTGATGCTATAAAATCGATAACAGTAGTTAAGTTGTATAATTTTACCTTTGCACTAGCGTAGATTTCACGAAAAATTAAACTATAGATGCTATCTATGATTTTGACACTACAAAAGTTGGCCTTCATAATCTAAAACTTGCTTAAATCTATAGGAATAGTCAAATTGGTATGATACAAGATTTCTTCTGTGGAAAAAGCTCATCAACATCGTTTTCACCAGTAAAGATAGTCAGTGGATAAGACCTAAGAAATTATATATGCAAAAAGGAGTAGCTCAGCTACTATCTAATCTAAAGAATGCAGATGGTATATATGCTCAAAGTTACATTTTCGTTTAAGTTACAGTTCAAAAGGCAGAACCATAGTTCCCCTTTTCAGTTCTTATTAGAGATATAGAATGGTCTACAATTGCAGAGAAGCCAAGCTTCCTGATCTAGCAGGGTATACAAGCTGTCTAGCTTTAAGGTATAAAAAAATGCTTGCCTATAATAGCCAGAGTTTGGCATGGTAGACTTAATCTATATGCATTAAGCACGGAAATTTTATTCCCACGTGCTTTTGAAGTAACTAAAGTAATGGTCTCTTGCTGTACTCACTTTAATTAATTAAACTTCATTAATCAGAGAATCATGCTTGATTTTCAAAGTCCCAGCAAATCGTTTCATGATCAATGCGAACCTGCAAATGCTAAAGTAATCAATTCATCGACACGTATGTTTAACTCTAGCTTCATCAACATGATTCTCCTCTAAACAAATTAAACAATATATGAATATGGCTAACGAGTGCTACCATAGAATTTAGGCAGGATACGTTTAAAGATGGAAGTCATTTTAGATTGAAAGGTAGAATATAAATGAAGTCTTTGTAGAGAATTAATTTTTTCCATGCTTTATAGTTTATACTTTGCATTGCACAATGTTGTTAACAAAGTTTACAATTTGATCCTACCAGTTTTTTTGTTTTTGATACGAAATTTGATCCTCCCAGTTAAGGAAAGTCCTTTAACCTTGCGAAGTCGTGGAATCTGGGATATGATTTGTTGAAGTGTGATCAGCTATACTCACTTCAGTGTGTGTGAGTGAATGTGGTTTTTTTTTTTGTGAGAACTGTCTTCTATTTATCAATGTTCATGGAAAAACAAATGATTAATTTCAGTTTATCCCCCCCCCCTTGAGGTTTGGGGGTGTCTCGACTCTCAATTTTGAATTTTTACCCCCCAAACTTTCCAATTTCAATCAGTCATGTCAAATTTCTCAGATTCCGTCCAAATTAGACGTTAATTCTGACGATCTAACCCACTTTGAAGCCTTTTATGGTCATTTCAAGACAAAAAAAAAAAAAAAACTCATATGTGTCCTTAAAAGGCTTCAAAGTGGGTTAGATCGTCAGAATTAACATCCAATTTGGATGGAATCTGAGAAATTGGACATCACTGACTGAAATTGAAAAGTTTGGGGATTAAAAATTTAAAATTGAGAGTCGAGGGGGTGACATGATGACACCCCCAAACTTCAAGGGGTTAAACTGAAATTAATCCAAAGACAAACTATACTTTTATATCCTCTAAGTCTATATTATTTCTCACATGCACCTTGTTCAAAAACATTACAATTTGGTACTCCAAGTTACACAAAGTCCTTCCTCATTGCAAAGTCATGGGACGCCAAATCACTAATACTCACTTTAGTGAACGTTCATTCAAATACATCACCGTGAAGAACTAATTAAACTTTGTACCCATTAAGTATAAATTGTGTCTTACATTGCACCATGTTTTAAAAATTTTTACAATATGATCGTTCAAGTTACACAATATTGTTATCCTAATTGGTCATGGGATAAATAATTTATTAAAGTACTTGTAGCAAGTAATCAAAAATACTCATGTTACTGTTGAATCAAATACACTCGATAATCCAAGAAATGTATAGTCGTATATATACCCGTAATTCTATCTTCTCTGATAGTTTGGCAAAGGGACTAAAATTGGACTAAACTGTTGAATCAAATACACTCGATAATCCAAGAAATGTATAGTCGTATATATACCCGTAATTCTATCTTCTCTGATAGTTTGGCAAAGGGACTAAAATTGGACTAAACTGGTCCATTTCGATACATGCATAACAAATTTAAGACTTTTTATTGTTGAGGGGCGAGGTGTTAAATTCTCAATTTAGAGGGGTAACTTGATATTAGGCCCAAAATTATTAAGGAAAAATAGAAGAGTGGGTAATTCATTGTCATTGGTCTTGTCCTTTCACTCAGCCTCTCACAGTAGGACTCAGCTTCTCTGCTTGGATTCTCTTTGCTATAATCTGCTTGGATATCAATGTGAGCTCGCCACGTCAGCACATCTCAATCCAAGGGCTATTAAGCTGACAACACACAAAGAGAGACTCTCTCTCTAAGAATCTGAAATAGTACTTTAACGTCAATAAGTCCTCGACTCAATCCCTCTCTCTCTCGCTTCGCCCAATTTCCTCCTTCCCCTCACGATCAAGTCGTGAATAAATCGATAACGATCTCTCAACTCCTCACATCTCCCTCTCTCTCTCTCTTCGCCCAATTTCCTCCTTCTCCTCACCATCCCGTGTTATGTTGTTTGTTGAATCAAATTGATTTGGGTGTATTTCAATTTATTGAATTTGGGGGTATTTTGTTGGGAGGTTGTAGGAGTGAATTCTAAATTGTTTTGTTGATGTAATAGATCAAATTTGAAGATAACTATTTTGTTGATGCTTTTTCTCAGGTCTGTTATGATTACCCTTTTGTTTGTTCTGCATATTGTTTCTATTATACCATCTATATTAAGCATTTTATCATCTGGGTTGGTCTGTTTTGAGGGACTTTCATTGTTGATTGATGGGTTAAGTGTGGAAAAAAATAATGCATTTGTACGCCTTGAGCTTTGATTTGGAGTAGGAGGGTACCATTGGTGTGAAGTAGAGGAAATATTGGAAATTTGTAAGGATTTCGTATAGATGTTGTAATTTTACCAATTTCGAAACTTTTGGACAGACTAAGAGAGAAAATGCTGAAGTTGGTTTGTAAGTTGGATGTTATTCATCTTCACCTTCATAGCTAATGTTATCTTGCATTTAAAAATCATGAAGTCTTTGAAGCTAATGTTATTCATCTTCACCTTATCAGGTTTATCATGCTCATGTTGTCAATGACAATTTGTACAAGAAGCCATGTTGTTGCAGGACTCGCATTGATCTCTACAACGAAAGATCCCGTGAAGGAATGAAAATTAGAGCACCACATGTTGGTTAGGATATGAAGTAGAGTTGATGATGTTAACAACTTGGAGCTAATGTTATTGTTGAAGGTTGTTGGGTTTTGGTGAATGTGTAAACTTTTACTTTTGGCCATGGCTCCAATTTGGAGTAAATTGTTAAGTTTCTATGTATGAAAAGATTGTGCAAGACTCCAATTTGGAGTGAATTAATATGAAAAGTTTGTATGTATGAAGAAATTCTGCAAAGTATTATTTACATGAGATTTCAGCCATATGCCAATTCGATCAAAGTTCTCAAGCTTGTTTAAGTAAAGTAACTAGCTTTGTCAATAGGTGTACCAAAGAAGCAGGTTTGAAGAACAAAAATACTTGTTTTAAGTGATTGCCTCATTGTTAAGCTACTGAATATGAACACTTCGAAACTGCAAAAAGTGGATCAAAACTAAAACTTGTACACAACAAATTGAGCAGAAAGTGGCAAATTGATCTGGCTATTTGGAATTGGCTACGAAATACATAAAACTAAGGCTTGTACAGTTCATTATCAAGTAGGTAATGCTTAAACTATAAAAGCACATAGTTAAATAACTTGGATCAAAATAGCATCTTTGTTCCACTACATGAATGAACAGCAAAAGCAGTTCCAGAAATTGATCAGCAGCCCCAAAAAGCCTAACAAACTGATGAAACTCTGAAACTGCAGAAAAGACCAGAAACTTTATACAAAGACCAGAAACTGCAGAAAGGACCAGAAACTACAGAAAAGACCAGAAACTGCAGAAAAGACCAAAAACTGCAGAAACTGTACAAAGCCTAATATCTATACGATTCTGTGATATGCTTCCCCACAGATAGCAAAAATAATGCTTGAAATTGAACTCATCCTTAAAATCATTCATCACCATCTTGTGTCCTATCATCTGGAAAATCTTGAGAGTTAAGTAATGCTTGGTAACTAAAACTTTGAGATTCTTGAAATGGCATCTATAACATTGGAATTGGAGCACCACAATTTCCAGACTGCCGAAATGAAAAAAGAAAAAACATGAATAACTTTTAAGAAAACGAAATACCTTGGTTTTCTTGAACTAGATGAACAAATTTTACGAAAACCAAATACCTTGGTTGAATCAGAACTAGATGACTTTTTTGTATCAAGAGTTCTCCCTTTTTGATTCTTGGCCAAACTTTTTTCAAAATAACCTATAATTCTTTTTTTTTCTTCCTTGAGTACTCTCCCTTTTCTTGAATCCCTTGGCTTGAACAACTTTTGCCTTATCCGAGTTACTTTTGGCCAGATTAATACCCTCAATCACATCATTGCTGGGAGGTGTAATCTGGTCATCCTTACCAAGATGTAATGTATCCATTTTTGAACATAACATGTCTTCAATAGCTTTGCTTAGTTCTCTCAATTTCTGAACAACAAACTTAAATGTCTCTTCTCTCTCAGCTGCCCGAGATGAAATCTTGGTCGATATGGAACTTAGAGACTTGTACCAAGATGTTTGTTGTAGGTTGGTATCTTGGATGTCTTGGCCATACATGTCTTTCACTCTTTCTGATCTTGCTTTTCTTGTCCATCTTTTTAGAATATACTGATCAGGAATTTCTTTGACATTCATGTAGTTAGTAAGGATTTTTATTGCATGGCGGCACAGAATACCTTCAATCTCAAACAACCTGCAACTACATGATACAGACTGGTCTTTCTTCACCCTAACACATCTCTTCTTTGGATGACCATTAAAGGAAACTTTATACACAATGTCATCACCATCTTGAATACATCCGACTAAATTGTAATCAAGAGCCTTCTGATACTGAATCTGGAATTTTTCAAAAATAGCTTTAGTGTAAATATTTCCAGCCTTGATCACCATTGAAGAAAATATCCCAATAGCAAGTAACTTGTAGCACAAAGCATACTCAGCCTCTAACTCTTTATACTGCTTATCATTGAGCAATCTATCAAAGTGCTTGAAAAACTGAACCACATCATAGTCTGACTTAACATATGATTTTAGGCTAGCATTGAAACTCTCACTAAATTGGGTGCTATGCATTCCAGCAGACCATGCCCACTTGACATACGGTTTTGCCCATTTCTCCTTTAAACGGAATATACTACTTAACCAAGGATTTTCATGCACACTATATTCATTAAGCATTGCTTCCCACACAACTAGGAACTCATCCTCCTCTTCATAGTTATTCATACATTTTGATAAGAAGGTGGTGGCCCGTTCATCACCCTTGAATATACTACTTGATTTCTTAATGGCATTTTGCATTATGTGCCATGTGCAAAGCAAGTGATATGTGTTAGGCATCACATTTGCAGCAGCTTTAGCCATTGCAGCATCCTGATCCGTAAAAATTGACTTTGGAGCCTTGTTAGACATTGCCTCCAAAAACTTCTCAAATAACCATGTAAACGAATCATCAGTTTCATCATACATCATTGCTGCCCCCAAAGATTACAGTTTCACGATGATGATTAAATCCCACAAATACTCCAAATGGACGATTGGCTTCATTAGTTCTGTATGTAGTGTCAAAACTCACAACATCACCAAATAAACCATAATCAAGTATCATCTTAGCATCAGCCCAAAAAATATTTGTTATTTGCTCATCACTATCCAATTTCACAGCATAGAAAAATGAGGGATTTTCTAAGGCTTGATTTTGGAAGTATTTTAATAAGCATCCTGCTTCTCCATATGCCAATTTCTTTTGCCTTTGAGATTGAAGATAATTTTTCTGATCTTGTTTAGTGAATCCAAGAGCCTTTCTTCCACCAACTTCTCTGCCCATTAACTCGAATGAAAGCTTCAGTGGGATTCCAGAATCTTGTACCAATTCCATCTCAGCTCCTTGTGAAGAAGTTACATTTTGTTGAGATGGTAGCATGTGAGCACACTCTTGTATTACAAGATCATGGCTGTGAGTTTCTTCAAATTGAACAACTTTGTACCTACCACTTGATTTATCCAACTTAATGATCATTTTAGCATCACAACTTGTTCGTGTCTCCGCTCGAGGATTCTTAGTCAAATGGTCTCGCTGATCTATTGTACATAAACCTTCTTTAGAACAAACAAATATTCTTGAGATGAGCTTACTAGAATGCTGGTTCTTGTAATGTGTATGTCTTCTAATACTAAACCCAACTCTTCGCCCATACATGTTATAAAACTCATATGCTAATTCTTTCGAGTCAAACTCCATACCATTCCTTGGCTTGTAATCTGGACTAGTCGAGTCATCTCTATCCATAGCCTCCATTCAATCATTTATTTTCAATCGATAACATATAAAATCTGTATTAACATTTCAATCAAATTTAGAAGCAAAATGGATCATGCTATGAAGTTTGGCTTATATGCTATGCTACTCTGTTTCGGTACTCTGTTCAGTTTTTAGCTCTGAAACAAAACAAAATAATGGAAGTTCCTGATATGACAAACCATAGAATTAGATCAAGAGAATAAGAATGATTGAATCATGTCTTAGCTAAACATATATACATAGAATACTTTAATACGATAAACACCCATGGATACAAGACTGAGATTTCAAATAACCAAAACCCAAAACTAAAAAGCTAAATGGGATAAGATCAGGATCCATAAGATCAATGCTAAAGAGTTAGATACAAATACCTGAATGATGAAATCAAAGTACCAGCACCTAAAGACCGAATCCAAAGATGCATGAAATTTAGACTGAGACAAAGAGTGATCGTTAGTGAAGAATAAGAGACGTATCAGCTGGGTTTGTAGAGGAAGTCTGATTGGAGGGAACTAGCAGAAGGTGAAAAATGTTGGAGGGAAACTTGAAAAAGCCTTAACGTCAACTATTTCAGATCGTTAGAGAGAGAGTCTCTCTTTGTGTGTTGTCAACTTAATAGCCCTTGGATTGAGATGTGCTGACGTGGCGAGCTCACATTGATATCCAAGCAGATTATAGCAAAGAGAATCCAAGTAGAGAAGCTGAGGGGGGTGTATTGTATATGGAATTAGTGGAAGTTTTAAAGAAATCTATGGAATTTAAAAGTCTGGGTGTATTCAATATAGACTTTTAACAATCCATGAAAGTCTTGAGGTATTCAATTAGGATTTTTAAAGACTTCATGAATTCCACCAAAATCTAGGGGTATTCAATCAGGACTTTTAAAAATGAATAAAAGTACAGAGGTATTCAAAATATCATTCATACTTATGGAATTAGAAAATCATGGATAATCATGGACTTTGTAATGTTAACTATACATAACAAACTCCAATAATTTTCCAGCCTTCAGACCAAAGATTTCAAAAAGTCTATCAAAGTTTCCTCTTCAAAAAAAAAAAAAAGGTCTATCAAAGTTATTCTCTTTACGCACGAAGAAGTTTGTCCTTCATCATCTCTCTTTCTTAATTTTTTGTCTTTTCTCTAATTTTTTATGATATCAACTTTTTTTGATACCTAACATGTTCATTGTAGTTGTTGAATGTGATTTTTGTTTTTTTGTTTTTGTTTTTTTTTTCAATTGTGATACTTCGAACCCTAATAGCAATAAAAATGATTTATGAAACCCTAAAACTCAAATATTGTGGTCTAACCCTAAGACCTTGAACCATACTAAATTTTATCTTATTAATTAATTATTCTCATTACTTTGAATTTATATTATGGTTCAAAAAAAGGTTGAACAATTGAATTTCAATTGATTGATTATAGATCAAGACATTGATCAATATTGCTACAATATATGTTAATCGGCGAAAACAAAATTGATGAGAATAATTAACCATAAACATCAAGTGATCTATATTGTATATTTATGTTGTTGGGAGATTAGGAATGAGAACAAACTCGCTAGACAGACTAACAATCATTTATTTGAGTCAATTTCTATTAGAAGATACTGGAGCATTGAAGAGACAACAAGTTATTTTTTTGTTTTGTGTTTGGGCTGCATTTGTTTTTTTTATTTTTTATTATTTATATATTTTGTACATCCTAGGAAATCTGTAGAAGTCATTCATAATAAAGTATATAGATTTTCATGAATCAATAAAAGTCTGTTGCTAAAATCAATGGTTTTAAGAAATCCATAACAGTCTATCAACTTTTTAAAGAGTCTGTGGACTTTTCAAAAAGTCTGTCATTTAAAAAAAGTCTGCACAAATCCAAATACAATACACCCTCCTGAGTCTCTCACAGTAAGTCTCGCCATCAACGGAAAGGTAGTACTGAAGTGACCCACTAAACAAAAGCAATACAGGTAACTTCTTTGCTCTTTTGAGATTTGTTAAATCTTTGAACTTTGCTCTGAAATTGTTAAAGTTTTAATCTTTGGCATGTCCTTTGTTTTCAGTTTTGTACCTGTCTATATCCTCTGTTTGGATACCAAGAAAACCTAGCAAAACGAAATGAAAAGACGATGGAAATCTTATAATACTTGCTGTTCAATGGAACCCCAAATGCTATATATTTATTTCAATAAGAACTGACCCATATAAAAAGAATTCTGTTTCCAGAATCCAGATTCACAAGTATCATAGCGGCATAGATTTATGTAGGCTTGTTTCCAAGTCACTAAAGCTTCATGTTTTATTTAGGTTTTGAACTGTAACACATTATCTGTTTCCAAAATAGGGTATCACATCCTGAATGGGTTCAAACTCAAAGCTTTTTAAAGCATGTATTGAAGATAGGATCAGTGGATTGCCAGATGCAATTTTTTTTCACATTATTTCATTCCTTGAAACAAGAGATGCTGTAAAGACCTGCCTATTATCTCATACATGGAACAATGTGTGGACTTATGTTCCGAATCTAGAGGTATATGTATCTTCACCGAAATATGACTCAGATGAACATGTGCCTCAACCCGGGTTTGTTGATAGAGTACTTCTGTTCCGTAACTTGTCAAACATTCATAAATTCAGTCTTATCTGCCTTGGAATCGAAGATTATTTTGATCGTATTGATGCTTGGGTTTGCACTGCCATTAGGCGAAATGTTGTAGAACTTAATCTTGATCTTTATACCACACCCTCAAATTCCTACGAAGGGTGTCTTAAGTTGCCTACAAGCATTTTCATTTGCAAGACACTGGTAGTTTTGAAGCTGATACTAACAGATCAGGTTATTGCTATTCCTCCTAACTCGAGTTGTTTTCCAAGTCTCAAGTACCTTGATGTTCAGGTATCTTATCCTGTTGCTGTCGATGCATTGGCAAAACTGTTTTCATGTTGTTTCTCTGCACTTGAAGATTTAATTATACATGGAAATCTCGGAAGACTTAGAGATGATGAAGTTTTGAACTTAACTATCTCTGCTCCTAAACTCAAAAGACTACAGATAAAATTCTGTGTTGTACGTTCCAGAGGATGACCCTTATGCTACAGATGGAGGGTATGAGTACAAAAATTTTGTTAATGCTAATGCTCCAAACCTTGAAAAGTTCAATGTCGAGTACCTTTTGGCAAGCTATTCTTTGAAGAATGTAAAATCGCTAAGCACAGTTGAGCTTAAATTCAAAGGTCTGCATGCGGGAGAGAACCTATATTTTGCTGATCGTATACATAAGCTCTTTGCAGAAATCGTGAATGTCAAATATTTGTCAATTTTAGCTTCAATTGTGGGGGTAAGTATGCTCTAACTTGTTCACTATATAGCATTTTTTTAACTCCGTATGTTATCCATGAAAATTCTATATTATGCTGAGGAAATATCTAACTTTTATCTTTATTCATCTGCCACTTGTGAAGGATCCTGACATTGCATATCAATATGCATGCTATGCCTACGTTCAATAATTTGAACCAGTTGGAGCTACGTCTTCAAACTTGCTGCTCTTGGCAATCACTGCCAATTTTTCTCAATGCGTCACCCAATCTGGAATATCTTCTGTTGGAGAATGTAAGTCCATGAGATTTTGCACATGCCAAATGTTGCCTTGAATTTACATATGCTAAGGGCATCTCCCACCATAGGCTATAATCCCATTTATAGCCTAAAACATCCTCCCATGGTAAGCTATTTCCCATGGACCAAGAAAAAAATTTAGCCTTCTCAAATTTGTTAGGCCAAATTTGGGCACAGATTTGGTAAGCCAAATGGTGGGCCCTGCTGGCTTTGTTTTTTTGTTTATTTAAGAACATGAATTTTACATTTAAGAAAAATCATTTTTCCTATATACATGAATTATTTATAATGTTACTAAATATTAAAATTACATCATTGTAGATATCTTATTGAGATCTTCAATATAAGCCCAATATTTGATATGTTTAGAATTTTTAAAATAAATGTGTAATCATTAATTTTATGATATACGTATTTTCATTTAACTAAAATGACTAGTTTTATTGATAGATTGGTCAAAACCATACTAGAAAATATATTCGGAGTTGGGAATTATAGTCATTTTCAAATTATAGCCGTTGGATGTGATGATATTTGTTTTTTGGCTTACGGAATTTGGCCTACGGTGGCAGCACTGTTTTTTGTTGGTAGGCCAAAAAAGTATATTAGAGGGAATATTCTGTTTTTGATAGGCTAAAACCATTTGGCTTTTAGCCTACCATGGGAGATGCTCTAAATGGTACTGATATATAATTTTCAATATTATTGTTTAATGCTTTTTAGAACATCAATTGCCGTGCTCATGGCGCTCATATAGACGATCCTGATAAATATGATTATGATTCTGACAATTCTGACAATTATGATGAAGATGACTTGGTACATGAATGGTTTCCTCCCGAGGTTGTTCCTATTTGTTTGTTGTCATGCCTAAAGACTATTCACATACGGGGATTTCGAGGACGTACGGATCGATGAGATGGAAGTCGCAGGGTACTTGTTGAAGCACGGGAAGGTTTTGAACAAGGTGACAATTCATACTTCTAAAGTTCTAATTTCTGTCAAGAATCAGTAATGGAGTTGTGGCAGATATTTTCAAGGCTCCCTAGGGGTTCAAAGACTTGTGAAATTGAATGGATCCTTCCAAAGTTGTGAATGCATCATTTCTTTGCGAAATGAACTTGAATTTACTATTGCTTGTAGCATGACCACATGAAATCCGTTTCACTTCTGAAACTCACTTGTGAGTTTGCAGCGCTGTATTAAAACTCCTTTTTGATGAATGATGGTAGCCATGCTTTGCTTTCTCGTTTCTTCACCATTCAGGGCTTTATATTGGAATTTTTGTAAGGACATATACAACAGTGCTTTGCACTTACCTTATAAGAAGGTTACTACTTCCTATGATCTGACACCGCCAAAGAGTTCATTCATTATCCAAATCTTCTTTGATGATTCAGCTTGTGATGAATAGTAAGATTAGCATGAAATTATTCTTGTTTTCGATAAGACTGGAATGATATTGTTGAGTTCTTTTCTATGATTTTATTTTTTATTTTATTGCTTCCTCTTTCACCTTTAAAGATCAGTACGTACTAGATAATGAAATGAAAAGGAGTTGCTTCTATATTTTCTATACTTTATTATTTGTATAGTTAAAATTTCCACTTATCCAATGTATTGGATAGCAGTCCTCATCTAGCATTCCATGCCAGCCGTCAAGCTCTAGGGTATTTTATTTTTTATTTTTTAAAGGAAGCGGTATAAGAGCTAACTCAGCGCCCTTATCCGAATTTATTAATAATCAAGAAAAACAAGATACATAGCAAGGGGGGCTAACCAAACCTTGCCAAGAGAAAATACAAAATTGCAAAGTACAGAAGATAACTAAGATCCTTTGAGAAGCGGGGGACTAGGCCAAGACCGCTTCCAAAACAAACATAGTACTGAAAGACAAGAAAAAGAGGCACTCCTCATTTTTCATACTTTTTCCACCCATAAAAATAAGGCAACCTTCCACTATGAAAAACGATAATTGGAAAACCTAAATAATCAGCTTGTAGAAACTTGTGGAGCTCATTAGGAGGATTATTATACCGAGTAAACATTGCGTTTGAGATTCCCATATTTGCCATCTTGGTTCTTTAGGTGCCTATTATAATCCGGGGTTTAGGCTTAATGTCCCCCCCCCCCCCTTGTATTCGACAGTTTCATTAATCAAGGCTTGAGGGCAGCCGCACCAGCCCTTTATTCAAAAAAAAAAAAAATGACAACATCAAAAATTCATTTGATGTACTAAAAGATAGACAATTGCGCCAACAAACTCTTAAATTCCATGGAGGAGAAAATGATCTAGAAGAGAAGCAAATTACCACACTAATAGAATCACTTTCCAACCATAAATAGAACCACCCTCTAGCATAGGCAATTTCGATAGCCAAGATAACAGCATAAAGTTTAGAATAGAAGGAAGAATTCCAGCCAAGTGACTGACAAAAACTCCCTAAAAAACCACCTGAGGTATCTCGAAACACACCCCAACAAGCTGCCAGGCCTAGATTGCATTTCGCCAAACCATCAGTGTTTAGTTTGACCCAAGGAAAAATTGGCCATTTCCAAAAAACATGGTGAACTTTGGGAGCCTTACCACGTTTAGGAGCAATTCCAGAGAAGACAATAATTGGGCATCCAAAACACCCTTACAATTCACAGACTAATTTGACGAATCCATGCCAAAATTGAACAACACATAGGGGGACGATTATCAAACCTGAGCCTATTCCGAGCCTATGCTTAATACCTTGAGTTAGTGAAAGATCGTACAACCTTAATTCTTCATGATCAAAGAATCATGCTTGATTTTCAAAATACCAAATTGTTTTTATTAATCAATGGGACCTGATATTCTTATCAAAGGATCACAGAATCATGTTTGTTGATTAAGCAACAAGCAAAAGTATAGAACAATGAGTACTGCAAAGAAGTGATACGAAGTTAGGCAGTATATGCTTATAAAGTAGTATAGATTGCACATTATGAAGGATTTGGAGTATACCTTGGCAAAGTCAACAATGGGGGATTTGTTTAATGTAAGGAATTAAGTTTTTATTAAGAGCTGAGAAATACTACTACACACGGAAAGAAAAGTTTCAACCTCTACTATAGAACAGAGTTATAGAGAACAACTTTACAGATGAAAGTTCTGATTACTGAAGGTGATCGTTTTGAGTCTTTCCGGGTTGTCCGAGAGAAGTTTCTGACCCTCCAAATGACTAATTTTGGATTCACAACAATGTATGTTCTACATCCATGATGTATCAAAATGAAGGGAGTGACGAAAACTACACAAGAAGATACCAATTTGGCACGGCATGGAGTTTATGAATGGCCTCCAGCCAATTAGTTATGGCTCATCCTTGGAATCTCCTCGTTTCTTTGATGCCTTCATGCTAATGCAAAACAAATCTCCTTTTAGTAACAGAAAGTCCTTTGCAAGTAGGGAGTAGGGACATTTGTGATACGAGACTAGTTTGTTGAAGGAAAACTCACTCCAATGTTGATGCAAATGAGCACACTGATCTACTCGAATGTTTTTCTTTGTTATAGACATGAAAACAACTGTAATACGAGCAAAAGTATCCGTTTTGTAGTACGGTCGAGCAAAATCATCTTAGAGTGTTAGCATGGTATAACAGGACAATTTGCTAATAAATTAGATAAAAGGGAAACGTAGATTACGGTAAATGGCTTTGCCACTCACTATAATTTCAGTTTTGGTTTGTCTTTGGTCCTCTCGCAGTCTCACTGTTCAACAGATCTGAAGTGACCCTGCAGCTCTCCGAGGAGAACATATAGAAATCTCCAACAAACAAGAACCATAGGTATCACATTCTTCTTGGCTCTTATGAAATCTGTCTTGTGTTTAATCTTGTGCATATCCTTTGTTTCCATTTTCGTCTGTGTATATCATATGCTTGAATATACCTAGAAAGCCTAGAAGAACGAGATGATAACCAATGGCCGGAGCCGTAATATATCATGTCCATTCCAGTTTAGATATCATGTCCATTCCAGTTTAGAACTGAAGCAACTTAGGATTTTCATAGGAGAAAAGGTTTCCTGTATTTTCCCCAACCCCAAAGATGCAACTTCCTCCAGAAGGCAATTATAGCAAAGACTAATCGAATAATTTATGTTTTCTAGGCAAACAAAAATGCACATAGGATTTTTTAAATGACCAAAATTACATGGTTTGTTTGGGTTTTGAATGGTATTATTCCCTTTCATCTTTCAAGACCTTACGGTAATTTTTGTGCTTTGTAACTCTCTTTAAAAAGAAAAATATCTTTTTATAACAAATTACGTATAAGTTATTGACAAAAGATGGCTTAACAATTTTCTAATCTTTTTAATTTGATATGATTAGCTGGACATTAGCATATAGATACTGCATGTCTATGATTTTGACGCCCTCATTATCTTCCTTAAATCATGATTAGCTTATGATGACTAATAAGATTGGCATGATAGAATCAGGCTTTTCTTCTATAGAAAAGAAGAAAGGAAAATAGAAGTAGCTAGCTACAAAAATATTCCAAAGAATGCAACAGTATAGTAATCAGTGCTCGCTTATTCAAAAGCGAGCCTATACACTATGAAAAGAAAACATAGTAAATAGGCTAAATTCGAACAAAACTTGTCAGCCACAACATTACCTTCTCTAAAAATATGACAACATCGAAAATTCATTTGATGTACTTTAGATAGACAATTGCGCCAATGAACTCTTAAATTCCATGGAGGAGAAAATGATCTAGAAGAGAAGCAAACTACCACACTAATAGAATCACTTTCCAACCATAAATAGAACCACCCTCTAGCATAGGCAATTTCAATAGCCAAGATAACAACATAAAGTTTAGAATAGAAGGAAGAATTCCAGCCAAGTGACTGACAAAAACTCCCTAAAAAATCACCTGAGGCATCTCGAAACACACCCCAACAAGCTGCCCAGCCTAGATTGCATTTCGCCAAACCATCAGTGTTTACTTTGACCTAAGGAAAAATTGGCCATTTCCAAAAAACATGGTGAACTTTGGGAGCCTTACCACATTTAGGAGCAATTCCAGAGAAGACAATAATTGGGCATCCAAAACACCCTTACAATTCACAGACTAGTTTGACGAATCCATGCCAAAATTGAACAACACATAGGGGACGATTATCAAACCTGAGCCTATTCCGAGCCTATGCTTAATACCTTGAGTTAGTGAAAGATCGTACGTACAACCTTAACTCTTTATGATAAAAGAATCATGCTTGATTTTCAAAATACCAAATTATTTTTATTAATCAATGGGGACCTGATATTCTTATCAAAGGATCACAGAATCATGTTTGTTGATTAAGCAGTAAGCAAACGTATAGAACAATGAGTTCTGCAAAGAAGTGATACGAAGTTAGGCAGTATATGCTTATAAAGTAGTATAGATTGCACATTATGAAGGATTATACCTTGGCAAAGTCAACAATGGGGGATTTGTTTAATGTAAGGAATTAAGTTTTTATTAAGAGCTGAGAAATACTACTACACACGGAAAGAAAAGTTTCAACCTCTACTATAGAACAGGGTTATAGAGAACAACTTTACAGATGAAAGTTCTGATTACGTACTGAAGGTGATCGTTTTGAGTCTTTCCGGGTTGTCCGAGAGAAATTTCTGACCCTCCAAATGACTAATTTTGGATTCACAACAATGTATGTTCTACATCCATGATGTATCAAAATGAAGGGAGTGACGAAAACTACACATGCAAGAAGATAACAATTTGGCACGGCATGGAGTTTATGAATGGCCTCCAGCCAATTAGTTATGGCTCATCCTTGGAATCTCCTCGTTTCTTTGATGCCTTCATGCTAATGCAAAACAAATCTCCTTTTAGTAACAGAAAGTCCTTTGCAAGTAGGGAGTAGGGACATATGTGATACGAGACTAGTTTGTTGAAGGAAAACTCACTCCAATGTTGATGCAAATGAGCACAGTGATCTACTCGAATGTTTTTCTTTGTTATAGACATGAAAACAACTGTAATACGAGCAAAAGTATCCGTTTTGTAATACGGTCGAGCAAAATCATCTTAGAGTGTTAGCATGGTTTGTCCTGTTATTTTGCTAATAAATTAGATAAAAGGGAACCGTAGATTACGGTAAATGGCTTTGCCCCTCAGGCCCTCACTATAATTTCAGTTTTGGTTTGTCTTTGGTCCTCTCGCAGTCTCACTGTTCAACAGATCTGAAGTGACCCTGCAGCTCTCCGAGGAGAACATATATAAATCTCCAACAAATAAGAACCATAGGTATCCCATTCTTCTTGGCTCTTATGAAATCTGTCCTGTGTTTAATCTTGTGCATATCCTTTGTTTCCATTTTCGTCTGTGTATATCATATGCTTGAATATACCTAGAAAGCCTAGAAGAACGAGATGATAACCAATGGCCGGAGCCGTAATATATCATGTCCATTCCAGTTTAGATATCATGTCCATTCCAGTTTAGAACTGAAGCAACTTAGGATTTTCATAGGAGAAAAGGTTTCCTGTATTTTCCCCAACCCCAAAGATGCAACTTCCTCCAGAAGGCAATTATAGCAAAGACTAATCGAATAATTTATGTTTTCTAGGCAAACAAAAATGCACATAGGATTTTTTAAATGACCAAAATTACATGGTTTGTTTGGGTTTTGAATGGTATTATTCCCTTTCATCTTTCAAGACCTTACGGTAATTTTTGTGCTTTGTAACTCTCTTTAAAAAGAAAAATATCTTTTTATAACAAATTACGTATAAGTTATTGACAAAAGATGGTTTAACAATTTTCTAATCTTTTTAATTTGATATGATTAGCTGGACATTAGCATATAGATACTGCATGTCTATGATTTTGACGCCCTCATTATCTTCCTTAAATCATGATTAGCTTATGATGACTAATAAGATTGGCATGATAGAATCAGGCTTTTCTTCTATAGAAAAGAAGAAAGGAAAATAGAAGTAGCTAGCTACAAAAATATTCCAAAGAATGCAACAGTATAGTAATCAGTGCTCGCTTATTCAAAAGCGAGCCTATACACTATGAAAAGAAAACATAGTAAATAGGCTAAATTCGAACAAAACTTAAATTTTCTGGAACCTATACTCCAGATGAGTGAGATGACTCTAGTTCCACATGTGTCAGGTATAAACATAGATTGTTGGATCAGACCACCCGGATCTCAGATACGAAACCCTTGAGAATTAGCTCTCCTCATTTTGGTCCACAAGTGGGCCCTAATCCAAAGAACATTCCCAAATAATTTGGACACCTAATACTTCCAAGCTGATCTAGGCTTTAGAGTTGATTTGGGCTACACAACTGATTTGGGCTCCCAAGTTGGATTGGGCCTCCATTTGGAGTTGGGTCTCCATAATAATCCGAGCTCCCCTCCTTCTGCACCTATCCCCGTTGCTGCAACCGCATCACTCCCGGCACACGGCCATCATCAATGCCATCCACCACCTGCAAGGACAAGAAAATCAAGAAATCCAAAACAAATTAATGACAAGAACAAAACTCTAATTGCACGGAGAAGAAAATCAAGTAATATGGCTAGATAGGGTGGGCTACAGTTAAGATTGAGGTCACTTTGTCCTAATTATATATGTATGAACACAAACTTCCAAAAATTTGGATGGGCTATAGGCCTATAGACTAAGGTTGTCCGGAACCATGCGCCAGTCTCTGGGTTGGGGTGCATTTTGGAGTCTGGGAACACTCGTGACCATACACGTTGATATATCTTTTTAACCGAAAATTCTTCCATGCTCAGAGCATGAAGTGCTCGGGCACATCACCACACTTTCTAACCGTCAGATGTGTTCTCACAATCCTGACCACTCATTTATATAAACCGGCTGACCTGCTAGCTCGTTTTCTGTAAAATCTCTGTTAACAATCGTCCAGATTGAGGGTGGCTAGCAGACTGGGGTGAATTAAGTTTTACGCAAACTGAGTGGAGTTCTACCTGGTCTTGGCTAGATTGTTTTATCACTTTTTTTTTTTTTTTTTTGGTCAAGGTTTGTATTAGAAGATCCAAAGATCAAGCAAAATACAAGAGGTACATAAGACCCCAGCAAAAGAGGTACATAAGACCCCAGCAAAAGAGGCACTTAGGCCCAGCTAAAGAGGCACACAGGCCCAGCAAATAAGGCACAGAGGCCCAGCGAACATAAAGTAAAGCCGATGGGGCAAACCCAGCTAAAAGCCGAAAGCCCAAGAAAATTTTACAAACCCTAATCCTATCAAACAGCCACCAAGCACACTGCCGCAACGAACTACCGCCGCCGAGATCCTGCCGCTCCATGAACAGAAGCCACCACTGCAAAACCAAATCAAGCCACCTCCTCCGCCAGTCGGAACACACATAGGGCTCAAGAACGCCCAAGAGAAACCAAGTTATCTTAGAGGGTTGGATTGCCGAAGCAATCTGAACAGCCTCATCAAAGGGGACAATAAATTCGCCAACGGGCGAAAGTTTGCCTAGAAGTGGTGGAGAAGTTAGCAGATATGGAAGCAACCATGGAAAATCCCGTCCAAAGCAAGCATGACCAGATTTGGGGGTAGAACTTAGAGAGAGAAATTTGGTGACTTGAGAGGAAGAAAGGTCTGTAGAGAAGGAGAAATCGTGGGATGGGTAGGAAGTGAAGATGGTGGTGAACATGGGGTTTTCCAACGCTGGAAAACCCAGGTGAGGAGAGGGAGGGGGTTTGTAGGTGATGAGGTGGGGAGATCTGGACGTGAAAAGAGGTTAGGTGGGGATGGTGGTGGTGGTGGTGGTGGTGGTGGTGGGTGGTGGGGGGTGGACTCTCAAAATACCAGCAGCTGTAGAGAAGATTTCTAGAGAGAAGGAGGACCCTCTCTCTCTAGAAATATTCTCAGTGCATCTTGGATATACTTTTTAGAAGTGCATCTTGGATATAGTTGTGTAAGCGAGGAACCCGGGTGTTCATCATTCACCATGCTCCTCAACCCAGAAAACTCTTTTTCACCGTCCCCTGCAGAATTTAGCTGGGATTTGGGATTTGACGGATTGAATCATTCTGATCTTGATTTTCCACACCAAATTCAATTCCCTCTTCAATATTTGACCAGCAAATCGAATCTGGAACAAGTAAAAAGGGAGAGACAATATAAAAAAAAAATCGATGCTCCCTTAGCTTTTTTTAATCAACATATGTTTGAATGATCGGCTGCCATGGGCTCCGGTGAATCTCTGGGCTGCTATCGGGATCGCGTTTGAATGATCTGCTAGGTCCATTTCCAATCCTATTAGCACAGGAGCCATCATTGTTCCTAATCTCAACACCATCCCCATCATCAGCATCAACACCACGGGACACTGGTTCTGACTTTACATGATTATCATCCACAAATTCACTCCCAAAACCCATAAACCAAAACTAACAAAAACCCAGAGTTCCCAATTCAATTAGATCAAGATCGAGAACAGAACCATCATTCAAGCTCATGCCCCAAATGTACCAAATATCAAAATTCCAAATCAAAATTTGATTTTTCATTATAAATCAAACCCATGCTATGCAGCTAGGAACTCGAGTACTCGACCTCGACCTCGACCTCATTATTCAATATACCGCAACCACATGCCCAAACCCGACCCCATCCCCCACCACCCTCCTCCACCTCACTTTCAACCAAGACCACACTTGCTTCTCTACCGCCACTGACTCCGGCTTCCGCGTCTACAACTGTTACCAACAAAAGACGAACCAGTTCCAGTCATCGAGAAACTTGACTCAGACTTGGGTCACCTAACCTCTGGATCCAGTCCAGCCTATGAATTTCAACACCAGGTTGTGCTTCACTGTCGATTCCATGATGAGATTTGAGAACTCCATACGAGGGTCTGGAGGATGTAGGGCAGAGACAGTCAAGCCCAGGTTTCTGGTTTGATCGGATATCGTTTTTCCGGCGTGTATATCAGTTAACGAGATATGAAGGGTGATAGGGGCAGAGTGGTGAGGCCACGTATGTGATGGCTTTTCAAGGTTCGAGGCTTCGAGCCACGTACTAGTGTTTTTCGATTTTTTTTTTTTTTTAGAAGTACTGTTTTTGAATCGGCTTGTTATTTGGTAAAACGTAAGTCGTTGACTTAGAGGATCGGGTTATAAATATAGATGAAATTGGATCAATTTTAGATTGGAAGTCTAAAATAATGTAATTTTCACATCTAACCGTCGGTGTCTCAAAACTTATTTTCGTTGACGATCTCACTCTTTGGAGGGTGTAGTTAATAAAATAGGATTATAAAACTTTATTCAGTTGACTTAAAGGATTAAGGTCGAAATATAGATTAAATTAGATCAATTTTGGACCAGAAGTCTAAAATAATGTAATATGTGAACGGCTGGTGTCCCAAGACTTGTTTCCGTTGACGGTCTTTGCCCTTTGGAGGGTGTAGTTAATAAAATAAGTTTGGATGCGGCTATTGCCATTTTTTCATTGACCATAGCCATTTTTTCTTGTCTTGATAACATCAATTGATTTTGATAAATTTTATTTCCTCCAACTTGTTGGTTATGGAAGACATATTTCTTATAACTAATAAACAAGTTATACCACATTAGTATGCATATAAGAATTTTGTGCAATACAAAAAATCGAAATTGAAAATCGATAAATTTGACATTATTTATCTATTTAAATGGTATTATTAGATATTGTGTAAAAAAATTAACACGATCCACCATTATTTATAAGTCAAATAAATCTCTTTCAAAAAAAATAATAATAAGTGAAATAAAGCAGTTAACCACTTATACACTAATAACTCCCTAAGGGGAGCTTAACCACGAGTAGATAAACTATCTGAAAATTTTACATTACTTGATATAGGTCATAGCTATGAGAGTGTAAGAGTTGACAGATCGGAAAAAAAAATTATGGGTGAGCAGTTATGAGCATATTAGTTCTATGTGGTATTTAGGGTTTAGGGTTGACCTAATAGATCGAGACCTAAACAACTTCGAAAATAGCTGAAATTTTGACCATAATTATATATTCTTATCATGATGGCATCCAACGGTTGATTTTGATAAAGTCTATTTCTTCCACGTTGTTCCTCGTGGAAGGTATATTTTTCAATACAACTATTAAACAAGTTATACCACATTAGTAGGCATATAAGGATTTCGTGCGATCTAAACAATCAAAACTAAAAATTGATAAATTCAACATTACCCATCTATTTATAGCGTATTAATAGGTATTGTGTAAAAAAATTAACCCGATCCGCCATCATTTCAATATCAAATAAAGCAGTCAATCACTTATACACTTATAACTCCCTAAAGGGAGCTTAACCATGAGTAGATAAACTTCCCAAAATTTTTACATTAGTTGATATAGATCATACCCACGAGAGAGTGAGAGCTGACAGATCGAAAAAAGAAGTTGTAAATGAGCGGTTATGAGCATATTAGCTATATGTGATATTTAATGTTTAGGGTTGACCTACTAGATCGAGACCCAAACGACGACGAAAATAGCTGAAATTTTGACCATAACCATTTCTTCTTGTTATGATAACATCCTACGGTTGATTTTGATAAAGTCTATTTCCTACACATTGTTGCTCATGGAATGTATACTTTTCATTACAACTAATAAGTAGTTATACCACAATAGTAGACATATAAGAATATTGTGCAATCCAAAAAATTGAAATTGAAAATCGATAAATTTGATATTACCCATCTATTTATAGCGTATTAGTAGGCATTGTGTAAAAAAATTAACTCAATCGGCCGTCATTTAGATGTCAAATAAAGCGGTCAACCACTTATACACTTATAACTCCCTAAGGGGAGCTTAACCAAGAGTAGATAAACTTTCTCAAATTTTTATATGAGTTGATATAGGTAATAGCCACAAGACTGTGAGAGCTGACAGATTGAAAAAAGAAGTTGAGAGTGAGCGGTTATGAGCATATTAGTTTTATGTGTTATTTAGGGTTTATGGTTGACCTAGTAGATCGAGATCCAAACAACTTCGAAAATAGCTGAAATTTTGACCATAATTATATATTCTTATCATGATGACATCCAACGGTAGATTTTGATAAAGTCTATTTCCTCCACATTGTTCCTCATGGAATGTATATTTTGCAATACAACTAATAAACAGTTAAACCGCATTAGCAAGCATATAAGGATTTCATGCGATCTAAACAATAGAAACTGAAAATCGATAAATTTGACATTACCCATCTATTTATAGCGTATTAGTAAGTATTGTGTAAAAAAATTAACCCGATCCGCCATCATTTAGTTGTCAAATAAAGCGGTCAACCACTTACACACTTATAACTCCCTAAGGGGAGCTTAACCACGAGTAGATAAACTTTCTCAAATTTTTATATTAATTGATATAAGTCATATCCACGAGAGTGTGAGAGCTGACAAATCGAAAAAAGAAGTTGCGAGTGAGCGGTTATAAGCATATTAGTTTTATGTGTTACCTATGGTTTATGGTTGACCTAGTAGATCGAGACCCAAACAACTTCGAAAATAGCTGAAATTTTAACCATAATTATATATTCTTATCATGATGACATCCAACGGTCAATTTTGATAAAGTATATTTCGTCCACATTGTTCCTCATGGAAGGTATATTTTGCAATACAACTAATAAACAAGTTAAACCGCATTAGTAGACATATAAGGATTTCATGCGATCTAAACAATCGAAACTGAAAATCGATAAATTTGACATTACCCATCTATTTATAGCGTATTAGTAGGTATTGTGTAAAAAAATTAACCCGATCCACCATCATTTAGTTGTCAAATAAAGTAGTCAACCACTTACACACTTATAACTCCCTAAGGGGAGCTTAACCACGAGTAGATAAAATTTCTCAAATTTTTATATTAGTTGATATAGGACATAGCCACGAGAGTGTGAGAGCTGACAAATCGAAAAAAGAAGCTGTGAGTGAGCGGTTATAAGCATATTAGTTTTATGTGTTATTTAGGGTTTATGGTTGACCTAGTAGATTGAGACCCAAATAACTTCGAAAATAGCTGAAATTTTGACCATAATTATATATTCTTATCATGATGACATCCAACGGTCAATTTTGATAAAGTCTATTTCTTCTACATTATTTCTCATAGAAGGTATATTTTTTCAATATAACTAACAAACAAGTTAAACCGCATTAGTAGGCATATAAGGATTTCATGCGATCTAAACAATCGAAACTGAAAATCGATAAATTTGACACTACCCATCTATCTATAGCGTATTCATAGGTACTATATAAAAAATTTAATCTGATCCGCTGTCATATCGACATCAAATAAAGCGGTCAACCTTTATATGCTTATACTTCCCTAAGAGGACCGGAACCATGAGGAGAGAAACTTTCTGAAATTTTCACAGTAGTTGATATAGCTTATACCCATGAGAGTGTGAGAGCTGACAGATCGAAAAAATAAGTTGCGAATGAGCAGTTATGAGCATATTAGTTTCATGTGATATTTAGGGTTTAGGATTGACCTAGTGGATCGAGAACCAAACGACAACGAAAATAGCTGAAAATTTGGCCACAACCATTTCTTCTTGTCATAATAACATCCAACAGTCGATTTTGATAAATTCTATTTCCTCTACCTTGTTGGTTATGGAATGTATACTTTTTCATGTAACTAATAAACAAGTTAGACTACACTAGTAAGCATATAAGAATTTGGTGCGATCCAAATTTTTTTGGATGTTCACCTTATCGTGATTTGGCTCCTTTTAGGAAAATATAAGCTTTTATAGGGTTGACCGTTTTCAATTATGGTTAATTTTTTTTACATTATACCTATTACCACCCAATAAACACTTAGAGAATTTAAAATTGCTTGACTTTTAACTTTTTTTTCCTTTGGATTGCCCAAAATATGAAAAAATATTCCAACATTTTTCATTACGCTTTTGTCGGAAATATTAATTCGTTGCGATTTCATTTCTCCTGTGAAAATATTATAAAACGATCAATTTTTGTAGTCATTTCTTTAATTGGGTTTATTTATTTTTTTTGGGGGGGAGGGAGGGTGGGAGAAATTGGGATGAGGATCCCCAATCTGTGAGCCGCAAAAAATTTATTGAGTTTAAGTGAGATAGTGCGAAAATTATTTATTGATTTCGATAAGTGTAAAGGCGCTCGAAAATATTTTCAAAAATTTTCATGCAGTGAATTCCCCAATTTAAGGGTTTGATGATAAAGTACACGATGTCACGAGTCCATGGGTATTTTGAGAAAAATTTTCGGACACCTGATCTATTTATTGTGATTTTTCCAAAGTTTTAGAATTTTGAGAAACTATTAAAGAAAATTCCAAAATCACGTGGTGCAATCTAAACCGTCGAAATGTCACCTCTTTATCAGGACCGTTCCAAATTAATTAAAGAGAGACTTTATATCAGCCTTCGATCAGATCAACGATGTAGAGGGATCGAGAGAGATCTAGAGTCTCTGACCCGGTATTGCGACCCTTACCCGAGGGCCGAGGGCGAGACCCGGTCGTATCCTCACAGTCAGGCCATCTACCGGAGGCGGAACACCGGCGTTAGCTTCGAATCCTTGACGCCGACGTCTTCCCGATCTCAGATTGTCCATTCAAATACGGACGACGAAGGTACGAAGCTAGACAGCTTAAAGCTTCCACGGCGGTTCTCCAACTTTTTCCGGCGACTCAGGCTACGGATTGAGCTGCATTTGTATGAAACTTAATCCTCTCGTTTTGAATTCGATTGGGGTTCTGACGAAATTGTGTTTTTGGGTGACATCGGATTTCACTGTGATTCCGGTTTCCGGCAGCCATTCCGGAGTTTTTGATTCGTCTCCGATAGCTATTGTTGGGTATTGTTGCTTGCGTTCTTCCCATGAGTCCTATCTGATCTTGCTGCACCAAACGAAGTCAATCACTTTCCTGTGCTGGTAGCTAATCGATTGCCACACAGGTCGGACCTCTAAACCAGAGCCACTGGTGAATTCCTAATCTACCTCAGGCCATGTCCTTGAAAAGGAGATGAACAGAAGTATAGGTCTTTAGACTTCAGAGGAACCTAGCAGAGTAGCAGTCGGCTTAAGAGAATGGGGGTTGTCCAGTCATGGGTAGAAATCTTTTCACCCAACGTCAACCGGGAACAGGCTAAGCCTTTCCCATCAACAATTTCCTCTTTATAATTTGACATGTGAGCTGCACGTGTCTGGGCCCAGAGCACCGAGCATGCAAAGCTCCGAGCATGGAAGACGTTCTCCTTTTTAACACTCATATTTATTGAAATTCACCCCAAAAAAAAAAAAAAAAATATATATATATATATATATATGTATTGAAATTCTTTTGTGTCATAATCTTACCATTAGTAAAACATGATTTTTAGAAGGTTTTCGAGTGACAAATCACAATAATCTCAACTCATGAACTCAATTTTTGTATTTAGAATTTTCTCAATTGGAAGTTTATGTCCGATCTATGATATTCCGACTCAGGAGTTGTGTCAAATTAAACAAAAGGAAAAAAAAAAAACAAATTCACAGGTATCAGGCTTGAAAATTGTGTGTTTCGAGAACCAACTTTTTCAGCTTTTCTTAATCGTGCGACGCATAAAAATAGAAAACGCATAATTCTCTACACCGTGCAGCTTATAGAAAAGAGAAAGAAACGAGTGAAAAATAATAAGAGAACCCATAATATTAGAAAATTAAAAACAGTAACAAGGAAAGAAAGAGATGAAGGTAGCTGGGCTTGAGCCCAGTATGTATTGGTGCGACCCAGCTACAGTCGGGCGAGGATCCAAGTCCGTCTAATTTTACTATAATAACCCGTTTCATAGACCAAACCCCAGATTACGAGATCGGAAGCAGCTTTGGGTCTCTCTCTCTCTAGCTCGCAAATTCAACTCCACCAGGTTTTTGCTACCCGTGTTTTGATTCTTATTTGTTCCTGAATATCACGAATTTGAGGTTGTCTTATCTAATTGTTGTTAAAATTATTCATCTTTCAAGATTGTTGATTTGGGTTTTGGACCAAAGTTTGAAGCTTTGCTGTAATTGTTGTTGGTTTAGGCTTAGTTTGAGTGTTCTGTAAATACCCATTAACCTGTTAGTGTTTTGAGTTTACTTGTAATGCTTGGTATGTGTATAATATTGAAGACATTCTCTTGACCCAAAAAAAAAAAAAAAACTTTTAATTGCAATTGAATGAATGAGAGGAGGAAATTAGTGCAATTTGGCTAGTAGGAGGAGAGTTAGACAAAAGAAATTGGAGCTTTTGTGGCAATTGAACGGTTGGTTTCACTGCATTAGCTATTGTAATGATTTTTATGTATGAATTGGTGATATTTGTAATAGGTGTGTGTTTTCTCATGTTATAGCTATACTTGTTACTTTTCCTCTGTTAGCGGCTTTTAATTGATTTGGACTTGGTGAGAGGACTGCTCGTATTGGTGCAACTCAACTATTTGGCTAAATACTAGGGGAGTTAGTTAAGAGTTAGATGATAGAAATCCAGAAGATTGACACTTTAGCTTTCATAATATCAGTTTTTCTTGGTAATGAAGAGCAGGTCAGTAGGTTTCACTACATTAGTTTTTGTTTTTGAAAAATATTCTTGGTGTTATACTCCCCAGACATATTTATAGTAATTTTAGAAGAGTAACTATAAAGTGGTGTTTGGTACCTGTTATGAAGTTTTGATATTTGCATACTTTTGTCTATAGTTTTCTCACTTTCTGTTCTGAGATTCAAATGAATTTGCCCATCACCTTGGAGTTGGAGTTTTTATTTGTTGTTGGTTTATGATGGTTTAGGCAAGACATGTCCAACCGGTGGTATAACAATAGACAGGAAACAAGCACCCGAGACAAACAGCAACATGAGAAGGAGCAGGTAACCAGTGGGTCATTTGTATTATTGGTTTGTAGGATCCTTGTGTCTATTATCATAGATCCGATGGCCTAGTTGTATAATTGGCTTGTCAAACAAGTGGTTTTTTTTTTTTTTTTTTTCAGTGACCTCCAAGTTTTATGGTTCTCACATGATTATATTTAGTTCCTCATAAAAAATCATTTTATTAGACTGCATTAATCATATGGTACTTGGCTAGTTTTATGTTTGGCTTTTGTTTACGGCCAACAAGGAATTCCCAATTTAACGATATGCATTAAAATGACTTTATGGTGCAGGCATATCAGGAGTCACTTCTTGATGATTTTGCAGAGGAATTTAGACTTCCTATTAATCAAAGGCCAACAGAAAATGTTGATCTGGAACATGTGGAACAAGCGTCATTGGACAGACAGTTACCATCATCTAACATTGGTTTTCGGCTTCTCCAGAAAATGGGGTGGAAGGGGAAGGGGCTCGGTAAAGATGAACAAGGTTTGTTATTATATTTATGATTATGTGATTGTGTATTGAGTTTGCTAATTGATATCTTTAAAGTAAGTGATCACCTTCGTTCATGGACAACTTGTATGTCAACTTGTTTGAGTGCCTAAAGGCTACACCATGCTGCTTGTTCTTTAGTATATAAGTTTTCTTTAATCCCTTTTAATGGCAATCATTATTGGTCTCACTGCATATAAAGTATTGGTATTGCTTATAGTAGTGATGATAGATTGGCCCTTGAAAGGGATTAATTGCTGTCATTGTTGGTCTCACTGCTTAATTGCTTCTAATCGGGTAGGGGACATATGAAGTCTTGGTATTGCTTATAGTAGCCCTGGTGTTCTACATTCATAACATCTAATCGGGTTCTGCAGGAATTGTTGAGCCAATAAAATCTGGGATTAGAGACCCAAAACTAGGAGTTGGAAAACAAGAAGAAGATGATTATTTTACAGCAGAAGAAAATATTCAAAGAAGAAAACTTGATGTTGAGATGGAAGAGACTGAGGAACATGCAAAGAAGCGGGAGGTATGCCTTCAATCATATCTGCTATAAGTACTTAAGTTATTAGATAATAATGAAGTTGATAAGCTACTTTTTCTGAAACCCAAATTTAATAGCAGAAGGCAGCATATAGCATATATGCCTGTCTTTTGACGGGAATGGTATATCATAAGGGATGAACTTTGGAAGGTCTTGAGAATTTCCTGCAGTTTTTATTACCTGGTGGCTTCTACTGCCTGCTTCGTGCACCTTAAAATCCAGGTTTTAGCAGAACGTGAGCAGAAAATTCAAACTGAGGTGAAAGAAATACGCAAGGTGTTCTACTGTGACCTGTGCAACAAACAATACAAATTGGCTGTGGAATTTGAAGGTCACTTGAGCTCCTATGATCATAATCACAGGAAGGTAAACGGTTTATGTTGATTACAGTCACAATCACTTTCTTTGACTTTATTGTTTCAAATTTGGTCTGAATGGGAAAACCCCTTAAATGAGGCTTGCAGCGTTTTAAAGAAATGAAAGAAATGCATGGTACAAGTAGTCGGGATGATCGTCAAAAACGGGAGCAGCAGCGCCAGGAGAGGGAAATGGCAAAGTTTGCTCAGATGTAATCTTTTGCCTCTCTGATTCATACATTAATTTTTTATTTTATTTTTAGTATAGCCTCATTGACTTATCATTCCTTTTCTTTTCTTTAATTTAAGGAGTGCCGACGCCCGTAAGCAGCAGCAGCAGCAGCTACAACAACAGCAAGAAGAATCTGCATCAGCCCCGGGTTCTGCTGAACTGAGAAGTGCTACTGCACTTGCAGATCAAGATCAAAGGAAGGCCTTGAAATTTGGGTTTTCTTCTAAAGGTGGCACCTCTAAGGTAAAACCAAAGTGAAGTTTCTGATATATTGTAACTATATATTTGAAGATATAAATCTAAACTGCATATCACTGTCTAGGCTTTGTGACTAAACTACATCGACTCATAGGAATTGACTAAACTGCATTTATTATTAATGCATTCAATTCATTTGATGAAAAAAAATATGCCCCTTACCATATTGGCACTTCTCTCCCATTTTGCAGACCTCGTTTGGTAGTGCTTCAAAGAAGCCAAAAGTAGCAAAAGTAGCTGTGGCCTCAGTATTTGGCAATGATAGTGATGAAGAATAGCTGACATAGCTTGTAACCGCCCAGCGGCTCTGTACCATTATGAAGCTTTCATTGTTTGTGCGTCATAATTATGCAGTTTATGTTTCCATCAGTTGTATGCAGTTGTGATGTGAGGAAAGATCCTTTAATAGGTGTACCAATTAAAGTCATTTACACCGAAGCATAAGAATGACTTGGTTTATAAAGATTGTCTATTATAAGTGCAGACTATTTACTCGTGAGGATAAATAAGCATTATGCCTCCTCCTTCCTTGTGACTAAATGAAGCTTCTGCATTCTGTAATGTTACTTGATTCATGGTTTATCACAATTCACCGCAGTTACAGGGAGATTTTTGACCATTGACACTTCTTTTTTTTAATTTTTAATTTTTATTATTTATTTTTTGTATGCATCAATGCAAAGAATTTTAGATAAGAACCATCTGTACATTTTTATTATAAAGCATTAAGGAAGATATTTGAATATGATACAGTCTTTGATCACAACCTATGACATCTCCATCTTAAAAGTTTCTGAAAACCACCAGTTACAGAAAACCAGAATGTGTGGTTGCTAAGCAGCTTCGGCAAATCCGATCTCGAGGTTACCGAAGTCGAAAATTGTATGATATGCCCCCATAAATACATCTCCAAGGATCCTGCATGAAGGTTGACAAGCCTGGGTAAAGATGAACCTAAGCAGATGTCTATAAACTTGAGTATTAAGTTTCCGTAACATACCAGAGAGGGCCCGTTGGAGGGGATATATCGAAAGCTGTAAACCCACTGATGCAGATACCAGTAGTGCCTTGGCCAGTTTTCAGAACATACTGAAAAATTGGAAAGTACGACAAATAGTTGCAGACTCAATATATTTATAGAAGAACTTTATCATCACTTACAACCAGAATAACTGGTAAATCTCAAATCTAACCTGTTGTGGAGTGAGAACAAAAGGCTTATCTCCGATGGTGAAGGTAATGTTCGGCATGGTTGAAATGCTATTGCAGTCAATTATCGACTCTCCCATTGGACTTGGCAGGCTCTCACACAGCTGTTAAAAGTGTTAAAGTTCAATACCAGCACCAACTTGTAATTTTGTCTCAAATTTTGGCTTCCAAAAACAGGAGATGGTTCCTGAAAATTCAGAGATTCTCACCTCATCAATGTACTGAAGTACTCTTTCTTTTGTTCCTTTTTGTCTAAGCTGATTCTGGGCCCAAACAACAGCCATCTCACAAGCTGTGCACAAAGCAGTGTCACCAACAGATGATTCCTCCCTATCTTCTCTTTCGATCACTGTTTCAATTCCAGCACTGCCCAAAATTGGGTTTGACAGTCAGAAATTTAATGTAATGTATGTTTCACATTGCTGTTTAAGTGCTTAAAGGTTTTGACAAGAACCCCTTCAGCTACACCCTGATCATATTGTCAGTTCTAGTGTTTGTGGTGTACTTAACCTTAAGTTTAGGGCTCGGGTTAAGTGGTTTACTGATGGGGATCGAAGTACATCTTTTTTCCATACTTATGCCAAGGTTCGTGCAGCCAAAAGTCATATGTCTTCTATCCGTGTGGGGGAGAGGATACTTACTGACCCTTCAGACATTGCAGCACATACTGTGGCTTTTTATCAGAATCTCTATGATATTTCCTCCCCTTCTACAAATGTGGATGAGGTTTGTTCAGTTATTCCATCTCTTGTGACTGACGATGAAAATGTGGTGCTATCTGCAATTCCTACATCAGAGGAAATTAGAAGTGCAGTCTTTTCTATGGATGGTTCTAGTGCTCCAGGGCCTGATGGTTTTTCAGGGTCTTTTTATCAAGCTTGTTGGGATATTGTTGGTTCTGATGTGGTGGCATGTGTTCGTCAATTTTTTCTTCAAAACTGGATCCTCCCCAACATGAATTGCAATTTTTTAGTTCTCATTCCAAAAGTCCCAAATGCTCAGCTTATTACTCAGTTTCGCCCAATTGCCTTAGCCAATTTTCTCTTCAAGATTATTCCTAAGATTTTGGCTTCTCGCTTGGGGTCTATTGCTACACGTATAATTTCTCCTCAGCAATCAGCTTTTCTGCCTGGTAGGCGAATTAATCATTGTATTGGTATGGTTTCGGAATGCTTTAACTTATTGGACCGAAAGGCTTATGGTGGAAATGTGGGAATCAAAGTGGATATAGCAAAGGCGTTTGACACTCTAAACTGGGATTTTCTGCTCCGAGTTTTAAGTAATTTTGGGTTCTCTCCCACTTTCACTAGTTGGATCAGCTCTATTCTTCACTCAGCAAGACTATCTCTTTTAATCAATGGCTCTCCTCAAGGTTTCTTTACGTGTTCTCGTGGTGTTAGACAAGGAGATCCCCTTTCTCCACTTTTATTCTGTCTTGCTGAGGAGGCTCTTAGCCGGGGCCTTCACTTACTTCTACAAACCCGTCAATTGAGGCCAATATCTTTTCCCAGGAAATGCACTGCACCGTCTCATGTGTTATATGCAGATGACCTTATGGTGTTTTGTCGTGGGGACAAAAACTCTCTTAAACGGCTGCGTGGGTTTTTTGACCGTTATAGTGCAGCTTCAGGGCAATTCATTAATGCGGAAAAAAGCACTTTCTATCTTGGAGCTAGGTCTCGTCACAGGAAAGGTACAGTTCAACGTATATTGGGTTTTCATGCAGGGCGCCTACCTTTTATTTATCTGGGAGTTCCTATTTTTTGTGGAAAACCCCGCAGCTGCCATCTCCAAGTTATTGCCGATAGAGCTAAGTCAAGGTTAATGGGTTGGCAGGGGAGGCTTCTTTCTATGGCTGGACGCACTCAACTTGTGCAATCTGTTTTTCAAAGTATCCTTCTTCATAGCTTTTCAGTGTATCATTGGCCTGCATACCTTGTGAAGAAGTTATCTACATGGGCGCGTAATTTTATATGGTCTGGAAATATTGAGACTCGGAAAATTGTCACTGTTACTTGGACTCAAGTTTGTGCTCCGAAAAAAGAGGGCGGGGTGGGTATTCGTGACCTGGCAACTCTTAATTCGGCAGCTGTTTTAAGGTTTGCATGGAACTCTTTCACTTCTTTGAGCCAATGGGGTGATTATATGCGAACTCGTTATCCTATATTATCTAGTTCCAAAGTGAGCTACCGCAAATCCTCAATCTGGCCAGGTTTCCGCTCTATTGCTCTTCATATCACCCACAATTGTCGTTGGATTATTGGAGATGGTCGTTCAGTGTCATTTTGGAAAGATAAATGGCTTCAAGATCCAATTTTGGATATGTTGGGTTTTTTCGACTGGTCAGGATTCAGTGATCTACGTGTGGCTGATTTCATCTCTGATCATTCTTGGCAGTTTCCCTCCTTTTTCCTAGATACCTTTCCAGACTTGTACAGGAAAATTTCTGATATCTGTCTCCCTTTAGACACTGAACCTGATATGCTCATTTGGGAGTCTACAGCCTCTGGAGAGTTATCCTTCACTGATTCTTATAACTTGCTTAGACGACACTTTATTTTGAGAGACTGGGCTTCTACTATTTGGCATTCTTTCATTCCTCCACGATTTTCTTTCTTGGCTTGGAGGATTCTCTTAGATCGCTTGCCCACTGATGATCGGCTGAAAAGAGGTGGGATTCCGATTGTGTCCATCTGTCAATTATGCAACAGTTCGGTAGAGTCAGCTTTACACTTATTTTTACACTGCCCTTTCTCCCAACATCTTTGGGGATGGCTGGCAACTCAGTTTGGAACCTCATTTCCTGCTTATGACTCTCTGTTGGATTTTTGGGTTGGCTTTTGTCACAAGGGTTTTTCCCCTCAGCTTTATAATTTGTGGTTGGCAGCTGGTTTGCTTACTTTCATGGAAATTTGGAAGGCGCGAAATAGACTCAGGTTTGATAATCGTTCCCCTACTTTTTCTACACTGTGTTGTTCAATTATGGCATGGATTCGGCAATTCGGTTCTCTTGTTCCTGGTTACTATAAAGGCGTCCTGGATTCCCGCCTTCTCTCTTCCCTTGGGGTGTGCCCCAAGCCTCGTAAAGCGCCCAAGATTCAACGCGTCCTATGGCATCCCCCCCTCCCTCCTTGGGTTAAAGTTAACACTGATGGTCTGGCGAAAGGTAATCCTGGTCCTGCAGCTTGTGGAGGAGTTTTTCGCGATGCTTCTGGGGTTTATTTAGGGAGTTTTTGCCAACCTCTGGGTTGCAATTCTTCCTTTTATGCTGAACTTTATGCTGTTATTGTGTCTATTGAAGTTGCTTTCACTAGAGGTTGGACTACTCTGTGGTTGGAAAGTGATTCTACTAGTGTTTTAGCATCTCTCTCCTCCAACTCTTTCTCTCCTCCATGGGACTTGAGAGTTAGATGGCAAAACTGCTTGAAGAACATTCAGCAAATGCAATTTCGTAGAACTCATATTTTTAGGGAAGGGAATGCAGCTGCAGATAAGATGGCAAACTTAGGTGTTTCAAAACACTCTTTTACCTGGTATCCTAGCCCTCCTGCAGAGCTTCACAAGTACTTGCAGGCGGATTTTTTGGGACTCCCAAGTTATCGCTTCACAGGTTGCTGAGATGATTTGTTCGTCTGCCTTTCTTGCCCGCTCCTTCTCAGAGGCTTTTATTCCCAGGAGGTCGTGCGCAAAGTTAGCTTCATATGCATCTACATGCAGGCGCAACCACAATTCTGGCATATTTCGTGTGTCCAGTTTTCACTTTGTGGCTGGTTTTTTCTTTTTGTAGATTTGTTCATGAGGGGGAAGTTTCCCTCTCTTTTATTTCGTTGTTAATTTTGCTTTATCTCTTGGACGATGTATTCTTCTTCTTTATTTTAATAAATTGAGTTGGGGGACGGGCGGTGGGTTCCCAGAGTGGGGCAGACCCTTCACCTTCGGGTTTGAGGGTGGGACTTGTGCCCTACATTGTCTGTCTCCGAGGAACTAATATCGCCTAATCCCTTTCTCCTTAAAAAAAAAAAAAAAAAAAAAAAAAAAAAAAAAAAAAAAAGTACTTAACCTTAAGTAACATTCCTAGACTGATCACTGTATGTCTCCATGAAACTGCTTATGCTAAGTTTGAACAGAAAGATTGAAAAAGAAAAAGGAAAAATATATGTAACTATCAGAATATCCTCACCTCACATACTGGCCCCCATTCAAAACACATAAACCAAGCTGCTTACATACTTGGTCAGGTTGCACCTGCAGATATGCAGATCATGGATAATCCATAAATCCGATATTGGATATGTTAAGGTTGAAAATAGAAGGGTTCAGATTAGGTTAGAGATAGAGAACAAAACCCACCCCTGATATTAGAAGATTCCATATCAAGTCTCCATACTGAGAAACAATTTGCTTACATTCTGTACTCACTACTCCTTCAGCTCCAATAGCATGGTTAACTTCAGTAACAACAGACTGAAAAAAGAGACACAATGTGAAATCAAGCCTGGAGTCTTTTTGAAAATGTTACAACTGTAGAAAAGATGAAAATACATACTGTTGGGCCAGTGAGTAAGGACGTTCCTGAATCCACGACAGCAGCACAACCCCCCTCACAGACACCTGAGTACAATCATAAAGTTTAGTCATTCTTAGACACTTACAGTTTGAGTTTTCCTCAGGGTTTGATATTAGAATGAAAAAGTAAATCCTGTGTCACCTGTTGACTGGTTTCCAATTAAGAGATCTCCCAAATTGAACTGACAGAAGTAAAGAGATGTCAACTTATAGATAATTTGCAAGGAATGTAAGAGTTGCAGACATAAAATCTTCCAATTCTAACCACCTGCCAGTAGCCCTTTTTAGTAACTGGAACATAGGTATGCTTTCCCTTATAGTGCGCTTTGTCAACACCACCAAAAACAAGTTCACCTCCAACTTCTGCATCTGCATCTCGATTAAGCCAGAATGAGAAGACCTCATCATCTAAAAGACCTTGCTCTGCCATTGTAGACCTGGAATTTTAAAATGAAACAGATTATCGCAATTTTAGAGACAAAAAAGTAGTTTTAAGAGACAAAAAAGTCTACAAAGGTTAATTTTGAGGACAGGCAAAGACTCAAGTCATTTAGCAAGAGGTTTTGACATGAAAATAGTAAAATACCACACTGGTGTAGCATTTCCAACAGAGATTTCTTGAAATCCAAGCCCAAGAAGTCCATCAAACTTGGCCAAGACAAATGTGAGACTGCCTTCTCGCGTGGCCTCGATGAATTCCTGAATATAAAAATGAATGTTTGAAGGTTTAGAAGCATTACTAGTATGCAGCCAAACTACAAATCAAGTCTAAAAGTGAAAAAAAACCTGCCTGATTTTTGACAACTACATCGCCGACTAGAACATTATCTTGACTGAAAAAACCAGAAATGGATCCACTTCCATATGTTATTTGAGCAGACTTTCCTGTACCACAAGGCAACCATTATAATCTGAACTTCACAAAATCACTAGAAACCCCTTAAAACTCATATGATGATTACCATTTGCAATATAGGTACTCGACTTGCTTGACTTGTACCGAGTATGGAAATAGCACGCAATCTGGGGCATGTAATAATGGAATATAAGATTTTATTATTTAAGATCACAACTTCACAAGCAAAAATTAGTTAAGCAAAATTTACTTACAGACAAGTAACACTTTGCTGATGGCACCCAAAGATTGGAACTTCCTGTGTCGAATATGACAGTAAAGTTCTGAGGTGGTGAGCCAATACCAATCTCACCATAGTATTGAGCATCCATATAATTCTCCAGGGGTACTATATCTTCATCATCACCCAAATAGTTATGATCAATCACGCCCCTTATAGTAGTCCCTCTAAATTTTGCCTCCCTTGCTGCTCTGGCAGCTTTGATGGTCTGAAGATCCAAGGTTCGCTTCTTTAGACCAATTCTCACTAGGCCATTAGAGGAAGCAGGAAGCAGTGCACAGATTAAAGTCCATAAGCACAAAGCCACCAAGAGATATTTACTCCACATGTTCCGATATATCTATCAAAAATAGTTACAAACAGTAAGCTGAGAGTTGAATTGGAAGCAAGCACACTAAAAAGTTGATCACTAATGTAAGTTGAAGACTATACACAAACAAAAAGAACCCATGTCTGAAAAATCGGCAAATACTATTTGCTAGCTAGCTAGTTGTTCATGATGATCATGAAGAATTAGCAACTCAAACCTTGCTCAGCTAGTTTGGTTTGGGAAAGTTGGAGATGGTGTTGTTGTAGAAGCTAAGTTTGGTGATAACCAGTTGATGATGATGATGAGCCTAAAGTGTCCAGAAGAACAAGTAATCAACAAAAGTCGGAAACTACTAATTATATATGTAGTGGTCCATAAAAATGTGCTAGTTACTTACTCGACCAATAAAAATATCTCAGCATCAACATCACAGGACTAGCTACGCTCTCTAATTCCGCCGTAACGGGCTTCCTTCCAAAACTCAGAAGTGCTATAATCTCTAACGAGGCAGATGGAAGCTACCTTGAAGTTTCCAATATAACAAGACATTTTTTTTTTATGCACAAAAAATATAACAAGACATGGGGATGAAGGAGCGGGGTAGCAAAAATTTAAAGTACTCCTGGTCCTATCTGAATCAGAGCCAATATGGGAGGTGAAATATTTCCCCAGTTCTCCCAATAATTCAGAGGCGTATCAGAACTTCACAACTGTTCCAAGTTCGAAGCACAAGAAAACAATATCCAACGGTTTGGAATTATTATAGAGGAAATTCTCTAAAAATAATGCGACTAATCTTCACTATAGTTTTTTGTTCCCACACTGTTGAATAAAGTTTTAAGTTCAAACCTCTCAATATTGTCAAAAATGAAATATTATAATTCACTATAAGACTATTATTTTAGGAATCATAAATTTGCAAAATGAATATGAAAACATGGACAAAGAATTGTCTAAATCGAAATGATGAAAGCAATTATTATGTATTACAAATAGTTTGTTAAATACAAGAATAATGTCCCTCCCATTCTTTTATTCTCAATGAAAGAGCCCTCCTTCAAAACTCACTCCTACGTTTCATTATCTAGTAGTCTAGTGGTAAATGTAAAAACAGACAGAAGTTGACAATGAAACTGACATGCCAAAGCAAAATAACCATGTCTTACATAGCTTACGTGGTACACTTGGAGCCATGTCTACATCAGTAAAAATCTTCCATAGCAACATTAGTGTCAATTGGTCATTCCAAACAGAGACAACCTGAAGTCCACTTCAGCTCGCCCGACCCGGCCCACTAAAAACCCCACCCGTTAAGCTCATACCCTGTTGACACTCCGCTTTCTCTAACAGTTTCACAATCAGTCTCTCACTCATTCTCAGAGCCCCTCCAGGATTGTTGGCTCAAAAGGTAAACTTTATCTGGGTTTCTCCCAGTTCTTTCTTTGTTAATAGTCTCATTTCTAATTCCTTGTAATTGCTAATGGCTCGGATTTGGGTGATTTTATATATAAAAAAATTTCATCTCAAACTCTCAGTACCAGACAAAGTTTCGATCTTTTCTCTAATGTATTTGTATTTTCTTTGTCAAAATGGGTTCTTTCGTCGACATGTTTTGAACAGAATGGTATTTGAAAACTTGACGCAATGAGATTGAATAGCTTTTCAATTAGATTTAACTGAAATGGTACTGTGATATGGTAGCGTTGTGCTTGTGGGTAATGTATAGAGTTGAAGACTTTGTGCAATATAAATCAGCTTGATATGGTGGTATTTACTATTTAGTTGCGTAGAACGTGATAGTTCAAATGATTATCATTGGTTGGAATTTTGCACTGAGATGAAAACTTGTGCTTGTGTTTGTTCGATTGTATGCATAAAGTTATAGACTTTTGTGTTTAGCTTGGAACAAGATGGTATTTACTATTTGGTTGCATTTAAACTGACCCATTTTGGCGTACTTGTATTTGGGTTTGTATCAGTTTAGTCTTGTGTTTTTGAACTGTCAAGTCAAGGCGCAGCAACAAAAGAGAAACGACGTTGTTTTGAAACGATTGTGGTTTAAAAAGCCTCTCTAGGTCGCTGCGAGTGTTGGAGAGCCGAATTCAATCCCTAACCCAGAGTTCGAGTTAGGAGTCAGTCAATTTGAAGGTATTGGAGTTCGATTCGCAGCAGGCCATTTGTAGGTATGAAGTTCCTCTCTGCTGGGTTGGATTTCATTTAGAATTTTTCTTGTACGCTAGCTCCACACTTGACCTATTTCTTAGACAGCACAACCATGGAATTCTGCATTTGTTGAAATAATCTATTTTGATTGATCAACTTGATCAAAGTCTGAATTGGTTTTTGCGTGTATCCATATATCCATTATTCTTAGAGTCTAAGAAGTATAATACAGTTGAGAATTAATTCAAAAAAGTTTGATGCAAAGAGAAAACTCTTAATCATTTCAGTCTTCGTAGATCATTTGGCCGACCTCTCCATTTGCATAACCAGAACCCAGTATTTCATGGAATCTCCTAGTTGTTCTACAACAAATGGACTATATATGAGCGTTTGAGTTCTTTTATACTAGCCTCTTGGGAGTGCTTGTCATTTGGCCTTTTCTATTTTGTTAAGAAACTGAAAATAACATAATTTTAACAACTTGCATCATCCTGCTCCAGCCAAAAGTAAAAGCAGTTTCAATGCTGGGAAATCACTTGTTGGAACAACATAGTGGACATCATTGTTAGGTCCCCCATCAAATCTTTTATCGTATTCAGCTGTGCTTTGAATGGTGTCATTCAATGGTCTTTAATCCCCAGTTCAGATTCCAGTATAAATTAGCCTATGAGCAGAAAATTATGAGTCCCAAAATCCTCACTTCTGTTTGCTGGCAAGTTATACTTCTTTTTTGTTGTTGTTGTGAATTTGAAGAAGGTATGGATCTAATAATTTGTATGATATTTCTATAGAAGTGATTAAGTTATATCCATAGTGTTGTAACATTGAAGAAGCAGGTGCAGGTGAATCATATGTAATATTCATATAATTGGCAGATTGCATGATTTTGTGTAATAGCAATTGTATATTATATGTAATTGATAGGATGCTATGTTTTGGTTATATGTATATTATGAGTGAATGACAATTAATAATGTTCTTTTGGTCACTCTTAATGTGGTATATATAAGAGTAATAATTACATCAATATAGGTTTTTTATACGCAAGGCTTACGCCTTACTCCTCAAGGCGAACGCCTTCTTGAGGCTCACCAAAAAACGCCTCGGCCTACGCCTCAGCGTTTTAAAACATTGGTGAAGAGAGCTCAGAGTTGTAACAGAAAGTTACTGAAAGATGGCATTGAGGCGCTACTTGGGGTTTTCAGATGGCGAGCTGATGAGGTCTGATTGCAAACCTTGTTCCAGATTGATGAGACAGACTGCCGGGATTTTCACAGTTGGAGGAGGATTAGCATTCTGGATTCTTTGTAGATTGCATTATGGTATGCTACTTCTACTAGTTATGAGTCGTCTATACAAGCATGTTAATGATGTTAAGTCCCATATATCATATTTTTGGTCCGTACGTTTTAATGCCAAGTTTAAGCATAAATACCTGTGCTTTTGTTCTTCCCCGTCAAATAACTCATAATAGCTGTAATGTTTCTCAGTCTATATGAATAGAACAAAAGTCATAGCATTTGTGGTTCTATGCCTCTGCAGGTCCCAGAATTACAGTTCCTAGGGCTCTTCGGTGGGGAGCTTGTGGAGCTTTATCTGTGAGTTCGTCCACTGCTCTGCTGGTACGCCTGCTTAGTCCAGAATGTGAGCCCCAAAACATAGAAACTTATGACAAGGGAAAGTAGCACCTAATCATGAAGATTGTATTGCTGTTTTGATTAAGTTCTGACGGATTGTTATGTAGGAGTGTGAATTATAGATGGAACTCGATTTAAAGCTAGATATTTTGCTTTGAAATGGATGTACCATTGATATGAAATGAACATGATTAAGGAGATGTTTTTCTTGCATCTTTTATGGTTATTGTTTGTTCTTGTTATAACTGCACATAACTAGTTTGATGGGGGTGCAAATTGATTAACAAACAAACTGATTTTTAATCAAATCAAAATCTTCCTGCCATTTTCAGAAGATCTGTGAATTATTTCTCATTGAAATGTGCATATGCAAACATGATTCACAAGTGCCCATGAGTACTACAGCAATTTGCAAGTCAGCCAATGCCTTTTGGTTCAAGTTAGAAACTGATATGAGTTCAGTACTATAGCATCACAGCTAGCAGACACATTGATTTTGTGAAAATAGAACCATCATCACAATTTATTGAAAGTGTATGCATTGAATCCATCAGTGACCTTACTTGAGACCTAACTTAAAAGTGTGAAGAATGGAACCATTCCAAATGAGCTACTGCACCAATATGAGCATCCACACCAGTAATTTTCTTTTGTTTTTCAAGTTACCAGTTTCGCATCAGATATTTCCTTAAGTATATAAGGTGAAGTGGATCTTCAGTCACCTGAGTACTGTACATTTCTTCTACTGTACATTTCTTCTTGTGAAGGGAGAAGAAACAGATTTCAGTTCACTAGTCTTCCAATTAACAGTCTTTATGGGTTTAATAACAGTGATCCATAAACTTACTATTTGTTACAGAAAAGACAGATCAACATGTATAAAAAGGTCCATTCTCTACCTTCTTTAAGTTTATTAAAAAATCCACAAATCGATTCACATATTGTGGTCTTTCTTTGTTCTTATGTGGTGTGGAAGTGGCTGAATAGCACGCTATGTCACAGTCACAGAACTTGAACAGAAAAAAGGAGCAAAAACCTGGTCACTTGAGAATGTAGCAGTGCAGAACCAAAGGTCAACAATGGTGTTTATCAGAGTCCGGAAATCATTCTTTCGGAACAACATTGACAAAGTTGCTTTCTGTGTGAACTCCGAAAAGGGTTCAAGGAAGCACTGGTCACCTTCTGATGAAGCAGAATTGGGTGTTAGTGCTTTGGCTCATGGAGCTCTGAGCTGTCGACCAAGTAGTAATTAAGGCCAGCTTTTCTTCAGATTCTCTAGCTATTTTTTCTGCAATAAGGTAATCTTTAATAACTTCGTTCTAGGTGTTTATTTTTAATGAGTAGTGTTTCGGACTGTGTTAGAGACAATGTGAATGGAGGCACCAATTACTCATCACAGTTCAAGAATTAGGAGGACGTTGGTCAAGAGCCCGGACCCTTTAGAATTAGGTTAGTTTTTTGTTTTTTTCTGGGCACTGTATCACTGTATGCATTAGATAAGAGTTGTATTTAGACTGAGATTGAACAGTAAAAGTCATGCTGATACAACATCCATACTCTTTCCATCATCTAGTTTGGGTCATTCTTGGCCTTAGCTTCCCACACAGTTTTGCTCCTAGACTCTTACAACCAAACTAGACGCCTCTGTTGTCAGAAGATGAAAACCCCAGCTACCACCAACTTTGCTCATGATCAACTACTACTGAGTTGGAAGAAGGTTGCATGCTTGACTTCTGAATCTTTTGATGTAAGTCATGGTTTAGTGACTTCAAGGTCTTTGGAGGTCAGATATTAGTCAAAATTAAGTGACAATTGAGGATAGCATGAATCTCTCTTGCAGCTACTTTCACAGCAACTTTCAAGTTATTATTCTTCTGATTAGCACATGGTTTGTTTTTTCTTCTGTTATTTCAACCAACAATATTGCTTTGCTGGTTCCTAGGGCTCTCCGGTGAGGAGCTTGTGGTGCTGTGTCTGTAAACTGATCCACTGCTTTGCCAGTTCCCTTTTTAGTCCAGAATGTGCACCCCAAAACACAGAAATTTATGACCAGGGAAAGTAGCCCTAAATTCACAGAGGTTATTCAGGTGTTCCAAGTAAGTTTTTTTGTTTTGTTGTATAGGAGTGATTACGTATGGAACATAGATTGCTAATGAGAAGAAGAGATGTTACTGTCTTGAACTACCACTTTACTAGTATGAGCATCCACCAGTAACTTGGAGATATCAATTCCTCATCCACTTTACTAAACCCTAAACCAAATTTGATCTTACCAGTACTATTAGACTTTTCGGACCTTGGACTTCAAAATCATGCTGTTTAGTGACTTCAAGTCCTTCATACATTACTCACATTAGAATTTCGACTCATAGTCTTCGGTTTTCAGTGACAGAAGTGGACACATGAATCTCTCTTTCTGCCATTTTAACAGTTGCTAGCTGTAAAGTTAATTCTCTTCTGATTAAGCTATAAACAGTTACCCCATTTCTGTTTTTTTTTTTTTTTCCGTTGCTACTGAAGGTGACAATAATGCTACATGTGGTGCATATCACTGTCATTAGTAGTTCCACGATCCACAAGTAGATCCCAGGTTCTGAAAGGGATTTAAGACCTAACCCCAAATGCGACTCACCTCATTGCTTTATCCCACTTGTGATTAGGATCCCACTAAAGACGATTCAGTGATATTATTCTGCAAATTACACTTCATGTTGGTTCTGGCAAATTGAAATTAGCATCGGAATCTCAGCTGCAAAAACCAAACATATATGAGGATCGAATAACTAAATCAAACCCCCCAAATCCTAAAATAAGCACCAAATCAATGAGTTATTCTCTTATTGGTCTGCGAATGATCCAAACCATTCACTGAGGCCTGAGATAAATTAGTTGATTTTCAACCTAATAATAGTTTTATACACCAAATGATGACAATTCTAATGAACTTTGGGGATATGCCTCTAATATCAAACCAACATGTTAACAAGGTAATGTACAAGCATATTAAATTTTGTGTTGAATTATTGTCACTTTCCTCACCATTGTTGAAGAGTTGGGGCTTGAAAAGTGTCTTAGACAATGAGACTTAGTCCTATATATGTAAGAACAAAAATAAACAGTTAAAAGTAATGACATGGATTGATTCCTATCAGATTCCACTCCCATATGTTCCAGCTTGGGTTGATCCACATCTTTACCTTTCTTAAAGAAGAGTGACTAGATGGAAAATGCCTACTGCATTTGCAGTACAAAAGTAAGTTCTGATCTAACATCGTTTTTGGTCGATGTCACTGGTGTGGAAGTTCATTGTCGGATGGTGTATTACAAATTTGATTCTTTTGGTCCCGGATGCCAGTATCAATGAATTAGGATTCGTAGTCGCATATGCCAAGAGTCCTACTTAAATTGCAGAAGTTGCTAACGCGCGTTTATGCAACTTTTGAGATAGTTTGGGAAATTTGGTAGCAATATATGGCTAGATAATTGTAGTGATGAATATTAAAAACCAAACTAACAACACTCAAAACTAAACTCTTTATTTATTTATTTTTTAAGAAAAACAGTGTAAGAGCTAACTCAATGTTCTTACCGAATTTATTATTAATCAAGAAAAAAGATACATAGCAAGGAGGGTTAGACCAAACCTTGTCAAGAAAATAAAAGTGCAAAGTACATGAGATCTTTGAGCTATGCAAAAACCGCTTCCAAAACAAACATAGTACTAAAAGACAAGAAAAAGAGGCACTCCTTATCTTTCATGTCTTTTCTCCCATAAAAAGAATGCAACATTCCCCTATAAGAAAAGATAATTCGGAAAACTCAAATACTCAACTTGTACAAACCTGAACTCAAATTCAAGCAAATCAGAGTTCAAAAGTGATTCTAACCACTCGATCAAGAAAAATATTAAGGTGGTATTTTGAGAACATTTTCATGCTTGTATCTTCGTTTCAGAAACTGAATATGGTGAGAATGCGTTAGGCAAAAAAAAAAAAGCAAAAAAAAATGAGATCACGTGCAAGACACGTGGTTAGAACTTAGAAGCAAACAAAATAAACGGGAAATGGTCATCGAGTCATGAGAGTGACTTGTTTGCCGCCACCTGACTAGTTAATTCTGTTAATCGCACCCGGACTTGTCATATCTCATTTCTCATTTCCCATTATCCCCAAAATTAATTAACACTTAAGGAGATTAATCCCCAATTAAATAATCCAATTAATCCATTAACCCTCACCCCAAAAACCCCCAAACCCAATCACACTCCCACACAAACACTCTCCTTGTCTCAATTTCATGCTTTCGTCTTCTTCTTCAATCTCATCACCCCCTTTCAAACCCTAACCCTAAAATCTTCCTCCCCCCAGCAATGGCCTCCTCCCCCGACCACAACCACACCCTGAACGGCGATTCCAACACCCACGCCTCCAAAAAGCCCAAACTCTCCTTCATCACGCCCTCCGAAATCGCCGCCGAATTCTCCCACCACGACCCCACCGTCGCCCGAATCAACAACGGCAGCTTCGGGTCCTGCCCCGACTCCGTCCTCCAGGCCCAGCGCCGCTGGCAGCTCAAGTACCTCTCCCAGCCCGATCACTTCTACTTCAACCACCTCCAAGCCGGCATCCTCCACTCCCGCACCCTCATCAGGGACCTCATCAACGCCGACCACGTCGACGAGGTCTCCATCGTCGACAACGCCACCACCGCCGCCGCCATCGTCCTCCAGCAGGCCGCCTGGGGCTTCTCCGAGAGCAAGTTCGAGCAGGGCGACGCCGTCGTCATGCTCCACTACGCCTACGGCGCCGTCAAGAAGTCGATTGAGGCCTACGTCACTCGCGCCGGCGGGCACGTCATTGAGGTACCCTTGCCGTTTCCTTTGAATTCCAACGATGAGATTGTAACCGAGTTTAAGAAAGCTTTGGAGAAGGGGAAGGCTAATGGTAGGAGGGTTAGGTTAGCTGTGATTGATCATATTACTTCAATGCCGTGTGTGGTTATACCTGTTAAGGAGTTGGTTAAGATTTGTAGGGAGGAGGGAGTTGATCAGGTTTTCGTCGATGCGGCACACAGCATTGGGTGCACTGAGGTTGATATGAAGGACATTGGGGCTGATTATTATACTAGTAATTTGCACAAGTGGTTATTTTGCCCGCCGTCGATTGCGTTTTTGTATTGTAGGAAGTCGCCCAAGGGTGTGGAATTGCACCACCCGGTGGTTTCCCATGAGTATGGGAATGGATTGGCTATTGAAAGTGCTTGGATTGGGACTAGGGATTACAGCCCTCAGTTGGTTGTTCCGGCGGTTTTGGACTTTGTCAATAGGTTTGAAGGCGGAATTGAGGGGATCAAGAAGAGAAATCATGAGACTGTTGTTGAGATGGGGCAGATGTTGGCCAAGGCTTGGGGAACACATCTTGGGTGTCCTCCGGAAATGTGTGCTAGCATGGTCATGATTGGTTTACCTGCTTGTTTGGGGATTTCAAGTGAGAAGGATACTCTAAAGTTGAGGACGCATTTGAGGGAGAAGTTTGCTGTTGAAGTCCCTATATATTTCCGACCACCTAAGAATGGGGAGGTTGAGTCGTTAACTGGGTATTGCCGAATTTCTCATCAAGTCTACAACAAAGTTGATGATTATTACAAGTTTAGAGACGCAATTAATCAACTTGTTTCTGATGGGTTTACTTGTGCCCTACTTTCTAATTGATGAGGTATGCTTGGCTTTCATCCATTTAATTGATCTATAAGTTGGTAATACTATGGATTGAAATTTCTTTGAGTAGCAGTGGCTTTCCCATATGAAAGATCTGTTTTGTTTTGTGGTGTGTTTTTCAAATGAAGATTGAGTTCTGCCCATCTTCACGTATCGAGATTCAAATGCTAGTTAAATATAATGATGAGCCTAAGTTTCTGTACTACTGTCTCTGCAAGTTGTAGTATAGCCAATTACTTGCTTTAGTAGTTATTATAGTTGTGTGGACTCTGGACTTGTGGCTGTGGTAGCAGGCATCCCCAACCCCTCTGTTTCAGGACAAAATCAATATAGTATAATTCTTATCAGCCCGAAAATCAGACTAATGATTAAAAATGCTCTTATGGAGAACTTCCTTCCCTAGATATGCCCAATGTTACAATATATGCTTGTGGTTATGATATGCAAGGAGGAGCCTTATTTCAATTATTGCAGGAATAAGTTTTACTTGGGTGAGGCTTGTTGAGTTGACAAGTGATTTGGAATTTAGCCGATGAGATTTATTCAGTTTCATGTGAATTTTTGTTAATTGTTTGTGAGTTGTTTTGACATGCAACTTTCTGTATGCCTGTAGTCTGATGAAGCAACTGAAGAACTTCTTCCGATGAATAACGTCCATGGTTATCTGCCTCTTCTGCATGCCTCAGTAGTTGCAATGGTTTCGGTACCATTTGTTTCCAAGAATAGTTGAAAACAAACTGCTAAGTGCATGTATCATCAAAGCAGAAACAATTTTCTTTTTGGTTTTTAGCGTTTAGACTTCCTGGAGATGTTGACTTGTCTGTTGAACACTGTCGGGCTTGTTGTGGTAAATGTTTAATGACTGTCATTTGCATGGTAATTTAACTTTAAAAAAAACTTACATTGAAATATGACTTACCAACCTTAGGCTGCACATTCAAGGTTTAGGGGGTGTGTATTCATTTAAGAGTCTATAAGATTTTTTTGTATTTTAGAAGTCTATGAGTATTCAACTGAGATTTTAAACAATCATTTAAAATCTTGATGTATTTAATTAAGATTTAAAATTATTCATTTAAATCTACTGATATTCAGAAATATACGGATTTTTAAGGATTTCATTAAAATGCTGGATTTTGGAGGATTTTATAGTGTTTTTTTATACATATCAAAACTCAAAAATAATCCAACCACTTCCTAAGAGATTTTGATGGATTCTTTCTCACTCAAAAAATGAAGAAGCTCTTCACCAAAAAAAAAAAAAAAAAAGCAGGTCTCAATAGGTGACGCTCATCAATTTTGTGTTAGACCTATTTTCCCACTATCTTCCTATTGTCTTCATCTAATAAATTTTTATTTTATTTTTATCACTATAACTCTAAAAGCCTTATCCTTCTAGCTAATTAAGCTAACTTTCAATGGTATTATTAAGATGATACACACACATGATTTTTTTGTAAATTAGATATAAAATAAATTATGTCGTTAGTTTACTACTTTATTTTTTGTGTAACATTTTGGCTGGTTAATTTTCTCTTATTGTTCATATATCATTATATACAACATAAAGAATGGTAGATTGCCAGACTTTTTTGTCATTGATATAGCATTATAGTTGGATCCATAGCTTAATTAAAGAAGAAGAAAAAAAATTAACCTACCAAAAACATAATAAGGATTTGTAAAATCTAAACAAATACTAGTAAATCAATCCATTGGAATCAATAAGAGTCCATATAGAATTTAAACAATAGCAAATTACCACTACCTACACTTTTAGCCCATAAATTACCATCAGCAAACCTGTTTTTTTTAATTCCCATGTGCTAGTGTGCAAGGTATTATCCCTTGCGGTCAGATTCCTTACATTTTTTTATTATTATTTATACTGACAAGTAAATTATGAAACTGTCCTTGTGATTTGGATAATGTGAATTAACATTGCTGAATGTCAGTAGCATTATAAAAAAAGAATATCTCTACATTCCAACTTTGTTTTTCTTAGAAACAACTCATTTATTTAATAATTCCAAAAACTATTTGTACATATTACAATATGAAACTTAGACACTATCATTTATCTTTGACTTTGTTGCTTCCGCATACAAGCACTAGTGTACTGAGGATTAGTAGTATGTCACCCCCAGCAGTATACTAGCCCCAGTAGTATACTGACCCTCAGTAGTGTCTGATCCGCAGTAGTGTACTGATCCGTAGTAGTGTATTGGCCCCCAGTAGTATACTAGCCTGGCCTTCTCGCGTTTGCTCACTTCAGCATTGCTTTCATTAGCTCCATCCTAATCCAATAAGAAAGTACCATAAACACAAAACTAAAGCATTACACAACACCACCAATCCAATAAGAAAGTACCATAAACACAAAACTAAAGCTACTGACCCTCAATACAAAACTGAGAATCCACCAAATACAGAGAAAAAAAATTGAAATTCAATTTTATTCAGCACCAATTTTTTTATCATACTTTCAGATCAAAAACCAGTGAAATAGCTTACCCATGCCAAAACTTGTGACAACATGAGGCTAAAGGTTCTAACCCTTAGAATTTCTCAACCAAATCCAGATTCGCAGCCTTGCTTCGCCGGATTCGCAGCCTTGGTTCGCCAGATTCGCCGCCTCACTTCGCCGTCTTCGTAGCCTTGCTTAGCCGGATTCGCAGCCTCGGTTCGCCTGTTGCTTTGCAGCCTCGGTTCGCCAGATTCGCAGCCTCACTTCGTCGGCTTCACAGCCTTGCTTCGCGGGATTTGCAGCCTCCCTTCGCCGGATTTGCAGCCTCCCTTCGCCGGTTGCTTCGCAGGATTCGCAGCCTCGGTTTGTAGGTTGCTTTGCAACCTCGGTTCGCCGGATTCGCAGCCTCACTTCCCCGGCTTCGCAGCCTCGCTTCGCCGCCTCGATCCGCCAGCTGCTTCGTCCCTTACTTTTGTCGGAGCCATAGATCGATTTAGGGAGGATTTGGATTTTGGGATGGTTTCGATTTTGGAACCGATCTGATTTTGGGAGAAATGGGTTATGTGAGTCTCAGTGGTATGTTTCATAATTTTCTTAATATTTGAGTGTTTTTTCTATAAAATGGGTTGACAGCCGTTTCAATTATTGGCCTCATGGACTATTGGTTTTGGAGTCTGCTATTGGTAAATAGTAGTGTAATTTTGTAGTTATTGGTAAAAAGCTCTTTAAACAATCCGTGGATTAAGTAAATCCATAGATTATAAAAACTCAAACAAAGTCTGTTGAACTTTCGGCGTAGACCTCCGACTTTGATCACGTTGGCCCTTAACTTGATGATGACGCTGTTCGGGGTGTCCCTGGTCTCCAAGGACAGAACTAGAGCCGCCATCTTGGCCTCCTCAAGCCTCTGTGAGCGGCGTCCGCACTTTTGCATTAGTTGCCGACGTCCGCCTCTGATCCTCTCCATAAATATATATATATATATATATATATATATATATTAAATATGATTAATAAAAAACAATGAGTCTTGTATTACCTATATGACTATTGAGCCACATTTTGAGAAGAAAAAATAATAATGTATTTCTGTTTGTTAAACAAATTAAGGCCTTTTTAGGCCCATTTTGCCCCTATTGGTCCTATTCAGAAGGCTGGCTCGATCCGGTCTTTTAGCCTCTAGTGGCTCGGGCCTTCCGGGTGGGTAAGAGTTAACATATTTAAGCCCTGGCCCTACCCTACCCGGCCCTAAATTTTGTTAACTTTGACTAGGCCTGACCCTGTCCAACCCTAAACCCTAAAATTTAAGGTAGGGCTAGCCCTAGCCAGGCCCAAGATGACCCCTCCACTATATCATCAAAATGGGTGAGTGTAACTAGCCGTGCACTTGCTTGAGTGTAGACGACCCTAACTCCCTAAGGGCCTCAATTTTTTCTCGAGAGAAAACTTTTGGCAAGAATTCACAGCAACCTACAATAGCATGTCCATCAGAATCATGAACAATGCCACCACTGTCCCACAAGTAGCTATTATTATGCCTTAATTTAGGAATGGTTTACCGGAGCCAGGAGATAGATCTTCTTCGGCTAGGGCATTTTCCAAATGTCCTAGAATCATATTTTTAGAAGAAATATGAAAATTTCCTGTCTTAATGGGTTTAGGGTTTGATCCCTTTTATATTAAAATCTTGTTATAGTAGACACATCATTTCTAATATATTGACTATTATTGAGAGGTTATCCGTGGGTTAGCTATCCAGATATACAAGTAATTTCCGGATCGAAGTGCATGCATATCATGATCCCACCACAACAAAATAGGCTAAGGATAGCAATAAATACCCACGTTTTAATCAATGGTGAAAGCCCATTGTATATCTCACCAATCCTTCCAAAAACTATACTGACTTCAACTGTTGCAGTGTCACCAAACAAGTAATAAGTCAATCTTCTCTTGTTTTGCCCCGATGCAGAATTTGGGCTTATCTCAATCACTGATACCTAGAAGATCACAAACGTTCCATCTAAGGAGATGATCACAGCCGTTCCCCTTTCCCTTCAAGAGATATAACACAAATTCCAAAGACTCCAAACTCCTCTACTTTTTCCTCTACCCTCCGCCCTGGGTTTTCTCTCTTGAAACATTGAGAGTTGGTGGCGCTCATCTCACCCACCATGGGTGCTTTTTCCCGGAGCTCGTCTCCGATCTGAGGTCATGTGCCTCTCCTTTCCCTTTATTGTCTTTCCCTTTATGTTGATGGTCCCCTTTTTTCATCTTCTCCTCGATCTGTTCCTCAGGACTCAAACCCCCAAATTTCCAGATCTCTACTTCTTCTTCTCAATCCGGTTGTTGTCCCTGTGTGTCGCTTTCTTCAGCGACTCTTATCCCTTTCCTTCTGCCCTGACTTGTATATATGCTCCTTGGAGCTCGTTTCAAAACGGGGTCTGCCCGTTAGTGCACCAGGTGATGTTACAAGGGTCTGAACATCCTATGGATGCCTGTCCCTTTGATCCCTTTGTGGATCTCACCTCCCTCTCTTTTCAACTGGTTTTTCTGGTTGATCTGTTGGCAGAAGATGTTCTCCGTTTCGGAGATGGTTTGAGATTTGGGTTTCTTCTCTTTGAATCTGGTTTGCTATTGGTTGGGTGTTCGATCGGAACTATGATGGGTCTGCCTGGTTTAGGCCCTATTGTCTTTCTTTGTTGGTGCGTTCTGAGATATCTCTATCTTCTTGGTAGTGTAGCTTGGTGTTCTCTCCATGGGCAGCGATGCAGTTGATGTCATGGTGTTGTCCTCCTTGCTGAGATACTCCTTGGGCAGCTCTTATGTTGTAGTTTGGGTTTGCTTTATGGTGCTTTGTTCTTTCTTGTTCCTGTTTGTTTGTTGTTCCAACCCAGTTTATGGGTTCTGTAACCTTTCTTCATTTTAATGTTAGTTGTTTGCTCTTTGCCAAAAAAAAAAAAAAAAAACTCCAAACCCACTTTCCCCTTCTCAGATCTTCCAGACCGTTCTAAAGGTGTTGTGAATTTGGCTCGTTGATATGCCTGAGTTGATTAGGATTCAAGACAAAACCAGATGGGTAAATGAAGATTAGTGCGCACGTACAGGAATTCTTCTAGTATCCTAATGGGTTTTGGAATAGGAAGAGTTATTCCTATTGATTTAGACCTGGAAAGTAAGTTCTATTCTAGTTAGGAATACGAAAGCTAGCTCTCTTTCCTTGTTCTAATAGTTTTAGGAATCCTAATGTGACTTGTTTGTAACCAGCACCTATAATCTATAAATAGGGATGCAGGGAGGTCATATAATGTGTCCTCAGATTAGAGAAGAGATCAAAGAGAGATCTCAGCTACATATAAACACAGGGGCAGGGAGAGCCAAGGGTGATAGAGAGATCTAGCAAAGGGGTTGGGGATTAGCATAGGGATTTCAATAAGTACTTGTAATCAAGTTGTTATCTCCATAGTGCTAGTGATTCTCAAGAGAGATCTGATAGGAGCATTTTAATGTGATATTTTAATAGTTAATTCCTCACATTTTGCTTAGTTAATTCCTTAACTGAATCGATTTTTAATTCAATTTCTATTTTTAGGTACATTGGAGTAAATGAAGGTGAAATGAGCGTTAGGTCCATAATTACCTGGAAATGATGGAGAAAAATGGAAATGTACTAAAAGATCAATTTTACACATATTCCTACTCCGGCTAGGAGAAACCAAGCCAAGCAAAGAAGAAGGACCGGCCGCCTGACCAAATGAACTTCAAATGAGCTGAAACCTTCCAGATCCATTCTAGACACCCAAATGATCATTTCTTATGAAGAGTACCAGAGAAAAATATGAGTGGAAGGCCTTCAAACAATCAGCCCAATTTTCTACAGAAGCAAAACCGGAAAACTGGACCTGTAAGAGGTCCAACAGCATTTCCGGCCCAACCACATGGATTGAAGCTCTGAAAATTTGTCAGGATGATCTACACTCATAGTGGAACATTTCATATGAAGAAGTCGAAGGCATATAATGAAGTCTTATTGGAGAAATAATTGAAGGAATAAAGGGGAAGAAACTGACCTGAAAACAGCTCAACACCACATATTCATGTTTCCCACCCACATGAAGAAAGCTAGATGCTTTTCTCTTTTTCCTTGGATATATTTTTTCTACAATCTCTTTAATAGATCATCATCACTTCCATGTTGCTGCACCTTCATGCTTTGCTTTCATTTCATCATTTCTCTTTCTTTTCCATATTTTACAAATCACTTTCATACTCCACTTTCATTATTTTTCTTCCACTCATCATTTCACTCTTCTTTTTCTTCCCTATATAAACACCTTCTCCTCTCATTCTAAAACACATTCCTTCATCCATTCCATCTCCTTGTCTCTCCATTTCCTCTCCATATTTCTTTTCCATTCTCTAGTTTTCTTATTCTTCATTTTCAAGCCAAGAGAAAGAGAAGCCATGCAATACATCAATTTCCCAACCGCCATCCACCCTTGTGTCGTCCCTAGAAGATTGCTTGCTTTCAAGGATCTTCAAGTTCTTCGTCTCAAGGCTTTATCATTCATCTTTCAAGGTGTATTATATCCTTTCTCTTGTTTTCTTTGTTTGATTTTGTAAAACTATGATTTCTAGTTAACAATAATGTTTAGGGCAAAGTTTAAGCCCAATTTCTATGTTTAAATAAGATTTTCGATTTCTATGTTGTGATTCCTAAGTTGCTTATGTGTGATTGTTCGATTGAATTTGCTTGATAGAAAACTTTTATATGTTTATCTTATTTGGGTCGACACTTATAGGATTTGCATGTAATTGGTGCTAGGTTTAAGAACATGAAATCGACTTTTCGTTTTGTGTAACTTGAATCAAAAGTAGTAAAGGTTCTGGACAAGAATCGAATTTAATTGAAGAGGATTGCAATTAGGTGGACTTTTCCATAACTAAGTTGTACACTTGAGTTGATAGCCTTTCTCTATGTCTAATGCGTTGAACATGTCATGATTGACTAGCTTTCTAGGGCTTGATTGCATGTTTGATAGAATTAATCTAGGTGCTTTCGCTTAGGTTAATTAGCATTGAAAAGTAAAATATGGGAAATCATTTGCTTTCGAATGTTTCACATGATCAACTCCTCTCTCATGACATTTAAAATCAACTATAGGAATTGTAATTGGATTTCTTGCATATGGATGTGGTTTTGATCTTTGTTCCTTGCGATTCACCCTTGTATATATGTTTTTACATTTTCTTTATTTTATTTATCTTAATTTTCAATTCTATAAATCTTAAACCCCCCTTTATTTGTGTTTACTTGTATATATTTATTCTTTATTTTATTTTTGTAAATAATACTTTATTATTTTAATTCTTTATTTGTTTATACAATTGTATATATTTATATTCTTTATTTTATTTTGTAAATAATACTTTTCTTTATTTGTTTCACAATTACAGGTGTACCCTCAATCCCCGGAATAGAACGATCCCTATTTACTTATACTACTAACGATATTTTCAGGGTTAAATTGCGCGCTTGCTTTTTAGCGCATCAATTTTTGGCGCCGTTGCCGGGGATTGAAAAATCACTTGCTAAATTGTGTCATTTATTGTATATATTTGTTGTATATAAATTGTTTGAAACTTAGTTTAAATTAACTAGGATATTATTTATATTATTGAACACGAATTTTAATTGTAGGTTGTAAATTGAGAGGAATAGGTGAAGTCTCTTTTGTTAATATTGGCCTAAACCCCTTATTGGTACCTAGCTCAGGTCCCTTAAGGTTGAGGGCGGCCTTTATTAACACTTGTTGAACTGTCTTCACACTTATGAACTTTTTCATCTTAGTAAGTATAGCCTATGTGGAATGGTGTCTAGGAAGGGGACAACGTTCATGACGGGTTTTTGAATCCAGAAGTGCTTGCAAATGGGCCTAAACCACTATGTGGGAGTAGCTCATGCCAAAATGGATTTTTCCTCTCGTGTTCGTCCTCCCCCACCTGGCCATTTCAGTAAGGTTGCCCAAACGATTTGAAAGGGAGTTTGTGTCTAGGCGACTATACTTGGGCCGCACGTCCACTTAATTTACCGCTTGGAATTTGATTCGATATCAATAATGTGTATAATAAAAGAAATACTTGTGAATACTCTATACGTGTAAATTATTTTGTTGTTTCACACTTTAAACTTGTAAAAATACTTTTCACGTTTTATACTCACTTGTGTACTTAACTTGTGTCATATGTACAGTATACTTGTTAATTATACTTGTAATTTGTGATTAATAGTTATACTTGTTTTTATTTTGTATTTCTTTGTTAATTATAGTTACTAACTTTATTTAATGTAGGTACCGTCTGGCTGCAAGACGTAAAATACAAGCGCTACTTGGGAGGCAACCCAATTCAAAATATAATCAGATTTGCTTTGTCTATCCCTATTTCTTTTTATTTTTCATTTTTTCTCTATTGTTTTTATTTTAGGATTTGTTTTCGTAAATGTCTTCTATCTATGCTTACTTATTTCATTGCATGCTTTTAATTGATTACATTGAAGATAATGCAATATTTAAGTGTGGGGGAAGAGATTTATATTTTTGTCTTTCATTTTGAGTCCTATATATATTTTTGTCTTTTATTTTTGAGTCCTATATATTAAAAAAAAAAAAACTGCATTTATTCAGTCTTATTAAATTCAGCTATTTACAAAAAAAAAAAATATATATATATATATATATAAAATTAAAAAAAAATTTATACACTATACTAAGCCATGTCTGCATCTCCGTAGGACTTTGCTTCAAGGACAACAGAACTATACCAAGGACATTGCAGAGCTCAAGAAGCAAATGGGACAAGTGGTGGACTTCATGACCAAGTTTCATGAGAGTGGTAAGCTTCCAAGCAATACAATTCCAAACCCAAAGGGAGGCTTTGAAGGTTCCACCAACTGAGGACAAGAGGAAACCACGTCTAGGCTGAGAAGACGTTAAAACCAAGCGCTACTTGGGAGGCAACCCATGCAAATCAGATTTGCTTTCTTTATCCTTATCTTTTATTTTTTCGTTTTTGCTTGTTTGTTTTAGTAGTTATTTTCGTAAATTTCATCCCTATATGCTTAAGTGTTTCATTGCATGCTTATGCTTGATTACATTGAGGACAATGCAATATTTAAGTGTGGGGGAATGGATTTACACTTTTATCTTGAGTCATATATATTGAAAAATACAAAAAAAAAAATCGAAAAATGTCAAAAATTAAAAAAAAAAAAAAAAATTGGTTACTTTTGTTTTTGTTTTTGAGTCTTAGGATGCTCCTAACGTCTAGGATGAACATGTCTCCGAATTCATGGCTGAAGGTTTTCACAATCAAAATAGGACTTAATTGAATTATGTGGTTAATCGACGTTGTGATACTTGTATGAAGATTTGAGATAGGATTGTAACTTGGTTAATTAAGCATGCTAGGATTAAGTCTGATTCATTTGACCCTAAGTGAGCTGTTGAGCTAAAATACTTTCTTTTCGAGTGCTTATTGATAATTCTAGAATTTCGTGGCTGTATTTGCAAAACCTCATCATTCTTTGGAAATCTAATGATCATGTGCCATAGATTTTAATGGACTAGAGAGTACTAGAACTCGGCTGTTGTGACTGTCAAAACTTGTATGCCATAATATGCACTGATCCTGGATAGGATAGAAGGCATTAGGGTAACCACCATAGCCAAACAAGCATGTATCCCCAATTGTGCCCGTCGTGGGACTCCTTAGAATGAACCCCTTTGAGCCTACGTTGAAAACCTTTGTTTCATCACCCTCACTACCCTACCATGAGCTTAGTACATGATATCTCTACCCTTGTCTTAAGGAATTAGTAGAGCATGACATAGTATGTAGGGGTGACGATGAAAGACAAGTGTGGGGTGGGGAAAATTCAAGAAAAAAAAAATATATATATATTTTGCCTTGAAAAAAAAAAGAAAGAAAGAAAGAAAGAAAAGCGGCAAAAGAGAAGAAAAATTGAAAAGAAAACTCTTGGGAAAATGTTGAAGTGTGGTTTTGGACTTGCAAATTTGTAGAAGGCTCAAAGTTGAAAATTATGCCTTTGTCCATTCCCATGTTGGTTAGAGTGAAGGTTTGGCCCAAAACAATGATATTTGGTCTACAAAAATAATGACATAAGGTGGTCCTTATATGCTCTGCTAGGTCCTTAGGATTTTTTTGTATCCTTAATCTTCATTTCGAAAACCCTAGCTTAGCCCCATTACAACCTATTTTAAGTGCTGACTTGATCCTTGAGATGGGCAGCCTTTGGTTAGTGGAGTCAGTTACGCAGTCGAGCTTATGGTTTAGGTCCATTTGTGCACTCAGTCATTTCATGAGGTCTTTAAAAATTCTTCACAAAATGTGTTTATTGATGAAATATGCAAGCTGTTTGTTGCCTTACAATTTGTTCTCTTGCATATACTTGAGTGTGAAGCTTTTAAGCATAGCCATTTCTGAGAGAAAAATCGAGAGTATGCCCTGTGAGTTTGGATTGGACTTGTTCGAAACATGCTATCATTCACTGTATAACTTAAGTTCTCCATATCTTGCTTAGTCATATGAATGTCACAGTTTTATTAACCATGAAATTATCTTTGTGATTTTGATTAAGTGTTTAACGTGAAAGCCATGAGTTTGGAGTCTCTGAGACAACAGTTAGGAGCAATAGAGTCATTTACTTGCTTTTTGTCAAGTCTTTGTTCTGTTTTGGATTTTTTTTGTTTTGTTTTGCTAAGGGACTAGCAAAAGCTAAGTGTGGGGGAATTTGATAGGAGCATTTTAATGTGATATTTTAATAGTTAATTCCTCACATTTTGCTTAGTTAATTCCTTAACTGAATCGATTTTTAATTCAATTTCTATTTTTAGGTACATTGGAGTAAATGAAGGTGAAATGAGCGTTAGGTCCATAATTACCTGGAAATGATGGAGAAAAATGGAAATGTACTAAAAGATCAATTTTACACATATTCCTACTCCGGCTAGGAGAAACCAAGCCAAGCAAAGAAGAAGGACCGGCCGCCTGACCAAATGAACTTCAAATGAGCTGAAACCTTCCAGATCCATTCTAGACACCCAAATGATCATTTCTTATGAAGAGTACCAGAGAAAAATATGAGTGGAAGGCCTTCAAACAATCAGCCCAATTTTCTACAGAAGCAAAACCGGAAAACTGGACCTGTAAGAGGTCCAGCAGCATTTCCGGCCGAACCACATGGATTGAAGCTCTGAAAATTTGTCAGGATGATCTACACTCATAGTGGAACATTTCATATGAAGAAGTCGAAGGCATATAATGAAGTCTTATTGGAGAAATAATTGAAGGAATAAAGGGGAAGAAACTGACCTGAAAACAGCTCAACACCACATATTCATGTTTCCCACCCACATGAAGAAAGCTAGATGCTTTTCTCTTTTTCCTTGGATATATTTTTTCTACAATCTCTTTAATAGATCATCATCACTTCCATGTTGCTGCACCTTCATGCTTTGCTTTCATTTCATCATTTCTCTTTCTTTTCCATATTTTACAAATCACTTTCATACTCCACTTTCATTATTTTTCTTCCACTCATCATTTCACTCTTCTTTTTCTTCCCTATATAAACACCTTCTCCTCTCATTCTAAAACACATTCCTTCATCCATTCCATCTCCTTGTCTCTCCATTTCCTCTCCATATTTCTTTTCCATTCTCTAGTTTTCTTATTCTTCATTTTCAAGCCAAGAGAAAGAGAAGCCATGCAATACATCAATTTCCCAACCGCCATCCACCCTTGTGTCGTCCCTAGAAGATTGCTTGCTTTCAAGGATCTTCAAGTTCTTCGTCTCAAGGCTTTATCATTCATCTTTCAAGGTGTATTATATCCTTTCTCTTGTTTTCTTTGTTTGATTTTGTAAAACTATGATTTCTAGTTAACAATAATGTTTAGGGCAAAGTTTAAGCCCAATTTCTATGTTTAAATAAGATTTTCGATTTCTATGTTGTGATTCCTAAGTTGCTTATGTGTGATTGTTCGATTGAATTTGCTTGATAGAAAACTTTTATATGTTTATCTTATTTGGGTCGACACTTATAGGATTTGCATGTAATTGGTGCTAGGTTTAAGAACATGAAATCGACTTTTCGTTTTGTGTAACTTGAATCAAAAGTAGTAAAGGTTCTGGACAAGAATCGAATTTAATTGAAGAGGATTGCAATTAGGTGGACTTTTCCATAACTAAGTTGTACACTTGAGTTGATAGCCTTTCTCTATGTCTAATGCGTTGAACATGTCATGATTGACTAGCTTTCTAGGGCTTGATTGCATGTTTGATAGAATTAATCTAGGTGCTTTCGCTTAGGTTAATTAGCATTGAAAAGTAAAATATGGGAAATCATTTGCTTTCGAATGTTTCACATGATCAACTCCTCTCTCATGACATTTAAAATCAACTATAGGAATTGTAATTGGATTTCTTGCATATGGATGTGGTTTTGATCTTTGTTCCTTGCGATTCACCCTTGTATATATGTTTTTACATTTTCTTTATTTTATTTATCTTAATTTTCAATTCTATAAATCTTAAACCCCCCCTTTATTTGTGTTTACTTGTATATATTTATTCTTTATTTTATTTTTGTAAATAATACTTTATTATTTTAATTCTTTATTTGTTTATACAATTGTATATATTTATATTCTTTATTTTATTTTTGTAAATAATACTTTTCTTTATTTGTTTCACAATTACAGGTGTACCCTCAATCCCCGGAATAGAACGATCCCTATTTACTTATACTACTAACGATATTTTCAGGGTTAAATTATGTGCTTGCTTTGAGCGCATCAAGATCACACAGAGGATGTAGGCAAAGTTTTTGTCGAACCTCTATAAAATTTTGTGTTCATGTGCTGTGGTTTTCTGTTGTGATATTTAGCATTATCATCCTATTATTGTTTGCACAGTCATAACTCATAAGCCTATAAAGAGAAACAAGGTTCTGGGTAAAAGGTGCATATTTACTACAAAGTGGTATCAGAGCTTAGGCTCAAGGTGTTTCTAAAATGGCAGATGACAAGGCAAACGCAGACAGCAATGTGATGCCCATTATGTTGAATGGGAAGGATAACTTCACATTATGGCAGAGGAAGATGAAAAGTGTCCTGATTCTACAAGGTCTGTACGAGGCTATTCTCGGGATAGAGAATAAGGCAGCTAATATGGCAGACAAGGTTTGGTAGAAGATGGACAAGAAGGCAAAGAGCTTTATAGGGCTACATCTTGCTGATCATGTATTGGTTCATGTATTGGCTAGTGCCAGTGAGAATATGAACAACAAAGAGACCTGGGATTATCTCAAGAAGGTTTACGCGGGCAAGGTTCATATTGGTGAGAATATGGACAACAACAAGACATTGGACAATGTCAAAGAGGTTGACGCGGATAAACTCTTCTTGAAAGATGAACTCTATAGTCTTCGGATGGATGAAGGCGGGGATCTGCAAGATCATCTGAATAAATTTCAGATTTGTGTTGCCAATTTATCAAAGGTGGATGTGAGGTATAAAGATAAGGAGAAAGCACTTATGCTGCTAAGATCTTTACCAGCTTCATTCGAGCACTTCATCACCAGACTCGTTTCCGGTAAGGATTCTCTCAAGTACGGTGAGATTACCGAAGCTATTCAATATTATTTTAAGATGAGTATGGAGACCGAAAGCTCTCAAGAAGGAGGCATTCATGTCAAGGGCAAGGAGACAGGTCAGTTGACAAGTAAGAAGGATAAATCTGGTAACAAGGGTACATCAAAATCCAAGGAAAAATACAAGAAAGGTTGCTTCAAATGTGGTGCTGCCTACCACTTGAAAAGAAACTGCAAAGAAGGGAAGGTGAAAGTAGAGGCGATGGCAGGGAGTTCAAACACAACCAATGTAGTCATCAAATAAGATAAAGATGACGGTGAACTCCTTGTGGTAGCAGCCAGCTCCAATGCTTTCAGAAATTGGATTTTGGATACCGGTTGTACTTTCCACATGTGTGCAATCTGAGAATGGTTCGACACATATGAGGATAGTAGCAGTGGAGAGGTTTTTAGGGGAGATGACTTATCGTGTAGGATCCTAGGTATTGGATTAGTGAAAATCAGAATGCATGATGGAGTTGTTAGAATGCTGGAGAATGTCAGATATATATTACTAAGTTAAGGAAGAACTTGATATCTTTGGTTACTTTGGACAAGGCCAGATATAGGTATCGCTCTGAAGAGGGAAGACTCAAAGTTCTCAAGTGATCACTTGTTGTGATGAAGGGCGACATTCAACCTAACAACTTATACAAGCTTCAAGGGACTGCAATAATAGGTGGAGTTGTAATTTCTGCTGAGGTAAAAGACAAGACTGAGCTATGGCATCATCGCCTTGGGCACATGAGTCAAAGAGGAATGCAGGAACTCGACAAGAAACGTAAGCTAGAAGGTATCAGTATTTGCAAACTGAACTTCTGCAAGGATTGTATTCTTGGGAAGCAGAAGGTGGCATTCAAGTTAGCAAATTGTGAGAACAAAAGCAAAGGATTGCTGGATTATATTCACTCAGATGTATGGGGCCGGCAACAGTAAGGTCTATGGGAGGCTTCAAGTACTTTGTTACTTTTTAAGATGATTTTTCGAGGAAGATTTGGGTCTACTTTATGAGGGAGAAATATGAGGTTTTCACCAAGTTTAAGGAGTGGAAAACAGAAGTAGAAAATCTAACAGGCAGAAAAATCAAGTATTTGAGAAGCAACGATGGCAGTGAATATAGAATGAAAAGGTTCTTACAATTTTGCAAGGATGAAGGAATCACGAGACACTTCACGGTGAAAGAGAATCTCCAACAAAACGGAGTTGCTAGAAGGATGAATAAAACTCTCTTGGAGAGAGAAAGAAGCATGCGGTTGCATGCAGGATTACCGGACACTTTTTGGGCAGATGCAATTAACCATGTGTGTTACTTGGTTAATCGGTCACCATCAAAAGTCTTGGACTTCAAGTGTGCAGAGGAGGTATGGTCTGGAGAACCAGTTGACTATTCTAACTTAAGGGTGTTTGGTTGCAGCACATATGCTCATATTTCCAACAATGAGCAAACCAAACTCAGGCCAAAGTCACGCAAGTGCATATTTCTCAGTATTGAGAAAGGAGTAGAGGGCTACAAGTTATGGGATATTGTCAGCAAGAAAAGGGTTCTAAGTAGACATGTCATTTTTGATGAGGAGACAATGTCGTTCAATGAAGTCAAGACAAGTGAGGTGAAGAAGAAGATTGATGTTGTAGAGAAAGCAACCGAATTTCCTCTAACCAAAGGGATCATGGAAGAAACTCCAGCTCAGGTGGAACAAATTGAGCAGGTGGAGCATGATAAAAGGGGTTATTGAGGAAGAATTCTTAGAGCAACAACAGCAGTCATTAATACAAGCTCAGGTGGAGAAATTAGCACTGCGAACCTACGACTCGGTTCGTCAGTCACTTGGGCAGGAGTTCCAGATATGCATTGCATTGGACAAGTATGCTCTAAGTTTCAGTCCAGGAGATCCAACCACGTATCACGAAGCTATAGCAAATAATGTACAAGAAAGTTGGATGGGAGCTATGTTAGAACAGATGAAGAAGTCCATATAGAAGGACTTGGTTCATGAGTCGGTTCCTAAGCCCAAAGAAAGAAATCAGGTTGGCTGTAAGTGGGTTTATAGGAAAAAGGAAGGAATGAATGATGAGGAAGCCATGAGATTCAAAGCTCAGGTATTGGCCAAGGAGAATTCGCAGAAAGTAAGGGTCGATTTTGACCAAATCTCACCAGTGAATAGCTGCGTTTATCATCATGTGTTCAAGGATAGTATGGTTTTACTATTACTACTTTATTTAGGTGACGTGTTAACTACATGTCAGGATATGTCTAGAATTTCAAATTTAATGACACAACTAAGGAAGGAATTCGACATAAAGGATCTAGAAACTGCACAACAGATCCTAGGAGTGAAGATAAGGAGGGACAGAGAAGCGGGAAAAATATGGCTGTTTTATGAACCTGTGTCTACTCCACCAGTAGCACACTTCCAGTTAAGTGTGCAGAGATCATCTACGAAGGAGTTAGATAAGATGATGAATGTGTCTTATGCAAGAGTAGTGGGATGTCTTATCTATGCTAGAATTTGCACAAGACCAGGTTTAGCTCAAGCATTGAGCATTGTGTCAAAGTATAAGGTGAATCCGGGTAGACGGCACTGGCAAGTAGTGAAGTGGATTCTGTATTACTTGAGAGTCACGAAAGAGCATGAATCTGTGTTTGAAAGACAACAAGAACAAGCATACATTGCTGGTCCTAAGGGTTCAGATTTGGCAGGAGACGTAGACAAGACAAGACCTGCAACAAGTTATGTTTTTACTTGTGGTGAAGGTTTAGTGAGCTGTAGAGCAACTATGGAATCAGCTACGACGTTGTCTACCACTGAAGTAGATTGTATGGCACTAACAGAAGCTTCCGCAGAGGCATTATGGCTTAATGGATTAATGAGTGAGTTTGGAATTCAACAAGAAGTTGTGATGAAGAATGGGTTCATCAATTTGTCAAGGAATCAAGTGCTTCAAGCAGGGACGAAACATATTGATGTTCATGGTCATCAAAGCGAAGGTTGGGTCAACTTAAGGAAGATAACAACTGAGAAAGTTCATTCAGGGGAGAATGTCTAGATTGTTTGACCAGGCCCATTGCCATGGAGGAGTTCAAGTGTTACTTGAACCTGCTCAATCTTACAGCATATTGAGATTGAGGTGGAGCACCTCCTCACTTGAGGTGCATTGAGGCAAATAGACTTTTGCCAAGGTGAAGGTTCTTGAAGGTTTTAGGATTACTTTAAGAAGTACAAGATATCCTGGAGGTTGCAGCAATCAGTTTGGTATCAACTCACCAAGGTGGAGATTGTTGTGAATTTGGCTCGTTGATATGCCTGAGTTGATTAGGATTCAAGACAAAACCAGATGGGTAAATGAAGATTAGTGCGCACGTATAGGAATTCTTCTAGTATCCTAATGGGTTTTGGAATAGGAAGAGTTATTCCTATTGATTTAGACCTGGAAAGTAAGTTCTATTCTAGTTAGGAATAGGAAAGCTAGCTCTCTTTCCTTGTTCTAATAGTTTTAGGAATCCTAATGTGACTTGTTTGTAACCAGCACCTATAATCTATAAATAGGGATGCAGGGAGGTCATATAATGTGTCCTCAGATTAGAGAAGAGATCAAAGAGAGATCTCAGCTACATATAAACATAGGGGCAGGGAGAGCCAAGGGTGATAGAGAGATCTAGCAAAGGGGTTGGGGATTAGCATAGGGATTTCAATAAGTACTTGTAATCAAGTTGTTATCTCCATAGTGCTAGTGATTCTCAAGAGAGATCACACAGAGGACGTAGGCAAAGTTTTTGTCGAACCTCTATAAAATTCTGTGTTCTTGTGCTGTGGTTTTCTGTTGTGATATTTAGCATTATCATCCTATTATTGTTTGCACAGTCATAAGCCTATAAAGAGAAACAAGGTTCTGGGTAAAAGGTGCATATTTACTACAAAAGGCTCTCTCATTCACTCTCTGATGTACAAAGAAGGGCAACATTATGAATCCCGGTAAAATCGTAGCAGTCGTGTTGTCTAAAAGGTGTCTCTTCTCTCTCTTTGTCTATCTTTCTCCATCTCTAGTTTTGAAGATAGCAGAGAAGTAGCAATCTCTCAATCACCTACCCGTACTGCACAAAATTAGACATATCTTCCATCCGGCTAGTTGTTGTAATAGTTTCGCTTCATCTCCTTAAAAATGGCGAGAATTTGAACCCGCATGGAATGAAATCTCATATTTACACAAAAGGTAAAACAAATTATTTCTCTTTTTGAATTTTAGGGTTTTGGTTCATTAATTATATTTGGTTGGTTCTTTGGTTTTGATTTTGGTTTTAGGCTATTGCATGCATCTCTGTTGATGGCAGATCAAAATTTTGGGTTTATTTTTTAAGGTTAGAATGAAAGTTTCATTTTGGTAAGAAATAATGAAACTTTTTTTTATTTTATAATTTGATTAGTTCATATTGAACTGAATTTGGATACATGTTTTTACTCTATGCAGGTTGATGTTACTGTAGCTTTCTCGGGATGGTATTCAACTATTTATTGCTCGAGTCAGACTAGTTTTGGTGATGTTTTGGGCATTTAGTCTCACAGATTTTCTTAATGTTTTTGGCTTCTGAATCAAATCCCTGATTGTGAGATATGGTACTGATACTAATATATTTTCCTTTTCTTTTCTGTTAAAAAAAAAAAATTTGGGTACCAATTCATTTTACTAACTCTCATCTCTTCTCTTATCAGATCATACCAAAAGTGATGATCTGTTGGCAGGAGCATGTATCCTGGTGAGGAAGCAATGATCCACATTCCTGAAGGATTAAAGGAAGACTGTATATTTAGATTCATAATTAGCAGTGGTCAATGGACGATTGCTGAAGTGATGTAGTCATGATCTATTCTAAATTGAGATATTGTGAACATTTTTTTATGTTTAATGGAAGTCATGGATTGTGTTTTATGCATAAGTGTTGAATTTTGATTTATCAGCCGTAACGGTAAGTTGACTGCTCGGATAGATCCATTGAGAAATTTTTTTTTATAAATATAATTTGATAGAGTCACCAATCAATATTTGGGACTCACAATTTACTCACTATTGTTTTGGTTGGCGAGTTTGTTGGGTATTTGTCACGCCAGTAAAAGAGACCAACAACAATTAGTGTCTACAACCGTGCCTATTGATCATCCCCACTAATCAATGGTGTCCATTGACCCAATTCACACCATTCAAAATGGTGTGTGAAGCCCACTTTTGTGGTAGTGTCCCTTGAAATATAACAGTACGTGCTATTCCCTTTTACGAACTACCATTAATTTTTGGAATTTGAATTAACAATAGAGTATAATATTGTCGTTTGAGAAGGATGTAAAAAAACTTAATGAACCCAACATTGTATAGAACCTAAGTATATATTCATATATGATTTAGTTTTGAATTCAAATGTCAAGTATAAGTTAAGGACTTAAGAAAATCATTTTGGTCCAACTTATCACATCTGTTAGAATTTGAAATTCATAAATACAGTTATGAGACTTTATCTGATTTTTTGAAAAGGCAGTTGGGAGGCATTGTCAGTTTCTTGATGGAAGAAACTGACAATACAATGCTTTATATATCAGATATTTTGGTCCCTTCTGATGCAAGAATCATTCTCATCAATTAGTCCCATCACTAAGAGAATGCTAAAGGTGAAATCAGGAGAAGATTAAGATGGAAAACTCAAGTGCGTCAAGTAAGTCCGTTCTGTCTGTTTTCTGGTATTTATGCATTTTGCAGATACAGGATTGATATAGCGACTTCAATCCCAAGCCTAAATGCAGAACCTTATGATGCACGGTGATTTCATTTATATTGCTTTACATATTATACAGTTTATATAATATGCTACATAGGATATACATGTTGTTTCAATCCTAAATGCTAATTATGATCAATGATGCACTCTTACATATATTTACATACAAATCATTGTTTACTTGTTTTCATACTAAGATAGATTTATAGCACTAGAACTGAGAGTAAGTTCTAACAAAGGAATGAACTGAAATGCTTTGAAGCTAATGACTCATATATGGTGGCTAAATAGATGACTCTTTCCTTCTTTAGGTGTCTATCGTATATGGTGGCTAATGGGGATAGTTTATTTCCAAACAAATATTCTAGCAAATTGCCTCTCGATAGAGATTAGTTTCATCCAAATGTATGCGAAACTGAAAATGAGACGGCATGAATTCACCATATGTAAGTGATCACACCCACCAAGATATGCCCTTTCTGATTTTGTTACCATAAAGAACAAATAATGAATCCTTTTTCAGTTTCCTTATGCAGGCCAGGTTAGCAGCGTTTAATGGCAACCAGGGTTTAGCACCGTATTAACCTTCTATAGCATCGTATATAATTGGCTACAGTTAGTCCTTATGGTAACCTGCTTTTCATGTGTAGCAGCTTACATATGGTACAATTAGTGCATGCATATGCTCTGGCATTATCCCTTGAACAATATATGCCATCCACTTTTACATATGACTCATATATGGTGGCCGAGGACTCTTTGCTTCTCGAACATGTTATATATCCAAATATGCTACCAAATTTGCCTCTCGGTACATGCAGATCGATTAGTTTCATCTAAATATGGGTAGTTGAAAATGAGACGGCTTGAATTCAGTCTTAATCTGTAAGTGAGCAAACCCACCAAGATATTTCCTTTTTGATGTAGAGAAACCTTAAGCTACAATCAATGAATCAATTATATAATCAAGATGAAAAGCATTCAAAGGAAAAAAGACTGTAAAGATTAATTCTTGAATGTCTTATTCATAGTTTTGAAGCTGCAGGTACGTGGTCTTTGAGTAGGTTCTAGTGATGAATTTATACCAATTTTAGGATGCTGCAGATGAAAAATGTTGACGCAATAATTAATGTGCTGAAAATTGTCAAAAAGAAAGGAAAAAAATTCATACTCCGAACCCCTTTTAATAATTTTGGAACATTAATTAATCTTAGTACTAACAGCAGGCAATACTCACGATGACCGATGACCGATGACCTTAATTATATTTGAAATTGAGAACCATATCCTTTGTAGGACAAAATAACAATACTCGTGATAAATGATTAATTCTTCATTTCTCTACTCTCTTGATCATTTTGCTTATTATTGCATATGCATAGATACACCACTTAATTAGTGATATACGCATATAATTCTTAGCTTCAGAGTTTAGGCCGAAAGGAAGGACCACGTAACGAGTTCCACTAATTACTAAACAAGGTGATCTAATTAGCATATAGTTTAACTGATACACGTTTACAAATAAAAGGGTAGTGTACATAGGCACACGTACACCAAGGTACTCAAATGATCATCGATGCATCCTTAAGTCATACTGGACAATTCCAATCATATCTGGCGGTAAGGGACCTATCTAGGGTTGATTTAGATTTTGGCAATAGCTTTTAAGATTTTAATCAAGTTTGGTTAAATGACTTAAGCCAAGTTATGGATGATCAGTTTACAGTTTCATCCTCGTATGTACGTGTAGTACTTCTTCTCCCATTGAGTTTCTGTTGGCAAATTGCTACCATTCCGTACAGTTATGGAAGCGGTACCTACCTGATAGATAAGTGATTACTACAGTTTTAGCTAGTAGTGTTTAGAGCTAATCACAGTACGTAGGGTATATAATAATTGCCATGTTAGAGCCTAAATCTGCTAAACTGTGAGCTACAATCAATTAATCACAATCAACCATCAACGTAAATATCATGAGAATGTCAAAAAAAATGTACAATAATGCTAAATAACAACTGGACCATTTCATTTTCGCAATTAATCATATATGAACTAATATAGGAACATTGATCTTGGAAATAGTGCGGAATACTCAGGATGGCGATGCATTTTGTATGCTCTCACGATCATTTGCATGCTTGTCCTTTGCACATTAATAAATTTAAGAATGATCAAATGCGATACGTATCAATTAAGCTTCAAAATAGTATTGCTAAAAGCAAGAAGGAACCCTAAAATGTAATTCTTGCATGCGAATGGAAATGACGTGTAAACAGAAAAGAGAAAAAAGCGAGTTTCAGTTCAACATAGTGTAGCTAGATTGGATCAATTAAAACCACATTAGCTAGAGTTCAGGGCTCTATATATAGAGTTACATGTTTGTTGAACCATACGAATTCTAGCTGGCTGTAATATCAGCAAAATGAAAACCCCAGCAGCAGTCTGTCTTATTTTCTTGCTTTCTGTTATTCTGCTCAAGGGTTCCCACGCAGAGCCATACGAGTATCTACAATTTGTTTTGCAATACTCCAAAGGCTACTGCTACAACACCCAGATATGTTTTGCGAGGTTGCCAAAAATGTTTACCATACACGGTGTCTGGCCCGCGAACATTTCCAATCCCCTGGTGAGATGTAAACAGTCAAAGAAACTACACCAGTTCAAGCAAAACGTGGTATTATTAATTTTTACTGAATATTCAATATTCTTATGCTGAATGCATGTTTAGTTTATGTTTATGTAACTAAATAAGTTACTTCACTTGTTTTATTTGCTAGATGACAACATCACTGCAAAACGATCTTGGCCAATCTTGGCCCAATGTCGAAAGAGCTAAAACCAATATAGGGTTTTGGAAAGAGGAATACGAAAAGCATGGGTCTTGTACTGCACCAGCTATCACACAGAAAGCGTACTTTGAGAGAGCTCACGAGCTGTGGAAGGAGTATGATCTCTATACAATTTTGGATAAAAAGCAGATCAAGCCGGGGCACTCATATGCACTCACTGATTTTGAAGCAGCCGTCAAGTCCAAGATCGGTACCGATACAATACCTCTCATCCTGTGCAAAGAGGACACACTAACTACTGGGAGCAGCACAACTGGATTAATTCTGAGGGAAATAGTTATCTGTTTCGATCACCAGGGAACAAATCTGGTCAATTGTACCCGGCCGACAGATTGCAAGCGGCAGAAGAGCACAACTAAAGACAACATGATATACTACGTACCTTAATAATCTATGAACATGGTATATATACATATATACATATACATATATATATATATGCAGTATCTGTGTATTTGCAGTAATATTTACTAGCTTTAGTGGCTTGTAATATTTACTAGCAAATGAACAATGAATAAACTGTGGTTCAGTTTTCCTACGTACACTCACTACAACAAAACCTAGTATTGATAGCACTTTGTTATAGCGTTTTTTCTCAAAATGCTATAAATGGTTAATTTTGGAAATCTGTAGAAGTTACAGTCGCTATAATAGATATTGAAACGCCATTATTATATGTGGGTAGGTGGCGGGTCATTAAAAAAGACGCGGGGATTTAAAATTTTCACCTCGTAAAAGGGAAAACGTGATAGAAGATTAGAAGTCGTGCCCCAAATTAACAAGATAAATAGATAGAAGTGTTGGCCGGCCAGAATGAAAACGCAGACTCCATCTCCTCCTGGAATCTATAACTCTATTGTTCTCTATGGTAGTGGAGCTCTATTCTCTATCGGTAAGGATCTCTTATCCTCTTCTTTAGTCTTTATGATTCTCCTATTTCTTGGAAATTTGACTTAGGGTTTAGAGAAATCTAAATTGGGGATTTTTGTATTTTTACTTTTTATTTTTTATGAATTGTTTTCAGATTGAATCAGAATTCTTTTATGTAAACTTTCAATCTCAAATACGGCCCCAAAACGGGAATATGATTTTTTTTTATAAGGCATTGGATTAACTATATATGTATCTATGTTTTCATATTTATATCATGTCTGCCGGATTGCTTGTGGGGTTGAGGTACTTTGATGACAACATCAATACTCAATAGGTTGGTGAAAGAGAGTATATATTGGCGTTGATCCAGAACATCTTTTTGGGAACAAGTAGAGCATCTCACTGCTTCCAAGGTATTGCAAAATTTTGCAGTTCAAACAACTTGGACTGGTTATTGTTTTTTATCTTATTAGATCTCTTGTTTGTTTTTCTTTACTATTGAATTTCATAGTTATTGATTGTAGGAACAGGGTGGAGATGTTATACAGAGAAGTCTGGCATTAGTATCATCCCTGAAACCATCGATATCTGGACTTTGCCTTATTATTTTTATTTACATAAGAAGACCAAGATCTTCAAAAAAAAAAAAAAAAAAAAAAAGAAGAAAAAGAAGAAGAAGAAGAAGACCAAGATTCACATTAGTGCCTTGTTATCACTGAACGTTGTATACAAATCTTAATGAGTTTAATTGTTCTGTTTTTTTTTTTCTGTTTATTTGGTCAATTGCAGATTTAGAGTGGAAGTTAGTTTGTTCTGTTTGGTTCAACTACGAAAAGAAAATAATCAGGTATACATTCTCTCTTCTTTTGTTTTGTTGTTCTTTCTTTATTTTTCTTTACCTATTTTCATTTCCTCTTAGGTTCTGTTAAATCTCATTGTGCACAGTTTGCATAACTTTTGGGTATAGTTAATTTGTGGGTTGCTCAGTATTAGAGTTTTAATATCAACATATGGTTCATGCTCTTTAGTTTGAAGAAATATATCCATATGGTTCAATATTTTAAATGGTCACAATAGATCAAATATATCTTAGTATTATAATTTGCATTCTTAAATTGAAATTGATGGCCGGTATGCTAACACAACTAGTGAATGATAAAATTCTAGCTTTGATACACTCTTGATGACTGACATAAGCTTTATCATTATTGATTGTTATGTTGTACATTATTGCAAGAGGGAATGAATAAATACTTCAAAAAGCTCTAAATTTGTGTACTCTTTCTCTTCGCTCAAAGAATTCTGTTCAGTAATATAATAAATTTGGTTGTTTTTTTCTTTTGCCTCACAATCTGTTAAGGAAATGTTTGTTTGTTTTTCCTTCTTATCATGATCTTGAGTTTGGTTTTAATTTGTTTTTCCTGGTTTTTTTTTTGGCGTTTCCAGTTTATGTTTGGTTTTGTTCTTGAGTTCTTGTTATAATGCATTTAGTGCTCTCACTCTTTTTTATATGTGAATTGTTTAATGTGTTGCAATTGGGGCTTTGGTTTGCTTTGTTGCTATAGAATTCTAATTCCCTAAAGGTATGGTCTGATGGCAGAGGAATATATAATTAGTAATTTGTCTTGTTATTGTAGTAACATTACATGCTGATAGAGGTTGTTTTTCGAATCAGCTAATAGGCCAAGACTTCTTCATATTTAACCATCACTCATAGGTAAGAGTATCGCACATTTAACTTTCATCAAGTATATAATATGTCTAAAGTTTCATGTATCTACTTAGTATGTTTTAGTTTATTATATATGTTTGTGTGAAATTTCAGATTACCTTTACGCTTTTGGAAGTTCAGTTCAATTCTGAGATACACTGCGAGTTTTGGAAGCTGCTTTCGACGAATAGATTAGTTTTGTTATTAAGACTTTTCGATTTGTATCATCAGTGTACAAGGGCAAAAGAACTTGATGGCTGAGACAATGTAGTACTTGTCTAATTTTATGAATATTAATTACATTGTATTTTGAAATTATTTAATGAAAGTCCATATACTTTTGATGTCTTATTACTGCATTTAAAAAGTATTGTGGCAATGGATAGTAGCAATTTTCAGTTGCTACAACATATAGGAGATAGCACCATTGAAATGCTATAAAATATATGTAGTGGAGTTTTTTAAAAGATGCAGTATGTCTATTAACAGCATTTAATAAACGCTATGTTTTGTTCAATAATAGCGTTTCTGAATTGCTATTGAATCATATACAATAGCATTTACACAAACGCTATGGATGCTAGACTTTTTATAGCGTTTGAAGAAACGCTATGAAAGATCTCGGGTCTATTATAGCTGGGGCAGACATAGCGTTTACTAAAACGCTATGCTATCCTACTATAGCGTTTTTCAAATGCTATCAATAGAAGTTTATGGTGTAGTGACTTATATCTCCAATATAATTTCATTCGAATGAAGTGTACTGTTACTTGAATCTCGTCTTAAATTTATGTCTAGCTTTTAGTTGATTTCTTGTTAGATAACCATCCAGCAGACTTTTCAGCGTATCATCGATGGTAGTGAATGAATGTGAAAGTTCTTGTTCTCGCCGGTTCGATCAATTGGCACTAATTAAATTAAGTCAGAAAAAGAATATGACATGCAAGCAGGTGGCAATTGAATTTGTTCTCATCAAATAATTCTAATGTTGCATACTAACTGGTTAAGCTTTTTGGTTGATTGAGATTTTCTCTTCGATCATAGACTCTTGCATATTGTATACATTTTCTGTAACTCCAATACTTCATTCAAGCCTGTTGTTAAAATTTGCGATTGACTTACTGTACCAATAATTTCTATATATATATATTATGGTACACAAAGTTATTATGTAGTTACATCTGCTGATGTAAATTGGGTTAGGTAGCTAGCCATCATCATAAAATGGCGAAGTAGCAAACGTATCCTTTTGAGCTAGGTAACATGCACTCATGCAGCATGCTTTGCTTAATTGATTGCATTGTGGGTGTCTTGGAAGTAGCCAACAATTCTCTGGAGTTTTGTTGACCTGTTATACCATTACGGTTAGCACGAAAGACTGCTCGTTTCTCTCTTCTTCCGGTGTTTTTTCTTGTGAAGAACCGACTGCTTGGGAGTTGGGACTTGTTTTTTCTAGCTTAGACTCTTTTGAGTTTGTCCTTAATTTACTTCCAATTTCATGGGTCATGTTTGGTCGAATTTGTTGGTATTGGTGTTGCTGTTTGTGGTGATGGTGATTGTGATGGTAGTTCTCTTTTTCCGTGACTTGATGATGGTCTTGGTGGTCTAAGCCATTGGCTTAGGTGATTATGGTGGCTTTGATCGTGGATGGTTGTTTACTTGTTTAGTGTGGTGGCGTTTTGGGTTTCAAGACTGGAGCACCTGATAAATTTCCCAGTTTCATAGAACAAAGTTTGAAAGCAGTTGGAAGGGCTAATTCGGCTAAGACGCGACCTAGCTAAGGTGCTTCATTGATGGTTTCGGTGTTGCAGGCGGCTAAGGCTTTGAACCCTGCACCATCAGCATCAATCCTTGGCTCCTTGCCTGGGAGAAAACGTTGACTTAATTTGGACTCATGTTTGCATAATTCTTATTCTTACCCTTGAAGGTAACTATAACTTTTGGCATAAACTACCGACATTAATTCTTACCACGTACTGGAGGACACAGTGTGCCTCTGAACTTGAGTTACCTGCATTGGTCCTTTTTCTTAAAGGCAACAATAACGATAGACCAGACTAGAGGTTGTCCTTATGGTGTGAAGAACAGGTCTAAGGTATCCTGACACTGCAAGTGAAAAGCTTTGTAGGCCTAAGGTCTCGAGAGTTTTTCATGAGTAAATCGACAACAGCACTAGAGCCCTAAGTTCAGTACGTAATTTTGATCTAGATTTCATGTGCTTTTTACTATCTGTAATTGAGATTGTTTGTTAGATATATATAGCTGAAAGCATTTCAATAGTATCTTCTTATCCTACCAAAAAAAAAAGGCCTTTGACCCAAAGCATCAAAATTAACCCACTTGCCCCAACAATAAATTTTTATTCCCACTAACACAATTTAAACTAACTTGACATTTTTACCCTCAGTCTAATTAAAAAACTACATCCATGCCTTGCCGTGCCATGCCATGCCTCTCTCTCTCTCTCCCTGGTCACGAGCAACACACTCTCCTCCCTCCCTCACGCTCACGGCCTAGATCCCCAGTGGTCCTCATCGACGTCCTCGCCGGTCACCAAAACCAACCCTCCTTGTTGTCTGAAATTCTCTCTCTCTCTCTCTCTCTCTCTCTCTCTCTCTCTCTCTCTCTCTCTCTCTCTCTCGCCGACGATTGATCATCAGAGTAGGCCTTGCTGCTTCGACAGCGACGAAGGCAACAAGCTCGTCGTCAATGGCGTCGACAATCAGAGCCTACTCCATGCCTCTGATTTGCAGTGAAAACCCCAAACCCATCGGAAATCGGCGACTCCGATTCGCAATAGGACTCGGAATCTTGATCAATTTCAGTTTCTTCAAAACAGCGATTCGATTCGGAGTGAAGGCTATCGCAATCAGAACCAACCTCTGCGATGAACCAAAACCGACACGAGATCTTCTAACGTCGGCAAAGAGAATCTGTCCTGGCCCATTTCCCGGACTTCAGCCCAGAAGCTCACCAAATTTGATTACGGTCAGTAAGGACTGTAATTGGTCTTGAATTATACTGTTCGTAGGTTCTGTGATTCATTTCACTTTAACTTCAATTGTTCAATGGGAATTTTTCGTATCTATGTGTATTGATGTATTGATGCAATGCAATTGGGTGCCCACAGCATTTTCTGGGTGTCCAAATCTTTTTTCTTTTCTTTTTTGGCAAAATGACAGCAGAAGCCCAGAAGAAAAGAAAAAAGAAAAAAAAATCGATGGGCAATAAACGTTTATTGAAGGGTAATAGACGTAGAGGGCAATATACGTTTTGAATTTATATAATTTCATTTTTTTCTTTAATCAAAGTTTTATTTGTCTAATTTTAGGAAGATTAGTTTCTATTCCGACTACCAAAAGTTCTATTGGGGGGAAAATAGAGGTTTATTGCCTCTCTATTGGGGCAATAGATCTTTCCGGTGACCTATGAAATCTCCGACGAGTTATTTGGAAACCTCCGGCGAAGTTTTCAGAAAAGTCCTGTGGGCGGCGGCCGATGACCGGAATCCGACCACCGGTGACGAGAATTCGGCAAAGTTGGCCGGAATCCGGCGGGTGGTGATTGGAATCCAACGACAAGTAACGGGGCTCCGGCTAAGTCTCCTATGGTTTCTCTCTCTCTCTCTAAGTAAAAAAAAATAAAAAACAAAAAAATAAAAATTTATGGGGTATTAGGGAAGACTTTCTTAGAGTGTTTTGGGTAAGGTTAATTAAAAAGCCTTAATGGGTTAAGTGAGAAAAAAATCTCTAAAAATGCGGTAAATTGACAAAAACCAAAAAAAAAAAAATTACAATATATGATCGTGTGTACTCTGAGTAGAGACTCCCAGAACTATTCTTTAAACCTTTTTTTTTTTCTTGAACGTTCTTTATACCAGTTATTGGGCTTTTTTCAAAGGGAGAGGGTCCCCAAACAGCCTGTGCCAAACCTGTCCCTCTAATCCTCATCAAAAAAAAAAAAAACTTGTCAGCTCTTATATTTCTCTTTAGCTATTTGGGGTGGCTTGTACCCAATTCTGGATCTATCGAATATATGAAACCCAGTTTTTCCTTGTAATTTCTGCATTCTTAGATTAGAGCCCTAACATCTTGATTCATCTCTTCTGCAATTGAATCTCTTTCCCAACGTCCATTTGTTCTACATCTCTACCCCTTACTAAGCATAAGGTAATTATGTAATTATTCAATAATTTAATTTCGTTCAGTAAATTTTTTATATATGCGCACTTGCTTTTCGTTCAATTGTTCATTTAAAATTGAATTTGAGCGATAATTGCTTATATATCAGAGATTAATTTTATTGCGTTGATCTGTTGAGAATAAGGTTACTGTCTGGTTGACTCGACTCTGGTCGTGTGCTGTGTAATAGATTTGAAAGAGATACCTGTCGGAAAATGAAAGAGTTTGACGGTGAAGATGTAGTGGAGCAAATCCTATCAATTCTGCCACCCAAAACTCTGATGCGATTCAAGTGTGTCTCTCAAAGGTGGTATGCTCTGATCACTAGTCCCAGGTTCGTTGCCCAGCACATCTACAATTCCATGCACAACAATCTCTCCACTAGTGTTCTTATGAAACGTGAAGTCCAGAAGGACACCAACACTGACGAGACTGAAGAGTTGTTCTCATTCCTTCATTTTCGAAATGATGAAGATAATGATGTTGATGGCGTGCATGACGAGCATAGTGTTCTTTCTAGTATCCAGGAATTCCATATTCCGTTTCCTACCGGTGTAAAGACTCCGAACGAATCGCTTATAATTATAGGCCACTGTAACGGGATCATTTGTCTAGCTCAAGCAGTATCTGGTGAGGTGATTTTATGTAACCCAGCAATTCATGAATATAAGCTTCTTCCACCCTCTCCACACCTTCCAGATTCCGATTGGCCATGTAGCCCCTTATTCCGGTTCAGAGATGGTTTAGGATTTGGACACGATCCGAACTTTAACGAACATAAAGTTATTAACATTGGATTTCCTGCTCCAGAATTATCTACACCTGATGGATTTAACATTTATAATCCTCCCAAAGCAGCTGTCTACACCCTTGGTACTGATTCTTGGAGAGAGATCAGGACTGATTCTTTAGAAACAGAAACTACCATTCTTTGGCCCGAACATTTCCAGATGCACTTCAAGGATATGTGTTTTTGGCGGGGACATGAGCAACATAAGGAATTGGATGTGTACGATGCCCGCAAGGAGGAATTCATTAGGGACGTTATCATTATGTTTGATACTGGGGATGAGCTGTTTCATGGTATAATCTTACCCGATGAATTTTATTTTCCATTAAAGAATTATTTTGGTGGGCACCTTTTAGTGTGGAAGGACTCTGTTGCTCTTTTGGGAAGACAATTTCGTGAACTATCCTTTGGAATATGGGTGATGGATGAATTTGGTGGTCCTAATGGTGGTGCTTGGACAAAATACGTAAGTTTTGAGCTCCCTGTGGAACCGTTGATCTTTTGGAAGAGCGAGGAGGTTCTTTTGAATGATTATAACGGGACTAAGTATAGCGGACTTATATTCTCTTATAATCTCGGTACCAAAAAGCTTAAAAATCTTCCCATTCAAAGCAAGCGGACTGACTCTACTGCTGTTGTGCATGTGAACAGCATAGTTTCAGTCTTGGGAGGCAACAAACTCAACAGCAAAGATAATTCTACACTCAATGTATAAGTTCTTATTGTTCCTTTCACCATCCCGATGCTTGATCAAATATGTATCAACATCGATGTTGATATTATGCTTACTTTTATGGTTCAAATTAAACGGTAGAATTGCTTCAAATTATAGCTGTTCATGCTCTTTTACAGGCCGATTTTTCTGTATTCAAGTACTCTTCTCCACCAGTCAGTCATTATATGGTTGACAAGAAAACTTACTCATATTCGGTGTGGGCAATCCCATCAGATGATGTGTCTCTTAGGATTAAGAAAGTGATGAAGGGATTGCGGACCGAATTCGGCGGACCAGAGATCGATCCTCACATTGCCGTCGTGGGGTCCATTTGTATGAAGTATGAGGATATGCTCAACAAGTTTAGATCTCTCCAGTCTATTGTTATTTCTTCATACAAAGCTAAAGTTAATCAGGTCGTTACTAGGAGTTCCTATTTTCAATGTGTTTCCCTCCTCATTGATTCATCTTCCGAGGAGGTACTGTATTGTTGTCATTTTATTGTTTTGTTTTGTCTTGATTTGATTCATATCAATTTTCCACTTCTCTTTTGGTTGTTGGCTTCGGATAGATGTATGCTGATTAATGTAGTATCAAGCAAGTGAAATTTCTCTTGGAGAATTTATGCACCTTTCGTTTATGGCATCTCAGTTTTGCTTTTATCTATTAGTTGAGCCTAGTATTAAATTACTCTTCATATTTATTAAACTATTTAGAGTAATTCACGTGTATCAAATTTTCTTTTTCTCAGTTATCGTTTGCAACTGGAGTCTGTGCTGCAGAATTTAATTTCTGGAACGGTAAGTTCTTTTCATTGTTGCTAGAGCTGGTTTGTTTATGAATTTGAGATGTTTTATCTGTTCAAACTGTAACTTTGAAATACTTAGCCATAAGCTATTCGAATCAATATTTTGTAAGTTTGGGTAGACATATAACTTTGTCCTGTGAGAGTGAGACAATTAATCTATTGATTAAAAATAATCTTCATGCTTTCTACGTACTTTTCAAGTCTGTTACATTATCCTTGAGAACTTCTGTATAGGAATTTTTGGCATACGCAATTATAACCAGCGGCTACAAGCACTTATGTTGGTTGTTTGCTGTCAAGCAATTTAAAATCTTAGGAGTATAACAAAAATGAGGATCATTCTGCTGTTGATCTTGGTCTCTTCAAAATGATCGACAGACTTATCACTTTCTTTAGATTGAAGTTCAAATGCTGTTAATTTAGTAAGATCATATTCATATGCCCTGAAGTATGAATGAATCAATTAAAGGAACTCCTGTGTAATAGAAGATTATCACAGAAGCCAATTCTTGGCCATGTTTGCCTTGCATTTAGAGAAAAAAATTAGATATCAAATGTTGCTACTTTTTCTGCAGTTCAGCCGTTTGATTTACTGATGGAACAAAATTAATGTCTGTCGTCCACAGATGTTAGGCCACATTTGAGCCTTCTTTATGGGTACCTGACAGAAGAAGAGAGGAAAAAAGCTGAAGAAAAAGTTTGTATTCTGGATGAGAGCATCAGCAGCTTGAGCTTCTCTGTAACTCGACTTGCACTGTACAAAATTGACTACAAAGATATAAGTCTCAAATCATGGCAGAAGATTGCTGAATACCCCCTCCAATTTGAGTAGTTATAGCTCTTAAATCTTAATTCATGCTTATTATTGTAATCTAAGATTCTGTCTCAGTATTGTCTAGCATGATCAATATAAATGGGACTCTTCTTCAATTAGAATGAATATGACCTTAAGACTTTTTGAGTCCAATTAATGATTATGTGTAATCAGATTTTGGATTCTTATCACACCGATCGATTACGTCCCCGAGGATCATTAGTCCAATAAAAATCGTCTAGTCTTATTAATGCTGAGGAGTTCTGAGCAGGTTTGTAGGGAGGAGGGGGTTGATCAGGTTTTCGTCGATGTTTGGTGTTGAAGTCCCTATATATTTCCGACCACCCAAGAATGGGGAGATTGAGTCGGTAACTGGGTATTGTCGAATTTCTAAACTAGTCTACAACAAAGTTGATGTATGTTAGAAGTTCAGATACGCAATTAATCAACTTGTTTCTGATGGGTTTACTTGTGCTCTACTTTCTAATTGATGAGGTATGCTTGGCTTTCATCCATTTAATTGATCTAAAAGTTGGAAATACTATGAATTGCAATTTCTTTCAGTAGCAGTGGCTTTCCCACATGAAAGATCTTTTTTGTTTTGTAGTATATATGTTTTTCAAATGAAGATTTGAGTTCTGCCCATCCTCACATAGTGAGATTGAAATCCTAGTTAAATATGACGATGAGCCTGAGTTTCTGTACTACCGTCTCTGCAAGTTGTAGTATAGCGAATTACTTGCTTTAGTAGTAAATAAGTCTAGACTTGTGGCTATGGTAGCAGGCATCCCCAACCCCTCTGTTTCAGGACAAAATCAATATAGTGTAATTCTTATCAGCATCAAAACGACACTAATTGATTAACAATGCTCGTATGGAGAACTTCCTTCCCTAGATATGCCCAATATTACAATATATGCTTGTCGTATGGAGAATTTCCTTCCTTAGACATGCCCAATGTTGCAATATATGCTTGCGGTTATGATATGCATGGAGGAAGCCTTATTTCGATTATTGCAGAAATAGGCTTTACTTGGGTGAGGCTTGTTGAGTTGACAAGTGATTTGGAATTTAGCCAATGAGATTTATTCAGTTTGATTTGAATTTTTTGTTGATTTTTTGTGAGTTGTTTTGACATGCAACTTTCTGTATGCCTATAGTCTGATGAAGCAACCGAAGAAGTTCTTCTGATGAATAACGTCCTTGGTTATCTGCCTCTTCTGCATGCAACCTTGTTGTTGTAAATGTTTAATGACTCATTTGCATGGTTATATAACTTTAAGGGTGCTTGATCAAAAGCCCAAAAATGAGTCAAAGTTATCCCAATTTAAAGAGAAATGACAACTTTGCCATTCACCTAATTAAAAAACTACATGATGCCACTCTGTCCTCTCTCCTCTCTCTCTCCACGCTGCCAGCAGCCCCTCTCTCTCCTCTCTCTCTCTCCCCTCCCCGATCTCCACCTTCGGTTTCTCTATCTGCAATTGCCGCGCCGGAGATGTACTCCAAGCTCGAAGACGACGAAGAAGCTCCAATCGAAGCTCCAGCCACTCCGACGTTTTCGTTGCCATTCGATTGATCGGCGATCCCGAGCCTCTGTAGCCTTGCCGTCGTCGCTGTTATCGTTACGGCACTTGCCGTCGAGTAGTTGCCCAGCGCCACCATGATAGACGTTCTCTGTGCAGCTAGGTTGGAGTTCCAGTTCGTGCAGCAAGCTTGGAGGTCGCTCTATCCATCACCAGTGGCGAGTTCGTGCTGCAACCTAAACTTCGATTCTGGTGTGCCTGCCTGTGTGTCTCTCGAGCTCCCCCATATGGAAATCAAACAGCACCGTTGAGCTAGGTTTCTCACAGTGCAAGTCTACAACCGGCGAAGAAGGAAGAAGAGAATGGAGAGCAGCTGGATCTCTCACAGTACCGGTGGGTGCCCAGATCATTTTCTGGGTGCCTTTTTTTTTTTTAAAAGTAATGGGACAGAAAGAAAGAAACAAAATGTTTTGAATGTCTATTGGGGGCAATAGACGTTTTTAAATTGATATAATCTCTTCGTTTTTTTCTTTAAACAAAGTTTTATTGTCTAAATTTTAGGAGATTAGTTCATATTATGACAACCCAAAGTTTTATTAGAGGATAATAGACATCTATTGGGGGGCAATAGACTATTGGGACAATAGACGTCTATTGAGGGGCAGTAGACGTCTATTGAGGCAGTAAATCTTTCCGGTGGGCGGCGGCCGTTGACCGGAATCCGGCGACTGGATTCTGGTGACCGATGATCGGATTCCAGTGAAAGTTGGCCGGAATCCGGCGACCAGTGACCGGATTCCGGCGGCTGGTGACGGGGCTCCGGCGAAGTCTCCTATGGTTTCTCTTTCTTCCAATTTTTTTTCTCTCTCTCTCTAAGTAACAAGAGGTAAGGGTAAAATGGTATTAAAAAAAATAAAAAAACAAAAAAAAAATCTTAATGGGGTATTAGGGAAGACCTCCTTAGAGTGTTTTTGATAAGAGGGAATCAAAAAAACTTAATGGGGTAAGTAGGAAACGAATCTCTAAAAATGGGGTAAATGGACAAAAACCCTAACTTTAAAGACTTACATTGAAATATGACTTGCCTACTTTAGGCTGCACATTCAAGCATTAGTTGTGATCCTCTTTAGCTACAATTGCTTTGTCATGAAGCATCTACCAAAGGATTCTTAGGTGCCTGTTTGCTTGTATTAAAGATTTATACACCTTTATGCATGATATCAATGGGTGGGTTTTATTGGACTCTGAAGTCTAGCTACTTAAATCTTTAGCGAGTCTTACTGTGAGATTTTTATTATTATTATTTTTTTTTTTTTTAGAAAATAGATAATTTCATTACTTATCCATGACCAGAATGAACGTACACCACATACTGTCTCATACCAAAAACATCTTTCCTTTTTCTATCATATTAAATTCAAAAGAAAAAAATAGGGGTGCACCTTACTGTTGACCGTTTTTAAGGGGATTTTGCCATAAAATCGAAACACAATGGGTCTCAACTCTCTGAATCCCTAAATTATCTCTCCAGCTCTCGAAGTGCAGCTGCATCCTTGATCGAATCACTCTTTCGACATCCTCTTGTCCATTTGTTCCTATTAAGGACTAATGTAATTGTGCAATTTTATTTTCTGTGCACTTGTTTCGATGAGTTTCAATTTGACATTATTGAACTTGAGCGTTCAAGCGTTGAGAATAAGGTCAGAATCCGGTTGAATTGAGTCTGCATATTGTTTTCTGATTGTGTTATGTAATAGATCAAGAAGACGATCGAGAAGGAAAAGATCTATCTGAAATGACGTTGGAGTTTGGCAAAACTATTGATGAAGATGTGGTGGAGCAAATCCTATCAACTCTGCCGCCCAAATCTCTGAAGCGATTCCAGTGCGTCTCTAATAGGTGGCATGCTCTGATCACCACTCCCAGGTTCGTAGCTAAGCACCTCTCCATTTCCAGGCACAACAATCTCTCCACCAGTGTTCTTATGAAACGTAAAGTCCATGAGGACACCAACTCTGACGAGACTCAAGAGTTTTTCTCATTTCTTCATTTTCGAAATGATGAAGATAATGACGTTGATGGTGTGCATGATGAGCATAGCTTTCTTTCTAGTATCCAGGAATTCCATATTCCGTTTTCTACTGGTGTAAAGACTTGGGCCGAAGCACTTATAATTATAGGCCATTGTAACGGGATCATTTGTCTAGCTCAAGCAGTCTCTGGTGAGGTGATTATTTGCAACCCAGCAATTCATGAATATAAGCTTCTTCCCCCCTCTCCGTACCTTCCAGATTCCGATTGGCCATATAGCGCCATATTTCGGTTCAGAGATGGATTGGGATTTGGATATGATCCGAACTTTAACGAATATAAAATTGTTAACATTGGATTTCCTGCTCCAGAATTATCTACGCCTGATGGATATAACATTTATAATCCTCCCAAAGCAGCTGTCTACACCCTGGGTACTGATGCTTGGAGAAAGATCAAGACTGATACGTTAGAAACAGAAACTACTATTCTTTGGCCCCAAATATTCCAGATGCACTTCAAGGATATGTGCTTTTGGCTGGCACCTGAGCAACACAAGGAATTGGATGTGCTTGATGAAGACGAGGAGCAATTCATTAGGGAAGTTATCGTTATGTTTGATACTGGGGATGAGCTATTTCATAATATAATGTTACCGGATGAATTTGATTATCCATCAAAAAATTATTTTGTTCCGAACCTTTTAGTGTGGAAGGACTCCGTTGCTCTTTTGGGAATACAAATTTCTCAATTTTCATCATATGGAATATGGGTGATAGATGAATTTGGTGGTCATAACGGTGGTGCTTGGACAAAACACATAACTTTTGAGCTCCCTGTGGAACCGTTGATATTTTGGAAGAGCGACAGGGTTCTTTTAAATGATCCTAACGACACTGATTATAGAGGACTTATATTAGATTATAATCTCGATACCAAAAAGCTTAAAAATCTTCCCGTTCAAAGCGAGCGGAGTGACTCTTCTGCTATTGTGTATGTGAGCAGTATAGTTTCAGTATTGGGAGGCAGCAAACCCAAGAACAAAGATAATTCTACACCCAATGTATAGTTCTTACTGTTCTTTTTTCCATCCCGATGCTTGATCAAATATGTATCAATATGGTTCAAAAATGTAGAATTGTTGCAAATTCTAGTTGTTTTCATGCTCTTTTACAGGCTGAATTTTCTGTATTTGAGTACCCTTCTCCACTAGTCAGTCATTATATGGTTGACAAGAAAACTTACTCGTATTCGATGTGGGCAATCCCGTCAGATGATGCGTCTCTCCGGATTAAGAAAGTGATGGAGGGACTGCGGACTGAATTCGGCGGGCCGGAGATTGATCCCCACATTGCCGTTGTGGGGTCCATTCGTATGAAGCATGAGGATATGCTCAACAAGTTCAGATCTCTCCAGTCTGATGTTATTTCTTCGTACAAAGCAAAAGTTAATCAAGTCGTTACTAGGAGTTCCTATTTCCAATGTATTTCCCTCCTCATTCATTCATCTTTCGAGGTGTCACCTGAGGTACTGTATTGTTGTCATTTATTGTTTTGTTCTGTTTTGTTTTATTTTTATTTTTTACAATTTTTCCACTTCTCCGTTGGCCTTTTGGTTTCAGATAGATGTATGCAGATTAATTTATAAAAGTGAAATTTCTTTTGGATAATTTATGAATCTTTGGTTTATGGCATCTTACTTTTACTTCTATCTATTAGTTGAGCCATTAACTTATTCTTCATATTTATTAAACTGTTTAGAGTAATTCACGTGTATCAAATTTTATTTTTCTCAGTTATATTTTGCAACTGGAGTCTCTGGTGGACGATTCCATTTTTGTAATGGTAAGTTCTTTACATTTTAGAGCTGGTTTGTCTATGAATTTATCTGTTCAACCATAACTCTAGCCATAAGCTATTTGGAAAAGAAACTATTTTGTAAGTTTTGGTATATAATATATAATTTTGCCCTGTGAGAGTGTGTGTGAGATGATCTATTGACAAAAACTAATCTTCAAGCTTTCTGCATTTCAAACTTGTTACATTATCCTTGAGAACAACATCACGGATCTTAGGACTATAATAACATCAGGATCTTTCTGCTGTTGATCTTGGTCTCTTTGAAATGACAGACGTCTTAATACTTAATTTCTATCTATTGAAGCATATATAAATGCTGTTGATTTAGTAAGATTTTATTCGTCTGCTAGGAAGTAGGAATCAATCAAAGGACCTCCTGACTAACATAAGATATCATAGAAGTGAATTCTTGCTATGGCCAGGTTTTCTGTGCATTTAGAGAATAAAGATTAGATTGCAAATTTTGCTACTTTATCTTCATTCCACATTATGATTTATTGATGGACCAAAACTATTGTATGTCCTCTACAGAAGTTAGGCCACATTTGAGCCTCCTTTATGGTTACTTGACAGAAGAAGAGAGGAAGAAAGCTCAAGAAAAAGTCAGTTATCTAGATGAAGGCCTCAGCAGCTTGAGCTTCTTTATAACTCGACTTGCATTGTACAAAATTGACTACAAAGATAGAAGTCTCAAATCATGGGAGAAGATTGCTGATTACCCCCTCCAATTTGAGTAATTCCCTTATTTCATGCTTATAATTAGCTTGTATTGAAATATAAGACTTTTGCCTGAGTGTCCCTGCCTGCTGTAGTCCTGCGACTCCTATCGAGCACAATCTGATTTGGATTGACAATCTTATGCCTACACCTTCATAATGATGAGTTTGTTCTTTTAGTACTTATTCTGCAGTATTATTCTTCGGCCGAAAGCTAAAAACCAAATTATCGACTTTTGAACTTATTGATTAGAAGCTGGGACAAAACAAATAGAAGAAAAGAGGAAATTGTCCTTTCTCACCACGCTGATTGTGACCCCAAACACAAAAAATGTTGTAATCATCGACAGTCAGCCACAGTCTAAGTTGTATTATATTAGCTAAACTACTATGTATGCATTTCGGAATTCGGGTAACAAAGACATGCTCGGAAGAAGACATTATTTTAGCACAATTAATGGTGAAAATTGAAATATGATTAAGAAAATATCTACACACAATTTGTTTTTGGGAATAATCTGAAGGTGTTAGTTCTTTGTTTTGGAGTGAGGCTGGTCATGGCTTGCCGGATAATCATGTTCTACCGGTACTATGTTGCTCATCTACGACTTTGTCATCAGAATATCCAAATCTTGAAGCCCAAGCTTTCATTTCGAATTTCAAGGGCATCCTCTTACCATTATTACCACAACCTTAACCCTACTGATACCCAAACCAATTTCCCCATCAAGCCAAAACTTTCTTCCTTCATTACAGACTCTGAAATCGAAGCTGAATTTTCTCACCATGATCCGGGTGTTGCCCGGATAAACAATGGCAGCTTTGGTTGCTCCCCTGCTTTTGTTATCTCTGAATTGCAACAATGGCAACTCAAATGGCTGCGCCAGCCGGACCATTTCTTATTCAATGAGCTCCACAAGGGGATACTCAAATCAAGAAACACAGTTAAAGAACTTATCAATGCAGAGGATGTTGATGAAATTTCCATTGTAGATAATGCCACCACAGCAGTAGCCATAGTCTTGCAGCAGATGCAGTGGGCCTTCTTTGAAGGCAAATTCAAGAAAGGGGATGCTGTCATCATACTGCAGTGTGCTTATGGCGCGGTGAAGAACTCCATCAAGGCCTATTTTTTGCGTGCTGGCGGGTATGTTATTGAAGTTCCATTTCAATTTCCAGTGAATTCCAGTGAAGAAATTATAAGTGAATTTCGGATGGCTTTGGTGAAGGAAAAGGCTAGTGGTAGAAGAGTTAGATTAGCTATGATTGATCATGTTACATCCATGCCATCTGTTGTACTTCCAGTTAAGAAATTGGTTAAAGTTTGCAGGGAAGAAGGTGTTGATCAAGTTTTCATAGATGGGGCTCATGGTGTTGGGTGTGTAGATGTTGACATGCAAGAAATTGGAGCAGATTTTTACACTAGTAATTTGCACAAGTGGTTCTTCTGCCCTGCTTCGGTTGCATTTTTATATTGTAGGAAGTCAGTCACACATTTAGAATTGCATCATCCTATGGTGTCTCATGACTATGGTAAAGGGTTGGCTATTGAAAGTAGTTGGATAGGAACTAGGGATTATAGTCCATCTTTAGTGGTTCCTTCAGTTGTGGAGTTCACAAATAGGTTTGAAGGCGGTATTGAGGGAATCAAAAGGAGGAATCATGATGCTGTTGTTGAGATGGGTAAGATGTTGGCAAAGGCTTGGGGAACCAATCTTGGGTCTCCACCAGATATGTGTGCGAGCATGATCATGGTCAGACTACCGGCTTGTTTGGGGATTTCAAGTAATGATGATGCTTTGAAGTTAAGGACACATCTACGGGAGCAATTTGGTGTTGAAGTCCCAATATATTACCAGATGCCGAAACATGAAGAGGTTGCAACAACAACAGGCTATGCTCGAATTTCTTATCAAGTCTACAACTGTTGTAGTATATATGAAACATGTTGTATTGTTCATAGTATAAAATGTCTATGTCATGTATAAGATAGGTATTTTAGGTATAATGACTTGTGAGTCAAGCTTTATGCCAATGGGGAACAAGTGTGGCAATCATCATCATCACAACCACAATGTGAAGCTGCAAATGAAGAAGCCACAAGGAGAGGCTACAATTGAAGATGCCATCAAGTTGTATCATTATTTACTTCAAATTGTATCCCTATAAATACCTCCTTTGAATGAAATGAAAGACACACTTGAATCTCTCTCTCTCTCTCTCTGTGTGTCAATTTACTTATCCTTAAACACGTTATCAGCACGAAATTGCTCTAGAATTAGGATCAAAGTTGAGAAGAGAAGAGGTAGTTCATAATCCAATCGAAGCCATTTTCTCAAACTTACAAAAAACCTCCAAACCCTAGCTCATATCAAAGCCCTTGATTCAAGAAGCCCAGAACCGGTTTCAGAACCTCCAGAACCGGCCGGAAACCTCCCGAACCGGCTGCCGGAATAACTGAACCGCTGCCGGACCGCTGTCAAGTCCTGCCGAGCTGCTGCCGAGTCCTGCCGAGCAGCTGCGCAGAAGGCCTGCCTAGCATCTGCCGAGCTCCTGCCGAAGTGCTGCCGAGCTGCCTGCCTACCCCCTGCACACCTCCTGCCGAGCTGCTGCCGAGCTGCCTGCCTACCCCCTGCACACCTCCTGCCGAGCTGCTGCCGAGCTGCTGCCGAGCAGCTGCCGACAGGCCTGCCTACCCCCTGCATACCTCCTGCCGAGCTGCTGCCGAGCTGCTGCCGAGCAGCTGCCGACAGGCCTGCCTACCCCCTGCCTAGCAGCTGCGCAGCAGCTGCCGAACTCCTGCCGAGCATCTGTCGACACGACTTTTCCGGCGACTTCCGGACACTTTTCCGGCGACTTCCGGACACTTTTCCGGCGACTTTTCCGGCGACTTCCGGACACTTTTCCGGCGACTTCCGGACACTTTTCCGGCGACTTCCGGACACTTTTCCGGCGACTTCCGGACACTTTTCCGGCGACTTCCGGACACTTTTCCAGCGACTTTTGGGCAACTTTTTCGGTCATTTCCGACAACACTATTTCAAGGTATTTTTTACTAAAAGTTCCCGCTTTTGAGTTTTTATTTATTTTTCTCCTCTTTTTCTTTTTTTTTGGGAACTTACAATTAAAAAGCGGAATTATAGAAATTCACGCTAAACGAACTAAGAGCGTTCGTGGTCAATGAACTAAGAGTGTTCATAATATCCGGACTAAGAGCGTCCGCAAGCATCGATTTATGACCTTACTAAACATCATTGTTTCGGTCTAATCCAAATATTTTTGGAAATTGATTTCTTGGTAGCATAGCTCGGAAATCTTATTAATTTAGTTTTTCGTGGAAGTTTTAAACTCCGAAACTAATACATCTTTTTCTTCTTATTTCAAGGATGTCGAATGAACCTAGACTCGATTTTCAAATCCTTGACTCAACTGGTTCGGATTACCATAGTTGGAGAACCGACGTTGAGAACCATCTCACATCAAAAGGGATATTGCCCATAATCCAGGCACCAAACGCGGGCCTTGTGTTCCAACGAACACCCATAAAGCATGCACAAGCAATTATCTTGATGCGACGCCATATGGACAAAGCACTCAGATTAGAGTATATGTCCATCAAAGATGCAAGGGACCTATGGGTAGCGCTAGAAGAGCGCTTTGATAATATCCAAGATTCCCTCCTCCCTGACTTGAAGATTCAATGGAACAATTTACGCTTCTCCGACTTCAAGTCTGTTGCTGAATACAATTCAGAAGCTCTTCGGCTAAGAGCCATGCTGAAGTTCTGTGAAAAACCTCTCACAGAAGAAGAGCTGATTGAGAAAACTCTCTCCACCTTCCCCGTCGCAGCAATTATACTATCAAAGCAATATCGCACTGAATATAATGCTGGACGACTTACGAAGTTCAATGAACTTATCAATATTTTGTCGGTAGATGAGAAGCACGACAATATCCTTGTAAAGAATTATAATTCAAGGCCCGTAGGAACCAAAAGCGTTCGTGAGGCGAATTATAATGCACCCAAGAAAGGGCGCAAGGAGCGGTACCCTACTAATAAGGGGCATGTATACCCTAAAAAGGGAAATGACGGACGCATGGGTCCATACAACCGCCCCAATAAGGAAGGAAACCGCAACTTTGGAGCGGGCACACGTGGTGGCAAATCCACACGTGGGAGAGGAGAATATAACAACACCATGGGCCGTAACACTGTGGGCCGTGGAGGTCGCATAATACGCCGTGGTAGTAGCAGCAACAACCCGCCTAGGGAATATCCACAACGTGCACCTCAAATAAAGAAAGTCAATCACAATGACGTGTGTCATAGGTGTGGATCAATCGAGCATTGGTTTAAACAATGCCAAGCAAGTACACAACTAGCTGCAAGCTACAAGGAGTACAGGGAAATGAGGGAGCAAGAAGCTCACCTTGCTGAAGAAGATGATGGTGAAGATGTAATTCTCACCATAAAAGACTTCAAAGCTGGAAATGAAGAGCACGAGGATGCCGCAGACTTTGATTAAAATAGTCTTTTCTATTTTCCAATAAAACGGCAAATGTGCCTTAGTCAAATAACAATTGTATTGACTTTTTCTTATGTGGCGTACTCAATGAAGTATGATGTCTAGGCAAGTAATTGAGATCATGGTACTTAAGCGAGCCTCGCTCCACCAACATCTCTATACTTACCTGGTCATATTTTATTGAAATTACCAAACGGATTGAGCAATTACAATTTGTATAAAGTTTGATTTTATATTGGAATAAACTTTGGAAACTTTGATGTAATCATTGACTATTTTCCCTATTAATAAAGTATCGCATTATCAATGTCATTGACATGTGTTAATATTCCGAACTTTATTTTTCAGTATGTCTTCGGGAGAATTGGAATGCCTTCTTGATAGTGGCACCACACATACTATATTACGACATAGGCAATTATTCTTATGGATGACACCTAGTCAATCTTCAGTGACCACGATGGCAGGACCATCTCAATTGATTCATGGTCGTGGACCAGCTCAATTTCTATTGCCGAATGGCACAAATATTAATGTCGCCGAAGCTTTATATGCTCCAAGGGCTGGAAGAACCCTATTAAGTTTTAAAGATATAAGAGCCAATGATTTTCATGTGAAAACACATTGTGAGAATGGACAAGAGTTCCTTTACATCACCTCTAATAACTACGGAAATACACGAGTATTAGAGAAACTCACGTGTCGCTCTAGTGGATTGTACGCAACCACTATTAGAGTCATTGAATCCAACCATGTCATGAATGAAAAATTATGGGATTCCGACACATACAGGCTTTGGCACGACCGTTTGGGACACCCAGGTCGTGATATGATGATCCGTATATTAAAAACTTCACACGGACATCCATTCTTTAAAACAAAAAGGAATACGAACCAAAAAGAGGTTCAAAGAATTACTTCTAAAGCATATCATTCGTTTTGCAAAGCTTGCTCTTTAGCAAAAGTAGGATCGAGACCATCCTATGCAAAAGACATTAAAGAAAATATACCATTCTTACAAAGAATACAAGGTGATATCTGTGGACCTATCCATCCAACTTGCGGACCATTTAGATATTTTATGGTGTTGGTTGATGCATCGACACGTTGGTCACATGTCGTGCTCTTATCCACAAGAAATGCTGCATTTGCTAAACTCCTAGCACAAATTATTAAGTTAAGGGCTCACCACCCTGATCATCCTATTAAGTCAATTCGTCTTGACAATGCTGGGGAGTTTACATCAAAAACTTTTGATGATTATTGCATGTCCATTGGGATCGAGGTTGAACACCCCGTCCCTCATGTACATACCCAAAATGGTCTCGCAGAAGCTGCCATTAAAAGACTTCAAATGGTTGCTAGGGCATTGGTTATGCGCACCAATCTCCCTATTTCTGCTTGGGGCTATGCAATATTACATGCAGCTGTGCTTATTCGTCTAAGGCCCACTGCCACCCAACCTTTTTCTGCATCCCAGATGGTGACTGGGTATGAGCCTAATGTCTCACATTTACGTATATTTGGGTGTGCAGTCTATGTGCCAATTGCGCCACCACAGCGCACTAAAATGGGTCCTCAAAGACGACTAGGCCTTTATGTTGGCTATGACTCCCCAACCATAATCCGCTACATAGAACCCTTGACAGGTGATCTATTTACCGCTAGATTTGCGGATTGTCACTTTGATGAGACAGTCTTCCCGTCTTTAGGGGGAGACATGAACATAACTAATGTTCAACAAAAAGGACAGGAATTGTCGTGGTTTGTCCCCACTTTGTCTCATCTTGATCCCCGAACTGCACAATCTGAAAAAGAAGTGCAGAGAATTCTCGATCTTCAGAACGTAGCAGAATCGATGCCTGATGCGTTTTCTGATATCGCTAAAGTGACGAGATCACACATACCTGCTGCAAATACACCTGCAAGGATTGATGTCCCTAAAAGACATAATGCCATCTCAAAAATACATGAGAATGGCGCCAACGTTCCCTCTATGGGTGACACATTGGCTAGGCCCACGGCTCCTGCCAGGAAGCGCGGGAGACCTATAGGTTCGATGGATTCTCGCCCAAGAAAGAAGGCGAGTTTGGCACAAAATAATAATCCATTAATCATAGATATGAATAATCCATCTCACGAGAATATTCCGGATTATGGTTATGTCCAAGAGACACCATTGGGGGACGCTCCAATGTCAGAACCAACTCCAGAGAATAGAGAAATCTCCATAAATTACAATAATGTACATGAGATGATGGATAGAAATTCTATGGCAATTGATGATGCGTTTGCATATCATATTGCAAAAGGAATCATAGAATATGATGATATCGAACCTCGCTCTGTTGAAGAATGTCAACGAAGAGCGGATTGGCCTAAATGGAAAAATGCGATCCAGACTGAATTGGATTCACTAACAAAGAGACAGGTATTTGGGCCTATAATGCTGACACCACCAAATATAAAACCTGTTGGCCATAAATGGGTCTTTGTTAGAAAGCGTAATGAGAAAAATGAGGTGATGAGATATAAAGCCCGCCTCGTGGCGCAAGGTTTCTCACAACGCCCTGGAATCGACTACGAGGAGACATACTCTCCCGTAATGGACATTATAACGTTCCGCTACCTTGTCAGTTTGGTAGTTTCCGAAAAACTTGACATGCAGCTTATGGATGTAATTACAGCATATCTCTATGGGGATCTAGATTCAGAGATATATATGAGGGTTCCTGATGGACTTCAATTACCAAAATCAAGTGGCTCTAAACCACGGAGCGCGTTTTCAATAAAATTAAGACGCTCACTATATGGATTGAAACAATCCGGACGGATGTGGTATAACCGTCTAAGTGACTACTTGATTGGAAATGGATATATTAACAATGAAATATGCCCTTGCGTGTTCATTAAAAGAACAAGTTCCGGATTTGCAATTGTAGCAGTTTATGTCGATGACATGAACCTAATTGGAACTCTAAATGAGTTAAAGGAAACTGCTAAATATTTGGAATCCGAGTTTGAGATGAAAGATCTTGGGAAAACACGGTTTTGCCTCGGAATAGAACTCGAGCACCGTAGTGATGGGATTATGATCCATCAGTCAGCATATACTCAAAAATTACTAAGGCGCTTTAATGAAGATAAAGCAAAGCCTGTAAGTACTCCCATGATCGGCCGAAGTCTTGAGCCCACAAAAGATCCGTTTCGTCCAAAGGATGAGGACGAAGAATTATTAGAGGCTGAAGTACCCTATCTAAGTGCGATAGGCGCATTATTGTATTTAGCACAATGCACAAGGCCAGATATCTCATTCGCAGTGAACTTGTTAGCTCGACATAGTTCTGCGCCAACACGCCGCCATTGGATTGGCATAAAGACAATCTTTCGATACTTAAAAGGTACGATTGATATGGGCTTGTTTTATCCCTACAAAGAGAAAATAAAAGACGGAAGATTGGGATCAGACCCTATGAGGCAAAAAGCCACCTTCCGTAATACAGACGCCGGCAACACCATCCATGGTGACCGACGTTCTCCTCCTCCCCTCCATCAAAATAAAAATAATGTTTTGATGGGCTTTGCTGATGCAGGGTATCTCTCTGACCCCCATAAAGGTCGCTCCCAAACAGGTTATGTCTTTACCATGGGAAGCACGGCGATATCTTGGAGATCTACAAAACAGACACTTGTCGCTACTTCCTCAAATCATGCAGAGATTATTGCTCTACATGAAGCTGTGCGTGAATGCATATGGCTAAGGTCTATAAATAGACACATTCGAGGAACTTGTGGTTTGAAGTTTACCACGGATAAACCTACATGCATTTACGAAGATAATGCAGCTTGTATTGAGCAAATGAAATTAGGTTTTATCAAGGGTGACAATACTAAACATATATCGCCGAAATTCTTCTACAATCAGCAACAGCAAACACTTCTAAACATTGAAGTAAATCAAATCCGATCAGAGGATAATGTAGCAGACTTATTTACTAAGTCGTTACCAAAAACCCCTTTCGAGAAACATGTGAAGAGTATCGGATTAAGAAGATTATCCGAACTCTCAGGGGGAGTCTAAATCAGGGGAGTATCTAGAATCATACTCCACGCTCAATGCGCGTTGCACTCTTTTTCTCCTTCGACCAAGGTTGTTTTTTCCCACAGGGTTTTATTACTTGGCAAGGTTTTTAACGAGGCAATTTCGAAGCGCACGGCTTAGACAAATACTATCAACATGAAATATCCAAGGGGGAGTGTTGTAGTATATATGAAACATGTTGTATTGTTCATAGTATAAAATGTCTATGTCATGTATAAGATAGGTATTTTAGGTATAATGACTTGTGAGTCAAGCTTTATGCCAATGGGGAACAAGTGTGGCAATCATCATCATCACAACCACAATGTGAAGCTGCAAATGAAGAAGCCACAAGGAGAGGCTACAATTGAAGATGCCATCAAGTTGTATCATTATTTACTTCAAATTGTATCCCTATAAATACCTCCTTTGAATGAAATGAAAGACACACTTGAATCTCTCTCTCTCTCTCTCTGTGTGTCAATTTACTTATCCTTAAACAACAACAAAATTGATGACTATTATAAGTTCAGAGATGCAATTAATCAACTTGTTTGTGATGGTTTCACCTGTGCTCAATCTTTAGGTAAATATGGTCTGCCTTCATCCTAATTAGGGCTTTTCATGCAGCAGAAAACAGAAAGTTATGCAATACGTACTTCTGTGAATCTCTTTGAATTACTTGTATTGAAATGGGTTTTCATGTGAATCTTTAGTTCAGTACTGAAGCCTTTTAAGAAGTCCATATCATGAATAACAGAAGCCATTACCTCTCTGCCTCCTGCATGTTGCTAGTGGCAATGGTTTCAGTACCATTAATATCCTAGAGTTACCATAGAAAAAAAAAACCTGGAAAAGCTGGATGTATTAATAGAATAAAAAAGCTGGATGCATTAATAGAATAAATACTTTTCTCAGCTTTAACTACAGTAGTTTGATCCATTGAGCTGTTTTTGACCTGTCGATCTGTTGCTTGTTCTTGTTACCATGAACTGGAACATGACAACTTCATGTTCACTACCAATTAATGGACAAAGGAAAAAGGTTGCATCCCTAGTAGGGATCCAAATAATACTAAAATCCACATTCAAATCTTTTCTTTCATAGTTACCCTGCTAACAAACATAAGATTTTCGAAGAGGAATTGTAGTTTTGTTAAAAACGGTGATGAATGGAGCTCTGTATTTGCCTTAACAGGTATATGTAATGGAGCTCTATATTGCGCAGTAAGTAACAGAAAAATGCAGCAAATAATAGAACTCTACAGTCTCGTATTGGTCTAGATGAAATGCATATACTTGGATTGAAACAGAACATCAAGGTAATTATGTACATATTGAAGAAATGGGGAGCTAGCATGTAAGATTTTTTTTCCCAGGTTGGCAATTATAGCCACTGACTGGAGTTCTAGCAAAACAAAGTTTCACAGTACTGTCTCAGCAACTATGTTATATTTTTCATGTTGAATATGATATGGCTCGATCCGAGTGATGTCTGGACGTCTGCATTTGAAAGTGGCTTAAAGAGCCTTAATTAAGTTCACCGTGCAATTCTTGGTGAGCACATTCCTCATCTTCAAGGCATTAGAGTCTACAGACATATATCTTGTAATGGTGATAATATTGCCCCAAAAATCCATTTTTCCACTTTCATCTTGTGTCAATGATGATCAACAAGAGTGAAGGTTTGATAACATAAAAGGTAGTTAATTTCACAAGTTTGACTGCTTCCACTAAATAGCTTAGGTTGAGGTTTTACTTGTTAAGTTCATCAATTTTGTTTGGATGTTGTCTATAGATCATTTTTGTTTTTCCTGTGGCCTTATGAGTGAATAAAATGTTGAGTAATATAAGACTTTAAAAAGATCTTATATATTACTTGCTCAAATAAATAAGGCGTATGACATGCAACAAGATATAAGGATAATAGATGAAATATCAGTGATGCTCACCTAAATGGTAGTTTTAAGTGAACTTCCTTATTCTTTCGGCCATTTTTTTACTTGATCATACATAAAATCATTTAATTGTCTATAATTTGATTATGTTCTTTTATTTATTTTTTATTGTGGAGACGAAGTTCAAAGTTTGAAACTATGGAGCAACCTCGATGTTGGTGTACACCATAGAAGAAAGAATGTGAACTTCACTCATACAAATTAACTCTCAAATCTCACTCGTGTTAAGAAGACTAATCATTTAGGTGTTAGTGATAATCGAACGTAAATAGTCACAAATACAATGAAATTATGTTACCAACCCGTTAATCTTATGAAAGATTGATAACTAAACATACATAAATCAATAAAACATCCACTGATCCACAATTATGTTTTAAAAAATGAATTGAAAACAAGTATTGAAGAAAGAACCATGAATCATAGATACGTTACAAAAATGAAGAGTCAAACTTAAAAATGAACCCAAACACTATTCGAAACAAACACGAAGACATGTCTCCTCTATCTATAAACTACAACCATATTAACCACCGCACTCTTCCCTTTCTCTGCGTTTGATTCTGTCGTGGCCTCCCACGCATGCGTAACCCATTCCCAAAATTCAAAGGTGAGAGCCCAATTCCCAATCACCAAAACCCCAATTCGAATTGGGGCACTGAGGACTCAAACCTCAATTTCAATTCTACAAGGTACCCATCTCGATTCCTCATAGTTTTTCCGCATCAATACACAAATTAGGGTTTCCGAGATTACCTTGCTTATATGTACTTTGTTAAATTTTTGACATTTCATGTTCATAGCTACTCTGCTAGTATTTTTGGGGCGTGAACTTGAGGATTCCAATGTGTTTGGCTTGAAATTTAGGTACCCAATTGCTAACTTTTGATGATTTCTACAATTGGGTGCCTTAATCAGTTTGATCTCTGATAAAGTTTGAAACTTTAACTGGTTAGGATCTCAGATAGTGAGCAAAAAGTGTTTCTTTTGTTGCATTTGGGTTTGGTTATTGAACTTTTTGGTTTTGTTGGTTAGTAAATTTGAAGTAATTGGTTGAAAGTTTCTTTTCGATTTGTGGATTTGTCAGTGACTAGAAAGAAGGCTATCCTCTATTTCAGGTTTAAGGACCAAAGTGGAAGTCATAGTCCAGCAGTTCATGTCTAGTATGTATTGCGTTTAAGCTCCATTAGATTTCTTAAGAGTGAAGTAGTTACTTTTCGATACTGTTGTAAAGTGAAGTGGCATGAGGTTTGTGGAGTTTATTTACAAGTTAACAGCTCAAAAAGTACAATAGAAGATAGATTAGTAACTGAGTATAATAGCTTGCCTAGTTTTTCTGTTTGACTGATGCAGATCATGGCGGGGAAGAAAATCATAACAATTTGTCAGTCGGGGGGTGAATTCTTTACTGAGAAGGATGGTACATTGTCATATAGAGGTGGTGACGCTCATGCTATTGACATTGATGAACAGGTGAAGTTTAATGAGTTCAAAATGGAGGTGACAGAGATGTTTGGTTGTAACATCAATAACATGTCCATCAAGTACTTCCTCCCTGGCAACAAGAAGACCCTGATTACTGTTTCGAATGACAAGGATCTGAAGCGCATGATCAAATTCCATGATGATTTTGCAACAGTCGATATTTATGTCATGGAAGAAACAATTGCACCCGATGTCTCGAACATGCCTGCCAGTAGGTAGTCCTCCTGATATGTAAGCTAGTACTTAATACCTTCTATGTAAGTATTCTTTATGGTGAAATTTCAGAATTTCTGGGATTTTTTTTTTGTAGGTCAAGCAGAACAACTTTGTCAGAAACTGTGCTTCCAGTTGATGTTCCTCTGGATGTTTCAGAGTTTGTTGGTGATACCCCCCAGCCAGATCTGCCACTGGATGCCTCTCTTGATGTTCTAGATGATACCAGCCCTATCGATACACATATTGATCTACCCACTGAGATGTCACCCCTTTTCCCTTTTATTGGCCCCAATGACGACAAACATGCTAAGGGTGCACAGCAGTGGCAGAATTCCATTACGGGTGTGGGTCAAAGATTCAGTAGTGTTCATGAATTTCGTGAATCATTGCGTAAATATGCCATTGCCCATCAGTTTGCCTTTAGGTATAAGAAGAATGATAGTCATCGTGTGACTGTTAAGTGCAAGGCTGACGGCTGCCCTTGGAGAATTCATGCATCAAGGTTGTCTACGACTCAGTTAATATGTATCAAGAAGATGAATCCAACACATACATGTGAAGGGGCTGTTGCAACAACGGGGCATCAGGCAACAAGGAGTTGGGTGGCTAGTATTATTAAGGAGAAGTTAAAATACTTGCCTAATTATAAGCCCAAGGATATCGTCAATGACATCAAGCAAGAATATGGAATCCAGCTGAACTACTTTCAAGCCTGGCGTGGGAAAGAAATAGCAAAGGAGCAGCTTCAGGGTTCATACAAAGACGCATATAATCAGTTACCCCTTTTCTGTGAGAAGATAATGGAGACAAACCCAGGTAGTTTTGCTATATTTACTACTAAGGAAGACTCCAGTTTCCATCGTCTCTTTGTCTCATTCCATGCCTCATTATCTGGTTTCCAGCAAGGTTGCAGGCCTCTCCTTTTTCTTGATAGCATTCCTTTAAAGTCAAAATATCAAGGCACATTGTTGGCTGCGACTGCTGCAGATGGGGGTGATGAGGTTTTCCCTGTTGCTTTCACTGTTGTGGATGCAGAAAGTGATGATAACTGGCATTGGTTTTTACTTCAGCTGAAATCCTCATTTTCAACAACTTGTCCGATAACATTTGTGGCAGACAGACAGAAGGGGCTAAGGGAATCAATTGCTGAAGTATTCAAAGACTCATACCATGGCTATTGCCTGCGATACTTGACTGAGCAACTTATCAGAGACTTGAGGGGGCAGTTTTCTCACGAGGTGAAGCGACTCATGGTTGAGGATTTCTATGCTGCTGCTTATGCACCTACTCCAGATAACTTCCAAAGGTGTCTTGAGAGCATTAAAAGTATTTCATTAGAAGCTTACAATTGGATCATACAAAGTGAGCCATACAACTGGGCGAATGCATATTTTAAGGGTGCCAGATATAACCATATGACATCAAACTTTGGAGAGCTGTTTTACAGTTGGGCATCAGATGCACACGAGTTACCAATAACTCAGATGGTTGATGTGATCAGGGGTAAGATTATGGACTTGATCTACAAAAGAAGAGCAGATTCCGATCAATGGTTGACAAGGCTAACTCCATCCATGGAGGAAAAGCTAGATAAGGAAACCCTTAAAGTCCAAAACCTCCAAGTACTACTATCAGCTGGTAGCACATTTGAGGTTCGTGGTGAATCCATTGAAGTTGTCGATTTAGATTGCTGGAATTGCAGTTGTAAAGGGTGGCAGATAACTGGTTTACCATGCTGTCATGCAATTGCTGTCATTGGTTGTACGGGTCGGAACCCATATGATTATTGTTCAAGATTCTTTACTTCTGACAGCTACAGATTGACATACTCAGAGTCAATACATCCTATTCCACAAGTAGACATTCCTGTGACAAAGACTACTTCTCAGATAGCAGTAACTGTAAGCCCTCCTCCAACCCGCCGTCCACCTGGCCGGCCAACGACAAAAAAGTATGGATCTCAAGGAATGAATAAGCGTCAACTCCAGTGTAGCAGATGCAAGGGTCTTGGGCACAACAAGTCCACTTGCAAAGAGATATTAATAGAGTATTAGCCGTTGTAAGTATTAATTTTTCTTTAAAAAAAAATTTATGCTTCCCTCTTGTGCATTTTATCACGGTTTTGATCGTTGTTGTAGCAATAAGCAAGTAACAACAATGTTGTTTCACTGCCTATGTGATTTTACTGGTTTGTTAATCTGCATCTATTTTTTAGCAACTTACAGGCTCATTTTGTAGGCGTGGCTTCTTTGTGTAATTTGTGAATTGTGATACGTATAAACTTGGGTACATATATATATGATACAAGCAGGTCTTAGAGCCAGATAGTGACCCTTTCGTATTAATGGACACAGTTACGCGTTGATATGCATTTGTAGACTTAGCTTTTGTGTTGATACCTTAGGTTAGAATTCCGTGATGTTGGTCTGTGACGTAGATTTCAGCTTCTATCCTGTCTCTTGTTACTTGGCATATGTCAATTTTTAGTGGGATATATATTAATAATTGATGTGCTTCCTTTTTCTCAGTTCTGTTGATAGGATCGCATCAGAGGACAAGGGGCACCTCATTCTGTACCAGCGTCCGGTGGAACTTGAGAGAGATGGGTACTCAGTTTTAATAAGCAAGTCAAGGAACCTGATATATGTGTAATACTAGTACTTCTTTTGTAATTATCAGTTCTTTTTCAGTAGTATTGCTAACTTGGGTTTCCAACAAAGTTGAAAAGGTTTGTAACGAGTCTAATGGCCGTGGATGGTAATAGTTTTAGGTTAGTTTAAGGTCCACGAAAGTGGGAAACTGTGGATGCAAGACATCTGGTAGTACATGTAGTCTTTAGTATTGTGAATGAGCCTTCTGGTCGGTTGGTGGATGATTAAAGCAGCTGAGATATCTTGAGCTGAGCATTATGTGAAGAAAATTGCTTTGATCGGTAGTATTACTCGTTAGAGCAAGGTCACCGGATCAACTACTATTCACTATTTTTTCGTGTATATTTTCATTCTCTGGGTCATGAAATATACTTTGCCCGTGACCCAAGGCACAAAATACACTGTGCAGGTCACCATCATGGTGACTCAGAACACTATACATGGTGACTCAGGGCACGAAATATATTGTGCTCGTGATCCAGATGGTGAAATTAACACTAAAAAGCAGTGAATGGTGGATGACCTGGTGACCTGTGCTCGTGACTCAAATGATGAAATTAACACTAAAAAGCAGTGAATAGTGGGTGACCTGGTGACCCAGCAGGTGAACTTGCTCTTAGTAAATCCGGCAAGCGGTTGCTAATTAGATGATCTAATTAATCTCAATTACGGTTTTTAAATGAACGGTTAGATGATTTTCTTTCTCCGACAAGAGAATCTCACCGTCCTTTTTTTTCTTTTTTAGGCCCACACCACATCCTATAGTACTTCTCGGTAAACCCATACAAACTTCGTTTCAGACTTTCGACTACTTTTCCTCCCTCCCTTTCTTCATCCTCCTCCTCCTCTCCAAATTTCCCCTCCCTCCAAAATGAAGAACCCTAATCCCGACGACACGGCTCCCAATCCAAAACCGAACAACCACCATAGCGCCGACAATGGGCGGCTGAGAGTAGAGGCACCGGGACCAGCCTCGGCCGCAGGAGGAGGAGCAGCCGGCGGCGGAGTGGTAGAGGAGTGCAGCAACTGCGGGACCAAGAAGGGGTGGGTCCTACACAATGTCCGTTACCGAGCCACCCTCCGCCGCCTCTGCACCTCCTGCGTCCTCCGCCTCCACCCGGCCAGCTTCTGCCCCATCTGCTTCCTGTTCCAGGACCACAGCAATTCCCAAAATGCCCCTCCCCCCAACCTCGTCTCCTGCTCCAAGTGCCCCTCCCTCTCCCACTCCGACTGCCTCCCTCCCTACGCCGCCTTCTCCCCCTCCCCGTTCCTCTGCCCGCCCTGCGCCTCCGCCAACCCCAAATTCTCCTTCTTCGAGCTCGACGACCGCAACAAGGTCCTCGACAAGCGCCTCGCCGCCGTGCTTCTCTGCGCCGCCAGCATCGCCGCCTCGTCCATGTCCAAAGCCGCTGCCATCTCACGCGCCGAGGCCGAGCGGCGCGTGAGGGAGGCCGCCTCGGCTCGGAAGCGCGCTCGCGAGGCCTTGGACCGCTTCGTGCTCCTCTCCTCCGGCTCCTCCTTCCAACCCGGACCCGTCGTCAAGGCGGCGGCGGCGGCGGCGGCTCACGCAACCGAGGTCTCTGGCTCCTCCAATGGCGGGAAAGAACCCTCCAAGAACAAGACCACCACCCCGGTTGCATTGACGAACAAAGCTCATCACCCTAATGGGGGCTTGCATCATAAACAAGAAGAAAAGGCTGAAGAGCAGAAGGTGAAATTGGAGCTGAAAGAGTGAAAATAATTTCGTATCTTTCTGTGTTTTTTTTTTTCTAGGTGATATTATGTATTCTGCACCAATTTTCTAGTTTGCAGCATTGTAGAGTCTGATTAATGTATAGGGACCTCTGGTTCCTCTCAAAATATTGATCTTCTTTAGGTCTCTATGTATGAATGATCCTTTTGTTTTGTTCTGCAGAATATGATTTTTTTTTTTTTTGGTTAAGAACAAGAGGCTGTGTGCTCTAGTTAGAGTTTGACATTACTATAGATAATTACTTATATGTTACTAGCGAAAGACTACTGCAATACCAGTTGTACATTCTCTCTAATTTTTGGAAATTCTGATGAAGAATGTCTTTAAATAACCCAGCTCCGCCCAAGCTCGCCTCTGCGAATCTTAAGACCTGGAGAAGAGTAGCTTCGATCGCTCCAGCCCCTTCAAGAAGCAATTTCGAAAGGACCCCTGTATATGTTTCCGCAGGGATCCAAGTAGCCGTATCAAGCTTCCTTCCCATCTCCTCTGTTTCATTTGCAATGACTTGCTTCTTTGCAACAGCCTCTTGTAGTTGAAAGTTGAGACTGTTAATAACTTTTATATCTGTGCGAGTGCGTCACATTGACTATAGTAACTTTCTCTCATGGCAATTAGTATTAACCAACAACATTCAAGCACCGATACACAAACCAGTAGTAACAACATTAACCAACAATTCTCAAATGCACACTACAAAATACTGCTCACAGCTTTTTAATCGGCAGCATTCAAGGCACGAGCTGCGTGTGCGCAGCAGCACAAAGGAACCAGCCACATCAGGAAGTGAAAAATCTGCTGCATCGTTCTCGACTGAGTAAAACCTGTTCTGGAGTTTTGGTTTGTCCAAGTTCACTTTATCAGTTTCCCCTTATTACAGGAATGTGGAATCTTTACTTATCATCTGAAGATCATTCATCTTTCACTTGGGTGGTTGTGAATCAGAAAGGGAAAGTGTTCCACCTCTGTTTCATCGGAGTCCATGGCAGCCTCCAGTCTTCTCAACCTCGAAGCTTTCCAGTATTTGAGTCTTCTCCCCTCCACCCCTGACTTCTTCAGTTACAGCCTTACAGGAGCTTTTATTACATCAGCATGTTGGCTTTTCCTATACACAACAGGAGTTGAAACAATACCCAAACCCCTTTTCCAACATTATAGATTTATAACCACACCCCATTTAGTGGTAAAGTTGCATAGTTTAACCGGTGGAAGTGGAACTGGAAGCAACGAAATCTGTGACTTGAGAAACCAATTGGTCCGACTCAGGCAACTCTGGAAAAGCATAGAAGCCATGAAACATATTGGGATGCTCGATCAGCTTGGCCTCAATCCCTGATTTCCTCAACCAATTATAGTACCTCCTCTGCCAGTCCTGCAGCGGATCCGCCCCTCCCACGAACACCACCGTCGCCGGATACTCCATACCCGAAATGTCCACCGCGTTCGGCCCGCTCACGTTCGCCACCTCATGGTCCCGGGTCGACCCGACCGGCAGAAACGCCTTCCACAACCAGTCGGTTAGGGTCACCGTGACCAATGGATCCTTCTCGAGCCGGATCTCGGACTCGGTCCGCTCCTCGCCGCCGAAGAACGGTTGGATAGACACCAACCCGGCCAACTTGACTGTCCGACACCGACAGGCGCGTACGGCCATTTGGTGGGCCAGGTTCCCTCCGGCGCTGTCCCCGGCTAGGAAGATCCGGGATCTGTCTGCGTTTTCGGGGAGGACGGCGTCGTTTTGGCCGAGGAAGGACACGACGTCGAACCCGTCGTCGCATTGGGAAGGGTAGCGGTGCTCCGGAGAGAGACGGTAGTTGACGGAAACTACGACGGCGGGGATTGTGGCGGCGAACCTACGGCAGAAGGCGTCGTAGGCAATCGAGGAGGGGCTGCAGGTCGTGAAGCCACCGCCGTGAAAGTAAATCACGACGGGAAGAGCGGTGGAGTCAATATCGACGACCGGGATGAAGAGCCGGAACCAGAGATTGCGAGTGGGGTCGACGATGACGTCGGAGGAGGTGACGCCGTTTCTGGACTTTGGTGAGGCCTTGGGGTCGACGAGGTTTAGGAGACGGCGGTTGACGGTGCCGTCAGGGCGACGAGCGGCCTTGTCGACCTGTAGCAGTAGCGTCAACGCCAGCCGAGTCTTCCACGACAGTGAAGCTAACGGGGATGAGAATGTGGATGGTTCAGAACCGGACGTCGTCGTTTTGGTCGCGGCCAAAGGCAACAACAAGCTCTTCGGCTTTCTCGTATGGTACCGCACTATCCTATACATTTTTTTTTTTTTTTGGAAACAATTTTTGTAATTTTTTTTCTTATATAACAATTTCAAAAATATCTTCATGAGATTCATTGAATCTAGTTTTAGTGGTTTGCATAGGTCCAAGTGTCAGCTACTAAGAACTGATTGAAATCCATTCAAACGTTTTTAGTTTCATCTGCCGTTCAGATTGCTCTAACCGGGACATCATTTCTGTCGGGAGGTCTTCGGCATACGGCGGTTAACTTCACATACCGCTGAGATTGAACGGTTTTGAGTGATGAATAACTAAGGCACTGAACCCACATATGAACGGCTGAAATTATATATTTGTTGTATGTATAAACATAAACAGTTCAATCACATTTCTGTATAAACATAAACAGTTCAATCACCCCGAACTCAAGAAAGAGAGCAACATTGATCATTACAATTTGTTCTGGCTCTTTCATAAATTACACTCGAGTACTAGACCATGTAACTGTCAATCAGTATTGGACTAGAATTTTATGACTTTATCTACCATCGGGGTTAGAAAATAGCCATATAGCGGTTCCGGATTAAACATAAAAGCAGATCTGCTAATACGATCGTGCATGTTTTTCATAGCAACAATGACTGGTATAGTTCAATTACTCATAAATCTAATAGCTGCAACAAGAGAATTTGGTGATCTCAACTGATTGGAGGCAACTATCAAGGGCAGTTTGGCACAAGTGATATGTCAACTGAGAAAACTGATGCGATGCATATTTCTAGAAAATGGAAGTGATGAGTATTGGTCAGTAGTAGGCCAATACATCTTGGTCTGGCCTCCAAAGTATGACTACATATCTCAGTTTCTACAACTACAGCTTGCATCTGAAAGTGAATGCTAAAGCTGTGTTATTGTTCTCCCTCGGACCTATATGAGCTGTTTAACTGAGCCACTGGGCAACATGTCAATGAATGCTAAAGCTGTAAGTGAACCCCTGTGAGCTACAATTGTGAGGTAGGATCTGTATTATTTCTGATATCAAGGAACTGATTGAATGTCTCGAGCCTGACATGCACTTACATCCTGTATAAGGCAAGAATGTCATGTAAGCGTCACTTCACAGGAATCAATGGTAAAATTAAAAGCTGCAAGAGTGGGTGGGTGATGTTGAATAACTTCAAAGCCAATGTCAAACAAAGGCCTTCACACTCTTTTCTACATTCCAAGTGTGCAGCCACACTAGGCAGACAACCCTAAGAATTAGAGAGGCACAAGAAATAAAGTAGCTGAATGCTTTCTTACGTAGATAACCAATATTAAACTAGAAAAAGAAAGTACGATGCAGAGCTAAGCTCAATAAGTAGGAATAGAATTAACTAGCTACTGTCTATTAAGATCCCAAGGCATAATGGATAATAGCTCACAAGAGGCGCATATAGCAGTGCAACAATTGAGAAGCAACAAAAACTAAGTTTGGAAAAGGACAAGTAAAAAAAAAACAGAGAGAGACTTCAACTAAACCCTAAAGTAGAACAACTAAAAGAAAACAAGTACCAGATGTCCAGACTGCCTTAACCAACCCATAACAGCATTCAAACGATGCACACCAGATTTCCAGGTTTTTGACCTTGAATTTAAGAAAACACAGTAACAAGCTTCAGTATACCATTCAAAGTATAATCTTTCCAACATTAAATGTCTCCATAACCTAATAATATGACCAGAGAAAAGGTGCAAAATATTTAGAAATGTTCAATATTTGACCTTCCTGACCAAGAAGTTTATATCTCTAAAGTGTAGAATGTTACTTGAAGTAGGATGGATCAAACTGTCATCAAGTTCATTGACAAGGCAGACTTGGAGGTTCCATGTCTGCAAAATCATGGTTTTAAAAGCTCTAAAGAATGGTAGCCTTCTTAGCCTCTTGGTAACTCCATTACCCTACAAAGCAATAAACACCAAAAAGTAAATTAAGTCGCAGATTGATATTGGATTGATGGTAACCACACAGTCTTCCCTTTATTATATAATAGACAACAAAAAGAAAATATAAGTGTTCTCAATGGCACTTAATGATGCCAACATAAGGCCAAGGGAACAGCCAACTGGTCAACCATATGGTATTTATATCATGAAAAGTTGATAGGCATTTTCAGCCCAGTTCTATCTGAAGTTTTGTATTACCATATCATCAAGACAAAAGAAAAGTGCCAGAATAGAGCCATTCTATTGTCAAACACATATGCATGCTACTATGCCTACGTCACATGTAGAGATTAAGTTTCTGAAGTACAAATTTGAGCATGTAAAACCTACAAACCTGATTGGTTAATTCTAGTTAATTTTTCTTTACTTGACATCTGCCCCAATAAGAAGATGCTTGGAGAAATGACCGCCACAACTCCAATAGTAGATTGTGGACTGATGAAGAACGCTGCATTCCGAGGTGCCAGACGTTCCCCCAGAACCAAAAGGTGGATCTGCTAATCCAGAATCTGGACTTATTACATACACCCTGAATGCTGAAGAAAAACTCTTCGCATTCCAGCCAAGTAAATGGCTGAGGAGGGCAGACAGGAGGAATTCGGAACGACAACTTCTCATGCGACTAATGGAGTTAAATTCTTCAACTATCACATGCCAAGCAAGTTTTTATCATGACGCATCTAAGCCCTCCGCCAGGATGTTGCTAACAGTATCTTGGACACTAAAAGTATCATAGTCCATTGATCTCTTATCTACTTCATCACTAACAGCAGACCCAATCAACAATGCATGAGTCTTGGCATCTGGCACCCAACCCTTTTCCAACATTATATCCAAAAATCTGCTGGCATCACGTTTATAACCCTCTATCCAGAGGCCATGAATTAGGATGTTGTAGGTTGTTGAATTTAGAACTTCACTATTGGGAATAAGTTTCTGTATTGATCCTAAAATTCTGTGCAACTGAGAATGTTTGGCTATACAAGACAGGATACTAACTAGTCTCTCTGAATCAGGTACAAGACCCTTACTGACCATCGTGCTGAAAAGCAATACGCATTCTTTTACTCGATTCTGCACACTCATGCATTGTATGAGGATGCAGTAGGCATCCAAATCAAGATTGCAACCCTCCACCAGCATTTTTGATAGGATAACTAGCAGTTCTTTTGTCCTGTCTAATCTTGACAATCCAAGCAAAACAGTGGAGTAAGTTGAACTTGTATAAAAAGTACCAGAATAGTAAGCCAGTTTCTGTAGCCTTATTGCTTCAACAACCTCTCCTCTCTCACAAATACCCTTGATCAACATATTGAAGGAGGAAGAATGGAGAGTGCATCCATTTCTAGACATGTAATAGAACACATCAGCCGCCTCATGAGTCATTTCCACAAGGCAAAGGCCTTTGACAAGCTCAGAGTAAGATCTAGGGTCCAAAACCCAGTATTTGGTGCGAATGTGATGAAATATATCAAGAGCTTTTCTGTAATTGCTCATTTTGCAGTTGCCAACAACAAGAGCTGAGTACGTAGCACAATCAGGAATAGAAGATGATACCACCATTCTACCTAGAAGTTCAAACACTTCCCTAATCCTTGCACTCTCACAAAGCTGTCTGATGAGAATATTCCAAGAATTACAATCAGCTAGGTTTCTTTCGGACATTTCCACAAGTAGATCTTTTGCGATGAGAAGTTTTCCAGTATTGCAGCGACCTTCAAGCAACACATTATAGGCAGAAGTTTCAAGGATATACTTATCTTTCAAGAACTTCAAAGCATCATCTATCTTTCCCAATGTACAGAAGACATTCATTACATCCACAAACATATTAGTAGGTGGTGTCAACCCAGTTTCTATCATGTCTTCTAGAACCTTTATCGAATCATCTAAATATAGGTTCTTGCATAAACACTGTAATAAAACCACATAAATCAGAGAATGCGGCATAAAATTAGAAGCTCTCATCATTTTGAACAACCTGATTCCCTCTGCTGGTTTATTTTCCCCACATAACAAGGGTATTATGCAGGTATAAAAACTCAAATCAAGCTGACAATCAAGTTCGAACATTTCACTTAAAACAACAACAGCTTCATCCGCTCGATCTTTTGCAAAAAGAGCCTGTATGATTATCTCAAATGTTCTACTATTAGGACTACACCCCTTCTTTTTCATTCTCCTATACTGATCCAAAGCCGACTCAATCCGATCAGTCTCCAACAAACCCTCCAACATATAATTCAAAGTCTCAACAGTCGGTAACATCCCTGCCTTCACCATCTCCTTATAAACAAGCACTATGTCTCGAAAATCCCTCTTCTCTTTCACAAGAGCACCCAATACAACATTAAATGTCTCAATTGAGACCCTATATCCACCTGCTTTCATATTCACAAGTACCCTTACTGCCTCACTCAGCCTACCATGCCTAACAAACACATCAATCAATTCCAAAAGAGCTTCTCCAACACCTGGGCATCTATCTTTGACCATATGATGACAAAACCCTTCCATTTCCTTAACATTTCCAGCCAAACCCAGTTTCAGAATCATCTTATAATACGTTTCTGCGGTGTGGATAAACCTTTTTTGGAGCGAAGCCCATTTGAATAGCTTCACTGCCGAGCTCAAATCATCAGTGCTATCCAAAACCCGGACCAAGTTATCAGGAACAAGCTTGTTCCTCAAAGACTGAATATTTTGCTCAAACTCAGATGAATATGGTGGGTTTTGATTGTTTTCTGGGTGAGTTTCAATGGTTTTAGCGCATGAAATTGAAGAAAGGTAAGCACTTGAACAAACCCACATGGGGATTCTCTTGGAAAAAGCTAAAGGCCGGAGCTTTACAGCCATTGCAAGAATTCATGAGCACTTTGCTGTTCTATGGTAGAAAGTTATAATGGCTTAAATGTAATGAGGATGATCACTGACCTGAGAATGAAGAACAAAACAGAAGCGAAAGTGATTTTTGAGCTCCCTACTAAACCAAGCTCTGTAGAATTTGAACCTTCTTGTTTTGCTGTGATGAAGTTCCCAGAGTTTTGTTTCTCAGCGTGGTCTTCAAAATTACAATTATATAATTGACTGATAACCTATTTACTTATTTACTTCAATGACCAAAAGTAATTAAATTTTGACTGCTGCTCTACCGTAAAATAAAAGGCTTTTAAGGAGACGATGAAAAACAAATAAATTTCACGGGTTATAGTTTTAATTTTTAAGTTTAATATATGTAGTTAAAATACACTTATCCCTCCATCTCTTAAAATTGTTCCTTATGTGAGTAAGATTAAGACACATGGTTGCAAATCAAATTTCGTTCACAATAACCTCTCAAAGAAAATGACACATTTCTTCTAACAAAAATCCGTCGGTTAAATCGGAACAGCTCCTACAAGGAGTTACCATGCACAAGTGCACTAATCATTAGTCATCTATTTTTTGCTGACAGTTCCTTCATATATTTCAAAGCAAAACTATAGAAAAGTTTGGTATTGTAGGATGTTCTTCAACGATATGAGGAAGCGTCGGGGTCAGCATATAAACTTTCAAAAAATCTATGTATCTTTTAGTTGTAATGTATCTTACTGAAAACGGGATGATATTGTGTTAGTCTTAGAGGTGAATATTGTTGAGAAGCATGATAGGTATTTGGGCTCATCGATTTAGATTAGCTATTCAAAGGAGGGGCCGTTACAGATTCTTGTGGAAAAGGTTGAGACGAAAACTCAAAGGTGGTGCGGTAAAACCCTAAGCTTTGTTGGGAATTAGATCTCGATCAAAACGACACAATCCATTCAACCTCTGTTATGAGTTGTTTGGAACTCTCTAAGCATTTTTGTCATAAGACGCATCAGCTCATGATTAACTTTTGTATGAGGTGATTAAGGTGAAGAGAAGAAGATCACTGGTTAACATGGTATAAGATTGGCTCACTCTGTTAGTCGATCACTCCTTAATTTATGGATTTTTGTTAGATGAGAAGCTTGCTATTTTATATTCAGAACATTTTCCACAAGGATTCATGTAATATTTCACGGGGTATATGTGCTATGTCTCCTTGTCGTAATCTTTTACCATCAATATTAATAATATAAGTGCGGAGATGAGTGTCTCAATTTGACCGGATTCCAAACATCAGAGCAAGTTCACCCGTAGTCAAGAAATGTCAAGGTCGAAAAGTCAAGGTGTCGACCAGTCAAGTAACTATTCATTGCCACTAGACATGGGTTTCCACCTGTTTTTTTTCTTGAGACCAGTCAAGACTGTTCATTTTCACTGTTCATTGAATGTTTTCTGTTACTGTTCATTTTTATTGTTCATTGAATTTTTTTTAATTTGGTTTGTATTATGTTTATTATGTGCTATGATTTTGAATATAAGGTGTGTGCTTTAATAAGAGGAATTTTCAAATACAACTTTTATTTTATTAAATTGTCGCTTACATAAATGAAAAACTAGGAATAAATACAATACAATTACACAACATGCATAATCACCTAATTATTCAAATCATGATCCTCATCATCTCTAGGAATCTAATTTGTGTTTGAAGGTTCATCACTAGGGTTAGGGTTGGTAGAATCACCTATAGAGAAAGGTGAAAATTGTGGTTGTGTAGGATATCCCCCGGGGTAAGGTGGTTATGGATAGTATCCACTGGGGTAAGGGGGTTGTGGGAATCCACCGGTGAAAGGAGGTGGTAGGAATCCACCGGTGAAGGGAGGTTGTGGGAATCCATCGGGGCAAGGTGGTTGTGGGTATGCACAGGGGTAAGGTGGTTGTGCGTATGCACCGAGGGAAGGTGGTTATGGGTATGCACTGGGGTAAGGAGATTGTGGGTATGCACCACCAAAATTTAGTTGTGGGAATGCACCACCAAAATTTAGTTGCGGATAGTATCCACCCATAGAAGGTGGCGTCTGCTCGCCAAGTTCTTCTTTCTCCGCTATCTTCTTTTGTTTTCTTGACCAATAACGCTTTTTAGTTTGCGTCATTTGACTTGTATCAATCTCCATAATACGCCATTCCCTCTCTTTAATTCGCTTTTCCCTCTGTTGTAATAGGAGTCGCTCTTTTCGCATTTCGATTTGCAATCCGATACATTCTCGTTGATTTTCCTCTTGGAGACTTTGAGCGAATTCCTCATCGAGTTTTTTCTTGCCCGCAGTTGCCTCTATTTGGTTGTTCGATATACTCTCGAGTGTGCTTAACAAAGGTCTTTGATCTTTCGCTGCCTTCTTTCCTTTCCGAACTGCTTCTTTCGCAGCCTTCCTTCCTTGAGGCCTCACATTAGGATCTGCAATTTCACCTGCAATTACCTCATCTATATCCGTGTCCAAGTTGATAGGAGAATTTTCAGCAATTGGTTGTCTGTGCGTATGTTGACTTCCTTCATTTGATGTTCCTCCGGATGTATGGGTAGGGATGTCTTCAAATTGTGCAAAGCCCTCCACAACAGCGTAACTATTAAAACTCTGAAACATGTGTCTTTTGGTCCTCCCTTTTTTCTTCATCCAGTTATGCCACAATTTATGTGCTTCATCTTGCTACGTAATTAAAAAAAAGGCTAATTATTGTTTAGTACCCTGTAGTTTGGGTCCAACATCAATTCAGTCCCTCGACTTTCAATTTCATCAAAAACACCCTCACACTATCATTTCTCGTCCAATAGGTCCATCCGTTATGATTCCGTCAATTTCAGCCGTTTAGCTGCTGACGTGGCGATCCAACTCAGCACCGGTGAGGCCCACATGGAAGTAAAATGCCCAAAGTGACCCTGACTCTATTCTAACCCATCGCCATAACCAACCACCGATTCTCTATCTCCTTCCATTTCTCTAATGCCAAACTCCCGCTTTTCTCCACTCAAATCAGCCTCCGTTAATGGCTACGCGGAGAAGGAATACGAAAAGGAAAACCATAAAGCTGACAAAATCGAGGTCGAGCTATTTGAGCAGCTCTATGAGACTGTTCGGTTTTCTCTTATCAATTTTGGCCCGCGGAGATTGGTGGAACTTCTCCAATGACGCCGAAATTAGAATCTTCGTGAAGCCAGTCTGACTCGAAATCTGACTGTGATGGCTTGCCAGGATGGCACCGGAGCTAGACTACGGTAAATTAGGGTCGGAGAAATCGAGGTGGTTGCGGTGAGGAGGGTGAGAAGAAATATGGCAGAGAGAGAGAAGTAGGAAGCCATAGATTTGGGGAATCGGATTATAACGAATCCAATTGGGTTCATTCGTTCATTGAACTTAGCCTGCGACAAGTCAAGGCTAGCCACCACATCTTCTGGAGACGCTAGGAATTGTGCTCAAGCACCATCACCGCCGTCAGCTAATCAACACTCTTTGGGTTTGGGCTCACTAACCAAAGCTTTAATTAAATTACCGAGAAATGGTGAAAATTGTAGATAGATAGATTGATTGATTGGTTTTAGTTCTAGCCCAGAAGAAGATCTTTGTGCTGGAGGTGAGTGATTCTAGACTCTGTTGAATTTTGGTTTTCTGTTTGTATATTGTGATGCAATTTGGGTTTGAATTGTTGGGAATTCCGCTTTGTTTCGATCAATGATAGATGGGTCTATTGATCGAAAGGGTTTCAATTTGTTTTTTATATTTGTTTGCAATTTTGAGCAATTGGGATTGTGATTGAGGTTGGATCTGATCGTGTAATTTTGGCCATTTTTTTGTTTTACTGAATTTGGGTTTGATTGCGACTTTTGTGAATGATAAGAATTATTGGTTTCGTTTTTGCATGGAGTTCTTATATTTGTTGATCTGAGGTGGGAAGCCACGGATTTGGGGCTGTAATCTGAGTTAGAATAGAGACAGGGTCATTTTTGCATGGAGTTCTTATCTTTGTTGGAGAGAGAGAAGTGAGAAGCCACGGTGGTTGGTTCTGGCTAGGCCTGCCACTCGGTCGGTTCGAATCGGTTATGGGTATTACCAACTTCAAAACCAAAGCTTTCGGTTTTGAAATTGACTTACCAATTACCAACCAAAACTTTCGGTTATTAATTATTTTTACCAAATTCGGTATTTCGGTTTTCGGTATTACCAAACTTTACAACAAATATATTTTCAAAATATAAATTAGAATCAAACAATACGACTTTACCGAAACTGAATAACACTCTTATATCTAGAGTCTCATAACTGACATATACAAAAGATATTGTCCTTAAATACATAGCTAGAGATCTTTTTGCAACTCTACTTTCCAAAATACAAAAGGATCAGCTTCTGCTGCTGAAATGAGGATGCTAAGTTCTTTCTAAATATGAGCATCCCTAGTTCCTTCTGATATAAACAAAAGCTACCTCCAAGGTACAAAAATGCTAATTTAGTCTTCTATATAGAATTAAAAATGCTAATTTATGCTAATTTCCTACGTTGATTGGATTTGATGATTAAATATTTTAAACATACAGTTAAAAATTTGATCATTTTTGTTCTCATTTCGACTTCAATCCATATGATCACTAACAATAGTCGTTTTTGTCCATATAGTTATTAATTAGAGTTCTTAAAGGGTAACCACACTGAAACAAGATTTTGAGTTGCAACTTTTCACATTGGTAGATGGAGCTCGTCTATATGAGCGGATGAGCCTGTGGTTTCAAAGGGCACAAAAATCGGATTTGAGAAAGAATTATTAAGGCCAAATTTGCGAAAAGGATATTTTGGAGCTCGTCTATACGACGACAATCGAGACCGATTATTTCATATCATGTCTATTACTATGCTATGAATACGTGGATGAAGTCAGATTTACCATCAGACTTTTTTTATTTATCAGCTCGCACGAAATGTTTATATGTCTACTAGTGTTGTCTGCCATATTCATCGGTTATGTAGAAATGTATACCTATCAAAACCAACAAGTGAAAAAAAATCAATACATTGGATAACCTACTGGTGGATATAAAGAATGGGATAAGATACGCCTATGGTAAAAATATAAGCCGATTTCATCTTCGTATTAACCTCGATCCACATGGTCAATTGTAATGGCGTTACTACTTTTACAACTAAAATACCAGTAGTCAATCTATCACAAATCCTACCAAGGATAAGGTTCACCCCTACCCTCTCATGGGATCAATATACGTTTACCTGGGTAGAAAATTTGGGGGAGAAAAATCATTGCAGTTTTGTTACCCTTAGAAACACAGTAACTTAAAATGATATAAACATCCAAATCAATTAAAAATATAAATAAAATGTATACGATTTAATTTCAATTAACTAAAAAATTAAAAATCTTATTAAGAAATGTAGTTTATTAAAATTAAAACTGACAAATTAAATAAATCATATGATAGCAAAATATCACAAAACAGATAATAATCTTTCATTATAAAACTAAATACATACTTTATCAAATTAAATATATTGATATCATATTCATACATATTAAAATAAATGACTACATAATTATATATATATATATATATATATATAACCCTAGAATTTCGGTAAATTCGGTATTTACCAAAACCAAACCAACTTTTTCGGTATTTTTCGATTTCGGTTATTTCGATTTCGGTTACCAAGATTCGGTTTACCAAACCTCAAATATTCGGTCGGTATTCGGTCGGTTCGGTATTTACCAAACCAAATGGCAGCCCTAGTTCTGGCGGTAGGTTAGAATAGAGTCAGGGTCACTTTGGGCATTTTACTTCCATGTGGGCCCCACCTGTGCTGAGTTGGATCGCCACGTCAGCAGCTAAACGGCTGAAATTGAAGGAATCATAACGGATGGACCTATTGGACGAGAAATGATAGTGTGGGAGTGTTTTTGATGAAATTGAAAGTCGAGGGACTGAATTGATATTGGACCTAAACCATAGGGTACTAAACAGTAATTAGCCCTTAAAAAAATTAATAAAAAATGCAATTAGTACAAATATAAACACTATTATGAAGGGTCATCTATTATAAATGTCATTATTTTAATAAGAAGGTATCTCACTGTTTTACAATAAAAATCAATTAGTAAAAATATAAACATCCTTGTAATTACATCATTATTTATCATCTAATTATTTTAATTGTAACGAAAAGCAATTACTACAATTAAAACGATATTATAATTACTACATTATTTATCATATAACATTTTACTATAATATATCAACAAATTAAATGATTTATCAACAAATACATACTTCATCAACCGCATTCGAACCGCTCTTGTACCAATTTTTTGCTTGCCTTAATGCACAATGCCACTCAAAGAGTTCAACCTTCAAAATTTTCCACCTTCCCTGCAAAGATTAGGCTGATCGGCTCTTGGGCCAATTTGTGTCAAAGTGTCACTTCACGCGCCTCCATAAGTAGTTTTTTTTTTCTTTTCTGATTTGTGCCCACAGCCAGATTTTGGCTAACAGCTTTTCAAGATTTGCACAATTGAACATCTTCCTCATCCGTCCATCTCCTTTTCTCTTCGGTATTATCATCTTCACGTTGATCTCTCACGTGTCCGGCCACTGGACCTGTGTTTCCCCTTTGTTCAGTCATATTGGATATAAACAAATTTGGATGATGAGAGCTTTATGAAGAGGAGGAAGGTGTAAATATGAAATCTAATTTTTTGGGTGTGAGATGTTACAAAAATTATAGGTATTTATAGAGAAATTTTTACAATTTTTTACATTTTTTTTGTTACCGTTTCTAACCGTTAAAACCCAATAAATATATATTTGGATTAATTTCAGTTTACGTACTTGAACTTTTGGTCAATATTCATGTTAGTCTCTATTCTTCTAATTTCATCAAGATCACCCCTGAACTCCCAATTTTCATTAGCCGTGTCCAATTTCTTGAGCTCTGTCCAAATCGGACGTTAAATCTGACGTTTAGGGCCCACAATCAGGGCTAACATGGTCATTTCGTGAAAAAAAAAATCAGAACAAAAAATTCCCACTTCTACGGATAATACGACGTCGTTTGGCCTCTGCTCGCCTTCGTCTCTCTCTCTCTGTTCAACCCATTTGTCTGGTACATTGAATTCAATACCCAGAGAAAAGAACCATTATTCAACCCATTTTAACAAACTACAGATCTATCAAATTTAATAGATTTCCAGGATTTTCTCCTAGTTTCGCTCTAACATCACCGACATGAATATCCAAAACCAATATGTGCTTTTTCTACTGTAGCTCAAAACTTGAAGCTCATACCAATTTTTAGAGAGAGAGAGAGAGAGAGAGCTGGAAAGGTGTACTTACTTGAGAAGATAAGTGGGAAATTTGACCACTGCTAGAAGATCCAACTAATACCCAGTGGTTATATTACTACACCGGAAAACCACTCGTTTCTTGTTCACCAAATTTCTACTCCCTTCACCTGGTTTTCCAGCCAAAACCCCAACCCCAGATGGCTAAAACTGGTTTCGTCCCATTTTTGGGTGGCCTAAACCCAGGAGTCGAGGAGTTCAGGCCCAGAAACACAAAATCGATACCCCTTTTCAGCCCACTACCATCGCCTACCACACTAAGTTTACTATCCCTACCCTGGTGCACGCTCATCCGTCCGCCTCCTGTCGCGGGGCCCACTCGGGCGGTGCTGCTGAGGTTGGTACCGTGTGACGTCAGCGAGGTGACGATTCAGAGGGAGTTGGTGGCGTTCGAGCAGGTGAGGTGGGTCCAGATGGAGAGGTCCTGCGACGGGATCGTGACAGTCCATTTTTACGATCTCAGGCAAGTAGAGAAGGCCTTGGCGGAGAAGAGGTGGCCAAGGTGTGTTATTGTGTTTGGGTATGCGGTTAATCATGGATTTGGGAGTGTGAATTTGGAGAGGTGGAGGAATTTTGTGGGGGAGATTGGCTCTAGATAAAATTAAATTGGAATATGGAGAGTAAAAAGCGGAAAAAAAATGAAGAGCAGAGAAGAACGAAGAAAGAAGAAGAAAAGAGGCGTGGCTGAGGAATTTTGGTTTTTTTTTTTTTTTTTCACGAAATGACTATTTTAGCCCTGATAGTGGGCCCTAAACGTCAGATTTAACGTCCACAGAGCTCAAGAAATTGGACATGGCTGATGAAAATTGGGAGTTCAAGGGTGATCTTAATGAAATTAGAAGAATAGAGACTAACATGAATATTGACCTAAAGTTCAAGTAGGTAAACTGAAATTAATCCTATATATTTCAAGGCAACCGTCGGATCCTCAAATTCAATTGAAATCAATGGCCCAGATTAAAGGACCGTTACTTTCAAAATTTATGTTTACCCAACAGCTCCTCTGCACGTGTCACATCCCCGTCCAACTCTCTGTCGCTACGCGACAAAAAACAAACCTTCACGTGCTGCGGCGCTTTCTGCTTGGTCCGTGTCTTCCACGCTCCCCTCCTCCGCGTCTCTCTCTGGGCTTCATTGGCTTATGTCAGCCACGTGTGGAGCTCGGGCTGAGCTAGCAGCCGGGCAGACTGGGTCAGGAAAATAGTCACAAGCGCCCTTTTTTTGGACTGGGTCATGCAAAGCCAAAGCTTGGCTGGTCAAGCTTGGTCCGGTGGAAGCAAATTTTTCCTTCTAGCCGGTCAACACATCATCAAAATGACATGGCAGCCAGTCAAAACGAGACCGGTGGACTTGCTCTCAGAGGCTTAGCTAGAATTTAATCTCAGACGGAGCATTGAGAAATACCATAAAAATTAAAAAGTTATATTGGGTTGCCATTGATTATCCAACCCAAAACCAAGGACGTGTTATATTTGTAAACTAAGTTTAATTTTACTTGATGTGACATGAACTCGAACCTGGAATCCACCAGGTGCAGTCTGGTTCAAGATTCACGTTACTTGAGACATTTGTTGAGGGTGAGGAGAATGCTCTCAATGAGGTACAACCAACTCCTATTGTTTCTCTCGATGCTAAAGACAATCCTGAACCTGCAGTGGTGCGTGTATGGAAACAAGTTCAAAAGAAAGCAAATATGATCACTGCAAACATTGGCAAGCCTTCCGGATCTCAGAAAAAGCCTCTCAAAGACATAACTAATGGAAAGTCTAGTTTGAGACCATCTGTTCCCAAATTCAACCTGGGAAAAAATTCTACTCAATCTTCTGGAAAACACATTGTGACAACTTTAGCACAGAAGTCTAAAGCCACCTCTCAGCCTATATCCATTGATAAAAACCAGTCTTCAGTTTCTTCCAGCTCAGTTCAAGATTCACATCCTCCTTCCAATTTCTCTGCCAAATTTGGGAATTGCCCTCCTGAGAGCTGTACAAATTTGGAGTCAACTTGCACTGAAATATATCCGACTAATGATGGTTCTACTAGCAATGGCCAGGTGTGTTCTGTCCTTGCTTCAGATAACTTGAACAACATGATATCTACTGTCTCTGGTGAGAATACTAACCTATCCTCTAATGTGGAGGATATGGTTGATAATTGATTTTGGGTCTCAACCCTCTTATTACCTGCTTTCCAATGATTAAAGTTCTCTTTTGGAATTCTAGAGGTGCAGGAAGTGAGAAATTTAGATCTGACATTGCAGATCTTGTTAAATTACACTCAATTGATATTTTGGCTGTTTGTGAACCCCGTGTCCAATTTTCTAAAGCCAAAGATTCTCTCTTATCTCTTGGATTCACTGATTATATCATTGTTGAAGCCAATGGATTTTCTGGTGGTATTTGGCTCTTTTGGAAATCTAATCTCTTGAAGGTCCATTTTGTGGATAAAAATTGTCAATCAATAACAGTTAGAGTGACTCTCCCTGGGGGTATCACTTGGATGCTTACTGTGCTTTATGCTAGTCCTACTAACTCTGTTAGAAGCAGCCTATGGAATTATTTTGATCACCTGGTTTCAACACATCAGTTGCCTTGGATTTTTATTGGTGATTATAATGAGCTTTATTCCTCTGCTGACAAAAACTTTGGCTCTACCCGTGGAAGAATTAGAGGGCTTAAGCAATGGGTTGATCATAATGCTTTAATTGATATGGGATTTATTGGGTCCAAATTTACTTGGTCTAATAACAGAATTAAAGAAAGACTTGACAGAGCTTTTTGCACCTGTGATTGGAGATCTTACTTTCCTGAAGCTTTTATTAGACATTTGGCTAAAATGAAATCTGATCATTGTCCTATTCTTTTACAGCTTCATTCTAATAATTCTGTGAATAGAGCTGCTATCCCCTTCAGATTTCAGGCTATGTGGATGACACATAATGATTTTGCCCCTTATGTTGATAATACCTGGAAAAACTCCCATGGTTCTTTTGTTGAAAAAACTCAAGCACTATCACATGCTCTCCTGGACTGGAATCACAATACTTTTGGCAATGTCTTCAAAAAAAGAGACAATTGCTTGCCCGCATTGGTGGAATCCAGAAAGCTACTGACAGGTATAACAATCCCTTTCTTCTCAAACTTGAAGCTAAGCTTTTGATTGAGTATGAAACTTTGAGAGATCAGGAAAATCTTCTTTGGAAACAAAAATCGAGAAACAATTGGTTACAAGGAGGTGATAGAAATACCAAATTTTTTCACTTGAGTACTCTTGTGAGAAGGCGGAGAAATAAAATTGAGGGATTATTTGATGAAAATGGGGTTTGGCAAACTGAAACAGATTCTTTAAAGAATATTGCTGTTGCTTTCTTTCAAAAGCTTTTCTCCAGCTCCATCACATATGATTCTAGTTTTGTTATTCCTTGGCTTTTTCCCCCTCTTGAGTCTGATGAGCTGAATGATTTATGTCTTCCAATCAATATGTGTGAGGTTAAAACTGCCATGTTCTCAATTGGAGGACTCAAAGCTCCTGGCTTTGATGGTTTTCCTGCTGCTTTCTACCAAACTTTCTGGAATCTTTATGCTGCAGAAGTCTTTTCAATTGTGCGGAACGCCTTTAATGCTGGTGAAGTCCCTTGTGGTCTGAACCACACAATTATCTGTTTAGTTCCTAAAGTGAGTGGACCCCAAAGTATGATGCAATTCAGACCTATCAGCTTGTGCAACACTGTTTACAAGGTAGTCTCGAAAATCATTGTGGCAAGAATTCGACCCTACATGCAAAAGCTAGTCAGCCCCAATCAGGTCAGCTATGTCCCTGGTAGGCAGATTTCTGATAATATAATGATTGCTCAGGAAGTTCTTTTTAAATTCAAAAAATCTGCTGGCAAGAAAGGTTTTTTTGCTTGGAAAGTAGATTTATCTAAAGCATATGACCGTCTCAACTGGCAGTTCATTGAGTCTGTTTTATATGAATCCCTTCTTCCTCAGTCACTCGTGAAGCTTATTATGAGTTGTATTACCTCTACAAGCTTCCAGATTTGTCTTAATGGTGAACTTACTCAATCTTTTAACGCTCAACAAGGAATAAGACAAGGTGATCCCCTCTCACCCTATATCTTTGTTCTTTGCATGGAGAAATTGTCCCATTTAATTCAATCTACTGTTGATATTGGTGCTTGGAAAGCGGTAAGAGCGTCTCAATCAGGTCCCAAAATATCTCATCTCTTCTTTGCTGATGATCTTATGTTATTCTCTGAAGCAACCTCTGATCAAGCCTGTATTATTAAGCAATGTCTTGATACTTTTTGCTCTCTCTCTGGACAAGCTGTCAGTTATGAGAAGTCTCTCATTTTCTGCTCTCCTAACACTAGCAATGAGATTGCCGCTGATATCAGCTCCACTTGTGGCTCCCCTCTTACCACCGATCTGGGAAAATACTTGGGTATGCCTCTAATTCACTCTCGTATTACAAAGTCTACTTATGCTAGCATCTTAGATAAAGTTCAGAATCGTTTGGCTGGTTGGAAATGCAAAGTATTAAGTCTAGCTGGCAGATTGACTTTAATTCATTCAGTTACTGCTACTATTCCTAATTATGCTATGCAGACTACTAGATTGCCCATGTATATTTGTGATGATTTGGACAAAATTAATAGGAATTTCTTATGGGGAGATACTGAAAATAAAAAAAAAATTCATTTGGTGAACTGGGATACAGTTTGCTTGCCCAAGAACCTTGGTGGTTTAGGAATAAAAAAATCTTCTGACATGAATCAATCTATGCTTGCTAAGACTGGGTGGAGGTTATTTCAAAATGACTCTGGCTTGTGGGCTTCAATTTATAGAGAAAAGTATTTGAAACGTGGCTGGTTGTTCGACCAAAACTACCAGCAAACTAAAGACTGCTCTAGTACTTGGAGAAGTGTTCTTAATGGTGTCAATCTCTTGAAAAAAGGTCTTATATGGAGGGTTGGTGATGGTAGGAAAATCAAGTTTTGGACTGATGTGTGGTTCCCTCCTACTGCACTTATCAATTATGCTCTGCCTGATTCTATTATTAATATTGAGGATACTGTCTGTAGCTTTTGGAATGATAATGGTTGGGACTTGAATTTACTTTCTGATTGTATTCCTACTGGTATTACTGATCAAATTCTGCGAATCCCTCCTGGTTTTGATGGTTGTGGAGATGATACTCAAATCTGGGGAGGCACTTCCAATGGTTCTTTTTCTGTCAAGTCAGCTTACAATATCTTCTTTGAGGATTATGAGCAAATGCACTCTCCTTGGAAATTTATTTGGAAAATGCAAGTTCCCCCAAAGCTCAAGACTTTCCTGTGGGTTCTCTGTCATGGTAAACTTCTCACCAATGCTCACAGAGTCAAAAGGAATCTCACTGATGATGATACTTGCCCTATATGCCGCTGCAATAGTGAATCCCTCTCTCATCTTTTCAAAGATTGTCCTGCTGCTCTTAATGTGTGGAATTCCTTCACCTTACCTCAACCTGTTAAATTTACTTTCTCCATGAGTTGGGAAGGTTGGTTACAAGCTAATCTCTTCTGCAAAGCCAAATGCAATGCTGGAAATCCTTGGTGTTCTACTTTTGCTTTCATATGTTGGTTCATCTGGAAATGGAGAAACAAGCATATTTTTGAAGCTCATTTTCAAATTCCAAATCATCCAGGTATGGTCATTAATGCTGCTATCTTTGAATGGAGCAATGCTCAGCTGAAATCTGATTTAAACAAAACTTATTGTCTTAACCTTCTGAATTGGATGAAACCTCCTCATGGATACCATAAGCTCAACATTGATGGTAGTAGAAATGGACATTTTGGAAAAATTGGTGCTGGAGGGGTTATCAGATGTTCTAATGGTTTATGGATCAAGGGTTTTCAGATAAACTTAGGCATTGGTGAAGTTTTAGATGCTGAATCTTGGGGTCTGTTTTATGGTCTTCAACAAGCTCTTAAATGTCATATCACTCATATTGAAGTAGAAACGGATTCTGCAATTTTAGCGAAATTGATCTCTCAATCTGATGTTGCTCTTCATCCCATGGGCTCTCTTATCCGTTGCTGCAAAAATTTGATTAGAGGCTTTCTTTGCTTTTCCCTAAAGCACATTTACAGAGAAAGCAATATGGTAGCAGACTGCCTTGCCAAGGAGAGCATCAACCATGACTATGGGATAATTGAGTTTGATGGTCCTCCCATTCATGCATCTTCTGCTTATATTGATGATCTTGTTGGTGTGACCCGGCAAAGAAGAATCCCTATTAGGCCTAATGATAGGCCAAGCTAGCTATTTTCTTTTTTAGTTTGTTCCTTTGCTTCCGGGTCTTTTGACCCCTTACTTACCAAAAAAAAAAAAAAAAGTGGCTTCGTCCTCGTTCATATTTTAAAAAATTTGTCGATTAAAGTTTGTCATAATTTTTTTTTGAAGAAATACATACAAATCGACAAATTTTGTCACCTCTTGATTTTTGTGCCATATTTTGCGAACGAGAACGTCGTCGGCAAAAGCCGGTCATAAGAAAGACAAAAAAAGACAGATATACCAACGAAATTTTGTTGGCAATAACCTATAAAAAAAAAATAAAAAGACAAAGTAGATATTTGTACTCTCTCCCTCTGCGATTATTCAACAAGAAACCCCCTTCTCGTACCAATCTGTATACAAATGTAGCCTATTCACTGCTTGAAGCAGTCTGCTTCTGCTACAGGAAGACGGCGCTGCTTTTGTTTTTAGCATCACGTCCGTTGGTCTCGTGAAGCGTCTTATATTCATGATATATACATACGCGTGCATCTTGCATCTTGCATCGTGGCGTCGAAAAGGTAGTGTGCGTCATGCACTTGTTTGGTGTGAAGCTGTATGAACCAGAAGGTTCCTGCATGTCATGCCATGAAGTTGTGCTTTGTTTCTGCTAGCTTGAGCCTTGAGCAGCTGTCACTTGTCAGTTTCCTTCTATTGCAAGATATATTTACGTGCACGATCGACGATAAGTAGCAGCTCTTGATTTTTTTCAGGTAAAGAGAGCCCCCATAACAACCGCCAGTGATATCAGAGGATCACAAAAGTACGGTATTCACCTTCCACCGGTCACGTACCCTTATTTATGCCCTACAATCGAGCAACAATTAAGAAATATGTAACAATCAATAAACAGAGTTGGCGAACCAATTTGTTGAGTCTATTTTATCTTATTTTCATTGGTATTATTTAGTAATAGTACCATACCACTCAAAGATCACACTATATTGCTAATGTTTTTGTTAATTGTTTTAAGATGATCCATAATAGTTAAAATTGAAGGTGGTCAACTAAATTAACTGGTAAGAATATATTAAGGTTTAAACTTTAAAAGTTTAGTTTCAATGAAAATTTCAGTACGTTATTTATAACTTTATATGAAAAATTTAATGACAATTTCAGGTGTTAATGAAAATTTCGATACATTTTGGTCAAGATTAATGCTAAAAATTTAATTTTGAAAATATTTTAAATATTGCTCAAATATCTAAGATTAAATTGCAAAAATTTCAACAAAAACTTCGGTAATTCCAAAAGAATTTGAAGAGTATATACTACATTTCCACACATGATAAAAATTCTTGAAATCTAGAAAAAATGCAAAATTTTTCTAACAACTGGTCAACATTAAAGAAAAAAAAAAAAAAGGAGAAATTATTGGAAACAGATGTGAGGATTGAGGAACCCTGGCACATCATTTTGAAAATGATGGTCCAAATAGGTGGGAATCCCCCATTGGCTTGAGCCAAAATTTGGATTTGCCGCGCGTTGGGTCAAACATAAACCCACGAGGACCAACCGCTGGCTTCGGCAATCGTCACATGCATGAACCCGAGGCTCGGGGTCGTCCGAACCAGAGGCACGGCAACTAATCCGCCTCCGTCTCGGCCTGGATAAGACAAAAAATCCTAATAATTAAGTAAACAAAATCTCTCATCAATGACCCTAATTTCCCGGCCCCATTGGCTCTTACTCGTCTTCCATTCTCAGCCGTCGGATGAGTGAATCGTCACCGTTGGTCTGAGACAATTTAAACCATTCTAGTGCTGTCCGGCCAAAACAGAGTGTTCATTTCAGCGGTCTCTGTCCTGGTGTGTAGGTCATTTTGGTAAGAAGACAGAGATTCCCAACTGGGATTGGCTCACAAGCTCTGTTTTCAAACTGGGTCTCACTCCAAACCTGGTAATTTTCTCTCTCTAACTCTCTCTCTCTCTCTCTCTCTCTCTCTCTCTCTCTCTCTCTCTTGCTCTGTTCTTTGATTCAAATTGGAGTTTTTGCTGGTGAGAGTTGCAAATTTGCTCTGAGGATTGGATCTGGTTTTGGGGTGTTTTGAACTTCTGGGAAGGTCTAGTTGCATGTGGGGGTTAGGAAATGCCTAATGTTTTATTTATTAAATTAAAAGTTTAGGACTTTTTTCATGGTTATAGTCCATGCATGATTCTGGAAATATAATATATTGGGTCAATCAAAGCTCATTGTGGCTTAGAATGGTGGTTTATTGGATTTTTATTTTATTTTGTTTGTTTATTTAGTGTTTAAGGAAAATTAAAGATGCCATCTTTATTTCAAAGTTTGAGTCTTTGAGACTTTTCAGTTCAGATTTGGTTTAATTCATAGACCCCGTTGATGCCTCTCTCTCCCTCTCTCTCTCCTCCTCAGTTTCCACTATAATTTATTTGTTGAGGTCGACACAAGTTTCGGAAGATTATTTCTCTCTAGCTTTCTCTCTCCTCATAACAGTTGGTTTGACGGGGAGAGGAGGGAAGTGTATTATTTGCGTGTTAAATTAAATTAGTGAAACTTTCTTGGAGAAAATGATGTTGGTAAGCATCAATTATTCATTTTCTGAAGCTAAATCCGTCAACTATTTATAGTAGTCTTAAAGTCACAGTTCTTTTTAGTAATCATTTTTCTTTAAAACTTCATTTTCTTGGAGGCCATACAAAATTTAATGCACAGCTACCGCTTTCACATGCAGCAGCAATGGAGAGATAATGGCTTAAACCACGGAAGTTTGGCCCAATTCGGCTTTATTTACTGTATTGAAGCAGCAAGGAATTGGTTCAGTCTGTGTGATTTGCTGTAATTTATGATGTCAGTCTCGGAGAAATCTCGGCCGAGCTCGTCTGCTTCTTCTTCATCTTCAGTTTCAGTCAATGAATTTGATCCATTGCTGAAAGATTTGAATGAGAAGAAGCAGAGCTTTCGCCGGAACGTGGTGTCGTTGGCGTCGGAGCTGAAGCAGGTTCGGAGCCGCTTAGCTTCTCAAGAGCAATCATATGTTAGAGAAACTCTCACAAGACAGGCATGCGTTTTGGTGATTTTGAGATCTTTTCGAATCTTGAAATCAATCATATCTCAAATTGGGTCTTTTTGTTTGTTGGGTTTGTTTATAAAGTGTTAAGTGATTTGGGACTTTTGTACAGGAAGTAGAGACAAAAGCTAAAAACATGGAAGAGGAGATTGGTAGATTGCAGAAGAGATTGGAACAAAGAAATGTGCAGCTTGAGGATTCCACATCTAAAACTGAAAAGGTGCCGACTCTCATATCCCAGTTCTTTATAATTTTTCATTAACTTTTTAATTTGGGTTTAGATCCTTTATACTTGAACATGATTCAGTAATTATGGTTACTAGCTTTTCTTGTTTGAGTTGATCTAGTTTATTATTTGTTTTCTACTGCAATCTTGATGTTTTGAAATGATCAAATGAGCCGCACATTTCATACACATCATTGAGGATGCCTTTTGACCCTGTCTACTTTGTTTTTGGTGGAGCCCATAAGAGGAAGGGTGTCCAAGTCTTTTATGATTTTTTTATAGTTGTTTGCTTTTCTTGTAGCTGACAATTCAAGTAATTTTGTTTGTTATGCCAAGGTATTGGAGGGAAGAGTTAGATATGGCCCAACTAAAGTTTGGAACTTTTGGCAATAGTACTAAACAAAACTTGTTAGGTTTTTAGGAGCTATCAATTTTGAGGTTTCCTAACCATCTTTCCAATACAAGTTTGCACTTTTTTTCTCTTATTAGTGATGCTGTGGTTTGATAAATCCCAAATCAGAAACCAATGTCTTAAACAATTTTATCCCCCCTAATCCTTTATACGTTTTAAATGCACCAAATGTTAATGAGTTTCGTATTAAAAGAAGTCAAACTTAAAAGTCCCAGTTTGCATATCACACCACATTACAGAACGTAGCCTGCATACAAGGATTGAAAATGTCTTGAAAAATGAGGAAATGATCTATTTTCTTTTTCAAGTCTTTGCATATTGGCATATGTAGGGGGACACATAGTTGTATTAATATACACACCAACATAGGCATATAACTGTTGTCTATTCCTTTTCTGCTATTCTCTTGTATTTGAAATTTATAAGTTTGCTTGTTCTTTCATTGTTCTGGTGGTGTTGTTATGCCCTATCATTTTTTGCTCTTAGGGGTTAAAAGTTAGGATGTGAAGTCTAGAGGCCACCTTGCCCTTTGATTTTACCCTTTTCTTTTATATCTCCGTAACCTTTTTTCCCTCTTAAAAATCTCTCAGACTTCCTTCCAATTTATGACTAAATTGCAAGACTTTTTTAGGGTTTTAGCCAAACATGAGTACTGAAAAATACCATTCTGACATGTGCAGAAGGTAAAGAACTCAAGTAAATTGGAGAGTTGAAAGCACAGTTATTGAACAAAGTGAAAGATAGCTACTGTATTTAGAAGCTTATTTTGCGTCTATGGGATTTTCTGAATTTTCTAGCTGCATAAAGCTTGCAGCCTCTGCTCAAAGAGATTTGGCATTTAAAGGCGTATTATGCAGATTAATTTGTTTACACAGATGAATCTGCAACCGATACCTGAGGGATGTGATTGTATTTTTGAGGATATCCTCTGTCTGTTGTATCTAAACGATTCAATAAGTCGCAAATTAATTGATTGCAGATCATAGTTTTTGACTCTTTAATAGTTGGGGCTGTGAACCTTACTGGTTTACAAAGTTCCTGATTATAATTTTTACAATTGAATGCAGTGCCTCACAGAGTTGGATGGTCTGAGATCACAACTTGCAGCCACTCAAGCAACTGCAGATACTAGTGCTGCATCAGCTCAATCGGCACAGCTCCAATGTCTAGCACTTGTAAAGGAAATAGATCAAAAGAATTGTTCCTTGAAAGAGCAAGATGAACGTATAATTAGGCTAGGAGAGCAATTAGACACACTACAGAAGGATCTTCAGGCAAGAGAGTCTTCGCAAAAGCAACTGAAAGATGATGTTCTGAGAATTGAGCAGGACATTATGCAGGCTGTTGCACAAGCGGGGGTGAACAAGGATTGTGAGCTGAGGAAAATATTAGATGAAGTTTCTCCAAAGAATATTGAGAGGCTTAATAATCTTTTAGTTATAAAGGATGAAGAAATAGGAAAACTGAAAGATGAAATCAGGATAATGTCCGCTCACTGGACGCTCAAAACTAAGGAGTTAGAAGCACAGGTAACTGCATCTGTTTTCGTTATCACCTATTTCACTAGTACTTTGTTTACTTCTTCTGTTTCCCCCATAAGATCTTTATTAAAAGTTTTGACAATGAGCTTCAACCTGTTTTTTTGGAACAGTTGGAGAGACAACGGCGAGCTGATCAGGAACTGAAAAAGAGGGTATTGAAATTGGAGTTCTGCCTTCAGGAAGCTCGAGCTCAAACAAGAAAGCTTCAAAGGGTAACCAATAGTTTCTTTATTGAGTTTTTTGTTCTTCTCAACTACAAATAAGATTTCACTTGCCTGATTTTATTGAGTTTGCATTTTGACTGAAACCTAGTGCATGCAAATGGTCAAGCTTTATGCCCTTGTATATTTAGTTGCTTCTATATATTTATTAAATCTAGACTATTATTCACCGTGACAGATGGGGGAGCGAAGAGACAAAGCTCTGAAAGAGCTCAGAGACCAGTTACAACAACAGGGTGCAAGTGGAGCTTCATCTGCCGAAAGACCAAACTTTTGGGAAACCTCTGGTTTCAAAATCGTGGTTTCCATGTCGATGTTCGTCTTGGTTGTCTTCTCAAAGCGATGAAATAGTTGCTGTATAACTGCTCTGTATAAAAAGTATGAAACTTTAGTTTTAGTCGAGGAATTAGGAATAGCTGCAGAGGGCATTTTGCTTGTAGAACTGCAAATGCATATCGTAGAGCTTCTCCTTATGTATGATCAGTAGCAGGGACTCATTTTTTTCTCCCGTTGAACCACATTGTTAGTGTATGTATGGATATTGAATCTGTGTATGGCATTGTGGCCTCTACATTGAACTCTGCATTATAGTAGCAAGTTTCATATTGATAGATGATTAGCGCTGCATCACTATTGACTCTGATATATTTGGTGTAAAAGGAATATAAAGAAAAAAAAAGGAATAAAAGGTAATCCATATTCTCCAAAAAAAAGAAAAAGAAAAAGAAGAGTGGATCATTCACGCTACTTGATTTGAGTGTAGGTTATTGGTTATTGTTCTTTGATTGATTCCTCGAGTCTATAAGCTTAGCAACCGGATAACCCATGTCCCATTCTTGTGATGGTGGAATGTGCTTTTTGAGTGCACGCTAAGTGTACTTAGAACTGCCCTAGTGACGCTAGTAATAGTGATTATCCATCACCTCTATCATTCTCGTTGATTCCTACATTGCATAATGTACACACTTCAGCTTATTGAATTTGATTTTCTCCTTGTTGGTTCTAACGTGTTGTTCTTACCTTCCTTCAAGCACAGAGAAACATTAGCACGGGTCCTCCACATTCTTCAGGAGTATCATCTTTCCTGAGTCCATTTTTCTTTGTGAACATCTCATCCATGTCCTGAGATGGATGACATGTTTAGAAAGACGTAGGAGCAAGGTACCAAGGAGCTTATGAGGGTATATCTTGGGTGAGCATGCTTTTGCTTATGGATATCATCGGCGTGTACTTTGGAAGGTGAAGAACTGTCACAAATTGGAGCCTCAGAGGGATGCTGTTGATTGAAAAAAAAAAAATGTAAGTCAACTGCATTGTGCAATGAATTGAGATACTTGTGATTAGAAATTTGCATCATTGTTTTTTTCTTTTTTCCCTCCCTCTCGAAGTTTTCTGGATTTGCATGCTAGCAATAATGGATAGCTGTATTAAGTTTTGTTCAGAGGCAGACATATTTCTCAAAGTAATTATGTTACATTGAGGTCCTTGATGATTCTGTAACCTGTGGCTAGCTATTCTCTTTGAAACTATAAGCTTTTACTTTTCAAAATATTGATTATCATGGTGTCAAACTAAGTTGTCATATGGTAGATTAGAATTCCATGTTCCATCAAAATCCAACATCTAACTGCTACATTGTATAGTAAATGCATATTGCCTCAACATGTCATACCTCGATTTGGTCTATTATTGGCGTTTCATAGAAACTGAATGGTCATCAGTACTACTGCTCTGTTAATACATTTCTGAAGCGATATAAACTTTAAATCTACTACTCTGAGCTCACTACAATAGTCAACCAAATGATATACATGATGATAAAACTCTATAGTACCTCCCAACCTCAACGAGTAACACTGTAGTTTCATACTCCCATAGCAGCCCAATTTAGATGTAGAAGAGTTTGCTTTCATCCAGAACATGCTTCCTCTATTTTCTTCCCTTCATTGCTTGCATACGTAGTTATTTACAAGGCTGGAACAGATAGAAGTAACCTTACAGGGAGAGGAGGAGGTTATACTTCTACATGTTAAGAACGATTTTTCTAGTAACCAAGGCTGTTGCCAAAAAGATGTAACTAACAAAGGGCCGCAAGCTAGCTGATGAGGATGTTGAGCTGTATGTTGTGTTAAGACTAGGAGGGCTGTCGAGCCCAAATGGTGGCATGGTTCCTGAAGCTGCTGGGTTGCTTGAATTTAAAACTGAAGGGGGTGGAGTACCAGAGCTGCAAGTAGAGATGAAATTAGTGATGTATGGACTGGTTAATATGTTTTAGAGTTCCCGAAACTTGTGAGATAGAACACTTACCCTGATACACCTTCCCCTGGTGGTGGAAATGATGTAAATGTTGGTGCTGGAGGAGTTGTTGTTGCTGGCAGTGGAGTTGGAGTTGTTGATACGGGAGGGGATGGAGTTGATGATGCTGGAGGAGATGGAGTTGTTGATGCCGGAGGAGATGGAGTTGTTGGTGTTGATGACGACGACGACGATGATAGGTAAGTACATGAACCAATGCCTGTTCAAAAATTCACGAGGGTCTCAGACATATATGGTTTTGATACTCAGTAAGATTTAGTCACATATCTAGCATGTTATGTTTGGACTCTAGTGACTATCAACTGATTGACAGGCGTAAATTGACAAAGATAGCCCAAATTTGAACATCTTAAAGACATTTGGCCAATTATTTCAAATTTTTAGAAATATAACCACTCAAGGAGGCTCAAGTTCTCAAAAGGAACTGAGCACTACTTGAGTAGTGCTCGAATCATACCTGAGAGAAATCTTGAACGGTTATATTCTAAAATTTTGAAAATTGGTTAACTGTCTTCAAAAGTTCAAAGTGTCCAAATTTGGGCTATTTTTGCAAATTTTCTGCTTGGTTGTCTAGCAAGAGAACGTTTCCCTATTGTTACAACACTAGCATATATGAAATTATAAGAACAAAAACTGATTAACAAAATAAGTGTCATACTTGGATTAGTAGTAACTATTGTGGCAACTCCTCCAAAGTCACAGCTAGTTGCAACTGGATTCTTCTGATAATAGCTGTTGAATGCATATGAGGCATGGTTTTGGAGAGTAGTTGGATTGTAACAACTCCCACCTTGCTGGAGCTGTGAACAGTCTACCTTTCCACAAGCATAGTCCAAAGCAGCCTGAACTGCTGTTTCCGATGCTCCACTCTTGGCCACACACCAACTCTGTCCTGGAACTGCAGGTGCATTAGTACTTGTTGCAGGAGGTGCCACAGGATTCGTGACAGGTGTCGTGACAGGAACGACTCCAGCTGGTGCCGGGTAAGTTGTGACAGGGTTGGTTATTACTGGATTCCCTGGGACTGTGATGGGGGGTGCTGTGGTAGGATTGGCTTCTGGTACTGGTGAATCCGCAGGGTTTGTGGAGGGCACAGTAATAGGTGTGGTGGACGGTATAGGATTCAATGGAGCTATTGGTACTGTGTTTGTAGAGGGGACAGTGACAATAGTTGGGGTAGGAATATATGGAGTGGTGGATACTGGTGGTGTTGTGGATATGGGAGTTGTAGGGAAGATTGTTGGTGAGTCATCTGCTTCATGTAAAGTTGTCTTGAGGTGGAAGATTCTTGAGAGTACTCGGCGAAAAGAAGGAAAGATCTGTTCTTCTGCTCTTTTCATCTCTTTGTGTGCAAAATCTTCCATTGAAGATACTTGTGCATATAGACCAACTATGCTACTTATAATGTGAGTGTTGGTTTCTAAAGCTTTGGACACCTTATCGGCGAATGCAGCTACTTCAGTTGCACTGGGAACTGCTGGACTCTTGACTGTCAAAACCATGGGGACATCAGTGCAAGGAAGAAGAGAATTTGCAAGGCTGGCTCTTTCGATCATCGAATGGACAAAACTTTCACCCATACTCAATTCTCCATCAATATTGGCTTCTACAATGACAGCAGATTTCACTTGTGTGATGTAGTCACAGATCCTATGCAGGTCTCTTCCATGTGAGGTGCTCATATTCTCTAAAAATGACAAAGGAAATGCCACCGAGACCTTAATTCTGCGGTCAGCAGGTAAACTAGAGAGGACTGAGTGTATAGATTTCAGGGTCGATAAAAGCACGGAGAGAGCATATTTTCTTGTATAGTCACCACTAGTTGCTACGATGCTTTTGATCTTTACTTGTGAGAGAAAGGGCATTATATAGGATTTCAGCCCTGAGATTGAAGAAGATTTGGAATTTATGATATTTTGAACAAGGGCCTCATTCAAGTAGAGATCAACAGCTACACCAGTGTTGGACAGAGTTCTTAAAATTCTATGATCTTCAACAAAGACGCGAATCTGAGATGGGGCAATCTTGTTTCGCTTCAGAAATGATATTGTTCTACTTGGTGATGAAGTTGTAGTGTTTCCGCTAACATGGTAGGAGAAACCTACCAGAGTTCCTGTAAGGAGTGCAAAGAAAAAAGGGAAAAAAATGCAGAAACTTCAAACTCTTAAACTGATAGTTTTAGCAGTAAGTAGTTGTAACCCAATTGTAGTAATTTGGTGTGATAGTCATTAAAGATCATGGTTACAGAAAAAGTAAAGATAATGACAGAACTAAGTAATATCTGTTACTTACCTGATGAACAGCTAAAGAGGAAAGACAGAAAGAATAAGAAGAGGCATTTTGAAGCTGATTTGGCCATTGTTGTGTGAGGGGCTTCTGGGAGTCTATGAAGAAACCAAGTTGGATTTTTATTCATATAATGGCGGTGATTTGAAAACCCTGCACATAGAATTGCTGTGAATATAAACTCCTAAAGATGCTGAGGGATCAAAGTGTCAAAGATAAAGGTGATGGAAGAAAAGGGGAGGCAAAAGTGTTAAAAAGAAGGGTGACTTGGTTGTAATGATAAAGAAAATATGTTTACTTTCTTTTTTCTTTTTTTTTTTACTTTTTTTTCTTTTGAAAGGGAAAATATGTTTACTTTGTCATGAAGGATTTGGAGAAATGGAGACCGTCTGTCTGTAGAACAGAAGAAAGAATCAACAATGCTTTTATGCTTTTTTTTACTTTCCCAAGAGATATAAGCTCAGGATATAAAGTGGCCTTGTGGCTAAACAGATGCACATGAATGTAAAAACACACATGCCCACTACAAGTAATTCAAAATTTTCTGCATTTCTTTTTGGGGCCGAACAAGATCTTAAGATTGGAATCCCCAGCAGGCAATAACCAATGCATATACAAGATGAGTCATCAGCATCAAAAACAGCTAGCCTCTGAATAAAGAACTGTTAAAAGAATGGAATTTGATTGGACCATGTTAAAGGAGGCGCAAGAAAGTATAGCTATTTTGCTTAGATCAGCTAATCCCATATATTACCAAAACTTAATATGTATCGCTACAACTAAAAGGTGAAGAAAAGGCAGTGGAAAGATAAGTGTTCCTGAGATTAGGCAGAATTTCACTTTTAGGGTTTGGCACTTGCTTCTTGGATAAGGGTTTGTGCCATGTGATCTAATGGTTGCTCAGCAGTCCTAGTAGTGGAAATGGACATGAATCATGGTTATAACTTATATGCTACACTGGACCATGGATCTAGTTGTGTTGTGCCTATGGAGTGAAATTAACAGCAAAACTGTTTGTGCTGCTCTACATTCATTTATGAACCTCTTTGTTTTCTTCAGTCAGTGATAAGTAAAAGTCATCAAGAAGATGCTGGGTACCATGTTCCCAAATGCTTGATAAGGACACAAGAATACAGTGGTCTCCAGCATCAGTGCTCTCCTCCCTCATGTGAAATCCAACCGACAACCGGTTATACTTTTTAACTATTCTCCGTTGACGTTTGAGGAGCATTCATGTTCTAGAGCATTGTAGAATTTCCCGCATGCCATGTACATTGATAATTGATCTATTATAAAGTCATCATGTGCCGCCAATGCATTTTCAGTAGCAACAGTGTTGAGAAGTAACCACAACCACCTTTAAGTCGATGATGTTCCTGCATCTGCTAATTACCATTTGAACCAATAAATACCACTGGAGCCATCTTCTCTATGTGGATTTAAGATAGAATATGCAAGAGAGTAGGGACGCAACCCATGTGGATTAATCTATTGTGCTCTCTGCATTGCATTCAAATTTCAAAGTAGTGAATCAAAAGCAGCTTGTCTGACTAAAGTCTTTAGCCGAAAGCAAATAATACAGTCACACCGGTGACAAGCTTGATGGATATAATAAGAACTTGGAAAAGTGGCCTCGTATGAATTTAAGGGGGAAAGGAGAGTGACAAAGCTGCTAAGGTCACGTTTGGTTCGCAGAATTAAGCTCTTAGAAAAGGAAAATCATTTATTTCCAGTCTTTGGGATGGCAAAGGAAAGGAAAATGGTTCCTAAAGGAAAGGAAAATAAGGGGGTGTTGTAGAGAATTGGAAAAATGTATTGTATTCATCTCACCATGAGGTTTATATAGGGTTACATCATGTATACAAAAGGCAATACATAATAGCTATATTAATCAATCGCACATTACAAGTATGTCAATCGCATACATTACGAGTCTGTCAATCGCATACATTAAGCAATACCTATTGCATGAATAATCATTATCATTCACAACACTCCCCCTTGGATATTCCATGTCAATAGTGTTGCCTCTGCTATGCGCTTCTAAATTGTCTCGTCAAAAACCTTGCCAAGTAATAAAAACCCAGTGGGAAAAAACAACCTTGGTCGAAGGAGAAAAATAGCACAACGCGCGTGAATGTGGAGTAGTCGACATCCTTCAACACTCCCCCTTGTGCCGCTCAAACTCGGTGATGATGCTTTGATCGTTGCCTCACTAAAAACCTTGCTAGGTAACAAAAACCCTGTGGGACAAAAATAACCCTGGTCGAAGGGTAAAAAGAGCACAACACGTCCTTCACTCTTCGAGATCGAACATATAGACACCATACCTCCCCCTGATGTCAAGGTCTACCCCTGATTTCTACAAATATGGGAGTTTGGATAACTTTCTTAATCCAATGCTCTTCACATGTTTCTCGAAGGTGGATTTAGGTAACAACTTGGTAAACAAGTCCACTACATTATCCTCTGAACGGATTTGATTCACTTCAATATTTAGAAGTATTTGTTGTTGCTGATTGTAAAAGAACTTAGGCGATATATGCTTGGTGTTGTCGCCCTTGATGAAATCTAACTTCATTTGCTCAATACAAGCTGCATTATCTTCATAAATGCATGTAGGTTCATCTATGGTAAACTTCAAACCACAAGTTCCTCGAATGTGTCTAACTACAGACCTTAGCCATATGCATTCTCGCACGGCTTCATGTAGAGCGATAATCTCTGCATGATTTGAGGAAGTAGCAACAAGGGTCTGCTTTGTAGACCTCCAAGATATCGCAGTGCTTCCCATGGTAAAGACATAACCAGTTTGGGAGCGACGTTTGTGAGGGTCAGAGAGATACCCTTCATCAGCAAAACCCATAAAGACATCGTTGTCATTTTGATGGAAGGGAGGAGGAGCATGGAAGGTGGCGTTTTGCCTTGTGGAGTACGTTCCCACACTTCCGTTATTTCTTTTCTCTCTATAGGGATAAAACAAGTCCATATCAATCGTACCTCTCAAGTATCAAAAGATTGTCTTTATGCCAATCCAATGGCGGCGTGTTGGCGCAGAACTGTGTCGAGCTAACAAGTTCACTGCAAATGAGATGTCTGGTCTTGTGCATTGAGCTAAGTACAATAATGCGCCTATTGCACTTAGATATGACACTTCAACCTATAATAAGTCTTCGTCCTTATCCCTTGGAAGAAAAGGATCTTTTTCAGGCTCAAGACTACGACCAATCATGGGAGTACTCACAGGCTTTGTTTTATCTTCATTAAAGTGCCTTAATAATTTTTGAGTATATGTAGACTGATGGATCCCATCACTACGGTGCTCGAGTTCTAGTCCGAGGCAAAACCGTGTTTTCCCAAGATCTTTCATCTCACATTCGGATTTCAAGTACTTAGCAGCAGTTTCCTTTAACTCATCTAGAGTTTCAATTAGGTTCATGTCATCGACATAAACTGCTACAATTGCAAATCCGGAACTTGTCCTCTTTATAAACACGCATGGGCATATTTCATTGTTGAAATATCCCTTCCCAATCAAGTAGTCACTTAGACGGTTATACCACATCGGTCCGGATTGTTTCAATCCATATAGTGAGCGTCTCAATCTTATTGAAAAGCGCTCCGTGGTTTAGAGCCACTTAACTTGGGTAATTGAAGTCCATCTGGAACCTTCATATATATCTCTGAATCTAGATCCCCAAAGAGATATGCTGTAACCACATCCATAAACTGCATGTTAACTTTTTCAGAAACTACCAAACTGATAAGGTAACGGAATGTTAACGTCCATTACGAGAGAATATGTCTCCTCGTAGTCGATTCCAGGGAGTTGTGAGAAACCTTGTTCCACAAGGCGGGCTTTGTATCTAATAACCTCATTTTTCTCATTATGCTTTCTAACAAAGACCCATTTATGGCCAACAGGCTTTATACTTGGGGGTGTCAAAGTTATAGGCCCAAATACCTGTCTCTTTGTTAGTGAATCCAATTCAACCTGGATCGCATCTTTCCATTTCGGCCAGTCTGCTCTTCGTTGACATTCTTCAACTGAGCGAGGTTCGATATCATCGTGTTCTATAATTCCTTGAGCAATAGAATATGCAAACACATCATCAAGGATAATAAAATCTCGATTCAACGTCTCATGTACACTAGTGTAATTCATGGAGATCTCCCTATTCCCTAGAATTGGTTGTAACATTGGAGCATACCCCAATGATGTATCTTGGACATAACCATAATCCGGAATATCTTCATGAGACGGGTTATTTATGTCAATGATTAATGGATCTTTCTGTGCCAAACTCTCTTTCTTTCTCGAGAGAGAATCCATCGAACCTTTAGGCCTTCCACGTTTCCTTGTTGGGAGCCTAGCCTGAGCCACATTGCCATCACTATTAGTGGAGGCGGCGCCATGCCCAATACCCCTAGGAGTGGTGCCATGTCCATGATTTTTAGGGACATCAATCCTTGCAGGCATGTTTGCAACAAGTATATGTGATCTTGTCACTTTAGCGATATCAGAAAACTCATCAGGCATAGAGTCTGCTATGTTATGAAGATTGAGAATTCTCCGCACTTCAATTTCGGACTGTGCGGTTCTGGGATCAAGATGAGACAAAGTGGGGACAGACCACGACAATTCATGTCGTTCCTATTGAACATTATTGTTCCTATCTCCCCCTAACGATGGGAAGACTGTCACATCAAAGTGACAATCCTCAAATCTAGCTGTAAATAGATCACCTGTCAAGGGTCTAAGTAGCGGATAATGGTTGGAGAGTCATATCCAACATAAATGCCTAATTGTCTTTGAGGACCCATTTTGGTGCGCTGTGGCGGTGCAATTGGCACATAAACTGTACACCCAAATATTTGTAAGTGTGAGACATCAGGTTCATATCCAGTAACCATCTGGGACGCAGAAAAGGGTTGAGTGGCAGTAGGCCTCAGAAAAATGAGCACAGCTGCATGCAATATTGCATAGCCCCAAGCAGAAACAGGGAGATTGGTGCGCATAACCAATGCTTTAGTGACCATTTGAAGTCTTTTAATGACAGCTTCTGTTAGACCATTTTGGGTGTGAACATGAGGAACAGGGTGTTCAACCTCAATCCCAATGGACATGCAATAGTCATCAAACGTTTTTTATGTAAACTCTCCAGCATTGTCATGACAAATTTACTTAATAGGATGATCAGGGTGGTGAGCCCTTAATTTAATGATTTGTGCTAGGAGTTTAGCAAATGCAACATTTCTTGTGGACAATAGCATGACATGTGACCATCATGTCGATGCATCAACCAACACCATAAAATATCTAAATGGTCCGCAAGTTGGTTGAATAGGTCCACAAATATCACCTTGGATTCTTTGTAAGAATGGAATATTTTCCTTAGTGTCATTTGCATAGGATGGTCTCGATCCTAATTTTGCTAAAGAGCAGGCTTTGCAAAATGAAAGATGGGCTTTAGAAGTAACCAAGGAAATATCCGGTTGAGCCACGAAGTCACAATTAACTTTAGAAGTAGAAAAAGGAACCAAGGAGGTATTGGTGGCGTCAATACCACTTTTGGGCCGCAAGGGGTAGGCAGCGCCAGCCCTACCTTGGATCGAATTTTGGTTCTGACTTCTTTTTGTTTTGAAAAATGGATATCCGTGTAAAGTCTTTAATATACGGATCATCATATCATGATTTAGGTGTCCCAAACGGTCATGCCAAAGCCTATATGTGTCAGAATCCCATAAGTCATCTCTCATGACATGGTTGGATTCAATAATTCGAATAGTGGTTGCATACAACCCACTAGAGCGACACATAAGTTTCTCTAATACTCTTTTATGTCCGTAGTCATTAGAGGTAATGCAAAGGAACTCTTGTCCATTCTCACAATGTGTTTCCACATGAAAACCATTGGCTCTTATATCTTTAAAACTCAATAGGGTTCTTCCAGCCCTAGGAGCATATAGAGCTTCGGTGACATTAATACTTGTGCCATTTGGCAACATAAATTGAGCTGGTCCTCGACCATGAATCAATTGTGATGGTCCAGCCATCGTGGTCACAGATCTACTAGGCGTCATCCATAGAAATAGTTGCCTATGTCGCAATATAGTATGTGTGGTGCCACTATCAACAAGGCATTCTAACTCTCCAGGAAACATATTGTTGAAATTTGGAGCAGATTCGCTTCTAAACAGCTCCCACTTCGAATGATGTATAGATCTCAAAATGACTCTAATAGGGATGAAATTTTGAGGTTAGATAGAAGAGGCAGAGACAAACAACTTTGATGAAGGAATGATTTTGATCTAAGGTCCTGATAAAGACGTTTCGGGGAATGCAATCAGGCTGATCTGCACAGGAACGAGCGTGCTGCTGCGCTGTAGGGGCAACAGGTGTGCGACGATGCTTCAGGGGAAGTAGGAGGCACACGGGTGCTCAAGGGCTATAGGAGCAGCGCACGGTATGTCTAACAAGGGCTAAGAGCTTGCGACATTTTTTGGTGAAAGAAATTTCGGGTGTTAGGGTTTTTTTTCCTGGCTAGGGCTTGGGTTAGAGTATCGTGCTGATAACGTGTTGTAAAGAATTGAAAAAATGTATTGTATTCATCTCACCATGAGGTCTATATAGGGTTACATTATGTATACAAAAGGCAATACATAATAGCTATACTAATCAATCGCACATTATAAGTATGTCAATCGCATACATTACGAGTCTGTCAATCGCATACATTAAGCAATACTTATTGCATGAATAGTCATTATCATTCATAACAGGGGGAAAATTGTTACCCTCGCCCACCTTAAGGATTCACTTTTCCTCCTAGTTTCCTGCATTTATTACAAAAATATATGACTATATTCCTGGTCTTTCCAAACATTGGAAAAGAAAATTGATGGGAATCGCAATTTCTCATGCCCATGGAAAAAGTAAGGAATTGATTTCCTTTTCTTTCCGTGAACCAAACGATGCTTAAGAGATGAGCAGATTTCAATATATACAAGATATCAATTATGCGTCTTCAGAAAAAAGAAAAAAAAAAGATATAAATTATGTGGTTTTATTCTCTTGCTCATAGAGAACTTTGGAATAGATTATATGGATATTAACTTCAGCCATCGAAATTATAGTACTAATCTATGTATTTTTATACTCTGGTTAGTAAATTGTCATTCGGGAGTACACTATTGAAGAGTTGTGAAAAGGTCCATATGAGTTAATTTTAATGTGTTTGTCCACGTTTTTTAGAATATGTCATGACTCATGCGAGACGTGAGATAGATTAGACATTGGAAATCAATCTGAGCATCCTATGAAGTTCCCTTAATCACATTATATGAAATAGATAGGGTAAGTTATATGTTTTATTACTCTATCATATCATATGACAATCTCCGCTCTGCACTTTTTTTTAATTTTTCTATACAAAAACAGAACACCAAAAAAAAAAATTAGGAGATCAAAACTATTTGCATGAGACACTATACTAGGAACTTAGGAAGTCTTCCAGTCCATGAGTTACTTGAGGCGAGAAAGCGTTCCATTTTGATTAGACAATTACCGGTGCAATTTGCATGATAAATTTTCATTTGGGAGTACACTATTAGAGATTTGTGAAAAGGTCCATATGGGTTGATTTCAATGTGTTTGTCCACAATTACCCTACCCTTCTTCGTTGCTACAGTTGCAACAATACTCGCAACTGCCTCACCGGAGGTGGGGGAGGACAATGGTGAAGTCCAGTGACGAGGACAAAGCTACATGCGAGAAATAGCTTGGAGTGAAGGCTCAGTTAACCTTCCGTTTTTTTCTTCTTCTTTTCTTTATTGAAAAAATGCAATAATTTAGCGATATTAAATAGATAAAAACAGAACTCTCCAGCTCCGAAATGTTTAAATATCTACTTTATAGTGAACTTGGTAATATGACGTTTTGGTCATAAGAGCATCTTGGGAGGAAAAGATATTGTGTACTTGGGTTGGTGGTGCTTGTCAGTTTGACCAAACGAATTGTGTAGCGGCATCTCTCTCTCATAAAACACCCAACCCCTCTATATAAGTGACGATCAGTGTGGAACTATTGTACAGAGACTTAATGATGAGGAAGTTTGAAACTTTTATGATTTTGTCCCTTGGTTTGTTGTTTCTATTTCAAAGCACCACCGAAGCAGGCAATCTTGGTTACAAGAAGGCTAATAAGGATACTGATGAAAATGTCATACGTACTATCACAGCTTAGCCACCGTCAACCACTAATGAAAAGTAATTCTTTAATTAATCGTATTTATGAAATTTTAGTTAAGTGAATGGAATTAAAGTCTAATTATTATTATTATTATTGTCTTTATGTGCTAGAGCTATTGGTTAGAGTGTCGTTTAGAGCAGAGTTCAAACACTATGATGTGGTGGCGGAGCTACTATCGCAAGTAGTACTCAAATGACTCCTCTTCAGAGCTCTTCAAGGACTGAGCTCAGATCAAGTTCACTCTCGTCTAATTCATCGACCCAATCCATCTTCACCGTTCCCCCACGCACCCCCTCACCTTACCGCCACTCTTTCATCCTCTCCTCGTTTGAAGTTATACAAGCATCATGACGATAACCTTGTCGAAAAACTTGTAAAAAAAAGGCAGTAAAAAATATTTTATGAAAAGATACTTACTTTAGACCTATTTGAGATTGTTTTTCCGAGACCCATAAACGTTTCTAACTTGAAAAATATTATAAATGAAAAAATAAGTTACAAAATAATTTAAAAGTGAGTTGTGAGAAGCACTTATCCTCACACAAAAGCACTTTAGCCAAATTTGAAAAAACAGTTTAGGTCTTTTAGAGCAATCTCAAATATACCTAAGTTGTGCAAGGATTATCCTCACTTTGGATTTTCAATCTATCAAACATTTATTTTATTTGTTCAAGAACTACTAATTATATTATTGAATATAAGTTTTTTACAAAAAGACGGGTGTTTTAAAAGTGGTCTCTATGGGGATATTGGATTTCATGGGGCTTGGTTACTTTGGGCTCACATGAATTTTAGGTTTTTCATTATTATTTTAGCTTGGGGTCTCCATTCTTTCTTGAATGATGGGCTTTTCTTTTTCTTTTTTTTTTGAGTAAGAAAGATCAACAAAAGACAAGGTTGCTTCTTCATTCTTGGGCTAGCTTTGGTTTCTTATTTTTGTTCTTATTCCAAAAAGGTAGGTGTCGTAGGGGTCTACTTAGTAGTTAGTAGTATGCTCGTGTTGGGGTGTACTTTTTTGTGTACTCTATATGATGGCTTTTTTTGACAGCCTTTCCGAGCAAGTCATTATTGTACTGCCTATCGAAATGCATAATATATGACATTTTCAACTAAAAAAAACTGTGTTCTCTTTCAATCTTCCCTTGATAAACCACTTTCGATCATATTACCAAATTTACTATTTCTCTATAACTCGATCTCCCCTGACTGAACCGTGCCATCATTGTCACCACTACGTCCCAGCTCGAGAGAGGAAGATGTTGAGTGCAGTTGCCATTTTTGAGCATCGGCTTTTGTTGCCTTCTAGGGTTGGAGCTTGTTTAGGAAGAATGGAGATGAGGAAAGTTGTAAGAGTTGCAAATCCAGTACGAGTGTTCTAAAAGTGGTCTCATTCAAGAATTCTTAAGTCACCTACTTACATATTACCAAATTTACTTTTCTCTATAACCCGATATATTTCGGTCAAACGCTGCCAGCGTTCTCACCGCCGTGTCTCGCCCCGGAAGAGGATGATGTTAGTGCGTCTATCATTATTGGATTCTAGCTTCTATTACCCTATAGAGTTAAGGTTTTTTAAGCAAGGAGAGAAGTGAGAAAATGCGTTAGAGTTGCAAATTGATCCGTTGTCAATGAGAGAGACCAAATTTGATCTCGACAGATGGGATAGGGGTTGGCTTAGGGATTGTGAGTCTTGATCCATGTTCTTTCCTTTTGTTTTAGGTAGTCTGGGCCTGTTGTCGCTTGGATCGGGGATCCTTGAGTTTGACGTTGGATCGGGTTGTCAGATTATAGCAGGCTAGGGCTTAAGTCCGAGTCTAAGACTGGTTCTTGATTTGGGTTCGATTTTTAGGCTTGTTTTTTCAAACGGGCTAAGATCTGAGCCCAACTTTGCTTGGATTGGGCAGCAACACTGTTTTATGTTTGTCTCTGTTCTGTTTGAGAAAAATTCAGTGTCAGTGCTCAAACTCTAGTGTCAAGACCAATTTGATACCCAAACTCGCAACTATATTAATGTGATACCTGAAGTCTTATTTTGATATCGACGTGATACCTTCATCCAATTTCCGTAACTGCTCCGTCAAATTGATAACGTAGCAAGCACGTGGAGATAAAAAAAATGACCAATTTACCCTTTTTCTTTTGTTAATTCATTTTTTCTTTCTTTTCTTCTTCTTCTTTTGCTTCTTCGTTTTCTTCTTCTTCTTCTTCTGAGATTTTGTTCTAGCTTAATCAATGAAACAAAACAATGCAAAATCAGCAACTTGCTTAGTTTATGATCTTTGATCTATATCTATCAAACCAAATGTCCATACTTTTCTCAAGTAAACTAAACTTTGACCTTCTACAACTAACAATCTAACATCCTGGCCTATATTGGTAAAAACCCAGATGCATAAAGTCATAAACCATCAATTTGCATTCAAAAGCTGAAAACCCATTTTGCTTTCTTCAACAACTTCAAATCCAAATTTTTCACCAAGGAAAAGCCCAAGTAGCTAGCTTTAGACATGCAAAGAAGGAAATAAAGGAGTAATCTTTGGAGAAACTAATGAATGTTCTTAGATGTAGAAGAGGAAGATACAAATGGTGCTGGTGAACGACCCCAAGATCTTCGTTACCTCCACCATCTCGCAAAACCTCTTGCAGCTCAACTCGGCTCCTCTCCTGCTCAGAATCACCGCCACCACTCAAAGACCCCGTACCAGAGTCATAGTCCCTCTTCTGTAAAACCATATATTCATGCTCACAAACATATGCAAATCAACTCGACAACAATCACAACAAAACCAAAACTTACCTTCAGCAATCATAGGCATGGATTCCATCTTCTACAGCTGCAAAACTCGATCACTAGAATATAGCCTTTTGTTGCTTACCAACTTGCTTCTCAATGGACACAACTAATGCAATTAACATGGTAGCAACATGGACCAATTCATCTATATATGTAGGAGACTTAAACCTCAAGAAGCTTCCCATTAAAGCAATCCATATCGGTTTAGGTTTCCTAGTTAGATTCTTAATGCATCACATCATTGTAGTCTTTCTGCGAATTGGATTGCTTACCTTAATGAATTGATACACTCTTTCATTAAGTTACAATATTGATTTTCAGTTTGTATCCATGTTAAACTAGGATTGATATTAAGCTAATCATCATATACATTATGATAATTTGTGACAAGTCCACATTTGATTCTTACATCTTCTTCTTCCTCGATTTGCTTTGTCTCGCCTCTCTTACTTTGTAGTTTCTCTCTCCTCTCCATTCTCCTTTCTTTCTTTCTTCTTTCTTTCTTTCTTTCTTCTGAAGTTGTCGTCGCTTCTATGACGGTGGCGACGACGCTGTTTGATTGGCAGAGGAGACTAGAGAGTGGCGGAGGATACTGAAAATATCTTATTCTGTTTGTCATCTCTCTCGGATCCCCTAGCCAGAGACTCGCCCGATTTAGGTATTCATGGTAGAGTTGGCCATCTTGGGGTGAAAGATCAAGCCGAGGGCAGATTGGGCCTAGGGTTTTAGGTGAAGAAGAGGAGGTGGGGTCAAATTGTGAAGAACAATTTGAAGATGCAGGTTGGTTTAAGTGAGGAGAAGAAGAAGAATGGGAGTTGCAAAGGGTTGTGAAGAAGGAGGGAGGGAGAGAGTGAGAGAAAGGGCTATGGTCATGCTTCGGTTTTTTTTTTTCCCTTCAATTAGTTAGAAGTGAAAAGACTATTTTACCCTTGAAAAAATATCACATGTCTTGCCACATCATCAATTTGACGGAGCCGTTACGGAAATTGGACAGAGGTATCACGTCGATATCAAAATTAGACTTTAAGTATCACATTAGTATAGTTGAGAGTTTAGGTATCAAATTAGCCTTGACACTAAAATTTAGACACTGACACTGGATTTTTCTCTTTCTGTTTTTGTTTATTTTGTTTCAGTTGTTGCAGTAAGTCTGACCCTTCCTAGTCGTGTTTTTGCTTCATACAAAATATGACTGATGAATAAAGATAGTTTAATCCCTAAACTATCACGTGTGTTCACTACTTATGAGGCCGAGTTAACCTCAACACGAGTACTTCCATTGCAGATTAGAGTCATTTCCGAATTGGTTCGCCGATGTCTTCTACCATTGATTAGTCGAATTTAGGGTCTCTATGGTCAACATGACCATCTTTCCAACCTCGAGGTATAGCAAAGATTTTGTAGCTCCATTATTGTCATATTGGACTCAAGAAGTTATGTTCAGGTTTGCTGGTCTAACTTTTGTTCTAAATAGCAGTAAATGACTCCAGATTGTATTGTTCAATTACTTGTAACAATTTCGTCCGCTATAATTAATTTCATTTGATCAAAAACAAGGTATACCACTTACAATAAATCCTAGAGAGGAAAATAGTACCACACACCCTTGACCTTACCAATTTAACTTAAGAGAGTCTCAACATGGAGACAATATTGATCGGTCGAGATCAACCTCAGGCATCTGACTTTAGACCAACTTTCCACACTGTCTTGAAGAACAATAGAGTTAAACAATGCATGGTGGTGCTTGGTGCTCCTCCCGTCCCCTGCCACGGCATGTTAAGCTTAAAGCATGCTTTGATGCACCATGAGTAGCACTATTACACAATCTGGGAACATAACCCAAGCTGCACAACTCAAACTCCCTACATAAAGACTTATTTCACTGATGAGCAGATCCTCCGCACTGAAATCTTCTACATGTTTGCAAAGATTTGAATACACCCAGGCATCTCCTTCAACGTCAAAAGATATCACAAACAAAACAAAACCAAGACAACTAGACACATTAGAAGCTTTGGTCAAAGCAGGCAAACCCTTTTAGAACATGACATCCAAAGAGTATGAACTATTTCAACTTGAAATGTATGCATAGGTCACGACTAAGACTTGTTTCAAAAGGATATATATACACAAGGAAGAGTCACTGACATCTGGTTCACTAAATTCTAATTTAGATTATCCTACCAAGTCCTAGAAATGAACAAAGCACTGAACTTTTGTTTATCTAAAGTCTAAACATGTACAATACAATGTCCTCCCTCAATTAGAACTCAACTATCACAACCAACAAACAAGTCACTGAAACAAGGATCAAAAAGTGCTTCTCTTGCTGACTGATATTGATCAAGCCGCTTCTTCAACGCGCGCAAATCTCTCTCATCCTTCGAAGTACGATCCTAGCAAAGAATTGACAAGTCAAACTTCAGTCATTATATTACGACATCTTAATTCAATTTTCAAATACACAAGACATATTCAGAAAGCAATCCTCATTCTGACCCAGATAGTGACAGGTATATATATATATATGTGAAAGCCAGCAGTAACATGAGAGAAATTAAGAGCGTAGCAAACAGCTCAACAAACAAAATAAAGAAACTAATAGTAACACGATGATCACTATCCATTGAAGATTATAGATTCATGGCTGCTGCTCAGCTTGATCTTGTAGCATTTGTAAACTTCCAACATGCTTAACAAGTTTTTTTTAAAAAAAATTTTAAAGTAGTTTAGTTAAAAGAGATACTTACAAATGCTTTGTTTAGGAGTAATATGTCCACCAAGTACAGCAACCACAACACATTTGTTCTAGGGAAGCTGTAAAATATGAAATGTCAACAATGATAACACCAAATACCAACAAAAATTAGCAGATAAGCTTGCCAACTATAATTTATAGAGAATTTTCAAAAGTTTCAATCTTTACGAGAAACTACCCATAGGGGAGGCTGAAATATACATTCTGAAGTTTGATTTTCATTAACATGACCTTGCGCAATTGATCATTGCAGTTGAACAAATGAATTATACCTTTCCTTCCAGTGGTCTTGTGTTACCTTCTTCATTTTCCTGTAAGTTTCTGACTGCAAATGGTTTTGCTATCAGTTGTCATAACAAAGATAGTTATTTTTGATAGTACTACTTTAGTTTCAGTCGCTTACTTGTTTATCGCTTTTTGGACCATTGAAAAGCTCAGGATCTGAAGATAGGTCTAGAAAGAGTATGGCTTCGCCTGGGTATATATCAAGATTGTTAAGCTTGCTACACCAACAAATGTAACCACTACCATAGCGAGCACATTACAAAAGTAACTTGAAAAAGAACTCACCAGTATTGATTCTTGAAAGAGTGAAATCAATGATTGATATTGCTAATCCAAATGTGCGTATGAGCATCTGCTTTCCTTCAAGAGTGAACTGCATTGTAACTGAACCACTCCTTCTCAAAAGTATGTTTCCCCTGTGACAGAAGCATATCTCCAATTCACAATCATCGATTCACATGTTACTATTACAGACAGAAAATAACCATACCAGTGGAGATCACGGTGCTCAAATTCATATGCCGCTTCAGCCACAGCAAGGGCAGCTGTAACCTGCAATGACAGTACAATAATTTATAACAAATTAACGCATCTGAAATCAACTAAAGAATGCTGTTTTAAAACATAACTTACCTGTATTAATAAACTCCTTGCCTCGTCAAAGTTCAGAAGCACAAAGCTTTCCAGATCTTTGCCACCATGCTCTAAAACAAACACGACATAGAACTGTATGCAAAATTGCCAATTACATTAATTAAACCGATACAGGTATTATACGCACCATAAAAAATAACCCTTATGCTTGAGAAGATCACCAAGAGTTACAGAAGCTCACTAAGACAACACAAAGTTCATATACCAAAAAGAATGAGTTATTAATCTTTTTTATTAGAATGATCAAACTTTACGTGCAATACAGACAAAGCAAACATCAAATTAGACAAGGAAACCTGGTTCTCCGGAAACGCCTCAGGGTGATCATTTTCTGAAGGACAGTTTTCATCCCAAGCTTCCCATGCTTTGATCAAGGCAGTGTCATAAGAGCCTTGGCACACCCTCAAACTGCAGCGGAATCAGATCACAGAAAAATGTCACATGAAAATCTTGCAACTGAATACAAAATATATAACAAGGATGGTAGAACTTTAAAGTAAATACATACTCTTTTGTTTCTATAAATGTCGTGCATACATTCTGAACATTATCATCGTTTCCTCTCAAGTAATTAAGAGTGCGGGAAAGCACGACCTCCTCTAGCAATTCTTCAGATCTCTGAAGCACAATAGCCTCATCATGTCGTCATCCAAAATCCAATAAACCCCAATACTAGAGACAAGGGGTTCTAGTAAGTACCTTTTGCACTTCAACCCCATTCACTCGTAAGTTGCCATCAATAGGAACTATTTTGCAAACGCAGTTGCCAACCTTGAAAGCTTCTCCATATGTCCCTTCGCCAACTTTTTCAATCTCTTCTGGATCACTGTTGCAAGAAAGTTTCATCCTTGATTAGCTTATGGAAACAAGATCTATCTGCAGATAATATTGTGCAAAAAGGAAGATCAAACTGTAAAAAAAATGGGACTGAAACATAAAGTGATATAGAAATAACAAATATATAAGAAGTAATGAACGAACCAATATTTGGAAAATACATCCTGTAATTTTGAGGGAGATGACTGGCCACAAACTTCTAACAGAGCATTAAATCGATCCAACTCCTCAGAAGTTGATACCAAAGAGAGTTCTTTTACAGCAGCATCTATATCTTCACAATCCCCATTGCCCACACCAGGAAGTGATTTGGGGGTGCTCCTTTCATGCACACTTCCATCGAGCAAACTCAAATCAAAACAAATTTGGCCAGAAGACAAGCGAGAATTGACTCTAGAAGATCTTTCTGGGGTTTTCAAACTTGAAGGTTCAAAATTGATACCACCAATGGGCGAGGGCCGCATGGCTGAAGATTGTAGGATCCTAGCCAAAGTGTTGGAAGACCCTAAACCGAAATTGAACTTCTTGGATAATAACCATTTCTCTAATGCTGAGCACAACTTGGGTATTTCAACATTCCCCTTTGGGATTCCAGCAACCCATGTGCGGGGTATGGGCGAGGGGCTCTCCTCTATCAATTCCTCTTCATCAAGCTTCTCAAAGTAAGCTCGTTCCTTTTCAAAGTTGTACTTACTCTGGAAATTTTGAACATCAAAAACAGCGTAAACAAACCAAAGTACAATGCTTTCAGATACAAAAACAAAATACACAGACGACTCACTTCAAACTTTAAAGGGTACATGCTTTTGAAGCAGTAAGTTAATAAGAACATACAAAACAGAAAATGCAAGTTTCTTTCAAGAGTAATAGTGTCTCACTTTGGGACGAGGAGGTCTTCCTTTCCTTTTGGCCTTCTTCCGTGGAGGCTGATAGTCCAAACAAGCACCAACAGCAATACTTGTCCTCCCTCTATTAAGCACCAAAATAAGTCAAACCTCGGATGAGAATGCATCTACAACACTTGAGCAAAAGTTGCAACACTTAACTAACTAATCAAGCTCAACTCCATAAAACCAAAGAACCACAATGTCTGCAAAGCTATTAGAAATCAAGCAAATTTGTGCCAGCCATACATTTCCACAACACAAATCAAACTCATATCACAACACAAAAGAACAGTATCATAAACCCAATTCCTAATTTCATTACTAATCCCAAAAGATAGAGATAAAGATAGAACCTTGTGGAAAGAAAACGGTTCCAACTGATTCGCTTAACCGGAGCAGCAGCAGCCAAACTCACCCTAAGCTTCTCTTTTCGACTCGAATTCGATTCCCTTCTGAAATCAACAAAAACAAAAACCCACTTAACATTCTGAGGACCCAAAAACACCAACTTGATTAATTTTCTCACAAAAACCATGTAAAGATTAGATTTTGAACATACAAGGGTTCTTCATCTGGAGTGGGCTTTCTGGGTTTTCTTCTTCTGTAAACCTCCTCAACTGGGTGTTCTTGATCGGTGAATTTCCCGCCTGAAAATGTAATTCGAATTGAGAATGGGCAATAGGGAATGGAATTAGCTCAAGAAAATTTAGGGGTTTGTTTCAGTACCTGGGTTGGAGTACATTTTAGAAGCTCAAGTAGAGAAATGGGTGGGTTCGTCTTCTGCCTCGGGATGAGTGAAAGCTTCTTGAAAACGATACTGAAACCCTAACCAATTTTTATGGCAGCGGAAGTGCGCGGGAACTCCTGTGCTGTCAACCAGTTCAACATTTTGGTAATGTGAACGGGTACAGTGGGCGGGTCGGGTCAAACGGGGCAGGAGGTCGGTCATTTTCATTTAATATGAAAAAAAATAGTATTACACATTGACCCGCTTCCCGCTTCAGTGGGGCAGTCAAAAATTAGCAATATCCCGCTCCACCTATCGAGACAAAATTTAGGTTACTAAAAAGAAAACATAGAGTGTGGATTATAAAATGAGGAATGTGGATTTTATTCCCTTAGAAAAATTAGGTACCAAAATGGAGAGGGTCCTAGATCCCAAATTTTTATAGAAAAAACCAGTGGGATCCGAAATCTGGAAGCAAGAGTTGGAAAGCCCAATTTCTACTGCTTTAAACCACCCAAAAAGGCCCAAGCCCAAATATGAGAAATAGATCAGAGCCCAAGCGCTAAGAGAAGGTCCACCAACAGTCAATTCAATAACTTTGTTAACCTTGCCGCTACCGCCACACCAAAGCATCACCGAGCCTCCAAACGGCCCTTGACGAGGGTATGACAGAGAAACCCCTACAAAACTAGTTAACCTAACCAGACCAACATTGATTCCTTTGATAATGGGCCAACAAGTAGGCTATACAGCCTCTGCCTTTCTGCATCTCTCTATCACTATTGCAAATTGGCTTTGCTAGATCAACATGGGATAACAAACAGCCAAGAAAACTCCATGCCGAGATTGCTTCCATCTGTGGAGAGAAAACACGGACTGACTGTAACCCGACCAAGACAATCACCAATTCTCCAAATGCGATCGCCATAATCCACCCATATTTGCCATCGGCTCTGACAACACCACTACCTTTGAGCCGTGCTCGCTTTGGCCTATAGAAGCCACCACCAAACGACGCCTTCAAGGATGCACTAGCCTGCACATCAAGTGGCAATCTATCCGAAAAAATACAAACCCCCACGCTTGCCAGTCACAATGTGTTAGAAAATATGGACTTAACATTATCTGATTTACATCAAGAATGAAACCAATTGATTTATCTTTACATAAATAACAAGAAGTATATAATCATAACTCTAATTCTGGTTATCTATTAAGGAGTACTATGTCTCTTAATAGAAGTAGGAAGCTCATTAGTAATTAACCTGAATTACATCGAGTATTTCTGATAAATTTTAAGTCTCCTATCTAGATAAACATGAAGCAGTGTTGGACTCCTTATGGGATGAGTCTAACTCGTGGATTTGGCCAATATAAATAGGGAGCAAAGTCCTTGTATTCATCACCAATTTTTGCATATCGTTCAGCCCCATTCTGAAGCTTTTGGTGTTGACATACAAAAGGCTTCTTGCTCCAGTTTTGTTGCTATCACTACTACAAAATATGCATCACACAACACCTATCAGACAAGAGATTAAAAACTGACCGTCGTCTGATAACGTGAACTCCATCCTACAACGTTGTTAATGAAGTTATGTTGTGGGAATACTACTAAATTAAGAACTTTTTCTTCAGAGTTCTATCACACAACACAATTATGCATGTTCCGTTATCTGAATGACACAAAATTTAGCGGCATATATCCCGCCATCACTGAGCTCAAAATTCCCACCTAAGACAAGTTCACCAATTTAATCACACAACACAATTATGCATGTTCTGTTGTGTGAATATTGCAAGATACAATGGTATAGCTATTTCTGTTGTATGATTAAAGCTGGGCGCCAAATTTTGCTCCAAATTTCGAGTAGGCGCCAATGTTGTAATAAGTTGGCACCTTCTACTAGGTATATCTAGTGAATGATATAACAAATGGTACAACAGAATGTCTACATTCTGTTGTCTGAACGCTCAAATCTATTTGAATTGCTCCCTCCAAACCGAGCTAGCTAGGCAGCCAAATTTCCCTCTCTACTTTGACATTATATACTCTTATACGACAGTTGTTTCATTATCTGTTGTGTGATGAACTTAATCAAATTTATTGAAGTATTCAAGTCTTATTACCAAACGAAGCAAATATTCTCACCAGCCAAACCTACCAAGCAAACTGTCGAGAGAAAGAAAAAAAGAACCCACTATCAGAACTCTCCCTCTCGAAACTTTCTTTCCCCTCTCGATCACTATCACTCTATCAGAACTCTCCATCACTATCAAATCTTTCTAGCCCAAGTCAAAAGTCAAAACACTCTCAATCACTCTCAATCGTTCTCAAAACCTAGATACCCGGTTTTCTAGCCCGAGTCAGAACACTCTCAATCGCTCTCCAAACCCAGATATCGGGTTTCTAGTCTGACTTCTGTTACCCAATCACTCTCAATCGCTCTCCAAACCCAAATATCGGGTTTCTAGTCGAAGATCTCAAGAAAACAATCCAGACCCTCGCCGCCGATGTCCTCCCGGTCATCCTCAACTGCCTTTACTATGCCTTCGGCGACCCCAAACCCGCAGTCAAGAAACAGTCTTTGAGTCTACACCGATTTGACATCCACCCATCTCACCAAAGGCTCAAGGACGCCAACTCCGGTGTGGGGGAGGGTGTCGCTACGCCATTGGGTTAGTTTACTGGGTTTGTTTATTAAATTTGATCCCTCTATCAATTCTTTAATCTGAAATTTTGTTTACTGCACCGGTCCTGATTCTTCACTGAGAGTCTCCAACTCCGCCCACCGAGCCCAATCGACTTGATCCGTCCGGCTCTTCGAGATCGTGATAAACCCCCCCCCCCCCCGTTCTCGAGACTCGATCCCTGGTGGCTAGTATGGAGGACAACGCATCGAGCCCAACACGGCGTTATTTAATCTCGTCCTCAAGGCTAATGTTGAGTACAGTGAGTCAGTGGCTGATTGATTGATGCCGCTTAAAAGCAAGCGCATAATTTAACCCTGAAAATATCGTTAGTAGTATAAGCAAATAGGGATCGTTCTATCCGGGGATTGAGGGTACACCTGTAATTGTGTAACAAATAAAGAAAAGTATTATTTACAAAAATAAAATAAAGAATATTAATATATAGAATTGTATAAACAAATAAAGAATTAAAATAATAAAGTATTATTTACAAAAATAAAATAAAGAATAAATATATACAAGTAAACACAAATAAGGGGGATTAGGATTCTTAAAATTAAAATTAAAATAAATAAAATAAAGAAAACGTAAAAACATATATACAAGGGTGGAACGCAAGGAACAAAGATCAAAATCAATTCCATGTAATCAAATTCGATTCAAACCCTATAATTGTTCTTCCAAGTCATGAGAGAGGAGTTGATCATGTGAAACATTCGAAAGCAAATGATTTCCCATATTTTACTTTTCAATGCTAATTAACCTAAGCGAAAGTACCTAGATTAATCCTATCAAACATGCAATCAAGCCCTAGAAAGCTAGTCAATCATGACATGTTCAACGCATTAGACATAGAGAAAGGCTATCAACTCAAGTGTACAACTTAGTTATGGAAAAGTCCACCTAATTGCAATCCTCTTCAATTAAATTCGATTCTTGTCCAGAACCTTTACTACTTTTGATTCAAGTTACACAAAACGAAAAGTCGATTTCATGTTCTTAAACCTAGCACCAATTACATGCAAATCCTATAAGTGTCGACCCAAATAAGATAAACATATAAAAGTTTTCTGTAAAGCAAATTTAATCGAACAAACTCACATAAGCAACTTAGAATCACAATTATAGAATTCGAAAACTTTATTTAAACATAGAAATTGGGCTTAAACTTTTCCCTAAACATTATTGTTAACTAGAAACAAGTTCATACGAAATCAAACAAGGAAACCAAAAGGTTACAAGGAAAAGGAACGAATTACACCGTGAGTGGAGATGGAGATGGAGAGCTAGATGGTTGAATCTTGAATCTTGGAAGCAAGCCTTCAAGGTGGATGATGGAGGATATGATCTTCACGGCTCCTTCTTCTTCTTCCTCTCCTTGCTTGAAAACGCAGAACTTTGCAACTAGAGAATGGAGAAGGAAAATGGAAAGGAAATGGAGAGACAAAGAAGATGAAATGGATGAAGGTATTTGTGACTAAGGAAAATGGAGAGGAAATGGTGAGACAAGGAGATGAAATGGATGAAGGAATTTATTTTGAGAGTGAGAGGAGAAGTGTATTTATAGCCCAAAAAATGATGAATGGAGGGTGGAGATGAACATAAATGAAATGCTAGATATGTTAGACAAATTTGTAAAAAATATCTTCCCACTTGTTTATCACTTGTTCAACTTGAATTGATTTTCCTCCTCAAGATTTTCCACTTGCTTGCAACTTTGATTTTCCTCCTCAAGATTTTCCACTTGCTTGCAACTTTGATTCTCCTCCTCAAGATTTTCCACTTGGTTGCAACTTTGATTTTCCTCCTCAAGATTTTCCACTTGCTTGGAGGTCCTAAAAATAGAAACTAATAAGAAAAATAGAAACTTTACTAAAATGAAAAATGACAACTTTCCTAAACTGAAAATGGAAACTTACTAAAAATGATAAATAGAAACTACAAAAATATAAACTTTCTACAAATAGGAACTTTCCCAATCAAAGAATGGAAACTTTCCTAAACAGGGTTTTAATAAGGAAATAACGTAAGAAATGTAGGGAAATGCAGTTAAAACGTCGCATTAAAATGCTCCTATCAAATTCCCCCACACTTAGCTTTTGCTAGTCCCTTAGCAAAATCACACTAAGACACACACTAAGACTCAACGAAAATTAAAGACTCTACAAAAACAATGACTCTATTGCCCTTCAACTTTTTGTCTCAGAAATCTCCTACTTTCACAACATCAAGATTAGCACTCAACCAAGAATCAATATGTAGATATTCAAGAGTTAATTAAACCATATAATCCACACATACACAAGTAGGACTTGGTTGTAATAATGGTGATGGTTTCTGTTAAGCATGCTTCGAACAAGTATGATTCATATCCTCACAAGGTATATCCACTCTTTCTTCTCTCAGAATTCAAGACAATGCTTAAAAGCTTATAATCACTCAATTATATGTGAGAGAAAATATTTTGAGGCAATCAAATAGCTCACATATATAAGAAACGAAAAGCACTTTGTGAATATAATTTTTTTGAAAAGATCTCATGAAGGATATCAACTACTTGCACGGATGGACCCAAGCCATAGGTTCAACTCTTGTAACTCATCTCCACATCAAGGGCTGTCCCATCTTAAGGATCAAGAAAGTCTTCATAAAGGTTGTAATGGGGCCAAGGCTCACGGTTTTAAGAAATGAAGGGTAAGGATTTATCAAAGTGTCCTAAAAACCTAGCAGAGCACATGTAGATGTAGAGACCTCAAGAAATCCACCAAGGCATTGCAAAAACGTCACTTTCCCTAGAGGTAACATAAAAGGGCCTAATGTCTTCATGTTGGGCCAAATCTTCATTGTCAACTTCCCTAGAACTATAGTGGAATGGACAAAGGCCAAATTTTTCTGTAGTGGGCCTTCAGTTCAAAGTAAACTCCAAAATCACTAAGTATGGGGGACTAAAATCTATAAACATTTTTCTTTCTTTTCTTTTCTAGCCGTACACAATTTTTTCTTTTCATTTTTCACGGCTTTCACATATTTTTTTTTCTTTATGGATAAGTCTACCCCCACACTTGAACTTTCACCTATTCTCAATTTTTCATCTTTAGCACCAAACCCACGTAGTATGTCTCAAAAGATAGCTCCGCTAAGTTTTTAGAACAAAGGGTAGGAGTGTAGCTATACTAAGGTTCAGGGTTAAGGATTTAAGGGTGATGAAAGAAAAGGCTTAATGTAAGCTCAAAGGAGTTTATCTAAGGGAGTCCCACGACGGGCACAAATAGGGACACAAGTTTATATGGCAATGGTGGTAATTCCTAGGGTGCCTCTATCCTTTCCAGAATCAGGGCCATGTATTGATATAACGTTTCAACAAGCACAAGAGCGAATTCTAGCATTCTCTAGTCCATCAAACTTAATCTATGGCAAGCAATCAATCAAATGAAAGAGTAATGAGATCATCAAAACATCGCCAAGAAATTAAGAATATATTTTTCAATTATCACTCCAAGAAAAAGGGACATGGCTCAAATATCTCACATGGGCTTTTATGAATCAAAACTCATCCTAACATGCTCATATTCTGTACCAAGGTTTCGGAATCCATATCCACTACACATGCATGCATTTTTCATATATCTCAATTAACCAAAGAATACCATTTTAAAAATCATCTCAATTTCGTGATCCTCTTTTAATCATGATTTTAGAGATATAGAATCATCTTAGACAGTTGAAAGGGCATTCTAAGACTCAAAAACAAAAACAAAAGTAACCAAATTTTTTTTTTTTTTTAAATTAATTTAATTTCAACACTTAGGTACGGGAACAGGGAGTCTCGATGTGCAATGGGACTGAAACAGCTACCCTTTTTCAAGACTATGTTTAATCCAATATACCTTAGTGTATCACAACATCAATTAAAAACACAAAAAAAACACAATCCAACATCAAACATATTTTTTTAATTTTTTTATATACTAACTACTAACTACTAAAAACACAATAAAGCAATAACCCTTCCCCCATACTTAATTCATGCATTATCCTCAATGTATAAACAAATATAAATCATGCAAAGCATAAATCAAGCATAGAAGAGAAAATTAACGCAACGAAACGTAAAACAACTTAAAATTTAGGAAAATAAAATAGAAGGAAGAGTTCAAGAAAGCAAATCTGCGTTTGATGGCTCCTCCACAGCTACAGTTGAAATGGGTTGCCTCCCATGCAGCGCTTAATGTTTAAAGTCTTTCAGCCTAGACTTGTACCTCCATTTACTCCTTTGGAGGAGCGGTATGCGGGCTAGTGGCAGCCCTCTTGCTGGTTTCAGCCTTCGGAGGCGGGTCCTCATGTTGTGATGCAGTAGCGTCCTTGCGAGGAAACCCAGGAGGATAACTCTGCAAGTTATTGACTTCCTGAGCAAGCTTGTTTATTGCAGTGTGACAGCGGATCAAAGAGCAGTTCATCTCAGAGATGTAATCGATCATGCAATTGACTCTCCAATCTGTCACCATAATACCATCGCGGAGAGAGGAACGCAAATCATCAATCGAATCCGACAAGCTTTCTAGGGTGGCCATAGGCCGAGGAGCACGAGCAGCTGGTGAGGAAGAAGACTCTCCGGGATGCAGTCTGGGAGAGCGACGAGGCAGAGGAGGGGGACTGCGGGTACGCTCACGGATAGGACGATGGTCCCATGGACGAGTAAGTCCAGCTCTAGTGGCCGCTTGACGACCTTCTTCTTCCAAAGAGAGAACACGGCGTTGATTGACGCCCTTGCGAGGGGTAACCTTGGTTCGAGCCATGATGAAGTAGAAGGAATTTGAAACTGCACGTTTAGACAAACCTTAGTAAAATCTGGAGGAGACAAAAAAGGATGTATATATGAAGCACAAAATAGGGTAGAAATCTCAACAAGCACAGGGTTTTAACAAAGCTTCTCCGGGAAGGAGAAGAGTTATGATAGTTCACGGCCCAAGAAACTCCCCTACGTGTAAATATTCCTTTCTTTTCCTGGATTTATGGCATGCTTTCGGCTATAGCTTGTCTGTCACGGATCCTCGAGATTCATTTGATTCCCCCACGCGTCCTTTCTTTTCCTTGATTCACGGCAATTAAACCTGCTTTCTGCTGTAGCTTGTCTGTCACAGCTCCTCGAGATTCGTTTGGTTCCCCCACGTGTCTTCCACGCACCAACAGCTTTTCCGTGTTTTCGGGTGACTTTAATCCAACGCGTAGATTTAATCTCAGAGATCGTCCATCCAACGGTAGAGATCCGCTCACTCGTTCTATAAATAGGTGCATTCTGAGGGAGCGACTATTCACTCCAAAAGAAAATTCTTCCGAGTTCCAGCCTTTCTTTCGAAACTCAAATCCTTTCTTCATCAACATGGAACCACGAACTCTGCAACTAATGGAGCAACAGACCCAGCAACAAATCGAGGATGGAGGAAACAACCAAGCAACCGGGACTAATAACCGGTGGGCTCCCACACCGCCTCAACTAAGAATCCTCAAGGGCCTTTACTATGATAAGGGTTTTAAGTACCCAACTCCAGAGCAGATTCAAGAGATCTGCCTCCATCTGAAACAGTATGGGCAGATCGAGGATAAAAACGTCTTCTTTTGGTTCCAGAACCTCAAGGCTCGTGAGAGGCAGAAGTTGAAGGAATTTCGGAACGTTCCGGTTGGTGGATCTCTCGATCTCAATTTTGGATCCACTAGTTCTACTGATGATGGTAGATCCATTGATCTAAACTTTGGGTCACGTGTCGGCTATGGTGTTGACCCATATTCCTCCTCACCCTTCAACACTAATACCAGTACTACCTCCTTTGGCACAACAGGAGGACAATCTTTCATGGAACAACGAGGAGGAGATCACCAGGAGATTGAAACCCTTCCACTATTCCCCATGCATGGTGAGGACATCTTTGGCAACATGAAGACTACTTCCGAGGGAGGTAGCGGCTATGGCGGTGACTCTCGCATTTCCCTTGAACTCAGCCTCAACTCCTACAAAGATGCAGACATGGCTTAGTTTAGAGTATTATTATTATTATTATTTTTTTTTTGTTTTTTTGTTTTTTGTTTTTTTTTTGTAAATAGCTGAATTTAATAAGACTGAATGAATGCAGTTTTTTTTTTTTTTTAATTTTTTAATTTTTTTTTAAATATAGGACTCAAAAATAAAAGACAAAAAATATATATATATATATATATATAAAATATAGGACTCAAAATGAAAGACAAAAATATAAATCCCTTCCCCCACACTTAAATATTGCATTATCCTCAATGTAATTAATTAAAAGCATGCAATGAAATAAGTAAGCATAGATAGAAGACATTTACGAAAACAAATCCTAAAATAAAAACAATAGAGAAAAAATGAAAAATAAAAATAAATAGGGAAAGAGAAAGCAAATCTGATTATATTCTGAATTGGGTTGCCTCCCAAGTAGCGCTTGTATTTTACGTCTTGCAGTCAGACGGTACCTACATTAAATAAAGTTAGTAACTATAATTAACAAAGAAATACAAGATAAAAACAAGTATAACTATTAATTACAAACTACAAGTATAATTAACAAGTATATTGTACAAAAGACACAAGTTAAGTACAAGTGAGTATAAAACGTGAAAAGTATTTTTACAAGTTTAAAGTGTGAAACAACAAAATAATTTACACGTATAGAGTATTCACAAGTATTTCTTTTATTATAAACATTATTGATATCGAATCAAATTTCAAGCGGTAAATCAAGTGGACGTGCGGCCCAAGTATAGTCGCCTAGACACAAACTCCCTTTCAAATCGTTTGGGCAACCTTACTGAAATGGCCAGGTGAGGGAGGGCGAACACGAGAGGAAAAATCCATTTTGGCATGAGCTACTCCCACATTGTGGTTCAGCCCCATTTGCAAGCACTTCTGGATTCAAAAACCCGTCATGAACATTGTCCCATTCCTAGACACCATTCCACATAGGCTATACTTACTAAGATGAAAAAGTTCATAAGTGTGAAGACAGTTCAACAAGTGTTAATAAAGGCCGCCCTCAACCTTAAGGGACCTGAGCTAGGTACCAATAAGGGGTTTAGGCCAATATTAATAAAAGAGACTTCACCTATTCCTCTCAATTTATAACCTACAATTATAATTCGTGTTCAATAATATAAATAACATCCTAGTTAATTTAAACTAAGTTTCAAACAATTTATATACAACAAATATATACAATAAATGACACAATTTAGCAAGTGATTTTTCAATCCCCGGCAACGGCGCCAAAAATTGATGCCGCTTAAAAGCAAACGCATAATTTAACCCTGAAAATATCGTTAGTAGTAGAAGCAAATAGGGATCGTTCTATCCGGGGATTGAGGGTACACCTGTAATTGTGTAACAAATAAAGAAAAGTATTATTTACAAAAATAAAATAAAGAATATTAATATATACAATTGTATAAACAAATAAAGAATTAAAATAATAAAGTATTATTTACAAAAATAAAATAAAGAATAAATATATACAAGTAAACACAAATAAGGGGGGGATTAGGATTCTTAAAATTAAAATTAAAATAAATAAAATAAAGAAAACATAAAAACATATATACAAGGGTGGAACGCAAGGAACAAAGATCAAAATCAATTCCATGTAATCAAATTCGATTCAAACCCTATAATTGTTCTTCCAAGTCATGAGAGAGGAGTTGATCATGTGAAACATTCGAAAGCAAATGATTTCCCATATTTTACTTTTCAATGCTAATTAACCTAAGCGAAAGTACCTAGATTAATCCTATCAAACATGCAATCAAGCCCTAGAAAGCTAGTCAATCATGACATGTTCAACGCATTAGACATAGAGAAAGGCTATCAACTCAAGTGTACAACTTAGTTATGGAAAAGTCCACCTAATTGCAATCCTCTTCAATTAAATTCGATTCTTGTCCAGAACCTTTACTACTTTTGATTCAAGTTACACAAAACGAAAAGTCGATTTCATGTTCTTAAACCTAGCACCAATTACATGCAAATCCTATAAGTGTCGACCCAAATAAGATAAACATATAAAAGTTTTCTGTAAAGCAAATTTAATCGAACAAACTCACATAAGCAACTTAGAATCACAATTATAGAATTCGAAAACTTTATTTAAACATAGAAATTGGGCTTAAACTTTGCCCTAAACATTATTGTTAACTAGAAACAAGTTCATACGAAATCAAACAAGGAAACCAAAAAGGTTACAAGGAAAAGGAACGAATTACACCGTGAGTGGAGATGGAGATGGAGAGCTAGATGGTTGAATCTTGAATCTTGGAAGCAAGCCTTCAAGGTGGATGATGGAGGATATGATCTTCACGGCTCCTTCTTCTTCTTCCTCTCCTTGCTTGAAAACGCAGAACTTTGCAACTAGAGAATGGAGAAGGAAAATGGAAAGGAAATGGAGAGACAAAGAAGATGAAATGGATGAAGGAATTTGTGACTAAGGAAAATGGAGAGGAAATGGTGAGACAAGGAGATGAAATGGATGAAGGAATTTATTTTGAGAGTGAGAGGAGAAGTGTATTTATAGCCCAAAAAATGATGAATGGAGGGTGGAGATGAACATAAATGAAATGCTAGATATGTTAGACAAATTTGTAAAAAATATCTTCCCACTTGTTTATCACTTGTTCAACTTGAATTGATTTTCCTCCTCAAGATTTTCCACTTGCTTGCAACTTTGATTTTCCTCCTCAAGATTTTCCACTTGCTTGCAACTTTGATTCTCCTCCTCAAGATTTTCCACTTGGTTGCAACTTTGATTTTCCTCCTCAAGATTTTCCACTTGCTTGGAGGTCCTAAAAATAGAAACTAATAAGAAAAATAGAAACTTTACTAAAATGAAAAATGGCAACTTTCCTAAACTGAAAATGGAAACTTACTAAAAATGATAAATAGAAACTACAAAAATATAAACTTTCTACAAATAGGAACTTTCCCAATCAAAGAATGGAAACTTTCCTAAACAGGGTTTTAATAAGGAAATAACGTAAGAAATGTAGGGAAATGCAGTTAAAACGTCGCATTAAAATGCTCCTATCATTGATCTTGGAACTCCAGGGTGGTTAAGAGATTTAAGTTTGAAGAGCCACGAATAGAACAGATTCAAGATCTTGAGGTTTGTATTTGTACAGATCTTGAAGTTGAAATGGCCTCTGCTGCTTCGGCTTCAATCACTGGGTGCTTAGTTCGTTCACGCCTCCCACTCGGCGAATGTCAGCATCATCGTAATAACGGGATTGCACTGCTTCCCCAGTTACCCAAACCCCTCATCTCTCTTCTTCTTCTTCCAAAGGTTCCATCTTTTCTCTATAGTTCTAATCTAAGTTTTCATCTTTCTGTATAATTTTGATCTAGCGCTAATTAATTGATTAATTAACTAGCTGCTGCAATTCCAACTGCAATTGCAATTCCAACTGCAACTGCAAGTGAGAGGAAGGAGCGTTCCTCTTTTGCTCAAACTGCGGCTGTTCGGCATTTGGTGGGTTCCGTTACCACAACTCACGGCCTTCGTTTCGCAGTGGTCAGTCAGTCTCCATTCTCCAACACTATCTACGTACCTTTTTTTCCTAGACAAGCTAGGTTGCTAATCACTGCTTTCAATATTCCTCAGCACAGCTGCAGGGGCTATATTGTTGCACTTATTTAGATTTTCTACTTCATTTCATTATCATCACTTGTCTAAGGTAGTATCTATTTATATATATAAGTGATGTGAAATAAAAAAATTAATAGTAATACATTTAGAGTTCATTAAGATTAATATGTTTTTCCTGTAAAAGAACAATACTTATAGTTTGAACTTAAAACCCTTTGATATGAGTCACATGACATTGATATTTCTTGATATTTCACCTAGGCAGTATTTGTTGTTTATTCCTGGTAATTGATTTGATTTGAGTATTTTCATTTGGATTTTATGCAGAATTATATGATGAAGTACTTTAGAGTGGATCTGCATAGGCAGCTTCTTAGTATAGATTTTAAGAAGCAAGTCGATGGGCTTGAGATGCTGCAGATGGTGTTTATTCCTGGAAATTGATTTGTTTTCCTATGACTTTTATTCTCTTTGATTTATGTCAAATATGTCTTTGCCTAGCTTTGAAATTCATTTTATGCCAGGCACTTCCTAGAAAGGAAATTATTGAAGTTCTGGATATACTGCCTAGGTGGTTTGTTTTACAATTTTGTAAATCGAACACAACATCTCTGTTAAAGGTAAGCTATTTTTTGTGCATATCTTTTCTTTGGTTTCCAATTTTTGGGGTCTGTGGGTGTATTATATTCTAACTAACTGCCTATGCTGTGTTTCACAGGTGCTGGAATTTCTTTATGACCTTTTTGACATGTTTAGGGACGAGGGATACATGTATAGATGCTGGAATTTTATTATCTTGTTGTGAACTTTGGTTAGTAACTTAGCATCGGAAAGTTGATTGCATGAGCTTTATAGATATGGAATTGGATTTTGGTTTTATTTTTTATTTTCCCTTGATGCTGAATTGACTTAGCTAACCTTTCCTTCTTGGATTGAAAAGGGATGAATGAGTATAGCTTTATGGATTTCTGCCTTTAATTTGCCTTTCAAAGGGCCTGTTAGACCTTTCAATAAAGAAATTCGTTTCAGAACTTTATGTTTCAATATTTGGTTGTTGTAGTGCTACTGGTGTCCCAGAAGTGTAAGCATTTCTACACATAAAAAGATATGATGCAATATGTAGAATATGCTCAGAAAAACCAGCTTTCGATCTACTCACCAGTAAGCTTTATCTTCGCTCATTGGTGCTTACTTTACTCTCTTGTTATGATATTAATGCCAGCAAAGAACTTAACCAAAGGTTTGAAACCCTGCGGTGTGTAATATATAGCACTATAATACCATTCTTAACTTATGAAGAAGTGTGGATCGTGTGATAGCTATGCCTTCTTGTACTGAAGGTTTTTTTTTATGTTGGCAATATGTTTCAGGCAACTGCTGTTTACAAGGTTGCATCTGTTGCTTCACAAAGTGGTGTGCCTATTCAACGAAGGTATGCTAGCTTCTTTATCATCGATCTTTGTCATCTCAGATTTTCTGGGTATCCTTTTTTTTTTTGGAGCCAATTGTTCAATTAATTAATTGTCATCTCAGCTGCAACAATTGTTTTCTGGGTATCCTTCTTTATCACAAACGTATGTAACAGCCAATTGTTTTTTCATTGTTCTGCATATCAGGGTACTTCTATATGCTCATTGTTCTGCTACTGTAATGCTTAGGCTTTACTGCGAGAAACATTTAGACTAGCTGCTGTAATACGTAGGCTTTACTGCAAGGACAATGATACCATTTAGACTAGCAAGAAACATTAGCAGTATGGAAACAACGATACCATCCAGTACTTGTTAGGCTAACTGTTTTGTTTTTGGCTTGCATAAGGACACGGAAGTGAGCATACAGTACTAACTATGGTGGAACTAAATGAAATAAAGCTGAAAAGCAGTCTTGAAGATATTTTCATACATGAATGGTTTTGGAATGACAAGAGCTGATTCTTCTAAGAATGGGTTGTGTTATCTTTGGACTTTTAAGTTAAACTGTTGCTTCTTCTCTTTGTTTGCTGCAGGGTCATTTATGAACAAAATTGGGATATGTTTGGGTTATGCTTATTGACAAATTTCATCAAACAAATTAATGACAATTTTCTAAAATATGGAGTAGCATTTTGATACATATGTGTGTCTATAGTTTTTCGATACATATGTGTTTATTGGGGTATTTATGGAGTAGCATTTTGATCAAGTATGGTCGGCCTTGAATGATATAAGTTTGAGTATGTAAATGTTTATGATATAAGTTTGAGTATTAGATATAAGTATTCTGATATTTAGTTTGATATAAGTTTATGATTTGTAAATGTTTTAGTTGCCTGCAGGGAGGTTGCAGGGAGAGACAGCGGTAGCAGCTATGGGTTGCAGGGAGAGACAGTGATAGTGCAGCTGCATTAGTGCTAGCGAGTGGGAAGAAGGCACTTGAATGCAATAGTGCCAGCATGTGTATTTTTTGGAATAATGATATTGTATCAGCTTTTGCTATCTTTCATTGTAATTAGCTAGGATGCAGCAGCCATCAAGCTAGCTAGAATGTCTTCTTTTTGGTTTTATGGTATGGATGGATACATGAATGCTACCTCTTTTGGTACATTGGATGGTTGAATTAGAGTATTTCAATGCCTAAATCTTATATTGTGCATTATTTTTGAGCAAATATTTCAGGTAAAGAACAAAAAATAATCAAATAACAATCAATTATATTACATAGTATGAATACGCATACATCGTATCACACAACAAATCAATTTTAATCACACAATGGTACCGGTAAAATTTTGTCGTCTCATTAATACTCACACAACAGAACAAATAGATATCAGTTGTCCAATGTTAAATCACACAACGGTCCCTATAAAATTTTGTTGTCTCATTAGTACTCACACAACATGTTCATATTTTTTGGTTGTATGATAAGTTAACCAACAACAGTATGATATTACTTTCGTTGTCTGAGTGTTATTTTTCTGTTGTGTGAGAAGTTAACCAACAACGGTCCCTACTTACTTCTGTTGTCTGACCACATCGACACAACAATTGAATGCGCCGCATCTAATTTCTGGCATTGGCATGCGCAGAATTGGTGCAACGGTTTTAAGCATTGCGTTGTGTCTATGATATTCACACAACGGTGAAACACCGTTGTGTGAGTGTGCTCATCACACAACATCAAGATAGACGACAGACATGGTCCACATCACACAATAGATTTCCACCGTTGTGTGATGCAATTTTTGTAGTAGTGTATTCATCCTCATTCCAGTTGCTCAAACATGTCTAACCTAGGCCAAGCTGTTTCTGCAGGGATCCAAAGTGTCATTGATCCAGGTGGAGTCCTAGTTCCACTAGGAAAGCTATTCTGCAGTTTCTGTGTGGATGTTGTGCAGCTGGTTTAATTGATATTGTATATGTGTTGTATGATATGATCTTGTGGTTGATGTGTTATGTGATTGCATCTTGTAGATTTAACAAATGGTATCAGAGCTTAGGAATTTCATAAAACATATATCATGCGTTTTGTTTTGATTCAGAAAACCATATTGTGAAAACTATTTTCTGGAAAATAAAATATATTTTCTATTTAGACTAAAGCAGGCCTTAAGTGTTTTTAACCCGGTTTTAGTACTAATCCAATTCATTAAATAGGCCCAAACCCGAGTCCAGAATTTATATATTATTTAAAGAATATTACCGTTAGAACATAACGGTCACTTGTGCTTTAGGGATCAGATTGAGTTAGGGCTCACTGAGATAAACTCTCAGTTATGGGGATTCAAGACCCCTTTTTAGAATTGATTGGATCATGAGGAAGGGTTGAAATTTGCTGCTTGTTTTCTTTTGCTTCCTCTATAAAATAATTGTTGCAGCGCTGTAGCAGATGCCAAGGTATGTTCATTGGAATTCCCAGAACTTGTATTTAAATTTCTGCATATTGAAAGGGTTGTCATATATATGGATTACTGTTTAGCATATGGAAAGGGTTGTCATATGGATTACTGTTTAGCATTTGGAAAGGGTTGTCATAATCATATTTGGAATGCTTGATCATGCATATTGAAGGAATCCTGCATATATGGTTGAATGCCTTACTGTGATCGTGTGATGTAAAGTGTGAAATTGAGAATTATATGATGATATGATATGATGATTTTGATTGAGTATTGTTTGTTTTAAGTATGCTATGGTTTTTAGTTAACAATTAGAAATATGTCTCCCAACATAAAAGCTGTGTAGGATTGTTATTTTCATAGCATGTATGCAAATTAATAAGTTCATATGAGAAACTGAACATAAGGTTATTAGTTTTAGTTTTGTGTGATTCTTCGAAAATTGTATTGATTATTTTGCACAAAGCAAATCTTCAATGTCGTTTTCCAAAATTTGAGTATTAACAAAACTAAAACTTGTGTTACTGCATTTAAAATTGCACTTATATTTTGTCTTCAAAAGAAGTTGTTCACTGTGTAATTTTGAATGCAGAACAGCATCATATGTAATCACAACTATCGATTTAGATACCTTGAAGCTTTTCTTGTCCAAAAATTTTGATTTGTTCAAGGAATGACTGATTTTTGTAAAATGCAGTATGGTTTAGAACTTTAGAATGTTGAGTTTTATACCACAAAGGTGTTACTTGATATTATTTCAGTTATGGGGTTTTATGGAAAATTAATCATGTATCTGCATAAATTTTTAAAACTAAATGACTGCTTGTGAATTTTATGTTTTTTACCTCATCTTGTTTTGTGTTATTCAAGTACATGATTTTGTTTTAATAGTTAACACACAGATACAAGTTTCTGCATAATCTTATTTTTTTCTTTATTTTTCTGTGTTTTTAGGGCTAAATGTGGTCACTATAGGCCAAATTCAGTTGCTTAATTAATGGATGGAATTATAAGAAGTGGAGAAATCAAGTTGAATTTTATCTGTCTATGCATCAAAACATGGATCTTTGCTTGACTGAGGAACAACCATTAGAGCTAGACACTGAAAGCACAGAAGAAGATAGAAAATAGGGCTAAATACTGATTACTACCTTGTAGTTTGGGTCCAAAATCAATTCAGTCCCTGAACTTCTAATTTCATCAAAAACACCCCTGCACTTTCAATTTTTATATAATAAGTCCAATTTGTTAATTTTCTAATAATTGAAGTTATTTAACTTGTTAACGTGCCTCATATATGGCTTATGTTTTATGATGTGGTGTCGAGGTGGCTTACATAGTCAATTTAGGAGTGAGTCCTACTATAAAATAAATAGTTTTTTAACAAATAATCCAACTATAACTTGAACTCATAACAGAATATTAACGAATTGGACCTATTAGATCAAAATTGAAAGTGCAGGGGTGTTTTTGATGAAATTAGAAGTCCAGGGACTGAATTGATTTTGGACCTAAACCACAGGGTAGTAACTAGTATTTAGCCCTAGAAAATATTATAAGGAGTGGTATAGCTGCAACAGGAAGGCTAAGAATGTGATAAGAACCTCTATATCCGACACTATGAGGGGCTCAATTATTGAGCCAGAGCTTGCCATGGATTTCCTAGAAGCCATAGGAGATAAGTATCAGGAGAGTGACAAAGCTGAGGCTGCTAGGCTATCTAAAAGATTTAATGAGCTGGAGTTTTCAGGAAAAGGAAATGTGAGGGAGCACATTATGGAGCTGATCGACCTCAACTCGAGGTTAAGGGATTTAGACATGGGAGTTACAGAATCTCAGGTTGTGCATGTGGCACTTCAGTCATTGCCTAATACCTACAGTAACCTGAGAACCTCATACCATGCCCAAGAGTCTAACTGGGACCTGAACAAGTTAATTTCGTAGTAGAGGAAGAGAGGATCAGAAAAGAAGGCAGACTAGCTATTGCAGTAAACTTAGTTGAGAAGCCTAAATGGAAGAAAAAGAACCAACTTAAGGCCAAGAAGACTACCACCACTAAAGTACCTGGCAAACCTGCAGAACATAAAGCTGAGAAACCTTTTAAGTGTAAGTGCTATTTTTGCAAGAAAATAGGACACATGAAGAGAGATTGCAGTGGTTTCAAGGCTTGGATGATAAAGAAGGGTGAGTCTTTTCCAAATTCTGTCTTTTCTCTAGAAGTTAATTTTGTTAATGTAGCATCTCACTCTTACTGGTTAGACTCAGGCTCACCCATACACATTACAAATTTCTTGCAGGGTTTAACAAACAGGAGGACACCAAAAATAGTGAGGTTCAAGTCTGTGTGGGGAATGGTTCGAGAGCAGCAGTTAAGGCCATTGGGACCCTGAAGATTGATTTAGGCTTACGAAATTTTATTTTTCTAGATAGTATTTATTATATTCCTTCCTTGAAAATGAATTTGATTTCAGTAGGTCTTTTAGCTAAGATTGGTTGCAAACTCATTATTGATTTCAGTGGAATAAAGTTATTCATGGTTCAAATTATCTTGGCTGTGGTGTGTTTATTCATGATTATTTGAAATTAAATTGTTCTGTTGCTCAACAGGAGATTATGTCGATTGAAAATAATCAAAACACTATAAAGAATAACACTATCACAGGTACAAAAATAACATTGTTCAATAATAAGTCTGCAAATATATGGCATAGAAGATTAGGCCATATATCCAAAGAAAGACTGAAGACACTCGAGAAAAATAAAATTTTACCTGTATTGGATTATACTGATTTAAATGACTGCATTGAATGTTTTAAAGGGAAATTGACAAACTACAGAAAGAAAAAGGCCTTAAGAAGTCAAAACCTTTTAGAACTAATACATACAGACATATGTGGTCCATTTAAACACAAAACTATCTGTGGAAATTTTTACTTCATCACATTCATAGACGATTTTTCCAGGTACTGCTACATCTATTTACTGTCAGAAAAAATCACAACCCCTAGATGCATTCAAAATTTATAAAACTGAAGTTGAATTGCAGCTAGAAAAGAAAATTAAGTTAGTGAGATCTGATAGGGGATGGGAGTTCTATGGTAAACACATTGAAGCAGGCCAGCAAAATGGTCCTTTTGCACTTTATTTACAGGAAAATGGCACTAAGGCTCAGTACACAACTCCCTATAATTCTACCCAAAATGGAGTAGCAGAAAAGAAAAATAGGACTTTGTTAAACATGGTGAGAAGTATGATGTGCACTACATGTCTACCTATATTTTTATGGGGTGAAGCTCTTAAGACTGCAAATTATATTTGCAATAGATCACCTAGTAAATTAGTAGACAAGACACCATTTGAGTTGTCGTGTGGAAGGCAACCTAGCTTGCATCAGTGTCATGTGTAGGGATGCAAGGCTGAGGCAAAGTTGCCAAATGCACAGACACAGAAGCTTGAATCCAAAACAGTCAGTTGCCATTTTATTGGCTACTGTGAGAAATCTAAAGGCTATAGGTTCTATGCAACTCAAAATTTTACTAGAACTTTTGAAACTCATCAAGCAAAATTTTTGGATGAAGGTTACAATAATACTAATTTTGAAGACTTGTCTAAGTTAGAAGAAATTACTGAAAACAAAAATTTACGGAATGTCTTGCCTTTAATTCAGTCAAATAATGCAGATCATGCAGATACAGAAACTCAAAGCCAAAATCAAGATTTAGTAGAACCAGTAGCCTTAGAACCTCATGTAGATGAACCTATGATTGATGTCCATTTAGAAAATAACCCTGCAGAAGAACAAATTCCACCTCAGCCTAGGAGATCTCAAAGAGAGAGAAGACCAGTGTATGGAGAAGATAGTGATTTTATAGTATACCTGTAAGAAACTGATATCCTAGGTAAAGATAATGATCCTTCAAGCTTCAAGCAAGCTGTTAAGAGCCATGAAGTTGAAGAATGGCAGAAGGCCATGAAGGCTGAGATCGAGTCAATAAAGCAAAATTCAGTATGGGAACTAGTCAAACCAACCCCAAACCAAAAACCAATAGGCTGCAAGTGGGTGTGTAAGACAAAGAGAGATGCAAATGGCAATATAGAAAGGCATAAAGCCAGTCTAGTAGCTAAGGGTTTCACACAAAAGGAAGACATAGACTATACAGAAACATTCTCTCCAGTTTCAACTAAAGACTCATTCAGAATTATAATGGTTCTAGTAGCTCATTATAACATGGAGCTGCATCAAATGGATGTGAAAACAACTTTTTGGAATGGAGAATTAGATGAGGTCATATATATGAAACAACCTGAAGGTTTTGTGAAAATAGGAAAAGAAGATCATGTATGCAAACTGAAAAGATCAATTTATGGACTTAAGCAAGCTTCTAGACAATGGTATAAGAAGTTTGATTCAGTGATTTCATCTTTTGGCTTTTCAGAAAATATTGTAGATGAATGTGTATACATTAAGATAGTCTGGAATAATTTTATTTTTCTTATACTGTATGTGGATGATATTCTTTTAGCTAGCACTGACATTAAATTGCTTAAAGAAACTAAAGCTTTTCTGTCTAAAAATTTCGACATGAAAGATTTGGGTGAGGCATCCTATGTTTTAGGAATTGAGATTAAGAGAGACAGGGCACAATGCTTATTAGGCTTATCTCAACACAATTACATCACAAAAGTGTTAAAGAGATTTGGAATGGAGTTTTGTGCATCAGGAGATGCCCCTTTGTCCAAAGGTGACAAACTGTCTAAAAACAAAAATTCTAAAAATGGGGGGAAGATGTTTGATATGGAAAGCAAGCCTTATGCTAGGTTAATTGGTAGCCTAATGTATGCACATGTCTGCACTAGACCTGATTTATCATTTGCAGTTGGAATTTTATCTAGGTTTTAGTCTAATCCTAACCATGAACACTGGGTTGCAAGAAAGAAAGTGCTTAGATATCTGCAGAAAACAAAATCTCACATGTTAGTTTACAGATAAGTTAAGAAGCTTGAACTAGTTGGCTATACTGATTCAGATTTTGCAGGTCATTATCCAGATTCTAAAAAGTCTACATCTGGTTATGTCTTCATGCTTGCAGGAAGGGCTGTTGCATGGAAAACCATGAAACAGTCATTGATTTCCACCATGCAAGCTGAGTTCATAGCCATTTATGAAGGAGTCTGTGAAGGCTTGTGGATCAAATTTTTTTTAGTACATACTAAAGTATTAAGTTCAGTTGTTTCAGATGCATTGAAAAAAAAATTTGACAATGAGGCTGCAGTATTTTTTACTAAAAACAGTAAGAGGTCCAACAACTCTAAACACATAGACTTAAAATTCTATAGTGTTAGAGAAAGAGTGAAGCATGGTGAGATAAATGTCTTGAACATAAATACAGATTCACAGCTTGCAGATCCTTTCACTAAAGCATTATCAGTTACAAGTTTTCAGAAGCATACCAAGAACATGGGAATTCTGTCTGATTTGGAGGCTTGAGTTCAGTGGGAGCCAATTTTCATTTTTAGAATTTATTTTGTGTAATAGAATTCTTGTTTTAATCATTGTTGGTTTTGTTCTTTGCTTGTAAATTTTGATACTGCAGTTTCTAAATAAAATGAGGTATTTCATTTTATTTTTAGCATTATTTTAAAATGAGGTGTTCTTTTGTTTTTAGCATTATTTTAAGGACAAAATACTGTTTATTCCCTATACTTATAGGGTCTCGACGTTTCAGTCCCTGACGTTTCAATTTCACCTAAAAAGTCACTGCCGTCAATTTTCAGTTAAAAAGTCTGTTATCTTGCTGACGTGGCACTATTTCAACAGTAAAATGACTATTTTACCCTTATTGACCCAAAAAAAAAATTTACTCTTTTTTCTTTTCTTTTTTGAACTCTTTTTTTTTCTATCTTTTTAGTTTGTTCTTCTTTTTTTTAACTCTTTTTCTCTATTTTTTAATTTGTTCTTTTTATTCCTACTTTTTTTCTCTATTTTTTTAATTTGTTCTTTTTTATTCCTACTTTTTTTCTCTATTTTTTTAATTTCTTCTCTCTTTTTTTTCCTACTCTTTTTTTTTTTTACTCTTTTCTCTTTTTTTATTTATTTATTTGTTCTCCTTTTTTTTAACCCTCTTTTCTCTTTTTTTTCCTACTCTTTTTTTAAAAAAAAACTTTTTTCCTCTTTTTTGTATTTTTTCTCTCTCTTTTGTTTTTTTATTTATTTGTTTCTCTTTTCTGTTTACCTCTTCTTCCTCTCCCTCCTCTCTGCTCTTCGGCCTTCTTTTCCTCCTCCCTGATCTCAGCTCCAGTTTTCGGCGAGCATCACCACCTCTCCTTATTACCGTTGGCGTGCCCGCCGCTCCAAGCAAGTGCTGACCATTCCACTGTCCATCCATCATCCCCGTCATGCTAGCAAGCATCACCACCTCTCCTAATCACCCCTATCCATACAGCGGTTCCAAACCAAATCGGAGCACACCCAAATCAAATCAATTCACGTGCCACCTCCCTTTCTTCGGTGCCAAAACAATTCAAACATTTCTCTATAAAGTTACGATCAGAAACTGCCAAATAGACCAAACAAGGAAACTCGCAGGAAAACTCAAATATCTTAATCCTCTTTGAATCTCTATTGGCTCATCATCTCAGCAAACTAACACCAAAGAAACGTTATTGACATCGAGAGAAAGCTTCTGATATAGCTCCAACACCACAAAGGGGCCGGAATCTGAAGGGAAGAGAACCCGACCATTCCGGCTTCCAAGCGTGGCCGAAAACATGAGCTGCGATCAAGGAGGAGGAAAATAAGGCCGAAGAGCAGAGAGGAGGAAGAGGAAGAAGAGCTAAATAGAAAATAGAAAGAAATATATATATATATATATATATATATATATATATATAAGGAGAGCAAACAAATAAATAAAAAAGAGAAAATGGTGTTAAAAAAAAAAGAGAGAACAAATAAAAAAAAAGAGAAGAGAGTTAAAAAAAGAGTAGGAAAAAAAAGATCAAATTAAAAAAATAGAGAAAAAAAAGTAGGAATAAAAAAGAACAAATTAAAAAAATAGAGAAAAAATAGCAGGAAAAAAAATAGAGAACAAATTAAAAAAATAGAGAAAAAAGAGTTAAAAAAAAAGAACAAACTTAAAAAATAGGAAAAAAAAAAGAGTAAATTTTTTTTTTGGGTCAGTAAGGGTAAAATAGTCATTTTACTGTTGAAATAGTGCCACGTCAGCAAGATAACAGACTTTTTAACGGAAAATTGACGGCAGTGACTTTTTAGGTGAAATTGGAAAGTTCAAGGACTTTTTAGGTGAAATTGAAACGTCAGGGACTGAAACGTCGAGACCCTATAAGTATAGGGAGTAAACAGTATTTTGTCTTTATTTTAATTTCTGCAGTCTTGCAAATTGCAGTTTTAAACTTTAAAATATCAGTGTGTGTTATCAAGTGAACTTTTCAGCATTGAGGAATATTGCAGATTCAATTTCAATTTTCAGTTAAGCAAATACCAGTTCACTAGTGTTTTCAGTTTTGCTGTCAAGATTTTGAATTGTCAAAATCATTATGTTGGACTGTGAGCATTGGACTTTGCAGGTAGATATACTTATCCAAATTTTGCTCTTGTTATCACCTAAAGCTTATGTGATTGCAGAAATTTCTGTTAGTGATTTTTAATCAACTTGGTTATTTAATCAAAGTTGGTTTGAGGTTCTGCATTATTTTCTGTAATTGACCAAGCTGAATGAGTAGTGAGTTTTTGTATACTTCAGTGCACACTTTAGTTGTTGGTTATGTCGAGTTATTGGTTCAATTGGTTTGTATGCAGACAATGTTAGTCCAAGTGGGAGATTGTTAGAAAATATGGACTTAACATTATCTGATTTACATTAAGAATAAAACCAATTGATTTATCTTTACATAAATAACAAGAAGTATATAATCATAACTCTAATTCTGGTTATCTATTGAGGAGTATGTCTTTTAACAGAAGTAGGAAGCTCATTAGAAATTAACCTGAATTACATCGAGTATTTGTGATAAATTCTAAGTCTCCTATCTAGATAAACATGAAGCAGTGTTGGACTCCTTATGGGATGAGTCTAACTCGTGGTTTTGGCCAATATAAATAGGGAGCAAAGTCCCCGTATTCATCACCAGTTTTTGCATATCATTCAGCCCCATTCTGAAGCTTTTGGTGTTGACATACAGAAGGCTTCTTGCTCCAGTTCTGCTGCTATTCATCCTCATTCCAGTCGCTCAAACATGTCTAACCTAGGCCAAGCTGTTTCTGCAGGGATCCAAAGTGTCATTGATCCAGGTGGAGTCCTAGTTCCACTAGGAAAGCTATTCTGCAGTTTCTGTGTGGATGTTGTGCAGCTGGTTTAATTGATATTGTATATGTGTTATATGATATGATCTTGTGGTTTATGTGTTCTGTGATTGCATCTTGTAGATTTAACACAATGGTGCAGAAGATGTCTGCGATAGAGAAGACAATGCAATAGCCAGCCTAAATTTGGGCGACTTTAAAGAAAACGTTGTAGTTGTACTCCATTCAAGACGAAGATAGGTATAGAGAAGCCAAACCCGAATGCGGTGCTCTCCCAACCCTAGCAGAGCTCTGTCTTTTAAACTCTCAATGTTCATTTGAGACCACTCTTCAAAATCATTCTACATGGGGCAATGTACTTTGGTTCCACATTAACATCTATTTTGGTTCTTGAAAAATTAAGACTCTTGCCAAATTCGATGGCCAAAAATTTATTATGGCCCTCCAATTTCTTCAGAAGACATATAATTGCTAATTAAACACCTTCAAATTCATTCCGGGTCAGAAACCTATTCTCAACCCCCAATTTCTTATAAAACATAGTCTGTCCACACTTATTATGTTTAATATGGTTTCAAAATTTTGATAAAAAGTTAAGAAACATAATAGACGATATCAATGAACAATTTCAACCATGTCAATATGTTGATGTTTTCATTGATTTGTTCATTTTGGTTAGTTGATGTCTCTCTATTAATATTTAGTAAGAAATTACTTGCCCAGTATAATTTGGTCTAGTGGTATAAACGAAAGTGGGAGTTTGTGAATTCGACTACGAAAGACTAGTTGTATTTCTCAGTTGTTGATGTAATCCAAAAAAAAAAACACATAATATATAACTCATTCTCTAGGACATGACAGAAATAATTATCATCTAAATAAACTAAGCAGAAATAATCACTCTTTGGTAATTTTCGAGACAGATTCCCTAACTCTTGCAAATGCAACTAAGAAGAGCGTCATTCCTCATACTCCCTTTCTTGATCGTGTGTATGATGACATTACCTTGAGTCTCCACGAGATGACATGTTCTCATTTTACGTACTAATACTTATCATAAAGCATCCTTTGTGACTCACAACTTAACAAGATTTGCTCTTTATTTTAGTACTCAGTTTTCTTCTCGAGCCTTTGCTCCCTCCTTATCTTATCTTTGATATAATCACAAAGGAGAGTTTTTTTTACAATTTTTTATTTTTATTATGTTTATATGAAAAGACTATTAATTGAGATGAAAGCCCATAACTCAACCAAGTTTACATTGTCAAACGACAAGGCTTTTGAGGTCTCTCTCAGAACCAGGTTCGTCTAAGAAGCACTAGTACTAAGATCATGTCCTAGATTGGTTATGACATCAACTACAAAATTTGCCTCCCTAAAAATATGTTTAAAAGTAGGACAATACTTGGCAGCCCTTCCTAACCAACCCCTGCGTGTCACACTCCCAATCCAACACGTGTCTTTTTTTTGGCCTCTCTTTCTGTTCTCCTCATTCCTCTTCTCCAGTCTCTATAGGCGACCAACTTGACCATCCTCAACCTCATTCCTCCTCTTCAACCCCTTCTCCACTCCCCATCATCGGTTTCCAGTCACACCACCACCTTCCCCACCCTCTCAATCAAAGCCTACGCCACGGATCGAGATCCCTCCATACTTGTCTCCGGAAACGGCAAATCCTCCTTCAGAGTACTATTACCTGCTTCACAGCAGGACTACGGTTCCTCCACCTCCATTGAGGTCGATGCCGTCACCTGGGAGAACGGATTTTGAAGCATAGTGCGACAAATGGGTTCGACGTCGTGTCAACATCGCGATTGGGAGTGTGTGAGGAAGGCTTAATTGGCTTAGAAGGACACATGTCATCCAGTTAGTGGATATGGTCAGCGAAGTATAATCCTTAAAAGTAATGGCTGAAAAGGAAGTAGCAAAAGCTTTGATATCCTAAATGATCTTGAGCAATCTCCATGGTGGTTTGAGGGTTCCATTAGCAGCATCGATCACTAATTTTGAGCCGCCTTCAAGCTTATCAAGGGTGGGTGTTAATCCATTAATAGTGAAGGAAAGTAACATTACACAATAATAAATTAAGGAGAGTTCTCCTTAAGTTAATTTAATAAGAATTGTGTGCCCTAAGCAATAAAAAAAACAAAAGTAAACTCCTATTTTACTAGCATGCCCTAAGCAAGGAAACACTTTCAAACCCCAACGAGATGCATAAACGATGACTCAAAGCATACGTGCAAGTTCGTAAGCCCTCCTTCCATATGCAGAAGGAAAATCTCCAAACTAGTGGCATAACACTTCTTCTTCTTCCTTGAGTGTTGACTAGTGGCATAACACTCGGATTTCATTTGGTTCGCTGATTTGAAAAATGGGAAAATAAATTTTTTTATTTTCCTATATGCGGTGAGCATAAGGATATGAACAGACTTTATGCATGCATTTGTGATCGAATACTTAAATATCAACCAAATTGTTTTTATGAATTTTCTTACTATTTTACTATGAAAAATCATTAAAAAAATCTTAGAGAATTTGGTATTCCATCGATTATATATAACACATTTTAAAGATCATGTTTTACCAATGATGAGTTTAAAAAACACGACAATTTGAATAGGAATAGGCCTTTGCATGGTTTGGCATGTTGGGATGTGCTATGGGGGCACATGTTGAATGTCATGTCAACCTTGTTAACACTATTTCTTGTTTAAGCTCCCTTGTACCATAAGGTCACCATTCAATTCATAGAGCATAAATTTTAGGAAAATGATTTGTGGCTTCAATGAGGCCTAAGATTTGTGGCCTCAATCTTAGGTGGCATGCCATGTCATCTACACAAATCATCTATTTGTCAAATCATGCCACGTAATTCTTGGGAAAAAGACAATCTTATCCTTCCAAAATCTAATGACTCTAAAATATTTTGGTTTTCTACCTCAAAAATTATTTTGGCCTTCTTTTTAAAAAAATGGCTTTCTTTCATTTCTTTTTCATTACACTCATGCTTATATTTAAATAACAATTTTTTTTTCTTCAATCAAGAGTAGAAAAAATTTCATGAAATTTAGTCAATAGATTTGCACGTACATTCGATTAACAGATTTGTATAACACATGTATATGAATTCAACATTTGTTGGGTTCCTGCAAATTTTGAAAATATAATGTGAAAAATACATATTCATATAATTGTATTTTTTCTTTTGTTCATTGTTTTTCTCTTTATGTAGCTAGGGTTTAAAAGTTAGATCTGAATTTATTATTTTTTGTTTGTCTTTCCCTTATATTTAGATTGTAGATGTTAATTAATGGTTGCTAACGTGTAATTTTTTCTTACCTCTTAATTTAGACATAAGTATTTCCCAAATTCACTTTACTAATGCTATATTTTTGTGGATGAAAATAATCAATATTTGGAAAGAAAAGTTAAAGTCTATTTCTTGACACATAATTCAATATATTAATGCCATTTGGGAAGAAATATTAAAGGAAAAAATTTAATTAAATGAAGAAAAATATTGATCAAAGAATCTGTAGACATATCCCTTAAATTAATATATAATTAATAGCTGATATTTTTTTTTCACCTAATTAAATTCATTAATGTAATTTATTCACCTCCTAACATCTAAAAGGAAATGTAAAAGGGTAAAGTTGGTGTTGAAATAGTATGATGTGGCAAGATATATTATATGGAATTGAAAATAAATTTTTATTTACTTACATGGCATGACACCTAGGATTTGAGGCCACAAATCTTAGGCCTCATTGAGGCCCTATATCATTGCCCTAAATTTTAAATGTGTTCTAATTGACAAAATACCAAAACCTATAAGATTTTTTTTTTATGGATTGTTTTTCTTACTTTAAAAGATTGTAGAAAAAATTTACACTGCGATTTTCGCGTTCCATCAATTTGAGAAGTGTTTAAAAATCATTATTTAAAGATTGAAAAATTTTGGTGAGAAAATCTGATTTTGGCCAAAAAAATGTGTGCTATAGTCCCCACAATTTGGGTAGAATTCATAATTTTGGGGAAGAGTTTTATATATATATATATATATATATATATATATATAGTTTCCACGGAATTATTATATATAAATTATTAACCGAAGCCTAAGTAAAAAGCAAAAAAACCTTAAATTTGGATATACCATCATTGACTGAGATGGATGTTCTTTAACATAGATCATCAATACATTAATTTAAAATTTTTAGTAAAATATTCTTATTAAATGAAAAAAATAACAAGAAATACGCCGAAGATAGCAAGAACGATTATCCATCGCATGTGGTGGCATCAGCGTCTGAATTTGTTTGGAACAGCATCATCAATATTTTGATAATTAACCAATTAAAAGGGGGAAAATTTAAAGCCTCCCAGAATTATTTTCTGATTAGATGAAGCAACCAATCAACCTGTAACAGTACGCTCAATCACTAGTAACATCAACATTCTTTATCTGAAGAATCCAACTTGTAAAAGCCAAGATCAATAATTTTACTCTTGGTTTTCTGTCCCATCTCTATGTCCATCAAGTTCTAATAATATATAAAATCTCACCTTAATCAAATTGGGATCGCTTAAGTTGACAATTGGACATGACACTACCACCTAACCATATATACCATCGATAATGCTACTTCAGCCATTACTTAATGCCTTTGTTGAAGTCACATAATTATATATAAGTGTCCATATCATATATAGGATGGATGCTGAGGATGCTGAATAGTGTTACTTTATTTGTCTTGAAGAATCCAAGTTCCTCTAACATGTCAACATGTGGTACCAGCAAACACAAAACTTTAATATCGGAAATTAATCCTAATTTGCAAGTTCGGTTATTATAATAATACATTGGCAGTTGATTAATTGAAACTTCAAGGCTTCAACTTCAGGCATGCAGACGTACGATATCTTTCAAATCATTTTTGTTGGGGTTTCTTTATCAAATCTTATGGATTATGCAGACTAACCAACCTATATTTAGTGCTAGCTGTTTGTCAGTTAATGAAAACTTAATTGTGAATTATCTTTCGTGTGTGCGCGTCTCAATGCTTTTATCTTCAAAGGCCTATCTTACTCTTCACTATTTATTTGTCATGTCTGCAGGTACCTTTTAAGTTTTTGAAAAAGAATCGTCGCCGCTTGTTGAAACAAATCAAATGTTGTGTATTCAAAATAATTCGTATAATTATTTATCGGAATCAGATTCGATGTTAACAGAAACACTTTTCCGATTGGATTGAATACTTTTAGCTAACAAATTCTACTCATTAAAAATGATTACTTGCTCCATCGCTTGTTAAACCAACAGATCGATCATATCCTACCAACTAAAATGATAGAGAAAAAACATGCCTTTTAAGTTTTTGAAAAATAATTTGTCTAAACAAATCAAATGTCGTGCACTCAAAATAGTTCGTACAATTATTTATTAGAATCACATTCCATATTAACTGAAACACTTTTCCGGTTGGATTGAATACTTTTAGCTAACAAATTTTACTCATTCAAAAAATTAATTGCCCGATCGCTGTTGAATCAACTGATTAATCATATTCGGCGGACTAAAACAAGAGAAAAAACACGCCTCTTGCGGTCGTTGAAAAGAGGTGAGCACGACTCATAGTCATATACAATGAATGTGAATTCATTTTGTTTAACTGTTAATGTAGCCTATGACATCATATGAGAGGAATCTAGGCATCTAGCAAGCTAGTCGATATGTTCAGAAAATTGGAAGAATTGAAGTTCACAGATGTGTTTTGGTACGTGGGCTCGAAATTATTGTCAGTCCGATCCCCAAATTCTCTGCATGGAGTCTCCTGAATCACCGCATGGATCAGCAATATCATGCCAAACTTCTTTCAGTAGTACGTGGACGTGTAGTTTCTATCACTCGATCGTCATAATGAAATCAGAATATACTATTTTTTTAATTTTCTATTATTACATTTTAAAGAAATTGACTGACCTAGCCTGATTCTAACACAATGTCTCACCTATAGGACAATACATGTAGGTGTGCTAAAGGAGCCGAACTCTTTGATACAACAAGTGTAAACGTATACTAGCTAGCTGGCTAAACATATAGGATGGCTGATCCAATTTCAGAAATCAGAATCATATATTCCGATCATTTACATACATAAAAGTTGAAAATAAATATAGTTTTTCAACATTTAGAGTCGCAGATTTCGTTGTAATGTTGAATAAACATGAATAATTTAACCCATGCATGTACGAAAAAAAAAACTAGCTAGGGTACTCCAATATATCACAACTCACATGCATTCTGCTCAATCAACGGGGGTCACTAACGTTATATATGATGCATGCAATAATCATTTCTAAATCATTTGCAAAAGTTCTAGCCATAGGTCTAGCTATAACAATTTCTATGATACGTATACATAGGTACACACATGTCTCATCTGCAACCTGAGAACCTCTCGTGTCTCGTCGCGAATAAAATCGACAGCTAGAGACTACGAGTGTGACGTGCATGCGCAGTGACAACCAAAATCTCACCGTAACACAAAGTCCTGAGCGTCGGGTAGAACCAAGTCCTAGATGCACAATGCCGATGCAAACCAGGTCTTATTGCGCATTATTAGATCAATTATTAGAACTTTAACCTCTATAGATCGACCACTTCAATATGAAACCATGAAGGATCCCCACAATTGCTGCCACTTTGTCGTTGTTGTACGTACTTCAAGTTTTAACTACTTCCGGATTTTGGTGAATTTCAAAGTGAAAAGATACTTCATCAAAAAACATACAGGATTTAGGCAATTTTAAGTTTACCTAAAGCTTACGTTTCCTGTTTCTTGTCGTTCATCAAGAACACTGTCGGACTGTCCCATATGACCAATCGAGAGGCCGGACCAGTGGACCACACTGAATCAGGTACATACCCATATGATCAATTCAATTTCGACGGTACTTATTGGTAGTAGAACTAAATTATAACCTCAATGGCTCAATGTGTATGGATGCGTTAGGCCAGTGCTGTGTGGTAATCAATAATGATATTCATGATGATTGATCATCTGGATAAGGCTAAGTTTTTTTTAACTTGCCATGCAGGTGATTAATTAGCTTTAATTAGATCCATGCCTGCACGCAAAAAGGAAGCTAAATGGTTCCAAAATATGAACCGACTTCCACCATCCTTACATTAACATTAGCATTGACGCACCTAACATACTAAATCCTTAACATAAGGATTCGGCTCCTCTGCAGAGGGTGTGCAGTTATGTAAATTTACTAAAATCTGGAGCTTCCAAGTGATCTAATGGCTAAAACATAGCCACATCAGTTCAGATCATTTTTTCTTCTTCATTTTCGTAACGTCGCCGTTAACTCCTTGAAGACGAGAAACAAAAAAAACCGAACGAATGAAGAACTGGGATTTGCCTCAGATGCATAGGTTTTTTTTTTTTTTGAATGACAAAAAACCTTACAACGAGAAAGAAAAACCACGAGAGACTTCCTAGCTGATCCAAATGGAACGCTGGGCACATCGATAGGGGTAAGCAGTAAAACCAAACTTTAGGACACTCAAAGTTATAAGCTAAGGATGTTAAATGATCGGCTACAAAATTAGCGTCTCTAAACGTATGTCTAAAAATAATATTGTGAAACTTAAGTGTCAACTCATTAATGTCTCTAATTAAAGTCTTCATACTCCAAGGGATTGTTGCAGAACCCTTAATGCAATTAATAAGGAGCTTGGAATCTCCTTCCACTATGATTTTAGTTAGTCCCTGTAGATAAGCAGTATGCAAACCTTCTCTTAAAGCAATAGCTTCTGCAACCAAAGTACTTGTAGAACCCAAAATCCTACAAGCAGCAACTAATGGATTTCCATAAGAATTTCTGATAATAAAACCAATAGAGGCTTTGTCATTCTTAACAGAACCATCGAAGTTCCTTTTAACAAACTGATTATTTGGAGTAATCCATTTAATATGTCTATGCAACATAAGCTGATGGATGCGAGTAGTACGATTGACCTGTTGATAAATAGTACCTATATTAAAAGCTTCATACCAACTAGGCCTCAGTTGCAGTAGAGAACAAAGTACACAAATGCTAATGATCACCACTGAATCGTTTTATGAAATAGGACCTAATATAAAATATGGCAACCGCCTTAATTCTCATGCCATTTCAAAATAGATGTCGGTCATTACCATCTTCATTTCCCCAAATCCAAAGTCCTAATTCTTCACAATATGGGTAACAGACTAATAGTACGTAGTTGTAAACCAATAAGCTTCAGGTAGATTACAATCTCAAACCCCTCTAATACCTTTGGAGATTTTTTGTCCAACTACCATGGAAATTACATGAGGATTATATGCACAACACTGGCAAATACTCTTTTGATTCCGAAAGAGAGGAACAAAAAGAAAGGAGAAGGATAAAAAGACGATAGAGGAGATGGATGGAATTCAGTTCGGATTCTAGGGTTTTTTTTTTCCTTGTGGAGGAGTCGTGCGTGGTATTTTAACGACGTTAAGATTCAATTGAGAAGAAGAAAAGTCCATAAAAGAATGTTAGCTCATGTGTCACAATTAAACTCATTGGATTAGAAAGAGGATTAAGATTTCAAAAAATTTAGGTAAATTAACTTTAGAGGATCCAAATCGATCCCCCTGTACACCTGTTAAGCTGTAGAATTATGATCGAACTTGCTTATTCAGAGTTGATCAGATCCGGGCTAGCTTCATCTTTTTCCAAGTTAATTAGGAACAACATGCCTGGTACTGTTCTGTGCTGACACTGTAAAGCTGTAGCTATATCAGCATATATGGTTGTTAATGCATGCATATGAGAATCGCTTGCTTTTTTGGTATCTCATGAGCTTATCAGCCAAACTCTCTTTGATATTTAATAATGGAGCTCAATCTCCAACAGTTCCAACACCAGCAAGAAAGCAAGCACTATTCGCTCAATCGCTCTTATTGCTAGGGTTTTACTGTCTTACAAAACGTCTTCTACGGCGGTCTTCGCACCTTTTTTTTTACCTTGCTGTCGTGAGAAACTCTGGTTTTGTGTAGTGTTCGTATGTATGTGTATACACGTATATGATGTCATCATTGACGTACCATACTCAATTAATAATTTCTTAGCCTTTATGTGTGTAGCTAGCTAGGCTCCGATAACACATTTGTAACGACCCAATACCAAAGTCCTATTAGAGCAAGTCTAGTAGTCTACTCGCTGGGTCACCGGGGTCACTTACTATTCACTGTTTTTATGTTTATTTCTACCTTTTGGATCATGAGCACAGTTTTCAAACTTACTTGGGTCACTCTGGGTCAATTTCGTGACCTGCAAACTGATCTGGTAACCCAGGTCAGTTTGCAAACTGTGTCCGTAATCTAGAGGGTGAAAATAAACACTAAAAAGTAGTGAATAGTAAATGACCCGGTGACCGAGCGGGTGAACTTACTCTTAGATTGAAAATCATTGTTCACTAACTAGATTCTTTTTCGCTTAAAAAACTCATCATCAAAACAAACAAGAAATCTAAAAATCACATGCATATCAATTTCACAAATCTATTATTCAATTCAAACACCAAGCAGATCGATGTAACCGGCCGGGTATTTTCCCGGCCAATACTCACCTATACAACTATATGAACATGCACAACCCATCGGATTATCACACAACTTTTCCGAAAACATTGAGCTACCAGTACATTAGACAAACTATATATACGAATGGCATGACAAGTATACAAAGTTGAGTTTCCACTGTATACAAATTTGTTTGATCCATCGACATTGAACATTGAACATTGAACATTGAACATTGAACATTGATGGAAGTTAATGTCGATCTGCATGCACAAGTGCATGGACCCCTTTGCAGATGGATGAGATAAATGGAACCTATTAAATAATCTGTTGTGAAAAATAAAACCTTCCGCGCACGTATTGATTAATATTAACTCATGCATTGAGTGGTCCTTCAATTCTGGTGCATGTGTTATGCTACCCTCTCCAGATCGAGAACCTCAATTTGGACCATCATGAATATCCATGTAGCCATGTAGGAGAGACCTAAAATTATAAAGAAACCAAACCAGTACTCCTATACACTGGTCCTATTTTGTATTAATATACAGTTGAGGCTGTTTACCAGGTACTGCAATGAAAAATTTGCAGCTTGCTGACAGCTTAAATCAGATACCAAATTTTGCCAGCAGTATAAGACCAGAAAAATAAATAAATTTGCCAGCAGTCATTTCCGGTCAAAAAATTAATATTTCTCTCTTAATTATTTTCTGGCCAGAGTATAACCTATTGTATCTTCCATACTTTATTTTTCTCATAGTTTCACTTTTTTTTTTTTTTGAGAAAGTTTATATACATATAGGAAAACTGTGGGTGGACATTATGTTTTCTTAAATACTAGCCCTCCTTAACAATTAGGAGTTTTATATATGAGGCCAGGAGAGGAAGCAATTAATACATTTTCTCTTTGGCTTTCAGGAAGGTATCTTAATAAAAAGTGAAAATCATATGAGAATCATGTAATTTTTTTTCTTTCTTTTGCTTGAAAGGATGCTACTGTTTCATCATTTCAGTACTAGTATGTAGCTTTTGTGCATTACATGCATTTTTGTTTCATATTTTTTGTGAATTGTGTATTCAGTATTTATGGTGAACCAAATTTCCTAGTTGTGACACCACATGCCTTATTGTCTCGTCACCCACCCTTTCTTTGTTAGTTAAGACCTGAGAGATTGTACGTAACTATGTATTGCTATTTTTTTGAGAGGTTACCCAATTTTCTCGTAATGAACATGAATAGAGTGATACAGTAACAAGACGTATAATGAAATAATGGTTATATATATGCTTATCATTTTGTTGGTTAGAAAGTCTTAAGTTAGTTCAATAATTCGTAATTTATAATGAGCAACGGGTACATTTTGTTGGTCGATCTGATAGTCTTATCTCGGTCAATAACTTGTAATTTATAACGAATAGTTACATGTTTGTCATTTATTAGCTAAATAACACTGATCGATAATCTCATTAATATACATTGTTACAGACTTATAATTCTGTTGGTGAGATACCCTGTGATTACTTGGCGAATAATATGTGTCATCTAAATGAAACCCAGAATTCCTGGGAACCTATTTATACTTTTGTAGGAAAGAAGACATTTTAAATTTTATCTATAAAATTTCTTTGTGATATTGATGGAAATGGAACAACATTGGCCTTCTTCATGATTGATGACTCTACCAGAAAAGGAAACAAAAGCTCTAAATGTTATTGTCAAGGTGAGTCAGCTATGAACCAGAGGCCAGGGCCACAGTACTGACTATATTCTTCAATCCACTAGGTGTTTGCTTCAGTAATATGACACCATTGACATGTATATCCAGTAATTCTCAACTGTTTATTTCTCACCAAAAATCGACAGTATATGAATTTATAGGTCTTCTGCATGTAGTACAACAATTATGCTAAAAGTTGGCTTTGATTAGATTGGACGAGCCCTAACTTTCAGGCAATGATGGTTCCTTAATCTCATATATTATGTCGGGTAAATATTTCATCAAGTGGTAGTCATTTACATGTTTAGTGATGTTGATATCTTTAATTGCACTACAACCCATTACCATTCGAACAGTTTTGCAGTTGATAACTGTTATCGTCCATTATTTACGATAGTATATCTATAACTTAAAAAAAAAAAATTATAAGTTGACGCGAATCTCGCAATGATATGTAAATCAATACTTTAGAATAATCCATACGCGTGCCAATAATTTATAAAGGAAACGCGTGTAGTTTTCTTGTCATTTTTTCATTTACTCGAGAGAAACAAGTAAGGTTTAATTGAATTCTGGTAGCAATTCCTGTCAAATTCACCAAGACAACTGGTAACAGATTGCATTCCAATTTCCAAGTCCATATCTCATAAAATGCCTTGGCTTGACCAGTTGACCAAGTAACCTATTGAGAATTACATCTTCCAAAACAAGCAGAGCTGTGCCTACAGTGACATCAACAGTATATGGCGCCCCACATACAGACCACACTAGCCAACAGGTATATCAATCAATTCCAATAGAGTAATACTAATAATAATAATGCTTCAGAAAAAGAAAAGAAAAAAGTGAGAGGGGAAAAATATTAAAGTAAAATGACTGATAATCAGTCATGTTCATAACAGATCAAGGAAATCCCAATAAGGACATCACAGAATTCCATGCTTCTCTTTTACTGTATGTTCTTATGTTGTATCAAGACATCATCATCTATCTCAGTCTGAACTCACCACCAACCTCTGATAACTCCATCCCTTCTTCTTATATCCCCACCACTCACATACACAACTTCTTTTTCCATGTTTGCACAGCTGAACGATCAAACTTGTTGTTTTTGGATTTGGGTTTTTGAGAAGGTTCAAGGCTGGTGCTTGAAAGCTCCATCTCCGCTTAGATTCAGATTTCAGAGGCACATTTGACCCACAAAGAGATTACCCATGTAGGTATTCGAGCTTTGTTGGCTATAGTATATATGTTATTTTTTTTGTCAAGTGGGCTCACTTGGCTTTGTTTATTGAGGCTTACCTGACATAGGTTTCTGGGTTTTTTTTTTTGGTGGTCAGAGATCTGGAATTGTGGGTTTGGTACCTTGGTTTTGGATAAGGAATGTCGAACTGGTTTCAAAGATCTGGCATTTCAAGGTTGCTGTTTTGAGACTCATTACACAGAGGTAAAGAAGATGAATGTTTGTCCTTTGAGTTATTGACATAGAATGATATTGTTCATGTTGCTGAGATGGTTAAGTGGAAGATGTGAAATTTAACCTGGTCTAGTTGACATTTGAGTTGTTATGGACTTATGGGTATATTTTTCATGATATGATCTGTTCATATGCTTGTTGAACTGTTTTGGTGGCTTTTCTACTTTGATTTCTGGGATTTTGGCCTTCATCCTTGTTATTTGGTTTATTTTGTTTTTGCAAGTTCTCTCCTTGTATTGTTATTCGGTGGAATTGGTAAAAAAGATTGTAATTTTATCAGTACTAGAGAGTAATGGATTTGAAAGAACAGATTTTGATATGATGAAGCAGAAGCAATGTTAATGTGAGATTTTGTTATGTGTAGGCATCTTGGCATCTGATAGAATGGCCTCTGATCTCAAAGCAGAGTTATCCAAGGAAGCTTTTTTTGGGCTGAAGGTCTGGGAAGTGATTGGCATAGCTGTTGCGTTGTTTATCATAATAATCCTTACTGTCCTATCACTGTGCCTCACTTCGCGTAAGAAATCAAGAAAAGCTGGGGCCAAGATTCCCCATAGTCAAATCCCAACTGTCTCAAAAGAAATTAAGGAAGTTCGAGTGGAGCAAATAACTGCCAGTGAATTTGTTCCCCGTGATGGAATTCTTCTTACCATTCATGACAAATCCAGTGACAGAGAATCCGATAAGGTTATGGTCCATCTGGGTATGGGAAAATCAAAGAATGGAGACAATAGTAGTCAGTCAGGTTCATTTAATCATTTAGACAAAGATGGTGGAGGGTCTCAATCTGGAGAAGAAGGGAGTTCTGCCACGGGTACAGTGTATAAGCCTTCTTCATCGTATCCCGTAACTGCTCCATCTCCTCTAGTTGGTCTGCCTGAATTCTCGCACTTGGGTTGGGGCCACTGGTTTACATTAAGGGACCTTGAGCTTGCAACAAACAGGTTTTCAAAGGAAAATGTCCTTGGCGAGGGTGGATATGGAGTTGTTTACCGGGGAAATCTCATCAATGGGACTCCTGTCGCAGTTAAAAAGATCCTAAACAACCTGTGAGTTGACTGTTTATATCCTGATTCGATTGTGGTTTGTCCGCTCTTGTTTCCATGTATTTGTGTTAACTCAAACTGTTATTTCTTTAGTGGCCAAGCAGAGAAAGAATTTAGAGTGGAAGTTGAAGCAATTGGCCATGTGCGCCACAAGAATTTGGTTCGTCTCTTGGGATACTGCGTCGAAGGGACTCACAGGTACCACTTTGTTTTGAAGCAAACAAGTTCATATTTTACTGAATCCATAAAATGGGTTATAAGTTCACTAGATTTTTTTTTTTTTGGGTTCGTGGGGGCGATGGCCGATGGGGGAAGTATCTTTTTTGGCTTCGGTATATGATAGGTTGATTGATCATTGATCTCTCAGTGTTGTGCATATAGTGCCATACTCTTCTCAAAAGTTCTATAATAGCAATGAGTATTTTGGTCATGCAAAAAGATTAGTTGGCCTGATTTGCCTTTTGAATCTCAGGATGTTGGTCTATGAGTATGTCAACAATGGAAACTTGGAGCAGTGGCTTCATGGGGCTATGCGTCACCATGGATATCTCACTTGGGAAGCCCGTATAAAGGTTCTCCTTGGAACAGCAAAAGCGTAAGTCAAATTATTTATGTTCTTTTAATGCCCAGGTGCTGTTTTTGTTTAACAAGATATACTTTTTGCAGTCTTGGTTATTTACACGAGGCCATTGAACCAAAAGTGATACATCGAGACATTAAATCAAGCAATATATTGATTGATGACGAGTTCAATTCCAAGGTATCTGATTTTGGCCTGGCCAAGCTGCTGGGTGCGGGGACAAGTCACGTGACAACTCGTGTTATGGGAACCTTTGGGTTAGTATTCTTTGTAGAGCATGGCCACTATTTCCCCCAAGAAATGTGTATTTCAATGTTGGATGTTCACAGTATATAATTATAGACTCATTAGAGAATTAGTCATTCCTCATTTCCAATCCTTATCCCAATTTTTCCACAATTTCCTTTTTTCAGATACGTGGCCCCTGAATATGCTAATTCTGGACTTTTGAATGAAAAGAGTGACGTGTATAGCTTTGGGGTTTTGCTCTTAGAAGCCATCACTGGAAGAGATCCTGTAGACTATGGTCGCCCTGCTCCTGAGGTATTCACAAGCTTTAACATATACTATATAGGAAGTTAATCTAATCATCATCTGATACCGAATTTGTGTCAGCACACAATCATAAAGGCACAAGAGGCAAGTTAGATTTTGATTTAGTAAAACTATTAAATAATGAATGGTGAACACTTACAATTGGACTGTTTAACCGCTTAATTTAGTTTGGAGTGCAGATTTATCTGAGCCAATCTGTCAGGTATAATTGGTCTGGCTATGGAGTTGTAAATATCAAAAGTTAGTTTGTTTGCCTGACTAGCTACCAAAGTGAGGCCACCTGAGGAGTGTTGTGGTAGCATTTACTTTTGATTTCTAAACAATACTTGAGAGGGAGAATGTTCAATAGAATCTAGATATGCATTTAAGAGCCAGTTGTGCATACAAAGTTAAAAACAATGATTCCCACTGAATGGTTATTTTGACAACTCAACTATGACCTTAACAAAACCCCAGATGTCTATACTCTAGACAGTTGACAGTACGCATGACTGTCCAACTGCTTCGGCCTGATCCCCTTGCCTGTTTTTAGTAACTACAAGTTCTACTGTTCTATTTTTGTTGACAAGTGCATTCTACGATCATAGTCCAGTTATCAGTCCAAGCTTCCCCAATAGCAATACTTTAGCATCTGGCACAGAAGCTAATGTTTAATGTCCTAGAATGGGTATGCACCAGTAGTTTTTGACGTAGTTAGACTAGATAGCTCCCAGCAACATGACCGTGTGGCAGAGCTTATCCATAACTGTATGCATAAAGTCATAATTATACCCATGACTTGTTTCTGTGGTCAATCAAACAAGTACTAATTATCTAGCATGTTCTCATTTCATGTAATCTTCTGATCACTTTTTGATTTTGTTTCTTTTTCCTTGGCTATATAACTGTCTGGAAGTTTTATTTAATGTTGACTCTTAACTCTTTCAGGTAAATCTGGTTGATTGGCTTAAAATGATGGTTGGCAGCAGAAGATCAGAAGAAGTGGTGGACCCAAACATTGAAGTCAGACCATCAACAAGAGCCTTAAAACGAGCACTCTTGACTGCTTTGAGGTGTGTTGATCCAGATTCTGAAAAACGGCCCAAGATGAGCCAAGTTGTCCGTATGCTCGAGTCCGAAGAGTATCCTATACCAAGAGAGGTCAGTTTCTTATTCTTTGGAACACATATTCTCATGGATTGCAAGTTTAATTCATATATGGGTAGAGTATGACCGCACAATATTTCTAATTTGGTATGGCTACTTTTGAATACCGGGAAGAAATCTAATTCTAGTTTCTAGTCATATATGTTCTTATTTTGGCCTTGTTATATCTTCTCGAACATTATATCTGCCTTGGGTGTTTCCTTTCAAATGAACGAGGCTGTAGAACTTTCTTGCTTTGACTAAATTAATCAAATGTCAATATAATGACCAAATTTCCCCTGCAAAACATAACTGATTCTCCATTGCTCTTTTTCATTCTTTTCTGCCCAGTTTGACAGTTTCTATAGCCCAATCTTTATCTCTTCATTTTGTTTTCCAATATTCTAAACTGTTTTCTTTTCAAAGCTTATAGGATACTAGGCTTTTTAGCTTCTACTGATCCCCAATCAGGTCTTTTAATTGAGAAAGGCTAGCTAATGACTGGATATTAAGTTTTAGAAATTGAGCTCAGCAATATATTTTCAGCTGTTTTTCTGAGTATAAGTTTTCTTCTTGCTGCTCAGGATCGAAGGAACCGTAGGACTCAAGCAGGTAGCATGGAGATCGACTCCCAAAAGGAAAATTCAGATACTGATCGGAGTGATTATCCTGTTTCAAGATCAGAGAGTAGAGACTACCAACAGCGATAATAAAACCAGTAATTGATTTCAGGATCTAAGAAGTATATTGAGGGTAATTCATAATTTTTTTTTCTACTCTTAAATTCTTGGGTTTGTCGAGCTCGTACTATCTAGGTCATGGGGGGAGGGGCTCATGTGGGAGAGGAGATGGTCCTCATATTCTTTGTTTTTATCCTCCCCCCTCTCTTTTTTATTTCTTGTAGATTAAGAAATATATATTGTTTGTGTACGGAAGTGGTGGTATTTGTGAACAGTGGAGAACCCGAGACATTGATTGTGTGTACAGTATGGTTGATCTTCAAATTTGTTGGATGCAATGCTCCTCTTTAGTCTGATTGCCTAGATTTGACCAACTCTCATGGAGTTCACATTGGATCTTTATGAAAGCTACTGCATGTAATTATTTAATGTAAATGATCAATATGGAAAAGATAAATAAGAAACTACAATGAAGAAGCATCTACCTCCCTACTAAGTCTTTGAAGTCTGAATCTCAAGGCACAGCTCTGTTCATACTTCAGTGACAGAAACAGAAAACCATAGGGTTAAGGAAAGAATGGAAAGTTGAATGAGTATCTGTTGTTGCTTTCAAGAATCAATAACTATGAGCTTGTTAATGACGCCTTGAACTTTCAATCGTCTATGAAACTCTGGTTTCAAATTACATTATACTATGCTTCGCGGTTGTTTCGGAAGAAAAATAACATGTAAGCATTTAAGTTATATTGTAAAAGCCATGGAATGATGGAAGGTAAAAGTTTGAAATGGGTTCTTGGTCACGTAATAGTTTGAAATGGGGTATTGATTATATAATTTTCACTGTCATGGTTGCCTTTTGGTCCTAGTATTAAGCCAGGCACCCAATTTGTTCATATTGTTGCTGGATGAATGCTGAGAACTTGTCTCAGAAAACCCAGCAATGTTCTGTTCTACTGAGGTGAGTTTTTTTTTTTTTTTTTGCTGACACTGCAACAAAATTCTCAGCATTATGAAAGCGGTGAAAGATGTCGATCAATGCCTCTACCTGTTTGATTGCAGGGTAGGCTCTTCTTTGCACAGAATCTGCTGATCATCAGTTCAGCTGTGTTCCGAGTCCGATGACTTTAAGGTAACAAATTTTTACTGCCCTCTAAATAAGAACATGGTGAGCTATAATGTATGAAAAAGAAGGATGGGGCAACAAAGAGTCAAAGAAAGTGACAGATAGGTTCATAATGCATTAGTCATAGAACGATGCATGGTTATCTTGTATCTCTTACCAAGCAAGGCAATGTTTTGTTTTGTTAAATTGACTCACCTTTGTTTAGTCAAATTGATAATGATAATTAAGGACAAATATATCGTCACCTGTCTGTTTAATAATTTCTAACATGTGGTGCCCAAGAAAGGGTAGTGATGCAAAACCTCATGTCATTCTTATTTCCCAAGTATTCTTCTCTGTTAAGACTCCATTGAATTAGTCAGCTCAATATTTTATCACATTGAGTTTGAACTAGTGGATAGCCAACCAAGGATCACTGATTTTGAGATATGGCGAGTTTGATCCTTGGCAGGACGCAGTATATCGTTACAATGGTTACTTGGTCGGCTGTTTTATAATCCATAATCGAATATTCACTTGCTCGAAACTGTCTTGTTTGACTGAAACCCTGCTCTATCACAGTGCAGAAATGTGTTTATGAAGCAGTATGATTGAGCTATACAGGATATATTTGCTTACTGAAAGAGCCAGGGTTTAGAAATGATCCTGATTAATTAGTTGATATATCTAAATCCTCTTTAGATTATTATAGACCAATCCTGAACAAGTCAATGATTCACCCTTACCAGCTCACATGTTTTTTTTTTGTTTGTTTTGAATTTCTCTCCTACAAGAATATATTCTAAGTAGCATCATTTTCAACTTTCTTGGACACCAAGGATAAGAATAATGCCAGCTTAAGTATCCTGCATATTTATATACTCCTCCAGTCAGTTATTCTTCAAACTGTCACAAAGTTAATAACTATGGCTCAGATGGTTGGCAGAGATGACATAGAGTCACTTAGAATTGAGTTGGAAGAGATAGGAAGAAGCTTTAGGTCATCAATTCAGAGTCGTAACTCCAGTTTCCGAGCCAATTCAGCATTGAGTTCTGCCAAAGATGACACTGATGCTCAATATGCTGTGCAGTGGGCAGCCATTGAGAGACTGCCAACGTTTGAACGGCTCAAATCATCTTTGTTTGACAAGGGTGATGATGGAAATGAACTTGATGGTGAAGGAAAGCAGGTGGTTGATGTTACCAAGCTTGGAGCTATGGAAAAGCATGTCTTCATAGATAAGCTCATCAAGCACATTGAGAATGACAACCTTCGTCTCTTACGTAAAATCAGAAAAAGGATAGACAAGTAATCCCTGCCTTCTCTTTTGCCTGCTTATAATATATGTGTCAATTCAAATGGAGTTGATGCTGCACTTACACGTATACTTGAATGGTCTACTTTTAGTGTAGATGCCAGTGGATATTTGAATCCAGTCATTATGCATATAGAAATCTTAATAGTCAAGTCAGATAAGGTGTTGTTGATAGTTCTGAAGTGTTGTCATATCTCAATTTACCTAAACTTCCATTCTGATGTGTTGATAGGACATTCGATGATTGTATTCATTCTTTTAGCCTATTCATTCATGTGGTATTAAATGTTTCCTTGTGGTTCATCCTTAACTGTTTTTGTAGGGTTGGAGTAAAGTTGCCCACTGTGGAGGTGAGGTATAAGAATCTCAGTGTCGAAGCAGTGTGTGAGGTAGTTCATGGAAAGCCCCTCCCAACTCTTTGGAACTCTGTCAGAAGCACGCTTTCTGTAAGTAGAAAAAGTTCACTCCATATATGCAATAAATTGTGTAAACAACATAAGTAGGATGCTCATCTTTTTTTGCCTCCAGAGTACAGTAGCTTACAAGTACTATATATGTTCAACTGGACTTCAGGACTACTAAACATGATTTGATTTTTCTGCACAGCTCTTTGCCAAGTTTCTAGGTTCCAAGACACAAGAGGCCAAGATAAGCATTATCAAAGACTTTTGTGGTTCAATAAAGCCTGGAAGGTAGGCTACCGTCATTCCCTTTACTAAGTTCAACTTTCCTAATCCGACTTCCTTTTAATCTTCGGGTCTTTGTTGTATATGAACCAATTATATTAATGGACCTTTCGGTGCTTATTCATTCTATTGCAGGTTAACTTTACTGCTTGGCCCCCCAGGATGTGGGAAGACCTCCTTTTTAAAGGCTCTATCAGGAAATCTGGAAAAATCGCTCAAGGTTTTGTAGTATCTTTATACTTGAATATCTTTGTTAATGAGTTGCTTGGGAGAAGTTTGTTTTCTTACTTCATAGTTGCTTGGTTTGTTCAATGACTTTTTGTCCAATAGTTCTCTGGTGAAGTTACTTACAATGGACAGAAGCTAGCAGAGTTCATCCCCCAGAAAACATCAGCTTATATAAGCCAATTCGACCTGCATATTCCTCAGATGACTGTCAGGGAAATACTTGATTTTTCAGCTCGCTGTCAGGGTATTGGAAGCCGAGCCGGTAGGTTTGCCGTGTTCTAGATGATTATTATTAGTTGTATACAACTTATTGATACAGGATAGTAATGGTCATTTGTTTTCTGCCTACAAAGATATTATGCTGGAAGTCAGTAAAAGGGAGAAGGAGGCAGGGATTATTCCACATCCAGATATAGATACTTACATGAAGGTACTTCAAGCTTTTCTTATATGATCGTTCCTTGTTTATGAGTTCATTAGTATGTTGCACCTTGTGTTATCGGTCAAGGTTATGCTCCCTTTGTTATGACATTGAAAAAACTTGTAACAGGCAATTTCTCTCGAAGGACTGAAAAGAACCCTCCAGACGGACTACATTTTGAAGGTCACTCTGTTCAATTTTTAGTCTCTTTTCCTATAATTTGTGTCTGCATAAGTATTTCTTAGTTTTGTTACAATTTATGGTCATCATTTTGCAGATCCTTGGACTTGATATATGTGCTGACACTCTAGTTGGAGATGCCATGCTAAGAGGTATATCTGGTGGTCAAAAGAAGAGGTTGACAACAGGTAATGCAAATAGAGATTGGTCATAATTAGCATTTGCTTGTTGTTACTGAAGTTACTGATTTTCAACATCAACTTTGATCTAACTTGGATGTGAATGGTAATTTTTCAGCGGAGATGATCATTGGTCCCACAAAAGCTTTGTTCATGGATGAGATAACAAATGGTCTAGACAGTTCCACTGCATTTCAAATTGTTGCTTGTCTTCAGCAGCTGGTGCATATAACAGATTCTACTTTACTAGTTTCTCTTCTTCAGCCAGCACCGGAGACATTTGAGCTCTTTGATGACCTTATTTTAATGTCAGAAGGGAAGATTGTTTATCATGGTCCACGGGATCATGTCTTGGAGTTTTTTGAGGATTGTGGGTTCAAGTGTCCTGAGAGGAAAGGGGTTGCTGATTTCATCCAAGAGGCAAGTGAATTGCAGCTTATAACTTTCATTTCTTCATATTAACGCATAAATTAACATCTTGGTTCTGCAGGTAATCTCTAAGAAAGATCAAGCACACTATTGGTACCGCATGGAACCTCACAATTATGTCTCAGTTGATATGCTCTCAAAAAAATTAAAGGCATCTTCTTTTGGGAAGAAGCTAGATGAGGATCTTTTAGAGCCATTTGATAAGCTTAAAGACAATAACAATGCTCTTTCCTTTAGTGTGTATTCTCTTTCTAAATGGGAACTTTTTAGAGCTTGTTCGTCAAGAGAACTTCTTCTCATGAAGAGGAATTCTTTTATCTATGTATTCAAGACAGTTCAGGTCAGAGTTTGTGCTATTGCATTTATACCTATACTCATTTGGAGTTGAACACTTATAATTCCTATTTTTATGTCTATATCGAAGGACTTGGGAATTCTGAGACATGCTAACATTTTTTCACTGCAGATTATCATCATTGCATTTATCACCATGACTGTATTTCTGAGGACTCGTATGGATATTGATGTTCTTCATGCAAACTACTACATGGGTTCCCTATTCTTTGCTCTTACCATACTTCTCGTGGATGGAATTCCTGAGTTGTCTATGACACTTCAAAGACTAGAAGTTTTCTATAAGCAGAGAGACCTGTGTTTTTATCCAGCTTGGGCTTATGCAATTCCGGCAACACTACTGAAAGTACCTGTTTCATTTGTGGAAGCCCTGGTTTGGACTTCTCTTACTTACTATGTCATTGGATACAGTCCTGAGTTCCAAAAGTGAGTTCAAGTGAACAATAAGCTTATGTTATTTGTACTTTGAGTTTGCTTTGAATCATCGTTAGTTTATCGACTTGTCATCTTAATGTTTCTGGAAGTTAAGTGCACAAGATATTTCACACTATGCTAATTGTGGCTGAACTTTTGTTATGATATGATTTTCTTTCAGGTTCATCCTCCAGTTCTTTCTACTTTTTGCCGTTCATTTAACATCAATATCCATGTTTCGCTTCCTGGCATCATTCTTTCAGACCATGGTTGCCGCAATGACAGCCGGTAGTTTTGCAATATTGTTTCTGTTACTATTCAGCGGATTCATTATCAAAAAACGTAATTCGAGTTTACCTTCTCTCCCTTTCTTTTATTAAAATCAGCTGAAGAAACATATATAATTAGTTATGTTGGTGCTTGCAGCTTCCATGCCTGGTTGGTTAGGGTGGGGATTTTGGGTTTCCCCACTGACATATGGGGAGATAGGCCTCTCTGTGAACGAGTTTCTTTCTCCAAGATGGCAAACAGTGAGCAACTAATGTCATTTCTGCTAATTAGTCTTATTTGAGGTAATTGAAATTACATTCTTCAGTTTACTAATCATATTATGTTTAGATGCCATCAACAAACATTACTATCGGGCATGAAACCCTTGAAAGCCGTGGACTAAACTTTGATGGATATTTCTACTGGATATCACTTGGTGCCTTATTTGGATTCACAATGATTTTCAACATAGGATACATCTTGTCCTTGAGTTTCTTGAAGTGTAAGTTAACTTTCCTTTCCTTTTCTTTTTTTCTTTCTGTTATTCTATTTTAACTCGAGGACTGGAACTTAAAACACATTGGTTCCTCCCATTATCTACATTCAGCTCCCGGATCATCTCATGGTATCATTTCACATGAAAAGCTTGCCCAAATTCACAGAACTGATGATTCCCTCGATGATGCCCAAGTGAAAGAAAAGTCTAGAATTCATCCTTCTAAAACCACTGGTATTGGTCACAAATTTGACAATAAGATTTTTGTTCCTTTATTTGTCTCCTATGATTCCACAGATCAGATTTTACTGTTGCCTTTTTTTTAATTAACAGGCAAGATGGTCTTACCCTTTACTCCATTGACACTGGTTTTCCAAGATGTGCAATACTATGTTATTCCTATGGTAACCCTATTTAGGATTAATTAGCATAAAGTTTGATGTGTTTGTAGTGTTAAAAGCTTTTGACATCACATGACGTTGTTTGTTTCTTGCTTATATTCGTATTCCAGGAAACCAGGGAGCCAGGATTTAATCAGAAGAAACTTCAACTTCTAAGTGACATTACAGGGGCATTTAGACCTGGTGTTCTTACAGCATTGATGGGCGTCAGTGGCGCTGGGAAAACTACTCTTCTTGATGTTCTGGCAGGCAGAAAGACTACTGGCTGCATTGAAGGAGACATAAAGATTGGTGGATATCCCAAGGTTCAAGAAACATTTGCTAGGGTATTGGGTTACTGTGAGCAAACCGATGTTCATTCTCCACAAATCACTGTAGAAGAGTCTTTGATGTTTTCTGCTTGGCTGCGCCTGGCTTCTCAGATTGACTCAAAGACAAAAACTGTAAGACTGACATTTATAGAATACCGAATCAAATGTTTGGTTTTAAATTCATTTTTGAGATAATATTGTCTAAAGATACTATGTCATCTGTAACAGGAGTTTGTCAATGAAGTCCTTGAGACCATTGAACTTGATGGAATAAAAGATGCCTTGGTTGGAATACCTGGTGTTAGTGGTCTATCAAATGAGCAGCGTAAGCGGCTTACAATTGCTGTCGAGCTTGTTTCAAATCCCTCCATAATCTTCATGGATGAACCTACAACTGGTTTGGATGCAAGAGCTGCTGCAATAGTCATGCGAGCAGTGAAGAATGTAGCTGATACGGGAAGAACAATTGTTTGCACCATCCACCAACCAAATATTGATATATTTGAAGCATTTGATGAGGTAAAACCAAAAGGCTTTGTTTGTAGTTTGCATCATGCTTAGACAAGGTTGTTACAGTGTCTTACAAGTTGCAGCAAGTCTTATCAAATCTTGATGAGTAATTTTTTATTCTTCAAATGAAGCTAATTCTTTTGAAAACTGGAGGGCGTATGATCTACTCAGGACAGGTGGGTCAGCACTCGAGTAGAGTTATCGAATATTTTCAGGTTAGTTTGCTTGTGTCATCAGGACTGGGACATACTAGTTGCCTCAAGCAAAATAAGTTTGAACAAAACTTCGGTCTGCTGAACTTTCTTTCTTTATAAACTTTATGGCAGAGTATTCCTGGCGTTCAAAAGATCAAAAGTAACTACAATCCAGCTACATGGATGTTAGACATCACTTCTACATCAGCTGAAGCTGAACATGGTATTGATTTTGCCCAAATATACAGAGAATCTAGTTTATATGGGTGAGTACAGTTAATTAATTATCTAGTTACGTGGTATGGAGTAATGTTGAAATTTTTTTATGTTAAATGTTTGCCTGATATGACAGCTTTCCTATAATACATTTGCAGGAATAATATAGAGCTTGCAAGACAGTTGAGTACTCCACCTCCTGGTTCCAGAGATCTGCATTTTGCTACACGCTTTTCACAAAATGGCTGGATGCAGTTCAAATCTTGCCTATGGAAGCAGCACTTGTCTTATTGGAGGAGTCCGTCATATAACTTGATGCGCATCATGCATACGGTTGTATCATCTCTAATTTTCGGGACATTGTATTGGAACCAAGGGAGGAAAATGTAAGTACTTATCTGCTCTGTGTGTGCCTGTGTGCATGTTTTTGAAGTTTCATCTAATGGAAAATAATAAACAAAAGTATTCTATCCTACTCATAAGTTACAGTGTTACACATACTCATATCTAACCACCACTTTTTCTGTTTTAATTTGGCTCAATATTCTGTTAGAACCGACCAGCAGAACTTATTCAATATACTTGGTTCTATGTATGCCGGTGTCATCTTCTTGGGCATAAATAACTGCGCAACTGTTCTGCAATATGTTGCCACAGAGAGAACTGTCATGTATCGTGAAAAATTTGTGGGGATGTATTCACCATTGGCCTTTTCGGTTGCACAGGTACACTTTTCTTAGAAATGTCTACTTACAAGTTTTAAGTACTCACAAGAAGCTTAAAATTCTTATTGTGCTAAGTTCTTGCTATCTATAGGTGGTGGTTGAACTTCCCTATATATTTATCCAGGCAGTCTTATTTATGATCATCACATATCCAATGATTGGGTATTATGCTTCAGCATATAAGGTTTTCTGGTACTTCTATGCCTTATTTTGTTCACTGCTATACTACAATTACATGGGAATGATGCTCGTTTCGTTGACGCCAAACTTCATGGTAGCTGCAATTCTATCTTCAGTGTTCTACACAGTGTATAACCTGTTTGCTGGTTTTTTGATTCCTAAGCCGGTACGCCCGAGCCTACTAATTCTCATTAACATGTTTGGATCCATGCAGAGAGCTATAGTAAGAATTAGGAAATATGACTTTGATATGTTGTTGTTCTTGCAGCAAATTCCGAAATGGTGGATTTGGTTGTATTACCTGACTCCCTCATCTTGGTCACTAAATGGTTTGCTCACTTCACAATATGGAGACATAAACAAGGAGATTATCATATTTGGGGAACCCAAAACAGTGTCTGCCTTCTTGAAAGACTACTTTGGGTTTCACCATGATCAGTTGGCTCTGGTGGCACTAGTTCTCATTGCATTTCCCATAGCTTTTGCATCTATTTTCGCCTACTGTATCGGACGGTTGAACTTTCAGAGGAGGTGATCAAAAAGTCCTCTCTTCTCAAAGAATGGATGTGTTGCGCATATATCAGTATATACCATAGCCAGGAAACCATTTCTTTGCTTCGTTGTAGTTACTATCAGTGGTAGCATATGGTTGTAACTTTATATATTCATCTATGTTGTAGGAGAATAGAATTGTGTTTATTATTGATAATAGGAGCCCTTTATATAGGGAGTTTACAGAGTACACAAAAGGTAACAGAATCGGAATACAATTAGTATACCTAGGGTACTTTCTTATTAGAACTCTAAACCCTAGTTTGTAGAGGCACACATTATGTCGATATCCTTCAACACTCCCCCTTGTGCCGCTCAAACTTGGTGATGACACTTTAATTGTTGCCTCGTTAAAAACCTTGCCAGGTAACAAAAACCCTGTGGGACAAAAATAACCCTGGTCGAATGACAAAAAGAGCACAACACGTCCTTCACTCTTCGAGATCGAACATGTAGACATCATGCCTCCCCCTGATGTCAATATCTCCCCCTGATTGCTACAATCATGGGAGTTCAGATAACTTTCTCAATCCGATGCTCTTCACATGTTTCTCGAAGGTGGATTCTGGTAACGACTTAGTAAATAAGTCCGCTACATTATCCTCTTATCGGATTTGGTTCACTTCAGTATTTAGAAGTGCTTGTTGTCATTTTGATGGAGGGGAGGAGGAGCACGGAAGGTGGCATTCTGCCTTGTGGGGTCCGATCCCACACTTCCGTCATCTCTTTTCTCTGTAGGGATAGAACAAGCCCATATCAATCGTACCTCTCAAATATCGAAAGATTGTCTTTATACCAATCTAATGGTGTTGCGTTGGCGCGGAGCTATATCTAGCCAACAAGTTCATAATAATTGAGGTGTCCGGTCTTGTATTGTGCTAGGTACAATAATGTGCCTATTGTACATAAGTAAGCACTTTCGCTATTAACACGTCTTCGTCATCATCCCTGGGACGAAACGGATCCCTTTTAGGGCCAAGACTACGGACGACCATGGTGCATCTTTGACTTTATCAAAAATATCTATTGATACGGTATACAAGTTCTGAATCTACACAAAACCGTGTTCTCCCAAGGTCCTTCCTCTCAAACTCGGATTTCAAGTGTTCAGCGGTTTCCTTTAACTCTCAAGGGTTCCAATTATGTTTATCAACATAAACCGCGACAATTGCAAATCCGGAACTTGTCATGGAAACGCGTGGGCATAGTTCATCATATCCCTTCCCAATCAAGTAGTCATTTTAGTGAGCATTTCAACCTCGTTGCAAATACTTGACTTGGGTAAATAAAGTCCACAAGAACTTTCATTATATTCCGTATCTAGATCCCCATAAAGAGACGTAGTGACCACATTCGTAAGCTGCATGTTCAGTTATTTGGAAACTACCAAACTAACAAGGTAGTGGAGTGCAATGACATCCATTACGAGAGAATATGTCTTCTCGTAGTCGATTCCAGGGCGTTGTGAGAAACCTTGCGCCATAAGGTGAGATTACCATCTCTTTTTCTCATCACGCTATCTAACGAAGACCTGTTAACGTCAATAGGTTTTATGTTAGGAGGTGTTGGCATCTCAGGCCCGAAATCCTTCATCTTCGTTAGTGAATCCAATTCAACCTGGATCGCATCTTTCCATTTAGGCCAATTTTCTCTACGTTGGCATTCTTCAACGGAGTAAGGTTCGATGTCATTGGTATCAATAATTCCACGTCCTCATGTACACTAGTGTAGTTCGTAGAGATCTCTATATTTTCAGGAATTGGTTCTAACATTGAGGCGTCCTCCAACGATGTCTCTTGGACATAACCACAATCCAAAATATTCTCATGAGACGGATTTTGAGTATCAATGATCAATGAATCAAGTTGTGCCAAACTCGCTCTCTTCTTAAGGAGAGAATCCATCGAACCTATGGGTCTCCTACTCTCTCTAGTGGAACCCATGGCCTATGACACCATTATGCCACCTTTGTGGCGTCACCATTCTACCATCCATGGTAGTGGTGCAGTACCTGACTTGGATACACATTTACGCAAGCGTACGTATCATTGTCAAGATAGGGAAATATTATGCCCAAGTTTATCGTACCACGGGGATTAGTGGCTAACCCACAATCCTTGGGTAATCGGAAATAAAGACACTTAGCAAACAAAGAAAGAAAAAGAAAAAAAATAAAAATGTCAATCTAAGGCACCAAGCCTTAGCAATGCTTGGCTTTAATTTTCACCAAAGCCTAATCAAAACTAAGAACCTAGTGGTGAATATGCACAAATGAGTAGAAAATTGTAGGAAGTTTTGAATTGTGAATTAACTAAATTAAACGCAACCGAAAAGTAAACTAAACAACTAATTAACGAACTAGAAAATTAAATTTGGGTTTTCAAATTAATGGGAACATGATAGTGTTGGATCATTCACACTAACTATCTTGCAAATATCGATGCCAATTTCACAAATGCATGCATTTCCTATATGTGTCGAGTCCCGTATTTAGTACCGGTTAAGGCTACTAAACCAATTATCCTTTCGGTGTATCGATTATGCCGGTTAAGGCCACAATCAACTCTCTAATTTGGGCATTACGCCGGTTAAGGCCTCAATATCCAAAATTAGAGGCCTAGAGAGCAAGATAATAGAGACCCAAGCAAGCTTAGCTACAATTAAGCTAGCTAATGGTCACCACACTTAAATCCTAGATGCCATAAGACTAATAAGTTGTCAATTTATTAATCTATTCATCACAATTGCCCACAACATAATTTCAAAGGGTGACAAAGCCTAGAAACATGCTTCTAAGGACCAATAAATTCGAATTTAAAGCATACACAATGGAACTTGCATTTATTAAAATTAAAGCATCAATATTTATACAAGATGAGTTAGGGCTTCACAACCCTAACTCCCAAAATTGAACTACTCACTATCCATAGTCAAATACATCATCAATAACAAATAAAATTATGGAATAGATAATAAGGAAGAGAGGGGAGAGTTAGCTTGTCTCACTTCTAGCTATGGGCTAGTATGAACCAAGTAATTTCTTCACCCAACTACCCAAAATGGAGGTGTGGTGCTCTTGGTGATGATTCCTTTGAAGCTTTGAGTGAGACCTTCTAAATTCCCAAAATATTACTAAGAAAATAATAAAAAAATATGATGGGAAGGTGATTGATGGGAGAGGGCAGCCCTCCCCGTTTGGCTCTGCGGCGCTATGTGTGTCTCAGGTGATTGCAAAGAGAAAAGGGTATATATATATATATATGGCCTAGGTTAATTAACTTATTAACGTGTGTGTGGCTGTTCGTGTACAAGAAGAAAGAAAATGAGATAGGGACACGTGGCAGCGGCTGAGAGGAAGAAAGAAAATGAAAAGGAAAATAAAAGAAAGGAAAGGAAATGGCTGCACGTGGGAGGAAGAAGAAGGTATCAGCCATGCTGACGTCATCATGACGTCAGCAAACTTAAAAAAAAAAAATAATAATAATTATTATTATTTTCACTTTTTCCTTTTTTTTTTCTTTTTTTTTTCTTCATCTTCTCCGTCTTCTTTCTTCTCTCGTCGCCATGTAATTCCACACATACTCTCGGAGGCAATTGAATTCCGCTCCCTTGATGGCATTGATCATGGTTGACCCGTATTGACTATTTCGTCCTTTTGTCGGAAACTCCAATTTGCTCTAATTTTTGCACCAATTTCTCTCGTTTCCACACAATTCCGCTTATTTTCTACAAAATAGTAAAAAAAGATTAATTACATATTAATTGACATGAGGATTGACTTATTTCTAGTGTTTTAGATATAATTACACGCATATAAATGAGTATAATCACACCCCCACACTTGAACTTTGCTTGTCCCCAAGCAAACTAAATGTAAATTAATTGCCAAAAAAATCTATTAACTCAAACACAAATGGTCAAACATAAAGAAAGTGTGGTATTAGCCTTTCCAACCATAATCCTCAGAGAATTGATTATGTACATGACCATGAGTTCGACAAAGCATGATATAGAAATTATAAATTTGTAAGGCAATTAAGATGCACATGTAAGAAATGCTCAAGTATATGCATGTGTTGACCATCACCCCCACACTTGAACTTTGCTTGTCCCCAAGCAAACTAAATGTAAATTAATTGCCAAAAAAATCTATTAACTCAAACATAAAGAAAGTGTGGTATTAGCCTTTCCAACCATAATTCTCAGAGAACTAATTATGTACATGACCATGAGTTCGACAAAGCATGATATAGAAATTATAAATTTGTAAGGCAATTAAGATGCACATGTAAGAAATGCTCAAGTATATGCATGTGTAAACCATGTGTCATATCAATCCACCATAATCAAATAGACACATAGAAGACCCGATATAACCCACTAAACTCACATAGGTTCACTAAATATTACCGCTCAAGTGTTTAGGGGCTATATGTATTTCACTCAAAAGCAATTTCACAACACGCGTCGCCATATGCTTGCTCTTCGATCTCATCTCCGCTAGGTAACCCACAACATTCAAGATTAAGAGGTCTTTTATTTGGTTGTAATGGGGCTAAGGGCAAGTGGCTATAAGAAATAAAGGATGGGGAAAGACAAAGTCCATGAAAATCGGTGAAGCAACTCTCTCTTGTAGAGATTTAAGATTTTGCTTATAAATGCTAACTCACTCACTCTAATCCCAATATACAACTCACGCTAAACTACGTAATACTTTTTTTTTTCTACTTCACACAACCCTTTTTTTTTTATTCTTCTACTTTTCTTTTCCTTGAACTTTTTTTTTATTTTTATTTTTTTATGAAAATTTCTTTTCTATACAAATCACTTACCCCACACTTATTTTTTGTAACCTCACACTTTTGACTTTTCTCTTCTTTTGAAGCACTCAAACATAAAGTCATTCTCTCGAATCGCTTCACCAACTACCATGGAAGGGTAGGATAAAAGTGTTTAGGCTAGGTAGGGATTTGTGGTGGTAATGAACAAAAAGGCTAAAATATATACATAGGCTCAAAGTGGCAATCTAGTGGTAAATATCTTTGGGCACATGCTTTGTAACGCCCCAAGCTGCACCTCACCAGCTTAAGCACGTCACAGTGCCGCGAGCCTCTAAAATATAAACCGAACGCTCGATTTACATCCTAGAGAACCGCTAGGCATTTTGTTTGAAAACTTTTCGTAGAAACACAGCGGAAGCTACAAATGTTTTTGAGGTGAAAACTTGAATTGCTAAAATCTATTTCGTTCGTCCAGAACTTGGAAAAAGGCTCACACGGGGTACGAATTTCGATGAAAGAGAATTCAACTGAATTTAACCCGAGGCTAGATAACAACAAGCTCCGAAGCACGAAGTTTGAGAAATGAGATTTAGCACAACTCCAGACAAGGGTTTACCGAACTTGTTATGCACACCCAGCTCCGTCCGCTATTGTCCCGTCACCAGTGCACAATACCTGCATTCATACTGTTGTAGGGGTGAGCTTTCGTCCTCGCTGCTCAACAGGAACTCTAACTCGACTAGGCATGAAACCAATAAATAGATTTTGGAGCTCCAGTATGAAAATAGGCTTAAACCAAGTATTTAAAAATGAACGACAAACTTTAATATTTTCAACTTGAAAACTGATGCATGATGCTTAAATAATTACGGCGCCAAATCCAAGTGTTACCTGATGGCCGGTCCCATAGACCCACTACACGACCTTACCTCAAATCACTACACCAAAAATGGTCTTTTACGGCCCACCATGTGTGCAGTAAAAGGCTATTTACGGCGCACAAAAACGGGCTGTAAAAGCTCGCGCCGTAAAAGACCCATGTCTTTTACGGCGCGCAAAAATACGTCATAAAAGAACAATTAACGCGCCGTAAAAGTGGTTCCACAAATGTTATTGAGGTCATTTACGGCCCACGTTGCGCGCCGTAAAAGACCTCCTATTTAAGGCATACCCCTGCACGCCGTAAAAAAGTGACTGAATTCCTATTTAAGGCGCACTCTGAGCGCCGTAAATGAGGTCTTTTCAAACAAAAAAAAAATTATATTGCTCAAATGTCATATTCATATTACCCTCATGTCATATATATAAGAAGCTGAATGTAAAAGAAACTCTTCATAAAATTTTCATCCCAAACAGATGCCACTACATATATCTCTTACACTTAACTCGATAAGATGAGTACAAAATCAAATCTGTAAGACTTAGTATCACACCACTGCAGCAAAGGGTTGAAGGTAAAGCTGCCAACAAGCTCATCCTGTAAAGAAAAAATGGTGAACAAGTATTTCAGCTCTATCAGATTCAAAGATCTTATGAGTACAAGTTCACATTCAATAAACTGAAGTTCATGTTCCATTTTTATAAATTTTAACTACCAGTATCCAATGAAGAAAGACACAGACAAATCTGGGACGAATATGACAATAATCTCTTTATGGCTAAAGAATCCATCTTTCCCAATCCTATCGTAGTGTATCTGCACATGCCAAATATAATGAAAACCTAGTCATGAATTAAACCTGCAAAATCAAACTGACTTGCAACTACTTAACCATCGCAATAATTATAAGGGAAAAGCTATACCTTAAGAAAATGATTCCAATTCTTGCAGTTCTGCAGATCAAGTTTCGCAACATCCTTTCCATATCTACAAAGATAACATCATTCAATATAATACCAAAAGTAGTATTGTCTTTGCCACTAAATAATAGATAGCAAGCAACACAAACCTTATTGCAGTTTGAATTAAAGAGTTATCATCAGTAGTATTGTCTTTGCCACTAAATAATGATAGCAAGCAGCACAAACCTTATTGCAGTTTGAATTAAAGAGCTATCATCAACTGATGGATCACCACCATCAGTGGAATTCCATGGACCACTAATTGTCATGAATGAGCGGTGTTTTTAAGAACTTTCAGATGACATCTCCTCTAAAGCATTCTTGCTTATCCCACTCATCAAGATAATCTGGAAGAGGGATAGAAAAGTAGGATAGTCATGATTCTCTGTATTAACAGAAAGAAAACAGACAATGTCAGGATCCTATATATGTATTAACAGAAGTAAAACCGACAATGATCATGCTTAGAATCTTCAATTATGTTGAACGTAAACTCTAATTTGAAGAAGGTTCCAAATATTTCTCTATTCCAGGAATTAACACTGGTTAGTTACCTAACTTTTGGGCAATTTAAAGAATAGGAAACGCAAGGAGGAAGGTCAAAGAAGTAACCTACCTTCACATTCCACACAATATTCCCACCTCCTGATATTGCAGGTTCTTCAGCCAATATTTTAGTTGTTGGCTCTTTCATTACAGCTGCACCCTCTTCTTCCACCTAATCATGCTCAAAACTGTGACAACACACTAGGTTTACACTTCTTTGAGAAAAATAAAAAATAATAATAATATGCAAAGCACTAATATGTGTTTTTCAAAGAAGCTAAAGGATTCCATATCCTGAAGCAAGATATGATCTTTTGAAAATAACTTGGACAAGACAACGTCAGAATCATGATACCTGACAGGAGTCCGGATAGAAAGTTGAAGATTCTTCCTTGGCCACAGCCTAAGACACCAAAATGTCACACTTAAATATTATGCACTTAACCATTTAAGAAGCGAGAAAAGAAAAATAGAGACAAACCTTGCAGAATTCTGAGGGTATAAAGAGCCTGGGATATCGTTTATCCATTGAAAGATAATCCCTTTCTACATCTATCAGGCTGGATGAGTAAGCCTGCAAAAAGAAGATGTTGTTATTTGTCGAGAAACTCAGCAATTTACATTGCCTAATCAGCCCACCACATACATAAATACTATAACAGTATAACTGCAGACACATATTATCTCATTTACTGAGCATTCTCATTCTCTTCTGAGGTGAATTGATCCCATCATGCTATGAACACTAAAGCTTAAAGACAATGTGGCCAGAGGGCAATAAATATTGATCAAGCCAAAAGCAGGAAAAAAGTCACAGAAAAGCAGAAAAAAGACTTATAAGGATTATATTATATGTAATGAGAAGTGACAGATGCATATGGGCTTACAGAACTAGCAGAAGGGATTTCTGAATCAGACATTTACGAAGCCCCACAACTTCAACCAACCAAGTAAATGTTTTTTACATAGTTACAAAGGATCAAGTTTTCAGCTTTTTCCTGATGCATTAAACACTGTACAAGCCAGAAAGAATTACAACTTATTTTTAAAGCTTTTCCAGAACTTCTTCCCATGCTAAAAATGATTGAAAAACTTTCAGTCTGCTCTTTGTACTGTGGTCTTAAACAAGAGGATGTACAACTTTTGATCCATTGAGAAATACATAAAGCCACTTACTGAGTGTGTGACAAAAGACCCAAAATTTGTTCCTACAATGCAGTGCCATGCTGGTCCATATACTCCATCAAATTCCTACACAAGAAAAAGTAGCACAACCCCACAAAACCACACTAATCAATCATAATCTCACATACCCAATTCAAATCCGAACTCAAACAATTAAACTGGCCATAATCAACAACCAATCAATTTTACCTTTACACAACAAGAAAAATGGCCTTTTGCAAGGAATTTTTTCTTTGATGATCTTTGAGTCACATATTCAAGCTTTTGTACCTCATATGGACATAAGGTTCAGAGAGTTTCTGAAATGCTATAATTGAAATACAGAAGATACTTAACTTGCCAGAAGATAACAAAAAGAAAAACAAGCAAAGAGAAAGCTTTACGTGATGTGCCAGGAACTATAAGAAGTGAATGACACTCATGATGGTGCTAACTATGAAGCTTAAAGGAAATAGATAGTGAGCATAACAGAAGCAAAAGTTGCCACATTAATTTAAGAACACAAGAAAAAGTTACCACATCATTCTCAACCTATTATTTACTATAGTTCCCCAGTATGTCTTAGGACATTCTCCTACAGAGCTGCTGCACACTAAGTTCTTTTGTTCATATTTTAGTCTGTTCCAGAAAGACCCTTGATCAGATCCATGACCTCTAGGAAAATAGGATCTGCCCTGCTTCACCCCGTGGAAGCAAACATGTTATTATTGATCCCATTAGTCATTCATAGTTACGACTGACGAATATACAAGCTAGAGTTAGAAATCTAATTGAATATTAAGTTACTAAAGAAGAGTATTTTCACTGTTTTTTAAAACATATGGCCACATTATTATACCTACAGAGCTGCTGCACACTAATGCTTCACATTTGTCAAGTGTGGCTTCTCTTACACGGCTACAACAACAAGTTTCGAAACCAAACCATTCACCCCCTCCACCTTCTAATAAAAATATGAAGTTTCAAACTATTAGGTACATTCTTTTGAAAAGATAATACCCACCAAAGACTAACTTTGGTTGTTAGTGCTACCCAGTACGTGTCAAAAAAATGTAGGGAACGTAAGGGGTTGAAAATATCACTACATGATTGTTGTAGAAATACAAAAACATAAATCTCACCCTGGAGAGCAAAGAGCATATGGAGGATCCCATTGCCTGCCCCTTTAGTGTATGTCTTCCTGAACATGGATGACTAAACAACACATATCAAAATAATTGAAAAGCTTTTTATCATCTTCCAAAGCAACCAGCAAGGAAATTAGAGGAGTACTTATCTAGCTAATAAACCAAACATTGGACCCATGCAGATGGTAACAAAGAAAAACTCCAATTGCAAGATAATACTTGACCTATCATATTCTACTGAGGCACAGAGAAAATTTAAAGTGGAATAGATTGTAATAATGATGGTGATGGGAACCAAATATATTACCTCAATTTTAACTTTATATATGGATTGAGTGTATCAAGCTTAATAACATACCTAGAGAATATGTTCTTAGCTTTTAAACCCCTGTTTTTGCAGCAAACCATAGAAGAGAACAAAGAACAATTAGTAAAGAATATATCTAATAAGTGTACAACTACACACTTTAAGCTAGAATATTTTGAGTTAGAACTCAGAACTAACATGGTAACTGATTAGAACAATAGATAACTTAAATCACCCGACAAAACTAGAGGCTCTAATTCTTTTAATCAAATTTGGTTTTGAGTAACATTAACTTTTAAGAAATCTAAATCTAAGAGTGTTACTATACCTCAAGAAAATACTTATGGTACTTCCAATCGGCACCGCTTGAACAACTCTACCTGCAACGAAGCCAAAAAGAACAATTTCAAACAGATGTCATACGAATGAAACACAAGCTTGGCACCCAAAAGATTGAAGCTTTCATAAAGAAGCTTGCGAGGCTGAGAAAGAGTAGATAGTGTGGTACTACAATAAAGAAAAATCAAAATCTTGAAATTCACTTGAAATTCAAATGCAATCTGACAAACTCTAAGCAAATTGCATTCACAACAAAACAAAATTAAACCAAATGATACCCAAAATTCATTCGAGTCAAACCTAAACCATTAATTAAAAGCCATCGAAATTAAACCCATGAGAGACAGAAGGAAAGAGAGATACCAATTTCACCAGCGCGAGACAATAGAGAGGGGTGGAGATGACGACGCTTGTTGGGGTTTCTCGCTAAAGTTTGAGGGAATGATGGCTGGGCATCGCATCGATTTGAGTCTAGAGCTACTGCCAATCATAAATACAAATTTGCACTGAGAACTTGAGAAGACAGAAGGCATAGCTAGCTAGATTTGGGTGTCTGGGATTTTAGCTAGATGGTATAGCTACCTTGTCATAGTTCTTCAGAAACTCATCCAAATCGTGCATAAGACTTTGATATGCTTGAACCGAGTCATCTACCAAGTTCAGAAACTCCGTCGCATCTATCAAACCAATTCAATACATTCAATCAAACCAAAAGTTTCAGATACTACATATCAAGCAGACACCCCTCTTAGATAACCAAATACCCAGCTATAAATCCTAAATTTTAGACAGACCCGGTTCACTTTTGAGATAAAAACCCAATCAAATTTACCAAAATCCATATGAACCACAATATCATATGGCCATACCTGAATTTATGATTAGAAATCACAATCTGAGATGTTCTCTTCGTCCTCGATTGAACACACAACCCCTGTCGCGAAATCCGATAGCCCAAGAGAAGAACTTGGGTCGGGAAGAGTTGAGATTTTTGCAAGAAAACTGGGTGATTAGACGAGAAGAAGAACTTGCGGAGGAGAACTCACGGGAAGGTCTGGGATTTTGGCTATTAGGTTTGGGGCATTGCGAAGTTGCGAACTGGTGAGGAGTTTGACTTTCTTAGAATAGAAAACTAACAAAAGTTAGTAAATTTCGGGAAAGTTGAGAAAATAGGAAAGAGAAACTTGAGAGGGAAACCAAATCTTTCAGTGAAAATTTCGCGCCTTAAAAATCATTATTTACGGCATGCTTCTTTGCGAGCCTTAATTAAGCTTTTTTAGAGATGTTTTTACGGCATGCTTTTTTGCAAGCCGTAAATAAGCTTTTTTGTATGTTTTTACGGCGTGCTTAAAATGTGCGCCGTAAAATATATGACACAATTATGGCATGCTATTTCTGCGCGCCATAAAAGACTAGCTGACAAGGTTATTAACGGCATGCTATATATGCACGCCGTAAAAGGGTAAATGAGAAAGGTTATTTACGGCGTGCGTAAAATGCACGCCGTAAAAGAGTAACATTTACGGCACGAAAAATTGCACGCCGTAAATTTTGCGCAGTAAAAGCCTTGAATTCTTGTAGTGAATTTATTCATCACCAGGTAAGCGTAGCGAGAACGTCCACTACCTAGCTATACACACGTACCGAGTCCGTGATTGCAGATACTCGGACGACCGGCATAGCTAACCCTCCGGAGGTTTAGGGGATCGAACCCAAGGAAGTCAGTGCCCCTTTCGCTCTCAAGCCATCACATCTCTCACAATTTGGTTAGTATGCATTGCATTTTAACATAACCAAACCGTACCACCCATCATGCATATTTTAACACAAGATATAAAGAAACAACTAACCGAGGAGAGTCCTGAATCCCTACCTGGATTCCGATGCTTTCTCTCACGTACTCCGAGAGTCGCGAACCTTCTGTTCCTCGGGTGACTGGAGTCCTGAGTTCCGACATTTCGATAGTTACTATCTTTTGAACAATTTATGTGAAATATCGACGATTACTAAATCGTCCAACCAGCCTTTCCTGGGTTGACCAGGAGTTAACCAATTTGACCATGTTTGACCAACATTGACTAGTTTGACCACATTTGACCAATCGAGATAGGTTCGATAATTAACTTAGATTATCGAACATTCACTTGAAATTACGATATTCACCAAACGTATATTGAGTGCACCCGAATACTAAGGCCACCCAATATATATGCTTATATATCAATTTCTTTCACTTTATTTCTTTCACTTTCTATCCATTTATCTCAAATTTACTTAACAATTTCGTTGCATAGTAATTCGATGGAATTTACTATGGACACCCAATACTTTCCGATTTTCATACAAGGTGTACCCAAAATTAGTAAGGACACCCAAGCTTCTTAACTTGACCATTTTTCGATTATTCCACAACCAATTCACAATTTCTTATCACAACAGCCACAATTCAAACACGCACTGAATGAAATTTCAAAACCATACAAAGCCTTCGACATTTAATTAAGGTATCAACAAGACTTTACTTCTACCATTATCCAAGTAAGGTCTAGCTTACCCAGATATTCAAGTATACCTTCAGACAACGTTTCTGCAAGTTTATACCCATAATTGAACCAATCATCATAGCACCACAATTGTCAACAAGCAACTAAACCAACTAAACTTGTTCCAAGATTCTCACAAAGACGTCACCACCTCAACATGCATGAACCATAAACCATGAACATGATTACATCTTGACAGCTTACCTCCTCGATCAAACTAGTGAGCGGGATCACTGCTGCCCAAAGCTCTTTTTAATTCCAATTCCGACTCCGAGCACTCGAAGCCACTTCCAAATCCTATTTCTTCTTCGGTCCGACCTCAACTATGAATCAAGACCCATAATCAACAAACTTATACAACTTAATTTCAAACTCTCCAAGAACGAGAATCTGGGTCATGGAAGCTTACCTGGGTTAATTCAACTCCAAAGTCTTAATCAACTAATCTCATATGCCAGATAACTCTTCCATGATCTCCTTTAAGGTTGTAGCCACGAGTATCATCTGCGGTGCTCAACGAGAATTATCAAAGGAGAAGTTTGAGATTGATGGAGTTGGTTGATCAGGTGATAGTAGCTCTGATCTGAATTGTGCTGTGTTGTTGGTGGATGTCTAGGTGTCGTTAAGAGAATCTAAAAAGGAAGGAAAAGGTCGGTCGACGTGTTGGTGTAAGATTTAGTCTCTAGGCACGTGGTTAAGTCTCAGACAAACACCTCAAGCAGCTCATGCAGTCTTAATTGAGCTACTGTTCTAACCCAACCACTCACCAAGTTTAATAACGTGGGCTAACTCAAAACCTTGATAAACTCAACTTGTACCAGATACTAAAGCCCAACAAGAATCTTTATTTCACTTAACCTAAAATTTTCACGAACTCATCGAGCCGTAAACTTTACCATCCACCTCCTAAATTGAGGATTTCACTTTGTGCAAAATTCTGAAAATATTCTTGAGCACTTTGACAATTACCGAAATCGTAAATATGTAACTTGTCAAACGATCTCAATTTAATCTCGATGAATTTTTCTAGGGCTCACATGCTTCTTTGGCCATGGTGGTATATAGTCCTAATGCCTCCATCTTTTCTATCATGTCGCAAGCTAAAAGTAGCCTCGAGAGGTCTCAAACAAGTTCTGGATACGCATTGTCATGAAATTGTACACACATGAAAGAATAAGTGAATGAACGATGCATACACTATGTATATAGGCACAAAAACTCACAAATAAGGGCATGCAAGTTAATCGAATAATCTATATGCTTCTTTAATTATGATGAACGAACCTAACATAGGCTATGTGCACACATATAGTCAAGCATAGATCACATATGCACTCAATTACAAAACAAATTCAAAGTCCTAGATCATGCTCAATCTATTCACAATCACCATTGACTTGACTCATAAACTTTCGCAAGCGTACGAATCGTTGTCAAGTAAGGGAAATATTGAGCCCAAAGATTATCGTACCACGGGGATTAGTGGCTAACCCACAATCCTTGGGTGGTCGGAACTAAAGTCACTAAGCAAACAAAATAAAAATAAAGTGAATAAAAAGGCTAATCTAAGGCACCAAGCCTTAGTAATGCTCGGTTTTGGTTTTCACCAAAGCCTAATCAAAACTAAGAGCCTAGCGGTGGATATGCACAAATGAGTCAAAATTTGTAGGGGGTTTTGAATTGTGAATTAACTAAATTAACCGCAACCGAAAAGTAAACTAAACAACTAATTAACGAACTAGAAAATTAAATTTGGGTTTTCAAATTAATGGGAACATGAGAGTGTCGGGTGATTCACACTAACTATCTTGCAAATATCGGTGCCAATTTCACAAATGCATGCATTTCCTATATGTGTTAAGTCCCGTATCTAGTACCGGTCAAGGCTACTAAACCAATTATCCTTTCGGTGTATCGATTATGCCGGTTAGGGCCACAATCAACTCTCTAATTTGGGCATTACGCCGGTTAAGGCCGCAATATCCAAAATTAGAGGCCTAGAGACCCAAGCAAGCTTAGCTACAATTAAGCTAGCTAATGGTTACCACACTTAAATCCTAGATGCAACAAGACCAATAAGTTGTCAATTTATCAATCTATTCATCACAATTGCCCACAACATAATTTCAAAGGGTGACAAAGCCTAGAAACATGCTTCTAAGGACCAATACATTCGGATTTAAAGCATACACAATGAAAATTGCATTTATTAAAATTAAAGCATCAATATTTATACAAGATGAGTTAGGGCTTCACAACCCTAACTCCCAAAATTGAACTACTCACTATCCATAGTTAAATACATCATCAATAGCAAATAAAATTATGAAATAGATAATAAGGAAGAGATGGTAGAATTAGCTTGGTCACTTCTAGCTATGAGTTAGTATGAACCAAACAATTTCTTCACCTAACTACCTAAAATAGAGGTGTGGTACTCTTGATGATGATTCCCTTAAAGCCTTGAGTGAGTCTTTCAAAATTCCCAAAATAAAACTAAAGAAACTAAAGAAAATGAAAAGGGAGGAGGAGAGGATAGGAGAAGAGAATGAGAAAAGAGAGCAGCCCAAAGGGGCTGCCTCTGTTTTGTATATGCGGCAGCTATAGGTCTAGGGTTCTAAATATATATCGCTGCACATGTGTGAAGGTTGAAGGATAACTAAGGTGATGAGGGATGGACGGTTGGGATTGAGGAAGTAAAGGAATGGCTTGTGTGAGTGATTGGAATTGAAGAGGACAAATGCCACGTGTCACATGGTGAATGGAGGTGTCTTGCCTTCTCTTCTTCTTGATTGCTTCATAGCCCACGTGCTGCAGCCATAAACCAAACCACATACCATTTGCTTAATTAATTAAGGGGAAATTACTGGTCACTCCCTGTACTTTTAGGGCATCGACAGTTCAGTCCCTGCTATCCTAATTTCGACAAGTTACTCCTCAAACTTTCAAATCTCACACAATTTGGTCCAAAATGACTATTTTGCCCCTGACTTCCTCTTTTTATTTTTTATTTTTCTCTCCTCTCCCCTCCTTTCTTCTAAAATTCATAATTAATTCATACAAACTCCGATTTTTGTGTTCCATATGTGTACGAGATCGTATCGATGAGCTCTACAACTTTTATGAAGGAAGTTTTTCCAAATTTTGTATGTATTAACAGTCAATTTTCACGAACGTTATTTAGGGGGGGTCGTGAAAATTGACTTTTTATACATACAAAATTTGGAAAAACTTTCTTCATAAAAATTGTAGAGATCATCGATACGATCTCGTACATATATGGAACACAAATATCGGAGTTCATATGAATTAATTATGAATTTTAGAAGAAAGGAGATTTTCGAAACGAACGTTATTTAGGGGTGGTAGTGAAAATGACTTTTTATACATACAAAATTTGGAACAAATTTCTTCATAAAAGTTGTAGAGCTTGTTGATACAATCTTGTGCATATATGGAACGCAAAAATCAGAGTTTGTATGAATTAATTATGAATTTTAGAAGAAAGTGGATTTTCGAAACGAATGTTATTTGGAGCGGTCGTGAAAATTGACTTTTTATACATACAAAATTTGGAAAAACTTTCTTCATAAAAGTTGTGGAGCTCATCGATACGATCTCGTATATATATGGAACGTAAATATCGGAGTTCGTATGAATTAATTATGAATTTTAGAAGAAATGAGGGGAGAGGAGAGAAAAAAAAAAAACAAAAAGTGGAAGGGAGGGGCAAAATAGTCATTTTGGACCAAATTGTGTGAGATTTGAAAGTCTGAGGAGTAACTTGTCGAAATTAGGATAGTAGGGACTGAACTGTCGACACCCTAAAAGTACAGGGAGTAACCAGTAATTTCCCCATTAATTAATCATGAATGATTAATTAATTAAACAACCACTTTTTTTTTCTTTTTCTTTTCTCAATGCACTTTCGCATATATTTTTCGGAGACAATGAGATTCTAATTTTTTTAGCATCGATTACGGTTGACTTGGCGTTGACTATTTCGTCATTTTGTCGGAAACTCCAATTTACTCCAATTTTTGCACCAATTTCCGCACAATTCCGCTTATTCTACAAAATAAAATAAAAAATAGATTAATTACATATTAATTACACGCATATAAATGCATATAATCAGTACCTATCTTCTCTGGGTGGCACCATGTCCTCTTGTGGGGACATCAATCCTTGCAGTCATGTTTGCAGCAGGTATATGTGATCTCGTCACTTTTAGGGGATCAAGATGAGACATAGTGGGGACAGACCACGACAATTCCTGTCGTTCCTGTTGAACATTGACGTTCTAATCTCCCCCTAACGACCGGAAGACTGTCTCATCAAAGTGACAATTCGCAAATCCAGCGAAATAGAGATCACCTGTCAAGGGTTCTACATAGCGGACTTATAGTTGGAGACTCATGTCCAACAAATATATATATGCATTCGTTGCAATGACTCATGTTGATGCGCTGTGGCGACGCAATTGGCACACGAACAACACACTCAAATATGCATAAATACGAGATATTAAACTCGAACCCAGTCACTAGCTGTAAAGCAAATAAAAGTTGAGTGGCTGCTATGAGTCGTAGACGAATTAGCATAGCTGCATGCGTTATTGCATAACCCAAGCGGAAATATTAGTGCGCATTACCAATGTCCGGGCTACCATCGTAGTCGTTTAATGGTGGCTTTTCCGCGAGACCAATTGGGTGTGTACATGGGGATATGATACTTGATATCAATACCCAATGATATGCAATAGTCATCGAAAACTGTCGATGTAAACTCTCTAGCATTATCAAGTCAAATTGACTGAATGGGATGATCTGGGTAGTAAGCCCGTAGCCATATGTTATGTGCTAGGAGTGTAGTATAAGCAGCATTACGAGTGGATAATGGCACAACACGTGACCAGTGTGTTTGCGTATCAACCAACACCATAAAACATCTATATGGTCTGCAAGTTGGTTGATCAAATCCATAGAATTCCCTTAGAGTCTTTGTAAGAATGGAATTATTTCCTCAATCTCCTTTGCATAGGATGGTCTCAATCCTAAATAACAGGCTTTACAGAACGAAACATGGGCTTTATAATCAACCAATAAAGGTTTTGGTGAAGCCATAGTGTCACAATAGACTTGAGAAGTAGATAGAGGAGTTTATGGCGTCAATGCCATGTATTTGCCGCAGGGGGTAGGCGGTACTGGCCATGTATGGCCTATCTTTGCACAATCATGGCGCCATGAGGCGCATGTGCAGCTCCTCGAACCAATTCTTGGTTCTTACTTTTCTTCGTTCTGAAAATGGATGTTCGTGTAAAGTCTTTAATACACATATCATCATGTCAAAGCCTATATGTGTCAAAATCCCATAAGTCGTCTCTCATGACATAGTTGAATTCAATAACTCAAATAGTGGTTGCATACAACCTACTATAGCGACACATAAGTTTCTCTAATACTCATTTATGTTCGTAGTCATTAGAGGTGATGCAAAGGAACTCTGTCCATTCTCATAATTTGTTTCCACATGAAAACCATTGGCTCTTATAATAAAGTTCGAATTAAGGCATGTCCAAGACATTAAGTGAAAGAATTGACACTTTATTAATAGCCAATGATTACATCAAAGTTTCCAAAGTCTAATCCAAAATAAAATCAAAGTAAGACACATTGTAGTCACTCTATCTGTTTGGTAACTCCAATCAAATATGACTAGGAAAGTAGAGAGAGATGTTGGTGGAGCGAGGCTCTCTTAAGTACCAATAATCTCAATGACTTTCCTAGACATCACATTTTATTGGGTTCGCCACATAAGAAAGAGTTAATACAATTGTCATTTATTGACTAAGGCAAGTTGCCATTACAAAAGTTCTTGGAAAAATAAAAGGACTAATCTAATCAAAGTCTGTTGCATCCTTGTGCAATTCATCTTCAGCTTTGAAGTCCTCTATGGTGAGATTGACATCTCCACCATCTTCTTCTTCTTCTGCAAGGTACACTTCTTGCTCTCTCAGGTCCCTATATGCCCTGTAGCTTGCAGCTAGTTCCTCGCTTGCCTTGCATTGCTTGAACCAATGCTCAATTGATCCACATCGATGACACTCATCATTGCGGTTGCCTCCCTTTAATTGAGGTGCACGTTGTGCACATTGCGAGCTTTCCCTAGGAGGGTTGGTGCCACCACCACGACCCATTGAGCCACCATTACGGCTAGGGATACCACGACCCCCTCTCCCACGTGTGGCATTACCACCACGTGTATCCACACCAAACTTGCGGTTTCCTTCCTGGTTAGGGCGGTTATATGGGCCCATACGTCCCTCTTGTCCCCCATTCTTAGGGTACCGCTCCTTGAGCCATCTTTTGAGTGCATTATAATTCGCCTCATGAACGCTCTTAGTTCCAATGGGCCTTGAATTATAATTCCTCACGAGTATGTTATCATGTTTCTCAGCTACAGATATAATATTAATAAGCTGATGGAACCTCGTGATCCGTCCAGCATTGACTTCAGTACGGTATTGCTTTGATACCACAATGGCTGAAACAGGGAAGGTGGAGAGAGTTTTCTCAATTAGCTCTTGCTCTGTGACAGGTTGTCCACAGAATCTCAACATGGATTGCAAGCGAAGAGCCTCTGAATTATATTCAGCAACAGACTTGAAGTCAGCAAAGCGCAGATTGTTCCATTGAACCTTCAAGTCAGGGAGGAGGGAATCTTGGACATTGTCAAAGCGCTCTTCTAGCGCTACCCATAGCTCTCTTGCATCCTTGATCGACATATACTCCAATCTGAGTGGCTTGTCCATATGGCGTTGCATCAAGATAACTGCTTGAGCATGCTTTGTAGATGTTCGGTTGAACTCAATATCTGGGTTAGGTGCCTGGATTATGGGTAATATTCCCTTTGAAGTGAGATGGTTCTCAACATCGGTTACCCAACTGTGGTAATCCGAGCCTGTTGAGTTAAGCATGGGAAAGTCGAGTCTAGGTTCATTCGACATCCTGGAAATAAGAAGAAAAGATATATTAGTTTCGGAGCTAAACTTCCACGAAAACTAAAATAATAAGATTTCCGAGCTATGCTACTAAGAAATCAATTTCCAAGAATCTCTTTTGGATTAGACCAAACAATGATGTTTTAATATGGTCACAATTTGATGCTTACGGACGCTCTTAGTCCAAGCATTGTGAACGCTCTTAGTTCACACGAACACTCTTAGTTCACACGAACACTCTTAGTTCGTTTAATTATGAACACTCTTAGTTCATACGAACACTCTTAGTTCGTTAAGCGTGAATCCCCACAATTCCGCTTTGTTAAGTACTCAAAAATCATTTGGCAACATATATTCCAATATTATGCAGAAAATGAAAGGAATTTAAATACAAGAAAGCAGGAACTTTAATCATAAAAACTTACTTGATAATTTGAAGTTTTGCTTCACGATTCTTTATACACGCGCATGTTGATGCAGGCGTGTAGCTAAATTAGAATTGCTGTAATTTGGTTGGAAATTGGCAGTTGGTGGGCTGCCCTTCTCCCTTCCCTCTTTTTTTTTTTTTTTTTTTTTTCTGGCCGGCCGGGTCCCTCTCTTTTTCTTTCGGTTTCTTCTTCTTGCTTATTTCTTTCCTCTGTTCTTCTTCTGCGTTGATGCGCTAAAAGCAAGCGCATAATTTAACCCTGAAAATATCGTTAGTAGTATAAGCAAATAGGGATCGTTCTATTCCGGGGATTGAGGGTACACCTGTCATTGTCAAACAATTAAAAAATTAAAATTAAAACAAAGTATAATATTCACAAATATATTCACAACTATAAACATTATTTACGAAAAAAAGGGGGGATTCTGTTTTTGGATTATAGAATTGAAAATTAAAATAAATAAAATAAAGAAAATATAAAAACACATGTACAAGAATGAAACATAAGAAACAAAGATCAAAACCAATTCCATATGAATGAAATCCAATTACAATTCCTATAGTTGATTATCTAATGTCATGAGAAATAAGTTGACCATGTGAAACGTTAATAAGTAAACGATTTCCCATATTTTACTTTCCTTGAATAATTGATCTAAGTGAAAGCACCTAAATCAATCCTATTGAACATGCAATCATAGTCTAGAAAGCTAGCTAATCAAGAACACATTCAATGCATGAAGAACAAAGAAAGGATGTCAACCAAAGTGCACAACCTAGTATGAAAAAGTTCATCTATTTGCAATCCTCCTTAATTGATTTCGACTTTTGTCCAAAGCCTTTACTACTTATGAAATAGGTTCACAAAACTATTAGGTGAATTGTTTACCTAATTCTAGCACCAATTACATGCATATATCCCAAGTTGGCCACCAAAAAACACATACATATAAAAGTTTTCTATAAACCAAAATCAATTAAGCAATCTCACATAAGCAACATAGAAATCAACACAAAGAAATTACAACTTTATTTCAAAACATATAAACGGGCTTTAAACTTTGTCCTTAACATTATTTGTTAACTAGAATTCATAGTCTTACAAAATCAAACAAAGAAAACAAGAGAAAGGATATAATACACCTTGAAAGATGAATGATAAAGCCTTGAGACGAAGAACTTGAAGATCCTTGAAAGCAAGCAATCTTCTAGGGACGACACAAGGGTGGATGGCGGTTAGGAAATTGATGTATTGCATGGCTTCTCTTTCTCTTGGCTTGAAAATGAAGAACAAGAAAACTAGAGAATGAAAAAGAAATATGGAGAGGAAATGGAGAGATAAAGAAGATGAAATGGATGAAGGAATGTGTGTTATGGATTCAGAAATTGGTGATTGAGAGTGAGAGGAGAATGTGTTTAAATAGGGAAGAAAAAGAAGAGTGAAATGATGAGATGAAGAAAAATAATGAAAGTGGAGTATGAGAGTGGTTTGTAAAATATGTAAAAGATGAGGTAATGATGAAAGCAAAGCATGAAGGTGAAGAAATGTGGAAGTGATGATGATCTTTTAGAGTAGAAAAATGTATCCAAGGAAAAAGAAATGCTTTCTTCATGTGGGTAGGAAACATGAACATGTGGTGTTGAGCTGTTTTCAGGTCAGTTTCTGTCCCTTTATTCCTTCAATTATTTCTCCATCAAAACTTCATATTGGGCCTCCGATTTCTTCATATCAAATGTTCCTCTATGAGTGTAGATCATCCTGATAAATTTTCAGAGCTTCAATCCATGTGGTTGGGCCAGAAATTCTGCTGGACTCCTCACAGGTCTAGTTTTCCAGTTTTGCTTCTGCAGAAAATTGGACTAATTGTTTGAAGGCCTTCCACTTCTATCTGGATCTTGCACTCTTCATATGAAATGTTCCTTTGGGTGTCTAGAATGGATCTGAAAGGTTTCAGCTCATTTGAAGTTCATTTGGTCAGGCGGCCGCTCCTTCTTCTTTGCTTGGCTTCTCCTAGCCGGAGTAGGAATATGTGCAAAATTGATCTTTTAGTACATTTCCATTTTTCTCCATCATTTCCTAGGTAATTATGGACCTAACGCTCATTTCACCTTCATCTACTCCAATGTACCTAAAAATAGAAATTGAATTAAAAATCGATTCAGTTAAGGAATTAACTAAGTAAAATGTGAGGAATTAACTAAGTAAAATGTGAGGAATTAACTATTAAAATATCACATTAAAATGCTCCTATCATGCGTCTTCTTCTTCTGGTCTGCAGCAATGGGAGGTCTGCAGATGCGGTCCCGGGGCGCTGGAGACGGGGGGGGGGGGGGGGGGGGGGGGCGGAGGTGTAGGCTGTTGGAGTGGGCTGCTGCAGGCAGGTCGAGCTCGGGTCGGATGTGCAGGGGCGTGGCTGGAGCTGTGTGCAGCGCGGGTTATGCTGAGGGAGGCTAATCGGAGGCCTGGGCTTCTGCTGCTGCAGATCACAGCCTGGTGCGGTGCGGTGGCTGTAGGCTTGCTGGTAAGTGTGAGGGGCGCTGGGGAGGAGGCCGGCCGGTGAGGCTGAGGTTGAGGTTCAGCCTCTCCCTTTTTTTTTTGTTTTGGGTTGGCGGCAGAGAGAAATTTTTTTTCTTTTTCTGAAGCTAGGGTTAGAACTCGTGCTGAGAACGTGTTGTAGGAGAATAGAATTGTGTTTATTATTGATAATAGGAGCCCTTTATATAGGGAGTTTACAGAGTACACAAAAGGTAACAGAATCGGAATACAATTAGTATACCTAGGGTACTTTCCTATTACAACTCTAAACTCTAGTTTGTAGAGGCACACATTATGTCGATATCCTTCAACAATCTATAAATGAAGGCAGCACCAACTAGCTTGTGAAATTTCAAAAGTCTTTTTCAAACTTTTCCCTTGTACAGCTAGACTTTACATAAGCATACTATTAGCAAACACATTAGAGTGCACAAACGAGTGAAACGACCCAGCAAAGTCTTAACATGCTCCTTCCAATTTTCATTTTTTTCGCTTGTAGAGGAAACTGAAACTCCTCTTTATTACCAAATCCGTCGCAAAGCATAGATCTACTACCCTTTCAGAACTTCACAAGAAGTAAGGATTTCAAATGGATCCTCTTGTCCATTAGTTTCTTCTGCAATTCTAATTTTCCCTCTTAAAATTGCATCTAGTTAACTACAAATTCCTCTCACTATATGGATAAAAATAGCCCTACTTAGTAGCTTCAATGCCCCTTCTTGTACATAGAGATGAAGTCATGAAACAGGCTTTAACTTGATGCCGAAAAGGATAATTTTTGTATCAGTTCTACTCCAACAATGGGGTTGGTGTTTGTTTTAAAACAGCTTTTGTTATCATACTTTCAGAGTTTCAGAGTTCCCCAAACAACTGTATTAGTACATTGATGTTGATTTTGATGTTGCCTTGCAGCTGATCCTTTCCAGCTTTTGCACAGAAATTTAATACAGAGATCAAGAGAGATATTTTCTACATGTTTGATTCACCAAACTCAAAACTCCACAATCTTCTTCAATATGATTCAACATGCCAAATAAAGCTATTTGATAAAATAAAGCAAAAGAAACACAAATGCACACAATCACAAAACAAGCAATAGCAAGCCTCTTCTTGATTTGGATGAAGCAAATCAATGATCAGCTGCTGTAAAGCAGAGAGAGAAGCGCATCCATTACCCTTTACGCCTTTTCCCACTTCAAGGACTTCACCACTTCCCACGAAAAGTCAGGGTCATCTCTACCAAAGTGTCCATAAGCAGCCGTTTTCAAATACCTTCCTCTCTTGAGATCCAAGTTAATGGCAATCATTCCAGGCCTAAAATCAAAGGCCTCCTTAACTAACTTCAGAATCTCCTTGTCCGGAATCTTTCCAGTCCCATAAGTGTCAACAAACACCGATAGTGGCTCAGGGACACCAATTGCATATGAGACCTGCACTATGCACCTTCTAGCAAGTCCATTGGCTACAATGCTCTTAGCAGCCTGCCTAACAATGTAGGCACCACTCCTGTCTACCTTGGTAGGGTCCTTGCCGGAGAAGGCACCACCGCCATGTGCTCCCCAACCACCATAGGTATCAATGATGATCTTTCGGCCAGTTAGACCTGCATCACCATGCGGTCCACCAATCACAAATCGACCTGAAGGGTTGAGATGGAAGATAGTCTTCTCATCTAGGTACTTCTCAGGAACAACTGGCTTAATGACATGTTTCTTGAGGTCAGCTGCAATTTCATCATTGGTTACAGTCTCATCATGCTGGGTAGAAATGAGAACAGTGTGGACACGGATTGGAACCATAGCACCATGGTCATTGTAGTACTCAACAGTGACTTGAGTCTTGCCATCAGGTCTCAGCCAAGGGCAGGTGCCATTCTTTCGAACATCAGTGAGACGAGCACCAAGCTTGGTAGCAAGAACATGGCTTAGAGGCATAAGCTCAGGGGTCTCATCAGTAGCATAACCAAACATGTGACCCTGGTCTCCTGCACCAATCTCCTCAGGCCTCTTGGTGAGGTGGCCATGCACACCCTGAGCTATATCAGGGCTTTGTTGCTCAATGTTCACGAGGACCTTGCAGTTATCAGCATCAAGGCCTACATCACCCGAAACAAATCCAATGCTGCGGCAGGTGTTGCGCACTATCTTCTCATAGTCCACTTCGGCTTTAGTTGTGATCTCTCCGAAGACCATGACCATGTTGGTCTTGGTGCAGGTCTCACAGGCAACTTTGCTGTCAGGATCTTGTTCAAGGCAGGCATCAAGCACTGCATCAGAAATCTGATCACAGAGTTTATCGGGGTGTCCCTCATTCACAGACTCGGAGGTGAAGAGGAAGGTGTCCATTTTCTTAGAAGCTGCAAAAGGACCAAAATAAGAATGAATAAAAACCTCAGATTTTTAAGTAACTAGTAGCTAAGCAACATATTGGAATCTAACTCTAAATGACCAAGCAATATTAGAAGTGTTGGAATAAGACATCAAGTCCATGCGTAAGATTGCTTTGCTTGGAGCATCAAAACATGGTATTTTTCACAATTTCCAAAAGTAATTATACTAAAGGAAAGGGAATCAGGCAACCTAGCTTCTACCACACACCCAATATTAAAGGAAAAATCGGATCAAATCTACCAGAAGGAGAATCAACCTTGTTAACCTTAATTTCGAAATGGCCTAAATTCTTGACTCAGATTTTGAGAACATATATGAAAGTAACACTCTTCACTGTAACATCACTGTAAGCAAGTAAAACATGCATTTTGGTGCGAAACTAAGAAATCCAATGAACACTATATAGACCACAAGACTTTGAGGCAAAGAAACAATAGCCAGAAGTCAGACAATTAAGCCCAGAGTTGGGTGCCAAAGACATGAACTTAGATCTATTCAATGTCCTCCTTACTAACAAAAACAAAACAAAAATCAAAATCTGACTGAAAATTATACATAAAGAATTACCAATTAGGCCTAATTGTTCATTTCCACTTAAACATCGGGGAACAAAACAGTCGATTCAAAACTAATTGTGAGGCAATTAAAACCAACAAACAACTCAAGAAACAAAGAACACGTTTACAATCAAAAGACTAATTGAACTTCATATGAAAGACCCCCTAAGGACAGTTCAGTTATACAAAAACCCAAAGAATCCGAAACGAGCCCAGAAGCAAAGAAAAATCTCAAAGCTGTGTACAACACCAAGTAAATTGTAGCAGTTAGCTAAAAAGAGAAACAAGAAAGCAAAAGGCCTTAGCATGAAATATGATGTGTAAATGGTACTCACTGCTTACTTGCTAAGTAAGAATCCTGTGCTGCCTATATAATCTGGGTGCCCAAAGCTGGAATATTTGGCTCTCTCACACTGAGACTCTGGCTCAGGGCTTTGTATTTATAGAGGGAACTTCAAAAAGGTTATGCTGTACGTGTTTCATGAAGTTTATGGCCATTGGATGAGATGGACTGACGACTTGGACTGGAGGGAGTCGGTGGGGGGTAAAAGCGACTGACGACCCTCCGATTTAGTTTTGAGGTTTTGTCCATGGAGGTTTGTATTAATTTGCAGCCACTTTTTTGTCTACGTACCCACTTGAGATTCCATTATATTCGTTGATAAAAAAACTTGAGATTCTATATCCAAAAAAAAAAAACTTGAGATTCCATTTCCCCTATTTTTACTTTTTCAAGCCACTAGGCACTAGCTATGTTTTAGTATCGAACCCAGTACTTATTTTAGGGATACATCTCGAAATCTCGAATATTTGCTTCCAAAATTAGGGAAACAAAAAGCACCATGAACTATTGTAGAGGTTTTTTCGACTTGGTTCAAATCTCGGTTTCATCTCAATCTACCAGTTACTACATTTTATCGACTCATTTACGGGTTGGGGCTGGGGCAAAGCAAGATCATGAGCGGATTTTAAAGACATTATATTCAACATTATACTCACCAATGATCTAAGTACCATTTTTTGTTATTCATCTTCTTCTCTTATTTTCTTCTCAACAGTGATTGGAATATGACCCGCAAAACAAGATGTTTATTAAAATGACTTGAAAGAATCTAAAATTTATTCGCCGTGAAGATTGTCAATTTCCCCACATATCAATCCACACCAACTTGGGGTTTGGAGTTGGTGGTTGGTGAAGTATTCTATGGCTACCAACTCCATTATGTGGGTTTGATGAGCTCAATAGTCACACATGATCATGATGATTCATAAAATTCGCATTAACTCTCTATTTGCCTTGGCACTCCATGCATTATGCAAATCTGTAAATTGATAGTCTAAACTCTAAAGTCGTACTCGCACCAGCCAAAAACTTGCCTTAAATTTGATCATTAGATGAAAGATAACTGTCACCATGATAATATAATCCTACTTAAAAGCTACGTACTTTGCTTCCAATCTCTTTTAGGTGGTAATGGGGGTTTTATATAAGAAGTTTAACTCATGCAAACACATTGTAATTGTGGTCTGATCGACGTACCTTAGATGCGTAAGAATCACTAAAACAAATCTACTAACAAAGGGTGCATCTCAATCATATATAATTAAGTCCTGGTAATGGTTAGGCCTAGTTAGGGCTCATAATTCATCAGAGTATTGCAGTCCACGTTGTTTGCACATCATGCTAATTGCAACTGGTCTCCACCTAACCTCTTTTGAATTTACTCTATGGAAAAAGAAAGGTATAAATGTATAATGTTAAGTTGTTGGATTATGGTTGGTCTAATTTGAGTTGATTAAGAGAAAATATATTATATATGTATAACTTGTTGTTGAATCCTGCCATGATGTCACAGAACAGTCCTATATATGTCACAAAGCATTATAATTTATAAGAAAAGTTAAGCATTCTTTTTAACTTGTTATTATAGGAAAAGTTGAGCATTCTTTTTAACTTGTTCATGAATTTATTTGGCCATGTTTCATAATGTTTAGACTCTGAACTCTAAAGTAAAGCTTATATAAAATACTCACTTTTGCCAAGGAAAAGAGGAAAAAAAAACAAAAGACAAAAAAAAAAAAAAAAAAGCAAAAAATGAACAAAAAACTCCAAAATAAATAAAAAAAATTATACCTATGCGGTGAAGGTGGATCGAACACCTGACCTTCAGATCTTCAGTCTGACGCTCTCCCAACTGAGCTATCCCCGCACGTTTGTTTAGTAAGCACACATATATTTATTTATCTCATATAAATCCCAAACCATCCATGCAAAACAACAGAATTTGACTGTTGCGCAAAAGACCAAGGACCAGCCTCACCGGGGCTAGCTCACTCCCAGAGATCAGATTATTTCTCTCTCCGTGTCTGCATCCATCCGGGAATGTCGCTGTCCATTTCTTCTACTATAGATTTCTTCCATTTAGGATGACTGAGGCATTCTGCCAAAGAATAACCAACATAATAATCCACTTTTCCTAACAAGCAGCCCCAATGCCCCAAAAATACTAGACAATGAATCACTAGTACAATCCACAAACATACCATTTAGATATTCGAACCTTGGAAGTACTATGAAAGCTGTTTATGGAATCACATTTCTGGAAAACGTTTTTCGTTGACTTTCCTAAGTCCTGTAGTTCCTGGTAGATTACAAGCTTTACATAAGAAAACATCAGAAACCAAATCTTGCTCTTCCAATTTGGGAGAGAGATTGTCTAAACTCTAAAGATACTCGTTCAATTGTCTAGCTACTGCAAGTTGTTTTGGTACTACTGCAGAAAACATACAGACCATGTATCACACAGACATAAAAACATTCACACAAAAGAAATGGTCCATCTGGTGCCAACCCTCTTAATACTACTGGCCGTTCTGCACTCAGATCAGACAACTCCTCGTTTTGGAGGGTTTCTCATGGTCAATTTCACAAGTCTATGGCCACCTCCATTTTGCCAAACACCACGAACTGGCAACCCTTCGGGGGGATCCTTGTCTGTATCTGTTTTTTCTTCAATCAGGTCAGGACCGGTTTCAGCATCACCAAGTTCTGCAAGTGCTACAGCATCATCACCAAGACGGTTTCTAAGAAACTTGGGAACCTTCTTTTGTTGCTTATTAGCTCCTTTCCCCAAATTTTTCTTTGAGCTGCCACCAGCTGACTGAGAACCATTCTGACCCATCGGCATATGATTCCCAGAATCCAGGTTGATCTGTTCATCCTCAACTGATATCTTTGACTTTCCTTTGCTGCAGCAATGATCATTCTTCAATACGACCGCTGCATCTTCGGCAGAAGGTTTACAATTCAACTTCAAAGCATCTTTTGAACTACTGATCCCATTATCTACACATTTTTCCTTGCCTTTCTTGGAACTGCTCTTTGACTTGCCACCACCAATACTCAAATTGATTCCATGAGAACGACTGCTCTTCATATTGAAATTGTAAGTCTCAACAAGCTCTCTTCGCTTCTCAGCATCAGGACACAGTTGAGCTAGCTCAAGAACCAAGTGTGACAGGCCAAACTGGTCCACACAGGCCAGATATTCCCCGGTGTTGATTAGATCCTTGCGGTACTTTCCAGATATTTCTTTAAATGCGGTGAATTTGCTCTCATCAAATTCTAAAGCATCACGGATTTTTTCTACAAGGGACTTGTTGGCAGTCTGAACATCTCCGACCTTGGGCATTATTGTCTGACTATTTGCAGGTTCTCTATTAGTTTGAGTAGCAGATACAGTAGGAAAATCAGAGTCTATAGATCCTCTCTCAACAAGGCTTGGAGCTGAAGTAGAGTGGCCAACCTTACTAGTGCTAGGTGACTTCCCTGTGCTAAGAAAATTGGATGATACAAAACCATTAGCTGCAGCTTGTCTCACTGGACCAGAGCTTGCATATCCAGAAGGCATAGTCCTATTAATAGTTGCAGTATTACTCTGGGAAAATACAGAAGAACTAGATGATGATAACTGGTGAGAACTACTGGCAGATGATTTAGGTTGGCGCCTGGCTGTTGGCCAAGCTGAAGAAGAATTAAGGACATTTACGGTATTAAGGCGACGAACTCGAGATGCCATTGTGCTACCATCCATCCGTTCGGAACCATTTCTAAACTTCTGTCGCCTGCTACTTTGAGCCAGAGGAAGTGGAGGGAAGGCTGATTCTTCTGCTAGTACATTACGAGAGTTTTCTCTTGATGCATTAGAGCATCTTACAGATGACTCAGTTTCTGTAGTAGCTAATGACTCAAAACGGCCAGCAATAATCACAGAGTCACTTGCTCTTCGACGATCAAAAACTGCTTGGACACTAGAGGATGTATTACGAAACCTTTCTGCATTGGCTGTATCAACACTAGCTTGAACAGTCAGGAAAAGTCGATTATCTTCAGCATCAACATCAGAAACATGTCCTCCACTATGGGGTCCATGATGATCTTCCTCATTACTTCTCCTACACCGGAAGCTTATTGGTATCTGTTTTAGACCAAAAAAAAAAAAACACATGATTACATTGGCATCTTAAACATGAATGGAACTTTGAGGATGCAAGTTGATGCAGAACATGGCTACAAAATACCTAAAATGTAGTAGACAAGAAAAAGCAGGAAAAAGTGAAAAAGAACCTCTCAGCTAAAATTGAAATAAGTTATATCTTACAAACCTGAAGAGCAGCATTACGCCGGGAGCGAGACATGTTCCCTCCATGTTCTTTGGCATTATGCCTCTGCAGATATAAACCGAAGTCAGAGCAACCTTAATACAACAAGTAAAAACACAATTCTGTTTACATCATGTATTAAAAGTCCCAAATTAACAGCGGAAAAGAAGGCAAGCAAAGACCAAGTTCTAAAATGTCACCTTCATTTCAGATTCAGTTGCAAAAACAACAAATTTTTTTGTTAGGCAGGCATCATCCTTGCATAAGAAGTGCGCTTGTTGAAAATGAATCTGTAAATTAGACTTTATGTCAGCTACTGAGCAAATCTAGAGTATAAAAGTGTACTTGCAACAAGTTATTATAGTATTCATAAGGAGTTATAAATGTAAAACTGGCCTCCAAGTTGTCATAGTTACTGTAGTATTCATACTGTCCTGGACGCTGCCTACATCACAGAACAAAAAAAGTGTCAGTTTGATAAAGGTTTAAAATAAACACTTACCTTCTCATAAACAAAGCAGCTTACCTTTGGCATATATGACAAGTAAAATGCTCGGTAGACATATGCATGTACAGCTCATTATCTCCATAAAATGGATTCTTGCAAAACTCACACATAGGGTGTCCATTAAACCCACCTCTTTCACTCTCACTGCCATCTACCTCTGAATCACCTGTCTCTGTATGCCGATCCAATTGTGCTTTAGTATATAACTTTTGCTCACAGATAAATATCTGTATTACAACTTAATGTCAGAGACAACAGGGTGAACAGGGTGCAAATAAATAAAAGAAGAATTTTGGCACGTTATCAAACTAAGTATAAACCATCTAAAACAAGATAGACATATGACAACATTATGATGATATCTCATGTCTAAAGCAATATGACATGTTAAATGATAATGATCAGCAGCAGAAATGCATAACCTCAAAGCCACAGTATTTCTCCAAAGATCTATTTGGAGTACCACATTATGCGATGAAAAAACATGTATCATGCAAAGTTTGATCCAATATATCTCACCTTCCTTCCCTCCAAGCATAGACTGCACATAAACAGCCTATGCCGATGAAACAAATGACTTTTCAGCTGCTCAACATTTTTAAATTCCCCTTTTTTCTTCAACCCCTCACTCCTTTGTTCATTAATCTTATTACAAAGACTACAGGATAGCCTGCACATGGTCTTTATCATCTTGTAGTGATCAACATCATCAAAAAAGGCTTGTGTTCCTTCATGGTACCAGTATGGTCCAAGTTGACCCTCCATTAGAGGAGTTGGCAAAACAGAAAAATCATTTATCATCCTTGTATAGTCGCCTAACGCCTGGAGACATAAAACAGGAAGAGAGAAATTTTGTAAGAGCAAAAAACACATCCCAATTATGTAGATTAGATGTAAAATAGAAGAACAGTACTCAACTGTCGATCTAGCAGTAACTTCACATCATTAATAATCATCTATTCTTTATTCCTTAGATGCACACTATAAGAACACTAGAATAGTACTTATCTTCTTCGGTATCTCCACTACCAAATAATGGAGACAGATGTTAATCATGGAATATAGTTATACTTGTACTATAGGAAACTGGTTATGAATTGATTGGATCCAACAAGATAGTACATTATAACCCTGGAAAGTACATTACTACATTAAACTTGTTTGGCATTGTAATTCTACATTTCTACCAGACCAATAACCATAATGTGCACTTTACTACGTAAGCAGTGATGATGTCTGACCTTGGTGACAAAGATGATCTTAGATTCACTCTTGCAGAGGCAGCAATGGGAATCTCCACAGATGAAACGGAGGCGAATGGTGCAGGTGGAGCAGACCTCTCGATGGCCACAGGGACCATATGCGACCCATTGAAGTGTCTCCGCACAGACAGCACAGCTATCGTCCATTGTTTTTCTTCTCTTTTCTGCCAAATAGTATGCATCATCGGTTTCAATAGTGTTACAACAATAACCCACACAGTAAAAAGCAACAACCTTTAACATCTAACTATGCTCTCTAAAGCTTAACCGAAACACATTTTAGAACCGAAAATCCTTCACAATTATCCATTTCCTCCTAAGCTTATGCATTTGATTGTAAATGAGCTAAAACCCAAACTAATTAAAAACACATTGTTGAAACCTCTTTCACAAAACAGCAATGCATTTGTCAACAAACAGAGCAAGCCAAAACAAAGCCCACTAATCCCAAATCCCTAATCAAGAATTCAAGATCATTTCACAAAACAACCAAAAGCCACATTTCCATTTCAAGCAAAACCCAGAAAAATTCCAACTCTTTCAAACATACCCAGATCACAAACATCACAAAAATCCAAACTTTCCAAGTAATTCATATAGATTGATACAGAAAACCAACCTCTGTTGACTCTTTGTGAACAGACCAAAGGATTTGTGAGAGGTAAATTGGAATCACTATTCACTTTACCCACCAAAAATCAAAGAAGAATTCGTATTTAAGGCGCGTGGAGCTTCCGTTTTTCTCAGTAAACAAAGAGATCCATGTGATTAAACCCAGGGCTTTCTCTGGACTCTCTCTCCGATACAAATTCTGGGGTGGAATCAAAGGCCAGACTACTTTAAATGACGTCGTATAGGGTTTTCTTCGAGACGAAACGGCGTCGTTGGGGCGTGGGACGTTTGGTATTTAAATTCCTTTTATGCGCCTTATTAAAACGGAAATTTGGTTTTCCCTCTGAAACGGATTTTTTTCCTTGCTTAGTCTTTTTCTTTTTTTGGACCAAATTTTTTTCATTGTCTATGATTATTTCATTTCATAAAATTTGGAAAGGGCTGAATAAGTTACTCTTTTCTCAAGATCAAAAGAGAATATATATCTCCACAACTTTCTATTTTGCCCTTATTTATTATGCTTAATTGATACCTGCCATAGTGCCACCATTCAGCAATAGCCCTATAAGTTATTGTAAAAAAAATTGTGACATCGATGATGACGAATACGAATGATGATCTTATTACGTGTCGTCTTGAGATTTCACAACCATATTTCAACTAGAAAAAGGTTAGTCACCACTATTATGTCGTCGATGTTAATATGAGTCATCGTTCCATATTAGGAATAGGCTATAAGGGAATATATTGTTGTAACTACTTACTTTGTATATGTTGTGTAGTACAGTAGTACACAATAGTTGTAGTACGATTGTAGTCTGTTTATATACACCACAAAATGGGTGTAATAATATATCAGAAAATTCATTCTCTCAATAGTGTCTTATTTGACTTGGTATCAGAGCAAAGATCCGAAAAGGACTTTGTCTCTTTGTTTTTCTTCTTTAGTCTTCTCTCAATACGAGGAAGACAGTTGGCTTAGAACCCTTTTGGGTTAGACAACATCGTTCTCCACTGTTGGCAGATGTCATTATCTTTTTCCTCGGTCAACTTCATCATCTCACAGTCAGTTCGATCGGCTTCGTCTCCAACCCAAGACTGTCGTGGCTCCTCTTGCCCAGTCAGCCTCGTCTTCAGCCCAAGATAGCCGTCGCCTCTCTAGTTCAGACCGGCCTCGTTGTCCAGCTGCCTTCATCTGCCTCCGACACCAGAGAAGAGATCAATCTCTTCAGTTCGTCGCCCAATCTGCTATTTGCCCAGACTCGACCCAGTTCCCGTCTGGCCACCTGATCCATCCCCGGCTATGCTCCAGTCCACTATCTTGCCCAGACTCGCTCACCAAACTCCCTCAGACTCGCCCTCCTAGTTTCGCTTTCTGTTGCATCTTCAACTCGATCCGCCCAGTCAACTCGCCTCACTCGGTCAACTCGGTCAGCCTCACCCAGTCAACTCAGTTACCCATTCAGCTTAGTCAAACAGGTTCCCAAAAGAAAGAAAAAACGGTTACTATTTGTTTTGAGAGACATCTGTTATTCTTATTTCCGCTGGGTACTTTGGGATTTGTGTGTTTTTCTATTGTATTATTGCAATGGGTGGTGATGACAGTGAAGGTCAGAGTTCTAAGACCAATGAGGTCCAGAGGGTTGAAGTCTCTGTCAAGAGCTTAGAATGTGGTTCTTTTGGGGAAACCAAACTCACTGGTACCAATTTCCGAACATGGAAGAAGATTATATCTGTTTATCTCCGTGGGATACACAAAATGGGGCATGTGACTGGAACAATCAAGGCTCCTAGTGAAGATGATAAGGAGGCCTATGCTAAGTGGGACGATGATGATGGGTTTGTAATGTCGATTCTATTTCGAGCCAGGACTGATGATGTGCTACAGATGGTGGAGGAATATGAAACTGCTGAGGCGATATGGAAGACATTGGGAGATCTCTATACAAATGAGTTTGATTTTATACAGGTTCATGAATTGCTGTGCAAAGCTGCAGGAATGCAATAGAATGAGCAACCAGTGTCAGTGTTTTTTACCAAGCTGAAGAATGTATGGGCTGAAATTGATTAGAAGCGTCCTTGCAAGATCAAGAACCAGGAGGATATTGCATGGTACCAGAAAGAAAAGGAACTTGAGCTGGTTCATGCATTCTTGCGAGGACTTGATGCCAAACATAACAGTGCCAAAGGAGAATTGCTTAGCACTACAACAAAATTGCTTATTTATAGCACTTGATAATAGCGTTTTTTAAGCAAGTGCTATAGATTGTATGTAGCTTATTTTTTGATAGCATTTGTAAATTTTTAAACGCTATTAAAAATTTGAGCGGGAGTAGTAAGCGCGCGGGTAATGAAAAACATAAGCGGGCTTAATTTTAGGTAAGTGACACTTTATATGAAAAGCAATAATTAAAACCCCAAAAACCTGGTCGCCGCTCTCTCTTGGTCGCTCTTAGTCGCCGCGAGGTTCTCTCTTGGTCGCTCTTCGTCGCCGCTCTCTCTCGCTGTTCTCTCAGGTTCTCTCAGACCAACTCTCTCTGTTCTCTGAGGTTCTCTCTTGGTCGCCGCTCTCTCTCTCTCTGTTCTCTCTCGGTGGTGCGTTTTCTCTTCTGGGTCGTCTTTCATCTTTTCTGGGTTTGGTTTATTTTTCTCTAATTTTGAGTTTTCTGATTTGGGTTTTGAAGTTGTTGGGTGTAATAAGTTGAAAGATACATAATGGATTTCGCTGCAAGATCCCTACGTTTGTGTTGAATATGCTAACTCCAAGCACAGAACAAGAAACCGCTCTTTCTCTCTTCTCTCTCGGTGGCCGCTGTCTCTCTTCATCCCAACCGCTCTCTCTCTCTCTCTTCTTCTCTCTTCGTTTCTTCATAAGGTATGAAACAATGAAAGGAACTCATCAATCTTCTCTCTTCTCTCTCTTCTTCTCTCTTCGTTTCTTCGATTTCGATCTCTTCAATTTGAAAGTTTCTTTTGAGTTTAATTTTGGAATGATATCTGGGTATTGGTTTAATTTTTTGTTTTTCTATTTTCTCAAACCAGGAAAGCTTTGCAAAGGATTAAATTTCACTTTGAAGGTAACGGTTTAAACATATACTTGATTCTATTTTCTGCAAATTTAGCAAACCAGGGAAGACATTGTTTTTAAGTTCTATTCTTACTTGTTGCTTACATTGCCGACAAACCAATATATTTCAATCTCTTGTTGCTTGTCACCTTTCTCTGACAGACCATTGATTTTTTTTTTTTTGGGTAATTGCAAGTTTGTATTTTTTATTTGGTTCTTCAATCTATTTTCTTTACTCTTGATTGTGTCTGAAAGATTCAATTTGGCTTGTTTCAGCTTAAGATTCAATTAGCCTTGGGCATGTACTGTTGTTTGTTGGGCTACTATTTTCCGTCACTAATCTGCATTTGTTCAGGTTAAGAATGATAAATTGATGGTTACAGTAATATAATTTATGGTAGTTTGTGTTAATTTATATGATAAGAGCCTAAGTATTTGGTTGTTGAGAATTATGATGAAAGGAAGAGTGAAAAAGAAAGTGAAATTTTTGGGGTGGTGTTGCTTTGGGTGTTGAAATTCTCTGACATCTAGTAGTTTTATAATTTAAGACTGGAAGGTGGTAAACTATTTGTAATTGTGAATTCACTTTTCCTAATATTGCGTCATTGATTCTGCCATGTTTTTGGTCTTATGTGGTTTGTTTTCATTTGAAGGATTAATGTCTTATATAACAAATAGACCAGCATTTTAAATCATGGTGAACAATGTTCTGTTATGAGAAATGATCACTCTTTGATCAGGATCTTCATTTTACTCACTATGATTTTGATGCAGTTTTTTTCTGTAAGTTTTGCTTTTGATTGTTTTCTTAGCTTTAGGCACTGTGTCCGGTCGTATTTTCTTGAACTGCTGCAATTGCTTTTGGATTTCTTATTGTCCTTGTGTTCTTTATATTGTGTTTTGTAAGATCCTATATTGGCTTGCTTGAGGTTTGCACTTCACATATTTCATATCAGAAGTAATTGTAATCTATTGTAAGCATAAGCACATTAACGTTGTATGTGCTAAATTGCGACCGAAGTACTGAAGAGTAGTTTATTTAGAATGCACACTGGTTAAAGCTAACTTGTTAGGTCTTTATTCTGTTTTAGTTTCCAGTAAAATTAGAATCATCTTGGCATTGACTCTGATGTTAGGCAACACTTTTGCAAGCGATTAGAGGAAGAATAGCCTTCTGGGATATGAGGTTTAGTGGATAATATGTCCCGTGTAGTCATTATGTTAAGTAGACAATGATTGGGATGTTAACAATGTCGGTTACCGGAGTATAACTAAGAGGATGGCTGGGAATATCGTAGGTAATTGGGACTAGGCAGAAGGGTTAAGTGGATAATGCATTTGTGCCAAGTTCCAGAAAGTACAGCTCAGGAAAACATAGAGAAAAAGTTCTTTGGAAGGGCCTTTATTTACTTTAATTTTTTTAATTTTAACTTGTGAGTAGTTAGATTAATGATTAACCATTTACTAGCTAGATTATTGCTCACTAAAAGTAGAAGGAATATACTTAACTAGATACTGCAAATGGATGAAATATGTGAAAGTAAAGCACTGAATTAGACTTCCATTAATGGAAGTCTACCCTAGAGTACTAAAAGCTGTTCAGAAACTAAAATGTCTATGAAGTCTTCTTGTCAAGCTAATTTTCTACTTCATAAAATTTATGTATGTCCTAACTATTGTAGACTCAATAGAACTAATATACATTAGCCGCTACATAAAATATACATTAACAGTTAAACAGCTTAGTTAAAATTTTCTAGAATAATTTATCTTGAAATTTAATACATACATGTAGTTTCAAAATGGTGTGCTCAATAAACCTAGTTATTACCTTTTCTTTTCTTTTTTTTCGGTGCAAAAATCTAGTCATTACTTTGGTGTACTGAATCCGATCAAAGTTTGTTTATAGCTCTAAATGTTTTTGATTTTACATATTATATAGCAGTAGTCACTGTAAGTAGTTAAAAGGTTAGTTGATTATATTTGTTACTCTAGTTTCTAATATCTTATTCTTTTTGTTCCTTTGTAATGGTACCTATATATATCCAAAGAAAGAAAACCATGATAGTTGGATTAGTTGTTGACAACAACTTTTGGATATACATTTATCCAAATAGTGCCTCTATTATACTATTCTAGAACCAACGTTTTTATGGAAACACATGTTCTTCAAAGAGTGCAGTATAATTTTCCAGATTTGTTCGATGGTTGTAGGGTGTCATTGTTAGAGTTACTATTCCATTTAGTACTTTCTCTGTTACTGTATGTGGTAATTACTTATTGTTAAAGCTGGTTTAATTGTTAGCTAATTGTTAGTTTGTCAGTTGTTTGCCACGTGCAAGTCATCTGCAGCTTCTTAGCTAACTATAAGTTCATGTACGTACTTCCAGTCAAGCCAAGAGATAGACAAGGGATGACAGCTGGAGTGTAACAGTTTACGTGAGAGCAAGAAATCATGAGAATTTATTATAGCTGCATTGATTCAAGAAATCATCTGTGCCGATTTATATTTTGCTATTCACGCTGAATCCATTGTCAATAAATATTGCAGAAATCCAATGTGAGTATGAGTTTGAAATCTCTCCCCCACCCCCAACAAATGTGATCATCATTCTTTTTTTCATGAAAATTCATTAGTTAAGGGCTTAGGGGATCAAGACTTTTTTTTTTGGCGGTGGGTGCATATATATCCTGGATGTGCCATGAGCTTCATTACCCAAAAGTCCACTACAACAAAATTGGAAGAAATGGCATGATTTAACATAGAGAGAGTTTATATCTAAATTACATTGGTCTCATTGAAATCAGAGAGCATTTTTGTTTCTTTAACTTAAGTGGTTTTTGTCATTGCCACTGTGATTGTTATTGTGTTTTTCTGCATTCAAATTCCTAATGCATGTATTGTGGAAGCTTATTTTTGTTTCTTTTGTGCTGGCATATATGAAGTTTATTATGTATTTTATTCATTAATATCTGTTATGAAGTAAATTATGTACTCTATTGATCGATTAGAATTAGTTTGTTTGGTTTAATTTTAGACATTGCTTGAATCTAAAGATGATGGATAAAGAGTGGGTGTGGCTTCCCAGGTAAGAATCATAACTTAATTTTTTTGGTCACCAATACTTGCAATGTAACATAGAAATTTAATTAGACTTAGAATGTTTTTTTTTCCTGTTCTCTTTCTTTTTAATCATAGATCTAGTTCAGAGTATGAGCAAAGAGCATTACATTTTGTGAAGACGGCTGAAAAGAATTTGGGATATCCTGCAATGATTCTTTGCCCTTGCAAAGATTGCCGTAATGTAAGCCATCAAGATAGTACTACTGTTTTTGAACATTTGGTTATAAAGGGGATGGATTCCAAGTACAAGAAAAGATCACATTGGACAAAACATGGAGATCAAATAGTAAATGCTGAAAGTGTTGATCATGAAACCACCATGGATGAGGCATATAACTTATATAGAGCTGCCTACTTTATGGATGAAGATTCTGTCCGGCCTACAAACTCTATGGATGAAGCTACTGTACAGAGGCAAGATGATCAATTCATGAAGAACCTCGAAGATGCAGAAACTCCTTTATACCCAGGTTGTCCTAATTACACAAAGTTGTCAGCCATTGTAGCTTTATATCGACTCAAAAGCAAGAGTGGATTGTCTGATACCCATTTCAATGAGCTTTCAGAGACTATTCATGGCCTGTTACCGAAGGAAAATATTCTGTTGAAGTCGTTGTACTCGATTAAAAAGTTCCTCAAGATATTTGACATGGGATTTGAAAAGATTCATGCTTGCGAGAATGATTGTTGTCTTTTCAGAAAAGAGTATAAGGCCTTGGACAATTGTCCAAAATGTGGTGCTTCAAGATGGAAGAAAAATAAGCGTACTAAGGAGATCAGAAAAGGTGTTCCAGTTAAGGTTCTGAGATATTTTCCTATCATTCCGAGATTTAGAAGGATGTTCAGGTCTGCACAAATGGCAGAAGATTTAAGGTGGCATTTCAGCAACAAAAGCACTGATGGAAAAATGCGTCACCCTGTAGATTCTTTAGCTTGGGACATGGTTAATGATAAATGGCCTTCATTTGCAGCTGATCCACGCAATCTCAGACTTGGACTTGCTACTGATGGTTTTAACCCTTTCTCCATCTTAAGCTCCAAGTATAGTTGTTGGCCAGTAATGCTCGTCACGTATAATTTGCCCCATATGTTATGCATGAAGAAAGAGAACATTATGTTAACATTGTTGATTCCTGGTCCAAAGCAACCCGGAAACGACATAGATATTTATCTACAACCACTTGTAGATGCTTTGCAATTGTTATGGCAGAATGGGGTGGAGGCTTATGATGCCTTCAGTAAATCAACTTTCAATTTGAAGGCAATGTTGATGTGGACCATAAATGACTTTCCAGCCTATGGAAATCTTGCTGGATGTTGTACAAAAGGCAAAAAAGCATGTCCTATATGTGGCAAAAATACACATCACAGATGGTTACGCTTCAGCAAGAAATTTGCATACATGGGTCACAGGAAGTTTCTTACACCCTCACATCCATATCGAAGAAAGAAATCTTGGTTTGATAATAGTGTGGAACATGGTAGTAAGACTAGAATTTTAACAGGACGAAACATTTCTCTTGCTCTTAAAGATTTTCCAAATGACTTTGGAAAAGGTGGGAACAAAAAAAGGAAAAGGAATAATAATGAAGATGACACCAGTGATGTTGATGATCAGAATGAGCTTTCTAGGTGGAAGAAAAGATCAATCTTTTTTTGTTTACCATATTGGGAGGTTAGTGTTCTGTTTTTTTATTTTATTTTTTTTATTTTTTTTATTTTTTTACGTTATAATTGCTTACTATTTTATGGATTTTTGTTATAGGAACTTCTATTACGTCATAATTTGGACGTAATGCACATAGAGAAAAACATTTGTGAAAGCATAATAGGCACGATGTTGCATAGTGGGAAATCAAAAGATGGGATTAGTGCTCGTAAAGATTTAGAAGACATGGGAATTAGGAAAGACTTGCATCCACAACAGCATGGAAGCAGATTGTACCTTCCACCAGCACCACATACATTTTCAAGGTCTGAAAAAAAAAGATTTTGCAAGAGGTTATATGATTTTAAAGGGCCTGATGGTTATTGCTCAAATATTGGGAACTGCATATCATTGGAGGATTCTAAGGTTATGGGCCTCAAATCTCATGATTATCATGTTCTAATGCAACAATTGTTGCCTGTTGCTATAAGAGGATTGCTTCCGAAAGGGCCTAGAAATGCAATACTTCGGTTATGTACTTTTTTCAATAGATTATGTCAGCGTGCTATTGATAGAGAAAAGTTGCTGATTCTTGAGAATAAGGTTATTGAAACTTTGTGTCAGCTTGAACGGTTTTTTCCGCCATCTTTTTTTGATATCATGGTACATTTACCGGTTCATCTAGCAAGAGAGGCACGCTTGTGTGGACCGGTTCATTTTCGTTGGATGTATCCTTTTGAGAGGTTAGAATTATGTCTAGTTTTATTTTCATGTTAAAGTTCATGATTCAATTAGAATTAGTTTATGTACTAATTTAAATTCTTTTACTCAGGTACATGAAAACACTAAAAGATTATGTACGAAATCCTGCAAGACCTGAGGGGTGTATTGCACAGTCCTACCTAGCAGAAGAGTGCATCACTTTTTGTAGTCAGTTTCTGAAAAAATCCATACAAGTGGAGGAAAAAGAAGTTCGGAATGAAGATTTTGTGAATGATGTCATTCTTGAAGGTCGTCCAATTTCTAAGGCTACATCGATTATATTGACTGACAAAGAGATAGAGATAGCACATCGTTCTGTGCTACTGAACACAGCCATAATGGATCCATTTTTAGAGTAAGTACATTATTGTTTATATACTTATTTAGTTTATTTTTATATATATTAGTGCTATTTATTTATTTCATATTAATATAGTTATGTGTTCTATTAGTATGCATTTGGAAGAGTTGCAAGCAAAAGACAAACGACTTGCAAATAATGAAACCTTACTTTGGAACCGGCATACCGAGAGATTTGCAGAATGGACAAAAAACAAGGTTACTTGCAATCCACCATCTCAAATTTCTTGCTATTCTAATTATTACTTAGCTAAGGTACACCAATTAACTCTTAAATGTGTGACAGATTCCTATTGACTCGAAGAATCACTCAAACACATTAAGATGGTTGGCATATGGTCCTAGAAAGAGTGCACTATCAGTTAAAGGATACATTATCAATGGACAGCGGTTTCACACGAAGGATGTTGATAGAGAAACTCAAAATAGTGGAGTGACTTATGATGCAATAACCATGTGTAGAGCAAGTGCAAAAGATACTGCACAAGTGGCTGATGTGGTTACTTACTACGGGATATTGACGGATATCATATTACTAGACTATCATCTATTTTATGTTCCAGTCTTTAAGTGTCATTGGGCGAATAAAGGAAATGGTGTCAAGGAAGAAGATGGATTTACACTTGTAAACCTACAGCAAAGTCAAATATCATTTGCAAGAGATCCATATATCCTAGCATCTCAAGCAAAACAAGTTTTCTATTCAAGAGAAGATGATTCCTCTAATTGGTATGTTGTAATGAAGGCACCACCAAGAGGTTTCCATGAGTTGGAGACAAATGATGAGAATGTAGACGTATCTTCATTGCCACAGGATATTGAAATGGACAATGATGATTCTACTGAGACAGTTAGTTATGTCAGGGAGGATTGTGAGGGCCTACTTGTGTAGTATATGAACTTGTTAGTGAGGAGTTTGGTTTTTGGTCATGCTTTAAAGGTGTTTCTGTTATTTTGTGTTTTGGCTGCAAATATTGTTGTGTTTTGTATGAGAATTATTCATATGTAACTGTGATATAGGCATATTTAGTTTTATATATGAAACTAGGTTAATAATGAATTATATAGATGCTTACTATTCTTTTTTCTGAAACAGATAAACGATAATGGTGAGAGATATTACAAAGGCAGGTCACAGTAAGAGGAAGCATACTAAGGAAACTGGTGGCATATCACAAGACTTTGATGCAAGGGATGTGAATCACATGGCAGGTCTCCAAGAAGTACATACACAAGTTAGTAAAGAAGCTACCCAAGATGGACCAATTCCAAGTAATGATAGTTCTGAACAAGATGCGGTCCAAGAAAATGCATCTGTACAAGATACAGTTGAAGATCCAAGAGGATTGAAAAAGAAAAGAGGTCCAACCAAAATGAAGAAAGTTGCTATGGACCCTGAGAGTCGGATTCAAGTTCAATTTAACAGCTTGGGTGAACCATATGGAGAGGGGTCAATAAGCTTGTCATCTTTTTTGGGCCCTCTTGTACGAGAGCATGTACCTGTAACACTAGAAGATTGGAGGAACCTTGGTGATGACCTTAAAGTACCATTATGGGAAGAAGTTCAGGTATGAATCTATTGTAGTTTTAAGCTTTCCAGCACATGTTAGTCTTCATAAATTAGGTTTCCAATACTTTAATACTTTGATATAAATTGTAGGCAAGATACATCTTGGATGAAGAATGGCAAAAAGATGTCATATTTAAGTCGATGGGATGCCTTTGGAGGGCCTCAAAATCTAGATTAGTTCATCAAATACAAGCAGCAAAGAACAAACAAGAAAGACTTCGGCTGAAACCAAACAACATACCAACTTTAGCAATTTGGAAGAAGTTTGTCAAGACAAAAACAAGTCCAACATTTAAGGTATGCTATTTTCTGAGCTAATTAAGTACAAGATTATATTAAGGGGTAGTATTATGATAAAGAAAAAATGACTTCAGGCTATAAGTGACAAGTACAAGGCATTGAGGCGTAAACAAGTACCACACACATGCAGTCGCAAGGGAATGGTTCGATTAGCAGCTGATATGGTAATACATATCATATATTAATGCTTTTTAAGGCAAATTTATTGAAAATATGATTATTTCATCAGTTTTTCTTTTTCTATATATGATTGTAGAAAAGAGATAGTGCCAACCCATCTTCAGTGTCAAGGGTTAAAGTTTGGATCAAATCTCGCACAAAAAAAGATGGTACACCTGTGAATACAACAGTTGGTGAAACTATTGTAAGGGCATTCCTTTGGTATATGGGTGAATATATATTGCTGACCCTTTGTAAAATAGAACATACTAGCAAAAGCGCCCGCGCTATGCCGCGGGATTTGTTGTTAACAATTTTTTTTACTCCTCATCTATTGAACTATTTTCTTCTCATTTGCCTCATCTAAAGTCAGTCTCAACACTGTTGTCTAGACGTCACTTGAGGCCTTGAATCTCTTCTCTGTACACACAATTTGTCTGCTCCTCATCTATTTTCTTCTCATTTGCCTCATCTAAAGCCAATCCCAACACTGAAGGTTTCTTCCAATTTTCAGTACTTATCATAATCAAGTCGAAGTTTATAGTTTGCAGCTCCGAGATGTTGTCTCATCGACACTTGATCTTTCAATTTCAGCCACAGCAACCACTTTTAGTTGGTTGGCAGTCCCAGCAGGGTTACCTAGAACACAACCTTGATATTAATCAAACAAATTACACATATATTCTATTACAGTTTCAAATACCCAAGTGCTGCATAGTGTTTTCAAAATCCATTTCATCTATGAAAATTGATAAAGGTTGATCTCGATTAGAATAGAGAATTCTTTACAGTACTTGTCAGCAGAGTTGTTTTATAAAGAATTGGCCATAGTGTTCTGAGACTTGGTCTCCATAGGGAGCATCTTCAGAGAAATTCTTTGTAGATAATCCAACTACAAAAAGAGACAGAAGCCTACACATGAAGAAACAGTATATATCTAATGGAGTATAGATACCACGTTACGATACACACACACAAACACGTCTATTACATGTACTATAGATGATCAGGACTTCAAATGTACTTGGCTAGTAGTAGCAGTATAAATATTCTCCACAAACCCCACAGCAATTTTCTTGAGTTCATGCAATCCCTCTTGACTGGAGAAAGGAAGATGCCTCTTCAATGTACGCACTCTTCACATGCACCAAATTCAAAAGCCATTATTAACATACAACAAAAGCTAATTCAAGATGAATAGACCAATGCACTCGAAATTTAGCATACTAACATCTTATTGGCAATTTCATGATTAGTTTGTGGCTTGCCGAATTTATGTGGTCAGCTAAATTATCACAGATATTCAAGCTCTTAATCTGTGTGTGCTTGACTGCTTGCTCAACTCCTAAAATAGATCCTCATAGAAATCCTGCACCATGAAAACCCCATAAAAAAATTGAACAATTTCGGTTAAAATCAAGCTATCCAAATAGATGCAACAGCTAATATGTATATCAAACCTAAAACCATCTTCTCTCCAAGCTTCACTTTTCATATCTAGTCCATGAGCCAAATTCAATTGAAACCAACTCTTTATATTCACAACCTTTACAAAGCAAACACTGTGTTTATAACCAATGGCCATTGCATATATAACCAGCTGAAACCACAAAAACCACCAAAAAAATAGAAAAGCAACATACTTTAGTACAATAACGATTAAATCAATAACACCCAAATCAATAGCACCGAAATTCCAATCCAATCAACCAAATAAGAAGCTTACCAAGAGCTCAATCACTCAAAGATCTCTGATAGCTCAATCGGATATTCCGATTTGATCAAATGAGCTCAGTTTCTCGAAGATCATTTTGGAGATGAAGAAAAAGATGACCAGTCCCTTCGATCTCTCCCTCTGTCTATCATTTTCCGTCCAAGCCGAGCAAAGAAGGAGAACATGACTCTCTCGCTTTCTCCATCACTTTGTCCAATTCCATGAAAAACCAAGCGGTGTAGCTGAGTGTGTGGAGACCAGGAGAGGAAAAAATTCAAAGCAGACTCCCGAATGGCAGGGCGGTAAGTTAAAGAAAAAATCGAGGGCAAAACCGCCATTTCACTGCTGGTATGAACAGTGAAATGAACAGGGCTTATGAACAGTATAGGACATTTAGTATATAGTAAATATAATTATATATTTGTTGCTTCATTCAGGAGAAGTTAAGAGAAGTTGAAAGTAATTCACCCTCATCCTCAACAACTAATGTGAGAGAAGATGCTCTTTCCCAAGTATTAGGACAAGATAAACCTGGACGATTAAGAGGAATGGGAAGAGGAGTTACTATAAGCAAATTAGCCTTCTTACAGTCTAGGGACAAGCATGTGCTCCAGCTAGAAGAGCAACACACTGATATGCGAAGTAGAATCAAGCATTTGGAGAGCTTAGTCCATAAATTAATTGGACATCATGAGGTAAGACACATATAGATGTATCTTTAAAAGTAAAACTGTGGTACACTAATAAATAACTTTACTACAATTAATTAAATTTTTTTTTTGGTATTATTAGACAATGCAAAATGAGGAAGATAAAAATGAGCAAAATGGGTCTCAAGTTGACAAGACTTCTCCAGTGGTAACTATTACATTCTATTGCTTTTTTTTTTTGGGTTAAGTATTACATCTTTAAATTAAATATGTTATTTTCAAGTTAAAATTGTATCAATATGATTATGTATTTTGATACATTGTAGAGTATGAGCCCCAAATCTCTAGACAAGTGCAAGCTTTTAGATTGGTGTGGAATGGATGAGATTGTAGCCGAAGGATGTTGGTGTTCCAGTGATCCGAATGAGCTTGTCAATCATACTCCTCTTGGACCTAATGCAATGAAAGTGAGGGTAGATATTCCAAACAAACCAGAAGCTTTTCTTTGGAGGCCTACACCTAATATGAGTTGTATGGAACAAGCTCAAGGTAAGACAATAGCGTGGCCAGCTGATAAAGTGGTCTTGCAAATCAGTCAGCAATCTGAGAATGAAGATAATATATCTATGCCTTCGGTAAAATACTTTTCCTCTTACAGCTTGTTCATTTATTTTCATTGTTCCTATTTCTTATATTCCATATCTACGTAGTCATTTGCTCTTGTTTTCATTGATTGTTAGAGTAAAAACATGAATTCTATCAAGTGCAAGTTGTTCAATTGGAGTGGAAAAGAGGAAATAGTTGCTGAAGGTCGTTGGTTCTCTAATGATCCAAAGATGCTTGTTAATGATATTCCTCTCGGACCTAATGCCATGATAGTTTGGGTTGATATCCCAACATGTCCTGAATCATTTTTATGGAGACCTACGCCTAACATGACATATATTGAAGATGTTATTGGCACTAAAGTAGCATGGCCTGCTAACAAAGTTGTTTTGGAAAATAGTCCAAACATTGAGGAAGTTGGAAACCTATCATCTCCTTCGGTAAATTTTAACTCTTTTGCTGATTGTACTACCATTATTTTGATATGTGAGTGTATTAGTTCCTTTTATAATCTGATTATCATTATGTTTGTCTTGTTGCTAGAGTGTGAACAAAAACTCCAAGAAAAAGTGCAACTTGTTAGATTTTAGTGGTTCGGGAAAAATAGTTGCAGAAGGATATTGGTCTTCAAGTGATCCAGGCGAGCTTGTTCATTTTGTTCCTTTAGGTCCTAATGCTATGAGAGTTTGGGTTGATATCCCAAGGGTCCCTACTGCATCTCTTTGGCGGCCAACATCTGAGCTACATTGTATTGAAGATGCTATTGGTACTACAATAGCTTGGCCATCTGACAAAGTTGTTATGCTTTGAAAATCTGGTCAGTTTTGGTCATGCCATATCTAATTAATCATGCTGCTACTTGTGATCGATTAGCACACTTTTCAACTTCCCTAATCATGATTTTTGTCTTCTGTTTTGTAGCAGTTCAATATTGGTGAAGATGATGACCTCCCTCAATTCAATAGCAATGTAGTAAATTAGTTATTATGTTTTTGCAGTTTGTTAAATTTTAGTAAGTAGTCCATAATGGACCTAGACACAACTTGTTGGTTGGACTAGTTTTTGAATTTCTTGTATGCTACAAATTAATTATGTATCATTTTGAACTATTAAATGAATTATTTTGTTTATGGCTGTCAAATTTCAGTTCAACACAAACGTTTAGATGATATCATTGAAATGCTATAATAAGTGTACAGAGACAATTGACAAAACGCTATAAATGTTATGGAAAACTAATAGCATTTTAAAAACGCTATGGAAAATACTTTTATAGCAATTTGGAAATGCTATGAATAATAAACTAATAGCATTTTAAAAACGCTATGGAAAATACTTTTATAGCAATTCGGAAATGCTATGAAAAAGTAATCAATAGCATTTTGTAAACGCTATGGTTACAGACTTATAGATAGCGTTTCCCAGAAACGCTATCTAAAGCAACAGACCTACCATAGCGGGGGCTGTCATAGCGTTTTCTATAACGCTATGACATGATACTATAGCGTTTTTTTGGCCGCTATAGATGATTGTTTGTGGTGTAGTGTAGAATGCCAGATCCCTCCTAGCTTGACTACAACATTTCCAGCTTTTCAAACCTTTTGCACTCTTGTTCAAACACAATACCATAGCACCATTAAAGTCCTTCGTTCTGACAATGGGGGAGAATATGTAATCATGTTTTCCAGGAGTTTTTCAAAACCCATGGGATTGTTCACCAAACTACATGTTCACAAACACCATAACAAAATGGAGTGTCTGAAAGGAAAAACCGTCATTTACTTGATATGGCTCGTGCCCTTCTCTTTAGTGCTCATATGCGTAAGTATCTTTAGGGCGATGTTATACATGCTTCCTCCCATCTTATCAATAGTCTCCCATCCAATGTCCTTCAGGGAAAAATTCCATTTGAGGTTCTTGCATCTCATGTCTCCTTACCTTCATTTCATAATCTTCCAGCTCGTGTCTTTGGTTGTGTTGCTTTTGTCCATGTCTCTTAAAATCGAAGGTCGAAGTTGGATGCCCGGGCACTTAAGTGTGTGTTTATTGGTTACAAGGACTATCAGAAGGGGTACAAATGTTATCATCCACCTACCAGAAAGTACTATATCACCATGAATGTTACTTTCTTTGAGAACATGAGTTATTTCTCCTCTTCGGATATAGCTCTTAAGGGGGAGAATTCATATTTTGAAGAGCTGTATCATGGAGAGGGGGAGGAATCAGAAGAAGAAGGAGAAGTCATATAGCCAGGAGGTATTTTGACGAATCCGGTTGAGACTATAAGCACACCACCTCTAGCAGCAGAAGCTCCAGACATCCAAGCACCAGTCTCCATCACTCAGAATGATGTTGAAGACACATTTGCCCCTCCTGCCATCGCTTCTACCCCTGACCCACAACTTCCTGGTACTGAAGACCACTCATTTGAGGTATGTCCATCCACTGATACTAGTAGTAGTGAGTCTAATGTTAAGCAATATGTGTTACCACATAGGACCACTCGAGGTCAATCAGCCAAAAGATATGAACCTACTCTTACTGCCAAATCAAAATACCCAGTAGCCAACTATATGTCCACTAGGAGGTTGTCTAAGTCATATGAATCATTTGTGAATCAAATATCTGCTGTATCAGTACCTAACAAAGTGCAGGATGCATTGGGAGATCCAAAGTGGAGGAAGGCAATGGATAAAGAGATGGAGGCGTTGCAGAAGAACAATACTTGGCAACTTGTGCCTTCACCACAAGGCAAGAAGGCTGTAGGTTGTCGTTGGATATTTACCGTGAAGCATAATGCAGATGGATCAGTGAATAGGTACAAAGCACGCCTTGTTGCAAAGGGGTTTACTCAGAAGTATGGTATAGACTATGATGAATACTATTAAGGTTCTTCTCTAGTTCGCTGCTAGTTTAAACTGGCCACTCCGATAGTTTGATGTCAAGAATGCATTTCTTTATGGAAAGTTAGCTGAGGAAGTGTACATGAGCAGTTGCTTCTCCTAGTGAGTTTGTATGCAAATTGAGAAAATATCTGTATGGTCTCAAACAGTCACCTTGTGCATGGTTTGGAAGATTTTCACAGTTCATGCGGAAGGTTGGTTATAGGCAGAGCAACTCAGACCATACCTTGTTCCTCAAGCATTAACAAGGGAAGGTAACAACTCTAATTATTTATGTGGATGATATGGTAATCACTGGTAATGATACTGTTGAGATGGATGGACTGCAAAGACAGCTAGCTTCTGAGTTTGAGATGAAGGACTTGGGTGAGCTTAAGTACGTACTTCTTAGGAATTGAGGTAGCCAGGGGGAGAGAAGGAATCTATCTGTGCCAAATGAAAGGTAGTATGTCCTTGACTTGCTAACAGAGACAGGTTTGTTGGATTGCAGACCTATTGATACTCCTATTGAGCAGAACCATTGTTTAGCTGAGTATCCAGATCAGGTACCTACTGATCGAGCTCGCTATCAGAGGTTAGTTGGGCGCTTGATTTATTTGGCTCATACTAGACCAGATGTTGCATATGCAATGAGTGTGGTGAGTCAGTTCATGCATAATCCGAGTGAGAGTCACATGGATGCTGTTATGCGAATTCTGAAGTACTTGAAGTCAGCTCCAGGAAGGGGAGTACTGTTTTCTAAACACAACAACATTCTTGAGGTTTGTGGCTTCATAGATGCAGATTGGGCTGGAAATATCACAAACAGGAGGTCGACATCAGGTTACTTTACTTTTGTGGGAGGTAATTTGGTTACATGGAAGAGTAAGAAACAGAAAGTTGTGGCACGTTCTAGTGCTGAGGCTGAGTATAGAGGTATGGCTCATGGAGTGTGTGAATTGTTATGGCTGAGAAATCTGTTACGTGATCTGGGTTTCAAACTCAAAAATACCATGCAGTTGTATTGTAACAACAAGGCAGCTATTGACATATCACATAATCCAGTACAACATGATCGTACTAAGCATGTGGAGGTTGATCGTCACTTTATAAAGGAGAAGGTAGATGCCAAAATTATTAGCTTTCCTTTTGTTCCAACTGAAGAGCAACTTGCAGATGTACTTACCAAAGGAGTTTATAGGAAGGCGTTTTATGACACACTAAGCAAGTTGGGCATGGTTGATGTATATGCTCCAACTTGAGGGGGAGTTTAGTGTGGGTCATCGTTCCCTATTAGGAATAGACTATAAGGGAATATATTGTTGTAACTACTTACCTTGTATATGTTGTGTAGTACAGTAATACACAATAGTTGTAGTACGATTGTAGTCTGTTTATATACACCACAGAATGAGTGTAATAATATATCAGAAAATTCATTCTCTTAATAGTGTCTTATTTGACTGTCGAGGCAAGCGGAGTATGGTAATTAGAAGTGATTTTTTTGTTCTTAGGAGTTGGAGGGGATAAATTTAAGCTTGGAAAAGTTTAAAAATTAGTAAAAGGGTTCGGTGGAAAGGAAATGTGGTAAGTAAAATTTCTCTAGATATATTTCTCAATAAATTATGACCTTTTTTCTGGATAAGTCTTTGAGATAATTCCTATGTCATTGTTTTCATTATTAGCTGAGTTGTATAAAAGAAGTGGCAATAAGTGGTAACTAGTAAAGAGTAGTACATTGCCACAAACATAAGTATCCTAAGCTTTAAATGAGTAGAATAAGAGCATTTTCTCATACTATATATGCCCTCAAGGCTTGAGACTTGCGCATCATACCCTTCAATCGATTGAGACTTGAGAACACTGTCCATATGAAAGCTTGAAGAAGCACCATTAATGAACCAAAGTACAAAAGCTCCAAACTCCTTAAAAGCCACTTGATTGCTTCATTTACAGTCTCTGAAGCTGGTTAGTGACCAAACTCACAATTGCTTTGAAGGTAGACATAAATTGGTGTTTAGGGCCTAATTAATGGGGCTCATATAATCATACTTTACATCTTGAGAGATTCTTAATTGACGACCAACCAAACCATCTAGACTCATTATAGTCATACCATGCTTGTTAATATGGATGCCTGATCTACTCGCTGCTCTAGTCTTGCTGGGAGGGCTGTTTCTTTCCTGGGATCTTGGAAAGGTGCCCTTTCCATGTGGCCGGTAAACTGCCTAGGGGCATATTGGTAAAGTTAATATTGGACTAGTCTTCAACCTCTGGTTAACAAGATGTATGCTGTACTGGGTTTAGCTTATTTTGAGTTCTTTGTGCACCAGATTAAAGATCTCTCATTAACATAATGGTCATTTAACATATTAAGACAGGATAAGCAGCTTATGCAAACTTTTCTCTGCAATTGCTAGTCTTTTAGAAATTTCAACAAGATCGTGATGCTTAATTTTCAAAACAAAATCAGAGAGAGATCGAGAGAGAGAGAGAGGTATCACAGCAAATATCATGCACTTTTTATTAACAACTGAACCATAACAATATTGCTCAAGTACTAGTAGATGCACTTGTAGAAGAAGAGCATCGATCAGTACTTCTCTAGAGTCTAGAGTCTAGATCCAACAATACTTGAAAACCCTAAACATTAAAACAGACACCAACTGAGATCAGGAACCAACTAGAACTTTCACAACTAAAGCAAACACATACCATAACTAAAGACTCCAACGACTAGACCAGTACCAAACCCAAAGACCCTCCTCCGATCCCATCCATATCCAGCACGCCAAATCAGTCATGTGGTATCATTGGAACTGAACCACCGCCACCAGTACCAATAGAGCCACCAGGAATAGTGGGAAAACCACCGGTAGTAGGGACACATCCACCAGGGAGTGTGCAGAAGCCTGATGGGCTAAACCCAATTCCAGTAGCAAACCCTGGGCCTGAGCCTGGGAAGAAAGCACCTCCAGCTCCTCCATAGAAGTTTTGGGGGTGCTCAACTTGCTCTTTAGTTTTCATCACTCTTGCTTCAACACCCAAAGCCAGAATCACTGCAACAACGGTCAGGATCATCAGCAGGACCTTACTCACTCTCTCCATCTTAAAACACTCAGATCTCTCTTCACAATGACAAAGCTAGCTCTCACACTCTTTGTTATACAAGGAAGAGATGCCTAGCCATGTGCCCTAGGGCCCCTTCTTATAGTGCAAAGGGTTTCCATTTCAGGAAAAACTTACTAACACTTGGCTTAGCATAGAGAGAGGGTTTCAATTCCTTGCTATATATGGAACTTACTAATTAATTCAAGGGCATTTTTGGACCGGCAGAAACACAAAACCAAGCTTATTAAGTGACATTAAAATTACACACATGACCTTGTCCATGCCCTTCTAGCTATAGCTCTATTGATGATAACACTAGCATTCCAGCATGTAAATTTGTAACATCTACTTGCCTATTCCTGAGTTTTCACCACCTAAAGTTGAAAATGCATGGGGAACTATGATTTAGTTATATGTTAAAATCATGCTAATCAGGCTGTAGTAAAAGGGGTAAGAGTGTTGGGTAAACTACCTAACAGCATGAACAATATTTAAAGGCAGTCATCAATTTGCCAGTTCAGCATATTAAACTTTTGTTACTAGGGTAGATTTGGGAATAGTAATGTCTTAATTTTTACTTGGATAGTTGGAATTGCGGTTGCCAAAGTCACCGTCCCAGTAGTAAAAATGGAGTTGTGGAACTGGTGTAGAATTTATGATGGTAATACCTAACAAAAATTGAAAGGACTAAGAAGTAAAGAAGCAATGGCCCTTAAATCCCAGACACTGACCTTTACCCTCCTTCACTTTATTACTTTTCCAGTTTCTTCTAGTGACATGTGCTAATTCATATATCTGCCCCCTACATGGCTACTGATACATTTCTATATATATACAAGGAGTTTTAGCTGGTCTGTTGCAGAAATTAATTTCATCACCATCATACTGGTACCTACACAGATATTAATATAGAATAAAAGGAAGGGAAAAAAAAAAAAAAAAAACTAGTTGTGACTTGGCCACCTGCAAGTTTTAATAGGATTTCTATATAGATGATGGGGTAAGCTAGAAAAAAAGTTTTGGGCCCGGGCTTCACACATTTGCCACCTTCTACAATTACAATTTGATTTGAAATGAGCGCAGTGTAAAAACTAAAAAATGTTGCCTGTATTTTTGAAGCTGGGACACACAAATGTGCGTAGTAGCAAATTAAAAGCATATGAATGTCCTATTTTTGCTGAAATCCCTTGTTATATTAACCACTTATATGCATATATATGTACTCCCATAAATCATCCATCCATTCATACCGAAATTCATTAAACTCTTTCTTCTTAGAGGTCCTCTAGATCAGCTTCTCTCTTTTTACAGTTGAACCAGTGTGACATTTGACGATTTATAAGTCCAAATTCATCCGTCGAAGAAGAAATCGTTATACATAGTCATTCCTATCTTCAATGCAAATGAAAAAAGTTTGCATCATTCCATCGATCTAGTCATTCGTTTTGGTGTAGCACGGCCATCCAAAGCTCTCTCTCTTTCCCTTCCCCTTTCCTTTTTCCTTCACCTTATCACTCTTACCTGTAGAACAAATATTCAAAGTTGGTCGTGTGTCTAACTCTCACATTAGAACTCTCGCATTAGTACTTTAGTTCTCACACAGGAATCAAATTTCAAATTCATATTTTTGTATAAGTTTTTATGAGAATATGAGTACCTAGCATTCTAAAAAATATTGCAAATAGATGGAATCGTTAATATCTCTCCATTAGTTTCACTTGGAACCTAGGACATTTTATGTAATTAAATATGGTAACATATGCATCACCATAAACCAAAGCGACTTAAATGTCAGTAAGATATTCTCACTACTAGATCTAGAACACATGTTAGCATTTTGACTTCTATCCATGGTTTTAAGGTTTCGAATCTTATGTTTGCGGATGATTGTCTTATTTTTGCAAAAGCTTCTCATTCAGCAGCAAAAAATATTTTGCATACTTTAAATCTTTTTTTTGAAGCTTTAGGTCAACAAATTAAAATGGGGGGGGGGGGGGGTGTGCAAATTGGGGTGTGAAATTTGCACACCCCCTTTTACATTCTGCACACTCTTTCTAATATTTTAATATTTTATGATGTTCTCTTATGTTTGTTTCCCATATTACCCTTCTTCTCCAAGCACTCAGTGCCCGACTTTGCTTCTCTCCTCTTTGAATCAGCTCTACTGCAAGGTCACCATTTATCTCAACTCATTGACCTCCATTGAGGACTCCAATTTCACAGGAAAAAAGCCCAACGAAATCGTCCTCTAGCTCGACCCCAATCAGACCATCGAAGACTACTTTCTCGGGGCCAAGGTCAGGTGGCAAAGAGAAGTAAGTAAGGGTTCTAATAACTACTGGAATTTGGTGTTGAAGGTTCGGAAAGCCGATAAGCGGCGGATTCTGCGGCCGTATTTGCAGCACATCCACGTCGTCGCAGACGAGCTGGACCAGCGGAAGCGAGAGTTGCTGTTGTACATGAACATCGACGACTCCGCCACGGCCGACGACGACTTCCGCAACGCGCGGTGGAGGACCGTGCCGTTCACGCACCCATCTACGCCGGAGATGATTGCCATGGAAGCCGATCTCAAATCGAAGATCAAGTCCGATTTGGAGTCGTTTCTCAAAGCCAAGCAGTACTACAACCGACTCGGCCGCGTCTGGAAGCGAAGCTTCTTGCTGTACGGCCCCTCCGGCATTGGGAAATCCAGCTTTATCGCCACCACCCCCAATTTTCTCGGCTACGATGTCTACTATCTCGACCTCTCTAGGGTTAAAGACAACTCGGAGTTGAAGATGCTTCTTTACAGACCACGAGCAAGTCGGTGATCCTCATCGAGGGCCTGAATCGGTTCTTCGCCGAGAAATCGACGGCGGTCAGCTTCTCCGGCATATCGAACTTCATGGACGGCTTGCTCAACTCGTGCTACGCCGAAGAGAGAGTCATGGTGTTCATGATGAACTTGAAGGACCAGGTTGACCCGAATTTCCTCAGACCGGGTCAAATCGACGTCCACATCCATTTTCCGTTGTATGATTTCACGGCGTTTCGGAACCTAGGGATGAGCTATTTAGGGGTGAAGGAGCACAACCTATCATTTTACCTCCAATCGATCTAACAAGTTGTCGGCAACAAAATCAACAAAGGAATCTTTAGAACGCATCAGCCATGATGCTCGATCAAGCTGTAGCCAAGATAAAATTGCTCGGGATCAAATCAATTTTAACTGACACAGTAATTGCATGATCCAGTTTCTGAATTGGGAGACTCGGTAGGAAAAGTGAATGAGAAGGAGGAGGTAGAACCTGTTTGCATCGGAAATCGCGATCGAAGACCTTGAACCGAGAGCTTTGAACTGCGTCCGAGTGGCTGTCCGTACAGAAAGTGGTGGAGAAGGAGATCGAGTGTGGGGATGATTCTATGGTTGTGGTGCGTTTCAAATGTTTTAATGGTTTTAATGGTTGAGTCTTTGGGTGTTGGGTGTGATGTAAAGATTGAGTCTTTGGTAATGGTGGGTTGGTTTTAAAGGTTGAGTCTGTTAATGGTGGGTTTTTTTTCAGAGGAGGAAGAAAGAAGAGGAAGAAGAAGAGAGAAGAAGAGAGGAGAGAATTGCAGTCAGGCACTGAGTGCTTGGAGAAGAAGGGTATTATGGGAAACAAACATAAGCGAACATCAGAAAATATTAAAATATTGGAAAGGGTGTGCAGAATGTAAAAGGAGGTGTGCAAATTTCACCCCCCCATCAATTATCATAAGTCTACTATTTATTTTCCAAATAATATTCCGTCATCCAGTGGCGGAGCCAGAATTTTGAACTTACTAGGGCACAAAATAAAATAATAATAATAATATCAAATATAAAATTCTCTAATTGAAATTAGGGCTGTTAATGAGTCGTGTCAGATTGGGTTCGTGTCGGGTCAAGGTATTTGTCGTGTCGCAAGATACAAACTCAAAACCAATCCATTTAATAAGGGGGGTGAAATTTGCACACCCCACTTTACATTATGCACACCCTTTCTAATTTTTTAATATTTTCTGATGTTATCTTTTGCTTGTTTCCCATATTACCCTTATTCTCTAACAACTCACTGCCCGACTTTACTTCTCTCTTCTCTCTTCTTCTCTCTTCTTCTTCTTTCTCTTCAGCCAGTCGACCCCAAAGTCCCCAACTTTGTTTCTCCTCCAAAAACTAAAGACCCTATCCCCATTGTCTATTCTCCTCTCTCTCTCTCTCTATATATATATATATATATATATATATATATATAACCAACCCTGTATAGCTTCCTACAAACTCATCTCCATCCCAAAACAATAACATCAACACCAACACAATCAAATGGCTTAATCAGTTACCGGAATCCAAGTCGAAGCGACCACGTTTCCTCCAGCTGACAAGCTTTCGGCCTCCGCCAACACTCTGTTCCTTGCCGTCAAGCCTCCGGGCTCCCAACCGTGGTCGATGAGGCCACAGCCGGCGGCTAAGTACTAGCCGGTGCCGGAGAATACGCCCGAGCAGGTGCGGGCGGGGGAGTGTAGCCTGAGCCTCTGGCCTGACCGCCGGGGTTTCCTCTTCCTCGGCCTCGGCTACGGCCTCCGCCACCGTGGCCACCGGTTGAACCGCCACGATTAGACATTGCGGTGTTGGTTCAGATTGAAGGAGAGAAGAAGAGGAGGGACTGGATTGGAAAGGGGTTTTAGAGAGAGAAAAATAGAGGTTTGCGGTTATGGTATTTTAGAGAGAGTAAGGGGGGTTGGAGTCGCCTTAGGGGGCGGTGCGTTTGAGGGTGATTTTTTGGAAGCAGACGAGGAGGGAGAAGGCCTTAATGGTGGCGGCGCCGGCGAGTTGGACGATGAGGTGGGTGCGGTGGGGCTGCGGTGGCTGAGGGGATAAGGGTGATTGGGCGCATCGTGAGGTTGGTTTTAATAGTTGAGTCTTTGGATGTTGAGTGTGATGTAAAAGCCTTGGTAATGGTGGGTTGGTTTTAAAGGTTGAGTCTGTTACTGGTGGGTTTTTTTTCAGAGGAGGAAAAAAGAAGAAGAAGAAGAGAGAAGAAGAGAGGAGAGAAGCAAAGTCGGGCAGTAAGTGGTTGGATAAGAAGGGTAATATGGGAAACATACATAAGAGAACATCAGAAAATATTTAAAAATTAGAAAGGGTGTGCAGAATGTAGAGTGGGGTGTGCAAATTTCACCCCCCTTTAATAATCGTGTCAAAAATTTAAACTCAAACTCAACCTATTTATTAAACGGATTACCCGTTTCCAACTCGCTTAACTCATTTGACAAATATGTTGTGTCGTGTTAGACAAAATGACTCATTTAAGGGTTAACAATGCGACCCATTTAACTAAAAAAATGCATAAATTGATTAAATTCACTAAAAACTCCACAAGACGAAGAATATCAATAATTATATATATTCATAAATAATTAAATCCAATAATTATAAAGCAAAATATTTGAAATTGTCTAATCATATGTTTTACTAGTATGTTTTTCTGTCCTATGATCAATATGTGCCTCATTAAAACCTTACTAGAAATGAAGTATCTAGTATTTGTGAACCATCTCATCAATTTAGTTTCTTTGAAACTTGGAAGTGATCAGGACTATTGAGTGGTTTAATTTTCTTCAAAATGGGTATACATCTAGCAAGGAGGATTTAAGTTTGGTTTTTAGTGGCTCTGCTTACTAAGTTACGACTTAGCTATCCGTTGACATATTCATGTGTGTGTGACTGTGTGATGTCAGTAATATGCCATTTCAATAGAGTTGCATGAAACTGTATGATTAGATTGGAGAGCAAAACATACTAGCAAGGTTTTCATGAGGCACATATTCAGCATGGTCATTCAATTCATACGTACTACATCCTAAATATGTATTAATTCGACATATATGCATTTGCTTATCTGTTAGTTTTAACCTTGTGTCTCCTTGGGATTAACGGGTATGTAAAATTTTGGTGTAGGAACTCTAATACATTTCTACCCCTTAAGACATACTATTTGCTTATAGTCCGGATAAGACGAGTTCAACTACTTCCAAGGTTCTGATGCAACTATAAGAGCAAGTTTACCCGTTGGGTCACCGAGTCACTCACTATCTAGTGCTTTTTAATGTTATTTTCACCCTCTGAGTCACAGGTACAGTTTCCAAACTGACCTAGGTCACCAAAATCACTTTCTAGGTCACTTTTGTGACATGTCAGTTTGTAAATTTTGCCGTTGACCTAGATGGTGGAAATAAACACTAAACAGTAGTGAATAGTGGATGACCCGGTGACCCAACGGGTGAACTTGCTCTAATTGTATTTTTTTTTTGTTTCCCTTTGTTTGTTATTATTTGCTTTTAATGAAAGCTTCTTCTTGTCAACATAAAAAAGAATATATATATATATATATATATATAGATATATATATATATATATATATATTGTTAACTGTCATATCCTATAGCTAGAGATAACTATTTTTACTCATCTTCACTCTATTAGAGCAAGTCCACCCGTTGGGTCTCTTGGTCATAATCTCTAGGTCAGAACATTGTTCATTACTTTTTAATGTTTGTTGGATCATAATTCATATATATATATATTTGTGCCCTAAAACATGAAAATTACTTGTTCTAAAAGTCCAATTTAATATTAACTAATCTAATTCATGTTTTGTAGAAAATCTTGACAAGAGGAGAAAAAGTAAAATTCTGGCGAATTTTCCACGCACCACCACTTTTGGCGGCACAAGTACATCATGAAGCAATCCCAAAAAAATAGGAGTTTAAATGGAGCAATGCAGCCATGGACCTTGAAGTACTAATGCAAAGGACTAAGTTTGATCACTCTTTTGACCGAAAATTACAAGGGAAGTCCACAAAAATCGTTATGCAAAAAAGTTGTTGCAAATTAGGAAACTGCAGTTTCAAAATCATCTTTTTGGGAACAATTTTGGAGAGCGTTTCTTGCATTCTTCAAACTGTACCTTTACAGAAAGGCAAGCATTCTTTAAAGATATGATGTTGTAGTTCAAAATGAGCTAAATAACCGATCAAAATCATCAACGAGACAGCAGGAAATCAAGTACAAAATATGCTTCCCAACAAGGCAGAAACTGTCAGCTTTTTGATAGGAGCATTTTAATGTGATATTTTAATAGTTAATTCCTCACATTTTGCTTAGTTAATTCCTTAACTGAATCGATTTTTATTTCAATTTCTATTTTTAGGTACATTGGAGTAGATGAAGGTGAAATGAGTGTTAGGTCCATAATTACTTGGAAATGATGGAGAAAAATGGAAATGTACTAAAAGATCAATTTTACACATATTCCTACTCCGACTAGGAGAAACCAAGCCAAGCAAAGAAGAAGGAGCGGCCGCCTGACCAAATGAACTTCAAATGAGCTGAAACCTTCCAGATCCATTCTAGACACCCAAAGGATCATTTCTTATGAAGAGTGCAAGAGAAAAATATGAGTGGAAGGCCTTCAAACAATCAGCCCAATTTTCTACAGAAGCAAAACCGGAAAACTGGACCTGTAAGAGGTCCAGCAGCATTTTCGGCCCAACCACATGGAATAAAGCTCTGAAAATTTGTCAGGATGATCTACACTCATAGTGGAACATTTTTTATGAAGAAGTCCAAGGCTCATTCTGAAGTCTTGTTGGAGAAATAATTGAAGGAATAAAGGGGCAAAAACTGACCTAAAAACAGCTCAATATCCACATGTTCATGTTTCCTACCCACATGAAGAAAGCTAGATGCTTTTCTCTTTTTCCTTGGATATATTTTTCTTCTACAATCTCTTTAATAGATCATCATCACTTCCATGTTGCTGCACCTTCATGCTTTGCTTTCATTTCATCATTTCTCTATCTTTTCCATATTTTACAAGTGAACTTAGATCCACTTTTATTATTTTTCTTCCTCTCATCATTTCACTCTTCTTTTTTTTTCTTCCCTATATAAACACCTTCTCCTCTCATTCTAATACACATTCCTTCATCCATTTTATCTCCTTGTCTCACCATTTCCTCTCTATTTTCCTTAGTCACCATTTCCTATACCGATTCCTTCATCCATTTCATCTCCTTGTCTCACCATTTCCTCTCCATTTTCCTTAGTCACCATTTCCTAAACATATTCCTTCATCCATTTCATCTCCTTGTCTCACCATTTCCTCTCCATTTTCCTTAGTCACATATTCCTTCATCCATCTCATCTTCTTTGTCTCTCCATTTCCTTTCCATTTTCCTTCTCCATTCTCTAGTTGCAAAGTTCTGCGTTTTCAAGCAAGGAGAGGAAGAAGAAGAAGGAGCCGTGAAGATCATATCCTCCATCATCCACCTTGAAGGCTTGCTTCCAAGATTCAAGATCCAACCATCTAGCTCTCCATCTCCATCTCCCCCCACGGTGTAATTCATTCTTTTTCCTTGTAATGATCTTTTGTTTTCCTTGTTTGAATTCATATGAACTTGTTTCTAGTTAACAATAATGTTTAGGGCAAAGTTTAAGCCCAATTTCTATGTTTAAATAAAGTTTTCGAATTCTATAATTGTGATTCTAAGTTGCTTATGTGAGTTTGTTCGATTAAATTTGCTTTACAGAAAACTTTTATATGTTTATCTTATTTGGGTCGACACTTATAGGATTTGCATGTAATTGGTGCTAGGTTTAAGAACATGAAATCGACTTTTTGTTTTGTGTAACTTGAATCAAAAGTAGTAAAGGTTCTGGACAAGAATCGAATTTAATTGAAGAGGATTGCAATTAGGTGGATTTTTCCATAACTAAGTTGTACACTTGAGTTGATAGCCTTTCTCTATGTCTAATGCGTTGAACATGTCATGATTGACTAGCTTTCTAGGGCTTGATTGCATGTTTGATAGGATTAATCTAGGTGCTTTCGCTTAGGTTAATTAGCATTGAAAAGTAAAATATGGGAAATCATTTGCTTTCGAATGTTTCACATGATCAACTCCTCTCTCATGACTTGGAAGAACAATTATAGGGTTTGAATTGAATTTGATTACATGGAATTGATTTTGATCTTTGTTCCTTGCGTTCCACTCTTGTATATATGTTTTTACGTTTTCTTTATTTTATTTATTTTAATTTTAATTTTAAGAATCCTAATCCCCCCTTATTTGTGTTTACTTGTATATATTTATTCTTTATTTTATTTTTGTAAATAATACTTTATTATTTTAATTCTTTATTTGTTTATACAATTGTATATATTTATATTCTTTATTTTATTTCTGTAAATAATACTTTTCTTTATTTGTTACACAATTACAGGTGTACCCTCAATCCCCGGAATAGAACGATCCCTATTTACTTATATTACTAACGACATTTCAGGGTTAAATTATGCGCTTGCTTTTAGCGACATCACTTTTCACAAAGCTTTTTTAGAGATCTTTTTCCGTGAATTACTTGGAGTTTTTCTAGAAGGTTATCGATGATTCTTGAAGATATGATATCATAGATCATGGATAAGTTGAGAACCCTCCAGAAACATGACAATAGCAAATCAAACCTAATAATAAAAAAAAAAACTTCAGAGGCATAAAACGAATCCTAGTCAAATAAGGGTACCTTGGCCGAGAACCTTTTTGGACAGTTTTGCTGTGCATTTTTAGAAGCTTTATGATGCTGAGATTATCAAGAAAAGTCCTAGAAGAATCCTACAAGATTATGACAAGATTAATCTATCATATTATCTTTTGGATAATAGGCATCTCTTGCACATTTTCTCTCTCATGCTTGTTACCTTGACTTTGGTGATCCAAAACCACTCCAACACTCTTCATTTTCATGCTTCACATGCACAATAAAAAGAGCTAGTTGCTCCTCTCTTCTCCCTTTGCCATATTTTTCTACTCTACTATCTTTAATAACTCATTATTACTTCCCTCTTTTTACTCCATCTCCTCCATACCCTTTTTTCTTATTTTTAGGATCTATTACCACTCTCATACTCCACCTCCATGCTTTTTACAATGCTTGAGCTGCTATCTTGGCTTCTTATCATCATTTTCACACCTCTATCTTCATCTATTTAAACATCTCTTCTCACAAGGAAGAGATCGACATCACCCATACCACCCTATTACATCTTCTTTCTCTCTATCTCCACCCCAAAATCTCCATCTCCACCTCTTAAAATCCAAACCCATACTATCCATACTACTCTATCTCCTCCATCACCACCACCATTTCTTATCTTCTACCTCCATTAACACCACCACTATTACATCATTTCTCCACTCTCTTTCCCATCATTATTTTCTCCATCTACTCCACTTATTCACACAATACATAATGCAAGCTTCACTATCTTTTATCATCAAATCTTCAAGAGAAAGAAGGAGCGGGAATCACCACCAAGACGTGAGCTTGAGGACCATCCAACACACCACTAAACCAACTCTATCCCTTTACTCTAGATTATATTTTGGTGTTTATTTTGATTATGAAGTTAGCATTTGTAATTATGAGTGAATAGTACTTTGTTGGGGCTAGGGTTCAATCTTGTATGAATTGATGTTATAAATATGATGTGATGAAATTTTTCTTTAATATGCCTACATGCTAGTTCAAGAGTTGAATGCATATGCTTAGACTTTACCATTTTTAGTGTGTGTGTTTGCTATGTCATGATATAATGTTTAGAGATTGGTAACCTTTGAATGTTAAAGCATGAAAGAATTACAACCACTTAGAGATAATATTAGTTTGTTTGCATGATTTCTTCATCTCCAAACTTTATGCACATGCATAGGGTAATGCACTAGATACCTAACCGGATTGAAATGCATGACTTAAGCAGTTAAGTACTACACCTGCGAGAGGTTGTTTGATATCACAAAAGGAGTATGTCCCTTGTTATACCCTAGAGGGATGCAAGGAGATCATTCATATTGAAATGCATCAACACTTGCAAGGGAGGTTAGTGGTAGACAATCTAAATCCTAACTTTCATTCATTTGATCACTAGTTTAGTTTAGAGTAATTTAGTTTACATTTGAGCATCTAGTTATTTTCAATTCAAAACTACATTCAAAAATCAAAATCAAATTACTACTCTATCTTGTACATACTCAACATGAGCCTAGATTTCCTTGTGATTATAGATTCGTGATTAATGTACATTTGTATATTCTAGCTCTCCTTAGGTTCACACCTAGCTAATGAAAGGAATCCAACCCTCGTGGGTTCGACAACCTTTCTTAAATCCCTATACTATCACTTGTACTCCTTATACTTGAGGGTGGCTATTTGGCTAACACCCATCATGTTCTGTCTCTTCAAACTAATTAGAAAGCGGTGTAAGAGAAGCAATATCATTCGTGGCTGTAGGAGAGCTGCCTTCCTCCATCTCTAATGAATTTTCACCATTACACATATCTTGAGCAAATTCATTTTCTTGAGTAGCACTAGCATCACACATACTCAACTAGAATGTGGCCTTCTATCTCAGCCAAAACAAGCACATTTGTAGTATTTTAAGCACAGGATTGGAGCAGCTCTGCAATCCTGTTTAGACCTTGCTCCGAGGATTGAAGCTAACTATCAATCCAAATATGAACCTCCATAGACTGAGATTCACTACCAACCCTATTCTGAACTAGCTTAGGGGATTGAAACAGACATTCAGTCCCATTTTGAGCTTGCTCTGAGGGTTGTACCCGTCCTTCTATCCCATTTTGGTTTCTCACTGATGATTGAATCGGGCCATCAATTGCATTCTCTCCCGAGGATTGAAGCTGTCTATCTCTCCCAACTTGACCAGTCATCTGATCAATCTCACGTACTGGAGATTTTTGCACAAATGAAGGTCCTTCACCATCATCAACCCTAAGGCTTGGAGAAGAATCCACAACAATTTCTTTACACATTTGCTGCTTAGGGACATAAACTTGAGATTCCACCCTCTTCCTCAACTTTGGGTGACGCCGACGTGAGCGACCCCGACCATTCTTTGGCTGTATCTCATCTCTAGGTACAGTAGGCTAGGCTTGACATATTTTCAATCTGAAACCCGATGCCCTACATTGCCACAATGAGAACACACACCTGATAGCTTTCATAATCTACTCCTTGCACAAACGTTTCACCATTCTTACGCTTGATCACTATCTTCAATAGAAGTTTAGCAGAGAGGTCAACGTCCACCAAAACCCTAGCAATAAGGCCATATTTGCAATCCAAGGTATTGGGGTTAATTTTCACTGGGACTCCAATTCCACTGGCAATCTCATAAAGAGTTCGAGCCTCCCAAAATTCCAATCCCAAATCCCAAAAACTCACCCACACCTGAGCGTTCGTGTTTTTCTGATTGGACGGTGAGAAGTTAGGCACCCACCTCATAAACCTCATCGTGCCAGGCTTGAGCGCAATATCACATTTCACCCAAACCCTAGCAAGCGAATCATCGGAGGCAAAGCTGAATGTGTAATATCCCTTTCATCCCATGGGAATAAGCTTCCATATTCCAAGATCACCTCAAAGGAGAATAAGTTTACGCTGCAGATCAGTAGGGGAATAGGGTTTATCCCCTGCAGCCAATTGAAGACTACCAAGTAGCATGTGTTTACATTTATTAAGTCCCGATTGATAACCCTCCGGGATGAAATCACCTGTCCCCATCCCTAACCCTCCTCAGAAATCATAACCAAGGTTTTTCCATCCTGAACTACCGGCGTAGGAAGATCGACCATAAGAATAAAAGGGGAACGGACCACCGAGACATAAGATTTTTTGCTTTGATGCCTCTTCATCCAAGAATGGCCATAAGCAGATCGCCGATGTAGCAGACATGGCTAGAGAAACAAATCCCTAGCAGAGCGTCATATGACTATCAAAAAGTGATTGTCACCACCAGATACATATTTGTTCATGCTAATTTCAGTCTACTATTTTATTGTTTTGTCTTTATTTGGTAGAGTTAATATTGTTTTCTCGAGCTCACCCTGATTGTAAATTGCCTCAAGTTAGAGCTAAACTTGGCTTGGTTTTGCTCATTTCGTTTGAACTATATTGAGCTCAAACGAACATTGAACAATATGAGAAATTCAAATTAAAACAATTAAAAAAATAACTAAAATGTTGATATTTCACAAAAAAAAAATTATATATGTGGTGTTAGCTCAGTGGTTAGAGCACCCACTATCTAAGATCTAGGTCCTGGGTTCGAGTCACCATGGAGGTACCAGTGAAATCCTTTGATCCTCTTTAAAGAAAAAAAAAAGACAAAAAAAAATAGTACCTTCTTACCTTTGCATTGGTATGGTTAACCTTTAGAGTGAAAAACTAGTTGCACATTTAGTTCGAGTAATCCTTTTTTCTTTTTTCCTCAATACTTTCCTCAAACATCATGTAAAAAAAGAAGGATTACTTTTTTTTTTTTTTCAAATTAAAATGAACTATAGTAGCTTATTTTGCAAAGCTTAAATTCCAATAATCACATGTAAATGTCAAAGAAAACGCTCTGCTAGGGTTTCTCCCTAGCAGTGTTTTAGCAGCGCCGTCAAAGGCTAACAACGGTGTCGGGATACCAAGATCTTTGGAGTTGGCATACGACGCTAATCTCTAGGGTCGGTTTACGGCGTCGAGCACAAGAGAGTGAGCGGCGAGAGTGTTTGGTGGATCACAAACCAAGGCTGATCGATACGGATCTGGCCGGCGAAGGGGTAGCGAATCTGGTGGTTGGTCGTGCGGGAGCGGTTGCAAGTGATGCTCATGCTGGCGGTGTGGCTTCTAATGGAGGTGAAGCGTCTAACAATAGCGACGTTACTGCTGGTGGCTGTCTTGTCGATGTCGGAGGTGATGATGGAGGTCAATCACGTTTGGGTGCCCAATGTTTGGGTGTCCAGATCAGAACATTGGAACTTTCGGCTGGGGTTTCTTTCAGCCCATGGTAGAGCCCATATGGGCTTGCTTTCCCCAAGGATTTGGGACCCAAGAGGTGGTATGCTAGATATGCTGTTCAATTTTACAGTGTTCATCTTGGGCGTGTTATTCTTGAATGAGTAGATTGATCATTTTTACATTCTATGAAGAATCATAGCGTAATCACACTATGAGTACCACAATTGGGTGCTTCAGCGAGCGGTGTGTTGCAAGTTGTGATGAGTTTAGAGGTGGTTGGTCTACCATTTTCTTGCATGCCCAAATTGCAGATTCTAGAGCTGGGCTCGGGTCGGCCCGGCTCGGTTTTAGGCCCAACCCGAGTTCGACCCGTTTCAGTCGGTTGGGCAAAAAACTGGGCCGACAACTGTTTCTAAATGGAGCGGGCCAAAATATTCGGTGGGCCAAAAATTCAGTTCGGCCCAATTCGGGTTCGGTCTGAGTTGGGCTTTTCTTTAAATTTATTTACGGCCCAATTTTTCCACATCAATAACTCAATCACAAAGTCAAAAATAATACCCTGCAGTCTAGAATTGCAGAAACCTAGTTCAAACTTCAAAGTTCATTACAAAGCTTCACAAATCATAAAGGATCGAAAGTCCAATACATCACAAAGTCCAGAATCAGTTAATCACTTAGTTCATTACAGACCGAAATTGAACAATAAAAGAGTTTCAAACTTTAAATAAAGTTCTTGATCTCCAAAACAGCATGTCCCTCGTGAGTTCGACCCATCAATCACTCTTCAACATCAACTGTTGTTACGACAAATCCTACAAATCAAAATAACAACATATTCAAAACAGTTTACTTAAAAGATGGACATATTCACAAATCACAACACAGAAAATAGTCAAAATGAAGGAAAGTTACCTAATTCAAGCTTTTCAAGCTCACCGTACAGCTCCAACTCCGACTTAGTAGGCTCTTTGTACTCATTAAAAGTTCCACCCCTTAACCAATCATTAAGACACACTAACCCCTCAACCATCGTAGGAGTTAATGATGCTCGAAATGGGTCAATAACTCTTTTCCCAAGGCTGAAAGCAGACTTCGAAGCCACTGTTGAAGCTGGAACAGCAAAGATATCCTTTGCAAGCTTCGACAAAATTGGGTACCTAACAGCATTCTCCTTCCACCAACCTAAAAGTTGGAAATCATTGTTGGCAGGGTCTTCTGCAGCTTCAAGCAAATATTTGTCAACTTCATTCCTGATCTCCACCACCTCTTTCTCCTTCCTAAGCTTCATAAACTTCGACAACGATGCAGCATGTGAGTCTTCTCCTTGTTCAGAAGCTTGATGATCAGCACGAGGCTGTGTTAAATCAATTGAGACTTGTGCAGCCACGGGATCAGATTGCGCATACTCCAAGTACAGCTACACGAGGCTCCTCCTCAATTCATCTACCATAAACTGCACCATGCAACTGTCCGGATGCAGCTTTGGAAAAAAGTATTCAAGATACAATAATTTATATCTTGGATCCAAGACAACAGCAATCAGCAATGCCATGTTAATATCCTCTAACTTCAACCAATACTTATCAATTTTTTTCTTCATGGAAGCCCCTATGCTAACCATCAAGGGATCATCACTAGCTGCACACACTTCTAATTCATCGATTATGGTACAAATCCACTGAACAGGTTGGTTTGAAGTGACTACCTTATTCCTACTAAAATGCAAGGTTGCATCGTAAAATATTTTAAGGAACTTTACTAACCTCACAGCTTTCTCCCAATCCTCGTTCTTAGGCGGCCCAACCCTCTTGCTTCCCCCAACTCTCTCCATAAAATAATTCTCATACTGTTGATCCTCATCTTCAAGCCTAGAGAAGGCCTGCTTATACTTAACAGCAATGTCAAGCATGAAATAGGTGGAGTTCCACCTTGTGCAGACATCTAAAGGCATTATACCCCCTTTATGTTCAACCTTCTCTCTAGAAGCACACTTCCTAAATTTTTCAAGTCTAGCCAGGGAACTTCTAATGAACTTGACAGCATTCCTAATTGCATCGATGGAGGAATCAAGCTCCTCCATCCCATCCCTCACAATCAGATTCAAGACATGGCAGCAGCACCTAACATGCAGAAAACTCCCACCTAGCACTAAACACTTCCAATTTCCAATTTTCTCCTTCATGTAATCAAGTGCAACTTGATTACTCGAAGCATTATCAACTACAATGCTAAAAACCCTCTCGATACCCCAATTAATCAAGCAAGACTCTAACAATTTCCCAATAGTTTTTCCCTTGTGGTTTGGAATAACACATAAATTTATAATTCTTTTATGCAAAGTCCAAGTGTCATCTATGAAATGGGCAGTGAGAACTAGGTAATTGATATTCTGGACCGAAGTCCAGGTATCCGTGGTTAGGGAAACCCTCATATTATTCCTAGCTAGAAACTCTCTTATCTTTTCCTTCTCAAACTGGTACAGATCCCAAATATCTCTACAGATTGTCCTACGACTAGGGACAGTAAATTTTGGCTGAGCAATTTTCATAAAGTCTTGAAACCCCTGCCCATCTACATGACTAAAAGGTAACTCATCCCTCACAATCATCCTAGCACATGCTCTTTTACAATTCATGGGATCATAAGCTAAAGATACTAGATTACCACCTTTTTCAGCAGATTCGAAAGCAAGGAACCGCTGCCTTTTTGCTGGGATATAAGCTGGACACTTCTTGCACTGGTACAACATGTGAGTCCTCATTGATGTCGTCCCATTGGCTTTAGAATCGCAGGCATAGGTCTGGGGGCAGTACTTGCACTTTGCTCTCGGTTTCGCCATCTTTGAACCATCCGGATTCTTCATCTTCACGAAGTGATCCCAAGCTGCTGACTGATTTTTCCTCTTCACAATTTCTTCAGCTTCACTTGTTGCAGCATCACTAGTAGGAGTACTAGGCGTAGAAGACTGAGGAGGAGGCATGAGAAGACGCATGGCTTCATTGGTATGAGATGACTCGGTCGGACTAGGTGTAGGATCAGGTGTCTGTGACATTCCTTCCCCAAACTGAAAAAATAACAGAAATATGGTCACACATCCATGGTTACAGCAACATAAATTTCAATATATTTCAAGTCATAACTACAAGTCATCAGTCATCACTGTAACAGCAACATAAAATTGAACCAAAAAAAACAGAAAATCCCTAATCTTTTAATCAACAAGTCCTAAACCTAAAATTGAAACCCAGAACATGAACAACAAAACAACAAGTCATCATCATTAAATCGAACATCCACACTTCCACAGCAACCGACTGATGCATATATCAAACCTTTAAATCAACTAACCCAGCAGAACACAACATGAATCGAAAAATGACCTATAAATGTCTAGAAATATATTTGAAACCCATATCATGAACAACAAACAAACAATATCCCTCACAAAACTCAAATGATTATCTCAAACTCAGAACCCTAATTTCATATATGAATCGAACAAAAACAGAAATCAGCCAAATATTATCCCAGATCACACTCTTAGCACCCTAATTTCATATATCGAAACATAAAACAAAAAAAATTGAATCAAAACGCCTAATTTCACTACCGAGTCCATTCAACATGAGAAGAGATGTAGGAAGAGTCGGAGAGATGAGGAAATGGGGCGAGAGATGAGAAGATTTTTGCTAGTTAGTGACTTTGTGTGGGGAAACTGGGAAAGAGAGACTGAGAGACTGAGAGTGGATGGAGCGAGAGGGGCGAGAGTGAGAGTAGAGAGAAAACTCGAAAGCGGCGTGAATGACTGAATGAGAGGGTGGGTCGCATTAGGTTAGGGATTCTGGAGATCAGGTAAGGTCAATCTCACATGAAACCTCATTTCAACCAATGATAATTCAACACGTATTAAAATTAAATATAAATTAATAAACTAACCTAAGTAAGGCCGGTTTGGTTTATACCGGTCGGTGGGAAGTCAAAAGCCGGTTCCGACTCGATTACAGTCGGTCCGGTCCGGTTTACTGAATTTCACTTCACTATTTCTTCCGGTTCGGCCACCGAAACCTATTTTCCGGCCCGGTTCGGCCGGTTTTCCACCCCCGGTTCGGTTTCTGCCCGCCCCTAGCAGATTCTGATAGTTTGGTCTCCAAATTTCAAGGTCATGGCAATGGTCTCATTGTTGGTAATTATCTTGAGGAGGCTAAGAATTTACCTTCAGTTTTTGTTAGTTTCTCTATAAGTGATTTAGAGCAGTATTTTATTGTACATGAACAAATTGCTGGTGTAGTACACCTTCGGGTTTGTTCTAGCTTAGCTCTAGCTTCAAGCTGTTTGTTGCTTGTGTTTGCTCCCAATGTTTTTCAGGATGCCATTCTAAACTATTGTAATCGTTAAAAGTTTCAATGAATTCACTTTTCAAAAAAAAAAAAAATAGTAGATTATTTTGCATTTTACATTCTTTTTCAAGTTTTAATTTACACACATGTTCTAATGATCTTTGGTTGTAAACAAAGTGATCAAATAATTAGACGAAAGAATTTTACCTAACTGATGAAAAAACGGTGACAACAAACAAACAAATTCAATATGATCGAACCAACAAACCCTTAGAGTTCTTCTAGCTAGCTAGTTCACAACCCTGCACTTTTTTCTGATCTCACCCTGTCTTCCTGTGAGGATATCAATGGAACCCATTTTCACCATAGCGGATGCAAAATTCTTAGCCCAAGCTGGACCAAGTCTAGCATTATTCCTCACCATCCCCGCCGTTGAATGGCTGCTAAGAAGAGTTTGATCCGACTCAAATAGGCCACGATGGTTCATCAAGTTGGTGTAGTACTTATTGTCAAGCCTGTTTGGTGTAAGACCATCAAGTTGGACTACATTGTTTGATGAGGATGGAGGACACTTGGCTTTCAAGTCCCTAGCAAACTTGGGATCCAAGGAAGGGTCTTGTGGGTGAGTTTTATTGAAGGAATACAAGCGGTTCGTGAAGGAAGAACAATGTGACACACCAATGGAATGCGCCCCAGATAATGTAACCATTTCATCCAAGCTAAAGCCTTTGCTGGGTGCAAAACTATCCCCGAGCTCCTTGGCATTCGAAGAAGGAGAAGGAAGATCTTGGGAAGGGTCGTCAAATAATGAAACTCTCCCATCACGCCTCCCTGAAGGCACTTGGTAGTTTATGCCACCAACTGCCAAGGCACCGTCACGAGCTGCGAATGCAAGAATGTCAGCACATGACACAGTTCTCGGGCATAGAGATTCAAGTTCCGCCTTTGCCTGATCGATCACTTCAAAGCCTCTTAAGCTTGGGTTGTTTGCCGGATGTTCTTTTTCAGATAGCTTTCCAGGAGTTGAATCAAGTAGGACAGATGCATCACAACCCTGAAATATATAATACATAGATTTGATTAGTTATAATTAACTTAATAATTCAAAACGAAAACCGTTAGTTTCGTGAATGAAAATGAAGCATGTATGCATACCCTGACAAAGCAATCATGGAAATGCATTCTGATAAGGCCAGCAGCAATGCCAGGATTCTTCGCCACGGCTTTGTGTACAGCTTTTCTCACAATTGCTTCTGCAGAAGGACAACTTGTTCTATAGAAACCAACTCTGGGGGTTATGGCTGATGACATGAAGACCATCATAGACATGGTTAGGAAGATCAAGCACAACCTTAACATTGAGTTACTCATTTCAAAGTATAGTGGAGCCAGTGGTGATATGAAAAACTGAATGATTGAGAACTGAAGTGCTGAAGATTGAGAAAATTGTTGAAGTTAAATTAATATTTATAGCTTAAGAAGAAAAGGTGTAGTATGGTTTTGGTGAAACGCGTACGTATAGCTGCAAAGCACAAACTGCAAAGCTGTCTAAGTTTGAACAGTTCAAATATTGCAAAACTTCACTTATATTTTGAAAGATGTCAACTGGCAATGAAGAGGATGATAAGGAGTGCTCATTGTCCATTTTGGTAGCGGTGTCCACTTCATGACAAAAGTTTCAACCTATATATAGCTAGCATTGTTTCTAACGTTTTATATTATATCATTTGCAGATAGTTTAACTAAGATTTTGTAATGTATTAGTTGGTTAGCTTGTAATGGCTTCTAGTTTACACTACTCGAACAAAATAAGTTAAGCGAAAATGAACAAATTAACTTGATGCGGGTGCGGGTTGAAAACAAAATAACATAATCGATTTGGTGTTTGACCATGCACCATTTCAAGTTTCAGCAAAATGAAACAAAACAGTTTGATAGTCCTCATGCAAGAACACCAAAATAGGAAGCTTGACTTAGCCATGGCACTGCAGGCCTTCCTCTTTGGTAATAATATATAGGCTTAAGGTATAAGACAATTCTATTTGGTGCATGGTTGACGTGGTAATGAAGTTGGTAAACAACCAAGCCTCTATATGACAAAGCCATGGCATTAGTGGCAGCCCTTCTTTTGTTTTGAGGAAAGTTTATAGTGTTAGACTTAATCCTCTAGAATTTTTAGCCACTGCTATCTATCCATTTGGCATGTCCTGGATTCCTGGAAGCCTGGTTCCTGTCCATTTCTTAATCTCTACACGCTGAATTCTGAGACTGAGGCAGAGAGAACAAGAACAAAAACGTACTTAAGCTGGAACAAGTCTTTAGAAGATTACTAATCAAGGCCAGACACATCATCAGCCATAGCCAACAGTCCCAAAATTCAATCCAGCTGCTCCAAGGGATCATGAAAACCTAGCTAGAATGCTGGTATGATCATATGACGGGAAATCTTGAGTGGGGCTGTCCGATCACTAGGATGGTCTAATCCCCCAATCAAACTTTGATACGTTAGCCAACACACAAATTAATCTCATTAGTACAAACCCCAATGCTTCGTACGCGAAAGTATCGAAGTATCCCTAATTTTTTTTATTGTCTATACAAATCTAATAGTAATACGGTCTAACTCAAGACCTTCTTCATAGGAAGAGCAATCTTCAAATTTAAAAAACTCGGGAGAAATGTCCTAAATTTAACAATAGCATTGGCAGTTACTCCCTAGAAAACATGAGGTAAAAAACTGAAGTGATCAAATTTTGATCACATGGACTGGTGAAAGTTACCAACTCAGCTAGTGCTACTTACGTTGGTCACAATGTCTCCTTTCGAGGTGTCAAACCTGTTGATGTCAATAGCATACTTGCATCAGTTGCATGGGGGGGTGTGAATCACTTCCCTACTTTAAGCAGAAAAACAGGAAAAAGAAGCCCAATGCAAGGCCCAAAAGATATAAGAGAACCAGTTTTCCTAAAGCAGCGCAAAATCCAAAACCATCCCAAAGCAGTATAAGGAATCTCTTCCATTCCCAAATCTCAACTTAGAAGCCATTTGTGGCTTTTGTGAGGGAAATGGAGCCATTCTAGGAGCATTTGGCGAGGTCAGGTTTCATCTTTGCTGCTTAATTTCAACTACATTAACATTTACAAATGCAAGTAATGCATTTCAAAGTCTGATTTGGAGGGCTTTTGCGTTAGGAATTTGCTGAAAATGTGGCTGCAAATCATGCTTTAGTCTCTCTACTGGGTTTACAAAGCTGTTAGTTCTTGAGTAAGCCCATCAATCAATTTACTTAATGTTCTTGATTTACATATTGGATGAACCCATTTAGCTGTTCATTAGTTAGTTTGGTTTCACTTATCATTTCCTAGTTTATTGAAAATTTTGCTTCGATTGAGTACCATTGAGATGATTCTTTATAGATTAGAAGATAATGGTTTCTAGTTTAGGGATCATTTGTTGTCATATATTGTAATAATGTTGTTTTATGTTCTTGATCATTGACTCCTTATAGGTGTAAGGTGTTTTACAAAAGCAAAAGTATCATGGAACTCTTTGCAAGTTCTCGAGCTTCTCGAGAGAGAGTGAGAGATAGATTTACTAATCTTCCAGAGGATGTTGCTTGTAAAATTCTTTCCTTCGTCAGTTTTAGAGACAGTGCTTGTGTGGGATGTGTGTCCAAAAGATGTAGAGAGTTTTCTCTATGCGTTCAGAACTTGGATTTTGATTCCGCCTATGCAATTTACATGCGGGATAGGTTGAGGTTGTTGAATTGTTTGGATAGGTTCTTGTTTCAACGCGGGGAGAAGGAGATAAAGAGCTTTCGTATTCATTGGATCTTTGAAGGAGAAAGTGCAAGAAACGATGAGCATTTTCGAGTAATGTCATGGATCAATTATGCAGTCCAGTGCAATGTTGGAAGTCTTAATCTTGAGCTCAGTATGTTTGGGGGGATGATGACATTAGAATTGCCGTCTTGCATCTTTCATTGCAAGTCTTTGAGGCATCTAATTGTGGATGTATTGAACACAGGAGGGAAGATTCTTAAGACGCCCTCCTTTGCTTGTTCCAGTAATCTCCAATCCTTAAAACTGAAAAATGTTACTATTGAGGAGGGGTTTGGTAAATGGATCTCATGGTGTTGCAAATGCATAAAGGAATTATCACTTGAACAGGTATTCAAGACAGAAAGAATCAGCATTGCAAGCTCATCTCTGGAATCATTTAGTCTTAAGAGTGATTATCGTTTGTGTTCTGATGATCTCCTTAAGCTCTCCATCCTTAACGTCTCAGGTGAAAAACTGGGAAAAATACATGTACAATGGAAAACACGTAGACGTGGCATAGATTATTTGCAGATTTTTGCCCCTAATGTTAAAGATTTGACATTGATTGGGATTTTCATGAATTACCTGTCTTTGGGAAAATTAATGTGTTTAGAAAAGTCGATAATTTATCCATTAGGCATACATCATTTTGACAAGGCGTTTGAGATTCTTTGCAGTGTAAGCAGAGCTAAAGTTGTCGCTTTGATTGGAGACATCATAAAGGTAATAAGACGCCATTCTTTAGACGTATTTTTCTATAAAGGATATTAAAGGGAACAGATCTTGGTTATGTGGCCACGGCGTGGCGACAATAATTAATCTATGTTTCTTATATTAAGCAATTTTCTTTTGCAGTAATGGTGAGACTTGCTATCATGTAAATTTTTATTAATGCTGCAATCTTTGTATATATCATACTGAAAGACATTAAGTTGAAAACTTTATAAATTGTCAGTTACAACTTACAACACTGAGTCACAGATTTTGCAAATGATATTCATTGACAAACATGATAGTGATTACGATTTGGAACAGTTGATTGCTATCCATGTGTATTTTGGAAACATATTAGATCAAATTTTGTAACTGTTTTCTCGACTCCCAAGCGTTTTTGGTTTCTCATTCTTTTTCTATTTAACATTTTTCCTTTTAAAATACTGCAGGTTGTGTTCAGGGAAGGCTTCATGAGACCACCCTTAGATAATGTTTATTGCTTTTCTATACTTGGGACGTTGACTGACGACCTTGTCCCACCTATGGCCAATCTTCTTAAAACAGTGCCTAATTTGATTAGTTTGCGCATAAGTAATGCAGTCATCCCTCTCAACTCTAGTACTAATGTAAGTAAAGTAGTTCTTCTTCTATGGCTTTGGTAAATTGTTTTCTTGGTTATTTCAGAAAAGATAAATTGGTCTGTTTGTTTTGTTGTGTCTCCAGTCATCTGGGTTCAATATCAGTTATTGGAAATCCCTGAACCTGGCTTTTGTTGATCATCTTGAGTACGTATCAATACCAATTTTCAACGGAGGTAATGAGGTGGAGTTTGCAGCTTATTTGCTTGAAAATGCTAGGAATTTGAAGAGAATGGTCATTTATCACTCAGGCCAACATGGTGCTATAAAGTGGCTTCAAAATAAAAGCTTCTGCTATTCCACTGCCAATGTTATCTTTATGGAACCAGTCAAGCAGTTAATCAAGAAAACAAGGGAAACAGAAAGGAGGTATAATATTTGTTTACTTTCAGAAATTTTTATATCACATTTCATCATATCAAAACCTTAATTAATTTGATGTTGATGGATGCAGTACGTGTGGCCATTCTATTGAAATGGAAAACTCGGATGTTGATATGTTTTGGTCAGACTCTTGATATATCTTAGTTTTAGACAACATTAGTTGTGCAGGGCATATTGTTGTGTTTATGATTATACCCTTTCAGATTTTTGAATTGCAGTAACATATTTAAACACTATTTATCATGGCATGCACATAAATACTCATCCATAATCTGGTGTATGGTTGATTACATGTAGGTTGATGTTCTAGTTGACCGCAAGTCCGGAATGCTGAAAAGAAGAAGCTATCCTTAGAACTTGCAGGAATTCTGAAGGTTTTGAAGAGGATGAGGAAGATGTATCAAAGCTTGTTTCCCATCGTAGTAGATTTACATGCAAGGGTTCTTCTACAGAAGGAGTACTTTGTGCCGTAATTTTTGCCTCTAGTTGGTTTAGATCACCTGTCAGCGTTCTTTACCTATAAGGTGGTAATTGTTTTCTTGTTTTGGGTCTAAATCAGTCTTAACCGAGCTAACATCTTATTGGATGTTTATTTTGCGTAGAGATGAACTCCACAAAACTCAGATATTTTATGTTATTGATTCCAAATTTTTGATATTCATTCTTCGCCACAAAAGTCTTTAATTTCAATGGCTCATGAAGATTGAAGACATGAAGTAGCTATCTCTCTTAATTTTGCTGAACATCCACTTCAGATTGCTTGATTTCTCTGATGTAATTTTCTGAAGCACCATAGTATACAACCATTCAACTAGAAAACTAGTAAATTTTATTGTTTTTGAATGGCCGGTAATACTATTGCCGTTAGGCCGGAATACAAAGTTATTCACTGCAATCACGAACAACCTTGCATTTCAAGGTAAATCTTTAATCGGAATCACTAATTAAAATGGTTAGTGAACCCTAACAAGTGCTTACATCCCTCCAAAACCATAACTTTTCCCGCCATATTTTCAACAAAGAAGAATCATTTTCCCGCCACCGCCCAACTCCTAAAGCCCAAGCCCAATCTCCCAATTCTATTTCCCTCTCAACCCAACGACGCCGTTTGGTACATATTCCCTTGCACTGACAAACCCAATCCGAACAACCCAAAATACCCCTCTCAAAACTCCCAATGACCAGCAGAATACACCCACAGTACAAGTCATAAACCCAAAACATCAGGTCCATTTTCGTCACTCCAGAAAATCAGGTTTCCCTTCTCTTCTAGAGCCCTCGAAATCAAAAGGACCCCTCACTCTCTCTCTCTCTCTCTGTGTCCCTGAATCGAGTCTCTTCTCTCTGTAATTTTTCTCATTTCGAAAATCCGAAGCGAAACCCTAATAAATACCCATCTCCACTCTCTCTAATCCTTTTCAAAGAACCCAGCTTTTCTCTCTTTCTCTGAGCCTCTCTCTCTCTCTCTCTCTCTCTCTCTATTGGTTTTGTTTTTGCTTAGAATCGGGGGATTTGGGGACGCCGCCAGGGCCGAAAGCAAAACCCTAACCCTAATTCGCATTGCGGGCGCCGCGAAATTTCACCGCAAGGCAACCGCCGGAGCCACGGAAAGGTGCGTTTTCGATTCGTGTGTTGATATTTATGGATTAATCGAGTAGTTTTGTGCTGTTTTTTGGGGTTGCATGCGGCGGACGAAAATCTAATTAGGGTTTCGAGTTGGGGGTTTTGAAAAAATTGAAAAGGGGGTTATGATATTGTGGCAGGGGTTTGGTGGGATTCGACTGTAGCTTTTGAATCTGGCGAGCTTTAGCAAAACCCTAATTGTTACTGTATATCAATTCGTTTGTAATTTTTTAGTAGATGAAACTATATGATTCCTCAGAAAAGGGAAAAGATTGATTTTTTTTTTTTTCTGTATGAGAGGATTATTAGCTACTTTATTTTGGGATGAAGAGATTTATGTTTTGGTGGTAACACAATTGGATTTGTTTATGAATGTTGCGAATTCTCTCATTTGAAGCCCATTAATGGACTATCTTTGTTATGCAGAGTCAGTTCGTAATGGCTGATAATCGAAATGGAAATAGTAAGCCTACAAAGGCAGCTGGAGCAGGAAACAATCCCTATTCCATTGATTTGAATGTCTTCAGTCAGAGATTGAAGTCCCTCTATTCGCACTGGAATGAGCAGCCTGAGTTGTGGGATTCTAGTGACGTTATTGCGATTGCAACACCGCCGCAATCAGATGAAATCCGGTACCTTAAGTCTTCAGCATTGCAGATGTGGTTGGTTGGGTATGATGTTCCAGATACGATAATGGTGTTCATGAAGAAGGAGATTCATTTCTTGGGTAGCCAGAAGAAGGTGTCTTTTTTCCAAGGTGTGAAGAAGTCTGCCAAAGACGCTGTGGGTGTTGATGTTGTGACGCATGTGAAGGCAAAGAGTGATGATGGCAGTGCTCTGATGGATACTATTTTGGGTGTAATTCGTGCCCAACCAAAGGCTGATGGCCGTGATACTGTTATTGTAGGAAGGATAGCAAGGGAGGATCCTGAGGGGAATCTTTTAAAATTGTGGTTTGAGAAGCTGAAGAGTGCAACTGTTCAGCTTGGTGATGTAACAAATGGGTTGTCTGACTTGTTTGCTGTCAAGGAGAAAGAGGAACTTGGTAATGTCAAGAAAGCCGCTTACTTAAATACTCTTGTTATGCAGAAAATGGTGGCGAAGCTTGAGAGTGTTATTGATGATGAGAAGAAGGTCACTCACTCTTCTTTGATGGATGAGACAGAGAAACTTATACTGGAACCCTCTAAAGTTGGGCTGAAGCTCAATCCTCAGAATGTTGATATCTGTTACCCTCCAATCTTTCAGAGTGGAGGAAAGTATGATCTCAGACCTGGTGCTGCCAGCAATGATGAGCTTCTTTATTATGATTCTGCAAGTGTGATCATATGTGCTGTTGGATCTCGTTATCACAATTACTGCTCGAATGCTGCCAGGACTTTTTTGATTGATGCTAATCCCCTTCAGAGCAAGGCATATGAGGTTCTTCTCAAGGCCCATGCTGCAGCCATTAGTGAGTTGAAGCCTGACAATAAAGCCAGTGCTGCATATCTAGCAGCACTGGCTGTTGTAGAGAAGGATGCTCCTGAACTATTACCTAATCTGACAAAATCTACGGGGACAGGCATTGGTATTGAGTTCCGTGAATCTGGGTTGAATCTTAATGCAAAAAATGACCGGGTGGTGAAAGCTGGCATGGTCTTTAATGTGTCACTCGGTTTTCATAACTTGCAGAGTGGTATCAGTGATCCAAAGCACCAGAACTTCTCTTTGTTGCTAGCTGACACTGTTGTTGTCAACAATGACAAACCAGAGGTGCTGACAGTAAAAGTTTCTAAAGCTGTTAAAGATGTGGCATACTCCTTTAATGAAGTTGAAGAAGAAAAGCCTGAGAAAGGAAAAGGTCCAGCTAATGGAACAGAGGCCTTGATATCTAAAACCAATCTGAGGTCAGACAATAATGAGAAATCAAAGGAGGAGCTACGAAGGCATCACCAGGCAGAACTTGCCCGCCAGAAAAATGAAGAAACAGCCCGTAGACTTGCTGGTGATGGACATGGATCAGGTAATAATCGTTCCGCTGCAAAGTCTTCATCCGATTTAGTGGCCTACAAGAATGTAAATGATCTCAATCCTAAAAGAGATCTGATGATTCAAGTTGACCAGAATAATGAAGCTGTTCTTTTGCCTATATATGGGAGCATGGTCCCCTTTCATGTTGCCACCATAAGGACAGTTAGTGTCCACGCGGAGTCAGCCAACACTAATCAGGCTTGTTATATCAGAATCATCTTCAATGTTCCTGGGACTCCTTTTAGTCCTCATGATACAAACTCACTGAAAAACTTGGGTTCTATATATTTAAAGGAAGTTTCATTTCGCTCCAAGGACACAAGGCACATAAATGAAGTTACACAGGTGATCAAAAACCTTCGGAAGCGAGTTCAGTCCAGGGAGAGTGAGAGAGCTGAGAGGGCTACACTTGTTACTCAGGAGAAACTCCAACTAGCTGGTAACAAATTTAAGCCACTGAGATTGAATGACCTCTGGATTCGACCTGTGTTTGGTGGACGTGGCAGAAAGATTCCAGGTACTCTTGAAGCTCATGCAAATGGGTTTCGTTACTCTACCACCAGACAAGATGAGCGCGTGGATGTAATGTATGGAAATATTAAGCATGCTTTTTTCCAGCCAGCAGAGAATGAGATGATTACTCTCCTTCATTTTCATCTTCACAATCACATAATGGTGGGCAACAAGAAAACCAAAGACGTGCAATTCTATGTGGAGGTTATGGATGTAGTTCAGACCTTGGGAAGTAGTAAGAGATCTGCCTACGACCCAGATGAGATTGAAGAAGAGCAACGAGAGAGGGCTAGGAAGAACAAAGTCAACACTGAATTTCGGACCTTTGTGACTCGGGTACAGGATCTTTGGCAGCAGCCCCAGTTTGAAGGCCTTGAACTTATGTTTGATCAGCCTATGAGGGAGCTTGGTTTCCACGGTGTGCCTTATAAATCCTCAGCATATATCGTCCCTACTACAAATTGCCTGGTTGAACTGATTGAAACTCCTTTTCTTGTTGTCACTCTTGGCGAGATTGAAATTGTGAATCTGGAAAGGGTTGGGCTTGGACAGAAGAATTTTGACCTGGCAATTGTGTTCAAGGATTTTAAAAAAGATGTTCTTCGGATTGATTCGATCCCATCCACAGCACTTGAAGGTCTCAAGGAATGGCTGGACGACACAGAGATCAAGTACTATGAGAGCAGGATGAATCTGTCGTGGAAACCTATACTGAAGACAATTACTGAGGATCCGCAGAGCTTCCTTGATAATGGAGGTTGGGAGTTTTTGAATTTGGAGGGAACGGATTCAGACTCTGAACAGTCTCAGGAGTCAGACCAGGGTTATGAACCATCTGATATGGAATCCGAATCAGAATCGGAGGATGAATCTTCTGATAGTGCGTCACTTGTGGAGTCTGAGGATGATGAGGAGGAAGATTCAGAAGAAGTCTCGGAGGATGAGGAGGGGAAGACATGGGAAGAGTTGGAGAGGGAAGCAAGCAATGCAGACAGGGAGAAAGGCAACGAGTCGGACAGCGAGGAGGACAGGAAGAGAAGGAAGATGAAAGCTTTTGGCAAGGCTCGAGCCCCGCCTGCTGGTAGCATCCCAAAGCGGTCCAAGCTGAGGAGATAGATATTGTGGTTGTTTCACGTCTAAGTTAGTTATTATCTCATGCTTTAATGGTCGGCTGACGACGTAGCTTGGAACCTTTATATTATTTTCTAGTAGATCGTTTTAAGGGAATTTGGTTTCATTCCAATAGGTTATGTTATTTTGCTTGTAAATTGGTAGCATCCTCGCTGGAAGTAAAAGATCTATCGTCCTCTTTCTTATGGTTTTTGCTTGTACTTGTTGAGTTTTGTTCTTTTGCTTTTGAAACAAAACAATTTATCAAAACAAAACTACGATTAATGATCCAAGATAATGAGTAAAGGTTCAGGTCTAGTGGCTTCATTTTTACTAGATCGCTCTAGTTTCGTCGGACTACTATCTTTCTTCTTTCTATCTTCTCTTTATAGATCAATTCTCATTAAACCTCTCAATTTCGTTTCAAATCCATATATGAAATTCCCACGGATTAGCTTTTACTTTTGGAATGAGTTTCAGATACTCAATTGCCAAACACATGCATGCGCCACTGGATTCTTGGCCAAACCTAGTAAAACTTATTATTTATCCAACTGGGTTTTTTCTGTTTCTTCATAGTTTAAAGATTTTCTCAAGTCTGGCTCTAGTATCATATAAGTTTAGGGGGATGAAAGGGGAGTTTCTCTAAACAGAAATCAATATAGAAAAAATATCTATTAAATTCTCAACCTTTGTATAACTCATGATGAGATCATGAGATCACTGAAGTGTAATTTACTCGATACTAATGAGTTCCAACTTAAATAAAGCCGATCAAATTACAGTTTCCGACCTTATTCAAGACACTAGCGTCATAATTTGCAACGAGGTAGGCAAGGATTCATCTTTGGCTTCAATGATAAAATCATAAATGGTGCCTACTGTTACCGAGCTCTTTGCCACACACCACACTGACAAAGACTAGCTTGTTGGGGCTTCCTAAGTACTGTCTCACAGTAAACTCTGCAAGCTGCTTCATCTTTGGGTCTAGGGTCTTCCAAAAAGTGATCGAAGAGTGTCGCTCTGTTGTGAGAAAAGTGAGACGAAGAAAGAGAACAAGAAGGGTGATGAAGCAATGGAAAGACATAGTGACTAATGATCTTTGCTTAAGTTACTCGATTTTATACTAGGATCACGAGTGAAAGAATTGTTGGTGAATGATTTATAGGGCAGCAGTTTGGAGCTTTGGATGGAGCAAACAATTGAAGAACGAAAGTTCCATATACAATAAATGAAATCAAAGATGCAAAGTAGAAGGGAATCACTGTCATTGATTTTATAGTCATACAAGAAGAGGCATGTATGGCACTAGCACCTGTAGCCCGCTAATGTATGTTACATGTAGTTTTTAGTTCTCACAGATAAAGCTCGTGAACACTAACAAAACTTCACTTCACATTATGCTGACAATTACAGGCAATACAACGCAAAATTGTGTCAGTCTGATAGAAATTCACCATATCATGTAGAATATGTTGCAGTTAAAGAGAGGTAACTTTCAGTATCTCAAGACAATTTGTAAGCATGGTGTGGCTAGTTGTACTACCTCTATGTCCTCTCACTAATCCCAGAAAATATAACCCAAAAAAAGAAAAAACAGAGAAGGTAATCATAGTCTCATAGAGTACATCTCCCTTAATTATCGCATCCAGTGATGAACCAACAAATTGTCTCAAACTCTGCCTGGCGATGAGCTATTCTTCAACTCTACCTACCGCACTCAAGGGGATAATGCCATGGCTGAATTACCGTTATTAATTCATCACATTGAACAAATTGGTCCCTCACTTTTGCCTTCTTTGGCAAATATCTGCTCCACCACCTCACAACTGTGAGGTGCAATAACTTTGAGAAACGTCCTGCTCTATTTGAAGTAATACAGAAGTTAAAAAGGGACTCATCTTCACAGGAACAGAAGTAATTTATATGAACATGGGTAGAATAGCAGTTTGCGGAAGTATCTTTAAACAGAATCATTGAAATACCAGTTTGGATACGTACTTTGAATTTGATCAACATATTCTGAAATTATCTTAGCCAAAATTTAAATTAAGAAATCATTACCTCTATTACAGATTTTTCTGGACTTGCCCGGTGTACCTTACTCAACATAACCATTGGTTCCCCCCATCTCTAAATTGGCAAGTATCCTCATTAGCTTCTTTGACAATCATTATCACGGTCACAAAGGGTCACCTGATTAGCCAAGACAAAGTAAGAATGCAGTAGAAGGGAATAAGAACGGATACCAGTTGAATACGTAGCAAGTAATGGTAAGTATGCAGATAAACAGAGGAAATAAATAGATCTTGAGACAGCCATATTAGAAACTTCAAGAAAGTTCAGGTTATAAAGAGCTCTCTAACAGAACCTAAACCAAAGGCTAATCATTCTAGGAGAATTCAATGCCCAAGAATAATGAAGCCGTATGTTTAAATTTCATGAGAAGCAATTGACCTTAAAGTTCCAAGTGCATCCAGCAGGAATCAAACCACTTATTACGATAGTCATACAGCTAGAACTGACTCCTCCAAATGATATAAGGAATAGACAGTTCATTTCATGTGTATAATGTAAGGAAAAGGGGAGAATCATAAAGTGAACCTCTAAAAAATTGGTCAGCTGTGCATAAGCCATTTAGACAAGTATCTGTTTCTTATCCTTTTCCATCATGCAGACATATTATAGTCTAGCATAAATGCTGGCCTCAAACTATTGATAATCAAAATTGCATATGGAGCAGTCAGAAGCTTATCCAATTTTGTACCATACACTAAAGCCCCAAGGAAATCTGTAAACGCGTGGACAAATTGAAAACCAAATAAAACTAAATCAAAATTTTAACATACAAATTTAGAACAGAAAAGAAAAAAAAGAAGAAGAAGAAGAAGGCAAAAGCAGAAAGTATAACTGAATACTCGCATACCTAGCATATAGTTTCAGTTACCCACCTAACCTGGAAAGCAAGGTGACAACGGCACCAGTGTCAGCATGGCGATACATCTGTCTCAGATCTGTACAACAGGTACTGCTGATTCATGTACTCTAATACGCCTTTCTTCACAGCATTCAGTGTGTCTTTAATACGTTAAGGACACTTGAGTCATTAATAACCTTCACAATACCAGTGTGGCATTGCTCCTAACCAACCTAAACTAGAGAGTCACATATCCAAAACCAGGATAAAGAGTGATAGCTTTTTTTTATGCAGATAAAAAAAGAACTTGGTAAATGGTTATCAGCATAGTGGAAATTTAAAGATATACAGAGAATACAATAGCAGTGTTAATAATTGATATGGACAGCAACATATATGAATAACCAAAAGAAAAACAAGCACCATACAGGCTGTCTGTGTTGAGCTTAAATAAAACATCAAAGCTGAAGGATACAGCAAAGAAAATATAGCGCTGGCCTTTCCCTTTCACCAATAATCTCCACAGGAACAAAATCCATCCTTGAAATGGTGGAAACGCTTTGCATCCCTGACAACTATCTCCCTGTTGACAAGCTTAGATATTAGCTTAGTTGCTGCATGACAATTCACACATGCGCGTAGGTTTTTAGTTATTCTTAGTGTAGTTCCAGGAGCAGTACAGATGAGGCCATAAGCAATTGCCAGCCTCTCACTATGATTGCAAAGTGTCTCCTCTGTCTCTTCATAATTCAAATCATGCAGGACGGATTCTGTATGTGGAACAAAGCCAGCCTCCTTCAACCTCCTCTCTAGACTCTCAAGCTCTTCATATATTTCCTTAGACCTTGGATGTGACTTGTCTCCTACATGAAATGCCTGAAGTTTTCCATTGATCTCAATCAAACTACGTCCAAGGCCCTTGATCAGTCCTTTCTCCCTCATCAGTACTCGCACCTGTGCAACACGATCCCATAATTGGGCCGAAGCATAGAGATTTGACAGTTGAACATAATGCCCTATCTCATATGGATCTAATGAGAGAAGCTTTTCTGCAGCATATTCTCCCAAAGTCACATTTCGATGGATCTTGCATGAACTAAGAAGTGCTCCCCATACACTTGTACCAGGTTCAATTGGCATCTTTTTTATAAAATCATAAGCCTGTTCCAACTGGCCTGCACGTCCCAGAAGATCAACCACACATGAATAATGATGGTTTCCAGGCTCAATCCCATAGTCTCTCATGCGGTGGAAAAGCTCCCATCCCTCATGTACAAGGCCTGAATGGTTGCATGCAGTAAGGAGTCCAAGAAAGGTAACATCATTTGGTACCACCCCAGCCTGCTGCATAGAATAGTAAACATCAATGGCTTCTTGTCCTCGACCATGCAATCCATAGCCCACAATCATTGCACTCCAGACGACAACATCTTTATTAGGTGTTCTATCAAAGACCATGCGAGCAAAGTATACACTACCACATTTTGCATACATATCAATTAGGGCTGTGTTAACAAAAACATGATTTCTATACTGACTTTTGCTGATATAATCATCCATCCATTTCGCTAGTTCAAGAGAACCCACCTGGGCGCATGCTGAGATAGCAGACCTCAGAGTAATTGAATCAATTCTAATGCTTCTAGAGATCATCTCACGGAATAGCTCTACAGCTTTCTCAGCATGACCGTTCTTTGCATAGCCGGAAATCATAGCATTCCACATCATTACATTTGGTCTTTCCATCTTATCAAAAAATGATCTGGCAACCATCACCTGCCCACTTTTAGCATACATGGCTGTGAGTGAAATGACCAAGTCAGGTTCAAAGTCAAGTCCCATTTTAACTAAACATCCATGAACAGACCTCCCCTGTCCCAAGTCCTCTACATCAGTATACGCTTTGAGAACACTAACCAAAACAATCCAATCCGGTCTAACATTCAACTTTCTCATCACACTAAAAACTCTCAGAGCTTCCAAACACTGGCCATTCTGCGCATACCCTGAAATGATCGAAGTCCACGAAACAACCGACCTCTCACCCAACCCATCAAACACAATCCTAGCGCGTTCTACTCTACCACATTTGGCATAAAACGCCACGAGACTGTTCTGCACAAACACATCCGACTCAAACCCATGTCGAAACACCTGGCAATGAACCCGGCGGCCCATTTCAAGCGCGGCCAAGCCACCGCAAGCTTTGAGCACATGAGGGAAAGTAAAGCCATCTGGACTCACACCGGTCTCTTGCATCCTACAATACATTTCTACCGCATCAGCAAACGCATTGTGCTTCGAATAGCCCCGAACGATTGCATTCCACAGGAACACATTCGGGTCAGTAAATTCATCGAACACCTGGCGGGCGTATGAAATGCACCCGAGGTTTGAGCTGCAGTTAACCAATTTGGTGATTAAAAAGCCGCTGGCTTGGAAACCCAGTACAAGCAACTGCGCTTGGATTTGATTCAAGTGGCTCTTGTGGGTGGAATTATCGATGAGAGAGGCAAAGAATGACTCGGAATCGTAGGTGAAATGGAAGAGGGTATGGTCGTCGGAGAAGTATGAGTCTAGGTTGAGAGGAGAGGAGCAATAGTGATTGGAGAAGGTGAATGAAAACTGAGACAGAGTTCGGAATTTGGCGGGAAGAGGAAGCAGAGAGACTCTCTTGATCAGAGTCAAACTCACACCCATCACCACGGAGTAGCTAAATTTCACATATGATATCAGCAACGTTCTGCCCCTATAAATGCAAACATACTGCAGTAGAAGCACATCTTTCACTCCTCCAAATGCGATTATTATTATTATTATTTTTGGATAAATTATTAATAAAGGGATCTGGAACCTAGTTTGAGACTCATCTTCACGCCTATATTATTATTATTTATTTGAGGTAACCGCATCAAGAGGGACGTAATACCTATACCCTAGAAATGCAATTATTTTTATGGATAGAGATCAGTAGGACTTATGTCAATGAGCAAATCGTGGTGTGGCTGATATACGGCGAGTTGTATGTTGGTGTTCGGGGCGTCACAGCGTCGTGTGACGGGGGATTTCCCTACTTGCGGTGCCTCTGTGGAAGTACTAGAAGAAATTTCTATCGATACGTATATATATATTCTTTCACTGTGTTGTATGAAAGGGCAAAATGAAATTTGTAAGTAGAAAAAGTTTTGGGAGGTATATATATATATATATATATATATATATATATATATATATGGGTAGAAAGTACAAAGAGTTTGGACATCAAAATGAGAGGCCGTAATAGAAAAATATGGAAAAGACCTGTCAACCGTAAACACCTTAAAAAAAATTAAAAAGAATCGAAGAAGGATATCACATACAAAAATTTTCTCCACATTAAAGATGAAGGCACAAGAATATAGGACTACAGTACATTTATAATTATCGCATCCTGTGATGAACAAACAAATGATCCCCAACCGTGCGAGGCGATGATCTAATCTTCAACTCCACCAACCACACTCCGAGGGAATGATGCCATGGCTGAATTATCCATTGTTCTTCATCACACTGAACAAATATTTGCTTCACCACTTCACAGATGAGGCATGCAATAAGTTCAAAAAACATCCTGCTGCATTGAAAGTAAGACACAAGTTAAAAAGGGCTCATCTTCACAGGCACAAAGGTAACTTGTATGCACATGGTTAGTTTTGAATACTAGTATGGGTAAGTTTCTTTAAACAATATCATGAAATACCAGTTTGGACAAGTACTACGAATTTGATCAATACATTCTGAGAGAACCTCAAAGCCAAATAAGAGCCAAAATTTAAAGAAATCATTACCTCTAAATTACGGATTTTGCTGGACTTGCCGGTGTACCTGAAGTATCCAATCAACATAACTGTTGGTCCCCCCCATCTGTTCCTCAACAAGATTGGCAAGGAGGAGATGACCTTCTCGTGGCTGCTCTCCTTGTCTTACAAGATAACATAATTGATGATATGAAGGATCACTTTCTCTAAATTTCTTAAGTATCCTCATTAGCTTCTTTGACATTTCATTATCACGCTCACAAAGGGTGACCTGATTGGCCAAGAAAAAGTAAGAATGCAGCAGAAGGGAATAAGGGTCGATAAGTAGCAAGTAAAGGTACGTGCTCTGATACACAGAGAAAATAAAGAGTTCTTGAGACAGCCATCTTAGAAAATTCAAGAAAGATTACAGAACCTAAACCAAGGGCTAATCATTCTAGAAGAATTCAATGTCCCATAAATAAGGGGAAGCTAAATGTTTCAATTTCATCAGTAGCCGTTGAACTGAACGTTCCCAAGTGCATCAAGCAAGAATCAGACCACTTCTTTTCTTTAATCTATTTTATTTTTTGCCTTTGAGGGGATTTTTTCATACCTTTGATAACTCGGCTGCAAAGTCAGCCCCAAGAAGATTCTTTGCTATATCAGGTGGAAGAACTCTACCAAACCATAGAACAAAGCGAAACCCATCATCATATATGTAAAGGCCTCTGGAATCTAAGCTCTCAGCTACTAGTGGTAATCTATTCTCTATGCTGTTGAAGTCATCAGCATCAGCAGAAGGCTACAAATATAAGAAACAGAAATCAATTTAATGTGAAAGAAAATTACCATGAAAAAATTTCAAGTCAATGCAAATTCATACCTTCAAAAGATACTCATCGAGCCGTATTAAACTAGGGTATAGAAGCTTCAACAATTTTTTAACTGGTAGAGTCATCATTGTGTGGCCTGCCGCACACCGTTCATCAAGTGATACATCTGCATACCCCCCACGGAGAGGTGCTGACTTACAAAGTGCTAATCCATACATAGGTAAGAACTTCAGAGACTCTGGATATATCATCTTCCCTCCCAAACGGTGTTGTACAGCATAAAGATTTCTAAATTCTTTAAGGGCTTTGACAATTCTAAGCTGCAAAGAGTTCCGAGCATCTTCCAACTTACTCGACAAAGTCTTTTCTATTGCTGCAATTATTTCAGGAACTGTCATAAGAAAACAGAAATACTGACATATTTACAACATCACTAGCATATAGTTTCAGTTAACCCACCTAGCCTGGAAAGCAAGGTGACAATAGCACCAGTGTCAGCCTGGCGATACATCTCTCCCAGATCTGTAACAACAGGTACTGCTGCTGTATGTACTCTAATACGCCTTTCTCCGCAGGATGCAGTATATCTTTAATATATATGTTAAGGACACTTCAGTCATAATGACCTTCACAATACCATTTTGTGGCATTGCTCCCAAGCAAGTTAAACCAAACATAAACATATCCAGAACAAGTATCAAAAGATAGGCATTTTTTTGGTGTTTGGGGGGGGTGGTTTTCTGTGATAGCCACTCAAAAAGGCAATTGGTATAGTGGAAATTTAAAGGGATACAGATAGTAGAAAAGTAGTGTTAACAATTGACATGGACAGCATGATATGTGAATAACCAAAAGAAAAACAAGCAAGATACAGGCATGTCTATGTGCATCTTAAATTAAAAAATTCAAAGCTGAAGGATACAGTAAAGCTACTTGGAAGTATACTGTTTGAATAGTTAGTAATGTCTCTTCAAGTGAGAGCTGCATCGCAAATGCTTTATCACAATCTACAGCTGGAAGTGCTAATAAATCGGTGGACCTCAGCATAAAGTTCCCGTGATAAGATGTAAAGCGGACTCCTACAAGTATAAACGAGTAGCAAAACATGAGCATATTTCCAATACAGGAAATAACAAATGTATGTGCGTACAATGGGAATTATTTTGGAAATCATATATAGCATACCTTTTCCACATCTTATGCGCATGACTGCCTCCCAGGCAGTTTCCCTAGTAAGATCTCTGGCTAACTCATGTCTCAACTTCTCTCCATGAATGGTAGATTGGAAATTTGGGTAATAGTACACCTGACCCCCGGTATATTTTGCCAGAGTACCTACATTTGAAAGACCAATTAGAATTATAGCATTCAAACTTCTGCTGCATAATAAACAAAGTTCAGTAGAATGGGACGGTATATTGAAAAGTCATAACCATTATCTGCAGATTACACTAAAAACTCAATCCGACAAATATGCAAACTCAGTCCTTCAAAAAGACTAACTACTGGGAAAGAGACATGACAATTTGTAGGAAAAACAGTTAAAGGCAAGTATGCAACACATCAGAAAACAAATATTTCTTCACAACTGCAAAACTGGTGGATAACTTAGAAGTCCTCAACATATTGAATTTACCAAACTGCAAAGAGATTCATCAATATTTATCTATGATTCTATGAAAACGAATGTGAAGAAAATGATATGAAACACATCCTACCTAATGAGGCTATATCAGTGTACTTGTCACTGAAGGCATATACGTTTACTCCTATCTGGAACTTGGTAAATTCTGCAGCCATCTGCTTGTAGAAAGGATCTTCTGGTAGTCTTAGAGGATGTTCTTTATCTGTTCCATAGACACGAAGATCATCTCCACGCAATTTCAAGCGGCCAACACCAAGAGATGGAAGTGTATTTTGAAAAATCAACAATTTTCCACCAAGTTGACTCTGCACAAGCACACACATCTCCAGAAGTTAATGCAAAGTAGCTGAATAATCAAACTCTCAAAAAATGCATCAAATAATTCAGTAACCACATTACTCGAGAAATACAAAACTACTCTATGATTAATTGAATACTCTGTCCAAAGTTCAAAATACTGGAAGTGGAAAAGCTAGCACACCATAAGCATAAGTGCGGCTTTAAGAGCTGGACCAAAAGCAGACTCCACATTTGAGTTGTCCTGGAACATAGACGGCAAGCTATCTAGGAAGGTCTCCACAACACTTCTTGATTCAGATAAGTTGACCAGAAGATCATCTGGCAATGGGACAAATACGTCATCCAAATCTGAGACCACCATCATTTGAGGCTGAGTTAAAGAAGACTGCACAGATAAATCCAACAGAAAAGGGCACATATGTTACGGGTAGGATGAAACATGAAAAAGTAACTTATGTCAACAGGCCCGAGAAAACACATACCTTCATATTATAAAAATGTATTGTGCTGTCAAAAGTTGCAAACCCTATTTGTGTTCTGGGGTGGCCAGGCAGGTCATCCAAGCATGACCGAATAGTTTGGGCCACAACCTGCAGAAGGCCAGACTTGAATTTCATTCATTCCAACACTTGAAAGCAATCCTTGAAAGTAATTTATCAAAAGAATAACAAAATTACCCCAAATGACAAGTCGGACATAAGGGCTATTGGTTACATTCACTTTATGCAATTAAATTTTAAATTTTAATATTTCCAACATGGAGAATGTGGGCCCTGACTAGCAACTTATCCAATATAAAAAAAAAATTGAAAATTAAAACAAATAAAAGATTGAGACCCAGTAAATAGTTACATTGACTGTATTAAAGCCCTTACACACACACACACAAAAAATTATATATAACATGAGAAACTCAATAACCATGCTACTCTGGCCACTGCAAAACCCAATTCCATCAGAACAATTCAAGAAAACATGCCCTACGCTAAGCACCTGATCCACGTACTTATATCACTTCAACAAAATAAAACCATAAAACATACTAGACACAATTTTCTAAACTAAATCAAAGAACCTCTGTCATTATACCAGTATTGGCAACCGAGAAAGAGATGATCTATGAATCAGGTATAATAGTCTGCAAGGTTCTGCAGCTGTATTTACTGTATTAAATGAAATACCAGATTTCCATGATGCAAGACTCAGTTTTGCAAAAACATTGAAAAGGAAAACCTGTTTACCTCAATCATACCACTTCTCACTGCGGATGAAGAAACGTCGATGAGGAAAAAATACAGTGGCGGCATAGGAGCCCGCACCATATATTCAGTTGGAGCAACAAATTCCACACTACCATGTGTAAGCTCAGGTCGCTGGTCCGTATCAATTCTTCTGCCAGTGGCATCCAAATTGGCAAAGTAATCGCCTGGAACTGAACAAAAGAAAAACAGTGTCATTTTACGCGCCCAGTAAGAATATTAATGTAAGATATACTTTCCAAACCTATCAATGAAACAAACACCCACTGTAGTGGATTCAATTAGTAACCGAAAGAATGTGGTCTCTAGCAGGAAACTTGATCATTTATCATGATATTGAATTGATAACTAAACACTGCATTATTGCAAACAGTACTTAGTTAAAAAATATGTATACAAAATAATGAAAACGGCTACTGTAGCATAACAGGCAAATTATCTGCTTTATATACTAAAATGAGGGGCATTATATACTAAAATGAGGGGCATAATGCAAAAGCTTTCAACATTGCTATTCTGTGTGAAATATCCCATACAATATATTGCACAAGCCCTACTCAGGGTATTACAATTGACCAAATATGAACAAAATCGCAGTCCTCAGCTGCTTACGTAAAGATGCATGATGTTGATCTTAGACAAATATTGTGCCTACATTAGACCTTAATTTTTTTTCCCCAAAAAAATAAAAAATAAAAGGAAGTTATGCTTTTGGGGGAAAGGAGATGTGAGTTTTACCATCATTAAGTAGAGCACAGATATTGCAACGCCACTTTCTTCCAGCATCTGTAAATGTCACATATGGGTTTACATATGTCCGACATCTTCTACAGCGAATAATCCCAGCAGCACCAAAATTAACCACTGGCACTTCCTCCTAGATGAAACAAGAAAAATATAATTACAGCAAATCCACCATCAATCAACTTTGATTATTCTGATGATAAAAACACTTACCCCATCAGGTGATTCGGCAAGTGGACAAACAACAGCACCCAGAGGTAGATGCCACCTTGACGACAAAGACTGGGAACTTGGTATTGCACCCGTTGTAAGCCTTAAAAATCTAGGATTGCAGTTCAAGGGGAACATCTCAGCAAGTGGTTTTGGCTCCACATCACCACACAAAGGCCTCGGCAGAGCTTTAGGGTCAATTCCAGGTTCAATTGATCCGGGAACAGATCCAACAGATAATGAGCTGAAGTCCTCTGTCAAGGCTTGGACACCACCAAGTGGGGGTCCGGAGCCAGGATGTTGCGACTGCAGACCCAGTGGAGCTGCCACCGGTGGAGGTATTCCATAACCCACTTGCTGAGCAGCGAAAGGGGAAGATGCTGCAGGTGGAGCGGGAAAGCCTCCTTGATGAGTAAGAAATGGAGACTGAGCTGGTGGGACTTGTGGATTTCCACGTGCATATCCCGGGAAAGATGTCTGAGCCTTTGGCTGGGGAGCTGGGAAGGACGAATCTGATGGAGACTGATGAAGACTCATACCTGGTGGAGCAGAATTTATAGTTTGAGGTGGAGATCCCATTTGTACAGAAGGCATCGGCTGCTGTGGTCGTTGAAATGGAGCTTGACCTCCTGGAGGTTGAAAAGGTAGTTGGCCCATAGGTGGAGGACGGGAAGGGGGTGGTGGCGCTGTCGAAGGAAACTGTGGTGTTGAAGAAAATGGTGGAGTCGGGAAACGGGAGAAAGATCCAGCAGTCGGTGGGGCATTTGCTGTTGGTGGAGGAGGCACGGATGGATCATTAAACCTAGCTGGTGTGCTAGGCCTAAAGGGAGAGGTCTGTGGTCCACCTGCAGGCCCAAAAGATGAGAAAGGCATGGTAGCCTGTGGAGGAGCTGGTGGAGGAGGTCTGAAGGTAGAAACATCTGATCCAACCACAGGCCCAGACGAAGAGAAAGGTGTCTGTGGAGGTGGTCTAAAACCAGATGCCTCTTGTCCAACCACAGGACCTGAAGATGTAAAAGGCGTCATGGTCCGAGGAGGAGCAGCAAAAGGTGTAGTGGTAGGTCTTGGAGTAAAATTTGGTCGACCAGGATTTTCAGTCCCCATAGGTGTCTCTATAATCACTTGCTATTTCAGTAGTAGCAATGCTCTCATGAGATAAACCTGCTACTGCATGCAAGAAAAGAGGTTTGATAAACCATCCCAGAAGAATTACTACATCACAGCCTAGAATGACACTCAAAACTACTGGAGTGTAGGAAACTTACACCAAAAAAGAACAGAAAAGTCCAATTTTTTTACTTTTTCTGGATAGTGTAAGAAACTAAGAACAGATCAAGATGCTCTATCTCACTTCTAAACCTCATCTAGTCTAACGAAACTCGTAAAGCAGCCCCATTCAGTATATCGTGTCAAAGTCATACTCTTTAATTTCTCATATCTGACTAGACCCTAGCACCATTGATCAGTCGATTAAGTTTCCATTAACAAGAATCAGCAATCAAACACAATAAAAAAAGAGTTGGGCAAGACTAAAAACCCACAAAGCACCGCAATTCGAACTCTTAAGTCTCTAACTCTTCTTAAAGTTTAAATCCCACATGTTCAAAACACAAACTGTGCACAATGGATCAACAGATGCTGATACTTACCTTAACCAATTATGAATCAAATACGTATCAACAATGTGTAAACTGTTAAACTGACAACCTAATACTCCAATACAGTGATACACTGCATTCGAAATCCTAAAAAGTACAACTACTACAAAGAAGAACGTAAATTGAATAACAACAAAGTAGCAGATCTTAACAATACGATCAAAACTAGAATACCAAGCTATCAAAATTCCATCTTTAAAGCAAAAACCTACAACGATCAGATACGAAAATAAAACTTAGATGAAAAATTGAGCCAAATTTGTGCACTGGGTTGCAATCGTATGTTGAAATTTGGAAACTGAAAAAGACCCAAGTGCGATTGGGAGTTCAATTTTGAAACTTTTCCCTTAAAGAAAATGAGTTTTAGGGTTTGATTGAGTCAGCGAGGCGAATCGAGATTCAGAGAGAGAAGGAGAGAAAGCTTACCTTGCTAGAGAGAGAGAGAGAGAGTTTCAGAGAGAAATCGACGAAGAGAGAGAGAGAGTCACCGGGTTAATATGTTTCATCGATGAAAAAACGACGCGTTGTTTTTCAATTTTGGCTTTTTATTTTTCTTTCTTTCTAACCCTTCAGAAGTTCAGAGTTAGTTTTTTTGCTGGATGAGGATTACTACCTGGACTTGGGCTAATCCGAATAGCCAGCAAATGTTGTAGGTTTGGTCGGATTTTTGCTACGCCAGTCGGATCTTCTCTCTATGCTTGTATATAAAGTTTGTATTAGTGTAAAATACAAGAAAGTCTTGAGTTAGACGGTTGTGTCATGTGACATGTCTGATCTACCAATCAAATTTTACAAATATAAAGATTCTAAATTATCTCATGTTTGTCACGCAAAAGACCGAAAATATGATCTCTAACTTTAAAATTGCACATTAGAGCTAGTCAGACAAAGCTAATGGTATGACCGCCTTATTGAAAACCTACTTGGTCACTCGTCAAATTTATTGACAATTACCTCGTTTACCCTTCTCAAAATTATGCAAAGTTACAAGCCATGCACGGTCCATTCTTCATTACTTTTTTTTCCAAAACTCGATCATTCAAGACTTCAACGAGATCAAAATGGCGTGATGAGCTACTTGCTCTTGCAGCCTAGCTTGCTACATATTGACGCTCTTTAATCTGTTTTTAGAAGTCCATACACAATACTAGTGAAGCAAATGTATTGGCGATCTCTGAAGTACACCAAATCAGCCACGAAGAAGTTGGTCTTAAGAGTGTGGTCTTGATCAAGACTGCGATCCCTACAGCCAAGTATGAGTCGTTGGCTAGCTGCACTCATTGCGAGTTAGGAAGATGGTTGTTAGACTAGATTTGGATCATACTGCGTGTTTACTGTTCCATACTTCCATTTAAATCGATTTGTGTATTACATATATGTATATCATCACTATGTATATAGAAGCATCAAGCATGGATCTGACTTAATCTGTAGCTCAAGTACTTCCACTTCTCTGGATCTTGGTTCAAGCTTAGATTAAACAAGATAAGAAACGAAACTTATGATCGAACAGAGATGGAGGTTGCACTTCAAATACATATGTATATGTGATGCCACGTACTGACTATTTAATTAGCTCTGATTCTCTGGATCTTGGTTCAAGCTAGATTAAACAAGATAAGAAACGAAACTTATGATCGAACAGAGATGGAGGTTGCACTTCAAATACATATGTATATGTGATGCCACGTACTGACTATTTAATTAGCTCAGATTCTTAATTAATGCACATGCAAAATCCAAAAATTAATACATATATCAAGGGCACGTTTACTTACTTGGAATGAAAGAGAATGATTATGGGGTAAAAACATTCCTGCGTTTACTAACACATAAAGGAATCGGAATGATTCTGGGTAAAAAAATTCATGCGTTTACTAACACATGAAGGAATCGGAATGGATGTAGGTCCCACCTCCTTATCAGAAATCGATTCCTGAATACTCAGGAATTCGATTACGAAGGGGGGAGATAAGTTTAGGAATCATTCCTCCGAAATCAATACCGATTCCTTTCTTCTCTCATTCCACTTGTCTTTGATTCATGATTATTTTCCATTCCAAGTAAGTAAACGTGCCACAAATCTATCTTTTCTATTTTGGAAGTACACAGAATTTGTCCTTAAAATTGCCTATAATGCAACAAGCTGCTCTATAAATGGTAGACCAGCAACTTGGATTCGAACTGCCAAAATCCAGTTGAGAAACTCGATTCAGAAAAACTAACATATATCACAAATTCACAATGCATTTTCGTTGCTTCCTACCACTCTCTGCTATGCTCCTTCCTCTCGTCGTCTCTATCCCAGAGAGATGCTCTTTGATCGGTTTCTGTCACCCAATACAGAACACTAGCGACCCAAAGGTGATACACCTTACAAAGTTTGCAATCTCTTAAGTACAACAAGGAAACCACAAAGAAGTTAGTTTTTGTGTTGGAGAGAAAAGATCTCACAATGGAAAAGAGATAAATAAAATATAACTTATAAATGGGCGGATCACACCCAATTGAACCGAGACATTTTGTAATTAAAACCCAACACCTAACAAGAAGTTGGGACAATATCGGTACAATGGTGGACTACGGGCCACGCTTGTCGCTGTTTAACGTGGTATCAGAGCGGGTCTCCAATTGCCATGGGCCCAAATTTGGGTTCCATATATTGTCATCGGAATATTCTGATTGGATTGTTATCAAGTGTCCAATGCGTTATATTGACCAAGTATCCAATATGAGACTTGTGTCCCAATTTCCAATGTGGGAATTTGATTGTTAATTAATTTCACGTGCAGACCTAGAGTTAGATATTGTGTCCCAATTTCCAATGTGGGAATTAGATTGTTAATTAATTTCACATGCAGACCTAGAGCTAGGTTGCACGTGAGAAGGCATGTTGGAGAGGAAGTATCCCACATTGGAAAAGTGACAAATAAAATATAAGTGGGTCGATCACACCCAATTGAACCGAGGCATTTTGTAATTAAAATACAACACCTAACAAGTGGTTAAGTTGGGACAGTATCGATACAATGGTGGACTATGGGCCACGCTTGTCGCTGTTTAACACTTTGAAAGTGTGTTTTCAGGCAAGTACATGTACGCGTCAGGCATCTTATATGAACTAGTCATTGCAGCAAAAATGAGTCATTGCCCACCTCGGCTGACAATTATGTAGCCAATGTTTGGGCTAAAGGATTTTATCTAAAGTTGGAATTTCACGGCTTGTTTAAACTTAAAAATTATTATCGAGCTTTCAGCATTTTTATTTGTCTGAAATATGTGAACTTATGTTGCTTAATCCTATTTCATAATAAAATAAAGGGCTAATTACAGTTTAGTACCCTGTGGTTTTAATCCAACATCGATTTAGTCCCTCGACTTTCAATTTCATCAAAAACACCCATGCATTATCAAATTTCAGCTAATAGGTCATTCCGTCAATTGGAACCATTAACTCGCTGACGAGTCATGTCATATCATGTGAGCCCCACCTTTCAGGCAAAATTCTAAAATTGTCCCTGCCTCTCTCCCAGCTCCAGAAGAACTTGGCTTTGGCTTGAAACTCTACGTCTTCTCTCTGTTTCTGCATAATTTGGGTTGAAACTCTTCGAAAATGCAATGCTCTCTTTGTTTCAATTATTTCTTCATAGATCATCTGTTCTAAGTTAACACACACACACACTCTCTCTCTCTAACCCTTCTTTTACATTTTACTTTTCAATTTCATTTTTCAATTTTGCTTTACATATTTGGTGTTGATGCAATTTTGTTCATGGTGTTGATGATTTGACAGCGAAGAGATTCTGAATCCAAGAGCTCTCTTTTCTCAGCACGACCTCGTGAACCAACGTTGTATTGATGTCGTTGACGTCATGGGTGCGGATGAGTCTGCACTCTGCAGCAATTGAACAAATCGAGAAGATTGATGGTCCAGCAGACCTAGTTCGCGAAGTCAAAAGTGGCTACATTGAAAGGTGCGGTGGGGGACACCGGGGAGGATCAACGGCGGAGAAGCATTGTCTGAGATTTCAATTGAATTAGCGACGTCCTTTCCGGCATGGGTCCCAGACGCAGAGGGTAACACCGCAGTCGACGTTCGAGGCACTGACGCCATCATTCTCGGATCCCAATGGAAATGAGGGGAAGATAGCCTAGTCCAGCTGGAACTGGATTGCCTCTCGGATTCTTAAGACCTGTAGCGCCTAATCCAGCAGCGTTACATCTATGATTTTGCTCTCCGATCTCTCCCGGGTATGGGTTTTTAGCAAATCTGGGTTCTTGCTTTCAGTTTGTGTTTGGCTGCTAAGAAAATTAGGGATGATAAAAATTGATCGGAATTGTGTTGATTTGATTAGGCGTGGCATGAGCAAAATAGGGACAGGTCTGTGAAGAAAATGCAGGAATGTGTGAAGCAATTGCGAAAGAAGTATAAGCGAAGGAAGCTTTCGAACACTGTGACTATTGATTCCATTTACAAGAAGAATTTCTTGTCCTTGAACAGTGTTTTGGAAGTAGTGATTGTCGACGTTTTTGTCCTCCCTGGTCATTTGTTACTTTTGAAAGTTTTGTTGTAATCTGTATTCTGTAATGTGATGTTATTGTCTGTTGTTTTTGACATTGCTACTCTTTTTGTTTTAGGCACCAACATTTATCTGCTTTCCCTGTGGATTTTTGGAGCCCCAGTACCATTGATCTTTATCTCCACCGCAAGTAAAAGATTGCGCTGTTATGATGTATTGGACATAGTCGGTATTCCTTTTGTTTATCTGATTTTCGGGAACCCCCTGCAACTATGGAGGTGGCGCTGGATCTGGAGGTAAAATAGAGGCAGGGACAATTTTGGAATTTTACCTTAAAGGTGGGGCCCACATGATCTGACATGGCATGCCTCGTCAACGAGTTAACGGTTCTAATTGACGGATTATTGACGGAATGACCTATTAGATGAGATTTGATAATGTATGAGTATTTTTGATGAAATTGAAAGTCGAGAGACTGAATCGATGTTGGACTAAAACCACATGGTACTAAACAGTAATTAGCCCTAAAATAAAAGTAGGTATGTACTCATATTGATTTATTGTGTTCGAGTTCTTCTATATATAGTTATGTCTACATATCTAAAGATAACCAATTAAGCCAAAACTAGAGAGAACATGACACACTAGAGCTGGGAAGCGTACGTTAAAGTAAAAAGTGTATTATTTATTAATTAGGTTTGATAACCATGAACATTATGAGAATCAACAACTAGTACGTCAACATATTTGCGATGATCAACAACATTATGTCATGACATAATTCTGAGAATCAACATCTCAACAATTCTCAGGTGCAGAGAATAATTTAGAAGCACCTACATCGAAAAAGAACTTATGATCTTGTAAACACGAAAATCCTGCAACAAATAAAAGAAGGACACGTGTATAAAATAATATATATTTTATTAATGAATTTGAGGGTTACAATATATGTAGATGCTCTTTCTTAAAAAGGGACTTTATTGGAAGCTATTCAGTAAAGCATATATTTTTTCTCTCTCTAATGGCAACACGTTGGGACTGGAACCATTCAACTTAGTGGTTGAAAATGAAGTCCATCGTGCAGTTCGTGGTGGAGCTGGAAGTGTTAATACCATAGGGAATTATGCTTTGGTAAACTCACATTTACATAGCATTTGATTTCTTACTTAAATTTTACCACATTGGTATGCCTACTGCTGCACTATGGTCAATTGCATTCTGACCATTTTTTAATTTATTGCCTTAAACTGTGTTCACAGCATTATATAGAGTTAGTTTGAGTGTTACATTTTTCTAGATAGAGAGAATCTCTGCGTTTGCATTGACATTGCGATTGATCCAGTGTAGTATACAACTCGACATCGCTGGTCGTTCAAAATACGGTCACAGATGTACTCAGGATTAAGGATTTATAGTATCTAGATGTACACTTTCATAAAATCTATGATTTTTCATGAAGGTTTTGAAGACACAGGTGGAGGCAAAAGCAGATGGTTTCTCTGATGTTTTGTACCTTGATTCTGTTCACAAAAGATATGTGGAACAGACTTCCACCGCTAACATCTTTCTAGTGAAGGTACGTATGGTCGAAGTACTGACTTTTTGCTGATCAAGTAGTATGTGGTTGAGGAACTTGTGAGGCTAAATCATCTTTCGTACGATTAATGTTTTTCTTCAAATGATTTAATATAGGACAAAAATGATTTCCACTCCAGCACTGGAAGGGACAATTTTGCCTGGCGTTACACGCAAAAGTATAATTGAAATTGCTCGCAGCCAAGGGTACCAAGTGTTTACTAATATACTAAAGTTCAGTTACTGTTCATTTAACAGTGTTTTGGCTCCAAGTGGACTGTGGATTGACTCTTTTACGTGCAAAATTTTTTCTAGCTCTGCTACACTCTTTTGTTGTTCATAAGCACTGTTTATATGACAATAAAATGACGGTTTTGCTCTCGAGCTGTGTATCTGGAGAGGAAAAGGCCCGAGTTCTCTATTGTGTTCTAGAAGCCTACATTGAGTGTAGCCAGATACAAACACTTCGTTCTATTTTCGGTTTTGTTCTCGGATACAGACGCGGCCTGAAGAGAAGTTCTCCAGTTATGGTATTGAAGTTGTAAACGTTTGGTTTAATCATAAGTCGCTGGGGTAGGAAGAAGAAGAGAGGTCCAAGATTTTCGTGAACTTTCGGAGCAAGGTTTGGGTTTATTTCGGAAAAGGTTGCTGCTAGACTTTTGATCGGGTTTGGGAGGAAGCTTTCAATAGGTATGTGTTTGATTTGGGTTCTTTTTCAGTTGTCGAAAATTGTGGTTTTTTGTGGTCTCAAGTATGCTTTGTTCTGTCAATCAATAGCATTCAATATGATTCAGTAAGAGTTGGTAGCTTTCCTAATATATTTCATGTTTTTGTTTTTTTGGTTTTTGGTGCAGTGCTCAATTTCCTTAGATGTGGATTGCTTTGGCTTATAGTCTCACAAAAGATTGATGCTTTGCCTTTATGGGTGGTGAGTAATTCAATCAAGTTTGAATCTTGATCACCAAGTCTGATTTTGGGTTGTTTTTGTGTATCGCTTCCCCTTTTGTGGGTACCAATACTTGGCCTTTTTTGTCACATTCTGATATGTTTTGTCTGATAACCTTGATTATTTAGTTTAATTCATTACTGCATTTTATACTTATGTTGCTAACTAATAAATATTTTGGTTCGGATTAGTTTACAAATTTATTGGATATATATTTCTTCTTACCTCCTCAGTTAACCTGAAGGTGGATTAGCTTTTGGTTGGCTTGGAGGAGCAGTGCATCTCCCTTGCATGTCCACTACCCTTCGAATTGTATTGCTCTCTGCTTTATCTAGCGATTGCAGCATTCTTGATTTGGAACTGTTCCGTATGGTGACATGCTAATGAGGCTGTGCTGTTGTGTAATTATGATTTGAGTTTCATATCAGAATCTAATATCTGTGGTGTCAATGCTTCGTTGCTTTTATTGTATTCTTATGAAGTGTTTGATTTTGTGGTTGTGATGAATCACAGGGAGGAGTTCTGCAAGACCTTCAAACTGGAGTCTCCTGATGCAGACACATGTTAAGAGATCAAAACTTCCTTTAGATGGAGCTGACTTTGTGATGGAAGATGTCCCATTATTGACAAATCTTCTCCAATATCATGATGCTAAGGTACTTCTATTTTTCTGAGTTTGAAAGTTAATAGCCATCACAAGTACTATTTGTTTCATTGAGGATGTGCGCTTTGTTATCGCTGTAGGTTTTGGAGCATGCTTCTGTATGTCTGACCCGAATTGCTGAATCATTTAGCCAATATTTTTTTTTCCTTATGTTATTTTTGTTAAAAGAAAAAGTGGTTTGTATATTTTTATAGTAGAATTAAGGGTTAGAATGATGCAACTGTAAAAATAAGAAAGAAGAAGAAGAATGAAGCAACTTTGATATCCCTCCTGATATCGAAGTGAAAATATGAATTAGGATTAATGTTTACTTTGTCATTGAATACCAGTTGTTCTCTCTGCTGGTCCATATCCCTCCTAAACTTTTAGTTCTCGGCTTATAAATTTCTTTTTATACCTTTCATTGTTTCTACTAGAAGAGCTATTGGTACAAGGAATAAATTGAAGAAAACTTAAGATGCAACTTTCCTCTTAACGGGTTTCGTCACTCCTATATACATTTCAATAGAATTAGTCACATCAATTCAGTAATCTTGGCTTATTACACAAACTTATCAATATGCACTTCTTTAAATAGCATGGTAAATACAGACCAGCTAAATCAGTGGCTATGGGACATTATAGATGAGTTTGTGTACCAGTTTCGTAGCTTCTGTGAGCATAGGGCTAAGACGAAGAACAAGACTGAGCAGGAGACTACTTTTCTCAGACTGTTTGATCAAGTAAGTGAATAATTTTTTAATTTTTATTTTTATTTTTTTGAATTGCAGATAAACTTAGTAGTGAGATTTAGAAACAAAATTTATTAATGAACTAAACTGGTTTCTAATTTCCATTTTTAGTAGTGGGATGTAATATTTATTTTGCATATCACTTTTACAAGTATATTAAGAATGTGTGATACTAGCTTGTGCGTTTACTTTGGCAATACTTGCCTTCACCTGATATGCAGATTCACAAAAATATGTAAAAGTAATGCCAAAGAAAGCGCATCAGCAATTTTCCATACAGATAGAGTATGAAAATGCTGGTAGTCAGTTTTGTACTTTCGTTTTCCCTTGGTAGAAAACCATACACTTATATCATTGAGGTACATATATGCATTTGTAGTTATTCTGCATATCAAAAACGACATGCACGCCAAACTGAATAACTATCTCTCTACTCTGTGTTTAGGCTCCAAAAAAGCTTTAACCAAGTTGTTGTTCAACCATAAAGTTCCAATTAAAAAAAAAAATAAGCAAAGTTCATAAGTTCAAGATTTACGGCAAGGATTTACTACAGTTAATCAGGTAAAGCACAAGTATTTCATGATTCAAATTTTTGGAGATGACTACATACTCGTTGCCTATCATCACTGCCTTAGTCTTTAATTTGCAGGAAGCTAAAGCATTATTAAATATTAAGAAGATACAGATATCGTACAGGAACCATAGAAGTTGCGTTACATGTATTTGAAGGGGAATAGATATTGATGCAGTGACTCCAAAAATCAAAGTCACCCTTGCTTGAGCAGGCAAACATTGTAGGAGACGTTCTTAAGGTTTTGGTACCCCACCTATTTATATAAATGCTGTCAACTTACTTCTGGAAGCATATTTCTTAAAGGAAAATCATTGCAGAGACATTTTGGAACTCATATTTTGAAAATCATTTCTTTTAATGAAAGAGTTTACTTTCTGCTAATTTCTTTTAGCAATAAGAAACTAATAGGTATTAGCTTTGTATGAATTTAACTGGTTTCCAAGACATTTAGTAATAATGGCACTGCTAAACCATATGGACTGAAAAATAATGTTTTGTTATACCATGATCTTAAGTTGTGTTACACTGGGACAGAAAAATTTAACATGGAATTTTTGAACTTTCTACATGTTAATTAGACGTCATTGCATGACTTACTTTTCTTCTTTCTTGGTTCTTGCCCGCTTAACCTCAAAATGGAAGAGAGAGCGAAGAAGGAAAGTAAAAACATAGGAGAAAATGATCTCCTTGGATGGATTTTCAAGCATTCAAATGTTTCGAAGGAGCAAATTCTTGACTGGATATTGAGGTTGCTCTTCTCTGGTCATGAAACTTCATCAGTATCCATAGCTTTAGTCATATATTTCTTGGCTGACTGTCCTAATGCAATTGAACAATAACATACAACAATTTTTCCGCAGCAAAGCGCGGGCACGTTTTCTAGTGTATTCTAGGTGACAATCTTTGACGAGTGGTTGACAATTAAGATTGGACTTTTTAAGAATCTACTTGTAATATAGTGAGATCTCTACTGCTAGATACCTTTTACGCTTTTTCGGTCATCCTTATATTTCCTTACTTCTATGATTAGCCATCAATCTGCAACTAGTTCAGCTGGAAGCCTGGAACCACAGGTTCAATATCCAGCTAAATAATGGGATTAAATACATTGTATGGTTCCTGTATAACCAGCATATCACGTAGACCTGTCATAGTTGGCTGCACTTTTGATTGGTACTTTGATGTTCTTTTTTTGTTCCTTTTGGATGATCATTTGAAGTATGATAAAGTATTTTCTTGTTTTTTTCTTTAATCATCAGTACTACTGATTGGAGAAATATGTTTAATTATAATTGGAGTAATATATGAGTTTTTGGCCATGGGAAAGTTCAACCTATGACCCCTATGTGCTGACAGCGCCAATAGAAATTCACATATTACTTTTACATGGTACTGGTAATGGTAATAAAATATTTTAGCATCATTCTGTGCTCTTTTGAGTTTTGCTTTACATGCATCCAAAACCAGGTTGAGGAGCGCCCTGTGTCGATTGAGGAATTGCTAGAAGCTGATGAAGTGTTCTGTACTGGATATGCTGTCGGTTTATCACCTATAGGCAGCATAACTTACCTGGGAAAAAGGTGATCTTCTCATATTGGTTCCCAGATCTAACGAATTGAGTTATTGTAAACATCCACTTGTATAAGTCTTAGAAGTGCGCCTGGCTCATTATTTTCATGGCTTTAATTAGCTAGTCGTAGTGCTAAGATTTCTCTTTCCTTTGCAGGGTGTCTTACCAAGAAACTGGACTTGGTGGAGTTTCTGAGCAACTGTATCAGGCTCTTTCAAATATACAGATGGGTCTTGCAGAAGAAAATAGGGGTTGGATAGTAACCTTGAAGTAGTAGAAAACATAGATTATCATGGATGGTCGACTGTAAGCAAAACTTCCATTGGTGAAGGTGAACAATGAATAAACATTGGGACCATACTACAGTTTGATAATTCCGTAACGGAAAAATGTTAGGTGACCTTACGTATGTGTGGCTTCTGTTAAAGTTCCGTAACGGATTATAAACACCATCCTCCTCCTAAGGCCAAGGAGTCGGATTGGAATGGGCAACAGTGTCACCACGTTCTTTTCCGATGATGGTTTGGCCTTCTGGCCTTCAACCACGGTGACCATACGTATCTGAAAGACGCTACACTAGTACACTAGATTGAGCTCTTGGATTTGTACCAATTAACTATTGGTTTGTTCTTTTCCTAGTGTGACCTGGCAAACGCATCCTCATCGTTTCAAACTGTCATAGCTATCCATCTCTCTTATTTAGTGATTTCTAAAGCTAGGTAGTCAGCTGTCATTATCCATCTCCTATTTCCTCGATAAGGAATAACCAACTACGCATTAGCACTTGACCAATCATTGTTCTTCTATTCACATAACCCAAAGTAAATCCCAAACCTAAAATGGATACGTGCTCAAATTTTCTGCAGGCCACGTTTTGTCCCATTCTGATCATTTTCACTTTCTCACTTGTCTAGGATATATTATTTGTTTTCTCGCAACCCATCATTCTCTGCATCTTTAACACGCTGTTTGTAACGCGTCCTTTTCCTCTTTATCTTCTTCTTCTCCTTCTTCTCATTTCAATCGTCTGAGATTGCTCAACACCTGAGATTCTTGCTCGGACAAATCTCTACTTCAATTAGATTGTGTTGGTCGAGAATCGAGAGAGAGGTGAGGAACAACAACCATGATTCGAAGGACTGCATGCTGGAGTAAGCTGGTTCAATCTGTTCGAGTTGGCTCTTCGTCATCTTTGCCAACCAAGGTGAATGTTCATTTCATTGGATCATGCATGGTTTTCTTTCTTCTGTATTTCCCTTTCCTTTTGCTGAAATGTTATAATGAATATCCTCTGTTTCCTCTGTTTTCTCCGTCTTCTGTTAATCATGATGCTGTTATTGGATAGTACTAAATTTTCCGTGTTCATTGCATTAGCTTCATTAACAAAGATTATGCTATATATTGAATAATACTATATTTTGGTCAACAGTCTTTGTATATTCTAAAATCTATAATGTCACTTTGTTTCGACTGTTGATCATTTCTTCCAAGTTCCAACAATATGAATATGCTCCTTTCTTACTCATACAGTGTGCACTGGTTGCTAGTCTCCTATTATTTTTTAAAATTAGGAGAACTGATATATCTCCCTCGGTTTAGCGGCTTCGAGATCACCGCTGCTTTGGATCAGGGGCTGCTTCTAACGCAGAACAAGCGTGTGAAGCATCTGTGTGCAGGTAAATGATTTGTCGCCGTTTATATACAAAATGGCTGAAAATAAATCCGAGATATTATAGGATACTCTTTTCAACTCAGTCAATGTATGTTACATTGATCAGCTTATTGATTACTACCTACCCTGGTTTTCTAGACTTTGCAAAAGATTATGAAACTTCTTTTACTTGAAAGATGATGAAACTTATTGATAGAGGTGTGTGTAGATTGATCTTCTTCTGGGTTACTTGGACTGCAGTAAATTTGGTAAGAATGAGTATGCTGATGTGGATTGGGATAATCTTGGATTTGGTCTAGTGCCAACTGATTACATGTACATGATGAAATGTTCCAACAACGGGATATTCGAACAAGGCCAACTTAATCGTTATGGAAATATTGAACTAAGCCCTGCTGCTGGAGTTTTGAATTATGGCCAGGTAAGTCTGTTTTTCATCTTATAAAACTCATATGGTTTAGTTCATGCTTAGATATTCCAAATCCAACTTTTCACACAATTCATCCTAGACAAAGGCTTAACCGCTTAACTAATATCCTGGTGGAAAAATAATTAGACAAAGCTGGGCTTGTAATGATGCTTCCGATGTTTGTTTGTTCACTTGGCTTGCCACTTGAAGAAATTCACAGTTGCTGATAAAATCTGAACAGGGTATATATGAAGGGATGAAAGCATTCAGGAATGAAGATGGCAATCTCCTTATCTTTCGTCCAGACCAGAATGCAATGCGAATGAAGATTGGTTCAGAAAGAATGTGCATGCCCTCGCCATCCCTTGATCAATTTATCGATGCTGTGAAGCAAACTGCTCAAGCTAACAAGTGTTGGGTAATCCTCATTTTCATTTGACGCAAACAACTTTGATTTATTTTTTAGTTCAGTCTATTGTTATGGTATAGGACTGGTATACAGGTAGTATACAAATTTATAACCGTGCATTCCTTGGTTTAAAGAACAGGTTCCCCCTCCAGGAAAAGGGTCTTTATATATTAGGCCTCTACTTATAGGAAGTGGTCCTATATTAGGTTTAGGCACGTCGCCTGAATACACATTCCTTGTATACGCTTCACCAGTCCGCAACTATTTCAAGGTTAGGAAAACATTTCTCAGTTTAAGCTGACTACAGCGTCAATCAATGATAGGATATTAACTTTATATGCTTCCTGTTCTATGAATAGGAGGGTTCTGCACCTTTGAGCATATACGTCGAGGAGGAATATCATCGTTCCTCTCGTGGTGGGGCTGGAGGTGTCAAAAGCATCACCAATTATGCTCCAGTAAGCAAAAGGTTTTTATCATAGATGATTGAAGTGTAACTTCCATTTGTGACACTAACTTGTCCTTCTTATATATGTAGGTTTTGAAGGCACTACTCAGAGCAAAGAGCCGAGGATTTTCTGATGTGTTATATCTAGACTCGGTAAATAAAAAGAATCTGGAGGAGGTCTCTTCTTGTAACATTTTCATTGTGAAGGTAACTAGTTAAGACTGGTGTCAAGCATAATATCGAAGAGCTATATCTCAACTTTGTACTCAAAATTGACTTGGCACATGTCTCATGCATTTGTTTTCCAATTCTTAGGGCAATGTTATTTCAACTCCTGCAACGGCTGGGACTATACTATCAGGGGTAACTCGAAGAAGCATTATTGAAATCGCTCGCGATCATGGTTATCAGGTGATTTTCCTGTAACTTACACCATTCCTATTTGAAGACTTGCAACTTAACCATTGCCTGTGTCAGGTTGAGGAGCGTGCAATTCCGGTAGATGAACTGAGTGAAGCTGATGAAGTATTCTGTACAGGAACTGCAGTCGGTGTTGCTCCTGTGGGAAACATTACATATAAAGATAAAAGGTACGTACCATTCTATGATCCTCCATACTTTCCTTATAAGAACTAATGAACGAAAATCAAGTTGAAAACCGATTAACGACTTCACTCTTTTGCATGGCAAACAAATTCACATATTTTACTTCCATTTAGCTCTTGTAATTGACTCTTAGTCATATGTATGCAGGATGGAATACAAAACAGGTGCTCAAACTGTTTGTCCACAGCTCTACTCAACTCTCATAGGAATTCAAACGGGTCGTATTGAGGATAAGAAAGGCTGGATTCTTGAAATTGATTGATCTTCGTTCCAAAGTAGAGTGGAATAAGATGTACATTCAGTTTATCACTATGTTTAGAACCACGGTTGTTGCCCGTGATCCTCACCTTGTTCCTTGGCGTTTACGTGTTGCTTGGAGTAATTGCTTGCACCTTATCTCACAGATGCATTTTCGGTCTTCTCATATTTTTAGGGAGGGCAATCAAGTGGCTGATGCTCTTGCTAATATGGGTTTGTCCTTGATTGGCATCATGACATGGTGGGATGATCCTCCTGCTTCCATCCTTCAGTATTGTCGGCGAGATGAACTTGGTCTCCTAAATTTTCGAATATGTTAAGTTGTTTAGGTTGTTTCTATTGTTTATCTGATTTCTCGTGAGGGAGGCCTTGCTCTTCCCCTATGGTTGTAACTTTTTTTTCTCTCTCAATAAATTGGGGTTGGAGAGCTTTCTCTTACCAGTCCCCGTTTTAACCAAAAAAAAAAAACCACGGTTGTTGTCCATCATTTTCTTAAGCTTTTCCATTTTATCATTTCATAGTCCTCTGATTCGATCTCCAACGTTGATTTGATCCAAGGGTGGTGAGCACTTGATCTTGAGTCAAACGGTTGTAGTTTGAGCTTCTTCTTGGGTTGGAGATTTAAAGATGACGGTTGATCAAAGGTTGCAGAAGTTTTACCTTGATTGGGTTTGGGCCATGAGCAGTATCACGTGGTGATTGTTCTTCGGTTTTGGAAGACGATGAATCGACACGTGTGTTTGATGTTTGTTGATTATCCACGAGCTTAATGAAGAAGTTGGCAGAAGCTTTGCTTTGTTGACGACTTGAAGATGATAGATGATCAAGGGTTGAAGAGGCTTGATCTTGATCAGACCTGAACCACGAGAGGTTCACGTGGGGAGTATTGGCTTTGAGGTGGATGAATAGGCACGTTTGCTTGGTGCTTGTTGATTTTCCTCGAGTTTTATGACTTCTGAGATTGCAGGTGATTTCCCTTGTTTGTCTGAAGTCGGTGAGGTGAAGAGACCGGTTATTTGGCAGCTTGATGGTTCTTCACGAGCTTGGGAGACTTCTGAGCTTTGGAGAGGTTTCTTCCGTCTGCTTGCGTCCCTCCATCTGTCTTTGTCCCTCCTCATCTTGATTTGAGAGGGGGTATTTATAGTGTTGTCGCCTCCCTCAATTTGGAATGCATTGATGAGATAGCATTAATCACATTCCGTAAATATGTAATTAAATCAATCAGTTTAAATTCGTTGATTTAATACCTTTTATTTAAGGAATATGTCAATCAAATAAGATTTGATTTAATACTTGATTTCAATCAGAATTAAACAATTTCATCTGACCGATATTTGTATTTGATACTTGATTTCAATCAGAATTAAACAATTTAATCTGATCGATATTTGTATTTGATGCTTGATTTTCATCGAGATCAATCAGTTTAATACAATTGATCTGCTTTAAATGCTTAACTTGAGCAACAATCAATCAATGATAAATTGACGCTTCCACAATTGATGCTTCCGCGTCATTCAATCGATAGATCACTTGTGTTTTGACATGTGTCATCCTCAAAGCTCACATAATTTTGGTGATGTACGAGCCACGTGTACCTTTTGTAGGACTCATGTGTCAACTAAGCTTGTTTAGCTAAAATTTCAAAAATTGACCGATTTATTTAATAATTTTATTTTAATTAAATTTCTTGTGTCTACAGATCTGTCTGTTGAAAAGCTCCGAAAATATTTAGACGGGAACTTGGCAAAAACATTATGCAAAATTCATTCACCAGTTCAAAAGTTTGAAACGTTGAAGCTTTCTTGAGCTCGAGGTCTGCTGGCCCTTCAAAATGAAACACAATTTTTGGGAAGGCAGAGTTTCCAAGTCCTCGAATATCCTCCATCATCGGGTAACATAGGTCGAAATTAGACCTAGGTTGGTCCAAAGGGCTCCATTCATATCTTTCTAGAAAGTATGCGACGACAGCTTGTTGCAAATGGTCGTATGCTTCTTGATCGATAATGGTGTATGGAGTTCCTAAATCTACCGTCACCCCAAGATTATCTGATATTAATCTTTTTGGATCTATTGGGAAGTCTCCCATCAAAACTTATACCTGTTAAGTTTATGAAACAGTTATCATCACCAGTAATATAAATTGGGGTTGTTTGTACACCAGAACCTCTAATTTCTGCATCATTACCAAGAGCTAGCAATGCATGGTCATGATGGTGGTCATGGTCCCCAAATATGTGCAGTGGAAGGCAATAAGAGAACTTGAGAAGGGTTATGGGACTTAATTGATAAAGAATATAAGAAAGATCATGTTTCCCAAGACCAACGTACGTACTACTCCAGATATTGGATTACCTCCAGTATCATTTTCCCAGTCATGATCGAAACGCTTGTTGTAGATCCCACATCCAAATGCCACATTGGGAACCGAATGCTGCCTTCCATATATCTCTTTGGACTCGAGAGTAACTCTGTCGATTCCCAATCTACCTATTGTCTTTTCTCCTCCAGCGTATATTATCCCATAGAAGCAGAAACGGCCAGAAGGAGCAGCATAAGGAGGAACGCAGAGAGGGTAATTGTAAGGCATTCTTCGATATGTACTTGACCGGGATCGAAAACTGGGACCGAGACAGGAAAACACAGTTGGCACTGTACACATTGAGCCCATGGGGTAGTGCTACCCGTATCCAAAGCCAAATTGACTTTCAACCTACCGGAGGTGTACCAGTCTTCATTTCCACATAAAAATTAGTGGGTAGTGTTGCCAAGGCAGAGGCTGCTAGTACTACAACAACAAGTACACTGGTGAATAGAACAGCTGGAATATTCATGGTCTTCATGCTTCTAATGAAGTGCAGGCTCATGGATTGGTTTCGATCAATGGACTGAAGGCAATACATTCATGTATATATATGTATGTAGCTGAAATGGTTTCCAGTTGCTATTGTTGAAAGCATGTTTAGGAAGGTCTAATGTATATATGACTAATCCATCTATAAGAGAGACGTGTTTAAATACTGTATTCCCAGATACAGAGATTTCTTACACAATTAATACTCATACTTATTCCTAGTTTTCTTGCATCTCAAGCCAAATTCCGATGCATCACCAACCCCTCTACATCGATCTGAGTAAGGAACCACTTATACTAACTATTGTTCTTTATTATTGACTCATTCAAACAGGTAGCTGCATCACTCCAGACTATGATCAGATGCCAAAGCAAGTTAATGCCAACCCATATCCATGTACTAATAATTGAGCAGCCCAAAATTAGGAATTAAAAGCATACAATTCATTCTTAGTTGACAAAGACTTCGCTTTATTGTGAATGAATTTGACAAATTGCTCAAAAATACATGATCGATTTGATAGTTTAATATAGTTAAGAACTATGCCACTACAAATTTATAACTCAAGTTTATATAACTGGTAGGGTTAACAACATTTTAGCACTGAGTCACTTATAATATACCCCTCTTTCTGATTTCTACCCATTGTAACCTCTTAATTCAAAAGCTTGATTATAACCATTCCGTATCTGTTACTTTGACCGCCAATCTCACTACAGCAAGTGAAATAATATGAAGATCCTAGAAGGAGCCTGGGGGGGGGTTGAATATTCTCGCAACCAATTTTTTCGTCTCGCAACCAATTTTTTCGTTCAAAAACTCAGGGATTGCAAATGAATGATCAATCCTGAGTATTGATATATTGAACAGAATGTATTGTAAAATGACTAAAATCAACAAACCAACTAAAGTCGAAAAAGAACACATGTTTTGTTGAAGCAGTAAAACTCTATCGAGAGAAAACATCTGCGTGGTCTTTACTCTTGATAGACTAAAATCAAATTACAATATTACAACATAGAGATTACACTGATCGCGGCAACCTTTCTAGACTCACTCACTAGATTGTTTGTACTCAATTCTTGCTAATTGTTTACACAAGTGAACAACTCCGAAATCTCAACAAAGACGCAAGCGATGAATGCAACAAGTTCTTCTTGAAGATTTCACCTTTGAAGCTTGCAATACCCAATTGACCTCATGGGATGGAAGAGATGAATATGCATGCATTGAATGGTTTGTTGTTTTTCAAACTGTTTTCAACATGGAACAAGACACTTTGAAAAATAGAAAACCAAAGATTAACTCTTTAATAACTAGGGAAAATTTTAGAAACAGTGCATGAAGTTTGGCTCATTATTAATTTTCGTACACGAAGTCACAAATTATGAACTTTGGTACACGAACATTAAAGCATGACCCATTTCTCGTACATGATGTTAGTCAGCCCGTTAGGCCGTATGCCATTTTGCATAGAATGAAGGGTATAATTGACATTTTACCAGAAACCCCTACCGATACTTAAGGCCCAAAGGTCCCAAAAAGTCAATCTCATTTCTCTCTCCCTTATCTGTTCGACAGCCACAGTTCTAAGAGATCAGAACATGTATTGACTGTTGGGGCAGAGAGAATAAGAATAAGAGTGTACTTTATCATTTTTACAGCTGATAGGGAGGTTAAAGGAGATGGAAAATCACTGGAGGTATTTCAGATTGGGAGGAGATCCACCTATATTCAGTGGTATGTGAAAAAGCTACTTCATTTTTTATCGATTTGTTAGCTGTCGATGATTTTGTCTCCATATATGGGTGTTGTCTGTGTCATTAGTGTGGTCCAAAAGATTCCTTATTTGTTTATCAAGGTCACGGTCAAAGATTGATTATCTAGGGTTTGTGGATACTGTTTATTTAGGGTTTTATTTTTGTCTTATTCTGCCTCCTTTTATAAACCATCCTTTTATTGTCGGTGAATCTGGTTGAGATTGGTTGGGGATTTAAATGAGTTTCTGGTTTGGTGGCTGTTAACTGGGTTTGAAGTGAATGAAACGCAGGGGCTGAAGGCCTTCAATTTTGTGCTTTAGGGTGGGTAGAAACTATTGTCAGCCATTAATTGAAGTCTCTTAATGACTGCGTCAGAAGGAAACAACAGAAAAAACAAACTTCAAAACCCCTCCGCGCTTTCTCTCTAGAAACTTTGTGAGTCGGTGGCGCTCATCTCGCCCACCATGGGCGCTTTTGCCCGGAGCTCGTCTCCGATCTGAGGTCTTGTGCCTATCCTTTCCCTTTATTGTCTTTCCCTTTATGTTGTTTGTCTCCCTGTTTCGTCTTCTCCTTGGTCTATTCCTCAAGACCCAAACCCCCCAAATTTCCAGATTTCTTCTTCTTCCTCTTAAACCGGTTGTTGTCCCTGCGGGTCGCCCTCTCCCTTAGATCCCTTTGTGGATCTCACCTCCCTCTCTCTTCAACTAGTTTTTCTGGTTGATCTATTAGCAGAAGATGTTCTCCGATTCGGAGATGGTTTGAGATTTGAGTTTCTTGTCTTTGAATCCGGATTGCTCTTGGTTCGCTGTTTGATCGGAACTACGATGGGTCTGCTTGGTTTAGGCCCTTTTGCCTTTCTTTGGTGGTGCCTTCTAAGATTTCTCTATCATCCTGGTAGCTTGTGTGTTGGTGTTCTCTCCATGGCAACTTGTGTTTTATTGTAAATTTTTTTTCTTTTCAAAATTGCGTTTGTTTTTTTTTTTTACTGATGGTGTTTGAAGATTTGTTTGATCTTGATTTGTAGTGTTATGTATAGCAACTGAAAGTGAGTTGTTTTCATTTGGACAGGTGATCATTTGTTTATAGTGAGGATTCATCATGGGGGTAGGTTTTATAGCAATGGAGGTATTAATAGGCAATACAAGGGGGCCGAAGGAGTAGCGCATGTGGATGGGGTTGACCCAGATAAAATCTCGGTTACTGGGTTTAACTACTGGGCATATGACCTAGGTTATACTCACGGTCCTATAATGTACTGGTATAGGATCCCAGGGAGTGAACCAGGAACTGGCTACCTCCCAGTTGTGACTGATGCAGATGCTATGGATATGCTGCAATTTATCCCTTCTAGAGATAGGATTTTGGATGTGTACTTTGTGTGTTTAGCTGGAATGAGGCATTTTCAGGATTGGGAGTTAGATAATTTTGATGATGAGGTGGAGCACCTGCTGTACCTTGGGCATTTCATTAAAGATTTGCCTTTATCAGCACTTGAAGAGGAACAATTGGGTCCTGTTGGTGAAGATGCAGACCAGGGTGGAAGTGATGTTGAGGACCATGTAATAGGCCAAGATGGGGGAAATGGAGGTCCAAGTAATGCTCCAACTGATGGGCCAAGAAGTGGGGCAAGTAGGCCAACTCATGTGCCAAGAAATGCTCCTAGGAGGCAAGTATCCAGAAGAAGACCAACTGTTGGGATTAATATCAGGGAGCCTTCTGCATTAGTTCAGGGTTCTCAAGCATCAGTCCAAGTTTCAGGTTTAACTACAAACTCAGCAAAGGAAAAAGGAAAGCAAAAGTTGGATGAGGTGGGAAAGAAGAAGGGCAAGAAACCTAAGAAGACAGCGGCAAGGCGATATGAAACCAGGGGAGGTGGGGAGTGCTCATATGCTGCACCTGAAGATGATGGATGGAGTTCTGAAACAACAGATTCTGATGATCCCAACTATGATGGGTTTGTGGACAGTGATTATGAACTCTTTGATGAAGAAGATGAAGTGTCGTTTGAAAAAAATGTTGATGGTGACCTAAGTAAGGTGGCTGAATGGGAGGAGATGGGGTTCGAAGGTAACATTAGTGATGCAGAGGCGGATGACTCAAATGGCTTTCCAAGTATTGGAAACCTATTCCCAATAGACATAGAAACCATTACCAAGTAGGATTATGTAAGCAGGTAGGAAACAATCAAAAACTCCTCTTTGATCAAGGATTAACAAATCCTTATCCTATGTGGAATCGGATCCACACACCCAACACTGATCACCTTCGTCACTCTTCAAATCGCACAACACTGGATTCGATTATCAATCACCTCACCTCGAGACACGAACCATAACAGACCCGGGAGCATAAACCATGCAAAACTTTGAGAAGTTTGCAACTCTAAACTATCTCATGCACGGTCCAAAGCTTGATCATTCAAGATTTCAAGACTTCAATGAGATCAAAAGTGTCCTCATCATGCTATTTGCTCTCGTAGCCTTGCCACATATCGAGGCTCTTTAATCTGTTTTTGGAAGCCCATACATAATATACTAGTGAACCAAATGTGTTTGCGATCTCTAAAGTACACCAAATTAGCTACGATGAAGTTGAGTGTGGTTTTGATCAAGGCTGCGATCCCTAGATATCTTGATCGCAGTCTTGATCAAAACCACATATGCATGTGGCTGGGATCTCTAAAGTACACCAAATATGCATGAGTCGTTGGCTGCACTCGTTACGAGTTAGGAAGATGGTTGTTAGACTAGATTTTGGGCAAAACTTGGATTTTAGACATCAAATTACAATTATTTAAATCAAATTTGTTGGCTGTTAGGAGAAGTCTCCCATCAAACTTATACTTCTTAAGTTTATGTATTAGAGATCATCATCATTATCATTACCATAAATTGGTGTTGTTTGTACACCACTACACCAGAACCTCTCATTTCCTCGTCATTACCAAAAGCTACCTAGTCTACACCAGAACTTATAGTCATTACCAAAAGCTAGCTAGCAACGCATGGTCATGATGGTGTATTTCATCTTTAGAGTGAAGCCAGCTTGGGATAAATAAGTAAATGATTACCAGCACCCAACTCAGTGGGCTGGTTGACGTGTTGCCAAGGCAGAGGCTACTACTGCAACAAGTACAGCACTGGTGAATAAAACAGCCGGATTCATCGTCGTCATGCTGCTAATAATGTGCAGGATCACGGATTGGTTTTTATCAATGTACTCAAGGCATCACAAAAGTTGGTGCTCGTATTCAGAGCATCATTGATATACAAGATTGAACACACAAAAGTTCGTTTGTCTGGAGTTGGACGTGTACCGTACATTTCTTTTTGGAGGGGGGTCTCTTTCTGTGAATCGTTTACTAGGATTAGGTCAGTTTGGTCATATTTTGGAATCTCTTAATTCCATACGGAACTATACTTGTGCTGATCGTATTGAATTTTGCTTCGTTTGGAGCCAGAATTTAATCTCTGGATATCCCTTCGAAGATTATTAAAAAAAAAAAAACATTTTGTTACAGGACCAGCTGACCACTATTGTAAACTAAAACAATTGCAATTGTATGAAATTGAATCATATTTATTTAGAAAGGATATAAAATCAGATGAGGCCTGGAACTCATCTGGTCTCAATGTCGCTCCACCACTGTTTGGGGTTCATGATTCATTCTTGCAGATTACATTGCAGCAATTGGTCAAGTTTCTTGGTGCACGCCTTTACTATGTTTTTTTTTTTTTTTTTTTTTTGACAAAAACACTTAATATATGGCTTAATTTCTTGTAGAAATTTATAACCATAGATAATATTTTATTTTGAGAAGATGAAAATTCTATTAATAACCTAACAGATTACAAAGCATTGGATCCATAGTTACGGGACCGACAACATGAGTGACTTTCATGAGCCAAAAAGGCCAAACCCCTAGCAAAATTTTACGCCCATACCCACGAGCTACAATGAGTAACAACCAAACTTGTACCGATACAACCCAGCCACTAACATTAAGATTAACTGTTTTCACCCGTTCGGACACTGCGTCCCAAAACAGCCAGACCACATGTAAGGGTGATTCACCATCACGTTGATAACCAGAAAGCACCGACAAAAAATTAGACCATGACACAGCAGAACGACCATGACACCATAACAATGGCATCAACACTCCACTAAAACACCCAAACCCTCGCTCAAGGGAGGAGGGACTTATTAATCCTAACCACGAACTAAAGACTAAATGGTAAACTCGACCCCAATTATCTGACATCTAAGCCAAGGACAAAACCAACCTGGAGAGAAACTCCATCTCTGAAATCTCCTTCCACTATAAACCCAGATGGCAAACTCTCCAACCCAGCACCGTCCCAACACTGACCCAATGTCAATACGCCTTCCAATCTTACCGAGATGACCGCTCCTTGATTCCCCAAGCTTTATGCAACAGAACACCGATCTGCCGTTGTCTTCATCTGAGAAAAAGAAAACGCCTCCTGTCGCGGCCCCCAATCTTGATCACCTCCCGCCACCAAGCGAAAACACGCCCATCCGGCCACACCCTTCTCTCGCCGATGAGGCTGGTAGCCGTCGCCTACGGGAGGGCGCAGCCGGATAAGCAAAGGAGTCGCCTCTGTTTTTTCCAAACCCTAACTACGTTGCTCCAATTTTTGCAGAGCAAAGAAAAACGAACGTTCGACTTCGATTAGAATAACCATAGATAATATATAAACACAGAGGGTCTTGAAACTGGTAACATATTCAAACTCGCAAACTCGGTACTTGGTAGGAATGAGCGACTAATAGGCAGCATCACATAATATATTGCACGCCTTTGCTATGTGTTTTTTTTTTTTTTTTTGACAGAAACACAATATATCGTTTAATTTCTTGTAGACATTCATAACTAAAAATAATAAACACATAGGGTTAGTCCTTGAAACTGGTATCACATTCACACTTGGTACTTGGTAGGACTAATAGATAGGCAGCATCACAGAACAATATTGCATATGGTCACATTTGTTCATCATATCTTCAGATTTTTCCCAAGCCTCACTCATGATCAGCACTTCTAGAGTCTGGAGTTGCTTCCAGTGGCCCTGTAATTGGGTAGAGCGACTTGACCAGATTCTATATGCATGAGATCCTGCACCAGAATCTCATAGTGCCTCTTGACTTCCTCGGCTGATTTTCCACCCACAGCCTTGGCCAAATTGTGCCACCGGTCCTGTGTGTCCTTATCGTACACAGCCAGGGCATTCTCAAATAGCTTGTTCTGCTTCAGCGTCCAGGAGGAGTTGGAATTCCGCGACGAAGTCAGGGATGCCATTACTCGATTAGGCGAAGAAATGAGCCAAAAATAATTAGAGAAGCTGGGATAATGCTTGAGGAGTTTGAGAGTAGGAAGGTGCAAGAATGCAGAGAAGGGCTCTGGCTTGAGTCAATGAATATTTAGAAGACTGAAGTCGAGGGGAGATAATGGTATGTGAAAAAGGTTGCCATGCTCTCCTTATAAGCAGGAGAAAAATGGCTGCTTTAACTTTGTGTTGCTTTCAGACTACTCTAGTTTGTATTACTAACATATCATGCATGACGCATGAGTACGTTGCTTATTTTGTTTTTTTGTTTTTGTTTATCAAAGATGCGTTTCATTGAATAAGGATCGAACCAACAACGATACAATGAGAATAGATATCTAGCAAGTGACCTCGTCTTCGTGGCCGACACGATCGCCTCCCTTGGCCGTGTCGATCAGCATCTCCAGATTTGGAGGAATAGGCTCCCATTTCCTCCCCTGTAATTAAAGTTCGATAGTGGTGTTGTTAGATGTTTTTCATTGCAATTTTTCTTTTTCTTCTACCAAAAAAAAAAACCTTTTCCCAAAAGAACTCGGAAACATCGAGCACCACACTCACAACAAATTAATTATGATTATTATCCATCTCAATACATCAATGAAGCTATGTATTATCCATCTGGCTAATGGATGTGTAACTTTATTACAAGGGTCCTTGACCAAAAGTCCCAAAATGAGCAAAAATTATCCCACTTACCCCAACAACAGATTTTTATTCCCACTAACCTAATTTAAAGAGAAATGACTATTCTGCCCTCAATCTAATTATTGAATTACATTTTATGCCTCTCCCTCCTCTTCTCTTTCTTCCCCGATCTCTGCCTCAGATCTCTCTCTCTCTTCTGTCTCTTTCCCCGATCTCCACCTCCGGTCTTTCTCTCTCTCTGATCTCTAACTCCGGCGCGGCGTCAAAACAGGATTTAGGTCGAGGAGATGAGCAGGACCGGTCCACGTCGTCGGAAGTCCGGTGGTGGACTAGTGGTTGTCGTCGAAACACGGGCAGAAGCACAACATCTCTCACCGGAAGATTCCGATTCCGGTTTCAGATGGTTTCGCCTTCGACATCCAAAAATCGAAAACGGCGCCGCCTCGAATCGACTGACATCATCAACGTCGATTATCCTCCAGTGCTCGACGCAGGTTGTGGCAGAGAAGAAAGATGATTGGGTGCCCAAAGCATCTTCCTCGAGCATTCCTTCGTCTGAAACTCCTTCAGAGTCGCCGACGATGTTCTCATCGAGCAGTAGCCCACCAAGTCCGACGCCGGCAGGTTTGTCGCCTGAGGGTGCTCTGGTCTTGGGTGCCCAAATCATTTTTTTTTTTTTGTAAACTGTGGGAAGAAATCCTAGAAGGAAAGGAAAAAAAAAAGAAAAAAAAGTTGTATTGGGGGCAAATCAAAATGGTGCTACTTCTGTTTTGCAACAGAATGCTCGAAAGGAAAGAAAACAGGAAAAATAATATTCTATTGCTCCCCAATAGACGTCTATTGGGGAGCAATAGACATTTGAATTAATGTAATCTACTCATTTTTTTGCTTAATCAAAGTTTTATTTATCTAATTTTAGGAATATTACTCATTCTGGCTATCGAAAGTTCTATTGGGGGGCAATAGACGGCTATTGGGGGGCAATAGACGTTTTGAATTGATGTAATCTCCTTGTTTTTTTTCTGTAATCAAAGTTTTATTTGTCTAAATTTAGGGAGATTAGTTCCCATTCTAGCAATTGAAAGTCCTATTGGGGGGCAATACATGGTTGATAGTCGTCTATTGGGGGGCAATACATGGATGATAGTCGTCTATTGGAGGGTAATAGACGTCTATTAGGGGGCAATAGAGGTTTATTGCCCATCTACTAGGGGGCAATAGATGTCTATTGGGGGCAAAAAAACTTTCCGGTGAGATTTTCAGCAAATTCCAGTGGGCGGCAGTACGTGACCGGAATCTTGCGACCGGTGACGGGATCCGGCGAAGTCTCCCATGGTTTCTCTCTCTTCTATTTTCTCTCTCTCTCTCTCTCTAAGTAACAAAGGGGTGAGGGTAAAATGGTATTAAAAAAAATAAAAAAAAAAAATCTTAATGGGGTATTAGGGAAGACTCTCTTGGAGTGTATTGGGTAAGAGAGAATTAAAAAAACTTAATGGGGTAAGTGGGAAAAAAAATCCCTAGAAATGGGGTAAATGGACAAAATCCCTTATTACAATTCCCCCCTATCTACACTGATTGAGTTAGGCCTCATCAACGCCCGGCTCATTCGTAGCGGGCTTGGAGCGGGCCAGACTTTATTGTAAATCGCAAGATCCAAGCCCGTCCATATAAAGTGGGCCTCATGGGCTTTTTCGGGCCGACCCTTGCAGGTTTTTTCCAGCCAAGCCTTGTGGGCTTTATTTAAAAATAAATTTTTTAAGATATTAATTTTTTATAAACCTATATTTATATATCATACACTCCAAAGAGTAACCTTTATAAATTCAAAGAAAATCGAAAAACCGACCGTTGGATGTGATTATTACAATAAATTATGAGTGTGGTAAACAATTTAGCCAATTTCACCATATTTTTTAATCTGATCGAATTGGTCAACCGTCATCACTTGTATGTCTTCTTGGTTGACCGATGGTGTGACGACTGTGAAACGTGCTTTTTTTTCACATCACATTTGTAAATATTTCATCGATGGATGTGTGTGGACATAAGATAAAAATTTCAGTTTTAATTATAAAGACGTTGACTTATACAAATTTGCTTTCTAAAGTTGTATGACTTATACATTGCATTTAAATTGTTGAGATTCATTCAAAAGCAACCATGAAGTGGAAAATGAATTTGGAGAAACCAACCGCTCGATGGAGAGATTGTAATGTTTTATGGTGGTTGTAAAAAATCTAGCCAATTTGGTTCTTGTTTCGAATTCGATCAACTAGGTCAAACTTATTTACTTTTATAAACCTATACTTATATATCATACACTCTAAATGACAACCTCTATCAATTCAAAGAAAATAGGAAAACCGACCGTTGGATGAGATTATTACAATAAATTATGAGTGTGGTAAAAAATTTAACTAATTTCACCATATTTTCGAATTAATGGATTCACTTGATCTACGGGCTAAATAATGAGGCCTAGATTGAGTTGGCCCAATCATCGAGTTCCTCAGGTGACAAGTATTTCAAAAGATCTATAAAATGAAAGGAAATAAAAAAGATCACGAGTCGGGTCGGTTCGCAGTGACCCGACAAACAATATAACAACCCCGCGAAACCGATTAACAGAACAGTAACCCCTCCGCTCTCAGAGAGAGAGAGAGAGAGAGAGAGCTTGACTCCCAAATTTCAAAGAAGAACCCCCCAAAAAACCCTAAACCCCCAATTCTCCATCTGGAAAAAAACCAATTCCTCTGTAAAATGGAAAAGCACGAGCATCAGAATCCATCGAAGTCAGTGAACGACGCAGTGTACAAGCTCCAGCTGGCACTCCTCGACGGCGTCAAAACCCTAGACCACCTCTACTTAGCCGGCTCCATAATCTCCCGCTCCGACTACAACGACGTCGTTACGGAGCGATCCATCGCCGACCTATGCGGCTACCCTCTCTGCTCCAACGCCCTACCTTCCGAAGCTTCCCGTTCCCGCAAGGGTCACTATCGCATTTCGCTCAAGGAGCACAAGGTGTACGATCTCCGAGAGACGAAGCTCTACTGCTCCTCCAAGTGCGTGATCGATAGCAAGGCGTTTGCTCTGAGCTTGAGCGAGGAGAGGTGTGATATCTTGGATTTCGGAAAGGTCGAGAGGGTTTTGGGGCAATTTGGGGAAAAAGATGAACAAGGCAAGAAGGAGATTGGGGATTTGGGGATTTCTAAGTTGAAGATTGAAGAAAAGAGTGAGACTTATAGTGGGAAATTGGAGGACTGGGTTGGCCCTTCCAATGCCATTGAAGGATATGTTCCCAAAAAAGATAGGGCTTCCAAGCCGTTGGGTTCGAAGAAGATCAAACAAGGTATGGGCTTGAAATTCTGCTACTATGTTAATATTTTGAATTGTATGCATGTTGAGTTCTAGTCTAATGCATTGTGAGGTTGCTAGGATTTTGTTTGTTCTTATTGTTTTCTGTCATTGTTCCTGAAAGTGAGTAAGGATGCATGTTACAGGGTCCAAAGGGAAAGATACGAAGCCGAGTGGTGGTGGGAAACAATTAATTTTGAATGATATGGACTTCATGAGTACACTATTAGCTTGTGATGAATATAGTGTGTCCAAAATGCCACCAACTGTAGCGGGGAATAGTGTTGATACTACGTTAAAGGAACCAAAAGGAAAAGTTGGCGGCAAAGATTCAGAGAGCGGATTTAGTTTGTTGGAAACCTCGGCTGCTCCTAATAAGAGTGAAGTGGGTGTGATGGATGTTGGGGATTTAGGTATGTCTAGGTTGAAGATTGAAGAGAAAGTGGAATCCTTTGTTGGTAAGGCAGAGAAATCGAGTGAGGCTAGACTGAGGTCTTCTCTCAAACATTCAGGGACAAAGAAACTTAGTCGCTCTGTTACTTGGGCTGACGAAAAGATTGATAGTACCGGGAGGAGAAATCTTTGTGAGGTGAGAGACATGGAAGATGGAATTGAAAATCCTGGTGCATTTGGCAGCTTGCACAAACCTTCTACATCAAATGAAGCTGGTTCCTCTTTTAATTGGGTTGATAAGACGATTGATAGTACTAAGAGTGAAAATATTTGTGAGGTTAGAGAAATGCAAGATGCAAAAGATGTTCCTGAGGTATTAGGCAGTTCAGTCCTGCAAGACAATGAATGGTTTGAGTCAGCAGAAGCCTGTGCATCAGCATTGAGTCAGGCAGCCAGCGCTGTTGCAACTGGAGAATCTGATACTAATGATGCTGGTATGTCATCTTATGGATTAAGTCTTTGTTATAGGTGAAATTCATTTTTAGCTTCATGAGTTAGTTTTAATACGTTAAGTGCTTCTTTTTATGTCCTCTCAACTCCCAGTGTCAAAAGCCGGGATTATTATATTGCCACATTCAGATGGTGTGGATGAAGAAGAGTCCATAGTGGATGATGTGTATGAAGAAGATTCCATAGAGGATAGTGTGGATGAAGAAGAGTCTACAGAGGATGTTGACATGCTTGAACCAGAGCATGCTGTTTCAAAGTGGCCAGGAAAGCCCGAAAGTTCACAGTTTGATTTATTTAACCCTGAGGATTCTTGGTTTGATGCTCCACCAGATGGTTTCAATTTAACTGTAAGAGTTATTTTTGTTTTTGGGAGGCGCACGGGAGGTTAAATTTGGTACTGTTCTCATGTTATTTCTCTTTTGGAGATTTATACTAATAATATGCAATCTTTTATGTATTCCAGTTATCTCCTTTTGCAACAATGTGGAATGCACTCTTTACATGGATAACATCATCTACATTGGCTTATATATATGGAAAGGATGACAGTTCCCATGAAGAGTTTCTCTATGTCAATGGGAGAAGTTATCCCCATAAGATTGTGTTGGCAGATGGTCGGTCTTCAGAAATCAAGCTAACTGTGGGTGAATCTCTCTCTCGGGCTCTACCAGAAGTTGTTGCTGAACTAGGGCTACCAGTATCCAGTTTAGAGAAAGGAATGGTATGGATTTTGAAACTTCGAAAATCAAATGAAGGGTCATATATCAATTTATGATGACGTGCTGATAGTTGTGTTTAGTGCTCCTTTTTATAACCTGTAGTTGAAACATGTATGTGTTAAAATCATAACATCTTCTAAGTAGAACTTCTGGTCACTTCCCCATATTAAAGCTGTTCATCACGGTATTTCTTATCTTGAAAGTAAGGGAAGTATCTATTCTGTAATTGTGGGATAATGTGAAGGCTTAATGAGAATAAACAGAAGTAATAAAAGGCTTTAAGGACTTTTACCTTTGGGCTGAGGACATTGCATTTTCTCTAGGTGCTTGTCATCAAGCGTTTCGGTTAAGTTGAGTGCTTTGATATTAGATTGGTACATTTAAATTCTTGGGGGGAATGTCTTCTCAAAAAAGTTCTGGAGGGAAGTGCAAGCAGGTTTCCACACTGTTCCAGTTCTAGATGAAGCTTACCTGCATTTAATTCCTTCTTTTTACATGGATGCTTTCAAACGGTTATTATCAACGATAAAAATTCCATATCTAGTCTCAATTGCATTAAGTGGAGTGGAGACTAGATTCTAATCTTATCCAGGGGTATGTTTGTCAACCATAAGAATTCCATATCTAGTCTCAATTGCATTCAGTGGAGTGGAGACTACATTGTAATCCAATTCAGGGGTACGTTTGTCAGAAGTCAAAAACAATAGTTAGGAGATTACTCATATGATGTGAAGTAACAAGACTACATTGTAATCTTATCCAGGGGTACGTTTGTCAGAAGTCAAAACAATAGTTAGGAGATTACTCATATGATGTGAAATAACCAAGAGTGGGAAATATATTTCACCTTTCTGGTTTCTAGGAAAAAAATTTGCATAGTTTTGTGTACTACCATGTGCTGTGACACTATTGTTATGACATTTGTTTTTGTTCTTGGTACTTGGCTTCTATGTCCTTGGCATGACCTTTTATCCATGTTCATTTATCAGAGAGCCTTGTTTACCTCAATAAATCTTATTTATGGTTTTATGTCCCTCGTAAGCATATTTAAGTGGACAATCTATTGTTTGCTCACTGCCACTTTGAAATTTCTGTACAGGGCTTCATGTTGAATACAATGTCCTTTATTGAGGCGCTACCGGCATTCAGAATGAAACAGTGGCAAGTGATTGCTCTTCTTTTCATTGAGGGCCTCTCTGTTTGTAGGATCCCGGCACTTACTTCTCGCATGACAAATAGAAGGGTACTGATTCAGAAGGTAGGCAACTTTCCTACGCTGTTGCATTGTGCTATTTATTTCACATACAATGAGAAGAAAGATGAGAATTGAAAGCTCTTCAGATAAATGTGTCTCAGAATATAAAAGATATGTTCAACAATTAACGTCGTAATGGTGGATCTTAATTCTTGTATAAAACAAAAGTGTTAAGCTGTACTTATGGTTTTGGTATTGACTAAATAGGTGCTGGATGGTGCCCGTATAAGTGTAGAAGAGTACGAGATTATGAAGGATTTCCTAATACCGCTTGGCCGAGCGCCTCAATTCTCATCCCAGAGTGGTGCTTAATGACAAGGAATACTAAATGCTGACTTCAAACCCTGTCAACAATTGTGCCTGGACGTCATATGTGATTACAGTCACTGTCTTGAAAATTTGTAGATCTGATTTCTAGAATCAGCTTCAATTAAGCAAATCTTCAATTTTAGCAAATCATAGACTTGGAATTGTTGAGTGTTGACCGTGAAAGTAGTAGTTGGGCACCTTGTTTATGAAATCTGAGAGGAACAAAGTCATCCCTGCCTCTGGTTTGTAATCAAACCGAATGACTTGAAGTTGCGAGGTTCATTGTACATGTTTTCTGAGTACTTGTACAAACAGAATGTGTTTAAGATGGACTTTCTATCTCATCGGATTCATGAATGTATATACTCGTAGAAAATGATTTTGCGTTTGTTTTGAATGAAAATTCTTCTATGCACCAGCCACCAAGTGACTCAATGCCTAGTATGCTATTTCAGCTGCTAATATCTGTGGTTAATTTTTTCTTTAATAATAAAAATGTGCATTTCGTGTTATTCAGCCCATCTGTTTCTAATATGATATCAAATGACTAAAATAGTTGAAGTATTAGGAGGAGGGGGATAAGGATTAGCTATTAAGGAGTAAATAATACTCTGACAGCTGGGGCTTAGCATAAAATCATCTTAATATTGTTGATTAGGTTTGACCCATATGAGGCATGAACAAGAGTCTTTGATTCAGACACGTTTGGTGGTCCGAGAGTGGAAAAACTTCACTTCTTGCTGTCTCCTGTCATTTTCACGGGATGGGCTTGGGCCTAATCTTTACCGGCAAAAGGCGCTGTGTAACTACAGGCATATTCGAATCTTTGGCACTTTCAATCTGGGCGCTCCCTCCCTCTTTTTTTTGACAACAGCTAGGGGGCAACCTTTACCCGGCAGTAATTAGCAATTAGGTGAAATTTCGGTTTCATGTTTTCCCTTTTTCTTGAGTAAAAGTTGGCTCAAGTTGAACAACCAACAGGTGGGAACCGGTATTTTTCCCAAGAATTATGATTCTTAGTTTCTTACTTAACAACCCTTTTTGTTTTGTTGGATATCTGATTTGTCTTACAAAAAATTAGTCCAGTTGGAATAAGAATGGTTAAAATAATATGTACAGAACAAATACAATCATAATTTGTTTTATTATTGATAATGTATGTATTTATTTCTAATTTGAGTAATTTCCGGACAAGTCTTTTGTATTTTGTTTTGTTTTGTTGCATTTGTATTTTTTTTATAGCAAAAATTAGTTTAATTTGTTAAACTAATAAGTAGAGAAGTGGAGAACAATAAATACGACTATAATTTAACTTGTTCCCGATAGTCTTATATTTTTAATTAATCTATGTAAAATATTAGTTTGATTTGACTTCCTCTTTTGTTGAGTTTTTTTTTTTAATCCAAACGCATACTTCATCAAACTAATAAAGCATAACTAAGACAACATCAAACAAAGCATACCACACAATACCATTCACCAAAAGACAATAGTAGCTCATGTATAATATTTTTTTCAATTGATAGCTCATGTTTAATATTGTATGTACATGAAGAAATTAGACTTTCCTAAGAAAATGTGGGGTGCCCAATAACAAAAGGCGCCAAAATCAAATCACTTTAAACAAATTTGTACTTGCCCCGCTTTTTAAAGCTCAAAGAGAAAAGAGGAGCTAAAGGTAAGTTTGAATGGTCAACAAAGCAAGCCAACAAACACAAAAACCAAAAGTACTTCTCTCAACAACATAAAATAAAAAACAAAATTACCAAATATATATATATTTTTTTTCCAATAACTTTGAAAAATAAGAGCTCTAATAATATGGGGGAGGTTGGGTTGGGTTTTCTTCCTTGACTGTCCCCCAGCGCATCAAAGGCAAAGCATCACCACACAAAAAAAGCAAAACTAAACAAAAACACACAAACACCCAAATCCTAAAGAGGAAACACGCCTAGATCCTCTCCTTCTCTGATCATGGATCTGAACCTCTGATTCCCCAATACGCCGTCGTTTCTTCTCATGATCCCTCCCTGATCTTCCCCAAATTTCAGCTTCTTCGGTAAAAAATTTCCTTCCTTTCTTTGTAAAGCTTGTTTCTTTTTTTAATTTCAAGCCTTTTCTGTGATGGGTATGTGTTCGTTTTCCTCTTGGGTGTGTGGATCGGCTTGTTTTGGTATTTGGGTCTTGAGTCTCTGACCCTCTTTTTTTTTTAATTTTTTTTTTCTTTCTATATTTATTTTTGGGGAGAGAAAGATTGGACATTTCTGGGAGGTGTTTGATTTTGCAGCTATTTTTGCTTGGGGTGAATTTTGGGTTGGATTTTTGGGTGTTTATTGTTGGATCTCTGTGTTAGTGTGTTTGTGGTATATATAGGAATGTCAAAGACTGGCCTTTTATGGCTTCCATCTCAATTTGGGGTTCATTTATGACCATCTTTTTGTGTTCACATGAAAATTCCCTAGTGGGTTTAGTCTACAATTATGATTTCTACATGAGTAAATTTGTTTATTTTTCTAGTGAAGTGTTCACCTTGGTTTTGAGCTTGAACTGAGTTGATTTCTCAGAAAGTTTTCCTTTTTGCTTTTTAATTTTATTTTATAAAGCTTGAGAAAGCTTTAATTTTGGGTTTTAGAAAATGGGTGTAGAGATTGCGTTCAGATTGTACATGTGGCAATTTCGTAGTGGAGATGTTAATTATCATTGGTTAATTGCTTTCAGTAGGTTGATGGTTGGTTTATCAAGGGGAAAACAAGAGAGAGTGGAACTATTTTGGTAAGAATGGCTTCTGTGGGTGTGGCGCCTACATCAGGTTTGAGAGAACCAAGTGGTCATGCTGTTGGTGTGGATAAGTTGCCCGAGGAGATGAATGACATGAAAATTAGGGATGACAAAGTATGTGAGCCTTTCGTCAAGTGTTTTCCTGTTCTCTTATCGTGGTTTTGCCCTCGCATTTGTTTATTTAGGTTATTGAACTTTTGCGAGTGGATAACATTTGGCTGCCTCACTTATGCAGGAAATGGAAGCTACTGTTACAGTTGTTGATGGTAATGGAACCGAGACGGGCCATATAATTGTGACAACAATTGGTGGTAGAAATGGTCAGCCAAAGCAGGTAGAATATCATTTGCACTTTAGTCTCCAAATGATGCGAATGACTAATGTTGTTCTCTCCCAGCGTTTCTTGTTGCAAGTCTCCTCTAATGGAATGTTTTGTCTTTTGTCATTTAGACAATTAGCTACATGGCTGAGCGTGTTGTCGGGCATGGATCATTTGGAGTTGTGTTCCAAGTAAGAATCTAGTCTTTTGCTGTACAACCCACTGTTTGAATATAGGACCCTTACGGTCATTAGCAATTTCCATGCTGATTGCTGATTCTTCATGTAGGCAAAGTGCTTAGAGACTGGTGAAACTGTTGCTATAAAGAAGGTTCTGCAAGACAAGAGGTACAAAAACCGTGAGCTGCAAACCATGCGTCTGCTTGACCACCCAAATGTTGTATCTTTGAAGCATTGCTTCTTTTCAACAACTGAAAAGGATGAACTTTATCTCAACCTGGTACTTGAGTATGTTCCTGAAACAGTTCATCGTGTGATTAAACACTACAACAAGTTGAACCAACGGATGCCCCTCATATATGTTAAGCTCTACACGTACCAGGTATAGTAAAGTTCCTGTGGTTGCAAAATGAACAATCTTTCATCTTTAGAAACTCCTCAGTTGAGAGCATGTTGCATAATTTTAGATATTAGAATTGAAACTGTATCTCAAGTCCAAAGCTTAGGTTAATTGAGTCTCAGAATTGTAAGTCAAGTTTTTGTAACTGTTCGTAAGGGTTTATGTCCTGAATTGTGGGGATTCCTCATTTTTTGATCATATTTGGCAGATCTTCAGGGCATTATCCTACATTCACCGCTGCATTGGTGTGTGTCATCGGGACATTAAGCCTCAAAACCTTCTGGTATGTACTTTAATACTCTTAGATCTGTATGCCTATTGAGATTTTCTTTAAAGGGAAAGCCTGGTGTGTGTGTGTGTGTGTGTGGCATGTATGTGGAGTTAATTATGTGGTGAATAGGACAGAAAGTGCTAGTTAAATGTAAGTTCATTGTTTCATCTTTTGTGCAGGTGAATCCACATACCCACCAAGTAAAGTTGTGTGACTTTGGAAGTGCAAAAGTTTTGGTATGCTTTATTAATCTTAGTGTCTTGTTCATTTTTGCGTCTTTGTGTTGTCGTGCAATTGTATTCATCTTGGCATTTTGTCGAGCAGGTAAAAGGAGAGCCAAATATATCTTACATCTGCTCTAGATATTATAGAGCACCAGAACTCATATTTGGAGCAACTGAGTATACTACAGCTATTGACGTCTGGTCTGTTGGATGTGTTCTCGCTGAGCTATTGCTTGGACAGGTTGGTGTTTTTTGGTGTTGCATTTTCTGAAGTATTTGTTTAGTACAAAACTAATAGAAGGAAATGTTCTATTTCATCAGCCGTTGTTTCCCGGTGAGAGTGGAGTCGACCAGCTTGTTGAGATTATTAAGGTAATTTTAAATCTCTTACCATTTAAGTATTTGTTACATCCCAGTGTAACTTAGATTGCAGTTAATAGGGATAAGAGGATTGCGTTTGACATGCATTACTATTTTAAATAACATTTTCTAAAGTTAGATTTCATCTTATGTTAAATTATGAGGCTTAAACTGTAGCGTTTGAGGCAAATTAGGGCAAAGCTGTAAAATGACAATATGGATCTAGATATCTGTTAAAATTACACTTTTTGGATACCCTGATTGCTGAAAATAGTGAAAAAAGAAAATTATTCTTGGTGATCATCAATGAAGGAGGGATCTGTCTGAAAGTTTGAGAGAGCAGCCTACAAAACATGTATTCTGCTTCACTGAGAGCAGAACAACAGTTTTTGTGATGGATATTTTGTCAGTAGCCTAGAACGGTAGAACCGATTGTTTTGTGGTTGGATAATTAATGATCTAAAATTATATTATGTGGATGTTTAGTTGTATATTTGGCTGGGAAATGACCCAGTGTGCCTAGTATTGCCTTCCTTGTAGATTCAGAGTCAGGGAGGGTGGTGCTGTCAATTTCATTTGTATCTTTGTTATTCTTGTGCAACGATGTGAACTCAGACCTTCCATCATGGTGTTGATTCATTTCTTGCTTTATCTCTAAATAGGTATTGGGCACTCCAACAAGGGAGGAAATCAAATGCATGAACCCTAACTATACGGAGTTCAAATTCCCTCAAATTAAAGCTCACCCATGGCACAAGGTATTGGGAAGGAAGATTTTCTTTTTTATTTGTTTATTTATTATTTTTACACTAGACAACATATTTATATCTGTTATTTCCTTAGATTTTCCACAAGCGTATGCCTCCAGAAGCTGTTGACCTGGTTTCAAGACTATTGCAATACTCTCCTAACTTGCGGTGCACAGCTGTGAGTATATGAGGTTTTTTTTATTTGTTCTTCTTAAACTGGTAAGCATTGTATATCTCAATTACATTTATGTATCTCATGCAGCTGGATGCCTTGACCCATCCCTTTTTCGATGAACTTCGTGACTTGAACACCCGCCTGCCAAATGGACGTTTCCTTCCACCTTTGTTCAACTTTAAATCTCATGGTATGATGCTGGTCTTGACATAGTACTTTGTATGATGCTTGAAAGAAGAGAAATTTTTTAATAACAAACTAACTCTCATTTTTACTTCCATTAGAATTGAAGGGTGTCCCTGCTGAGATTTTGATGAAATTGGTCCCAGAGCATGCAAGAAAGCAAGTCCCATTCTTTGCGTCTGACTAGTGTGAAATGTAAGAAACCGCAAGCTTGGTCCGAGATATGAAAGCTATGTGTTCTCTTCGCCTGCTACCTATTTCCATTTTATTTAATGCGTCTATGTATGACCTTGTTATGTAAAAGCAGATTTAGATGTATTCTATTTAATCTTGTCTTGTCCAGACCTCAACGGGTATTATTAGTACCTTCTCCCAGTATCCTCAAGATTGTAACATCCCGTAGAAGACAAATATCAGCACTCTCTATATGTTTATCTGTATCGGTGTTTCTAGAAAAGACAGATGGATGTCCTAGTGTTCCTTTGTATTGCAATGTATTGAGGTCAGTTTGGCAGAAAAGTTTATTGAAAGGCAGCGTTGCGCCAATGATAGAACGAAGCCTGCTATGCTTTACTCATTGTGCAGATCATGAAACTGTTGTAGATATACTAGTGGCAAAATGACTGGCAAAATAATATTACTACCACCAATGCTTTGGACAACCATTCCAAGTTCCATTCCCCTTTCCGTTGAAAGCTTCAAGTTCTGATCTCCTGTTATCTAGTCCGATTAGGTTAGATCAATGTATCCGGTGCATTACAAAAACTGTATTCTCAGATCGGAATTGAAAATGGGAAGTTTCTCTATCTCCGTAAGGTCCCAATTCTGGACTTTCCCCCAAATTTTATTTTTAAGGAAAATTTCGCAAACAGTACACTAAGTAAAGGCTACTAATAATTCTTATACACAAAGTTTCAAACCAAACATTTCGGTACACGAAATCTGAAACTCGACCCACTATCAGTACACGACGTTAATTTTTGACACTAAAATGTCCATTATTCCCTCAGTTTTTTTTTTTTTTAATAATTTTTTTTTCCTTCGTTTATAAATGACTCTAGTCATTTTTTTTCTGTTATGTGACGTGAGGAAGGCGGCGTTGGAAGCGAGGGAGTGAGCCCGGAAGAAGGAAGAAGAAACGAAGGGAAAAAAAATAACAGAAAAAAAAATTATTAAAAAAAAAAACTGAGGGCATAATAGACATTTTGGTGTCAAAAATTGACATCGTGTACTGATAGTGGGTCGAGTTTCAGATTTCGTGTACCGAAATGTTTGGTTTGAAACTTTGTGTATAAGAATTATTAGTGGCATTTACTTGGTGTACTGTTTGCGAAATTTACCCTTATTTTTAATGTAAAGATATATATTGACACTACTTGGTTTTGCATGAACAATTAAATGGTTCGTTTACGGTGATATATCAAGTATATTAGTTCGATCTAGAATAGTCTAATTTGAGATTAAATCAAGTTAGTTTAATTTGAAATCAGTCTACCTTATCAAATCTAATTTTCTGGCACTAAATATAGATACAAACAGTTGGACGAAGCAAAGAATTGAATTTTTATAAATGCCCGAACTCTATAAATTGACCAACTGAGACGCTCGAGAGAGAGAGAGAGAGAGTTGCAATGCCGTTGGGGAAGTACGACTGCGAATACTGCGACAAGCAATTCCAAGACACTCCATACGGTCGGAGACGCCATCTTCAGAGCCTCCAACACCTCCGAGCCAAAGCTCAATGGTACGACTCTTTCAAAGGTACATGTACCCACCATCTTCTTCTGGCTTCTTTCAGCTACCAAACTTTTCTCTGTATAACCAGCAGACTCCGTTTTTGTTTGATTGCAGATCCTAATGATGCTTATGCACAAAGCTTGGGAAGAGGGGTCTGCAACCGCTTTATCAAAACGGTAATTGCACTTTCTTTGATTACCCAAGTGTTATTATTGCTTGCTGAATAATGGGTTGGAGCCAAAATTTGTTCTTTCTTTGATAGCGCAAGTAATCGCACATTTAAGTATTGGGTTGGAGACAGAGTTTGCTTTCATATTTGGGTTACAGTTAATCTTGGATTTGGATTTTTATAGGGGTTTTGCCAATATGGGGATGCTTGTAAGTATTTTCACCCCAAGAACAATCAGCAGAATACAATGACTCAAGGGGCATCAGGTAAATGTATCTGAAATAATATGCCTGTGTTGTCGTTTAATCATGGCATTCTCTATCTAACTTTAGTTGGAGAAGTAATTAAATATGTTTATGATAGGTGTAACTGATAATAGTCAGTCTTCAACTTTTCAAGGGAATCAAACGGCTGCAGGCTGCTCTTTGCCAGGTAAATTATGTGTTGCTTAGACTTCATTGCTGTCTTCCCTTTTCGTTTGCAATAGACTTCAGTTCTGCTTTTGAACAGTTGTAGTTTGATCTGTACACTAGTTGTTTCTACGTCAATCTTGCTGCTAAGTTGTTCTCATGTTGCTTGGCAGATGTGGTGGTTAGAGATAACATGGGAATGTCATGGGGAAATCTACCTCCATCGCTAATGCCTCCTCCGGAGGGTGGATATCCTCCGCTTCCTTTTGTGGACTGGGGATGAGTCCTCTGTGTCTTTCATCCACCATTTAGGTAGTGCTGTACCCATACAGGTTACTAGCTTAGCTGCACAATGAAACATGGATGTCTCTCAGCAAAATGATGTGATATGGAGATTGTCTTCAAGCCATGTAGGATTGTAGCTTTTGTTTTGTATCAATTCACAATTTCACAGAAACATGTTGTTCATGTCCTTCTTTGTTGAAGAGAATGTGTTGCACCTTCTACTATAAGCTGATATTATAACGAGGGTGCTTTGTCTATATTGTTCTCAACTGTTAGGCCTGGGCCTATGACTTTTCAAGACTTTTGCAGTGCCAAATAGTTTAAAGGAACAGCTTGAACATTCCTGAAAATATGAAATGTCTCTAGTTTTGTACAAATTTCTCCTATTAACATCCTTTCATTTCGGTCAATGACAGACAAATTGATATAAACCTGGCATAGTCCTCTGCTCTTTCCCCCTACCATGACAAAACCATGGCTATGCATTCGCACCGTATGATAATTGTATTGCTCATTTGCTTGTTCCCCTGAAGAAGGGGTCAAAATTTCGTTCAGAAAAGGTCTCATCTGGTTTGGGGAGAATAATCTAGCTCTAATGTTTGATTGCAAACTCAGGAGGAAAAAAAATTCTGTACGAGACATCCAGAAAGAAGGAAATTGAAACCTGCTAGGGTTGCTAAAATTTTACAATTTCTAGTATATTTCTCTTTCACAAAGTCGCTTTTGTAATGGAAGTTAACGTTGCAATAACTTGACGGATTGGAAAGAGACTGACAAAAATCTGTGATTGGAGATTGTAGATGTTTGATTTCTTCCTCAACAAGAATGCAAGTAGATTTACTATATATATAAGAGGGTACAAGAAGAAGGTTGCAGATCGACCATGGTGCCAAAATCTCAATCATCATTACATCACACAGTTATATCAAAAGGCTAATTTATAACTGGGGAACTATAACAGCATCAAGCTAATGAGGTACTACTGGACCAGTTTGGACTGCAGGCAAAGTACTCTCGGCACTGTGCTTTTAGAAATTCCATTGATGTTGTAGCATGATGCCTGTATCCCCTTATTACCAGGAACATTCGAGGTGATGTTGATGTGCTCCATTACAATGTTGCGACAACCCGAAAACTGATTGCAGTCTAATCTTATCGCCTCCTTTTTTGCTGAAGTGCCTTGGATATTCCTGTATCTCACATCACTCACCTTGACAGCTGAGGTCTACAACACATGCACCAATTATATATGTCAATTCACATCTTATATATATTTGTCAGGTATAACTGATTGCATCAACAATATTTAACTGCGTACCATCATATATACATCTTAATTGAAAGCAAAAATTACCTTGTTTTTACAATTGTGAGCTCCATTACAATAATATTGGTCGATGATAATTGGGTTTTTAGTGGCATGAAGTGTGATTTGTTCAAAGGTTATATTCTTGGCGTACCCAGATCCACCCTATAGAAAATAAGGATGGAAATTTAGAGAATTGATAAACTACAATCAGCTAAAATAGACGTATAGAGCTCTGTATTTTGCATCACCTGCCATGTCTTGATTCTTACTCCATTTTGAGTTCTACTGAAATTACAATTTTTCACAGATACATTTTCTACTGTTGCGTAAGCCCCATTTTCTCCCAAGCTTCCCACGCTGTTTCAAAATTGAAAGACAATTTAACAAAGTACATAGTTCAAATTAAACACCCTTTCAGTTAAGTGTATCAGCCATTGATGTTGGCAGCAAATCAACAATGATGCATACAACACACTTAATTAATTATGTGGTTAACTTGAACGTTTTAATTAGTGAAATTTTGGACAAACCTAATTCCATGGCCTGGGCCACATGCAATGTTGGTAATGTTGATATTAGAACATCCAGAATTGATAGCTATACAATCATCACCTGCGGTAAAGGAAAAGGTAATTGGTTGCCTGTTCAATAATATTAAAGACACTGAAAAACAAATGGATTGTCATCCAATTACCGGTTCCAATATAAGAGGCATGAATGTTGACATGATTTGAGTTTGAGATGTCAATTCCATCGGTGTTTGGACTCTCTTCAGGTGCAGTTATAGTGAGATTGGCGACATATACATATCTGCAGTTGCTTATACTAATATGACCTTTCGGACTATTTACATGAGTAAGTCCAGTTAGTAGAAGATTATGACATCCATGGAAGTGTAGAGCCTTTGGTCGTTGACACTTCTTCTTGTCATCTATGTGGAGCTTTTGTTCGTTAGCGTTGCTCCACCAAGATGAACCCTGGCCGTCGATTATTCCTGAACCGCCATTCATTCTGAGGTTTGCCACATATGAAAAGGAAAGCCAGTAATTTGATTCACACTGTTTCCAAGCATCCGGTGTTTTGGGTGCCACCACCTTCCCCAACACCTGCCAAAAACAACAGGAACCAATTAACCAGGACTCCAAGAGGTTAATGATGACGAAATACTATTAACTACGTACACCTCACCAAGATTTGTTTCATTGGAGTTGTGTACATGCTGCAAACCAATGTCTTTGCGAATGTAATACGTTCTTACCTGAACATGAACACTTTTTGATTTGCATGGACCTTTAAATTTCGTAGGCTGCAATAAGAATGTTTTCCCCGCCGGTATCTGTCATAAGTTTCAGATGCTCCACATAAATCTTCCCACGCTCTTACAAAAGCCTATGTTTATGCACAAAGTAAAAGATACCTTATAAACCACTATACATTAATATGCACAGTCTAAATTGACAATGTGGAATATTAGCAATATGATGACGACTGTGATATCCGAGAGACACATGCACACAAACATATATATGAATGGGAAAACCAAAGGAAGAAAGAAAACTTACTTTTGAATCATCAGCGTTTCCATCTCCAACAGCACCATAACTAAGAACATCATATGTTTTTTTCCATATACAATGTCGCTTAAATGAGATGAAGATATGCAAAATATCAAAAAGCTCACAAGTATGTACTGCATTTTTGTTGATATATATAGGAAGAAGTAGTAATCTACTAATCTTCAATCAATGGTCAAGAAGAATTTTATGGATATGATCGATTCTAGCTAGCTAGGTATGTAGAAGAAGCAGAGCAGCAGAGCGATATATATAAGAATGGAGGAGCGAGGTTTTTTTTTTTTTTTTTTTTTTTTCCAACAAATTAATCTTATACATCTTCTTAAAGTAGAATATCTAATATGCTACATGCATTTTACAAGTATGTCTTTTTTGACGTTCTTGTATCTTGATTAATTTCATGTATAGCAATCTTTTTGGTCAACTGAACTAGTATATGGCTTAATACACTGAATCCAAGTACTTGCTAATTATCTAGGAAGAGATCGTCTAGTATAGGTACCCGGTTCTTCAAAATTCAAATTAAATCATGAAAAAAAAGAGAGAAAGTTGTTGTTCCGTGCCACAATTTATATTTTGAGAAGTAATACGTACATTAATTTCTTGGCGAAATGGTACAATAGAACTAACTCAATTTCATTAGTCCAATTAGATATCAGAAGAGATCGATCAAATACTTGCATACAAATTCCATATTATTAATATTGACATTATATGCATGCATGCTACTTTTACTACAAAGAAGAAACGGAACAAACCCTTACGAATCCCATATTATTGAATATTTGACCATATATGCATGTCATGTTTACTCCAAGAAAAAAAAAAAAACTCTAGGACGACATTAGTTTAGCAACGTGTGCACTGAAAGTATGTCGTCAAAAAGTGTACAAGGCAACGTGCACAGGGATTCGTTGTTAAAAGAAAGTTATTCAACAGAGACCGCCTTCATTTGCATGTGGTGAATTAGGTTTTTCTACAACATGCATCGATTCATCGAATAATAGTTGAATTCTAAGCACGTTGATGAACTCTTGGTCCAAAAGGAAAAGGAAAAATACAAAGTTTTTTTCTTTTGAAATTGTCGCCAAGTTTGGCGCACAGCCTTGTAGTGCCGATCAATGAGATAGCAAACACGTTAAAGAAAACGCCGACTCAATCTAGTCTCTCCGACTCTCCTCTTTCCGCTAATCCCTGCTTTTAGCTTCTGAGCCTCTCACAGCCTCAACCTCTTTCCCCTGATCTGATCTGACCTCCCACCCCTTTCTGAAGCCCTAAATGTTTCGGGTGGAGAGAGTCTGCCGGAGGCAGCGATCGATGAAAGGGATGAAAATTGAAGGACCGAGCAGATCTTCGTTTCTCTAGTCATATGAGTCAATAACATCAAACCCGGACAGCCACGTGTACCATGGTCCGAGACCATTTTATAATTTTTTGGTAATGTAAGGAAAGTTATCGGGAAAGTGTTTCATTTTCTTTTGCATCCCAGTCACAAGAAATGAATGAGTTCACTTTCCTAAGACTCTAATTCCATGGACCAAACGAAGCCTATATGGTAATGCACGGATCCTGTCTTTAACCCTTGACGACGAGGGCGACACTTTAAATGGTTCTCTTTTTCCTTTTTGTGTTCTCACACTTTTACTAGATAGAGGCATAGCTATAAATATAGTCCATGTATTCTAGTCTCCAAAATTTCATGTGGGTACTAGTGTAAATTAGAGTAGGCTGTCCTGTGTTTGGATGTTGATGAAATGTGGTAAAGAGTGAGGTGTAAATTAATCTGGATGTTGGGAATGTCAATAATCACTGTCTTGGAAACTCTGGCAAAAGGAATGTAAGTTTTGACTGTGTTTGTTGTTAGAATTGCAGGTTGTAAAATTACGTACGTGGGGTTTGTAAAAGGATGAGTTTGCTACAACAGAAAGGTTCCCCTGATTTATATGTTTCTTTTAGCCCTTGTATTGCATGTGCTTGTTTATCTCTTGAACAGATTAGCTTGGTTCTTTTTTTGAACAGTGCTTGTGTTGAATTAGGTATTTTGGGGATTAGGATTGGATTCATTATTTATTAATTTAGTATGTTGCATACTTTCTGGGTAACATTGTTTATATTCTCTTATATATTGTTGTAGTAAATGTATAAATGTCTACATCATGGAGTATGTTTGGTAATCACTTGTTGTAGTAAATGTATAAATGTCTACATCATGGAGTATGTTTGGCAAGCACTTGAGAAGTGGAGAAGTTTGGTAACAAATATGTTATTGTTTGTAGGGTAATTCACACTACTTTGTATCCCTATATAAACCCTCCATTGTGAGAAGAATAAACACACATTACTCTCCATTCTCATAATCAAATCTCTCTCCCTCTCAAGTTAATTTATGTTCATTCCAAAGTTATTTTATGTTTATCCTTAAACACGTTATCAGCACGAGGCTCTAACTCCAGCCTGCTTGCACGCCCCGAAACATCTTGATCGGGACCTCAGATCAAAATCCTTCCTTCAAAAAAGTTGTTCGCCTCTGTCTCTTCTATCTGACCTACAAATTTCAGCCTTATTGGAGTGGTTTTGAGACCTGTACATCATTTTAAGTGGGAGCTGTTCAGCACTCTCGTTCCTGTGCATATCAGCCTGTTTGCACACCCTGAAACATCTTGTTCAGAACCTCTAATCAAAATACTTTCTGCATAAAAGTTGTTTATAAATGTTTCTTCTATCTGACCTCCAAATTTCCGCCTTATTGGAGTGGTTTTGAGACCTGTACATCATTTGAAGTGGGAGCTATTCAGCACTCTCGTTCCTGTGCAGATCAGCCTGTTTGCACACCCTGAAACATCTTGTTCAGAACCTCTGATCAAAATACTTTCCGCCTAAAAGTTGTTTATAAATGTTTTTTCTATTTGACCTCCAAATTTCAGCCTTATTGGAGTCGTTTTGAGACCTGTACACCATCCGAAGTGGGAGCTATCCAGCACGCTCATTCCTGTGCAGATCAGCCTGCTTGCAAACCGAGAAACGTCCTTTTCGGGACATATAATCAAAATATTTTCTTCATAAAAGTTGTTCATCTATGTCTCATATATCTGATCTCCAAATTTCATCCATGTTGGAGTCGTTGTGAGACCTGTACACCATTTGAAGTGGGATCTGTTCAGAAGAGAATTTGCTCCGAATTTCAACAAGTAAGTTTTAAAGATTAAAGTTCCTGTTTTTGAGTTTATATTCCTTTTCTCTTCTTTTCAGAGACTTGTAATAAAAAAGCGGAATTATAGAGATTCACTCTAAACGAACTAAGAGTGTTCGTAAATCAATGAACTAAGAGTGTTCATAATAATCGGACTAAGAGCGTCCGCAAACATCATTGTTTTCATCTAATCCAACTATTCTTGGAAATTGATTTCTTGGTAGCATAGCTCAGAAATCTTATTATTTTAGTTTTCGTGGAAGTTTAAACTCCGAAACCAATATATCTTATCTTCCTATTTTTTAGGATGTCGAATGAACCTAGACTCGACTTTCCAACACTTGACTCAACAGGCTCGGAATACCATGACTGGGTAACCGACGTTGAGAACCATCTCACTACGAGAGGGATATTGCCCATAATACAGGCACCTGACCAGGGCCTTGTGTTCCAACGAACACCCACAAAGCATGCTGCTCAAGTAATTATCTTGATGTGACGCCATATGGATAAATCTCTCAGATTAGAGTACATGTCGATCAAGGATTCAAGAAACCTATGGGTAGCGCTAGAAGAGCGCTTTGGCAATATCCACAATGTGGACAACCTGCGCCTCAAATGAAAGGAGGTAACCACAAATGACATGTGTCATCGATATGGATCAATTGAAGCATTGGTTCAAGCAATGCCATGCAAGTACCCAACTAGCTGCAAGCTACAAAGAGTATAGGCAATTGAGAGAGCAAGAAATCAATCTTGCTAAAGATGAAGATATCAATCTTGCTGAAGATGAAGATGGTGAAGATATCACTCTCACCACTGAGGACTTCAAAGCTGCAAATAAAGAGCACAAGGATGCCGCAGACTTTGATTAGAATAGTCCTTTTCTATTTTCCAATAAAACGGCAAATGTGCCTTAGTCAACAAATGACAATTGTATTGACTCTTTCTCATGTGGCGTACCCAATGAAGTATGATGTTTAGGAAAGTAATTGAGATCGGGGTATTTAAGCGAGCCTCGCTCCACCAACATCTCTCTACTTCCCTGGTCATATTTCATTGGAATTACCAAACGGATTGGCAATTACAATTTGTATAAGTTTGATTTTATTTTGGAATAGATTTTGGAAACTTTGATGTAATCATTGGCTATTAATAAAGTGTTGCATTATTATTCAATGTCATGGACATGTGTTAAATTTCGAACTTTAAAGATATAAGAGCCAATGGTTTTCATGTGAAAACACATTGTAAGAATGGACAAGAGTTTCTTTGCATCGCCTCTAATAACTACGGACATAAATGAGTATTAGAGAAACTTATGTGTCACTTTAGTGGGTTGCATGCAACCACTATTCGAGTCATTGAATCAAACCATGTCATAAGAGATGATTTATGGGATTCTGACACATATAAGCTTTAGCAATTAAGACCGTTTGGGATATCCAGGTCATGATATGATGTTCCGTATATTAAAGACTTCACGGACATCCATTCCTCAAAACGAAAAGAAGTACGAACCAAAGATATATTGGTCCAAAGACTTACTTCGTTTTGCAAAGCTTTCTCTTTAGCAAAGATAGGATCGAGACCATCCTATGCAAAGGACACTAAAGAAAATATACCATTCTTACAAAGAATCCAATGTGATATTTATGGACCTATTCAACCAACTTGCGGACGTTTGAATATCTCATGATGTTGGTTGACACGCAAACACACTAATCACGTGTTGTGCCATTGTCCATCTATAAAAGCTACTTATGATATACTCATAGCACATATAATATGACAACAAGCTCACTCCCCGGATCATCCTATTTAGTCAAATGTATTTTGACTATGCTAGTGAGTATACATCGAAGATTTTCGATGGTTATTGCAAAGGGAGTGATGTTGGATATCACATTCCCATATACACACCTAAATGGTCTCGCGGAAATAACTACGATGGTAGTTAAGACATTGGCAATGCGCACCAATCTCCTTATATCCGCTTAGGGTGATGCAATATCGCATACAACTATGCTAATCCCTCTATGACCTACCGCCACTCAATGTATCCCTGCATTACAGCTAGTGACTGGATACAAATATTTTGTACTTACGCATATTTGAGTGAGTCATTTATGTGCCAATGTGAGCCATTTATGTGCCAAATGTGCTGCCACCACGCCTATGGTAGGTCCTTAAAAACAAGTGAGTAACTTGGTTGGATTTGAGACTCCAACAAACGTCCGCCACTTAATGCCCTTGCCAGGCGATCTCCTTACCTTTTGATTTACGGATGTCACTTTGATGAGACAGTCTTCCCATCGTTAGGGGGAGATAAGAACTCGAATGTTCAACAGGAACGACATGAATTGTCGTGGTCTATCCCCACTATGTCTCATCTCGATCCCTATTAAAAGTGACGAGATCACACATTTACTGCAAAAATGCCTGCAAGGAAGGACGTCCCTACAAAGAGGACGTAGCGCCACCCTACACAGAGGTAGGCAAGGCGCCAACGCCATAGAAAGTGGCACTCTGGTGTTATAGGCCATGGCCCCAGCTAGAATGCGTGGGAAGCTCATGGATTCGAAGGAAACTTTGGCATCCTTGGATCATCGACACTCAACATCCATCTCATGAGTATCTTCCAGATTATGGTTATCGTTGGGGGGCGCCTCAACGTCAGAACCTATTCCTGAGAATATAGAGTTCTATGAAATTACACTAGTGTACATGAGACATGGAAAAGAAACTCCATCATAATTGATGATATAGTTGCGCATTCTGTTGTGCATGAGTTTGTTGAGACCGATGATATCGAACCACACTCCGTTGAAGCATGAATACCAACGTAGAGAAATTTAGCCTAAATGGAAAGATGCGATCCAGATTAAACGAAGAGGAAGGTTTTTGAGCCAGTGATGCCAACACCTCTTTACATAAAACCTATTGATTAATGGGTCTTCGTTAGAAAGCGTGTTGAGAAAACTAGATGGCAATCTCGCCTTATGGAGCAAGGCTTCTCACAAAACGCACTGGAATTAACTACGATGAGACATATTCTCTCGTAATGGATGACATTACATCCACTACCCTGTCAGTTTGGTAGTTTCCAAATAACTGAACATGCAGCTTATAAATGTGGTCACTACGTATCTCTATGGGGATGTAGATACAAAATATACATGAAAGTTCATAGTGAAACTTTATTTACCCAAATCAAGTGGCTCTAGGCCACGGAGCGCGTTTACAATAGAGTTGAAACGCTCACTAAAGTGACTACTTGATTGGGAAGGGATATGCCCGTGCGTTTCCATAACAAGTTTCGGATTCTATCGCGGTTTTCATGTTGGACACGATCTTCATTAGAAGCCCTTAAATAGTTATGGGAAACCGCTGAACACTTGAAATCTGAGTTTGAGATGAAGGATTTTTGGGGGGACACGATTAAGCCTCGGTTTTTGAACTTGAGCACCGTGTTGATAGATGCTTAGGCATTTTGACAAGGTCAAGCCTTCAAGCACCCCATGATCATTCGTAGTCTTGATCCTGAAAAGGATCCTCTTTGTCTGAATGGATGATCAGACAAAGATGTGCTAGAGAGGCTGAAATGCCTTACTCAAGTACAATAAAGCGCATTATTATACTTAACTCAATACACAAGACTAGACATCTCACTTTTCCATGAACTTGTTAGCTAAAGGTATAGCTCTGCGCCAATGCGATACCATTAGATTGGTGTAAAAGATATCTTTCTATAACTTGAGATGTACGATAGATATGGGCTTATTCTATCCCTATAGAAAGATGATGGATTCGGACCCATCACACACTAGAAACGCCGCCAAACGCTGACCTGCGTTTTCTATCTCTACCCCAAAACGACATCAGCGTTTTGGAAGGTTTTGCTGATATATATTGGGTATCTCTTGACCCATACAAAGGTCTTCCACCAAACTGGTAAAGTGTTCACCATGGGTAAGATCGCGATATCTTGGAGGTCTACAGAATAGACCTTAGTCGCTATATCTTCGAACAATGTAGAGATTATTGCTCTTCACGAAGAAGATCGTGAATGTATATGGATTGAATCCATAGTTACGCATGTTCGAACAGTTGTGGTTAATTTGAAGTCTACCACAGATGAGCCTACAAGCATTTAGGATAATGCTGCTTATTTTGAACAAATGAAGCAAGGCTACTAGAAGCACATTTGCTCAGTCGACAAAGGGACGTTTTTCGGATTCAAAGGAACGTTTTTCAGATTCAAGCCTTTCAGATGAATATCGGCTTTGACTAAGGATTTTGGATTGTCCAAATAATAATGTGAAAGTGTCTCCCCTAAAATTGATGAAACGATCTTACTGAGATCAAGGTTTTCGAGCTTGGGGGATTTGACAAAAATATTGCATAAACCCCAATTACCTGACAAACTTATTTTTAAATCCGGCTCCTCTAAATTTACATTGTCTAAAGTTACGTAAATTTCATAAAATCACAATCTTTAATTTAATCTAACGGACAAAAATGTGGTCATCTAAACTAATATAGATCCCTAAGGATTTTTATTATCTTTTCTAGCTACTTGCTGCGGCTACTTCTTTGGAGGTAGAAGGGGAGAGAGAGAGTGTGAGGAAAGAGAACTGAAGAAGAAGAGTTGAAAAGAAAAAACAAAAAAAGAGAAAACAAATAAATAAATAAAAAAATAAAAAAAGAGAAGGTGAGGGTATAATAGTCATTTCAGTGTAAAAAGTGTCACGTCAGCAAGAAAACGGAATTTTGGACAGAAAATTGACTGCGGGGACCTTTTGTGTGAAATTAGAGAGTTTAGGGACTATCCAGATGAAATTGAAACGTCGATACCCTATAAATATAGGGAGTAAACAGTATTTTGTCCTTAATCTTTTGCTGATGAGTGAACAGAAGATGTTAATACTAAAGTAATTTTGTCCATTTGATTTTTTTGTGTCAAACTAGCTGATTGCAAAAGATTGAGACTATAAATATATATATATATATATATATATATATATATATTCTGAGCGAAACACTTAATACCTGATTAATTAGTTGATCATAATGTGGAGTCTTTGTGGAGGATGGATCTCTTGATGATGTGGAATATATATCTCATGATGATGCAGACCCTAGAGATGCTTTGAGAGATCGATATATGGATGTCAGCAAAGGTACAGATCCAATTGTTCTCTCTCACCTTTTAATTTGAAGTTGATTCAAGGGTTCACATTTACAGAAGTAAACTCTGTCAAAGTTACTAGTTGTCACTTCTTATTGGATGGAAAACTTCTTACTAGTGGCGGCCATGATAAAGAGGTGAGTGAGTGAATTTCTACATTGCGAAGAAGATATCTGGAAAGAATTAAATTCGGCTCCATATTGACTAATTGGTTCTTTGGAAACATAAATGGGAAACTGGTTTAATTGTTTCTCAAGTGCAGTGACTTCTTCTTTCTGGTGTTGCTTTTGCTTATTAAGATTGCTTGTTGATATATGGTGCAAGCTATATTATGGTACACTGATACTCTGAAGCCAAAATCTACACTTGAAGAACCTTCAGCTTTGATAACTGATGTTCGGTTCAGTCCGAGCATGCCACGTCTTGCAACATCTTCATTCAACAAAACTGTCAGTCTGGGATGCTGATAATGTGAGTGTAATATTCTGATCTTTTCCATCATATTGTCATGTTGTGCATAGCTTGTGCTTTGTTATCGAACATGTCTAGAGTAATCAATATTTATATTTCTCGATCTTGAGTAATCATAATACTATTTGTTTCTTACCCTTATCTTCGGAAATATTTCCAGTATGAGCTTATCTCTGCTGGTTAACTATTTTAATTTTTTTCTTGGTGGTCTATGTTCTTGCAAGTAATCTTTCTGATAATTTCAATTGACATGTAATGAGTTGTAAGAAAGTTTTGTTTATGTCTTAATCTGCAGCCTGGTTATTCACTTCATACTATCCTAAGATGTCATGGTAAAAAGTAACTTATACTCTTTTCTTTTTATGGTCTCTAGCATCGATTTCTCAGAGGGCACGCTGGAGTTTAGCATATGATGGGATAATTGTTGGTTGTTGTTTATGATAATTTGATTAATTGGGGAAGATTTGAAAGTGCAGTTTCTATATGTGAAATTTCGGTCAAGTTTCCTTAAGGAAAGTGCTTGTGATCCTATAGATATTTGTTTCTAACCCATGCTCCAGATTTGGTTTATTTTTTCTTTCTGGTTCTTAAATAGAGGTGTGATTCATTGGATTGGAGAAGCTATAAGAGCTTAACTTGTCTTCCAACCTGTTGGAGTCAGTGTCTGACACCATTGGACTACTGCAAAATAAGGTTGTACGTAGGTGTCTTTGGCAACAAGCTTGTTGCTCTTCTTGACTCTTATTTGGCAACAAGATCCTCTAGTTTTGTCTTCATATGGTTTATTTAGGAGACTTCAATTTTGTTCTTTTCTTTTGCTATTGTATATGGAGAAGTTTAGGCCATATGTCCCCTTCTCCCTACTCTTTGTACTTTTTTTATCAATAATATTAATGAGAATTTTCTTTTGCTTACCACTGGTATTCTCATTATGATACTTTTCTAGTGAAGAAACTGATTTAGTAATCACTTCTAAACTATAAATTGAAGCAAGACGAATGAAGACACAACAATTTGAAATAACAAACTGATGTTATAAATGACTCACGACATCAGTTCTATCTATAGAACATATGTCTAATACTGACATATAAATCAGTTTCTTATGTAAAACGATGTCTTAGTAGGAAACAAAATCAGTTTTTTATAAATCAAACGATGTCTAGAGTCATTTTATACATTGGGAGCTTACAAGAAACTGATGTCTAGAGTCATTTTTAACATTGGCTAAAAACCGATGTCTGGGATTTCCCGATCTTTAACATCACCCACTAAGACATTGGTACATTTTTTTTTAACATCAGTTTCTGGCCGATGTTAAAGGCAAAAATTCTAATAGTGGTTATTCATCTACTAACCTAATTATAATAATGAGGTATACTTTGTAAACAGTTAAATCTTTACAGTAAATTTCTTTCTTACAGTTGTATGTTGCAGATTTGATAGGTGAATTAGAAAGTTTGACTGTCAATGCTTAATGTAACGCTTCAAGCAGTAATAGAGGCACATACCTCTTTATAAATAAAATGCGGGCAATTGAGGTAGAGGTGGAACAAGGATTTTTTGGTTGCAAGGGCAGGATAACTGTATAAGACAAAATTAATTAATTAGATTTGGATGGGGGACTTGGGGTATTTTCTCTCTTCCTATAATGTTTTCTTAAAAGAAAGTGTCATTTTGGCCAGGTCCTTCAATTAAGAACTTATTAAGTGATTTTTTTTTAAAACCAAATCATTCATTCATCTCAAGCCAGAATGGCACGGATACATACATTCTCTTGCCAATTCTAGGGCAAGTTTAGGACATGGTATATATGCTAGCACCACCCATTAGACAACCAGTGCTCACTTATTCAGCGAGCCTATGAACTATGAATGTACATAGTAAATAGGTACAAAACAAAACAAAAGTGCATAGGTCCCTAAAAAAATAGGGTATAACTTAGAAAGAAAAATCTATCTAATTTGGAGTCCAAATAGACCCAACACTTAGCCCAAAAGACAAAGTGAAAGTCCGGGCCTATAAACCGTAGTTCTACAGGATATGCAGCCAAGGCCCAACAGTGAAGCCCAGCCCATCATCTCTCTATAGGGCAGAGCCTTCGAGCTTCACGACACCATCGCCGCCCGATGCTAGCACCGCCCAACGCGAGAGCCTCCTGACTTCCTTGCCGTCCGACCCCATCGCCGTCCTACCCCATCAATTCCGATCTCGCGCCCAACCCAGAAGCGAGGTACGATCTACTCCATAGGTCGACCACTCGAAACCCGACACGGGCTGCACAACGCCGTCGTCTGGAGCAAAACCTAGCCGACTCAGTCAAGAGCAAAAACCAGCCGCCTCCTCGTCATGAACCTCCAGCCCCAAACTGCCTCGATTCGAATAGGTATAGCTACCACCATCAAAACCTTAAGGAAAGATCCCATAGGGCTAGACCATGTGTCGCCCGTCCGGCAGCATCCCCACGACGTTAAGGAGACGCCGGAGAGCCATCGGACGAGGCTGGAGATGCCTTCGCCGCCGCAAAGCTTTAGGGTTCTCATTTTTTTTTTTATTGCTTATTAAGTGATTAGAATGATCAAATCACACATTTATTGTTCTTATGACATAATATTTTCTCTCTTTCATTGATAAATTGGGGAACAAGCATGCATGTTCATAAGTCGAACTTTTTTGCTGAATAGAAATCCAAACCACAACCCCCCCCCCCCCCCCCCCCCTCCCAAAAAAAAAGAAGTTAAAATGGAGCTAAGGATCAATATTGATTGCTTACCAAGAAAAGGAAAACAAAATTAATATTAACTTCGTTCCTAATCGTAAATGGAATTAGTTGCTGACAGTGCACGTTTATCATACCCTATCCTTATCGGAAAAGGAATCCCTTATCTTCTATAAAATAGGTGCAGTAAAGCAATGACAATTTATTTCATTTCATGCGTTCAATTCCGAGATATCGAAACTCATTGCGTTCATCTACCAATATGAAGAAGAATCAGAGATCAACGAACAAAGATCACATGAATGATTATTCAGAGTCAGAGGATTGGTGCTTCATCTGCAAAGACGGTGGGGTTCTAATTCTATGCGACCACGAGGGCTGCTCCAAAGCCTATCACCCTCGCTGCGTTGGAAAGAAGATATCTTTCCTCAAGAAACAAAAGCGCTGGATTTGTAGTCACCACTCCTGCTCAGCATGCGGTGTTGCCGCCTCTGGAACTAAGATCCTCTCTTGCCTTCTTTGCACTTATGCAGTGTGTGGTAGTTGCTGCAAAAGCAGCGATACTAATTCGGAGTTTGCAGTGGTGAGAGGGAAGGAGAAACTTGGCCTTTGCAATGACTGCTTAGGGATTGTTAGGCTTGCAGAAGAAAATGGACCTTATGGAGTAGATGGAAAGAAATTAGGCTTCGAGGATCCGGAAACATTTGAATACGGATTCAAAGAATGTTGGGAAAACATCAAGGAAAAGGAGGGCTTGACCTTGGATGATCTCTACTTCCCATATTCCAAAGGGGTAACAGATAGTCATGACAGTGAAGGCACAGAAACTCACAAGTTAACATTGAGCAAACGGAAGGCAGAAGCCGCAATTTGTGAGGATAACAAAGATGAATTTGGTAGTGACGATCTTGCTGCAAGCAACCACAAGAAGAAAAAATTAGTGAGCTCATCAGAGTATATGACATCAGAATCTGATTTGCATGAGGAAAATAACTCCGAGGAAAAAGAGGAAATGATTCCTAGTCCGACTAGGAATGACGAATCAGAGTGGCGCTTTGCATCTATAGTTGCTAGTAATATGAAGCTTGTCTACTTGAGAAGGAGCTTAGTGGAGGAGCTGATATCCAAGCAGCCTGATAGTTGGGAAAGAAAACTAGTTGGAAGTTATGTGAGAGTGGAAAATGAACCCGAGGACTATTTTCAGATAAAATCTTCTTACCAACTTTCACAAGTGAAAGGCATAATTAGGAACCACAACAATGGAGAAGAAATTCTCCTGCATCTGCTAACAAGAGAGGTTCCAATTTATATGCTATCGGATTGTGACTTCACTGAGGAAGATTGTGAAGATTTGCAAGAAAGGGTGAAAAATTACCTGATGAGGAGACCGACGGTTGTTGAAATTGAACAAAAAGCGAGAGAGCTACATGAAGATATAACAAAGGATTGGATTGAGAGAGAGTTGGTCCGGTTACTGAAATGCATTGATCACGAGGAATATCAGCATGGATGGATCAGCAGAGAGTTTTGTGAGTATTTGAAACAGAGAAATATGCTAAAGCAACCATCTGAGCAGGAAAGACTCCGAAAAGAGGTGCCACAAGTCATTTCAGAGGACTTGGACTCCAGCAATTTATGACTTACTCATATGTATGTCAACACGGAACTCTTGTACAAATATTAACGTTGTTGTTAACACTTAACGTACAGTAAGAAACCATAGTTATTAATCGTTATTGGATAAATTCCGAATTCCAACGTCTACTCGGCTACTCCATACATATATGCATATTAGTGTTGATTCTTAAATCCAGTGTATGAAATTAAGGTTCCCATCCTGTTCGGTGAATATGTTGAGTGCAAGTTTTACAGTCTTTACGAAGAAATTCAATTGGCGTAGTTTATGACTTCATACTACCCCAGGTCCTTTACAAGCTCATTGAGAGCAGAAACCCACATTTCTAGCCATCAGATTTAGCTAATTAGTAAAGTTTGGACGTAAACCTGTTGAAATCAAAGGTAGAAACTATTACTAGAAGTACTGTAAAAACCCTCATTCCTCAGTAACTTGAAGACTGAAATATACTGTGCGTGAATATGGACTATGGACTAAGGCAATCCCTAGTTCCCATAGAATAGAGAATAGGGTTTTTTACTTCAACAGTGTCTGAACTCTTCGAGGACTTTTGAAATGATACCTGAACTTTCAAAGTTATCAATGTGATACCTGGACTCATTTTTTCGTATCAACGTCGTACCTGCGATCGATTTCCGTCACAGAACCGTTAACTATGACCACGTGCCCAGCACGTGAGGCACAAAATAAGGGTAAAAGACTAATTTACCCTCAAAAGTATATACTTCAACAGTGTCTGAACTATTCGAGGACTTTTGAAATGATACCTGAACTTTCAAAGTTATCAATGTGATACCTGAACTCATTTTTTCATAACAACGTCGTACCTGCGATCGATTTTCGTCACAGAACCGTTAACTATGACCACGTGCCCAGCACGTGAGGCACAAAATAAGGGTAAAAATGACCTTTCCCAGTTCCTTTAGTTCTTCACTTGTCCCGTCGTACCTTCAGTTCTTCTTCTCCATTTCTATTTCCTTTTTCATCTGCAAAATGCAATCAGATGGGATGATGACATTTCCTAGCAAAATGCAAAACCCAAAGCAAAACTTGAATCCAATTCTCTGATGGATGGACACCGCCGGGGACTCCATCTCGTCGAAGTTCTCCAAGCACAACTTGCTCGACAGCTTTGCTTCTCTGAATTTATTGCAGGCCGAAGCGGTGTAGACGGTTTCACGACTCTTGGCCTCCATATCTGAGACTTGGAATTTACCTGAGATTTCAGACAGAGGGATCACAGAGAGAGAGAGAGAGAGAGAGAGAGAGAGAGAATATGGCCAGTGGCAATCCAGACCTTCTTGTGCAGCTTGCCGGGAAAATGACGGAGGCGGGCCACGCCATCGTGGCACTCGGCTTCCTCACTGCAACTAATATCACAGCATAAGTTCATGAATTTCATAAATAGTCTGTGTCATTGTAATTGAATCAAAATCTGCAAAAGTGAAGGAGACTGAGAGTCTCTCTCTTTCTCTCTCTGCAACTCGCTTTCTCTGTCTCAACAGCGGCGAAAAGGCAAAGGATGGTGATGATGGGAGAAAATCCAAAACTGATTTTTCCGTGACTGCGTGTCTGTGTATAACTATATCTATATGTATATGATTTATCGAACAATGGGCCAAGGATCATTTCACTGATTCCAGCTTCTAGTCAATTTGTCCAAAAAAGAACCGGTCTTTGGTTATTTGCTGCTGTAATATAAGTACTTAGTGGGAGCATCGGACGAGGTACTTCAGCGAGGCAATCGATGGCGGTCGGGGCTGGTGAGGAACAATCTGAGGGTTTTACGGCGGCGGAGGTGGATGACGGGGCATTGAGTGGTGAGGAGCTTGAATTTTTGCAAGGTAGCCATATCGATCTAGCTGAGTTCAATGTGATTGTAGTCAGGTAGTGCTTGGAAAGGGTTGGGTGGTTGAGAGAGAAGGTGAGATCTGATTTGCGACCATAGCTTCCAATCGGAGGGGACAAATTAGAGGGAAGAAGACGTCGAAAAAGAAAAACAAGAAAGAAAGAAAGAAAGCAAACAAAAAAAATAATACTTTTGAGGGTAAATTAGTCTTTTAACCTCATTAAGTGCCTCACGTGCTGGGCACGTGGTCATAGCTAACGGTTCTGTGACGAAAATTGACCGCAGGTACGACATTGATACGAAAAAATGAGTCTAGGTATCACATTGATAACTTTGAAAGTTCAGGTATCATTTCAAAAGTCCTCAAAGAGTTCAGACACTGTTGAAGTAAAAAACCCTAGAGAATATGGCCGTAAAGAAGTGTCTGCTGAGCAAGAATGTACGTAAAGGAGGTCACCAACCACAAGCTAATTGCTGTTGGTCAATCATTGAATTCAGTTTCTTTGAAGCATGAATGTATTAATTTTGGGAAATTTTATTATACACCCAATTTTCTAATCACATATTAAATTAACTTACCCATAAGATTAATGATACTACCAAACCTATTAATTAGGTTGTTCTCAAAATAAAAAAACCTATTAACTCGAAAAAAATAATAAAACATGTAATTATTAAAAATTACGAAAGATACTACAAGCCCTAAATATATCGTAGATGAAATTGACACTCACAGACATCTCCCATAACAAAATCAGACTCTTGATTTAAGCAGTATGAATCAACACCAATTACCTAGATATGAGGTTAATTATAATACTCAAATGTTAGGTAGATATTCAAATTATAGGTATCTATATAAGTATGCATATTTAATTTAGTGTAGGTTAATTCCTCCTCAATAGGTATTTGTGATTTGTGTTTTGTCTTTTAAAATTTATGCTAGATAGGAGATTATTTATAATACTGTCACTACAGGAAAATGGGTCATTCACGACGCAAGATTCACGGCGTGCATTAAATGTGCGCCGTGAATGAGTATCATTTACGACGTGTATTAGATGCACGCCGTAAATCTTGCAAATTTTTGAAGAAAATTACGGCATGCTTATAAAGAACGCCGTAAAATCATACTTTTAGTGAAATTTACGACGTTTTTCCGTTACACGTTGTGATTTCAACGTATACAAAATTCTCATTTATAAAAATTAGCCCGTTACAAAAAGCACCCATTTAACACAGGCCTCGTCTCTCTCTCACTCTACCTACCTCTCAAAAAGCGGTGACCTCCTCCGACCTCCTCCACTCTCCCATTGCTCCGGCCTCATCCGACCTCCTCCGGCCTCCTCCACTCTCCCATTGCTCCGGCCTCATCCGACCTCCTCCGGCCTCCGCCGACCTCCTCCTCTCCCATTGCTCCGGCCACAATAGGTACTTTCTTCTCTCTCATCCACAACGCTAATGTGATTGTTGCTGAAATTTACTGTGACTGTTAGCTTCGAAGCTTTGATTTTACATACTCGGTGTTCGATTCTGGTTTTCTACAAGTAACTACAATTGATTCTTGAAGTTTTTGTTATCGTTATTTAGTCGAACACTTGGTGTGCGTTCCTGATTTCTCTTTTGATTTTGTTCATCGAGTGTAAGGGTTTACTTCTTCTATGTATTTCTGGATTTTCTTTTTGATTTTGTGTGATTGATGATTTGCTGGGTTTGGGTAATTCAGAATCTTGGGAGTGGTTCATATTATGTGCTTATGAATTTCCAAGTTAGATTGTATCTGATTTTCTGGATTTTTGTTCATTCGTATGATTTTCTGGTTAGTATTCTTGTGTTGGTGGCTATTGATTCTTCAAGGTCTAGCATCTATAGCAGAAGATATTTGTTTAACAGAGGAAGATATTTGTTTAACAGAGTCACACCGAAAGGATCTGCACAAGTTTCTTGTAAAATATGATTTGCCATTAGCATTTGTGGTGGTGTTTAACTCAAATGTGCTCCCATTGTGGTTGATTTATATACTTTGTGCTTGGTAATACTTGGTTCTGTATACATTATTTGGCTCAAAACGTCATGAACCTCAAGGTTGCTGCCCTTTCTGCACTCGGATTGGAGAACAAAGCACAATCAACACTGAAGGAGGGTACTATGCTTGAAGGCAATAGGAAAACTACTGCTGGACACAAGTGAGAATAAAGGCTCAGGTACTAAATGTGCACTTATCAGTTCAACATAAATAGGCTTCAAAGTTGGAACTAATGGCTTGACGCAATATTAAGTATTAACATAACAACTTTTGCATTTTGACTAGAAATGTATCAGTTGATTTAGTCATGTACTTCAGTTCCTTAATTAAGCTCTTAAACTAATGTTCATGTTGAACTCGTGCATGGCTTATCAATGCTTATAATTTGTCTTTATTATGAAGAAGATAAGACATACACAGTTATATTACCATACTTTTGCTAATTGCGAACATTAACATCTCTCAATAAGTAAACACCTGCCTAATTAACTAATTCATGCCAACAAAGTATGACTTAGGAGCATTACTGGATGATTATATATATATATATATATATATATATGTAGTTTGAGTTATTTCAGAAGTGGTTGAGAATTTTGAGACCTAAACAAGCGTAGCCTCTCATCCTCATCTGCAGAAGCTATACAATTGCAATGACTAAGTTTAGAGATGCTAAATGGGAAATGGGAACAGCTGGTCCCTTGGGTGACATCAAGTCTTCAAGTCTTCATTGTACTTTTGTAAAGCCTCAAATAGACTAATTGAGTTCCTGATTGATTGCAGGTAGTTGCTAATATACTCTTTAATATAAGTACAGATGCAGTCAAACAACTTCGTCCAATGGGTGACATCTTCTCTGAAGTAGTTCTCTTACTCCAGGTTAGCATTATTCTATTGTTCTATAATTGTAATTCTTTACATATAGGTATATTGTGCCGCCTTCTATTCATATTTCTTTTACTGTTGTGGTCATGTGTTTGGTAGTTGTATATTGGGATGCCTTCTATATTTGAAATGTACTGAGTACTAGTGTTACTTTATGAGTTTAGTTGAATTAGCATATATGTATAAATATGGAGTGATTAAACTGAACAATAAATGACTTGTTTTAAAATCAAGCTCCCCTTCATTTCAGTTTGCTTATAATTAAAAGACAATTGGAGCCACCTAGGCAAGCTTCCATGGATACAGAATGGATATATTATCCCAGGTTATATTCAGAACCTTAGGCCATAAGTTTTAAATATGTAGATTCTTAGTAAAATTGTTACTGTTTTTTCTGTTCTTTAGAAACTCTTAAACCTACCGTGCTGGAGCTCAATTGTATGTTGATAGACTTCACACTAGCTTGGGGAATCCAGCTATCATGCAATGCCCTTGTCGCCTCTGCAAAAATATGCAGTGGCATTCCCCTAAGTTAGTTTTTGGTCACTTGTGCATGAATGAGATCCATCCTCTTCATGTTAGTCGAATCTTACATGGTGACTGAGTGACTGAGATACATGGAACATGTGATGTTGATGTTTGATGCATTTAGTACTCATTTTTCTCTTTGTTTGATTTCTGATGCTTTAGTTTGATATATGGGATGACATGGGAAAAGAATAAACTTCTGAAGTTTAAGACGAGTCTAGTTTAAGTGGCTCTGATTCAGGGATTGGGATATTTGAAGTATGCTGCCATTTATTAGTATGATGTGTAAATATTAGTTTTGGACCAATGCAGATACAATATTCTTTTGTTTGGCTAGCATTCTTTTTCTATTTGTATACTTTATTAAGTGTAAGTTATATGATTGTTTCCTCTATTTGTATACTTTATTAAGTGTAAGTTATATGATTGTTTCCTCCTTGTAGGTAAGCAATGGAGGCGAAAGCAAATCAAGAACATTACCGATAAGATGTTTGATCATTTCAAAAACATGATAGGAAGAGCATATATGAGATTCGAGGATGGGCAAGTTTCAGACCTCTTTTTTGTTCTTGCCTCTCATTTCATTTTGAAGGCCTTTTGTGTTATGGCTTGAAGAATAGTTTATCAACATTGGATTAATTTGAGTTGTTGGATATAATGGATAATTTTATAAAATGCACATTTTCTTTGTCTACTTAACTTTTGGGTGCTTAAGTTAATGTAATTATGTGGAAATGTAACATAATAGCTCATTGAAAGTTTGAAACGGGGAAAATATCCAAGAAAAACAAACAAATTTACAGCACGCATTTGTCCATCTACGGCGTGCATAAGTGTTGATTTACGACGTGCAAAATGTTGATTTACGACATGCAAAATGCACACTTACGGCGTGCATGTGTTGATTTACGACGTGCAAAATGTAAAATTACGGCGTGCGTAAGTGTTGATTACGACGTGCACTGGGGTCGTCAGTTTAACATTTTCAAATTGGAGAGAAGAGATTCACGACGTGCTTTTGGGTTCATTTACGGCATTCTTTTTGCGCGCCGTGAAATTCAAAAATTGAACTCGATTTCACGACGCGGTCTATAAGAGCGCGTTTTTGCACTATTTTGCGCGTCGTAAATTGTAATTTACGGCGCGCTTTGCACGTCGTAAAAGACATATTTTCATGTAGTGTGTAGTCAGATACCCAAATTATAAATTTCTAACACACTGTCCAAAAGACCATCGTTTTAGGCACATCCATTAGCTAAAAGTAGACTAATTAACTTCAAGCTTCTTGAAATGTCCATGCATACGTTTCTGTTTCTTGTTGCTCTTGGAATTAATACTGTGGCCCTTTTTAGCTACGAATAGCGAGCATGCACACTAGTCATCAATCTATTAGGATTAATTAAAGATAAAAAAAAATGTAATTAAAAAGTGTCCCTCATCCACCTTAAAGGGTTTTTTTTTTTTTTTTTTTTGAAAACTAAAGCGTTTGGATAATGTATAAATTGCCTAAAGACCAAGCAATACCTAGTTCACACAGACAACGCAGAATGTGGCCGCACTGCAAAAGAAAATAACCAGCTGCAAGAAGCTATTGGCGGCCGGCCATCACTGGATTGAGTTTCTTCAAAGCATTAAACTTGCTTTCTGCATGACCTCATAATAAACCCTAAAGAACGCAATATTTAATATCTGTCTTCTTCAATACTTCAATTCCCACATTGGGGGATATTATATTTTAATAACTGAAAAATATAGTGGGAGGCTGCAACCTATAGATCTAACAGCTAGCTTTCGCAAAATGACCACTCCTCTAATTCTTCTCAGCCCCTTTACAATCATGCTATGCAATTCTTGGTTCAACATAAAGATCCATTTTAAAGATCCTAAGGCACCAACTTTTCTTCAGTGACATTGTGTCTATAATTATGCCAGTGCTCGCATGCATTCTCTCAGCAAAAGAAGCCAAAGCCATAGCTCTAAATGGAGGTGGTCGGTTTCTCAACACTGTTGCATGTGTTCGTTAGGCGTGGAGCGACCTTATAAAAGTAGCTTCCCACTAAAATTCCTAGTATGAAAATGACTTATTACACTCCCAAGTCCCAACTGAATGTTCTGTAACTCTAACAGCCTCTGATATTCCCAAAGTTTGTAGTAGGGTTTATCTCTTTGCAACTTGTCTGGTGGTGGTGGTGATTAAAGTGGTCACATATGTGGCTTTTTTTTTAACTCTTATGGTAATCTTCAACTTCCTAAGATCGTGGGTACCTTGCTTCTATTTAACCCTATAAAACCTAGCTGATGAATGTGGAAAAATCTCAGTTGCATTCTTTGAAATTCAATACCTAGAGAAAACTAAGGGCTACCCTACTCTAGGTCTTCTAGGATTAGAACTTGTTCTATTATAAGTACCCAATAGTCTTTCATTCCATTTGCTCCACATCAACTTAGTGAAAGCCATGCTGATCAACTTTGTTCTTACTCAAATTTTCAACTTCTTTTTTTGTTTCTTGTTTCTTCCAATACACGGCAGACTTCACTACACTTCTTCGCTTTCACTGTCTCAAATTTCAGTGCCTCCTTCTCCTGCACCCACGGCTGCCGTTATCCCGAGTTACAATGGTAGTTCTGCTCTTGGTACCACTGTTTTCAATGTGAGAACTTTTGGTGCAGTTGGGGATGGTGTTACTGATGATACAAAAGCATTTAAAATGGCTTGGGACAGTGCTTGTCAAACTGAAGATTCGGAAGTTCTTGTTCCAAAAGGGCATTCCTTTATGTTACAGTCTACAATATTCACAGGGCCGTGTAAATCTGGCCTCAAATTGCAGGTTGAATTGTATTCGGTAATTTTTTTTTTTGTTTTACTACTTTTTTCCTCAACCAGAATCTGATATGTTTTTGTTTGGCTTGTTGATGAGAAAAGATTGATGGGACATTAGTGCCGCCAAATGGACCGGATTCATGGCCGAAAAATATTAGTAAGAGACAGTGGTTGGTTTTCTACAGAATCAATGGAATGTCAATGCAAGGAGGTGGTGTAATAGATGGTAGAGGAGAGAAATGGTGGAATCTTCCTTGCAAACCCCACAAAGTACGTAAACCATGCCTTTTGTTATTGGTCCTCATCACCATCTTACCCAATTCAGTAGAAGAAATATCTTCTTCTGGAAGAGGACTTCCTAGAATAACAGAGTCTGTATCCGTGTAGTTGCGGTCATTATTTTTGAAAACTATATAGAATTCTCTCAGAGATCTTTTTCGGCACGATACTGATCTTGTGCTTATGGTCGTTTTGGGTTTGGGGTTTAGTATTTTGGTGTGTTCAGAACTTCAACACCTTATAATTTTGTTAAAAATGAAATATTATATAAGATTTTATGTGCTTACGGTAAAAGTATAGTGGGCAAAAACACTTCATATCATGCGCTATATTAGAAAGAAAATTAAGTAGAAATCTAAAATGACATTGTTTTAGACATAAGCACATGATCAAACCCCAAAAAGATAAGCATGATCTGAATGAAATCTATATTTTACTGTTCCATCCCAATTCTTTAACTGTTTCGTCTATATGTAATGGAACAGGGAATCAATGGAACAACAATGCCTGGACCTTGTGATAGCCCGGCTGTAAGTTACAGACACAAAATTCTTCTGAATTGTATCTAATTTCTAGAGTAATGAGCACTACTATTTGAAAAGTTGTTTAGAGACTTCATTTTCTGTTGCAGGCTGTAAGGTTCTTCATGTGCTCAAATCTGAAACTGCAAGGACTCAAAATCAAGAATAGCCCCCAGTTTCACTGCAAGTTTGATAATTGTCAAAACGTTTTCATAGAATCACTTACCATAAATTCACCTGCTCTAAGTCCCAACACAGACGGAATTCACATACAGAACACAAATAATGTGAAAATATACAATTCACTCGTATCCAATGGTGATTAACTATTCCACAGCAGCCTCCAATCTATTAGACTTGTCTTCTCCATTTCACAAAGCTCACCTTGCTCTTTGGTTTTCATGTAGGTGATGATTGTGTATCAATTGGGACTGGTTCTTATAATATGGAAATTAGGAATATTACTTGCGGTCCAAGTCATGGAATAAGGTACATCCACTGCTTTTTTTTTTTTTTTGCTTGGTTAAAATAGGATTGGAAAGGTACATCCACTGCTTTAAAGCTTTGTACGGATGGTTTCTAAGAGTTCAGTTATTATCAAAATTTGATTCAACCCAAATCCTCTTTCTTGGTACAGCATTGGCAGTCTTGGAATTGGCAATTCCCGAGCATGTGTTTCGAATATCACAGTTAGAGACTCGATCATCAAGCACTCTGACAATGGGGTTCGGATCAAAACATGGCAAGGGGGATCAGGATCTGTGTCGAGCATAACATTCCACAACATTCACATGGACACCGTACGAAACCCCATTGTGCTAGACCAATATTACTGCCTCACCAAGCATTGCCCTAACCAAACCTCTGCAGTTCACATATCAAATATCTTGTTCACCAACATAAGGGGTACTTATGATGTGCGAAGCCCGCCTATGCATTTCGCTTGCAGTGACTCAATGCCTTGCACAAACCTCACTCTCTCTGAAGTGGAATTGCTCCCTGCTACAAAAGGACGCTTGGTGTCGAGCCCGCTTTGCTGGAGTGCTTATGGAACTATGCAGACAATTACCGTTCCACCAGTTTTGTGCTTATTAGGGGGCATCCCGGAACTGTTGCCCCAGAATGATAATGATGGGTGTTAAATGTTAACCAATATGGATCATATTATAAATACATATATATATATATATATAGAAGATGATAGCTATTCTAAACAAAGCTCCAAGTAACTGAGAGTCTAAAACTCTGCTCCTCACACACACACACTGACGCAGCAGACGGATTGATAACTAGGTTTACCAGCAATAAACCTAAGCAAAGGATTATGGAGTCCACCAGAGATAAAAGAGAATAATCTCAATTTTATTGATAAAAGATGATAAGATGCCTTTCTGCAGCCATAAGGCGGCTTATTTATAAGAAAATAAACCCTAGGGCGACTAACAATGAAACCCTAAAGCCCATGGGTAAAAACAAAAACAACCCGAAAATAACTAGAAAAACCAAAACGTCGAAAAAAAGAAAAATGCAGTTTTGAGGCCCTAAACGACCCCGAAAGCCCGAAAAAGGTCATAGGTCGTGGCATAGCGACGAGTTTGATTTCTGGCGCGATTCCCTTTCCGGAAAGGTAAGGTGCGTCCCAATCGGACTCCGGAAGCCCATTTCACGTTTACTAGTCACTTTTCGTTTTTCACCTTTAGCACGATCCAATTGTTTTTCAAATTGGACTGCCATCTGTTCTGCATCACACACATATATATGGTACATGGTTTGGATTTTTTAGCTTTTGTCTGTGTTTCTTTCTCTCTTTCTTTCTGTGTGTCGAAGTATTTCCAATTTTGTTCTCGATGTCTAAGAGCATCTCTGCTCTTGGATAGAGAGAGCAAATGCATTTCTGCTACATATAATTCTATATTTGTTGTATATATGAATCATGTTGAACCACACCCATGTTGACTGATTAAGAACTGTCCATTTGATTTTTTGGTTGACCTGGTTTGATTGACTACTAATAATTTGAGGGCTCTCGTTGCATTCAACATCAATGTTGACACTTGATAAGACAGTAAAATTTTCCTTCGAATGGGTTTTATTCCAATTTGGTTCAATCCAAGCACATTACCAAATATAGCATATTGCATAGGTCATGAACAACTCACCAACATGCATCGCTATAAAGGAGTGAGAAACTTCTTACTGATACAAGCAGTAGTGATCTTATCTTCAGCTGATCTCCACCTTCTTATTGATACAAGCAGTAGTGCGGCACTGTAAGACAACACCATTTTGGAGTTTGTTTCCATTTTAATCATACACGTGTTCAAGCTCATTTCAGATATTGCTTAAACTTACGTCCTTTTTCTACCTAGAATGAAGGGAACAAAGGGTGGCGAAGATTGTGACAATTTGAAAGTGATACCCCAACACGCTACCAATAATGGGGTTTGGAACCCTACAGATTGTTTGTGAGACAGAACGGGAAAGAAAAGCGAGAAAATAAAGCAGACAGTAACATCACTCCAGGCTTCAGTTGGATTTCAACACCCAGAACGTTCTTCTTTTGCCTCAGCTGGATTGCAGCAGAATTAGTATCTGTATTGCAGTTTTTGGATACAATAAATTAGGGAATCATACATTTACTTCACATTTGAGCCTTTCATGATAAATACAAGTTTCATTACAGCTGAAGTGAATAAATGAACGACTTTTGTTGCACAGTTCTCCTAACTTTCTTGCTCTGTTTTGGAGTCTCCTTTTTCAAGTTTATTGTATATGGCCATTTGGATGGTTAATCCAGTCATTTCATTCCAGTTCATTTTATTAAATAATAAGAGTATTAGCAAGCTCTAACAGCAAACTGGGATTACGGTTCACAACTGGATTTTGAAAATTTTCGGCAAGTTACCAAAACCTTCTGGAAAATATTTATGAAGACACCATGAGAATGTTCATTCAATGCAGTTTTATCTTAGATTACAATTTCTGATTATTCAAGCTTTTCCATGTACGAAGCATACATCCACCTTAATAAACATGGTGACTTCATACCAGCATACAAGCACTTTGGCATACAGGTGTGGTTGATGATGATAATAGGAGTACTAACACGATGATGTAAGTACCTCTAGCAAGGATGCAGCAAATTTCATTTGGGTGTCCTCATCTATAGTCAAGAAGAGAGGCACGTGCACAAAGAGCGATTTGATCCCATTTTGCTCTGCAAACCGAAGGGAATGATAGTAGACATAATTGCATACAAAGCGCCCTGCATCATCTGAGGTCATCACCTCATAACCCTTCTTTGCCAAGGCCTTGGTTATCTCCTCAACTGGTAGGGAAGTCTGCACAAAGACAGAACAAGAAATCTCTGAAATACTAAATGAAAATTATGAATCATTGCAGTCATGCAGTATTGTCATCATACAAAAGATAACCTATCAGTAATTACTATAAGAATATTTGAGGTCAAGATACTATAAGAAACATAAATGAAAGAATGATCATGATCTCCCATTATACCTCTCTTATATATGAAATTCCACCATCCGAAGGAATGATAGGGACTTTCTGCAAAAGGACCGTAAACATTAAAATATAATCTGAACAATTTAGAAGGCCATGTCAAATAAAATCTAAAAACACCACGAAAAAACAAAAAAACTTCTAACTTCTATCTAACCTGAGGCTTCCATCCCATCTCATCAGGGCAACGAAAAGTAGCTTCATTGACAGCTTGATGCTCAATGGCAAACTTAGTTGCACCACTATTAACTCCAAAGTGTACCTAAATAAATGTGGTAAAATTAAGAAAGAGTGAGGTACATGACACATAAATGTGAGTACTCAGCCTACAAAATCTCTCAAATTATACTCATTCTAGTCAAACCTTTATTCTATAGTGCGCAGACGTTATTGTTACTATGTTTGATATTGATACTGAATAGTTTCTGAAGATATATACAAACATAAACCAAGATGGAAAAGGGCCACTCAAGATATCCTTATGAACTCTTATACCTGTATTCAGTTCCTGTATGGAACAAATAAAAAAATTTCTTTGCAGGAGAAATGCAAAACATATTTTAGTCCGAAATGCTGAACCCAGATCATCCTAATGTGATTATATATGTAGGGTTTTGTGACTCAACGACTAATTATACATGCTTTGCTCTTTAGCCTAAAGGTGCAATTCAGCAATGTGTGTGTATACTAATAAGTGATGAACTAGAATTGAGACCACTGACCCAAATAATTCTGCTGGAATTTGTAGAGTCCTTCTCACTTATTGCAGATCGCAATGTCTGGTATAGGGGAAGAAGTGCTCCTTGTCCTGCAGTCTCAAGAATGCTGCAACTTCCAATAACCAGACCTTTTGGTGAACCATTCTTCTTCACATAATTGGTGAGATTACTGACAATTGTCTCAGTTGGATTCTCTGAAACTCCATGGAATTTCTTAAAACCCGTCACATGAATTGTTATTGTTGCAGGACCTTCGGAACCCATTTACACGTTATTAGAATACAATTGAGGAATGTGTTATAGCATCGAATCAGAAGATATCTAAGTACCTGACCAAACAAAAGGAAATGAGTGAACAAAATGCAGAGCCATAAATACAAGAACATAGGCAATTTATGAAATTTCTATGTCTTACATCACCATCCTCCTCAATGTGGTATGCTATCTATGAAATTTCATTTTACATCAATGAGGAGACTTCACACTTATTAATGTTTTTCCCACAGAATCGAATTGCTTTTTCAAAAAGCAGAAGCTGATTTTTAACTAATTCAGTATCAAGAGTCCAATATCATAGTACCAGCTAAACACTCGTATGAATTGATACTGTTCAGAAGTTAAATTTCAAAACTTCAGCAATAAGATTCGGCAATTGCAACAGTAACACATGGTCTATGAGCTCACTTGGAATATCAGAGGACTGAACCGCAATTCTTTTCATTTCTTTTAAATATGCAACTTTCTGACAATGAGATCATGTAATCATCATGTTTTGATGTGAAAACCCAAAGGGCATATAAAACTGCGAAACAACACAATTTATGGATTGAAGAGGAATATAATCTTCCATTATCTGATACAGCATGGAGATCAAGCAAAAGAAGATAATCAAATTCTAATACAGTGGCATACAAAATCAGATTAGACCCTCAATAAGCATCAAGTTCCTAAAAATGAACCCATCAGAATCCAAAAATGAAAACCAAACTGATTCCACACCCAGATGATGATATATATGGAAACCCATTAACCAATCTACCAAAGAAGAGAGTTTGAAAATTAAAAAACAAGTCTTTGGGAATTAAAACATGTTCAACGATTATGAAGGTCAATACCAATGAAAGAAGAGAGCTTCTGTTCTTGCCTGAAATCTTCACAAGCCCTCAACCACTGGTCTTATCTGCTCGGGGATGATTTTATTTACAACTGGAGAAGGATTCCAATCAGATTAAAAGAGAGAGAGAAAGAGGGGTTATGTTAAGGAACGTGGTAGTGGATGAGGGTCACTATCCAACAACAAAAACAGTGTGTACAAGATTAGATACATGATGTATTTATGGTTTATTATAGTCGTTCATGTCATTATAAAATTTGGCAATGACAAAGCTTTTTTGGATTGGATATATAATACGATGCAAACCACGAATTGGATACATTCTCTATTGGAGTTCGCAACTGTTCCTTTTGTTTATCCAATCATCCGTCGTTTATTGTTTGATTATTGCAATTTGGTCCTACCAAAGAAAAACAACCCAAAATACCAAACCTTAAGAATCCATAGTTTCCCTTGTGAAAAAAAAAAAAAAAACAAAGAATCCATAGTTTCCATTGAGTTGTTCCATTGCAATTTGCAAAATGTCATCCTGCAAAAACTAGTGAATGAGAACGAGCAACCTAAAGGGAAGTGGGTGTTGAGGAGTAACAACGATCTCAAATGAGGAGAATGATTAAGTGCACCGATGTACACTTGCACTGATATAAATGGATGGTTGGGATGTTGGAATATATTAAATATAATTTTAGGTTATTAATAAAAATATTAATTATAAATATCAAGAGTTGAGATCATCTTATAAGTGTTAAGTCATTTACACCGTTGGTGCATGAAATAATTTTCATAACTACAGTAGTATTCAAATACTTTATGCAAGGATCATATGTGTGGTGATTTGTGACCAAAGGGAAGAGAGTTTCAATTAAAGGTCAGTGAAACTAATGATCACTAGTTGGTAGGCTTCGATTGGTACTCTGAACCTATCCTTAGTGTTGTCCCTTTCAAATAAGCCTGCATTCATTGGATCGGGAAACAAATAGTACTGGTAGGAGTAACTAGTTGTTGAAAATTTTTGTCCAATTTGAAATTGTAATGATCTTTAACCATTACACGGCTAAATGTATATCTACGATTTTTATAGTTCTATACTTTTATAAATTTATAATTTTTTAAAATTTAAAGTGGTGTTTATCATTTGAGAGATTTTTAGTCATTAATGAGTTTTAGTTTTACAATATTTACAATTAAAAACTATCACACGCCCGCATATAATACAACACAATCTTTTATTGATGATAACACTTGTTTGTTTTGAAAATTTTGCTCCATTTGTTTGGTATGCAACTGGTAATTATTAAATTTATTGTTTTGCTTGCTATGCATTGTTTGTCCCCTAAAATTGTTTACTAAATGATAAAACCAAAAATGAGTAAAGCAATGCATCAAATTTAGGGTTTAGATGATGATCAATATCTTCCACTAAAAAGTTGATGATCTTGAACAATCAATAGAAAGAGATGATAGTTGTATTCCAACATGGATATCAAACAGTACAATATAACTGAGCAAGCGGTACTCGAGCAGCAAATTTACGTTCCCAAAATGTACAAACAACTAGAAGGAACTCAAGAAAGGGTTTTCCAACCAAGCCAAAACCCAAAATTATTTTTCTTTGGATAAGGACAGTCCGGCAATTCCCTAAATTCAATGGTGTACTATAAATCCAGAGCCAGGTAGACACCATTATCTATGACGTACTACATACAAAAATCTAAGTCTCTGAAATACAATAATATTCTGTCGCTCCCATTAGAACCGTTTATTTTCAGACACATCCAATCATGGGCATCACGAAGTTCTCAGTAGTTTTGTTCTGGTGCACCCAAAACCATAAGTCGTTGGTTACAGTCGTCCCCCCTGTAATATTCTTTCTACTAATAAGTAAGAACAGTCTCAGAAGCTTAAAGCTTCAAATTTTTGGAAGGATCTTAGACCTGAGTTGAGAAAGAGATCAAAGGATGTCGATGTCATTTTCAGCTGTCTCTGTACCCTTTATGGAATCCAAAGTTTCAAGGCGAAGCTATCTCTGCTCCAGTGCTTACCAGTTCTCTTTAAGGGTGTGTTCTCACTTCTCAGTCATCCTTAGATTTTTGGGCTTGTGTTCATTTATAATGCATTCTACTTCACTCTTAGTTTGTATAGTGTAGTGTTAACTTTTAAGTGTGTGTTTCTGAAAGAGGGTGTGAAAGTTTGGGACTTTTTAAGTTGAGTATATATTATTGATGGGGAAGAAGCAATTATCTCAAATGGGTTCAAAGTATAAATGGGGTGAATGATGAAATATTGAGTCTATGGACCAAGAGTGTGATCTCCTTAGTTGAAATTGAAGTTCTATAGTGTTTCAAGTATTGAATTTGGCATATGGGAAGTGAAATTTGAACTTTAGGCATTGTTAATTGTTGCCCATCTTCCTCTTTATTTTCCTTTTTTTGTTTAAATGTAAACAAATCATATGAGGGCATCATAGCCTGTAAAGTTTAGTACTTTTTTTTTTTTGAAAGGGGTAAAGTTTAGTACTTTAATGGGTTCATTGTGTGGAGTTTTACTAGTTCTATTGCATATTTTTTACCCATATGCTCTAGTGGCCTAGTCTAAAGCAATGACAATTCAGACGCCATGTTCAACGATGCTATAATCTAGTCACTTTCTTGCCCTCCTCTTCTCCATTTAAATTTTTTAAGAAGTATTGCTTGATGGTAATTTTGATGTTGGAGGAGGGAGGATGGTGGTGCTGGTAGCATTCCTTGTAGTTTTTGATGCTATAAATGGTGGTTTTAGGAGAGTTGGGGAATGGGAAATGGGGCAGGGATGAGGCTCTTTCTAACTTTTCAAGCTTGGTCCTGGCCAGTTTTCATCTGTAATGTACTTGATGCTTTGTTCCCTTATGTGTGAAATGAGGAAAGACTCATCCTTTTCTGGGTTATATGTAGGCTCCAGCAAACTACTTACATTCTGAGTCAGGTAGGCAAGTTCTGCTCCATGGAGGCCCTGTACATTTCTGCCGAAGATTTTGTGGCTTAAAACAATGGATAGTTGAGAACCTACACCTACAAAAGCAGAAGCAAGAACTTAGACCTACCAATGAGTTTAAGAGTATTAAAAATCAACTCAAAGATCACCTACAAGAAGGTATGGTGCATCAAAAAACTTCTCGATGTGTACTAATAACTACCATAATTGATTCGTTCATTAAAGAATTGATGTTTTCCGATCACCGTACTTTTTCGTTGTATATAAATGTTTACAGATTCTAAATGGTGTATCTGCAGATTCAAATGATGAGACAACAAAAATAACTTCGCAGGTCGAAGAAAGTTCTGTGTCAAGTTTCCAACCACATGTTTCTGTTGATGTGTCAACTACTTCTGCGAAATCTCCTTCTATGCCACAAACTCTTTCCTCCAAGTTTCCCTATGAGTGTGGTGAAGGACCCACACTCTGCATTGCAGTCATAGGAGCAACTGGTGAGCTGGCGAGGGGAAAGATTTTTCCTGCACTTTTTGCTCTCTATTACAGTGGCTTTCTTCCTGAGGTACGAGTAAGATGATTGTCATATCTTCATCCATTTGGATATTAAGGGCATTGCTGTTGTGAAAATGTCATCAAACAACGGTAGAATGGTCCTAGCATAAAACTAAATCTGGCTAACATAAGAACATACAATGAACCTTCATGTGATGCTTTCATTAAGAAAAGAGTGTAAGCTTCTTTATGTTTTAATGTTTGACTGCAGAATGTTTGTATCTTCGGTTATTCAAGAAAAGATATGACAGATGAAGATCTGAGATCCATGATCGCTTCCAATTTGACTTGTCGTGTCGAGCATCAGTATGCTTCCTCTGCCACCTTAAATTCCATGAGATGCCTACTAGTTTATATTTCCTTGTTGTCATTGCATGTGTTATCAAAGGGCCTTCTAGTTTATATTTCCTTGTTGTCATTGCATGTGTTATCAAAGGGCCTTAAGTTTCTCTTGTAGTAAAGACATCTGATATTGAAGTTAACCATCTGATATACAAATACCTCTCAGACAAAATTGTGGAGACAGAACGGATATTTTCCTTAGGAGAACATACTATATTAATGGGGGTTATGACAATAGAGAAGGCATGTCGAAACTCAATGTACTTATGAAGCAGTTTGAGGTAAAATGAATGCACAGACATTTAGACAACATTTCCCTTTGTTAGGTGCTCATATTTAATTTTCGAGAGTTAGCTAGATGCTTTAGATAATTGATTCTGTTACAGCTGACCTACCTCAGGGAAAATCTGAAGCAAACAGGATATTTTACCTCTCTGTGCCGCAAGAAGCACTTATAAATGTTGCATGTTCTGTTGCTGATAATGCCCAATCCCTGAAAGGCTGGAATCGCGTAATCATTGAGAAACCTTTTGGCTTTGATGGATTATCATCTCATCGGTTGACACAGTCTCTCCTTTCTAAGTTTCAGGAGAAACAGATATACAGGTCTCTAGCAATCTGTTTATACTTTCAAAACACATCAAACAGCAGACTTGTAGTCTATTTCGCTTAATTGATGCACTCTTCTTTCAGGATTGATCATCTTTTGGGACGGAACCTTATTGAAAATCTCACAGTTCTAAGGTTTGCTAATCTAGTATTTGAGCCACTATGGAACCGTACATATATACGAAATGTACAGGTAACTCAACTTTATGTTTCATATACATACAACAAGATCTAATGTACCCTTTTAATATATGTAGAAATGTTACGTATAACACTTAAATTGTGATGCAGGTAATTTTATCAGAAGACTTGGGTGTCCAGGCAGGAAGGTATTCCTTCCTATTACCTTCCTGGTGGCTGTATTATTTTTCTCAGTGGATATAGTGAATCCAAAAGGAATCTCCATGGCATTTATGTTCTTTCCCTTTTATGCAGGTACTTTGATGGTTATGGGATCATTCGCGACATAGTACACAGTCATATACTTCAAACAATAGCATTGCTCGCCATGGAACCACCAATAAGTCTGGATGGAGAAGATATCCGAAATGAAAAGGTATTCTTGCATGTTATACTTGTTTGCAATCCCTATAGTTTTCTTCTTCTTCTTTTTTTTTTCTTTTTTTTTTCTGATGAGAAGCTTCTTTCCAGGCCAAGCTTCTGAGATCAGTACAGAAATTGGAACCTAGTGATGTTATTCTTGGCCAGTATAAAGCCAGGGCTGGTGATAAGGTTGATGCATATATGAACAGCCTGACCCCCACATACTTTGCTGCTGCATTGTATATTGACAATGCACGCTGGGATGGTGTGCCTTTCTTGATTAAAACCGGCATGGGTCTCATCAAACACAGGTTAGATATTGGACTAGTGCTTTATATGGGCAAAATTGTTATGTCAGTTAAAGTTTATTGCCCCCTTTTTGCTTTACTGATTGCGATAGCAAGGGAAAAGATGTGGTCTAACATAGAACACAATCATGGAATAAACTTCTCTGCTTAGTGTACATGCATCTTTTACAGTACAGTAAAACGGATTAGTGATTGGAAAAGGTTGGTTTAAGTTAAAAATTGTTCTTGCTTAACAACTTACAATCTACATGCTAACCAAGTACAATGCAGAGTGGAAATACGCATACAGTTTCGTCATGTCCCCGGAAATGTTTACCGTGAGCGTATGGGGCATAATATAGACCTTGCTACTAATGAACTGATTCTGCGTGATACACCGGATGAAGCCATCCTAGTCCGGGTAAACAATAAAATTCCAGGATTGGGGCTGCAGTTGGATTCTCCAGAACTAAATTTGCTTTACAAGGACAAGTAAGCACGTTAGGCAAACTATACTCCAATACATAAGTTATCTGCTAAGTAATGTCAAAATACTTGTTTTGCTTGGCATAAATGTGCTTATTTGATGTCAATATATATGGCAGGTACAATGTGGAGGTGCCTGATTCATACGAGCAGCTTCTCCTCGATGTTGTGGATGGAGACAGTCATCTATTTTTGAGAAGCGATGAGCTTGCAGCTGCATGGAATATTCTAACTCCGGTTCTGAATGAGATAGACAAGAAGAATATAGCACCTGAGCTGTACGAGTTTGGGGGTAGAGGTCCAGTAGGAGCATACTATCTGTGGGCCAAACATGGGGTTCCATGGGCTGAGGACTAGAAAAGCCTTCAAAAGTTCTTTATGTAAAAGGAGTGCTTTTCAAAAGAAAAACAGTAGAATGAGTGAGTTCTAGATTTGTTTCATCATGTAATGATTCATTTCGATGCGTTTCCTTGCATTCATAGCTTTGGGTTTCTGCCGACGCATTATGTAAGATTGATAATGCAGGTGTCTCCATCATTGTATCATATTCATAAGGACTGTGTACCAAATTTATGTGAATTGGGGGGGTCCCTTCTGAGATGCTACCAATTTTGAATCGTGTCCAACGGCTAATTTCATGAGTTGGGATTTTTGAGAATGAATTTGATGCAGGCCACATATTCCTAAATCATGGAAGAAGCTAATTTCATGAGTTGGGATTTTTGGGAATGAATTTGATGCGGGCCACATATTCCTAAATCATGGAAGAAGCTTAATCTCTCTCGCAGAGTATTGTTGGTCAACTTGCAAGCCACACTTTCCATTTGGCTAATTATTTGATCGACCCTTCTAAGTAGGGTTAACTGGAGACTTGAGCTCAATTATTTCACTACAAGCAATAATGCAGTTCCTTACTTTTGTGAACGTGGATGATTTATTGATGGAACAAAGTCTTTATCATCAACAGGCTCCATGTGATAGCACAAACCAGTATTCAAAAAGTTAAATAATTTATATTCTAAAGATATTTATAAGTTTTAATATACAAATAAATACTCTTAACCACTACTGGTTACAAACTCTCATAGTATCTAGAAGTGCATGAAGTTGTAACTCAATTGGAGCTAGAAAACTTCGAGTCCTACATAGACCCAATTTGTTAGTTAAATAGTGATCAAGTTACTTCTATATGCGAACATAGATGAGTCTCATTCTTTTGGGAGATGCGACTAGCAATGTAACTGTCTTATTCAAACTCTCACTACTTTTAGAGTTGGTAACAAACAATTGAGATCATTAAAAAACACGTTGCACAATGGTTAAAAATAACAAAACATGATACACACTTTGACTCACTAGACTGTTCTGGGCAAGCAAACAACACATGATACCGTTTTATGATTTATGAATGACTCATTTTATGAAGGAATCAAAACCCAGGAAGAAGACGTCAAATTATCCCGTGTCATGATTCTAGGATCACGCAATAGTTGGTAGAAGCATTACGTTATGGGTCTGACGCAAACCAATATTCCACACTACCATCAAAGTGACCTATGTACCCATTGCTTTGCCCGTACTTTATTAAATCTTGTTCACAGGTGCAAGTGGGCATTCTTGTCTACAGAAGACTTTCGTGATTAAACAAAGGGGACTCGGCTCTATATAAAAGAGTCGGTTACAAGCGATTCTCATCTCTCTAACTGACACACAACTCCTTCAGCAATAAGCAATATACAGAAAACAAATTCTAGTTTGCTTCTCTCTCTCTTTCTAGCTTTCTTTCTCTCTCTTCTCTTCTTTATGGAAGGAGACAGAAAGAAGAGGAAGATGAATTACGAAGAAGAGGATGAAGAGGAAAAGATTGAGAAGTTCTTTGCTCTGATTAAGAGTACAAGGCAGGTGTGTGAGATGCTCAGGGGCAGCTCGAACTGGCCATTGGAGAAGAAATATCAGAATAAGAAGGAAGAGGATCGAGAGAAGAGAATCGGCGGTGCTTGGAACCCGGCATTTCAACCAGAAGACTTCCTTGATCAAGATGATAAAGCCACTAGTGATGGTCATGGTGCAGGTCCTTCGAAGAATCAAGAAGAAGACAAAAAGGAAGAAGATAAAGGAGGTGATGGTTTAGACCTGAAGCTTTCTCTGTAGGAAGTTGGGAACTGTGGAAGTGCAGTATTTGAAAACTTGGAACTTATTGGAAGGCAGATCGAATATTGACGTAACAGTGAATGAACCTTCCTCTATATTCTTCAGGTTTGACTTGTATTCTATGTTTTAAGCTACTAATCCTCTGTAAGTTGACCTGTGTGTTCTGTATCATCTAATCCAATAGAATTTACAATGACAAATCAGAACTTAGCATATAGCAACTTGAAAGAGAGTTTAATTAGTATTACCGGGAAAAGAAATCTTGATAGGTAATAATTAGTAACTATTACGAGTAACCACCAGCTGGCCAGCATAAATCATGATGAAAGAAGAAAATTATGAGTGATGCAGTAGCATGGCATCAGCAAACCAAACCATCAAATTATTGATCTATTGCAAGTTTGAAAATGAACAACTATAATTGATGCACCAAAACAGTGGGCCACATTTAGGGACATTATAATTCCCAAAAATAAAAGATTGTTTAAGGACAAATATAAAGTAACTTTGGAATGAACATAAATTAACTTGAGAGGGAGAGAGATTTGATTCTGAGAATGGAGAGTAATGTGTGTTTATTCTTCTCACAATGGAGGGTTTATATAGGGATACAAAGTAGTGTGAATTACCCTACAAACAATAACATATTTGTTACCAAACTTCTCCACTTCTCAAGTGCTTGCCAAACATACTCCATGATGTAGACATTTATACATTTACTACAACAAGTGCTTACCAAACATACTCCATGATGTAGACATTTATACATTTACTACAACACTCCCCTTTGGATATTTCATGTTAAGAGTAATGTCTTGGTGGTGCGCTTCTAAGTTGCCTCGTCAAAAACCTTGCCAAGTAATAAAACCCTGTGGGAAAAAAACAACCTTGGTCGAAGGAGAAAAAGAGCACAACACTACTAGAGAAAACCCATTCAGGGACAAAATCATTTTGTCTCCAAAAGCTGAGAATTCGTCACCCAAAAAAATTTGAGACGGAACCATTTTGTGGCTAAAGTCGTCTCCTAAAGCTCGTCCCTAATTGTTTTAGGCGACAACTTCTAAATTCTGTCCTCTAATGCATTTGGAGAAGAAATGAAAATTGTCCCCGATTCAATGAGATTTCATCTCCCATTCTCATTGAGCTTTGAGAGACTGGCGGGAAATTTAACTAATTTTGGCGCCAATCAGAGGAATAAGAGACAAAACTCACACCGTCTCCTTTTGTTTTCAAATTTTAATTTTAATTTTTTTCAAATTTAATAGCACCAAGCAAACAAAAAGGGGACAAAATTCATTCCGTCTCCATTTATTCTCAAATTTTAAATTATTTTAAATTTTCATTTTATTGTCAATATTGAATTATATAAACAAATTTTATTTTTTTTTGACAAAAAAATTCAAATTTATTACAGATAATGTAGTGATAAACAAAGCCATAACATCAACTTATGTTTCAACTCCAACTAAGATGAAAAACTTGAGCACTTTCATAAATTTGCTTCATTAGTCTTCAACTAGAAATAAAATCTGGAACTACTTAAGGACATTCATGTGTGAATATAAGATAGACAACGTCCTAATGAATAGTAACTTATGAAAACCTAATACGCTTAATGCCAAAATCCTCCTCATTTTCTTCATCTTCAGCATCCATAATACCATTATCACATGGGGAACATATATTGCTTTTTCATATGTTGCAAACTTGGCTTCCAGTTCCTCTATTTTTCAATACCATCTTCAAACCTGCATATAACTTTACAGTTTTCAACTTATTCAAACTCAAAACAAATTCAATACAGCAAAGGAGAAGTATAACTTTGTTATTGAAGTTAGATGGTTAATGAGTATATGCTGTAGGCTGTAGCATATTATCAGAAGTAGTAAAACATCAACACCACCATTACTAACAGTAACCCGGTAACCATTCACCACAAAAAATTTGTAGAGAAAGGAAGTAAATGAAAAATTGGAAAGATTTTTGGTACATAAGTACTTATTTTTCTATATGACAAATGGACCAGAATTATTGCACATATAGAATTTGGAGTTTTAAAACTCATAGTTATCTGTTATAGACTTAATTAACTTTTCTTAACTATGGAACTTCGGAGTGTTTAGACATTTTGGTGAAAGTCAGGCCCTACTTGATCATTGGCATTATCAAAATTTGTCGCATTATCAAAGGACTTAAAAAAATTACAGAGAAAATCACCTAGTTTCTGACCAAAAAAAAGAAAGAAGAAGAAACAGAAGAAACCACCTAGTTAACTTACTTCCTCCAACCAGACCAACAAAAATTACCCCTAGTAGACTGTAGACAGTAACAAAATCAATAATTTATTTACTGTGAATTTTATATGTAATGAAAAAGATTTCACATACCTCAAGTCCCAATCTCTAGTCACATCCCAGTAAAATGAGTACAAAGAGTTCAAAATGGCTAAGAGAAGCCAAAAGGGCAAATAGAAGTTTGTCCACTTCTCTGGGAAGACTTGATATTTAAGGGCTGAGAGAAGAATCACAGGTACTGCAATTGGATAATTTAAAGCTGAAACCAGGAGTAGACAACATCAATACTGTAATGACTAAGGAGTAAATCCATCAAATCAATTTCAAAGCAATAATGTACCACACAGAATCTAGCAATAAAAGACAATTTTTTGACAAAAGTAGGGGCAAAGAGTACCTAATTGCAAGATTAGAAAACAAATTCCATGACTTAGGTGATTAAGTACTGGCATGTGGCTTATTTTGATGATTTCGACTTTTAGCATTCAGCAAGATACAGACTTGATATCTTTCAGGTTCAGTACTATCTATTCTATCTAAGGAAACTAAAAGATATGAAACAAACTTTACTTCTTAGCTAATATGTAAAACCACTAATTAAGTGTTTTACCTTTTCCTTTGAATTGGCTTATCAAAACATACCATTAGTTAGAATTTACAAATTATTGCATTTTAGAAGCTAAGATGTGGTACACTACTACAGGATACAACAGTAAGTGTGTAATAACGTGGAATCCTCACAACTGTTTAGATAATAGGTATTTACACCATCAAATTGGTTTTACAATTTATGACTCTATGTTTACATAGACATGCTCAGAGTGTCAAAAGCATTCATGATTTGGTAAAGCCAAGGAGAAGAAAATATGGTCAAACAAATGAAGGTAACAAATTGAAGCTACAGAGAAACCACTTAGAATAAAGGCCTTGTCAGCGTACCATTCAGAGCCTTCTCCAGTATCCTTGTATTGTCAAAGGCATTGGAACAAACGAACAAATATGCCCAACATTCACTACTCTGCCTACAATCAATCCTTGCTAAAACATAGACCTAAATGTAAATAGGTAAAGCAAAAGGGTGAGTTCCATTATGTCCTGCAATATCTCTATTAAACATCAGCTCAGTTTTTTTTTTTTTTTTACTCTTTTTTCAATGAGAAAAATCATATGAAAAAGCCATGGTTCATGCTTTATATATACTTACCTCCCAGCCTCATCCTTCTCTCTAGCTTTACTTCAGAAAAGAATGCTTGCTCTAATAGGCACTTCCTCCTACACCTGGGGTGTCATTGAAAAAAGAAGAAGTTACTATTGCCTACGGAATTGCATTCATTCACATGAGCAGTCATCCAATTCCAACTCTAGTATATCATAGATTAGAGCAAATTACCTCTCGACACTGTTCGATGGACTAGGGTCCATTCCAGCCCCATGAATACTGCAAATCTAGAAGAAAGAAGGCTTGAGGTGAATCAAAATCCAAGGCCAATCATTCTGTTTTTGCTCTTTATATGCACTTCAATTCTAAAAATTGCAAATTTACAAATGAATCAAAATCCAGTGAATCAAGCCATATGAAAAGGATGTATTACCAGATATGACCCAAATCCGACTAAACTAGGCGGCAATACTGTAAAAAGAAAACAAAATTAGCAGTACCCAAACTAAAGAAAAAAAATTGAAATTCTACAAAATGAAAAACCCTAATTCGAGATTTAGGGTAGTAATTTAGGAAAAGGGAAAGTAAGAGAGGAGAAATGGATGAGGGGGATTACATGATAGAGACATCGCCGCTGGGAGGTATTGGTGTTCTGAGGTTCTTACGGGAAGTCGGAGATCGAGCTGTGATAGTCGAACACGGAACAAGAACGGAGTCAAGGGGAGAAGAGAAAAAAGAGAGACCCCATTTATATGTGAGATAGAAACTATGTCGTTTCGTTTGTTTTATTCCCACTGTGCCCTATTTGTTTTTGTCAAACCCCTCCAAGATAAAAACACAAAAAAACAAAGATACCGCCAAACAAATTAGGGACGAAATTTTTCACCCCTAATTCTTTTTTGTTCAAATTTGAAAATTGGCGAAATAATCCCTTTAAATTTTTATCAATTATTTGCAAAATCCAAAACATATAGGAGACCAAATTAACTTTTGTCCCCAATTAAATTTCGGAATGGATATTTTTTATCCCCAATTGAAATTATTTGTCTCTAAATAGCGTCAAATGGAGAATTCTGAAAAACAAAATTTTTAGGGACAAAATCAAAAATTTTGTCTCTAATTATGTGTTTGGGGGACGAAAAATTAGTCCGTCCCAAAAAAATTTGTCCCCAAATGGGTTTTCTCTAGTAGTGCAACGCGCGTTGAGTGTGGAGTATGCAATATCATAGCTTCGGAGATGAGTTGGAGTCTTCTTATCAGCATCATAAGTAGGTAGTATATGTCTACGAGAGGGATGCATTTAGAGTTGCTACACCAAAACCTTGCCCGGTAAACCCAGTGGGAAAAACCAGTGGTCAAAGGGAAAAGATGAGCAAATGCATATATGTTGAATAAAAACATCTTCAGGATGTAGTATAAGTGGGGCGACCATGCTAAAGATGTGCCTCGTTAAAACCTTGCCAGGTAACAAAACCCAGTGGGACAAAATAATTCTGGTCGAAGGACAAAAAGAGTACACGATGGTTAAGTGAGTATGCTTCTGGATACTCCCCCTGATTTCAACTCTCGTTGATTAGACTCCTTATTTTGTCTCCCAAACGTGGTGCTTCTCTTGTTGCCTCATTAAAAACCTTGCCGAGTAACAAAAACCCAGTGGGACAAAAATTACCTCGGTCGAAAGGGAAAAAGAGCACAACACACTCTTCACGTTTCGAGACCATATATGTAGACATCTCCCCCTCTGATTGATCTTTTGAGGAGAGTCAGTTGTTGCTGATTTATGCTTGGTGTTGTCGCTTTGGATGTAGCCTTGCTTCATTTGTTCAAAATAAGCAGCATTATCCTAAATGCTTGTAGGCTCATCTGTGGTAGACTTCAAATTAACCACAACTGTTCGAACATGCGTAACTATGGATTCAATCCATATACATTCACGATCTTCTTCGTGAAGAGCAATAATCTCTACATTGTTCGAATATATAGCGACTAAGGTCTATTCTATAGACCTCCAAGATATCGCGATCTTACCCATGGTGAACACTTGACCAGTTTGGTGGAAGACCTTTGTATGGGTCAAGAGATACCCAATATCAACAAAACCTTCCAAAACACTGATGTCGTTTTGGGGTAGAGATAGAAAACGCAGGTCAGCGTTTGGCGGCGTTTCTAGTGTGTGATGGGTCCGAATCCATCATCTTTCTATAGGGATAGAACAAGCCCATATCGATCGTACATCTCAAGTTATAGAAAGATATCTTTTACACCAATCTAATGGTATCGCGTTGGCGCAGAGCTATACCTTTAGCTAACAAGTTCATGGCAAAGTGAGATGTCTAGTCATGTGTATTGAGTTAAGTACAATAATGCGCTTTATTGTACTTGAGTAAGGCATTTCAGCCTCTCTAGCACATCTTCGTCTGATCATCCATTCAGACGAAGAGGATCCTTTTCAGGATCAAGACTACGAATGATCATGGGGTGCTTGAAGGCTTGACCTTGTCAAAATGCCTAAGCATCTATCAACACGGTGCTCAAGTTCAAAAACCGAGGCTTAATCGTGTCCCCCCAAAAATCCTTCATCTCAAACTTGGATTTCAAGTGTTCAGCGGTTTCCCTTAACTATTTAAGGGCTTCTAATGAAGATCATGTCCAACATGAAAACCGCGATAGAATCCGAAACTTGTTATGGAAACGCGCGGGCATATCCCTTCCCAATCAAGTAGTCACTTTAGTGAGCGTTTCAACTCTATTGTAAACGCGCTCCATGGCCTAGAGCCACTTGATTTGGGTAAATTAAGTTTCACTATGAACTTTCATGTATATTTCGTATCTAGATCCCCATAGAGATACATAGTGACCACATTTATAAGCTGCATGTTCAGTTATTTGGAAACTACCAAACTGACAGGGTAGTGGATGTAATGTCATCCATTACGAGAGAATATGTCTCATCGTAGTTAATTCCAGTGCGTTTTGTGAGAAGCCTTGCGCCATAAGGCGAGATTGCCATCTCGTTTTCTCAACACGCTTTCTAACGAAGACCCATTAATCAATAGGTTTTATGTAAGGAGGTGTTGGCATCACTGGCTCAAAAACCTTCCTCTTCGTTTAATCTGGATCGCATCTTTCCATTTAGGCTAAATTTCTCTACGTTGGTATTCATGCTTCAACGAAGTGTGGTTCGATATCATCGGTCTCAACAAACTCATGCGCAACAGAATGCGCAACTATATCATCAATTATGATGGAGTTTCTTTTCCATGTCTCATGTACACTAGTGTAATTTCATAGAGCTCTATATTCTCAGGAATAGGTTCTGACGTTGAGGCGTCCCCCAACGATAACCATAATCTGGAAGATACTCATGAGACGGATGTTGAGTGTCGATGATCCAAGGATGCCAAAGTCTCCTTCGAATCCACGAGCTTCCCACGCATTCTAGCTGGGGTCATGGCCTATAATGCCAGAGTGCCGCTTTCTATGGCGTTGGCGCCTTGCCTACCTCTGTGTAGGGTGGTGCTACGTCCTCTTTGTAGGGACGTCCTTCCTTGCAGGCATTTTTGCAGTAAATGTGTGATCTCGTCACTTTTAATAGGGATCGAGATGAGATATAGTGGGGATAGACCACGACAATTCCTGTCGTTCCTGTTGAACATTCGAGTTCTTATCTCCCCCTAACGATGGGAAGACTGTCTCATCAAAGTGACATCCGTAAATCAAACGGTAAGGAGATCGCCTGGCAAGGGCATTAAGTGGCGGACGTTTGTTGGAGTCTCAAATCCAACCAAGTTACTCACTTGTTTTTAAGGACCTACCATAGGCGTGGTGGCAGCGCATTTGGCACATAAATGGCTCACATTGGCACATAAATGACTCACTCAAATGTGCGTAAGTACAAAATATTTGTATCCAGTTACTAGCTGTAACGCAGGGATACATTGAGTGGCGGTAGGTCATAGAGGGATTAGCATAGTTGTATGCGATATTGCATCACCCCAACCGGATATAAGGAGATTGGTGCGCATTGCCAATGTCTTAACTACCATCGTAGTTATTTCCGCGAGACCATTTAGGTGTGTATATGGGAATGTGATATCCAACATCACTCCCTTTGCAATAACCATCGAAAATCTTCGATGTATACTCACTAGCATAGTCAAAATACATTTGACTAAATAGGATGATCCGGGGAGTGATCCCATTGTCATATTATATGTGCTATGAGTATATCATAAGTAGCTTTTATAGATGGACAATGGCACAACACGTGATTAGTGTGTTTGCGTGTCAACCAACATCATGAGATATTCAAACGTCCGCAAGTTGGTTGAATAGGTCCATAAATATCACCTTGGATTCTTTGTAAGAATGGTATATTTTCTTTAGTGTCATTTGCATAGGATGGTCTCGATCCTATCTTTGCTAAAGAGCAAGCTTTGCAAAACGAAGTAAGTCTTTGGACCAATCTTTGGTTCGTACTTCTTTTCATTTTGAGGAATGGATGTCCGTGAAGTCTTTAATATACGGAACATCATATCATGACCTGGATATCCCAAACGGTCTTGCTAAAGCCTATATGTGTCAGAATCCCATAAGTCATCTCTTATGACATGGTTTGATTCAATGACTCGAATAGTGGTTGCATGCAACCCACTAAAGTGACACATAAGTTTCTCTAATACTCGTTTATGTCCGTAGTTATTAGAGGCGATGCAAAGGAACTCTTGTCCATTCTTACAATGTGTTTTCACATGAAAACCATTGGCTTTTATATCTTTAAAGTTCGAAATTTAACACATGTCCATGACATTGAATAATAATGCAACACTTTATTAATAGCCAATGATTACATCAAAGTTTCCAAAATCTATTCCAAAATAAAATCAAACTTATACAAATTGTAATTGCCAATCCGTTTGGTAATTCCAATGAAATATGACCAGGGAAGTAGAGAGATGTTGGTGGAGCGAGGCTCGCTTAAATACCCCGATCTCAATTACTTTCCTAGACATCATACTTCATTGGGTACGCCACATGAGAAAGAGTCAATACAATTGTCATTTGTTGACTAAGGCACATTTGCCGTTTTATTGGAAAATAGAAAAGGACTATTCTAATCAAAGTCTGCGGCATCCTTGTGCTCTTTATTTGCAGCTTTGAAGTCCTCAGTGGTGAGAGTGATATCTTCACCATCTTCATCTTCAGCAAGATTGATATCTTCATCTTCAGCAAGATTGATTTCTTGCTCTCTCAATTGCCTATACTCCTTGTAGCTTGCAGCTAGTTGGGTACTTGCATGGCATTGCTTGAACCAATGCTTCAATTGATCCATATCGATGACACATGTCATTTGTGGTTACCTCCTTTCATTTGAGGTGCAGGTTGTCCACATTGTGGATATTGCCAAAGCGCTCTTCTAGCGCTACCCATAGGTTTCTTGAATCCTTGATCGACATGTACTCTAATCTGAGATATTTATCCATATGGCGTCACATCAAGATAATTACTTGAGCAGCATGCTTTGTGGGTGTTCGTTGGAACACAAGGCCCTGGTCAGGTGCCTGTATTATGGGCAATATCCCTCTCGTAGTGAGATGGTTCTCGACGTCGGTTACCCAGTCATGGTATTCTGAGCCTGTTGAGTCAAGTGTTGGAAAGTCGAGTCTAAGTTCATTCGACATCCTGAAAAATAGGAAGATAAGATATATTGGTTTCGGAGTTTAAACTTCCACGAAAACTAAAATAATAAGATTTCTGAGCTATGCTACCAAGAAATCAATTTCCAAGAATATTTGGATTAGATGAAAACAATGATGTTTGCGGACGCTCTTAGTCCGATTATTATGAACACTCTTAGTTCATTGATTTACGAACACTCTTAGTTCGTTTAGAGTGAATCCCCACGATTCTACTTTTAGTCCATAAATTGATGTTTTGCAGACGCTCTTAGTCCGATTATTATGAACACTCTTAGTTCATTGATTACGAACGCTCTTAGTTCGTATAGCGTGAATCCCCACGATTCCACTTTTAGTTGATAAATTGATACTTGCGGACGCTCTTAGTCCGAATATTATGAACACTCTTAGTTCATAGATTACGAACGCTCTTAGTTCATTTAGCGTGAATTTCTATAATTCCGCTTTTTTATTACAAGTCTCTGAAAAGAAGAGAAAATGAATACAAACTCAAAAACAGGAACTTTAATCTTTAAAACTTACTTGTTGAAATTCGGAGCAAATTCTCTTCTGAACATATCCCACTTCAAATGGTGTACAGGTCTCAAAACTACTCCAACATGGCTGAAATTTGGAGATCAGATATATGAGACATAGATGAACAACTTTTATGAAGAAAGGATTTTGATTATATGTCCCAAAAAGGACGTTTCTCGGCGTGCAAGCAGGCTGATCTGGACAGGAATGAGCGTGCTGGATAGCTCCCACTTCGGATGGTGTACAGGTCTCAAAACGACTCCAATAAGGCTGAAATTTGGAGGTCAAATAGAAGAAACATTGATAAACAACTTTTATGCAGAAAGTATTTTGATCAAAGGTTCTGAACAAGATGTTTCAGGGTGTGCAAACAGGCTGATCTGCACAGGAACGAGAGTGCTGAACAGCTCCCACTTCAAATAATGTACAGTTCTCAAAACCACTCCAATAAGGCTGAAATTTGGAGGTCAGATAGAAGAGACAGAGACGAACAACTTTGTTGAAGAAAGGATTTTGATCTGAGGTCCCGATCAAGATGTTTCGGGGCGTACAAGCAGGCTGGAGTTAGAGCCTCGTGTTGATAACGTGTTTAAGGACAAACATAAAGTAACTTTGGAATGAACATAAATTAACTTGAGAGGGAGAGAGATTTGATTCTGAGAATGGAGAGTAATGTGTGTTTATTCTTCTCACAATGGAGGGTTTATATAGGGATACAAAGTAGTGTGAATTACCCTACAAACAATAACATATTTGTTACCAAACTTCTCCACTTCTCAAGTGCTTGCCAAACATACTCCATGATGTAGACATTTATACATTTACTACAACAAGTGCTTACCAAACATACTCCATGATGTAGACATTTATACATTTACTACAACAAAGATCGATTACAGAAGTCATGAGGAAAAGCAAAAACAAAAGTAATGAGGTCCGGAATGATTGATTATAGGTCCTAAACCATTTACAGAAAAGAAAAAAAAGGGATTAAAACATGGGGTTATATCAGCCAAAATGCATTAACAGCAATCATCATTCAAGCCCGGATTATTGCCTAAAACAAAACGCATCATTCAAGAATCTTAACTATATCCAGTCCAAATATATAGCCTGGATTCCTAGGACCTGAGCAGACTTGGCATTACCTGGCTTAAGACCAGCAATAGTGAAATCGTTGTTCTTCAGCTTAATCGATCTTTTCAGCCTGTTCTGTCTCCATGTAACGAAAAGCCTTGAAAAGTGCTCTGAACCTCACGTCACCAGCGTCCATAGTAGTAACAGCCTTCTTCCCTTGATACAAATGACCGAAAGGGTAGTCAACCTCCTCAAGGATTATGTAAGCTTGCTTCAGGGTCTTGCTATCATAAGGAGCTTCAATTCGCTTAAGCTCAACTATCTTAACATCATCAGGAATTGGTCACCAGCTAAAGGATCGACCTCACCAGTACAGTAGGCACCAATGGACCCGAGGCAATTTGGGTAACTAAACCTGCCTCATCAAACTTCCTATAAGCAGCCAAAGCATCAGGTTGAAAACATTCCAGAACCTGCCTGTACGGTATGGCGTTAATTGCTACCCTAACAAGAGCAGGGGAAGACAACCTTTTCAGCCGGTACTGCAACACTTTGCTTTCCGATCTCAGGCAGCCAACAGTTACCAGCTTGCATATAGTGCTGATCGATAGCACCAGAAGATATGATAAGTAACCTAGCGGCAGTCAAGTATGCACCTTTTGCTGCGGTGTAAGACTCGTACTATCTTATAGCTTGCCTCCAGGATCCCTGGTTAAAACATGAACAGCGACAACCAACATTGTCTTAGCTTGGTGAGCATACCAATTCAACACGGCCTCACTAACTAATCCTACATCAGAGTCGGTATTCTCGGTACTAGCATCGTTATCAGGTACTACATGCTTTAAGGATATAAGCTTAACTACAATACAACCATATACTACATCCTTCATGTTATTTTTCTGCATGTCATTATCCTTCAAAAACTTGGCTACACCTCCAGGAGTATAAGGATAGTCCTTCAAGGTGAGAGAACCCGTATAGTTATCTAGAAACTCGATCAAACTCTGGCAAAGCCCAGAGAACCTTAAGATTGTCTTCAACAGTAATCTCCTGGCCAACAAAGTCCATGCAAACACCCTCTTTCTTCTTTCTCTCGTAAAACTCAGTATCAGGCTGGATAACATTCTCATCAGCAATTCAGCATCACTATCTTCAATTCTTCATATTCATCATCTTTCTTGTCACCTTTCTTCTTGGAATTATAACCCTCTCCATGCTTGGCAATATGCTTACCCTTCTCTTCTGAGCTACCTGTTTCTTCCACAGGATCAAACACATACTTTTCAATACGTACGAAATTTCCCTCATGGTCACGAAATGTGGCCACTTTGTCGGCCATGTGAGATTCCTCTCCATTGCCTATTCCATTCAAAAGTTCTGGAATTCCCACTTTCACTGCAAGAAAAACAGGTTTTGAGACGAAAGTTCTTTCCACACAAGGGGGTGTGGTTTGTCAAAAAGGAGCATTGGAAAACACTCGTGGAAGTAGTGAAATTCAATTGTCATGCATACATGCATTCAATTTCACTACCCTTCCACGAAAAGTTGAATTTCATAGGAAATCTGCCATTCTAACAGAAGAAAGCATATATACCCATTTTAGCCTAATACAGGCTTATACAGCCAACAGCTAACTATAGGCCGAGCTACACATAAAACATTAAGTTTCGAATACCTTCAATTCTCAATGTTTTAACAGCCAGATGAGAGTAAAGTACAAATTTCTAGTTGCGAAAAAGTCGAGGTGCAAAAGAGAGAACCCAAATGGGATGTTTCAGTAGTAGAGGCAAACTCCTCAAAATTAATAGACGCTTACATAAATATTAACTTACAGAAGCCAAGATTAACATCCCCAACTTCCTCAGCAAACAAAAAGTGAAACAGGTGAAGGATAAGTTTCATACTTCTATCAAACCCAATATAAACAAAAGCAAATATACCTAAATTCATTCCTCATTTCTAACCGCTTCTTCAGTTTTCAGCATTCAATAAATAACTTAAAGCATGTGGATTCATCTTTAGAGACCCACTTATGTGTATCATTTTGTTTTCTTGGAACCATAGAGAAGTGGAAAAACAAATGAGTCAAAAAAGAATGTTTGCTTACCTGCAGATGAGTTTGACTTGGTTGAATAGGATTCCATATTCCACCTGAAATGTGTGATGAGAGCAATCAGAGCACACAGAAGTTAACTTCACTGCCTCTGCCTCTGGAGTGTAGTGGGACTACTGTGGGAGTATATGGGACTTTGGAGGCCAAAGAGATGATAACTACGTGGCCGTTTCTTTGGGTCTGAGTCAGAGTACGTGTACGTTTCTTTGGCTCTGAGTCAGATTACGTGGCCGTTTGGGGTGAAGAGGTGGAGGACTCGTGGCTGTTCAACAAAATTTTGAGAGTACTTCTACTTAGACTTTTAAATTTGATATTTTTTTTTGTTACATTTTAAATTTGATATTTAGACCTCTTATATATATTAAATCTCTGATTTACTTTATTAAATACTAGCTCCTTAACATGTCAAAACAGACCTCCGCTCTGAATAAAATATATATATATATATATATTAAATTAAAAAAGCTATGAGCAATTTATCTCCTAATTTTGGAGAAACTTCTCCTAGAGATGACAATGAAGAGGGTAGGGTAATGGGATTAAATTATCATCCCCATACCCGACTTCATTCTCTATCCCCTTACCCACCCCAATCCCCGTAATAAGATACCGGGGATTTCCCGTCCTCGTCCCCATTGGGGATTAAGTCCCCGTACTTGCCTTAATCCCCGTTAACAATATTACTAATTTATTATATAAAAATTTATATAAATTCTTATGGATTGTAAAATATGAAGTTAAAATCAAACATCAAAATAAAATAAATTTCTTATTTCAATCAAGGAAAATTGATATGTATCATATGTTGATAAAGATCTTTTATTAAAATAACATATTTATTAACAGAATTTAAATATTGAAAGTTTACATAAATATTTATTTATAAATAATATAATATATATATATATATATATATATATATATTTCAGATAATTCTTATTGGGTGGGTCTGGGGATGGGGATCAAAATACTATCCCCGCCCCGTACCCGATTTCAGAATTCGAATACTGGGGATCCCCATCCTCGTTACCCGATTTCTCCCAGTTAGGGTCGAATACCCTATAGGTACCCTACCCGATGGGGATTTTTGTCATCCCTAGCTTCTCCTTTTTTCATAGGAGGTATTGCATTTTTTTTTTAGGGGGAAACGACAAGCTTTATTAAGTGAAACTAAGAAGTACATGGAGCGATGCAAAAGCATCGAAAAGAAAGCAATGAACCAAAATAGGATGCACAAGCACATCTAATTTTGAAAAGTAACCAGGATATAACTAAATGTCTTTCGAACATGACTAGAAGCCGAAAAGCCAAGAACTGCACTGCATATATCAATTCAGCAGCGAAATTGTAGTAGTAACCGTAACCAGGATCGTAACCATAGCTTGGGAGATTCACATCAAGAGAGCAAGGTGAGGCTCCCGAGGGGACGAAGGCGACCAAGGGTGTCAAAAACTAGGACGTTAGCAATCAAACTTTCATGAACAAGAACCATGAAACCGAGACTCCAATCCAAAATTGAATTAGGGCCCTGATTAAACAACACCAACCACCTGGGTCCCAAACACGAGCCCAAGAGTGCGTAGACACCGCACACCATTCCAAGCCCACTCACTGAAGTCCACGAGCCCAGTTAAATCTAGCAAGCCGGATAGAATCCAGCCTCCAGCCAATGACTAAAACCTTCAGTTGCCGTCCTCCTCCATCTCCGGCTCCATCAAAGTAACTCTTCCTGCCCCGAAAAAGAGAAGAGACAGGTCCAGGGTCCCAAATGCGAATCGCCTCACACATACCCATTTATGAGAATAGCCTCCTCCGATGAGAGATCTTCAAGCCCAGACCAGACTTCCCTTGAACACCGCCGCAATACGAAAGGTACTTCAACAAGGAGCGGATACCACAACCCATAGGTTGAACAGAGAGGAAGGACAACCTCGAGGAGGGTGACATACATGCTTCACGAGGAGTAGGAAACTCATCGGAGGCCGTAAAATTCGACGAGCAAAACCCTAGAACTAGGGTTTGCGGCCACCAAGCATGTGAGAGGAGAGCTCTCGTCATATTTGAAAGAGTTGCATTTTTTTTAAATATAAAATAGTCTATTGACTATCTTATCCTTTTTTCTTTTTCTTTTTTTAAGTAAAATGAGGTCAACCCTTTATTGAAAACGAAATATTACAATGATGCGATGCAAATGAAAATAAACAACATGAAAGGAAAATATGCAAAAATTGCATCTGAAATACAAGGAAATATGAAACTCGCAAGAGTAGCAACATCGAAACGTCAACTAATTTTACACTACTGATTGCAGCTGTGTAGTGAATTGAGTAGTCAGTGGTTTAATTACTACCCATGCAAATCCGAAGCACAAACTGACCAAAGTCAATTCGGCTCTGAATCGAGGGCAATCTTCCACCTAAAGATCGAAGCCAACCAAGGTTGTCAGAACATGGCCATATTGGCAGACGATCTTTTACGAATAGATACCAAATTAGACTTGGGTCCCGAATCCAATAGCAATAACGCAGAGGTGCCCCAAGCTATTCTAGCAAATGACAAACAGCCCAACAAAGATAATGGGCCGCAGTCCAAGCCCAAATCCCACCTGGATCCCAGATCTGGATCCAATTGCAACACCTACCCGGGTCCCGGATCCGGATCCTTCTGCCTATTGGATCTAGAACCTAATCTTGGGGCACAGCTCCCACCGACGGCTTGACAACAAACTCGATTGCCATTGACGCAACTCCGGCGAGCTCGAAGATGAAGATTTGACTCCAACATTAGGCAACCCATCTTCGATCACCATACGACAACAGGGACTTGCAAACCGCCATTACCACCACCAAGAGGATCCAAACCGAAATCTCTATCCGAATCCCTCATTCCCCAACAATCTCCACCATTAGCCATCGCCCAATTGATGACCGCCGGTAACCCACGAAAAACACCACCAAAAGAAGTCGTCGATGCCCAACCCCGATATGAGATCTCCATTGACAAATCTCCTTGAATTTGCAAGCGACAGTTGTTGCCCAGTACACCACCGCCGCCGCTCTGAAAAGTGACTAGAATAATAAGGAACAGGCCGGAACCCATGAATAACTCCATGAAGATGGAGCAGGTATATATAGGGATGGCAATCGCGAAAGGACGCCGTTTTCCCAACCCTACCAAAGCTAGGTCATAGTTTAGCGGAAATTTAAGAAAGTATACTTATTGACTATCCTATCCTCGTATAGAAATAATTTGTTTATCAATCTATACTATTGTTAAGAGAAGATGGCTTGCTCTCCAAAACTGAATTTTTTTACCAATTTAACCTTTATATATTAAAAAACTATGAAATATAATTAATCAACAGGGATAATATAGTAAATTGTAAAATAAAAAACAAAAGAATAAAAATAAGAAAAAGCAGAAAATGTGGTGGTTGTACAAAAAGTTTTCCCACTACTTTTAACTTCTCTCCACACACATAGTGAGTAGGCCGTGCTAGTATCCATTATGTGATGGCGCATATGATAGTTCAAAAATTTAACAATTTCCTTAAAAATTAGCTTAATTATATAAGATTTAAAAAACTAAATACACCTCTTTAATTTTTTCAAAACATCTTTAAACAATTAAATCTGTATTTTCAACAACTCGATTGTTTGAGTGTATTGAATGGCTTCACAATTTCACTCGTTTATTGTTTCAACTATTACATATATATGAGGGACAAGTAAATCTGATGACTGAAAATAAATGCACAGTTTTAAGTTGTTATAATTTCTGCTTTTATATTTAATACATGTGGTTGAGATGCATTTGTTCCTCACAATCCCTTAGGTTATCAAATCTGATACAATACCATTATATTTTCGTGAAGAAAAATACCGATTTCATCTTTCTTTAACTATTTATGGTCATATGGATCATATATAAATTTTCAACTTTTAACTTTTGCATCAACTATCCTTCGATTGGAAGCCTCAAAATTAAAAGGCTGAAAAATCTTGGATCATCCCTGTGGTAGAGTGATTCACAGCTTTATCAATTGAATTGAGTATATGTTTATTTTTCCTTTTCTTTTTCTCTCTTTATCTTTATTTCTCTTTTCATTTGAGTTGATAAAATCTAATTACAATAAAAAAAAGATGATGGAGGTCCCCCCCCCCCTGTATTTTTTCAATTTCACTAATCAATGTTTGAGAGTAACCGCACCAGCCGCTTTTCAAAAAACAAAAAAAAATGGAGGTCCAAATATCAAATTTAAATGTCCAACTATAACCGCCCAATTAATTTTAAAATTTTGTTTACATATGGCAAAGCAAACAAGTTTCACAGACTTTCGATTAAGATCATGGTTAGTAAAATAAGGAACATGTATAGGTAAAAGATATACATTTATGGGTGAGACTCTAATGAGGACCACTGAAATGAGGACTTTATGTGGACTTTCGAATCAACGTTTGTGAGATCTGCTTTCTGAATGCATTTCGGCAAATTAACTGTTAGATATTTATATATTCACTAGTAGATCATTTTTGTAAGTTTTCAACCAAATTGAAAATCATTAAGGTACTTATAATCGTGATTATCATTTATGAACATGAAAGGTTCAGGCTTGACAGATTTAGTTCGTCCATTGATTTGATCTAATCCAGTACCTCAACTATTAGTAATTTGGAAGAAATTTTCAGAAGTGATACACTCATGTATACCTAAACATTTAATAGTTGATTTGCTGGCATGTAACCAAAAAGTGGGTCTCACAACTGTTGATTAGAAAGTTCTCAATTTAAAGGTTCTCATTAGAGCATCTCTCAAATGCTTATTACTCGGACAACTTCATCTAATAGTTTATTGAAAAACTCGAGAACGCATTTTTACTTAATTAATTTTTAAATTCAACATTATTCATTTACATTTATTTTCATTCAATAATACATATAAAATAAGGGAAAAAGTGAAAGAAAAAAATCACATATAATACTTTTGAATTCAAAAATATATTTTTTTTTCAATAAAAAAATCAGAAATTTAACGAGCCTATTTCACTATTCTACCACAAAATTTTTTGATAAACATCTGCACAGAATTGGCTTTTCAAAAAATATGATTGAATGAGATAAACTCAAAGAAACCACCAAGTTAATGGTCCTAGTTAGTACATTTCAATTTTTCTTCATTTTTCTCAAAAGTTTATAAGAAAATTCAGTTCAAGTGTTTTGTTTGTTAATGTTATTAATCAATTTTGTAGTTATCACAATTTTGTTTCTTGTAATTAAGATGAGGAATTTAAACCTAGATTTTTTTTTTTTTTGAAAGGACCTAGATTTATCAAGAGAAGTAGTATTGGATTAATTAAGTCTTGCATATGGTTGTATTGCATTATAGTAACAAATGTTTCACTAAATCCTATGTTAGTAGTTAGTCTATTTTCAATAATTCTCTATTATTGTTTTAGAGAGCTATGCATTTTTATGTGCTTTTAGCGAATTCTCTGGAGTAGTTTTGAAGGAGGAGACATGCTATTTCAATGATTTGATGTCTAATGACTGGATCTAGTTCTATATATCACTGTGAGTATTAACACATCTTCTTGTCTGTCTGGATGACAGCGTAATGGTCACTCTAGCTTTGAGATGAATATATTGCCACCCGTTGTGGGTTTGATTAAAAAAAAAAAAAAACCATCCGGGTGATCAATCAAAAACTTTTAATTGCATAAAGCAATGTTCAATACTAATATGGGATGAAGAGATAAATTAATGTGATAAATGACTACTTATGTCATAATAAAAACTATACACCAAATACCTCCTAAAGGTGTAGATAACTACGTGGGTAGTTATTTCACAGAATGTGAAGAAAACTGCTCCCGCATTTTTTTTTTTGCTAAATTTATTTTCCTTTTCTCTTATTTTATGAATTGGCTTTTTTTTTCTTTTTCCCTTCTCGAATATTCCAATTTAGAGGTTTTTAATATTTGAGGGATTTTTTGGTAAAAAAAATTATGCCTTGGTTGACAAACTCTCGAACCCGGATGTGAGGGTTTCATACCTGAAAACTCTTACCAACTCGACCATATGTGGTGTTTATAATTTCTTTAGTCATAGTCCAATATTGCTAAAATAACATTATTGGAGCGAGTTATACGTTTACTCTGATTACGGGTAAACATTATTAAGTGTTGACGGTCCGAATAGACAATACAAAAGCAAGCAAACAAACTATGCATTATAATTTTCCTGAATGACCCCAGCAAGATGACATAGTATCACATGTCACAGTACGGTCACGCAGTAGTCGGTACTCGGTACAAACATTACGATTACGTCATGGGCGTGACGCAACAATAATCCCAAATTCCCAATAACGTGAAATGACCTATGTGCCACTGCTCGCTGTTTACCTTTGGGAGTCTTGTTTCGTGGGCATTCTTGTCAATGACTGCGACAGTCTACATGACTTTTTTTGGCGCCAAGCCTCGATAAATGGGCTAAAATCACGGGCTTTAGTTCATGAGTCCAGGAGCATAGCCAATTCCATCTCTCTATATCTTGAGTGATACACAGCACCTTCAGCAATAAGCAACATCTGTGTCTATCTTTCTCTCAATCATCAAACACAAAACTTCAGAGTATAACGAAGTATGGAAGGAGAAAGAAAGAAAAGAAAGATGGAATATGAAGAAGAGGATGATGATGAGGAAAAGATTGAGAAATTCTTCGCTCTGATTAAGAGTACGAGACAGGTGCGTCACCTACTCGGGGGAAGCTCGAAATGGACCAAGGAGAAGAGAGATCAGAATAAGAAGGAAGATGATCAAGAGAAGGCTACCGCCGGCAGCGCTTGGAACCCAGAGTTCCAACCAGAAGACTTCCTTGATCAAGATGATAAGAGAGCTAGTGCTGGTCATGGTGCAAACCCTTTTAAAATTCAAGAGGATAAGAGTACTGGTGCTGGTCATGGTGCAAGCCCTTGTAAAATTCAAGAAGAAACGGAAGAAGATGAAGGTGGTAATGGTTTAGACCTGAAGCTTTCTCTGTAGGAAGTTAGGAACTGTGCAAGTGTAGTAACTTGAAACTTGTAACTTGGAAGGCAGGTCAATGTTGACCTAACAGTGCATGCACCTTCCTCCATATGCTTCAGGTTGACATGTATTCTCTATGTTGTAATGCATTAAGAAATTCTTAATAATATATATATATTTTTTATCAAGGAAGAAAGCTCGGTTGAACCGTACACTGTTTATCTTAGCCCGAAATGGAGTGACGGTTTTGCCCTTGCCACTTGCTTCAACTGCAGTTTTGTTATTGTTTTACAGATAAGGACGATAGAGGCTTCCAGATCACAGCAATTCTGAGAGTGAAGAAATAATAGAGGGTTGAGTTTGTTTTGAAAGAAGTTCGATTGAAGTCGGAAAACCCTGAAAGAGAGTTGAATTAGAACTTAGCATGTCACTATCAAATTTCTGTGTTCTCCATGATCTAATCCAATGGAAATTACAGTGACAAATCAGAACTTAGCAGATAGCAGCAACCCTGAAAGAGTGTTGAATTAGTTTACCAGGGAAAAAAAATATCTTGGTAGGTACTAGCTAGGTACTATGTAGTAGCCCCCAGCACAAGCATAAATCATGACGAAAGAAGAAAATTATGAGTGATGTAATAGCATGGCATCAACCATCAGCAAATCCAATTATGATCTATTGCAAATTTGAAAATGAACAACAATAGGTGAGCGGTGAGCCACATCAAAACACTGGGCCACATTCAAGGACATCACACTCCACGTCAGGTCCAACTCAGACAATACATCATTCCTATCGGGCTATACATGATTCTAGTGTTGCAGAGAGGAAACAACTTTTTAAGTTTGAAACGCAACTCTTCCAACTTGTTTGATCATGTCGGGGCATCCATGTGAAACCCATACCATGTGATAGGGTTAAGAAAAGTTGATTTCATAATATCTTTATAGAGAGAAAATCTTTTCCATCACCGACTATATGGACAAATATGTGTTTACCTCTCTCATCAAGTATTAGATAGATACCTAATTTTATATGATCATACCTTATAATTTCTTTTTCATACAAATTTATTCAAGTAGAGTAACCGTTTGCAGCATAAAATGTCTGTACAGACTACAGAGTATGAACTGTAATCCACAACTTGATAGTCGTATCATTTTAATTACCTCCTAATTTTGTTCAATTGATGAACTCGGGAAAGAAGCTCAATACGAGTTTAAGTTCACTGTAACATAAAGAGTATTCAAAATATAAAACAGACTCTTGCTGCTTTTATATGAGTTGCTTCTGTTTTACTGATTCTTTCTGTATCATTCTAAAGTGGATTTGCTTTATAATAAACTACTAGGCACCATGATGTAGTGCTAGTTCCATTTAACATGGTATCATGTCGGCAACAACCAAGATTAAGCATGTAATCATGACATGTTATCCAGTAGAAGAGATGATAATCCATAACATCACTAGAATTATCTGTACACCGTTCAAATCTTCAGTAGTTCATCATTATTACCCTACTGTCAAATGGGAGGAGATCATCCCTAAACTCCATGTTCCATCCCTGTCCCAAGTTGACACACTCACTAACTTGGTGGTTGATAGTTAGGCCTTGTGGAAACTAGAGTTCGAATACAACAAACTAATAAGCGTATTGGGAGCTGAAGGGTCTAAAGCAATGAAATATTAGAAGATGACCTTTTCTTCATGAACTTTTGTGCAGCAGAAATCTTCAGTTCCATCTAAGCAACTCGGCTCATTACTCGCTATGTACGTATCATGTCATGTTCCGGCTCTGAATTAAAATATGTACAAAAGTAGCACAATAAGTTAGCATTTTAACAGAAAACAATGTAACACTATGAAATCTCATGTATTCCAGTTGGAAATGTGCTAGTGCATGTTTTTACTGCAAAACTAAAAAGAAGCCTCACCTCTATAAGCAGTTATGCAGAACATTTCTAACATGGTCTCTACTCTAAAAAGTACTTCAGAGTAAGGCCGTTTCAAATTCAGACCCAACATGATACGCCTACTCTGAAGTTTTGATGCTGAATCTCTTGGACAGTGAAGAGTTGAGACAATAAATTTAGGTATCTACAATCTGTTGCAGGATCTATCCTCAGCACAAGGTTCTGCAATCACCAATAGTCTCGGCAAGAACACAAGCCATCCTTAAAATGATGAAATCTGTTAGCATCCCTCACAATGATCTCTCTCCCAGTAACTTTGGCTATTAGTTTAATTGCAGAATGGCAATCCCCACATACCCGAAGATTTTTCATCACCCGAATGGGCATCCCTTGTGGCACCTTAAGGAGTCCATACGCTATTGCCAGCTTCTCACTGTGATAACCCAAGCTCTGGACCTTCTCTTCTTCATCCACATCATGCAACACAAAGCTGCTGTCAGGGCAGTACCCAGCTTCTCTTAACAATACACCTAGTCTCTCTAACATTCTCATGATCATCACATGCTCTGGGTGGCCTGTGGTCTCTCCCCAAGTAAACATATGTACTTTATGTTCCACCTCAATCCAGCTACAGCCAGGTGACTTGGTAATACTTTTGGCTCCCATCGTTTTCCTCAGGTCTGCAACCTCATGCCATCTACCTTTGGATGCATACATATTTGATAGCAAGATATAATGTCCTGCATTGTGGGGCTCTAGCTGTATAAGTTTTTTTGCCGCAACTTCCGCCAAATCCAACTTCATATGCGTTCTGCATGCACCTAATAATGCACCCCAAACAATGGCATCTGCTTCCACTGGCATTTTCTCTATTAAATCCATTGCCTGTTTTACCTGGCCTGCTCGACCAAGCAGATCAACCATGCAGGCATAATGTGCAGTTCCTGGCTCGACCTGATACTTTGATTTCATTGTCCCGAAAATCTCATGACCTTGTTCTACCTTCCCAGAATAGCTACATGCTGAAAGAACTCCAATAAAGGTGATATCATCTGGTGGTATCCCCAAAGAGCACATCTTTTGAAAAACTTGTAAAGCTTCCTCTCCTAAACCATGTTGGGCATAACCAGTGATAATTGAGTTCCACATAACAACATCCCTTTCACCAAACCTGTCGAAGACCTGTTTTGCCTTCACAAGGTTGCCACACTTAACATACATTGTGATCAAAACTGAGGCAACATATACATCAAGATCAAATTGGTTTCTCACCAACTGGGCATGAATCTGTGTACCATGATCAAGAGTTGCCAAGCTTCCACAAACAGATAAAAGACTTATCAGAGAAGGGAAATTGGGCCTAACACCTTCTCTTTGCATTAAAGTAAACAATTTAAGTGCTTCCAATTCTAAACCTTTCCGTTCATAGACTTTTATCATAGCACTCCATGTCTGATCATCTTTCTCTCTCATATTGTCAAAAACCTGCCTTGCTTCTTCTACCTCCCCATTGTGGCCATACCCAAGTATCATTGCATTACAAGCAACCACTGACTTAACCGGCATTGCACGAAACAGCTCTGAAGCCTCTGTGATCCGTCCACACTGAGTGTACCCCATCAGCATCGCCGTCCACGAAACCTCATTCTTCTCTGGCATCACTTCAAAAAGCTTCCTAGCAACATCCACGCGTTGGTTCTGCACATACCCAGATATCATCGTAGTCCATGTAACAACATTCCTGCGTGGCATCTCATCGAAAATCTCACGCGCTTCAGCCAAGCGGCCTGCCTGAAAATACCCACCAATCATATTAGTCCTTGCCACGACATCCTTCTCCGGCATCAAATCATAAAACCTCCGAGCCTCATCCACCCGGCCATCTTGAATCAGTCCCCCCAACATCACCGTCCACGAAACAACATTCTTTCCAGGCATCTGCCAAAAAAGCGACTCAGCTTCCGAAATCTTTCCCTCTTGCACATACCCTCTAACCATCGAAGTCCACGAAACAACATTTCTCTCCGGCATTGAATCAAACACTTTCCGGGCCTCACTAACCATCCCATTCTTGATATACCCGGATATCAAACCGTTCCAAGAAACCAAGTTCCTGAGCTGCATTCTATCAAACATTTTTCGGGCTTCTCCGGGTTGGTTGTTTTGAAAATACCCCGCAATCATTGAGTTCCAGGACACGGTAGTTCTCTCAGGCATTTCATCGAACACCATTCGGGCATTCTCGATTTGACCAAGCCGAGCGTACCTAGAAATCTGAGAATTAGAGAAAATTGCATTACTTGTGCAGTATCGGCGATATAGGATAAATCGAACCCGCATTGATAAGCTCCAAATTGCAGTACCCACGTTAAGAAGATACGCCGGCGTTTGAGTTCGTATCAGTTTAAGCAGGGAAGCTTAGAAAACGCGGGAAAGAGGTGTCTCCCAGTATTGGCCCTTGCAAATATAATGAGTGTAATTATCTCTTTTTTCTTCTTTTTCTGCTCCAAAAACTAGCCTTCATACATGTTCCATATTCTGCATATGTAATAGTTTAATTTTATTAGAAAAAAAAAAGAAATAAAACAGTTGTTGGGAGAGAAAGGTGGGTGGAAATAAATAAATAAATCTATTTTATAATTATTATATTTATTTTTGTGATTTAATGAAGGGATAATGATAAAAGAGATCATTTTAAAGTGATTTATTATAATAGAAAATTACATAGTAGCACCTGACCAAAGATATAAACACAGAAAACTCACCTTCAATTTGTTTTATACAAATAAGGACACAAGCCCAGGCCCAAAACCAAATGTAGCAGGCCTGACTTCAGATTTTGATAGAAAATGACTAAAATGCCCAGTTTTCCATGATAATTTACGTTCATGCCAGTAGCATATACTCTACGACCGAAACCAGAAATCCCCAAAAAGCAAAACGCAAAACGCAAAACGCCCAAATTGGTCAGAAACCCTAAAATCTCTGACGGATCCAAAACGCACTGCAAGAGATCCGAAGCAGTAGCACTCTGCTTGAATCTGGCTCCAATGGAGGTTGATAAGGTAAGCTCTTACTCAAATTTTGCTGCCTTAATTTATGTGTCTTCGAAAGTAGCAGTAGAATCGATTGAAATCTCCAAACCTGAGCAAATCAAAAGTAGCAGTAGAATCGAAACCTCCAAAGTTCGATTTACCCAGCTTGAAACCTCAACATTTGTATAATCGATTTCGAGGATTTGTATATTAGCTACTGTGTCTGTGTTGTGGTTAGAATTCGTGTATGCATGTGCATGTTGAATGTGGCTTCGAAATTGTGGTTCTCGAAGCTTTTGTTTGTGTTTGGGAAACAGTAACTTTCAGTTTGCATTTGAAATTTCCTTGTGGTTAATTTGGTTATTTTGAAGGATATGAAGTGCATCCAATTTTTCTGTTGGAAAATATTTGGAGAACCTGGGTGTTCTTTAATTGTAGAATTGCTACTGTGTTAATGTTCTATAATCTATATATGTCAATATGTGGTTAAATTGTATACTGCTACTGTGTTCTATAATCTATATATGTCAATATATAGATTATAGAACACAGTAGCAGATATTTGGTGATGTGATGGGAATGCTTAACCATGTTTCCATGTATATTGATTATCTAGACATCTTCTATTGCAGTTTTGGAACTTATCCCATTTAAAATTGTTGTTCTGGCTTCTGGTTTTGCTACTGGTTTTGTTATATCAATGTTCTTATCTTGCTATGTGTGAAGTATATTATTGCTATGTGCTACTGTGTTCAATTGAAGTTTCTTTGTGCAGTTCATTATTGCTATGTGCTACTGTGTTCAATTGTGCAGTTTCTTTGAAGTTTAATTGTGCTACTGTGTTCATTATTGCTATGTGCTACTGTGTTCAATGGTGAAGTTTCTTTCTGCACTTCATTATTGCTATGTGCTACTGTGTTAAATTGAAGTTTGTTTCTGTTGTTCATTATTGCTATGTGCTACTGTGTTAAATTGAAGTTTGTTTCTGCTGTTCATTATTGCTATGTGCTACTGTGTTTATTTGAAGTTTGTTTCTGCTGTTCATTATTGCTATGTGCTACTGTGTTTATTTGAAGTTTGTTTCTGCTGTTCATTATTGCTATGTGCTACTGTGTTTATTTGAAGTTTGTTTCTGCAGTGCATTATTGCTATGTGCTACTGTGTTAAATTGAAGTTTGTTTCTGCTGTTCATTATTGCTATGTGCTACTGTGTTTATTTGAAGTTTGTTTCTGCTGTTTATTATTGCTATGTGCTACTGTGTTCAATTGAAGTTTCTTTGTGCAGTTTATTTTATGTGCTACTGTGTGCAGTTTCTTGTATTTGTGAAATTTATTTGAAGGTTTTGGTTTTTTGTTAATCAAAGGTTTTGTAGTTTACTTTGTTTATAATTCAAATTGGCTACTCTGTGTAGGTGTAAAAGGGTGATGATACAAGGAATAATCACACAAAACCAGTAAGAAGAAAAGCTCTGGCATGTAGGATAAAGTTTCCAAGCACTAGAGTAAAGAGACAAAAGCATAAAGAAGTGGAACAAGATAGGGAAGAAGAGGAGGATGAAGAAAATGAGGAAGCTGAGGATGAAAAAGACAAAGAAGAACAAGACGGGGTAGAACCGGATAATGAAGAAGAGGAGGAGGAAGAAGAAAAGAATGATGGAGCAAGGAACAGTGGCAAAGACCAGAAACAATCATATTGCCAATACAGGTGCAATATGATTGCCTTCCATGATGTGCTTCATAAAGTGTATGAGCAGCTCAATCGTGAAGAAAAGATGAGATTGAAAGCTGAGTTGAAGAAGACGCCATTTTGGAACTTGATTGAAGCTTATGACAAGGGATTGATGACTAAGAACACAACTGCAAAATCAGATCGAGAGATGCATAGGTTAGTGCAATGCTACAAGCCGGCTTTGAAGAAATTTAAGTTTGGAAACAAGTTGGCAGAAATAAGTGTATCGGATGTGCACTACATTTTGGGTTTGCCAAACCAAAAATCAGCTCTCACGGTGCCAAACCCAATAGATGATCCTAAGAAGCCGACTGATCATCCTCTTGTTCAAAGGTTCTTTGCAAATGACCGAAGGATAAAAAAAGCAAGAATCATGAGCTGTATTGATGAGCAGTTAAGGGAAAAAGCTCCTGGGAGGATAGAGAACATGACAAAGTTGCTGCTACTGCATCTGTTCATCACACTACTGTTTGCAAGCTCGGGGTCTACCTTAGGATGGAGCTTTGTGAAATGCATCACTGATATTGAGACAATGAGGAGATATAACTGGGCAAGAGCTGTTAGAGACTATTTGTTATTGTGTTTGCAAGCTGCCACAACGGGAAAAGCAAGGCAAATCAGTGGGTGTGTAGCATTAATCCCGGTAAGTGACTACTGCTACTGCTACTCCTATTGCTACTGTATAGTTAAATTATGTGTTACTTATATCTGTTTTGTTTTTGTTATAGTATTGGATATGCGAGAGGAGTACTATGCTTGTTGAAATTAAAGGCAGAGAAGCAATGACTCCAGGGTGCGTCAAGTGGAGTCTCCCTCAATTCACAAAAGAATTGCAGAAAATGCAAGTTGATGACATAGAGGTGATGGATACGCTACTGTCTGCTACTATATATGGTTATGATACTGTGCAATATGCTACTAACTTGAAAAATATTTTATTGCAGATTGATAATGCAGTTGCCGACAACAATAGAAGCAAACATGGCAAGGAAAACAATGACGATGACTTTGAGAACCCTCCATCAAAGCATGCTGCTACTGCACAGGCAAAGGGGCAGAAAAGACAAAGAGAAGAAAAGAAGGCCACAGTAGCTGCCAAAAAACCAGCCAAAAAGCGGGTGGCCGAAAAGAGAGCAAAAAGTAAAGAAAATAAGATCTCGAATGAGGGTGCTACTGCACCAGCTGAAAAGGAAAAACGTAGAAATGAAGAAGAGACAGCTGATAATGAATCAGAAGGTTTCGAAGATGAACATGAAGACATGACATTAAGAGATTGGGTAACTACAATGAAAAATTACATTCATAGCAGCTACGTGTACATTTTTACTAAAATCATCTTTGCTTTGTTTTTTAGGTGGATACGAACAGCATGAATTTTGCGAAAAAGATTGACGAGAATAAAGGAGAGGAAGGAATGCAAACAAAAACCACAAGTGGAGTAAATGTCAATGACATGGATTTGGGTGCAACTGAGGAAGAAGAGGTAAATAAATTTAAGTTTCTCGGTTTATGCAGATTTCTTTTGGTCTACTTCACTTTGGATCTTTACCTTGTTTTGATGTAATTTGATTGGTAATAATGTGATACTGCATTATTTTCTAATTTTTTTGAATTATCATTTTCTTTTGGTTAAGGATGCTGCGGATGGTATTAGAGATGACTTTAGCTTTGACACTGGATTTGGGGGGCAGGAAAATGAAACAAACTTTGTCGATCAGGATCGGGATGGAACTGAAGGAGCAGAACCAGATCAAATGCAAAGGAATGAAAAAGCTGCTACTGAGGTCGATCATGATCGGGATGGAACTGACGGAGGAGAACCAGATCAAATGGAAAGGAATGAAAAAGCTGCTACTGAGGTCGATCAGGATCGGGATGGAACTGAAGGAGGAGAACCAGATCGAATGGAAAGGAATGAAAGAGCTGCCACTGAGGCTGATGATGTTGAAAGGAATAGAAAAGCTGCTACTGAGGCTGATGATGTTGAAAGGAACAGAAAAGCTGCTACTGAGGCCGATGCAAATTTTATGGATCAAACCTTGAAAAGTATTATAGAAGAGATTGTGAATGAAGCTGCAAGGAAAGAAAAAGCTGCTACTGAGGCCAATGAAGCTGCAAGGAAAGAAAAAGCTGCTACTGAGGCTGGTGCAAATATTGCTGATCAAATCTTGCACAACATTGTAGAAGAGATTGTGAATGAAGAGTACAAGAGCAGGTATGATTTGCATTTATATGGTATGATTGTGAATGAACAGATTTGTATGTATCTCTATTATTTTATTATTAAGCTTATTTTTTTGTTTTATATGGTTTGCATTTATATTGATTCATGTTGTGTGGATTGCAATGCTGGTTGTTTTGATGTTGGAATATAGAAAGTTCATAATTGGGTGAGGTTGTATGCTACTGTGTGCAGGAATGATCCAGTTTGGTTCGATGAATGGGAAGCCTTGTTGCAAAGTGAGTACGATGAATTTGACTATCCAAGCACTGATGAAGAGCAGATCAATACAGTGGAGCATTGGCAAGATGTAGCAATGTTGAAACAAGATATGGCGGGAAGTGCTATCGAGAGCTGCAAAAGGAAGCAAGCTTATATAGAGAGATTGTGGGATGAAAAAGAAGAAGTGTCAAAAAAATACAAAAAGTTGAAGACAAAGTTGAAGAAGAAGCAAGAAGAGCTTAGAAAATGGAGAAACAAATGCAAACAACTAATGATGATAGTGCAAAGGGTAGAAAAAGATGAAGAGGCCAATGAAGATGTTGCTGCTACTGCTGCTCCTGCTGCTCCTCCTGCTGTTGCTGCTCCTGCTGCTGTTCCCGCTCATGCTACTGCTCCTGCTACTGTTCCTGCTCATTCTATTGCTCCTGCTGCTGTTCCTGCTCATGCTACTGCTCCATCAAATGAACCAAGGACACGATCAGCGATAAAGAGAATCAAAGAAAGAACCGATCGGAAAGAGAAGCAACTAGAAGGTTTTGAGGTGCAGAAACCATCGAAGAAACAGAGGAAGAAGAGCAATTAAAGGACTTAACAAACATATTAGTAGTCTATTTTGGTGCACCAATCGTATGGGATTCGGTGTTAAGTCAGTCATCCAAATTAGTATATATTTGTAGATTTGGTGTTGGTATATATTTGTATATATTTTCATTTTTTGTGTATAATCGTATGGGATTCGGTGTTAGTATATATTTTCATGTGCAGAAGATAGGGATATGTTTGTAGATTTGCTATTGCCTATCATTTTTTGATCTTTCAACAAGTAGGATGGGAAGGGGATCAAAATCTTGAATTGCAAAGGTTCTTAAAAGGTTGAAATTGATTCAGATTTTCTAAGCCAAACCAAAATTTAATGTTAGGTTGGTGTGATATTTTCTTGGGGAATTGTAATGTTGGAAGGCATTTGATTGTGGTTTTCGGGTTTGGTGACCAAACATAAAATGAAAAAGATTGAATATACACGGAGGCAGAAGATTGAACATAAAACAAGGCAGCGTGCCGCTGCACCGCCAACAGGCCCTGCTACTACACAAACACTTTGCTACTACACCTGTTTAGGAGGGAACATAAACAAATCTGCTACTTCATTGCTGGAAACCAAAAATATCAATCACTGAAATTAAACTTTTTTCTGTAATCTGCTACAACGAAACAATGTCATATGCTACTGTTGAATAAGCTATTGCTTGAAAACGATCATCCATGACCATTTATCCCTATAATACTCAGTTCCTCATGACATAGAAACTTCTCAAAAACTCAAAAAATTAATCTGAGGCACTGCTACTATATAAAATTGCAGTGCGAACATATATGAATCAAAAATTGCATGTCATATTGTTGAATCATGCCATCTGCTACTGTTGAATCAATCTGCTACTGCTGAATCATGTTATGTGCTATTGCTGAATCATGTCATATTGTTGAATCATGCCATCTGCTGCTACTGTTGAATCAATTTGCTACTGCTGAATCATGTCATGTGCTACTGTTACTGTTGAATGTGCTACTGTCTCAGATCGCCACATTGCATGACCTGCGATTGTGGTGGCCAAGTTGATCACACCGTGTGCATTTCACTGGTCTGGACTCTTCCCCAAACGACTTGATCCTCCTTGTCCGTGGTCTTCCGGGAGGTTTTCGAGTCTTGGGAGGCTGCAAAGCTGAATCACCAAAACTACTAGGATTGGGCTTATCAAGATCCGGGACTGGAAAAATAGGAAGATCATGAGCACTTCTATAGAATGAGGTCTTCCAGTAATCTTCAATGTAACGGTAAGGGATACGGTTCGCCTTCTGCATTACTTGAACTGCATGAGAACATGGGAAGCACCTAAACTGCCACCAAGCACAAGAACACTCCCTCTCAACCAAGTTCACCATGACATTGCTATCCTCTGTACAAACTTCAAAAATATCATTAGTAGACTGGCTAACTCTCCAATTTCTCCCTGTTTCTATCCTTTTCGACAACTTTTTCTCAAGCTTAGGACATAGCACACTCCTCCAAGTAGAAGATTGAACCTTCCTTTCACAAAAAATCTCCATAACTCTCACACGAATGCCTTCAAGCAACTGAGGCAGCGGCATGCATCTCTCATCCTTGACCATGTTGTTGAAGCTCTCTGCCAAAGAATTACTCATTTCGCCATATCTTTTAGCAGGGAAGCAAGCAATAGCATAGTTTTCGGGTGGCAAGTTAGCAAGAAAGGACTGACCCTGCCCGCGACTTTGCTTCCTAAATTCTTCCAACTTTTCATTGAAGATATCTAAAGTCCTAGCATATGCAGCTTGTGTAAACAATCTCACAATGTGTTCCTTAAAAGTAGAACCATAGGAACTTGGATACCTGCCATTCAAACTGTCCTTTAGATGCTTGATACAGTAGGAGTGAGGCGCATTTGGAAACACCTCTTTCACACCATCCAAAAGACCAGCTCCACGGTCTGTCATGAATACAATAGTCCGGTAGTCGCTCGCCAAGATTATTGCCAAATGTTCAAGGAACCACCTCCAATTCTCTTTACTTTCAGCATCAACAATGGCAAAGGCAAATGGGAAAACATCTGGAAAACAAAAAACAAAAACAAAAGCAAGAATAAATAACACAAAAAAAGGATCGAATATAAGAACTGCTACTGCTTTAAAATGCTACTAATACTGTTACTGCTACTGCTACTGCTATTGCCATTAAAGAAATTCAACTTGACAATAGGAAAGCATGCAAAACAAACTCACATCCGATCATCATGTGAAGATCACAAGAAAACACAATAAGGGCTGCTACTGCCAGGTTCTCATAAATTACACTAAAAATTCACATTTAATCAAAATTTACATATGCTGCTACTACATGGACAAAACAAAAAAAATCATAAAAGACAACTCACTTTAGAAGCAGTTTGCATACCTTTGTTCCCTGTTTTAGCACAAGCACCCAATAGCATCCCCTTATACTTGTTTTTAATAAAAGTCCCATCAAGGAACAACATAGGTCGACAATATTTGAAGCCGTTTATGCAAGCCCCATAAGATATAAACAATCGACGAAAACGATTATCAAGAGAGTCAAGAATGCAATATGAACCGGGGTTAGTTCTCTTTAATTTGTCAATATACCAAGGCAATAGAGAATACCCAAATGCTTCACTACCATGTAACATCTTATTAGCAGCCTCTTTGCCCCTATATGCCATGTGATAAGGAATATCAAACCCATAATCATGCTTGAAATGCTTGACAATATCCTTGGGCTTAATTAAAGGATTGGATCTAACTTTATCAGCCATAATAGTGGAAATAACTTTGGATCCTAACCTCTTATGATTTTGATGCCGGACAACACCAACACAAGAATGATTATTCACCAACTTTATTATATGGAAATAACCACTAGCCTTGTTTAAGGAAGCATAAACATACCATTCACACCCATCGGAATCTTTCTTGGCACAAGTAGCACTAACACGGCACTTGTCATTCTTAACATAGTTAAACTCAAACCCCTTCTCAACTGCAAACTTGCACAACTTATCCCGAAATTCGACGGCACCACCAATGAAAACTTGACCAATCTTATATATATTGTCATTCCAATCACTAGACATATACTTCCTTTTAGACTTGTTGCTCACAAAATTTCCAATTATCATGTTGTTGTCATCCTCAAGGTTTGAATCATCACTACTAGCATGATCTTCATCAACAAGTTCAGGGATATTCACAATAGCAGTATCCACAGTAGCAGCAATTTCCTGTTTATCGACACACATCTTGGAACAAGCTCCAACATCAAGAACATGTATATCTATAAAGGGAAAATTTAGCAGTTGGAAGATATCCAACATGATCAAAATATCATCGTCACACTCTAAGTAGCAATTGGGGCAATCGTTAAGTGCATATCTAAAAACAAATTGACCATCCTTGAGGTTTCGAAACCTTGAGGAAATTTTGGCACACAAATTTTCATACGTGGTGCTTGATGACAACGGTAAAAGAATAGTCTCTGTCCCATATGTAAATCTTCCAAATGTTGACTTTGACATACTATAAAGCACATGTAGAAAACTATTATTAATGTTATATACTGCTACTGCACAACCTGAAAGCCAAAATATTAGAACAGCTACTATGATAATAGTAAAACTAAACATCACATCAAACTCTGCTACTGCTCTACAAGATATCAAACCTCAAATATACAATAATCAACCACCTGCTACTGCTATTACACAAATTCAAACACCTGCTACTGCTCTACTACAATCATAACACAATTATAAACCATCAGACACTAAAATCACAATACTCCAATTATAAACCAACTCAGACCTCAAACTTCAGGATTGAATATCATAGCCTAGAAGTATATTCCCGTTCCAATTATAGGTAAAAAACCAACAGACAAATTCAAAATAGAAAAGTAAAAAGAAAAAAGAAGAATCAAATTCAACCTAAAACGAGTTCAATAATTCAAAACGAAACAAATTGAACCAAAACTAGAAGAAATTCACAAAAAAGTGGATGAAACAGTAGATGATCAAAATCTTAGAAAGCATGAAATTGACACAGAAGCATGAATTTGAAGCAAGAAGACACGAAGAATCAAAAAACTTACATGGAAATTCGATCGCTTTCAATAGGAGAAGAGAAATTGGAAAGCTTCCATGGACGGGTTCTCTCACTGCGTTTCAAATTAAAGAAGAAGAAGAAGAAGCTGTCGCTGACGAAGGAGAAAGATAAAGAGAGAGAGAGAGAGAGACGGTCTCTGTAGCAGTAAGGGAATATATTCCCAAAAAAATAAGTTAAGGGCAAATAAGTAATTAACCTTATAACAGGTGGCAAGTGGAGATCAACTTGTCCTTATCTGTAAGATTTTGTCCTTGGATGTTTAATTTCATCTTTTAAGGATGTATCTGTCAAACAATATTCTGTCAATAACTTAGATGTAATTTGTTATTATTATAACTAGCATGGGCCTACACACATTTGTGTGTAGGAGATGTATTTTTTTTTTCTTGAAGGTGTGTGGGGAAGTAGTTAAAAGTAGTGGGGAGTTTCCTAAACCCACCATGTTTCCACTACTTTTATTTTAATATTGTTTTTATTTTTATTTTGTAAATTAACTTTATTATCTCTTTTGATTATTTCTGATTCAAAGTTTTTTAATATATAAAGGGTAAATTAGTAAAAAAATTCAGTTATGGAGAGCAAGCTCTCCTCTCTTAATAATAGTATAGATTGAGACACTACAAATGTTCTCATGATAATTAAGGTCACTTCTTTACAATCTGACACTGAAAAATATAAATAATTACAAAGACTGAACTAGGGCGGCGGCGGCGGAGGAGAGCTAGGTTAGTGTTTGAGTTTCTGGAGTCATGTTGATGGTGAAGGAGAGTTCTAATTGGAGTGTCACCGGTGGATTTGCCGCTGAGGATTTCGACATCGAGGACATGTTGATCGATCTCGATACATTCTATCGCCTTCTGGAGGAAGAACCCCCGGTCATTATCTGAATTGATATTTCATCGTTGTATTTTGATTTAATACTTCGAGGATGCTTAGTTCTATATTAGCACGATGTGATTTGTTAATTTGTTTTTGTTGTTGATTCTATGGAAATTCAATATGTAATTGATATTGAATTATAGGTTTCATTTTGCTAATCGTCAGGAAATTATTGGACACAAGAGTGTGTCTGTGTGTATACCAATCAGTTTGCCTTCTATGCAGAGATAGTGCATGGAACTTGAGAGGATACCAGCTTCATATTGTACATGTTAACATTACAATATCACTGCCGTGTATTACTGTTCAATCCGAGTTGAACCAAGTTTCACTTAAATAGACTCAAACAACCACCACAGATCGATCCAGGAGGCTTCTACGAACTCACAATAGGAAGCATGAAGCCGTGGCTTCACCAGAGCTGTGTTTTCCGGCTGGGTCCAAATACCCCAAAGTTCGCCATTTTGCTGCGCCGTCACAGCCGGGAAACGCCGCTAGAGGACACCACAGGGAGGAGTGGACGACGGAGACGAGCTGATTTGGAAATTTTCGCCGTCGGAAAAGTCAGGTCGGGTCGGCCGGTTTTGGGTCGGGTCAGACGGATAACTTCGATACTGAAGGTGTAGCCGAGAGAGAAAAGGGTTTCTGGAAATGGAAAATGGGATTTATGAAAATATTTTCGGAAATTCCTTATTTATACCAAAATGGAAACTTCTTCCAATGACCATAACTTCTTCATACGAACTCCGATTGACGCGTTCTGCATATCCACGAACTCGTATCGACGTGCTCTACAATTTTCATGAAGGAAGTTTTCCTAGAATCCCAACATATAAAAAGTCAAACTTCGCACGACCCCCTAAACTGTGAAATTCGAATAATTATACGCACGAAAACCATTTCACTTCACATACAACTTACGAATAAAGCACAATAACAATTATTCGTACAACTGGTCTATTATTAATTACCAAAATTAAATAACGAAAATCTAAGTCATCACACTTTCTTACCTTTATTGTTTTACAAGTTGAAAAACTTGATGCCTCTAAGATTTTAAATTATTCGATATATGTGAATATTTTCATGATCAATAGCAATGGTAAATATTAAAATCAGTAAAAAAAAACCACTTTGATCATGATGTATTAATAAGGTATATTTGATGGTTTGATAACTTCTTTCAATATGTTTCAACCAATTTAGCTTTATACGTATGATCTTGAAGAGACGTCAATTTTGAAGAGATGTCGATTATATTATGAAGACGAGGAGAAAATTTAATCTGTAAGAAATTCTTTAATTAATATTTTGATATATAAAACATTTAATTCTTATTTTATTTTTGTGGACTCTTCTTTATTTTCGTATTTATTTATTTATTTATTTATTAATGATGATGCGTATAGATGGAAGTTTGATGACAAAAAAAATATAGGGGGTGTTTGAGCCCAAAAGTAATTTTGGCAAAATCCTTTAGTGGGTTCGAGCCAGCGGGCCGATACCTGCGGCCCAAAAATAAGGCTACGCGGGTTTGGTTTATAGTTTCGCTCATCCCGTGTTTCATAAGGAGACGAAATCTTATTGAAATCGAGTGGTAGAGACTAAACGGGAAACTTCAATTAAGAATCATTCCAGGGCAAGGAACGGTCGAAAACCCTAGGGTATAAATACAGGGTTAAGCGGCGAGATCAAGGACGCCTCTCGAATCAATCAATCCCAGCGATTACAAAGCCTCCCCGGAGCAAACCTTCAACCTCGTTGAAGCCCGGTGACCTCCCGCCAGTCCTAGTCTCCTCGCGAGCCGACTGTCAGCCTCACCAGATCAACCCGGCGACCGTACTTTCAGTCCCAGTCTCCCCAGGAGCCGACTGCTAGCACAACGCCACTGTTACTTCCAGCGAAGCAAGGGTAACGCCCTCGCAACCCAGCGAAGCTAAAGATACACTTTAGCAAGCCAGTGCTTCTCTCAACTTCCCAGTGATTGCTCTGCTTAGTCTACAACACTAAGTATTGATTCGATGAACGCAAGAGACCACAACCAAAGCCCTTATCTAGTAAGGAAAAAAGTCCTTTCCCAAAAGGCAAGAAAAGAACCTTGTGACGAGGTTGGTGCTCTCCTCGTCCACAGCGCTTGAAGAAGAAGTCAGGTCACGAGACTACCCTAACGAATGCACCCCGCGGTGCTGGCACGCCTGCGCAACCACTCGCTCAAAAGAGACTGTTTGCACACCAGCTGGTTTTGGAGCCAAACATTTTGGCACGCCCAGTGGGACCCAACTAGTGTTTCTTTGTGAACGCAACCATTGGGAAGTCTAGCGATAATCCCTACCAAAAGGGCTACGCTAACTGCTCAAAGCATAAGACCTCCAGTTACAGACCGCATTCTCGTGCGAACTGTCATGGTCTCTCTGAAGAACAAGTGACGCAACGGTTCTCTCTTCAACCCCAATCACCCGGTATGTCAACTGCACAAGATGAGAATCGCTCGACAGCGACTGAAGGTCAGAGTGTCAATGTTAATCAGGCCAGCGAGCCTGTTATTCTCGCCACTGTCAACACTGCAGTGGAAAGTGGTGAAGAAGAGGCTTTTGTTTCGAAGCCTATCCCGGAAGGAGCGACCATTGAGGAAACACTCGCGATCCTTATGGGAAATGTCGAGAATCATCGCAAGAAGATGAACGCTGATTTTGCCAGAGAAACAGCAAAATCAGAAAAGCTCCTCCGTGAAATTGAGCAGCGTATGACTCTATGATGTCGCTTAAAGCAAGCACATAATTTAACCCTAAAAATATCATAGTAGTATAAGCAAGTAGGGATCGTTCTATTCCGGGGATTGAGGGTACACCTGTCATTGTCAAACAATTAAACAATTAAAATTAAAACAAAGTATAATATTCACAAAGATATTCACAAGTATAAACATTATTTACGAAAAAGGGGGGATTTTGTTTTTGGTTTTTTTTCGAAAATAAAACTAAGTTAACAAAATAATTAAAATGCAAAAACATAAAAATACAAATGGAGTGAGAGAACAAAGATCAAAAACCGAAACATATGATTAAAATTGATTCAAACCCTAATATTGTTCATCTAAGTCATGAGAGAGGAGTTGATCATGTGAATCATTCGAAAGCAAATGAATTCCCATTTTTTTTACTTTTCAATGCTAATTAACCTAAGCGAAAGCACCTAGATTAATCCTATTAAACATGCAATCAAACCCTAGAAAGCTAGTCAATCATGTCATGTTTAACGCATTACACATAGAGAAAGGCTATCAACTCAAGTGTACAACTTAGTATGGAAAAGTCCACCTAATGGCAATTCTCTTTAATTAAATTCGGTCTTTGCACAAAACCTTTACTACTTTGATTCAAGTTTACACAAAACGAAAAGTCGATTTCATGTTCTTAAACCTAGCACCATTCATATCAAAACCCTACGTGTTTGCAACCACATAAGATTAAAATACAAAAGTTATCTATAACGCAAATTTAATTAAACAAACTCACATAAGCAACTCTCGAATCACAATATATGAATCTGAAAATTCTCAATTAATCATAAAGCAACATAAAAATCAACATATAGAAATCACAACTTTATCTCAAAACATATAAACGGGCTTTAAACTTTGCCCTTAACATTATTTGTTAACTAGAATTCATAGTTCTACAAATATAAACAAAGAAAACCAAAAGAAATTACAAGGAAAAAGATAGAATTACACCATGAAGGGAGTGGATGATGAAGAGCTTGAGACATTGATCTTGAATCTTGATTACACGCATTTTTATGCATGTAATTATATCTAAAATACTAGAAATTATTTAATTCTCAAGTTGATTATTATGTAATTAATCCAATTTTATTTATATTGTAGTAAATAAGCGGAGTTGTGGATTTCGAAAGAAGTTGTGCGAAATTGGAGTAAAATGAAGTTTCCGACAAAAAGACGAACTAGTTGGCGCGGTCAAACATGGTCAATATCGGCAAGAAATGGAACACGATGAAGAACGAGAATGTCTACGATATTACTTTGAAGAAAATTGAAGAAAAGAAGAAAAAAAAAAGAAAAAAAAAGAGAAATTAAATAACAATAAAAATGATGACTGCACTATTAGTTAATTAACCAAAGGGTTAATTAACATTCTAATTGTTGTCACCTGCACGTCATCCATCATCCTCTTTCCATTTTCTTTTATTTTACTTTTTTTCTTGACCAACCACTTGCTGCCACCTCACGCTCTTTCTTATCCTTTCATTTCTCTCAGCTGGCCACCGAAACCATCTTTTCCTCTTATATATAATCGCAGCCATCTCTCTATCACGCTAGCAGAGCGGCCGCACCAAGCCTAAAACAGAGGCAGCCCTTTTGGGCTGCTCTCTCTCCTCTCCTCTCCTCCTTCTCCTCCATTTTTCATAATAGTTTTAGTTTTCTTTTGGGTATTCATAGAATTTCTCACACAAGCTTCAAGGATTCATCAAGAGCTACAAGATTCAAGCTTTAGGTATTTGTGGGAGTTGTAATTCAAGGGAAGTCATATTAGCTTCCTAGCTAATTGTGGCTACCTTTGTGTTCTCCTACACTTCTATAATTTTTTCTCTTTGAATTTTGTATCTTTGATGTTCATAGTTATGGGTTGTGAGTAATTTCTTTGTTGGGAGTTAGGGTTGTGAACCCCTAACTCATCTTGTATAAATATTGATGCTTTAATTTTAATAAATGCAATTTCCATTGTGTATGCTTTAAATCCGAATTTATTGGTCCTTAGAAGCATGTTTCTAGGCTTTGTCACCCTTTGAAATTATGTTGTGGGCAATTGTGATGAATGGATTGATAAATTGACAACTTATTGGTCTTGTTGCATCTAGGATTTAAGTGTGGTAACCATTAGCTAGCTTAATTGTAGCTAAGCTTGCTTGGGTCTCTATTATCTTGCACTCTAGGCCTCTAATTTTGGATATTGCGGCCTTAACCGGCGTAATACCCAAATTAGAGAGTTGATTGTGGCCCTAACCGGCATAATCGATACACCGAAAGGATAATTGGTTTAGTAGCCTTAACCGGTACTAGATACGGGACTTGACACATATAGGAAATGCATGCATTTGTAAAATTGGCATTGATATTTGCAAGATAGTTAGTGTGAATCACTCGACACTCCCATGTTCCCATTAATTTGAAAACCCAAATTTAATTTTCTAGTTCGTTAATTAGTTGTTTAGTTTACTTTTCGGTTGCGTTTAGTTTAGTTAATCCACAATTCAAAACCCCCTACAAATTTCGACTCATTTGTGCATATCCACCACTAGGCTCTTAGTTTTGATTAGGCTTTGGTGAAAACCAAAGCCGAGCATTACTAAGGCTTGGTGCCTTAGATTAGTATTTTTATTTATTTTCTTTTTCTTTTATTTGTTTGCTAAGTGTCTTTATTTCCGATTACCCAAGGATTGTGGGTTAGCCACTAATCCCCGTGGTACGATAAACTTTGGGCATAATATTTCCCTATTTTGACAATGATACGTACGCTTGCGTAAAGGTGTATCCAAGTCAATGGCGCCGTTGCCGGGGATTAGGGTTTAATAGCCTTAATCCCTTGGTAAATCGGTTCTTTAGGTCACTTTAGCATATTTTTATTTCTTTGTTATTAAAAAAAAAAAAAAAAAATTTGGTTGTTTATTTTGTTTGCTTACTTTCTAATTTTATATTTTCTAATTTTTTTGGTTACTAATCTCACTTGTGGAAACTCATAGGCATATATTTTTCTCACATTGAACTATGGATCGGTGGAACTATGGATGGGAAGACCCGTGGAGATATGAGCAAGAAAGTTTATATGGTGGAGGTTATCAAGCTTATGAGCCTAGGAAGGAATTCGTTGAAGGACTACTAGCTCAATTGCAAGCTTCTCAAGCTCTCTTGCAAGCCTCCCAAGCTCGATTGCAAGCTTCTCAAGAGATGCTTATACATTCTAATGAGCAACTTAAGGCAAGTCTTGCACAAGAGCCACCCTTCACCATTTATGAGCATGAATCTTTCTTTGATCAAGTGGAGCCTATTTCAAGAGAAGAAGTGTATATCGAGCATCTTGAGCAAGAATCCTTTATGCAAGTTGAAAATGATGATAATGATGTTGATGTACAAGAAATTGAGGTTGGTCATGAAAGTTTCAATGCAAGTGGGGTGAGAGACTACACTTCGGAGGAACCGGTGCAATATTGGAAATCTAATCTTCACAATGAAGAGGAGGTATATGAAGTTGATTCCGAAGAAGAGGATAGCTTGTCTAGTAAGGAAGATGTGGAGCTTGAAGACTTACACCATGATCCCTTATTCATTGAGGTTGATATTCCCATGGGGGATGAGAGTCATTCAATACCTTGTGATGATGAAGAAATTGAAGAGCCAAGGACTTTCTCTCATCCCATATCCACGGAAATCCATCATGAGCTTCCTAAGGTGGATTGTAGAATATTGAGCACTTACACTCTTAATGAGAGGATTGAGATCAAGGTACTTTTACCTCTCAATCCACCATTAAGTGGTCAATGTTTCTACAATGAGGTGATGGATTGGAAAGGAAATGAAGCACTTGCACTCACCCTTTCCCATCACTCTCAAGAGCTTCAACCACCTATTGTTCCTATGAGCATCATTTCTAATCCACTTGAGAAGGAGAAGGCAATGTTGGCTCCTAGAAGAAAAATTGAGAAGAGGGGGAAGACTAAAAAGCTACACTTTTGGCCACCAATTGGAGTATTCTTAGGTAGTTCTTGGTCTTGTCTCTATGACACATCGATGAGTCCCTTAGCCCCAAACAATAGGGTGGTCGTACTTGAGAAGTATCCACCTTGACAACGATCATGTTCTATAGACCGGCTTGGGGTCTTTAAAAACAAGCGCTTCTAGGGAGGCAACCCTAGGTGGTTTTGAAATTTTCTGGTTTATTTTTCATCAATAAGGCTATTTGGCCATCTTTTTGGAGGATGGGAGGTGTCCGGAGTTGGAAATGTGAAAGAGAATTAATTTGGTAGTGAGCAGTTTATGTCCTGAAAATTCAGTTAAACTTGGGTGACTATAGTTTCACATATACATGCTATTTTGAGTTGAAATTTTCTGGATTTGTTTCTCTGTGTGTCTACTATATACTGCCAAAATTTTAGCCACTTTCAGTCACTGGAACTCAAGTTATTTAGTGGTCAATGCAAGGAGGTCAGAACAGAGACAGCTACTGTAGAGTGACTTTGAGAAGCTATAACCTCTACATATCAAGCTATTTGGAGCTAAAATTTTTCAGAGATGTATCTTCACATGTCCTCTATACACAGAAGAAACAGTTTTTGATTTTAACCTTCCTAGCTTCAGATATTGTGTTTCAAGTGACAGAGGTCAGAAACAGGGCACAGCAGAAACTGCAGAACAGATCAGTGAGTTTGGAGGCCAACGATTTTTGACTCATTATTGATTTTTAAGTGAAATTTTAAATTAAGGTAGCTTCATGAGTCTAGTTTTATATCCAGTTGGTCTCACCCTCTTTGCACCTCTGGAGCTTCAGATATTACAGTTTTGGTGACTGAGGGTCAGCAGAAAACTTCAGGACAGATTGGCAAGTTTGACCAGCTTTAATTTTCATTTCAATGGGAGATAGGTGGATAACTTTATATGGATAGAAAGCTCTCTGAGTCTACTTTCTATTTCAAGTGGCCTCACCTGATTATCACTTTCTGAGTATGAGATATGGGCATTTGAAGACAGAAAGGTCATTGCTGGAAGTTTTCTGCACTCACTAGTTTGTGTTCACTCGGGGTGGTTGGACTTCTTGCACTTCAACTCTTCAATGGAGGCCATTGTAGGGCTGTTGTGAGGTGTTTTGGAGGTGGTCAAGGCCATATGCTTAATGGAGGACCTTGTCCTTATTCTTTGGTGGCCTATTTGTGATGCATTGCTCTTTGGACACTATATATTTCTCAATGGAGTTGATCTTTCATGAGCACCTAGAGCTAGCTTGGAGCATATGTTAAGGAAGTCAAGGCCTTGTGCCTTGAGGTTGGTGTCTCATATTTGTCTTCTCCGAAGGTCGTGAGCAATGGAGGTCTACAAAGGGGGTTTTCTGTATCTTTTCTCCGCATTTAGATTTTCATTTAGATAGTTAATTTTTGTGCTTTTGCCCGGACTTCACTCTCATGCCTAAATCCGACATGGATTTAGCTTTCGAGCTCACTTTACAACATTGAGGACAATGTTGGTTTTAAGTGTGGGGGTGAGGGCTCGGGCGCCTATGAAAAAAAAAAAATATATATATATATATTAGATTAGTTTTATGTAATTATATTTTAGTGGTTAATGCCTTTTCCAACCCCAATGACGAGCCATGAACTTAACTTGTTGTGATTGTGAATAGACTAAGCATGATCTAGGACTTTGAATTTGTTTTGTGATTAAGTGTATATGTGATCTATGCTTGACTATATGTGTGCACATAGCCTATGTTAGGTTCGTTCATCATAATTAGAGAAGCATATAGATTATTCGATTAACTTGCATGCCTTATTTGTGAGCTTTTGAGCCTAATATCTATAGTGTATGCATCGTTCATTCACTTATTCTTTCATGTGTGTACAATTTCATGACAATGCGTATCTAGAACTTGCTTGAGACCTCTCGAGGCTACTTTTAGCTTGCGACATGATAGAAAGGATGGAGGCATTAGGACTATATACCACCATGGCCAAAGAAGCATGTGCCCAAAGATATTTACCACTAGATTGCCACTTTGAGCCTATGTATATATTTTAGCATTTTTGTTCATTACCACCACAAATCCCTACCTAGCCTAAACACTTTTATCCAACCCTTCCATGGTAGTTGATGAAGCGATTCGAGAGAATGACTTTATGTTGAGTAATGCTTCAAAAGAAAAGAAAGAAAAAGTCAAAAGTCAAAAGTTTGAGGTTACAAAAGAATAAGTGTGGGGGTGAGTGATTTTGTATCGAAAAGAAAGTTTCGAAAGAGTTCCAAAAAAAAAAAAAAAAAAAAAAAAAAAAAAAAACAGAGAGAATAGAAAAAGAAAAAGGTGATTGAAAAAAAAAAGTGTTGAAAAAAAAAAAGAAAAAAAAAGCTAGTATTATTTTTGTTTATAGTATAGTGTAGTGTGAGTTGTACATCGGGATTAGAGTGAGTGAGTTAGCATTTGAAAGCAAAAGTCGTATATCTCTACAAGAGAGAGTTGCTTCACTGATTTCTATGGACTTTGTATTTCCTTATCCTTCATTTCTTATAGCCACTTGCCCTTAGCCCCATTACAACCAAATAAAAGACCTCTTAATCTTGAATGTTGTGAGCTACCTAGCGGAGACGAGATCGAAAAGCAAGCATATGGCGGCGCATGTTATGAAATTGCTTTTGAGTGAAACACATATAACCCCTAAACACTTGAGCGGTAATATTTAGTGAACCTATGTGAGTTTAGTGGGTTATGTCGAGTCTTCTATATGCCTATTTGATTGTGGTGGATTGATTTGACGCATGATCAACACATGCATATGCTTGAGCATTTCTCACATGTGCATCTCAATTGCCTTACAAATTCAAAAATTCTATGTTGTGCTTTGTCAACTTCATGGTCATTTACATAATTAGTTCTCTGAGGATTACGGTTGGAAAGGCTAATACTACACTTCCTTTGTGTTTGTGAGTTAGTAGATTTTCGGATTAGATTTCATCTAATCTGCTTGAGGACAAGCAAAGTTCAAGTGTGGGGGTGTGATTACACGCATTTTTATGCATGTAATTATATCTAAAATACTAGAAATTATTTAATTCTCAAGTTGATTATTATGTAATTAATCCAATTTTATTTATATTGTAGTAAATAAGCGGAGTTGTGGATTTCGGAAGAAGTTGTGCGAAATTGGAGTAAAATGAAGTTTCCGACAAAAAGACGAACTAGTTGGCGCGGTCAAACATGGTCAATATCGGCAAGAAATGGAACACGATGAAGAACGAGAATGTCTACGATATTACTTTGAAGAAAATTGAAGAAAAGAAGAAAAAAAAAAGAAAAAAAAAGAGAAATTAAATAACAATAAAAATGATGACTGCACTATTAGTTAATTAACCAAAGGGTTAATTAACATTCTAATTGTTGTCACCTGCACGTCATCCATCATCCTCTTTCCATTTTCTTTTATTTTACTTTTTTCTTGACCAACCACTTGCTGCCACCTCACGCTCTTTCTTATCCTTTCATTTCTCTCAGCTGGCCACCGAAACCATCTTTTCCTCTTATATATAATCGCAGCCATCTCTCTATCACGCTAGCAGAGCGGCCGCACCAAGCCTAAAACAGAGGCAGCCCTTTTGGGCTGCTCTCTCTCCTCTCCTCTCCTCCTTCTCCTCCATTTTTCATAATAGTTTTAGTTTTCTTTTGGGTATTCATAGAATTTCTCACACAAGCTTCAAGGATTCATCAAGAGCTACAAGATTCAAGCTTTAGGTATTTGTGGGAGTTGTAATTCAAGGGAAGTCATATTAGCTTCCTAGCTAATTGTGGCTACCTTTGTGTTCTCCTACACTTCTATAATTTTTTCTCTTTGAATTTTGTATCTTTGATGTTCATAGTTATGGGTTGTGAGTAATTTCTTTGTTGGGAGTTAGGGTTGTGAACCCCTAACTCATCTTGTATAAATATTGATGCTTTAATTTTAATAAATGCAATTTCCATTGTGTATGCTTTAAATCCGAATTTATTGGTCCTTAGAAGCATGTTTCTAGGCTTTGTCACCCTTTGAAATTATGTTGTGGGCAATTGTGATGAATGGATTGATAAATTGACAACTTATTGGTCTTGTTGCATCTAGGATTTAAGTGTGGTAACCATTAGCTAGCTTAATTGTAGCTAAGCTTGCTTGGGTCTCTATTATCTTGCACTCTAGGCCTCTAATTTTGGATATTGCGGCCTTAACCGGCGTAATACCCAAATTAGAGAGTTGATTGTGGCCCTAACCGGCATAATCGATACACCGAAAGGATAATTGGTTTAGTAGCCTTAACCGGTACTAGATACGGGACTTGACACATATAGGAAATGCATGCATTTGTAAAATTGGCATTGATATTTGCAAGATAGTTAGTGTGAATCACTCGACACTCCCATGTTCCCATTAATTTGAAAACCCAAATTTAATTTTCTAGTTCGTTAATTAGTTGTTTAGTTTACTTTTCGGTTGCGTTTAGTTTAGTTAATCCACAATTCAAAACCCCCTACAAATTTCGACTCATTTGTGCATATCCACCACTAGGCTCTTAGTTTTGATTAGGCTTTGGTGAAAACCAAAGCCGAGCATTACTAAGGCTTGGTGCCTTAGATTAGTATTTTTATTTATTTTCTTTTTCTTTTATTTGTTTGCTAAGTGTCTTTATTTCCGATTACCCAAGGATTGTGGGTTAGCCACTAATCCCCGTGGTACGATAAACTTTGGGCATAATATTTCCCTATTTTGACAATGATACGTACGCTTGCGTAAAGGTGTATCCAAGTCAAATCTTTAAAGCAAGACTTCACTATCACGGCACAAGGTGGATGATGACGGCTAGGAGGCTTCATGGCTTCTTCTTCTCTTCTTCTCTTTGCTTAAAAATGCAGAAACTTAAAACTAGAGAATGGAGAGAAAAATGGAAAGGAAATGGAGAGACAAAGAAGATGAGATGGATGAAGGAAGATTTGTTATGAAATGGTGACTAAGGAAAATGGAGAGGAAATGGTGAGACAAGGAGATGAAATGGATGAAGGAATGTGTTTTAGAGTGAGAGGAGAAGGTGTTTATATAGGGAAGAGAAAGAAGAGTGAAATTGGAAAAGATGGAGTAAATTAGTGTGAGTAATGATGGAGAAAACATGATGATTACACCCTAAAACATGGAATGTTTTTGGGTGATGATAATGGTGGATTAGTGTGAGAAATGATGGAGAAAACATGATGATTACACCCTAAAACATGGAATGTTTTTGGGTGATGATGATGGTGGATTAGTGTGAGAAATGATGGAGAAAACATGATGATTACACCCTAAAACATGGAATGTTTTTGGGTGATGATGATGATGGATTTCCTACTCATTTACTTCAATTTTATCTCCACCGAAAGTTTAGATTCTGCCCAAGACTTCTTCATAACAAATATTCCCCCATGAATGTAGATTACTGTGGTAAAATTTCAGAATGTATTGCCATGTGGTTGGGCCGGAAATGCTGCTGGACCTCTTACAGGTCCAGTTTTCCAGTTTTGCTTCTGTAGAAAATTGGGCTGATTGTTTGAAGGCCTTCCACTCATAGTTTGCTCTGGCACTCTTCATAAGAAATGATCCTTGGGCTTTCTAGAATGAATCTGGAAAGTTTCAACTCATTTGAAGTTCGGATGGTTAGTCTGCTACTCCTCATTTCTTGTCTAGCTCGCTTTCTCATTGGCTCAATTTATCCAAGACACGCTTTCTCAGGCCAAACAGCTCATTTCATCATCATCTACTCCAATGTACCTAAAAAATAGAATTTGAGTTAAAAATCGATTCGTTAAGGAATTAACTAAGCAAAATGTGAGGAATTAACTATTAAAATACCGCATTAAAATGCTCCTATCACTCTACACACGGAGAATACCCGGCAGCAAATTACACAAACAGAGAGTGCTTTGAAGGCGCAAGCTGCAACCATTGCTGCCAAATAAGATCAGCGTCATAGGACAATTTTGAGCGTTATAGCGGAGCATACCAAGCAAACGGCGTCGAACATGGCAGATCTTCGCAAGGATGGGGCCAACTTGGCAACTGAGGTGGCTATGCAGAGAGCCGAATTGAACCAGGCGAGAGATGTAATGAACAAGGCCTTAGGGGATCCTAATGCTATCCTTGGCTCTCTTGGCCAGCCATCCGGTTCAGGCAAGTACGTGCCACCAAATCAGCGCGAGAAGGCCAACCAAAATGCTGGTTCTTCCTCAGCTACTATTGCTACTGCTCCATCGAAGAACAAAGAACAAGCCTTGGTTATTAATGGCAGCAAAGAAAAGACTGCTTCATCGAGCGGACAGGCCACCAAGAAACACCAAGTCTCGAAGGGTGCAGGAACTGCGTCAGAACCTGTGACTTTCGTCCAGTATGACAGCGACGGAGCAGAAATGGTATACCAAGAATTGCCGAGAAGTTATTATGCGCTCGACCAAACTGGCGCCCCGATCAAAATAACCGCTCTGTCGAAGGAAGAGGTTACCCCTGCAGTGACTCTCCAACAACAAGCCACTACCCGCATTGTGCATGTCGGGGAAGGATTGACAATGGTAAACCAGGCAACCCCTGGACAAACTGCTCACCGAGCTGCGGTGATGCCTCCTCCGCCTCCAGGCCCAGAGTACGTGAGACGTGATGAGGTAGAGGAGATGATCAGATTGGCAAACCCTAGAGCCCAGCCGGATGGGGTATATGAGGGACCTTTCCCGCCACACATCATGCTCGCACCTTTCCCCCGAGGCTATAAGAACATTATTTTCTCTACTTTTTCAGGGGAAGACACAGAAGATGCGGCAACACACCTGGCCCGATTTAGGGTGCAATGTGGCCAATACCAGAATGATGATGTCCTCAAGTGCAGGATCTTCGGCAATTCGTTGTCGGGTGCTGCCTTCAGATGGTTTTCTAAACTCAGACCAGGGACAGTGGCGGATTGGCCGGCCATGGAACTACTTTTCCGTGAGACATTTGGAAATATTGAACCTGAAGTAGACCTGGCCTCTCTCACTCAGATGGCCCAACAGCCTACAGAATCGGCGGTCGCTTATCTTCAGCGCTTTCAAATCCAGAAGGCCAAACTAAATGTCATCCTGCCCGAGAAGGAGTTGGTCAAGTTGGCGGTCAAAGGTTTGGAGACTCGACAAAGAAAGAAGCAGCACGGCAGCATGATTCAGTCGATGGGAGAACTCATCACGGAGGTGGGCAGTTTTGAGCATCTCCTTAGAGAAACAGATGCAAGGAAGAATGCTTCTAGAGGGACGTATGTGCCAGTTAAGCACCGTACTGTAGCGGCCCTGAGCTACCAGCCTACCACTTACGACCCTTATTACCATCACAACACTGGAGAAGTGTTCCAGGATGACGAAGAGGATGAGGATAATAATATAGCAGCCTATGAACTGACCGGGAAGAAAAACCCATCCTTGAAGCAGTTGAAGATTTCCAAGGAGCCTGTTAAGCTCAAGTCGATGGCCTTCACCAAACCGGAGTTCGCGGCATATGCCTATGATGCCAACAAAGCTCACGAGATCCTCGACGAGATGATTGCTGCGAAGATGGTGAAGACTGATTTTGGGCCTTTCCCACGGCCAGTGCAGTTGAAGGGAAAGAAATACTGCCAGTTTCATAATCTGTGGAATCACAACACCGCGGACTGTGTAAAGTTCAAAGACCAGATTCAGGTATGGCTTAATAACGGCAGTTTGCAGGTAGAAGCTCCGGTCACCGCGGCGGCACTAGTTGACGTGGACCCCTTCCCTTACACCGGGATCAATATGGTCAATGTGGATTGGAACAAACAGCAGCAACGGAAACCAACGCTGGATTTGGTTCCGAGTAAACAGGGTCACAGGTCCATCGCGGATGAAGCGTCAGTTAAGGGTAGGATTGAGGCGACCAACCAGGCTTCACCCATGATTCTGTGCTCGCGATGTAAAGAGGAATGTGATATCCAAATACCGCACGAGGAAGTCGAGCAGACATTTCACTTTGGTTCCCTACCACCAGTCAAGTGGGCCTCATCGTCGCGGAACTATCAGCCTACCAGCCCAAGAGAACGGGAGAAGATGGCATCACCATCATCCCCCAGAGACTCCAATTTGTTCCTGAAATTAAAAGCAGCCGCCAGCGATCCGAAACAGGGAAAGACCAGAAGCGGTTGCAAAGATATTCTGACCAAGCCCTATATACCACCTGCTTCAGCTAATCCTATCAAAGAGGGCAGATGGTACACCAGGGAAAAGGGCAAGGCAGTGGAGATTAGCCAGTCCCGGAAGAGGAAGTTACAGCGCAGGTTCGGTGAAGCCAAGCGTGCTCTAGAGGCTTTAGACCAGGGACTGATCAAACCTTCCCAACTGGTCAAGTCGCCCGAACAATACCAGAGAGAAATGGAAGCGCTGGCCGCTAAACCATTGAGACTTCTCCGTGGTCTTAACAAACAAACAGATTCGCTAACAGGGGCTTCAAAGCCTAGTGTGTTTTGCAGGATTACTAAAGAGCGCTCACCACCTCTTACCCGAATGGAAAACTCGCCAACTCGACGTCCGCATGTCAGGCGCAGGCTCTCCCATGAAGCATCAGTGGTCAAGGCTTCAGTCTTTGACAGGCTAGGGGGCAAGGATAGAGTTAGTAACACTTTGCAATGGCGACCCAAGAAAATCCAAAGTGTGGTCATCTCTGCCTCAAAGGAGCACAGGGAACCGGAGAACCTTAAGCCGGTTGTTGTGGAGTAGGAACTCGAGCCACAAGGGCTCGAACATTGCCAGGTAAAAGGCCTCACGGAAGGGTCGTTAGTAGATTGTTTGGCTCGGCAGCTCCAAACTGATATCCCGTTGGAAGAACCCAAGCTAGATTTGGATGACGACATGGAGGGGACCGAGACAGCTGACGTTTCTTGCAACATGGTTTATGTACTTCCCGTGAAATATGCATTGCCAGTCGCTGCACAGGATTGCGTGGGGACAAAAGAAGAGGGTGTGCAACCATTGCAGGTTACTTCAGCAGCCGCGACATCTGTAGAAGACAGGGCCTCGCCGGAACCTGAAGAGGTTCCAAACAAGGGGTCATTTATGAACTTCTCCAAGCCAACGCCAGCTATGGTCCAGCACATGCGACCGCTATACATTACGGCAGACATCGGCGGTATCAAAGTCAGCAAAATCATGATTGACACCGGAGCGGCCGTTAATGTTGTCACCACTAGGACCATGCACTTGCTTGGGATCAAGCGGGAGAAAATCCAGTCCACTTCTCTTGCACTCAAAAACTTCGTGGGCATTGTAACAAAAACCTTAGGGTTATTGTTCCTACGTATTAAGGTCGGACCGGCAGAGGGGGTTTATGCTTTCTTTGTGACGGATTGTTATGCGGCCTACAGTGCCATTTTGGGCAGAGACTGGATCCACCGGAGTTACTGTGTGCCCTCGACACTTTATCAAGAGCTGGTTATGTGGAATAGGGAAACAGACACGGCAGAGGTGGTCCAAGCAGATCCCCGTCCATTCCCAGTCTCCGCAAATTATGTAGATGCCAGATACTATTTGGAGCCTATCACTCCATTGCAGGTTAGTGGCATCGATGATAAGGGCCGCCCCACAGGGGTGATGGCCTCTGAACTGGCACAGTGGGGGCTCACGCTAGCCAAAGAAGGCTTGGAAAGGCCTGGCCACGCTGTGCCCAAACCTCTAACAGATTAATGGATTACGACCTCTCGGAGGAAGGGATAGAGGCCTTCCACTCGATACATGAACGGCTGTCATCATACATAGTGGAAAAAGAGGCTTATGATCACATCGCGACCTTAGAGGTCGTTAATGAAGAACTTTCTGACCAGGAGGATGAAGATGAAGTCAATATTCAACTCGCCCCGGCAGCGCTGGACGATACACCTCCTAAAGTTAGGGACCCTACTGAGAAGGTCAATTTGGGCACAGTAAGTGAGCCTATGGAGGTATCTATCAGCGCTTACCTAGAGCCTAGCGAGAAACAGAGGCTCATTGACTTACTGCTAGAATTCAAGGATTGCTTCGAGGAGAAGTATGAAGACATGCCCGGCCTGTCACCAGATTTGGTTTGTCATTAGCTACCAACTCTTCCTGACAAGAGGCCCGTCAAGCAGGAACCTCGGCGAATGAATTCGGAGACCCAGATTCTTGTAAAGGAAGAGGTAGAGAAAATGCACAAGTCAGGTATTATAAGGGTCGCCAAGTATAATCAGTGGTTATCTAATATAGTGCCTGTCCGAAAAAAGAATGGCAAGATGAGAGTCTGTGTTGATTATAGAGACTTGAATCTCGCTACACCTAAAGACGTTTACCCCATGCCGGTCGCGGATATGTTGGTAGATGCGGTGGCAGGCCATGAGTTGTTGTCCTTCATGGACGGTACTGCAGGATATCACCAGATTCCGGTCGCTGAAGAAGACAGACACAAGACCGCTTTCCGTTGCCCTGGCTTCGCAGGAGTTTTTGAATATGTGGTCATGCCGTTTGGCCTGAAGAACGCCGGTGCGACGTATCAGAGAGCCATGAATTTGATCTTCCCCGACATACTGGGAAAGGTTTTAGAGGTGTATATTGATGACGTGGTCGTCAAGTCTCAGAAGAAAGGGGATCACATCGCGGATCTCAGAAAAGTATTTGAGCGCAAGCGCAGACATAGACTCAAGATGAACCCAGCCAAGTGTGTGTTTGGGGTTCAGGTAGGAGACTTTCTGGGGTTTATAGTTCATCAGCGAGGAATTGAGGTCCCCGAGGACAAGGCAAGCGCAATCATTAATGCATCTCCCCCGCGGACGAAAAAGGAATTACAGCGTCTGTTGGGTAAGATTAATTTTCTAAGGTGTTTCATCTCTAACTCTGCAGGAAAAATCCAACCATTCTCACCTTTGCTGAGATTACAAGGGCAGAACGAGTTTGTGTGGGAAGCTAAACATCAAGAGGCTTTCGACAGTATCAAGGCCTATTTGGCAAACCCACCAGTCTTGGTTCCACCCAGAGCTGGGATCCCATTAAAGCTGTACATTTCAGCAGCAGAGGCTTCCATTGGCAGCCTGCTCGCTCAGGATGATGCGGGGATTGTTTTGGAAAACCCAGCTGGTGACCGCTTCTCTTATTCTTTCCAGCTAACGTTCCAATGTACTAATAATCAGGCTGAGTATGAAGCTCTTATCATTGGACTCGAAGTCTTACTGGAAATGGGCGTACGGGACGTTCAGATTCACGGCGATTCTCAGCTCGTTATTAACCAGCTCCAGGAAAAATATCGCTGTGCGAGTTGGTTGCTCGTGCCATATCTGAATCGTGCCATCGAGCTTCTGGATCAATTTACCGATGTTGATATGGAATATATACCACGCAAGCGTAACTTTGCAGCTAATGAGCTCGCTCAGTTGGCTACAGGCATCACCTTGAAGTATGGCGTGCGCGAGCGCATTTTGAAAGTTGAGCGTCGCACGCTACCTTCATGGCTTGCTCGACCTGATCCACCAGATGATCCCGTAGTCGCGGTACTAGAACCTATTGATGTTGATTGGCGGATTCCGCTGATTGAGTACCTCAAACAACCAGACCCCAGAGCTGACAGGAGGATTCTTTTCCTCGCATTGAATTACTTCTTTCGAGGCGATGAATTGCGACGACATGGGGAGGATGGTATAGATTTTCGATGTGTCTATGGTCGCGAAGCTAAGAGATTGATGCGCGAAGTGCACACAGGGATATGTGGATCCCATCAAGCTGGACCTAAGATGCGCTGGCTTCTGCGACGTCATGGTTATTATTGGCCTAACATTTTGAAGGATTGTATCATATTTGCCAAAGGTTGTGAGGACTTTCAAGCACACGGTCCAGTCCAGCATGTTCCTAACATTCCTATGCAGCCTATTATTAAGCCTTGGCCTGCGCGAGGCTGGGCACTGGACTTGATTGGGATTATCCATCCTCATTCTTCCCTGCAGCACAAGTTTATCATCGTCGCCACTGACTACTTCACTAAATGGGTTGAAACAGAGCCTTTGAAGGAGGCTTCCGGTGCTACCATTCGCCAGTTTATTTTCCGTAATATTCTCTGCAGGTTCGGTATCCTTGAGGTGCTGGTTTCGGACAGGGGGGCAGTGTTCATGGGAGGCCCCGTCGAGGAGCTGGTCAATGATTTTGGCATTCAATTCATACATAGTACTCCGTATTACGCTCAATCTAATGGTCAGGCGGAGGCTAGCAACAAGACAATCATCACCTTACTAAAGAAGATGTTGGTAGAGAACCCTCGACAGTGGTATGACACTTTGTATGAGACACTTTAGGCCTATCGCACATCTAAACGCAACCCCACCGCCACGACGCCGTATGCGCTTATGTTCGGACATGACGCTGTCTTACCATTAGAAATTAATGTTCATTCTCTGCGTGTGCAAGAACAGCATCATTTGATTGGCGAGGATTATGTTCAAGCAATGTGGCAGGAGCACGAAGACTTAAGCGAGCAGCGCTTGGCAGCTTTGGACAATTTGGTGATGGAAAAACAACGTATCGCCCGCGCCTATGATAAGAGGACGCGTGGTCATAGTTACAAAGAAGGCGACCTCGTCTGGAAGGCCATTTTACCCTTGGGTGAAAAGTTAACCGGTCGCGGTAAGTGGACGCAGCGATGGGAGGGACCCTTTGTTATCCACCGGATATTGGAGCGAGGCGCTTTTCACCTCAAAGACGTCGATGGCGACATCCATCGCAACCCTATTAACGGCCGCTTCCTGAAGAAATATTATCCAAGTGTCTGGGAGTTCGAAGATCCTCCCGATCCTGTTCTTGCCCAGGCTGGGGGGCAACCTTAATCTTCATCGGCTCGCATCATTTCTCTATGCTTGTTCGGCCTTCTCTCTGTGGCCTATGGTTTTTGTATCTGCTCCCCGCTGAACATTGGGGGGCAACTCCATATCTAGTTGGGCCTTTTCGAGGCTCTATTTTGTAACAGCCTATACAAGAGGCTTTGTTTGTACTCATAATCTAAGTTATTTCAGTTATTTTTCAATCTTGACAAAGCGTGTGAAGAATAGATGCGAGAGCCTATACAAGAGGCTTTGTTTTAGACTAACAAATTTTTGCAAATTTTTGCAGATTTCTGGTAAAAGCAAGAATTTTATTCATAAAGTGGCTTTGCGGCCAGAAGCATACAACAGAATAGAGCAATACAATTTCACATGCAATTACAAAAGTGGCTCTGACAGGAGCGTAAAAGTTTAAAAGTGACTGGTTGTGGTTGCGGGGAGAAGGATCTGGGCGCTACCACCTCAGAGCATTCTTCCACTCTACACTCAGATCCTCCTCCGATCTGAGTCGCCACTGCTGTCATCGGTACCAGAGGAAGAGGGAAAGAAGAGAACCTTCATACCCCTTCCTTGGGCCTTTCCTCCGGACAGGAGTTGGGGTCCGGGGCGAGCACGACTCACAACCACATCTACCTCCTGGGGTAAAACAGAAACCTCGTACCCAGGCCCCAGAGGTAGACCGCGGAGGCAGAACAGTAGACCTCAAAGTGGCCTTCCGCCCTTCCTCCACTCACTCCTCGCGGGCAGTCTGAAAAGTTGGACTCCTCAGAATCTCGTTCTTCCGCGTTAGGAGCGCGGCATGTTCTTCGGTTTAACTGAGACTGGCAAGTTCATCCAGGTTTTCAGAAACCAAAGACATGCCGCCGGACCTGAGATTAGGCCATGAGGCCTATCCAGGTCTTGAGATTAAGCCATGAGGCCTAAGGGTTTGTGGCTAAAGATGGAATCATGGAGGGAAGATTTCAGAAATTGAAGAAAGAGCAACAGGTCTTGCGAGGTTATCTTTGGGAGAGACATGGTGGTTTGGTTATCGCTCTTCTTTGGATACCGGTATTTATAGGGCCAGCCTCACACCGTGAGATAAGCAGTTGAGGCGCTTTCAACGCCATCAATAAGAGAATCAATGCGGTTAAATGCTATAATCTCGGAAATGGAAGATTTTGAAAACGCGTGGGAAGCAGGACGGTCTCCAAGGAAGTAACCGCCCAAAATGGGGTTATCTTTTCAACGGTTTCGGCTTTTCATTAATTGTTAGAGTCGAGCATGATATTGGGGCCGAACAAAGCGGGCTAAATATTAAATATTATTGTTGTTCATACAAAGCAAAATGGGCCTGAAGTAAGAGGCCTAAAGTTTACGACCCGCATGGGTCAAGCGAAGCAAGTGTTCATCTAGGCGAAAGCTAGCGTCAGCAGCAGCTCGCTCTGCTTGTCGAACTGCTTCGCGTGCTTGAGCCAAGTTCTGAGACATCGCTTCGAGGGCTGCCAAGGGTTGCTCTATCTGGGGTTCCTCTTGCTCAAGTTGGGCCGTCACCGCCACCAACTGGGCCTTGGCTTCGATTAGTTGGGCTTGGAGGTCCTGAATGTGGGTCCGAAGGTGGTTCTGCGAGATCCGTAGGTCCCAAGGAGTCGCGAGATGCCTCTGCTTGTTGTGCAAGGCCGCGATAGTGAGCCTGGACCTGCCTGGCTTGCAGGGCCGCGGTCGTTCTCTCATTAATCCGTGCCGGGAGGTTTTGTAGAAGCTCATATATCTCAACGAATTCAGCTTCAGTGATAGTACGTTCGCGGTGAAGCACCATCAGATATTCTTGAGCTCTAGTAGGCGCACTGATACGCCCAAAATAGGCGCTCAACTTAACCCTGCAAGATGTAGTCGTTAGCAATATAGAGTAAGCAGGGATCGTTCAAGCCGGGGATTGAGGGTAACCAATTAATCACAAAGAAAAATAAACTAAGTTAAACTAACTAAAGCACAAAACAAATAAACAAAATCTGAAACTAAACAAAAACAAAAACGTCAAACACTAGAAAAGAGAGAAAAATATGGCAGGAAACATAAGGGGATAGAAAGGGCTCTGCAATCCTAAGCAAGAACAATATTTTGGGGTTTTTATGTTCCTACGAAAATAAAAGAGAAAACAAAAAGAAAACAAATTTGATTTTAGGTTTTGAGAAAATAAGATGGAGAACATGTTAGAGACTCGGAAATCCACCACCAATTACTTTCGAACAATGTTAAGTTAACATAGTTTCAATTACTAAGGTGTGAACAGAAACCAACCAAGAAACAAGTCGGAGCAGATCATGTCCCTTATTAATGTTTCCCTAAATACTTAGTCTACGTGAACGCACAATAGCTAAGCCTATCAAACATGCAATCAAGGTATAGAACGCTATCCTATCAACAACACATATAGTGTCAACATATTTGAAGCATTAAGATCTCATGGAAACGATTGGTTATAGAGTTGCAGTCTAGTGTGGAACGCCTACCTAGCATGCTCTTCTAGTTGTTTAAAACATCAGCTTTTGTTCAAAGCCTTGCATACTTGTGGATTAGAAAACAAGACGATTAGGTGAATTATTTTCTAAATCCTAGCTCCAATTACATGCATATATCCTAAGTGTCGACCCAAAGAACATAAACACATAAAAGTTTTCAATCAAGCAGAAATAAACAACCAATTCACACCAAAGATCAAGAAACTAAATTTAAACAAACATATGTTCTACATAATTGGGGCTTCAAACCTCGCCCCTAACAAAAGGTAACTAGCCACACATCATCTAAAATTCAACAAATAAAAACATGAGTATTCGATTACAAGAGGATAAAAACCGTAAAGAGCAGAGTATGAGAGCCACGAATTCACTTTTAGGCAGCCTTAGATGCAGGCAATCCTTCAAGATGGGGCACGGCAGGAGCTTGATGGAAGTGGATGGTGATGTGCTCGGTTTTCCTTCTTGAAGACTTGGGAATTTTAGACTTTGTGTGCTAGGGTTTGGGAGCAGAAGATGGCGCTGTAGGATGGTGAATTTCAACGTGTTCAGAGCCTCTATATATATAGAATACACAGCCCAAGTTTCCTTTTCCAATTCCGCTTTGAAAGCCTCTCCTAGTTGCTTGAGGATTACTCTACTTGATGCATAATTAAATGATTTTCAAGCTTTAATAATCTTCCCAAAATCTTGAGGAATCATTATAGGACTCTCCTTCATATTTGCAGCAGCAATAACCTCCCGAAAATGCCCTGGAAATCCGTCCAAAGAAGAATTCTGCAAAACCGTCCTGTTTTGACTAGGATTCAATTTCTGACTCTGAAGCTTCCTTCTTGGACAAGGAACGACTTCGTCTTGACAAGTTTCTGGATGGTTCTTGACTCCCACGTGCTCTATGACATCATATCATCTAGAATGATCAATAACATTCTGGAAAAACTCCAAGAAAACCGCCGGAAAAGATCTCCCAAAAAGCTTCGTGAAAAGCTGACAGTTTCCGCCTTATCGGGAAGCATACTTCGACTTTGATTTCCTACTGTCTCGTTGAGGCTTTTGACCTGTTCTTTAGCTGTAATTGAATTATAACATCATGTCGTCAAGGATCAATGGCTCTTTATGAAAAGGTGCATCTGGAAGAGTGCAAGAATGCCTCCTCAAAACCGTTCCCAGAAAGCTGATTCTGAAACTGCAGTTTTCTGCTCTGCAGCAACTGTTTTGGACAACGATTTCCGTGGACTTCCGTTGTAATTTCTGGCCAAAAGGTTGATCAAACTTGGTCCTCTGCATCAGTACTTTATGATCTATGGCTCCATTACTCCCTTTCAGCTCTTATTTCTCTTGAATCACTCCACGAACTACCTAAAAAGAAAACAAAGTTAAAACTGACTTTTTAAAGGAATTAACTAAGAAAAGTGTAAGGGATTTCACACTATATTTGTCGCATTTATGCTCCTATCACGCACCCGGCAATAAAATGTCAGGACCCAGGAGCCGCTGCAGACTGTCCCTCGCTTCATCTGTGACTCCTGGGGGAGCCACTTCGAGTACACGAACAAGCCTTTCCAGCCTATTAGGAGGCTCGGGAGGAGGAACATTGGCAATAACATCAGCATCATCAGCAGCAGCAGCTGGGACTTCCTGAGGCTCGACGATGGGGGCCGCGACCGGTTCCGGTGCCGTATTCATATCAGCTCCTACTTCTAGAACCTGAGGGGCAGGTTCTTGAATCACCATGCCTTCACCAGCGGGCTCAGCAGGATCAGCGACAGTGACCTCCTCAGCAGGGATGTTACTCTGTAATGGAGAAGGATGGTCAGATATACAAAGATGAACAAGAGCTGAGGCGTTAATGTTAGACCAAGAGTACCTCTGCGGTAGGAACTTCGTCTGAGATACTTACCGGCGCGGGCTCTTAGACTGCCTCACCAGGATTGGGATTAGGCGATACATGCGCTGACGGTGGTGCAGCGATCGGATCCTCAGGTGGTGCATCTGGAAGGAGTGCATTTTCTTCCGGTTCAGGTGAACTGTCCTCTATGATCTGCACAGGAATAGAGGCCGCATCGCCAACGGTGCTGATAGGAGGTGGAAGATTTTCAGGGCCCACGGGTGCTGGCGCTTGTGAACCAGTTGTTCCTTGACTAGCAGCGGAAGAGCCTTCCCCAGCATGTTCAGATGGCCTGTGACGAACCTGTGAAGGAAAAGGTCATGAAGTATGGACAGAAGTACAAATAAATATGAGCTCCTTACTTCTTACCAATCGGTCAGCCAGTGGTTCATCTCCTTCCCAGGGGTCAGCGTGAGTGTCCGAGTGACTGCGCTTGCGGGCTATAGCAGCCGCGACCTGTCAAGAACGAGAGGTTAGAATTTAACCCACAAAGTATGATCCTGAAGATAGAGGGCACTTACGGTTTGTGGATCGTCGTCATCAGAAGAAGAAGAATCTTCGGTTGCAGATTCAGCAAGTATTGCCTTCTGTTTTCCAGATTGTCCGGCTGCCATGGAAGCACTGGTTGTGCGGCGGCCAGGGCGCGGCGCACTCCCCTAGTACAAATAAGTATGAGTAAAAGGGGTAAACAATGAAGGAGTTTGCAAAGGTTAAAGTTATGGTACTTGCTTCTGGAGAAGGTTCACGAATTACGATGCCAGCCTGGACCGGGCGCTGAGCTCGCGCAGGTCGGACCACTTGAAGGGGCCGGGGCCTGGTAGTGTCTTCAAAGAAACGAGCGAGCATTTCAATATAGGCAGGATATGGATTCCTAAGCTCGCCAAAGAGGGTAGCGAAGAGTTCGTCATCTGGTTGGGTCCAACAATTGACGGAAACTTCTTTCCACCAAATCTCATATCCTTCTTCGGTTCCGTCTACAGCGTTGAGGGTCTGGGCCCAATCAGGGAGATCAACTAGCGCGAGCATGCTCTGTGTCGGCGGGGATCCTGAGGGGGGCCCGAATCTTCGCCAGGAAGTGTTGTAGTTCCAAGCATCGTACAGAGGGACTGGTACCAATTGGACAAGGCCGAATTGGCGGGCAAAATGATTAGGAGCATAGAGCTCATAGCTGAGTTCCTCGGCGGCAATCCGAATGTCTGAACAGGAGACTGCGCGGGGAAAAGCCAGGCGAGCGCGGTTGGAATAGCGAGGATCGCCAGGAAGAAAACCATATTCGAGCACAGAGGGGAATCTTCTGCCCAGAATTATGTCACAGTACGACATTTCATCTAACAAATACAGATAAGAGAAACACTCGGAATAAGGGGGAGATGAGTACTTGTCCTCACGGCAAAACCATCGACCTAACAGTTGATCGGCCGGTGGAGGTAGCGGGATATCTTCACGGCGGAAGAATTGAAAGTAGGTCTGGATCCAGAAATCCAAAATCCAGAAAGGGCCGGAAATATTGGTCTCAAAGGGATGCATCGTCGCTTGGTACAGCATGCGATAGAGGGCCCCAAATACCGGTTGTCCGAGCCCGATGTTGCGGCCGTTGTAGAGGGCCGTTGCTAAGGAGGTCCAAGTGCCAGTGGGCTTACAGGAGGAGGTGCAGAATATGAACTTGCAAAGCCAATACTCAAGGAAAGCGATTCCTCCGGTCGCGTTGTGTTCCCAGCTGTAATATGCCAACCATCTCGGGTAAGAACCACTATGGGCGCTGCGACCTTGCTGGGCCATGGTCAAAGTAAAGTTGACAGAATCAAATTGACCATGCACATAAGGTTCGCCATCGATGGGCAGGCCAGTGATGGCGAGGATATCCAACAGAGTGACGCTCATTTGACCAAATCTAAAGTCAAATGTGTTGGTGGCGGTATTCCAGAAACAGAGGAAAACAGCGAGTGGCGAGCGATTACCACCACGAGGAAGATGGAAACACAAATCAATAGCGTGGGTGATGCCTGCTGCATTCCAGCGACCTAGATCTCGTGCCCGCGTCTCGCGATACCAAGAAATCTCATGTGCACTAATGGAGGATGGCCAATTCCCTATCTTGGCTCGGTGGTTTTGGGCACCCCAACCGCCAAAGTCTCCAAGAGTCCTTCGGAGGACTGGAATGGGCCGGTGAATAGGAAGACCGTATAAGGCGATGGCATCGTCAGGGATGACGCCTTGCGGTGCTGGGCCCAACCCGGTGTAATGGTCGGAGAGACGAAGGAGTAGGGGTCGGTGAATAGTGGTTTCTAGATGAATGCGAGCACCGATGCTGGTTCCCCAAGTCCGAGCAGCCGTTTCATTTAAGTCTTCTTCCTGATTGATGATGATTTTCTTAGGGGGAGCCATTTTTGGATCGTTTGCAGGAAGGATGTCGGCAGAAATGGGTTTTTCTTGGTTTAAGAGACTGGAGGGGTTTCTGATGTGACAAGGTTGCGGCTGTGAGTTTAAATAAAGAATTTTGTGAGGGAAACGATGCGACAGAAAGCGTTTCACAAATGAAAGGACACGACCTTCATTAATGGCATCGTTTCAAGCGACCGACACGCCTTTCTAAGCCCCCTTCAATCAGTTACGTCCCAGCGGGCCTGATTTCGCGGGTTGGGGGGCAATGTTTGAGCCCAAAAGTAATTTTGGCAAAATCCTTTAGTGGGTTCGAGCCAGCGGGCCGATACCTGCGGCCCAAAAATAAGGCTACAATTCGTATCGCGAAAGTTTGTGTCTTTATTTTCAATTCAATTACTAAAGCATACCATTTTAGTGGTTTCCAATATGCTGATTTTGAGAAGAATGAATGTTCAGATATAAGAATTGTTTTCATCATTTTTGTAAGTTCTAGATCTGTGGAAAATAATAATGAAAAAAATGACTCCGACTCTCTCTCTCGAGAGAGAAATATCGCCGGTCTCTTTCTTGGGAAAGCGGCGGCGACAAACCTACTCGTCTGCTTCTCTCTTCGGGTTGCGACGACAACAAATCTTTTCGTCAGACTCTATCTTCGGTTAGAGGCTGCGTGTTTGCTATATTTGATGGTGATTCGGTTCTAGTTAACTAGATCTGGTTTGGTGGAAGATTTCCAATGGGTAGTGATGTAGATCCAACAAACTGTGTTGGAGGTTGGCATGTGCAGAGCGGTGGGCTGCTTCCCATCTCTGTTGGCGGTGATGATTGCGGAGGATTCTGTTCTGACGGCAGCAATCTGGTTTGGTTTACCGACGGCGTGGTGCTTTTTCTTTCTATTATATGTGAGCTATTTGTTTGTCTTATATATTATCTCTCTCACATATAACTTGAGTGAATATATGCTTTTGCATGAGCCGTGAATCTGAGAGAAGAAAGAGGGTAAACCGGTGAGGATATGAGTCATAACTTGTTTGAAGCATGCTGAGATTAATATCACCAATGTTGCCCCCATGTCCTACATGTTTATATGTTAAGTTATATATTTTTGTTAACTCTCGAATAAATGTTGGATTGATTCTTGGTTGTTGTGCTAATCTTGATGCCATGAAAGTATGAGATTTTTTAGACTAACGTTCAAAGGCTTAGTGTGTTTTCATTTGTTTTGTTTTGTGTCTTTGTGTTTTTAGTTTCATTGTTTTGCTCGAGGACTAGCAAAGTCTAAGTGCGGGGGTATTTGATATGCTCATATTATCCTATATTTCTATGCCTCTTAATCTTGGTATTTATGTTTAGTCCTCCTTATTTCGAGTCATTTATGTTGATATAGTGTTTTTGTAGGTTTGCCTCATAAAGAGAAGAAAAGAAGCCAAAATGAGCTAAGTTGGATTGAAAGACAATGTGCAATCTGAGACTGGGAATCTGCCTGTGCAGAACACCCAACTTCACCGAATTACTGGGAGTTACTCAGATCTAATCAGACAATGAACTTTATATCATTGGAAAGCTACGGATGTCTACTTTCTGTAGAATTTTACGGATCTCGATTTCGATACTTTTGGAGAAAGTTATGATTATTTGAGTGAAGATAGGTCGGACAGGAAATCTGCTCGGGAATTTACAACCATTCGTGGAGAACTCAAGTTTTGCGGCACAAGATCATCAATCCTAATGTTTCAAGGAAGTTAATTCAGATGAGGATTCAATGAGGAACTTTTTCCTACTTCTACAAGAGATATTTCAAGGTTTTCCCATTCCAAATGAAGAAAGGAATCCAAATCCAAGTCTTACAAGTAAACATGAAGCCAAAGATGAGCAGAAATCTTCCCTATATAAGGGAGCACGAATTTGCATGAGGAGAGAGTCTCGGAGCACATTGAAGATGCCTAAGGAGCGGAGATGACTCATCCATCTTTCCCTTTCTTTTCCCTTCCATTCTTTTTATGTTTTTCCTATGTTTTACTTGGTTATCTTTTGTTAAACCTTTTCCTAGGGTTAAGATGATGCCTTAGCATGATTGTTTATGTACTTTGAGGATTTATTGATGGATTTATAGTTTCTTTATGATGAATTCTTAGTCACTATTTGAATTGATGCTTCATGTTTAAGTTCTTTGATTGATCACCTTAGGGCTTTGCATCTAGTAATTAGAATATGAATTTGAGGCGTACCTGCAATATAATTCAAATTAGGTTCTTGAGATTAAGAGTTGTGAATTACATTATTGTCGTACCTGAAGTAATGGTTTGCATGATTCTCTTATTTTCTAGAACGTAATGAGTCCTATGTGTTAAATTTATATCGTACCTGGATAAACTGCATGTTAGGATATACGACCTCTGCCGTACCTGGAGAGAATCATACACTTAAGGAAAACTATGGTCTAAGTGCCGTACCTGGACTTAGATACGGGAATTGTCATCAAAAGAAACAAAAGAATCTGTTAATTGCATCGAAACATAAATAGGATTGTTAGTGGTTGATTTCGAAACCCTAGGTTTATCATTATTTCTTTCTTTCTTTAATTTTCACATTATTTCTTTATTTGAAAATTCAAAAACCATATCTTCTTTAGTTTAATTGTTTATGTGTTTTTGTGTTTGGATTAATTAGGTTAGGATTTAAATTAATTTTCAATCCTCAGTTGGAACGACCTCGTACTTGCACACTATACTAACGACGATTCGTGCGCTTGCGAGTTTTAATTAAAATTTCACAACAGCCGACCCCATAGGGGTGTTTCGTTTTTGTACTGCTTGCTGAATTATAATGAAAGGCTGACTTATTTCCTTAAAATATATATATATATATATATATATATATATATATATAAGAATTGAGAAGAAATGTAAAAGGCGAATTACACAAATTGTCACTGATTGACTCATCTGACACTTTGGTCACTCATTTTTAAAAATTATCACTTTAATCACTCAAATAGAACACTATCTTCCACTTTAAACATTTGTCAATTTTATTTGTTAAACCACCTGTAAACATTCACTACTTAAGGGATATTTTGGTCAAGATGTTACAAGTTTTTTTTATTTTATTTTTTTATAATTTGGTGTTCATAGGGAAATGCAAATAGAAAGATATTCCATAGGGTCAAATTAGGATTTGACTAGAGGTTCTTTAGTTCAAGTCCAATTTGCTATGCAAAAGTTGGATGTAGTCAGCACATATTTTCTTGTTAATTGCGATTCTTTCAGTATTTTTAATAGTCGAATTTGCCCCTAGACAAATTATTATATTAACTGAAGCACAATAAATCTTTGCAAAATGAGAGAAGGAGGGAAGGCGCGCTACAACTAACACATAACAACTGCCATATAGCAGCTACAACTAATATACATGTCTTTTTTTGGTGATTTCATTTACCTACGAAATCTGATTTTAAATGTTGAAAAATTGGGGTGTGTAACTATTTTTTTTTTTTTGGAATGGGGTTGATGCGGCTGTCCTAAAGTTTTGATTAATGAAATTGTAGAATACAAAGGGGGGACATAAAGTTTGAACCCCATATTACAATAAGCATCAAGAGAACATCCCCAAATAATATAAGGAGTCTCTACAAAATCTATGTATTCTAACATGTACAATTTAGCAAAGAGTGTATGACTGGCTACTCAATTTGTTTTGACATAGTGGTGACATGCCGGAACAATAATTCTATCACGGAGAAGCATCTTTACAAATAGCATAGCTTTTCCACTATGATGCCGCACGGAAACAAATCCGGCGACACTCTGTTTCATCCTGCGACTAAGAGGTTGCGTCCATTTGATCAAGTAAACGGCTAGCCGCTTCGCTAGGCAAGACAAGGCACACTGCAATCCAGGACAGAGCCCACGTCGCCCTACCAAATAGTTGTAGAGGCTTATTACCGGCATAAATTCGTGTTTAACTAAAAGTAAAATGCAATACATCAAAATATAAAAATAAATGAGACCAGGGTCAATTCCCACCAAGTCATTCAATTAAGAGTCTACAAGATTTTTTTGTATTTTAAAAGTCTGTGGGTATTCAACTGAGATTTTAAACAGTCTTTTAAAATCTTGATGTATTCAATTAAGATTTAAAATTATCCATTCAAATCTGCTGATATTCAAAAGTATACTGATTTTTAAGGATTTCATTAAATGCTGGATTTTGGAGGATTTTATAGTGCTTTTTATACATATCAAAACTCAAAAACAATCCAACCACTTCCCAAAAGATTTTGATGGATTCTTTCTCACTAAAAAAATGAAGAACCTCTTCACCCAAAAAAAAAAAGAAAAAAAAAAGCAGGTATCAATAGGTGACACTCATCAATTTTGTCTTAGACCTATTTTCCCACTATCTTCCTCTGCCTCTGCTCTCATCTAATAATTTTTTATTTTATTTTTATCACTATAGCTCTAGAAGCCTTAATCGTTCTAGCTAATGAAGCTCATTTTCAATAGTATTATTAAGATGATACATACACACATGATTTTTTTGTAAATTAGATATGAAATAAATAATGACATTAGTTTATTACTTTATTTTTTGTGTAACATTTTGGCTGGTTAGTTTTCTCTTATTGTTCATATATCATTATACACAACATAAAGAATGATAGATTGCCATACTTTCTTGTCATTGATATAGCATTATAGTTAGATCCATACATTCATTGCTTAATTAAAGAAGAAGAAAAAAAATTAACCTACCAAAAACATCATAAGGATTTGTAAAATCTAAACAAATACTAGTAAATCAATCCATTAGAATCAATCAGAGTCCATATAGAATTTAAACAATCCATGGATTAAGTAAATCCATGGATTCTAAAAACTCAAACAAAGTCTTTTAAAATCTGAATTGAATACACCCCCCTAAGTTGAAAACAGTAGAGGCCCTGACACCACTATCCCGTTTGCAAAGCCCTAGCCGTCCCACCACCAGCAGCATCTTCGTCATCACCTATTATGCACCAACTGATCGCAAATCATAACCTGCCATCACTCGCTAAGCGCTAGCAAGGAGCTCCATTTCTCCAATCCACCTTTGTCCCCATATCAGATCCTAGAACCCTAAACCAGATCAAAACTTGTCGATCAAATCTGAGAACTATGATTCATCTGCCAAGAAAGAAACCTGAGATCCCCTCAATGAAAAACACATCGCCCCACCCACCATGTTTTAGCCTGCCACCGTAATTCCTTGCAAAACCCTTTAATCTCAAACGAGTCCCCAACGCTGTCAACATCAAGTCCCTCCGACTTGGTTTGCTTTGGTATGTTGTCCATGGCGGACCATCACACCAAATATGAAAAGGGACTTGTCTGGCCTCACCCGCCACTCGTCAACAAGGCCAAAGATCTACGCTGACTCATAGGGCTGGCAGACTAGAACGGACTTACGACTGGAAGGGGATTATTGGGATTTGGGAGGGGGGGTAAACTATTAGATTATGAAAAGCAAAAAATGGGGTGTGTATTAAGTATTTAGGGATTTATAAATAAAATTTATATATAGTTAATCTACCTAGACTCTAGCAAAAAAAGTGTAGACTGTAGACCATATCATCAATCTAGACATCTAGTCAAAAGGTACAAATATGTAGATGTAGAATAAATGCTTTAAAAAAGGTAAAAAATATGACAAAGGAAAATGAAAGAGAGGGATGGAGACAAATGTGACCTCACATATGAAAATATCTAAAAAATTTGAATTTTTTGAAAACCTATAAACTAGACATTTCATCAAAACAGATAACGTGTAAAATAGATATTTTGGCGTGAAAAGAATAGCTTGATAACGGAGCTATTGACGGAGAGCTGACGCAAGAACCTATTGTGTGAAATTAGAGAGTTTAAGAAGTAATTAGGTGAAATTGAAAAATGAGAGACTGAAATATCGAGATCCTATTAGTAAACAATATTTAGTCCTTTCATTTATGTCTGATTGGGCTGTGCCATGGGTTGGCTTACCGACGAGAAAAATTGAACCTGGCTTTTCCCTAAAATATTTTTTGGCCTATTCTTGTCTACAGCCCAACCCAAATACGCATTCCACACTGGGTCTGGAAGATCAATTTGTACGCTTATTTCAATACTCAACCTTTTTCCAGAATGAATGAGCAAGAAAGCAGGTATGGAGGTGGCGAGGTCATCGGAATGTTTCCAAAGGCAGGACCTGGCCGTCGTCCCCAAGCCTGATGGTATATATGCTCTCCTTTTCTGTTTTAGTTTTTGTTGTTGGATCTGTGGGAATTTGCTTTTGATTTTCTTTTTGTTTTAGGTTTTGTGATCTGGAATTCCTTGGATTGTATTTTATTTTGAAGAAGAAAAAAGGGTGTTGTATTTGGGTGCCTCCATGGAAGTAATATAACATTTACAGAGAGAGATCCTGTATTATTGTTTGTTATTATTCATTATGAACTGGTTTGTTTGGTAACGACTGATCATCGTCCAATTCCATTCAATCTGTACGTTATTTGTAATTTGTATTTAACAAACCTAACTGCGATACAGACACCAAGGCGGAAGAACCAAAGGCTCGAAGGCCTTCTATGGATCCATGGCCTTATATCAGCAAGTTACCTGATGGTATGCTTTTTTCTGGGATTATTAATTTTGCATTATTCATTTTTACTCAATCTCATGGTATTTAGTATTTACACATTGTCGTCCATTCCTTTTCTTTTGCCTTTTACCTTTTTTCTTACAATATAACCACAACACAGGTAGGAGGATCATAATCTCAAGGAAGAACCCACCTACCGAGCATCCTTGCGCTTATACCGAGATGCCCCCTGATGATCCTGGTAATATTTTGATATTTGTTTCAAGGCCTGTGTACGTTGCGTTTTAAATTGAATGTTTTTCCTTTTATTTTGGTAATGAGAGAACGATAAATTTGGTTTCTGAAGATCCCTTCATCAGTTAAGTCATTTTGGTGTTTACATTATGTATAGCCGACAGAGAATATTATAGTCATCTAGTTTTAAAGATCTCCGCCCATTTCCTTTTGGTCTATGCATGATGCATAAACCTAGAGTAACTATGGGCTTATTGTTCTCCTTGCATCTGCTGTCTTCTATTCATAGTTTTAATTAGAGATTCATCTCTTACTTTCTTATGACCAAAATTTGATACATTTGCTTCTATCTAAACTTCAGGTGGTCACATTTCTATTCTCTTGGCTTTTGTAATATATATATATATTTGGTTTTAACAATACCCATGCACAGGTCCTTTCTCTCAAAAATCAAAGCTCCGTGTCACTGGTCCGCCCATCCCTCGTGCGGCAGTCACTGGCCAAATTCCTGGTATGCTTTTGATTTTCATTTTCAGTTACATGGAACTCGCTTGGGCCATCTGTGTTATGAAGGTAAAGAGGTTGTTTTTAGCAAGTAAACTACAAAGAATTACCTCATTTTTTTGGTGTATTTCCACATAAGTACCCCAAGTGCAATGTTTTCGAAAACCTACAAACTACGCCTGCTATTTGCTGGATTATTGGGTTGTGTGTTCTTTTAACTGGGTAATCTACTGAAAATTACCCCATGTTTTGGGGTACTTCTACATAAGTAACCCAAGTTAATGTTTTTGAAACCCTAAAAACTACCACCTTACTGTTAGCTTGATTGACCTGGCACCTCAAAGGCGTAAGTGACATGTGTGAATCCAAATATGCACCATGTGAATGGAGTTAAAGTAAATTATACAAGATGCTAAACACCTTAAATATTAGGGTGAATTCCAGTTTCTTAATTGACAGTCCTCACTCCTTTTCCCCCTATGGTTTGCAATTTCTTGCAATCCTTGGTGTTTCTAGAGATCCGTCCAGAGTCTCACTTGTGTGCTGATGTGGCTAATTAATTGTTCAACCATTGCATCTACAGCTTCTCTATTTGTATATTTTAAAAATGATACTCATTCTGCTCATGACATAGATCTTTTGGTGTAATTTAATTTTCAATGTCATGTGCTATCAGTACTGATATTTTGGGTTTGTCACGCGCCTTAATCATTATTATTTTTATCATTGTTTGTTAACGGATTTGCAAACTGTAAACAGGTACATGTATCATTTGTTCCTTGGTGGATGAACACAGTTCAACTCGATGCCCGTACCTTAATCTTCTCCCAAAGAATGCAGCTGTTAGCAGTGGCTGTGACGTAGTTTGTACGGTTTGTCATCGTTTGTTTTCAGGGCGCTGCTGTAACCAGGACGCTGGACGTGCTGAGCTCAGGTTATGTAATAATTGTATGAGGATTGGTGACCACTGGACATCTCAGTGCCCGCAGGAGGATAGATTTTTCTCTCTGATCAGGAGAAAAGTAAAATTTTGAGAAAAGTTGTCTTGTTTTATAACGCGTTTTATGTATGTCTGATGACTTTCGGTTTATGTCATAGAATTTGTTGTGTAATGTCAATATCTTAATTTAATGAAAATATGATTTAAAAAACATATGTGAAGATATACTTTACAGAGTAGCTTTCTAGTTATGCCAATCAATTATGTGTTGACTGCGCCATTTGGTTGTATTAACATTTTGTTTTTAACGAGGATGAGATTTCCCACTTATCTATCCACTTTCTTCTTTGTTTTCATTTCTCACAATTTGATATCACTATGTTCAGAACGCTAGTGTGCAAATTCTAACTATCTGAGTTGGCTATGATACCGACAAAATTCTAACTATCATAGTTCAGTACAGATTCTTGAAAGTTCATGCATATTTTTTAGTTAGGTATTAGTGCGCTAGAGCACTACATAATATCGCCCGACTTGGGTTAGTTTTGGCAGTTCGTAGCAATGTCTGTAAGACCAGGGGGCTTCAATCTGATACACAGGCACAAAATTTTGTTCTCCAAAGTCTACCATGCTCTTGAGTCTTTGAAAATTCAGTACAAGAGAATTGAAGTGGAAACAATGATATCCAACAATCGACTAACTACGAACAAAGAAATCAAATGGAATTGGCGGTATAGAATAAGCCGTGGAAAGTATTTTTGAAGCTACAATGGTATTTGCAGCTTCAGTGTAGTGAATCCCATCCCAACTTAAGTGAATCCCATCCCAACTTATGAGTTGGGATCCATCCTCGCAAACCTGAGAACCGGGATAGCCTCATGTCAGCCTCATGTTGTAGTTGTATGGAGGACCACCGTTTCCACAGCATGCCATTAGAGGACTAGTGAAACCTACATGGGACAAAAACAATTGTATCATGATTCCCTGTACTAGATTGAACTATTCGCAGACTAGCATAATTTAATCCTTTTAAAGCAAGAAATAGGCTTACCGTATTTGGTGTAGCTAGCAATGAGGTCATACTTGATGGCATATAGATGTATATATACTACTTTAACATCCTTCAATTCAAATCTCATCTCATCTCATGTACGGCGCAATCCTACATTAAACAATCTTGCAGCCTCATTAAACAATCCTACATTAACCCAATGTCCCAGTGTTGTGTATCCAAAAATTCCACCCGTCTTGGTCATATGAATCTGCAAATCGACGCAGTAGAGATATTTTGTATCAATAAAAGTGTGAAGTGCCATAAAAATGCTAAAAACACAAGATGTTTTAATGTTGTTGTTTATACAACAGACTCACCTTAACGGCTTTCTTGATTTCTGTAGTAATCGGTCGGATTTTCTCTGTTATTTGCGTGAACGAGAGATTTTTGGAAAACAACTAAGCAAGGTCATGTTGCCCAATATCGATCATGTAAAGTGCTTTCTGAAAACCTTCATCATCTATCAAGTCTTTTGAGCCTAAAAGTTCATTAAGCAACGCAATCAGCTAGCTGGTTTATAATGTGCAGAAGCAAAAAAATTAAAAAATTAAAATAAACGCATAAGCAGTTATCAATTACAGTGCAAGACTTGCGCAAGAGCAGCAACAAAATTCAAATTCCAAATACAAATGTAATGTAATGAGATGAAATATAGTCACCATTAGATACCTGCAGTAGCTTTGAAATGAAGGAACTGCATGACTTGGATGCTCAGAGAGAAAGGGATGCGTTCAGGGAAGATAGACGACCTGACTATTGCAAAATTCGCCCCGTTTGTGAACTTAGACCCGGACAGAGAGTCTAGGTATGGAGTCAATAGGCTTGTATTCAAACTTTGGCCTGCACGAGATAAAAGCATGCATCCATCTCTTAGAGAAAGCCTCACGAGAATCACCACATTTCTTTTGATTGCAGGTCAATATCGACCTAACAGTGCATGCACCTTCCTCCATATGCTTCAGGTTGACTTGTATTCTATATTGTAATGCATTAAGAAATTAAGCTACTAATCTCTGTAATTGAATTAACATGTCACTATCAAATATCTGTGTTCTCTATTATCTAATCCAATGGAAATTACAGTGACAAATCAGAACATAGCAGATAGCAACCTGAAAGACAGTTCAATTGGTTTACCAGAGAGAGAGAAAAAAAAGCATATATCTTGGTAGGTACTCTGTAGTAGCCACCAGCACCAGCATAAATCATGACAAAAGAAGAAAATTATGAGTGATGTAATAGCATGGCATCAGCAAATCAAATTATGATCTATTGCAAGTTTGAAAATGAACAACAATATGTAAGCCACATCAAAACACTGGCCACATTCGAAGACATCACAACCGACATTAGGTCCTGCTTAGACAATACATCATTCCGAGGAAACAACTTTTACAGTCCGACTTGTTTGATCATGTGCTGGGATCCATGTGAAACCCACAACATGTGATAAGGCTAAGAAAAGTTGATTTTATAACAAGTAACATAAACTACTAGGCACCATGATGTAGTGCTAGTTCCATTTAACATAGTAGCATGTCGGTAACAACCATGATTAAGCATGTAATCATAACATGTTATCCAGTAGAAGAGATGAAAATCCATTAGATTACTAGAAAAATCTGTACCTTTCAGATCTTCAGTAGTTATTATCGAGGAAAAAAAAAATCTTCAGTAGTTCATCATTATTACCAAACTTTTAAAAGGGAGGAGATCACCTATCCCCAAACTCCATGTCCCATCCCTGTCCTAAGTTAACACACTCACTAACTTGGTAGTGATAGTTAGGCCTTGAGGAAACTGGAGTTCGAATACAACAAACTAATAAGCGTATTGGGAGCTGAAGGGTCTAAAGCAATGAAATATTAAAAGATGACCTTTTCTTCATGAACTTTTGTGCAGCAGAAATCTTCAAGTTCCAAATAAGCACCTCGGATCAGTACTCGCTATGTACGTATCATGTCATGTTCCGGCTCTGAATTAAAATATGAACTACAAAAGTAGCACAATAAGTTAGCATTTTAACAGAAAACAACGTAACACTATGAAATCCCATGTATTCCAGTTGGAAATGTGCTAGTGCATGTTTTTACTGCAAAACTAAAAAGAAGCCTCACCTCTATAAGCAGTTATGCAGAACATTTCTAACATGGTGTCTACTCTAAAAAGTACTTCGGAGTAAGGCCGTTTCAAATTCAGACCCATCCTGATAGGCCTTACTCTGAAGTTTTGAAGCTGAATCTTTTGGACAGTGAAGAGTTGAGACAATAAATTTGGGTATGTACAATCTGTTGCAGGATCTATCCTCAGCACAAGGTTCTGCAATCACCAATAGTCTCGGCAAGAACACAAGCCATCCTTAAAATGATGAAATCTGTTAGCATCCCTCACAATGATCTCTCTCCCAGTAGCTTTGGCTATTAGTTTAATTGCAGAATGGCAATCCCCACAAACCCGAAGATTCTTCATCACCCGAATGGGTATCCCTTGTGGCACCTTAAGGAGTCCATACGCTATTGCCAGCTTCTCACTGTGATAACCCAAGCTCTGGACCTTCTCTTCTTCATCCACATCATGCAACACAAAGCTGCTATCAGGGCAGTACCCAGCTTCTCTTAACAATACACCTGGTCTCTCTAACATTCTCATGATCATCACATGCTCTGGGTGGCCTGTGGTCTCTCCCCAAGTAAACATATGTACTTTATGTTCCACCTCAATCCAGCTACAGCCAGGTGACTTGGTAATATTTCTGGCTCCATCATTTTCCTCAGGTCTGCAACCTCATGCCATCTACCTTTGGATGCATACATATTTGATAGCAAGACATAATGTCCTGCATTGTGGGGCTCTAGCTGTATAAGTTTCTTTCCCGCAACTTCCGCCAAATCCAACTTCATATGCGTTCTGCATGCACCTAATAAGGCACCCCAAACAATGGCATCTGCTTCCACCGGCATTTTCTCTATTAAATCCATTGCCTCTTTTACCTGGCCTGCTCGACCAAGCAGATCAACCATGCAGGCATAATGTGCAGTTCCTGGCTCGACCTGATACTTTGATTTTATTGTCCCGAAAATCTCATGACCTTGTTCTACTTCCCAGAATAGCTACATGCTGAAAGAACTCCAATAATGGTGATATCATCTGGTGGTATCCCCAAAGAGCACATCTTTTGAAAAACTTGTAAAGCTTCCTCTCCTAAACCATGTTGGGCATAACCAGTGATAATTGAGTTCCACATAACAACATCCTTTTCACCAAACCTGTCGAAGACCTGTTTTGCCTTCACAAGGTTGCCACACTTAACATACATTGTGATCAAAACTGAGGCAACATATACATCAAGATCAAATTGGTTTCTCACCAACTGGGCATGAATCTGTGTACCATGATCAAGAGTTGCCAAGCTTCCACAAACAGATAAAAGACTTATCAGAGAAGGGAAATTGGGCCTAACACCTCCTCTTTGCATTAAAATAAACAATTTAAGTGCTTCAAATTCTAAACCTTTCCGTTCATAGACTTTCATCACAGCACTCCTTGTTTGATGACTTGATCATCTTTCTCTCTCATATTTTCAAAAACCTGCCTTGCTTCTTCTACCTCCCCATTGTGGCCATACCCAAGTATCATTGTGGTACAAGCAACAACTGACTTAACTGGCATTGCACGATACAGCTCAGAAGCCTCTGTGATCCGTCCACACTGAGTGTACCCCATCAGCATCACCATCCACAAAACCTCATTCTTCTCTGGCATCACTTCAAAAAGCTTCCTAGCAACATCCACCCGTTGGTTCTGTACATACCCAGATATCATCGTAGTCCAAGTAACAACATTCCTGTGTGGCATCTCATCGAAAATCTCACGCGCTTCAGCCAAGCGGCCTGCCTGAAAATACCCACCAATCATATTATTCCTTGCCACGACATCCTTCTCCGGCATCAAATCATAAAACCTCCGAGCCTCATCAACCCGGCCATCTTGAATCAGTCCCCCCAACATCACCGTCCACGAAAAAACATTCTTTCCAGGCATCTGCCAAAAAAGCGACTCAGCTTCCGAAATTTTGCCCTGTTGCACATACCCTCTAACCATCGAAGTCCACGAAACAACATTTCTCTCCGGCATTGAATCAAACACTTTCCGGGCCTCACTAACCATCCCATTCTTGATATACCCGGATATCAAACCGTTCCAAGTAACCAAGTTCCTGAGTTGCATTCTATCAAACATTTTTCGGGCTTCTCCGGGTTGATTGTTTTGAAAATACCCCGCAATCATTGAGTTCCAGGAGACGGTAGTTCTCTCAGGCATTTCATCGAACACCTTTCGGGCATTCTCGATTTGACCAAGCCGAGCGTACCTAGAAATATGAGAATTAGAGAAAATTGCAGTACTTGTGCAGTATCGCCGATATAGGATAAATCGAACCCGCATTGATAAGCTCCAAATTGCAGTACCCACGTTAACAAGATAGGCCGGTGGTTAAGAAGGAGGGAAGCTTAGAAAACGCGGGAAAGAGGTGCCTCCCAGTATTGCCCCTTTCAAATATAATGAGTGTAATGATGAAATTATCCCTTTTTCTTCTCCAAAAAGTCAAAAACTAGCTTTCATACATATTTCTGCCTGTTTAATAGTTTAATTTTATTAGAAAAATAAAAAATAAATGAAATAAAAAAATTATTGCAGAGAGAAAATATTAAGAGAAAAAAGTGGGTGGGATAATTTTCTTTATAAAAATCTATTTTATAATTATTATATTTATGTTTGTGATTTAATTTATTATCAATTTTTTTTAATTTTTCAGAATTAAATCTATCAAAATTTTCAATTTTAGCTATTGTTTCTCAATAATAGTATAGATAATGAATTAGGTTTTGGAAATAGGCTTATGTCTATACCATTAATATGAGGTAGATTAGTTCTATATATTTGTAGTAGGGGTGGGCGCGGTGCGGTTCAGTTCGGTTTGAGGCCCAAACTGCAACCAAACCGCTTTTATCGGTTGACCTATTTATCAAACAGCAACCGCATTACAAAAGGGCTGAATCGATTATTTCAGTTACACCATTTTTCGGTGCGGTGCGGGTCGGTTTCGGTTTGGAGCGATTTATTAATTTTAATTAGAAAGAGAGGGCCAAAATCAGGTTATTTGTACCTAACAATTTCAATAAGGCATAAATAAATTTTGAATGCATTTAGAGTCCACACAAATAGGCAAATATGACCCAAATATCAAGCAACCTGCAGAAAGACCATAACAACTTATTACACACACACACACACACACACACACATATATATATATATATATATATCAATGATCAAGCAAACATAGCAACTTATTACACTGAAAACCTAATAAAAAATGGATTTCTTATATATTGAAAACCAACATCTCCATCAATAAAGAAATAATAAATAAATAAAATGTAATTAAAATAAATTCGGTGTGGGTCGGTTTAAATTGGGCGGTTTATGACCCGAAACCGCAACCGAACCGCTTTTATACGGTTCGGTGCGGTGTGATCATAAAACGAAACCGTTTTAGTTCGATGCGATTATCGAACCATTTTTTTGGTGCTGTTCGGGTCGGTAACCGCATTTTCGGTTCAAAATGCCCACCCCTAATTTGTAGATTAGGTTGAGACTATAAAATTAGTCGATATGGAACTTAAATTAATGAAATTATTATTATTTTTTTTTTGAAAGAAGGACGTACGTCAGACTTTATTAACACTCAAAAGAGAGTAACGATTACGATTACAATGCATGGCTACACATTCCCTAACAACCATAGGAATGGTATCCACCCAAGAAACATCTAACCTAGAGTACACTGCTAATCTAGCAAGCTTATCTGCTGCAACATTTGATTCCTATAAACATGGGCAAATTAAGTAAGCCTCTGGCAGAGAATGTAAGGAGTCTACAATGTCATCCACAAGACGACCGAGAAATGATAGATTTGCCACTGTGATATTTGGTAGCCTGAACCAAAGCCAAGCAATCGGATCGAAGATAATCATAGTCAACTGATGGGTAACAACCAATTGACATGCCCATCTGTCGGCTCTCATCTCGACCTCCTCAGCAGATGAAACCTCACTCACATACCGGCAAACACCAGCCACAACTTCACCTTCCGAATTGCGAAAAATGACACCGAGCCCACCTTTCTTGGCACTACAGTCAAAAGCCCCATCAATGTTGGCTTTAATCTAACCCACTGGTAGAGGCGTCCAAGGCCTCTGAGCTCGGAGCCTAGGGGAAGAGGAAGGCTTGTGTAAAGCTTGGAATGTGAGAAACTGGGCTTGGAGCTGAAAATATAATTGAGAAGAAGACAAAAACTTTCCATTCCAAAGTCTTTGATTTCGTTCCTTCCAAACCGACCAAGAGATGAACATCATAAACCAAAGTTGTGACTTGACAAGAGTTTAGAAAGTACATTAACCATTCAACATAATCATTAAAAATGACATTCTCAGAGAGAAGTACTGGAGCTAGGGGAGGGAAAAGCTTCATTAGAACCCTGATATAGCAGCAATCACATTATATATGTGAGATTGATTATTCTTCAGAGTTGCGAAAAAAACACCCATCACCGGTAAAAACTCGCTTAGAAAGCAACTGAGAAGTGGTAGGAAGTATAGAAGAGCATGTTTTCTGACGCGCTCAAGGCAAGCGCGCAATTTAACCCTGAAATATCGTTAGTAGTATAAGCAAATAGGGATCGTTCTATCCGGGGATTGAGGGTACACTTGTAATTGTGAAACAAATAAAGAAAAGTATTATTTACAAAAATAAAATAAAGAATAGAAATATATACAAGTAACAAAATAAAAAGGGAGGGGGGTTTAAGAATTATAGAATTGAAAATTAAGATAAATAAAATAAAGAAAATGTAAAAACATATATACAAGGGTGGATCGCAAGGAACAAAGAAAAAAAACACATCCATATGCAAGAAATCCAATTACAATTCCTATAGTTGATTTTAAATGTCATGAGAGAGGAGTTGATCATGTGAAACATTCGAAAGCAAATGATTTCCCATATTTTACTTTTCAATGCTAATTAACCTAAGCGAAAGCACCTAGATTAATCCTATCAAACATGCAATCAAGCCCTAGAAAGCTAGTCAATCATGACATGTTCAACGCATTAGACATAGAGAAAGGCTATTAACTCAAGTGTACAACTTAGTATGGAAAAGTCCACCTAATTGCAATCCTCTTTAATTAAATTCGGTCTTTGCACAAAACCTTTACTACTTTGATTCAAGTTTACACAAAACGAAAAGTCGATTTCATGTTCTTAAACCTAGCACCAATTATATCAAACCCTAAGTGTTTGCAACCACATAAGATTAAAATACAAAAGTTTTCTATCATGCAAATTTAATTAAACAAACCCACATAAGCAACATAAAAATCAACATATAGAAATCACAACTTTATCTCAAAACATATAAACAGGCTTTAAACTTTGCCCTTAACATTATTTGTTAACTAGAATTCATAGTTCTACAAATCTAAACAAAGAAAACAAGAGAAAGGATATAATACACCTTGAAAGATGAATGATAAAGCCTTGAGACGAAGAACTTGAAGATCCTTGAAAGCAAGCAATCTTCTAGGGACGACACAAGGGTGGGCGGTTAGGAAATTGATGTATTGCATGGCTTCTCTTTCTCTTGGCTTGAAAATGAAGAACAAGAAAACTAGAGAATGGAAAGAAAATGGAGAGGAGATGGAGAGACAAAGAAGATGAAATGGGTGAAGGAATGTGTCTAGGAAAATGGAAAGGAAATGGTGAGACAAAGAAGATGAAATGGATGAAGGAATTGGTGGGAAAATGAAAACTAAGGAAAATGGAGAGGAAATGGTGAGACAAGGAGATGAAATGGATGAAGGAATGTGTTTTAGAATGAGAGGAGAAGGTGTTTATATAGGGAAGAAAAAGAAGAGTGAAATGATGAGTGGAAGAAAAATAATGAAAGTGGAGTATGAAAGTGATTTGTAAAATATGGAAAAGAAAGAGAAATGATGAAATGAAAGCAAAGCATGAAGGTGCAGCAACATGGAAGTGATGATGATCTATTAAAGAGATTGTAGAAAAAATATATCCAAGGAAAAAGAGAAAAGCATCTAGCTTTCTTCATGTGGGTGGGAAACATGAATATGTGGTGTTGAGCTGTTTTCAGGTCAGTTTCTTCCCCTTTATTCCTTCAATTATTTCTCCAACAAGACTTCATTATATGCCTTTGACTTCTTCATATGAAATGTTCCACTATGAGTGTAGATCATCCTGAAAAATTTTCAGAGCTTCAATCCATGTGGTTGGGCCGGAAATGCTGCTGGACCTCTTACAGGTCCAGTTTTCCGGTTTTGCTTATGCAGAAAATTGGGCTGATTGTTTGAAGGCCTTCCACTCATATTTTTCTCTGGCACTCTTTATAAGAAATGATCATTTGGGTGTCTAGAATGGATCTGGAAGGTTTCAGCTCATTTGAAGTTCATTTGGTCAGGCGGCCGCTCCTTCTTCCTTGCTTGGCTCTGATTCTCCTAGCCGGAGTAAGAAAATATTCAAGGTTAACTTTTTAGTGCATTTTCATTCTTCTCCATCATTTCTAGGTAATTATGGACCTAACGCTCATTTCACCTTCATTTACTCCAATGTACCTAAAAATAGAAATTGAATTAAAATCGATTCAGTTAAGGAATTAACTAAGCAAAATGTGAGGAATTAACTATTAAAATATCACATTAAAATGCTCCTATCATTTTCCAAACATGAACCTTGATTTTGGTTGGCACTGGTGCCCGCCAAATACGCTGCCATAGAGTAACCTCCTCAACTGGCCTAGAATCAGTAGCAACATTAGAATGTAATAAATCAAAGGCAAGCTTATAAGCAGTCTTGGTTGTATAAAGACCCTTCTTGTCATAATGCCACACAATCCGATCTTGAATAGTCCGAGTACTCAAAGTCAAGGGTGCCACCAGACGGGAAATAGATCTCGCAGTCGAAGACGGCTTGTATGCAATAACATTTATTGAAATGAACTGAATCTTTTAATAAGAGCAAGTCCACCGGTTTGCTCTTGACTGGTCATAGTCAAGAAAAACCTGACTATATGACCTTGAGATGGATTTTGCTCCTTCCACCGGTGGTTTTTTGCCCGGGCAAAACCAACCCTTTCTTGACTACAGCCAAGAAATAAGTCACAGCCATGACTATTTTCCTGACCGGGCAAGCCCAAATGCCAGCGGTTTCCAAGCCTGATCGTGGCTGACGTGAGGAGGAGCTCAGCAATGATCGTGGGCGACGTCATCACCAGACCCTCCACTGCGCCGCAAGGATTCACGTGGCCGGACGATTTGCTCCGCTGGGTTGCTTCGATCTCGGCCTAGGCGAAGCTTCTGGGCGGTTTGACGGCACAGAGCGGCAGGAAAATGTGAGGCGACCTCGGGGGGGGCCGGGTCCTTGGCCGGAGGACGCCGGAGGACGGAGCAAGTGCGGGTCGGGTCGGACGAAAAACAACGCCTGGTGCAGCTGCGAGAGAGAGAACCGTGGGGGGGGAATGCAAAAATGAAAAATTTTCGTCCTTTGAAACAAAATAGAATTTTTTTTTTTTCTATTTATAGAAAATTTTCAGATTTCAAAAATTCATAATAAATTCATACGAACTCCGAATATTGCGTTCCATGTATGCACGAGATCGTATCGACGATCTCTATAACTTTCATGGAGGAAGTTTTCCCAAATTATGTATGTGTAAAAAGTCGATTTTCGAGACCCCCTAAAATTATATAATAATGAACAGTATTGACCGGGCAAGAAAAACAACGGGTGTAAACCCATGTCCAGTGGCAGTGAATAGTAACTTGACTGGTCGAATTCTTGACTTCTTGACTTTGCCTTTTCTTGACTACGGGTGCACTTGCTCTAACAAATTACATATAAGTGTCATTTTAAGACTTTAATTAGTCATCAGGCCACTTAAACTTTTTTGTACACATAAGGCCACTTTAGAGCCCAAAACCATCAGCTTCTTTTTGTGTTGTTCCTATTTTGCCCTCAACCCCCTTTCTCTCTCTTCTTCGATAGAGCAAAACAGATCGCAATCATCGCATTCTCATCTCTCTCTCTCTCTCTCTCTCTCTCTCTCCCCCCCCCTCCATCCCTCCCCTTCACAAACTGACACGACAACGTTGCAGACCTCACGATCTCGCAGGCGAAGTACCAATCGTCGAACGGCGAGCAGATTTAGAGCCTGGCCCGAAGCATCTGGTTCTCCACAAGCGGTGCCACAATTTGAGCTCGGCAGATCCGTCGGCATATCGATCGGTGATGCTTCTCCTTCAGATTGCTCTCTCTCTCTCTCTCTCTCTCTCTCTCTCTCTCTCTCTCTCTCTCTCTCTCTCTCTCTCTCTCATGGACTGTCCTCGTCGCTCCTCGGTCATCATAATCGGTGCTGGAGTCTCCAGTGAGAGTCGAAACCTCTCTTCAATCATGTCAATCGGCGCCATTAAGTCGTTTGATCGAGTTCAATTTCATTATTTTTTAATTTCTCGTTGATTAATTTTCTTTTTGTTTAATCAAAGCCTATTGACGGCGAAGCTTTTGATCGAGAACGGCGTAGAGGACATGGTGATTCTCAAAGCTTCGGACCTCATCGGCAGTAGGATCTGGAAACATGAATTCCGAGGCGTGTCGGTGGAGCTCTGCGCCGGTTGGATTGTCGGAGTCGGTGGAGAACAGCTTAATCCGGTTTGGGGAGTTCGCTGAGAAAACAAACCTCCGGACTTACTTCTCTGATTACAATAATGCTCGCTTTAACATCTACGATCGCAGGTCCAGCCATATCCTGAAGCATTTTAGTGATTTTGTTTCTAGTTTTGCTTAACGTACACCGTGAACTTTTGCTGAGTTTTTGATTTTTGTACAGATTTGAGGCTTGAATTATGTATTGTTACTGTTTTTGAAAAAGGTAAAAACTTATCTGTTGAAATTTGTCATTCAATTTGATTTTGGTAATTCCTATGGATTTTACGATTTACTCTAGTGAATGATGCTCATGGATACAACAAAATGTTGATGGATTATCACGTGCAATACATACAAGTTTGAGCATATTAAAGGCTTGATATTGTAAATTTATAGTTGTTTTAATGTTTCATAGTGGCTTTTGTGTTGGTTGGTAATAGCTTTCTCAGTTGGTGAGAGTAGCTTTATTAGTTTGTGGTAATAGCTTTATCAATTTATAGGAACAACTTTTATTTTGCTTGGTAGTAGCTTTTCGTGTTGGTGAGAGTAGTATTTGGTGATGGTTAGAGTAGCTTTTAGTATTGGTGAGAGTTTTTTTTTTTTTTTTTTACCATTTCAGTGAGAGTAGCTTTTGTTGTTGGTGACAATAGTAGCTTTTGGTATCAGTGACGCTCCATAATTTGGCAATACTAGGGCAACAAGGTTGGCGTTTGTTGCGTCATCCTTCTTGTTTGCTGTCTAGACTTTACCGAGCTAAATATTACCCTAAAGGGGATGTTAGGGCTGCTGGTCTGACTTCTTCTTCCTCAACTTGTTGGAGAGGACCTTTTTCAACTCTTAATATTTGAAAGCAGGGTCTTCGATGGCAGGTAGGGGATGGGTCCTCTATCCACATCTGGAATGATCCATGACTTTCGAGACCACATGCTTTGAGACCGTTTGTTCGACATGCTGAAGCACCAGAGTGGGTGAAGGCTAGGATTTGATTCTTCCTAATGAGGGATGGAATGTAGGTCTCATGTCTAGTTGCTTTGACAACGATCATGCTGCACTTATATTGTCTATCATGGGGCTTGGTCTCCTAACCTTTGCCATAATCCACACGTAGTCTTGTGGCCCTAAGTCTACAAATTTCCATCAATTTAGAACTTGATTAATGGAGTAGTAGGTATCATTTTAATGTATCATGAATTATGATTATGGCCTATGGATAATAGATGATGTAATATACTTTAACTCCAATTTTCACCTACAAGGCTTCTTTACGTGCATACTGTTATTTTTCTTTTTGGATGTGACCACAACAGAAAGAAGCTTTTGAGCTACAAATCTTATCATTGCCACCTGAAGTTTATAATTCGGTCTACTCATAGTTTAAACGAATTTATGCACCGCCAACAAACTTTGATCTTTTATGTCCTTTAAGAAACTTCGTTGAATAAAGAACAAAAAAATTATTGGCTTCCGGCCGAGCTAGCATTAGTTGGCTGCTGCCGGATGGGCTGATTGATACTACTCACCGAGGCTACCATTGTTAGGTGCCTGGCTTGAGGTTTTGCCGGGTGGGGTTGGCAGCAGATTCCGGTCGACACCGCGGAGGAGGGGTTGCTGTGTTGCACGGGTCGGTGGGCCTTTCGCCGCCGAGTCGATGGCGGCCTGGGTTGTGGGTGCTAAATCGAGCTATGCGGCTTTGTGGTGGCGGCATGGGTCGAGGTGGCATGGTCCTGCAACTTTGTGGTAGCGTGGCGGCTGATCACAGTTCATTTAAATTGATGGAGATATTATTTAGCGAACACAAAAATATTTTTCTGAGTCACCAATTTGAGGAATATTTTTTTTCTTTTCTAGTTAGGACATCAATATTAATTAAGTAAACAAATTCTTATGATTAAAATTTTCAAAAACTCAAATTTTGCCCTTCCTCGATTAAAACTCAATAAATAGCTTATATAATATAAATGCTAAATACTGTTTAGTCCATGAATTTTTCCTAAAAAAACATTTCAGTCCCTCGCCTTTTAATTTGACATGTTTACTCCTTATTCTTTTAGTTTTACACCCAATAGGTTCACTCCATTACACTCCGTTAAATTATGCCGTTAACTTTCTATTTTAAGGATAAAATTATTATTTTTACTTAATTGTTTTAAGTAAATTATAAAACTATATAGGCAATATAAGGAAATATCGGGAAAAAAAATTAAATTGAATGTTATATTTGGTTGGAGGAGGTAAGAAGAGTATTTATTTATTTACTTACTTAATTTTTTATTTTTCTCTCTTTGTCCTTATTTGTCTTTTCATATAAGTTGACAAAGTCAATTAATAACTGAAAAAAATTGGAGGTCCAAATAGAACCACCCTTATTGAAAATGATCAATACAGTACATAGGGATCCAAACCACACAAGATCTAGACATCTAAATCAGCCTGCTTGGTTGGATAATCCTCAAACACTACTACAATTTGGGCCATAGGGCGCCGACACAGCCCACCAATATGTTTCGGTGTTCTTTCGATATTGGTTTATCACCGTTATGTTACATCGGTGAGTTTGTGCAGAGACAGCACCGATCATTAGTGGCCCAAATGTAGTTTTGATGAAATAATTTCAAAGTTTTCTCATAGGCCATACTATTTTGTGTCCATATTTACAATACAGCCACTATGTCACATCCGCTGTCAGCCAAACAATGCTTTTTACGTGGGTTGGCAGGAAAACCAACTAACATTACTTCAAAAAAAAAAAAAAACAAACCCACCTTTACCTTCACGGCTTCACAGCCTTCACTATCCTTATGCACAGCTCTTATCTCTCTCTCCCTCTAGCCTGTTCATTCGTTCATCTACTTCTCTAACTCTCATCGCCGATTTTCCATAACATGGTCATCGCCCATGATCGTTTTTGCCTCTTGAAAATAGATGGGTTTATGTCCTCCTCCAAACAAATCACACCAAAATTGGGTTTAGATCTGCCGATTTCGATTTTTTTTTTAATTGAAGCCTTACATGAATTTTCATTTGTTTTTAATAATTTATCTTGCTCCCATGATCATTTTCCAGGTGAATTAACATTTCAGCACATAGTTGCATTGTCCAAAGTTAATATATTTACTTAATCTTTTCTTTCTTATACTGTATACATGTTCTTCTTGACATTTATTTAAGGAACATTGGGAGTTTATCTTCTTTTTTCTTTCTAATTTTTATTTTTGGAATTCTATATTGTTAGGTTGTTTTGGTATAGATCTGGGGAAGATTCTGACCTCATACTTGTGGCATTGGAGCTTCAGCAAGGTTGCACAGGTACTCTCATTACTGGTCTAAATCTAATGCTAAAATGTCTTATGTACGTTTGAAGAGAAAATATAAACATAAAAATGATAACTTGCGGTTCTGTGTGCATGATATTTCATAAGGATTTGAAGTATAGGTGTGTCAATGTCTGTTTAGATGAACTTTGTCATTCTCTGTTAAATATGTTTGAACTTTTGATAGATTTTATTTTATTGCAGCTGTTTAATTTATTATGTTTATGCAAGTTATTAGAGTACCTTGGTTACTAAAAACATAACAAAAACAGTCTATATTGGCCACTATTATGATTGAAAGAAAAAGATATGCATACATCAGTTATAAGCAAAGCTTCACCTCTGAGGTTAACAAAGAAACTAGAGACCTAAAACATAAATTGGCATCGGTATATCTCTGTTATCCAGAAACAGTCTACCTTTGCTATCAATATTCAATCATGCTGGCAACTATTTGCCCCTTTTTTTTTCTTTCTCTAATCCTGAGTTTGCATCCATTATGTACTATTTCATTTATATCCAGAATCCCCCAAACCTTAGTTTGGCAATGGTTTTTCATTGAATTTTATCCTCATTTACCTTGTCTTCTATCCATGTTGTTTCTGAAACTGTTCATCATGTGTGAGGGAGGAAGTTATCAATAGTCTTGGCCAGAAAGACTATTGGCTATCCCCAAGTGGTATAGCTTTTGAAGTGAATTAATTTAAGCTGATTAGTAGATTTATGAAATATTTAAAATGCTAGTGGAACTTGAATAGAAAGCTGGTACAAGCTGACCATAGGAATATAATCAATTTTGAAGGAGAATATAACTATTGAGTTGGATAATTCTGTTGCATGTAGGTAACCATGGTTGAAGCTAAGTGCGTCAAAAGTTTACGTGTTGTATTTAAAGAGGTATGATGCTAACTATTGAGTGTTGATATAGTGAATAATGCCCTTAACAACTCTAATTTTATCATGTGCAATGTATATTGTGAGACCTGTAGCAATTGATATTAGAAGTAAAACTTGCTGACACATGAAAGATAATACACAATTCTACAGGAATGGAATTTATTTTGATGATTGATAAGTGTGGTAATAAAGTCAAGTTAAGAGACAATGCACCTTTGGACTTGTCGGATTCTCAATATTTTGCAACTTTGTGTATGTTGGACTGTCAATTGTAAAACTGGGGAAAATGATTCTTTCTCCTTTTGATTTCTCCATAATCATCTCAGAACTTGTTGATTTGATATATTTAGAAATGAACTGATTTGTGTGATTTGTGTGATTTTTGCACAGGATTTTGTGATTATTGTTGTCACCAATCCCACCAATCCAGACTGCAATCCACCAAATCAGAGGTGCATCATTATAGAAATTTTACAGTTACACAGTCTTTCTCAACAGGTTGTATAGGTAGTTTACGTATTAAATTAGAAAGTTATGGTTATTTAGATAGATTTGGACTCTAGTGTTCTGTTATGATGTATACACACTTAAATAAAGAGTATATATTGAAATCATTTTGATTGTGCTGATATTTATCTCTAAATGGATGTATATTCTTTTCATTATAATTACAATTTTTAATTTTTAATTTTTAATTGAATGGGTGTATTTTGATTTATATAATTTGTTAAGTAAAGTACGTAGCCTATAGCCAAGTTGGCACCAAAAAATTTGGTGCTTATTTTTAGAAACAACCCAACAAGTTTTGCCACCGTTCTGGAATAGTGTGAAAGGGGGAAGGAGTAGTTGACAGTATAGTGGGCCCGGAGTAGACTTTGGCAGCTTTTCCCTTGATTTGAAACTGAGACACCGTTGTATGAATTGGTGTATTATGTTACATTAGAAACTGGGGTAAAGACCACTGACATCAAAAGGGTGGCTGCATAGTGGCTAATGTGATAAACAGTGTCAATTGTAGCCAACTCACACCAATAATGGATGGTGTCCTATAGCCATATTTCTAGTAGTGAAACCACGTACAGACTTGTCGATGCTTCTTTACGTGATTTGCTAGTTCATGTGCAGATCAGCCTGCTTGGTTGGATAATCCTCAAACCACGTACAGACTTGTCGATGCTTCTTTACGTGATTTGCTAGTTCATGTGCAGTTCCATTACATTCTCTTGGAACATAGCTGCAAATCAGGGAGTGAACGTGCTGCATTAACATCTTGATCCCTTCCAAAAGGTGCCCATTAGGTGCAAGGTTATCTTCTACCTCGTGGATCGCATGAATAACAGCTTGCGCATCCGATTCCATTTCTAGTTGAGTATATCCTTGCTCCAATGCTAGTTGCAACCCGCATGAGATCACTATGATCTCGGCATGTCTAGGAGAAGTAACACCGTAAAGGGGAATGGTTCTAGCCACCGCAATTTCCTCATTGTCATTCCTTTAGAACAACGCCAGCACCACCCTCTCGCTTATCGGGTACAAAAGCACCATCCGTATTTAACTTCATATAATCAGCCAAAGTGGTTTCCACTTCTTCTGTTTTTCCTTTGTTCCTCTTCCAGTAAATACCATTGCTGCTTTAAATTCATTGTATTGCCGCTCTGTTAAGGAAAACGACAGCTTTGCATCTATCTTATTATTAATTTTTAAACATAAATTAAATAATAAATATACAAATATCATAACATAATTTTTGCAAAAACCTAAATGAGTATTCAAAATTGAAAAATATTCGTTTATATAAGCGAATCGGATATCAGTTTTATATAAGCGAATCAGATATCAGTTAATCCTTCGAATACGGATTTGGACTCACTGCCGGGTTATCAGATCGGGTAGGGTTGAAATTTTTTATTGCTAAATGGATCCTGATTTAGTTCAATTCACTTCAAATCCGGTCCTTGTACAGGTCCAATTTTATTTTATTTTGTTACAATTTACAGGTCCAACTTTACAACAAAATAATATAGCTGTTTTTTTCTTTTTAGAAAACTGATAATTGATCAACATACAAAAATCTAAAATCCCTAAGTCGGCAGGCAGACCTTGGAGGAAAACACAGCGATGGCGTTCGATAGCGAGAACCCTACTTTCCGATAGCCAGTGGTAGACGAGGGCGATAAGTCTCATGGTATCTATGCTTTCCCCTTTATTGTTTTAGGGTTTGTGAGGGATCGAATGATCCCTTTTTATTTTTTATTTGACAATATAGCCACAAACAGGCAGAATGTTCAAAACCTCAAAGCGTTCACCCACTCCTGGCAAGATTTTCACTTTTGTTTTCAGATTTGTGAGAAATATATCTTGAATCTCCTTTGTTCTGCTTAAAACGTTTGCTTTTGTTTTGTTATTAGACGAAATACGCATGCGTATATATTTGTCTTTGAAAAACCAAAGGGCACTTCCCTGCTTCGTGGTACCCTCGTGTGACGGTCACAGGTGACATTCCTGGTATGCTTTTAATTTTTGCTTTCAGTTGCATAGAAGTTGCTTGGGCTGTGTGTTATGGAGGTATGTAAACTACAGAGAATAAGTACCCTAAGTGCAATGTTTACAAAAACTTACAAACATTCGTTATTGTTAGCTTGATTGACTTGGGTCCTCAAAACTTAAAAATATACATGACATTTGTGAGTGCAAATGTGCATTGTGAATCAAGTCAAAGTAAATTATACAAGAAGCTAAACACTTCTTTTAAGTGTTTAGCTTCTTGTATAATTTACTCTTACTCCTTTTGCTTCCGATTAATCAAACTATCCCCTATGGTTTGCAATTTCTAGCAGTTCTTGGTACAATTAGGTGATGTGCACTGATGTGGCTAATGTGGACAGCCTCTTCTTTACTGAGCTGTGTTCTACAGTGAAGAGATCCTTAATATAAAAAGAAACAAAATGATGAATAATAAACAGGAAGCGAAGAAACAAAAACATGCGGTAGTTCCCCCCTCCTTTGTTTCCCAACCTTCCCAAGCCTAGTGATATGGTTCAACCATTTAATTTTCAATGTCATGTACTATTGTTATCATTGTTCGTTAACGGATTTGCAAACTGTAAACCATCTCCATGCCCGTACAATAATATTATCCCAAAGAACGCAACTGTTAGCAGTGGCTTCGAAGTAGTACGTTTGAGAGTTTGTGATCGTTTGTTTTCAGGGCACACACTGCTGTAACCATGATACAAGACGTTCTGAGCTCTGGTTTTGTAATAATTGTATCAGGTATGGTGACCTCCTCCATCTAAATGTCCTCCTAGCATTTTCTCTCTGAGGAGAAAAACAGTTGAGGAAAAAGTGTAAATATGGGCTTTGCTTCAGCTGATTGTTTTGAGGAAAAAAGGTTTCTTGTTTTATACTTTCAGCCCTTGATTTGTTAGCAAAATTATCAATCATAAAGTTGCTGAATTGCATAAGAAAGGACCTGCTCATAAAGTGTCACTGCAATGTGCAAGCGTTTTAAGCTATGGAACTACAGTCGACTTGGATAAGCACACTCCAGTTAGCCAGTTAAAGGATATTCTATTACTTATAGCTACATTACCAGATGAGAGCTCAGGTACCACTTGCGGCATTTTATTAATTGCATACATACATATGAGAGCTCAACAGAGTTGACTATCACAAAATAATTTAACTGCATCATACTTACAGCTAAATATCATAAGAGCATTCTACAAAAGTACTTTAAATTGTTTAGAGCTATTACTTTTGTATGTGCGCTTCTTTTGCAATTGTAAATGTAGTATATATATCCTAAACAAATAATTAAACATGTAAAGGGTTGGTTTACAGTTTGCTTCATTATAATTCAGAGCTCAGAGATAAATATGGGTTGAATACTTGAATACAAGATAAACAATTTCTGACTGAAAACATATATGGTATGTTATTCAACCAAGAAAAACAAAAGGCAAAAAAGGTTGTGGTAACGTATCTAAAATCTTTATCTCAGTTTTCTTAATTATTTTTTGTTCGAAGATTAAAAAACAAAAATTATATTAGTATGGAAAGATCTAATCAAATTCAAATAATTTTACTTTTTCATTGACTCAGAAGCAACATAAAGGAGGATTAAATATGTCTCCCATGAAAAAAGTGCCACTCCTTAAAACACCAAAATTACACCAAAAGTCTTAAAGTTCATGTCTAATATCTTGTACTCTCACTGAAGCCCGACATTGAAAAACTGAGTAATGAAGGGCATCACAACTTGGTTGGGTACAATTCACATAGCATTTTAAGTGATTCTTTAGTCGGCTTATAAAACTCTAGATATACAGTATGTTCCTCCAGTTCATCCACAACAATGTTTTAAAACGCTGAAGGCGTACCCGAGGCGTTTTCGGGAGAGCCTTGCAGCCTTGAGGCATAAGGCGCATAAGGCGTAAGCCTTTCGTATAAATTACATATATGCATGTAATTTCTACTCTTATACATACCACATTAAGAGTAACCAAAATAACATTACTAATGGTCATTCACTCACAATAAATTAAGTACTAGAAGCATATGATTCAACAAAATTACCAACATAAAATGAAATCAAGCATGATCTCATTGTTGTCCCACTAGTAGTAGTACTAGAACTCATTGTTACCTGCATTATAACATAGCATCCTATCAATTACATATAGTATACGACTGCTATTGCACAAAATCATGCAATCTGCCAAAAATCACAACATTACTAACCGAGCAGCATATCAATTAACAGTTAACACTCAATTATTGTGAAATATGGTACTGGACTCTACTAGTATTATATAATTGGTATCATACACAAGAGATAATCAATATCTTCCTGCTGCTATCAATTAACAGTTTAACACTCAAATTCCCACTGTGCAGCTTACCAAAAGAAAAGAAAAAATCTCCTATTTTGATCTCTCTCCCCTGCAGCTCAAAATGAGTACTTGACTCATACACAAGAGACAATCACTCAATTAACACAATCATATAGCTAATCATATATCAATTAACATGAGATAATCAGATAGCTACTCGGCCTCAATATAGTAAACCCAGTTCAGCCCATCTCAATATCGTCCAGCTGCTATTTCAAAAGAGGACTGAGAACAGAGCATCCAAAAAGGATGCTGGAGAAGAATCCCATCCTTAACAGGATCCTTCAAACCCCATTTTTAAGCTACTCACTCCCCGAGCCTTCACCCAATAAAAAAAGATGAAGTCTTTACTCAAAACTCAAACTGAATCCAACAAAATCTAAATCAATTCCAATGGGATCACAAAATCTGCAAAATTGACAGTAACCCACAAACAAGAATATCTAAAAGTAGAAAAATCTGCAAAATTGAGTAATTGACAGTAACCCACAAACTCTTGCAACCAAATTAATGGGGTTGCTGGACATATATGATTGTCTAGACAAGAACAACTCAAACCCAAGTAAATATAGACGGGAAATTGGGAATCATACCTTCAGAAGTTCAAATGGCCTGTTCCGAATCGACCTCCAATCAAGCTCAAATTGACTGCTGTGTAGAGAGGGGCAGAGGGCTGAAATCGAACTCCTAACTTGAACTCTGGGTTAGGGACTTAGGGATTGAATTTGCGAACAGAGAGGGGCAGAGGGCTGAAATCGAATTTGGGGTAGCAGTTGCGACCTAGACAGCGTTTAAACTCATTCTATTTCAAAACGACGTCACTTCACTTTTTTTCTGCGCGTACGCCTTTCGCGCCTTGGAGGAAGCCTTTCGCGCCTTTCACGCCTTGGAGAACGCCTCACCAGCGTCGTCGCCTAGCCCCTGACGCACACTCATTTTCAGTCCAGAAAATCGCTTTTGGCGCCTCAGGCGCGCCTTGAGGCGCGCTTTTTAATTCATTGATCCACAATCAACCCATGTTTAGCAACCCGGAAAGCACCTTTAGCAGTTTGGACATCAGAAAATCTTAAAAACATGGTTAACTTATCTGGATCTTCTCGTGAAATAAGGTGCATCTGTGAAAAACCCAAATACTCTGCAAGGATTTCCCTTAGTCGCTCATCATTCTCAGGGGTATAGTTTAAATTTTTAGCCACCATAAAAAAGCCATCTGACATGAGGTGCTTGAATTGTTCGTAAAAGAGGTGCAATATCTCTAGCACTGAGAAAGCACAATCTAAGCTGTAGGGACCGTCTCTTGGAACTCTACCCATTTGGACATGGCCACCAGTGTGGGGAGTTTGTAGTGCAGCAGCTGTAGTACCCAAGAATGTTAGTAGCTCACACTCATTGTCGCTTTCCGTTGTATACTGATTTGCAAACCTCTCAGCATGTTCACCACCGTTTCCTGATGTGGCGACAATTCCAGGGAGCGTTATACATCTTATACCACCTCCTTCAGGTCGCTTAGGTCGAACAGAATACAGTATAGCCTCAGTGTTGTGCCAACCAGAAATTAGGGTCTCTGCTCCACATGTTTTACCGGGATTACATATTTCCCAATTATTAATAAAAGCCATTGCAGTAAGGGCTACAACATGAATGCGTTCAAATGCAGTAGGGGGAAAAGCTGTGTTGACCACCTTTTTTGCTGTGTTTAGCATTTCCTCACACAATGCTGCATCTCCTGCCATAGTCGCCAAGATCCTTTGCCCAATGTTATAGAACTTGCAGTAATTATCAACCAGTACATATTGTTTGTCAATAGTACCTCGCTGATCAGTGGCGAGAAAGACAGCCGTGGCACCAATTATTCCCATGGTAGTTGTCCCGTTAAGAGCTTTTCCATTACAACAGCAATCATTCCTTCCATCTAAAACAGAATGCCCATTGGAAACAACTCCTACAAGTTCACCCGGCAAAACATGTGGTTTCTTTCTATAATATGGTTCTGTTGACATTGCTTTCTCAGGTAAGTTGCTTTGTTCACGATCATCTGATTCTTCTATACATTTAATCATCATTTTTTCTTCATATCTTGGATAAGGTAGCAATTTGAAATTTCCAGTAATAGAATTAGTATTCCCTGGGTCAAGTATCAAAGTATCAACCTTTGAAGTTGCCACTGTCTCAGATACCCTGGATACAACTTGGTTATTCTTAGAAGTCTTTTGATCTTTTGTTGGTAAGGTTGTATCAAGATCAGAATTATCCAACTTCCTTTCAAGAAGAGATCTGTCACATATCTGTCTAGCCTTGTAGATTATGTCGAAGACTCGTTCCAAATGCATGGGATTTTCTGGGTTGTCCTGGATGACATGTTTGATCTGTTTGCTGACATCTTCTATTACATCATCACCATCTGAGTCATCTGAATAGTCTTCTAAGTCACCTGCATAAGAATAAGAGACTTCACTAAAACTGGGAAAAGATAGCAATCCTGATTCATGTCCACAGCACACGAAATCTGGGGAGAATCAGAAATATCTCCCTGTCATTTCAAGTACTAATCAAATATAGTTGAGCAAAAGCTAGCAATGATAAAATCTATTTGCAATTGCCAACATATAACTCAAAAGCAGCTAAGTATCAGATGCATTTACCAGTTCATTCAGCAGTTTAACCCTTCAACTAGCAATCTTAATACGTAATTTCATACCACAACAGCACATAAGCTAGGACATTACTAGATCGATCAATCAACTCAAAGTCCAAATTCAGAACTACGTACACAAGATATCAGAAACATTTCCAATCGATCAAACGGAATTGGGAATGTTCAATCAGCTACTTACCAAATAGAATGTCCATGATGCTTGTGAGCATATGTTCTTTGCCGTTGAGAAGCTGCCTGATGGCCCTCATTGCCTTCCTGTCAGCCACAAACCCATTGATTTTCATCTCCTCCAGAAACTGCTTGGCCTCCTCCGTCTTCTCGTGTCCTGCATACGCCTCAAACACAGCCATGTATGTGCTGGCACTGGGCTGCATTTTCTTCCCCATCATTTCCATGACACATTCCTTGGCAACCCCGAGAAAATTGGGGTCCGGGTCTGCAGCCAGTGCCTTGATGAGTACATTGTAAGTGTAAGCATTGGGGACACAATCTTCAGAATCTAACATCTTTTGGTACAAATGCAGAGCCTCCGTGGCCTTGCCGGCCTCAGTGTACTCCTCGAGCACGCTGGTCATGACCACCACCTTTGGTGCATCCCCCTCTTCTGTGGCCTTATCAATGAGCTCCATAGCCAAGTCCTTGTAGCCCTCCGATAATAAATTATAGAACATTTTTATCAAAATCTGGAGAAACCTTCTGTTGCTGATAATCACTTTGCTGAAAACTTCTGGCAAATTCTCAGGGTCTCCTCTATGGGGGCTGTTAACCTTGACCATAGCCTTGATGTTTGGTGGTCCGGAGCTTGAACTTGCCATCGCTAATTTTCAGTTTTGTTTCAAATAGTACTCTGTTAAATTTCAAGTAAAGAAGGAAACTTTAGCCAACAAAAAAAATTAAATTAAATAAAAAGAAAAAAGAAACTGAAAAATCAAAAATTCAGAGGTAACGAAGGGATTATTAGCACTAGACTTTTGGCAACAAACAGATCCGATGCCGAACCTAAATCAGTCTAAACTGTATAAGGCAAACCCAAAACAGAAGACAATCGTCTTTATACTAAAAAAATTGGATAACACAGGCACGCATTGAAATTCAATTTATCTATACAATTCCAAAGATCAAGTAGCAATTACCTGGTCTAGATCCAAGTAGGGAAGAGAGAATAAAAGAAGACGGCTCCTTCTCTTCTCGAGATGAAAGAGGGCAAATGCAATTGAATTTAGGGAAGGTGCATCCTAAAACCCTTTGGTCCTTGCAAAAACCCTTTCGTCCTTCCAGAACCTTCTGTTTTATTTTTTTCTTTCTAATATTTACTATTCTGTTTTTTCTCTATCCCTAACACAAATTTTGTATACAGATTGTCAGTTGCACATATTTAACTATGACTTAATACACTCATCTCAAAAAAAAAAAAAACTATGACTTAATACACGTTTATATTGTTTTTCATACTAGACATAATTCACAGTTGATAAGGGTGTGGATATTTAATTATGGGCTTTTGACCATTTATTTAATTTGGGCCTAACAAATATTCACTTATTTCATTAAAAGATTTGTATGTCCACTTACCCTATTTAAGTGTAAAAAGACAAGTTTGCCGTCAAAATAATTAAAAAGTCATTGAAGACTTCACCGCACACCGGCACCGAAATCTGATCACCAGCAGGAGATTGCCGGAGATCTCCAAAGAGGTCGTTGGAGATCTTATAGGTCCCTCGGGAGAGGTCGCGGGACATTTTTATTACCCATAAAAAAACCCAATAATTTTTATTGGAGGCAATAAAAGTTTATTGGGTATTATTGAGAGCAATAAAACCGGAGGCCGGACTTCGATCACCGCTCCGAAAGTTGTCGGAGGTCGCCGGAGACTTTTATTAGACCCAATAAATTTTTATTTGAGAGCAATAAAATTTATTGGGTATTATTGAGACAATAAAACTGGTCGCGGGACTTCCGTACCTGATTACCGGAATCTGGTCAATGATGGCCGAATTCCGGCAACCGGAGTCCCACAAAGTCCTTGATAACTTATTTCTCTCTCTCTAAGTGACAAAAGAGAAAGAGGGCAAAATTGTCCCAAAAAATAAACAAAGCACAAGAATAAAAGTATTTAATTAGGCAAATGGACAATCTCATAAAATGTTTAAATAAGTAGGATTAGTGTAGTTCAAATTTATATATATGGGCATTTTCCCTTCCATGGAGATTATCAACATTTTTGTTCTTTTTGTTTTGACTCAACAAAATATCCATGCTCCTTCGAGTCACGGTTATTGTCATGAATCCCAACGTGGGAATGGACTTTGGTTGTTTGTGTAATGGTGTGATGTCAACAGATCCAGTTTCCTGCAAGTTTAAGGTCATGCGTTTCTTCACCAGCATATACTTACGTAAGTGGGAGATCCTCGAATGCTTCATCTAATAGTTCTCTGCTGTGTGACCACAAGTCCCAATTAATTTTGGTCAAGTTGGCTAAGACAATTGTCTAAATTTACCCTCGCCGTTGGATTCATTAATGTACAAGTATTTCCTCTTACTAGTAAGGATATTGAGTTTTAGGTTATTGTTTTTAGTTTTTGAAGTTGTATCGGGTGTCATAACTGCTATCAATTTGTAGTTGCAGTTTATTAAATGAAATTTCTTTTAATAAAAAAAAAAGGCTAATCATTGCAATGGGATAGGAGTTGGTTACATAGAGAAAATGGGAGAAAAATATAGTTATTATTTTTGTTTATATATTTATTTCAAACTATTATATTTCTAATTAGTTAAATTTTTCTAAAGTAAAAAGAGTGAAAAATTTGCAATAAAAAAAAAAAGCGGTAAATTTTGACCGAAGTGGAGAAACACAACTTTTTTTAATAATATTATAGATTTAAAATCAGATTTGATGGGTAATGACAGTGGAGAAGTATGTAATGACTATTATGGCTTAAGTATCAATGACATGTCGATTTAGACTTATTTCTAAAAAAAAAGGTTTAATTTCCTTACACATGTGAAAATTAAGTTCTTTTCATTTATGTCTGATTGGGCTTTGCCATTGGGTTGGTTTACCAAAGAAAAAAAAATGAACACGGCTTTCCCTAAAAGCTTGTCTACAGCCCAACCCAAATACGCATTCCACAGTCGGTCCGGAAGATCAATTTGTGCTTATTTCAATGCCACTCTTTTCCAGAATGAATGAGCAAGAAAGCAGGTATGGAGCTGGCGAGGCCATCGGCATCGGAATCTTTCCAAAAGCAGGACCTGGCCGTCGTCCCCAAGCCTGATGGTATATATGCTCTCCTTTTCTGTTTTAGTTTTTGTTGTTGGATCTGTGGGAATTTGCTTTTGATTTTCTTTTTGTTTTAGGTTTTGTGATCTGGAATTCCTTGGATTGTATTTTATTTTGAAGAAAAAAAAAGGGTGTTGTTGGATATTTGGGTGCCTCCATGGAAGTAATATAACATTTACAGAGAGAGATCCTGTATTATTGTTTGTTATTATTCAATATGAACTGGTTTGTTTGGTAACGACTGATCATCGTCCAATTCCATTCAATCTGTACGTTATTTGTGATTTGTATTTAACAAACGTAACTGCGATACAGACACCAAGGCGGAAGAACCAAAGGCTCGATGGCCTTATATGGATCCATGGCCTTATATCCGCAATTTACCTGATGGTATGCTTTTTCCTGGGATCAATTTGCATTATTGCAGCTCCTAAAAGTTTCATCAGACATTCATTTTTACTATCTCATGTGGTCAATGGTCATGGTATTTACACATTGTCATCCATTCCTTTTCTTTTGCCTTTTGCCTCTCTTTTTTTTTTTCTTTTTTTTTTTTTTGTTGCTTACAATATAACCACAACACAGGTAGGAGGATCATAATCTCAAGGAAGAACCCACCTACTGAGCATCCTTGCGCTTATACCGAGATGCCCCCTGATGATCGTGGTAATATTTTGATATTTGTTTCAAGGCCTGTGTACGTTGCGTTTTAAACTGAATGTTTTTCCTTTTATTTTGGTAATGAGAGAAAATACCTACCGTGCACGATAAATTTGGTTTCTGAAGATCCCTTCACCAGTTAAGTCATTTTGGTGTCAGGTACTTTCTCTGAAAAATCAAAGCTCCGTCTCCCTAGTTGGCCCTTCCCTCGTGCGAGAGTCACTCGCGAAATTCCTGGTATGCTTTTGATTTTTATTTTCAGTTACATGGAATTGGCTTGGGCCATCTGTGTTATCAAGGTAAAGAGGTTGTTTTTAGCAAGTAAACTACAAAGAATTACCTCACTTTTTAGGGGTATTTCCACATAAGTACCCCAAGTGCAATGTTTTTGAAAACCTACAAACTACGCCTACTATTAGCTGGATAATTGAGCTGTTCTTTTAACTGGGTAATCTACAGAAAATCACCCAAGTTAATGTTTTTGAAAACCTAAAAAGTAAAAACTACCACCTTTATTGTTAGCTTGATTGACCTGGGACCTCAAAGGCATAAGTGACATGTATGAGTCCAAATATGCACCATGTGAATGGAGTTAAAGTAAATTATACAAGATGCTAAACACCTTACATATTAGGGCGAATTGCAGTTTCTTAATTGACAGTTCTTACTCCTTTTCCCCCTATGGTTTGCAATTTCTTGCAACCCTTGGTGTTTCTAGAGATCCGTCCAGAGTCTCACTTGTGTGCTGATGTGGCTAAGTAATTGTTCAACCATTCTCTATTTGTATATTTTAGAAAAGATACTCATTTTGCTCATGACATAGATCTTTTGGTGTAATTTAATTTTCAATGTCATGTGCCAACAGTACTGATATTTTCGGTTTGTCACGCGCCTTAATCATTATTATTTTTATCACTGTTTATTAACGGATTTGCAAACTCTAAACAGCTGCATGTATGATTTGTTCCTTGGTGGATGAACACAGTTCGACTCAATGCCCATACCTTGATCTTCTCCCGAAGAATGCAACTGTTAGCAGTGACTGTGACGTAGTTTGTACGATTTGTTATCAATTGTTTTCAGGGCACTGCTGTAACCAAGATGCTGGACGTGCTAAGCTCAGGTTATGTGATAATTGTATGAGGATTGGCGACCACCGGACATCTCAGTGCCCGGAGAAGAATAGGCGCTTAAGCTACAGGCAGCTACTGGCAGTCTCATTGACATCCTAGATTTTTCTCTCTGAGGAGATAAGTAGTTGAGGAGAAAGTGTAATCTGGCTTTGCTTCTGCTGTGTGTTTTGAGGAGAAAAGTTGTCTTGTTTTATACACCAAGGCCTTAATCTTTTACCCCAATGTTTGTCTATCTGATGGCTATTGGTTTATGTCATAGAATTTGTTGTGTAATATCAATATCCTAGTTTAATGAAAATATGATTTGAAAAACATATGTGAAGATAAACTTTACAGAGTACACTTTCTAGTTATGCCAATCAAATATGTGTTGACTGCTCCTTGTGGTTGGATTAAATTTTGTTTTTAACGAGGATGAGATTTCCCACCTATCTATCCACTTTCTTCATTGTCTTCATTTATCACAATTTGATGCGACTATGTTCAGAATGCTGGTGTGCAAATTCTAACTATCTGAATTGGCTATGGTACCTACAGAACTCTAACTATCATAGTTCAGTACAGATTCTGCAAAGTTCATGCATATTTTTTGGTTAGGTATTAGTGTGCTTGGGTTAGTTTTGGCAGCTCGTAACAATATCTGTAAGACCACGGGGCCTCAATCTGATACACGGGCACAACATTTTGTTCTCCAAAGTCTGCCATGCTCTCGAGTCTTTGAAAATTCAGTAAGAGAACTGAAGTGGAAACAATGAAATCCAACAATCGACTAACTACGAACAAAGAAATCAAATGGAATTGGCGGTATAGAATAATCCGTGGAGAGTATTTTTGAAGCTACAATGGTATTTGCTGCTTCAGTGTAGTGAATCCCATCCCAACTTATGAGTTGGGATCCATCCTCGCAAACCTGAGAACCGGGATAGCCGCACGTCAGCCTCATGTTATAGTTGTATGGAGGACCTCCGTTTCCACAGCATGCCATTAGAGGACTAGTGAAACCTACATGGGACAAAAACAATTGTATCCTGATTCCCTGTACTAGATTGAACTATTCGTAGACTAGCATAATTTAATATTTTTAAAGCAAGAAATAGGCTTACCGTATTTGGTGTAGTTAGCAATGAGGTCATATTTGATGGCATATACATCTACATATACTACTTTAACATCCTTCAATTCAAATCTCATCTCATCGCATGTATGACGCAATCCTACATTGAACAATTTTGCAGCCGCATTGTAGGTCGAGAGGCATCCATATGTATCCATGTCCCTCTGCTGGACAGATGAAAGTTTTTGAGGGAGACAACCCAATGGCCCAGTGTTGTGTATCCAAAAATTCCGCCCGCCTTGGTCATATATAGTCTGCAAATTGATGCAGTAGAGATACTTTGTATCAATAAAAAGTGTGGAATGCCATAAAAATGCTAAAAACGCAAGATGTTTGAATGTTTTTGTATATACAACAGACTCACCTTAACGGCTTTCTTGATTTCTGTAGTAATTGGTGGGATTTTCTCTGTTATTTGCGTGAATGAGAGATTTTTGGAAAACAACTGAGCAAGGTCATTTTGTCCAATATCGATCATGTAAAGTGCTTTCCGAAAACCTTCATCATCTATCAAGTCTTTTGAGCCTAAAAGTTCATTAAGCAACGCAATCAGCTTGCTAGTTTATACATCTAGTAATGTGCAGAAGCAAAAAAAAAAAACAAAAAAAAAATCCTAAGCAGTTATCAATTACAATGCAAGACTAATTGTGCAAGAGCAGCAACAAAATTCAAATTCCAAATTACATTTGTATGAGATGAAATATAGTCACCATTAGATACCTGCAGTAGCTTTGAAATGAAGGAACTGCATGACTTGGATGCTCAAAGAGAAAGGGATGCGTTTAGGGAAGATAGACGACCCGACTATTGCAAAATTCGCTCCATTTGTGAACTTAGACCCTGACAGAGAGTCTAGATATGGAGCCAATAGGCTTGTATTCAAACTTTGGCCTGCACAAGAAAAACAACATATGGATATCTCTTAGAGAAAGCCTCACAAGAATGACGAGACTAATTAGATGCTCTTACATTATACATAAAGTTTATGTTAATCTTCTGACAATATAACAAATCAGACTGTCTAACTGACTTTTAACTTTAGAATCTAAACCTCTTTCTATAGAAAAATAAACCCAATAAACCCTTTTTTAGAGAAAAATAAACTATCATATCATTAGATTTTCATTGGGTTGTTTAATCTCAATACAGCTTCAGTTGTTTATTTACTATTAGTATAGTAACACAAACAATGAGACAAATATCCATTGAAGCTTTTGTAGCACATGACTCTTGCTACACATGAGAATCTTAGTAATCCACATGCATAAGTACACGTGTCCAACTCAAATAGCTAAACACTACATTAGGCTCAAAGTAAAGGGCATTTTCGCACTAGATGTACAAGTAGGAGAAGCATAATCCTTAGAAACAAGGATTAAGCAAATACAGGTCATTCTCTAGATACTGGCCAATTTTGGTCTGATATTATTCCTATCTAAACTTCGTTATTTAAGAGACTTTAAGCTTTAACACATCTATTTAATTTTCGTATTTAAAAAAAAAAAAAACCACACACACAAGAGTGTACAAGCCGGTCCCAGATGGTCCCGGCAATGAAGGTCAGATCTCGATCACCTTAACTAGGGTGGGTCTCAACCCATTACTACCACTCTACAATGTCGTTTCGCAATTAACACTCAGATTTAATTAACAAATAAATAAAAACACCACCGTCAACACCAAAAGAAAAAAGCGCCGACAAATACATGCACTGTTCAGATGATCTTACGGTGGACAACGTGACCACGTAAGATGAAGGTAAAAAGAGAAGTTACTATATTCGAGGTGGGGAGCACTTACAGAGGAAGTCGATGATGAGGCGTCCGTCGGACATCCGGCCGGTGGATCGCCGGAAGAAGGTGCGGCCGTAAGGGGGGTTGATGGTGTAGCCGAGTCCAGCGACAAGTCCGCCCGTGTCGGAGTTGGAGTCTCCGAAGTTGAAGACGATGGGGCCTTTATAGCTGGGTTGCTGGCCGGTGACGGAGAATGAGAGGAGAACGAGGAGCAATATGGCGGAGATGGAGAAAGAGAAAGCCATGGAGACGGCGAAGCAATGCTGCTGCTGCTTCTGTAATGAGTGAGTGTCACTGTGTCAGTGTCAGTGGTGCTTCATATAAATGTAATGTCATCTACTTTCTCAATTCTCATTAAGAAGGTTTTTTTTTTTTTTTTTTTGAGTGAGTGAAGGAATAGCCTAATTTTCAATCTTACGAGAAAAAAGACAATCGTACCGAATATTTTAATTATTTTTACAAGTTTAGTTTTCTATCGTATTTGAAAAAATTATAGAAATCGCAATGAGTTCAACTTGCATAGAATTAAATTTTTATCGTATCTGAAAATATAATGTTCTTTATGTCACGATAAATAGTGATTTGCTCCATCTCCTTCCAAATTCACTGACATTCTTTGAGTCAATAATGGTAGCTTGCACTTCTTATCTTGAAAGCTATTTGACCTAAACTAAAGTAATTTGTATCTTTCGATTATTGCCGAAAAGAATGACCTATCTTTCTGCTAAGAAGAGAAGATGCTTTTTGACATCTTTGAAATTCCAAGTATATCTGTTTCAAGGAAAATGCCAGCTTTCATATATTCATTGATGTTTTTTCTTTCTTTTATGTCACAATATCTAGCTCTTCCAAACCACAAAAAGCTTGATGCTGAGTCAATTGTCTTTTCATATATATTTTCAACATTTTTGCAATTGAATAATCGCACATAATCACAATTTTAGACTTGCTCGGGTGACAATAATTTGAACCAATTATTGTGGTCCGACAAATTTTGATGTGATGCGACCAATTCGATCTATTTGTCATTAACCAACGATTTTAGAATTGAAGAGAAATAAAACAGGAGACAAGTTTAACTCTAGATACTAACAGTTTTTATTTTTTCGCATTATGCACACACAATCTAACATACGTAATTTTTGGAATGCTACTTTAGGGTACTGAATTGAACATGCGAAAATGATACCTAATTCAGAGCCAGAATGACAACATCCATATAAGAAAATGATACCTTCTGTTGAGATGTGACACTGTAGTTTTCATTTTCTTCAGTTGGGATTTGTTCATGAAAGGCTATATTATGTTTTGGCAAATGCAATGCTTGATGATTAAGAGAAGGCGTTGTTGGATTGCCTAAACCCTCCCTATCTTTCTTTTCAAGATTTCCATTCTCTAACAACAAAGGATCATAGTCTTCTTCTTCCTCTGTGGCTTTCATATCTTTATAATCACCTTCAGCAACTTTGATATAAAAGATTCAAACCCTGAATGAATCCCAAATGAAACTCTGAAAGTTCTGCTCCTTACAAATGTAATCTTGGTTTTGAAATTTACGAAAGAATCAAGAATGTCTGAATTTTCGAGACCAAAATCAAGTAAAAGGTGTAGGCTAGTGGGAGTTTCAGAGCCTGGCGTTTGTTTTTGTTACAAGCAAAGAGGGAGCTTTGTTGACCTGAGCGTAGAAAAGTTTAATTGTAATGTAAGCCCCTCAAACTAGTTCATAAACGGAACTCCACAATTTAAGCGCCAACCTCCGATCCTGTGGAAGAATATGTATGTTCATTTATAGGTATGTTCTCCCTTCAAAAAAAAAAGGGCATGTTCTTAATTCAGGCGATCGAACAACAAAAGTTGTAAACTTCATAACTTTGGTCAACTGATTTTGTTCTTTGGCAAGGGTCTAGTTTTTTTTTTTTTGAATCAAGGGTATATTATTGATGAAGGAACCCTAAGGTTGCTTACAATCCAAGTTTAGAACATCTAAAATGCATGTAGGAGTTTGATCATGTCACACTACACTATGATCAGCCTCATATGCTATGGCAGCAAGTCGATGTGCCACCTTGTTACTGGACCTAGATACATGATTGATCCGGACATTGGGCAAAGTCTCTAAATTGCATCTAATATCATCAATGAGACTAGCTTCAGCAATATGCAAGGCCTGGAGATCAGCAATGTCAGCCACTGCCTCAAGGTAGTCCGACTCCACAATGACATTTTCAGGTTGCAAGTCATGCATTAGTTTCAAACCATCTCGGATTGCAATCAGTTCTGTATGCTTTGCAGAGGCTATAGAGGTAATATGGTTTGCAAAGGCTGCTTTAAAACATCATGTACCATCTCGAATGACACCTCCAGTACCACCATGAGTGAGGCTTGGTAAGAAGCTTCCATCCACATTAAGCTTCCATTGGCCGTCCAGTGCAGGTGTCCAGGAAGTCGTAGCCCGAACTGTTGGCTTCTTGGCCATTGATAGGAGCATTTTAATGTGATATTTTAATAGTTAATTCCTCACATTTTGCTTAGTTAATTCCTTAACTGAATCGATTTTTAATTCAATTTCTATTTTTAGGTACATTGGAGTAAATGAAGGTGAAATGAGCGTTAGGTCCATAATTACCTGGAAATGATGGAGAAAAATGGAAATGTACTAAAAGATCAATTTTACACATATTCCTACTCCGGCTAGGAGAAACCAAGCCAAGCAAAGAAGAAGGAGCGGCCGCCTGACCACATGAACTTCAAATGAGCTGAAACCTTCCAGATCCATTCTAGACACCCAAAGGATCATTTCTTATGAAGAGTGCCAGAGAAAAATATGAGTGGAAGGCCTTCAAACAATCAGCCCAATTTTCTACAGAAGCAAAACCGAAAAACTGGACCTGTAAGAGGTCCAGCAGCATTTCCGGCCCAACCACATGGATTGAAGCTCTGAAAATTTGTCAGGATGATCTACACTCATAGTGGAACATTTCATATGAAGAAGTCGAAGGCATATAATGAAGTCTTGTTGGAGAAATAATTGAAGGAATAAAGGGAAAGAAACTGACCTGAAAACAGTTCAACACCACATATTCATGTTTCCCACCCACATGAAGAAAGCTAGATGCTTTTCTCTTTTCCTTGGATATATTTTTTCTACAATCTCTTTAATAGATCATCATCACTTCCATGTTGCTGCACCTTCATGCTTTGCTTTCATTTCATCATTTCTCTTTCTTTTCCATATTTTACAAATCACTTTCATACTCCACTTTCATTATTTTTCTTCCACTCATCATTTCACTCTTCTTTTTCTTCCCTATATAAACACCTTCTCCTCTCATTCTAAAATACTTTCCTTCATCCATCTCATCTTCTTTGTCTCTCCATTTCCTTTCCATTTTCCTAGACAAATTCCTTCATCCATTCCATCTTCTTTGTCTCACCTTTTCCTCTCCATTTTCCTTAGTCACCATTTCCTACACCAATTCCTTCATCCATTCCATCTCTTTGTCTCACCATTTCCTTTCCATTTTCCTTTCCACCCTATAGAGCAAGCCACGAGTTCATGCAAGGCCAAGGGAGAAGAAGAATTGCCGTGAGCATCATCATCCACCACCATTCTTGAAGCTTGCTTTCGAGATTCAAGAGACCACATCCTCAATTCGTTCATCTCACCTTCATCCACGGTGTAATCCGATTCTCCTTTGTAACCTTTGCTTTGATTTCGTTGGTTTAATTCTAGTTAACAAATAATATTAAGGGCAAAGTTTAAAGCCCGTTTATATGTTTTGAGATAAAGTTGTGATTTCTATATGTTGATTTTTATGTTGCTTATGTGGGTTTGTTTAATTAAATTTGCATGATAGAAAACTTTTGTATTTTAATCTTATGTGGTTGCAAACACTTAGGGTTTTGATATAATTGGTGCTAGGCTTAAGAACATGAAATCGACTTTTCGTTTTGTGTAAACTTGAATCAAAGTAGTAAAGGTTTTGTGCAAAGACCGAATTTAATTAAAGAGGATTGCAATTAGGTGGACTTTTCCATACTAAGTTGTACACTTGAGTTGATAGCCTTTCTCTATGTCTAATGCGTTGAACATGTCATGATTGACTAGCTTTCTAGGGCTTGATTGCATGTTTGATAGGATTAATCTAGGTGCTTTCGCTTAGGTTAATTAGCATTGAAAAGTAAAATATGGGAAATCATTTGCTTTCGAATGTTTCACATGATCAACTCCTCTCTCATGACATTTAAAATCAACTATAGGAATTGTAATTGGATTTCTTACATATGGATGTGATTTTGATCTTTGTTCCTTGCGTTCCACCCTTGTATATATGTTTTTACGTTTTCTTTATTTTATTTATTTTAATTTTAATTTTAAGAATCCTAATCCCCCCTTATTTGTGTTTACTTGTATATATTTATTCTTTATTTTATTTTTGTAAATAATACTTTATTATTTTAATTCTTTATTTGTTTATACAATTGTATATATTTATATTCTTTATTTTATTTTTGTAAATAATACTTTTCTTTATTTGTTTCACAATTACAAGTGTACCCTCAATCCCCGGAATAGAACGATCCCTATTTGCTTATACTACTAACGATATTTCAGGGTTAAATTGCGCGCTTCCCAAGAGCGCGTCAGCCATCTGTCTAGCTTTACAGAATTCATCAAGCCAGGCCAATGAACTTAACATCAACACATGTGCAGGTTGACAGGTGTCATTCCAAAGCTTGTCATTTCTGTTCTTCCACAGAGACCATAGAACCATCATAAGCTTCTCAAACAGGTTTTGCTGCAGATGCAATGCATGGTCCAACATCCACTCTCTAAAATCAATATTTGGAAGCAAGCTTCCACCCAAATTAAATGGTGGGGCTGTAAGTATTGAAATTGCAACTGGACACTTGCAAAAGACATGAGAACTGTCTTCATATTGATGTGCACACAGTAAACAATGTAGATCACCCGCGTAACCCCTAGAGCATAATTTTGCTCTAGTAGGTAACAAGTCACAACATGCTCTCCAGATGTAGATTTTTACCTTACCTGGTACTTGTGCTTTCCAAATTCTACTCCAGAGTTGTTTGAATGGATTCCCATTGGAGGAAGAGACAAGAACATTTTCAAGGACAGAAGCACGAGCAATCCAGTAAGCAGTCTTCACAAAATAGAAGCCCTTCTTCTCTAGACCCCAAATTAACTTGTCCTCCATAATCCTCCTACCAAGCGGGATGCATAGCACATGCTAAGCTACTTCCGGGGAGAAAATAGTATGAATGGCTGTAGGCATCCATTCGCTAGTATTGGAATCAATAAGGTCAGACACATAGTCAAAAATACAATCAGCAAGCTTGTTGATTAAGAATTGCTACAGTTTGGGATTCATTTATCATTCCAAATATTCACCTTGGAACCATCACCTATCCTCCATTGTACACCTGCCTTAAGCACTAGTCTGCCATTCAGTATACTCCGCCATGAGAAAGAAGGAGAAGTTCCAAGTTCTGCTTCCCAGAAAGAGCAATTTGGGTAATATCTGGCTTTATAGAGCCTAGCAATAAAGGAGTCTGGATTGGATACAAGTCTCCACCCTTGCTTAGCAAGCATTGCTAAGTTATAATCATAGATGTTCTTAAATCTCATGCCTCCTTCCTCCTTTGTGAGACAGAGCCTTTCCCAACTCCTCCAATGAATTCTTTTCTTGTTATCTGTGTCACCCCAAAAAAATGATGCACATAATTGATGTAAATCATCACACAAACCCTTGGGCAGTAAATAACAGTTCATTGCATATAGAGGCATGGTTTGTGCTACTGCCTTAATCAAAACTTCTTTACCTGCTGCACTTAAAATCTTCGCTTTCCAACTCACTAGTTTCATGGTAAGTTTCTTTTAATATAATCAAAAATAGCAGTTTTGGACTTGCCTACTCTCATAGGCAATCCTAGGTACCTGTCATGTTCTTTTACACACTAAACCTCCAGGAGAGCCGCCATTTCATTTTGCCTAGTTTGGCTGACATTGTTACTGAACACCACGCTGCTTTTCTGCAAGTTTACTTTCTGACCAGAAGCCTACTCATACACATCAAGTATCTTTCTGTACTGTCTGTACTCCTCATCAAAGGCAGTAACAAAAAGAATGTTGTCATCTACAAAGAAGAGATGATGGAGTACAGGAGCTTGGGGGCACATCTTCAGCCCCTGAATAGTGTGATGTTGAACAGCATTCAAAATCAAAGCTGACAAGCCTTCACTACATAAGATAAATAGGTAAGGTGATAAAGGGTCACCCTGTCTGATGCCTCTGGTTGGGACAATCTGTGGAGTTGGCTCACCCTAGATAAGTATGGAGTAACAAACAGTAGTAACTCACTTCATCACAATTTGAATCCATTGGGACTCAAAACCTAGTTTTGTCAGAATAGCTAAGATGAAAGACCTGTCCAACCTGTCATAGGCTTTACCAATATCCAATTTCAAAGAGAAAAAACCTGTTTCTTGCTGCTTCAACTTGTACATGAAGTGGGCTGCCTCAGTGGCTATCAAGGTTTTGTCAGAAATCAATCTACCCGGCACATATGCACTCTGAAGAGGAGACACAATTTCGGGAAGCCATAGTTTCATCCTGTTTGCCACAACCTTATAGCTAATTCTGCAAACAACATTACAAAGTGCAATAGGTCTAAAATATGCAGCATCTATGGGATCCTTAATTTTTGGTATCAAGCACAAGTGTGTGAAGTTGGATTCAGGCCACATTTCACCCCTTTCAAGCAGGTTTCTCACTACTAAGCAAACATCTTGACTTACCACATTCCAATATTTTTAGAAGAAGAAAGGTGACATTCCATCCAGTCTCGGGCTCTTAGAAGGATGCATTTGGAATAGAGCAGTTTTAATTTCGTCATCAGTATAACATTCAAGAAGAGCTTCATTCATTCTTTGTGTTACCTTGCAAGGAGTTGCCTGCACCACCGTGTCAATTGCCTCTTGGTTTACATATTTAGCAGAGAAAATTTGCTTAAAGTGCCCATAAGCAAACGTTGAATTTCATTGGGATCCGATTGCCAAGTTCCATGTTCATCCATTAAACCCTTGATAGTGTTTCTGCTTTTACAATTGCTGGCCTTCCTATGAAAGTAGGCTGAGTTTCTGTCACCTTCTTGTAGCCAGAATGCCCGGGACCTTTGCCTCCAGTACTTTTCCTGCAAAGTAAGTAACTAGTTGTATCGTGTATGCAAACAACGTTGTTCTTCATAGAGTTTCAGGGAATAGGGTTGCCTCATAAGATCATTAAGTTTCTCTTGTATCACTTTCATCTCAGTTCTTTGTTGGTTAAACTCCTTGTAATGCCACTCCAACAATCTTGCTCCAGCACATTTAATCTTCTGCCCTAGCTGTAGTAATGCATTTCCAGTCGTAGGAACTGCCCATTCTTGTTGGATAATCTGCAAACAATCTTCCCTGCCAAACCAGCTTTCCTCAAATCAAAAACGACGTTTGGATCTTTTCTTATGTTGCCTCTCTGATTGAGCCTCAATTAACAGAGGGCAATGGTTTGATTCAGAGGGACTAAGGGTGATGACTCTGCTGTATGGAAATCTGCTTCGCCATTGGGTCGTTTGAAAGCCATGATCCAGCCTTTCCTTCGTGTATCTGTTAGACCAAGTGTATCTGCTTCCTACATAGCCCATATCTGTGAAACCATAAGCTGTCATTGTGCTTCTAAACTTTGTTTTCGCAGCAAGGGCCCTGGGAGGGCCTCCAGACTTGTCTTTTTTCACCCAGACTTCATTGAAGTCTCCAGCCATCAGCCATGGCAATGAACAAACCTGTGCTGCTAGGGTTTCAATGAGCCTCCAGGTATGATCTCTACCACCCCTTGAAGCTACACCGTATATACCTGTAAAGCGCCTTAGATTGGTACCCAGTTTTCCAATTGTAGCGTCAATATGATTTGGAGTGTGACTTCGTATGTCAACATGCGTTTCATCATTCCATAGTATAGCCAAGCCTTGAGAGTCTTGTTCACAGGGTACACAGAAACTATCATGAAATCCAAGTTTCTATGTGAGTGAATCAATCGTATTATTCTGTGCTAGGGTTTCTGATAAGAAGATCAGACTTGGTTTCTTGGCAAGCACGATATCAAGAAGCGCGCTTTGGGTTTCGTTGTTAACAATCCCTCTTGGCAAGGTTCTAGTGTTTGCCATTTTACTCAATTTAGTACTTGAGTTTCTCTCCACTAACTAATGCATGTGGTGATTTCCGTCAATTTGGTATTCAATTGTGTGTAAATTAGAGTAAAATATAAGGAAAACCATAATAATGATATTAGCTGAAATTGATAAAACGTGAACTTGAACCATATAAATGATGATTTTGCACCAAATTGGCGAAAATAACGGCAACAGTTTACATGCACAATTACGGTGCAACATTGAGTAAAACGGTAAGACAAAAGGTCCAAAATCCATGCTGTTATTCTTGCACACAATGTTATCTCTATGTTTCAGCTGGTTCAATTGATAATCTATGGAAATGTCTATGGTCAATGGCAATACCAAATAAAGTGAAGTTATTTTTATGGATGGGTTTTCATTCCATCTTACTATGTGGTCAAAATTTGTTTTCTTGACACATCATTTCTTCACCAATCTGCAGTAGATGTGGAAGAAAGGCATAAACTATTTTGCATGCAATTTGGCTATGCCGTTCTTCAAAGGAGGTATTGTGTCTTACTCCTTTTCTCTATTTGCTCAATTCTTGGAAGGGAGGTGATTTTGCTGATTTCTATCGGCTGGTATGCCGTTTCCATTTTATCTAAGGTGTAATTAACTTATTTGGCTTACTTGTGTTGGGGCATTTGGTTTGCACGAAATGAATTTATTTTTAATAATCAAACCCTGGCTGCATTGATGGTCGTAAAGATTGAAAGCACAGCTGTTAATGGAAGCATTTGGTAAATTTCACTTTGATAAGAATAAGGCTACTGTTTGTAGTAGAAATCTGAATACTTTGCCTTTTGTCCAGATGACTTGGTCGAAGGAGACCTAGATTTCCTTTTATCAAGATTAATGTAGATGGGGCTGTTAATCTGAATGCAGGCAGACGTGGTCTAGGTGTTGTGATCAGAAGTTGGGATGAGTCTGTTTCGGTGGTTGCTCCTAAAGGATTGATCGGTAATTTCTCTCCGAGCTACCGAATTATATGATGCCATTTTGGGTCTTCAAGTAGAAAGAAATGGAGGCTACTCACATGTTGTCCTTGAAATGGATGCAAAGGAAGTTGTGTCATGTATATACTCTTCCAATGAAAATTGGGATGTGGTTGGGGCTCTTGTGGTGGCAGTAAAGTCTTATTTCTCTTATTTTACTTATATTCAATGTATGTTCTCTCTACGTGATTGTAATCAGGCAACGCATGTAGTTGCTAAGCATGCGCTTGTTATTCCTGACTTTCACGTTTGGATATGTAATAGCCCAGAGTGGCTTAATGATGTACTATCTATGGAGGATTAATTCCCCCAAGTAATAAATTATTCAGTTTCAACAACAAAAAAATGTTATCTTTATGGTTAATAACTGTTTAACCCCTTTGTGGTATATTGTATACCATGTTAGATAATCTTGTACGTTCCAAACTACAATTTCATCTAACTTTCAACTATTTATTAGACAAGTAGTTTATCATGTTTAGAGAGACCTACAATGTTTCAATTGTCTTAAGGAGGTTCCAAGCAGTGTTGAGTTTGCAACATTACAAGGCTAAAATCAATGTTCTAAAAATTCTCCCAAGACAGCGATCTAGGCGCTAAGTGGTGGCCAACCACCTCGACTAATTTGGGTGGCACCTAGGCATGCTAGATTTAAAAAATAAAAAAAGATGTTTAGAATTTTTTTCTTAGGTCAAATATTTACAAATAACTTTTTATTTGTAAGTATCTGTTATAAGTATAACTTTTTTCTCATCTTGCTAGACATCAAGTTTCCATTCCTCTATGTGTCTGTGTTGATGGTGCATCTTGGTTGAGGAAGAAGACTGCAAGTTCGAGGTGCAGTAGGTGTCAGTGTGGTTGAGAGTGCGCCTTGATTTCAGGTTGCAGTTGTTGTTTGAATGGAGGTGAACATCTAGTTGGATTAACTAGTGGTTTGATTTCTCTCACTAGGCTTGGATCTATGGCAAAATTGGATGTTGGTGCTAGGTTTATTGGACTTGGTCTAGGCATTGTGGTCTTGCATGGCTGCAGTGCTAGGTTGCAAAAGAAAGAGGCAGTATGTAGTGTTTGATCGACGATCATCGTGGCTAAGGACGATGTATTGGACGGCTTGGCCGCTGAAAAGGGCGGCAGTGACTGTGACTGTGTCAGGGGATGCAAGATAGTCCTCTTGCTAGCCTTGCTTGGGTTTGAGCTTAAGTTTGGCCTTGGGCCTCTGGGCTTGAGCTTGGGTTTGGACTTATGCTTGGGCTTGGGATTGCTTTGTGGGCTCACAAAGAGGGTGTCTTGCCACCCTTATGTATCATTTACTGATTTGGGGGGCTTGACCCAAGAGTTGGATCTTCTTGGCCATTTTGGGTTGAGATGTGGTCTTTAAGTATCAACCTAGCTATTAGGGTCATGACTTCTATGGGAGACTATAGTTAATGATTTTTTACTTGAAAACACAGAGTTTCTTTATTTGCAGGTTCGCTTTTAAAAAGCACGCTCATATAGAAATGTAATGAGTTATATCGCTTAAATAGAAATATTTAAGTATATGTAAATTCTGGAATTTTGGTTGTTTGATCTAATGATCAACTTCTATGTCAAAAAAAAATAAAGATAAATTTTTTTACTATTAAGGATAGTTTTTAACTTTTTTGTTTCAAATAGACACTTGTCTAATTCCCGCCTAAGCGCTTAGGCGCTAGGCCCCTCCTCAACTCCTGCTTTACACGTAACGATTGCTTTACACGTAACTATTTTTGGAACATTGACTAAAATTATCAAAAGAGTGGATATCTGGAATTGAGACCTTTTAATTGGCATATTGTTCAAGTAAATCCAGAATATGCGTCTGACCCAAACTCTAGGTTACTTGACCTAGTTGTAATAGAGTTTTGAATTAGAGATATTCTCGGAGATATTCATAGATGTTCGATTAATTGTACGATTATCTTTCCTTATACAACTCTGATTTTATGTCTTGTAATCCTTTATATTAAGAGGTCTCTATTATTAATGAAAATACGACTCAATTCTCTCCCAATATCAGTTTTCCTTAAACACGTTATCAACACAAAGTCATAACCCGGAAACCCTAAATTTGTAGCCTTCAAACCCTAGCCGCCACCACCGCATATACTGAACCCCTCAATCCCAAGATTCCAAAACCGGCGGCAGAACCACAGGAACCGGCTGGAAAACCATCGAACCAGCCACCGAAAGTATTGAACCAGCCCTCCAAGAAGGAAAAAAAAGGGACCCCTTCCCGGTTCACAAGCTTCCAGACCGCCTTTCATCATCAAATTAACTTAGCCATCATCGCCAACCTGACCCCATCATCTAGGAACCTGGATTACCTCCACATAAACCAGCCACAATGTGACCGGACCGGCAGCAACTCCTCCAGTGAGAAAAGAAAAAAAAACCATAAGAAGAAAAGAAAACACCCCAAGAGAGAAGGAGAGGCCCGCATCCCAAAATCTCACAGAACTCGGCCCACAAATGAGACTCGGCCCATTGACGCATCAGCTCTGATGATACGTCAGCACCGGTGACTTTTTCATCCAATTTCCCTACGACTTTTCCGGCTAGATTTCCAGGGACTTTTCATGTCACTTTCCCTGCTAAATTTCCTGCGACTTTCTGATAACTATTTTGAGGTAATGTTTTACTAAAAATTCCCGTTTTTGAGTTTTTTTTTTTTTTTCAATTTCTCTCACTCCAAGCTTGCAGCTTGTTAAGATCTCCAAACTTAGAGTTTGTAGAGAATTTATGATTGACCACTTACATCATTGTTTCGATCTAATCCAATACCTCTTGGAATAGGATTTCTTGGAAGTGACTACGCTAAAAAATCCCTAATTTCTTGGAAGTGATTACGCTCAGAAATTCATAATTTATTGGGAGCGACTACGCTCAGAAATTTTATATGTTTTTCGTGGTAGCCTTTTAAGCTCCGAAACTAACCCTAATTTCTTGTTCTCTTTCAGGATGCGTAACCTGAACAGACTGAACTTCGCTCCATTGAGAACAACTGGCTCTGGATATCACAAGTGGGTTCGTGATGTCTGCCAACATCTCAAAGCCGATGGAATACTGGATACAATTCTTGAGCCTATCCAGGACATGCAACATGTTGAGCAAGCTCAAGCTTTGGAAGCAAATAGAGCAGCCTTAGAGGCAAATAAGGTGAAAGCCATAATCCTATTGACTCGTCGTATGGATGATTTGCTCCGGTACGAGTATATGAATGAAGAAGACCCCAGAAAGCTGTGGGTCTCACTCGTAGAAAGATTTGGCAACGTTCGTGACTCCCTACTTCCTGAACTGGAAGTGAGATGGCATAGTCTCTGCTTCTATGATTTCAAGTCAGTTATTGACTACAACTCGGAAGCACTTCACATTAAATTCTTAATGGAATTCTGTGGAACAGATATCACAGATGCGATGTTGATTGAGAGAACTCTCTCTATCTTCTCCGTCTCTGCTTTGATGGTTGCAAAGAACTATCGAATCGATGCTACTGCAGGAAGGATCATAAGGTTTCATGAGCTCATTGGAGCTATGAATGTAGCTAAAAAGCATGACAACATCCTTGTGAAAAACTATAATTCGAGACCTGTAGGAACAGAGCATATTCAAGAGTTCAATTATAGTTGCGCCCTGAAGGAGGGCGCTAAGAGCTAAAACTTAAATCTAGGGACAATTCTGGATGTTCTGGTCCATATTGTCACTCTGATGAGGAAAGTAATCGCCAAAATAGGCTAACACGGAACCGAAGAGGTCAACGTGGAAAGAGAAATGAGGCAACGCTTCTGGCCATGTTGGTGGCACCACCAACACTAAGAGCCATCCAAATGACACTTTCAAAGCGCTGTAATCAATGGAGTCTGAGCACAGAGATGGATGTTCTCGATGTAGATTATCTGGTCATTGGGCACACATTTGTAGAGCTCGTGAAGAAATTGTCACCGCCTACAAAGCATATTGTGAAGCAAGAGAAGCTCACTGTGTGGAACAAGAAGATCAAGAAGATGATCTAGAGTGAAGGGTTGAATATTACAAATCTGGCTGGAATCAATAGATCACCAATTCTGTTTAAGTCTTTATTTTTTCAAGAGATGTAATAGGCAATTGCCATTTACTTTGTAGTAAATGTCATTGGTTTAGTTTTCTTCACATAAGCCCATCCAAAATGAGTATGATATCTAGGAAGGTTTTGAGATAAGTGGTACTTAAGCAAGCCTTACTCCACCGACATATCTCTACTCACCTGGTCATTTTTGTTTTGGAATTACCAAAAGAAGTCAAACGACTATCTTTGTTTTTCATTAGCTAGGAATTGGATTAGATTGTCTTAATGATTAAGAGACAGTGATGTACTCCGTTGGCTTTTGAATAAAATTCCGAGTTCTTTTCATTATGACTTCATTTTGATTCTAAGCATATTATTTTGTGACTACGTTGGCTGGGCAATCAGTATTAATTCAAGGACATGGAATATCCCAAGTTCCCCTTGCCAAATGACACATTGATTGTTGTCACAGAAACTCTCTACGCTCTTAGGGAAAATCGCATCTATGAATAACTAATGGATTCCATGCAGAAATGCATGTAGAGAATGAAAAAGAGTTCATTTGTAATACCTCTAATGATTGCATCTTAGAGAAGTTTGTGTGTCTCTCTAATGGACTCTATGTCACTATTCAAGCTATTAAATCCAATAAACTTATGAGAGAAGAACTCTTAAATTTAGACACATATTGGCTTTGTCATGATATGATAGGTCATCCTGGTCATGATATGATGATCCGTCTACTAAAGACTTCACACGAACATCCATTCTCTAAAGCAAAACGAAGGATGAATCAAAAGTTAATTCCTGGACTAAGTGTGACAGTCCCGCCGCCGCTACCTCTGGTGCCGCAGCCGTGCGTCACCAGCCTAGAGCTGACACATTCCCTATCCATGACGCCATGGATGGCGTCCATCATGGTGATGGCTCCCTAAGTGATGTTGCAATAACCAATTTTGCTTCAAATAGTGTTTCAGACGCTCAAACCCAACCAAAATCCTCATTGGTTGCTTCTAAAGCCTCTCGCTCGTTTTACAAAGCCTGTTCCTTAAGAAAATTAGGACTGAGACCGTCCTATGCAAAGGATATGAAAATACTCATTTTGTTCTTACATAGAGTCCGTGGACTAGTTCAACCAACTTGCGGACGTTTAAATATCTCATAATGTTGGTTGACAAGCAAACACGTTGGTCACGTGTTGTGCCATTGTCTACTTGTAATACTGCTTATGCTACACTCCTAGCACATATCATATGACAACAAGCTCACTCCCCGTATCATCATATTCAGTCAATTGCATTTGACAATGCTAGAGAGTTTACATCGAAGACTTTCGATAGTTATTGCAATGGGACTGATGTTGGACATCATATTCCCATTAACACACGTAAGTGGTCTCACGGAAACGACTACGATGGTAACTCAGATATTGGTAATGCACACCAATCTCCTTATATCCACTTGAGGTGATGCAATATCTCAGGCATCTATGCTAATTTGTCTACGTCCCACTGCCACTCAATCTATCTCTGCGTTACAGCTAGTGACTGGGTACCAGTATTTCGTACTTATGCACATTTGAGTGAGCCACTTATGTGCCAATAACGCCGCCACAGTGCACTATGATAAGTCCTTGCGGACGAATGGGCAACTACGTTGGATTTGAGATTCCAACAATCATCTACCACTTAATGCCCTTGCTAGACGATCTCTTTACCGCATGTCTTGCGGATTGCCACTTTGATGAGACAGCCTTCCTATCATTAGGGGGAGATAAGAACACGAATGTTCAGCAGGAACAACAAGAATTATCGTGGCTTGTCCCCACTAAGTTTCATCTTGATCCCCACTAAAGTGACGAGATCATACATATCTGCTGCAAACATGTCTGCAAGGAATGACGTCCATACAAGAGGATGTAGTGCCACCCTACACGGAGGTAGGCATGGCGCCAACGCTAAAGAGAGTGGCACTTTGGCGTTATAGACCATGGTCCCAGTTAGGATGCGTGGGACGCCCGTGGGTTCGAATGATACTTTGGCATAAACCAATCCTTGGATCATTGACACTCAAAATCCGTCTAATAAGAATCTTCCAGATTATGGTTATTGTTGAGGGAAGCCTCAACGTAAGAACCTATTCTTGAGAATATAAATCTTTTTGAAAATTACACTAGTGTACATGAGACATGGGATAGAAACTCCATCATAATTGATGATGTAGTCGCACATTTCGTTGTGCATGACTTTGTTGAGTCTGATGATATCGAACCACGCTCCGTTGATGAATGAATGCCAACGTAGAGAAATTTGGCCTAAATGGAAAGATGTGATCCAGGTTAAGTTGGATTCTTTAATGAATAGGAAGGTTTTCGAGCCAGTTAAGCAAACACCTCCTAACATAAAACCTATTGACTAATGGGTCTTCGTTAGAAAGTGTGATGAGAAAACAAGATGGTAATATAGCCTGAGGGTGCAAGGCTTCTCACAAAACGCCATGGAATTGACTACAATGAGACATATTCTCTCGTAATTGATGTTATTGCACTCCACTACCCTGTCAGTTTGGTAGTTTCTGAATAACTGAACATGTAGCTTACAAATGTGGTCATTACGTATCTCTATAAGGATCTAGATACAAAATATACATGAAGGTTCATGGTGAACTTTATTTTCCCAAGTCAAGTGGCTCTAGACCACGGAGCGCGTTTACAACAAGGTTGAAACGCTCGCTAAAGTGACTACTTGATTGGGAAGGGGTATGCCCGCGCGTTTCCATAACAAATTTCGGATTCTATCGTGGTTCATGTTGGACTTGATTTTCATTGGAAGCCCTTAAAGAGTTAAGGGAAACCGTTGAATACTTGAAATCTGAGTTTGAGATGAAGGATTTTGGAAGAACACGATTATGTATCGGTTTGGAACTTGAGCATCGTGTTAATAGATGCTTAAGAATTTTGACAAGGTCAAGCCTTCAAGCACCCCATGATCATCCGTAGTCTTGATCCTGAAAAGGATCCTCTTCGTCCAAAGGATGATGACGAAGACATGCTAAAGGCAAAAGTGTCATGCTTAAGTACAATAGGTGCATTATTATACTTAGCTCAATGTGCAAGACCAGACATCTTATTTGCAGTGAACTTGCTAGCAAGATATAACTTTGCGCCAACGTGACACTTTTGGATTGGTGTAAAAGATATCTTTCTGTACTTGAGATGTACGATTGATATGGACTTGTTCTCCTACAGATAGACGATGTAATCGAACCCATCACACACCAGGAACGCCGCCAACATTGGCCTACATCCTCTATCCCCATCCCAAAACGACATGTGTTTTGGAAGGTTTTGCTGATGTTGGGTATCTCTCTGACCCATAGAAAAGTCATTCCCAAAATGGTTAAGTGTCCCCATGGGTAAGACCGTGATATCTTAGAGGTCTACAGAACAAACCCTAGTCGCTATATCTTCGAATAATGAGGAAATTATTGCTTTTCACGAAGTGGTTCGTGAATGTATATGGATTGGATCCATAATTACGCATGTTCGAACAATTGTGGTTTGAAGTCTACCACAGATGAGCCAACAGGGATTTAGGATAATGCGGCTTGTTTTGAACAAATGAAGCAAGGCTATATCAAAAGAGACAACACCAAGCATAATCAGCAATAATAGACTCTCCTCAAGATCAAAGTGAACTAGGTTCGATCTGAGGATAGTGTGGCAGACTTGCTCACTAAGTCAGTGTCTAAATTCCACTTTCGAGAAACATGTTGGTAGCATCATTTGCGGAAGTTATCCAAACTCTCATGACCGTACTCATAAGGGGCAGATGCAAACATCAGGTGGAGATGTCTACATGTATGGTCTCAAAATGTGAATGATGTGTTGTGCTCTTTTTCCTCTTCAACCGAGGTTATTTTTGTCCCACATGGCTTTTGTTACTCGACAAGGTTTTTAATGAGGCAACGAGATGAGCACCACGTTTGGGCAACATAAGGGGGAGTGCTCAAGTAAATCCAGAATATGTGTCTGGCCCAAACTCTAGGTTACTTTACCTAATTGTAATAGGATTTTGAATTAGAGATATTCTCAGAGATATTCATAGATATCCAATTAATTATACGATTATCTTTCCTTGTACAACTCTGATTCTATGTCTTGTAATCCTCTATATAAAGAGGCCCATATTATCAATGAAAGTACGATTCAATTCTCTCCCAATTTCAATTTTCTTTAAACACACATAAGTTTTTCACGTCGTGTGCGAAAATTGAATGACTTATTTAACTTGTGGGCCAGCCGTATATGCCAAAAAAAAATACAAATTGGATATGTATTTGGAATCATATGAGAAAAAAAAAAATACAAATTGGAATCTACACTTGGCTATATACTTCTACTTTTACTTCGACTCTCAAAATCTCAATCCTGTTTTCGTATAGTTGTACTTGTGTCTACATGTGTGTGTAGTCTATATATGTGGTTGATGGCAGGATGTGATTTATTGATTGTTGGTTGATCCTATAGAATAAAGCCAAGAAAAGCAATTTAGACAAGAGATTTCTCTTTCTAATTTTCTTGTCACTTTTTTTGAAGAATTCTAATTTCTTTTCATAAATCATCGGATTCAATATTTACGTAATTAATTATATTTGAGTTGATAAATGATGATGAGCACCAAAAGTATTCTCATACATGTTGTGCATCCGTTAACGGAAATTATCACATATAGACGTTATAAGTGAAGGATTGTGAGACAGCATGAGTGGGATAATTAACTTACCGTAAGAATTTTAACTGTGACGAGTTATATATTTTTTCTAAGTATGGTAAGTTGAAATCCTATAAATTGTGCCATTGATCACTAACATCTCAAAAGTGTTTGTATAATTGAATTGATGAAGCTTGAATGATCAAGGTACATCTACAGCTAACACCCCAATGCTTATTAGCTTGGCCTAAAAAGCTCACTTGGTGTGACGTCCACCCAATAATTTCTCCTCAAAAGAACAAAAACTGAAAACGTTTCTATGTGCTAGTGGCAACCACCTCATTAAGCTAAGACAAATGTATGCATGCATAAGCCCAAGTGTTGCAAGCAATGCAATCAATCCTCCAACGGCTTCTCTTTTCTCTTATTTTCACGCAAAAGATTCTCTTCACCTTTCTGTTTCACCTTTCCCTTATATAATCCCAATACCTCATTTCTCAGTCTCCAAATCTCTCTAGCTAGCTTTCTTTCTGTAGCTTCTTTGTTCTGCTGCTTCTGCAAATATATAGTACAAGTTAAGAAAGTACTATATATTTCAGAAAACGCAATGGCAATTGGTTATGGTAATAGCTATATGCCATTTGTGGCCATGGTGTTTGTGCAAGTGTGCTATGCAGGAATGAACATCACTTCAAAGCTTGCTCTGGAGGCGGAGCTGAACCCTCTTATTCTTGTAGCTTATCGACAAATTTTCGCCACCGTAGCCTTAGCTCCTTTCGCTTATTGGATGGAATGGTAATAAATTGATTAAACTGCTTTATATATATATATATGTGTGTGTGTGTGTGTATCTGTTCATTTTGATACATGCAATAGACCTAAAGGGTTTTGTGAATTATTCTCATTGATCCATGCATGCATGTAAGTTTTCGATTCTTATATTGGATTGTTGTTTGGTATATTTGAGTGAAATGGGGGCCAAATTTTCTATTTTATAATAATCTGCTGCTTGCCTGATTTTTCATATTATATTACAAAGTCAATTTCCATAGTACAAAGAACAAATTGTTCATTTTGGTTTCTGACTGGTTATGAAACGAAACAAAGGGAAAACAACAGGAGAAGAGAATGTTCTTTTTGTATTAAATTAATCAAAATGGGAGGAGGGAAAAAAAATTATCTCATCATGCAACTTCTGATTATTGTAACTTAAAATGCTTTGTTGATGAAAACTCAGAGCTCTAATGATTGAGAGCATTTACTCATACCTCTGAGCTCGAATCTGCACCATCTTTCCTTTTCTTTCTTTCTTCATTGTTCTTGCTTCAATTGCTGATTTGATTTAATTTCCAGCAGTAAAAAAAGTTTATTTTGTTTGATTGAGTAGTTTTGAAACTGTTCTTCTCATTAGTGCATGAAAAATAAGTGTTCCTGGGAAAATCCAAATCCCGAGAACTTTCTAGTGAAGAATTAATTGTCTGCAAAGTGAGCGAGTCAGATTTGGCAAAATGGTTATTGATGCACGCAATAAACGCAGAAGGCCATGCATGATAGGTGTGTGGTGCTTTCAATTTTTACCATTTCCGGGCTCTTTCGTTTTCGGTTTTTTGGACTTTTAATTTTAACGTCTCAGGATTCTTCGGACGAGTGGCACAAGTTTCAGTTATATAAGATTTGCATGGTCGCCACATATAACTTAACCATTTGTCCTCTTCTTTCTTCTTCGTCTTTCTTCATTGCTAGCCAGCTAGCTCTTTAAAGCCATAGCTAATTGGTAGGTAGGAGCTGGACTCTTTTGGAATAAGGATGCATCGAGATCTAAGTAAATTCATATAGAGCTAGCTGGCAAATCAAGTTTCAAAGCCCTAGGCTTAATTCGCTAAAGCAGATCAGAAATTAATTACTAAACCTGCATATTAAGTATGAACAAATAAAGCACAGTCCCTAAAATGCAGAAGTTCATTTTTGTAGAAGCCCTAAGCCCCACGTGTGCAAGGCAAAACTCTGCCCTATGTGCGCATGCACAAAGGTCTTTCTCTAACCTAATTTAGTGCACTAGCTAGAACCCTAGGTTGGCCACATTTAGCCTCTATATGTATATCTGGACTTGGCTATAATTGTCAAGTTTATATTATTGATCTCTAATTCATTAGTGGACATGTTTGCTGGAATTTGGATATATGCTTTTCTCTGTGAAATCTGGAGAACATGGGTAATATAATGTATTAATGTTTGCTTGTTTCTATTTATAATAGGAAAACAAGACCCGAGATCACAATGCCTATCCTTTTCCAGATTTTCCTATGTTCCTTAACTGGGTAAGTAGTCAAATTTATATTTATGCTAATGTACTATCCTTTCATGGCAACAAAATAGACCCAACTGGAATCCCCAAAATGCAGGGCAACTACAAACCAAGTTTTCTATTTTCTTGGATTGAACAAAACCACTCCAACCGTTGCTTGTGCATTGACAAATACGCTCCCAGCTATGACATTTATCCTTGCAGTCCTTTTCAGGTTTTTACCACTTTACCATGTATTACCTAATGTGTTTTTACTTCTTGTTTTTATCTCTCTAAGATTGAAATTGAGTCAATGTTAAATTTCAGACAAGAATCAGCAAAAATGAAGAGCAAGGCAGGGTTGGCTAAGGTGATGGGAACAGCAGTGTGTGTATGTGGAGCCATGATACTCTCATTTTACCATGGAAAAAACATGGGTATAGGTGAATCCAAAATTCACTGGAGTTATGCTCAGAGAATGGGACAGTCAAACTCAGGAAACAATGCCAACTCCTTTGTTGGCCCCGTTTTAGTCATCATCAGCACCTTAGGTTGGGCAATGTGGTTCATCATCCAAGTAAGTTCCTATGCACCTTCTCGTTTGATTCACAGATTCAAGGGTTGGAAATGAAAAAAAATGCCGGGAAACATAGGACATTGAAGTCCTTTAACCTAAATCATTTCCATTCTGCGAATCAAACCGGACCCAAGTTTTGTTGTGTAGAAACCTTAGTTACAAATTAATTAATTTTTCTTTTATTTCAGGCAACAGTAAGTGATATGTTTCCAGCTCCTTACACAAGCACTACACTGATGTGCTTCATGGCTAGTTTGGAGTGTGGGCTCGTTGCTGTAATTGTCGAGCATAATGGACATGCATGGTCATTGACCAATCCCATGAAGCTTACTGCAAGCCTCTTTGCAGTATGTACTTATTCGTGAATGAACTTAACGAGTAACTTAAATTTTGTAATAAATCGCGAACATGATACCATTTCATTCATTTCAGGGGATTATGGGTTCTGCAGTAGCATTTTTCCTCACTTCATGGAGCATTCAGAGGAAAGGAGCTCTTTATGCGTCAGTGTTCAGCCCTTTGCTGCTCATTGTTGTGGCTGTTTCGAGTTGGGCTCTGCTTGATGAGAAATTATACCTGGGAACGTAAGTATATATATAGTCTATTTCAATTTGTGCTAGGCTTCGATTAATTTACTTGTGCTGCAAGGTACTAACTAATTTGTTGTCTAATTGAAATTGGTGATTCAGTGCTTTAGGATCGATCTTGATTGTGGCCGGGCTCTATTCTGTTCTTTGGGGGAAGACCAAGGAGACCGCTAAGCATAACGGCAAAGAAACAGACGCAAATACAAAGCCAAATGCTTCTGCCAAGGAGATTGAGAAAAACGACTTGGAGCTGCAGCTGCCCAAGTGAGAAGATTCACTGCCGTATTGAATGTTTCATGACATATATGCATTAGCTCAAATTAAGCATAATCTATCGTATCATCTTCGAATCGCCCGGTTTTGTTTTAAAAATGTTTCTTCATCATCATCATCTCATGTAATGTTAGTTTAGTGTCATGCGCTGGTGTCTGGTCCAACGAATTCGGTGTGTAATGTGATGTTTGATTTTCTAGTGGTTTCCAATGTAATATATATGTATGCATGTTTCCCAGTTGAGATTGATCTCATCAAATATCTTTGTGGCAATTGTGTTGCACTCTCAAATTCATTGGAGCATAGCCATAACAAATTGTGCGGTCATGTCTGTATATTCCGGATTTAGGTTCAAAGTACAGCTCAAGCCTAACATCATCTTTTATAAAAGGATTGGGCCAACCTGCTCCCACTAACTAAAGTTCATTTGTGACCAATACCCTTGTTTAATTATGGGAAGAAATTCTACACGTAATTGTGAAATACCGTAAAGCCAACCTAATTGTGAAATATAGAACTGTGAGTTGTGGATCAGTGTGTTAGCGCCGTGGACGACCTAAAATAAAAGGCGCAAGCAAGTTCACCTTTTTAGTTGAGATTACATTTATTTAAATATTTACTCTACCAATAATTACACCTAAAAAAAATTATATTTCTCTAAAATAAGACATTTAAATCGTTATTTCAGACTCATATTTAAATAATATTTTTTTAGTCGAGATAACATTTTAAATGTCTTGGTATTGAAAATACTGCGATTTCCACCCACATTCCCACATTCATAGGTAGGATACAAAATTATATATGATTATTTATAGAGATAGTGGTCAAAGTGATTTGTGAATCTGTTCGGAGGCCAAGATTTGGCCTTTGGGGCCGAAAGTAGCAATTAGAGAAAGCATGGGGCAAATAAAGAGAAAAGAACAAGAACCACGTTGGAGTGCGCACACACGTGCTACTCTACACCTTGCCGCACACAATACTAATCCAATCGCCTTCAAACCCTAACGGCACCAAACGGCCCAATAACGCCAGTCAATTCTTCTTAACGCACCAAACGTCGTTAAAATCCAGTCGTTATCTCGGACCCGTATTTATATTCCCAAAACAGATTCATCTGAGCCCATTTCATTGCGTCCCCCTCATTTCTCTCTAGGGCAGCTTCTCAGATCTGCCCCCCTCTAAGGTAAATCTTTCTCTATATCACATATATTTCTCTCTGTGTATCTTTCATATCTATGGTTGAATAGCTTCAGCTTAATCTCGGATTATAATGAATCGTGAATTTGGTGTATGATTAGGTCCGTGTGGTTTTGGTGTAATCATTGGTGTTGTTTCGGTTCCTGATTGGTGTTGTGGTTTTTAGTTTTGAATCTGGATCGGGTTTTGTGGTTGGATCTGAATCCGAGTCTGTTTGGATTTCAAATTTTCTCCTCTCAAAATTTAGGCTGAAGGTTTTGTTCCTAGTTTGAATCCATAGGCTGGTTCGGTATTTTGATTTTCAGATCTATAATCTGTGTGCCTGTTCCGGTTCTTCGATATGTAATTTGTTCAGATAGATGAGAAATTTGAGTTTAAAAGGAAGGCAACGATGTTAATTAGCTGTGATCTGCAAAGAATTCTAACAAGATAGCTTAAAATAATAATGATTTTGTCCCTTTCGGTTGTATGTTTACGCTGCATTTGGATTTTGATGAATCCAATGCTTTTATTCGAGATCTATTAGAATTGTGTATGAATGGTTGCCAATTCAAATTGAATGTTGAGATTTTTTGTTGGATGTCCTGTATCTGACTTTGATTTCTGTGTCCAGTGAATTCAAAGATGGGGTTGTCTTTCACCAAGTTGTTCAGTCGGCTTTTTGCCAAGAAGGAAATGAGAATCCTTATGGTCGGTCTCGATGCTGCGGGTAAAACTACCATTTTGTACAAGCTCAAGCTCGGAGAGATTGTGACCACCATTCCTACAATCGGTATGATTCTGTAGCAGTTTCTTGCAGTTGTACTTTTTCTTTAACTGTGGTTATGTAAGAAGTATTATAGATTATGTATAGATCTTAGCAAGTAATATATTTCCTCAAATTTGTTCAGGATTCAATGTTGAAACCGTGGAGTACAAGAACATTAGCTTTACCGTGTGGGATGTCGGGGGTCAGGACAAGGTATAAAACGTTACTAAATTTAATTTCAGTTACAATGTAAACACTTTTCAGGCTGAGATTGGGTTGATGTTTGTCTGATTCTTAAATTTGTACAAATGGTTCTACAATACTTTATAAACGGGAGTTTTGTAGTTATACTTCCTGAGGTTTTAGTGCTTATGGACGGTCGTGTGTTGGTTAGATTTGCTACATTAGCACACAACATTAACCTAAGCTACAGTTTTGTGCCACCTTGTCTTTCAAGTTTCTCCTTAATTATTTTGAGGAAAAGCTATCCACTCTTTGGCAAAAATTTCACATGTGCTTATAACATAGTATGACTTGATTTTTTTAGTTATTGTTCTTTTGGTTTATGTGCTTATGGACGGTCGTGTGCTGGTTAGATTTGTTACAGTAGTACACAACATTAACCTAAGCTACAGTTCTGTGCCACCTTGTCTTTCAAGTTTTTCCCTATTACTTCAAGGAAAAGCTTTCCACTCTTTGGCAAAAATTTGACATGTGCCTATAGAATACCTTTTTTTTTTTATAGTTACAGTTCATGTGGTTTATGTGCTTATGGACGGTCGTGTGCTGGTTAGATTTGCTATACTAGCACACAACATAAACCTAAGCTAGATTGTTGTTGCCACCTTGTCTTTCAAGATTTTTCCTTATTAATGTGAGAAAAAGCTATCCATGCTGTGGCGGACATTTACATGTGTATACGTGGTTTGACATCTGTATAGATGCTGCTAGTTGGTGGCATTTTGTTTATGGACAGCCTTCTAGATGTTTTATTCCTAGGATAGAAGCTACATTCGTCAGAGCTGTATTATCTTTCAGTTTTCCTAATCCCTTTTTTTTTTTTTTTTTTACGATTACAAGGATATGTTGAATCTATTGTATTTTCTGCATGCATATGCTTATTGACGGTTTTGTGTTGAGTGGATGTTCCTTCATTGGTGTATAACAACATATTCATGAACTACCATCTTACTTCTGCCAACTTTTCTTAGTTTTCGATGTAGAAAATTCTGTTGATTTTGTCTGTGTATATTCTTGTTTGCATGAACAACATATTCATGAACTACATCTAACTTCTGCCAACTTCTCTTAGTTTTCCATGTAGAAAATTCTGTTGATTTTGTCTCATGCATATTCTTATGCGCATAGCTCCACTAATGTGCTTATTTATGCAGTATATGATGTATATATTGTGATTTTGACCAACGTAGTGCAATGTTTTGTGTTTGTGTAGATTCGACCTTTATGGAGACACTACTTCCAAAATACACAAGGGCTCATTTTTGTGGTTGATAGCAATGATCGTGACCGTGTCGTTGAGGCTAGGGATGAGCTGCACCGCATGTTGAATGAGGTACCAAAGCTTCTGAATGCTTTGCTTTGTTCTTTGCAATCTTCCCTCAAATGCTCTGTTTACATGTGTCTGCTGGAATTTATAGGACGAGTTGAGGGATGCTGTGCTGCTTGTATTTGCCAACAAGCAGGATCTTCCAAATGCTATGAATGCTGCAGAGATCACTGACAAACTTGGTCTCCACTCTCTTCGTCAACGCCACTGGTACTTTGAAGAATACTTATACCCCTCTCTCTCCTTTGTCATATATGCGCGCGCACAATAAAATAAAAGGCATACAGAGGACACAACAAAATAAAAGGCTTTGATTTTGAAACAGATCTCATACAATGTTATTTTTGCAGGTACATCCAGAGTACATGTGCCACTTCTGGTGAAGGGCTCTATGAGGGTCTTGACTGGCTCTCAAACAATATCGCAAACAAGGTATGCTCCTGTTTCTTCACTGCAGACATAGTACTTATACTCTGTTCTTTGTTATGAAACTAATGTCTGCTTGCTTGTATTTACTTTTTTTCCAGGCTTAAATGATCAGTAATCTTCAGCAACCGCTTGTTTGCAAGTTGTGTGACGGCTCACATTATCTTCTGTTTCTCGGGTCCCCGAGAATGTATGTGTTTAGATATTATTACAAAGTGATTGACGGCTGTAGATTTTAAATAATTCAAGACTTCTACATTCTACATACAAATTTGTTTGTATCGGTTTAGGATTCCAATCAATGGATTTTGAACCTTACTGTTCCTTCACCATGTTTTGATAGACTTAATGCATGCTGTGTTGAATCATTCATGGATTGTCAATAAAATTTAGTCTTTTTGTATTTGAAACTGTCTATTGTTGAGGACAAAGTACCCAAACTGAAAGGAAAGATAAAAAGACTACTATGCCCGTGATAGGTAACGACACTTCCGGCAGTCAAGAGGATAACAAGGACTATTCCTATGACGGTGGAAGCATGGAATAGTCGATCAATATATTACCAACATTCACGAGAATAGTTGTATGTGTCTACATCTAGTACAACATGGTATTCCGTTCCAATTTGGTATTTGGCATTCTTTTTTGTTCGAATATATGTGTACACACAAAATTGAATACAAGCTAGTAATACAATGAAATACAAAGGATCCAAATTCAAGGAATCTGTGAAAATGATCTCTGTTGAGAAACCAAAGTCATAGAATTATGTCATACATTACAATCACAAAATGTTATATACCAGCGGCAGCACGTTCAAATTCTGTTGTCACCGGCACCAAGTATATCTATTGCCTGAGAACTCTGTTTGAGCTCCACACAAAGTTTTCTTCTCCGGCGACGGTGGAGTTGAGGCGCCCGGCCGCCCAACCATTATTAATCACACGGTTGCCCTCAATTTGTTCATCAAACTCGGGAAGACCTCTTGCCTTCCTCTCTTTTCTTCTCGCCCTCTCCTCCTCGCGCTCCTTCCTCAGCCAACTCTCAACTGTTCTCTGCAAATCAAATCAAATTCAATAAAATCGAAGCAAAATTCTCGAAAAGCAAATGGTGTGTAATGCACAGTTGGGAACACTAACCATGAGCGACAGCTTGTACGTCTCCCTAACCTTGTCCATCGGCATTGACAATTGCAGCTTCCCATTAGCAACATACACAATGTGTGATGGCCAATTCTCCAACCCGTCGAAGATATGCGTCGCGTAAATGATCGTAGCACCTCGCTCCTCACATTCCTTCCTCAAGAACTGGAGAAGGTCCGCCCTCGCTAGCACATCAAGGTCCACTGTGATCTCATCCAGCAGAAGCACCTGAATTCATCCACACACATTTCATCAAACACATGGTGTGCAATGCATAACCAAAAACAAAAAATTACATAACCTAGATGAATATGTGAGTGAACAAAGTACCTTATATGGTCTGAGCAGACCCATACAGATCTGGACCCTTCTTCTCTGACCATCTGAGACCTTGTGCAACCTCCATGAAAGATCAATATCCAACACCTTGATCAGCTCAGCTCTCCTTTGTGGGTCAATCCCAGCCACCCCGTTTATCAATTTCTCAGCCGAAACATCCATCTGTATCGGAACGTCGAACCCGGCAAACGCCACGTCACGCCGCCACTCTCCTCCCAGATACGACAGGTCGCCGGAGCCGGTGAGAGCGGTGTCGTGGAAAGCGGACCGACCCAGAACCCGGACCATGCTGGGGTCGACCATGTGCTTGCCTCCGAGAATCTTGAGGATCGTGGTTTTCCCGGCGCCGTTGGATCCGACTAGGAGGCATCGGTCGCCGGCGTTGAGCGTGAGGGAGAAGTCGTCGATCAGAGGCTTGGCGCCGGGCGGCGGGTGGCCGTTGATTCCCGGGTAGGTGAATTTGAGCCGGTTGATCACGATCGTTGGTTCAGAACCTTGCTTCACACCCATTGTTGGTTAGAGAGATGGGAAGTGTGTGAGAATTGATGGAGTTTTTAAAGCTTTCGGGCGGTGAGGTTGGTGGTCGAGGGGAGGCGTGGCCGGTTCACAGTCACATCCGAGGCTGCGGACTCGGTGCGTCCCCGTGTCCAATAAGGGTGTGACACGTGACAAAAGGTGAGGGGACTTTGACTCGGGTCGGGCAGAACAGTAAACGAGTCGGGCATAAGATCCAAATATTGGGTCTTGCTGCGTCACTAGTCTTCTTCGACGCATTCAGATTCAGAAACAGACTTTGGAAATGGCAGCGATTTACAGCCTCTACATCATCAACAAATCAGGCGGCTTGATCTTCTACAAGGTACCCAAAACCCTAATCTTCAAAATCTCATCAAATTGAAAATAAAAACTTGAAAATATTTCCGATTACAATTCCCAATTTAGCGGTGGCGAATTCTGATGGTTTTTTTTTTTTTTTTTGAATGTTTGAAAAAACAAATTAGGACTATGGATCGGCGGGAAGGATGGACACTAATGATAGCTTGAGGCTTGCAAGCTTGTGGCACTCAATGCACGCCATTTCTCAGCAATTGTCTCCGGTTTCCGGTTGCGCCGGCATCGAGCTTCTCCAAGCTGATACCTTTGATCTTCATTGCTTCCAATCACTGACTGGTAAGTTTCCAAAGATTTCGCCTTTTTGTGTGTTTTGAAATCTCACTGTGATTTTAAGGGGGTGTAGGTTGCATTGGTAGAATTTGATGAACTCAAGATGTTAAATATGGCAGTGAATTCTCAATTAGATATATGTGATTTGAATACTTGGTGTTTTACTGTTTTCGTTGCGAAATTGATTGTATAGATTTTGGTTTTGTGAACTTAATTTGAGCTTAAAAGGATAGAGTTTAGTTTCCTAGAAGTCAGATTCATGTAGAATTTGAACCGTTAATAGCACTAGGGCAGTGCCCTGTCGTTGAAGCAACCCGAGAACATTTATAACATTCTAGCCTGAGAGTGACCAGAGATTGGATACTTTGAAATGGAGTGCCTTGTCATCAAATAGGGACAAACAAATTGTTATTTTTTTAGTTAGATGGAAATTAGTTGGGGATGAATTATTAGAAATATGATACGAGATGTTGTTTCTCAGGAAGCATCAATTCAGTCCTCCGGGATAGCTGGGAGTCTGTAATTAGTGAAAGAGGTTTTGGGATTGTTGCTTTCTGATATAGAATTTGAATTTAAGTGAAGGAATTCATGAGCAACCAATATGGTATGAGGAAGAGGGTTTGAGATTCTACTTTTGCTATTCTGGAAGACTGGAATAAGAATTGTGGTGCAAATGAATTTGAATTGCTGAGGAAAGTATAGAAATAAATGGTCTATTGAGGTATCCAGACTTTGACAGGCTTTTTGGATTTTCTGATTTTGTTTGTAAGCTGTTGATCTTTAATAGCGACTTTGGTGGCTATGATAATTTGAGAGGTTTCAGACCTATAATCCCCTAAACCCAACTTCAGCTCTCTGTGGAAAATGGTGAAGATTGTCATTGGAGTTTATATGCTACATGTTTGAGAATGCCAGCAGCTAGTACTCTTATTATGACTTGTAAGTCATAAGATTTAACCAAGGTCAATCTTGTTGTTCTGTGTTTCCTATAAGAGGCTGTGCAGAGAGATTTCTGTCCACATGAAGTTTTGTATGTTACTTTTCAGCATTGTTATCTCCTTTGCTATGATAAAATTATAATTATTTTTTTGTTCTGTATGTTGTTATTTTATTTTAAGACTTCTTTTGTTGGGTTTAAGACTTTAAGCAGCACTAAGCTTGCTCTGTTTTTGGAGATGGGCCATGCAACTAGCTTTTTTTTCGAGTATTAATTTTTAGGTGTTGATCTACTTGGGATCTTCTGTGTTTGTTAAAGGTTTGGTAAAGGCTAACATAAAAGTATGTATCCGCTACATGTATTTGTTCTGGTGTGGGAGATGCTAGATGTCAACACTTTAAATACAACACACCATGGCAACTGCTGTTGTTGAATTGCAAAAGGCCAGAGAGTTGTTGTGCTATGTCTCGGAGTTGCATCAAAATATTAAATTCATTTGCCTGGCCTGAATGTTCCCATCCTGAAGTTATGTTTGATTCACTTCTTATATGCTTTACTTTTCCCTAGTACAGGGAAACTGTATCTGTTAGTTTAGGCTTAGCATCGTGGATTGTTGGTTGCCTCTTGTTTCCTATGACTGTTCAATTATTCCTTGCAATTAAAAGTGCTTTGGATTGTAAAACTGGTGTTCAATAAGGTAATTTCACTTTTGCAGGGACAAAGTTCTTTGTTGTCAGTGAGCCTGGTACGCAGCACATGGAAGGTCTCTTGAAACACATCTATGAGCTGTACACTGATTATGTCTTGAAGAACCCTTTCTATGAGATGGAGATGCCTATACGGTGCGAGCTCTTTGATATGAACCTAACACAGGCAATACAAAAGGATCGTGTTGCCTTGTTGGCCCGATGAAATGTATCTTACCTACTTTTTGCTTGATCTATGTTTCTTTTAGATGTAAATCTTCTGAGCAATCTCATCTTACATTCATATAAGATACTTGTTTGACTTGAGCTGACTATAACCGCAATGTTCAGTACGGGGTTTTTGAAGAATCGCTATATCTTCTTATGTTAATGTTCATTATATTCAGAAGTTTTGTTCTTCTAATGTATCTCTGAAAATCAATAGCCCATTTGTGAGGACCAACTTGATTGATCTGGAAGAATGAAATCATTGGATTCAACAATACCTTGCATGCTTATATGAGTTTATCAGTTTAATGTGAAGTTTGAGCCTGGGGTTTGCTCGGCCAGACGTATTTGGTAATTTGGGTATTTGCCACCCATACCTTGGCTTCCACTCAGTATAGGGCTGTATCTAGGTCCTAGGATTTTCAAATGTTCACTTGGAATATGCAATATAATGAACATAGACGAGTACAGGGTCAATTTCTTGACGAGTCTGATCGAGATCAACACAGATCCACAATATATAAAACCAAATTTATATAAAAATGAATCATGAATGGTTCTGATCAATAACCAAGAAGTTCATGACCAGTGACCATAGCCATGGCTGGACTTGGTGGTGTATTGAATGAAATCTCACAGCTAGCTTGTGCTCGTGGTGCTATGTCTTCAGATTTAAGCATACTGTCATAATCTCCTCTGTTGAACTCTGCAAAGGCATCCTGAAATGACAGTGTGACTGCGTTTTAAGCATTCTCTCAAGCTGTAAGACAGTTCTTTGTTGGTTGGTCAGTCACGCGTCAAAGAAGTTGTACTACCACATTGTGTGTGTTGATTGCATTTTTTGTAATCTGATCTAGGGCTATTTGGGTCATGAGAACAAAATCTGCGGACTGCGATTTTATGTTGTGTGTGAAGGTTTGATAGCAAAATCCAAAATTCTCCATCTGTCGGCAGATTTTCAGGACTCTGTTCGGTTTGGGGGTTGAAACTCGAGCAAGGATGGATATTCACCAGAAATATAACCAGTAAAGGGAGAAGCATGTAGTAAGGGTTAGTAGAAGCCGTTTTTGCTGTGATAAAGTATTGGAATTGGAAGTGAGGATGAGTCAATTTAATGACTTATCAAGAAATATCGACTCTGCATCAGCTTTACCATATTGACCAGCTATCATGACTTTTAAATTAAGTTCTCGAACCTAAAGGCACTAAGCCAAATATTAGCAAAAGCAACAAATCAGATAAAGCCATCAGTAACCGAGAAGTACATGGCCAGTGACCACGGCCATGGCAACGAGAATTCTCACTGGACATGGTCGTGTAATAAAGTAATCTCACAGCTGGTTTGTGCTCTCGGTGCTATGCCTTCATCTTTCACCATGTTATCATAATCCCTTCTGTCAAAGTCCCCTCTGGCTTCCGTGAATGCCTGCAAGACTACAGAATAAGCATTCTCACATGTTATAAGAGCATTCTTTGTTGGTTGGTCTTCACTCTTGCAAGAAGCTGGACTACGATATTGTGTGCGTTGTCTGCATTTTTGGAGGTTTGCTCTACGGATTGAGATCGACTTTATGCTTTGTGTGAAGGTTCGGTACTTGATGCATTCTGTTAAGGTTCGGTAGCAGAATCCGAAATCCTCCATCTGCCGGCAGATATTCTGGACCCTTTGTTCAGTAGGTGGGTCAAAATTCAAGTGTATATTCATTAAAGATATCACCAGCAAAGGAAGAAGCATGTAGCAACAGTGATTAGCATAAGCCATTTTTGATGATGTGATCAAGTATTGGAAGCTAGCTATAGTGAGGCTGAAAAGAAAGGGAATAGATACCTTGGTACTAGTTCTTGATGCAATAGATATATTGTTTAAATCTAATATGAATCGTGAAAATAGAGACACCATTCAACTATACCATCTATATCCGGTCAAAAAACTAAAAATTAAAACTACCATGTGCACCATAGATTTTTTGATTTACCATGTATGATTGAGTGTGAGAATAATTATTTGGATATACCACGTACTTTGACCTCCCACTCAACTGGTACAAAGCACTTACCCACTGTGTATTCCCTGATGAAATGTGTTTATCTTTACTTCTATAAAAGAATGCTCAAATTTGGAGTCAAAGGATTCACCAAAATTTGGTTGAATTGCCCAAAAAGCTTGGTTAATTGAATTGTCTAGAAAATAAAAACCAAGCCCAAAACAATAAAACACTTTTTTTCTTAAATTCTCCTGTACAATAAGCCCACCTGTCACCATAAAAAGCATGATTTTATATTAAATTTAGAGGTTCAACTAGAACCACCCTTCAACTATCTCGCTCTTATACATCAAAAGTGAGATGAGACTCTCTATTTATTTTGTTAATTTCATATATCCATTTTAAGTTCTTTTATGTAATTTATAATACATTGTAAATAATTTTTCAAACTATTTTTTTGGACAATTCTTAGGTTCACCCCTGGGGTGAATGAGCATATTCACCCTTTATTATGATTAATTTAACTTTATAATTTTCTAATCCAACCATTTATGTTGTATAACATCATACAAAGATTAGCTCTGTAAAAATCAATCAAATTGAAGACCTTTTAGTTATTCATTTATATGAAATACATGGACGGTTCATCATAGTATTAGTAAATGTCGTTAGAAACATCCATTTGTTCAATACAATTAGATAATTAAATAATTTCTAATTCGATTGATTTCTTACAGAGATGATCTTTAAAGGCTAATCTAAGATATGAACCGTTAGATGATAAATTTATTAAGTAAAAGTATGTTAATCGACAATATAGAGGTGAATATGCATAGTATTAGTAAATGTTGTTAGAAACATCTATTTGATTGATTCAATTAGATAATTAAATAATTTATAATTCGATTGATTTCTTACAGAAATGATCTTTAAAGACTAATCTAGGATATGAACCGTTAGATGATAAATTTATTAAGTAAAAGTATGTTAATCGACAATATAGAGGTGAATATGCTTGTTCACCTCAGGGGTGAACCTAAGAATTATCCTAATTTTTTTAGCTATTTTGGCTAAATTTGACTATGAAATAGCTAGCATTGCTAAAAGCATCCTTAGTAGATTCTCTATATATCTTGACTTCTTAGCTATTTTGAAGAGTGTTTAACTTATTCATTTTTGCAGCTGTACTAGACTCTTAAATTTGACTATAAAATAGCTATTATTGCCAATATTCATTTTATTGTCTAAATAAATTAATACACGATCACATCGTAATCCTGATCTTTATTTGTTCCATTCAATAGTTTCATATACTGTGTCTAAACATTAATGAAAAACGGATGCCTTGGATGGTGATGTTACGAACAGCGGAGCAGGTGCAGGAACAGGTGCTGACTTAAGCTTTGATCGAACGAGTTCCTGCGCTGAAACCAGCGACATGCCAATGAAAATCCTCATTTCCCTGCTTCTTTCATCCAAAATGTGCTTCTGCTTATTTGGTGGCGTGTAGAGTGATGCTTCGCAGCTCGCTTCTGTTCGCGGTGTGATGCGCTCCTCCTTCTCAATATTTTTGTAGTCGCCGAAGAAAAACGACACCACCGCCAACTCAAATGCATGCATGATTAGACCATAAGCATTCTCACACTCGGAAAGAGCGTTCTTCAATGCCGGGTCTCTTGTTGTTTCAAGCGTCTGCCTGATAAACTCGTGAGTTTTGGTTGCGTGGTCTGTTGCCACCTCTAGGGTTATCTGGGTTAGGTCAACAATATTGGCATTTGGGGACTTCAAGTGTGCTTCGAAAGTTCTCCTGCAAAACCCATAGTCCTCAGTGGACCGGCATATCTTCTCGATCAGTTGCTGTGTGCTTTGACTCAGTGATGGTTTGATATTGATCATGAGGAACACAACCAACAGTAATGAAACAAGTACTAACTTACTAGCAAAAGCCATTGATCTTAGCAGTGTTGGGAACTAATGAGAATTAGAAGCTAGAACAAGTAGTACATGCTAGACGGCAGAGAGGAGTAGTCATTTATAGTACTTTGTGTTATGTGCAGTAGTAATTCTTGTTGCAATATATATGCTAACTTTGAATCGAATATGTATAGGTGCGTGAAATGGCTACTATTCAACCATACCATTTATATTCACACCAGCTTAACAAAATTTGAAAATATGTACCATACCATTTATTTTCTGGACCCTCTGTTCAGTTTGTCGGTCAAAACTCAAACAAGGATGGATATTCATGAGGATTATGAATAGAAAAGGAAGAAGCAGGTAGCAATAGTGATTAACAGAAGCCATTAATTTTTGACGATGTGATTACGTATCAGCAACTGGCTAAAGTGAGGATGAAAAGAAAGGGAGTAGATGCCTTGGTACGTACGTAATAATTTTTGATGCAACACATAGCGTTTAAATCTAATATGAATCGCTGAATAGAGACAACATTTAACTATACCATCTATATCCAGTCAAAAAACTAAAAATTAAAACAACCATGTACACCATGTATAGATTTCTTGATTTAATTACTATGTATGATTGGGTGTGAAAATGATTACTTGGATATACCATGTACTTGGACCTCTCACTACTCAAGGTACAAAGCACTTAACCCCTATGTACTCCCAGTTAATATGGGTCTATAGATTGTAATACAAAGCACTTGCATTCAGTCAAAACTATCGATCGTATATGTTATGTATGTTAAATGTCATTCCAAGAAAATATGTGCAATTGATTCTATTTTCATCCTATGTACGACCGGGTGAAATAACTTACTCATGGTTCATATCTCTAGTCTTTAGTGGTCATATGTATTATATTTAAGAGAAGATAGGTGGCTAAAAAATATTGAAAATGGGACTAAAATGTCATTTTTTTTTATTGAAAAACTTTAGTTAACAATTTAATTGTCATAGGCAATTAATTGCGTAATTCAATCTTGATCTATAACTATCAATACTAGAAGAATGTTGATAGACATCGCTTCAATTAAATCAATCGACATGACACACGATGTACGTAAAAACATGTGATATATTTGTATAATTGACATTGATTCTTAAATTCGCCGGTATTTAAATTTTTATTAAATTTTTTGTGAAAACACAGGCGGCTATATTAAAACGTGGCAGAGAATAAAATGAAAATCCACACTTAGCTCTATATTGACTAATGTTGACTCATTTACAAACCCTAACCAGCACGACTCATTGACTCATATTGGCAAATAAGTAACCAATAATTAATTTTTTTTATTCATCAATAAAATTCATCCAAGTTACTATTGTAAATTAATTTGTAATAGACAACTAGTCGTGTAGCATTAATAATAATTAATCAATTCATCTTCTATAATGTATAATTTTATAGATATATGTAGTTTTGCATGCTGCATGAATGAATGTTTAAAACTAAGCTATTGATTAATTAGTCGTTAAATAGAAGTTGGGGGATGAACCCTAGTATTAAGGAGTTCTTGCACTGAAACCGCAGACATGGCGATCAGAATCGGTTTGAACCTAAAATTAACATTTTTTCCCAACGAGGGGACTCGAAGAAATCCGGGCCAATATCGGTGGTCTAAGCTATTTATTTGCGACAAGTTCGGAATATATTGTGTAGAGGCTAAATAAAGCATACTTGGAGGCCAAGCAATCTCGGAACGAATCGTGATATTTATTGATTTACTATTAATTATCAATATATTTGATAATTTAATATGATGATTTGCTTGACTACCAAGTATTGTGCAAGAGGGAAGATGGCGCGCAGCTACATATATGGAGTAGGTTACGTGGCCTAGCCATGCAAGGGATTACCATGCAATTAATGTGTAATGGCAATATATGGAAGCATGCAATCATGCTTGATGGTGGTCAAAGAGGAATATATATGTATATGATGTATGTATAATTGCCCATGCATGGTTTCATTAAGGCCATGCAATTCAACATGGCAACGTGCTGTCCAGTTATATTCAAGAGTATTCATGCAGTTTAATAGCATGGTGGGCCATCATTCGCTACCAATAATATGTAAGCGACCAAATGCTTGCCCATGCAATTAATGATTGTAGAGCCCCGCGACGATATATATATAATTAATGCATATCCTACAGTTCGCTGAAGAGGAAACTTACGTCCATGACTCCAAAAGGTAATTAATCTTGCCTAAAAGATTGCTACGACAGAGTTAATCTTTTATTACTCATGATAGATATGAAAACTATTCAGAGTTTTGATTTGATTCAAAGGCCAATAACTGTGGCCTAAAATATAGTATTGTCTTCCTATTAGGAAGGTGAATCTACGAGCAGCCTATATATAGAGGCTAAAGATGATATAGAAATGACAACTCTCTCCAATTAATCTCTATGATTATCCAAGTCTCCCCTGAGCAACCTCTCTTACCGGTGACCACACTCCAGTCCCAGTCTCCTCAAGAGCCGACTGTCAACGCCACCAAACCAATCCGGCTGTTTGGCTCCAGTTTTGTTGCAGCTAGTCAACAGTCTCTTTTCTGCGCGGGCGTGCCAGCACCTTTCGGGTGCGGTCCTCGGGGGTGTCCCTTGACCTGACTTCTTTCAAGCAATTGTGGACGAGGAGAGCACCAACCTCGTCGTGGGATTCTTTGTGCCTCGTGGTGAGGACTTTTGCTGAGCTTCTTCTTGTTCACACAATCGATACTCAATTTTGCAGATTGAGCAGAGCGAAATCACCGGGAAGTATTGAGATCTTGCTAAAGCGTGACTTTAGCTTGGCTGGGTTGCTAGGGCGTTACCCTTGCTTGGCTGGTTCAGTAACCGTTGTGGTTGCGGCACTACCGTCGTCTCCCGAGGAGACTAGGACCGAAGTACGTTGACAGAGGGTTTGGTGGCACTGAAAGTCGGCTTCTGAGAAGACTAGGACTAGGAGTGTGATCACCGCTAAGAGAAAGAAAAGGAGAGGAGTTGCTCTTAGAGAGGTTTGCTCTAGAGAGAACTTAGATCATCTTAGAGATGTTGTTGTGTTGTGAATGTGTATTTGGTGTTGGTGTTTGGTCGTGGTACTACAATCGGCTCCCAAGGAGACTAGGATCGAAGCACTTTGACAGAGGGTTTGCTGGCACTAATAGTCGGCTCCTGAGGAGACTAGGACTTAGAGTGTGATCACCGATAAGAGAAAGAGAAGGAAAGGAGTTGCTCTTAGAGAGGTTGCTCTAGAGAGAACTTAGATCATCTTAGAGATGTTATTGTTGTAAATGTGTGTTTTAGAATGAGAAGAGAAGGTGTTTATATAGGAAGAAAAAGAAGAGTGAAATGATGAGTGGAAGAAAAATAATGAAAGTGGAGTATGAAAGTGATTTGTAAAATATGGAAAAGATAGAGAAATGATGAAATGAAAGCAAAGCATGAAGGTGCAGAAACATGGAAGTGATGATGATCTATTAAAGAGATTGTAGAAGAAAAATATATCCAAGGAAAAAGAGAAAAGCATCTAGCTTTCTTCATGTGGGTAGGAAACATGAACATGTGAATATTGAGCTGGTTTTAGGTCAGTTTATGCCCCTTTATTCCTTCAATTATTTCTCCAACAAGACTTCAGTATAAGCCTTCGACTTCTTCATATGAAATTATCCACCACGAGTGTAGATTACTGTGGTAAAATTTCAGAATTTATTTCCATGTGGTTGGGCCGGAAATGCTGCTGGACCTCTTACAAGTCCAGTTTTCCAGTTTTGCTTATGTAGAAAATTGGGCTGATTGTTTGAAGGCTTTCCACTTAAAACTAACTTTGGAACTCTTCATAAGAAATGATCCTTGGGATGTCTAGTATTAATCTGGAAAGTTTCAGCTCATTTGGATTTCATTTGGTTAGTCTACCGCCCCTCCTTCCTTGTTTAGCTCGGTTTCTCCTAGCCGAAGTAGGAAAATGTGCTAAAGTTGACTTTTCATGCTTCCATAGTAGGCTTTATTTAGCCTCTAAATATATATTTCGAACTTGTCGACAACATATAGCTCGAGCCACTGACATTGGCTCAATTTCTCCAAGACGTGCCTTGTCAGGCCAAAATATTCATTTTGGGTCCAAACATTGCCCCCCAGACCTCGAAGTCAAAGGTCTTTGTCTTGACTGAAGAGGTCTTGAATCAGTACTACTCTTATAATGTTGTTGCTCCAAAGCCACTTTTATTGGCTTGACTGAAATTACTTGATTGATTCCATATAAGCCTCTTAATAGGCCATAAAGCTTGAATGCCACAATCTGAATTGGCTTTGTCTTGAACTGACGCTTCCTTTACCAAATTTATTGCCCCCATGTTTCTGATGTCTGGTATGCAGTGAATTGGTGAAACTTGGGTAGGTTGTAGGAGATCAGAACTTTAGTGTGCCCCCCCCCCATGCGAATGAGACTGCTTTTGATCGCGAATGAGGATCCTTCTTTTCCTTGGTGGTAGCTTCGCCATGTGTATAGCAGTAAGTGCCTTGTTTGCTGGCTCTTTGTTGAGAATGCGATTGCTGTAGAAGAAACCCAACTTTATGAACCTTTAGCTACTTCTGAAGAAATGGGCCACAACCTGGCCCGTGTCAGAGAATGGGCCACTCAGGCCGAAGCTGGTGCCATTACAGCGAAACGCCACGTGGAGGAACTTTGTTTGAAATTGAGCTTTGCGGGCCAATCTCTGTAAGTCCCCTCGAAAACCGTTCAGTCTCCTCACATGCTGCTAATCCCTTCTTTTCCGAGATTTAAGGCATTAATCACTCGTTGAAAAACAACGGTCGTGAAAAATAATCTTGTGAAAAGAACAGTTACCTCCTCGAAAACAGTTCGTTTTCCTCACATGCTATTAATCCTCTAATAATAGCTAACTCCTCAAAAACCGCTCCTCACATGTAACCAGTCCTTTTTTTTTCGAGATTTGGGGCAACTTTAATCACGCTTTACTGACACTTGACTCTTCTCTTTGACCATCCGTCCAAGAGTGGAGATTTGCCTGAAGTCCCTATAAATAGTTGTATTTTGGGCAGGGAATACTCACAACAAATCTTCTGAAACATTCAAGAAATGGCTTTTCAGTGCTTAGTTTTCTTTCTCCTTCTTCACAAATCTTCCCCTCATGAAATGACCTTTAGCCTCTAAATTTTTAGGCTTTATGGCGTAATCTTAAGCCTGGATTAGGCCTTATGGCGTAATCTTAGGCAACCCCTTGTTTCGGCCTTCTGAGATTCTGTAACAACAATGCCAGGCTTCAGATTGGTTTAGAAACGTGAGGGGGCTCCGAGTGTGGGATCCACGATCATGCGAGTCATCTTCATCATAATCCTTACACGCGGAGAAAATCGGGGAAGGGAGGAAAGCCACTTTGAGGCCAAAGACCCTTCCTCGAACCCTTCCTTCTGGACCAGGCCCGTGTTGTGCCCTTCAGATGGAAGGGGCTTTGGTTCTCACCTCCTTCTCCCCCTTTATCTTCTTGATAGAATCTTGGAGGGATGAGAAGGGATGGACTCTTTGAAGGAATGGGTTCAAGCTACAGAATGGCTGTTCCTGTACTTCACGTCCAGCTAATGGTGGTTACCAAGGCTAGAGGGGGTGCAGAGACTTAAGCTGATATTTGGTTCCTTCACTCTCTGCCCCTCCTTGAGATAATGGCGCGGCTCAACCCGACGTTGGATTCCATAGCTGCTTCCAATTGAGGGGGCTTGGAGGCTCCATTTTCTTTTACAGGTGTCTCCCCTTCTCATGGATACTGGCGTTGGCCAAACCAATGTTGTATTCCTCTGCCGTTTCCATGTAAAGGGGGCGCGAGGGCTCCGGTACTCCTCTTTCCTGAAGTCTGCCCTCCTTGAGATAATGGCGCGGCTCAACCCGACGTTGGAATCCATAGCTGCTTCCACTTGAGAAAGATTCAGAAGATATCTGAAGATTTCTGTTTTGTATTCTAGCCACTTTTGGCTTTGTAATGAATGTACTGCTTTTGGCCGCAAAGCCACTTTATGAATACAATAATATTTTCTTATCCTGATATTCAAATATCCGTGAGAAGCTAATAATTGTGTCTCGCAAAGCCCCAAATATAGGCCCCCATAGTTGCATATTGCCAATAATATGAACCTTTAAAATATGCTCCGCGTCAAAAAGAGCCTCGCTGCAAGGGTTTTGAGAAAATGTTTATATTTTGGATCCACTTACTGGCCCCAACTCAAAACTCTTGGTTTTATCTTCTTAATGAGTCTTTAACTTCGCATTAACTAGCTGTTGAAAACTCCACCGTGAGAAGATAATATTGAAAATGGAACAGTTACCTCCTCGAAAACAGTTCGGTTCCCCCACTCGCCAATAATCCCTTCTTTTCCGAGATTTAAGGCATTAATCACGATTTACTGACACTTAGTTTGAATTTTCGACTGTTCATCCAAAGGTGGAGATTCGCAGAGAAAATACAAAGCTGTAAAAAATTTCCGAAGCCGCTGACTCGGCTTAGTATAGTGTAGTGTTGCCCTCTAGTGTTGCTAGGCATAACGAAGAAATGATTATGGGCCTAAAAAACAGGCCTTCATGAATGGGCTTCACGAGTGTAGGAACACAAGAATTGTCCCCTAAGAGTTGTATTTATGACTTTTTTTTATTTTTTATAAGTAGCTAAATTCAATAAGACAATGTGAATCAAGGTTTAGACATGCGGCCCAAGTATAGTCGCCTAGACACAAATTTTCTTTTCAAATCCTTTGGGCAACCTTACTGAAATGACCAGGTGGGGGAGGGCGAACAAAAGAGGCAGAATCCATTTTGGCATGAACTACTCCCACATAGTGGTTTAGGCCAATTTGCACGCACTTCTGGATTCAAGAACCTGTCATGAACGTTGTCCCATTTCTAGACACCATTTCACATAGGCTATACTTACTAAGATGAGAAATGTCATAAGTGTGAAGACAGTTTAACAAGTGTTAATAAAAGCCGCCCTTAACCTTAAGGGACCTGAACTAGGCACCAATAAGGAGTTTAGACCAATATTAACAAAAGAAACTTCACCTATCCCGTTACGATTCACAAACCCTTACCAAATTCAACCTTTTTTTTTTTTTTTTAACTATGAAAATAAAGGTAAAAAACAATTGAAAACTGATAGGAAATTAACAAAAAAGCAAGGAGCTAGCAATGACACGTTTGGCTAACCTCTAGAAGACCAAGGGGGAGGCCATCTATGCTTCATTCCAATCTCCGATGTATCAAAATTTGTAGGGTAAAAATCCCTCCTGTGAGAGCTTGTAGGAAAAGAACAAAGATACTTCTCATCAAAAGCTTGGGAAAAATTTGGCTCGTAGGAGGAGTAATCTTGCCCCCCAAGTATCTTTGTTGGTTGGCGAAACATGATCTTCAATTGTAATTTGGGAGATGACGGTGTCCCAAGATCGGCTTTATCGCCAACAGTCGCCAACTTCTCTTGATCAAAGGGATGATCATGGGTCATATCTTGCCCTCCATGCATCTGATCAGTAGCCACATATTTGGCTTGATCAGTGGAGAAATCAGATATTTGTTCAGAGATAATTGTATTGTCAGAAGAACAATCTTGTTGATGACCTTTTCCATGCACAGCCTCTGTGTAAGGCTGTGACTCACCAGTGAGACCCTTAGTTTGATTGCCACCTATAGACAAGTTAGTCTCAGAAACGACCTCTTCGCGAGCAGGTTTTTGAAGTTCCAATTCACCTTGCTGCGAATTAGCCAAGCTGGAACCTTCCTCGCATAAGGTTGTGAACTCAGATGTGATGTTCGCGGCATGTTGAGTGGTCTGTTTGTCACTGCTCAAGAAAGGCTTATGGAATTGTTCTCTAGCTTCTCGAGCGTTCTGCTCAATTTGTCGGTCCCAATCGCGAAACCTCTGCTTTGTTTTTGCGATCAAACTGGCCATGTCCCTGGCTCGCTTTTCTTTATGCCTCTCGCTGTTGGCCATGATGATCGCGAGCTGTTCCTCAATGCTTGCCCCCTCTGGGATGGGAATAGGCATAAACTCATCATTAATGGCAGTATCGCCAGTGGTGGCAACATTGACCATCTTTTCACTTTAGGAATTTCTTTTGGTAAAGATTTTCCCCTGGCATCTTAATGATGGCGAACAAATGCAAAAAGACTCTAGTGTAGTCCCACTGGGCGTGCCAAAATGTTTGTTTTGAAGCCCGGTGGTTGAATGTCTTCAAGAAACAAAATTCTAACCTTGTCCCACTGGGCGTGCCAAAATGTTTGTTTTGAAGCCCGGTGGTTGAATGTGCTTCAAGAGAAAAGCTTCTGATGTATCAAAATTTGTAGGGTAAAAATCCCTCCTGTGAGAGCTTGTAGGAAAAGAACAAAGATACTTCTCGTTAAAAAATTTGGAGGAATTTGGCTCGTGAGAGAGGTAATCTTGCCCCCAAGTATCTTTGTTGGTTGACGAGGCATGATCTTCAATTGTAATTTGGGAGATGACGGTGTCCCAAGATCGGCTTTGTCACCAACTGTCGCCAACTTCTCTTGATCAAAGGGATGATTATGGGTCATATCTTGCCCCCCATGCATCTGATCAGTAGCCACATATTTGGCTTGATCAGTGGAGAAATCAGATATTTGTTCAGAGACAATTGTATTGTCAGAAGAACAATCTTGTTGATGACCTTCTCCATAAGTAGCCTCTATGTAAGGCTGTGATTCACCAGTGAGGCCATTAGGTTGATTGCCACCTATAGGCAAGTCAGTCTTAGAAATGACCTCTTCTCGAGCGTTCTGCTCAATTTGTAGGTCCCAATCGTGAAACCTCTGCTTTGTTTTTGAGATCAAACTGGCCATGTCCCTGGCTCGCTTTTCTTTATGCCTCTCGATGTTGGCCATGATGATCGCGAGCTGTTCCTCAATGCTTGCCCCCTCTGGGATGGGAATAGGCATAAACTCATCATTAATGGCAGTATCGCCAGTGGTGGCAACATTGACCATCTATTCACTTTAGGAATTTCTTTTGGTAAAGATTTTCCCCTGGCATCTTAATGATGGCGAACAAATGCAAAAAGACTCTAGTGTAGTCCCACTGGGCGTGCCAAAATATTTGGCTCCAGTTTTGTTGCAGCTGGTCAACAGTCTCTTTTCTGAACGGGCGTGCCAGCACCGTTCGGGTGCGGTCCTCGGGGGTGTCCCTTGACCTGACTTCTTTCAAGCAATTGTGGACGAGGAGAGCACCAACCTCGTCGTGGGATTCTTTGTGCCTCGTGGTGAGGACTTTTGCTGAGCTTCTTCTTGTTCACACAATCAATACTCAATATTGCAGATTGAGCAGAGCGAAATCACCGGAAAGTATTGAGATCTTGCTAAAGCGTGACTTTAGCTTGGCTGGGTTGCTAGGGTGTTACCCTTGCTTGGCTGGTTCCGTAACCGTTGTGGTCGCGGCACTACCGTCGGCTCCCGAGGAGACTAGGACCGAAGTACGTTGACAGAGGGTTTGGTGGCACTGAAAGTCAGCTTCTGAGAAGACTAGGACTAGGAGTGTGATCACCGCTAAGAGAAAGAAAAGGAGAGGAGTTGCTCTTAGAGATGTTTGCTCTAGAGAGAACTTAGATCATCTTAGAGATGTTGTTGTGTTGTGAATGTGTATTTGGTGTTGGTGTTTGGTCGTGGTACTACAATCGGCTCCCAAGGAGACTAGGATCGAAGCACTTTGACAGAGGGTTTGGTGGCACTAATAGTCGGCTCCTGAGGAGACTAGGACTTAGAGTGTGATCACCGATAAGAGAAAGAGAAGGAAAGGAGTTGCTCTTAGAGAGGTTGCTCTAGAGAGAACTTAGATCATCTTAGAATGTTGTTGTTGTGAATGTGTGTTTTAGAATGAGAAGAGAAGGTGTTTATATTAGAAGAAAAAGAAGAGTGAAATGATGAGTGGAAGAAAAATAATGAAAGTGGAGTATGAAAGTGATTTGTAAAATATGGAAAAGATAGAGAAATGATGAAATGAAATCAAAGCATGAAGGTGCAGAAACATGGAAGTGATGATGATCTATTAAAGAGATTGTAGAAGAAAAATATATCCAAGGAAAAAGAGAAAAGCATCTAGCTTTCTTCATGTGGGTAGGAAACATGAACATGTGAATATTGAGCTGGTTTTAGGTCAGTTTCTGCCCCTTTATTCCTTCAATTATTTCTCCAACAAGACTTCAGTATAAGCTTTCGACTTCTTCATATGAAATTATCCACCATGAGTGTAGATTACTGTGGTAAAATTTCAGAATTTATTTCCATGTGGTTGGGCCGGAAATGCTGCTGGACCTCTTACAGGTCCAGTTTTCCAGTTTTGCTTATGTAGAAAATTGGGCTGATTGTTTGAAAGCTTTCCACTTAAAACTAACTTTGGCACTCTTCATAAGAAATGATCCTTGGGATGTCTAGTATTAATCTGGAAAGTTTTAGCTCATTTGGATTTCATTTGGTTAGTCTGCCGCCCCTCCTTCCTTGTTTAGCTCGGTTTCTCCTAGCCGAAGTAGGAAAATGTGCTAAAGTTGACTTTTCATGCTTCCATAGTAGGCTTTATTTAGCCTCTAAATATATATTTCAAACTTGTTGACAATATATAGCTTAAGACAATGACATTGGCTCAATTTCTCCAAGACGTGCCTTGTCAGGCCAAAATATTCATTTTGGGTCCAAACACCGGCGACCGTACTTCCAGTCCCAGTCTCCCCAGGAGCCGACACTGCCACTGATACTATCTCAACCAGCGAAGCAAGGGTAACGCCCTCCCAACCCAGCGAAGCGAAACTCATGCTTTAGCAAAACCCGTGCTTTCTCCAACTTCTCAGTGATTGCTCTGCTTAGTCTACAACACTAAGTATTGATTCGGTGAACGCAAGAGACCATAACCAAACCCCTTACCCTTAAGGCAAGAAGTCATTTTTGGAAGGCAGAGAAAAGAACCTTGTGACAAGGTTGGTGCTCTCATCGTCCACATCGTTTGATTCAAGAAGTCAGGTCAAGGGACTCCCCGATGACTGCACCCCATGGTGTTGGCACGCTCGCGCACGCAAAAGAGACAGTTTGCACACCAACTGGTTTTGGAGCTAAACAGAATCCTCATCTGCTGGTTTCTATCAACCAGCGGTTCTGAGCTGAAGGCAGTGTCTTGATCGACTACTGACAGCTGTCTTCAACTCTCGGCATTATAGACTCGGACTTGGTCACATGCACTACCATAATCTTTTTGGGCAAACTCCATGGCAGCCTCATCGAATGACCAAGACACGATAACATAAACATTCTCGCCAGCTGTGAGAGCATCCTTTTGTGTGGTTTGGAGATGGTTGTGTTTTGAAGGAGTTGCTTGCGAAGTCGAGTACTGTCTCGATCAGTTGCATTATCTTTAGCACGATCTATGAGTTTTTTTTTTTTTTACATTGTATTTAGATGGGGAGGGCTACCTTCCAATCTAGAAACGTTATAAACCACCCGAGGCCTGCAAGAACTCAACTAATATCTTGGTCCAGCGTCGATTACCACGTGAGAGAAGTTAGACCCCGTTGGCCCAAGATTTTCCACTTTGAAAGTCCTTAGGCATCCTACTGTCGGGCCTCATGATCGATGACGCAGACTCTCTAGAAGCTGACACATTCATTAGCGTCACTTGAATCCCGCATGATCCTAGTACTTAGCAACCTATCAATGAGGGACTTGTGAGACTTGTGAATGATAGGGCTCGAACTTTAGCGAGAGTTCCACACAAGCAAGTGTTTTGTCATCCCTACCAACTCTCGTTAAGTTCTTGATTAGTTGTTGGGTTTCTTGGCTTGAGGATGGATTCAAATTGTCATGTTGCATGAGGACCAGAACCAAAAACGAAACTGGTAACTTGTTGAAATTGTGCTTCTTTCAGTTTTACTCCCTCATTTTTGTATCTTTTCTCTTTAAAGTACTTTTATGGGTGTGAGAATACGTTATATAGAATTAACAATTAAGGTCAAGAAGTACTATACATATTATAGTAATATATCCCTATATATACTTGTATTATCCAATTTTGTATCCGACTAATGGGAAATGTATGCGGCCAAATAGAACTCCTGCTGAGGTTAAAGGGTCGTTTGATTATATATATGGGACTGTTATTTTGCCGGCCTGTGAAGTTAATCCAATCCTTTTCAGTCTTTATTTTCATCATCATATGTAGATGTTGTTCAATTGCTTGTCATGCATGCCTGCAATTATACATCACGCATTGACTTGATTTTATAGTAAATATCCACTACACATTAACATCTGTTCAAAGAAAACTCATCTATATTATAAATGGTTATACATGCAAGTGCATATACTTTGGCGTACGTTCTTGAGCTTTTCTCTAACTAAAAAATTGAGGAAGGGGAATTTGAGTGTAGAATATCTCCAATGTTTTATTAGAAATTAAAAAATTCCTTAACCACTAAATGGTGGCTATTCGCATGGAGCCGTCCTTAATTAGTACTTGATAATGAATTAATTTTGGGTTGTAGATGCTTAAATTTCTATTATAATATATGGGCAATGATATAGGGCCTCAATGAGGCCTAAAATTTGTAGCCTCAAATCCTAGGTGTCATGCCATGTAAGTAAATACAAATTTTATTTTCAATTCCACATAATAAATCTTGTCACGTCATACTATTGCAACACCAATTTTACCCTTTTATATTTCCTTCTAGATGTTAGGGGATGAATCAATTACATTGATGAATTAAATTAGGTGACAAAAAAAAAAGATAAGCTATTAATTATGTATTAATTTAAGAGATATGTCTACAAATTCTTTGAAAAATATTTTTCTTCGTTTAATTAAATTCTTTCCTATAAATTTTCTTTCCAAATAGCATCAATATAGTCAAGAAATAGGCATTAACTTTTCTTTTCAAATATTGATTAATTTCATCCAAAAAAATAGCATTAATAAATTGAATTTGGAAAATACGTATGTCTAAATTAAAAGGTAAGAAAAAATTCCAGCCATTAATTATCATCTACAAATCTAAATATAAGGGAAAAAAATAATAATAAACTCAAATGTAACATGTAAACCCGCTACATAAAGAGAGAAAAAAATGAACAAAAGAATATATATAATCATATGAATATGTATTTTTCACATTATATTTTCAAAATTTACAGGAACCCAACAAACGTTAAATTCATATACATATGTTATGCAAATATATTGATCGAGTGTACGTGCAAATTTATTGACTAAATTACATGAATTTTTTTCTATTCTTGATTGAAGAAAAAAATTGTTGTTTAAATCTAAGCATGAGTGTAATGAAAAGAAAAAAATAAAAATAAAAACCAAAATAATTTTTTTTAGAAGAAAGCTAAAATAACTTTTTTTTTTTTTTTTAAAGAAGCCAAAATAACTTAGATTCATTAGATTTTGGAAGGATAATATGGTATTTTTTTCAAGAATTACATGTCATGATTTGACAAATTGGTGATGTGTATAGGTGACATGGCATGACACCTAAAATTGAGGCCACAAATCTTAGGCCTCGTTGAGGCCACAAATCATTTTCCATAATATATTTAGGGTACTGTTTGTTGTATGTGTGTTAATTGGCTCAAAAATTTCATACTACCAAATATTAGGGTACGGTATGTTGCATGTGTGTCGTTCATTATGTAATTTAATTTAGTAAGGTCGAGATCGACTTCTTGGTGTCACCCCTCAACTTGTTTATGCTGTTATGGTAACATTGGTAGTCCAACAATTCAAGTTGGGACTAGGAAAAGTAAAATAATTAACTTAATTGAGAGATTTTTATTATTATTATTTTCGCCAAAATCGACCTAATTTTACCAAGAATCTGTATATTGATAATATACGGAGCCTAATTAAGCCATTCTCACAGTCTCACTGTTGGCATGAAGGGAATACCGTCGTGCAAGGTGGCAATCGAACTACAGATTGCAAACTCGGTCCCAAAGACATAAGCTTTTTAGAAGCTGACTCAATATCGAGGCAAGAGAGTACTTTGACGCTGTAAAAGCATATGCAAGAACTTAATAACTTTCTAGGTTATTGTCCAAAGTATTAAATATATAATCGTCAGCCATGATTAATTTCGTCTACAGTCAGTTCACACTAGTACTATCATTCATGCCGATTGTTAAATTGACTTGATTCTTCTGATTTCAGCTGATCATGGTCAATATAATTACCCCAGTCCAGCTCTGGATCCATATATAGATGTTGATCAAAATTAGGCCTCAAGTCATGTAGAAACATGCCTGCTTCATGATACATGTCATGCTCAGCCTCACCAGCAATCTTTTTCATGAACTCCTCCATGTCCCTATCAAACGAAGAAGGATGTGGGATTTCATAACTATCACTGTAACTGTAACTTTTAGTGACTGGATTAACTCCTCCTTTCGCCCTACTAATCTGATTTTCAATTTGCTTCACTGGGGTTTCTTGGACTTCATCCATATCAGAGCAGTCTTCCTCCTTAAACGGCGCCCCATATTGCTCACCGTTTTTTGGACCCAGTCCACTTTTCTTGTAAACCTTGCAAAGAGCATAAGCATCCGGTACATTCCCACATCTCTTCAGCTCCTCATCGTGCAAAGTATACTCATGCATCACCCAGTCGGTGCGATTCCCACTAGGCGCACGGCCTGTATAGAAAACTAGGGTTTTCTTTACTCCAACCGACCGTGAATTATTCGTAATCGTGCGATCTTTTCCTGTAACTTTCCAGTAGCCATGTCTGGTCGCCCTGTTTATTCTTGTAGGTTTGTTAGGGTACTTACAATTTCTAGGGTTGAAAAAGAACCATTGCAGGTCTCCGGTTTGTAATAAAGACAAACCGGGAAGCTCCTCCGGCTCGCACTTGTAGACGTCGGTTTCAGTAATGATGTTGAGCTGGAACCTTTTGTGGCAGATTTTTCGTTTCAGATAGTAGAGGACGAGTTCCTCTTCGGTGGGATGGAATCGGAACCCTGGTTGCTGGCGAAAGACGATCACCAAGTCGTCCGCTGATACCATCATTAGGTCTTGTAGAAAGATCAGACAAACGGGTCAAAAACACAAAACCCTAAAAGAAACAACTCCACGAGGTTGAGTAGGGTTCTCTAGCTTCGAATACATCTAGGAAAGGGAGTTTAAATACTTGAATACAGGATGGGATAAAGTTACGAAAGCCTGATTGCAAAAGGAAACGTAGTTGTACGGACAGACCGAGCACCAAAGTACCAACGAAAAAAAGGCCATATATGAACTAGAAATTAATCGACCTTTGTGCCTTTATTTATCAGTGCACGCCCCCAGCCGGGGGGGGGGGAGGTGGGGTTGTGGACTAGGGAATCTACGGCACCAAGAGAGGTTAATTTTTAAGGGATTCGTGGTTGAAGAGTTAAAATTTTACGGTGCACTTGATGTTTTGGTGCACTTGATGTTTTGGTGCTCTGAAAGTTACATGGGCAATGATATAGGGCCTCAATAAGGACTAAGATTTATGGCCTCAAATCCTAGGTGTCATGCCATGTAAGCAAATACTAATTTTATTTTCAATTTCACATAATATATCTTGCCACATCATACTATTGCAACACCAACTTTACCCTTTTATATTTCTTTTTCGATGTTAGGGGTGAATGAATTACATTAATGAATTTAATTAGGTGACAAAAAAAAATCAGCTATTAATTATGCATTAATTTAAGAGATATGTCTACAAATTCTTTAACCAATATTTTTCTTCATTTATTTAAATTCTTTCCTATAATTTTTCTTTCCAAATAGCATTGAATTACGTGTCAAGAAATAGGTAATAACTTTATTGATCCAAAAAAATAGCATTAATAAATTGAATTTGGAAAATACATATGTCTAAATTAAGAGGTAAGAAAAAAAAATTCATGTTAGTAGCATTCATTAATTATCATCTACAATCTAAATATAAGGAAAATAAACAAACAGAAAATAATAAACTAAAATATAACGTTTAAACCCTAGCTACATAAAGAGAAAAGAATGAACATAAGAACATATATAATGATATAACTATGTATTTTTCACATTATATTTTCAAAATTTACAGAAACGCAACAAAAGTTGAACTCATATACATGTATTATGCAAATCTATTGATCAAATGTATATGCAAATCTATTGATTGAATTACATGAATTTTTTTCTATTCTTGACATTGTTATTTAAATCTAAGCATGAGTGTAATGAAAAGAAAAAAAAAGACAAAATAATTTTTTCTTTTAGAAAAAAAAAATCAAAATAACTTGGAGTCATTAGATTTTGGAAGGCTAAAATTGTATTTTTCTCAATAATTACATGGCATGATTTGACAAATAGGTGATGTGTGTAGGTGACTTGGCATGACACCTAATATTGAGGTCATAAATCTTAGGCCTCATTGAGGCCACAAATCATTTTCCAATTGAATAGGGCATAATTGGTCTCATTGCACGGCTCTAAAATCTTTTAACATGCGGGAGGAAATCATCTGTCTCCAAACTCTATGTCCCAATTCTGTCTCACGAATAATAATCTGCCATGTGTTTTTCCACTAACAGAAACTTAACAATGTTAAGTTATATTATTTTTAATTTGAAAAGACTCCTGGGTATCTTTCGTTGTCACCTTCTGATCATGTTTTCCTCCAAAAACCCATCTTCCCTTCCAATCCCATTAAAATTGGCCCTGTTTCTTACTAGTCACCTTCTGATCGTGTTCTCTTTCCACCTTCCCCAAATTCCAATCCCATCGAAATTGGCCCTGTTTCTTTCTATCTGTACACCATTAAAGCATGGAGAAAGTGCAAACCTCTCCCATCCTCTTTCTGAAATCCATTGCCTTTTACACTCCAAAACTTCATCATCACAATCATGGCTGCTTCCTTCAATCAAGCAAAAACTAACCCAAAACCAAAATGCTCTCCACCAACCCAAAGTCTCTTCCTTTTTCTTTCTCATAGTGGCCCAGATTGTCAAAGATAGAGTTTCTATCAATATCTAGATACCCAGCAATTGGTAAAAGACTAAAAGCTATAAATGAATTCTTCAGATTTTCATTTAAAGGAACCCAATTTGTTAACTTAATGAGCAAATCAAGATCGTTTCACAAAATGTATAAACATAACCAAATGATCAATACAATATGAACTAGAATACAACAAGAGGAGATGCATCACCTGCTTCATGCACAACAACCATTCCTTCAAAAGCAGTAGCAACAACACAGCTATTCAACACAAATAATCCAAGCTCCAAAACTTTAAGCAGTCACACGCAAGAAATCTTCTACTCAACTATATATTTAACTCCTCTCTATGGGGTAGGACTGAATGTTTTGTCACATAGTGAATAGGAACTTCAAGTACCTATATATACAAGCTAGATAGGTCTTCCCATAAAAGAATCATTGATTCTAGCCAATGAGTTATTTCTGAAAGTGATATAATTATCATATTGTTTAAGGATATCTCTATTTTGTGTTTAATTTAAACTCTAGGTTACTTGACCTAGTGGTAATAAGGTTCAATTAGAATAATCTAGAGATTCTCTTTCCTTGTATGATTCTAACTCTATGCATTGTAATCCTCTATATAAAGAGGCCCCTATTGTCAATGAGAATACACAGCAAATTCCTCTCAATTCTCGTTTCCCTAAAACACGTTATCAGCACGAGCCCTAATCCTGAAATCTTAAATTCGTAACCTTCAAATCCCAGAAACCACCGCCTGCCACCTTGAAGATCTCAACTCCAGCAGTCCAGAACCGGCGGCCCCACCCCCAGAACCTGCCGGCAAACCACCGAACCAGCCACCGGAAGTAGCAAAAGTCCCTCTGCCCTGTTCAAAGCCTTCCTCACCGCCTCCTGCTGCCATACTCGGCCACCTGCAGCATCTCCACCCCAGAAACCCAGAGCCGGAAACTTCACCACTGGAACCGGCCAAAATTCAACCGAACCGGCCACCGGCGTCAAGCACATCTGAACCGGCAGAAAAGAAAAAAAGAAAAAAAAGAAAAAAAACATGTGCAGCCCAAGCCCAAACTGCTGAAGCCCAAGCCCAGCCCACGTGCAGCAGGCCCCAGCAAAGCCCAGGTAAAACAGCCGAGCTGCCAAGCCGAAGAATCCCCTGCCACGTCAGCATACACGCAGGCGTCCAGTCAGCTGCCACGTCATCAACTGGATCTGCCACGTCAACCCTCCGGTCAATACTTTTCCGGCCACTTCCGGCGACATTTTCTGACCAATTTTTCAGGTCAAATTTTCCGGCGACCTAGTTCGAGGTATTTTTTATCAAACGTTCCCGTTTTTTTAGAGTTTTTAAATAGAATTTCTCTTCTTTTCGGGGACTTCCAAAATCCCTTCTCCTACCCCCCTTTCTCTACATAGGGGAGACCAAAAGCCGAACTGTGGGGGTTCGTGCTCACTCCAAGCTTAGAGCTTGTAAAGTCCTTCAAACTTAGAGTTTGTTGAGAAGAAAACGATCGACCACATACATCGTTGATTCGATCTAATCCAAAACCCCTCTTGGAATCAAATTTTCTTGGAAGCGACTACACTCAGAAAATTCCTAATTTCTTGGAAGCGACTACACTCAGAAATTTAATAGTTTTTCGTGGTAGCCTTTTTCGCTCCGAAACTAACCCTAATCTTGTGTTGTTTTTCAGGATGAGTTACCTGAACAAGTTGAACTTTGTTCCACTCGAGACAACTGGCGCAGGATACCATAGGTGGGTCCGAGATGTGCGCCAACATCTTAAGGCTGATGGACCTCTGGAAGCCATCCAAGAGCCTAGTCAGAACGTGCTCTCCATTGAGCAAGCTACTGCTTTTGAAGCAAAACAAGCTAAAGCCATAATTCTCATGACAAGGCACATGAATGACGCGTTCCAAAATGAATACCTCAATGAGGAAGACTCAAGAAAGTTATGGGTAGAACTTGTGCAGCGATTTGGCAACGTTCGTGACTCCCTGCTTCCTGATTTAGAAGTGCGATGGCATAGCCTTCGCTTTTGTGATTTCAAGTATGTGCTTGATTATAACTCGGAAGCTCTTCGTATCAAGTCTCTGATGGAGTTTTATGGCCAAGCCATAACTGATACGATGTTGATCGAGAAGACTCTCTCTACCTTCCTCGTCTCTGCACTGATGATTTCAAAAAATTATCGGATTGATGTAAATGCAGGACGCATCACAAGGTTTCATGAGCTCATTGGAGCCATGAACGTAGCTGAAAAGCACGACAATATCCTTGTGAAGAACTATAATGCTAGACCCGTGGGAACTAAGCCTATTCCGGAGTCTAACCATAGTCACGCCCCCAATGGAGGACGCAAGGAGCGAAACCCTAAGAGTAGGGACAATTCTGGACATTCTGGTCCATATGTTCGCCCTAAAGAGGAAGGAAATCACCGAGAAAGGCGTGCACGGAACCGTGGAGGTCAACGTGTGAAGAGAGAGAGAGGCAGAGCCTCCGACCATGGTGGTAACGCCACCAAGAGCATAGGTCGTCCAAATCGCGCCCCAATGGCGCCTCGATCAAGGGAGCCTAACCATAATGATGTTTGTTTTCGATGTGGATCAACTGAACATTGGGCCAAAACATGTACCGCACCCCAGAATGTTGCAAATGCATACAAGACGTATAGTGAAGCAAGGGAAGCAAATTACATGGAACAAGAAGATCAAGATGACGATCTAGATCTAAGGGTGGAAAACTACAAGGATTAAGACCCAGAAACTGGCGATTTTGATTAAGTCTTTTTATTTTCCAAGAGATGTAGGCGATTGCCATATTACTTTTTATTGGATTAGATTTTCTTTGATCATAGAAACAATGATGTACTCCGTTGGCTTATGAATAAAATTTCGAGTTCTTTTCATTATGACTCAATTTTGATTATGAACTTATGACTTTGTGACTATGATGGCTGTGCCATCAATATTAATTCAAGGACATGGAATAGCCCAAGTTCCACTTGCCAAATGGCACCTTGATTACAGCTGTCACAGAAACCTATTCCTGAGAATATAGAGCTCTATGAAAATTACACTAGTGTACATGAGACGTGGGATAGAAACTCCATCATAATTGATGATGTAGTTACGCATTTTGTTGCGCATGAGTTTGTTGAGTCCGATGATACCGAGCCTCGCTCCGTTGATGAATGAATGCCAACGTAGAGAGTTTTTGGCCTAAATGGAAAGATGCGATCCAGGTTAAGATGGATTCTCTAACGAAAAGGAAGGTTTTCGAGCTAGAGATGCCAACACCTCCTAACATAGAACCTGTTGACTAATGGGTCTTCGTTAGAAAGCTTAGTGAGAAAAAGATATGGTAATCTCGCCTTATGCCTGGAATCGAATACGATGAGACATATTCTCTCGTAATGGATGTCATTGCACTCCACTACCTTGTCAGTTTGGTAGTTTCCGAATAATTGAACATGCAGTTTACAAATGTGATCACTACGTATCTCTATGGGGATCTAGATACGGAATATACATGAAGGTTCATGGTGAACTTCATTTACCCAAGTCAAGTGGCTCTAGACCTCGGAGCACATTTACAATAAGGTTGAAACGCTCACTAAAGTGACTACTTGATTGGGAAGGGATATGCCCACTCGTTTCTATGACAAGTTTCGGATTCTATCGCGGTTCATGTTGGACATGATCTTCATTAGAAGCCTTTAAAGAGTTAAGGGAAACCGTTGAACACTTGAAATCCGAGTTTGAGATGAAGGATTTTGGGAGAACACGATTATGTCTCGGTTTGGAACTTGAGCATATTGTCGATAGATGCTTAGGCATTTTGACAAGGTCAAGCCTTCAAGCACCCCCATGATCGTCCGTAGTCTTGATCCTGAAAAGGATCCTCTTCGTCGAAAGGATGATGACGAAGATGTGCTAGAGGCAGAAGTGCCTTACTTAGTACAATAGACGCATTATTGTACTTATCCCAATGCACAAGACCGGACATTTCATATGTTGTGAACTTGTTAGCTAGATATAGCTCTGCGCCAACGCGACGCCATTGGATTGGTGTAAAAGATATCTTTCGATACTTGAGATGTATGAGTGATATGGGCTTGTTCTATCCCTACAAAGAGATGATGGATTCGGACCCATTACACACCAGGTACACCGCCAACACTGGCCTGCGTCCACTATCCCCATCACAAAACAACATGTGTTTAGGAAGGTTTTGGTGATGTTGGGTATCTCTCTGACCCACAAAATGGTCATTCCCAATCCGGTCAAGTGTTCACCATGGGAAAGGACTGTGACATCTTGGAGGTCTACAGAATAGACCCTAGTCGCTATATCTTCGAACAATGCAGAGATCATTGCTCTTTATGAAGTGGTTCGTGAATGAATATGGATTGGATTCATAATTACGCATGTTAGAACAATTGTGGTTTGAAGTCTACCACAGATGAGCTTACGAGCGTTTAGGATAATGCTGCTTGTTTTGAACAAATAAGGCAAGGCCACATCAAAAGCGATAACACCAAGCATAATCAGCAACAACAGACTCTCCTCGATATCAAAGTGAACTAGATTCAATCTGAGGATAGTGAGGCAGACTTGTTTACTAAGTCATTGCCTAACTTTCGAGAAACATGTGGCAAGAATTAGCTTGCGGAAATTATCTGAACTCCTATGACCGTAGTCATCAGGGGGAGGCACAGACATCGGGGGGAGATGTCTACATGTTCACCTCGAAACGTGAAGGGTGTGTTGTGCTCTTTTTCCCCTTCGACCGAGGTTATTTTTGTCCCACTGGGTTTTTGTTACTCGGCAAGGTTTTTAACGAGGCAAAGAGAGAAGCACCGCGTTTGGACAACACAAGGGGGAGTGCTTAAGGATATCTCTATTTTGTGTTTAATCCAAACTCTAGGTTACTTGACCTAGTGGTAATATGGTTCAATTAGAAGAATCTAGAGATTCTCTTTCCTTGTATGATTCTAACTCTATGCATTGTAATCTTCTATATAAAGAGGCCCCTATTATCAATGAGAATACACAACAAATTCCTCTCAATTCTAGTTTCCCTAAAACACATATCAACTAATTAGTTATTTATCTTTATCAAAATGGATTCCTAACCATATGAGTGACATACCAAAGCCCATTAGGTGTCTAGGTAGATAATTTATATATTTCCCATTTATTGTAATAAGTTTAATCAGTTTGTTATTTACTTAATGTAGATGGTTCAAATAATATTTTACACAATTGATCTAACAAATGTAGATTAAAAAAAAAAAATTGATCTAACAATAGAAAGTAAAAAATTGTAGAAGATTGAAAAATTGGGGAAACGTCTCATTTGGATTGGTAGATCTCCAAAGTGATCTTGACCAGCTCTCCATGCTGAGCCACATGAAGGTCAGACTCAGGAACAGAGTTGAGAAAGAACAAGACTGCAGCTTTGGTTGCCCAATGACGAGTGTTCCAGATAACACTACTAAAAAGAATTGCAATTGCTTCGAAAATTTGCGATGGAAAATTTTTCCGTCGCAAAAGGTCAGCTTTCGTGACGGCGTATGCTACGCCTATTTTGCCGTAGTATATTTTGGAGTTTCTGCGACGGATATAATGTTCCCGTCGTATAATTAAAACCAATTGCAACACTTTAGCCCTACCGTCGCGTGAATTATTAGGAAAAAAGAGAAGAAAACTAGATGGAGTCTGGACGAGTGGCCACACTCTCTTCGATCTTCTTCTCCTCCTCTCTCTCTGCTCTTTTTCGTCTCCTCTTCGATGACCACCCTGAACATAACCACCTCTCTTATTTCCTTACTCAATCTCTCTATAGATATGGTGGTCGTGGAATCACTGGGATGGCTGACGGAATCGACTATAATGCCCAAGAAGCACCGCGCCATCGACGGCATCGGCATCATCATCACCGCCGCCGTCACTCTTTCTCCGGATCTGAAATCTAAGCCTCCGAGTAGTACCGAATCATTGAATCGGTGCTCTGCAAGCAATTCCGAATTTCAAAGGTAATTATTGATTTTATGCTGCACAATGAAATTGATGCGCGAGTGTCTTTGATTTTAGCTCTAATTTAATTTTCAACTATTCTCTCTGTGATTCTATTCCTCTTTCTCGATTCTAGGTTTTTGAGGTTGGTAAACTTTCAGAGGCTGAAGCGCGAAGCTTGGAAGAGCTTCGGGATTAAACCCTAGGTCGATTTAGTAAGCATTCTCTTTCAGATTTCATGTGGAAGCTGTTAGGTTTCTGTATTTTGTGGGCATTTTGGTCGTTGATTGGTTCAATTTCACGATTACTGTTTTCATTTCGATTTTTGATATTGAGCAATTTTGGTACTTTATACAAATGAATGAATGGTGCTTCAGAAATTGATGAGTATTTGATTTTAATCCTTGAGAGTGAAATTTCAGATTGCATTTTCAACAATGTTGCTATGGATGAGCGGTTTAAGGAGGAAAGTGAATATTGTAAGTGTCATTTCCACCCCTAATAAAAGCAGCGCCTTCTTCGTCTCTCCACCCCTAATAGCAAAATATCATCCTCTACCTCGACTCTTAGAGCTGCCGCGTTCTCCATCAGGTGCCGATTCCATTTATTTTTCTATTTCGATTTCTCTCTTTGTATTCACGATTCTGTTTATTATGATCCAAAAATCGTTCTGTTATATTATCTGTTCTAAATTTTGCTGTGGATCTGTTATATTTTGTTTGGTTTCTGTTTGATTCGTGACCTCATTTGTGGATTTGTGTTATTTCATATCACTATTGTGAATATGCATAGCTTGATTATCAGTATTCCCCAAATCTATACTATTTGTTAGCTTTTTAGGTTAGATTTGAGGCGGATTACGGGGTACGCTTTCTTATCTACTTCTACCTTAGATCTTAATAATCTAGTATTTGATTATTAAGATGCTACCATTAGCAGACTATATAAAAGCTTTTGTAAGCCCAGTATTTGAAATTCCTAGTTAAACTTGGTTCTCAGTTTTGTTGTGTTTTTTCTTTCTTTCTTTTTGTAGTTTGGATCTCTTCTATCCATTTATGGTAGTTTCTGGTATAACAAAACAAGAAGAATGGGTTTAGGTGTTCATTAAGTGGGGTCAGATGCAGAGAATGGAACATACGTTCTCCTTGAACATGAGGAAAATGGCTTAAGTAACCAATACGAAAACTATGTTCTCCCAGTAGCAGTCAAATGCAGTTATGTCTTTCAAGCTATATTCCAGGTCTTGGTTTTTTTCTTCTTCCTTTTTTTCCCCCAATAATTAGTCAATGCATTAGCTCTGATGCTAATAAGTTCATTGTAGCTCTCTTCTTGCAAAATTGTCTTAGTTATGAACCGGAGAAGCTATTGAGCATGTTACCATATTCTCACTTGTTGGGTGCGTACAACCTAATTTTGTTGACACGATTCATATGATGGAAAATTGAATTCACAAAGGATGCAGCAAAATTGAATTGTTCCTTATGCCCTGAAAGATAACTCAAGTGCATTGGCCAAAAGTAGTAGTAATAATAATAATAATTTAAGTGCATAACATATGTAGAATGTCCAAATCATGGTCTGATTTCTCCTATCGGCCCTCAGTTTTGTCTTCTTCAGTTGTTATATACTTATAAGTGTCACTATTGATTGTGAATTAAAACTTTCATTGTTTCAGGTGGCTTTCTTCATGCATGCGATCAAAATCCTACATGCTTCTCTAGGAGGACTTATTGGAACTTGGCCTTTATTTTGTATCAATGCAGAAAGCACATATTGATCCTTTCACACAAGGTATTTGCAAGCCATCTGCAGCTTAAGGGGTTCCGCTCGGAGGGATGGGGTATGTTCTGATCAGAAGGTTCTTAGCTTTTTTTGGAATTTTATCTTCACTTAATTTAACAGGGGCCATCGGTGGATATGTATTGCAGAAGTGGCAGCATCTCAAGAGGTTTTAGAGGCGAGTTCAGGCAATGGCAAATCATTTCGGGTGCATGTGATGGTTCTCCTGACATGGCCAATCAATTCTCTGTAAAATTCAGCTCTTTATCTGTTTACTTTTTGCTTGTTCAAGACATAGCACATATCTGTTGATATTATCTGTCATCTTAACTGCCGTATTGAATTATTCATTGGTACATAATCATGTGTTTCTGGTTTTTTCTGCAATGCAACTTCACGGTGATAATTTATTATAGTATTATGTAGAACATGTTTTCTAATTTATTGCTTTTAATTATATCTTCAGTAATACCAAGCAGATTATTATTTGAGGTCCACAGCTAAGATACAGAAGCTCTACCAAGTGAAAACCAAGTTTTTCTTTTCTTTTCTATGCCTGTAGTTTACTTTGTATGCTGTGGTGAATTGGGACCTAAGTTACTTTGTATGCAAGCTTTTGAAGTCAATCTCAGTGTTGAAGGCTTTTGAAATCAGGTTAATAAATTCCCCTTAATTATCGAAGTACATAGAAATCTCTCTTGAAGAAGAAAAAAAAAAAACTAGTTTTCTTCTGACGTTGTTGGCGTATATATGACCTTCTATCATTGCTTCTTCTTACTCTCTGCCTTTTCTCATCTGAGTATTACTTGCTTTTCTGGGTTCGTGCTTATTTGTGGTTTCATGTTGATAAAGAGGTACAAACCAAGACCCATGAGGGCTGAAAGAGGCAATGAGTTGCATAATGGGAAGTTGATTGTGCAGAATTGGGGATTTCGGAGTTGGCCTGATGGGATTCAGTCAATGGCTATCCCACTAAGGTGAATGGCTATCTCGCTATTTCCTTTATCAATAATGTTAGGGTTGATTGATTTTGTATACAGTTTGTAATTTGATGTTTCAACAGTCTGCTGTGGGGTTGCTTATAAATTTAAGGCATAGACACCTGCCCAAGCTATGACCTATATATGTGACTTGAAGTTATTTTGGGTTGTCTTCAGTCTTCATCCACAGTGTGAGCCGTCAGAAGGATGTGACAGGTATGGTTACTTAAGAAAACAGCATTCAACAAGTATAGCTATGATATCATATATTTGTAGACATATTAGAAATATTAGTTCATAAGAATTGTTGCTTCAATGTATTTCCCGACTAGTGTTCTAGGACTATTATCAAAGCATCATTCTTGATTCAACATGTAAAATACATTCTAACTCTGCCTTTGCCTTCTTCGTCCCCTGCTCCTTTCTAAGGTATAATGCTAATTGATTATTTTTCTTACCTAATCCAGCGATTGTGTTGCGTACTTGGATTTTACTTGGAATCTTATTCAATTAGTGGGGCACTCTACCTTCAATGTGAGTGATTGCCTGGTTTTAATACAATAATGTTCTTTTCTTTCCCTTTAGCAGTTTTTGTTATTTATTTATTTATTATCATCTTAAAGTAGTACTGTAGTAGTTATTCAATGCTTATTTGTTAGTTTTACAACTCTTCAAATTCTATTCCTGTGTTTTTGTTTTTCAGGACGAACAAAGAAGGCTCTCCTTTTATGCTGCAATGTTCCTTCCACTTAGGAAGACCATGTATAAAGATAGGAAAGCAATATGTTCCTGCCCTTGAAAAGCTTGGTACTTTGAGGTTGCTCCAGCAGGTGAGTTGATTTTGTACTTAACTGATTCAGAAATATCTCTTGTTTGCATAAATTCTGAATGGGTTTTAAATTCCTCCTTGTACATATTACAGGTGTCTCGGGTGTATCAGTCGATGAAGATTGAACATCTATCTCGGATGATCCCATTTTATGACTTTTCTGTTGTAGAGAAGATATATGTGGATGCTGTTAAACATAACTTCATAGCTATGAAAGTCGACCATATGAAGGGTGTTATGATGTTTGGTAACTTGGTAAGTTAAGGGTGCTATATCATCTTTTTTGTTATGATTTCATTAGATATGTTGACAATTTGAATCTAGAACTTTCATTAATTATTTGATGACTTGGTTTCTGGATATATATAAAAGCTGAGTGATCTATTTTATTGAACCTGGTATTCTAAATAATGTACCCTGGATAATTAAGGATTGCATGTTGGTAATTTTTTTTTCCCAAATGCATCTAGAAAACTGGCAAGGATTTTTTAATTATCAAAGTTGATATATACATATTATGCAGGAGGATTAGAATGGGGCTGCTCCAGCTAGAAGTGTTCTGGTGTGGATCCTAATATAAATTTGAAAGTATGCTTAGGCAGCAGCTGTGGTTGATAGTCTGGCCATCTTTTAGAAGTGAAGGTGCTGCAGTGCTGTTGTTTTGGCTTACTCTTGATTGCTGCTTGGTTATAGATGATGGGTTTCATATTGTAATTTGATATTTTTCGGTTCATAATAATTGCTATAGATGGTACTAGCTTTGGTGTGCAATTCACACCATTTTTTTTTTTTAAAATGAAATATTCTTTTGCGACGGCAAAGTATCCGTCGCAACCAATTCACCCCATTTTTTTTTTAAAAATGAAATATCTTTTTGCGACGGCAAAGTACCCGTCGCAAATAGTTTAGCCATTGCGACGGCAACAGTTTTCCGTCGCAAATACTTTTTGCAACGGCATTTTACCGTCGCAAATGGATTTTGTGACGCCACCTATTGCAACGCCAACATTTCCGTCGCAAAAGGCTCAATTTTCCGTCGCGAAAAGTTTTTTCCGTCGCAAAAGCCCAATTTGCCGTCGCAAAATAGGCGTCGCAAAAGCAATTTTTTTTAGTAGTGTAATGGAAGCGAGGATGATGTCGCTTTTGGGAAGCGCATAATTTAACCCTGAAAATATCGTTAGTAGTATAAGCAAGTAGGGATCGTTCTATCCGGGGATTGAGGGTACACTTGTAATTGTGAAACAAATAAAGAAAAGTATTATTTACAAAAATAAAATAAAGAATATAAATATATACAATTGTATAAACAAATAAAGAATTAAAATAATAAAGTATTATTTACAAAAATAAAATAAAGAATAGAAATATATACAAGTAACAAAATAAAAAGGGAGGGGGTTTAAGAATTATAGAATTGAAAATTAAGATAAATAAAATAAAGAAAATGTAAAAACATATATACAAGGGTGGATCGCAAGGAACAAAGATCAAAACCACATCCATATGTAAGAAATCCAATTACAATTCCTATAGTTGATTTTAAATGTCATGAGAGAGGAGTTGATCATGTGAAACATTCGAAAGCAAATGATTTCCCATATTTTACTTTTCAATGCTAATTAACCTAAGCGAAAGCACCTAAATTAATTCTATCAAACATGCAATCAAGCCCTAGAAAGCTAGTCAATCATGACATGTTCAACGCATTAGATATAGAGAAAGGCTATCAACTCAAGTGTACAACTTAGTATGGAAAAGTCCACCTAATTGCAATCCTCTTTAATTAAATTCAGTCTTTGCACAAAACCTTTACTACTTTGATTCAAGTTTACACAAAACGAAAAGTCGATTTCATGTTCTTAAACCTAGCACCAATTATATCAAAACCCTAAGTGTTTGCAACCACATAAGATTAAAATACAAAAGTTTTCTATCATGCAAATTTAATTAAACAAACCCACATAAGCAACATAAAAATCAACATATAGAAATCACAACTTTATTTCAAAACATATAAACGGGCTTTAAACTTTGCCCTTAACATTATTTTGTGAACTAGAATTCATAGTTTTACAAAATCAAACAAAGAAAACAAGAGAAAGGATATAATACACCTTGAAAGATGAATGATAAAGCCTTGAGACGAAGAACTTGAAGATCCTTGAAAGCAAGCAATCTTCTAGGGACGACACAAGGGTGGATGGCGGTTGGGAAATTGATGTATTGCATGGCTTCTCTTTCTCTTGGCTTGAAAATGAAGAACAAGAAAACTAGAGAATGGAAAAGAAATATGGAGAGGAAATGGAGAGACAAGGAGATGGAATGGATGAAGGAATGTGTTAACTAAGGAAAATGGAGAGGAAATGGTGAGACAAGAAGATGAAATGGATGAAGGAATTGGTGATTGAGAGTGAGAGGAGAAGGTGTTTAAATAGGGAGGAAAAAGAAGAGTGAAATGATGAGATGAAGAAAAATAATGAAAGTGGAGTATGAGAGTGGTTTGTAAAATATGTAAAAGATGAGGTAATGATGAAAGCAAAGCATGAAGGTGAAGAAATGTGGAAGTGATGATGATCTTTTAGAGTAGAAAAAATGTATCCAAGGAAAAAGAAATGCTTTCTCCATGTGGGTGGGAAACATGAATATGTGGTGTTGAGCTGTTTTCAAGTCATTTTCTGCCCCTTTATTCCTTCAATTATTTCTCCCACAAGACTTCATTATATGCCTTCGACTTCTTCATATGAAATTATCCACCATGAGTGTAGATTACTGTGGTAAAATTTCAGAATTTCTTGCCATGTGGTTGGGCCGGAAATGCTGCTGGACCTCTTACAGGTCCAGTTTTCCGGTTTTTCTTCTGTAGAGAATTGGGCTGATTGTTTGAAGGCCTTCCACTCATATTTTTCTCTGGAACTCTTCATAAGAAATGATCCTTTGGGTGTCTAGAATGGATCTGGAAGGTTTCAGCTCATTTGAAGTTCATTTGGTCAGGCGGCCGCTCCTTCTTCTTTGCTTGGCTTGGTTTCTCCTAACCGGAGTAGGAATATGTGTAAAATTGATCTTTTAGTACATTTCCATTTTTCTACTCCAATGTGTCGCAAGCTCCTCTTTCCATTTATGAGTTCATTTCCATATTTTAGCTCGGAGGTCCTGAAAATAGAAACTAATAAGAAAAGTAGAAACTTTCCTAAACTGAAAAATAGAAACTACCGAAAATGGAAACTTACTAAAAATGATAAATAGAAACTATAAAAATAGAAACTTTCTACAAATAGGAACTTTCCCAATCAAAGAATGAAAACTTTCCTAAACAGGGTTTTAATAAGGAAATAACGCAAGAAATGTAGGGAAAAGCAAGTAAAACGTCGCATTAAAATGCTCCTATCAGAGGACGAGAGCAGAGACCAAAAGGAAGAAGACTAAGAAGAGGGCGTTGCGCCGTTGTGGACCGTAATGAGAATGAAGACAGAGACAGAGAGACCTAAAACAAAGATGGGTATGAGACTGTAGAGGCAAGGGTGAAGAGATGATTTTACTCGTTCAGATTTGAAACAATTAGATGATTTACTTCAACAGTAGTGTAATTGCCATTAGTAATGTAGAATTAATCTGCATGTAGTTCTACTTATAAGCTTTTTCTTTGACACACAGTATTAATAGGCAGTCTCCAGTCTCAATTAATATCTCACCAACTCTGATTTCAAACCTCATATTATGCATCAACCAATCAATTAATGGTGAAACAACCTTAATAGTTTTCTTCAAAATTATTATATATAACTATATATAGTCTTGTAGGTTGTAATGTCTTCTGCAAAATATGCACCATATATAAGAGAAGCAAGCAGACTTTGACCAAAGCCATTTGCTTTTACCAACTACCATCTGCACACAAAGTCTGAAGAAAAATACCTTTCATCCTCACCAAGAATTGAGTGCTCCTTCCTTCCCTGCTAGCTTGTTTTATTTTCATCCATCAGGGAGATAATGGTGAAGACCAGGGGCGGATTCAGAAATTTTTTTCAAGTAAGGCAAGTCAATGGCAGGAGGGGAAGGGAGGAAAATTATAGAGAAGCTGCAGATTTTGGAGGCAATTGTGAAGATTTTGCCTTGGTTTTGTCCTGTTTTTGCCTTGATTTTGCCTAATTTATGTTATTTTCTTTCCCAATTCACCTTGTTTTGCCCTATTTTTGTCATTTTCACATCCCTTGCCTACACCAAATCAATGTAAAATCAAAAATCCAGTCTAGGCAAATGCCCAAGCTGGGCTCTATGTGGATCCGCCCCTGGTGAAGACCAAACCAACCAGTTGGACTGAGAGCTTGCATGTGCCAAAGTCAACACTCTTTGCTTTTAATTTTAGAAATTCCTATTTTTCTTTCCTCTTTTCCTATTTAAACTCTTCTGTGTATTCCATTCCCTCATTATTTTCCCTTAGACTCTATCTGTACCATTTCCACCATCCTTTTAGTACTCCCTCCTATCATCGAGTAGCCTGCTAGTTTTGATAATCCCTTTTTTTTTTTTTTGATAAAAGCTAGTTTTGATAATCCCTTCTCTACTGTCTGTTTTGCTTTGCTTTTGATTTCAAGGCTTCTATCTTCTTGACCAATCTCTGTTAAATATGGTAATGTATTTCTGTATATTCAAGCACACTTACAACTGAATTACAAACCTGCTCTTATAGAGCTCCTACAAGATTATAATATCAGCATTGTAGCTTGAAAGTTCATATTTACATTCTGTCAAGATGAGTGTGATCCAGCTGATGTGAGGCTGGAAAGGTTAGTGGCTACAGCTCACTTAACACTCCCCCTCAAGTTGGGGAATAGATGTCTCGCATACCCAACTTGTCTAGTGAGCTGTGGAACACTTTTCCAGAAACTGCTTTGGTCAGGATATCTGCAAGTTGATCTTCAGTACGCACATGTGGCATGTTAATGGTTTCTGACTCCAACTTCTCTTTGATAAAATGTCGATCCACTTCAACATGTTTTGTTCTATCATGTTGAACTGGATTGTGTGCTATATCAATGGCTGCTTTATTGTCACAATACAAATTCATAGCATGCTTGGGTTTGAACCCTAAGTCTTTCATCAAATGACGAAGCCATAGCATTTCGCATACTCCATGAGCCATTCCTCTGTACTCAGCTTCTGCACTGGATCTAGCAACCACTTTTTGCTTCTTGCTTCTCCACGTGACCAAGTTACCTCCCACAAAAGTAAAGTAACCTGAAGTAGACCTTCTATCAGTGATAGAACCAGCCCAATCTGCATCTGTGTATCCAGCTATGTCTGTGTGGTTATTCTTGGAAAACATGATCCCTTTACCGGGATTTGTTTTCAAATACCTCAGAATTCTATGTACCGCATGCATGTGATCTTCACTTGGTGCATGCATGAATTGACTTACAACGCTTACAGCATATGCAATATCAAGTCGTGTATGTGAGAGATAAATGAGCTTGCCTACTAACCTTTGATATCTCTCTTTGTTAGTAGGCACTTGGTCTGGATATTCTGCTAATTTGTGATTTTGCTCCATCGGTGTATCTGCTGGTTGACATGCTAGTAAACCAGTCTCTATGAGTAAGTCAACCACATATTTCCTTTGAGATAGGGAAATGCCTTCTTTTGATCTAGCCACCTCAATGCCCAAGAAGTATTTCAATCCTCCAAGATCTTTCATCTCAAAAACAGATGATAGATGTGCTTCTAGTTTCTTGACTTCTTCTGGGTCATTACCTGTCACAATCATATCATCAACATAAATGATAAGTGCAGTAAGTTTATCTTTTCTGTGTTTCAGAAACAGTGTATGGTCAGAGTTGCTTTGTTTATAACCAAATTGTTTCATAGATTGGCTGAATCTCCCAAACCATGCCCTGGGGGTCTGTTTTAGTCCATAAAGGGATTTTTTCAACTTGCACACCATTCCTGCTTGTGAAGGTAGAGAATAGCCAGGAGGTAGATCCATGTAGACTTCTTCCTTCAAGTCTCCATGTAGGAAGGCATTTTTTACATCAAATTGCTTCAGAGGTCAGTCAAGGTTAGCCGCTAATGACAGTAGTACTCGAACAATATTCATCTTGGCCACCGGGGCAAAAGTCTCTTGATAGTCAATACCATATGTCTGAGTATACCCTTTAGCAACCAACCTGGCTTTATATCTATCCAATGTACCATCAGCTGCGTACTTCAAAGTATAGATCCATCTGCACCCTACTATTCTTTTCCCTGCTGGTTTTGGCACTAGTTCCCATGTTTGACTCTTTTGCAAGGCTTCCATTTCCTCTTCCATAGCTTTAGTCCACTTACGATCTGCTAGAGCATCCTGTACTTTATTTGGAATGATAATAGCAGATAAATGAAATACAAAGGATGCATATGACTTGGATAACCTATGGGATGACATGTAATTGCTTATGGGATATTTGGCCTTGGCTTTAGGATCTGGTTCATATTGAACCTTTGGTTGACCTCTATTTTTTCGAAATGGCAATTTATGACTTGGTTCCGTTTCAGTGTTAGGCTCAGAATTTATATTATCATGAAATTCAAACACAGGGTTATTAATTACCTCTGGATCATCCTCAGGGAGCATTGGTGTTGATGGGATAGTAGAAGGGGAAGAAATCTTTCTTACTGGTGATTCTGGAGTTGGCAGCTGATTTCCATTTTCAACGATTCTAGAGTTTGCTTCTGATGTCGGTAACTGGTTGCTCCTTTCAGTATTTCCATGTTCTTGGATGTCCATGGGTTCCAAGGGTGGACACAAGCAATCCCTCGAAGACTGCTCTTCCTTAATATCATTCTCCCCCTGAAGAGTAGTCTTCGGGGAAAAATGTAGATCATGTTCATGGAATGTAACATCCATGGAAACATAGGTACGTTTAGTGGTTGGACTATAACACCGATATCCCTTTTGAGTGGAAGCATAGCCAATAAAGATACACTTTTCAGCACAAGCATCCAACTTGGTCCTCTGGTTTCGATGGATATGTACATAAGCTACACAACCAAAAATCTTTGGATCAAGGGCATGGGTAGGTGGTAAAGGTAAATGACTGGCAAGAGCTTGAATTGGTGTTTGTGGTGGTGGACTGGTTTCCTTAGATGTAGACTGAAGGGCTTAAGTAGGAAGTCTATTTATGAGGTAAACAGTAGTTAGGATGGCATCCCCCCAAAACGATTCTGGCATATGAGCTCCGATCAACATGGAGCGAGCAACTTCAAGAATGTGGCGGTTTTTTCTTTCCGCCACACCATTTTGTTGAGGAGTTTGTGGACATGTGGTCTGATGAATGATGCCATGGGTAGCTAGATACTGGTGAAAGAGATGGTTCACATATTCTCCACCATTATCTGAACGAAGGACTTTAATAGGTGTTTGGAACTGAGTTCAGATCATGGCATGAAAAGTCTGAAAAACTGGGAAAACATCACTTTTATTTTTCAGCAAGTAGATCCAACTCATTCGGGTGCAATCATCGACAAATAAAACAAACCATTTCACTCCAGAGGGCGTTGGTGGACAAGGTCCCCAGACATCAGAGTGAACAAGATCAAAAGGGGCAATACTTTTTGTTGAGCTCAATGGATAGCTGACACGGTGACTCTTGCCTAAAATGCAAGTGTTGCATTTAAAGGCGGATGGTTTATTATGTTGAAACAATAAAGGGAAGAGAGTTTGAAGATAACCGAATGATGGATGTCCCAATCTCTTATGCCATAACCATATCTGTTCTTCATTTGTGGAAGTTCCTTTTGAATCTGATGCACTTCACTTACACGATGATTGCCAGCAGTGGTCATCTCCATATAGTATAATCCCCCCTTCTCAATACCCCGCCCAATGATTTCCCCTGTTAGGATGTCCTGAAATATACAACACCACGGGTAAAGAATTACACAACAATAAAATTGTTTTGTTATCTGTTTGACAGACAAGAGATTATGAGATAGGGAAGGAACAAGTAACACTGTATCAAGGGTAATGGAGTCTGTAAGAGTGACAGACCCAGCACCTGTAATTGGATAGGAATCGCCATTGGCATTAGTTACGCCAGACCGGTGAACTGAAGTTAAATGTTGAATATTGCTAGAGTTATTAGTCATATGGTCCGTTGCACCTGAATCTATTATCCACATATCCTTCCAATTAAAGTCAGAGTGACTCGATAGCAGAGAGTAAGGTTTACCTGAAGTGGTCATGAAGGTAAAAGTGGAGTTACCAGAGTGATTCATGAGAACTGAAAAAGGTGCTTTCCTGGGTGATGTAGATGAAGAAGGCTGGAAGTTACGAACATGCGGCAGTCTGTATCGAGCAGCCATGGATCAGTACTGACTAAGTAAAGAGAAGAGAAATCGGATCCTTGGGTGTTGCCTATCGCGCAACCTTTCAGTAACTCCTTTTAATGTAGCCAGGTAGTAGAGGAACGATTTTGGCGGAGCTCAGCTCACTTGTTTAGCAGGGGACGAGACCCTTTGCTAGCACTTCTCGTATCAAATCAACCTAGACACCACATTAATTGGATAGACCTATGTGGTTGAGCGAGTAAGCTCGACGTTACAAGGATAAAATTTCTAATTTTTTTTTTTTTTAATGTGAAGAGGAAGACAAGAAATGTGGGTTTCTTCTTGGATTCTCCTCTGCGAGATGTTCCTATGCAAGATTCTCTCTCTCTCTCTTTTGTTTTGTTTTTTTTTTTTTTGGTTGTCAAAAACTTTCTTCACGTGGTCATCATCATCATGCCTTCAACTTTTTTTTTTTTTTTTGTCTGTAGCAGGCTTGCAATAAAAGGTGGGGCTTTTGGTGACTAATGTCTGCCAAAAGGTGTGGCTTTAAAGAAAAAAAAAACGGTAAAGGGTATTAAAGAAAAAAAAATGGTATTAAAAAAAGGTGATAGGTGCCAGCACAAAGCATGTCCCCTTTTTTTTTTTTTTTTTCCTTTTTGGAGAAAGCTTCTCTTTTTTTTTTCTTTGCTTTTCTTTTCTTTTCTCCGGACCTTGCACGCCTCCTTCTTTTTCGAGAAATCTTCTCCTTTTTTTTTTTCCTTTGCTTTTCTTTTCTTTTCTTTTCTTCCTTTGAAACTCACTCCTCTCTTCTTTCTTCTCCTGCTTTTGCCGAGACCAGCCCTTGTCTCTCCCTCCTTTCTTTTCTTCTTTCTTCTGTCAGCTGAAACTGAAGTGGAAGTGCAGATCGGAGAATGGAGTGGAAGGCGCGGTTCGATCGGAGATGTTGCAGATCGGGCTTCGTTGGTGGGAATGGAGGTGGTGCAGTACGTCCTGGGTCGAAGGAGGATCCGAGCGGCGGAGAGGGTAGAAGTTGACCGGACTGGAATCGGAAGGTACTTCGACTTGGTTAATTCTTATTCGAGCTTCGATCGAGTTCGCTGAGGATTCGCCTCTCTGCACGGAACCAATTCCCAGGTGGTCGATTCAAGAAACTGGTGAGTACTTGCTTTCGGCTTTTGAAGCTATGGAGGTCGATAATTGCAGGATTGAGAACTCGGATTCCGAAGAGGTATGGTCAGAAAGGTGAGTTTTTGGTACTGGTATTTTTGTTGGGTAAAGCTTCTGCTCAATTGGTATGGATATATTTTCTGGGTAAAAAGATGAAGAACAGAATTGGTTCTTGGTATTTTTGTGAGCTTCTGTTCAATCTTTGAGCAAAAAACTTGGTTATGGGTAATGGGTAAGATGAAGAAACAAGGTTCTTCTTTTGATATTTTTGGCAGCGGAGTATGGGTATGGGTAATCTAGATTTCTAGAGGTGGGTATCAGTCTCAAGAGCAAAACTGCTCTGATACCATGTTAAATATGGTAATGTATTTCTGTATATTCAAGCACACTTACAACTGAATTACAAACCTGCTCTTATAGAGCTCCTACAAGATTATAATATCAGCATTGTAGCTGGAAAGTTCATATTTACATCCTGTCAAGATGAGTGTGATCCAGCTGATGTGAGACTGGAAAGGTTAGTGGCTACAGCTCACTTAACAATCTCCACCATTTTTCTTTTTTGCCTTATTGTCATCTTGCTACCACACCGTCAAGTGTTTATCTTAATACTTCTCGATTGCCATAAATTTTTCTCTGTCTTTAGCATTCCATCTAAAAAAATTGCTCATTTTCAGGAGAGTTCATTAAGCTAGGATCACAAGTCAGTGAAAACAGTTCCAGTTAGATGACGGGTGAATGGACAGTATAGACCATATGTGATGAGCAGAGTTCTGTAGAGTACCGACCATGAGCTAGCTACATACTGGGAGCGATAGATACGGGATATCTCTTCACTCTTAAGGCGCCTAACATGCATAACTTATTCACCTTTGTTGAGAAAGCAATTAGATTTCACAGGTCAAATCTGTACTGTAGAGTAGAGAAATATAAAGAAGCTGCACAAATAAACAGATTTGGGTCGGGATTCCTCCATATATGTGGTCTGAGATGCTGTGTTATATATAGAAAGCAGCTGGAACGTCAAATATATCAGGTGCAGGAGTGCATACAGTGCTGGATTCAAGGTTTAGTTTTGTCACAAAGATTATATGGGTTATAATTTGTAATGTGTCTTATAATGCTAGCTGCTACGGCTAATTTCTCTGTAAAACTATGACCCATATTGGCCATATATATATATATATATATATATATATATATATTAAGCCACTAACTAGAGCGTAATTGTCCTCATTTTTGAAATGAAAGCGTGCTTTGAGAATTAATGACCATCCCATATATGTGTAGTACATTATTCATTATTTCCTATATAGAATATGCCTATTTTTCCTCTCTGGTTTCCTCCAACATCCACTGTAATTGCAATTAGTACTAACTGTACTATATCATCAGTACTTTGCATAACCTCATGTTTGAACAGCAATTTCCAGCAAACAAAGAATCAAATAGGCAAGGCATCCAGTCCCAAAATGAATAACTCTGCTTTCAAAACTCAAATTATGTATCATCAATCAATTATGGTAACACAACTGTTAAGCTTCTAATATGTCAAGGATTATTTCATAGCCTGTAAATGTTTCTGTACCATATAAACCACCTTCACACAAAGATTGTGAAGATAAATACCCTCTAATTCACACCAATCAATTCTTGGTCCATCACTGCTACGTTGTTTTAATTTCTTCATCAGAGAAGTAGGGACGAAGACTAACCAATCCAGTACACTTTGTGAACACCAACTACCCATTTGGACAGAGCAGCAGAGCTTGCATGTGCCATAGTTTTGACTGAAAATTTTCCCAACTTTGCTTTGAATTTCAAAAAACCCCTCTTTTTCATCTCAAGCCTTCTTCTATATATACCATGAACTTTCTAGATCTGATATGTTCCCCATTGTGCCACCAATTCAACACCACCTTTGTTTCCCCATCCGCATATAACCTTTGCTTGCTTTTGCCTTATAATGTTGCCACCGTATCCATCCAAGTATCCGGTATCTCCTCCCCCACCGGAAACTATTCTCCATGTTCAGCTTGCAACATTTTCTTCTCATCTTTGCAAACTCTGCTCCGTCTTGAGAAATCCTGATTTTCATATGTAAATTAAGCTAGGGTCACAAGTTAGAAAAATCCGATGGAGTGTCACAGGTGAAGGCCATTTAGAGAAGGAGAAGTGAGAAGCAAGTTGGAAGTTTGATCAAGTTGACCGGATAATGTCTGCTCAGGCTCACCTCAATCCTATTCCGGCGGTCAATATAGCCTTGCTACTGTTTGTGGTTGGGCTGAGCATGTGTACTTCATTTTTAGCTGAGCCTTGTCCACACTCCACAGAGCCATCAACACAATTTTGGGGATGGTTTTCCAGATCCAGCTAAATCCAGAGGTTCCCAGCTACACAACTAAATAAAAGGTTTATTATTTAAAGAATCTTTACCTTTCAGACCAGAAATCACAAATCTGCCGCCAAACAAGTTTATTAAACAAATCAAGCTTTGCTTCCTATTTCTTGTTCACACACTACACAATTTGTTCTTCTTTCGGTGTTGTAATATTGGGGATCTGAATGTTATTTGGTTATTTGGCCATAAGTTGGTCACTAGATGCAAGTGCCAACAGTCCCAACGTTAGAGAAGGAAAAAAAAAAAACTGCTGAAATGAAGAAAAACGAAGACAAGGATGAGGAGTTCGGTCCTTGTTCATTACATTTGAATTTAAACTACGAAACCTTAGCGTTCTTATCAAAACAGAAGATTTTGGAGCTTGATTTGGCTTATATGCCTCTTACGACAACTATGTGGAGTTGCTGCAATGCAAGGTGCTCATAGAGAATATACGAGATAGATTAATCAACTGATTCAAAGCGTTTGGTTCCTTCAATAGTAGTTCAAAGGTATACAATTTGCAAATATGAAAATTGGAATTATATTTCAAACGTTGTTCGGAACATAACAAATAAAATCAACCCCGACATAAAAAACAGGGGGTCTCGAAACTCCTAAACTAAAACTTGAAAAAGGCCTCCAAAGTTAATAATTTTGGGAAGACCAAACCAAAATACTAAATGCAATCAATTTTTTAAGATCAGCCCTATATACTTCTTATGTATAGGGTTAAATCCCACCAAGAACCAACAGACACTAGGCAGCTCTTGGGGCGGTAACAAAACGAACATCGCCAGCCTCCGACAGGGCTGCCACAAATGGCCGCAGGTTCACTTGTTCGGTGCCATTTCCAGACTCTGCAGCACCAATGCAATTCTTGTAGTCCAAAGACTCGTCATCATAAATGTCCCACCATTTCTTCACCAACATCTTGATGTCTTCTCGCTCCATGTTCTCCCCTTCTCCATTGTACCTCCATGGCTTAGAACCCTAATCACAATAAAAACGACCATTAATTCATTGTTACAAAATCAATCAAATTGGTGATCATAATGTACTTGGTGGATGGTATACTCACATTAGCACAATAGTGGACAACTTTAACCTCCTCTAGCTTAATGTTTTCAGGGTGGCGCCAGAGCATAGCCAACACAAGGTTGTAGTTTGAAGGGATAGGCACGTACTTGTCCCTAAAGAACACATTTAAGAAATCCTGCGAAGTTCCAAAATGGTAAATTTACTGTCAGATTAAAACCCAATTGAGCAATAAATAACCAAAAATTTACTGTAATGACATTTATTTACCTGCTCAGCAAACGAAGTCGGAGTAGAAGTCTTGAGGGTGCTCATGAGATCATGGTAAGTAGACAAGTTTGGCTCATAGACAAACATGCCAGCATTGAAGTATAGAGGAGGCTTGGGACCCAAGCTGTTGTCCCAATGTACCCTGTCCGGGCACTGCTGGCAGTACCCAATCTTGAACTGGGGACTGTCCCTCCAATTCGACTCACAAAAGCAATCCATCACAGCGTAAAAGTAGTTGTCAGGGTAGTCAAACAGGTGGTCAATGTTCTGAAAGACTTGGATATCTCCATCCAAGTAGATCATCTTGCTATACTCCACAAACTGCAACAGAAATAACGATCACATAAGAAAACATCAAAACCATAACAATCAAAGGAACGGACACGTGTCAATAACCCATTAAAGGATACAAAGGAAAAAAAAACTTTACCTCCCAAATTCGAAGCTTGGAGTAGTTGATGACGTAGTACGCCATGGCGTACTGGGTCTGGTTCTCAGGAGGGTGAACAGGCTCAATCTCTCGGACTATGCAGCCCTGGGACACTAGGATCTGACGGTGCTCTTCAGGCACATCAGGCAAGATGGCCACAACTAGTGGGTACTTGCTCTTCACCTTCCTTAAACCCTTGGCCAGACCAACCACACCTTTGACGTAGTCGCCGTTCCCGGCCAAGAACGTCACATAGGCCCGGCTCGGGGCAGGGGCGGCCTTGGTGGAGAGGATAGTGGTGGTAGCGGCGGTGGTGATATCATGAGGAGCCATGATGAGTGTTTGTTTGGGATGGAAGAAAAGGATTGGTGTTAAGAATAGAGATCAGCGAGTGTTTACAAGAGGGAGTGGTGTATGCTTTGAGAAGGCTTGTATGCAATGTTTTGGATGATGAAGTTGGTGTTGGGGTTGGGGGGTTTATATAGAATTGGGGTGCGTAATAAAATAAGGAAAATGGGGTCGGGTTGGTTTTGATTATGAAAAAGAAATGGTAGGTTTAGGGTAAATCCCGTAAATCATTAACTAGTACGTGTGGGTCTTGGAGGAAAGTAATACGTGGATGGGTCTGAGGAGACTGATGAGTCTCATTTTCCCACTGATCAATGGTGATTAGAAGCATATCTAATTCTGTCATTTAAGTCAAATTGATTTCGATTTCGATTTTAATTGGACAATTATAGAAAGGATTGTTGGTTTGGATATTTCAATAAACTGGATTATCCTCCAAGCCCACCATGCTTTTTGATAGGACTATAATATCCTTGTGATCTTCTCATAATATCGACTTCAAATCACCCTTGATCTTCTGAGGGTTAACATGTAAAGTAGTAAATCCTTCATTTCCATATTAATATCATAAGTTAAAACCACCATAAATCAAAAGATTACTACAAGAAATCGTTCGTTAATTTTGGTATTATTGTTGAAATTTTAAAGATTAGTGAATCACTTATTTATAAATTTTAATGAAAATTAATTATGTCGCTTAAATAGTGATCTGGATCATAAATAAATATTTAGGTTCATATTTGATTTTAATTGGACAATCCAAACCAACAATCCTTTCTATAATTGTCCAATTAATATTCAGATCGCTTAAATAGTGATCTGGATCATAAATAAATATTTAGGTTCATAAGCAGTAGTTGAAATTAGGAGGCTAACTGAATTACGAGCTCATTCTTTTTTTCTTTTATTTTTAAACACATAAACCGTTCGAATTATTAAGATCAAAGGTAGAATTTAAACCAAAAGAGAAACAAACATCAAAAGTAAAATTAATAGGATTTACTTGCACAAGAGGATGATGAACACGCATGTAGTGGTTGAACCTAAGAATATCCGAAACTAAAAGGGCGAAGCGGTAATTACACAAAAAAATGTTAATCTACAGCCTCCCTCTAATAACCACCGACAAGAGGTGGCTCGATCTTCCTACCTGAGGCGAAAAAGACTGTACTAGCCTCTGATCCCCATACACGGAAAGTCCCATCTCAACGCCACGTACACAACTCCAGACACGTGGCTCCCTCCCAGTCCGCTAGATACCAAAGTGCGGGCACCGATGGCTTAAGCTCCACGGAATCAAACTAACTCCCCCAAAACCCGGTTCACTTTTTGGTCTATTCTAATCGAGTGGGACCCCTGCTCCCTCTTAGCTGTCAATCTACTGACTGGTGTGCGACCACGTGGCCGCATCTGGCTCAATGTAGTAGATTGTCGCCACTTGGCGTAACGGAGATGCCCCCAGAAGAACACCCCATGCATTCGAGGAACGGCGCTTTCTTTTTCGGTTTAGTTAGTTGGTTGGGCCGAAATAAGACGCGTTTAACTTTAATTACGGAGGTGGACGGCGTCGTATTAATTGTGTTTCTTAATATTGGATAAGTAACCCGACCGACCAGAGGTCTTAGTATTGGATAATGTGTTTCTTTGACTCTGGACTACTATGGTAGTAGGTATATTCCGTTTAATATTCTTGGAGAATCTTCTAATCCTTAAAAATTTGGTAGTATGATTCAACCGTCAAGATTCTTGGGATTTCTTTTTATTATTTCCATCATTTTGAGCCATTGATTGTGTCGATTCTTTTACGTAATTCCCTTAAAAGTTTTATTCATTTCCCGTACGAATTTTCCATCCATGGAGGATTTTTCCTTTCAGTAATTTTGGCTATCAAGAATGATCATCTCTAATTATGGAAAAAGAAGATGAACCGAGAGTTTGGGTAATTAATGTATGTGATTCTTGTGGAGGCAATCTACGATGTTTAGGGAAAGAATTGGAATTGGCACATCGATTATAATCTAAAATTAATTGGAACAAATTTTGGGGCCGGGTCATTAGCTAGGGTTTACGTGTTAACATACCTCGCCTCTTCGATCATATTTCCTGAAAAGGTAATGGACTAGTCTGTTAGGGCTTAATCCATACTAATACTTCAGTTTTCCATTTTGGATATCTGAAACCTGGAGAAATTTTTCTATGCTACAGCCAAACCAAGTGTCAATTACACGTGGTTTGACGCTTTAATTAGATTTCTCCATCTGTACAATCATTACACATCAGTCATTAATCGGCATCCACAAGTTTCTGCCGGTAGCATAAGAGGTTAGCAAAACTTCGCCGTTAGTATCATCAGTGGCTAGAAGAACAATAATTTATAATGATCTTGAAAATTTTTGTCAATAAGATCTTACATCTATAGTTTTCTTTTCTTCTTCCCATGTTCTTTAAGAGAACTTAAGTTCTCAAGTGAGAGAGCAAGAAGGAGAACCACAAACTGTAATTGAAATGTTCTGAATGAAAACAAGGATTCAAAGTAACAGGGAAGGAGTTTAGGTGGATTCTCCTCTTACATACCTTAAATCATGGTTAAGATTGGATTCTAATGCTTTGTTTTCTATTGTATATTCTAAAAGAGAAAGTTTGAGTGTACCCGGGACAAAATGGATGCTCAACATTAGGGTTTTTCCTTTGAATGAAAATTCCATTTTAACGCATAATGATGGTCCAATTTTAGTGCTCATTAGGGTTTACGTGATTGATTCACTTCTACCATTTCACAGATGTGATATATATTAATGCAATGGGTGGAAAATCTCACATCTTCCACTATAAAAAAATAACTTGAATCTTAATTAATTTCAGGTTTTACTAGTACTGGAGTTCTTTGTTCTTGGAGGGATATGTTCCAATTTGTTTGGTTTCAATGATTTCTTGTTTCAAGAGGGAAGGCTTGTCTTCATACCGTTCACCGCCGGGGGGGGGGGGGGGGGGGGGACACTGTATTTATAGCAAGTGCAAGTTTGTTCTTCTCCTATGAATGAAATTATCATCAAATTTGTTCTGGGAGAAACAATCGATTGATTGCAAGATTGATCTGTTGAGGAACCAATTAAAGATGTAATTCACATCACATATACATTAATACCCATAAAACCGTCCCAATAAAAACAAGGGACTCAAAAGTACCACTTCAAACTCCTAAACTACGTACTATACTCCCACCAAGACCAAAAGAAAACAAACCAACACGTACGTACTCTTATTTAGAACACTCTCCTATATATAGTTTTTCTATATAGGAAATAATTCTCGAGCAATTAGAATTCGGAGGCACTAAGCAGCGGATGGGGCGCTAATATAATCGAGATCACCAGTCTCCGTTAACAGCGCCGTCTGGAAGGGCTGTAGGTTCACTTGCCGAGTTCCATTTCTAGCCCGAGGAGCCACAGTGTTGTTGTAATCCAATGACTCATCGTTATAGATATCCCACCACCTCTTCACCAGCATCTTAATATCTTCCCTCTCCATGTTTTCCCCTTCTCCATTGTACCTCCATGGCTTGGAGCCCTAAACAAATAACAAATATTTAACAGTTCAGTAACTAGGATTTTCGATGAAAATAGTTGATCCTTAAGTAAATGATTAAAGTACCAATTAATACTCACATTAGCACAATAGTGGACAACCTTGACCTTATCCAATTGGATGTTTTCAGGGTGGCGCCAAAGCATGGCCAAAACAAGGTTGTAAACTGAAGGGATAGGCTTGTACTTATCCTTGAAGAAATTGTTCAAGAAATCCTGCAAATCAAACCAGCAGAATTTCACGTCGTTTTATGACCTAACTGGGTAGAAAAACAAATTAGCCTTCAAAAAAAGAAGTCATATATTCATTTTACCTGCTCAGCAAATAAAGTAGGAGTGCTGGTCTTGAGGGTACTGAGGAGTTCCTGGTAAGTAGACAAGCAAGGCTGATAGACAAACATGCCTGCATTAAAATATAGAGGTGGCCTGGGACCCAAGCTATTGTCCCACTGAACCTTATCAGGGCACTGCTGGCAGTACCCAATCTTGAACTGGGGACTGTCCCTCCAGTTGGGCTCACAGAAGCAATCCTTGACAGCATAGAAGTAGTTGTCTGGATAGTCGAACAGGTGGTCGATGTTCTCAAACACTTGGATATCTCCATCCAAATAGATCATCTTGCTATACTCCACAAACTATAACAAAAAATGAGGATTAAGATCAACATAAGTAAACGGGCAAAACCCTAATAATCAAAATAAATGGACACGTGTCAGGGACCTAATATGGTTCACGTACCTCCCAAATACGAAGCTTGGAGTAGTTGATGACGTAGTAGGCCATAGCATATTGGGTCTGGTTCTCAGGAGGGTGAACAGGCTCGATCTCTCGGACTATGCAGCCCTGAGAAACTAGGATCTGACGGTGTTCTTCAGGCACGTCGGGCAAGACAGCCACAACTAGGGGGTACTTGCTCTTGACCTTCCTTAAACCCTTGGCCAGCCCAACCACACCTTTAACGTAGTCACCGTTTCCGGCCAAGAAGGTCACATAGGCCCGGCTACGAGCAGTTGAAGACTTGACGGTGGAGACGGTGGTGGCAGCAGTGGTGATACGAGGAGCCATGATGGAAAAGTGAGGTTTTGTGAGAAAGGAAAATGAGGCTTTTGGAGATGAAAGGAACTGTTTAGAAAGAGTCCTGTGTCTGCTTAAAGCTTTTGAGTTTTGAAGGTTGATGGAGTAGGGTGGAGGGTGGGGGAGTATATATAGGATTTTGAGAAACAGCAATTTCCATTTTTGTTTTTAAAATTTATTTTGGGATTGGAAAATGGAGTTGGTCGCTTCATTACTGTTTGATATTGTAGATGTATACACGTCGCTTTGGAGAAAGTGTAGAAGTTGATGGGTGTATTAGCCTATTAGTTCATTTTCTGCCATTACAAAGATGTGTGTTATTTAATTCTAATTAAATAAATGCTTTTTGATTCATTCTTATAGTTTACCTTTCGAGTTATGGATAGCAAATTAACAGATTAATGATTCATCACCGGATTTGGTGGTGGATCCGGTAAATTTTGACATTGGAGCTATTTACGGTCAATAAAATGTTCCTTTTGTATAGAAAAATGCAGGGTCACATGGTCGTAAAACGTTTGTTAGATCCACCACCACCGACTAAAGCATGAAAGCAAACATGACTGACCTCTAATCTCAGCACACGAAATGTCACTTCCTTTTGCCACGTTCACATATGCAAATACGTGGCAAGCTTATAGTTGCCTAAGTATCAAATGTGGGGCCTCTATCGATCACCTTGCTAACACGTCCGCACCGATAAAATTATAGCGAGATCAATTGTGTCACATACCACATTACATTAAACGCAATAATCAAATGCAATGTATTCGATCTTTGTAGGAAAAAGACCCTCAAAATGCACGTTTTCAGTAAATCAGAATTAAGTCTATATTAATTTCAATTCTATTTCACCTAAATACCGGATGCAGGCTCAATTAATCGTCATGTTAACACGTACAAGATTACAGTGAGAACGGTCATGTAACGTATCACATTACATTAAACATGACAATAAAATACAATGATGTTCGACCCTTGCAGCAAAAGCAGCTTGAAAATGCGTGTTTTATGTAGATCAGAGTTCTATTTCTATTTCATTTCTAAGTAAATATCAAATGTGGGGCCTCAATTGATCGCTTTGTTAACGCGTCCGCACCGACAAAATTACACTGAGAACGGTCGTTCCACGTATCACTTTATGTTAAATGTGACAATAAAAAGTAATGACTTCTGACCCTTGTAGCAAAAGTACCCTCAATATGCACGGTCTCCATAAATTAGTGTTACGTTTCTACTTCAAATGCATTACAGGTAAATAATAAATGTAAGGCCTTTATTGAGCGTCTTGTTAACACGTATGCAACGAGAATGATCGTGCCACGTATTACGTTATGTTAAACACGACAATCAAATGCAATAACTTTTGACCCTTGTAACAAAAGAACCCTCGAAATACACGTTCTCAATAAATTAGAGTTTTGTTTCTACTTCAAATTGATCCGTTAAAGCTCAAGATTACATATGGGGCCTTCATTAAGAGTCTTGTTAACACGTCTGCACCGACAGGATTATAGCGAGAATGGTCATATCACATATCACGTTATGTTAAATGTGACAGTCAAATACAATGACATTCGATCTATATAGCAAAAGAGCCCTCGAATTCCACGTTCTCAATAAATTAGAGTCATAGTTCCACTTCAAATTTATTTAAGATAAATATCAAATAAGAAACCTTCATTAAGCCTCGTTAACACGTATGCACCGATAAGATTACAACGACCACTGTTGTGCTACGTATCATTTACGTTAAACACAGCAATAAAATGCAGTGACCTTCGAGCTCTGTAACAGAGAAGTCGTCGGAATATACGTTCTCACTAAATCAGAGTAATGTTTCTATGTCTTTCGTATGTATACTCGTCTGAGCACGCTGGCACGCTTCAGTTTACTTTTGCATATGCTTATTGCAGTGGGCCCACTGACTCCATTACGTGTCCTGCTCCTGCACGGGGAGGGAACAAGTGGCAGCATCCAGTGTTCACCACTGCTTTCTGCCACCCGGCATAGATGGAGTTTCCTAGAAGTAATGCTAGATCGCTCTGTGTGTAAACCTTAATTTTCCGGTTTTGTTAGTTGGTCCAAAATGACGCGTTTAACTTTAATTCGGTGGGGACGTCATGGTATTAAATTTATGATAGCGGGTCTTATAGGATAAGCTAACCGACCAAATCTTAGTTAGTATTATGACTATTATCCAATATCCAATACTACATTTTTGGACCAAAGTAGTAAATATTTTAAGATAATCTTACAAATGGGTGACCTACCTTAGAGCAAGCCCACTGGTTTGCTCTTGACTGGGCATAGTCAAGAAAAACCTGACTATATGACCTTGAGATGGATTTTGCTCCTTCCACCGATGGTTTTTTGCCCGGGCAAAACCAACCCTTTCTTGACTACAGCCAAGAAATAAGTCACATCCATGACTATTTTCCTGACCGGTCAAGCCCAGATGCCAGCGGTTTCCAAGCCTGATCGTGGCTGACGTGAGGAGGAGCTCAGCAATGATCGTGGGCGACGTCATCACCAGACCCTCCACTGCGCCGCAAGGATTCACGTGGCTGGACGATTTGCTCTGCTGGGTTGCTTCGATCTCGGCCTAGGGAAGCTTCTGGGCGGTTTGACGCCACAGAGCGGCAGGACGAGGTGAGGCGACCTCGGGGGGGGGGGCCGGGTCCTTGGCCGGAGGACGGAGAAAAATCCTGGTCGGGTCGGACGAAAAACAACTGGTCTGGTGCAGCTGTGAGAGAGAGAACCGGAGGGGGGAAAACAGAAAAAATTAAAAATTTTCGTCCTTTGAAACAAAATAAATTTTTTTTTTTTTGCTATTTATAGAAAATTTTCAGATTTCAAAAATTCATAATAAATTCATACGAACTTCGAATATTGCGTTCCATGTATGCACGAGATCGTATCGACGATCTCTATAACTTTCATGAAGGAAGTTTTCCCAAATTATATATGTGTAAAAAGTCGATTTTCGAGACCCCCCTAAAATTATATAATAATGAACATTGTTGACCGGGCAAGAAAAACAACAGGTGTAAACTCATGTCCAGTGGCAGTGAATACTAACTTGACTGGTCGAATTCTTGACTTCTCGACTTTACCTTTTCTTGACTACGGGTGCACTTGCTCTTAGGGTTAAAAAAGTGACTAATGACTTTTGCACTTTGGGAATATTCCCTCATATATTCTTGGAGAATCTTCTATTCCTTAAATTCTGGACCAATCATCTATGATTCACTAGTCAAGATTGTTGGGATTTTTTTATTTTATTTTCCCTAATTTTGAGGTGTTAGGAGCCATTGATTTGTAGCTACTTTCTTTGTGTTTAAATCTTGGGATTTCTTTCCATTTTCTTAATTGTGACCTAAGTCCTAATCTTGAGGCTAAAGTAGTGTTTTTTGCTGTCGGCGAAATCAAATTCAAAAGGAATGTTCTATTCAAATCTCTCAATTTGTTATTTAGAACTTTCAAATAATTTTTTTCTATAAAACTTCCTATATTACCCTTACACTCACTCATACAAGATCCACCTCCACGTTCATCACTATCTTCATCTTCACACCATTGAAATCTTTCTTTTTTGGATGAAAGCACCTGGAAATGATGTCTTTCGAATTTCTAAACTCTTTTGGGATGAACCCACATCAAGCAAGTAAGCAACAAATAGAGGGAGGGAGGGAGAAAGGAAAAGACTTTTTTTTTTTGGTGTTTTTTTTTTTTTGTTGTTGCTGTTTTGATAGAAGGGTAAAAGAGAAATGAAATTTTAACAAAAATTATGTGAGGTTCAAATAGAAAATTAAGAGGCTATGAATAAAACCACTCAAATCAAAATAGAGGTATCTTTTTGTTCATAATTTATTCAAACTTGAGACCTCATCATCAACTATTGTGGAGTGATGAGGGTAACGGTTCTTGAACTTTTTGTTCACAGTTTATGTTAGTCAAGTTTGACATTGCTTCTTCCTTGGTTAGCAGTCATTTCATAGACCTTTAACTTTGCCTCAGAAATGGCAGTTAAATCTGGGGAATTGGTGATCTTGTTGGTTCAACTTGACAGATTGTATATATTTATGTCCCAATCCAATCCATTGTATCAAAGAAACCGTTAGTCATAGAGTTTACTTTTCAAAACAATGTATTGGACCTCTAGAGCCAATTTGCAGAGGGTACCTGGACTAAGCACTAAATATTCCAAGATAAGGTTTGGACATGTGGAACTAAATGCTTCAAGCTCTGAAGTAACATGGCTTGCTATTGACTAGCGAATTTGCATTGAGCCATTGATCAGTAAGCTAAGAGAACTTTAACATGGAACAAATTTATTTTTCTTGTATTATAGACTCGAGATGCAACAACATTACAAAAAGAAGGAACTTGATTTCCTCTTGATTGGATGGAAATTGATATACAAGGGAAATTACAAAAATCAAGGGAGGAAAGAGATCAGAGGACTAGCTTTGGAGAACAAGACTCTTGCCAAGAATGATGTCATCTGTTGAAAAATCTGCTGCTTTTTTCCTGAATGTCCCTCTGCCAAAGTCTAGGTTGTAGGAGTCTGCAAGACCTTCGACCAGGCCATATTCGGGTTTCCACCCAAGCACGCTCTTCGCTTTATCAATCGATGCAAAGAAATGATGCATCATGTCAACAACAGAATGTTAGCTTCATGAAGTTAGGAAAACTACATTTTCTTCAACTCATCCATATTCTTCAATTCTTATCCATATTTGGTTTGCAAGCTACACTGTGTGTATCCAGAAGGTAAACGTCTACACATCAATACTCACCCGGTCACGAAATGGAAATGCCTTCTTCTTCCCAAAGTCAAACTCCTTAGGGTTATAGTGAACAATCTCAGGCTCAGGAAATCCAGCAGCCTAGCAAAATCAAAGAGAAATCAGAAACTTAAAATTTCAGAAGATAGCGATTTCTCTTTCTGTCAAAGACCAACAATATCACCTTTGCACATGCTTTTGCTAATCCAACAAAGGTGACATATTTTTCTCCAGAGATGTTGAACACTTCCTTGTTGGCCTTTTCATTACCAAGAACCTTAATAAATGCGGTTGCTAAATCCTGCAAAACAAAGAAATCTTGGGGTTTAAATATATGGTTGTTGGTTGTCTTTACTTCGCAATATTCGGAGGAAAACCTAGGGTTGGAAAACAGAGTTTTGTTGCTTTGGCTTGTCTGGCGACGTTCCCGCGTCGATGGTGGCTTCTGGTTGCATCGGCGTGTGGTGGACGTTGCCTGACAGGTGGTGGACTTATTAGTTTCTTCTAGGGTGAGAGAGTTTCGGCGATTGCAACATCGAACGACGACGGTTTTCATTCTCAGGCCTTTGGCTGGGTCACGACAGGGGTGGAGGGTCCTGGTTATGGATCTGATGGGTGTGAGCGGCTGGGATGGTTTCACTCTGAGGTGGAAGGGTATAGAAAGGTGGAGAGTCAAAGGTTGGTGGTGGTTAGCAGATCCAGGCCTATGGTGGCGGCAGTGCAGATTGCTCGCTCTTTCATGGTTTTCGATATTCTTCTTTGTCAATGGTCCAGTTTTGATCCTAGATCTGGTCGGAGACTATGTAGAGAGTGGAGGTGGAAGGCCACACGACGGGCTTGGGTGGCTACAATGGGGTGAGATTGTGCTGCTAGGCTTAAGGCGGTAGTTTGCTGGTGGTTGGGGTCTGATGTTGAGAAAATTGGAAGTGTGTTGCGGTGACCGAATTCTCTTTTCTATTAGGTTTTTAGTTTGTGGTTTTTGGTTAGGTTTTTTAGGTTTTAGTTTTTGTTTAGGTATAATAAGTCCCTCCTCAATTGAGCGAGGGTTAGGTTGTTTTGGTTTCATGGGTGTGCCATTGTTATGGTGTCATCTCCAGGGACTAAGTGTTTTAAATTTGATGTTTTCTTCTTGTCAATGTAATGGGGAGATAGCCCTACACGTATAGTGGCGGTTTTGGTATATGGTGTTGGAAGGGGATTGTCTCTTCTTGAGGTTGACTGGAAGGAGGTATCAAGACTCCTGGGGTAAGTGGTTTGTTTGTAGCCTAGAAAAAATGGCAATTCATATGGTTGAAGTTGAGCCCCTTTCAGCTCATGATATCTTTAACCGTTGGTTCTATTTTAGGGGTATGAATAGATCATCTTCTCTAGTTGGAGTAGTTAGGATATTACAGAGTCATCCTTGTAATCTTTTGATTGTTTAATGAAATTTCATATCTTCTAAAAAAAAAATAAAAAAATCTTGGGATTTCTTTCCATTTTCTTAATTGTGAGACACTGCTTTGTACCTAAGTCCTAATCTTGAGGTGATGAAGCTAAGAGCATCTCCAACAGTGATAGCTATCTTGATAGCTAAAAGTAGCTAAAATTAGAATATAGCTAGTTGAATATTGAGTTATGCTCCAGCAAATACCTAAAACTCAAGTTAAATTTAACTTTTAGTTAAATTCTCTCTCCTCTCTAGCTAAATATAGCTAGGTCTTTTAGCTAAAGCTAAATTTAGCTAGTCTGTTGGAGATCAAACTTAGCCTCAAACTAGTTAAATTTCAAATTTTTTTTTGAAATAAGTATTCTGTTGGAGATGCTCTAAAATAGTATTTTTTGCTGTTGGCGAAATTAAAATCAAAAGGGAGGTTTTATTCAAAGCTCTCAATTTGTTTTTTTTTTTTTTTGAGGGGAAAAACGAACTGATTATATTGACCAATCAATGGGTACACTGGGAAGCAATAAAGCTTCTAATAGCTGGAGGGACATGCCCACTCCAAGATAAATTGAAAGAAGAAAGTAGAGCAAGTTTAGCTAAATTGTGGGCAGCAGTATTGGCCTCACGGTACACATGCCTCAAAGAAGAGCCAACTAGCACCTGTAGAAAGGAATTGATATCCTCAATAACACGACCCAATGGTGAGGTTTCTTCACCCCCAGACTCAACAGAAGAGACTAAGTGCTGACAATCAGTCTAAAAAATAATGGGAGAAAGATGATATTGGACTGCTAGGGAGCAAGCAGCCCTGCAAGCCATGGCTTCTATAGCTTCAGGAGAGGCAACATAATTAACCTTGATGCATGCACCGCCAATAATGTCACCCAATGCATCACGTATAACCACTCCTATCCCACCAGATTTAGATAACAAATCAAATGCACCATCACAATTGGCCTTAAGCCAGCCTGAAGAAGGCGGGGACCAAACCGGCCTAATCCTCCCAGAAGTCCTCCGAGTAGTAACCAAATGAGACTGAACCAACATAAAGGAGGATCTTATCAGAAACTGCAAGTGGGTCAAAGAAACAAATCTATTTGACCACACTCTCTGATTACGCTCCTTCCATACGAACCATCCAACAAACAGTAAAAGGGCCACATTCTTTTTAGAGAGAACCTCAAAACAAGATGCCAACCAAGTACCAATTGACGTACCTTCACTGCAAACAATCTGTAGGACGCCATGCAACTCAGGGAAGAAAGAAAGCAGATCCTTTACAAACTGACAATCCCTCGTAATGTGATTAATAGATTCATCCTGATCATTGCAAAACCAACAACCATCCTGGACCAAGACTCGTCTAGTGCGTAGAGTAGCAGCTGTGGGAAGGATAGAAGAGCAAACTTTCCACCAATGAACTTTAACTTTACCAGGAATTTGAGCAAACCAAATCTGCTTCCAAAAAGAAGAAAGATTACCCGGATGAGAAGTAGCTACCCCACTGTCATGAAGCTCACTAAAAGCCAAAGCATAAGCGCTTTTAGTAGAGAATCTTCCCCTCTTATCATAATGCCAAATAAGACGATCGGGTACATCACGCTGACTAAGAGATATGGAAAGAATCAAATCCACATCCTCAGTTGCAAAGTACTGATTAACAAGAGCCTGATTCCAAGTAAAACCTGGAAGTAACAAATCGGAAACCCTCTCTGGGCCATCCACACGATGGATAATAGGAAGAAAAGTAAAGGGTCTTGGAATCCATGGATCCTCTCAAATCCTTACTGACTGCCCATTCCCAACCTGCCAACGGACACCCCTCCTCAAAATATGTTTTGCTGCATGTATACCCCTCCAGCATGCAGAAGGTGATGAGGAAAGCTCACTAGACCAGAAGTCACCATTAGGGAAATACCTAGCTTGATACAATCGAGCCAAAAGAGAACCCGGATTACGAATTAACCTCCAACCCTGCTTTGACAAAAGAGCCAAATTATGTGAATGCAAATCCCGAAAACCCATTCCTCCAAGCTCTCTGGGTTGACATAATCGGTCCCAAGACAACCAATGAATTTTCCGATTCTCACCCTTACTGCCCCACCAGAACTTAGCACACTTCTGGTGCATTGAATCACAAAAAAGCTTAGGTAATAAAAAGCAACTCATAGTATATGAAGGAAGGGACTGAGCAACTACCCTTATAAGAAGATCCTTCCCTGCACTACTTAGAAGTTTGCCTTGCCAACCCTCAAGTTTCTTGTTCAAACTCTCCTGTATATAAGCAAAAGTCTCAGTTTTATTCCTCCCCAAATAAGTAGGTAGACCCAGATATTTGTCATGTTTGTCCACAATAACCACCCCAAGTGAACCTGCAATCAGTTGCTGCAAAGAAGGGCACACCTTCCTACTAAAGACTATGCTGCTTTTAGAGAAATTAACTTTCTGGCCCGAAGCTAACTCATAATCCAACAAGACATCTTGAATATGAGAACATTCCTCTAAAGTAGCCTTACCAAACAGAAGGCTATCATCTGCAAATAACAGGTGGTGGATAGTAGGAGCCCCTGAACAAATCTGAACCCCTTGAAGTTGTCCCTGAGTAACCTTATTCTCCAATAGAGCGGAAAACACTTCAGTACAAAGCAGGAATAGATATGGTGATAAAGGGTCACCTTGCCTCAAACCTCTGGTGGGTGCCAAGTAGCCACGAGGCTGCCCATTAATCAAAAAAGAATAACGGACAGTCTTGACACATTGCATAATGACCTGTATCCAGGACTCATCAAATCCCAACCGAAATAAGACTGCCTCCAAGAAAATCCACTCCATGCGGTCATAAGCCTTACTCATGTCAAGCTTAAGAGACAAAACTCCATCATTACTGGAACGGTTATTATGAATGAAATGAGAAACCTCATTAGCAATAAGAGTATTGTCAGATATTAAACGCCCAGGAATAAAAGCACTCTGAAAAGGAGAAATAATCTGGGATAGGATACCCTTCAATCTATTGGCGATCACCTTAGAGCAAATCTTATAGATGACATTACACAGAGCGATGGGACACAAATCTGACATGCAAGCAGGGTTTTTAATCTTTGGAATAAGACAAACGTGTGTGTAATTAATCGAAGCAAGTAACTGACCAGAGTGGAGAAAGCTCTGAACTGCACACACAACATCAGATCCAATAGTATCCCAATATTGCTGAAAAAATAAAGGAGGCATCCCATCCGGACCGGGAGCCTTGGTGGGATACATCTGAAAGAGAGTAGCCTTAATTTCAGTTGCCGTGTAAGGAGCACAAAGCTTGGAGTTCATTCCCGGTGTGACCTTTGGCTGAACCAGTGCCACTACAGATTGCATATGAGACAAATCAACCTCACTTGCACTGAACATCGAACCAAAATAATCCATAACCACAGCCTCAATACCCCCCTCCGTGGACTGCCAGACTCCCTGGTTATCAAAAAGCCCAAGCAAACGATTTTTTGCTCGTCGATTGGACGCCTTCCGGTGGAAAAACTTAGTATTGCGGTCACCTTCAGCTAGCCAAGTTATCTTCGCCCTTTGCTTCCAGTAATCGTGCTCCTGCGCAAGCAGACCATCCAATTTTGAGGATAAAGACAGACTCTCCTGTTGGTTAGATTCGGAAGCAGGTAAATCAAGAAGAGCCTGGAGTCTGCCCCGCAAGACCTCAATCTCCCTTCGTCTACATCCAAAAGTATTCCTCTGCCAATCATTAAGGGCGAAATGCGTATGCATAATCTTCCTAGAAACTTGGGACATAGGTTGGTTCCGTGGCTCACACACCCAACCAGATTTCACTACCTCTGCACAAGCTTCATGCCTTACCCAGAAGCTCTCAAAACGGAAGCGTTTACGCCGACGTTGAACAGTGGCTAGGGGAGACGGGTACACCCCCAAGAGGATGGGAACATGATCACCATGAATAGGTTTTAGATTAGAAACCCGAGCAGCTGGGAATATATCCGTCCAGGACGCCGTCCCCACTGCCCTATCTAGCCGGCATCTAATGCCAGCCCTACTCCAGGTAAAAGCCGAGCCTGAGAAACCCAGATCAAATAAGTCGCAGAAGGCAAGAGCATCACGAAACTGTTGCATCTGTCCTTCACGACGTACACTGCCCCCAGCTTTCTCTGCCACATGCAGAACTTCATTAAAATCACCCACCACAATCCATGGAAGCGCAGACTGCGTAGAGAGCTCACGAAGGAGAGTCCAGGTCCGGTGACGCTCACAGGTTGTCGGGTGTCCATAGAAACCCGATAGTCTCCAAGCAATCCCAGAACCATCTCTTTCCCAGACTTCAACATCAATGTGATGATGCGACTTTGACCGAAACCTAACATCAATTCCATCACTCCAAAACAATGCCAGACCACCGGACTGGCCCCGGCTAAAAACAGCTTCACAGTTGAGATAACCTAGCTCCAGTCTCAGCTTTCTCATGTACTCCGGGTCAGAGACCTTTGTCTCGCTCAAAAAGATAAAAGATGGACGATGTTGGGTAATCAATTGCTTCATAGCTTGCACCGCGGAGTCGTTGCCGATTCCACGACAATTCCAGGCTAGAACATTCATCTGGACCGATACCAGAAGGAGATACACGCACAAAATGGCGCCTAGGATCGCTAGAACAAGCGATCAGTGTGCTCTCAGAGAGAGAATAGCGCGGCTTGCACCTGAAAAAGCTGCAGCGCCGCCGTCGCAAAAAGCAACCGCCAAACTAAGCTAGAGTTTTCCTTGAGAGCTTTTTATAACCTGTAAAGCCCTGTTTGTTTGGTTCTCAATTTGTTATTTGGAAGTTGAAACTTTTAACTAAATTTTTTCTATAAAACTTCCTATATTACCCTTACACTTTACACTTCCACCTCCCACTCATACAAGATCCACCTCCACGTTCATCACCATCTTCATATTCACACCATTCAAATCTTTCTTTTTTGAGTGAAAGCACCATTGAAATCTTTGATTATAGGTGTAGAACAACTTCCTTCTTTGTCTTTTACGTACACAAAGAGAACAAAATGACACTAATGATGAAGAACTCATTTAACCAACCTATTATAATCCCTGCAATAGCTATCATGACATATGGCTAGTATTTACTCCCAATTTCAATCCCATTGTAGGTCATCACTGACAACGTACATAGGTGCAAATCCCTTGAAAAGCGTTGCCAAATAATTAAGCCCAGGAAACATTTGGACGAAAAACTTATCTTGATGCATCTTGAAGCTTTGCAAATTGAAGATAGGATCAAGAATTGACCTGGAAATGATGTCTTTCAAATTTCTAAATTCTTTTGGGATGAACCCAGATCAAGCAAGTAAGCAACAAATAGAGGGAGGGAGGGAGAAAGGAAAAGACAATTTTTTTGGTGTTTTTTTATTTTTATTTTTTTCTGTTTTGATAGAAGGATAACTTTTTTTTACAAAAATTATGTGAGGTTCAAATAACAAATTAAGAGGTATGAATAAAACCAACCAAATCAAAATAGAGGTATCTTTTTGTTCACAATTTATTCGGACTCATCAACTTTTGTGGAGCGATGAGGGGAACTGGTTGTCGGACTTTTTGTTCACAGTTTATGGACCTTTAACTTTGCCTCAGAAATGGCAGTTAAATCTGGGGAATTGGTGATCTTGTTGGTTCAACTTGACAGATTGTATATATTTATGTCCCAATCCAATCCATTGTATCAAAGAAACGGTTAGTCATAGAGCTTACTTTTCAAAACAATGTATTGGACTTCTAGAGCCAATTTGCAGGTGGTACATGGACTAAGCACTAAATATTCCAAGATAAGGTTTGGACTGTGGAACTAAATGCTTCAAGCTCGGAAGTAACATGGCTTGCTATTGACTAGCGAATATGCCTTGAGCCATTGATGGTAAGCTAAGAGAACTTTAACATGGACCCTTGCAGTTATGCAAATTTATTTTCTTGTATTATAGACTTGAGATGCAACAACATTACAAAAAGGAATTTGATTTCCTCTCGATTGGATGGAAATTGATATCCAAGGGAAATTACAAATCAAGGGAGGAAAGAGATCAGAGGACTAGCTTTGGAGAACAAGACTCTTGCCAAGAATGATGTCATCTGTTGAAAAATCTGCTGCTTTCCTGAATGTCCCTCTGCCAAAGTCAAGGTTGTAGGAGTCTGCAAGACCTTCGACCAGGCCATATTCGGGTTTCCACCCAAGCACGCTCTTCGCTTTGTCAATCGATGCAAAGAAATGCTGCATCATGTCAACAACAAAATGTTAGCTTCATGAAGTTACGAAAACTACATTTACCTCATCTCATGAAATTCTTATCCATATTCTTCAATTCTTATCCATATTTGGTTTGGAAACTATACTGTGTGTATCCAGAAAGTAAACGTCTACACATCAATACTGACCTGGTCACGAAATGGAAATGCCTTCTTCTTCCCAAAGTCAAACTCCTTAGGGTTATAGTGAACAATCTCAGGCTCCGGAAATCCAGCAGCCTAACAAAATCAAAGAGAAATCAGAAACTTAAAATTTCAGAAGATAGCGATTTCTCTTTCTGTCAAAGACCAACAATATTACCTTTGCACATGCCTTTGCTAATCCATCAAAGGTGACATATTTTTCTCCAGAGATGTTGAACACTTCCTTACTGGCCTTTTCATTACCAAGAACCTTAATAAATGCGGTTGCTAAATCCTGCAAAACAAATGACCAAATGAAGATCCAATAATGCTACTCCTCAGCCCTCAAATACACATTAAAATGAAATAGGTAGAACTGAATGTGGAAAGTATGGAAAAACATAAAGAAGATAGGAATATTTTGACATCAGTTTACCTTAACATGACCGAGTTGTGTTATCTGTATTCCCGAGTTTGGAACTGGAATTGGGCGGCCAGCTTTCAACCGGTGGAAGAACCACTCTTCAACAGGATTGTAGTTCAACGGTCCATAGATGTAGACTGGCCTTATAGAAGTCCAATTTACACCCCGTGATTCGAGCAAGCTTTCTGTCTCAAGCTTTCCCTTGTGCCTGCTCTTTGGATCAACTGCATCGGTCTATCACCGGAAATAGGAAAACATGAATAATATAGAGCAGATCCACAATAGTTGAGCCGGAAGAGTATCAATAAAATAATTGAGCTGGAAGTTCGCATTCCCATAATAAGAACTGACCTCCCTATAACTGATATGTAAGCTATTTATAACATCAGGCATACCTCAAAGTGAGGCAGTTGATCAGATTTGAGATAAACACCAGCTGAAGAGCAGTATATGTACCTGAGAATCAATAGAATTCTTAAATCATCCAAAAATTTGCTAATATAAATTAGAGGAAATAACAGTTTGGAGTCAAAACATGAGTTCCGCCATTTTAGTATTTGAGCAAGTCTAAGAGCTATCTATCTCATCAAAGCAGCAGCAATTCATAATTCCGAAAATCACTTTTTCAGTTCATGGTTGATTTCTTAGTTCCATTGTGTCACAATTACATTTCTCTATCTATGGAGTTACCATTGATCTTCTCTAAAATCCCAACTGTGTCAGCTGCTTACACTATCTTATAACATGTTTGACAATAACCAAGCTTATTCATAATTCCTTACATGTTTCTGAGAACATAAAAATGACAAAGTCAAAAAAATGGTGTCTGATTTTACAACAGAAAGATAGTAGAATTTCAATCTACTGACCAGTTATCTTATGACATCAACAAAATTCAATTCTTATTGTTAAATAAGAAGTCAATGATTAAAAAAAGAAAAGAAAAGAAAAAGCATGCTTGTCAGTTTAGATTTAACTTGTACTTCAGCTAGTCCTGATCTAAAAGTATAAAACCATATCTTGAACCAAAGATCATCCATAAACAAAAGAGAGAAGTTTAAAATTTCTTCATTAACCGATCATCAATAAAAAAACTGAATTGATATAGTCATCAGTCGGGTTTCTCGGAGCTTACTGTTCCAACTTCGGAAGTCCATCCAATATGGGCACAATCTCCTCTGCCTCTCGTCCTGAAAATTTCCGAAGACGTTCAGATTATGAAGCAGAAGAATAAGGAGCAGTAAGGCAAAACAGTGATAACTGTAGTGGAACAATTCAAATAGACACCAAATGTAAGAATGCTACATACCATTTATGTCATAAACAACATCAAAGCCTTCAGCTGAAAGACTGGACTTCACAAAATCAAAGTCCTTTCTGTCTCCTTTCAGATGCAAAATCTAAAACGACAACGTGAATAATACATGATTATTAAACAACAAAAAATTGTGAAACTATATGAAATGATTATGAGTTAATCAGCATGCAAAGCCTCAAGCAAACTATCATACCTTGGAAGCAAACTCCGTGTAGTCGCTATCCGATTCACCTGGCAACTGCTGAGTGATGGGTGCTTTTCCTCTGGTGAACAAAGTCACCTGCCAAAGTAAACTTTATGTTACCAATGTTTCAAAAATAATAAAAGCTGATGACAGCTCAACTCCCCTCACGCCAGCTTAGTCAAACTAATGTACCATTATTACAGAAACGGTTTTACACCCAAACTCTGATCTGTTAAACCGTTACAGCTATTGCAACTGAAACATTACAATCTCATACAAAGCTCACATTCTAGCAACCTCCTTATGTAGGAATAAGTTTCATAAAAGCTTGAAACTCGATAAGCAAAGTTCAAGTTAGAGCAACCTCACACCTAAAGTATAAGTTGTTGCAACTGAACCACCCCCATCCTAAAGCTCACATTGCATCAGTTTCATTATAAGACAATGAAATACAGAATTCTCAAAAGTCTCTCTAAGCTGTCTACCACTCCCAAACACACTATTCCAATTTTTTTTGGTTTAAGTTGGAAGACATAATGGGAAAATGGAATAAAGGAAAAGTTGGAATTAGGTTTGACACTTGGAAATGAAGAGAATAAGGATGATACCTGATGACCCTCCTTGACAAGGAGCCTTGACAAGAAGATACCAATGAATCTAGTCCCACCCATTATGAGAATCTTCTTGGCACTCGAAGCCGAAACTTGCAATGCACCTTTTGGCTGTGAAACCCTTCTCTTATACTGCAAAAATCAACACATGGGTACTAAGCATTTCATCTAAAGCATTGAACTTGAATCAAATTGAGGTAATAAAAAGAGAGAGGAGAGAGAAGAGAGAAGAGAGAAGATAAGAACCTGGACATGAGAGTGGAGTAGCCTGGTGCCATTGAAGTCGGAGAGAGAAGAAGGAGGGAGGAGAGAGAAAGAAGGGTGTCTCTGGGCAGACACCAATTTCGCCATGATGAACCACTCTTCTTCTTGTTTCTGGGTTTAGCTTGATTGGTAGTGTTGGGTCTGAAACTGATGAAGAAAGTATTCATCTTTTTGATCTTGATGTTTGGCTCTTTCTCTCCGTCGAACGTTCAGTCCGGATAAGGCGACTATGACCCACTCACTCCTTAGCCTCTCATCTTCTTCAGCCACTCCTTCAAAACGGTGCGTTTCACTCGGGCGTCGTCATCATCATCATCCAAAGCTCTCGGCTTTTGGCGCCCTAAAGCGGCCAATTTGGGAATTAAGGCCCCAAACGACGCCGTTGGTGGATTTTAAATGTGGGCTGGGTTTGGGCTTTTGGGTCGGGTAAAGTTTTGGGCTTTTTCAACGGTGACGGTTAGAAAACCCGGTGTGAGTAGCCAGCAAAGCTATGAAGGAAGAGAAGACGAAGAGAACGAAGAGTTCTGCTGGTGAAGATTTTAAGCAGGTATTCCTTTTTTTCTTTGGTTTTTTTCTTGTTAAATTTTATTGCTTTAACATTGAAACTAAGGAAAAATTGAATCTTTGATATGGAAACCGAGCAATTTTCAATCAAATTAGCCAACATTTGAATCACATTGCTCAAGAAAATGGTTTCTTGATTTGATTAGTCTGCTATTTACTTCAATAAACCAGATTGTGTGCAAACTCTAGAGAGTTTGGTGCTGGGATCTTAATGCTAATCTCGGTTTAAACTTCAAATAGCTGTTGAATTTCCATGCTTTTGTTTTTGAAGATGTTATTTTCAGTTATGGTTTTGTTGTTGAAGGCAATCTTGAGTAGATTCAGTTTGGGTTCTTGTTTAGCTAGGCAAAGCTGCTTTGGTATTAGAAATGGAGAAGTTTATGGGTTTGTAGATTTGTATCTGCTGCTATAATTTTGTGAAACAGTTGGTGTTAGTGCTGCACAATGTATGAGGGTAGAGTTGAGAGAGAGATGGGTTTATAAATCGTTGTAGTTATTTGTTCACTCAGGAATTTTTTGGCTAATGACCTAATCTACGGTTATGTTCCTCCCCAGATGGTATAACTGACAACCTCAAGGAAAAGAGAGAGATGTTGCAGTGCATATTTCTGCTATCTGATTCGGGGTAACAATCTCTTTGGCTCCTTTTGTATCATCATATAAAACCCGCTAGTATTTCTATAGCTCTCTTGATTGTCGCAGGACAAAAAAGATTTTTATTTATTTAATTTTTTGGAAATTACAGTGAGGTAATGCTGGAGAAACAGCTAACTGGGCAGCGTGTAGACCGTTCGATATGTGTATGGTTCTGGGAACAAGCCATTTCTCAAGGTGATTCCTCCAAGGTAGCTGTTGCAATTTGAATGCTGACAAACTATATAATTTGTTTCTCATTCTTAATTTTTCAACTTATGGGATTACCACAATCATTTTTGTTTATAAACTTTAACTCAAGTTCAGCACCTTCCTTGTTGTTATGCTTCTCAGTCCATATATGATTGATATTTAATGTACCTTTTAAAAGCATTGGCTTCATTACAAATTGTTATACTGGTTCACTCATATTTATGAATACTTAGAGGGGAAATTTTTTTTTTGTCTATTTTTGTTACTCTTTCTAGATTTTAGTTGTGTATATAACTTATGGCTCTCAGTTTGCCAAAGGAAAACTTAATGTATGCGTGTTTTTCTTACTTCAGTTGTGAGTAAGTAGATATTTTCTTGAGTTGTGCATTTTGTGCCTTTTCTTACACTGTATGCATTGTTGTTATCAGCTGCAACCAGTAATTGCTTCACCAACACATTACCTTTTCCAAATTCTTCGCGAGGGGATAACATTTTTAGCTTGTACCCAAGTTGAAATGCCACCTTTGATGGGCATTGAGGTGATTATCATTGCTGAATCTACGTTATGTATTTCATTATGTATGCGTTGAACTGACTGGCCTCTAACCGTTAGTTATAGTTCCTTTGCAGGGTAGCTGATGTCCTCACAGATTATCTTGGCAGCTTGAATGAAGACTTGATAAAAGATAACTTTGTTATCGTATATGAGGTTATTGTCTTAATTATACTTCTGCTGCTTATTATGTTCTCGGAAGTCAATGCTTAAATTTCATCTGGTGGCGTACTTATATTTTCTCCTAGAATGTGTCTGTTGTGAGGGACAAGTTCAGTCGTTGATGTTCGTGATTGTTGTGTAATACACTTGCGTTACATGCAGAATGCTAACAAAAAACTGAACACGTGTAACATCTTATCCTCCATGGCTGTGATTCTTTAGTAACTAGGACCTGGCTGCTAGTTAAATCATTTAGTGTTTTCCACTTTGCCATATTCCATCAGTTTGCTTGAAATAGACTGACCAAAATATTTAATGCAATTTGCAGCTTCTGGATGAGATGATTGACAATGGCTTCCCTCTCACTACAGAACCTAACATTCTGAGAGACATGATTGCTCCACCAAATCTTGTTAACAAGATGTTGAGTGTTGTGACAGGCAACAGTTCTAACATGAGTGATACACTTCCAGGTGCAACATCATCTCTGATTCCATGGAGAACAACAGATCCGAAATATGCTCACAATGAAGTTTATGTTGATCTTGTTGAAGAAATAGATACAATAATAAACAGGTCTTCTTCTCAATCTTATTATTATTATTATTATTATTATTTTAATGAACAGGCCCATCTTGGAAATTTGATTCAAACACCATTTCTCCATGTTAAACAAATTGGCATATATGAGTATTTGTCAGGATGTTAGCCAGTTGAGGTTTTAAATTATGATATTGCAATATATATATATATATATATATATATATATATATGGTATTTCTGCTGTTCCCCTCTCTCAAAAGACAGGTTGATATTGTTGCCTCTGGTAGGGATTTAACATTCCATGCATTAATGCCTGTCCTTTTGGTAATTGGTGACTCTTTACAACCTCAAGAACAGACAGATACTGAGCTATGGACATGCCATTCATTTGTCAAACTGTATATGTGTCATATGCGTTTTCAAGTGGACTTCATCCTGCTGTCTCTGCAATATTGTTGAATAAGATGAATCTGAATAGTAGTGACTAAGTTCGAAGTGAAAAATGTAGTTGAATATAGTATTTGCATTTCTAGGGTTTTATGACGTATCATTTATGGATGGTGAAAAAAAAAAGGATATTTGCAGGACTGGTAGTCAGTATTTAGTGTTTGATATCTCAAGCTTTTGTGCTCACATTAGTTGTTTTTATGCTGCTTAGGGATGGGGTCCTGGTGAAATGCGAGATATATGGTGAAGTTCAAGTGAACTCCCATTTATCAGGTGTACCTGATTTGACTCTTTCCTTTTCAAACCCTTCTATTCTTGATGATGTAAGATTCCATCCATGTGTTCGGTTTCGGCCTTGGGAATCCCAGCAAATTCTGTCGTTTGTGCCTCCTGATGGACAGTTCAAGCTAATGAGTTACAGGTATGGTGTTAAACAGACACGTGTGATTTACGTTGTATGAAGTTTAGGACATACTAAAACTGGATAGGCTAATATAGTCAATTACTGTGATGCTTAATATCTATACAGGGTAATATGGTTGAGTTCAGCGAAAATTACCAAGTTTACAAATTAGAGTGTATAGTGTTGCATGATTTCTGTCCTTGTCTTATTTTAATTCTAACAAACCTCATGTGCCCTTGTGCAGGGTTAGAAAGTTGAAAAGCTCTCCAATCTATGTAAAGCCACAGCTAACCTCAGATGCTGGAACATGTCGTCTTAGTGTGATGGTTGGAATACGAAATGATCCTGGAAAGACCATTGATTCAATAACTGTGCAATTTCAACTGCCTCCATGCATTTTATCAGCTGATCTGACTTCAAATCATGGAACAGTAAACATTCTTTCAAATAAGGTACTAATATAGTATTGCCGTATTGGCATATAACTCATTACCTTGACATGACATCTACCCTTTTAAAAATGGTTTTAGGTAATCCACTTTAGAAAATGCTTTTTCGCTGCTGTTGTGCTTTCTCACTGCAACATCTGCACTTTGCACCCAAAACTGCTGATGAGTATCTTCTGGTTGGGTTTTGATTTTATATTCTTGTTTATGCAGACCTGTTCATGGTCAATTGGGCGTATTCCTAAAGATAAAACCCCTTCAATGTCTGGAACATTAGTGCTTGAGAAAGGATTAGAGCGCCTTCATGTGTTCCCCACATTTCAAGCAAGTTTTAGGATCATGGGTGTTGCTCTCTCTGGCTTGCAGATAGATAAGCTCGATTTGAGGAATCTACCAAATCGACCGTACAAGGGCTTTCGAGCACTCACTAAAGCAGGGCAATTTGAAGTTAGGTCGTAATTCAGCAATACAATTTTTTTTCTTTTCTTTCAAAGCTGTGTGAAATGAGATCAATTTGTGTACATTTGGTGTGGGAATGCTCTGAGAATGCCACTAATAGTTTCATCTGTAAATTTCTTTTTTGTTATAGAAAATCTTTGGTCTGAGATCCTAAACAGTGCTGATGATTAAGGTGAAATCCAGATATAGTGATTTTGCCCTGTACTGAAAATTTACAAAATGACAAGAAAATAAAAGAGAAGTCTGTTTCACATAATTGGAATTAGAATTTGTTGGCCTACCTCATGTTAACTTAGTATGCTTGAAGATGAGAAGCATCAAACATGGGAGAAATGCTGATAAATTAAACAATGAATGTTCTTGAACTCCAAATTGGTGGAAGAAGAAAAATAAACTAGGGAAGTGAGCCTTGGATTACAAAATTTTGTACAATCTCACGGTACTTAAGCAGCCACCTTGTTCACTCTAAATGATTCCATAACCCGGCGAAGATCACTTTCTTCTTCCACAAATACATTTTCTGGTGTCTGTAATCTCAACGCATACAACTGGTTGTTTTCAACTCCTAGAACAGTTAGGTACCTCCTGTTCCATTCCATACTAACTACACGATCTTTCGGCATAACAGCCAGTTCATTGTTGCTTGCATATGATTTTATGTTCACCTAGAAAAGTAGAAAACACATTTCAAAACACATTGTAATGAAATATTTGTAATAATGCACACAACAAACATTTACAACATCAAAACCACCTCACCTCAACTTGGTAATAAAGCTTCCCATCGTCAGCAACTCTTGAAGATGTAGAAAGAACTTTCCCCTCACGCTTCACCCCGAGTCTTGTAGACATGAACTCTGTCAGATACTGCCTAAGCACTTGCTTTGCGGCTACTTCTGGCGGACCCAGATCTTCGACGCTCTTGTAATTCGAGGATGAAGGAGAGGACAAATCCACAGCTAGGTTTTCATCAAGAATATAAGGGTCTCTGAAGAAAATATCAGCTCCAGCACCTTTAACTTGAATCCAATTCTTAGGGTACTTGAATGAGTAGCCATCAAAACTATCTATGTACTCCCTCAACGCAACAGTTTGTTGAGCAAATGCAGGACTTTGCAAACTGACTTGAGAGAAGATGCAACCTGACAAGATTAAGGCCATTGCATTCCTCCTAGGAACTGCAAAATCTTTAGTCTGATTATATATTAGAAATATATAGCAACAAGATTCATTTTTTCATGTCAAATTTATAAATGTGTGGTATAGAGGACCTATATGTGACCCCTAGCATACCTTGGATGAAAAATCAGCACTACCCTTATTTGATTTGCCTGACATTTGCTTAGTGAGGCTCACCTGCCATTGTGGTGATATGGTATCAGAGATGGAAAACTAGGACAAAATCCAAAAGACATATATGGAAAAGGAACAAAATTTGAAGGCAAATGGTACAAGAACTATATCAAATGAATAGGGTGCCACTCACTGTAAGAGTCTTCTTTACATTTGATGCTGCAACATGTAATGCTTCTTTTAGCTGTGATACCTTTCTCCTATACTGTAAAGTATGTATATATAAGTTGAGAAATAACTAGTCAATGAAGTTCCTAACATTTTGAAACATGGAGAATAAAGTAGAGCAAAATTTGTGAAAGACAGAATCACAGAAAGAGAACCTCGAGTTGAGTTTGGAGTTTGGGGCCATTAAAGTCAGAGAGAGAAGGAAGAGGAGAGAAGGAAGGTGGACTGTGCTGTTGGTGCTGCTGCATCATCACCAACCTTGCCATGTTTCCCTATCCTGCTTTCCTTTTCTTGCTTTCTGTTGGTTATATCCACAGCCTATCATTCATAGCATGTTATCAGCAACAATCTTCCTGACAGTGAGTCTAATCATATAGCCAGAAAGAAACAAGAGATGGACCTTGAGGCCCAGTACCAAAGGCAGGCCAACAATGATGGGCCATTCCTTTTCCTTCATATCTATTTTCACTGAGGCTTCTTTTGGTTAAAGAGATTACTGTGTAAGACTGTAAGCTATTTCTTTAATTATGACGTTCACGGAGCTAGAAAATCAAGAATCTTACTACCTTGTTAAGTAACATGATTTGCATTCCGGCCAATTCTCTTGCATACTCAACTAAGAGTCTTCTAAACATCAATTTCGATAATACTTTCACTTTGAAGACCAATATGACTCATTGGCTCATCTCCTTCCGAAAAATAAAAATCATCAATACAAACTTGATTAATCATCAACTCGCTTTTTATGTCTACATATAAAATCTCTACGTCATTACATTGCAATTAAGAATATAGGTAATCAAACCTGCTTTTTTTCATATCTCTCGCAACATGTTCATGTGAAGGGTGACATGGTGTTATTTTCTTTTGGTTGTTTTAGCTTGTAAATGGCATGATATGAGTGGTGGCGTGGTGCCTAAGAAATTGGGCTGCCGAGAATTTGGGATACGAAAAGTAGTGGATAGTGTTCTCTGAACAAGTGACCAATCCTTATCCACTGAACTCTAGACACGTGCAAATGTCTGAAATGCCCTTGCGTTCACGCAATAAACAGCCATGGCCAAAGTTTATGAATACTAATGTTAATATTTAACTAGATTTATAATTTGCCACGTATACCACCGCAAGTTGATTACAGGGAAGGCGGCGGCTCCCAAAAGCGAAAATATATACTTCAAGAGCATATTATTTTTCTTTGGAGAATTTTTGGATGATTAAACATGTTTTTTGGATGATTAAACATGTTTTGGATGATTATGACTAAACATGTTTTGGATGATTAAATTTTAGAGTAATTTCAATTATTGTAGTTAGCCTATCTATAATATGAGGATTTAATTCGTATTAAAACATGTTAAATGTGCTAATTTATTGATGATGGTTTCTACTTAATTTCAGTCGATTAATAATTTATAAAATAATTATTTTTATGGTCTCAAACTGAATGGTTTCTTTATTAGTTTCCAACAACCACAAAATCAAATATTAATTTCATTGCACTAAAATGTCTTTAAGAGAGTTGAACAAATGACTAAAGTGAAAGTTGCGTTAGTCCTTATTTAAAGAATATATAACATCTATGAATACTTATACCATCATTTATAACTTACTTGCTCAAAGAATGTCCCGACGGTTGAAAACATGAGAGTTTGTGATTTGATTGTTCACGAGTCGAATTTCAAACTTTAAATGCATAAAATAGAAAATATATAGACAAAATACATATCACTCTGAGGCAGATACTTGAAAAGTAAATATATCTTTTTTCTAAAAATACAATTTAGTTCTAAATGCATCCACTTCGTTAATTATGGCAATATCATCAAACGCATAGCAATTAGGGAGTGCTTAAGTAAATCTAATAACCCTTTAAAAAAAATGTAAATCTAATAACCAATTAAAGTATGTCATCTGCCAGGGTTGCCCTTCCTTCCCTCTCTACACCCAAACAGCCTATATATAAAACCACAACTTCCACTATTTATACTTCCACCAATTTTGTCATCCAAAAACTTTCAGACACCGCCATTTCTTGTTGCTACAATTTCTCTCTTCCTCCGATGATCGTCTTCCCTCCTTGTAAGTTGAACGCAAATCCCAGCTCTCTATCTCAATCTTCAGAGGCCTAGAATAGCTGTGTATATGCATGATATAGTTACAATATTAAAGATTTGAAATTTGCTCATCAATCGTACTTGTTATTGTTGGATATGATTTCCCTTAGTTTTCTTTGTCATTCTACAATGAAACCCACTTGTAGAATCCTGAGTAGTATTCGAAACTCTGCGTTTTTCGGGTTCGCGCCTGTTAAAATCCACAATGGGTCAGCAAAGAATGGAAATTTATCAAAGTTGTGCATCAATTTTGAGCAGAAAAGCCAATATCACACATACCCTTGTCGTGTATTAGGATTTGGGAGTGTTTTGAGTGATACCCAGAAAGCCTTTTCGGTACCCAATTGGAGTTTTGGCCAATCTGGGGTTGTTTCTAGGTCATTTAGAAGTAGGGGTGTTTCTGTTATTGATAGTATTGGACCCAAGGGTCGTGATTTTTCGACATCGGTGGAGACCCGGGTGAATGAGAACAACTTTGAGAGGGTTTATGTTCAGGGTGGTATTAATGTGAAGCCTTTGGTGGTGGAAAGGATTGATAAGGATGAGAATGTTGTGGGGGAGGAACAGTCTAGGATAGAGGTTGCTGATGAAAATGTGGAGGGTTTGGATGAAGCTAAGGTTCTGAGTTCTGAGAGGGAGCTTTCGGATATTGAGAAGGAAGCTTGGAAGCTGTTGAGGGATTCGCTTGTGATGTATTGTGGGAGTCCTATTGGGACTATGGCTGCAAATGATCCGAATGATAAGCAGCCATTGAATTATGATCAGGTGTTTATACGTGATTTTGTTCCGTCAGCACTTGCTTTCTTGCTCAACGGAGAAGGAGAGATTGTGAGGAACTTCCTGCTTCATACATTGCAATTGCAGGTAATCATTCACATTTATTCGTCTCTCTGTGGTTTTTCATGTTGTGTTGTTGATCTTCAAGCCTTCATCATTATGCATTTCCTTCTTTTTTGTGGTGGAGCTATTCTTAATATATGATTAACTGATTAATCTTGAATGAAAACCTTGTTCAAATTTTGTTGTGGATTAGAAATTATTAAATAATCAAGAGTTCCTTTGTATTACATTTAAACATTGGTACTAATGGAGTTCAACAAGTGACATCATTCTTTTTTTCTGTTTTTTGCCAAACCAACATTCCATTGATCTTGGTGAAGTAGTAATATATAGTCAACTGATACCTATCTATATATTCTAAGAAAATGTTACTCTAATCTCTTTTTATGTTTTGAACAAATTTTTTTTTTCCCAAACCTTTCATGCTGTTGTTGTTGACATAATGTACCATAAATTAAATGTTTTGGGTTTCATGAAATTCTTATCATAGGTTTCTTTTATCTTAGAGTTGGGAAAAAACTGTTGATTGCTATAGCCCAGGGCAGGGATTGATGCCTGCAAGTTTTAAAGTCAGAACTGTGCCTCTCGATGAGAACAAGTTTGAAGAAGTTTTGGATCCAGATTTTGGTGAATCAGCTATTGGCCGAGTTGCACCTGTGGATTCTGGTAAGTATTTTTGAACATTATATATTATGTTGCTAGAATGCTGCACAGTCTTTTGTTATTGTTGTCTTTAGTCTGCATTTTTGCACATGCTCCATACAGGGAATTTCTTTTTCCAATAAATTAATTTGCCCAGTTATGGTTCTGATGAATAATGATTTTTTTTGTTGTGCCATTAACTTCTCTGACAGGTTTGTGGTGGATTATTCTATTGAGGGCTTATGGAAAGATAACTGGTGACTATGGATTACAGGAAAGGGTGGATGTTCAGACAGGCTTGAAAATGATCCTGCACTTGTGTTTAACTGATGGGTTTGATATGTTTCCTTCTCTTTTAGTCACGGATGGCTCCTGTATGATAGACCGTCGAATGGGTATTCACGGTCATCCCCTCGAGATCCAAGTGAGTTCTTCAATTCCATAGTTCAGAAAGCTGCTTTAAGTCGTTGAGTTTTCATATTAGGCGTGAATAGAACTGCTTAATTTATGTTATTTCTTTAGTCTATATTCTTAGCAGCTGCTTTCTTTGATTTTACTGCCATAAGTTCAGATTGAATATTCCATTTTTGATGTACCTGAAATGAAAATATCTTGCTTGGTAGGAGGCCGGTAGGGTCTAGTTGGATACATTCTTAATGCTTTCTAGAGGTTGTAAAAAAGGACGTAGAACATATAGGGCCAAATCATTGATGGTGGGTTTCCTTCTTGAACTAATTGAGAGCAGCTACTTCTGACTTTTAACTTTAGCTAGCTGACCCTAAGCTTTTCTGAAATCTTGCGTTGTATCCTGGTCATGGCGTTTTATTTGATATCAGACCAGTTCTGTTGCGGTCCTATCTATCTTTTTCACGATCATATCAATTATACTTCATCACATTCAAGTTTATTTATATGTTACCTCATCTTTGGCTAGTATGATTTATATGAAGTTTGATTCTTCAGGCCTTATTTTACTCGGCTCTAAGGTGCTCCCGTGAGATGCTTGCCGTAAATGATGGATCCAAGAATTTGGTAAGGGCTATCAACAACAGACTCAGTGCTTTGTCATTCCACATCAGAGAATATTACTGGGTGGATATGAAAAAGATTAATGAGATATATCGATATAAGACAGAGGAGTACTCTACAGAAGCCACCAACAAGTTTAATATATATCCTGAACAAATTCCTTTATGGTTAATGGACTGGATTCCAGAGGAAGGTGGATTCTTTATTGGCAATCTACAACCAGCTCACATGGACTTTAGGTTTTTCACTCTTGGAAATCTTTGGTCCATTGTTTCATCTTTGGGTACTCCAAAGCAAAATCAAGCTATATTGAATTTGGTTGAAGCCAAGTGGGATGATCTTGTGGGGCATATGCCACTTAAGATATGCTATCCTGCCCTGGAATATGAAGAGTGGCGTATAATCACTGGCAGCGACCCAAAGAATACGTGAGTTGGCTGTATAATCCTGTTTGTAGGTTTTGGGGTGTGTTAGATTTTTCTATAGCTGTACTAATTTTGTTATCGGCTTCTGCAGCCCTTGGTCGTATCATAATGGTGGATCTTGGCCCACACTTCTGTGGCAGGTACGTTTTGCCTTGATGGAAGTATATATGTTTTGTGGAATAAAATGAATTGCATGCGTGAATGATTTACATTTCTTCCTATTTGTAACTAAGCATTCATTTATTTATGGGTGTGCATGATATAAGCCGGTTTTCCCTATAAAAAGCTGTAACTGTTCGATTTCAGTTCACATTGGCATGCATCAAGATGGGCAGAACAGAACTAGCTGAAAAGGCAGTTGCTTTAGCTGAGAAGAGCCTGCGAGCTGACCGCTGGCCTGAATATTACGATACCAAAACTGGGAAATTTATTGGAAAGCAATCTCGACTTTACCAAACGTGGACCATTGCCGGGTACCTTACAACTAAGATGCTGGTGGAGAATCCAGAGAAGGCGGCCTTATTATTCTGGGAGGAAGATTACGAGCTTCTGGAGATATGTGTTTGCGCACTTAGCAAAAGTGGCCGGAAAAAGTGCTCCAGAGGTGCAGCTAGGTCTCAGATTCTTATATAATGAAACGCATTCTTTCAAGGGCAAAATACTCTGCCGTTGAACTGTACAGCAACAACTTTAGGATAGGATACGAAAATAGTTGGATAGAGAACAGTCGAAGACTGTTGAAGCGGATATCAGAGTCTTCGTGTCATATGTTCTACACAGTAATGATTGGTTTTGTCATCCGATTAATTAGTTGAGTTGATCGGAATGGACACATAAAATGATTAGTATGGAGGGTGCCTCTCATTTGAATGTAAATTACTTATGACAGTTATCACTTGTCTACTTGAGTTGATTTATCTTATAGGTATATTTGATATTAGTACTTGCCATGGATTCATGGCACCTGCTCTTCATCATCCTATTTGACCTGATTGAAACTTCTGCCTCATCAAATTCTGCATTTGGTAGTTGAATTCTCCTTCCCCTAGCAATCAATTACTATGACAAATTTGACCAATGGACTGAAATGTCGGAAATAAAAACCATAGCCATAGCAAGGTTTAGGTAGTTAGTCCAACAAAATAACAGACTAGATGCATAAAAGTTCCCGCCAAATAGACAAACATAACTTTACAAAAACATACTTGGGTGGAGCATAAGGATTCAGAGAAGCCCTCTTCTTCTCTTATAGTCACTAACTGTCAATGTCAAAGCATGTCTCCTGCCATCATCCTCCGGGACTTGGTACCCTACAGTTGCTTCTATCTTTTGTTTCCTCGCCAAGTATGCAGCCGGAGCACCATGAGGTCCACCAAACTTCTGAAGTGCAGCCAACGAGATTGGCAGCTCGAAATTGTGCAGTGTATATGACTCTGTCGCTCTGTCCACAGGAGCACTTGTATCAACCAACTTCCCTGCACCTGCTGCAGCTTCCAACGCTGCCGCTGTTGCTGTCATGCCAAACTTTCCCATTACTTTTGCTTCTGCCTTGTTATCGGTTGTACCTAGAGTTCCATTTGCTGCCTCAGCAGTTTCATCTTCAGCGGCTTCATCTCCTCCTCCAGTCTTTCTAACAAAGTAATTCCTCGATCTAGTCCATCTTCTTGAGAAAGGATCATAACCAGCCTCCCCAGCTTTCAGATTCGTATTTATTGGTTTCAATCCGGAAGCATTCTTAAAATTCTCAAACCTGTTCTTCCTGTTCATCTCAGCTAACCTAATAGCCTTGGAATCTTTCTCCTGGGATTGCCTGGATGCTTCCAATTCCAGGAGCCTTGTCTTAATCCTCCCAACTTCCTCCTCATCACACTTGCTTTCTGCAACTTCCAACTGCCTCCTCAACCTATCCTTCTCAACTGCAATGTTCACCGGTCTTGCTGAGGCTTTTTTCTCCTGCAACATTTGCTTCACAGTTGTTGCTGAGTAAACAAATGTGTTGGATTTCTGTAGGGTCTCCCTCTTTTCTAATACATCCTGTTTGCTTGGCATGTAGCCAGCACTACGCTTCACTTCCCTAACCCAATCGTTAAACTCCTCCTCCTCCGGAGCAGAATTTGAGACCATAGCCATCTGCCACTTGGAAGCAGAATTTTCACTGCCCCAAACACAGTTCAAATATTTATGTGTCATTTTTCCCTCTAGCTGGTACCGCCGGTTAAAATCAGTGGCATCCACATTCTGAACCATGCAAAGCCTGTAGACTGGACCACTTGATGATTTCCCAAATCCAACCCTAACAAAGCAACCCACAATTAACTCCTCAAAAAATGGTTCCATACACCATTTTGCAAGTTTCGACCTTGGAATGGTAATGTCCTTGATGTCCTGATATGTTGGCGGCTCTAACCTTTCCTCATCGCTATCCAACGAGTCATCATCCCAAGCTGATGCTACTTCTTCAGTTTGTAACCCCTCAGCATTCTCATTTTGATCAGAGTCAATCAGACTTGGTGCAACAAGAGATTTACGCTTGATTGGTGAAATATCCTGGCTACCTACACTTCCTTTTGATGAGTCCCTCAGATTATAGCGAGCCTTCAAGTCTTGTTGCTTCAGACGCTTTTCTCGTAACTGACTCAATGCATCATCCAAAGCAGCTGATTTCTCAGCAGTCCTAGCTGATGAGCGTAAACCACGGGACAATGGGACAGAAGAAGTTTCTTTCTTTGATTGGATAGATCTTTCTTTGTCTCTCTTTGATCTTAATTTTTCCATAAACTTCTTACCATCTTTCTTTTCTGCTCTATTTGTCAAGATCATCTCTCTTTCAAGTTCAGTCAACTCTGAAAGCCGTCTCCGATCAGCATCATCCTTGTAGAGATCAGGGCCAATATCAGATTCATCACTGTTTTCGCTCTCATGATCAGAATCATCAACGTGCTCTTCGTCACTGCCTCTTTCAGCAGGGTCAAACCTCTTCTTCAGAGGTACTTGAGAGGGCTTCTTGCTTGCATAACTACGACCACCATCTGAGTCTTCATCCCCAGAGTCACTTTCATCATCAGAGAAGGAACCTCCATGTCGCTTTCTAGAATGTGGAAGTTGGTGCCGGTTTTTCACAGCTGCACTGGTTCGTCCTGCTGCCTCAAGGAGCAAATTTTCCAAGTCTGCCATGGTCTGCTGTCTGCCTTGTGCTACAGTTATGCTTCTCCAAAACAGGGAGTAATGTATAGACTGAGTACTGCAACCATAAGAGAAAAGATCATAAGATACATGCGAGACGTATCACAAACAGTTGACAAAAGAAGGATTTAAAAGAGCGACTTGCAGAAAAGTCATATTCAGTTTAAAAGCAATGATGGTTTTCTATCTCAATGTAGGAAAGCCAACTTAACAAAAACTCATAATCGCACACAGAATCTTTCTCAATATTATTGGATACCAATTCAGTTCAAGAGTTTATGCCATAATGAAGGAACATATTCAGTAAGATTTCCATGCATATATAGTTGAATCCTCAATTCTCCAATTTAAGAATTGATCTTAATAATTCCATTATGACACATATACAATCGTTGAATAGGTCTTACAATGCAATTAATTACTTTGCAATTCAAGAATAGCTCTTAGCATTTTAGGAAATGACCAGAACCTATACGAATGGTAGCAATAAAAAAGAACCTAGAGTCCCAGGAACACGCTTGCACAGGCGCGTGCAACAAAAATATAGTATGCAACATGTACAACAAATAGATGGATCGAGAGTTCTACAAGGTTCAGAAGGCGTTACATCACCAAGTGGTTAACCAGTAGAACAACAATCATTAGAGACGAGCATATATTTAATTTACTCTCTATTTGGACAATATCCCACATGAGTATGAACAATTTCATGCATTTTACACGCTCCTTCCTCTTATAAATAAACAACAAATTCAATTCATTTATGAAAAAAAAAACGATATCCACTCGTCTGCATGCTCTTTTCTGACACAGACAATTACAAACTTATCTCAAGAGATATAGGACAAAGCACGTCGAAATACAACAACCCTACCTCATTCAAGAGTTCAACTGATGAACTCCTACTATCTAATATCTCCAGGCAACTTCACTTTTGACAAAGTTTTCTGCTTTAAGTTATTCCAAATCAAAATGGCCCTTACAAATATTACTGAAAGACTGAAAGTAAAGGCTTCCCAAGGACTAATCAAAGTACCATCTACACTTCCAACACTAATAATAAGAGGAGAAAATAGAAACAAGAGCTATAATTGCATGGATGTGAGGATAAAATACAAGAAAAGTAAAAATATCCAACCTTTTTAGCTAGAAAGTTACCCAGACCCAAATGTGAAACCCCAAAATTACACCAAAAACCTAAAGATCCAACCTTTTTTGCAAGAAAGTTTCTAACTTCATGATCTAAACCATAACAATAACACAATGCATTCACCAAAAACAAGAGAATGAGTGTCAAGATTAAAAGGCCTAATTTTGCTCAAACAAGACAAGAACAAAAGTAAACAATTTCAAACACAAAAACCTAACAATGTAGTACAATTGAAGACTGATGCAACCATTCATGTTAGCACAATCAAAGGAACAACCAGAAGACCAGAAACAACAACAAATTCAACATCTTGAACAGAAAAAAACCTAGAAGTCTTTGTTTGATCGCCGAAAAAGTAAAAATAAAAAATTGAGAGGAAGAAAAAGACGTCACCTTTGTGATCAGGGGGGTGACGAAAATTGGGGAAATTTTGGTAAAAAAAAAAAAGCAAACAGCAAAGTTGTTTGGAGAAGGCAGAAAAAAAAGGGTGAAGCTAAACGGCGGTGATGAGTGGTGGCCGGGAAAGTGCGGGAAGTGATTTGGAGGTTGGGGAGTGTAGAATGTGAGAGAGAGAGAGACAGAGTCTAGTGTATAATGGTTATGTGTCAGTTTGGAGCACACTTCTGCCCTACAAGTGTGTCGTGTATCTAGGAGGAGTTTGTTAGCCCTTGCCCTTGGGATTCTAGGATTTATCAAATTTTTAAGAGAAAAATTCAGTCACCGTCCCCAAACTATGCTGCCAAGGCCAATTTGATACCCGAACTCTCAAAAGTATCAATGTGATACCCAAACACGTATTTTGACATCAATGTGATACTTCCGTCAAAAATTCCTAACGGGGCCGTTTGTTTGCTGACGTGGCAAGTACGTGGGCAAAAAAAAAAGGGCAAAATGGACTTTTTACCCTCTTTTTTTAATTATTTTTTTTCTTTTCATTTCTTTTTCTTTTCTTCTTCTTCTTCAACCTGACTCTTCTTCTTCTCTCTCCACCTCCCCTCTCTCTCCTCTCCTTCTCCACCACCCAAACCATCACTAACCCCGCCGATATCCTCTCCAATTCGGCTCCGCCATCGTCCGCAAGCTCCAGTCCTTAGGTTTCAGCAACCTCGTCCTCCGTACCCACACCAACCTCGACCTCACGCGCTAAAACGACGTCGAGTCCTTCTTCGCCACCGAAAAGCCCCAATTCGTAATCCTCGCCGCTGCAAAAGTCGGCGGCATCCGCGCCACCAACACCACTCGGCTGACTTCATCGCCCTCAACCTCCAAATCCAGACCAACGTTATCGACGCCTCGCACCGATTCGGAGTCAACAAGCTCCTCTTCCGGGGATTGGTGTAAATGCAAGATGAGCTGATAACTTTGTCGGCATTGCAGTAAACGGGGGGGGGGGAGGGGGGGCTGGGATCGGTTCTGTTTTTGGCATTTTTTGCCTGAACCGAAACCGAAACCAATATATTTTTTCCGGTTCGGTGTCGTCCCTTTTTTTTTGCCGGAACCGTTTTGGAACCGGAACTGTGTTTTTCGGTTCGGTTATAGCTTGTAACCGGTTCCTTTACAGAGTAAGAAAACAGCAAAGCTATCTAGATTGGGGAAGAATCTGGGGAAGAAATTGGAACTGAAAATTGGGGAAGTGATGAAGATGAACTGGAAATCCCGATTCGGGATGAACATAGGGAGTTTTTTATTGTTGGGTATTTGTTTATTGTTTTTGGGTTAAAAAGCATGGGCTAGTGGGTAGTGGGGCTGATGACGTTGTCAGGTAAGGAAATGTGGTGGCGGAGCTTGCAGCGGAAGTGGCGGTCGTTTGGCTAGAGGAAAATCCCAGAAGAAGAAGAGAAAGAAGAAAAAGAAATGAGAAGAAGACGAAGAGAAAAAAGAAAAAGAAATGAAAAGAAAAAAAATGAATTAAAAAAGGGTAAATTGGTCATTTTACTTTTTTTTTTACCCCACGTGCTTGCCACGTCAGCAAACAAACGGCCCCGTTAGGAATTTTTGACGGAAGTATCACATTGATGTCAAAATACGTGTTTGGGTATCACATTGATACTTTTGAGAGTTCGGGTATCAAATTGGCCTTGGCAGCATAGTTTGGGGACGGTGACTGAATTTTTCTCAATTTTTAAGTATGGTAATTTCATTAGTAACAAAGTGGGCGCGTGCCTCGCGTGAGGGTGTTACCAACTTGGTTAATTTTTCATACAAAATCTTAATTACACTAATCATATAGGGTTATTATGGAATAAAAATGTTTTGGGGTTATTGTCTTCTTTTTGAGGATTTCATCAATCCCTAATAATATACTTATTAAATGCGTAATGAGGTGACAAGACACTCTTTGTTGTCATGAGAAGTCGTTATTATTATTATTTTTTAAATATTCTTGAATCATAATATAATTGGTGAGCGAGCATGATTACATGTTTTTTTTTTCTTTTTCTTTTTTTGATAAAGAAAGAAATTGTAAACGCTCTAGAGCAACAACCTTCAAATATATCAAACTAGAAGGCGGTGCTAGAGGAAAGGGACAACTAAGAGTGCCGAACATAATGAGAAAGAGAAGGTAAAGAGTGGCCTAAAGAAACAAGGTTGTTAGCCAAAAAATTGGCTTTATGCCAAACATGGCGGAAAGTGATTGAAACAAAATGGTGTGTGAGCTCTTGAGTATCTTGAAGGATAAATTTGATGCGCCAGAGAATAGAAGATGTCTAATTGAGGGCGTCGATTAGGATCTTGGAATCACCTTCAACAATGAGAGCTTGAGAAAAAGTATGTGACGGATGAAGTAATCCTTCACGAAGGGCCCTAGCTTCAGCTACTAGTATGTCCGTATGACCAAGATTTTTACTCAGAGCAAGCAGAGGATAACCATCAGAATTGTGAACCACAAAGCTAGCAGCTGCTCGATTGACCATTAACAAAATATCAAAACTTTGAACACTTTATTTTTTCAGGGGTGCAAATGAGCCAAGTCGGAGCGAATACCGAAGTGATTATGTTTGGCTCATTTGTTTTTTATCGAGCTCAAGTCGGGCTAAAGTTTAAATTTTTTTATCCATGCTCAAGTTCGGCTCGGCTTGAATGTTTTTCTTAGACTCGACTCGGCTCAATTTATTGGACGAGTTCGAGCTTAAATAGCCTCAGCTTGGCTCGGAAGAAAGAAAATTTTGATTTAAACTTGATGTCTAACACTCTAACTATCACACAAATTTCTTTTGACTTTATTGTAATATATTTTACTTAAATTCTCAGATTCTCTTCTAATTGAAAATGAATGTAATAAAAAGAATTAAATATTTGAAATTAGAAAAATTATACTTTTATTGATACTATAAATTTTCATGAGTCGAGCTTTAACAAACCTCGAGTGTTAACAAGCTCGAGCTACTCATGAGCTAGACAAGCCGAATATATTATTGTTCAAGCTCGGCTCGTTTTTTTGTCGAGCTTAATATTGAGGTCATAAAACTCGGCTCATTTATCTTATGAACACGAGTCGAACAAGCTAAAATCGAACCAAATACGAGTCGAACACGAACTGCATCGAGCCTATTTACAGCCCTATATTTTTTATAAATTTTATTATTTCTAATTTAAAAAAATTGTAGAAATAAATTTGTGTCGTGGTTTTTGACTTCCATCACTTTAAAAGCTAAAAAACACGTGTTATAATGTACAATTTTAAATTATAATAATGATTTATTTTACTTCGAAAGAACAGGACTTTACATGATAGTGATGAAACTAGCCTCTCATGAACATGCAATGTTCAGGATTCAAGAAATAACCAAATAAGTTGTCAAAAAAAAAAAGAAACAACCAAATAGCAAACACATGGCTAATCACATGAACAATGCTAAAGCTGCTGTCTTACCTTTGGTGAGTCTGAGAGCGAGCAACTCTATAGCTTGCAACACCATAAATAGTAGTTTGAAAGCTTGACCATGTGCAACTGCAACAGAGATGACCTCAAGAAAACTACTACCCAGATCCCACTTCAACCCCATCCCACCCATAATCAGAAACTCACTTCATTGGTCCCAAGAACCCACCACCCAATCAAACCCACCTTTTTTATCAAAGGGCCCCAACCTCTTAGCCACAGACTTGATCAAGTCCTACTTTGAAAAGGGCTCTATCAAAGAGGCGCGTAAGGTGTTCGACGAAATGTCTGAGAGAGACGTGGTTACGTGGACTGCCATGATTGCTGGGTACGCTTCTTGCAGTCACCACAGCACTGCTTGGGCTGTGTTCTGTGAGATGGTGAGGGTTGATATGGAGCCGAATGCTTTTACGTTTTCGAGTGTGCTTAAGGCTTGTAAAGGAATGAAGGCTCTTTCTTGTGGTGCAATGGTTCATGGGTCGGCGGTTAAGTATGGCATGAAGGGATCTATGTATGTGGAGAATGCACTTATGGACATGTATGCTACTTGTTGTGTTAGCATGGACAATGCATGCAAGGTGTTTAATGACCTTCATGAGAAGAATGCTGTGAGTTGGACTACTTTGATCACTGGCTACACTCATAGAGGTGATGGCTATGGCGGGCTTCAAGTTTTTCGGAAAATGCTGCTGGTAAGTGGCTGAATCATCCTCCTACATTTTGTTGAATGAATTGGGTTTTACAAGATGCTTACTTTAACTTTATTGGCATACAGGAGGAAGTGGAACCGAACCCTTTCAGCTTTTCAATTGCGATTAGAGCTTGTGCTTCGATTGGATCGCATGCTTTTGGCAGGCAAATACATTCGGCAGTAATTAAGTATGGGTTCGAGTCCAATCTTCCGGTCATGAATTCCATACTGGACATGTACTGTAGGTTTGGTTGTTTATCAGAGGCAAATCAGTACTTTGATGAAATGAGTAAAAAAGATCTGATTACCTGGAACGCTTTAATTTCTGGATATGAAAGATTGGATCCCAGGGAGTCCCTACGTATATTTTCTCGTATGGAGTTAGAAGGCTTTAGTCCGAATTGCTTCACATTAACTAGCGTTACAGCGGCCTGTGCTAACTTGGCAGTTTTTAACTGTGGTGAACAAGTTCATGGTGGAATCATCCGTAGAGGCTTTAACAAGAACTTGGCATTGGCTAATGCACTTATTGACATGTATGCCAAGTGTGGGAGCATTACTGACTCGCACAAAATATTTAGTGAAATGTCTGATAGAGATTTAGTCTCCTGGACTTCCATGATGCTTGGATATGGGGATCATGGATATGGAAAAGAGGCTGTTGAATTGTTTGATGAGATGGTAAAGTCAGGTATAAGGCCAGATCGAATAGTGTTTATGGCAGTTCTGAGTGCTTGCAGCCATGCTGGACTTGTCGATGAAGGCTTGAGGTATTTCAAATCAATGATAAATGTTTATAAGGTTACTCCAGATAAGGACATATATGGTTGCGTGGTGGATTTGCTGTGCCGTGCTGGGAGAATCGAGGAAGCTTATGAGTTAATAGAGAGCATGCCATTTAAGCCTGATGAGTCTGTTTGGGGTGCGCTTCTTGGAGCGTGCAGAGCACATAAGCTTCCACATTTGAGCAGACTAGCTGCTCAGAGGATATTAGATTTGAGGCCAAACATGGCGGGAACATATGTGATGCTGTCAAATTTTTATGCCGCTGAAGGTAAGTGGGGAGAATTTGCCAATATGAGAATGTTGATGAGAGGAATGGGGAATAAGAAAGAGGCAGGACAGAGTTGGATTGAGGTAAGAAATCAGGTTTATAGTTTTGTTGTAGGAGATAAGATGGGTTCTCATATAAAGTGGGTGTATGGAGTTTTGGAATTACTGATTTGGCATATGAAAGAGGCAGAGTACTTAACTGATTTGGATTGCTCTGTACATGACCAAGATGATGGAACTTGAACAGAAGCTTTAGTGAAGGAGCTGGAACACCTTGTTGAGACAAACATGAGGATATTAATTGGATTAACATTCCATTGTTGTGAACAAATGTCATACTGGACAACATGGCAAGGAAGAACACAACATTAGTTCCCAGCCTCTCTTGCAAAGAGTCAGTTTTGGTTAGTTCGGGCCACAGAAACATAGGAATTGTAAACAAGATGAAGAATTCATCTTTCACAAAGTTTCAAGTTCAAGCATGAAAGACGGGCACGGGGCGAGGGAGATAACCATTCTTTTGAACTCAAAGCTAACCATTATGATAATACTGCTAACAAAATTCAGAACTGAAAGTAAATGCGATTTTACTTGCTCTCTTAGGCTGCTGCTGAATATATTTCTCCAAATTACCAAGTTGAATTTCGTTCAATATCTGTTTACCTCATGATTTCCAGATATAACAAATGCAATTTCCATTATTAATTAATACATTGGCTGCCAACATAAACAAATCAAATGTATAGAATAACGGTAAAATATGTTTGAGAACAAGTATGAAATGATAAACAGAGAGAGAGAGTAATGTTTCTGTGAGAATAGAGATTCAAGTGTGTTTATTCATCTCACACAAAGAGGTATTTATAGGAAAATATTACAAGTGTGAAAGCTCAAAGAGTAACTCAATTTGATAACCTCTACATTCACAGCTGCAGCCTTCTATGGTGGCTGTGATGATGATAAAATGCCATGCTTGTTGCCCTTTGGCATAAAGCTTGTCACACAAGTCACAATACCTACATTATACACTCAAGTACCTATTTGTATACATGATATAGACATTTATACTATGACTCATGTTTTGTACATGTGAATCATATATACTACAACACTCCCCCTTGGATATTTCATGTCAAATAGTATTGTTTAGGTCGTGCGCTTCGAAATTGCCTCGTTAAAAACCTTGCCAAGTAATAAAACCCTGTGGGAAAAAACAACCTTGGTCGAAGGAGAAAAAGAGCACAACGCGCGTTTGAGTGTGGAGTATGTAACTGGATACTCCCCTGATTTAGACTCCCCCTGAAGATCGTGGGAGTTCGGATAGCCTTCTCAATCCGATACTCTTCACATGTTTCTCGAAAGGGGATTTTGGTAACGACTTAGTAAATAAGTCCGCTACATTTTCCTCTGATCGGATTTGATTTACTTCAATTTTTAGAAGTGTTTGTTGTTGCTGATTGTAGAAGAATTTTGGCGATATATGCTTGGTATTGTCCCCCTTGATGAAACCTAATTTCATTTGCTCAATACAAGCTGCATTATCTTCGTAAATGCATGTAGGTTCTTCTGTGGTGGACTTCAAACCACAGGTTCCTCGAATGTGTCTGTTTACAGACCTTAGCCATATGCATTCACGCACAGCTTCATGTAGAGCAATTATCTCTGCATGATTTGAGGAAGTAGCAACAAGGGTCTGTTTCGTGGATCTCCAAGATATCGCGGTGCTTTCCATGGTAAAGACATAACCTGTTTGGGAGCGACCTTTGTGAGGGTCAGAGAGATACCCTGCATCAGCAAAGCCCATCAAAACATCATTATCATTTTGATGGAGGGGAGGAGGAGAACGTCGGCCACCATGGAAAGTGTCGCCGGCGTTCATATTGCGGAAGGTGGCTTTTTGCCATGTGGGATCTAATCCCATACTTCCGTCCTTTCTTTTCTCCCTGTAGGGATAAAACAAGCCCATATCAATCGTACCTTTTAAGTATCGAAAGATTGTCTTTATACCAATCCAATGGCGGCGTGTTGGCGAGGAACTATGTCGAGCCAACAAGTTCACTGCGAATGAGATATCCGGTCTTGTGCATTGAGCTAAGTACAATAATGCACCTATTGCACTTAGATATGGCACTTCAGCCTCTAATAAGCCTTCGTCCTCATCCTTTGGACGAAATGGATCTTTTCTGGGCTCAAGGCTACGGCTGATCATGGGAGTACTCACAGGCTTTGCTTTATCTTCATTAAAGCGCCTTAGTAATTTTTGAGTATATGCTGACTGATGGATCATAATCCCATCACTACGGTGCTCGAGTTCTATTCCGAGGCAAAACCGTGTTTTCCCAAGATCTTTCATCTCAAACTCGGATTTCAAATATTTAGCAGTTTCTTTTAACTCATTTAGAGTTCCAATTAGATTCATGTCATCGACATATACTGCTATAATTGCAAATCCGGAACTTGTTCTTTTAATGAACACGCATGGGCATATTTCATTGTTAATATATCCCTTCCTAATCAAGTAGTCACTTAGACGGTTATACCACATCCGTCCGGATTGTTTCAATCCATATAGTGAGCGTCTCAATCTTATTGAAAACGCGCTCCGTGGTTTAGAGCCATTTGATTTGGGTAATTGAAGTCCATCTGGAACCTTCATATATATCTCTGAATCTAGATCCCCATAGAGATATGCTGTAACCACATCCATAAGCTGCATGTCAAGTTTTTCGGAAACTACCAAACTGACAAGGTAGCGGAACGTTATAACGTCCATTACGGGAGAATATGTCTCCTCGTAGTCGATTCCAGGGCGTTGTGAGAAACCTTGTGCCACAAGGCGGGCTTTGTATCTAACAACCTCATTTTTCTCATTACGCTTTCTAACAAAGACCCATTTATGGCCAACAGGTTTTATATTTGGTGGTGTCAGCATTATAGACCCAAATACCTGTCTCTTTGTTAGTGAATCCAATTCAGTCTGGATCGCATCTTTCCATTTAGACCAATCTGCTCTTCGTTGACATTCTTCAACGGAGCGAGGTTCGATATCATCGTATTCTATAATTCCTTTTGCAATATGATATGCAAAAGCATCATTAATAGTCATAGAATTTCTATCCATCACCCCATGTATACTAGTGTAATTCATGGAGATCTCTCTATTCTCTGGAATTGGTTCTTTTATTGGAGCGTCCTCCAATGATGTCTCTTTGACATAACCATAATCCGGAATATTTTCATGAGAGGGATTAATTGTATCGATGATTAATGGATTATTTTGTGCCAAACTCGCTTTCTTTCTTGGGCGAGAATCCATCGAACCAATGGGCCTCCCGCGCTTCCTGGCGGGAGCCATGGGTCTAGCCACTACATCACCCATATAGGGGACGTTGGCGCCATTCTCATGTATTCTTGAGATGGCATCATGTCCTCTAGTGTTAGGGACATCAATCCTTGCAGGCACATTTGCAGCAGGTATATGTGATCTTGTCACTTTAGCGATATCAGAAAACGCATCAGGCATTGATTCTGCTACGTTCTGAAGATCGAGAATCCTCCGCACTTCTATTTCAGATTGTGCTGTTCGGGGATCAAGATGAGACAGAGTGGGGACAAACCACGACAATTCCTGTCTTTTCTGTTGAACATTACTGTTCATGTCTCCCCCTAATGATGGGAAGACTGTCTCATCAAAGTGACAATCCGCAAATCTAGCGGTAAATAGATCGCCTGTCAAGGGTTCTATATAGCGGATAATGGTGGGAGAGTCATATCCAGTATAAAGACCTAATCGTCTTTGAGGACCCATTTTGGTGCGCTGTGGCGGCGCAATTGGCACATAGACTGCACACCCGAATATTCGTAAGTGTGAGACATCGGGCTCATACCCAGTGACCATCTGGGAAGCAGAAAATGGTTGGGTGGCAGTGGGCCTCAGACGAATAAGCACAGCTGCGTGCAATATTGCATAGCCCCAAGCAGAAATAGGGAGATTGGTGCGCATAACCAATGCTCGAGCAACCATTTGAAGTCTTTTAATGGCAGCTTCTGCGAGACCATTTTGGGTGTGTACATGAGGTACAGGGTGTTCTACCTCGATCCCAATGGACATGCAATAATCATCAAAAGTTTTTGATGTAAACTCTCCAGCATTGTCAAGACGAATTGACTTAATAGGATGATCAGGGTGGTGAGCCCTTAATTTAATGATCTGTGCTAGGAGTTTAGCAAATGCAGCATTTCTCGTGGATAATAGCATGACATGTGACCAGCGTGTCGATGCATCAACCAACACCATAAAATATCTAAATGGTCCGCAAGTTGGTTGAATAGGTCCACAAATATCACCTTGTATTCTTTGCAAGAATGGTATATTTTCTTTAGAGTCCTTTGCATAGGATGGTCTTGATCCTACCTTTGCTAAAGAGCAAGCCTTACAAAACGAATGATATGAAGTAGTTCTTTCGACCAATCTTTGGTTCGTACTTCTTTTCGTTTTGAAGAATGGATGTCCGTGTGAAGTTTTTAATATACGGAGCATCATATCACGACCTGGGTGACCCAAGCGGTCGTGCCAAAGTCTATATGTGTCAGAATCCCATAAATTTTCATTCATGACATGGTTGGATTCAATTACTCTGATAGTGGTTGCATATAATCCACTAGAGCGACACATAAGTTTCTCTAATACTCGTGTATTTCCGTAGTTATTAGAGGTAATGCAAAGGAACTCTTGTCCATTCTCACAATGTGTTTCCACATGAAGATCATTGGCTCTTATATCTTTAAAACTCAATAGGGTTCTTCCAGCCCTAGGAGCATATAGAGCTTCGATGATATTAATATTCGTGCCATTTGGCAACAAAAATTGAGCTGGTCCTCGACCATGAATCAATTGTGATGATCCTGCCATCGTAGTTATTGAAGATCGACTAGGCTTCATCCATAAAAATAATTGCCTGTGTCGTAATATAGTATGTGTGGTGCCACTATCAAGAAGGCATTCCATTTCTCCGGAAAACATACTGAAAAAGGAGTAAAGTTCGGAATATTAACACATGTCCATGACATTGAATGCGATACTTTATTAATAAGGAAAATAACCAATGATTACATCAAGGTTTCCAAAGTCTATTCCAAAGTACAATCAAACTTTATACAAATTGTAATTGCTCATTCCGTTTGGTAATTCCAATGAAATATGACCAGGGAAGTAGAGAGATGTTGGTGGAGCGAGGCTCGCTTAAATACCATGGTCTCAATTACTTTCCTAGACATCATATTTCATTGGGTACACCACATAAGAAAAAGTCAATACAATTGTTATTGATTAAGGCACATTTGCCCTTGGAAAATAGAAAAGGACTATTCTAATCAAAGTCTGCTGCATCCTCGTGCATTTGTTCAGCTTTGAAGTCCTCTATTGTGAGATTGACATCTTCACTATCTTCATTTTCGGCAAGGTTGGATTCTTGCTCCCTGTTTTGCCTATACTCTTTGTAGCTTGCAGCTAGTTTAGTACTTGCATGGCATTGTTTGAACCAATGCTCGATTGATCCGCATCTATGACACACGTCATTATGGTTGCCTCCTTTCATTGGAGGTGCAGTTTGTCCATGTTGTGGATATTCCCTAGGAGGGTTACTGCTACTACCACGCCTTATGATGCGACCTCCACGGCCCATATTGTTATTATATTCACCTCTCCCACGTGTGGAGTTGCCACCACGTGTGAAGTTGCCACGTGTGGAGTTACCACCACGTGTGAAGTTGCCACCACGAGTGTCCGCTTTAAAGTTGCGGTTTCTCTCTTTATTGGGGTGGTTATATGGGCCCGTACGCCTTTCTTGTCCCTTATTATTAGGGTATTGCTGCTTGCGCCCCTTTTTGGGTGCATTATAATTTGCCTCACGGACGCTCTTGGTTCCTATGGGCCTAGAATTATAATTCTTTACAAGGATGTTGTCGTACTTTTCAGATACCGACAAAATATTAATAAGCTCATTAAACCTTGTAATTCGTCCAGCATTGACTTCTGTGCGAAATTGCTTTGATATCACAATTGCTGAGACGGGAATGGTGGAGAGAGTCTTCTCAAGTAGCTCATCTTCTGTGAGAGGCTTTCCACAGAACTTCAACATAGCTTTGAGTCGAAGAGCTTCCGAATTATATTCTGCAACAGACTTAAAGTCGGAGAAGCGTATATTATTCCACTGAACCTTCAAGTCAGGGAGGAGGGTATCTTGGATATTACCAAAACGCTCTTCTAGCGCTACCCATAAGTCTCGAGCATCTCTCATTGACATATACTCTAGTCTGAGAGCTTTATCCATATGGCGCCGCATCAAGATAATAGCTTGTGCATGCTTTGTAGGTGTTCTTTGGAACACAAGGCCTGGATTAGGAGCTTGAATTATGGGCAATATCCCTCTTGAAGTGAGGTGGTTCTCAACGTCGGTTACCCAACTATAGTATTCCGAACCCGTTGAGTCAAGCATTTGAAAGTCGAGTCTAGGTGCATTCGACATCCTGAAGATAAGAGAAGATATATTAGTTTCGGAGTTCAAAACTTCCACGAAATCTAAAATCAATAATCTTTAGACCAAAACAATGATGTTTTGCGGACACTCTTAGTCCGAATATTATGAACACTCTTAGTTCATAATTACGAACGCTCTTAGTTCGTTTAGCGTGAATTTCTTGGAATTCCGCTTTTGATTGTAAGTTCCCGAGAAAAATAAAGAGAAGAAGAATAGAGTAAAAACTCAAAAACGGGAACTTTTAGTAAATATTACCTTGGAATAATATTGCCGGAAAAAGTTGTCCAAAAATTGCCGGAAAAGTCGCCGGAAAGTTGTCCGAAAGTCGCCGGAAAAGTTGTCGGAAAGTTGCCGGAAAAGTCGCCGGAAAGTTGTCCGAAAGTCGCCGGAAAAGTTGTCGGAAAGTTGCCGGAAAAGTCGCCGGAAAGTTGTCCGAAAGTCGCCGGAAAAGTTGTCGGAAAGTTGCCGGAAAAGTCGCCGGAAAGTTGTCGGAAAGTTGCCGGAAAAGTCGCCGGAAAGTTGTCCGAAAGTCGCCGGAAAAGTTGTCGACAGATGTGTCGACAGCTGCTCGGCAGGAGCTCGGCAGCTGCTGCGCAGCTGCTCGGCAGATGGCCTGCAGGTGGCTCGGCAGCTGCTGCGCAGGGCTTCGGCAGGTGCTCGGCAGCTGCTGCGCAGGGCTTCGGCAGGTGCTCGGCAGCTGCTGCGCAGGGCTTCGGCAGGTGCTCGGCAGCTGCTGCGCAGGGCTTCGGCAGGTGCTCGGCAGCTGCTGCGCAGGACTCGGCAGGGGCTTTCGGCAGGTATCGGCAGGGGCTTTCGGCAGCACTCGGCAGCACTCGGCAGGAGCTTTCGGCAGGTCTCGGCAGCACTTCGACAGCGGTTCAGCAGCGGTTCGATTTTTCCGGTGGCCGGTTCAGGCTGTTTCCGGCCGGTTCTGGGCGTTCTGAAACCGGTTCTGAGCTTCTTGAATCAAGGGCTTTGATATGAGCTAGGGTTTGGAGGTTTTTTGCAAGTTTGAAAAAATGACTTCGATCGGATTATGAACTACCTCTCCTCTTTTCAATTTCGATTCTAATTCTAGAGCAATTTCGTGCTGATAACGTGTTTGAGAACAAGTATGAAATGATAAACAGAGAGAGAGAGTAATGTTTCTGTGAGAATAGAGATTCAAGTGTGTTTATTCATCTCACACAAAGAGGTATTTATAGGAAAATATTACAAGTGTGAAAGCTCAAAGAGTAACTCAATTTGATAACCTCTACATTCACAGCTGCAGCCTTCTATGGTGGCTGTGATGATGATAAAATGCCATGCTTGTTGCCCTTTGGCATAAAGCTTGTCACACAAGTCACAATACCTACATTATACACTCAAGTACCTATTTGTATACATGATATAGACATTTATACTATGACTCATGTTTTGTACATGTGAATCATATATACTACAACAAAATACACTTTATTAGGTGCAACCGTGCAATATAAACCAAAGTTCTCAAAATAGTATTCTGCCGATGAGTTTTGGTCTCAACTCTCAACCCAGAAACACGGTTATGTAACTGTCATATTATCATCTCATGTGCCTGATTTGCTATCCTTAATGTTGGAATTTTCAGTCCAGTTGTAATGTTTCTTGGTTTTGGGAGAGGTTTTGGTTTATGTCACCTTCTTCCATCTTATATTTTGTTTATTTTCTAATAAAATAAAATAGAGGGATGGGGGTGGGTTCCCGGGTGTAGTGGTCCCCTCTCTATTATGAGGAGGGTAGGCGCTTTACGCAATGACCGCTAACGAGAGGCTAATATCGCCTAATCCTCTATTTTAATTATAAAAAAAAAAAAAAAAAACTCATGTGCCTGATTAGATTTCCTCCATTGTCGGCCCACGTCAAATTCTAACAAAACTGCGTCTCAGCTTACAAGAGCAAGAGATTACTTAACCGCAGGCTCACAAGATTCAGACCATTGCAGTTATTTTGATTGCAATCTCTAGCAAAGTGGTGATACTTGACCATCAGATGGATGAGTTGCTGATGGATTGTTATATATTGGTTCCATATATCTTCAGCACCAGTGACCATGGAAGAAATAGAAACATCTGTGGCTGGCTGGCTGCATCTTCAACTTGTCTTGCCGCTGTGAGAAAAATCAGCCGTGACTTTACGTACCACCGGAATCATTCCATGAGATTTTCCCCATTGGTATTTGGTGCTTCTGAACTCCTAGTTCATCCTTTTCCAACCCAGCAAAGGCCAATGCCTCCTTTTACCTCTTGGAGGTAGTATATGCATCGATATTCAACCATGTGTTATTTGTCGTTGTCGCAACAATTAGCTTCAAAGCATCATATTGGTCTGTTGGTGTGCCATTTTATAACCAAGAACATCCACTAGGTGAATAATGTTCGAACCAACTTCAGTACTAATCTACTACCAATAGTCATTGCAGGAACAAGATCCCTGCTTAAAGTGGTGAAAGCGGTGCTTATCCCTCACCACAATGTCACGACCAAAAGCTTTCGAGACGAACTTTGCTGCCATGTGACAATCGTTACATATTCGCAAATTCTTTATTATTCGTATTGGTGATGGTGGACTGATAGCGATTAGCCCAAAGGCAATTGCCAGTTTCTCACTGTGTCTGAAAAGAACAGTTTCCTTTTCCTCTTCATCAATGTCAAAGGATACCTCATTTGTATCTGGTGCATAACCTTCCCTCTTCAATTTCTGAGCCATTTCATCTAGCATAACCTCAATATCTTTCATTCGAGGGTGTTTCTTATCTCCTGCTAGAAATTCATGAACTACACCATCTGCTTCGATCATGCTACAACCTGGGGTCTTTACCACCCCATGTTGCATCATTATTCCCCTAATCTCATGAACACCATCCCAATCACCTTTCGAAGCACATATATTGGACAACAACACATGGAACCCATCATGGTTAGGATCGAGCTCAATGAGCTTTCTTCCTATCCTCTCACCCCTGTCATGGTCCCCATGTTTCTTACAAGCCCCCAGTAAGGCACCCCAAGTAGCAACATCTGGTGTCATAGGCATACTTTCAATGAGGTCCTCTGCCTCCTTGAGCATACCAGCACGTCCAAGAAGATCAACCATGCATCCGTAATGCTTAACATTGGGTTCTATCTTGTGTTCCTGCATCATGGAATCGAAGTGGCGACGCCCCTCATCTACCAAGCCCATGTGACGACAAGCTCCAATAACTCCCATAAAGGTTATTTCATTAGGTGTCACACCCCTTGTCTTCATCTTTGCAAACATTTCAAGCGACTTCTCCACCAACCCATTCATTGCCAACCCAAGAATAAGAGCATTCCAAGTAGAAACTCCCTTTTCTGCTGTCTCCTCGAAAACCTCCAATGCATTTTCCACACACCCACATTTCAAGTACATGTTAATAAGGGTTGTCCCAAGAAAGACATTAACTTTAAGGCTATTTTTCCTTATATAAGCATGAATCCATTGGCCCAGGTCAAGGGCAGCCAAATGAGTGCAAGCCGAGATGACGCTCACCAAAGTGGTCTCATCGGGCCTAATTCCACACAGCTGCATCTCCTGGAACAATGCCAAAGTTTCTGAAAACCGGTCATGCTGAGCATAGCCTGATATCATTGCACTCCAAGACACTACATCCTTCTCAGGCATGGAATCAAATGATGTCTTAGCAGCTTCAACTAAACCACATCTCAAGTACCCCGATATCATTGAGTTCCAAGATATCTGATCCAGGTTGTAGGCTGCATTGAACAGTTTCTCGGCAACCATTATCTCCCCACAACTGGAATACATATGAATAAAAGCATTTTGAAGATTAACATAACTTTCAATTCCAATTTTCACAACTAACCCATGGATCAACTTCCCTGTGTGAACAGCTGACAAATGTGCACATGCCGAAAGCACACTAACCACCACAACCTCATCCACCATAACTCCATTAGCAACCATTTTCACAAACATATCCAAAGCCTCCTCATACATCTCATTTTGCTCGAAACAAGAAATCAACGCGCTCCACGAAACCATATCCTTCTCAGGCAGTTCATCAAACAAATGCCGAGCCTCAGTCACACAACCTCTTTTACCAAACAACACAATCATAGAATTCGAAGCAATCGTGTTCCTCACTGGCATCTGATCATATATACACTTAGCCTGCTTTACATCCCCCACCCTAACATAGCCAGCCAATATCGAATTCCACGCCACCGAATCCAACACAGGCATTTCATCAAACACATTGCGTGCATCCCTCATATTGTCACAAACTGAGTACATGTTGATCAATGTGTTCTGCACATACACATCTGAATCAAACCCAAACTTCAAAATATGACTATGCATCTGTTTCCCTTCAAACTCTGATGCTCTCATAGCACAAGCTTGAACTAGGATTGGGTATGTATAATTATCTCTATCCCCATTCTTACCCAACATCAATTTGTAAAGACTCAAAGTCTTTTGGGGACAGCTTCTTTGTATATAAGCTTTCATCATAGTGTTCCAAATGAACCCATTTGAGTTCTCAATGTGGTTGAAAATTCTTAATGACAAATCAATGTCACTCAAAGAAGAGTCAGTGGAGAACTTGAGGACTCTACTTGCAGCATATGTGTCCCTAATGAAACCAGTGAGGATCATCTGAGATAGTATTTGATTGAACTGCTTGAGATTCTTGCATTTGGGCAAATGGGTTTCTAAAATTGACAAGTTTATGGTCAATCTACCCAAGTTCATAGCTAAAGGTTTGAACTTTGAAGAGGACATGAAGTGTTTCAACTGCAAAGGTTTGGACTTTGAAGGCAAACCCATATTTCCTAATTGCAAAAATTAACTCCCGCCAATATGATTCAGCAAATCAAAACTTGACACGTTGACACAGTGAGTATTTTGGGCTGGAAAAAGCCCACAAGGTGAGTACTAACTACTAAAAACCAGTAAAATCCCTAAAACCAGTGGCAGTAAAATCCCCAAACTCAGAAATGCCTCGAAAGCCTCGAAGAACCAAAGTCTTCAACTTCAGTAAATGCCTGACTCCTGGTTTGGTCCCCATGCCGGAAACGCCTCCGCCGTCTCCGCCGCGTGAAGAATTGATAGAAGAAGTTGGAGAGGTCAGAAAAGTTTTGATCTTTCTTTGAAATTTCTTGCATTCTGATCAGCGTACATCGCCGGAAATGAAGTGAGGACTTTTAGTTTTTATGTGTTAATATTTTTTTTCAAAATTAACCGTAAGGTAAAATTAGGTTCTCCATTGAAATGGAGAATTATAGTTTGGCCTTAATTACTGCTGACAAGGGCCGATTTTTGCCAGAGTCAATGTGAGTCTAATGTGAAGGTTTAGAAAATGAGAATTTGCTTTTTGTGCTTTGTGTGAACAATTTTTGGACTGTAGCTGTTTAAGTGATCTAGTGTGGTTTGCTGAGGCATTTTAGTTTCTTGGGAAATATGATGTCATTTTTGTTTTGTTTTTTGTGAGAAAGAATGTGATGGTAATAATAAGATTTTGAAGTGTAATATGTTTTGAGAAAGAATCTTGTGGTGCAAATCCTGACCAGGCTGGCAAGTACTCAAAGACAGAAACTTTATATGGTTCTGCATTATCGTAGTTTGCTAATGTTGCTTGTTTTGGCTGCACATTTCTGTTCTTTTTCTGATTCGTCCTAGTGTTTTCGCCGCATTTCCTTCATGAGCTCAGATTTTTTAATTGCAGAATGACCCTAATGTAACTGATTCAATTATGAGCAATGAAATCTTCACCAAGGGAGCACTGGTTGAGGTTAGCAGTGATGAAGAAGGATTCCATGGTTCTTGGTTTGCTGCCACTGTAGTGAAATCTGTGGGGAAAGACAAGTTCCTTATTGAGTACAAGTGCTTGAGGACAGAGGATGATTTGGCACTTCTGAGAGAAGAGGTTGATAACATGCACATACGACCTCATCCACCAGAAAATGTTGTTGATCATTTCAAGCAACTTGACGAGGTTGATGCTTTGTACAATGATGGGTGGTGGGTTGGTGTTATTTCTAAGGTTCTAAGAGGTTCAAGGTACATAGTCTACTTCAAGGAAACCTGTGAGGAACTTGAATATCAGCACTCTGAGTTAAGGCTTCATCAGGACTGGATTGATGGCAAATGGGTTATCCCATCTCGGGTATGGCTCTATCTAATCTCTACCATTTTATTGACATATATCTTGTACTTTGCTTTAGTGTTCAATGCAAATTCTCTTAAAAACTGACTCCTTGGCTTCCAAGTGCAACATGTCACACTAAAGTAGCAAGCTTTGGGCAAAGATTGACTGTTTACCAACTGTAGTGACATTAAGATATTACAAATCTCATCTAAAGACAAATTCTTTGATTGCCTCCCTCCATTTTTGGGGAATGAGTAATAGATCATGATATAGTTGGAAAATATTTTAGAGTCCAACTTCTTCCTCAACTCTTTTACATGAGGTGAGACTCATATTATTTCCAAACTCACATAAGTCTCACATCTTGTATGAGAATGAGAAAGCCAGTTGGGGAAATAGTTGAGTTCTAGAGCATCTGCAAAACCTTTAGTCAGCATCAGACTATTTGTAGATGGGATGATGAGCCTTGCCAACCCAAATTGGGTATATGGCCTTCCAAATTTGGGTCTGAATTTGGTCCTCGTTGGAGAGCAACTGTAAGTGGCCTACAGTTGTTAGAGTCACTCCTGTAGGTAACTTTTCTCTATGGTAATTACCGTTTTAGGTTGCCATAAATGGAAAGATGCAGGACAGTTATAATGCATTGATTGTTAGAACTGCTTACAGTTACACCTTCTAGCTGAAAGCTACCCCATGGTTGTCTGTTGGGGGTTCAATTCAAGTGGTCATGAAGACTACATTGTGTGGCATATTCTGATGGCAACATTTATTCTCTTCTAGTTGTCAATGTCTAATTCTGATGATCGTAATTTCCAAAATCACACATCTCCTTCTTTTTAATACATTCTGTTATTGTAGTTTCATCTAATTGTTGGCTGATTCTCTATTCTTGGCAGGAGTTAAAGTTATAGTTCTGTGGAAAATGGAATTGCCTGAAAAAAAATGGAATTGTCTGAAGTAATTGGGAGACCTTATCTTATTTAGTCGATCACTTTGCCTGAAAAAAAACCCTCTAATCAAGCAACCGTGAAGCTGTTAAACCATGGCCGGATCTGTAAATTCCATTTTACCAGCTACTGAACTGTAGGACGAGTTGTTACAGCATTGTCGGTGCATACTGAGAATGGGGTTTTTGTTGACTCCTTGTCTTTAGTTTTGTGACAAGGTGTCAATAATTGATGGAAATTTCGTTTTGTAATATAAGTTTACAATTGCTAGTTGAAATCCCTTGAATTTGCATTTAAATGGTTATCAGATTTTAATCTATTCTTTTAACTGGATACAATTCTCGTAAAGTAGATTGGTAATCTACCCATTGAGGATACTATTTGCATCTTCAATTTTCCTTTTTCTTGTTTCCCTTCTGGTTGTGGTCCAAAATAGGAGCTTGTACTCGAGAAAACCGTCATCTTCATGGTTGATAGCAATCACTTTCAACATTACTAGGTACCCATTAGCAGGAGATCTATAAATCTCAATATTTGCAGTAGACTTGTTCGATGTGAACTATGTCCGTCTTTGGCCCATCAGAGTTGGAGCAATTAGGCTTTGTAGTTTGACTAGTTTCTAGACCATTTAAATTTTAAATTCAATAAAACTCCTTTTTAAGTTTGAGGGGTCCGGCATCAAAAACCAAGTTAGGTCCTGAAAAAGTGAATAGGAAATAGAACCAAGAAAGCACCTCTCTTTCTCATTTTCTGGTTGAAACTGAAGGAAAGCACCTCCCTTCATCAATTTGAAGCACTGTTTTAACCCCTCTTCATGTAAAGAAGATGAAAGCTGATGATAAACCAATTCAAAGACATAACATTTTAAGACCAAGACACCAAATTCTGAAAAAGACTAGTATTTTCTCACAACACAGAACCAGACAGATATTACAAACTGATAGAATCATAGAACAAAGAGCCGGTTTAGGGAAATGTAAATTTTATTTCATACGAAAGCTGGCACTAGTAAAAGTACTTGAATTACATATGGTCAAAATAGACCTAGAAATAAAGCAAAGCCTTCTTCTTGGCTCTGGTAGTAGTGCTCTTACAGATCATACACCTTGAAATCTAAAGCAATCAGCCTAGACCTCCACAGCTCCGGGGACGTCCTTGACCTTCATAGCCTTGCCACCATCAGGTCCATCAAGCTCGAAAGCCGAGGCAGGAAATGTCCTGAATAGGCCTGTAGGAGACTTGAAGGTGATCTTTCCAGTTGGGGGGTCATCCAAATAGATGTCACTGAGTGACACCCAGACCAAGAGCTCCTTGGTCTTGACTCCAGTCAGCTTACTGATCTTGCCTTTCTCAACAGTGGCTGTGATCTCAGTTGCATAACTCGCCAGCCTCCCAACCTTCTCAAACTTGTGGGTGGTGCTCTTCTTCTGCTTGAGCCAAACAAAGCCAGTGTCTTTGATGTAGCCACATTCCACCATGTCCTTCATGGGCAGAAGCCCATTGGGGAGACCCATCTCTGTGAGCAGGAACTTTGACTTCTCCTGGCAGATAGCATCACCGTGGTAGAGCTCATCAGCCTTGGCTCTCACCTCGTCAGTTATAAGAGACATTCTTGTGAAAACTTTGGAGCTTTTTTTTTGTGATGTTTGGTTTTTGAAATGTGCTCGAGTGTGTGAACAAAGGCGAGGATGAGATCTGTGTTGAGAAAGGTGGGATTCATATAGCTGAGGCGTTAGAACTTTGCCCTTGTGGGTTCTCCAAATTATCAAAAAAGCCACTCTAGTGTTGCCCCCCTGTGTCGCAACAATTGCTAATAAGCCATTTGGTTGTGTTTAAAGACGTGACCTTCTTTAGATTGGGGCATAGATGGGGCAGAGTACTTTATCCAGATAAAGACCTTTTTTTAAATTTTATTTTTTTCTTTCAAGGATTATTAATATCAGCTGCCCAATTTGGATTGCACAAATTTAATGATATTTATTAAAGTTAATGATACTTCGGTAGTTTGGTATCGTAATATCTTGCATTACATGTAGGAGGGCAATCAATCTAGTATCTACCATTCTAATGGTAGCTCTTGTTCTCTCTTTTTTTAGAAAGAAAGTTCTTAATGAATCTAAGATATGTAGGACAATTTGTAAATACTAAATACACTATTATTAAGCACGAAAACTAAACTTTAAAAAAAAAAATTTCAACTAAAATATATACTGTCTGATTATTATTTTTTGAATAAAGGGCTGGTGCGGCTACCCTCAAGTCTTGATTAATGAAACCGTCGAATACAAGGGGGGACATTGAGCCTAAACCCCTGATTACAATAGGCACCTAGAGTACATCATGAAATAATATCCTGAGTCTCTACTAAACAATTGTATTCAAATACACACCAACTAGCAAAGAACGCGCTCCAGACGGTTCTATTTGCTTCCCAGCGGTGACACAACGGAAAGATAACTCGGTCGACAACTCGAAGACAGCATAGCATAATATCCATTCTCACAGCTTTCCCACCATGTTGCCACTGGAAAATACTATCTGATTATAATTAAATGAGAATTGTACCATGTTGCTCAATTAAAGTCATGTAAGAGCAGTAACAGTTTGGCAAGTATTTGAGATATTTCTTTTGGTCCCCATGCCGGAAACGCCTCCGACGTCTCCGCCGCGTGAAGAATTGATAGAAGAAGTTGGAGAGGTCATAAAAGTTTTGATCTTTCTTTGAAATTTCTTGAGTTCTGATCAGCATACATTGCCGGAAATGAAGTGAGGACTTTTAGTTTCTGTGCGTTAATATTTTTTGGCAAAATTAACCGTAAGGTAAAATTAGGTTCTCCATTGAAATGAAGAATTAGAGTTTGGCCTTAATTACTGCTGACAAGGGCTAATTTTGCCAGAGTCAATTGATTCAATGTGAGTCTAATGTGAAGGTATAGAAAATGAGAATTTGCTTTTTGTGCTTTGTGTGAACAATTTTTTGGACTGTAGCTGTTTAAGTGATCTAAGTTTGTTGAGGCATTTTAGTTTCTTGGGAAATATGATAGTCATTTTTGTTTTGTTTTTTGTGAGAAAGAATGTGATGGTAATAATTGTTTAAGGATATCTCTATTTGTGTTTAATCCAAACTCTAGGTTACTTGACCTAGTGGTAATAGGGTTCAATTAGAAGAATCTAGAGATTCTATTTCCTTGTATGAGCCCTAACCCTAAAACCCTAAATTCGTAACCTTCAAATATCAGAAACCGCCGCTGCCTACATTGAAGCTCTCAATCCCAGGAACCCAGAACCGGCTGCACCACCCCCAAAACCTGCCGGAATCAACCTGAACCGGCCACCGGAAGTGTTCAAACCGTCCTCCCAAGAAAAATCCAAAGATCTCCTGTGCGGTTCGAGATCTTCCCGTCCACCCTTCACAGCCACCTTTTGTCAGTAGCTGCACCTCGTCCCCAGAATCCAGAATCTGAAAAATCACCACCGGAACCGGCCAAAATTCAGGTGAACCAGCCACCGGCGTCCACCTAACCTAAATCGGTAGAAAAGAAAAAAAAAAAAAAAAAAAAGGAAACTTGTGCAACCCAAGCCCAACTGCTGAAGCCCGCAGTCGAGCCCACGTGAATCAGCCTAGCCGCCGAGCCGCAGAATCCCCTGCCACGTCAGCATACACGCAGGCATAGTCAGCCTGCCACATCATCATCCAGACTGCCACGTCAGCACCCCCGGTCAACGCCGGTCAACACTTTTCAGGCCACTTTTCCTGTCACTTTCCGGCGACATTTTTCATGCCAACTTTTCGGTCAAGTTTTCCGGCCACTTTTTAAGGTAATTTTTTCTAAAAGTTCCTGTTTTTGAAGTTTTTATTTATTTATTAATTTCAGTTTAGTACCATGTGGTTTGAGGGTAACATCATGTCAGTCCCTGCTCTTTCAATTTGATCAGCAACACCCTTGTGCTTTCAATTTCAATCAGCCGTGCCCAATTTTTACTGTTCCGTCCAAATTTTACTTTGTCAATCCAGTCAAAGTTAATGTTCAAATTGGACGGAACAGTAAAATTTGGGCACGGTTGATTGAAATTGAAAGCACAGGGGTGTTGCTGATCAAATTAAAAGAGCAGGGACTGATATGATGTTACCCCCAAACCACAGGGTACTAAACTAAAATTTATCCTTTTTTTTTTTTTCTTCTTCTTTTCTGAGGGACTTCCAACATCCCTTCTTCTACCCCCTTTCTTCTTTATAGGGGAGACCAAAAGCCGAACTGTGGGGGTTCGTGCTCACTCCAAGCTTGGAGTTTATAGAGTCCTCCAAACTTAGAGTTTGTTGAGAAGAAAACGATCGACCACATACATCGTTGTTTCAATCTAATCCAAAACCCCTCTTCGAATCAGATTTTCTTGGAAGCGACTACGCTCAGAAAATCCCTAATTTCTTGGAAGCGACTACGTTCAGAAATTTAATAGCTTTTCGTGGTAGCCCTTTTTCGCTCCGAAACTAACCATAATCTTGTGTTGTTTTTCAGGATGAATTACCTGAACAAGTTGAACTTTGTTCCACTAGAGACAACTGGCGCAGGATACCATAGGTGGGTCCGAGATGTGCGCCAACATCTTAAGGATGATGGACTTCTGGAAGCCATCCAAGAGCCTAGTCAGAACGTGCTCTCCATTAAGCAAGCTACTGCTTTTGAAGCAAATCAAGCTAAAGCCATCATTCTCATGACAAGGCACATGAATGACGCGCTCCAAAGTGAATACCTCAATGAGGAAGACCCAAGAAAGCTATGGGTTGAACTTGAGCAGCGATTTGGCAACGTTCGTGACTCCCTGCTTCCTGATTTAGAAGTGCGATGGCATAGCCTCCGCTTCTGTGATTTCAAGTCTGTGCTTGATTATAACTCGGAAGCTCTTCGTATCAAGTCTCTGATGGAGTTTTGTGGCCAAACCATAACTGATACGATGTTGATCGAGAAGACTCTCTCTACCTTCCCCCGTCTCTGCCCTGATGATTTCAAAGAATTATCGGATTGATGTGAAAGCATGACGTATCACGAGGTTTCATGAGCTTATTGGAGCCATGAACGTAGCTGAAAAGCACGACAACATACTTGTGAAGAACTATAATGCTAGACCCGTGGGAACTAAGTCTATTCCGGAGTCTAACTATAGTCGCGCCCCCAAAGGAGGACGCAAGGAGCGAAACCCTAAGAGTGGGGATAATTTGTGAAGAACTATAATGCTAGACCCGTGGGAACTAAGTCTATTCCGGAGTCTAACTATAGTCGCGCCCCCAAAGGAGGACGCAAGGAGCGAAACCCTAAGAGTGGGGACAATTCTGGACGCTCTGGTCCATATTCTCGCCCTAAAGAGGAAGGAAATCGCCAAGAGAGGCGAGCACGGAACCGTTGAGGTCAACGTGTGAAGAGAGAGAGAGAGGCGGAGCCTCCGGCTATGGTGGTGACGCCACCAAGAACAATAGTCGTCCAACACATGCACCAAAAGCATCTCGATCAAGGGAGCTTGACCATAAAGATGTTTGTCTTCGATGTTGATCAAGTGGAAATTGGGTAAGGTAGTGTACTGCATCCCAGAACGTTGCCAACGCATACAAGACATATCGTGAAGCAAGGGAGGCAAATTACATGGAACAAGAATATCAAGATGGAGATCTCGATCTAAGGGTAGAAGACTACAAGGATCAAGACCCAGAAACTGGCAATTTTGATCAAGTCTTTTTATTTTCCAAGAGATGTAGGCAATTGCCATATTACTTTTGTAGTAGATGCCAATGATATTAGTTTTTCTTCAAAGTAGGCGTACTCAATGTAAAAGTGATGTCTAGAAAGGTTTTGCGATAAGTGGTACTTAAGCGAGCTTTGCTCCACCGACATCTCTCTACTCACCTGGTCACATTTACATTGGAATTACCGAAAGAAGTTAGACGACTACCATTGTTTTGCATTAACTAGTTTATTGGATTAGATTTTCTTTGGTTAAGAGAAATGATGACGTAATTCCGTTTGGCTTATTAATAAAAGTTGAGTTCTTTTCTTTATGACTCCTTTTTAATTACGAGCTTTTCTTTTAGGAATGGATGAACTTCAATGTCTTGCGGATAGTGCGACTACGCACACCATTCTACAACATAGGCAATTATTCTTAGAGATGTTGCCTACATATTCATCTGTGACTACGATGGCTGGGCCATCAAGTTTAGTTCAAGGACATGGAATGGCCCAATTCCTTTTGCCCAATGGCACCTTGATTAAAGTCACTGAAGCTCTCTACGCTCCTAAGGCAAATCGAACCTTATTAAGCTTTAAAGATCTTAGAGCCAACAGATTCCATGCGGAAAGGCATAATGAGAACGGAATAGAATTCCTTTGCATTACCTCTAATGATTGCGGACGGAAGCGCATCTTAGAGAAGTTTATGTGTCAATCTAGTGGACTTTATGTCACTACAATTCGACCAATTGAATCCAATAATGTCATAAGAGAAGATCTCTTGGATTCAGACACATATTGGCTTTGGCATGACCGACTAGGACATCCTGGTCGTGATATAATGGTCCGTATACTTAAGACTTCACACGGGCATCCCTTTTTCAGAGTGAGAAGAAGTAAGAATCAAAAATTGATTCCAGGATTTAGCAAGACAGCGAAAATTGCAGCTTCTGGGGCTGCTGCTGTCTTGGGCCGCCGAAAGGCCGCCCCTGTTCCTAGTGATGACACCATAAATGGCGCCAACCATGAGCATGACGCCATGGTTGCTCCTCCTGGTGGCCATGACGCCACACAAACCAATTTTCATAGCTCTAACGCCATAATGGGAGATGTAGTCACACATTTTGCTTCTAATAGCCCTACAGACGCTCATGCCCAACCAAAATCCTCATTGGTTGCTTCTAAGGCCCCTCGCTCATTTTGCAAAGCCTGTTCCTTCGGGAAATCAAGACCGAGACCGTCCTACGCAAAGGATCCAAAAATACTCATTCCGTTCTTACAGAGAATCCAAGGGGATATCTGTGGACCAATTTAACCATCATGCGGACCTTTTAAATACTTTATGGTATTGGTTGATGCGTCGACACGCTGGTCACATGTCGCGCTATTGTCCACTCGAAATGCTGCTTATGCTAAACTCCTCGCCCAGATTATCCGTCTACGGGCTCACTACCCTGACCATCATATTAAGTCAATTCGACTTGATAATGCTGGGGAGTTTACATCGAAAACGTTCGATGACTATTGCATGTCACTGGGGATTGATGTAGAACATCCAGTTTCCCATGTTCATACCCAAAATGGTCTTGCAGAAGCCGCTATCAAACGACTACAAATGATAGCGCGGACATTGGTTATGCACACCAATCTCCCTGTTTCTGCTTGGGGATATGCAATATTGCATGCAGTGGCACACATTCGTCTACGACCCACTGCAACCCAATCTTACTCTGCGTTACAGCTAGTGACTGGATACGAGCCTGATATCTCTCATTTATGCATTTTTGGGTGTACCATCTATGTGCCTATTACGCCGCCACAACGTAGTAAGATGGGTCCACAACGAAGAATGGGCATCTATGTTGGCTTTGAATCTCCAACTATTGTCCGCTATCTTGAACCCTTGACAGGCGATCTCTTTACCGCTAGATTTGCGGATTGTCACTTTGATGAGACAGTCTTCCCATCGTTAGGGGGAGATAAGAACACAGATGTTCAACAAGAATGACAGGAATTGTCGTGGTCTGTCCCCACTATGTCTCATCTCGATCCCCGTACCGCACAATTCGAACTTGAAGTGTGAAGAATAATTGAGCTCCAGAACGTAGCAGACACTTTGCCTGATGCGTTTTCTGATGTTGCCAAAGTGACGAGATCACACATACCTGCTGCAAACGTGCCTGCAAGGATCGATGTCCCAAATACTGGACATCACGCCACTCCTGTGACATCAGGGGATGGCGCCATTGCCCAACATGGCAATGATGTGGCATCTATGCCCGCAGGTCCCGCAAGGAAGTGCGGTAGACCAATTGGTTCGAAGGATACTCGCCCTAGAAAGAAAGCGAATGAGGCACAAATAAATCCTTTGATCATCGATACTCAAAATCCGTCCCATGAGAATGTTCCGGATTATGGTTATGTCCAAGAGACATCATTGGGGGACGCGTCAATGTCAGAACCTATCCATGAGAACGTAGAGATCACTGTAAATTACACTAGTGTACATGGGACGTGGGAAAGAAACTCCATCATCATTGATGATGTATTTGCTTATTCAGTGGCGCGTGAGATTATTGAGACCGATGACATCGAACCATGCTCCGTTGATGAATGCCAACATAGAGCTGATTGGCCAAAATGGAAAGATGCTATCCAGGCATAACTTGATTCACTAGCGAAAAGAAAGGTATTTGGAAAAATTGTACCAATACCGCCCAACACCAAACTAGTTGGTCACAAATGGGTATTCGTTAGAAAGCGTAATGAGAAAATGAGATTGTAAGATATAAAGTTCGCCTTGTGGCGCAAGGCTTCTCACAACGCCCTGGAATCGACTACGAGGAGACCTATTCTCCCGTAATGGATGTCATTACGTTCTGCTACCTTGTCAGTTTGGTAGTTTTCGAAAAATTGAACATGCAACTTATAGATGTGGTTACTGCGTATCTATATACGGAAATATACATGAAGATTCCAGATGGAATTCAGTTACCCAAATCAAGTGGCTCTAGACCACGGAGCGCGTTTACGATTAGATTGAAACACTCACTATATGGATTGAAACAATCCGGACGGATGTAGTATAACCGTCTAAGTGACTACTTGATTGGGAAGGGATATGTCAACAATGAACTATGCTCATGTGTGTTCATAAAAAGAACAAGTTTCGGATTTGCAATAGTAGCGGTTTATGTTGATGATATGAACATAATTGGCACCCTTAAAGAGTTAAGGGAAACCGCTGAACACTTGAAATCCGAGTTTGAGATGAAAGATCTTGGGAAAACACGGTTTTGCCTCGGTTTAGAACTTGAGCACCGTAGAGATGGTAGCCTGGTTCATCAATCAGCTTATACCCAAAAGATGCTTAGGCGTTTCAACACTGATAAGATTAAGCCTTCAAGCACCCCAATGGTCGTCCGTAGTCTTGATCCAAAGAATGATCCATTTCATCCAAAAGATGACGACGAAGAAGTGCTAGAGGCAGAAGCGCCTTATCTAAGTGCAATAGGCGCATTGTTGTACTTAGCATAATGCACAAGACCGGATATCTCATTCGCTGTGAACTTGCTAGCTAGATATAGCTCTGCGCCAACACGACTCCATTGGACTGGTGTTAAAGATATCTTTCGATACCTAAGTGGTATGATTGATATAGGCTTGTTCTATCCCTACAGAGAGATGATGGATTCGGACCCATCAAGTACCAGGGACGCTACACATGGTGAACTGCGTTCCCGCTCCCAAACCCAAAATGATATTGGAAGGTTTTTCTGATGCTGGGTATCTCTCTGATCCACACAAAGGTCGCTCCCAAACTGGTTATGTTTTCACCATGGGAAAGACCGCGATATCTTGGAGGTCTACAAAGCAGACCTTAGTCGCTACCTCTTCGAATCATGCAGAGGTTATTGCTCTTCACGAAGCAGTTCATGAATGTATATGGCTTCGATCCATAGTTACGCATGTTCGAAGCAATTGTGGTTTGAAGTCTAACACAGATGAGCCAACGAGCATTTATGAGGATAATGCTGCTTGTATTGAACAAATGAAGCAAGGCTACATCAAAGGCGACAACACCAAGCATATATCGCCCAAATTTTTCTACAATCAGCAACAACAGAAGTTCCTCAAGATCAAAGTAAACCAGGTTCGATCTGAGGACAATGCGGTAGACTTGTTTACTAAGTCATTGCTCAAATCCACGTTCGAGAAACATGTGGCAAGAATTGGCTTGCGGAAATTATCTGAACTCCTATGATCGTAGTCATCAGGGGGAGGTACAGACATCACGGGGAGATGTCTACATGTTCGTCTCGAATCGTGAAGGGTGTGTTGTGCTCTTTTTCCCCTTCGACAGAGGTTATTTTTGTCCCACTGGGTTTTTGTTACTCGGCAAGGTTTTTAACTAGGCAACGGGAGAAGCATCGCGTTTGGACAACACAAGGGGGAGTGTTTAAGGATATCTCTATTTGTGTTTAATCCAAACTCTAGGTTACTTGACCTAGTGGTAATAGGGTTCAATTAGAAGAATCTAGAGATTCTCTTTCCTTGTATGATTCTAACTCTATGCATTGTAATCCTCTATATAAAGAGACCCCTATTATCAATGAGAATACACAGCAAATTTCTCTCAGTTTCTGATTCCCTAAAACAATAATAATATTTTGAAGTGTGATAGAGAAACTGAGAAAGAATCTTGTAGTAGGCTGGCAAGTACTCAAAGACAGAAACTTTATATGGTTCTGCATTATCCTGGTTGGATCTGGCTCCTCTAAAGTGAGGAGGAAGTAAATTTACTTCAATTTCATAAAATCTGGACTCTCTATCTAATCTAACGGTCTTGACAATTGACACATCACTCTCCCACAAATTTTTGGTTTTTCATCTAGACCCTAGTTAACTTGCCTTTAACTCTAGAAAAAAAAATTGAGATTTCTGATCGTCAGTGTTTATCATCTACGTCAAGTTTCTTCTTTTTACTTTTTTTTTCTTTCTATTTCTCTTTACTACCATGGCTGCGCACTAACCATGGAATGACTTTTTGTAGTTTTTTTTAGATTGAGACCCAAGTAGGGTGAGAGATAATATTTCAAACTAATTGCCTCTACAAAACAGTAAAACACACAAGTACTCATGATCTTAGATTTTCAACTCCCACGAAGTAAATTCATCACAAGGATGAAGAGATCTCATGGCCAAACAATTCAAGCTAGAATATTAAATAGAGAAGACGAAGCAAGCAGATTCCAAATAATTAAAGGACTGAAGTCATTAACCAAAACGCATAGCCAATGTAGCGATAACAAAAAATCCTACAGGACCAAAGACGACTAAAAGCAAAGAAAAGGATGAGATCGACACGAAAAGAAATTCGTGTGGTTTTGAAGAACTTAAGGAACTTCAGATTTCCCGTTCAGAAAAAAGAAGAAGGAACTCCAGATTAAATTAATTTATTTTCAAATTGATTGGTGATTTTAATTAATGAAGATGTGATTGATGATGGGGCTGGAAAGAATCGAAAACAATTTTACAGAAAAACATGATTTTGCTTTTTCCCAAATTTGCTGCTAAAATTTTCAGCGGAAGAGTGAATTCGTTATCCAGATGCAGCAATCGACTCTATTGGCTTCTTAATTCATAGCAATCGGGTTTTTGAACCCCTCCCGAGGTGAAAACATCTTGCGCGTTTCCGAATCCAATCCCAGACCTCGTTCTTGATAAAAACTAACCGTTGTGATACAACGATCACTTGTTCTTGAGTTTTTGGTTGGGTTTGGGCTTGGATAGTCCGCATGCTGTGACTGGGCCTAGAGTTGAAGGCTTGTTAACTCGTAAAGCAAAGATATATATATATATATATATATATATATATAGATCCTATCCAGAGCGGAGCTCCGCTTTGAAATTAACGTGTGAAGTTCGAGTTTTGGGTCACTTTTCGGTCGCATATCCACATCTCGACCGTTCAGTTTTTAGGTACTAGTGTATAGATCATCTTTGCAAATTTTCAGCAAAATTGATGATCGTTAAGGTATCTAACTCGCTTAAACCAATGGACGGACTGAATCTGTCAACCTGAACCGTACTAGCTTTAAGGAAGTTATCAATGCCTTAACGATCATCAATTTGGCTGAAAATTTGCAGAGATGATCTATACACTAGTACCTAACAACTGAACGGTCGAGATGTGGATGTGCGACCGAAAAGTGACCCAAAACTCGAACTTCACACGTTAATTTTCAAAGCGGAGCTCCGCTCTGGATAGGATCTGTATATATATATATATATATATATATATATATATATATATATATATTTGTTTGGTTGTTTTGCAAAACCCTTATATCGATTTTCATGTCAAGCAAAACTAAAAAACATATTTGTGAGCCTATGCTCTGATACCAATTGTAAAACCATATTCATGCTCACAATCATATGCATACAAGCTCGACAACAATCACACAAGAATCAAGACTTACCTTCAGCAATTACTGGCATGGATTCCATCTCTGCAGCTGCACAACAATGATCACTTGAAGATGGCCTTCTGTTACTTACCAACTTGCTTCTCAATGGACAGAACATATGCAAAAAGGTGGTTGTAACAGGGACCAAGTTCATCAATTTATATAGGATAGTTAACCCTTAGATTCCTTCCATTAAGGTAATTCTTAAGGGACAAGTCTCATAATTAGAATCCTAATGTATCACAATCTTGTAGCATTTCTTGTAGACTAAGCAATGGATTACTATCCTTAATGAATTGATACACTGCTTCATTAAGTTACTAGTATTGATTTACAATTTATATCCATGTTAAACTAGGATTGATATTAAGCTAATCATCATTTACATTATAATAATATGTGACAAGTTCATTTGATTCTAACAGAAATCCCTTGAATTTGCATTTAAATGGTTATCAGATTTTAATCTATTCTTTTAACCGGATACAATTCTCGTAGGGTAAATCCGTAGATTGGTAATCTACCCATTGAGGATACTATTTGCATCTTCAATTTTCCTTTTTCTTGTTTCCCTTCTGGTTGTGGTCCAAAATCCAAAGATTACGAGGAGCTTGTACTTCATGGTTAATAGCAATCACTTTCAACATTACTAGGGACCCATAAGCAGGAGATCTATAAATCTCAATATTTGCAGTACGTAGTTTACTTTGTTGTTCAATGTGAACTATGTCCGTCTTTGGCCTATCAGAGTTGGAGCAATTAGGCTTTGTAGTTTGACTAGTTTCTAGACCATTTAAATTTTAAATTCAATAAACCTCCTTTTAAGTTTGAAGGGTCCAGCATCAAAAACCAAATTAGGTCCTGACAAAGTGAATAGGAAATAATAGAACCAAGAAAGCACCTCTCTTTATCATTTTCTGGGTTGAAACTGGAAGGAAAGCACCTCCCTTCATCAATTTGAAGCACAGTTTTAACCCCTCTTCATGTAAAGAACGTGCATGCTGATGACAAACCAATTCAAAGGCATAACATTTTAAGACCAAGACACCAAATCCAGAAAAAGACTAGTATTTTCTCACAACAGTGACAACACAGAACCAGATAGATATTAAAAACTGATAGAATCATAGAACAAAGAGCCCGTTTAGGGAAATGTAAATTTTATTTCATACGAAGGGTGGCACTAGTAAAAGTACTTGAATTACATATGGTCAAAATAGACCTAGAAATAAAGCAAAGCCTTCTTCTTGGCTCTGGTAGTAGTGCTCTTACAGATCATACACCTTGAAATCTATAGCAATCAGCCTAGACCTCCACAGCTCCGGGGACGTCCTTGACCTCCTCCTCATTGACCTCCATTGCCTTGCCACCATCAGGTCCATCAAGCTCGAAAGCCGAGGCAGGAAATGTCCTGAATAGCCCTGTAGGAGACTTGAAGGTGATCTTTCCAGTTGGGGGGTCATCCAAATAGATGTCACTGAGTGACACCCAGACCAAGAGCTCCTTGGTCTTGACTCCAGTCAGCTTACTGATCTTGCCTTTCACAACAGTGGCTGTGATCTCAGTTGCATAGCTCGCCAGCCTCCCAACCTTCTCAAACTTGTGGGTGGTGCTCTTCTTCTGCTTGAGCCAAACAAAGCCAGTCTCTTTGATGTAGCCACATTCCACCATGTCCTTCATGGGCAGAAGCCCATTGGGGAGACCCTTCTCTGTGAGCAAGAACTTTGACTTCTCCTGGCAGATAGCATCACCTTGGTAGAACTCATCAGCCTTGGCTCTCACCTCGTCAGTTATAAGAGACATTCTTGTGAAAACTTTGGAGCCCTTTTTGTGATGTTTGGTTTTTGAAATGTGCTTGAGTGTGTGAACAAAGGTGAGGATGAGACCTGTGTTTAGAGAGGTGGGATTCATATAGTTGAGGAGTTAGAACTTTGCCCTTGTCGGTTCTCCAAATTATCAAAAAAGCCACTCTACTGTTGCCCTCCTGTATCACAACAATTGCTAATAAGCCATTTGGTTGTGTTTAAAGACGTGACCTTTTTTTTTTAGATTGCGGCATAGATAGGGCAGAGTACTTTACCCAGATAAAGACTTTTTTTTAATTTTATTTCTGTTGTAGGGAATCAGAAATTAAGAGATAATTGCTGTATATTCTCATTGATAATATGGGCCTCTTTATATAGAGGATTACAATGCATAGAATCTCAATCATACAAGGAAATTAATTCTACATTGATTAGGATTCTAGATCCTTCTAATTAAATCTTATTACCACTAGGTCAAGTAACCTAGAGTTTGGGCTAAACACAAATTAGGTTTTCCTTAAACACTCTCTCTTGTGTTGTCCAAACGCGGTGCTTCTCTCGTTGCCTCGTTAAAAACCTTGCCGAGTAACAAAAACCCAGTGGGACAAAAATAACCTCGGTCGAAGGGGAAAAAGAGCACAACACACCCTTCACGATTGGAGACGAACATGTAGACATCTCCCCCTGATGTCTGCGCCTCCCCCTGATGACTACGATCATGGGAGTTCAGATAATTTCCGCAAGCCAATTCTTGCCACATGTTTCTCGAACGTGGATTTGGGCAATGTCTTAGTAAACAAGTCTGCCACATTGTCCTCAGATTGGACCTGGTTCACTTTGATCTTGAGGAGCTTCTGTTGTTGCTGATTGTAGAAGAATTTAGGCGATATATGCTTGGTGTTGTCGCCTTTGATGTAGCCTTGCTTCATTTGTTCAATGCAAGCAGCATTATCCTCATATATGCTCGTTGGCTCATCTGTGGTAGACTTCAAACCACAATTGCTTCGAACATACGTAACTATGGATCGAAGCCATATACATTCACAGACTGCTTCGTGAAGAGCAATAATCTCTGCATGATTCGAAGAGGTAGCGACTAAGGTCTGCTTTGTAGACCTCCAAGATATCGCGGTATTTCCCATGGTGAAAACATAATCAATTTGGGAGCGACCTTTGTGTGGGTCAGAGAGGTACCCAACATCAGCAAAACCTTCCAAAACACTTATATCGTTTTGGGTTGGGGATAGGGAACGCAATCCACCATGTGTAGCGTCCCTAGCACTTGATGGGTCTGAATCCATCATCTCTCTATAGGGATAGAACAAGCCCATATCAATCGTACCACTTAGGTATCGAAAGATATCTTTAACACCAGTCCAATGGCGTCGTGTTGGCGCAGAGCTATATCTAGCTAGCAAGTTCACTGCGAATGAGATATCCGGTCTTGTGCATTGTGCTAAGTACAACAATGCGCCTATTGCACTTAGATATGGCACTTCTGCCTCTAGCACTTCTTCGTCGTCATCTTTTGGACTGAATGGATCATTCTTTGGATCAAGACTACGGACGACCATTGGGGTGCTTGAAGGCTTAATCTTATCAGTGTTGAAATGCCTAAGCATCTTTTGGATATAAGCTGATTGATGAATCAGATTACCATCTCTACGGTGCTCGAGTTCTAAACCGAGGCAAAACCGTGTTTTCCTAAGATCTTTCATCTCAAACTCGGATTTCAAGTGTTCAGCGGTTTCCCTTAACTCTTTAAGGGTGCCAATTATGTTCATGTCATCGACATAAACCGCTACTATTGCAAATTCGGAACTTGTCCTTTTTATGAACACACATGGGCATAGTTCATTGTTGACATATCCATTTCCAATCAAGTAGTCACTTAGACGGTTATACCACATCCGTCTGGATTGTTTTAATCCATATAGTGAGCGTTTCAATCTAATCGCAAACGCGCTCCGTGGTTTAGAGCCACTTGATTTGGGTAACTGAATTCCATCTGGAATCTTCATGTATATCTCTGTATCTAGATCTCCATATAGATACGCAGTAACCACATCCATAAGCTGCATATTCAGTTTTTTCGGAAACTACCAAACTGACAAGGTAGCGGAACGTAATGACGTCCATTACGGGAGAATAAGCCTCCTCGTAGTCGATTCCAGGGCGTTGTGAGAAACCTTGCGCCACCAGGCAAGCTTTGTATCTTACAATCTCGTTTTTCTCATTACGCTTTCTAACGAATACCCATTTGTGACCAACTGGTTTGGTGTTGGGCGGTATTGGCACAACCGGTCCGAATACCTTTCTTTTCGCTAGAGAATCAAATTCTGTCTGGATCGCATTTTTCCACTTTGGCCAATCGGCTCTACGTTGGCATTCATCAACGGAGCGTGGTTCGATGTCATCGGTCTCAATAATCTCACGCGCCACTGAATACGCGAATACATCATCAATGATGATGGAGTTTCTTTCCCACGTCCCATCTACACTAGTGTAATTAACAGAGATCTCTACGTTCTCAGGGATAGGTTCTGACATTGAGGCGTCCCCCAATGATGTCTCATGGACATAACCATAATCCGGAACATTCTCATGGGACGGATTTTGAGTATCGATGATCAAAGGATTTATCTGTGCCTCATTCGCCTTCTTTCTAGGGCGAGTATCCTTCGAACCAATTGGTCTACCGCCCTTTCTTGCGGGACCTGCGGCCATAGATGCCACATCATTGCCATGTTGGGCAATGGCGCCATCTCCTGGTGTCACAGGGGGGCGTGATGTCCAGTATTTGGGACATCGATCCTTGCAGGCACGTTTGCAGCAGGTATGTGTGATTTTGCCACTTTGGCAACATCAGAAAACGCATCAGGCAGAGTGTCTGCTACGTTCTGGAGCTCGATTATTCTTCGCACTTCAAGTTTGGACTGTGCGGTACGGGGATCATGATGAGACATAGTGGGGACAGACCACGACAATTCCTGTCGTTCCTGTTGAACATCTGTGTTCTTATCTCCCCTAACGATGGGAAGACTGTCTCATCAAAGTGACAATCCGCAAATCTAGAGGTAAAGAGATCGCCTGTCAAGGATTCAAGATAGCGGACAATGGTTGGAGATTCAAATCCAACATAGATGCCCATTCGTCGTTGTGGACCCATCTTAGTACGTTGTGGCGGCGTAATAGGCACATAGATGGTACACCCAAAAATGCGTAAATGCGAGATATCAGGTTCGTATCCAGTCACTAGCTGTAACGCAGAGTAGGATTGGGTTGCAGTGGGTCGTAGACGAATGAGTGTCGCTGCATGCAATATTGCATATCCCCAAGCAGAAACAGGGAGATTGGTGCGCATAACCAATGTCCGTGCTATCAGCTGTAGTGGTTTGATAGCGGCTTCTGCGAGACCATTTTGGGTATGAACATGGGGAACTAGATGCTCTACATCAATCCCAAGTGACATGTAATAGTCATCGAATGTTTTCGATGTAAACTCCCCAGCATTATCAAGTCGAATCGACTTAATAGGGTGGTCAGGGTAGTGAGCCCATAGACAGATAATCTGGGCGAGGAGTTTAGCATAAGCAGCATTTCGAGTGGACAATAACGCAACATGTGACCAGCGTGTCGACGCATCAACCAATACCATAAAGTATTTAAAAGGTCTGCATGATGGTTGAATTGGTCCACAGATATCCCCTTGGATTCTCTGTAAGAACGGAATGAGTATTTTGGGATCCTTTGCGTAGGACGGTCTCGGTCCTAATTTCCCGAAGGAACAGGCTTTGCAGAAAGAGCGAGGGGCCTTAGAAGCAACCAATGAGGATTTTGGTTGGGCCTGAGCGTCCGTAGCACTATTAGAAGCAAAGTGTGTGACTACATCGCCCATTATGGCGTTAGAGCCATGGAAGTTGATGTGTGTGGCGTCATGGTCACCAGGAGGAGCAATCATGGGTAGCAATAGGCAGGGAGGAAAGCTCCGAACCGGGCAGAGGGGATATGGGTATTTCCGGGGGCCTGTTCGAATATTTTCCGGCCGGTTCAGGGGTCTTCGTCGCCGGTTCTGGGTTCTGGGGGTGAGAGCTTCAAGGTGGGTGGCGGAGGTTTCTGGGGTTTGAAGGCTACGAATATTAGGTTTCAGGGTTAGTGTTTCGTGCTGATAACGTGTGGTAGGCAATCAGAAATTGAGAGATAATTGCTGTGTATTCTCATTGATAATAGGGGCCTCTTTATATAGAGGATTACAATGCATAGAATCTCAATCATACAAGGAAAGTAATTCTACATTGATTAGGATTCTAGTTCCTTCTAATTAAATCCTATTACCACTAGGTCAAGTAACCTAGAGTTTGGGCTAAACACAAATTAGGTTTTCCTTAAACAATTTCTTACTTTTTTATTTCAAGGATTATTAATATCATCTGCCCAATTTTGACTTCACAAATTTAACGATACTTTGGTGAGGGCAATCAATCTAATGGTAGCTCATGTTCTCTCTTTTTTTAGAAAGAAAATTCATAATGAATCTAAGATATGTAGGACAATTTGTAAATACACTATTATTAAACACGAAAATTAAACTTAAACTCATATCTCAACTAAAATATATATATTGCCTGATTATATATAATTAAGGGAAGCAGTAGCTCACGATGATCGTATGCAGAGAGCGAGAACAAAAATTCAAAGACTTTTAGATTTGATTTTTTGGAAATTTTATGAAATTGGAACGGGGATTACTTTTGTTTTTGTGTATTGATTTAATAGAAATGTGGTGGTGTGTTTTGATTTTTGGGTTTTGATTGATTTCAGTTCTGGGTTGTTTTTGTTTCTTCAAATTGCATCTTGGATCTTTGATCTGGAAAGAGGAAGAACGAAGAACAGAGCGAGAAAGAGAGAGAGAGAGAGAGAGAGAGAGAGAGAGAGATTTGGCTTGGTGAGTGGGGCAATCGGACCCCGACACCAACTAGCGGCGGAATCCTTTAGTCTCTATGATCGGTATAATCCCGACCTCTACGGTCACCAACTGCCACCATCAGGACTACCATGTCCCCGTCGCACCAACTTCTCCTTATCCGCGAAAGGGTTTTATGTATAATTTCAAGGAATCAATCAAGATCGATTTTTTTGTTCTTGGTTACAATACAATTGAATTAGGTCCTGTTAGTTGTTGGGACACACATTTGATTAGAATTGGCTACGATATGGATTGGAATGAAGAAAGTGATGGAATTCTGGTGGTGGTGGAGACAGCGGAGGTGGAGATGGAACCAAAGGCGTTGGAGGTGGAGAACCCTATTTCACTCTCTTCCTTCTCAATTGCAGAGGTGGAGAAGCCTCAACCCCTTAACCAACGCCCAAGATCATCGACGCCTTACCGTACATCAACGAAGAGTTGATTCTGTCAATGAGCTAGTTCTCTATATATTTTTAGGAAAAAAAAAGGGTTTTTGCCCAAAAGCACCAAAATGAGCCAAACTTTTCCCACTTACCCCAACAACAGATTTTTTTTCTCACATACACAATTTCACACAAAATGACCATTTTACCCTCAAGTCAATTAAATAATTACAACCACTACCACTCAATATCAATCTCTCTCTAGCTAGTCCCGATATCTCTCTCCCTCCCTTCCTACTGACCTCCGGCTCAGGCACACGACCCAGGCCATCTCCAGCTCTGGTGCTCGACCCAGGCAATCTACCTCTCTCCTCCAGACTCGGGCCACCCACCACAGCGTCGTCACCAGAGGAATCGACCTCGACGACTCGGTCCAGATCGGAGTCGACCTCGACGACTGGCTGGTCCTAATCCAGATCGGAAGAATGCTGAACCTAAAGGAAATGAATAAGAGATTGGGGATGTTGACCAGGCTCCTTCGCCTCCTCCAGCCACCACTTCTCAGCAGATCACAGTGCCGAATTCGAAGTCAACGACTTCTCCGCCAACGATGACGGCGGTTCCACTCCCAAGTCCTCATCCGCTGCGGCGATTCATCAAACACCTTCAGCTACAGGTCCACTGGTAGCCTCCGGGAGCTCGATCTCATCCCCTCCGATACGGTGATTGACCTCCTCAACATCACAGAGCAGATGATCGCCGCCGGGTACTTGCGGGAGTGCATCCAGGAGCGTAAATCAATTCTCTAGGTGCCCAAATCACTATTTCGTTTTTGATTTTAGGATCAGACTGTTATTGGATTCTAAGGCTTATTCATTTATGGATAGATTGGATTTGACAGAGTTTTGAATTAGGATTCGATTTTGGACATTTGGTTTTTTGTTATTGAATGTTGTATCAGAAGCTTGGTTAAAAAAAAAAAAAATTTAGAAGCATGATTTTTTTTGTTATTGGCTTAAAAAGAAAGTTCTATTGGGGCAATAGAGGTATATTAAATGTCTATTAGGGGCAATAGACGTCTATTGGGGGGCAATAGATATTTTCAATCGATATTATCTCATCGTTTTTTTTCTTTAATCAACATTTTATTTGTCTAAATTTAAGGAAATTAGTTTCAATTCCGGCGACCGAAAGTTCTATTGGAGAGCAATAGACGTCTATTGGGGGGGGGGGCAATAGACGTATATTGAGGGGCAATATATGGCTGATAGTCGTCCATTGGGGGGCAATAGACGTCTATTGGGGGAAAAAAAACTTTCCGGTGAGATTTTCAGTAAATTCCGGTGGGTGGCAGCCTGTGACAGGAATCCGGCGACTGGTGACCGGATTCCGGCGGCTGGTGACGGGCTCCGGCGAAGTCTCCTATGGTTTCTCTCTCTTCCATTTTCTCTATCTCTCTCTCTAAGTAACAAAGGGGTGAGGGGTAAAATGGTATTAAAAAAAATTAAAAACAAACAAAAAATCTTAAGGGGGTATTAGGGAAAACTCCCTTAGAGTGTATTGGGTAAGAGAGAATTAAAAAAACTTAATGGGATAAGTGGGAAAAAAATCCCCTAGAAATTGAGTAAATGGACAAAAACTATAAAAAAAAAAAAAAAACCAGAGGAATTAAGGAAAAAGAACTGAGGAAAAAAGGTTCACAAAAAAAAAAAATAAATAAAGGGTAAACTTGTCATTTTAAGATCAAAATTGACAGTTGGCAAGTTCCGTAACTGAGGTAACGGACATATGTACCAATTTTCGGTCGGGCAAAAAACCTCAGATACTGTAGTGATATTTTTTAAAGTTCAGGTACCAAAAATTATAAAGAGAAAAAATTCAGATACCGTATGGACAATTTTCTCTATAATTAAATGAGAATTGAACCGCGTTGCTCAATTAAAGTCATGTAAGAGCAGTAACAGTTTGGCAATTATTTGAGATATTTCTTTTGGCAGAAGATTGTAGTTTTCTTGAATAGTAGGGGTAGGGAGGGGTTAGAGGTATGTGTCCAAGACGGTTGGGAGGAGTAATGGCGTTAAGTTGGGAAGAGCAGGGTTAAGCTCAGAACGAATAGTAGTGCTCCACGTAGTATATAGTTGGGAACGGTGACCTATTAATGGGAGTTGACATCTATTTGATATGTCCAGAAGTCCAGATTACAGAGAGATGAGAGAGATGGGGAAAATGCAGACGGTCACCCCTACATCAATAAGTCCATCACCTAATAAATTTTTGCATGCCAAGTATCGGCAGACAGGCCCACCTCATAATTTATATAGTTTGGAGGTTTCTTTCGAAACACTCTACCAGTTATGAAGTTCTATAAGAGCAAATGCACCCATGAACTAAGGGCAATTGCTGATTTGCTAACCAAATTGGTACTACCAATCCACTATTCATCTCAAATTGGTAATTGCCTTCAGCTTATACAATGCACCAATGAAAGGTAATTTGCCTGCCAATCCACTATTCACACTTCAAATTTGAATAATTCATTAAACTTATAATTTAATTAACTAAACAATTAACAATTAGAATAATCATACAATGTTAATTTAATAAAAAATTAATGCATATGTTAATTAAGTAGTCATGTAACTGGTCACGTAACTGACCATGTAACTGACCATGTCACTGACCAAGTAACTGTAACTGGTCACGTAACTGACCACGTAACTGGTCAATTGACCATGTAACTGACTATGTCACTGACCAAGTAACTGTAACTGGTCACGTAACTGACCATGTAACTGACCACGTAACTGACCATGTAACTGACCATGTCACACTTCAAATTTGAATAATTTATTAACTCTCAATAATGTTAAACTTATAATTTGAATAATTAATAATGAGATTAATCATACAATATTACTATAAAAAATTAATGAATAAATCTTTTTTAACAAATTAAATTTTATATCAAGCACAGATATCGTTCACAATAAAAAAATATACATGTAGTTATCATCAGGAAAAAAATTTCTATGACCATCACGAAATAGAATGAGTACTTACAGAATTTTTTGAAATACATTTGAGATTTTTTTTTAAACTTTTGAATTAATTTTTAGGTGAAAAAAAGAAAGATTACCATTGGTAGTTAATTACAGCCATCGGATTGAGATCCAACGATTGTGAATAAAGAACCATCTCCCAAATTTGTGTCTACAAGCGATGACATTTGTGCAAGATGTGGAGCCCGCCCCTATCAGTCGGGCAAACGGTTGGGCAAGAATTGGTCATCCAATTGCCTAGGCAGCTGGTCCCCACGTAGGCCCCAGCAATTAGTCGGGCAATTTTTCATTGGTGCATTGCCCATTTGCTAACAATTGCCTAATTAGTCACCCAATAAGTACATGGGTGCATCTGCTCTAAGGCTATACCAGAAGGGAAAATGTGGATTCATTGTTGCTGGATGAGTGTTTTGCTGTTTTCAAGGTCGATATCTGTTAAAATCATCGGAAATGAGCTTTGTACATGTCATATACATAATTTTAGTCGAATTACGTATCCGAATGTCTCCTAATGAACAAATTTGTTCAACAATAGATGTAGAAAAACGTTTGTCATATACATACTATACCAATAGTTTCCTTCCGAAATAAGCTCGCTTGCCCCTTGTATTTATTAGACAAGGACGTTTGTTAACACAAGCCAAAGCAAAGACTATCAGATAGTCACTATCTTTTAGCATTTTCTTAGGGGGTTAAGATTAAGATGTTGTTGTACGGTTTGGAGTTCATGCCATAAAGTCTAGGATTACCCTCATGTTGAGGGACATTCGGGTTCGTACATCTGTGGTGGAAGATTAGTCTATGTTTGTTGTAATACCCTCGTAGATCTCAGTTTTAATATTGGTTCGGTATGTGTATTACTAATTCGCTAACTTAACCAGACTGACTTAATACCTCATATCTCGTTAAAAAAAATAAAATAAATAACTAGTTGACATTTAATGCTTTATTTATTTTAAATTTTGATATCTCTTAAGATCATAGAAATGAGTTTTGTACATGTCATATACATAATTTTGGTCGAAATCTGTATCAAATATCCCCGAAGGAACATATGAACATTTGTTCAACAATAGAGGTAGAAAACATTGCCACAGCCCAGAGACATGATTTTGGTAGGGTTTCCTTTCAAAGTGAGCTAGCTTAACCCTTGTATTTATCAGACAATGACGTTTTGTTAACTTCAGCAAAGGACTATCTTTTAGCATTTTCTGATGGTTAATGTTAAGATATTGTTGTTCGGTTTGGATTTCATACCATGTAGTCTAGGATACCCCTCATGTTGGTTAAATTTTCATAGTTTCGTGTAGCCAACTACAAATCTTTGGGGAGAAAATTTGGGTTTACAAAAAGTGATTGATAAAATACATTTTCCACTTGGTATTGATCTGCTGAATTCAATCATGTTGGATTCATGAACCTATAATACCCCCATGAAGATTGTGAGTCAAAACTCACACCAAGCTGATGTTTTCATCGTTCACGGATTGTTTGGTGATTAGGGTTCCTCACTTCTACAAGGACGAGAAATATCTAAACGGCATGTAGTCACACATACATATAAAAACACAAGATTATAAATAGCCGAAACATACAATGCTCCGATCTGCGTGCAACAATTTCATCAAAAAGGAATAACAGTATTCTAGTTGGTTCTTGTTTACCTAAACGTGTCAATGTGACAATGTCCAAACCAGACCCATTTAAATGAACATTTCAGTTGAGCAGATGTGAAATCCATTGAACATTTATGTCCTCACTGTGCGTTTGGGGAAGTTACTCAAGTTAGTTTGGTCTGGTTGGATCATATTAGTTGAACATTAAAGATACTACATTCAAGGCAATTCTATGCATTGCAGGTGACATCAAGATAAATGAGACAGAGAGATTGAATCATTTAACATCATCATTATGAAATCACCAATCTGGAAAAGATACACAATAGAGCAATACTTTACTCCACAGTATGCACTATTACATAATCAAATGAAAGCACCAAACAAAATGGCAACAATCATGAATTATTTAGATTTTGATACAGAACACATCAGGTACCTGCAGGAAAATGCATCAATAGAAATAAAATCTCTCTATCTTGAACTCCCCATTGCAATAACTAATCGGCCTTCTCATTTTTGGGGCCAAAAATGCCTTTCACTGACTGGAAAACCTCTTCAATAGGCCTCCCAGCATCAATCTTTCGAACCTTGCCCTGGGCGTTATAGTACTCTAAAACTTTTTTAGTAGACTCTAGAAAAACCTTAAACCTCTTCCTTATTGTTTCAACATTATCATCCTCTCTCCCCTGGTTCCTACTCAAAAGGCGCCTCTCCATCTCCTCTTCAGAACAATCAAAATACAGGACGAATGAGGGCACGATTTTAGTCACATCCTCAAATGCAGCACGGTTTTCTTCATTACGAGGAAACCCATCAATGAGAAACTTGTCATTACCACTCTCCAGCATTGCTCGCTCCAGAAGCTTAATCGTCACCACCGCAGGAACAATTTGTCCTTCTTTGATCATGTTCGAAATCATGGTTCCATTTTCAGAACCAGAATTCCTTTCAGCTCGTAGAAGATCACCAGCACTGAGATGGGTGTACCCAAAATGCTTAACAATGTTTGCACATTGGGTACCCTTTCCACTGCCTGGACCACCCAAGACAAACACTACACTAGGATTCAGATCAGCTAAGCTTCGAGCTGTCTCCTTGTTGTCGACTGCGCCCACAGCTGTTCCCATTGGCACCAACTAATCGTCTCTGAATCTGCACAAACTAAAACATCTGCTACTGTAAAATCTCAAGTAGATCCAAAAGAGAAATAAGCACTGCTATTGCTTCTAGCAAATTTTCCTTTTAAAGAATGCAACATATATCCAGATTCAACACATAATAAAATTCTACTACAACAATCACAATAATAATATGAACAATCAAATGCAATGTATATCACAATCAAAACAATAGTCAACTCCTAATTAACAAGAGCAATGTGGCTTCTGACAATCCTATAAAACTGTATGATCTACACAAGCTGAGGCTATACAAATCAAATCAAAACAAAATTTCAGTATCATTGCTGATTTCATTTTGCACCAAATTACGCAGATTCATTAGCAAAACAAAGCAAACACATACTGATCTGATCATTAAAGTGACCAAGCGTATTTGTACTAATGTAAGAAAGATGATAGAATAACATGAAAACCATATTCCATGATAACAATTTCATCATGTACATTGGAATGGAATGTAAGAAACCCAAGAGGGTAAATCTAGAATTCTAATCAATGGTTAAAACAAACATGAACAACATAGAACTCAATAAAAAGTGATCTAGGAAAGAGTTAAAAGTACCTGATCTGGGTGGGCAGTGAAAGCAGATCCGCGATGAGATGGAGGATTCAGACAGCAGAGGATATATATATAGCTAGCAGATCTGTTTCAATTGGAGCGGAGATGGTAGTATAATTTCAGGTATATATGCTGATAGGCTATAGAAAAACTGAAACTTTTGGACAAAGTTAGCTTTTTTATTTATCATTTTTTTTTTTACTGTTAGCTCTCAGACAGTAAAACTTTATCACACCACTGTAAAAAATAAACTTTTGGGCATTTATCAAGCATGAAAATTTGGTTAGCTGATTTGACATGAAAATCTGCCAAGATCGGATTTTTGACTTGAAAATTGATTGAACAATAGTTATTAAATATATTCTCCTTCTAATGACACCAAGCTCAAATTATGATCGTTTATAGATGGCGGATAACTGGCAAAACAAACATCAACGTCCAACCAAGACCCATCTAAATCAAACTTTGAATTGAATAGAAACATTTACCATCATCATTATGAAAGCAGCAATCTGGAAATGATATGCAAAAGCAGTGATTTGAAATTAGCCAGAAGTTTTGGCAACAAATATATTTTATAAAGATTCAAACTTTAATACACAAATCAACTCAACTAACTAAAAATGCCTCCAATGGCTCCTCATCGATTACAATATGGTATAAATGTCTTGGAGAACCGCAAGCAAATTCCCATCTGTCGTTGCTTTCAATTTACAGGGGAACATCAACTGAATGAAACCATCTGATTACTGTGGCTCTCCATAACAGTTCCATGATGAAAGTTGTTTAGCAAGGATTCAATGTGTTTAACTTCTTTTGGAATTGACCCAGTTAGGACCTGATGTGCACAGAAACCTCGTGCTTGTTATAAATTTGTTTAGGTCAATGAATTGTGAAAATCTAGACCAGATAGAGAATGTGTGAAGCGGCTTGGAGAACAATTGATGACAGGTGACTTTGTCCCCTCAATAAGGCTTCAGTCATTATAGACAGTGAATTAATATTTGCCTCTTAACTAAACCATATGAAATACAAATCCAATTCATATGGCTACTCAAAGCGGCAATGACAAACAGAAAATGAATGTGCATGGTGATATTGAAAGCTGCAACCAGGAAGTTGCACTGAATTTAAAACAATTGGTCATATAATAAATATGATTAGTCTCAATGATACCTCACAACCCGTGTCTGTAATAAGGACCTCATCCTCAATCCTTATCCCGATGCCTTGATACCTGCAGTACATCCTCAACACATCAGTAAGTGTATCAAAACATTTAAAGCAAGAAGGTTAAAAAGAAAGGGTAGGACTGATTGATTCCCTATGTTGGAGATATTCATAAGCATCAAATGTTTCACATTCAAGAATGTGTTGAGGAATCTTTCATGTTGAAAATTAACAACAAAAGATTATGAAAAGTTGGAGATAAGTATGATGATTGGTGCAGTCAGCTTATTGCATCAAATAACTCTTGCTGGGATGACTAGTCTCTTCAATATAAAACTAATTGTCCAAGGGCAACGGCAACTTTTACATGGGCCAGGCTTATGAGTGATTTGCGGATTAATCGAGCATTTTTTTTCTTTTTAATATCTGCCAAACTGATTCGTGGTATTTTAAATTTAGTAAAAGAACTTCTTTTTTTCCAAACTAAACTAAGCTAAAAAGTACCTCTCAGGAATATTAGAGAACAATGGGATGTAGATTCCTGGTTCAATTGTTATCACCTGTGTACAACCAGAACGATCTTGTCAAAAAAAAAAAAAACAATGAAGCAGCCTTGCTGGCCAGAGTATGTGTACACACAACTGACACAACAATTAATGCAACACTGTCATCATTTCAACTATAAAGCAGGTAAATTGAAAAAAAAATAAACATATATAAGCTAGAAAGATGCATGTTCTTCGCTAAGGGAGCCAACTTACAACACCGGACGTCAAAGGATGGTCGTAGCTGACCTTAGAACAATCATGGACATCCATTCCTAGATAGTGACCTGGACAGAAAAGGAAGAGGCAAAAAACTTTTATCACAAAATATCTTTTTAACACATCATCCTGCTTAACCAGTTCAAAAACTAAATTATTGGAATTTTCATTGTTAAGATATATAATAACTACTGATACAAATCTGAACAGTAATCTTCAAAGAGCAGTCATACACGGAAATTATAGCAGGATCCTAAATTCAAATCTGTGACTCTCCCAATATATATTGAATTTGATATGGCTGAGCTCTATAGTGGCAGGAAAGGTTGACACATGGAAGAGTTTTTTAATGTGAAATAACTGTTGATCCAAAGTTCCAAACTGTTTAAAATTTAAAGAATATAGATTAACAAACAGATATTTTAGTTTCAATTCTTAATAAAAAAAGAGAGAAGGAAAAGGAAAGGCAATCATCCAGAAAATTGGCAGTACTTTTGTTGCTTAGTCATTACAAGGAGAGTCAAAACACATGCCTAGTACAAATATAAAAAAACTGAAATTGCTGACTAGGGATGGATATAGAGAAACCTATGGAAGTAGGGTTCAGCTGATGGTAGGAACGGCTCAACTGATAGTGGGAACTACGTCTAGAGTCCTCCTTCAGAATCCCAATCTCCTTGAGTCCTTTTTGAAGCATGTCAACCTATGCATGCAAGTCATTAGGTAAGATTAGGCTCATAAAGCAAAGATTAAATTCTCTACTAGAAAATTAACAAATACAAATTTGTTTCAAAGGATCATACAGAAAAGTTGTGTATTTGCCGAATGGTAGCACCAGGTTTGCAAAGCTTCACGCATTCCTTGTTTGTTCGCAGAATAAGATCATATAGCTCTTCCTGAAATATAGACCTCATTGATAAGCCTCATATGACGTTGTGAACTAATGGAGACAGATAATACTAGACTTTTTCATACTAAAACATAGATATGTTCATAAGATTGCATGCCAGTATGAAACTACAGTTGTAACTCCCAGCCTCAATTTAAGAGAAATGTAAAAGAAAGAAAGATAGATGGATAGATTATTGATTTACAAAGTGATAAAATCGAAGGTAATCCATACTATGTTTACAAGAAGCAGAGATGCCCCCAATTAAGTGAGTTTCAATTCCTAGTAGCATACTCATGTGAGATATTGTGTCCAAAGATAAACACATAAAGTTCAAATGTTAAAAAGAAACTTTTTAACAGCTTTGATAGATATTCTAAACCAAGACAAGGCAGATAAATCATTATTTAAAATCCTATTAAAAAGGTGAAGAAACATTTAGCCATCCATACTTGAGCTGAAGAAAAGCTTCCACAGGGTGGCCAGGTGCGGGTTAGATCACTAACATAACCATGAAATTCGCAACCAACATCCATCAAGACAAGATCTCCTTCCTTTATCTGCACAACAATACATATCAATCTTTGTAAGTATACAAAGGACTCCCTAAGAACAAATAGAATTCTTTCATTTTACTAATCTAGATTGTGACCAGAAAAAGTAGACATTGGATTGGGTAATCAACTCACTTTCTGATCATTTCGAGAATAATGTATTACACTAGCATTAGGCCCTCCACCAACCACAGGGTTGAACCTGTAATGGAGAATGAAATTAGCGAATCCTCCACAAAAAAAAAAAAAAATTTGTAAAGTACTGACAATAACCATCAAATGATTATCTTAGAAAACCAAATTTCAGCTATAATAGCGAGTTATATAATAAATTACATTTTGGATGAGACCATCCAGAAAAGAAAAAAGCTTACGCCATTCTCTGGGCACCCCTCATTTTGCATTCATATTCCATCTTAGCTGAAAGCATACCCTCATAAGGATGTATCTTTGAATGTAACATGGTCTGCAACAGAGCCTGTCCAAGACCAATATATACATTTTTTACTATTAATACAAGCCAGGAATATCCGGTATTACTACTTTTCAAATATATAGTAGTACTATAAGCTTTTGCTTTTCAATAATATTGCAGTACTACAAGCTTTTATGATATACTATATGGTGTTGCAGGAACAGCTTTAAACATTATACAACAAGTCATATAACATGAAAAACAAAAAGACGAATGCCTCCTGATTATGATATGCAGTAAAAATTGGATCATCACTTAACAATTGTAGACCTACTCTTACTGAAATGGTATGATCTGAATTCTGAACCAACTGTATAACCCAACATGGATCCAATGTGAAGCCTACATATATGCTATAGATTTGCACAATGAGACAGAATGTGGTAGGACATATGGGCTTATGAAAGAGTTAGCAGTGGGATTGAATTGAGTACCTGGCAAGCAATTGCTGCAGACTCTCTCATTAACTTGAGCTCCGCCGATGACTTTATCAACCGTAACTGATGTGTGAGAACTGAAACATCTTTCACTTCTCCAGAGGTAGCTGCTTTCTGAAAGGCATCCAATTCCATATATGTTGGTACAGCCGTCTGCACATTGTGGAACAGCTTGGACGATCTCCTCATAAAATCTGGGAGGATCTGCAGTCAGTAAAAGAAAAGGCAATGTACATATAATGATAAAATGCATAAGAAGGATCCAAGCAGCTGTTAAACCACACCAGCCAAGAACTTCAGAATGTTTCTATGTGAAAACGAGCTGAGAGGACAGTATAAGGGAATAAAACCACTAATCATGCCAATTCTGAACAAACAATTGGTACACTTAGACATGTTTTACAAGGGTATGTGCTGGTTTGTGGCATTTGGTATGAGTATGATAACACCGTATGGATTTATGTTGGTGATATGGGAAACGTCTCTATGTAGCTGATGTTAAGTGATCTTACCAAAAAGTTCATGATTAATGCTCAACTCCCAAATCTATTGAAATGTATACAAGTATGCACAACTCCCAACTCCCAATTTAATTTAAATTGGCACATTTCGGTAGGCTTCAAATATCAGTAGTATTCAACTGACCTCCCGTAATTTGCTCATTGGATATGCTTTATCAGCCCTAAATACTTCTAGTGCTGCACTAATTCCTGCAGTTTGTCCTTGCCAAGTCACATCCTACACATAAACATAGGTCAGAGAAAATAAATGAGGTAAGGAAGCTTATCTATCTGTGTAAAATACATTGCAGCCACGAGTAAACTATATGCACAGATTAGTAACATGATACATGGCAGCTACCTTTTGAAATGACAACTTTCTCAGACAACAATAATAACATGCACATTTCAGATAACATTATATATTAGCATGTAAACACCTTCCTTGACCAGCAAAAAAACATAACCCATATTTGATGTGTGTTTAATATTGTGAACATATATCCCAAATTGCTTTGTATTCAGTTTTCTTGAGAAAAATACAACAAATGGATTCTGATAGGACAAATGAATACAAATATGATTCTGTGAATCCACTCCAGCTAAAACTAAGTAAAAATGAAACAGAACTTCGCACAGGATATAAAATACTATCATACAAGGCTGAGCATACTTGAGTTGTTGGTTCAGGCATGAACATGCAAAAACCGCATTCATGACCCAAGACCGCCACACCACCAGGTTGCTGGCAGCCAGTAATGTACGAGTAATCAGCATCTTGCCGATACGTATAAGGAACAACATCATTCATCATCTTCACCGGCGCAGCTGCAAAGATGGCCAAGCCATTCTCTGGGAGCACATCCAACAACCTTTTTCTTCTCAATATGTATTCCTCCAAAGATATGCCGGGCGTAATCTCCCCTTCTTTCATCAACTGCAAATCCAAACAACAATTACAACGCAATAATTGACACCAAGAACAACACAATGTGCACAATCACTACCTGTGGATGAGATGAAGGAGTTGGCTGCCCAATGTCAACAATGTTCTTGGTGCAAAATGCACGGCGTCCAATAGTCTGTAAATCCAATTCAAGTACAAGACTTTAGCTTCACTTCAATATATCTACTTACTGAACCATATGGGTTAGATTAAAGACACCATTTTTTTTTCTTTTCACCAAATGCTATAAAAATTTGGAAGTTCAGCAGAAAAGGGACGATTTGGGCAGAAATGGATCATTACCCAGTTGAAGATTCAGCCCAACAGATCAAATAAACAATTCAAATGATAAAGGAATACCTGCTTGTATGAAATTCTCTGCAGAAGTTTTCCAATAAGAATCCGCATTTTGCTGCGTTCACAGATATCTTTTAATCTGAAGAATCAAAAGCTGGAGTCTTTGTTTATGGTGTGTTGAAGAGGGCAATCCAACTTTCGGGTTTTGGGGTTTTAGGGTTTAAGTTGGATATGGTTGGGGGTTTTAGCTAGACTACCCAAACACCCAAAGCCTCTCCCCTGAAATACAGTAGGTGTCATTTTAACAACCAGAACCACTTCTATTTTATTTTTATTTTTATTTTCCTAAACTTTAATCTGTTTCCTTTTTAAAGAAAACATAAGAAATAATTAAGTTTTTCTTGATAAATAAGAAATAATTAAGTTGATTACTATGAAGTTCTTGACCTTTGAAACTTAGAATTAATTATGTTAGTATAGGTCAAAATTAATTAAGTCGTATATTGGCATTCTTAATATAAAATTTTAGTCATAAGTCTAAGCTAAAAGTTGTGTCATGTTTAGGATGAAGACTCTGACGTATGAAATGGAAACTCAATGCGCCACAGCTAATTACATTGCATTTCACGATGTTGTGTGTCTTTGTGCATACTGGGATTGGTGTCTGTGTTGCAAACCCAGTTAGGTTAGTATTTGTATATCAATGTCATCTTCGTTTTAAGTTGTCCCAAGTGGATGTCATAAGTGCTTTTCTTAATGGTTTCTTACAAGAGGAGGTGTATGTAGAACAACCTCAGCGATTCAAAGATCCTTGCAATCTTGATCATGTGTACAGACTTAAGAAACTTTGTATGGATTGAAACATACTCCTAGGGTATGATATGAGCATTTGTGCACTCATTTGTTGACCAAAGAATATGTTAGAAGAGCTATAGACAAAACCTTGTTTGTGAAAAAGGGATAAGAATCATGTGATTGATGAAAAATATAGAAAATGATCGTTGTGATTAGTGTCATTAGACTATTGATCACAATGGTATGGTGTCTTTGATCTAGACACAACAAGGGAAATATAAATCTCTGAATGAATGACAATAGAAGGGATTGAAGTTTCTTTTATAGACCTCAACCATTGTGCCTCTTGAGTGAAGAGATGTGACTATTGATTATTTATACCTCTTCACTATAATTATAATTATTAGCATGCATAATTATAATTATCAGCATACATTTTCATTATAATTATCAGCACACATGTACCCATTCAGTTTCATATAATTGTACATTTTCAAGATACGTGAATTTCATTGTTCAAGTGCTTGATGCACCAATGTTATTGTACATCTCCTCACACATAGCATACTCATTGTGAAGCCATTTTATCACACGATCATATTCCAACATCTCCATTCAAGTTTCCAACGATTGCCATGTTTTGGGATATTTTTACTGAGTGTTACTTATTTAATTAATTGCAATCACTATTAACTATTCATCCTGATATTTTGAGTATCATATACCTGATTACGCTGGACTTTCCAACCATCAGATAATGATTTCATTTACCATGTGCGTAGGCTTTTGAATCATTTTCCATCTGACCACAACTTATCTCATTTAATAAGTTGGCACCATTCTCATATATTAGGACTTTTAACCATCTGCATCTAATATTAATGGTGACTTAATAATCTGCACTAACTTGAAAATTATACAAATTCATTCTCGTTGAGCACTAACTTGAATATTATACAAATTCATTCTTGTTGCCTCAAAGTGGATTTTACAAGCAAGAAGATTTGTTATAATTTTGTTTCTTAGTTAATGCCTCTATCTTATTTCCGACCAATTTCAATCATATAGAATTGTATCAATTGTCATTTTTAGGCGTCCTTAAAATAACAATGATACTTACCAACATGCTTAATCACATCTAGATGATTTTAAACCCATTTTACAAACATGCTCTTTGAATTTTTCTAGAGTTAATCCTTTGGTCATAGGATCAGGCACCATATGTTCAGAGGGTAGTAGTCGACTTTTACTTCACCTATTTCCACTATATCTTGTAATACTCTATGTCAATGTGTTTTTCTTTGGAATATTTGCTCCACTTTTAATCAGAAAGATGACGGACTTATTATCACAAAACACATCAACAACCTTTTTAGCTATACCTATATTCATATAATCTATAAAACGTTTGGCCCATATTGCAATACTTACTAATGTGCTACAAGAAATATATTATGCCTCCATGGTTGACTTTGCAACACATCCATATTTCTAACTTAACCAAGAAATAGCAGTTCCACCAAATAAAATGATGTTACCGCTTGTGGACTTTCTGTCATTCAAGTCTCCAGCGAAATCTGCATCACTATAGCAAATCAAATCTAAATAACTTATTCCAAAACAAAGTTTCATACCTTAAGTGCCTTTCAGATATCTCATAATCCTTTAAACCGCTTGTCAATGTTCTTTGTCAGGATTAGATTGATATTTGCTTACTAATCCTACAGCATGACAAATGTCTGGTCTAGTACTTGTCATTGCATACATCAAGCTACCCATGGCTTGAGCATATAGAACATTTTTCATGTATTTTATTTCTTCTTGTTTGTGTAGGACATATCTCTTTTGTCAGAATTATTCGCTTACTAATGGGCGTACTAACTGAGTTGCATTCTATCATATTGAATCTTTTAAAGATCTTATCCAGATAGTTCTCTTGGTCCAAGTATAGTAGTTTGGAGTTTCTATCCCTAGTAATCTTTATTCCCAAGACATAGGAAGCTTCTCTCATATCTTTCATCTCAAACTTGGAATCTAGATATGATTTTTTTTAGTAATCATGTCCATGCAATTTCCAGCAAGCAAGATATCATCTATATAAAGAGACAAGAGACAAAACTTGTCTTGACACTTCCAAGTATATACACAGTGATCTAGTATGTTCATTTGATAACCTATCTCAAGGATAGCTTGGTGAAACTTTAAATACCATTGTCTAGATGATTGTTTAAGTCCATGCAATGATTTCTTTAACTTATAGACTTTGTTTTCAAGTTCTTTCACATGAAATCCTTCTGGTTGAACCATATAGATGTCTTCCTTTAAATCTCCATTAAGAAAAGCTGTTTTGACATCTAGTTGGTAGAGTTCTAAATTCATTATTGCAATAATTGCCATGGGTATTCTAATGGATTGAGACTTTGCAACCAGAGAATATGTATCAACAAAGTCTATACCTGATTTTTGTGTATAACCTTTAGCCACTAAACGAGCTTTGTATCTATCTAAGGTACCATCAGCTTTAAACTTTTTCCGAAGTACCCATTTACAACTAATGGGTTTCCTTCCAATAGGCAGATCAACTAGTTCCCAAACTTTATTTGTCTTGATGGAATCTATTTCCTCTTCCATGGCTTCTTGCCATTGTTGTGAATTAAATCCATCTATTACTTCTTTAAATTTTTTTGGGTCTCTACTAATTCATCTAACTCTTCAAGATTGAAAACATAATGATCCTTCAATCTTCTAGATGGTTTTTTTTTCTAGTCTCCCATTGTTTTGAACATTGTTATTAGGATCAAATGACATAATATCAATCATATTTTGATCATCATCATTCATATCTATATCCATGTCATTGTCATGATCATCAATATCTATATCTCCCACTTGATCATGAACAATGTCATGATTACCAAGTTGGTCATAATCAAAGTCATCCTGGTTTGCTTTCAAGTCAGACTTTTGAATTAGAGTAATCACATCAGTGGTGTCTATAAAAGCAACATCTCTGCTTTCTATCAATCCTTTATCTTAGTGATAAAAGCGATATCCTATTCTATTTTCGGGATATCTAATTAATTTACATTCCAAAGTCTTAGAATTTAACTTATCTCTAAGTGGTTTTGAAATCAAAACATTTTCCTTGCAACCCCAGACTTTTAAGTTTGACAAATCTGGTTTTCTTTCATGCCATAATTTGTATGGTATTAATGGTTTAGCCTTAGTATTTACTCTATTTAGTAAATATGAAGCAGTGGACAATGCTTTTCCACAAAAATGAAAAGGCAAGTCTGCATGGGACATGCATCATTGATCTTGTCATCTCCATTAGGGTTCTATTTCTTCTTTCTATGATGCAATTTTGCATGTTGTGGTGTATACGGCATGGTATAATTGTGTCTTATGCCATGTTCTTAGCAGAATTCATCAAAGGCTTCATATTCACCACCTCTATCACTATTAAGGAACTTTATAGGTCTCGCTAATTGAGTTTCTACTTCTTTCTTAATTACTTGAATTTTTCCAAGGCATCCGATTTATTTTTCAAGAAGTAGACATACCCATAACGAGAATAATCATCGATGAATGTAACAAAATATTTCATTCCTCTATGAGTCTTCGTTCTCATAGGCTCACATAAATCCGAATGTATAAAATCAAGTAAATTAGAAGATTGCCAATGTTTAGAAAATGATTTTCTAGACATTTTTCCTTTGATACATGATTCACATGTTTCAAAATCATTCAAATTTACTTGAACTAACATTCCAATTTTGCTCGTTCTGAGTAATTTATTTTTATTTATATGTGTCCTAATCTCAAATGCCACAATAAAGTTGTATTTGAAGTAGAAACAAAAATATACTCAGAAGGAATACTTTTATTACTAATAATAACTGTATACATATCATAGATTCTAGTACCCTTGAGTACTATTCGACCATCTTTACCAATAGTGACCACATCATTTTTGAATCTCACTTCAAAATCTTTCCTTTAATTTCAAGCATAGCAACAAAATTAAGATCTCTTCTAATGGTGGGTGCATACAAGACATTTTTTGAGAATCACATTTGTGCCATTACACGGAAGCTTGCAATCTCCTTCTCCAAGAACATCTATGTATGTATTGTTTTCCATGAATAAACGATGCTCTATCTCCTTGTGTTTTTTTTTTGATGTTATTGAAAAATGATTTGTTCTTGCAAACATGTCTTGTAGCTTCGGAGTCAACACACCATTGTTCTTCATAATCCACTATGAGTGCTGCAAAGACTGTTAGAATTAATTCCTTAGGCGCTTGTCATTGGTCTTTTGATGTTTGAGACATTTCGATCTAATGTGACCAATTTCTCCACAGATGTAACACCCATGCTTTTTGCCTTTGAAATTGTGATTCTTCTTGTTGCTAGTCTTGTAGAGACTATGATTGTTTCTTTTATGTCTTTGTGACTCCTTAGCTATTAGGAGGTTACCTCTACCATTTTCCTTTTTTCTTTTGTTCATTCTCACTTCTTCAACAGCCAACATAGCAAGTAAATTGTTCATGGATAACTCTTTTTGGCCATAAGTCAAGGAAGTCACCACATGATCCCATGATTTGGGAAGACTGTTAAGAAGTGTAAAACTTACATTTGATCAGGAATAGGAGGACTAGCATTGGATATGTCCTTTGCTAATTCCTCCATTTTGGTAATATGATCCATCATTTTCGTTCATATGAGTGCTGTTATATTTCTCAAGCAACAATTGAATGTATGTTTGAGATTTAAGTCTGTACTTTTCATCTAATACATTCATGATTTCTTTGGCAGTCATATATCCTTCACAAAGAGGAATCAAATCATCTTCCATATGGTTAAGAATTATAGCAATAGCTAATGCATTATCTTCTTTCCATTTAGTATAATTTCGAGATGCAACATGAGGCTTTTCGGTTTTAACGTATAAAACGTTTTCTCATAGGTAAGTAGATAAGTGATTATTCTCTTTCATATGCGATGGTTGACATTGTTGAGCCACTTTATCTTCATATTCTCCAATTTGGATGTATTGGCCATGATAAACTAAGTCTAGAGATTAATGAGTAAATAATGATAACTCATCCGTCTTTCTTGGTTGTACATCAGGTCTCTATCTCCTTCTTATTGTTGCTGTGAATTGTGTTTGTTTGAATTGTAATGTCTATTGGTCACAATCAATTTATTTAATTTCCCTTATATCACAACACTGCTCTGATATGACTGATGGAAAATATAGAAAATGATCATTATGATTAGTGTCGTTAGACTATTGATCACAATGGTATGGTGTCCTTGATTTAGACACAACAAGGGAAACACAAATCTCTGAATGAATGACAATGGAAGGGATTGAGGTTTCTTTTATAGACCTCAACCATGGTGTCTCTTGAGTAAAGAGATGTAATTATTGATTATTTATACCTCTTCACTATAATTATAATTATTAGCATACATAATTATAATTATTAGCACACATGTGCCCCTGTACCCTTTCAAGATACGTGAATTTCCTTGTTCAAGTCATCAAGTGTGTCTTGATGCACCAATGTTATGGTACATCTACTCACATAGCATACTCATTGTGAAGCCATTTAATCACATGATCATATTCTAACAATGATGATTGCTCAAGTGTATATAGAGGATATCGTTTTTGGATCCACATCTGAAACGTTTGTGAACTAATTCACTTGTATAATGAAAAGTGAATTTGAAATGAGCATGTGTGTGAGCTGAATTTTTTCCTTCAACTTCAAGTTCGACAACTAAAAGATGGTATGTTTCTCTCACAAACCAAATATGCTGAAGATTTGGTTAAGAATTTGGATTGTAATATGCTAGTGTTATCTCTAATCCCATGAGTACTAGTGCCAAGCTTAGTGAAGACCTTACTGGTAAGACAGTTGATCAAACACTCTATAGAAGCAACATCGAGAGTCTCTTGTATCTTACTGCAAGTAGACCTGACATATCCTATATAGTGTGGGAATGTGTGCTCGTTTTTAGGCAAATTCAAAAAAGTCTCATCTAGAAACTATTTACGGTAAGAATACGGGAACTAAGTATGAAGCATGATGGAAAAAGTGTGACACAAGTAGTTCACCTTACCCATGAGGCAAGGCTACGTCCACTTAGAGATTCCACTAAAAGTGAGGCCAAGTAGCCTTTGTAGTGATACAAGTATGGGGATCATGGATCCCATCCTTTCTAAGAAGAGGAGGACTTCCTTTTATAGCTAAAGGAATTCTCCTTCTACTAATCTACTTTACATTTCTGATGTGGGACATAATACACATATTTGCTTCTCTTAACGCCTTTTGGAGAGCATGAGAGGGTGGCCTCCCAGTAGGATATAGTCTGACCTCCACCATGGCGAGGTAGCTCGGGTGTTGGTCTTTCAAATAAATGCTATAGGTGGGGCTAGCCATGTCACCGGGATCATCTACGAGGTTGTTGCTTATGCTTGGCGGTATGTATAGAAACTGTTGAACATGAAAAAGTAAAAAACGATGACGTTGATTGCGTGAAGCTCTTGACCTTTGAAAATAAAAATTAATTATACAAGATTTTCAGCTATAAATGTAGCTTAAGGACATCATCATGATTTGAAAGCCTTTGAAATTGAGAGCTTGTATAGTCTTTTTCAATCATGTCAGTCGATTAAGATGTTCATATCCAAGACAACTATCTACATTTTCAAAATATTAACTCTTTGCATATTTGAGCGCCGAAAAATTTATCGAGCTTGATTTAGATCGTTACAAATTATTTATTTATGATCTCAGTAATGATTAAAGTGCTCGAGAATTTTTTTGGAAATTTTTACAAGGTGAAATCCTTGAATTAAGGATTGGATAATAAAGTACGCGACACGACGAGTTCATAGGAATTTTTCGGATACCTGAGCTATATGTTTTGATTTTCGGAAGTTTTGGATTAAGGAAAATCTTTTGGAAAAGAAAAGGAATTTTACGATGCAATCTGGACCGTTCAATCTATCACCGCTTCATCAGAGCCGTCCAAATTAATAAAAAGGAAAGTATAAATAGAGGTGGGATCAAATCAAAGGATCAGATTATTCGAAACTTTCCTAGAAGCCTCGACCCGTTTCGGTAGCTAGATGACCCGCTACTGGGTCTGACCACTGCTCCTCCTGCCGGAGCACCGCCACCGATCTCTTCCTCTCGTCGTTTCAGTCACGTTTCTGGTCTCCGTTTGTTCAATCGTCGGCTGTGGAGGGAGAATCGACGGTGGGAAGCTTGAAATTTTTCCGATGAGTTTCTGCAAATTCCGGCGACCAATTAAGCTGCATGTGGTATGAAAACTCATTCCCTCGTTGTTCTCTACACGTTAGACTATTGGTTTTTCAATTTGAATGATTTTGACTAATTGGGTTTCTGGGTTACCTTCTGCTCCGCCGTGTTCTTTGACTCCAGCAACTTCTCTGGCCTTCCTGGGCTTCGTTTCTTGCTCAGCTACACCTCTAGGTCAATAATCGAGAAGCTTGTTGAGTACAGGCGTGAATATCATCAGTTCATCACCATCCTCGTCTCGGCAGTAAGTTTTGGGAACTAAGTTTGGGTCGATTGAAGTAGATTTCTTATTTACAAAGGTATAATCTCAACCTTGAATCAAAGTTTTGCACTTGGAGGTAATCGGATGTTAATGAACTGAGTTGGTTGGTTAGATTGGGTTCAGCTTGCTCTGTTCTTTGTCGGAAAGCAGACCTGCAATTCGAGGTTCCTTTTCGATCTAGTTGATCACAAGGTGAGTTGGGTTCTGTAAAAGGTTCTGAGAATTTACCTCTATAGTTGGCTTCTGGAAACTAGGTTGCCATGTTGTATGTGTGCTGTGATGTTGTGTTTGAGAAGAGTAAATTGGGTAGATAGTCATAAGAAGTAGAAAGTTATGTTGTGAGCTTGCTGTTTTGTCCATGTTTGCTAAGATCGTAGTTGTTGAATGATTTTGGTGATGGATGTTGTAGTATGTTTCTTATTCTGGTGAAAAGGACAAAGCATAAATATGCAAGTATATGTTTAGTTGAATTGGTTCTGACAATGTGAAAAAGATCAAGTTATGTTTCGGTGTCCTTAGTAATTTGGGCACACCTTGTATGAAAATGGAATCTTGTCAAGTGTCTATAGTAAATTCGACGGAATTACAATGTGATGAGATATGTAAGGAAATGCATGGAAATTGGTCGCTATTCTTATTTCAAAATAAGGTGTCGAGTAAATGAGACTATTTGTCAATGTAGTTGCGATTGGTCAACATTGGTCAAAATGGTCAAAAAGGAAAGATTAGTCAAACCTTGGTCAAACCAGAAAAAGTTGGTTATACGATTTGCTAATTGTCGAGATTTTAATTATTAGTTCAATGAGAAATTAATTATCAAAATGTCGGAATATAGGACTCCAGTTAATCGAGGAACGGAAGGTTCGCAACTCTCTGAGTACGTGAGGAAAAGCATCGAAATCCAAGTAGGGATTCATAACTCTCCTCGATATGCGCATTTACTTTGTTAAATTATTTTTAAAGTTACACATGTTAAGTGAGATGGCTTGGTTAAGTTAAAATGCGAAGCATAATAACCAAACCGTATGAGAAATGTGATGGCTTGAGAGCGAAGGGGGCACTGACTTCCCTGGGTTCGATCCCCTAAACCTCCAAAGGGTTAACTACGCCGATCGGACAGTGAGCGATTGTAAAGATGACCTGATTTCGTGTGTGTAGCTAGGTAGCGGACGCTCTTACTACGCTTACCTGGTTGATAAATTAATTGAGGTAAGGTCGTGTAGTAGGTCTATGGGATCTGCCATCGGGTAAGATTCAGCGCGCATGTTTATTTAAGTATCTTGCATCGATTTTCGAGTCAGAAATCATTAGTAAAAAGTTTTGCTGTTCACTGAAATGTTTGGTTAAAGCATGTTTTCATACTGGGGCCCCAAAGATTTATTTATTGGTTTCAAATCTAGTCGGGGTAGAGTTCCTGTTGAGCAGCTAAGACGAAAGCTCACCCCTACAACAGTGTGGATGCAGGTATTGTGCACTGGTGACGGGACAATAACGGACGGAGCTAGGTGTGCGGAACAAGTTCGTTGAACTATCGTTTGGACTTTATTCCAAATTCTATTTCTTGAACTCCATATTTCGTGGCTTATGAACAGCCAGCTGTGTGCCAGATCTAGTTACACTCTTGTTCTTTGAAGTTCATACCTTCCGTGTGAACATTAATTTTAAGCTTTAGACGGATGAAATGAATTTTCACCTCAAAAGTATTTGTAGCTTCAACTCTATTTTATAAAAAGTTTTTCAAACAAAATGCCCAACGGTTCTCTAGGATGTAAATCGAGTGTTCGGTTTATGTTCTAGAGATTCGCAGCACTGTAACGAGCTTAAGCTGGTGAGGTGCGGCTTGGGGCGTTACAACAAAGGTGTTAAGAAAAAGACAGTATTGAGTACACTGACATGCACTTGCACCAACAAGCATGGAGGGTTGGATAACATTAAGTATATCTTTTGACCTTTAAAAACAATGTTACCTATAAATATCAACGACTGAGATCTGCTGAATCTGCTGGTTCACTTGCACCGCTGGTGCATAGAAGAATTTTCCGTTAAGAAAAATAACAGGACTAACATTTTTCCGTCTCTTTTACAAACATTGAAATATTAATAAAATAGCGCAATACAAATGAAACACCTCTCATTTTCAACTTTACTTTGCATAGAAGAATTTTCTATTAAGAAAAATAGCAGGACTAATATTTTTCGTCTCTTTACAAACATTGAAATATATAAAAATAGCACCGTGCAAATGAAACACCTATCATTTTCAACCTTACTTGTTACGCTGCGAGAGAAGAAGCCACTCAAATTTCAAGATCAATACAACTTTATGATGCCCTTCAATCTACCATTATTGAAGTCATCTCCAACGTCACATTTTTATGATGCCCTTCAATCAGCCATTATTGAAGTCATCTGCAACGTCACATTGAAAGGTCTCCAAAGTCTATATTTTAATTTCACTTGTCGACATTTTTCCTATTTTTGCTTAAACACAATAAAAGGGTTTCCCTTCTTTTTCACATAGAGGACAATATTTTTCACTACAGCTAAGATAATAGCTATTAGAATTAAAGAACAACAAGTTAGACGAATGTAACCGCAAAATGAAATGCACAAAATTCTACTCCATTAAGCTCAACAAATACAAGAGTGCTCAACAAAATAGTAATAAAATAAAAAGAAGTTACTAAAAAGAAATAAAAAAAACATAATTTATATTAACAGATAAAAACGACCCACATGTCACAAGATCAACGGTCACATTATCTCTATCACCCCCTCTCTCTCTCTCTCTCTCTCTCTCACTACATGACCTTCCACGACTCCAGAGTGGGAAAGCTCGAATAAGAGTCAAAGCCTAATCCCCGCCAGAGACGCCACCACCACCCTCAGCCACCTCCACCGTCGCCCCATAGCGCATTGGTCGCATCTGTCCACCTCCTCCCGTTGCCGATGCGGGCCCCACAACCTGCTGCTGGTACTGCTGCCTCTGCTGCTGCTGCTGTTGATGGTGGTCGAACAACAACGCCGACGTGTCGAGCGTCGGCAAGCACCCGCCGCCCGGTAAGCGATTGCCGCCGGGTCTCTGCGGCTCGGGCTTGACAACCGTCGGCAGCGAAGAGAACTGCTGTCCGTTAAACCTCACCCCCGTCACCTGCTGCACCATCTGCCGGAAGTTCGCCGGGTCCGCCGTGATGAAAGTCGTCTGCGTCCGCTTCGACGCGCGCGACTTCCGTTTCGTCACCTTGCCCCCCGAAACGGGAACCGCGTTCCTCTGCCGCAGCTTGGGCGCCGCAACCGACTCCGGATCCGACCCCGAAACCCCGGAAACAGTCGGCGTAGCCGTCGTTTCCGCCTGAAACGTATCAAAAAACGGCAAGAACTCGGAATCCGGAGATTCCGAGCTCCTGTTGTCCGCCAGCGACTTCTGCAGCGCCATCGTCAGCGCCTTCGTGTCCCTCGCAAACGCCTCCGAGATCCACGAGTCCGCAAACGTCGTCGTCGGCCTGTACGCCCACGGCTCCATCGCTGCTAGGTTATCCGACGCCGCCATCAAAAAAACCGAAATGATATCCAAGTTCAGATCAAATCAAAGAGTAAAGAAGGAATGAGAGAGTGCAAGAGGAGGGAGTTGTAGATTTAAGTAAAGAAGGGTGATGGGGTCCTGGAAGTCTTGGGTAGGAAGACAATGGAATATATAGAGATACGGGGCGGTGGACAGAGGGAGCAAGAAAACGCGTTGTTCGGGGGAACACGCGTCACCCTTCCGTACTCATTTCACTTAAACAAGTTAAAACGAAAGGAAAAAATCTTTAATGGGGCAACGTACTGTCGACGTGATATGTCCGATCAATCGTATTTCTCTAATTTTTAATTAAATTTTAAAATTATTTATATTTAATTATAATGAAATATCCAAAGCACCTTCTGTATAAATAATATTGACTGAACGTACGGTTACGTAGCACGCCCTGTCATACCTAAAAATCTCTCCAACGAATGCAGGGGACAGACGGTAATACTTAAAATTAGTGAGGGGTTGACTGGTCAGTGGGGGTTCACTGCTGGAAGCGTCACAGACTGTGAGAGTAGAGTAGTGTAACCCATTTGCTTCTAGAGACGGGGGAGTCACTGGTCTTGGCGGTCAAGCCGCGTCATGGTGATGCAATTAACGCGTAATAAATCTCGGTTTCACACTTATTTATCTAGCTTTATTACTTTTTTAAGTATCGGTTTCACACTCCTTTATCTTAGTTTATTATCTTTTTAAAGGTTGAACGGGTCGCTGTCGGATAAGACACGTAAGACGAGAGACGTAGGGCAACTGACTCAAGACTTGACAAACACGCAAAAGGACAAACGAAGATGCGTGGCTTTTCTTTCTTTTTTTGGGTAAAAGTAAACCAAATTCATTAAAAAAAAAGGAGGCACAAGGAAACAAAAGGGTTACAGATCAGAGCACACTAGAGGTGACTAGGGTTTTAGAGGAAACGGGAGAGGAAGTCTTTGATCTGATCAATGTAGGGATGACGAGTGGGGATGATGTGGCCGGAGTCGTGTTCGATGACCGTGGAGCAACCGTCGTCGAATAAGGAAGCGAGTTCTCGGCTTTCTTGCGTGGCGATCTGTCGGTCTTTGCCGTGATCCTTGCCGAATATGTGGAGGGAAGGACAATGGCATTTCTTGATCATTCTCTCCTCATGGAACTCTTGCTTTAGTAGCTTGATGCCGAAGCCAGAGCACAAAATCACAAACCTAAACTGCATTTCCGCGGTTTTTGATGGTGTAGTTTGTGTTGGTTGGGCAAAAGCTACAGCAGCTGCCATTGCTGCTCCCTGTGAAAATCCCAGCACTCCGTCAAATGGGCCCTCCTCTGCAAACACGGTTTTGATATACGCTAATGATTCTTCGAACCCTGCAGTTTGCTGCTGGTACTGCAGGGGATCAAATGGACCATCTACCATTTCCCAGTTACCACTTTCAGTCTTTTCTTGGAAATCAGGTGCTACAAGCCATGCGTATTTTTTCTTGCATTGCTCCGAGGGTGGTGGAGGAGGAGGACCTTGCTGTGTTGCACAATTGTGAGGCAACTCTCTTAGAGCCGAGGGTGGTTGGTATATGAATGCCAGTTCATGAGGTGCATCCACAAACACGAGCTCAGCAATGCTTTTGAGTTTCTTGGCCAGTGAGGCAGTTCTTCCTTTGAAACTCGAGGCATTCTGACGAAACCCATGTAAGCACAAGATTCTCAATTTTCTTGGAGGCCCAGTAGCTGTGTCATACCAGTTATTACAACATCAGGAACATTGAAAATAGGGGGAAATGCAAATGCATATAAAAACATGTACTTATAACTCTTCAGTACTTTCGGAGTTAGATAATCAAGTTCTAAAAATTAGTATTTGCTAAGTTGTGGGCCTGTGGCCAATGTTGGCACAGAACAAGGCAAACAGTGACTATTACAAGCAAAAAGTTAAAACTCGAAAGTACCTAAATCCATACATGTGTATACACTACAATGCTGATTCTTGTGAATATACATGACTAAGCACACAGGCACACAATATGTTAATATCCAAATGCAAGATGTGTAGATACTTGTGAGAACACACGGTTGTTCAAAGTGATTCAGATTACGGACCTTACCCTGTCTGCAAGGCACCTGACATGAGAGCTTAGTATCTGAAGAGACAGTTTCAACTGATGGTAGTGAACTGATTCCGCCATTTTCAATAGAAGACAACCCAACACCCTTGTGATGATTCTGGCAAAGCTCACAAACATATACAGATCCCTTCCTCTGCTGACACAAATTGAAAACTTCAGGGATCAGGCAAAATTAAAACATACATATCTAGAGAAAGTGCCATCCAAGAAAAATATATTGCTGAGAGACTGATAGAAGGATCATTTCGGGAATTATTGTCTTATAACACAAAGCATAGTTTTATGATGAACACCAATATGTTATAGAACCCTGAAGGATAGTGTAAATTTACTGGGACGCATGAAATGGCTCACTGAAAATAACTATATGGTCTTTAAAAGTACTAGATCCCTCAATCTGTAATGACAAAAGTAAGTAACAAGAGCATACCTGGCAACTATCACAAACTAAGACTAGCATTCTGCAGTAAGTGCAACGAAGGCGTGACGAATAGTCATCAAACGAGGTGCCACAGAGAAGACAGGCACCCAGAATATTTGCATCTGAACTCCCAACTGAAATCCTACAGCACAATGAAAGAAGTATGTCAAACCTTTTCATTTTGAATACCATATCACCCTGACGGATTATCATGTCGTTATGCTTATCATACAAGCTCTGTACAAATACAATTAAGTATTCTGATTTGGAATGTTCTGGAGATATTATATTCTAGTTTTCTTTCTTTTCTTTATTTTTATTATTTTTCCATTAATGCATACAACGACATGCCCATCTGAACTTCAAAAGCTAAACTTCCTGTCTATGAGTGACCAAATGGCCAGAAACTAATGGTACTATATACAACTTTATGCATTTATGCCTGCCCTTTTGTTTTCTTATAATCTAAACTGAGGCGAAGAGAGAGGATATGAGTACGTGAGTAATGATAAAAGCTGCATCAAAAGCCTAAAGAATCATACCGGTGATCAAAAACAAAGTTCTTCCCTCTGAAAAAACCACCATCTGGAAACTGTTCCAAATAACGCTGTATTCCACCATATAACTGCAAACAAATTCACAAAGCAAGAGAGGCTATTAGCATCATCATCAGGAAGTACAAATCTTATTGTCTAAGAAAACAAAATGCTACTGTGTCACAAGAGCACACCTGAAACACGTTCTCAAACCCAGCACCTTTTGACCTAATATAGGCTGATGCCATTTCACACCTGATTCCTCCAGTGCAATACCTGGTAATGGAAACCAAAATATCAAGTAAGTAACACATAAACTTTCATGGAGATAGTTCTGTCCACTGCATGCTGACTGAGTACACAATAAAAAAAGATGACTATTTTTTCTATGAGAACTAACAGCATAACATAAAACTAAACCCCTTAAAGGTTTATATAAGCACTTACATAAGAACTGATTTTCCTTGCAATTGATCAGAGTTATCATCTATCCATGAGGGAAGATCACTGTACTGCCTAATGCCCGGGTCCAAAGTTTCCACATTTGGGGGGTGGAACTTCCCAATTCTTGTTTCATATAGATTTCTTGCATCCAATAGAACAAGTTCTCTATTGTGTTCTTTGCTCTCTTTGTCTAATTTCCCTGGAAAGCATACACCAAGATACCATTACATCTATATAACTTTCCATCTTTTTTCTACAACAAAATTTCCAACAATCAGAAGAGCAGCCAACGAATAAGTGAAATAAAAAAACAAACCACAAGTTATACCAAGCAAATGAGACATTCAGACCGAAAGTCACTAACCAGCTTTCTGCAAAACGGAATGAAACTCAGCTGCGGAAAGATGCTTTCCAGCATGTGAAATCTCCGGCGATTTTATCAGAGGATTACAGCTGAGAGTAACCAGTTCCTGAGTCCAACACATGTACTTATCAGAAACAGTAAGAAGTATAGTGCCACTAACTATAAATCAAAAACCGAAAAGCTGGCAATCACCTTGACAATGCGGATTGAGAGAGAAGTGAACCCACATTCCTCGGCAACCTTGTCATTCGACGGTCGGCCACAAGCTGCAAGCTTGAAGTCAGTCCCTTCAAACAAACTATTCGACTCAACCGCAGCAATGTGCTTGTTCAATGCACGTAACTTGCCACCAACCTAAAACCAATCCAAACCAAAAATCAATCACGACAAAAATTTCATCTTTTTCGAGCAATTGAGAAAGACCCAGTTCATAAAACGGAGAAAAGTTCCAATCTTTAATAACGTACGGTGACGTTGACGCCGAGAGGAGAGAGACGAACGCGGCCGAGGAGTGAGAGAGAGTTGCAGTTGGAGTCGTAGAAGTGGAAGAGGTCGTCGAGGTCTGGAATTTGGGTGTACTTGTAGTATAAAAGAACCCCATATTGGTCATCATCTTCTTGTTCTTCTTGGCTGTTAATATTGGGATCCATTGTTGAAAGCTGCTTCAGATTCGAGTTTGCAAGAAGCAAGCAGCAGAAAGGAAGGGTTTTAGCCCTAAAAATGTAAATTTGCAAATTAACCCCGCCAAAATATCCATATTAGCAAACGGGGTTTTAAATTTTAATCATTTTTCAAGGAAATCAGTACATTTTGGCGGTCCTGGTAAAGAAAGTAGTCATGATTCTGTACGGTTGGACTGCATTTGAAGACCGAAAAATGGACGGTTGAATGTGAACCGGTTTGTGTGAACAGGGTCAAGGAGGGGAAGGTTCAATGTGAACTGCACATTTCTGACAAACGGCCACTACTGCCATGAATAGATGTTGTCCGATATGACTGGTTGGTTTGTTTTCTTTTCAGTGAGTCAAGACAAGCAGATGAAAAGAGAGAACAAAACCATATTTATAATGTATGTAGAAGCTGAAACTCAACAAGATAACACAGCCCAAAAAAAAAAATCAAAAATGAAGAAGCGAGCATCTTAGCGCCAATTTGAAATAAACACAAGAGTCACAGTTTTTTCCTACTAGAAGTCTAGAAGTATGGAAAGCAAAATATAATGGAAAACACCCCGATTGCAGCTTTAGCTTTTCTATCAAATTCCATAGACAAGCCTGTCATCCCTGGCCCTTGGCAGTAAGGGAAATCAAAATGAGGTTGAAAATTCATCGAAACAAGGTAACGAAACCTATGCTGCCAGAAAACAGAATCCTAAACCGCTATCTATCCAAATTTGAACCCACCCGGCGGAGCGGTGGGCTGGTTTCCCCCAAAAGTAAAACCATGTTGATTTGCATCCCCATTCTGCTGGAGGTTCTGTTCATCTTCTTCCTCAGCCCAATATCTCTCCAAGATCTTCACAGCCTTCTCATAAATCTCATTGTTATCGTGCGTCTGCAGATTCTCAATCTTCTCCAATCCATCAAATTCATCAATCATTTGAGCATAAAGATTGACCCCATTATTGGCTCCCATTTCTTTGTCAGCCTCCCCCACCTTCAGAATGTTCTCAAGACCTTCAAGGCACACTGTTACTATCCTTGGATCTGGGCAGATTAGCAGATCACAGAGCGGTTTAATACAACCCTGAGTCACCAGGAATCTGCAAAAACAAATCAATCATGCATGTAAATACTAGCCTTCGTATAATGTATTATATCCCAAATTAGACTATGATACTATCAGATAATGAACTAGATGAAAGTAAATGGTAAATAAGGATACAAAAGGAAATAAATGAGAGTATTGATTGTCATGCGCATTGTAAAAATATGTATAGGAAGGCCTAGTCAGTGTCAATAGTTAGAATGGCAACAACCTATTGCTTTAAAATTTCAACAATAAGACTGAGAAATTGTTAATCACACCTAAGGACAAGTACTATGACAATATCTCATACGGAAAATAGTTACACAGGGAAAATGATAATAATATACTTGAGATGCATATATACGCCATTTATTAACCAGCTGAAAACAGTTGTTTAACCCCACTGTTTGATCCAAAACATTGTGGGCGTCATTCTATGTTAGAGTTGGTATAAATGGAAAATAGAATTGGGTTGTATAGCATTTTCAACATGAGTATACATGCGCATGTGATGGAACAGGGAAATGAAAGTAAAAAGAGCTTATCCAGTGTAAAGGTAAAGCATACTGAATCTGTTCATGAGATCCTCCAGAAGTTGCATTTGAGATGGCCCATGCAGCTTCCTTTTTTATGTCGAATTCTGCATGTTGGAGAAGTTGTACGAGTGGGAGTATGATTTGGGCATCAATCACAGCCTGTTAAATAGAATTTGTAGAAGACAAACGTAAGGAGTAATTAATCCACTCAGAAGTCCAGCAAGAGAATCACGAAAACTCAACCAGCAAAAGGTAATAATCCACCATATACAGAAATTCAACAGAAAAGTATACATGTTCTTCACATACTAATAATAGCCTTTAAGACACAATATCACCAGAAACAAAAAGAAAAAGAAAGTTTAAACTAAATAAATAATAATGATAATAGTAAAAGACTAAAAGCAGTCTCCTGTAGTAGTCAAGTGGGAATACAGCATTTAAATCCACAAAGCGAAATGCAATCTAAGGAAAATTTTACCTGTATTTGAGCTTTGTTCCCAGCTGTAATATTTGAAATTGTCCAACAAGCTTCTTTCTTGATGCTTTTTTTGTGAGTTTGATTGAGAAGTTGAGACAGGCAAGGCAGTACTCCATTTTCAATAACAAACTGAAACATTTATAAAGGTCAGTTTGTTGCTAACTTGATACATAACAAAGAAAAATCAAACCATCATTAAAGCAAAAACATTCATATCCTGTCCTATATGAAGAGCATATTTCAGATGATAGTATGTTAAGAACTAAAGTGGATAGATGGATCATAATTAATACCTGAGTCTGGGAGTCATCGCCTGTAACAATATTTCCCACTGTCCGAAGGGCAGGTATAAGAACCGTAGCCGATGGATGGCTGGCAGAAACAAACGTAATCAATAGGAAATGCACAAGGTGAATATGCTAAACAACTATGCCAAAATAATACGAAATCACTATAGGTGCACATATTGGTTTAGAAACTTACAGCAGAAGCTCCACAAGTCGTTGGCAGACGCCTGCTTCAATCACAGCCTGAATTTTGTCATTTGGGCCATCTGAGAGATATGATAGGGCCCAGCACGCATCAGTCAAGACCTCTTCATCATTCAAGTAAATGAGTTGTTGAAGAACTGGTAAAGCGGCCTTCACCTGAAATAAAATAAAAAATGCGAACAGGCAAGCAAAAAAAGACACTTATTACTGTCAAAATGAGAGGAAAGTACATCAACTGACATTCAACATAAAGCACTACTGCATCTGCAAGTTTTAACCATAAAAAAATTAAAAATATCTACAATGTGTACCAACCTGATCAAACGGTGTGGGTGGCTTGCCACGACAGAAGTTAGATAAAGTCCATGTAGCATTCCTCAGCATGGATAACTTTGATTTTTCATTTAACTGGGCTAGCAATGGCATTAGTGCACCCTGTGAGAGAACAAGATCCCTGCAACTTGGTGAGTCTCCAGCTACATTACCTAGAGCCCATACTGCCTGTTCAAGAGACAAGAAAATTAAGAATTTAACCCAATTACCAATCCAACCAAACAAACAAAAAATTTCCCAAAGTGATAGGAAGAAATAAGTTGTATAACCAGTGAAAATAGGAACATAAAGAAGCATATACTGCCAAAATATGCTTAATACTGTGCTATCATGTTAATGAAAGTTTTAAAAGGGAATCAGAACCTGCTCTCTGACATCATCACTGCCAGAGCTTAGAAGCTGCACAAACAGGGGAACTGCACCATGTTCAATAACAACTCGAGTATGCTCAGATGTTCCAGATGCAACATTGGTCAAAGCCCATGCAGCTTCAAACTGCACACAAAATTGGAGGTCAACCTCAGTTTTTGTACACCTTAGAAGAATAGTTTGACTTTAACAAGAAACTACACAAAATAATTCATACTTGTAGTTGAGGCATATCCTGCCTTCCAAGGAACTCCACAAATCGAGGGACTGCACCGGCTTTTATGACCTCATCAATTGGAGGGCTGCGTTCTACACAATACGTAAATACGAAAAAAATTTCAACAACATGAGATGAAAAGTGCCACAGAAGAGGAATGCGAACGAATTCATGAAGTGGAGCTAGTCTCATACCAATTGACAGTAGCTTTCTAAACTGAGTAGTTGCTTCCAATTGCAAAGCAGGATCATTAGACCATACTCCTTGCACCATTGCAGGTATACTTTCCAACTGTTAAACAACCCAAACATCAATTAAAGACCAAGACCATCTAATATCAGACGAGATAACTTGTTATATAGAATTACAATGATACACATTCTCTGTTGCGTTCCTAATCAACTAAACCGCTCACAAATTATCCATGTTGGAGGTAATTTATAAGCAATACATTGAATTAAACCAAGATAATAAACCTAAAAACCAACTAAGATTAGGAGACATAACACTATAAGGACACCTTTCCCGACAATAACTACTTCTAGACTAAGCCCATTCTCTTTATTCGTACTAAGGAAAGGAGAGTGGGACCAATGAAAACCTTCTTCCAGTTATGAACTACATTCATTCAGATCAAAATCACAGCACAATTTCAAGTAAACATATCATGCATCATTCAGCATTACCCAAATTAAATCAATTTCGAAACTAAATTTCACTCCTTTCACTTCCCCCAACCAAAACCCAGTCACCAAAATCAAATCCCACAACCAAATTCCAACAACCCAGAATCAAACAATCCCAAAATCCCTAAACCCCCAAATCACAAATCAACAAGACTAAGAGCAAGAAATCAAAAGATACCCTTTTCTCGACGACGACAGGATTGGGAGACCCATCGAGCAATTGCTGCTGCGATAGAGCCAAGCCCTCTCTCCTCTTCTTGAGCAAACTGTCCTCGCGCTTGTTCTTCCTGATCTCGACCAAGTTGTCCTCCCTCCTCCGCCGCGCGTCGTCGGCGTCCACCCCCGACTTGTACGATTTCTTCCGCACCTCGGTTCTTGTGCTCGGCCGCAGAGACATTGCTCCTCTCTCTCTCTCGTTCTTCGCTTCGCTTTTGGGTCTCTATTGAAACAGCGCCCCCCAGGTGTTCGATCAAATTTCTCAGAGAGAAAGAGAGAGAGAGATTCAGATTTCGGGGCTCTCGTGCCAATATTAAAGGCGGGTTTGCGTTTTGCTTATTTTTGCTTTTTGGGTCGTGTGTATATATTCGTATATATCCAAAATCTACGACGTCGAATACACTCAATAATTACACTAATTGTATATAGTTTTTTTGGAAGGGGAAATTACGATGCAAACCCCCGGTTGCGACTTTGTGATTGGGCAATTATTGGAGAATATGAATTATGAAGCAACATGGATGGATGTTTAAAATTGGAAAGAATGTGGGCTTCTTTTATTCCCCCCCTTTAGTTTAATCTAATCTGAGGTTATATGAATCTAGAACAGGATTGGAAATGAGCTGATTTGGAAAGAGATAATGTGTGTATGAAATAATCAAAAGAATTGGATTTCAAGTTTGCTTTAATTTAGCTCAATTTTAAATTTAAAAATCTTTCAGGTTTTTCATTATTCAAACCGACATAGAATGATTCTTTATCCATCACAACTATGATTAACGAACCATCATCGTACATATTTCATAACTGAAATCATCCATTTTACAAATCTTCTTTTGCAAATAAAAAATATAAGTTTGAACCAACCAAGGTTCGAGCCTTAAATCTCATATTTGCTTCTTTTTCCTTTCAAAAAAATATAAAATTTTACATTGTCAAACAAAAAAAAATTAATCTATTTAGCAATTGCCTCATCATTCGTATTGAATAATACTTGTGAATGACTGAATAATTTTAAATATTATTGAATTTTCATGTATAGGGATCTTCAAATCATAAGGTGAAGAACTACGACTATGACATGTGACACTGCTTATAAGAGTTACCCTAATGAACTTGAAATGCCCAAATCCAACAAAACAATTGGCAACAACCATGATTAGGTAATAGAATCATAGGAAGTAGGGATTTGTAATGCCTCATGAACTGGACCGTGGACTTATGAGTGAGCACTCAACTGGGCCTTATATCCTACGGATCGTTGATCGATTATTAGCCCACAAATAAATAATCGAAAATTGCTCTTTCTGTTCAAATATTTTGACCATAATTAATCGCATTTCAAATTTTCCCTCCACTTTCCATTTAAAAAGTATAGCAAATTTGTCTCATTAATGAGAACAAGTACCCGCATATATACATGTGATTCACAGCTGTCCATCCTAAATCTCAGCCGTCAATCACTTCAAACCCTCATAATTACAACTTTGCCATCATCCTCTTCCTTCCCTAGTTCCCTATATAAATACCAAACCTGCCGGGCTGCCACCCCCCCTCCCCCTTCTCTGTTACAAAACCTACTCGAAGTCGAGAGACTAGAAGCTCAGAAATGTCCTGGTGGCGATTCACGTCAGCATTCCGGTCATCGATGGGGTGGACCCCGCGGAGTTGGTTGCCGGAGCTGAGCCTGTCGATCGTGGTGGACGACGTCGTCTGGTCGATGGTCACAGCCGTGGAGTCAGTAGCCTTGGTCTCGATGCTCTTCTTCTTCTTCGTCTTCTGCGGCTGCACCGTCTGACCGACCTTCAATCGCCGGCGGAGATTCCGATCAGCGGTAGAGAAATGTTGAGCACGTGATGTCACGTGAGAGTGTGGTGAAATTTTTGTTTGTACTGTATGTAAATTACCTCTAGTAAAAGCCCTTTTATTATTTGATTAATGGTGTTTTGGATTTATTTTTGTTGTTATATTTGAAATGCTTCATTTGTTTTGCAATTTCAATTGCTAGGCTGCAAAGTCATTTTCAAGCATTGCAATTCAAGCAGCTTCTAGGGTGAGAATCAAAGTTCTCGATTTCAATTTCATCGTTATCTGTATTGATTAAGCTAACAAAACTTATGGTTAAACTTTCAATAACCTTCAAATGTCCTTGCAAGATTCAATTGAAAAGTTAGAAAATATGAAATAAAATAGTAACTTAAATACATAGAAATTGAAAGGATAGGGAAAAAAAAAAAAAAAAAAAACAAAGACAGAAGACAGAGAATGTGAATTACAACTTTATATCATAGTAACTGATTCTTTTAATTGTCTTGCTGTTTTGAGGGAAGGAAAAAATTAATAATAACAAAACAGATACCTACACAAAAGATAAAAATTGAAAGGAAAAAGAAAAAGAAAAAGAAGCAAATGAACATGTGTGAAGAGGCTAGTATTTAATAATCTATGATGGTTTTAACTAGTGAACAGATTGGTTGTGACAATGACATTCAATTTATTATGTAGCTAATAATTGGGGACTTTGATTTTTGAGTCACACGATAAATAAAGGTAGTTGATTGACGAGACTTACTACCTATAGGTGGCAAACGGGCCGCTAAGCACGAGCACGGCACCGAGCACACATTTAAAAACTGTCTGGCATAGCCCAAACCCTTTAGTGGCCCGCCATATGGGTCGGGCTGGCCCTAGGAATATTGGCCCATTGGCCTGGTCTGAGTACGACATATTGTAGGCCGACTTGTTACAAACACAAAATTTCATTTTGTTTTTAAAAATGTTAAAAATTACAATGATGAAATTTAAATATTAAACCTCTTTATTCAAAATCTCATGACAATTTTATCAATGTTATTTCATTAGTGTAGTCAAAATAGTGAAATACAATATTATATCCTTGTTTTGACTTTTGACATAAGTATTTTTTTTTTCTAAATATTAAATATATGTTTATTAATAAAGACTAATTTCACAATAATACAACTATAAAAGGAAGAGAAAAAAATATCATTCTAAATCTTCATTTTATCAATAAAGATTAATCTCATAATGATATATATACTAAAAAAACAATATAGTTCTTTCTTTCTTATAGTGGAATATAAAAAATATAAAAAATTATTATAAAACAAATCTTAAAAAGCTAAGATTAATAGTAATGTTGTGAAGTTGGTGAGCTGTGGTCTGTTGGTTAGCTAGTCTAACTAACACCATGGAGGTCATGGGTTAAAATCTCACTGACATCAAAAGGTGGAGTGGGGAACTATATTGTCGTCCAGAATAAAAATAAAAAAGCATAATACTGTAGAACTTTATTTATTTTAATTTTCTAGATAGTTAAATAAAATTAATTTTTATTTACTTAAATTAAAATTTTAAAGTCGTGCTTTATAATGGGTAGGCATGAGCACGGCCTGTTTACTGACTTGACACGAGCATGGCCAGGCACAATATGGGTTTGGCCAACGGGCCGAATTGAGCTTAATGTTTAAGTAAAAGAACAGATACGAGCCTGACACGATAATAAATGAGCCGGCCCGAGCACGGCACAAAGCACGACTAAACCCGCTTAAAATGGGATTGGCCTGCCCGTTTGCCACATCTAGACTTACCCTTATGAGAAAAGATACAAACCTAGTTACAACTTACAAGAAATAAGTAGAGATAAGTTGTTCGGGGAGAAATATTTTGCACCAAACCTCACTATTTTTTACAGGAAAGGATTCAAAACACCGATGTCCACTTATACCAACATGAACGGATGGTTGGTGTCAGGCTACAGACCCGGTATAGGTGGATTTTAAGCATCTAACACCGAATTGTTTGAAGAAGATATTGCTGGGAAATCTACTTGATAAAGAAACACAAATTAAGAGAGATAATACACACACACACACATAAAGTATGATGATCTACAAATGACCTCCTTAAACTTAAAATGTGAGGATGATTTTATTTTTAACATGATGTTTCATAATCTAAACAATTCATGCTTTAGTTACATACATACATGAATCCTACAAAACATTAGCCAAGCCAGAAAACTTTTAACCATTTCATTAGCATAATATTTTTTTTTTAATTTTATTTAACGAACTACATTTGTTTACACAATTTTGAATAACAAAAAAATTATGGATTTGGTTGATTTTTTGAAGACACAAATCTTGCATAGATATCTAAAGGATCAACTATTGAAATCACTTAATTAGGTCATATACTAATGCAAAATAGTAAAAATTCTCAAATTCTTACAGTAAGGATGTTCTCACCGAGTACACACACACACCTGAGCTCTATCGAATGGTGTACTAATACAAGAGTTGTTTTGGCCGGAGATATTGTTGGGTCATAATCCATGTGTAGTGAAGTCTTGAACCATATATATATAAATAGAAAATCAAATTCGCAAAATGAATGAGTCTCTTGTACATTCTGATGAAGAAGAGCAAAAACTCACTCTAGATAGTCATGACCTTGCATGTAACGTTATTAATCAAGGTAAACTAATAAAATGGTATTCAAAAGTTAAAATAATGATTTTGAAATAACAATCATAGCACTTAGTGATTCTGGTGCTGATATAAATTACATCCAAGAATGATTAATACCCACAAAGTATTTTAGTAAAACGCTATATATATATATATATATATATATATATATAGCTCTATCGAATGGTGTACCAACAGAAGGTTTGTTTTGGCCATAGATATTGCTGGCCCATAACCTATGTATAGTGAAGTCTAGCGAGAGATTTGGGATACAGTTTTGGTTAATGCAGAATGTAGTTGGCCATTGAAGGACTAGTAGAAGGTAATCATAGGTGCCATAAGCAAGTCTCATTCGTGTATCCAAAATTCTCATGCAGCCCATGAATAAAATCCGACCTTTAAGGTATCAAGGCGGGTTGGTTGTTCATCTATCAAGAAACCATAGAACTAATTAAGATAAGACCTTTAAAAAATGAGCTAATTAATAACTGAACATATATATCGATCATACCGTTGTAGGATTATATGCTACACCAGTGCACGATAGCTGAGGGCTAGTGTGGTTGGAGGGCCAGAGCCCATGTGTTGTAAAAACTGGAGAGGGAGCTTTGCAGCTGTCACCACAAACAGTCTTGGACCACTGTTGAACAAACAACAAGTACTTGTAGGCAGTATACAGGAGGCCAGAGTGAAGAGTAGGCAACAGTAATGAAGGTCATGAGGACGTAAGCCACATTATTTTGTGCCATATGATAGCTTTACGTAAGCCACTTCGTGTAGAATCTATGTGTTTCGATATCTAACCTTGCAAGTAAACACATGAGTGAATCCACCGATTCCTTATTGAACGGCAGTGAGATGGTCCGTGTAATCATAGGAATATCTTGGCATGATTGGACGCCATTGTGTGTTGACTGAAGATGAAAGTATACTGTATATATTATTGACCATTCACAGCTAGTGAGTTTTGATGAAGTACTCTGTTTGCGACATATTTTGCTCGGATCAAGTGCCATGTTGGTTGTATTCATACTGCCAGAAATCTATATCGCACATACCAATAACGTAGCTTCTCCACAAGGATGACAGCAAAATCGTTTGAAGAAGATATTACCCCGAATCCACTCGATAAAGAAACACAAATTAAGAGACATAATACACACACACACACAAAATATATGTGATGATCTAGAAACGACCTCCTTAAACTTGAAATGTGAGGATGTTTTTATTTTTAACATGATGTTTCATAATCTAAACAATTCATGCTCTAGTTACATACATACATGAATCCTACAAAAAATTAACCAAATCGAAAAACTTTTAACCATTTGATTAGAACAATGTTAATTTTAATTTTAACTAACGGACTACATTTGTTTACATAATTTTTAATGACCAAAAGGTTATGAATTTGGTTCAGTTTTTGTAGACACAAATCTTGCATAGGGATCTAAAGGATCAACTGTTGAAATCACTTAATTAGGTCATATACTAATGTAAAATAGTAAAAATCCCTAAATTTTTAAAGTAGGGATGTCCGATGTCCTCTCTGAGCACTCACACACACACAAAGAGATATATCTATGAGCTCTATCAAATGGTATACCAAAAAAGGATTGTTTTGGCCGGAGATATTGCAATAGGTGTTAGTTGCATTAGTAACCCCAAAATCACAGAGAATAAATTTGGAGGACAATTCGCATGATGTTGATGATAAGGCACATAACTAGGAAATTTTTAGTGATATATCGAAGTAAATTTTTAGTGCATCAAGCCATCAGCATGAAGTAGGTTTATATAGGCCTTGAATTTGATGTGTTGTATACATTTTAAATGGTGTAGTTGAGTTATAGTAAGTGTTTCAGTTTATACATGTTGAAATTTTTTTGTAATATTCATCTTCGCTAAATATTATTGTGTGCTATATCTCTCTCACCTAGCGTTCCCTGCTAAGGTTTACTTTCTAGGATTCTAGAAAGATTAATACCCACAAAATGTTTTAGTAAAATGCTATATATATATATATATATATATATATATATATATATATATATATATATATCTGTGTGTGTGTGTTTCTAAGCTCTATCAAATGGTGTACCAACACAAGGGTTGTTTTGGCTAGAGATATTGCTGGCCCATAACCCATGTAGAGTGAAGTCCAGCGGGAGATTTGGGATGCAGTTTTGGTTAATGCATAATGTAGTTGGCCATTGAAGGACTAGTAGAAGATAATCGTAGGTGTTAGCTGCATTAGCAATCCCAAAAGCACAGAGAATAAATCAGAAGGATAATTCGCATGATGATGGTGATAAGGCACATAACGAGGAAATTTTTGGTGATACATCGAAGTAAATTTTTAGTGCATCAAGCCATCAACATGAAGTAGCTTTATAGGCCTTGAAGTTAATGTGTTGCATACATTTTAAATACTGTAGCTGACTTATAGTGAGTGTGCCAGTTTATACATGTTGAAATTTTTTTGTGATATTCATCTTCGCTAAACATTATTGTGTGCTATATCTCTCTCCCCTAGCTTTCTATTCTAGTGTTCTAGAAAGATGAATACCCAAAAGTATTTTAGTAAGACGCTATATATATATATATATAGGAACTTTCTCAGGAACGAACGTCCGTTCCTAAGCTTAGGAACGGATTTCCAGTTTTTTTCTACTTTTTGATCACACATTCACATCTTAACCTTTCAGTTTTTAGGTCATAATGTATATATCACTTCTGCAAATTTTTCAGCCAAACTGATGATCGTTAAGGCAACCAAAACTGCAATTTACACGAATGAACAAAATCTGTCTAATCGGAACCGTTCGTGTATATTGTTGTAGATTGCAGTTTTGAATGCCTTAACGATCATCAATTTGGCTGAAATTTTGCAAAGATGATCTATACATTATGACCTAAAAACAGAACAGTGAAGATGTGAATGTGTGATTGAAAAGTGCGAAAAAAAACTGGAAATCCGTTCCTGAGACGGACTCTGTGTGTGTGTGTGTATATATATATATATATATATATATATATATATGAGCTCTATCGAATAGTGTACCAACACAAGAGTTGTTTTGGCTAGAGATATTATTGGCCCATAACCCATGTAGAGTGAAGGCCAGCGGGAGATTTGGGATGTAGTTTGGGTAATGCATAATGTAGTTGGCCATTGAAGGACTAGTAGAATGTAATCTATTTAATGGTGTACCAACATAAGTGTTGTTTTGGCCAGAGATATTGTTGGCCCATAATCCATATACAGTGAAGTCCGACGAGAGATTTGGGATGTAGTTTTGGTTAATACATAATGTAGTTGGCCATTAAAGGACTAGTAGAAGGTAATCATAGGTGTTAGCTACATTAGCAACCCCAAAAGCACATAAAATAAATCTGGAGGATAATTCGCATGATGAAGATGATAAGTCACATAACTAGGAAATTTTTAATGATATAAGTAAATTTTTAGTGCATCAAGTCATCAACATGAAGCAGGTTTATATAGGCCTTGAAGTTGATATGTTGTATACATTTTAAATTGTGTAGCTGACTTATAGTGAGTGTGCCAGTTTATACATGTTGAATTTTTTTTGTGATATTCCTCTTTGCTAAACATTATTGTGTGCTATCTTTCTCACCTAGCGTTCTCTGCTAGGGTTTACTTTCTAGGGTTCTAGAAAACAAGCTTCGATCTGCCACGACAAAGTGGGATTTGAAGGATCTAATATCTCAAAATCGTCCCCAAATCGTCTTTTTCTCTAAGACAACAAACAGTAGTGTTCACCTGGTCAGTTGCTGACCAAAGAATTTATGCTCAATAACCCTTAGATTTATATTCAAGGGTGGAAAACAAAACAACTCAACTTAATAATAATTCTCTCTACCATTGGATTTACATTCAAGGGTGGTTGAGCATTATTTTCTTGGTCAATAACTGACCAGGTGATCATTTTCGAGACAACAAATACACTCTTCGTAACTTTCGATGCTGCATTTGGCCTTAGGGATTCCACACTCAAAAGAAGTTTTGTGCGAAGGACAGTCAGGGTGTCTAGGTATGTTCTGGATTGAGGATGTCAGTGTGTAGGAGATTGGTGGTGCTCCGGGGGATCCACACTGGAATTGACAAGGTTTTATGGGTATGCTTGCATCTCAGATAGTGATCGATCATGACAGCTATTGAGAAATTTGCTTGATTTGGATGCGTTACCATCGATGTTTATTTGGGATTTCAATGAAATGCTTAATAACGGAGAGAAGACTGATGACCCTCTTCGGTTAGAGAGACAAATGAGAGGATTCTGTGAAGCATTTGGTTACGGGGACTTTCTCGACCTAGTATTTCAAGAGGCTATGTCAACCTGTTGGAATTCAGAAATGCAACTGCGTTTAGATAAGGCAATGTACTCCTTGCTAGTATGATATTTTTGGGCATGCCAGTATGCGACACCTTCCTCCAAGCAATTTGGACCATATTCCGTTATTGGTGAATGAATGCAAGTTCTGGTAGAAATTAAGCCAGCTTGTAACGTTTCACGTCAACCGAACCGATCTCCCACCGAAAGACCCACACCCACACACGCCGACGCCGACGCCGACGCCGACTCAGATCTGCAAACATCATGGGTCTCTCTCACTGATTATCATCTGGGTTGACAGTGCGGAAGGGGGAAGCGGTCTATTGAGGGGCTGCTGCACATGCTCCCTGAGACCCCCGACCTCATCGTGTTCGCTGACTATCATCTCCACCACTACCACCTCCGCATCTATCAGAGTGAGTCAACTCGCCTACATCAATCCGACCTCTTGTACGCCGGTGACGAGCACCAACAGACGGAACTTCTCATACGGCCCTTCCTTCAACGGCGACATCTCCTTTACGTGGAGGCTTCTCCTCCGACGCAGCAAAGCCATTGAACTGAGCGAATGGGCTATCAGGACAACATGAATCACGCAAGGAAACTCTCCTTGCATCGGTGATGGTCTGCGGGCTTCGATGAAATGGAACGAGAATCGGGCAGAACAAAGCTTACCACAGTCAGGTCAGTTTTCAGAAATTCTTGATTCAATTTCGTATTCTATTATTTGATGTTCACAAGAACTCTAGTTGCATTCCCGGCGTGCGCATAGGCTAGTGTAGATGGTGACCGGATGAAATTTATTTTTCTTGGATGTTTTTCGTGTTCTATGCAATTGCAACGAATGACATCAGTACTGATGGAAGCATTGAGAAAACTATATATTTGAGTATTCAAGCTTCAGATGGCTGTTTGCCCCTGGGCATTCTTGGGAGGCCTGGACACGGCCTCTGCGCCTCCTCCAACAGCCCCAAAATCACGCACTTTTGCATCCATCCTCGCTAACTCAACAGAGGCTGCTATATCTCTCAGCCAACTTCCAGCTCCGGTTGTTCGTGGGGATAAAATTTATGTCAAGATCAATGAATCTTTATATCAAGAGCAATTAAAGCAATTCAAAACCAATCTTATTGGTCGACTTCTTCTTCGTAAGGGTTCTAAACCTCTTAAGGCTGATGCCCTAAAAGGGTTGCTTGCTGCTCTCTGGCAGCCCTCAAAGCCATGGCGTCTTGTACCTCTCGGTAAAGGCTATTTTGACATTCATTTTGCCACTGAAGAGGATCTCCGTAGGGTATGGAGTGGAGGTACTTGTACTCTTCCTGATGGAATTTTTCGCCTAACCCAGTGGAAACCGGACTTTGTACCAGGAGATACCTTTCCTCAAACCCATGCCCAAATTTGGGTTAGGTTTTATGGGTTGAGTCAAGATTATTGGCACCAACAACATCTTATGGAAATCGCTCGGGGTGTCGGAACTCCATTGCAAATTGATAATGCCACAAGGGAAAGGCAATTTGGGTATTTTGCTCGAGTCTTGATTGATGTGGATCTTGCAGGTGACTTACCACCTTCTTTGATGGTGGAGCGGGAAACTCATTGTTTTCCGATTGAAGTAGTCTATGAGAATGTGTGTACTCATTGTGGGAAGGTTGGCCACATGGTTGATCAATGCAGGTTCTTGAAGAGCTCTAACAATGAGCAAAATGCTCAAGAACATAAGGTTGTTAAAAAAACTTCTCACATTGGGCGTCAAGAGTATCGTCCCAAGATGGCTGTAAACAAGGTTTCTGAGCAAAATTTGGACACTACCCCTGAGGTTGCAAACAATGATCAGATTACTAAATTTGTAGAAGATGTTCTCACTGAGGCCGTTGACCAGGAACTGGATTGTATTGCTGATCTGGTCATTAATGAACCCATAGTCAACAGGAAGCTTGAAAGTTGTAAAGGCAACATGTCTCCTCTGATCAATAAGAATAAGTTTGCCATCCTTGCAAGCAAGGAAACTGAAGCAGTGGTTGACATTATTCCTAATGAACTTGCTCCAGTTGTTGGAACTATTTTGGAGGACCCTACGGTTCACATTACTGATGAAGATGATGAAGTTGACAGGGATAATGAAATGTGTGATGAAGAGGTGAACTCCAATATGGAGCAAAAGACATACAGTGCCCAGCCAACCAACCCCCTTTCTTCACATAGTGGTCAGAGTTGGCATGATATGGTGGAAGAGGAAAGTCTGATTGATCTGGTTGATTTACCTGCGGGTGCTCCCCCGGGATTTGAACATGTTGCAACTTTAGCCAAGGATGTTGCATTAATTACTGGTCAAGGAGTTAATGAAAATACTGAAAATGGTTTCACACCGGTTATCTCTAAGTCTCAACAGAAAAAACAAAGACGACAAGCTACTCAAGCTGATCTTGATCGTGAAACTCCTTATCCAAAGAGGGACAGAAGAAAGAATAAAAAGTACAATCAATGAAGGTTCTTTATTGGAATATTAGGGGAATAGGAAACAAGGACTCCCAATCCGAGCTTTCTAATATTTGCCATATTCACAAACCTGATCTTGTTTGCATTGCTGAGCCAAAGATTAAGTTCACCTCTATTTCAGCAGTTTTTTGGTCTTCTTTGAATTTGGATCTTGTGGCAACTAATGATTGTGGAGTGGCTCTTCCAAATCTTTGGTTGTTGAAGGGTTCTCATATTCCTAATCCGACGATTATTTCCAACTCCGAACAGCAGGTTACAATACAGGTTCCTTTTGACAATGATCCCAGTCAACTTTCTTTTGTATATGCTTCTACCTCTTATATCAAACGCAGGGATTTATGGCAAGATCTTAATGCTCTTCGTCCTCAAACGTCTATCCCTTGGATGGTTATTGGGGACTTCAACGCTGTGTTAGGAGCCCACGAAAAATCAGGAGGCCCATCTCCTTCTCGCCTCTCCTGTGCAGATTTTCAAAGTATGTCAGATACTTGTGATTTTGTTCATCTTGATACTTCCGGTTTGTTCTTTACTTGGTCAAATGGTTGGAGCACCCGTGGACATGTTGAGCTTCGTTTGGACAGATGTCTTTGTGATACCACTTGGTTTGAAGCTTGGCCTTTTACTAGTTGTGTTGCTCTTCCCCGTGTTGCTTCTGATCATTCTCCACTGATTTTCTCTGCTTCAAAACTCTCCCCAAGTGGTCCCAAGCCTTTCAGGTTTCAGTCTATGTGGTTGCAGCATCCAAATTTTCATGCAGTAGTGTCTAATTGTTGGAATTCCTTTCAACTTTGTGGCTGCCCAATGTTTGTTACTTTGCATAAATTAAAGGCTTTGAAACATTGTTTGCGTGATTGGAACAAAGCGGTTTTCGGTAATGTCCATCAAAAGGTTGCTACTGCTCGTGAAAATTTAGTCAACATTCAACAAGATATCGCGACCCGTGGCATGACTGATCAAAGGTTTGAGGATGAGATTGCTGCAAAGTCTGCAGTCTTAGATGCTCTGAGGATGCAAGAAACTTATTGGAAAGATAGAGCTCGGGTTAAGTGGTTTACTGATGGGGATCGAAGTACATCTTTTTTCCATACTTATGCCAAGGTTCGTGCAGCCAAAAGTCAAATGTCTTCTATCCGTGTGGGGGAGAGGATACTTACTGACCCTTCAGACATTGCAGCACATACTGTGGCTTTTTATCAGAATCTCTATGATATTTCCTCACCTTCTACAAATGTGGATGAGGTTTGTTCAGTTATTCCATCTCTTGTGACTGACGACGAAAATGTGGTGCTATCTGCAATTCCTACATCAGAGGAAATTAGAAGTGCAGTTTTTTCTATGGATGGTTCTAGTGCTCCAGGGCCTGATGGTTTTTCTGGGTCTTTTTATCAAGCTTGTTGGGATATTGTTGGTTCTGATGTGGTGGCATGTGTTCGTCAATTTTTTCTTCAAAACTGGATCCTCCCCAACATGAATTGCAATTTTTTAGTTCTCATTCCTAAAGTCCCAAATGCTCAGCTTATTACTCAGTTTCGCCCAATTGCCTTAGCCAATTTTCTCTTCAAGATTATTCCTAAGATTTTGGCTTCTCACTTGGGGTCTATTGCTACACGTATAATTTCTCCTCAGCAATCAGCTTTTCTGCCTGGTAGGAGAATTAATCATTGTATTGGTATGGTTTCGGAATGCTTTAACTTATTGGACCGAAAGGCTTATGGTGGAAATGTGGGAATCAAAGTGGATATAGCAAAGGCGTTTGACACTCTAAATTGGGATTTTCTGCTCCGAGTTTTAAGTAATTTTGGGTTCTCTCCCACTTTCACTAGTTGGGTCAGCTCTATTCTTCACTCAGCAAGACTATCTCTTTTAATCAATGGCTCTCCTCAAGGTTTCTTTACGTGTTCTCGTGGTGTTAGACAAGGAGATCCCATTTCTCCACTTTTATTCTGTCTTGCTGAGGAGGCTCTTAGCCGGGGCCTTCACTTACTTCTCCAAACCCGTCAATTGAAGCCAATATCTTTTCCCAGGAAATGCACTGCACCGTCTCATGTGTTATATGCAGATGACCTCATGGTGTTTTGTCGTGGCGACAAAAACTCTCTTAAACGGCTGCGTGGGTTTTTTGACCGTTATAGTGCAGCTTCAGGGCAATTCATTAATGCGGAGAAAAGTACTTTCTATCTTGGAGCTAGGTCTCGTCACAGGAAAGGTACAGTTCAACGTATATTGGGTTTTCATGCAGGGCGCCTCCCTTTTATTTATCTGGGAGTTCCTATTTTTTGTGGAAAACCGCGCAGCTGCCATCTCCAAGTTATTGCCGATAGAGCTAAGTCAAGGTTAATGGGTTGGCAGGGGAGGCTTCTTTCTATGGCTGGGCGCACTCAACTTGTGCAATCTGTTTTTCAAAGTATGCTTCTTCATAGTTTTTCAGTGTATCAATGGCCTACATACCTTGTGAAGAAGTTATCTACATGGGCGCGTAATTTTATATGGTCTGGAAATATTGAGACTCGGAAAATTGTCACTGTTACTTGGACTCAATTTTGTGCTCCGAAAAAAGAGGGCGGGGTTGGTATTCGTGACCTGGCAACTCTTAATTCGGCAGCTGTTTTAAGGTTTGCATGGAACTCTTTCACTTCTTTGAACCAATGGGGTGATTATATGCGAACTCGTTATCCAATATTATCTAGTTCGAAAGTGAGCTACCGCAAATCCTCAATCTGGCCAGGTTTCCGCTCTATTGCTCTTCATATCACCCACAATTGTCGTTGGATTATTGGAGATGGTCGCTCAGTGTCATTTTGGAAAGATAAATGGCTTCAAGATCCAAATTTGGAAATGTTGGGTTTTTTCGATTGGTCAGGATTCAGTGATCTACGTGTGGCTGATTTCATCTCTGATCATTCTTGGCAGTTTCCCTCTTTCTTCCTAGATACATTTCCTGACCTGTACAGGAAAATTTCTGATATTTGTCTCCCTTTAGACACTGAACCTGATATGCTCATTTGGGAGTCTACAGCCTCTGGAGAGTTATCCTTCACTGATTCTTATAACTTGCTTAGACGTCAGTTTATTTTGAGAGACTGGGCTTCTACTATTTGGCATTCCTTCATTCCTCCACGATTTTCTTTCTTGGCTTGGAGGATTCTCTTAGATCGCTTGCCCACTGATGATCGGCTGAAAAGAGGTGGGATTCCGATTGTGTCCATCTGCCAATTATGCAACAGTTCGGCAGAGTCAGCTTTACATTTATTTTTACACTGCCCTTTCTCCCAATATCTTTGGGGATGGCTGGCAACTCAGTTTGGAACCTCATTTCCTGCTTATGACTCTCTGTTGGATTTTTGGGTTGGCTTTTGTCACAAGAGTTTTTCCCCTCAGCTTTATAATTTGTGGTTGGCAGCTGGTTTGCTTACTTTCATGGAAATTTGGAAGGCGCGAAATAGACTCAGGTTTGATAATCGTTCCCCTATTTTTTCTACACTGTGTTGTTCAATTATGGCATGGATTCGACAATTTGGTTCTCTTGTTCCTGGTTACTATAAAGGCGTCCTGGATTCCCGACTTCTTTCTTCCCTTGGGGTGTGCCCCAAGCCTCGTAAAGCGCCCAAGATTCAACGTGTCCTATGGCATCCCCCCCTCCCTCCTTGGGTTAAAGTTAACACTGATGGTCTGGCGAAAGGTAATCCTGGTCCTGCAGCTTGTGGAGGAGTTTTTCGCGATGCTTCTGGGGTCTATTTAGGGAGTTTTTGCCAACCTCTGGGTTGCAATTCTTCCTTTTATGCTGAACTTTATGCTGTTATTGTGTCTATTGAAGTTGCTTTCACTAGAGGTTGGACTACTCTGTGGTTGGAAAGTGATTCTATTAGTGTTTTAGCATCTCTCTCCTCCGATTCTTTCTCTCCTCCATGGGACTTGAGAGTTAGATGGCAAAACTGCTTGAAGAACATTCAACAAATGCAATTTCGTAGTACTCACATTTTTAGGGAAGGGAATGCAGCTGCAGATAAGATGGCAAACTTAGGTGTTTCAAAACACTCATTTACCTGGTATCCTAGACCTCCTGCAGAGCTTCACAGGTACTTGCAGGCGGATTTTTTGGGACTCCCAAATTATCGCTTCACAGGTTGCTGAGATGATTATGTTCGTCTGCCTTTCTTGCCCGCTCCTTCTCAGAGGCTTTCATCCCCAGGAGGTCGTGCGCAATGTTAGCTTCATATGCATCTACATGCAGGCGCAACCAAAATTCTGGCATAGTTCGTGTGTCCAGTTTTCACTTATGTGGCTGATTTTTTCTTCTTGTAGATTTGTTCATGAGGGGGAAGTTTCCCTCTCTTCTATTTCGCTGTTAATTTTGTTTTCTCCCTTGAACGATGTATTTTTCTTCTTTTTTATTAATAAATTGAGTTGGGGGACGGGCGGTGGGTTCCCAGAGTGGGGCAGACCCTTCACCTTCGGGTTTGAGGGTGGGACTTGTGCCCTGCATTGTCTGTCTCCGAGGAACTAATATCGCCTAATCCGTTTCTCCTTAAAAAAAAAAAAAAAAAAAAAAAAAAAAAAAAAAAAAAAAGAGAAAGTGAATGCAAGTTCTGTTCCTTTACCAAAAAGGTCGCGCTTCCACCACCTCAAATTTGAAGCATATTGGCTGCAGCACAAGGATTGTGATGGCATCATGAAGGATGCATGGGCTACTGATGTTACATGTCAGCCTAGATATTGCGTTGCTAAGAAGATAGAGTATAATTAGATCAAATTGGATAACTGATAGAAACGGACATTCAAGGTCCAGCAACAACAAGTGATGGGGGTTCAAACTAGACTTAAAGAGTTGATGGATGTTCCAGTTTCGGAGGCAGTTCAAGTTGAGAAGAAGGGTTTGATGGAGTGACTTCAATTGCTAGCTCTTGTCACAGGAGGAGTCATTTTGGCGACAAAGCTCAAAAGTCACTTGGTTGAAGGAAGTGGATCGGAACACATGATTTTTTCATGCAAATGCTGCCAATCGGAAGAGGAAAAATATGATTCAGGGTCTGTTTCATGAGAATGGGGTTTGGTGTGAAGATGACAAGGGTTTGGAAATGGTCATGTCTTCTTAGTTTACAGAAATGTTAACGACTTCTGACATTGATTTTGAAGATGTGGAGACAAATCTTGCAGCTATTCTACCCTGTGTAATGCAAGACATGAATAAGCAATTATGTGCGCCATATTCTATCGAGGATGTTTAAGTTGCGTTGTTTCAGAAGTACCCCACGAAATCACCTGGTCCGGATGAGATGTGTCCATTAGTTTTCCAACATTATGTCCCAATATTGAGGTAGATGTTACTGAGGCAGTCCAAAACTTCTTGCATTCAGGTCAACTTATTAGACAAATTAATTTTACTCACATTTGCCTTATTCCAACCTATGTTTGATTTGAGGTCCGTTGCATTATGCAATGTGATTTACAAGATATGTTCCAAAGTTATTGCTAATAGGCTAAAATTATTTCTACCTTTACTGATTTCTAAATTTCAAAGTGCTTTCGTCCCATGGCACATTGATTGTTGATAATATTCTTGTGGCGAATTAGATAGCTTACTTTGTACATAACAAAAGAGAAGGCAATGAGGGGTTATTTATGGCACTTAAACTTGACCTGAGTAAAGCGTATGATCGAATGGAGTGGACTTTTCCTAAGAAAGTTCTGGACCGATTTGGCTTTGTGCATAATTGGATTGAGATGGTGATGCAATGTTTCTATTATGTGAGGTACTCGTTCCTTGTTCATGGGAAGCCTTGGGGTATTGTTGTTCCTAGTATAGGTTTGAGACAAGAAGATCCTCTGTCCCCTTATTTGTTTTTGATTGCAGTTGAAGGGTTATCTGCATTTACTACGTCAAAAGCAGGAACTTGATTTACTGCCAGGTATTGAGGTATGTGACGAACCTCTTCTGTGAATCATCTTCTTTTTGCAGACAATAGCATGCCCTATAGAGGACTGTTACCAAATTCAGGATGTAATTGAAACTTATGGGAGAACTTAACGTCACTCCAAGATTAATATTTCGTAGTAGAAATGGGAAATTTGACAAAACCACAATAATAATCGGGTAGCAGCGGAATCATTGTATATTGCTAGAAGACATACAGTGGGAGACTCAAATAAAACATCTAAACCTTCCAAGGTAGTACTTTCTTGGACAACAACATACAGTTCTAACTCAAGTATATCATATTCAAATCAAATAAAATGCTTCCCATGATTCATGATTGGAACGACACTATTCACATAAGCAATACCACAAAAAGGAATAAAAGTGTGTCTAGTAGGTGGAAAATAATCTGGAATACTTTGAATCTGAAGATACTTGACATTTTTGGTAATGAGGTTATAGCAGACAATAGAGCCATTTTCTCCAACCCCAAGAATTTCGTTGCTCTTCCAAAATGCCAATATCTTTTGAGGTAACCTGTAAGGAAAGTACTCTACATATTCAAAAGTTAATTGTTTTGTCCAAGCACCTTTGACATCGCCACAATCATCCCTCACCCACATTGTAGCTTTGTGCCCATCCACAAAATGCAAGCCGAAAAGAGCAACAGACTCATTCCACACCGTAAGATGCAATCGAAGGTAAATGAAATTGTTAGATTCTAGTAGCTCATACGGTAACAGAATATCATCAAATACCTCATCGCTCGTATCAAACGAAATGATCGATTGCCCAATGCGTTCGTCCTCTTCTTTGTCAGTGTCGTAGACACAGAAGAATTCCTTTTGTTGCTCATATCCCGACCAATAACACATTCCCTTGAAGTATAGCTGAAACGTATCAGGCCAAAGGTAACTAGTTTCCCTTTCCAAAGAAAAAGTCTTGATCTCTCTCCAAGAATCAGTTCGCATGGTGTATACTACTGCTTTTGGAGGATAAACAATCACATGTCCACCATAATATTCTGGATCACCATAAAATTTGGAATCAGAAAATCCAATGTCAATAACTTTGTAATCTTTAGACTTAGGATCATAGCCAAACCCCAATGGTTTCATTAAGTAGATGTATTGGACGCAGGTAAGCAAATTCTTCGAACATCTGGCTGCGTGGTACCTTGGACCAATCCGGAAGGAATGGCTCCTCCGGAAGAAATTTAAATTGATGAATTGCAGGATTCCAAAGACACACTTCACTAGATTTAGCTAGCCTCTGATGATAATCGATTAAAGCTAGACAGACAATCCCATCACAATGGCCTATAATGCGAAGTGATTCGACTACCCTTGTAGGAATAGTAAGGTCCTCCACACTGGAAAGATTGGTGCTAAGCCCACCATTACTGTTGTTATCATTTTCATAGCAAAAGTTAAGCAATGAGAAAACCATTTCAGGCTTTTTAGTGTGTGTGTCCTTGCAGACTAAACGCTTGATAAGGACACAGGGAGAGGGGTTGTGTTTGGAAATTGAGAGGTGCTGAGCTACGAACCTGGGACTGGCGATGAGATGGTACCACCATTTAGAGATGCACTTGAATCGCATAAGAGATTTGGGAGGCAGAGTTGATAGGATTTGTTCCACCACACCTTCTTCAATATTTTTGCAAGACTCTGTCAGTTCTGCTAGCTCTGAACCCTTCTCAAGTGCCATTCTTCTGCAATAGAAGAAACCAGATCATAACCAAAAAAAAAAAAAAAACCAAATTTAGTGGCGTGGAAATTATCAACATAAACAACAAAAAAGAACAAATTCAAAAGCTGATTAAATATGAAAAATAGGAGTGCAAACTAGACATGAGAAAGATTCAGAACTACCTTGGTCCTTAGAAGTTAGCCAAGGAGGAAGTAGAGATAGAGTCATAGAGAGATGCAGCAGCGGCACTAAATTGGGGTGGGTGAGGGATTGGGAAATGAGATTGTGATGAGATGATTAGGTCATTTTGGTTTAAAAGGGTTCTGTGTTCTGTTTCTTTCCTTTGGTACATAAATGAAATTAATCTCAAATTTAGGATAAAATTATCATTTATGTTATTTCCTTTTTTATAATATTGACTTGGGCTATTCTTTTTAACTTCTTACTCCTGACATTTTACTGGTACTGTTGGATTATAATTTGGATAAAGACGTGAATATGATAGAGGTTCTCATAAACATTGAAGAAGATGTGGTTGAACAAATCCTATCAACTCTGCCTCCCAAAACTTTGATGCGATTCAAGTGCGGTGATATGCTCTCATCACCAATCCCAGGTTCGTGGCAAAGCACAACAATCGGTCTACTCCTTGCATGCTTTAGAAGCGTTTAGTCCATAAGGACACTACCACTGATAGTGAGTCTCAAGAGGTATTCTCGTTGCTTAAATTTTGCAATAATATTGATATTGATAATGATGGTGGAGGCGAAGAGCATAGCTTTCTTTCCGGGGTAGAGGACATTGAGATTCCTCCTCCTTTGAGTCTAAGACTAGAGGCTCATCACTTCGTATTATAGGCCACTGTAATGGGATCATCTGTCTAGTTCCAGCCATTTCCGGTGAAGGGATTTTATGGAACCCAGCAATTCATGACCATACCTTCCCGATTTTCTAGAAATACACTACAAATTTCCCCATTAGCATCCTTTTTTTAGCCACTAAAAAGTCATCAGTCCCAAAATGAATAGTTAAACACTGATATAAAACATTGGTGGGAGATTTTTTCCTCTCACTGATCATCAATGTCTAATATATACATTACATACAATAAATTAATTGTTTAATCCCTATGTCACTGTTAATGGTGTGAAAAAGGAATGACATTCTTATAAACCATTGTTTATAAACCATTCTTATACGTTGAGTACCCTTTTTTTTTTTTTGATACAAAAAAATTATATTAAAATAAAGGAAGGGGAGACGGTTTGTGAATTTGGGTAATAATTATGATTCCCAAAATTACCTTCATTATTGATGATGGTTGATGCAGAATGACGAGTTTGTTTTATATTCTCAAGTAAAAATAAAGTAAAATTACTATATGATTGATCATTGCATTCTTCATCAATTAAATTAACATAGAAAAGAAGTGGAAACTATATATCATCCGGTCCATTTCTCCTTCTTATTTCACCCATTAGTTCATACTTTTGTAACTATATGTAAAATCAGTAACCATAATATATAATTACACCGCAATTTGTCCGTCGACCACAAGGGACAATGTTGTTTCCCATATCATCAAAGCAAATTATGACTTCCTCCAAATACCAAAAATCAACTGTACCCACTCTTATCTGCCTGCACCTAAGCAGAGGCTGGTACAGTCACTCGCTGAATGGCATTTTCAAGGTCAATGCGATAATAGTAATTTCCAGGGTAGATTGGTGACGGTGCGATTGCAGACAGCTGATATGCATGATATTGATACCACATCCAGTAAGCTTTCTTAAAATATTCCGTCTGGCTCAGATTGTTCTTCGAGCAGGTACCATGGCTATTGTACTCTGTTTCCCAGAAGTCCATATCGGAATAATGAGATATCAATTGGGGCCATGCTACCGGCAGAAAATAGTACCTCAAACCATGGTTTTCGGTAGCAGACATCTAATCAGAAAATGTAACCCATTAAAATAAGCATTTTATGATCGATCCAACCGAGAAACACGTACAACAGATATTAGAAATGAAATGAAATTAAAGTATGCAATGTACGTACCATACGAATACCTCAGCTCCACTAAAATGTGTGCCATCGCAAGCCTGTCCAGGACTCCAGGAGTCGAGTAATTGGATGGCCAAAATGTACAGTTGATTTTTGGTATTTGGAGGAAGTCATAATTTGCTTTGATGATATGGGAAACAACATTGTTCCTTGTGGTCGACGGACAAATTGCGGTAATTATATATTATGGTTACTGATTTTACATATAAGTTATACAAGTAGGAACTAATGGGTGTAATAAGAAGGAGAAATGGACCGGGTGATATATAGTTTCCACTTCTTTTATATGTTAATGTAATTGATGAAGAATGCAATGATCAATCATACAGTAATTCTACTTTATTTTTACTTCAGCAGATAAAACAAACTTGTCATTCTGCATCAACCATCATCAATAATGTAGATAATTTTGGGAATAATAATTATTACCCAAATTCACAAACCGTCTCCCCTTCCTTTTTTTGAAAAGACCGTCTCCCCTTCCTTTATGTTAATACAGTTTTTTCGTATCAAGAAAAAAAAAAATCGGTACTCAAGGTATATATATACAGCTGTTTTCAGGGAAGATTAATATCATATCCATAAGGAGAATTTTCTACACCAGGAGATCCAATGTTGACAACATACTCTCAATTGTAATCGACTCGGAGCTTAGATGTTAGTTAGACTCCTGCCGAGGCATGTCTCGAGTAATCGGGACAACGATCGATCATAATGTTCCTGGGTCAGGGGACCTGCCTCCCCCCTCTCAAATACTCTTTGCCAAAAAAAAAAAAAAAGCTGTGGATTGTAAAGAAATTTTGCGGGGGATTTGGGATACAATCTGACCTGCTGGAACAGAATGTAGCAGGCCACTGTTGGACGAATTGGAGGTAGTCGTAGGGATTGGCTGCATCAGCTGCCCCCCACGCAGAGAGAAGGAGCAGGGCGAGTTGCATGATCCCCATGATGATCGTGTATATTGTAAACGTTTAGTGCACAAACAAGGTATCAGTGGCGGATCCAGAAAAGTTTCTTAGGTAAGGCAATATTTAAGGCAAACAAGAAAAACTCAGCCTAGATAAGGCAAGATTAATCTGGTTTTGCCCTTTTATGCTATGTTTTAGGTAGCTTCATTCAGCCACATATATAAATCAAGGTAAACAAGAAAAACTCAGTCTAGGCAAGTGCCCAAGCTGGCCTATATGTGGCTCCGCCCCTGCAAGGTATATATAAACTTATAAAGGTAGCGATTGAATAAAATAAGAGTATAGAGTACTACCTAATATGAGAATCTTCGAGGGTGAAATGAAATGTGTGATCTAACTGAATCTTTGACACTAAAGAAGTGTGATTCCATTACCCGAATTAATATCATGTGGCACTCAATTAACAAGAGCACTCAGATGCACTTAAATATCTTCCCAAGTTTAAGGGAATGTGGTTTAGTAAGGTTCCTGAATTCTAGAGTTTGTTAGACGAAAAATTGTAGATATTGATCATGCTTTCCGTGCTGGTGAGAGTGATCTGGTGTGGTTGCAGGTGTAGTTTCAGCATCCCCACTAGCTCTCAGTCATTCTTGCTCTTGATTTATTATTGTAACCTAGAATATTCTATATATATCCAACAAGCAAAAATTTGGGATTGGGAAAATCAACGGGATTGCAAAATCTTGTAATCAATTTCTTTTTATTTCAATAAATTCTCGTTGCGATTCTGCAACTCTGCAAGTTGTCAATACACCTCTACCCAAAAAGAAAAAGAAAGAAGAAAAAAAAAAGACCCACGATCTTGTTTTGCTAGAAAAATAACAAGATAATAATTTTATCACAAAAGAAGGTAAAATGTTTTGATATAATATCACTATACGAATTCATATTTCATAGTTTAAATAAGAAAATACGTTAATAGGTGGAGAAAGAATTGGACAGGAGCAAGTTGAGATTGGAGCAACAACACTGAATTGGGGTGGAGGGATTGGGAAACGAGATTGTGATGTTCTTGTGTTTCTGTTTTTATTATTATTTTTTATTATTTTTATTTTTTAAAGGGTCTTTTTTGTCCCTTGGTAAATAAATAAAATGCGTTTATCTCAAATACATCGGGCAGCAATGCAGCATTAAACGTATGGTTCACCAAACATTAATTTGGAGTTAGCACTTGATGCAATGGAAGTCCCGGAAGCGGATCCTCTCCTGACCTCTTTTCTTTCCTGAGCTTTTAATCTGATGATGACATGTGGCTATTTCAAATCTAATGGTCTACAATTCCTCAATCTTATTTCCCTACCCTTTTCCTTCACAACCAGTCCCCACGTTCTTTCTTCCCTATCTTTGTATTGTGTTGTGTTCTTTTTCTTCACTCTCTCGTCTCCCGTTATTTTTTCCCTTCTTCTTCACTCTCACAACCCAAAATTGCATAGAACAAATCTACTTGTAACTTCGAATTGCAAATGTTTAGTATGACTTGACTTTGGTTAGATCGGAAGAGAATTTGAAGTGATGTGTGTCTAAGTTATCTAGGTATTGGTTTGATCGATCTCGTAATGGGTCTTGTGTTAGTTTCTTAAATAAATCCAGGATAATGAAGAACAACTATATTCAGATTTTAACGAATAAAGGAAGAGGGTTGGGGAGAGAAAGAAGAAAAACCAAGAAATCAAAGATTAAGACATCAAATTAAGACGAAAATCTTGTAGCAGATCCAACACAACCCGGATATGAACAACAAGACCATTTAATAAAACGTGAACACAGATAGATTTCAGTCTAAATGAGAGCTAAAACAAAATGATCCATCAGTCAAAAATCAATGTTTTCTGTTCAAAGATTTCATTTGAGTGCACGAACAACTCTCCACAAATCTAGATGAAAGCCCAAAAGATCCAATTGCTAACTGAGGAAATGAGGTAAAGACAAAATCAAGCTTTGAATTGATCATTTTTAATCATGAAAAATAACAAAAGCAAAGAGACAGCCACTGAACTAGTGAGCTTCTCTGATTTGCAAACAACTTCAACCCTCGTTCATTTGCTGCAGAAATTCGCGAGCTTCTTTTATCTTCCTCTGTTTCGTTAACGAATTCAAGTGGACATTTTCGACTTGCCCAATCTGTAATTGTTGGACTAGAGTAGTAGACTGAGGCTGTGACTGTGACTCTGTGAGCTGTTGTGGGAGCTGGGAGCAGAAGACTACACGGGACTTCTACATATAGTTTTTTTTTTTTAGCTGGTATGGGCCGGAGGTAGAGATATATATATATATACTTAAGGGTTGTTAAGCCCAAAATGTTGTCTAGGCTTGAGCCTATAGAGCCTACCACATCCTTCCGCCACTGATCATTAGTAGTCTACTTTGTTGGTTTTGTTGTGAATAAAGTGTATTATGTATACAAATAAGAAGGTTATACACAAGTGACAAGCCCCTCGGCGTTAGAATATTACTAATTACTATACTATTGCTCAAAGATAAAACGGAGAATTTAAACATGTTATAGTATCTATGGTATCGTCCTACATTTCAATGAGAAGATTGAGTTAAAAGTATGGCTGTTATTACTTATTACAATGCTAGAATCCATTACATTTATCAAGAATGAAGGAAAGAGAAAAAAGTTACAGAAGAAACTGAATTGGGATACAATCCAAGGCATTCTAACAAAGGAAGGCCTCTTTATACAGGATTAAGAGCTGTAATAACAAAACAGGCCTACCAGACTTCTCTGAGATTCTTTTAGGAAAAAAGAGAACAAAATTTTAATATTCCAGATTAGAAATCCAATGTGCAGTATATCAAACAGGGTCGAAAAAGTATTGGTCCATACATAGCAATTTTAAATGAACCTAGCCAAGGTACAAGATAGGAATCTGAATGCACGATAAATGGGTGACCGGAGCCAAAGAAAATTCAAATTTTAAGAACGCAGCAAGTCTGGTAGTTTGACAATATTGAGAATTAATCTCATCAACAAATCCCTTGTGTTGTCCCACGGAAACCTCCTTTTAACCCTCCATGAAGAAAAGCATTCTCACATCTAGATGCCTTATTAGTTTCCAAACATTTGTAGCTGCAAGAGCGAGAACCAACCTTATTGTGGTAGGTCTGACAATAGGACTGAATGTGTCATCCAAGTCCCTGTTGTTAACTGAACCCTTGAGCTAGCTAGTAACATAGTTCAATACCTCGGCACTAACCATCTGGTTTCAAAGAAAAATAGTATCAGATTTAATGGATTGCAAGAGAAGAACAAGGAGAACATTGAATCTAAAGACGAGTATCATATTCTTGATCTAATGAGTGACCCTGACTGTAAGAGTATTATTATATTACAACAGATGCCATAATAATAGCCATGTACTAAATGCACGTACCAATCAAATGGGAGGGGTTATTCAGCGATCTTTTCCCAGGATTTGAGAGTTGTATCTTTGCAGTCAATTTTGTACAGTGCAAGTCGAGTTATGGAGAAGCTCATGCTAGTAATGCTTTCATCCAGAATATTGACTTTTTCTTCAGCATTTTTCTTCTCTTCTTCTGTCAAATTTAGCCCAACTCCTGCAGAGAACAGACAATGGCATTCTTTTCAATAATTATTTATTAGTAATAACACAAGAAGAATAACATGTATAGTCCCACAATTAATCATAATGTCATGAACCAATTTAATCAGTGATGAATCGTAAAGACTGATCAGGCTACTTACCTCATATGCCTCAGAGGCCTGACCAAAGTAAACTGTGTTGCCACCAGAAAGCAAGTACAGTTGATCAAATAGTTCAAAGACTTCACTGTTTGGCTTGTGAATTGAAGCCATCACATTCCTTCCATCTCGTGATAGGGCACGTAGTGTCTGTGTTATAAAAAATGCTGAAGCACTGCGACAAATTAAAGCCCAAATGGTCATTAGCAGACTAGCCCTATAACACAACAATGTAGTATAAAGTATATACTGGAAACCAATTGTAAAGTTATGAAGACAACAAAAATCACATAGTAAACCAATTACTACCACAACACATAAACAACAGACATCAATCAAAAGCAGAGCAATAACAGGGGAAATGCAAAGCAAAAAACAGAAGAGAAACAGAGATGGACTCACAGCTGTGCCGAAAGAGAGCTTTCTTTTGCGTCCATTGAGTAAAACAGAGCCAGATGGAAGGCATTCGAAGCCAAACGGCTAGAGAGAGCATCAAGCAAGGTTGATTTGCCGGAGCCAGAAGGGCCCATCAAAGCTTTGAAGCTTTCAGGCTCTGCATAACCAGTTAAATGTCAAATGTAGAGGTTTATGGTATAATTTTCCAATGCATCTTCTTCTCCAAACTGGAGGATATATATAGAGGTACAAATTGCCTAGAGCTAAGTGTGAAAGTAAATACAATAAGTCAAGAACTACGGCTACATTAATTACACAAGGTGTGCTACTATGACTACATTAATTACACAAGGTGTGCTACTATGGCTACATTAATTACACAAGGTGTGCTGCTGCAGCCATAATCTTCATGTCAAGATTTGCTGCTGTTGCCTTCACATGACTCACAAGTCAACACTCCCCCTCAAGTTGGGGCATAAACGTCACGAAGACCCAACTTGCCAAGTGAGTCATGGAACAACTTGCTAGATACAGCTTTGGTAAGTATATCTGCTAATTGCTCCTCGGCAGGAACAAAAGGAAAGGAGATTAACTTTGCATCCAACTTTTCCTTAATGAAGTGTCGATCAACTTCCACATGTTTTGTTCGGTCATGTTGTATAGGATTATGTGAGATGTCAATAGCTGCTTTGTTATCACAGAACAATTGCATTGCTGACTTAGGCTTAACACCCAAATCTCGTAGTAAATTTCGTAGCCACAGAAGTTCACACACTCCATGTGCCATACCTCTATATTCAGCTTCAGCACTTGATCTTGCAACGACCTTTTGCTTCTTACTTCTCCATGTAACAAGGTTTCCTCCCACAAAGGTGAAGTACCCAGATGTAGACTTTCTGTCTGTGATAGAACCAGCCCAATCTGCATCAGTATATCCACTAACATCTAGGTGTTGATATTTAGAAAACATTAAACCTTTTCCTGGTGCTGACTTCAAGTACCTCAAGATTCTTACTACTGCCTCCATATGCCTTTCACTTGGATTGTGCATAAACTGACTCACAACACTAACTGCATAAGCAACATCAGGTCTAGTGTGTGACAAATAAATCAGACGTCCCACTAACCTCTGGTATCTTGGTTTGTCAGTTGGAAGCTGATCAGGATATTCTGCTAGTTTGTGATTTTGCTCGATTGGAGTGTCAATCGGAGAACAATCCAACATGCCTGTCTCTGCCAAGAGATCCAACACATACTTTCTCTGACATAGGAAGATGCCATCTTTCCCCCTAGCTACTTCAATCCCCAAGAAGTACTTCAAGTCTCCCAAATTCTTCATCTCAAACTCAGAAGCCAACTTCTTCTGAAGACTTCCAATTTCTACCAAGTCATCCCCTGTTATTACCATATCATCCACATATATAATAAGCACAGTTACCTTCCCTTTCTGGTGCTTTAAGAATAAGGTGTGGTCTGAATTGCTCTGCTTGTATCCAAAGCGTCTCATGGACTGAGTGAATCTGCCAAACCATGCCCGGGGTGACTGTTTAAGTCCATAAAGGGATTTCTTCAATCTGCAAACAACATCACCATGTGTATTTGATGCATACCCAGGAGGAAGACTCATGTACACTTCTTCAGTTAACTCCCCATGTAGGAATGCATTTTTTACATCAAATTGATGAAGTGGCCAATTCAGATTGGCTGCAAGGGACAACAATACCCGAACAGTATTCATCTTAGCTACTGGAGCAAAAGTCTCATCATAGTCAATCCCATATGTCTGAGTGAATCCCTTAGCCACCAATCTTGCCTTATACCTGCTTACTGTGCCATCTGCATTATGTTTCACAGTAAAAATCCATCTACACCCAACAATCTTTTTACCACGAGGAAGTGGTACAAGTTCCCAGGTGTGATTCTTTTCTAACGCCTCCATTTCTTCCTCCATTGCCTTGGCCCACATTGGATTTCCCAAAGCTTCCTGCACTTTGTTAGGAACAGATACAGAGGATATTTGATTCACAAATGATGCATAAGGTTTAGATAACCTATGGTGTGACACAAAGTTAGATACTGGATATTTGGCTTTAGCAGTTATGGAAGGTTCATACCTTTTTGCTGGTTGACCACGGGTAGTTCTACTAGGTAACACATATGTAGAAGAGACTGACTCTACAGGGTTACTAGATGAAGATACTGGACATACCTGAGATGGAGCTTCTTGACCAGAAAGTTCGGCATCAAGGGGTGAAGTATCAGATGAGGGGAAAGCCGGAATAGAGTTTTCTTCAGCTTCAGAAATCGGCTGGTCAAAAACATCCTTTGACTGGTCGAGTACATTTCTGTCTATTTCGCTGGTTTCCTCGTTCAACTGGTCGACTCCCCCTATTGACTGGTCGATTTGGGTAATTTGACTAGTTGATTCCGGGATGTCAATACTCTCTTCTTCTGCGTCTTTATTCTTCTTCAACTCTCCACCAACACACATCTCTTCAAAAAACTCATTCTCCCCCTGAAGAGAGGTGTTGTTGGGGGAGAAATAACACATATCTTCATAAAATGACACGTCCATGGTGACATAGAATTTTCGTGTAGGTGGGTGATAGCACTTATAGCCTTTCTGATGAGAGCCATAACCTACAAAGACGCATTTGAGAGCTCGGGCATCTAACTTTGACCTCTGATTTTGGGGAATGTGGACAAAGGCAACACAACCAAAGACACGAGCAGGAAGATTATGGAAGGAAGGAATAGAGACATGGGTTGAAAGGACTGCAAAGGGAATGCGCCCCTGAAGAACACTGGAAGGAAGACGATTAATAAGATGTGAGGCAGTTTGAACTGCTTCACCCCAAAGATACTTGGGCATATGAGCACCAAATAGCAATGCTCTTGCTATGTCTAGGAGATGACGATTTTTACGCTCAGACACACCATTTTGTTCAGGTGTTTGGGGACAAGTGGTTTGATGGATTATACCTTTTTCTTGGAAATATTCCTGAAAATCATGATTAACAAACTCCCCTCCATTGTCAGAACGAAAAACTTTGATATGACCATTGAACTGTGTTTGAATCAATTTTTCAAAGGCTTGAAAAGCAGAAAACACACCATCCTTAGACTTAAGCAATGCTACCCATGATAATCGAGTGCAATTATCAATAAATAAGACAAAATAACGCATTCCAGAAACAGTGGGTTCTCGAGAAGGTCCCCACACATCAGAGTGAATAATCTCAAAAGGCTTAGAACTTTTATTAGAAAGACTTAATGGATAGTTGACTCTATGGCTTTTCGCTAAAACACAAGTTTCACAATGTAAGGTCGACTCATCAATGCCAACAAATAAAGAGGGCATAGTTTTACGCATTACACTGAATGAAGGATGCCCTAAGCGTCTGTGCCATAACCAAACTTCATTGAGCTCTTTAGAAGCCATTGTCAAAGCAACTGGGACATTCTTCCTTGGCCTCTCCCCGGCATAAGCCTGATCCAGATGAAACAGTCTTCCCCTCATATACCCCTTGCCAATAACTTCCCTGGTCAGAAGATCCTGAAATACCACATACATGGGATAAAATGTCACAGAGCACAAGGATTGAGTATTCAGTTGGGGAACTGAGATTAGGTGGTGAGACAAGGCTGGCACATACAACACATCATGCAATACTAAGGTAGGTGTGACTCGTATGGACCCAATACCTAGGACTGGAAATGATTCACCATTGGCATTTGTAACATATGACACATTAGGGGTGGATAAGGTAAGAAAATACTTCCTATCATAGGTCATATGATCTGAAGCACCAGAATCAATAATCCAAGTATCTGAACCAACAAAGTTAGAAACTTTTAAAGCCATACCGATCTTACCAGTACGTCTAGCAACCATTGAGACTGAGGGAGGGCCATCACCGCTAGTGGTATGATCTTGCCCAACGACTCCAAAGGACTCTGAACTCTGAACAAGATGGACAACTGCCTTTCCTCTGCCTCGATGTTCAGTTGGCTTGGGTTTGCTGAAGTATCCAGCAGGGTACCCAACTAACTTATAACAAGTCTCCTTGGTATGTCCAGGTAGTTTGCAATGTTGACATACAGACTTGCCTGGATATGGACCCTGAGTTATGGGTTGTAATCCTGATAGTGGTGTACTGAAGCCAGGAGGTGGACCTTGAGCCCGTGGGGGCTTAGCTTGGATTGTCAGGCTGGAGATTTCAGAATGGACTGCCTTTGTGCTGTCTTGCTGAGACTCATCCTTACGGATGTAGGTAAAAGCCTCAGTAAGGGAAGGAGGCTCTTGCCGACGCAACAACTCTCCTTTGGCACTGTCATGTCTAGCATTTAATCCACTCAGAAATTGGTGCACACGCTCCAACTCCTTCTCTTTTTGGTACCAAGTAATATCCTCAGCATTCTTCAATTTGTTTGGTCGTCGCTGATCGATCTCAGCCCAAACATTTTTCAGCTGGGTGTAAAACACTGAAACTGCTTGCCCATCTTGCTTCATCCTTGTTGCCTTGCACAACAACTCATAGATTTGAGAAAAATCTGATTCATTCAGATAGAGATCATTGAGTGTCTTCCAAACTTCTGCAGCAGTGTCACACCCAATGATTAATTGGATCACCTCATCAGTCATGGCTTTGTACAAAATTGATAGTACAAGTCCATCAGCATCTTCCCACTTGACATATTCTTCACTTTCTTCATTCAGCGGTGCCTTAATGGTACCGACGACATGACCCATCTTATGGATTCCACGAAGGTGAGCGGAAATCATCTTCTTCCATGTCCTGTAATTCCCAGGTCCATTTAGTTTTGCTCCTCCGAATGAACTTAAGGAAGAATCTGGGTGTTGAACGGAAACTTCAATTTTCTGAAGTCCAGAATTGCTGGTATTCCTTCCTTCTAAAAGTGGAGCATCAGGGCCAGCCATTGAAAAACTGAATATAAGGGTGTGGGAAGTGGGTCGGCAGAGGAAGTGGACTTTGGTGAGAGAAAAAAAAAACTTTCAAAAGGGATTAATTTATGATAATAGTGAGAGAATGGAATGATGCCGACAAAGCATGCAAACAATTAAACAAAGTATGCACAATATTTAACAGAGAGTGCAACTTGCTTGAAAGAAGAAAGAAAAAAAAAATACCGGCACCAACAAAGCCAACAGGCTAAAATTTTGTGAGAAAGAGAGAGTGAGAGAAAGAGGTGGTCGATAAACCAGAAGCTCTTTTCAGTCTGTCCTCTTCCAAGATACCATGGTGGATCGGTTGCTGGGTCTGATTCTGGGCAATAGTCTATCCTTGGCAAAGAAGGTAATTGATCTAAAGGTCCAGAGACATGCACAAAGAATGCCGGCAGACTTGCAGGCCTAGAAGTGCAAGAAAAAAAAGAAGAAATAATCTTCTTGGGGATGATATTGGTGTGGATATATTTTCTGGGTAAAAAGATGAAGAACAGAGTTCTTCTCTTTGGTATTTCTGGCAGCGGAATATGGATATCGGTCTCAAGAGCTAAACTGCTCTGATACCATGTCAAATGTAGAGGTTTATGGTATAATTTTCCAATGCATCTTCTTCTCCAAACTGGAGGATATATATAGAGGTACAAATTGCCTAGAGCTAAGTGTGAAAGTAAATACAATAAGTCAAGAACTACGGCTACATTAATTACACAAGGTGTGCTACTATGACTACATTAATTACACAAGGTGTGCTACTATGGCTACATTAATTACACAAGGTGTGCTGCTGCAGCCATAATCTTCATGTCAAGATTTGCTGCTGTTGCCTTCACATGACTCACAAGTCAACATTAAACCCTCCAAAGCCGTCCGAATCTCACCGTTACTCAGAGTCACCATCCCTGTCAGATCCTTCCACGTCAGCCTACAATTTCCACAATGGCCTTCTCCCACCATAGAGTCATTCAGAGGACTAAGCCCACCAGCCACAAGCCCATTCCTGAGGGCTTGCTGCTCTCTATCTCCATCATAGCATTTTCTGCTGCGTTCTTCTTCTGTGTCATTAGTACTAAAAATTCTCTGAATTTTTCTGGGTTGTGAACCCAAAATCTTGTTTTTCTCAAAAGATAATGAGCTAATAATTTTATGAAGGAAAAAAAAAGAAGGTTATGTTTCTCTACAAGATCACTACAAGATTTCATATTTAACAGTCAAATGGGAAAATGTGGCAAAACCACCACAATTATGATTGGGTAGCAAAAACATTATACAGAGAGAACACATACAATGCGATCAACCTGCTTGCCTCAACTTAAACATCCCAAATGAAACATCTAAAACTTCCCGGAATACTACTTGCCGTTACAGTTCTAACCCAAGTATATCCTCTCTCAAATCAAATCAAATCAAATGTGCTCTCTGACATGATTCATGATTGGTACGACACTATTCACATAAGCAATACAACAAAAAGGATAGAAAGTGTCTCTAGAGGGTGGAAAATAATCTGGAACACTTCGAATCGGAAGATGCTTGACAATTTTGGTATTGAGGTTATAGCAGACAATAGATCCATTTTCTCCAACTCCAAAAATTTCGTTGCTCTTCCAAAATGCCAATATCTTTCGAGGTAAGCTGTAAGGAAAGTAGTCTACATATTCAAAAGTTAATTGCTTTGTCCAAGCACCTTTGGCATCCATCACCCACATTGTAGCTTTGTGCTCATCCTCAAAAAGCAAGCTGAAAAGAGCAACAGACTCATTCCACTCCGTAAGATGCAATGTAAGGAAATTATCAAAACCGTAAAATTCCAGTAGCCCATGCGGTAACATTATATCATGAAAAACCTCATCACTAGTATCAAACGAAATGATCGCTCGCGCAATGCGTTCTTCCTCTTCTTGGTGAGTCTGAAATAGACATAAGAATTCCTTTTGTTGCTCATATCCCAACCAATAACAAACACCCTTCAAGTATAGCTGGAACGTATCAGGCCAAAGGTAACTGGTTTCCCTTTCCAAAGAAAAAGTCTTGATCTCTCTCCAAGAATCAGTTTGCAGGGTGTATACTACTGCTTTTGGAGGATAAACAATCACATGTCCGCCATAACATTCTGGATCACCATAAAATTTGGAATCAGAAAATCCAATGTCAATAACCTTGTAATCTTTAGATTTAGGATCATAGCCAAACCCCATGGTTTCACCATTGAGTAGAGATATTGGACGCAGGTAAGCAAATTCTTGGACCATACGGCTGTGTGGTACCTTGGACCAATCTGGAAGGAATGGCTCCTCGGGAAGAAATTTAAATTGCTGAATTGCAGGATTCCATAGACACACTTGACTAGGTTTAGCTAGCCTCTGCTGATAATCGATTAAAGCTAGACAAACAATCCCATCACAATGGCCTATAATACGAAGTGATTCGACTACCCTTGTAGGGATTGTGAGGTCTTCCACACTAGAAAGATTAGTGCTAAGCGCACCACCAGCGTTATTATCATTTTCATAGGAAAAGTTAAGCAATGAGAAAACCATTTCAGGCTCTTGAGCTTCTGCGTCATTGCTGACTAAACTCTTTATAAGAGCACAAGTTGAGGGTCTGTTGTGTTTGGAAATGGACAGGTGCTTGGCTACGAACCTGGGACTGGTGATGAGATGGTACCACCATTTAGAGACGCACTTGAATCGCATAAGAGATTTGGGAGGCAGAGTTGATAGGATTTGTTCCACCACATCTTGCGCAATATTTTTGCCAGACTCTGTCAATTCTGCTATCTCTGAATCCTTCTCAAGTGCCATTCTACTACTAAGTCAAGCGAAAACGAAATTTTAAGAAACCAGATTATAAGAAGAAGAAGAAGAAGAACCAAAGTACGGTGCAAATTAGATAAAAAAATTTATAATTACCTTGGTCCTTAGAAGCGAGGGAGGCCGAGACGGAGAAAGGATTAATAGGACGGGAAAAGCTGAGATTGAGAGAGAATTTGGGATTTGTGATGAGAAAATTAGGTTTAGGGGTTCTTGATCTTTTTCTGTTTATTTTTTCCTTTTGTGTAAATAATATTAATCTCAATTTAATGCTGCCGGATGAGACATATACTTAAGCTTAATGACCCACTACCTATGTACGAAGTCATAGGTTCGAGTCACCATGGGGGTAGGAGTTCCTTTGATCATCTTTTAAAAAAGAGAAAAAAAAAAAAAAAACTTAATGCAGTGTCGTTAGGGATCCCAAAACCAATATATATTTATCAAATGACATGGTACATGCCATAGTACCGTGAGTTCTTTAGAATTTTCTGTTGAAATGGTTTCCTAGTTGGATATAAAATAATTTTCATGTTTTTTAAGAATTAAGAAAAACTTATATTAATTAAAAATCACAATTAAACAACATACAGAATTAATTTAGAAAAGAAATAGATGCAGTTATTCTAGTAATCGGCCTCTCTGCAACCTTGATATATGCCGAGATCAAAGTTCTTAGAACAAAGGCAATTAATACGTAATAATAATGTGAGCCACATGAACGATTATAAATGACTCTTTGATGTTCAGATTTTATGTAACAAGTAGATTGATCCCTGATTAGTGTTTTGCTTTTATTTCTCTTCATAAGATTAGGATCTAAGCATAAACATATGGAAAACTCTCAACCTTCTCTCCGAGATACTGCGAATTTTTGTTGTTTTTTTTCTTTTTTTTTTCAAAAAGAGGATAAAAGGGTTTCACTCCTGCCCCCATGGTGACTCGAACCCATGACTTCGTATATAGGTAGTGGGTGCTCTAACCACTGAGCTATTACATTGATGATTAAATGATTTACTTTTGAGTTTTGTGAAAGATCAGAAGGTTTAAGCTGTGAGACTAGACAAACCAATAGAGCAAGAGGGAAGACATGAGAGAGGTAAATGAGTTGTTAAGAAAATTGCAGCTAGCAATACTCCAACATACTCTCTGATGGAATGCTTTACTTGTATAAAACAAGTGCTACCAGGTTCCTTCCTTGAGGACATCGAGACTCACAAATTTGTCGTCCTTATGGTTTAACCGATCTCTGATTGTTTGCTGATTCCAATTGTTGAACAATATTCAAGATCCCATTCTGGTGCCATTGAGGAGTGCTAAAACGAATCCTATATTTTTTCTCCATGAACTGCGTCACTGATTTAGATGCCAAGCTTTCTTTGCCTTGGTTGTTAGTCACATCTTTATCCTCTTCTTCTCCAGCTCTTCCTCTGTTTCCTCTAAAATTCATTAATAAGCCAACGTGTTACGTACATCGGGTTTTCCAAGAGCTGATTCCACCAAGAACTATATAGTCTTCAAGAGAGATCACTGTTGCTTCTCTCCAAGTGAAAAACGAAATTGTTGGGCCCTGAGGACGAAAACTTGGGTACCCCAATGTTATAGTACTGGATTTGGAATTGTTTTGATTTTTGTAAAACATTAGGTTTTGATATATACAAATATTTTTCTTCATTATTCAATCTCCGAGGGAGGACGTTGATCTTGTCCTCTCCTCGTTTACCAAAATATATATATACACACATATATATATACACAAATATTTTCTCAAAAAACATTGTGTTTTTATGTTTTAGGGTCTAGTTGATATTGATGAGGTGTATGCCACATCACTTGATATCAGTTTTGATATAGAAGCATATTCCTTCACGATTCATCCCTATAAATTTGCCCGACCTTGTAGTTGAATTAGTTGAGCTTTGAGTTGTGTCCTTATTCATTATTATAGTATAGTTTCGATTGTTATTACAATAATTTGGAAAACACAAGCATGCAAGGTTTCATGTTTCTGATTGGATTATTTGGAATGATATATTAATGCAGCTCCGAACAAGATGAATAGTAAAAATGAATGAAATTTAATTACTTTTTGAGTAATTAAAGTATTACGTTCAAATAATTAACCCATCAAGTTTCATAGGGAAATAGCTAGGCGGTATTATTGCATTTATATATAATACAAGGATTTTATGAGTTACAGCGGCGAAGCTGGCATCACTTATTTTGGGCTAGCTCCGCCATTGGACGTATTACTTAGGATAGTCTATCAACCCGCTGTTGCAACTATATCTCGATCTTCTGCGACAAGCGATGACGTTATTCCCCAAGGGATTGAAACAAATTATCACCTCGTGCAGAATCCAAATATTATTTGCCGGATCTTGCTTGCAAAGAATCAAAGGAGTGTATCCCCCAATTCCTTGTCGAATGGCATACAAAATGTCAGCGTAACGATAGGAGGATCCCGGCGAGATTTGGTGGCGCGATGTTAAAAGCATATTGGTAACATTGTAGCGCCTCCACAAAGCGTCGGCTCTGGTGAAATAGTCCGTCTGTTTGAGGTTATTCTCTGAACAAGTGCCGTGCTTGTTATACTCATACTCCCAAAAGTGCAGGTTGGACAGACCAGTGTAGCTTGGCCATGAGGATGACAGCAATTGAGTTTCGAGATGATTGTGTCGACGCATCTAAAACAGGTACATGATACGTACAAATATATATACGGAGTTAACTTGTGAGCAAATCAATTAACATATGTACGACACACGCATAAAAGGTACGTAAATATAGAGATATTTATATATATCTATACGTACCTCTCTCATGCTGAACCGAGTTCCAACACAAGCGTCGTTCTGGCCGGAGAAATTAGATGGCCACATACCATGTATCGAGAACAGCTCCGGGAGGACTGCACCTTGAATGCAAGCTCGGTTATTATGGCAGAACGTTTTAGGCCATTGTTGCACTAGTTGTAGATAGTCATATTTGTTTGCGGCTTTAGCAAATGTAGAAATAAGCATAAGAACAATTAGTGTCCTAACTGCTAGGAATGCCATCTGGAAGTCTGGGATAACTCTGAGGATTAATGAGTGGTGCACAGATTGATGAGTGGTGCACAGATTGATGATGATCGATAAATGGAGGAGGAGGCTAGCTAGGTTTATGTAAGACAGTGTATGTGCATGAGTGGTGCAAGGATACCTAGTCGTGTTAGACGAGGTAATTAGGGTTTGTCAATACATTAAACGAAATGAAGAACATGTGGCGTTAGTTCCGAGACGTTAACGTCTTCTTTATCAACACATAATGCAAAACGCACGCAAAAACTGTATCTGCATGAATATGGTGTGAGGATACCTAATTGTACGTGTTGGATGGGGTAAGCAGGGTGTGTCAGTACATTAAACTAGATAAAAAATGTTCACATCTTCTTTACGTGTGTGTGTGGCGTTAGTTTTGAGATGTTAACGTCTTCCTTAATTATCAACACAAAATGAAAAGTGTAAGCAAAAACGGTACAGAAATCTATTCAAATTTGAAATTTAGACAAAATATATATTATTTTTATTGAAAAACAAGGTTCCTACTTGAAATTTCCAAGCATCTCTCACAGTGCTGGAAGCCTGGAATATCTATTTTGAGGCTTCGATTTTCTTTTGGGTTTTTGTCCATTTACCCCATTTTTAGGGATTTTTTTCCCACTAACCCCATTGAGTTTTTTTAATTCTCTCTTACCCAATACACTCTAAGGGAGTCTTCCCTAATACCCCATTAAGATTTTTTTTTTTTTTTAATTTTTTTTTTAATACCATTTTACCCTTCACCCCTTATTTACTTAGAGAGAAAGAGAGAGAGAGAGAGAAAATAGAAGAGAGAGAAACTATAGGAAACTTCGCCGGAGCCCGTCACCGGCCGCCGGAATCCGGTCACCGGCCTCCGGAATCCGGTGAAAGTGCCGCCGGAATCCGGCCAACTTTCGCCGGATTCCGGTCACCGGCCGCCGGAATCCTGTCACCGGCTGCCGCCCACCGGAATTTGTTGAAAATCTCACCGGAAAGTTTTTTTGCCCCCAATAGACATCTATTGCCCCCTAATAGAGGGGCAATAGACGTCTATTGCCCCAATAGTCTATTGCCCCCTAATAGACGTCTATTGGGGGCCAATAGACGACTATCAGCCATGTATTGCCCCCCAATAGATGACTATCAGCCATGTATTGCCCCCAATAGACGTCTATTGCCCGCCAATAGAACTTTCGTTTGCCGGAATGAAAATTAATCTTGCTAAAATTAGACAAATAAAACTTTAATTAACGAAAAAAAAATAAGAGATTACATCAATTTAAAACATCTATTGCCCCGCAATAGACGTCTATTGCCCCCCAATAGTCGTCTATTGTCCCCCAATAGACATTCAAAATTTTTTTTTCTTTCACTGTCCCGTTACTTTAAAAAAAAAAAAAAAAACTGATTGGGCACCCAGAAAATGATCTGGGCACCCAATCTTCTTCTTCCCCAATTGACCGGAACCCTCTCTTCTTGCTGCACCAAATCCCCCAGTCTATCGAAAACCATACTCTTCGTTTCGGCCTCACCTTCTAAAGCACCGGACGTTCGTCCACGACTCCTCCTCTAGCGCTGAAAGGATCGAATTGGAGACGAGGCCTGAATCGAATTCGATTTGGCTGGTCACTGAAACAAATCTGAACTCGCCGGAGCCCGAGGCTGAAATGACGGCGGCTGGTGGTTCTGCAAAACGGAGCTGAGGCCCTCGCTGGATCGGGTCTTCGGGTCGAGCGGTGGAGATCGATCTCATCGAAGCCGGTGATGACCTCCTCAACGATGTCTCGAGTCGGACAGATCCCTGCCGCCGTTCTGCAAATCCTCCGGTCCAAATCAGACGGCGTCGAACACTGTAGAGCCATGGGTCTTCTGCGTCGTCTCCGTGGTTGAATTAGTCGCCGTCCGGGAAGAATAGATCTCCATGTCACCGTGAAACTTTCTCCGGTGAAGGTGGTCGGTGATCTGTACGTGATTATGGGGAGAGAGAGAGAGAGAGAGAGAGAGAGAGAGAGAGAGAGAGAGAATCGTGCTGTGCTGGAGAGAGAGAGATGAGAGAATGGCATAAAATGAAGTTGTTTAATTAGACTGAGGGTATATTTGTCATTGTACTCTGAATTGGGTTAGTGAGAATAAAAATCTGTTGCTGGGGTAAGTGGGAAAAATTTGGCTCATTTTGGTGCTTTTGGGCAAGGACCCTTTTCTTTTCTGCTAGGAAAATTATTCGCTTTGTCCAAAATGCATCGCTACTTAAGCGGTCGTAAGCCTTAAGACTCTTCCACCTGATCTTTAGGAACCGCATATTTCGTCTAAATATATGACTTTTAGATTAAAAGCTAAAAAACAACGATTTTATTTGGTGCTAGAAATTGATGGGGATTGGTTTCTGTGATAGGATTTAATTAGAAAACAACGCATATATAGAGTCCAATATACTAAAGAGAAGTGACTATTTATGTCTGCTCATAATGTTCAGACCGAGTTATGATTTCGACATTCCATTCAGGCAAAGTCGAATGAAAAGGTAGAAAAGATCAGAGTACAACTATTGTGGACAACAAGGGTTGTAATTCCAAAATACAAAAAGATGCAGCTAGCATTTCTTAGCTATCAAAGGTGTTGCCTCGCACGACTGAAAATGAGTATACCATATAGCAACACCGTACCACAAAAAGAATAAACATGTTGTGCACCGGATTGAATGTAAAATGGAATACTTTGAATAGAAAGATACTTGATGTTTTTGGTAATCAATGATATTATTAATGTATTATAGCAGAACCTCATTGCTCTTCCAAAATCATAGTGTAATTAATGTAGGGAAGTCACAGTTAAAAAAGTACTCTATGGACTCAAAGTTCAAACACCAATAGCATCACCACAACCACCTATCATCCACACTGCATCACTGTGATTTTGATCCTCAAAATGCAAGCCAAAAGAGCCAAAATGTATAGGAGCTTCTTGACAAATTTGGACATATAACATGCAACAAGCTTTTGCGCTCCTAAGGTTGAATTATTTTTTTTTTTTTTTGCACCCGATTGAATAAAATAAGGGTACAGAGGACTACCTAATTCGAGAACTTTTGTGAAATGAAATGTGTGATAATAACTGAAGCTTTGACACAAGAGCAATGCAGTTTTCATTACCGAATTGATATCGTGTGTGGCACACTGGCACTTAAACAAGACTATTCGATGCACTTAAATATATTCTCTCTTTTTTTTTTTTTACTTTTTTTCATTTTTTAAATATATTCTCAAGTTGAAGGGAATTTGAATTAGTAAGGTTCCTGAATTCTAGAGTTTGTTAGATAGAAAATTGTAGATATTGATAATGCTTTCCGTGCTGGTACGAGTGATCTGGTGTGGTTGCAGGTGTAGTTTATATACTGCGCGCTCTCAGTCATTCTTGCTTTTGGTTTATTTTTATAACCTTGTTATACCTAGTATAGCCTACCTAACTAGCAACAATTTGGGATTTGAAAAATCAATGGGATTGCAAGATCTTGTAATCATTATTTCAATAAATTCTTGTTGCGAATCTTTTTTTTGCAAAATCTTGTTTTGCTACGAACATAATGAGATAATAATTTTACCACAAAAGAAGGTGAATGTTTTGATATAATGTCACTACATGATTTAGTATTTTTTAGTCAAAATAAAATAGAGAAATTTTAAATACACACCCCAAACTATTTAATACATATCCCTATTATTTTATATTTCAAATCAGATTTTATAAATAGATTAAATGACCAAAATAGACATCTATATATTAAAAGAAAAATAGTAATAAGCATATCTTTCTTATATGATTCTATAATTATAAACACAATAAATTTCTCTACATGCATCCTCATTTAAAACAAGAATAAAGTTAGAAACCATCTAATTTAATTTTTCCTTAAATAAATTGTAATTAAATAGGGTAAGAAACCATATAAATTAGAATTTCAAAATTAATGGCATTAAATGTTTTTTAAACAAATCGTTTTACTCCCACTTTTAGTTTTTTTTTTTCTTTCTAAAAGTTATGATTAGTCAATTTATTATGGAATAAAACTTTGTAATTGTTAATTTGTTTGACCATCACAATTTCGTAGTTCCGCCATTGTGGAGAAACTACTGATACAGTTTTGGTTGAATGTTCGACTCAAAATTTTATACTTGATCAATATGGTGTTTGGTGGATGAGAACTCAAATAATACAAAACCTATTTCTAAGCATCTATTTGAAGGGAACAGTATTGAATCCTTATGGATTTCTCAAGAACTAAGACAACTAATTAATATGGTCAGTTATACTAATCAAATTAAATAGTAGCCTTAATGTTGTTAAATAATAGTGTATTTCATGGTTTGTTAGGTTAAGGATATTTTAGGTAATTTGGGTTGTGTATTTAGTAAAATATTAGAATGAGAAATTAAATGGTATGTGTATTGAGTAAGGAGTGTGTATTAAGTAATTAGGGGTGTGTATTTAAAACTTCTCAATAAAATATGACAAAAGACGGAGAAAGAATTGGAGAAGAGCAAGTTGATCGAGATTGAGAGAGATGCAACAATTAACAGCACTGAATTGGGAGTGGAGGATTGGGAAAAGATATCTCATCATGTCTTTCAGTTTCTTTCTCTTGGTACATAAATGAATGCATTATCTCAAATTCATCGGATAGCATTTAGATATATAATAGGTAAGAAGCCCTGTATGCTACGGGTCTGTTAAATGCCTGAATTATATCATATGTTGACATGACTAAGCTAGTAAGCTTAATAAAATATCAATTATAAACATTGGATATGTTGTATAACCAAGGTTGACAAGTTTTACAGTCAGAATATGATCCGAGTTAACAACATTATTTTGTCTTTATTGAGCACTCCAATTGATGGACTGGTCAAATATCTCTTTGAATTCAGTTCTTCTGATTACTTAAAACTGTGGGTTGCGGATTCGATATGTTTCAACTATGTCCATAGTCAACCTTGACACAAACTGCATAACAGAATGCCGTGCATCAATAAAAATTCTGCTTGAAATATTCAACACTACATCCATGTATAAAGCATGAGATGTAATGACAGACACGTCATTGAGCTATATATAAAATGATATCCCAAAAATTATCAGTTAAAGAATATCGCATACACGATATCAAGATGCGTAATTGAATGGTTCCATTCAATGAGATACATTCACATAGATAATAAACACAGCCAAGCAAAAGCTCCAAAAAACAAATCAAAAGCATAGTTCTTGTCCTTAGTTAATTTATCATTTGCTCTCAGTTTATATTCCTACGCGAAATGGATGATATATCTGACCACCGGTTGCTAAAAGACATATATATTCAACACCTGAAGCTGAGTTGCTAATTAAAAAATATGAACATTCAAAACCTATGCATATAGCATCAGTCATCAAACATCTGTACTTGATCGAACTATCGATCACACTCCAAGTGTTGAATGACAATTCATTACTAGCTAGGCTCAACTAGTATAGCGAGAAGCTCAAATATTGAACTAAAACCTAATGAAGGCGGAGTTCAAGAATCTTCTCCCAAGACTGTTGAGTTCTGTCTTCATCGTGACATTTGTACAATGCAAGGCGATCTATGGTGAAATTGAAGCTGGTAATGGCCTCATCTAGAACACTAACTTTTTCTTGAGCTCGTTTCTTCTCTTCAGCTGTCAGCTCCCCATAAAGGAGACTCAGATGTAGCATATTACCTGCAGTACAAATCGCAAATCCATGTAATCAGTAATCTTCATGCTTAAATAAATTCAAAATTTTCAGAGGAAGTATCAGCAATGGCAATCTAATAACCTTCATTCTCTTAATAACCTTCATTCTCTTAATGCAAAGCAAATTAACACATAACACGAATTGGCTGCTTCTAAATGTGAGATTGGATATGTCAACTTTGAGAAGAGTACTTACTGTTGGTTGTTAATGGCATATAAACTTAGCCTTAGTTTACCAAGTATTTAGAAATAGTACTTGTAGTGATTAGTGATCACTAGCATTTATGCCTCAGTTAAAAAACATAATGTCAAATCAAAGAGCAGACACAGAACAACAGCAGAAAGACCCTTTTTGTTTGAAATTAAGCTTCCACACCCAAAACTACTCTAACATGTTCCATATTTCAATCAAAATTGAAAAATGAAAATTAAGGAAAACTACAACACCTTTCACACAAAATATGACTATCTTCACCAAAACCTTGACCTATTGTACCAAAAAGATGATCACCTATAACATGTTGTATGTATTGTAAAATTTGCTCCATTATTGATTAGGAAAACACTACTATTCGCTAATAACAAATCTCCAGGTGCAAGCTAAGCATCAATGTTATCTTTCAACAAATCAATAACATCCGTATCTGAGGACAGGTTAAGTCAATCTTACTAATGCGTCTGAAAAAGCGCGCGAAAATTTCAGTTCGTTGCTGCACCTGAGAAAATAAAATAGAAAATCAAACACGTACATTAAATCATAAATCTAAAATATTTAAACCTAAACCTACTCATGTAAAATATGAACAAGTCATAAACTACCTCATGGTCTGGATCAATGAAGAGGTGAACACACTGGTAATAGAAGGGACTGGTGGCGACGTGAGTGACCTTGCAAGGGATGGTACCGATGGCCTGGCAGGCTTGTCTGAAGGTGTTGACGGCGTCTTCCTCCGTCAAAATGATGGACCCTAAAATGGGTATGTGGGGCACGATGATCTCCGGCCCACCGAACTCGGCCCGGAGGCCCTCCGTCACGTTTTTGATCCGACGGGAAACCGGATCGGGCAGAAGGCCCCACGCTACGTACCTGTGAGGTGTTTCGGCGGCGTCTTGGTCTCCGGCTGTGGTTGGTTCTACGTTTGCCATAAGAAGAGAGTTGGTGCAAAAGCCAAAGGTACGTGTACTTGAATGACTGAAATTAAGGGCAGATGATTTCTTTTCAGTCCTATTTTTTTTTTTTCTTGGGGTTTTTTATTTTCTTTTCTCTATTGGCTACCTCAAGGTCAGCAAATATGGTTTGTGTTTCATTGATTTGCTATAGCTAGCACACATTATTGATCATAAGTGGAATCTCAAATTTTACAAAACTTTGAATATCGTAAAATCTCATCCCTCTATTTTCCTTGCTCAAAAGTGCATCGGCAAATGTTTCCATTTCAAATCTTTTTTTTAGACTTTGTGTTAATTTAATCAAACGGGTTATATAATTCATTTTTTTAGCCTGCTACAGTATTTCCGAAGCGAAACCGAAACCTTCTAGGCTTCGCGTAGGGCGTAGCAGTGCGGTGACGCTCCGATCCCGTCTGCAGCAGGACGCTCTGGCGTTGCAAGTGATTGAAGGACGAGGCTTCACCTGCTTCGTGCGTTAGCGGAGGCTGTTTGGCTGGAAGAGAAAGCCGAAGGTCCATATCTTGCTTTGGATTTGTAACTGCAACCGCTTATGCTCTGGGGCGGCTTCAGGGTTGACGAGGAGGAGGTAGGCGGCACGCTCTCGGGTTTAGAGGAGGAGCGCAGTTGGAGAAGTCTACTAGAGATTAGCTTCCGGGCTGCCGGATAAGGTTTTGGTTCATGCTTCAGGGTCAGACTTTGCACCGTGCGAGTTTGGTGGGCGGGAGGATGGTTACCATGGCCTCCTGCCTGAGGAGGCCACCGGACTGAAGAGGCGGTGGAGGATGGCTTCTTGGAGGTTCCAGATTCAGCCGGCTGGGTTGGGAACGTAGGGTGATCTTTGGGCCTCTGCCTTTATGGGCTGCAGATGCAGTCTAGTGAATTGGGCCTAGGTTTAGACCAATTCCCATATTCTCTCACTCTCGGGCTGGGTTTGGGCCTTCTTGGGGTGGTTCGTCCTGCTCTTAGAGCAAATGCACCCATGAACCAAGGGCAATTGCTGATTTGCTAATCAAATTGGTACTACCAATCCACTATTCATATCAAATTGGCAATTGCCTTCAGCTTATACAATGCACCAATGAAAGGCAATTTGCCTGCCAATCCACTATTCACACTTCAAATTTGAATAATTTATTAAACTTATATTTTAATTAACTAAACAATTAACAATTAGATTAATCATACAATGTTAATTTAATTAAAAATTAATGCATAAGTTTTAAAAACAAATAAAATTGTATTTTCTGTATAAATATCGTTCCCTGAAAAAAAAAAGTTATTGTTATGATAAAAAAAAAAATCTATTACAACTGATAAGATTATTGACCAATCTTCATTTGCCATGTGTCGACTTTAGATACCTTTTTCTTATAAAAAATATATATGATTTCTGATCAGATAATCGCCCAGTCTTCATTGGACACGTGTCAACGTCAGATATCGTTATCTTCTGAAAATATATTTAGGATATGTGATAAGATTTTCAACCTATATAAACGTGACACGTGTACTTATCCTAACTTTTTATCTTTCACTATTGGTAATAAATAAGCTTCAGACTCCATTCTCTACTCACACATTCCTCTCATTCTACCCCTACATTTCTTTTGAAATCTATCATCCATCTCATTTATCCTTTTTACGATGGAAGAATTGAACAAATGGTTGTTAGAAAGGGAGCGTGAAAATATAGAAGAGCTCGAGCGGATTCAAGCTACAAACTCTCAAGCGGCTGCAATGGTGGCGCAATATCAATTATCGGAGACACCTAGAGGACGTGGTTCAAGACCTGGCCGTGCCCCAAATGTCGAAAGACATAGAGAAGTCCGAGGTCATTTTCTCCTGGAGGATTATTTTGTGGAATGTCCAGTGTATGATGAAGCAGGCTTTCGAAGGAGGTATAGAATGCAAACACATGTCTTCCAACACATAATGGAGGATCTTTGCAACCTTGATAGTTTTTGGGGGCAAAAATCAGATGCCACTGGAAAAATGGAATTGCTTCCCGAACAAAAAATGACAGGTACCCTGAGAATGCTTGCGTACCGTGCAGCTGCTGATCAATGTGATGAAATCACTAGAATGGGAGCTTCTACATCGCTGAAATATCTGAAGAAGTTCTGTAGGCAAGTCGAGTTTCTTTACTCTGGGTGGTTCCTTCGTCCTCCAAATCCTGCTGACTTATATAGGCTTCTCAATAGAGGACAACGCCGTGGGTTTCCAGGCATGATTGGGAGCATCGATTGCATACATTGGGAGTGGAAGAATTGCCCAACTGGCTGGAGCTTTCTCGGGTCGAAAGGGTAGACCAACTATTATTCTTGAAGCTGTGGCGTCTTACGATACACATATATGGCATGCTTTCTTTGGAACCCCTGGAGCTCAAAATGATCTCAACGTTCTTGGTGCATCTAATGTGTTCGAGCGTGTCATAGGTGGAACTGCTCCTCTGGTTGAGTTTGAGGTCAATAACAAAAGGTACACTAATGGTTATTACCTTGCTGATGGAATATACCCAAGGTGGTCAACTTTTGTCAAAACAATATCGAACCCCAGAACAAAAGATGAGAAACACTTTTGCAAAAAACAAGAGGCTTACCGCAAAGATGTGGAAAGGTGTTTTGGTATCCTCCAATCTCGATGGGCCATACTGCGTCATGGTGCTAGGTTGTTTAAACTGGAGGATCTTCAAGCCATCATGATAAGTTGTATCATTCTTCATAACATGATTGTGGAGGATGAGTTTGTGGAGGAAGAATTTGCGGAGCCTGAAGAAGATGATCTAATGAATCCAGCAATGGCAACCGTCTATGATCGGCCTGTGCATCCTAATATTGGAGAGGCTATTCCTTTCGAACCAGTGGGGAGAGATGGACATAATCTTCCTTCATTCATGGATCGTGAATTTCAGGTAGAGTCAGCCTACGTCCACAAATGCCTACAAGATGATTTGGTGATGCACAACTGGAACATAGATGGTAACTGAGTATGAACCACCACAATTTATTAATTAGATTTGAATAAATGGTGGTTTGTAATTTTAAATAATGACTTATATATGTTTGTGTGCTTTATTAATATGTTTGGTTTTCTTTGTAATTTTAAAGATAAATCTAAAGGTTATAAATTATATTCTGCTCATCATTCACCTAGAATTTTTGAAACACATCAAGTAACTGACCATATCACTGACCAAGTAACTGGTCACGTAACTGACCATGTAACTGACCATGTCACTGACCAAGTAACTGGCCATGTAACTGGTCACGTAATTGACCATGTAACTGACCATGTCACTGACCAAGTAACTGGTCATGTAACTGGTCACGTAACTGACCATGTCACTGACCATGTAACTGACCATGTCACTGACCAAGTAACTGGTCACGTAACTGACCATGTCACTGACCAAATAACTGTAACGGATCACGTAACTGACCAAGTAACTGTAACTGGTCACGTAACCGGTCACGTAACTGATCATGTCACTGATCAAGTAACTGTAACGGATTACGTAACTGACCATGTCACTGACCAAGTAACTGTTACTGGTCACGTAACTGACCATGTAACTGACCATGTCACTGACCAAGTAACTGACCATAAAATTAAAATTACATAAGTGAAATTTAAATTACATTAAAAAATAAAACTTGATTTTTTAAACAACATTTAAATTTAGTCGAATTGGGGTATGTAGCAACCGCTACTACCACCATCGGACATTGTTTTTGCTACGATATCACCCTTATTCTTTTTCCACCAAGCCTTTGATTGTGGTGTCATGGAATTAGTATCCATGGCCATAATTCTTGCATCTTCTTTCGCCTCTTCAAATTCAAATACCTTCTTTGTGTGAGCAGCCATTTCTTCGTTTCTTTTCTTCACTAGCTCAACAGAAGTTTGGGTTGATTCGGCCATGGCTTGAATAGCAAGAGCCATACTTTCAGCTGCATCTTGCGCCTTCTTTCCTTTCTTCTTTGCTTCTTTGGCTCTCTTTTGTCCCATTGGTCTTGGCATGGAGCTTGATGGTGTCTCCGAAACGATATCATCATCCAACTCAATTGGAGACTCATTTTCGGAGGCAGTAGCTGTCGAATATGATGCCGGTGGTTGAGGATGAGATGGTGGATCAACAAAATACGGGTGGTACTTAACTTTCTCCCAACATTCAAATTTATCAAATTTCTTGGGATATTTTTTCATGAAGATCCCTTGAGTTTGATTCATCTAAACAATGACAATGAAGCAATAAAAATCAACCAATAGAAATAAAATTTTTGTAAGAGACAAATTTAACTTAAAAGCATAAATAATAATAATAATAATATAACAATTAATAGTATTGGGGGAAAAATCAATACCTCGTCCATCTTATTGGTGCCGCTATCTATACGATTACGGGAGGTCATTTGTGCATTGTGCCAATCTTTGAGAATTTTTTTCAACGTTCGAAACTGAGATTGGAGAGCTTGAGGAGTTCGACTTGTAGGTGAACCTTGCCAATTTTGCACATAATCAGCATGAACCTTTTCCCATAACTTGGAGGAGGTTATATGTTTTCCGGTGATCGGGCACACAGTCTTACGTGCCCATGAATCACACAATTGAATTTGCTCGTCGGTAGACCAATTGGTACCCGAATCTCCCATTGTTGGATGATAATTGAAAGAAATGAAGAGAAGATTGATGGAGGAAGAAGATGGAGAGGTAAAATTGTTGAAAATTTTGGTGTGAGAAATTAAGGTGAAGAACTAGGTATTTATAGAATTTTTGAAGAAAAAAATTTTGATTATTTTTTTACCCCATTCAGATTATTTTTTAGGGTGGAAAAAATCTTACCGTTGTCAATTAATTGCAGCCATTGGATCACATGATCCAACAGCCACAATTAAGTGACCGTTGCACAAATGACAGTTAAAAAAATAAAACAAAACAGCCGTTGGCAGCAGGCCCATGTGAGTGTGGAGCCCACCACCAACGGTCGGGCAATCCATTTGCTAATCCTTGGTCATCCAACTGCCTGGGCAGGTGGGGCCCCCAAAAAACTGCAAATCAGTCCGGCAATTTATTGCCGCTGCATTCCACTTTTCCTTCTTTCTCTCCAATTGGTCATCCAATTGGTATGCTGGTGCATTTGCTCTTAGACCTATGCCTGCTCCTAGAATGTTGTTGTGGGTGCGTTGAATGTTGCGACGTACTCACGTACACCAAGAGGGTCTTAGGCGTCAAGATATTCAGGACATTGGTACCATTTTTAGGGCAGTGTAGGAGTATGGAGTTTTTTCAAATTCTTTTTTTTTATTTTGCAGTTTCTTTAGGATTTTAGTTTTTTGGAGTTTCTTTTTTAGATTTTAGTCGTTTTTACCTGAGCAGTGATTTGTAATATGAGTGGTCTTTGAACCTCTCAAGCTTGACCAAGTGAGGTCGTATGATTTTATATCAATGGATCAGTCTTCCGTTGCCCTAAAAAAAAAAAATCAAACGGATTATATTTTGAATGTTGGTGGAACCTCTACAATCTACATCTCCTAACTTAGCAGTAGTATGTAAATTGAGTTATAGATCATGCAATATAAGAACACGTTTGTCATCGTAGATATCATGATAAATTGTAGAACTCTAGTGCAAGAGAGATTATTACAATATAAGGATGCTGTAAACAAGCATATATTTTAGATTTTAGGTCGAAGGTTGCATTCAGAAACCATCTCCCAAGATTTTTGAGTTTTATCTGCGAAGTTAACCCTGTACAATTGCATCCGATTTATGGTGAAGCTAATGGTACAAAGTCCCTCATCGACACTCTTCACTATTTCTACTGCTCTTTTCTTCTCTTCATCTGTAAGATCCCCATAGAACAAGCTCAAATGTGGCATATTAGCTGCGCATCGATCAAAGAACCAGAATAGAAATCCAATTTATTACTCATCTTGATTAAAAAAAAAAAAATGATGTTAACCACATATAGTAATGTAATTTTCCATGAAAATTGTTGCAAAGATCTTACCACTATTGCAATACATACGAGCAGCCAAGAGTCCAGTTTCCTGTGTCAACTGAGAACAAAATCAAATTATGTTGTTACCATCGTTTAAAGAATTAATTTACACTAGATGTCATTCTTACTTTCTTGTGATTTTTCAATTATTTCAAAATAAATAAACATTAAATTTAGAGTGCAGAATGACCAACAATTAGCTCAATTACCTGATGATCTGTCTGAAAGACAAGGGAAACACATTGGAAATAGAATTTGCTAGTCTCAAGTTGATCGACTTGACAAACATAGGGGTTTATCTCATTACATGCACCGATGAACTTTTCAATGGCCTCTGAGCGATTGAAGAGAATGGACCCTGCAACAGTAATGTGGGGCTCAACCTCAGGCCCACCAAATTCCTTCCGGAGGGCCTCCATCACCGTTTTGACTCTCTTACAAATGCTATCAGGTGGGATCGCCCATACCGCCCACCGATGCAACTTCAGATCGTCTGTGCTGGTAGCCGTGCTTGGTTCAGATTGGTTTGCCACTGTGATAATGGTTCAAGTATTCAGTGACAGAGATCAATGACCGAAATGAAAGAAAGAAAGAAATGAGAGAAGACACAAGAAAGATCAAAAGGGAAAAGCCAATATCGTTAGGAAGTAGTTGATGAAGGTAGAGTTTGTCACGTGTTAGAGCCTCACAGAAGCCTATATTCTAGACAGTCCTATTCTCTTGCATTCCTAACCGGGAATGCAATTGTCAAATATAATATTATAGTATTATACAATTAAACTCATATTAATATGTTTACTCAGATCGTTTATTAGTAATTGATGATGGCAGCCAATTATGTTAATTTGTACATGACTACGTATATCATTTATTTGTAATTGATTATCCATAAGGATGTATGAGGATATGGTTGTACTGATCTGCTTAAAGACCTTAGGAGTTTTTACACTGGTGCACCAGAATTCTCTCTCAGACGTACTACTTTAATCCTCCAACTTGTTCTTTCACTAAAACAGGGGAACGAGTTATAGCTTTATCTCGTAGATTTCTTTTGAATTTTCGATCCCATTCATTAAATGTTTGTCATTTGTACCATTAGATAGAGAACTTGTAATCATTAGACTTGGGACAATATCCAAATCCTAGTGCATCCATGTATCGCCACCAAGCTTCTTTGAGAGAGCCTCCAAATCCCCTTGCTTCCTTGAACCTCCACCAAGTTTCTTGGTCCGGATGGTATGGCAGGGTGGGAAGAAGCTTGGATTCCTCAAGAATTAGCCATAGCTGGACAAATGATCCCATTGCAATGCCCATATATTAAGTGACTCGCCCCTAGTCTCTAGACTCGATCATAAGAAGAGGAATCTTGACATCCTCACAACTAATAAGAACGCTACACTCATCACCACCATCATTATCTTTATCATTTTGAAAATTAAGGAATGAGAACACCTCTTCAGTCTCGTCAGTGTTGGTGTCCTTTTGGACTAAATGCTTAAAAAGAACACAAGTTCAGTGCTTTTTGTGCATGCAATTGGAGAAGTGCTTAGCTACGAACCTGCGACTGATGATTAGGGCATACTACTTTTTAGAGACGCACTTGAAGCGCATCAGAGTTTTGGGTGGCAGAATTGATAGGATTTGCTCCACCACATCTTCACCAATATTTTTGCCAAACTCAGCCATTTCAGCTATGAACTTCTGGCTCTCCATTTTCTCCTTACAAGACACATACACAAAATCAAAACCAGATCACCCAGGTCAGAATACTACACTGTAAATATCACACACACACACATACATATATTCAGGCAAGGGTAAAGTTTAACAATTATAAGACTGCCCAAGACAGACAGAGAGAGTGGAAGAAGCGAGCTAGGGTGAAGATGGAGAGAGGGACTGAGATAAGCAATATGCAAGTAGGTCAATAACAGTGACAAAATTAGAGGACTGTTTAGGGACAGAAGGGATGGTTGAAACTGCAAGTAGATCAGGCCATCAGAGATTTTAAAAAAAAAAATAATAGAAAAATTAAATAATAAAAGCTTCTAGGTTACCTGAGTGCTTAGGGGAAGGAACACTCCAAGAGATAGACAGCGACGAAATGAGACGCGGCTTGAGAATTGAGACGGAGAATAATCAGCCGGAGTTGGCGTGGATGCCAAATGCGGTTTTCTTATTTCTCTTATATCCTTTTTTTTCTTTTCAACAATAGTAAATGAAAATATTTAGTGAAAAACGCTTCAAGTCTTGAACAGTCGGCAAAAAAAAAAAAAATTAATGACATGACCGCAAAAATTTTGTTTTACTTTCCCAAATTCCCTGATCCTTGCTCTGACGACTTGAACATTTTTCTCTCTTTCTCTGCAACCTAAGGTACGTGCGCTGACGCCAAATAAGCTTTTCAAATGCTGATTTTGTTTGGGTGAAGAGAAAGTGACATATAACAGACTCAACGTACAGTGTAAAGAAACAAGCTCACATATATATATATATATATATATATATATATATATCGTTGTTTTTATTATGAATCCCAATTCTAACCTATGTTATTCGGCTAAGATTTATTTAATTTTATAATGAAATAATTTGCATCCGATCGATTCCATGTCTTTTAGTTTGTGCAAACTGAATGGAATTTATCATAATTAAAGTATTCTTCTAGATCTTTTTTTTATTTTTATGTTTTTGCTATCTTGTGTTCGATACCAGGAAGAAGAAATGACAACAGATGGACACTTTATTGAAGTTGTATTGATGAGAATGTCATGCTCTTGTCACTGTTTGGTATGAGTTTTGGTTGTGCAATTGCAGAAAAAGCAAATTTTATTGCCTTTATGTATCACTAGTTAATTTTGGTGGGAGAATTGGAGATGGTTTCTTGCTTGATATTATAGGTTTGATGGTCATAGTTTCTTGAATTAAGAAATGTCATCTGATCAAGGTTTGGATGTGAGATGATTGGGATGAAAGTCCGAAATTGGGCATGCATGTAATGGATCATATAGGTTCTAGAGAATGTGATCTGGAGTTTGACTTGGAAAGTGGTGAGACTGAATCCAGCAGTGAAGAAGATGGAAGTGAAGAGTCTGGTTCCCATGGTAAACATTTCAATAAATTATTGAATAGGGGAAGAAGTGGATACTTGTGTATTGAAGGATCAATAACAGCTAATGATGTTGTAGAAAGCAATAAGGTATCAAATATGGATGAGACTAGGAATGTGATAGAAGGAGGAATTGAGAAGAGAATGGTGGATAAACAGAAAATGAAAGGCTCTGAGAAGCATCCCAAGCCACCTAGGCCTCCTACGGGTCCATCATTACATGCAGCCGATATAGAGTTGGTTAAAGAAATTTCAAAGCATACTAGGTTGCGGCGTGCAAGGAGAGAAAGACTGAAAGCATTGAAGAATATGAAAACTGATAGAAGTCATAGAACATCATCAGCAAATATCAACTTTTTGGCAATAATCATCACAGCTATCTTCTTCTTTGTGATAATCTTCCAAGGTATTTGTTGTATGCCTGTAGTGACTCTGCTTACATGTTTTGATATATTTGTCACTATCTCTTACATCGTAGACTGAAGAATGATTCATGACCTTTCAGTCTCAATTGTTGGACTACTTCAGTTGAGCCAATTCTATTTAGATTTTGATCATGGAAGTTCTAGTTGTTAGTGAATTTGAATAAGCACTATGGGTAGCAGTACTTCTGTAACTTTTCATACCTGAGTAGGGCTATATGAGAAATGACTGTAGTTTGGTATAAGCTGCAGAATAATAACGTACACTATCATTTTCTTCTTGAATAAGATCAATATTCTTGTATGGTTCGGGTGTTACTCCAACAAAATCCAGTTTACTATTGTCCTAATATATCTTTGAGGATTCCTTTGTATTTTCAGTTACAGAAATTCTTGAAATGTCATGTAATGTAACTTCAACGTAATGCTCAATTTAAGGATTCGGTATACATGCTCAAGCTAGAGCATTTTATTCATTACTTTTAGTATTTTAGAAGATATATATCAGATCAGAAGGGAGTGGTGACCTTGCCAATTAGGAAGCTAAGGTAATACTCAAAAAAATAAATGGGTTGATGTTGTGTGCTCCTTGGATATCAGGGGTTGGTGGTAGATTTGTGCTAAATTACAAAAGGTCCCTTAAGTGAATCTTCTTTGAGTTTGATTGTTAACAGTTAACACATGCGCGCCTACACTTTGATGAGTACCATGATTGTTTGATGTGTATGTTTCATGTTGGATCTCAGGAGTTTTGGGTGCTCGTGTATGATTCAAGTGTTCCCATGATTCCATAGTTTTGGGATGCAAGTGAACCTCTAGCCAAGCTGATCTATGTTTCCTAGGTAAAGTGCTATTTCATTTCCAATTTCTGATGCAGAATAGTGTGTTCAGCTCTATTATTTCCACACATTTGGTTATTTTGACTAGTAATATCTTTCGTTTTGTCTTGCAGGCTTGCAGGTATGAATAAGGGCAAAGTACGTGCACAGATACGAAGCGAACTCTTTTTTTAAAATCATATATAGTACTGCTGTTATATTCCATCTTCAATGTTGGATTACCTCCAGTATGACAGTATGTGCAATGAGGCATCCAAGCCGTTATATTCAGTGTTAAATGCTGGGTTGCCTCCAGTATGTTCTCCTCGTCCTACTCGTACACATATTTTTCTCTCTCTCAAAAATAAAAATATTCAATGTTGTTTTCACCAAGCCAGTAAGCAGGTTCAGCTTTTTTACTCGTAAAAGCATTCTGCACCTGGGTTCATAATCTACTCTTCCAAATCGTAGATGAAAGACAGCCTAGAGTTTTGTTGTTTATGCATCCTGCTCCATCTTGCTTGGCTCCATATTAACTTTTGCATCTGTAACATCATTTACTTGATGAATTAAAAGTACTTGTGCATATATCAGCAAGGTTTATTTCTAGTCTTGATTTGATCGAGTGTGTTAGGCATGACAGGGGAGAGGGATGCAGGGGGCCAGTGCCAACTGCCAAGTAAACACACACAGCTGCTACTAACTCATATGTCATATTGGTAAGAAAGTGTGGTATATGTGAAGACTATCTTACCAATATGTCATACGGCTTGGCTTTATTATCTAATTATTTATATGTATGCAGTTAGACATACACGTACCTACGTAGAAGTTTCAATAGAAGTATGGCAGTGGTACTCAAAGTACACTCTGAAACCCAATATAAAACTATGTTTCATATGACCTCAACCTACAAAAGATACCAATACCTTCTTTCTGTAGCCGGCAGCCCATCTTATGATCTCAGTTGCTGCAAAGCCTCCCCTTCAAATTCGGTCATTACTGTACACGGGATGTGACGGGGAAATTCTAGCTGGTGCTTCGTTGCAGTGCATTGGATCTGGTACGTATCCCATATAATTGATCACGTTAAGTAATTTTTCCTTAAATTTCCAAAGAATTATCATGTCTTAATTTAATTGACTCCAATTTGGTTAGCGCATTCTAGAGCAAGTTCCTAGGTGGTATGTATCGATACATTAATGGTAGTCTAACTCTGTATATCAGTAGAGTAGCATCACGCAGAGCTAAACAATCTCAAAGTGGTTTAGTAGTACTGCTTGAAGCTAGTCTAAAATTTAGAGCTGTGAATACGTAGTGGCTTAATATCCCTACCAACTTCCCCTTCGAACTTATAATTAGTTTGAGCCTGGATCTCAAGACTATGTTTATTCAGAATCATAGTAGCAATTAGCAAATAGACTCAACATTCCAGGTATTTTGAGTTCATCATTGATTACAACAAACACATTGAACGGAGGGCTGGGAATCTAGTCCATATTATTATTAACCACATTGGATTTTCATGAATAATCTGGTCCAAATATGTATATACATGTTTTGTTTTAGTACGTATATGGTAGTGGAAAGTCAATATTTCCTTGATGCCATTTCTTCAGAAAAAGTAGTGTCAATTTTCATTTTGATCAAGTCCAGTCAAAAGGTCTCCTTAAATTTATGAGTTCCATTAGATGCAGTCTAAACTCATTCATTTAATTTCATTTTGATCTAGTCCAGTCTAAAGGTTAAGTCCCAGTCCTAAACTCATCATCATAGGAATACATAAATAGTGTCTTTTTATTACAAATTATGTGGTACTACGAACATAATTAAGTAGTGCTTCCAGATTTAAAAGCAAACACTAAAACTGAAGCATTTATGCTGAATGTACGACTTGTTACCAATAGGATAGAAAGTATAAGAATCATGGATTACATAATACTTAATCTCGAGTAGTCAAACATTTCCCAACAGTAGCTCTCTGAACATTCATCTGCCAAAAGCCAACCCCTAGCCAAGATTATTGCACCGATGAATTATTGAGCAACCACGTTTGTAAGGGTTCCAATTGCCGTTAGGAGAACAACCTGGGTGTAGTCTTGCAAAAGCCAGGTTGCAAGGGACAGGGAGTCCAGGGTTAATCCTTCTAGCTTCGAACGCCACCATGCTAACAAGAAGTACTAGCCAAAAAATCAGCGATTTCTTATTTGACAATCCCATGATCTTTGTTGGCCTCTTAAGTAAATGTTATTTGTGTCTTCTGTATTTGTTCGAGAGATTGAATATTTATATGAATTTTGGCTGCGGCTTTTGAAATGGAATTATGGGTGCAAAAAAAGTTTGTTTTTGCGGTTTATTTTGTTTCTTCCTATTTGATCAATTACGTTATGATCAGATTGATTTTAACCAACGGAACTCTCTATTGCAAAACAGACTAGTGGGAGAAAGCTTTGGCATCTCAATCAGGACATGTTCAGCTAGGCGGCTGGACACTCTTTCTTTTAGATTATGGGGGAACACTTTTCTTAGCCTTCACTTGGGAAATGTCTCACTGTTGCAAAACAGAGTTGTACTAGAAAATAACATAACCTTCTAAAATTCCAGGCCAAAACTAAATTTAAAGTATGCCCAAGAGCTCATTCACAGGAAGGAAGCAAGTAAAAACATTGTAAATTGCATACTTGATCTATTCATGTGAAAAGGTTCGAGCATTGAGAGTTTGAGACTGACTGTTCTGCTATACAGCAAGAGCTGAATCAAGCTAGTCGTTTTAATACCTCTTTTCTGAGCCGAATTTATGAAGATATACTCATGGATCTGTTGTTCATCACCAATACTTGAATTGTTCATTTCAAAAACATACCAATAAGACAGCTCATATGTTGGCGCATCATGCATTTGCTACTTGCCAGGAGGATTGCTGGTCTAGTGTCCCTACTTTCATTCAAGATGTAATAGGTTCAAAACTCTGTACTACTTGATATTTCCTAGTTTCTTCAATAAATCTAACCTCCTTCGACTCAAAAATGTCTAAGAGATATAAAGTGATTAAATAATGAACTTAATTTGCACCCAAAATTGTCTAATGTAGCATTCAAACTAGATTACTTGATGCATGTGATTCCATTTCTTAACATAGCTATATCCAAGTGAGAGATCCATTGAGAAGGGAGGGATGAGCTTACCAAAGGAACTAAGTATCCTATTATAATTTGGTGGCTGGTGGTACATTTCAAGGTAAGTCTTGTGAAGAACTGAAAATACACAAATGATTTCTAACTTGTGATCCTTGCTTAATTAATTAACTCATACTAATCAGGGCTTTCCAAGATTGAAGGCATGCTTGACAAGGTAGTCATTGCAGACATAAGATGAAGAGTAATCTCAAAAGATGGATGTCGATCTATATATTAAGCACTGACAAGTTAAATGGGGGCTGTGAAAGTGCATGGGGCAAGGAGCAAGTAACTTGTGAATTTTGATGGAGTCTAGCAGTAAGAGGTAAATGAGATAGCTGGAATATATCACATGAAAGGGTGGAACACAATCACATATATCGTAGATGGTGTAAAAGGGTAAGAGATTGATGGAGGGTTAGAGGTGGAGTCTGAAAGAAAAGAATAATGAGGGAATATGTACATTGATATGCTCTCAAAATGGTAAAACCCCAGCTGGTGATTATGGTGGTTTAGGCAGACCTAATAAGGTGTGATGATACTGATCAGAATACTAATAGGAACTAAGTAGCTTGAAACAAGGAACTTCATTTGCATTGATCAAGTTCAATGAATAATCGATTGGTTCTATTTATGAGTTTAGGCTGGTGATTATGCTAGGCTACACCCATTATGATATTAATGAAGCCTTGAAATATATCTTATGAGTTTAAGCTGGTGGTTATGCTAGGCTACACACACTCATGCTAGGCTTCATCAATAATCATAATGGGTGTAGGTATGAATTTCTTGATAAGTACCATAGAACAAAACCAATTGAAACCTTCATGATTCTTTAACTAGTACTTGTAGAATGTGATGCAGTAAAATTTAACCACAATGTTTCTATAACCCGGTCTTATATATCCTAGTGTTTATGATCTGCAAGGGAATTGAAGACTTGAAGTTGGGCTAACAATAACAAAATATCGTGTGTGAGAATGTGGCTGAACGAAAGATTATATGCCAAGATACAGAGTGATAGCAATAGCTGTTTTAGGAATATATAAGAGAGTATTATTGATGCTAAAATACAGAGTAGAAGTCTCCCTTCATTGCAAAACAGAGTAGTAGTAGACTAGTAGTGTTAAGGTATCATTCTGAAAGCAAAGTAGAAAGGAATGTAGAACTTGTTGGCAACAAGATAGAAAGTAACAAATTATGGATCATTAAACTTGATCTCTTTGTGGGCAAACATTTCCCAACAGTAGCTCTCTGATCATTGATCTGCAAAAACCCGACCCCTAGCCAAGATTATCGCACCTATGAATTATTGAGCAACCACGTTTGTAAGGGTTCTGATTGCCGTTAGGAGAACAACTCGGGTGTAGTCTTGCAAAAGGCAGGTCGCAAGGATCAGGGTGTCCAAGGATAATCCTTCTAGCTTCAACCCCATGGTTCAACGCCGCCATGCTAAGAAGAAGTACTAGACAGAAGATCAAAGATTTCATGTTTGACAATCCCATGATCTTTGTTGGCCTCTTAAGTGAATGTTATCAATCTGTATCTTATTCTTTATTTGTTTGAGAGATCAGATATTTATATGAGTTTTGGCTGCGGCTCTTCTAAGTTGGATTATGGGTGCAAAGGAGTTTGTTTTTACAGTTTATTTTGTTTCTTCCTATTTGATCAGTTATGTTATGACCAGATTGGTTTCTTGATGAAATAGCTTAGAAACCATTAATTTGGCAGCTTACATAACAATCTGATTGCTCGTTTTAAAACAAAGAAACAAACTGATTGCTTTGATTGTCTTCTCTAACCATTTTAGTCGTTGGTATAACACAAAGTTGCAGTAAATACCTATTCTAATGTTGTTTTCCAATCAAGTTGTATGGATAAAATTGCAATAGCCTACACCCAAACAATTGAAATATTTGAACTAGGACGGTCGCTATAGTTGTTACCATAGTTGGTAAAAAAAAACAGAATATGCATAATACAAAAAAAATCTGTACATGTTGAAGGATATCGACATTGAGTGTGCCTCTTCAAACTAGGGTTTAGTTCTAGAGTTGTAATAGGAGAGAGATTCTAGATTTCCCAATTATTCGGATTCTATTTCCTTGTATGACAAGATTATGTACTTTGTAAATCCCTATATAAAGGGCTCCTATTATCAATAATAGAACACACAATTCTCTCATCAATCTCTCTGCAAATCATATTTACTACAACAGTACATCTATTATTCGGACAACTTTATCTAATAATTGTTGTAGTATATATGAAACATGTTGTATTGTTCATAGTATAAAATGTCTATGTCATGTATAAGATAGGTATTTTAGGTATAATGACTTGTGAGTCAAGCTTTATGCCAATGGGGAACAAGTGTGGCAATCATCATCATCACAACCACAATGTGAAGCTGCAAATGAAGAAGCCACAAGGAGAGGCTACAATTGAAGATGCCATCAAGTTGTATCATTATTTACTTCAAATTGTATCCCTATAAATACCTCCTTTGAATGAAATGAAAGACACACTTGAATCTCTCTCTCTCTCTCTGTGTGTCAATTTACTTATCCTTAAACACGTTATCAGCACGAAATTGCTCTAGAATTAGGATCAAAGTTGAGAAGAGAAGAGGTAGTTCATAATCCAATCGAAGCCATTTTCTCAAACTTACAAAAAACCTCCAAACCCTAGCTCATATCAAAGCCCTTGATTCAAGAAGCCCAGAACCGGTTTCAGAACCTCCAGAACCGGCCGGAAACCGCCCGAACCGGCTGCCGGAATAACTGAACCGCTGCCGGACCGCTGTCAAGTCCTGCCGAGCTGCTGCCGAGTCCTGCCGAGCAGCTGCGCAGAAGGCCTGCCTAGCATCTGCCGAGCTCCTGCCGAAGTGCTGCCGAGCTGCCTGCCTACCCCCTGCACACCTCCTGCCGAGCTGCCTGCCTACCCCCTGCACACCTCCTGCCGAGCTGCTGCCGAGCTGCTGCCGAGCAGCTGCCGACAGGCCTGCCTACCCCCTGCATACCTCCTGCCGAGCTGCTGCCGAGCTGCTGCCGAGCAGCTGCCGACAGGCCTGCCTACCCCCTGCCTAGCAGCTGCGCAGCAGCTGCCGAACTCCTGCCGAGCATCTGTCGACACGACTTCCCGACAACTTTTCCGGCGACTTTTCCGGCGACTTCCGGACACTTTTCCGGCGACTTCCGGACACTTTTCCGGCGACTTCCGGACACTTTTCCGGCGACTTTTGGGCAACTTTTTCGGTCATTTCCGACAACACTATTTCAAGGTATTTTTTACTAAAAGTTCCCGCTTTTGAGTTTTTATTTATTTTTCTCCTCTTTTTCTTTTTTTGGGAACTTACAATTAAAAAGCGGAATTATAGAAATTCACGCTAAACGAACTAAGAGCGTTCGTGGTCAATGAACTAAGAGTGTTCATAATATCCGGACTAAGAGCGTCCGCAAGCATCGATTTATGACCTTACTAAACATCATTGTTTCGGTCTAATCCAAATATTTTTGGAAATTGATTTCTTGGTAGCATAGCTCGGAAATCTTATTAATTTAGTTTTTCGTGGAAGTTTTAAACTCCGAAACTAATACATCTTTTTCTTCTTATTTCAAGGATGTCGAATGAACCTAGACTCGATTTTCAAATCCTTGACTCAACTGGTTCGGATTACCATAGTTGGAGAACCGACGTTGAGAACCATCTCACATCAAAAGGGATATTGCCCATAATCCAGGCACCAAACGCGGGCCTTGTGTTCCAACGAACACCCATAAAGCATGCACAAGCAATTATCTTGATGCGACGCCATATGGACAAAGCACTCAGATTAGAGTATATGTCCATCAAAGATGCAAGGGACCTATGGGTAGCGCTAGAAGAGCGCTTTGATAATATCCAAGATTCCCTCCTCCCTGACTTGAAGATTCAATGGAACAATTTACGCTTCTCCGACTTCAAGTCTGTTGCTGAATACAATTCAGAAGCTCTTCGGCTAAGAGCCATGCTGAAGTTCTGTGAAAAACCTCTCACAGAAGAAGAGCTGATTGAGAAAACTCTCTCCACCTTCCCCGTCGCAGCAATTATACTATCAAAGCAATATCGCACTGAATATAATGCTGGACGACTTACGAAGTTCAATGAACTTATCAATATTTTGTCGGTAGATGAGAAGCACGACAATATCCTTGTAAAGAATTATAATTCAAGGCCCGTAGGAACCAAAAGCGTTCGTGAGGCGAATTATAATGCACCCAAGAAAGGGCGCAAGGAGCGGTACCCTACTAATAAGGGGCATGTATACCCTAAAAAGGGAAATGACGGACGCATGGGTCCATACAACCGCCCCAATAAGGAAGGAAACCGCAACTTTGGAGCGGGCACACGTGGTGGCAAATCCACACGTGGGAGAGGAGAATATAACAACACCATGGGCCGTAACACTGTGGGCCGTGGAGGTCGCATAATACGCCGTGGTAGTAGCAGCAACAACCCGCCTAGGGAATATCCACAACGTGCACCTCAAATAAAGAAAGTCAATCACAATGACGTGTGTCATAGGTGTGGATCAATCGAGCATTGGTTTAAACAATGCCAAGCAAGTACACAACTAGCTGCAAGCTACAAGGAGTACAGGGAAATGAGGGAGCAAGAAGCTCACCTTGCTGAAGAAGATGATGGTGAAGATGTAATTCTCACCATAAAAGACTTCAAAGCTGGAAATGAAGAGCACGAGGATGCCGCAGACTTTGATTAAAATAGTCTTTTCTATTTTCCAATAAAACGGCAAATGTGCCTTAGTCAAATAACAATTGTATTGACTTTTTCTTATGTGGCGTACTCAATGAAGTATGATGTCTAGGCAAGTAATTGAGATCATGGTACTTAAGCGAGCCTCGCTCCACCAACATCTCTATACTTACCTGGTCATATTTTATTGAAATTACCAAACGGATTGAGCAATTACAATTTGTATAAAGTTTGATTTTATATTGGAATAAACTTTGGAAACTTTGATGTAATCATTGACTATTTTCCCTATTAATAAAGTATCGCATTATCAATGTCATTGACATGTGTTAATATTCCGAACTTTATTTTTCAGTATGTCTTCGGGAGAATTGGAATGCCTTCTTGATAGTGGCACCACACATACTATATTACGACATAGGCAATTATTCTTATGGATGACACCTAGTCAATCTTCAGTGACCACGATGGCAGGACCATCTCAATTGATTCATGGTCGTGGACCAGCTCAATTTCTATTGCCGAATGGCACAAATATTAATGTCGCCGAAGCTTTATATGCTCCAAGGGCTGGAAGAACCCTATTAAGTTTTAAAGATATAAGAGCCAATGATTTTCATGTGAAAACACATTGTGAGAATGGACAAGAGTTCCTTTACATCACCTCTAATAACTACGGAAATACACGAGTATTAGAGAAACTCACGTGTCGCTCTAGTGGATTGTACGCAACCACTATTAGAGTCATTGAATCCAACCATGTCATGAATGAAAATTATGGGATTCCGACACATACAGGCTTTGGCACGACCGTTTGGGACACCCAGGTCGTGATATGATGATCCGTATATTAAAAACTTCACACGGACATCCATTCTTTAAAACAAAAAGGAATACGAACCAAAAAGAGGTTCAAAGAATTACTTCTAAAGCATATCATTCGTTTTGCAAAGCTTGCTCTTTAGCAAAAGTAGGATCGAGACCATCCTATGCAAAAGACATTAAAGAAAATATACCATTCTTACAAAGAATACAAGGTGATATCTGTGGACCTATCCATCCAACTTGCGGACCATTTAGATATTTTATGGTGTTGGTTGATGCATCGACACGTTGGTCACATGTCGTGCTCTTATCCACAAGAAATGCTGCATTTGCTAAACTCCTAGCACAAATTATTAAGTTAAGGGCTCACCACCCTGATCATCCTATTAAGTCAATTCGTCTTGACAATGCTGGGGAGTTTACATCAAAAACTTTTGATGATTATTGCATGTCCATTGGGATCGAGGTTGAACACCCCGTCCCTCATGTACATACCCAAAATGGTCTCGCAGAAGCTGCCATTAAAAGACTTCAAATGGTTGCTAGGGCATTGGTTATGCGCACCAATCTCCCTATTTCTGCTTGGGGCTATGCAATATTACATGCAGCTGTGCTTATTCGTCTAAGGCCCACTGCCACCCAACCTTTTTCTGCATCCCAGATGGTGACTGGGTATGAGCCTAATGTCTCACATTTACGTATATTTGGGTGTGCAGTCTATGTGCCAATTGCGCCACCACAGCGCACTAAAATGGGTCCTCAAAGACGACTAGGCCTTTATGTTGGCTATGACTCCCCAACCATAATCCGCTACATAGAACCCTTGACAGGTGATCTATTTACCGCTAGATTTGCGGATTGTCACTTTGATGAGACAGTCTTCCCGTCTTTAGGGGGAGACATGAACATAACTAATGTTCAACAAAAAGGACAGGAATTGTCGTGGTTTGTCCCCACTTTGTCTCATCTTGATCCCCGAACTGCACAATCTGAAAAAGAAGTGCAGAGAATTCTCGATCTTCAGAACGTAGCAGAATCGATGCCTGATGCGTTTTCTGATATCGCTAAAGTGACGAGATCACACATACCTGCTGCAAATACACCTGCAAGGATTGATGTCCCTAAAAGACATAATGCCATCTCAAAAATACATGAGAATGGCGCCAACGTTCCCTCTATGGGTGACACATTGGCTAGGCCCACGGCTCCTGCCAGGAAGCGCGGGAGACCTATAGGTTCGATGGATTCTCGCCCAAGAAAGAAGGCGAGTTTGGCACAAAATAATAATCCATTAATCATAGATATGAATAATCCATCTCACGAGAATATTCCGGATTATGGTTATGTCCAAGAGACACCATTGGGGGACGCTCCAATGTCAGAACCAACTCCAGAGAATAGAGAAATCTCCATAAATTACAATAATGTACATGAGATGATGGATAGAAATTCTATGGCAATTGATGATGCGTTTGCATATCATATTGCAAAAGGAATCATAGAATATGATGATATCGAACCTCGCTCTGTTGAAGAATGTCAACGAAGAGCGGATTGGCCTAAATGGAAAAATGCGATCCAGACTGAATTGGATTCACTAACAAAGAGACAGGTATTTGGGCCTATAATGCTGACACCACCAAATATAAAACCTGTTGGCCATAAATGGGTCTTTGTTAGAAAGCGTAATGAGAAAAATGAGGTGATGAGATATAAAGCCCGCCTCGTGGCGCAAGGTTTCTCACAACGCCCTGGAATCGACTACGAGGAGACATACTCTCCCGTAATGGACATTATAACGTTCCGCTACCTTGTCAGTTTGGTAGTTTCCGAAAAACTTGACATGCAGCTTATGGATGTAATTACAGCATATCTCTATGGGGATCTAGATTCAGAGATATATATGAAGGTTCCTGATGGACTTCAATTACCAAAATCAAGTGGCTCTAAACCACAGAGCGCGTTTTCAATAAAATTAAGACGCTCATTATATGGATTGAAACAATCCGGACGGATGTGGTATAACCGTCTAAGTGACTACTTGATTGGAAATGGATATATTAACAATGAAATATGCCCTTGCGTGTTCATTAAAAGAACAAGTTCCGGATTTGCAATTGTAGCAGTTTATGTCGATGACATGAACCTAATTGGAACTCTAAATGAGTTAAAGGAAACTGCTAAATATTTGGAATCCGAGTTTGAGATGAAAGATCTTGGGAAAACACGGTTTTGCCTCGGAATAGAACTCGAGCACCGTAGTGATGGGATTATGATCCATCAGTCAGCATATACTCAAAAATTACTAAGGCGCTTTAATGAAGATAAAGCAAAGCCTGTAAGTACTCCCATGATCGGCCGAAGTCTTGAGCCCACAAAAGATCCGTTTCGTCCAAAGGATGAGGACGAAGAATTATTAGAGGCTGAAGTACCCTATCTAAGTGCGATAGGCGCATTATTGTATTTAGCACAATGCACAAGGCCAGATATCTCATTCGCAGTGAACTTGTTAGCTCGACATAGTTCTGCGCCAACACGCCGCCATTGGATTGGCATAAAGACAATCTTTCGATACTTAAAAGGTACGATTGATATGGGCTTGTTTTATCCCTACAAAGAGAAAATAAAAGACGGAAGATTGGGATCAGACCCTATGAGGCAAAAAGCCACCTTCCGTAATACAGACGCCGGCAACACCATCCATGGTGACCGACGTTCTCCTCCTCCCCTCCATCAAAATAAAAATAATGTTTTGATGGGCTTTGCTGATGCAGGGTATCTCTCTGACCCCCATAAAGGTCGCTCCCAAACAGGTTATGTCTTTACCATGGGAAGCACGGCGATATCTTGGAGATCTACAAAACAGACACTTGTCGCTACTTCCTCAAATCATGCAGAGATTATTGCTCTACATGAAGCTGTGCGTGAATGCATATGGCTAAGGTCTATAAATAGACACATTCGAGGAACTTGTGGTTTGAAGTTTACCACGGATAAACCTACATGCATTTACGAAGATAATGCAGCTTGTATTGAGCAAATGAAATTAGGTTTTATCAAGGGTGACAATACTAAACATATATCGCCGAAATTCTTCTACAATCAGCAACAGCAAACACTTCTAAACATTGAAGTAAATCAAATCCGATCAGAGGATAATGTAGCGGACTTATTTACTAAGTCGTTACCAAAAACCCCTTTCGAGAAACATGTGAAGAGTATCGGATTAAGAAGATTATCCGAACTCTCAGGGGGAGTCTAAATCAGGGGGAGTATCTAGAATCATACTCCACGCTCAATGCGCGTTGCACTCTTTTTCTCCTTCGACCAAGGTTGTTTTTTCCCACAGGGTTTTATTACTTGGCAAGGTTTTTAACGAGGCAATTTCGAAGCGCACGGCTTAGACAAATACTATCAACATGAAATATCCAAGGGGAGTGTTGTAGTATATATGAAACATGTTGTATTGTTCATAGTATAAAATGTCTATGTCATGTATAAGATAGGTATTTTAGGTATAATGACTTGTGAGTCAAGCTTTATGCCAATGGGGAACAAGTGTGGCAATCATCATCATCACAACCACAATGTGAAGCTGCAAATGAAGAAGCCACAAGGAGAGGCTACAATTGAAGATGCCATCAAGTTGTATCATTATTTACTTCAAATTGTATCCCTATAAATACCTCCTTTGAATGAAATGAAAGACACACTTGAATCTCTCTCTCTCTCTCTCTGTGTGTCAATTTACTTATCCTTAAACAATAATTCGTTAAAAAGTTGTATTATTGATGGGGTTTTTAACAATATATAAGAGTATTATTAATGCAGAATAACAGAATATATAACATAATGTACCATGCAACAGGGTCAAGTTGTTTCCAGTTGTTTGATTTTAATTAGTATTGATACGTTCAGTCTTCAACAATAACACTGCAGGGGCCTAGTACCAAATCTTGATACCTTTAGAATAAAACCAATTGAAACCTTCATTGTTTTGAACTCCATATATAGTAGTATACCTACGATCCAGTCTGCGAAAAACTTTTCCAGTATTTGGTGCTGTAGTTAAAATTAAACGAACAAAAGTGATATATCAGACACCAGATTGTCCAAAACCAAGCACATGCAATAACTCACTTTTGAGTTTTGTCTAAGACTCAAAGCCAAAGGTTTGCAGATAGCAAATATATATTTTTTCTACTGATATAATGGTTTGATTTCATACATTGGCCACACTAGTTTCTATATTTCATGGAACTTACAACTTTCTTACTGATCTGTTTTTTTTTAGTTTTTTTATTTATTACAGACAACATGTACACATCATTATAAGTATATACCTACAATGGTACGTAGTAGGCTACGATTCGCTTGCAATGGTGCATTACGCAGTGGGGTAAGAGGCTTCCATGGCAATACCACACAGACCTTCCGGTGCAGCAACATCTCTTTGCATTCTTATGTAACCTTCTTCACCCCATTGTGCACCCCATGAGTTCTTTACCAACCAGTACTTTGTCCCATCAGCACTCACACCATAACCAACAGCGGTAACACCATGGTCTAGACCCGTTCCACATGTTCCTGTGAAAACACCACTTGAATAGAACTGGAAGTCGGATCCACTAGCATCAATAGCAACAGAGATAGGTTGATTAGCCACGGCCTTAAGAAGGGCACTTTCGCTGTTTGCAGGCACATCTTCGTGGCCAGTTATTGTGGCTGCATGACCTGCTTCCTTCTTGGCATTGCATGTACCATCCGCAGCAGTGTAGGGATAATTAGCCTCGGTATTAATACCATGATTTTGAATAACGAACTGAAAGGCATCGTCCATAAGGCCACCTGCACAGCCTTGGTCTACACCTTTGACATCACAGTCTACAAGCTCTTGCTCAGACAAAGAGATTAGTTTACCAGTTGTAAGTTGAGTGATTCCTTCCATAGCTCCCACTGCCGAGAATGCCCAACAACTTCCTGTACGTATACATTTAAGACATTTGTAGCAGTTAGAATAGAGTTAATTAGAATCATGTACGTACAACATTTTTTTTTTATGGAAAATAATCTTATGACAAAAAAAGCTTATGACAAAAAAAGAGAGAGACATTAGTGTGTTACATACCACATTGGCCTTGGTCCTTGATGGGAGTTACAGCTCCCTTCTTTCTCCAGTCCATTGTAGTTGGCACAGTAGCATTTTCATACTTAAAAGTACTGGTCTTCGTCTTTGTGGAACATTCATGCGCCTTGAATCGATTTCTTGAGGCAGTGAACTCTTTATTTGTAAGGTCTGCAAATTGGTTCAGACTCAATTTGTAAATTTTGTTTCCATTGTTGTTGGAAGATTCTATGAATGCCTCATTCTCCTTGAATACCTTGAAGCGGTCCTCCTTCTCCTTGATATCATTATATACACGTCCATAACGAGCTATCCATTGCTCATACCTTCCATAAGCTAATGCATCTTGGAGACTACGAGAAGTGGCTTCCGAAGACCATGCCCCCAACATGAGGGCCAAGGCCAATCAGATACATTTGCTCTGGTTGGTGAACTCCATTGTAGGCTAAGATTTGAAAGTTGATGAATATGAGGTGGTGTAGTGAAATGTAGGACTACTCAGACTGTTTATATACAGAAGATAATGGCCTTTGTATAATATCTCCGTGCCCCAAAATACGGTCTGCAATGTCCTTGTATAATATCTCCCTCCCCCAGAAAACGTTCTGATATAGACCTGCTGTAAGATTAATATATATATATATATATATATATATATATATATATATATATATATAGTTCATATGACTATTGTTCTAATTTAATGCTTGTCTTGCTGAACCCCTATTATCTATGTCCTTACGTGCATAGTGGCCGGCTAATTAATCTATAGAGGAGAGGGTTTGTTAACCAAAATCTAAAAGTTTGACTGAAATGACCCTAGAAAATTAGTAAACTTTGACAATTAAATCACGTGTTGAAGGAAAATCAAGTTTAGTGTGCCTTATCAAACTAGGAATAGGAATAGGAGAGAAGGTTCTAGATTTCCCAATCCTACACGGATTGGTATTCCTTGTAACATTAGAACTAGCACTTTGTAATCCCTATATATAGGGCTCCTATTCTCAATAATAAGAACACATCTCTCTCATCAATCTCTCTCAAATACATTATACTTAAACACGTTATCAGCACGACTCTAACCACAAAACAGAAAACCAAAACTCATTCACAAAGCAGCCCCTAGCCCGAGCTAGCCGAGCCTTCGCTGCAGCCCGAGCGCCCGTGTGCTTGCAACCTTGCACAGCAGCCCCTGCTGCCCCCTTCCTGCAGCCCTACGTTCCAGCCTGCTGCCACCGAAGCATCCCTGCTGCGCAAACAAGCCAACGCACACCCACTGCATCTTTTTTCGGTTCCTGTGCACGTCCGTCTTCTTGCAAGCCTCTAAACGTCTAGTTCGGAAGCTCAGATCGAAAAACTTTCTTCATCAAAGTTGTTCGTCTCTGTCTCTTCCATCTAACCTCCGAATTTCAGCCTTATCGGAGTCATATTGAGATCTGTACACCAATCGAGGTACAAGCTGTTCAGAACAGAATCTGCTCCGAATTTTCACCAAGTAAGTATTCAAAAGAGTAAGTTTTGAAGTTCCTATAATTCGGAATTTATATTACTTCTTCTTTTCTCGGGGACTTGAAAACCTCCCTTCTTCTACATCCCACCTTTCTTATAACGTGGGTTCGATCATTGAAAAGCGGAATCGTGGGGATTCATGCAATTAACGAACTAAGAGCGTTCGTAAGACTTCGGACTAAGAGCGTCCGTAAGCATCGATTTAACGAACTAAGAGCGTTCGTATGCTATGGACTAAGAGCGTTCGTGAGCATCTATTTTGACCATACAAACATCATTGTTTCGGTCTAATCCAATTATTCTTGGAAATAGATTTCTTGGTAGCATAGCTCGGAAATCTTATTTATATTAGTTTTTGTGGAAGCATTGACTCCGAAACTAACTTGTTCTTGTTTCATCTTTCAGGATGTCAAACATAAACAAACTCGATTTTGTTCCATTGGATTATGCAGGCAAAAGGTACTTAATTTGGGTCACTGATGTCGAGATCCACCTTATTGCCCGTGATTTATTGCATACAATCCAAGAGCTTTGTCCTATTGAAACAGCTCCAGACCCTCAGACTGAGAAAGATAATTCCAAGGCACTTGCCTTCATGAAACGTCACATGGATAGTGACCTACAGTTTGAGTTCATAAATGAGGAAAGGGCCATAAAGCTTTGGCATGTGCTTCGCGAACGATATGGCAATGTTCGTGACTCCATACTTCCGAATACAGAAGAAGAATGGAAAGATCTTCGCTTCTCTAAATTTGACACTGTCATGCAATTTTATTCGGAAGCTCTCAGCATCAGAGCAATGATGCGTCTCTGTGGAAAAACAATCACAGAAGACCAATTGATTGAGAAAACCCTCAATACCTTCCCCGTCTATGCTATGAGGTCCTCTGACTTATTCCGGACTCATGTAAATGCAAGACGGATCACAAGTTTCCAACAGCTTATTGAAGCTATGGCCACTGCTGAAAGACATGGCAATGAACTTGTGCAAAGAAGATTTGATAGGCTTCAAGATAGCTATCAAGAGCATCGTCCTATGACTAGAGAAAGTCGCCATCGACGTCATGATCCATACGATCGAAATGCTCAAGAAGGTAATCGCTCAAGGCGACAATCCCACGACCGTAGGAGGCGTGATTTTGAGGGAAATAGGGTTGGAAACCATGGAGCCAACGTTGGCCATGGGCACCACTTTCCAACGCCACCAGTCCTAAGGACTATGCATATTGCGCCAATGCGCCTCAATCAAGGGAGAATCCTCTTTATGGTGTCTATTTCTGATATGGAACGTCTGATCAATGGACCTGAATTTGCAATGTACCTACGGAGGTAGTGGCATCATGGTGATCAAGACTTCGAGTTCACAAAGACTTTAAATCTGGCGATGAAGACAAAATGCCGCAGATTTTTATTTATAGTCTTTTATTTTTCCAAGAATTATGTAATGGCTATTATGCCTTAAATCAATAAAATGACTTATTGTATTAACTCTTTCCATCTAGGCGTACTCAAGAGTACTTGTGATGTCTAGGCAAGGTTTGATCTGAGAGAACGGTTTTAAAAGTGAGCAACGCTCCACCAAAATCTCGCCTTACCTTACCTGGTCACAACTAAATTGAAATTACCGAAAGGATTGAGTGACTACGATTTATCTACGGTTTGATTTTTATATTGGATTAGATTTTGGTCAAGAAACTTTGATGTAATCATTGGCTATTATTAATAAAGTATCGATTTATTTTATCTCATGTCATGGACATACTTCTCGAACTTTATTACTTACAAGATGTAAGAGCCAATGGTTTTCATGCGGAAACGCATTGTGAGAATGGACAAGAGTTCCTTTGCATCACCTCTAATGACTACGGAAATAACCGAGTATTAGAGAAACTTATGTGTCGCTCTAGTGGGTTGTATGCAACCACTATTCGATTCATTGAATCCAACCATGTCATGAGAGATGATTTATGGGACTCCGACACATATAGGCTTTGGCATGACCGTTTGGGACACCCAGGTCGTGACATGATGATCCGTATATTAAAGACTTCACACGGACATCCCTTTTTCAGAACGAAAAGAAGTAAAACTCGGTTTTTGGACACCGAATGAGCCCCTGCGCCTCACGGCGCCGTTCACCCCCAAATCCGGCCATCCTTGGCCGGCGCCGCCTTCCCCCTGCCGCCTCAGGGTGGCATTGACGCCACCAAGGCTCCTTTGTCTCCAACTTTTACTTCTAAAGTCGCTTGTGCCTTTGTGGCTCAACCAAAATCCTCATTGGTTGTTTATAAAGCCCATCATTCGTTCTGCAAAGCCTGCTCTTTAGCAAAGTTAGGATCGAGACCATCCTATGCAAAGGACACCAAAGAAAATATACCATTCTTGCAAAGAATCCAAGGTGATATTTGTGGACCTATTCAACCATCATGCGGACCATTTCGATATTTTATGGTATTGGTTGATGCATCGACACGCTGGTCACATGTCATGTTATTGTCCACAAGGAACGCTGCATTTGCTAAACTCCTAGCACAAATAATTAAGTTAAGGGCTCACCACCCTGATCATCCTATTAAGTCTATAAGATTAGACAATGCTGGAGAGTTTACATCAAAGACTTTTGATGATTATTGCATATCCATTGGGATTGATGTTGAACATCCTGTTCCTCATGTTCACACCCAAAATGGTCTCGCAGAAGTCGCCATTAAACGACTACAAATGGTCGCTAGGGCATTGGTAATGCGCACCAATCTCCCTATTTCTGCTTGGGGCTATGCAATATTGCATGCAGCTGTGCTTATTCGTCTGAGGCCTACTGCCACTCAACCCTTTTCTGCGTCCCAGATGGTGACTGGGTATGAGCCCAATGTCTCACACTTACGCATATTTGGGTGCGCAGTTTATGTGCCAATTGCGCCTCCACAGCGCACCAAAATGGGTCCTCAACGACGATTAGGCATTTACGTTGGTTATGATTCTCCAAAGATTATCCGCTACATAGAACTCTTGACAGGCGATCTCTTTACCGCAAGATTTGCGGATTGTCACTTCGATGAGACAGTCTTCCCATCGTTAGGGGGAGATAAGAACACCAATGTTCAACAGGAACGACCGGAATTGTCGTGGTCTGTCCCCACTCTGTCTCATCTTGATCCCCGAACCGCACAGTCCGAAATTGAAGTGCGGAGAATTCTCGATCTTCAGAATGTAGCAGAATCGATGCCTGATGCGTTTTCTGATATCGCTAAAGTGACGAGATCACACATACCTGCTGCAAACGTGCCTGCAAGGATTGATGTCCCTAAAAGTAGAGGACATGACGCCAACTCAAGAGTGCATGAGCATGGCGCCAACGTCCCATCTCTCAATGATGGTGACGTTATGGCTAGGCCCACGGCTCCTGCCAGGAAGCGCGGGAGGCCCATAGGTTCGATGGATTCTCGCCCAAGAAAGAAAGCGAGTTTGGCACAGAATAATCCATTAATCATCGATATAAATAATCCATCTCATGAGAATATTCCGGATTATGGTTATGTCCAAGAGACATCATTGGGGGACGCTCCAATGTCAGAACCAACTCCAGAGAATAGAGAGATCTCTATAAATTACACTAGTGTACATGAGATGATGGATAGAAATTCTATGGCAATTGATGATGCATTTGCATATCATATTGCGAAAGGGATTATAGAATATGATGATATCGAACCTCGCTCTATTGAAGAATGTCAACGAAGAGCAGATTGGCCTAAATGGAAAGATGCGATCCAGGTTGAATTGGATTCACTAACAAAGAGACAGGTATTTGGGCCTGTAACGCAGACACCCCCAAGTGTAAAGCCTGTTGGCCATAAATGGGTCTTTGTTAGAAAGCGTAATGAGAAAAATGAGGTGGTAAGATATAAAGCCCGCCTTGTGGCGCAAGGTTTCTCACAACGCCCTGGAATCGACTACGAGGAGACATATTCTCCCGTAATGGACGTTATAACGTTCCGTTACCTTGTCAGTTTGGTAGTTTCCGAAAAACTTGACATGCAGCTTATGGATGTGGTTACAGCATATCTCTATGGGGATCTAGATTCAGAGATATATATGAAGGTTCCAGATGGACTTCAATTACCCAAATCAAGTGGCTCTAAATCACGGAGCGCGTTTTCAATAAGATTAAAACGCTCACTATATGGATTAAAACAATCCGGATGGATGTGGTATAACCGTCTAAGTGACTACTTGATTGGGAAGGGATATATTAATAATGAAATATGCCCATGCGTGTTCATTAAGAGAACAAGTTCCGGATTTGCAATCGTAGCAGTTTATGTCGATGACATAAACCTAATTGGAACTCTAGATGAGTTGAAGGAAACTGCTAAATACTTGAAATCCGAATTTGAGATGAAAGATCTTGGGAAAACACGGTTTTGTCTCGGTTTAGAACTCGAGCACCGTAGTGATGGGATTTTGATCCATCAGTCTGCATATACTCAGAAAATTCTAAGGCGCTTTAATAAAGATAAAGCAAAGCCTGCGAGTACTCCCATGATCGGCCGTAGTCTTGAGCCCGGAAAAGATCCGTTTCGTCCAAGGGATGAGGACGAAGAACCCCTAGAGGCCGAAGTGCCCTATTTAAGTGCAATAGGCGCATTATTGTACTTAGCTCAATGCACAAGACCGGATATCTCATTCGCAGTGAACTTGTTAGCTCGACATAGCTCTGCGCCAACACGCCGCCATTGGATTGGTGAAAAGACAATCTTTCGATACCCAGGAGGTACGATTGATATGGGCCTATTTTATCCCTACAGAGAGAAAAGGAATGACGGAAGAATGGGATCAGACCCCATTAGGCATGAAGCCGCCGTCCACCACAACATAGTGGCCGGCCATGTTGCTGCCAACGCCGCCACCACCATCAAGGGTGGCCGGCCTCACCCTATCTCCCTCCATCAAAACGACAATGATGTCTTGATGGGTTTTGCTGATGCAGGGTACCTCTCTGACCCTCACAAAGGTCGCTCCCAAACTGGTTATGTCTTTACCATGGGAAGCACTGCGATATCTTGGAGGTCTACGAAACAGACCCTTGTTGCTACTTCCTCGAATCATGCAGAGATTATTGCTCTACATGAAGCCGTTCGTGAATGTATATGGCTAAGGTTTGTGATTCGACATATTTAAGGAAGTTGTGGTTTGAAGTCTACCACAGATGAACCTACATGCATTTATGAGGATAATGCAGCTTGTATTGAACAAATGAAGTTAGGTTTCATCAAGGGCGACAACACCAAGCATATATCGCCTAAGTTCTTTTATAATCAGCAACAACAATCACTTCTAAAGATTGAAGTGAATCATATCCGATCAGAGGATAATGTAGCGGACTTATTCACTAAGTCGTTACCTAAATCCACCTTCGAGAAACATGTGAAGAGTATCGGATTGAGAAAGTTATCCGAACTCCCACGATTGTAGCAATCAGGGGGAGATATCGACATCAGGGGGAGTTATGATGTATACATGTTCGATCTCGAATAGTGAAGGACGTGTTGTGCTCTTTTTGTCCTTCAACCAGGATTATTTTTGTCCCACAGGGTTTTTGTTACCTGGCAAGGTTTTTAACGAGGCAACGGATGAAGCGTCACCACCAAGTTTGAGCGGCACAAGGGGGAGTGTTGAAGGAAAATCAAGTTTAGTGTGCCTTATCAAACTAGGAATAGGAATAGGAGAGAAGGTTCTAGATTTCCCAATCCTACACGGATTGGTATTCCTTGTAACATTAGAACTAGCACTTTGTAATCCCTATATATAGGGCTCCTATTCTCAATAATAAGAACACATCTCTCTCATCAATCTCTCTCAAATACATTATACTTAAACACGAGGATAATTATGACATTTACAAAATATATTTTTATTAAAAAAAAAACCCACAACCCACTTTTCTATCCCATTATCTCTTCTCTGCAATAACCGTTTTCTTTTTTATTTTCAGGAAAAAAAAAATACTTAAACATGCAGAGCATGTGTAAAGAAAAACTAGTTTACATAAAGACAGCCTAATAACCAAAAGAATGGATTTGGCTTATATTGAGATAGACATAAGTCACAAGAAGTCTATAACTAGTTAGTTTTTGTTTTTTGTTTTTTTTTTATGCGACGTCTTTAACTAATTAGTTAATTAAAAATGTAGTGTACTCTGATTCAAATTGAAGTCAATGTCTTTTAGAATTAACTATAAAAAATGTCTCAACATCATTTAGAATTTTGAAGCACGTACCAAGCAAACTACTAATATAAAACCATATTGAGCAAACTAATATGGTATTTCATAATGAGTTACGCATAGCAACCTCAGAAAAGCACAAGTAGTGATGAGAAGCTTCAACAAAGGATAAAATCCTTATAATAAAGCAAGAACTAGGCAGACATAGAGACTTTTTTTTTTTTTTTCCTTTTTTTTCCCTACTATCAAAACAGTAATTGTAGAGTTGCAGAATTTGATGCACTAAAATTTAACCTATGTATTTCATCGCGGTGTTTATTATCAAAGTTTTAAATGATCAGTTAGAAGTTGGGAAAACCAAACCAATGACCACAATTAATTTTGTTATGTGAGAATGTGGTTGAACAAGAGATTACATGCTAAAATACAAAGTCTAAAATACAGATTCAATAGAGTAATATCAATAACTGTCTTATTTGTGGAGTTCAAACTAAAACATTCCTAAATCATATGTTGAAACTCATTGTTTAGCTACTGAAACAATTTGTCTTCCAAGGAAAGGTCTCACTTTATCAAAGTGAATAAGATGCCTCAACTTTAGCTACATGGAAGGCAAACGACATCAAAACCTATAGATGATTCTTCACTTTTGGTTGTCTGACTTCATCTAGCCATACAATCCCAACAAATAGCATGAACAATTTATCAGTTATAGCCATCCCTTAGATAGTTGGGAGACTTGATCTTATTGACTCCTTTTGGTAGCTTTTTGTTCCCCAAAGTTGGAAGGACTCTCACTAGAGCAAGCAAGGTGGGAGAGAGGAGGAAAGTATTACAGTAAACTTTTTTTGCCTGTAACTTCTTTAACTTGTGATCCTAATAACATAACTAGTACTCGATAAAACAAGCATAGCATTTTTAAAGTAAGCATAAGTTGCAAGACAAGGGAAAATTGTTCCAAGCTGAGATAGAAAGAAGAAGTCATATTCGGGAGATTGGAAAAGTGTTATTAAGATTCTGGAGAAGTTCGGATGATATGATGACGGCATCATCAAGAAAAAATCTAACGGAAGAAGAAAGATAATAGATCATAGGAAGGAGAATGGAACAGAAAAATGAGAGGGGTTGCAATGAGAAACAAACAGCTGTTGGGGAGTTATATAGTGGTAAATATCACAGCTTGATGAAGATAAAAGGAGGGGATGTTCATGATTTAACAGTAAACTTGAAAATTTCTTGGTCAAAGAGATGCCACATTGCGAAATTTAGATGGGATGGTACACAGATGGGAACTGCAAGCTCTGCATGGGGTTGGTTGAAAAGTGATAACAAGTAACGTTGGGGATCAATAGTTGTTTTGAGTACTTTGATTTTCAATCATATTAATCCATATAGAATGTAACATAATCACAATGTACTAAAAACATGAAGAACATCCAATATCAACCAAAATCACATGAGTAATAATTGACTGAACATAATAAACAGTTGTAGAATTTGATGAGCAAAACTTATTTACACTTGTTTTTCTTAGCAAAAGCCTCTGTATTGAAGAACAGAGTACTCTGTATTTCAAAACAGAGTAACTAGTATAACTGACACTGAGCTAGTGGTATAGCACATTTGTTCATAATATAATCTTCGTTTAAAAATAAAAAGCCAATACTAAAGTTTAAGCATTTCCAACAGCTTTACCTATAAGATAGTGAGCATAAAAATTGTGAATTGGATACTTGATGTCTTCCATGGAAAAAAAAACTGGCACATTCAAGGTTGCTGGAGCATGACCAACTTCACCTGCAAGTTCATATAGATTGCAAAATCACCTAAATCTACTCCATCTTTTGATAATATCACCCATGGCCCATAAGGATAACCATAAATCATATACTTCAGACCTGTTGAACGAGTTAATTCACATTAATTGGTATTGTTTATCATGAATCAAAGAAACACGTTTGCGGACATAAGTGAATGCATGCATTATTCCATATAAACTTATAGACACAAAATCCCAGTAGCTAATGCCAAGGCTACAATATTAATTTAAACCATAAACTTCTCTTGAATAACAACATAATTGATCTCTTCCTTCCTCCAAGAAAATTAGGGCAAACCCTCTAGAATAAGCTAAAGCAACTATTACAAAAGCATTCCTCAGTCCAGCCGATGGACCAGTTGCACCACATCATTTTCCTCGTGCTACAGCTGTCTCTTCAGCATAACTGAGGATGAAGGGAATCAAACAGTTGCAGAGGAAGCTACCAGGAGTGAAGGATAAGGACCATTCAAGCTGCACCGGGGTTCTTGCAACTTCAAGTCCTAACTTAATGAGTCCTCAATAAGATATCAAAGCTTTTGAAGTCGGCATGATGTGCAAAACAAGGGGAAATTGCTGCAAGCTGAACATTAAATGAAGTAATTTTGGGAAATAGAGACGTAGAATTAAGCCACTTGGTAAAGTTGGATGGTACGGTGGCAGCATGATAAAGAGGCTGTAAAGCAGAGCTAGTGGTGTTGTTTGCAATGGCAGAGCAGGGGAAAAACAAAGAGAACAGATCATAGATGCTGTTAGCTGAGATGGAAAATATGGAGAATGAAACAGATATACAGAGAGGTTGAAAGGGATGAAATAAGAATGAGAGTTGGAGTGTTATATAGTGGTAAACTCTAGGCTTGAAGGTGATAGAAAGGAGGGATTTTCAAAATTTAAAAGCAAAGTTGAAAATTTCTCGGTCAGTGGATGGTACACTGATGGGAACTCCAAGCTCTGAATTGGTTAGTAGCTATTCAAGCTGCTATGTACTCTCAATTTCAGTCTGGTTTTCTTGACTTCTTCAGTGTCCTTGCTAGCTAGCTTGGCCAATTGACCAAACTCTACACATTGGATCGATTTTGGTTAAGGCCTCTAACAGATAACCTCATTAGTTAGTTCATATATATATACCTTCATTCTTTAACAAGTACTTGTCGAATTTGATGCACTAAAATTTAACCAGAATGTTGTCATAACCTGGTCTGAGTTTGCCAATGTATTTCGTTGTAGCTGAACAAGATTATATCCTAAAAGCCTACAATACAGAGTAGCATATCTCATGGCGTTTTAGTACTACAGTTCATAACACACTTTAAAACCCACCAATCTCAAAGCAAGTCCAAGTGTTTGTTTCCAATGATAGAGGAAGCATAAAATTCAAAATTACATCATATTTTGGGAAGTTTTTATCCAAAATAAAACCGTTTATGTTCGGTCCCTCACTTCGCCACAGGCCTCTCATTGCCATCTCTGGTTCTCCGCCACTTTAGTTAACCGAAAGGCAAATGGCTATGGAGACTTAGCCACACCATTATTAACCATTAAATGTGGGAAGCCACTGTAATTGAGCTAACATCATCCTTTAAAGACTGTGGAGTCTTCCAATCTTTTTCAGTCTCCTCTTACAGCAGTTTTTGCTGACACATTCGGACCACATGACAGCAGGCCGCAGGCAACACCAAGAAGACAGAAAGACATGAGGCCTGAAACTTTGTAACTTGTGATCCTAACTTAATCAGTTACTTGATAAAATACTTGGAGCTTTTTTGAAGTAGACATGATTTTCCAGACAAGGAGATATTGTTTCAAGCTGAGTCTATAAAAAAGTAATTTTCAGAGATAAAGAGGGATTATTAAGCTTCTGGCACATGTTGGATGGTGTTCTGAGGTTGTAGAGCAGAGCTGGTGGGTTGTGATTTACAATGGCAGAGCCTAGGTGAAGAAGACAGTGAACAGATCATAGATGGTGTTAGGTGAGAGAGAAAAATGGAGGAGAAATAAACATAATCAGAGGAGAAGCAATTATAAATAGAGGTGAAAATCAAAGATTGATGAAGATAAAATGATTTTCAAAACGGAAAAAATTTCAGTCAAAGAAACAACACATGGCCAAATCCAAGTGGTTGGTACACTGATGGGAACTGCAAGCTCTGCATGGTCAATCTGAGTCTGGTTTTTCTTGACTCCTTCATCGTCCTTGATTGACCAAGTTCTACATCTGTTAAACACAATTAAGTTTGGTTGATTGGATACTTCAGCTTTTACAGATAAAGACTCTGTTACTGTATAAAAGTACTGACAAAGAGATGGCAAGTATCATTAGGGATCAAGTTGTTTTGAGTTCTTTGATTTTCAATCGTATTAGTCAATATAGAATGTATTAATGACAATGTACTAAAACAGGAAGTGCATCCAATATCAATCCAAATCAATAAAGAGTAATAATGGACTGAATACAACTAGAGTTGTAGAATTTGATGAACAGAAGTTATTTGCACTCATTCTTTTCTTAGGAAAAGCCTCTGTATTGAAGAATAGAGTACTCTATTGCAGAACAGAAGACTAGTACTACTGAGCTACTACAACTTCTTCATAACATAAGCTCGCTTAAAATCAAAAGCCTACTAAAGTTTAAGCATTTCCAACAGCTTGTTCCCAATGCGAAGCATAAACGACATTGTGAATTGCATACTTGACTCTTCCATGGAGAAAACGTGCAAATTCAAGCTCTGTTGCTGGATCAGGACCAGCTTCACCTTCAAGCTCATCGAGAATGCGAGATTCAATTTCGCATTTCTTCTTCAAAATCACCCAAATCTACTCCTTGCTACCTATAAGAATAACCATAAATCCTATACTGAAGACTTGCTGAACGAGTTAATTCACATTCGTTGGTCTTTATTTATCATCAACCAAGAGACAAGATTGAGGACATTTTGCGCAAAAGCAATATTTAAGTTTAGTCCAACAGCTATAAGTGCCAGTGCTACAATATCAATTTAAACCATAAATTTCTCATACTTCATCCCTTCCTTCCTCCAAGAAAATTTGGGCAAAGGCCCAATTCCCAACTAGGATTGTGGGCACCTTGTATTCTATAACAACACTAACAAGCACTAAAACCTTGGAAGTAAAGAAACAATTTATTGTTTGTTTTTTGCAACCCTCTCAAGCCTCTAATAGAAACAAAAACATCATCACAAAGTATTCTTCAGTTCCACCAGTGGACAAGTTGCACTACAGCAATAAGCTTACGGGGATCAAACATTTGCTTAGATAGCAACCAATCTTTACAAGCTCCTTGCAACTTCTCTAACTTGTGATCCTAACTTAATGAGTACCCAATAAGATTTCAAAGCTTCTGAAGTAAGCATAATTTGCAATGCAAGGGTAAATTTGTGCAAGATGAACATAAAATGAAGAAATTTAAGAGATGGAGACATAGAAAATAGAAATAAGCCTCTGGGAAAAGTTGGATGGTGCGGCGGCATGATAAGGAGGCTGAACGGCAGAGTTAGTGGTGTGGTTTACAATGGCAGGGCAGGGGAAAAACAAAGAGAACAGATCGTAGATGCTGTTAGCTCAGATGAAAAATAATGGAGAATGAAACAGATATACAGAATGAGAGGTTGAAAGAGATGAAATAAGAATGAAAGGTGGAGAGTTATATTATAAAATCAAGTCTTGAAGGTGAAAAGGAGGGATTTTCGAAATTTAAAAGCCAAGTTGAAAAATTCTCAGTCAATGGATGGTACACTGATGGGAACTCCAAGCTTTGAATTGGTTGGTGCAGCTCTTCAATTCTGTTATGTACTCTCAATTTCAGTCTGGTTTTCTTGACTTCTTCAGTGTCCCTGCTAACCAGCTAGGCCAATTGACCAAACTCTACACATTAGATCGATTTTGGTTGAGTGTAGCCAGATAACCTCATTACTGCAGGTTAATGCATACCCACAGAACAGATAGTACCATCAGGGAACATTTGTTTCGAGTTCTAAATAGTATTAGTCCACAAAGCATATATAATTATATATGATATTTGTTAAAAAGAAATAAGATAAAAAGAAAAGTGTAAAGGATGGTAACATACAAAGTAATGTCGAGCCCTTTTGTGACAAAATGTCATACTTATTTCGCAATATGAGTGGTTAAAGTGAAGAATATCGGCATGTTGGATATTTGAAACCCGTTATCTGATATTCACAATGTACGAAAAAACATAGAATTGCATACAGTATCAACCCAAATCACACAAGTAATAGCGAACTAAATAAAAATTATAATCGACATTAAAACAATATCTTGATCAATGCCAAATGAATTTGATATATGTATTTTAACTTCTTAAGGACCATTTTAAACATCATATGTAAAGATATTCGTATATATGCTGTCATACAAAAAAAAAATATACAAAAAATGGAAACAGTCACTGGGAGGATGCAATCTTATGTAGGGTACCAATGGTAGCTTTCAGAACATTGATATATATATATGCACTACTAGCTAACATAGGTCGGCTCTTCCTTTTGGGCTTCATTGTTTTTGATCATGATGATCTAATTTTTGATCATGATGGTCTAATTTTTGATCATGATGATCTAATTCATAACCATGGCACCGATGAATAAATGAGCATCCACGTTTGTAGGGAGTAGGGGGTGAATCCGGAACTTGACCAGGACCATCCTTGTTAGGAATACAGCCCGGGCGTAGTGCTCCGGAAGGAAGTTTGCATTGATCAACAAGGGGAATATTGTCAAGTCTTCTAGTTGCAAATCCATGGCTTACCATCACCATGCTAACAAGAATGACTAGACAGAAGATCAAGGACTTTGTGCTAGGGAGCGCCATGATCTTTGTCTTAGCCGCTTGTACCGATGTTTGTTCAAATTTTGTGTTAGAGAGATTGGCCATTTATATTAGCGTTGGTTCCGGTTTTAAGCTTGAATTGCGCTGCCAAGACGGGGCTACATTTGGGTTTCGGTGGTTCTTCCTATTTGATAGTTAATTTATGACCACATTTATATTAACTTTGTTTAGGAAAGGAGTATGGGAAATACTTGGCAATCACATAACTGCTGACTGTCCTCGTTCCTGACTTTTCTAGGGATCTTATATATCTAATCCTACTTTGCTATTTTGAAAGCAATTAATATTGTACGTTCTAGATATAGTAGTAGTCTTATTCAGATCAAGTTCTGATTTGGATCAAAGGCTTGTTGCTAAAACTGGCACTTATAGCCTTTACCGATCAAGCTTTCAATTTTCCTCTTTCTAATTTTCAGCCTCAAAAGTTTTTTTTTTTGAGGAGAAGAGACCTCAAAAGTTTCAAATAGGGAAAACTCTATTTTAAGTACCTTTTTTTTTTTAACCAAACCTCGCAAATGTGAGGAAAAATATTTAGGTACGTAAATTAAGGATGCCCGACAGCTTTAGGAGCATAAACATGATGGAGTGCCTCTTTCTGTACAACGTGCAGTAATTTTTACATGCATCTTCAATTAGGTACCAGTTCCAGGCAACCATGGACTAATCATTTTCCCATTCAACACCTGCCATCTTGCAAATTCTTGAATTGTTTTCCTTCCTTCTAGAATACTGCTCCAGGCCGAAGAAGCACGAGAACCCTTGGATGCATGTAAAATATCGCTATTCCGAAATATAATCCTTTAAGAACCTGCACCAAAAGATCTTCAGGTTGCTGAATAATTCTCCAACACATTTTCACCAGAAGAGATAAATTGAAGTCATTAAGATTCCGAAAACCAAGGCCACCCATGACCCATAGATTTAGGTAACCCCAGTTTTATCCAACGCATCCACTAAATTTTCCTATTTTCATCAGTACTACTACCCCACCAAAAATTTGCAAAACCAGCATCCAGGTCTTTGCAAACACCATCAGAAATAGAAAAACAGACATTGGGTAAGACGGAATTGTGCTGAGCCGATTTGATCAGAATTTCTTTCCCAGCTGGAGAAAGGTGTGCATGCTTCCAGCCTTGAATCTTACAAGCAATTCTATCTTTCAAAAAGGCCAAAGCTTGTTTCTTATATCTCCCCACATAGTAGGCAACCCAAGATAAAGCTAACTGATATTTGAACGCAAAGTTTTACACCATATAGATATAGTAGTGGTATTCATATGGTTATTAACTAACTAAAAAATTTATGTTTAATTACACTTAGATTTACATTCAAAAATGAAAACAAAAACAAATCAACCCTAAAAATATATTTTCCCATCATTGAACTTACATTCAAAAGTGGTTTGAGTATAATTTTCTTAGTCAATTATTGATCAACTATTATATATATCCTACATGCTTACCCTTAATAGGTGGGGGGATTGAATCAACTATATGTTATATGGGTATGCTAACTTGTTGCAACAATTGGCTCGCTAGCCATTAAGTTTTAAATTATCGTCTTTCTAATCTTCTAATCTGTAGCTTTAAAATTTTTCTTAGAAAAAGTCTCACTTCAGTGCTTCAAAATCCAAATAGAGTAACAAAAGTACATAAATATTTTAAACCTTCGAAAATCCAAATTATAAATGTCTACTCATTATTGCAAAATAAAGTAGTACTAGTAAGTAGTAACCTTGCTTTAGACGTCAATACCAAGTTTAAAGTGCATGTGATGGTGCTCAAAAGCTTGTTCCCAACAAGGTATGTAGCATGGGCGTCATGAATTGCACACTTGATCTCTTCCTCTGAGATAACTTTGACCTCGTCCCAACTGGGACAAGCTCCACTCAGTGGTTTAAGATCAATACCAATAACCAACTTCACCTGCCAACTCATATAGCCCTTTGTTCAGGAGAGTCGGTTTCTTCAATATCGTAGCTGCCAAATGATCCAATTCTATACTCGTCTCCTCCACTATTTTAGGCACTCCATAAAAACCAACTGGATATCTCTTTTTTGAGTACACGAAACAAATAGTCCGATCGGATAGAAGCTGTCCGAGTCCAGAATCAGAAATTTCTAATGGGTAAAGAGCTTTTGAAAAATGTGGGCGAATTGGAATGATCAAGCAAAAAGAAAGCCATTTTGTAAAGAGCCTATAGCTTAGAGTTACTGCCATTTTGTAACTTGTTATCCTAGCTTAATACACTAGATTTTCTCCTTGCAAAAAGAAAGAGAAAAAGAAAGGGGTCTTTTCTTGATTTACAAGACAATGAGTAGATTGAGGGGTTAAAACATTTCCCGATTAAAATTCAACTTAACATTGCTGCAAGAAAATCTCGAGAAGTTTTCACGACAGCGAATTGAACAGATCTCCCTCTAGATTACTTGATTTTGTAGTATATTGACCATACTAATTCAATGATATCTAGAACATTAGAACAATCACAAGCGCTTTGTGCAGAAAATACATGTAAGTAGTTAGCTAGAGAAGGACTAAAAAATGCACGAGGAACTACCTGATCGAGCTAAACCAATGGTATCATCCCTAATGTGGGCTTGGCGGTTTTGTTGAGATGAGAATGGGTTCGGTCATTTTCTTTGTTGGGCTTTGAAGTTGTGTACGTTCTGCTTAGTTACCGTCTATTTCATATTTGTTGTTGGATTTTCCTTTTCCACCTGACCTATTTCTTGCTCAATTATTGCTAGTGTATTAGCCATGAGATCATAAGTTCAAAACTAGATATTATCTTCGTCTTATATTTATATTACCATCCTCCCTTAATTTAAGAACGGACAATTTTCTCAGCTCCAGCTGTATTTTAGGGTTTCGACGCTTGTCTTTCCTCTACCTATCTGTACCAATAGTCCGAGAATAACCATAATCACAGTAACAACAATAAGAATATAAGCCTGTAAGATCGAGACCTTATGCCATTAGCAAAGCAAGATCAAATAAACAAAACAAACAAGTGAAGAAGCAGAGAGCACTGTGTAGGCTGCAGCTAGGTCGGGGTCTTTTTCTTTAGCCAACGAGGATCCACGTGCAGCAAAACATAACAAACACTTTGGTCGATTGTCAGAGAGAGACGTATAATAAGCATGGTGTGTGACTGTGTGCTAATAGGTTGTGCCACGAGTTGCCAATTTTCTCTCAGAATCGAGCCACAAGTTCACAATGTGGCAGGCACATATAACACCCTTCTGTGTTTTGTCATGTTATACCGATCTGTATCGTTCTGGGTCCGATGCCAAGTGAGACCATTGTTGTTGGCTCCTTTATTGGGGATGATGGTTGTTGGACTTTGACAACTCAAAAGTGCATCCCATGCCTTCTCTTTTGTCGCTTACTGCTAATTTTGCAACCCTCGTGTAGGTACTTAGAGTTGTTCAATGGTGTTAAACCAAAACAATGTTGAATAATCATGGAAATAATCTTGTTGGTTTTTGGTAGACTGTTAATCCAACCATTCTCATTGTGTTTAAAATAAATATTATTGAATAACATATAAAATTATCTAATAACTAAATTTATATTCTTAAAATATTTGCCTCAACTAACAAAAAAGATTACATGATCAATATACACATAATACAGTTTCATTAAAAAAAATGTATCTTATCATCTTATGTACGTAAGACAATAAAGTCCTGTATTGCGATTATAGTAAAATTGAGTGTAACTAATTAAAAGAAAAGAAAGCTACAACACTGTGAAGCGACGTGACCTTAGTCCTTGGAACCCTAGCTCATGTGCGAGCTAGCAAAAACATGTGAAAGGTCTCACAATTATAAGGATATGGTTCTTTAGCTTTGTCAGATATGGCACAAACATAATCCATGGTGAGCAGAAAAAAGAGAGAGAGATGCATATGCCATTTCAGCATTTCTGGCGTGGGCATGTAGTTCAAATAATCAAGCTACTCTATTCTAGGCTTGTAGGTGGTGATCAATTATATGAGAAATTCATGATGATATGACGCAGAGCATATATATAAGAGAGAAACTAATATAAATAAAAAAATTGGTACAAAGAGAGCCTAATAATGCTGCAGAAGAATATGCGGGTTTTATCTGATGTTATGGTCCAATGCTCCAATGCGACCTTGACATGTCGTTTGGCAGCTAGCAATGACATGCCGCTAATTGTCACCTTTCAGAATCAGGTACCCCTCGATCAGAAAACAACAGATTGCATGCATGATAAGTTGGAACTTAGAACAGGTGTTGCAATTTAAATGGAAAAGCGAATGTGAATGTGAAGCTTTATAATTTATATATATCATCGCTCTCCACCGGTAACCCTAAAACCAAAGTTTATTGGGACCATTATTGGAGAAGACTATGCCAAACTCAGATAGCTATCTTCTACAACGATGTTCATATAATTCAAAGAAAGGGTAGGGCAATATTCTGTGTCTTTGTGTTTAGATAGATTATTCGCCTTAAAAATAAGCTTATCTCATTGGAAATAAGTTAACAATGTATATCAACAAAACTCACTCAATCAAATGTCGACTTCTTTGGACTTGTAAAAAAAAATAAAAAAAATATGTACATGCATCCTCACCTTCATCATATCAACCAAAATGGAAGGTCAATTAAAGATTTCAACTCGTAATCTTTTTACACGTGAAGTTCTAATATCATGTTAAACAATTACAGTCTTTAAACTTTTAAAAGAAGCATATCTCCCATGATCTAAATCAAACGAAGGAGCACAATAAATGTGGAGGTTGTCATTGAGTTAAGCTTTTTATCATTTACGTACATAGTACACAGGGAGGTAGGAACTTATTCCTTCATAGGTATAAAACATCGCAGGCCTATCAATAAATTGGTCCAAGCATTCTTACATGAACATAGAGAGACGCAGACACTCATACACATGCATATAGATGCCATGAATTGGATCAAAATGGTCCAAAGCATGGGTATGTAAAGAAAAGTAATTAAAAGACCAAAAACTCGGTACCTGTCAACACATTGGTCCATGCATTTTTCAGAAAGTGAAAATGAATTCACTACCTAAAACTCAGTCGCATGTCACGATGACGTTGTTATATATGGTTCATAACTATTCACTCATTACTAGGCTCATCGGATTAATGTACCTCAGGTCACCAACACTATTAGAGGAAACCGTACGGCATAAACAGAGCTAAAAGTTAGGAACCTCTAATATCAATGTACGTACTAGCTCAGTCATCCTATAGGTAAACCTTAGCTAAAGTAACCAAAAAGCTGAAACCCTCCATACTTTGTTGAAACCTAAACTTTGAATCCACATTCTCGCAATTGTAAATCTTAGGAGAATAAACTCCAAAAAAAAAAAAGTACTCGAAATGGAGAATTCCACAAATGGTCACTCAACTATGACTCATTCGACATTTTGGTCACTCAAGTTTCAAATATATCATTTTAGTCACTCAACTATTACACTGTCAATCACTTTAGTCACTCAAATGTCATTTTATCTCACTTTAATCACTTCTCCAAATCATTCTAATACATATTTATCAATTTTTCACAATTGGTTGGACGAAAATATCATTAATATTGTGGCAAATATATATATATATTTTAATGAAAAAATTAAAAAAATGACTAAAGTGAATAACAGTGGTAAAGTTGAGTGATCATATGTGATATTCTCTATACTCGAAAACTCTAAATACATATGCTAGTCCAAGAACTCTAAAGCATGTTTCGAATAATGAGTTGAAAACTCAAAAGCAAAACCCTAAATCCACACTGTTGCAATTCTAATGACTTGAAGAATCAACCCTAAAATGAAGACAAACACATCGCACTATTGAGTCAAAAGCAATCTCTAAATTCATAGCACAAGACTCTAAATTTCACCCTGGCAAAACTCTAATATATAAGCCAAAAGATTGCCTCATCATTTTAGGGAATGTTTTGGAGCCTAAGCAAGTCCAATCCAGCAAACCCTACAATAATTATTTCACGGTGTAGGCCACCATATACACATAAAGTTCATGTGTGCCATAAATTCAACAACAATTAATAAAGCTACAAACCAAAGAAAGAGATGGGTTCATTAGAATTAAAGAGTGCACATGGTTGCATGTGATGTATGGAGTGTTTGAAAATGCACAAACCGAAATGAAAGAAAAAAAAAAATAGCACGCAAATATAATGGGAGATTGATTCTTAGGGTTTCGACATGAAAGCCTACTAAATACCAAGCTATGTGTATCTGTGGTCCTCGATTCGACCATCAAAATATGAATAATCCTTTTTGATAGTTAAGTTGATAGACAGGGATAGGAGATGATCGACGATCCCACTAGGGCATTGGGCATCGATCTGTTTGCTCGTCTCCATTAGCAAAGTGACAGCTGGGTGATTACCGTGGCCAGACTTGCTAGCTTCTCAAAATTACGAAAACGAAATGGCCAGAGAGAGAGAGAGAGAGAGAGAGAGAGAGAGAGAGCTAACGACATTTGATGGTAGGGTTGGTCCATGTTATAAGTGTACGTGTTTATTCTCACAATCAAACAAGCATTACAGTGTTGTTGTGGGTTTTTTTTGAAATGCTTATGAGGTTTCTGGCATATCCCATTTGCTGGAAATAGCCACCATGTGAGGGGTGGTTCTTTTGGGTTTAGAGGCACATGGAAATGCAAACAGCCTTTGGGGAAAAGGGAGGGTTTAGAGGGTCACTGAGTACTTGCACTTGAAATTTGTAGGGTCACTGAGCCACATGATGTGCAGCTCTTCCTAATTTTCAAAGGGTTCGTTTTTGTTTTTGTAGTGGGGGGCTGAATTTCCCGACCACCTCCTCCTTCTTCGCGATTTCGTATCTTAGGAATATTCAAAGCCACTGCCATACAGTACCCCCTCTTAAATTAATTGCCTGTGTTTTTTTGTTAATGTATGGGTTAGTTAATAGAGAAGGCAATATTGCTGCACACAAGATGGCAAAGCATGCCTTGATGGCTGCCCGAAGATAGACTCTGGGAGGAAGCAGGGCCACCTTGGCTTACTGATATCATTTTAGATGAATGTAGAAATTGATGATATGGGGGGTGGTGCTCTTTTTTACTTGCTCTGATCATGCAGGGTTTTTAACGAGGCCACCTTAACCCCAAAGGATGTATTGACCATTTGTTATCAATGAAAGTTTTTTAACTGATCAAAAAAAAAAATTACATCATTAAGCTCTGGCTAATAGAATCAGATGCATGTGAATCACACAATTTTCTGATCAAGGGGATCAATCACCCATTTAAGCTATGACATATCTACAAAGGAAAAGTAGGTTGCTAGCTAGAGAATAGAAACGTAATTATCATGAGTCTTTATCGATCTCCACTTAGGTGACTAATCACTTTGATTTATGGTTGTCATTTCACATGAAAACTTTAATTTTGTTTAGGTGAGACTTAAGACGTAAGATCAACTTATCATCACACACTTAAATATCCTTCTTCCTTTGTATTCATGATATAAAGAAAAGTTTTCTTGTTAGACAATTCGTGCATAGTAACATAATGAGATAGTCTATTTCAACAAACAATAACTATTGGTTTAGTGTAACCAAAAAAATAAATAATAATAACTATTGGTTTAGATAATGATGGAGTTATTAAGGCCAAGTATGTTACTATATATGAATCATATTGTTGTGGTTTTTGCTTTTTACAATTCTGTTAGCTTAATCCTTTGACCCACTCCGGCAATATTGTCCCCTGACACAATAGTTGGCTTTGTCATTTAGTTTTAGTGAAATCTCACTCGAATGTTTGGTCAATGAGAAAAATTCAGAAACATACCTAACAAAATGTGTGATAAAGGACTTCGTGAACAATTTTGTTATATGTGAGCATGTGGTACTTTTCGCAGGTGGAAAATGTCACGCCGAGTTAATATGTTGTATATGATGAAATTTTAACGAAACCATTTTAGCATTTTTAATGTGTTATTTCTATTAAAAAAATATATTATTGTAGAGCAACTATATGATACGACTTCTTAAAAGTTTAAACAAACCCAAATTCGAAACAAAAACTTTGGTTTGATAAATGAGCTAGGTTTGGGGATCAAATTAGGTGGCATATTCAATCAATCCAATAAACTAAGAGAATTATCAAAAATAAAGAAAAGAAATTGATAGCGGAGCTCAGAAGAAAGTAAAGCCTACTGTACACAATAAGATACACGAATTAAAAATTTCATAGATATAGAATATTTATAAAAATTACATAATCCCCCCCAAAAAAGAAAAAAATAACACCTGGCACCATAAGGCAAGGTGCATGCGCGGTTATTGAATAGCGTCAACTGGTAAAGTTGAGACGATTGGCCGCCGGAGCACCGGAGAGAAGCTCCGTCAGAACCGTCATAGCTCGAACCTGCATCTCCAGCGCCGCTATGTAATCGGTCGTTTCTTCTAGAAGGTTCGGCAACGGAGCCTTCCGGCAACCGGGAACCAACTGGCTAAGAACCTTAACTTTCTTCTGCACAGCCGGCGTCCTCCTCCTCTCTCTCCTCACGTCCGCCCTCTTACACCGGCTATCCCCGGTAACCCTCGCCTTTCTACACTTCTGAAGCCTCTTGCTCAGCCTGAGTCGACTCCTCAGAATCGCTCTGCTCCACCGAGTCGTACCTTTCGCCGCCACGGCCAGAACCCTGTCGGCTGCTTCCTTCACGATTTTCCCCCCGGAGACCGCTACCGGAGACGATGATGATCCCTGGCGAACCTTCCGGAGCGCCTCCACCAGCTTAGTTGAATAGATCCGTTGCTCTTTATCGGATCTCCATCTCGCTTGAGTAGTTGAAGCCGGATTCCGATCATCCTCGACTTTTCGACGTTTCTTGCGACTCGAGTCAAGACAGGGGTCGGGGTTCGAGACAAACGAGGCCGCCATGAAAGCTGCGTATCCGAATGTGCAATTCAACAGATACAAAAAAACTCTGAAGCCTGTAATTTATAACGGTAGAAATGATCGTTATTTCGATGAAAGCAAGATGAACAAAGCATATATATATATATACATAGAAGCAAAACATATGACAGTACAAACATCTATATCTATGAGATTGAATTTATACCTTGAAGGAGCAAAGCAAAAAGTGGTTCAGAGGTTAATGGTGGCGATGTCTTCTGAGATTTTTAGTTTCTTTGGAAGTTTTTCAGTTGAGAGTTCGAGAGAGAGAAGAGAGAAGAGAGAAGAGAGCAGAGAAGAGAGCAGGGGGGGGGTTGAGAGAAAATAGGAAGAGAGAAGAGTATTAAAGCAATCCACGGGAACCACGCGTCAATTTCCTTGGTCACATTTATTGCCGCTCCTTTCTTCCTCAAGAAAGTTCTCTTCTTTTTTATTTGTTTTCCCTCGAATTCAGAAAATAGGAAATGTGTTTTCTATCATCCCTATTGCATTTTCTTTTTTGCCAAGTCTTTGTTATTTCTTTCCTCGATTCTTTTTTTTTCGAATTTCATACGTGGCATTAGGACTCATCAACATGAGTCTTTGTTCTGTAGTTAACTAAATTATACAATCAACACCACTTCTAGATAATTAACTAATTAAATTATATGGTCAAAATCACATCCCTACTGCTATAAAGGGAAGCCTAATTTTAGTGTCATAGGCTTCACCAAAATTTAAAATACCTAAAATACCATTATCAATATTTTTTTTATTTTTAAAGGTTAAAAATGTAAAATATATTTTTATTTGTAATTGTTAGGTAAGCATAAAATGAAAACAAACAAAATTAAATGAACAATTACATTATCACACGTTACTCTCTTCAATTATCCGTGTAAACACACGGGTTAAAAGCTAGATTAGATAATTAGAAGCGTTCTAAATATGTAGAGTTATAAGATCATCAGGCCATACTAATTAATAAAGAAAGAAGTAAATCAAGCAGTGTCTACATTCATTAACTTGGAATGGATTCGAAAACAATGAAAATGACTATTACATTTATTAAATTTTTATGCATTTATCAAATAAAATGGATCGTGATGCATGTGAATCTCATATTAAAATTTATCAAAAGAAACTAAATTACCCCATTTCTTTATGGATTTGATTACATCGTTGGGCTTCCAATTTCTCTCATCTCCATTTTATATAAGTAAACGTGTCTATATTAATTGATCCGAGACCAAATTCCGTGTGATTTGATCTTGAGTTTAGATTCAGTGTTTGCTATTAAAATCAATGCGATACTTCATTGCGCATGACTCTAGAAACTCTAAAATCATAGAATGAATGATGGTTGAAGAAATGAAAGATGAATTAGGTCAACCAAAGCCGCAACTAAATCTTCATTTGGTGAAACCTAATCATAGTTCAAAGAGACTTGGGAAGTGTTTGGTGACATGAATGTTTTAAGTAAGACGTCACCCCCTGGCAGGTGAAACATTTCCCCTGTCCCCTAAAAAATGGTAAGAGCATTACAAACGTGCCACTTTGTGTTTAAACATTTTTACCAAACCTTCAAGTTCCATTTATAAAGTGAAGATATCGAAACCCTAATCCACAGTCCAAATTAAATTAATGCAATGAACAAGCTGGCACCGGGAAAGAAGGAAAAAACATGGGTCTGTCTACTCGTCGTGATTCTTGATTTCTTGTCTTGCAAGGCCGGTATGTATTTTAATGTTTTCTTATACATTTGCAATCTCTATTTTAGTTTTCTATTTGGTGGGTTACAAAACTTTGGACTTTGTTGCTATACATATACAAATAAAATTAGTTTCTTTATAGCCAATTGGGAATGAATATGATCAATGCTGCTTCACGATTTAGCTCATTTTACTCGATTTTTTCACAATTTAAAAAATTCATCTATATTTTTTAGTTGAGTTTTATTTACTAAATATATTAAAAGAGATAGAACTATTATTCATTACTCAAATAGTTTCAGACTTTCCATCGTGGCAAGCGAAACCGATGACTTCTTAATTACGAGTAGTTAAAGCTAAAGGTTTCAATTAAAAAGTGTTTTCTATGCATTTTATTGTTAGATTAAAATTGAAAACAAAACAATTAGTATAATATTATAAAGTTCGAACAAAGGAAGTAAACTAAACTCAATCCGTCAATTTTTTTTATTTTTTTTTATGGTGATTGATGATGTGGAAATAAGTTATTAGAAAACAACAAATGTGTTGGCTTGCAATCTTGCACTAATTGGTCTTGGCATGGGACCAATGGAATTTGTTTTCTAGCTAGGCAATGATTAGTGGGTGATGCACCAAATAGAAAATTAAAGAGGGGCATGTGGTTGTTTTCATGGCACTTTCTATCATCTGGGCCTCTATTTTGTTGTTTTCTTATCAATGTAGGATGTGGCCCGGTATGATCCACATTGCCTCACCCATTTTATCTTCCCAATTCCCCCACTATTACATTTCTAAATCAAAATTGGCACAACCCAACATGAACATGCTCTTTTCCTTTGTTGTTTGCTGCCTTTTGTTCTTGTTAGTGACTTGGTGTAGCTACATATATAGATATCTATATATATACTGATAAGGCTCTTCAATAGTAGTTTGAACTTTGAAGGTGGCTGGCATATGCAATTAGGTCACATTTGATTGATTATGTTATATTAAATCCTAGATTAATATGACTAAAACATATGGGGCCTGACTTTGCAAATTGGAAAATTATAGTATTTGAAAGAAATAGAACTGCTAATTACATGCCAGAGAGATCTGTCTCCTAGTGTGAGACAGGCTTCTGTATCAGAATTCAACTAAAATTTTCTGTATATAATTCAGTGCAAAACACCTGGATCAGAGTTAGATAATCTTTAACCTAGCAGCAATAATTTACTCACTCAAGATTACTAAATCAAGAGTTTAATATCACACTTTGACCCTCTCTTTGATCCTTCAGAAACCCAAGTACCCACTTGAACTTTTGGTAATTATTCCAGAAAAAGATTTGGTCTACATTGGTTATTGTTTGCTGATTGACTATGCTATTGTTTGAATCCTCCATATATATTCTTGCTTATCCTTTCTTCTGAACTAGTTGCAAACATTATCCAATTTGGTTTCACTTGGAGTTTCCCCACTAACTAAAATATATGACTGGAACTAAGTAACTGAATTGAAAACATGAATCAAATACCTGCGAGGTGTGACTGCATGCATAAGACAAGGAACTTGATTGATTCTGGTGCAACCTTGCTCCCTAACATGGATTTTCCTCATTTCTTATTCTTCCATGCTTTCATATTCTTGTTTAATTATTAGTTTTCCTCATATTAATCCTTGTTTGACAAGAAACCTAACCCTTAATTGGTTTCATATGTCACGGACGATGTTGGGTCTGAGTTGTTAGGTTATCGAAGTAAACTAAATAGTTATCCTCTATTTGATTCCTAGCTAGCTAGAAACTAGAACTGCGCGCTTCGATCTTTTTCCATAAACCAGTCTTAGAGATTTTCAGCTGCACATGAACTAGAAATCTGGTTCATGAACAGACCCAATTAGATAGTGCCTTGCACTAAAAAAGGGGGCAATGCAATGTTGGGAAGAAGATAAACATGGGATTTGGTGGACGAAGCACGTTTTAGGCTGTCAATCTTCTAATATTATAATCTCTGTGCGCGTAGGGTTTGATTAATATGATTAAACAAATTAGGAAACATGTTCCATTCACATGATTTGATTAAGTCTTAGAGTTTGTCAAAGATTGATTCCAATCTACTAATTATTTTAAGCTGTAGGTAACAATTGGGGCCTAATGTGCTATCTTTAGCTTAAATATTTAATAAGTGATTACACTTTCATCATTTGATCAAATGGAGACAGGTCCGCACGAGTGCGTGTCTTGGTGAGCAATCCATACCTTGCTTATGCCAATAACCTTAATGATGGTGTTTAATCTTAAACTGCTAAGGAGGATTGGCTCCAAAATCGTTTGTTTAAGTTCCATAATGCATTCTAGTCCGATTTTCGACACATCAACGGTTGTCAGCTGCTCACAAAGTGCGAACGATTGTTTTATCGAAAGAACGACTCCTATGCCCTAACGAGAACTAGGTGCAAGATTGCGTGTCTTGATAAGCAATTCCCAGCTTAATTATGCCACGAGTCATAATGATGGTGTTTATCTTAAACTAATTATAACAATTAACAACGTACTAAAGAAAATGTTTATGAGAATCGACTCCTCAATAGTCTCACAATGCGTTCGAGTTTGAGTCTCTAATACAAATCAACAACTGCCAACCCCCCACAAGGCCACAATGCAATACAATTGTTTTGTTGAAGGACCGTTGTTGCGCGCTAACAAGAGCCCTAGTCCATGATGAAAAATATCTGTATACAGTGTATCCATAACCGGAGATAGGGAAGAATTACCCAACCTTACTGTGGCAATTGCTACAAGACTACGACAAAATATCCCGAGGATCAAACACGAGGAAAGGGAGGTCTTGTACACACCAGAGAATAAGTCACTTGGTAGTGGATAACTAGTATAGTTTAGTTTGCTGAATGAAGTATGAATATGACAATGACACAAGCTATTCAATGTCTACTAATGTGGTCTTGTTGAATAAGATTGGACATGTTTAGTGCCTTGATTCTCATGCCAGTCACGTTAAGGGTACTGTTTTTTGTTTTTTGATACAAATGTTAGGGGACTGTTGGACCTGCCCCGACTGTGGGATATGTCCTGTCTCCCTGGATCAACTCATCAATTTTCCCCTGTATACAAGTCAATGCATAATTCCTCTGGATTTTTCATTATAAAATTTGGTACAAATTCTGAAAAACAAAGTAACATGAAATGACCACAAATAACTCAAATGTTTTGTATCTAACTGCTATATGTAGTTTGGTATCCTATTTTCATGGTGAAGTAGTACAAGATCTATACAAAATGTTTGTGTAATCGTGTCAGCGTGCAACTGGTAGCTGTAAGCTGTCTGTTGAAGTTCTGGGCTTTACAAGGTAGGCAAGTGTGATTTCTTCTGGGTTGGATTCTGGAATTTCCTCATGGAATGGTACCTCAAATAATAAGGATTGGTATAAACAGACCTCATCTTCTTTGCAGTAGTAAACCTGCAAGACAAGCCAACTTAATTAAACAACAGAATATGACATGGTGAGCTTTTCATGTGCTAATCGTTTTTAATCTATCAGATTTCTAAGGGTCGGGCTACTATAATGCTGGCCTGATCACAAAAGCATGGGGTTTAACAGCAGTGTTACAACAAAAGCATGTGGTGTAACAGTACTGGTACAAAGACAGACCACGACAATTCAATTATGTTTTGGCAGAGCTGATTAGTTTGCGGCAAAAAATAAGCAATACCTTGCAATTAACTCTCCCCACAGAAGCTGAGGGAGAGGATCTCTTAAAATGAAGTACTGCTGATCCTTCTGGACTAAGATATCCATCTGAGGGATCAACGAGAACTGCAGTTTCAGGCTCAGTTTCAACACTAAACTTACTGCGAGCTTCCTGCATTAAAAATTTATACATGACAACTGACAAAAGCTCGCCAAAGTACACTAGCCAAATTGAAAGTAAGATGGTAAAAATCATTAGAGAACAGTAACTAAATTGGAGTCAACAAGCTTGTGTGGTTTGAATTAGAAGAGGGACAGGGACCTTTGAAAAATGATACTCTTCAGGTAATGATATTTTAATATAGAGGTTCCCCTCATTGGATGAACCACCATCAACTGTAACGGTCTGTGTGTCAGCTGATAAGCGCCTTCTGAGGCGTTTCAAAGACTTGGATTTTGCTGTGGGAGGTTGAACCCCTTTTAGCTCCAGAGTAAGAAGTTCAGGTTCCTTGTTGCTTAAGTCAATATATCTGATTAGACTGTTGTTTGTATCGGCTACGAAGAGTCTCCCTGCAAAGAAAAAGAATTGTAATAAAAATTCTTGTTGCAACAAATACATTGATATCTCACTTTATAATTTTCCATGAATAAAAGAGAGAAGAGAACATCTAGAATCTTTACAAGATTAGAATGTAATTTAACAAATGAATCCAAAAATGACCCATGCAGAATTTCAAGTGGCATATATATGTTATAAAAAATCATCACCATTTGTCGCTTCAATGATTCCTGATGGCTCTGAAAGCTGCAAAGAGATAATATGGAGAATGAATCAATACGTTGACCTGTTCATTTCTTTTCTAGAGTGTGATAGTGCGATACAAATATAAGAAACATGAAAAATATTCTGCAGTAAAATGATTCAAGAAAATAGTGAGTGTTTTGAATTTTGTTACTTCCTAGACGAGTATCTTTAATCAGCCTAATACTTGAAAGAAAGCTATGCAATCTGAGTGACTAAAATTCCTGCATCATTAGGATCTTAAATTGCTCAAATATAAGGAAACCGAACAGATTAGCCAACCTGAGCTTCAAGAGCTGTTCCGTCCTTGAAACCAGCTTTCCCTGTCCCTGCTATGGTACTAACTCTTTTACTATCTGGATCTAGCTTCTTTATCTGAAGTTTGGAATTAGAAAGACCAAATTAATACTTGACCAGACACTTCTAAAACTTATCACAATATTTTCCAGTCTTAAATAATAGGTAAATTGATGCATCCAAAAGTACATGCTACATCTTAGAATAGTTATTGGCGGTCATTGTCAAGCTACCTTGTGATTATAGCTATCTGCTATATAGATTTGACCGCCCTTTGTACACAAGACACCGAGTGGATGTTGAAGAAGTACTTCAGAACCCATTCCATCATGGTCCCCAAACTAAAGAATTGATAAAAATCATTATTAAAAAAGGATCATATACAGAAGGACATTAACTTTTAAATTTTTCTTTGATTTCTGCATATGATGTCCATAGTAGACAAGTTATTCAGATCACCTTAAACAAATTGTCTGAGAAAAATGGATCACCACCCGCTAGCAATCTCGATCCTCCTGTTTTTAAAACAACTGCCCTGATGGAGCTACTCTCACTATCAGCAATATACAGCTCCGTCATATCTAAAATAACGAAAAATTGTTATAACCTGAAAAACTCCATATACGGAAAAAAAGCCTTAAATGATGATTGGAAGTCATGAATGTGTCAAAGTGTTATAATACCAGGAGATAATGAAATTCCAGAAGGCTGTGCAAATGATGTGCTTGAAGAGCTATCCCAATGAAAGATCAAAAGGACCAAGTCAAGTCTGGAAGTACATAATAGCAGAAAAATGTTGATATTGCCATTAGCATCTTCAAATTATCAATTACCTTGATCCATTCAGATTTCTTTCATAACCATCACCACTAAATGCTCTAGTAATCCCATCAGATGTATCAAGTTGCCAAATTTGATGTTGGCCAGCCATGGCAATATAAACTTTCTCATTGACCGGATGAAAGCAGACATCCCATGGAGAGTTGAGTAGCTGAATAATATAACCAGATTCTTTAATAAAATGGAGATGTTTATCCAAGAATTTTGTAATTCAGTTTTTTATTTTAGATAAATCACCAGAAGTTCATTAGTCCTAATAAAAAAGGTTAACATCCTCAAACTCAAGGTATTTCTAATCTTACCTGAGTGCTTCCTTTTCCTCCTCCTCTGTAATCAGAGCCTTTGGTTCCATTTCCAGCTAGAGTATGCACTGTTTCGTTAACAAAGTCAATCTCCCTACAATTTCAAAGCTATATTATGACAGGAACTCATTTATAAAATGTCAACAGATGGGTCAATACCACTTCAATCATTATATTGTTCTGTAAAAGATGAAAAAGCACGGGAAGTAAACCTTGAAATATAAGTGATAAATCCTTTTAATGTTTCAGGAATTCTTTCAAATGTGAAGAATTCAGAAAGTTCTTATATTTAAATATTTAACTATTGATGATTCCGTCCTTTTATTTCTTATATGCTCTAATAGCAGGAAACACAGGGAGTTACACAACCAAATGAAAAGGGATTTCTGTAGCCACCACGTACCTCAACGCATGGTTTTCAGTATCCGCGACGTAGAGAAGATTTTTTTTTGTATTGTAAGCCAGGCCCTAGGATAAGTACATGCCCAAAGGTTATATGCATACATCAAATACATGAAATGAGATGGTAAACCTCAGAAAGAATGCAGATTCAGAGAATAAATCTGTGTCGGCTGTGTCAGCATAATCAGCAGAGTGTAATAACATGCTTTTAAGACGACTCTTTTCTTACCTGAGGCCGATTAAAGGTGGCATCATCAAAAGAACCATCACGTAGACCTTCCTCTCCTGTACTTCCAATTTGGACAATAAAATTTCCATCTAGGTCGGTTACAACCTGAGCTCCACATACAACAGCATGGTTAGATAACAATCCAGTTCACGTTCACTTCTGCTATCACAAATTTGCAACACATGTATACCTTAAAGCTTAAAAGTATTGACAATAAGAAACTGAAATGTTCACAATACACTAGTTAACATGAAATATCTTCTAAGTTAGGATCTCTACTGGAGAGAATCTAGTGTTGAACTGCAAAACTATATTATGTCCACTTATCAATATATCATCGCAGTTTAATCTACAAATTTGGGTATCAAACTATAATAACTTTTCAAGAAATATGACATTGATTACAAGAAACATGCATGCACAGGATGTAACCGCTTCATCAGTTACATAAACCCTATAATACATTTTTCTTTAGGAGAAAGCCAATTTATAAACTTCAGCACTACCTCGCATATATAACTCAAATGCCATGATATGACATTTATTACAAGAAACATGTATGCACAGGATGTACCACTTCATCAGTTATATAAACCCTATAATAAATTTTTCTTTTGGAAAAGCCAATTTATATACTTCAGCACTACTTGCATATATAACTCAAATGCCATGCGTGCATTCTGGCCCTGACATGTGAGATATGCTGAATAGGAATCCAAATTGGACATACAGTAGTTGAACATTTTAAGGCACAGGAAAGAAAAAAAGAAAAAAAAATGCACGCGCTCGCACACACACAGTGCAGGAGTGTTTCCAAATAGAGAGAGGGGGTGTGTGGGTGAGAGTGAGGGAGACAGAGCCTACTATGCGGTTATGATTACTGTCTGAAATGAAGAGCCTATTGTTTTCGACATCAACCGCCAGCTTTCCAGGAAACTTTAATGGAGATGTAAACAGACGGGGATCATTATCTTTCTCCAAACTCAAAGGAAGTGGTGCATTGTCCAATATTTTCTTTCGGCCATAGTACAAAAGAGCTGCCTCCACCAAATCATCAAGATCCTTTGAAAATAAAAAGTTATTTATTAGCCAATTGCAAAGTAGAATTGTAGAAATACATGAAACTGAGCAACTTACAACTACAGTCTACCACAAAGAAAATTTTGAAATTGGTTATTATACCTTGCGGCGACCTTCACCTGATAGTTGAGCAAGAAGTCTTCCATTGGGCCCAACAACAGCAAAAGTTGGCCATGAATTCACACCTAGCTCTCTCCATAGATACATATCTCCATCATTGACTACCTAAAAAATGAGAGGCATAGAAGTTTAATTGGTAGGATAAACTTCAATATGCAATGAACTTCAACTTTATTAAGACCGTTTAGCTGAAATGTTACTTGATTTATAAAAGCAAGAGACTTTACAGAACACAAGAATCTTAACATACAAAGATAACTCTGTCCAATGATGCAGGTATCTTTTAGGAAACACATTTATATGCTTGGGAACATGTTACTCAAGTTCTGCAATATTAAGCTCATAAACCAAGTATAATCATCAAAAAGATCGACAATTACATATTTATCATACTTTTCATACAGCAGTTTCCAGGCAAATAGTTCTGGTACTTTAATAGAACAATCAGCGACAGATGGTCAAACATTACCAAAGAAACAAACTACTCCAGAGTACTAGAACACCCAGAATAGAATGAGAGATCAGCTTATACAAAGTACAAAGCATAAGGCTTACTGGATGAGTGATGTTATAGCGTAACACTGCATTCCGAATGGCCTCTAAATCCTTCTCATTATCAAACTTTGCCGAATGAACTCCCACCACAGTGAACTACATAAGAATAAATTAACAAATATAGCATCCACTAATGTGGCTATTTAAAGTTTTAAATTTTGCCAACTGGCACATGGATCAGCCAAATAAACATTATTGAAAGGGGCAAATTTTCAGAACAACATGGTTGAAGTACACATGCTATTCATATATCTATATATATGTTTATAAGGATATCATTATGAAAAGCTCCGCCTATTACACATTATTTGTTCTTTTGTAAGTCTCCTGAATTCGCTATTAACTTGTTACTTGGTTCTTTGTTCCACATAGAGAGTATTACTCTAGGATGATGAAAATCTAGATTGGATATACTGTGTTTTAGATCTAAATGATAAGTAATAGCTGTCTGTAAAGATGGGAGGAAAACATTCAATCTATAAGGAAAAAAATCAAGTTAACCTTATACAACTTTGTTAAATTTTACGATCAGCAATCTGATAAAGCAGAAGCCTGGAACATAATAAACTGAGATGGCAGACAAGCTGAGACTTCAAATGAAGAGAAACACAAAAAGGATTACCGGCATATCTTTGTATTTTTTCTCCAAAAACTCCAGGTCTGGCAGTACATGCATACAATTTATACAGCAATAGGTCCAAAAGTCCAGCACAACCACTTTTCCTTTGAGATCCTGCCAAAAACTTTATCAAAATTAAAGCTATAAGATAAAACTTGGTTACACTAAATAGAAGTTCAGATTCAAAACAAATCACCTTGCTTAACTTGATGGGAGCTGTATTCAACCAATCAAGTTTTGGTGGAAATTCTGGCACAATAGGAGCAGTTCCTCTTGCATAGTACAAGGTTGATTGTTGAAGCAGATTAGACATGCGTTTCTTATACAGTAAGAACGAGATATGGAGGAACTATGAGGACAGATACAACACATAGTATGTCAGCAATTTACCTGGTTTCCAGGTCAGATATATAGTTCACAAATTGTTGGATTCTTTCCAACTTTGATTCACCTATAATCGAATGAAGAAAAAAAAAAGTAGTTTTTAGTCCCCAACTATGAACCAATAGAGACACTTTAGTCAGATAATAAGAATACGTTGTAATGCCAACTTCGTAAGAATTAAATGAACAATATATGCACATATTACATAAGATAATGAAGGATTAGGCAGATAATAAACTGAAAAGAATATGCCACCCAGAGGTTTGTGACATCAGTACCTTCTTTCTGTGCAATAGATGGCTGGTTGACCCCAAATATCACATTCCAAATAGCGTTAGGTGATGTATATTGCATTGCCTGTCCATGAGTAGAATATATACATCATATATAGAAACTAGAATAACTTGAGGAAAAAGAAAAGAGATTACTACATTGTTTCCATGCTTATGATCACTTGTAAATTACAATGCATAAATTCAACACACACACACACACACACACTCTCTCTCTCTCTATCTGAGCATTCTACTCTATTTAGTTGTACCTTCCAGTTTGATATGGTGAAGGCAAGACAAGACAAAGCAATCCCCAAGCTTCCATATTTCACTATATCTCGCCGAACAACCCTGAAACCTGTCCATCAATTATTCTCCAGCCGCAAGCTAAGGTGGTTTAATATGGTATTTCTTCCATTCGAAAATCTCATGCTAATAGATTACACTGCTCAATATTAAAGTAATTTATGTATAAATTTTCAATTTCTTTATAAGCAATTATTTTCTTTGGAACCTGTTCTAGCAATTAAGTTAGACATCAAAACAAAGAGAGCCACATATTAGAGGATACTACACCCTCACACAATGCAAAATAATACTCTTGGAGCATTTACTAACACCTCTCAGATCCATGTGACCAACACACTAGATGTACACAACATAGTACATATGTGTGTGTCAAAGCAAGTTGGATAAGCTTTGTATTGCAAGCATGATTTTGTTGGAGAGAAAGCAGAATAGTTGATTAATATGTGCTGTCTGAAATATGGTTAAAGCCCTTATGTGTCTTGAACTTATACCGAATGAAGTTAATAAAAAATTAGGAATAAAAAATTTAATCAAATTATATGACTGATATTTTGCAACTAGAACTCTTCTTACCCTCCAAACGAGAAAATGCCGTCATTGGCAGCACCAGAAGAATCAGTATCTCTTTCCGTGAGCTTTTCTGATGTGGTTTGAGATGAAGAATTAAGAAATTGAAGTCCCTGCATCTTCCCATCTGCAGTGGCATATCAACATAAGACCTCATTTTCCAGAATATATAGGAGAAAAGATTAGCCTGTAATAAGTTGGTATAGGACTAATGACATTAAAAGCTTTTGAGACATCATCTTAATGGAACTATCACTCAAACTACAGATCAGTAAGATCAAAAGTGTGCATATAGCAATATCCGAGGAAGAGTTTCAACAAAGAGGACCCCTAAAAGAGGTCTTTTCTTATAACTCATAAAAAAATGGCAGCAGTGTAGCTTCACCATTCTACATTATTTGAAGATACAAATGACTTTGCACATATTCTCAGGACTACATACTATAGCCATCAGAGCCACCACTGAGAATATCATCGAGTGAAATATTTCCTATTTGATTTCGAATAATGGATGGACCAGCACTCATTAGAGCCTCTTCTGATAGAGTAGTTTTCACAGCTATACATCTGCAAGTTGCAGAAGAACATTAGCAGTTACCACATAAACAAAATTCGTAATTCTACATCAAAAGAAAAAAAAAAAAAAAAAACCTGTGAGTGGAACATAAAAAAATAATGCAATTGGTGATACAAAAGAAAAATGAGACAAAACACTGCCAATTTACAGATAAAAGACTTTTTTGCAAATTTACCTCATTTTTGCAGCGTTGGCAGCCTGCACTCCAGCTAGTGCATCCTCAATTACAATACACTGCCGAAACATATGCAAATCCCAAATGAGCATTAAAATGGAAAGAGTTAAACTCCTGACATGATCAAGAAAACTTCCTTAGATATGTGTACAACAGAATAAGAAAAACAGAACAACTTCATTATATAGTCTATGGTGAAAGCTATTGGGGAAACTTTTGCGAGACATTTAAGAAAATTATGGTCACAATTATATAGTATTTATATCTATTTTGTTATCTTCTATTTCTACTGTGAATGTGCAACTGTACTGACCAGTGACATTTACCAATTCCTTCTACTTGATTATTCAAAAATCTTCTCTTCAGGTAAAATATAAAATTCTTCTTGTATACCTCACTAGGGATTACATCCAAGATCTTTGATGCAGCCAAGAATATATCAGGAGAAGGTTTCAGATTCTCAAAAGCATCTGCTGACACAATAGCATCAAACCTGACAAAAGAGGATAAAAAGATAGCTAGAGTTGAAAATAATGACCCTACAAAAAATAATATTATAAAACTATTGCACAACTTGAGAAGCACAGCCAATCACTATAATGGCTTACAATGAAAGTGGTAAATTGGCAGCAGCTAGATTTGCCTTAACCTTGATTAGATCAGCACTGGATGCAACAGCAACCTTAAGGCCTTTGCTTTTACACTGTTTCACATCAGAGCTTGCATACATTAAAGAATAACTAACTCAATTAGCAGTCTAGCAACATTAGGTAAATATAAGTAATCTCCTTGACACCTGAGTAACAAGTTCAAGGGCACCGGGGTATCCTATTCCAGAATCTGGTTTTGCATACTGCAAGACATTCAAAAACCAGAGAATTAGTGTAATATACTTATAATCAAGGTCTAGTCTCAATTCATTACATTGATAACTTATAAACAATGAATACTGGGATAGGACAATAACCTTATCCAAATATATCTCAAAGAATCTCTTCTTTGCTGCCTCGGTATCGAATCCCTTTACCCCCTTAACAGCAGCGACACCTCCTAAAAAATTCGCTTCACCTACAACATCAATGCAACACTATGAAAAAAAAAGAAAAAAAATCCACAACATTGGTCCATCACATTATAGTTTATTAGTTTACTGACTCTCTATCACCATGTGAATACAGACAAGGACAATGGGAGAACTAAACAATAAGATAACAAGTAAAAATTCAGTCTTTATTTTGTTTCATGTTAACTTGTACAAATGGTTGAACCAAAGTTAAAATCTTTTTACCAGAAAGTTATTTACTTTACAAATGTAAAGAGAGGTGCAGTAACAATTGATCAAATCCATGGAATATCAGAGAAATTTTACCAGTTCCTCCGAAAGGAACAAAGTCCTCCACCGTGGTCTCAACCCCCATTTCGGCGAAAACTTCGACTGCGGCCCTTCTAGAAGGCTCTTCGCTATTGCAGAGAACTCCATCCATGTCAAACAGCACAGCAGAGACCTTGCCCCACTCACTTCCAGAAGATTCTTGAACGTTCTTCTCCTCCACTTTCACACAAGCTTTGACTACCATTCTCTTGGAGAAAACGAACCGTTTTGGGGTCCTTTGGAAGAGAAGGGTTGGGACTGAAATGGGTTTTGGTCTGGTTGAGGTGGAATGTAAGCAGAAGAGCCTGGTGGGTTGTGAGAGAGAAGAGGAGGGTGGTGAGAGTAGCTTCATGGCCATGGGAGGGAGGTTGGTTGGGTAGACAACACCAACTGATTATTCTGTTAGTGAGTGGCGGGGAGAGGACTCTGTGTTATATTTTTGTGTATTTGTGGACGAAATTGTCCTTCAGTGTGCTGTGGAAGTGAGAAGGGATTTTGGCAATTTCGAAATTTGTTTGTGGTTTTAGGGGCCAACTCCTAAAGAAATCGAGTTTTTTTTTTTTTGAAAATAAAATAAGTTTAGTCTCTATTGTTTTTCAGTGGTGGAGATTGGAGAAATGGGCCTGACGTTGAATTTATTATCCACTTTTCAATTTATAGTTTTAGTTATTTTTCAAAAAATGTTATATGGTGTGTTAACATACAGATGCATCAAATATATACAAACTTCATGTAGTTGTAGACCAACAGCTTATAGTTATAAACTAGCTTGAGATCTGGCTAAGGTAATCTACTAATGGATCGAACCGTTCTACCTCTATATGAAACTACTCTAGTTACTGTATTGATACTTCAACATATGTAGATGAAGTCGTTTTTCAATTTCTCTTATTTTCAAGAATTTTTTGTAAGATGTTATTTTTCGGTTCTATTTACTCAAATAAGGATAGTTATTCAAGAATTTTATTATCAGACGTGATGGCGTCAATTTTGCTCAATTTATCATTCACTAATAACACAGTAATATTTTCGACGAACTAGTAATTTTTTCGCCTAGCTCTAGGGGCAAACATTTGATGACAAAATTTTGTTGTTACAACTTTCCTAAAGCAAATTCAATCTAATAGCTCCACGGGCATAACTTGCATACTATACTTGAGAGAAGAACCGAAACCCTAGTTTGCATCATATGTGATCAATCACAGATTAATTGCTCGATTAACTGAATCTGTTGTGCACTTGTGCCGTGATCGCAGATTCGCTGGTGCGGTTGTCTTCAATCCATGATTAATATAAGGTTTTAATACAAGAAGTTTCAGCATTAGCGTGTGTATCTTTTACAATCAAAGAATAACTCTTTACTTTTTTAACGTGAGATTTCAAGAATTCTAATTCAAGTCACACTTCTCCAGTAATCTGTGCATGAGACAAATTTCAAAATCTAATAAGATTACGTTAATTACGTGATGTTGTAAATATTATTATCAATGTGGCTGTCCACGTAAATACTCATTAGTTATGTATTTTGATAACTCTACCTCTATATAAACGAGCCACAAGCCAACCGTCTCCCTCATCAGATTTCTTGATGACTACTTTTAACGATCTCCCTGACTTTGTATTGGTTGAAATCCTTTGTCGACTTCCTCCCAACTATAAATTCAGTTTCCAGTGCAAGTGTGTGTCGAAGCGTTGGCTCAGTCTCCTCTCTGATCCTTATTTTGCTGCTCGCTTTCAACGCCTGCAGCTCGATGAATCCAAGCCCGTTATAACTACACTAACTTTGTGGAATAATTGCTCCTTCAAAAGAACCATAACGTCCAAAAATCCAGTGTTCAACACAATTGATTTCTCTCTGAGTTTCCTCCCATGTTATAAACACCAAGAACGTAGGGTCGTGCTAGGGGCGCATAAAGACTTGCTCTTGTGCTGCGCAACCAGGTATTATCAGTGTGATTACTACATTTGCAATCCGTACACCAAGCAATGGTTTGCTCTCCCTCCTTCCCCTCAAGTCCACCAAACCCTACCGCATGTGGGGTTCGTCGTCCAAGAATTAGAAGGTCAAGATAGTAGTGCTATTACCTATTCCATCATTCCAAATGCTCAGTATAACTGGAGGGTTGTTCGGATCATTCCAAATCTATCAAAACTGAACTTTCTTGTTGAAATCTTCTCTTCTGAAACTCGTGAGTGGAGAGAGTTGGATCAACTTGGATGTGTTATGTCCAGGAAGGATTCATTCTTTCTATCATTATCCCGATACCAGTTCTCGTAGAAGACCTGTTGCTCACAATGGAATGTTGTATTGGTTCTGTCAAGATTACTCTACTTTTGTGTTGGATCCCTTCACCACAAGTGGTGATAATATTGCTAAATGTTGTTTCATCAAGGAGCCTGACCAGCTCAAACATGACCTTCCAGATAGAGATTATGACTATGAAAAATGGCTAGGTGTGTGTGGAGGGCGCTTGCAGATGTGTGTGGTCACAGACCGGAATCATGACGATCCGAATCCATTCAGTGTTTGGGAGTTGAAAGGAGAAGTACCAGAGGACACCACCTTTGGAGGAGGCAAATTCAAATGGATAGTTGAGAGAATTTCTTTGCCTTGCCAAGATATTCCTTTCTTCTCACTGAATATATGGTGGAGAATGCTAAGCTTCTACCCGAATAATGAGAATATCATATGTTTACAGTTGACAAACGAAGTGGTCGTGTGCAAGCTTTGTGGTGGAACCTTGGAGATTGTACTAAAGATCACAGATGCTTCAGCCTTGGATTTTCCATATGGGCAACACATCTACCCATTTGTGATTCCAGGGTGGCCGACACCAGTTCCTCGATAACAACCAATGCTTGTCCGGCACGTAGACTGTACTAAAGTTTTTTTAACTGGACTTCTACATTATACTTGGTGTTTCTGCATTTGTAATATATACAACCAACTTTTTCTAATGTCTTCCTGAGTTTTTATGATGTTTACATAACAAACTGATCCGCCATATGTGAAGTGTGTAAACTAACAATCTAACAATGTGTGCAAGGGTATTTTAAGCTACATACATGTGTATTTAGATAATGCATGAACATCCAAGACCATCCGAACGTACGGTGTATCAAATTTAAGACCTTACCAAAAATCCTTGCACGAACACCGTCCATTTCTAAAATGATGATAGCGCATACGGTCCCTCACAATTATATCCCGGTTGTATGATTGTGAAAAGAGCTTTATGGCAGAATGACAGTCCTCACAAATCCTCAAGTTCTTCACAACCCGGATGGTTGTTCCAGGTTTTGTGTTAAGTACTCCGAAAGCAATTGCAAGCTTCTCACTGTGGTACCGCAGTGCTGTTTCCTTCTCCTCCTCTGCAATGTCAAACAAAACTTGAGATGTATTCGGTGAATAACCCTCTGTCTCCAGCTTTTCTATAATCTTTTCAAGCATCAAGTAGACCTCCTTCATTTGTGGGTGTGACCCATCTCCCATTTTGAATTCATGTACTTTGCCACCAATATCAACCATGCTAATTCCAGGAATAGTCTTTACTCCCCTTTCCTTCATCAATTTTCTTACCTCTGCAACATCGTCCCACATACCTGCCTTTGCATAGATGTTAGATAACAACGCGTAACGTCCACTGTTTTGCGGTTCCAATTCAAGCAAAATCCTCCCTACTCTCTCACCCATTTCAACATTTCCATGTATCCTGCAAGCGCCTAACAGGGCACCATAAACAGCTGCACTAGGTTCAATTGGCATTGAATTTATAACCTGCTCTGCCTCTTCCAAAAGTCCTGCCCTTCCAAACATATCAACCACACAACCATAGTGCTCTACCTCAGCCTCCATACCATACATTTCCTTCATAGAACTGAAAATTGTAAGACCTTCATCAACAAAACCCCCATGAGCACAAGCACTTAGAGCATTCAGAAAAGTAATCCCATTTGGTTCCAAATTATTCCCTTGCATCTTGAAGAAAACATCCAATGCATCATCTGCTCGGCCGTGCATAGCAAGCCCACCAATCATGGCATTCCATGTCGAAACCTCTTTCTGTTTCACATTTTCAAACACTTCCCATGCCATGTCAAGCCTCCCACATTTGGCATACATATCAACTAAAGCAGTCCCCAGTAGTGCATCCACCTGAATTGAGTTCTTCTTAATATAACCATGAATCCACTTTCCTTGATCAAGTGCTCCCACATTGGCACAAGCAGCTAACACACTCGACAATACGAATTTCCTTGGACTAACAATCTTCTCCTTTTGCATCTCATTGAAAACTTCCAATGCCTCCTTGTGATACCCTCCTTGCACATAACCATCAATCATAGCACTCCAAGAAATCTCATCTCTCTCAATCATTTCATCAAACACCGCCCTTGCATCTGTCAACCTCCCACACTTAGCAAAACCACTCACCATTGCATTCCAAGACCCAACATTCTTAATTGGCATGTGCTTATCAAACAACTCCTTAGCTGCTTCTGCATCCCCACATTTCATGTACCCATCAATCATTGCATTCCAACAAACAACATCAGACGACGCCGCGTTGTCTAGCAATATCCTCCTTGCCTCCTCCACAAGCCCGAAAGACGCATACATTTGAATCCCAGCACTTCTTATGTGCCCATCTTCACTAAGCTGCTGCTTCACCACATGTGCATGAATTTGGAGACCTTCCTCCACTGCTTGAACTAATCTGCAGGCCTTGAACAACATGGGATAGGTGAACTTGTTAGGCCTGGAATTCATATCCACCATCTTACAATAACATGAAATAGCTTGCAGTGCCTCATAGTTCTCCACACACCCTTTGATCATAATGTTCCAAACAAACACATTTGGCCTCCACACATTATCAAACACCTTCAAAGCAAACCCAAAGTCGTTGAAGTGAGGACTTGCATAGCATTTTAGTATGGTGCCTGCTACATAATGGTCTTGAAAGTGGCCTGACCTCAGGACAACACAATGGGCTTGCTTGAGGTTTTGTAGAGAAGTGGTGCATTTTGTGCTCAAGATGTCTAGGATTGTTTTCTGGGAGAGCTTGAAGGTAGGTTTGGTTTCTGGTGAGGCTTCCTTTGGTTTGATGTGATGAGGAAGGTTTGTGGTGGTGGTGGTGGTTGTGTTCATGTTTGCTCTGCTCTATCCGGTCTAGGCTAAGGTGCAGATTACGTATCACTGAAGATAAAGCGATAATGTCATTGATAAGTCATGTCGTTTGTAGGTTTTGAACTGCACGACATGCTTATCCTCAATTTGTTCTTTAGCTAATTCTTTTAATTTGTTTTTTGGTCAAGTGTTTGGTTCTCTGAAAAGATGGAAAATGTGGTCAAAACCACAGAAACAGAAATCATACAATTAGGGGAGAATGATTCTTTTCTTTTGGTCAGGCTTTAAATGGATAATTAAATTTGATAAACTCTATTAGGCAAGTAATCTAATCAGAAAGACAAAGGTCATCATAGTTATGACTCAATTCTCATTAACTCCGGTACCTACATGTAAGTTATAAAAAGATTTCATTTTTAAGCTGCGTGATAGATTTCGAACTCTAATTACTCATACTGATGTGTTTTTGCGAGAAGGTTGTAATCCCTCGAGACAAACCATACATTATACTTGAAAGAGACCTGAATGGTCTAAATAACCCCGATCGAATATGGAGATGCTGGCAAAGTTTTTTTTTTTTTTTTTTTTAGAAATCCTTCGTTTTAGTTGCAGGCAGATAATTTCACTGCACGTTATGTAACATTCAAGGTTAAGTATGAATGTATGATGCTTTGAGTTACTGTCACCTTCTTTAGCCTTAAGTAGTTAAATTTTACTTTTTACTAATAATTATTACTTTGATCCTGGTAGAAATACATATAATACTTCTTCTGGAAATGGATATCGAAGCGAGGAAAGTTACATGCGCACCGGGGCTGCCATTGCCGGGGACAAAGCAAGTTTCTGTCAGTGTGCCAGTGCGTAGTTTCATTAGCTTGCTAGACACGTTAAGTGATGCCAAAGGTTGTCACTATATTTATAATTCCCATGTTGCAGGTGCTATAGACTTCACTTGGGGCAATGGCCAGTCAATGAACGAGGTAACAATCCTTGTAGCTTTTTGTCCTATTCAGTTTCTAACATTACCTGAATCAATGATACATTCAGCTACATATGTGTTTTGTTTTGTTTGCCAGGACATATAGGAAAGATATATATTATACCCAAGAAGGAATTACCCTCGTGGAGTGTTGTTTGTGAGTAAGTTTCTCCTTTCATGTTTGAATTTTTGTTCAAGCAGTTCAATTCTGTTGTCTAATCCTTCCTTGTTTTCTGTTTTTCCGAATAGGGACTTAATCACATATTCAGAAGCAAAACTGCAGTGGACCTGGAGCAAAGATGTATCACCGTGTTAAGTGGGAGAAGCAGTTTTCTGATCAGGAACTGATGAATTTAACGAACACAACTAATTTCATAAACCAAGAGGGGTGGATCGATGAGCAACCGAATTAAGCCCTATATTCTTCTGTACTACAAGAAAAATTGCAACTGAAAGAAGGCAGATTATACTGCAAAAGATGTGCTTGAATGGATTAAACCTCCGAGGACAGATTCAAATGCCATTGCAGATGCCTTACCAGCAAAAATATTAGCCTAGAGGCTAGCACAGTCATTAGTTAAGAGGGGAACACGTTAACAAACTATACAGAAACTCCTACAACATCCATATGCAATAAAATTTCCATAGGCCCATAGGATATGTACAAGAATCCATCTCCCCATGGATACAAAAGCACCTTCCATATTTTTGAAAATTAGTCGCTCCCAAGTTATCTCCATGAGTTATCCCAGTACTCTGTTTGTACTATTGGGTCGACTGATGATTAATTTACCTCAATAGATTTTTCTGCATCACTTGGATCCAAAATCACATGGTAGTCACCATCCGGCGAAGCCTGCTTGTTCTCCAAATCAGCACTTTCCATGACATGGTTTTGTTCATCATCAACAGCCACTTTGTTAGCTAAGCTTTCCTTTTCCTTGATACTTTGCTCAAGGAAGGGCTGCAAGGAAAAGAGAGCAACTTTTATAGACATATGAGCACTCCGAGATTGAACATCAGTAGAAAAATTAGCAGCAATAATCAACCTTTTTCTGTTATTCTTGCTACTTAACATAGTCCGCTCCTTGATGATAAATTACTGATTGTCCTCAACGCATGGAGATCGTGAATACTAGTACTCAACACTCCCACTATGTGTGCTACAAGTTTGGTTTCAAACCCAACACACCTCTAGATTAATAGGTAGCATGTCATCATGCATGTAAATGGGGTACAACTTAAGTGACTAAATACACAAATTGATTAGGGACTGCTGTAACAACAGGGAAAGAAATTAATGTAGAGGGAATTGTACCTGTTTCTCAGCCTCAGATAGCTGATTCCATGCATCATTGGCCAGTTGTCGGAGATTCTGGCCTTTATTAGATTGAATTTTTTTTAATCTCCCACATTCTGTCTTGATAAAGATGTGGTAACCACTGCGTATCCCTTGTCGAGCACCTGGCTTCTTCATCCCTTTTTTCCTGGGTACAGCCAACTGTTTTTCAGCTGATGCTGAACCTCTTTTCCTCATCTCTTTTTTCTTCGGGTGCAGCTTGGGGGTCTGCTCCTGTGCTGCTTCGGGTACTGCTAGTTGGTTTTCTGCCGATGAGTGCATATCTTTTGTCCATATCTCTTCTTTCTCTGAGTGCAGCTGGGGGATATGCTTCTGTTCTGCTTCTGGTGCTGATTGTTTTTCTGCAGACGCCGAACCTACTCATTTGAAATACAAGGGGTTAACAATAAGCTCAGTAAGCTATAAAATCACCTAACATCGCACTTCGGTCTTTGTTCATTATAAAGAGAAACAATCAGCACTGTTAGCCTATATGCAATATCAGGTTAAATTATAACAGCTCAGTGTGCAATTGCAACATGACGACTAATCTACAAAGTAAAAGAAATGGCGACAATACCGTATATACCTGTCGACATTGATTGAGAACAGCTCTCCTTGAGCATCTTCTTCTCTCCAGGCCCATCTTCAACATTTGTTACCATTTGAGATGAATGATTGGTGCACTTCATTTCCATTCGGGGGCTATCCTCAATATCAATAGTGAGATCTGCAAATTTCAACCTCATAAGCTCTAAAATACACTCAACTTATTTCTTATGTGCAAGAAAGTAGATGCAAATCTAATTGAAACCAAAAACTTCTAAGCAGTTAACACCACACACTTAGCGTAGATTTTGCCAAACATATAAATGGTAGTATCCAGAAGGCTTGGCTAAGCTATCGGATTAGCTCCTATACCTGGTGTTGAAGCCACTTTCTCAGGTCCCCTATAAAAGTAAATCTGTTCATAATGAAACAGAAAGAGTGCATAAAGCTTTAGAAGAATATCTGGATAATTGAGATTCCTCCCATCCAATTTCAAAGAGGATGCAATCTCATCCCATCTCCTATCTTTGTTCACCTGGAAATGCAACAAGATATCAATCAAATTCCACGAGGCCAAGAACAACACAATTCAGTAGCAAACTTTTCAGGATATAAGATACTAAAATGACATGGTCACGAAGTCACTTTTCTTTTTCACTGAATAAATAGGTAAACATTAGCAAGTCATTAGAAAACCTGATTAAAGCCTCCCCTGAGAGTGACTTCCTTGTAAAAGAGATGCAGATTCAGTTTGGTTTGTCTGACATCAAAGCTGCCCATCAAAAGGAAGATATTGAGTAATTTTCACTCAGAAATAACCCAAATCAAAGATAAATTTCTAAATATTTGACCACCATTCCAATCCTATTAGCTGCCTATATGTATATCTTCCACATGCAAGAGTAAAAACCAGTCTAATAAAAGCCAAAATATTAATATGACAGGAATTATCGAAAGCTTTATGAAAACTAAAAGGTCCAAACACATCAACATCACTCATCATGCATTCCAATAAAACGTAATTTTGATTTGCATGTGATAAAAGTTTCCAACTTTTTCTCTTTCTTTCCCAAAAGTTTCTCACAGAACCAAACACAGCAGCAAAAACCCACATAATAGTCCTGTACTTTGAACACATTACAGAACATAAAATCCCTACTTTGAACACATTACAAAAATGGAAAACAGAATGCATAAAAGGAAGGTAGAAAATGAAGCCCAAAAGATTAAAACTTTAAGAGTGAATTAGGGACCTTACACAAGATTGTATCCAAGTGACTCATTCAACTTGCCTAGCCTTTCATAGAAACTCTCACTATCAGAGCTGTCAAACATGATTTTCCCCTGAAACCCAGAATTGGGCTCATTGGGATTGATCAGTTTGCCAGAGCATTGTGGTTTAGAGAACTCAGAGAAGCCGCTGATCTGGCTATCTCTGGTGTCCTCTCTCACATTCTTCATTGGCATACTGAAGAAAATGCTTAATTGGATATGGCTTTGCTGCTCACTCCAAATGATTCCACTGGCTTGATCTGAAGGCCAAACTCTATATGGGAAACTGCAATGTACTCTGCAGCCTTACACGTGTCTGCATTGGGGTAGATGAACTTAGGTTTACTGTGGACAGCTGTTTTCTAGCTCTTAGCCATGGAGTTCTTGGCATCTTGGAGCTCATTTGGTAAAAGACTAAATTATGGTGACCTGGTTAGTCCACTGAGTCATTATTAATTGCAAAGAAACAGAGAAGCTTAATAAATCCACCTATGTTACGTTGAGATCAAGGTCTACAAGTATTAATATTTCTCAGAATTTTATTTTGTACAACTACATGCATCTAAAATTATAATAATATACTTATCAACGATATCCCATATTTTTAACCAATTTTTTTTTTTTTTTAAGTCTTCAACGCTCGATATTTTTGTCATTGATTTTTTTTTTTTAGAATAAAAAATTCCATTAATAACCAAACAGATTACATAATATTATATCCATAGTTGCGGGACCGTCAACATGAGTGATTTCCATGAGTCAAAAAGGCTGAACCCTAACCAAATTTTACACTCATACCCTCGAGCTACAATGAGTAACCACCAAATATATACCGATACAACCCAGCCACCAACAATACGATGAACTGTTTCCACTCGTTCGGACACCGCGATCCAAAATCGCCAGACCACGTGTAAGGGTGATTCACCATCACGTTGATAACCAAAAAGCACCAACAAAAGTCCATACCACGACACACCCATGAACCCAAAACAAACTAACCCTCGCTCAATTGAGGAGGGACTTATTATACCTAAACAAAAACCAAAACGGAAAAAACCTAACCAAAAACCACCAAATATAATTAAATAACAAGCCTAGGCCCAGAGAGCTAATGCAGGCAAGCCCCACCTCGTTAACCCAGTCCAGGAAGGCACCTGTACCAACACGCCACCATACGCGCCACTCCGCCACCGATGTCGGACTTCGACCATCTGCGAGCCATCTCCGCCGTCGAACCATCGGCCAAGACTACCCACCCACTCCACAGCCCCAGCCCCACACAGCCTCACTCCGAATATCAGAACCAAACCGGACAGACCTCCGATCCCATCCGGTCCCAGCCAGCCTGTCCTTCCTCCTCCCATCTCCGATCTCCCACCTACCCATGGTAGCTTCGCCGTCAGTCCCACTGCAGCGTCATAGATCCAAACAACTTCGATCCCACCTAGCAGCCACCAACCCGATCCACGTTCAGCCGCCTCCTGCACATGAGCACGACGAGAAAAACAGCTTCCCAACCCCAACCACTGAGCATCAAGCATGCCAACGAACCAGACCACCCGTCCGGCTGCATGCACAGTGCACCGACTAGGCCAGTGGCCAGCGCCAGCGCCGAGGCACAGCCGGACAGGCAAGAAGGACCACGCGGCTCTCAAGGTTTTTTTCCTTTAGGGTTTCTTTGAGCACCAAGTTTTCAGCCACTCATCATTGATTAAGAGACTAAAATATACAAAATTAAATTACGTTATATTAATGCACATATGATGTCCAACTCAGTGTAACACAATAGCTAGTTTCTTATCAAAAAAAAGGATAAGAGGGCCTCTGGTTTTTGAGGAGCAACCTGGAAGAGCAAAACCTAGGCTTCGTGATGGCGGGGGGGGGGAGCGTCGTGGTTTCCAAACCAAACAAAGGCCAGTGAAGGGCGGCGTGGGCTTGGAGAGGCCATGGTCTCTTTTGCAACGGCGTTGGGATCTCGAACAAGATTTTCGAGGGCTCCGGTTGAGTCAAAGCTCAGCTGAGGGTGGTTTTGTGAACGTGCGTTGCTGGATCGGGCCGGAGCCAAGGTGTTGCTTTCGATGCCGTCAAGTTTAAGGACTACTGGGATCTGCATAGTTGTGGCAGCCTCCACTGACCAAGGCTGGGCTCAAGTCAGGGCTACTGGAGACGATGGCTCATGTGGCGTCGGGCTATGGGGTTGTACCGCTCTTCTTGGAGGCGACAGGAGGGCAGGCGATGACTGGGCCAGTGGCTTGAACTGGTATGCTGGAGATCAGTGCGGCGACGGGTCACGGGCAAGAAGGCGACCCGGAAAAATCACCGGAAGACCCTAGTTTTGAACTAGGGTTGACTGGGCTTGTTTCTAGGCCGCTGATGACTGGGCCTAGGGCACGACCTAGGCTGAAGGCAGGGACTGGGCCTATTTGGCTCAAATCTGAAAATGGGGGCTATATGCTGCTAACTCTCAAGAAGAGCTCGAGGAACAACCTGATGCCAAGGTGATCGGTTACAGAGGAGGCTGCATATGGTGCTGGTTCCAACCCTACGGGGAAGGGACTTGCGCTTTCTTAAGTCCTCAAAGCTTTTTTACATTCTGGACTCAAGTTTTTTGAAGTAGGGGTGATTTCTATAAGCTTTTCTAAGACGTTTCTAGTTGTTATTTGTACCACAATTGTGTGTTTGACAGATTAGACTAGAGGAATATTTTTCTTTAGAGAGCGAGATTATGCTTGCATAGATTAGGCTTGCTGTTCAGCGAGCGTCCCTTCAGACTTTAATGAGTTTAGTTGTGGCTTAGATAGGTTACGTGGATTATCTCAGGATTTCTTATGTAAGTTTTGTTAGACTCTGACCTGTTTTCATGACTTGATTACTAATGCCATCATTCATATTAAAAATATATATATATGATGTCCAACTCTTCTATTGTATGATTTTTTGATCAATCGGCAAATAAACCTTTCAAATTCGAACTCTGTAATTAGTAAAGCCAAACTGCTCCCCTGACGCACATACACGCGTTCACAATGCCTATGCTCTGGTTACGTTAACGACCCATATATGGAGGTTTACTAAAAGACATTAGCAGTATTGTGTATGAATACCACAATCATTGCACTTTGCACCAATGCAGCACCATTATTAGGCGAGAAAATTTAACGTGATTCATTCCCACTGTAGATTCCTCCCTTTCGGATAGATTTTGTATTTACATTATGCCTCTTTAAAAATTTCAAACCCTATTAATTATCATTGAAGATTTATTTCCAAATCAGACTAAACTAAATGCATTTCATCATCTTAATTACAGAGCACTGATGATGTCTTCTTATAAATAGTAAGGGTCTGTTAGCCATAATCTCCGTATCAAACTTGTGCATCCCGAGCCGCCAGTTTGAGGGGGGTGTTAGTGACATTAATTCCTTAACTTGCCTCAATCAATTAAGCCTGATCTCTTCCTCAAATCAAGCTCATTAACACTAATATCTTCTGGAAATGTCAGTTACTTATTAGCATTGATATTAGGCTAATCTTGTGGTTCTTGCTATAATATGCAGTTATTGTTAGGCATGTAATACTCTGCTATATATGTGTACACTTGTAAATCATTTATCAATGAAAATCATATTCAACAAGGTTCTCAGTATACTGCTAAGTTATTCTTCATATCTTGCAAAATGAAGTCTCTTATTCTTATTATTTCAGTGATATTGGCTCTTTTCTCTTTTCTGAATGGATTGAATGCATTCCGTCCACTAGACCAAGTTTCAACTACCATCGTAGTTGATCAGAATGGTAAAGGACAATTTACCACTGTTCAACAAGCCGTCGACTCTATACCACCAAATAACCCGTGGACTCTAATTCACCTCAACTCCGGTGTCTACAAGTAAGTAACATATATTTGTGTTTGGTTGTTTTTCTTTGTAAGCTGTATACTGTCAATTGGAACCCTATGTGCTAATATAACCATATTCAGTGAAAAAGTTGAGATCAAGAAGCCATATATTATTCTTGAAGGAGACCGCGATCAGCAAACTGTGATTCAATATGGAGATGGCGGAAATGTTGTTACCAGTCCAACATTTAAGTTGAATGCGGATAATTTTGTGGCACGATATATTGTATTCAAGGTTAAGTGTCAAACTCAAGTTTTATTATTTTAAGCACACAAATAAAATGAAAAATAAGAAGTTATTTTGACTTTCCACTTGTCATTATATTTCGTGTGTACAACTGCACTTCTTTTTTACTTATATTACATCTCTTAGAGCAACTCCAACAGCTTCCCTATAATTTTTGTATTATAGAGAAGCAAAAATCAAACCTTTAGCCTATTTTTTTTCTCCAATTCCAACAGATTCCCTAGTTTACAGTAATCTATAAAATCTCCATATTCTTCTTTAAAATTTTGGAGTTTGCTGTAAATATAGGGAATTTGGTTTTCTCTCTCCTCACTTTCTCTAAAATAGAGATAATTATAGGGAATCTGTTGGAGCAAAAGAGGCTTATTTTTCCCTAAAGTAGAGAAAAATCAAAATATAGGGAATCTGTTGGAGTTGCTCTTAGAATTAGAAATAACAAATTAATAAAATTGTTTCATAACAGAATACCTATGATAATCTTCCTTCTAAATTAGACGCCAGCGGGGTCAACACTACTTGGGCACCTGCAGCTGCAATTAACGGAGACAGAGCAAGTTTTTACCATTGCAGCTTCAGTAGCTTGCAGGACACATTGACTGATGCCAAAGGTCGTCATTACTTCTATGACTGCAAAATTTCCGGCGCCATAGACTTCATTTGGGGAAATGCACAATCAATTTACGAGGTTGAAAAACAAAATAAAACCATCATTGCGATCAATAGTTAGATATATTCACACAATCACATGTATTTACACTCGATCAAATTGTTTGCATGCAGAATTGCCAGATCAATTCATTGGCATCAAAAATAGCTCCACGGGTAGGTTTTATTACAGCACAGGCTCGTGAAAGTCCAGAGGAAAATACTGGTTTTGTATTCAAAAATTGTCATGTGACTGGATCTGGCCCTATGTATCTAGGAAGAGCTCATACAAACCACGCAAGAGTATTGTTTGCTGGGACAACAATGGACAATGTTATTAGGGCAGAAGGTTGGGACGGGGCACGGTTTAAGGGCTCCGAGTGAGTATTGGTTTCGTTATTTCTTTTGTCTAATCACAGTAGTGACAGTACTGTAGAATTTTCCAGAGTTGGACTATACTTGTTTGATGCTCTTCTAATTATTTGCTTTGTTATTTTTCTTTGCTCTTATTTCACAGGAATTTAATCTCCTTCTCGGAGGCCAATTGCAGGGGACCTGGAGCAAACATGTCGAAACGTGTAAAGTGGGAGAAGAAACTATCAGATCAAGAAGTAAATGATTTGACTAGTTTATCTTACATAAATCAAGATGGATGGATAGAGAAGCAACCTAGATAAGCCCTTATAATTTCAGGAGCAAAATAAAGTATGAGGTCGAAGGCAAACTAAGCTGTCACTTTATATGAATTGTTTATTTGATAAAAAAAAAAATTGAATGCATGATGTATTGAGGCTTTTTCCCATGGGAAAGGAATTTCTCACTAACTTTCATTTCTGCTGTTTGGAAACATTGGGAAAGCAACGGGAAAAAATATGATGGTTTCCATTTTAGTATTTGGTTTGTGTATGGACATGAAACTAAATTATACTAATATTCCAATATCCTCATTTATTAAAACACAAATCATAAACTTTCCAAATAAAATTATCAATAACAATTTTCAACAAGAATATAAATGTATTTTTATCATGTAATTAATACACATTTAATGTTGAGAAAGTGGGAGGAAAAATGAATCATTTGGAGGATGAGAGAAGAGGTTTCACTTTCCCTTGTGCACACCAAACATAGGAAATGAATACGTACATTTCCTTTCCCAAGTCCTCAATTCAATGAACCAAACGAGGCCTAACGTTAATCAATTTGTTTGATGTTTATGGTAGGTATGTGTCTTTTGGTTCGTTCCTCCTCATGAGGTATTTGGTTTTGGTTCATGTTCAATAGGTTTGTATAGTATTGGCTGAGTTGAAAGTTTATGCTCTGAGAAAACAGGCGAGAGAGGTCTAGGGTTGGAAAGACAGAGGCTGGTGTTGAGGCCTGTCCGGCGGCGCTCCTGCTTTGATGGCGACTTCCTGCGTCGTCGACGAGTGGTGGGTGTTGGCCGACGGGTTCCTGGGGCTCTAGGATTCTTCTTTTTCTCTGGGTTTAGGTGCTCTTGGCTGTGTATGCTTTTTCATCTATCTCAAGCAGCGGCGCAGACGTTGGTGAAGGGTGCTCGGCTATCGGCGACGAGAAGGCGTTTAGTGACCAGATAGTGGCGGCGGCAGGCCATGGATCGTATGGCACTGGTCTTTTCTCTGAGGCGTGTGGCTAGGTGGAGGATAGAGTGTTTGAAAGGGATTCTCGAATTGATGGGAGGCCGGATTGGTTTCAGATCAATTTGGGATGGATTTGCACAATGGGTCGGTAATGAGTTCAGCCAAGGAGGATGGTGGTGGCCTGAGATCCCAAGCTGGTTGTGGCAGAGTACTTGGCTTGGGTGTCTTCGGTGGGGTGTGCTCACTTGGCTGCACTCATGGTGGTTTGCCGGCGGTCTGTTGTCAACGGCGAGGAAGATGGAAGTGGTTCAACATAGCCTGGTTCTTTGTTTTATTAGGTTTTAGTTTTTTATTAGGGTTATAGTTTCAGGTTTTTGGTTAGGTCAAATAAAACGTCCCTACTCAATTGAGCTAGGGTTTGGAGGTTTTGGTCGTGGTGGGGAGCCATCTATATGGTGTTACTCTTGGGAACAATATGTTACAATTTCGATGTTGTTTGGTTATCAACAGAAAGGTGGATTTCCCTTGCACGTGGTCTAGCGATTTATGGACACGGTGTGGAAGAGGGTGGAGTGGTTCGTCTGGATGTTGGTGACGAGGTCGTATCGGGACACTCGGGATTGGTTATCGTTCTTTGTAGCTTGGGGTGATAGGCCTAAAAATTGGTTAGGGGTTGGACCTTTTTGGTTCATGGAAGTTACTATAAGTGACGGACCCATAACTAGGGATCTTGGTAGGAATATGTGTCGTGGTGTTGATACCACAACCGGTTATTCCAATGCTTTGTAATTTTTTTGGTTATTAATGGATTCTATTTCTTCTATAAAAAAAAATAGTATGGGTTTGGTTAATTCCTCCTTAACAAGTATTCGTGTTTTCATTTTCAAGGTTTTATGCTTTTGAACAGGCAACATGGCTGATGTTTTTTTTTTTTTTTTTTTCTCAATACTTGTAGACTTTTTTTTATGGCTGAAGAGTACTCTCACCTAGAGTATAGGAAGATAATTCAAATTCAAAAATGATACATTTAATGAAGATTTTCTTTAAATAACATTCTATTTTATCATAATGGCAAAATAATAAATTGAAAAATGTGAAAACATAATTAAGCACACACACCTATAAAGAAGGTTCAATTATGTGATTTTTTTTTATCAAATACAATTAGTCTATTGTGAGTCGAACTCATGACCTCCCACTAATTATAAAGAGGAGCAATTATGTGAATTGGGTGTAAGTTAAAAAAAGTATAGATGATTTTTTCTTAATTACAGGTTTTATTTTTTTGATTTATATCTTTCTCATAATTATTCTCTGAAATATAGATTGACCATCTACCAAGTCTTATATTGGCTCTCGTTTGTGTATCAACGTAATCTTCAGATTAATTAGTTACTAGATCTATTTGGAAATACACATCAACAGAACAGAGAACATAGAATCAAGGAGTAACCAGAGGAGAATCGAGCATAAGTCTCTCCTCGTCATCTTGAGTTTCTGCTAGAGGAGGAGAACATTAAGGATATAAGGGAATAATAAGGAAAGTGTACGTGCTCGTCATATTGAGTTTCTGCTGGAGAACATCAATTAAGGATTTAAGGGAATAATAAGGTAAATCGGGCATAAAAAATAGGGGTCTTAATCACTTACCCAATTTCAGCTTAAAATTTGTCTACTTACTCCACTAAGAATTTTTTTAACCCCATTTACCCAATCCAACAACTATTGACAGTTTTGCCCCCATTAATCAAATTGAAACTCAACTTCTCTCTCCTCTCATAATCTCTCTCTCTCTCTCTCTCTCTAGCCAAACGCCCAGATGCCGAGCGATGAGGTGCCGCAGGTCCAAGGTGCATCATGTTGCAGGCGGTTTGGGTCTAATTTCGTCCGGCGTGTAGGTTGTCGTTGAGGTCGCTGAGAATACCGGAGGTTGTCGCTGAGATCACCGGTGATCTGAGGAGGTCCCTTAATGCCGTCTAGTCCAGATGGCTAGAATCAATGGCTTGTTGCACCAAGGCAAAATCACCTCGACCATGCTTATCAACTATAATGGTTCTTGAAACAACTTGTGGAAGATCATATTTAAGTGGATAAGGGCGAGCATCCAATGCACCAAAGAAAAAGAAGAGGGCCAACGTTATTGATATAAACGACTGCATAATATTGCTACAAAACTTCAAGACAGGCTTATCCCTTGTGCTCATTATGTCACTTCAGTCTATTTTGGCAAGACAGGCTAATTCAATTAGTAGATGTGCAACAGCTATTCAGCTAGCGATAAGAAGTTTTGAATGTTGTTAATGGCAGAATCTGCTATGTAGATGTTGACTTGATTTCCTCTTTGTAGTAGGCTTCACATTAGCTTTGCGAGCTACGTACCACCTTGTTATATTTTATGGGAAATGATCATTTACCCAATTTTAGCTTAAAAATTGCCCATTTACCCAAACACTCTAAGAGATTATTTCCCTATTACCCAATTAAGTATTTTTTTAATTCTTTTTTATTTATTTTTGGGACAATTTTGCCCCCTCATTCTTTGTCACTTAGAGAGAGAAGTCGTAGGAGACCTTGCCAGACTTCGGTGACTAGTGGCCGGCCGCGGACTCGGGTGACAGAATCCGGCGACCGGTGACCAGAATCCCGAATTCGGCTACCGGACCGGTGACCGGATTCAGGCGTCTAATTTTATTACCCCCCAATAATACCCAGTAATCATATTATTGTCTCTCAATAATCATATTATTGCCCCCCAATAACAAGTTTATTGAGGATCAATAATTAGTGAAAAATGAAGATGTTTTTAATTCTGAATGTTTTAGTAGGTTTATCCAAATAAATAATCTTATTATTGCCCCCCATTAATCTTATTATTGTCTCCCAATAAAAACATTACTGTCCCCTAATAATATGATTATTGCCACCCAATAATGTGATTATTGCCCCAGTAGAAACATTATTGCCCCTCAATTAAGCATGCAAATACCAACAAAAAGCAAACCTCATTGATCCAAACACTAACACCGCTTCAATTTATTCCAAATTTATTCACAGACCATCCAATAAAATCTCATCACAATCCACTTCAAAAAACTCAGAAAAGCCAAAATCAAAAATCAACTCTTCTTCGTTTTCCTCACATCGCATTCTCTCAAACTCCCACTGAGAGAATGCATCATCCCACAGAGAGAATCCTTTCTCTCATCCATGATGCAATAGTTTTTCTTCTTTTTTTCCTTCCCCATTCTCGCAGCTCTTCCCATCGAAATCAGAAAAAAAAAAAACCATCTGAATTTTTCTCCGGCCACCCACACTTCCCCTGTGGGCACCCACACTCCTCCAGCCCGATTCTAACCAGACCGCCTTCGTCTTCTCCAGTCGCTCACCTGTAGCCCATATCCGACCGATCCCAGCCCTGACGCAGCAACACCCCTGCTTGCTCGTCCAGGCCTGCAGGTGCCCCACGCCAGCGCTCTCCACCGTCACAGCCACCATCTCTCGACGTCTCCAAACCATCGTTCCGGACTAGATGGCATCCAGGGACCTCTTCAGATCACCGGCGATCTCAGCGACAACCTCCGGTATTCCCAACAACCTCAGTAATGTATGTAATTGAATATCTTTTTTTAAATATATATAAAAATTATATTCTTTTAAATATGAGTGAAAGAAATTGAATTGAAATATATATATATATATATATATATATTTTAATATAAAAGAACATTTTACAGTGTGCAAATAAATTTAAAATGTCATTTTATGGCGCGGTCTTTAAGGGCCTGTTTTTGCACGCTGTAAAAAGTCATTTACGGCATATTTCGCATGCCGTGAATAACTGGTTTTCCTGCAGTGAGCCTAAGCAAAATTAATTGAAGACATGAGGTCTTATCTAGCAAGTCTTCTATTGCATTGTGTACGTATTTAGTGTGTTTTCTGTTCATCAATGAAGAACATGTACCTGCACACTGTGCTTAATTTATCGACTTATGGCATCTTGATACTATAAGGATTTCTTTTGGAAAGGATGTGCTTTTTGTTAGATACGATAATACTATTGATAATATAGATAATTTGGTGTTTTGTTTTGTATCAAGTTAAATCACCCTTGTTTATATACGTTGAGTTGTTACCTATTATGACGGTAAATCCTGTTCTTAATTTCCGGCTATAAAGCTTGATTAGAAATTTGTTTTTTTTTTTATCCATTTTCCTATCGAACTAGTTTTGCTTCTACTACTCGTATTTCTTTAAGTTGGGTAAATAAATATGGAGATAAAGAAAAGTCTTTCTCGTACCTAAATGTCCAATCATATAATCAATGTTATGAAGTTAGTATGGTAATTTGCTTTATCGATCGAGTGCATTTGTCTAGAAATCAAATTAACACTCACAATGCATTGAAAGTCAAAGCGACTCTATTGTTAGAATCAATGAGGAGAAAATAACAGAAAAATCTCAACTATCGGATGTTTTATACATGTCTTCTTTTATATTTTGTTCAGTAGATTATAATAATGTCTTTGTAATTTCTCATTTTTATTTTTAGAACTCTATAATGATAATCCGTCTGTCTCTTGATGATCGTAATTCCAATAACTAACAATGTCAAGTTCTGTTGATTAATTAAATGTGGTCTTTTGTGTATTCAGAACTTGACATTGATTACCAATAGTTAAGATTTTTAGCTATGACCAATCTTTCAACTAAGTTTCTGTGGTGTAGTGGTTATCACGTTTGCTTTACACGCAAAAGGTCTCCGGTTCGATCCCGGGCAGGAACATTTGTTTTTAATTTTTGGTCTTCCTCAATGAATGACTCTTTTTTGAACGGTAACTTGCATAGTAAATTAATTTCTTGATTAATTCATTCATCCAGAGTAAGGACTAGTAATGTAAGCAATTAATTTCACTGTGGTAATAAACATGGCCTTGCTGGTAAAATGTTGCACACAAAGGCATGACTAAAACATTCACTATATATACATGATGATTGAGGAAGTCTTTGGAATACCGTGATCAATCTAAAAAGATTTACACACACACACACTCACGTGATGATTAAAATGTTCACATTGACTGTTGATGATTTCATGCATAAACAGTTGATATTGTTGTAAAATTATTTTCTCATAATATCAGATTTTCTTGAACCCTTTTCTTCTATATAAATGAAGAACTCCAACATCTTCTCACACATACTTGCAATTGTGTGAATTATATGGTTTATGGTAATGTCATCAAGTGTTTATTTACAAATACTATACACGGCACCAAAATGAAAATCAGAAACAGTAATAACTTATAAGTGTGAAGGCCGTATGGGTGGCTCATGCTTCTTATTTCATGTGGTTCATGATCATAGCCCTTAAAATTTAGACTGAGGTGAAAAGCTAAAGGGTAACATTAAAAACCAAATACTTGTGTCAAGTTTCTTTTTCATCAAAAATTATTGTTCATATAAAATTCGGTTTTCAGAGTTTCTATAATATGGAAGAAATTTTATTTAAAAAATGTAAGTCTTGAAAATTTTAATTTGCTGAGTATCTAACATAGTTATTTCTTTTGAACTTGAAATACGAGAATGATTTTATCAATGACGCAAGTTACCAATGCATCAGCTATCAAAATATACTCGAGACTCGAGAGATTTACTAGGTACATTTAACTACACTTTGCATATATCATGACTCATGAGCAGAATAATTAACATCCGACAACAAGTAAAAAAAAGTTAACTAAATATTTTTTTTGAAAAGCCTAAACTCCAAGGCGCTGCATGCGCTCCTACTTTGGTCTAGTTTTCAATCGAGGTCCTCTCGTCCGACGGCTCTTTGCTTCGGTGGCGCTTACCTCATCGTCGCTGTGAGGCTGCCGGATGGGCGATGATGGTCTAGGGGTGCACTGTGGTTCATGGATCTGCAGTGGCTCGAAGTTTTCGTCTGATCGGTCTTGCTTGGGTCGAAGCTTCTATGTGGCTGGGGAAGTCGTGGGATGCAGCCGGTGCTTTAGGGGAACAAGGGATCTTTTCTTTTAGATCAGGTCTGGTGTCGTTCGGGTTATTTGTTGTCCTCACGGTGGTGGTGCTGTGGTGTAGTGGCGGTCCTTGATTTGGGCGGCGATGGAACGGTGCAGGTACGGCGGTGGCTAGCTTGCAGCGTGAGGCATCCTCAACATTGGAAGACAGAGGCGCAACAGGGCTGGGTCAGCTTGGGCCTAGGGGTCTGCTCTTCTTTGGGCCATTAGTTAGCTGTTTTTTATTTTTCTAGTTCCATTTAGGCCTTTTTTGAGGCAGTCTAGTGGATTTATTTTCTACCTAGCCTTGTATTTGGTCTTGGTCTTTGTCATTTTAATTCTCAGTGTCTCTAGTTGTACACTAATTGAGGTCTCTAGGCGACTAGATTTACTAGTTTATGAGTTAGGTTGGCAAGATCGGGCCTTCTAGCACCTCCGGCATAGTATCAAAGGGGGATCCCGCTATGTCTACGATGTATTCAATGTCAAATGAGTGACTTAGTTTTTACGTACTACTGTGGGTACTAACACATCTTCTTGTCTGTCTAAATGACAGCGGAAGGGTATGTAAGGGTCATTCTGACTTTTCATCAATATATTGGCTTTGCATTCTTTCAAAAAAAAAAAGAGACTCATGAGCAGAGTATTGTACAAATGTGCACCATACACACTTAAATCCATTACTGATGCAAATTTGGTAGCAAATCATATAGTTGAAATGGAGAATGGAGTTGGTTGGTACCCAATTGGCAAAACCAGTCATCCATTCCTGTGGACTAATCTTCTTTGGAAGAGTCATATTTCCTTCTCCATAATCCAAGTCCAAATACTTCATCTCCCTAAATCCCCCAAAAAAATTTCAAAAAATTTCAAAAAAAAAAAAAAAAATCCCGAAATTGTACGCGTGTCAACAAGACCACGTCACCAATCCATGTCCCACACAACTCCGGCGCATTTCCTGGCCACACGATCAAACACAAATATAACATCCTCTTTGAACTGTCCGCTTAGCGGCGGAGTCAGGAAACACAGAGACTTGGATAAGGCCATGAAACCAAAGCTTAAACCCACAGAAACAACACCTTGATTTCTCAACACCCTCCTAAAAAAAACCCAACTTTGAGATTGAGTCCTAGTTGTTCATGGAGATTGAGAGCCACCCATTTGGTATTGGTTGCAATTCTGTAAGGCAAACTCAGAACTTAAAAAAACTTCTGATTTATCTCCACCAAATCCCTCTCTTTAGAAATTAAACCAAAAAAGATTAGATCTTTTTAAGTTTTTTCATAGATTTTAAGAGGTACCCTTTGTGTTTGAGCTGAAGTGAGCAAAAGGGTAGAGCTTAGTTTTGGAGTCTGCATGAGTGAGCAAGAGCACAGTTGGTGTTTCAAGTTTCGGAGGTTGAAGCAAAAAAAGCAATGGCTTTGGCTTTTGGTTCAACGGTTACTCTCTCTCAGTATTGTCTCAATTTCAATTCCTCTAGATTTCACCATCGGATTGCTTCTCGCCAATGGTTGAATTTGAACCATGTTTCTGTTGGTTCTCATAGGTAAGCACAAGTTTTGGAATTTGGGTTGTTCAGGCTTTATTGGTGCTTAACTAAGTGTAGTGCTAGTGCTCTAATTTGACTTTAATGCATTCAAAGTTTTAATATTTGATAAAAATGTGTTGTGTGACTTCTGTGCTCTGTTTGGTTACTGAAATGTGAAGAACAACGGGATGTACATTGTGGAGAATTTGCAATTTGTTTTATGCTATAGTACTTGTAAAGCAATTACTATTTGAATCAACTTGGTGTGCGTGTATATGATAACCACTGCTTTAGCTGCTTAGATTGAGTAAAAGAGGACACTAGAAAATCAAAGTTTTTTCGTTATATCTGGGGAGATCAATTAAAGACTTGAAACTTAAAAATTTCTTGTCTTGATAAAGATCCTTGGATTCATCAGTAAATAGTTAGAGGAAAGTAAATGATAAGAAATCTAACAAAACCATAGATCATCACTTGATATATATAGGAATGTGACTTTTTCTTGGGAACAGATTTATTAATGCAAGGTGTTCAATGACCAACACTGATGTACACTTCAACCATGTGGCTACTGAAAATGAGACGCAAGATGAATCATCAGACATAGGGATTGAGTGTTCGGTCCCAGTTGTTCATCTCACACCTGATATCCTTGAGACTGAATCTTTGAGTTTATTAACTGAAGACACTTATGTGGATAGTCTATTGATAACACTGCCTGTAAGTTTCACATTTGCTTTTCTCTTTTCATTAGCTTTCTTAACAATTGATTAATGTTATGTCCTTCGTGGACTTATCATGCCATTGTTTTCATTTAGGTTTTGTCAAAAGAGGAGCAGCACACCCTTGCAGCTACTCCGGCCCATCCAATGGGATTATATGGTAAGATTCTTCCACACCAAATATAGATTAGAGCATTGTGATTTGTCTAATTTAAGCTGTCTTGTATGCACCATTCGAATAAAACAGTTAATGTCAATGATTATAGTATAAATCCTTGAGATGTTTCTGACCTGAATTTTTCAGCTTTATATGCTAGTTGTCTAGCTGGAAATGTGGTGGAACAATTTTGGAATTTCGCTTGGCCCTCTGCTATTGCATTAATATATCCAAGCCTTTTGCCAGTGGCCCTCATTGGTTTTGTTAGTAAGGTTGCTATTTGCATTAATAAAGTTTAAAGGACCTAAAGAGTTAAGGGTTGGAAAATACTCTTTCTGACTTTGCTCAATTTTGATTTTGAACAGCTTGCAATAATTGCTGGAGGTCCTATAGTGGGTACACTTATGGATCATTTCCCCAGAGTGCCTGCGTATAACTGTCTGAATATTATCCAGGTACTACTTACCTTACCTTGTAAAGCAGATGTATGTTGAACGATTCTCCTAAAGTTTTGTAATCTTACCCTTACTATCTTAGGCAGCTGCTCAGTTATTATCTGCAACAATGATAATTCGTGCTCATTCAGTTCCCCCTTCTGCATCGTCCCTCCTTCTCCGTCCCTGGTTCATTGTACTTGTATTGAGTGGAGCTGTAGAGAGGCTATCTGGTGTAGCATTAGGAGTTGCTGCAGAGCGTGATTGGGTGGTGCAGGTACTGCATTTTCACCTTTCCTTGTTCCATTGAGATACAATATGAACATGCATGTACAAACTTTTGTCTTCCTATTCATCATGTTTTAAACGAGGATTCTCTGTAAACAGTTGGCAGGAGTGAACAGGCCTATTGCACTCGCAGAAGCAAATGCCATTCTTAGTCGAATTGACCTACTCTGTGAGGTATTTGCTATCCTTATCTTTTCCTTCAAATGTATTTCAGCGTTGTATTATATGTTCATTGAGTAATATCTGACCTTTCCTTGAAATTTTATATGGAAACCGTCCTAAAATTGAATTTGGCTTATTCTACATTAAATTCCAGGGGATGCATGTATCATGAGTTTTTGTGATTTTTGATATTTTTTGTGAATCTTGAGGTGACTTGTATGTTCATGTATATACAGATAGCTGGGGCATCACTATTTGGCATTCTTATCTCGAAGTATGACCCAGTAACATGCTTGAAGTTTGCCACAGGTTTAATGGTGTGGTCGTTGCCTTTTGCAGTAATGCTCTTGTCCTTACTTGTTTTGACTTTTCTGCTTCGTTAACTGTCTCTTTTCATATTAACTATAAATTTCCAATTCTCAGATTGTTCTCACGTGTTTAACCAACAAGCTTTCTAGCGGGGTTCTTGACCGCCCTAAATGTTCACAAACCTGTTGTAGGACATTTACTGAAGTACCTCTTCTTGATACCAACAATATAGGTAAACTTGAAAAAATATTTTAGTATAGGTTAATACAGTACATTTGATGGCTCTATTAAATAAATAAATAAAGTTTTTTTTTACTGTACTGACTGGTTTTTTTTTGGAATGTCAGTGGGTAAAGGTTTCGAAGCTATTAAACTTGGATGGAAGGAATACTTACAGCAGCCAGTTCTTCCTGCAAGCCTAGCCTATGTCCTGCTGTATTTTAATGTTGTACTAACTCCAGGCAGTTTGATGACAGCCTATCTAACACAGAGTGGTATTGTGATACTTTTTCTTCTTTTACCTTTAAAATCTCTGGAAAAGACCTTGACTTTAATAAAATTCAAACCCCATGAGGGAATGATACACCTCAGCCAAACTAGATCTGCTCAACATGCATTTTGCAGTAAGACAGAATGTAGTCATGTACATCGGAGGTGTTTCTAACAGCTACTAGTTACTGGCCATACTGATTATTGCATGCACTTTGTTGGGTGCACTTATTCCTTTTGGCTTATTAGGATTTAGGTCATTTGTTTGTTCAAAGGCACAATGATGAGAATCATGGGATATTATGTATGTTGGTGTGAATCCCATCTTCACTATTGATTTCTCTAATCTTATGCAGAGATAGTTATAGTTTCCATATGCCTTTGCTTCATAATATATATTTTTTGGATTCTCTAAAAACCCGATTATAATTCCAAGATATTGTGACATTAACAGGTCTAAATCCATCTATCATTGGCGGTTTCAGTGGACTATGTGCCTTTATGGGTGTCGCAGCAACATTTGTCTCGGCTAGCCTGGTCAGGCGACTTGGCATCTTAAAGGTCACCTCATCTTCTTTATTCTCTTACATTTTTTTGTCATTTGTATTCTGTCTAGTTCTGAACGAGTTTTTTTACCAGGCTGGAGCAGCTGGGTTGATAATTCAGGCTTCACTTCTCACCGTAGCTGTTGCTGTTTATTGTAGTAGATCTCCTTCCCAGCAAAGCCCCCTTCTTTTCTTCTTGTGCTTGATTGTAAGAATCACTTTTCTATGTCTTGTTTATAGTAAATAATCAATGAAGCTGGCACCTGTGATACAAAAGCTTAACAAAAGAACTTGATGGTGGCCTCTAATACTAGCCTCATCTTTAGTGGATTGGGATGGTAGTTGGGTATTAGCAGCTAAGAAAATATATTAATGATCTGATTGGGTAGTGGAACTTAAGAGCTATAACATTATGTTAGATTCGCAAATATGACTGTGACCTATGATCATGATTACTGATTCTTAGATGGCTGATTTCATTCAGTACTTTGATTTCAAATTAATATGAGATTTCGTATTTTACCTGCATCAGTTAATCAAATAGAACTAAATAGGATGTTAGAGAATGAGGGAGGAAATGTAGGCAAAAAGTGACCATGATATTCATTTGGATTCCCTGTATCACCCAGATTGTTTCAGGGGAGTTTTTTTGACAAAAAAGTGATTTAATGTAAATTGTCCTACTTTTGTATGCAGGTATTATCAAGGTTAGGACACATGTCATATGATGTTGTGGCAGCCCAGATTCTTCAAACTGGGATACCGCCATCCAAAGTAAATATCATCGGGACAACAGAAGTTGCTGTTGCTAGTCTGGCAGAGTCTGCAATGTTGGGAGTTGCAATTATTGCCAACGATGTTTCACATTTTGGATTTCTATCGATGTTGTCACTCCTATCAGTAGTTGCGGCAGCATGGATGTTCTGCCGGTGGTTGTTGAATCCAACAGATGAACAAAGAAGTCTTTTCTCATTTGATGCCCGCTGTTAATGTTGAGGTACGTTCTGTTGATTGTCTTTCGACTTCATTAGCGCTAGCCTAATAAATGCCCTCAATTTTTTCTAATCATCTTATATTGTCTGCAGTTATCTGTGGTGGAAAGAGAGTTTGGGGTTGATCAGAAACAGGATATAGTAATACTTCATATGGTGCCGGTAAGACGCCTTCGTATTGTTTGGATATAGATGATAGCTCTGATGGACCCTTCTTGTACATACATTTTGTAAATCATTTATTTATTCAAAATCTTTTTGTGTCGGTAAAAAGCTTTGTGTATGTGCTGAATAATTTCTTTTTCTGGGTTGGAAAAAGAATGAAAAGAAACAGTGGGACTGCCATAATGCATATTACATTCAAAAACAAGGAAATTCTTGATGAAATAATGAGGCGAAGTTGTGATCTGAAATAACTTGCGAACAGTCTCCAAAATCTCTGAGCTTGCATGAACTAAATTTTGAGTACAAAGGACTCCATGAGTCTCAAGTCTGACTTCTTGTCTTGGTGATCAAGCAAGACTCCACGTTTTAAGTTTCCTTTTCTCAGTGATCAACTAAGAAAATTTCCTCAACTTCTTTTCTTTTCTGTGTGATCAAGATTGATTTAGTTTTTCACCGCCAACAAGATAAATATGCAAAAATGAACTTCATGACCACCTGGTAGAACTGATCGAATAATTAATAGTACAGAAAATATTACCAAAAATCAAATAAGTTTCAAAGAGCTAGTAGCTTGTAAAACGGACTAAAACCTGAGGTTTTTAACAGTTGAAACGTTGGCACAACCCATACTGGAGGTAGTTCGGTCTTCTCCACTAAGGTCATAGCATCTCCAGAGAAAGGCTTTGAAATGCTCTTGGTCTTCATGTTATACACACCAAAATCATCATTGGAGATCGTTAAAAACCTGACGTCGTAATCTGTCAGATAATCATTTTCTTGATTGAAGTATATACAATCCGCCTGACTTCTTGAAGAACTTGAGGACAGAACAGATATTGTATACATATTGCCCACAAAGAGAGCCGCATCACCTAAACTTCTTCTCTCAACCCAATCACACTTGTCGAAACTCAGTTCGAATATTTTGAACTTTTGTGTGACGAATTTTCCACCTTCCCTTATCATATATGATATATCTTTGTACTAACATTAATTTTTTCTCATTTAAATCCACGATATATCTTTTGATGTATTCCGCTTCGCATGGTGCAAACTGTTCAATCAACTTCTTTACATATGAGGATTGAGCAGTAGTATCCAAACAGATAAGTTTATTCCAAGCACCAACAGCATAAAATTTATCTTCAGAGTAAAGAACTTCTTCAATCCCGAAATTGTTAACTGAAAATAAACTTTAAAGATCATACAATTGCATATTAGATAAACACAATACAAACATACAAAGCAAGAATAGCACATCGATCATGGTACGAGTGCATAAAGAAAATAATATGTGGATGTCTTGCAGGCTGAAGACCAATACCAGCTTGAGAGGAAAAGGAGGCCATTGCTGAAGAAACAAGAATTTCTGGAATAACAAGAGCTTCTGTGATTCTCTCAATAACTCGCAACTATCTATGGGGCTAGATTACCTGAATGCTCGTAACAAGAGAGGTCATAGGGACCTTGTTTATATATAGTGAAAAAATCAATTAGAGTCCTCCCCATAAGAGGCTAATGTATTCTATTCGAACTGCTACTATATGTCTATATGTTTATCTGATGATATTTACTTGGTTACCAAGTTGCTTGGACTTCTTCTTATGTTTGTGTGATTCTTATCACAAACACAATTATACAAAGACTAGGAATCATAGTTCATCTCGGATAACTCGTACTGCAAGTTATAACACGTCATATCCAAAGAGAATTGTACTCATGTTCAACTTTGTTCTTACAATCTCCCAATAAACAGGAGTCCATATAATGTCTTTACCAAGTCTAATGAAAGAGAGTCTACTTGCTCTGTGAGATATGATAGAATCTTCACATTGTTCAAGAGGCGGAAGAGGAATTGTTAAGTTTTGTTTCTCTTCGTTGCCTGTGAGTCTGTGACCCTTGAGAATGCATTCACCGAGGTCACTGATAAATCATATGTAAGAATCAAATGTGGACTTGTCACAAATTATCATAATGTATATGATGCATCCTAGTTTAACATGGATACAAACTGTAAATCAATACTAGTAACTTAATGAAGCAGTGTATCAATTCATTAAGGATAGTAATCCATTGCTTGGTCTATAAGAAAGGCTACAAGATTGTGATACATTAGGATTCTAATTAGGAGACTTGTCCCTTAAGAATTACCTTAATGGAAGGAATCTAAGGGTTAACTATTCTATATAAATAGATGAACTTGGTCCCTGTTACTACCACGTTTTGCATATTATTCTGTCCATTGAGAAGCAAGTTGGTAAGTAACAGAAGGCCATCTTCAAGTAATCATTGTTGTGCCGCTGCAGAGATGGAATCCATGCCAGTAATTGCTGAAGGTAGTCTTGATTCTTGTGTGATTGTTGTCGAGCTTGTATGCATGTAATTGTGAGCATGAATATGGTTTTACAATTGGTATCAGAGTATGGGCTCACAAATATGAATTAAGTATTGCTTGACATGAAAAACGTTTTAGGGTTTTGCAAAACAAACAAACAAATTTTTTTTTTTTGCTTTACGGGTTAACAGACCTTCAGCCTGTTAACCACTCTAGGCCCAGTCACAGGACGCGGACTATCCAAGCCCAAACCCGACCAAAACGTCAAGAACAAGTGATCGTTGTATCACAACTGTTAGTTTTGATCAAGATGAAGGTCTGAGATTGGATTCGGAAACGCGCGAGATGTTTTCATCTCGAGAAGGGATTCAAAACCCCAACTGCTGTGAATCAAGAAGCCAATAGAGTCGATTGCTGCATCTGGATATCGAATTCATACTTCTGCTGTGATTTTAGCAGCAAATTGGGGAAAAACCAAAATCAGGTTTTTTTGTGAAATTGATTTCGCTTCATAGCATAATTGTTAAGTTTTTGATTGTGCTAAAGAACCCTAGTTGCATTCCGGGCATTCTTTAGGTTAAAGTAGATGGTGACCGGATGAAATTTACAATTTCTTGATTGTTCTGTGGTTTCTTGGAATCGAAACAATTGTGTGTATATGTGTTTTGATATACATGATGAATTGGATGTTGTTTCCAACATGATATTGTATTTGTGGTCGAGTGACAATGTATAAAGAATCAAAATCTGCCAAAAGTTTTACACATTGTTGTTTTTAACAGATGCAAGAGCTTATTTTCTTACAAGGAAAATTTTATCTGGTTAGAATAGTTACAAGCTTGTGAGTTTTGTGTTTTTTCTGTTGGCATAAGTGAACATGGTGCATAAAGCATTCTTCATTGATGTTGGCAGAAAGTATGTGGTATAACAAAACTAAACTTGTGTCTTGTGTTTTAAGACTATGCTCTTATTTATCTTCCAAAGAAGTGGTAGAGTATGGTCTTAGAATGCAACACAGCAGTATGCATACTTCATGAAAATATATTTGGATACTTGGAAATTTTTCTTCTGTCTAAAGATGTGGATGAATCTCCTTGGATAACATATTTTGATTAAGCATGGCATATTGATAAAGAACTACAGGATATTAGGCTTCTGCTCAAAAGTGATGCGTAATATTGTTTTTTGTGTGGACTGACATGAATGCAAGTATGGATTGATTAAGTTTTCTGCATGATCTTGTATTGGATTGTTCTTGTTTTGGATGCTTAAAGCTTGATAAAACACAGAAAACTTAAAGTTATTTTCTTTACAAATTGAGAACTCACATGAATTTTGTTATGCTCCTTAGGTAACTCTTACATGAACTTGAACAGTGTCTTGATGCTAACTGGAACCAACTATAGAGCTTGGCTAGACTCTGTAGAAAACTACATGGGAATGCATGAAAACATAGACTATTGCTTTACTGAGGATAAGTCTGCAGAGTTGAATGAAAAGAGCACCAAGAAAGAAACTGATCTTTACAAGAGGTGACATAGATCCAATAGGATGGCTAAAAATCTTATCCGTACCTCTATGTCCAAGACTGTCAGGGGAAGTATAGAAGAGCCTGAGCTAGCATAAGATTTTCTGGAACTCATATGTGCTAAGTTTAAAGAAAGTGAAAAGGCAGAAGCAGCTAGGCTAACTAAGGAGTTTCATGATTTGAAGTACATGGGTTCAGGGGGAGTTAGAGAGCATATTATGAAGATGATCAATATAAATGGCAAACTCAGGGAACTCTTGATGGGGGTTAGGGATGAGCAGGTAGTGCATTATGCACTACAATATTCCCTACCTAATAGTTTTAATCATCTTAGAACCAGTTACAATTCTCAAAAGGGAAACTGGACTTTAGATGAACTTATATCCATCTGTGTGGATGAGGAAGCTAGGATCAAGGAAGAAAAGGAACCTGCTACAGCCATAAACCTCATTGAGAAGCCTAAAAATAAAAAGGCCCAGAATAACCTCAAGCCTACCAAAGCCATAACTAAGAGTTCAACAGCTGCAGTGGCCAAGGAAAACAGGTCATTTAGGTTCAAGTGCTACTTTTACAAAAGAGTAGGACACATGAAAAAGGACTGCACTGGCTATAAGAACTGGTTAGCCAAAAGGGGTAAGATTTTTTCTAATACAGCTTGTTTCTTTAGAAATTAATCTTATAAATGTTGAACCACAATCTTGGTGGCATATTACTAATTCTTTGCAGGGATTCATAAGGAGGAGAATCCTAAAAAGTGATGAAGTGAACCTGTGTGTGGGCAATGGCATGAGAGTGGCAGTCAAGGCTATTGGCACCTTAAAGCTCGATTTAGGATTAGGAAAATTTTTAGTTTTGGACAATGTACCTTCCATGAGAATGAATTGGTTTTAGTTTCTCTTTTAGTAAAATCTGGTTGTAGACTTCTTATTGATAGTAATGGAATTCTTATTTCTAAAAATTCTATTCAAATTGGTTCTGGTGTTATTATGAATGATTATTTACAGTTAAATTGTTTAATGGCTCAACAAGAAATTTTACTTGTTGAAGATAACACAAACAGTACTAGCACTTTAACATGTGTTAAAAGAACAAAACTAAATGAAAAGTCTGCTTTTTTATGGCATAGAAGGCTTGGCCATGTGTCTAAAAAGAGACTGAAAATTTTGGTGAAAAACAAAATCCTAAATGAACTCAATTTTTCTGATCTAACAGACTGTGTGGAATGCTTCAAGGGAAAAATAACCAATACAAAAAAGAAGACGGCATATAGAAGCCAAAATTTGCTAGAACTTATACACACTGATATATGTGGTCCATTTAGGCATCAAACTATCTATGGGAATGTGTATTTCATCACATTCATTGATGATTTTTCCAGATATAGTTATGTTTATCTAATTTCAGAAAAGGCACAAGCATTGAAAGCCTTTCAAATTTTTAAGTCTGAGGTAGAAAATCAATTAAAAAGGAAAATCAAAACAGTGAGATCTGATAGAGGTGGTGAGTTCTATGGCAAGTACACTGAATCCGGCCAACAAAAGGGTCAATTTGCCTTGTTTTTGCAAGATAATGGAATTAAAGCTCAATATACAACGCCCTATAATCCACAACATAATGGTGTTGCAGAGAGAAAGAATAGGACTCTTTTGAACATGGTTAGATGCATGATGTGTACAGCTCGTTTGCCAAGATTTCTGTGGGGTGAGGCTTTAAAAACTGCAAATTATATTTGCAACAGAACAGCTAGCAAAGCCATAGAAAAGACTGCTTTTGAGCTTTGGTGTGACAGGAAACCTAGTCTTCATCACTGCCATGTTTGGGGATGTCATGCAGAAGTTAGGATTTATAATCCAAGCTTGAATAAACTTGACCCTAAAACTGTTAGTTGCTATTTTATAGGTTATCCAGATAAATCTAAAGGCTATAAATTATATTCTGCTCATCATTCACCTAGAATTTTTGAAACACATCAAGTAAAGTTTCTAAGTGAAAAAGTTCACAATACAAATTTTGAGGATTTAACCTCAGATTTTGAGGAAATTGTGTCAGATGAGAATATAAGTGTAGCATTGCCTTGAGAACAAGAACCATTAGCAACAGAAACTGTTACAAAAAATCAAGATGCACAAGATCAAGTACCAGATCAGGAAATGCATCTTGATAATCATCAAGCTGAACCAGAAATTTTACCTGAACCAATCCCTGATGAAGAACCTCAAAATCCTCCAGTAGCTCAACCTAATCCTGAAAATCCTCAGCCTAGAATATCATAAAGAGCAAGAAAACCAACTTATGGGGAAGGGGAAGAGAGTGACTACATTGTTTATCTACAAGAAGCAGAAATTGAAATGGATTGTGCAGAGGACAATGATCCAACTACATTTGATCAGGCCATTGAAAGTAGTGAATCTCATCAAAGGCAGCTGGCAATGGAAGCATAAATTGATTCCATGAGCCTAAATGCAGTTTGGGAATTAGTTGAACCTGACCCCAAACAGAAGCCTATAGGTTGTAAATGGGTTTTCAAAACCAAAAGAGATGCAAATGGCAATGTAGAGAGATGCAAATGGCAATGTTAGTTGCCAAAGGTTTTACACAGAAGGAGGACATTGACTTTATTGAGACTTTTTCTCCAGTTTCTACAAAAGACTCATTTAGAATAATCATGGCTTTAGTGTCTCATTTGATATGGAGTTGCACCAAATGGATGTTAAAACAGCCTTCTTGAACGGTGAACTAGATGAAATGATTTATATGAGGCAGCCAGAAGGTTTTGTACAAGCTAGAAGTGAAAACTTAGTATGCAAGTTAAGAAAATCAATTTATGGCCTAAAATAAGCTTCTAGACAGTGGTACAAGAAATTTGATTATGTGATTTCTACTTTTGGATTTACAGAAAACCTTGTGGATGAGTGTGTTTACTTGAAGATAGTTGAGAAGAATTTTATTTTCCTAGTTCTCTATATGGATGATATACTTTTGGCTAGCAGTAACCTAAAATTGCTTAAAGATACCAAGAGCTTTCTGTCAAAGAATTTTGATATGAAAGACTTAGGAGAAGCATCCTATGTACTAGGCATTGAAATTAAAAGACATAGAGCACAGAGACTACTTGGTTTGTCAACAGAATTATGTTACCAAAATTTTAAAGAGATTTGGTATGGAGAAGTGTGCATCTGGAGAAGTTCCCATGTCCAAAGGAGATAAGATAACCAAGAAGCAAAGTCCCAAGAGTGATGTTGAGAAAGAAAATATGGAATCAAAGCCTTATGCCAGACTTGTAGGAAGTCTAATGTATGCTCTTGTCTTTTGCAGTAGGGATTTTATCAAGGTTTCAATCTAATCCAGGCCATGAGCATTGGGTAGCTGGACAGAAAGTGTTGAGATACCTGTAGAGAATCAAGAATTACATGCTAGTGTATAGGCAAGTGGAGGATATGAAACTTGTTGGATTTTCAGATTCTGATTTTCCGGGAAATTATCCAGACTCCAAGAAGTCAACTTGTGGATATGTGTTCATGCTTGCAGGAGGTGCTATTGCTTGGAAGACCATGAAACAAACACTTGTTTCAACTTCCACTATGCAAGCTGAATTTATTGCAGTATATGAGATTGTGTGTGAAAGACTTTGGATCAGGAATTTTTTGATGTAGACCAAAGTGTTAAGTCACATTGTGGCAGGCACACTTGTGATTTATTGTGATAATGAAGTAGCTGTTTTCTTTAGCAAGAACAGTAAAAGATCAAATAATTCTAAACACATTGTGTAGATACATCTACTAGCAAGCTAGTTTGTTATCTCACCAAGCATAAGTAACACCCTCTTTGGGGGTCCACAAGCCATGGTGGGACCCAATCACAACTTGCATCTTCTAGCCTGATGTCCAAGCTACGCCATAGTAGTCGAAAGAGGCCAATACCTCCCCGGGAAGCCACCTTCCCGACCTTGCCAAATTGCCTCCATAATGAACCTTTCTAGACTAGAATAGTGTTTTGCATCCCACATTGGAAAACAAGTGTAAGAGGGGAGACTTCCTTACTTATAAAAGGGACCTTCACCCACTTAGATCATCATCCCATTACACACTTTGTAGTCCCTTTGGGTCGCAAGGGCCAAACCCATATAATGCAACACTTCAAGTTTCCCGCTAAGGCGAGAAACAAACCACTATACATCTTGTCTTCTCTCTCTCTTAATCTCTCTCTATAAACATTAAATAGAGTCACCAATTCTAAACATTAACATTGGCGTCGTCTGTGGGAAGCCAACTCAAAGACTTCGTCACCTACCACGAACTTTGACCCGTAAGCGTCGAGTCAACGCTCGATCAACATCAAATTAAGGCTGGTCAACGCCCATAGGGCCCGGTCAACGCCTATCATGGATGGTCAAAGCCCATCGGGGCTTATCAACGTTTGGTCAACTCCCATAGGTCAACGTTGATAAGGTTGGTCAACTCCAACTTTAAAAAAAAAAAATCTGCCAATTTGCTCTGGACACCCGGAGGTCCACTTTGGACACTTTGGACACTTTAGCATTCTTCAGTCATCATCAGCGCCCCCGCTGAACTGTATTCTGCTAGCCCATGCATAATTCAAACTTCCGTTATGCACCGCTCTAAGGCCAGCCATGGAGCGCCTCCACCACTGCTGGTCAAAGGTCTACTCCAAGGCCAAAACTCCGCTCCGCCGACCGAAGCTCTGCTCCGCTACTGCTAGCACCCTCTTCCGTTTAGCAAAGATAGCCACCAATATTTACCAGCAAGCCTTCAAGGCAACCAAACTTCATTTTCGGTTTCGAACTTTAGGCTTCGAATTTCTATAGTGGATAAAGCATCCGCCAAAAGCCAAACTTCATCCCCTAAGCGGCATCAGTGGTAACCCAGCACCGCCAAGCACATTGAAGCACCATCACATCTTCTTGCTGCTCCACCAAGGGCCCCCGCTAGGCAGTAAGTGCCCACTGCCAAACTTGAACATCCGCTAGCAAGGATAGCCAGCGCCATCAGCGGCATCGCCGAACTTCAGGCAACAACAAGGATAGCTAGCGCCGTCAACGGCACCACTCCGTCAACACACAATCACGCCGCTATCAGTGTTCCTTCCCACGCTCGTCAGCTTCTCCGTTCGCTACACCGCTGGGCATGTTCCGCTGAACATACACCGTTGGCGGAACGAACTTCAATCTGCACTGGAGCTTTAATCTTCCCTGTGGAGATTCAATCTTTCGGTCACCCACAAACATACTATCAACACCCAAGCTTAGAGATGCAAATTCTCACTCTGTACACCCCGACCAGGGAGCGGCAAATTATCAGCACACCCATGTCCATATGGGCTACAAATCGATGAACACCACCGACGGCCACCCACACATTTTCACATAGTTCTACCACCGGTCACTTCTAGCTGAGCAAAGGCCGCCCACCTGCTTGATGACTCTTCATCGAGCACCTGCTCATCTCCAATCGTCATTCGTCGATTGCTCTACTTGAGACAAAACCAACAAGCTAAGTCTCTTGATTTATAGTTTATACTCATCTGATCCTTATCTATAGGAGCACCACTAGCTTACTTGGGAGGATAGGCACCACATATATCGATGCATCATATATAACAATTGTCTACAACATGTTCACTTTAAACATAAGCTGCTAGCCTAGCTCTACATGTCGCATTCTCCTTATTTCATGCTCTGCTATGCTCCAAATGGTGGCCACGTATCAATTACATGATACATTTGCCTCCTTACACATTCAAGTATCAATAACGCATCTGTTTGCGGACTTACTATGTCAATATACTGTTGTTGCACGTCCGTGACCAAGCATATATAACATGTGCTGTGCGTTGGAGATTGGTAGCTTATGATGCATCTCTATGCATACATATGTATATACACTATAACCTCACCATGTTAGTACACCATTAATGGATGTCTCTATGACAAATTCATATTCAATTGTACTCATGTTGGACATGTACATCGTTGGCGTGTCTATTGCTTATACATCTTTTTTCTTAATTAATGCATGGCTATCATGGACATGAGCATGCATAGGTCTACGTGCATGTATAGGACAATTGTTAAAGGATGATTACCTAAATATAGCCATTATGTCATGTACATATTTTGCTTCACAAACCATATGTGTACATATGGGCCACATGTTTTTCACTCTTGTACCCAAATAGTTATGTTGCATGTATTGTTGAAACCAACAATCAAAACTATGCATGTTTGGCCATATAATATGAAGACATGTTGGTGCTTGATTAAAAGCCCTTATCTCACAGATTATGTACATACTCTGCTTCAACTATCTGCTCCTACCTATACGTCTCTCGCGCATTAATGGCAATAGATTTTCATCTAAAACCACTGTAACTATTCTAGACCAGTGTTCATCTATGCAAAATGGTTAGGTATGCATAACTCTTTGTTTAGGATCCAGCGTCTAGTATATACATAGTGGCTTATTGAACATGCTTCTTTACACATTTCATTGCCAAATAGAAATGCATAGTAGAGCACATAATCGAATATATCATTTTGCCATCAACTACTACTTCACTTATATATTTAGCTTAATATCTTATCAAAGTATATATGCAAGATACTAGTGTTAATTTTACAAACTCATGTACTAATCACTTATTTTATTTCAAGGAGACATAATCACCGATCACCTCTCCAATTAGCAAAATCATCATCCTTCTACTAAGGAACTTTGCCGGAGCAATGGAGTGTCATGCTTGGACAACTCCAACATGATTTGGGTACTTATATCAATTCCAACTCCAACTTCAACTCACTCCAAATCGGCATAAGACAAGTAACTATATCTTCCTTTTTTATGCTCTTTCAATTTGAGCTAGTGCCATGCCAATGCCATGCTTTTATAACTCTTAAGCATGCCTACAAAAGCACAAAATGTTATTAGCAACTTTACTACAAGTACATGCTATACACATATGCCATGCTTCTATTTAATTGCAACTCAATTAAATAAATATGTGACGCTTGCTTAAACAAACTATGCCGTGCTTATTTGTTGTTCAAACAAATAATAAGATTTACATATACACTATATGTCAATATTTTGTCTAGCCTCTTGGCCACCATATTTTGTCAAACCCTCCCTGCGGGAAAGAGACCAAAACGGGTCTAAAGACTCCACGAGTCTATGGTCCACAAGCAACCGCCAAGCGGTAAGGCAACGCCTCATAATGATGATGACCGCTAAGCAGTATTACAGTCAAGCTTTTCTCCTCTGGGAAAGAGTAAAGGGACCCATTAACACAGCCCACGGCAGCCATTGATCTGGTGGTTAACCTCCGACGCTTGGGTATCAGATTAGGTTCGCTACCTAACGCCCACTGCCTCCGCGGCATCTCCGAGCTCCAACACTCACGCCTTCGCGGCACCCCTGAGCTCATCGCTCACGCCTTCGCGACACCCCCGAGCTCATCGCTCACGCCTTCGTGACACCCCCGAGCTCTACGCTCACAAACTCTAATGCTCACGCCTTTGCTGCAACCTCGAGCTTCCTCTCACGCCTTTGCGGCACTCCTGATCTTCCCACCCCCGAGCTTCCCTTCATGCCTTTGCGGTACCCCTGAGCTTCCGCTCACGCCTTCGCTGCAACCCTGAGATTCCTGCTCATGAGATTCCGCTCAAGCCTTCTTGGCAACCCCGAGCTTCCGCTCACGCCTTCGCGGCACCCCTAAGCTTCCCACTCACGAGCTTCCGATCACACCTTCGAAGCAACCCCGAGCTTCCATTCACGAGCTACCGCTCAAGCCTTCGCGGCACCCATGAGCTTCCCATTCATGAGCTTCCGCTCACGCCTTCGTGGAAACCCCGAGTTTCCTCTCACGCATTCGCGGCAACCCCAAGCTTCCGCTCACGCCTTCGCGACACCTCTGAACTTCCCGCTCACGAGCTTCCTCTCATGCCTTCGTGGCACCCCTGAGCTTCCTACTCACGAGCTCTTACGCTCAAGCCTTCCCGGCAACCCCGAGTTTTCTGCTCACGAGCTTCCGCTCATGCTTTCCAGGCAACCTCGAGCTTTCAGCTCATGCCTTCCCGGTAACCCCGAGCTTTCCGCTCATGCCTTCCTGGAACCCCCGAGCTTTCCGCTCATGCCTTCCCGACAACCCCGAGCTTTCCGCTCATGCCTTCCCGGCACCCCCGAGCTTTCCATTCACTCCTTCACGGCACCCCGATTTTTTCGCTCACGACTTCCCGGCACCCCCGAGCTTTCACTCTCTTACCTTTCGGCATTCCCAAGCTTTACACTCACATCCCCTCGACATAATACACATTAATGGAACATTTAATTCTTCTACCATTTGTCGCTTGCAACAAATCGAATTCTTTTCACGTTCCATTAATAAGAGCGACAACCAAACAAACACAAGCTTATTCGTATTCATCATTCACGAATACAAACGCTTGCTTTCACGGCGCTCATGCAACTTACACCTCATGAGCGTACCCTCGTCAAACTTGACCTCATTCATTTTCTTGCGCCAATCACGCATTGATCATATGCAATCTGTTTGCTCACACAACCATATGCGTTCTCAAGTCTATACGTCATAACCGATCATACTCGGCGTCATTCACATGTATACATCAACATGTATCATGCACCTCGTACATTCATATATGTCAACGCATATCAATGCAACTCACATTTGTTGCCCAATACAACAAGCATTCTACATATGTGTGCCTTTGTCTTTGTTATGCAGGTTAACGAGTCCCTTCTTGCTTACGGAGTTCGAGTACTTCTAATGGCTCGGCGCCTCCCGGACTTTACTTATGCTTGATGACATCATGTTTATAACTCCCCAACCAAGAAACTCTTCTTACTTGGGGACTTCGGGGACTTGTACGTAGATACATCTACTAGCAAGCTAGTTTGCTATCTCACCAAGCATAAGTAACACCCTCTTTGGGGGGCCACAAGCCATGGTGGGACCCAACCGCAACTTGCATCTTGTAGCTCGATGTCCAAGCTACACCACGGTAGTCGAAAGTGGCCAATACCTCGCTAGGAAGCCACCTTCCCGGCCTTGCCAAGTTGCCTCCATAATGAACCTTTCTAGACTAGAATAGTGTTTTGCATCCCACATTGAAAAACAAGTGTAAGAGGAGAGGCTTCCTTACTTATAAAAGGGACATTCACCCACTTAGATCATCATCCTATTACACACTTTGTAATTCTTTTGGGCCGCAAGGCCCAAACCCATATAGTGCAACACTTCAAGTGGACGTAGTTTCCCGCTAAGGCGGGAAACGAACCACTGTACATCTTGTCTTCTCTCTCTCTATAAACGTTAATTAGAGTCACCGATTTTAAACATTAACACAATGATTTAAAGTATTACAGTGTTAGAGAAAGGGTAAAGCATGGTGAGATAGCTGTTTTGAGTATTGACACAAATTCACAACTAGCAGATCCTTTCACCAAGGCATTGTCAGTGGCTGCATTCCAGAAACATACAGCAAGCATTGGAGTTTTGGCTAGCTTAGATGTTTAAATTCAAAGAGAGTTAGTCCAGTTGGAGCATTTTAAAATTCAGAAGTTTTTTGAGTTCTTGTGTTTTTAGTTGTGATCTTTTAGTTTTGTTTATCACAACTTATTTGTAATGACAGTTTAAAGTTATCAATGAAATTTTGAGGTATTTCCAAATATGGTTTTGCTGCAGCCTCATTGATTTATTTTGGAAATCATCATCTTGTTTTTGAATATCATACTTGCTATCAGATGGCTTAACTCATGTATAGCATGATGTTAAGGTTCAAGCAATAATTTTAAGCCATTAGTGTTCAGTAAATTTGCTTGAGTTTCTGGTTTAAGAAACATAAAGTAGGACCTGGTATATGTCTTCTTGTTGATACATATTAGCATATATCGTATCACTTCTGGATTGACATATGTAGATTGCAGGAGCTTGTGTTTGTGGTTTTGAAACTCTGCATTTTTGTTAAAATGAATAATGTTTCTTGATCTGCATAAGTAACTGTGATCTGACCGTGTTAGAATTGATTTATGATTCAAGTTTGTTATTTGGCGCACACTTTGGTACGTTAAATTAGTTTTGATATTATCTGGTGCAAATCATCAAGTATAATATGTGTCAGTCCAAGAGGGAGATTGTAAGAATCAAACGTGGACTTGTCACAAATTATCATAATGTATATGATGATTTGCTTGGTATCAATCCTATTTTAACATGGATACAAACTATAAATCAATACTAGTAACTTAATGAAGCAGTGTATCAATTCATTAAGGATAGTAATCCATTGGTTAGTCTATAAGAAAGGCTACAAGATTGTGATACATTAGGATTCTAATTAGGAGACTTGTCCCTTAAGAATTACCTTAATGGAAGGAATCTAAGGGTTAACTATCCTATATAAATAGATGAACTTGGTCCCTGTTACTACCACGTTTTGCATATTATTTTGTCCATTGAGAAGCAAGTTGGTAAGTAACAGAAGACCATCTTCAAGTAATCATTGTTGTGCAGCTGCAGAGATGGAATCCATGCCAGTAATTACTGAAGGTAAGTCTTGATTCTTGTGTGATTGTTGTCGAGGTTGTAACCATATTCCACAACTACTAACCATCCTTTGAAAGATCCACGAAAATGTTTCCTCGGCACGTTTATTTGCAAATCTAGAACTTTGTTATCCATAATGTTGTATACGTTCCATGTATCCTCTCTGTCACTAGCAATCAAAAGCATTGTGAGGTTGATGACGAGTTAGCATCCTGGCAAGGCTTTGATTATCCTTCGCAACCCGAAGCCATAAAGTACAAACAACGCTATTAGAAGCTACAAAATTATAGGCTTACCTGCTCCCATACTCTTCTTGGTTTAGAAGTCTTCAGTCTTCCTTGTTTTAAGGCTTCTCCTCACTCTAAAGTCTTCTGCAGTAAAGTCTTCTAGGTCCTAGTTTTATGGCTCATAGTTAGGAGTTATTAATGTTCAGTCTTCCGTTGGTCATTGGCTTGCTATGTCTTGCTCTTTATATAGCATGTATCTTGTACATGTTTTAGTGTGATCAATATACAAACACCAACATTCAAATTCAACAAACGTTGAATTGCAAAAAGTTTGACAGTATCTCTAATCTCTCTAAAATCAAATATAAAAGGTGGTCGGGCACAGTTGCCAAATCCGATTCCATAGTTCCAACCCTGGAACTCATATATTTAAATCCATAGAAGGTATGCTATCCTCTTCATATAGAATATGATTGTAATTTGTAAAAGCTAAAGCAAACTTGGTCTCTGACTCCAAGTGATTACCCTAGGTCAAAACTAGGGTTTTATTGTGTAAGTATATTAGGCTATTACAATTCAACACATGCTTTCCCAAGGCCACTAGGAAAGCAGAAGGTGCAGAGGATTGGGAGAATATTTCTCCTGCCTTTCCGGTGACTCAAGGCAATAAAGGAAGATTGCAGAATCGGATCACTAAGAGGAAATCAAGGAAATCATGCTCACTGATCTTGAGATAAAGGTGCCTTTTAATTCATATCATTTTGCATGATTCTAAATTGATATGCATATCAGTTAGATTGATTTGATATACTCATCTGCATTAAAAGGTTTTTCAACATGCATATCAGATAGAGATATTGATTGCATATTAAAAACAGTTTTAAAACCTTTCCATACTTATCTTATTGGGTGTTAAGAAGAGATTTGATTAAGGAGGAGTCTTGCTCCTCTATATAAGGTTTTCAAACTGATTTATGAGTGCAGAGTTTTTGGGTATCAAAAGTTGTTTCCTTGTGTTGCAAATGTTTACACAAATCATTTTATGAAAAACTCTCTTTGCATGTTATTTGTCTCGGTTCCTTCCATACTCTGTCACTTGTATATTTCATTATCAAGATCAGTGAGATGTTGAGAAGAGGAAGATTGGAAGATAGACTTATATTGATAGTGTGGTAATTAAGTAAGAAGTTAGATCAGTTATAAATCAAGTTAGCATTTGTGGCTAAGTGAAAGTGATTATTGTGAATAACACTATTTGTATACTGTAAACTCATTTGACCTATAGTGGATTGATTTTCTTGTGTAGGCTACGTTATAAGCCACGCAGTGAAGTTTCCTCAGTTGAGAGGTTTACATTGCGTTAGCAAATTGTTGTGTTATCTTTGTGGTGCATATTTGACTATCTAAGTAGTTATATTTACCATTTTGTTCTATATGATATTTACATATTGGGTTTTCAGCTCTTCTGTACGGCGTTATATTTATTTTTCTGTCCCATAAGCCTAAGAGTAACTGTGTTAGAGAGCCTGAGAAATCTTAGGTGCCCCAATTGCCTTTATGGGCAATCGGGTCGGGGTAATACAATAGTGTTGGATTGTTTGTGACTTGTGAGCAGCACGTACGTTTTTGTATGTTGATAGCTCTGACGGACACGTCTGGTACGTACTCAAAATCATTTTGTGCTAACAAGCTTTGCATATATGTTCTGAATCATATTCCTTTTCTGGGTTGTTTCATTTTTTAAACATGAAAAAGGAATGGAAAGAAATCAGTGAATCATATGAATGACGTGATCGGATAATGGGAACTTATGATCTACAACATTATGTACGTTAGATTCGAAGGCCCCAGCAGTAGGCTCGTTGATGATTCTTGACAAGATAATGAGGCAAAATGAGACTAGCTAGCTAGCTAGTGTTCTGATCTCAAATATCTTGCGTATCTTGAATCTCCTCCACAATTCGTGAGCTTGCATGAACTAAATTCTGAGACTCTCGAGTACATACCACTGTTCAATTGTCTTCTTTTCTTGGTGATGAAACAAGACTCAGTTTCCTAAGTTTCATTCCTCGGAGCTCGGTGATCAAGTTCTTAATGTCTCAACTTTTTTTCCTTTCTATGTGATCGAGTAAGAGAAAAGAACTGGGCTATTTTTAAGTACAGGCCTGATCCTCTGTGCATCTACAAAGTAGATCATTTTAAGTGCATAATAATTAGGCCCATGCATGCGCTCGAGGGAATATTTCTAGCAGACTAGCACAAACTAACTTACTAATAAAATTTTGCAACGATGGGACATAAAATCTTTAAAAAAAATTAAAAAAAACACTTACTTCAGCCATGCGAAAAAGTTTAATAATTGATCATATATTTAACAATTCAGAAAATATTACCAAATGTCAAATAACGTACAGAGTTACGGTTTCATAGAGCTACCTTGTAAAACCTTCACATGCGAAGCCTCTCACAATTGAAAAGTTGGCACAACCCAGATTGGAGGTTGTTTGGTCTTCAACACTAGGGTCATAGCATCTCCGGTGAAGAGCTTCCAAATGCTCTTGGTTTTCAGGTTACACACACCAAAATCATCATCAGATACAAAATTGAAAAGCTCGACATCGAAATCTGCCAAATATTCATTATCTTGGTAAAAGTATATTCAGTCCGGCCGGCTGATACCCTGAAAATTTTGACGTCGAGATACATATTGTATTTGTATCACCCAGAAAGAGAGCCTTATCACCCAAGGTTTCTTTGTCAACCCATTAACACTTATCAAAACTCAATTTGAATACTTTAAACTTTTTCGTCACCAGTCTGTGATCTTGCCGTACCTCATTGTATCATCAGTTCATCATTAATTCTTTCTCATCTGAATCCGCAAGATATCTCTTGATGTTTGCCACTTTCCACAATACAGATATAAGAGAATCCGCAAAATATCTCTTTTATTTATGAATTGGATGGAGTTGTAATATCAAAAGATATAAGTTTATTCCAAGTACCGACAGCATAATACTCATCTCTATCAGACTCTAGCATAAAGAACTTGTTCAATCAAGGAAATATTTGTCTCTTTCTCAAGTCTAATAAAAGCGAGTCTAGTTGGAATCTCATACATGACAATACAATCTTCTGCATCTGATATTGGATCTGCTGAAATAATAGCCTTCTTGACATAATCTTCAGACGAGCCAAAAGTTGGATGAAGCAATCAAGCAAAGGAGAAAGGCGAATGCTTGAATTTTGTTTTTCTTTCCTCAATATGACCTTAGAAAATACCAAGCTTACTGAATAATCTTTTTCCACGATTTCTAGCCATCATTTGAAAGGGAAAATTTTACAATGTGTTAACGTATGACATGCATACAATTGCCTTAGAAGTGGTAAAATGAGTCTTCAAAATAGTAATATTAGTCCTCAAAGTGGTAACATGAGTTCTTAAAGTGGTAAATTTTCTTAGTTACCACATGAGTCATCAAAATAATAATATTAGTCCTCAAAGTGGTAACATGAGTCCTTAAAGTAGTAAATTTTCTTAGTTTACCATATGAGTCCTGAAAATAATAATATTAGTCATCAAAGTGATAACATGAGTCCTTAGAGGGGTAAAAATAATTGATGTATGAGAAATGTTAACATATCATAACTTTACCCCTTTGAAAGACCCACGAAATCACGTAGTTGGTATACTGTTTTGCATATCAAGAACCTTGTTAACAAGGATGTTGTATACATTCCACGTATCCCTTCTATTAATACTAGCAATCAAGAGTATTGGTTATTGGAGGTTGACGGCAGGTTAACATCTTGGCAAGGCTTAGGCTATTCTTTGCAACATAAAGCCATGACGTACAAACAACACTGAATGGCAAAAAAATCTGTTAGCTCTAAAATCAAATACAAAAGTCTCCAGCAAATCTACCCAATCCGAATCCATAATTCTAACCCTAGACCTCATGCTTTTGAATCCAGAAGTCGTTTTGCTCCTAAAAGAACCTCTCCACCTATTTTATCCCTATTTCTTGTGTATATCATTAAAGAATAGGATCTTGGTCTCCATTGTGATTTAGGAAAGTGATCACCGTTAGGGTTAAGCTTTCTGGCCCATGCATGAGGAGTTTAAGATAGTTTAAAACAGTAACTGTAATTCTTTTAGTTGATGCCAAATGGGGTACCGAGTCCGAGAAAGTTTATGTGCCCGAGTCGTGTTCATGTGTAATCGGGTCGGTCTGAATACAATAGCATCTGCGGGCATTGGGTTTCGTTCTTGTGAGCAGCACGTACCCGTCACGCTTGACTCCCTATTCCAAGAAACATAGTATACTTATAAGTTTGTGCAATTAATATAAAGTTTTTATTTTATTTACTTTTTATCAAATACAACCGATTTCATCCGGTACCATTTGGGTATGTAGTACTAATATCATTTTTATAAAAGTCGGGAGTTCAAGTTTCATAAGATCGATTAATTATTATAATTTTGTTCAAGTAAATCTTAATTTGTGTTTGGTCCAAATTCCAGGTTACTTGCTCTAGTGGTAATAAGATTAAATTAGAAGGATCTAGATTTCTATTCAATGTACGATTACTTTCCTTGTATGATTGAGATTCTATGCATTGTAATCCTCTATATAAAGAGACCTCTATTATCAATGAGAATACACAGCAAATTCCTCTCAAATTCAGTTTCTCTACAACATGTTATCAGCACGAAGCCCTAACCTTGAAACCCTAAATTCGTAGCCTTCAAATCCCAGGAACCACCGCCGCCCACCTTTAAGTTTTCACCTCTAGGAGCCCATAACTGGCGGCGCTGCCCCCAGAACAGGCCGGAATCGACCTGAACCGGCCACATGAAGAGGCCTCCCAAGAAGAATCCGAGATCTCCTGCCTGGTTTGCCATCTTCCAGTCCACCTTGCACTGCCATCTTTTGTCAGTAGCTGAACCTCGTCCCCAGACTCCGGGAACAGGAAAAACCATCACCGGAACCGGCCTGGAAACAGCCGAACCGCCTGCCGGAATCCGCCATACCTTTAAACCGCCGTCTGCCTCTCCAGCCACTACCTTAAGCCCTGTGAAGCCCAGCCCAAAGTCAGACGAAGCCCTAAGCCCAGAAGCACAGAAGCGACTCGGCCCAAAGTCAGAAGCCCACTGACGTCAGCATCCAGTCATCCTGCCACGTCAGCATAAAAGTGCCGCGTCAGCAACCGGCCGCCACATCAGCACCTCTGGTCAACCCTCAAGTCAACGCCGGTCAACCTTTTTCCTGTGACTTTTCCTACCACTTTCCAGCGACTTTTCTAGCCATTTTCCGGCTACATTTTTCAGGCCAACTTTTCAGGTAAAGATTCCGACAATTTTTCAAGATAAACTTTTCTAAAAGTTCCCGCTTTTAAAGTTTTTATTACTTTTTTCTTCTTTTCTCGGGGACTTCCAACATCCCTTTCTTCTTCATAGGGGAGACCAAAAAGCTGAACTGTAGGGGTTCGTGCTCACTCCAAGCTTGGAGCTTATAGAGTCATCCAAACTTACAGTTTGTTGAGAAGAAAACGATCGACTACATACATCGTTATTTCAATCTAATCCAAAACTCCTCTTGGAATCAGATTTTCTTGGAAGCGACTACGCTCAGAAATTTTATAGTTTTTCGTGGTAGCCATTTTTCACTCCTAAACTAACCCTATTTTCTTGTTGTATTTCAGGATGAGTAACCTGAACAAGTTGAGCTTCGCTCTACTAGAGACAACAGGCGCAGGATACCACAAGTGGGTCCGTGATGTGCGCCAGCATCTTAAGACTGATGGGATCCTGAGTACGATCCAAGAGCCAAGTTAGGACATGCTTACTCCTCAATAAGCTGCTGCTTTTGAAGCAGATAGAGCTAAGAGAGAGGCGAATGAAGCTAAAGCCATCATTCTCATGACAAGGCACATGAATGACGCGCTCCAAAATGAGTACCTCAATTAGGAAGACCCAAGAAAACTATGTGTAGAACTCGAGCTGCGTTTTGGCAATGTCCGTGATTCCCTGCTTCCAGACTTAGAAGTGAGATGGCATAGCCTCCGCTTCTGTGATTTCAAGTCTGTACTTGACTACAATTCAGAAGCACTTCGAATCAAGTCTATAATGAAATTATGTGGACAGAAAATCACTGATACGATGTTGATCGAGAAGACTCTCTCCACCTTCCCCGTCTCTGCATTGATGATAGCCAAGAACTATCGGATTGATGTCAATGCTAGATGCATCACAAGATTTCATGAGTCAATTGGTGCCATGAACGTAGCTGAAAAGCACGACAACATACTTGTGAAGAACTATAACTCTAGACCCGTGGGAACCAAGTCAAATTCAGAGTCTAATTATAGTCACGCCTCAAAGGGAGAACGTAAGGAGAGAAACCCTAAGAGTAGGGATAATCCTGGACGTTCTGGTCCATATTCTCGCCCTAAAGAGGAAGGAAACCACCAAGATAGGCGTGCACGGAACCGTGGAGGTAAACGTGTGAAGAGAGAGAGAGAGGCCAAGCCTCCGGTTATGGTGGTGACGCCACCAAAGGCAATAACCGTCTTCATAGCGCTCCCAAAGCGCCTCGATTAAGGGAACCTGATGATGCGCTCTTGGGAAGCGCATAATTTAACCCTGAAATATCGTTAGTAGTATAAGCAAATAGGGATCGTTCTATTCCGGGGATTGAGGGTACACCTGTAATTGTGAAACAAATAAAGAAAAGTATTATTTACAAAAATAAAATAAAGAATATAAATATATACAATTGTATAAACAAATAAAGAATTAAAATAATAAAGTATTATTTACAAAAATAAAATAAAGAATAAATATATACAATTGAATAAACAAATAAAGAATTAAAATAATAAAGTATTATTTACAAAAATAAAGTAAAGAATAGAAATATATACAAGTAACAAAATAAAAAGGAAGGGGGGTTTAAGAATTATAGAATTGAAAATTAAGATAAAGAAAATATAAAAACACATGTACAAGAATGAAACATAAGAAACAAAGATTAAACCCAAGTTTATCATTGAATTCGAATTAACCCTACATTGTTCTTCCAAGTCATGTGAAAGGAGTTGATCATGTGAAACATTCGAAAGCAAACGATTTCCCATATTTTACTTTTCAATGCTAATTAATCTAAGCGAAAGCACCTAGATTAATCCTATTAAACATGCAATCAAACCCTAGAAAGCTAGTCAATCATGTCATGTTTAATGCATTACACATAGAGAAAGGCTATCAACTCAAGTGTACAACTTAGTATGAATAAGTTCACCTAATTGCAATCCTCTTCAATTGAATTCGATTTTTGTCCAAAACCTTTACTACTTTGATTTAAGTTTACACAAAACGAAAAGTCGATTTCATGTTCTTAAACCTAGCACCAATTACATGCAAATCCTATAAGTGTCGACCCAAATAAGATAAACATATAAAAGTTTTCTATCAAACAAATTCAATCGAACAATCACACATAAGCAACTTTGGAATCACAACATAAGAATCGAAATTCTTTATTCAATCATAAAATTTCAGAATATAAACCTTGTTCAAACATAAATGTTAACTAAAAACAATTCTCACGAAACTAAGCAAGATTACAAAGAAAGAGGTTGAATTACACCGTGAGATGGAGATGGGGATGAAGGATGAAACGTTATGGATTCTTGAATCTCGAAAGCAAGCTTCAAGGTGGAGGATGGATGATGATGCTCACGGCTCCTTCTTCTTCTTCTTCTCCCTTGCTTGAAACGTTGAATGCACTAGAGGATGAAGAGAAAAATGGAAAGGAAATGGAGAGACAAAGAAGATGAGATGGATGAAGGAATTGGTTTTGAGAGTGAGAGGAGAAGTGTATTTATAGCCCAAAAAATGATGAATGGAGGGTGGAGATGAACATAAATGAAGGGCTAGATATGTTAGACAAATTTGTAAAAAATATCTTCCCACATGTTTATCACTTGTTCAACTTGAATTGATTTTCCTCCTCAAGTTTTTCCACTTGGTTGCAACTTTGATTTTCCTCCTCAAGATTTTCCACTTCCTTGCAACTTTGATTTTCCTCCTCAAGATTTTCCACTTTGTTGCAACTTTGATTTTCCTCCTCAAGATTTTCCACTTGGTTGCAACTTTGATTTTCCTCCTCAAGATTTTCCACTTGCTTGGAGGTCCTAAAAAATAGAAACTAATAAGAAAAATAGAAACTTTCCTAAAATGAAAAATGGCAACTTACTAAAAATGATAAATAGAAACTACAAAAATATAAACTTTCTACAAATATGAACTTTCCCAATCAAAGAATGGAAACTTTCCTAAACAGGATTTTAATAAGGAAATAACGTAAGAAATGTAGGGAAATGCAGTTAAAACGTCGCATTAAAATGCTCCTATCACCTGACCATAAGGATGCTTGTCTCAGATGTGGACTACCTAAACATTGGGCAAGGGCGTGTAATGCATCCCAGAACGTTGCAAACGCATACAAGATGTATCGTGAAGCAAGGGAGACAAATTACATGAAACAAGAATATCAAGATGGCGATCTCGATCTAAGGGTGGAAGACTACAAGAATCAAGACCCAGAAACTGGCGATTTTGATTAAGACTTTTCATTTTCCAAGAGATGTAGGCAATTGCCATATTATTATAGTAAATGCCAATGGTACTAGTCTTTCTTCATAGAGGCTTACTCAATGTAAGTGTGATGTCTAGGAAGGTTTTTAGAGAAGTGGTACTTCAATGAGCTTTGCTCCACCGACATCGCTCTACTCACCTGGTCACTTTTGCATTAAAATTACCAAAAGGAGTTAGACGACTACCATTGTTTTGCATTAGCTAGTTTATTGGATTAAATTCTTTTTAGTTAAAGAAACGACGATGTAATTCTGTTTGTCTTATTAATAAAAGTTGAGTGCTTTCCTTTATGACTCCTTTTTAATTATGAGCATTTCTTGTATGAATGGATGAACTACAATGTCTTGCAGATAGTGCGACTACGCACACCATTCTACGACATAGGCAATTATTCTTAAAGATGTTGCCTACATATTCCTCTATGACTATGATGGCTGGGCCATCAGGTTTAGTTCAAGGACATGGAATGGCCCAATTCCTATTGCCAAATGGCACCTTGATTAAAGTCACTGAAGGTCTCTACGCTCTTAAGGCAAATCGAACCTTATTGAGTTTTAAAAATATAGGAGCCAACAGATTCCATGCGGAAAAGTATAATGAGAACGAAAAAGAGTTCCTTTGCATTACCTCTAATGATTGCGGACGAAAGCGCATCTTAGAGAACCTTATGTGTCAATCTAGTGGACTTTATGTCACTACAATTTGACCAATTGAATCCAATAATGTCATAAGAGAATATCTCTTAGATTCAGACACATATTGGATTTGGCATGACCAACTAGGGCATCCTGGTCGTGACATGATGCTCCATATACTAAAGACTTCACACGGACATCTATTCTTCAGAGTGAGAAGAAGCAAGAATCGAAAATTGATTTCTGGACTTAGCAAGACCGCAACAATTGCAGCTTCTGGCGCTGCAGCCGTCTTGGGGCTCCATAGGGCTGCCCAAGTCTCATGTGATGATGCCATCAATGGCACCAACCATGAGCATGACGCCATGATTGCCTCTCCAAGTGGCCATGATGCCTCACACACCAATTTCCATGGCTTTAATGCCATGATGGGAGATGTAGTCACACATTTTGCTTCTAATAGCGCTACAGACGCTCAGGCCTAACCAAAATCCTCATTGGTTGCTTCTAAGGCCCCTCGCTCATTTTGCAAAACCTGTTCATTTGGGAAATTAGGACCAAGACCTTCCTACGCAAAGGATCCCAAAATACTCATTCCGTTCTTACAGAGAATCTAAGGGGATATCTGTGGACCAATTCAACTATCATGCAAACCTTTTAAATACTTTATGGTGTTGGTTGATGCGACGACACGCTGGTCACATGTCGCACTGTTGTCCACTCAAAATGTTGCTTATGCTAAACTCCTTGCCCAAATTATCCGTCTACGGGCTCACTACCCTGATCATCCTATTAAGTCTATTCAACTTGGTAATGCTAGGGAGTTTATATAAAAAACGTTAGATGACTATTGCATGTCACTGGGGATTGATGTAGAGCATCTAGTTCCCCATGTTCATACCCAAAATGGTCTCCCAGAAGCTGCTATCAAACGACTACAAATGATAGCACGGACATTGGTCATGCGCACCAATCTCCCTGTTTCTGCTTGGGGATATGCAATATTACATGCAGCAACGCTAATTCGTCTACAACCCACTGCAACCCAATCTTACTCTGCGTTACAGCTAGTGACTGGGTACGAGCCTGATATCTCGCACTTATGTATTTTTGGGTGTGTCATTTATGTGTCTATTACGCCGCCACAGCGTACTAAGATGGGTCCACTACGAATGGGCATATACGTTGAATATGAATCTCCAACCATCGTCCTCTATCTTAAACCCTTGACATGCGATCTTTTTACCGCTAGATTTGCGAATTGTCACTTTGATGAGACAGTCTTCTAGTCGTTAGGGGGAGATAAGAACACATATGTTCAACAAGAACGACAGGAATTGTCGTGGTCTGTCCCCACTATGTCTCATCTTGATAAGTGCGAAGAATAATCGAGCTCCATAACGTAGCAGACACTCTGCCTGATGAGTTTTTTGATGTTGCCAAAGTGACCAGATCACACATACCTACTGCAAACGTGCCTGCAAAGATTGATGTCCCAAATAATGGACATAACGCCACTCCTGTGACACCAGGAGATGGAGCCATTGCCCAGAATGGCAATGATGTGGCGTCTATGGCCACATGTCCCGCAAGGAAGCGCAGTAGACCGATTGATTCGAAGGATACTCGCCCTAGAAAGAGAGCGAATAAGGCACAAACAAATCATTTGATCATCGATACTCAAAATCCGTCCCATGAGAATGTTCCGGATTATGGTTATGTCCAAAAGATATCATTGGGGGACGCATCAATGTCAGAACCTACCCTGAGAACGTGGGGATCTCTGTTAATTACACTAGTGTACATGGGATATGGGAAAAAAACTCCATCATCAATGATGATGTATTCGCGTATTCAGTGGCGCGTGAGATTATTAAGACCGATGACATCGAAGCATGCTCCGTTGATGAATGCCAACGTAGAGCTGACTGACCAAAATGGAAAGATGTGATCCAGGCAGAACTTGATTCTCTAGCGAAAAGAAAGGTATTTGGCAATGTTGTACCAATACCGCCCAACACCAAACCTGTTGGTCACAAATGGGTATTCGTTAGAAAGCGTAATGAGAAAAACGAGATTGTAAGGTAAAAAGCTCGCCTTGTGGCGCAAGGCTTCTCACAACTCTCTAGAATCAACTATGAGGATACCTATTCTCCCGTAATGGACGTCATAAAGTTCCGCTACCTTGTCAGTTTGGTAGTTTTCAAAAAACTGAACATGCAGCTTATGGATGTGGTTACTGCGTATCTATGTGGGGATCTAGATACGGAAATATACATGAAAGTTCCATATGGAATTCAACTACCCAAATCAAGTGGCTCCAAACCACAGAGCGCGTTTGCAATTATATTGAAACGCTCACTATATGGATTGAAATAATCCGGACGGATGTGGTATAACCGTCTAAGTGACTACTTAATTAGAAAGGGATATGTCAACAATGAACTATGCCCATGTGTGTTCATAAAAAGGACAAGTTCCCGATTTGCAATAATAGCAGTTTATGTCGATGACATGAACATAATTGGCACCCTTAAAGAGTTAAGGGAAACTGCTGAACACTTGAAATCCGAGTTTGAGATAAAAGATCTTGGGAAAACACAGTTTTGCCTCGGTTTAGAACTTGAGCACCGTAGAGATGGTATCCTGATTCATCAATCAGCTTATACCTAAAGGATGCTTAGGCGTTTCAACACTGACAAGATTAAGCCTTTAAGCACCCCAATGGTCGTCCGTAGTCTTGATCCAAATAAGGATCCATTCCGTCCAAAAGATGACGATGAAGAAGTGCTAGAGGCAGAAGTGCCCTATCTAAGTGCAATAGGCGCATTATTGTACTTAGCACAATGCACAAGACCGGATATCTCATTCGCTGTGAACTTGCTAGCTATATATAGCTCTGCGCCAACACGACGCCATTTGACTGGTGTTAAAGATATCTTTCGATACCTAAGTGGTACGATCGATATGGGCGTGTTCTATCCCTACAGGGAGAAGATGGATTCAGACCCATCTAGTGTTAGGGACGGCACATATGGTAGACTGCGTTCCCTCTCCCCATCCCAAAACAATATAAGTATTTTGGAAGGTTTTGTTGATGCTGGGTATCTCTCTGACCCACACAAAGGTCGCTCCCAAACTGGTTATGTTTTCACCATGGGAAAGACCGCGATATCTTGGAGGTCTACAAAGCAGACATTAGTCGCTACCTCTTCGAATCATGCAGAGATTATTGCTCTTCACAAAGCAGTTCGTGAATGTATATGGCTTAGGTCCATAGTTATGCATGTTCGAAGCAATTGTGCCACAGATGAGCCAACAAGCATTTATAAGGATAATGCTGCTTGCATTGAACAAATGAAGCAAGGTTACATCAAAGGCGACAACACCAAGCACATATCGCCTAAATTCTTCTACAATCAGCAACAACATAAACTCCTCAAGATCAAAGTGAACCAAGTTCGATCTGAGGACAATGTGGCAGACTTGTTTACAAAGTCATTGCCCAAATCCACGTTCGAGAAACATGTGGCAAGAATTGGCTTGCGGAAATTATCTGAACTCCCATGATCGTCGTCATCAAGGGGAGGCGTAGACATCAGGGGGAGATGTCTACATGTTTGTCTCGAATCTTGAAGGGTGTGTTATGCTCTTTTTCCCCTTCGACCGAGGTTATTTTTGTCCCACTAGGTTTTTGTTACTCGGCAAAGTTTTTAACGAGGCATCAAGAGAAGCACCGCGTTTGGGCAACACAAGGGGGAGTGTTCAGGTAAACCTTAATTTGTGTTTGGTCCAAACACTAGGTTACTTGCTCTAGTAGTAATATGATTAAATTAGAAGGATCTATATTCCTATTCAATGTACGATTACTTTCCTTATATGATTGAGATTTTATGCATTGTAATCCTCTATATAAAGAGGCCCATATTATCAATGAAAATACATAGCAAATTCCTCTCAAATTCAGTTTCTCTACAACAAATTTGTAATTGTTGTAATTTTCAATTATTGATGTATCAAAAAAACAATTATAACCAGTTTCAAAGATTGCACAGATTATCGAAATTTAGAGAAATAAGTCATTAAATTACTTCAATTTGATACGTAATCTCAAATTTTGAGTTATCTAAGCATTTGATTTTTGAAATTCCAAAGATATGAGTCACTAAATTACTTAAATTTGATGCGTTACCTCAAACTTTAAGTTATCTAACCATTTGATTTTCAAAATTTTAAATTTTTAATACTGTAAAAGACTATAATTATTTTAAGACGAAATTTCAAAACACTGTAAAACTCTTTGGATATAACAAACATTTCTAATTAAAAAAATGGAAATTATTCTATGTAACGACCGTGTAAATGACCCAACACTTATAAGATGATCTAAACCCTTAATATTTATAATTAATATTTTTATTAATAATCTAAGAGTATATTTAATATAATCTAACTATCCATTTGTGTCGGTATAAGTACATGTCGATGCACTGAATCATTTCTTTTAAAATAAAATATATATATATATGAAAAGAATAATGGGAAGGTTCATCAGTCCATGTGTGTGGTGGATCAGCTTTGTTTTGAGATGAAGCTAATTTAAAAAGGACCGCACTCTCGAAAAGATGGCTGTCTTTCACTCTTTCATTCCAATCTTTTCTTGTTCTTTTTAGTGTTTTTTGGTAAAAATAAAAAAAGGGGAAAATTAGGAACCAGGTTACAATGAGTCACGTGAACCAAGGCAGGGAAGGGACTACTACCGCCAAAATCAATTTCACGTCCCCGTGTTTGTCGCGTGTATTCTACGTCTCTTCCGCTGTGGATCTTTCTGTCAACTTTGGTACCAGTTCCTCCTTCTCGCGATATTTTGCTAAAACCCTAGCTCAATATCTCGTTTTCCCTATAAAATCAAAATCAATAATACACTAGCTGTTGTACAAATTTTCAAGTCATTTGCTGTTGTCGATCATTCACACTCTTGACTCTTGGAGAACCTACAAAACCATGGAGTTGATTCGTGAAAGCATTGTTCTGGAAGGACTTGTATGATGTTGGTGCATGTGGTTTGATCAGATGTGGACCAAAAAAATTTAATCAGAACTTGACATGTCACGAATTGTCATTGAAAAATAAGGTTATTATCTTCAAAAACGTAAATATAAGTGGTGTATGGTTGTCTTTTTGCTTATGTCAATAAGGTGTTAAGTCATCTAACTAGTGCAACTCTTGTATTTATTGTTCACTAATGAGTTTGGAACTTGGAATATATTACTAACGATAAGCTTGAGCAAACGAAGTCATTTGGACTTAAATAAAGGGTCACCTTTCAAAGAAATCTAAATAAAGAGAAAGTTACTTTGTTCAGACGCATTAAGAAAATAGTTAAATGGTGTAACATTGATAGTCATAGTATGCATAATTACTCTGTCGGTTATTTTCAAAGTTTGTAATATGTAATTAACTTGACGAAGTAAGTGAGTGGATTAGAATGATTTAGGCTGTTGGCAAAACAACCTAATAATTAACACTAATATGAGTTTAGTGGAAATCGCCATAATCAAAGGTAGCGAAACCTCAATTCAAATGTCATGTCTCGTCTGTTTGAGAAAAGAAAATCACCAATAACTCATTTTGTTGGGTGAGGAGAAACTGGGACTGGTAGGAGGTCAATTTTCAAGAAGACACTCAATCTTTTGAAGTAAAAACCAAAACCATCCCATTTCCCCAAAACTAAAAAGAATTTCCATACCACGAAGACCCACACTTTCCCCAAAGACCCTTGAGAAGCGACATTTCTAGATGGGCATTAATAACCCACCTTGAAAATTGTATACGGTGATTTGATTTAGTTTTGTGGAAGGGAGAGAACCAGAAGTGAGAATGCGAGAGAGAGAGAGAGAGAGAGATCCACTGCCATCAATCCCAATATCTTATCACACTGGAAAAAGGAGGGAAGAAACAGAGAAAACCCATGTGAGTTTTATACTAAAGCACAGGACCCTAAAACACAGCATGGAATGGAAAACCAAAGCTTTCTCCGCTGCTTTTCTCCATTGCCTATATGCTGTTTGATAATAAAATGCCTGAATTAACCCAAACCACCTCACCATCATTTCAACCACACCCACACTCCATCATTTTGTGCTGGACAAGTGTGTAAACTGAGTAGACACTTGTATAAACACAAAAATGTACCAAGAAACAAGTAGGTTAAACCTCTCACACTCTGTCCCTCCCTCTCTGGTAATTACTTCACAGTCAGATTTCCATGATTTTACACCACTAGGTTGATATTCTCCAAACCATACTTCAATCCACTACTGAATGTTATTTCTAATCGCTTCATAGATTAACCTAACCCATGAAAAGAAATCTACTTTCTTTTTTGTTTCAAGGTGTGTTGCTGATGTTTGTTGCCACAGTGATTTGGACTTGAAAGCGCCCATCTTTTCATGTCTATTGACACTGATGTATGATAGATCCCTTGGCCTATTAATGTCCTTTTGACCCTTTTTCTCTCTCTCCATCTCCCTCTTATTTTCACTCACATCCTTTGTCATAGAAAACACTGTGCTCCAGTTATATATACCTGCTAGAGTTGGTTCAGAGTTCTTAAGAGAGGAGAGAAATACAGAGAGATAATGGGGTCTTTGGGAGGTGAAGAAGCTACCAGGAAGAAGGCAATGTGGCTCTACCCAAAGCTTGTGGGATTCAATCCTTCTGAAAGATGGGGGCACTCTGCTTGTTATTTTCAAGGGAATATGTATGTTTTTGGGGTATGTGTAAATCTTGCTTCTTTCCCTTAACTTTAACCTGTATAAATTTCCCTTAAATTTTCATGGATTTATGAATATACATGAATTAGTTTGATTGTTTCCTCTGAAGTTCTCATGCTATAAACTTGTTTTTTGTGTCAAGTTTATGGTGGTAAAGCTAGTTCTTTTTTCTTTTTTTTGGGGATGCATGTGGAATGCTTACCTTACCCTGTTGTTTAGTGCAGCTCTGATTCTTTCTTGTTATATGCAATATGGTTTATACTTGGTTAATGCCAAACCAACTTTTCTTCAACTAGCTATTGTTCTTTCCTTTTATCTACCTTCTTTAATTTTGGTTTGAGAATGCTTTTTGAACTTTGACTACCTGTTGTTGTTTGTTTATGTTTCTCCAATTAGTAGGACAGTAAAATGTAGGTGATAGCACCTGCTTTCTTTAGTATCTTCTTTTATTTTCAAATATTCCATATTTCATATTCAAATTGGTTAATATGTTTTTGTTTTAATTATTTAATTTGAAAATTATCCTTGCATAAATTATTGATGGTTTAAGCTGTTTTCTTAATTCTGGGATGAAATTTCTTGTGTTAATGTGTTGAACTTTGGAAGTTATATTTTTGTCTTTTAAATATAGGGATGTTCTGGAGGTATGCATTACAGTGATGTTCTTGTGCTTAATTATGAAACGATGGCCTGGAACACTCTTGTAACAACTGGTAAAGGGCCTGGTCCTAGGGATAGCCACAGTACTGTTGTTCTGGGTAATAATATGATAGTTTTTGGGGGTACAAGTGGCTCCAAGAAGTGTAATGATCTTCACATTTTAAATCTGATGACGAAAGAATGGACTCGACCAGAATGTGGCGGAACTCCACCTTCGCCCCGAGAAAGTCATTCTGCCACGCTTGTGGATGATGAAGAATTAGTGGTTTTTGGGGGAAGTGGAGAAGGTCAAAGCTTGAATGATCTGCATGTTCTAGACCTCAAAACCATGAGATGGACTTCCCCTGAGGTGAAGGGTGATATTCCTGTTCCTAGAGACAGTCATAGTGCTATTGCAATAGGAAAGAAGATGCTTGTGTACGGTGGTGACCGTGGTGATAGGTATTATGGTGATGTTGATATGCTTGACATGGACACAATGACTTGGTCAAGGGTATGTTTTTTTTTTTTTTAAATTTCAATTTAGAATGATCTTAGTTTGTACATGTTCTGAATAATTTGAGTGAATTGAGGTTTATGTGATTGTTTTGGAACAGTTGGCTGTTCAAGGATCTTCACCCGGTGGCAGGGCTGGTCATGCAGCTGTGAGTATTGGCACAAAGGTAAGTAATACTACCACTTATGGTAAATAGGCATAAACATATAGGCGTTGCATGAAAGATTGAAAATGACTAATTTCATCTTATTCATACAGATCAAGATATGAGAATGCTCTCTTTTCTGAGCATTTTAAATGGACCACCATGTCAGATTTGGATGAGATTACTGTATTTAACAAAGAACAAAAAAAAAAAAACGATTAGTGTCACCCTGATTTAAATATCAAGTCTAGTTAGAGTTTCACATTCTGAGTGTTAAATCTCAAACGAGAAAGTCCTTGACCTCTGAAAAAAAAAAATGCAGGTCTATGTCATTGGAGGGGTTGGACACAAACGGTACTACAATGATGCATGGGTCCTGGACTCAAGTACTTGTTCATGGACCCAACTCGATGTATGTGGCCAACTGCCACAAGGGAGGTTCTCTCACACTGCTGTTGTTACCGACTCTGACATTGCTGTCTATGGAGGGTAATTAGCCATGGGTAGCCATGGTTTTGTTACATATTTACTTCCAAGTCCCTGTACCCTCATGAGTGCATATAGTTGAGTTCCATCTTAATGTGCTGGTATTAACCTGTAGGTGTGGGGAGGATGATCGTCCTCTCGATGAGTTGTTGGTGTTGCAGCTTGGAACAGAACTGCCAAATGAGTGTCACAATGTTCCTATGTGCAAAATTTTTGGAAGCCATTTAAACCAAGAGAGGAGAAGGTTCTCTAGGGGAGCTGAATTTAACACGGTACAGAACTTGTTATAACAATCCAGTTTCTTTATCCATCTTTATGTTCCTATTATAAATGGGAGTGTTTTTGTAAATTCTTGAGCAGAATGTGAAACCTATGCTTATGGGGAATCCTGTAGTAGTAAGACAGACATCCAAGAGATCAGAATCAGAAACAAAGCGAACCTCTTTAAAATCAGGTTTGTATTTGAATAAAAGTTCATTTTCTGCATCTGGGTATACATGAAGAAGTCATTGCTGATGATTTTATAGTATCATTGTAGATACTCAGCATCCAAAAAGGAGAAGAAGTACCACTTCGAAACCATGGGATGTTGAATCAGAACAAGAAGAGCATTCTCTATCTCTGTCCCAGCATTCATCATCATCTCACTCAGACCAAGAACAGCAACAGACCCCAACTCCCAAACTTGAAGATTCTGCCCCACCTTCTAAAGGTTTTCATATCTTTAAGCAATTAAATCAGAGTCCAAACATAAAGATCTTAGAAATTCCAGCCAAAGATCTCAGAATTTCCACGCAAAGAACTCCAGAGGAACTTAGCCACTTGTTAGGAGCACATCAAATGAAAGCGAGACGAGAACAGTATCTTCATGGTAGACCAAGCATGCACTTTCAAGCTGCAGGGCCTATGCAGAACCCGGTATGCATTTCTTTTTAGGTTTATCGTCTATTGCTAGTTTGTACTCTGCTATTTCCTATTTTTGAGCTTCATATTGGCCTTTTTTTTTCTTGTGTTTAGATTGGTGCTGAGGTCCATGGCAAAGTTGATGGAGCATTTGACTCCGGTTTCCTAATGACTGCAACTGTTAACGGAAATATATATAGAGGGGTCTTATTTGCACCGGTAAGCTTCAAATTTCTAACTATGTTGCAAAACTGGCACTGAATTCTTTAACGTAGAGGCAAAGAAATGTACTTAGCTTGCTCGCACAATTTTGACAAATCAGGGAGCTGGGATCGTCCCAAGAATGTCAATTCTTCCACAAAATTCTTCATCTTTAACAAGTCAAACTGGCAATCTGGGACCTGGAGTCATTGGAAGAGGGTCAATTGTTCCACAAAGTCAAATAGCCAATGCTGTGACACAACCCTTTGCAAACTCAAATCATGCAGAGCCATCCTCCTCAAAGCTAGCCGAGCAGCCAATGACGAATCCCCTACCAGGGTCTAGTCTAGGCCTCAGACAACCTCAGGTAGCTCGGCCATTTTCAGGAGTTAATGCTTCATCTTTAGTCAGAGAACCTAATCACCGAAATGATTTTCAAGGTCTGGTTCTAACACTTGGAGGATCAGGAAGTGGCTCTGGTGGTTTGTAGAGAGGGTAGCTTCTGATTGGTCAAATTTGTTAGATGTAAGTGCTACCAATTTATAGGCTTGTGGAGACCGGTAGATATATATTAGTTGGTCATTAGTTAATGTTCTGTATGAAGTGATGGTAAGCTGGTGTACTGTCTGCAGGCGATGGAAAATTATGAGTTTTTATCTGTTGTTTATCAGGATTTCTAAGCACATAAGATGAGCCGTTTGAGTAAGGCAATGGTTACTAACTACTAACCAAGGTTTCAAATATTTACAAAACAAGTTGAAATTTTCATAGTTTGACTTCATCCATATTTGAGCCATATTTTTTTTTATTTTTGTTGAATGAAGGGCCGGTGCAGTTTCCCTCAAGCCTTGATTAATAAAACTGTCGAATACAAGGGGGACATTGAATCTAAACCCCTTATTACAATAAGCAACTAGAGTATGTCTCAAAATAATATCAGGAATCTCTACACAATACTTGTATTCTAACAAGCATCAACTAGCAAAGAGCGCCCTACTGGTAGCTCCATTTGCTTTGAAATAGTAGTGACATAACGGAAAGATAACTCGATATGTAACACGAGTACAACATAGCATAATTACCAGCTTTAACACAGTTTTCCTACTATGTTGCCGCCAGATGATAAATCCGACGACACTTAGTTTCATCCTGTCACTAGGCGGTAGCGACCATTTCACAAAGCAACTAATACGCTGCCAACCTAGAGCATATAAGGCACATGGAGTGCATATCCTCGCACAAGGCCCTAGCAGTCTTACACAATAAGTGTAGACTCTTATTTCACGCTAAAGGTGCGACCAAAATAAACTAGAGTAAATAAAAAATAACATAACTAACTAAGGCCGGGCCCAAAAGAAGGACCCAAGCCCAAGCAACAATAGAGGGAACAAGAAACCCACAGACTACCAGCTGGGCTTGGCCCAACCCCACAATAGCCACTGTCGCCGGATCCTGCACAGAGCCGCCCCACCGCCAACGATCCGTCATCGCGCCTAGGAGACCTGTCATCCCAGATCGAAAACAAACCCTGCAAAAAAAACCATCTTCGTTGCACCATGGAGAAGTCGTGTGGAACCAAACCAACCCAGATCGGGATCAGATGATCCTAACCCGATCATATTTGAGCCATATTTAAATCAACAGTGATATGGGGATGAGCCTCTTAGTTTGATTAGGTTTCAAACTTATTTTTAAAATATCTTTAAAATCCTTATGAGTAAATATTTAACCGCTATTTGGTACTTTATGAATTGCCGGTGAAATTTAAATGTTTTAAAAACTTTGTTCTTGCACCATGTGTTGTTTGTACCAAGTGAATTATGTTTTCACTAATTAATAAGTTAATCAACTCTAATCGACTTCATTCATCTCATGAGAGCAAATTCACTCATTGGTTACTGGGTCAGACATTATTTTTTATTTATTTTTTAATATTTGTTTCCAACAGTTAGGTCATTAAGTCACCATGGCAGTTGGGTCACTCTCTTGGTCGATTTCATGACCTACAAACTAAATCAAAATAATCCAGGTCAGTTTCTAAAATGACCTAATGACCTAGAGAATGAAAACAAACATAAAAAAAATAGTGAATACTGTCTGACCCAGTAACTAATGGGTGACTGATTGTAGTAAGAATTGAACATGTAAACTCTCCAGTAAAATAAGTAAATAACCAAGACATCGCAGCTTACCGACTAGTAGTAAACATTGCACTCTCTTTGACACCCAACTTTTTACGAGTACGGTTTTGCATTTTGGGAATCTGGAGTGAATCAACACATACGAACGTGAAGGAAAAACAATTAGAAAGTTTAAAAAAAGATAAGATGTGATTAGATTAGATGAGTCCCGGTAAGGTGGAGTTGAATAAATCAATAAAAAGAGCACCCGCGCATCGCGCGCTACTGTCCTACGAAGGACACTGCTATAAATGGGTGTTGTCAAGCCGGAAAGAAAGATAGAAAAGCTCTCCCAGGGTCGCTGTCAGCCGTCTGGTCTGTCTGCCCAGTCACCTCCACCAGCCTCTAGCTGATTCGATTGATTGACATCAAGGTTGTCAGAAAGGCAGGCCATCTTGTCATCGGAGAGACTGGACTAGACCTCAGTCCCAGTCGTCTCTAGCTCACCTCACTCCGGAGTTTTGGGCCCCACCTTTCACCGTCAGACGTACTGGATGGCTTGCGTACGTACGTACGCGTCGACCAGATTTGAACCAGATGAGAACTGAGCAGGTGCTGTTTTAGTCTTCTTCTGACTGCAAACTCTATCTCTCTCTGACCTAGTTGGTCACCTGGGTATACAGAGTTCCATTTATTTTTCTATGGCCCCTGGGTATACACTGTTGCTTGTATTTTCATTTGTCAGTTTGTTGGGAAACTCGGTTTAAAAAATTACCGTCTTACTATCTAACGAGGAGAGGCTATGAGAGTTGGGTCATTGGGTGCAAATTAATTGATGCAATAGTGAAAAGGGAACGAGGACAGGCTATGATGAATTAGGGAAATGCATCGATCACTACCTACCATTGTCTTTTTGCTAGGGCAATGATCACGATATTAGTGTTTGAGAATTAGTTCCGTACTCGTGAAGCCACTAACCGGGAAGTTGGAGCCTTTAAACTTACGTAAGTAGTTTTTGTTCTAGTGTTAATTTTATTTTATTTTATTTATTTACAGATGAAGTCTCTTTTTTTATAAGAACATATGAAATCACTGTTAGCCTGTAAATAATGTAAGTCTCACTTTCTTAAGTAAAAAGTTTGCAATTAAGTTATCATAGTCGTCTATAAATTGTAATTTTTTCTCCGCTGTAGAAAGAAAAGCATATGACCTAAGTTGCTGGAGCTCTTCAAAAACCTTAGTTGCTGAAGCATATGACCTAATTTGCTCAACTAAGGCCCAGTTTGGGATTAATTTTGGACCTGCTATTGGAGTTGCTTTTGCTTTTGGGGTTTGTGAGGGCAAGTTTGTCTTTTGGATTTCCAGCAGCAATAGCCCTCTTGATAGAGCGAAGACTAGACCCAAAATCGATCGAATGCGTGACCTAGGAACAATTTTGTTGTGACTAGCTAGATGGTAACAGCAGCAATTAGAGGTAAATTCACATAGCAGAGCTTATAGGAGGATATGGTGTGGGAGCTAAATGTCTGGGAGTTTAGTAGAGAGAGAGAGAGTTCCAGCAATGTCATGATTTATGGGTTTTGGGTTAAGGTTGATTGGGATGAATTGATGGCTAGGGATTCAGAGATAGAGCTTGATCTCTTGCTTGATGTTTCTGGGTTGTTGTGGCTTGGTTTCCAACGGCAGTGAACCCACCTTTTATAGCGAAGGTAGGCGAAGAAGATCGGTGATAAGTACCAAGGGTTATGAGGGAGTATTCTCAATATTAGGAAGATGATTCCCAAGCTTTCAAGTTTTGTTTTCCCCATGGAACTAAATGGGTGAAAGCTTGTTCAGGCTATGAGGGTGAAGGTTGGTGGTGTAAGCATAGGGTGGTGAAGATCCCAGATTTTGTGCTGCTGTGATCTTTGAGGGATCCTAATCCCTTATTTCCTGCAATTATAAATTGTAATCACAAAGTTTGAGGGCTATTGGAAATTGAAATGGGATTGCTGGGTATATGAATCAAAAAGCCTCTCCATGGATTCTGGGTTTTTGCCAAAAAATAGTGAAGCATCAATCCCAGCAACAATTTTGGATAGAACGACATTCTGGTTTGGGAAGAAGATGGTTTCAACGGGCTTGGGCTAGAGGCACTGTTATGGGCTTTTGGTAAGGAGGTAATTCTAATGGGCTTTGAGTTTTGCTGGGCCTGTTTTCATCTCTCTACTAGCCCATGTTAAGATTTTGGTCCATCAAGCGTGAATTTTGGTTCCCAAGTCCAAAATTATCGATGGGCCTTATCGTAACAATGGGCCTCACTGGATCCGTTACCTTCCACACCACATCCCGCCGTATAAGCCCCAAACGTAGCTTGGGCCTATGTGTATTGTGTGGTGATTAAGCGTGTCGGCTGCTTTGAAGAGGCACGTTAGTTGTTTGAGAATTTGGGCTTATTGTATCTCTTGCTAACTAGAAGGCTTCCTTTTGGCATGAAATGGGCTTGTTTGAAGGCCTAACTAGGTTATGAGGTTGATGACTCACCTTCTTCACGTGTCACTTATTAAATTTGAACTCGTGGAAATTTGGGTGTCAACAGAGTTATGGCATGGTGTTTGGTAAATTGTCTAGAAGCTGCTTTTGGTCCAAATAGATTCTCACGGAAGCTAAAAGTGAGAAGCAACCCAGGCCTAGCTTTTGGATTCTGCTTATGTGGAAAACACTGAGTGAATAGTGTTTTTTAATGAAATTTATGAAATGACCAATTATGTCCTCATCCGTTTCTAACAATTACATTGAGACAATAGGGGTTACTTTTAGCATCTCCTTTCTCTCTTCCCAGCATCCTCTGCCGTCAACTTCTCTTCCCAGCTCGAGTGATCGCTCTGTGATCCGACATCTTCAAAGCGTACCATTTTTTTCTCTGTCACCGCCTCTCTGTCTCTGTCTCTCTCTGTCTTTGTCTCTGTCTTTGTCTCTCTCTCTCTCTCTCTCTCTCTCTCTCTCTCTCTCTCTCTCTCTCTCTCTCTCTCTCTCTCTCTCAAACTCAGCAGCAAATTGAGCCGAAAGTGGTGAATTGATTCAGCGAATCTACGGAGGACGCGACAGAGGCCGATAACGCATCCCGATTTCAGAACTCTCACGTAATTCTTACTTGTATCTCAGATCTTAACTCGCTCAGTTTCACGATCCACTGATATCTCTGCTCTGCTGTTCAAGTCGATATCCATATCCCATTTTAGCTTCTAATATTTTACCCAAGTTCAGGGAATGAGTATAAAAGGTTATTTGGTTTAGGGTCTTCAATAGCCAAACGAATTTGGAGTGAAAGTAAGATATAATTTTGCAAATTTAAACTAGTTAGAATTGCATTGGGTTGATGATGAGTGGCATCTGCTAATCGGTTTCATAACATGATGATATGTTATAGAACTTGTAATATGCTATAAAATGTGGTAACTGTTTATAAGACAGATGATGATTCACTACAAATTTCTTCGTTGCAAACCGAAAGATGTAGTTTGGTTCGGAGTTTCATTCCTGAATGAGAATCTTTGCTATGCTCTTGGTATTGATGGAAAAGAAATATGAAAATAAGTTTGAGTTCTGTGGTTTTCATTTCTCTCAAGAAAGTGGTTTGTTTTGATAGGTGATGTGGCAACTGTAAGGAATCTGAAAATCAAGACTGGGACTTGTAAACGCCTCGTTAAGGAGTTTGATTCTTATGAGAAAGAGGTATTGAGAGAGGCTGTGAAAACAACAGACATGAAGGGGAAAGGAGCTGATCTTTATGACCTCAAGCAACAGGTATGGTTAACATTGTTATCATGCAACCGACGGCAATATTAAGTTGGCATTGTATATAAATGTGTATCTTCTGCAATCTTTTGTGCGTGAAACTTTGTTGTCTTGCAATGCACAGAAGGCTACAGGCCCACAACATATACTCTTGAGGATTGAGGAATGTGGATATGGCTATTATTAGGTGCATTGTTGTTTGTGTGGAATTAAACTGCCTTGATTGCTTGATTCATTGCTGTTCTAATCGGTCAATATTTAAATGTACAATTACCTAGTAGATTGTATATTGTTGGAGCTAAAGTTCTTTGACTCAAATCCTTACTCTGATTGCAATATGAAAGTTTTGCTACTTATCTGTTCTTGATTTTCTTACAGGAAATGTGCTGGCTGAATCAAGGATGATGAAACCCGACTGGTGAAAGCGCTTGGAGGCCTCACTAGCTGAGTTAAAAGGAACTTTGGTATATGTATATAGGTCCTGATTATTCTTACTTGAAATTTCAGCTATCTTTCCCAGTTTGTTAAGCAATGCATTTATGTTCAGGCTATGTTGGAAGAAGAGTTGAACCAGAAGGAAGGCCCTAAAATGGAAGAAGCTCGGACAAATAATTTGTAGGATTGTATTGGCGCTATTGATGGTGTTCATGTTCAAGCTCGGACAATGCGTATGAAGAAGATGGTCCGGGAAGACAAGAAATTGAGATTTTAAGAAATACAATTGCACAAAGTCTAATGAATGCATATACTTAACATTTAGTTGCAAAGTTGTATTGACTTTAATACATTTTGTGTAATGTTTCCCGTTGACCATGGTGGGGGAATGTTTTGTGTAATATTCTCAACTCATTTGTACAATATTTAAGGGTTTAATGTAATCTTTTATTTGATCCAAGCAATATATAAGCAAACAAATTACAAAAAACTAAAATTGTTTATATAATTTGTAGAATTAATATACATATTGAGATAAAAATGATGAATTGATAATTTAAACTAGTGTACAAGGACAATACATGAGAAATTATTTAATTTGGTATAGTTACATAATCATAAAAGAAAGTTATGTATTTTAGTAGCATCTTTTATCATCTATGCCCATTTTGGTAATTATACCAAACCAAAACACTTTTTACTTACAATTTACCCAACACTCAGAAATTGCTTTTGGTTCAGACAGCACTTTTAAAAACAGTTTACCAAACACATCAGCTGCTTCTTCTCGCAGCAATATCAGAAGTGATTATTCTCACAGCACATCAATCCCAAACTGGGCCTAATTCTCTCCCTCAGCACCCCATTTTTCTCATTGAAATGGTTCAAGACATGTATGATTTCCTTGCCATGCCATCTTCTAAAAGGGAGTTTAACTACAACTCAGCATTTTTCAGTTTTGCCTGAGTTGAAGTTTTGGGTTCTCACTGACCATCCAAGCGAAAACTGCAGTTCAAGAATAAACATATGATTGGTTTCTGGCTTTCTGCGCAGAAGCCAACCATATGTTCAGGTTTAGAGAGCACATTGTCAGTGGCTACGCCAGTCCATAGACCATGAGAAAGGAAATCGGGTTGCTATCTCATCAAAGCGCATCATCATCTACCTTGGTTTCTTGCAAGCATCTCACTAGAGTTTCCTCTAATGCAGCTACTACTAGGCGCCTGACCCACTCAATGCCTAGTCCATTACAATCTTTGTTTACACACAAGGTCATCTCTCTGCTCATGGGCTAAGTCTATAGACCCAATTGACGGGAACTACCAACGACACCACATGGTCGAAACGACCTCTGAGGCTCTGATTTACTCATGACCTCTGCATCCTTGGTGTTCTTTTACAATGCTGCTTTTCAAAAGGGAAGTAGAATTTTCACTCCTCAAATTACAAACTGCACTATCTTTTCATTTCTTTAATATTTTTTATATTGTTTAAGAAAACTGAATTGTGAGAGAATTGAGTCGTGCTTTCATTGATAATAGGGGTATCTTTATATAGAGGATTACAAGGCATAGAATCAGAATTGTACAATGAAAGATAATTGTACAATTAATCGGATATCTATGAATATCTCCGAGAATATCTCTAATTCAAAACCCTATTACAACTAGGTCAAGTAACCTAAAATTTGGGCCAGACACATATTCTGGATTTACTTGAACACTACCCCTTATGTCGCCTAAATGTGGTGCTCCTTTTGTTACCTCATTAAAAACCTTGCTGAGTAACAAAAACTCTGTGGGACAAAAATAACCTCGGTCGAATGGGAAAAAGAGCACAATACACCCTTCACGGTTCCATACCATACATGCAGACATCTCCCCCTGATGTCTACCCTGTTGACTACGGTCATGGGAGTTCGGATAACTTCCACAAACGATGTTACTAACATGTTTCTTGAAAGTGGAATTTAGGCAATGACTTAGTGAGCAAGTCTGCCACACTGTCCTCAGAACGAACCTAGTTCACTGTGATATTGAGGAGAGTCTGTTGTTGCTGATTATCCTTGGTGTTGTTGCTCTTGATGTAGCCTTACTTCATTTGTTCAAAACAAGCAACATTATCCTAAATGCTTGTAGGCTCATCTGTGGTAGACTTCAAACCACAATTGTTCGAACATGCATAATTATGGATCCAATCCATATAAATTCACGAACCGCTTTGTGAAGATCAATAATGTTGGCTTTGGTCGAAGATATAGCGACTAGGGTCTGTTCTATAAACCTCCAAGATATTACGGTCTTACCCATGGTGAACACTTAACCATATTAAGAATAACCTTTGTGTGAGTAAGAGAGATACCCAACATCAGCAAAACCTTCCAAAACACTTATCATTTTGGGATGGAGATAGAGGACACAGACCAGTGTTGGTGGCGTTCCTAGTGTGTGATGGGTCCAAATTCCTCGTCTCTCTGCAGGGATAGAACAAGCCCATAATAATCGTACATCTCAAGTACCGAAAGATATATCTTACACCAATCCAATGGCGTCGCTTTGGCGCAAAGCTATATCTAGAAAACAAGTTCATTGCAAATGAGATGTCCAATCTTGCGCATTGAGCTAAGTACAATAATGCACCTATTGTACTTAAGCATGACATTTTTGCCTATAGCACGTCTTCGTCATCATCCTTTGGACGAAGAAGATTCTTTTCAGGATCAAGACTACAGACGATCATGGGGGTGCTTGAAGGCTTGACCTTGTCAAAATATCTAAGCATTTATCAACACAATGCTCAAGTTCCAAACCGAGACATAATCGTGTTCTCCCAAAATCCTTAATCTCAAACTCGGACTTCAAGTGTTGAGTGGTTTCCCTTAACTCTTTAAGGCTTCCAATGAAGATCATGTCCAACATGAACAGCGATAAAATCCGAAACTTGTTAGGAAAACGCATGGGCATATCTCTTCCCAATCAAGTAGTCACTAATAAACACGGAAATCTGAAAACAAACCAAATGCAGACACGTGTACAAAAATAATAATTTTATTAAGAATCTGGGTGCGGGTTACAATCTTTGGTATTCCTCTGATTCTATCTCCGACAATGAATTTCACTCAAGGGCTTGACGCTTGATCTTGAGTCGTACGATGGTCACGAGAGTTGATACGTGATGAACATTTGGCTTGAGGCTGGTGAGGAACCGGCTATTTGGTAGCTTGATTGTTTTTCATGAGCTTGGGAGACTTCAGAATTTTTGAGAGTGTTTTCTTATATATCTTTCTTTTGGCTGAAGTCGGTGAGGTGAAGAGACCGGCAATTTGGCAGCTTGATGGTTCTTCACGAGCTTGGGAGACTTCAGAAATTTTGAGAGTGTTTTCTTCTCTTTCTTTTGGCTGAAGTCGGTGAGGTGAAGAGATCGGCTATTTGGCAGCTTGATGGTTCTTCACGAGCTTGGGAGACTTCTGAGATTTGGAGAGGTTGCTTTCGTCTGCCTGCGTCCCTCCGTCTGTCATCGTCTCTCTCAACTTGGAAGACATTGATGACACAACATTAATCACATTCTTTAATTGTGTAATTAAATCAATCAGTTTTAATTGATTGATTTAATTACCTTTTATTTAAGGAATATGTCAATCAATTTCGATTTGATTTAATGCCCGATTTCAATAAGAATGAAACAATTTAATCTGATTGATATTTGAATTTATTACTTTATTTCAATCAGAATTAAACAATTTAATCTGATCAATATTTATATTTAATACTTGATTTCAATCAGAATCAAACAATTTAATGTGATCGATATTTGTATTTGATGCTTGATTTTTCCATCGAGATCAATCAGTTTAATACGATTGATCTGCTTTAAATGCTTAACTCGAGCAACAATCAATTAGTGATAAATTGATGCTTCCACAATTGATGCTTCCGCATCATTCAATCGATAGATCACTCGTATTTTGACATGCGTCATTCTCGAAGCTCACATAATTTTGGTGACGTATGAGCCACGTGTACCTTTTGTAGGACTCATGTGCCAACTAAGCCTGTTTAGTCAAAATTTCAAAGATTCATCGATTTATTTAATGAATTTTATTTTCATTGAATTTTTTGTGTCTTCAAATGCTTCCACTTCAAGGTGCGCCGTAAACATGTGGTTGTCACGTGCTAGAGGTGTGACTTGAAGTACCTTTTTATGGCACATTTCACGTGCTTTATAATCAGCTTACTTGGATGAATTAGCTAGCCAGCTTGATTTTTTACTTGTGCATTTGACATTGATAATTTTAACCGTTGCCTTGATGCCCTTTTTTTTTTGCAACAAGGACATGAAAACAGCCAAGCACATAGCAATCTAGATGCAGTAGTACACCAAACAATTCTACCTCACACGACAAATTGAGGATAGCATATGACCTAAGCACTTGAGTTCCTCCATTTCTCAGACTTGGTGGGAACTCAATCCAAGCAATTAGGCTTTGTGTTTTCGTTAACTATGAAAGGAAGAATTCAAACGTCCTAAATGCTTGGATTCCTTCATCTCTTTGATATGGAGAGAGTCCGCTTCAAGTAGTTAGGCTTTGCGTATTCGTTGATACGAAAGGAAGAACGCGATCGTCCTAAATGCTTGGATTCCTCCATCTCTTGGACATGGAGAGACTCTGCTTCAAGCAGTTAGACTTTAAGTATTTATCTACTGCAAAAGGAAATGGGAACATCTATAGATTGTGTAAAGTCATCTTCAAGGATCTCTGAGCATACTCGTCTTTCTATTTTGTCATGATTGAATTTAGAGAGACTTTCCAAGCAAACTCATCTTCTTGCTTTGGTATGACTGTAATCAGAATAACTTCTCAAGCAAACTTATCTTCTTGCTTTGGTATGACTGGACTCGGAGTAATTTTCCGAGCCGCCTACGTACCCCTTCCAAAGAATGAGAACAAGTTATCACGTAGTTCAAGGAGTTTTCCTTTCTTGATTTTTTTGTTTGTTGTTGTTGTTTTTTTTTTTTGTGTGCCATACACAATTTATGCTCTTGCAGGCTAGGAGCATTGTACTTATTGTGTGCTCTAAGGTAATTTAGGTAAGTAGAATGCCCCCAGCAAAGGCGTGGACAACATTGCTTCATGTTGTTCAAAGATGATGGTAGCGTGATTTGATTGAGCTACGTCATCTTCAATGTCTAAATATATTTTTCCCTGTTGTGCGAGCTTCATGATGAGGTCTTTCAACACAAAGCACTTCTCCACCGGGTGACCGATGACGCGGTGGTACTTGTAGTACTTTGGGTCATTGATGCGATGCATCTCTTTTGGACGTTTGCAGTCTGGCAATTTGATTATTTATTTTTTTTGAAGCAAATCTTCCAACATGACAACAACATCGGAATTTTAAAAAGGGTAACTTTTAGCTTCTAGCTCTCTAAGAGTGTGCCGCCTTGTTTGATCATGAGTCGGCTCCAACTTGTTTTGGTTATTTGACTTGATTCGTGCTGTGATCTTGACAAGAGTTGTGATAGCCAAAGCCTCCATGACACTTTTCTGATTACGTGGTTCAACGATTTCACCTTTTCTTCGACCATGACTAGCGATGCTAAGTTCCATGTTATGAGCTCGAGTGGCAAGTTCTACAAAGATGCGAGGCTTTATCCCTTGAAGGATGTACAGTAAGTCCCAATGCATGCCTTGAATATACATTTCTACTGTTGACAACTCTGAGAGTCGGTCCTTGCAATCGAGGCTTAATGCACGCCAACGGTTGATGAATTCTATGGCTGGCTCGTCATTCCGTTGTTTGGTGTTGGTGAGCTCTAACATGCTCACAATGCGACGTGTACTGAAGAAGTGATTCAAGAACTCTTTTTCCATTTGCTCCCAGCTGTCAATGGATTCATACTCTAATTCTGTAAACCATTCGAATGCTGTCCTTCGGAGTGAGTGAACGAATTGTTTCACAAGATAGTCGCCATCTGTGCCAGCCCTATTGCATGTCTCAATGAAATGCGCAATGTGTTGCTTGGGGTTACCTTTGCCATCAAATTGTTGAAACTTGGGAGGTTGGTACCCAGTTGGCATCCTTAAATTGTCGAGCCGCTTCATATAAGGTTTGGAGTATGTTGGTGTATCTTGAGAGGAACCACTATATTGAGCTCTGATTGCGTTGGCAATCATGTCTTGAAGTTGTTGAATTGACCATGAAGCTAGGATGGAATTTGATTCTTCTTTATGTTCAGAAAATGATCTGCCAGATGAGTCTTTCTTATGACCATGTGGACCTTTTTCTAAGTCATCGCCACGTTGAGTTTCTAACTTCTCCATGAGCGCAACAATTTCCACATCCTTCTCTTCAATAGTTTTTTGTAGCTTCTCAACTGCTTAAGCTAATTGGGCTATTTGGGTGGCCTGTTCTTCCACAGTGGTGACCCCTACTACCATGACTTGCATAGAGAAGAGGCGTCTTCCAAAATCTCTTCTTTTTGGTTATTAGGAGATGATTTAGGGCATAGGTGTGTATGCAGATCAACGCTGGCAGTGGAAGAAGGAGTTTGTTCTATTGAGTTGCTTAAGCATGTTGGACACCCTTGCTTTGTGATGTTTGCCCCCACTGTTGTGAAAGTGGTGATCTTCTTACATGACTTGGATGGATGAATTGTGAATCTCGTGAGTTGAGGCGACTTTTTCTGAACGATACAATTGTTAAGGTTTCTACTCATTTTTAGAATAGGTACCTTAATGGTCTTGTTTGTTGATTTAATTTGAATCATTTTTGAAGCCATTTTCTGAGGATGGCGACTTGGGATTGTCGGAGAAAGAGATGAGAGGTAGAGATGGTCCCACTGGGCGTGCCAAATTTGTAAACACGAGAATCTGAAAACAGACAGAATACAGACACGTGTACAAAACTAATAATTTTATTAAGAATTTTAGTGCGGGTTACACTCTTTGATAACCCTCTGATTCTATCTCCGACTATGAATTTCACTTAAGGGCTTGACGCTTGATCTTGAGTCGTACGATGGTCACGAGAGTTGACACGTGACGAACGTTTTGGCTTGAGGTTGATGAGGAACCGGCAATTTGGCAGCCTGATGGTTCTTCACGAGCTTGGGAGACTTCAGAAATTTTGAGAGTGTTTTCTTCTCTTTCTTTTGGCTGAAGTCGGTGAGGTGAAGAGACCGGCTATTTGGCAGCTTGATGGTTCTTCACGAGCTTGGGAGACTTCTGAGATTTGGAGAGGTTTCTTTCGTCTGCCTGCGTCCCTCCGTCTGTCGTCGTCTCTCTCAACTTGGAAGACATTGATGACACAACATTAATCACATTCCTTAATTGTGTAATTAAATCAATCAGTTTTAATTGATTGATTTAATTACCTTTTATTTAAGGAATATGTCAATCAATTTCTATATGATTTAATGCCCGATTTCAATAAGAATGAAACAATTTAATCTAATTGATATTTGAATTTATTACTTTATTTCAATCAGAATTAAACAATTTAATCTGATCGATATTTGTATTTAATACTTGATTTCAATCAGAATCAAACAATTTAATCTGATTGATATTTGTATTTGTTGCTTGATTTTCATCGAGATAAATCAGTTTAATACGATTGATCTGCTTTAAATGCTTAACTTGAGCAACAATCAATTAGCGATAAATTGACGCTTCCACAATTGATGCTTCCGCGTCATTCAAAGATAGATCACTTGTAATTTGACATGCGTCATCCTTGAAGCTCACATAATTTTGGTGACGTATGAGCCACGTGTACCTTTTGTAGGACCCATGTGTCAACTAAGCATTTTTAGTCAAAATTTCAAAGATTGACCGATTTATTTAATGAATTTTATTTTCATTAGATTTCTTGTGTCTACATACTTTAGTGAGCATTTCAACTTCATTAATTGCAAACGCACTCCATGGTCTAGAGTCATTTGACTTGGATAAATTAAGTTCACCATGAACCTTCATGTATATTCCGTATCTAGATCCCTATAGAGATACATAGTGATCACATTCGTAAGCTGCATTTTCAATTATTCGAAAACTACCAAACTGACAAGGTAGTGGAGTGCAATGACATTCATTACAATAGAATATGTCTCATCGTAGTCAATACTAAGGCGTTTTGTGAGAAGCCTTGCACCATAAGGTGAGATTACCATATCTTTTTCTCTTCACGCTTTCTAACGAAGACCCATTAGTCAATAGGTTTTATGTTAGGAGGTGTTGGCATCACTGGCTCGAAAACCTTCCTCTTCGTTAGAGAATCCAACTTAACCTGGATCGCATCTTTCCATTAAAGCCAAATCTCTCTACGTTGGCATTCATTCATCAACGGAGCGTAGTTAGATATCATCGGACTCAACAAACTCATGCACTACGAAATGCGCAACTACATCATCATTTATGATGGAGTTTCTATCCCACGTCTCATGTACACTAATGTAATTTTCAAAGAGCTCTATATTTTCAAGAATAGGTTCTAACGTTAATGCATCCCCCAACGATAACCATAATCGGGAAGATTCTCATGAGACGGATTTTGAGTATTATGATCAAAGGATTAGAATGTGCTAAAGTATCATTCAAACCCACGGGCCTCCCACGTATCCTACCTGGGGCCATGGTCTATAACGCCAGAGTACTACTCTCTTTGGTGTTGGTGCCATGTCTACCTTCGTGTAGGGTGGCGCTATGTCCTCTCGTAGGGACGTCCTTCCTTGCAGGCAAGCATATTTGCAGCAGATATGTGTGATCTCGTCACTTTAACAAGGATCGAGATGAGACATAGTGGGAACAGACCATTACAATTTATGTCGTTCCTGCTAAACATTCGTGTTCTTATCTCTCTCTAACGACAGGAAGACTGTTTCATCAAAATGACAACCCGCAAATCTAGCTGTAAGGAGATCGCCTTGCAAGGGCATTAAGTGGCGGGCGATTGTTGGAGTCTCAAATCTAACTGAGTTGCCCATTCGTTTGTGAGGACCCATCATAGTGCGTTGTGGCGGCGCAATTGGCACATAAATGACACACTCAAATATGTGTAAGTACAATATTGGTACCTAGTCACTAGCTGTAACGCAGAGGTAGATTGAGTGGCGGTGGGTCGTAGACAAATTAGCATAGCTGCATGCGATATTGCATCACCCCAAATAGATATAAAGAGAATGGTGCGCATTATCAATGTCCGGACTACCATCGTAGTCGTTTCCGCAAGACCATTTAGGTGTGTACATATGATGTCTAACATCAGTCCTGTTGCAATAACCATTAAAAATCTTTGATGTAAACTCTCTAGCATTGTCAAGTCTAATTGACTGAATAGGATGATCCGGGGAGTGAGCCCGTTGTCATATGATATGTGCTAGGAGTGTAGTATACGCAACATTTACTGGTGGACAATGGCACAATAGGTGACCAGCGTGTTTGCGTGTCAACCAACATGATGAAATATTTAAACGTCCTCAAGTTGATTGAATCAGTCCAAATAATCCCCATGGATTCTATGTAAGAACAGAATGAGTATTTTCATATCTTTTGCATAGGACTGTCTCAGTCCTAATTTCCCCAAGGAACAGGCTTTGTAAACGAGCGAGAGGCTTTAGAAGCAACTAATGAGGATTTTGGTTAGGCCTAAGCGTCTGAAACGCTATTTGAAGCAAAGTCAGTGATTGCAGTATCACCTAGGAAGCCATCATTATGATGGATGTCATCCATGGCGTCATGAATAGGGACTGTGCCAGCCGTAAGCTGGTGGTGGAAGGCGGCGATGCCAAAGGCAGCGGTGCTAGACACACTTACTCTAGGAATCAACTTTTGATTCATGTTTCGTTTTGCTCGAGAGAAAGGATGTTCGTGTGAAATCTTTAATAGACAGATCATTATATCATGACCATGATAGCCTATCATGTCGTGACAATGCCAATATGTGTCTAAATTCAAGAGATATTATCTCATAACTTTATTTGATTTAATAGCTCAAATAGTGATATATAGTCCACTAGAGAGACACATAAACTTCTCTAAGATGCGCCTTTATTCACAATCCTTAGAGGTATTGCAAAGAAACTCATTTTCGTTCTCTACATGTGTTTTCGCATGGAATCCGTTGGCTATTCATATGTGCGATTTGCCTAGGAGCGTAGAGAGTTTCTATGATAGTAATCAAGGTGCTATTAGGCAAGGAGAACTTGGGCTATTCCATGTCCTTAAATTAATACTGATGACCCAGCCATCGTAGTCACAAAGTAATATGCTCAGAATCAAAATGGAGTCATAATGAAAAGAACTCGAAATTTTATTTGTAAGCCAATGGAGTACATCATTGTCTCTTAACCATTAGGAGAATCTAATCCAAATACTAGCTAATACAAAACAAAGATAGTCGTTTGACTTCTTTCGGTAACTCCAAAATAAATATGACCAGGTGAGTAGAGAGATGTCGGTGGAGCAAAATTCGCTTAAGTACCACTTATCTCAAAACCTTCCTAGACATCATACTCATTTTGGATGAGCCTATGTGAAGAAAAACTAAACCAATGACATTTACTACAAAGTATATGGCAATTGCCTATTACATCTCCTGAAAAAATAAAGACTTAAACAAAATTGACGATCTATTGATTTCAGCTAGATTTGTAGTCTTCAACCCTTCACTCTAGTTCATCTTCCTGATCTTCTTGTTCCACATAGTGTGCTTCTCTTGCTTCACAATATGCTTTGTAGGCGGTGATAATTTCTTCACATCTCTACAAATGTGCGCCCAATGACCATATACTCCACATCGAGAACATACATCTCTTTGCTCAGACTCTATTGATTGAAGCGCTTTGAAAGCATCATAAGGATGGCTCTTAATGTTGGTGGCGCCACCAACATGGCCAGAGGCGTTGCTTCCATCTCGCTTTCCACGTTGACTTCTTCGGTTCACCTATTTTAGCTGTTACCTTCCCAAGTAGAGCGATTATATGGACCAGAATGTCTAGAAGTATCCCTAAGATTAGGGTTTCGCTCTTGGCACATTCTCTTAGGGGCGCGACTATAATTGGATTCCGAAATATGCTCAGTTTCCACAGATCTCGAATTATAGTTCTTCACAAGGATGTTGTCAAGCTTTTGAGCGACATTCATAGCTCTAATGAGCTCATGAAACCTTGTGATCCGTCATGCAGTGACATCGATTCGACAGTTCTTAGTAACCATCAATGCAGAAATGGGGAAGGTGGAGAGAGTCTTCTCAATTAACATCGCATTTGTAATCTCTTTACCACAGAAATCTGTTAAGGATTTAATGCGAAGTGCTTCCGAGTTGTAGTCAAAAACTGACTTGAAATTACAGAAGCGGAGGCTATGTCATCTCACTTCTAGATCAGGAAGTAGGGAGTCACGGAAGTTGCCAAATCTTTCTTCGAGTGAGACCCACAGGCTTCTGGGGTCTTCTTCATTCATACACTCGTACTGGAGCGAATCATCTATATGACGAGTCATTAGGATGATGGCTTTCACCTTATTTGCCTCTAAGGCTGCTCTATTTGCTTCCAAAGCTTGAGCTTGCTCAACAATTAGCACGTCCTGGCTAGGCTCGAGAATCGTATCCAGGATTCCATCGGCCTTGAGATGCTGGCGGACATCACAAACTCACTTGTGATATCCAAAGCTAGTTGTTCTTAATGGAGCGAAATCCAGTTTGTTCAGGTTACTCATCCTGAAAGAGAACAAGAAATTAGGGTTAGTTTCGGAGAGAAAAAAGTTACCACGAAAACATATAAAATTTATGAGCGTAATCGCTTCCAAAAAATTAGGAATTTCTGAGCGTAATTGCATCCAATAAATTCAATTCCAAGAGGTATTGGATTAGATCGAAACAATGACGTAAGTGGTCGATCATAAATTCTCTACAAACTCTAAGTTTGGAGATCTCAACAAGCTCTAAACTTGGAGTGAGCACGAACCCCCACAATTCGATTAATTAGGTCTCCCTTATAAAGAAGAAAGGGGGGTAGAAGAAGAGAGTTTGCAAGTCCCCGATAAAAAGAAGAGAAATTGAAAAAACTCAAAAAAGGGAATTTTTAGTAAACAATACCTCAAAATAGTGATTGGAAAGTCGCCGGAAATATCGTTGGAAAATGGCCGGAATTTGGTCGCCGAAGCTTGGCGGTGGTTGGCCTGAATTTTCTGGCAGTAGGCTGCCTCTCTCCTCTCTTTTCTTTTCCTTTTGGTTCGGCCCAAGCCTGCCTTTTTTTTTTTTTTTTTGCTTTGGTCCAAACCCACTCTTCCTTTCTCTGTTTTTTTTTATCTTCTTTTGTCAGTGGGCCTCAGGCCTCCTTTGTTTTTTTGCACATGGGCTTCCTTTCTCTTTTTTTCTTTCTTTCTGTTTCTTTTTCTTCTTCTGGGCCCGCACCTTATCTTTTCCTCCCTTTTATTTTTTTCTCTTTGCTGGCTTAGGCCGAGCATTCTTTTCTTCTTCTGGGCTGCTCTTTTTTTCTTTCTAGGCTGCTCATTCTTCTTCTTCTTCTTCTTCTTCTTCTTTTTCTCTTTTTTTTTCTTTCTTTTTGCTGGCGGATCAGCTGCCGGTCCGGTCAGTTTGTGGCCTATTTCTTGGGAAAGGATCCCGGGGTCAGGTTGGAGACAGTGGCCAAGTTTGATGATGAAATATGGTCTGGAAGCTTGTGAATTGGGCAGGGATCCCCTTTTTTTCTTCTTGGAGGGTTGGTTCGATACTTCCTATGACCGGTTCGGTAGTTTTTCGGCTGGTTCAGGCTGTTCCGCCACCTGTTCTGGAATTCTGGGATTGAGGGCTTTAATATATGCGGCAGTGGTTGCTAGGGTTTGAAGGATACAAATTTAGGTTTCAGGGTTAGGGTTTCAGGGTTAGAGCTTCGTGCTGATAACGTGTTTAAGGAAAACTAAATTGGGAGATAAATGAGTTGTGCTTTCACTGATAATAGGGGTCTCTTTATATAGATGATTACAAGGCATATAATCAGAATTATACAAAGAAAGATAATCGTACAATTAATCAGATATCTATTAATATCTCCGAGAATATCTTTAATTCAAAACTCTATTATAACTAGGTCAAGTAACCTAGAGTTTGGGTCAAACACATATTCTGGATTTACTTGAACATATATGCATTTTTACTTTTCTAGTCTAAGATTCCACATTTGCCCCTTAAAATTTTCAGCTTTCACAACACACACTCTCTTTCTATTTCAAGTCTGGGTTCACAGACAGAGTGTGTTCCCATAAAATAATTATTATTTTCTTCAATAAATTTTTCGAAATCTTTATTTTCATATCCTCTGAAATAGTTATCATGGTAAGAATTGAATCCAATTTGGAAACCATTGCGAGTTGTGATCTTTAGTTCTCTGGGAGAATAAAAAAGAGGTGTGCACATGGTAAGCTGGAAGAACATTAATTGACCTCGTCTTGCAATTCAAATTTGGATTAGAAATATGAAGGGTTAAATACTGTTTACTCCCTACACTTATAAGGTTTCATCGTTTTAGTCCCCAACATTTAAATTTCACCTAAAAAGTCCTTGAAATCCCAATTTCCTTCCAATTGGTCCATGCCATCAAGCATCCATCAAAAACTCCGTTATCTTCCCCTAAAAAATCTATTATACCCTCAATTACTTAAAAAAAAATATAGGGTTAAATACTATTTATTCCCTATACTTATAGGATTTCATCGTTTCAGTCCCTGACTTTCGAATTTCACCTTAAAAGTCCATGAACTCCCAATTTCCCCTCAATTAGTCCCTGTCATCAAGCATCCGTCAAAAACTCCGTTATCTTCCCCTAAAAAGTCTATTATACCCTCAATTACTTAAAAAAAAAAATCTTCTTCTCTTTTTTTATTTTCAATTTTTTTTTGTTTTTACCTCTTATTCTTCCGGCTCTCTTACCTCCTTTTATTCATCTCCTCATCAAGATGGTTCCAATCCACACACCTTCAAGAGGTGAAATGAAAAAAAGAAATAAAAGAGAGAGAGAGAGAGAGAGAAAAAAAATAAATTTTTTTAAAAAGTAAGTGAGGGCATAATAGACATTTTCAGCAACTTTAACAGAAAATTTTGACGACAAAGACCAATTTGGAGGAAATTGAGAGTTCATAGACTTTTTAGGTGAAATTCGAAGGTCATAAACTGAAACGATGAAACCCTATAAGAGAGAGAGAGAGAGAGAGAGAGAGAATAAATTTTTAAAAAAAAGTAAGTGAGGGCATAATAGACATTTTCAACAACTTTAACAGAAAATTTTGACGACAAAGACAATTGGGAGGAAATTGAGAGTTCATAGACTTTTTAGGTGAAATTCGAAGGTCATAAACTGAAACGATGAAATCCTATAAGTATAGGGAGTAAACAGTATTTAATCCAAATATGAATCTGCTATATTAATTTATCATCAACCTCTCTGATGCGCTCAAAAGCAAGCGCGCAATTTAACCCTGAAAATATCGTTAGTAGTATAAGCAAATAGGGATCGTTCTATCCGGGGATTGAGGGTACACTTCTAATTGTGAAACAAATAAAGAAAAGTATTATTTACAAAAATAAAATAAAGAATAGAAATATATACAAGTAACAAAATAAAAAGGGAGGGGGGTTTAAGAATTATAGAATTGAAAATTAAGATAAAGAAAATATAAAAACACATGTACAAGAATGAAACATAAGAAACAAAGATTAAACCCAAGTTTATCATTGAATTCGAATTAACCCTACATTGTTCTTCCAAGTCATGTGAAAGGAGTTGATCATGTGAAACATTCGAAAGCAAACGATTTCCCATATTTTACTTTTCAATGCTAATTAATCTAAGCGAAAGCACCTAGATTAATCCTATCAAACATGCAATCAAACCCTAGAAAGCTAGTCAATCATGTCATGTTTAACGCATTACACATAGAGAAAGGCTATCAACTCAAGTGTACAACTTAGTATGAATAAGTTCACCTAATTGCAATCCTCTTCAATTGAATTCGATTTTTGTCCAAAACATTTACTACTTTGATTCAAGTTTACACAAAACGAAAAGTCGATTTCATGTTCTTAAACCTAGCACCATTCATATCAAAACCCTAAGTGTTTCGAACCACATAAGATTAAAATACAAAAGATATCTATAAAGCAAATTCAATCGAACAATCACACATAAGCAACTTTGGAATCACAACATAAGAATCGAAATTCTTTATTCAATCATAAAATTTCAGAATATAAACCTTGTTCAAACATAAATGTTAACTAAAAACAATTATCACGAAACTAAGCAAGATTACAAAGAAAGAGGTTGAATTACACCGTGAGATGGAGATGGGGATGAAGGATGAAACGTTATGGATTCTTGAATCTCGAAAGCAAGCTTCAAGGTGGAGGATGGATGATGATGCTCACGGCTCCTTCTTCTTCTTCTTCTCCCTTGCTTGAAAATGCAGAACTTTGCAACTAGAGAATGGAGAAGGAAAATGGAAAGGAAATGGAGAGACAAAGAAGATGAGATGGATGAAGGAATTGGTGTGTGGGAAAATGGAAAGGAAATGGTGACTAAGGAAAATGGAGAGGAAATGGTGAGACAAGGAGATGGAATGGATGAAGGAATATATGGAAGAATGGAAAGGAAATGGAGGGACAAAGAAGATGAGATGGATGAAGGAATGTGTTTTAGAGTGAGAGGAGAAGGTGTTTATATAGGGAAGAGAAAGAATAGTGAAATTGGAAAAGATTGAATAAATTAGTGTGAGTAATGATGGAGAAAACATGATGATTACACCCTAAAATATGGAATATTTTTGGGTGATGATGATGGTGGATTAGTGTGAGAAATGATGGAGAAAACATGATGATTACACCCTAAAACATGGAATGTTTTTGGGTGATGATGATGGTGGATTAGTGTGAGAAATGATGGAGAAAACATTATGATTACACCCTAAAACATGGAATATTTTTGGGTGATGATGATGATGGATTTCCTACTCATTTACTTCAATTTTATCTCCACCATTTGTAGGTAAGTGTGGACATAATGCTCATTTCACCATCATTTACTCCAATGTACCTAATAAAATACAAATTGAGTTAAAAATCGATTCATTAAGGAATTAACTAAGCAAAATGTGAGGAATTAACTATTAAAATATCACATTAAAATGCTCCTATCACTCTCCAAAAAGAAAATGCCCAAATTTGTTATAAAATGAAGCAGGACATGATACCAAATCTGATGCCCAAATTCTACATTATTTGAAACACAAATCTTCTAAATTTGATTTTGTTTTCTAGGTTTTGTTGTTTTTCCTTCTTAGGTTTCAATCACAATAGCAATTCATCATAATAGAGAAGAAAATTGATCAAAATAGACAAAGATTGTTGGATTGTAAAACCAAGAGACAGATGGAGAACGTTGTCCTTGCTCAAAATTTCTGAAGGATCCTTCATGAGCAAGATCCAGCACCTTTAACGTGGTTAGCTTCGAGAGCAACCCAAAGAGCTTAACTTCCCAGAATAAGACGAGCTTATGATGGTAGACCAGATGCAACTCAAAAAAGGGAAGACACTACCCAAAAGCCAAATTCAGAGGTTCATCTTAGGAATTTCATTTTCTTTGTTGTTTATACATGAGAGATATATGAGAGTGATGAAATTGAAATTAGATAAAAGAGGGGAAATAATTTTTCTAGAAAGAGAGAAGGAGAGAGTCTGAAACTTTTTTCGCTGTTAGTTCAAGAAAGAAGTTGTGATATGTAAGGGTAATAATGGAAATACATATGAGGAGAACATATACAACAGTGGGAGTGCATATTGTAATTTGCACTCTCCAAATTTCACTCCATTTTCAAAATGGGGATGCATAGGCTGTAGTGCTGTACGCTTTTGTCACATGGCCACAGACTTTTTGATAAAGCTCTTATGAGTGAGTCATTATTCACAATTTTTCTTAAATTGAACAAATATATAGTTGTTAAACAAATGGTCGTGGTGAAACATAAAGTACAATGAATAGAAACTGCTTAACTTATATAAATAACATACTTATCATCTTACTCGCAAAATACTAATATATCATGAAAGTTATAAGTTTGAATATGTGTGTAGACCAATCAATGGACCGGATTTTCACCCTGATTCAGTCTAAATTTGTGGTTATTGAATGGAGTTTGGATTAAAAATTTGACCAGTTGATCCGAATGGTCTGAATCAGTTAATCCTTTTATTTAATGATTCAAACACGAATTTTAAGTTAATTTGATCAATTAATTATCCGGTCCGCTTTTATAAAAAATTAAATTTTTTTTTTTTATAAATACAATATTTTGCTTTCCTTAGTGTCTTGTTCTAAGGAGTATTTTGATTATTTAATTTAACATTCGGTGATACTCTTCATTTTGTTTCAATGTTTTATTCAAGTTTTATGAAGTATGATGATAAAATAAAATTAATATTATTATAAACTGATCATATTAGTTGACCGGATATCCGTTAATATGCCGGATACATATTTGGATTGTGCTATTAACGATCCGCCGGATTATTAGATCGAGTTGAATTTTGTAGTTATTAAACGAATTAGGATTGAGATTGATATGCTTTGGTACATACCATCTATGTGATGGGCAGAAACACCTCAAGTACTCGACTCTCAAACCAGGCAAGAGCCAAACAAACACCGTTGGTAGACACTTGAGATCTGATCCTACAAGATGGGCCTAAGAGCTAACACAGACATTGACCAAAACCACCTTGTGGGATTTGTCCAATGAAGGCTGAGACCTCACATTTTTATCTTTAGGAAGAAGCATTTATTCTCACATTGGAAACAAATAGGGAATGATTCTCTATATTTGCTACATACATATACGTGCATTTACTCTTATTTACGGTAAGCTGCTATTCCTTCTCTTATCGTTATTCTGTTAATATTTCTACAAGTATTGGACGTTTATAGGCCTGCAACCCATTATGTTTGTCTTATTCTTAGTTCTCTCGGAACACAAACGTAAATATTTGGCTCTTCTGAAGAAGAAAAAACGAAAAAATATTGCGTTTTTATTTGTTTGTTAAAAATGTGAAACATTTGACGCTAGTTAATATGCACGGCGCATCACGCGCACTGTTGATCCAAGCCAACTGTCTCAACTCCCAGGTCCGAACCCAACTCACAGAGAGTGACTGCTGATGAAGAGCTCCACAAATGTACAAGATGGTAATAACCCAACAAAACTACAACACCACTATTCAATTTACAAAAATGGTGAAAACTAAAACTATAGGTCCCCTGCAGCAAAAAAACCCGAACTTTAACTCGGTTCTGAGCCACCCCCTCTCATTCTCCAATCACATTGCACCACATAACCCAGTTCGAATTCTTTAAGTCCGGCACGGCCGTCTTGTCGGGCCCAATCTTAGGGTTTGCTCTGGATTTTGGTTGCCTGGTCGTAAAGGTAAAGTCTTCATCTTTCTTAATTCTCTCAAATTGTTGCTGTTTTTGTTTGGTTTTCTGATTTGGGTATTCGATTTTGGCTCAATTATGGTGAATTAGTGTGGTTTTGGGATGGAAAGATTGAATCTTTATAAGCCCCAAGTATTCCTAGATACCGAGAAGTTTGGAAGATTGATTTTTGTTGTGTAGTTTGAAGCTTTACTTGAACTGGGTTTCCAAAATCCATGTTTGATTTTGCATTTCTACCATGATTATTTTCCCGCTGAGTTTATTTATTTTTGGCGCCAATATGCTTTCTGATTATCCTGAAGTCATGGTTTTCTGTTGTTGCATATCAATTTTTATATTTGGTTCTTCTTCTTTTGAGCCAAGTTGAAACAAACAAAGTGACTTGTCAGCTCAGTTCAGTCCGAGTTTCAGATTGGTTCAACTTTGTAGGTAGAGATAGTTGTTCAATGCATGCATTGGTTTCGAAAATTTGTGATGGTTGTTTGTATTGTTATGCTGGATTGTTATGAACTTATGAGGTTTAATTGTGTGCGGCATTTACCATCACTGCTTATTTGTTGCTCATGACTTACTTAGCTTCCGTTTGTGCGAAGATACGGGCAGCACTAGGATTTTGCTTCACCACCACCTGTCGCTAGAATGGAGAGTTTTGGCGGCTTGGGATTCAGTGAAGTAAACAGTGCTGCAAGGAGGAAAAGGAGCAATACATCCCGTCGTCCTCGGAATGAGTCACAGCTTCCTTTGGATTATCGTGACATCTCTTCGCTGTCATCAACTCCTCCTTCAGACGATGTAAGTGCACTGTCAAGTGCTGAGACTAACGATTATTTGTTTAATCACTCAAAAGTGATAAACTCATAAATCAATGAACCTATTCGCCCAATTGCTTCTCTTAGTAATGTTGTTGAATCTGATTCTGTCCAGAATATGATTAAATCTGAGGGAGGAGGATACGTTGAATCTGATGAAGCTTCAAATAATGGTTCTTTTCGAGGCAGTAATGAGCATAGGCATACTGGGATTGAATCCAAAAGGTCGAGCATGGGTGTCCTTGGCCCTGCTAATAGGAAAGGCCCCAGCAAGGATGGGTCTTTTGGTATTGTTTCAGATAATTTAGAGAATAAGAGTACTGTGAAAAAGGTTAAGCTTAAGGTTGGTGGTGTTACACGCACAATTCAGGCCAAGTCCACATCTGATGGTGCATCTAATGTCGGGTTGTCTTCTACAAAATCTTCTCATATTTCAGATGCCCCTCGACCACGGAAGAGGTTGATTCTTCAGGTTTGAGACCATTGACATTTGCTTTCAGATTTTTCAAAATTTGATATCCATTGTCAGTAACAATTTTTCTTTATGATGATTTCCTTGGTATTACAAATCCCACCATATGGAAAGTGGATATGGAATTAGGTACCATATAGCAGAAACTGCATTTTAAACCATATGCTTTACAAACTTCAGATATGGTGCTGGAAAAGTTCATCGTTTATTTTCCTTTTTGTTGGACATCCTCTGTTTTTGGTCTTGTGGATTCTCTTCTCCCATTGGTTAATTAGTGAGATAATGTTGATTAAGGAGAAATTTTATTAATCTAACTAGTAACTACATCCCTGTCACAGGAAAATTCAGATGACAATGCTTCCTTTGGTTCAGACAAGGGAAGTGGTTTACGGGGGGTTGCATCTAAGGATCCATCTAAAAGTGTCTTTGATCTTGGGAAGGATGATAGTTCAAGGGGTAGGATTCCTGAAGAACCTATTCGCAAGAGCAAACGCATCCCTAAGAGACGTGTGCTGGATGGAACAGTTGATGTTGGCGATGATGATGATGATGATGTGGAAGTTCGATACCTTGAAAAACTCAAAACATTTAAGAATACCCCAGATTACAGTTTGGACTACCAAGAGGATGAGGAAAGAGCAGTCAGGAAAGAAAGGAAGATTTCAAGGGTGTTGAAGGGAAGTGGTGTTGGCCAGTACAGTGTAGATATGGTAGATAGTGGCATATCAAGGTCAGGCAAGGAGGGTAAGAAGTCAAGATCGGGAAGAGTAGTTGATGATACTGATTATGTAGAAGAAGACGAACCTGTTTCTGATGGCGAGCCAGAACTCAAGATCAGGAAGAAATTGAGAAAGGAGTTTGTTGAGTCATCCTCAGATAATAAGGAGATGACAGTAACTACTCGTCGAAGGGCCCTTCAAACTAGCAAAGATGTCTCTTCCAGCTTAGGCGCAAGCGTAATTGAGTTTCCCAACGGGTTGCCTCCTGCGCCACCAAGAAGTAGGTGATAATATATTTTAATTATAACATGTGTTGAATACACACTCACATCTCTCATGGTTGTATCTGTTGTTTATTGATAGAGCAAAAAGACGAATTCTGTGCAGTGGAGCAGCAACTGAAGAAAGCTGAGGCTGCTCAGAGACGTAGGATGCAAGTAGAGAAGGCAGCCAGGGAATCTGAGGTTTGGCTTTTTAGTATCCTTTTTTCTTCCCTAGCAATGCATATGAGTTACTTGGAATGGGTTTGTCAAACTTATTCAAAACCTGCTATCATAGGCCGAGGCAATCAGAAAAATTTTGGGCCAAGATTCCAGTCGGAAGAAAAAGGAAGACAAGATAAAGAAACGGCAAGATGATCTGGCACAGGTAAACACATGGTGGATAATGCACTCTTATACTTCATATCATGTCATATAACATTTCCTTTAATTACCTTATGTTGATTTGTTATGCAGGAGAGAGCTGCAAATTCTATGCTTCCATCAGATTCTGTTCGGTGGGTGATGGGTCCATCAGGATCGATTGTTACTTTTCCCGATACAATTGGGTTACCAACCATATTTGACTCCAAGCCTTGCAGGTATAGTAGTATTTTGAAATCCACTGGATTGCTAAGTGATGCTTCTCTTGGATCTTGGATTAAATATTTCTCAATGTTTAACTATTAGATTGCTTCTCTCAGTTTTCTGGTCTAAGTAGTAGTTTGTGAAGATCATGTTGTCTCAGTCCTCAAACTTCACTTTCAAGCATGTCCTGTTTTGCCGCAGATGATTTTACTTTCTTGCTTCATAACTCTTACCTCTAATGATCTAATCCATGAAAGCTGTGCTGATATTATTACTAGGCAATTTATTTTGGGTTATTTTATGTGGATTTCAGTTACCCTCCTCCCCGTGAGAAGTGCGCCGGACCGTATTGTACAAACCCATACAGGTACAGGGATTCCCGATCAAACCTCCCTCTTTGCAGTCTCCAATGCTACAAGGCAGTTCACGAAAAGATGCCTTCTCTATCTGCCTGTTAATTCAGTGAAATGTGCGGATATTCCTGCACTTAATATCTGCTTTTAATTTAATAGATGTAGTCTTTCTAAAAACCAAATATGTATGTACATTCTATTGTCATGATATGATTGAAGTGATTGTAGCACACGGTTGATAGACACGATATGAATAATGAATAAAACCGAGTATTTCATACAACATTACAACATGTTGACAAAGTTTCCCTTCCAACTTGTGCATAGCTCCCATATCTTGGCCTTGGTTATCATTTTCACTTTTAAGTTTCAATTTTCAAGTTCTCCGAAAAGAGTATACTGCACTTGCAAAGAATGAAAAGTTACACACTCAAAACATACCCAACAACATCCTGATGATCCTTAAGCCCAAGGTACGTGTCAAGCTGCCAGATATGACTTCAACTGTTTTTCGATTTAGGTGACTGGTTGTTGCCATCTCCTGATTTCCACATCCAAATTAATCGTTGTCGTAAACTCATGACTCTTAGAAGACGAAGACTTATGTCACCATCATTCAAATCCTCTTTAACTTTTTGGGCGCAAAAGTAATCAAACGTTTCAAACTGAACCCATACTGGGGTGTGTGTGTGTATACATATATATATATATATTTTTTTTGTCAATATCCAATGCCCTGTATTGAATTGAAAGAAAGCTTAGCTGCTTCAGTTTTGCATGAGATGGTGCACAAATCTTATCACGTATAGTTTGTTAAATTAGCAAATAATGATTTTGAACCGGGATAATTTAGTCATATAATTTTGTAATAATTGACGGGAAATTGGGAGGGAGAGTTTCATCCTCTTTTCCCTTTGCTTTGAGAATCATTGTCCCTTCCTTTCCCTGACAGGAAATTTCCTTCCCAAATCCCAATACCCTGATTCAGCGAAACAAACACAGCCTTAAAGACGAAGACTTATGTTTGAAATCCTCTCACTTTTTGGGGGCAAAAGTAATCAAACGTTTCATACAGACAGAACCCACCACATACTGGTGTAGAAAAACCAAGGCAGCAAAAGAACTAAAATTTCCCTTCTTTCTTTCTTTCTCTTCCAGAAGCATCATTGTCTACCCTCGCTCACAATCAAAGCGGCCATGGCTAGGGCTCCAAGCAAGCACGGTGGCGACCAACCTCTGGTACGTCACTTTTACTGTTTCACTTTTGTAATTATATTGGTATTGTTATCTTCGTTGAGAACATTTTCTGGGAGCTGCCAAAGCTGTGGTAAAATGGGAAATCAGAAAAAAAATGAAAAGCTGAAATCTTTATGTCCTTATTTAATGTACATCTTCAGCAACGTAATTACACAACTTATATAATGTAGTTGGGGTTAATGTGCTTTATCTGCACAAGTAAATTTGAGTTTCGGTTCAAGAAAGTTTGCATCTTTATATTTTTGTTGGCAACGTTATGATGTGTTCCTGTTGGTCCTATGGTCCAGGATTTCCGGGGGTTTTTGAGTGACTTGCAGGACCGGAAGCTTTCACGCAAGGACAAGGATAAAAAAATGAGGCCACAACAACCCAACAAGGATATTCCGGTAATTTAGTGGTTTCGGTGCTGCTCATTTCCTTTATACTATTGCTTTTGTTGAGAAATCGTTAGAGTATTTTGTCTTCCATGTCTGTTCATTCTGCGTTTCGTAAGTTTGTTCGTTGTTGCATGTGACATTGCATAATTTTTAATCAGTGTTGCTAGTGTTCTCTTCCATATGTTATTGATTGGCATTTCCTAATGCTGGTGCTGTTTCAGAAATCAGGAGATTTTGGAACTAGTTTCGGTTCTGAAGATAGTCTTCCAGATGCTGCTTCGGAAAAGGACTTGGTAGGAATTTATAGTATTCTGCTCTAGTTATAATAAGGCTGTCTTGTAAGTATTCGGTCAGTCTCCATCCTTATTGTGCTATTGTCTTTTAACCTGTAGGGTAATGAGTATTTTAAGCAGAAGAAGTTTAAGGAAGCTATTGACTGCTATTCAAGAAGCATTGCCTTATCTCCAACTGCTGTAGCTTTTGCAAATAGGGCAATGTCATATATCAAAATCAAACGGCAAGCGTTTTCTTACACCCTCTATTAATTATTTTTTTATAAATATACCTACTTATACTTTTATGAATTCAAATTTAAACTTCTAAATTACAGAGAGTGGTTTCCATATTTCTTTGAGGTGTTTTTCTTTTAGAAAGTAATCAACTGAAGTATTTGTATTTTCCACTTTGTTAATTAGATTCCAGGAAGCGGAGAATGACTGTACGGAGGCCTTGAATTTGGATGATCGCTATATAAAAGCATACTCACGACGTGCAACAGCTAGAAAAGAACTGGGAAAACTTAAAGCATCTATTGAGGGTATGTTGAAAGCTGAAACCATACTATGACTTTGTTTTCTGATACACTTATATGGTTTCTTTTCTGATATATTGTACTTTTCATCTGTCTGTTGTAATGAACATAACCAACTGCAGATGCAGAGTTTGCTCTGAGGTTGGAGCCACACAACCAAGAAATCAAGAAACAGTATGCTGAGGCCAAATCTTTGTATGAGAAAGTAAGAAAATTCCTATACATATTTGAAATAGCCAATTTTAATATGTGTTTAATGATATTTCATGAATGTTGATTGATCAATTTTAAATTGGCTAGTCTTTAGAATATCCCACCCTTCTGCATATGAAAACATTTTTTCTTTTAAATTTGTACAGTTAAAAGTTTTCATATGCAGCAGAGTAGGTTTTTTCCTTTGGTTTCAAGGGGAAAGAGAAACTCAGCATTTTGGTGTTCCTAGTTCTGTTACTTTCCCTGCAAGTATAACTATCACTACCTTTTTTTTAGAAGATATAGTTGCCTGGACTTTGTTAGTGGATAAAAGTGGCATTGAGTGTGACTTTTGCGCTTGTTTCGTTAATGGGCCAAATAATAACTTAAGTAAGATGGAATATTTAGTTTAATTAATTTTCGACAGGATAGGTAAAGCTGGCTTATGAGCAAGTCCTGTTATTAAATTTTGAATGGAGTCTTTGAATCGTTTATTCCCAGAGAATTCTTCAGAAAATTTCTGAACAAGAAAAGCAGAACGTGGGAAAGTTGGATACCAAAGTGAATGGACACATCATCCAGCCTGTATCTAGTAGTACTCAAAGGAAACAAATGACTGCAGTTGAGGATCACACTAAGGTATCAGTAATTATTGCCTTCTTGGTTTTTGTTCCTTCCAATTAAGTTTCTTCTTCTTCTTCTTCTTCTTCTTCTTTTTCTTAGTAACAGGTCAATGAGTAAATTTGACTAGTTTATGAAGCCTTACTTAACTGCATTAGTCTTTTCTGCTTCTAATTGGACATATGTGCACAGGCCGCTTCCTTATTTAAGGCAAAACAAATTTTCATATATGCCTTTTAGTCTATTGATAATTAGCATTAGTCTAACTACAATTATTTTGTAGAAGATTAACAAAAGTGGGAAGCAAGCATGGAAGGTATCGGTACAAGAGCTTGCTTCTAGAGCTGCTTCACGAGCCAATGTTCTAGCTGCACAAAACATCACACGACCAACTACAGCATATCAATTTGAGGCTTCTTGGAGAGGACTCTCTGGAGATCGTGCTCTTCAGGCTAAATTGTTGAAGGTCTGCAATAATTCTGTTATGTTTTTTAATCATAAATATAGACTGCCAAAATGCAAGATTTGTGTTCATCATTTTTATCCCTGTGTTGGTGAACATGGGTATGGTATCTTTGCATGAACTGTATAGATTCTGTAGGTATAATACATATTGTCCCTTTTGAGTGGTTAGCTAAACCTAAATTTTACCCAGTGATCACTTTTGTCAGTCTGCCAATCTAGCTTGTTCGTGCTAAGGGCCTTCGAAAGTTGTTGCCTCTTTAATCCATTCATGTTAACAAGTTCAGAGGTCCATGATGGAGAAAGATAGCTGCACTTTTAATTGGCATTTGCTTAGAAAATCAGAAGCCATGTTAACTTTCCCTTGTGTTATAGTCCTCATATCATGTTATTAATTTTGTGGTTTCCTCGTCTAGGCTATATATCCCAGAGAACTGCCGTATATATTCAAAAATGCTTTGACTGTTCACATACTAGTTGATATCATCAAGTGTGTGACAACCTTTTTTATGTAAGTAATGCTTATCTCCAATGAGTATATTTTCCTCAATGATTCAATGAAAGGCTTACCTGCACCTTTGGCTTATTTCTCTGGCAGTGATGAAATGGCTTTAACAGTCAGTTTTTTGGAGAACTTAACTAAAGTTCCTAGATTTGACACACTCATCATGTTTCTTTCTTCCAAGGACAAGGATGGTATGCATAGTTTCTCTTCGTGGCATATAATAGAGTAGGTTATATATAATATCATACTAACTCAATTACCTTGTAACAGATCTTGCTAAGACATGGGATGAAGTGTTCTACTATGAGGTGATCCCCATTGAGTTTGCTGAAAAGCTTGATAACCTGCGTACAAAGTACTGCCTTAAGTGATGATGAAATGCATTGTAAACCAGTTAACTCGAGCCATCAAGTTTTTGCCTTCACTCTACCTGTATTGTAAATTGAATTGGTGAGATTTAGTAATGCTCCAGCAGGAGGTCTCTTTTATGGTTGTAAGTCTGCCAAATTCAACAAAGATGTATATTTGAGAATGGAATTCTTGTCATTGTTGCATAGTTTACATATCTACTCAGAATGGGAAATGTCAACTAGGGAGAAGAAACTAGATGCCAGGGGGTCTCTTCCCCTATGAGATCTGAACTATGTCTAGGTTCAATTCTCGTGTTTAACTTCTAAGTTAATTAGGAAATGCCTCTGATTTCATGCTTTGTGGTGTTTGAAAATACACCTGTTGCTCATTCCTTTCGTGTTGATAATTGACTAGCTTTGAAGTTCAGAGCTTGATATGAAGTGGAAATGTTAGTTTTGTCCTTGCTTCTGTGTTGTCTGGGATTGATATTTCTATTTACAAACTTTGAAAGGTTTTAATCTTCGGACAGATGAGTGATTCTTCATTTACGGCATTATAACTCATAGCCCTGTTGCTCTCAAAGAGGTTACAAAAGTCTTTATCTTCCACAACATCTCTCATAGTGGCCATTTAATGTAGCTTTTTGAACTGCTGCAGTTTGTTCTGCAGACTACCAGGCTACATTTTGGGGCAGATGTTACCACCCATGTTAAATTCATTGCATTTCGATATAAGAGCAACAAAAGAATCGAGGTCATGTCAATTCCGAGCATTATGTTGCTGCTGCTGATGAACAACTAGTAGTACTACTACTGGATCTTATGATAAATAATACTGGGGAAAAGCTGCTGCTAACTTTCTTGATCATGGTCATCATATCCTTGTGGTGCTTCATATCCCTTGCAGTTGCACCACCCAATGTTAACCCTAACATAGCTGCCACTCTCTGGAGCTTTCTGAGTGATTTCTTTAAGGCCCCGTTTCTGTTGAACAGCACGGCAGTGCCCCAATGAAAGAAAAAATCTTGAAACATCTGTACGGCAACCATACGAACTTCCTGAACAAGAAGCTACCCCTTGTAGTTGAAAATCTATTTCCACCTTGTTAAGAATAAGATTGGGAATTTTTATTATTATTTTTTTTTTCTCCCGCTGGCTATGGCCCAAAGATCTTTCATCTTTGTAACTAGGGCACTTCAAGTATGTCATGGGGCTCATTTCATGTTGTTGTTTTTGTGGTTTTCTCGTATAGGCTATATCTCCCAGTTCGGCAGATATTCAAACACGCTTCGACTGTCGGCATACTAATTGATCGATATCATCGAGTGTCAGTAATTCTTATCTCTGATCATCATCTGTCGGTTTGGTCTATTTCCTTGGCAGAGAGGACAGGTTTGGCGCGGAGTCAATATTTTGGAGAAACTCTTTTTTTTCTTAGTTAGGGTTCAAAGATTTGACACGCTGATCCTGTTTCTTTCATCCACTGACAAGGCTGGTATGCATAAATATTTTCTCTTTGTTGCATAAATCAAACACATGGATATGTTATCATACTAACTCAATTCCCTTGTAACAGATCTCGGTAAGATATATGGGTTCAATGTGCCTAGCTAATTTTATTGTTCAATCATAGTCATTTGGAGGTCCAGATTAATTTAGGCCAAGAGCTACCTATTTTTCTTAATGACTCACCTATTATCGGCTGCCATATTTAGATAGCACATTTATGCACATTGAGTTGTTTCAACCTTCAAGTAACCATCATCACGGGGTCTCTCTTGAACTGCATGCTCAAGTCCACATGGCTATAATAAGTCATTTAGATCACCATGAGGTGTAATGAGCTATGTGAGAGCATAAGCGTGCTAAATTCTCGTCCTACATCATCATATCTACATTCTAGTCTTATAAATCAAATATAATCAGATTCTGTTCGATGGGTGATGGGTCCATCAGGATCGATTGTTACTTTTCCTGATACAGTTGGTTTACCAACCATATTTGACCCCAAGCCTTGCAGGTATAGTAGTATTTTGAAACCCTCTGGCTTGCTAAGTGATGCTTCTCTTGGATCTTGGATTAAATATTTCTTAATTTTTAACGATCAGATTGCCCTTCTGGTCTAAATAGTAGTTTGTGAAGATCATGTTGTCTCATTCCTCAAACTTTACTTTCAAGCATGTCCTGTTTTGCTGCAGATGATTTTACTTTCTCGCTTTAGAACTGTACCTCTAATGATCTAATCCATGAAAGCTATGCTCATATTATTACTAGGCAACTTATTTTGGGGTATTTATTATATGGATTTCAGTTACCCTCCTCCCCGTGAGAAGTGCGCCGGACCATTTTGTACAGACCCATACAAGTACAGGGATTCCCAATCAAAGCTCCCTCTCTGCAGTCTCCAGTGCTGCAAGGCAGTTCACGAAAAGATGCCTTCTCTATCTGCCTGTTAATTCAGTGAATTCGGTTTTGCAGCGAATCTCATATGTTGTGGATATTCCTGCAGCGAATCTCATATGTACTCTTAATTTAATAGATGTAGTCTTTCTAAAAACCAAATATGTATATACACTGTAACGTCATGAAGATTGAAGTGATTTTAGCACAGTTACACACATGATATGAATAATAAATAATGAATAAAACTAGTATTACATCCAACATGTCAAAGCTTCCATGTATGTTTTGCTGTCCACAACATGTATTCTTCAGTTACCTCCCATATCTTGGCCTTCGGTTACCTTTTGCTCTTTCTAGTTCTCTTTATTTGGAGAAAATTCGAATGTTCATTTTACAGACACAAAGCAGAACCGGACCTGACATGAGGCCTGATGTCTCGTCGGAGCCTAATATTACTTTTTCTGGGGGTATTTAAAAAAATTATTAAGTAAATAAAATGTAAGTCTTTTACCAAACAATAAGATTGATTTGGTTGGCAAGTTGCATTCATTTCCTTTATATTACTCCTAGACTAGGTTTGAATCTCATTTCTGTTGTGTATTTTTTTTTTTTTTGTAATTTTTTTTTTCTTTTCTATAAATAATGTAGGTCCATTTTTATTTTTTGCCTCAAGCTTCAAAATTACAAGTCCGAACCTGACACAAAGAATAACATAACAAACCGATAGTTTTTAAATTGAACTTAAGACACCGACTAACAAAGACGAGACTTATGTCACTACATTGAAATCCATTTCATACCATTACCACTCAAATTTGCCAAAGGAAAAGGCTACTCTTTTTTCTTTTTTTTTCTTTTTTGGGTACAAATTACCACACTACTATTCTAACCAAAGAAACAAACAAATGACAGTTTGGGCGCAAAAGTAATCAAATAGTTTCAAACACACAACCCACACCCGTACACACCCAATAAAAAAAAAAAAAAATTTCCTTCCTTTCTTTCTTCTCTTCCAGAAGCGTCATCGTCTCACAATCAAAGCGGCCATGGCTAGGGCTCCAAGCAAGCACGGTCGCGACCAAGCCCTGGTACCTCACTTTTACTCTTTACTTTTGTAATTATATGGGTATTGTTATCTTCGTTAAGAATTGGAAATCAGAAAAAATGAAAAGCTGAAAGCTTTATGTCCCCGATTTCATGCACGGCTTCAGAAACGTAATTACAAAACTTAGATATGTGGTTTGGATTAATGTGCTTTATCCGCGCAAGTAAATTTGAGTTTCGGTTCAAGAAAGTTTGCATCTTTATATTTTTGTTGGCAAAGTTATGATGTGTTATTAGGATTATGGTTTATAATTGTAGTGTATTGCTTTGTTATTGGGTTGTTCCTGTTGGTCCTATGGTCCAGGATTTCCAGGGGTTTTTGAGTGACTTGCAGGACTGGGAGCTTTCACTCAAGGACAAGGATAAAAAAATGAGGCCACAAGAACCCAACAAGGAAATTCCGGTAATTTTCTTAGCAAACCCGTGTAATTTAGTGGTTTCGGTGCTGCCCATTTACTTTATACTATTGCTTTTGTTGAGAAATCGTTGTGTATTTTGTCTTCCATGAGTGTTCATTCTGGGCCTTGTAAGTTTGTTCATTGTTGCATGTGACATTGCATAATTTGTAATTAGTGTTGGTAGTGTTCTCTTGGATATGTTACTGATTGGCATTTTCCTAATGCTGTTGCTGTTTCAGAAATCAGGAGATTTTGGAACTAGTTCCTACTCGAGGAATTATGATCCAATCAACACTATATCCAGTAGTTTCGGTTCTGAAGATAGTCTTCCAGATGCTGCTTCGGAAAAGGACTTGGTAGGAATTTATAGTATTCTGCTCTAGTTATAATAAGGCTGTCTTGTAAGTATTCGGTCAATCTCCATCCTTATTGTGCTATTGTCTTTTAACTTGTAGGGTAATGAGTATTTTAAGCAGAAGAAGTTTAAGGAAGCTATTGACTGCTATTCAAGAAGCATTGCCTTATCTCCAACTGCTGTAGCTTTTGCAAATAGGGCAATGTCATATATCAAAATCAAAAGGCAAGTGTTATCTTACACCCTCTGTTAGTTAATTTTTGTTTTTATAAATATCCCTATTTATACTTCTATGAACGCAAAGTTAAACTTTTAGATTATAGATAGTGGTTTCCATATTTCTATGAGGTGTTTTTCTTTTAAGAAATAATCAACTGAAGTATTTGTCTTTTCCACTTTGTTAATTAGATTCCAGGAAGCCGAGAATGACTGTACGGAGGCCTTGAATTTGGATGATCGCTATATAAAAGCATACTCACGACGTGCGACAACTAGAAAAGAACTGGGAAAACTTAAAGAATCTATTGAGGGTATGTTGAAATTTGAAACAGCACTATCACTTTGTTTTCTGATATACTTGTATGGTTTCTTTTCTGATATATTGTACTTTTGATCTGTCTGATGTAATGAATATAGCCAACTGCAGATGCAGAGTTTGCTCTGAGGTTGGAGCCACATAACCAAGAAATCAAGAAACAATATGCTGAGGTCAAATCTTTGTATGAAAAAGTAAGAAAATTCCTATACATATTTGAAATAGCCGATTCTCATGTGTTTACTGGTATTTCATGAATGTTGATTGATCAATTTAAATTGGCTAATCTTTAGAAAATCCTACCCTCCTGCATGCGAAAACTTTTTTTCTTTTAACATTGTACAGTTAAAAGTTTTCATATGCAGCAGGGTAGGTTTTTTTCTTTGGTTTCAAGGGGAAACAGAAAGACGGCATTTTGGTGTTCCTAGATCTGTTACTTTCCCTGCAAGTTTAACTATCACGAACTTTTTTTAGAAGATATAGTTGCCTGGACTTTGTTAGTGGATAAAAGTGGCATTGAGCGTGACTTTTGCACTTGTTTCGTTAATGGGCCAAATAATAACTTAAGTAAGATGGAATATTTAGTTTAATTAATTTTCAACAACATAGGTAAAGCTGGCTTATGAACAAGTCCTGTTATTACATTTTGAATGGAGTCTTTGAATTGTTTATTCTCAGAGAATTCTTCAGAAAATTTCTGAACAAGAAAAGCAGAAAGTGGGAAAGTTGGATACCAAAGTGAATGGACACAGCATCCAGACTGTTTCTAGTAGTACTCAAAGGACAGAAATGACTGCAGTTGTGGATCACACTAAGGTATCAGTAATTAGTGCCTTCTTGGTTTTTGTTTGTTCCAACTTCCAAGTGTCTTCTACTCCTCTTCTTCTTCTTGTTCTTCTTCTTCTTCTTCCAATGAGTAAATTTGAGTAGTTTATGAAGCCTTACTTAACTCCATTAGTCTCTTATGCTTCTAATTGGACATATGTGCTGTATGCTTCCACAGGCTGCTTCATTATTTACAGCAAAATAAATTTTCATTATGCCTTTTAGTCTCTTGATAGTTGGCACTAGTCTAATTATGATTAGTTTGTAGAAAATTAACACAAGTGGAAAGCAAGCGTCGAAGGTATCGGTACAGGAGCTTGCTTCTCGAGCTGCTTTGCGAGCCAAGGTTCTAGCTGCAGAAAACATCACACCACCAACTTCAGCATATCAATTTGAGGCTTCTTGGAGAGGACTCTCTGGAGATCGTGCTCTTCAGGCTAAATTTTTGAAGGTCTGCAAAAATTCCATTATGTGTTAGATCATAAATATAGACTGCCAAAATGCAAGATTTGTGTTGATCATTTTTATCCCTGTGTTGGTGACCATTGGTATGGTATCTTTGCATGAACCGTGTAGATTCTGTAGGTATTATTTATGGTCCCTTTTGAATGGTTAGCTAAACCTAAATTTTTACCAGTGATCATCTTTGTCAGTCTGCCAATCTGGCTTGTTCGTGCCCTCGAAATTGGTTGCCTTTTTATTCCATTTCAGTTAGCAATGTTCAAAGGTCCATTATGGAGAAAGATAGTTGCATTTATAGTTGGAATTTCAGAAGCCATATTAACTTTCCATTATGTTATACTTCTCATTTCATGTTGTTAATTTTGTGGTTTCCTCGTCTAGGCTATATCTCCCAGTGCACTGCCGCAGATATTCAAAAATGCTTTGACTGTTCACATACTAGTTGATATCATCAAGTGTGTGACAACCTTTTTTATGTAAGTAATGCTTATCTCCAATGAGTATGTTTTCCTCAATGAACTCGATGAAAGGCTTACCTGCACCTTTGGTTTATTTCTTCGTCAGGGACGAAATGGATTTGGCGGTCAACATTTTGGAGAACTTAACTAAGGTTCCTAGATTTGACACACTCGTCATGTTTCTTTCATCCAACGACAAGGCTGGTATGCATATTCTCTCTTTGTTGCATGTAGTAGAGTAGGTCATATATCCTATCATACTAACCCCAATTACCTTGTAACAGATCTTGCTAAGATATGGGATGAAGTGTTCTACAATGAAGCAACCCCCATTGAGTTTGCTGAAAAGCTTGATAACCTGCGTACAAAGTACTGCCTTAAGCGATTATGAAATGCATTGTAAAACAGATAACTTGAGCCATCAAGTTTTTGCCTTCACTCTACCTGTGCTGTAAATTGAATTGGTGAAATTTAGTAATGCTCCAGCAGGGAAGTCACTTTCATGACTGCAAGTCTGCCAAATTCAACAAAGATGCATATTTGAGAATGGAATTCTTGTGATTATTGTTGGATAGTTTACAAATCTACCCAGAATTTGGTAAATGTCAACTGAGGGAGAAGAAACTAGATGCCATGGGTCTCTTCCCGTATGAGATCTGAACTATGTCTAGGTTCAATTCTCGTGTTGAACTTGAAAGATAATTAGGAAATGCCTCTGATTTTGTGCTTTGCGGTGTTTGAAAATATACCTGATGCTCATTTAATTGGACTAGCTCTAAAGTTCAGAACTTGATATGAAAGGGAAATATTAGTTATGTCCTTGCTTCTATGTTGTCTGGGAATAGCAATTTACAAACTTTGAGAGGGTTTAAATCTTTGGATCTGATTCTCCACAACATTGATATAGGAGAGATAATCATTGCATTTCGATATAAAAGCAACCACAGAATCGAGGTCATGTCAATTCCGAGCATTATTTGGTTTTTCTTATGCCTTCTGAGCATCAGAGCATCAAGTTGCTGCTGCGCGCTGATGAACAACTAGTAGTACTACTACTGGATCTTCTCTGATAAATAATACTGGGGAAAGGCTTGCTGCTAACTTTCTTGATCATCGTCGTCATATCCTTGTCGTGCTTCAGATCCCTTGCATAGCCGCCACTCCTCTCATTCCCATATAGGGTTTCTGAATGATTTCCTTCAGGCCCCGTTTCTCTTGAGACAGCACAGCAGTGCCCCTGTGGAAGAAAAAATCTTAAAACATCTGTACGTCAACCAAACGAACTTCCTGAACAACAAGCTATCCCTTATAGATTTTCTACTACTCCCACGTCCCACCTTGTTAAGAAGAGAATTAGGATATTTATTTTTCTGCCCGTGGCCCAAGCATCTGTAACTAGGGCTATTTCATGTATGTCATATATGGTGCTCATTTCATGTTGTTGTTTCTGTGGTTTTCTCGTGCTGTATCTCCTAGTTCGGCAGATATTCAGAAACGCTTCGACTGTTGACATACTAATTGATCGATATCATCAAGTGTAAGTTCTTCTCATCTCTGATCCTCATCTGTCGGTTTTTCTCAATAAGCCTGATCAAAGCTTGCAGGAACAAAGCTTTGGTCTATTTTCCTTGGCAGAGAAGACATGTTTGGCGCGCAGTCAATATTTTGGAGAAACTCTGTTTTTCTTTTTCTTAGTTAGGGTTCAAAGATTTGACACGCTAATCATGTTTCTTTCATCCACTGACAAAGCTGGTATGCATATCTTGATTATTTTCTCCTGGTCTGCATGTAATAGAGTAGGTCGTATAAATCAAACACAGAGACATGTTGCTAAGAAAAAATAGAATCAAGAATCACATCCAAAACAAAAAATCTTAGCTTGCAGTCATATATTATCATACCGACTCAATTGCCTTGTAACAGATCGATCTCGGTAAGATATATATATGGGATGAATTGTTGTACAATGAGGTAACTTACCCCACATTGAGTTGAATGAGAAGCTTGATAACCTGCGTACAAATTAAAGTACTGCCTCCTCAAGCGATGACGAAATGCGCGCGTTGTAAAACACTAAGTCAGCCTTTCAATCCACCATTACTGTAAATTGAATCGATCAAGGTCTGTTTTATGATTGCAAGTCTGCAGAGTTGAACGAAGATCGGTCCATATCTGAGTATGGAATTTATCAATAGTGTGTTGCATATATTACGGGGTATATACATTGTATTTGAATTTTGTATATGTACAAAATCCGGTATATAGTCAATTGAGGTAGAAGAAACTAGATGCCGTGGGTCTCCCCACTTATGAGATTTGAACCCCATGTTCAATTTTCTTGTTTTAACTTGAAAGTTGGTTATAGTGGAAACTGAAACTCGTGGAAGTGGCATACATGCAAGAGCAGAGATCATTGCTATTCAACGTGCCTAGCTAATTTTATTGTTCAATCGTAGTCATATGGGGGTCCAGATTAATTTAGGCCAAGAGCCATACCTATTTTTCTTAATGACCCACCGATCATCGGCTGCCATATTTTAGATAGCGCATTTATGCATATTGAGTTGTTTCTACCTTCAAGTAACCATCATCATGGGGTCTCTCTTCAACTGCATGCTCAAGTCCACATGGCTACAGTGAGTCATTTAGATCACCATAATACAGAAGTCTTCTAGGAATCTAGTATTTTCAAACACCCAAATTTAATAGCTTGCTAAGCAATTAGACCAATTGATGGCTTATTAATTATTATACTCAACAATATCTTAGTTAATGACTAATTGGTTGTCTTCCAAAGCCAAAGCTTCATTACCTAAATCAATACAAAGACTTCAAATAAAATATAATGATTCTTGAACTATATTTCCGTAACGTGCAAATCGACACTTTGTATAAATGAAAACTATTATTTTGGTCTTAGATATGCGCCTATGCGGTGTAATGAGCTATGTGAGAGCATAAGCGTGCTAAATTCTCGTCCTACATCTTCATACCTGCATTCTAGTCTTATAAATCAAATATAATCACAACAACAGACATAAGGTCTGATTGGCGAGCTATAATTCATGTGATGCACCCTTGAAGCAGCAGAGCTTACCTCAGTCAAAAAGGTACTTAAACAAAGGCTAGCTACTAATGCATAGATTATGAAAGGTATAATTTAGAAGTCCAGATGATCTTCTTGTCTCAGCATCTGCATAAAATATCAACAGAATAGATTCTTGGGAAAGATAATTCATATTATAATTCCCCTAGTCCCTAATTCCTTGTAGTGTAAACTTGATTAAGTGTGAGATTCCTCGCTTTGTCTGCACTTCCTTTTGGGGTTCTGCCATTAACAGTATGGCAGTTGTGCCTAACTTATACTACTGTGAAAAGTCCTCACGAGTAGGAATGCAGTCATCTTAGCTTGAATCTAATCTCATTCTCAGGTTAGGTGTGGAAATTTTGTTACCTGTTTATAACTTTATATAAAGAATTACTTAGGAGTTGGAGTTCTTTTGACATTTTTTTAAGGGATATCTTCACAAATGGTGTATGAATTTTAGGGGCTTCTACATTTTGGTGTACCAACTTTTATAACTATCAGAATGGTGTATCAAGTTTGCTCTAATCTTTCATTTTGGTGTACGCTGTTAAATTTTCCGTTATCTTTGCCAAAAAAAAATTTTCCTTTAACTTTGTCAGTTTTTTTTTTTTTGTAAAGATAACGGAAAATTTAACGGCGTACACCAAAATGAAAAATTTGAGCAAACTTGATACATTATTCTGATAATTATGAAAGTTGATATACTAAAGTGTAGAATCGCTTAAAGTTCGTACACCATTTTTTTAAACTTGACAACCTGCCCTCGTATTATTATCATGAATAAGTGGTTGGCCAAATAAGTTCTTTTAGTCTCTGCAATGCTTTCGATCACTTTCTTTGGTAAATATATTCATTTCAGATGATTGAAATGTGTAATTTGGATAACAATCTCCTCTTTCTGTTTTTGGAAGCTTGTCTTTGTCCCCTTTTGCAGCATGTTTGAATAATGTAGTGGGTCTTTGTCCAAAAAAAAGAAGAAGAATAATGCAGTGTTTGTGGGTCAATTCAATTTACTGTTCTGTGGTTTGATGTAAGTTTCTTTTTTATTTGAATCCAATGGGAAACAAGAAACAAAACATAGTTTTCGCCATTCTAGCTAATTGGTTAGAGGAAGCTTCTTGTTTCTATGAAAAAAAAAGAAAAGAATGGTCTGACTCTCACTCAATTAATTTCATCAAGTGTGTTTCTTTTATTTGGTAGAAGATATCTAAAATTTATATAATTTCTCTATTTAAACCCAATAATGCAAAGAATATTTATAAAAGAAATCAAAAAGAAAAAGAAAAAAAATGTAACCTCATCGTTAGTTGATAACTCACTCATATTATTATAACTCTCGTCTTCTTAATTTTATTTATACCATATCACACGTGCAACATTTGCATAAATAGAAGATTTATTTTACTAATTAAGCGATCACATCATGGTAACTAACAACTGAAAAGAAGGTAACAAAATTTTCACTTTATGAGACAAAGATCTCAAGTGATACACAATAGGGGTTCAAAATAAAGGTTTTTGCACAGAAGAGTTCAAATTAAAGGCGAGACCAAATCTAGAAAATCAAAATATTGGCCAGTCTTCCTCTTCCCATAAAAATAAATTACAAGAATAAAAATCCTACCTCGTAGATAGCAAGCAAATTAAATAGTTTTGTAGTTTAGTCTACAAAGTTCTGACAAGACCAACAACAAGCAGTTCACTTTTTACAGGTAACGACAAAAGAAAAAGAAAGAAACACAACTGACAACCCCATCACGTGAAAGAGCTCAAATAGTCTCTCCCATGGTCCTCTCTCTCACTGTGTCCTAATCCACGCGCGCCCATTTCTCTGTTTCTTCGTTTTGATAGATTTCCAAGTCCCATGTTCCTTCTCTTGCTTTAAAGTTTGAACTCCCGGGAGGGTAAAGCTTCCACTCCCCAGATCCGTCTCTCCACAACAAGGTAAACTTTCTGGCTTGTTTTCTCCGTTATTTATCTATTAAATTACTGTTCTGGGTTCCTCTTTCTCTTCTGTTATACCCCAAAAGGTTCCACATTTACTTCTCTGGGTTCGTCATGGATTTCTGTTGTTGGTATTGTTCATTTGGTATGTTTTTTTTGGGTTCTGGGTGATATTTTCAAGTGATATTTCCCTTTGATGCAATGTCTATATATGTCTGGCTCATTTGGTTCGTCTCTTCTTCTTATTTGTTATGAAAAGATCAGAACTTTTCTTTCTTTTTTGGTTTTCTTGTTGGGTGTTCTTCCTGTTCTGTTTTCAAATTGTACTTGAATATATTGGATTGTAGTGTGCATGGATTGTAGATATAAAAGATTATAACTTTTTATGTATGTACTCCTTTCTTGTTTGGTATTTTTTGTTAGCCTCACTCTGCCTGTTGTGTTTTCTCATTGTACTTGAAATATATATATATACATATATATAATTTTTTTTTCAATAATAAGTGTACATGAAATTATTAGGTTCTGGTGTTTCTCCTTTTCTGATAGGGGGTTTTCTGTTGGGATGCATTCTTTGTCATCTGGTACATTATAACACATTTTGTTGAGCTGATTGAATTGTGCTCATCTTTCTTGAATATCTCTTCTGATGTAGTGTTTTCTATTTTGTATAGGAAATGGGTATCATATCCAGGAAGATTTTCCCAGCATGTGGGAACATGTGTGTGTGCTGCCCTGCTATGAGGTCAAGATCTAGACAACCTGTTAAGCGTTACAAAAAACTGCTTGCAGAAATCTTTCCCAAGTCTCCTGTGAGTATAATGCTATCTTTAACCTATGCTTTTAAGCCATAATGCCCACAGATATGTTTAAATGGTATAAGATCTTGTGTTCCTGTTGAACTTTTGCTTGCAATACTTGTCCGACATAGACACAGATAGTAGTTGATTAGTTGGTAATTTGATCACTTGATCATGTAATCTGGCAGTGGTGCTGCTACCAGGCACTCCTCGCAGGAAAGAAACTTACAATGTCCCTTTCCCTTATCTCACATGTCCTGCGATGTAGATATTAGCAAAACTCAAACTTGCCCTTTCAATTGTTTATTTATTATCCCTCCACTTTTTTCTCCTTTTTTTTTTCGTTGGAGGCTATCTCTCTCTTTAGTAATAAGAAGATTGGTTTGGCTGCTTAAGAAAGAGATTTACGTTGAAGCATTTGCTTCCTCTCTCTCCCAATTAACAAATCAAAACTATGCTTTGATGTCATCCATAGTTGGGTATTGGTTCTTCCTCATCTGCATAACAAGTGTTTACATTTATGCCAATAGTACATGGTGTGTTTGTGTGTGAAGGGCAATTCTCTCCTGTTAATCTGTCATTCTAGGGTAAATAGGGACACTAATCAATTGAAATTATGCGTGAATTTTTTATCCTAATTGAGAGTTTAGCACTGTATTTATGAGGTTTATGAGTTTTGAACCCAACAACTCTGTTAAGCTAAAATTTGTAAGCTGTGAATTGTTTTTGGGTAAGTAGCTAACAACAACAGGCTTCCATAGGAGTCAGTCACTTATATGTATATATATATATAATACTCTATAAAACATCAAACCTATCTACTATTTATGATTCTCTCATCAATTACTGGAATACTGAAGTTCAATGTACTCCAATACTTTCCAGGATGGCCCTCCCAATGAAAGGAAAATTGTTAAGTTATGCGAATATGCTGCAAAGAATCCTTTTAGAATCCCCAAGGTATGAACTCTTTTCTTCCATTTCTTTATGTCTTGGTCCGTAAATGTGAGCTTACTGTAGATTAATGTTCTGCTGATGAGGTGCATCTGTTTCTTATTGTCCTCAACAGATTGCCAAACATCTTGAAGATAGGTGTTACAAAGAGCTGCGACTTGAGCATGTCAAATTCATCAATATTGTTGCAGAGGCCTACAACAAGTTACTTTGCCTCTGTAAGGACCAGATGTAAGTGTGACCTATATCCCTTTCCCTTTCCCTTCTCTTAACAATGTAATTTGTCTTGGAATTCTATTGGTAAATTTTTTGGGGAGACAAAAGGTTTATTTAGAAATAATCTAGTGCGTCTTTGATTGGTTTGGAAACTCTAAACCCGCGTCTGACTCTAAACTTGCATTCTTTAGGGCTTATTTTGCTGTCAGTGTGCTAAACGTAGTCACTGAGCTTCTGGACAACTCTAAGCAAGACGCTCTCCGTATAATTGGATGCCAAACTCTGACGAGGTTCATCTACACTCAGGCGAGTTACAAAAACTATTAGCACATAGCAGAATGACAGTATTTCATCTGTCTACTCAATGATTTAATGCTTGTCTCTGCAACAGAATCTATGGTTTAGTTAAACAATTCCGTAGGAAGATCTGAATTCCTTTTATATACCATGTTAGGACCCCAACATAAGGACATTTCCAGCTTTCTAGATATTCAAACAATGCCCAACTATATTTGACAATCTTGACATGGCATAACTCTTAATTCCTATTGAAATAGGCTTTCTGTCGGTCATATATTACATGCTTTGGTTAAGTAGAAGATCCAATAGATACAGCATGGAAAATTATGTGCTAGGACGATGTGTGAGATTGGAAAATGAATTCCCCAAATGTCCTGGATATTAAATATTGACTACTTAATAAGTTAATATAGAGAGGACATAATCCTCTTTTTGAATCCACTCTTTGGATATAAATTGTTAATCCTACCTGTGTCATTTCTTATTCTCTTAGTAATCAAATAGATGATTGACTACTCAAAATAGTGAGGACATAATCTTCTTTTTGAATCCAGTCTTTGGATATAAATTGTTAATCCTACCTGTGGCATTTCTTATTCCGTTAGTGGATGAATTAAATAGATGATTGACTACTCAAAATAGTGAGGACATAATCTTCTTTTTGAATCCAGTCTTTGGATATAAATTGTTAATCCTACCTGTGGCATTTCATATTCTGTTAGGGGATGAATCAAATAGATAATTAGAGTTTTTTTTTTCAGTTTCCTGTACAAAGTAAATACACTAGATTACTTCTTGGCTAATTATCAAAATGTGGATGCTTCACTATAAACAGGCAGATGGAACTTATACACACAACATTGAGAGTTTGGTTCACAAAGTATGTAAGTTGGCACATGAGAGTGGTGAAGACCATCAAAAGCGCTGCTTGAGAGCATCAAGTTTGCAGTGCCTTTCAGCCATGGTAGTTATAGCCTTTTAAAACTCTTATAGACCATTTCAGTGTGAAAATTGCTTTTTATTTGGATATTTTTAATAAATTTCGTCCTTGCAGGTCCAATTCATGACTGAATTTTCATATATTTTTGTTGATTTTGATGAGGTTAGTTCTCTTGACTTACATTCTTGGTTTTTCATTACTATCTATAGATAAGTTTACATTTGTTGACTGCATTATCAGATCTCAAGGGAGCCAGTGCTCCTTCTGTCATCAATATTGAGCATTGGCCTTCTTTTTTCTTGTGAATGCAGATTGTACATGCCACTTTGGATAACTATGAGCCTGATGCAAATGATGATGATGATGAGGGAGCGGAGTCGCATCATAATTGGGTGGATGAAGTAGTTCGAAGTGAAGGTAGAGTTGGTGCAATTGCCGGTGGGTATTCTAGCCCTAGTTGTAAGGTCATCAGGCCACGGCCAGAAAAAAAGGATCCTTCTCTTCTCACAAGGTATGAACTTTTGAAACTTTATGAGGGAGAGCTTGTCAGTCAAGTTGTAATTTCAAATTCTCTTTCCATGAAATTCCCCTTTTTAATAGTTTTGGGTTCATTTGTTTAGAGAAGAGACAGAGACGCCAAACATTTGGGCTCAAATTTGTATCCAGAGAATGATTGAATTAGCCAAGGAGAGCACAACAATGCGCCGGGTATTGGATCCAATGTTTGTCTACTTTGACTCTAGGCACCATTGGGTTCCTCGACAAGGGTTGGCTTTGTCAGTTTTGTCTGATATGTCATACTTTTTGGAGACTTCAGGTGCCTTAATCTTCTTTCCCTGTTAATGTAGTCTGTCTTGGAGATGGTTCTGCAAATATTCCTGCATGTACTTATTCTTTACTGATTTTTGGGTTTAGGAAATCAGCAGATGATTTTAGCCTATGCAATCCGTCATCTTGACCACAAAAACGTTTCACATGATCCACAACTCAAATCTCAGATCATTCAAGTTGCTAGTGCTTTGGCAAGCCAAATTCGATCCGGAACCGTGCTAGAAGAAATTGGTTTTGTCTCTGACCTATGCAGGCATTTGAGGAAGAGTCTTCAAGCTACTGTTGAATCAGTTGGAGAGCAAGAGTCTAACATTAATACCATGCTACAGAGTTCCATTGAAGATTGCTTATTAGAAATTGCTAGAGGGGTAAATTCTACACTTCTGGTGTTTGCAGTACATGCTTGATATGGTCTTTCTATTATTACTGACGACCCACTGTGCTTCCTATTAGATTGGAAATATAAGACCATTGTTTGACATGATGTCTATATCTCTGGAGAAGCTTCCATCTGGAACTGTTGCCAGGGCGACCATGGGATCATTGATGATTGTTGCTCACATGATCTCATTAGCATTGATCTCTTCACATTCACAGCAGCAGGTGAGAGGAGTTTGAAAATGTGTTTCTTGTTGTCAAGTTTTTTATGCACTTCTTCCTGTGTCTTTTTTCCTGGAAAACTCTCTTATGGTGTTGCTTGATTAAAGGATATACTTACATGTCACATTAAGGAAGATCAACTGTTAATTGAATGTTTTGGAGACATGATTTGGATTTTAAATTAGTGGGCATGTAGTTTGACACTTTCATTAGTTATATATCACTTTTAAATTACTCTTATGGACATGTGATAGAATGGTTTCCATAGGAACCACATCTGCTGTATAGGACTTGGAATGCTGAACATTTTGTTTTCTGCTCTTGTTGGTACTACATTCTTTACAATCTTCAATCTTTCGTGTAGGTGTTTCCTGAATCCCTTCTTGTCCAGCTTTTGAAAGTGATGATGCATCCAGATGTTGAGGTGCGTGTTGGAGCACACCAGATATTTTCTGTTCTTCTCATTCCATGTTCTAATCGGCCCCGACATGAAGTTGCTCCTCTACAATCTGGTTATGTATACCAGTCAAGAAAAGGGAATTCAAATACAGCATCTATTGCTTCAATTACGGCTAGACTTGAAAAGCTTAGGAGGGAAAAAGATGGCCCCAAAGCAGAAAATCAGGAGATTGATGCTCGTGATGATTTTAAAGATAGAGATACTGCAGAAGAAGATTGCAAGCAAGGGCATACCCACAAGAGTTCCCCGAACTTCTATAAAATTAGCTCTATTATTGACAAGACTGCTGGGTCAAGCCTAACAGAGCCTGTAAGAAGTTACATCATATCCAAAACAGGTAACATTTGTGGTGTATTTTTTGCTTGCTCTACTAATGCTGTGTACTTTTTCTCATTGGTTCAGGAACCGTACGTAATGAAGTTTAGTGAGGATCAAATAGCAGACTTGTTGTCTGCTTTTTGGATACAAGCCAATCTCCCAGATAATTTACCTTCAAATATTGAAGCTATAGCTCATTCTTTCATTTTAATGATAGTTTCTTCTCATTTGAAGGTGATCTTTTTTCTTATGTATCTTTTCTAAAGAAAAACCCATGATTATGATACCCATTTATGCATGTATACACTGTCTTTCTATACATCCATGCAACTCTTACATCTTTCTCTAGTTGCTTATGGAAATTTGTTCATAATTTTGCAGAATCCAAATGGCAACCTTATGGTTCGTTCCTTTCAACTTCTGCTATCTCTGAGGAATATCTCCCTTGATCCTAACAATGGTGAGGACAGTAAAATCCTAAAACAGTTGCTTGGCAGGGATGCCAGTTAATTGGTTTTGTGATCAGGATGTAAATGAACTCTTTTATCTCTTGGCAGGGATGTTGCCTCCAGCTTGCCAGAGATCTATCCTTGTGCTATCGATTGGCCTGTTGATGTTTTCTGCTCAGATCTATCACATTCCTAATCTAAATAATCTGCTCAAATCATTAATACCATCTGATGTGAGCATATATTATCCTGATACTGAATGCTTTTTTTACTTCACAAAATAGGGTCAGCCGTAGAATCCAGCTTTTTAAATATTAGGAATGTCCAAGCTCTTTGATCTTTGAGCATGTTATTGTTTTATTATTTGCCAGTGACATAAATCTACTCTAACAATCTCTTATATTGTGCAATTTAGGTTGATCCATATTTGGGAATCAGTGATGACCTTCAAGTTTTTCTAAGGCCTGAGGCAGACATCACAAAATATGGATCTGTTATTGATAACCAGCTAGCTTCATCAGTACTATTTGATTTGCGGAAAAAATTATATGAATCTGACGATCTCATAAGGGAAATCTTAGTTCAATTTCTATCAGACATTACTGAGGTAGGATGGTTAACTGATGGACTCGGTTTTTTTCCTTATCAATCTGCTCGTCTCATTTGTTTGTTTTTTCTTGTGAAGATGGAGGCAGAGGCTGTGGCTAACCTACTTTTGGAGTCATTCGTACCTGATGATGCGTTCATGTTTGGTCCACAATCAATGCTTGACTTTGATGAAAATCAAATGCCAGGCCATTCGAAAGAATCACTTTCCTTTGATGGGGTACACTCTTTGCACTAGTTCCTCTTGCCACTGCTGAATTGGCATGTCACCTGCGACAACTGAACAGTTATTTGGCAGTGAAAGTTAGAGTAATGACATGGCTTCCCAATTTTTACAGGAATTTCCGACAAATTCATCAATTGAGGATGATGCAACAAGTGAAGCATCAGTTGTTGCTGATTTCTCCCGGTTCATTCCTAGAGTCCCTTCATCCTCTTCTGTCTCCCATGTTATCAGTGTTGGACAGCTTCTGGAATCAGTAACCACTTCCTCCCTATTCTGAAAAATAAATATTTGTAAAATTGACAGTACTGAACAGCATATTGTTTTCATTTAGGCACTTGAGGTTGCTGGTCAAGTAGCAGGAACATCTGTATCTACATCACCCCTCCCGTACAACACCATGGCAAGACACTGTGAAGCCCTTGGCACAGGCACAAGGAAGAAGCTTTCTAATTGGTTGGCCCATGAACATCATCAAAGCAACACTGTCCGTGACATTTTGTCTCCACCATTTCTTGCAGGTGGATGCCCAGCACTCCAGAAGGTCAGCCCATATTTAGTTTTTAATTACGTTTTTGCAGCTGCTATGTATAATTGGTAGATGATAATGCTTTGTTTTGATATTTAACTCTTGTGTTTATGTGAATGCAGCTAATTAATGAACCAGGCATTACCCGGGGAGCTGCATCGGCACAGGACTCGTGGTTAGCTGCTATCAGGTTGCCTCCTGCTAGTCCGTTTGACAACTTCCTCAAGGCAGCTGGTTGTTAGTCGAAGAAAAGTAATCACTAGTTCAACTAGTGTAATGTAATCGTCTTGTAAAGTATTAGGCAGTTTTCACTTGGGATATAGCTCCAAATTTGGTCTTAGATCTGATGATTTGAGGGCTTCCATGCCCTATTCTAGTAGGTACGGAACATGTAATTGTAATGACCTAGTATTGAGCATGATGTAATATGCATCTTTTCGTCTCGCCTCTCTTAGCTTTCACCCGCATTCCCTCTCCCTGCCAACTCGTAAAAGGTGGAGCCTAGTTTTCAAAATGAAAGCAACATGCATACAGCTTGTCTGAACGTCCATTATTTTCAATCTACGAACTCAGGATCAATGGATGAAGATAATGGTGGAAGTGTGCAGACGTTCCCCAAGACTCATACTCCAACTCTTTTCTTGCAGAACTGTGATATGTTACAAGTGATACTTGTATGGTTTAGTCTACTTTTCTTTTCAGAAAACAAGCACTATTGGAGGTTATGATAGGCATGTGAGAAGTTCTGTGTGGTCATATCACTTTCACCGGATGAAGCCTACCTATCTGTAATCGTAGAAACCTACTCGCATAGTTTTCTGACGTTGGATTCTCTTATGAAGAAGAAACATCTGAAAATTAATGACCTGATTGACACATCAAAATAAAGCTTTATCATGTAAGAGGGTCTTCCCTATGAAACAAGGCAAAGATATACAAATCCAGTCTGGATTCTCTCCCAACCTTTTCTCTTTTGCTTTTGTAATTCAAGGCCTCGAGCTCTCAATTGATAAAGCCAGTGCATGCCTTGAGGAGGAAAGACTATACTTCACATCCCATCCATCTAGCTTTCCTATTGTCAGAACTTATAGCAGAAAGTTTTGAGGTAGGGCACCCATGCCACACAATCCGCGCCCATCAATAAGATTCCTTCTTTCAAAAACCATGTTCAAATTGAACGAGGCTCTAATGAGGATGATTAGAATGAGGTATTTATGAGGATTTTATAATCAAATGATTGTAAAATTAACTTTTCGAACATATCTCATCAAATTAACTACTAGCAATTTGGAAGAAAATTTTTAAGGTAATCTATTCATACATCTCTAAACATCTAATAGTTGATTTGCCAAAATTTACTTGAAACCATTAATTAGAAGAGAAAAATTCAGCTACCGTCCCCAAACTATGCTGCCAAGACCAATTTGATACCCGAACTCTCAAAAGTATCAATGTGATACCCAAACACATATTTTGACACCAATGTGATACTTCCGTCCAAAATTTTTGACGGTGCCGTTTCTTTGCTGACGTGGAGACAATTTTTTTTTTTATGAAGGGCAGACTAGTCTTTCACTACTAGCTAATTAAAAAAAAAAAAAGGAACAAAACCATGAACAGAGCTCTCTCTCCGAACTCCAATTCTTCTTCTTCTTCTTCTTCCCAACACTACCTCCAATCATAACTCAGATTCACCTCTTCCTTTCTTCGCTTTACTTTAGCTCTCTCCTCGTTTCAATCTTATCTCCGACATAATCCTATCTGTCACCTCCATATATGTGTTGTCTGTCCATTTCTGAGCTCCGATTCAAGTTTCAGTTTCTGGGTTTTTGTTCTTTCCTCTGCTTTAATTACTAGTCGTGTTTTTAACTTTTTATTTATTTATTTTCATTCATTTATGTTTTCTGGATTTTTGTTTGAACTTTAAACAGCGCTTTTGGGACTTATTTATGATTATTTGCCAAATAAAGCCTTGAAATTTGAGTCAAAGATTCATGCTTCCTGGGTTTCATGTAGGAATATCTTCCCCATGAGTCAAAGATTCAACCCTGTTCTTGCAACTGGTGCCTACATCCGATATACTCAATTTCAAAATATCTTAAACCACATCAAGCTCAACCTTTGCTACAGAACTATGTGAATACCCAAAAAAATCAATGTCATCATCATCAATCAATTTGTCAAAGAAATCCTCGTCGGTCTGAACAAAATTATCCGCAGGTGCAGTAAAAGCATAAATTTACATGAATAGCCAGCAAGCTCCAGAAAACCGCCACCACGCGTCAAAACAGTGCCAACCAGAAAACCTCCGTCGCAGCACCGCCCTGACACACCGCAAGACACCCCTACACCAATCTGAAGACCCCCAGCAGATCCAAGACAGAGATCGAGTCATATCCCATTGGGATCGGCCCCACCACCAACAGATCCGAACAGCCACAGCCAACACGCAAGGGCGATGACGTCATAAGCCACCGCCGGAGCCCCGAGATCCGCCGCAGCACCCCCGCGACCGTCACCCATGAACCGAGATGGCGGATCAATTACAACATCCCAGCCACCTACCCAGAGCCACGCCGCATCCTTGGCACCCCTCCACAGCTTAACAAACAGCCTCCCCTCCCGGACCGAAGCGCAGCGACGGAGGATCCATCGGCGATCTGCCGGGAGAGAAAGCCCTCCTCCGAATTTCCTTTCTTTTTTCCTCTCGCGCGTGGGGCGAGTTCTTTTTCTCCCTCACGAGCCCCCCTGATATTTTCTTTCTGTTTTTTGAAGTCCCAGATCATCTGAGAAGAAGAGAATAAGAAGATAAAGAAGAAGGAAAAAGAAAAAGAAGAAGGAAAAAAAAAAACAATTAACAAAAGAAAAGGGCAAATTGATCTTTTTCTTTGTTTTTGGTCTTCACGTGCTTGCCACGTTAGCAAAGAAACGGCGCCGTCAGAAATTTTGGACGGAAATATCACGTTGATGTCAAAATAGGTCTTTGGGTATCACATTGATACTTTTGAGAGTTCGGGTATCAAATTGGCCTTGGCAGCATAGTTTGAGGACGGTGACTGAATTTTTCTCTAATTAGAATGTTCTCGTTTTAAAAGTCCTCAAAAAAACATCTCTCTGTCCATATTAACCATATAATTGTTCAGCGAAATACTAAAAATACCCTTATCAATTCTAAACTTGCACATATGACGAATTATGATTGATCGGTCGAACCATTGAAACTTGAGAGGGTCGGGCGGCCGTATTCAAGACCACCCAAGATGCTCTTGTAATCTAGATATGTAGCAACTCCTACATCTTTTAGGGTTTGTAAACCGATAAGGCATTGCTTAATGCCTAGCTGAATTGGTGAATGTACTTTTCTATGTGATCCTTCATTTGGGGCCAGCTGCTGTTACTTACTTGTGACTTCGGCAATTACCTCATTTCATAACCTAAAGCTGGCTTCATCTCCATGTCTGTACTCCTTTGTAGCAAAATTGGCTGAAACTTCACGTGGTCCCTAGACCTTGGACCCTGTAACTTTCTGGCTTTCGTTGTACAATTGTTCATGTGTGGAGCAGTATCATCATCATAGAGTTCATTTATTTTTTTGGTGATGCCATTGCCAATAAATGCTATTCTTACTTCACTATAGTGCTTACTTTAACTCCATGAAGGGAACAAGCAGCAAAATGTTTTTGCCCATGCCTTCGTTTCAGACCAGCAAGTCACCAACACCAAAGTTCAGACATGATTTCTGTAGATAAAGTAACTTCATTTGTTAACTGTTGCCGACCTTCATCTCCAACACTTTTTCGAGCAAAGGAGAGCTTTTATGCGATCAATCGGAAAGTATATAAAATCTAACTCCATGGTTTCCGATATCATGATAAAAAGAGCTCAAACCCTAAGTCTCTAACCATAGCAGTTGTCTCTTTCTATAAACTATTGATAATGGATAATCTCGAGAGTTTTGATAACACCTGATACACAATAATAAAAAAGACAACGTCATCTATGCATTATGTCTAAAATATATCGGATACTGAAACTCTAAACATATTGATTGACCACACGTGCTAATGGACTGGTAAACTGTAAGTTGTTGGTTATTTAGAATAATCGACACTATACTTGTTTACATTATGGGATCGGTAGGGAATAGTTGAAAGATTATTGACAATATATATATATATATATATATATATATATCATCTTTACACTAATCCGTGTACAAAACTCGCAAGTTAGAAAATTGAGGTTAAGAACATACCGATATCAAGCAATTTTTCTCCAAAGATATGGGACTAGAGATAGCTCAAATGAGTAGGACTTACCAAATCTAAAACATCAGAAACAAAATATCAAAAGCAAAATCTCTAATACAAAAAGGGAAAAGAAGAAAGAAGTAAAAGTAAGTTTACCCGTTGAGTCACCTACTTACTATTTATTATTTTTGTGTGTTTATTTTCACTCTCTGGGTCATGAAATACACTATACAGGTCACCATGATGACCCAAAAAATGACTCAGGGTATGAAATATACTATGCTCGTGATCCAAAAAGTGAAAATACACATAAAAAACAGTGAATAGTAAGAACCATTGTGAGACACTCCCATCTCCCAATGAGTTAGCATCGTCCTTCCGACAGCACTAACCAGTCGAGAGGCCCTACCCAATATGCAACCACAACAGCCACCTCCACAAGCATCCCAGCCGATCACCGTTCCTCCACCATAGCCCCCACCAGCCACCGTAAACACTCCTCTCACCCATCCTTGAAACATCCATCATCACCCTGGAAAACAACCATCGATATCGAGGAAACCCTCCAGCCAACCAACCCAAGCAAACCCAACCAGGCTCGCGCCAAAACAAAATTGAAAATTTCACTTACAACCTCGATGTATAAAGAGAAATTCAAGCTTTTTTTTTTTTTTTTGAATAAATTCAAGTATCATATGGCATAAAGATTTCACCACATTTTGAAATAAATAGACTTTACTAATAAAACAAAATCATTTATACAATGATGATCACCCGATCACCACAAACATTATATAAAAAGAGAAGTAAATATATTATACCACACACACAGAATAATAATAAAAAGGCTTAACTTATGCGAGGCCAGCGAGGGTAAACAAAGAAACATAAACCCTTTCTCTTATAGGACAAACCAATAATTTGAAAGGGAAAGCCATTTGGCTGGACCGCTGGAGTCAAAGATTTGCGGGAGTAATCTTTTTCACTTTGTAGATACCTATAATTATGTAGATTTTTCTTCTGTCTTCTATATACTTATGATCCTAGAAGGTCCACTCCTTTACTTTTCTTCTCTTCAAATGGAAATGATTAAAGAAGATACAATATGTCTTGGCACTCTAACCAACTATTACAAGATGTTGATTAAAGCAAGAGGCAGTCATTTTCTAGGAAGCAGCATCATATCTGTGTTTAATCTTTTATGTTATTTTGGGCATCTTGTATTACATCAGAGGACAATGTTTAATAAGTAAGAGAAGACAATGTTTGTAATGTAATCAAAGTTAACAAATTGATGCGGGACACAAAAAAGGAAGATCTTCTTTACACATTTTATTGCTCCTTGGAGTAGGTGTGTTCTAAAGGTGGCACATGAAAGTTCAATTAACTAAATAGACTGGTGCTTTGGCTCTCTATAAAATAGAGTAGGGCTGCATACGGATTGGGTTGGTTCGGTTTTGACTCTAAACTGTCTCTATACTAAAATAAGCGGTTTAAGCATTTTGGACAGCCGATCATTAAAAAAAATAAGTTTAACCCGATCCAATCCAATCCAATTAAAGGTGGTTTGGTTCGGTCGGTTAGGCGGTTTTAACCTATATTATATTAACATACTATTTATGAAAAACAAAAAAATTCTAGTAAAATTAAATCTAAATAATAAAAATTATATTAAATAAGCATAATCTAAATTTAAAATTCAATAATCAAATCCAAAACTAATATTCAAAAACCGAAATCTAGAATAGATTCAAAGTGATTGAATGATTTGATGGCTTAGCTATAAATACTAGCGTAATAGGGTAGTATTAAAGGTTAGAGAATGAGGTATGTGATATGAGAGAATAAAATTAATTGTAGCGATTATTTATTAGACTTCTAGGCCTTTAGGCATTAGATTTGATATGGTAGTATATCATTTGAGAATAAAGTTATAATTAGATATTTAGAACTTACTTACAACGACTGGACAGATGAATATATATATATATATATATAATATATATATATTTATATTTAACACTTTTTCATATTATATTTCAAACGTACCGGTCAGTTTGGGTTTCGCGGTTTAAACAAAACAGAAACCAAACCAACCCAGTTCATAAATGGTTTGGTTCGGTATTGAACTGGCTTTCAATTTTTAAAGTTAAAAAACCTTAACCAAACCATATTTACCGGTCGGTTTTGACCGGTTTGGCCGGTTTGTACCGTGTTTTGCACACCCCTAAAATAGAGTGCATTATGGGGAGTTTAAAATAAGAAGTGTTATGAAAGAACCATGTAACTATTTCTCAGTTGTATAAGAGGCATGTAGTACTTTTTTCTTTCTTACCTATGAAACTTAAGAGTTAATTTGTACAAATTTGAGATAGGTCAAATAAAATTTTATTGCTCATATTACTCATCCTTTAGCTCTTTAATCTTCTTTGGCTTACAATGTCTAAAAATACAAGTAATGCATGCTAATTCTTAAATATGTTCTTCAACTAGCTATGAATAACTGGAAGATATATCTGCATGCACAGTAATACTTTATTCTCATGTAACTATGTCAAGTCTCTTTAGAGCTACAATTATTAGGGTTGAATTGAAGATGGACTATGTGCTGGTCTTAATTTGTTTAGGGAAGTTTTTATATAACTTAAATTATTTCGTACTTGAGCCATTACTCATCTCAGTACGATAATTAGAACTTTCCTTTCGTATACAAACACGAGGGTACACATACTAGTTGGAAATTAAAGAAACTAGCCAGTTTCAGTAGCGGAACCGTGTTTCAGTACGACCCCCCCCCCCCCTCCCAAGGGAGAGGATCCTCTCCTGAGCTAGCTTTTAACCTGAGCTTTGAAGCTGATGATGCCACGTGTATAAAACAACATCTAAAGGCTCATATTAAACTCAGTTTTGACTTATTCTACTTTTCATCAAAACTCAAAGTACAATAGGAGACTCTGTCTTCTCTCTGCCCTCTCTCATCTTCATTCACCATTCATCGACAACCTCCCAACCCATGCCATCGCCGCCATCTACTACTCCAACCTATTTCCTTACACCATTTCTATCAATTGGGTATCAACAAAATTGGACTCTCTCTCTCTCTCACTCTCAAATTGCTGGGATTGCAACTCCTCTCTCTCTCTCGTCTTCATCTAGCTACAACTTCCCATTCACAACATGGAGAATCAAATCAAACACAGAGTAGAGAACCCATATCAGGTCTCGAAGAAAAAGCTTCAAAAGATTTAATTTTTATCTTCTATTTCATAGATATTTAATTCAAAATACGGTCTTAATTTGGTCTGGATACTTGGGTAGAAGAGAAGAGAGAATGTCAGGGGTAATATATGAGATTCGATTTTCATTTAGATTTGATTTTGCTGAGGTTGAATGGGAAGGATTGTAATTTTGGATTGTTATTTTTTGGATCTGTATGAAAGTGAAGAAAGCAAGGAGGAAAGAGAAAACTCAGAATGATCAGGAAGAAAGAGAGAGGTTCAGTGAGATAATTGAGGATGAGGACTGTAGTTGATTAAACTGCAGAAGATGTAGTAAGTTGTTGAAGAAGAAGAAGAAGAAGAGAGATTGAACAGGCAGGGACAAAATCTCAGTCGTTGGATTAAGCTACAAAAATTGGAATAAATACAATAAAAGATTGGAACCGTTAGATGTGAGTTTGGACACGTGGTGGCTTGTAATGAAAAGCTCTGGCAGCTCAGGAGATGATCCTCTCCCCTCCCAAACCTTACTATCAGAGTATCAGATATATACTTATATGTGCATTGTGTTAGCATTAAAGCCACCCTCAAGTGCAAGAGGTACAAGTTATAGAATAGGGGATTAAGTAAGGATGTCGAACCCACGAAGATTGGTAAATCCTTTCCTAGCTAGGGAAAACCTAAGGAAAAACTAGAAGAATATGCAAATGTACAATCACAAACAAAGGCTCACAAGTGAACCAAAGTTCATGGTGAGTATGTGCAAGATGGTGTGTAGAGATTTGATTTTGATTTTGAGATTGGTTTCTGTTCAAATTGAAACAATGAAAGCAAGTAATATAAACTAACCTAAACAAAACAAGTTGTTATCAAATGGATGGGAGTTAGGGCATCGGGTTTCACCTTTTGCCTCCCTTGCAAGCATTAAAGCAATAGAATATGAATGATGCAAAGCTAATTGTCCAACTACCCTCTTAGCATCCGGATAGGACTACTAAGACTTAAACCCCTTTCATTTTATTAACTCTAACCGGATAAGTCTAGAGCTAACTACCTAGAGACAAATTCAATTACCGGATAGGTCTCAATCATTTGCCCCTAAATGCATAAAGCTCAAAGTTTAGGTAACCAAGCAAGCAAACCAATCCTATCTCTAGGTGATTTTAGCTCACTACCCTCACATGCACACATGGTGTGCTTTCATGCTCCCTTTTTACCTAGAGGGCCGGTAATCAATCTCTTGGAAAAACTTCATGTCATGGCAAACACATAACTCAAATTGATTAGGTCTAAGTAATGCATTCAACTATTGACTTAGCATGTGAGAATGACAACATGAATTTTCATCAATTTATAAACAAAGCATCAATCCAAGCAAGTTTGGTTAGGGCTTTCAACCCTAGCCCCAACTAGTTCACTACTCACACATAGCTAGATACACAAGCTTCAACATTCTATTAAACATCAAATACATAAAGAGATAGAGAGTAAAGGGTGACTATTGATGATGCCGGAAGAGGTGGTGGAGATGGGTCTCCAAGAACATGATGTGGTGGTAGTCACCTCCTTCTCCTTGCTCCAAGCTCTTGATATTTGTAAGAATAGTGAAATTTGGGATCTCTAAGATGAGTTGTGGTGTTGAATGGTGGAGGAAATGAAGGTTGTAGTGGTGGAAATGGAGGTTTTAGAGGTGGAGATGGTGGTTTTAGTGGTGGAAATGGTGGTGTCTTCTCTAGAGAGAAAAATGGATCTTGGATAGGATGAAGATGATTGAATGGAGTCAAAAATTCTCAATAATTGGTCTTTGGCCTCTTTTTGATCAGCTAGGTGTGTCATCTTTTGTCCCCAAGTGTGCAAGAGATGCTCTTACACCATTGTCCCCCAAATGGTCCCAAATTGGCAATGTGATAAAAGGACAAGGTGTATGGAGATATTTGAATTTCAAGTGATGGGAGATTCTCACCACCATGGTCCTCCTTTGCTGGAGAAAAGACCCTCCATGAGTGGCGGCTCGCAAGAAAAGTTTGCCGGAAAAGTCGCCGGAAAAGTCGATTTGCAATTTTCTTCCAATCTTCGTGTCTTCTTCCCCTAGCTTCAAATCTCCACATTTCAAGCCTCAAATAGTCATTTTATTCTCAATGCAAGGTTTTCTACAAAGAAAAGGAAATGGATTAAAAAAGGTAAAATAGCATGGAATACAAATCAATTTTCATAATTATGGGGCACAATTGCGTAAGTAATTTGTGACTCAACACATTGTTGTTAACCAATCTAAGGAAAAACCTCCCATTCATGAAGAGGACCCCCGCCTCCTCCTCCTAAAATCCCAAATTCACGTGATAATCAATTTATATATGAAATCACTAATAATAAGAATACAGTAATATTCATTACAAATCAGGTTTTTATTTTATTTTTGAAACAAGAGTTATTTATCGGTTTATTTTGAATTTATTATTTACTTATGAATTATATTGAATATGATTTTTAATTTATTTTCGGTGTAGGTTTTTTTATATTTAATTTATGTCTTTTTTGAATCAAAGGAGGTCGGTCAGATTTATAATTCAACAAGCAGTACCAGAAACGACACACCTCATAGGGGCTGACAGAAAGAGTCGTCCTTTATGACATACAAAGGACTTATAAAAAGACAGAGCCTCGCACTCCTGAGTACACCCATCTTTTAAGGACAAATAAGCACCTTTATTCTAACAAGACCTAAACACTCATAAGCAAATAAAATAAAAGGTAACAACCGAGCTATTAGACCTTGCGACCCATAGGGAAATTAAACATTGCAATCCGAGGATGCAGCACTTGCATCCCCCACAAAACCATCATTTGCACGCAATTCCTCTGTAAGTGTCTCAGAGAGCATGCCTTCTCCACCGAAGCTTGAATCACATGAAAAGTGTCACGAGCCCAGTTTAAGGCCCAAAAGGCCCTACCCCATTCCACTCTCTCCCTGGACCAGCAGGCCCTAAGCCAGCCCAAAATACCAGAAGGCTAACCCAACCCATAGATGGGAACCCAGCAGCTTCCTCCATCCAGCCTCTGCAACATGAACAACCCCATCTACTATCACCGTGCCGGCGCTAGGAGACTAGCTCCTCCGACGAGCTAGAACCATCCACAATCACCCCTTCCACCGAAGGCCTATAACCCAAGCATAACATAGGATTCCGGGACCAACCAAAACAACCAAGAACTCCAACCATTGCACCACTGTCAAGTGGCGTAGACCCCGTCGACCAATTTGCTTCACATCGGCCATCTTTCGCCAGCGAACTTGCAATGAGATTGGATCGAAAAACCCAACCCCCACCGCAGTCGCTCGGCCTTGACAACACCCCGTACATGGATCTCCATGGAAACCAAATCCGCATCCGATCCACCCGCCAAGCAAAATCCTCGAGTCCAACACCACTATCACCACTAAAACTCAAAACTACCACAGGAACATCGTCACCCAACGCAACGAAGGAGAGAAGAAACAGCCAGAGAATGGCCATGGCCTCTATTGGCGAGCAATAGAGGAAATCGGAGAAGTCTCCGCCGCAAATGAGAGGTTCTCAAACCCTAGCAGAGTGACGGCTAGGTCATAAAAAATAATAATAATAAATAAAAACTAATTTAGTTTTTTTTTTTAATTTATGTATTGACACTCCTAATGTTGTTGTTTTTAAAAATAAAAAAAATTATTTCTTGACCCTCGAATGTTTAAATCTTGATTCCGCCCCTTGCCCTCCGTTTTGAGTTTTCACTTTTCAGGAACAACAGTGTTTGGTCCCCGTTCAAATACAACTAGCTAGTTCATATGAGATCAAATCTGAGACTAATATATTATCATTATAATTCCCACCACGTATAATGATGAGTTTTGTTCGTGCAGGTCAAAAAGAACAAGAACAGGAGCAGTTAAAATCAAGTAGGAACAAAGAAATTGTTTTGAAATTGAAATTATACGCATTGTTCCAGAGTAAGCAGATGCTAAACCAATCAGATGGTGAAACGTATCCGAAATTCAGACTGTCTTGTCAAGTTTCCAAATTCCCAATGCAAATGCAGAGAGAGATAAAGAGGAAAGAAAAGAGGGGAAGGTCTATGTATTACAGGCCTATATGGGACTAGGGTTTCACCTCACCTCAAACTTAACCTTGTCAAATCGGAACATCACCGTTTCAGACGGTGGGGTTATTTGTTCTCTGATATGGGTGTGACCTGTCTCTCACACACGTGGCCACGTACACATGCAAACAAACCGTAACAGTTACTTGGTGATTCCTGTTTCATGTTCTTTATATCTCTGTGTTCTCTCTTTACTGAGGTTTTCTCGGAAAAGAAAGTAAGTCTAGTCTTTTCCCTTGCGAAAAAGCTTTTCTTTTTTGGTTTAAACCCTTTGGGATTGGGACTTCTTTCTTCTACCCCGGTATCTATCTAAGCCTCACCTTACAATTAATCACTTTCTCTGTGTTATATATCCCACCTTGAAGTTCAGTTTCTGAGGCATGACGGCTTCTTCTCTCTTTGAAACCTTGAAAGCTATTGCCAGAGCTCTAATGGCTAGCTCTCTTACTTTACCTGCAGATCTTCTGCAACAACACTTTGCATAACTTCTCTACTTAGGCCTCTCTCTCTCTCATTAGTTTCTTGGATCTCAACATCAACTAGACATTGAAACATTGTGAGGGATATATTATGGATGATTTTTACAGGCTAAACCCTATGAATATAATATCAAGCTCATCGGAGAATGTGAATCAGGTTCAAAATGATACTAGGACTACTGCTACTTGTGGTGGTGCTGGTTATCATGGTGGTCCGTTAATACTAAGTGACGGTAACCTCAACCTCAACATGCTCCAATTTGAAACGGATCAGAGTATGAACCAGCTGATTAAGACCCAGATAGCCAATCACCCTCGTTACCCAGATTTGGTTTCTGCTTACATAGATTGCCAAAAGGTAATTTCTGTTTCCTTTTGCGAGCATGTTACTTGCATACTATTATCATAGCCCGGATTAGTTTCTGAAAAATAAAAGAAAGGAGAACAAAATGATAATTTTTTCTTGCTTGAAAGTATACATGGAGGGTTTAAGAGTTAATTTCTTCGTACTTTGTCTGTAATTATAGGTTGGAGCTCCACCAGAGATGAAAAGCCTACTTGAAGAAATAGGGCGGCTAAGCCTCCCCATAAGCACTTGCAGGAGTGAGATAGGAGCTGATCCAGAACTAGATGAGTTCATGGTATAACTGTAATTATCTATTTAATTTCAAGCACCAGATAAAATACTCACTCAGTCACGTTGTATCCATCTTTAATCAAATTTATTAATCTTTTGTGGTATCTTATTTATACTACTCATGATGTTTCCATTCGCGTTTCCCAATAAGTCTTTGATCTCTTACTGTTGATTTGTCATTCCAACCAGTTCAAAAGCCCCATTCTTGGAAATCAAAATAAATTGAACTTTATTAGGCTTTTACACCTGAACTGGGACTTGGGAAGAGTCTCAGTAAGAGTAGGAATGAATTTTGTGAAATTAATGTCTAGTATGGCGACTCTTTTGCAAGGACTCATACTGTGGGATTCTTCATACATACAAGGAAGAGCTTTCTAAACCGGTTGTTGAAGCCACCGCATTCTTGAGCAACATTGAATTGCAGCTTAGCAACCTCTGCAAAGGCACATTTCAGAAACCCAACTCGGACTATCATTCAACTGGTATGCATTGGTTTAGTTTTAAGCTTAGTAAACGGGATAATCACTCAGCTGGTATGCATTAATTTAGTTTTGGGGTTTCCCACCGTAAATCATGACTTCTTGGTAATTACAAGATGATGTTTGATGCCCTAGAAATTAGGAGGAGTCATATCTGAGTGGAGGTGACAGGTACAAAGTGTTACTTTGAGGTTAGTTTTTTTTTTTTTGGGAACATACTTTGAGGGTTGTTGAGCTCATAAATTACACTTTTGATAGATCAGTAATTACCCATATGCTTCCATTGCTAGTGTTATGTTACCATCACTTATATACTCCCCACGTCTCTATTCTTTGTGTGTAGCCTTGATTATAGGGATTGGTTTTTATGGGTAGACAATAAACTTCCCTCAGTTTTCCCCATTACAAAACCCTAATTTCTATATACAACATCAGACTATAATTTCTATATAGACCCTAATTTTAGAAGAAAAAAAATATTATTATTGCTGAAATATTATATTGTAGCTATAAACTGAAAATTCTGAAAACTACAAGAAAAAATAATTCAAACTATCAAGACATAGTTCATGTTTGAACATTCTCTTTAGTGTTAATGACATTTCTCTTTGTAGTTCAGTTTTCCCCATTACAAAAAGAATTTCCAAAAAACTGGTTAACAGATGGTATTCTGATTAAGACCCTAATTTCTATAAACAACATAAGACTATAATTTCTATATATACCCTAATTTTAGAAGAAAAAAATATTATTATTGCTGAAATATTATATTGTAGCTATAAACTGAAAATTCTGAAAACTACAAGAAAAAATAATTCAAACTATCAAGTCATAGTTCATTTTTGAACATTCTGGTTAGTGTTAATGACATTTCTCTTTGTAGCTGGTGAAAGCTATGTGAAATTCAGTCTCGTCATGTGGTTGTAAATTTAAGTTACTGAAACCACATTTTAACTTAAATTTACAACAATTTTTTTAAGTTAAACTTCATGCACATAACCACAATTTTTTTTTTTGGTTGCAGTAACAACAATCCAATAGAAGTGATTTTCATACTTTTGTCACTTTCTAATGTTTTAGTAATTTCTATAGTTCTTTGGAAACTCAGATCAATAATTAAAAGAATGATAGAGTATAAAAAAAAGGGAGTTGTGTGAGTGCAAAATGAGAGGAATTCAAACCCTATAAGTTTTGCTTTCTTGATTGATGCTACTTTGAGTTGAAATTGTTCAAGTATTTTCAGATTGAAACAAGGAGATCTTTTCTTCATGATACATGAAGTTTTCTGCATTTCTTGATTATTACTAATTTTGTTGTGATTGTGGTGGTCTAATTTGATGCAAGGAAGAGATACGGCTGTAGTGAAAACAAAAAAATACAAAAATTGATTAATCATACATGCAATTGTGAGATCTATTAATTTACTAAATACTTTGTAAAGCTTAATTATAATGTAACAAAACTTGTAATATAACTTGTACCTATGAAGTAGCAAAATGCTTTATAAATAATTCCACTAATTCATATTACCCTTGCCAGATGAAGCAGTTGGAAGTTCAGAAGAGGACTTAAGTTATGGGGAGGTGGAAGCAGCCGAGGGCCAAGAAATCTCAGCGTTTCGTGCTTGTGATAGGGAGCTTAAAGATATGCTGCTGCATAAGTACAGTGGCTACCTCAGCAAGCTGAAGAAGGACTTCTTAAAGACAAGAAAGAAAGGAAAGCTTCCGAAGGATGCTAGGTCTGCACTATTGGACTGGTGGAACACTCACTATAGATGGCCATATCCTACGGTAATGGATTCAATATATGCCAATTATATAATGGAAGTTAAATATCTAAACTTTCAAATGCAGGTAATTTTTAATGGATCAATTAGTTTCCCTTTACTATTATTTATGTATGAATAGGAAGAGGAGAAAATGCAACTATCTGTGGCAACTGGTCTGGACCAAAGGCAGATAAACAATTGGTTCATAAACCAAAGGAAGAGGCACTGGAAGCCATCTGAAGACATGAAGTTCGCTCTCATGGAGAATGTTAGTGGTAGCATCAATGGCGAAGGAGGACCCAGTATGCTATTTGACACTGGATTCGGAAATGATGATATGATGTGATCGATCCATGCATTTGGGAAATAATGAGCAGCAGGTTGAATGATGTGAAATCATCATATCATCACTCAATAACCATTAGTATTAGTTTTTGATTATCAGCTTGCCTAGCTCTAATTTTAGTGATTTCTTTCATCTTTGTTATGTGAATCTCGCAACTAATTAATGTTAGTAAGCTAGCTTGTACATTCTGATTCTATAGCCTTGGATGACCTTAAGAACAAGGGTGAGGTTATTTCCACCCTAATATATATATTATTCACCCAATACTACGTTTTATCACTCAAAGTTTTTAATTTATCCCTTTATAATGTAAAATAGAGAAAAAGAAAGAAAAAAAAAAGTTTCACCGATTACCGCGGCACCAAAACCCAATCACCTCTCTCTCTCTCCTTTTTCTTTTATTCTTTCCTATTTGATCTTTGTTTGACCTGGAATACTAGGGTTATAGAAGGTGTTTACTGGTTGGATATTAACCTTTGCTAATTTTGGAAGGGAAAAATTTCACAAATGATCACTCAATTATGACTCATTCGACACTTTAGTCACTGAAGTTTCAAATATATCACTTTGGTCACTCAACTATTACATTGTCAATCACTTAAGTCACTTTGTTAATTTTTTTCATTAAAAAAAATTATAAAAAATACTCTTTGGGTGACTTAAGTGATTGACAATGTAATAGTTGAGTGACCAAAGTGATATATTTGAAACTTCAGTGACCAAAGTGTCGAATGAGTCATAGTTGAGTGACCATTTGTGGAATTCTCTCTTTTGGAAGAGGATCCTCTCTTAAGCTATTCCCCTCCTAAAAGCAAGTTCACTGGTTGGGTCACCGGGTCACTTACTATTCACTGTTTTTTAGTGTATATTTTCATTCTCTAGATCAAGAAATACACTGTGCCCGTGACCCAGGACACAAAATACATTGTGCAGGTCACTATGGTGACCTAGAACACTGTATAGGTTGACCCAGAGCACAAAATACACTGTGTTCGTGACCCATATGGTGAAATTAGCACTAAAAAGCAGTGAATAGTGAGTGACCTGGTGACCTAATGGGTGAACTTGCTCTAACTTGTTTAAGTTTTCAATGATAAAGCGACATGTGTGTAAAACTAAATCCACCGACTTATATTGAGTTATTGACTTTCATAAATATATACTTATTTTTCTTTTTTAAATCAAACTCACCCCCACCACCCAACCATATCCCTCCTTTTTATGGTCTGACAATCCACCCCCTCCCTATCCTCCTTTTCTGTTTCTTCTTTGCCAGTTTCCCAAATCTTGCATCTCCTTCTTATGAAATTAATGCTTCAAGATATATTCTAAAGTATAATGGGTGTTGTATTGTTCATTTAATAGTGACATGCCCATTTTGCCCTTTATTTTATTTATTTTGACTCTTTTGTCCTTTTTTTTTTTGAGAAGTTTTAAATACACACCCCTGATTACTTAATACACACTCCTTACTCAATACACCTACCATTTAATTTCTCATTTTAATATTTTACTAAATACACAACTCAAATTACCTAAAATATCCTTAACCTAACAAATCATGAAATACACTATTATTTAACAACATTAAGGCTACTATTTAATTTGATTAGTATAACTGACCATATTAATTACTTGTCTTAGTTATTGAGAAATCCATAAGGATTCATTATTGATCCCTTCAAATAGATGCTTAGAAATATGTTTTGTATTATTTGAGTTCTTATCCACCAAACACCATATTGATCAAGTATAAAAATTTTGAGTTGACTATTCAAGCAAAACTGTATCAGTAGTTTCTCCACAACGACAGAACTACGAAATTGTCATTGGATGGTCAAACAAATTAACAATTACAAAGTTTTATATCTGTGATGTTTTATATTAGATAATAAATTGACTAATCATAACTTTTAGAAAAAGAAAAAAAAAACTAAAAGAGGGAGTAAAGCGATTTGTTCTAAAAACATTTAATGCCATTGATTTTGAAATTCTAAATTATATGGTTTCTCACCCCATTTAATTACAATTTATTTAAGGAAAATTTAAATTATATGGTTTCTAACTTTATTCTTGTTTTAACTTTATTCTTATTTTAAATGAGGTTGCATGTATAGAAATTTATTGTGTTTATAATTATAGAATCATATAAGGAAGATATGATTATTGTTATTTTTCTTTTAATATATAGATGTTTATTTTGGTCATTTAATCTATCTATAAAATCTGATTTGAAATATAAAATAATAGGGATGTGTATTAAGTAGTTTGAGGTGTGTATTTAAAATTTCCTTTTTTTTTTTAAAGAAAAACACAAATATTAGCTCATATTGGATTTTTGCAAATAGAAATGAAAGATGATTATGATCTTAAAATTTATTTGTTCTTGAATCCATAGTTTTAGCTTAGTAAGATTATACAGACTTTTGATCCGTCTTTATATATGGCTTAGGTTAGTCAAATGTGAAATAACTTGAGCCTTGATTCAAGTTGATTTTTGAAATAGAAATAGAAAAAGTCGGTAAACATGATATTTCTATAGATGGGTGTCTTGAGTAATTCTTAAAAATTAATTTAGAACTTTATATGTTTATCACAGATCAGTAAATTGTCCCACAGATTTTTAAAAGCTTCACTGCTAAGTTTCATATGCTGCTTCTTATATTATGTTGTTTGTGTTTGGCTCCAAAACCAGCTGGTGTGCAAACAGTCTTTTTGAGCGAGTAGTTGCGCAGGCGTGCCAGCACCGCGGGGTGCAGTCGTTGGGGTAGTCCCGTGACCTGACTTCTTCTTCAAGCGCTGTGGATGAGGAGAGCACCAACCTCGTCACAGGGTTCTTTTCTTGCCTTTCGGGAAAGGACTTTTGGTGTGGTTTCTTCGCGTTCACCGAATCGATACTTAGTGTTGTAGACTAAGCAGAGCAATCACTGGGAAGTTGAGAGAAGCACGGGTTTGCTAAAGAGTGACTTTAGCTTCGCTGGGTTGCGAGGGCGTTACCCTTGCTTCGCTGGAAGTAACAGTGGCGGTTGTGCTCGCAATCGGCTCCTAGGGAGACTGGGACTGGAAGTACGGTCGCCAGGTTGATCTGGTGAGGCTGACAGTCGGCTCGTGAGGAGACTAGGACTGGCGGGCGGTCACCGAGTTTCAACGAGGCTGAGGGTTTGCTCCGAGGAGGCTTTGTAATCGCTGGGATTGATTGATTCGAGAGAGGTCTTTTATTTCGCTGCTTAACCCTGTATTTATATCCTAGGGTTTTCGACTGTTCCTTGCCCTGGAAGGATTCTTAATTGAAGTTTCCTGTTTAGTCTCTACTATTCGATTTCAATAAGACTTCGTCTCCTTACGAAACACGGGATGAGTGAAACTATAAACCAAACCCGCGTAGCCTTATTTTGGGCCGCAGGTATCGGCCCGCTGGCTCGAACCCACTAAAGGATTTTACCAAAATTACTTTTGGGCTCAAACATTGCCCCCCAGGCCCCGAAATCAGGCCCACTAGAATGTAACTGATTGAAGGGGCTTAGAAAGACGTGCCGGTCGCTTGAAACGATGCCATTAATGAGGGTCGCGTCCTTTCGTTTGCGAAACGCTTTCTGTCGCATCGTTTCCCTCACAAAATCCCTTATTTAAACTCACAGCCGCAACCTTGTCACATCAGAAGCCCTCCAGAAAAACCCATCTCTACCAACATCCTTTCTGCAAACGATTCGGAAATGGCTCCCCCTAAGAAAATCATCATCGATCAGGAAGAAGAATTAAACGAAACAGCTGCTCGGACTTGGGGCACCAGCATCGGTGTTCGCATTCGTCTAGAAACCACTATTCACCGACCCCTACTCCTTCGTTTCTCCGACCACCACACCGGATTGGGCCCAGCACCGCAAGGTGTTATCCCGGACGACGCCATCGCCTTATACGGTCTTCCTATTCGCAGGCCCATTCCAATCCTCCGAAGGACTCCCGGAGACTTTAGCGGTTGGGGTGCCCAAAACCACCGAGCCAAGATAGGGAATTGGCCATCCTCCATTAGTACACAGGAGATTTCTTGGTATCGCGAGACGCGGGCACGAGATCTAAGTCGCTGGAATGCTGCAGGTATCACCCACACCATTGACTTATGTTTCAATCTTCCTCGCGGTGGTAATCATTCGCCGCTCGCCGCTTTCCTCTGTTTCTGGAATAGCGCCACCAACACATTTGACTTTAGATTTGGTCAAATGAGCATCACTCTATTGGACATCCTCGCCATCACCGGCCTGCCCATCGATGGCGAACCTTATGTGCATGGTCAATTCGACTCTGTCAATTTTACTTTGACCATGGCCATGCAAGGTCGCAGCGCTCATAGCGGTTCATACCCAAGATGGTTGGCATATTACAGCCGGGAACACAATGCGACCGGAGGAATTGCTTTTCTTGAGTATTGGCTCTGTAAGTTCATATTCTGCACCTCATCCTGTAAGCCCACTGGCACCTGGACCTCCTTAGCAACGGCCCTCTACAACGGCCGCAACATCGGGCTCGGACAACCGGTATTGGGGGCCATCTATCGCATGCTGTACCAAGCGACGATGCATCCCTTTGAGACCAACATCTCCGGTCCTTTCTGGATTTTGGATTTCTGGATCCAGACATACTTTCAATTCTTCCGCCGCGAAGATATCCCGCTACTTCCACCGGCCGATCAACTGTTAGGTCGATGGTTTTGCCGCGAGGACAAGTACTCATCCCCTCCTTATTCTGAATGCTTTTCTTATCTGTACTTGCTGGACGATATGCTGTACTGTGATTTAATTCTGGGCAGAAGATTCCCCTCCGTGCTCGAATATGGTTTTCTTCCTGGCGATCCTAGCTATCCCAACCGCGCTCACCTGGCTTTTCGCCGCGCAGTCTCCTGTTCAGACATCCGGCTCGCTGCCGAAGAACTTAGCTATGAGCTCTATGCTCCCAATCATTTTTCCCGCCAATTCGGCCTTGTCCAATTGGTGCCAATCCCTCTGTACGACGCCTGGAACTACAACACTTCCTGGCGAAGATTCGGGCCCCCCTCAGGATCCCCGCCGGCACAAAGCATGCTCGGGCTAGTTGATCTCCCTGATTGGGCCCAGAACCTCGACGCCGTAGATGGAACCGAAGAGGGATATGAGATTTGGTGGAAAGAAGTTTCTGTGAATTGCTGGACCCAACTAGATGACGAACTCTTCGCTACCCTCTTTGGCGAGCTTAGGAATCCATATCCTGCCGATATTGAAGTGCTCGCTCGTTTCTCTGAAGACACTGCCGGGCCCCGCCCCCTTCAAGTGGTTCGACCTTCGCGAGCTCCTCGCCCGGCCCAGGCTGGCGTCGTAATTCGTGAACCTCTGTAATGCCCCGTACCTATTAATTACTTTTTACTGTGGTTGACCGAGGAGTGACTTTTCTTTAGTCCGGTAAATTAGGAAATTTATTTGAGATTGTCGTAGAATACGCAAAATCGAGTTCGTGGACACGAAGTTTGTTTAAATCGGAGTTTCTACGAAAAAGTTATGATCAAAAATAGAAAGTACTATTCATAGCATGGTTATTTTTTTTTAGATGAGTTTATTATTGTGGAAAAGAGGAAATAAAAACAGAAAAGGAAGAGAGAGAAATCGGTTTCCCGATTCCAGCCCCCCCCCCCTTCCTTTCTTCCTTCTTTCTTTTCTCTTCTTTCTTTTCTTTCTCTTTCTGCAAACCGGAGCCACTTTTTCCGGTGAAACCACCGCCACCGGCCGCACCACCGGCCATTAGAGGATCTTCTCTTCCTCCTCTTGCATCTAATGTAAGTATTTCACCTTGGGTAGCTTTGGTTTTGGAGATATGAGGAAAATTGCAGAAATGGGAAAAAATGGATTTTTGCTTTGATCTCAGTTTTCCGGCAATTTCCGGTCGAATTTCTTTGGGTTTTGGTTGTTGGGGAAGTACTGAACGTATTCCTAACCTTGTTGCAGCTCGTTTTGATCGGTGGAGGAAGATTTGAAGGTGTTTGAGACTGTGAACAGTACCGTGAACAGTAACTCTCGAATTCTTGGGTTCTTGTTTGATTTTTCTGGATATTCCTACTTGAATTTGGTTGTTGTTGCAGGTTTAGAGATAGTTGTGTGGGTTATGAAGTTGATTTTGGAATAAATAGGTTGATTGGAATTGAATTTAATCTTTGAGTTTGTGTTAAATTTGAAATTGTTGGATATTGAGGTTTTGTTGGATTTGGATTGTTGAACATGGTTGTTGGATTTGTCATGTTGGTAATGTTGGGTGAATTCTCTTATTAAAGGACTATTATGAATTATTTGTTAGGAAGTAGAGAGAATTTGAGATTGTTAGAGTTGAAATTGTGATTTTGCAAAGGAGAGAAAAATTAAGAAAGAATGTGGAATTGTTCTATTTTGTGGAGGAGTTTGGAGTGGAGATTGTGTTTTGGAAAAGAGAATTTAGAGAGGAGTTGAAATTTAGAGATGGAATTGTGAGTGGAAATGGGGAAAATTAAGATTGAATGTGGAAATTTTAGAAAGGATTTATATTATATTTGGTGGAAAATTTTGTTGAAGGAAGTGAATTAAAATTTGTTTAGTTATCGAAAGGTTCTTGTGAAGATTTAAATTAAGTGAGGTCCTTGAACGATTGAGAAATCGAATTAAAAATCAGTTGAATAGTTTGAATTAAAGGGCTTTGAGGGCTTTGAGATTTTAAGGAATTATAGAATTTAATCCCAAGTTTAAGTGAGGGAGTTTTATGACAATTTGTGATTAACGGATGCTTATTCCGAGGGGAATGAGTTGTTTTTGAGAGTATCTCATTATATGGTTAATTATATCATATTTTATTGTGACAGGACGTACTGAGCCCTCGAGCGAGGAGGACACAGACAGGCAGCAGGGTTAGCTGCGGGATTTACTTGTGAGTGGACCTTTATTTTTATTTAAATAATTCATGCAGCATGGTATTAAGTTTTGAAATGTGATTTTGTGGAAAGAAAAGGATTAAAAAGGAAACAGTTGACAAGGAGGCCAGTTTTGGCGCATGCGTATCTTACCTAGTTGGCAGTCACTTCTAGGTAATAGTCTGGTCGGCAGTCCCGTCCAGACTACAGCTCGGTTGGCAGTCCCATCCGAAGTGTCATCTGGTTGGCAGTCCCTTCCAGATGACTTGATGTAGTTAGTCGGCAGTCCCATCTACTACTTGTGGCTAGTTGGCAGTCCCAACTAATCACCGCCTCCTATCCGGTTGGCAGTCCCTTCCGATGCGTCATCGGGTGGCAGTCCCTCCCCGATGGCATGAGATGCCTAGGAAGCAGTCCTTCCTAGTCATCAAATGAGTTTCATGGAAAAGGATTTGAGTTGGAACTTCATAGGATTTGGCTGCATGATGGTTTTGTTAAAAAGAGAAATGGGGAAGCATACCATAAATTGTTTTGATTCTCGTTTCAGTTTTGTCCACTCACTCTAATGGATTTTATATGTTTTTCCCCTGGGCCCTTCGTTTTCAAATGCCCAGATTTCAGATTAGCCGAGATTGCGTCCAGGCTCAAGGACTTTGGAAATCAGCGCTTCCGTTTTTGTCCGTAGGTTATTACTTAACCTACCTTGTATGATATCGGCTTAGTTTAGTGTTGCTCTGATAAACCTTTTCTTTGAAGTTTGATGGATGTTGTTGTATGGGTTGTTGTTGCTTACAGAGGATTATGTTGGGATTTGAGCTTTTCGGATGTAATATATGTGCATGGATTGTAAATTTGATATAGTAGGTTGAGTAGAAGTTATAGTTGATATCATGTCCAGGTTTGTGAAATTTTGGGTAGCCCATTTTTAGGGGAGGTTCTGCCGAATTTTCGGTAGGATTTCGCTTAAAGTGGGCCCCGCAGGCTCGTATCCAGGTAAAGTGGGGCGATTCCTGGGTCGGGTCCTGTCAGTTGGTATCAGAGCACTAGGTTATTAGATTCTGTAGCCGATATCTTCTTATAGTTGTCTTACATGCTTGATAGTATTCAGTACCTCCCGAGTGATGGCCCGACTGCAGCGGTTCCCCATCGTATACTCTTCGGTGCTGACGTACCAATCAAGTATGTAAGATAGTTGTTGTTGGTATAAATATTTTGGTGTAACTCAGTTATGGGAATTTCAGGTGGAATGAGACCCGGACGCAGATCTCGTGCTGGCAGGAACCATTCACCCGCTAGTGAGGGTGATGATGAGCAGGTTCCTCGCGGGTTGTTACGGACTGTGGAGCGGTTGTTTGAGCGTTTTGCAGCGGCACTCCCCAATCCTAGGACTGACTTTACTGTGGAGCGTGCCAGACGCCATGGGGCGTATACTTTCTCTAGTGCTCCTACGGAGTCCGTAGCAGGAGACTGGATTACCCGCATGGAGAGAGTATTTGAGTCCTTGGGTTGTCCAGCTGCTAGGAGGGTTCCTTTGGCTATTGACCTCCTAGACGGGGATGCATGGCTTTGGTGGCAGGGTACCAGGAATATGGGTTATGACCCAACTACCATGACTTGGGAAGAGTTCAAAACGGAGTTCTCAAATCGGTACTATAATCAGGCATCCCAGCACCGTCTCCGAATTGAGTTCATGCAGTTGAAGCAGACTGAGGAGATGACTGTGTTACAGTATGAGGAGCGTTTCATTGCTTTGTCTCGGTTTGCCCCTGAGTTGGTGGCGACAGAAAAGTTGAAGGTTGATCAGTTTATCAATGGCCTTCTACCTGTATATCGAGATTGGTTGGCGCCTCATGATTATCCGACTTTTAAGTTAGCTGTGGAGGCTGCTATGAGGTGTGAGGCTAGATATCTGGACGGTTCCCGACCTTTGGAGATTGGCGGTCCCAGTCAGGGGCCATCTAAGAGAATTGCCTCTAGTTCGGGTTCTGCATCGTCATCAGGCAGTAGACCGAGCAGTTCAGATTCTAGCTCTCGTCAGCGTTTCAGGGGACGCTTCAGGAGGCCTGGGCAGACAGGTAGGAGACAGTCCAGTGGTGGTGCTGCTAGTTCCAGTGGAGGCTTTGGTAGACAGGCGATCCCGAGGGACTATCCCCAGTGTGCTACTTGTAATAGGCACCATGTGGGCCCGTGTCAGGCAGGTGTAGGGACTTGTTACCAGTGTGGCCAGTGGGGTCACTACCGGAGAGAATGCCCTCAGTTGACCCAGGGAGTCTTCACTGCTACTAGTCAGAGTATGGGTCAGACCTCTGTGGGTGCTACTAGTTCGGGTTCTCATGGCAGTTTGTCAGGCAGGAGCAGCACTCAGCCGGGTCGTGGACAGAGAGGGCGTCCAGTGACCCAGGCCCGTCTTCATGCTATGACCCAGCAGGAGGGTCGCACTGCACCGAACGTCATTATGGGTATGTTAGTTGTTTTTGGTCAACCAGCTTTTATTTTGATTGATCCGGGAGCCTCTCACTCCTTTATGTCTAAGAGGTTTTCTTTATTTGCTAATGTGCCCCCATCTCTCCTACTTGGAGAGTGGCATGTTGTTCTACCATCGGGGGAAAGACATAGAATTGAGTGGGTACATCGTTTTTGTGGAGTGTTTGTAGAAGGAGTTTGCTTAGAGGCGGACTTGATTCCATTTGAGTTAGTGGAGTTTGATGTAATCCTAGGGATAGATTTCCTTCGGATGCATCATGCCTTAGTGGATTGCTTTTGTAGTACTGTATTATTTCGGAGTCCGGGTAAGCCAGTTGTCACCTTTTATGGTGAACGGGAGGTTCTCCCATCTTGCATAATCTCAGCTTTAACTGCTAAGAAGATGTTGAGTAAGGGTTGCCAAGCTTATTTGGCACATGTGGTGAATTCAAATACCGAAGTTATGGATCTTAGCCAAATTCCTGTTGTTGGTGACTATCCAGATGTATTTCCAGAAGAATTGCCTGGATTGCCCCCGGTGCGAGAGATAGACTTTACCATTGATTTACTTCCAGGTACAACACCCATCTCTCAAGCACCTTATAGAATGGCACCGGCGGAACTGAAGGAGTTGTATGTACAGTTGCAGGAGTTAACGGATAAGGGATTTATACGACCTAGTGTATCTCCCTGGGGTGCACCTGTGTTGTTTGTGAAGAAGAAAGATGGTACTTTGAGGCTTTGTATTGATTACAGGAAACTAAACAGGGTGACTATAAGGAATAAATATCCCTTGCCCCGCATTGATGATTTGTTTGACCAGTTGAGGGGTGCTAAAGTTTTCTCAAAAATTGATTTGAGGTCTGGTTATCATCAATTACGGATTAAAGAGGAGGATGTAGCCAAAACTGCTTTCCGATCACGTTATGGTCATTATGAGTTCCTTGTTATGCCTTTTGGGTTGACTAATGCACCCGCCGCTTTCATGGATCTCATGAACAGGGTGTTTCGCCTGTATCTTGACCGCTTTGTGATTGTGTTCATTGACGACATATTGGTTTATTCTAAGAGTGAGGAGTTACATGTTAAGCACTTGAATATTGTGTTGGAGACTCTACGGCTACACCAATTGTATGCTAAATTCAGTAAGTGTGAGTTTTGGCTTGACCAAGTAACATTCTTGGGTCACGTCATTACAGCTGGTGGTGTTAGTGTGGATCCCCAAAAGGTAGAAGCCGTGTTGAATTGGGAAAGACCTACCAATGTGACGGAAATTCGTAGTTTCTTGGGTCTTGCTGGTTATTATCGACGTTTTGTGCAAAACTTTTCTAGAATTGCCGCTCCTCTTACTAAGTTAACGAGAAAGGGTGTCAGATTTGTTTGGTCTGAGAATTGTGAGCAGAGCTTTCAAGAACTTAAGAGTCGGCTGACTAGTGCTCCAATTTTATCTTTGCCTGATGATAGTGGGGAGTATGTAATTTACAGCGATGCCTCTAGACAAGGCTTAGGCTGTGTTCTAATGCAACATGGTAATGTGATTGCTTATGCTTCTAGACAGTTGAAGCCACATGAGTTGAATTATCCCACACATGACTTAGAATTGGCAGCTATTGTACTTGCTCTTAAGTTGTGGAGGCATTATCTGTATGGAGCCAGATGTCAGATCTTCACTGACCATAAAAGCCTCAAGTATGTGTTTACACAACCGAATTTAAATTTAAGACAACGAAGATGGATGGAGTTGATTGAAGATTATGATTGTACCATTGAGTACCACCCCGGTAAAGCAAATGTGGTGGCGGATGCACTTAGTAGGAACCCATCTGTGACTTTGTCATATTTAAGGGCCACTCGAGTACCCCTATTGTCAGAGTTGAGGTCTACGGGGGTTGAGTTATCGGTTGATGAGGTTGGTACTCTGGTGGCTAGTTTTCATGTGAGACCAGCATTCATTGATAAAATACGGGAAAACCAGCCTCTTGATCCAAGAATTGAAGGGATTAAAGAAGGTGTTCGTGGTGGTTGGCAACTTGAGTTTTCTATTCGAAGAGATGGGACATTGATGTTTGGGAAGAGACTTTGTGTTCCTAACGTCGAACCACTTAAACGAGAAATACTTGATGAAGCTCATAACTCCGCGTATGCCCTGCATCCTGGTGGTACAAAAATGTATTGGACTCTTAAAGAGTACTATTGGTGGCCAAATATGAAAAGAGAAATTGCAGCTTTTGTGAGCAAATGCCTTGTGTGCCAGCAAGTGAAAGCGGAAAGGCAAAAACCGTCGGGGTTGTTGCAACCTTTGCCAATTCCGGAATGGAAATGGGATCATCTCACCATGGATTTTATTTACAAGTTACCTCGTACGCAGGATGGTAATGATGGTATTTGGATGATTGTAGATCGACTCACCAAATCAGCTCATTTTCTGGCGGTTAAGGAAACCTTTAGTTTGGATAAACTAGCAAAGTTGTATGTGGACGAAATTGTAAGGCTTCATGGTGTTCCCGAGTCTATTGTTTCTGATCGCGATGCTCGATTCACATCAAAGTTTTGGAGGAAGGTTCATAAATGTTTGGGAACAGAATTACAATTTAGCACTGCTTTCCATCCTCAAACTGATGGACAATCTGAGCGGACTATCCAGACTTTGGAAGATATGTTGAGGGCTTGTTCTCTACAATTTAAAGGAAGTTGGGATAAGCACTTGGCCTTGATGGAGTTTGCATATAACAACAGTTACCATTCGAGTATTGGTATGGCTCCCTACGAAGCTTTGTATGGGAAACAGTGTAGGACCCCCTTGTGTTGGGATGAAGTGGGAGAAAGACAACTTATTGGTCCTGAGATTATTGAAATCACAACAGATAAGGTTAAGGTGATCAGAGAGAGACTTAAGACGGCCCAAAGCAGACAGAAGAGCTACGCAGATAAACACAGGAAGCATCTTGAATTTCAAGTTGGTGATTGGGTATTTCTGAAGTTATCTCCTTGGAAGGGTGTGGTAAGGTTTGGTAAACGAGGGAAACTAAGTCCGAGGTATATTGGTCCTTATGAGATTGTGGAACGAATTGGTCTTGTTGCTTATCGCTTGGCTTTACCTCCACAACTATCTCAAGTACATGATGTTTTCCATGTCTCCATGCTTCGCAAGTACATCACTGATCCTTCACATGTGTTACCAGCTCAACCCATTACACTTACAGAAGATTTAACATATGAAGAAGAACCAGTACAGATCCTTGATCGTCGGGAGCAAGTACTCCGAAGTAAGGTTATACCTTTGGTTAAGGTATTATGGAGGAATCACCTGATTGAAGAAGCTACTTGGGAACCAGAGGATCAAATGAGGCAACAGTATCCACATCTTTTTCCTTGACAGGTATAATTTCGAGGACGAAATTTTATAAGGAGGGGAGATTGTAATGCCCCGTACCTATTAATTACTTTTTACTGTGGTTGACCGAGGAGTGACTTTTCTTTAGTCCGGTAAATTAGGAAATTTATTTGAGATTGTCGTAGAATACGCAAAATCGAGTTCGTGGACACGAAGTTTGTTTAAATCGGAGTTTCTACGAAAAAGTTATGATCAAAAATAGAAAGTACTATTCATAGCATGGTTATTTTTTTTTTAGATGAGTTTATTATTGTGGAAAAGAGGAAATAAAAACAGAAAAGGAAGAGAGAGAAATCGGTTTCCCGATTCCAGCCCCCCCCCCCCTTCCTTTCTTCCTTCTTTCTTTTCTCTTCTTTCTTTTCTTTCTCTTTCTGCAAACCGGAGCCACTTTTTCCGGTGAAACCACCGCCACCGGCCGCACCACCGGCCATTAGAGGATCTTCTCTTCCTCCTCTTGCATCTAATGTAAGTATTTCACCTTGGGTAGCTTTGGTTTTGGAGATATGAGGAAAATTGCAGAAATGGGAAAAAATGGATTTTTGCTTTGATCTCAGTTTTCCGGCAATTTCCGGTCGAATTTCTTTGGGTTTTGGTTGTTGGGGAAGTACTGAACGTATTCCTAACCTTGTTGCAGCTCGTTTTGATCGGTGGAGGAAGATTTGAAGGTGTTTGAGACTGTGAACAGTACCGTGAACAGTAACTCTCGAATTCTTGGGTTCTTGTTTGATTTTTCTGGATATTCCTACTTGAATTTGGTTGTTGTTGCAGGTTTAGAGATAGTTGTGTGGGTTATGAAGTTGATTTTGGAATAAATAGGTTGATTGGAATTGAATTTAATCTTTGAGTTTGTGTTAAATTTGAAATTGTTGGATATTGAGGTTTTGTTGGATTTGGATTGTTGAACATGGTTGTTGGATTTGTCATGTTGGTAATGTTGGGTGAATTCTCTTATTAAAGGACTATTATGAATTATTTGTTAGGAAGTAGAGAGAATTTGAGATTGTTAGAGTTGAAATTGTGATTTTGCAAAGGAGAGAAAAATTAAGAAAGAATGTGGAATTGTTCTATTTTGTGGAGGAGTTTGGAGTGGAGATTGTGTTTTGGAAAAGAGAATTTAGAGAGGAGTTGAAATTTAGAGATGGAATTGTGAGTGGAAATGGGGAAAATTAAGATTGAATGTGGAAATTTTAGAAAGGATTTATATTATATTTGGTGGAAAATTTTGTTGAAGGAAGTGAATTAAAATTTGTTTAGTTATCGAAAGGTTCTTGTGAAGATTTAAATTAAGTGAGGTCCTTGAACGATTGAGAAATCGAATTAAAAATCAGTTGAATAGTTTGAATTAAAGGGCTTTGAGGGCTTTGAGATTTTAAGGAATTATAGAATTTAATCCCAAGTTTAAGTGAGGGAGTTTTATGACAATTTGTGATTAACGGATGCTTATTCCGAGGGGAATGAGTTGTTTTTGAGAGTATCTCATTATATGGTTAATTATATCATATTTTATTGTGACAGGACGTACTGAGCCCTCGAGCGAGGAGGACACAGACAGGCAGCAGGGTTAGCTGCGGGATTTACTTGTGAGTGGACCTTTATTTTTATTTAAATAATTCATGCAGCATGGTATTAAGTTTTGAAATGTGATTTTGTGGAAAGAAAAGGATTAAAAAGGAAACAGTTGACAAGGAGGCCAGTTTTGGCGCATGCGTATCTTACCTAGTTGGCAGTCACTTCTAGGTAATAGTCTGGTCGGCAGTCCCGTCCAGACTACAGCTCGGTTGGCAGTCCCATCCGAAGTGTCATCTGGTTGGCAGTCCCTTCCAGATGACTTGATGTAGTTAGTCGGCAGTCCCATCTACTACTTGTGGCTAGTTGGCAGTCCCAACTAATCACCGCCTCCTATCCGGTTGGCAGTCCCTTCCGATGCGTCATCGGGTGGCAGTCCCTCCCCGATGGCATGAGATGCCTAGGAAGCAGTCCTTCCTAGTCATCAAATGAGTTTCATGGAAAAGGATTTGAGTTGGAACTTCATAGGATTTGGCTGCATGATGGTTTTGTTAAAAAGAGAAATGGGGAAGCATACCATAAATTGTTTTGATTCTCGTTTCAGTTTTGTCCACTCACTCTAATGGATTTTATATGTTTTTCCCCTGGGCCCTTCGTTTTCAAATGCCCAGATTTCAGATTAGCCGAGATTGCGTCCAGGCTCAAGGACTTTGGAAATCAGCGCTTCCGTTTTTGTCCGTAGGTTATTACTTAACCTACCTTGTATGATATCGGCTTAGTTTAGTGTTGCTCTGATAAACCTTTTCTTTGAAGTTTGATGGATGTTGTTGTATGGGTTGTTGTTGCTTACAGAGGATTATGTTGGGATTTGAGCTTTTCGGATGTAATATATGTGCATGGATTGTAAATTTGATATAGTAGGTTGAGTAGAAGTTATAGTTGATATCATGTCCAGGTTTGTGAAATTTTGGGTAGCCCATTTTTAGGGGAGGTTCTGCCGAATTTTCGGTAGGATTTCGCTTAAAGTGGGCCCCGCAGGCTCGTATCCAGGTAAAGTGGGGCGATTCCTGGGTCGGGTCCTGTCAACCTCCTCCAGAGGTAAGCACTGTAACTTTAACCTCTGCAAACTCCCTCATTATTTACCCATTCTAATCATCCCTATTTGTACTAGGGGAGTGCGCCGCGCCCTGGCCGCCGCACAACCAGTGCTTATCCGGCCGCCGCACAACCAGTGCTTATCCGGCCGCCGGACAGTCTGGAAAACAGAAGGCAGTGCTCGCTGAATCCGCAGCTGAAGATTCCTCTTCTTCTGATGACAACGATCCACAAACTGTAAGAACCCTCTATCTTCAGGATCATACTCTGTGAATTAAGTTCTAATTTCTTGTTTTTTACAGGTCTCGGCCACTATAGCTCCCAAGCGCAGTCGCTCGGGCACTCACGCTGACCCCTGGGAAGGAGATGAACCATTGGCTGACCGACTGGTAAGAAGCAAGGAGCTCATATTAGAAATTGTTTATACCTCTGTCCACACTTCATGACCTTTTCCTTTACAGGTTTGTCGCAGGCCATTTGGACATGCTGGAGAAGGCTCTTCAGCTGCTAGTCATGGAACAACTGCTTCACAAGCGCCAGCATCCGTGGGCCCTGAAAATCTTCCACCTCCTATCAGCACCGTTGGCGATTCAGCCTCTATTCCTGTGCAGATCATAGAGGACAGTTCACCTGAATCGGAAGAAAATGCACCTCTTCCGGATGTACCACCAGAGTATCCGATCGCTGCACCACCGTCAGCGCATGTATCGCACAATCTCACTCCTGGTGAGGCAGTTCAAGAGCCCGCGCCGGTAGGTATCTCAGACGAAGCTCCTATCGCCGAGGTACTCTAAGTCTAAAATTAATGCCTCAGCCCTTGTTCATTTTTGTATATCTGATAATCCTTCTCCATTACAGAGTAACATCCCTGTTGAGGAGGTCGATGTCGCTGGTCCTGTTGAGCCCGCTGTTGAGGGCATGGTGGCTCAAAAACCTGCCCCCCAGGTTCCAGAAGTAGGCGCCGACATAAATGTAGCACCGGAACCGGCTGCGGCCCCCTTCGTCGAGCCCCAGGCAGTCCCTGCTGCTGCAGCTGATGATGCTGATGTTATAGCCAACGTTCCTGCCCCCGAGCCTCCTAATAGGCTGGAAAGGCTTGTTCGTGTCCTCGAAGTGGCTCCCCCAGGAGTCACAGATGAAGCGAGGGACAGTCTGCAGCGACTTCTGGGTCCTGACATTTTACTGCCGGGCGCAACCGCCAAAGCTCAAGAATATCTAATGGTGCTTCGCCGCGAACGCACTATCACTGAAGCTGAATTCTTTGAGATATATGAGCTTCTACAAAACCTCCCTGCACGGATTAATGAGAGAACGACAGCGACCGTGCAAGCCAGGCAGGTCCATGCTCACTATCGCGGCCTTGCGCAACAAGCAGAGGCATCTCGCGACTCCCTAGGCGATCGAACGATTCGCGTCAGGGACCTACGGATCTAGCAGAACCACCTTCGGACCCACATTCAGGATCTCTAAGTCCAACTAGTCGAAGCCAAGGCCCAGTTGGTGGTGGTAACGGCCCAACTTGAACAAGAGGAGCCTCAGATAGAGCAACCCTTGGCAGCCTTCGAAGCGATGTCTCAGGACTTGGCTCAAGCACGCGAAGCAGTTAGACAAGCGGAATGAGCTGCTGCTGACGCTAGCTTTCGTCTAGATGAACATTTGCTTCGCTTGACCCATGCGGGTCGTAAACTTTAGGCCTCTTACTTCAGGCCCATTTTACTTTGTAATTTAATATATTTAATATTTAGCCCGCTTTGCTCGGCCCAAATATCATTTAGAGTCTGACAATTAATGAAAAGCAAGACCGCTGAAAAGATAACCCCATTTTGGGCGGTTACTTCCTTGGAGACCGTCCTGCTTCCCACGCGTTTTCAATATCTTCCCTTTCCGAGATTATAGCATTTAACCGCATTGATTCTGTTATTGATGGCGTTGAAAGCGCCTCAACTGCTTATCGCACGGTGTGAGGTTGGCCCTATAAATACCGGTATCCAAAGAAGAGCGATAACCAAACCACCATGTCTCTTCCAAAGATAACCTCGCAAGACCTGTTGCTCTTTCTTCAATTTCTGAAATCTTCCCTCCATGATTTCACCCTTAGCCACAAATTCTTAGGCTTCATGGCTTAATCTCAAGACCTGGGTAGGCCTCATGGCCTAATCTCAGGTCTGGCGGCATGTCTTTGGTTTCTGAAAATTTGGATGAACTTGCCAGTTTCAGTTAAACCGAAGAACATGCCGCGCTCCTAGCGCGGTAGAATGACATTCTGAGGAGTCCAACTTTTCAGACTGCCCGCTAGGAGCAAGTGGAGGAAGGGAGGAAGGCCACTTTGAGGTCTTCCGCTCTGCCTCCGCGGTCTACCTCTGGGGCCTGGGTACGCACTTTCTGATTTACCCCAGGAGGTAGATGTGGTTGTGAGTCGCGCTCGCCCCAGACTCCAACTCCTGCCCGGAGGAAAGGCCCAAGGAAAGGGTATGAAGGCTCTCTTTCCCTCTTCCTCCGGTACCGATGACAGCAGTGGCGACTCCGATCGGAGGAGGATCTGAGTGTAGAGAGGAAGAATGCTCTGAGGTTGTAGCGCCCAGATCCTTCTCCCCGCAACCACAACCTGTCACTTTCAATCTTTTACGCTCTGTCAGAGACACTTTTGTAATTGCATGTGAAATTGTATTGCTCTATTCTGTTGTATGCTTCTGGCCGCAAAGCCACTTTATGAATGAACCTCTTGCTTTAACCAGAAATCTGCAAAAATTTGTTAGTCTAAAGCCAAACCTCTTGTATAGGCTCTTGCATCTATACTTCACACGCTTTGTCAAGATAGTGAATTTGAAAAGTTGAACAGTTAAAAACTAACTGAAATAACTTGGATTATAAGTATAAATAAAGCCTCTTGTATAGGCTTGCAAAAATTTGTTAGTCTAAAGCCAAACCTCTTGTATAGGCTCTTGCATCTATACTTCACACGCTTTGTCAAGATAGTGAATTTGAAAAGTTGAACAGTTAAAAAACTAACTGAAATAACTTGGATTATGAGTATAAATAAAGCCTCTTGTATAGGCTGTTTACATATCAAGAAGGTCTAATTAAGATATGGAGTTGCCCCCCAATGTTCAGCGGGGAGCAGATACAAAAACAATAGGCCACAGAGAGAAGGCCGAATAAGCATAGAGAAATGATGCGAGCCGATGAAGATTAAGGTTGCCCCCCAGTCTGGGCAAGAACAGGAGTAGGAGGATCTTCGAACTCCCAGACACTTGGATAATATTTCTTCAAGAAGCGACCGTTAATAGGGTTGCGATGGATGTCACCATCGACGTCTTTGAGGTGAAAAGCGCCACGCTCCAATATCCGGTGGATAACAAAGGGTCCCTCCCATCGCGGCGTCCATTTACCGCGACCGGTTAACTTTTCACCCAAGGGTAAAATGGCTTTCCAGACGAGGTCGCCTTCTTTGTAACTACGACCCCGCGTCCGCTTATCATAGGCGCGGGCGATACGTTGTTTTTCCATCACCAAATTGTCCAAAGCTGCCAAGCGCTGCTCGCTTAAATCTTCGTGCTCCTGCCACATTGCTTGAACGTAATCCTCGCCAATCAAATGATGCTGTTCTTGCACGCGCAGAGAGTGAACATTAATTTCTAATGGTAAGACAGCATCATGTCCGAACATAAGCGCGTACGGCGTCGTGGCGGTGGGGTTGCGTTTAGAAGTGCGGTAGGCCCAAAGTGTCTCATACAAAGTGTCATGCCATTGGCGAGGGTTCTCTACCAACATCTTCTTTAGTAAGGTAATGATTGTCTTGTTGCTAGCCTCCGCCTGACCATTAGATTGAGCATAATACGGAGTACCATGTATGAATTGAATGCCAAAATCAGTGACCAACTCCTCAACGGGGCCTCCCATAAACGCTGCCCCCCTGTCCGAAACCAACACCTCAGGGATACCAAACCTGCAGAGAATATTACGGAAAATAAACTGGCGAATAGTAGCACCGGAGGCCTCCTTCAAAGGCTCTGCTTCAACCCATTTAGTAAAGTAGTCAGTGGCGACGATGATAAACTTGTGCTGCAGGGAAGAATGAGGATGGATCATCCCAATCAAGTCCAGTGCCCAGCCTCGCGCAGGCCAAGGCTTAATTATAGGCTGCATAGGAATGTGAGGAACATGCTGGACTGGACCATGTGCTTGACAGTCCTCACAACCTTTGGCAAATGCAATACAATCCTTCAAAATGCTGGGCCAATAGTAACCATGACGCCGCAAAAGCCAGCGCATCTTAGGTCCAGCTTGATGGGATCCACATATCCCCGTGTGTACCTCGCGCATCAATCTCTTAACTTCTCGACCATAGACACACCGAAAATCTATACCATCCTCCCCACGTCGTCGCAATTCATCGCCTCGTAGGAAGTAATTCAATGCGAGGAAACGAATCCTCCTGTCAGCTCTGGGGTCTGGTTGTTTGAGGTACTCGATCAGCGGAGTCCGCCAATCAACATCAATATGTTCTAGTACCGCGACTACGGGATCATCTGGCGGATCAGGTGGAGCAAGCCACGAAGGTAGTGTGCGACGCTCAACTTTCAAAATGCGCTCGCGCACGCCATACTTCAAGGTGATACCTGTAGCCAACTGAGCGAGCTCGTTAGCCGCAAAGTTACGCTCGCGTGGTATGTATTCCATATCAACATCGGTAAATTGATCCAGAAGCTCGATGGCGTGATTCAGGTATGGTACGAGCAACCAACTCGCACAGCGATACTTTTCCTGGAGCTGGTTAATAACAAGCTGAGAATTGCCACGAATCTGAACGTCCCGTACGCCTATTTCCAGTAAGACTTCAAGTCCAATGATAAGAGCTTCATACTCAGCCTGATTATTAGTACATTGGAACGTTAGCTGGAAAGAATAAGAGAAGCGGTCACCAACTGGGTTTTCCAAAACAATCCCCGCGCCAGCAAGAGTGTCCGTTCTTGAGCCATCAAAGAATAATACCCAGGGCTGCAGATAGATTGTAGCTTGATACCAAACCGCGTACTCAGGGATGCACGCTTGATCTGGTCGAGTTGTAGTGGTGCAGGCAATCTCTAACTCCTTCAGTGCAGGTATTTCTAACGTAGGATGATGTGCTAGAAAGTCTGTGATGGCTTGCCCTTTTACAGCCTTCTGGGGTACATATTGGAGCGAAAACTCTGAAAGCGCCAATACCCATTTGCCAATGCGGCCTCTCAAGATAGGCCGGGACAACATGTATTTGACCAAATCAGTTTGAGCGATGATGCAAGTGGTAAAAGATAGCATGTAGTGTCGCAACTTGCACGCTGAGAAGTACAGAGTGAGGCACAGCTTCTCCATAGGGGTGTACCTTGTCTCGCAGTCTGTCAATGTGCGGCTAAGGTAAAATATAGCATGCTCGACGCCTCCCTCATCGTCCAGAGCGAGCAGGTTGCCAATGGAAGCCTCGGCTGCTGAAATGTACAGCTTTAATGGGGCCCCGGTTCTGGGTGGAACTAAGACTGGGGGGTTTGCCAAATAAGTCTTGATACTGTCGAAAGCTTCTTGGTGTTTGGGTTCCCACACAAACTCATTCTGCCCTTGTAATCTCAGCAAAGGTGAGAATGGTTGGATCTTTCCTGCAGAGTTAGAGATGAAGCGTCTTAGAAAATTAATCTTACCCAACAGACGCTGTAATTCCTTTTTCGTCCGTGGGGGTGATGCATTAATGACTGCGCTCGCCTTGTCCTCGGGGACCTCAATTCCTCGCTGATGAACTATAAACCCCAGAAAGTCTCCTGCCTGAACCCCAAACACACACTTGGCCGGGTTCATCTTGAGTCTATGTCTGCGCATGCGCTCAAATACTTTCCTGAGATCCGCGATGTGATCCCCTCTCTTCTGAGACTTAACGACTACGTCATCGATGTACACCTCTAAAACCTTTCCCAGTATATCGTGGAATATCAAATTCATGGCTCTCTGATACGTAGCACCGGCGTTCTTCAGGCCAAATGGCATGACCACATATTCGAAAACTCCTGCGAAACCGGGGCAGCGGAAAGTGGTCTTGTGTCTGTCTTCTTCAGCGACCGGAATCTGGTGATATCCTGCAGTACCGTCCATGAAGGACAACAACTCATGGCCTGCCACCGCATCTACCAACATATCCGCGACCGGCATGGGGTAAACGTCTTTAGGTGTAGCGAGATTTAAGTCTCTATAATCCACGCAAACTCTCATTTTGCCATTCTTTTTCCGGACAGGCACTATATTAGATAGCCACTGATTATACTTGGCAACCCTTATAATACCTGACTTGTGCATTTTCTCTACCTCGTCCTTTACAAGAATCTGGGTCTCCGAATTCATTCGTCGAGGTTCCTGCTTAACGGGCCTCTTGTCAGGAAGAGTTGGCAGTTGATGACAAACCAAATCTGGCGACAGGTCGGGCATGTCCTCATATTTCTCTGCGAAGCAGTCTTTAAACTCTAATAATAAGTCAGTGAGACGCTGTTTCTCGCTAGGCTCTAGATAAGCGCTGATAGATACCTCCATAGGCTCGTCCGCTGTACCCAGATTAACCTTCTCAATAGGGTCTTTAACTTTGGGAGGTGTGTCGTCCAGCGCCGCCGGGGCGAGTTGAATATTGACTTCATCTTCATCCTCCGGGTCAGAAATTTCTTCATTAACGACCTCTAAGGTCGCGATGCGATCATAGGCCTCTTTCTCCACCATGTATGATGACAGTCTTTCATGTATCGAGTGGAAGGCCTCCATCCCCTCCTCCGAGAGGTCGTAATCCATTAATCTATTAGAGGTTTAGGCACAGCGTGGCCAGGCCTTTCCAAGCCTTCTTTTGCGAGCGTGAGCCCCCACTGTGCCAGTTCAGAGGCCGTCACCCCCGTGGGGCGGCCCTTATCATCGATGCCACTAACCTGCAATGGAGTGATAGGCTCCAAATAGTATCTAGCATCTACATAATTTGCGGAGACTGGGAATGGGCGAGGATCTGCTTGGACCACCTCTGCCGTGTCTGTTTCCCTATTCCACATAACTAGCTCTTGATGAAGTGTCGAGGGCACACAGTAGCTCCGGTGGATCCAGTCTCTGCCCAAAATGGCACTGTAGGCCGCATAACAATCCGTCACAAAGAAGGCGTAAACCCCCTCTGCTGGTCCGACCTTAATGCGTAGGAGCAATAACCCTAAGGTTTTTGTTACAGTGCCCGCGAAATTTTTTAGTGCAAGGGTCGTGGACTGGATTTTCTCCCGCTTGATTCCAAGCAATTGCATGGTCCTAGTGGTGACGACATTAACGGCCGCTCCGGTGTCAATCATGAATTTGCTGATTTTGATACCGCCGATGTCTGCCGTAATGTATAACGGACGCATGTGCTGGACCATGGCTGGCGTTGGCTTGGAGAAGTTCATAAATGACCCCTTGTTTGGAACCTCTTCAGGTTCCGGCAAGGCCCTGTCTTCTACAGGCGTCGCGGCTGCTGAAGTGACCTGCAATGGTTGCAGACCCTCTTCTTCTGTCTCCACGCAATCCTGAGCAGCGACTGGTAATGCATATTTCGCTGGAAGTACATAAACCATGTTGCAAGAAACGTCAGCTGTCTCAGCCCCCTCCATGTCGTCATCCAAATCGAGCTTGGGTTCTTCCGCTGGGACATCAGGTTGGAGCTGCCGAGCCAAACAATCTACTAACGAACCTTCCGTGAGGCCTTTCACCTGGCAATGTTCAAGCCCTTGTGGCTCGGGTTCTTGCTCCTCAACCGGCTTAGAGTTCTCCGGCTCCCTGTGCTCCTCTGAAGCAGAGATGACCACACTTTGGATTTTCTTGGGTCGCCATTGCAAAGTGTTACTACCTCTGTCCTTGCCCCCCAGCCTGTCAAAGACCGAAGCCTTGACCACTGATGCTTCATGGGAGAGCCTGCGCCTTACATGCGGACACCGAGTTGGCGAGTTTTCCACTCGGGTAAGAGGTGGCGAGCGCTCTTTAGTAATCCTGCAAAACACACTGGGCTTTGAAGCCCCTGTTAGCGAATCTGTTTGTTTGGTAAGACCACGGGGAGGTCTCAACGGTTTAGCGGCCAGCGCTTCCATTTCTTTCTGGTATTGTTCGGGCGACTTGACCAGTTGGGAAGGTTTGATCAGGCCCTGGTCTAAAGCCTCTAGAGCGCGCTTGGCTTCCCCAAACCTACGCTGTAACTTCCTCTTCCGGGACGGGCTAATCTCCACTGCCTTCCCCTTTTCCCTGGTGTACCATCTGCCCTCTTTGATAGGGTTAGCTGAAGCAGGTGGTATATAGGGCTTGGTCAGAACATCTTTGCAACTGCTTCTGGTCTTTTCCTGTTTCGGATCGCTGGCGGCTGCTTTTAATTTCAGGAATAAATTGGAGTCTCTGAGGGATGATGGTGATGCCGTCTCCTCCCGTTCTCTTGGGTTGGTAGGCTGATAGTTTCGCGACGATGAGGCCCACTTGACTGGTGGTAGGGAACCAAAGTGAAATGTCTGCTCGATTTCCTCATGCGGTATTTGGATACCACATTCCTCTTTACATCGCGAGCACAGAACTACGGGTGAGGCCTGGTTGGTCGCCTCAATTCTACCCTTAACGGGTGCTTCATCCGCGGTGGACCTATGACCCTGTTTACTCGGAACCAAATCCAGCGTTGGCTTCCGTTGCTGCTGCTTGTTCCAATCCACGTTGACCATATTGATCCCAGTGTCGGGGAAGGGATCCACGTCAACTAGTGCCGTCGCGGTGACCGGAGCTTCTACCTGCAAACTACCGTTATTAAGCCATACCTGAATCTGGTCTTTGAGCTTTACACAGTCCGCGGTATTGTGGTTCCATAGGTTATGGAACTTGCAGTATTTCTTTCCCTTCAACTGCTCTGGTAGTGGGAAAGGCCCAAAATCAGTCTTCACCATCTTCGCAGCAATCATCTCGTCAAGGATCTCGTGAGCCTTATTGGCATCATAAGTATACGTCGTGAACTCGGGTTTGGTGAAAGCCATTGTTTTGAGCTTGACAGGTTCCTTCGAGATCTTCAGCTGTTTCAAAGACGGGTTCTTCTTCCCAGTCAGTTCATAGGCTGCGATATCATTATCCTCGTCCTCCTCATCATCCTGGACCACTTCTCCAGTGTTGTGATGGTAATAAGGGTCGTAAGTGGTCGGCTGGTAGCTCAGGGCCGCTACAGTACGGTGTTTACCGGGCACGTACGTCCCTCTGGAAGCATTCTTCCTTGCATCCGTTTCTCTGAGGAGATGCTCGAAACTACCCACCTCCGTGATGAGTTCTCCCATCGACTGAATCATGCTGCCATGCTGTTTCTTTCTTTGTCGGGGCTCCAAACCTTTGACCGCCAACTTGACCAACTCCTTCTCAGGCAGGATGACATTTAGTTTGGCCTTCTGGATTTGAAAGCGTTGAAGATAAGCGACTGCCGATTCTATAGGCTGTTGGGCCATCTGAGTGAGAGAGGCCAGGTCTACTTCAGGTTCAATATTTCCAAATGTCTCCCGGAAAAGTAGCTCCATTGCCGGCCAATCCGCCACTGTCCCTGGTCTGAGTTTAGAAAACCATCTGAAGGCCGGGCCCGAAAGAGAAGTGCCAAAAATCCTGCATTTGAGGACATCATCGTTCTGATATTGGCCGCATTGCACTCTAAATCTGGCCAAGTGTGTTGCCGCGTCTTCTGTGTCCTCCCCTGAGAAAGTAGAGAAAATAATGTTCTTATAGCCTCGGAGGAAAGGTGCGAGCATGATGTGTGGCGGGAAAGGTCCCTCATATACCCTATCCAGCTGGGCTCAAGGGTTTGCCAATTTGATCATCTCCTCTACCTCATCACGTCTCACAGACTCTGGGCCTGGAGGCGGGGGAGGCATCACCGCAGCTCGGTGGGCAGTTTGCCCAGGGGTTGCCTGGTTTACCATTGTCGATCCTCCCCCGACATGCAAAATGCGGGTAGTAGCTTGTTGCTGAAGAGTTACTGCCGGGGTAACCTCTTCCTTCGACAGAGCGGTTATTTTGACCGGGGCGCCAGTCTGGTCGAGCGCATAATAACTTCCCGGCAATTCTTGATATACCATTTCTGCTCCGTCACTGTCGTACTGGACGAACGTCACAGGTTCTGATGCAGTTCCTGCACCCTTTGAGACTTGGTGTTTCTTGGTAGTCTGTCCGCTTGATGAAGCAGTTTTTTCCTTGCCGCCATTAATAACCAAGGCTTGTTCTTTGTTCCTCGATGGAGCAGCAGCAACAGTAGCTGAGGAAGAACCAGCGTTTTGGTTGGCCTTCTCGCGCTGATTTGGTGGCACGTACTTGCCTGAACCGGATGGCTGGCCAAGAGAGCCAAGGATAGCATTAGGATCCCCTAAGGCCTTGTTCATTACATCTCTCGCCTGATTCAGTTCGGCTCTCTGCATAGCCACCTCGGTTGCCAGGTTGGCCCCATCCTTGCGAAGATCTGCCATATTCGATGCAGTCTGCTTGGTATGCTCCGCTATAGCGTTCAAAATTGTTCTATGACGCTGATCCTGTTCGGCAGCGATGGTTACAGCCTGCGCCTTCAAGGCACTTTCTATTTGTGTAATCTGCTGCCGGGTATTCTCCGTGTGTAGAGTCATACGCTGCTCAATTTCGCGGAGGAGCTTTTCTGATTTTGCAGTTTCTCTGGCAAAATCAGCGTCCATCTTCTTGCGATGATTGTCGACATTCTCCATGAGGATCGCGAGGGTTTCCTCAATGGTTGCTCCTTCCGGGATAGGCTTCGAAACAAAAACCTCTTCTTCATCACCTTCCACTGCAGTGTTGACAGTGGCGGGAACAACAGGCTCGCTGGCCTGATTAACATTGACGCTCTGACCTTCAGTCGCGGTAGAGCGATTCTCCTCTTGTGCCGTTGACATACCGGATGATTGGGGCTGAAGAGAGAACCGTTGCGTCACTTGTTCTTCAGAGAAACCACGACAGTCCGCACGAGAATGTGGTCTGTAACTGGAGGTCTTATGCTTTGAGCAGTTAGCGTAGCCCTTTTGGTAGGGGTTATCGCTAGACTTCCCAATGGTTGCGTTCACAAAGAAACACTAGTTTGATGTCCCACTGGGCGTGCCAAAATGTTTGGTTCCAAAACCAGCTGGTGTGCAAACAGTCTCTTTTGAGCGAGTAGTTGCGCAGGCGTGCCAGCACCGCGGGGTGCAGTCGTTGGGGTAGTCCCGTGACCTGACTTCTTCTTCAAGCGCTGTGGACGAGGAGAGCACCAACCTCGTCACAGGGTTCTTTTCTTGCCTTTCAGGAAAGGACTTTTGGTGTGGTTTCTTCGCGTTCACCGAATCGATACTTAGTGTTGTAGACTAAGCAGAGCAATAACTAGGAAGTTGAGAGAAGCACGGGTTTGCTAAAGCGTGACTTTAGCTTCGCTGGGTTGCGAGGGCGTTACCCTTGCTTCGCTGGAAGTAACAGTGGCGGTTGTGCTCGCAATCGGCTCCTGGGAAGACTGGGACTGGAAGTACGGTCGCCGGGTTGATCTGGTGAGGCTGACAGTCGGCTCGCGAGGAGACTAGGACTGACGGGCGGTCACCGAGTTTCAACGAGGTTGAGGGTTTGCTCCGGGGAGGCTTTGTAATCGCTGGGATTGATTGATTCGAGAGAGGTCTTTTATTTCGCTGCTTAACCCTGTATTTATATCCTAGGGTTTTCGACTGTTCCTTGCCCTGGAAGGATTCTTAATTGAAGTTTCCTGTTTAGTCTCTACTATTCGATTTCAATAAGACTTCGTCTCCTTACGAAACACGGGATGAGCGAAACTATTAACCAAACCCGCGTAGCCTTATTTTTGGGCCGCAGGTATCGGCCCGCTGGCTCGAACCCACTAAAGGATTTTGCCAAAATTACTTTTGGGCTCAAACAGTTTGTTTCAGCGATAACTCATCATATCCAAAAGCAAATGAAGTTTCTTCAACACCATATGAACCAATAAGTGATACATTAGAGAATGATTAGTTCCAACTTGAAATGTATGATATTTTGGTGAGATTTAACCACTTTCTTAATTTATATGTAAAGAATATATTTTGTTAGAATATCTCTTTCTTTTGAAAAATGTAAATATAAAAGTTTGGTTAAAATACCAGCTTATACTCAACACTTTCATAATATGCAAAGCGATAACATATTTAGTTAACATTTCTTATATTGTCATTTCTACCTTATTACGTATAAACTTTAAGACAAAATTTACAAATCCCCAGCATCGCGCGAGTGAGTTGCCTAGTTCCATCTATTCTCAAAACAAAAAAGCCATCATCTTTTGGTTTCCAACTTTCCATGATGGGTTCATGCTGACTGATTAAGAGGAGAAGAAAATGACGAATCTAGGCTTGAGCTGAATGGGTATTGCTAAATTTGAATATAATTCGTGGGATTCAGCAAAATTTGGGTAGTTGATGAGGAAACCTTTCTGCCAAAATTTGTCTTCGTAAAAAATCTTCCCTGCCAAAGTTCATTGTTAAGGATGAGGATGTACTAAGATTTATTTTTGGGTTTTGTGTAAGGTTCAAAAAACCATCCCCCATGACCTGATTTGTTAAGGATGAGGATGTACTAATGGCACGTTTACTTACTTGGAATGGAAAATAATCATGAATCAGAGACAGGTGGAATATGAGAAGAAAAGAATCGGTATTGATTCCAGAGGAATGATTCCTAAACCCATCTCCCCATTCGTAATCGAATTCCTGAGTATTCAGGAATCGATTCCTGATAAGGAGGTGAGACCTACATCCATTCTGATTCTTTCATGTGTTAGTAGTAAACGCAAGAATTCTTTTACCCGGAATCATTTTGATTCATTTATGTGTTAGTAAACGCAGGAATGCTTTTATCCCGTAATCAATCCCTTTCCTTCCAAGTAAGTAAACGTGCCCTAAGATTTATTTTTCAGTTTTTTGTAAGGTTCAAAGAACCATCCACCATGATTTGAATTGATTTGTTTGGATTTTAACAATTACATGGGTTATGTTTTTGTAGTGTTTATTGGAGATTGTTCTTGCCATATTGGCTAGGCCAGATTTGTATTGTGTAAGGTTACTCATATAGAGAAAGGAGAAGGAGGAGGAGAACTGGAGAGAGAAGTCTTCTCTCAGGCGTGAAGGAAGAGAAGAATGGGGGACAGAAAAAAAAAAAAAAAATAATAAAAGTTGACATTGTTGTGGAATGTGGACTATTAGATTTATTATAGCTTCGTGTCAAAATCTAATAGAAAGCTTAGGCAGATTAGGAGGGGAATAGCTTAGGAGAGAATCCTCTCCCGGTAATTTTACGGTTTTTACCCTCTCTCTCTTTTCTTTTTCTTTCTTTCCTATTTGATCTTTGTTTGACCTGGAATTATAGAAGTTGTTTACTTTTTGTTGGATATTAACCTCTGGTAATTTTTGCACCTGTCTTTCCACTGTCTTCTTCTTTCTTCCTATATGATCTATGTACGTCTTTCCATCAAAATTGTACACTAGAGAGAGAGAGAGAATGGGATGGAATAGAAGAGAATTTTTCCGGGAAAGTCATCTCCTTATATATGGTGGAGTTGTTAGTGGATGTGATTTCAATTAGTTTTTCTTTTTTTATAGTTCTAATTTTATTAAGGCTAAAGTTGGATTAACATAGCTAAAATTATTATGTAAGGTGAGTTAAGTATTTCGTAGGGTGATAATAATGGCACCTATGAACAGTTGATTTGTAGGAATTGGATGGCTCTTTAAATTTTTATTCTTTGGGCCAAATCCTTTTCTTGGTGTTGGACGGGCCGAAATAGTCCAATACGAACTCTCTTTATCAAATACCGCCTCTTCAACTATCCAAAAGACCAAAACGGAATTAGCATTGTAAGAAAGTTCCTTTTAGAAGAATCGTTAAGAAAGGTCATGACAAAAGACCATTATCGTAGAAACCAACAAAACCGGACCTTTCAGTATATAATGTAGCTATTTGCCAAAAGAAAGTATACATACATGTAGCTGAAAAATGACAATATATCAGCACAGAATAGACAAAATGTTCTGACCGAAAAAAAAGAAAAAGAAGAAGAATAGAAAAAACGTATGAATAATGAGGCGTTCTGTTCCTAGAGAATTGAAGTCAGAAAATGAATCGTGCCAGGCAGTAGCAGTTATCGTGTATGAAAGGCTACATGAGTAGGCCAAAGTCATGTCTTTAAAAGCAATTCTATGCATGACACACACTTGGATCCTGGTTGGCGAGATTTTGTCCTAATATAATCCGAACTTAAAGAATTAAGCAAAAAACAAAAGGAGTACTAGTAAATTAATGGTTCAATTTTTGTAAACTGCATATTCTTTTCAAGTACAAAAAAGTATAACAACGGGGCTTTTGGCATAGCCATGCGCCCATGCGTGTCAAAAAGTTGGCTGAAGCCTCAAGAGGCATATGTGTTGACATCTTTGGAGGTTTTCGAGAGTTGAGGACACTTAAAAATCTCTCACACCAGATGGAACCACACCAATTATGTTAGCCCATGTCGACACCATGGAGAAAGGTATTCACATTCAGAGTTGCAGGGGCTGGAGCAGTGGACATGACAACATCTCCAGAGCCATTATTTAATTTCTAGGCAATCGAGGATCCCAATTGCATGTTGTGAAGGGCTTCTATGACCCCTTTATACAATCAACTTTCTCCATGTGGCCAAGTTAACCTTGCCTTATAAACCCTAGCTAAACCCTGGTAAAATGGAAAACTAGCAATGGTATTTCTTACATTTCTCTCGACATTCTCTCACATCTCCCAAAAATGAGGGTACTTCTTCTATGATAATGTCTATGGGAATGTAACCTTAGGATAATAAAACGATTTCGAATTTAGTTGGTTATTTTGTAAAGATGCTTTTGTTTCCTCAGGTAGCTCTTAAACATTGATCAACTTGTCCAAAATTCAGACGTAGCTCTTACCCTCTTCTGAAGTTCTGATACTGACACCATGCATTGCTTCATTAATGATCGATATTGGTAAGGTCGACACATACTCTATCTACTCATCATTATATGCAACAGAATGAATCAATATATGCATTTTATACAGTATATATCCTCTGGACTTTTCTTAGATAGAAGGCATGCGTAACTACGTGGTTGTTTTTATTGAGCAGAATGATGGACGACTCAAAACCAAGGATGAGACTCGTGCAATTATATAGAAAGCCTTATAAATTCTTGCCATATGATATTGTATTTTATTGCAGAAACCTTGAAAATACTTCACGATAGTTAAGTTAAAACAGAATTTTCTGTCGCTCTGCAGTCATTATTAGCTCCACTGTGTCAAAGGTCTCAGTTTTTTTCACTTCTGCAGGACGGGCACATCTATGAAAATGTGCGATGAGTGTTTTTTTTCTTTCATATTTCTTAATTTTATTGTTAAGAGAAACAATTATAATCGTTTAGAATAACATCACCAATAAAATTAGATTTGAAAGTGTCCTTGGCCAGCAGTTTGTCTGTGTGAATTGAAGACAAAAAAGGGGGTTAATTTATTATAGACTTATATCCATTTATCTTTTGTTGACAAGTAACAGCAGAGCTTATATGCCTGCCCTAACTAGCTAATTAATTACGAAAACCTTTGACTAGTTGGAGCTTCAAGAACCATATATATGTGAATCTTTGCTTTCCAGATTGGATGAGATCATTGAAAACAACAAGGATATGATGAGATTGAGGTTACTGATCAGACAAATTTTCCTGATCATAACCATGAATAAATCCACCCTTAAACAAATCACACATTACATGGACAAAGCTCCACCTAGGTTAATTGTTGTTTTCCTAAAAGATCGACTTGATCTCTATGAGATAACACAGCCAATAATGCATGAAAGTCTCCTTTATCTGTCCCAAGAAGGATAAAGATTCATGATTTAGTATATTGCACCTGATGATAATTGGATCGTTGAAAATTTTTATGACTGCTGCGCGCCTAGCTAGCAAAAGAATGCTATAGACAACAAAGTTCTGGTCTCAATGGGTCATTTTCTTAAGGTATCCCCCCTCCACTCAATATGACTGGCCAGAAACCCTACTATTTATCCATACATATCAATATACAGAAAAAAAAAAAGGGGAGCTTGAATAAAATAATGGATTTAGAAGAGGACGAGTTATAAGTTTAGAAGAGGAAGATAAAAGACACTCGACTTGATATCAGAAAGATAGGTGTGACAGCTCCATTTGCTAGCATATCGGCGATTATAAGGCATTAGAATGACCGATGGACCCTTATATTGTTACTTTTTATAAACATTTTGGAAAGTAATGTGCGCATATCATTCAAATCAATTGGTTGGAGAGAGGATTTCGATCTTATGAAGCAACCCAATTGGATTCATGATAATGTATTGCATGCACGGCCTAATTGTTAGATAAGCACATTATGCTTCAAAATGCTTAATCATAAAAGCAACATATAATGCAGATTTAGAATTAATTTAAAAACTATCTTATAAAATAACTCTTCCAAGTAGAGATTGATCTGATATCGATCATGTTAGACAAACATCAAAATTCAAGAACAAAATGATCCCACAATGATATGGAGTTTTGAACTCAGTCCTCCTGCAACCTCGGCTCTAATATCATGCATGGCTAGTTGGATACTCGATTACCAACCTTAAAAATAAAAAATGACCAACAACATATATCAAGCTTACAACAATAATAAAAATTGATAATAAGGATCCAATTTCCATGTAATCTTATTAAAATTAAAGAAGGCATGATACATATTAATTGGATATCTAACAATCAGTAGATATGTGACTAAAGAGGTGAGACATGTATAAAACACCAATTAAATGGACCTTATTTCTAGGGCATGCATATATATGATTAAGCAACACATGAACATGACCTCATGAAGAAATTAAAAGAGAGCTCTTTATGAAAGCTGCTCCTGATCAAAGGCCAATTCCTCGATCATATTGTTGCCATGATTGAGAGGATTGAAGGCTTCAACCTCAGAGCACTTGTTCGGAAGTTTTACAGTACCAACATTAAGCCCAGCCTTCTGATCGAGCGGCGATGAGTGTATCCCCGCCGGCGGTGCATACGAGGATCTCCGGGCAATCACAACCGAGTTAATAACTTCATCAGTAGGGTGAAACACAGAAAGAACCTCAAAACCTACAAGATCAACACAAGGGTCAATCACCGGATACAGAAAAGCCCTAGCACCATGAGCACTCCTCAGCATCAAAATCGCTCCGGGATTCATGTTCTCGGCCAAGTGCTCAATGATCTTCACCTTCGCAGACTTGTCCATCCCAACCAGAGCAGCAAGAAACACCACTTCATAGTCCTTCAAACCCCTCGTGACATCCATTATGTCAGTGGTGTGGAACACCATCCTCTTGGACAGGTCAGGATCAGATTCAACCAAGCCAAGAGCCTTGGAGTTGGCCAAAGGGTCGATATCATAGTTGTGGAAAGAGGTAGTGGTGAGGTGGTTTGAGGCCAAGACAATCGAGGTAAGGGGAAGAGGGCCAGAACCCACAAAGGCTATTTTCGAAGGTACCTGAGGAAAGTGTTGGGTGAGGATTGAGTGCTCAAGTTTGCTGAGCTTGAGGTAGTTGGAGTAGTAAGGGAAAATGTCGAGATGGTGAAGAGGGTTTTCATAGGAGCCAAGGATGGTGGAGAAATGAGACTCCAAGAGTCCTTCTGCTTCTCCGCAGAGTCTTATGAGGTTTGACCTTATTTCTTGCACACTTTTGCATAGCTTGGTGACATCGATTGGATTTGGTGGCATGCATGTGAGAACGAGTTGGGTAAAGAGAGTGTTGACATCTTGGGAGGGTTTAAGGCTCTCGAGGCTTGAGATTTGCTCGTAGAGTTCGCAAACTCTTTGGACCAAAGCATCGCCATGGCAGCACATGTCGACACTATGAGGATATGAAGGGAAATGATAAGAATTGAAAATTCAAAGATGAAAGATTATTAGCTTAGCTAGCTCTTGAGAGATCAGATGGTGATCCTCCAGGGCTTTGGAGGGTCGTTATTTATGGGCACTTGTGGGGTCAATGGGTCATTGCATTGTGTTGGTGGCACTTGCATTTTGATTGATAGGATTAATTTAAAATTGAAAACTTTATTGATAATTTTTAAATTATAATAAGTCACAAATACTATAACACGATCTATATATTAAACATGAATAATGACGAGTCGAATTGAGAATTAAAAGAGTTTTAAAGCAAAATAAAAACATTACTTCAATACTTTAACTTGGTATTTAGAAAGCATTTGGATTTTTAACCTATTCTCTGGAAACTATTTGGATTTTTTTTATATACATGAGCAAATTTCTTGGGATTGGGATCAAGGCCATGATCCCAATGCCGAGAGGTACATTTAAGGTTTCAGAGTTATACCATGAACGCCGCGAAGCCTATCCCTTATATGTCTCTTGAAATTTCCGCAAGCAATTAAGTAGTTACTAGGCCGCCAGTTGCAGCATTTGTGATGGGTAGCTTACATTGAATGCAGACAAATGAGGACCAATGAGTTGCAGTGGAAACTGGAAAGGTTACGTACCAACAGCCTTGTATCTGGGATTAATATGTATACTTGGTTCCTAATTAATATTATCATTGTGAAACTGTGAATCCATCTTTTTGTGAAGCTGCTATAACTTACAAGAAGAGCACCTGTTGGATACACACACACACACATGTATATGTGTGTGTGTGGTCAACTTGGAGTTTGGCCATATATACAAATATAAAACTTGGGAGTGTTTTACTCAACTTGGATGAGTAAGATGATGAAAGCTAAGCTAGGTTGGATAAAGATTCTCTTCTTCATGCTTTCACACACTATTAAATACAAATATACAAATTTAAATGATATAAAAAGAAACAAAATGAATTTCGATGTTTGAGTGTGTACTGCAGGTCTCTTAAGTTACTATCAGCATCATTCATTTCACACCGCTGTATGCTATATATAGCTAAATGGCTATCAGCATCATTCATTTCATACTGCTGCTGCTATAGCCACAATGGCAAATTTATTGTCAACCGACTTGTCTTATCCTATTATCTCACAAACCATGATTTGGTCTCCAAAAATGTATTAATCCCTAATTTTCACCAATTAATTAACCTAAAATGTCCAAATAGCGCCTTGATGGTTTGCATAATTGCATTCATGCGGGTGGACTGTTAATTGACATGAAACGATCGATCCCGTTCACATTCCATCCTATATATACTACCTTGGATCTCACATTCTCACTAGAAATCTAGTGACCCGCTCTGATGCCAACACACAAAGCCTATACTAACACATGCAGCTATATACCGTGTTCAACACTTAAACCAACCGTTAAAGTAAATTCTAGGTTGTATTTGGATAACTAATTATACTGGTGTGATAACATCTGACGTTGGATCTCACTAGAATGAGGTCTAACTTTCGCCAACTCTAAATTTATTAAAACCCTGACCCTTTACAAAATTGCTTGGGGCATAAAATACTCAAAACGTTAAGTTAAACTTAAGTCTACATCAGGGGCGGATCCAGGAATGAAACCTTGGGCGGGCTGGATTTCTTAAACAAAAAAAATCTCGACGGTGCGAGAGATTTTAGCAACTCTAATAATGGACTCAAGCTTTTGCCATTCACTTTGTGTTCCAGTTCGTAGTTCCAATTCATAGTGTCATTCAAAATTAAACAAACAAACAAACATAAAGAAGCCTCCTGTTTGAAGCACAAAGTTGATTAGCACAACACTTTAATTAAACCCAAACTTGAGATTTCAGAGCAACGTTATACAACTTGAATACTTGATTAAACTCAAACTTGATTACTCATTAGCACAACAATTGCTAAGTTATACTTTAATTAAACCCACTGACCTTGATAAGTATTGAAAATTTGAAATCAAGGAGACCTTCAGAGTTCACTCAGTTCAGACCCATTGATCGACCTTTATACCTTCAGACCCATTGATCGACCTTCAGACCTTGAAATCAATTAAACATTTAAACCCACTGACCTTGATAACTGATAAGTATTGAAATCAATTAAACCCACAACAATTGCACATTTGTACAGCAGAAAGAAGACCCACATCAGTGAATCACATTTAACCCACATCAATTAAACAATAAATTGCAGATTTGCAAAACAAGGAGACGAAGACTCGGAGAGAATGCTGCATACTAGAGAAGTGGAGAAGGGAGAGCCGCAGGCGGCAGTGCGGCACTGGCGGAGGAGGAGAGAGTGAGACTATAAGAGACGTTTCTACAATCTCCAGTTCGAAATTTCGATTAGCACGTAGTCGATGAGTGGAAGCATGAACCAGAATTTGCTTGAATCAAGAGGTTGAAGTCTTGAAGAGGAAATTAAGAAACGGATGCTTGTCTGGAATGATTTCTGATGAGACTGTGGCTTCACTGGCTTGGGAGAATGGGAGATGAGTCATTGCTTCATTTGCTTCAGGAAATGGACATCGATTTGAGGCTGGATCTGAAATTGACGGAGGCTAGAGGCATGAGGCGTCTTCGAACTGTCGGGAGTGGGGAGTTACAAGGGCTGGGTTACTGGGCTTTTGGAACCTGGACGGGCTACCCAATTTTTTTTTTTTTTTTTTAAAAAACGTATACATCTATTTTTTTTTTTCAGCCTGAAAATCTCGGACGGGCTCAAGCCCGTCCTAGTCTGTGCATAGATCCGCCCCTGGTCTACATCTTTTAAAATGTTATATTTTTACTCCTGATGATAATTATAATAACTAATCAGTGGTCTACATTCTGCATTTTGACTCCAAAACTATATAAATAGCACTAGCTATTTGAACGTCATGGCCATAGTGTGTTTCCAGCAAATTGCAAAGAAAAAATCTATGCTGTTTCAAGTTTCAGCATAAATTATATCCAACCTCAGATCTATCAAAATATGTTGACATATCCACTGAGTTGTTAACCAGCCCTAGCCTCTGCAAAGTTCCTATAATTTCTTCCACTAAATATAGTTCTTGTTTCTTTCCTTTTGGCCTAGAGATCATAATTGGCCTTATATAAACTGGATGGCCACTAAAATCCCAATCTTTAAAGCTCCTTTTCCAAAATGGATAGCAACTATAATCCCAAATCTTCAACATTATAGAAATTGTTATTGTGTTGTACAAAATTTTTCAAATTCCTATAGCATTTGTTTAGTTTTTTTTATTCCAACTTCAATGATATATAAGAATGTACGTGATACATGATTCTTAATTTCTGCTAGCTAGGTAGTGCAAACATTCTGATGAGCAAAGAAGACGAATTGAGAGTTCATGAATATATTCAACTAATTCATAAATCCTTCTGATGATCTAGAACGTGCTCCTTAGTTCTTTAATTTCTTGTCCATTGAAACAAAAAATAAAAGTAAGACCCCACTGGGGGAGGTGGTAAGCTATCGATGTAGACATTTTGATATTTTGAATTGATGATATGGTTTTTGATAATGTTTTTTTTGTCCCTTTGTATTTCTACTACTTGTTCCCTTTGGCCAATTGGGCGGTAATGCGACTACTCGACGTTGAAGATACCTTTTCATACAAAAGCTACTTTGAGAATGATAGGCCGGAAATCACAAAATTAATTATGAAACTTTGTTAATCATAAGAGTAAACTAATTTTGGTTGATTAGTTAGCTTCATTTTCCACTCATAAATGGCAAATTCAAGTCCTTTAATGAAGAAACACTTTGACTGTCTCAAGAAATTCGTCAACATGTTTGCTTCCCTTTAAACTTCACATCGATCTGGTTGATTCTTCCTCTGTTTTTCTTTCTTTCTTTTTCTTTCGTACTGATATTAGATGCAACATGTTTGTTTCTTTACAGAATTTATTTTATAAGTTTTGTCCTAAATTTTTATATAATTTCTACCTATATCCAATATTTTTCAATATTTTATTAAAACTGTTTGTATTTTATCCAATTTTTTAACAAACCAGTACTCCCCGTCCATCAATATATCTATTGAAAATTACTCATGGAATGAGTGTGATTTGTAGAAAAAAGGGGGGTGCCCGTTTCAGTCCCCTTGCGATATTGTTTATCTATTAGATTACCCCATAAAAATAAAAAATTTAAGATTAGTCAAGTGATGAAAGAATGATTAAGTTAAGTAACTAAGTTACAGAATTGATTCATTTCAACCTAACAAAAACTTAAAGACAAAGTTATGCCCTGTGTGCCATCATGCACTAATTAAAGGTAGTGCTTCTAAACCTGCATAATAAAAAAATTAAAGGATCAATATTAAAGCTAGGAGCGTAGCATATTGGCTGGCTAGAATGAAGTCAAATTCACTGTGGCCGTTGAAGCAATGGATGTGTGTCTCCCTCAACCAAAAAGCAATGGCTGTGTGTAAACCACACTTCTCCATGTGCCATACAGTGGCCCTGAGAGTGACGAGCCTCTTAGATCTTGACCCATACTATTCACAAGTCCAAGTAGCCCCAGCTCTTGGGCCCTCACATAGCTTTCAAATCTGGATGAACAGATGTTATTAGGGACCAAATTCAGGGTCGATTCAAAGGGCAAGTGCATGCGGTTGCTTTCGTTTGTAAGAAGATATATGGAGGAGCATTGCAGGTTACGTGTTCTGTAAAGTGATGACTACTGAGGGTGAAGTTTATATAGAAATGACTCGGAAGAGACTGTATAAGCAGGGATGCGAATAAGAGAATGCGTGCTGTGAGTCTGTGACTATCGGAGTACATTTTACCATTCTAGAGTTGATGAGAGCTCTTGCACACGTCCATGTATAGTTCTATCACTAAATAGTTAATCTGAGAATAGTTTATGGTGGTGAAAGTACGATACAGATCCAATTTCCATTTCCAATACCTTTTGCTTAAGTCCCAGCTAAAAACCGGAAGCAGTATGATCAGATTCAGATGCGCAGGCCATAACCAGTGAGAAGTGAACTCTACTTTCAGAACTTCAAACAGGACATGAACAATTTCTATAAATGCATTGTCACTGATTAACTAAAACACCAGCTATTCATAAGGTATGAAATAAACCAATTGGTTTGTTCACTGAAAATTTAAAAAATCAATGATCCGTTTCTCTGGACCATGTCTTCATAAACTGTGAAGCCTCTAGATGACAAGTTGAGCACCGTATTGGCCTTCTCTTGGATAACCATAACAAACAGAAGAAAAATTACAGCAAAACCGCACTTATATTTGAATTTTACAGAAAAGGTCAGTTAAGAATGGTGCATGTAACTATAATCTATATGGAAGTACCATCCAACGAATTATACACGGAATACACCAATATGAATGAGTCATATACTGAAACTACACTTATATGGCATCTACAGAATAAAACTGAGTAAAAGAATAGTAATGATGAATCTAATCCATCCACCTTATAGTTCACAATAATGCTCATATGTCTCAGAGCTCTTCATTGGAATAAGATTCGTATGAAGACTCATATACGTTAGAATCTTCAGAGCTCGTGTATGCAGGGGCTTCACTGACGTAAGAGTCATCAGAACTTTCATAAGGAGGAGCTTCACCAACTTCACTACTTTCGGGTATACCAAAAATCACATCATAGACCATCAATTTAATCCTACCTCTTACCCAGCTGCCCAATTGACTAATGTAAGAATCTTCAGAGCTCGTGTATGTAGGGGCTTCACTAACGTAAGAGTCATCAGAACTTTCATAAGAAGGAGCTTCACCAACTTCACTACTTTCGGGTATACCAAATCTAATTATGTAATTAACTCCACTAATCACATCATAGACCATCAATCCAATCCTACCTCCTACCCAACTGCCCAACTGACTTCCCACAAGATAACCAACTCTCCCAAGCCTTTGGTCTCCTAGAAAGCCTCCAGCATAGGTGCCAAACAAGGTGCCAGTGCCCCTGACGATCCCTTCTGTCACTGCACCACCGTAGTATATAGCTTCGGAAAAGTCCCATCCAGATGAGATTATAGGACCTATTATCCGCTTGGCTTGCCGTTTTGCTAATTTTGCTGCCTTTGCTCCTTCTTTCTGTGCTAGCTTGGCTGCTTCGTTAGAACCCATCCCCTGTGACAATGCATCAGCCAAAGCACTTTCGATTGCTTTATGCCTTGCTGCCTCGACATGAGCAGATCTGATGTTGTTGGCATATAGTTTCACACCCTCTTTCACCCCACAAGCTAGTGTTCCAGAACTCATATCAAAGCAGTTCATAATTGTAAACTTCCCACTCTGAGACGAATGCTCTTCCCCAACCAGCTGCCGACATTTTTCAGCTATATAATCAGAAAATAAAATAAAATTAGTCTATAAGACAATAAAAATGCTTAAAATTGAATATTACTTAGTTAACATACAATGCATCAAAAACCTAACACGAGTATAAAAGTTTCAGCTAGACTAATCTGAATAACTAACAGACAGATAAACAGGAGAGGAGAACGAGAACGTAAGACTCCAAAAAGCTAAAAACTGGATTTTGCCATTTAATACGTAGACCACAAAATGTCTCAAAAGCCTAACACGAATATAAATTACAATTCTTCCAACAAGATCATTTCGCAGATACTAGGTACTTAAACAATGTTAGGTTAGTTATAACATTACAACGACAACCAAACACTAACACCCGAAGGGTGGTGATTCATCTTCCTAATACAAACAACCATTCCATACCCTTTCAACAGAATCATATCATCCATATCATGAAAAGACCAGACCAAAAGGACTCTCAAGTACTGCAACTACATTCTATTACTTCCACACACAACAAAATAGCATAACCACAAAGATTAATAAAACAAACAAGATCATATACCATTCACATTGCAATTAACTCAACCTGATCAAATGAGAGGTTTGCTTAAACAACTTATATGAATGTGCTATCCGGGTTAAAAGGTTTAACAACAATGGACATAACCATGCTATTTCGATTCGAAAACCTTGGAGTTTCCAAGCAACTAAACACGAAATGTAAATGATTCAAGACCCAATTCAATAAAAAGCACAGATCTTTACACATTCAACTGAATTCCCAATTGGAAATAAAATCAACTTGGAATTCTAATTGATATTCGAGTTCGAATGAATCCAACGGAGTTAAAGCAAGTGTGTTTGTGGACCTGTGATACTGAGGACGATGATGCCAGCAATGAAGGCCGCTACTTGGATCCTGCTCATCTGGAAATCCATGGGATTTTGGAATGTAAAGGGAACTCTGAATTGGAATTGGAATTGGGTAAGCTTGGAACAACAGGGAAGAATCTCTGAAGCCGTGTTTGTGTGAAAAGTCAAGACTTCCAACATTTATGAACTTCAATTAATCATTGGGATGCATCAGCCATTTGGTGAAACGCACCGTATGATCTAGTTCTCTTTGGCTTTTTTTTCTTTTTCATTTATTAATGTGTTTGAATTTTTTTTTTTTTCCTTATAAAGGATCTCAAAAGATTTCACTCCTAACTCCATAGTGACTCGAACCCAGGACTTGAATCCTAGGTAGTGGTTTGGAAGTATTGTAAATCTGGAATGGAATTAGTCATTGTGCTTCACACATTGAACTGATCTAACAATTGAGTTCTAAAATTTCAATACTTCAGAGTACTATAAAACACTCTGTTTTTACTCACACAGAAAAAATATTGAGTAACGATAAATTTTCAGTAATGATGAAAATCATGTTACAATTTTGAAAAGTGTAAAAGTATCAATTAGAATAAAAACATCATCTATGATCATTTAGTTTAGTGAACCAAGCCTTTTCTCTCTCTGTGTAAATAGACTCGGTTCCACTTTAGCACTGTTACATAATTGATCTTTCCATTCTCTAATTATTTTTACAGCTTTATAAACAAGATTGATCTAGACAATTACAAAGCATAGTTGAACAGAACTCTGACCTCCCACCTGTTTTATAGAAGGCACATCGCTGGTAATCAAGTTACAGAGCTTTGTAATTGGAAATACAGTGAATTGGATCCGAAGTATATATACTGATAAGTGATAACTATGGTATACAGAAAGGAGTCTGAGAGTTGTACCTAGGTTCTTCAAAGTCATTACACCACAACACAATCATTTAATCTCAACAAATAATAAGCTGAATCAAATTTTGCCGACCAAGTAACAAAAGAATGGCTGTAAGAATAGTAAACAAGGCCCCATCTTCTTTCCTCCATGAGATTTTCTCAGAGCTGGATAAAGCTTGGAGCCATGGTATGATTCAGTGATGCTTATGTGCACAACGCTTCTCCTCCTGTTCTTATTCACCACATGTTGTTGACCACCTTTGGATGTATAAGCAGACATGAAATGCCACTATAGAAATGAAACACTGTACTGTACAACAATGAGAATGAAACCAAATTCAGTTTCTCATTTCAATGCTAAGAGCTAGAGATATTATACAGGTGCCAATCTATATCAGGAACAAAACCTTTCTTCATCATTTCCTCTTTCACTATTTCGTAAGTAGTTTGGTTTGGGACCAACCCCTTCTCCAACATTTCATTAAGAAGCCCATTCGCATCTTCAAGCTTGTCCTTCTTAGAATATCCCTTGATCAACGCATTATATGTTGCAGTATTTGGTCGCTTCCCTCCTTTCTCCATCAGTGCCCTCAGATTCAAAGCTGCACTGAGGTTTCCTTCCCTGCAGTATCCATCCATCAAAAAATTGTATGTCAAGTGATTTGGACTCAAACGCTTCTTGAACATCTCATCCAAGAGAGTTCCTGCCTTTCTTGACTTCCCTTCTTTGCACAATCCATCTATTAACGTGTTATATGTTATGCGATCAGCTCTCAAGCCATCAACCTCCATTTCATGTAAAAGCTTCATGGCCATCTCCATGTTTCCCTGTCTGCACAAACCAGCAATCCGGCAGTTGAAGGTCGAAGTGTTTGGGGAAACTCCTCTCTCTAACATTGAATTATACACCTCATATGCTTCCTTCATCATCCCATCCTTGGAGTAAGCATCAATTAGTGTATTGTACGTAATAACACTCGGCTCCAAGCCTTGTCTGCCAATGTCATCGAATAACTCTCTCGCTCTCTTCATCATCTTCTTCTTACAAAACCCATTAATAAGTGCATTGTACGTAATAACATTTGGCTTCAAACCCAAGCCACGCATTTCCCCCAGTAAATCGCAAGCCTTGTCAAGCTCACCAATGCGGCACAACCCATTAATCAGTGAACAACATGTAAACTCATCTGGTTTCAAATCCTGCTTCGTTATCGCCTCAAAAACTTTGACCGCAGCCGGTACATTCTCATCTTTACCAAAGCCACTAATCAAAATATTGTAAGTACACTTATTTGGCCGAATATTATTTGCCATCATTTCCTTCACAATCGCATCAGCTTTGTACATCTTCCCCAACCCACCCAACTTGCAATACCCATCGATCAAAGTATTATAACTAACCACATTTGGTGATATCCCCCAAGCCTTCATGTCATTAATAATAACATCCTTTGCCTCCTCCAATTTCCCAACTTTACACAATCCCCTAATCACCATATTAAACGTGTACAAATTGGGCCTAATTCTCCTCCTAATCATCTCCCTGTAAACAAATTCAACATTCCCAATTTCACCTTCCTTCACCAAAGCCCTTAACAAAGGGTTACAAGAAAACACCACCAACTTGAACCCATAATCACCAGCTTTCTGAAATGCTTCAACACCCAAATGGGTCTTCAAATTTTTCGCATATGCCAACACCAACAAGTTAACAATAATGGAATTTGCAGCCAAATGTTTACTACCCAACGAAAGCGAGTTAAAAATTGCAGAATTTGATAGCTTTTCATTGCTTCTAACGAACCCATGTAAAAAAGCTCTAATCTTTGAGTACCTTTTGGCTATTGCTAATGAACCCAAGAGTCTAAAAGTGAGTTCTAGATTATGTGCAGCATTGAAATCCTTCTGGCAACAATGTAAGTACCTGAGTATCAGTACTGGGTCTGCTCCAGAATCCAAAACCTGATGAAAAACAGAGGTAAAGTCCGAGTCTTTGAGATGGGTTCTGAGCTCTGACCACCTCTGCTTTGCTAATAGCTCTGAAACCAGTGGAAGATTCAATTTTTCCGATGTGGGATTTCTGGGTACGCAAGTTAAAGAGCAGAGAGTCCTCACAATCTGTTTGCTTCTGTGGAGAATTTGAAGTCTGGGATGCATATTGCGCCACCAAACCCGACCCCTGCTATGTGTGTCTAGTAAGCTCTTTAAAAGCATCAGGGGCAATTTCGTCAATTGAAAAAGCAAGGGTTTATGAAGGGCTTTAGTCTTCAAAATGAAGCACACCCTTCTGAGTTTCTGAACCCAATTCAAGTTCGCACCGCAATGGCGGTTCTCCTATAACAGAGAAAGACGAGAACTTTCCCCTAAACTCAGATTTTTCATTAGAGTTTCAATTGAATTGGGGTACCCATTATGTTGAAGCTTCTCTCTTCTTCCTCCTCGTGCCTACAGGCCGGAGCCCACAGTCTGGGCCCTAAATTGGGCGTCCGGCCCGAAATGACTTCGCCGTTACTCCGAGTTCTGAACTCCCTCACCGGCCGGAATCGGCCCAATATGGCTCGCCGGGCTTTTTTTTGCTCGGATTCAAGCGACGGCTCCGATCAAGTTGTTGAGTTGGAGGCCAAGACTGGGACTGAGGCTGAGGCTGAGGCTGAGGCTAAGGCTTCTTCAGCTATAGTGTCCACGAACCCTAGACCAGAAGATTATCTAACGGTTGGTGAAAGCTTATTCAATTCAAAGTTTGAAACTTTTTTTTTTGGATTGCTGAATTTACGTTTTTTTTGTTTCTGCTATGAAGGTTTTAGCTTTGCCATTGCCGCATAGACCACTCTTTCCAGGGTTCTACATGCCAATTTATGTGAAGGTAGTGTTGACTACAGTGAAAATCATGTTTGGGATTCATTTTTGGATCAATTGTGTTTGTAGTGTTAGCATTTTGGTTGTAGTTGATGGAATTGAAGTAATTGATTGGTGTTGCGGTGTTTGTGTAGGATCCGAAATTGCTAGCGGCTTTACAGGAAAGCCGGAAACGGCAAGCTCCATATGCTGGAGCTTTTCTGGTGAAGGATGAGCCAGGGACTGATCCAAGTTTGGTATCAGGTTCTGATACAGAGAAAAGCATATATGAATTAAAAGGGAAAGCCTTGTTTAATCGATTGCATGAAGTTGGTACGCTTGCCCAGGTATCAAGTTTACCCCAGGAATAATGTGGATTAATCTCTTGACTGCATGAATTTCCTTTCGGTTTTTTTTTTTTTTTTTTTTAATACTGTTTTTACTTGTCTTGGTATATCAGATTTCTAGTATCCAAGGCGACCAAGTAGTGCTTATTGGTCATAGACGACTTCGAATTACAGAGATGGTAAGGGAAAATAATCAGTAAGCATGATTATTGAAATGAATGTCTAGATAAGCCATGTCTAAGCCCTTGTGTATGTCTCATGAGTCATTTGCGGATTCTTAAGTGAGATGGCTGCAATATTTTGCTCTAGTGAACCTTTTACTATTCAATATATGCTCCTAGATACAGATTAGTATAGTAGTGCTTTTGAGATGAAGGTTGGTAAACTGAGCCAAGTTATTGCTTCTCTACAGGTTGATGAGGATCCCCTGACTGTAAAAGTTGACCATCTCAAGGCATGATGTCCATATTGTACATCTTTTCAATATCAACTTCAACTTTAGGAAGTTCCACTTATATGACAAATTTTTCTAATCCTTTATTCTGATTGGGCTGTTCCTTACATTACAGAATAAACCATATAACAAGGATGATGATGTCATAAAGGCTACGTCATTTGAGGTTATAGCAACCTTAAGAGATGTTCTGAAGACTAGTTCTCTTTGGAGAGATCATGTTCAAACATACACTCAGGTTCAGTTTGTTTTCCATTATGTTGGAATCTCTTGTGGTCTTTGTTCCATTATCCTTTATTTTCTCCATTGCAGCTTTTTTTGCTTGTAATTTCTGCAAAACCTTGTTGTCCCTTCATCATGGTTTTTCCTATAAATAATGTGATGAAGTAATTGGCATGTGACTTAATATTGTACAACAGTGATTGGATTACTGAGAATTGCTTACATAAATGTCCTAGTGACTTAGTGGGTTAATACATACTTGGTTTACAAAAATTTTCATGATAGCTTTCTTATTCTTTTTTCTCTTTCCAATTTGTGCAGCATATAGGTGACTTTAATTTTCCGAGGTTAGCAGATTTTGGAGCTGCAATATCTGGTGCAAACAAATTGCAGTGCCAGCAAGTGCTTGAAGAGCTAGACGTAAGTATCAGTCAATCTTGCTTAGAGTTTCTGGTATCAGAGAGTTCAATCTTGTTTGCTTTTTTGAAAGCGTTCCATCCAAGCACTATATGTTGTGACTTGTGAAAGATGTCCATCTTCAAATCTGTTTTGTCATCTATTGTCTAGCCTTTTTATCAAGCTTCTTATATCCATAATGCTGTTGAACACTACAAATTTTGCTCTCAGGTGTACAAACGTTTAAATCTTACACTAGAATTGGTGAAGAAAGAGATGGAAATCAGCAAGCTTCAGGTATGTCATGCTAATATAACTTTGCTGTGTACTTGTCACCTAGTCTCCATTGTAGTTTTATACTCATTTTCTCACTCTCTTTTATGGTTTGTATGTAGGAAACTATTGCAAAAGCGATTGAAGAGAAGATAAGCCGTGAGCAACGCCGCTACTTGTTGAATGAGCAGCTTAAAGCCATAAAGAAGGTATTTGCTCCACTATCAGATTTAACTTTTATGCCATGCCCTGTCGATACTGCATCTCTGTCAGCCACGTATAATAGTTTATATAATGACATGTGGTCGCTGATCTTGCTTCGTTTCTTTTTTTCACCCTTGGGCCGTAGTGGAATCTAATTGGCTTGACATGCTGCAGGAACTGGGATTAGAGACAGATGACAAGACAGCACTTTCTGGTTAGTTACTTTTTGTAATCCATTTCACTTGTGTACACTGATACACAGATCTAAATATATATATTTATTTATATGTATATATACTGTTGTTCCACCATTTCCAAACTCACATGTGGGCATGGTATTGATTGTGCGTGTGGATATGTTATATAAGTCATTATAATGAGAACCTATGAGCTGTTAAAAATGTTATCATGTCCACTATGCGTCCCAAGAATTCATATTGCATGTAAAGCTAAGTCCTATTAGGATCATGCTTGCAATAACGTGGACATGCTGTATGTTTGTGCTTTCTTGTCATCAGTTCTAACCTGAGTATGACTTGAGCAATTTTGTGGAAGTCATTGGTTGTTGATTCTAAATATTGATTGTTCATATACATAAAGGTAACTAGTGCATCATTTTTGTATCCTATGGTGCAGCAAAGTTTAGGGAGAGGCTCGAACCAAACAAGGATAAATGTCCACCTCATGTTTTGCAAGTTATAGAAGAAGAGCTTGCAAAACTACAGCTGCTGGAGGCCAGTTCGAGTGAATTTAACGTGACACGTAATTACCTAGATTGGTTGACGTCAATTCCCTGGGGAAATTACAGGTTTTTGCACCACTCAGATTAATAATCTTCTTTTTATTTTATTTTAAGAAAAACAAAATTTAGTTAATCTTGTTGGAGAGGATCTTGTTGAAGTAAATCACTAATATGTTGGTTAGACTAAAGGACCATTTTAAACACTCATCCACTTGTGAATACAATAATGCTTTAGACCATCTCTAGACTTTGCCCTTAGTCTTTTACATATGGCTGTGGGAAAATAAACAGGGATTGGCTGAAACTGATCAGATGCAAAGTCTTTTATTACCTTTTTATTTTTTCAAACTTGGCTACAATCAACATGGACTCTATTGTTGGCATATCTGTACCAAGTATTTATTTCTGTAATCTATAATGAGATATAAGAGATACTAGCTTGAAAAACTTTTAAGAAACTATAAGAGGAACATTAAGTGAGTTACTGTTGTTTCTATTTTCATTACAAATGGGCACCCTTATTGTTTTTCACCTTTGGCAAATTTCCAATATAATAATATCTCCTATCTCAATTCTGATTGCAGTAATGAGAACTTTGATGTTCTTCGAGCTGAAAAAATTCTTGATGAAGACCATTACGGATTAAACGATGTAAAGGAAAGGATATTGGAATTTATTGCTGTTGGAAAACTCAGAGGAATCTCACAAGGTTGCTATAGTTTTATTCTGCCACTGTTATGGCCTTACCTCCTGCCCTTGATGCATGGTTACCTGTTTTTTAGACATAATCATAACCCTCATTTTGTATTTATTTCTCTCATTTGAAAAAATGCTGCAAAATTGTGCTATTTATCATAAGGAGTAATATTGATTATTGATGTTCTGGTTGTATATTGACAGGAAAAATCATTTGTCTCTCTGGCCCTCCTGGAGTTGGCAAAACCAGCATTGGTCGTTCAATTGCACGTGCATTGAATCGCAATTTCTTTCGATTTTCTGTTGGAGGGTTATCTGATGTCGCTGAAATCAAGGTATTTTAGAATATTCTTACACTATGAACAGGGGTCTATATGCAGCTACTTCTTCTAACTTTATTTGTACAAAATTGCATCCAGGGACATCGCCGAACCTATATCGGTGCTATGCCAGGAAAGATGGTTCAATGCCTTAAAAATGTTGGAACAGCTAACCCTCTAGTTCTAATTGATGAGATCGACAAGGTAATATATTGCTGGTTCTCTTGCTTCGTTTTGTAATTTTGTAACTGAGTGGCATGATATTCTCTTACAAAGATCATACATGTTTTCAAGTTCCAAAATAAATTGTCCTGAAATTGCTGTTTTGTGGCAGTTGGGAATTGGACATGCTGGTGATCCGGCTAGTGCTTTGTTGGAGCTTCTTGATCCAGAGCAAAATGCTAATTTTCTAGATCATTATCTTGATGTTCCAATCGACCTAACAAAGGTTAGTTTTATTGAATTTAAGGCATCATTTAATCTTCAATTTCACCAGTACTATGGAATGAAAAGGAATCTAATACAGGTCCCAACTCTCAACCCAGTGGGAGTTGTGTATGCTTCACTATTCTATCTCCAACTCTGTACTCTAAATACTTAAACATGACAAATTCATCATAAAGAAGATGGAAGAGCTGATAGTATTTTGGGACATAATTTTCTTCTTGTGATATTTGTGTCTGCAGTAGACTCATTTCATGTCTTCACACATTCACTTTTGGAGTTGATGCATTTGAAAGTGTCAATCTAAATGGTGGCATGGAAATTGGATCAAGAATAGTTTCTCATCATGCTTTGAAAATTTTATTGCAGGTTCTGTTTGTTTGTACAGCAAATGTTGTCGAGAATATACCAGCTCCTCTCTTGGATAGAATGGAGGTCATTTCCATAGCTGGGTATATTACTGATGAGAAAATGCACATTGCTAGAGACTATTTGGAGAAGACGACACGTGAAGCATGCGGCATCGAACCTGAACAGGTACCGGTATCCATGTCTGTGTGTCTGGCTGTAACTATTTATTAAATTTGCATACTAAAGTATTATGTATTCAGGTTGAAGTGACCAATGCAGCACTTCTTGCTCTCGTAGAAAATTATTGCCGAGAAGCAGGTGTTCGGAACCTCCAAAAGCACATAGAAAAGATCTATCGTAAGGTTTGTCAAAAATATTTGGATGTAGATTATTTTGAAGTTTTATAACATGGTGAAGCATGAAAACATATATCAATAACATTCTTAAGGTTTTCCAGTGCTTTTCTTAGGTCCAGGGAGCTACTGCTTGCAAAATGATATATGAACTTATGAATGATATGCTTTAACGTATATTTCATATCCTGGCAGATAGCTTTGCAACTTGTTAGGCAAGGACAGTCAGATGAACCTGTAGATGCTGACGAAGTACAGTCTCCCGTCAGTAAAACTGATCTCCCAGATGAACCTGCACTTGTTGCAGATACTGATGAAGCCAAAGTAGAAGATTTTGCGGGCGTTAAACAGACTGCAGATGAATCAGCAGAGGGTAAAGACCATGAACATAATACTGAAACCTCTGTGGGAAGTGTCACTATCCCAGATGAAACTGGAGCTTCTGAAGTTCAGGTTGCAGATACTGGTGAACTTATGCATTCAAAGGTACGTTACTGAGTGTAATCTTATTGGGTAATGTGTGACTCATGAAATATTGTCCTTTTGGTTTGTATTTTTCCTCGTCATTTGCGATTCAATGTTTCTGGGCCAGATGTTTCTACCTTCTAAAATTATCTGTCTATCCAGAAGGATCTGATCGGTGTTGTTTTATTTGCAGGATACAGAAGAAACTCAGAAAATTCAGGAGGGTGAAGCCAAAAAACCAGTTGAGAAAGTGATGGTTAATGAATCAAACTTGGGTGACTTTGTTGGCAAACCAGTTTTCCATGCGGATCGCATCTATGAACAGACTCCAGTTGGAGTTGTCATGGGTCTTGCTTGGACTGCCATGGGTGGTTCCACCCTGTATATAGAGACCACTCAGGTCGAGGAAGGAGAGGGAAAAGGAGCGCTTCATGCTACTGGTCAACTTGGAGATGTTATGAAAGAAAGTACCCAAATTGCTCACACTGTGGCCAGAGCAATATTGCTCGAGAAAGAGCCAGAGAACACTTTCTTTGCTGATTCCAAGCTTCATCTCCATGTGCCGGCAGGGGCCACACCAAAGGATGGGCCAAGTGCTGGTTGCACCATGATCACATCCATGCTGTCCATTGCCATGAAGAAGCCTGTCAAGAAGGATTTAGCAATGACAGGGGAAGTAACACTAACTGGCAGGATCCTTCCAATTGGCGGGGTATGTCATGTTTCCTCTATATTCTCTATTTATGAAATTTTTTCTAGTAATTATTTCAGTTACCTGAGCCTCATCTATCCAATGAATTTGATGGAAATGGATGTCTGATATTAGCTTCCATATTTGTATATTTGCCGTTTTTTGTACATTCTGAATCTCAAACTCATAGAAAGTTCCTTCTTATGAACAATTTTAGGTTAAGGAGAAGACAATAGCAGCGAGACGGAGTGGAGTGAAGACCATCATATTCCCTGAAGCCAACAGGAAGGATTTTGATGAGCTTGCCCCTAATGTAAAAGAAGGTCTTGATGTTCACTTTGTAGATGACTACAATCAGATATTCGCTTTGGCTTTCAGTGATGACCAGAATCAAGAAAAATAAGCCAATCCTTCCCCACTAGTCCTCTAGAGGGAACTTAAATTGTCGTACATCATTTTGCTGCGACCCCCATGTCAGGACCATGCCGGTATTCATCAGGAGAGTCCTAACTCCGAGAGACTCATTAGAGCTGAGATATATCAGTTGATGGGTGTGATGTACATTTTTTTTCAAAAATTGATCCAGTTACCTTTTTATACTTGTAAAATTGTATCACCCATTTGCCCCATTTTTGTAACATAGCATTGTTCTTCAACAGAACATTGGCTGTCTGAGGCGCAGACAAAATGAGGTAAAACAATTCTTGGAGTAAATCTACTTATTCATTAATAAATCTCAATAAAGATTGGAGTCTTTTTCAAAAACTGGATATGGATGATCCAAACCACCTCAGATTGGTGGTTGTCTGTGTGTCACTTTGGTTGCATATTACCTTTACTCAAAGACACGTTTCTTTTTTCCTTTTTAATCCAACCTCGATGGAATGAGGCTGTCATAATCTGAGTGCCATTTGACAAGGCCAATTCCTGTACAAGGAAGATCTCCATCTTATAGTCATCGACTCATTGACGCTTGGATTCAAAAAGCAATGATGGCGTCCTGATTAGATTGAGACCCCTTTCCTTCTTGGAGGGTCAGCCTCATTGGACAGTTTGGGAGTGGGTCTCACTAACCTCAATTATGAGTGTCAACTGTTTTTGGAAGAAAAAAGGAAAGCCTTTCCTTTTTCGGCTGGGTGTCACTTTGAACCAGATTGAGACGCGTTCTTGTGTCCTGTGCCAATAACATATATGTGCTGGAGGCGGTGGTGATGCTTTCTCTATCTCTCTCTCTTTCCTGACACTATTCAAGACCCAGAGAATCAAGATTTTGGCTTTGCCAATTTCCACCATGCCATCCATATGTGTTGGTTTCACATTTGGATAATTGGATCCATATCCATATCAAGTGTTGATAATCCTAAACAACTTCTCTGGTGACAACTATAAGTTTGGATGTTAGCTATCTGACAAATTTTGTAAAGATTTTAAACATTGATTGCGTAGAATTCTCTAATGATTTCTCGCTACAGTGATCTTGAATACCCTAATAAGTACTATTATTGTGCTCTAATGTATCAACGATTTGTACTAAATTAAAAGTATCAATGAGCACACCAAGTGTTACACCGAAAGTATTTAATGTTCTGGACTAAAAGTATCTTTACTCTATACCTTGTCTTTTAGAGTAACAATTTGATAACCCAACTATAAACACTATTCTCAAGGGTATGAATGATTGGTATTAGATCTTGTATAATGTATGGTATTATTGTTCACATTCACAAGTACCATGAGCATTAGAATATGAATTCATAAGAATCCTACGTGAGATTTCTTTACGTCCACCAAAGTGATGATCTTACATAAACTAAGCAATATCTTTGACCTATAAACACACAAAACACAATCTCAATCTTCCTTAATTTCCTGTGATGTCATATCACGCGTGCGTGTGATCATGTAATCAAGAAAAGTGATTTGAATAAGACCTTTAGATAATCATACTACTCACAAATCATTGCCAATGATCAAAAACCAAAGCTCGAATTTAACCTACTTAGTAAAGGAAACCCCTTTGATTCCCAAGACTGGAAAAAACTTCAAGCCTGCAAGAAAAGCTAAAACCCAGAAGGACCCCCGACCCCATTAAGATATCATGCGTGAACCTTCAGGATTAAGTAGTTAGCAAAGATAAAAGAAGGGAGAAGATCAGAGACCGGGTCCATGATGGGTCATTTTCCACCAAGAAAATGAAAAAGAGAGAAGAATGTTTTGGTTTTTCCTAGTCTCACAGATCGAACTGGACCCTCAAAACCAGTTGAATCTTAAACGATCACTCTCAGAAGTCAGAACTTGTGCTCGCTCTTATTGTAATCTTAAAGTTGTGAGATTGAAATCACGTGCGCTATTAGTCAAAAGTGGGTTTTATAGTTTATATCCACAAATTGATGAAAATATCCCCTATGACATTCAAGCCAAGTGACTTCATATTTTTCCAACTTTCACTTGAATATGGAAATAGTAGGCGCCTAACTATCATACTCGATAATGGAACTATATATTCAAGCAGCAGCCAACCAGGTGATCCAAACTTGTGGCCCTTTTAACAAGCTAATCCATATATATCAGATATGTCACCATCGAATCCACAACATGCAATAGTACAACTTTAATTTTTCTACTTAAGTTATTGTCGTCGTCGTCATCATTCTTACAATTATGCCCGCTTACTTGACTCGATCAGATGCTCGGATCTATCAAGAGATTTCGAAATCATGAAAAACTTTACCACACATGCAGGACTTATTAGTAAACCTCATTAAATGAACATGAAATACTCTTTTTCAGATTACATATAGATTACGGGATTGTGTATGGTAGTGGGATGTTTATCATACACTCATTTTATATCTAATTACATAAAAATTACAATTTAATTGAACTAAATTTATGACACTTATAACAAATCTTCCACATTCATTTAAATTATTTACATATAATTGAACTCAAGTTACTACATTGAATCATAGGTGGAGTACTTACCTCTGACAGAACTAAAATTATACAAACATTAATGATTATTTACCAGAATGACAACAAATTTGTTCTCATACTTGTAAATGTGTGTATGACATGTATGTATCGTAAAATTTCTCATAGATTAGAAGTTGTTGTTGAAGCTCATTAAATGAATATGAAATACCCTAGGATTGCATGTAGATTACTAAAGCGACGTCAACATGTTTATCGCTAAATAATGTAAGGTGTAAAAGTAGACATAAACACAGAAGAGATATCACCATAATATTCGCACAAAAACCTTTGCTAAATCTTGTCAATTATTCCTTTCCAAGAATTCCTTAATAGAGGCGGATTGTAGTATAATATATACCATATAGCTAGAAATATTAACAATCATGAAAGGTGTTCAACGTTTGAAAATTGATCCTCTCCCTCTCGATCAATAAAAAAGAAAACCGTACATACAATTAGCAGTCACGTTTTACACCTCATTCACCTAATTAGGCATAATTAGTGAAGCTAGCTATAATCTGAGAGCAGCCACCAACTTTAATTGATTACATGAACTTAATTTGATGATGTGTACCAATCACCAAAGTTTTGATTAGAACATCAACCATAAGTGGATATAGAAAAAGCAGCCCGGCCATTTTTTTTCATTTCAAGACTTATATTCTTTTATGCCTACATCACTCATCACTTAACTTCTCTAGTCAACTTGCCATTTGTTATCATTATAAAGTGTTTTTCTTTATTTTTATTGTTAAAATCCCCTAATTGATGTGGGATAAAACTTAATGCTCCTTGTGTTAATCATCCACCGATACGAAATCATCTTCTTACGTCTCTTGAGCTTACATATTGGAGCATTAAGATAAAGCAGCCTTGTATTATTATATGACTCACGCTCATCAAATCTCATAGAGTTGCCTTCACTAATCACATGCCACAATTCTTCTAAAAACAATGATTATAATTGCGCACACAATAAATCGTCGACCATGTCCCAATGAAAGAAAGAATTTCATAGAACCATTGCAACTGACATTCTTATGTGAGGCTAAATTGTACCCATAATTGGAAAAGGGGATTAGTCTATGGCTCTAGGCATAAAAAGATACTGTGTAAATTAATTAAAGTATTAAACGATTGTTGAGTTCTACTTGAGTTGGTACACGAATTCGAAATAGAATGACGTCTCAGCCAGTACGCGTTACCATAATACAAGTTACCACGTTGTGTATATTGAGTTAAAATTCAGCTCATTCAACACGATATCTTAAAAGCTTAACTCGAATCAAAGATACGAGCGTGATAGAAATAAATTTGTATCAACACCTTATCATTTTTCTTTCTCACACGAGATGTGGCATCCGACACTAATGCACAAGTTATTGGTGAGGTTATCTCCAATGCTCTTAATCTCAATTCCAAAAACTCAAAATAGGTTAGGTAATATATAATTTCAATCAAATATGATGTGCTAGATGCCAAAACAAGGTGATGTGAAAATAATTAAACAAATATAAGTACGAAGGTGCTCCAAACTCGATGATTCTTATCCAAACTATTATTTCCTTTTATGGAAGTGTTGACTTTTATAGACATTTTGGAATCCCAAAAAATCCTAATTTGCAACAAATTTTACAACTAATACCATACTTTTCCCTAACAAACCAATACAAATTCAATGGAACAAACAATGTCAATAAGAATTCCTAAAGGAAAATATTCCCTAAAAGCTTTGGCTCAAATTAACTCAATTAAAGTTTTGTAGTCTAACAATTTATAGGACTATTTTCTTTTTAATAAAATCATATCGATTTGTCATTTAACTGAAGTCAAAATGGCTGTTACATACCCTCATTCTGTCATTTATGGACATATAAAAAGTTGTGGTGGTACAGCACACCGGTACATAAAAATATGTCAACTCATTGAACACTCCACGCTCACTTATTAAAAGCAAGCCTATAAACTATGGACCGCTATGATATAGTAGATAGGCAAAGTAAAAAAAAAAAAAAACTTAAATAAAATTTAGCCCTAAAAGGCTTGCCCACTCCCTATGAAGCCTAACAGCCTTATCCTAGCCCCAAAAAGAGCAAGCCAGCCCAAAAGCCCTAGGCAAGCTTGACTGCAACATTGATTCAACGCTGTCAAGACCACATCGAGGGCAACCGTGCAATTCTTGAGAGTGCCGACGTCCTCCACCTCCACCATAGAGCTGACTCCCAGCAGGGCCACCCAAACCCTGAAACCCATCACCAAATCTTATCGGAATTAGATTGACAACGGGAGTCTCATTTTGGGGTTGATAATTCTTGTTCCATCCTTCACGGGAAAATGCAAAGATGTTCCCTATATCAGGTATAGTTGTACCAAAGATGACCACAAAATTCCTTGGGAGATTAGAATAAGTTAGGTCAAAACCCGGCCCATGATTCCGACACAAAATCCCTAATTACCAATATTATCGGCATAAATCAAATTGTAGAAAGTACCATAAATCCGACACATTTATAAGTGTATAATAAAATTTAAAGTTAGTTACTCTAACAAACAAATCTATACTTCCAATTAGTAAACCTCCTAAATCTAACAACCATGAGAATCTACCATTCCAACCTCCATGAAATATGATTGAGAAAAAAGAAAAAAAAAAGTGAGAATGAAATTAGAAGGGAAAATGGAAAAAAAAAAATTCCCTCCTTTTTGTAGGGCCTTGAAGCAAGTCAAAGAGTCCACGTGGAAAAGACGACCTAAGCAGTCCTGCGTCAAAAAGAGTCCCTGAAGCCTTATATTTACCAGAGTAGAGTCGGCTCTGCTTCATCACCTTCACTCACACCCCGCTCTGTTTTCTCGCCTTTTTTCTCTCCAATCCATTTTTTTCCCTTCCAAGGGTCAAACTACTTAAACAAAACACCATTTTGAGACCAATACAAAAATGGATTAGCATACTACTCGAACTCTGGGTTTTGGCTTGGTTTTGTTCAGGTGTTCATCCGAAAATACAGGACAGGAGAAATAAGAAGAAGAAAAAATGCTTCAAGAGGTTGGTTTTGATGGGATTTCCGTGACAGGAAATACGGAAAGTGGTAGTGAGTCTTCTTCTTCTGCTTGTTCTGAGCAGTTTCAGAATTCAATGCATGAGTCTATCAACTCTGGTTGTCATTATGATGAAATCTCACAAGCTGCAAATAAGAGGCTTAGAGAAACTCCAATCGACTCCAATGAAAAGGTTCCCCCCCCCCTTTTTTTGTGTGGTAACTATATCTGTATTTATATCTTGGATAGGTCTTGAATCTTGGTTGGTTTTTTGTGGGGTTTAACATATATCATTTGTAGTGTTGCTTTGAAACTTGGTGTTTTCATGGGGTTCTAATTTGTTTCTTTGGGATACTTTTCTTTTTTCTTTGTTCATGAGCCTTAGCATTTTGATGTTATTTGCAATTTTCTATTTTCTTCTCCATTTTCTGTTTTATTGTTTCATGATTTCAATCCTATTCATAGCATGAACAAAAGGTGAACAGAAAAGTGATTACAGAGATTAGGGTTGGCTTTCTTTGGTTCAGATTATTTCAGTTGTTTTTGCAGTGTCTTTGTTAGTAATGCATCCGTGTTACTATTACTACGTTTCAAAATTTGTGAACTAACATCTGTGTTTTGTTCTGGTTGTGCTACATTCTTTGCAGGCTCAACTGGCTCAAACCCTTCTAAGCTTATCACCACTTGGTTTGTCACTTGGGAAGACGCCCTCTTTCTTGGACTTGAAAGAAGAATTGCCCCGGAAACGAAAGAGTAAGCGTGCAGCTGAAGTTAACGTTCAATCGATGTCCGAGAAGGAAAAATTGAAAGCATCTAACTTCTGTGCCTCGTTACTCAGAATTGGTTCATGGCAGGTTGGTAGTCTCGATCTGGAACACTTTATATAGTAAATAAAATGAACTTTTCCATTCAATTTTGATTGTAATATGTGCAGAGAGTAAGTGAACATGAAGGAGACCTGGTTGCAAAGTGTTACTATGCTAAGCGAAAACTGGTGTGGGAAATATTGGATAGTGGTTTGAAGAGCAAGATTGAAGTGCAGTGGTCTGATATTATCTCTTTGAGAGCTGTCATTGAAGAAAACCAACCTGGCATTCTAGAAATTGAGGTTATGCTTCTTTCAACTAGTAATTAGAATTATACTTTTTAGCAGGCTGCATATTGCTATGGTGTGGTATCTTTGTTAAAGTGGTGATACTTTTGCAGCTAGGCCAGCCACCTACATTTTATCGAGAGTCTAATCCACAGCCAAGAAAGCACACCATGTGGAATCCCGCAACAGATTTCACCAGCGGTGAAGCTCTCATTCACAGGTAAAAAAATCTTTATTTTTGTTACTGTTACTGCCAAAATACAGTTTTAGTGTGCACAAACAATGAATAGCTCCCATCTGCACATTTCTGTATTTTGAACTGTTCAAACTGCGAGTAATTGGGCTGAGCTGATGTACTTGTTAATGAACTTCTCTTTCTGTAGGAGGCATTATCTTCAGTTCCCGCCTGGTTTGCTTGACAAGCACTATGAGAAGCTTATACAATGTGAAAGCCGGTTTTTAGAGTTGAGCCAAAGACCTTTCCCAAGCCAAAGATCTCCGTACTTCCGATCACACAATGGAGGTGCAAATATTTCTTTTGAATTTGGTAGCCATGGAGCAGAAATCCCCTCCAAGTTACCGTTACAAGTCCCAATACATCTGGATCCTCAACAAATTCATACATATGAACAAACCAACCCATCTCTTTGTTACACAGATTCTACTTCACCAATATCAGGTATTTACATCTCCTCCTTCACCGTAGCTTTTCTTAGGCTTTGAACACTACTTAAGTTGAACGACACACTAATGTTGTCTTCCCAAATATCTTGTGACGATATAGTTATGGATTTTTCTTCGCCTTTAGATGAGGTCATCGGCAACCAAGGAGTTGAAAATCAGTGTATGCCATCATCATGGGATCCGCAAGTCATTGCATATCTTCTAGGGAGAGATCAAATTCCAGCACCGGTTTCTACAGCAGAAGCTCAGTTCAATTCAGCTATTCCTTGCCAAAACTTCAATGAACCAATACCTTATAATCAAGAGTCCCAAATGCTGTTCAATATCGAAAAGCAGTTGTTCAGTCACTTGCAGATTCAGTGTCACAGCAATTCACCAGGCTCATCAATAGCAATTCCAGAGAATTTGAATCATGGAGCGATTACTGGTACTAATAAAACAGGCTATGACCAGGAAATGAGTGCTAACACAAACTTGATTCCGGGTGCAAGGGATCATACAGGCCAGACGCTTCCATTAGGCTGGGTGATGGCACCTCTACCAAACAGCTGGGGTATGCCGCCTCAAGTTGTTCCTTCGAGGCACTCAGGAATGCACCCAGCTGACAGCTCGAGGTATTCATCTTTCAATCAAAATCCAACAACAGATGACTTTGCTGCTTTCAACAACTCGGAGAACCGCTGGAGATGACTGCCTCACAAGGATCAAACAAATGGGAAGATCTACAAGGGATGAGTGTATTATATTTCTCAGCTTCAGCCCTCTGTTGGGTTTTTGTTTTAATCTTTTCTGTAAAATTCTAGTTCAGCTAGATCAGGCAGTCTGATGCCCCCCTATAGCTTTAGTTAGTGTCTAGCATTTCCTTTCTGAAATTGATTTACTCACAAGCATTGAGCATTGGCAATGGTTGGTCCTTGAAAATTCTTCATGCTTGGATTCAAAGGTTTCAGCAATGATCACACAATTGAATCTGGGTCATTGTACACAAATAAAACAAAAAAGAATCATATATATACAGGGGCACATCTGATAAATTGCTTTCTGTTACAATATGAAAGACCCAAATCACAGTGCCAGAAATATAGAGAATGCCAATGTAGAAGCATAGTCTCATCTACCTGGAAGTTAAAAAAGTAAAAAGGATAGCTCAGCAACACACTCTACTTGGGTCAGTCATTTCTCCTACCGTGAAAATATTGACACCATAACTAGACATTAAAGTTTCAAGAATACAAGATCATACATGGTGCAGAACCAAGACACTGCAAGATTTGAACCAGTAGCTCCTACCGCATCAACAATGTGGCTTGAATCAGCAAACTCCAACTCTTCAAACTTGAGGGTCTTCCGCCATAGCTACAGGACCTTCTTGAGGCATGGCTTCAACTTCAGGCTTGGCTTCAACTTTTAGGTCCAACCTTACAGGAGGTTCTCCATCTCCTTCTCCTTGTGCATTCACTTCACTGAAACTCCTCTTCTTTGAATTCGACTTCTCCTCCTCAGGCTTGGCTTCAACTTGTTCACTCGCCGCTTCCTTTGCCTTCTCTTTCCCCTTCCCCTTCCCCTTCACTTTTCCTTTCCCATTCGCCTTCCCCTTTCCCTTGGCATTAGCATTAGTATTGGCATTGGCATTATCCTTAACATTAGCATTGGCATTGGTATTGCCCTTAACATTGACATCGGCATCGGCATCGGCATCTTGTTGAGGAGGAAACAGGGGCGGTTCGCGGCCGCTGAGCTTGCAGAACACCCTTTCAACAGTTTGATTGATTTCCTTTCCCATTCCATTGTTATCCAAAATCAACTCCCAAACAGACTTGGAAGCCTTCTCCAGCACTTGGGTCTCAAGCTCCTGCCTCAGAGCATCAAACAGCTCTCTCTTCGTCTGCTTCTCGGCCCCGGGAGTGTTGAGAACTCGGCTTTGCTCCGCCATTTTGATTGTCGTGCTCTTCAGCTCTTCCTGCAACCCCCCCATCAAAATTCACAATTGCAGCTCCAAATTGATCACTGTAAACAGAAAAAGATAGATAGGGAGAGAGAAAGAGAGGGAATTTACATTGGCTTTGAGCTGGTTGATGATCTTCAATCTGAGAGAGTCAATGGTGCCGTCGTTCATTAGAGACTCCAATACATCTTCTGGGCTTATCACCGAAGAAGAACCCATTCTTCAATTCTCCTCCAATTTTGCAATTACCAAACCTCAAGCCCTAATTCTCCGATTCCGATTGCGCGCGCTCTCTCTCTCTATCTCTGCAACAGCCCTAATTTGCAAACCTTCGTCTAAAACGGTGTTATAGCTACAGTTTCGATTTGGAAACTTTCAATGTGTATCACCAGAATGGGCCTGATCATGGGCCTTCACTAGTAAATTCAGCCCAAATGCACACTTTCTTAGTATCCCAAATGCAAAGGTCTTACCTATGTAGTTCCAATCCAACAAAACTAATGACACATTTTTTTACATGAAAATGAAACTCCTGAGCATAAGGGATTCCGTTACCTCAACGTGATCGCACCCTATGGAATGAGGAACTTGCATTATAATTCTTCTGTTGGTAAGATACAGAATTTTGTTACACCGAGTAAATAAATGCGTCACAAGAGATATTTAAAGGTTTAATATGATATTCTGACGAATCTGATTTGAAAGCTCATTATAACATTGGAATGATCAGTGTATTAAGTGAGGTCAGCAAAGGAAGTTTTGGATGGAAATCATGATTTTGAACAAATCTTTCTTTTTTGAGAAGAAAGTATCAGATCAGTTTCCATGCCGTTGAAAATTCACCAACCCATATTTTTGTGTGCTTAGCATTATTTTGTTCAGCATGGTGTGGACATCATTAGTCTCGCTTGCTTGCATAGATAAGTTAGCCTGTCTAGCTTGTATGGACGTGCCTCCCTAATTTGCATAGATTGCTTGCAAGAGCGTGCCTTCCTAGCTTGCATTGCATACTTGGCAGGCCACACCCCCAATTCCAATTATGAATTTATGATCCAAGTTTCTTAAACCAAAAAGTTACAGTGAGTTAATAGATTGAGGGTGTGCCCAGTCAAACAAATTAATATCTGTTTATGAGATTGATTTCAGTTGACTGGCCACACCCTCAATTTATATATGTTTCTAAAACTCACTATAAGAAGAAGTCATAAACTGAAATCAATCTCATAAACTTCATCGACATGTTCTTTTGTTCAAGAATTAATCAAAGCCTTTTGCCAATGACCAGTCAACATCCTTCTCGGCTGGAAGTGATGAGGCCTTCCCAATGCGAGGCATTAATGCAAAGTACTACTAGAGATGCAAGTTTGCTATGCACCCAGTTCGAGTTACAAATCAAAGCAACACTAGGATACATTCCTTCTTCCATATCACGACTCACTGGCATTGAGGAAAGATGGTTCAGTAGGCGGCTCAAAAGCTACTATTTCTGATATATCAAAGTCGCTTTCCCGCCTAGAAGTTCCAGACAAGGCTCGTGAATCCCTGATAGACAAAATATTACTAGAAGTCTATAGTGCTACTCCTCGTGATAGCAAGGCGAGAGTGACTATGGCGGTGTTCATAAATGTTTCAGTAGCGCAGAGCCAACGAACTAAATTTTAGGACAGTGCTGGGGCACCCAATTTGTATGGATAAGGAGATTATGGTTGGTTTAGAAGAACATGGACATGTTTTTTTAGTTTCTTTGATTTTATCTGCTTGGATTTTTAATTTTTTTCTTGTACCTTTAGTTTCGAATCAATGTGGCAATTGTTTTAAAGTACCCCAAAATGTTCAGACACTGTTGGGATTCCTCCGCTAGTGTGATCTCCTTTTTTTGTCCCTTCTAAGTTCAAGAACTAGGCCCAAAACTTCACAACTTTTGCTAGAGAGTTTTTTCCCTCCCGCAGTGATATTGGCTTACTAGAATGATATATATGTCCGGGCGTACTTCTTCTAAATGTTTTGAGGCGTGACTTTTGCTTAAGCTTTTACTGAAATAAGCTTATATTATTTCATTACAACATTAGATTGTCACCAAAACTTCTCTGATATCAAAGAATCATATCAAGTACTTAGACATTCTATCTTTTCACTGAATATACAAATGGCACATAGCGTACTCCTGTTGGCTTTGAAGGGTTATCCTTCCGCTGATTGTTCTGCTGTCAAATGACTGAAATCTATCACAATTTTGACGCATTGGCATGCAGCAAATATTCAGCTTTGCTAAAGATATGCAGGGTTTATTTCCAAATCTCGAAACAAAACTCATTTAGCGGTCATCTTCATCTTTATCCAAGGAAGCTGATAAATAACTCAAGATAAAACCGTCTAGATCTCCTTCAAGGACAGAATCAGGATCAGAGACTTCATAATTGGTTCTAAGATCTTTCACCATGCGGTATGGCTGCATCAAAAGCGGCAATTTAGCAAACAAAAGCATTACGACTTAAATTGTCGATGTATGACCATTAAAAGACGGCTTGTTAACAATTGGGGGGGCATACCTGGAGCACGTAGCTGCGTATCTGGCTGCCCCAGGTTATATCAGTAAGAGATTGTGAATATTGTGCATTCTTCTGAGTCTGGCGTGCCATTTCAAGCTGGTCTACTCTTGCTTGGATAACAGCCATTGCTGAAGCCTTATTCTGATGTTGTGATCTGTGCATTCAAGAAAAAAGAGACCTAGGTAATTAGGGATAACATTGGGAAATCCTTACTTTCAACTCTCAAATATGGAAAGCAAAACATGAGACGTTAGGGTTGCACAGACATGTGTAAGCCTTTCGTACCTTTCATTTTGACAAGTGGCAGTTATTCCAGTGGGAATGTGAACAATCCTCACAGCACTATCAGTCGTATTAGCGTGCTGGCCTCCAGATCCCCCCGAACGAAAACGCTCAATACGCAGATCAGATTCATTAATTTGTACATGAGCAGATACATCACCCAGGATTGGAGTCACAGCGACAGCAGCAAATGAAGTATGTCTGCGCTTATTACTGTCAAAAGGTGAGATACGTACCAACCTGTGCACTCCTACTTCAGCTTTGGCATATCCAAAAGCATATTCACCATCAACCTTGATAGTTGCCCGCTGCAAGAATAGAATGATCTGAAGTTAAAAACATAGCACCAACCTACTATAACTTCTGATTGAAATAACCCACAAAAATGGAAAAACTAAATTGCACGCCAATCTCTAATTTAAAGGCTTTATTAGTGTTCAATATGAAACGAGTGGCCTATCAATAAGAAAATTTTCCTTTATTGGTAAGTAACTAGATATGTTTCAAGGATTCATTTGACTAATAAGAAGGATTGGTGATGAATGGTAAGAAGGTGAACCTTGATTCCCGCAATCTCACCAGGCATTTCATCCACCACGGTCATTTTATATCCATGGCGTTGAGCCCACATTTTATACATCTGCATGACCATCGCTGCCCAGTCGTTGCTCTCTGTACCCCCAGCTCCCGATTGCACCTACATTACATGACAAAACAATGAAAGGTTTGATTATCGTATATCGAGCAGAAATGCCAAAACTATGGCAAATATATGTTAAATATGGAAAATTTGAGATAGAAAAGCATCTCACGTATATCACAGACCTCTATATAACATGAGCAAGGATCCTGCTCCCCAGCTAACAAAGCTTGGGTCTCTTTCTCCTTTGAAGTTCTTCTCATCTCAAGCAAAGCCTTCATGGATTCCTGCAAAGGAGAATCCAGGTAACTAAAAAGCACAATGCATGCTGTTCACAGTGTTGAAAGTTAAAATACATTACTTAAAAAAGAAAACTATTTAACTTCTATGGTAAGGATTGAACTTTCAAGAACTTAACCATTGCTTTTTGGCATTAATGTACAGTGTTACATTTATCAAAGGCTCAACCTAACAGAGGAAAGCAGCTATTGGATTCATTTCTACAATGTACCAATTCTATGTTCTCCATTAAACTAAAACCAGTTCACATATCGGAGTACATCCCAAATCTAGAATAGTCAGAGAATAGAACAGAAAATTGTTGCTAATTGTTCAAGATGGCACAAACCATGTAAAACATGCCTATGAGAAGTATTGAGAGCCCACCGATTCCAACTCTGCGTCATTCTCCTCCCGAGCAAGCTTTATCATGTCCACATGCTCAAGCAATTCCTGCTCAAATGCCTTCACTTCTTTCATTTTCCCCATCAGTGAACCATGCTCGCGACTTATCTTCCCGGCATGTACAGGATCATTCCAAAGGTCTGGCTTATTCAGCTCCACTGATAACATATCCAACCTCACCAGCAACTTCTTCCACTGTCACCACAAACAAGAACTTTGCACTTCAAATTCGAGCAGAATCAAATCATATACAAACTCAAAACCAAAACTTGATTATTGATTAGCAGAAAAGTTGTAATGACAGTTACTAAGTTTAAACTCACTCTAACACATTCAAAGTGCCAATTAAACCAAATGATGAAACTCCCAACATTAGCAACGAAATTATGCATAAAAATGAGACTCATAAATTACATAAGGACAACAACAATCAGTGATTTGAAGCTGTACCTGCAAACGCTTCTTAATAAGATGAACTGATTGGGCAATTGCAGCAGCGTGACTCTTCCAATCACTCTCATCCTCTGCCATAATTGACCACTCACTATTAAGGATTCGATCAACTGTGAGCCCATCAGCGGTCGAAGGCTCCTGAGCTGCCTGAGCCCCATAAAATCGAACCAAGCTACAAGTTGCAATTCCACCATGAAACCCACACAAGCTTTTCACAACTGGAACCCCCAAATTAGAAGAAAGCCCAAAACTTTCACCGGAAGCAATTAAGTTTTTGATGTTCTGGAGAGACCCAGATAGTGTTTTAGAGGTTTTGGGTGAAAATGAAGAAGACCCAGGATCCAAAATCCTGGGAATTTCAACTGCGCATGTGACATTTTGAGGTTTTGGGGGTTTATTGAGATTACCAAATTGAGATTCAGCTTTAGGGTTTCGGCAGAGAACCCCCCAGCATCTACTACTGCTTGCTCTTTTTCTGAACAGGAAAGATGACATATTTAGGGTTTAGCAGATTTTCTTCTTCTCCAGGGTTTTAACTGGAGCTCCAATAAAATTAAGAAGAAGACCAAAACGACGACGTTCAGCTCATAAGCTCGCGCATTTAAGCGCAAAACGGTACCGTTTGTTTGACAAAAATGTCCTTCCCTCTTATTCTTCAACCCGCCAATGTCTTCTTCACCCCTAAAACCCTCACCAGCTTCCCCAAAGCCTTGAGCTCAATTTCAATGTCAGACCAACCCGAATCCACAAAACCCACTTCCCAAAATGCCCTCCAAGCCACACAGAATTACCCTGTGCCCCTCTCCCCGCCTCTCCCACCCATCTCAAAGAACATAGAGCTGGCGAGAGCCATGTCCGCCTCTTCCAAATCCAGCCTCTTTTCTCTGTCGCGGGACGACGTCGTTTACGAGGACCAGTGGCTCATTGTTGTCAACAAGCCTCAGGGGATTTACTGTGAGACTGTGCTGGAATCGGTCCCTAAGCTTCTCTTTGACTCGGCCGAGTCAGGTTTGCTCTCTTTTTTTCTGGACCGTTCATCTTTTGGGTCAGCTTGTTTGTTCTGTTTTGGATATTGGGTAATGGTTAATTGCTCAAAGTTAATAACTTTGAGTCCGAGTTAACTCAGTGCATTGTGGTTGACATGTTGGAATCACTATGCTAATATGTAGTTGATTAACTTGAAGTTCAATCTATTTAAAGTTATCCAAAAAGTTCAAATTTTTAGCTCTGAATGCAGTTTTTCATGGATTTAGGTTTGATTCAAAGCATCAAAATGTGCTAGTGCCACACATTTGGTTATGTTCAGGAAAAGCTGTGTAGTGTCATTAGATAGTGAAATGCTCCCTACTTGAACTATTGAGAGGGTAGAGGATAGAATAGGAGCTTAGAGTTTTTATTACACTCTTCCATGAATATTGAGTCGAGTTTGAATTACCAGTTGCAGGGACTGAAGCTATAGTGCCAGAGCTCCATCTTGCAAACCGTCTTGATCGGGACACTAGTGGAGTAATGATAATAACCAAGTCACATAAAGTAGCTGCCAAACTTGTTAAGGCATTTACTGATCATAAAGTTTCCAAAACGTACATTGCACGCTGCATTGGCTCAGCTCCGAAATGGGAAAGAATCACTGTTAGATCGGGTCATGGTCGGTCAAAGTTTGGGGCCTGGAGGGTGTATGCTGCTTCAGATGTAGGCCGGACACTTCCAGGTGGATCAGTAGTCAGAGACATGGAAACATCATTTGAAGTAATATCAATAAATGGACAAGGGATCTTCAAAGAGCCATCTGAGTTTAGAACAGATGAAGATAATATTGTAGTTGTTGAAGAAAAATCTGTAGTAGATGGAGATGCAAAGAAGGATGAGATTCTGGCGAGAGCACGTCCTCGGAGTGGAAGGACGCACCAAATCCGCTTGCATTGCCAGTATCTTGGAATTTCGATAAGAGGGGATGTTAAGTATGAGGGTGTCTACGAGTGGAAAGGGACAACATATGAAGGCCATGAACTTCATGCAGAAAGCTTGTCTTTGGAGCACCCTATTACTGGTCTTCCTGTATTATTTCGAGCACCCCTACCATCTTGGGCCAGCCAGACGTCGCAGCCATAGTTATGTGTAGAGGTTCTTGGTGTGACATGTCCCGTTCGGTTTTCATGCATAAAAGGAGAAGTTGTAGGATATAGTCTTGGTGTAAATCACCATGTACTGACTACAGTTGATTCAACTTGAAGGGAGCTGAGATTTTAGACTTTGCCTGTTTGCAAACCCATTCCCTTATTCACTTCATTACAATTAACTCTCGAGAGAAGGTCTGATGCCAAAATTGAGCTGTCATATGCCTCGAGTTACCGCAGTAGCCTCCTCGTCGCCTGAGCTCCTTATATTCAATTTTGATTGATCATACTACTCTTGTAAGTAACAAATTGCCAGGTAAATCTGATATACCATTTTCTTTTCAAATTTTTGTGCGCATAACTAGAATTTGCGATTAGCTTGTGTTGATGTTGTCAAACTTCTTTTCCCTTAGATTCATGTACAAGTTCATCTCATAGTTGCTAAGAAATGAAGAAATAGGCGGTGATGTGTCATTATTATCATTATGTATGCTGAGCGGTATACAATTATATGCATGTAGTGCTTTGTCAACAACTATATGAATCATGAAGTGGGACAACAACACTTTAACAACACTTTACAGGAAGTTTACGATCTTTTCTTATCATTTTGGATCTTCTAGCGGAAAATTTAGCCATTTACATGATTCTTTTGGAGATATAATTATCTAATAGAGAAACGTAGGGTGCTGAACAAGGTAGAAAAGTCGGACTCAGTTTGTACCCTGTGAAAGTGAAAGAATGCGTGACAAATTCATGTTGATGTTGATCATATATAATATTGAATCCTCTGTAGCATAATTTGGAAAGACAAAGACTTTCAAGGTTTGTGGGTGTAGTTGGGATTAGATTCATCTAGGATAATCAATTAAGTGCGGTAAACGTGTTACTTGGATAGAATAATAGAATATAAAAATTAAGATCTTTTACCCATTTGCCAAGAATAGTGCAGCAAGTTTGATTCTTATTTTTGGATTAGTGAATGCTTATCATGATCATATGGAATATTGTAGGCTCATTAGGTTTATAGACTAGGATATAGAACAAGGCTCCACAAATGAGATTTCTTCAATTCATTTGTTATTGTTACCCATTAGTAATTGGTGGGGAGGCTTGGGCAAATGTATGCTTACCATCGATTTCATCAAAATGGTGAAGTGAGGTAGTGACCCAAGAAAAAAAAAAGACCACCGTACTTCAACCGGCTTAAAATTCCCTCCATCTAAGAAATCACTTGCTTGGTTATAAGCACACGCTACTAAGCTTGGGAACAAAAAAAATTAGGTCTTAGACTTGTCCAACCACAATTGAATTAGCTTGCACTTTCATATTGTTAAAAAATGTTTCATTGATGACAATGCACAAGCTTGACCCTAATTTTTAGGCACTGTATCTACCTTCAAGGCCAAGAAAAGGATAATTTGCAACAACTATGTCGACTTCTTTATTTTTCTTCAATTTTCTTTAGGACAAATGTGTCTTTACTGCAACTTGAATTCATTTGGAGTTCAAGTTAGCATCACATTGTACATTAAAAACAGTTGCTTAAAGATAATAAAAGCTTCCAGAAGAAAATGGGTGAATAATTCAATTTGAATTTGTTTAGTACTCTTCAAATTACGACCAGACTTTGAATTCACAATTTTCATCCTGGATTTCAACCAGCTTATATCAGCAAGCTGAAAATGCTAGAACAAGCTAAAGCTGTGACATTCCATACAACAGTACTAGTTTTTTTACCCAAAAAAAAACAATACTAGTTCAATTTTGATTTATGCACAAAATGACAGAGATAGTGCCTTGACCTCATCGCAAACGCGTTACAAGCAGAATGACAAAGTTGGGTTCCTAGAAATTCCACAGTAAATAGTTTAAACGGTTTTTTTTTTTCTCAAATGTCAATTCAAATTAAATAGAATATATGCTCATAATGTGGAAAAGGTGCAACTTGTTGTGCGAAAGCGTAACAAACACAATATTGATATGGAACTAGATGAGCGACCAAACAACGAAAAAAAAAAACAAACACAAGAACACAAGAATTTATAATGGTTCACTCAATCAATGTGATTGAGCTACGTCCACTTTGGAGCCGGCGAGAAATTCCACTATAATCAATTTAGAGAGAATACAATTAGAGTTTTAGAATAAATTCTACTCAAAATCCCAATAATCCAATAACCAAGTTAACTCCCTCTATCTCTCTGCAGCGGCAGTAGGCATATATATATATATATATATATATAAGTTTGCTCAGGTGCGGATATCCGCACCGAAGAAAAAGGTGCGGATTTCCAGTTTTGACCCACTTTCCGATCACATTTTTACATCTTAGCCGTTCAGTTTTTAGATCCTAATGTATAGATCATCTCTGCAAAATTTCAGCCAATTTGATGATCGTTAAGGCATTTAAAATTGCAATTTACACGAACGGACAGAATCTGTCGAACCGGAACCGTTCGTATTTATAATGGTAAATTGCAGTTTTGGATGCCTGAACGATCACCAAATTGGCTGAAATTTTGTAGAGGTGATCTATACATTATGACCTAAAAACTGAACGGCTAAGATGTGAAAATGTGATCGGAAAGTGGGTCAAAACCGGAAATCCGCACCTAAGCAAAAAGTGCGGACGTCCGCACCGGAGAAGCGCTGTATATATATATATATACCTAATCAATCTAGACATGCATATATATATCCTATCCTAATTAACCTAGGGGCCTTGCCCACGTGATCAGCATGGGCAATTCAATTGGATTTTGCCCACCAATTAAATAAATCTAATATTCAATACAACTTTCATTAACATAATAAGAATAACCAAGCATTCTAATATATGAAATCCAAAAACTTTGAAATTTTGTGATCTTGTGAGTAATTATTGAGTTCATCTTTATCCATGGGGCTGTTGCTGATAAGACCAAAGTTTATCCATCAGTAAGAGAAAAGTATAGATCTCCCATTAATGCTGTGACAATACCTCTACCAACTATTCAAAACAACCAGCTATATATACTCAGTCCAAGCTAAGGAAAAATCTTCCCCAAGTCCTACCTGCCTGTCAAACAAGCTAGCTTTATAGATTCCTATGGGCATGCAAAGCAATTACTAACACATATCATTTGGATAACACATTTGTAGTTTTTAAGAAGGCTGTACATAAAAACCCACCGTTGCTTCTTTGCCATGCTCAGAGAGAAGCTTAGAGAAACTTAGAGAAATCTACCTGTTGTGTTGTTTCATATTGCTGGAAATGGCTTTGCTGAGTGAGGGCCTAACTCAGGTTCTGATACCTGTGGCTGCCTTGATTGGACTTGCTTTTGCTTTGCTTCAGTGGTTTCTGGTTTCGAGGGTGAAGGTGTCTTTCACCTCCAGTGATGGAAATGGCTGTAAGGACAAGTTGATCATGGGAGAAGAAGAAGAGGGTATTGACAACTTTTCGGTTACCCTCAAGTGTGCTGAAATTCAAAATGCCATTTCTGAGGGTGAGCTTTCTCTCTGGTCCTCCTCTCCTTCCTTTCTTATCTGTTTTTTAAATCCTTGTATTATCGTTGTTATGCTTAAGAGGAAACACGGCGACTATTATAATAAGTCTTTGAACTATCATGCTAGTTTCATGGTGTTTTTACACCCTGAAAAGCGTAAGAGCTAAGTTCTTGCTGCCCTTCTGTGAAGGATCAGTTTTGTTCTTTGATTTTAATTTTACTGTTGTTTTATGTTTATATTTGTACATTCTTCTTTCACTTTCCTTTTATGTACTCTGTTGATGTTTGATCTTTGAGATGGCCTTCGAAACTTTGAAACCCAGTTGGCAAATAGTACATCAAGTTTAGGGTCCCCTTTTGTCTCGTGCATGATGCTCTTTTTGGCCACACCTTCATTTTTTACATATAGTATGATTCTAAAGAATTATGAGCTATCATGTTAAGGGAGTTGGTGCTTTAGAGAGACACAAAAATAGAAACAGACCCATGAGACTCCTCTTAAGTTAACAGAACTGGAGTTCAAAAACACGAAGGAAGGCATGTCAAGAATTTGATCTTCTATGGCATATTGGCTATAAAGTTTTCATCTCATACATCAAATGCATTAAAATTCAGTACTAAACTATGATACAAGTTTAAGATTGGATCTGGATTGAACTTAATTGGACTCTGATGATGTTGATCTTTGTAATGTTCCTAGGTGCAACCTCTTTCTTATATACCGAATATAAGTACCTCAGTATCTTCATGGGTGTATTTGGTGTTGTCATCTTCCTCTTCCTTGGTTCTGTTAAGGGCTTCAGCACCGAAAGCGAACCCTGCACTTACAACACGGGGAATATGTGCAAACCAGCTTTAGCCAATGCCATCTTTAGTACGGTTGCGTTCTTGCTTGGTGCTCTTACATCAGTCATTTCCGGTTTTCTTGGGATGAAGATTGCAACGTATGCCAATGCTAGAACAACTCTTGAAGCGAGGAAGGGTGTTGGGAAGGCTTTTATCACTGCTTTTCGGTCTGGTGCTGTGATGGGATTTCTTCTTGCTGCCAATGGCCTGTTGGTTCTGTACATCACTATTCATTTGTTTAAGCTGTATTATGGGGATGACTGGGAAGGACTGTATGAGTCGATTACTGGTTATGGACTTGGAGGTTCTTCAATGGCATTGTTTGGAAGAGTTGGGGGAGGTATATACACAAAAGCAGCTGATGTTGGTGCTGATCTTGTTGGGAAAGTTGAACGAAACATCCCCGAAGATGATCCACGAAACCCAGCTGTAATTTCCTGACTCTAGTTGATTACTCATTTCTTGTAAACTATGGCACTGATTCGCTAATTCTTTGTTTCTTATTCAGGTCATTGCAGACAATGTGGGTGACAATGTAGGAGACATTGCAGGCATGGGATCTGACCTGTTCGGATCATATGCCGAGTCAACTTGTGCAGCATTGTTTGTTGCATCTATATCCTCCTTTGGTGTCACTCATAACTATGTAGCCATGTCTTATCCCTTGATTATAAGCTCAATGGGGATTGTGGTTTGCTTGATAACAACCCTTTTCGCAACTGATCTGTTTGAAATTAAGAATGCGAGTGAGATTGAACCTTCCTTGAAGCGACAGCTTGTTATCTCAACTGTTCTAATGACTGCTGGGATTGCTGTGGTCACTTTAGTAGCTTTGCCATCGGAGTTCACTATGTTCAGTTTTGGGACCGATAAGACTGTCAAGAACTGGTATGCCTCTGTCAGGCTCCAACATCTCGTTCATCCAAGGCAATGATTTTATTCTCCCATAATATATAATATTTGTTATTTGAATTAAATGTGGCCTGCAGGTACCTTTTCTTTTGTGTGTCAATGGGCTTGTGGGCTGGTCTTGTTATTGGATATACTACCGAGTACTATACTAGCAATGCATACAGGTGAGCCATTTTCTGTTAAGAGTTATAATTAATCACAATGCAATTATTCACTCATAGTCTTCAAAACTCTGATGCTTATAATTACCATGTTCAATTGCAGTCCAGTGCAGGATGTGGCAGATTCTTGCAGGACTGGTGCTGCAACAAATGTGATCTTTGGTTTGGCTTTGGGTTACAAGTCAGTTATCATTCCTGTTTTCGCCATTGCATTTGCTATATATGTCAGCTTTAGCTTGGCTGCTATGTATGGAATTGCTGTGGCTGCTTTGGGAATGCTCAGTACTATCTCCACTGGTCTTGCAATTGATGCATATGGCCCCATAAGTGACAATGCTGGTGGCATTGCAGAAATGGCTGGGATGAGCCATGAGATTCGTGAAAGAACAGATGCTTTGGATGCTGCTGGAAACACCACTGCTGCTATTGGCAAGGTGAAACAGTCAGGAGACCAAGTATTGACTATGATCATTTTGTATCGCTTCTTCATTCGATTTTGACATTCTTTTACTCTTATGTGTCAGGGTTTTGCTATTGGATCAGCTGCTCTTGTTTCTCTTGCTTTGTTTGGTGCCTATGTCAGCAGAGCAGGAATAGAAACCGTTGATGTGTTGACCCCGAAAGTCTTCATTGGCTTGCTTGTGGGAGCTATGCTTCCATACTGGTTTTCTGCCATGACAATGAAGAGTGTAGGAAGTGCCGCACTCAAAATGGTGGAAGAGGTTCGCAGACAATTCAATACTATTCCGGGGCTCATGGAAGGAACAGCAAAGCCAGACTATGCAACATGTGTCAAGATTTCTACTGATGCTTCCCTCAAGGAGATGATCCCCCCAGGCGCTTTGGTCATGCTTACTCCTCTCATTGCTGGTACCTTCTTCGGAGTTGAAACTCTTGCTGGCGTTCTTGCTGGTTCACTTGTTTCTGGTGTTCAGGTAGGTGACCTTTAACTGAAGCTGATCAATTTTCTTATAGTCTTTCTTTAACCATTTCTTATACAAACTTGGTTTTCCTTCTAGGTTGCCATTTCAGCTTCAAACACTGGCGGGGCATGGGATAATGCAAAGAAATACATAGAGGTAAAGCTTTTGTTCTTGCTACTTATGGTTCTGTCATGTTCAAGTGAGTTCCATTTTGAGTCATTCTGATTTCTGGCTTTTATGTGCCTGCAGGCCGGTAATTCCGAGCATGCCAAATCCCTGGGTCCTAAGGGTTCGGATCCTCACAAGGCGGCTGTGATAGGTGACACCATTGGAGATCCCCTCAAGGACACTTCTGGTCCTTCACTCAACATTCTCATCAAGCTCATGGCAGTTGAGTCCTTGGTGTTTGCACCATTCTTTGCAGCTCATGGAGGCCTAATCTTCAAATGGCTATGAGACGGAGCTGTAACAGAAATCAGGTTATCTTCGGTAAATATTTTCTATTTACTGGCTGAGCAGTAAGTAATGCCATCTAGCTACCTGATGTAAATTAAGTAAAAGCGGTATCATGCATGGCTACTACTTTCCAATTTTACTAAACCTAAAATGATGCATAGATTGGCATCATCCCTTCTGAATTTCTAGCTGTATCTCAGTCTCTGTATCATGTATGTATATGGCCAGCTCTTCTGAGTTGAATCCGACGCTTAATATCTCAGATCCATCAACTTCATTATCGAGATGCTTGCTTAACTACTTCATATCAAGGTTAAACAACCACTAACCCGAACAAACCGTAACTACGTAGCCAATTATAAAACATCCGCCTCGCCCAATTCTCAGGCCTCTAGATCCATATCGGCTACTTAAGTTGTGTAGTATGAAGATCGAGGACACTATTTTGATGGTTCGACTCGAGCCCTCCACTCTAGTAATCTCAGATACTGCTTGCAATGGCTTAGTATAACAACACTATACAATGCTGAACCTGATGTGCTCAATGCTCACACAGCTGAACCAGGGTCAACTCTAGCACTAGTAGTGAATTGGATTTGCTCTGTGACTCTTTCACAATAATATAATGAGGTTTTGAGTGACTTCCAATCTAAGCATCCAAAGTTGCAGAGCAGAACAAAATGAGTGCCGGCCCACTATGAAAATATCAAAGAGTTAAGCCTGCTAAAACTTTATCTCATAGTATGGTCTGTCGAGCTAAGTGCCTTTTTGTATGTCCTTATTCTAAGCAAGGTCGCAATTATATGCCAATATTTCTACGCCCTACATTGTTTATGCTCAATCAAGATCAGGGACAAACCTGTTGATCTGCAGGTCGGTCCGAGGTGATCCGAATGTTTTTTTAGCTAATTGAACAATATAAGATATATCCGTTTTTTTTCCTAAAGAATTGAAGAAAATTTATTAATCCAAGATATTACAACAACGGAGATGACACTGTAAATCTCAACTACTCAAACTAGAGAAAATGACATACTCATACCCCTAATATAAAACAGCAGTTATAGATACCATGAGCCCATAGTGACTCAACTATAACCTACAGACAATAAACCTATCTCAGGAATGTCAATACATTCTTACAGCCAACTTCATGAAGAGAGTAACCCCTTCCAACACCATATACCAAAACTGCTAGTATACGTGTAGGGGCATCTCCCTATTACATTGACAACAAGAAAACATCAAAATGAAAACAACTAGTCCATAGAGATGAGACCATTGCAATGGCACAACCATGAAACCAAAAACAAACAAAAAACCATGAAACCAAGACAAACTAAGCCCTTGCTCAATTGAGGAATGACTTATTATACCTAACCAAAAACCAAAAAATAAAACCTACTAAGACAAAAGAAAAGGCTATCACAAACCGCTTTCCATTCCCTCAAAGGTGATTCTAGCTTCCTAGAAACAGCCACATTAAGATGGAAGCTTGTAAGGACGGTTAACTCAAATCTAGATCTCCAGTTTCTAGGCCATGGATAGAGGCACCACAAGCCCCAACCCAAAGAGAAATCTCACTATTCCTTTCCTTAGCCACCAAACCCATTGATAACACGTTTGCGAGTCATTTAGTTACATGTCATTTAGTTACATGTTGTCGACAAAATTCATAAGTTATGTCAAGTACTTGTCGAATATGAGATTTTCTCTATTACTTATTACATGATAACTTATTCAGCGCATGATCATGGTTCATAAGTCATAACCATGTAACATTACTTGGCAAATAATTTTTGCAAAAACTATAGCATTGGAGTGTGGCCTAAGACTTTCATAATGGTATGGCACAATTGGGAGGTCCATGCCAATTGCCAATGTCCTTTTAAAATGCCAAAGTCCAATAAAGGAAAGTTGAATATGAATAACCTTTTTGTTCTTCACAAAAGAGGCTCAGCAATCGTTTCAAAAAAAAAAAAGAAGCTCACTGGCTCAGCAATCTTTTTTTTCTAATCCTATCTGCAAATTAAGTATTAAAATTTTCTTAAGCCAAAATGGATTACGAAGATAAATGTCATTAATTGCCATGCCAATCAGGATTTTGAACTTTTGGTTGTAACCACCAGATTACCCAATCAGGGTAGGTAGCTGCAGGGGCACTTCCGTAAACTCACATGACCTCACACCTACGTGTCGCGCCCAATTGCTGCAGTCTCCATTTCCGCTAAAGCCCAATCCCGCACCGCCACATCATACCAATGACCGGCTGAGCTGATGTGGCGATTTCCCACTCGTCCACGTCATCGAACTCAGAGTCTTACCCGAGCTGAAATTAACTTTTTGACCGCAGCAGTAAAATCCAAACCGGTAGAGGCCTATATAACGGACCCCCGATTGCTACGACTCTCACTCTGTAGCTGCAACTGTCCTCTCTCTCTCTCTCTCTTGCTTGGTGAAAACAATGGCGTCTAGGGCTCGACATCCTAGCTTGGCGTCCTTGATCCTTCTCTCTCTCCTCGCCGTCGCCTCCGCCAAGGTCTTCTTCGAAGAGAAATTCGAAGGTATACACAAATCTCTCTCTCTGATTCTCACTCTGTATCTGTATGTGTGTTCGATCAGTGTTTGTTTGCATTTTCGGTGAATTAGGGTTTATGAGGTTTTGTGTGTGATGTAATTGCGTTCGGTTTATGGAGGATCGGTGCTGACTGTGATTCTGCGATTCGATCTGGTTGTTTTTGCATCGTTGATTTGTGTGCGGAGGTGTTAGGGTGAATGGAATTTACTGTTATGGCATGGATCTGTTAGAAACTTGATGTATTGTTGAGTTTTCAGCTTGATTTGTGGTTTTTGGTTATGGTCATAATTGAAATGGTGAATGTGTGAGTGTACGTGTACGTGTATCTGGTCAGTGACTCAATAGGAGTTGTAAGGTTTATGCTTTTGCTTTATAGTCAATACACGATTGGCACCGGATGGAGATATCAGTAATTAAAAGGTTTATGGTTCGGTTTCGGTTCAGTGGTGTTTGTTCTTTGTGTAGTGGCAGTGTGGGAGATAGTCCCATCCAAAATGGTATCATAATGAGTGAATGTATGCTGTGTATTTAAATTTCCAGGGCTTGGTAGGTGAAAAGGAACTTTGAATTCATGCTTGTTTCTGTTGCTGAACTTGTCAATTGACCAATAAAATGTTTGTCAACTCAGTGCTGGATTTTGTTGAAGGCTTGAAAACTGAATTGGTTTTCAGCTTTGGTAATTTAATGAGGAAAGCGACATGTCTTGGTCAGAGTGACAGAGACATGGAGTATTAGTGTCAACTAGTAGCATATCTTGTTCAGCTAGGATAATAATGACTGTAAAAAGCGAGTGAATAAGTTTATTTCCATGGTAAATGTAATAGTTCTACATCTCTGAGATCTCTAGCTCTTTTGTGGTAAGATATTTTTCTTGTTCTGTTATCTGGCCTTCATTTCTTTTGTTTTTCCTGTATGATTTCACAGATGGATGGGAGAAACATTGGGTTAAATCTGACTGGAAGAAAGATGAGAACCTAGCTGGGGAATGGAACTACACCTCTGGCAAATGGAACGGCGACGCTAATGACAAAGGTACACTTTTAAACCAATAATGTCTGCGGTTTTCCTTGGTTGTGTTTGAAACATGTGGAATAGTGTCCGGATGACCTTATTCACGGACTTTGGTTCTTGTTCCAGGTATCCAAACCAGTGAGGACTACCGGTTCTATGCCATATCAGCTGAGTTCCCTGAATTCAGCAACAAGGATAAAACACTAGTGTTCCAGTTTTCTGTGAAGCATGAACAGAAACTTGACTGTGGCGGTGGCTATATCAAATTGCTCAGTGGTGATGTAGATCAGAAGAAGTTTGGTGGGGATACCCCATACAGGTTTGTGATTTCACCTTTTGGTTTGAGTGTCTGCTCATTTTGTTTCTGTAATTCAATTTCCTTACCACATTTAAATTGCTAATATTGATTTATTTTTGGTTTGCAGCATCATGTTCGGGCCAGATATCTGTGGATACAGCACCAAGAAAGTGCATGCAATTCTCCACTACAACGAAACAAATAAATTGATCAAGAAGGATGTACCTTGTGAGACTGACCAGCTCACTCATGTCTATACCTTTATCATCCGCCCAGATGCTACCTACAGCATCCTTATTGACAATGTAGAGAAGCAAACTGGTAGCCTCTACAGTGATTGGGATCTTCTTCCTCCAAAGAAAATCAAGGATCCCGAAGCCAAGAAGGTAAATCCCAACGGTTTTTATTTTATTTTTATTTCAACGAAGTAATCATTACTGAAAGGTTGATGAATGATTATTGACTATCTATTGTTGGCAGCCTGAAGATTGGGACGACAAGGAATTCATCCCAGACCCTGAAGACAAGAAGCCAGAGGTAGTCTCCCAGTATAATAAGTTTAGTTCTTTTTTATGGCTTATATGTGGTGAATATAACAGCCATACTGATTCTTATTGTCTATTTTGTAGGGACATGATGACATTCCCAAGGAAATCTCAGATCCCGAAGCCAAGAAGGTAATGACTCCACTTGGGGTTTTGAAATATTGCACCTATATTGCAGAATAATTTTGTCGCTCACTGACGTGGTTTGGTGTTTCAGCCCGAAGATTGGGATGATGAGGAAGATGGTGAATGGACAGCCCCAACCATCCCCAACCCTGAATACAAGGGTGAATGGAGCCCAAAGGTTTGTGAAATTCTTTATTTTTTATTTTTTATAATAGGCTCATAAATGTAACTTTTAGAACAGTTCATGATTTGCTCCCCTTCCTTGCAGAAAATTAAGAACCCCAACTACAAGGGAAAGTGGAAGGCACCATTGATTGACAACCCAAAATTCACCGATGACCCTGACCTATATGTTTTCCCCAACTTGAAGTATGTCGGAATTGAATTGTGGCAGGTAATTTCATTTATTACTTCCCAGTTTGCTATTTGTATTCCCATGATATTCATTTTCTGATCATCATTATGTGTAATGTGCCAGGTGAAATCTGGAACTCTGTTTGACAATATCGTGATCACTGATGAGCCGGAGTATGCCAAGCAGCTGGCTGAAGACACATGGGGAAAACAGAAAGATGTATGTTTATCGTAGATACCACTGCCTAGCTGTTTTTACGATGTGCTTTTAGATTTCTTATCGAATTCCCATGAATTTCTTCAGGCTGAGAAAGCAGCATTTGAAGAGGCAGAGAAGCTTCAACAGGAAGAGGAGTCCAAGGATGAGCCAGCTGATTCTGATGTAAGCCTATTAACCATTACCGGAAAAATCTTTGTTTATCTTCTGTGGTCCTAACTGTGAACTGTTACCTGAAAGATCTTGGATTTACCATGTTCTTGTGTCTGTGGTCCTAACTTTGCCCTCCCCGTGTTTTACAGGCTGAGGATGATGAAGATGATGCTGAAGAGGACTCTGATGCTGAATCCAAACTAGAAGAGGCTGAAGAGGCCGCGGAAGAGGCTGCAAAACATGTAGGCTTTCTTTCTTTCTTGCACATTGTTGTTAGTCAACTCAACCGCATAATTAGTACGTTAACTGATCAAATTGTTTTGTGTTTTGCTTTTTCAGGACGAACTGTAGGGAGCGAGCAATGCAGAGTTTTAGAGATAAGCTTGGGCCAAGGGCACCCATTTTTTTTTTCTTTTCTTTTTTTCACTTCTTATTTGTTAGCTGTAGGAAGAGAGAACTGTGAGAGGGAAGATACTACTGCATGTTGCTATGCCGAACTGCTTATTAGCTCTGATGTCTTAAAATCTTCATTTAGCTGCTGTTTGAGCCATGAGAACAATCATGAGTTATTGTGATGTGGTTTCATAATCAAAATTCAGAGAAAAAAAAAAAACAAAAGTAGTTTTAAAACTATTTCTGAGACTCTTTTTATCTTATATATTGCTATGTTTCCTTTGTTTTTCCAATATGCATGTCCTGTTTTTGGTAGACATGGGTTCCACCTGACACAGTGTTAGTATGGGCCCACGTTTTTGGGTCCACCTGACTGAAACTTCTGTGGTCGGTGGCACCTGAGAAAAGGCTGGATAGCTCTGCAAATGAGATTGGAAAGATAGAAAATTATCTCTGATAGGTCATCGGAATAGTCTGTTTATGGTAAAATTCGGACTCTCCTGTTCTGAAACAGAGAAGCAGCTTTCTCAGCGTGGACTGGCATTTATGGAGTTTTGAGGAAACAATTGTGAAAGTTTTGTGTGGTCCTATTTATCAACCTACACCTGTCACCTTCAACCATGACATCGTCTGTGGAACTTGTGATTACATCTTTCAGTAAGCTTTTATTGAATTTGGGTTTCAGTGACCCTCATTTTGGTAAAGCATTGCCAAAATCTTTTGCATTTGCTTTGGCTGCGGAGGTAGAAAAAAGAAAAGACTACGATGCGATAAATGAGAGAGGACTCTGCTGCAAACAGTAGTATAGGATAGGCCAAATACTAGTTTCAAAGTTATAAAAATTGTGTTGGATCGGGATATGTTACAAAATTCATGGAAAGAAGAATGAAACTCATGCAAAGATATGATATCAGCCTATAACTCTAGAAGAACATCAAAACTAATTTCCAGCAGTCATGGCTTTGCTTTTACATTTTTTGGAAACAGAAAAAAATGACAGGATTGTAGTTCAAAAGTGTCACTTGTTGTCAATCAATTGAATAATTTTCATCAAACTGTCCACCTGCAATGGTTTAGTCAAATGGAAATCCATTCCTGCTTCAAGTGTCTTGCTCACTTTCTCAGTCATTGCATGAGCTGTTAATGCTATAATTGGAAGATGAATGTCATACTTCTTTTCCTCCTTCCTTATCAGTCTTGTTGCTTCATATCCATCTATTATCGGCATCTGTAGAAACAAAAACGATTATAAGAATTACGTAACATATACGAAGAATAGATCCTAGAAGACATGTTTTCAATTATATATTCATACTACCTCGCAATCCATGAAAATATAGTCGTAAGGAATGGATCTAGTCTTATCCTCCTCACTGTGATCACTTAGAGCTTTACAAACTTGATCAAATGCCTCTTTCCCATTCTGGCAAACTTCAACAACGGCTCCCAGTTTGCAAAGATTTGAACTAGTAATCCTGCGCAACACTTCATTATCATCGACAACCAAAACTTTCTTTCCATACAACAGCTTCAGACTACTATCACTTTTTTCTACATCACCTTTATCTATGACTACCTCTACTTGTTCCACCGACTTGTCGTGTTGCGCTTCTTGAGTGTCTACTTTTCTTGTTTCGAGCCTTGGTAAGTTACACCCCTTAAGTTCAGGTATTAATCCTAGAACTTTGTACAAGCGCGATCCATGAAATGGTTTGTACATGATATAATCATTTGGAGGGGCAAGCTTATGCTCATCTAGCTGCATTGTGTTTCGCGTGATTGAATTGTCTAACCACACAACCTTGCATTTAGAACTTTGAATGCCTTTCCTGAAGTTAGCCACACAGTCATATAGCTCAGAGAAAGCACCAGCATTTGTGTCAACCACTATTAGGACAATGCCTGCAAGCAAGCTTCTCGAGTTGGTCTTTTTATCTTCTTCAATTTCCTTGATACTTTGAGACTCATCACTTGGTCTTGAATCGGAGTTGTTGGATGGAGATGTGTTTATATGTTCAAGAAACTCTGATGGGGTCTCCGAATAACTGAAATAGGAAAGGTCTAACTTGTGTTTGATCTTCCCAAGTGTCGGAACAAGTTGTTTAGCATGCTTTACAGTTGTAACTTTTATGTTCAAGTTTCTGATATACTTCACCAACACCTTTCTTCGTTCATTGCCTCTTATAAAGAGTACAACACGAGATCCTTCTAGTTTAGGTGAAGGTGGCAAAAGGTGTATTCCAAAAGGTCGAAGTGGCCAATATTCCTCTTCCATTTCACCGATCTCTGGTTTATATGTCTGAAGAGAAACATCAAATCTGAAGCAACTTCCTCTCTCACCAGCTTCTTTATCAATAATTTTTATCTCTCCACCCATTAGACGCACCTACAAAATTCAATTCTGTTTTATAAATATGCAATGTCATATCAAACTTAGAAGACTTCAACAATAAACGAAAAAAATTTCACAGAAGAACAAACTACTAACACTAATATCTAGTTAGACCGGTAATTAAGCAATTGGTTAACAAAATTCTGTCTACAACTTGTTAATTATTAACTTGAAAATGTTTAAGAGTTCTGCCTAAAAAAGAATATATCTAAAACTTATCACGAGATGGCATGGAACTTGAGCAAGTACGTGTTTGAGAAAGCTGGGATGTTATCATTGATAAAATCATTAAGTTATTGCATGCAACAACTTTAACAAGTATATAAAAACTTTCTCACTGATATATACCAATTCATAGCTAATTACGGCTTTTTTTTTTTTTTTGGGAATAAGTCAAAAGGCTAAGTTTAAATAACTTTAAAAAAAAATTATTATGTGTTAAAGCTCCAGAGATTGTTCTAAAAAAAAAGTCCAGAAATTTACTCACCAAAGATTCAACAATACCGAGTCCCAAACCAGAACCTTCTTTTCCTGTAGCATTGTCTGTAACTTGAACAAAGTTTTCAAAAACAAATTCTCGTTTGTCTTTAGGAATTCCCTCGCCTGTATCATCGACCTCAATGACAAACTTTGTGGTATTAGGGTCTTTTTCAGCCCTATGAAGGACATTCAAATCATTGAAATCTTCCTCTCTCTTGTAAAACCACCATGGCCACTTCAACATACGACTACGATTAGAAGCAATTATTGAGTTTTCATAACTTGTTTTCGCAACCATGGCACGAACTGTGATATGACCTTCGGATGTAAACTTCACAGCATTACTAATCAAGTTGCACAAGATCTGTTTGAGTTTTCCTCTATCACCCCTTACATGACATGTTTTGGCAAGTGAGTTGTCACAAGGATCAAGCAATGTATCTACATCTTTCTTTATAGCAATAGGATAGAACATATCAACAACATCCTCGAGGAGCTGAGCTAAATTGAATTCTTCCACTTCAAGTTGCACTTTCCCAGCTTCAATTTTACTTATGTCCAGAACAGTGTTCAATATGCCTGCATTCAGTAGTTTTGTTGTAAATCAAACTATTATAGACTTAACTATATATATATATATATATAAACTTATGATAATGTTCTTATAATATTTGGCATGTCATGTTACCAAACTACTAATTTTCCCTACACATTTTAACAAGAATCCACCAAATTCATGAGCTGCATTAACAATTTCACAACATAATGCATTTTTACTAGTAAAATGGAAGTTTACTTACCTATGAGGTCCTTTGTACAAGTATCCATTTGTCCCAAGTTGATTGCTAGCTCAGATTCTGGTTTGGCATCTTGATGACACAACTCTATCAAACCAGTGATGGCTGCCAAAGAAGCGCGCACATCATGGTTTGCTCTACTAAAGGCTTTAGTTTTGTTCATACTTTTGCGCTCTGCTTGGCGAGTTGCACCTTCTTGTTTTATGATACGTGCGCATAAGATCATTTCTCTATTTGCAGCTCTTATTATCCAGAATATAAAGAAGCAAAGAGAAATTAGAATTATGAACAACAGAAGCCCAAGTAAAGCTCTATATATGTAGACTTTGTGCAAAAGTCCATTAAATGTTGGATAAGTCAGTACATATACCTGCAAGAAAGAAAAAAAAAGAGGTTCTTATATCGGTCAAATTAAATTGATAAATACATAAACGCATAAAAGGGAAACGTACCGATGGGATTCCAACAATCTTGAGGGTATCACAATACACTGTGTACTTTATTCCATTTATTTTCAATAAGTGACTAGATGACTGATTGCATAAGAATCTATCAACGACACCTATTACAACACCATGAAGATTCACTGCTTGCACTGTAACCATGTTGTTGCTTATCTGAAATTGGGTTTTGGGAAGTTTTGATTGCACAATCACTTGGCCATCTGAAGTAGCTAGGTGAAAATAACCGTCATGAAAATCTACAGCGTTAAAATGATCAACAACTACTTGTGCTTGCATACCGAGCGAAACCACACCTCTTCCGTCTACAGCAACACTACTAAAAAACAAGCTATTTTGAGCTCCATCACATCCGGTTCCCAACCAAGAATACCCACTCGTGTTGTTTAAGGCTTGTTGGAACCAACTAGCATTTGGTGTGAACATAGAGTTTGAATCAATATTTACTGCGACACCATATAACATCCCAGTGTCCCTATTTACTGGTTGAGTATACCAATTTCCAGAAGATGTAGTATTAGAGAACACTACAGTAGTTTGACTACCCAATCCAAATCGACCCCATTCACGATATTCAGAGTTGTGAAGTGAGAATAAAAGGTCATCCATTCCAACAAAAGTAACCTGTGAGATGTGCGCAATTGTCGAAAGTGCTAGAAACAATGTTGGTGCAACCTGAATAAATATATTTTCAACATTAATATTATGATTCGATCATATGAAGCAAAACAGTACTTACCAAGCATTTATAAAAACATGTCATAATTTAGTACTAACCGTTGTTTGGATGGTACTGAAATCTAGTTCAGTTCCATTGAGTGATGAACTCAAAGACCTTGCTAGTTTTATTGTTGACGGATTTAATGGACTTAGCAATTTTGCAGTGGAGTGGATGCTGAAATTTGATTTGCTGAGTGCTTCATGTGAGAAGAACATTATACGGTTCTCGATTGTTCTTGTCAGCCTAAACAACAGTGAGATGATCAAGCATGAAGGGACCTGCAAAATAAGCTTATTAGTTTGTAAAGTACCCTAATTTGTATAGGCCTCATAAGTTGAAATATAAACACAAATTCCTTAATGTAGAGATAAATTACTACAGTATTTTCTAATCACTAAATATATATATATATATATATATATATATATAAGTACCAGAACAAAAACAAAACACAAAAGTCTTGAACAAAGCTTCAATATTGGGTGAGACTTCATTATCGTAATAGTGGAAAGCCTGGCTTTACAATCTGCATTTCATGGAAAATGAAAAATTAATTAGTAATGTCAGATGCATACAAAAGCAACCAAATATGTATGTAGCAAACTACTATGATACATGTCCTGGATCAAGAGACACATAATTTTTCACAATTTTTTACACTTCATGTAATTCTCTTAGATTCAAAGACATTCGATGGTCAAAATTAAGCATGAGAATGACATGTCATGGGGAGGTTTCAGTTGAGGCAGAGTTCAATGAGAAAATTATTGAACGAAGATGGAGCTTGGTGAAGACAGGGTGCATGAAGAATATGATTATCTACTCCAAACCTTAATTACCTTCTCTTCTTATAATAAGAAGAAACTGCGGATAATCCTTTTTGTTGCAAATCCGTCGCACTCAAAACCAGAGCTAAACAGGAGCACTCTCCAAAATAATCCTTTTTGTCCAAAGTTGCTGTTAGAGAGAGTATTATTGGATCATTTTCGGTAGAAGAGCAAAAGATTATGGAGAAGTCTTTGAAAATCCAGAAGGCCAAGGAAATGCAGGCAGACAAAAGCTAAATAAGAAATGAAGCAAAAGTCTTTTGATTTATAAGATATGCATGAGCAAGTTGCAGATAATCTCGATTGATACTCAGTACAATGCAAGAGGACACTTGTTAGTCCAATCCCATATGAAGCATTTTGACTAAAAATCCAATACTAAATAAGTAGGAGAGAGTAATTTGGAAACAAACTCTTCTACTAAATAAAATCTCTTAAATTTTTCCAAAAACTAAATCTCATCGATTAAAATCTCTGAAATGTTTCCAAAAACTAAATCTGATCAATTTTTTTTTATAAGTTGTAACGTAATTAATATTCATTCATACAATGGATCTCCCGCTGTTCCAAGAGTCCAAGTGCAAGTATATTACCTATTTTGTTTTGTTAACATATAACAATCTGTTCTAAGCATTTATTTACATGTCTATTGTTGAGCAAACAATAATATTTGACTTCCGACTTTTGGCGTTGTTTGGCTTCAAAATCAGTCTGGGTAGCAAACTGTCTCTTTTGAGTGCGCTAACGTGCCAACACCTTTCGGTGTAGTCGTCGGGATGTCCCTTAACCTGACTTCTTACCAAACGCTGTGAACGAGGAGAGCACCAACCTCATCACCCGTATTGCTTTTCGGAAAATGACTTTCGCCTTACGGATAAGGATTTAGGGTGTGATCTCTTGAGTCACCGAGTCGATACTTAGTGTTGTAGACTAAGTAAAGCAATCACCGAGAAGTAGGAGAAAGCATGAGTTTGCTAAAGGGTGACTTTAGCTTCGCTGGGTTGCGAGGGCGTTAGATGGTAGGTAGGTAGGTTTGCTCCGGAGAGGCTTTGATAATCTGAGAGATTAATTAATTGAAAGGTTATCTTTCTATATCATCTTTAGCCTATATATATAGGCTACTAGTTGCAGATTCTCCTTCCCAATATTAATGAAATACTATATTTTAGGCCATAGTTATTGGCCTTAAATCAAATCAAAAACACTTATTAGTTTTGATAACTATCGTAGGCAATAAGTAATAATTACCTGCCTCTTGACACAACTAGATTATAGGTAAGATTAATTGCCTATTGGAGTCTTGGACGTAATCTTCTTGGATGCAAACTGTTGGATGTGCACGTCTTAATTGCACATATCTTTGTGAGGACGTAATCTTCTTACATATCTTTTGTGAGGACTCTGTAGCTCAGTGGCATATGCAATCAGGAAGGACAAGATTATATATACACACACACACACCTTGTTTATTGCAATTAAAGGTGATTGATTCCTTAATCAATAAGAGCCCATGCTTGCACGTCCACATCCTTCCCTCTTGCTTAATCTTGGTAAGGCGTAAGCAAACTAACTATCCTTAATTATCAAATATTTAATAATTAATAGTAAATTAAGGAATATTCAGATTCGCTCTGAGATTCCTTGATCTCTAAGCAAGCTTTATTTAGCCTGTAAATAATATATTTTGAGCTTATCGGAAATATATAGCTTGGGCTACAGATATTGGCCCGAATTCTCTCGAGATATCCCTTGTCAGGAAAAAAACAGGCGCTACTACCTGTTGGAGGTTCATTGGCTGGTTCGCTATTGTGCTTTCTCAATGTAATTTCTCTTTGCCATATGTGTGGTTTTCTAAAAAGTAAGTGGCTTGAGGTCTTCAACTCTCAACATATTAATGTAGGATATGATTACACCATTAACTACAGTTTCTTCACTTGTTCATACTCATACTACATTCAACTTTGCAGGGTGGTTGTGTTTATATTGCAGATGCCTATAGAGTTTATTGGGGTAGTTGTGTCAAAGGCATCAATCACACTGGACAAATGGTTATGCGACTAGTTGAAGCAGTTTTGTCTCAGCCAACCACGTTGCATCTATGTCTTCTTCAACTTAACCACATTCTGAAGTTCAACTGGGGATTTACTTTAAAATATTTCCGGAATTGATCCATTTTAAGAAGATATTCCACTCAAGATACCCATTAAACACTCATTGACATATGACACAATTTGATTTACAGTTCAAGAAGCAATAGTATCGCTATCGCTGAGCCGAGTTTATCTTCAATGGACTGGCACAAATGACAAACACTTCATGGAGGGAATCGAAAATTTAAAAGAAATCTACGCGACAAAGCTATAACCCGTTCCTCTGTTCTAGTGAAAAAAAAAAAAAAAAAAACAAGTTGGAGGATTAAAGCAGTCTAGAAGAGAATTCTGGTGCACCAATGTAGAAATTCCTAAGGTCTTCAAGCAGAGCACTAGCTACCATATCCTCATACAAATAAATGATTTACTAGTCATGTACGTATGAACATGATTGGGCTTCCATCATCGATTACAAATAAACGATCTGAATAAACTTATTAATATGTTTAATCAGATTATATTTGACAATTGCACACCCGGTTAGGAATGCAAGAGAACAGGACTCTCTAGAAAATCGGCTTCTGTGAGGATCTAACACGTGTCCATTCCCCCTCAAACAAACTCTACCTTCATCACTTACTTCCTAACGATATTGGCTTTTGTTCTTTTTTGTGTCTTCTCTCATTTGCTTTCTTGCATTTCAGACATTGATCTCTTTCACTGAATACTTGAACCATTATCACTATGGCAAACCAATCTGAACCAAGCACTGCTACCAGCACAGATGATCTGAAGTTGCACCGGTGGGCGGTATGGGCCATCCCACCGGATAGCATTTGTAAGAGAGTTAAAACGGTGATGGAGGCCCTCCGGAAAGAATTTGGTGGGTCTGAGGTCGAGCCCCACATCACCGTTGCGGGGTCCATTCTCTTCAATCGCTCAGAGGCCATTGAGAAGTTCATCGGTGCATGTAATGAGATAAACCCCTATGTTTGTCAAGTCGATCAACTTGAGACTAGCAAATTCTACTTCCAATGTGTTTCCCTAGTCTTTCAGACAGATCATCAGGTAATTGAGCTATTTGTTTATCATTCTGCACTCTAAAGCTACTGTTTATTTATTTTAAAATAATTGAAAAATCACAACAAACTGTAATACATCCCCTGTAAATTGATTTTTTAACAATATTATTTGTTTTTGTTCTCAGTTAACACAGGAAACTGGACTCCTCGCTGGGCGTATGTATTGCAATAGTGGTAAGGTCTTTTGCAACAATTTTCATGGAAAATCACATTATTATATGTGGTTAATTTCCTTTTGAAATTTTTATTAAAATGAGTAATAAATTGGATTTTTATTCTGGTTCTTTGATACGCAGCTAATATGCCACATTTGAGCTTGTTCTATGGGGATCTTACAGATGAAGAGAAGAAAAGAGCAGTAGAAATTGTGAAGAGTGTCGATGAGGGACTTTGTACCATTAGCTTCACCATATATCGGATGCAATTGTACAGGGTTAACTTCGAAGATAAAACTCAAAAATCTTGGGAGATGGTTTCTGAATGCAACCTTCGACCCAAAATCTAGAATATATGCTTGTTTACAGCAGCCTCATATTGTAATAACTAATAAGAGTACTGTTATTGCTCGACTGTCTCTTGCACCATCATCAACAAGTACTAAAGTTCTACAAGTTTTCAAGTCATTTATGATGATCAACGTACGTGTTCTTATTGCATGTCTATAACTCAATGCTAAGTTAGGAGATGTAGAAATTCCACCAACATTTGAAATATAATCCTTTTGATTAAATTTACAACAACAAAAAAAATTGAAATGAAAACATTTGCGGATCGATGCACTTTTGGGCAAGGAAAATATATAGAGGGAATGAGATTTTACGATGTTCAAAGTATTCAAAGTTCAACTTGATCCATAATATCTGCTAACTATAGCAAATTAATTTTTCATCGAATCACACAAATCATATTGCTAACCTTGCTGTAGCCCAAATAAATAAAATATAAAACTCTAAGAAATCCAAAGAAGAAAGAAAATAAATAGGACTCAAGATAAATTTTCGGCCTTTAATTTCAGTCATTCAAGTACATGGCTTAATTTTTAACCAACTCTTTTCTCATGGAAAACGTAGAACCAACCACCACCGGGGACCAATGGTCGTATTTTGTGGGAAAGTGTTGTAGTATACCTTATTTTCATTTTTCAATTTTGATTGAAATATGGAACATGTTAAGAGTAGTTCTGGGCCTCTGGGGTGTGGAAGCGTACTTTCTAACAAAAGAATAAGGGTCTTTCTGCTGTTGTTCTTGGTTTGCTTTTTGAATTGACTAGACGTTACATTTTCTCACTGAAGCATAAATGTTAGTGATCGCTAGTCACTGCTAAGTACTGTTTCTAAATACTTGGTAAACTAAGGTTAAATTTATATGCCATTAACAACCAACAACAGTAAGTACTCTTCTGAAAGTTGACGTATCCAATTTCACATTTAGAGGCAGTGAATTCTTGTTATTTGTTCATTTGCTGAGCATTAAGAGAATGAAGATTTTAGATTGCCATTGCTGATACTGCTCACTCTGAAAATTTTGAATTCATATAAGCATGAAGATTACTGATTACATGGATTTGCGATTTGTTCTGCAGGTAATATGCCACATCTGAGTCTCCTTTATGGGGTGCTGACAGATAAAGAGAAGAAAAGAGCTCAAGGAAAAGTTAGTGTTCTGGATGAGACCATTACCAGCCTCAATTTCACCATAGATCGCCTTGCGCGCAATGTACATGCAAATGTCACGATGAAGACAGAACTCAACGGTCTTGGGATATATAACTGAGAAGATTCTTGAACTCCGCCTTAATTAGGTTCTAGTTCAATATTTGAGCTTCTCGCTATACTAGTTGAGCCTAGGTAGCAGTTAATTGTAATTCAACACTTGAGTGTGATCTATATAGTTCGATACAAATACAGATGTTGAAGTTTGATACTATATAGGTTTTGGAGGTTTATGTTTTTTAATTAGCAACTCTTCAGCTTCATGTTTGATGCTATTTAGGTGTTGAATGTTTATGTTTTTTGGCAACCGGAGCAAATGATAAATTAACTAAGGACAAGAACTATGCTTTTGATCATTTGTGTCAATGTGCATGATAGTTTTTTGCAGCTTTTGCTTGGCTGTGTTTTCTGTTTCTATGTATAGTATTTTGATCAATGGAAGAAGAGTAATTCGAACTTAGAACCACTTTCAAGGATGGGAAAAGAAATACAATGATACTACGAGCTTTAGAGTTATTGTTTTATTAGTTCCCTTTTACTCGGACTATGCATCCACACATGGTGAAGAAAATTTAAACTGAATTGAGCTCTATTTTTTAGCTTTTTCATGGAGCCACATACATTTATCTCAGTATCAGCTCTTTATGGATTGCCACTTACTGTTTCTTACATGGATCACTCCCAAATGAATTGTTCAGAATCATTTTCATTGAAGCTAACATTACGGTAGAGTCAAATTATCAATGTACTAAGATTTTTTCTATTGAGTGTGCTTATTTTAAGAAGATTTTCCTTCCTAAGAAATTAATCTTGGCATTTTCTCTGATCCACCACTATTGTTCTTCTCGATTTAAATATCAGTCTGATGCCATCCCAAGAACAAGAAGCATTGGAAGCGTTCAAGGATGCGCAAGAAATGCACATGTATGCAGTGTGGGCTCTTCCACCAACACATGTGCTCCCACGAATCAAGACGGTGATGGAGGGCCTACGAGCCGAATTCGGTGGTCCTGAAATCGAACCTCACATCACCGTTTTGGGATCCATGTTAAGGACGGAAGAAGATACGATCCAACAATTCAAAGATGCTTGTAACATTATCACCCGTTTTGAATGTAACGTCGATCTCATTGAAACTAGTCGGTTTTTTTACCAGTGTGTCTCCCTCATCATTGATCCAATCGGAGATGTAGAACCCTACATTTAATCATCATTTTTTCTGTTCAGGGGATTTATATGGATTAAGTAGGTATTTCTTTTAGTTCATACTGCCTGCTAATAATGCATGTACATTTGTTTTCTCAGTTATGGGGTGAAATCGGACGCTTTGTTAGGATCTTCGAACACACTTTCCGTAAGTTGAACATGTAACCATGCACAAATGAACTTATTGGGACTTTGGATGTAGAGAAGTACTATTTATGAACCATGATTCTTGGATGGGCAGATTTAAAAAAAAAAAAAAAATGTTGTTCTTACCTAGTGACATATATTTCATGGAATGAGAATATTAATTTGATTTCTGATTGACGTGATGCAGCTTGTTGTCCACATTTGAGCCTCCTTTATGGGTATCTAACAGATGAAGAGAAAAAAAGAGCTAAAGAGAAAGTTACTACTATCGATGAGGGCTTTGCTAGCCTTAGCTTTGATGTTACTCGCTTTGTGTTATGCAAGATGAACATCCAAGATAAATCTCAACACTCTTGGGAGAAGATTCTGGCAATTGACCTCCAACCATAATTAGTTGGTTTCCATAACATATGCTTTGTATGCAACTTCATGATCAAATAATTGTATTATGACTACTCTCTCTAGTTCTCAGAGGTATTTTTAATACAAAAACATTCATAGTTTTAGATTAAAACATTGATGCTCATCTATATAACACACAATTTTTCTTGAAAGTTGACATTCTCAAAATTTTTGAAGAAATTCAACCAAGTGACAAAAGATAACGAAGATCTAGAAGAGACACTACACTAATTTAAGAAACGTGCATCACCACTCATAAGATATAATAATCTAAGAGATAATTAAGAGCTAGAGGATAGAAAAAAAACAGTCTCTTAAACCAAATTATTTAATCTGAAATCTGAGATCATTGTAAAAGAGGTTATGGTTGCTCAACATATATGTTTTGAAGTTGAGAAAATGGAAAACTCATAAAGGAAATTTTTTTTGACCCGTGGCCTTGTGGACTCGATCTAACAAGAGAACTTCAGTAATCACAATGAACATCACAATTCGGCTTGTGTGCGTGAAGCGTGTCAAACCTCTGAAAAACTCTATAGCACACAATTTTTCATGAAAGTTACATGCTTGAATTATTAACGAAATTTAAGCACCAGTGTCAAGAGGGATGTTGTAACCCTAAGAAACCGATCATACATAGTTGGAGCATTTATTTTAATTTTAAAATAGAAAAACTAGAAAATCCGTCGCCAAGTTCCTCGGGAGAGGTCATTTCCCAATAATGAAAAGAGTGGATAAAGCATAAACTCTTCTATGGACCTAAATCAATTGGTTTTGCATATCATCTCCCTACTACAAACAAAAATAAATAATATAAAGAAGTTGGTACCTATTTCCTTTTTTGGACACAATAGAACTTGGTACCTTCATCTACTATCGCAATAGGGGTCGTCCCTGAAAAAATGCATGCAAAAGAATAGGACTTCCTGAAAAATGGGATTCTATTAAGCTTTCAAGAGCAATGCTTCAATCTCTTTCTTTCTAACCATAAACTGTCATCTCAAAAGCAAGAAGCTCCTTCCTTCCTACTCAAATAATTTGTACTCTACTTCTTCCTCTTCACCTTCTTCTACGTTCAATATATATTCAATTCGATCTGATGCCAATTAGCCCTGAACAAGAAGCTCTTGAAGCGCAGAAGGATGCGCAGGAAATGCACAGGTATGCGGTATGGGGCCTCCTACCAGAGAATGCGAACACAAGGATCAAGAAGGTGATGGAGGCGCTCCGGGAAGAATATGGTGGGCCGGAGATCGAGCCCCACATCACCATAGTCGGATCCTGCCTAATGACGGAAGATGAAGCGATCGGCTCATTTAGAGAAGGTTGTAACTCGGTCAAGCAAATCTATTGCAAAGTCGAAAACTTCGAGACTAGTAAATTCTATTTCCAGTGTCTTTCTCTCGTCATGGAAATAACCGAGGACGTAAGTTAGTTTTTTTTTATGTTAATGATTTGTTCCATAATTCTCTATCTCTCTTAGCTATAGCCTGTTTGAGATTTGATGTAAAATAATGTACAACCTTTTCTTTTCTCAGCTAAAGGCTCAAACTCGTTGGTTTGCCGGTTGCATGAATCGCCCCTTCCGTAAGTTGTTTACATTTTCATTTTCTGTCAAATATTGTATCACTTGTATGTGCATAAATTTTCTGGTTAATTTGCGGCTGTACACTTGCCAAAAATACTCCGAAGATCAAATTTTCGTTGTTCTTCTTTGAACCAGGGATTTCGAGATGAGTTTATGTAATGAATGATGATTTGTTTCTTGGAATTGATTGGTTTATGTGATTTACGATGCAGCTGCTATGCCACATTTGAGCCTCCTATATGGGAATTTGACAGATGAAGAGAAAAAAAAAGCTAAAGAGAAAGTTCTTGCTATGGATGAGAGCATTGCTGGACTAACATTCCTCTTAAGTAGGATGGCATTGTACAGAGTCAACTTTGCTGATAGAACTCAAAAATCCTGGGAGAGGATTCTTGAGGGCCACCTTCGAGTCAACTGATTAGTTCTCCAAAGAGAAAAATGTTTTACAACTTTTACAACTTATAAATAAGGCGTCCAGAAAAATTTGGGGCAATTTAACTGTACCTTTGAAATGATATGTATAAACCAGATTGTTTGAATTATGTAATCGCATTGTGTGACACAGGGTTTCAGTACCAGAAATGATCGATGAGACTCACTGGTATGTGATAGTTCCATTGATACATTATAAATTTACAGCATGAAATTTGACATATAACAAAAGAGGAAAAAGTTACCAATTTATAGTACAAACTGTCTAATTCTACCAAGCCAAAGCCAAGAAGAGAAATTTGCAAAGAAGAGGAAGAAGAAGAAGAGAAAAACAAGATCATTTGCTCCCACAATTTGTTTTCGGCTTCTTCACAATCAACACAGGACACTTCGCATTCTGTGCACAGTGGTTGCTCACACTTCCAAGGAAAGCCCTGCAAATAGCAAATTTCTTTCGATACATTCTTCAAAATGGTTTAAAATATCTTTAATCAAATTCAATGTCGGTTCATTTTATTTTAGTCCTCCTATCGATCCAGATACTCTGGTTTATGATATAAAATTATCACACACAAGAATGTGGTAGAATTTCCGTCAAAACACAAAGATAGAAAAATACGCTTAGTATTACCTGATCCAGTAGCATAAGTATCTTCTTTATAAGTGAGAGGTCATGAATTCGTCTTATAATAAACTAATTATTGTATAATGATCACACACACACTAAAAAATAAATTAAACAATACCGAAAAAAAAGTTACACGCTACTGCTATTATATGTAAGTCCGTAAATCTACTAATTTCCACCATCAACTAAGATTAAAAAGTAGATCTAACGGTTGAAAACTCCTGAATATAACAGACGAAACAAAAGAAAAAGAGTTAATGGGGGCCTACCTCTTGATGAGACCATAGCCATGACTGCCCATGACAAGAACATCGGCAGCGATCTGCTCCACCAGATGGCAAATCACATCCCTCGGATCACCATTCTCTACTCTCGTCTCCACCTTAACCTAGCCCAAAAAGGGAAGTTTTGAATTTATTAAGCCAAATGACATTTCAGCCCTCACACAAACAAAACAATGACACTCACATCCAGCTCAGGAAGAACATCCCTGCACATCTTCTTGGCCTTCTCGACGACGGAGCTGGCCACCTGGCCGCTGTACTTCTCCATCGCCGCAAAAATATCAGTCGAAAACATATACCCTGTATCGCAACCAAAATCACTACACCTCTGAATCCCTTACTGTTTTCCATAAACAACCTCAAACAATTTATGAAAATACCTGACGGACCCTCTCTCGTACCTGTGCCATCTAGGGGCATGTACACAGCTTTCGGGGGCTTAACGTAGACCAGGATAAGGGTATCCTTGGAATTTTGAGAAACCACGTTCTTGAGGCACCAGGAGAGAGCATACATGCTCTCCTCGCCCTCGTCGACGGCCACCAGGATCTTCCGCTCTTTCTCCGCCACGTCAGCCATTTCGTTGATCGGAAAGTTTGGAAATAAAAGTTTAAGAAATATGAACTGATCGATCGAACTCTGAAAAAGTTTTGGAGAGAGGTAAGGACTATGGAGGTGCAGTGGTTATTTATAGTGGGAAAGTTGTGGTTTTTTTTCCTGTTGGCGGTTTCCCGGTTTGGGCTTTGTAGGGTTTGGCGGTTTGGAACTTTGAAGACAGTGGGCTTTACTTTTTCAGCTGTCTTCTTCGAAGGTTATCTGGTTTTGAAGGTTCCGGAACCAATAGTTTCAAGGTTTTGAATTGGATAAGCCTTGCCATTATTAAACAGCTGGCCACAGTTATTATATATATATATATATATATATAGAAGATTATCTTCCTCATAAAGAACAAAAGTAGAGCCCCAACGTCAATGAAAGAATTTGTGCTTGATTTAAAAAATTGTGATCTTTTGTTAATGAAAAGCTACTATTGTTTACTCGTTTGCCTAAATGGATCGTTCTATCGGAAAAGTACTCATATGTGAAAGAATGACGTACTGTCAACGTATGGTGTATCAATGGTAAATAAATTTTTCTAAAGGAAAAATTTCACAAATGGTCACTTAACTATGATTCATTCGACATTTTGGTCACTGACGTTTCAAATATATCACTTTGGTCACTCACCTATTACACTGTCAATTACTTAAGTCACTTTGTTAATTTTTTTTCATTAACAAAGTATAAAAATACTCTTTAGGTGACTTGAGTGATTGACAGTGTAATAGTTGAGTGACCAAAGTGATATATTTGAAACTTCAGTAACCAAAGTATCGAATGAGTCATAGTTGAGTGATCATTTATGGAATTCTCCATTTTTCTAAATGCAGTAATAGATCAATTTTCCATGGTAGACTGGCAGACTGGCTTGAACTAAGCTGATCTAATTGATCTACCGATGTATGAAGTGTGTTTGATTTTTTTTTTTTTTTTTTTGTTCAAGGAGCAGGTCTCTGTTTAAATAAAGGTTGTTGATATACTTGATCGATGAGCCATAAACAAACCCCTTAAGTTGAGACTACAATGAATTGATGTAACATGTAGGTATAGCCGTATAGCTACGGTGCAAGCAAATCTGAAGAAAATTCTCCACCATGAAAGGTACTAATTAGTCTCGTATATAAACTTAATATTGTTTCTGTTTTAGGGAATCGATATTTGAGAGAAAATTTGTTGCACTTTCATCGATAATAGGGCCTCTTTATATAGAGGATCACAAGCATAGAGATAGATTGTATATGGAAATATAATCGTACATTGATTGGATATCTACTAAGATTCTCCGAGATTATCTCAAACTCAGATTTCAAGTGTTCAGCTGTTTCTCATAACTCTTTAAGGGCTTTCAATGAAGATCATGTCCAACATGAACCGCGATAGAATCCGAAACTTGACTTAGAAACGCGCAGGCATATCCCTTCCCAATCAAGTAGTCACTTTAGTGAGCGTTTCAACCTCATTGCAAATGTGCTCTGTGGTCTACAGCTACTTAACTTGGGTAAATGAAGTCCACTATGAACCTTCATGTATATTCCGTATCTAGATCCCCATAGAATCGTAGTAACCACATTTGTAAGCTGCATGTTCAGTTATTTCGAAACTACCAAACTGACAAGGTAGTGGAGTGCAATAACATCCATTACAAGATAATATGTCTCATCGTAGTCGATTCCATGACGTTTTGTGAGAAACCTTGCGCCATAAGGCGAGATTGTCATCTTTTTTTCTCATCACGCTTTCTAACGAAGACCCATTAGTCAATAGCTTTTATGTTAGGAGGTGTTGGCATCATTGGCTTGAAAACCTTCATCTTCATTAGAAAATCCAACTTAACCTGGATCGCATCTTTCCATTTAGGCCAAATCTCTCTACGTTGGCATTCATTCATCATCAGAGCGTGGTTCGATATCATCGGACTCAACCAACTCATGCGCAATGAAATGCGTGAATACATCATCAATCATGATGAAGTTTCTATCCCACGTCTCATGTACACTATTGTAATTTTCAAATAGCTCTATATTTTCATGAATAGGTTCTGATATTGAGGCGTCCTCCAACGATGACCATAATCCTGAAGATTCTCATGAGACAGATTTTGAGTGTCGATTATCAAAGGATTAGGTTGTGCCAAAGTATCATTCGAACCCACGGGCCTCCCACGCATCCTAGCTGGGGTCATGCCCTGTAACGCCAGAGTGCCACTCTCTATGGTGTTGGCGCCATGCCTACCTCCATGTAGGGTGGCGTTGCGTCCTCCTGTAGGGACGTCCATCCTTACAGACATGTTTGCAGCAGATGTATGTGATCTCGTCACTTTAGCGGGGATCGAGATGAGACATAGTTGGGATAGACCACGACAATTCCTGTTGCAGAGAAACAGATGTTGCAAATGAGATAGAACATATTATGCGGGTAGGAGAGAGAAAGAGAGAAAGGCTAGGGTCTCTGCCCAGCCGGATGAGAGAGAAAATTTGTGTGGTGTCATGTTACCGAGAAGGCACAAGGGGCAAAATTGGAAACAAGTATCTAAAGAAACGTATTCACATTGCTTTGCAAAGGCAAACACACGTGTCTGATAGAGAAGTGAATCTGGATCATCTAACCGAATAGGTGCGGTTGCATAAAGCATTCCCCACTAGACAAGATGGTACCCGGACTTTCAAAAGAATCAATTAGGTATCTAAACTTACAAAAACGCATCATTTAGGTATTTCTGTTAACTTTCCATCCAATCTACGTTAAAATTGGAGGTAAATTTCGACATTTCAACACACTTTACACATCAAAAAGATATTTATACCTCAATAATTAGACAATAAAACCATAAAATCTAAAAACCTCTAGAATTGGAACACGACCAACCCTAAATACCAAAGGAGAGACCGATAGAAAGCTTCCAATTTGGTTTACCTTTTCTTTCTTTTTTTTCACTTGAAGGATTTTAAAGAAAAATAAGAACAAAAGTATGTGGAATGTCTGTTTTGCCATCAACTTTAACGGAGAGTGGATGAAAATTTGACGGAAGTACCTAAGTGAAGTTTTTTGCAAGTTCAGGTACCTAATTAATCACTTTGAAAGTTTGGGTACTATTTTGTCTGGTCTATAAAAGTTTAGACCTTGCCATATTTATAACCCAAATAGTTTTCTATAGTAATAGACTAGAGTTATGAAGTCGTTGACTAGCTTGAATTCAAACTGACCTAATCTACCACCCTATGGAGCATTGGAGCAAGTCTATGTTTGATTCAAGATGATCTAATTGATATACCACTTCATAATATATCGTAAACGACCCCGTTTAAGCTAATATCAGAGTAAATTAGTAAAACATGTCGGTATGATGGTAAGCAAATCTAAAAAAAAAAAAGGTTCTCCACTATGAAAGTTATTAATTAAGTAATTAGTCTTTGGATATAAACCTAACATTGTCTCTTATTCTGCTCAAGAAATAAGGAGAGAGTACTATTCAGAGTCCAAAAGAAGAAAGGAATTTTTACTAAAATCTATATAAAATATAGACATGTTCCTTTTTATCAGATAAACAACTCAAATGCTACAATTAGTGTTTCGTAAGTCGAACTCACAACCTCCCACTTACGAAGTGAAGACTAAACCCCTCTTTATAGAACTGGAATAATCTACATTGCAAGGTGTCCTAAGGACTATAGGAATCATATATAGAATCTCATATCTCTAAATATCAATCTTCACATTGTGGAGCTTGGATATATCACAGGGAGCAGACGGCCACAAACCAACTAAAGTGAAGCAAAAAAAAAAGTGGCATCTCCTTTAATGAGAGTTATCTTTCATTTCTTTTGATTAATTAAGATATATGTTTATAATAAAATTAAATCAAAACATTCCTTATGTCCAGTATCATTTGGTCTAATGGTATAAGTCTCCAATTTATAAATAGGATATCATGAGTTTTACTCATAATAAACTAGTTATTATATATGAGTTGTTTATTTGATAAAAAAAAAAATCCTTATAACTACGTAAAGGCATAATCAATAGTAATAGCAATTAAACTCAATTCTAAGACAAATCTTATAGCTAAAAGCGAAAACTGCGGAGCCTGGGTTTCTTCGACTTAGGGTTTTCCAGTTTTTTGTAGTGCCGCCGGCCGGCTTCAGTAGGTGTCTCGTCCACCTTGTCTGTGTTTCAACATGAATATTTTGATTTGGAATTGCCAGGGTATTGTGAACAGAAGAACCAGGCATGCTCTCAAGTTGCACATACAAAAACATCGAATAAATCTTGTCTTCCTCAGTGAGACTCACTGTACCAAGGACCAGCATCAGTCCCTTCGCCGTTTTGTTGGTCTGCCTCATATTGCTCACTTCGACCGTGAGGAGCGATCGGGGGGCGTTGCCTTGCTCTGGGATGATTCTATTTAGGTTAGGGTTCAAGATGTAGAAAGGTATTACATTGATGCTTTCGTTAATGCTCCTAACAAGGTGGAATGGAGGTTTACTGGATTTTATGGCCATCCCGAAACCGGCCAGCGTCATCTGTCTTGGGATTTGTTAAGATCGTTGGTCCGGAATCCTGGGGAGCGATGGGTAGTCGCCGGGGATTTCAATGAGATTATGGAGTTGGGTGAGAAGTATGGTGGTAGACTACGTAGTCAGGGTCAGATGCGGGCTTTCCGACAAGTTCTTTCAGATTGTAACCTCAAGGATTTGGGGGATGCTGGAGGTTTGTATACGTGGTGCGATTTGAATACGAAAGAGAGATTAGATAGAGGCACTTGTTCACCGGCTTGGATATCGGAATTTAGTTTTTCTCATGTGATCAATCTTCATCCTAGTAGGTCGGACCACACTCCTCTCCTGTTGGAGGTCCGAAAGGAGCAGTTGAGATTTGAGAAGGTCCGGCGCCAATTTCGTTTTGAAGAGATGTGGTGTGCCCATGAAGGTTTCTCGGCCAAAGTGGAGGAGGCTTGGGGAATCCCATATGGTGGGGAGCCTATGCTTCAGCTGTGCCGTAAGGTTAAAGAATTGGGGACTTATCTTTTGGAATGGGATAGAACTAATTTTCGTAGTAGAAGAGATGAGGTGGATGGGATTAGGGCACAACTGGATGCTCTTCTCCAGAAACCTTTTGACCAAAATGATCATGCCCTCAAGCTGCAACTTTCTCAAAGATTGAATGAGCTAATGTCCATTGATGAGACGTATTGGAGGCAACGGTCTAGAGAGATTTGGCTTAAGGACGGTGATCAGAATTCCCGTTTCTTTCACAAGAAAGCATCACACAGAAGGCAAAAAAACAAAATTAAAGGCCTTTTCGATATCAATGGGGTATGGCAAGTCCAAGGCTGGTACAGATGGGGTTGTGTTTGACTACTTTCAGCATATTTTTAGTTCCCAACCATCGGATTTGGAGGCACAGAACTTGGTTCTTCAGACTATTGAGCCTCGTGTCTTAGCAGACATGAATGCCATCTTATTGGCTCCCTACAGCTTGGAGGAAGTTCGTATAGCGTTATTTCAGATGCACCCTTCGAAAGCGCCGGGACCGGATGGTCTTTCACCTTTCTTCTTTCATAAATACTGGGACTTAGTTGGGCAGGAGGTCAGTAATGCGGTGATTTCAATGTTAACTCATTCTGAAATCCCCCCTGATTTGAACTTTACCTATGTAGCCCTCATTCCAAAGATTAAAAAAGTTGTGAATATGTCCCATCTTCGCCCTATTGCGCTATGCAATGTTATTTATAAAATAGCTTCGAAAGTTATTGCTAACAGACTCAAGAGTTTCTTTTCAGATATTATTTCTCCTCAACAAAGTGCTTTTGTTCCCAATCGGCTTATTTATGATAATACTTTGGTAGCGTCAGAGCTCGCCCATTACATGCACAAGTTTAGACGTGGACATGAAGGTTTTTTGGCTCTCAAATTGGACATCAGTAAAGCATAAGACAGATTAGAGTGGGGTTTCTTACAGAGAATCATGTTGAAATTGGGGTTTGCTGAGGAATGGGTGGACCTAATTATGTCTTGCCTCTCTACGGTGCGTTATTCTTTCCTCATTAATGGGACACCTAAGGGTTATGTGTCACCACAGCGTGGGTTGAAACAAGGAGACCCATTATCCCCCTACTTGTTTCTCTTATGTGCAGAGGGCTTGTCCGCTCTTATTTCTCATGCGGTTTCTAGTGGTCAATGGCAGGGGCTGCGCATTTGTGATGGGGCCCCTACTATCAGTCATCTTTTGTTTGTGGACGATAGTATGCTTTATTCTATTGCTACGCCTCAGGATTGTACCATGATTCGAAATTTGTTAAACATTTATGAACGGGCCTCTAGGCAACATGTGAACTTACAAAAGAGTAATGTTGTCTTCAGTGGGAGTGTTTTACCGCATTTGAGGGATAATATGGCTCAAGTCCTGGGGGTTCGAGTGGTGGAGAAGCATGACAAGTATTTGGGGATCCCGACCCTTATTGGTAGGTCAAAGTCAGATACTTTTGCTTATATTAAAGATAACCTGTCTAAAAAATTGATAGGTTGGAGATCCAAATTGCTCAGCGCTGCAGGTCGAGAAATCTTGATCAAGGTGGTGGCTCAGGCCCTACCACTATATACTATGAATTGCTACCTACTCCCTCAGAATCTCATTCAAGAACTCTATCAGCTTTGTGCACAGTTTTGGTGGGGTAGTACGGAAGATAAGAAAGTTATGCATTGGCGGGCTTGGGATGAACTCTGTAAACCCAAAAGTATGGGAGGTATAGGTTTTCGACATCTCTTTGCTTTTAACTTGGCTATGTTAACTAAGCAAGGGTGGAGGTTAATCCAAAATCCTGTTTCCCTGATCGGTCAACTTTTCAAAGCCCTATTCTCCCCCCACGGTAACTTTTGGGATGCTGAGTTAGGCTCCCAACCATCTTATGCATGTAGAAGTATTTTGCAAGGCCGAGACATACTTAGAGCGGGCATTAAACGACACATTGGGAATGGTTTGTCTACCAATATATGGCGGGATCCGTGGTTGATGGGTGAGGATGGATTTGGGTGCTTACTTCTCAAATCGAGCAACTTTTGTCGCTGATCTTTTCATCTCTCCAGGTGTGTGGAACATTACTCTTTTATCTGAATTATTTCCTGCTCATATTGTCCAGAACATCCTCACTCTCCCTCTTAGTCCTCGAGTTCATGAGGATAGATGGATTTGGGGTGCAGATAAAAAAGGTCAGTTCACGGTAAAGTCGGCCTACCATGTAGCTAGGAATAGGATCCTTGAAGATGCTTCATCTACACCTAACCCAAGTGCTACTCTTTGACGTCAACTGTGGAAAGCTCCAATTCCAAGCAGTGTGCAGATATGTGCTTGGAAAGCAGCCTCTAACATTCTTCCTACCCGGGGTAGGCTTAGTGAACGCGGTATTGATTTAGATACCCAATGCCCACTTTGTGACGAAGAAGTTGAGACTCCTCTCCATGCGACTCGTGATTGTCCCCATGCTACTAGTTTGATTCATGCTGCCAATATTCCCCTTGTTTCGGCCCCTCAACTGTAGCAGATTGGCTTACGGAGGTATCAGCGTCATATCCTCAGAAATTTGCCTATTCTTTGATGATTTTATGGGCTACTTGGAGGAATAGAAATGCTAAAGTTTGGGAGGGTGATTTTAAGCAGGTCTCAGAGATTGTCCCAATGACTTTGGGTTGGTTAGAAGATTTTAAAGCAGCTCGCATTACTCCCCGGTTGGGGTTGGCAGCTAGACCAGCACCCAAATGGTCGAAACCACCAGCTGGCTTTGTGAAGTTGAATGTTGACGCTGCTTTTGATCAGACTTTGTGTCGTACTGGTTTGGGTGGGGTGTTCCGAGACCATGAAGGGACTTTTCTTCATGGGTTTCGACATTCTGTTACAATTGCTCAATCAACTAGACATGCAGAACTCTTGGCATTGATTCTGGGGGTGCAATTGGCCATTGATATTCATCTTACACCCTTGATTGTGGAGACGGACTGCCTGGACTTGGTGTCAGCATTGTCTTCATCTTCATTGGATGGTTCGGAGCTGGGTTTTTTGTTAGCAGACATGCGTGCTCTGTTACATGAAGCTTTGGAAGCTCGAGTGCTTAAGGTTGCTAGGCAAGCCAATAGTGTGGCCCACATTTTGGCTCAGGAGGCCAAGCATGATGATTTTCAATTAGACTTTTTCTCAAGTATTCCTCCGTCTGTGGAGGCTAGTTTAATCAATGATTGTAATGATGCTCAATCAATGAATTAGTCTTTCATTCCCCTAAAAAAAATAGTAATAGCAATTAGCTTAATCTCATTAGGGACCGCAATGAGGTCAACTAGTAATTTTCAAATGTTGAATCAAATGTTAAATTTAATTCATGATAGTGTGATACAATGTTTTTTAAAGATAAATAATATAGGACAAAATACTGTTTACTCCCTATACTTATAGGGTTTCGACGTTTCAGTCCCTGACGTTTCAATTTCACCTAAAAAGTCCCTGAACTTTCCAATTTCATCTAAAAAGTCACTGCCGTCAATTTTCCGTTAAAAAATCTGTTATCTTGCTGACGTGGCACTATTTCAACAGTAAAATGACTATTTTACCCTTATTGACCCCAAAAAAAAAATTACTCTTTTTTTTTTCTATCTTTTAGTTTGTTCTTTTTTTTTTAACTCTTTTTTCTCTATTTTGTTAATTTGTTCTTTTTATTCCTACTTTTTGTCTCTATTTTTTAATTTCTTCTCTCTTTTTTTTCCTACTCTTTTTTTTTTGCCTACTCTTTTTTTTTTTTTACTCTTTTCTCTTTTTTATTTATTTATTTGTTCTCCTTTTTTTTAACCCTCTTTTCTCTTTTTTTTTCCTACTCTTTTTAAAAAAAAAACTTTTTCCTCTTTTTTGTATTTGTTCTCTCTCTTTTGTTTTTTTTTTTATTTCTTTCTCTTTTCTGTTTACCTCTTCTTCCTCTCCCTCATCTCTGCTCTTCGGCCTTCTTTTCCTCCTCCCTGATCTCAGCTCCAGTTTTCGGCGAGCATCACCACCTCTCCTTATCACCGTTGGCGTGCCCGCCGCTCCAAGCAAGTGCTGACCATTCCACTGTCCATCCATCATCCCCGTCATGCTAGCAAGCATCACCACCTCTCCTAATCACCCCTATCCATACAGCGGTTCCAAACCAAATCGGAGCACACCCAAATCAAATCAATTCACGTGTCACCTCCCTTTCTTCGGTGCCAAAACAGTTCAAACATTTCTCTCTAAAGTTAAGATCAGAAACTGCCAAATAGACCAAACAAGGAAACTCGCAGGAAAACTCAAATATCTTATCCTCTTTGAATCTCTATTGGCTCATCATCTCAGCAAACTAACACCAAAGAAACGTTATTGACGTCGAGAGAAAGCTTCTGATATAGCTCCAACACCACGAAGGGGCCGGAATCTGAAGGGAAGAGAACCCGACCATTCCGGCTTCCAAGCGTGGCCGAAAACATGAGCTGCGATCAAGGAGGAGGAAAATAAGGCCGAAGAGCAGAGAGGAGGAAGAGGAAGAAGAGCTAAATAGAAAATAGAAAGAAATATATATATATATATATATATATATATATAAGGAGAGCGAACAAATAAATAAAAAAAGAGAAAATGGTGTTAAAAAAAAAGAGAGAACAAAAAAAAAAAAAAAAAAAGAGAGTTAAAAAAAGAGTAGGAAAAAAAAGAACAAATTAAAAAAATAGAGAAAAAAGAGTTAAAAAATAAGTAGGAATAAAAAGAACAAATTAAAAAAATAGAGAAAAAGAGTAGGAAAAAAAAAGAGAACAAATTAAAAAATAGAGAAAAAAGAGTTAAAAAAAAGAACAAACTTAAAAAATAGGAAAAAAAAGAGTAATTTTTTTTTTGGGGTCAGTAAGGGTAAAATAATCATTTTACTGTTGAAATAGTGCCACGTCAGCAAGATAACAGACTTTTTAACGGAAAATTGACGGCAGGGACTTTTTAGGTGAAATTGGAAAGTTCAAGGACTTTTTAGGTGAAATTGAAACGTCAGGGACTGAAACGTCGAGACCCTATAAGTATAGGGAGTAAACAGTATTTTGTCCAATAATATATTACAATCAAAGTACAATTTTTTTTTTTTTTTCAGATTAAGGGTATGCCAACGAAATTTTGATAGTATTTACTATATACTATTTCTCAATGCTTATGAACAGCGCCGGCTCGTTTGTGGTGACAAAAGATTCTTTGGTACATGTGTTTTGTTCGCCCCCCCCCCCCCCCCCCCCCCAAGTGAGGTTATGCCAACTAAATTCCACAGCTTCTTTTATAGAGAAGGATTTTGGCGACAAAAGTTTCTTTGGTACAGGTGTGTTTTCTTCAAATTGAGGACATGCCAACGAAATTTCGACAGTACATTATGTTTATAGAGAAGGTTTCTGGCGACAAAAATTTCTTTGGGACAGGTGGTATTGTTTTTTTCAAAGTGAGGATTTGCCAACAAAACTTCAACAATACATTATTTCATATTGAAGGTTCTTAGCGATAAAATTCTTGGATACATGTGTGTGTTTTTTCCAAAGTGAGCAGGATATGCCAACGAAATTTCGCCAGTTACATTATTTTATAAAGAAGGTCTCATCGCACTGTGTTAATTTTCGTCGGTAATTTGATGGGAGGTTTTGATCGGACGGCCAAAATGCCTCCAACTCTCCAATGAGATCCCAAACCGTTCGATTGGAAGAGAAATAGAAACCCACATAAAATATAGAGTAAGAGTTAAGGCCAAAGCTAAGAAAGAAAGACTGTTATTATTTGTGTACGAGCTCCTCCTCTCTGATTTTCGATCTGTGCGTGAAACAGCTATGTTCTTGTTCGATTGGTTCTATGGGGTTCTCGCGTCGCTAGGCTTGTGGCAGAAGGAGGCCAAGATCTTGTTCTTGGGTCTCGATAATGCCGGCAAAACCACCTTGCTTCATATGCTTAAAGACGAGGTCTTTCCTCTCTATTTCAATCCTTTTCATTTGATTTGTAATCTTGGGTTGTTGTTTTTTCACTGTTTGGATGATCTTTTGGTATTTCGATTTTGATTTCAATGTGGGTTCTGTTTGATTGCTGGGAAAGTCCACAATTTTATACATTTTGTGTTTTCCGTTCAACTATAAGCGTAGAATTGATTCAAAGATTTGAGCTTGACCTGAAATATCTTTTTCATGTTATGGAAGCTCTGTCACAGAGAGAATAGGTGGGATCAGTAAAATGTTGAATAGGAATGAATTAGTAGCATTTTGTTTGATTTTCTGATTCTGGGTTTTGCTTGTGATGGGCTATTGCAGAGATTAGTTCAGCACCAACCGACTCAGTATCCGACATCTGAGGAGTTGAGCATTGGGAAAATCAAGTTCAAGGCTTTTGATTTGGGTGGGCATCAGATTGCTCGCAGAGTTTGGAAAGACTACTATGCCAAGGTATTATTGACGATATAATGTAAGATGATATACTCATAAGGCAACTGGTTTTCTGTGTATATGAACTGTTTTGAGCTTGAATTGTGATAGAAAGTCGGTTGTGTCGATTGTTGCATTGTTTGTGCCCATTGGTTCTTGTATTTGGCAACTAGTTATTGCAGAAATTAAGGATTAAAGGTCCCAGAGTCTATTTCAAATTGGAAACGATGCAAATTATTGTATTTCGGTTTTTCTTGTTTAATGTTTTTAATGCGCATGCAGATACAAGATTCTAATTTTGGTTAGCTAGCTAGATGACAATACTCACCAGCCACATTAATTGTTAAGTCTTGGGATCTTTGTGCCTCCATAATCCCAGATAAAAGTTTTTGTTTTTATCTGATTCATGGGAGGCAGATAGAAATAATGGTAGTTCGCTGATAGCAACTTTTGTGTTTAGAAGTATGCTAATAGTAGCTCACCAGACACACATCCTTTGCTTTGGAATTTTCTTTATGTAGATGGAAAAATAGTTAACCATGAGATAAGCTTGTGTTGTCGACTACTGAGTCATGGAACCACTTTGAATCTATATGAAGGAGGACTTTCTTTAGGGAAATTGTACACAGTAGAACTTGGGAGATGTAGTTGTGTATGTTGTATATGTAACCGCCCCTTATAGTGAGGAGATGTAACAGCTGCCGACTGATTATGTGCTTGACTATCTTTTGGAATATCTCATTGAAAAGTTTTTGGATCTGACTGATTGTCTTTGAAAGAATGGTATTGCTGTTCATGAGTCTTTGAGGGTAAATTCCAAGTTTTGCTGTTTTCTCTTACTGAATTCATATTATTTTCTCTTTAGGTTCTGCTCATAAAAAATGCATTTTGTTTTTGTTTATAAAGGTGGATGCAGTTGTTTACCTAGTGGATTCTTATGACAAGGAAAGATTCGCGGAATCAAAAAAGGAGCTGGATGCTCTCCTCTCTGATGAGGCATTGGCCACTGTTCCATTCCTTATTCTGGGAAACAAGATTGACATACCATATGCGGCATCAGAAGAAGAGTTGCGATATCACCTTGGTCTGAACAACTTCACCACAGGCAAGGGTAAAGTAAACTTGGCAGACTCGAACGTGCGCCCTCTTGAAGTATTCATGTGCAGCATTGTTCGCAAAATGGGTTATGGAGATGGATTCAAGTGGGTTTCTCAGTACATCAAATAGGAAGCACTAGAAAGTAAAGACCAGTTGTCTCACCCTTCTTTGTTCTTTCCAGTTGAACCGAACTATTATTGTTGGAGATACTCTGTCCCTTCCTTTTTGTTATCATGAAATGACAAAACATACCCCATCCATGTTATGATGAGCAAAAGCAATTGGCGATTTGTGCTCTGATCACAAGATACATATTCTTTCCAATTTTCTATATCCCTACTCTATTGCGGGTACACTTTAGTGTTTTAGGTGCATCTATGCATCAAATTTTAGGTGTCCTGCAGATTATACTTCTAATGTATTATGTATATCTAAATCAAATAATAATATATAAATAGGCAAATGTTTAAATAAAAAATATAGATTATGAGGAGCTTAAAATATCTGAAATCTATATATTGCTACCCTTAATATATTCTCGAAAAAATAAGAAAGAAATTTCATTAGAAAATGAAGGCAAAGAGTTGCCATTCGATCTCTACTGCTATTCATAACAATTCGAAATGTGGTGATCACCTTATTTTGATCTGGATACCTACCTCTGCACAACACAGACAATGCACCCAGCACCTACTAGGCTACTACCACTCTTCACACTATATTCATGCCTGCCTACACAGGCCGGTGAGTCATGGAAATGGCATTGCTACTTACTCTTATATAAACCTCCTCAATCGATCATCATCTGCACACTGCTCAGTGTTCATCATTTCATCAATTAGTTAGAGTTATCCTTGGTGTCAGTAATGGAAATGGCATTGCTAATTAAGTACAACTGTAGTAGCTCCGCTGCTTATTTCTGTTTTTTTCATCAGGTGCTAGAGCAGCAATCAGTACGATTATCTTCAATTCGTGCAACAATATCCAATAACCTTCTGCTTTAATAATGAAGGTTGTACGTATTCCAGGTGCATCTCTCCCAAGACTATCTCAATCCATGGTGCGATCATCATCTGTGCCCTACTCGATGTTCATCATCATTTCATCAATTCGTTGGAGTTATCCTTAGTGTCAGATATATATGGAAGATCTTATATTGAACCGAGTACCATGGATGAAGAAGACCTTCGGGAGAGATGCAGTTGGATTGCAGTTTTGATTGTTATAGCAGAAGGTTATCGGCCATTGTTGTACAAATTGAAGATAGTCATACTACAGCTTGCCATCAGAAGTTCAGAACTGAAGGAGGTCGTCAAGCAAAAAAATTTATACAAAAAAAATAAAAATAAAAAATCTGTTCGGTATTTCATTGTTGCGCAAGTCCATGCATATTATAAAAATTATGTTGTACGAATACTAATTACGCTCATGGCACAGGTGAATTTCAAATGACAGGTGAAAATTAGATTAATGATTATTTAATCAAAAATAAAAATAAAAATTCAATTGACATCAGAAACGCCAAATTGCGGAATCTTTGCAGTGAACCTTGTTACCGGCCAACCAACTCGAGCTGAAGATATATGGGATGGAATAGGAGGTTCATAAAATGAAATTCTAATATGTAAAATATAGAAAAATAAGGGAAAATCTTAGTTTAACAATTACAGGGTATAGCTTAGTTAGAATATAGTTTGGCTTTCCAACAAGTGATTCCAACAAGTATTCCAAGCTTGCTTAACATAACTTAGCAATTGCATGAGTTGTCTCTAAGGTGTGATGATTCTTGTTGAAAAGGAAATGAGTCCATGTCTATGCATGTCATTCTGAGCAAGCTGAAATTTAATCCAAGAAGTTACCAACATTTCATGTTTCCAACTTCTCCTTAACGTACTTTTCCAATTTTACTCTTTTTTTTTTTTTTTTTTTTTTAATTTGAAGAAAAGATGATCAAAGGATTTCACTATGCTTTCTTCCACAACATGCAATCAGTATAGATTGCCTTTTAAGATCTAGCAAAAGCATTGTTATTTTATAAGATGACACACTTAGTTCTAGATTTTTACACCCAAAATGGTAATGTATGTTCACAGACTAACTACAAAGTTGGTGGCTTACATTACCAACTTCACTCCTTACAAGTCCATTGTCCCCCAACCATTTTCTGCTACAACTAGCTCAAACCACCAACTAATCTCTCTTCCTTTTGGTTTACCAAGTAAAGTGGCAGTGTCTCATGCCTTATTAAAGAGATAAAAACCATCCACTTCTCCTACAATACTACTTTCAAAAATCAGTTTCACATAGCTTCACCATTATAATGACTTTTTTTAATCTCCCTCCAAAACACAAGTTCCTTGGTTTCACTCTTGTTCTCATTGTAGTATTTTGCTGCTTCTCAGGTTAGATTGTATTTCGTGCCGCTCTCTTCCATTTTCTAACTTTTTTCCAGATAGCTTGATAATCATCGTATGATTGTTTGGTAAATATGGCAGGCTATTCAGCAGACAACCCAGGGGAAAGATTTTTCAACGCCTTAACGTGCTTCAGCAATAAGTTTGTGAGTCCAAACTATGTACTCAGTTCCAAAATTTTCTTTCTTAATTTTGGATATTGTGAGTTGATTATGAGATGTAAGCTGTAATCTGCAGATCTATTCTGGTTGTGATAAAGCATATAGATTGAACGAAAGCGGAAACCTTAATGTGCCTCCTAATGCACTTGATCTGTTCTGCCATGGACCCTGTCTGGCTGAGACACAGCAAGTGCTGAAGTGCGTTGATAGCATGTTATCGACCTTCATTTTCAATAATAAGGCTACACTACCAGATATAAGAGGTGCCCTCCATGACGGCTGCAGCTATACCAGCCAAAGAGGTAATCTACATAATAAGATAACAGGTGTAAGATAAATTCTCCACTGCCGGATAGCCTGACATGTTATATCGCCAATTTGTTGGACCATTGATTATTTGAAAACTTTAAGTTCCATATTAAGTAGCAACATAACATGTCACATATCTAGCCAGAAAACATTAGCGAATATAGAAACTATAGCTCTTATATAGTTATATATATGATTTTCATCGATCGTGTAGGGAACTTCAATGGTTTTGGACCTTTCGGTGAGTATATACAAGGTGAAAATGCTGCAGGGAAGCTACCAAATTTAGTTAGCTTCCTCTTCACAATCTTATGTATTACAGGCTGTTGTCTCTTCTTCATCTTATGGTGACTGACTATCAACTGCCATATTATGATATTTCAAGTTGAAACCATACAATACATTATACAAACATTATATATGTAAAGATATATATACACACACACACAGTCCGTCTCAGAAACAGACGTCCGTTCTTTAGCTAAGAAACTTTTCGATCACATTTTCACATCTTAACCATTCAGTTTCTAGGTCCTAATGTATACATCACTTCTGCAAAATTTCAGCCAATTTGATTATCGTTAAGGCATCCAAAACTGCAATTTACCATTATAAACACGAATGGTTCCGGTTCAATAGATTCGGTCTGTTCGTGTAAATTGCAGTTTTGGATGCCTTAAGATCATCAAATTGGCTGAAAATTTGCAGAAGTGATCTATACATTAGGACCTAAAAACTGAACAGTTAAGATGTGAATGTGTGATCGAAAAGTGGAAAAGAAAAAAAAAAAGGAAATCCGTTCCTAATCTTAGAAACAGACCTCCGTTCCTGAGCAAAGTTACACACACACACACCAGTTTAATCTATGTGGCTTTCATGGCTTTACATGAAATCTCTGAGGATCATTTTACTCCAATTGGATTTCAATGGTAAAATTGTAAACAATTTCTGGCCTACAAAGCAGCCATAATTCAATCATTTGGTTTAAGGAAAATCAAATCTTATCCAAGGATGCAGATCCAATTGTCTTAAGTTTTTACCTATTAACCAAATTATTAGAGAAATTTTTGAAAGAGTTGCTTAAGATAGAATCACAAAAATGATATAATTTAAGTTAAGAAGCTCACATAAATATCGAGATTATGATCAGAAATGAATTAAGGAAAATGGAAAGACAGAATTAAAAAATATTGTTTTAGTGTTAATGAGGAGGAGGAATTTCTGTTAGTGGACTGAGGATTTTTTGTGATTTGCATTTCAATTCTTTCCAATTCCAACAAACTTTACATGGAATATCAATTGTCTTTGATAACTTCTCGTCTTATGGTGGCTAACTATCAACTGCCATATTATGATATTTCAAGATGAAACCATACAATACATTATATATGTAAAGATACATAGATAGATATATATATATATATATATATATATATATTAGACACACACAGATACATACATCACTTTTGCAAAATTTCAACCAATTTGATGATTGTTAAGGCATCCAAAACTGCAATTTACCATCATAAATACGAACGGTTCCGGTTCGACAGATTCAGTTCGTTCGTGTAAATTGCAGTTTTGGATGCCTTAAGATCATCAAATTGGCTGAAAATTTGCATAAGTGATCTATACATTAGGACCTAAAAACTGAACGGTTAAGATGTGAATGTGTGATCGAAAAGTGGAAAAAAAATGGAAATCCGTTCCTAAGCTTAGGAACGGACCTCTGTTCCTGAGCAAAGTTATACACACACACACACACACCAGTTTAATCTATGTGTATGGCTTTCATGGCTTTACATGAAATCTCTGAGGATCATTTTACTCCAATTGAATTTTAACAGTAAAATTGTAAGCAATTTCTGGTCTACAAAGCAGCCATAATTCAATCATTTGGTTTAAGGAAAATCAAATCTTATCCAAGGATGCAGATCCAATTGTCTGAAGTTTTTATCTATTAACCAAATTATTAGAGAAATTTTTGAAAGAGTTGCTTAAGATAAAATCACAAAAATGATATAATTTAAGGTAAGAAGCTCACATAAATATCATCGAGATTATGATCAGAAATGAATTAAGGAAAATGAAAGACATAATTAGAAAATATTGTTTGTGTTAATAAGGAGGATTTTTTGTGATTTGCATTTCAATTCTTTCCAATTCCAACAAACTTTGCATGGAATATCAATTGCCTTTAATAATTTATCGTTTGACAAGCAACAGACTCTCCCAAAATTTTGAATCTTGTGATTTTTTAATCAATGACAAATATACAGGGATTCCCCTTCAATCTCATTCATACAATATAGCTGAAGTTTAGGGTATGATAGAAATGAGTAATGATTCTACATTTAACTGGAGTTTAGGCTTAGGTTTAGGGCGCTGTCAAATTAAACATAACCACAATATATATGATATCCAAGAACCTGATCACTGTGGAGTTGTACTACCATGTCTTGCTTAATCCCAAAATCAGATGATAATAAGCTTCCCACATCTTCTAAGAAGGGTTGGAAGCACTTGAGACGTATATTCAAATCCTTCAAGAACAGTGATGACTACTACAACCATTATTATCAATACCATGTTCACTATGATGACTACAAGAAGCAGCAGCGCCGCGGCAGCGGGGCAACCAAATCATCAACAGTTGAAGCACCAATGGTGCATCACCAGGCTGTTGCTGCACGAGCTCTTACCAGTTCCAGAGAAAGAGCTCATGTTCATTGTCGTAGCAAAAATGAACCTCGGGATCGAAATGCCTTGGGAGATAATGTCGAAAATGGGGAGGGTGTTGATGCTGATTGTGAGAATTTCATAGAGTGGTTCCGCGACGGGTGGAAGCTTGAGAGACAAATTTCTGCTGAAGAGTTTCGGGACATGCTGGATAGAAGTGCTTAGGGTTTTGGGAAATACATACAAGTATAGGGTTTAGAAATTGTATAACTAGCACCTGTTGAAGAGTTGGCTGATCTACCACTCTGTGCTGCTTTACAATTTCAGAACCCGTCTCTGCATTTCCCTAGATCGTTTATTTTGTTCGACTTGTAGTCCATTTTACTTTGATCGATAAGTTCTGTGTGATTTTTGCCAGACACAAGAACTTCTTTCAGAGTGTGCAAGTTTTTATGGTGAAATAATACTTCTAAACAATAGATCTTTCGTTCTTTGGTTAATGTTATTCGACTCTACATTGTTTATAGAAGTTTGAAAGCTTCAAATGCCCTAAACCCTGAATCTAGAACTTCTTAATCAGACTAATGATTTCAAATTTGCAGACTTAGAATTTGCAAATCTCTGCAAATTTGATCAGAACATTTAAAATTATATTATAGTTACCGACGCAGTAGACATTGAAGAACTTCCGGGAAATTAGACTACAGATGAGGCTTTGATGACTGCAGGTACACTTAAAAACTGTTTTCTTTCTGTTTATGACTTTGCAATGGTTGCTCATGAGTGTGATATTACTCAGGTTCAATTTGTCAGTCATCGATAAAACAATGTAAGAAGACCATAATTCTAAGATCCAATCCATCGTCAAAATGAATGAGAACCCGATGCAGCATGAGTAACTCCCTTTTCCATAAAACCACTATCAGTAAAGTATGCAAGATTTTGAAGTTCATGAAATTACAATTTGTACAAATCTCAAAACCTAAATCAAGTGGTTGATGCAGTAAAATTGACCAATAAAGACAACAGTGTCAGTAGAGGCATGAAGATTGATTTGGCATGAAGAGATCACTTCTTGGATGAACCGAATCCACCAAATCCCATCATTGCTGCAACGTCAGGGTCAACTTCAATTTCCTCATCGTCTACCTTCTCTTTCTGAACCCAGGAAAGAAGATTCAAGAGAATCATTATAGAAACTAAAAAAAAAACGGTAGCACGATATTGATTTTTCAACTCGGGCCAAACAAAGATTAAAAAGTACAAGAATCAATTCTACCAACCTTCTTCTCTTTCTTCTTTTCTCGACGTTGTCGCTTCCTTTCCTCTTCTTCTTGCTGCTGCTTCAAGATCCGTTCATCAAGATCTGAGAGGGAAAAGGATTAATCGGATTTTTTACCACTCACCCAAATCTTAAACATGCAATAATTGGTCTAAGTCTCAACTTAAGTCTAAAAGGATTCATTTGCTTCTCAGTGCTTCAATGTCTTACCTTGCTCAGTGAAGGGCAGATCAGTTTTCCGCTTCTTGAGCTTTTCAAATCGACTCTGGACCTGTACACCATTAAATGAACTCACAGTTTAAAATACAAAGTATTTACAAAGATGCAAATATGTCCTTTAACTAATTAACAGACGAGAGAACTAATATGATTTCTACAAGTTCTGTGATTATCTTCTTACATCTCCAGAAAGTCGCATGTATGTTCTAATTTTTCTTTGGTCTGAAGGAATGCCCTACATTTGGATTTCTGTGTATCTATTTCCAATCTTTGGGTAATCAAGATGCGCCATTCTCAATAGATAAATGATTCTTAAACTAACCTGTTCAAGAGATGCCCGCTCTACCCGCATAGACATACCCAAAGCTCTTTGATCTACAACAATGAAAGTAATTATTAAAGAGCAACCACAAATAGATACAAAGGACAATAGAAACATTTTTAAATGAGCATTTATATGGAGATTACATACGTTTTTTGCCATTGATATGATCCAAGTAGTTTGCAGAATCTTTTACAACGCACTCACAAACTGAACAAAAGTATCCAGCCTGCAAAGAACTCAATCAATCAAAGAGACAGAGGAAACAAAATGTTGCAGCACCAAGGCTAGAAAATGACCCGGCTCAGATTCACTAGAAGATACCCAAGAAAATATACAAAGTCTTTGGTGAGCAAAATTAAATTCAGGTTAACTGCAATATGATTGCTGGCCTCTCCAATCAAATATTACAAAGATTGTTTCAAAACTCTTGATATGTTTCAATTTCAATCTGACTACCAATTTGTGCAGTCAACCTAAGTTGTGGTCCCCCAAATAGTTGGTAGTATTGGCCATTGCATCAAAGCAAGACAAAATGTCGGAAATGTGTAAGAAAATTTAGTCACAGAGAGAGAGAGAGAGAGAGCACTACTACATCCCAGTTGAGTTCTTGGGTTAGGTCTAATAACAACCAATAATCTAACTACCTGAAGTATAGCTTAGTAATGCTTCCGGAAGTATTATATGATTCATTTATCAAAAATAAAGCCTTTGACATGTAAAATCATGCTCATCTTTTTAACACAGAAGGTGAAAGATCTTCATCATATAATGATTTATTGGATTACATGAAAATTAAAAAACTATTCAGCTGTCTGAATCAAGAAAGAGAAGAACCACAAGTATGAACACCGTAAACTATAAAAACAAGAAGAATGCAAATCATATTATTGCAAAGAACTATGCAAACATGGCAAGATTTTACCTGCTGGCTTAAAGGTGCTATTGGAGTAACAACCTGCAAAACACAATTCAGTGAAAATGAAAAATCAAACACTGACACTGAAAAAAAAAATCAAAATATTTATTTTATCAAAGCTGTAAGCAACATAATATCCAAATAAAGAAGCTATACAAACTACTGAATATATGGATCATTTGGGATTGTTTCTGATACTACTAAACCAAGTAGAGGGGACAGAGAAAGTATTTCTGTTCTCCTTACTCTTCATATAATATTTTGCACTCTACTTCATTAATCAGATTTTTCTGGGCACAGCATCCTAAACTCTAGAATCTTGAACTTGATAGGCCAATAGCTAGACAGTATCCATAACATGACCTGGGTATATCCACTGCATCCACCTCTTCTAGTATCATTATATTACAAAAGATAGCAAAGTGAAAACAACTGAAACAATATCTTTTATACATATCCTGGTACAGAATCTTTCGAATCCTGATATATGCCAACTTCTTTAAATAACATTAAAAGTTGTTCGGGATACCAGAACAACCAGCTCCAAACAATACCATTTAGGAAAAACAACGCTCATCTATCATCCACAAGGAACTCAAATGTTTCAGCTAAGTGCTAAAATGAACACATCTACTATCTCAATTCACCAGGACATTTAAATTCATTCATGATAGCTAGTCAATCCATGACGGTACATGTGACAAAATAATTAGCCGCAACTGAGCTATCCAAGTCCAAACTGGGCAATAAATTTGGTTACCTGTGTTTTCCCCAAGCGAGATTCAAGGTCTACTTCATAATCCCTGTGCTTCAATGGCTTCCTCTGCACCGGAGGACCTTTCGCTGCACACGAAAATCAAATACACAAACCAATTTCAGTCTCCACCAAACAAAACCAAATTGACCAACACAAAGAGGCACCAAAAGAAAAGACTCAGCAAACTCACATTTCGACTTACGAGCTCCCTCCTCTTCCTGAAACCACAATGCAAAACCCCAAAATTAAACAAAGAAAGCATATCACTTCACTAACATCTCAATCAATGCCATAAACAAAATAGCACTAGGGTTTGGAAAGTAGAAACCTTTCTTTCACGCTCGCGGGCTTTCTCAGCATACTCTTCAAGATCGAATTTCCTTCTATGAGTATTATCTACTCCAACAGCCTACACCCAAAAAATAAAAAATTAATCAAAACCCTAAAAATCAATACTTTACCCTAACTGCGCCAATTGATTGATTCTCAGTGAAAAAAAAAAAAAAAAAAAGTGAAGGTTAATTGGATGTTGAACTTACCCCATTGCTAGCCATGGCTGCGCAATTCAATCTATGAGCTCAATTGGGGTTCCGTCCCTCAAGGATGTGATTGAAATTTCGGAGAGACAGAGATTTAGAGCTAAGGGCTACTTTACCAGAGAATCGAATTTATGAAAATAGGACGAAAGATGATGGTTATGGTCGGCTATTAAAAGTAGTTTTAGGAGGGTTTAGTTAGATGTTTTCCCGAGACAAGTAACAAGACTGGGTGTTTGGTCTAGTGGTATGATTCTCGCTTCGGGTGCGAGAGGTCGCGAGTTCGATTCTCGCAACACCCCTTGGTTTGGCCATTTTGATTACCCGCGTCTTTTTTGTTGTTTTTTAAATTTTATTTATTTGGTCCAAATTAGACAAACAAGATGTGTAACGTGGTCTTTTGACTATTACGTGTTTTTGGCAAGAAGATGGCACCTGATTGGTTCACCTGCCAGAGGGTTGCTTTTGATTGGTCAACTGTGCATAATTCTTTTTCATTTTTGGAAATGAAGTTGCTCACCTCCCCAATCAACTTTTGCCACGTGTTTCATAGAAAGACTATTCTTCAACCTTCATCAGTAATTAACCTTGGAAACATCGTAAAGTACATGGCAAAAATTTACTGGGGCATTGACATATAATGGAGTAAATCTGTTCTCTTCTTTTCAGTTTTCATCGTCATATAAATCTAATTGTTGTGATTCTGTTTGTCTGAATCACCATGCCATTTCACGTAGTAACTGAATATCATTAGGGCAATCATACACTCATGGATAACAACATAAATGGATAGATGACAGAATAACATCAAGTATATTTATTGGTTATTAAAAATAAAATTATATATAAATATCAACAGTTAAGATCTGCTAAATCTACTGATTCACTTGCACTGTTGGTACATAAAATAATTTTTCTCCATTTGTTATCAAATTATCACGATTCTATTAGTTTGAATCACAACATTTCATTAGTTCAAATAATAACATAAGATCACGGCATTGACGAGACAAATCTTAAATTTACCGTGGGTGTAAATAATTTCACAATGAACATTTGGTGGAGTACCTTTCACTATACGTAAAAAAAAGTTAACTTTCTTTTTCATTTTACGCAATAATATAGATTATTATTATTTTTAAAAGAAAAAGCAAAATTGGAGTCTTACGTAGAGGAATATAAAAATAGAGCAGGGAGAGCACCAGGAGTCCTCAGAAAAAAGCAGGAATAATCAGAACGATGAGCTCAAAGACTCTATTCGCTATCGGAGCCCTAGCAGCTCTGCTGTTTGTGTCATCGGTTTTCGCAGACGACGTCGTCGTGCTGACGGAGGACAACTTCGAGAAGGAGGTCGGTCAAGATCGTCCTGCTCTCGTCGAGTTCTACGCTCCCTGGTAATCTCTCACTCATCTCGATTTTCGATTCTAAATCATCAAATTTAGCTGCTCTACTTATACAACGATCAGGTCTGTATATTATTGATCCAGACGAATCTAAATCAGTTAGGAGATTACTTAGTTTAGCCAAGTGTAAGAATCGAAATTTTTTTTGAATTTTGTAGTTTGATTTTCTCGAATGATGAGTGGAAATTAGATGCGTGTGAATGATATCAGCTATGGTTAATCTGAGCTTGTTCGATTGGAGATCTGTGAAGAGCCGATTTGGAATTGTAGATCTAGCAATGATTGTAGTGTTCGATTTCTTAATCTTGTGGAAATTGAAATGATGCTGTTATATATGCGGATTAGATTTCAAGTTGTTACCTATGAGGCTTTAACTTGCATCATTTCGTTCCGATGCGTTTTGTTTTGTGCAACAACTTTGATTGTTTATGCTATTGTTGCGTATTTTGTATTGCAGGTGTGGACATTGTAAGAAGCTTGCCCCAGAGTATGAGAAGCTTGGCGCAAGTTTCAAGAAAGCAAAGTCTGTTTTGATCGCAAAGGTAACTTGTTTGAGTGTAATAATTTGGGCACTTAATGTCCTGTTAAATTGTGTCTTGACGGATTCATCTTTTGATCTAGACTTGATTTTGAGCTGCCTTGTGAGTTTCTGTTAGAGAAAATCACTCTCCTACAAGCAGTGCCATAATCTCATGTGTACCAAACTTGTGCGTCCTGAGCCGCCCAGTTTGAAGGGGGGTGTTAGAGAAAATCACTCTCCTACATTGATTTCCTCTCCACAATCAAATCTGATTGTGTAACCTCCACAATCAAAACTGATTGTGTAACCTCTCCACAATCAAAACTGATTGTGTAACTGTAGATTAGTTTTGAATATTTGTATTTATAGCATTGAATTATGTTGGTAACAGTAGAGCAGATCTTAGCTATATAATGGTACAATTGTAAACATACAAATCAATGAAAATCATATTTAACAGTTTCAATCATTGATACCTAACTGATTGAAATGTTCTTTTACTTCATTTTATGATTCTCAATAGGTGGACTGTGATGAGCACAAGAGTGTTTGTGGCAAGTTTGGAGTTTCTGGTTACCCCACAATTCAATGGTTCCCAAAAGGGTCCCTAGAACCCAAAAAGTGAGTGTCTTTCCCTAGCTTAGTTCAAAGGTTTCTATTGGATAGTTTTGCCAACCGATTCTGAATTGATGCTCATATTATATGTTTCACCATCCTTGTATATCTTGATAGTGCTGTGGTAGACACTTTCTGATTGAGTTATACATGTATTAGGTATGAAGGTGCCCGTACTTCAGAAGCTCTTGTTGAGTATGTGAATAAGGAAGCAGGTATTAGTTTCACCTTGTATTGCTCTTCTCTTCAATAGACTAAATAAGCTTGTCGATATTCTGTGGACGAGGTTTTAATTAATTTTTCTTTTTCATTATATCTTGCAAAGGATATTTTGATAAAAATAAAAAATAAAAATTTCAAAGGATAATGGTCCATATTCCTTAAATTATTCTTGATTTTTCAACTTCATGTTTGCAAACAGGGACCAATGTGAAGATAGCTGCAATCCCATCCAGTGTTGTGGTGCTTACACAGGATAATTTTGATGATGTTGTCCTGGACAAAACAAAAGATGTACTGGTGGAGTTCTATGCACCATGGTAAGATCATATCTTAGAATTTCCCTTGGCGATGATGGTATCTTGGTGGAATTTAATTGGTAGTTTGCATCTTTAAAACAAATTTTCACCTTCTGCCCCTCTTATCTTTTTGTGGCAGGTGCGGACATTGCAAATCGCTTGCTCCTGTAAGTTTATTTCGCTACGCAATGTTTTTGTTGTTGCACCTCAATCCAGTGCGGGAACAAAAGCTGACCTGATTATCTTCTGTGTTCTACCAGACTTATGAGAAGGTTGCAGCAGCATTTAAGTTCGATGGAGATGTAGTGATTGCTAATGTTGATGCTGACAAATACAAGGATATAGCTGAGAAGTGAGTTTATTGTATTTTGGGTACATTTTTACGGCTTTTACATGGACAAAATATGATGGGGGAATTATGTTGGAAAGAAAAATGAGGGTTAAATACATGGCCTGATGCAAAGTCCTGTGCAGGTATGGAGTGAGTGGATATCCTACATTGAAATTTTTCCCAAGGGGCAACAAGGATGGTGAAGAGTATGGTGGGGGCAGAGATTTAGAAGATTTTGTAAATTTCATCAATGAGAAATGTGGGACTAGCAGAGATGCGAAAGGGCAACTTACTTCCAAAGTTAGTAACATTTTAAATTGATTAACATACCTGATCAGAATAATGTCATTTCCTTATCAATTATATTCTCTTATGTAGGCGGGAATAGTCGCACATTTGGACGAATTAGTGAAGGAGTTCGTGAAAGCTGGCAGTGAGGAGAAGAAGGCCATCGTTTCCAAGATCGAAGAGGAAGTTGGAAAGCTCGAGGGTTCTGCTGCAAGGTCAGCACAATCTCTCCCTATTTTGATAAAGTTTCTTTTTGCACATTACTTCAATGAATAAGCAATTAGAATATTTTAGGGATACCAGCCAGTGAATCTTTTGATGGCTATCTTAGATATATTCTAAGCCCATCATATCCAAATGTTCACAGTTGATTTTCTGATCACATGTCAACTTATCTTTATGTTTAAATTTCAGATATGGTAAGATCTACGTGAATGCTGCCAAGAAGTCTTTGGCAAAAGGTGGTGACTACGCTAAGAATGAAATTCAGCGGCTTGAACGCATTCTCGAAAAGGTCTGATCCTTACCTTGGATATTAGACTTAATTGCATTTGTTATGTCTTATGATCAATATCATTGTTGTTACTGATTTGAATGACATGCAAGGGTTACTGTTTTGAATGACATGCAAGGGTTACTGATTTGAACTTGCTTCACCCTTCTTTTTCTGTTGGTACAGTCTGTCAACCCGACAAAGGCTGATGAGTTCACTCTCAAGAAGAACGTTCTATACACCTTCTCTTCATCTTCATGAAGAGGCACTTCCTCACTTCCAGGGAAAGGCTATGTAGTAAACCTTGGTTTGGGGGAAGTCATCTCCCAACTTCTGATCGTCTTCGAAAGGATAGTGTTTCCGGTGTACTCTCGTTGCACATCTTTTGACTAAACATTTTTGCGCTTCGAGTTTATTATTCGTAGAAGAGATCGAATAGCCAGATATGTTAACAATAATTTAGTGTTTTTGCATCATCAATATCTTATGAACTGAGGACTGCAATAGCTTGTTTCTTCTTGAATGTTATGTCTTCAATCAGACTACCCTGTACCGTTAGGTCTAGGATGATCACATGATCAGACGGTACTTAACTATATGTCGCAACAAGCATTGAACTAGAGCTTTGACATAACCCCAAGTTCCTAAACTACTACTTGCTGGTTCTTGAGTACTAGTGTAGAGAATAGGATTCCCTGAACCGTTTCGAACAGTAGTGACCACTCGACATCCCAGTCAGAAAACGTGGCTGGCACCACTTTTTCTTCTGTATCGACTGTGGCCTGTATCGACGTTCATGTGAGTCATTATTTAAAAGGGGAAACAAACAAAAAGTGATACCCCATTGAGACCTTCATGTAACAGGAGGTATGAAGTATAAGAGGTAACCCAACACCTTTCTTTCGAGACTTGCCTGGCTGGTCAGAAGATTTATCTTCCCATTGGTGTTTGCTTTTTTATTTCAGAAGCGTGGGGTAACCAATGAACCATTCCAGCAATGTGGTGATGACAATCAGACAACGAGACCAGAAATATAATGCTTCCGCGAAGTTCTATCACTCTATGGAACATTAATGTTAAAGTACACATATTTTGACACATCACATCAGTAGAATAGTCACAAATTAATCCAATGGAATTAGTTTACCTCTAAATCAAACTGCTTTACTTAATATATCGGTATATTGATATACTACACACAAACTCGAGTGCTATGAAATATTGAGACTTTGAAGTCGGGAGCATACTGTATTAGTCACTGTTTACTAATCGGTGAAGTTACTTGATAATTCGATCAATACTTGCATTGTATAACCGGTTGACAATAAGATTCTGCAAGAGAGAGGTGAGCATTGATTCTCTATACCATTATCGACCCTTTCGAAGTTACCACCTGAATATAACTTTCGGCACTCTATGATATTCCAGAAATATCATATACTACAGACTTTTCATTGAAAAAAACTACTTTTTCAGTGGATCCAAACGATAGAAAGTCTAGAATATGCCATATATACCAAAGATTCAAAGCTATAAAAGCAAGAACATCCATGGGATATGATTTATGATGAATGTGGGGAATGGGACCATTTGTGGTAACAAGAAGCCCGAGTTATGAAAGAAATGCAATGGGACTGAAGATTGAACTATTTGTGAGACTGGATTTTGTGTTTCAAAACGGAACAGTTGCTTTCTGTACAGCCCTATACTTTTTATGCCAGCATAATCCATTGTGGGAATACATAATTAAAATCTGGATAATGAACCCATGAGCAATAATGAACCTGGGGACCATGATGGGATTTTTGCTGCTGTTTTCCCCAGGCTGAAAAATTATATGTCCCCAGCATAGTAATGGACTTGGGTCCTCAAATCAGATCTCAGAGTTATCAACTCTCAAGAGTTTCCATCATAGTCGCCTATTCAGCTTATTATTTCCGAAGACTTTGAGCATCCAATAAAATCGAATTTGAAGTATTCAACTATTCAACTCACAATAGATTTTACATCCAAACAATATATTCTCGATATAGGTGAATTGTAACGTTGACGTGAGGAGTGGACGAATTGTTTCGGTAACTTGGGACTTGACTCGTATGTAACCCAATTTTGATCAAAAGTTCAAAAAACCGAATTTGTGCTAGACTTTCATGTTATCAACCAAACGTTATTTTCTCAATCTGGATTCTGGTATACTACGCTAACAATTTCAATATCTTGAATTATTTTCCAATTCATGGGTCACTTGGAGAAATTTATATTAATTAAGTTCCCCAAAGAAGCATCCAAAAAGAGATATATTAATTATTCTGACTAGGAAAAGATGCATCAAACATAGTTCACGAGAATGTCTCATAATCTCAAACTCCTCCTTTATGTCTATGTGAAGGAAGCACCATGTCCCTCTTTGTAAATTAAGATTTCACTTGCACTTTAGTAAAGTCCGTATCTCGAATTAGATCTTACCTAGTTCGTAGGTGGTAAATGTTTACAAGAAAAAAAGCAGAAATGATGCTACTTGTACTAGACAAGTTTGCTTTTTAGAGTCCCCAAACAAGCAACACCATCCAAAAAGCAAGTTGGGTCACCTCAAAAACCCAACTACCATCTAATGCAAATATGAAATATCCCAACACTACATGTTCTTAATCGCCATCATTCATTTTCTAGATGTCTATTTACTTAATGATGCAATTAAGCCCCATAGCAAGAACCAAAATACTCACTAGTCATTATCCTCAATTTGGTTTAAGCTTCGAAAATTCTATAATCCTATTTAGTAATGAAACTCCGGAATCGAGAGTTATTGATTAGTCACTTTTTTAGCCTCCAAAGTAATGAAACTCCGAAATCGTGAGCCGCTGATTAGTCATTGTTAGAGCCTTCGAAATAATGCAACCCCGGAATTAAGAGCCATTAGATCAGTCGCTGTTTGTGTTTGAGGTGTGTCCTCTACTGTGATCTAATCTTACAATGGCCCAACTCCAGAGATTAAGCAGAAGGTTGAAGTTTTAACTTATGCTTAAAGTTTTAACAGAAAAAACCTTGGTAGTACAATACCCTCTGTACCATATCTAGTTATCATCTAGCTGACCACATCTTTTGACAAAAGCTCTCCCTTAACATGAGATATAGGGTAAGCAATATCAACTAGATCATGTGGTAGATCATCAGACTGATGATTCAGGTTCAGATTCAGATTCAGACTCAGTAAAAGTATCCAGAACAAAAGTAATAGATAGATATATATAATCATCATATATAGATTTAATTGATACCAACATCATAACCAGAGTGACAGTGCTACAGAATAATTTACAGTGAGCTAGGGCTAAGCATCATCTTACACATAGTTGCTGGGAATAAAAGAATTATCCCACAATTTCATCATACCCCCACAGACTACTACTGCAGATCTTCTCTTTTAGACAAAAAAAAGAGATCTTTAAGAGCTACCCACCAAGAGGATCACATAAACAATCCTCAACAAAAGAGTAAAAACCAAAAAGAAGATTAAAAAAAAAAAATCTATACACTTCCTTCCACAACATAGGCTTTTTAACTTTAAACCGACTAGTTTTTTTTTTTTTACCTGGAAGAGACTGGGTTTAGTGCTCTAGCAAACCCAGTACTCATGGCAGCTCCATACCCCTTTGAGCTAAAACCCAAGCATCCAAGCAATCCTTGCCTGTAGGGCAAGTAAGTCTTCTTCCTCATTTCCTCCGCCTGAGCTCTATTAGCAGTGTAATGCAGCTCGTGAAGCGACGGAGCCATCCGCCGCTTCCCGACTCCGTTGGCTGGTTTCCCGGCCACCGGCTTCTTCCCCGGAGCAGACCCACTTGCCCCCTTGGCTTTCTGGGTCACCGGCTCCGTCCCCAAATTTAAAGACTCCTTTTGACTCCCTCCCTTCATGGGTTTCTTCTCCTTACCACTACTCGAGAATGAGATTGTGGCCCAGAATTTGTTGTTACTCCTCCCTTCACTTTTACTCCTGTGGAGAAAATCTTTCAGAAAGACCCATCTTTTCGAGTTTCTTCCAGCTGAGGATGATCTTGAAGACGAAGCCGAAACCGACGGAGTAGTCTCCAAGCTCCCAACTTCTTCCTCCTCCTCCTCCTCACCATTCTCCGGCTTCTTCTTCTTCCCCAAATCACCCTCCTTCAGATCTTCCGCAAAGCAACAGTCATTATTACTGATTTCATTTTCGCCGTAAATCTCGCAATCAAAGGGCAGGTTTCTCATGGGAGACATGGATCTCGTTCTCCGCCGCAGAGACTTGTCCCTCATCCTCAGATCTCTGCCTCTCAGCGGCCCGAACTCGAATAGATCATCTCCATCTTCCTCGTTGACAGATTGCAACGGCGCCTGGGGCTTTTCCAGGTGGGTGGAGAGCTTCATGGGCCGGATCTTTCCATTCAAGAACAGCTCATCCGCCGAGCTCATCGGCCCGGTCGCAGTAGATCCATTCGACCCGAACCGAGCTGAGAACTCGAACTCCGACGCCGCCGTGTCAAACGAAGAAGAGTTGGGTGAGTTGAGTGAATTTGAAGAGAGGACAAAGTGCATTGGGCTCGCCGGTGCACTGTAGAAGAAACCGCTGATGGGTCCGCGGCCGGGGCTGGAGGGAGCGCTGACGTAAGGGGTGGAGCAGTTGCTGTCAATGTCTTCATAGAAGAAATGGGGGTCGTGGGTTTTGTGGGTTTCGCCATTGCTAGGGTTTGGAAGGTCGAGGTTTGGTTCAGGGGTTGAGCTATGGCCATTGTTGGAGGTTGGTTTGAGCTCCATTATTTTCAAGAGTTTGTTGAGAGAGCAGACAGAGAAGCTCAGAGAGTCGGAAAATATAGTATGGAGACTGGGGTGGTGGGATTGGCCCCTAGAGTTGGTGTTTATTACGTTGATGCCATGGGTCTTCTTAACGTCCGTACTAGAGGTCTAATCTTTTTTTAGTTTATAATTATTTGGGGTTAATTAACTTAACAACCACATCAGTCATAAATTAATTGAAAAAAATGGAATGAAAATGAAATGCATGATTTAGAGTGAGACAGTGGGTGTGAGCTTTTTGGAAAATTCCTAAACTCAAGTAGAAGTCAATATTTTGACACCAAATTGTGAAAACACTTGTGAGGCATTGTGGACCACTAAACCATCTGGTTTTGCTAATAATTGGAACTTGATTAAGAGAATCATAGTTGTCATTAATTTTCTCTTCTTCTTTTTTGTTCTTGAGAAAAACTCTTACGTACAAGTGAAAAGCCGAATCAGATATCATATCCAACAGTCATGTGATTAGTTATATATGAAAAGAAGATAAAACACTTAAATTACACTTGAGAATGTACGTGTCGCTTTGTTACTCGAAAATCAGATTCGTCAACGAATATAGGGACAATTGTTAAATGTAAGATTCTCTCTGCCTGTTGTAACGTTTTCTTATTCTAATGCTCATTCAATACAAGATTCTGCGTCTTGTCTTGTCTCTGTTCTAGATTTGTAACGCAATAACATTCCATCATGACACGAGACCTGAGTCTCTGTTCTTATTCTCTTCATAATCGCCTATGAATCTTACACCCTTAAAAAACTTGAGTCGAATATTACAGGTGGAGGAATTACTTATTTCTGAATAAGGTCATTCTTTGAAATCAAAAACTTAGACGAATAAATACATCTTTGTCAATGAGGTTCAAGTGATATTCTTGTAAACTAAAAAATTATAAAAATCATTCTTGACATGTTTCTCAATCCTTATCAAGTATGAAAGATTATTACGTGTACTTAACAAAGAGTTAGGATGGCGTCATTTTCTTCAGGGGTTGAAATGTGTCCTCATTTAGGACTCCATTGAATTCATATCCCCTTTGGCTTCAATATGTTTAATTATTTTCAAACCGTTTCCCTCAATTCCTACCGGTGAGGTACGCACTGATTACATGTCTACGTCAAAACATATTAACAGTTACAAATACTAATTCGTAGAAATACATCTACCCAGATATTGTACATATTATAAGTCCATATTTTAGTTATTCTCAAGTGATTATTAAACTAATTAGTCAATGATTAACTACCAACAGATTCAGCAAAACATAGAAAAAAGGAGAGAAGAAAAGTCAACTACTGTAAACCCTAGCCTGTAAACCTAGCTCAAGTTGAATGGAATGCATTTTCAATTTAAAATGTTTTATTAAACTTAATTATCAAGTGGAGCAGATGTCTAGAGTGCTTTCTTCACATACAATTATAGCCAAATTTGTACTTGAAATTTCTTTTTGTGTGTAATGAATTAAATTCATGTTTTGTTGTGCACGCGAAAATAAATATAATCATTTCATGTAATACACATAATCTTTAACACAAATTCAATGAACAATATAGACCGAATTTATGTAAATTCAAGTAATCCACATAAGATTTGTACCCTAAAGCGTGGTTGTTTAAGAGACAAGAAATGCATTAGGGGATGAATTATCATGGAAAGGGTTTTCCCATTGAGAGAAGAAAAGGGATCGACTTGGGAAAATGAGAAAGTGGAGCTCAACCTCTTTCAGAACACACAATAATAAATTTCTGGAGGCAGAGACACCAGGCATGGCCGCACATCATTTATATTATTTACTCTGTCTTTGCTTGTTCTCCTCTCCTACCTTTTCCCCTCTTTAATCCTTTTACCTACAAAACAGTGAAAACACAGACGTTAGAGTACCGGCCATGGCCGTCCGATTGTCCTTGAGATCAATGACCCAGTTTCTTTATTGTTCTTCATCTCCTTTAAACATGTTATTAAATTGTCCACATTTTGTTTTCTGGTGAGTGGTGCCTAGATTTGAGAATAAAAAACACAGAAACGGTTTTGGACATTACCCTTTGATCTCCAAATACAAGGCATATAGCTCTCCTCATAGGATCCTAACTTTTGGGCAGCTATTCCAAGGCTAGGGTTCTGCATCTTTAGCCACCAATTGTGATTAATAAACTAAGCTATTGTATTTAACGAGTAAGCCTTATGGTTAAAGTATAATATGCTAATCAGAATGAGGATAAATATACTAGTTAACCTAGTAATCTGTAAACATTGTTTGATGGGGTCTCTTTTCAGGTTTCCCTCTACCCAAGAAATAAGAATATTGGTTAAGACGAGAGAGAGAGAGAGAGAGGGGAAGACAGAATATCAGCACTGGCCATACCCATCTGGTATGGAAGAGACTCAGGAGAGATGCACAGCTATATTTTTTGGTTGAAATGGAAAAAGCCGGAAACTACTCGTCAACCTCTTGTGCAATACTATGTTGGTGTCCTAGGGGTCAAGAGTGGAGATCAAAACAAAAAATACCGAATCTGTAAAAGACTGTATAAGAGAATCTCTAACAGATTAAATGAAGACCGATAGTAATAATATCTGATCAAATTTGAAGAAAAATTAAGCTCAAAGAGAGTAATGTAAGATTAGACTAAAAACTCAAATAGAGTAACTAAATCCAAATGAAGTTTGATGTTACGAATTTATCTAATAATCTAGGGCTTGTCAACAAGACAAGAGCTACACTATCTTTCTTAAAATTTTAGCTGGCATTATTGGAGCAGTAATTAGTCTAATTAGCAGCCAAGTTTCACTTTCACAGTTTCTTTGTACTACCTTTTATTTATAAGTGACTTGCAATGGTGGAATACTATAACAAGTGGGAGATGCATCTTGCTTTGGTGACAAGACCACATCACAAAACCAGTATCAGATTCAAGGCTAGACCACTTAACCACCACCAGGCTGAAAGAGTATGGAAATATGGATAACAAAAAAGAACCAATCTAGTTTTGACAAAAGACTTGAGCAACCACCATGTGGGTTTAGCCAAACCTGCACATGTTGTGTTTTCTGAGAAATGTGAATCTCGGGTTACTGTACATAAATCACAAAAATGTTATTTTTCACATCCACAAGCTTCTAGTCAATGAGCCATTAAATAATACCCATGAATTTATTCATCAATTATCATCATTAGGGTGTTATAATATAAGGGTTTTGCATACAATCAACTTTTGGCATCCATGAATTTCCATACCAGCAAATCCAACAATCCATGGTGGTTGTAGCTTTAACTTTATAAAGATGTAGGCTTTCTTAGGCGCTACATCAATGAAAATGAGGTAACACTGATATGAACTCTTTTGTTTGAATCTAAACAGAAATGCAGAACTTATCACTCAAAGAAGTTGAAAGCAGGCCCCCACTTGAATAACCATCTTGATGTGCCTTTGTAAGCTTTTGGTGACACATGATTATCAAGATGATAGATTCTTCATGATGGGTCTATTGTGGTATTTGGTTTGTTAAGATTTGGACAATCTTTTCCCTGCCAAGGTTAACCTCTATAGAAATCTAAAGTCAATGAGAGGAATTTCTACATATTTCAAGTCTTCTAAAAATCAGTTAAATTAAAAATTATTCAGCTATTTGATTACTATAATCTATTTCTGTTTCGGATGGCCAACCCATTTTCATTATAAGTATTTTGAAGAGATAATTTTAAGAAGAAGAAAAAAGAGACAAGGATTTAGGTTATTGAGATTGTATTGTGTGTGGTTTTGCAGTGTCAATTAAATGTAGTGTCTGGCTTTTTTGTGGGTTATATAGCAAAAATATGCAACCACCGAGTACATTAGTTGTTATAGCAGCCCCATAAATGTTGGTTCTGTGTTTGCTATATAAAGCTCAAGTCTTCTTTTAACATGTTATGGTATAAATGAGAAGTTACTGTCCTGCAACCCAAGTAATTAATAGTCATCTTCAATGTGTTGAACTTATTAGGAAAATGCTGCTGCTGTTCAATTATACAGATAGCCTTGTCTCCCTCAAGGAGGAATTGCACTTGAAGACTATGACACTTCGTTTTCAATTGGCTCAATAAGATCCTTCTAGTTGCACAACTCTGCTTCTCTGACCCAATAAAATTGCAACACACATGTTTCTGGTTCAGTTGCTTCTGTTTTTAGTTAAAGAACCAAGGGAACAAGTTTCTGGGTTAAAGTTTGTTCATTTTCCCCTAAATGTTTACTGCTCTTGTTATTGGAGACTTTTCATTTGGGGTAAATGCCTTTTTCTTGGAGGCCATGACAGTTTCTCCCGAACCCTATTTTACCATGGAAATTTACTCTACAACTCTACCAGTCAATTTCTAGTCTGAGCAGTACTGGACCCTTCACTGGCCAGAGGTCAGATTGGTACCATTGCAAAGCTTGAAAGTACCTGAAATCACATGGTTCATTGATGAGATAAAGGGTCCTGACAACAGACCTTAGTCTAATTTACTGTTCCTAACAAACCCAGGATCCTCAAAAGGTATCTGAGAGGTTAAAGATGGAATCTTTTGCGTAGTAACTTTACACAACTTTACATCCCGTAGATATTGCAGTGTGCAGCAGTAATAATAAATATGAAAGCTCCACCAGACCAGTACTTTTGGAGTTTTGCGTATAACCTTCCCATAACTCCCAGTAAAATAATAAGTTCTATACTACTCGAAATTACACGATGACGATATACATAATGTGCTGTAGATTCTCAGCAAAGATAAAATAGTGACTGACTGAAAATTAGATCAGAAAAAAGATTATCCTACATTATCCACCAGGTAAATTATTCGACCTGCTATGATACATTGCAATGAACTTCATAGTACAAGGTCACCTTAGGAGGGTCTAATACAGCAGAATATCAGATACTAACTCATCTACTAAACAACCTAGTATTCCCTTCTCAATCTCTACAGCTTCCTCAAATGCTTCAATCTCAAAGTCGAGCCATCTCCCACGCTGAGTGCTCATGTCCTTGTCCACAAGGTCATCGGCCATCAAGTCCCCCATATTTTTCCAAACCGAAATTTCTTTATACAGTTCCTCAGCCAACGATTCCTTCCTCTGCGACAATGTCTCCCATCTATCCCATGCTTTCCGGCTTCCAACAACAATTTGCTTGCATCTGTTGTGCAGGCTTTCGTTTACACTGTCAAACAAGAGCTTCTGCTGGAGCTTCGGATACTCTTCTTGATAGTGTAAATTATCAAAGAGATTTGGGGAAATAGCACAGTCGGCATCACCCAATGCAAAATCTTCAATCACTAAGTCCACCTGGCTAAGTATATACTGCACATATTCTCGTTCCCAATCGTTTGATTGATTGGGAGAATGAAAACCAAATATTCTAGTCATATTTTTTCCACTCACTTCCCAAGTGAAGGCCGAGTCAGATAACTCGGAAGCACCACATGGTTGGATTTCAAATGTGGAGAATAAATTGATTTGATCTTGAGCTTGAGCAAATGAACACCTCTCACTCTCACATCCTGTAAATGGAGAGCATAATACACACGTTCAGTCATTTTTCTTTCAGAAGTGCATGTATTCTTTCAAAATATTGTAATATATGCGCACCATACAAGAGCCTTCACCAAGCTTGTCTTCTCTAATTATACCATAGGGAAAATTTTGTTTTTTATAATCGACACTTATTTTTATGAATGTATGTACTGAAAGGTAAAATATAGAGGAAGAGTAAATCTACCATTGGCACTGCTTCTGTTATCTGTGCAGCTTCCACTCTCAAATGAGGGTTCCAAAAATGAAAGTGGGTTAAGATGATAATCAAAATCCTTTCCAGTTCCACTGTTTTTGCTGCTACTGCTACACTCTTCCATCCCTTCTGGTCCCTGAAATTGTTCAACAGAACTTGATTAGCGTCTTCATGATGCAAACATGATAACTCGGCTCTTTTGATGAAAGGCATGTTCAAATTTATTGCAACTAATTGAAATAGTATATCCTTCAGCAATAACTTCTTGATCAAATGAAGATTACTAATACTAAAGCTAACTTCATCTCTAACATCTTCGCTCTGTATAGGGCATTTGAACTTTAATAGAGAACATAGACTAGTGAAGTATGATTTCATATTTTAAAAATGCATATATGATTTTAATTTGGCAACAAAATAAATTGCTTTACAGTCTGGTTGCCAAAACTAATCCAGTCTGAATGGTCTAATATCGTGTTTAAGTGATTGCATCTGTGCAGGACCTACCCACAACCCAAATATTCATCCACATGATAAATAATTTGCTCAAGTTATCAGAAGGAGTTTTAGGAACAACATTTGATTCGATCATTGTTTATTTATTACCGCAACTAACTGATGTACATAACATATTTAGTTTCTGGGTTCAAGGAAAACCACCATTTAAACATTTAGCAGAAACAATTAAGTCCTTTGAAACACCTTAAGTCCTATGTCACTCCATCTTAAAAAAACAAGGAAACAGATCATGATTCAAGAACATTAAGAATAAAACAGTAGCAGGAGAAAAATTTAAACACAAAAGAAACAAACCTGCCACTTTTGGTTTACATCAGGTGACGGAAAATCAAAGTCTGCTATGTCATCAACTTTATCTCTGAGCAAACCAAGTTCGAACTTCTTGCCTCTTGATGTGGTGCTTGCCTCACTGGAAACCAAATCTTGCAAGCTAGACGAAGAACTAGCAGAAGTCCCTTCACCAAACAGGTTATGCTGAGATGACTCAACTTTGCATGTCAATTCTTGAAGCTTTTGTTCCAAAAGAACACTCAAAGCATCACCACCAATCACATTCAACCCAGGTAAAGAAAGTGTAAAATGCTCTGGGTCGCTTTGCTGATCATTATTACCAAAAGAATCGATACAAAATCTGTTATTCATACTCACAACTTGGCCAGTGGACTGCAATTCAGAAATGGATTTTTTCAGGGGAGAAGTGAATGTAAATGAAACAACATCCATGTCTTGTTTTCTATTATCCATGCACAAATTGGTGTACCCCTCCATTGCAACATTACATTTTACAGACCTTTCATCCTTACCGATCAATCCATTATAAGCAGCAGTTTCTTCTAAATGAAAGTCCTGACTAGCAGACCGTATCTTCCCAGAGACATCTTTAACTGTGGAGAATTCCTTTCCGGTAGCAGTTGCCATTGAGCCCATCTTTCTTGATCCAGTTTCAGAGTTTACAAGAACCTTATTTACAGTCCTATTTGGCCGACTAGAGCCATTAATTGACCGCATTCTTCTAGTAGGTTGATTAGGAACCACATTCTTTGAAGTCATTTTATCTTTGTCAGATACACAATTCTGCTTCTGGTTGTTCTGCTTGAGCACACTTCTGTTGCTGACAGCAGAAGTTCTCTTATGCACAGGTCTCTGTGTGCTTTGCCGGCTCTTGGAGAACTCATTTTGTTTGACCTCATTCTGTTCCTTCTGGTTTGTGAAACTTCTATGACTGAAGGGAGGGGACCCTTCCTTTCTCTGAAGATTGGCCTTTGCTTGTACTGCCAGTGGTACTGCTTTTCCCTTATTCCTTATATCATTGTAATTCTGTTTTTCTGAATCCACAGAAGCCTTGAGTACTGGTACATTATCTGACCCATTATAGCTCCTGTAACCAGGCCTTCCTTTCATATATTTAGCATTGGGTCGTTCAGGTCTTGATACTTTAGGCACAGCTTCCATCTTCTCTTTCAAATCCCGAATTCTCAATGGAATTGAAGACGACCTCATAGATGACATTTCGCTCTTGGAAGATTCTCTAGGACTTGCCTCAATCATCTTTGCAGCTGCTTCCATTATGTAAGCCGCATTCTTTGTTGGGATGAAGCCAGGAGTCTTGATAGGTGACAAAAGCTTATGGTGAGTAACTGGAATAGACTTGGCTGATTTTGGAGGCAAGACTTCTGTTTGAAATCTCTCAATTGGCCGGTTTTGCACCCTCTGTGCCCTAGATTCTACAGGATTCCTTGAAACTGTATCCAGCTTGTTGGGCATATTCATGTAATCCGTGGCATAAAAATCACCCCACAAATTAGGATTGACCCTGTCATGATGAGTTACTCTAAGTGAGTGGGAGTCGATTGATAAGGTAGAAGATGAATCAGTAACCGTTGAAGTTGGCAATGAATCAAGACCCATTAATCTAGCAACTACCCCAGGGGCTCTACTCCCACCTCCTTCATCACTAGTCACCGACGAAGCACAATTCCAATCGCTGCTTCCTTTATTACTTGAACTTGCTCCTTTCTCATCCAGCTCAACCTGGAAATATACCCATAGTATAAAAAACCAGATTCTTACCAACTATACCAAACAAAAAAAAAACACAAGAGGAAGACAAAAATGAGAGGGTAGAGAATCATTTCCTACCCTATTGAGCCGTGTCTGCGAGAAATTCTCCACATTCTCTTTTCCTTGCTGTGATCCTTTACAGTCAAAATGGCATTAAAGTAAGGATTATGATCAACTAAGAAACACCTACTGAACAGATATGCAAGACGCATACCCAAACATACATGAGAAGTTGATACCTACCTGATGATTCAGAATTGCTAGAGAAGAGCTTCTTCCGAGATTTGCCATTCCAATCAAATAAATTGAAAAAACCTTTTGAACGTTTTTTCTCAACCTCCATTTTCTCATCTGCAAACCCATAAGAGTTGGTGATTTTAACTAAACAATGTTACTAAACAGAACCCATTATACAAGAATTTGCCATGCTTCAAACCTTTAGATTGCAAAATCCGACCCAACAAAGAATGTGCAAAAGAATCGAAATAGCACAATATCAACAATTACTTATCGCAAGATCAACTCTACCTACATTGCTCTGTCACAACTTAAAAGAACCCATTAACTCCTAAAGCTCCATTTTCAGAAACATATAGACAATAATGACCATTCAAAATTTTCTTACAGAGTGCCACATTATTGAAATCAAGAACAAATCAAATCAGAATAAACCACCAAAGACATTTTCAAATGAAAAGAAAGCACAAAGCACAAACCATTTCAGTCTCAGTCTTACCTAAAATTCCTCCATCTGCCAAAGCCGCATTCTCCAAACTTCAAAGCTCACTCCTTTACTTGACAGAAACAACAAATCACTCAAATCTCAAACTACCCAGAATCAGAAACCAAGATTTAAACACCTTTATTCAAATGGGTACCCTCCAAACCAATCTAAACCACACCCAAGAACCCACATTCCCCAAAACCCAAGTTCCTCTCTTTTCTCTATTTGGGGTTAACCCTTTGCACTAAATAACAAGCACAGTGGGAAATGGGGAAGAAAATAAGGATCTGAAAGAGTAAAGAAAGAAAAAGTTCGAGTCTTTAAAAATGTGAGGAAGAGTCAAAGTGGGAGAACCAAACTTGCAGAGAGTGAGAGACAGAGTGACCCAAGAAAATAGTAAAGGTTTAAAATTGAAGAACAAGAAAGGTCTGAGTTGAGTAAAGAATCGAAAATGAGAAGAAGAAAGAAACACAAGACAACACAGAACAGAACAGTGGTGATGATGAGAGCTGTTGTGTTGAGTGGCTGATGAGACCTGTGGAGTATCAAAGATTTCAACTTTTTTCTTTGGGAAATATTTTTACTATTTTTGATGTACCCACTAACTTATCAGTGCCATGCCACGTGTACTTATTCTTTTGGACGAAGATTTTGGGGAATTGCCTTGATTGGAGTTCAAAAGGAAACCCATTCTCCAAAGAAACAAAAAAGAGTTCAAAGGGAAACTTCTTCTTCCTCCAATATTTTTTAATTTTTCATGGAAAATGAGGTAAATTTTGCTTGGAAATGAGCTGAATGTGTAATTTTCGAGGCATGTGCATCAATGTCTTTTCAGTCAAAGACTTGAAAATTGAAAAATTGATTCAAAAAAAGCACAAATCGAAAAATACAAGTTTTGATCACCTAACCTAAACACGTTATAAAACTGTTTTGATGAAATTGAGAGATTGACAGATATCAACAATGACGATCACCTCATGAATGTTATGTGACAATTTTTTTTATTTTTTTTACTCAAGAAATAAAATTGTCAATCATCTATAATCATGATCGACTATGATATCATTCGAGGCATGACTAAAGCACCCACCTATGCAACCAAAATTGTATTGTACATTATTGATCCACAAACATCACACCAGGAGAGTAATAAGAGATTAATGAAGTGGGTCCAAAAAAGAAACAAAAATGGGGTCCGACCCGGCTCGAGAGGGATTAGTCATTACCTACGGGTGGGGGATATTTTGGTTTAACAAAAAAAGAAACAAAAATGGGTTTCTGTGCAGCTCTCCTTCATCAGAGCTGTACCTTGTATCTTTTAATTCACAGTTTTTGGAGGGTGATGGGTGGCGACCTTACGCATGTTGTCAACTTCAAAGCTTTTCTCTGCTGCTTGTTCATATTCATGCTGATGCTACAGGTCCACTCAAAATTCATTGTATAAAAAATCTGCAATAATTTGACAAATGTTGTAGTAAATAGGTAAAATGTCTATATCATGGAGTATGCACTTAAGAAGTGGAGAATGTGTGGTTTGTATGAAATGCACATTGAGAGGTAGAGAAATTGTGTAGCAAATATACTAATGTATGTAGGGCAAATTTACACTACTTTGTAACCCTATATAAACCCCCTCAATATGAGAAGAAGACTCACCAATTCACTCTTCAGTTTCTCTGAAACACGTTATCAGCACGAAATCGCTCTAGAATTAGAATCGAAATCGATTAGAGTAGTGAAAGTTCTTGATCCGAACTAGGTCATTTTACCAACCTTACAAGAAACCCCCAAATCCTATCACATATCAAAGCCTTTGATCCCAGAAGCTCAGAACCGGTCTCAGAACCTCCAAAACCGGCCAAAAACAGCCTGAACCGGCCTCTGGAATTCCTGAACCGCTGCCGAACCGCTGCCGAGCAGCTGCCGAGGCCCCTGCACACCACCTGCCGAGACCTGCCGAGCACCTGCCGAGAGCCCTGCACATCACCTGCCGAGCAGCTGCCGAGGCCCCTGCACACCACCTGCCGAGACCTGCCGAGCACCTGCCGAGACCCCTGCACACCACCTGCCGAGAGCCCTGCAGACCCCCTGCCGAGCACCTGCCGACAGCTGCCGAGCCCCCCTGCCGAGCCCCCCTGCCGAGCACCTGCCGACAGCCTGCCGAGCACCTGCCGAGCCATTTTCCGGCCACTTTTCCGGCAACTTTTCCGGCCACTTTTCCGACAACTTTTCCGGCCACTTTCGGACATTTTTCCGGCGACTTTCGGACACTTTTCCGGCGACTTCCGGCCACTTTTCCGGCGACTTTCCGGACACTTTTTCCGGTCAATTCTTAAGGTAAACTTTTCTAAAAGTTCCCGTTTTTGAAGTTTTTATTACTTTTCTCTTCTTTTCACGGGGACTTCCAACATCCCTTATTCTACCCCCCTTTCTTCTTCATAGGGGAGACCAAAAAGGCCGAACTGTGGGGGTTCGTGCTCACTCCAAGCTTGGAGCTTGTAGAGTCCTCCAAACTTAGAATTTGTTGAGAAGAAAACAATCGACCACATACATCATTGTTTCGATTTAATCCAAAACCCCTCTTGGAATCAAGATTTTCTTGGAAGCGACTACGCTCAGAAAATCCCTAATTTCTTGAAAGCGATTACGCTCAGAAAGTTTATAGTTTTTCGTGGTAGCCTTTTTCGCTCCGAAACTAACCCTATTTTCTTGTTGTTCTTCAGGATGAGTAACCTGAACAAGTTGAGCTTCAACCCACTAGGGACAACAGGCGCAGGATACCACAGGTGGATCCGTGATATGCGCCAGCATCTTAAGGCTGATGGGATCCTGAGTACGATCCAAGAGCCGAGTCAGGACGTGCTTACTCCTCAACAAGCTCTTGCTTTTGAAGCAAATAGAGCAAAGAGAGAGGCTAATGAAGCAAAAGCCATCATTCTCATGACAAGGCACATGAATGACGCGCTCCAAAATGAGTACCTCAATGAGGAAGACCCAAGAAAGCTATGGGTAGAACTCGAGCAGCGTTTTGGCAACGTCCGTGATTCCCTGCTTCCCGACTTAGAAGAGAGATGGCAAAGCCTCCGCTTCTGTGATTTCAAGACAGTTCTTGACTACAATTCGGAAGCACTTCGTATCAAGTCTATGATGGAATTCTGTGGACATCAAATCACTGATACGATGTTGATCGAGAAAACTCTCTCTACCTTCCCTGTCTCTGCATTAATGATAGCTAAAAACTATCGAATTGATATCAATGCTAGACGCATCACAAGATTTCATGAGCTAATTGGTGTCATGAACGTAGCTGAAAAGCACGACAACATACTTGTGAAGAACTATAACTCTAGACCCGTGGGAACCAAGTCAATTCCGGAGTCTAATTATAGTCGCACCTCCAAGGGAGGACGCAAGGAGCGAAACCCTAAAAGAAGGGATAATTATGGACGTTCAGGTCCATATTCTCGCCCTAAAGAGGAAGGAAACCGCCAAGATAGGCGTGCACGGAACCGTGGTGGTAAACGTGTGAAGAGAGAGCGAGGCCAAGCCTCCGGTTATGGTGGTAACACCACCAATGGAAACAACCGTTTTCAAAGTGCTCCTAAAGCACCTCGATCAAGGGAACCTGACCATAATGATGCTTGTCTCCGATGTGGACTACCTGGACATTGGGCAAGGGCATGTAAAGCATCCCAGAATGTTGCAAACGCGTACAAAATGTATCGTGAAGCAAGGGAGGCAAATTACATGGAACAAGAAGATCAAGATGGCAATCTCGATCTAAGGGTGGAAGACGACAAAAATCAAAACCCAGAAACTGGCGATTTTGATTAAGTCTTCTCATTTTCTAAGAGATGTAGGCAATCGCCACATTATCCTATAGTAGATGCCAATGGGATTAATCTTTCTTCAAAAGTAGGCGTACTCAATGTAATTGTGATGTCTAGGAAGGTTTTGAGATAATTGGTACTTAAGCGAGCCTTTGCTCCACCAACATCTCTCTACTCACCTGGTCACCTTTGCATTGGAATTACCGAAAGAAGTTAGACGACTACCATTGCTTTGCATTAACTAAGTTTATTGGATTACGCTTTCTTTGATGAAATAAATGATGATGTAATTTCGTTTGGCTTATTAATAAAAGTTGAGTTCTTTCCTTTATGACTCCTTTTTAATTACGAGCTTTTCTCTTAAGGAATGGATGAACTACAATGTCTCGCTGATAGTGCGACTACGCACACCATTCTACGACATAGGCAATTATTCTTGGAGATGTTGCCTACATATTCCACTATGACTACGATGGCTGGGCCATCAGGTTTAGTTCAAGGACATGGAATGGCCCAATTCCTATTGCCAAATGGCACCTTGATTAAAGTCACTGAAGCTCTCTATGCTCCTAAGGCAAATCGAACCTTATTGAGTTTTAAAGATTTAAGAGCCAACGGATTCCATGCGGAAACGCATACTGAGAACGGAAAAGAGTTCCTTTGCATTACCTCTAATGATTGCGGACGAAAGCGCATCTTAGAGAAACTTATGTGTCAATCTAGTGGACTTTATGTCACTACAATTCGACCAATTGAATCCAATAATGTCATAAGAGAAGATCTCTTGGATTCTGACACATATTGGCTTTGGCATGACCGACTAGGGCACCCTGGTCGTGATATGATGCTCCGTATACTAAAGACTTCACACGGACATCCATTCTTCAGAGTGAGAAGAAGCAAGAATCGAGAATTGATTCCTGGACTTAACAAGACCGCAACAATTGCAGCATCTGGTGCTGCAGCCGTCTTAGGGCGCCATAAGGCTGCCCAAGTCCCATGTAATGACACCAACCATGAGCATAACGCCATGATTGTTCCTCCCAATGGCTACAATGCCATAGAAGGAGATGTAGTCACACATTTTGCTTCTAATAGCGCTACAGACGCTCAGGCCCAACCAAAATCCTCATTGGTTGCTTCTAAGGCCCCTCGCTCATTTTGCAAAGCCTGTTCCTTCGGGAAATTAGGACCGAGACCGTCCTACGCAAAGGATCCTAAAATACTCATTCCGTTCTTACAGAGAATCCAAGGGGATATCTGTGGACCAATTCAACCATCATGCGGACCTTTCAAATACTTTATGGTATTGGTTGATGCGTCGACACGCTGGTCACATGTCGCGCTGTTGTCCACTCGAAATGCTGCTTATGCTAAACTCCTCGCCCAGATTATCCGTCTACGGGCTCACTACCCTGACCATCCAATTAAGTCAATTCGACTTGATAATGCTGGGGAGTTTACATCGAAAACATTCGATGACTATTGCATGTCACTGGGGATTGATGTAGAACATCCAGTTCCCCATGTTCATACCCAAAATGGTCTCGCAGAAGCTGCTATCAAACGACTACAAATGATAGCACGGACATTAGTAATGCACACTAATCTTCCTGTTTTTGCTTGGGGATATGCAATATTACATGCAGCGACGCTAATTCGTCTACGACCCACTGCAACCCAATCTTACTCTGCGTTACAGCTAGTGACTGGGTACGAGCCTGATATCTCGCACTTACGCATTTTTGGGTGTACTATTTATGTGCCTATTACGCCGCCACAGCGTACTAAGATGGGTCCACAACGACGAATGAGCATTTATGTTGGATATGAATCTCCAACTATCGTCCGCTATCTTGAACCCTTGACAGGCGATCTCTTTACCGCTAGATTTGCGGATTGTCACTTTGATGAGACAGTCTTCCCATCATTAGGGGGAGATAAGAACACAAATGTTCAACAGGAACGACAGGAATTGTCGTGGTCTGTCCCCACTATGTCTCATCTCGATCCCCATACCGCACAGTCTGAACTTGAAGTGCGAAGAATAATCGAGCTCCAGAACGTAGCAGACACTCTGCCTGATGCGTTTTCTGATGTTGCTAAAGTGACGAGATCACACATACCTGCTGCAAACGTGCCTGCAAGGATTGATGTCCCGAATAATGGACATAACGCCACTCCTATAACGCCAGGAGATGGCACCATTGCTCAACATGGCAATAATGTGGCATCTATGGCTGCAGGTCCCGCAAGGAAGCGCGGTAGACCGATTGGTTCGAAGGATACTCGCCCTAGAAAAAGAGCGGATGAGGCACAAATAAATCCTTTGATCATCGATACTCAAAATCCATCCCATGAGAATGTTCCGGATTATGGTTATGTCCAAGAGACATCATTGGGGGACGCCTCAGTGTCAGAACCTATCCATGAGAACATAGAGATCTCTGTAAATTACACTAGTGTACATGGGACGTGGGAAAGAAACTCCATCATCATTGATGATGTATTCGCGTATTCAGTGGCGCGTGAGATTATTGAGACCGATGACATCGAACCACGCTCTGTTGATGAATGTCAACGTAGAGCTGATTGGCCAAAATGGAAAGATGCGATCCAGGCAGAACTTGATTCTCTAACGAAAAGAAAGGTATTTGGCAAAATTGTACCAATACCACCCAACACCAAACCAGTTGGTCACAAATGGGTATTCGTTAGAAAGCGTAATGAGAAAAACGAGATTGTAAGATACAAAGCTCGTCTCGTGGCGCAAGGCTTCTCACAACGCCCTGGAATCGACTACGAGGAGACCTACTCTCCCGTAATGGACGTTATTACGTTCCGCTACCTTGTCAGTTTGGTAGTTTCCGAAAAACTGAACATGCAGCTTATGGATGTGGTTACTGCATATCTATATGGGGATCTAGATACGGAGATATACATGAATATTCCAGATGGAATTCAACTACCCAAATCAAGTGGCTCTAATCCACGGAGCGCGTTTGCAATTAGATTGAAACGCTCACTATATGGATTAAAACAATCCGGACGGATGTGGTATAACCGTCTAAGTGACTACTTGATTGGTAAGGGATATGTCAATAACGAACTATGCCCATGTGTGTTCATAAAAAGGACAAGTTCCGGATTTTCAATAGTAGCGGTTTATGTCGATGACATGAACATAATTGGCACCCTTAAAGAGTTAAGGGAAACCGCTGAACACTTGAAATCCGAGTTTGAGATGAAAGATCTTGGGAAAACACGGTTTTGCCTCGGTTTAGAACTTGAGCACCGTAGAGATGGTATCCTGATTCATCAATCAGCTTATACCCAAAAGATGCTTAGGCGTTTCAACACTGACAAAATTAAGCCTTCAAGCACCCCAATGGTCGTCCGTAGTCTTGATCCAAAGAAGGATCCATTTCGTCCAAAAGATGACGATGAAGAAGTGCTAGAGGCAGAAGTGCCCTACCTAAGTGCAATAGGTGCATTATTGTACTTAGCACAATGCACAAGACCAGACATCTCATTCGCTGTGAACTTGCTAGCTAGATATAGCTCTGCGCCAACACGACGCCATTGGACTGGTGTTAAAGATATCTTTCGATACCTAAGTAGTACGATCGATATGGGCTTGTTCTATCCCTACAGAAAGAAGATGGATTCGGACCCATCAAGTGTCAGGAACGCCACACATGGTGGATTGCGTTCCCTCTCCCCATCCCAAAACGATATAAGTGTTTTGGAAGGTTTTGCTGATGCTGGGTACCTCTCTGACCCACACAAAGGTCGCTCCCAAACTGGTTATGTTTTCACCATGGGAAAAACCGCGATATCTTGGAGGTCTACAAAGCAGACCCTAGTCGCTACCTCTTCAAATCATGCAGAGATTATTGCTCTTCACGAAGCAGTTCGTGAATGTATATGGCTTCGATCCATAGTTACGCATGTTCGAAGCAATTGTGGTTTGAAGTCTACCACAGATGAGCCAACGAGCATTTATGAAGATAATGCTGCTTGCATTGAACAAATGAAGCAAGGTTACATCAAAGGCGACAACACCAAGCACATATCGCCCAAATTCTTCTACAATCAGCAACAACAGAAGCTCCTCAAGATCAAGGTGAACCAGGTTCGATCTGAGGACAATATGGCAGACTTGTTCACTAAGTCATTGCCCAAATCCACGTTCGAGAAACATGTGGCAAGAATTGGCTTGCGGAAATTATCTGAACTCCCATGATCGTTGTCATCAGGGGGAGGCACAGACATCAGGGGGAGATGTCTACATGTTCGTCTCAAAAGCGTGAAGGGTGTGTTGTGCTCTTTTTCCCTTTCGACCGAGGTTATTTTTATCCCACTGGGTTTTTGTTACTCGGCAAGGTTTTTAATGAGGCAACAAGAGAAGCACCATGTTATCCAGAAACAAACTCCACACTCAACGCGCGTTGTGCTCTTTTTCTCCTTCGACCAAGGTTGTTTTTCCCACAGGGTTTTATTACTTGGCAAGGTTTTTAACGAGGCAAATTAGAAGCGCACCTCCAAGACAATACTACTGACATGATATATCCAAGGGGGAGTGTTGTAGTAAATAGGTAAAATGTCTATATCATGGAGTATGCACTTAAGAAGTGGAGAATGTGTGGTTTGTATGAAATGCACATTGAGAGGTAGAGAAATTGTGTAGCAAATATACTAATGTATGTAGGGCAAATTTACACTACTTTGTAACCCTATATAAACCCCCTCAATATGAGAAGAAGACTCACCAATTCACTCTTCAGTTTCTCTGAAACAACAAAGAAATAAGATTAGTTTTGCTCTGTCTTGTCCAGATTTTGTGGCATCACTCACTACAGATAGAAATTACGAGTGGCCTGTACTTGAATCCCTTTCACATTCAGAGAGGGGGAAAGACCAAAACAAATGACTTAAGAGTGGTTGGATTTCAGAGACAATGAGTCCCACGCCAACATATTATTAGGGTTGTTAGTATGTCATGGTCTACTAGAATCTAAGGATTTCTTAATTATCATTATTACATTAACAAAACAATATTATGCTAATCACAATGGTTGCATGTGCCTTTTGTCAAAATCCCCCGGATCTTTCTGGTTTGTGGATTATACTACTTAGATCTTATACTTGATCAAACTGAATATGTATTTTTCCTGAACTACAAAACCGACACTGTGACAAATTGACAAGACATGAAGACATTTGGGTTGGCACGGCAATAAATTAGTAATTGAAGTTGCCTAAGGTCAATAGGCAAAGGCTCGTGAAGAAGAACCACAAAACCTTGTTTCTGCTTATTGAAAGATTGTGACTTGAGTACAGCTCAGCTTCTGTAACCATAAATCCAAATGAACACAGTTATTGAATCTTCTATTAAACAAAGTGATAAGGAGGGAGGGGGATTCGAACTTTGAATCTCGAGAGTAGGGGTAAATTGACATAATTTCGTCATATCAGTCATCAATTATACAGGACATAAAATTTGAACGTTCTGAGCTAAACAAATCAGTGCTGATACAGACATTGAAAAACCTACTTGACAAGCACATAGAATGCTACATACATGACAGGTAAAATCTGAAGATCAACATATTCTTTACTTACATCATGTGCAGACACCATGGACCAAATTAGCAAACTAATGTCTGATACTCTGATGACAATGAAGTTGAAATCAGCATCAAAAACGTTGAAATCAGCGTCAAAAACATAACTAGGAAGTCTTGAGACAGTTATCACAAGGATTAGATCCATTTTTGCAGGCGTTTTCATCAAAAGACTCTCCGAAGTGTTTGAGCAACATTTGTCTCCGACACTGAGCCTAAATATATCAAATCAAAGAAACCAACAACATTTCCCGTCAGTATAAGTGACATAAAGAAAAAGGGCTAGAATTACTTTGGTCAATGTAAGAATAAATATCGAAGTTAACACCTTTAATTCACAATACTCCTGCATTTTCTGAGCTTGAGCCATAGCTGCCTTGAAGCTTTGACTTTTAAATCCTTGTCCGTTTCGCAACATACATACAACCCGACTAAAATCCTTCTTCTGGTACAGGACAATGCATGCTGAAGGAAGATCATCTCTGCCAGCCCTTCCAGATTCTTGATAATAGCTTTCAATGGATTTGGATAGACTGTTGTGTATAACAAAACGCTAGAGAAAGCGAATAAAAGAATCATTTCAAAAGTAGGTCAAATATATGTGCTAAAAGCATGATTTCAGGTGACAGAAAGTATGATGGTGCTTGAGTATAGCAAGAAGCACAAATGATGTCTAAAAGTAATTTTCCAGTTTGGATGCTCCTGTCACTCTATAGAGAGAACATTTTCTATGTGAAATACAGATTTTGCAAATGACCAAGCAGGTGACAGAAAGTAGGTCAAATATATGTGCTAAAAGCATGATTTCAGGTGACAGAAAGTATGATGGTGCTTGAGTATAGCAAGAAGCACAAATGATGTCTAAAAGTAATTTTCCAGTTTGGATGCTCCTGTCACTCTATAGAGAGAACATTTTCTATGTGAAATACAGATTTTGCAAATGACCAAGCAGGCAAGCAGCATTTTTAAAATATACAAAAGAGCAACAGGGTTAGAAAATGCAAAGTTATGTGGACTTACAACATCTGGCTTGTCTATTCCCATCCCAAAAGCAATTGTTGCACATACAATTTGGATCTCTCCTGTGTACCATTTCTTTTGGACAGCAACTCTTTGGCGAGCTGCCATCCCGGCATGGTAATGCGCTGTCTTAATCTTAAATTTCTCATTCAGAAATTTTGAAACCTCAACGGATTCACTTTTGGAGAGGCAGTATATAATTCCACACTGGTTCTGAAAACGGCTCATCAATAGTTGCCCAAGCTGCTTTAGTGCTTCCTTCGCCTTACGAATCACTTCATATTTCAAATTGGGTCTGTCAAAGCTTCTTTCAAGGACAAGAGCATGGGGAATTTTCAAAATTTTTAGTATGTCCTGCAAAGCATCCACAGAAACATCTTTACTTCATACAGGAGATAAAAGTAAATCCACAAATCCATAATGGCAATCAGCTTACCTTACGAACTGGATGGGTTGCAGTAGCAGTCAATGCCATCACCGGAACATCTCGGAACTTCTGCTTAAGACAACCTAATCCCTTGTAATCTGGACGAAAATCATGTCCCCATTGGCTAGGAAGAATGATTGGAGAATATAAAAAGAGATTAGGGGAATGCTTTTGTTAATAGATAGTTTTGTAAGAGCAGCCAATTTAACATCTATTGTTCAGGAGTTTAGGACCACTATAACAAATATTCATATCATGAACTATGCCAAAAACCAGACATATAACTACTCTACCTCCTCTATTTTTATTGGTTTTATTGGAAATTCTTATGTATCTTATGTTTACTATTTGTTGGAAACAAGTCAAACAACCATGTATGGCATACAATGCGAGTCAATGGACCGTAAAACAGGTGTAAGGAGCAGGCTTTTCTACAAGGATGGACAATCCCAGATAAAAGTATCCAGCTGACAAGCCAAACAATCACCATTGAGACCAAAACAAAGGAAATACCTTACGCAGTGCGCTTCATCAACAACAAATCCTGCTAGCATCCCCTGCAATTTAGTTCAAGCACCAATTACATACATTACAAAACATACAAGTTTTTGAGAGCTACTGCCAGTAAACATGTCAACTTGGTATCGATACAATCAGTCCATAACCTGAAAAACCTCACCTTCAAATGCAAGCATTCTAGAACCTCAAGGAAACATGAGCTTCCAGCAATTCTCTCAGGAGTCACATACAGAAGTTTGCATGATGGCTTATCTTTCCTATAAACAAGAAAATGAAAGATAAATATAAGAAGGTACTCATTGAGTAACCGAGTATTGTATGTACTTTTATCTTGGCAAGACTCCAAGCGCGCTAAAGATTGAAGCAAACATAAATGTTATGTGTAATTCTTATGGTGCATATAAACTGTTTTAATTTTTAATTTTTTACTTTTTAAGAAAATTGGTGGAAGAAAAGAAAGCAACATTAAAACCATATCTTAAGAACATAAAAGTACACATGAAACTCCCCAGAGTCCCAAAAGTTCAAAACAAGTTTGTCATTGGGGGATTTATATATTGATCTTGAACTGAGAAAGATTATATATTTATATAAAGGAAAATAAAAGTTACTTATTTATTCAAAGAAAAGAAAAGAACCTTGCCTCAGCTCTTGGAGGACAGCTGCTGCTTGGGAAGCAGTTTGCTGAGAATTCAAAAAAGTTGCTGGTATACCAAACTTGAGGTTCAGAGTTACTATCTGATCCTGAATAAGAGAAAGCAGTGGAGAGACAACTATTGTCACACCTGGTTTCAGGGTTGCAGGAAGCTGTGCAAAACACAACAATATACATCAGTAAATAACTGTTTCTAATACTGAACTACTTGAACAACTATTAGTCATTTAAGGAGCTAGTTATCAACATCCAACTTATTAGGTTACTGCAAAAAAAAATATCAAATGGATTAATTTGTAAAAAAATTTCAAGATTACAAACACATAAGCAAGCAAAGTCCCGCAGATAAAGCCATATTCTATAGGAAAAGAGACATTACCTGGTAACATAAGCTTTTACCCCCTCCAGTAGGCATTAGGATAAAGCAATCTTGCTTTTCCATGGCTGCTTTACAAGCCTGATGCTGCAATGGTCGAAAGGTCCTATTACCAAATATTACAACATTGGCCAGCTCAGCATCATCCAGCAACTGTAGTTCTTCATAAGTAAGGGTCTTAAATTCATCCTTTGCTGTTCGAACACACTGCTTCTTACTAGAAATTGATGGAACTCTGTCTCGACTAATGGTGCTTTCACAACCCTACAACAAAAACAAACTACTTCAGCATTTGGCACTATTTCTTTATCTTGTTTTTTCAGACACAACACCTCAGGGGATGTACAGGATTTCATAAGTATGTTTATGATGGGCCTGTCTTAAGGTTATTTATTTTCGTTTGGGATTGTGATTAATACTTCCTTGCAAACATTAACTAGAAATAACAGAAAACTGCCACAACATTCAAAAAGCTGAAATCAGATTACAGACTAATAAAAAATTCCTACAGAAATCAGACTAACAAGTGAAAACAGGAAAAGTTGTTCTTACCCTTGATCTTTCCATATTCTGGGGTAGGGCAGAATTGCTCTGCACAGGACATGAAGAAGAAAAGGATCCAACTGTTCTTCTTAATGGAGTTCTTAATTCAAAGTCTTCACTATCACTTGAATCCAGCACCAACAAATTTGGGTACTTTTGACGTTCAAGTGAATCTTCTGGCATGTTGGTTTTGGCACTAGCATTATCATAGTTACCTGCTTCATTACCATTTCCAAACATGTTATTCAATGCTCCACAAGCTTCAGACTCCATTGCTTGTAAATCATCCCATTCTTCAGTGTCTTGAACAGATTCAGCTAGTTGTGAAAGAAACTCATCACCGCAATGCTCCACAGTAATAAAATCCAGGCCATCTTCACCTAAACAGAAGACCAAAGAAGCAGATAACCAAACAGTAATTTGGTCTAAAAACTAGTCCATTTCAATACAAGGAAACCGAAACAAAATGTTTCTTACAACATAACAACAAAGTCATTTCCCACAAATCACTTAATTTCTAAGCACATTTCTACCAAAATAGACACAATTCATCTTCTCAGACACATTCAAATCCAGAAAAGCACCCAAAATAATGAACTTCACCCGAAACAAAAGATCAATAAGATAACCCAACACTACTTTTGGTATAAAAAGTAAAAAGCTTTCCACACTATTTCACATTCCCACCAAAAGAAGCACAAAGCCAAACAAACCCATTTCGATTCCCAATCACTTCCATACAAATCCCCACTGAAAAATTTGACTAAAAGCAAAACCCACCAAAATTAAGCACCCAAAATAAGCAAGTCTTTAACTTTCGTACTGAAAATCGAAATGGGTATTAGACTAGTGACGAAAATGAGTACCGTAGAGATCAACCATACGATCCAAGCACTTGTTGGCCGATTCTTCATCGAACCCAAAATTAAGAGCCAAACTTAAGAGTCGAGCTTTCTCCATTTCCAGATCGTGGCCGCCCATCCTTTTCCGATTTCTCGATTGCTGATTGGGAATTAGGGATTGAAAGCTCTTATCTCCCGCGCTAAATTTGCTTAAATAAGGCGCCAAAATGAGATATTGCTCTTGCTTCCTAGTGGGCCTCAAAAAAAAATTGTTGGTTCCTTTTTGTGTTATAGTTTTTTCATCTGAAACTCAGATTAGAGGTAAATGCTCTTAAACTATTAACCGTATCACTACACGAGCTACAATCCTATAACAATGTTTTTGACAACATATTGGCATAAGTCTCTCGATTATAATCGATTCGAGAGACAGTGAGTTCGACTAAAAAATGATTGGTTATTGTTTAACTTGAAAAATAATAAAATTTTTCTCATTTATTGTCTTATAGACTGTGATTTTTAATTCTCATGCATGGTCTTTTTGGGTAGTTAACGAGAATTGAAGTGTACAAATGTGAAAAATGGGTTTGTAACTTTGTATTTGTTAAATTTGTAACTCTACTATTATTCGACGTGTCTTATAGCGGTGTCTAATAATTGGTTGCATGACTAAAGGTGATCACATCGCATAGTGTGGTCGCGGTCGATATCTTCAATTTCGTAAAATGATGCTCTATGCATGACCTTAAATCTCAAGTTAGTAATAGGGCCCTGCCAGGGCAATGTGGGTTGAATAGCAAACCACAAATTTACCCAATTCAAAAGCTTAAACTATTAAGAACATTATCGAGTATTACGATTTTAGGCGGTTGTATAATCACAATGATTCAAGTAGTTAGGAGATTTTGCATATTAAAATGACTGTGAATCCATCACTATATTCAAAACTCGAGTCTATAATCTCTTCTGAATAAAATTCCAACGTTTTATTTGGTTGCAAACTTGTAATTCAATCATACAAACCCTTAACATATCAATAAAGAACAAAGAGAATGATCCAATTAATTATAGAACATTCGGGGGAAGCATGTTGAGAACCAACTTGCTTTACTTACATTGCATGAAAAACTAATCATGAAAACTCTACCGTCCTTCTCATACAATTCAATTACACAAATCTCTGATCCATTGGTCAATCAAAGTTTCAAAAGTTACTTACAATTTCAAGGCATTTCTTCTTGAACCAACGGTACCCTTTCTTCAACGACATCTTCATCTTCCCTTCAGCACCATACAACTTATATTTAGCAACCCTTCCTCTTCTCTTAATCTCTGCATCATTCCACCACAATTTGAACGGCTTATTCTTCGACCTAGGCACCTCCAGCACCTCTCTATTCGGCTCTGCCTTCCCAAACTGGCATTCATCACGTAGTTGTTGTCGTCGTCTAACCCTTTCTGTAAGGAAGGGAGGAGGATTAACAGAAGGAGGAGCCCATGACAAGTACTGAGATGAATTGTACCTGTCTACGTATATTGTGCTGTAGTTTTCGGTTAATCTCCTCACGTTCACCATCTCTAGGTTCCGGCCAGCTTCCGCATAGGAGCGGTACTGGATCTCCTCCACCATACGGGGCGGCCGGCTCTCTCCCTCTCTGTCTCTCTGGAGATATCTCCTCCTATATGATTGAGAGAGACAGAGAGAGAGGCAGGAAGAGGGGCTCAGAGACTCATTGATTGTGAGCAATAATAGGGTTTTGTTTTCCTCCTTTATAATACATGAAAGGGTGGTGGAGAAGTGATTAGAGTCTCCTGTCTTCAACAGAAGACAGACGCAATTTTTGTTGGTGCAAGTTTGTTCTGGTTCACAGTTTTTTTAGTGCCATGTCAACATGGTTAAATTAGATGGTCAATTAGTTAAGTCAGTATTTAATCGTCTTATTTGAAAAAAATGTAAAATATCAGTTTGTTATTCGAAAGAACGACATTACTTTTAGTAAAAGGAGAAACTAATCACAATCGAAAACAAAGTATCACGGACTAGTCCTGGGGTCTTGGATTGCTAATACCTTGATAGAAGTATGAGATAAACAAACAAGTTTATGAGCAGAACATGCTGAATATAAAACGAGAGGGTAAGAAGTTCAGAAAACTTTTCAACGAGGGTAAGATGACAAATCCTCGTTAGGAGGTAGGAGGGTATCAAGGGCAAAAGATTAAAACTCCCAGTTCGATTCCTTATTCTTGGTACTTGGGAGTGGCCTAGAGTCCTAGGCGCTCAATTCACCCTAAACCCTTGCATAATATTTAAGTAACTAGTTCGAAAACTGGCACACAAAATGCAGAATGGTTAAATTAATCATCTAATAGTTAAACACTCAATTAAATGGAAATATTTACAGGTGATTACAGCCTAATGCAATGGCAAAGGGTAATTATCAACTAGACGTACAGATAACTAAATTGGTAAATGCTCCTTTATCTGAGCTTCAGAAGACTCCTTTCGACTTCCCTTCTTGGACTTCTTGATGTTATTCATGTCGGAAACCTATGTTTAACCCAAAAGAAGGAATGGTTAAATGAAAAAAATTTAGCATGCATAAATGTCCATTCCATTTGAAAAAATAGATACATACGGATCAGAAAAAAGGTTCGGTATTTTCACTTACAATGCAGGATTTCCACTGGATTCCATGTCCCTCTCCATCAGCAGGCTGAGAATGACCGCGAACGTGGCCAAATATGTGAACCAGTACAGCTGCATCGAGAGCTGCATATTCCAGCTGCAACAAGAAGATTGCATTTGTTTATTTCATGATTACCAATTTGACGTACAGATCAAACAACAAAACAGCAAAAAGCTACCTGATTGGGTGTTAGAGGCCGTTGCTCCCAATTGCTGTTCCTTCTTGTCTTGTTCAAACCAACTCCAAGTATTTTCTGATGTAGTAATCACAGATAAATTGAGTCTAATCTATAGTCATACTGAGCAGTAAAAAGAACTAGATTCCTATATATTCACAAATTCCCTTTAAAGTACCTTTGCAAGCCCGGATAGACCACCTCGAGGTTCTTTGAACACATTCTGAATGTCCAGTAGCATCTGATAGTGATTGAAACACTCTAACTCTTCATATGAATGAGCCAGCTGCCTCATATCACATTGAAAATTATAGCCTAGAGAGAGAACATTAGTTAAAACCTCAAACAGAAAAGATACTTTGCAGATCATGTGCAATTATGTGCACTTTTGAAATACTATATATTTATATATATGTGTGCGTGTGTGCGAGTGCGCGCGCGTGTATTCCTCTCTTTTTTTATCAGAATTTGTGCGCTTTCAAAAAACTATATTTCAAGTGAAGCTTTTGGATTTCTCATACCAAGTTTTAGGATCCTAGGAGACTGTAGAATACGAGTTAAGCTGTCATCCAGAACATCAGGCACGTCTTCATATAATTTGATCAAGTCAAGTATGAAAACCATCTTATCAGAAGCAATTTGCATAATAGAAACCTGAAATGTGGAGACAAAATTAACTCATTAGTACCAACTTCCACCCGAAAACAACTGCACCTGGGGTAATACCTCAGACATGTAAGATCAGACATACGATAACCACAATTTAAGCCGGAAAGAGACTGAGCATGCCAAATTTCCTATGTTTAAGTTTATAAATCATACAAGGTGTTGAATGCAAAACGAGCAGGAGAAAGCCAGTAAACTAATAAGACTCATATTTGTCTAATGATACACGATTATCTCAGCACCTTACAAGTACAGTTAAATCTATCAAAGGTTGAGAAGAACAGCCAATATATAACTAAGAATGAGAATCAATCAGCTATGGATTACCTTGTTTGGTTTGCTACCTTTTACATAATTCGGTTTCCATTCACAATCAAGACCAACAACTTTGCATTCCTCAAGATGACAGGTTGCCTTACGCAAAGCATTAACTTCATCAACCCAAATGACACCTTCTACAACTAACTCATCCAGATGCAAATAGCGACTATGGAGAAGGCTTGGCTCAGGCACTACATCAAAGATCAAACAGAATGATATACAAGTTACAACTTGGAATGGAAAGGACCCAGCAAAAAGATACATGCTAAATTTCTATTGCCACAGATTCCTATTGTGTATTTCTTTCTAGAAGCAGCAAAACAACTAGCAGCATTAAGGGAAACACGTAGGCTTTTAAGATGACACCTTCCACATGTCCACACAAGATAAAATAATTCCACAAATAAGTGCAAGAACTAGGACTGTAATGACAAAATTTAGCTGTACCTTTGGCATACAAGAAACCTTGAAGTGAATATCGATCACATAGTTCATCAACCTTTTCCGAGTAACCAGCTTCCATGGCTAAATAAACCTATAAAATAATAAAGAACAACAGTTATGAAAAACAACAGTTAACATATCACATAACAAAAAAAAAAAAAACACATATCACATATCAAAAGTGATCATGACTAGTGCCAAAAGCTACACACCAGGTATTCAAGGAGTTGTCTATTACTCTTTGTCTTTGCTTCTGCAACATCCCAGCATCCTTTTTCTGCTAGTTTCTTTAATGAGCTGAAAGTTGATGAGTATTATTGTCAGGGAATGGGTGATGAGGAGGTACTTATTGAAGGAAAATCTGAAGAAGAAATAAATAATACAGTTCTTGGCAAGAAATGCTAAAAAGTACCTCTCTTTATACTTGTGATAAACGTCGGGGAATTCCTGTCGGAGATTTTTTTTGCGTATAATCTCATAAGCATTCTTTAGCATGTTTCTATCAACATACTCTTGGACCAGAACACATAACATTGGCTTTCCGATGAATGTTGCCCACTTCTCTGCTGCTTTCAATTGTTGGCTTTCTATCATACAAAGCAGAAAAGATTCACCAGACTGGCGGATAGAGAAGTGCGCCAATAGAGTAACCGCAGTCATGTATGTTTGAGACTCTATCAACTGATATATATAATCCTCAACAAATTTTGTTGCCATGCTAAAAGTGCCATCATTTATTGCATTTGGGCACAAAACTTTTTCAATATTCTCTAACTGAACATCAAAAACTTCAAGCATCTTCTCAACTATCCTCTCATCATGGTTGACAGAGCCCCCAACAATATCTAGAAATAACTGGGCAGCAAGGTCTTTTGCTTCCAACGAGTCCCCCGCGGAAGTCTCTTCTTTTAGGAAACGACGAAGAGCAGATATAATTAAATGACTGAACCCTTCAGCATATAAGTCAAATATAGGCAAGACATAGAGGCACTGAATAACAAAAGTAGCTGGTCCAGGTTGGGGATCATTGCGTAGCACTAGATGGACCTGTTCTTGAAGAGCTCGGAACTTCTTAGTTGCCTTGCATGTGCCTAAAAATTCAATGAGAAACAAGTAAACACAAAAGAAGCATATCAGGAGTAGAGTAAAATCTCTTAACAAATTCTTAAATTGGCGTGGGAAGAAAAAAGAAAGAGTAGCGTAGATTGGAAATGTATTTGTAACGAAGAACGAGAAACTTTAGCAGGATTGAACCAAAGTATAATACAGAATTTACCTCACAGCTCCATATGATCTAACCTCAAGAAGTGTATAATCATTCATGAAAGCAAATTGCCTTTTAAAAAATTGGAAACCAGTAACAGTAGCTGGTAAGAGTGAACTTAGATTTTAATGAATACTAAAACTTCTAGATGCATCTTGACCCTGTAAGCCAAGATTGGCTCGCGGCATAAGTGAAAAACCAGTACAGGAATTTGAACTCAATATTCAACTCATTACCAGAAGGATGAAACAAGGCAGAACCTAGTAATTGAGTAAATGACCACCATGTGGTAATCCACTAGACATCAAAAGCATAACAAGCCACCTAAGAACAAAATCTCTAGTTGAGGCACAAATAAAGTCCTTATGTGTAAACTTATGAACAAGTAAAGAGCAGATCCTTGAACCTAGGTGTTCGAGTGTGTTACTGTTACTGTGTTCACTCTAAGAGATAGTATTTCACTGGCAAAATATAAATTAAGTGATTGAAGGAAAAGTACCCCTACCAATCAAGTAACATTCTTTCAAGAGGTATATGAACACCAATGGAGAAATGTGCGATAGATCAGTAAATCCATGCTTGCAAATAGTGAATGTCTGATTACATTTGCCGTTCTGGCTGTTACATGTGGCAGCCCTTTCCTCCAAACCCATCGCCAGAATAAATCAGTGCCGGTCCTCAAAACTGAACCAAAAAGTAGTTTGAAACATCAAGTGAATTACACAGCACATATCACAGTTATCACTACTTCAATAAAATAGAACAGAAAGCCAACAACTTACTCTCTTACTTGGTTTCGTATACCACACCCGGTGCAAGTAAAGCCAGCGGTAGTAACCAAGAAGTCAAAACTCAAACCCTGTGAAGAAAAAACAGTTAGCGATATTATCAACTACACAGTTTAATTTACTTTCTCCAACCCAAAAGAGTAAAAACAAAAAAGGGTCAATGGGAAAAAGCCTGAAAAAGAAGTTACAATGTATATACAGACAAAAGATGAACACAAAAATCTACCAGCAAAACAGCTGCTCTATGATTCCTTATATCAACTCCAAAACATGCAAAGATTCCATTACACATTTTTCTCAGCAACCAAATTTCAAACAATTACAATTTCTCATCCCAACAAATGAATTTGATAAAAGAAAAGGTCAGACTTAATACTCCAGCCGACCAAGTTTCGAGCTTTGACCAAACCATTCACATACAAAAAAAAAAAAATTCACACACACACAACATGAAACATATCACAATGTTTGGTTCATGACACAATCTGGTATGAATTTACTCGAAATGTGTGTCAAAAGTTCCAAAATTTTCGCAACGAACCAAACACTGCCTAAAACTCACCGGTTTTAGTTCCGTCTCCGAACTCTGGCTCTGAGCTTTGTTCAAATTGGGCCCTCAATGCTATACAAAACAGAGCTCGCAGAAACGTACCATTCTCTCTCTCTCTCTCTCTGTAAAGCTTCCGTCTTTGTTTTTCTTCCTACCCCAATTCTCTTCTGTACTTATATATACAGACCAATTTATACAGGGAAATTCTGCTATTGGTTAAAAAAACCAATTAAAGTAATTATCTTTTTTTTGTTTTTTTTGGGTCAAATTAAAAGTGTTTATCCACAAATACAGGAAAAAAAAAAATTTATACAGTACGGGCTGGCCCACTGGATCTTGCGAAAGTGGCAGCATAAATTAATTTTTTATTTTTTTTCTGGGGGCTATAACGGATCTTTCTGTAGAGAAAAGCTGCATACTGCGGCGGAAGCCAAGAAGAGGTCAGGAGGAGAAGGGCCTTTCGGACCTTCTGCATTTTCTGGGTTTTGTGAAGAACTGTGAGTGCATGATGTGTCATATAGGTGAGGTGTAGAGCATCAGTTGTGCTTACTAAACAACTGTTGCGTTGGGCGTGCTTCTTCTTCATGCATCACGGTCTGTGCTGTGTGTATAATAAGACAGTGGAAGGCAGGCAATGGATAAGATTGTTATTATCCAAGTCAAGCTTCTATATATATATATATATTGTACTCGATATTTCGTTTAAGATATTGCAACCACCACATACATTATTGGATAGTTTTATGTGCAAGTAAATTGTAGATTGCGAACGATTGTCTTCGCTCTCAATATGTAAGAGTGATTTCCTTTTTTTTTTTTTTTTTTAAGAATAAATAATTTCATTATTTATCCATAGCCAGAAGGCACGTTACATCAATTGTTGTCTCATACCAAAAAGCCGCCAGACAAATTGACCGATAATCTCGGGCCTAAAAAACAAAATGACCCACCTTAATAGTAAATCTAGTCGCATAGAGACCTCAATTGGTGTAAAACTAGAAACACTAAGAATTAAGTCGACAAAGAGCCAAATCTATTTGTGGGCAAAACTAAACTAGATTGGGATAAAACCACTAGATCACCAGAAAATGCCTAGAGAAAAACTAGAAAATAAAATTTACTAGACTAGTAGCTCAATCATGGTCCAAAGGAGAACCTAGCCCAACAAGAACAACCAGGCCCAAACCCATCTCCACCCCCTGCAGCATGAATGCCCGAGCAGCAGCCACGACCCCCGTCGCCGCCCTTCCAGGATAGCCACCTCCCATCGCCGTCACCACCCAAGTAACCAAATCTGGATGCCTACCAGGTCCAATCCGATTGGGTACCGACACCCAATACACCCCACCGTCTACTGGATACCAACAAACGCCTCCACAGTCTCCAACCACCATCCCTGGAACTCTGCCGTGACCTACAACGCTGCCAAAGAGGATCGAAAAGGGATGAAACGCCAATGAAACAAGTTAGTTTCTTCCCCATCTAGGAACCCAAGAACCACCATCAACTCTGTAGGCACCACCCGTCCGGCAGCACCGCAGCATCACCATGACCAAAAGGCCAGCAGTGTCGCTGGGCCTGCCGGACGAGCGTTCTTGAAAAGCTAGAGAAGGCGCTTGGTTAGAAAACGGCGGCTAGAGAGAAGTAGGGTAAGAGATAGAAGATTGTATATAAGAGTGATTTCCTTTACGTAAGAAATACGAATTAAAATACATACTCAGCGGAATACTCACTAAAGACTCGCAATATTAAAACTCAGATGGGAGAAAGACTGCAATTTTTTTTTTTAGGGCACACTGCTTCTCTACAAGGAAGAGACAAACACAAAATCCTATAAACTTATTCCGACTTGGAATAATGAACTCATGGACTTGGTCATAACTTCAATATCGACGAGTTTAACAAAACTCAAGTTTAACTTAGACGGAGCTTACTTCGCTCAATCGCTCTCTATGGCTGTGTTGATGATCGAGTTTTTAAAGATCAACGTTATCAATGAACTAAATCAGCAGAACTAGATAACAGTTATCCTAACCATGGAAGGATATCATAACAAATTTAATATATATTTAGAGCATAAAATCCCGGTTTAAGATGAAAAGCCTATTGTTCTAATTACCAGCAATAATTTTCTTTACGACAATCAAAACTGATTTCACCTAGGAAACAGAGAAACGTGTCCGTGACAAAAAAAAACATCCTATTCTACATTACTAGCCTTCCATTTTTGGATTAAAGCAAAGAACTGTCCAGGATGCTGAAGCAATAAGCAAATTATTCATGATTCATTGCCTCGTCTGCAACTCCTTTGCTGCATTTAGTATTAATTTCTTGGATGTGACTTTAGAGCTTTTAGTGACAGAACTTTGAAAGCTCAGCTTCACCCCCTCATGCATATTTGCAGAAACCAATAATTTACTTGCTGCATTGATTCATAAAGCTCCTCACTTTTCTCTCTCTTTTGGGTATACATATATCGTGGAGATTTTTTATGGGACTTTCTGATACACATATCGTTTAGATCCTAGCGAGAGCTAGCTAGCTATACCCCATACCCTAGTTTATGAACCATCAATATTGACACGTCCAGTACCACAACCCAACAAGAACAAAACAATATCAACTTTGGAGATATTTATCAGTTTTTTGTTTGGTGTGTTGTTTGAATAAGAGGGAAGATTTGGGGCCTTGGGGGTAGATCTCCATTTCTCAGATTTTTGCCTTTTCGATCTCACTGCAGTTTGGATTTCCGTAATTTCCAGCCAGTTTTTTTGCGAATATGATTCTTGAAGAATAACATATGGTCCATTTCGATTATTAGACTAGAATGCAGTGCAATCATAATGATAGTTGAATAAAAGTACTACAAGTGCACTTTGAAATCTAACTTGATCGATGCAAGTCTTATTTAATATGCAAGATAATCATGGTATGTGTGTGTCGTTTTGCGAAATGTGGTCATAAAGAAAATCACGGGATATATGAATCCTTTGTAAAAACAAAGCATGGAGGAATCTAATGTGTGATTGGGACGGAGGTTTAGATTTGAAGTTCCTTTTGCAGTTTAGTTCAATTGTTTCGATAAGGGATAATTCTTTGCAGTTTGCACGTATGATATTTAAAGAATGACTAGAAAAAATGAGCGTTTTCGATTATTAGACTAATACTTCTGTATAGTATTTTCCAAAATAATTTGAGACTAAATATGCGCAATGTTCATGATATGTGTTAGCTTGCAAAACATTGTCAGAAAGAAAATCATGGGGCTACTTAATGTTTTGCAATAAAAACAAAGATTTTAGGAGGTGTGATAAGCAACGCAATTAGTGGTGGCCTCGAGTTTAGGATTTGATGCATGATTTGAAATTAATTCATCATTCCTGGATCAAAAATGTTCAGTTAGCCTGTCTACTCTCATGAAACTATTCACTGCTATTATCTTGATCATGTTGTAATGCACTACCATAGTCACTATCCATATAAGTTTGTTTGTTTCGCTACAAAACGATTTGCCTTATTTCAATTCTTGGAACAAGACAAATGACACTGGATTGCTAAGTCACCAGCTAGCGACCCCTACACTACTTGCTACTCAATCTAGATGTTAAACCCTATCATGAATTCATGATTATAACTGTGAACCTGAAAAAGGACCACTCATGTGTAGGGTAAGGTTGCAACTTGGATAGATTTAAGGGATGAGAGGAAGCATGAGCCAAGTGATCGACCAAGTCATTGTTGACCTCAATTAATTTGGGTGAAGTTCGGATTTGGGGTTCGAGCAATCCGAGTTTAAGCCTAACTAGCTCGAGTTGAACTTTGGGTTTGGTAAGACCTTATTGAACTAGACATTAATACTTTCTGCAAATTGACATTGTGAGGAGTTTTTGAGTTTTAGTTTGTAACATCAGTGAGTTAAATAAAGTAGTAATCGAAAATGATTTTATTTAATGCAATCCGTTTTGAATTTGAAATTCAAATCGTGTGGTCATCCATATCAATCCTTATAAGACAAGCAAAGAGTTATTTAACAGTTTCTTGATGGAAGAAACTGTCTCAACCGTTTGGCTGATATAAAAGGATTGTAACGTCTGTATTGATCCCTGCAAGAACACCATAACTCATATTCTTAGGGCTGGCCTTAGGCGGTTCTACGGTTTTAAATCCAGAACTCGGAACCGGAACCGAGAAGAGATAATTGGTTCGGGTATGTTGATTTTTGTATCAAGAACCGAACCGACCATTCTAGGGTCGATTCCTCGGTTTTTCGGTTCCAGTCGGTTTCTCGGTTTCACACTCGGTTTTTCGGTTTTTGGTTCCACGATCGGTTCAATTCCACTATCAGTTCCTTGGTTTTTCCATATAGACAAACTGTTTTTCAGCCTTTTCTAGTTTTCCTGATTTCCATACATACATTCAAATGATTCAATATTGCAAATACCATTCACTCATAAAACTCAACATTATCTACAATTTACATATTCAACAATCAACATCAACATAACAAATTAGAAATTCAAAGTCTCCTACTAAAACAAACCTAAAATTGAAATAGTTCAACATCAACATCAACATTCAACATCAACAATCAACATCAAACTGAGCAATTCAAAGTCTCAAACTGAAACAAACCAACTAAAATTGAAATAGTTCATGAATGATTCAATATTTCATCAAAGTGCATTACTGCAAACAATCAAACATTTCCAGCATGGCTTCCTCAGTTCCTCTTCATCAATGCAACAAGGCTTCCAGCCTTCCATCAATAGATTCAATACCAAATCTACATACAAAATAACAAATCTGCATTCAATGATATTAGGATAATTAAAAAAAAAATGAACTTAAAATGAAGCAAAAATGTTCAGACCTTTATGCATCCTTGATTGTTGATGAATTGCATCATTTTTTATGCCTTTTCTTCTTGGTTGTAGGGGTAGAAGCCGAAGCCTCAGAACTCTTGGTTGTTTTGCCACTTGGGGCAGATGCAGATGCAGCAGCAATAGCATTCTTGGCCTTCTCAGCTTTCTATCTATCCTCTTTTTCATGGTCTGCACGATGTCAAAACTCAAAACAGTCAATCTCATATAAATTGCCCAAAGTTGTTGTACCAGTTTCAAAAACAGTAAACCAAAAACATCAAAAATACATACCAGCTTCAATCTGTTCTATGACTCCATTTCCTCCATAGTTGGAATGTACTCCAACCCCATAATAGCATCAGCCTCCATAGTTGGGTGTTTGAATACATATGATGCATAACATATAAGTTCATAATTCTATTTACATAAAAAGTAATTGATACTCCTCAAAGTGGTTTTTGATTCTGATTTGATTTGATGCAAGCTAACTGGGACTTTTTATGGGCACCCAACAAAAAAAAAAAGTGGTCATGAGGTTGATAAGGTCTTGCAAAGAATACAAACTATATAGCAACATATATAGTTAAAAGGACATGGAATTAATAAAGATAAATAATCAAGTACTGTGAACCTGATATGGATCTCACAGATATTTACTAATATGAATTTTAGGGCTTAGTGGTAGGTGAATCATGAAAAGGTGCATATATGGACTTTGATTCCTCATGATTCCCTCATGATTTCCAGCTTGTGATGTACATCCCCCAAATGCATATCATATTACATCCCTACCCACCACAATTGTTATATGATCTTTGTGAATTATCAAAGTACCAACCATGACCAAGTAATTGCCCAATCAAATCGAATAAATGGCTTGCCAAATTAACCACATAGGATTCCAAATTCAACCAAGTAAACAAAACCCAGTAAGCAAAAACCATCAAAAATTGAAACTTTGAAACAAACAAGAACAAAGTTTGAATTTTTATACCACAAATCTTGATGGGTGCTTCAAGCTCTAACAAATTGGATTGTTGCAAGAAGATATCTTTATAGGCAGAGCAAAGTTGTCGGATCTCGGACTCCAATAGCTGCACGCCTGCACCTGCTTTCCGGGTCGGCCTCGGACTTCAAGAAGATGGCTAAAGATGTCATCAATAACCGATTGGTCTATTAGTCAAACGCCTGAACTCAACGGCTATGGAAAATAATTGAAAGACTGAAACTTGAAGAGAGAAGGAGAAGAAGAAGATGAAGGAGAAGGAGAAGAGAGGGAGTGAAAGAAAAGCATGAGACTGGGGTCTAGACTTACATTGATGGAGGTCGAAGACGGGGCTGCATCAACCAAATCGCAGATGGCTAACAGCCCAACACAAATCGAAGACGCAATGGTCTTGCTCGTGGGGGCTGCATCCGATCTTTGAGGGCGATCGTCTTGGTCGTCTGGGTTTTGATCATCTTGCTCGTCTGGGTTAGAGAATGGAGAGTTGGACACACAGAGAGTGAGGTAGTGAGCGATAGAGAGTTGGAGACTAGAGAGAACTAGATAAATTTTAGGGTTTTGATCGAATGGATAGGAGTTAGTCAGATCAGATGTTGGCGCCGGATCAAATGAGAATGAGTCTATTTTACATAAATAAGCTCGGCCCTAATATCCACTTATACACTGACATCTGTATTTCGGTTCCAAAAGGGTTTTAAAAACAAGAACCGAAACCGAACCGATAAGACTTCATCAGGAACCGAACCGAGAAAAATGTAAATACATATGCCCTAAAACCGAACCAAACCGGGTTTTTTGGTGCGGTTCCTTCGGTTTTACTGTTCGCCAGACCAGCCCTACATATTCTTTTGTTCCATCACAAAACTGAGACTAGATAGAGGGTGGATCTTGGAGAAGAGCAATGACAACAGACACTCCATCATCATCGTGTTAGTATTACTTGCTCTTTTAGATTTTGTTTTAACTTAATTCTTGTTTTGCTGCAGATTATGTTTCTTGTTTATGATTCATGTTACTGATAAATAACAATCTTGTATTTGACATAGTTATTATCTTAATCATGTGAATCTGTTTATATTAATGAACTCAGCATACATTTTGATCATATAGAACAATTTCTCCAGAAATTGAATATGCAGATTTTGACATTATGGTTCTTGTTGATTTAATAATCTGATCAGTTGCTATATGAAGCTCAGTTTTCATGTTTAAGTTACTTAATTATAATCTTATATTTGGCATAGCCTTGTTGATTATCTAGTATGACGATGAACTTAGAATTAATTATAGTTCATAATCATTTATATCCGCATAACTTGCACAACAGATTTTGATAAAACGTTGTTGCAGTTTTGATTGTCTGAGTTGCTATCTGTTCAAGTATTTACATGGTTAGAAATAATTATATATTTCTTACATCCTCAAGCTAGCATCTGCATAAACTGCTACTAGCTGGATTACCTGCAGTCTCCAAGAAGAGGATATATCATTATGTGTTTCAGTCAGCTTGAAACATTGTCTTTTGGGTATCTTCTGTCTAGATCTCTCGTATATGCTCATTTGTCCTTACCCAGTGCCCACAATGCATTGATATAATCTCCGAGGCCAAGTTTGTTAATCTTCTATTTGTCTATCTCCGACTAGCTGTATACAATTATGTGACGAAGGAGACAAAACATATAGTCACATAAACCAAGTGCCATGAGAGACAAACATAATCACATAGTAACGGGAGAATCAAACATATATATAGTTATATACAATCTGCATGATAGGATCGAGACAATTACTCGATCAATTTGGTGGAATGGATAGATCCATTTGACAAACTTTGCTTGTTATTCAACATCATACATATTTTCATCGGAAATATTGAAGTAACTTCGAATTAAGGACGATAAGAAAAGCATATGATCGACCCATGCACAGGGATAGAGCGAGACAAAACACACGTAAATGCCAAGCCAAATTGCCGTCAATGGCCCTACGTGCTAGCTAGTACATGATGGATCCTACGTACATGGCCAATAAACCCCCATGTCATGTTGAGTAACTCGCTGACAAAAACTATCTGATCGTTCATCCTCACGACCTCGATCACCAATTGTACGGGCAAGTCCCATCGTTACAGTGGACGCGCGACGGTCTTGAATCGGAATTTGACATAGCTTTGAAGGAGATAGGTAAGTACGAACTAGTCTTTGAACACCTCCCCTAGCCGTAGATCTAGCTTGCTAGTTCCTGCATACGTTTCTGATCTCGTTTAAAACATGCTGCATAGATTCTAACCTCGACAACACATGCACTGAGGTTGCATTATAATTACCATCCATACCGACCGTACGTACGTACTGTTTCATGGTTAGGATTACCTAAGCCCCAATTAAACATGTATGCACAACCCACTATTACTGAACGGCCTCAATCCCTAGCAGTTTGGAGCCACAATCCTTGTATAACAGTATAAAGGATGAATATTTATCCTGTATAATCCACAGTTCCTAGAAACGCTTAATAGAGGATAAATATTTTCAAGTTTACAAATAGAACAACAAGTCGTTGTAGTATAGTGGTAAGTATTCCCGCCTGTCACGCGGGTGACCCGGGTTCGATCCCCGGCAACGGCGATTTTTACAAATTTTTTTTTTTAATTTTTTTTTTAATTTTTATTTTTTAACTTCTTTTTTTTTGTGAACTTTTTAACTTTTTTTTTTAATGCGCACAACTTTGATTGGTTACTTAAGTCAGAACCCAGTGAGAATCAAGTGGTCTTTTTGGGTAGCACTACACCATCACATGTTCTCAGCCAAGCTGGAGTTCTAAACAAATTGAGAAAGGCAGCGAGCAAATGTTTGTGTCTCAAGATTGAATACAACCGAGAATAACTGGGCAAGCAACTACTTTCAGCACCAGCATCAAGATCTTGATTAAACACACTAAATACATTTTGCAATTGCTTCCATGTATGATAGCTAATATCAACCATTACAAAACTGAGTCTTCATTCAAAACTTGTTTGATCTTTTTCTTTTCGCCTGTACATAAACTCGATCTGTTACTATCTGTAAGGGGTTACAATTTTCTCTGCTAAACTTTAAAACCAAATATAAGAGTAACTATAGCTCCCAATTCCCTAGCCTGTTCTTTATTTGAACTAACCACATTGCTGGGATTATACGCATATCAGCGCCAAAAATGGACCCATCACCTCTGTCAATGGTTCATTAAAGCTTTCCTTCCCCTTGGGCAACTATCCTTCCATGGTGTACATTCGCTATATAATGGTCATGTGATCTGCTGTCTGATTACTAAGATTTCACATTGCTAATCAGAGATACAGGTTCAATGATCCACAGGCAGCATGGAACCTTGACTGGGCCGAATGTCATATAAACTTTTGCAAGACATCAAGCAACATCTGTCATGCGAATATCCATCATATCTGGAACACTCGAAGGAGCAACAATGAGCAGCTCTTTAAGGAATACCTGGAGACAAAATAAAAAAATAAGGTCTTTTTTAAACATATCGATGAAAGTGCAGTTAGATATGAAAGTTTAAAAGAAGAAACTTACCAGTTTGAACTGTTCCAATTCTTCTCTTAGTTCATCCTCAATATCCTCAGCTAGAGGGTTTACAACATGTAAAGAGGTTTGATCTTTTACACCACAGCTTACCTGACAACAACACTGAGTTAATGATAGAATGATACAGACAGGGACACTGGAAAAGAAATTGCTTTAGTTAAGAAGCACTAGAGATTTGGTCGGTCAATGAGCTATGGTAGCTGAAACCTTGATATAACATAGGGCTTTGCATGCATTCTGATGAAAATACAACAGCAAATGCAAAGCTTCAGACTGAGCAAGCTTATGCCAAACTAGAATGCATTGTATATAATTTCATCACGTCCAAAGGTCTCTTTGCTGCATTCTTACCATTAATAGAACAAGATATGTTTGACCTCTGTTGTTTTATCATTAGGATTCTACAACTGCAGAGACAAAGAAACCCTACTTTATAAGGGTCGGAAACCAGAGCAGAGAAATACCAGCTTAAAACCTTCATAGTTTGAGAATTCCATTTGTTGTAGTGCAAAAGAAACACGGATAATTGTGCATAGATATCTGAATTTCTTTGTGATCTGTAAGTAAAATTAGATAGTATGCATAAGCAAACATAAAAGAACAAATAAATATAGTTTTCAACTACATATATAATCGAAACGGGAAAAAAAAACACAGGAATACAACTTTATAGTTCTGTAAGAAGCTACCTCTCTTGGAAACTGTTGAAAGCAAGTAGGATCAAAGCTTGGTAATTGCTTTCTATGATGTCTTGCAAGTAGTGCTATCAGCTGCAGAGATTTCTATCACTATACAGAATGTACAAACCAGGACAGAGCACTTGAAGAAGCATTTGACATACCTTAACCTCCTCAGAACTGTAACCATGGAGATGCTCGCCATTCTACACCAAAGATTGAGCTACTCAATGAATTAACTTGGAAATCTATACTGGTGCTGATTCTCAGTGTACACCAATTATATCATTAAAAGGAAAAAGCATTACCATGATAATACAATAAGAGTGCTTGTGGTAACCTTTTTTCCCAATGAAAACCCCAATATTGTGAAGCAAGCTTGCAGCTTCAAGATATTCAAGATCCTTGTCATCTAAGGAGGCAGCATGATTATCAGCTAGGTCATCACATTTTCTTAAACCTTCAAAAATCTCCTGCAAAAGTCATCTATTCAAAACACTGGACGTTACAAAATAACTCAATCTTCTCAATATGAAATTTTATTATTTTAACATGGATGTACATCTGCTTTGGTTGTTCATTAGGCTTCATTGCATTTGAAAATTAAATCCTCAACAAAATAGAGGTGTGACATATAGCATCAGCTATGATGCAAGTGGCTCTATACATACTAGAACGAAGTAACCAGATTATTAGAGCGCATATTTCCCAAACATTAACACAGGATTAAACATATGGGATGATATCTATGATATTAAAGCTTTAGCTGGTATCTACTATTGATCACATTTATCCAAATCTACACAAAGACTATTGAAAGTCAAGAAATTCACTGAAAACCTTTGCAATGATGGCACACTGAGAAGCAGCTTTCAACATCTTCTTGCCATTATACCTCATCGCAAGCCGAACAATAGATGACCACCTTGCATTGGCATTCAGATCATAGCCACCGTTAACCTTAGCCAAACTTTCTGCAATTACACCTTCTGCCAATGCATAACCAGAAACCTCCATTTCCTCAATTCCAAGCACCTCAAATATCTCCTCCAACAACACAGCCCCAGCAACAATAAACTCAGACCGCCTTTCGAAGAACTTTTCTCTCCTAATCTTCTCTCCCTCTCCTCCACCGCACAAACTCTCAACAACACCCTTCACTTCTCCTCTACTCAACCTCCAATCTTTCCTACCATCCCCAAAAGAAGCCACATTGCTAACCTCAATCACATTGCTCTTATTCACATACCCATCAAACACTGCCTTCTCAACTGCCTTAATAGTACCAGAGGACCCAACAACAACTTCAAAGCCACAATCTTTAATCTTCCTAACCAACCCAGATTCTTTAACAACCAACCCAATATGCTCCCTAATCTGAGCAACCTTTTCTTTATTGCTTCCAAATTTCTGGGTCAAATTCACATGCCCCAACTTCAATGAAGCCCCAAAAACAACTTTCCCCTGCTTCCCAATCACAAACTCAGTAGACCCACCTCCGATATCAACACCCAGAACCAATTTCTCATATATAGGCCAAAACTGAAGCATACCCAGATACACAAGCCTAGCTTCTTCTTCACCAGGCAACACATCAACCTCAAAACCTATCTTCTCACTAACACATTTCAAGAACTCACCTTTATTCACAGCCTCACGCACAGCTGCTGTTGCAACACAGCGGATTTGAGCTTTGCTGATTTTGTAGGAGATCAATGTGTTCTGAAACTTCTTCAGGGCCTCAATAGCAATGAGCTGAGATTGAGCTGAGAGTGTAAAAGGGGTTGTAGATGATGATGTGTCACGGCCAAGAACCACAGGCTCTCTGAGACGATCAATGGTGAGGAACTTGCCATCTGGGTAGGCTCGGATTATGATCATTTTGAATGAGTTTGTGCCCATGTCAATGGCTGCAAAGAGTGTTGAGGAAGAAGAAGCCATCGGTTTTGGTATGTGGGTCTTTGATTTTGTGACAGAACTTGTAACATGGGACACTAAAAGTCCTTTTCCATTATCTTAAACGCACTTTTCCAAGGCTTTGGAATTTTTTGGACATAGATAATGCGTATGCACTGTACATGAATGTCGTGGATTATGATCTTATTTTGGATGATCATGATTTGATTCTCTCTTTCTTTCAGTATCATTTGATTTTTAAACCCTTCACTTTTTCGATATTCCAAAAGGATCTCTCTTTTTTTAATTGCATGATTGTTGGAGTATTTAAAAATCCGGTTGCTTTAAGATGAAGCATATAACGGCATAATTTGCCGTCTTGGCGTTTAGGTGACTTGAACAAGCGTTTTAAAATGGCATAGTCAATGAGATTCTTTCTGGGTCCGAGGGAAGCATATAAAATTAGAGAAGCTCTAGCTCCTGATAGGTTCCCAGAATCTTCCCGGAAACAGGGTTCTTGGAAAAAATGTATCGCCGGAAAGTTTCGCTGAATCTGCAACCGCCCCCACCAACCCAAGCCGCATTGAGTATTGACTAAACCACCCAAGCACCAGTCTCACACTCAAAATTCAAAAAAGCAACGGAACTTATATAATTCTCTTCTACCGTTTTTAATGCAACAATACGATCAACTGTCCACGCGGGCAGACAAAGATTGTGACGTACTCAAGTTACAGGAAGCTGCAGTTGAGATTGTGTGAGAAATATTCTAATATATATTACCGCTCGATCTTATTGAATGCGACTTAAAACGTTTATTAATTGTACATGATAACTTAGTTGCTGGACCAAAATTTATTGAGCTAAACTTTCAACCTAAACAATGAATTAGATTCTTTATCAATTGCATCTTATGTTGTAAACTTTTAGAGTTTATCCAATTTTACTACTTCTACTTCACTACAAAATAATATGGATATTCGCGTACTTTTGAACATCGTTATTGGCTGCTTTGTTTTAGAATTTCTCCGATTTTACTACTCCTACATCACCATGGCATAACATGCATGGATGATCTTGTACTTTTGAACATCTTCGTTGGCGGCTCTGTTTTGGCCAAAAAATGATACCGTGTTTTTTTATATGCACGTACTCTGTAGTATGAGCTACAATTACAAGTACTCTTCGACTTCTCTAGGTTATAGCGTTTCATGGAAATTCAGATTAAACTTCAGAGAAAAGGCTTTTCAACCCGACAATCCTTTTCGTATCGTCACTTTAACAAACATAAACAAACGCGTTCATCATAGAAATTCTTGTCTGGGCTTTCCGGTCACCTTCATATCTATACTCTCGTACGCGTCGCGTCCACGTGGAAATGCTTCTTTCTCTCTCTAAAATCTAGTCACTCTCTCTCTCACTTGACTTTTTCCGTCTCGTATCTCTTGGATTATGCTCATATATACAGTAATATACTACAGTTTGTGATATGTGCTAGTGTGACGGTTCGAGTACTTTTCAATCCCGACGCGTTTCGTTTAGTTGTAAACAAAGCTTTATCAGAATCTTAAACTTGTTCTTTTATTTCATTAAATGAGACAACATCACAGACAAAGCAGTCATCGATCAAACCCATAGCTCGAGTCACGTCACTTTGTTATTTCCAAAAACTGTGGTTTATAATAATAATAATCTATGCTTGACTTTTCATGATTTGCGTGTTTTTTTTGTGATTACTACCACGAAGGTTCCTTGTATCTTCTTCCTCTACTACGGTCTATAAAAACCCCCAGAGTGCGCTGGTTCTGGTTATTGTTGGTATCGATTCCCTTGTAGAAGAAGACTTACCAAAAAGTTGGCCTTTTGATTCACCGAAAAAGAAAAAAAAAAAGGCAAAAAAGTGGGTTTTTGATGGTACTTAAGAGGCATTTCAGGGATGTGGGGAGCGAGGAGTATGAGTTTCCGGTACCGGAGTCGAAAAGGATACCTGTTTTTAAAAAGTGGGTGGTTTTAGTTTGAGTGAAGATTGGTGCTTTCTGTGTGGTTTGGATGGTTGAATTTGGTTTTTGATTCTGGGTTTTGTGTTCATATATGTGCAGTGTTGCTAGTGATGTGATGAGAGATGGTCCGTTGAATGAAAAAGCGTGGGAAAATTTCTTCAGAAGAGTGGTAAGATTCGACAGTAATTAACATCATCATTTTTTACTTGCTGTGTAAGACGGTAAAAAAAAAAAAAAGGAAAAGAGAACCAAACCCCTTCCTTACATGGGTTGCTTCGTTGTCCCAGTTCTATTGACCGTGAGGTCTTAAGTGTTTGATGAAACGCTCCAATGAAACTCTTGTTGACCGTTAGGTTTAGTTTAATTGGTTAAGAAGCATATACCTGACTTTTTCAAGGCTGATTTTACTTGGCAACTCTGTTTGAAATCCTTTTCTGGTTGCGATATTTGATATTGATATGAATATTGATCGAACTTCTTTGTTGTATAGGTGCGAGATGAGCTGGAAAAATTGCTTGTTCCCTGCCTGGGGGGATCTTCAAGGTTAGCTCTTTATTTCTTTAATGACTTTAATCCTTTATCCAAACTCCACAGCTTCAGATTACCTCGCTGAAAAACTTGTTACTGAAAATTTTGGATTTGTTGTTAAAATCTTATAGCAGGCCACCGCTTCAAATTGGACGTCCAGCTGGAGTAAGAGGCCTCCAGTTGCATTTCATCAACAAACTGCCATCAACCATATTCACAGGCAGCAAGGTGGAAGCAGAAGACCAAACACAAACACGTCTTCAAATTGTACTACGTGATGCTGCTACGCAGAATGTAGTCCGTTCTGGTCCCCTGGCTTCAGCAAAGATTGAAATTCTTGTTCTGAATAGCGAATTCGGTTCTGATGATCAAGAGGATTGGACCGAGGAAGAGTTCAGCAATGGTCTTGTTCGAGAACGAGAAGGGAGGAGGCCATTGGTGACTGGTGACGTGACTCTTAACCTGCGGGATGGAGTGTGTTCTCTAGAAAACATTGTCTTCACTGACAATTCGAGCTGGATCAGAAGCCGAAAGTTCAGACTAGGAGCTAGAGCTGTGCCGAAAAATCCTGGCGATGAAGTACGAATCAGGGAAGCTAGAAGTGAGGCTTTTGTGGTAAAAGATCACCGCGGAGAGTGTAAGTTCTAGAAACTTATATATTGATCTTTACCAATATAGAAACATCAATAATGTTTCTCCTTATTTTCTTCTCTTGTGCTCTATACTAACACTTGTCACAATATGCTGACCTTTCAGTGTACAAGAAACACTACCCTCCATCCCTGGGTGATGAGATATGGCGCCTGGAGAAGATAGCAAAGGACGGCGCCTTCCATAGCAGATTGTCCAATTGTGGAATTACTTGTGTGAAGGACTTGCTGCGGACTTATGTGAAGGATCCATCCTTGCTACGGAATGTAAGAGTCTCATTTGTTTCTGTTAGAATATGAGCCTATAGTAGCTTGATGAATTTTGTAGTTCGATACTTACTTCGATTATTCATCCACTTTTCATAAAATGCAGTGTTTTGCTCCGATCTCAAACAAGACATGGCATGTAATCATAGAGCATGCATTGACTTGTGAGATAGATGAACATAAGCTCTATGCTTACCATAGAGATGATGTGGCCCTCCTGTTCAACGAAATCTACATGTTCAAGGGAGCAGTAATTGAGGACCAATTCTGTACTCCGGATCAACTCGCCCCACCTCAAAAGGTATGTTTACACTTACAAAAAATTGGTTCGGGGTTGTATAATTGCTCGTGTTATGTTGAGAAACTGATTAACTGAGTTCCATTTTCAGGTTATGGTGGACAATTTGAAGCAGCAGGCGTATAGAAATGAAGTTAATATGGTCCTCATGGATGCTTCGACTGTGTATGGCATTTCAAGGCCTTTGCCGAGTCTACCAGCAGAGCCATTCAATAATCCAAACTCAGATCCGCAACAATATAGTCTCCAATTCCCACAGCAAGGTAAAAACTAGGCCAATATGGGTTATCTAAGCTAGTACTTCATATGTCAAATTGCATGCTATGAACTTGCCTAATAATGTACTTGCACCTTATATGTTGTTGGTTTTCTGGTTTCGCCTTTCTATTTCGACAGTTGTCACTTGTGGTTTTCGAACTAAATGAGATCAAATACTTTGCGCAGATATACCGCCAATGCAATTGGGTTTCCCCCACGCATCACCTTCAACTTCATATCCTTATCAAGCAGAAGGAAGCAATCAGTTCATGGTTTCTGTAGCACAAACTAGTCATCCAATGCAAGTGTTCGCTCCAGGGCTACGCAACAGTTTCTCAATGGAGGAGTTCAGCACCTTAAACTTCAATGCAGAAAACAGTTGGCCTTCAATTGTGTCAACTGCTCATTTAGGCACTACTGAAAATTTTTTACAAACATCAACTTGGTCTCCAATGAACCCAAACTGGGGGGGACAAGGGAACGGATTTTGCGATACTGGCATTTCGGGTTTTTTACATAACGCAGGGACTATAAAGAAACCCAAGGCATGCTGGTGCAAGCTTCGTGCCGCCATTAAATGGTGGGTTTCGGTTAGGGCTAGAAGAATGGCAAGGCCTCTGTATTTGGCCAGCTAGATCAGTGTTAGTGTTACTACCCAGCCTTCCTTTTTAGTTGCTAGGAACCACTAGTTGTAAAGCAGTTACCTAAAGTAAACGGGTAGGCTTTCCCTAGATGTGTTAAGACTTAGTTCCTCGCTAGTCTATTTTCCTTCAGTCTTCTTCTTCTCCTTTAATGTATAAAATGTGCAAAAAGGGGTTCCTTTCTTGTTATACAAAGCTGGCCATGATGTTCATAGTGTTGAATTGATCTATGTAAAAGTGGTTTCTGGAAAAGATCTAATAATATTCAGTTTATTTGTTTCACTAGTAGTCTCTGTAGAATGAGTACATTTTCTGTGAATTGCACTGTAAGTTACTTGCTGCTCTTGATGTCTATGATATGATTGCACAATTTCTTATAATTGGAAAGTTAATTTCAAATTGTTATTGAAACCAAAACCCTCATGATCAAGTTAAAGTAGCATTTGAATCAACTTTGTAGAACTATTTGTAGTCGAAGACAAATTGATTGGTCCACGAGGCATTGTTATATTGCTAATTCATCCAATTTTTCTTGTTTTCTTGTTGTTTTTGCAGTGTTGAGTATCCTACCCGCTATTCTAATGACTAGAAAATTTGCCCGCACTTTGCTGCGGGACTTGGTATTATTACAAATGAAAAGGCTTGTATAGACAAAAATAACTGCATTTAGGGATGCATAACAGTAATCAATTTCTGTTGTTCTAAGTGAACTAACAACTACCCATAATCAAATGAAGTTTTCAGTTTGAAACAAATTTTTCACATGTTCATTTAACACTATGTACAACAACCACGAAGCTCATTCGTGTACTGATCTGAAAGGTTGTCAGCTTCATGCTTTGTAGAGTATAATAGTTGAAATTTTGTCCATCTAGCCATGGAGTATGCAAGATTTGAAGAATGCTTGAAGCTGCAATGTGTGACCTGTGAAAATGAATTGAATTAATTTCAAGAAAACATTGGCCTGCAATAATCAATTGGATTTTGTGAGGAACTTGTTGAGTATACCTTGTGAAGCAAATATCTACTTCCCTTCACTTGAATTATGAGATCACCTTAAACTTAAAAAGAAACCGGCAGCGGAAAAAAAAAAAGAAAAAAAAAGTCATTTAGTAACAATCTTCTATTCATTAATGTTGCAGCATATCTTAAAAATACTTTCATATTTAATCAGGTGTGCTTTTACCTGATAGTGTGAGAAGTTATCAGTAGTATCAAGTTTCATAAAATAATTGATAAAAGTTTTTAAGTTACCAAAATTGATAAAATCATTTCATTGAAAATTGCTCATATCTGCAATCCCTACTATCCAAACCAAACTCAAATGTATAACAATCATTCATTCTTTGAATTAGTTTCACTCCAGATATATACGATCACTATAGTTACAATTGACTATCTGTCTGATATATATAACACGAAGAAAGAATCACCTCCACTGTAAATCCCTCAGCCTGGATCGTGGGGATTCCAATAAACCACAAATGTTAGATTAATCTAGTGTTTGCATTGATCAGGGATTTTTGTCCTCCTCTACAGCCCCAGAAGACAATTTCGACTACTTTGGTTTGGAGGCCGATTCTTGATTCCAATTGGTTTCTGCTATCAAAACAACAAAGCTCAGACTATTGCTTTTCAGAAGAAAGAAACAAATTCATAACTTTTCCTACCAAGAAATTCAAGGACGTCTCTGGTTTTTTATGTTTGTCTCGCGATCTTTAGTAAAAACTTGCCCATCTTTAGTAAAAGTTGAAAATAGGTCTTTTATGTCTAGCTCATCCATTGAACTTCACTTTCCTAAAATTTTGTGGACTACCTTTTTTCAACATTGATTGAAACATAAATTTTTTTTTTAGTAATATTCGTTGTCATGTTCACGAACATTTGGTAAAGAAATTTCATTGGTAATAACTTTATTAAACTAACTTTTCTCGACAAAACTTTCACCGGTAAAGATGATTATCATACTATCACTTTCTTTAGAATGCATATCCTACCATTATGCCTGGGTTCATCCTTTATCTTGCAAACCAACAAAGCAGCCACAAATTTAATCACTAAAAGTATATTTCATATGTATGTCGAACTAACAACTCAAATGAAAAAGTCTATAGTTAGATGCCTTAAAAATTTGACATCAGCAATTCACATATCAAACAAACAAACACCGTTATCACCCAAGCCATACACAACGAAGCAAAAACCAAACCCTTATTCTCAAATTCCACAATCAAAAATCAAACAAACCAAACCCAAAACCTAATTTCACCAAAAACCCAGAAATCCAAAACCCCCAATTTCCATCCAAACACCACAATAACCAAGCCCAGAAGAATGGAATCAAGACAATATTCCGGAAATTCGAAACTCCCAATTTCGCAGAAATCAGACCTGAGAATTAGATGACAGAATGACCCAAGCTTGAAATTGTAGGATTCAATTGGCTTCACTGGCGACGACTCTATGTTTGACGGATTTGCCTCCAATGTCCCTCTCTCTCTCTCTCTCTCTCTCTCTCTCGTTCTTGATAACTGAAGATGATGACTAAATCTAGATCGATCACTCTTTTTTTCCTCTCACAGTCTCTCTCCCTCTATCGATCACCGACGAAGGTTGAAGTTGGTGGAAGCCCGAACAGCTAAAAACATATATTCGTACAAAGATGGCAGCGCAGTAAGTTGAGGGAAAACAGAGGGCAAAACCGTCATTTCTCACCCCTAAGATGAACACTAGAATGAATAGTGCAGGACGTCGTTTAGTATATAGTAAATTACTAGTTAGTAAGGCCCGCGCGATGCTGCGGGTCTTTTAGTTGTGTTAATAATTGGTGTATCGTTGTAAAAAAAAATCAAATGAGAAAACAAAGAAGAATAGCCAAAAAACCCTTACGTACATTGATCAGTGGGTGTACAAAATGTCTGCTGTTTTTGTTGATTGTTTTTCAAGGACCATTAGCATTATAAAAAACATAGAGAATGCTCTTGACAACCGCCGGTTATATGCACACAGCATATATAACATTGTTCTTCATGGACCGCTAGCATTACAAAAACATAGAGAATGGTCTTTATCACAAAAGGTTACACAGCATGACAAAAAGCAAAAGAAAAAGGGTTGTAGAGCAGAAGTGTCTTCTGTGTCAGATTGAACCAATGCATTTGTGCTGGTCTGATCTGATGGTGTTGCTACATCTTCAAATGTGTCACTGAAATATACAGAGCACATGAAGGTTATATATAAAAGATTGTGTCATTAACTAAGGGACAGCTAAATTGAATGGACCGCGTAGATAAAACGCAGAAGCTAAGTGGAAAAGAAAATAATGAGCAGACCACTTCATTGTTGTGATTGCATTTAATTTGTTGCTAAAAATAGTCACCTACAAATCTGGAAAAAGAATGAATCATTGGATATAATAAGGAAAAAAAGGAAGAAGAATGAATCAGAAGAAATTGGACATAAAAAAAAGTATTCATAAGATTGAATGCAAAATCAAACAGACCTTAATTGCAACATATTTGATGCCATAGATAACCACATAAATAAATGACAATGAATTGTAATTCAAATGTTCAAGAGCCACAACAACAAACTAAAACTGAAAACAATAACAAAAATCAAATTACTTAACTTCAAAAAGGAACTCAGTAATAGAAGACAATGGCAACCAAACACAAAAACAATTCAGATCTGGACACTTAATAGCAGACTATCAAAACTTTGAATGAAGAATACAAACCAAGGGGTATAAGCATCAACTCATAAACTATAAAGAAGGTCAGAGTTAGGTTAGAAGGGAATACTAAACTTATCCCTCCTAAATTAGGAGAATAAAGCTTTATTCCAAACTATAAATAACTTGACTAAAAAGAAGAGAAATCTTAATTAAATTTGGAAACAAAAGAAAACAATCCAAACACTGCACTAATTAACTTAGTCCTCATACGTTAAGGACAATGAATCCTTAATCCAGTCTAAGAGAAAAGAAGGGGTCTGACACCCATTGCATTATGTATATAAAGCTCTCTCCTTGATCTCATACTGCAATTGCACTAATCTGAAAACAGCTTAGGAAATTTGGGGATTTTTCTTGAAGTTGAGGAGTTCATCAAATGACCACTAATGGAGGATGTACTTGTACAAAACAGCTTCCAAGCCCCTCTCCTAAGAAATGCCAAATTCTTTTAAGGCAAACATGAGAATTTTGGTTACTGGAGGAGTTGGGTTCATTGGCTCTCACCTAATTCTTAATGTTACGACACCCTAAACATTGGCTGAGACACTTTATACAGAGAGAGACAATACAATGTAATTGATCAAGATGCTTGAGATATATATATATATATATATATATATATATATATGGAGGAAATAAGGATGTAGATCATTTACCTTTGCAGTTATCAGATCTATTAAAGGATCAAGCTTTTACTCGATCACACAATTACCTGCAAACAAAAATGGACGAAAATAGTGAACTTAAGTGTGAGCCTGGTAGTAAATGGAGGATGATATATTCCTCTGGTTTTTATTTTATTTATTTTTTATTATGCAAGTGGTAGTTGAAGTTGCACTCCAACGGGTGGTATTTGTGAAGCAACAATGTCAGGAACAATTCTTCGATTTGTTTAAAGTTCAATGACTACCCTCAGGGTTCAGAGAAGGAAAAATTGAAAAACAGAAAAATCTGCAATTCCAGACTAATAGTCAAAATAGTGGAGAGCAATCATAACTCTCGCATTTGGATCAACTGATAATATAATTGGAATACCTATATATAAGGACCACTTTTATTCACTTGAACTTACAAATACAAAAACAACTTCCTCCAAAACATTTGTTGAAAAGCAAACAACAAAAACAAAAGAAATAATAAACTGCACCACACAGGCACACATGACATGCACATTAACCCCAAAAAACAGGTTCTTGCCTATGACTTGATCCATGCCATGCAACACAAAGTTAAACTAAGATCGATGCATCTAACTATAGGTCCCGTCAGTCCCATACCCAGGGGCATTGAGCTACACAGAAGGAAGCAATTGCAGTTTACTCAAGGCACAACATGCTATAATAAATATCAACAAAAAAGAGTTGCTGAAAGAAAAGATATACAAAATCTGCAAAACCAAGACTTTGATCGAGTCTCAGCCAAAGACTCATAGTCCTGCAAGCCTGAGAATATACATAAACCTTCAAGCATGAGCGTGGAGAAACAAGAACCAATCAAACCAATGGATCAACAGAAACATTATTGATGAAGAAAAATTCCCAGCTAAGGAATTCTTGTGCTCCAACCAAATAGTAGCCAACTGCAGGACAACCATAATAGACAGAAATCGGATAAATTCAAAGTCTTCAGAGCCAATGAACATAAAAGAAAATCTGAATTTACCCCTAAAACTAATTATCTTGGCTGCTTGATCAAAACCAATTGTTAACCATGTTCTACCGTACAATTTGTTATATAAATAGGCAAATGCTCGTTTCCATTATGGATAGCAATAGTATGCCCGATCATTGTAGGTATGATGGTAGACATTCGAGACCAAGTTATAATAATTATTTCCTTTTCTGCTTTTGTGTTAATCCGCAACAAAAGGATCCTTTGCTATCAAAACATAAGAGTTTTACATGTACCATGTCTTAATTCTCTAGTGTATAATAAAATGAACCATCTATAATTCAACGTGATGTTCAGATAAAAAGTTCAAGTTTATTTCAAAAGAAATGGCCAAAAATTGAATTGAAGGTACATGTGGCATGTCAACTGCATACCTGATTTTATCAGATGTAATTGAGAGGGGTTCAAGAAAAAGCCATTCCCCGCTGGCTGATAAGATTGACTAACACATTGTCTAGTCTTTTTAGCTGCACCTGCATTGATACAACATATCAATTTACATATACTTTCAACTCCATAATATAGAATGGAAGAATAAATTTTGAAGCATTCTGACTCACCAATTTAGCTCTTTCCTGTTGACAATAATTCAATGGCCTCTCCAATTTTGGTGGCTTGTTTCTTTGCCAATGCCTCTTTAGAAAGTACTGCAAGAGGCTTATCAAGAGCTGCAGAAAGTTATTTGGGTTGTTAGAACGTCTTCTCCATGCAAAGATAGAAAATAGTCTGGGTTGGTATTCAAGTTCAATATATTTAAAGTACTTACGCTGAAAATACTGAACTGCCAAGATAAAAAGGAAGTTTAATAGAAGAATAAATCCAAATAAAGCTACTACTCCAATCCAGTACCAACGTTCTGGGAACACTCCTCAAGACTTCAAGACCATTACTCCTAAAGGTTCTGTTGAGTTGTTAGGAATCTGTAAAAAGATACATATTAGCCAGATGGCATATTTCAATTAATTCTCACTTGTTCTTCTACTTATCTTCTATTCGAGTCATACAGTGATGCTTACATGTCTCCAACTTCTTCCAAGAAATTGATTGCAGTGGCTGTCAATTAGTCCATACGACATCGGTGACAGCTAATATCCCTGGATCACAGAAAGAAATTCTTTTACCATCAAAATATATCAGTTAACCAAAGAGAAATTAAAAATAAGACATTAAGTGCAAATAGTTAGAAGTGGAGGTGGGCAAAATCAATAACATACCTAGCAAAACCCCCATTACCCAAACCCCATTTCAGTGACATATCAAATTTCAAAGCGATTTTTAAAGAACTCGTTGGAAAAAAAAAATCAACAAATACCTCTTACAACTAGGATGGGCTCATCACATCCAAGAAGGCTGCAATCTCCCTCACTCCGATGAAAACCAGTTGGCCTATTCTCGTGCGAAGCAAAGAAGAAAAGAGAGTGTCTGCAGCGTCGTGCTTAACCTTTCCTTTCACTCTTATTGTTTCAATTCCTGCAAATCAAAGAACCGACTGTCTTTTTAGTTTCTATAGACCGAACACGCAGAACCAAACTAAACACGCAGCAGAGGCAGGCTGCAGACACCTATCGGGGGGGGCAACAACGTGAAAGTAGAAAAAATAGAGGGGCAAAATAGGCATCACACTGTTCATACTCGGGGTTACTGTTCATAAGGGGTATGCGCTTTAGTATATTTAGAATGACTAGAAATATGTAACTTTTTTTTATATTTGTTATCTTGTCTTTTTACACGGTGTTGAACATCCTATCTGCTATTTTAGTCATTAGACTATGACTACACACGTAATATTTAATTTATTTTGTTTCACTAGTAGTCTCTATAGAATGAGTGCATATTTTGTTAACTGCACTGTAAATTACTTGCTGCTCTTGATGTCTACGATATATAATTGAACCAATTTGTTATAATTAGAGAACTTGTTCTCAATTGTTATTGAAATCAAAACCCCAATAAAATTAAGCTAAAGTTTAATTTGTTATAATTGGAGAACTTCTCAGTTTGTTATTGAAATCAAAACCCCAATAAAATCAAGCTAAAGTAGCATTCAAAGAAACTTTTTTTTTTTTTTAGAATGCATTCAAAAAATTCTAAATATAAACCTTCATCTATTTCAGGTCATAACTATAGTATTTACAAATATTCTCATTAAGAAAGCACTATCGATCAGTTTCAAACTATCACGTGTTTGTTTTCCAGAGATAAGATTGGTCCACGAAACCTTGTTCGACTTCTAATTCTTCCAATTTTCTTGTTTCCTGGTGCTTTTTGCACGGTGTTTGAACGTCCCATTTTAATGACCGTGACGGCGTGACCACCGGCGAACAAACGCGTAAATATTCCGAGCATGTTGTGTTCACTGTTGGAAGACCTTGGGCTTGGTCGTTAAGGACCATTTTGTTCGAAGGCCCAATGGCAAGAATCGTGATTACCCGTAACACGGGGCCCTTTTCCGCTCCCTATAAAAATATCTAGCCACCTGTCCACGTAAGCATTTGACTCGCGTTCGCAGAATCGTAACGATGGAATAAATCAAATCTCTCGAAGTTTCTTTCTTCGTATCTCTGAGGAGATATTTTCTCTGCCTAAAACAAAAAGGCGTCACCAAACAACCACAACAAAACAAGCCCAGACAAAACACACCGGCCCTCTCTCTCTCTCTCTCTCTCTCTTTCTATGGTCTCAGATTGAAGAAGCTCTCTGATTTCAATTTCCAGTTATGGACAGGGATGGAGGATCCAACGGCGGATCTTGCTACTACTCCGTCCTCGGGATCCGCAAGGATGCCTCCTTCTCTGATGTCCGCACCGCTTACCGCAAACTCGCCATGGTATTAATCATACGTCGCCGTTTCTTCAATTCTCGTCAATTTCCGAAATTGATTCTAATCTTGGATTTTTTTTTTGTTTTGTGGGAAGAAATGGCATCCGGATAGGTGGGCCCGGAACCAGAACCCGTCGGTGGCCGGAGAAGCGAATCGGCGGTTTCAGCAAATCCAAGAAGCCTATACGGGTAAAACCATCCATCATTACACGACGTCGTTTGTAGCCATACCTTTTTTTTTTCTTTTTTTTTTTTTGGGGGATTTGAGTTAACGGACGGCGGTTTTGGTGGCGCAGTTCTCTCGGATCAGGGGAAGAGGTCAATGTACGACGCCGGCGTCTACGACCCGCTTGAAGAAGAAGACGAAGTTCGTACCTTCTTCCTCCTCCTTTATCCTGCCTAGGCAAATGTTCACCGTACACAATGCGTGGTAAAAACTGACTAAAACGACGTCGTTTCCATAGACGCGGTAAAAAAAAAAAAACCAGGCATATTCCGCTTTCCGTACGGTGAATGATTTGCCTCGTCGCATCGGTTTTGGCCTTTATTTCTTTTGAGCAATTTACTTTTATGCCCTTGAATAATGTAAAATTTGTGTGAACAGGAATTTGGGGACTTCATGCAAGAGATGATCTCCATGATGAACACTGTGAAGGATGAGGTAGATATTTTATTCGTTTTACCTATTTATTCCTTATTTGTTCAGGGGTGAAATGGTAATTCCCTAATTGGACTGGGATATTTTTAGGGGGACAGTTTTGAAGATCTCCAGAGGATGTTTGTGGAAATGGTTGGTGGAGATGGGAGCCACGGAATGGGGTTTGACATTGGCAGTACGGATCCAACGGCCGCAAAGAAGGCACGTGTCGGTTCGTCTAGAAGCAACTCTAACGCCGCCAAGCGCGGCACGTCGCGGTTCTAGCGCCGCCGTTCATGCCGTGTAATTTGACGATTTAACCTCACCTGCCCATTGTGTCTCTTTTATTTGATTTAGTGGGAATTAGCTTTGTATTAAAATGGGGTAGGGTTATTCCTAGGTAACTTCGGCTTGGTCTGTAGCAATTGTGGGTGGGCTGTCACAAAAAGCTTTGCAATGTTGGTACTTTTAGCAATAAAATTTGTTTCTCTGGATTTCTTTTACTTATTTTATGTGATTCATAATATTATCCAGCTATTTCTTTTGGATTAAATAGTCGAAGATACGTGTCATTAGGTGTTTAACATCAACGACCTTTGATGCATATGTCACACATCAAGAGAGTTGCGAGGAATGTTGTCACATTTTATATGTAAACTATGATGGCGAAATGTTATTATATGATAAGCAGCTTTGAAATTGATTGGTGAGATAGATAAGCTTTTAAAGTGTTTATCCAAAAGGGTATACAGAAATTTAAGGCAATCAATCCAGGTTGTGGGTTTTAATAGCAGAAGCAGAGGCTTGTAGTAGTTGTTGCTTGTAGTTGGCTGGAATGGGCTTTCTTTCTTCTTTCAGGCCATTGAGTAGTTTACAGTCAAATCCACAATAGATGGGCTTTCCTTAAATGGATTGTTGGGCTGAGTCGCGTCGTGAAACTCGTTTGGCCCCGCACTAATAGTCATTTTATTCATGTTTAAAGAGTTTCATAATACCTTTTCTTTTCTGAAAAACAAAAAAATTATAAAAAAGAAATAGAACTAGTTTTACCTTTACTTTCTTATAATCTTGGTATTTTGGAGACTTTGAGCGTTTTCATGATGACGAGAAATTATATTAGTGCCCAAAGAATGAGGCCCCATATGTTTCTAACTTTGAGAATTTAAGTATATTCTACTGATGTAGGGTCGAACTTAATCATCAATTAAAAACAGTTGGTAATACTAAAAGACTTAATATATATATAGAGAAATGCCTCTCTAAATAAAAAAATTATCAAGGATCAAGTTCAAACAAAATTCATTAAGTTATACCAAGATGAATTAGGGGATATCGATTAATCTAAGCTTGCAAAAACCATCTTGCAACATAAATTGAGTTCGTTTCCATTTTCAACTTCTACGAAACTCCAAGGCTTAAAGTTTCATGGTCAAAATGTGATGTAATAAGCATATAAACGCAAGGGGAACTTATATACAAAAAATTGTAATTTAACTATTATAACGTGAAAACAAACACGTGTTTAACCAGTTGTTTGTTTTAGAAATATAAATTATTTGTTAAGAAACTAAATGACTCTCGTATGAAAATTTAAAATTTTCACGGTAATCCATCTATATACTCGGAACCTTTTCGCCATTGAATCCAATATCAGAATATGCCACGCCCTAGATAGGTGTCTCTTTCTCTTAACTATTTTCTAATTTTATTTAAAAAGAAAGAAAAAAAGAAGAAGTCTATATTCAAAAAGGGACCGGTTCAGGACTTTAGACCGGGTCCGGCCCGGTTGTTGGCTGATAAAAGTTCCATATCACCCCTTCTCAGACAATTCGACCGAGACATTGACACTTTTTTCCCTCATCTTCAAATTCAAACCCGGTGGCAATACCCGTAATTCCACGCCGATCCGAGCCCAAAAGTGGACCACCCTCCACTCCCACAAATGCTATAAAACCGGCCTCTATTCCCATCCCTCTCTCTCACTTAAAAAACAACACCCCTCAAAATCCCGACTCTCAACGTTCCCTGCCTGCTGTGCTCTCTAAAACCCTATTCCTCACTCTCTCTCTCTCTCTCTCTCTCTCTCTCTCACTCTTAGGGTTTCGATTTTATATTCCGCATCCAAAACGATGTCGTTGAGGCCGAACGCGAGGGCGGAGGTCCGCCGCAACAGGTACAAGGTGGCGGTGGACGCGGAGGAGGGGCGGCGGCGCAGGGAGGACAATATGGTGGAGATCAGGAAGAATCGCAGAGAAGAGAGCCTCCAGAAGAAGCGCCGCGAGGGGTTTCAGCCGCAGCAATTGCCGGCTAATCTTCAGTCGCCGGCGCTGGAGAAGAAGGTAATAATAACCTAATGCTTAATTTAGGTTCCGATTCGATGGTGACTGCTATCAGTTCTTATATGTTTGTATCAGTTTTTTGGCTGAGAGGAATTGCTGTATTGCGGTTCGATTTTGCTGATTGTCTTTTTTGATTTAGTTGAATGTGTGCATACTTTTTGGTGAAGCTTAGGATAACTTTTTTACTCTGAATATGATCTTGCTTTAGTTTGTATCGGAATCGGATTCGACTAGTTTGTATTGAAGTTTCGTGGTTTCATAGGTTTGTTTAATTTGTTAAGTGAATGCCAAGTTCAGAATCAATCAAACTAGTAACTAGTAAGGCTACGGGTTTGCGATATATAATTCATGGTCAGGGATTGAATAGTTCTCTAGTTCGTTTCAGGGGATCCTAATTTGAGTACTCAGGCGCTTTCTAGTTTGATTATGTTAAGATTGCTGGCTGACTAGTGTTTCAATCTCTTGGATAATCAACTCCTTGTTGAATAATGAGAAAATTGCTTATTTTTTTCTTTTCTTTTCTCGTTCCTGTTCTGATTGCTGATTGGCGGAGATTTTATATGAATCTTGTAATCATTGTATGTCTCTCTGCAATTGCATACAAAAGTTTAATGCGACCTTCAAGAGTTGGAAGTGAAGTGAAGTTGTTAGTATGTCTCGCATGCAACATATTTTAATTATGCTCATACTTATCTTGGTGTTTCTGACTTATTTGGGATTATGTACTAACAACGTTATATTTTTCAATACAGCTAGAGCACTTACCGTCCATGGTTGCTGGAGTTTGGAGTGAAGAGGGCACTCTGCAGCTCGAGGCAACTACTCAGTTTAGGAAGTTGCTATCAATTGGTGAGTGAAAGCATATATAAGGTTGCATTTTGTTTTTATCCATTTACTAGTCTATTTAACTATTTCATTGTTTTTCTGTACACTAGAGCGCAGCCCTCCAATTGAGGAAGTTATTCAATCTGGTGTTGTTCCTCGCTTTGTGGAGTTTCTAATGAAGGAGAACTTTCATCAACTTCAGGTCAGATACCTCCCCTTCATTATGTATATTGCCTACTTTAATGCAAATGTGTTTAGAACATTCTCATTGCCTACTTTAATTTTCTGCAGTTCGAGGCAGCTTGGGCTCTCACAAACATTGCGTCTGGGACGTCTGAGAACACAAAGGTGGTTATTGAACATGGTGCTGTTCCTATCTTTGTCAAATTACTGAGTTCTCCAAGTGATGATGTTCGTGAGCAGGTATGAATCGGAGAGCTAGCTTAATCTACTCCTTCTCATGAATTTTCTTTTGTCGCTCATCATTTATTACTTCTGAACTTTCAGGCTGTTTGGGCGTTGGGGAATGTTGCTGGTGATTCCCCAAAATGCCGGGATCTGGTACTTGGCAGTGGAGCTCTGATTCCATTGTTATCGCAGTTGAATGAGCATGCAAAGCTCTCCATGTTGAGAAATGCTACTTGGACATTGTCAAACTTTTGCAGGGGCAAGCCACAGCCTCCTTTTGATGAGGTTGGTGTTTTTCAGATGACTTGAAATAATTAGTCAATTGGTAATGTCCTAGATGGCATTGACAGTTCTACCTGATATAATTTCTTTGCACTGAATAATATTGCTAGGTAGTGCATTAGTCATGTACTTTTATTTGAGGGGTGTAAATATTGATAAAGGTGTTCTATTTGCAGGTTAAGCCAGCACTTCCAGCTCTAGCTCGTTTGATTCACTCAAATGATGAAGAAGTCTTGACTGATGCGTGTTGGGCTCTTTCATACCTTTCTGATGGTACTAATGACAAAATTCAAGCCGTTATTGAGTCTGGAGTATGCCCCAGGCTTGTTGAACTTCTGCTGTGAGTTTTCAATTCTTTGTTGGAACTTTTTGTTTTTCGGGCTTCTTGATATCTTTTTTAAGTCCTGACTTTCTCATAATCTTTTCAGTCATCCATCTCCATCTGTACTGATCCCTGCTCTCCGCACAGTCGGAAATATTGTTACTGGTGATGATATGCAAACTCAGGTATTTGTTGCATTTGACCTTTTCTGTGTCTTGTTTTCCCTTGTAGATGTTGGTGTTTTATAGATGAACAGACTTATTAAGTGTTTACCCTTCATAAAACTTTTATGTGAAGCACCTGCACTTGAAAGAAACAGACACACCCAAGAAAAAGAAAAACCATAGATCAGCATAATACAATTTTGGTCTTACTGGTGTGCCAACACTTTGTTCCTTTTCTTTAATTGCTTATCCATAGAGCATCTCGATCTTCTTTATTGTTTCAGACTATGTACCCTTTGCAAGGCATTGTCAGACCCACTATAGCAGTTGATTGTGAATATCAGTCTGTCTATGTGAATGATGTCTTTTGTCTTTTGATAGATGTTGTTTGGATGGTTCTAACATTAACCAAATGTTGGGAACAATTGGAAATTTTAGAAAGGTAGGAAAAAGAACAAAATTGCTAAAACTTGTGTGCTTCTACTATCCCTTTTATACTGATCCCCTCTCCAAAATTGCTTATCTAACTTTCTAGTTATTCCCTTCCACCTCTTGAACGTTTTTTAAGCACATTAGAGGAATGAATTGTTTCTGTGTATTTCTATGTATTGCTCATGACAACTGCAGGGAACTTCTTCTGTGCGGTGTCATTTTTTGCATCAAAATTGACTGTTGCACTTGATTTGTTTTTGGGTCAAATGCAAATAAATAGCTGATATATTCATCTTTACATTGTGGTTACCATATACCCAAATTCAGGGTTTTCCATTTGCTGCATTTGGTGTTAATAAGCTGTTGTTTATTTCCAGGTGATCATCCAACATCAAGCTCTTCCTTGTCTGCTGACCCTTCTGACCAACAATTATAAAAAGAGCATCAAGAAGGAAGCCTGCTGGACAATTTCAAATATCACAGCTGGAAACAAAGAGCAGATTCAGGTAACAGAGATTTCAAATGTTCGAGTCAAGTGATTCTCACTTGTTTTATTGTTTATATACTATGTCATTTAGGCTGAAGTTTGCAACTCGAGTTGGTGTTTTTGGTCAACTCTGAATTTCAAGTTACTGATGTTAGCAATACTTTCGTTAACAGGCTGTAGTCGATGCTAATATAATTGGTCCACTTATTCAACTGCTTTCAACTGCTGAGTTTGATATAAAGAAAGAAGCTGCATGGGCAGTATCAAATGCGACATCTGGTGGTTCTCATGATCAAATAAAGTATGGAGTTTTAATCTGTTAGTTTTATTCCGAAACAATATGCTACATCTTAAGACTGCTGATTAACATTGTTTGTTTGGTGACAGGATTCTTGTAAATCATGGGTGTATCAAGCCATTGTGTGATCTTCTTATCTGCCCCGATCCAAGAATTGTTACAGTTTGTTTAGAAGGCCTGGAGAACATCTTGAAGGTTGGAGAAGCTGAGAAGAATTTGGGCACAACAGGAGGTGTAAATCCCTATGCTCAGTCGATTGATGATGCAGAGGGGTTGGAAAAGATTGAGAATCTACAGACTCATGACAATACTGAAATTTATGAGAAGGCAGTTAAGCTTCTCGAGACATATTGGTTGGAGGACGATGACGGTGATGAAACAATGCCACCGGGTGATGTTCCAACTGTTCCAGCTGGTGGTTTCAACTTCGGAGGAAATGGTCCAAGTGTTCCGTCTGGTGGATTCAACTTCAGTTAGAGGTGATACGCTGTTTTCACACACAATATATACAGCTCTTGGTGTTTGGATCTGGAATGGTGTCATGATGTTTTGTATTTGTATGCCATCTTATCAAATTGCAGAAGTTACCCTCAATATGCACTCAAGCCCTTGAGTATGGCCAAGGCAATAGTCCAGTCCGGTCAGGTCAGGTCAGGTCAAGCGTCTTCTTATGTCGGGTCTCTTTAGGGTTGAATTTTGGGGTGGCTGGTTCAGGTGTATTGAACTACTGGTATAAACTGGGATATATACTATATGAAGAACATCTGCATTCTGCAACAAGATCAAAGGCCGGAGTTTTTTTGTTTCCTTACATATTTTTGGGCAAAGCAGATGTCGAGTCTTATTAGTGATATGGGTATTATATGGTTCACACAGGTGGTTTTTGAACTCCCAAACTTGGTTTAAATTTGGTCGTGAAGTCAGTCCAATCATATCTTTTCCTTTTCCATTGTATTATGTAGTGTGTTTTAAACTCTGCTCCTGTTCTGGTTTCAAATTTGTTGGTCAAATATGTTTCCAAATGGTATACGTTTATTGGTCAGTCTAAAGTCCAAAAAGCTTTTATGAGATTCATGCTCTCTTCATAGATTAAGCCATTAAGGTGTGGTGGTTAATGCAAAATTCTTTGCTTAGGTTCATTAAGATGTTGATTGATGATGAGGGCGACAAGCCTATGTGACATAAAGTAAAATAGTAACGGGTTTCGTTTGACGAATGAAGTCTAGGCGTGGCTGGGTGACCTTCTCTAGTCAATTGTCTATTCTGAAGAAAAGACTGAGATTTGAGAGGCTCACCTTTTGATGAAAATTATGAGGTAAATAAAGCCAACTTCAAGAAGTAACCAACTCCTCCAACCGCTTCATGATTACGATTTTGTGGCTTATTTTCACCTCTCCCTTAACAGAATGGTGTAACGTACAAACTGAAAACTCACTAATTTGGAGAAATCGTTTGTTTATGTATTAATTTAGGTAGTCGATTCATGATAATACGGATAGAAGCCAAGTAGGACAAAATCGTTCTTTCATTATTCCAACTAGACCGACTCCTTGTCCTGTAACATAACTTTAGATTGCTTTGAATAAGCATATATCAATTGGGTTCATAAATTGTGTGTTTATGATTTCATCTCTCGCTCCTTAAAACTGTGCGTTTCCGTCACCGGTTATTTGAGGAGGTCCCGGGAAATGCCTCACGAAATGATATGGCAACCTGTACTGGTTTGTTCTCATATCCCTCTGCGGGTACTAAAAGCCAAAGAACCCAGTCCCGGACCGAAACGTGTCCTCCCTTTTCCCCCAAAACTGTGGCAGGTGTACGCCACCAATGGGCAGTATGGTAATTTTCAGAGGGACACAAAACCCCTGCCCAAAGGTGACCGTAGGATTTTGTGTTTTTATCCCACTGACCAGCTCCAGCGTGTGTGTGTGTGTGTGTTGTAGTGGTGCCACTAACTACTGAGACCACTGCAGCGACCTGACCGCACTCTGTCTCTGTCAATTCTCCACTCCTCTCTCTCTCTCTCTCTCTCAGGTTTTAAAATATAGTGCATGAGGAGTCCATGAAAACCCATTAGCCCAAAACTTGATCACTCTCTCTACCTCACTCACTCACTCACTTCCTCTCTTTTTCCTTTGAAATTCTGAGCTAGTCTGGTTTTGTGGACACCATGATCAATTTGAGGAGCAAGGTGGGTTTTGTGGCTTACTGTACGTTTTTCATTTCCAAGTTTGGGTTTTGGGTTTGGATAATTTTGTGATACAAATGTTTGCTTTATGTTTTTGCTCCAAATCTTGGGTTTTGGGTTCATGCATTTCTGTAACGTTTGGTTTTGAAATTGGAAAGCAGGGATCGGTGGCTGAAGAGAGTGCTGAGAGGAGCTGTGTTGACTGCAAGGTGACCAGGACACCATTGTGGAGAAGTGGGCCGGCTGGTCCAAAGGTTAGTCCCACTAGAACACCCACCACCATTTATTGGTTTGTTTGCTTGTCAATTCCTCATGCACTTTTGGTTTTTGGATTTTGGGATTTCTCTGCAACTTTGTTTCATTCATGTTATGCGTTGCTGACACCACCCCAGTTTTTTTTTTTATTTGTGTGTAAAAGGATTTTCAGGTTGGTTTTGTAACTTTGCTGGCTGGTTTCTCTCTCTTTTCAGTTACTCTTCATGATCACATTGCTGGTTTGTGGTTGATCATCTCTCTGGTTTTCCCATTTGATGATTCTACTTTATCAGCATCTTGCTTTGGCCTCTTTTTCAAAAACCCATGTGGAGGATTCAAAAGAAGGAGAAGACCCCTTTTGGTTATAAAGTTCATGGTTTTCTTTACCTGCGCCTAAAAAGAAAACCCACTTGTGAATATTGTTCCTGGTCTGTTTTACCTCACAAGCAAAAACCCATTTCCAGGACTAAAAGTAGAACCCATTTGGTTTGATTTGTCTGACAAATCTTGGGAATTCAGTGGTTAATTTTGCTGTCAGAGCAAGACCCATTTGAGTATTGTTTGTTATTGATTTGTCATTTGCTTTCCCCATTTATGATTGTGTGTAACGAATTGGCTTTTAAATGGTTCAGACCCTGTGCAATGCCTGCGGCATCAGGCTGAGGAAACGACTTGCCAGTCTGAACCCAGAAGACAAAGCAAACAAGGGGAAGAGAAAGAAATCCAGAACAGAAAGAACTAGGCCAACAGCCTCTGTCTCCACTAATGGCTCAACAACAAACACTGCTGCTGGTAAAAGCACTTCCACAACAGCCAAAAGTGCTTCTCCTCCTCCTCCTCCTCCTCCTGCTGCTTATGGCAATGCTCGTGGCAGTCGCGGCACATACTTGCTCAGGGCGGTGAGGATTGTTGCGAATAAACAGAGAGTGGTGAGAAAGTTGAGGTGGTGCTTCCAAAGGAGGAGGAGGACTAATTTTAGGAGGACTGGTTTTTACTTCTTTGACAAAAATGTGGAACAAGCAGCTGTGGCGGCGTTGCTAGCTCTCTCATGTGGCTCCTCTCTTGATTGAAAGAGAGTAACACTGTGAATTTGTGGAAGGCTTATCGAAGAGTAATATAAAACTCTGACCAAAATCTTTTGAGATAGTTACTTTTTACTGATTTAGAGTAAGGGCAACTATGATATTTACCCTACCCTTGTTGATGGTATTTTGGTGGGTTATTTAGTCTACAGACGTGTTAGTATTTGGAGGAAGTAGGAAAAGGAAGGTAGTAATCTGGGGATGTCATGGAAGTAGAGAGGAAATGGAGGGAATGACATTCCTGTATTTTGGGGGTAACCAGCTCTAATTATATATTGTATATGGTACTATGGGAAGAATGTGAGTAATCAATGAAGATCTTATTACGTATTCTGTGTGCCAAATTTTGTTGTTTATATTTTGTTAATACAAGGATGGTACAAGCTCCAGAATATAAGAACAATTACAATCTCAACATAATCAAAAAACAGAGATTACACAAACAATGGTCACGCAGTGAAAACCTCAATTGAGATTAAAAACACTGCGGGTTCTTACTCTTGAGAACCCAAATAAACTGATTCACTAAACAATACAGTTTACACATTCACAACTCCAGGATTGCAAAGACGACAGCAATCCTTATAGGATAGACTCACTAGTTGTTTTACAATCTGTTTTCAACATGGAACAAAACAGAGTAAAAGAGAATGACTCTTCTACAACTAGAGGATTGAAAATCAAACTATTCTCGATGCATGGAACAGACAGAAAACCTATGTATATATAGGAGGAAGAAGGAATTCCATTCTGTCAAAGTTGCTCGAAGCTTGATTGGAGAAGGGCCTTGTGTTTCGGCAAGGTAACCAACTGAAATAGTGAACCCAGCTGCAATTGTCTCCCACTTTGATCTTCGACAGCAAAGCCTTCATGATTGCATCGAGTGGACAGCAAGACCAAGAAATAGTTGATTTCACCTTTCTTCTTTGACAGCAAGATTTCATCATGAGAAGATGGAACCCGTTGTTGTCCTCTTCTACCGTTTGTGTATGGACAGCCAGTTCTCCATGAAGGTGAAAACAATAGAAAACCAGATGGAATTGCTTTTCCTTGTTTTTCGACAGCAAGGTAGTGCATATGAAAGATTAGCTGGCTTGTTCTTCATTTCCTTTCTGACCGTGATGATGTGTAGAGAGAAAGAGAGCACATGATAGAAAAGAGGAAGACCAAAAGTGAACCTGCAATATTCTTCACCTTTTGGTATTTTGAGAACCAATCTGCTTTTGATGTTCATGATTAAAAAGCATGTCTCCCATGTTCATGTATGAAAAGCAATGCCATCACATGGTGCTTAATTAATCCCCCATCCTTTGACAGAATGATCGTCATGAAGAGAAGATGCCCAAGGAGACCACATGAAAGTGAAGACCACTGTGACTTGGACAGCATTGTTTCCACAACCCAATTAAACAATTTTTGCATGCCATGCTTGGTATTGTCAGCAACTTCTCATCAATTAATCATATCATGCTATTATCACATGGGGAAGAGTTTTGACCGTTGAGGTTGATGGAATGCCAACACATTTCATACTTACAATCTCCCCCTTTGGCATTCCTCAACCAAAACTCTTACGTTTATTTTTCGACTCCCCCTCAACAAGTATTTTGAGGATCCTTAGTTCCTGAAACATTTATCACACACCTTGTGAAAAATAACATGAACCTGTAATTAATGAATAACAATAACACATGTCCACAAGGAAAGATGAATTCAAACCCTAAAGAAGTCTAAAGAAGTCTAGCCAAGTCTTAGCAGAAAAACAAAGGGCCAACAAAATCAACACAATCTTTCTCCCCCTTTTTGGATAGGGATGCCAAAGGTCTAGTGCGCAGCGGAAGCTATGTAGAAGAAAGATTACCATATTCTGAATCAGACATAGCACATCAAAATGTCCTAAGTACCGGAACTCCCCCTCAATTTATCATGTTATGAAGAATTCAATAATGCAATGCAAACACACAATGAGTGGGTTCATATCCAAGAGTTAAGAACAGATTCAATTTGCATAGCTTTTCAGACAATAGTACGACCACAAATCCTTAATCATGAATGCAACAAGATAAGGTCACATGAGTAAACCATTTTTGACAACCACAAGGTAAGCTGGAAGATGATCAAGTATTCTATACCTTTGTTGTGTAAGTGAACATAACTCAAAGTGGAGTGTGTAACATCATTAGAATCCTTGAAATCAGAACACACATACGAAGAGAATAAATGAACAATATAGATATTCTCCCTTATATCTCCGTGTGGGCACAATTTTTAACTTTTCTTTTGCCTTTTCACACATCAAGTTTTGCACAAGTAAACTAAGACTCATGTAATGAGTTTTATGCCAGCAGCTCCCAAGTCAGATGACTTTAGGGTACTAGATGTAACAAGGACATCCCAAAGGACACATCAACTCGAGTCAATAGTTTTATATACCACCGGGGTGACCAAACCATTCCCTTTTCTTCCCAATCCTTATATCGTTCGTCACGACCAAGGCCTGTTTACTTTGGGAATAGTCTGGCCATGCTCCAAATATATTGTACCTTTTTTAACTAGGAGCAATAATAACATTTTGACAACTGCATATGTGTGGACTAAGAACAAGTCAACCAAGAATATTACTTACCACCACAAGGAGTATGTGTGCATGTGGTCATACAAAGTGATAGAGAATATGTTGATCATGTTCGAGATTACACAATGATGCAAGAACAAGTTCAAAACATGCTAATCATCTCATCACACTCATATTTAAGGAAGGGAGTAGAAACCTTGTCAATCTAAGTTCAAATGAATCTGTCAGACACTTCGGGATACAAACCACACATGCAATCCTGATTTTCCAGAAACCAAAAAATGCAGAAATAAAAGGAACAATGCACCTATACAAATATGTCAAACAATGTGAATGCATGCCAAGATATAGTTAAATCAGGGGAGAGTTGCAGAACTTAGAACACCAATTGCGCTTCTAAGTGATTCAAAACGAGCAGTATCCAAGGGTTTGGTGAATAAATCAGCTAATTGATGCTCAGTTGGAACAAATGCTAATTCAAGTAAATTCCTTTCAACCAAATCTCGAATAAAATGATATCTCATGTCAATGTGCTTAGTGCGTGAGTGTTGCACTGGATTTTTAGAAATATTTATAGCACTTGAGTTATCACATAAGATAGTTAACTTACCTTGAGAAAACCCATAATCTCGAAGCATTTGCTTCATCCAAAGCATTTGAGTACAACAGCTCCCTGCAGCTACATATTCGGCTTCAGCTGTGGAGAGAGATATACAGTTTTGCTTTTTGCTATGCCAGGCTACCATGTTGTTTCCAATGAAGAAGCAACCTCCAGAAGTGCTTTTTCGATCCTTCAAATTTCCTCCCCAATCTGCATCAGAATACCCAGCAATTTCAATATTAGAATCAAAGGTAAAATAGACACCACAGGTGGCAGTGCCTGAGACATATCTTATGATACGCTTAACAGCTTCCAAATGAGATTCTTTAGGATTTGCCTGAAAACGAGCACAAACTCCTACACTATAAGATATGTCAGGTCTACTAGCAGTGAGATACAGTAGGCTACCAATCATACTTCTGTAAAGAGTTTGATCAACAGACTTACCTGTTAGATCCTCAGTAAGTTTGACACTTGTACTCATAGGATTTGTCACAGCTTTGGCATATTCAAGTCCAAATTTCTTAACAAGATTCTCAGCATATTTAGTTTGACATAGGAACATACCTGTCTTCAGTTGACGAACTTGAAGTCCAAGAAAGTAATTCAGCTCTCCACACATGCTCATCTCAAATTCACTTTCCATGATGTTAGTGAATTCTTTAACATAAGAATCAGAAGTGGAGCCAAATATGATATCATCAACATAAACTTGTGCAATCATGACATGTTTGTTGTCTCTTTTAATAAACAAAGTTTTATCAATTGAACCTCGAATATATCCTTTGCTTACTAGATGAGTAGACAAACGCTCATACCAGGCTCTTGGAGCCTGTTTCAATCCATACAGGGCCCTTCTGAGTTTGTACACATGATCAGGATTGCTAGGATCTTTGAATCCTTGAGGCTGTTCAACATATACTTCTTCTTGTAACACACCATTTAGAAAGGCACTTTTAACATCCATTTGATATAATGTAAAGTGAAGATGACAAGCAATTGCAAGAAGAAGTCTAACAGATTCAAGTCTAGCAACAGGAGCAAAAGTTTCATCAAAATCAAGTCCTTCAACTTGTTTATATCCTTGGGCAACAAGTCTAGCTTTGTTCCTAGTAACATTACCATGCTCATCACTCTTATTCCGAAAAATCCATTTTGTACCTATTACATTGAATTCACTGAGCCTAGGCACAAGATACCACACATCATTCCTAGCAAATTGATTCAATTCATCATGCATGGCATTTATCCATTCATCATCATTCAAAGCCTCTTTAACATTCTTGGGTTCAATAAGTGAGACAAAACCACAATTGGAAATTATGTTTATGTTCACTTCATTTTCAGTCAGAAAACAAACAAGAGCAGAATCAATACTAACCTGGGATGCAGCTTGTCTACGCGTTTGAATTCTTCCATGTAGGTTCCCAATAACGTCTTGGGTGGAGTGATCTTTCTGAACTTGTTTGAACCCTGTTCTCTGAACTGGTGGAGGATCAAAAATAGGATCATTTGAGGAATCATCCGTTTCTTCATTCAGTTCCACATTTACTTGGCTTCCTGAGGGTTGATCCTCATCTGGATTAACCTGAACAGTGCTCACAACACAATCATCAATAGATACATTATAGGATTCCATTACAGACATGGTTCGCTTGTTGTATACCCTGTAAGCTCTACTATCCAATGAGTAACCAAGAAATATGCCTTTATCGCTCCTAGCATCAAATTTACCAAGATATTCTCTATCTCTATAAATATAGCAAGGAGAACCAAAGACACGAAGATGACTTACATGGGGTTTCTTACCTTTCCACAGCTCATACGGAGTTTTGTTAGTACCTGGTCTCAAGAATGCACGGTTTGCAGTATAGCACGCAGTGCTAATTGCTTCGGCCCAAAGGTTTGGAGTAAGTCCAGCTGAGTGTAGCATCACTCTTCCCATGTCTAGCAATACCCTGTTCTTTCTCTCAACTACACCATTCTGTTGTGGAGTAATTGGAGCTGAAAACTCATGTGAAATTCCATATTCAAGAAAAAATTCAGCAAACAAAGCATTCTTAAATTCAGTTCCATTATCAGTCCTAACTCTAACAATGCATAAGTTTGAAGAATGTTTTTCATTTGTTATTCTTTTGCACAATCCCTTAAAGCTTTCAAATGTATCACTCTTCTCTCTAAGAAAATTTACCCAAGTAAAACGTGAGAAGTCATCAACAACAACCAAAATATATTTCTTACTTCCCATGCTTTCTGTCTGTGAAGGTCCAACAAGGTCCATATGCATAAGTTCCAACGGATGAGTTGTAGTGGAAGAATTAACTGCTCCATGTGAGGCACGAGTTTGCTTACCTGCCTTGCAACCATCACACATCTTGTCTGGTTTACCACTCAGAGAGGGCATACCTCTTACACTTTCCTTGTGTGAAAGTTTCAGCAAGTCTTGAAAATTTACATGCCCCAGACGCTTATGCCAAAGTTCAAGAACATCATCTGATGTCTTGGTTTTCAAACATGTCTGCACTTCAACATTTTTATTAGCACGTACATGATAACAATTATCTTTAGAACGCAAGCCACCCATAATATTTTTGCCATTGTTATCAGTAACAATACATCTTGTTTTATTGAAATTTACATCCTCATAATCATCAGTTAATTGACTAACACTTATGAGATTTGCATGAAGTCCTTCAACAAACAAGACATTTTGGAGATTAGGAATACCTGCTGTATTTACCGTTCCCTTACCCATTACCTTAGCCTTTTTTCCATCTCCAAACGTGACTGATCCAGTTGTGAATTCGCTTGAAAAGGACACAAACCAACTCTTTTCACCAGTCATGTGTCTTGAGCAACCGCTATCAACGTACCAAACATCACCTTTCTTATCTGCAAGTGCAGTCAAAGCCACAAGACAAGTGGCTTCTACATGTTCAAACTCATTTCTGAAATTGTAAGAAGAAAACAAACACGTTGCATCAATACATTCAGAAGATATGTCATAATTATCAATCTTAGTTGAGAAGCATTTGGGTCCTTTTTTAACCCAAGTCTGTTTTGTTTTCGTTTCCAGATCCACGGGGATTGAAGCCAGCTTTGCAATCCTGGCTATCAGGTTCAAACCTTCTTTCAGCTCAGCTTGCAACGAGGCATGTGAGTTAAATCTCAATGTTCTTTTCTGATTTTGAGTGACCCCACGAAGCCTGTTGCACCTAGGACGTATGTGTCCCAATTTTCCACAATAATGACAAGTAGGAATGAAATTTTTGGGGTTGGGATCATACCTAGGCTGACGCACAGAGGTGTGCTTGTCAGGACTTACCGAAAGATTTTTCTGATGTGAATGAATGACTTTATGAGGTTCTGTTCTTTCAGCCAACTTGGAGCCAGATGGTTTGTCACTAGAGCTTTGTGAATTGCTTGATGAGCTGTCACCTTCCACACTTTTTACAAAAATCAAGGGTTTGTATGACTCACCATTATATCCTAATCCTTCCTTATTGCCATGGGTTTTGCCAATTCCCATCATCTTGGAGATTTTTTCAGACCCTATAGAGAATTTGTTAAAGCTCTCCTTGACCCTCAATAATTCTTCCTGCAATTTTTCATTCTCAAGGGTTAGAGAAACATTTAAAGAGGATTGAGCCATTATTTCAACCTGCAAAACCTTGATTTTGTTAATAAGCTCATCATGCTCCATGTCCCAGTCTTGAGACTTGGACTTTCCCTGCAAAACTTTAATCTTATCAACAAGGTCAGTTCGTTCATCTTCCAATTCTTTCAATGATAATTCAAAGTTTTGCTCAATTTTTTCTTTCTCACTCCTTAAGAGTTCAATTTCCTCTTTGAGTTTATTATTTTTCTTCAGAACAATTCTTGAAGCATTGTACAATTGTTTGCATTTTTCATTTGTTTCTTCATCAAAAGAGTCATCTTCTAAATCAGAAACATCAGACAGTTCAGAATTAAAGGAGGAAGTAAGAGCAAGATTTACCTCTTCACCATCGGATTGAGTGCTATCATCACTGTCACTCCAAGTAGACTTTAATGCCTTGTTACCACGCAAATTGTACCTCTTATTGCCACAATCGGCAGCAAGATGTCCAATTCCACCACACTCAAAACATTTTGGTTTTTCAAGAAAATTTTTCTTTTGAGGGAATTTTGCAAACTTTGGATTTTTGTCAAAATGATTTTCAGACATTTGATCCCTCTTTGAATTTAAAAATTTTTTTGAAGGATTCCCTGAAGAATTTTTGTTTTTCAAAAATTTCTTAAATTCTTTAGTTAGCAAGGCTAAATCAACAGAATCATCAATAACTTCTTTATTTTTGATAGAAGAAAAAGCAACACTTTTTACCTTCTTTTCAGGCTTGAGTCGCATCTCAAAAGTTTTGAGATTTCCTACCAGTTCATCCAAAGTGTATGTGTCAAGGTCTTGAGCTTCCTCGATGGCAATCTGTTTGGCTTGGAACTTTGAAGGAAGAGCCCTGAGAAACTTCTTGACAATTCGGTGCTCCTCAAATGGATCATCAAGGCTGCGGCATTGGCTTGTAACATTGAGAAGTCGAGCATGGAAATCATCAACCGATTCATCTTCCTCCATGGTCATGTTTTCAAATTCCAATACAAGTCTTTGAAGCTTCTGACCTCTAACCTTCTTATTTCCCTCATAAGTAACCTGAAGTAAGTCCCAAGCTTCTTTAGCTGTATCACAGTGACTAATTCTCATTCTCTCCTTCTTGGACAAAGCTATAAATAGTGAATTTCTAGCCTTATAATCACAATTGCGGTCACGAACTTCCTCTTCAGTCCATTCCTTCCTAGGTTTAAGAATTCTTGTAGATGACCCTTCTGCTTTCTTTGATTCTTCTGCCTTGGTTGGATGTTCCCAACCATTCTCAACAACGTTCCACATATTTTCGTCCTGAGAATATAGAAAAGCCCTCATCATAATTTTCCATTGTGAATAGTCTTCACCATCAAACAAGGGCGGGCAATTTATAGAACTGGAGGCTCTGTCACGTTCACGTTCCATCATTCACCTCGGATCAACTAAAAAGCTTTAGAACCCGCTCTGATACCAATTGTTAATACAAGGATGGTACAAGCTCCAGAATATAAGAACAATTACAATCTCAACATAATCAAAAAACAGAGATTACACAAACAATGGTCACGCAGTGAAAACCTCAATTGAGATTAAAAACACTGCGGGTTCTTACTCTTGAGAACCCAAATAAACTGATTCACTAAACAATACAGTTTACACATTCACAACTCCAGGATTGCAAAGACGACAGCAATCCTTATAGGATAGACTCACTAGTTGTTTTACAATCTGTTTTCAACATGGAACAAAACAGAGTAAAAAGAGAATGACTCTTCTACAACTAGAGGATTGAAAATCAAACTATTCTCGATGCATGGAACAGACAGAAAACCTATGTATATATAGGAGGAAGAAGGAATTCCATTCTGTCAAAGTTGCTCGAAGCTTGATTGGAGAAGGGCCTTGTGTTTCGGCAAGGTAACCAACTGAAATAGTGAACCCAGCTGCAATTGTCTCCCACTTTGATCTTCGACAGCAAAGCCTTCATGATTGCATCGAGTGGACAGCAAGACCAAGAAATAGTTGATTTCACCTTTCTTCTTTGACAGCAAGATTTCATCATGAGAAGATGGAACCCGTTGTTGTCCTCTTCTACCGTTTGTGTATGGACAGCCAGTTCTCCATGAAGGTGAAAACAATAGAAAACCAGATGGAATTGCTTTTCCTTGTTTTTCGACAGCAAGGTAGTGCATATGAAAGATTAGCTGGCTTGTTCTTCATTTCCTTTCTGACCGTGATGATGTGTAGAGAGAAAGAGAGCACATGATAGAAAAGAGGAAGACCAAAAGTGAACCTGCAATATTCTTCACCTTTTGGTATTTTGAGAACCAATCTGCTTTTGATGTTCATGATTAAAAAGCATGTCTCCCATGTTCATGTATGAAAAGCAATGCCATCACATGGTGCTTAATTAATCCCCCATCCTTTGACAGAATGATCGTCATGAAGAGAAGATGCCCAAGGAGACCACATGAAAGTGAAGACCACTGTGACTTGGACAGCATTGTTTCCACAACCCAATTAAACAATTTTTGCATGCCATGCTTGGTATTGTCAGCAACTTCTCATCAATTAATCATATCATGCTATTATCACATGGGGAAGAGTTTTGACCGTTGAGGTTGATGGAATGCCAACACATTTCATACTTACATATTTGGTGTGTCCGACCAAGATTCATTTACGTATTTGAGGGATGTTGGGACCAATTTCAATCGGGGTAATGTGCTGTGACTAGTAAATGCACCTGTGATGAACCTAAATGCACATTCCACGCTTTTGTAGAGCAACCTAAATCACAAAGATGAAAGATCATTCATAACCTCTACTGGTGAAATTGCCGGAATTCTCCCTTGTTGCTCCCAACGCACTGCAACTCTTTCAGCGGGAAGCGGTTTTGTATTGAGGCATATGATTAGGGCTCGTTTTGAATTTGCTCGTGTAGTTATGCTCTTGTTTTGCTCTTTTTACTAGAAGTTAATAAAAACGCATTTCATACTCTAAATGTGTTTATTTCAACTCTAAATCTATCTCAAAAAGCAAAGAGTCCTGAAAAATCAACCGGTTTTTTTTTAAGAACTTGGAACTTTGGAAGTATTGATTCAAAAATTCAAATACTTTTGATTTGATTATTTTGCAATTGCTTTCCACGGATCTGGTAGCAAAGCTGACTGGATGTACAAATTAGGCATTAGTCCAATCGAAGGCAGTGGGCTAACTTGTAAAGCCGTGGCTGAAGCTGCCATAGATAGAAGATTCATGCTTACCAAATATTTAATCATGTGGTGAGTGAAATCTGGGTGTTTGGGCAGGTACCTTTCCTCTTACAAAAGCTGTCTTAACCCCACTATAGCTCTAGTCAAATCCCACTCTATTGATTCTCAGAAAACCAAGTCCCTCGATTGTTTTTTAGTTAAGGATAAATTTTACCCGTATCAAATAAATATGTTTTAATCTTGAGAGAAATACCTGGGCTGAGATTTGTGTCGGACCTAGTGCTGTTCTTAGGTCTGGACCTGTTTTTTAGGCCTGGGCTTGGAATTGGTTGGGTTCCCACCCATATTTTGGCAGGGGCCCGGCAATTGCACTTTGTTTTTCTGTTTTTGTTTTGTTTTCTGTTTGTAGATTAAGTGCGATCAAGTGTGGTCGTTTTGTTATGCTTCAATTACAAAGCACTGTTGATGAGTGATGTCGGATTACACCTGGATCTATCTCAAGTATTCACTCAGCAAGATATGATCCGGTTGGTATGCCGACGGCCCTGTTCCACTTGTGTTGGCATTTTGTCGGTTTATGAGTCTTCATGGTTGGATTGACCGTTTTTCGATATGATCCGGTTGGTATGCCGACGGCCCTGTTCCACTTGTGTTGGCATTTTGTCGGTTTATGAGTCTTCATGGTTGGATTGACCGTTTTTCTAGTCTCGCGGTGTGGTGGAGATTTGTAGCTCCTTTTTCGTCCTATTGGATGATGGAAATTAGGTTACGAGTTGGTCGAATAGTGGCTTCTGCTCTGTAATGTTCTTTCTACTTGTAATAATTTTTTCTATATGAATGAAATGCCTTCACTGGATTAAAAAAACTTGGAGAAAAACAATAACATGTAAATATGTAACTAGAGAGAAAAGAGTTGTAACTTCCTAGACATTGCTTTAGTTGTACCACTACTTGGGTTAATCTCGGTTGCGTGCCTTACAATCTCAAGTAAGGTATACTACAAGCATCATCATATGCTTCCATGTGAATTAAGATACAACTATCGACTTGAACCATGCCATGTTCCACCACCAAAATAAGTATCAAATATTTATCATTATTTTCTTTTTCAAAGTAAATTATCTGAAAAATCGTAAGAATTTTTTTTTGTTGATATTTTTGAGTTTCATCATTTGATATCTTCTACCAATTGTAAGATTATAGCATGGAAAATTTTTATTAAATAAAGGTTTAGACATGATTTGGCAGTCGTGGCATTGCTGTGACATATCAAAGTATGTCAAACTTTATCAAGATTCTTTTTCATTGAAATTCTATTCGACCATAATTTCACTGTTGGTAAAACATAAGTTTTAGGAGCTGCTCCAAGTGATCGACCTAAAAAATTTCAACTTTGGAAAATCATACAAAAAATTTAGGTTGACATTTTTGAATTCCGTTAGTTGCAAAATTGCTTAAAAATAATGATTTAGAAGTGAAAAAATTGGTTAGAAAATCAAATGTGCAATTTTTGTGGAAGAATTGTGTGCTATAATCCATAATTTTGAGTAGGAAATCATTGTTTTGAACAAATGTAATCTTTTAATTTTTCTTATAAAAGTTTCAAAACTATAGAGTCGGAAAAACATATAACATCTTTCGATATACTTAATCTCATTTGAGAAGGCTGGCATAGACATGAACACACTTACGAAATAAGAAAAATCAACTGTAGAAGCTAAAGCACAAATGTAGCCCTCTTTTTCCTTATTTGATATTGGTGGAAATAATAGGAATTTCAATGATATCCCTAAGAATTTTCAGATAAAAAAAAAAAAAAAGAGAGAGAAAAATAATAATTAAAAGGAAAATTGGTTCAAAAAATCGTGGGTGCAGAAAGGTAGGCGTTTGTTTCCCCTGTTAAAAAGAAAAGGATATAGTGCAAGTAGAGAAAGGAGGGAGCCAAAACCGGATCGAGCACGCGATCCGCAAGCTTGTGAGAACTTCCCTCTCTTCCTATAACCATCAATTTCCTACCACTCTCAACTCCACACGACTCATTTTCCATTCTCTCTCTCTCTCTCTATAAATTAAACACTTCATCTTTGACATTTCTGCAAATGGGCTCCGTTTTCCAATTCCAGTAGTTGAATTCACCAGGCAAGTCTCTCTCTTTTTGTTGCTTTTGTTTGTGTTATTGATACTCTCCTCTTTTCTCAATCAATGAATGTTGAAGTAGCAATGTTGTTGTTTGGTGTTGTTCTAGGCATTGATTTTGATGTGAGTATGTAGTATTATTGCTTTCAGCTACATGTTAATGGGTTTCTATTAGCTTCCTTTGTTTGCTGAAATGGGTTCTTTTGTTTTGCTTTGATTACAATCTGAGTTGTTGTTATTGAGCTTAAAGGTCCTACCTTTGCTTTATCCTTTTGCTTGCTTCGTTTGCAGTTCATGTGAATGACATTGGATTTTACAGCTCGGTTGGTTTTGTATAAGATTAATGAACTTGGATATTCCTGTAACTGAAATTTGATCAGAATAGAGTTAAGAAGGTTTGAAAGTTTGAATCTTTGATCATGTATCAGTCCGTACCATTCAAAAGAGTGTGCAGTTGGTTTCCAGAATAAAAGGGAATTTTTGTGTGTGTGTGATGTAGCTACCGTAATTGGCATTCAAATTTTGTTATGAATTTCCAAATTAAAATCCACTCATTGGTTATTTGAGGTAAAACTGGAATCAGTTTAGATTCCATGGTGGAAACTTTTCGTGATGCCAGTGGGGTGAACTTTATAGAGCCACTACCATATGCTTGTTCATGTTATATCCCTGATGTACTTTGCATTTGATTTGAGAAACCATGCAAGGTCTGATATCAAGATCCATACTTTAACATGGATTAGTATCCACTTATCCTTGGTTGAGTCATGCTATTTTAATATGCTTTTCTGGTTATTGAGGTAGTAATCGATGCTTATTGTCATTATTTTTTAAGCATATACTTCTTTTGCGTCTTTGTTTTCAGGTCAAGGCATATTGCTCTTTATTAGGTTGTGAACTTTCCTTTGATGATTATTGAGTCCAGATGAGAACCTTTTCTTTATCAAGAGTTCCCAGATGTGGACTTTATAACTTAGCTCAATTTTGGGGTGACAACTTCCACAGTTCGATTAGGACTTGTGGATACAGTTCTAGTTCCAAGCTGCATAGTTTCAAAATTTATGCGCTTGATGGAGGAAACAGTAGGAAATGGACTAGAAGGCCTCTAACAACAAATACAGAAGGAAGAAGCAAAACTGCCCAACACAGCAATCCCAGCAAGATTAGGCAGGAATTGTTGGATGTAACAGTTTCAACAAGTGCTACATTAAATATAAGTAAAATTGATGCAAGTCAATATGAAAAGATTCAACACCAGGACATTCGAGAATTGATAGCTGAGAATGAAGATTTAGCCAATCTAGTGACAGTTATCGTATTTGATATTGAGACTACTGGGTTTAGTAGAACAGATGATCGAATCATAGAGATTGCACTTCAAGATCTTCAAGGAGGTCAAAACAGTACTTTCCAGACACTGATAAACCCTGAACGTGATGTTCCATGGAATACAACCAAAATTCATGGAATTTCAACAGATATGGTCAACAAACCTGGTATTCCAAGGTAATGTTTCCTGACAGCATTTTTTATTGCCCAAGATTTTTTCCCCTCTAGTATAGTGATCTGTTCAAGAGTATCTGAAGCCTTCCATTTGAGGTCTAATTGTTAAAATGAGTTTTCTTTTAATTGGAAACATGGGTCCTCGGTTGTCTGCTGCTTGAGAATTGATTATCCAAAAGTTACATATAATGTGATCAATGTGCATTTTTGACTATAACCATAGGCTAGGTCTGTGATAGCTGAGAGCAAGAAGACTATAACCAGTAGGTGAAAAGATCAATGGAGTTTCTTGGTCTGCGCATTGTGCGCGCACATAAACCAAGTTCTTATTTGGTTCTGTAGTAAGAACAAGCCCTTGCATCATTTTAACTTTTACTGTAAAGAACATCAGATATGCTCTTGAGTAAACTCAGGAGGTAGCAGCCCTGGAAAGAGGGGTGGTAGGATGCTATTGTGGCAGTGGTCCAATCCCAGCCATCCATGGGTGTCTCTCCCCAAGTGGAATCACCTGTACTCAACTGGATGGCTGGGATCCTCCAAGACCATGCATATCACGTTTCTATATATTACAGCCATGGTAGAGCTAACTTTACTATGCACAAAGCATTATCTGTTTGCCAGTGGATCTGTTTTACCCAATCAATCTGAGAAGCTGTGCACTAATGTAACTAGCATTGATATTGCTTGCCACCAATTGCAGAGATGCCTACTTACGGATTTCCTGCTGTGAAAATCATGCAGGATGAAGGAACTTATACCAATCTTACTCAGCTATATTAAAAGCCGTCAAAAGCCGGGTGGTTATGTAATGTTGGTTGCTCACAATGGTCGTAGTTTTGATGTGCCCTTTCTCCGAAGTGAATTCTGTCGTTGCGGCGTAGAGTTTCCTTCAAACTGGCTGTTTGCAGACAGCCTTATTATGGCACGGAAAGCAATGAAGTCTACAGGTCTGTTTGTGGGTGCGCGGGCGTGTGTACTTATGCTCATGCTTGGCATGTATTGTTGTCAATGGGATACTAAAGCCTTCATGTTTACTCTGTGCAGGATCAGAAGCTTCTTCAAAATCATTAAAATTGCAAGACCTTCGTGCTCACCTTGGGATCCCATTGGTTGGTTCAGCTCACAGAGCCATGTCAGATGTGGTGGTGTTGTCAAAAGTGTTTCCCATATTAACTTATATTCTGAAACAGACACTAGCCAACGTCGTCGTTGAACAATCCTTCTTACTCTCGGACCTCGACAACCCAAAGAAGAAGAAGAGTTCTGGGTAGATACGCCCCTGCTTGGTACTGACATATTTTCTTTGCAAACCTATTATCAAACGATCTAGTGGCACAATAATATGGGATGCCTCTTGAAGAGTTTGAGATTAGAATTCAAGATTCTTTGAGGATGTCAATGACTCCAGTTAGGATAGGGTTGAAAAAGAAAAATGTTTTACCATTGTAATTGTAATACATTCTTATAGATACAGTCATTTATTCAGTCATCACAATAATCTGATGTACGCCTGTGTTGAATGAGATTTACAATGACAGAAGCCAGAATCTGTGGATGGACGCTTTGTTTCTGTAATTTAGCAACTCAAACCAACTCGAAAATTCGAAATCGAAATTCAAAAAGATTGATTTTGCTGCGATCTGAAAATAAAAATAGATATTTGGCCAACTTTTTCTTTCCTTTTCAATATCATTTTTTTTTCAAATTTATACGATGCCTAAACACGTCTAAAACAATGAAGATCAGTTCTATGCAGTGGTAGCTTAGTTGGATAATCATGCAATTTAGTTATGAAGTTGAAGTTTAAATTCCTGAAACTTGATTAGCAGGCCTACAATAATTTCCATAGCTATTATCTATCAGATGATGCTGTATACAACATTAGAATGATTAGATGAGCCACATCACATAATGTTGAGGAAGTTGGGGGCCACAAATTGAAGTATTGAAGTTTTATTTGAATCAGTAAATTAACTATGAAAGTATGAAACAAATAAAAGCCCCTCATCCTACTCATATGGTGCTGGGGAACGTAAGCACCAAAATCCCGGACAAATGAAATCAAAAGAATCAACATAGATCGATTGGCAAACACCCTTCCTCAAGTAACAACATACAATATGTGCTCTATACAATTTCCAGGGCATTCATTCCCCAACCAATCACTACCCTCCCCCCTCCCTCTGTTCAATAATACCCAGAAATATAGAGGATACAACAAAATAATCACTTTTATGTAGTATATCTACCTAGGGCACGCCAAAATTCCTCGTCTTCTGCTAGGGAGAGTATCTCTTCTCGTGTTGAAGCCTCTCGAGGAAGGGTTATGACAATCAGAATGTAACCAAAATCTGGAACCGACTGTCCTCTCAGATCAAAAAAGTATCTCCTTGAGGACTAGGAGGACCAACATGACAGCGCACATGATTACAAGTACTGTAGCGCACATCACCATTCCTCCTTGTTTCTGTGTTCTCTCGGCCTGTAAACCCATATTTCCATTAGGTCAAACAAAACGACAAAGATGCTTAAACAACTTACAGCTGAAGTACAATGATTGACAAAAGATGGAGAAGGTGGTGACCTTTTGCAATTGCTTGAGGCCATCCTCAACTGTACTGGCAACATTCTGAATGTTGTAGTCTATCCTATCAACAATAGTTCCCTGTTTGAAGAAAGATATTTAATAAGAGACTGAATATTCCTTGAATTTCAAGTGCTGAAAAGAGATTGGTGTTAACCTGGTCTATCACTAGAACTGACAGATCCTTCATAATCTGGGCAAGCTCATTCACAGATTCCACAACCTGTTGGAAAGGGGAAAGGTATTAGTTAGTAGTGAAAAAAAAGGCAGGATCAAGCACAGTGCAATAACAATGTTCCATGTACAAATAACATTCACTTGCCTGATGAATCTCTCTTTCCCTTTCTGCTGTGAATGCTTCATGTTTCTTAATCTGGGCCGTCTCACGCTCATGAAACATCTGAGAGCATTTTTACTTATTATCAAAAACCATTCAACCAAGGTTAAAGTGTTAAAGAAAGTATTAAAAAATTGATTTCCAAATACATGCTTCTTCTTCTTCTTCTCTCTTTTTATTTTTTTATTTTTAAGAATTCCAATTAGATACTTGGTTCTTCATACTATTCATGATTGACAAGAGCTCAAATAATTAAAAATGAGAGAAACCATACTATTTCATCCAAATCATCACCATCCATTCTTGATCTACTTCCATTTAGGTTCATCTCAAGGTCGTCCCCATCTTGACCCTACATGCAGCAACAGTTAATGAGTGATCAATACCCAGTCAAGTAGACCTCCTCATGTACTAAATGAATAAACCTTATGCAAAGTGCCAAAAGAATATGGCAATATAACATATGACATATGAAGCCAGATTAACTATATACAAACTTGAATGGTCAAAAAGGTCAAATTTCTTCACAAACCTCTTTTTGCTGTTTGAGGCGTTTCAAATAATTTGATTGTTTCTTACGAAGCTCATTAGAGAGGCTCTGAAGGTCCGTAGCAAGAGATACCTACAAAACAAACACGCAGAAAATAGCACTCTTCTTTGAGATAAGTTCATTTATATCAAAGGCCAGAATGCAAAACTCTGGAATAAACCCATCTTAAGTAATTCTACAACCAGTTTCCTAATGATCACTCATTTCTTTCTCCTCAACATTGGTGAAGGTGTTCAAGTAAAATCTGCCAGATGCCAGCCTGGCTATTTTCTCACCACCGCCAACAAAGTGAAGAAGAAAGAAGAGATGCCCATATTCCCATTTCCGGAAACCATCAGTTAGAGATGAGGATTTGGAAATACAAGGAATCGGTGATAATCTAAAATGTAACTCGTACGCACTCATGTTAAAAAAACATGGTATAATGTCCAGCAACAAGAGACTTGTGACAAGTCTTAAAAAATCGAGAATCAAAAACAGAAAGCTAAGGAAAACCAAGCGTTGTTGTGCAATAGAGCTAATAAATTACATTTTGTAATGCCAAAAGTATCTAATGGGTATTGAGTCATACCTGCACGTTCTTTCTAACATTTGAATCTTCTGAAGGCCCAGCTGCAGCAAGTCTTTGTAGTCTCTTCTGAGATTTCGTTATTAATCCCGTAATCTCTTGTGTAAGACTCTCAATCAAGCGTTGATCTTCTTTACCATCTCCAAAAGATGGCATTAAAGCCTTTGCATGAGCCTTGGACAGCTCAGACATTTTTACCCGTGCCCGCTGCACATTTACCGCTATTTCTTCAGATACATCCACCCATGCTGGCGGTAGACCAACAGTAATTGCACCCTTACTGCAGCCAAAAGAAATAAAACACACCATCACACATCTACAACCAAAACACAAAAATTGCATATTTGCACCCATTGATTGCTATTATGTGCACGGAATTTAGGGGGGATAAAAAGGGTAATGTTCCGCACTCTCAGAACTATCGACATATCACTCCTTATTCAAAATAAATTATAAGGCTTTCCATAGACTTCACAGAAAAAGCAGGATCCTAAGCCATTTCCAACAGCTCATATTGCTAACTTGTTGAAACTAACTCAAATCACAACGATAATTTCCAACGAATGATCTCCGTAAACGTCAACTCATCCAATCCTAAAGTCTCTCGTTACAAATCACTTCTAACTTCATTTGTACCGTAAAGATTATCCCTTGAACATTCAAACAACCAATGCCGAAATGTTAAGAACTCTGATCTAACAATCCAGCCTTCAATTCCTATCCAAATGCTCTAATTCAATGTCACCTAATGTGCATTCAGTTCAAGTAAACCACGCATTCCACACTCGCAATTCAAAATCCCTAAACTTCAATTCAACTTGATTAATTCAAATACAGAGATAGAGCTAGCGATAGAGAAAGAGACCTTGAATTACCGGGATCTTCAGTACTGAGCGGAGCATAGGATCGATTCTTATGCATAAGCGAAGACAATTCGATGACGGGACCTCCGGCGCCGGAGCTGGTGGACGCCGAGGCGGAGGAGCCGACCGGAGAGCGGACGGTCTTCAACGCATCCCTGTACTTTCGGTAAAGCAAAGTGCGATTCCTCGTCGCCATGGACGGAAAGCTGTGAGATTCAGATTCGGACTTAAAAAGCTGTGGATCGACTGGAGAAGCTAACTCCGGTCATGAACCGGCGACGAACCGGAGGAGGGGAAGGTCACGTGATCGGAGATCCGGGAAAGAGAGGGGGGGGGGGGTTGCAGCGACGGCAAGTCACGTGCCCCGGCGAATTTGGAATGGTCTAATGTGGAGGATGGTGATTGTTATGGAGGACATCGGTTGGTTACATTCGGCGGGTGCAAGTACTTCAGGGGGCCGATAACAAATAAACCCCTAATTTTGGGGTCATTTTGTTAATTTATTATATTTCTTTGAGAAGAATTCTATTACAAATATTACCCCAGTAATTTTTCTTTTCTTTTCTGAAAATGAGATCAAAGACTTGAAAGTTCATCCCAAAAAAAAAGACTTGAAAGTTATGATTCTAAGAGTGTTGAAATTGCACTATTAATGAAATTTATTTTATTATGATTCTAAGAGTGTTGATTTTTTTTCTTTTGTTAATTATATTACATGGGGTTGAAATTCTGATCTAGACTAAATTTAACTAATATTAGGCAAAATCTCAGTTATTATACTCCCACATGCTTTGATTATGAAAATAGAAATACATCTCAATTTGCTATAAAAGGAGACATAGGTGCAACCTTTGTTGTTGAAACTCTTATCATTAGATAGGCGCAGACTGATCAAGATAATTAATTTAAACATCCAGTGTGAGCATATCGCCCTCACTTATATAAGGATCAAACTTTAACAAGTTGAGACAATTATAAACTCTTTCATGTATTACAGCCAAGTATCATGTCTTACCAATAAAATTCCCCTTTCAGCTTATATGATATCTAAAATATGAACTAAGAACAAACTTAAAGTTTTAAAGATATGTTTTTCTATAGACCCCGCACTCTCGGCTCATACAACTTCTAAAACACATCTCATTGCCACTATAAAAGACCATCTAAGACTATTGTGTTATGGGCAACATTTTAATAGGGAATCTGTCTTACGTGCCAAAACAAACAATGGACCGAGTACTTGATTTTTGTAGACGTTTGTTACTTTGTGTTTGGTACAAGGATTTTGAATACTAGCTAGATCCCGTTGTTTTAATTAAAAACCAACCGACCCTAAAAAGGTAAAAGCACCTAGCTCCATGGGTTGTAATCAAGGTCTGTTAAGCTCATCACTGTCACACACACACCTGACAGTCAGAGACATAGACAGAATAACAGACAGAGAGGAAAGAGGGAGCTGTAAAATTCCCATTTGTCACATTCACCGCACATTTCTTCTTCCTCCCAATTTCTCCCAACTCATCAGAAAGTCCTTTAATTTAACCCAAATACACAAACCCAATTCGTTGGAGATTTCATAGCTCCTCTCCTCAGCCAACTCCACCGCCTTCATCGTCGTCGGTTTCTCCAGCTCAAAGCCTCCGTCTTTATCCCCAAATTCGATTTCTTTTTTTTCTTTTTTGGCTTTGTGAATCTGAGAGATCGGAGCAAAGCGATTAAAAGAAAACAGAAATTAAATTCATAAAAAAAAGACCAAGAGACTCAAAATCATGGACGGTGATTCGTGGAGCGCTCGTCTTTCCACCGCCTCAAAGCGTTACCAATCCGCTCTTCAATCTCGATCTGGTTAGCTCCTCTTCCATTTTTTATTTCGATTTTTTTTGTTGTAAATTTTTCTTCTTTTTTTGATTTGGTTTTGGTTTGATGCTTTGTTGGTTGCTGATGAAGGGTTTGAAGCAGCTTTACTTTCTCTGTTTTGGTTAGCGGTGCTGTACTGCGCAATCTGTTTAATATGGAATTAGAGAAAGTTTGGGTGTTAAATTGTTACTGTGGAATGTATATGGATGTAAGGGAGAAAAGTTTGAAGCTTGATTTTATTTTTCCGCAGAAGAAAGCTTCAATTTTTATCACTTCCCAGCTGTTTATGACCTATGAAAATATATTTAGTGATAATAAGTTAATAACCCTTCACTAGATTGAGCTGCTTATTAGTTTTTTTAGTGACCAATCACTGGATTGAGCTGAATTCAACTACTTGTGTTGTTTCTTCAGTTCTCGACTATGTTAGATACAATGAGTGAATGAGGAATTGTTTTAGCGTTGAAGTGTTCTTTGTTCCCTTGTTCCTTTGGTATCTGAATCTTGGGGCTGTTGTTGCTTTACTCGGCCGATCAAAAGCCTATGTTTTTAATGAATGTCTGTCTACTAAAACATGGTTTTGTGCAAATACAGATATGTTCATGGGATTTGAAGAAATTGATGGCGATGACGATATAAGGGAGGAGTTTCCATGCCCGTTTTGCTCTGAATACTATGATATTGTAGGATTGTGCTGTCACATAGATGAAGAGCATCCGGTGGAGGCAAAGAATGGGGTAACACTCTTTTTTCTTATCCATCGAGAGTATCTAGTCTTAATATATTGACCAAAACTTCCTTTGGTGCACATGCATTAGAATTATAATGTCACTGATGATTAACTTCACCTTTTCTTAGGTATCTAGTGAGTAGTAAATGATTTTTCATAAAAACAAAAAAGTATGTTCAACTCCAAGCATCAATTTAGTAGAAGTAAACTGTCAAATCCTTCAATCTAAACCCTGCTAGCTTTCAGATCAATGGGAGGGATATAGCTTGTTATCCCAGATTCTAAATGGTTGACTTTAGCTTGTTATCCCAGTTTAAATGTCCAATGCTATATTACTTGCTTCATTTGGTATTGGAGTTCCTTTTATGTTTTGAGTGGTGAGAAATTATATACTATGAGTTTCCAAAACGATAGTTGATGTGAACTTACATATAATCTGATCCACAAATGAGCTTTAGCCTGATTGTTCAATGGGTTTGTGCTGGAAATGACAGGCAAAGGGAATTTTCCCCTCCTGAGATCAGAGTGTAGTGATCTGGTGGGCAAAAATTTGAGAATTAGATAACTACTTTTGTTGTGCTAGGCGAAGTTGCTAAGATATTTTAGTTGTGACATAATACATATGTTTTTTTCCTTTCCCATGAGGATGGTTCTTTTTCAAGCTTAAGTTTACTGAAGGTGAACACTATTTATTTGCAGGTGTGCCCAGTTTGTTCATTGAGGGTGGGGATTGATATGGTTGCGCACATTACCCTACAACATGGAAATATATTCAAGATATCCTTCTCTTTTTAGTTATTGTGTGTCGCAGATTTTTTTTTTTTTTCTGTTAATTTTTCCTGCCATAGTCAACTTTGTGGTTCAATGCAAATATTTTGGGTATTCTACCCGTTTCAGATGCTTTCTGATATCTCGTTTTGTCAAAATGAACTTTGTGCTTCACTGCATGTTTGTAAGTATTCCATTTGCCATCTGTTTGCAAATATATTTTCTCTATGGAGTCTGACAGATATGATAAATGGTTTAAAGTAGAATTTCTTCATTTAGTCTCGAGAACAGTCTCCACTAATCCCCGTAACTGAGTCACGTTTCTTCCCTAATTGTGAACACCTTCCAGAAATTCAAGTTGGAGACTTCAAAACTTGTAGATCATTCATATAGGTCAATTGATTTGCCTTAGTGATGATTACTTCAAGTTAAATTAGGATGTTTTCTTCTTGGTTTTCATCATATGGCTAAGATTTGCTGCAATATTGATCAAGTGAAGATTTGACCCAATGCTCTGAATTCCTTAACTATTGATTACATGCAGCGCAAGAGGAAAACACGGAAAGGTGGAGCTCATTCAACACTGTCATTGTTGAGGAAAGAGCTGCGGGAAGGAAACTTGCAGTCTCTTTTTGGGGGCTCTTCCTGTTTACTTTCCTCATCTAATGTAGCAGCTGATCCATTGTTGTCATCATTTATTTTACCCATGGCTGATGATTTTGTCAGTGTTCAGCCTCACTTTTCAACGGAAACAAGCTTAGCCAAGAAAAGCACAGAGAAAGTATTAGAACGGTACGGTATTAAATCTTCAACTGCTTTTGATGTACACCTAAAACTTAATTCGCAACTGGCTTGAATTCGGACCTTCTAACCTAAGGACTAGCTGGATGCCTTAGCCAATTATTTTTCTTTTTGATCAATCTGCCTTCTCTCTGTGAAAAGTGAAAAGTATAGAGAAAGATTGTTTTTTTTTTGGTTCCTATGAAAGCGTGCATTCACACAAACAAACAGTGTGCATAGGTTTTAGGTTCTGTGCTTGAAATTACTTTTAAGGGCAGTCAACACAAACTCTGGTTGTGTTCATACTTCATATCTTTTAGGTGCCCTATGCTTATACCATGCTTAAGCATTATCTTTCTTTTTGGCAAACATGTTTGACTTTCATGTTTGAATGGATGATTAAGCTTAATACCATTAGGATTGTTGCACATGCAAATTGTGTTCAGTTGATTTTTCTCCCAGTATGCTTGAATTTTGTTGGTCTTTTTCATTTTACCATTGAAGTTCTTAGGTCTGACACTTACTATTTGTTGTCCAGAAATGTGAAGTCACCTCCTTTGTCTGTCAAGGATAAGAAAGAGAAAGCAAAAAGATGTGAATTTGTTCAGGGGCTGTTGTTGTCCACCATCCCTGATGACGGGTTATGAAGTTTCTAGAGGATGCCGCAGGAGTCAAGTTTCACAACCAAGAGCCCCTGCCTTCTGTTCGTTGTTTGTAGCAAGTATGCCAATATATGAAACACAGAGTGTCGAATAAGCTGTAGGAGAGTGTTGAGTGTAATTATGTGGCATGTTAACTTTAGTTTTTAGGCCTGAACAAAACTTGATACCATCAGTTATTTTCAGGTCGTTATTAAGTTTAAAGGGAAAAAAAAAAGTAAGTTCTCTTTTCATTATTTCTTCCCCGAACCCCTTCTTGCATACAGGTTCCAAGGGTGTAGCTTGCGGCTTGGAGGAATGGAAATGATTCCATTCTTTGAGTGAAAACGAACGTGGATTCCATTTTGTTTGGTTATATCGTCAGAAACAAAAACTAGTGCAGAACTATAAGAATTAATAGAATTAAATGTGTTGGTGTATATGATGTGAAGGTGGTGCGGCCATTAGTGGTGAAACTTGGTGCTAGTTGTTAGGTCACAGGTTTGTTGTTTGGTTATATCAGAAACAAAATCTAGTGCAGAACTATAAGAATTAATAGAATTAAATGTGTTGGTGTATATGATCTGAAGGTGGTGCGGCCATTAGTGGTGAAACTTGGTGCTAGTTGTTAGGTCACAGGCCAACCATCTCCACTACCTATCAACGAGAAAACAAAAGCCCTTTTAAACTTATATTAGGGATGGTGGTTGGTACAGTTGAAGAAACATGACATCTTGACCAAACAATTTGAAGCAAAATAATTGAGAGCAACTGGCACTGAATTATTTGAATTATGCTATCTAAACAATTGGATTGAATATGAATGGAGTCGTTTGGAGTTAAATCTATAAACAAGTTAAAAGAAACCGTTTTCTAAACTCCTAACAAAATGGGGAGGGGCAAAAGCACACCTGCCACATCAATACCTAAAGAGCTAATCTCAACCACGGCGGTAGTCTGTATTCCATGACCTTCTTTACCACGTCCTCAACGAACTGTGCAAAACAAGATGAACAGCAACCTCTCATCAGACTTGTCTTTCCTGCCATTAATTCAATGTGAGGGCACGGTGATGAAGGCGGCACGGGAACTACCTCACTGCCTGTGTGCTCCAGTTCACATGCAGCTAGGACAGTGTGCATAGCACTCCTTGCGATCTCCTGCAAAGTAGTAGTACTTTGGCCTGAAACACAAGAATACCAGTTTAAGGTTTTGAAACCATCATAGGCACTTCAGGCTGTCTAGCATGCAAGAATCATAAGAATAAACGGCTGGATTCAGACAAAGGCAATGTAGAAATGTCTGTCTGAACCAAACCGATATAGCTTAAGAGTTCAAAACTGTACTAGGTGATGATACATAGCAGTTGAAAGCTCCACATACCTAAATCCCTATCTCGGGATAAGTTTTTTACGTGGCTTATGACCAATGATTGCAGTTGTTCCTTTGCTCTGTGAAAATCACTTGGTCCCATAACTGTATTGGGGGACAAACCACCATCGGATATACTGCTGAAGTGAGGGGGACCTGATATTGTATTCTCTGGGGTAAGTCCAGGCCATAATGTTCCATTGCTAGGTCTATCAGCAGAAGTTGTAGTTGGATCCTGGACTACTTGCCTTCTCTGATGGCTTGATGTTGACAAAAAGATATCATTATCCTGCACTTGTAGTGAGGGGTTTTCTTGTAATCTCTCCCCAAAGAATGGGTGAAGAGATCTGCCCATTCCGTCTGTCCTTGTATGCTGAACTACTGTTTCCCTCCCCTGAGCAGTTTGAGCATTTAAGACATCAGTACTCAAATTAGCAGATGAATTCCTCTCATTTCTACTGGCCAAATAATTCATTCTACTAGCAGTAATCAATTGCTGAATATGACGGTGCATTAAACGTCTTCCTGACAGAGTTGGTGCCCCTGCCCCAGATCCCGGGGAAGCTACTTGAAAACCTCCAACATGAAACCAAGGGGAGGAGGAGTTCCCAAATCCTTGAGTAATATAGGAACGAGGAGAGGACACTGAATTAAGGTCTATCTCTAAACCTTCACCAAAACTTACAGCAGGTGATTGTCTATTAGGCAAGATGTTGTTTGTAGTTCTCTGCTCAGGTAACCAACCTTGAACCTGGGAACTTGAGGATCCCAGAGCAACAGGTCTACAACCATTACAGTACCAATTACCTTCGGGTACTTCCCGCCCAAGACCAACACAATAGGTGTGAGCAGGTGAATCGCACACATCACACAGTAGCATGAGCCCATCTTCTCCACCTTCATGACATTCTGTACAAATCACATTCTCATAAGGGTCAAGATAACTTCTCAGTTCTTCTTCTGTCGGCTGATAAACCTGCATAGAGAAATAAACCCATCTGAGAAAGAAAAAAAAATCAAATAAAAAACTACAAGATAAAGCACAACACAATGTAAGTAAAGTGATAAGGTACCTGATCACGCTCAGGGACTGTTATCACCACGTCTCTCAAATCAGTTCCTGCTCTTGTGGGTTTACTAATTGCTTTAAACCTCTGCTTGCATAACGGGCAGCGAGATTCCACTTTGCCCCATTCCATGATGCAGGAAAAACAAAAATAATGAGTGCAGCAGTCTAGTGTTCCCCGGACTCTTCTCTTATCTTCCTCAGAGAGACAAATTCCACAGACCTGCTTAACCACCTCGACCTGCACTTGCTCAACCTTTTCTTTACCTTTCCTACCAGGAGGCTTTCTTGGCAGCTGTACAATCTCATTCTCCTGAATTTTGTCAGGCAGTATTGAGCTTCTGAAATTAGGTTCCAAACTTCCGCACAACTGCCTGGCTTCCCTCACTTGCTCTCTCTCTTCCTCAGAAATGGTGTAATCACAGTCAGATGATCCAGAAGACACAAAATCTGAATCGGATGGAGCAACAACTCTCCTCCTTTTGTTTGGCCTTTTTTTCTTGTTCTTCTCTCTCACAGGCAGGTTACTGTCCATAAAATCACCATCATCATCATCAGATCTTACTTTCCTCCTCAATGTACGATTCCTTTTTTGTTTCTTTCTCAAAGGCTTCTTTGATTTTCTTCTTATGGGAACTTTTTTCTTCAAACGCCGCTTGCCCACTTTCACATTAGTTTTCTTCTTTTTCACCCTTGATTCTTCTTCCGATTCTGAAAAATCATCTTCATCAGATTCCTCATCGTAGTCGTCGTCGTCATCTTCTTCATCATCATAATCCTCATCTGCCATGTCTTCATATGTAGCCCTTCTCCTCTTTTGTGATGTTTTAACCCTATTTTTCAGCATTCCAGAGAAACCGTTTTGGGACTGTGATCTACCCACCTTCCTCACCTCTTTCATTGCCTTTTCCTCTTCTTCTTCTTCCTCCTCCAGCTCATCCTCCTCCTCGTCCGCAATAAATATATCTTTACCCTTTTTCACTCTTGATCTACCGTTCTTTCTCACCTTTTTCATTTCCTCCTCATCTTCCTCCTCCTCTTCCAGCTCATCCTCCACCTCTTCGTCCTCAATAGATCTATCAATACTCTTTTTTGCTCTTGATCTACCAACACCCTTTTTTGCTCTTGATCTACTGTTCTTTCTCCCCCAGCTCTCTTCCTCTTCCTCCTTTGCAAAACTACCAATCTCTTCTGATGCATTCTCATCCAAAGAGGAGCAATAATCCTCCTCCAAATCCTCAGAAACTAGCTTTTCTTCATCTGAAACCACATAATCTTCATCCGAATCATCTGAACCCTTATAATCAGACCGAATCCGTGGCTTGACTCTTCGCTTGGAACTAACTTTCCCTCCCTTTACCATCTGTTTCTTGCACCAAAAAAAGGCCAAAAACCCACATATCATTCCAATCCCCAGATTCCCAAATCCAATCACATTAAAAATAATAATAATTGCTTCATCAGAATTTTGCTTATGTCCGGTTTTCTTATTAATCAAAATCAATCAATCAAACATTTCCAGTCACCGATCTGCTATCAGCATTGAAATCCCAACAGCAAAAAAACCCAGATTCGTTTTTCCTCCAAATTGTTCTCAACTTACAACAAAATTCATGAAAAAAAAATTAAAAAAATTGAAAATTTACATCCTTTTGACCCTGTAAACATCCAAATCCTGCCCCTCTTCTATTTTCTTCACCTCTAATTTACCCAAATTATACACAAAGCACAAATTCCCAATTGAAAAATCAAATCTAATTCTCAAACAAAACAAAAAAAATTTAAAATCTCACACTAAAAAAAAAAAACACATAAAACAAAAACCAAGACCTGGCCTTTACAAACTTCTCAAATCAGATTCCAATCCATGCAAAAAATAAATAGAAAATACCCACATAAATCACATACACAAATTTTACAGAGAGAGAGAGAGAGAAACGTGGGTACCTGAGATAGAGAGAGAAAGACAGCACCGGAAACAATGGTCAAAAAATTATTTCTCTTTTTTTTTTCTTTTTTTTTTTGGGGTGGTCTTATTTTTGTTTTATCTGCTGCTTCTTCTCCTTCCTTCTTCTCCTCCTCCTTCTTCTGCTCTCTTGTGTATTTTTAATTTGCACATAAAAAGATTTATACTTGGGCCAAATGAGAGGCGTTGGCACTTACGGCGTACGCAACTTGCCTTCCATAATTGGATGTTTCCTATTCCGGAATTACGAAACTGCCCTCCTCCCTCTCTCGGGAGCCGTTATCGTACGTTTTAATACCCCCTTTTTGTGAGTCATGGTGCATTTTAGTGTTACTGCAAGGAACTGACTCCCGGGATTTTATTGGCGTCTACCTCAAAACACACCCCTTTTTCCAGTTTTTCCCCCTATTCTCAGACTTAACTGTTTCTTTTCTGCAGTTATTATTTTCCTTCCTCCTTTAACATCAAATCACAACTCATATTCTCTCTTCCTTCCTGGGTTTCTTTTCTTTTTTGCATACCCCCGTCCCTTTTTACCCCTTCTTTCTTTTTAATATTTTTTGGTGAATTAGAAAGACGATAAATTATACTTTGACCCGTGAATTGTGAAGCTTTTTTTTTACTTTGCACCTCGATGTTCAAAGTGTCTCGATTCAGTCTCCTACTCAGCTGTTACATCAAACGTTACAAGTTGTCACGATAAAAACGAGAGTTGATGCGTTATCGTCCAAGGTATACGGACTGAACCAATAGTGAACGAAAATTTGGGGCGGATAAAGAACTTTATTAGTAAAGAGAAAATGTTGTTTTGCTGTTATGATTCACATATGCAATTACCAAAACAATATTAATTGTATAGTTAATGAGTCTATACGACTAAAAACGTAAATCTTACCTGTAACACCCCAATAAATAACATCTACCAGTTAAATTGTCATAGAATATACCAAGAACAAGAAAAAACAAAGTTTTAGACGACTATTGGTAACAATGTAGAGAATGAGGTAGAAGAAACTCATCCACAATCTATCATCCCATTTTCCTATTTTCTTTACTTTATCATTCTAATTTGGCCGTATGTGGTGAACAACGACGGTCTTGTTGTGTCTTTGTCGTCTTCTTAATATATTTATTGTTTCAATAATTTTTATTCAATATAATTATTTAATAAAGAAAATAAAATAAAATAAAAACTGTCATAGAGTAGGAATTCTTACAATTGATAGCAAAGAGCGAATAACACAGGGTGTAATTTGCAATTAACCTATTATAGAAAAACCATCCAATAAAACATAATTCTCTTTTCTGTTTTACATTTTAAAAAATAAACCCAATTGTATAAAAATCTACAAACAAGGAAAGCCGTATCATCCAAAACCCCTTTTATAGGAAGCCTATTTGGCACCATAATTTTGTAATTAGCAGTGTCCAATTACAAAGATCTTCGAATGTCCAAATCTGATGGAGAATCATAACCTATAAAATACATTTATAATGGATTTAGATTTAGTAATAGAGTTAAAGAGTTGATTAATCAAGTGTTTGTTTTTATTATTCCTTTTGCTGTCACCATTATTGATAAATAAATAATTCCTCTAATTGTTGACACCCCACCAAAATGTGTACTCACCCCACCATTACAAAATGACATAAACATAAAGCTAGAGTACATTATCATATCTTTAACTTTTTTTCCTAACCTGAGCAGGAAAAACCCAAACACATTGATCATGTTTTCAAAAGTTCATAATTTTTTATGCAAGACATGAGGTAAAGAATACCAACATTGATTTGATAGCTTTTAACAGTTGAGGGAAAAAGGTACAAAGCCATTGTGATTAAAACCGAATTTTCTCCAAGATATTTTGACGGACAATGCTAGTTTAAAATCAATCAACAAAAACTATTAGATAAAAAAAATTAATTGCAAAAAGATTATGTAATATTTTGTCATAAGCTCAACGTTTTCATGTTTCAAATGGTAAACAACATTTGATATTTGCCTATTTGGACTGATACTTGGGTCTGAGTTTCTAACTAACCGTGGACCTAAAGCAAGGTTCGTGGAGCTAGCCTTTGGGTTGGGCTAACACATTTGGTTTTGGGCTAGGCTAACACGAACTGAACAGTCTGAACTTCTTGCTTGAGCCTTTCCTGCTCCAATGGTCTTTCATTGATTTTCATCCAGCCCACTTAATTTAATTTCCAAATTCCAACCCCCAAGGATTTGTTTGGATTTTCATGTGGCATGATTTAGAAACTTGGATATGATGATCATGCATATGGAGGTAACAGTCAAAATGCTGAGATGTATTACATTATGCAGGGCATCTTTAAGGAGAGTTGGGTGGTGAAGTTGAAGACTTGAAGGTGGATGGATATGGGGCATTCTTTCCGAATAAGCGATTAGGTGGTGTTGAAGATACTATTTTCGATAATGAGGATGCCATACTGGTAAGAGATTAGGTATCTCGATCACCTACAAAAAGTGAGATTTCCACAATCTTCAACGGTTAAAGTTTGCATTTGAGAAGTATGTTTTTGAGTTAGATGCACATGCGGTTGTCTTCGCGTTATTAGAGATGGAAGAGTGTTAAATTATTTTTCTTCCGATGAGAACCTTATCGAAGAGATCAAATGACTCTCTCAATAGTTTTTGATTTGTCTAGCTATGCAGTTTATGACGTAGCACATTCTATAATGTTTCTATTGAGACATCTAAATTTGCTCACTTGATCTCATTATATTATAAATTATTAAATGACATATATAATTTACTATAAAATGACTATTAAGGAGAACATTTATACCAAAAAAAGAAATTTTTTTTTTTTAAAAATATTTTCTCTAGACTTTCCAATGCAATAATTTTTTTTTTTTTGAGGAAGGGCCAGATTGGCTGCCCTTAAGCCGTAGTCATTAATGAAACCATAGAATACATGGGGGGGACATATAGCCTAAACCCCAAATCATAAACAGCATTGAGAGAATCACCCGAGATAATAACAAGCGTCTCAACTAAAGATATGTATTCTAAAAAGCACCAATTAGCGAAGAGTGCACATTTGGCTACTCTATTCGCTTTACAAAGGTGGTGACATACCGGAAATTAAATGCTTACTTGAAGCCATAATATACTAATTAGAGCAGTTTTCCCACTATGTTGCCACCGGAAAATAAATCTGGCGACACTTAGTTTCATTCTACCGCTAGGAGGTTGCGACCATTTGACCAAGCAATGAGCCCACCACCTAACTAGGGCAAACCAGGCACACAGGGTGTGCAGTCTGGGACCAAGCCCACATCGCCCTGCTATAACATAACAGGGAATTATTGCTAGCATTATGGCAGTACTTGCGGATAAAGAAAAACAAAAAAACATAAACCAAATAAAGAAAAAACAATTTGGAACTAGAGCCCAGGCCCGAGCCCACGCCCAAATCAGATCACAGGTTGCTAGCCCAGAGTGGCCCAATCCCACCACCGACAGCCACAATCGCCGGATCGTCGTCCACCTCGCTCCATCCCAGCCCGGAGAAGCGCCGCCCTTTCCACCCATTCATTTCCCCATGTCGAAGTCAAACGCCATGACCCAGAACCGACAGTTCTGATCGGATCCAAACCAGATCGGGTCAGTCCGATCCGAGCCTTGATTCGCAGCCACGATTTCCTCCTCTCCAGTCCACCTCTGAACCCGCGACACCGCACCCCGCCGCCGACCCACCGATCCTACCTCCGGCCAGCAAGAGAGGAACCACAACCTGCCAGCCGCCTCGATCTCCCCTACCATCTCCTCCGATCCCTTGTGAACCAGATCGAAGGAGCTAACACAGGCAACAAAACCGCAGCCAACAGATCCCGTCCGACGACAGCTTCACCGGACGGGACGCCGGACGGAGATAAGAGGATATTTTGAAAACCTAGCGCTCGTTCGAAAGAAAACCTAGCGCACCCTCATTCAGATGGTTATGACTTGGTATAAGAGTTTTGATGCACAGAGCGGCAGTTCCAATACAATAATATTAGATTGCATTATTTATTATTTTTCTTATATATTTTCATTTTTCAATCTCACTACATATATTCATTAAAGCATTCATATATAGTTAATAAGAATTAAAACTATGATTAAGATCATGTAACATAAAAATATATGATATACATATCGAATGCATATTGGCAAGGGAGAACAAAATAAATCCTATTATGAAAAAAAATAAACATTTAAGAAAAAAATATTGTTCTTCAATTTTTTTTTTGCATAGCTAAAAGAGAGAGAGAAAAAAAAGCTAGGAATTAAAAAAAAAAAACTAAAAAGAATCTGTAAATAATTAACCATGAGGTACCCAAAATAGAGAAAAAATGATTGATCTATTCAAGTAAATCCAGAATATGTGTCTGGCCAAACTCTAGGTGACTTGATACACCTTTACGCAAGCGGACGTATCATTGTCAAGATAGGGAAATATTATGCCCAAAGTTTATCGTACCACGGGGATTAGTGGCTAACCCACAATCCTTGGGTAATCGGGAATAAAGACACTTAGCAAACAAAGAAAAGAAAAAGAAAAGAAATAAAAAAAGTTAATCTAAAGCACCAAGCCCTAGCAATGCTCGGTTTTGGTTCTCACCAAAGCCTAATCAAAACAAAGAGCCTGGTGGTGGATATGCACAAATGAGTGGAAGAGTTTAATGTTTGGGGGTTGATTTTAACTTAACAAATAATAATGAAATGTAAAGCAACAAAAAATAAAAATGAAATGTAAACAATAAAAATGAGAATGTTGGGTGTTAGGGAGATTCCTTCACCCAAATCTCATGTGTCGGAAGCTAATCTAATATAGATGCATATTTCCTATTTTGGCGGTAGTCGTATCCAAGGCGGTTCAAGGCTCAAGGACCGAAATTCCCTTTCATGGTATTCCTACTCCGGTTCAAGGGCCGTAGGGACTCACTTGGCATGAATTAGAGCCGGTTCAATGGTCACTAATTCACATCAAGAGGCGTAGAGATCGAGGAATTAGACTACTAAGCGACCCGCCCGCGCAATCACGCAACGGGTGTAAATCACCATGCTTATAACCCCTCGAATACGAAATTGAAGGTTTCTAGCTTAGGAATTAGAGGGAGTCAAGCCCCTAACTCCATCCTAGACATGCTCAAAATACACACCCTAGAGTTGACTAGACTCCTAGACATGCATTTTAACCCAACAAAAATAGATATAAGCATCCATCATATGAAAATTGCATCATTACATTAAATTAAACATCTTTTACACAAAATTTTGGGTTAGGGACACAACCCTAAAACCCAACAAGAAAATTACTCACAACCCATAATTATAGACATCAAAAATACAAAATTCAAAGAGAAAAGAAAAGAGAAGTGTAGGAGAAAACAATAATAGCCACAATTAGCTAGAGATCGAGGAATTAGACTACTAAGCGACCCGCCCGCGCAATCATGCAACGGGTGTAAATCACCATGCTTATAACCCCTCGAATACGAAATTGAAGGTTTCTAGCTTAGGAATTAGAGGGAGTCAAGCCCCTAACTCCATCCTAGACATGCTCAAAATACACACCCTAGAGTTGACTAGACTCCTAGACATGCATTTTAACCCAACAAAAATAGATATAAGCATCCATCATATGAAAATTGCATCATTACATTAAATTAAACATCTTTTACACAAAATTTTGGGTTAGGGACACAACCCTAAAACCCAACAAGAAAATTACTCACAACCCATAATTATAGACATCAAAAATACAAAATTCAAAGAGAAAAGAAAAGAGAAGTGTAGGAGAAAACAATAATAGCCACAATTAGCTAGAAAGCCAACATGACTACTATTGAATTATAACTCCCACAATTACCCAAATCTTGAATCTTGTAGAGGTTGAGCCCTTTAATAGATCCTTGAAGCTTTGTGTGAGTAAAATCCTTGAAATCTCTAAAATAAAACTAAAGAAAAGAGGAAAAATGGAGGAAAAGGAGGAGAGAGAGAGAGAGCAGCCCAAAGGGGCTGCCTCTGTTTTGAGTGTGGTGCGGCAGCTGTAGCTGCTAGGGTTCGAGGAATAGGGGAATTATCTATATATATATGTGGTCTGGGCGTGAGAGGAAGAATGGGATAATTGATAATTAAAATGGTGAGATCGTCGTCGTCTGCTCGTAGAAGAGGGAGAATATATATAATTGGAATGGGATCCTTTATATGTGGCTGGGAAGAGGGGCAGCAATTGAAGAAAACAATGGATGGGTCGTGCAATGCACGTGAGGAAAAGAAAAGGAATGGCTCAGATGATTAAAGGATGATTGCATGATGATGTCATCATGATGTCATAATTCTTTTCTTTCTTTTCCTTTTCTTTCTTTTCTCAATTTTCTTTTTTTCTTCCTTTTTCCTTCTTCTCTCTTCTCAATGCACTTCCATAACATATTATCGAAGGTGATTAGATTCCGCTCCCTTGATAGTGTTGACCAAGGTTGACCCGCATTGACTATTTCTTCATTTTGTCGGAAACTCCAATTTGCTCTAATCTCGCACCATTTTCTCTCATTTCCGCAATTCCGCTTATTTTCTACAAATTAAATAAAAATATATTAATTACATATTAATTGACATGAGGATTGGCTTAATTATAGTGCTTTAGATATAATTATACGTATATAATTACGTATAATCACTAGGTTACTTGACCGACCTAGTGGTAATAGAGTTAGAATTAGAGATAATATCGGAGAATCTTGGAGGTATCCAATCAATTGTAATATTACGTTTCCTTGTAGAACTCTGATTCTATGTCTTGTAATCCCCTATAAAGAGGCCCCTATTATCAATGAAAGTACGACTCAATTCTCTTCCAATTCAATTTTCCTTAAACACGTTATCAGCACGAGCCCTAACCCTAGCCCTAAAAACAAAAACCCTAAAATTCTTCTCACCAAATCCCTCGCAGCTTCTACGCACCCCTGCGCTCTCTGCTCCCCGCGAGCGTGCCCTGCATTCGCTGCCCCCACAGCTCATACGCGCCCCTGCGTTCGCTGCTCCACCAGTGCTCTCACTGCCACTGCTACACCGTAGCCCTGCAGCGCCAGCAGCCTACCCTCGCAGCTCCTGCGTTCAGCTAGCCTCGCCCAAAGCTCACCTGCCTCGCACATCCCTGCAGCCTGTTTTCCAACACACGCGTGTTCTCAAGCCTTGAAACAACAAGTTTTTAAGATTGAAGTTCTCGTTTTTGAATTTTTTCACTATTTTCTTCTTTTTCTCGGGGACTTGCAATCCCCCTTCTTCTACCCCCCTTTCTTCATCATAGGGGAGACCAAATTAAGCTGAACTATGGGGGTTCGTGGTCACTCCAAGTTTGGAGCTTGTTGAGATCTCCAAACTTAGAGTTTGTAGAGAATTTATGATAGACCACTTAGATCATTGTTTCGATCTAATCTAATACCTCTTGGAATTGAATTTCTTGGAAGCGATTACGCTTAGAAATTCATAATTTCTTGGGAGCAACTACGCTAAAAAAAATTATATGTTTTCGTGGTAGCCTTTTACTCTCCGAAACTAACCCTAATTTCTTGTTCTCTTTCAGGATGAGTAGCCTGAACAAATTGGACTTGCTCCATTGGGAACAATTGACTCTAGATATCACAGGTGGGTTCGTGATGTCTGCCAACATCTCAAGGCCGATGGAATCCTGGATACGATTCTCGAGCCTAGCTAGGACGTGCTAATTGTTGAGCAAGCTCAAGCTTTGGAAGTAATAGAGTAGCCTATAGGCAAATAAGGCGAAAGTCATCATCCGCTCAAATATGAATGTATGAATGAAGAAGACCCCACAAGGCTGTGGGTCTCACTCGAAGAAAGATTTGGCAACTTCCGTGACTCCCTGCTTCCTGACCTAGAAGTGAGATGGCATAACCTCCGCTCCTGTGATTTCAAGTCAGTTCTTGACTACAACTCGGAAGCATCTCTCATTAAATCCTTAATGGAATTCTGTGGTAAAGAGATCACAAATGAGTTGTTGATTGAGAAGACTCTCTCTACCTTCCTCGTCTCCGCATTGATGGTTACTAAGAATTATCAAATCGATGTTACTGCAGGACGGATCACAAGGTTTCATGAGCTCATTGGAGCTATGAATGTCGCTGAAAAGCATGACAACATCCTTGTGAAGAACTATAATTAGAGATCTGTGGAAACAGAGCTTATTCCGAAATCCAATTACAGTCGGGCCTCCAAGAGAGGGCACCAAGAGCGAAACCCTAATCTTAGGGATACTTCTGGACGTTCTGGTCCATATAATCACTCTACTTGGGAAGGTAACCTCCAAAATAGGCGAACACGGAACCGAAGAGGTCAACATGCAAAGAGAGTGGGAGGCAATGCCTCTGGCCATGTTGGTGGCGCCACTAACACTAAGAGCAATCTAAATGACACTTTCAAAGCTCTTCAATCAATGGAGTCTGAGCAAAGAGATATATGTTCTCGATGTGGAGTATCCGGTCATTGGGCACACATTTGTAGAGCTCGTGAAGAAATTATCACCGCCTACAAAGCATATTGTGAAGCAAGAGAAGCTCACTATGTAGAACAAGAAGATCAAGAAGATGATCTAGAGTGAAGGGTTGAAGACTACAAATCTGGCTAGGATCAATAGATCGTCAATTATGTTTAAGTCTTTATTTTTCCAAGAGATGTAATAGGCAATTGCCATATACTTTGTAGTAAATGCCAATGGTTTAGTCTTTCTTCAAAGTAGGCTCACCCAAAGTAAGTGTGATGTCTAGGAAGGTTCTGAGATTAGTGGTACTTAAGCGAGTCATGCTCCACCGACATCTCTCTACTCATCTGGTCACATTTATTTTGGAATTACCGAAAGAAGTTTGACGACTACCATTGTTTTGCATTAGCTAGCATTTTGGAGTAGATTTTCTTTGGTCAAAGAGACAATGATGTAACGCTATTGGCTTATGAATAAAATTTCGAGTTCTTTTCATTATGACTCAATTTTGATTATGAGCATATGACTTTGTGACTATGACGGCTAGTCCATCAATATTAATTCAAGGACATGGAATAGCCCAAGTTCCCCTTTCCAAATGACACCTTGATTATTGTCACATAAACTCTCTACGCTCTTAAGACAAATCGCACCTATAAATAGCCAACAGATTCCATGCGAAAATGCATGTAGAGAACAGAAATGAGTTCCTTTGCAATACCTCTAATGATTGCGAACAAAGCCGCATCTTAGAAAAGTTTATGTGTCTCTCTAGTGGACTTTATGTCACTATTCGAGCTATTAAATCCAATAAGAGAAGATCTCTTGGATTGAGACACATATTAGCTTTGTCGCGACAGGATAGGTCATCTTAGTCATGATATGATGATTCGTCTACTAAAGACTTCACACAGTCATCCATTCTCTTGAGCGAAATAAAGCATGAATCAAAAATTGATTCCTAGATTAAGTGTGATCGAAGCTGCTGCCTATGGCACAGCTTCCGTCCAGCACCAGTCTAGGGCTGGCGCAGTCCCTATCCATGACGCCATGGATGGCGTCCATCATGGTGATGGCACCCCAGGTGATGCTGCAATCACTAACTTGCTTCAAATATCTTTTCAAACGCTCATGCCCAACCAAAATCCTCATTGGTTACTTCTAAAGCCCCTCGCTCGATTTACAAAGCCTGTTCCTTAGGGAAGTTAGGACTGAGATGGTCTTATGCAAATAATATGAAAATACTCATTCTGTTCTTACATAGAATCCATGGGGATTCTGTGGACTGATTCAACCAACTTGCAGACGCTTAAATATCTCATGATGTTGGTTGACACGCAAACACGCTGGTCACGTGTTGTGTCATTGTCCACTTGTAATGCTGCTTATGCTATACTCCTAGCACATATCATATAATAACAGGCTCACTCCTCGGATCATCTTATTCCGTCAATCGGACTTGACGATGCTAGACAGTTTACATCGAAGACTTTCAATGGTTGTTGCAATGGGACTGATGTTGGACATCATATTTTCATAAACACACTCAAATGGTCTCGTGAAAAGGACTACGATGGTAGCCCAAATATTGGTAATGCGCACCAATTTCCTTATATCCGCTTGGGGTGATGCAATATCGCATGCAGCTATGCTAATTCGTCTACGACCTACTGCCACTCACTCTACCTTTGCGTTACAGTAGCTAGTAACTGGGTACAAGTATCGTACTTACGCATATTTGAGTGTGCCATTTATGTGCCAATTGCGCCGCCACAGCGCTCTATGATGGGTCCTTACAGACGAATGGGCAACTACGATTTGAGACTCCAACAATCGTCAGCCACTTAATGCCCTTGCAAGGCGATCTCTTTACCGCTAGATTTGCGGGTTGTCACTTTGATGAGACAGTCTTCCCGTCGTTGGGGGGGGGATAAGAACACGAATGTTCAGCAGGAAAGACAGGAATTGTCGTGGCCTGTCCCTACTATGTCTCATCTCGATCCCCATTAAAGTGATGAGATCACACAAATATGCTGCAAACATGCCTGCAAGGAATGACGTCTTTACAAGAAGATGTAGCGCCACCCTACATGGAGGTAGGCATGGCGCCAATGCCATAGAGCGTGACACTTTAGCGTTACAGGTCATGGCCATGAAGCGTGACACTTTGGCGTTACAGGTCATGGCTCCAGCAAGGATGCGTGGGAGGCCCGTGGGTTCGAAGGATACTTTGGTACATTCCAATCCTTTGATCATCAAGACTCAAAATCCGTCTCATGAGAATCTTCCAGGTTATGGTTATCATTGGGGGACGCCTCAAAGTCATAACCTATTTTGATAATATAGAGCTCTATGAAAATTATACTAGTGTACATGAGACGTGGGTTAGAAACTCCATCATAATTGATGATGGAGTTGCGCATGAGTTTGTTAAGTCTGATGATTATGCACTCCACTACCCTGTCAGTTTGGTAGTTTCCGAATAACTGATTATGAAGTTTACAAATGTGGTCACTACGTATCTTTATGGAGATCTAGATACGGAATATACGTGAAGGTTCATGGTGAACTTCATTTACCCAAGTCAAGTGGCTCTAGACCATGGAGCGCGTTAACAAAGAGGTTGAAACGGTCACTAAAGTGACTACTTGATTGGGAAGGCATATGCCCATGTGTTTCCATAACAAGTTTCGGATTCTATCACGGTTCATGTTGGACACCATCTTCATTGGAAGCCCTTAAAGAGTTAAGGAAAACCGTTGAACACTTGAAATCCGAGTTTGAGATTAAGGATTTTGGGAGAACACGATTATGTCTCAGTTTGGAACTTGAGCATCGTGTTGATAGATGCTTAGGCATTTTGACAAGGTCAAACCTTTAAGCACCCCCATGATCGTTCGTAGTTTTGATCCTCAAAAGGATCCTCTTCGTCCAAAGGATGATGACGAAGATGTGCTAGAGGTAGAAGTGTCTGACTAAAGTACAATAGGAGCATTATTGTACCTAGCTCAATGCACAAGACCAAACATCTCATTTGCAGTGAAATTGTTAACTAAGGTATAGCTCTGCGCTAATGCGATGCCATTGGATTGATGTAAAAGATATTTTTCTGTACTTGAGATGTACGATTGATATGAACTTGTTCTATCCCTATAGAGAGACGATGGATTTGGACCCATCACACACTAGGAATGCCGCAAACACTAGACTGTGTCCTCTATCCCCATCCCAAAACGATATATGTTTTGGAAGGTTTTGCTGATGTTGAGTATCTCTCTAACCCATACAAAAGTCATTCCCAAAATGGTTAAGCGTTCACCATGGGTAAAGATCGTGATATCTTGGAGGTCTACAGAACAGACCATAGTCGCTATATATTCGAACAATGCAGAGATTATTGCTTTTCACGAAGTGGTTCGTGAATGTATATGGATTGGATCCATAATTACGCATGTTCAAACAATTGTGGTTTGAAGTCTACTATAGATGAGCCTACAAGTATTTAGGATAATGCTGCTTGTTTTGAACAAATAAAGCAAGGCTACATCAAAAATGACAACACCAAGAATAATCAGCAACAACAGACTCTCCTCAAGATCATAGCGAACTAGGTTCGATCTGAGAACAGTATGGCAGACTTGCTCACTAAGTCATTGCCTAAATTTCACTTTCGAGAAACATGTTAGTTGCATCGTTTGCGGAAGTTATCCGAACTCCAATTACCGTAGTCTTCAGGGGAGGTGTCTACATGTATGGTCTCGAAACATGAAGAGTGTGTTGTGATCTTTTTCCCCTTCGACCGAGGTTATTTTTGTCTCACTGGGTTTACTCGGCAAGGTTTTTAATGAGGCAACGAGAGGAGCACCACGTTTGGGCGACACAAGAGGGAGTGTTCAAGTAAATCCAGAATATGTGTCTGGCCCAAACTTTAAGTTTCTTGACCTAGTAATAATAAGGTTTTTTTTTTAGAGAATAAATAATCTATTAATAACCAAACAGGTTACAAAGTTCCAGACCTTCAACGAGAGAGACTTACATGAGCTAAAAAAGCTCAACCCCAACCCAAATTAACTTATAACCAGACCTCTGTATAACTATACAACCCCGCCACCAACATTAAGATGAACTGTTTCCACCCGTTCTGACACCGAGTCCCAAAACAGCCAGACCACGTGTAAGGGTGATTCACCATCAGGCTGATAGCCAGAAAGCACCGACAAAAGACCAGAAGCACCAAACCGACTAAGACACCAAACAATGACAACGACGCTACCTAAAAACACCCAAACGCTCGCTCACAAGAGGAGGGACTTATTCCCAACAAAAAAACCACCAAACAGATCGCCCAAGAACTAGGCCCAGCCTAAAGACCATAGTGATAATAAGATTAGAATTAGAGATAATATCGAAGAATCTTGGAGGTATCCAATCAATTGTTATATTATGTTTCCTTGTCTGATTCTATGCCTTGTAATCCTCTATATAAATAGGCCCCTATTATCAATGAAAGTACGACTCAATTCTCTTCCAATTCAGTTTTCCTTAAACATGATCTTCATTTTTTTTTGGCACAGCTAAAAGATAAAAAAAAAAAAAAAATCACAGAATAGTTCATGTTATATTCTTGTTGATTAGAAATTAATTTTTGAAACTCAATACCTTGTGTTTGATTTTTTTTTATTGGATAAGAGAATTATGTCGTCTGATTAAGGAATGAACATGTAATTAAGATTTATAGAGTACTTTTTTTTTTTTTTGAAATGGGGATAGTGCGGCTACCCTTAAGCCTTGATTAATGAAATTGCAGAATACAAGGGGGGACGTAGAGCCTAAACCCCAGATTACAAGAAGCATAAAGAGAACATCCTGAAATAATACTAGAACTCTCCACAAAATCTTTGTATTCTAACAAGCACCAATTAGCAAAAAGTGCACAGATGACTACTCCATTTGCTTTGATATAGCGGTGACATCCTGGAAAGATAACTCTATCACAAAGAAGCATCATTGCAAATAACACAGCTTTCCCACTATGTTGCCGAACGAAAATAAATCCGGCGACACCCAATTTCATCCTGCCACTAGGAGGTTGCGTCCATTTGATCAAGCAAATAGTTCGCCGCCTCCCTAGGCCAGACAAGGCACACTGAGTGTGCATACCGGGACCAAGCCCACGTTGCCCTATCAAATAGTGATAGGGGCTTATTGCCGGCATAAAGCCACATTTTACTAAATTTAAAATACAATAAAACATAAATATAGAAAATTTTGGAACCATAGCCCAAGCCTAGGCCCTGACCCAAAGACCAGTAAGCCCAAGCCAGAATATCAGCAATCTGATGCCGCCGCGCCTCCAAACCGCACGCCGAACCCTAGCCGTTCCACCACCAGTCGCAAACCCGCTGCCACGAATGGAGGCTGGTCGACCCTCTACCCCTCCATTATCCCCAGAACGTCGGCAAGACAAATCACCCCTGCCCCACGCGGTTCCGAACACCCTAAACCAGATCGAAGGACTCTTATCCGATCCGTGCCCATCAGAACCCAACCTTGCCGCCACCTCTTTGTCACCAGTCGGCGATCTCATCTTTCCCCAGTCAGATCTTAGGAAGATCGACACCAGCCCCAGCCACCTACCACTGAACCAGCTCTTCCTTTCCCCGGCAGGACCTCGAAGCGATCTGAACAGCACAGCGACCACTACGCCGCCTTCAACCCTGCTAGGCACACTCCAAAAACACCTATCCCTGGACACGAGGTCCATTCTGGCCCGTCCGACGAAGCCTCCATAAGGGCGGGCCGTCGGACAAGGCATGAAGCACGACGAGCGACGCTGTTTTTCTCTCTATTGTTTTAATGAATAGTATTTTTAGAATCCTTTATTAACGATTTATAGAGTACTTAAATCATTGAAATGACTAATTTTTTTTATTTTAAAGATAATAGTTTGTTTGCAAATTATATAAGTGAGATTATTTAAGGAACTTTAGTGAGATTTAGTGCGTAAATTTAGTATTTGAAAATTTGATAGGAGGTGTAAAAAGCATAAAATCGAGGTCAAGTGAGTAAATTTGGAGATTTCAATAGAAAAACTCCACATTCTATTACTATTGTGATTTGATAGGAGTAGCTACCAGGCTGGTTGATCGAAGTTCGTGTCGATGCTAATGCTGATCGATGTTTCATAAATCATGTTCTTGGTGTGGAGTGGTACTCTTTTCTTTGCCAAAACTGCTATGAGCAAGTCTTCAACAAGGCCAACTTCAAAGCGTTCGACGCATCTTTATGTAAACCTTCTAATCTATTATTGAAATTTTCATTATCAATACAATTATATAATTGATGCACAAGTAGGTTATTGTTATATTAATCTTGGATCACCTTTCTTTTAGGAACAACTCATGATCAGCTTTCTTTACTCCCACCATACAAATATGATAGCACTAGAAGGGAGTTGAGTTGTCCAATTCAGCGACTCCGGCTGTTAGGCATATATAAGCCCCTAACCACTCAAACTTGTTAAGCATAATACCCAAACTTTAGGGACCATACTAGTGAAGAAAGATAGGATATACAACAAGTTCTGCCCCTTAAAGAAGAACATCGAAAGCTAGCTTTAAAGCCAAAGCCCTTGATTGATATTGAGCTTATCTTTACCCCTAGCTAGCCAAAGCTCCTTCGGGCATGCTAGATTTTGGTGAGGAACTATAGGACCAACAGACAAGAAAATGTGGGAAATATCACCAAGGTTTTGTAAGTGAAAGTCAATCACACCAAGTGAGAGAGAAAAGGTACTCATAAGTTAGTTACTTACTCATAATTTTCTAGCTTTTACCCTCCTCCATCTTATTTGGTCGGTCCAGAGAGTGAGCTATGCAGGCAAAGACGTACATGAATGCATTATGGATATCGATTGAGCTGTACGTCATGGTTTTAGGGGGAACTGTCATGATATGAGTTGCTTAATGGCCTTACCCAGGCATTACATAGATATGATATCACTTTTCATCCCGTTTTTGTTTCTTTGTTTCTGTTTTTTTTTTTTCCCATTGAAAAGCCACAATATATAACATAAGTTTTGCCATCATTAATATTCTATCAACACGACAAAAATTTCACTACATTCCTGAACGTAACAATATATCATTTTCGTGCAATGATAAACCATCCCTTCTAATGTTAAGTAACTCTGTGTTTTGCCACGCATACTGTCATGTACGCTCAATCACCTTAATAATGTCAAGTAATTAACTCCTTGTTTTGCAACATTGTCATGTTCGTTGGATCACCACTTACTACTTTTATAGCCAATGACAAAGGGGGATTTCTCAAGTCGACATCTTTCGATCTAGAGAGATCCCTAGATAGGTCTAGTACTTCTCATCCCCTCACATAATTTAAGCAAACTGAGCTTGCTGCTAGTTGATCGATTGGCTGACCCATGACATTACTCTCTGCTAGCTAGGTCTACATGAAAGTGAAAAGAAGCTAGCTTAAACGTGCTAATTAAACTTTGCATCATGGCTGCTTTTAGAATTAGTACGTTTCACAAACACTACTTCAAATGATGGTCCATACACTGATACAAGTACGTTTTGGAGATGTATAGCTAGCATTGACGTGATTTTACAAATTTTCATTCCTGACCTAACCAGGAGATCATGCATCTTCTGTGAGAAAGACACTAGTCATCATCTTCGTCCGTCAATCTTGTTACCTCCAACGTAACTTTTACTGCTGAAACTTACCTCGACTAGTTAATCAATGGTAAGATATATACCTTGTTGGAAATTTTATGATTTAAAATAAAAATGTATTTTATTTATAAATAATTTCGGGGGTTATTTTCATTTTGTGTTAATTTCTCTATTTATGGTTTAATGGTTTTATGTTTTAAATATGTAATTATTATTTGACCGTTATATGGTTAATAAGACTATTGATGGTCATGGTAAGTGTGGCCTATATAAGGATACATGGCTAGAGTTGGAAGGCATATGGTACATTGGACATATTGTCGGATATGAAATATCGAGATGGTTGGATACATATGAGAAATATCATGAGAACAAAAGGCACTCCACCATCATGCAACCACTCATGCACAACACCATATCCACCTAATTAAAGTCCTCTTCCATATTATACATATATCTATGTTAAATATACACCACTTTGAATACACGGGTAATTAAGGTTCAATGGAGCTTCTTAGTTGCACGACGAAGTTCGAAGAGTTGTTGTATCTTGAGGGAAGTTCGTCATTCAACTCTATGCAGTAGATGACGAATCTTCTCTTAAGATAGTGCACTTGCACGCCTTGACTCGATAAGTTTTCATATATATATATATATATATATATATATATGAATCTATGTATTATTACTAATTTTTCTTACTTTTCTTTTGTTTTTTTTTTAATTTTTTATTTATTTAAGAGGATCAAAAGATTTCTTACTTTTCTTTTGTTTTCTTATTCTTATTATTATTTTTTTTTTTTAATATATTATCATATTATTTGTATTTTAATTTTACAGGAATTCTGTCCTATATTTTTTGCAACATTCCTCAAGTAAGAAATTACTGCATATACACACACACTCTTCAAGTTTTTGTACACAGATCACCATATTAATTGATCCAAAAATAAATATCGGATCCTGATGCCGGTGGCAGTGATGCTGACGTTTGATCTGATTTTGTCGACGTGATTTAGCCGGACCGGTGGAGCCCATTTCTTTGCCAGTGTTAGTCGGCCGGCAGTCTTAACTTTAACAAATACTACATATGCCGGCCTGTAGCTTCGGGTCCTGCCCGAGCTACTTTTGGGACCCATATGCCTATTTGTCAATGTTAACAGTAACGAACTTTTAAAATTGGCGCTCCGAACCTGTTAGGCTCGTATGGTAACCAACCCAACCGTAAGTTTGAATCATTCAACCGTTTTGGAGGGAACGGCATATGAATTGACAGCACAGCCCTTCAATTTTACTTTATTTACCGTGATGCTCATGTCTACGATTCACTTCGCATGCAAGGCGTGGCATTTCATAACCATTTTGGTCTGGTTTGATGGATCGTTAATTACACCTCTCAAGAGTACTCGATTCTAGCCACCTTATCGATGTCCCCTCCCTATCTAAATTCTCTTTTGTTTCTGATCCTCTATTCTATCTTCATGTCTTCTGTGGCTCCTTCATATATATATATATATATGCATCATATTTGCGAGTTTCCGGGTGAGCCGTGGTCGACAATTAATTTGCTCGATCTAAATGGGTTGAAGAATTGAGCTAGATTTCATCAGAAAGTCTACCATTACAATACCTTATAACCAATATGGTTGGTATGGTTATCCACCAAATAACTTCAGTTTCAGGATAAACTCTATCATAATGTGCTTTAACAAGTATGATCATGTGCAATTCTAGTATAGTTTAAAGTACATTTGGTGAGATTGGGTAAGAACACTTACCCTAGCTTAATATCAAAAGTCCTGAATTCTAATTCGACTTGCTCTTCAATCCATTGAATGTACTGAAAAAACTAAAGAGAGGAAAAAATATATCACAATTTAGTTTGAAATGGATTTTAATAAGTTAATTACAAATTACATTAAACACTTAAAATAAAATTAAGATCATGTGCATCTTCTCCTAAACCCACCCCACTTCACCCCCACCACAAAAGCCTAGAAGAATCTTGGACTAAGCAACTTTACCATAAAAACATCAAAAAGATGAAAATATTAGCATATATATCTTAAAGATATATAGGCTTGAAATTAAAAAAGCATTTCTTCTATATGACTGCAAATGGCCTAAATCATGAAGTGGTGCTCATATCATGTGCTCTTACTTGCCTTGTCCATGTTAAGTTAACGGGTCATCAATCATCCTCAGTGTCAAGCGGAAAATTAGAAGATAAGGGTGGTGGTGTCCTCCTTCAATTTCCTTTTCGTCTGTTTGGGTTATATTTGATTGTTTTGCTAGGCAAGGCTAGGCTAGTCCCGCCTCTTTACACTTTTTCCTTCTACCCTAATTATAACTGGTCCTGTGTATAGTATTAGATGTTTGATCACAGCCTTTTTGGGGTAGCTTCATGATTGTGAAATTCTGTGTAAGATATAATCATGAATATTAAGTTAGTTAATTTCAAGAAACATTATATAAAGGCCCTAGTTCTCATTTCTTGGTCCAGCGCAATGGTACTAATCATCATTCTAACTTTTGAGAAGTGAATTATTAATTGTTTTAAAAATGATTAATTTCCCTAATAACCATGCTCGCCTTTACAAATAAGCAAAGAGGGTACCCAATGAAAAGAATGAAATGGCATCTTAAAAGACATTTTGGAGTGTTTCTGCTACTAAATTATATGCACTCACCTGTAAGTATATATCATGACCTCTGACTTTTGTTTATACTTATTTAATGTAATATCAAGTAGGTGACCAGATCCTCTTGAACAAAATAAGTAGATGACTAGGTCAATTTAGAACAATGAAGGTCATTGTGTATAGGGTTGTCAGTTGTGTATATTTGACATAGAAGGAGATAAATGTGTCAAGACTCACAACTATATGAATCAGTTGAAAGAGTTCTAGGTTATGTTAGCTCAATTACAAAACAAAAAGAAACCCTAATTTAAAACCATCTTGAGTAAGATATTTTGAAATTGTGAATCACATCTTTTTTTTTGGTCATGTGAATCACATCACTCTTACACAAAATACATATATATAATGTATCAAAGTAGGATACATGAGATATAAAATTTATCTATAAACTCAATCCCTTATGAGTTCAAGGAACTCACCTTAATCCTTTTTTCATATAATATTTATTTAGTACAAATTTCGATATGGTATATGAAAAGTAACGATTTTTCTTATTTAATCAAAGAAGCTGTAAATTTTTTTTCTGTTAAAATTAACATCAATACAATAATACACACATACATAAAGCCCCATCTCTCTCATATATATATATATATATATATATATATAATACACACATAGTATTGGATGAGCTTTTGGATGATCACCATCTCTAAAAAAAAAAAAAATTTCAATTGACCAAAAAGGGACTGATTTTCTTTTTTCTTTTTCCAGCAAAAACTCTTTAATTTCTAATTTTCCTAATTGTCTGTAAAAGCTTTTGTCGTGTTGTGGAATATAAACCGTTAAATCCCACCTCTCCGGGAGGCTCGGAACTAGGTTCGGTGTAGCTTTTTCCTTTCAAGATTAGACAGACAACAAGCTAAAACAGAGAGATGGGGGAGAGAGAGAGAGAGAACCCAAGAAACAAAGCTCAGAAAAACCAAAACACAGACACAGAAAGTGAGGGAAAGAAAATTATCCCATTTCCAATTTTCTCTCTCCCTTCACTTTCCATTACCCCTTTTCTTTTTCCATCTTTTTTTTCCCTTTTTTCTTCAAAATAGGACCTAATCTTCACAGCCAAGTCTGCCTCTATATCTAATTCCAGTTTCTCCCTAGAGAGTTCAACCAATGCTTCATTCTATAACACACAAATCACAAAACTTTTCTGGGCTCCCATCACAAATTTGTGGTCTGCATTGTTCTCTAGAGAAGTCTAAACTTCTGGGTTAATGGGGAGGAATTGAATTTTGAAGTAAATTTAATTTCCTGGTGGTAATGGCAACGGAGCAATCATTGCCTTTTAATGTTGCTTCTGTGGTTGAAGCCGTTCTTCAACAGCATGGGACTCGTCTCAGCGATGTGGGATTGGCTTCAAGGAAGGCAGAGGAAGCTTGTAATAATCTTTCCTTTATTTTCTACTTTTTCTAATTTATTGGTTCTTCATCTTCCTAGGTGTTTTCTGAAACATGATACTGAATTTTCTTGATAAATGTGGTGAGGTGTTAATTTTAATGGAAATGTACTGCAAAGGAACTTTCTTTTTAATACCTGGAATGTTTTAATGAAAGCCCAAATAATCCAATTTTTCATAAATGGATAGCTTTGGTTATCTCTCTGTCTCTCATTTTTATTGATGATAGAATTGAAATCATGGGAGGGTTAGTAATGGGTGAGGAATAGTGCAATACTACCATTTGGTTTAATGCAGCTAAATTTGGAAACATAACTTGAATACGTAGTTCTGTTGCTTTATATTTCAATCATCTTGGAGATGAATTTTGATATCATGAATATCAAATATAAGTTATTTAACACACCAATTCAACAGTAGAAGCAAGGATTTCTCAGCCTATGACTTGAATTTCAATGTAATGTAATGTAAATATGGTGCCATACTATTATGCAGCTGTGAGAAGGTACGAAGCAGCTGGGTGGCTTAGAAAGACGGTTGGAGTGGTGGGCGGTAAAGATTTGCCAGCTGAGCCCTCTGAAGAAGATTTTAGGCTTGGATTGCGAAGTGGAATAATCCTTTGCAATGTTATTAACAAGGTTCAACCCGGAGCTGTGGCAAAGGTATGGATCAACTTGGTTTCTATTTTGTCTTTGTTCAGGCTCTTTTATATGTTCCTATTTGTTTATTGAATGGTTTGATGATCGAGGATAACTGCCTATTTGTTCTTAGGTTGTTGAAGGCCCTTGTGACTCCGTGCCTATTCCTGACGGGGCAGCTCTATCAGCATTTCAGTACTTCGAAAACGTCAGAAATTTCCTTGTGGCTGTGGAGGAATTGGGGCTTCCAACCTTTGAAGCCTCTGATTTGGAACAGGTTGGTGCTAAGAATACATTTATGGCTGTGCACTTGCAGATTTTTTTGTTTTGTTTTGTGGTGACACTTATCCAAATTTTGAGTTTACAGGGAGGAAAATCTGCAAGTGCAAGGATTGTCAACTGTGTTCTAGCACTAAAATCATATAGTGACTGGAAACAAGCAGGCGGAAGTGGATCATGGAAATTTGTTGGAAACTTGAAACCACCTATCTCTGGGAAACCCTTTCTGCGAAAAAATTCTGAACCATTCATGAGTTCTTTTACAAGGACCTCATCATGGAGTGAAAGATCGCAAGATAGTTTCTCCAGTGAAGATCCCAATGAAGCAGTTAGTGAGATTTTCTGTTTCTTAAATTTTCTTTTACATTCATCAGATAATAGAGTTTAATTGTTTTGTCTTCTAACTTTCAGAGTTCTTCTCATTCCTTACACATGTTAGTACGTGAAGTTCTTTTGGACAAAAAACAGGAAGAAATTCCATTTGTAAGTATCTTAATAAATTATACTGATGTGGATGGGAGTCAACGGAAATTAAATCCAATTTTTGTCATAGTTAGATACTTAAGGTTACTTCCTGTTAGTCAGAAAAATCAGCATTCCGATCCCTTCCGATATATTGTGATCATTTAGTGGATTACCACATTTGTTACTCTAAGGATAACATTGTTGCTCATATTACTACGTTTCCTATTTTTCCTGAGCATTCTGTTTTACTCAGGGAAACCATTTTCTGTTGCTTTTGACAGATTGTGGAATCTATGCTGAGTAAAGTAATGGAGGAGTTTCAGCATCGGCTAGCAAGCCAAACTGAACTGGTAAGTAGCTGCCTGTCCTAGAATAATGGCTTACTTTTTCATGTGCTATTTTTCTCTTCTTTTTCTTTCTGAGAGCTCATTGCCTCCATGGTGTACATGATATATGTCGGGTGACTAAGTTCTACCCTGGTTATAGATGGATCCTGCTTCCCGACCAGTTTTGGACTTCTACTGTTTTGTCTCATTGTCTTGAGGAAGACGAAATATATGTGCAGTTTCACTATTAATTACTAGGTTACTATCAAGCTTCCATGGATGATTTACTCTGTTTGATAATGGCAGGTAAAAGCACCTTCCAAAGATAGCCCTGGCCCTGACTCTGAGTCTCCATCTCTTTCTGAACCTGGTTCTGGTGATATCAAGGTATGTCTGCATGCATTTAGATTCTCATTTACCATACTGTTGTGAAAATGCAAAAGACTTGATTCAATGGGATAGCATTTTGTATAACTTCGATTGATTTTGCAATTGGTGACATTTTCTTTTACTGATGGATGATTTAGAATGAAGAGAAAGCTGCGACTCAAATAAAGAAGGATGATTGTTGCAATCAAACATATGACCATCACGAGGGATCAAAAGGCCAGTTTATGAAGCATAAACTGTTGGTTGAACAACAAAAGAAAAATATTCAGGTTAGCTGCAGTTGTATCATAATAGCTACTCCAATACTGCAATCTGTCCTAAAGAAGTACTGGTGAAATTGGTGCTAATATCCTGTAGGAATTGAAACATAATCTATATGATACAAAAGCAGGAATGAAGTTTCTACAAATGAAGTACCAGGAGGATTTCAACAGCCTAGGTAATATATTTAAACTAAAATCAGTCTTATTCTTTTTCTTTCCAAATTCTTAATGAGGACCATAATTAGTTTCGCAATGTAGGTATGCACCTGCATGGTTTGGCTCATGCAGCATCAGGATACCAGAAAGTTCTTGAAGAAAATCGCAAGTTATACAATCTGGTGCAGGATCTGAAAGGTGAGTTTCTGGTCCTCCTATGTAAATCAATCCCTATATGTTTTCTACAAATTTAATAGTCATTAATTTTGTTTAATTAGGAAATATAAGGGTGTACTGCCGAGTGCGTCCTCTGTTGCCTGGGCAAACAAATCGTTCCAATACTTTTGATCAAATAGATGATGGAAAAATTACAATTGTCACCCCTTCAAAATATGGCAAAGAGGGGCGGAAATCTTTCAGTTTCAACAAAGTATTTGGGCCATTATCAACCCAAGGTTAGCTAGCTAGTCTCAAAGTAGGTTCACTCTCAATCATACTTGTCAGCGTATTCACCATCACTTTTCTTTCCACGCAGAGGAGGTATTTTCAGATACGCAGCCTCTCATTCGGTCAGTTCTTGATGGGTACAATGTCTGTATATTTGCTTATGGACAAACCGGATCAGGAAAAACTTATACTATGGTATGACATGTGAAATTATATTTCAGATGATTTCATCATATAATGGGTATTGATCCTGAAAAATTATAGACTAAACTGTAGATTTATTTTGTTCACCAATATAGACTGGACCGACTGAGGTTACGGAAGAAAGCCGAGGTGTAAATTACAGAGCATTGGGTGATCTATTTCAATTATCAGAACTGAGAAAGGACACCATTCGCTATGAAATTTCCGTTCAGATGCTTGAAATTTATAATGAGCAAGTTAGGGATCTCCTTGCTGTGGATGGCTCTAACCAAAGATATCCTTTATGAGTCCTGACCCTACTTTACTTTTTAGATTGTGATTTTCCTTTTAGTCATTAAATGCATATCATACTCCTTTGTGACCTTAACTCCAGCTTACATTAGAAATTCGAAATAGTTCTCAAAACGGCATTAACGTACCTGAAGCGAACCTTGTACCTGTATCATCAACATCTGATGTTATATATTTGATGAATCTTGGGCATAAGAATCGTGCAGTGAGTTCTACAGCCATGAATGACCGGAGTAGTCGTTCCCATAGGTAGGATTAATGATGTACTTTGAATATTAATATGAGAAGTACTCCTACATTTGCATAAAAGCTATATACATTGACTTCCTTCTGTTATGATAAACAGTTGCTTGACAGTTCATGTTCACGGAAGGGATCTGGCATCTGGAAGTATTCTTCGTGGTTGTATGCATCTAGTTGACTTAGCAGGAAGCGAAAGAGTTGATAAATCCGAGGTGACTGGTGATAGATTAAAGGAGGCACAACATATTAACAAATCTCTCTCAGCTTTAGGAGATGTCATTGCCTCTCTTGCTCAAAAGAATTCACACGTTCCGTATAGAAATAGTAAACTCACACAACTACTCCAAGACTCACTTGGTAAGAATATTTTTAATAACCTTGAGCTTACGTGGAAAAACTCTCATTTATGGTTGTCTTCTTTGTAATTATTTGATTGGTCTTTGTGGTGTCAGGAGGGCAAGCAAAGACACTCATGTTTGTTCACATTAGTCCTGAGTATGAAGCTCTTGGAGAAACATTGAGTACCCTCAAATTTGCAGAACGGGTTTCCACAGTTGAACTTGGTGCTGCTCGAGTCAACAAAGATGGTGCAAATGTTAAAGAGCTGAAAGAACAGGTGATCTTTGGCTTTTTATGGTTATAATCAATTGTATGTGCAGTATATGAACCTCTTTTTTACTGTTTATTCTTTTTATATCAGATTGCTACTCTGAAGGCAGCCCTAGCACGAAAAGAAGGTGAGGGAATGCAGTTGAAAAATTCGCTCTCCCTAAGCCCTGAAAGATTTAGAATGAATTCTGCTGGCTCTTCGCCTATGCATCCAAGAGGGAAAAGTACTGGAGATTTTTCCGGTGGTCGTAAGCAACCAACGGAGGATTTTGGAAATATAGAGGTACATGGCCAAGTAATTAATATCAATACATAGATCAAAATTTTATTTTATCAATGGTCTCTGCTAATCACTTCATTTTGCTTCATAATATTTGGATTCACTAGGCTCGTAAAACCTCTACATCAAAGCCAAAAAGGCGAAGTTTGGATCTTCAAGACATGTTGATGCATTCACCTTCATGGCCACCGGTTGGTAGTCCCAAAGTGAATGGAAAGGAGGATGATAAGGAGTTATTTTCATCAATTCCTGGTGATTGGGTTGATAAGGTGATGGTGAACAAGCTTGAGAGTAAAAGTAGAGAACAAAGTCCATTAAGATCATGTTGGGATCATGTGGACAACAGACAGCTACCAGAGATGTTTGGTCAGAGTCGCCTCTCACACCCTTCCATCATATGTTCGACGACAAATAAGGAGGAGAGTCAAGACTTTGACGAATCTGATGATCAACTTGATGCTGCAACTAGTGATTCTTCAGAGCCAGACACGCTTTGGCAACTAAATGCTCCTATTAAAGCTACAAACATTCCAAATGGGTTGGGAGCAAAACCAAAGAAAACCAACTGCAGGCCGGTAAGGAGCCCAGAAACTAGGTAAACTCTGATTCCCATGAGTTAATAATCACATTTATCTTTAAGTTGCATTATCTGATGGTTTATTCAGATCGATGCACATACTACTCTTCCCTAGATGTGTTCTGATACAATATTTCACTTATCTTATTGTTGTTAACAGAAGTTTCATTCCATCACTAATTCCTTCACCGTCGCGAAAACCACCCAATGGTGTTAGTCAAGCTTTGCCTAAGAGGCATTCAGTTTCTGCTGAAGGCAAGCGAAGGTATGGGAGTGCAAAGTGATGATGAGTTTACTGTTCATGGTGTGAAAGTTTGCAAGATATATAATTTTTTTGGGTCATTTTTGTGTATTCGTGTCTATAGAGGAACGGAGAGAAAGTGAGAGAAGTTTCTAGATATGTATATTTGAAACGGCAATTATTTTAGTTGCCTGAGTTTCTGTCGCGGTGAATCGGTGATCATAAACTAACAGCAAAAATTGACTTGGGCATTGCCTTTGTAATTAAACAACAAAAATTGACTAGCTTTCTAGTGTATATGAGAATATTCAAGCTAACCAACTTAATAAGCATCCGAAACAAAAGTTTCCAACAGTTAGAAACTAAAAACAAACAATTTGTATAGCAATTTGGAAACCAATTGTTTGGCTACAATGCGAGATTCAAAAAAGTAAAATAATCCAGTTTTGGATTCTATTGTTATGCCAAAGATATCATATATTTGTTAAGATTAGTATCTCCAACTCTTCAGTCGTCTTCTTTCTGTTCCGCTTTTTTCTTTCCTTTCTTTGCGGTTTTGACGGTTGAAATGTGAAACCTTTCTAATAGAGGCTCAGGCCTGCGTGTTTCCCGATTAAATGCTCTAACGCAAATAGAACCTGAAATGAAAAATTTTCAATAATTTGATATAATTATTGAATGTTATATTGTACCCTAGTTCTCTTTTTCTTTCTTGGAATTATTAGTGTACATGGAAAGCACTAAAAACAATTTGACATAAGGTCCTCATACTAAATTGTCATTAAAAAAAGTTAATATTCTACAAAAATACTACTAATCAGTTCGTAGTAAAATTATCATAAAATACATATTTAATTGTTAATTAGTTGCAGTTTAAAGATTTTTATAAGTTTTCTTTAGAAGTTTGTTAAGGAAAAAAATTGAATTTACAAGTTATTCAAACCAGTTTAAAGATTTTTTTTTTTACGAATTAACGAATAAAAAATAATGGTTGATTGAGCTACTTTTATATCATTCATTATGAAGTTATTAACTAATTAAGTATTACAATAGCTATTAAGTAGTGAAAAACTAAAATACATACCTTCCTTAAAACACATCGCAACGTCATATGTTGATAAGCCTGCAATAAAACATTAGTAATTTATTTTCTTAATAAATAGTGATATTCTTGCATGATAGAATCTCTTTACATACATTTTCATACAAATCACACAAAGATCATCTTTACACAAATATTTATTTACCTTTAAGAATTGCACTTGTTGATGTTCCAAAGTATACATCTCTTCTCGTCTGATCCCATAACAAATCTCTATGAACGTTGATGGGGCGTATACTGGATTCATGATCCGCAAAAACCTACAAAGCAATAATTTTCATGTACTAGCATATAATAGCTTAATCTAAAATATTATTCATTTTATAGTTTGCAGTACATATAAACTATGAACTATTGAATAAAGCGTAAGTAAGCTCACCTCATTAATTTGAAAATATGTACCGTTTAATGGAAAACTTCCCCTCATTGCTGTTCTACAAGGTATCTGTTCATGCATTAATATAATTTATTATATAATTGTTTAAAATATCTATTAAAAACATTTAACCATACATGACTCATGTGTATTGCTCACCAAAATTGTTCCTTGAACAGTATTAGCTTGTGTTGAAAGACTGTTACAAGAAAAACATGTCTTCTCACCATCACATGATGAATCATTAGATCCCTTGCAACTGCATCTGTTTTGATCAGGTGATTGAGATACTTTTTCCATTTGATCTGAAATTGACATATTCACAAATAACTAATTAAAGCATATTCAAATATAGTTAGGCAACTCTGAACCTAACATCAATGTTTTTAGTTATCAAAATAAGAATTTTTCACATATGAACATTTCAAGGTATTTTATATGTCTTTGTCAAGGTCATACCTGATGTGCACAAGGCAAAAAGGTAAGGACTATTATCATGAGGGTGACGTCTCTCTAGTTGTAGCTACAACATACATATTTACAACAATTAAGTTGAGATAATTTACAACGGCTGGGGCAAAAATTGAGTTTGTGAGAGAAAAGAATAATTAACTTACCTCTTTAAATAAAGGGCCTTGATCTTTAATCACGTAGCTGCATGATAGTTATAGTTAACTACAGTGATATATAATAATACGTTATTCTTTAAATAAATGTGAAGCCAACTTACACTGAGTGTTTTGTCCTCAAACGGTCCACTTCTTTTAGTCTACGAGCGGGGATGAAAGTAGCTTCTTCTGGGGTCATAAAGGGAACTAGTGTTGAGATATCACTTCCTCGAAATGTATTCATATATGGCCTTCTTGTTACGAACTCTTTAAAAGGATCATCAAGGAATAAATCTTCAATGTCTCTTTCCACATATTCTGGTTCCACTAATGACGGTCGAGGTGATGCTGGTTCTTCAATTATCGGTTCACAATCTTTTATTTGATATTCTAATTTAGTAGTGTCCTCAAGATATGATTGTGATGCTGCATTTTCTGACTCATACCCAGAAGAAAGATGATTATTGCAAATAACCACATCAGTTTTCTTTTGTCCTTGCTTCTTCATTGACTTCGGTAAAGCAGCATATTTTGAACTACATCAAATATGTGAATTAGATTTAGACCTCAAATTATTTCAAATGATATTAGAATTTACAAATTGTTATCAAACATACCTGATTTACACACACACACACACACACACACAATAAAAACATGCTTCACAATTAAAAAAAAATTATAAAAATGTGCTATGAAAACTTTATTAGTTATAGCAGCAATTTCTAATTAAAACATGCTTTATTCATTTTCATGCCTTTGAGGTAATGAAAATTCTTTAATTTTGTTTTTGACCTAAACATTGGGCACCTCTATCATGTGAGGGACCAAATAAACAATGAAATTTGAAATGACTAAGTTTGGATTAAATTCAAAATTAAATAATTGAATTTTGGGTATCTTGACATTTAAGTTTAGTGATAGAATCATATATAACTTGTTAAAGAAACATTAACATTAATGGAAAATTCGGAAACCAACCAATAAAAGAATAGCAGAAGTCGACATAAAGTAGAATGGGAGTGCGAAAATTACTCTTCTTTATAATTATCTAAAAGGATATTAATCATCCAAAGATGTGCAAACAAGAAATAGGTTATATAATTGCATATATTGTAACTTGTTTTTAATTGATATTTACGTTTTTATAGTTTATGAACAAATGTGATTTCCAATATAATCTTCATCGTATGATATTAAAGTATAAGTTAACAAATTAGAAAATTTGAACAAACCTTGCATATGCACTAAGATAATACTTGCACTCGTTCTTCATTGGACATGAATGACAATTAGGTTTACGTTTGGTACAATAAACCTGCATGAATATTATAAATATCATTTCATAAATAAAAGGCATTAATTTCCTCTAAACTATTGAATGTCACAATTTTGCAATATATAAACCTGCATGAATATTATAAATATCATTTCATAAAATAAAAAGCATTAATTTCCTCTAAACTATTGAATGTCACAATTTTGCAATATATATTATCAAGATGCATACCTTTCCAAAGGTTATCATTTGATAGTGTAGTTCATACCTGTATGAATATTAAAATATGAGTCCAAGTCCTTACGGAATATAGTTTCATAAAGGGAAAAAAATTGTTGATAAAAGAAAATTTTGAGAATTACAATTCTTCGAACGTCAATTTCATTAGGCGAGGCCAAAGATACTTTTGAATATTGTCCATAACCGGCATCCTACAAAAAGTATTGAGTTAGTTTTTCTGAAAACACAAATTATATGTCTTATAAGTATATTGTTGACAAGCTTATAGTATATTTTTTTTAATAAAAAATAATTTTTTATATGTCTTGTAATTAAGTATATTGTTTACATATTTTATTCGTATAGGAATATTTTTTTTTGTCATTCTTTTATTTACATTCTTGTTCGTATATACTTACTCTTCTAATACGTGTATCTGAACATCTTCAGGTAATGGTTGCATAGGCACCCACCCTAAACGAATGGCTATCCTGCCAACATTAACGTCCACCTAACAGAAAAAATGAATAAGTATTTGAACTTCATAAAAATATAACATGACTTAGAGAGTGCTCATTTATCTCATACCGGGAAGGCTATCTGCTTCAGTGCTAAAAGGCGCACGCACTCCACACTTTTCAGGCCAATTCCCTCTATATTAGTCAAATATTTCCTACAAATATAGATTAGTGAATAATAAAAAATAATTAGTAGAACTGAATAAAAATATTCAGTAATTTAAATCTTGCATAAATACTATACATACCTTGCTAGTTTGTCTGGAGCCCATCTTAGCCACTCAAGGTTAATTTCTTTATGGTCTTGATTCACGTCATTAAGAAATTTCTACAAAACAAACAAAACGAGTTAGTTTTTGTTTCATTTATTTTGTAGAAATTTCTTAACTTCTCTCTAAACTCCGACTCCAAACAAATATCACCAATAACAGAATAATAATTATAATCTCTAATTATTATTTTTGTAACAGTAAATCTCATAAAAGTTATAAGAAAAGAAGCATCGAATTAGCAGTAACATATACTTTGATTATACATGATGCCAAAGTCAAATTCAATATTGCTGCAAAACAGGGTTCAATCACTACTATTCATACATAAATAAAAAGAAACAAAATAAATAAAATAAAAATGGCGTTCAACCTCTCAAAAAGAAACAAAATGAATAAAAAAAAAAATAGATTGCGTTCAATCACTAAATCGACAAAAAACTGGGAAATTTTCTTTTTCTTGTTTTGCTTTCAGTTTTTGTAATGACTGGGTCTTTAGTTATCTTCTTTTTGCTTCTGTTAATCGTAGTTTCTTGGTACCAAAAAAAGGTGAAAGACATATATGTGATTTTGGTACAAGGACCAAGCATTAACAATCAAACCGACCAGTCAAAAACTAATCAGAATTATTAATTTATCAAGAAACATCTAATAGTCCTTTGGTAGCAAATCATAAACCAAGAGTCCAAGACCGGATCCAAAATGCAGAAGAAGAAGAATTGAAGGAAGCTGATAAGCGATGATGGGCAGAAAGTGTTAATGGGTTCAACACAATTAAGCATAAGTGGTGATTATCTGAGGAAAAAAAATTAAGAAAAACAAACCAACCTATAAGAATTGAAGCAGTAACCAACAGAGAGATTCAGTGAAGAAGATAGAGACTCGAAGAAAAAGGGGAAAAAAAAATTCTCTCAGCTGCTTTCTAAAAATAAAATCGTGGTTATTTAACTCTTTTTTTTTTAATAACCACATTATAAAATCTTATTACCATACACATAATCAATCCATAACGGTAACTAAAAGTGATTTTAATCCCCACAGCTCAATACCAAATGGAGCCTAAGCATATCCCAATATTATCTAAAACGCTTATACTTTGAAGCAAATTAACAAGGAAATAAATTGTATTTCAGATAATATAAAAAAAAATTATAGATATTTGTTTTACCTTTATTCGATGTGCGATGACACGATGTTGTCCACGTCCTTTGATGGCTTCAGCAACATCATCAACATCTGCTTGTCTAACGGCCTGCCAGTCTACCGAATCCGCCATGTGCCTGATCTTTCTTTCCTTTGCAATTTCTCTCCTATAATAATCCCAATCAGGTTTTCCATTCACCATAGCAACCTCATTATTTATTTCTCGAGCATCCACCTTCAACTTCTTTCCTCTTTGCTTTTCCTCATTGAAGTAAGAAAGCGAATTTTCAGTAATAATATCAATCGAGCAGTCAGGCTTATCAGATGGCATGTCCACGTAATAATCTTGACCCTCAAAATTTTGCTGCAACTCAACTTGTTTGGCTAATACCATTTCGCAATCACTTGACTTCTGATTTTCGTACTTCATTGTAGTTGTGGCTTCTTGTGTGAACGACTCTTTATCAAATACCATGTTACTTCCAACCAATTTATGGCTGCCACTATTTATATCTTCACAATATGTTTGGTCATTTGATTGTTCACAGCTGGACTTTGAGATTCCACCCTCTACCAATTCCTCAATTTTAACAATTCTTGATTGCTCACAACTTGGCTCTGAGTTTGCATAAGTTAATTCTTGGTTACAACTGGGCTGATATGGGAAAGCTGCAGCGAGTGATATAAAGGCAGAACTGTAGAAAATAAGATTAAGTTAATTAGTGGTCTAATCATCCTCATAATCATAAAAGCATATATGACATAATCTAATTTACTGAGCTTTACCTGGATAGATGATCTGATACGTTCTGTGTTAAAAAAACTCCGACTATCGAATCCATAACTGATCCATCCCATTGTGAAAATTTTCTATTTCCTAATCATAATATAAATAAAAACAATAAGTTTGATTTTAAACTGAAGAGAAAAACAATACAATAAAAATAACATGAAGTAAATTCTCAAAACAAAAACTAAAAGTAAATTAGGGCCAATTTAGAAATAAAAGAGAAGAAAACAAAAATTGTAGAACGATGTCCCATTAGCTTATGGGAATATATAGTCACCAGGTCGACTAAATGAGAATTCAACATCAATTTTCTTATATAAGTCTATTTGTCTAACCAAATAAAATGACACTTTCATAAAAATTAGAATAAAAAACGACAAAAATATGAGGTATTACCAGTAAGTGTTCACTAAATTATAGTGCTTAAGAACCTGAATTCCCAAGCTTTAAGAGGCTTGGCTAGAGCAAAAAAAAGTTCACTGACACCGCATGATCTATATGGTCGTGGTTTAGAAACAAGTAATATGAATATAAATAACTGTAGGTGAGTGATTTGTGTATATGATTATATTATATTGCCCTGTTAATTGATTGTAATGTTTTTTTTTTTAAAGAACTAATGGACGTTTTGAAGCTAGAAGACTCTGTCTCAAGGCGATTTCTCTCTTTATTCCTCGGTCGATCGAAAAATTTCTACTAACCATCTATGAAGATTCTACAGTATATTTCAAATCAAACATCAACATTTATTTTTCCCAGCATTCCTCTAGTTCCTCTAGTTCATCTTTCTTTATCTATTTTTTAAGGCAACTTTCATAAAAGCATAAAAGAAGCAAGGGAGCGATGATAAACCCAGAACCAACCAACTAATCGAATCGCATGAGTAAAAGAAGTCAAAACTTCAGTTTAACTGATTGTATCTTTTTCTAGATTTTTCCAAGTAGAAAGGGTTGGAAAGAGAGCGAAAAGGATGAAAGGAAAAAAAATTGGTCAGACGGTCGTGGTGAGTAAGTATTAGCAACCCATCCATGCAGTGACATGGTGGTTTGGAAAGAAAGAGATAGATGATAGATCTGGGGATGGGTATGAAAGAGAGTCTCTACATGGTTGCATGCAGATGAGAGAGAAAGCATGCAGATGAAGATGAAGATGGTGTTATCGAGAAGCAGTAAGAGTAAACATATATTAATATTACTTCCTAACTGATTACATGAATAAAGGTTTGAGATCGAGTTGCTAGTAAAGAACATACCTTGAACTATGCGCATACGAGTTAAAAATAAGTTGATCCGACCCTCAAAGAATTGTCTCTCCTTATCCCAAAATTCAGAGTTCGGGTCATGTTTGTCCCCCTCCTTAACTTCATTTTGCAATTGAAGCTTCCATGGGTGAGCTAGTTCACCATGTTCTAATTTCTCAAGCTTTTCTTGCCTCCTTCCCTTTCCCTTTGTCGTGGCTACCATACCAAGCTCACCATTTGCACTGGCTACGATACCCAGCTCAACGTGAGGACCATGTTTCTCATTTTCTTGGTAACAAACAAGTATCCCATGGTTAAGTTGATGTTTTTGCACAACAACATTGATATTATCTTCAGGTCTATCTGCATTGAATTCAAAGATATAATTGAGCAATGTGAGATATTTATTATTCTAAAGGGTAATAAAGGAAAATTGGTAATTATCAAGGAAACAACGACGGTGAATCAATGTTAAGAAATAAGGCACATAATTAAGGACCAATTAGAAATTACTTAAAAAATAGCTGCTTTTAACAAAATAAATGTAACTATGTCTCCTTGAATTAAAAAAAACAGAAACCTGAAAGCAACTTTGGACCCAAAGAAAGACAAAACAAAAGGAGAAATTTAGCATGAGATTAATGAAATTGGTTACAAATACTTGGTTGTCATTGTCATTGCAATTCAGAGTCCAAGTAAATTTAAAAACACAAAGACTAAAAGATGCAAATTAAACAAAAAGGACTGATACAAAGGCATTTGTAACTGATGCTCGACTCATAGTATGCCTTAATTTGTAACTTAGTATTTGTTCCAATTTACAGAAACTCCCATTGATTTACATGCATGAAGCTAATAAGTAATATTTTGAAGTATTAAAATTTCTTTGGTTCTTTTCTCTTAATTTACACGTTTGTCTATTGAGAAGTTTTAAATACGCACTCCTTACTCAATACACCAACCATTTAATTACTCATTCTAATATTTTACTAAATACACAACCCAAATTACCTAAAATATCCTCAACCAAAAAAACCATGAAATACACTATTATTTAACTACATTAAGGCTACTATTTAATTTGATTAGTAATTTAGTATATATTACCATATTAGTATTTTATAATTGACCATATTAATTGCTTGTGTTAGTTATTGAGAAATCCATAAGGAATTATTATTGTTCCCTTCAAATAGATGCTTAGAAATAGGTTTTGTATTATTTAAGTTCTCATCCTCCAAACACCATATTGATCAAGTATAAAATTTTGAGTCGAACATTCAACCAAGACTGTATCAGTAGTTTCTCCACAATGGCGGAACTACGAAATTGTCATTGGATGGTCAAACAAATTAATAATTACAAAATTTTATACTTGTGATTTTTTATATTAGATAATAAATTGACTAATCATAACTTTTAGAAAAAAAAAAAACTAAAAGTTGGAGTAAAGCGATTTGTTTTAAAAACATTTAATGCCATTGATTTTGTAAATGATATGGTTTCTCACCCCATTTAATTACAATTTATTTAAGGAATTCTTGTTTTAAATGAGGATGCATGTATAGAAATTTATTGTGTTTATAATTATAGAATCATATAAGGAAGATATGATGATTATTATTATTATTATTTTTCTTCTAATATATGTCTATTTTGGTCATTTAATCTACCTATAAAATCTGATTTGAAATATAAAATAATATGGATGTGTATTAAGTAGTTTGGGGTGTGTATTTAAAATTTCTCTTGTCTATTTGATATGAAATGTCCATTGAGTCTTTGACTTCTCAACATATATATCACTCTCATTTTGACCCACACAGATCAATAACAGTACTCCTACTTACCAGAATACCAGTTATACATGCCTTTCTTTCTAATGAATGAACATAATCTAATTTTGTAGCTAGCTATATATGTTAACAATTTATTTTAGGACAGGCCACAACAATTAATTTCTTTATCATATAAATATAAAAGTCGAAAGAAACTTAAAAAATGATGTAGACCGACTTATTTGTCTGAAATGATGAATAAAAAATAAATTTCACATACCTGTTGATTTGAAGAACAACTCAAAACTATCACTTTCCAGTAAGCTCACCATTCCTGTTAAGCTTTCTTCAATGTTCAATCCTACAAAAAAAAAAAAAAAAAACAAAATTTAGTCTTTCTTCATAGAACTTTCCTTCAAAAAAGTGAAATACAATTCTATATTATAAATTACCTCCTGATTCGGTGATGAAGCATGGAGACAACAGCTTTTCGGTGTTAAAGATGTTGCGCACTTCCTGTTGACTGATTTCGGGGGCAGCTCTTCTCTTTTTATTGCGTCTCCGTTTAAGATAGTTTGTCTGAAATTTGCTAGCTATTTTTTCCCACACGTCTACTTCCCATCTCCTCCTGCCCATCCTTCTTTTCTTTTTTATTTTCAGAAGATTCGGTTCCATTATTCTACTATAGTCTTTCACTTCCCATTTCTTTCCCATCGTCGTCCTCTTTTTCTTCGTCAAAAATTTTAATCCTAAATCAATGCATTTTGTGATGCAATGCTCCACTGTCTTCTCTGATATGATGCGGGTTCCATCGTTAGAGTGCTTTTCTTTGTCAATGCTTGAAAATTCTCCCTCTGATACAATAGGCTCCAAATCTAAAGGAACTCGGACATGGTTGAGGTTGATTGTGCTCGAAGACTTCTTCAATGACACATTTTTCTTCATTTTTGGTGTTTTGAGCTTCATCCTTTCATTCTTTTTGGTGGGAGTCTTGGGTTCCATTCTAGGTATAGGCCTTCCTAAATTACGTACCACTTTTGGCCGGTAAACTTTTTTCTTCGGCCTCTTGAGTCTCTTCCGTGGCATTTGAAGTGTAGCAGCATGTAGTTTTCTTTTTAAGCTACCAATATAATTTGTATCAGCAATATTGTACTTGCCATCAACTAATTCCTGATTCTTCAAATTATCTGCAGTCACAAACGTACACTATATTAGTGAATGAACAACATTAATGAACAGATTATGGACAACACCATCTCAACATCATGTTTACATACAAAATAAATAAATAAATAAAACCGGTACTCAGCGGTGAAACATAGCATGCCTGATGTGTTGTTTTATAATAAATTACCAAGTTTTTATTGCTCAAAATAAGTGCCAGATTATTCTACAAACTACAAACTACTTGAGAAATTAATCAATAAAATTATATAATGATGTTGAAGGGGCCATACATATCCTCAATTATCTGGTTTGGGTAAATCATAGATATATTTAAAAAGTCAAAATTAAGATCAGGTTAATTAATAGAAGATTGTAAAGAGTTTTATTAACATCACTTACATTGTGACATGGATTCAGCAGCATAACCAGGTTGCACAACTGGCATGAAAGAACCCTCTATGCTGCCAAAACCGCAACTGTGATTTTCAGGATTTTCGGTATTGGAAGATGACTGAGAACATGGAAGATTATATGTCAACACTTCCTCATCCTCCCTTGCAAGATCTTCTGTTTGCAATAATGCGGCCCTATAACCATAAGCAAATTCCTCAGTCTCCCACTCCTCCCACACAGGCTTGTTCAAATCCAAGGAACGAATGGAATCCAAAATCGTGTCCATAAGTCCACTGCAATCCACTACCTCGTCGTCCATTGCAGACAAGTCCTCTGCAATTGGGTTCTCTTTGTTTTCCTCTAAAGAATTTGTAGGGGCAATAAGCATAGAAATCCCGCTAGAATGTTGTCTCTGAGTTTTCTTTGCAGGAGTATCTGGGATCTGAACCTGAACCCGTTCCATGACACTGTTGTCTTCAGACCCAACGTGCTGTCTCTCCTGCCTCTCGTAAACTCTGATAGAAACCAAGCAAAGACAGAAAAGAGAGAGAGTAATCAAGCACTTGCCAATTATTAACACAAAGTCATCAAATTAAAACATAAATAGTACTTTGAATTAAATCACTACTCAAATAAAGGAGAAAGCAAGAAAGCTTTACTTTGACATCGGTGCCATCATGTTCTGTACTACTGTTGATTTGTGGTTTGTTTCGAAGAGTTGGAAAGCCATAGCTCCTTTTCTGAATGAAAAGGAATATCGATTATCAAGAGGTAGCGTGGTAAACGGTAAAACCTAGCTAATAAACGAGTTTTTGGGGATGAATTTGAATATCGATAAGATTGAGTTAGGTTGGGATTCAAATAAGTGAACTACTCTGCTGAATATATCTTTGACCTATTTGACCTAACGTAACCTAAAAGTCAAGCGACAGATCGATGATTTGTGCAAATATTTTTTTTTAGATTAAAATTTTGTGTAAAATAAATAATCTAGTTTCCTTGGTATACTTGGATTGGTATATATCACACTACGATGAGATAGGTTTATTCTTAGTCATGTTCTAGTCAGCTAAGCCCTAGCGATCTGAAGAATGTTACACAGCTACCGGTATCCTTTCTGAATCGAAAGAGGACATCTATGCCTCTTCCTTGTCGTCGATCATTACAAGTCGGCCTGATTCAATAAAGTTCTTAACTTTCCACTCTTTTTCAATAAACTAAATGCTAGAACAGAGTTTCTGTTCTCACGTAATATTATATTACTACAATTATCAGAATCGATTTTCTTTGCTGGGAAATATATGATTGTGTTCTCCAATTAAAAAAGGGTATGTGCCTTTTATCAGTATTTTAAGTCACATATGACATGGATATTTGTCATGCGTGCCAACTTGAATCTTACTATAAACTTTAAAGGATAAAATATGTAGTGGTACCCTATCTTGAGTCATAGGTTTGAGTTCAATCTCAATTTAACCAATGAAATTTCAACTAAATAAAGGTGCTCGATTATATTTTTTTCTTAATTTTATAACTTTACGGACGACGTATTTGTCCGCAATTCTTCTTTTAATTAATTTAACATATATTGTAGCCAAACTCCAATTTGTCAATAAAAGATACTCACCAATTTTTTTTTCTTATAATTTAACACCTTTACTGATCGACGACTTTGTTCGTTAAGATATATGATAGATCACTTATCATCCTTCTATTATCAATAATATTCGGGTGTGGGGCTGAGCCTCCCACTAAGGCTGGATTCCAAACCCCTTCAATATATATATATATATATATATATATGATAGATCACTTATTTAGTTAATTTTTTAACTTATTCTTTTTGTTATATGATATTTGATCGACATGTCTACATTTAGTGGTCAAAATTTAGTACAGCGTGACTCTTAAAGACTATAACATTTCCCTTAACACTCGAACAAAGAGTTTCAAATTTCTTAAAAAGTCTCATTTTTCTCTAAATTCAATGTGTCACATGGACTTTCACTGTTCGACATGTTTTACAACAAAATATTTAATTAGATTCTTGACTTGTGTTTTGGGTTTCGTATCTTGTTTTGTTTATGAGCCGCCGAAGTGTATCAACAAAAAAATTGGCATATACAAAATGTCGCTAAAAATAAATAAAAGTAAAACATAATTGATTAAACACTTTTACTGAGTATTCATTTAAAGATAAAACTCATAGAAGTATTTCACTAAAAATACTTCTCTTACTAGCATTCATTCTTTAAAGCCATGTGGTGTTGATGGCCATGTCTACCTCAGTGGTTAAAACTTTAATCTGCCAAAAATACCTCATTTTCTTTTCCAAATTTGGTGTGGCATTACACATGAGCTTTCACCATCCGCCGTACTTGCAACGAAATAAGGTTCTTGACATGTGCCGCCGGTACCATATCTCGACAGCAAAGGTCAATTATGTCTTTAGATACTGTCAGTGTGCATCTGCCTCTAGAAGAACTAGGACAATAGTGTCATTTTGCACCAGACTTCTGCGGTGTGTTGCTCAAAACTCTCTCTCTCTTTCTCTAGATTTGTCTTCCAATCAAATCACAGAAATTTGTGACTTCTCTCTCTCTTTTAGGGTTTTATCAGAACCAGTGAGAGCTCAATTGCTATGAAGGATTTGTAGATGGACTTCAGTGTGTTAAAGGTTCGATCTGTCTCTGCCTATCTGCGCTTCAGCTGGGTGTTCTAAGGTACTTGAATATCTCCAATTTTACACTTAAATTTCACTGCTTTAATTGTTGTCTGTAGCTCAGATTTGGCTTAATTGGTCCTCTTTGCGTAGTTGAACTTGGATCATATACGATGGCTTTTCTGGGTTGTTGTTTTTATTGGATTGCAGTATCTAGAGGAGCTAAAGGTTTCACCTTTTTGTCAAGTTTCTAATTCATGGAGTTTACTGTTTATTCAAGTTTGAGAATTTACATTTCTGGATGCGGATTGGTGTAAATTGCATTACTTACTGTAAATTTGGGTTTTGGTATATGTGAACTGGCTTTGATTTGCTGGGGAGTTGGTTTTGGTGGGGACGTGGTTTTGAGAAAATGGTTATGAAATGTGTAACATTCTACTAGCAAGAAGAATTCTCTTTCTTCTGTACTGTGCATTCAATTGGTTTTTGTTTTTGTCTAAAGTTGTTTTCAGGTCAACGTAGTTTCCAGCGACACACCTTTGTGTTGAGGAAGCAGTGAATGACTTTTCGGTGATTGTTTACTCGTATTGAAACTGAATTGATGAATTTTCCGGAGTTGGTTTAATGTATGCTTCAAATGTTAAAAGTATGCTCAACTCATATCGATCTTTATTCATTTCCGTTTTATGCGGTATGTTGTGGTTGTCTGACTGTCATTCTGAAAATTTGGGGTGGGAAACATATAATTTGTTAGTCAATGTATGAAGTAGTTAGTACATGTGGATGTACATTGTAGGCAGTGAAGTTCTGACAAGATTTTGTTTGATTATTTGGGTAATAGGTTTTGGCACTTGTCTCTTGAAAATGTCACAAGGACTAAAATGAGTCAGACTGAAGTAGCGAGGATGAAGTCTCCTCTTGTTCCACTTGCAACTTTGATTGGGCGTGAGATTAGGGGCGAGAAGGTTCAGGAACCCTATTTAAAGTATGGGCAGGCTGCTTTGGCAAAGAAAGGAGAGGATTATTTTCTGATAAAACCAGATTGCCAAAGAATTCATGCTAATCCTTCAACCTCATTTTCTGTTTTTGCGGTATATTATATTTTATCCCTGTATTCCATCTTTTTGCTTACTTAGAGGCCAACTGATCTCTTATGGACTGAAGCTGAGCAAAACGACAATAGAAAATTAGAATAGTTAAAGGTGAAGTGGGGTCCTTTACAGTTATATTTGTTAGGTTAAGTGAACTCCTATATTTTCTCAGGTTCCAAAAAGGTTTGAAAAAAGAGCAATCAAAAGTTCATTAACTAGTCTTTCTTTTGCACCAAATAGGAGCATCTACATTCTTTCTCTGATACTAATTTGAAATTGTTAATCGGCAGATATTTGATGGGCATAATGGTAACTCAGCTGCTATTTATGCAAAGGAGACTTTATTGGATAATGTTTTGAGTGCAATTCCTCAAGGTAGCAGTAGGGACGAATGGCTTCAAGCCCTGCCTCGGGCACTGGTTGCTGGTTTTGTGAAAACTGATATAGAATTTCAGCAGAAAGGCATGTATCAATCTTTTTTGTTTTTGGTCTGTTTTCTTATTTTTATTACGAGCCTTTTTTCTTTTGTGTGTGTAATTGCTACTGTTTGTCTTACTTTTATGAATCAATATCATTACAGGGGAAACATCTGGTACAACTGTTACATTCGTTGTAATTGATGGTTGGACTGTGACTGTGGCGTCTGTTGGGGATTCTAGATGCATATTAGACACCCAGGGAGGTGTGGTTTCACTATTGACTGTTGATCACAGGCTGGAAGAAAATGAAGAGGAGAGGGAGCGTGTGACAGCTAGTGGGGGTGAAGTAGGAAGGCTTAATGTCTTTGGGGGCAGTGAGGTATTTCATAGTTTATTTTGTTCATCCTTGTTATTTGTAAACAGAAAGACATTTCAATGGTAAAATATATCTCTAAGGATTTAAGTTTTTAATGTATACAATGGTTCACAGGTCGGTCCCCTACGCTGCTGGCCTGGTGGGTTATGCCTTTCTAGGTCAATTGGTGACACAGACGTGGGTGAATTTATTGTCCCAGTACCACATGTCAAGCAAGTAAAGGTGAATTCATTTTGTGCTATTGGCAAAGGTTCTCTCAACTTTCTTTTCATAGAAAACTCTGATTCAATAACTTCTGTATGTAGCTTTCAAATGCCGGGGGAAGACTTATAATAGCTTCTGATGGCATCTGGGATGCTCTGTCTTCTGATATGGCTGCCAAGTCTTGTCGGGGATTGCCTGCAGAGCTTGCTGCAAAGTTGGTCGTTAAGGTAATGCCTGAGATGACTTTATGTACGTGCCCAGAAAAAAAAGTCTGATTTTACTGATCTAGTCCCAATACACTGTTCTGCTGTAGGAGGCTCTGAGGTCAAGGGGTCTGAAAGATGATACAACCTGCGTAGTTGTTGACATAATCCCATCAGACCGTCCTGTCTTGCCTCCAACTCCGAGGAAGAAACAAAGCATGCTCACTTCACTTATTTTTGGGAAGAAAAGTCAGAATGGGAGCAAAACAAATAAGCTTTCAGCGGTGGGAGTTGTGGAGGAACTGTTTGAAGAAGGTTCAGCAATGCTCGCTGAAAGGTACTTTACTTCCTGGGTTAACTAGCATGGCTTATACCTAATTGCTAATAATAAGATAGCATGAACTGCATGGACAAACTAAACGAAGCATGATGAGAAGCCACTAAATTGGCTGGTTCTCTACCACATTCATTCTTATTGTAATTAGATCATGTCTATAAACCATATGTCATATTTTGTTATGATTCACATGAGGTCTTTTGTCCAAAAAGGGCAACATGATTGTTTCTTTAATCTTGTCATTTTGTGGTACAGCCTTTAATATCTCCCTTTTCTCAACTGACTTACAGGTTGGGTAAGGATATTCCTTTGGATGCAAATTCTGGTATTTTCCGGTGTGCAGTCTGCCAAGTTGATCAGCCCCAATCAGAAGGTTTATCAGTAAATTCTGGACCTTTTTTCTCACCATCATCAAAGCCATGGGAAGGCCCTTTCCTCTGCACAACCTGTCGGAAAAAGAAAGACGCCATGGAAGGAAAAAGAATGAGCACACCCACAGTGGCTTTGTAGTAATATATCTGATTACATATTTTGTTGTATTTTTCGTCAGGCAGTGTGAGCATGCTTGGTTTTCGTTTTTCAGGTGGTGACTGTTATAGATGTGTGTAAGAAATGAAGTTGAGATATGCAGAGTAAGTAGGTATTTTTGACTTGTCAGCAGTTTGTGTCGATTCTGGTTTGTGCTCAGCTGTTGGACTGACTGACTGATAGCAGAAGTGTTATCTAACAGATGTGTTTGAGATAGTTCGATCCCTAACAGCTTTAATTTGCAAGTAAGTTGAAGTTTGCATGATGGATACGCAGCAGCTTCCTGTACTCAGTTGGAAACTAGCTTCTAAAGGCATTCCAACTCCTTGGTGCTGCCTGTATTTCTTTTGTTTGAACAATGAAAAAATATAATCGATACGAAAAGGTTGCTAACAAGCGTTTGCTAACCAGATTTTCATCTAGTGCGAATGTTATACTCCATTCATTTGTCTTTGTATGAGAGTTTTTTTTTCTTTCCCATGATATGCTAGGGATTGGTAATCTCGTATTTAACACATACGAGTGATTTCTTTGGTGTCCGAAATAGCAAAAATTTCATTTTACTCTTCAAGAATGGTTTACTGTCCCATCTGTAAAATGAAGAGTATCTACTGAATGTTTGGAAAGTATGTTTTTTCTTCCAGATTTTCTTATACTGAGAACCCGAAATAAAAACAAAATGAATGCCGAACAGAAGAGATTGACGTGTTATTTTCTAGAATTAGGAAACTTTGTACATGTACATGAACTTCATGTCATGAACCATAATCAATTGAAGAACAAGAGAAAGGTAACATAAGCATAGCAGTAGGACATAATTAAAGTGGTAACAACTCGCCAGGAAATGCATACATTTTATTAAGAGGAATGCAGTGAGGTACTGAACTCAGTCAATCGGTTAGTTAGGAGGCAACCATTGAAGCTCAATTCCATAGTTCCAGTTATCAACTGGATCTTGAGGTCGAATATCGACAACAGAAGTATAAGCAGTGCAGCCTCCAAGCCTGACCCTGATCATATATGAAGATATGAGGGAACTTTTCAAGAAGTGGCAGCAAAGGGTACCTCTGCATGCCTCAATCTTATCCTCAAACTGCCTGCAGAAGCTGTTTGAGGAACAATTTAGAGGCGTGAGGAGAGTACTATCCGAGCAATTGAACAGCATCACGGTGTTACGATCAGAAATGTTGAAGGGCAAGCGCTCATCGAGTATTAAGCCTTGTGAAGAGAAATCTGAAGAATAACATGTAGTAGTGGTATTATCCACCACTAACAGATCAGGTGGCTGTATAATGAGCTTGTTGGCACTCAAGTCGATGCTGAGGATCTTGTACTTATACCCTTCTGCTGACATGAACTGAAGTTCATTGCCATTGTTGCAGTAGATTTTATATCTAGGGTCTCCACAGCTATCATCAGTGCTAAAAGGGTATGGAACTTCTAGGCTACCACATTTTGGGCAAGCACCAAGATCAGCCGATACATGCCCGATTTTGGTGATCATGATCATGATCACCACAAATAACATGGAAATTATTTCGAGTACTCTACTAGTGCTGGTTACCATAGTTAAACCTAGCTAGATCAGAACTTAAACGCACTAGAGTGGTACTCTACAGAGACAGAGTTGGCAAGAAAGCTGTGAAAAACAGTAGAGACATTTTGCTGGAAGTGATGATGGCTCTATTGATCTGTATATCATATATACAAGAATACAGCTTGATTATAGGATACAACAAGGAAAACTATTCTAGGCCTATTAATGCCTAATAATATAGAATCAATGTGATAATACATAATGAATGATACAGAATGAATGCGTTGAATGTTGACAGCTACCCCAAGCTGATTTTGCTCTACTCTCTATTTATGCAAAATCTCAGACATATAATACTCTCGTTACGTGTTTATAATTTATAACCATCAAGGCCGTGTGTGGCAACAAGTTCATCGAGTTAACAAACACGTTTACAAATCCTAATCACCAAAGGATTTAATATTAAAGCCAATGGCAGCACGGCACGCATGAATGGTGAAGCTAATTAATTAGCTACTTCAAAGCTAGCCAATTATACGTTACGTATATAAAAGATGAGTTAACTGTTGTTCATTCCCCAGGGTTGGGGTTACTGTTCATTCGTGGGTGAAAAGATCATTTTGCCCTCATTTGAAATTTTGTTACCGATCTGCCACTGACCAAAAGGAGGACCCAGACCGAGTTTTTACTCTCTCTTCCTCCTAAACCAAACAGGCAAGACTTGAGCTTCGGAAGATCAAAGAAAGACGGAGTCGAACTGTCGAACCCTAAATCAATGCAAGACGAGAACGCCAAGTCCAAGCAAGAGGATTGGGGCAGCTCTATTCGCCCAATCTACACCTTCTGGGGGTTTGTCATTCTCTCATTATGTTGTTCTGTTTGTTTTCTTGACGAGAAAATTGAGAGACATGGATCTTTTGCTCTATTGTTTTTGTAATTTCTGAATTGTGATCTTTTAGGGTGGGAATTTTGGGAAAGATAAGAACATGATGGTTATGAATATTCGAAAGTAGGCAAATTTGTGGAGGCAGTGTTTAAAGATTAATTTTTTCGTTTGGATTTGGGGTTTTGGGTGAAAATTTGCTATATTGCTTTGAAAAATTTGCTTTTAACAGAGAGAAAACTCAAGATTTTGGGTTGTACTGTTTACTGATTGTTTTGAACTCTCTTATTGAATTAATATAAGCTGGTCGAGATGGCAATGTAGGTCGAGATGGCAATGTCCAAAGATTGGTTAAAGGTGATATTGATATGGGGTTTACAATTGATTTGTGGCTTCATTAGAAGTTAGGAGGAGATGAGATGAGCTCCAACTGTTTGTAAAAATCCCTCAATGAATACATTCTTGACTTGAGATTAAATTTCAAAATGTGAATATATATATATATATATATATATATATATATGCATTTGACATCAGTCATGTAATGTATCTATGTGTGTGGCTAGGCAAATAAGTTTTGATGTGTATATATACCAATCATATGCCTATATATGCAGTTAGTTAGTTACATACATGAAATCCATCGGCTTGCCAACCAATGGGTCGAAACTCAATGATTCATGTTCTAATCCAATAACGTAGCTGCAGCTGCTTTGAATTTAATCATACTTTTTGTGAAGTTGTTAATCTCATTGTTTTAGAAGAGCCCGTGTTTGTATGCTGGACTTAAAAGGGCGTGTTTTTGTTTTGGTATACCTCTCAACACTTTAGGAACTGGGGATATATTTACTATCAAATTTGATTGTTTTGGTGGTTATTTGCATCTGGAAAAAAGATTTGGTGTTGTGAAGTGAATATTGCAAAGCTTACTTTCAGTGGCACATGACCTTTACTTTTAGCATTGCCTCCATACAAGTCACCCCCTCAAAAGGAGGCTTGAAAAAAAAAGTTTAAGCGTGATTTGTCACACATTGCCTATAGTACTTGATACCATTTGCATTGGTTCACATTTCTTTGTGGTGCTCTAATCCATCGAAACAAGGGAAAAACTGCATGTCTTAATCCTCATTTATTCGATTGTTTAGTTATGTTTTTTTTTTCCTCGCATGCTCAGTGCGCTCTCTTTCATTTGGCAGGAAGTTTGATGCACAATCTAATTACCTTCATTCTTATATTCCATATGTTAATATATTGCTGTCCTTAACATGATTGGTGATATTAAGATTATATGCCCTCTGCAGCTTCATTCCTTTGTTCCTTATCTTACTACCCAATCTTTCAGTGTCAGCTCACTACATGTAGAAACTAATGAACTCATCAACACAGATGAAGCGTTAAAAACAGTCAACAGATGATCCAACTGAAGAAATGTTTGAAGAATTTATGTATATTCATTGGTTCGAAGTATGAATGTAAAATATTTTGATGACAACTGACAATTTTTGTAATTTGTACATAAAGAACAAGTTTGGTTAGAATGACCATCTTTTGGAAAAAGTAGACATATGAGCTCGGTTAAAGTACCAACTTTTCATCAAAAATTTCATTTGTGAAGATATACAAATCTGATTTAAACACCAATTGTAATATGTGAATCATCACTTTCAATTAATGTTTATTAGCTTAACATTTTCTCTCTTATTGTAACTATATTACTAACAAAGGTTGAGGGGGAAAAAAACCGCAGCATCGCCCGGGTTGTAGTACCTAGTTCAATTTAAATTGTGTCATTCAATGGAACCTGATACATACAGCAATCATGCATCTATATATGGGATATATATGCATTGTATCTAGATTTGGGCAAGCACCAAGATCATTGATGCAAGCCCAATTATCATGATCACCACGAAAGATATCGAATCTGTTTCGAGTACTCTAGTTTTCATAATATCAGAAATTAAACAGAACACAACAGTGGTCATGCCGAGTATGAAAAAGCTTTCACCAATGACAATCATCAATGCAGGTGTGTGGCAGCAGCTGTCAGTGTACAGAATTTAATCGAGTTAACAAACACGTATACAAATCATAATTTCATAGGTTGACAAGCTTTCCTACAATTTATCAAAGATATGTTTGGAGTTGAAGGGAGCAACCAAGGGCCTGATGTCAGCAAGGCGTCAATTTTCTTACCAAGAGCTAGCTGCAAAGGATGGTACATTGGAACTGGTAGCGGAGATGCAGGAGGAACTGGCAATGTTTGAGTGGAGATGAAAGAATGCAAGGCCTTAGGTGCTGCATAACTTTGTTGTTGAATACCATTGTAGTGCCTACGCTGACATTCGGCTGCGCTCTGACCTTTCTTAAAGCAAATTTGACATTGCATTGATGATCCAGAAGCAACAACTTGTCTTGGAGCAAATCTCTGAGAACATGTGTTAGCAAAATGGCCAAAACTATAGCAGATTTGACAAGCTTCAAATATGAAGGTTCCATTAGTATCATCAATATAACCATCTATATTACCAAAACCTTCCTCTTGGATGATGTGATGTAGAGCAGAACTTGCACAAATAAACCCAGAATCACCACTGCCCATCTTGGTTCCGAGAGACTTTTCACTAACTACAGAATAGTTTAGATCACTGGGAGCACATAAATTGTCATTTGGGAGGCCATTGAACATGTATGATGAAGGAGAAGGGTTATTGATGTACCTATTTAATGCAGCAGGAGCAGCACACATCATATACTCATAATTAGGCATGTATTGCATAGTGCATCCAGAAGGAGAAGCAACACCAGGTGTGGTAGATATAACAGTCGATTGAGGCACACAACTAAATTGAGTAACAGGTTTTGAAGAATTCCTTGTAAGAGCATTAGTGTTTGAAATGATAGCAGCAAGTGTAGTAGATGAGCAAACCATTTCGGAATTAGGTAAACTATTATTCAAAGAATGAGAAGGTAAAGTACCTCTGGAATTATCATCAAATGCAGCCATCGCAGCCTCCAAAGACAAAGAAATGGACTTCACAGATTGATTAATCTCATCTTCATCAATTAACAAGAGAGATCTTAATTCTTCCATTGAAACAGGGGATTTTAGTGTTTTGATCCTTATTATAGTTTTCATGGTAGCAAACTCAGATGGCAATCCATTCAAAATCAAAATAACCATTTCTTCATCAGGAATAGAAACTCCAGCTACTGAAAGTTGATCCCTTACAGTTCTAATGCGTTGTAGATACTTGTCGATGCTATCACTACCTTTCTGAATATTCTGCATAGAGATCTTAAGCTCAAAAGCTTTAAACTTTGAAAGTTTAGCATATCTCTCTTCAAGTAAAAACCAGACTTCTTTCGAGGTTTTACTACCAATGATGAATGAAAGAGCATCAGATGACAAAGAATGAAAGAGCATCAGATGACAAAGTACCAGCTAGTAAAGTCATTATAGCAGAGTCATGCTTCCTCCAATCCTTATATTCTTGTGTAAGTTCTGGCTCTGGGTTAAAACCAGCCTCATGTGCAACTTTGTATTGTGGCGGACAAGGGACAGACCCATCAATATATCCCATCAGGTCACACCCCACCAACATTGATTCTAACATAAATCTCCAAGAGACATAGTTAGAGGCATCTAAGCTTACTTTGATTAGATTGGTGAAGTTGGAGAGAAGACAATTTTGTAGCTCAGTGTTCTAATACATGATTCAAGGTAGCACTAAAGCAAAATGTAGTTTCTTGAATGTAGAAGTACAAAAACAGTAGTAAAGCCTTAGTCCAAAGCCTGGAAATCCTCTCTTACAATTCTCAGACGCATTCTAGACAAGTCTATTGCAAATCCATGAAACCCTTGTCAATCAACTATGAACAAGCAACAATCTTTCATATCAAGAATCTTCATTAAACAATAATGGTTCTTCTGTAACTTTTCTGTAATGCTTCTTCAATAAAAGAACAAAATTTATCAATGAATCTTGCAGACCAATAGAATAGACCAACCAAGAATATCTCAATGGATGCTAAACAATTAGTGTAGAGATAGCAACCAACAATGGAATTTTGTAGATGACAAAAAGTTCAACTAACAATGGATGTGACTTGCTACACCGTTCTTGGTATTAATGTTACTGATATTAAAAATTCCAACAGCAGCACAATAATATCTCATCATCTGCTTCCAGATATGTCTAAATCAACAGAGAATAAGCATAATTCGATCAATCATCACTTGTTCAGCATATAAAACCACTCGTCTCAAATAGAATTATTGATATATATAGCATGATTCAAGAACCATTCCAGATCGAAGAAACCTCCTATATTGAGAGAAATCCAAAAGTCGAACAAGAAGTAGTCCAACTGAGCTCAAATTGAAATGCACACCAGGTGTTCGACAAAATAACTGTGAGAGATCTTACTCCAATAGTTACAAATCACTAGTAGATGTGGTGAGAGCTCCAGAATTATCTAGGGTTTTATAACCAAGAACACCAAATTTCATAGAGCATTAAGAATTAACAACTTTCTCTTGAAGAAAAGCACAATCGAACACAAGATATATGAAACCAAAGCTTCGAAGCAAGCAACAACAATCAATTTACAGTAGAATCACAACGATTTCTTCAAGAACAAGGACTAGAAATTTCTTCAAGATCGATGATGAAAAACTTATCTGAGCTAGTATGAACAAGAACACGACGATTTGTATGAGAATCATGAACTTTCAGTACTCCAAGATCGCAACTTGGCTCTGATACCATGAAAGCTTGAAGAAGAAAAGAAAGAAAATTGAGAGAAAGAACTTGTATTGAAAACTTTTGGCTCAGTTACATGCTCCTCAATTACATGCTCATCGCGAGTGAAGACTTCTTGCAGCTATATATACTAGGTACTAGAGTAGCAGAATGTATCATGCTATGTAATTACACTTTTACCCTTCACATAATATACATGCATATATTATATTGTATTGTTTCGAGTGTTTCAACAGTCATTTCCCTTCACTAACCAGAGAGGAATAACAAAGATGATAAGTAATGTGAAAAAAAGAATGAAAATTCTTCTATACACCTATGCGTCAAATGACCCAACACTCATAAAATTATCTCAATTCTTAATATTTATAATCAACTTTTTTTTAATAACCAAATCTGTATTTAATGTAATCCAATCATCCATAGGGATTCTTCACCAGTGTTTTGCCCTTTTGGTTAAGGTTGTTCAATCCAACAATTGGGTTAAGATGATTGGCACATCACTTTCCATTTTCAGTGAAGTCTTTTGGTGCCATTTGCCCTTTGATGGTTCGTAGTTCCTAAAGTGGCCTCTATAAAGAAGCATACAATGAAGGCCCCTTCCTCTGCACAATCTGTCGGAAAAAGAAAGACGCTATGGAAGGAAAAAGAATGAGCACACCCAGTGGCTTTGTAGTAATATATTCGATTATATATTTTGTTGTATTCTTCCTCTGGCAGTGTGAGCATGCTTGGTTTTCGTTTATCATGTGGTGACTGTTATTAGTGTTATAGGTGTGTGTAAGAAATGAAGTTGAGATATGCAGAGTAAGTAGGTATTTTGGACTTGTCAACAGTGTGTCGATTCTGGTTTGTGTTCAGATGTTGGACTGGCTGACTGATATCAAAAGTGTTATCTAACAGATGTGTTGAGAAAGTTCCACCCCTAACAGCTTATTTAATTTGCACGTAAGTTGAAGTTTACATGATGGATACGTTTTGTTGCAGCAGCTCCCTGTACTCGGTTGGAAACTAGCTTCTAAAACTCATTCCAACTCCTTGCTGCTGCCTTTAATTCTTTTGTTTGAACAATGAAAATATAATCGATACAAAAAGGTTGCTAACAAGTGTTTGCTAACCAGATATTCCATTTAGTGCGAATGTTATCCCATTCATTTGTCTTTATATATGGAATTTTTTTAAAAAAAATTTATGTATATATATATATATATATTTTTTTTTCCACGACATGATAAGGATTGGAAATCCGTATTTAAAACATACGACTGATTTCTTAGGTGTCCAAAATAGCAAAAATTTCATTAATTTTACTCTTATTTCAAGAATGGAAACCATTTGTACAATGAAGAGGACTCATGGAATGTTTGGAAAGAATATACTCCAAGTTACTCCACTAAGAATTTTTTACTCTCATTTACTCATTTTAATATTTAATGACAGTTTTACCCTTAACTCAATTAATTAATTACATGTGCATCTCCCTGTGTCTCTCCACTCTCCCCCAATCTGCTCTTTCTCTCATCTCCATTCTCTCTCTCTCTCTCTCTCTCTCTCTCTCTCTCTCTGCCTCAGATCTCTGTTTCACCTGAAAGCTTCCATCGCCTCCATCACCGCCACCTCCTTTTCCATCAAACCTTCCATGAACTCTGTGAGCTTGACTTCCCGTGCAGCCGCAAGGTCTCCCTTTGCCTTCGCCAAAGGCGACGATCCTCATTCTGTCGGCGAACCACTGGAGGTCGTCGATCTCACCTGAGAGGACCTTGAACTAGTTCTTGAGCACGAAATCGTTGTGGGTCCCCCAGATCCTAATGGTGCTGGAGACGTCGACGAAAGCGATCCACTCGCAGTTGGGGGAGAATCTGGCAATGGTGGCCGGGTAGGCGTGCCCGCGTAGACGGCGACGTCGAGAGGGTTATCGAGGTTCATGATGATCATGGATCTACCATTGGTGTGGAGGAGCCTGTTGGATTCGGGGTCGCCGGAGATCAGGATCCCCTGGCCGCGCTCCGTCGACGGCACGCAGGCGTAGGCCTCGGCGAGTTGGGGCATTTTGGGGATTTTGGGGGAAATGAGATTTTGTGGGGATTTGAAACTCGCAGCTTTTATGGACTAAAGAGGAGAAGTGGTGGTCATGATGAGGACCAGTGAGGTTTAAAAATATTCAACAGTCAAGCAATGAACATAAAAATTAATCAATTGTGTCTGTAGTGTATTCATTTTGGTTTTGAGAGTTTATGTAATTCACTTGAGGGAAATAATATGATTATTGGAGGGTAATAATATGATTATTGGGGGCAATAATATTATTATTAGAAGACAATAATATGATTATTGGGAGGCAATAATATGATCATTGGGAGACAATAATATGATTATTGGGGGGTAATAATATGGTTACTGGGTATTATTAGGGGGCAATAAATTTAGACGCCGGATTCCGGTAACTGGTCGCCGGAGTCCGCGGTCGGCCACTGGTCACCTGAGTCCGGCAAGGTCTTTGATGACTTCTCTCTCTAAGTGACAAAGAAAGAGAGAGCAAAATTGTCCCAAAAATAAATAAAAATGAATATAAAAAATACTCAATTGGGTATTAGGTAAATGATCTTTTATAGTGTTTGGGTAAGTGGACAATCTTTTAGAGTGTTTAGGTAAGTGATATTAATTAACCCAAAATTGGGTAAGTGATCATTTTCCTTTTATTAAGAGGAATGCAGTGAAGTACTACCGACTGACTCAACGAAGCCCAACAACAACGGCAACAACAAAATAGCGCTCAGGACTTGCAAGAATTGCAAACCCAGTTCGATCCATCTCTCAATCACCTCAAGGCTTGTCGATTTCACACCGCTCATTTTGGAGGTACCCCTCCGGCCCCCCTACCTTTTTTTTTTTGGGTATAAATTAGATTGCTGTATGTATTATCTGTGTTCTAGTTGAATCTATGCCCTGATTACTTAGCTGTCTGGGCTCTGAACCCAGAAATATTATAGCCTGCCCACTCCTAATTTGGAATTAGAATTGAAACTATACTTGGCATCGAATAGGAATTTCTTGGCAGGACCTTCTTCTTGTATGTGTTTATGTTATTGTCCCAGTACCACATGTCAAGCAAGTAAAGGTGATTTCATTTTGTGATATTGGCAAAGGTTCTCTCACCTTTCTTTTCGTAGAAAATTCTGATTCAATAATTTCTTTTCCTGGTTATGTAGCTTTCAAATGCCGGGGGAAGACTTATAATAGCTTCTGATATGGCTGCCAAGTCTTGCCGGGGATTGCCTGCAGAGCTTGCTGCAAAGTTGGTCGTTGAGGTAATGCCTGAGATGACTCTATGTACGGGCCCAGAATAAAAGTCTGATTTTACTGATCTAGTCCCAATACTCTGTTCTGCTGTAGGAGGCTCTGAGGTCAAGGGGTCTGAAAGATGATACAACCTGCGTAGTTGTTGACATAATCCCATCAGACCGTCCTGTCTTGCCTCCAACTCCGAGGAAGAAACAAAGCATGCTCACTTCACTTATTTTTTAGAAGAAAAGTCAGAATGGGAGCAAAACAAATAAGCTTTCAGCGGTGGGAGTTGTGGAGGAACTGTTTGAAGAAGGTTCAGCAATGCTCGCTGAAAGGTACTTTATTTCCTGGGTTAACTAGCATGGCTTATACCTAATTGCTAATGATAAGACAGCATGAACTGGATGGACAAACTAAAAGAAGCACGATGAGAAGCCACTAAATTGGCTGGTTCTCTACCACATTCATTCTTATTGTAATTAGATCATGTGCTATAAGCCATATGTCATTTTTTGTTATGATTCACATGACGTCTTTTGTCCAAAAAGGGCAACATGATTGTTTCTTTAATCTTGTCATCTTGTAGTACAGCCTTTAATTTTTCTCTTTTCTCGACTGACTTACAGGTTGGGTAAGGATATTCCTTTGGATGCAAATTCTGGTATTTTCCGGTGTGCAGTCTGCCAAGTTGATCAGCCCCAATCAGAAGGTTTATCAGTAAATTCTGGACCTTTTTTCTCACCACCATTAAAGCCATGGGAAGGCCCCTTCCTCTGCACAACCTGTCGGAAAAAGGGAAGGAAAAAGAATGAGCACACCCACAGTGGCTTTGTAGTAATATATCTGATTACATATTTTGTTGTATTTTTCGTCTGGCAGTGTGAGCATGCTTGGTTTTCGTTTTTCAGGGATTTTCCATTTAGTGCGAATGCATGTTATACTCCATTCATTTGTCTTTGTATATGATAGTTTTTTTTTTTCCTTTTTCCATGATATGCTAGGGATTGGTAATCCCGTATTTAACACATACGAATGATTTCTTTGGTGTCCGAAATAGCAAAAATTTCATTCTACTCTTCAAGAATGGTTTACTGTCCCATCTGTAAAATGAAGAGTATCTACTGAATGTTTGGAAAGTATGTTTTTTCTTCCATATTTTATTGAGTTATTATCACAAATGGAACCTGAATTTCAATTTTGATCACAACCAGTACTTGAACTTTTTGATTTCATTTTAAATAGCACCTAAGGCCACATTCGATCACTATTCAGGCCAAAAAAGCCAAATCTAAAAAAACAAAAAATAAAAAAAAAACAAGTTCAATGCAAGTCTATTACAAAAAAATCATCACTATATATGTTCTCAACCCTCGAAATCATCAAAAATCATCACTATGATCGCCTCCCATGCCGTTTTTAGTCGGAATAGTGATTGGAGGTGGCTCTAGGTACCATTTAAAATGAAATCGAAAAATTCGGGTACTGGTTGTGATCAAAATTGAAGTTCATGTACCATCGATAAGATTGAGGTATAGTTCAGGTATCATTTGCGATAATAACCCTATTTTATTATACCAAGAACCTGAAATAAAAACAAAATGAATGCCGAACAGAAGAGATCGACGTGTTATTTTCTAGAATTAGGAAATATTGTACATGTACATGAACTTCATGTCATGAACCATAAGCAATTGAAGAACAAGAGAAAGGTAACATAAGCATAGCAGTAGGACATAAAGTGGTGACAACTTGCCAGGAAATGCATACATTTTATTAAGAGGAATGCAGTGAGGTACTGAACTCAGTCGATCGGTTAGTTAGGAGGCAACCATTGAAGCTCAATTCCATAGTTCCAGTTATCAACTGGATCTTGAGGTCGAATATCGACAACAGAAGTATAAGCAGTGCAGCCTCCAAGCCTGACCCTGATCATGTATGAAGTCATGTGGGAATCCTTCAAGAAGTGGCAGCAAAGGGTACCTCTGCATGCCTCAATCTTATCCTCAAACTGCCTGCAGAAGCTGTTTGAGGAACAATTTAGAGGCGAGAGGAGAATATTATCCGAGCAATTGAACAGCATCACGGTGTTACGAGTAGAAATGTTGAAGGGCAAGTGTTCATCGAGTCTTAAGCCTTGTGAAGAGAAATCTGAAGAATAACATGTAGAAGTGTTATTCTCTACTAAGAAATCAGGTGGGTGTATAATGAGCCTGTTGGCACTCGAGTCGATGCTGAGGATCTTGTACTTAAACCCTTCAGCTGACATGAATTGAAGTTCATTGCCATTGTTGCAATAGATTTTGTATCTAGGGTCTCCACAACTATCATCAGTGCTAAAAGGGTATGGAACTTCTAGGCTACCACATTTTGGGCAAGCACCAAGATCAGCTGATACATGCCCCATTTTGGTGATCATGATAATGATCACCACAAATAACATCGAAATTATTTCGAGTACTCTACTAGTGCTGGTTACCATAGTTAAACCTAGCTAGATCAGAACTTAAACGCACTAGAGTAGTACTCTACAGAGACAGAGTTGGCAAGAAAGCTGTGAAAAACAGTAGAGACAGATTTGCTGGAAGTGATGATGGCTCTATTGATCTGTATATCATATATACAAGAATACAGCTTGATTCTAGGATACACAAAAGGAAAACTATTCTAGGCCTATTAATGCCTAATAATATATAATCAATGTGATGATACAGAATGAATGTGTTGAATGTTGACAGCTACACCAAGCTGATTTTGCTCTACTTTCTGACAAGCTGATAGCTCGTCTCTATTTATGCAAAATCTCAGACATATAATAGTCGTTACGTGTTATAATTTATAACCATCAAGGCAGTGTGTGGCAACAATTGTCAGTGTACCGAATTTCATCGATCTAACAAACACGTTTACAAATCCTAATCACCAAAGGATTTAATATTAATCACCCATGAATGGTGAAGCTAATTAGCTACTTCAAAGCTAGCTAATTCAATTTAAATTGTGTCATTCAATGGAACCTGATACATACAGCAATCATGCATCTATATATGGGATATATTCATATATATGCACTGTATCTAGATTTGGGCAAACACGTACCAAGATCATTGATGCATGCCCAATTTTGATGACACATGATCATGATCACCACGAAAGATATCGAATCTGTTTCGAGTACTCTAGTTTTCATAATATCAGAAATTAAACAGAACACAGCAGTGGTCCGCAGACGTATTATACCAAGTATGAAAAAGCTTTCACCAATGACAACCGCAGTCCGCAGCAGCTGTCAGTGTACAGAATTTCATCGAGTTAACAAACACGTATACAAATCCTGATCACCAAAGGAATTAAATCAATTAATATGAATGGCACCCATGAATGGTGATGCTAATTTGCTACCACGAAGCGCTATTTCATTTTTTGTGTCATTCAATCGAACCTAACAGATATAATACACACGCACAATGCATGTATATATATGGATAATATACATGCATATATTATATTGTATTGTTTCGAGTGTTTCAACAGTTCTTTTCCTTCACTAACCAAAGAGGAATAACAAAGATGATAAGTAATGTGAAAAAAAGAATGAAAATTCTTCTATACACCTATGCGGCAAGTGATGTAAAACCATATACATGCTCACAACATATGCACACACAATCAAAAAAGGGATCAAGGCTTACCTTCAGCAATCACTGGCATGGATTCCATCTTATGCAGCTGCTTAACTCGATAACTGAATATGGTCTTCTGTTACTTACCAACTTGCTTCTCAATGGACAGAACAATATGCAAAACGTCGGTAGTAATCAGGGACCAATTCATCTGTTTATATAGGAGACTTAACCCTCAAGAAGCTTCCCATTAAAGCATTCCTTAAAGGATTAGGTTTCCTAGTTAGATTCTTAATGTATCACAATCTTGTAGCCTTTCTTGTAGACTAAGCAATGGATTACTATCCTTAATGGATTGATACACTACTTCATTAAGTTACAAGATTTGATTTACAGTTTGTATCCATGTTAAACTAAGTTTGACATCAATTACTTTATGATGATATGTGTTAAGTCTATATTTGATCTAACAAGTGACCCAACACTTATAAGATGATCTCAATTCTTAATATTTATAATAAATTTTTTTGTAATAACCAAATATGTATTTAATGTAATCCAATCATCCATTGGGATTCTAGTGCAGATTAACTGTGTTTGGCGTTTTGGTTAAGGTTGTTCAATCCAACAATTGGGTTAAGATGATTGGCACATCACTTTCCATTTTCAATGAAGTCATTTGGTGCCATTTGCCCTTTGCCCTTTGATGGTTCGTAGTTCCTAAAGTGGCCTCTATAAAGAAGCATACAACGAAGGCCCCTTCCTCTGCACAATCTGTCGGAAAATGAAAGACGCTATGGAAGGAAAAAGAATGAGCACACCCACAGTGGCTTTGTAGTAATATATCCGATTATATATTTTGCTGTATTCTTCCTCTGGCAGTGTGAACATGCTTGGTTTTCGTTTATCATGTGGTGACTGTTATTAGTGTTATAGATGTGTGTAAGACATGAAGTTGAGATATGCAGAGTAAGTAGGTATTTTGGACTTGTCAACAGTGTGTCGATTCTGGTTTGTGCTCAGATGTTGGACTGGCTGACTGATAGCAAAAGTGTTATCTAACAGATGTGTTGAGATAGTTCGACCCCTGACAGCTTATTTAATTTGCACGTAAGTTGAAGTTTACATGATGGATACGTTTTGTTGCAGCAGCTCCCTGTACTCGGTTGGAAACTAGCATTCCAACTCCTTGCTGCTGCCTTTAATTCTTTTGTTTGAACAATGAAAATATAATCGATACAAAAAGGTTGCTAACAAGTGTTTGCTAACCAGATCTTCCATTTAGTGCGAATGTTAAACTCCATTCATTTGTCTTCATATATGGATTTTTTTTTAAATTTATATATATAATTTTCCATGACATGATAGGGATTGGAAATCCGTATTTAAAACATACGACTGATTTCTTAGGTGTCCGAAATAGCAAAAATTTCATTAATTTTACTCTTATTTCAAGAATGGAAACCATTTGTACAATGAAGAGGACTCACTGAATGTTTGGAAAGAATATTTTTTCTTCCAGACTTTATTATACTGAGAACCTGAAATAAAAACAAAGATCGACGTGCTATCTTCTAAAATTAGGAAATATTGTACTTATACGTGAACTTCATGCCATGAAGTCATGAACCATAAGCGATTGAAGACCAAGAGCACCAAGAGAAAGATAACATTAATTATTAGCATAGCAGTAGGACATAAAGTGGTAACAACTCGCCAGGAAATGCATACATTTTATTAAGAGGAATGCAGTGAAGTACTGAACTAAGTGATCAATCGGTTAGTTAGGAGTCAACCATTGAAGCTCAATGCCATAGTTCCAGTTATCAACAGGATCTTGAGGTCGAATATCGACAACGGAAGTATAGGCAGTGCAGCCTCCAGACCTGATCCTGATCATGTATGAAGTCATGTGGGAATCCTTCAAGAAATGGCAGCAAAGGGTACCTCTACACGCCTCAACCTTATCCTCAATCTGCCTGCAGAAGCTGTTTGAGGAACAATTTAGAGGCGAGCGGAGAATATTATCCGAGCAATTGAACAGCATCACGGTGTTACGAGTAGAAATGTTGAAGGGCAAGCGCTCATCGAGTCTTAAGCCTTGTGAAGAGAAATCTGAAGAATAACATGTAGTAGTGGTATCATCCACCACTAACAGATCAGGTGGCTGTATAATGAGCTTGTTGGCACTCAAGTCGATGCTGAGGATCTTGTACTTAAACCCTTCTGCTGACATGAACTGAAGTTCATTGCCATTGTTGCAGTAGATTTTATATCTAGGGTCTCCACAGCTATCATCAGTGCTAAAAGGGTATGGAACTTCTAGGCTACCACATTTTGGGCAGGCACCAAGATCAGCTGATACATTCCCAATTTTGGTGATCAGGATCATAATCATGATCACCACAAATAACATCGAAATTGTTTCGAGTACTCTACTTCTAGTACTAGTTACCATAGTTAAAGCTAGCTAGATCAACTTAAACACACTAGAGTAGGTGCTCTACCGACAGAGTTGGCAAGAATGCTGAGAGCTCAGTCTCTATTTATGCAAAATTTCAGACATATAATACTGGTTGTGTTACATCCATCAAGGCAGGTGTGTGACAACGGGTGTCAGTTACAGAATTTCATTGAGTTAACACTTAACAGACACCTATACAAATCCTATTCACCTAAGGATTTAATATTAAATGGCATTACTACGGCACCCATGAATGGTGAAGCTAATTAGCTACTACAAAGCTGGCTATTTCATTTTTTATGTGTCATTCAATGGAACCTAACAATCTTATTGGGCATAGCTACTCATGGCCTGCTGTGGGCTATAACCCACCCCATATTTTAGAAAAATATTAATTTATAGCTTAATTTTGGTTTAAAAGTTAAATATAAAAACGTAGCCCACTCCAAATTAGTAAATTTTTATTAAAATATGTTAGTTAGCCCACCTCATTCTAAAATCCTAACTCTGTCTTTAAATGCATATATATGATTTTTCTTAGGTGCAGATTTCCGTATCGAAATTTAGGTACGGATTTCCGGTTTTCACCCACTTTACCATCATATATTTTGATCTTAACCGTTCAGTTTTTAGGTCCTAATGTATAGATTATCTCTACAAAATTTCAGACAATTTTGGTGATCGTTAAGGCATCCAAAACTGCAATTTACACGAACGAACCGAATCTGTCGAACCGGAACCGTTCGTGTACATTGTTGTAATTTGGTTCGTTCATGTAAATTGCAGTTTTGGATGCCTTAACGATCACCAAATTGGCTGAAATTTTGCAGAGGTGATCTATACATTAGGACCTAAAAGCTAAACGGTTAAGATGTGAAAATGTGATCGGAAAGTGGGGGAACACGGGAAATCCGTACCGTCCGCACCATAACCAGACTGTATATATATATATACACACACATACAATACATGTAAATGTAGATAATATACATGCATATATTGCTCCAACAGTCCTTTTCCTTCACTAACCAGAGAGGAATAACAAAGTTGATAAGTAATATGAAAAAGAATCATCTATTAGATTCTAGTGCAAGAATCATCTATTGGATTCTAGTGCAGTTGGTGTTTGTTCAAGCCAACAGTTGGGTTCAGATGACTGGCCATCAATCCCACTTTCCATTTTCAATAAAGTCTTTTGGTGCTTTCCATTTTCAATGAAGTCTTTTGGTGCCATTTGTTCGGAGTTCCTGAAGTGGCCTCTATAAAGAAGCATACATTTTGCCATTTTGGAAAGGACTACAACAAGGACAAAGGTTGAAGTGCTTGTAGTGCTAGAACAACAAATTTAATATCATTAGAGCCATCAAATGTGCTATTTATAGTTTTATATTAACAAATTGCTTCTTGTTTAAGGGAGAAAAATAGGTTCACTGTATTGCCTAACATCAATGGTCTTTTGGTGCACATGTAAAGCCAATCCAATTATGTGCCATGTACAAAAAGTACTGCAGTTTGTGTCCCATATTGCAAATGAAGGGATCAAGCTAAATACATAAAATGGTGGTCGGGTGGGAGCACCACTCCGGGGCCGAGAGCACATGGGTAAGACCCCTCCCAATAGGATGTTTTTCACATGCGGATGATCGAACCAGTGACCTCCTTACTACCAGGAGTATCACTGCAGCGTTCGCCCAACATGCAGGACCAGCCTGCTACCAACTGGACCAAACCCCATTGGGATCAAGCTAAATGGTACTATCCAGTCGATTCTTTAGAGAAAGTGTATTCACTCCCCACAAAACCCACATTTGCAATTTTACTATTCAATATCTACTGTGTATGCTCCCCCCAAAATTAAAGACAATATAAGATCCCCAAGACAAGCAAATTCAGCTTTACTGTAACTAGTGAGTAAAAAAAAAAACTTCAATAAGAACAGATCAGCAAGGAAAGATTGCAGTAAAGGCACTATTTTGATGAAGTTTAGGCATTTGCTTCAAGAGCGAAACAGAATAAGAAAGAAGCCTCTCATTTAATTATGACTATTATAAATGAGTTGATGGAATGTGAACATTAAATAGTCTTTACATATCGATTTCAATGTTAAACACCGCTTCCTTCTCACAGAGAGACTGAATGGTAGATGACTTCATTCACTGGGGAAAGAAGACAACAGTGAAGAGCAAGCTAATGAACCAAGGGATTATATTGACAAATTGGAAAATAAAACTCCGGCATTTTCCTTTGCCAGGTCACACCCAACTAAGAAATATATCCCTGTTTCCTACAAAAGTGGCTTGAGATGCTTTCCCTTTCCCAGGCTGAGTTTCCCCTAACGTGCCAATTAACACTAAGGTAAGTCTTCTCCTGCAAGTAACAGATGATCACATAGACCGATAGCAATGTCAGAAAAGTGAAATGGTAGAACTCAAACACATTGAAGTCTCACATGTGGGAGAAAGCAGAAAGAGCAGAAGTAAAAGGGACTTACGCAGATCATCCAAGGACATACTGCTGATGCTTTCTCCACTCCTTATAAGACGGATCTTCCCTGCAGGGTAAATCACGCTATAAGGAATTTCTGTGTTATTATATCAAGACAGTAAGTGAACATGTAGATGGTATTTTTCATTTTTCTTCCCTCCTTTTTGGAGCAGGACAGGAGTAATGGGGTAGGCCTTTCAAATCCTGCTCATATTGATATTATTCTTTCAACCTTTAGTTTCCATGTCAACATTTTCGACTGATGCAGAAGTTCACAATCTTAAGTTTTTGCCCGTGTTTATTCAACTATTAACAAAACTTCAGACCTATGAACTTTAGATACATTCCTCCAAAGTTATGTATTGCAAGTTTGCAACAAACTATTGGAATGTAAATGTAACGAAGCAAAAGTACATGTGAGAAACATAACTCTATCCAAACACAGCAGAATGACAAGATGGGATTTACCAAAGAAACACTAAATGAGGGGGAAAAAAAACTGTAGTTATGGTTTCTATACCATCGTGACGAATGCAGATCTCTGGAATATTCTTAACTTCACCATTGATGCTATCATTGTAAACTCTAGTTTCGATGTCACCCTCAACATAAACTGATGAACTGCAGTAAACTTCCAACCATCAGAGAAACAATATATGCACAGTTTCATTTATCTTAGAAAAAAAATCGGACACGTACTTTTTAACAAATTGTTTAACTGCATAAGCCCCAAGTGCGTCATTATGCACAGCAATTCGGTGCCACTGAGCAGGTCTGGGCAAGTCCTTTCCCAGTAATCTCTGGTCAAACATGCCCCCAGTCCCAACAGTGAATATGGTTACAGTTCGGCCATTCCTCAAGATCTTCTGCACTGGGGATTGTCCAACTCTTCCACAAATAATTGCCTGCATAAATCAACACACCCAGTATAAGTATCAGATAGAGCAAATGACAGACATGAAATCTACAACATGGTCTGATTGGTCCCAAAATGGAAGGAAGAACTTTCCACTCTGATGATTCATGTTGTTTCTGTATCTAACATCCCAATGGAACCAAGAAGTTCTGTTAAGCTAAATATCTAGAACAAGTTCTTTATGAGACCCTAGTAATCTTACACGTTATGACGCAGTGCAGAGGTATTTGCAGGACATATGCGTCCACAAACACACATGGAAACTATAACATTTCAACTGAGTAAAATATACCTTGTGCACACCGCGAAATCCCCAACCCCTCTTGGGATCCACACCTTGGGCTTGCACATTTGTATCTTTCAAGCCACCAAGAAAATCGTCAATATCTTCTTCGGCACCAAGTTGTTTTGCGTCATTAGTGTCACTGTCGATTGAGCCGCTCGAGTACCATAACTTCGAGCTTCTTTGCCCGCCTACTGCTGTAATTCAGCTCATATTAACCACACACCAAATGATCTATCTAAAACAATCAGTCTCCACACACACACAAACACAGCTACTAAAATCAACTTTCAGATTCTAAGTATGCCTGCTACTACTTCAGATAACTCCTCATAGAAAAAAAAAAAAGTGTAAAGCATGCTGGATTATAGTGAACATTCAACTCAGATTGATTTCTGGACTAAACCCATCAGTTGAATTTCACTAATTCCAAATTATATAAAGCATATGAACCAATGAGATCATTTAAGTTTGCACAAACTTGTTTAGGTGAGAAAAACCCATTTAACAGGAGTATGAACTCAACCCAAGAAACCCATAAACAAAATAACAATAACAATCAGAAATGAGCCCTACAAATTACACATTCAAACATACAAATACACAGAGATGGTATTTAGAGAGAGAGAGAGAGAGAGAGAGAGAGAGAGAGAGAGAGAGAAACCGAGTGAGGAAGTTTGCGAGGAAGGAACAGAGACTCTGATGAACTTGGAAAATCTCGCAGCGAGTGAACTCATTTTCAACCCGAAACTCTCAGAGCGACGGGGAAGGGTTTAGGAGGGTTTAGTTGTTACGAAGAGACCGACAGAGGCAATACATGAGATTAATTTTCTCTTTTATTTTATATTTTATTTATTTATTTATTTGTGAGAATATATCCTGTAACAGCCCAGAGAGTAGCTTAATGATGTAATGTTTATGGAAAGTTAATTCTCTCAAGTAATCAATTATTCAGTTTCAACAAAAAATAAATAAATTAGAACTTATCCTAAAGATTATGTTTTTTTTTTTTTTGAAAGATCTAAAGATCATGCTTTATGAATAATGAGATTAAGAAACATGACAATTTGAATATAAATGAGGTTTTACATGGTTTGGCACGTTGGGAGGTGTCATGGGGCACCTTTGAAATACAATGATACGCCGACATGTTAAATCAATTTTTTCTTGAACTTGTCTTGTACCATGAGCTCACCATCGTAGAGCATGATTTTTAGAACTTATTTCAATAGTCAAGAACCTCGAACAGATTTTTTTTTTTTAATGAATTTTATAATTCTTGCTTTGACATTGAAAAAACACCAAAAAAAAAAAAAATTGTGTCATGATTCTTGAATTCCATTAGTTTGAATGTTTAAAAATCATTAATTGAGGGTAAGAAATAAGAACATTTGATTTTGACTAAAAATCGTGTCCTAGTCCATAATTTTGGATAGAAATGATGGTAAAATTAAGAACTGTTTGCTATTATATATATTTTTAAAGTTCTTTAGTACCATAAACTCACAATTTTATAGCATAATTTTTAGAACATATTCCAATTCATGGAACACCGGAACCTCGAATGAATTTCTTTTTGTGAATTTGCTGTTCTCTGGTTTTGAAAAATTGTAAAAAAAATAATAATAATAATTAGTCATGATTTTTGAACCCCTTCAGTTCAGGAAGTGTTATTTAAATGTGAAACAAATTTTCATGAGAAAATAAAGATTTGGGATTTAAAAAAAAAAAATTCGTGTGCTAGTCTAAAGTTTATAGTAGAAATTATGGTATTGAAAAAGTTTTTTTTTAATTAATTAATTTATTTAAATTACACTGAAAGCGTGTTTTGCTGGAGAGGCGTAATATAGTAGGAAAAAATCATCTCAGATTTTGGCTCTGAAATGGCCTTATGAAGACAAAAACAATTTTGTGACTTAAGTGATAATTAAAGCCTGAAACCGACACTCCAAGGATGGTTTTCTAAATAGAATGCGCACTTCTTTAGTTCTTTTCTAAGGTTCCCAGAGACTTTTTCCCGGTGGTCTTTTTGGATCATCACTCGAGGGTAGCCAGAACGCAAAACCTGCACCGACAGTTCAAGGTGTTTTCTTTTTGTTGTAGCTGCCCAATCTCACTTGCTCCATTCCAGCCAGTCAGCTATACTCATAACGCCGGAGCAAACCTAGCCACCAAGTCCATAACCACTCCAAGAGACGCCATTGAATCCGCAACACCCAGAGCAGGACGCCAATATATGTCAAATGAAGGAAAGAAACAGGAGACGGTGCAACGGCAACTAAAGGAAAGCACAATGGAGCTGTGCTCTTGCAGTCGTAAGTTCGGCAATTAGTCATAGAGACCTGTACTTTGAGAAATAACGTGACACGGAAGATTGGCCGCGTTCTCAAACAGTTGACACTCATCTAGGGAGAGAAACCGGGACACAGTAAATAGAAAACAAAACCAATGACAAAAATACTTATTATCAAAAGGTTGAGGAGGACAAAGGGGGCTCAGAAAACACGAGAATCCCATTGCTTTAAGCATGGTTAGAGAAATGAAATGAATGAAGAATATGGGAAGCAACAAAACTAACTTCAAGTCTGAAATATCAGAATTACATAGAGCATTCGATGATATGAGAAGACAGTCAAATTAAAAGCATAGTAACAGCTCTACCAGGTCTTTGGGTACTTAAAAATAATGACCTTATGACTTTTTTAGTACACCCAGAACATTCCAAGCTTAATCAAAATTGCCCCAGGCTCCAAACACCTACATGATCAGAGGTCCAATCAACGCGGTCTGGATGAGGACCAAGTCGATTTTGAACCCGCACCAAAGGCTGGTGGTCTTCGCTCATCACTGCGATCACTACGCCACCTATCACTTGACAGGGCTGGGCGCTCATCAGGCCTGATTCCCCTACGATCAGGTTCTGCAGCCGGGGCGGCTTCTTGTCGCCGATGCCTAGGAACATACCTTCCAGGAGCGTTGGGTGCAGCAGCAGCGACAGCAATAGGAGCAGCAGGAGCAGGAACTACAGGCTCAACCGGACGAGGCTCAATGGCCGGCCTAGCAAGCATTTCTCTCTTCTGCCTTTCGGCTTTTTCCTCCAATTCCCTCTCCCTTAGCCTCTGCTTTTCAGCAATCTCATCCAATTTTGCTTTGCGTTCAGCTTCTTCTCTCCTCCTTCGCTCGGCTTCTGCATGTCCAAGAGGGAAATAAATTATGCACCTAATAAATCTATAAGCCAAGATAATGGCAAGTTATGTAACAATGTTGGAAACATGATACATAAACGTAATTCTCTTTGAATCAAGTATACATTGACTTAATAAAATTGAATTGGTAAATCTCACAAAAACATACCTTCACGCTTGCGGGCTTCCTCTTCTTCATGCAGCTTCTTTAGCCTTTCCTCTTCAGATCTCACATAGAATATTTTCTTCCTCATTGCCTCCCTCTCCAGTTTCCTGGCCTGAATCATTCGACTGATTTGCTCTTCTCTCTCTGCCCTCCGCCTTTCAAACTCTGCATGCCTTCGATGCACAACCCTTTCCTGGAAGATAGTCTGCCAGAAAGAATAAAAAAAAGAACAACTCAGTTTCCCGGCTTTAGCACACACCATGATAACACAAGTAATCAGTAAACAATTTAAGAAGCAAAACTTTTAAATCATTAATGAAAAGTGCAAAATACTTCTCTCCCAAAGGCACCAGAGCTTGCAAGTGTTTTTGCATAGCACATAATATAAAGACAAAGCTATTATTGAGTGCAACTTAGCTATCATACATGAATACTTCGGATATGACTACAAACTCACCTTATTGTTCAACATCCGCACTAGCCTATTCTTCTCCTTGACATCTCCTTCATGGCGCTGTTGGCTCAGCTCAATTTCCAGCTGTTTTTAAGAAGAAATTATTGAAGAATCAAATGTTGCCATAAAATAGAATTTAGCACATAAAATAAGGGAATAGAAGAACCGAAATATTCCTAATACTGATACCTGTTGCTCACGTTCATGAAGCACCCTTTCTTCCACTAAACGTTGTTGATATGCAGCTTCAATCAAAGGAGCAGACTCTTCCCTTTTAGCTCTTTCCAAGTGATCCATTGTTTTGGAAAGTTTTGTTAATTTCTTCTCCCTTTCTTCTCTCTCCTTGATCTGCTCATGCACGGCCATGTCCAATAAAGTTTGCTTGGTCACCTTTTCCTGTATAAAAATATATCAATAAACTGCCACATCTGTCTAAAACACAACTGAGCGAGAGGATATTTTTCACTCACCCCATCCAAAAGTGGCTTCTTTCCCTTCTTCTTTTTGCTTACATCTTGAAGGAGTTGCTGTGCTTCTTCAAGTTCTTTTTCCTCTATTTCCTTCAGGAGCCTTTGTTTCTTCCTTATCTCAGACTCGGTGGCAAGCCTTTTTGCCTCTGCCTCTTCAGTTATTTTCAGTTGCTTGAGCCTCCTCGACTCTTCCTCACGTTCCTTATAGTGAAAATTCAATGCGTAGTCAAGTTCCCATACTATTGCAAACTATAAAGTACAAGCTATCGACTCAAGTTAGGAGTACAGGCATACCATTTCCAGAAGTTGACGTTCCTGTTCTTCCTTCCTTTTCTCAATAATTGATTTCCTAGCAAGAAGCCTTTTATGTTCTTTATCTACAGTCTCTGCCAAAGAAGGAAGAATTTCACCTAGTCTAGATGCTTTCTTTGGAGGAGGGTAGACCATAGCCCTGGTCTTGTTCAAAGACTCAGCAAATTTAGTCAAGTGATCACGAAATCCATCTGACTCCACACCCTGAAAGAATAACAAGACAAAAGGAACCATAACTTATATCGCAACTGAAAGACTTCAGTTTCAGACAGAGAAGCTGAAGGAGAGAAAACGCGAAGATGATTATAACTTATGCTACGCATTTGAGAACAGCTTAAGAAGCAAAAGCACGTAATATGTATACACACTTCTCCATATCTTAAAAAAAATATATAAAAAAATTAAAAAAATCCTTGCCAGTTTTCTAGATGCATTTGGGAAAATAAAATAAAAAATTACCAACATGCAATCCTTAATTATCCAGGGTACATTATTTAGAATACCAGGTTCAATAAAATAGATCGCTCAGCTTTTATATATATCCAGAAACTAAGTCATCAAATAATTAATGAAAGTTCCAGATTCAAATTGTCAACATATCTAATGAAATCATAACAAAAAAGATGATATGGCACCCTTAACTTACCAAGTTACCAAACATCATAACACCCTTCATATGGTCGACTTTCATAGCTATGAAGTTATGTTTAACAGCATCCACATATATCTTCTCTACAACAGAAAAGTCATAAAATGGGATCATCCGAGATAGATGTTCAATCTTCATCGACTGATACACCCGAGACACCTGTAAAATGTACAAGGAGGAATTTAAAATCCATTCAGAATTTATGCAAACAAGAGGTATAGTTAAGTACAAAATCAACTCACCTGCTGGAGCAACCTCAAAGTACCAAGCTTTTCAAGGGCAGGAACATATTGAGACAGTTGCACTTCAGGAACAGAAGAAGCTGAAGCCAGCTTACCCCCAAATTTTGAGATTTTAGTCAACAGTGGTTGTATCTTTACAGCAAGGTCGAGAGGTAGAAATTCATGCTCCAGGAGATGGAAGAGATCCTTTACTTCCTGGGTTGCACAGCTCAAGACACCTTTGGAGACCTGAAAACAAAAAACAAATAAGACCATACTGAAAAAACAATTAAAAAAAAAAAGACAGCATTTCCAAAGAAGCACAAAATTTCAATTTGCAAGCCATTATTAGTAAATACTGGTTTTTGATAAGCATCATGACAACATTTATGTACTAGCCCAGAAAAACAGTCGATCATTCACACCAATACTAATAAGTGCCAAGGTTTATGGAAAATGATATACGAATTTCAAAATATCGAAAAAGGTGGCCTGAATATAATTTGATTCATAAATAGTTGATGATCAACTAACAGCACCTTAAGAAGCTTGACCCAGGGTATATTAAACCATAATACCTCCTTAAAAATGTAATAATTGTCTATGTTTATCACAGGAAAAGTGAATACAATAAATTCTGAATAAAAATAAAACAGAAATCAACAAACTTACCAGTTCTGATAGAAGAGCAGATCTTGAAAGCTGGCCATAAAGCACATTATCAGTTTGGGGTACAATTATAAGTCGAATCTAAAGAAGAAACTGTAAAAATAAAAACAAACAAACTTGCAATACCACATCTCCTCTGTCGATTTTGGGGTCAAGATTAAAGCCAATTAGATTAGCCATCCTCAAATTGCGCTCTTTCTCATTTTCAAGTTCCAAGTGAGAGGCAGCACGTGTCTGATCATAGGGGGGAACTGAAAGTGCAGCCAAGACAACAGATGATGCTATTAACTGCAAATCCTTCTGGCTTAAGTTTTTGTTAAAGCTTTTCTGAAGCGAGAATAGCTTGAACCATGCATAAGCATGATTAAGGTGGCTAGCAGAAATCCAAAAAATTTCTGTGAGCTTCGCATAGTAAACCACCATCAACGATGGCTTAGGGGTTTTCTTAACCATGCACATCAATCCATGAATATCTTCAACAGAGCGGAACGCTTCCTACAGATACCATAATGGCAAAAGGATTAAGAGATAGAAATTGACATATTTTGCACTTTGTCGACAAAATGAACACATAAAAAATATACTCAAAAGAATTCAGACACCTGCCACAGTTCAAGTTCAGTAGCTATCTTCAGCTGCTCAAATCTAGTATCAAGATACAGTTGCAAGCTCTCAGGTGCAGATAGGTCAGGTCGGTCTCTTTGATCTCTATACTTGTTCAGATTAGCCAGATGATTCCTGATGATTTCACATAACCTTCGAAACTCCGTAGTTCGTTTGTATTGCTTGCAGAACTGAAAGGCTCGATGTGCCGTCATCTATAAATCAAAGGTTTCAATTAAAACTGAATGCTTTTATGCAAATTACAATAATGAGCGGAATAATGCTATTCAACACAAACCAAATATGTACACTCTGTAATAAAAGTAGACAATTTAATCGAATATAACATATGTTATGTTATACACGGCATTACTGCAGATGGTAAAAGCATAAGCAAAAATGGCAGCATGATTCAAGGTAGTGCCTGAAGTGGAAGGCCATAAAAATGGCAACATTAATACTGAAAAAATTAATCTAAACAACATCAAATCACAAGGAAAAACTATAAATCATCAAGGTGTAAGGGAAAACTAGAGCCCGTGAACAAGCCATGCAAATCCTCTCAATGGCAGTAGAACTGTAGAAATAACAGAAACTTGGAGAACGCATAGAGATCACAACATAATCAGAAGGCAAGGGAAGCAAAGTATAAGAACCATAGACACCCATGAATATAGATTTTACACACTATTTTAACTTTATGAACACAAATGGTAATGAACAATATGATCAAAACAACCAATTGGAATCTTTATCTGAACAAGAAATACAGTACCGCATAAAGGGCCTCCAACTTTGAGTTGTTGCGCAAGATCTCAAGCACTGTTCTGTAGGTTTCCCACAAAAACTTGAACCAAGGAGTAACAACTTCACGATCAGACCTATCTTTTCCCTTCTCTCCACTGACATAACTCAGCATTAGATCTTCAGGCCTCTTATCTGCTTCGAGGTCATCAACATCAAGTGCTTCTTCTAATGCTTGAGCCTGGGTACGTGCCTGCTCAGCTTTCTCAGTTGACAGATGCATGAAGTGCTTGATCACCTCTTCCAAGGAACTGACATTTACTTGTTGACATATAATGCGGTACTGAATCAGACCATCCTTGGCAAATCTACCCTTGCGCAAGTCAACACAAAGCTCCACATATTTAAACATAATTTTTTCAAGTGGCTTCTGCCATGCTCTATATCTCTTTGATGTAATAAGATCATGAAGCGATTGCAATGCATCTTGCTTCTGCCCAACATTGATCAACTCTGCATCCACACATCATAACCGTCAGTCCAAATACAAAAGGGCACTCATCGCCACCAAATAAACCAATACACCATATCTATCTCAACAAAAAATTAACATGTCTGCTATAACAAATGGTCTGTTCAACAAGAACATCAAATCCTGAACCAATTTAATTCTATTACTCTTCGATAACATACTGACAAAGATAAGTACTTAATTCAACGCTTAACTCTTCCAAATAGCAATGAAAATTTCCACAACAGAACAATCAAACGAATTATATCCAGCTAACAATCCCTAAATCAACCACAGCTCACCTTCAGCTCGCTTCAAAGCATTTTCCGGTTTCGCAAAATTCGCCATGATTGCAAACTTCACCCGCCTCACGCAATGCAACAACAGTCACCTGAGCCACAAACACATATTTCAGATCTGGTGAGAATCGCAATCGCCGCGGAAATCATCTCAATTCAAACACGATACACACACCAGTTAATCAGTGAAAAGCTTTAAAAGGATCCAAATCCAAACAGTTTTTTTTGTTTTCAAAGAACCTATCGGAGACCGAAGATCTACGAGACGAATCGGCGTCGAAAAATCGCAGACAGACGATTCAACCGTGAAAGTTTTTGATATATCGCGAAAGGAAAAAATGATTTTTATATTGTTGGAATTGCTGAAAGGAGCTGTGAAGACGAGAAGGTTTCCACGGGAATAGAATAGGGAGAGAGATAAGCTCCGAGAAATAAAGGAGAGAGAGAGAGAGAGAGAGAGAGAGAGAGAGAGAGAGAGAGAGAGAGAGAGAGAGAGAGAGAGAGGAGTACCTGGAGTGGCCGCTCTGAGATTGCAGGGAGAGGAGAGCGAGAGTGAATTGAAGTTAGGGTTTTAGGTTTGTTTTCCTATCCGAGATGGTTCAGTCTTATTGGGCTCTGAATGTTGTGGCCCTAAAAGGCATGTTATAAGTGATATATGGGCTGGGCTGGACCTTTTGGCGTGGGCATTACACTTCTTTGCTTTCTCGAGGCGGTTTTGGCAGTAAACAAATATTTTCATCTATTTTGCTATATTTAATATCTTTATTTCTAATTTTTTGCTATTCTTTTCCTAGTCATATTATGGAGTTCTTTTTTTTTTTGGTTATTAGAGTGAATCAAACCATTTATTAGGTTGCAAAAAAAAAAAAAAAATCAAACCTTTTATTTAGCCTAACCTCATTCTCCATCTTTTCTAACAACCTAACAGCATAAAAGCGTTACTATTGAGTTTTTTTTTTTTTTTGACTTTGTCAAGGGGAACCCAAAGGCTTCCTAGGCCCAAGATAAACCCCTTCGGCGCATGTGAAATGCTCCAACTGTGCATTGCAGCATAGTGCCTGGCCACTTTGACAGCTTCGGGATTCGAACCTAGGTTGGGGAGCACACCCAACTAGACAAGAACCACTAGGCCACTTGCAGTGGTTAGCGTTACTATTGAGTTAATCTTGCTCTCTAATATTTTGTTATAAATTTATAGTTTTTTAATCAGTAATGTCTTCTCACACTGTTTTAAGTGTTAAAACTAAAATTTGAAGACATAAGTTTTGAGGACAAACTTTGTTAGCTTATGGATGCAATCACCAATGAGTTCATTAACTCAAATTCATGAGATATTGGTTCCCTAATGTTCTACTGTAGTCAATGATATTGTGTTAAGTTTTACGGAACTTTTATTCGTAAATTAAAAAAAAAAATCTGATTTTGTAGATGATCACTTCTATAAAGTCATTGTTCATTACCTTTCTCCACCATTGGCCTTGGACAGAAATGATTTTATTCTATTTTTCAAATTTCATCAGATCAGACGAGTAGATAATGATGAATTAAGGTGGATAAGTATTGATTAAGATTAAAATTTACCCCCTCCACATATTTTTTGACATGATTACCAATTGTAGCAGAGACTATCAAGAACCAACTCCTTCATCCACGCACCCACGTCTCCAAGTCCCAACTATTTCCTCATTTCTCAAACCCACTTTCTTCTTCATTCAACACCTAAAAGCTACTCTCTCGTAGGTCAACATAGGTTATTGATCTTCTTCTTCTTCTTGCTCATATCCTTATTGCAATGGAGTCCCGCAGAACTAATCCTCCACTATCAAACTTCATTAGCGTCAGGATGAAAAAGCAGTCGAAAATACGAATCAAGCTCCCCAAGTTACTTGTCAATACCATGCAAAAGAGAGTTGATCACCATCATGAAGATCATAACAACAAGAAAAGTGTAAGGACAGTCAGTTTTGTATTCACCAATCCATTTGCCAAGTACAAGTCACCCGAGAAGTCTTCCTCCAAATCCAATGAGGCTAGTAAACGTGGCAGCAAGCTGAGGCCCCGAAACTCCGTCTACCTCTGCTGGGTTTCCTCACTAGGAAGAAAAGCTTAAATAAGTTGATGAGGAGCGAAACCGACACTACTGGAGTTCATGGCGTTGGGAAACAAGAAAGTTCAGGCCATTTGGTTCGGGTTCTACCGAAACCTATGTTGACCAATTGCAGAAAGCTGAGAATGGCAATCTCGTACATGAGAGCAAGGAAGAAGAAAAATACGGAGAAGTTGGAGGAAGATTCAAAGCGAGAAGATAGCAGCAGCGAGTATGAACTATGCAAGAAGAGGATTCTAATGGGAGGCAAGTGCAAGTCGGGTAGCTTTCACTACGATCAAAATGGGATTTTGTTAAGTGGTGTCCTTCCATGATACGGCATGCGGTTTCAATCATGATTTTATTTTCTTTCAGTAATTCAGTAGATGCCTTGTAAACATTTGTTTGCAGTGTAAAGGTGCGTGCTTTCTGTTGTTTCAGTGCATTTTCCTTTAATAAGAGATTTTAATTCTTAGAAAAGTATCAGCAGAAAAGTCTGGGGGATAATTGCAAACAAATATGCTCAACCACAACATGAAAGTAAAATCTAACTACTGTACTACTATGGTGAGTAAAGCACATGAAGGACGGGGTAACCCTATGGAATACATTGAATATCATAGACAAGCATGCGTAATCGTTTAAGTTATATCAATGAAGCTTGTGTACCACTTATAAAGATGTACATCAGATACTCGAAAACACTATAGCTATAGAAAGCCACAAATCCGAAGAGACGAAGACAGCTCAAAATGTATTTAACATGAACCAGCCAATCGGCACTGTCAGACATTAAGGGGCTTCAAACCAAGAGATGCTCGGAGCCTGTTGGCTTCAGCAATCTCAGGATCAGGATGGTCTGTGCCATCAGCCTTCTTCTCCTTCTTCTCTTTCTTCTTCCTCGGCTCCTCACGAGTGCCATCATCAGGCCCATCTCGCCTCCTAGGACTGATGCTGCGGGCATGTCTCTTGCGGTGATCCCCACCCTCACGATCCTTGTGCTCCCTACTCCTACTTCGGCTCCTTGAATGGCTCCTCCTCCTGCCACGATCCCTATCTCGCCTCTCACGCTCCCTACCATCCCACTCCCTATCCCGATCCCTATCACGGCCATAATCCTTTTCATCTCTCAGTCTATATCGGTCCCTGTCCCTATCCCTGTCTCTGTTCCTATCTCTTTCTCTCCCACGTCCACGTTCTCTGTCGTAGTCTCTATCCCTATCATATTCTCTGTCATAATCACGATCCCTGTAAAAGGGGGAAAGAAAACAATGTCAGTTTAATGACGACAGATACTCTTCCATTAACAACTATATAGTAGAACTCCCTAGTTACAAATGAAAGCATGGCAAAAAAATAACATAGAACCACAAAAACAGAACTAATTAAACACCTTTAGAGATTTACTTCGAAAGAACTTGTGATTTTTGATACTCCATATTTGAAAGTAAGTAAAAGATATAGAGAAAAGGTAGCTCAAACAAGTCATATAAAACATAAAATAAAGAGCCACAACAGACTGGAAAGTACATCAGGGAAAACTGTATGATCCATCATACTTCTCAACTGCACACTGCCAGTGCAGAGAAACCTGGCAGGATCAAGGATATCAATATAGGAAGCCATTATATGTCACCAGTGGCTTCAAATGCCATGGTAGAAACTTCAACGACATATGAATGTACTAGGTTGAATTCATATTAATAACATATGAATTTGTTAGGCAACAGCTTCCACTTTGCACACAACTACAAGATTGGTTCACCAAAGACACAGAAACTCAAAGCAAGTCAGTTCGTTCAACCAGAGACTCATTTACAGAAGAAAAAAGACAGTTTTAGTACTGAAGACACTTGCTGTTTGGCACTTTTCTTATGCTTCAACCAGAGACACATTTACAGAAGAAAAAGACAGTTTAGTACTGAAGACACTTCTTATGCTTCACACTATTCCCACTTAGCATACTAGGGTGGATGCCCTATTTTCAATATAATTTAGTAACCGCTAACTTCTACCACCTGAAAATCCCTGAACATATCCCCATTCACTACAGAACCCAACCAACCTAACTGAGACTTACAGACATACTCAAAGGTATCAACCTACCCTTCATCCAAACCGGGACAAAGACGCAGACAGAGGATTCTAAGTACCAATACAATGCAAAAAAGTTAAAACCCTCTTAAAGCAAAGTAGTTATTCTCAGTGAAGCATCAGAATTCATGCAGTTTATAGTAATACTGTACCTACAGCGTCAAAATTACTAACAGTAATTACTAAATAGGACGTTTAGACCAAGGAATGAATAAATAAATAAATAAAAGCATTAGTACCATGTTTAAGAAAACAAATCAAAAACCACAAAGAAGCAAAGGTACCTGTATCGGTCCCTGTCACGTCTTCTATCCCTGTCTCTTTCCCTTTCAGGACTTCGGCCACGGTAATACTCCTTATCATGGACTTCATCATCCAATCCATTAAGCTGATCATTCTCCTCTTTCTCTTCCTCCTCCTCAAAGTCCTCCTCCAAAGCACTTTTTCTAGGTTCCAACAAACCAATTGATTCAAGAGTCCATCTACAGGAATACAAAGAACGGAATTACACACACAAACTTCAAAATCGTAAAAGCACAATAGATCCTCTTAGAGACCTGGTATAGGAGTATGAAGGTAGCATAAAACATAAGTAGAAAGGACCAGATGCAATTAGAACATATAGATAGGTGGAATCTGTACAATTCAAAAAACAAACAAATTACAATAATAAAATGATGTAGAATAACTCATTCCAACAGATTATTACCTTTTCTTGATTCGTGGCATGGCAATGTCGCATGAGTAGTCCTTTGTCAGAAGTTCATCAATAAGCTCATCCACATGAGTCAATGAGAAACCTGAGACAATGAAAAGCAAACTTGAGTTAGCGTGCACGTAAACTGATCAATGGTAAAGAACATTTATATAGCAGTTATGAAATAGTAATCAGGGTTATCATAACTTACGTCCATCAGCCAATTTACTTCTCAACTTCCGATAGTCATTGTAAAGAGGCTCTAGGTACTGGTAGACATCAGTATCGCTGCCTGTGATACGCAAGTAAAATGCACCAAGTACCCGAACATATCTGAAACCCAAGTAAAAATTGTTAAATCACATTGAAGCAAACTGTAACAGAGAACGCTAGATGGAAACACGAATTGTAAAAACAAACAGATATTCAGCACTCAGAATCATCCAGGCTACTTCAAACAGAGCAGAACACTACAAAAACAACTAAAGCAACCCAATCTATTAAGACCTTCCTAAACAAAAATTACACCAAATATATTCACATCCAAAATTCTCTAATTTCAACTTGTTTCTGTAATAATGTACTTATAGCATTGAACTTCACCAATATAAGATAACTATAGACTATTACTCTTTACAAAAATCAAAAATTTCAATTTCTTTCCGGGAGCTCTATTTCAACCTAATGCAACCAAATTGGCAAACCATATAAGCAAGTAAATATACAAATTTGTAATATTAACCAATAAATTAGACATAAAAACTCACTTGTAGTCGTCGTTCTTAATGAACTCGATGACGATTTCCTTCTCGGGTTGGATCTGAAGCATCTTCATGACGAGGCACATGAACGGCGTGGGCTTCCGGTTACCCCCAAAGGTCCCGCCGATGTGGTCGAGCTCCATGGCCTTGTCCACCAGCGTCTCCGCCGTCAATCCGAAGCACTGCTCCTTCCAATAGGTGTTGTTGTATATCTTCGTCCGTACGATCTTCTCGATCAGGTTCTGGGGGTTCGTGCCCCTTATGTTCTTCGCCGAGGGGTCCGTGCGGTTCGCCATTGCAGCGAGAACAAGGAAATTGAAAGCAAAAGCTTAGGGATTTTGAGTGCAGAGAGAGAGGGACAAAATAAACCCTAACCCTAGAAGAGGGATGAGATTTAAATGTTGAAATAGGATTTTAGCCTATATTTTGGTTAGTCCTTCGCCAAAACGAAATTGGAATAGGTTAAACGGTGTCGTATTCATCAAATTTTATTTTATTTTATTTTTCTAATTTTTTATTTTAATTCCTATAGTTTGCAAGACACCGTATATTTGCTCTGAAATATCTAAATATCGGGACAAGGCATTCATTTATGATTTATATAAAGGGGCCGTGACCGCTTACCCAATTTTAGACAAAAAATTGCCCACTTACTCCACCAAGAGTTATTTAACCCCATTTACCCAATCTAACATCTATGGACAATATTGCCCTCATACTCTCTCTCTCTCTCGACTCCCATCAACCTCTCTCCTCCCCTTGCTTCTGGAAAGCCCTCGCCGGAATTCGAATCGGACCCACCGGCCACTGTCGTCGGCGATCTCTGAGTCTGCGACCTCCGCTTCTTCTTCCTCGCCTTCCTCCTACTCCAACTCACTGCTTCTTCCTCTTCACCAACTCGTTCTCCCCAGCCAGATTCCGATTCACCATCTCCGTCCTCCGATTCACCTTCACCCTCCAAGATCCGCGACCTCGACCGCCACGTCAGCGCCAAGGTCTTAGAACTTTGATCAAAGGCTGGGAGGCTCCGGTGAGGAGGCGGTGCTGCAGTTACTTATGGGCTGGCGGAGACGAAGGACGATCTGGTGGGTAGGACGTCGGGATTTTTTTTTTTTTTTTTTTAATTTTGATGGTCTACTGGGGGGCAGTAGACACATTATTGGCCCCCAGTAGACTTTGATACGAGGGACAGGGATCACTATAGTGTGGTGTTTTGATAAGTTGCATGTTGTTTTCTGTGTATTAAAGTGAAATTATCTGTGAATCCTACAAAAAGGTGCATTTTTGGTGGTCTATTGGGAGGCAGTAGAAACATTGGACTTTGTATTGGGGGGCAATAATATGATTACTAGGGGGCAGTAATATGATTATAAATTGATCAATTGTTCCTGTAGTGTATTCATTTTGGTTTTGGGAGTTCATACAATTCACTGGACGGCAATAATATGATTTTTGGGAGGCAATAATATGATTACTGGGGGGCAGTAATATGATTACTGGGGGGCAATAATAGCCGGATTCCAGATTCCAGTCATCAGTCGTTGGATTTCGGTTACCGGTCGCCGGAATCCGGTCACCGTTCGCCGGAGTCCGGTCGCCGGAGACCGCGCCGGCCACTGGTCACCGGAGCACAGCAAGGTGGAATGTGACTTCTCTCTCTAAGTGAGAAAGAAGGAGAGGGCAAAAAAGTCTAAAAAACAAAGAAAAAAGAATTAATTGGGTAAAGGGGAAATAATCCCTTAGAGTGTTTTGGGTAAATGGGGTTAAAAAACAGTTGGTGGAGCAAGTGGGCAATTTTTAGCCTAAAATCGGGTAAATGATCATTTCCCCTTATAAAACTTCTGTTTCGAGCACACATAATCAAACCATACACAGTCAAGTGAAATCTAATTCACGAAATAACACTAATTCAAGGCGCTTTGAGCTCGACTTCCTCCTCCTCGAATAACAGATCAAGGCATACACAAAACACTCCTACACTACACCTATAAACACAACCGGATACTAGGATCTATTGACAAATGTACTAGAGTTCCGATTGTAATTTTTCTTTTTGGTTTCTATTATGGTATCGGAACTCTCTTTTTGGGCTTTACCCAAGAGTAGCAGATGTGTGCTAGGAAAGCGTAAAATAGAATGTCCATTATGAATGAGATTGGGTAAATCAGATACCAAATGCAAGCATTTTCATAAAAAGTCTCAAAATACAGAAATCTTTCATCAAGGAACACAACATGAATACGGATACAGGACATTGTTCACTTATTATGAGCTGAGACTGGTAACTACTCTTTTGGCCTGAAATTTAGTTCTTATGGCCGGAATTATTAGTTGGCTTGACAATGAAGTAAAGCTGAAGGACTCCTGCGATAAAGTTGAAGGTTCCTCTCATACTTGTACTTGTCTGGACGAGTGGCTGTTGGTGGCACTTGATGAAGCTTCATCATCAAGAGGTGGGGAGGACCCCCAGTCACCAAATAATGGCTCAATGACCTTAACAGTACCATCAGACAACCCAACAGCAAACTGGTTTTGTACATGGGGATTTCCTGCAATGACAAGAGGATATAATTCATCGGTCCTGCAATATAGTACACCAAAAGATTAGTTAAAAACAACAGGATTAACAAGAATATGATCATGGCTGCACAGCACAAAGTACATTCTGGATGTTATCGTAAATCTTACCTCTTCAAGACTGCTTCCGGTAAGTATGCTGATGGAGCAATACGACATCTCAGTCTTAGGCTATTGGCATCAAATACTCCGATGTTACCATCACTGAAGGCGGTATAAACCAGTCGACTGTCAAAGGAGTATGCTGCATGACGTATGGGAGCAGAAAGCATACCGTGTGGAAGCCACTGAATTAGAAGAACAAAATCAAGGTGAGCAGATAGGTAACCCGACATTGTTTACATAAAACATCCAATTAAATTTTCTACCTGCTGGAGGAGCTTCATCTTTGAGGCATCATAAACTGCCAGTTGTGCTTCATGAAACACCAGTAAGCGGACTTGGTTGCAGTGGAACTGCAATTGAGTGGCACCCTCAGGTGTCTTTTCAGAACCTAAACATAAGGCAACAGATTGTTTCTTCTCCCATTGATCAATGCTCCACACACATATCTGCACATTATAGTTAGAAGGTTAACATGTGATCTTGTTTTTACTTTTTCTTAATCAACAGCAAGAGAAACAAGATTTCGACTTACTTGACCATCGGCACTAGCTGAAACGAGTATACCAAGAAAGAACGAGAAAACTAAACCAGTTATCCGCTTCTTGTGAAACTTCAAGATTGCTCTTACCTAAAATTTACAGATAAATCATGCAAGTTATATTAGTGATGCGACATATGTTATACAAATACGTGAAGAAGTTGAGAATAGACTAGGAAAAGGAAAGAGAGATGGATTACCTCATTAAGTCTACAAAAGAAAATCTGTATGGTGCAATCTTGCATTCCAATGGCCATGATATTATTATCCCGAGGATTGAATGCAATTTCAGTTGGTGCAGGGGGAAGTTCCCCGAAAGTTATCATTACCTACAACTCAAAGAAATTCAAGGCCAGCCCAAAAAAAAGAAGGATCTCAGTTTTAGAAAATGACATTCATGTACTTTACCGCCAAATTATAAATGTTGAATAATCTGATCCTTCCACCATAAGCTGACATTACATACGCGTCATTCTTTGAGAGCGCTATGCAGGGAACCACCTCTTCAAGGTTGACACCTGAGACATCATTGGCCATAACAGGACCATTGTCCCCTTTCACCAGCTGCGGAACAACACTGGCGCTGGCCTGTAAACAACCACCAACTTCATAAGATCCATTCACAAAGCTAACTTACACTGGACAAGGGGATATAATTGAACTTTCTATTGGCTAGGTATTACCTTTGAAATTCGACCTCTAGTACGGGGCCACCTCCACAGCCTCTGTACACCATTTGACCCGAGTGCCAAGATGGCAGTACCGTTACTTGTATATAGGAGTCGAACAACCTAAATTTGAATGCAACGGTTTATGCCTTTCATGGCAGATAGATGTTACAATAGAATGTGACAATCATGAGCTACTTTAATAACATACCTTGCAGGAACTATCTGTTTCAGGCATAACACCTAAACGACACCTTACAGGATCCTGAATGTCAGTCAACTGCCAAGGTTTGGATTTATTGATTACCTCCTCCACAGTTTTCCGTTTCTTGGAACTTCTACTCTTGGTATTAGCTCCATTCTTGAAAGAGAGAGCCAAAATAATGAAATCAATGCTATGCCAGCAAAAAGAATTATTTATCCCAAAGGCAGTATAAAGATCATAAGAAGAACGAACCCTCAACAATACGATAATATCATATCAAACATATACTTTGCAATATGTTTCATGAATGCATATGACCATAATCGATGCTGAATGAAAAGCAAATGTTCCTAGAGGCTAATTTCCCTTCTACATATACCAAGCAAGGTGTTTGGACCTGATGATTTTGAGGCAAACACAAGGCTACTCCCCTCTTGTGAGGATAAGAAGCGCCTCTATATACCCTGAAAAGAATTTCAGTTGCCTATACACAAAATGTACATTCTTAGGCAAACAATAGTATCACCCCCTTTATTATCAGAACACTAAGAGAATTGCAAAAATTAACCTGAGATGTTGTAGACCTAGCAGGAGAGCCCCTGTCAGATTTCCTATTGGCCTCACTGACATTTGCAGCCGAAGATGAGCCAGATGCCTGTTTAGACAAAAACAAAAAAGGTCCATAAAGATGTAAGGATGAAATAGAGTTGATAATAAGAAAACAAAGTGCCAAGTAAATCACTGGAACCTTGTTTGCAGTGGATTCAGTAGGATCTTTCGACCTGTCATGATAAGTTGCAGCGACTCCATGAACTCTCAGGCGTCCGATTCCATTTGCAAGTATCATGAATCCCTCATGTGCTGTTGTGACAGCAAGAAGACTACCTTCCTTGTTGAATCTCAAGCGAGGACGACTCTGAAACATATAAAATGATAGTATCAGCATCAGCCAGAGTTTCAGAATTTAGCTAGAAATTTTAACAAAATACTACCGGCAGTTCACCCTGGGCGTCCGTGCTAGTCAGCAAATCATCATGGTCCATATCCCAATACTTGATCTGGCTATCTTCCCCCACAGCCAAAAAATTATTTTTCGTTATGTCAAAATGCACAACCCCTTCAGATTTCTTACCAAACCCAGAATAAATTCTCTTTTTTGCTCCTTCTTTAATTATCCCTTCATTTTCGCTCCATTGAACTAGAAAAGTGTCTCCCTCTTTATTTGTTCCACAAGAGAACATTCTGAAAATGACAATAACACTATGATGAAATGACAAGACATTTCAGCTATGATGAAATAAATCATGCACTGTCCTAAGTAATAGCAGAACAAGAAATAATATTTTGTTAAATTCTCAATTTGTATAGGTCCATCTTTGAAATGTTTCGTACCGGTTACCATCCGGACTGAAAAGCAATGTAGTACACCAGTTGCCAGGAGCATCACAGCCAGATCTAGGACCCCCATTGTCGTACATCCAGGTCTTTATCTTCCCATCAGTAGAAGTTGAATATATGTACTGAAAATCAAAAGTACACAGTTAACAGCACGTGCTGATGAAGAAATGTAGATGACAAGGTAGCAGGGCAGTGGAGTCGAGCATTCAAAATGTTTAAGACCCCTTAACCATTAAATGTAAGCACTTAAAACTTGTTCGTAAAGAAAAAGGTAAAAAAGAATGCTATATTAATAATTCCAATACAGTTGCTTCTAAATTCTCAAAATGAAGTAAACAGGAAAAAACAAAAATAGTGATCAAAAACACAAATTCTTTATCATTTTCCAAAACACACCTGAACATCCTTGTTACGATAAGGACACACTGAATAGACCGGTGCTTCATGACCACCAAAGTTATATAAGTTTCGTCCTGCTATATCCCATACCTGTTTTACCTCATTTAGTCAATTGGGAAATTTTGTAATGTAAATCGAGTCTTGTGATGAGAACTCCAAATCTACCTTTATTAGCTTGTCATCTCCACATGTGATAACACACAGTTCGTTGTTTCGATAATCAAAAGCCAAGTCATTCACACCACCATCATGGGCGTCAACCTGCAACCAAAAAGAGATGCAAGTCGAGCAGCAGTTACAAAATTAGCCATCTTGGTCAATCTGAAAAACTACCGTGATAACATGTACCTCCAAATACCGGCATAGATCACTAAGTCCAGAAAAAGCATACAAGTGAATCAAATTTTTAGTAAATGCAACTCCTGCAGCAAGAAAAACAATGAGATATACACACAAGATGTTGAGGAATACTTTCAATATCAGAACTGTACATACCAAAAAAGTTCCCATCTGGACTCCATGTAACACGGCTCACAGATATAGATGTGTCTTCATTGGCAAGTGTGCTCTGCATAAAAACGTAAACCATAAGATAATTTTCCACTTCAAATCCCTACACATCATACTCTAACTATCTTGCAAGACCCAGAAGTGCTTCCCTGACACAGCATTGTATTAACACTGAAATAAATAGCCAAATCTTAACAAGTAACTAAAAAAGACCTGAAGTTCTGATGAACGTGCTGCCGTATTCCATATTCTGAATGGCTGCGAAGCCACCCTCTGCCGAGTTCCAAGTTCCCAAAGACTAATTTCACCATTGCTAGCACCAACTGCTCAGCAAGCAAGAAAGTCAATAGAAGATGATGGGGACTGCCCAGGGGAGAGTCTACCTAATTAAAAGGACTGTAGTAACAAAATTACAGAAAATTTAAGAATGAAAACCATCACACCTAGGAGCAATGCATGGTGATAAGGATGAAAATCCATGCTTGTGACTGTAGATCCTTGACGCATGCTATAAGCCACATTTCTCGGTAGGTTCTCCACCAACCAGGAAGTTTGAAGCAGTCTAGAAATTTGAAAGGTACCCTATTAAGTAAAGCAGGACAAGAATACCAACATTAGTACTAATTGAAAAATGAACACTATTATCATACTTTGGATGAATAAAGATAAGAAAGGTAACAGAAAATATTCTAAACTGGCAGATTTCAGAATATTGTCTACATTACCTCCAAGTTCGATCGAACATGTTGCAGTTCTTTCGCCATCCGGTCAATAGCAGTAAAACCAGTACTAGAAGGATCAACCCCACCAGAAGTTTCCAGAGCTGTTCTTGGCTGCTTTAGGCTTGGAACTGCTAAATCAAAAAATAGAATCTTACGTACACTACGACATTGCAAATGTAATTTCATCACTCAAGAAGAAAAAAAGGAAAAAGTCTTTAAAAGACTGAAAGAAAAACAATTTGATAACAATGCCACTCAATTGAAGTTATTACCTTCTCCAGGGGCCTGATACGGCTATACACAGTAAAAGATTAATCAACACATTTGTCAGTCAACATTTAGAAATTTATATCCTTACAGTATGTATGGGAAAAATAAATAAAAAGTATCAACGCTTCAAATATGTATAGTAACATACAACAATAGCTCCTTCCATTGAGGGAAAAGGAGCAGGAAATTCAATTGCAGGAAATGGCTGATTGACATTTGCTAGAGCAATAGGACCAGTTCGAGGTGGTGGACAGTAATGATCTATGAACAGAGTTTTTATTTCTGGATTCGGAACCGGGTCCTTGCATTGCTGGTGCTGCCAGTTAAGACTACATAGAAGTATCAAATGGCTTAGTATGGTAACCTCAACCGATGTCAACTTATAATAAGAAAATGTTTAAGCAATTCCACTAGACCTTCCTAATCTTAGCAGGACTACGTACTTGTGATACAAAAGAATAAAGGGCAAAGCCTTTACTTTTAAATTTTCTAATATCATATCATTCACTGAAGAAAATGAAAGAGGAAAAAATAGAATCTAACATATATCAAACTAGAAACATTGTGTGAATAAACTAAAGCAATCAGATAAGGTACAATGGATAAATAAGGAAAAGATAAGACTTTGATCTGAAACTGAAGCACAAGCAGGGATTTGAGGCAAAATTCTCAGTTGAAGAAAATTAGGAAAGAGTCATCAGCAGTGAACTGCTCATTAATTATCATCAGAGCAGAAAATGTACAAAAGAGACCTATACATGAAATCCAATGAGATGAGAAAAAGAAAAAAAAAACTCATCTTCATTCATCCGAAAGAATATCAACCTTACCTCTGATTAATGAGAGTCCGCAGTCTGGCTGACCTCACAGAAGGAAAATAAAGCTTATCCTTCAATAGAGGGTTTGCTTTTATGAGCTTTTTGAGCTCTACCACCATTCTATGACGAGCTGATCTGGTGTCGCCATACTGAGTGAGATGTGCATTTTCCCTGGAAATTCCCAATAAGAGATTAATTACATATATTTTACATGTATGGGGGTTCTAAGGTTTTGTTGAAAATCAGGCAATGCCTCGAATCAGGATTTTACCTTGGTACCTAATTCAGTTTTGTTCCTGACCAATTACAACATTTCCCTAAATGTATTGAATGAATGTTCCAATTTGGAGCATACACAATCAAACATCTACTATAAAATATGCTCCAATTTGTTTCAACTTTTCCTCATCATTCAACTAGATCATAGAAGGAAACCATGTATCAAAGCAAATCATTCTACCAGATCAGTAACTTTTAACATGCAAAGAATTACCGAAAGTTTCGGAGGGTTAAAAGCTGTGTGATCTCCTTGTAAAGTTCTTGATTATAAGGAGCAAACTTCTGGAGATCATTGACTAAGATGTCAATGGCCCCAACCTTCTCGTTCCTATAATCCATCAAACAAAAAAGACACAAATATAAGAGATTACACTCTTCACCAAAAAAAAAAAAGATAAAATAGCTCTAACTACAGTAGACTTATTACCGATCGAGGGCTTCCAGATATTTCTGCTTTGATATTTCAAACATTATTTTCAGTGAAAATCGATTGTCATTGAGTTTCGTAAATCCTGATAAATACTTTTCAACTTCTTCCCATTCTCCAGTCCAAATCTTCTCCTCAAAGTACTTCATGTTGAAAAAGAACCCTGATTCTTGCTCAAGTCTACAATATAAAAGATCCCAAGTTTGTAACAAATGGTGATTAAGTTCAAAGCCAATCAATTTGATCAGAACAATTTTGAGAATAATAAAGAAACCAATTTTTTTTTTCTGATACGAATAAAGAAACCAAATGTTGAAGTAAGATTTAATTAAAAAAATCAACTGCACACATATTAACTATATATCAAGAATTTGTTTAGCAAGAAATAAGAACCGTCTCTTTGTATTTTCATTAAATTCAAATTAAAACAGAACTCTGGTGTTGGTCACCCTTATTAATCCAACTTAGATGAACTTTTCATTCATTGTTGTTTGTCACGTACTCGTAGAGCTTCATTTTATGTTATTTTTTTCCTTTTGGTCTCTTTTATTGCAACATGAACGATTACCAATTGAAACAGAGAGAGGAAGATAGAACATAATTGCCTATATTAAAAAAAAAAAAAAACAAAATGCTTGATATTTTACGAAAGTAACCCTCTATTGGAGGCTTTCGGTATCCGGCCTCTCTAGAAAAAAGAAAAATATTAATCTTGGGACATAAATGAACTCCGCTCATTGTTCTCTTAATTTTGTACTAAAATTTGATGTGTGTCATACTTCAATATCGAAACTCTAACTTGTCCACATTTAATACGTAAAATTAAATGTGTGTCCAGAATTTTTTTTTGTTAGATATTGTACACGTCACATTTTTATGAAAAATTTAACCTTTTTCGGAATTAGACATCAATTTGAACAATTTTGAGTTTCGATACCAAATTAAGATACATGTCAAAGCTTTCGCGCCAAAATCAATTTTTTTTTTCACCATCTAAACCAGTGATCTATATATGAACCTCAAACAATCACAAAAGATCCCTTTAGAGCAGAGTTCACCATTTCTATTAGCTGAAGATACCTCACTGGTTAGAAAAAAGTCCAAACAATCACCACCCAAAAACAAGACACAGACCACTTTCATTACAAAAAACTAGTTCAAAAGAGACGCCTTTTATCTTCTTGACCATGCAAGGACATAGATCACTAGAAGTTCAAATCTCATTATCATCATAAAACACCAAAAAAAAAAAAAAAAACACCAAAACCACCTTTCAGACATGCATATATATGAGATCGATCCATCATAAAATCTCAAATGATCATATGTATGATGATGAAAACAGATAGAACAGGGTAGCTAAACTCACTTATGCATGGCCCCTCTGTACTTCTCCTCGTCAAGGAATTGGAGGACCAGTAACACCAATTCCCTGCACAAATTTGACATCCTTCAGCTACCAATTCTCGATTTCAGATCCCAAAAATCTCCTCTCTGATCTTAATCTCCTGCACAACAAAAAAAAAAACAAAAAAAAAGAAGAAGAAGCTTTACATTAACAAAAGAAACAAAAATCACAGTAGACACACAAACAAACTCAGAACCAGAGCTCAGAGAAACCTTAGGAACCCCGAATGGTGGATGATTCTGAGGATTATGTTCCTCAGGCTTCGAGGACTTCTAAGGTTTTGCAGAGCATCAGAGCACAGAAAGCGAGAGAGAGAGAGAGAGAGAGGAGACACTGAAATGTATCACTAGCCCGGGGTCTCATTTCGCTTTTATAGCGACACATCCTGATAAGTCCAGCTGCTTAGTTGATAAGTGCACGTACTTATAAATAAGCCGAGGTAGTTATAAGCTCGACATATTACTACGGATTTCAAACCCATATCAAATCTAGCGAACCTTAGAAACACAGGTCCAGTGAAGTAACCGCATCTTTCCTTTTGTGCTGTCGCTATCCGCATTGATTCATTTCCGGGAAATCAGTAAAGAGAAAAATCTATCCAAAATCCAGTGTTTTAGGGAATATATTAAACAGTATTCAACAACCACCTTTTTTTTTTTTTGTAATTCAGGTCAAGGAGTAGGGATTTGAACTCGAGGTGTAACACTTCTGCTCGTAACGACTGGAGGAACAAAGTCCAACAACAATAACGAGTTCAAATGAACTACTTATGTCGCTAATGTTTTGAGATGTGTTAGTGTGTTGCTGATTCCGGACTTGTGGTCAAATTGATAAAATAATTTTACTTGACGTGCCTTTCAAATCAGAATCTATACTCAATTACAAAACTTGTGATCGTAAATTGGAAATTTTTTAGAATTACTATTTCTATTGTTCAAGTATGATGAGTAACTAACACTGTCTTAACAACACACAAGTCTAGTAGACATGCAAAATCATCGATTCATTAAAGTCATTCAATTGGAAGAAACTAATTGCACCTCGATTTGCAAGCTAACTCATACTCACTTAACATTTGACATATATCAGTTTTTTTTGTTTTTGTTTTTGTTTTGACTTGACCATAATTGAACGAACAGCAACCCAATGTCTGATATTGGATACGCTAAGTTTTTCGGTCCCTAAACTTAGAAAATATAAGGTAAATTGTTTTTTACGTTTACACTAGCCATTCTCCACACATGTTCTGCATATGCAAATATTTTTTATTTTATTTTTTCAGAAGTAAAAAAGAAAACTGTCATTACAGATAAAATCTTTTGGAGTAAAAAGTGAGTTTTGGGTTTTTTTTTAATAAAAGTATATTTTATAAATGTCATAATTATCCTTGTGATTTAATTAAGTCTCAAAGTTTTTGAATCTTCTAAAGTCATTTCTTTCAAAATTTTTGATTTTAGCTAACAAACCATCTTCTTTTAATAATGGTATAGATAAGAAGTAATTGAGATCGAACCTCGAACGGTCTAACCTAACTTAATCCTAACAAAACTTTTCACATTCCCTTTGCGAAGGAAACTAATTTTCAACTACTCATCTAAATTCACAATTTTTTTTAATATTGTTATTAAAAAAGAATCTCCAAAAATTTGTAAAACCATGTCCAATTGGGCATCAAATTCTGGAAGAAATATAAACATAAGGAATAATATCTAACTTTCTTACCAACTATATTTCTTTCCTATCCCGTGGTCGTTGGAAAATTTTCCATATATTCCACATTTTGAACAATTAATACTTGCATATTTTTTGCCTAATAAAGAGATACAGCAGGCATGTTTTAGCGAAGTGAGGTAATGACCGTAATGTGAAGTTAAATCTATAAATATTATTTTTTACCACTTTACACAACTATAGATTTTGATGATCAAATTATCATATTATCAGATACTGTACAGTTTAAGTTTGTGACTTGGTGTTGAGTTTGGTTTGTTTTTAGCTCGACTTGTAACTGAAGCAAGCCAAATTTTAACTCTTTTTTTTTTTTTTTTGGAGAATAAGCCAAATTTTAACTCTAGTGTGCTCAGTTCATAAATCAGTAGAGAATTCGATCTAAGCTTGACCTTGACTTGACTGGTAAAAAATTAGTTTGTTTGCTCGAGGTAGTTTAATATAGAGTTAAATACTATTTACTCCCTATACTTATAGGGTTTCATCGTTTCAGTCCCTGACCTTCGAATTTCACCTAAAAACTCCTCAAACTCTCAATTTCCTCCCAATCAGTCCCTGCCGTCAAGCTCCGTCCAAATTGTCCGTTAAATTGCTGACGTGACATTTTTTACACACTGAAATGTCTATTATACCCTTACCTTATATTTTTTAAAATTTATTTATTTTCTTTTTTCTCTCTCACATTATTTTCCCCCATTTCTACCTCTTTCTACCTCTTCTTCCAGCTCTCTCTCTCTCCAAGATCCAAGATCCAAAATAGACAAATAGTCTGCGCCAACTAACCAAAACGACCAACCTCCCACCTCCCTCATCTTCTTCCTCACCATCGACTCATCATCATCACATGAACCAATCTCTCTCACCACCTTAACCCGAAGAGAGAGAGAGAGATGCAGACTCGGTTCTCAGCCCTGACCCGAACCCTAAACTCCATGACCCGATCCTTCTCCTCCTCCACGCCGTCAACCACCTTCTCCTCCCAATTGCCGCCTCCGTGCTCAACTCGCCGCCGATCTCCCACTCACGGAATTCGTCGAAGGCGAAGGTCCGTACTCCGTGGAGGTTGACACAAAGAAGAAGCCGCTGCCGAAGCCAAAATGGATGGAGTCGATCCCAGCCGGCGAGAAGTACATGCAGATTAAGAAGAAGCTCAGGGAATTGAAGCTCCACACAGTCTGCGAGGAGGCCAAGTGTCCCAATCTCGGCGAGTGCTGGTCCGGCGAAGGTTTACGGTGGCGAAACCGCCACTGCCACCACCACTATCATGATTCTTGGCAACAAGTGTACGCGCGGTTGCAGGTGAGGAGTTCGACGAAATGTGTAAGAGAGGAGGCTTTCGTGTTTTGTGGTTGAAATGTTGATTGGAAATGTGTGCAGGTTTTGTAATGTGAAGACTTCTAGGACTCCGCCACTGCTGGATCCCAATGAGCCGGTGAATGTGGAGGAGGCGATTGCATCGTGGGGGTTGGATTATGTGGTGAATACTTGAGTGGACCGAGATGATATGTCTGATCAAAGGAGTGGACATTTTGCTAAAACTATGATCAAGTTGAAGAAGTTCAAACCCAATATGCTCATCGAGGCTTTAAATATGTTTTCACTTTCGAGTAGCTGATAGATAGGGGTGTGGGATAACTGTGAGCTAATCTTTCACGGTCATGGGGGCATTGGTAGCGGCGGCCATGACACCTGGATCAGGTCTTTGAAGGGATGGACCAACCCTCTGAGAGAAAGAGAGAGAGAGAGCAGGATCTAGTAGTACAGAAGAGAGGAGAGGAGAGAGGAGGCCTATTCTTTGGAAGATCACTGATCCGACGAACAACGAAGAGGTCAAAAGGAAAAAACAAAAAAAAGGTGAAAGAGAAAAAAGAAAATAAATAAATTTTAAAAAATATAAGGTAAGGGTATAATAGACATTTCAGCATGTAAAAAAATGCCACGTCAGCAATTTAACTGACTATTTGGACGGAGCTTGACGGCAGGGACTGATTGGAAGGAAATTGAGAGTTTTAGGAGTTTTTAGGTGAAATTCGAAGGTCAGGGACTGAAACGACCAAACCCTATAACTATAGTGTACATACATGTACATTTGCAAGCATAATTAGCTATAATGGGCCATGCTCATTGTACCGCCAAAGGTACTAATTCCAACCAAAGGAATGACATGCAGACACGCCGCCAGACGGGCTACAACCTCAGCATCGGACCACCTCCAGATCGCCACCGACGCGCCGCCACGCGCCGCGCCAAGATGGCATCAGAAGCTTCTGAAGCTGGGAACTGAAGCATATCAGTCCCACATCGAAAACAAAGACAAGATCAGTCCCTTCCTCACCTATAAAAGGTTCTCTCCTCTCTCCTCATTAATTACGCATTCAATACTTACCTACTGTTACTTTGTCAACATAAATACATTGACTAACTTAGGCATCGGAGAGTTGAAGACCGCCCAGCGCGGTCTCCCTCTGACGCCCATTGTATTTTACTTGACAGGTAACGGGAACAACAACACTAACACAAGTATCGATCCGCCCACCGGATCAGCGTTAACTAAGGTCCAGCCACCGCTAGACTTTTAGACATTAACATATAGGGAGTAACTAGTAATTAATCTTTCAATATAATTTATAAGATATTGTTCTAACATCTTCACTAACAAGATAATGTTTTTATTTTTATACAAAATCAATAAAATGAAGAATTGTAAAATTTATTCAAGAATGAGAAGAAAAATTGCTAATAAAAAAAGTTCTTAAGTACTCGAATCAATGAGACATGTACAAGAAAACAGAAGTATTGAAATCTCGTCAACTTTGATATAAAAACCTGTATCTTAATCAAGGTTTTAAATATCTGCGATATTTCCGATATCTCATTTTTTCAACGGACCGATATATCTAGAGGGGTAAATATCTGATCTTTTACCGTTTCTGCGAAATTTCTCCGACATCGTCAAATATCATATATTAGATATTTACGATATATCCCAGATAAAGTGAAGAAATATCTGTAAAATTTGAGGTAAAAAAAAAAAAAAAAACTCAGTAATTCTCTAAATGAAAACCTGTGTGAAGAGAGATCTCCTAAAAACAAATCTAAGTGAGGAGAAATCCCCTCAAGGTGAATCTAGATGAGCAGAAAATCCTCTCAAGGCGAATCTTGGTGAGGAAATAAAATGCCCTAAAAATCCCCTCAAGGCGAATTTAGGTGAGGAGAAATACTTTCAAGGCGATTTTGGGTAAGAAATAATTCTCTAAAACTCTAAATGCAAATCTGTGTGAGGAGAGATTTGGTACTGTGTAGTATGTGATTATGTCTGTAACTCTGTAGTTGAATAATAGAAAGAAGATAAAGTCATAAAGGTCAATTATTCAAATGAGGCCAAATGACATTTAAGAAGGAAGTCAAGGAACCATATATGGATGACATGATGAGAAGAGAGTGCAGAGTACAGAGTATTAAATTTGGTTATGATGCTTATGGATATAATCAATATGGAGAAGTATATGATCAGTCATCCAGTTGGATTCATCATTATTATCCCCTTATAGGGGAAACACTCGGCAACTCTAAAGAGATCTATAACTACCATGTTCATCACTACAATTCGCACTATATGGGTCATATGTTTTAGTCTGATTTTTGCATATATAGTAAGCAAACAAATTGGTTTTGTGATCACTTCACTCTCGTAAATCAAACATGGCCAGACTTAACATTAGGGGCGGGCAGAAACCGAACCGGACGTCAAAAACCGGCCGAACCGGGCCGGAAATCCAGTTTGGGGACCGAACCGGATGAAACAGTGCTACAAAAAAAAAAAAACCGGACCGGACCGGTCTGAAACGGTTCGGAACCGGGTTTGTAAGTAGAACCGGCCGGTAATAACCGAACCGGACCGGATATATATTATTTATTTAAATTAATATTATTTTAATTATTTTAGTATTATGTTGAAAACCCTAGCAGATTGCAAACTCCCATCAGCCTCTCATTTTCAGTTTTTCACTCTTGCAGTCTTTGGCTCTTTGCTAGCCTCCTCAGTCCTCCCGAGTGACGACGAAGACGACGAAGACGAAGACGACGCTGACGACGAAGACGCTGACGACTGACGACGCTCATCCTCAGTCCTCCCGGGAGCTCATCTCTGTCGAATCACGACGAAGACGACGCCGACGACGATGACTACGCCGACGACGCTGAAGATTGACGACGTCGAAGAGTGACTTTGCTAGCCTCCTCCCGACCTCATCTCTCTCGAATCACGACGAAGACGACTGAAGCTGACTTCGCCGACGACGCTGACGACTGACGACGCCGAAGACTGACTTTGCTAGCCTCTTCCCGACCTCATCTCTCTCGACTCACGACGAGGATTGACGCTGACGACTGAAGCTGATGCAACCGAACAACTGAAGACTGACGCCGACGACTGACGCCGACTGAGCATGGAATCGGTACTTGGGTTAATCTGTTCAGCTTGTTTCTGTTTCAATTTCGATTTGTTACTTGGGTTAATTTGTTCAGCTTGTTTCGATTTGTTCAGCTTGTTTGGATTTGATGGATCATACTTGGGTTAATTTCGACTTGTTTGGATTTGATGGATCATACTTGGGTTAATTTCGATTTGTTTCTTGGGTTTATACTTAATTTGTTCAGCTTGTTTCGATTTGATGGATCATACTTGGGTTAATCTGATGGAATTTGGATTTTGGATTTTGGATTTTATTTTGGGTTATTCTGATGGATCATACTTGGGTTTCGATTTTGGGTTAATCCGATGGATCATACTTGGGTTTCGATTTAGTGATGGATCATACTTGTTTCGTTGTTCTTAGTAGCTGGATTTTGGATTCATCAGTTTCTTACTTACTGTTTGAGAATTGTGGTTCGATTGGGAATGTTTTGATTTACAAGTGTGAAATCATTATTGAGATGCTCTGTTGTTTACTTTATATTTGTATCTTATTTCTGTTTGTATCTGATTCTTTACTGATGCTAATGATTGTTTGAGACTATGATGGTTGTGGTTTGGTGCTAAATTATAATGCTAATTCTGTTTTTTATTTTACTGTCAGGGAAGTGGAGCATCTCAAACTCACAATGCGACACCAACAGGGTCAAGCACCGGAACAACACCAACTGCTATAAGTGAAGCTGCTGCACCGCCTATGCTTCCTCCCCCACCACCTTCTGCAGCTGCTGCTCCAATTAGTGAAGCTGACTATGTGAAGAGGAAGAACCAGTCTGCAGCATGGGATCATTTTGAGAAGATGAAGAATCCGGATGGTACTCCGATGGCGAAACCAAGAGCTAAGTGCAAGTATTGCCCCACCACGTATGCTTGCGACTCAAGATCAAATGGGACGACATCCATGAGGACTCATATGCTCTACCAATGCAAGAAGTGTCCGGCATACGAACCAGCTAAGAAGCAAAAATTTCTTTCCTTTGATTGTGCTGATAGTGGTGGTAAGTTAGTTGCTAGGGGTTGGGACCCAGATGAATGTAGAAGGGCTTTAGCTAAAATGATTGTGAGGGATGAGCTGCCGTTTAGTCATGTAGAGGGGCAGGGTTTTATTGAGTTTATGAAAATTGCATCACCAAGGTTTGATCCTCCCTCTCGGAGGACAATTGGTAGAGATATCAGGGATATCTACCAATTTGAGAAGGAAAAGATTCGAGAGTTTTTAGCTAGGAACAATCTGAGGGTTTCTCTTACCACCGATACCTGGACCTCGGTCCAGAATATCAATTACCTTGTCTTGACAGCTCATTTCATAGATGAGACTTGGGTACTCCATAAGAGAATAATAAACTTCACTGTTATTCCGAATCACAAGGGTAAGACAATAGGGAAATTGGTGGAGTCATGCTGCATTAATTGGGGTATTGAGAGAGTTTTCAGCATTGTAGTTGACAATGCATCGAGTAATCAGGTTGCAATAGAGTATATGAAGGAGAAGATTGGGAATTGGAAGCAGTTAGTGTTAGGTGGGAGTTTTCTACATGTTAGGTGTTGCTGCCATGTTTTGAATCTTATTGTGAGGGATGGGATGGAGGAGCTTGATTCCTCCATCGATGCAATTAGGAACGCTGTGAAGTTTATTAGGAGTTCACCTGCAAGGCTAGAGAAATTTAGGAAGTGTGCATCTAGAGAGAAGGTTGATCATAAGGGGGGTATTGTGCCTTTAGATGTGTGCACAAGGTGGAACTCCACCTATTTCATGTTAGACATAGCTGTGAAGTATAGGCAGGCCTTCGTGAGGTTGGAAGATGAGGACCAGCAGTATGAAAACTACTTTCAGGAAAGGGTTGGGGGAGGAAAAAGGGTCGGGCCGCCTAAGAAAGAGGATTGGGAGAAGGCTGCTAGGTTGGTGAAATTTCTCAAGATTTTTTATAATGCAACTTTGGCATTTAGCGGCACTAAAGTGGTAACTGCAAACCAGCCTGTTGTGTGGATGTGTACCATCATTGAAGAATTGGAAAAATGCAGCCAAAGTGTCGATCCTTTGATGGTTAACATTGGGGCATCAATGAAGAAAAAATTCGACAAGTATTGGTTGAAGTTGGAGGACTTGAACCCTATTTTGCTGCTTGCTGTGGTATTAGATCCAAGATACAAGATATTGTATCTTGAGTTCTTTTTCCCTCTGTTGCAGCAAGACATGTCCTTGGTCTCGGAGATGATAGATGATGTTAAGGGTCAATTGATGCAGCTTTATCATGAGTATGTTAATTCTGACCCTGTGGCTGCAGAAGCGTCATTTGAAGCTACACAGCCACCTACTCAATCAATTTCTAATGCCGGAGAGGAGGATAGTCATGCTGCATCAATGAACAAGTTCTTGAGGCTTAGGAAGCAAAAAGATGTGGTTGAGATAAGGAATGAAGTCGACAAGTACTTGCTTGAAGCTGCTGAAGACCCTGCCAATACAAAATTTCATATTTTAGATTGGTGGAAAGAGAATTCTCCTAGGTTTCCAGTTTTGTCTAAAATTGCAAAGGATGTCTTTGCTGTTCCAGCTTCAACGGTGGCTTCGGAGGCTGCTTTTAGCCTAGGAAAAAGGGTTGTTGACCCATTTAGAGCTTCCTTGACTCCGACAATGGTTGAAGGGCTGGTTTGTCTCAATGATTGGTTAAGAGGTGGTGCTTTTAATGAGTACAAAGAGCCGACGAAGACAGAGTTGGAGCTTTATGGTGAGCTTGAGAAGCTTGAATCAGGTATTTTAACATTTTTTTACTTCACACTAATTGTTAATTTGAATCAATTAATTGGTAAGTTGTTGGTTTATGATTATTGTTTTTGGTTTTTAACTTTTTATTAGACTCTGTTGTGACCCAAGTGTCTGACTCTGAGGGATGAAGTAGGTTGCAGCTGCTGGAAATCGGACTAATGGAACAACTTTTTGAAATAAATTCATTAAATTGTTGTGCTGCTGGAGCAAGTTCTCCGTGACCCAACTTTCTGTTTTTTTGTTCTTCCCTTCCGGTTTCATTCAAGTATGAACTGCTTTAACTTTGGTTTGTAATAACTAATAAACTTTTGTTTGGTACTTGGAACTTGATGTTGCAGCCAGTAAGTTCTTTAACTATAGTTTGTAATAACTTTAAATTTAATGTTTCGTACTTTGAAGTTTTTGTGCTGCTGGAACTTTGATTTATTGCTAGAACTTGGAAGTTGGAATTTTGATTTATGTTTGTGCTGCATGTTAGCTATTTGGTTTGTAAACAGATTGTTAGACTGTTGGAACTTTGATTTAGTTTTGGAAATTGCTTTTTGGTTATAAATGTTGAACAGCTGGAGCAGATTGTTGATATTTGAATAATTTGATAGTTGATCTGCAGGTTTAACATTAACTTAATGTTATTACTTATTTTTGTAGTTGAGAACTTGAGATGTTGATGTCATGAACAGGTTACTTGTAATGTTCATTACTTGATTTAGTGAACAGATTATGAGTGGTTTATACTTTATTTTGTTGATATTTTGATAGTAATGGTTAGTCATTTTAGGACGGTTAAATTTGTCGACTTTGGTCTAAAATATGTCAAAAAGAAAAGAAAGTCGAACATAACCGAAACCGATCCGCACCGCACCGCAAAACGGTGTAACCGAAGTAAGCGGTGTAGGTTTTTAAAATGCGGTTGCGGTTTTAAATATAGCACAACCGAATGAAGCGGTTTGGTTGCGGTTTTAGCCTAACACCGAACCGCCCCGAACCGCGCCCACCCCTACTTAACATGCATGCCGCCCATTTCCTCCTGGCCATTAGGTCAATACTATTCAGCAATGTCGTTTTCTAACTATTTAGTAGAAAATCCTTGTATAGAAGGAGGTGCAAGTCCACATACAACAAATATGCAATCTCAGCCGTCCATATATAGCGTCAGTTATTTATAACTCAAAACCGTCCAATCTCAGCGGTACGTGAAGATACATGCTATGTACCGAAACCTTTTACTTACCCATCTAATTGTTATACTTTCCATCTCCAAGCTTTTGAGTTGCAGTTCTATATATTCCTAGCTTCTTTCTTTCTTTCTTTGTTCCTACATAGTAAAGCTTTTGGTACTTTCATAACTATCGAGGGATTAGGAAATAGGCGAAATGCAAAGCAACAAGGAATAAGATGTTGGTGATAGTTGTTATATGCAATCTATATGAGCAAGTAATACCAAGAATTAATCCAAGTAGCACTCACATCTTCCTCATCAAGGTGGGTGTGCGTGCTTAACAGTTTTGAAGAGAAAACCACCTTCTTGTCTGTACTCAGGCATCCAAAACCCAACAAAATTTAAATATCATGTCTGGACAAGGACCTGGAATTGATTATACAGACTCAGAATTTACCAACTATATTAACATTAAACATAACCAATGATCCCTTCAAAAAAAAAAACACACACACAACTAATGTTATTCAGCACAAGCATTAACAGCTACTTTGACAATAAATTGTGAAATTTCAAACTCAGTCAATATATTAATGTAAAGTGAATGTGATAAAGGAATCTGAGCTCCACATTCAAAATTAATTGGTAATTGATGGAGTTGACCCCACCGGCGGATCTAGGTAGAGGGTTGGGCTGGCTTAAGCCCGTCCGAGATTTTTGGGTTAAAAAAAAAAAATTAGATGTATGCTTATAGTCCATAGTGAAGCCTAACCAAGTACTCCCGAGTCCCGACCACGATCGTCTCTCTGCTGCGTTCCTTTCGTTGCTTCGCAGCTTCACTCCTTCAGTCCTTCTCAGTTTCTCACAGTCAGTCAGTGTCACCTTCTCTTCTTCTCTCAGAGATCGAAGTCAGTTTCTCTTCTACTCTTCTTCTTCAATTTGGGCAATCAATCAATTGAATGTAAGTAGGATTCAATTTTGTTCTATTTATTCAATTCAATTTGGAGCAATTTTTAGGGTTAAGAATTGATGTCAATTTCAATTTTGTGGGTTTTGCTTTAGGCATTTAGTAGTGGATTGAAGATTTTTTTTTATGTGCTTTGCTGTGGAAGTGCGGAACACTGGAACTTTCTTACGAAAGGAAGAAAGTGGTATGGCTTCTTCCTTCCAATTCAGTGTGAGGAATAACGGTTTAGAAGAAGGCTTATTTCTAATCCTAATAAAGTAAATGAGTGATAGTTGTTATTGTCATGGTGATATCACTGATATGCTACATCTATTTCGACTTTTCGAGGTTGTTGACTTGTCGTTGCAAGTCTTTAATATTCCTGTTAGTTTTGGTTGGAAGGAATGGATCTTTGTTGTTAATTTTGCAAATAGCTTACACTATGAATCTATGATGATCTCACGAGCGGAGAGCTATAGTTATCTAGATTTTACTTCTGTTTTTTTTTTTTTTGTCAGAGATGCAGAGAGCTATAGCTACCTTGATGATGCCGTCGAAGACTATTTGGAGAGCATTGTTTAAAGGCTGAAATCAACTTGGTAATTGAGCAAAGCTACTGCTTTCAAGGTATTCTCTTTCTTTTTCTTTTTTCTTATTGCAGTGCATGTAATATTGTGGCTTTTATTTTGGTTTTTGAAAGTTAGTTTCTTAATTTATAGGTTAAGCCAAAATGTCAAATCATGAGCCAAAATTGAAGCAGTCAAAATTCATTACTACATGGTTTCAACCGTTGAGATTCTCAGTAATATTTTTTTTTTTCTTCTATTAAGAAACTCAAGCCCGCCCGAAGTTTCATTCATGGATCCGCCACTGGTTGACCCAAATCCTTATAAACTCATAAGCAAAGTCTGAATTGTTCCATTTGTGATTCATACTCTCAACAAAACAGACTTTTTAATCATCTTAAGAGACCCCAATTTCAAACTACACATATTTCATAACTATACTATTGAACAAAGAGTGGTGCTAGAGACACCAAAATATTATACCAAATTTCAATCCCAAATGATGTGGCATTGCCACCTCATTCATAGTTAATTCCAACATGTAATTATGTCGATTAATTTTCATTTATATAGTTTCCATTATATAAGAAATTACTTAATATTATATTAAATGAGAAAAATAATGTTTCTCTGCAATCCCAAAAATTGATCTTCAAATACCAGGGATATTCTCATATACCACTTGTCATCATCATCCTCATCTCACGCTGCACTAAAATTTGAAACTCAAGGGACGAAAAATCATCTAGGATTTGAATAAATAAAAGGTCTTGCATATGAAAATCCAAAATAAAGAAGATGATTATGAATATAGCAACCACAAGGCATAAATTGGCTTTGTAAATCATAATCACAAGGGATTATGATGAAAAAATGTGAGTTAGCTCTTAATAAAATATTAAGAAAGATACAAATCAATACAGAAGTTAATTTAACCAACTTGTTTTGAAATTTGAATCCACTGGATTGGTTCAAGAAATTAAAAGAGAGAACAACAAATTTACTTATTCTTCTTCTTCTTCTTCTTCTTTTTTTATTATTTATTATTTTATTTTTTACAATAGAACAAAGAATTTACTGGTTGTGGATAGATGGCTGCGACATATGGAAGATGAGTTTTGCATTTTTTAGGGTTTATCAAGAAATGAGTTTGCGCGCTTGTTGGATTGATTAACTTCACCGCATTTTCTTCTTCCGTTTTTTAATATCTTAGAGATAAATAAACTAATTTAAATACATATTCTAAATATATTAAAAAAACGACAACTTGAATATTTTGAGGTTCATTAGGGCTGATGTGGTCAATGCCATGTCATTTGGGATGGTTTTTTTGTATGAAATTTTGGGATCCAAAGCATTTTCCTTAAAGAAAATGATATTTCAGTAATCTAAAGCAAGCTAAAGCATTCATGTTGCGTAAGATGAGACATCATTTCTTCCATTTAGTATCACTGCATCCACAAACCTACAAATATCAAGCTGATCCTTCCCAAAATTAAGACAGGCAGTATGAACAGCCTTGAAATCCCTGAAATTCAAACTGTGGCAATCATAGACGTCAGAGGCATCAAAGCCCATTTCTTGGACCATTCTGTCCTCATCCTTCCTCCTATATATGATCAAAGTAGTTCTGCTGCACCAGCCTCTTTATCAATTCAATCCACCCCAGCCACGGGTGCACCACTTTCAAGCACCAGCATACAAACCCCTTAAGCGTTGGATCAAAACACTCAAAGCTAACAAGCTTCTCCTTGAAGCTCAGAATTGGTTGCGACGCGCACCTCCACCATTAAGTATTCCGGGATGAAACAAGTGAGCTACCCAGAGGCAGGGGGGGTTTGCAGCGAAGTCGTAACTCATATTCGAGCTCGCCACCGCACGAAGAATCAAACCGGCAGATTAGGTTGATTTTGAAGAGAAAGCGAAGAAAAATCCGTTCAGGAAATTCTTTGTCGAGGCGCGTAGGGTGCTTTCAACAAAGCCCAAACAACCACTTTCAATAGCATTTCACTAGTTTCTATATGCATTTGGCTTTATTTGTGACCATCTTACGGTGAGTTTGGCATGACCGTAATGATATTGTGCAAGGGCTGTCCACCTCGTTATGGATTTTGAGCAAGCTAATAAAGTGAGGAGAGTTTCTATTGGAACCTCTTAATCTACTCACATTTTATTATTCAATGACATATGTATTCTTATACAAAAAGACTATTACAGACAACAAATTAATAAGGAAAATATGTTTTCCCTCTGCAAAGCTTTGTAATAATGGAAACACATTTACAGTACTTTAATTATTCATTTCCATTTTAGTTCTCATTTCATATTTCTCATTTTTTTTGTTTATAAAAGCTTTTGAAGAAGAAAAAAATCAAGAGAAAATGCATTCAAAATTACTTGGCGAATTGTATAAAAATAAAACTATGATGCAAGAGAGAAAAAAATAAACAAAAGGTCTTTCTCTTGAAGATTGAAGATCATGAAACATGAGATAGAGAGCCCTCATGTAAACTAACAAAATAAGTTTGTGAAGCGGCATATAAGACAAAAATAAATAATAAAAGAACATAGCATGAACAAAATTTATTATTGCAATCTATCTAAAATCCAGCATGCAACCATAAACCATAAAAACTAAGCTTTGAAAATCCATAATTAAGCATGAAATAGTAGACTTGAAAAACCCCCGATAAATTTATGTTAATTAGTTACACTAATAATCTCAAAATTTTTTTTTAACAATATCAAGTTTCTTTTGTGGTAAACATATAATTATGAGAATATTAAAACTCATCTTTAATGCTCCAAAACATTTTTAATACTTCTGATGACAAAAATCGATATTTTATAATGATAAAGTTGATATGTTTAGTGTTAAAAATGTGTACTTTTAATTGAAGACAGGTGCTTTAATATCAGAACCATACTTTTTTGATGCAACAGAGGGATACCAATACTACATTAGGTCAAAAGTTCAAATGGTGATTTCCTAATTATCAAACCAAAGAAGAAGACTTTGCCAAAAAGAAAAAGAAAAAGAAAAAACCAAAGAAGAAGAGTAACGATACATTACTTTCAATAAAAACTGTTGTTACGCAGGTCTTGCGACGTGGGCCGGGCGGAACTCGGCCGGACGGGTGCTGTACAACGGCGTGGTGGAAGGGACAAGGTGGATTGGCCCGAACCAATGATGGGCCTGGTGCATTCCTTGGTGGACTCCCCTATTGGGCTGGGGTTCTACCCGAGTCCATTGCTATTTTGGGTTGGGGTTTTGGCTCTTGGCCCAAACCTATGTTTTTAGTTTTTGTCTAATTACAATGAGTTCCCTTGTATTAGGACCCTAACGAGTGTTTTGTTTTAGCTCGTCTATTTGCTATGTGTTTTCCATAGCTTATAGGCTCGCTGTTTATGTGAGCGATAAGTTCAAATATAGTTGGTATATCCTATGTACCACTGTGGCTCCTCCACGAAATCTTGTCTGACCATTGTTATGTGTCAGCGGCGGATGAGTACGTAATGACCTTCTTGGCATGTGATAACCATTATTTCGAAAATTAAGCACTTTTAATTTGAATTAGTGACTCTTTAGTGTAAAGGACCAACACTTTTTTTTTTTCTTTGGATATAGGACCAACACTTGTACTGCAACCATTGAAGCTTTTAATTAAGACCATCTTGCCTTTCGTGCAATGCATTGGTGCCTTTTATGCAAAGCATATTAAAAACTCACTTTTTCTATGTGCAAAAGAAAAAAGTTGAATGGAGAATCTGGTGCTTTTAGCCAAAAATATGAACACTTTTAATGCATAATATTGCAAATCTATCATGCCAAAAAATTGATAATGCTCGGATTGGGATGTGCATATGGAAACTAAATATTTAATCGAACTATGGTCCATAAATAACAAGTTACAAGATAAACAAGGAGCTCTCGATCAGCAATAATCTTTGCTCATTAGCCTATTTAAGTGTACTAATGGGGTGAACTTGCTGAGACAAAGAGGAAGAGTGAAAGAAGAGGCAAATAGCGGAAATGTCATCCATTGCATAACCCCTCCTCTTCTTCCTCCATGCTGCAGCTGCACATTCCACCAGTCGCTTGGCACACTTTTCCCTCTCTGCTGTTGAACCCACAATTTCCACTGCTTCTTCGTTCGAAATCACATCCCATACCTACAAACAACGAACTCGAATAAATAACAACTACTAAGATTGTAGAAGCACTTTTTAATGCTTTATAGAGAAGTATGTGACAGGTGCTTTCCTAGTTTCCCAGATAGTGTTTTCAAGTGAATTTCCCAGAAGTAGTTTTGACAAACTTGTAAGTTGTAACCAATGCGCTTTGGGCAATAGTGTTACTGAACAATGCCAAAGGGAACTCGATCACAATTCACTAGTAGCTAGCTGCCTTTTTCAAATTGCAAAGTATTATTAGTTCTGTTTTTGTTCATACCCCATCAGTTGCTAGCACAACAAATTGATCTCTGCTTGTTATGTTTCTGTGAGTAACTTCAGGCTCGGAAATAAGTCCAAAATCCTTGACGCAGTAGTCTCCGAATGCCCTAGACATTGCTAGTCCTGGTGATTCTTCATAAGGTAGCCACAACCTATGAACTCCTGTTTCATCATCTAAACTGAAAACTCTCCCATTTCTTTGAGTTATTCTCTCAGCCTCCTCTGCATATATACACAAAAGTACAAGAAACAAGTGTAAAAGTAAGTATCAATTTGCTATATTTCTCATTTCTTATAAAAGAGATAGACACTGACCAGGTAAATTGGGCTTGAAATCAACAGTAAGCTGAACTGCCGCCAAGCTTCCATCTTCTAAAGTTGTACCCAAAACAGCTCGAGAATCACCAACATTTGCTATGACAATAAGATCACCCTAAATCCAAGCAAAAGATCAGGTTATACTTTTATTGATGCATGCTAAATTGTCAACAGTGAAGAAAATAACAAGAGCAAATGAATTAGTACCTGTCTGACAATGGTGAGACCAGTGGTACCGCTGTAAAAGGAATTGATTTTGCGATCTTGCTCAAGCTCTTGATCAACAGCCGCACAAGTTTTTATATAGGAGTGCTTCCATATGTCAAACCTCTGATCATACTTTTTATCCGTTTCCAAGTCCAACTCTTTCAAGTCAGGATCTAGTGAAGTTTGAGCTAGTGTCTCTTGCCAGTTACACAACAACGAGGTCGGCATTGTGTCTCTGATCCTTTTCGCCACAAAATGTCCCCATTGTCCATGCCCATCAAAGATCCCACAAAACATCATATCTTGTTGGCACCCAAATTCCTAAGATCAACCAAAACAAATAGTTCAGTGGCGTTTAGTGAGCAAATTGTAATGTGTCAATAGCCACGTCCCACGAATGATTCAGGTGATCAGTGCTTAGTTAGTATGCTTACCTCCCACACAAAGCAGCAGTCCTGGTTGACTCCTTTGTTGCCTCTCTTGCTAAAAACTGAAGCCAAATTATTTGAGCCATCAATATTGACAGTTCCAGAAGTTCGGAGTATCAAGTCATTTTTCTTCGCCTCCTTTGCCATTGCCTCTGCAGCTTCTCTTACATTACATTTACATCCAGAACTATTCTTCCCCTTCTTCAATGCTAGTGATCTTGCAAGTCCACTGAACATGGATGATAAGTGCCCCATTATAACTAGTACTCAATTCCACGCCAACCCAATACCCAATTGACCAAGTTGTAGATTCAAAATCTGAACAACATTCAACATTAATTACTTTATAAGCATGTATAGATCTTAGAAAGAGGAAGAAGAAGGCCAGAAAATGCTTCAAATACATTTCATATTTGTAGCCTTGTAGTTTATTTCCATGTATATATTATATAACATTTTTCAGGCACTCATTTCACCTTGAATTGAGTGATGGATAGATAACACTGTGAGGACTAAAGGACATGATCTAGCTGACTCGGAAAGGTGAAAGAATCTCATGATAATTGCAGAGAATATTCATGCTTATATGGAATTCCAGCATTGGATCGATTCAGAATGTACTTTATAAATTTTTTAAAAAAAAACAAACCATATCCACAAGAGCTTGAATGCTACTTTTACTAATCAAATCTTTGGCTGCTAAACTGCTAAGATCCACTAATATAATGGGGAAAGAATTCGTCTTTTCACTTCTTCTTTTTTTTTTAATAAATTCCACCATATGCAGACTGTGAAGTGAAGAAAAAGCTCAGCTGACCCAATTGCTTTTCGGCTGAGAAAGCTAACAAAAAATACAAGAAAATAAGATAAACTGAGAACATACGTAGACTCATCTAAACTTAGAAAGCAAAAAGGAAAAAGAAAAAAGAAAAATCTCATTTTTGTCATTTTCACTCTTTCCTTAATAATTCTATGAAAAACTCAGATCAAGATTTTATCAAACAAAAACAAGTTTGGCTTGAACCTTCTTTTCCAGCTCAAATTCCTCACTTACCAAACAAACCCAGAAATGAAACACAAAGAACTCAATTTGAACTTCTCAACTACCCAAAGAACAAAACTTCTTTAATTTTCTCCTGTCCAAAATACAGAATAAAACAAAAAAAACCAAACAAAGTTGACGTTAAAAACCTTGATATTCCAGCCAAGTTGGGAGTCTTGGACCACAAAATCGGAGACTAAGCTAGAAACCTTCTGGAACCTGACGCAGTTGCCGGAAAACAGGTTTCAACGACCGGAACTTGGCGCAATTCCGACAAGCCCAGCTGAGACTTTGAGGAAATGAAGATAGAGATCGATCAGAATCCATAGCTGTACCCACCGTGAGCCGCTCTCTCCTTAACCTTGTGAATGATTGTGTTTTTGTTTGGTACTGAAATATAGATGATGATATTTACCGAAGGAGAAGAAAACAAAGCACACAAGGAGCTAGAAGATTTTATACAAATAATGCGCGATACAAACTCTTACGTCCTGTGAGTCTCTGCTAGTTTTGCTTTATGCGCTCCCAAAAATAGTTGAGCTTCTTTCCCCATTTATATATGCAAAGGAGAAGTGTTGTGATTTGTACTTCGGTTATGAAATATAAAGAAGTGAATAGTGTACACTGTTACTCTTTTGTTTTGTGTACTATTGATCTATAATTCAGGAACAGTGGAAAATCGTATAATCATTTAAATTGTACAAACTAGAACAATCGCGTGATGATAAGGTTAAATGAAAATAATGATAATCTGCCTGTTACACTATTTTTCTTTTTTTTTTATCTCAAATGCTTCTTTGGTAGGAATTATTTGTGAAAGAAGACATATAAAATAAGAAAAATATTGTGTTATACTAACATATCGATACATTAAATGTAGAGTAATTCTTTATCGTAGTAAATCAGCTCCTTATAGTCGCAGACTGACTTGAGATTAGGCTAAATTCATCTATCAGTGTATGGAGCTAGACTATCTCTATATTGAACTGATTTACTTGACATATGACTACATTAATGTACCGTGAATGAACCCATTAAAATGATTTCCATCATCATCGGTAGATAGAGGTCGAAACGATCTAAATCCTCCTTCATAATATGTACATGTATATACATGTGCATGTAATACATTGTTCTTTTTTGGTGTTTATAACTTTATATGCATGGTTCACATGTTATTTAGGTCTATGTGTTTTCCATATGATCATACAGACTGTTGAATGATTCTTTTCTGGGTCTATGTAATTATTATGTTCTAAAGGTTGACTTGAAGGCGGTCAACGATTTGTGGCCAGAATGAAATATCTACTCAAAAACAAAGGTGCAATGATACCATAATCTATACGAGCTAGTAGCCACAAAATTGGAAACAAGATGAAGAAGCAAAATGTTTAATCAGTTCCATAGCATTCAGCCACAGTTTTGCAGATTATAAAACTGAATTAGGGTTAATTAACTGTAGAATCCTTCAAACTTCAACTTCGGAGCATGTCACATTCCCTAAAATACTAACATGAAAAGTTGTATTGAAAATTAAATTTGTTGTCCACTTAATACATGCTCTACCGTACACGTGGCTTTGTAGTGACCATCTGCTAATTCCAAATTTCCAATACATTGAAAATGCTAGTCTAAACCATGCATCGGTCTTAATCATTTTACTTAATCTATTCTAAACCCCATACCATAGGCCCCGTACAAGTAATTCATATAAAAATGAACGAGTAGTTAGATGGTTATGGAACATGATTATTTTATTAGGTCAAGAAACGAGAAATCATTATATCTTATATAATTAAGCCAATTCTCAGGGAGAATGGTTAAATTTTTGAACTACCTATTTTACCCATGGTTCATGAAAAACTCTATAATTTATAATCTAACACATAAAAGATATAATGGTAATTTAAAATATTGGAAACAAAAAAAAAGAAAAAAAAAGAAGCAAAACCTAACGTGGGAGGTGAGAGGTGAGAGTGAGGGAGTGGGATAGCATTGTCCAAAGAGTGGGATTTATAACTGCAATAGTAAAAAAAAAAAAAGTAGAAATAAAATATTACTAACAAAAAAATATAAAAATTAATTTATGCATGCAATTTATGCATGCGAATTAATTAGGATAAAATAGGAAATAACATCTCTAATATAAACTGAGAAATTTCCCCAAATATAAGATTGGATGTTCGTACACATGATTTACAATTTTGTTTTTTAAGAAAATAAGCAAATTGACATGTGCGGAGCACATGTTAAGAGGCTAGTATTAAATTATTTTTCATTTAATGTATATAATTTCCGTAATTACAAATTTAGGGTGTAAATTGATAATTATTTACTAAGAGCAACTCTAACAACATATTTTAATTTTTCTTTATTTTAGGGAAAAATGAACATGTTTTGCTCAAACAGATTCCCTATAACTATCCTCATTTTAGGAATAGTGGGGAAAGAGAAAATTAAATTCTCTAAATTTACAGCAATCTCTAAAATTTTTCAATGAATAATTATGGAAATTTTAGAGATTACTGTACGTACTATTGGAGTTGGAGAAAAAAAAAGGTTAAAGCTTTGATTTTTGCTTGCCTATAATACAGAAATTATAATGAAGTTGTTAGAGTTGCTCTAAGTTTATATGGTGTTTTGACAATTAAACTCAACATTAATATTTTAGCGGGTGTCTTCTTATACATAATTAGTATATTGAAAATAACGGAGGACGACATGTCACCTAAATTCTTTAAATTTCTATGAATATCATTCGTAATAAACAACTAAAACAAGATAGTTCTTGAGATATTAAAGTTGTTTATCAAACTTAAAGAACTAAGAAGCTTATTATTAAATTTGAAATGATAATCTAGTTTAGAACCAGCATGAACAGGTCCAATTTGAACTCTATTATTAATGCATATTCTCTTAGTTAGAAATTTTGTGATAACTTAGCTCCCAACCAAACACAATCAAGTCATATTTACACTCAATTTATATGATGTTTGGTATTTTGAACTATTATAATAAAAGAGAAACTATTATAATCAACGATAAAATTTATAATTAAAATAATATTGACAACTTTCTACTCTAAATTTCTCTTTTCCAGTAGAATCATGCGTTATTCCTTTGTTTTCCCGATCTGGTAAAGGTCCAACTTGAGAGATTCTCATAGTCTTTTACTCCCATTTGGGTGTGCGCGGGTATGTAAAAACAAGCAGAAGTCTCCACAGAAGAAAGCTATTAAAATCAAGCAAGGCTGTAAAGCCTAGGAATGTGGTAATGGATAGCAATCATACGTTTGATTACCAAACGGGAAAAAGTTAACAAACAACACACAGCAATACCTTATCGCACGCCTCAACTCACCTAAACCCCCAAGTCTAAGCACCAGCAAATGAACTCTAATCCAAATCTAGCTATCATGTCCTTAAACAGTAAAAGATAAAGGGTCTATTACAATGATTCATTGAACTTATGCGCGTTATATACGTGTCAGAGATTAAATAAAGAAAGACTACTGATATCATAAAAGAGAAAAATGATATTATTACATAACATATTCGCTCCACCAATTACTTTTAAGAAACAATCACATTTAAAACACTTCATACTTCTATAAAAAAAAAACATTCGGAATATTTTTACTTTCATGTAATTTATATACGCGGCGATAATCTATTAGATGACAGAACAAATTTGTTGATCCGACCCCGCGATGAAAGTGTACGTTCAGAAAAAGCTAATATGATTTTGCCTTTGACCATGTGGTTATGTCGGTCCAAGATGATGATTTAGTCATTTAGTCCATGGTTTTTATGATATGACTCATACATATTGGATTCTCTAGTCTTGCCGACTAATCTCCACCACAGAAAATTCTGTGACCAAGGTTTTTTTACAGTACCAACTTCTGTGACTAGTGACCCAAGCTGAGTCAGTGGGTAGTCACCTAATCAGTAAAATCTTCTTTGCATTTCCCAAAAAGGGGTAAATCTTGTTTGCAATTTTTTTACCAAAAGTGTGAAAACAGTTAGTCCGTGTGATATTTTGGTGGCACTGGCACCTAGTCAGTAGAAATTTCGTTCTACCAAAAAGTGTGAAAACAGTTAATCCGGGAGATATTTTGTGCTATTATGGAACACGTAATGTACAGATATCAAGTACTCCGCACCGTTCCGACCGCATTGACATGAGGACGGCGAGTAAAGTAGGGAGGTGATTACATGGGTCAAGCACCGCGTGTATTTGGACCAATGGATGGATGCCACGTAGGACGCAGCAATGAGGTGCGGGTCGGTGCCCCAGATAAGGACAGTAGGAAACGTTAAGGGTTGGTGATGACTTGGGGTAGGGCATGCATGAATGGACCTGGGAAAAATCCAGGCCAACAACGTTATTGAATTTGCCAATTTGGTTTACTAAGAGGTCATCAATGAACTTTACCCCTTAATGAGAGTTTGGATTAGGCACTATGATGAGAATTTGGAGTTGTTTGATGGGTGAGGGTGTGAAGGGAAATTACAATGTAATTATTACATTGTTGAAGGAATATCGGAATATGATGATGAGTCATGATTGCATACACTCATTTCATTACGTGACTTAATATGTTTATGCATCACGATAGCAACAAAGAGAAGGTGTATACACAACACTATCTAAGTTTATCTATTCTCTCTAAATTTGGTAAGGCAGAAATATCACTTTGGTCATCGAACTATGGCTCGCTCGACACTTTGGTCATCCAACTTTTAAAAATTTCATTTTGGTCATCGAACTATATCATCACATATCACTTTGGTCATTCTGTCTGTTTTCTCTGTTAACTCCAAGGATATTTTAGAGATTTAAAGGTTTACTCGCCATTTTTATAACTTAATCCAACTTTTCCCGCCTAAACATAAAACTTTAACCAATTTTGCCAACTTTTCCCTCCTTTTATAATTCCTCAATTTATTAAATCAATATTTTTCTTCCTATTATATTCCCTCACTTTGAATCATTCTCTGACTCGATTATTTTTCTTTGTTGCATGCTTTGATTATTGATGATGAATGCATGAATAAAAGGAAGGAAAAGTTGGCAAAATTGGATGGAGTTTTATGCTTAGGCGGGGAAAATTAGATTAAGTTATAAAAATGGCGGGTAAAACATTTCATCTCCAAATACCCCTAGAGTTAACAGAGAAAACGGAGAAAACTGACGGAATGACCAAAGTGATATACGGTGATATAGTTCGATGACCAAAATGAAGTTTTTAAAAGTTGGATGACCAAAGTGTCGAGCGAGCCATAGTTTGATGACCAAAGTGATATTTCTCCCATTTGGTAATTTTGTATGCGTTTTGACATTTTGGGAATGGAAAGTGGGTTGATAAGGGTAGATAGTGGGTTGATGAGATTACAACATTATGGGGATTGTTGCTTTTAAAGAGATGTATGTCAAGTCAGTCAACAATGCCACAAAGCAAGTGCAGCTCCTTTTGGTTCCCATGGTTCTTTTAAGTCATCAATGAAGTCTGATTAGAATATTACAATCTTCAAGAGCATGATTCTTCTGGTTACTAAGTCACAAAGTAACTCTGGCAACACTATAGTAAATTCATATGAATTTCACTCACTAGTCACTACAATACCTTTGAATCTCCACAAAAGCCTTCTCAAACTAGAACTGTGTTAAGCTGTTGGGTTCTTCAGATGATTGGCTTGAAATTGTCTTAGCAATTGCAGAGACTGATAATAGAGCTTGAGGTCAATGCCATCAACATTCCTACCCACACGTGCTTGCAAGACTGCCTGAGAAATAACAAGCAGACTAGAGCTTATACCATTTCATTTGTTGTAACTTGTAACTGGATTTTTGTATACCGCTTACCTCATTATTGGGTTCAATATGCAGTTCGCCGATGAACTGGTACATGGATCCAACCCGAATGTTAAGCTCTCTGAGGAGTTTGGTGTCGATCTTTAAGCTGTCATTTCCATCAACTACTGTGGCAATAGCTGTCTCAACAGAATACCCTTGTAACCTGCCAAAGAGACAAAGGATGTTAAGATTCCTAATGATATTGCAGAATCCTACTCAGAAATGAAACTATAATTTAACGCTGCAACCAACCAGCAACCATTGTTTGAATCAGTTGACCTATTTCCAATTATTAGTGACATGTTTCTAATTATTAAGCTCAATTTAAGTCTAAGATGTGTATCATTTATTACAATTAGCATTAAGAAATGAAAAACGCCTGCATGCATGGGCACATGGAGACATAGAAGATCATATTTTGTTGGTAGTTTGGTACCAACCAAGATATTCCCCAGGTCAGCAAAAGAATCTTTTAACTGTAGCTTATGACATGAACTACTGTTCTTTAAACTTCTTTAGAGTACAGTACGCCCAGATAACTCACTAGACGGAGTTGATAGGGGATTGCATTACATAGTCACAGGCACACAGCTGGACCCTAATACATAAACTCATATACATTTAGTTAGCTGCTTTTATTTTTCTCTTGTTTCCTGCACCACTGAAATCGTCATTCTATATGTATCAGTGGCTCCAGGAGACTTTGAATCTCTTAAAGAACAAGATGTACAAGTCTCGAGTCTCGACATTTAGTCAGGACCTGCAAAGTCGAAGTTTTCTTCATTGACACCTTTACTAAAAAACTTCTAGCGAAACTACTACCTCATCATGCAACCACCATAACCAAATCTATATAATGTTGCTCCAAACCTCTGTCAGTGCTACGGTTACAATCACTAGTGTGCAACCATTACCACTAAAGCTGCTGCCTCCATATCATCTACTCATTCAACCATACACCAAAGATATCATCATACATTGCCATCAACTCAAGATACCACATTTACCCCGAGAATATGGTATTGGCTAGTATCTCATTAATCTAATTCATCAAGTCCCCCCCTTATCTGCCAACACTCTACTGTCATGACTAGTATCTCACAAATCACTAAACAACTATCATTATCTGATTGTTACCAGTGCCTAAATAGGCAAAACCAATCACATCTCCAATGCTTCAATTTTAACTCGACTTCATCTCTCTTCTGCCCCATCATCTCCACGAGCTCTGTCACCATTAAGGATGCATCAAATGCTCCTAAGATGAACACAGCCAGCCATAATATGAACTCTTTTACCCAATCTGCCACTAAAAATACAATTTGGAGAATGACCTTCCAAGTTTAATCCTAGGAAAATGTCATAATTGAAGGTCCTAATACCAGGGAGGTTATTTATCGCTGATGATTGAAAAGAAACTAAAAGAAAAACACTATGAACATTTATCTAAATTGAAAAGACCACTTAACATTGGAAGAACGGAAGTCTTACTTTCCGGTTACTCTTAGTGAAGCCCCTTGCTTAAAGTATGGTGAAAATGGATGTAGGTCTTGCAATAAAACCAATGCCCCAGATTCCATTGGAGACGATGCCATCAAGTACACTCGCTAACCTTTATTCCAAATCTTTCCTGTAATTCAAGAAGTGCCTGCAGTTGATTGCCAAAAAGTACTAGCATCAATGTAATGGTGAGGCAGTCCAAAATGAAAACAAAGATAGAATGTATAGCGAAAGATATGTCCTATGAAATCGAGGTCACACACCGGGATGGAGGTGTATTGCAATTAAAGTGGTAGTTGCTCACAAAGTTGATGAAGTTATTTTGGGCAGATCAGTTGCCGATGAACAAGTAAACTCAAGGCATTGTTTTCAAACCCAGTAAGGATCAGCCACTTGAACTATAACCTAGACCTTTAACAACAAGAACCAACAAAAAAACCAAAATGGGGTTGTTGCTAATTCATATATTTCATTACTTACAAAACACATTAAACACAGATCAGAAAGCTTATGTCTACGCCTTACATACCCACAACTTAGAGTTCAACAAAACTAAGAATCAATGTCCCAAAGTGTCAACAAGTTAAAGGTGCATTTAGCTCTTAATCTTACCATTCTGATATATAAAAGAGCTCACATTTTTCTCCTTGAATGCATTCACCCAGTTCAAATTAACATAAGATACAGTAATAGAATGATTGAAATGAGCAAGTTGACCATACCAAAACACCAAAATTCACAGGGCAGTAAAAAGATTGAAACTTTAACCAGAGCAACTGGTATATACCTTAATTTCTCCGAGTTTGATTTGAAAGGTGGAAGCTGGGTACGCTGGCAGGGTGGCTTCCAGGTTGGTTCGATGTGACTGCAGCTTCGGAGCTTGTCAGTGGCGACAGGGGTGGAATTGGCGTCAAGCGACGCTGGTGTTGCTTCGTCGGTGTTCTACTTCTAGGCTTGTTCTTTGTGGTTAGGCTTAGGTGATTGGGCCATGGTCAGGCCTTTCGGTCTAATTGGGTTGGGTCTTTTTATTTCCAAATTGTTTTTTGTTTAGTTTCTAGTTTCACATGCTTAGAGCAAACTAGCAAATTAAACTGCGATGATGCGGGTTTGTTTTTTCTTTTTCTTTTTCAAGTTTCATATATTGATATTGGCGCTACTTAGAATATGATTTGTTTTGTTGTTAATAATAGATTAACAACAAATGAGATCCAACACAAAATAAACTTTTTACATGATTTGTAGAAATTTACAAGGGAAGTCCGTATGGTACCCGACGTTTGCCTCCTTATAACTTTTGGTACCTGAATTTCAAACAATATCAATACGGTACCTGAAGTTCTTTGCTCGACCGAAAATTGGTACCTAGAGCTAGGGGTCATCATGGGCGGGGCCTAGTCAAAGTCAACAAAATTTAGGGTCGGCCCGGGGCTTAAATATGCTAACCCTTACTCACCCGAAAGGCCCGAGCCACTAGGGCTGAAAGGGCCGGGTCGGGTCGGCCTTCCGAATAGGGCCAAATAGGGTCGAAATGGGCCTAAAAGGGCCTTAATTTGTTTAACAAAAAGAAATATTTTATTTTTATTTTTTATCTCAAAATGTGGCTCAATGGTTAATTATATAGGTAATACAAGACTCATTGTTTTTTGTTGATCATATTTAATATAAATATGTATATTGGAATTAACTTATAAATAACATTTATAAATATTAGTTAAGATGGTTATATTCAATTAACTATCTCTCTAAATCTCCCAAAATTAATTTTTGTTTAACAAAGGAAACAAAAATTAAAGAAAATAAAGCTTAGGAAATCAATTACAAAAAAGAGATAAGTTGTATGTTATAGACTAAAGAGAAACATATTCAAAAAATAGAAAATTATTAGGGCTTAATTGGGAGGGCTTAAAGGGCCGGGCCGGGCTTGGCCCTAACGGGCTCAAACTGGCCGGGCCGTAGGGTAGGGTCGGGCTTCATTTGCATGACCCTTACCCTACCCTATTTGAGAAAGGGTAGAGCTTCGGCCCTATGGGCCGAGTGGGCTTAGGGCTAAATGATGAGGCCTACCTAGAGCTGTTAGCTCTGTTACAGTGTCTTTCAGCTGTCAATTTTTGAAGGATATATACGTCCTTCCAAGCTTTTTTTTATTTTTTTTACGTCTCTCTCATTGGTACTCCTCAAGTGGTTCATCCTCTTCTTGTGCACCTTCCTCACTTCTTCATCACCCGACGATCAAACCCGTTCCTCCTTCTCCTATACCGCCACCACCACCGCCCAGTACCAAGTCTTCTACGTCAAGAACACAATGCCTATTCACAACGAAAACCCCAAGTCATCGTCGACTTCTGCAAATGAAACTATGGAATTACACAAGCTCCGAATCGAGTCCTCCGTTTCTTTCCGACTCAAACTCACTCTCAATCGGACTTTCTTTCTCTGAAAAATTCAAGAAAAGTAATTTGAGTGTGGTTTGGGATTGAGAATTTGAGGCTTTCCAGTCCATCCTATCTCCTTTTTTCATCTTCTTTTCCACCCCCAATCCAATCATCACGGCCCGAGAGACTAATTTTTTCTGGGTTTTTCTTCACATGAGAATCAGGAAGATATGGGTTTTTGATTGAATACATATGTGATATGTGGGTATTTTTATGTATATTAATTACAAGAAGTGATTCTTGAATTGATGGATTCAATGTCCAAATAGAAGCTTGAAGACTGGTCTGATAGTGTGATAGTTGATTTGGGCTTACGATTAAGTAACTAGAATCTGATGAGTGAATTTGTTGGGTGTTATTCTAAGATTTGGTTCCTCTCTCTTTCGAGCACTTTTGGGATGTTTCTTTCGGCTTCTCAAGACAAGTCTGGGACTTTGGATGTCATTGAGGAAAAGATTGATTCGACTAGGATTTTGATGCTTGCCTGGTTCATGGGACTTGCCCGGTTTGCCAGCCTATTAGTGTGGTGGTGTGTTTTGATTTATGGATTTTGATTAATTTCAATTTTGGGTTTTTTTTTGTTTAAGGTTGCCAAAAGGTGGTACAAGAGCAATAGCTAACGAGAGCAAGGATTATGACTATCTTCTTTCAGGTTCTCTATGTAGGAATTGCATTACAAAAGCCGTTATCTTACCAAAATTCATGGGGTTATTAGATTCTTCATTTGACCTAAATGGCTAAATTTGAAGTGAAATCCTTTAAATTTTTGTCTACTTGAAGCAATGTGTTTTACTTGTGCAGAAGAACCCGTCATCAAAATCCCGAAACCCAAACTAATTACTCTTCGGATCTGGATCCGGATCCTCTCCTAACCCAACAATCTACATAAGCTTTGAATAAGGTGATGACACATGGCTTTTATGAGATCCAATGGTTTACAACAAACTCACAGGATTTTTCTCTCTTATTTTGAACTTTTATTTTGTCTTTTCCCAACCTTGTTTCTTCTGTCTGTACTTTATCTTCTCACTTCCGTTCTTTCTCTCTCTCTTTCTTTCTGTTCTTCTATCCTAATTACCAAACCCAAAATCTCATACTTCTATCACCACCCCTGTGCGCTCTTCTTAAGTAGAGGACCTGGGTCTATGTATGAATCTGAGTATTACATACCATATCAACGAAATCAATTACCACAATATCAAAATAGAATCTCAAAATGAGCACAATCACCATTGCTTCTTCCCTAAAACTCTATGAAAATTTATGAAAATCAAGAGCTCCCATCAAACCCATCGAAACCCACTTAAGAGTATTGTTAAGGGTGCTGATTGCTAAGTGAATTGTATTTCTTCTGGGTTTGATAACATGGTATTAGAGTCTCCACGGCTCACGCTAATACATGATCATCGATCCGTCGGCACTACTTCTTCGATTGGTTTTGGTCGATTTCCAGTTCAAGATTTGAGCTCCTTCATTTGTTTGATTAATTTTACTTGATTATATCATCTTTATCTGGGCTTGTTCTTCATCGGTTCATCCCTTAAATTTTGGGATATGCATTGTGGATTGAGCTTTTTCTGGGTCAATCACTAATGATTTTCAATAAAGAGGAATCAGAGAGTGATCACTACGAAGGAGAGAGAAAGACAAAAGAAAGATGGGCAATGAAAATTAAAACAAAGCATGAGTTAGTTGTAGGCCATTGGATTCGATACTGACACGTGTCTTAATCTTCTTCAAAGCTTAGGTAGGTTAGATAAAATAGAAGATTAGGAGAGGATCCTCTCTCCCTTATTCTTCATGCATGCTTTTGCTATGTCCTATAATTCTACCCAGATTGGCACTTAAAACTCTCTCAACTGAGAAATTGGGTTTATAATATCAATCAAGACAAATACAATAGGCCTGCACAAAGCCACAATGACTAAAGTTTTATCAAAATTGCATCTTGGATCTTTGATCTGGAAAGAGAGAGAAAGAAGAACAGTGAGGGGGAGAGAGAGAACAAAAAAAAAAAGAGGGTAAATTGGTTATTTTAAGTTCAAAATTGCCACCTTGCAATCTCCGTAATGGAGGTAACGGCCATATGTACCAATCTTCAATCGGGCAAAGAACCTCAAGTACTGTATTGATATTTTTTTAAGTTCAAGTACCAAAAGTTATAAGGAGGCAAATGTCGGGTACCGTACGGACAATTTTCTCAATTTACAAATACAAAACAGAATTGTTATCCCTTAAAAAAATAAATAAATAAAGGATATAGCAGAACTATAATTTCAATCAGAAGTCGGAGCAAAATGGTCATTTCCTATCCCAAGTGAACATTGTTCTCCCTCAAAAACAAAAAAAAAATTGAAAGGATATGGCATAATTGTAAATTCAGTTGGAAGCAGGGGGTAAAACCATCATTTCTTATTCCGAGTAAACAGTTGTGAATAATAAACTCAACTTTAGTTATATGTATAATGTATAATTATCAATCTCATGTGTGGAATCTTCTCCCATCTTTGTTGTGTATGCCAAATTTTGATGATTAAGATTAATTAATTATTGGATTTGAAAACTTTGCGGGGTAGCGATTAGGGCCGATCAATGCGTTTAGTTATATGTATAATGTATAATTATCAATCTCATGTGTGGAATTTTCTCCCATCTTTGTTTTGTATGCCAAATTTTGATGACTAAGATTAATTAATTATTGGATTTGAAACTTTGCGGGGTAGCGATTAGGACCGGTCAGTGCTAGTGAGGCGTACATGTTCCATCAATTCACATTTCGTAATTACCAAGACAAGTTCAATGTCTTTTGAAGCAAGTTTTTGAGGATCCCGAACGAAACCTTAACTTGTTTGAGAGCCTAAGAGCAACTCCAACAGGTTCCCCATATTTTGATTTTTCTCTACTTTAGGGAAAAATGAGCATCTTTTGCTCTAACAGATTCCCTATAACTATCCCTATTTTAGGGAAAGTGAGGAAAGAGAAAACCAAACTCCCTATATTTACAGCAATCTATAAAATTTTAAGGAATGATATGGAGATTTTAGAGATTGCTGTAAAATAGAGAATCTGTTGGAGTTGGAGAAGAAAAAGATGCTAAAGCTTTGACTTTTGTTTTCCTATAACAAAACACCCTTTAGTTGACGTCATGGTTGCTTCCTCCACTTGGCCCACAAAACCTTACCTAACTCCACTTCAAACTAAATCAAACATACTCAATCTTGTGAGCCTTGAAAATTATATTCAATTTTCGAAAGAAATTTTTGCCAATAAGAATTTGACATTGCGATTGAAGTTAAAGGAATCGATTTCGGATATCACTGTGCAGTCGAGATATAAGAAATGACTGAATATTTTTTTCCCAATATTCCAATTCTGCAAACCAAACGAGACATAAGAGTATTAATGATACTTTTCTTTTAACTTTACATTGGTTTAATAGATATTTCGGCCTCCTTTGTGTGTTAATTGAAAAATAATTTAAAGCGTAACTAACATGTTCTACTTTCCTTTTTCCTATCTTAGGAGTCCTACTATGAATCTAAAATGGAACTCCATGAGAGGTTGGATTTACATCTATACCAGAAGTCCACAGTTGCACAACACATTTGCATTCTCAACTCGAATAGCGATACACCCATTTGTATAAATGGACAGCACGAAGATGCGGTTATATATATGTGACCAATTAACTCTACATTTGAAGCATGAACATTTGTAAAAGGGTTAACTCAAAGGCAAAACAAGACTTGGGGATCACCTCAATTGCCTCAACCGCCTGAGTTATTAGTGATTGCTATGCTAACTGCTAGTGTTTATGATGTGGAAGGGGGGCCAAATAGAGCTGCCCAAGTGCCCATAACACTATACTCCTCTCTAGGTAGAGATGACAGCTCAAGCCTTCGAGTATTAACTATTGGGCGGTATGACGGGCATTTCACATATATTCATAGCCATGCCTACATTCATCAACCACTTTCTATTAATTGATAGTTGACCCGAGAGTCGATTAAACAGTCGTCCTCCTTTTCAATTATCATGTCCATTTTCCTTATTGTGAATCCACCCTAGACATGAAAATTGGTTGTTGGTTGGACTTGTCACTGATGTAGCCGTCCCAAGCGGCCAAGCGATGGGATTGGGGTCATGTTGGTATTAGTTTTGGTATTAAATGCTCCCACCAATCTCAACCAGAGCCCATTAATTGCTGGATAACAATGGGAGCAGATCATGCTCAGCACCGCCTCTCTTTTCTTCTTCATATTGGTTTGTTTCAGGTTCAAAGCTCTCTAGCAAGTAATGGAAAACAAGCACCAAATAAATTAGTGTTTTTTTTCTTCTTCCAAAACACAAAAAAGATTCAAACGTGAGGAGGCACATTTTGCATGGGATTGGTATAATATTGCTTCTCCTAACCTCTCTCAGTCAATTTCACGCAACCCCCATTTCTTCACTCACATCTTTCATTCCATACCTTCCTTCTTAAACACAATCACAACCCAGAAAAATTCAGAGAATTTTGAGTAGTAATGACGGAGAAGAGAAACCCAGTAGCAGAAAATGCTATGACGGAGATTGAGAGCAGCAAGCCCTCTGGAAATGGGATTGTGGCTGGTGGACTTAGTCCTCTGAGTGAGACTCTATGGAGGGAGAAGGCCAGTGTGGAAATAGTAGGGGATGTGTCGGCGAGGCTGACGTGGAAGGATCTGACGGTGATGGTGACTCTGAGCAACGGTGAGACTCAGACGGTTTTGGAGGGTTTAACTGGTTATGCAGAGCCTGGAGGCTTCACAGCTTTGATGGGCCCTTCTGGTTCAGGCAAATCAACCTTGCTTGATGCTCTCTCTAGCCGTTTGGCTTCCAATGCCTTCCTTTCTGGCTCTGTTTTACTCAATGGCCGCAAAAGAAAGCTCTCTTTCGGCACTGCTGTGAGTCCATCTCTGTTTCTCCTCTGTTTTTGCTCTGTTTTTGATTCATGTGTGTCGTTTATGTGTTGTGGTGGAAATTGGTTTAGGCATATGTGACCCAAGATGACAATTTGATTGGGACTCTGACTGTAAGAGAGACGATATCGTACTCGGCTAGATTGAGGCTGCCGGATAAGATGGGGAGGTCGGAGAAGCAAGCACTGGTGGAGAGGACAATCATAGAAATGGGTCTGCAGGATTGCGCCGATACAGTTATTGGGAATTGGCATTTGCGTGGGATCAGTGGGGGAGAAAAGAGAAGGGTCAGCATTGCTGTGGAGATCTTGATGAGGCCTAGATTGCTCTTTCTTGATGAGCCAACCAGTGGACTAGATAGGTATATATTATATCATGTACTCTTGCTTTTTAATTAGTGGATAAAGTAATACTATTAGTATCTAGTACTTTGTCAATATGCTGTTCTTCAAAAATTTTATACTTAAATTGTTTTGTCTATATGCTGTTCTTCGTAATTTATATGCTCAAAATATTTTGTAACTAGTATGCTCAGATTGTGAGTATGACTTCCATCTCTGCAAAAAGCTATGTGATTTTTTTTTTTGTTATCATAAATTTAGAATTGGTTTCCAGTATATACTGCATTGTTCTGTTATAGGGTGAGTCTGCTAATGACCATTTGGGCTTTAATTCATCGCAGTGCTTCAGCATTTTTTGTAACACAGACACTACGTGCTCTATCACGAGATGGAAGGACTGTGATAGCTTCAATTCACCAGCCAAGCAGTGAAGTCTTTGAACTATTTGATCAACTGTACTTGCTTTCTGGTGGCAAAACAGTTTACTTTGGTCAGGCCTCTGAGGCATATGAGGTGAGTATCTTGATCAGTCTTTACGATCCATCACTAATTAATTTGGTTCATGAAATTATGATTAATTGTGAGGAGCTCTTAGTTACATATTCATTGCAACATGTTTGCAGTTCTTTTCACAAGCTGGTTTTCCCTGCCCTGCTTTGAGGAATCCATCTGATCATTTTCTTAGATGTGTAAACTCTGACTTTGATAAAGTAAAGGCCACACTGAAAGGGTCCATGAAACTCAGGGTACGTACATATAGAACTTTTTCCTTCTCATCTTTCTGTCATACGTAATTTTCACTTTTGATAAAACTCGATACTGGTATCTTATCTACTACCAGTTTGAGGCAAGCGATGATCCTCTGGAGAAGATTTCCACCTCTGAAGCTATAAGAGTCCTTGTTGATTCCTATCGTAGTTCACAATACTCTTATGCAGCTACAGAAAAAGTTGCAGAGATATCCAAAGTTGTAAGTGTTTTATGTTAATAAAGTGGGATTTGTGTACTGATACTTGTTAGTTACTACAAAGATTTGACGATTTTGTCATATGCTGCAGAAAGGGACTGTTTTGGACTCTGGAGGAAGTCAGGCTAGTTTCCTAATGCAGACCTTAACATTGACAAGGCGTTCATTTGTCAACATGTCAAGGGACTTTGGCTATTACTGGCTCAGGCTTGTCATTTACATTGTTGTTGTCGTTTGTATCGGAACCATCTATCTGAATATTGGAACTGGTTACGCTTCGATTCTGGTATGCTATTTGCTGAGTAATTAAAATCATATCTACATGTGGAATCTCAAATTCATTCAGGTTTGTCATTTTTGTGACTGCAGGCAAGGGGTTCATGTGCATCTTTTGTTTTTGGTTTTGTCACTTTCATGTCAATTGGCGGGTTTCCTTCATTTGTAGAGGATATGAAGGTATGTCTCTTTATTTCAGACCTAATGTCTACTTTGATGTCATGGTAGTATACATCGTTTCTGATCACCACGTTAATTTTACCAGGTTTTCCAAAGAGAGAGGTTGAATGGTCACTATGGTGTCACTGCCTTTGTCCTCAGCAACACATTCTCTGCAATGCCATTCCTGATACTTATTACCTTTCTGGCCGGAACTATCTGTTACTTCATGGTCGGTCTCCATCCAGGCTTCGAGCATTACCTCTTCTTTGTGTTGTGCCTCTATGCATGTGTCACTGTAGTTGAGAGCTTGATGATGGCGATAGCCAGCGTTATTCCTAACTTCCTCATGGGTATCATCATAGGGGCCGGAATTCAGGTCAATATCAGAAAAGAATTATCATTTTGGAGTATATTTGCTTCAAGCGTCGAACCATATTGATGAATGTTTGTGGTTTTCTTCATATTTCAGGGCATATTCATGCTAGTCTCCGGCTACTTCAGGCTACCAAATGACATCCCTAAGCCAGTCTGGCGTTACCCGATGTCATACATCAGCTTCCACTTCTGGGCTCTACAGGTAAAACAGCTGTCTTCTGTTGAATATCACTTGCTGATAAATGTGTCTCAAAGAATTGGAACTAAAACATGCTTGTTTGAATCTCAGGGTCAATATCAGAATGACTTGGCCGGCTTAATGTTTGACAACGAGACACCGGATCAAATTAAGATACCAGGTGACTACATCCTAGTAAATGTGTTCCAGATTAACGTCAGCAGATCAAAATGGATAGACCTTGGTGTTATATTCAGCATGATTGTTGCCTACCGGATCATCTTTTTCATCATGATCAAGTACAGTGAGGATGTCTCACCTTGGATTCGAGGTTATATGGCGAGGAGAAGACTGCAACAGAAACATGCCATCCAAAACACAAATATTGCTCCTGATGGTCTCACACAGTCCCCTTCTTTGAGGACCTATGCAACTGGTAAAAGGTTGACGAGGTAGACAAGATCTTCTGGATACAATTCCACAAAGTTGAAACACTTGCAATATAAACAATGTAGCAAATGCTACAAGATAGAATTATGTACACATTTTAACACTGTTCTGTTATGTAATTTAGTATCCGTATGCTTGATTTCTAAATATGATGATGGATTTGCCAAAATTGTGATGGATGCATTAGGGACTAAGATTGCTTTCTCAATTGCAGAAAATAAGCAATTCAGAAAATATTTACCGAGGAAAGAAACATAAAGACACTTCAATAAAAATTATAAAAATTATAAAAAGAAGAAGAAGAAGAAGAAAAGACGTGCATTTACATTTTACAACTAGAAATTAGTTCTTTACAATATATACATGAATGCCAACAAGGCGTGAATTTGGTCACTTTCTTTAATTTCTGTAAGTATTGTTCTGTTCTGTCATTGTTGTGTGGAACTATATACAATTGTAAGTAAAACAGATGGTGCCACTATTAATCATACCAAATTTTTGCTGCCTTCTCATGAAATATAACACTTACATAAATACTTGAGGAGATGTATAAAATTCACTTTCATTAAACACTGGTCTCAAATCTTCTTGGTTCATAAACTCTAAAGGAAAGGAAACAAGATGTCCCCTTATATGTTTCAGTCTTTCCATTGGATCGGTTTCTTTAATCTCTCCATTCTCCCAGGATTCTAGCTTCTTAGGAGCTATTCCCAGATCGATTGTAGTGTGACCGAGCTTCTCTTTCCAAAAAGCGATGGATTCTCTGAGAGCAGCTCTGTAGTTGACGGAGATAATAGAACTTTTAGAGTGCATAGAGCAAAGAAACGAGAGTAGAGAACTTTGGTAGTATAGTATTGTACCTTGAGTTTATAGAATCATTCGGAATACAAGAAAATACATCTTGGTAGATAATTAAATTTTCCTGCAGAATATTGGAGATACTTTAATTAGGTAAGGGAGCATAGAAGAAAAGCAGAAAGCAAAATACGAAAAACATGAACTGGTTATAGATCTTGCAAGTTTCACCTTTGCAGTCGCTAGCCACAGATCTTTGTATGTTGAGTCTGACACAGGATCGCTGATTTGATTTATCTGAATGATTAAAAATAAAAGAGTGTTTACCTTCAAATGAGGAAGACATGCATGAATAACAACTGAAAAAATGTAGGTTGCAAAAACTTGAGTAACCATAGAATATCTAGGATTTATCAAAGGTTACCAACCTCTCCTGCATGAAGACCCAGGTGTTCAGACCACAGGGAGCACCTAAGACTATAAGAAAACTTTCCGGCCTTCCAAGGCTGTCCGGCCATGGACGATTCAAGAAACTCTTTATCTTCTATAACTACACCAATCTAAAACAAATATAAGAAAATATATAATCAATTGAAACATTTTTGCAGGTTGTCCATTCATAAAAATCAATCTATCTCCTCAAAAAAAAAAAAAAATCAATCTATGTGAAACGATCTCAAGTACACCGCACCATAGTGTTTCTTCTCCACAACATTTGTGATTACTTGTGAGGTCACAAATAAAGAACTAAGAAATACATTAAACATGCTGAAAGCCAACTTGAAGAAAAACACAACCCATACCTCAGAGTCTCTTGATCCGAGTAAACTTCTGTCATTAATATTTGATGATCCAATCAAAGCAACACGGTCATCTACAATCATCACTTTACTGTGTACATACACCTGCATAACAATTAGGATCCATGGTAAACCAAGTTAAAGTTCATGGCTCATATTGGAGTTTGTTTCATATTACCAAGATATGCAGAATGCGAAAAAGTACCTGACTTGTGGATAGAGGGCCATCTTCAAACAGTTTACCATATGTTCTCAGACCATAGAAAGAAATGTAGTCATGTGTCTTAGGACCAGGCAAAACTTTAAGTTTATGGAGTATTGAATACTTCTCCCAGCAAATGGTTCGATACTGCCAATGCATAATGGCTCTAACAGTTGCTGCACCATAATCATCCACGCCACCCTATTACGTGGAGCCCCATAAGCACATGAAAAGGAAATACTGTTAGAAAAATATTCAGAGAAAAATTGCATGCCTCTGAATAAAGAAAACAGACAAATAATGGCTACCTGAAAGCCAGGCAAGAGGGGCATGACAACAATAACCCTAAAACACTTTTGTTCTTTGTGTGCTAGAACAATACGCCTGTACAATACTTCCAGGATACGGTTCTGTATAATCTCATCCCCTGAAAGACCTGATATGAAAAATTGATTCTGGAAGCAACCAGCGATCAAGATAGCAAGATGATCAGATCAGAACTCGAAATCAGTACTCTGAACAGAACCTAGTCATATTTAAATCACGAGTATTTGTTTGATAATCATGGATGCTACTCCTATGGTCCTACGGGAAATTCTATATCTCAAACTCATGATTATTTGACAATTTATCTTCGGACCACATCACTATCCCCTAGCCCCATCCTCGTCTTAAAACTGTAGCCTTAACTATGTATGCCCAAATTTCCTAAACATGCATGATGATTACAAATTCCAGGCCAACTCAACTGTCCAGATTTTCCCACATTCTAAAACTGACCCCTCTACTCTTTTTATTTATCCCTTAATTTTTTTAATAATTTAGCAAGTAATCATACAACATTGTTCTTTTATAAATGTATGCAGTCACCTATTTTTCTTAGAAAGTTTTCAGCTTCTAGACAAAATGTACGACCAGCCATAAGCAGAAACTTTAAGAGAAGGGAGTTGACTCATACAATGAATTAAAGAACGATCCATTCATCAAGAAAGTGGTCTAACCTCAATATACACGAAGTGTTCTGCTTTCTCGATGAGAGAGCAATAAGCATTATGTATGCTTTCTTCAGTTTGGCTAGTTCCAGCAGACCACTGGCTCACACTTCGAATTACCTACGCATCACACTTTAATTAGATGGACCAGAAAACAAAATGTACATAAAGCTAGTTTGATATTAAAGGTTTCTTGTGGATAATAAAGTAACAGAAAAACAGGAAGCCAGGTGAAGAAATTTGAAGGTTTGAATAACACCACTCTAGCGTAAGATATCATTACAGACCTAAACAGCAACTTAACAAATCCGGATATGTTAGAACCCAAATTCAATGTATTAAGAGGCATTATTAACCTGAAATTTGCATGCAGTACGAGGACCTGTTTGTCCACAGTCATCAGCAGCAACAGCATGATCACTTTCCTCTGAACTTTCTGACCATTCATTTGAAGCTGTCAAGCCAGATTGGGCCATTGAGTGTATATTGGTTCCACTTTCAAGATCCATAGAATAAAGATCATCCATCAAACCATTCATCTGCGTATCTGGGTCTAAAGCTTTGACTTTGGGCTTCCTGGAAGATAATGAAACACTACCAGATATCCCATTTGGCTGGTCAACAGGATAATGATGCATCTGCTGGGCACTTAACTTTTGATCTACACCAGGAGGTTCCAAACCGTCAGCTTCTTGAGGCAAAAGCAACGGGATATTTTGCAAAGGTGTTAGAGAGGAAAAGGAGTTCACTCTCTGGATCCCATTCTGGGTCTCTTCCACTTTCCTTTTCTCAATGTCTATCTCTCTACTTCTTCCCATGTAATGAGGGATGACCATGTGATGTTGAGGCATAAGTAGTGGAAGTGCTTGTTCATTTGGAGCTTTGTTTCTCTACCAAATGATTTATTAAGTTAACAAACTTACGATATTAACGAAAATATATGACCATGAGAACATCAGTAGCAGAAAATTTACCTTAGCATGGTTCCACCGCTGAACAAAGTGCCTGGCAATGTCACGACAAGGAGGTCCCCAGAGAGCACAGTGGACATCATGCCATGGCATACGCGGAACTTTTTCACGCTCCAATTCGTCTTTCATTACATCTTCCCAAGAATTTGGTTCAGATTCTCTATCCCAACCAAAAAAAAAAAAAAAAAAAAATTATTGCTTTGAAATGGTCATAGAAAAAAAAAAAAAAAGGGATTCTCTATCCAAAAGTCGTCTGGATGAAATATTCTTTAATAAAACTCCAACAGATATAAATCCCCCTTGTTCTAGCCTTTTAGGAAGCTAAACTGGCAATTTCTACTGCAAATTAGAGAAGCATAAAGAAATACCTTGGGTTATAATAGTCCTTCCCTGGCCATACAGAAGGAGGGCAGTCACCCACTTTGTGTTCAACCGTGTCATAACGGCCAAAGCACAAATCTAATCCTCCAATGTAGCAAATCTGATAATCAACAATGACAAGTTTTTCATGGTGTGACCTGTACATTTTCATTAATAATCTGTGGGTCATCATTGAGGAAGTAATAACATAAAACTTGCATGCTAAATTCAAGCTTGACATCAGTTCAAACTACGAAGAGGAATAGGTCAAGAATCAAGATAGTGCATACCATAAGTAAATTCCTGTGGGAAAACGGTCGGGGTAGCGCATTACTCTCACATTCTCATGAATATTTGAAAGTCTTTTCTTACTATATAAGCTGTTGATCTTTAAAGCAAGAGAAACCTCCTTGTAGAGAAGAATGTAAATCTGCAGATCAACAGCATTGTCAAACTCACTGTGCTCATTCCCATGAAGAATAGATTTCATATCCAGAATGTGAAATAAAATTTGTGTTTTTACTTTTTACCTGAACCCCTTGCTTGGCTTTTGCTTCTAGTAAAGCATCAAGCCTAGAAGAAGAGTTGATACTGAAAGGACGTCTTAGATACAGTTCTGGGCAAAGCCACCAGCCAGTAATGAATATCTGGAAGCATGTATGAATTTAATGTTTGAGACCTATAATCAGTAAAAATATCCATTAACTAGTGAAAACAGGGCAAGAAAAAAACCTCTGATTTTGCACCCTCAATAGAGGAAGCAATAGCTTCAAATGCTGCTTCACCATCTATAAACCACTGAGCTTGACTCCCATCATCAGTCAAACCCCTGGGAGGAGCAAAGGAACCGAAGCGATGAGGATGGCACCAACCTTCATGAGGCCTTAGGCCAGCATCATTAATTGCAGTAACCCAATCTTTAACTTTAGCATTGCTAGTGGTTCTTATCCTTAAGCTTTGATTTCCAGAAGCAACCTTTTGACAGTTACATATTGATGTGGTTGTTAGAAATTACCTGAAGAAAATTATATATTTGCTGCTTTAAATAGGAAAAAAACTGCATTTAGTGATCTCAAGTCTCAACACTTGTAAGGATGTAATTTAGCTGAATATTCTTAAAGCAACTTCTCTAATAGATTTCAAAACTGTCCTTTTATATAAGACATCCCTTAAGAGCAGCTAGATTCTCAAACCGTAACCAACCTAGATAAAAGTTAAGTAAAACAAAGCTTACCCTAAATGTATAACGTAAAGGGTTTCGTTCCTTTATTTGACTTGCCAAATAATTTTCAGATCCTTTTCCATTTGAGGGTGGAAGAGCATTGAAAACGATAATGTCTAGAAGTTCAGTGTCAAAAGGATCATCCAGAAAGGCCAAGAACCCAGGTTTTAAAACAGCCCAGACCTGCAATTGGACAAAGAATGAAATGAATACAAAATCCAAGTCACTACGAAGAAAAAGAAAACTGAAGGCAAGCATGGATTGGTAAACAAGCAAATTTTACATTTCAGAACTTTGAACAGTTTTGCATCTTTTTACATTGTTTATGAAAAGACTATTCATAGAAAGAGTTCATTGAAAAAACCTTTTGCCAATTGTTGCTACAATAACCCAGACAAAAGCCAGCACAAGATGCCACATCAGAATTGGCCCCTGAAAATTTTGGCAGATGCTTCACCATGACATAACCTTCTTTCAATTTTGGTCCATACTCTTGTAAGAAGGACAACTGTGAAACCTCCAAAAATTTGCAGACCTACAAATCCAAACCACTTCTTACAATAATGTAAAAATGAGTATCTAAGAATCACACCATCAATATAAAAAGGAGCATACCTCTCGACAATTCACTAGATCCATGTTTCCCAAAAAATGGTTCAAATAACCCTGCATTGCCACCTTTGCTAGGTCTGAGATGGACTGCTGCCCTCCTAGTGCTGGACGGATGATGGGCAAAGCGGCACGAGATGGAACATATCTGCAAAGAGATTAAGGTAATAAGGTCAAATTCGGTGCCAGCAGTAAAGAGAATAGGACATATGAAGCCAGAAATCACCTGTTTCTAACACTATCTTCATTATGTAAAGGAACAGCCCCATCATCTGGTTCATCATCATCTTCCACTACTGCTGTCTGATCTGCTATTCCTATGCTGTGGAGCCATTCTTTAACCTTTCAAATACAGTTCCAACCAGAGTTATACGAAAGATTATGCCCTCTACTTGTCAAACAGTTATATCCTCACTTCAACTATTAGCACATTCCTAGTGCCATATGCAGGCATATGGTGCAGAATATGAATCATAAGGCAAACCTGCTCTTGTTTCTCATGGAACTCCTCAATTATTGCGCGTTTCTTCAATGCAAAATGTAGATAGAGAACTTGTGATGCTTTCTTCAGTAACCGCCACTTGAACTGCTAAAGCCGAATACATTCAGAACATAAGAATCTACTACTTGCATCGAGAGGAAAATGATGTCTACAAACCATAGTGAAACGATCACAAATTTTTCAGAAGACACTGCACGTGATCACCCCAAATCCTGAACAAACGTACACCGTTTCTACAGCATCCGGAAACTAATGTAACACATAAATGGTTAAGAACACAGCGTCGTCTAACATGTAGTCTAAATTCTACTCCATGCAATATTAGTACCCAGAACAAAACAAAACAAAAATCCCAGAAGGGATACAACTCATTTCTCATCCACGTATAATAAACACAAAAATCCCAGGATCTCTAACAGCTGTTAATTAAAACTCAAACACCATGCTACGATAAATAACCAATTTTTGCACAAAAGCTTAAAAATTTAATCCAAAGAGAGAAGCATGCCTGTTTGTACTGAAACTCAATTGTGTAAGACAAGAGCATGGGGCTGATATCTCCGGTATCGGGGCGCGACACCGATACGATAGTGGCCACCGGCAACTCTTCAAAAATGGGCACCATCTCCCCGCATTGCCGGAACGAGTCGGAGCGTACGGCACCCTTGCCAATGAGCTTCTCCGACGACATCCTCTATCTCTTGCTTCAATTCAAAGACTACCAATAATAAAGTAAACTCTTGCTCTTGCATATCCTTATAGACTTCTCTTGGAGTTTGGACAATCAGAGAGAGAAAGCGAGAGAGACAAAGTTTCGACTTTTGTTTTGGAAATTGAGAGAGAAGAAGCTTTGACAGAGAAATGAAGCGGTTTTTATAGTTTTAGTACCGGGAAAATGGGAAGTGGGGGGTGGCGGCTTTGGGTCACCTATGGTGACATGGAGTTTTCGTGAAGTTTGGTTCTTAAGGAAACACGTGTCGTTTTTCAAGTTCTTAACCTAGATGGGAGGGAGTTTTTGTGGTACCTTTGACGGGTTGACTCGATTCATGTTTGATTCAAGTTGGCAGGATATCTGAACGACATCTACAATGACAATAACAACCCTGCAGACATGAATCCGTTCACAAATTCCTTGTCTATTGTGACTCTGTAAGTAATGTTCTCAGTCACCTAGATTGTTTTTTTTACTACATACATACTTGATCAATCTGATTTATGTTCTACTCATACAATGTGAGAGTTCTTGGGCAGTTTTTTTTTTTTTTGTGATTTCGGGTGTCTATTTTTATATTTTTATATAGTATACTCAAATTCGAATCTCGTTTTTTTTATCGGTACTTGAAAAGTTTAAATCAAAATAAATACAAAAGTTAGTTCGAAACTTTGCCTCATTGAAATACTGTATCATATACTCTTACTTAGATGACACTTGATTCTGTACTCAGTTGTGCTAAACTATTTTGGATTTGGATTCAAAAGTGAAAAGTAACATGGCAAATAGAATGAATTTATTTGCCTTATTTTTCTCCACCCTTTAGTTGAATCCAACAGTAATTATGCACAACTGTGTACAAAATAATTGAATACCAAAACATGACTCATGTATTTTATAAGCTTATAAGCATCATTCCTTTCAAAATGAATATGAAGGCATTTTGGTCAATTTGCATATGAGATATGACGTCATGAAAGGGTTCAGTGAACTCACTATTTTGATTGGTTACGGCATATCCCCATGGTAGGATCACTCAAAAAGAATATTCATATTTTGTGCCTACCTCTAAGAATATGCTTGAAATGGGCGTATGATGGCCAAGCTATGTGACAATAATGCCCATGCATATGTGAGATTAATTATAGCTAATTAATTAAATATAGGGGATGTGACCACTTACCTAATTTCAGCATAAACATTGCTCACTTACTCCACTAAGAGTTTTTTAACCAATTTACCCAATCTAACATCTTTTGACAATTTTGCCCCTATTATTAAATTGAAACTTATTTTCTCTCTCCTCCCCCTCCTCACCGATATATATATATATATATATATATATATATATATATATCTCTCTCTCTCTCTCTCACCCACAACTAAAACAATGACAGAGAGCAAGAATCTCCAGCACGGCATCATATTTTCAGAAGAGGCGGCAAATGGAGGAGGCGCCGACCGAGTGGATCTGCATCGCCGGAGGAGGAGCACATGAAGACTGAGACCCCGCCGTATGCCGAAACAGCCCAGATGTTTTCAGGGTCGGCGGTGAGGGCTTCGACGGTGATTGCCGCCTTCTCTTTCAATTTGGTAGCCCCGGCTTCGAACACCGCCTTGCGCGACTCAATGTTTGGAGAGGCGAGGGGCGAGACGACGGAGCACGCCAGATCTGAGCAACAGATCGAGGTCGCGGAGCTGTTGGTGAGGGACGCGGCTGCCATTTCGAGGTCGTTCTGCATGTAGAGCATCCCGCTGATGAACGATCGGGGCTGAAGCGCGAATTGACCTTCGCATTGGCTCAAGCGGAGGGCTCCTGTTCGTTGGGCCAGACCCAGGCCAGGAAGGCCTAGAATGAGCTTCCGGTGAATGTGAACCGTAAGAGATTGAAGAGGGAGGCGATAAGCGAAGGTCACCGAAGACAAATTGAAGAACAGTGTTGTGGAGATGGCTATGGAGTTTTAAGGAATAACATCTTCTTCTTTTTTTGGGCTAAATACTGTTTACCACCCTGTGGTATGGAGCTCGCATCAATTCAGTCCCTCGATTTTCAATTTCATCAAAAACACCCCTACGGTATTATTTTCTCGTCCAATAGGTCATTCGGATTAAATTCCGTCAGTTTCTAACATTAACTGCTGACGTGACATTCCAACTCAGCAAAAGTGGGACCCACACGCATGTGAAATTCCCAAAATGACCCTGGGCAACAGAATATGGAAAAATCCAAAATTAATTCCAATTTTGAGGTTGAGGAGATTCGAACCCCTCCCAAAGCATATGCAAATGAATGGCCCAACCACCAGACCACTTGCATAGTTTTGGTATATTGCAAACAAAAATAGTATATCTACATAATATTGTTTTTTTTTTTAAATCCCCACCCACCTCTCTCCTCCTCTTCTTTCTCTTGGGGAAGTTGCAGTTGGCCACCATTGGGGAAGCTTCTCCCCGAAGCGAACTCTCTCCATCCCAGCCACCATTGAGCTCTTCCTCACCGACGATAGGTGATTATCCAAAATCGCCAAACCCCTGTTCTTCTTGACTCTAACCTCCTCTGCTCTTGGCTTCTCCATCCTCGCTACCACAACCTCTTTCCCTCCAAGACTCCTATCATTCCTCGTCACCACCTTCTCCCTTCCATAACCCAACCCGCTCCCAAACCCTAACCTCACCAACCCAACCAAAACCCCAGCACGACGGCGCAGGTCAACACGACGAAATTGCCGACGAATCGCAGCGTGGAGGGGCGGCAGGAGACGACTATCCTGAGATCAATGTCGACGGAGACGACGGTCTGGAGGTCGTCCGCGGCGGAGGCGAGGAAGTGGCAGAGGTAGGAGTGGTAGAGGCTGTTGAGGTTGAAGGTGGCTTGGAAGTTTTCAGGGTCAGAAGAAGTGTAGAAGGCGGGCTTGGCGGTGGGGACGGTGGTGGTGGTGGTGGTGGTGGTGCTGTTGGAGTTTCGTCTGCGGTTTCGGCGATTTCAATTTGGAGGGCAAGGCATGGAGCAGGAGAAGGAGGCTTTGGGAGCGCGGGTTGCGGAAGAAGAAGAGGAGAGGAGGAAAGAGGTGGGTGGAGATTTAAAAAAAAATTATGTAGATATATACTATTTTTGTTTGCAATATACCAAAACTATGCAAGCGGTCTGGTGGTTTGGCCATTCATTTGCATATGCTTTGGGAGGGGTTCGAATCTCCTCAACCTCAAAACTGGAATTAATTTTGGATTTTTTTTGCATATTCTGTTGCCTAGGGTCATTTTGGGAATTTCACATGCGTGTAGGTCCCACTTTTGCTGAGTTGGAATGCCACGTCAGCATTTAACGTTAGAAACTGACTGAATTGAATCGGAAGAACCTATTGGACTAGAAAATAATACCGCAGGGGTGTTTTTGATGAAATTGAAAGTCAAGGGACTGAATTGATGCGAGGTCCATACCACAGGGTAGTAAACAATATTTAGCCCTTTTTTTTTTAATGTCTATTGGATTGGAGTCCAATGATCTACTATCTGTTCAACAATGTGAGTAATCTGACATTGCAATGTAATTGTGGGGTTTGTTTGATGGTCTACTGGGGGCAGTAGACACATTATTGGCCCCCAGTACACTTTGATATGAGGGACATGGATCACTATAGTGTGGTGTTTTGATAAGTTACCTGTTGTTTTCTGTGTATTAAAGTCAAATTATCTGTTAATCCTACAAAATGGGGCATTTTTGGTGGTCTATTGGGAGGCAGTAGAGACATTAGACTTTGTATTGGGGGGCAATAATATGATTATTGGGAGCCAATAATATGATTATAAATTGATCAATTGTGTCTGTAGTGTATTCATTTTGGTTTTGGGAGTTCATACAATTCACTGGACGGTAATAATATGATTATAGGAGGCAATAATATGATTTTTGGGCGATAATAATATGATTACTGGGGGGCAATAATATGGTTACTAGGTATTATTAGGGACTGGTCGCCGGATTCCCTTCACCGGTCGCCGGATTCCTGTCACCGGAGTCCGAGGCAGGCCACTAGTCACCGGAGTCCGGCAAGGTAACCAACGACTTCTCTCTCTAAGTGAGAAAGAAGGAGAGGGCAAAAAAGTCTAAAAAATAAATAAAAAGAATAAAAATTAATTAATTGGGTAATAGGGAAATAATCTCTTAGAGTGTTTTGGGTAAATGAGGTTAAAAAACTCTTCGTTGTGCAAGTGGGCAATTTTTAAGCTGAAATTTGATAAATGTTCATTTCCCCTAGTATAATCACTAGAATAGGGGATGAATGGTTCTAGTTGGGGATTCGATATTCCACCCGCTAAAGAGAATGATGCTACATGAAATTAAAAAACAAAGTCATGTTCCTGTCGAGCATTTTGTCGTGCACGGCTAAATTATGCAGCTCATTGATAGTGATTTAAATGATAATTGAAAAATTGTGGCTTGGCTAACAATTGCGTAATGGTTTCACTTTGCTTGATTTCTTGGAATTATGATAAACTTGGTAGAGAGATGTATGACCAGAACAGAAAACTTGATAGTCCTTCTTAATGACTTCATAACAAGTCATGGAGTCTGTTTTAATGAAATGAGTACAATATGGAAAATTTCACCGTGAATACTGAAGCAGATTTTGCTGACTCTCTTGTTACTTAATGATCATTGGAGAGAGTTTCTTTTGATTCCCTCAATGCTTTTAGTTTCGACTTTTTTTAGTTCAAGATGTAATAAGGGTTTCAACTTTCAAATTACTAAAAATAAATAAGCTACAAGAGAAAGACGTTTAAGATTGATAATACTAATTTTGTTGTGGATTAATTATTCGGTTTCCGAGTTTGGTGAGCTTTGACGAAAGGTTGGAGACAAGAAAGAAACGTTTATAGGAAAATGATACATCACCAAAAGCGTTATATTTCTCTTTTAGGCAGAGCTATTTTTTTTGTCTGAGCTAGGAAAAATTTACATTTGCTTTTACTTCACCTCATTGGTGTTCTAACACATGAATCATCCACTAACTTTCACAAAGATTGACTCGGAGCTTGAACCAATACTTCAAGCAAATCTCCAATTTGGACAAACCCCATGTCTGTTTAGAATTGTGATAATGCAACGGAATGTTAACATAAAAGATGATGAAAGCACTCATTCAGATATAAACATAACTGATTCATAAATTTTACTTGAATCAATAAAGAAATTAGCAATGGCTTAAAACCTCTAAAACAAAAATTGTTTACTAGGATAGTAATGACAGTTAGCAATGTAGCATCAACTGATCCAGCACTACTCTTCATCTTGATGATCCGAGATGAGTTCTTCCAATTCATCGATGATCGCAGAATAACAGAACCAATATTGCTTCAGCGTCTGGACCATTCCATCTCGCTGAGACCTGAATGTGGCAACTGTATCAGCAACATCTAAAGCAGACATGTCCCCAGAAAGAATTCTCTTCATCGTATCATGAATTGTGCAGTATGTTCCAGTTCTCCCAATACCTGCACTACAGTGCACCACAATCGGGCCAGCCTCTGGTGGTGCCTCTTGATATATCAATCCTTTCAATATTTCGCGAACAGCAACCGTGTCTGTGGGAACTCCATGGTCAGGCCATTCAGGATACTGAATATGCAAAACCGATACTGGTGGCTCCTCGGAGTTCTCCTTATGCTTGACCTCCAAAAGCCGCAACACTAACGGAGAATTAGTGTCACTAGACTCGCTACTTCTCATCCACTTAGTGACTATACACACATTCCCAAATTCTCTCTCGTCTTCTGCCTGAAAATAATCTCCACATGTATCCATGTCCAAGCAAGTAAGCATAATCACAACAGGGCAACGGTACTGGATCACCATCTCCCAGAAATCCTCATACGTATTCGGAAGTGGACCTTGTGTTGCAATAAACCGAGACGAGCTTGTGGTGATGAAGCTGGCATTGATGTAGTCCCTTCCACTTTTGGATGAGTCCTTCAGAACAACCCTGTTTTGGTCATATGGCACAATATTATCGTAGCGGTTCTTCCTCCAATTGACACTGCTGAGAGCCACATTGCAAGTCTTCTCCTTCCTAGTTTCAGCTCTCCCCTTATTTACCTTACGAAACTCCTCTATAATCTGCCGAGGCTCGTCGAGCTTGTCTTGGAAGAATTTGAGAGCCTGGGAGCAATACTTGTACTGATCCTGGGTTAGTACTACTCTCCGCCGATTCTCGGCGGAGAATTCCGAGAATAGGTGGGATTTTTCTGAGGGGCAGCAATCCAGTTTTTGAGATTTTTGTCTTCTCACATCAACAACGTCATGATCATCCTTTCTCCTCTTGCTTCTTTTAGTCCTCTTGATCTTTGGCATCCCTAGATAGTCTTGCTTTCTAGTATCGAAAATTAAGAGAACCCCACCCTAAACCCTAAACCCAGGTCAGTAAAGGTAGGGGTTTTAGTTTCTTGTGAACACACAAGTATAAGCTTGATTAATCTAGGAAAAGCGAAACACGAACCCAAAATTTACCTCACTAAAGCTTCAGAGATGGGTAATGTTGATTGAGGTTCTGATCCCGACTCTAGGGTTTGGCCAGGTTTTGGATTTGGGGCAGAAAGAGAGTAGGGGATTTTGATCTGGACGGAACCCTAATTCGAATTAGGGGATTGTGCTCTGTTCGGGTTGGAACAGCGGGGAATTTTATATAGGGAGACAATAGACTGGAGATTGATAGATGGACTGTAGTGTCGGCCTTGTTTACATGTGATGTTGGCCCAATTTTTGGGCCTTGGCTAAAGAAGTCCATATATATATCAACATATTCCCAACTTTTCCACAATCAAGGAACTTTCTCCAAATATTCTCAAAAAAAAAAAGAAAAGAACTTTCTCCAAAAAATAGAAATGGACCGAGATCATCATCTGCCACCCACAACTGTGGATTTAGCACGATTTTTTTTTGTTGAATCTTATGTTCTTATTTTGTCCCAAAAATATATCTACTCTCAAATCATGATTTTTAACAAATTCTACAACTGATGAAACTCAAAATTCTCGACTCATTTTTAAATTATTATTTTTAACTATTTGTCAAATTCTGAACAGAACACCGAAAAACTTGTAAAATATAATAGGGTATTGTTCTATTTTTTTGAGAAAATAAATAACTTCATTAATTTATCTATGGCCAGAAGGCACGTACATCAGATGCTGTTTCATACCAAAATCATAAATGACACAAGCTACCGAGCAAAGGACATGTGACCCTCACTGTTAACACATACGCTCACATATTTGAGCCAAACTACAAGGAAACAAATCCTCACTACTAACCTCTCTTTGAAAAGTAAACATAGTCGCCTAGATACCTCAATTGGTGTACAACTAGAGAAAACTAAGATGAAAGTAATAGAAGACCAACTTTCTAGTAGTAGGCAAGAAGACCAAGAAAACCTATAGCTTTCCTTTGCCCTTTTCTCGAGCCTCCAGCTGTAGGGTAATGATCCTCTGGGATCTCAAATATGAAACTCAGAAGAAAAGGAGTCTATTCGCAGGGTCCACCAAAGAGCCTAATGCCGAAAGGAACTCAGAGCCGGTTTGGACACTCCAGGCCCATTTGATTTTAGCCTCAAAACTGATTTGGGCCACCACAATCGTTCGGGCTTCCAAAATGATTTGAGCACCCAAACTGAGTTGGGCCACCCACTCCATTTGGGCCCCCAAAACGATCTGGCCACCCCACTTGTCGCTCCACTGCCAAGCACTTCCTACGCCGTCGCTACCACTCCAGATGCAGCCACCGCCATCGTTTCAGACACCCCACCGGCGTGCTCTGCAGACTCCAAAACCTGATTCGCTTCATAGTGTACGACGACAATCTTCGCCACTTCCAACAGTTGGAGTGCAAAGACTGGCGCCGCCATCAAAAATGAGTTTGGCCGGTTGGATTCGGGTCCAGAGGTCACACGTTCGCCACCCAGAACCTCTCATCTAGTGGCTTCCTGACTGTATGCTGATAGGAGCATTTTAATGCGACGTTTTAACTGCATTTCCCTACATTTCTTACGTTATTTCCTTATTAAAATCCTGTTTAGGAAAGTTTCCATTCTTTGATTGGGAAAGTTCCTATTTGTAGAAAGTTTATATTTTTGTAGTTTCTATTTATCATTTTTAGTAAGTTGCCATTTTTCATTTTAGGAAAGTTTCTATTTTTCTTATTAGTTTCTATTTTTAGGACCTCCAAGCAAGTGGAAAATCTTGAGGTGGAAAATCAAAGTTGCAACCAAGTGGAAAATCTTGAGGAGGAAAATCAAAGTTGCAACCAAGTGGAAAATCTTGAGGAGGAAAATCAAAGTTGCAACTAAGTGGAAAATCTTGAGGAGGAAAATCAAAGTTGCAACTAAGTGGAAAATCTTGAGGAGGAAAATCAAAGTTGCAACCAAGTGGAAAATCTTGAGGAGGAAAATCAAAGTTGCAACCAAGTGGAAAATCTTGAGGAGGAAAATCAATTCAAGTTGAACAAGTGATAAACAAGTGGGAAGATATTTTTTACAAATTTGTCTAACATATCTAGCCCTTTATTTATGTTCATCTCCACCCTCCATTCATCATTTTTTGGGCTATAAATACACTTCTCCTCTCACTCTCAAAAGACCACATTCCTTCATCCATTCCATCTCCTTGTCTCTCCATTTCCTCTCCATATTTCTTTTCCATTCTCTAGTTTTCTTGTTCTTCATTTTCAAGCCAAGAGAAAGAGAAGCCATGCAATACATCAATTTCTCAACCGCCATCCACCCTTGTGTCGTCCCTAGAAGATTGCTTGCTTTCAAGGATCTTCAAGTTCTTCGTCTCAAGGCTTTATCATTCATCTTTCAAGGTGTATTATATCCTTTCTCTTGTTTTCTTTGTTTGATTTTGTAAAACTATGAATTCTAGTTAACAATAATGTTTAGGGCAAAGTTTAAGCCCAATTTCTATGTTTAAATAAAGTTTTCGAATTCTATAATTGTGATTCTAAGTCTCTTATGTGAGTTTGTTCGATTAAATTTGCTTTACAGAAAACTTTTATATGTTTATCTTATTTGGGTCGACACTTATAGGATTTGCATGTAATTGGTGCTAGGTTTAAGAACATGAAATCGACTTTTCGTTTTGTGTAACTTGAATCAAAAGTAGTAAAGGTTCTGGACAAGAATCGAATTTAATTGAAGAGGATTGCAATTAGGTGGACTTTTCCATAACTAAGTTGTACACTTGAGTTGATAGCCTTTCTCTATGTCTAATGCGTTGAACATGTCATGATTGACTAGCTTTCTAGGGCTTGATTGCATGTTTGATAGGATTAATCTAGGTGCTTTCGCTTAGGTTAATTAGCATTGAAAAGTAAAATATGGGAGATCATTTGCTTTCGAATGTTTCACATGATCAACTCCTCTCTCATGACTTGGAAGAACAATTATAGGGTTTGAATCGAATTTGATTACATGGAATTGATTTTGATCTTTGTTCCTTGCGTTCCCCCTTGTATATATGTTTTTACGTTTTCTTTATTTTATTTATTTTAATTTTAATTTTAAGAATCCTAATCCCCCCTTATTTGTGTTTACTTGTATATATTTATTCTTTATTTTATTTTTGTAAATAATACTTTATTATTTTAATTCTTTATTTGTTTATACAATTGTATATATTTATATTCTTTATTTTATTTTTGTAAATAATACTTTTCTTTATTTGTTTCACAATGACAGGTGTACCCTCAATCCCCGGAATAGAACGATCCCTATTTGCTTATACTACTAACGATATTTCAGGGTTAAATTGCGCGCTTCCCAAAAGCGACGTCAATTTTTGGCGCCGTTGCCGGGGATTGAAAAATCACTTGCTAAATTGTTTCATTTATTGTATATAAATTGTTTAAAACTTAGTTTAAATATTATTTATATTATTGAACACGAATTTTAATTGTAGGTTGTAAATTGAGAGGAATAGGTGAAGTCTCTTTTGTTAATATTGGCCTAAACCCCTTATTGGTACCTAACTCAGGTCCCTTAAGGTTGAGGGCGGCCTTTATTAACACTTGTTGAACTGTCTTCACACTTATGAACTTTCTCATCTTAGTAAGAAAGCCTATGTGAAATGGTGTCTAGGAAGGGGACAACGTTCATGACGGGTTTTTGAATCCAGAAGTGCTTGCAAATGGGCCTAAACCACAATGTGGGAGTAGCTCATGCCAAAATGGATTTTTCCTCTCGTGTTCGTCCTCCCCCACCTGGCCATTTCAGTAAGGTTGCCCAAACGATTTGAAAGGGAGTTTGTGTCTAGGCGACTATACTTGGGCCGCACGTCCACTTGATTTACCGCTTGGAATTTGATTCGATATCAATAATGTTTATAATAAAAGAAATACTTGTGAATACTCTATACGTGTAAATTATTTTGTTGTTTCACACTATAAACTTGTAAAAATACTTTTCACGTTTTATACTCACTTGTGTACTTAATTTGTGTCCTATGTACAATATACTTGTTAATAATACTTGTAGTTTGTAATTAATAGTTATACTTGTTTTTATTTTGTATTTCTTTGTTAATTTTAGTTACTAACTTTATTTAATGTAGGTACTGTCTGGCTGCAAGACGTAAAATACAAGCGCTACTTGGGAGGCAACCCAATTCAGAATATAATCAGATTTGCTTTCTCTTTCCCTATTTCTTTTTATTTTTCATTTTTTCTCTATTGTTTTTATTTTAGGATTTGTTTTCATAAATGTCTTCTATCTATGCTTACTTATTTCATTGCATGCTTTTAATTAATTACATTGAGGATAATGCAATATTTAAGTGTGGGGGAAGAGATTTATATTTTTGTCTTTCATTTTGAGTCCTATATATATATTTGTCTTTTATTTTTGAGTCCTTTCTATAAAAAAAAAATATTAAAAAAATATTAAAAAAAAAAATTGCATTCATTCAGTCTTATTTACAAAAAAAAAAAAAAAAAAAATTTAAAAATTAAAAAATATATATATATATAATAATAATAATAATAATACTAAGCCATGTCTGCATCTCTGTAGGAGTTGAGACTGAGCTCAAGGGAAATGTGAGAGCCACCGCCATAACCGCCACCTCCCTCGGAAGTAGTCTTCATGTTGCCAAAGATGTCCTCACCATGCATGGGGAATAGTGGAAGGGTTTCAATCTCCTGGTGATCTCCTCCTCGTTGTTCCATGAAAGATTGTCCTCCTGTTGTGCCAAAGGAGGTAGTACTGGTATTAGTGTTGAAGGGTGAGGAGGAATATGGGTCAACACCATAGCCGACACGTGACCCAAAGTTTAGATCAATGGATCTACCATCATCAGTAGAACTAGTGGATCCAAAATTGAGATCGAGAGATCCACCAACCGGAACGTTCCGAAATTCCTTCAACTTCTGCCTCTCACGAGCCTTGAGGTTCTGGAACCAAAAGAAGACGTTCTTGTCCTCGATCTGCCCATACTGTTTCAGATGAAGGCAGATCTCTTGAATCTGCTCTGGAGTTGGGTACTTAAAACCCTTATCATAGTAAAGGCCCTTGAGGATTCTTAGTTGAGGCGGTGTGGGAGCCCACCGGTTACTACTCCCGGCTGCTTGGATGCTTCCTCCCTCCTCGGTTGGTTGCTGGGCTTGTAATTCCATTTGTTGCTGGGTTTGTAACTCCATTAGTTGCAGAGTTCGTGGTTCCATGTTGATGAAGAAAGGATTGGAGTTTCGAAAGAAAGGCTGAAGGGTTGAGAGAGAAAGGATGGAACTCGGAAGAATTTTCTTTTGGAGTGAATAGTCGCTCCCTCAGAATGCACCTAATTATAGAACGAGTGAGCAGATCTCCACCGTTGGATGGACGACCTCTGAGATTAAATCTACGCGTTGGATTAAAGTCACCCGCAAACACAGAAAAGCTGTTGCCGAGTGGAAGACACGTGGGGGAACCAAACGAATCTCGAGGAGCTGTGACAGACAAGCTACAGCCGAAAGCAGGTTTAATTGCCGTGAATCAAGGAAAAGAAGGACGCGTGGGGGAATCAAACGAATCTCGAGGAGCTATAGCCGAAAGCATGCCATAAATCCAGGAAAAGAAAGGAATATTTACACGTGGGGGAGTTTCTTGGGCCGTGAACTGTCATAACTCTTCTCATTCCCGGAGAAGCTTTGTTAAAACCGTGTGCCTGTTGAGATTTCTACCCTATTTTGTGCTTTACATATACATCCTTTTTTGTCTCCTCCAGATTTTACTAAGGTTTGTCTAAAGCGTGCAGTTTCAAATTCCTTCTACTTCCTCATGGCTCGAACCAAGGTTACCCCTCGCAGGGGCGTCAATCAACGCCATGTTCTCTCTTTGGAAGAAGAAGGTCGTCAAGCGGCCACTAGAGCTGGGCTTACTCATCCATGGGACCATCGTCCTATCCGTGAGCGTACCCGCAGTCCCCCTCCTCTGCCTCGTCGCTCTCCCAGACTGCATCCCGGAGAGTCTTCTTCCTCACCAGCTGCTCGTGCTCCTCGCCCTATGGCCACCCTGGAAAGCTTGTCGGATTCGATTGATGATTTGCGTTCCTCTCTCCGCGATGGTATTATGGTGACAGATTGGAGAGTCAATTGCATGATCGATTACATCTCTGAGATGAACTGCTCTTTGATCCGCTGTCACACTGCAATAAACAAGCTTGCTCAGGAAGTCAATAACTTGCAGAGTTATCCTCCTGGGTTTCCTCGCAAGGACGCTACTGCATCACAACATGAGGACCCGCCTCCGAAGGCTGAAACCAGCAAGAGGGCTGCCACTCGCCAGCATACCGCTCCTCCAAAGGAGTAAATGGAGGTACAAGTCTAGGCTGAAAGACTTTAAACATTAAGCGCTGCATGGGAGGCAACCCATTTCAACTGTAGCTGTGGAGGAGCCATCAAACACAGATTTGCTTTCTTGAACTCTTCCTTCTATTTTATTTTCATGAATTTTAGGTTGTTTTAGGTTTCGTTGTGTTAATTTTCTCTTCTATGCTTGATTTATGCTTTGCATGATTTATATTTGTTTATACATTGAGGACAATGCATGAATTAAGTATGGGGGAAGGGTTATTGCTTTATTGTGTTTTTAGTAGTTAGTATAAAAAAAAAAAAAATAGTTGAAGTTGGATTGTGTTTTTTTGTGTTTTTAATTGATGTTGTGATACACTAAGGTATATTGGATTAAACATAGTCTTGAAAAATGGTAGCTGTTTCAGTCCCATTGCACATCGAGACTCCCTGTTCCCGTACCTAAGTGTTGAAATTAAATTATTTAAAAAAAAAAATTTAGTTACTTTTGTTTTTGTTTTTGAGTCTTAGAATGCCCTTTCAACTGTCTAAGATGATTCTATATCTCTAAAATCATGATTAAAAGAGGATCACAAAATTGAGATGATTTTTAAAATGGTATTCTTTGGTTAATTGAGATATATGAAAAATGCATGCATGTGTAGTGGATATGGATTTCGTAACCTTGGTACAGAATATGAGCATGTTAGGATGAGTTTTGATTCATAAAAGCCCATGTGAGATATTTGAGCCATGTCCCTTTTTCTTGGAGTGATAATTGAAAAATATATTCTTAATTTCTTGGCGATGTTTTGATGATCTCATTACTCTTTCATTTGATTGATTGCTTGCCATAGATTAAGTTTGATGGACTAGAGAATGCTAGAATTCGCTCTTGTGCTTGTTGAAACGTTTGTCAATACATGGCCCTGATTCTGGAAGGGATAGAGGCAACCTAGGAATTATCACCATTGCCAAATAAGCATGTGTCCCTATTTGTGCCCGTCATGGGACTCTCTTAGATAAACCCCTTTGAGCTTACATTAAGCCTTTTCTTTCATCACCCTTAAATCCTTAACCCTGAACCTTAGTATAGCTACACTCCTACCCTTTGTTCTAAAAACTTAGTGGAGCTATATTTTGGGACTTTACTTGAGGATTTGGCATTGAGAAAGAAGATTGAGAAGAGGTGAAAGTTCAAGTGTGGGGGTAGACTTGTCCATGAAAAAAAAAAAAATTGTGAAAGCCGTGAAAAATGAAAAGAAAAGAAAAAAATTGTGTACGGCTAGAAAAGAAAAGAAAGAAAAATGTTTATGGATTTTAGTCCCCCATACTTAGTGATTTTGGAGTTTACTTTGAACTGAAGGCCCACTACAGAAAAATTTGGCCTTTGTCCATTCCACTATAGTTCTAGGGAAGTTTACAATGAAGATTTGGCCCAACATGAAGACATTAGGCCCTTTTATGTTACCTCTAGGGAAAGTGACGTTTTTGCAATGCCTTGGTGGATTTCTTGAGGTCTCTACATCTACATTTGCTCTGCTAGGTTTTTAGGACATTTTGATAAATCCTTACCTTTCATTTCTTTAAACCTTGAGCCTTAGCCCCATTACAACCTTTGAGAAGACCTTCTTGATCCTTAAGATGGGACAGCCCTTGATGTGGAGATGAGTTACAAGAGTTGAACCTATGGCTTGGGTCCATCCGTGCAAGTAATTGATATCCTTCATGAGATCTTTTCAAAAAAATTATATTCACAAAGTGCTTTTCGTTTCTTATATATGTGAGCTATTTGATTGCCTCAAAATATTTTCTCTCACATATAATTGAGTGATTATAAGCTTTTAAGCATTGTCTTGAATTCTGAGAGAAGAAAGAGTGGATATACCTTGTGAGGATATGAATCATACTTGTTCGAAGCATGCTTAACAGAAACCATCACCATTGTCACAACCAAGTCCTACTTGTGTATGTGTTGATTATATGTTTTAATTAACTCTTGAATATCTACATATTGATTCTTGGTTGAGTGCTAATCTTGATGTTGTGAAAGTAAGAGATTTCTGAGACAAAAAGTTGAAGGGCAATAGAGTCATTGTTTTTGTAGAGTCTTTAATTTTCGTTGAGTGTTAGTGTGTGTCTTAGTGTGATTTTGCTAAGGGACTAGCAAAAGCTAAGTGTGGGGGAATTTGATAGGAGCATTTTAATGCGACGTTTTAACTGCATTTCCCTACATTTCTTACGTTATTTCCTTATTAAAATCCTGTTTAGGAAAGTTTCCATTCTTTGATTGGGAAAGTTCCTATTTGTAGAAAGTTTATATTTTTGTAGTTTCTATTTATCATTTTTAGTAAGTTGCCATTTTTCATTTTAGGAAAGTTTCTATTTTTCTTATTAGTTTCTATTTTTAGGACCTCCAAGCAAGTGGAAAATCTTGAGGTGGAAAATCAAAGTTGCAACCAAGTGGAAAATCTTGAGGAGGAAAATCAAAGTTGCAACCAAGTGGAAAATCTTGAGGAGGAAAATCAAAGTTGCAACTAAGTGGAAAATCTTGAGGAGGAAAATCAAAGTTGCAACTAAGTGGAAAATCTTGAGGAGGAAAATCAAAGTTGCAACCAAGTGGAAAATCTTGAGGAGGAAAATCAAAGTTGCAACCAAGTGGAAAATCTTGAGGAGGAAAATCAATTCAAGTTGAACAAGTGATAAACAAGTGGGAAGATATTTTTTACAAATTTGTCTAACATATCTAGCCCTTTATTTATGTTCATCTCCACCCTCCATTCATCATTTTTTGGGCTATAAATACACTTCTCCTCTCACTCTCAAAAGACCACATTCCTTCATCCATTCCATCTCCTTGTCTCTCCATTTCCTCTCCATATTTCTTTTCCATTCTCTAGTTTTCTTGTTCTTCATTTTCAAGCCAAGAGAAAGAGAAGCCATGCAATACATCAATTTCTCAACCGCCATCCACCCTTGTGTCGTCCCTAGAAGATTGCTTGCTTTCAAGGATCTTCAAGTTCTTCGTCTCAAGGCTTTATCATTCATCTTTCAAGGTGTATTATATCCTTTCTCTTGTTTTCTTTGTTTGATTTTGTAAAACTATGAATTCTAGTTAACAATAATGTTTAGGGCAAAGTTTAAGCCCAATTTCTATGTTTAAATAAAGTTTTCGAATTCTATAATTGTGATTCTAAGTCTCTTATGTGAGTTTGTTCGATTAAATTTGCTTTACAGAAAACTTTTATATGTTTATCTTATTTGGGTCGACACTTATAGGATTTGCATGTAATTGGTGCTAGGTTTAAGAACATGAAATCGACTTTTCGTTTTGTGTAACTTGAATCAAAAGTAGTAAAGGTTCTGGACAAGAATCGAATTTAATTGAAGAGGATTGCAATTAGGTGGACTTTTCCATAACTAAGTTGTACACTTGAGTTGATAGCCTTTCTCTATGTCTAATGCGTTGAACATGTCATGATTGACTAGCTTTCTAGGGCTTGATTGCATGTTTGATAGGATTAATCTAGGTGCTTTCGCTTAGGTTAATTAGCATTGAAAAGTAAAATATGGGAGATCATTTGCTTTCGAATGTTTCACATGATCAACTCCTCTCTCATGACTTGGAAGAACAATTATAGGGTTTGAATCGAATTTGATTACATGGAATTGATTTTGATCTTTGTTCCTTGCGTTCCCCCCTTGTATATATGTTTTTACGTTTTCTTTATTTTATTTATTTTAATTTTAATTTTAAGAATCCTAATCCCCCCCTTATTTGTGTTTACTTGTATATATTTATTCTTTATTTTATTTTTGTAAATAATACTTTATTATTTTAATTCTTTATTTGTTTATACAATTGTATATATTTATATTCTTTATTTTATTTTTGTAAATAATACTTTTCTTTATTTGTTTCACAATGACAGGTGTACCCTCAATCCCCGGAATAGAACGATCCCTATTTGCTTATACTACTAACGATATTTCAGGGTTAAATTGCGCGCTTGCTTTGAGCGCGTCATATGCGTTGGTCGTTTCCGGTTGCGAACCACCCATACTTCAGCCGGCCTCACCTCGGCCTGATCTGACACGGCCATTCTTCCACCCAATCACCATTGCGTCTGATCGTACTAGAGCACTGATCCATAACTGTCACATCACCTATTTCCTTCCTGCAAGAGATGATGAGTAACCTAGGACAAGGTTGTGTGGTCGCCGCACAAGGTCGGCTTCTGAGTGTCATCATGAGATAACGTAGAGGGGAGGCTGATACCGGCCGCCATAACTGAGGGCTAGGGTTTAGGTTTCGCCAGAGCCCCATTCATTTAGTACATGCTGTATTAATGCTGGTTACTTTGTGATATGACTTGGAGAGACAGAGAGATCAACTATATGTAGATAGATAAGTAAATAGTTTTAAGCTATACTTACACAGAGGTCGGGTATTGTTCTATTCTTTTTTGTTTTTGTTAAAGAAGTGAGAATAGTGGATAAACCTGTGATCTTACACTCATCCATAATAACGTTTCCTTTCCGATCAGAATGTCAGAACCAATGATTCGCATAAGAGCTATTGAGACTATTTGAAAAATCATCATTAATGGAGACACAATTCACTGCTTCAGAGCCTCCAAACAAGCTATTATTGGAATACTTTTATAAACTTTGTTGTGATTAAAGTGCTAAGAAATTGTTCCAGAACTCTTATTAAGTTCTCAGTCTAGACTTTGTTTAAGGATTCGTTGGAAGATGAGAGTTTTTGGGTGAGAGAAGGTGGTTTTTGTTTTGTTTTTTTTTTTTTTTTTGTATTATGGAGGTGTAATGAGTGAATTAGAGGTATAATAAGTAATTTATTTTTTCTGTATATGAATAATAGAACTAAGGTTTATTTTTGGAATTCAAAAGGAGGTCTAATGAGCAAAGATTTGTATTTAAAAGCGAAAAGGAGGTGTAGAGAGTATGAAAGGTCAGATGAGCAAATTTAAAAGTCCCAATAGAAACTCATTCTCTATGAAAAAAGACCTATCAAAGAGCTAACAGTACCTATCAACATTATAAAGTGACTGCCCCTTCACCAAAGATTGGATAACAACCATTAACCAACAATCAATATCCCAAACTCACCACAAACAAATATCCCATAACTATATTGATTCTCATGCCTTTTGGCCAGGATCAAGCTCAAATGCCTCGTCAAATTCTGCTACATGCCCTGCAACATCACCCTTGACAATAACAAAGCTTTTTTTTCTTTTTTGTTTATTAAAGAAACGAGAATAGTGGTATAAATCTGTGATCTTACACTCATCCATGATAACGTTCCCTTTCCGAATGTTAGAACCAATTATTCGCATAAGAGCTATTGAGCCTATTTGAAAAATCATCATTAATGGAGACACAATTCATTGCTTTAGAGCCTCCAAACAAGCTATTATTTGAATACTTTTATAAACTTTGCTGTGATTAAAATGCTAAGAAATTGTTTCAGAACTCTTATTAAGTTCTCAGTCTAGACTTTGTTTAAGGTTTCGTAGGAAGATGAGAGTTTTTGGGTGAGAGAAGGTGGTGTTTTTTTTTTTTTTTTGGTATTCTGGAGGTGTAATGAGTGAATTAGAGGTATAACACTAATTTATTTTTTTTGTATATGAATTATTCATAAGGTTTATTTTTGAAATTCAAAAGAAAGTCTAATGAGCAAAGATTTGTATTTAAAAGCGAAAATGAGGTGTATAGAGTATGAGAGGTCAGATAAGCAAATTTAAAGGTCCCAATAAAAACTCTCATTCTCTATGAAAAAAGACCCATCAAAGAACTAACAGTACCTATCAACATTGTAAAGTGACTGCCCCTTCGCCAAAGATCGGATAACAACCATTAACCAACAATCAATATCCCAAAATCACCACAAACAAATATCCCATAACTAAATTGATTCTCATGCCTATTGGCGAGGATCAAGCTCAAATGCCTCGTCAAATTCTGCTACATGCCCTGCAACATCACCCTTGACAATAACAAAGCTTTTAACTTTCAATTCCAAAACGAAAGTTTCAAACTTTAGTTTACAACACTGACTTCAATCCAAGAATGCACAAAGACACAAAACCTTATGAAATGTAGTGCAATTACCTATGATGTAGCTTGGAGAATCAGTTGAAGCACGTTTGCATTTCAATCGACATACTCTTCATTCGAACAATGAAACAACTCTAGCTTAAACTTACTACTCCAGATTTTGTATTAGGAATGCTAAAATACAACATGCGGCGTATCGCCAAGCATAAAACATCACTCTTTTTGTACGGGTACATCGGAAACAGAGCTTCCTACTTGAAGCAGTTCAGACTCGGCCATGCTAAGATGCGCCCTCAAACAGAGCTTCTTTATGCTAGTGTATTATATTTGACAAGTAACCATCATCTACCGCACTAAATCAATCAGCAAGCACGGACCCCCGTCCGCCGATCACCTTCTCTACTAACCCTGAGCTAAGCAGTAATAGAAATTTCTCTTTGTTCGTTGGATAAGATCATGACTCGATGTAAGTCCACTAGATTCACTCTTTATCAGCCAAATTTCACTACATATGTGGAATCAGTGCTCTGGATTAATCTGCGAGATTTATAATTTAGGTTCGATTTGAAACATGTTCCTAAAGAAAATCTTAAAGAAGGGAGGAGAAGGCAGGCACTATCTCTCGAGAGTTCTCTCTTCTTCTCTACTCGTGTTGTGGCCTTTGTGACACATATGTCGGGCCACTGGTCGATTTAGGTGCCCATAGTTTTTGTCGAAGTGGTGATCTGATTTTGATGTGGTTTTCTACGCAATCACCCATGACAGAGATTTCAGTAATGCTACGCTCATCCATGATAATGTTCCATTTCCAATCAGAATGTCAGAACCAATGATTCGCATAAAAGCTATTGAACCTAGTTGAAAAATCGTCATTAATGGAGACAAAATTGATTGCTTCAGAGCCTCTAAACAAGGTATTATTTGAATACTTGTATGAACTTTGCTGTTGATTAAAATGCTAAGAAATTGTTTCAGAACTCTTATTAAGTTCTTAGTCTAGATCTTTAAGGTTTGGTCGAAGGATGAGAGTTTTTGGGTGGGAGAAGTTTTTTTTTTTTTGTATTCTAGATGTGTAGTGAGTGAATTAGAGGTATAGTGAGTAAGTTATTGTTCTGTACGATCAGCAAGGGAACTAGACTTATAATAGTGTAATGTTTATGAAGCAAGGATATAAAGCAGAGCTTCAAGCCATTATTCATGCCGTTTTAATAGCATCAGGAAAATGATGGACTTCTCTCTGGATTGAGTGTGATTCGGCGGTAGCAATTCACTTTCTTGCCAATAGAAATTGCTCAGTCCCTTGGCGTCTAAGTGTTGATTGGGTCAATTGTTATACCATTCTCTCCTTTATGCAGATTCGTTTTTCACATATTTATTGAGAAAGGAGTCAAGTGGCTGACTGTTTAGCTAACTAGGGATGGATCATGAGGGGCATTATTGGTGGGACTCTTGCCCTCCTTGTGCTTCAGCTGCCCTTGTTCACAATCTACAAGGTTTACTGAATTTCCGTATTAGCTTAATTCTGATGTGCTTGACAGATTTCATGCAACCGTGGTTTTTGCTGCATGGTTGCTGTATTCATCAGTCTATAACTAGTTTAGCTCAGTGCTCACTTTGAGTACTTTATTTCATTTTGTTCTCAGAGAGGTTTTGGTTCTTGTCTCCCTCTCTCGTCTTGTGATTTTTTTTTCTTTTATTAATAAAATAAAATTGAGGGACAGGCGGTGGGTCCCCGGTTGCGATGACCCCCTTTCTTTCGAGATTGCGGGTAAGGGCCAGTCACCTCAAATCGGTTGTCGCAGAGGAACTAATATCGCATAATCCTCTATTTAATTTAAAAAAAAAAAAAAAAGTTGTCTTTCATTAGGTTTGTTCTGCAAATATTGCTGAAAGCTTGATAGTCAGCATTCACACATACAAAAACTTGGTTTCGAGCTGTAAACTCGGCCAGTAATCTCCCAGCATTTGCTCATCATCGAAAGTTTCATAGTTTCAAACCAGGGTTTAATAACTGTACTGACCAAAAAATTTGCAAATATTCATTTTGTTAGAAGATTAATTTTGTATCCTTGAAGTGTCTTATTGAGGAAAATGTTCTGAAGTTTCTTAAACGGTTCTGCACCTTGTATAGTAAAAGAATACACACACACACACACACACACACGAGTACATAAACAATACCAGTACATAAACAACGTTGAGCGATTCCAATCAAAATCCTGTAGAAATTTTAAAATGATCTAAAAGCATGAGTTTTTCAACATGAAAACATGAAGCAGGAGGTTTGCAGTCAATTATTGGACTCAACATTGTGAACCACACGTCCACACAACTAGCTCAGACAAGAAATTGTTTATCTCGCCATAAGTTTTATGAATGACCAGTCGTTGATCTCGGCCAACCTGCATACATTTACTGTGTAGGTTATCCGAGATCAATGACCGGTCATTCATAAAGCCTATGGAGGCATGGTAATGTTGCATTTTAACCAAAAACTAATTGTCAAGAACTCTGCAGATTGGCATGCCTTTGGGCAAGAAATTCTCATAGTCAACATACATGTGTTCTTGATCGCTTTCACCACCCACCGTCTAAACTAGGAGCTTTTTAATGGCCTTGCTCAACCAATTCAGGACCCCGAGTCGCCTTCTACAAGTTGGCCATAGTTTTTATGGCCCCCAAGATGAAGACTCGGTGTTTCGAACTGGTTAAGCATGGCCATCTGAAATTAGAGTTCAGTCGGATAGAGGGCGATCAAGGACAACACGTGCGAGTTGATGAAGAGGCTGAGGGGATGATCCTTCAACTGAGGGGCGGTGAGTATAAATAGGAAGTTGGACATGAATAAATAGACAAGCTAATCCTATTTTTTCTCAAGAGAAATCAAATTGATGGAGAGAGGGGGAGAGACGAGGACCATGATCTCGTGCATGGGAGTCAATTCCCTGCCCATACCATACCAAAAAAAAAAGTGAGAATTGATTCCCATACTTGTTTCAACTTTGGCCCATACTCTTGTACAAAGGAGCTTCAAAACCTCCAAAATTGTACAGACCACGAAGATTCATATAGCATGTGATGTGCAGACAGTACTCCGTTGTCTGCTTCATCACTGCTAAGTAGTCAAAGCACTCCTACTCTTCTAGTACAACCAGGCATGGGAATTGTACTTGGCGTTTGAATTGGTCCAAGACGGTCCATAAACTGTATGGTAGCTCTCTAGGGTTTAAAAGATTTTGTATCAGAAAGTACCTTAGGAAATCTCAGGCCCATTAAAGAAAGCAGATTTGATGAGCTTTCTGCAGTGAAAATAATTGTTGTTTTCTAGTGAACTGGATTTCAAAGTATGTCATCAAAGCTCTAAAAGAGGCATCCAATAGAACAGAGATCGAGCAGAGGTTTGGTGCATGCATGCATGAATGAATTATATTTGCTTACTAATCATGAAGAGTTTCTACTTTAATCCAAACATTGGATTTGACTGTTAAAATTAGAGGCAGAGTATAACTTAATTTGCTTGTGAAATTGATATCAAGCTATAAGAATCTTATAGGAAAATGAGTATATTGCCAAGGTTAGCTTTCCAAATATTGGATTTGACTGTTAAAATTAGAGGCAGAGTATAACTTAATTTGCTTGTGAAATTGATATCAAGCTATAAGAATCTTATAGGAAAATGAGTATATTGCCAAGGCTAGCTTTCATTTGTTCTGGGCATAGCTATGTCATAATATGTCGATTACCACAATATGAGATCGATTCCTTCCTCCTTCTTCACCTCGACAATGAAGGTCTATAACGGTACATGAAGATCAGATCGAATACATGATGAACCAACTTTTGTCTAAGAATGACCGAGAGCTTCAATCGAAACTCCAATTTCAACAAAGACACTGAACTTTGGCAAGAGAGGCGAAACTAGGTTTAAAAAAAATCTGAACCGTTAATTGCTTTACTGAAGGGTTAATATGTGGAAACAAAAGGACTTCTGGCTCCTCTATTATTGAAACTGATGCTGTTGGTTGACAGCCATCTCATATGCAATTTACTAGCATCCTGTTGAACTTTTCACCTTCTGTTTGCATATGCAAATCAGTCATGTAGTCTTTGGACTCGCGCATTTGGGAATAATTCAGCGGAACTTAAAACCCACAAAATGTTTTGTTAATCCCTGAAATATCATTATTGGCAAAGCTTTCCAACAAAAAAATCAATAAATTTTGTCTGAATTTGTAATATGATATTAGGGTAAAATAAGTAATTCAATAATCAACTAACTGTGTGGTATAGAGAACTGTACATGGTGTGCAAACAGTCAGCAGTCTATCTTAGTGTCAAATGACTCGAGCTAGTTGCCTCCCACGACGGAAACTATACTATTCATACAAGCAAGAATTTGAAAATAATATGGGTATACGATATGAAAGGGAAGAGGCTTAATCTTTTTGGTGTTGAGGCTGTAGGAAATTAAACATTCATTTGGGCCATCCATTATAGTTTCAACACTCTTCCAAAATTGTAACGTCCCCTGAATGGTCACAACATTCATTTGGTTCAAAGGAAATTATTCTATGCACCGACGGTGTAAGTGACTCAAAGTCTAACTGTTTTTTCTATGCACCGACGGTGTAAGTGGTTCAAAGTCTAACTGTTTTTTCCAAAAAAATATTTACACCATCGATATCGTCCATCACCCATATTCCAATGGACCAGAGCCGACCCTGAGGGCTGCAGCCTGAGGCCGCCGCCTCAGGCCACCGGTCTCCAGCGGGCCTCCGACAGTTTTTATTTTTTATATATATATTGTAGTTCAGTACAACTTTATATAGATTCTTTGCAATAACAGTAAGTGGTTGCTGCTCTACAGCAGCGGTATGTGTGCATTGTGGCCTTTTAAGCAACCCAAGTTCAAAACAAAATAGTTCTCGTTTTTTCTTTTTTTCTTTTATTTTTCTCATTGCTAAAAATAGTTTCATTTTATATTCTCTCACTTTTTTTCCGGTTTCTTTTTGTATTAAACACTTTTTTTTTTCATTGCTGGTTTTTTACTAATGTCCTTTCTAATTTAAGAATACAATATAGATGTTTTTTTTTTGTTCCTTTTTTTTTATTGCTACTAGTGTATTTAAGTTTCAATTTATTATAGAAAAAAATTTGTATGAATGTTTGCCTCAGGCCTCCAAAATGTCAAGACCGGCCCTGCAATGGACAGATACCCAGGTCTTCTACCTATGTTATAGTAGCCGAAAAGAACAACAGATTCTTTCCAAACTGCAAGGTGCATTTTATCATGAAATGCTACTGGCCCGTATAAAATATCGGGAAGCAATATATGATGAAATGCCTCGCCACCCATATATATATCATAAAATACAATTACCCCTCTAATGTATTTCTCTTCACCTTTATCATAGCAATCTAGAAATTCCTTTCTTTGCTCATGATCCATTCAATAAAAAATTCCCTAAAAATAAAACGGATAATCCTGGGGCCAAAAGATAGTAGTTTCGGTCTCTAAATAATTTGTACCGATCTCTTCCCAACAATCGGTACCTATGGTATACACTTCAGCTTTGGGAGGAAAAATAAAGAGACGGCCATCAGGATTTGTTTCGTACGTCCTCACCACAAGATACAATTCTGTGTTTGGGATCATAACCAAGTCCGACAGCACAGTTGGTTGAAGAATGTGGGGAGGGAGAAGAAGGCATGAGTCTGGGACAAGCTTGAATTCCTTGGTCACTAAATCGCACAAAAGAAGATTGTTTCTCAAATAATCCCATCGCAATGACATAACAAAGACCCGGATTCTAGAATCTCCAGCGCAAGATTTTGGCCCGTCATCTTTAGCTACATAGAAAGGGGAGCACTAAAGGACATCCTCAACAGTATAATAATTGTTATGTTCGTCAAAATCCATATCATGGTAAAATTCCAGCTTTGAGAAGATTTCCCTGTTAATCTCTGTATTATCACATATATCGTATACAAAACGCTTGAAAAGGACGTATGATGGGAAGAGTTTGTTGTTGACCGTGGAAATGGAGAGGTGCATGGCTACAAACTTGCAATTGTCTATTACAGTATGCATGCCACGATTTTTGAATGCACTTGAATCGCATCAAAGATTTGGGTGGTAGCCTTGATAAGATTTGCACCACCATGTCATCTCGAATCTTGCAAAGCTCTGTCATACCTTCTGCGGTTCTAAATCTGCGCGCTCTATCGTCAATCACCTTTTGTTCTGCTACCTCTTTTCAATGATCTATATTCGCGTGTATATATACGTTCATTAAGCGGTGCGTAGATGAGAGAGAGAGAGAGAGGACAAAAAAAAAAACAAAAGGGGACTTTGGAGTTTGGTCAGATTTACAGAGTTACCTGCTCCTGGCCTGTGTGTTTTTGCTTAACTGTGAAAGATTTCATATATCAGTATATGTACGAAGTGCGAGTGTAACTGTTTCCTGACAGATGGTTGGGAGAGTCCCCTTGAGTGGTAGTTTCCAAGGTTGCTGGTAAATTGCAAGGCACAACTCCCATTCGCATGGGATGGAATTAGTCTTGGACACACACGTTTTCCTTGAATAGAAGTGAAAAAAATTGAAGACCAAGTTTCTTCTCCGTTCATCATGCCAGTTTATGCGGGTCCTTGTGTTGTCGAATTCTTTTATTATTATTTTTTATGTAGGAGAAATTAATAATGTATGAGTTTATTCAGACATCTTAAATTTTATATTTAGACTTCTCCTAATTTTGAACAAACTTTTGTTCTCTCCTTTTCTCTTTCTATACGTGAATTGATAGTAGTAAGCATTTGAAGAGCTATTTAGATCATAATGCAAATAAATCACAAAAGCAGAGGTAATTTATTTGAAGAAGGAATTTACAACGAGCAGTTTTATTATTTAACAAATTAATTTTTTATAAAATTTGAAAGTCTGAATAGCACTACTCATTATCAATAGATATAGATTGGTTTTCCCAAAAAAAAAAATATATCTATAGATTGGTTTTCCAATTTCTTTTCAATAAAGACTAGGACAACTTTTCCCAACAAAACAAGTTGCCGGAACAAGTTATTTTTCTTTTAGAACATAGAACGTATGCTTATTTAATTAGATTTTGCTCCTTTGATCCATCACTGACTGAATTTTACCAAAATCAGAGTGTACATAGCAGTTAGGTATCAAGCATAAACAGCACAAGTACCTAAGCACAGACAGCCAAGCGGGAGTCAAACTAACACTACCGGGGTGAAGTCTGGTTCCAGCTCTACAAGATAGACTCAGAGCCCGACATAGATACTGACTGGGACCATCTGGGGTATTCAATTAGAACTTTTAAAAATAAATGTAAATATACCCTTATACTAAATATCATTCATACATATGAAATTAGAAATTACCTTCGTTGGTGCTAATTTGACGAATTACTCCTACTCTCCAAGTACAACCAGGCATGGGAATTATACTTGGCGTTTGAATTGGTCCAAGACGGGTCCGTAAACTGTATGGTAGCTCTCTACGGTCCAAAAGATTTTGTATCAGAAAGTACCTTAGGAAATCTGAGGCCCAGAATAGAGAGCAAATTTGATGAGCTTTCTGCAATGAAAATAATTGTTGTTTTCAAAGCTCTAAAAGAGGCATCCAAGAACAGAGAGCAGAGGTTTTGTGCATGAATGAATTATATTTTCTTAATTATTCACTAATCATGAAGTCTTTCTGCTTGGATTGTGCTTATTTGCTGAATTTACTTGCTTGTAAATTGATGACAAGTAATAATTAAGAATCAAATAGGAGAATGAATATATTGCCCAAGGCTTTTTCATTTCTTTTCTGGGCAAAGTTATGTGATCATAATATGTCTAATACTACAATAGATTGATTTCCCTTGCTCCAACTTCACCTCGACAACGAAGCTATATATATAGTACATTAACATTAGAATACATGATGAACCAACTTTTGTTATAGGAATGACCAAGAGCTTCAATCAGATCTCCAATTTCGACAAACACAGTGAACTTTGGCAAGAGAGGCCATGTAATCATCAGATCTGACATGAGAAAGAAAATTGGCTTTATAAAAATTTTGAACTGTTAATTGCTTTACAGAAGAACAAGAAGCTTATGATTTTGATGAAATGGAATTATTTTTTGACTTTGAACCTTTGTCCATAGGAAGACTGATAAGCAGCAAGGATGTGAACTTTGGCCTCATCCAGTTTCTTCTGTATAAATGGGTGAAATGCAGGAAGTCAGCACACACAGGCAATTAGTTTCAAGCTACAAGTTCAGCCAGTAATTTCTCAGCACTAGTTATTACCTATCAAACTTTAACACTAGGAATACTTAATAGCCAAAATTAAAGATAAATCTACAAATTTTAGAAATTTCAGAGAAGTTTGTTTCAATGAAACAGGCTCCATTAAGTGCCCTATTGAGGAAGATGGAGGTCCTTATGCTCATTGCCACAAGCTTCTTGTTGCAACAAGGAACTTAAAAGCTTGTCAGAACCTTAGTTATAAACCATTTGATGAAGTACCCAAAGACTGTGCATCGATACACAAGCAGCAAATATGGAGGTATTCTTAGATAATTAGTGTTTTTGTTTTTGAGTAACGATTTCTTGTCCAGGGCTCTAGCACTGAATATCAATCTAACAACTCCTGGTTCCTAACTATAAGTTATCCGTCTCTGAAAAACATCGAGAAGCCATTGGTAGTCTACTTATTGTGTGTGATTCGACCATAACTCTTCGGTGACCTTTCTATATATTTACAGGGATAGTCAGATTCAATTGAGATACAACATGTAAAAATTGTAACACCAGAAGAAGATCTAAGAGAAAGTTCTTATAATTAAAACAGACCTGAGCTTCATAGTAAAGGCCAGCATATAGAGAAGCATAGAAATAATCACTGTCTCGGCCATTTTTAAATGCATCAGCAAGCTACACAGTAAAGATCAATCACTTGAGTCAGATAAAAATCTTGGTATTATTGCAAGCAGTCGGGCTGATATAAGAAACAGGCACAAGCTAGATGTTTATTAAAGGGTTCTGGAGTGTAAACTGAAAAAGAATACAAGGGAAAGATTATATATGAGTTCTGAAACAACTTCCGGTTACTCCAATTAACTTCCTACCGGAAAACTGGTGTTATGACCCTAAACAGTTCATGTTTCAACACAAACATGAAAGAAAGATAATCTTAACATCTCATATGAACTGATAAACACCTTAACCACACCTAGGAACTACAAGCTCAAATAAGAAAATGTTTGGTCAGAGAGGAAAAGCTTCACTCAGATACCTTTTCTGGATCACCACCGTCTTTAAACATGTTATAGGCTTCTCTCATGACAGGTCTTGGATCTTGGCCAACCTGCATGCATATAAAATGCAGTTAGAAAGAATTTTATTGAACTTCTCACTCAATACATGGGAGTGAAAAGCAATTTAAATAATTTCAACTAGAAAGACAACAATCCCCTCTTAAAGATACTCATTTATGATCCTATAGACATCCAAAAGACATATTTGAAGTTTAAAGCTACAAAGCCCTTATCTTGGTATCAATAACTTGCCTCAAGAAACCGTTCCCTTGCTTCCTTAACTCCATATAATTGAGCTTCACAGAGAAAGCACCAAATGGACTCCTCTGTATCATTTGGATTCTGGGCAACATCTATTCGGAACTGCTCTGCCCCTTCTTCAAATCTGTGCATAAAAGATAAATAATTTAACCCTAGACACATAGCTTCACCAAACCAGTTCTAAAATTTTACCCTCTATTTGGGGACCAATAAATTTTAGCTCCATTGACAAATCTTGGCTAAAGTGATACTCTTTCCACTTTTATCTACACATTGTAATTTTTGCTGCTCAAAATTTAAACAAACACCAATTTTCTTCTACATTTTTCTAAGCAGCCCAACAAAAACATATGGACAAAGACCCATCAAAGAACTAGTAGTACCTATCAAGATAGTAAAGTGACAGCCCCCTTTGCCAAAGATCTGATAAAAACCATTAACCAACAATCAATATCCGAAACTCACTACAAACCCATAACCAATAGCTACATTAACTTACATGCCTTTTGGCGAGGATCAAGCTCAATTGCCTTGTCAAATTCTGCTACAGACCCTGCAACATCACCCTTGACAATAACAAAGTTGTGAACTTTCAATCCCAAAACAAAGTTTCGAACTTTAGTTTACATTCACAACTATGGAGCATAATTTACCTGTCTAAACAGAACCATTCCACCTCGGATTGCGGCAACGGCTTCACGGGGATTGTTGCCGCCGGTGATGGCATCCCAGATGCCAGAAACTGAGGGAAGGAACAGTCTTCTGGTGCTACAGAATTGAGAGTTAGTGCAGGTTCTCAGTGGAAATGAGGTTTTATGTGTCTGAATTGTTGAAGGGATTCTGTTAAAGAATAGTGAGCTGTTCTGGGTTTTGAGTGAAAACGGAGGAGAGGTTAGGAATGGAGTGAGGGACATGGAAATGGTGGGTTTGAGGTTCAGAGCCATAGCCATTGAGGTAGAAAATGCAATCTTGAACTGAAGTGGAAGAATTGATTGAGTCTTGATTGGATTTGGGTCAGTCAGTTTTGATGGGTTTGTGCAGGTTGCAAAGTTCTGGATTTGGGATTAGAGAGGGATAAGGCGCCAAAAGACAACCGAGTATGTGGTGAATTCTCAAGTTTACTAGTCACTTCCAACAATGCAACATACAGGTTACCGATAATCACAGTTAAAATACTGGTACTAAGAGCAAGATCACCTATTAGATCAGTTACTATTCACTATTTTTTTATATTTATTTTTATCATCCGGATCACTGACACAGTTTTCAAACTGATCTGAGTCACTCTGGATCAGTTTCGTAACCTACAAACTCATCCAGAGAGTGGAAATAAACATAAAAAAAATAGTGAATAATATCTGACCCAATGACCCACCCAACGAGTGAACTTGCTCTAATGAGATGGTTATTAAGAATTTATAATATCTTCTTAATGTCATTTACCTTAAATTTTGACATTTTTTTTACCACAATCCTCATTCAGGTAGTCAATTGATTTTTTGTTTATAATTACTCTACATCTCCATTTCTTTAACACCGGAAAATGTGCAACCAGTGTGATCTCAAAATTTACATGTTAAGTAATCCAAATTGTTGACTTCTAAATTTACCTACTAGTGAAGTAGTGAATGGCCAAAAAAAAAGAGTGATTTTTTTTTTTTTTTGCTCACAAGCTATGAGATTCCATTTATCAAGATGGTAAAATTACAAATAGGAATAACAGTACAGATCGGGGCCATAAATAACCCTACTTCTAATAATCATCATAAATCGGAGCCATAACTACCATATATCATGAAGATGTCTACCAACTGAACATAACCACTTCAACTATAACAATCTATCGTTTAAATATATCAAATGGTTGTGATATGTTGAGAATATATAGATCCCACATGAAAAAAATGAGACATTGTCTATGAGTTTATAAGAGTTTGGGTCACTTTATCTATTGCCAATTGATTTTAGGGATGTGAACCCCAATATTACTTTAGGGGGTGAAATTTGCACACTCAAATTTGCAAACCACACATCCTTTCATTTGTTTAATAATATTTCAACTCACATCTTTTTGCACTTCCTAAAATACCCTCAAAGTCAGATTTTTCTTTCTTTTTTCCTCTCTCTCTCTCTCTATGACCCTTCTTTCTCAGTTAGGTGGTGCTTCCATTATCATCAATCTCAATCTCTGTATTCATTTTTGAAGCTTTCATCTTCTTCTTGATACTGAGATTACAAAGACATTCAGATAAAAAAATAAATAAATAAATAAAGCAAATCAATGCTCGATACTCCTAGACATTCATCATAGACATATCTTAAGTAGGGCTGGGCATATAAAACCGAAGTACCGAACCCGACCAGAGCTCGTACCGAAAGCAACTAAAACGGGCCGGTACTTAAAATATAAAAATTACTGTTGGGCCCATACCGAATAAAAGGGACGAGCCTCGGTTCTCATTTTTAAGTCCCGTTTTGGGCCCGACCCGTACCGATTTATATGAATATATATATAATATCTATAATATATATTATCTTACCCTCCCACGTCCCACGACCCACCTACTTTCTTTTTTCTCTCTCTCTCTCTCTCTCTTTCTCTCTCTCTCTCTCTCCCACCTCTCTGTGGCTGTCTCTCCCTCACCCTTTTATCCTTCATTCCTCTCGGTTTCTTTTCTTTGTTCTCTCTCTCTCTCTCTCTCTCTTCGTCTTCACCTCTCTGTGGCTCTCTCTCCCTCACCCTTTCTTTCCTCACCCTTTATTCAACTTCTCTTTTTCAAAGACATCACCACCACACCACTGCACTCCTGCATCCTCGGCCCACCGCCATTTCGGTCAACCTCGGTGGCACCACAATCGTTGCACCACCCACAAGGAATGCCCTCCAGCTCTGTTCCCATCGATTTTAATTATCTTTTCTAAGATCTGGGTTTTGTCAATTTGTGCATGTTCTACGAAAGAAATTGTATCTGCAATTATGCAGGGTAATTTTAATTTTTTCTTTTCTTGAGATCCAAGTTTGTAAAAGTTGAGATCGGGGTTTGTAAAAATTGATATTTGAGTTGTATATGGATTTCGATAGTCTATGCCTTTCTAAATCGGTGTTTGCTTGCTTTGTTTTTGTTTAGTTGGCTGTAATTCATGGCTAGAGCCAACCTAGAGCCTTCCAAAGTTCCAGATGCTCGCTCGAGAGCATGCTCATTTTTTTTCATTTAAAAAAAAAAATTCTTAAGTGTCAAACCCGACCCGGGCCCGTACCGAATTTGTTCGGTTTCGGTACCGTCAGCACCAACTTGGAAAATAAAAATTCCATCCCGACCCATACCGAAATATATTTTAGGGATCGGGCTCGGTATCACTCAGTAACTGGCCCGTCCCGGCCCTAATCTTAAGCAATTGTTTATTTTTTGACCAAGATGAACTCTACTTAGTACCAAGTAATCACATCTCCATGTAAAAGACGAAGCTAAAGCAAAAGTTTTACACTTACTTTCTCGAAACACAGACAACAGTGTTTCCTAGGTCTCTGAACTTCTGCAAAACCTTCTTTACAAACCCATCTTCATCATCCTCTGAAAACTGAACCTTCACAGTATCCTTATTGACAATCTTCAAGTTGGGAGACCTCAAATACATCAAACTCTTCTCGTCCCTAATATCCAATAGCTGAGCAGTGAGGTCCTCTTTGAGTTTCTGGAAGGGTCTTTCTAAATGTACCCAGCAAATTTCTATATAGTATAAATATTTCTAATTAAACCACCTAAATTCCCATACTAACCTTTTCTTGTACCCAGCTAAAGAAACAAGCCAACGAGGCGATGAAAACTTCCCAGCTTCATACCAATCTTCTTCGGCAGTTCTGGGTTCTTTCAAGATGAGGTTTTGACTGTACTATAGCTTAGTAACAATTCTTGTTTTAAGTCCTTGTTTTTCTAAATGAGTTCCAAGGTTCTCAACTCTTGGTATGATTGATTGAATTGAAAAGCAATACCACTCAATCATGAGTAGAGAAACCGTAGATGAATAAGATCACATACGTCAGCAGGCATTTCCACCAAGTCATTGCAATAGTCAATGCTAATTTCCTCTAGATTTGGAAATGCGTATGAAATTTGGATGGAACCGTCGCTGAAAGCTTTCCCAATGGTACACATGAATAGAGATATCTTTTTTAGACCCACTAATTGTATGGGGTTCTTGGTCATTGAAGGTATTGAGACACTCTCCAATCTAATTCTCTTTAGATGAGATCACGAACCCAGTAGTGGGATATTACTTAGTTCAGCAGGCGAGAAACCATAATTCTCCGTCACGCCCTTCTTCGCAAACCAACCGATCCCTTCCTCAACCCTCTGTCTTCCTCTTTAATCAAACTGAGCTTGAAATTTATGTATCTGAATTCTATATGCTGGAGCAGATAAGCAATATGCAATTGGGGTTAAGCACATCACGAAGACGACGCGAAGTTGCCATCACTATAGTTGCTTTGCTAGGTACAAGATAAGGACAGTTTGAAAAATTAGGTGGTTTAATTAAAAATATGTATAAACAAATAAATTTGCTAGGTACATTTAAAAAGACCATTTTCGGAATGCATTAAGAACAAAGATGAACTTATATTTTCTCAAGTTCTCTTGAACTACAGGTACACCAACCAACCAAATGAACATACAACCGGCAATGAAATATGGGTACTTGTTGAAAAACTCATCAATTGAGACCAGGATTGACTCCAAGTTTATTTTGTCTAAAACTTGCTCGGAAGCTGCGGCTTCAAAAGAAAAAGAAGGGAAAGTAATGGCGGTGGTTGCGATGAGCTCAGTGAGGAGAAAGGAGAGATGGGTTTTAGGTTGGTTGTGAAAGAGGTTTTTGATGGAGGAAAATTGAAGGGGATGGGAGTTGAATGATTGAGAGGTGAGAATGGAGGTTTTAGGAAGAGAGATTGGTAGTGAAGTGAGTGGTTTCTGGGTTTTGGGGTGGGTTTGGAATGGTGGAGAAGAACAGGAGAGGACCATGGAAAGAGACTCCATGGGAGAGAGTACAGGAAAGTGAGAGAGGGAGAAAACACGGAGAGAGGATAAGGCCAAGAAGGGAAAGGATGTTCGTGTATGGTCTATAGTTGCCTGCGCTTCTCTACTGAGAAAGCACCACCCAACTGAGAAAGAAGGTTCTGAATGTCAGAGAGAGAAGAGAGAGAGAGAGAGAGAGAGAGAGAGAGAGAGAGAGAGAGAGAGAGAGAGAAGACCCAAAAAGAAAAAAAGAGAAATCTGACTTTGAAGGTATTTTAGAAAGTGTAAAAAGATGTAAGTTGAAATATTATTAAAAAAAAATGAAAGGGCGTGTGGTTTGCAAATATGGGTGTGCAAATTTCACCCCCATTACTTTATCGTGATCCCAGATCGGGTTATTTCACTTATGTATGTCTCATGGCTACACGGGCTCCATGTCACCAAAAGTTGTCCATATTCACGTGTATGATTTAAAAATTCGCCACACGTGTGGGGACATGTTAAGAATATATAGATCACACATGGAAAAGATGAGACTTTGCCTATAAATTTATAAGGGTTTTGGCCGCTACATTCATTGTCAATTGATTTTGAACGTGAATTATAAATAACTTTATCAACCTATTCAATGCATATACAAATCTATAGTAAATTGATAAAAAGCCTTAATTAAACTGAAGCTACTGAAGCCCCAAGGCCAACCAACAAAAACCAAAACAAGACCAGCGCGCCCATACAAACTCGAGTACTCGACGAGACCATGACGTAAAGCTTGCAATGGAGGGCTATTGTTGTAATTCAAGTGCAGCACGTACGCTTTGAATGCAAAAATTAGGCAGCATTTTGCACAAGGTTAATGAATGTGCTATTGACTTTGTACGTGTGCAGCCTTAATTGATAGACTCAATCAAACAAAAAAAGAAAACCTTAATTGGAAACTATTCGTTTTAACTTTGAGAAAAATTCAGCTACCCTCCCCAAACTATGTTGCCAAGGCCAATTTGATACCCGAACTCTCAAAAGTATCAATGTGATACCCAAACACATATTTTGACATCAACGTGATACTTCCGTCCAAAATTCGTGACGGTTCCGTTAAAAAAGTGACGTGTCAAGCACATAAAGACCAAAAACAAAGAAAAATACCAATTTACCCTCTTCTTTTGTTATTTCATTTTTTTTTCTTTTTCTTTTTCCTTCTTCTTCATCTTATCTCTTCCGCATCGACCCGACCTGACCTCTCTCTTCCGCTCTCCTTCTCTCTGCCATCACCGGGAAACCCAACTTCCGGTTGCCACCTCACGTCACCGCCACCATCCTTCGAACCAGCTCCCAATTTCGATCAAAACCCAAAGGCAGCTACCCCAACCGACGGTGGAAAATCGCCGTACACACCACCGCCGATGGCATCGAATCTGCATGGCTTCGTTCTCCAACCTCCAGTCCAAATCGAGCTAAACCACCTCCATAAATGGAATCAGCGCCTCACTACCCACCAAACACCGCCGTGAGAGCCACCGGCTTACCTTTTTCGTTCGGTAAGCTATATTTCGTCCTCTCCCTCTGGATAATGCCATGAGTCATTGTGAATCGAAAAGCCTAATTCACTGCTGTCTGATTTGGAATATGAGGTTTGTGGAATCTGGAAAATTGAAGCTTTGGAGAAGAAATGAGCTACCGGGTCAGTTTCGACTGAAATCGAAATAAGGAATTCAGATGGTTAATGGATGTGGATTTCTGGGTTTTTGGAGTGTTGGAGGAGAGGAAGCTGCTGGGTTAATTTCAGTTGAAACTGGAAAAGGTGTTTACATGATTGTTGATGGTGAATTGCAGTAATTGGAATTAACTTCCAAATCTGGTCAAGAAGAATCCTTCCTCACGCAAAACCTCTCTCTCTAATCCTTCACCATGAGCAGGTCAGGTCAGCCCCCGGATCTGAAGAAGTACATGGACAAGAAGCTTCAAATCAAGCTAAATGCAAACCGAATGATTGTTGGAACCTTGCGTGGATTTGACCAGTTCATGAATCTGGTGGTTGATAATACTGTAGAAGTGAATGGTGATGAAAGGACTAACATAGGCATGGTGGTGATCAGAGTAAACAGTGTGGTTAATGTTGAAGCACTTGAACCTGTGGCCAAAATGCAGTAGTTTTTGTTTTAAAAAAATTTATCTGGATGTAGGATGCAAAGGGAAACTCTGTAACTTTGTTACGATGGTGAGGTGAATTCTATATCACCCTTGCCACCAGGCAGATTGTGATGAATGTAATTATGTCGTTCTATATGGAATAGCAGTTAATTGAGTGTAAGATACAAAATGTGGTAATGCTACTGCTTTGACTTTGAAAAAAAAAAAATTTGGATACTTGGTAACCTGGATCTGTTACTTGGTGAAGTTGTTAAAAATCAGTAGAATGTTGTTTGTAGTCTCGTGAATGGGAAATGGAAAGTGTTAAAATGGTGATAAAAAAAAAAAGTTGAAGATGAAAAGCATATCTTTTTTTTAAATATATATATATAATAAAATTGGTGTAAAAGTACGACTTTGCCCTTAAAATTTAGTCACATGTACGACATGTGATCATTTTTAACGGAACCGTCACAAATTTTGGACGGAAGTATCACGTTGATGTCAAAATATGTGTTTGGGTATCACATTGATACTTTTGAGAGTTCGGGTATCAAATTGGCCTTGGCAACATAGTTTGGGGAGGGTAGCTGAATTTTCTCTCTTTAACTTTTAATAAAGGAGCAGAGGCAGTGAGAATATAATATGAGGAACCAAAATACTGAAAATAGTGGATCACGTATTATTGGTGCGATAATTATAAACGGAAATAAAAGAAAAACATGACTTAGTTTTTCGATCTCTTTCATATGAATTGTAATATGAGGGAACAGAAGCAACTAATGCAATTAGATCATTTGAGAAACTCCAATGACATACAAACTTGTGCTTAAATTACATCTAATTTTCATAGTTTTGAAAAGATCGGCTTACATCTCGTAGACATCCACCATAAGAGAGTGATTGAATTACCTGAGTTGTGGTGTGTCTTTTTTTTTTCTTTCCTATTTTGTTTAGATTCTCGAATCTCGATTTCGTATGTTGCTGACCGATACCACTGTTTGGATCCTAACAAGATCGGCCACCAGAGTCTTTCTCGTGGGTGCTATAGAGTTGCAAATCCTCAAACTAATTCACTGAGTTCTTGGGTTGTCCATTAGAACGTTTGCCTAACACTGTTTGGGAGGCTTTGGGTGGTGCCTTTAACATGGCGGGACCTAGGTAGTTTTAGAAAGCCAAGTCAACATTCTCTCTCCATGTGTTCAATTTCGCGATGTTGTCATAATGTCAGCCGGAGCCCAAGTATTGTAACTTAATGTCCTCATGATGATAATGACTTGAGCCAAAAAAATAAAATGTTGTCATCCTAACGCTATGTTCCCTGTTCCCAGGGCCTGGAGTCCTGGACCTTTGATGCTGATATATAGTCCGTTGTTTTCTTTAGAAGCGCATAAATAAATATGTACACCATGAGCTTGGAGGATTTGCCCCAAGACTGCTTCGAGCAGATTTTATCATTGACATCTCCCGGAGATGCATGTCGTTCCTCGTTAGTCTCGTTGTCGATTCGTGCCATGGCCGATATGGATAGTTTGTGGGGTATGTTTTTGCCGTCGGACTATCCAGAAATTCTGTCCAGATTAGTCACTCCAATACCTTATTCATCCAACAAGGACTTGTTCATCAGGTTGTGCAGTCCAAATCTAATCGATTGTGGTAAAAAGGTAACTTTCATCTTTGCTACAGCCATTTCTTTGTTCTAAGCTAGGTTGGGTTTTTTTTTTGTTTCAAAATCCAGGGCAAGGGAAAACAAAAAAAATGAAAATTGATGCCTCAGGCTGGCTTTGCATTTTTTTTTGTTGAAAAAGTGGCTTTGCATTATATAACTAATCAAATATATATTGGATTATAAGTAATCCAATATTATCTTGACTTTGAATTATTACATTTGCAGCCCCTTTTTTTTTTTATCAGAATTGCATTTGCAGCTTGGGTCAACAAAATTACATGATGAGGCAAACACGTCAAGGTTGCTTTTGCATCGACAGGCGGTGGAACAAATATGAATTCTTGATTACTAAGAATTCATGTTTGATCCATTGCCTGTTGATGCATTGGTGGCTTTGGGATGCTAGCCTACCACAATAATTAATATGACTATTGACATTACTTTATATTTAAGTCAATAGCCAATATTGTAGTAATTTTTCACTCCTATTATAGATTTTGAGCCAGTCATTTAAAAAAAAAAAAAAAAACTACTCAAATTTTTCTCAAAATTTCTTTAAACCCGGTTTTGAGTAATGCTTTCCCGATCGGTGATGCACTGCTCGTGACCATTTAATATCTAACCTCATCCAGTAGTATTCAAACCGTAAGTTCGAATGCCAGCTATATACTCTGTGAGGTTATTAAATTTATTATTAGTTTTTCGTTGTAGCACACTATTTCCTTTTCTTTTTTTTGTCTTCATAAACATGAATATTCTTCCAGGCCACAAAATATAGCGAGTCTCTTTGTAAATATTGTGACATTTCTCCTTCAAAAATAAAGATAGGAACATATATAATCCATTTAAATTCTCATTTCATAACTACTATTAACTCCATGATGGGTGAATGACACAGATGTTCTCAATAGAGAAATCAACAGGTAAAAAATGTTACATGTTAAGTGCAAGGGATCTTTCAATTACATGGGCGTGCAATCCTCTCTATTGGAGTTGGAAGTGTTCCTCCGAATCAAGGTTTGCTTTCTAATTTCTAGCCCAAAAGTAATTAATTTGGGAAATAAATATTGCACTGAAATTTATCTATCTTGCACAATATTATGACACGACCACAAATTCAGATTTGCAGAGGTTGCTGAACTCAGAACCATCTGGTGGCTAGAAATATATGGCACCATGAATAGTCAATTGCTATCACCAAAAACAGTTTATAGTGCTCATCTTGTTATCAAGTTGGCCAATCGTGCATATGGTTTGGACTCATTACCTTCTGAGATTTCACTTGAAGTTGGCAATTACAAATCACAAGGCACTGTATACTTGAGTGCAAATCGGAAGACAACAGAAGTAGACGAACGTGTGAGACCAATCAGGGTTCTGGAAGAACGTCTTCGTGAGCGAACAGATGGATGGATGGAGATTGAACTGGGGAGCTTTTACAATGATGGATGTTATTATAACAAGGATGTGAAGATGAGCCTAAAAGAAGTTAAGGGTGCACACCTAAAAGGTGGCCTTATTGTTGAGGGAATTGAGATTAGGCCAAAAAATTAGTGCATTTATTTTCCCCTCTCCTAATTTCTGAACTTTCAGTGTAAATGGACTACGATCAATTGAAATTTTTTTAATTATTTTATTTTCTAAATAACATTTCAATTTATTTTAGACCTTCACCTCTTTCTTGTGTTCTTTCTTGTGATCTTGTCATATGAAAGTTATCAAATTAGGGTCATATATATATATATAAATTAAAATAGAGAATTAGACGATATTAGCCCCTTATTAGTGGTCATTGTGCAAGGCGCCCACCCTCCCCACAATAGAGAGGGGACCACACACCCGGGAACCCCCCGTCCCTCTATTTTATTTTATTAGAAAAATAAAAAACAAAATACAAGATGGAATAGGGAGACATAAACCAAAACCTCTCCCAATACCAAGAAACATTACAACTAGATTGAAATTTCCAACATTAAAGATAGCAAATCGTCCTATCTGTAAAGAAGAGAAAAGGTTGAGGACTAATAAGGACCCCTAAAAGAACAACCCAAGAGAAGCAACCAACATCTACTATGCAAACCTTAAATTAGGAAGGCCTGCCAAATCTCAGGAATATGCCGCAAGTGCACAAGGAGGACAAGAGTCCCACCAATGAACACCAACCTGATTTGCCCCAAAATTAGCTAAAGAATCCTCTACCTGACTGTCTTCTCAATAGATATGAGAAACTTTCACCGACATAGATGCAAGCATAACCCGACAGTTGAACCAATTGGTAGAGTATCGCCATGGTACATCACTCTGAAGAGAAGACAAAAAATGAATTACCAAAGCCGAGTCACTTTCAATCCAAAGGGAGCGCCAACCTTTCTGTGAAGCAATATGAATAGCATGAATCATTGCCTGAAGCTCAGCCTCCAAAGCATAGGTCATCCCATGAGCCCCCGCAAAACAACCAAGCACACGCCCCAAATTAGGGTCATATATGAAAAGTTAATGAATCCTTTATCTACAAAAAAAAAAAAAAAAAAAAAACAAGAAAAATAAAAGAGGAAATCACCTGTCCTTATCCCAACCCTGTCCCCAGAATCACAATTTGACATGTGTCATTTTACTCAACAAAAGTTAACGCTGTTAACACCTTGCCAAAAAAAAAAAAACTTGAAACCCAGTACTCGAGCTTTCCATTTCAATTTTAGAGTATATGTGGATTTCAAGATTTAAAAAGTTTTGCAAGGAACTGGATGAGCATGAAATCGAAGGAGTTGGTGCCAGAAACAATACATTGTTATCAGTTGAGAAGCTGCTTTGCAGCGGAAGCCTTGATTATGTTTTCAAGCTTTCCTGGTTTGATGAAAGAGCTAGAGAAGAGAGTGATGTGAGGCCGAGATTCGATTTCAATGAGCTGGGTACTAATCTGGAGGCGAGCAAGAACATTCCAAGCCTTCAAGACTTGGTTTTCCAGCGTTGGGTTGAAATAAAGCTCTGTTTATACCCAATATTAGCATATCGGCTTATCAATCATATCATGGCAGTTTAATGAATGAAGAGATTGAGATAATTATGGGTAATTTTTAATTGATGATAATTATCTTGATTTGAAAGATAATTGTTCATTAAAAGATTTTATCTGTTTGGTAATGCATGGGTAGTATTTGCAACGAGTAAAGAGAGCAGCTTATGAAGTGGGACTTAAAGATGAGTTTTCGTTTGATTAAACATGCTCTAGGTTGTTGTGTCAAACTTTCCAAACCAATTAATGTAATCATGCAATAATACTTGTTGAATTGGAGTAGGATTCTGTTGCATGACAGTGGTACAATGCTAAAACTAATTGCATGATTAACATTGATAAGTCATACAAACTAGCTGATGACGTGAGACCTAGATATACATCATGTGTATCAATTACTTAACATGCATTAGGAGTCCTCATAAGATTAAATCAAGTAATTTGAGTTCAAGAGAAAGACCACCTCAGCTTGATTATCAATGACCTATATATAAAGAAGCATCGATAGAGGACACGGGACACACACAACTCCAGCGAAAACTCCATCATGTGTTTCCTTTCATTTTTCTTAGCTCCAAATTAGTTTCATTGTCTTTTCAATTTCTTAGTTTTTAGCTCTACTACTTCAAGTCATTTCCCTTCGTTTTCTTGTAACCTAGTATCGATATTTCAATTGTTTCTATTGTTATTTTTTTTGTAATAGTTGACAGTTTTGTTGTTCAAAGCCGTTTACTTTTTCGCTCTTTACGTTATCTTTACTTTCTTGTTCTTTATTTTTCTGCACTTAATTTAAAGTTTACTTCCTTACTCTTTTACTATCGTGTTTATTTCTTACACTAGGAGTAGTTTTAACGTAATTTTTCGGTTACCGATCACTATTTGCGACTCGTCCATTGAACAACCTAAAAGTCCTTGTTTCCAAGGCATCGAACCCTCAGCCGAAATTGTTCCTTCCTCGGCTTTCAGTCGCTCGACGAAGTCAGAACACGCACACTACATCTCCAATTGCACACTTGGCATTCTGGCCGTGTGTTGGCAAGCCCCACAATCGATTTATTGAGAAGGACATCTGTTCCTTGATCTCTTGGCTTTCTTGGCTGAGGTGATTTTCAGAGGCAACAAGCTCAATTGCATAGCCTTGTGACATTGCTATAGAATCAAAATTGAGGTAAAGGAATCGAATTTGGTCAAAAACATCACAACCCAGTAATAGAAACTGAGATCTCAGAATGTTATGGAGAAATGAAAGAGAACCCCCAAGTTAAAGCAACCATGTACAATTAGGTCATTGAATTAGCAAAACCCAGTAAAACCCAGCACCAAAAACAGAGATCTCAAACTGCTTGGAAACGAAAACTCAAAGATACCAAATTTTAATCAAATGAACTCAATAGCAAAATTCTTGTGCATTTAAATCCAAATGAAACCTTAAATTAAGATTTTAACATGTATCAATAAGTTTTTTTTTTTTTTTTTTCATTTTCTAATGAGCTATCGAAGTTAGTGGGTAGTTAGTTAGGTGCTCTGTGTCAAATTTTGATTTGTGGGGCAGAGTTGGGATAGGGAGTTTGGAGACAGGTGATTTCCTCCCGAAGAAGCCGTAGAAGCTTAACATGACCGGGAACTAATCATGTCTTTTTCAGCAAAGGTGATGATGATTAGAAAGAAGAGAAATTGTTGCATACGGTCAGCCGTATCACGTGGTGATGCAGCTGACCAATAAAAAATCAGAATTTTTTTTCACTTATTCTGAAACTTTCCCCACTTTTTAAAATAAAATATTTAAAATACCCCTATTAAAATCTTGATGAGCGTTTCTATTGAGACCTCCAAATCTGCTCACTTGACCTCATTCATGATCGAATTATTAAATTATATATATAACCTACTATAAAATGACTATTAAGGACGATAATTATATCAAAAAAATATTATTTTTATTTCTCTAGACTTTCCAATTCAATAATAATTAGATTGCATACTTTATTATTTTCCTTATCTATTTTCATTTTCCAATTTCACTACAAACTCATTAAAGCATTCATATATATTTAATAAGAACTAAAACTATGATTAAGATCATGTGACATAAAAATAAATGATATACATGTTGAACACATATTGTGAGGGAAAGCAAAATAAATCATATTATAACCTAAATCTAAGTCTATCTATTATATTTGTAAAAAAAAAAAAAAAAAGAGCTAGCATTATAGAAAAACTAAAAAGTAAAAATTAAATAATTAATCATGAGGTGCAGAAAATAGAGAAAAAAAACATTAAGAAAAAATTATTACTCTTTTTTTTTTTGCACAACTAAAAGAAAAAAAAGTTTTAAAAAAAATCACACAATAGTTCATGTTATTTTCTTGTTGATTAGAAATTATTTTTGATTTTTTTTATTGGATAAGATATTTATGTTGTCTGATTAAGGAATATACATGTAATTAAGATTATAGAGTAATTAATCATTGAAATGACTAAGTTTTATTTATTTATTTTAAAGATAATAGTTTGTTTGCAAATTATATGAGTGAGGTTATTTAAGGAATTTTAGTGAGGTGTAGTGAGTAAATTTAGTATTTGAAAATTTGATAGGAGGTTGATGTGCTCAAAGCGAGCGCACAATTTAACCCTGAAAATATCGTTAGTAGTATAAGCAAATAGGGATCGTTCTATCCGGGGATTGAGGGTACACTTGTAATTGTGAAACAAATAAAGAAAAGTATTATTTACAGAAATAAAATAAAGAATATAAATATATACAATTGTATAAACAAATAAAGAATTAAAATAATAAAGTATTATTTACAAAAATAAAATAAAGAATAAATATATACAAGTAAACACAAATAAGGGGGGGGGGGATTAGGATTCTTAAAATTAAAAATAAAAATAAAGAAAACGTAAAAACATATATACAAGGGTGGAACGCAAGGAACAAAGATCAAAACCAATTCCATGTAATCAAATTCGATTCAAACCCTATAATTGTTCTTCCAAGTCATGAGAGAGGAGTTGATCATGTGAAACATTCGAAAGCAAATGATTTCCCATATTTTACTTTTCGATGCTAATTAACCTAAGCGAAAGCACCTAGATTAATCCTATCAAACATGCAATCAAGCCCTAGAAAGCTAGTCAATCATGACATGTTCAACGCATTAGACATAGAGAAAGGCTATCAACTCAAGTGTACAACTTAGTTATGGAAAAGTCCACCTAATTGCAATCCTCTTCAATTCAATTCGATTCTTGTCCAGAACCTTTACTACTTTTGATTCAAGTTACACAAAACGAAAAGTCGATTTCATGTTCTTAAACCTAGCACCAATTACATGCAAATCCTATAAGTGTCGACCCAAATAAGATAAACATATAAAAGTTTTCTGTAAAGCAAATTTAATCGAACAAACTCACATAAGCAACTTAGAATCACAATTATAGAATTCGAAAACTTTATTTAAACATAGAAATTGGGTTTAAACTTTACCCTAAACATTATTGTTAACTAGATACAAGTTCATATGAATTCAAACAAGGAAAACAAAAGATCATTACAAGGAAAAAGAATGAATTACACCGTGAGGGGAGATGGAGATGGAGAGCTAGATGGTTGGATCTTGAATCTTGGAAGCAAGCCTTCAAGGTGGATGATGGAGGATATGATCTTCACGGCTCCTTCTTCTTCTTCCTCTCCTTGCTTGAAAACGCAAAACTTTGCAACTAGAGAATGGAGAAGGAAAATGGAAAGGAAATGGAGAGACAAAGAAGATGAAATGGATGAAGGAATTGGTGACTAAGGAAAATGGAGAGGAAATGGTGAGACAAGAAGATGAAATGGATGAAGGAATGTTGTTATGAGAGTGAGAGGAGAAGTGTATTTATAGCCCAAAAAATGATGAATGGAGGGTGGAGATGAACATAAATGAAGGGCTAGATATTTGTAAAAAATATCTTCCCACTTGTTTATCACTTGTTCAACTTGAATTGATTTTCCTCCTCAAGATTTTCCACTTGGTTGCAACTTTGATTTTCCTCCTCAAGATTTTCCACTTGCTTGCAACTTTGATTTTCCTCCTCAAGATTTTCCACTTGGTTGCAACTTTGATTTTCCTCCTCAACATTTTCCACTTGCTTGGAGGTCCTAAAAATAGAAACTAATAAGAAAAATAGAAACTTTCCTAAAATGAAAAATGGCAACTTTTCTAAACTGAAAATGGAAACTTACTAAAAATGATAAATAGAAACTACAAAAATATAAACTTTCTACAAATAGGAACTTTCCCAATCAAAGAATGGAAACTTTCCTAAACAGGGTTTTAATAAGAAAATAATGTAAGAAATGTAGGGAAATGCAGTTAAAACGTCGCATTAAAATGCTCCTATCAAATTCCCCCACACTTAGCTTTTGCTAGTCCCTTAGCAAAATCACACTAAGACACACACTAAGACTCAACGAAAATTAAAGACTCTACAAATACAATGACTCTATTGCCCTTCAACTTTTTGTCTCAGAAATCTCCTACTTTCACAACATCAAGATTAGCACTCAACCAAGAATCAATATGTAGATATTCAAGAGTTAATTAAAACATATAATCCACACATACACAAGTAGGACTTGGTTGTGACAATGGTGATGGTTTCTGTTAAGCATGCTTCGAACAAGTATGATTCATATCCTCACAAGGTATAACCACTCTTTCTTCTCTCAGAATTCAAGACAATGCTTAAAAGCTTATAATCACTCAATTATATGTGAGAGAAAATATTTTGAGGCAATCAAATAGCTCACATATATAAGAAACGAAAAGCACTTTGTGAATATAATTTTTTGAAAAGATCTCATGAAGGATATCAACTACTTGCACGGATGGACCCAAGCCATAGGTTCAACTCTTGTAACTCATCTCCACATCAAGGGCTGTCCCATCTTAAGGATCAAGAAGGTCTTCTCAAAGGTTGTAATGGGGCTAAGGCTCAAGGTTTAAAGAAATGAAAGGTAAGGATTTATCAAAGTGTCCTAAAAACCTAGCAGAGCACATGTAGATGTAGAGACCTCAAGAAATCCACCAAGGCATTGCAAAAACGTCACTTTCCCTAGAGGTAACATAAAAGGGCCTAATGTCTTCATGTTGGGCCAAATCTTCATTGTAAACTTCCTTAGAACTATAGTGGAATGAACAAAAGCCAAATTTTTCTGTAGTGGGCCTTCAGTTCAAAGTAAACTCCAAAATCACTAAGTACGGGGGACTAAAATCCATAAACATTTTTCTTTCTTTTCTTTTCTAGCCGTACACAAATTTTTTTTTCCTTTTCTTTTCATTTTTCACGGTTTTCACATATATTTTTTTTTTATGGACAAGTCTACCCCCACACTTGAACTTTCACCTCTTCTCAATCTTCTTTCTCAATGCCAAATCCTCAAGTAAAGTCCCAAAATATAGCTCCACTAAGTTTTTAGAACAAAGGGTAGGAGTGTAGCTATACTAAAGTTCAGGGTTAAGGATTTAAGGGTGATGAAAGAAAAGGCTTAATGTAAGCTCAAAGGGGTTTATCTAAGGGAGTCCCATGACGGGCACAAATAGGGACACATGCTTATTTGGCAATGGTGATAATTCCTAGGTTTCCTCTATCCCTTCCAGAATCAGGGCCATGTATTGACAAACGTCTCAACAAGCACAAGAGCGAATTCTAGCATTCTCTAGTCCATCAAACTTAATCTATGGCAAGCAATCAATCAAATGAAAGAGTAATGAGATCATCAAAACATCGCCAAGAAATTAAGAATATGTTTTTCATTTATCACTCCAAGAAAAAGGGACATGGCTCAAATATCTCACATGGGCTTTTATGAATCAAAACTCATCCTAACATGCCCATATTCTGTACCAAGGTTACGAAATCCATATCCACTACACATGCATGCATTTTTCATATATCTCAATTAACCAAAGAATACAATTTTAAAAATCATCTCAATTTTGTGATCCTCTTTTAATCATGATTTCAGAGATATAGAATCATCCTAGACAGTTGAAATGGCATCCTAAGACTCAAAAACAAAAACAAAAGTAAATTTTTTTTTTTTCTTTTTCAACAATTTAATTTAATTTCAACACTTAGGTACGGGAACAGGGAGTCTCGATGTGCAATGGGACTGAAACAGCTACCCTTTTTCAAGACTATGTTTAATCCAATATACCTTAGTGTATCACAACATCAATTAAAAACACAATCCAACATCAACTATTTTTTTTTTTCTTTATTTACTAACTACTAAAAACACAATAAAGCAATAATCCTTCCCCCATAATTAATTCATGCATTGTCCTCAATGTATAAACAAATATAAATCATGCAAAGCATAAATCAAGCATAGAAGAGAAAGTTAACACAACGAAACTTAAAACAACTTAAAATTCATGAAAATAAAATAGAAGGAAGAGTTCAAGAAAGCAAATCTGCGTTTGATGGCTCCTCCACAGATACGGATGAAATGGGTTGCCTCCCATGCAGCGCTTAATGTTTAAAGTCTCTCAGCCTAGACTTGTACCTCCATTTACTCCTTTGGAGGAGCGGTATGCGGGCGAGTGGCAGCCCTCTTGCTGGTTTCAGCCTCCTGAGGAGGGTTCTCATGTTGTGATGCAGTAGCGTCCTTGCGAGGAAACCCAGGAGGATAACTCTGCAAGTTATTGACTTCCTGAGCAAGCTTGTTTATTGCAGTGTGACAGCGGATCAAAGAGCAGTTCATCTCAGAGATGTAATCGATCATGCAATTGACTCTCCAATCTGTCACCATAATACCATCGCGGAGAGAGGAACGCAAATCATCAATCGAATTCGACAAGCTTTCCAGGGTGGCCATAGGCCGAGGAGCACGAGCAGCTGGTGAGGAAGAAGACTCTCTGGGATGCAGTCTGGGAGAGCGACGAGGCAGAGGAGGGGGACTGCGGGTACGCTCACGGATAGGACGATGGTCCCATGGACGAGTAAGTCCAGCTCTAGTGGCCGCTTGACGACCTTCTTCTTCCAAAGAGAGAACACGACGTTGATTGACGCCCCTGCGAGGGGTAACCTTGGTTCGAGCCATGAGGAAGTAGAAGGAATTTGAAACTGCACGCTTAGACAAACCTTAGTAAAATCTGGAGGAGACAAAAAAGGATGTATATGTAAAGCACAAAATAGGGTAGAAATCTCAACAGGCACACGGTTTTAACAAAGCTTCTCCGGGAAGGAGAAGAGTTATGACAGTTCACGGCCCAAGAAACTCCCCCACGTGTAAATATTCCTTTCTTTTCCTGGATTTATGGCATGCTTTCGGCTATAGCTTGTCTGTCACGGATCCTCGAGATTCGTTTGATTCCCCCACGCGTCCTTTCTTTTCCTTGATTCACGGCAATTAAACCTGCTTTCGGCTGTAGCTTGTCTGTCACAGCTCCTCGAGATTCGTTTGGTTCCCCCACGTGTCCTCCACGCGCCAACAGCTTTTCCGTGTTTTCGGGTGACTTTAATCCAACGCGTAGAGTTAATCTCAGAGATCGTCCATCCAACGGTGGAGATCTGCTCACTCGTTCTATAAATAGGTGCATTCTGAGGGAGCGACTGTTCACTCCAAAAGAAAATTCTTCCGAGTTCCAGCCTTTCTCTCTCAACCCTTCAGCCTTTCTTTCGAAACTCAAATCCTTTCTTCATCAACATGGAACCACGAACTCTGCAACTAATGGAGCAACAGACCCAGCAACAAATCGAGGATGGAGGAAACAACCAAGCAGCCGGGACTAATAACCGGTGGGCTCCCACACCGCCTCAACTAAGAATCCTCAAGGGCCTTTACTATGATAAGGGTTTTAAGTACCCAACTCCAGAGCAGATTCAAGAGATCTGCCTTCATCTGAAACAGTATGGGCAGATCGAGGACAAAAACGTCTTCTTTTGGTTCCAGAACCTCAAGGCTCGTGAGAGGCAGAAGTTGAAGGAATTTCGGAACGTTCCGGTTGGTGGATCTCTCGATCTCAATTTTGGTTCCACTGGTTCTACTAGTAATGATAGATCCATTGACAGATCCATTGATCTAAACTTTGGGTCACGTGTCGGCTATGGTGCTGATGGATCGATCATGGAACAACGAGGAGAATATCACCAGGAGATTGAAACCCTTCCACTATTCCCCATGCATGGTGAGGACATCTTGGGCAACATGAAGACTACTTCCGAGGGAGGTGGCGGTTATGGCGGTGGCTCTCACATTTCCCTTGAGCTCAGTCTCAACTCCTACAGAGATGCAGACATGGCTTAGTATTATTATTATTATTATTATTATTATATATTTTTTTTTTAATTTTTTTTTTTTTTTTTGTAAATAGCTGAATTTAATAAGACTGAATGAATGCAAATTTTTTTTTATTTTTTATATTTTTTATTATTTTTTATTATTTTTTTATATAAAGGACTCAAAAATAAAAGACAAATATATATATAGGACTCAAAATGAAAGACAAAAATATAAATCTCTTCCCCCACACTTAAATATTGCATTATCCTCAATGTAATCAATTAAAAGCATGCAATGTAATAAGTAAGCATAGATAGAAGACATTTACGAAAACAAATCCTAAAATAAAAACTAAAGAGAAAAATTGAAAAATAAAAAGAAATAGGGAAAGAGAAAGCAAATCTGATTTGCATGGGTTGCCTCCCAAGTAGCGCTTGTATTTTACGTCTTGCAGCCAGACGGTACCTACATTAAATAAAGTTAGTAACTATAATTAACAAAGAAATACAAAATAAAAACAAGTATAACTATATTAATTACAAACTACAAGTATTAACAAGTATATTGTACATAAGACACAAGTTAAGTACACAAGTGAGTATAAAACGTGAAAAGTATTTTTACAAGTTTAAAGTGTGAAACAACAAAATAATTTACACGTATAGAGTATTCACAAGTATTTCTTTTGTTATAAACATTATTGATATCAAATCAAATTCCAAGCGGTAAATCAAGTGGACGTGCGGCCCAAGTATAGTCGCCTAGACACAAACTCCCTTTCAAATCTTTTGGGCAACCTTACTGAAATGGCCAGGTAGGGGAGGACGAACACGAGAGGAAAAATCCATTTTGGCATGAGCTACTCCCACATAGTGGTTTAGGCCCATTTGCAAGCACTTCTGGATTCAAAAACCCGTCATGAACGTTGTCCCCTTCCTAGACACCATTTCACATAGGCTTTCTTATTAAGATGAAAAAGTTCATAAGTGTGAAGACAGTTCAACAAGTGTTAATAAAGGCCGCCCTCAACCTTAATGGACCTGAGCTAGGTACCAATAAGGGGTTTAGGCCAATATTAACAAAAGAGACTTCACCTATTCCTCTCAATTTACAACCTACAATTAAAATTCGTGTTCAATAATATAAATAAAAATTTAAACTAAGTTTTAAACAATTTATATACAACAAATATATACAATAAATGACACAATTTAACAAGTGATTTTTCAATCCCCGGCAACGGCGCCAAAAATTGATGTGCTCAAAGCGAGCGCACAATTTAACCCTGAAAATATCGTTAGTAGTATAAGCAAATAGGGATCGTTCTATCCGGGGATTGAGGGTACACTTGTAATTGTGAAACAAATAAAGAAAAGTATTATTTACAGAAATAAAATAAAGAATATAAATATATACAATTGTATAAACAAATAAAGAATTAAAATAATAAAGTATTATTTACAAAAATAAAATAAAAAATAAATATATACAAGTAAACACAAATAAGGGGGGGGGGGATTAGGATTCTTAAAATTAAAAATAAAAATAAAGAAAACGTAAAAACATATATACAAGGGTGGAACGCAAGGAACAAAGATCAAAACCAATTTCATGTAATCAAATTCGATTCAAACCCTATAATTGTTCTTCCAAGTCATGAGAGAGGAGTTGATCATGTGAAACATTCGAAAGCAAATGATTTCCCATATTTTACTTTTCGATGCTAATTAACCTAAGCGAAAGCACCTAGATTAATCCTATCAAACATGCAATCAAGCCCTAGAAAGCTAGTCAATCATGACATGTTCAACGCATTAGACATAGAGAAAGGCTATCAACTCAAGTGTACAACTTAGTTATGGAAAAGTCCACCTAATTGCAATCCTCTTCAATTCAATTCGATTCTTGTCCAGAACCTTTACTACTTTTGATTCAAGTTACACAAAACGAAAAGTCGATTTCATGTTCTTAAACCTAGCACCAATTACATGCAAATCCTATAAGTGTCGACCCAAATAAGATAAACATATAAAAGTTTTATGTAAAGCAAATTTAATCGAACAAACTCACATAAGCAACTTAGAATCACAATTATAGAATTCGAAAACTTTATTTAAACATAGAAATTGGGTTTAAACTTTACCCTAAACATTATTGTTAACTAGATACAAGTTCATATGAATTCAAACAAGGAAAACAAAAGATCATTACAAGGAAAAAGAATGAATTACACCGTGAGGGGAGATGGAGATGGAGAGCTAGATGGTTGGATCTTGAATCTTGGAAGCAAGCCTTCAAGGTGGATGATGGAGGATATGATCTTCACGGCTCCTTCTTCTTCTTCCTCTCCTTGCTTGAAAACGCAAAACTTTGCAACTAGAGAATGGAGAAGGAAAATGGAAAGGAAATGGAGAGACAAAGAAGATGAAATGGATGAAGGAATTGGTGACTAAGGAAAATGGAGAGGAAATGGTGAGACAAGAAGATGAAATGGATGAAGGAATGTTGTTATGAGAGTGAGAGGAGAAGTGTATTTATAGCCCAAAAAATGATGAATGGAGGGTGGAGATGAACATAAATGAAGGGCTAGATATTTGTAAAAAATATCTTCCCACTTGTTTATCACTTGTTCAACTTGAATTGATTTTCCTCCTCAAGATTTTCCACTTGGTTGCAACTTTGATTTTCCTCCTCAAGATTTTCCACTTGCTTGCAACTTTGATTTTCCCCCTCAAGATTTTCCACTTGGTTGCAACTTTGATTTTCCTCCTCAACATTTTCCACTTGCTTGGAGGTCCTAAAAATAGAAACTAATAAGAAAAATAGAAACTTTCCTAAAATGAAAAATGGCAACTTTTCTAAACTGAAAATGGAAACTTACTAAAAATGATAAATAGAAACTACAAAAATATAAACTTTCTACAAATATGAACTTTCCCAATCAAAGAATGGAAACTTTCCTAAACAGGGTTTTAATAAGAAAATAATGTAAGAAATGTAGGGAAATGCAGTTAAAACGTCGCATTAAAATGCTCCTATCAGAGGTGCAAAAAACATAAAGGTCAAGTGAGCAAATTTGGAGATTCCAATAGAAAAACTCAATCTTGATTGGTCAACCACACTGTATTCAAGAGAGCACCTCTAAAAAGAAAGAAGCAAAGAAACCGACCTGCAGACATAATTAAACATTAATTGTTTAATTAACCGAGTCTAGCACTGTCATGATTTCATTTTTTCTTTTATTTTATTTTTTTCTCTTGGCCACCCACTTGCTGACACCTCACCCTACTTACATGACCTTGACCTATTCCTCCCTATTTACAGTTTTACACGTGAAACAAATCAAAGGTCATATGAGTCATTTTCCACCTCACGGAAGAGATTGGGTTTCACGCACAGTAACCCTACTCTATTTGACTTTGACATTCACCATTCCTCCCCTTCCACCTAGAAACGGCCGAACACCGTTTACCGGCTCACCTCTCTCTCTCTCTCTCTTCCATTTTTGCTTTATTAAATTCCCACCATTTTAGAAGAATTTTAAGGAAGATTCACAAGAGACTCACTCTCCACATCATCAAGACTTCACATGAGTGACATGACACAAAGAATTTTAGTTTGGTATTTCAAGCTTAGTTCATGTTTGCATGTTGCATCCCGTACTTTAATTTATCAGTTTACTGGTCATTTGGACGATAAACAATAATTCGTTTCACTTTTAACTTCGTTTTGATACTTTTAGTGGACCCATAACCCACAAGTCCCAAGATCGTAACCTGGCTCTAATACCAAATTGACAGGAGTTGCCCCAAATTTCACTCTGAAATCTGAAGTGGCCCTGCAGGGTCCATTTTAAGAGTGATTCTATCGAATTTTCGGTAGAGTTATTCCTAATGTAAGTCTCATAGGACCACTTCGGATTTTAGGGTGAAATCGGGGGCGAGTCCTGTCATTGCCTATAGCAAATTGTGAGTAACTTGTGTTCACTCTCTTCTTTATAATATCTCAAAATTTCTTATGTATTTGATTGTGAGTTGTGAGTAGTTTAATTTTGGGAGTTAAGGTTGTGAAGCCCTGATGCGCTAAACGCAAGCGCATAATTTAACCCTGAAAATGTCGTTAGTAGTATAAGCAAGTAGGGATCGTTCTATTCCGGGGATTGAGGGTACACCTGTAATTGTGTAACAAATAAAGAAAAGTATTATTTACAAAAATAAAATAAAGAATAAATATATACAATTGAATAAACAAATAAAGAATTAAAATAATAAAGTATTATTTACAAAAATAAAGTAAAGAATAGAAATATATACAAGTAACAAAATAAAAAGGAAGGGGGTTTAAGAATTATAGAATTGAAAATTAAGATAAAGAAAATATAAAAACACATGTACAAGAATGAAACATAAGAAACAAAGATTAAACCCAAGTTTATCATTGAATTCGAATTAACCCTACATTGTTCTTCCAAGTCATGTGAAAGGAGTTGATCATGTGAAACATTCGAAAGCAAACGATTTCCCATATTTTACTTTTCAATGCTAATTAACCTAAGCGAAAGCACCTAGATTAATCCTATCAAACATGCAATCAAGCCCTAGAAAGCTAGTCAATCATGACATGTTCAACGCATTAGACATAGAGAAAGGCTATCAACTCAAGTGTACAACTTAGTTATGGAAAAGTCCACCTAATTGCAATCCTCTTCAATTGAATTCGATTTTTGTCCAAAACCTTTACTACTTTGATTCAAGTTTACACAAAACGAAAAGTCGATTTCATGTTCTTAAACCTAGCACCAATTACATGCAAATCCTATAAGTGTCGACCCAAATAAGATAAACATATAAAAGTTTTCTATCAAGCAAATTCAATCGAACAATCACACATAAGCAACTTTGGAATCACAACATAAGAATCGAAATTCTTTATTCAATCATAAAATTTCAGAATATAAACCTTGTTCAAACATAAATGTTAACTAAAAACAATTCTCACGAAACTAAGCAAGATTACAAAGAAAGAGGTTGAATTACACCGTGAGATGGAGATGGGGATGAAGGATGAAACGTTATGGATTCTTGAATCTCGAAAGCAAGCTTCAAGGTGGAGGATGGATGATGATGCTCAAGGCTCCTTCTTCTTCTTCTTCTCCCTTGCTTGAAACGTTGAATACACTAGAGGATGGAGAGAAAAATGGAAAGGAAATGGAGAGACAAAGAAGATGAGATGGATGAAGGAATTGGTGGGAAAATGGAAGGGAAATGGAGAGACAAAGAAGATGGAATGGATGAAGGAATTTTGTGTGGGAAAATGGAAAGGAAATGGAGAGACAAAGAAGATGGAATGGATGAAGGAATGTGTTTTGAGAGTGAGAGGAGAAGTGTATTTATAGCCCAAAAAATGATGAATGGAGGGTGGAGATGAACATAAATGAAAGGCTAGATATGTTAGACAAATTTGTAAAAAATATCTTCCCACTTGTTTATCACTTGTTCAACTTGAATTGATTTTCATCCTCAAGATTTTCCACTTGCTTGCAACTTTGATTTTCCTCCTCAAGATTTTCCACTTGCTTGCAACTTTGATTTTCCTCCTCAAGATTTTCCACTTAGTTGCAACTTTGATTTTCCTCCTCAAGATTTCCCACTTGGTTGCAGGTCCTAAAAATAGAAACTAATAAGAAAAATAGAAACTTTCCTAAAATGAAAAATGGCAACTTACTAAAAATGATAAATAGAAACTACAAAAATATAAACTTTCTACAAATAGGAACTTTCCCAATCAAAGAATGGAAACTTTCCTAAACAGGATTTTAATAAGGAAATAACGTAAGAAATGTAGGGAAATGCAGTTAAAACGTCGCATTAAAATGCTCCTATCAAATTCCCCCACACTTAGCTTTTGCTAGTCCCTTAGCAAAATCACACTAAGACACACACTAACACTCAACAAAAATTAAAGACTCTACAAAAACAATGACTCTATTGCCCTTCAACTTTTTGTCTCAGAAATCTCCTACTTTCACAACATCAAGATTAGCACTCAACCAAGAATCAATATGTAGATATTCAAGAGTTAATTAAAACATATAATCCACACATACACAAGTAGGACTTGGTTGTGACAATGGTGATGGTTTCTGTTAAGCATGCTTCGAACAAGTATGATTCATATCCTCACAAGGTATATCCACTCTTTCTTCTCTCAGAATTCAAGACAATGCTTAAAAGCTTATAATCACTCAATTATATGTGAGAGAAAATATTTTGAGGCAATCAAATAGCTCACATATATAAGAAACGAAAAGCACTTTGTGAATATAATTTTTTTTGAAAAGATCTCATGAAGGATATCAATTACTTGCACGGATGGACCCAAGCCATAGGTTCAACTCTTGTAACTCATCTCCACAAATCAAAGGCTGTCCCATCTTAAGGATCAAGAAGGTCTTATTTAGGTTGTAATGGGGCCAAGGCTCAAGGTTTTAAGAAACGAAAGGTAAGGAATTTCACAAAGTGTCCTAAAAACCTAGCAGAGCTCATGTAGATGTAGAGACTTCTAGAAATCCACCAAGATATATCAAAACGTCACATCCCATAGAGGTTTTATGAAAGGGCCAAATGTCTTCATGTTAGGCCCAATCTTCACTCTAAACTTCCCTCGAACTAGTGAATTGGACAAAGACGAAATTTTCCAATAGTGGGTCTTCAATTCAAAACAAACTCCAAACTCACCAAGTATGGAGGACTAAAATCCATATACATTTTTTCTTTTCTTTCTTTTAATTTTCTAGCCGTACACATTTTTTTTTTCTTTTCATTTCTTTTTCACGGCTTTCACATATTTTTTTCTTTATGGACAAGTCTACCCCCACACTTGAACTTTCACCTCTTCTCAATTTTCTTTCTCAATGCCAAATCCTCAAGTAAAGTCCCAAAATATAGCTCCGCTAAGTTTTAGAACAAAGGGTAGGAGTGTAGCTATACTAAGGTTCAGGGTTAAGGATTTAAGGGTGATGAAAGAAAATGCTTAATGTAAGCTCAAAGGGGTTTATCTAAGGGAGTCCCACGACGGGCACAAATAGGGACACATGCTTATTTGGCAATGGTGGTAATTCCTAGGTTGCCTCTATCCCTTCCAGAATCAGGGCCATGTATTGACAAAAGTCTCAACAAGCACAAGAGCGAATTCTAGCATTCTCTAGTCCATCAAACTTAATCTATGGCAAGCAATCAATCAAATGAAAGAATAATGAGATCATCAAAACATCGCCAAGAAATTAAGAATATATTTTTCAATTATCACTCCAAGAAAAAAGGACATGGCTCAAATATCTCACATGGGCTTTTATGAATCAAAACTTATCCTAACATGCTCATATTCTGTACCAAGGTTACGAAATCCATATCCACTACACATGCATGCATTTTTCATATATCTCAATTAACCAAACAATACCATTTTAAAAATCATCTCAATTTTATGATCCTCTTTTAATCATGATTTCAGAGATATAGAATCATCCTAGACAGTTGAAAGGGCATTCTAAGACTCAAAAACAAAAACAAAAGTAACCAATTTTTTTTTTTTTTTTTTCAACAATTTAATTTAATTTCAACACTTAGGTACGGGAACAGGGAGTCTCGATGTGCAATGGGACTGAAACAGCTACCCTTTTTCAAGACTATGTTTAATCCAATATACCTTAGTGTATCACAACATCAATTAAAAACACAAAAAACACAATCCAACATCAACTATTTTTCATTTTTTTTTTTATATACTAACTACTAAAAACACAATAAAGCAATAACCCTTCCCCCATACTTAATTCATGCATTGTCCTCAATGTATAAACAAATATAAATCATGCAAAGCATAAATCAAGCATAGAAGAGAAAATGAACACAACGAAACCTAAAACAACTTAAAATTTAAGAAAATAAAATAGAAGGAAGAGTTCAAGAAAGCAAATCTGCGTTTGATGGCTCCTCCACAGCTACAGTTGAAATGGGTTGCCTCCCATGCAGCGCTTAATGTTTAAAGTCTTTCAGCCTAGACTTGTACCTCCATTTACTCCTTTGGAGGAGCGGTATGCGGGCGAGTGGCAGCCCTCTTGCTGGTTTCAGCCTTCGGAGGCGGGTCCTCATGTTGTGATGCAGTAGCGTCCTTGCGAGGAAACCCAGGAGGATAACTCTGCAAGTTATTGACTTCCTGAGCAAGCTTGTTTATTGCAGTGTGACAGCGGATCAGAGAGCAGTTCATCTCAGAGATGTAATCGATCATGCAATTGACTCTCCAATCTGTCACCATAATACCATCGCGGAGAGAGGAACGCAAATCATCAATCGAATCCGACAAGCTTTCCAGGGTGGCCATAGGCCGAGGAGCACGAGCAGCTGGTGAGGAAGAAGACTCTCCGGGATGCAGTCTGGGAGAGCGACGAGGCAGAGGAGGGGACTGCGGGTACGCTCACGGATAGGACGATGGTCCCATGGACGAGTAAGCCCAGCTCTAGTGGCCGCTTGACGACCTTCTTCTTCCAAAGAGAGAACACGGCGTTGATTGACGCCCCTGCGAGGGGTAACCTTGGTTCGAGCCATGAGGAAGTAGAAGGAATTTGAAACTGCACGCTTAGACAAACCTTAGTAAAATCTGGAGGAGACAAAAAAGGATGTATATATGAAGCACAAAATAGGGTAGAAATCTCAACAAACACACGGTTTGAACAAAGCTTCTCCGGGAAGGAGAAGAGTTATGATAGTTCACGGCCCAAGAAACTCCCCCACGTGTAAATATTCCTTTCTTTTCCTGGATTTATGGCATGCTTTCGGCTATAGCTTGTCTGTCACGGATCCTCGAGATTCGTTTGATTCCCCCACGCGTCCTTTCTTTTCCTTGATTCACGGCAATTAAACCTGCTTTCTGCTGTAGCTTGTCTGTCACAGCTCCTCGAGATTCGTTTGGTTCCCTCACGTGTCCTCCACGCGCCAACAGCTTTTCCGTGTTTTCGGGTGACTTTAATCCAATGCGTAGATTTAATCTCAGAGATCGTCCATCCAACGGTGGAGATCTGCTCACTCGTTCTATAAATAGGTGCATTCTGAGCGACTGTTCACTTCAAAAGAAAATTCTTCCGAGTTCCAGCCTTTCTCTCTGAACCCTTCAGCCTTTCTTTCAAAACTCAAATCCTTTCTTCATCAACATGGAACCACGAACTCTGCAACTAATGGAGTTACAAACCCAGCAACAAATGGAATTACAAGCCCAGCAACCAACCGAGGAGGGAGGAAGCATCCAAGCAGCCGGGAGTAGTAACCGGTGGGCTCCCACACCGCCTCAACTAAGAATCCTCAAGGGCCTTTACTATGATAAGGGTTTTAAGTACCCAACTCCAGAGCAGATTCAAGAGATCTGCCTTCATCTGAAACAGTATGGGCAGATCGAGGACAAGAACGTCTTCTTTTGGTTCCAGAACCTCAAGGCTCGTGAGAGGCAGAAGTTGAAGGAATTTCGGAACGTTCCGGTTGGTGGATCTCTCGATCTCAATTTTGGATCCACTAGTTCTACTGATGATGGTAGATCCATTGATCTAAACTTTGGCTCACGTGTCGGCTATGGTGTTGATGGATCGATCATGGAACAACGAGGAGAATATCACCAGGAGATTGAAACCCTTCCACTATTCCCCATGCATGGTGAGGACATCTTTGGCAACATGAAGACTACTTCCGAGGGAGGTAGCGGCTATGGCGGTGACTCTCGCATTTCCCTTGAGCTCAGCCTCAACTCCTACGGAAATGCAGACATAGCTTAGTATAGAGTATTTTTATTATTATTATATATATATTTTTTTTTATTTTTTTTTTTTGTAAATAGCTGAATTTAATAAGACTGAATAAATGAAGTTTTTTTTTTTTTTTTATATATAAAGGACTCAAAAAATAAAAGACAAATATAAATATATATAGGACTCAAAATGAAAGACAAAAATATAAATCCCTTCCCCCACACTTAAATATTGCATTATCTTCAATGTAATCAATTAAAAGCATGCAATGAAATAAGTAAGCATAGATAGAAGACATTTACGAAAACAAATCCTAAAATAAAAACAATTGAGAAAAAATGAAAAATAAAAAGAAATAGGGAAAGAGAAAGCAAATCTGATTATATTCTGAATTGGGTTGCCTCCCAAGTAGCGCTTGTATTTTACGTCTTGCAGCCAGACGGTACCTACATTAAATAAAGTTAGTAACTATAATTAACAAAGAAATACAAAATAAAAACAAGTATAACTATTAATTACAAACTACAAGTATAATTAACAAGTATATTGTACATAAGACACAAGTTAAGTACTCAAGTGCGTATAAAACGTGAAAGGTATTTTTACAAGTTTAAAGTGTGAAACAACAAAATAATTTACATGTATAGAGTATTCACAAGTATTTCTTTTATTATAAACATTATTGATATCGAATCAAATTCCAAGCGGTAAATCAAGTGGACGTGCGGCCCAAGTATAGTCGCCTAGACACAAACTCCCTTTCAAATCGTTTGGGCAACCTTACTGAAATGGCCAGGTGGGGGAGGGCGAACACGAGAGGAAAAATCCATTTTGGCATGAGCTACTCCCACATTGTGGTTTATGCCCATTTGCAAGCACTTCTGGATTCAAAAACTCGTCATGAACGTTGTCCCCTTCCTAGACACCATTTCACATAGGCTTTCTTACTAAGATGAGAAAGTTCATAAGTGTGAAGACAGTTCAACAAGTGTTAATAAAGGCCGCCCTCAACCTTAAGGGACCTGAGCTAGGTACCAGTAAGGGGTTTAGGCCAATATTAACAAAAGAGACTTCACCTATTCCTCTCAATTTACAACCTACAATTAAAATTCGTGTTCAATAATATAAATAATATTTAAACTAAGTTTTAAACAATTTATATACAACAAATATATACAATAAATGACACAATTTAACAAGTGATTTTTCGATCCCCGGCAACGGCGCCAAAAATTGATGCGCTAAACGCAAGCGCATAATTTAACCCTGAAAATGTCGTTAGTAGTATAAGCAAGTAGGGATCGTTCTATTCCGGGGATTGAGGGTACACCTGTAATTGTGTAACAAATAAAGAAAAGTATTATTTACAAAAATAAAATAAAGAATAAATATATACAATTGAATAAACAAATAAAGAATTAAAATAATAAAGTATTATTTACAAAAATAAAGTAAAGAATAGAAATATATACAAGTAACAAAATAAAAAGGAAGGGGGGTTTAAGAATTATAGAATTGAAAATTAAGATAAAGAAAATATAAAAACACATGTACAAGAATGAAACATAAGAAACAAAGATTAAACCCAAGTTTATCATTGAATTCGAATTAACCCTACATTGTTCTTCCAAGTCATGTGAAAGGAGTTGATCATGTGAAACATTCGAAAGCAAACGATTTCCCATATTTTACTTTTCAATGCTAATTAACCTAAGCGAAAGCACCTAGATTAATCCTATCAAACATGCAATCAAGCCCTAGAAAGCTAGTCAATCATGACATGTTCAACGCATTAGACATAGAGAAAGGCTATCAACTCAAGTGTACAACTTAGTTATGGAAAAGTCCACCTAATTGCAATCCTCTTCAATTGAATTCGATTTTTGTCCAAAACCTTTACTACTTTGATTCAAGTTTACACAAAACGAAAAGTCGATTTCATGTTCTTAAACCTAGCACCAATTACATGCAAATCCTATAAGTGTCGACCCAAATAAGATAAACATATAAAAGTTTTCTATCAAGCAAATTCAATCGAACAATCACACATAAGCAACTTTGGAATCACAACATAAGAATCGAAATTCTTTATTCAATCATAAAATTTCAGAATATAAACCTTGTTCAAACATAAATGTTAACTAAAAACAATTCTCACGAAACTAAGCAAGATTACAAAGAAAGAGGTTGAATTACACCGTGAGATGGAGATGGGGATGAAGGATGAAACGTTATGGATTCTTGAATCTCGAAAGCAAGCTTCAAGGTGGAGGATGGATGATGATGCTCAAGGCTCCTTCTTCTTCTTCTTCTCCCTTGCTTGAAACGTTGAATACACTAGAGGATGGAGAGAAAAATGGAAAGGAAATGGAGAGACAAAGAAGATGAGATGGATGAAGGAATTGGTGGGAAAATGGAAGGGAAATGGAGAGACAAAGAAGATGGAATGGATGAAGGAATTTTGTGTGGGAAAATGGAAAGGAAATGGAGAGACAAAGAAGATGGAATGGATGAAGGAATGTGTTTTGAGAGTGAGAGGAGAAGTGTATTTATAGCCCAAAAAATGATGAATGGAGGGTGGAGATGAACATAAATGAAAGGCTAGATATGTTAGACAAATTTGTAAAAAATATCTTCCCACTTGTTTATCACTTGTTCAACTTGAATTGATTTTCATCCTCAAGATTTTCCACTTGCTTGCAACTTTGATTTTCCTCCTCAAGATTTTCCACTTGCTTGCAACTTTGATTTTCCTCCTCAAGATTTTCCACTTGCTTGCAACTTTGATTTTCCTCCTCAAGATTTTCCACTTAGTTGCAACTTTGATTTTCCTCCTCAAGATTTTCCACTTGGTTGCAGGTCCTAAAAATAGAAACTAATAAGAAAAATAGAAACTTTCCTAAAATGAAAAATGGCAACTTACTAAAAATGATAAATAGAAACTACAAAAATATAAACTTTCTACAAATAGGAACTTTCCCAATCAAAGAATGGAAACTTTCCTAAACAGGATTTTAATAAGGAAATAACGTAAGAAATGTAGGGAAATGCAGTTAAAACGTCGCATTAAAATGCTCCTATCAAGCCCTAACTCATCTTGTATAAACTTTAATTGAAATAAATGCAATTAATTTCTTTTGTGTATGCTTTAAATATGAATTTATTGGTCCTTAGAAGCATGCTTTTAGGCTTTGTGACCCTTTGAAATGATATTGTGGGGAATTGTGATTAATAGATTTATAATTTGACAGCTTATTAGTCTTATTGCATCTAGGATTTAAGTGTCCTCATCATTAGCTAGCTTAATTGTAGCTAAGTTTGTTGGGTCTCTATTATCTAGCTCTCTTTGTCTCTAATTTTGGATATTACAGCTAATGCCCAAATTAGAGAGTTGATTGTGGCCATAACCAACATAATCAATACATCAAAAAGATAGTTGGTTTAGTAGCCCTAACCGGTAGTAGATATGAGACATAAAACATATAGGAAATGCATTTGTGAAATTGGCATCGATATTTGCAAGTTATAATTTCTTATTTGATAGTTAATAGTTTAATTTCAATTTTTGTTTGCTTTTAATTTAGGAAACTCACAATTCAAACTTCCCACAAAATTCTAGATTTCATTGTGCATAACTCATTTTGGCTACTAATTAGTGGCTTTGATTAAGCTTAATGTGAGTTAAGAAGAGCATTGGCTTGGTGTCTTGTAAATATTTTATTTTATTTTTCATTGTATGATTATGAGTTTTCCTAGCGCCAATTACCTCGGTTAGGTCCAACATCTAATGCACGAGGTACGATAAATTTCGGGCTTAATATTTCTCGCACTTGACAATTATATGTACGCTTGCGTAAATATGTATCAACTTTCATGTCAATGATGCATGCTTGACCACTATTGCTTTGAGTTTTATGACAAAAATATGATGGCATGCCAACAAGGCAACAACACAAATCTCTATGAAAAAATATCCCAAAGACACAAATCTGATAAACCAACCAAAACTTCGCTTGTGCAAATGCATATGTACAAATAGAAATAAAAAGTGGAAGAATAAAGTGGATAATGCTATAGTTGTCCAAATTGCTGGAAGCTTAAGAGATGCTGGTGCAAATTCTATCAAGGATGCCTCCCAAATCTCTAATGCGGTTCAATTGTGTCTGCAACTCATGGTATACTTTGATCAATAACCCTAAAATTGTGGACAAACACCCCTTTGTTTCAAAGCACAACAAACTCTCCTCCTCCACTACCATTGTTTTCAGGCTTTGTCCTTAGAGACGTGAATATTGCCAAAAAGGATATGGTAGTTTTTGTTATAAAAAATATGGGACGGAATTCCTGTAACATTAAAATAAAATAATATGGTAATTTCTTGGGAAATAAAATTGAGATATAAATAAGAAAATGAAATAAAGTAAGAAAATAATATAATATATAGGTTTTATATAGGAAAACTTATCGAGTCGAGGCGTGCAAGGCATTGTCCTAAGAGAAGATTCGTCCCCTACTGCACAGGGTTGAATGACGAACTTCCCCCAAGATACAACAACTCTTCGAGCTCCGTCGTGCAGCTAAGAAGCCTCATTAAGCCTTTATCACCCGTGCACTCAAAACGGTGTATAAGTAAAGTATGTATATGTATAGTTTGTAAGAATATCTTTGGTAGAGGTATTTGGCTAGAGTGGATGCATTATGGTGAATTATACCGTCATGTATACCCTCATTATCCGACAATCTAAACTCCCACACATGTGCATGTTTCATGTCTCACCATATGCCTTCCAACCATAGCCACATACCCTTATATAGGGCACACTTACCATACTATCAATAACCTCATTAACCATATAACGGTTAAATAATAATCATATATTTAAAACATAAAACCGTTAAAGCATAAATAGAGAAATAAACACAAAATAAAAATAACCCCCAAAATAAATAAAGAAATAAATAAAATATATTTTATTTTTAATCATAAAATTTCCAATAGTTTTAAGGGTGTTGCTAAATGTACCCAATAAATATTTTAGTATACTTAGCAATAAAATTTTATGAACAAACATTTCAATCTTTTCCTTTGTTTTAATACACCTAGCAAACATATACTATATGTTTGCTGGGTTTGAATGGTGCTTGCTAGGTGTATTAAAACAAAGAATAAGATTGAAAAGTTTGTTCATAAAATTTTGGCAAAATAGCTAAATTACCCCCTAACTTTTCCCATGACTACCGATTTACCCCATAACATTTCAATATTGATTATTTACACTCTCACTTTTCTAAATGTTGCCAATTTACACCCTATAGTTAAATTTTAGACTTTCAATCCAATTTTTCCATTAACTTAGTTAGCACGTGAGGGGGCTTTTCGTCTTTGCAATTGTCACCCAAAGAAAAGGGTGTTGCTATTTGTACCCAACATTCCAACAAAAATCTTAGTACACTGGCCAACTATAATTTTTTTGCCTTTAATCTTCCAATTTTACCCTCATATATTAATAAATCAAGGAAAAAAAATACAAAATTACTTTGCTAATCTTCTAATCTTCCACAACGGTTCCCCCCCCCCCCCCCCCTCATTCTCTCCTCTTCTTCTCTTTGTATCTCTCAATTATCTTCTTCTCAGCATGCTCTCTTCCTCTACACTCTTTCTATCGAGATCAGTATAACACAATCCCAACTTGAATCAATCAAGAAGACCTTCAGATGCTTGTAAGTGAAGAAGAGGGGAGAATAAGAGGGGGGGGGGGAACAGTTGTGGAAGATTAGAAGATTGGTAATGTTATAGAAAATAAAATGTGGCTCGAGGAAGCAGAATTCTAAGTCACCAAGAGTAGCTAGAAACGTCTCTAATCGCATAGCTACATGTACTAAGCAAGCCCAGGCACAACCTCAATAAATTTGATTAAGTGTAGGCAATATTGTCAGCCTTTGCGGCCATGGCCATCACTTCCACTTATTCCTCCTAGTTTTTAAAAAAAAAAAAAAAAAAAAACCCTTAGCCCACCCCACCCTTACATATGTCAATGAGAATCGAACCCATGACCTTTACAATGTTGGAATTATAATTTACCAACAGATCACAGCTCACCGATGACGCGCTTTGAGCAAGCGCATAATTTAACCCTGAAATATCGTTAGTAGTATAAGCAAATAGGGATCGTTCTATTCCGGGGATTGAGGGTACACCTGTAATTGTGTAACAAATAAAGAAAATTATTATTTACAGAAATAAAATAAAGAATAAATATATACAAGTGAACAAAAAATAAGGGGGGGGGTTTTAAGAATTAAAGAATTGAAAATTAAAATAAAGAAAATATAAAAACACATGTACAAGAATGAAACATAAGAAACAAAGATTAAACCCTAGTTTATCATTGAATTCGAATTAACCCTACATTGTTCTTCCAAGTCATGAGAGAGGAGTTGATCATGTGAAACGTTAAAAGCAAACAATTTCCCATATTTGACTTTTCAATGCTAATTAATCTAAGTGAAAGCACATAGACTAATCCTATTAAACATGTAATCAAGCCCTAGAAAGCTAGTCAATCATGACATGTTCAACGCATGAAACACATAGAAAGACTATCAACTCAAGTGTACAACTTAGTATGAATAAGTTCACCTAATTGCAATCCTCTTCAATTGAATTCGATTTTTGTCCAAAACCTTTACTACTTTGATTCAAGTTTACACAAAACGAAAAGTCGATTTCATGTTCTTAAACCTAGCACCATTCATATCAAAACCCTACGTGTTTCGAACCACATAAGATTAAAATACAAAAGATATCTATAAAGCAAATTCAATCGAACAATCACACATAAGCAACTTTGGAATCACAACATAAGAATCGAAATTCTTTATTTAAACATAGAAGTTGGGTTTAAACTTTACCCTAAACATTATTGTTAACTAGAAACAAGTTCATATGAATTCAAACAAGGAAAACAAAAGATCATTACAAGGAAAAAGAATGAATTACACCGTGAGGGGAGATGGAGATGGAGAGCTTGAACGTTGGAATCTTGAATCTTGGAAGCAAGTCTTCAAGGTGGATGATGGAGGCTATGTCCTCACTACTTCTTCTTCTTCTCTTTACTTGAAAATGCAAAACTAAGAACTAGAGAATGGAAAAGGAAAATGGAAAGGAAATGGAGAGACAAAGAAGATGGAATGGATGAAGGAATTTGTGTTATGGATTCAGAAATTGGTGATTGAGAGTGAGAGGAGAAGGTGTTTAAATAGGGAGGAAAAAGAAGAGTGAAATGATGAGATGAAGAAAAATAATGAAAGTGGAGTATGAGAGTGGTTTGTAAAATATGTAAAAGATGAGGTAATGATGAAAGCAAAGCATGAAGGTGAAGAAATGTGGAAGTGATGATGATCTTTTAGAGTAGAAAAATGTATCCAAGGAAAAAGAAATGCTTTCTTCATGTGGGTGGGAAACATGAATATGTGGTGTTGAGCTGTTTTCAAGTCAGTTTCTTCCCCTTTATTCCTTCAATTATTTCTCCAACAAGACTTCATTATATGCCTTCGACTTCTTCATATGAAATTATCCACCATGAGTGTAGATTACTGTGGTAAAATTTCAGAATTTCTTGCCATGTGGTTGGGCCGGAAATGCTGCTGGACCTCTTACAGGTCCAGTTTTCCGGTTTTGCTTCTGTAGAGAATTGGGCTGATTGTTTGAAGGCCTTCCACTCATATTTTTCTCTGGAACTCTTCATAAGAAATGATCCTTGGGCTTTCTAGAATGAATCTGGAAAGTTTCAACTCATTTGAAGTTCAGATGGTTAGTCTGCCACTCCTCATTTCTTGTCTAGCTCGCTTTCTCATTGGCTCAATTTCTCCAAGACACGCTTTCTCAGGCCAAAATGCTCATTTTAGGGCCAAACAGCTCATTTCATCATCATCTACTCCAATGTACCTAAAAAATAGAAATTGAGTTAAAAATCGATTCGTTAAGGAATTAACTAAGCAAAATGTGAGGAATTAACTATTAAAATACCGCATTAAAATGCTCCTATCAAATTCCCCCACACTTAGCTTTTGCTAGTCCCTTAGCAAAACAAAACAAAAAAAATCCAAAACAGAACAAAAACTTGACAAAAAGCAAGTAAATGACTCTATTGCTCCTAACTGTTGTCTCAGAGACTCCAAACTCATGGCTTTCACGTTAAACGCTTAATCAAAATCACAAAGATAATTCCAAGGTTAATAAACGTGTGACACTCATATGACTAAGTAAGATATGGAGAACTTAAGTTATACAGTGAATGATAGCATGTTTCGAACAAGTCCAATCCAAACTCACAGGGCATACTCTCGATTTTTCTCTCAGAAATGGCTATGCTTAAAAGCTTCACACTCAAGTATATGCAAGAGAACAAATTGCAAGGCAACAAACAGCTTGCATATTTCATCAATAAACACATTTTGTGAAGAATTTTTAAAGACCTCATGAAATGACTAAGTGCACAAATGGACCTAAACCATAAGCTCGACTGCGTAACTGACTCCACTAACCAAAGACTGCCCATCTCAAGGATCAAGTCAGCACTTAAAACAGGTTGTAATGGGGCTAAGCTAGGGTTTTTGAAATGAAGATTAAGGATACAAAAAATCCTAAGGACCTAGCAGAGCATATAAGGACCACCTTATGTCATCATTTTTGTAGACCAAATATCATTGTTTTGGGCCAAACCTTCACTCTAACCAACATGGGAATGGACAAAGGCATAATTTTCAACTTTGAGCCTTCTACAAATTTGCAAGTCCAAAACCACACTTCAACATTTTCCCAAGAGTTTTCTTTTCAATTTTTTCTTCTCTTTTGCCGCTTTTTTTTTTTTTTTTTTTTTTTTCAAGGCAAAATTTTTTCTTTTCTTTTTTTCTTGGATTTTCCCCACCCCACACTTGTCTTTCATCGTCACCCCTACATACTATGTCATGCTCTACTAAGTCCTTAAGACAAGGGTATAGATATCCTGTACTAAGCTCATGGTAGGGTAGTGAGGGTGATGAAACAAAGGTTTTCAACGTAGGCTCAAAGGGGTTCATTCTAAGGAGTCCCACGACGGGCACAATTGGGGACACATGCTTGTTTGGCTATGGTGGTTACCCTAATGCCTTCTATCCTATCCAGGATCAGTGCATATTATGGCATACAAGTTTTGACAGTCACAACAGCCGAGTTCTAGTACTCTCTAATCCATTAAAATCTATGGCACATGATCATTGGATTTTCAAAGAAAGATGAGGTTTTGCAAATACAGCCACGAAATTCTAGAATTATCACTAAGCACTCGAAAAGAAAGTATTTTAGCTCAACAGCTCACTTAGGGTCAAATGAATCAGACTTAATCCTAGCATGCTTAATGAACCAAGTTACAATCCTATCTCAAATCTTCATACAAAGTATCACAACGTCGATTAACCACAGAATTCAATTAAGTCCTATTTTGATTGTGAAAACCTTCAGCCATGAATTCGGAGACATGTTCATCCTAGACGTTAGGAGCATCCTAAGACTCAAACACACAAAAACACTCTAAAACCAAAAAATTTTTTTTTTTTTTTTTTTTTACAATTTAATTTAATTTCAACACTTAGGTACGGGAACAGTGAGTCTCGATGTGCAATGGGACTGAAACAGCTACCCTTTTTCAAGACTATGTTTAATCCAATATACCTTAGTGTATCACAACATCAATTAAAAACAAAATAAAAACACAATCCAACATCAACTATTTTTCATTTTTTTTTTATATACTAACTACTAAAAACACAACAAAACAATAATCCTTCCCCCATACTTAATTCATGCATTGTCCTCAATATATAAACAAATATAAATCATGCAAAGCATAAATCAAGCATAGCAGAGAAAGTTAACACAACGAAACTTAAAACAACTTAAAATTCATGAAAATAAAATAGAAGGAAGAGTTCAAGAAAGCAAATCTGCGTTTGATGTCTCCTCCACAGATACGGTTGAAATGGGTTGCCTCCCATGCAGCGCTTAATGTTTAAAGTCTTTCAGCCTAGACTTGTACCTCCATTTACTCCTTTGGAGGAGCGGTATGCGGGCGAGTGGCAGCCCTCTTGCTGGTTTCAGCCTCCTGAGGAGGGTTCTCATGTTGTGATGCAGTAGCGTCCTTGCGAGGAAACCCAGGAGGATAACTCTGCAAGTTATTGACTTCCTGAGCAAGCTTGTTTATTGCAGTGTGACAGCGGATCAAAGAGCAGTTCATCTCAGAGATGTAATCGATCATGCAATTGACTCTCCAATCTGTCACCATAATACCATCGCGGAGAGAGGAACGCAAATCATCAATCGAATCCGACAAGCTTTCCAGGGTGGCCATAGGCCGAGGAGCACGAGTAGCTGGTGAGGAAGAAGACTCTCCGGGATGCAGTCTGGGAGAGCGACGAGGCAGAGGAGGGGGACTGCGGGTACGCTCACGGATAGGACGATGGTCCCATGGACGAGTAAGCCCAGCTCTAGTGGCCGCTTGACGACCTTCTTCTTCCAAAGAGAGAACACGGCGTTGATTGACGCCCCTGCGAGGGGTTACCTTGGTTCGAGCCATGAGGAAGTAGAAGGAATTTGAAACTGCACGCTTAGACAAACCTTAGTAAAATCTGGAGGAGACAAAAAAGGATGTATATGTAAAGCACAAAATAGGGTAGAAATCTCAACAGGCACACGGTTTTAACAAAGCTTCTCCGGGAAGGAGAAGAGTTATGATAGTTCACGGCCCAAGAAACTCCCCCACGTGTAAATATTCCTTTCTTTTCCTGGATTTATGGCATGCTTTCGGCTATAGCTTGTCTGTCACGGATCCTCGAGATTCGTTTGATTCCCCCACGCGTCCTTTCTTTTCCTTGATTCACGGCAATTAAACCTGCTTTCTGCTGTAGCTTGTCTGTCACAGCTCCTCGAGATTCGTTTGGTTCCCCCACGTGTCTTCCACGCACCAACAGCTTTTCCGTGTTTTCGGGTGACTTTAATCCAACGCGTAGATTTAATCTCAGAGATCGTCCATCCAACGGTGGAGATCCGCTCACTCGTTCAATAAATAGGTGCATTCTGAGGGAGCGACTATTCACTCCAAAAGAAAATTCTTCCGAGTTCCAGCCTTTCTCTCTCAACCCTTCAGCCTTTCTTTCGAAACTCAAATCCTTTCTTCACCAACATGGAACCACGAACTCTGCAACTAATGGAGCAACAGACCCAGCAACAAATCGAGGATGGAGGAAACAACCAAGCAGCCGGGACTAATAACCGGTGGGCTCCCACACCGCCTCAACTAAGAATCCTCAAGGGCCTTTACTATGATAAGGGTTTTAAGTACCCAACTCCAGAGCAGATTCAAGAGATCTGCCTTCATCTGAAACAGTATGGGCAGATCGAGGACAAAAACGTTTTCTTTTGGTTCCAGAACCTCAAGGCTCGTGAGAGGCAGAAGTTGAAGGAATTTCGGAACGTTCCGGTTGGTGGATCTCTCGATCTCAATTTTGGTTCCACTGGTTCTACTAGTAATGACAGATCCATTGACAGATCCATTGATCTAAACTTTGGGTCACGTGTCGGCTATGGTGCTGATGGATCGATCATGGAACAACGAGGAGAATATCACCAGGAGATTGAAACCCTTCCACTATTCCCCATGCATGGTGAGGACATCTTGGGCAACATGAAGACTACTTCCGAGGGAGGTGGCGGTTATGGCGGTGGCTCTCACATTTCCCTTGAGCTCAGTCTCAACTCCTACAGAGATGCAGACATGGCTTAGTATAGAGTATTATTATTATTATTATTATTATTTTTTTTTGTAAATAGCTTAATTTAATAAGACTGAATGAATGCAGTTTTTTTTTTGTTTTTTTTTTTATTTATTATTATTTTTTTATTTTTTGTTTTTTTTATATATACTTATATAGGACTCAAAAATAAAAGACAAAAATATATATAGGACTCAAAATGAAAGACAAAAATATAAATCCCTTCCCCCACACTTAAATATTGCATTATCTTCAATGTAATCAATTAAAAGCATGCAATGAAATAAGTAAGAATAGATAGAAGACATTTACGAAAACAAATCCTAAAATAAAAACAATAGAGAAAAAATGAAAAAAGAAATAGGGAAAGAGAAAGCAAATCTGATTATATTCTGAATTGGGTTGCCTCCCAAGTAGCGCTTGTATTTTACGTCTTGCAGCCAGACGGTACCTACATTAAATAAAGTTAGTAACTATAATTAACAAAGAAATACAAAATAAAAACAAGTATAACTATTAATTACAAACTACAAGTATAATTAACAAGTATAATTAACAAGTATATTGTACAAAAGACACAAGTTAAGTACACAAGTGAGTATAAAACGTGAAAAATATTTTTACAAGTTTAAAGTGTGAAACAACAAAATAATTTACATGTATAGAGTATTCACAAGTATTTCTTTTATTATAAACATTATTGATATCGAATCAAATTCCAAGCGGTAAATCAAGTGGACGTGCGGCCCAAGTATAGTCGCCTAGACACAAACTCCCTTTTAAATCGTTTGGGCAACCTTACTGAAATGGCCAGGTGGGGGAGGACGAACACGAGAGGAAAAATCCATTTTGGCATGAGCTACTCCCACATAGTGGTTTACGCCCATTTGCAAGCACTTCTGGATTCAAAAACCCGTCATGAACGTTGTCCCCTTCCTAGACACCATTCCACATAGGCTATACTTACTAAGATGAAAAAGTTCATAAGTGTGAAGACAGTTCAACAAGTGTTAATAAAGGCCGCCCTCAACCTTAAGGGATCTGAGCTAGGTACCAATAAGGGGTTTAGGCCAATATTAACAAAAGAGACTTCACCTATTCCTCTCAATTTACAACCTACAATTAAAATTCGTGTTCAATAATATAAATAATATTCTAGTTAATTTAAACTAAGTTTCAAACAATTTTTAAACAACAAATATATACAATAAATGACACAATTTAGCAAGTGATTTTTCAATCCCCGGCAACGGCGCCAAAAATTGACGCGCTTTGAGTAAGCGCATAATTTAACCCTGAAATATCGTTAGTAGTATAAGCAAATAGGGATCGTTCTATTCCGGGGATTGAGGGTACACCTGTAATTGTGTAACAAATAAAGAAAATTATTATTTACAGAAATAAAATAAAGAATAAATATATACAAGTGAACAAAAAATAAGGGGGGGGGGGTTTTAAGAATTAAAGAATTGAAAATTAAAATAAAGAAAATATAAAAACACATGTACAAGAATGAAACATAAGAAACAAAGATTAAACCCTAGTTTATCATTGAATTCGAATTAACCCTACATTGTTCTTCTAAGTCATGAGAGAGGAGTTGATCATGTGAAACGTTAAAAGCAAACAATTTCCCATATTTTACTTTTCAATGCTAATTAATCTAAGTGAAAGCACATAGACTAATCCTATTAAACATGTAATCAAGCCCTAGAAAGCTAGTCAATCATGACATGTTCAACGCATGAAACACATAGAAAGACTATCAACTCAAGTGTACAACTTAGTATGAATAAGTTCACCTAATTGCAATCCTCTTCAATTGAATTCGATTTTTGTCCAAAACCTTTACTACTTTGATTCAAGTTTACACAAAACGAAAAGTCGATTTCATGTTCTTAAACCTAGCACCATTCATATCAAAACCCTACGTGTTTCGAACCACATAAGATTAAAATACAAAAGATATCTATAAAGCAAATTCAATCGAACAATCACACATAAGCAACTTTGGAATCACAACATAAGAATCGAAATTCTTTATTTAAACATAGAAGTTGGGTTTAAACTTTACCCTAAACATTATTGTTAACTAGTGTTGAAATGAAAAAAAATACATATCCAATTACATTAAGTTTCGTCCACTTAAAGAAAATAAGAGTGCTTTAATTTATGTAATTTTAAAAGCCTTTTATCTCAAGAAAAATAGCGGACGAGTTTGACAGCTAGTGAAGCTTTAAACAAAAGAAACAATTAAGCTGCTGACTTCTAGCTTGTTTCAAAGTCTAGACAAGCAATTGAAAAAGAAGCTGCAGTCTTCACGTCAAAAGAAAAAGGAGATAAAATGTCCAACTAGTTCACTTCAAGTTGAACTCTAAAACCCTCCGTGTTGTATACAAGTCAAACTCATCTCGGGTGCAGTATATAAGCACCACATGAAAAGGAAAAAAGAGGGCCGCAACGTGGGGAAGACAACAGGAGGACGCAACGGAGGAGGCAACAGAGTACAACAACGTGGAAAAACAAGAAGGAGAAAGCAGCAAAGCAGCTTGGAAGACAAAAGGTTCAGACCTCGTTCCAGCGCTCTCCACCACCTTTTCTTTTCTGTTGCAGGTCTTCCTCACAACGGCACCTTCGGGTGTCAATGATGTCAAAGTACATGCCGGAGCAGCGCCTCCGATGACCATGCCGGGCAGCGTCCCGATGAACCATGCCGGGCAGCGACCCGATGAACTCATGCCGGGCAGCGTCCCGATGAACTCATGCCGGGCAGCGTCCCGATGAACTCATGCCGGGAAGCGTCCCGATGAATATACCGGAGCAGCGTCTCCGATGTTCTATAAACAGAACAGTCCCTCCTATCACCATGTCAAATTGCCTTTAAAGCACCAACTCAAATAACACAAAAAATATGAACAAAGTCTAAGTAGACAGAGACTCACCCTCAAATTGAAGCTTTGGAGTCCTGACTGCAGCTGCTGTCCTCGCCTGGTACCTGCACAAAAGGGTTTGTCAAATTTAAAACCCTTAAAGTTGCAGCAATGGGAGTTGACAAAGCACAAAGAAATTGTTTTCGGTGCAAAGAAACTAAGAGAAAAGGGACAGAAGACTCGCCATTGAAATCAAAAGTCTGGAACTCTGGAATTTATGACACCACAGCTCCTGTACTTGTTTTGTACCTGCATAAAAAATAATAATAATAAGGTTTTGTCAAGTTAACAAAAGCCTTGAAATTGCAGCAGTTGGTGATACAAATAAAAAGCAACGTCTTCATTGAACAAATGAGATCAAACGTCGATTACAGAGGTTACCAAAGTACAAAACAGAAGATACAAAAGAAAAGGGAGCAAGAATGATGTTCTGGTGACATTTGCAGAGGAGAGAGTTCCATCAAATTGCACAAGTACAACGAGAATGACAAAAGCAAAATGACAAGCCCGCGTTCTCGGGTACGATATGTCGAGGTGCAAACAATTGTAAACAGAAGAAACAAAGTAGAAGCCATGAGGTGGAATAGTAAAACAAAGTTCAAAGCTTGATTATGGTGAATTGCTACAGCGTCAAGATCATTTGTCCTTGGGTAAAAATCAAATTCAACTACTCAAAGGCTGCAGTAAGTTTTAAGCCAATATTGCTACAAGAAATCCAAGCGGTGCTGTCATGAAGACTAAGAGAAGTAAAGTCTCTAGCAAGTGAAACTCTAATCTAACCCAAGTGTTGGTCATTGTCAACAAAGCAATTCCGGAAGTTCACAAAAGTACAAAGCAATATAAAAAATGTGTGTTCTGGAATACTGCAGGCCATGTGGGGAAGTTCAATCAAGCCAGGCACAATTCAAAAGCTTAATTAACAATGATATGAGACAACCAAATTACAAACTTGATGAGGTGCCGTCATAGAAAAAAAAGAAGATTAGTTTGGCATTGGTTTTATAATCAAGTTTGAAAAGTCAAAGAAAGCTTGGCGGTGGCTCTGGTTTGAGCATGCAGGTTTCAATTAATTGAAATCAATAAGACAATTGCAGAAATTGACAAAAGCACAAAGCAAAAGGACATAGAAGAAAGTGAATGTTCTGATAACAAAACTTACTCTCGATGTCAGCAATAGTCTATGCGTGTCTTCCTTATAGCACCTGCAAAAGAAAAAAGAAGGGAAAGGAAGAGCATTAATTGAAGCTCATCAGTGGAAACAAGGGATCTCTCTAGCTCAGACACGTACTTGGAGTCAAAGACAGGAGCCTTGCTTTCAATTCGCTGGCAACCCAAAGTAAACACTGCACTTTTGCCTTGTTCGAACTCACCGCGGTTAAGTTTTAACACCAGAAGACAAGATTCAAAGCCCAGAGCCACTGATGGAGAGGATCAAGAAGAAAGTTTCAGTTTTGTTGTACACAAATCAAACGAAGGAGTGAATTAAGAGTGAAGTCCTCACCCAACTTGTGTACAGAAATCTCAATTGCAGGCTGTGAAATCCCTTTGGGACAAGAATATAGTCGCGGCCCATCTTCAACTCCATCGCTAAATGGACTTCTGTCTCCAGATCCATCCCCGCTTCGGCTTGGCAAGAATGGCGTACCAAGTTCGTGTTCATCTGGGTTTGGGGATAGTGGAGATTGAAGTAAAGCAGCTGTGAGAAAATAAAAATAAAAGAATAAGTGAAAAAAGCAACTGGGCCTGTGAGACGCGCTTTGGGTTTCTGGAAAGTTCATGGGTGTCCATAGCAAAATTTGATGCCCAAAATAGAAGTTTATGCATGTCTCTGGATTCTAAAAAAAAAAAGACTCAGACTTCCCTCGGTGCATCAAAAGTCCCCGTGTTAAGTTTGGGGTCAAGAAAGCTTCATAAGTCGAGGAATACGATTCGCGAGGAAGCCCATTTCAAAATTTGGGCCCGTTGGAAGAATTCGGCAAAGCATGACGCTATGGGTTCCATTTCCAAATACCCAGGCTCGGGTTTCGTTAAAAATACCTCGGAACCTAAAAATATCCTTTTGGTACAAAACCAAGAAAGCTCAAGTCGCCATCTATGAACTACAATGGTTTGATCCCTTCACAGGGTATGTAGGCAATCTAGCGACCCACTAGATACAACCACAAATTCAAATCGAATCCCTAACTCCACCAGTCAAATTTACCCAAACACCAGAAAAATCAAATCATTCCCAAATTACCCAAATGCAAATTCAAGGGCTCTAAACCCTCAAACATATCTCAAACACCAATCCAAAAATAAATGGGTCATCTACCCATTTAAATCCCAAAGGCTGGAACTACATGTGGTTTGATCCCGCAAGGGTATGTAGGCAATCTGGAATCAAATAATCTAGATGCAACCGCGTCCTAAACACTATTCCTATTCCAAAAATCGAAGCCTTCCAATGGGTCATTCACTCATTGGAACTCTTGAACTACGAGTGGCTTGATCCATTCCCGGGTACGTAGGCAACCCGTTCCAAAATTCGGGTGCAGCCGCAAAAACAAACAAATACACACTGGTTTCTTTATAAATGGAATCAAAGGGTGTTCCCTTGTAACAAGGGATTGTAATTAAGAGACACATTCTGTCTTGAATGGGTCGGACCCGAAATAATTAACACTCTATTCTGTTAATGAATACGAGTGAAATTACGTTGGGTGACATTTTCACTTTGTGCAATTTTTTTAACTCAACAACTAGAAACAAGTTCATATGAATTCAAACAAGGAAAACAAAAGATCATTACAAGGAAAAAGAATGAATTACACCGTGAGGGGAGATGGAGATGGAGAGCTTGAACGTTGGAATCTTGAATCTTGGAAGCAAGTCTTCAAGATGGATGATGGAGGCTATGTCCTCACTACTTCTTCTTCTTCTCTTTACTTGAAAATGCAAAACTAAGAACTAGAGAATGGAAAAGGAAAATGGAAAGGAAATGGAGAGACAAAGAAGATGGAATGGATGAAGGAATTTGTGTTATGGATTCAGAAATTGGTGATTGAGAGTGAGAGGAGAAGGTGTTTAAATAGGGAGGAAAAAGAAGAGTGAAATGATGAGATGAAGAAAAATAATGAAAGTGGAGTATGAGAGTGGTTTGTAAAATATGTAAAAGATGAGGTAATGATGAAAGCAAAGCATGAAGGTGAAGAAATGTGGAAGTGATGATGATCTTTTAGAGTAGAAAAATGTATCCAAGGAAAAAGAAATGCTTTCTTCATGTGGGTGGGAAACATGAATATGTGGTGTTGAGCTGTTTTCAAGTCAGTTTCTTCCCCTTTATTCCTTCAATTATTTCTCCAACAAGACTTCATTATATGCCTTCGACTTCTTCATATGAAATTATCCACCATGAGTGTAGATTACTGTGGTAAAATTTCAGAATTTCTTGCCATGTGGTTGGGCCGGAAATGCTGCTGGACCTCTTACAGGTCCAGTTTTCCGGTTTTGCTTCTGTAGAGAATTGGGCTGATTGTTTGAAGGCCTTCCACTCATATTTTTCTCTGGAACTCTTCATAAGAAATGATCCTTGGGCTTTCTAGAATGAATCTGGAAAGTTTCAACTCATTTGAAGTTCAGATGGTTAGTCTGCCACTCCTCATTTCTTGTCTAGCTCGCTTTCTCATTGGCTCAATTTCTCCAAGACACGCTTTCTCAGGCCAAAATGCTCATTTTAGGGCCAAACAGCTCATTTCATCATCATCTACTCCAATGTACCTAAAAAATAGAAATTGAGTTAAAAATCGATTCGTTAAGGAATTAACTAAGCAAAATGTGAGGAATTAACTATTAAAATACCGCATTAAAATGCTCCTATCAACCGACACACTTATTCCTCCTAGTTGAAATAAGCTTATTTGCTGCTATCCTTCAGCTCTTTAATTTGCTGATTTTGCTTCTTCAGCTATGCCAATCATTTCCGCTCATTGAGCCTGGTTGAAACCAATATTGCAAGTTACTGTATTAGTGATGAAGTCTTTAGCTCTTTTCTAATGCAATATGATGATAACTTCTCTCCCATAAGTTTGAGGGAGGGTGTAAAACGGTAAAATTGTAACTTTCCAACTCAACTGTAAAGCTGTATTATAAATACTTGTATTGGAAAATCTATCAATGAAATTGAAGCCTTCGTTTCCATTTGTTTTCCAGCTTTGTCTATATTCCTCTGTTTTTCATAGAAATCTTTCACTTTACCAACCATTTCTCCAAAAGAGGCATTTACAAGTAGTGCATAGTAAACTGAATAAGTACTTACTACATGATTTAGGTCGATATTTTTCTCTAAGTGTAGTTAGTACGTTTGGAGGGAATGAAGGTTTTGATCGAGTTTAGTGTTGAATTAATTCAAAAAGTATTTTTTGCCCTCATTTTTTAACTCATCATATACCTCACAAAGACAAAGCCATGATGGAAAATTGACATAGGTATGACATTGACAAGAAAAATTGAGTCAAAATATTATATTGGTAACTTTGAAAGTTCACGTATCATTTTGAAATCCCTGAAATCTCCAAAAATTGTTGGTGAAAAAACTCATTTAGAAATTTCAATTTTTGCTGAGCCTACAACTTTTGAGTATTCGATCAAGAAAAAAAAGTTGTGCGGATTTTTTCTTCTATGTCTCACGTGAATATGGTAAAGTAATAGTCAAAGAAACTCCATTAATGTCATGTTTCAGAACCAGATAGAATCAAAAGCTTTGAAGAAACTAGAGCCAAATTGGAATAGAGAAGAAAGCAATAGTACTTTGAAAGAAAAATGGGGGAAGGGGGAAGGGGGGAGGGGAGACTTGTACCGGGTTGCTTGAAGGGAAACCACAATTTCCAAATTTCAGAGTGAAACATTTTCCATAAATAGAAATTTCTTGAGGTAAGAAATAAATTTGCATACCCGAGAACCCTAACTCTTTCCACTTTTACAGCATAATTATCACGTCTGAGACACATGATCGATAATACCAAAATCGATTGACAGTAACAAGACATGGTGATTGTTCTCAGTAGATTGGATTTGCTACCCTCGTTCAAACAAAAGCCAAATGGCTCAGAGAAAGATGATATTAATACACAAAGAAAGGAGAAAGGAGACAGCTGCTTTCACAGAGAACGCATTCATGGTTTTAAATTTAAGAGGAGTCTGAGGAGGAGGTGGAGACCTTCAACTAATTCATGTCACCTTTCCTTTCTCATGAGTCTGATCGAAATAAAGTTTTTCGTCGTTCACGTTACAAGTTACTGCAAGCAATGAGATTTGATTGGACGTATGCATGATCTGACAGGATGTATGAGATCGAAACACGCCTGTATTAGGGTTTCATGAAATGTCTATGGCCTCCTAGGGCTCGGTCATACATTATCGTAAACATGAGAGAATACTTATTTAGGTAATGATTCCTTAAAATTAGGCTTTATGAGTACAAAACCTCTCATAGTCTCATTTCATAAAAGTCACTTTCACCACTCAAAATTCAGATCACTGGTCAAATTATATTATATTATATTGGTAAATTCTAAATTCTATTCTAAAGTCTCTTTTCTCACTATAATACATATTGATGTTGTATTTTTGTCAAAATGCATGTGAAACTCTCTATTTCAATATATTCTCAACGATAGAAAAATCGAAACGTTTTTCTATATATTCTTGGAGAGAAATATATACTTACCACTAAATTTAATTCAAGTTTTTGCTACAAATGTGGCTTGCCAATATAACGCTTGATTTCTAAGGAGGTTAAAATGCCATATAATTATGAAATTTTTCATGAATAACAGAGTTGGTGCATGCTTGTGCGATCTATTAGGCTTCAACTCGTGGAAATCAGTAATTCAAGGACTTCTATCCACTTTTCTCCTAAAGTTGCAGTTGAGCACTTGATATCTTGACATCTTTAGCTACCTCGGCCTTTTACAAAACAACACTGAAGTGACCGATTGACAGCAAAAGGATACACAAAATAAACCAATTAATATATTAAGAACACGCAAAGAGAAACCACAGAACTATGCACCAACTCATGCATTTGATGATCTTTACTTCTATATATGGAGCAGATCTTTTGGCACCCTCTCCTGTCTTCAAAACCCTTCTCTCTAATTCCACGAAGTGAAAAAACCCACCTGCGGTCCCCTCATAGGAATACCAACATGCTTCCTTAACCCACCTGAGCTGTCCTACTTTGTATCTCCATTTTCATGTTTACCAAACACATACCAATCTAACATGAAGAAAGAAACATCCATGTAGCCTCTGTCTCCACAATTAGCTAGTTCCTTCCTCAGCTAGCCACTTGTTTGCTTTGGTTCCATCAATTGCACTAAAAAATTCTACTTCATGGATCCTCATTTTCATCGTCTCTCTGAAATCCCCTTACCCTTGTCATTTAGCAGTACCTACGCTGGTAGTAGTAGTAGTAGTGGATCTAATCATGATGATCCATGGATGGACCCTAGGATATGGAGGAAGCTCCCAACTCGGATTCTCGACCGCATTATTGCCTTTCTTCCACCACCGGCCTTCTTCCGATCTCGGTGTGTCTGCAGGAGATGGAATGGCCTGTTGTTCACCAACACCTTCCTTCAACTCTACCTCGATATCTTCCCACACCGTCGCCATTGGTTCCTCTTTTTCAAGGTCTACACCCAGAATCTCATTGATGACAACAACAACAACAGGGCTGAAGGGTACCTTTTCGATCCTTATGAACTCGTCTGGTACCGCCTTCCCTTTCCTTTGGTTCCACCATCTGGCTTCTGTCCAGCCGCTTCTTCAGGCGGACTGGTCTGTTGGATTTCGGATAACCCTGCTCCGAAAAACCTACTTCTCTCCAACCCGCTTTCGGGTACCTTAAACCAACTCCCTCGAACACTAACCTCAAGGTATCAACCCTCCATCGGCTTTACTGTCACCCCTACTTCCATAGACGTCACCCTTGCCGGAGATGACCTCATCAACAATGCCCTAGCTGTAAAGAACTCCAGCGCAGAAAGGTTCCGTGTGGATGGTACGGGCTGCTTTCTTCCCACATGGCAGATCACTTCTCCTCTTCCCAGACTCTGCAACTTTGAGTCGGCTGGTAGAATGGTTCACATTAATGGAAGGCTCTACAACATGAGCTACCACCCTTTCAACGTCGCGACCTATGACGTGGAAACAGCCATTTGGTGGGATATTCAGCCACCGATGAAGAGGTTCCTGAAGTGTCCTAGCGTGGTAGAGAGTGGCACTGGGAAGCTTCTGCTGGTTGCGGCTATTGAGAAGAGGTCGCTGATCGTGCCGAAAAGCTTGAGGGTCTGGAGCTTGCAGGAAGGAACTACGTGGGTGGAGATTGAGAGGATGCCTCAACTGCTTTATGATCGGTTCGGTGCGGAGATGGAGTCCTGTGGGAATGGGTTTCACTGCGTTGGCCATGGAGAGTTCATTGTGTTCATGATTCCGGGGAGTTCTCGTCATTTGGGTGTGTTGTTTAATATGAACACCAAACTGTGGAAGTGTATGCCTCCCTGTCCTTTTGTTGGTATGGGTGATCTGAGCCGTGGTTTTGCTTATGAGCCCCGGCTTGCTACTCCGGTCACTTCGCTTCTGAATTATCAGTTCCCTGCTGCTCCATTTCCAGCTTGATTCAAGTGTACTTAATAACACCAGGAGAGCAGGAGGTGCCTACTTATTCTACCATGTGGTCTTAGTATTTTGCGCAAAATAAATCCAGGAGCTACTCAGTTAATTGTCTGAAGTTTAAGTGATGAACTACGCCCGTGTTTTCCTTTTAGTTTATTGTAAGTTTGTGACCATGTTCTCTCTGCCCTCGGTCTGGTAGTATGCGTGTTTAAAATCCATGTTTGTTCCATTAAATGCCTGTGTCTGCATTAGTACGTGGCTTTAGCTAGCTGTGCTTTGACAATGCAAGGAATTCCAAGGTAAGAAGCTCCTTTTGGTGTCATTTTTCTACTTGGTTCAAATGTTCAATTGTCTACTACCAGTCCAAGACTGAATATCCAGACAATGACATTAAACTGATGAGGTCGTGAGAGGTGGCCGGGATTTCACTCACTGCGTCCCTTTCCTCTACCGACCTTTCATTTGTTATTAATTAAAGATGGATATGCATGCAGCATTTTAGAAGAAATACAATAACTTCTCTTTGGTATAAAACTGGTGATGAAAACGTCCCTTTTACTTTTGTAATTCCATAAATCTTTACTAACTGGAACAAATAAATAAAAACTTGCATATCAAACGTGCATATCCGAAGACAAAGTGAAGTTCAATAAAAATTGGTGGTGGTTTCAACTTTTTTCAAGTTAAAAACCGGCCTCTCTCATTTAAAAATTAGAAAAGAAAAAAAAGTACTCAATTAGTTGAACCACTCATTTTACCTTGGATTGCATGATTCCTCCTTGTACCATCAATTTCATTTTGTATATATAATTCCTCCTCTTATCATCAATTGATTTGACATTATATAATACGGAATTAGATCCATATTCTTTCTGAAAGTGAAACCTACATTAAAGTAAGGGAGAGACTCGAATGAGGAGATTTAAAATGAGAACTTCATCAGCACTTTCTAACCAACGGTTGTGAGACTCATTTTCGATTACATTTCGGAAAATCAACTGTCAAATGTTTAAGTATGCATGAGTAAATTACTTATGAGAATTTTATTCCAAATTGCTAATCGTTAAGATACCGAACTAGATCAAATAAATGAAAGAACAAAATTTGTTAAACCTGAACATTTCATATTTATAACTGATAAATCATGATTATAAATGCCTCCTTAACAATTTTCAATTTGGTTAAATTTTTTTAAGAATTATCAACTCATGAATATTTAAACATCTAACAATTAATTTGTAGAAATGTGATTGAAAAGTGAATATGTCAACTGTTGATTAAAAAGTCCTCATGAATGACTCATTTTAATCCTCCACATCAAAACCCAACCCTTTACAGTAATCTAAAGACATGCACTATAAAACTAGTTTTAATTCTAAAGCATATGATGGAAATGAAATGAAGTGAAGAATTACTCTCGATATCATTCGGATTGGTTCAAATTTGACCAAAAAAAAATTATTTTCTGCTATCATTTTCCCATATAGGAAAGAAAGACTTTTCTAGAAAAATTAAATAGTAGGTAATGTGAGACCAACTTCCAAAAGCTCAAAGGACATGCAAATGCAATGATTAATAAAACCGAATCATCCAATCCCTTCTTCCCACTACTTCTTCCCGACGCGCCCTCCCCACCTGGAAAATCCCTTGATCAAACTCACCACGTGTCTCATCTTTCCCACTCAAAACCCCATCGAACTGTTTTCCTCTTGTCGTATTCAATTCACATTCCGATTCCCTTTCTTCTCCGGACTAAGATCTCGGTCCGGAAACCCACGCCGCGACGACATGTCGTCGCGTAATTCCAGCAACATGTCCACGACCAGAACTCTCAGCGGGATATCCGAAATGGAGGCCGCGAAACTCGGGTTGGATCTCGTGTCCGCCGCCAGGCGAAACCTCGGCTTCCTCCGAACTGTTGCCGAGTCTCGGTGGCTGCACAGGAAGCCAACGCTTGTCGAAGCCATAAGAAGGTCAAAGCTCTCACCTTTATAATTAGTAATCTGATCGGACGGTGGATGTTGAACGTTGCTGGGTTTGGTTTTGCAGGTACAGTGAGCTCTGGATGCCGTTGATGGCTCATCTGACGGCGGAGTCAACGTTAACGACGACTCCAGTGGTTCATCCTCCTATAGATATTGAGTGGGTTTGGTTCTGTCACACACTTAATCCGGTAAGTTAAGTTTGATTAAAAAGCTCTGATTTTTTTTTTTAATTTGAGTGTTTTCTGAAATTAAAGATTTGATATTTTTTTTTTCAGGTTCATTATAGGCAATACTGTGAGTCCAGGTTTTCAAGACTTATAGGAAAGCCCACCATTTTTGATGAAGAGAATGAAGAGTATGCATTAATGAGGTGCAGAGATTTTTGGGTCAAAAGGTACCCAGATGAGCCATTTGAGAATGAAGCTGATTCTGATGTGGGGGTATCAGAGGTAGCTATTGATGAGGAGCTATTGGAGGAAGTGAGCAAGCATAGGTTTTTGTATTCGAAATTTTCAGAGCCATACAGGTCTGAGATTGTGTATTTGATAGCAGCAAGGCAAAGGTACAAGGGGTTTTTGTTCATGGTGCAGAGGTCTATTGATTTGGGTTCAAATTTGGTTCCTGCCTCTGACATTATGCTAATGTGGCTCATCCATCAGGTGCATTTTTTCGGCTATAATTTAGTTCAGTTTTCGTTCTGTTATTTCTTTCTTGGATCATAAGTTAAAAAAGTTGAAATCTGGGTGTTTGTTTTATCTAGGATCTTATGTGTCTAAATTTTGTGTGATTGGAAGCAGAGTTATCCAACTGTATATGCTGAAGATTTGAAAGAGATGGAGGGTGATTTTGTGAAAGTGTTAACCGTGTGGGACAAAGTCAAGGAAAAAGAGGTGGAGGAGACCAAAAAGTTGTGGGAGAGGACTTTTGATCAACCATATGAGAAAGCTGGTGGGGAAATAGCTTTCAAATTGGATGGGGGTGTCTCATTCAAGCCGCCAGTTTACTGGGAGGTTTCGGATACAGATATCAATACCAAATACAAGCCCCTGCTGCCTAGGTTCTTGCTTGAGGTCAGTTTAAAACTTGATTTAATGTAAATATAATTAGTTTGATTACTTCTTTTGCAATAATGAGTCTGTACAAAAATTAATGTGAACTTAGTTTCAATGATAAAGCCAGTTATGTAGATCCTAGTTTTGTTAGTAAGTACTACTCTGATGGTGCCTTGATTCCTCAATGTAGGTCTGTGTGTTTGTCAGGCTTAGGGATAAAATGAAGGCAATGCAGGAGGATATAAGACGTGATAACCTTCGTCTTCGAATTGTGAGGTGCCATAGGGAGTTAAAGCTTGAAAAACCCATGTCGGACTTTTCTCATTCGTCATGGCGCAAAGCTTGGCATCTCTGCTGTGAGTTTGGAACCAAAGGAGTTATGGTGGAGCTTCGTCGGCGTGGTGGCTACTGTTTTAAAGGAAATAGTGTGCAGGACACTGTTACGTTCTATTGGAATGACTTACTTAGAGCACCCTCTCTATCTTTGGAAAAAGAAGATGATGAAGTGAAAATTGTTACTTCGATAACTCCACCAGTTCAGGCACCATACCTGATGAAATGTGTGCCAGACCGTGTCACAGATGATTCTGGGGCAATGATATCAGATGTGATTCTGAGAATGAACCAGTATCATCCCCAAGAAGGCCGGTGGTTGTCTCGCACTGTGCTTGATCATGCTGGGAGGGAGTGTTTCGTGATTCGAATAAGGTTTAAAGGCTAACAACGTATATTTTCCATACAATTTATTTCTAAAATTGTATCTGTTGTTAACAAATTGGATCAAATTGATTGTAGGGTGGGAGAAGGATTTTGGAGAAGAGGAGGCGAGGCTCCATCAGCTGTGAAATGGGAGGATAGGATTATAGAGATTCGAGAAGGTTCTTGGTCGTATGTTGCCGGTTCCATTGGTAGATCCCCTGGTATGTTATATTACGTAAACATATTTTCGGTCACTTGTGGGATTAAGGTGTAAACACCAACAACAACCTTAATAAGAAAAACTACATACTCGTAACCAACTGCATAGAAAAGGTTTCTAGATGAACCACATAATGTAGATGAGAGAAAACTGATAAGGATGAATACAGAACAAATCTTGAATCTTCTATCTTTAATTTGGTTACAGATCATGCTTAATAGGAAGAGTCTGGAAGAATTTAGTACTTCAGTGTTTGTTGTCTTGTCAGCTAACTAAGTAGGTATCACATTTATTCGACAGAACCGCTTCTACATTGCATTGTACTCCTCTGCCGAGAGATTATTCTTGGTTAATTATGGTGCATTATTGCATTTTCTTGGAAACAAATTGTAAACTCTTGTCTGCTGTTCTAGTACAGCGAAAGTAGTAGGAACCGCCTTACCAAAAGAACCAGCGGAACAATGGAAAGCTGCATGGCACTTTTCAACTGGAGATGAATTGATGATAGGGGGATTGCCATCGTCAGTATCAGGTCTGAGATTTTGTTTGAAGAATCAAGCTGCAGAATCAACCGTGAGCTTGCAATTTCTCTTCCTACGTTGCCTGCATTAGTACAGAAATCCTCATTTTGATTGGTTTATTAACGAATATCATATATTGCAGGTTAAGCTCTTAAAAGGACGAAGGATGCAATATCAAGTAAAAAAGAAAGGGTCTGTAACAAACTATGAGGAATGTCAAATTTATGAAGAAGGTGAAGAGGAGGAAGAGGAAGATGAAGAAGAGGGGTTTTTAACCCTTGTCCGGACAACTGAAGACGATCCAATTGGAAGAGCAACGGCTCTTTTGAATTGGAAGCTATTGGTAGTGGAGTTATGGCCTGAAGAAGATGCAGTATTTGTACTTCTTCTATGCATTTGTATACTAAGAAGTGTATCTGAGATTAAAAAAGAAGATATTGGAGGTTTGTTGATTAGAAGAAGACTAGGGGAAGAAAAATTTGGGACCAGAGATTGGGGTTCTGTAGTACTCCACCCTTCCTTAAGTTCTTCATTTAATTCTTCACCTCACATTGAACCTTGGTACTGGAATGCAAAGGCAGTTATAAAATCGGGTGGTTCAATTAACATCACCAGGCAACCAGCTGTTACTGTGGGATATTCACCGGAGGAAGGCAGTGATAAGTTGTACAAACGAGGGATACTAGCATGAGAACTGATGAGAGATTGGCATTTTTTTAACTGGTGTAAATGTGTTTTTTTCCCACTGAACCTACGGACGCATTTTTTTTGTCTTCTCTAATTTGACATTGAGAATCTTGTTGGTGAATATAGTTTGTGCCTATAAATTTGTTGGTGAATATAGTTTGTGCCTATACTGCTATACATATACCCTACAGCTTTTTGACTATTTACTGGGCCTAGAAATACTGGACAATTTTGATTCTGTTTCTAGAAAAGCGAGGATCCTTAATTTGATCACGCACTCCACGTACCTCTAAAGCCCAATTGCAACGAATATAAGAGCTTGCCCCCAGAAGAGAGCATGACTTGGCTTTGTCAAAAGAAAAAGCACAAGAATGTTTATTTACAACTCCAAAGACAAAACCTTTCCTTTGAAAACAAACCATTCCCTCATTCCCTCGTGTATAAAACAAGTACCTTTTCTTCATATACAATGATCATTAAAATCATTTCCTTTCTGCCTTTCTCCCTCCCCATCAGAGCTAAAGATGAGCTTTACCAATTTTTTTCTTCTTATTATTACTCTGGCCTCACTTTCTGTTTTTTCTCATGGATTAACTATATCCTCGGAACAGCCAAATCCTTCCATTCAATCCATGCTTATGCAAACTTGCACCCAAATTGAAAACCAAAGCTCATGCCTCACAGAAGTGCAAGCTGAGCTCCAAAGCATAATGGGACCTGATCAAAGTCATCAAAACGCTGCTTCTGCAAGAAGTTCAATCCTAAGTGCTGCGCTTAGGCACACACTTAATCAAGCGAAAGCTGCAGTTGACATGATCACAAAGTTCAATGCTCTATCCATCGGTTACAGAGAACAGGTAGCTATTGAGGATTGCAAGGAGCTTCTTGATTTCTCTGTCTCTGAGTTGGCTTGGTCTTTAGGCGAGATGAACAGAATTCGGACAGGTGACAAAAATGTTCACTATGAAGGAGATCTAAAAGCTTGGCTGAGTGCTGCCCTTAGTAACCAAGATACATGCCTTGAAGGTTTCGAGGGAACCGATAGACGGCTCGAAAATTTCATAAGGGGAAGCTTGAAGCAAGTCACACAGCTCATTGGTAATGTCTTGGCCTTGTATACTCAATTACATGCTTTACCCTTTAAACCTCCAAGGGATCATAGTATGAATACTTTGACAATTGCGAATAAGAGTTCATCGCCGGATCATAATTTTCCGGCATGGATGAGTGACGGTGATCAAGAGATGGTTAAGTCAAGTCCACATGATCAATCAGGTATGCATGTAGATGCTGTTGTGGCAACAGATGGGAGCGGGAAGTACCGTTCAATCACAGAAGCTGTTAATGAAGCTCCAGACCACAGCAGCAGGAGGTACATAATATATGTGAAGAAGGGGATTTATAGAGAAAACATTGACATGAAGAAGAAGAAAACCAATATCATGTTTGTAGGGGATGGAATTGGACAAACTGTGGTAACTGGTGACCGAAGTTTCATGCAAGGATGGACTACATTTAGAACTGCAACAGTTGGTACGTTTAATATTTATACCTTGCTATAGCTTATTGTACTTCCCTTGTCAGAATATTTATCAATATGAATATATGTGCGTTAATTAAAGAACGAGTCAAAAGTGTATTATAAGTTTACTTTATAACTGTTCAACTATATTAACAAGTTTGTAGAAAATTATGATATGTTTATGCTGGGATCCAGTTAATAAGTGACTAAGTTATGCTTGCAGCTGTATCCGGAAAAGGATTTATAGCAAGAGACATGACTTTTCGTAACACGGCCGGGCCTGAAAACCATCAAGGCGTGGCGCTTAGGGTTGACTCGGACCAATCTGCCTTCTTCCGGTGCAGCATGGAGGGTCACCAAGACACACTGTATGCTCACTCTCTTCGCCAATTTTATCGTGAATGTGACATCTATGGTACCATAGACTTCATATTTGGCAATGGTGCCGCGGTGCTCCAAAATTGCAAAATCTACACTCGAGTCCCGCTATCACTACAAAAGGTCACCATCACGGCCCAGGGTCGGAAAGATCCGCATCAAAACACTGGATTTTCGATCCAAGATAGCTATGTTTTTGCTACTCAACCGACGTATCTGGGGAGACCATGGAAGCCATACTCTAGGACAGTTTTTATCAACACTTACTTGGGTGGTCTAGTGCAGCCTAGAGGGTGGCTTGAGTGGTATGGTAACTTTGCTTTGGGCACATTATGGTACGGCGAGTATAGAAACTATGGGCCGGGTGCATCACTATCCGGACGGGTCAAGTGGCCAGGTTACCACATCATTCAGGATGCCAACATGGCTAGTTTCTTCACGGTTCGGCGATTTATTGATGGGATGGCTTGGTTGCCGGCTACAGGTGTTAAGTTTACAGTAGGTTTGAGAAACTAAGTCGTCAATAAAACTAGTAGGACCACATTATAGTCCACATGGGTTACGTTTCTATACTAGGGAATAGGGATGTGGTATCTCTTAAATCATTGGTATATGATAGTCGTTGTATATGATAGTCATTTCCCCTCTACTTTTCTTGGTGGGAAAATCAAATTAATACAGAAAATGAAGGATTCATGTATAATGTTTTGGAATGGCTGGTAAAATGTCCCGAATAATGTACAACACAAACAACTTTGTAATTTTTAGCTTTTGAGTTGAATGCAACATTCGTATTGGATTCTACAGTTTTTACTGCATTCAAATCGTCTTCATCATCATTAGGTGGGAGAAGAAGACAAGACTAGGGAAGCTAGATATATATTTGAATTCCTTAATTGCATAAAAAAAAATGTCTTCATCCAAACCTTTCAGATAAATAATATCATCGTAATGTCCTGCAAATGTGGAGATGAAAGGGAGATCTACTCATCGGAAGAGGAACAATAAGGTCCTCGACAACTGAAGAAAGGTTTTGGTCATCACAAGTTGGTATCAAGTAATAACAACAAACTTTCCTTCTTCTCCGTGCTGCCATCCCTTAGGATTACAGAAAAAAATCTCCTTGTGCTTGATGGAATCGTCCTCGAGGACAGCGCGCTTGAAATTGATGCTAGTGGATAAGTTGAATTTGTTGTTCATGGAATTAGAAAGGTCCTCGTCCTTCGCTACAAACCTATGAGAGATTGAGAGTTTATTAGATGGTACACCACGACTTATGAACACATTTGAATCGCATAAGAGCTTTAGGAGGTAATTGAAATATAGTCATACATTACTATTAACAAAACTTAGGTTTACGGTGGGCCAAAATTGGAAACTCTTATTAGTTACCATTTAAAACCCTAACCTAAAAAAAAATTGAGAAAATGTCCATTTACTCAAATTTGAGCTACATTAACCCCACGTCCCCACTTACCCAAACATCTTATGAGATTGCCTACTTACCCAATAAATTACATATCTTTTGCCCTAATACCTAATTAAGTTTTATTTTATTTAATTTATTTTTAGGACAATTTTGCCTTCTCCCTCACTTAGAAAGAGAGAAGTCATCAGAGATTTTGCCGGACTCCGGTGGCCGGAGATCAGACTCCAGTTTTATTGCCTCCAATCAAAATTTTATTGGGAGACAATAAACTTTTTATCGGGGGCCAATAAAATGTTTATTGGGGGGCAATAATCAATGAAAAATGAAGATTATTCTTGATTTTGAAAGTTTTAGTAACTCAAATCATATTGAAAAAAAAAAAAACAAGTAATTTCATTAGAAATTGCATTAGAGATTAGTTTACAAAAGAATTGCTCACAACTGTAACCCATTCATAACCAGACTTAACACACATACTGTGAATTTGCATTCCATGGTTAGCAATGCCCAAGATCCCAGATGCCTTACGATTAGTTGAAAAAGAGAGATAATAACCCTTTGGCATTGCCACTGTTTAAGTAGCCACACATTAAGGCTGTCCAGGAAACCACCTCTCTCTCAAACATTCTATTAAACACCTCACGTACACTTCCCAATTTACCACATTTAATATAGATATTTATAAGATCAATGTTCAACATCAAATCAGACCCTAGCTAGACCAATTCTCAAACAGATTATGAAAGTTAAAAGAATACCACTATAGGACACCACACACTTCCTTGCATTCATTCTTTATGAGTTCCATTGAAGACATACTTTAACATTTATCAATATTAGACCACAAACGTAATCAAATTCAAAACCCAAGCCTTGATCTCAAGTCATCTAAATTCCCATAATCACATTTCCACCTCTCTCACCCTCACTCCTCTGTGGCTGCAGCGGCAACTCAAAATCAGCAATCCTAGAGAAATTGACCCGGTGTCTTCATTAAAGCCCTCATCATCATCATCAGAAGCCACTCGAACCTAACAGAGACGGCGCACACCTTCAATCCTCATCTTCTATCATAGTCGTAGATAGAGGGAGAGTTTGAGAGAATGAGGCTTAACGGTTTGTGAAATCCTACATATTAGGAGACTCCGCCGGAGAGAGAGAATGATGCAGCAAGGTGGTCCGTGCGTTTGGTTATGTAGAATCCGATTCGGATCCTCTCGGTTTGAATTCGATCACTGCCGGAGGTTGACCTTCTCCAAAAGTCACCAAAAAACTGTGGCCTCACCGCTTCTTCATCATCGCAAACCCCCCTCTGAGGTCACCGGCACCAGCGGAAGTCGAAATCAAAGGGGGATTTGAGAGGGAGGGGTCGGCCCCTTGGCATCCACAATAGGAGAAGAGAGAGTGTGGCGTGCTTGTAATTTAATAATTGAGTTTTGTCTAAAATAGTCTTTTAGCAGTTAAATGGGGGTAAGTGAAAAAAAAATCTGTTAGTAGAGTAAGTGAGATCATGTTATTTCAAATTTGGGCATTTAGTCAAGATCCCAAAAAAATTCTGATCTTTAGTAGTGCAAAATATGATGAACTTTTTACAAGGTAGACATGCTCTCGCGGAGAGAGAGAGAACAACAGAGTTGCTCGTCATGATTCATGCCTTGTCTGACAGCCGGCCCTCGTGGAGGCGGCGTCGGAAGGGCTAGAATGGACCTCATGTCTAGGGATATTTGTTTTCAGAGTGTGCCCAACAGGGTTGAAGGCTGCGTGGTGGTCGCTGTGCTGTTCCGATCGCTTCGAGGTCCTGCCAGGGAAGGGAAGAGCTGGTTCGGTGGTAGGTAGCTGGGGCTGGTGTCGATCTTCCTAAGATCAGACTAGGGAAAGATGAGATCGCCGGCTGGTGACAAGGAGGTGGCAGCAAGGTTGGGTTCTAATAGGCACAGATCGGATCAGAGTCCTCCGATCTAGTTTGGGGTGTGAACCGGGTGGGGCAAGGGTGATTTTTCTTGTCGATCGGGGTTCTGGAGATGATGGAGGGGCGGGGGGGGGAGTCGACTAGCCTCTATTTGTGGCAGCGGGTTTGCAATTGGTGGTGGAACGGCTAGGGTTCCGCGTGCGGTTTGGAGGCACGGCGGCTTTAGATTGTTGATATTCTGGTTTGGGCTTAATGATCTTTGGGCCAGGGCCTGGGCTTGGGCTATGGTTCCAAAATTTTCTATATTTATGTTTTATTGTTTTTTTTAATTTAGTAACATGCGGCTTTATGTCGGCAATAAGTCCCTATCACTATTTGATAGGGCGACCTGGGCTTGGTCCCGGTATGCACACTCAGTGTGCCTTGTCTGACCTAACGAGGCGGTGAGCTATTTGCTTGATCAAATCGACGCAACCTCCTAGTGGCAGGATGAAATTGGGTGTCATCAGATTTATTTCCGTGCGGCAACATAGTGGGAAAACTGTGTTATTTGCAATGATGCTTCTTTATGATAGAGTTATCTTTCCAGTATGTCACTGTTATATCAAAGCAAATGGAGTAGCCATCTGTGCACTCTTTGCTAATTGGTGCTTGTTAGAATACATAGATTTTGTGGAGAGTTCTGGTATTATTTCAGGACGTTCTTTTTGTGCTTATTGTAATCTGGGGTTCAGGCTCTACGTCCCCCCTTATATTCTGCAATTTCATTAATCAAGGCTTGAGGGCAGCTGCACCAGCCCTATTTCAAAAAAAAAAAGTTTGTTAGTTGTGCTATAATAAGTAACAAAGTCTGTGGCTTTCTTTCCTTCTTGGTGTTAACAAATGTGTATGAAAATCAACCGTTATTGTCGATGTTCAGAAATTCCGTCACTAGAGCTGTACGTGTAGTAACTGAGTGTGCAAGAAGCCCATCTGAGCCTTTTATGAGATGAAAATTTAACATTTTGGTGTAGTTGGTCAGACAAGGGAAACAGGGACTCATCTTTTTGCAAACTATATATATAGTTAAGAATTCACTAGGGAGAACTATAGCTAATTGCGTTGTCGGAGGTTGTATTCCATAACCTTCTCCCAAGAATGTTGATCTCTAGCTTCATTGTGGGTTTTGTACAAAACAAGGTGACTTATGGTGAACTTGAGGCTAGCGATGCTGTCGTCCAGCTCAGTAACCTTTTCTAGAGCTCTCTTCCTCTCTTCATCTGTCAAATTCCCATAAAGGAGGCTCAAGTGTGGCATATGAGCTGCATGTCGAACAAATCACATTATGTTCAATTAACAGTTATTACTTATAAAATAAATAGCCTAGCAATATATAAACTCTTACAATTACAGCGATGTAGATAACCACCAAAGTGTCCAATCTGCTAAAAACCAATCATGTATTATTACATTAAGCACCTTGCTATAATAGCTAAATCTCAAAGAGAACTTTCATAAAACATCACATTTCTCTCCAATAAAATTTTGTTAGAGATTTTTAGTTCAAATTCTTTCTCCTTACTTTAAAAAGAAAAAAACAAAAACAAAAAAAATTAGAACAAAAGAAGATAACAACAAAGTAAACTACATACCCATGGACATGGATGAAAGAGGAGAGAGACAGGTTGGTAATAGAATTTGCGAGTAACCACCTGATCAACTTCACAGGTGTAGGGTTCTATATTTTCACAACCATTTATAAATTGTTTGACCGCGTAGTCATGCGTCAAAAGGACAGATCCTACGGCGGTAATGTGGGGCTCTATCTCGGGCCCACCAAACTCAGCTCGGAGGGGTTCCATTATCTTCTTGATCCTTTGTACGATGTGATCTGGTGGAATGCCCCACACCGTATACGTGTGTTTTCTTTGTGCATTTTGGATTGTGCTATTAACTTCGTCTGGATTTGTCCATGCATGTTAATAGCATTTACCATGAATGATACATACACTATACTGATTAAATTTATTTATCATAAGTTCACTAATTTCTTTCTTTTGTAAAACACATTTTGATACTGAATTTTGTGAGCCAATTTGCACTCAAAATTCAATGCAAACACGAGAATTAAATTTGAACCTCAAAGCATTACATAAAATAGCCTAGCCATTAAAGGAATTATGAAATAAGACAAGTGGGAAAAATTATGAAGAAACCAATTACCGGCGGGAATCCGCATTAAGGCTGATTTCCAACTTCAGAGCAAAAAATAAAAGTCGAACGTTCGATTTGTTGGTGCTTCTTTTTCCAGAGTTGAATAAATGGAAGAACTGAGAGATAATGGAAGAGAAAAGTTTCGGCATTTTTGTTACTGGAAGACCGAAATTACCGGTTTTACCATGTGTTAATTTTTTTTGGTCGTGAATCTTCGTAGGTGTTACTTGGAGCTGAACCCCAGGAATTAATAAAAGAAAGAGTTGACTGGCCAGAAAAAAAGAAAGAAAGGAAATTAAAGACTTCGGCTACAGACTTGGCCCAAGCGTTACGTTCGACCCACTTGGGTTTTAGGAGCCAAGCTTTGACACTCGGGTTTTTGGGTACCCACAGACTGAATCGTGGAGTTTCGAGAGTTTAAGAGAGCTCATTTTTCAATTTTTTTTGTCAATTATTATATTATATATCTGGTTAGTATATTAATTAAAGAGAAGTTTTAAATACACCCCTCTCAATTACTTAATGCACATCCCCTATATTTTTTTGTCTAATTTTTAATCAAACTTCCATCTATGCCCCTCCTTATGAAATAAATAAATGAGAAAAACTTCAAAAAAATAAAAATTTCATCGGCAATGTATCTTAAATTTTTATTTAATACATTCTGTTACTATAATTTTTTAATTTATTGTGGAATTAATTGCTAATTAATTCGGCCACATATCAATAAGGTAATTACTAATTACATTTCTTCTTTCTCACATCAATGAGGTTGGTATATCGCTAGAAGATTGAATAACTTAATTTTCTTACCTTTGTTATTCTTCAAGTTAATATCTCTAAGATTTTAAAGATTTCATATATGTCAATATTTTCAAGATCTATATAGTCATCGTCAATATTAAAATCAGTAAAAAATGAGCCATGGTGGTTGTTTGGCAAATGAAGTGATTGTTGATGATGTATTCATGTATGCAAAATATATTTGATGGTTAATTTTATAACCTCTTTTAATATGTTTCAACCAATTTGGTTGCTTGCTAGTTATTCACGTGGACTACAATTATTTCATTTCTCAATGACGTTCACGTATGATCTTGCAGAGAGATCGATTGTATCATAAAGACAAGGAAAAAATTTAACTTATAAAAAAATATTTTATTAATATTTTGATATATAAAGCATTTAATTTTTATTTTATTTTTGTGGATTCTTCTTCGTTTTTAGTTATTATTTATTTATTGATGACAAAAAAATATAGGGGGTGTGCATTAAGGAATTGGGGGTGTGTATATAAAACTTCTCTTAATTAAAATACACTTTTAGACATTACATACAAATGATATATCTGTAAACATATTCGTCCAGCCGTCCAGGAATGAAGAGAGATTTCAAAAGTTAGTTACAAACTAATTAATTATGGCGTTATACATGTGTTATTATATATGGAGTCGAATCATGAATTATTACTACTGGAATTTATATACAAATGTGGTAGATGGGGATTGGGGAACCGACCAAAGCGAGCCAAACTAATTAGGGTGTTAAGATTGTGAGACCAGTTTCTTCGTTTTCCTTGACGTTTGTTTTTCACCCTTCCTTTCTTTAACAACATCTAGTTTGGCAGTGAAGCTTCTTTTCCCTCCAAGCCTCATGTTTTGTGAGTCTTGTAACAACTTGGTTTGTAACCGACTTTTGAAATCTTTCTTGTTTCTTCACTCTTATAAATATGTTACGTCTTTATGACCATCCCATCAACTCAGGGAGCAATAAAGCCTCCAAAAAGGAAGGGGCCTTGAGCACCTCAATCTTTCTCATTTAGCTAATTCGTCAAGTTGTAAATGGCGTACGAGGAATCAAGTAGCTCAAAAAAAAGGTTTGCCATTATTGGCATCTCTTCGACACTATTAATAGCACTAGTGGTGGCCGCGACTGTTAGTGTTGGCCTAAAAACCACTACCCATGACAACGGCAGCAGGACTTCTGTCAAGTCACATGAGATATCTGCCTCCATGAAAGCCATAATTTCCATTTGCCAGCCCACCAACTACAAACAAGAATGTGTGAATAGCCTCCTATCCGCATCTGGAAACACCACCGACCCAAAAAAGCTCATTCAGGTTGGATTCCAAGTTGCAATGAAACAAATCTCCGTGGCCGCGAAGAACTCCACTCTCTTGCAACAGCTTGAGAAGGACCCTAGAGCTACCAAGGCCCTTGACACATGCAAAGAACTCTTGGGATTGGCTGTTACCGAGCTCAAGCAAGCTTTCGACAGATTGGGGGGTGACTTTGACATCACTGAAATTGATACAATGATCATGGATTTGAAAGTCTGGATAAGCGCTACTGTCACATACCAAGAGACATGCTTGGACGCATTTGAGAATAGTACTAGTGATGCCGGTGAGAAGATGAAGATGATATTGAAGAGCTCCATGCATTTGAGCAGCAACTCCCTTGCCATGGTCTCCACAACCTCTTCATTCCTCAGTGGCTTAGACCACAAAGGCCTAAGCCGCCAGCTCCTTGCGGATGATGGCCTCCCTGTTCTTGGTCACGAGGATTTTGAACTTCCTGATGATTTTAATAATCTTAATGATCTTAATAATACATGGTATTGGCCTGGATTCAGGAAACTCCTTACTGCTGCTAGTAGAGCTGATGTATACAAAGTTAAAAAGGCCGCGAACATTATAGTGGCCAAGGATGGAAGTGGAAAGTACAAGACCATCAATGAGGCCCTACATCATGTACCTAAGCATAGCAACATGACCTTTGTCATCTACATCAAGGAAGGTGTCTACAATGAGCTTGTCCACATTACCAAGGCCATGACCAATCTGATGCTGATCGGAGACGGTGCTAATAAGACCAGAATCACCGGAAACTTGAACTTCGTAGACGGCACCCCTACCTACAAAACCGCTACAGTTGGTATGTTTGTCTGTAAGGAAATAGGCACATTTATATCCTATATATGCTTCTTAGTAAATTGAAATTAATTGATTTTGTCTTTTGTAGCGGTCCATGGAGCTCACTTCATGGCTAAGGATATTGGGTTTGAGAACTCAGCCGGTCCAGACAAACATCAAGCTGTGGCAATTAGGGTGAGTGCCGATGAGGCAATCTTCTATAGGTGTGCATTTGATGGCTACCAAGACACACTTTACACACATGTCCAACGCCAATTCTACCGTGACTGCACAATCTCCGGTACCATTGACTTTGTTTTCGGTGATGCTGCCGCCATTTTCCAAAACTGCACTTTTGTGGTGCGCAAGCCAATGCCGAACCAGTCTTGCATTGTCACAGCTCAAGGCCGGAAAGAGAGGCGCCAGCCAACTGGAATCATTATTATAAACAGCAGATTTACCTCTGATGCCGCATACTACCCTCTGAGGCATGAAAACAAGGCATATCTTGGCCGTCCATGGAAGGAGTACTCGAGGACCATCATCATGGAGTCATACATTGATGACTTCATTCGGCCACAAGGTTGGTTACCCTGGGAGGCCGATTTCGGGCTCAAGACATGCTTCTATGCTGAGTACAACAATCGTGGCCCTGGTGCTAGCAAGGCGAAGCGTGTGACATGGCACTGCATCAAGAACATTACGCCGCAGCATGCTTTGGATTTCACACCCGGCAGGTTCTTTAAGGGTGATCGATGGGTTAGGCTATCTGGAGTGCCTTATTTTCCTGGCCTCACTGCTTGATCTTGCTGAGAGAGGCTTTTACTCAGATATATGTTTAACTACCCTAGCTGTTTGATCAATGGTGATGTTTGAGTTGTTTGTGTGGATCAGAAAATTGAGATTAATTATAAATTACCCCGGAACTATGACGATTGAGTTGTTTGATCAACGACGTTAGTGGTAAAGGTGTTAGAATACTCATTTAAAAAAAAAAAGAATGTATTAAAATACTAACAGAATAAAACTTAGGACCAATGATAAAAGTGGTTATTTTGAAGTGTCTTTTTATAATCCAGGTAACACAAATGTCCCCATAATAATTAAGGTCACCTCTTTACGACCTACCACTAGAGTTGAACTTAATTACAAAAGCTGCCACGCGCTCCTCCCTCACATTGTCGCTTTTACCTCTTAAAATCTTAGCTCAGGGCTCCGACCTCTCAAACCCTAAATCGAAGCTCGTCTGGATCGTCTTGACATATGCGGTACAGCCTCGTCGTCGGACCTAAGCTTCGATCTCGCTGGAACAACACCGATGGCGAGCCGGAGGTGATGCAGAGGTGTTTGAGGAGAGAAGTGTGGAGCCCAAATAGAGCAGAGTCGTCGAGAGAAGCCAATTTCGGGTTCCGACCGATGGAGAATCATATAATTCTCGGCGGCAGCAACTACAAACTAGTGGACGCGCCATCGGCTGCTGAGAGTGGGTGATTGTCGTCAGAAGTGAGTCCTCTCGGGCGATGAAGTCAGTACGGATTTGATGAGAGTTTTGGTGGAAGTGAGTATCAGAGGCTTCCTCCTCCCACAATTGGAAACAGTTGAGCTCTCTCTCTCTCTCTCTCTCTCTCTCTCAAGTTGGCTTCAACGTCGTCTTTGACTATCTCAAAGTAAATTTCATCACTTTCTGGAATTTAGTATTTGATTAACTGATTCAATTCAAGTATGTATTTGAGCTCTGGTAGGTATTAATGGAGTATTGACAGTTCAGATACTTGAATTGGAGGAGCCAATTGCACATATGAAGATCATTCACAGTATTGATCATTCTTGTTGCGCATATATGATTAACAATTTAAGATGGAAATATATATCAACACACAGACATATATACATACACTATGACTTGCACATGGCCACATGAGAGCGTCTTTGAGAATACCATAGCTAAAGGGGGTTCATTTTTGTGTTTTCGATTGATCTTGTATGATCTGCATGTGATTGCTGATCACATGAAAATTAAAATGTTTTTTTTTTTGGAACAATTTGTGAATTTTGCTTATGTATTTTGCTGGACACTGAGTGGAGCATTGGAAAAGCTATGATCTTTGCTATTGTTTTTTGTTTATTTATTATGCTTATTCAATTAGTCCACTTGATCTATGCTTATTGTGATATGTTGTATTGCAATGTAAGTCCGTATAAAAGTGTCCGTTGTAGTCCCATCTTTTCTAATCAAGAAGTTGACTTTGTGCTCTTTGATCTCTCTCTCTCTCTCTCTCTCTCTCTTCTTTTTCTTTATTGAATTTGTCTAATAACGTTGGTTTGGATTGTTAGTTCATGAGATGTTTATCATGTAAATGTAAACTGCTACCCAAATTATCCTTTTTTGATCAATTGTTTGGTTGACTAAATAGACTCTGATGTGATTATTAGCATTCTGGAACATGTTTCCCAAAGGTATGTACCGATTTGTTAAATGCAGAACCAACTCTTCATAAAGTGGTCTACTATATATGGCATGAAGCTTTTTATTATAAATGCTTTTGTGCATCACCAGTGTCCAATTTTCTTGCAAAATTTAATGGGCGGGAAGAGTATATGGATGGTATGCATAAGCGTGTTGTTATTCGTCCTCCCACAGTAGAAGTATATAGCCTCACAAATTCTTGGAAAGAAATCAAGATTGATAATTTAATAACGAAAACTACGATCTATTGGCCCCAGTCATATGTTTCCGTTTACCACAAGGGTATTCTTTATTGGTGTGGACATGAAGAACTCCGACGAAAGAATTTCATTGTCAGCGACTATTCAGAAGATGAGCAGGATGATGAAAGTGAGATGAAAGATAGCTTATTTCGTTTGATATAGGGGACGAGGCATTTTATGTTATATCGTTCCCAGGTGATTGTCGTTTATATGGTTGTGGGCTTGGATTATGGAAAGAATCAATTTCTCTTTGTACTTCTGGTCCTTGGAGTCCTGATCCATCAGTGAAGGAGACTCTGGAGATATGGTTGATGGATGACCTTGGTGGTGGTGAGGGTTCTTGGACAAAATACTTGACCTTTGAGCCCGAAGTAGCTCACATTATAGGTCAATTGGGATTATTTTGGGACAATAAGCAATTAATTATTATTTTCAAGACCAACTGTGCAGTGATCTTTTATGAAGTTTGTACCAACAAGTTTAAATGTCTTCCTCTGAACACCGAGATTCGGATTACTCTCAAGTTGTTGAATGTACGAGAAGTATAGTTTCCATCAAAGGAGGTACTAGGCTTGATAGCCATGATGATGCAGCGATATAGTCTGTGATGGATGCTTGTGTTTAGATCGATGTAGGGGTCATCATGGGCTGGGCTAGGGCCGGCCCTATCTTAAATTTTAGGGCTTAGGGTCGGGCCGGGCCAGGCCTAGTCAAAGTCAACAAAATTTAAGGCCGGGTAGGGTCGGGCCGGGGCTTAAATATGCTAATCCTTATCCGCCCTAAAAGCCCAATCTATTAGGGCCGAAAAGGCTGGGTCGGGCCGACCTTCCGAATAGGGCCAAATAAGGCTGAAAAGGACCTTATTTTGTTTATTAAAAAAAAAACTTATATTGTTTTTTTTCCTCAAAATGTGGCTCAATGGTTATATAGGTAATATATATAAGACATTGTTTTTAGTTGATCATATTTAATATGTGTGTGTGTGTATAGGAATTAACTGATAACATTTATTAGTATTAGTTAAGGTGGTTATATTCAATTAACTATCTCTCTAAATCTCCTAATATTAATTGTTATGTAACAAAGAAAATAAAAACTAAAGAAAGCAAAGCTTAAGAAATCAATTACAAAGAAAGAGATAAATTGCATATTATAGAAAAAAGAGAAACATAATTAAAAAATAGAAAATTATTAGGGCTTATTCGGACGGGCCTAAAGGCCCAGGCCAGATTTCATTCTCATAGCCCATACCCTATCCTATTTTAAAAAGGGTCGGGCCGGGCGGGCTTAGGGCGGGTTTAGGGCCTAAGGGCCAAATGATGACCCCTAGATCGATCCATCCTCATTTAACTGTATTATAGGTTTCGCTGTATTTCATATTTTTTTTTTGGCAGAAATATTACTTTAGTCATCGAACTATGTTTCGCTCGACACTTTGGTCATCCAACTTTTAAAAACTTCACTTTGATCATCGAACTATATCACCGTATATCACTTTAGTCATTCCGTCAATTTTTCGTGACGCCTCTGTCAAAATTGATGACGTGGCAAGACATGGACAAAAGAAAAGGTCAAATGACAGAAATAGCCCTCACTTCATCAGACCACAAAAAAAAAAAAAGTTTTTTCCTCAACTTCTTCTTCCTCGTTCCAATGGAGACACACAAAATGAAAGGAGGCGCGTGGGGCCGATTTCTGTGTCATTGACGATGCGATGTCCTGAGTTACGCTCGTCGGAACGTTGCCCATCTGGTTATGGCGACGGTGGGGCGGTGGGGGTAGTTGGAGACCTGCAAATCAATGAGAGAGAATCCAGATCCATTTTGCAGCTCCTCTGCGGCTTTGCATTTCCAGATCGCTGTTCTAATTTCTCCTCTCTTGGAGAACCTAGATGGACGATGTATAATAGTAATATCCAAAATTGTACATATGTTGCCAGGAAAGAACTACTGATGGGGGTATGTCATCTGCGTCATCAAATTGGAGCACTTGTTATTGAGCTCCTGTGATTTTGTAGAATCTTGAAGAATAGATTGACAATGCACGTCAAGGATATGATCAAGAACATGACAACTTTGCTCAAGGATTTCAGGATCCACTGCTTCATCAAGAAGCGGGCAAAATTTTTTGAGGATATTATCAGTAAATTTGACAAGAACAAACTAACATCGATGCTCAGAGTCAAGGATATCTTCAGCCACCCACTCATCATCAACAGCTTCTTCTAGAACCTAATAAAAAAACTTATGGTTTCTAGTGTAAGATGGAGAGAAAATTCCAAAAAGACAAGCCAATTGCTATTGATGTGAATCTGTGTACTTTTGGATTCTGGGCTTACGATTGTGCGAAGGAATTGACCATGAGAATAGAGAAGGCTGCGATTATTAAAACCTCACCTTCTAATTCTAAAGGATGAATATTACTAGTAGTTCCAATGATCTAGAAGCACAATGAACGTGAGGGATTGGCTTCGTGTGATTGCATCTAACAAGGACCACAACCTGTATGAAGTTATGAATTGAGATACCTCAACATTGCAGCAGAGAGAAAGCGTGAACACCTTTTGGCTTAGAGAGAGATACAGTATATGTTTGACCCGCAGTCTCCTGCAGTCTTACTCTTTTTTAATTGGATTGACAAATATAGCCCTGCCTATTAAAAGTGTGAGGTTCAATTGCCACATTTAAACGGACAAAACAGACAGAATGACCAAAGTGATATACGGTGATATAGTTCGATGACCAAAGTGAAGTTTTTAAAAGTTAGATGACCAAGTGTCGAGCGAAACATAGTTCGATGATCAAAATGATATTTCTGTCTTTTTTTTTTGTCTGGGCTGTATTTCATATCTTGTTTATCTGAATTTCGTTGATAAACTGAAGGATGACGATCATGACATCCACTGGGCTGTATCCTCACTTACCAAATTTGGTTTGGTTGTCCTTTATTGGTAAGTATAATCCCCATGAAAAGTACAATGAGAAAGACCACATAACAAAAAACCTGAAAATAGGCACAGTAGCCGACCTTAGTGAATCTGTGAAGAAAATTAAATCAAATCTAATGGAAGTGACAGAATGACAGTGTAGTTCAACATTTCTAATGCAAACCGGCAAATATTTGCTTATGCACATACCAGACACCACATTCTGACGATCTGACCCAATGGTGCCCTCAAAGCAAGCTGGTCAAATGTCAAACACTCTCCTCCTGCCTTCTCAATCCTCGATCTTGCATTCTCAACATCTCTCATGCTCAGTGTTTGCAATATGAGGTCTTGGTAATTTAGTGTAATTTACTGAATTACAAACGTGACATGCAATGCCATGTTAGCTGTTTGGACTCCCAACGGATTAATTTTTGGGCTTATGAAACTTTTGGAATACTGCAAACAATCCGAAAGGATGGTGTAAAAAAAAAAAAAACAAGAGGTCATAAGAGTACCACTCTCAACTGATTTAAAGAAAAACCTAGCACCTATATCCTTTGAGACGGATTCTTTGAACTTAGCTTGTTTTGTAAACCAAAGCTCAGGTTCAATTACTTCTACTTATGGAAGACTCTATGAGGATATTAGTGAAGGGCTATCATCTATACCAGGAGCCATGCTTGGGCATATTTCTAGAGATGGGAATGCTGTTGCACATTCTTTAGCTAAGTTTGCCTTGCATTTAGGGCAACAGTTGTGTTGGGATACTATTCCTCCCTTATTTATTCAAGATGCCTTAGTAGCTGATTGTAATCTTCTTCATTGATTAACATATTTGACATTTTATTTCAAAAAAAAAAAAAAACTGATTTAAAATAATTATCTGAGGCTTTTAAAAAAAAAAAAATTCCGAGGGAGTTAAACACAAAAAAAAAATATCCGAGGGAGTTAAACACAATTAAATGGGTAGCAAAAAATGTTGTTGGAGTCATTTCACCACAACAAGTCTACACAAAAAAGCGTTGTCCAATAAAAACTGAAACAACAGGCTTTTAAGAATACATGTTGTCTTGTGTAAATCTACTCCGGGCAGTTAGTAGCACACAATCTCTCTTATATGGTAATCTAACTAGATGTGTAAACGATATGTTGATGTGGAAAATGATAACAAAGAATGTTCCTCACACAATAGTGTTGTCTAACTTATTTTCACAATCTACTTTTTCTCCACAGTTAGTAGCACACAATTTATCTCATATGGTGATCTAACAACATGTGTAAACCATCTCTTGATGTGGAAAATGACAACAAAAAATGTTCCTCACACAATAGTGTTGTCTAACTTTTCTTCACAATCTAGTTTTTCTCCAGTATTGTTGACTTAAGTTCCTTTGCACAACAACTTATACCCCTCGATCTTGATTCAGGCTACTTCATACAGCACCATTACATCATTATCTCTTGTATGAAAAATAATAAGAGGACATGAATATTCTATTGTCTGAGTATTGCCATCAGACGGTAATAGTGTTAATAACAGAAACTTCATTAATCAGCCGGCGAAGAAAAATTGTGGTATGATCAAGTTTTTGGTCTAGCGTGTGCAACTTTTCTTAGCCTTAATTTTAACAGTGGTGATTTCTACAAGGAATGCATTTAGCAATACCCAAAAAAAAAAAAAACAAAAAAAAAAAATTTCTAACATATATAAACCTTCACTTGTGTGATGGTTCTATACAAGTAATTAATAAGTTTAAGACCAGACTTAGAAAGGGTTTTGGTAGATCGCGCCCCACGCGCGAGTGAAAAAAGAAAAAACAAAAGGAGAGTTTTCTCTCCCGGCCGTACGCCGGTGGCTCCCTTGCCGTTGCGTTATGGTCCGGGAGGGGAGTTTTGTTTCTGCGTAGTGATGGGGTCCATGGCAACGGTGAGGCTCTGGGTTGGTGGATGAGTTGTCGGCTCCGGGTGCAGTCGAATCGATATCAATCTGCTACCCTGGTTCATGGAGGTTTTGCGTCGGTGGTGCAGCGACGGATCTTGGGGCTCCGGCGGTGGTCTCTTTCGCCACCATTCCTGCGTGTTGGGCTGCGGCTGTCTTGATCTAGATGCGATGGTGCTGGTGCTGATCCCTGAAGGGACCTGTCCGATCTTGTTTTTGGATCTATGGGGGTTGTCAGCCTAGTGCCGGGGTGGTTTTTTGTGGCGTGTCAGGGCGGGGTTTCGGCGTGATGCTGTTTTGACGCGTGATGATGGTCTGGTGGCGTTGGCGTTGCTGGCGGTCGGTGGATCTGCTGGTTGTGCTTGGCTGTGGCTGGGAGTGGTGGTCTTTGGGCTGAGCCTGATTCTTGGGCCTCTCTGATGTTTTTTTGTTTTTGTGTTCTGTTGTTATTTTTTGGTAGTTAGTTTTCGGTGGTTGGTTTGGTAAGAAGAAGTCCCTCCTCTTGTGAGCGAGGGTTAGGGTTTTGGTTTGGTCTGCTAGCGGTGCTTTCTGGCTATCAACGTGACGATGAATCACCCTTACACGTGGTCTGGCTGTTTTGGACACGGTGTCCGAACGGGTGAAAACAGTTCATCGTTTATGTTACTAATGAGGTTGTACTGCCATAGTTAGGTTTGGTTAAGGGTTAAGTTTGGTTAGGGGTTGAGTCTTTTTGACTCATGTAAGTCACTGGTGGTGATGGTCCCGTAACTTTGATTTCGATGATATTAATTGTAACCTGTATGGTTATTTGATTATTAATAGAAGGTGGTACTTTTCTCTAAAAAGAAAAAGAAAAAAAAAGACCAGACTTAGAACGGTTATACAATAACTTGCCTTTCGTTGACTGTGACTGAAACAATACTATCCACATATACATGTCACTAATTCCACGCCATGAATTGGAATAGATTTGAACGTGTGGGTGCAGAGGTTATAGGACACTATAGTTCCATCAACCTTAACCATATATGAAAAGCTCGTCACTCGTTGAAAATACCAATGGAATCCCAATGTCATCTAAAGGCCCGATGGTTAGATATATTGTCCATAAATTCTCAGCAAAGTCGTCCATCACCCATATTTCAAAAGATTTTGGAATGTTTATTGTGCATGATTGATATGACAAAAGAACAATTAATAGATCCTTTCCATACAAAAAGGCTCCTTCTAGATTTGTCTCCGGCATTGAAACCATCTCGAACGGATATGTAATGAAACAAGTCATTTTCCATCTCAAGAGAGATTATTCAGAGCACACCAACATAAATAAATGGTTAGATTGCATTAAATACACTTTTTATTTACTAAAAATAAAGTTGATAATAAATATCAAGGGTTGAGATTATTTTATAAGGGTTGGGTCACTTACACCTTTGGTGCATAGAATAATTTCCAATCAAATGAAAGGAGAAATTCTTTATTATTTTCTCTCATAAATACAATCCAATAATAGATTCCCTTGAAGTACTGCGAGGAAGGAGTGATATAAACACTACAATTGATATCGGCCTTGATCTCTCTCCAGGAAATAGTCCCAAGGTGTACACTTCCACCCTTGTTGGATATTCATAATTTCCAGTTTCTGCAATTCTAACAGCCTTGTAATCTTTAGCTTTAGAATCATACCCAAATCCCAAAGAACCGGAATATGCTACTAGAACCAAACCATCCTAATTTTGGGGAGGGATAAGACAAGACTTCGGAAGATATTTGAACTGCTTGATTGCTGGGTTGCATAAAGCAACGTTATCAAAATAGGTGTGTAGACAAATAATCCCATCACAATGACCTACGACTTTCAGAATATGGGGTAGACTCATATGAAGCGGAACATTAAGGTCCTCGACAACATAATGAATGGTCATTACCTTCATCATTAATATTGTTGCAGAGATTGAGTGACAATAATAAAACTTGCTTCTTATTATTGTAATCATCCCTAAGTATATCATCAATTTCTTCATCTTTGATGTTGTTGTCCTTGAAGATAGTACGCTTGAAAAGGATGCAAGTGGAGGAAAAAGATTGTATGCACCGACAGTGTAAGTGCACTGACGGTTATTTTAATTTCTAAAAATATAACAGCCACTCATCTAATCCACTCATTTATATATTTTAATATCAAAAAAATTATATCCATTCATATTGCAAGTACCGATACACTGATTCGTTGTGTGAGGAATTGGAAAGGTTCTTGGCTACAAAGCTAGGACTATTGATTATAGTGAACCACAACTTTCGAACACATCTGAATCGCATTAAAGATTTAGGACGCAGTCGTGACAGGATTTGCACAATCATCCCTTCAGACAATTTGCAAGAATTTTCCATTTCTTCTGGGCCTTCCTTTTTCCTTTAGCTCTGTACTTTACCAGCCTTCATACCGAGTTCCAGGTTGTTTTCCTTTAGCAAATATAAAGGCAAAGGAATAAGCTACTGCTGCGTCGCCTAAGCAACCGAATCAGGAGTGACAGAGATCAACGAGGTAAACCAAAAAGCTGTTGAGGAAGAAAGGAGCTTCTTAACTTGGAATTCATTAGTTGGATTATATGGAACTTCCAAGTTTGTTGCATATACGAGGGAGAAGCAAGAAAAATATATGGGGGGAAGCGCATGAGAGAGAAACAGGCGACGACTCTCCAGGAAACCAGAGACTTCTCTTTCCATTGAAAAAGTCATGAACAAAGTGGGCTAATGGCCATAAAGTGTTGCCAATCTTCCATCGAAAAATTCTGCCAAAAAAATAATCTTCCATCGAAAAAAAGTGTTGCCAATCTGTTAGAGATGTTAGAGCATCTCTAACAGTATGATTTACTTTTTAGTTAAATTTAGCTAAAGATGTGAAATATAGCTATTGATTTAACAATGTTGCTCCAGCAGTAGTAACTATTTGTAAATAATATACTAAATTTTATCGAATTATAAACTGACATGTGGACAAAATAGGAGAGAGAAATATAATTTTTGCTTTAGCTATGCAAGATTCTCTAGCTAAATATAGCTAGCCATTTTAGCTAAAGTTAAATTTAACTTGGGTATAGCTAGTCTGTTGGAGTTGATTTTTGCTTTAAAAATAGTTATATATAGCTAAAAATTGAATTTAGCTAATCTGTTAGAGATGCTCTTAGCTATACCAAATGATGCGTGTTTGGCCAAAAAAAAAGAAAGATAAAGTTTCCTTATTAATGCGCCTATTCAGTATGACATGAATTTTAAAGTTTTGTTAACAAAACAATTCAATTTAGAAATAATTTTTTCTATTACTGCATTTACATCTAATGGTGATTGAACATAATTTTTTTGGCTAGTTAATGACAAATTAATAATTAAGAGAATTTTCAATCACATGCGATACGCGAGTACAGTATGAGGATAGTTTTTTTTTTTGGGAGAAGAAAAGATTCATTAGTGATGAAAAGATTACATGTGTATCATCACCGACCAAATTTGGTTTGGTTCTTCTTTAACGATAAGTATAATCCCCACGAAAAGTACAATGAGAAAGACCACGTGACAGAAGTACAATAACCGCACCCACTTGCACTTGCACCGTCATGAATGTATGGCTAGATAACAACAAAAGTATATATTTTTATTATTAAAAAAAGATTGCCTATAAATATCAATGACTGAGATCTGCTGGATTTGTCAGTTTACTTACAACGCCGGTGCATATAAAAATTTTCACATGGAGAAAAAATTTCAAATAATGTGTAACTTTAAGATTATAATTCATGTATTAAAGCATAATTGGATATCATATAGATCTCCACAATCTCAGGACCGGTCATAGTCCACGATTTAGTGATCGGCATAGAAGGTTAAATAAACAAAGTAATTCACCAGTGTTTCCGTAAGAACAACTCTCGCTCATCATATCTCTCTATGCCGGGGACTAGTATGTTGTGCTGGCTTTGGGAGCCACTGTTAATTGGGCCTTGATAAATTTCATTTTTTGTCCCAAAAGAACAAAATAAGTAATTTCAGTTAGAAATAATATTCTCAGATTGGACCCAGTACAAACCTGAAACTGACCGTCTCTCTCTCCCTGGCTCTCGACGCATTACGACGAAATCCCGTCAGGTACTTATCTCGCTCTGATATGCCATGGAGAAAAATAACACTAATTTTCTGTGCAAATACGTATTTCTAACATATATACATCTTTCGATCAATAAGCTCACGTAGAAATTGCATGCATTGCAGATTTCGTTAAAATTTCTGACGCCTTTTCTATCATGCATATGGATATTTGATTCATTCAAAATATCATATTTTTGATCCATTTCTTATAACTTGGGATTCAGAATTAGAGGAGAATCGGGTTAGTTCCGAAAATTACTGTTCACCATATTGTACATTGTTTGTGCGTGTAATGCATCAGATTAGAAATGACAGAGTTTTGCAAGATACCAGAAGCCATGGGATTGCAAATCCTATCAAGGCTGCCACCTAAATCTCTGATGCGATTCAAGTGCGTTCATAAGTCGTGGCATACTCTGATGAAGGACCCCAACTTCGTGGCCAAGCATCTTTCCAATTCCATGCACGACAATTTCTGTAGAACTACTGGTGTCCTTTTCAAACGTGAAAACTTCAAGGATACTGGCACTGCCGAGAGGCAAAGCGAAAGTCTTTTGTCATTGATTAATTTCTGCAATGCTAATGGTGATGGTGAGCATGATATTCATTGTCTTGTCGAGGATGTTACGAAGGGTCAGTTTAGCGGGTTCGAAGTTCTAGAGTCTGCATGGATTATAGGGCATTGTCATGGGATTATCTGTCTAAGAAATGCTACTAAAATAATTCTATGGAACCCAGCAATTAGGGAAGTCAAGGTCACTTCGCCATATGTTCCAGATGAGAACTTAAGTGATTTGGGAATAGGCTATGACCCTAAATCCGACACTTACAAAGTTGTTCACATTTCTTATGGTACTCAGGAAGAATATGGTGATGGACATATCCTTATCGATCGACCCAAAACAGAAGTATACACCTTAGGTACTGATTCTTGGAGACAGATCATGACGGGCTGTTTAGAAACGGAAACTACTCACTTTTGGTTTCAGGATTTCCACATGTACTTCAATGGATTTTGTTATTGGAATGGGCGCGAGCAACTGAAGGAATACCAAAATTTTTATGATCTTCAAGAGGAGCATCATATTAGGCCAGTGATCATTTCGTTTGATATGGGTGATGAGGTATTTCATAATATGTTGCTTCCAGATTTTGTATATGAGACCTATATGTGGAGTTATGTTTTGCGTCTTATGGCATGGAATGAATCTGTAGCTATTTTTGGCCTAGATCATGGTATAACTTCTCATGAATCTTGGGGATTATGGGTGATGGATGACTTTGGTGGAGTTACGGGTTCTTGGATAAAGCAATTTAGCTTTGTGAGCGCAGTGGGATTCTTGGATACGCCATTGCAAATTTGGAAGAGCGATGAAATTCTTATTGTTTCGAAAGAAAGGCGTGTCGTCTCATACAACCTTGATACTGAACAGTATAAGTATCTACCCATTCATAGCATGGATTCTGATTATTTTGAAGCTGTTGTTTACATGAATAGTATAGTTTCGGTCAATGGAAGCAAAACCTGACAACTCCTCCATGCGCTTCATCTCTTTGTATTAGGGATATCTCCGCAAGCTTGTATTTTTTTTCTTTCATTCAATAAAATTTTATCCTTTTTTCAAGGTTCCATAAGAAAAAAAAAATACCTTACAATTAATATGATTTATTTCTGTTTCATATCCAAAAGTTGACAAAAACTAGTTGTAGGTAGTCTCTTTTTTATTTTTAGAATAGAAATTGCATAATATTAAGCAATTTAGATAGTTACAATAGAAGGATAGATATAAGTACATTGAATTGACCATTGCGGTACGTAGTTGTATCAATAAGGATGAAATTGTCGAAAGTATGAATTATTTTGTCAAAGAGAGATTGCTGATATTTTGAGAACTTCAAAGTCATTTGTAAAGATGAATTGGTACGTAGTATTATGAACTGATTGAGAGTTGGCCTAGTCTACTCAAACAGGGTGAATATGAAAGAGCTAGGGGAAGAAAATAAGAACCATAGCGCAGATCAAAATGCCAGAATTTATGTAGTTGTAAAAGAGTTTGATTTGGCCTAAACGTCACCTCTTATACTTGACAATTTCATTAATCAAAGCTTGAGGATAACCGCACTAGCCCTTCACCAAAAAAAAAAGTTTGATTTGGAGTTACCATACTAATGGTCAGTTTGGTTCATGCGGTTTATCAATTTGCGCCTAGCCCCTATTTGTTAGTATAGTTTGGTTGTTATTACTGGACTAAAGAAGCTACAATTAATTTTCATCTTCAATGCAGGCAAATATATAGTATATGTTTTGGAGATAATATATATCGAAGGTTAGTATGCTTGTGTATCGTTTGGACCTCATAAATTTTCCTTAATTCCAGAGAAACCAAATACATTTTATCACGAGTCTCTAGATATAGCATGTAAATGACGAAGGTAGTTCATCCTTCTTCACATTTGATAAATGGGTTTCCTTAATTAGTTCTTCACCATATACCAGCCTCCCACCCATCTTCATGTTACCTGTGCATCTTGATTTACAAACCCAAAAGAGGAAGAAGATGAAGAAAGAAAAAGACAAAAACAGATATGAAAGCGTTTGGCGAAACGTTGTCAATGGAGATGGTGGTCCAAATCCTATCCAGGTTGCCTCCCAAATCATTGATGACATTTAAGTGCGTACACAAGTCATGGCATTCTCTGATCAATAATCCGAGACTTGCAGCAAATCACCTTCACTTCTACAGTGAAAATTCCTCCTCTACATGCATCCTCTTCAAGCATACTGTTGTGCAAAGAACCGAAACTGACAACCAGGAAGTTATAGTATTTTCATTCCTTCATCTTCCCAATGATGATGGTAATAACCTTCCCAATGTTGTGGTGGACCTCGAATTTCCGCCTTCCGTTGGTCTAGATAATAGGGGCCAATTTATTGAGCTTGAATATCTAGAATATCCATAGATATTATAGGTCATTGTGATGGGATTGTATTTCTATCACTCTATACTGGTGACATTGTCTTATGCAATCCAGCGACCAAAGAATTTAAGATTGTTCCGGAGACGCTCCTTTCAGATGGGACCGGATGTGCTATGGGATTTGGTTACGATCCAAAATCTAATGATTACACTATTGTTAATGTTGTATCATATCTTATGATGAAGAAATATATGAAGAACGCATTGTTCATTCTCCTCCCAAAGCAGAAGTATACACACTAGGTACTGATTCCCGGATTCTTGGAGAGAGATCAACACCGATTTTTTAGTGACAGAAACTACTGTCTTCTGGCCATTCTTTTTTCAAATGTACTTCAAGGGGATTTTCTATTGGTTAGGATATGAGCAAAACAAGGAATTCATATCTTGCTACCGTACACAAGAAGAAGAATACGTTAGACAAGTGATTGTGTTGTTTGATACAAGTGATGATGTATTTCATAGCACGTTGCTTCCGGATAGTTTCTATGAGCCATCATTTGGTGGATATACAATGCGCCTGGCAAGGTGGAAAGAATCCATTGCTCTTTATGGCTTTCATTGTATTACAAATTTTGAAATATGGGTGAAGGATGTTACAAGTGGTGGAAATGGTTCTTGGACAAAATACGTAACCTTTGAACCTCTAGAGGACTAGCTACTTTGTATTATCATTGGCAGTTTGGAAGAGCGAAGAGATTATTATGGTTGCCAATGATGGACGTACAGTCTCCTATAATGTTTATACCGATACGAAAAGTTTATCTTCCCATTCATGGTGTGTATCCAGGATCTTTTGAAGCTGTTGTATGTATGAATAGTATAGTTTCAGTTAACAGAGGCAACAAGCTTGCGGGTGACGATGTATAATGCCTCACTGCGTTTGCTAATCGAGATCGTCCAAAGCAGGAATAGTAGTCTTAATTTGTAGCCTAGCCATTCTTAATCGCGTGTTGAGTTGATATATACCTACTTTCAACTTATAAGCTAGATTCATGTATATATTTCAAGGAATATCAATTGAAAACGATTAAATCATTTATAGGTTCTATCATTTCATTATCAACCTAATTTGTTTATGGTAGTTTTTCTCTCTTTATTCCTTTGACCGACTATGACTAACCTGCACGGCCACATCTCTCTCTATTATTTGCTGCAGAATAAGTTGAAAAGGAAAAGTTATAGTTTAATTAGGAGAGTGTCTGGTATCCACCAGAGGTGAGTGCCCATACAGATTGTACAGGTAATTGTATCCAAAGAGCACTACTAGCAAAATAAGCAACTCATACAGATTTAACTCACACAAATTATTAAAAAGATGGATATCTGTGTGAAAGACAACTCATACAGATAACACTGTGAAACCAGTATAATTAGATCCACAAGCTAGAGTTTATAAAATTACAATAACTACGAAAATCCTTGTGAAAATACATTAGAGACAGACTTCTGCAATAGTAAGGGATGAAGCCAATTGAGCAGCCATAGCATTCTTTGAAGACATGTGTTTGGTTTGGGATGAAAACTCGCAGAAACCCTAACCTCAGAGAGAGAGAGAGAGAGATACCTAAATTTGTGTGGGAAAACTTGGCACAGTACATTGAGTTGGATATTGTTCTAAATGGTCACTAAAAAACAGTTTTTATTTTTATTTTTGTTGTTGTAGGAAGGACAAAAGTCTTATCTCTCACTTAAACCAAACATTATTGAAGAGACTTGTCCCTCTTGGTAGGCATTCTCACAAAAAAAAAACATTTGTAAGCACGCCTTGTCACAAACATTACTAGCTAGTTGGCCACCCTAAATGTGTTTATATGACCAAATTCTGTGACTGAATACTTTGGCAACTAAAAGTTTCATTTGGTAGTTCAAAGTTACAATAACAAAAAAATTTCTTTTTATATCCAACATTTTTTTCAAATACAATATATATTTTTTTGTTACATTTCCCAACCCCTACTCACCAAGTAGCTAACTCCAAGGGCAACATAACCTGACATACCATAAAAAGCGTCTATAATTGTAATTGAGTCTCTAGATATATAGCAAGTAAAGTTGTGAAGGTAATTCATTTCCTCTTCATATGTGGTAAACGAGATTGCTTAATTCATTTTTCACACATGATCGAGTCTCCCTACCATCCTCATTGAGGCGTTTCTTTTCAAATTCATCTCTTTAATGTCAGATTCATTTTATTCTTATCAAATTGAAAAGAAGCCAGAAATTCGTAGCAGAAATGGTGAAGTGTTGCAAAATGCCAAAGGAGATGATGGTGCATATCCTATCAATATTGCCTCCCAAATCGCTGGTCCGATTCAAGTGCGTCCATAAATCATGGTCTGCTCTGATCAACAATTCTTCGTTTGTAGGCAAGCACCTCCAGTTGTACAACCAACTTTCCTCCTCCACTAGCATCTTGCTCAAGCGTTCTGTCAAAAGTAGAACCGGAACTAACAATGAGGAAATTCTACTTTCACTCCTTAATCTTCGCAAGGATAACGGTGACGATGATGACCTTAATCCTATTGTGGAGGACTTTCATTTGACGCCTTATATAGGAATACTTGGTAAAGGACCATTTATTGAGGTAGAACCTGGTGAATCTATATATATAGTAGGTCATTGTGAGGGGATCATTTTCCTTGTTATTTATACCAGTGACCTCGTCTTATGCAATCCTGCAACCAAGGAATTCAAAATTATTCCCGAGTCGTGCCTTCAAGATACGACCTGATCAGAGATTGCTGGCTTTGGCTATGATCCCAAATCTAATGATTTTAAAATTCTCAACATTGGATCTTGCGGTGAAGAAAGTTATATATGGTGAACGTCTTGTTATTAATCCTCCTAAAGCAGAGGTATACACTCCAACTCTCCAAGTACTGATTCTTGGAGAAACATCACCATTGATTATTTAGAAACAGAAACTACCAACTTTTGGCCTGATGTTTTCCATGAGTACTTCAAGGGAATTTGTTATTGGTTAGGACATGAGCAAAATAAGGAATTCACCGACCTAATTGAACAGGAAATCATTAGGCAAGTGATCGTTTCGTTTGATATGAGTAGTGAGAGGTTTCATATTATATTGCTGCCAGATAGATTCTATATACCATCAGTGCTTATTAAGCGTGATTTGCACATTGCAGTTTGGAAGGAATCCATTGTGTTGGATATGTATCAATGAATTGAAAATACACTTCTACAATATATATAAGTAATTACAGCAATAATATATGCAATAGTATATAGATTACAATACACAGCATGTATCTGAGATAAAAGAATTTTAATTGCAAGAGAACTGACTTGTGATTCGATAGAGGCTTGCAAATTGGCAATGTCCTTTAGACAGAATTTCACCCCTACTCAGTGCTTGTAGTTCGTTAGGCTTCTGACTATTAGGATACAACTATCTTTAATCCAAGAGCCTAGCACCAGACCTTGAATTCTAGCGAACGTACTCAGTATTTTTTCTCTCTGAAGGAAAGGAAGGAAATACATTGTTGTGTTGTTTGGAGAGGAAGGCTTGTTGGGTTTATATAAAGTTTGAGACACCACTTCAGTTTAAATTGAAGAGGTAAGTTGTTTAGACTTATCCTTTCAATAACCTCTTTAGTTCAAACTCAAAAGGTATAAGTTGATCAGACTTGTCCTTTTGATTTCAAATTACAAAAACTGAATTCTATTCAAACTCTAATATAACTGACTTAGATATCCAGCAGTGTTTGGAAATCTCCTTGAGCTGAATCCGAGTGAGAAGAAATTTGGAAATCTCCTTGAGCTAAATCCGAGTGAGAAGAAATCTCTTTGAGGAAGATTCAAGTGAGGTGAAATCTCCTCCAGTCAGATCTTGGAGAGGTAATATCCCTTTGACACGGAGAAATCTCTTCTATACAGATCTTAGAGAGGTACTTCCCCTTGAGACGGATCCTAGTGAGAAAGAAAATCTTAGAGGGATCCCTTTGAGACAGATCTCTATACAAACTCCAACACATTGTTCTTTTTATCTTTCAATTTTATGGTTCGAGTTATGAAGAGTATTCATTTGATATATGGGTGAAGGATGAGTATGGTGATAATCGCGGTTCTTGGACAAAACACATAACCAATGAGCCTATAGTGGCCCTTGCATTGCCATTGACATTCTGGAAGAGCGATGAGTTTCTTATGGTTGCCCCAGATGGACATATAGTCTCCTACAATCTTCATACCCAAAAATAGGCATCTACCACTTCATGGCATCTATCCAGGATATTTTGAAGCTGTTATTTGTGTGCATAGTATAATTTCAATCAAGGGGAGCAATAAGATTGAGAACAAAGAATTTTAGTTTCTCACTATATCAATTGCCCATAGGCTTGATTACATGTATGTTGGGAATCTAATTTCCAGTTGTCCCAAAGAGTAGCTTAGACAATATTCAATTTTTGTGACCTATAATTTTCTTTATTGTTTGCATTTTTTTTTCCCATTCAATTGTCATTTGTTTTTTTTTTGTTAATTAACCCAAGTTGGGTGTCAATATATTGTAACACAAGCCATGCCAGAATAGGTCGTTACATACCGTTCCACAGGACAAGAAGATAGTGGTAGTACCCACATACCCTTCCGCAGCAGACAAGAAGACAATGGTAGTACCCACAGTGGTATATAGCTATAGACCCACTCTTAGACAATTAAATACGTAGACATAGCGAGAATCCTTCTTTTGTCTGGTTTGCCCACTTGGGTCTCAGGGTTTAAGATTCAAATGATGCAATGAGTGAAATCTACTCTCTCCTTTCCAATTTCATGTTTGGTCCAGAAAATCAACAGTCTTGGTCCGGAAGAAATGAGCTTGTTAACTTGGAATTGTTTGGTTGGATCATATATATCCAACTTGCACGTTTGTGCACAACAAGTAGAAGAAAAAGATGAGGCAAAGGATCCAGGTTGAGTAAGGATTGAGAGAGAACCCCCCAGGCGACAACTCTCCACAGCACTCCTGGCCATCCATATCTCTTTCCATCGAAAGAATCATGGACAAAGTGGCCGATGGCCATCATGTTTTTGCCATTGTTTAGCTATACCAATGAAATTATTTTCTATATTGAAATGAACAGAAGATTGCTAATAAAAGTTAATCCAGAAGAAACTTTTTCCAAAGAGTGCTTCTATTCATGCCTCCAAATATGGTATTTGAACCTTCCTCTCTAAATTTTTACCCTAAATTTCCGATTTTAACCTCTATTTTTTTTTTTTTTGCTCTATACACCTAGCCTCTTTCACTCCAACACCTTACCTCTACATCCAACCTCCACCTCAATGAGTCTCTCTCTTTGCTGCGAATCATATATGTAGTTGAACCCACCATCATCCTCATTTTCCCCTTAAGTCTTTGTGAATTGTATTTTCACTTTGTTTGAGGTTTCTTTTAGAAAGAGATTACTACGGCGAACCATAGATTGAGAATGAACATGCTTGATAATAGTTAGATGTTGGTATGAAAGTTTCAACTGGAGTGTGGAGGTGATTGGTCTTGGTGTTTGAAGAGAAAATCATATCATAATTGGAGAAAAATTCAATTATGGGCCAAAGAGTTCAGTTATGATTCTCTCTGTGCTTATCAAAGAGATCATATCATTCAATGCATTCATAAGATTTAGTATCAAAAAATTCATTTGCATGTTTTGTTGTTCACAAAAAATATTCAAAACAAACCAACGATGAACCAAGAAAAATATTTCTCCCCCCTGAAATCAAAGGCAATGACGAGAGAGAGGGCTTGTGTAATAACATTTTTTTTTCTTTTCAGATTTTTAGAAGGTCAAAGTTGGAAATAAAATTGTTCAAAAATCATGAAAGGTCTACATACCAATTGAGGAGATATGAATAGAATCTCATTTTTCCAAAACACAAACACATTTTTTCTTCATTGCAATCAATGTCATTATCATGCGGTAACAATTCATATAACTTTAACAATAAACATTCATTGAGAATTTTCACTTTTTTTATATAGGAAAAACGACAATATACTAAAGAACAAAGATTATATATCACATGATCACATCTAACCCGTTTTAAGAGAGTTGAGTAACTTCACTAGAGAATAGATACAACATATTTTGAGAAAGTATAAATTCTGCAACTAATAATAAAAAACCATGAACTCAAAATTTGGAACTTATTGCTTCGATATAAGGTAGTTAGCACTCCTGTTAGTGCCCTTGAGTAGGGTATTTGGCGGGAACATAGAGTTGGCTCTTAAGTTGTTTTTGACCTTTCTCTAGTAGTGTCAAGAAACTGTTCTTTTTGGTCTTATTATTTTTAGGATAATATTGCATGTTAGATGGCCCTAGGTTTTTTTGTTTTATAAGGATAGCTCAATCTTGTTGTAGCCCGCGTGTTGGGTGAGCTGTTCCTTGATGATGTTATCTACATGATTTTATTAACGGATTGACACTCACATTCTCACAAAGAAGATTTCAATTAATGATTTCATATGTCACCCATACTTTGTACATTGTAGCTTAACTTAACAACGGCCTAACAGGCCTGTTTGGATATAGGTATTTGGGAGGGGGGATTTGGATTTGAAATCTCAAAATCCAAATCATTTTGTTTGGATAACTTTTTTGTGTAAATTTGAATTTTGGATAAATCCACCTTGAGATTTTGGATCAATAATTATGAGTATTTAAAATAACTACTCCACCATAGGTATTTCAAATCCTTATCCTCTGCACATTTCTCGACCAAACACAAATTTAGGTATTACTCTCTCTCTCTCTCTCTCTCTCTCTCTCTCTCATGAAGAAGATTTCAATTAATGGAAATTCTCTCTTCAATTAATTATTTCATATTTCACCCATACTTTGTACATTGTAGCTTAACTTAACAACTGCCTAAATAAGATAAAGGCCTGTTTGGATATGGGTATTTGGGAGGGGGGATTTGGATTTGGATTTGAAATCTCAAAATCCAAATATTTTTGTTTGGACAACTTTTTTAGAGAATTACACAGGCCCGACCTTGCCCAAGGGTAGCCTTGGCGACAGCCCAGGTCCCAAGGGAAGGTGGGGCACCACACATATACACACACACACACACACACACACACACACACACACACACACACATATAATTTTCAATAATATATGCTGCAGAATAAAAAAAAAAATTTATTTCAGAATTTTAGATGGAATAATTGCGTGTTTTCCTCTTCTCATTCTTCTACTATTCAAATCATCGAGAACTGTAAAAAGTCAAGCACCATTATAATAGAGTCTCTCACTCTCCAAAATATTGAAATCAAACGAATTTCTCTTTAAATTTGGGATTTCAATGGTTATTCATTCCCTCAATTCATTTTCATCATTTGTCCCTCTAGTCTTTCTCCTGTATGTTTTTCATCTCCCAATCTTTCTCCACTCTATTTTTTTAGTTCTTCTAAGGTGATTAGACAATTTTTTGACATTACATGATGCAGGTTGAAGTATATATCAAAATTCAAAATAGGTATTGGGTGTTCTTCAATTTTGAAATTATGAATAGTAGAAGTTATATTTCTTGTTTTTGTGGTTCTAATAATTATTCTAAAAACTTGTTAATTCGTAACTTTACGGAGCCAAATTAATCTCGGAATCATCATTTTTTGCTCCAAACCAGCCCTGGACACCAAAAAAAAAAAAAATTTCGCTATGGGCATCAAGAACCTCAGGACCGGCCTTGGAATTACATATAAGTGTCATTTTGAGAATTATATTAGTAATAAGGCCACCTAAATTTTCTTGCACAAATAAGGTCACCTGCATTCACAAATTATTTCATCCTTGCCAGTTTTACCCTTCTACCTAATAAACCCAAGGTCCATCAGCCTTGCATCGATCTGTGGTCACTCTCTCTCTCTCTCTCTCTCTCCTCGATCACAGATCTTCACATCTTGGTCTCCGCCTCCTGTTCCTGCTACCACTGGCCTCACTGCCGTCTCTTAGATCGGACCTAGCCCTCATCGACCCGATCTTTGACGCAGATTCTCTCTCTCTCTCTCTCTCTCTCTCTCTCTCTCTCAAATTCAAATCTCAATTCGGTGTCAATGGAGCCACTGGTATCACTGTCGTCTCTCAGATAAGACCCAGCCTTCACTGACTCGAACTTTAATCTCTACAGCCGCCTCAAGAAGCTTCAGCGCCAGAACGAGTTCATCGACATTAAAGACGAGCAAAAATACCTAAAGCGCGAGATGCTCTGGTAAGCTACAGTGTAATCTATGCTCAATCCTTTTGATATTTTGTTGAAATTGAATTAAAGTTAGAGACTATGGTTTGAGCTAATTCTACACTCGATTCATAGTGTTTTTATCATTTGAATGATGCGAATTGATTCATGGTACTTCAGAAATGGATTATCCTATATACTTTTTTCTGTTCTGTAATTTGAAATCGGATCATGTATTGGAAAGTTCAAAATTGTTTGATTTGCATGGTGAGATTGATCGATCTGATGAGATTTTTGGTTTGAAATCTGTATAGGTTATTGGGAGAAGGTGTTGAATCGGTGAGGCTATTTCTTGGTTTTTAGAAAACATAGAAAATCTCAAAGTTGCAATTGGTAGTTGCTCCAGAACCACATGTTTTCCTAGTGGTCCATTTGCGTCATACATGATTTTAATAACAGCGGATAGCATGATTCATATGCCTTAGTTCTTATAGAAATTTATTAATGAAAAATTCTATGTAGTTTATTGACTTTCCTACTTGTATTGTGGGTTAGCTAGTCACTAACTCATTCTAAAATGCATAGATCTACCTATTTGCTTTATAAAACAGCAAAAGCCTTCAACATAACGAGAACACCTATGTTAGTATCTTTCAAGCTAATGTTGGTAGCTTTTCTGTTTCTATTTTGATTAATTTTAAGTCAATAACTCTCCACAATTGCTATAATGACTTTTCAACATAGCAATAGTAGCTTTCTATGCCTACGTTTGTATCGTTTTAAGTTGATGTTAGTAGCTTTTCTATTTTCCCGATGGTAGTAACATTTTAATTTTGATTTTGATTGTATTCTTTACATTTCCATAGCTTTGTTAGTCTCTGAGAATAGTTCTGCGTGGTAGTAGTTTTTGTTTTGCTTGGTACGTTATAGCTTTTGGTGTTGATGAGAGTAACTTTTGGTGACGGTGAGAGTAACTTTTGTTACTGGTGAAAGTAGCTTTCTAGTGTTTGTGACAGTATCGTCTATTGCTGGTTAGAGTAGCTTTTGATGTTTGTGACAGTAGCTTTTGTTGGTGAGGATATTAGCTTTTAGTTTTGGAGAGCATAGGTTTTGTTGGTAACAATAACTTTTGGTGTTGGTGACAGTAGTTTTTATTGCCTCACCGGAGGTTCCCGGAAATCTCACCAGAGTAGTTTTTGTTGCTAGTGACAATAACTTTTATTGCTGGTGACAGTAGCTTTTGTGACCTCGTCGGAAATCTCACCAGCGTAACTTTTGTTGCTGGTGATAGTAGCTTTTGTGACATCTTCGGAAATCTCACAAGCGTAGCTTTTGTTGCTAGTGACAGTAGCTTTTACGACCTTGCCGAAAGTTGCCAGAAATCTTATCACAGTAGCTTTTGGTGTTAGTGACAGTAGCTTTTGTGGTAGCCAGAGTTCGCCAGAGGTCGGCCGGAGACCCGCCGGAAGTTGGCCGGAATTGACCGGAGACCTTGCCGAATAGGAGAGAGAGAGAGAATGATTGTTGACTTTTACTTTAGTGGCATTTGTGTAAATATGTTGATTTTTATATCCAAAATATAACACCATTTTTAATCTAGTGGCCTTATGAGGGAAAAAATTAGTTGGCGGCTTTATGGCTAAAAAAACATTCAAATGTGTACTTATATCTAATTAACCCTAACTTTTTTGTGGAAATTTGATTTTTGGATAAATCCACCCTGAGATTTTAGATCAGTAATTATGAGTATCTCAAATAACTATTCCACCCCTTTCCAAATAAAAATAACTATTCCACTGTAGGTATTTCAAATCCTTATCCTCTGCACATATCTCGACCAAACACAAATTTAGATCTCTCTCTCTCTCTCTCTCTCTCTCTCTCTCTCTCTCTCACTCTCATCCTCCATGATTAGTAAGAATGCTTGGGTGATCCAAATAACCAACTTAAAATCTTTGGATTAATCCAAACAACAGTGTTGGGAATACACATATTTCAATTACTTGATTTTTAAATATATCAAATTTGGAATTATCCAAATCCAAATCCAAATCCAAATTAAAATTATGTTTCCAAATGAAAACAGTTTCCAACTACCTTTATTAGTCTGGTGATCTACATTACATCTAGGTGGTGTTTGTTACACGGGATTGGACTGGATTGGACATTCTTATCTAGTTCAATCCCAGTTATCCCATGTTTGGCAGCAAGGGGACTCTTTTTAATGAGACTCCACAGTCCCAAAAACCACCCCGACACCGTCTACTACAAACCCACCAAAAACCATGGGATTGTAGAAGCCCCTCTCACTCGATCTACTCTTCCCTTCCGTTCGTCGTTCTCTCATCATTCTCAACCTGCAATTCAACCTCAACCCACAAAAGCTGCCATTCAAACCCAACAAATTTCAACGACCCAGACCCCCTAATCGTCAACTTTAGCCAATTCAACATCCACAAATCGAAATCTACAAAACGACCCAGATACGGGTTCGCGAAGTGGATTCAGTCCGGAGTGGGAGGTTGATGGCGGGCTCTGGCTGGGCTGCCGTGGATGGCTTTCCATGTGGTGCTCCTAGTCAGACATGGCTGGCTCCGATCTCCCATGGCTGTCATAACTTCGGCAATTTGAGAACTGCACACTACGACGGAAAGTCAAAGGAAATGATGGTTGAAGGTGAACCTCGGTGTGGATGGAGTGGGGCTCTCGGGGAGGATGACGACGCTGGGATTGAGATCGGTGATGGGCTTGAGGGGGCTGGTGCTGAAGATGGTGAGGTAGAAGACGGAGAGGGATTGGATGTGGTGAGCGATGAGGTGGGTGTATTGGGAGCCGTAGTCGAGGATTGTGGAGCTTTGCTGGTGTTGAAGGTTTTGCTGGTTGGTGGTTTTGCAGGTTGGTTCTATATTTAATCTCGCTGGCATCAAGCATGGGTTAAGGCACTCTATAGCATAACCTGGCTTGAAGAGTGGAGGACTCTAAAAAAAATTAAGCCGGGGTAACACAATCCCCCCTAACAAACGCGGCCCTAATACTCTAATTTGAACTCCCTCAGTCCCTCCCTATTGGACCTCTCCCGAAGGCGAGCATGCAGTACTGAGTCCACTGACTTGGTTATCTGTTGCTCCCTTCTTGTTTCTCTCTGTTTTCTTTTGTTGAGGATCAGTTTTCCCGCTGCCACATGGATTCTCGTATGCACTTTTGACCCTAACATAAATTTCCAAGATTCTTTCATTTGGTGGCCATTGAATGAGAATGAGTATTTACCTTGCAGTTTATAGTGAAAAATGGTTACTACTTACAATTAAAGGATTTAGGGCTACAATCATTCACTTTTCTGTAAGATAGTCGAGACCGTCATCTTAAACATATCCATGATATAAAATACGTGGGGAAAAAAGAAAAAGAAAAAAGCTATCAAAAAAATTAGTGAAGGACTTCCCTGTAAAATGCTATCATGAAACTAAATATACACATGCCGAACATTAACCAACGCAAACCATTCTCAATCTGTACCCTCAAATTCTAATTAGCAAATATTGACCAAAAGAAGCCAAAACTAAAAACCACTTCCCTGCACAAGCACATGCAGTTCTGATGTACACATTTCATAAAAACTTCCGTGAAATTGACTTGTCAGATATCTTTCAATAGGATCAAGCTTCTCCCGTGTTGATTAATATGATCAAGCTTCTCCCTTATCAAGCAAGGTCATCTATTAGAAGAATTCGAACCATTGATGGAGTTTGTTGAGTTTCCTTATGGAGCTGTGAGAAATCTCCAAATGATCAGTTCTTTCCAGCTTTAGGCAGCTGCCAAAGAACAAAAAAAAATAAGCCAGCGTGAATAGATATCATCATAGTATCATACATATTATTATCAAAATGAATATAATGAACGATACAAATACCTTTTTAAGATTTAAACGACTACTTGAGGCTTCATCAGCACTTGATTTAAGTATCTCAAAGGAACACAGTAGAGCTTCATCAACACTCATTAGAGCACCGGCATTATCAAACTCCCCTCCGTAGTTTGGAGCTGAGAATATAGTGACTAATCTTCGTTTCGCGAAAAATTCATAGCCGTCCTCAACCACCTGCAACTAACTTAAATGAAAAAACAATTTGGACAAAGGAAGCCTAGAGCTACTATAAAACCTGAGAGGTATGTATGTTCACATGCCTACATTACTTCTACTAGTCCAAAGTATTTTAGATATGATTGGTTGGAAGGCATATGGAATACAAAACAGAAGCTTATGATGGCTGCACACGCATACCCTGACCCTAAAGCCAGTTTCAACAGTAATTCAATTTCATAAATAAAAAGAGGATTACCTGATGACCCCGACAAACAAGATCAAGGTCATTCTTGTCTAAAAATTCAATAACTCTATCAGCTCCAAAAGTACAGGAAACACCGCGATCACTCTCTGCCCAGCCATCAACCCTAGCATCAGGATCAGACCAAAGCAAATCACATAAAAGACCATTATCTGGAATGTCAGTCGGCCTTGGAAGTTCCTTTATTTGATCCAAGTTTTCCAACTCTGGTGAGAGCCCACCATGCATACAAAGTATCTTCCCATCAATAAGTGCAGACACAGGCAAACAATTAAAGCAGTCAGTAAAAATTTTCCAAAGCCTAACGTTGAACCGCCTTTTACACTCGTCATAGAACCCATATATCCGGTTAATCTTTGCATCTTCATGGTTTCCTCTCAAAAGGAAGACTTTTTCAGGATATTTTATTTTGTAGGCCAGAAGCAAACATATTGTCTCCAAGCTTTGCTTGCCTCGATCCACATAATCTCCAAGAAATAGGTAGTTTGCGGCGGGAGGGTAACCCCCCTGTTCAAATACTTTAAGTAGGTCTTGGTATTGTCCATGTATATCACCTGTAAGACACCTGCAATATTAGGAAGACCAGGGGGAGAAAGAAATATAAGGACAGAATTGTCTATGCTTGCATTCTGCCTATCACTTCTTCCCTACATTTCATGCAAGCGACATTTAATATGAGTTGTTTACTAGTAAGAAAACCACAAAAGCAATCTAAAGAATACAAATTCTCTGAGATCAAGGAATCAAAATGAAGCGAAGAGTCATCCAATGCATGCAAGTCGCCTTTGCAAACTTCAGTAATTTCTAGAATAATAAAGTCTATGAGTTGATAAACTAAATATGCTAACTTTTATCATAAATGTAAGGCCCTATAGGACATTAAAGGCATCTAAAAGTAGAAGCATAATCAAAGCAGACGTTTTATAGTCTGCAAAAAGATCTTGTCATTCCTATAACATCAACCGTGATGAAAGTTTTCTTTGATATTGGAAGTTTGGAACCACAACTCTACGCAGACGGTTTTCATATAGAACATCCAGCCCGTAAATCTTTCACATAGATTCAAAGACAAGACATTTCACCAAAAAAATCAGCCCTTCTACCTACAGTTTTGCACATTGTAAAGATATGCCTTTCCATTCAACAAAATGGCACATGATTCTCAAACTATTGGGCTCATCTCAATTTAGAAAAATTCTCAAACCTAGACTCATCTCATCGTGGACATCATCTTTTCCGTTTTTGTCAAAACACACAGAAATTTCTCCAAATGTTCATTACATATTACATAACAGATCAATTCCAACACTATTCTTATTCACTGCCACTCCGTAAATCATCCACAAGCCAACACTAAAAGCAATGATCTCTAATTGCATAAATCAGTATCATACCAAAAACTCAAAAAGGATTAGAGAGCTTACCGCATATGTGAATTGGGGCTCGAACCTCAAGAAGATTAGGCTGGGAAAGGAAGATTTGGCGGGCGTTGACGCAAAGTTGACGGATCTCTGCCTCTGAAAGCTGCACTTGTTTCCCTCCTTTGCCTTCCAATAACCTCCTTATTATATCATCCAATACACCTTTATCCATCATCCCCTCCATTGTCATCATCATCATCCTCCTCCTTCAACCCCCAGACTCGAATTCTTGGAATTGATCCCAGAAAAAAATAAGTTATATAGATATATGAAAAACAAAGATATGACAGATCAGCTGCGTGGAAATTCAGAAAGATGATTCAAGAACCCATCTTTTAAAGAAAGATGAACTGGGTCAACAAAAGAAACTCAAGAATTTCACATCTTGGATTGAGACAGCTGCAAAATTTGAAGAAATAAATAAATAAACGAACAAGAACAGAAAGAAATGCCCAAGTGAGATAAAGTTCTGGATTCAAAGAATAGGAACAGAGAAAAGATGGACGGGCAGAGATCGTTGAAAATGTGGAAGAAAGCTATTTGGGGTTGGCACTGAATGCTTCTTTTATCTCTTATTGTTTTTCTTTATTGTTTTCTTCCCTAAATTTTTGAGGGAGTGCCAAGTAGATTTTGATGGTGTTGAAACCTTCAAACTTGGACGACCAAATGCGCGAGGAACATAGACCGGCGCGCGATAGCAACATTGTACACGTGGTATTATCCGATGGGGGCATATGTGCAAAAATATAACCGGACAGGACATTTACTTTACTCTTTCGGCAAATTGTCTTTACTCCCTCCAATTATATGAAGTTCTCACATTGCACACTTTCTTTAAAAGTTGTTAATTTCTTTTCAGACAATATTTTATTTTTATTTTTGACAGCTTGAGGAAATGAAAATTTGAACTTACAAAACTTATTGATCATTATGGAAAGAATGATGATTGGACTAACTTAGCCTCAATTTTATACCCTTCATGTCTTTTGACCAATTTTTTTTAATCCGTATCCTTTTATTAATAAGATTATTTTCTACTCACGTGTTATGTTTTATGAATTTTAGATAGAGTTTGAGGTTTTGAGATGTAGAAGTTACATGTACTTTTTCACATAAAGTTGTCAAAGAGGCTATGTATTTAATTGTGTGAATGTGTTTTTTTTTTTTTCTCTTTTCTTTAAAAGATGATCAAAGAGTTTCACTCTTGCCCTCATGGTGACTCGAACTCATGACTCCGTACATAGGTAGTGGGTGTTCTAACCACTGAGCTAATACCACTTCGTCAATTGTGTGAATGTGCTTGATTTCTCTTATGATTTTTCTTTCTATATTAATGAAATTAGTGACATTATTTATGTTTTCTCTGGCCTTTTTGATAATATTTCGTCGGTGGGTTTAATGGTTTGAACATTTCCTTTGATCCAAATAGAGGGAGTAATTGAGTATGTCTAATTTGGCTTTGAGTGGGGTTGGATAAGGTTTTGTGGGCTAGGTAGAGGATGCGGCAATAAAATTTACTTGAGGGTGTTTGAACTCAGGGAGTATACTTCTACTCTAAAAGGAAGAACAATGAGACGTCCGGTATCAAAATCTATCTCACCGTAAGATGCAATGTGAATGATTCTGTAATCATTAGATTTGGGCTCATAGCCAAATCCAAGACCAGTTGTGGTCGTATTTCCTGGGATCGAATCTTGGGAAGGAGAGACGTACGTGTCAAGAAGGCTTGGCTGTGGAAAAAGCTTGAATAATCTTGAAAGGATTTGCACCATCAAATCCTTTCGAGTGAGAAATGCCCAAGTGAGATAAATAGACAAATGAGCCCATTAAAATGCCCTTTAACAGCATAAACCTCCCTCTCATAGTTGGACTAAAAGAAAGTGGAATATCCATGTCCTCAACCATAGAACGAATGACGTCCTCATCATCACCATCAATTTGGACAGTTTTTTTTGGACAAAGTTAGCAATGAGAATACAAGTTCTTTCTCATCATTGTCAAGGTCCCTGTGGACATTCAACCTTTTGAAAAGGAGGCAACTAGGCAAGTGGAGGATTTGTTGTCCATGGAATTGGAGAGATGCTTGGATACAAATGTAGGACCATTTGTCAGAGCATACCATGACTTGGGTATGCATTTGAATCGCATAAGAGACTTGGGAGGTAGTCTTGAAAGGATTTGCACGATCATCTCTTCATTCATTTTGCAAAACTAAGTATATATATTCCACATGAGAAAAATAGGACCTTATTAGTAATTTAAAAGAAAAATTTCAGAACTGATCTACTCATTATGAATGCATAAATATCTAACGCTTGATTTGTCATAATGTAATCGAAAAGTGGGTCTCCCAAACCATTTATTAGAAAGTTTTTAAACTAGTCCTCATTTTAGTGGTCTTCATTAAAAGAGCTCACTTTCCCTTATTTCTATAATCATTATATGATTATCTGTCATCCTGATTTTTTTTATTTTTTTATTTTTTATTTTTAAAGAGAAGAGACTATACGGTCCATCATTGGCAACATAAGAATCATATCACTCTTCCAAAACTCTAACGACCTCTCAATGGCTCAATGCCAACTAATGGCTCAAATGCCAATTGTTTTGTCCAAGAACCCTCAACACTGAAGTCATCCAACACCCATAATCCATAGGTTTCGAGACAATCACCAATACGCTGTAACCCAAAAAGATTAGAGCAACAGATCCCTTCCACAGTATAAGATGCATATCGAAACAAAGTGCAAACGACTAATGTAAAGTATACGGAAATAGTACATTGTGAAATACCTTATTGATCGTATCAAACAAACTGACCACTTGATTGTTTTCCTCCTCAGGTCTATCAAAGTAAGAGATGAAATCCTTTTGTTGCTCATATCCCAACCAATAACAATTTCCCTTCAAGTAGACATGGAAACATTCAGGTCAAAAGATGGTAGTTTCAGTTTCTAAAATAATCAGGACTAATCTCTCGCCAAGAATCAGTACCCAATGTGTATATTTCCACTCTCGGAGGGTAAATAACAAGTCGCTCTTCACCATAAATGTCCTCTCCATAAGATACGACTCTATGAACTTTGTAATCTTCAAATTTTGGATCATAGCCAAATCCCACAGTACACTGATCGATCCCTTTTTTCAGGCATGGCTAAGCTTGAATTCCTTTATCGATGGATTGCATAAAACAACGCTGTTACTTGAAAGTGCTAAACAAATTATTCCATCACAATGTCCTATAATGCTTACAGATTCTAGAACCTCAAGCCCAATATATTGTCCCCTGCTCGTTAGACCCATAGAATTAATGTGGGACACTGATGCCCTCGGCAACGGAATGAGTTATAATATGCTCATCAACCCATCATTCTCATTGCAAATATTAAGCATTGAGAATATACGAGTTCCTTCTCATCAGTATCAGGATCCTTGAGGACAAAACGCTTGAAAAAGATGCAAGTGGAGAGTGATCTGTGGATGGAATTGTAGAGATGCATGGATACAAAGTTGGGACAGTTGATCAGAGAATACCATGACTTACCGACGCACTTGAATCGCATCAGAGATCTGGGAGGCAACCTTAATAAGATTTGTGATACCATTCCTTCTGTCATTTTTGAAAAATATGTCATTTTCTGCTTTGATTCGATCCTTTCTCGACATTGATCATATGCATAAAGTAGAGAAATTTAGGGCAACTGGTTTACATGATTGTAGTCTTGTAGAAATATAGTCTCTCTATTTAAATCATTGATCTTTTGTTTAAATTATACCGTACTGTGCACATGTTATTGTCGAAAAGATTAATCAGCTATAGTTCTATGACCGTTCCAGCTACGCCGGAGTGACCTTCGGTACACCAGAGGTAAAGCTACTAGCTGAGGCAATCCCGGCCAGGTCCTGCCAAGCTGGGATGCACTCTCACTCGCTCGTCGCACATCCCTTCCCAGTAAAGGTATGTGCCACAACTAATGCACATCAGTCTCATATCGAAAACAAAATGGAAATCAAGCCTCAAGTCTATAAAAGGGAACTACTCTCTCATCATTAATGGTAAGCATTGATTACTCATCTACCAACACTCTGTCAACATTAATACATCGACTCACTTAGACATCAGAGAAGCGAAGACGGATCACCCAGTATACATCTTGTTGCCCTTAATTATATTATATTTGATAGTCTACATCTTGATGCCCTTAATTATATTATATTTGACATGTGTGGCAGCCATTTGCCGTACTAAATCAGCCCCGAGCACCGTGATAAAGTAACCTGGGGTTTTTTCCATGTGGGATGTATATATTCTCAACACGCCCCGGCACGTGTGGTGAATTTTCAAGTCGTATGCGTGGACAACTTTGGCCGTGACGCATGCACACGTGGGATAACCCACTCTGATGATAAAGTTATTTGGGATTCACATCCAAAATCAATTGGCAATAGATGAAGTGTCTCAAATCCTTATAAACTCATAGACAATTTCCCATTTTTCCCATGTGAAATGTATATATTCTCCACACACCGGACCCATGACCGCCAAACATCACATTTACTAGTCCCCAAATTTAGGTAGAAACACATAATCTAAGATCTTTATATTGTTTGTTTTCTTTAAGAGACTCTACCGTGTTAATATACCAATATTTCCTTAGAGGCCTTTAATAGGTAGAAAATACAGAAATCCTTAAGGGTATATATTAGTGGAATATAAAGGACTTTAAGGGTATATATTAGGGGTGGGCGCGGTTCGGGGCGGTTCGGTGTTAGGCTAAAACCGCAACCAAACCGCTTCATTCGGTTGTGCTATATTTAAAACCGCAACCGCATTTTAAAAACCTACACCGCTTACTTCGGTTACACCGTTTTGCGGTGCGGTGCGGATCGGTTTCGGTTATGTTCGACTTTCTTTTCTTTTTGACATATTTTAGACCAAAGTCGACAAATTTAACCGTCCTAAAATGACTAACCATTACTATCAAAATATCAACAAAATAAAGTATAAACCACTCATAATCTGTTCACTAAATCAAGTAATGAACATTACAAGTAACCTGTTCATGACATCAACATCTCAAGTTCTCAACTACAAAAATAAGTAATAACATTAAGTTAATGTTAAACCTGCAGATCAACTATCAAATTATTCAAATATCAACAATCTGCTCCAGCTGTTCAACATTTATAACCAAAAAGCAATTTCCAAAACTAAATCAAAGTTCCAACAGTCTAACAATCTGTTTACAAACCAAATAGCTAACATGCAGCACAAACATAAATCAAAATTCCAACTTCCAAGTTCTAGCAATAAATCAAAGTTCCAGCAGCACAAAAACTTCAAAGTACGAAACATTAAATTTAAAGTTATTACAAACTATAGTTAAAGAACTTACTGGCTGCAACATCAAGTTCCAAGTACCAAACAGAAGTTAAAGTTATTAGTTATTACAAACCAATAACTTTAACTTCGTCGTGACTCGGGAGGACTGAGGAGGCTAGCAAAGAGCCAAAGACTGCAAGAGTGAAAAACTGAAAATGAGAGGCTGATGGGAGTTTGCGAATCTGCTAGGGTTTTCAATTTTGAGACAGTAATCAGGTGCAGCAGGGAGTACCTGTACTGGACCTAAACCAATTACAATTCGACAGCACATTTAAAAATATAAACATAATACTAAAATAATTAAAATAATATTAATTTAAATAAATAATATATATCCGGTCCGGTTCGGTTATTACCGGCCGGTTCTACTTACAAACCCGGTTCCGAACCGTTTCAGACCGGTCCGGTCCGGTTTTTTTTTTTTTGCAGCCCTGTTTCATCCGGTTCGGTCCCCAAACTGGATTTCCGGCCCGGTTCGGCCGGTTTTTGACGTCCGGTTCGGTTTCTGCCCGCCCCTAGTATATATGTTAGAGGAATATAAAGGCCCATTACGGTATTAAACCGCTTCTATCATGAAAATATATGTATATCCTTTTTTTTTTTTTTTGAAATGGAAAATATATGTATATCCTTAACAAATTAACAAAATAACAAAGGTAATGTGTCTCTATGTGTGTGTATTATTGAAGAGTATGTTTACTTTAAATATTGTGTATAACAGAGGATGAGTTGCATGTGCTCCTCCTTTCTCTCCCAGCCTCAACTTAACTGGGTTCTCTGCCTCAATTTTCTCTTCAGTCTCGTTTATCTTCTATATGATTGTCTATCAAAGTTTAATTCCTATATTAGTACATGTACTAACTAAAAGCTCACGTTTTCAATAGAAAATCACCACCAATTTATGCCTATTTGCAGTGAGCTAAATACATTTCATTGGATGTAGTCGCGCGCATCGGATTAGCTATCATCATGGTATGTGAAAGTTCAAATCATCATATACAATTGTGATAAAGAAAGAGAAAGTAGAAAGAGGAAAAGAGGAGAGCGGAGGAGATCGAAATGATGCAATCTTCCAAATTGGCGGAAGAGATAGTCGTACAATTCATGTCGAGATTGCCTCCTAAAGCCTTGATGCGATTCAAATGTATTCGTAAGTCATGGTACAATCTAATAAATAGTCCAAGTTTTGTGGCTCAGAATCTTTCTTATTCCATGAACAACAAATTCACCTCTTCCACTTGCATCCTTTCCAAGCATACTGTCCTCAAGGACGGTAACATTACAGATAGGAATGAAATTCTTGATATCCTTACGTATGGAAACAATGATAAGCAGCAAATTTTACTGTCATTGCTTAACCTATGCAACGATCATAATGGTGATGATCAAGAGCTTTTTTCTGTTATTAAGGACAACTTTATTGTTCCTTTTCCTTTTGATAAATGTTCGTTGAGTTTAAAAATTGCAGGTCATTGTGATGGGATTATTTGTCTTGTTAACGTTGAGGATGTTGCTTTATGCAACCCTTCAATCAAGGAATTCAATCATCTTCCAAAGTCTTGTCTTCTTCTCCCCCCAAAAAATTGGGATGATTATGAAAATGAAGATGATTATTATGAGGCATTAGAATCGGAATCAAATGCTGTGGGATTTGGCTATGATTCCAAAGCTAATGTTTACAAGGTTGTTAGAATTGTCCAGTTTACTTCAGGGTATGTTTTTACTTCACATCCTTCAAGAGTAGAGGTGTACACCTTAGGGGCAAATTGTTGGAGAGAGATCAAGGCAGATGTACTTGTAAGTACTGTCTGTTGGAGTCCTTCATTTGAGATGTACTTCAAGGGAATTTATTATTGGGATGCGTATAGCTATCTTACTCCTAGACAGTATAAGGACGGCATACTTGCATTTGATATGAGTGATGAGCTATTTTATTTGATATACCATCCGGAGACTACACGTGAATTTAACAAGAGCCTTGCTGTGTGGAAAGAATCCATAGCTCTTATCACCTACGAAGGAGATGCTCCTAAATGTTTCGATTTATGGCTAAATGAAGACTCTAGTTGTTTTAAAGGTTTATGGACAAAATACTTCACTATTGGACCGGTAGAAGTTGAGATTCCTTTAGTATTTTGGAAGAGTAACGAGATTCTTATGGTGAATGCTGATAAACATATAGTTTCTTATAACCTTGATACCCAAACACTCAAGTGTCTCCCAATGCATGGAGTGGAAGATCCTGAGTATATTTATGCTATTATTTATGTAAGTAGTATTATTTCAGTAAACAGAGACAATAAGCTCGAGTGTACGACTACTTCTATTTAGCAAAATAATAATAAATTTACTTACCGATACAAGCTAACAATTTGATTCCTTGTTGTTGTTCTTAACTTCTCATATTATAATCAAACTTTCATGTTTTAGTTCCTTAACATAAATCAGGAAAATCTAAATTCCTCGCCCAAGATGGCGATATATCCTATCGAATATTTTTTTTAGGGAAGTGAAATAAAGGTAAACTCTTCGCACTTATTCAAAATTTTAATGATAAAAAGGGCGGGGGGGGGGGGGGGGGGGGGGGTGTTGGGCTAGGCTAAAACCACTCCTTGGAACACAAATAAACATGAAAAGTACCAAGTAAACAAACATTAGAAATTAAGCGAGGGACTGTGCCAATACCGCTCCCACTACAGCAGAGTGAGAATGACAATAAAAATAAATGATATAAACTGAAACTCCAAGTAAGAACCCAAATTGACTAAACTAAAAGACCACTCGGTGAATTTATAGCTAGTATGCAAAGAAATATCATGGCCAAACTAAGAAGTAATAAAAGATGGAAGGGAAAGCTACCAAACTAAACATTCATGCAAAGTGCTATAATTAGCCAACTTGTCTTCTACTCTATTGCCTTCTCTATAGATGTGTAAAACATAAAAATTCAATTATCGAGTTTGATGTTAACAATTTAACCAACGTTCTCGAAGACTCTAGGGTATGAGATTTAGGGATTGAAAATAGGTGAGCACTAGCGTAGAATCTGTCTCCAACCAAATATGTGTTTGGTGACGAAAACATGCCACTTGGATGGCCTCAATCACATCCAGAACCTCAACATCAACTGCACTAGGAACCTCCACTCTAGCTGAAAAAGCACCCACGAAATTCTTTTTCGAATCATAGAAGATACCACCATAACCGGCTAATTGGAACACTAAATGACGCATCCGTGTTCACTTTCAACCAATGCTCAGGCAGGGGCCACCAAGTAATTAACTGGCTTGAAACAAGGAGTGACGACAATCCTAGCATTTTAAAAAGCGCAAGTCAAATAAATGATAAGTCTTAAAAACTGGCTAAGCAAACTCCTTGAGTATTCTAAGAGCATCTTTAGCAGACTCTTTATTTTGGCTCATTAGCTATTTTGGAGAGCATGTTTAGCTTTTTATATATTTTAGCAGCTGCATCAGACTCCTAAGAGCATCTTTAGCAGACTCTCTATTTTAGCTCCTTAGCTATTTTGGAGAACATGTTTAGCTTTTTATCTATTTTAGCGGCTGCACCAGACTCCTAAGTGGTTCTCTATTATAACTTTTAGCTATCTCGCTTCTAAATATAGAGAGCGGGATGAGACTCTCTATAATTTAAAACATTCATTTTAAGTTATTTTATGTAATTTATAAATACATTTAAACTATTTAATCTTCATTTAAAAAATAATATAAATTCAAAACTAGCTAAAATATAAAGCATTGATGCAGACGTAATTCTAAAGTGACTAGCTAAAATAACTTTTTAGCTACTTTAGCTAAAATTTGACTTAAAAATGGCTAGCATTGCTAAAGATGTTGTAAGTGGCTCTCTATTATAATTTTCAACTATCTCGTTCCTAAATATAGAGAGCCGGATGAGGCTCTATAATTTAAAACATTCCTTTTAAGTTATTTTATGTAATTTATAAATACATTTAAACTATTTAATCTTCATTTAAAAAATAATATAAATTCAAAACTAGCTAAAATAGAGAGCATTGATGCAGACGTAATTCTAAAGTGGCTAAAATAATATAAATGTTAAAGTAAATTGAGATTGGAAATTGGTCTACTCATTTCATTTCATAACCCCTTTATATAGGGAGAGAATTACAATGGAAAGAACAATTACAATGATGACATTAACTACTGATTGGTTCGTAATCCATGCTGATTGATGTTAATCGGTAATTGCTTGATTCCCTCTCCGTCAATCACTTTGACGAAGGCACACAATATGTTTTTCCTTTAACACTCCCCCTTGTGCCAAGTCAAAGACAAAATGGTGCATGAGTTGTTGCCTCACTAAAAACCTTGCCAAGTAATAATAAAAACCCTGTGGGACAAAAATAAAACTTGGTCGAAGGAAAAGAGCACAACACACCTTCTACATTTGAGAATGACATGTGTGTGTTAGACTCCCCCTGACGTCTACATCTCCCCCTGATCATTACATTAATCAAGTGAGCTTGGAAAGTCTTCGCATTCCTATGCTTTTCACATGTTTCTCAAATGTGGCCTTAGGCAGTGATTTGGTGAACAAATCTGCCACATTCTCCTCAGACCTTACTTGATTCACTTGAATCTTGAGGAGGGTCTGTTGTTGCTGATTGTAGAACAACTTTGGCGATATGTGTTTTGTGTTATCACCCTTAATACAACCTAGCTTCATCTATTCGATGCAAGCTGCATTGTGTTCATAAATGCAAGTAGACTCTTTAGTGGTAGAACTCAAACCACTAATCCCTCGAATATGTGCAATGATAGTTCTTAACCATACACACTCACGAACCGCCTCATGTACAACAATGATCTCTGAGTGGTTCGAGGAGGTAGCCACAAGGGTTTGCTTGGTTGATCTCCAAGATATCGCCGTGTTCCATTGGTAAATACGTAACCAGTTTGGGAACGACCTTTATGTGGGTCAGAGAGATACCCAGCATCAGCAAAACCAACCAAAACATCATTTGGAGTCTTGGTGTAGTGAGTGGCACTTTCGCCATCAATATTTTCTTCAGGGATTGCAGTTCCATCTGCGGTCCCTCCCTCTTGTCTCTCTGTAGGGAAAGAACAGTCTAAAGTCAATGGTTCCTTTTTAGGTATCGAAGATGTTCTTGATACCATTCCAGTGACGCTGCGTTGGCGCTGAGCTAAATCTAGCTAACAAGTTCACTGAGAATGCAATGTTTGGTCGAGTAAATTGGGCTAAGTACAATAATGAGCATATTGCACTTAGATAGGGAATTTGAGCTCCCAACACTTGTTCGTCATCTTCCTTTGGACGAAATGGATCTTTCCTTGCATCCAAACTTCGACCGATCATGGGAGTGCTAGCAGGATGTGCTTTGTCCATGTTACATCGCCTGACTTTTGGACATATGCAGACTGGTGGATTAATATTCCACAAACTAGGTGTTCTAGTTGAAGGCCTAGGTAGAATCGAGTTTTCCCAAGATCCTTCATCTCAAATTCGGATTTCAAGTAGCTCGCGGTTTCTCTTATTTCATCAAGAGTACCAGTTATGACATATACTACTACAATTGCAAATCCGGAACTTTTTTTCTTTATGAATACGCAGGGGCATAATTCATCGTTCTTATATCCCTTCCCAATCAAGTAGTCACTTAGACGGGTATACCACATCCGTCTGGATTGTTTCAATCTGTAAAGTGAGCGTTTCAACTTAATTGCAAACGCACTCTGTGGTTTAGAGTCACTTGACTTGGGTAATGTAAGGCCATTAGGCACTTTTCATATATATCTCTGAATCTAGATCCCCATAGAGATATGCAGTAACCACATCCATGAGCTGCATTTCCAGTCCTTCAGAAATTACTAAGCTAACTAATTAGCGGAACGTTATAACGTCCATTACGGGAGAGTATGTCTCCTCGTAGTCAATTCCAGGGCGTTGTGAGAAACTTTGGGCCACAAGGCGAGCCTTGTACCTCAAGACTTCATTCTTCTCATTACGCTTTCTGACAAACACTAATTTATGTCGTACAGGCTTTACACTTGGTGGGGTTAGCACTACCTGACCAAATACCTGTCTCTTTGTCAGAGAATCTAATTCTACCTGGATTGATTCTTTCCATTTAGGCCAATCTGCTCTTTGTTGATATTTTTCAACAGAGCGTGGTTCGATATCATCGTGCTCTATGATTCCTTGAGCAACAGTATATATCATCAATGTGTATGGAAGATCTTTCTATCAACTCATACGCACTCTCGTAATCCTTTGAGATTTCTTTGTTCTCTGGAATCATTTCAAACATCGGAGCGTCCTCCAGTATTGATTCATGGACATAACTATAATCAGAGATAATCTCATGAGAGGGATTCTCTACATTGATGATTGGTTTGTGCCTTACTCGCCTTCTTCTTCCTTGGGTGAGTGTCAATCGAACCAAGTGACCTCCCCCTCTTCCTTGGGGAGCCACTGCTTTAACCACACCTCCACTAAGTGCGGTTGTAGTGCCTCTATCTGCGGCACCGTGCCCCTTGTTGGGGACTTCTAACCTTGCAGGCACATTTGCAGCTGGTATATGTGATCTCGTCACTTTTGCGATATCAGTAAACACATAAGGCATCGAATCTGCTACGTTCTGAAGATCGATTATTCTTTTCACTTCACTTTCACATTGTGAAGTGCGGGGATCAAAATGAGACAGAGTGGGAACAAACCACGACAATTCCTGTCGTTCCCTTGGAAAATCCTTTTTCCTATCTCCCCCTAACGACGGGAAGACTGTCTCATCAAAGTGACAATCCTCAAATCTAGCGGTAGAGAGATCGTCTGTCAAGGGTTCCAAATAGCGGATAATTGTTGGGGATTCGTATCCAACATAAATACTTAATCGTCTCTGAGGACCCATTTTGGTGCACTGTGGGGCCGCAATAGGCACATATACTGCTCAACCAAATATGCGTAAGTGTGAAGTGTCAGGCTCATATCCAGTTACCAACTGGTACGCAGAAAATGGTTGGCTAGCTGTGGGTCTTAAACGAATAAGTAAAGCTGCGTGCAATATTGCATAACCTCATGTAGATATAGGCAGGTTGGTGCGCATAACTGATGCCCTAGCCACAATCTGTAGCCTTTTGATGGTGGCTTCTGCGAGACCATTTTGTGTATGCACATGGGGTACAGGATGCTCTACATCGATCCAAATAGATATGCAATAATCATCAAATGCTTTTGATGTAAACTCTCCAGCATTATCAAGCCTTTATAGACTTGATAGGGTGATCAGGGTGGTGAGCCCTTAAACGTATAATCTGTGCTAGGAGTATTGCAGCATTTCTGGTGGACAATAAAATGACATGTGACCATATTGTCGAACATCCACCAGAACCATAAAGAACTTGAATGGTCCGCATTCTGGATGGAAAGGTCCACATACATTTCTTTGTATCCTTTGTAAGAATGGAATGTTTTGTTTTGTATCTTGTTGATACCCAAATTTCCACAAGTTCGAATTTGACTAAGTGACATGCAAAAGGAACGAGTCATCAAACCCATTGGGTCTCCGAGCAAGCCCATTCTTCGGTGAGAGAATTCTTTATTCAACAAGCGATACGAAATGCCTAAACATTCAAGCGATTGACAAGGATTTCTAAACCGACCAACATGCTTATTTATCACGCGACACCCGTAGGCCCAAGCTACGTTTGGGGCTCATATGGTGGGATATGGTGTGGAAGGTAACAGATCATGCGAGGCCCATCATTATGATAAGGCCCATCGGTAATTTTGGACTTGGGAACCAAAATTCACGCTTCGAGGGCCAATATCTTAATATGGGCTAGCAGAGAGATGAAAACAAGCCCAACAAGACTTAGAGCCCACTAAAGCCATTCCTTACCCAAAGACCACAACATTAGAGCCCATAGCCCAAGAAGGACGTTGGAGTCGTCTTCTCCAATTCAGGAATATCGTTTCCATCGAGTTGCTGCTGGGATCACTACTCCGTCCTTTTTCGGGTAAGAATCCCAAGTCTATACGAAAGCCTCTCAACTCCCATCCTCCAAAATCCTGCCCCAATTTCCGATAACACTTAGATGTTTGCAATCACGGTTTACAATAGCACAAATCAAGGGATTATGGCCTCTCAGAAATCACGACAGCATGAAATCTGGGATTTCCATCGCCGCCCTGTACCTACACCACCGGTCTTTACCCGCATGACCAAAGCAGGTTTTCACTCTTTTGATTTCATAGGGAAAACAAGAGCTGAAGGCCTTAGAATGATCCCACCAAAATCAAGAATACCCTTTCAAAGCCTCTGGTTCTTGGTGCAAACCCTTCCTCTCGATCGCCTCTATAAAGGGCGGGTTTGTTGCCGTAGAAAACTAAGCCACAACGGCCCAGAAATACAAGCAAGAGATCAAGCTTCATCTCTGATAATCTAGCCACCAAAATTCAAACAGCTTTAACCCAAAACCCAGAATTATGTTGTTGCCAGAACTCTCTCTCTCTGCTAAACTCTCATGCGTCCAGCTCCCACACCTTTCCTGCCTATGAGTCCTGTTCTTATAAACTCAAGTTTAAACCGCTACCAAGTAGCTGCTGTTATCATCAGGCTAAGTAGCTGCTGTTATAGTCAGGCTAAGTAGCTGCTGTTATAGTCAAGCCAAGTAGCTGCTGTTACGCTTAACAGGTTACAACGAAGTTGTTCTTGGGACCACCATTGAACGACTTTGGGCCTAGTCTCGCACAACTAGGAGGGTCTTGCTGCAAAAGTCACAAAATCACCCTCACATTTTTGGCGACTTCACTGGGGACTAGGCTGTGACCTGTGAGATGGCTCCACCGCGAAGAAAGAAGAATAACAGCAACATGCCTTCCCAAGAGGAAGAAGAGCACGTTGATACTATTTCCAGGCACGAAGAGCAACAAGATCAGGAAGAGAGGAAAGATGAGGAGGAAATCACTCCTGCGAGCTTGGCACACATTCTCAGCGCTTTCGGTAGGGCTCAAAAGGAGATGGTCGACACTATGAAACAATTGGTCGACACAATCTCAGCAACAAAGCAGCTTGAGCAACCAAATGATGAAGAGCAACCACGGAAGGTTTCCCATGAGGACTCTGCGGCAAGAGCATCAGACAATCAAAAGGCACCTTCTTTTGTCACCCAAGATGATGTTGTTGCCATGCTAGAAAAGGAATTGCGTCGTGGTTCTGAAGATTGGAAGTATGCTCCTCAACCCCCTTACCCTTCAAGCATAATGCATTTGTCTTACCCCAAAAATTATGAAACACCCACTTTTACTCTTTTCGACGGGAGAAAAGGCAGCCCAAAAGAGCATATTAGTCAATTTATCGACGCTCTTGGCCCTCACGCTAGCAATCATAATCTCAGGCTGAGAGAGTTCTCCAAAACCCTCACTGATCGTGCATATACTTGGTACACCACCCTGGCTCCCGGTTCTGTTAGAAACTGGGACGAAATGGCGGGCAAGTTCTGTAGAAAATACTTCCAATATGAGGAAAGGGTGACCATTGCACAACTAAACAACACTCGTCAAAGGGCCGGGGAGAACTTGGTGGATTTTGTTCGTCACTTTCGTGATTTAGCTTTGGATTGCTATGATGAAAAAGATGAAGAATCATTGGTGGAAATCTGCATCAGCAATATCCTGCCTGAATACAGGGTCTATTTGGAAAATATCGGCATTACTCAATTTTCCAGATTGATTGAAGCAGTGAGAAAGACAAGCATGTCTGTTAAGACCACCTCGAATCAGAGGAATTGGAGAGACAAAAAAGACACGACTCAGAGGGATGCACATCAAGCTCTAATGGTAGATGAAAGATACTTGAAGAGGAAGGAACAGTCCGGAACAGTCCCGGCAGTCCCTTGTACTGATGAGGAACTTCATGCTATTCTTGATACATTGTTTGCTGACGGAGTAATCAAGCCCGTGCAGCGAGAAAAGCCCCCCACCAGGGAAGACAAGAAGAATCCACGCTACTGCCGTTATCACCAAATAGTGGGACATCCTACCCCCGCCTGTCAAACCTTGCGAAGGATCCTTCATGCAAAGATTGATGAAGGTACTCTAGAGCTCCCGTCAAAGAAGCAAGCTATTGATGATGATCCGTTGCCAAAACGGCATGGAAAAGGGACATGTTCTGTTATCACTGGCGTGGGAGATGATGCCGTGCATCACGATAATGGGTCTTGGACATTGAGCAAATATTTGGGCCCCATTGACCAAGCTCCTTGGCAACAATATTTCAGGGCATGTGGCTATGACAATCCATGGTTCTCTCATGATGAATGCAGCCCAACTGTGGAGGGCCGAAGGAGAACTAATGATGGTCAGGCTTTTATGGATCAGGTCTATCATGTTACCGAAGTAGAAGAGGACGTTGGGGAAGCTGATGTGATGCAATGTACTAAGCCTACTGCTGCACAAGTTCTTCAGCAAAACCCCAAGTTCAAATCACTCTTTGATCAGCTGGAGTATGGGCCCCAAGCTAGGCAAGCTGCTGCTGAGGCTCTGATGAACGTGTCCGAGACATTTGGCCCTCAATGTTTTGCTGCTGGGACTGAGACACAAAAGGGCAGGAGCTTACTGGAAGGAGACAATGCCATTGTGTTTACCGATAAAGATATGGAGGTTTCTTATCCAGATCACCGGAGGCCACTCTATTTGGAAGCACAAGTCAATGGTGTATTCGTAAGAAGAGCCTTGGTAGACACGGGATCTTCCTTGAACATTATATCTCTTCAAGTGCTCAATGCCGCTGGAATTTCCCTGACTAAAATTGTGAAGGCAAATATGGCAATTACTGGATTTGCAAATGGAAGTGAGCAAGCTGTAGGATACATACTACTAAACCTCAAGGTTGGACCAATTCAGTCCCTTACCAAATTCTATGTTGTTGATGCCGACACTAGTTACCATGCGCTGCTGGGACGCCCTTGGTTGAACAAGCATAAGCTCGTGCCTTCCACCTACCACCAGTGTGTTAAGGGGAGGATTGGACTTAAGCCTGTCAGGTTGCCAGGAAATCAAGTACCGTTCCACCAGTCAGAAAGTTATCACGCCGAGGCACAATTCTATGATGAATTCACTGACGGAGAAGGAAGCAATCCATCCAGGGCCACAGGCACTCCTTTACCCTCATGGCTTGATATTCAGGATCTCAGCAACGATGAGCTCGCAATGATGGTGAGGCAACAAAGTGTCTATGCTCAAGCACAGCAGCCTCAATGCTCTCGAGTGGTGCTGCCGGGTGGCCGCACAATATATCGCTTATGACGGGATGCGGGGCCTAACCGGTCATTATGGGAGGGCCCCAAATCAGCAGGTGCCATGGAGTGTGATCTAGTTCAAGAGGCAGAAGGGGCTTCCGTGGTACCTGAAAGATTTCCCCTTCAAAAAGCAATGCCAGCACCAAAGTATATGCAGGACGGAAGTGCTGCTGTGACAGAAGAAATGGAAGAAGTCAACCTGAGTGATGATCCCACTGTTCAAAAAATATCTCCATCTCTACCTATCTGTCACCTGAAGAAAGAGGCTGCCTCATCTCTTTATTAAGAGAATATAAGGATGTCTTTGCTTGGAGTTATGAGGAGATGCCGGGATTAGACCCGAATCTGGTGTGTCACACTTTGAATGTGCAATTAGGAGCGAAACCAGTAGTGCAATCAAGAAGAAATTACCATCCCGATGATGAGCAACAAATCAAGCAAGAAGTTGAGAAACTCTTAGCCTCTAGTTTCATCAGGCCAATTAAGCACCCTACTTGGTTGGCAAATATTGTTCCAGTGAAGAAAAAGAATGGTCAGATACGAGTTTGTGTTGACTTCAGGGATTTGAATAAAGCATGTCCAAAAGATGAATTCCCGTTGCCAAACATGGATGTCCTCATAGATTCAACCTCAGGCCATAGGATGCTATCATTCATGGATGGTTTTAGCGGCTATAACCAAATTAAAATGGCCACCAGAGATGCTGAAAAGACGGCTTTTCGTACACCATATGGAAATTTTTACTATACTGTCATGCCATTTGGCTTGAAGAACGCTGGTGCTACCTATCAAAGGGCAATGACGGCAGTGTTCCATGACATGATGGGAAAAGAAGTGGAGGATTACGTCGATGATCTGGTGGTGAAATCTAAGACTAGGAGTGAGCATTGGGGTACCTTGAGAAAGGTGCTACAAAGATGCAGGGAATATAAGCTGAAGATGAATCCTAAAAAATGTGGATTTGGGGTGTCTTCGGTGAAATTTCTCGGTTTTGTGGTGCATAGTAGAGGCATTGATGTTGATCCCAGCAAGATCCGGGCCATTGCATCTCATTCACCACCCTCAAGTCAGAAGGAATTGAAGAGTTTCTTGGGAAGATTGTCTTACATAAGACGCTTCATACCTGGTTTAGCTGCTGTAATCCAAGCGTTCACACCTCTGTTGAAAAAGGGGAACAAATTTATGTGGGACGCTGAATGCAAGGAGGCTTACTTGAAGGTTCAGCAGCTTATCACCAAGCTCCCAACCATGAGAGCGCCAATTCCAGGCGTCCCCTTAAAATTGTATTTGGCCTCCACCAATGCAGCAGTGGGGGCATTATTAGCACAAGACAGTGACGCCGGGGAAGAATTTCCTATTTACAATGTGAGCAAGCTTTTGAGAGGAGCTGAAACACGCTACCCTAAAGCAGAAAGACTTTGTTTAGCACTTGTCTATGCAGCACAAAGGTTACGTCACTATTTTTTGGCCCACAAGCTTCAGCTAATGGTGAAGACTGATTTGGTCAGATATTTGCTGACGAAACCAGTGCTATCAGGGAGGTTAGCAAGATGGCTACTCCAGTTGTCTGAGTTCGACATTGTATGTACGACACCGAGGGCTATTAAGGGGCAGGCCGTGATCGACATGATCACCCTCTTCCCAGAAGAAGAAGGATTTGATGTTTCTCAGGACATACTTGGAGAGTTGCCTGGGATGACAGCAGTAGTTGAAGAAGAGGAGCCTTGGACCCTTCACTTCGACGGGTCAGCCACGGCTAACGAATGAGGAGCTGGAGTTGTACTCGTGGACCCTAAGGGGCATGCTAAACCTCTTTCATTCAAGCTAAACTTCTCCTGCACTAATAATGTGGCAGAATATGAAGCTTTTATTGCTGGGCTTGCAACTGCACATGAATTGAAGGTCAAGAAAATCAGAGTGATCGGGGATTCAAACCTAGTCATCAGCCAATTAAAGGGAGATTTTGTGGTGAAAGAAGTAACCTTGGCACCCTATAGAACTTTGGCAGAAAAGTTAATCAAGAAGTTTGAGCAGATAACTCTGGAGCACATTCCCGGCAGCACTAACAGATATGCAGACGCTTTGGCTACCCTTGGTTCCAAGCTTTCGTTCACAAGGGAGCAACCCAACATCACTGTAATCCAAAATAACAAGCCATGTGTAGAAGCTATGATTTTCTCAAGCCCGTCAAGTGAGAAAGACTGGCGGGAATGTGTCAAGAACGAGATGGCTCAGTTGGACAAAGAAGACAGACTCAGAACGCTAGGGGATTATAGTCTGATATTTGGGGAATTATACAAGCGTCTTCCTGGAGGAGTTTTACCCCGCTGTGTAGATGAAGAAGAAGCTCGAAGGAGATTGCGAGAAGTACATGAGGCCACTTGTGGGGTTGAGCAGGTGGTCAGCTTATACCGGAGACTGCAACGTAGGGGTTATTATTGGCCAAACATGAAGAAACAAGCAGTAGAGACGCAACTCTCATGTTCTAAGTGCTCCTCAACTTTGTCAGAGTAGGAGGGATTCACAGCAGCAATTACTGAAGACTGGAGGTCACCATACTTGGAATACCTCATAAGTGAAACACTGTGATGCGCTCAAAGCAAGCGCGCAATTTAACCCTGAAATATCGTTAGTAGTATAAGCAAATAGGGATCGTTCTATCCGGGGATTGAGGGTACACTTGTAATTGTGAAACAAATAAAGAAAAGTATTATTTACAAAAATAAAATAAAGAATATAAATATATACAATTGTATAAACAAATAAAGAATTAAAATAATAAAGTATTATTTACAAAAATAAAATAAAGAATAGAAATATATACAAGTAACAAAATAAAAAGGGAGGGGGGTTTAAGAATTATAGAATTGAAAATTAAGATAAATAAAATAAAGAAAATGTAAAAACATATATACAAGGGTGGATCGCAAGGAACAAAGATCAAAACCACATCCATATGTAAGAAATCCAATTACAATTCCTATAGTTGATTTTAAATGTCATGAGAGAGGAGTTGATCATGTGAAACATTCGAAAGCAAATGATTTCCCATATTTTACTTTTCAATGCTAATTAACCTAAGCGAAAGCACCTAGATTAATTCTATCAAACATGCAATCAAGCCCTAGAAAGCTAGTCAATCATGACATGTTCAACGCATTAGACATAGAGAAAGGCTATCAACTCAAGTGTACAACTTAGTATGGAAAAGTCCACCTAATTGCAATCCTCTTTAATTAAATTCGGTCTTTGCACAAAACCTTTACTACTTTGATTCAAGTTTACACAAAACGAAAAGTCGATTTCATGTTCTTAAACCTAGCACCAATTATATCAAAACCCTAAGTGTTTGCAACCACATAAGATTAAAATACAAAAGTTTTCTATCATGCAAATTTAATTAAACAAACCCACATAAGCAACATACAAATCAACATATAGAAATCACAACTTTATCTCAAAACATATAAACGGGCTTTAAACTTTGCCCTTAAACATTATTTGTTAACTAGAATTCATAGTTTTACAAAATCAAACAAAGAAAACAAGAGAAAGGATATAATACACCTTGAAAGATGAATGATAAAGCCTTGAGACGAAGAACTTGAAGATCCTTGAAAGCAAGCAATCTTCTAGGGACGACACAAGGGTGGATGGCGGTTGGGAAATTGATGTATTGCATGGCTTCTCTTTCTCTTGGCTTGAAAATAAAGAACAAGAAAACTAGAGAATGGAAAAGAAATATGGAGAGGAAATGGAGAGACAAGGAGATGGAATGGATGAAGGAATGTATTTTGAGAGTGAGAGGAGAAGTGTATTTATAGCCCAAAAAATGATGAATGGAGGGTGGAGATGAACATAAATGAAGGGCTAGATATGTTAGACAAATCTGTAAAAAATATATTCCCACTTGTTTATCACTTGTTCAACTTGAATTGATTTTCCTCCTCAAGATTTTCCACTTGGTTGAAACTTTGATTCTCCTCCTCAAGATTTTCCACTTGGTTGCAACTTTGATTCTCCTCCTCAAGATTTTCCACTTGGTTGCAACTTTGATTCTCCTCCTCAAGATTTTCCACTTGGTTGCAACTTTGATTTTCCTCCTCAAGATTTTCCACTTGCTTGGAGGTCCTAAAAATAGAAACTAATAAGAAAAATAGAAACTTTCCTAAAATGAAAAATGGCAACTTACTAAAAATGATAAATAGAAACTACAAAAATATAAACTTTCTACAAATAGAAACTTTCCCAATCAAAGAATGGAAACTTTCCTAAACAGGATTTTAATAAGGAAATAACGTAAGAAATGTAGGGAAATGCAGTTAAAACGTCGCATTAAAATGCTCCTATCAAATTCCCCCACACTTAGCTTTTGCTAGTCCCTTAGCAAAATCACAGTAAGACACACACTAAGACTCAACGAAAATTAAAGACTCTACAAAAACAATGACTCTATTGCCCTTCAACTTTTTGTCTCAGAAATCTCCTACTTTCACAACATCAAGATTAGCACTCAACCAAGATTCAATGTTAGGCATTCGAGAGTTAATTGAAACACATAATTTACACATACACAAGTAGGACTTGGTTGTGACAATGGTGATGGTTTCTGTTAAGCATGCTTCGAACAAGTATGATTCATATCCTCACAAGTTATATCCACTCTTTCTTCTCTCAGAATTCAAGACAATGCTTAAAAGCTTATAATCACTCAATTATATGTGAGAGAAAATATTTTGAGGCAATCAAATAGCTCACATATATAAGAAACGAAAAGCACTTTGTGAATATAATTTTTTTGAAAAGATCTCATGAAGGATATCAACTACTTGCACGGATGGACCCAAGCCATAGGTTCAACTCTTGTAACTCATCTCCACATCAAGGGCTGTCCCATCTTAAGGATCAAGAAAGTCTTCTTAAAGGTTGTAATGGGGCCAAGGCTCACGGTTTTAAGAAATGAAGGGTAAGGATTTATCAAAGTGTCCTAAAAACCTAGCAGAGCACATGTACATGTAGAGACCTCAAGAAATCCACCAAGGCATTGCAAAAACGTCACTTTCCCTAGAGGTAACATAAAAGGGCCTAATGTTTTCATGTTGGGCCAAATCTTCATTGTAAACTTCCCTAGAACTATAGTGGAATGGACAAAGGCCAAATTTTTCTGTAGTGGGCCTTCAGTTCAAAGTAAACTCCAAAATCACTAAGTACGGGGGACTTAAATCCATAAACATTTTTCTTTCTTTTCTTTTCTAGCCGTACACAAATTTTTTTTTCTTTTCATTTCATTTTTCACGGCTTTCACATATTTTTTTCTTTATGGACAAGTCTACCCCCACACTTGAACTTTCACCTCTTCTCAATTTTCATCCTTAGCACCAAACCCACGTAGTATGTCTCAAAAGATAGCTCCACTGAGTTCTTAGAACAAAGGGTAGAGTTGTAACTATACTAAGCTTCATGGTTAAGGGTTTTAAGGGTGATGAATGAAAAGGCTTAATGTAGGCTCAAAGGGGCTTATCTAGGGGGGTCCCACGACGGGCACAAATAGGGACACAAGTTTATATGGCAATGGTGGTAATTCCTAGGGTGCCTCTATCCTTTCCAGAATCAGGGCCATGTATTGATATAACGTTTCAACAAGCACAAGAGTGAATTCTAGCATTCTCTAGTCCATTAAACTTAATCTATGGCAAGCAATCAATCAAGATGAAAGAATAATGAGATCATCAAAACATCGCCAAGAAATTAAGAATATGTTTTTCATTTATCACTCCAAGAAAAAGGGACATGGCTCAAATATCTCACATGGGCTTTTATGAATCAAAACTCATCCTAACATGCTCATATTCTGTACCAAGGTTACGAAATCCATATCCACTACACATGCATGCATTTTTCATATATCTCAATTAACCAAAGAATACCATTTTAAAAATCATCTCAATTTTGTGATCCTCTTTTAATCATGATTTCAGAGATATAGAATCATCCTAGACAGTTAAAAGGGCATTCTAAGACTCAAAAACAAAAACAAAAGTAACCAAATTTTTTTTAAATTTTTGACATTTTTCGATTTTTGTTGTATTTTTTCAATATATATGACTCAAGATAAAAGTGTAAATCCCTTCCCCCACACTTAAATATTGCATTGTCCTCAATGTAATCAATTATTAGCATGCAATGAGACACTTAAGCATATAGGGATGAAATTTACGAAAATGACTACTAAAACAAAGGAAAATTGGAGAAGTAAAAGGGAAAGAGAAAGCAAATATGCGTTGACGACTCCTCCACAGCTACGTTGGAATTGAGTTGCCTCCCAAGCAGCGCTTAATGTTTATAGTCTTTCAGCCTAGACTTGTTTCCTCTTGTCCTCAGTTGGTGGAACCTTCAAAGCCTCCCTTTGGGTTTGGAATTGTATTGCTTGGAAGCTTACCACTCTCATGAAACTTGGTCATGAAGTCCACCACTTGTCCCATTTGCTTCTTGAGCTCTGCAATGTCCTTGGTATGGTTCTGTTGTCCTTGAAGCAAAGTCCTACGGAGATGCAGACATGGCTTAGTATAGTGTATAAATTTTTTTTAATTATATATATATATATATATATTTTAATATTTTTTTTTTATATAGGACTCAAAAATAAAAGACAAAAATATATATAGGACTCAAAATGAAAGACAAAAATATAAATCCCTTCCCCCACACTTAAATATTGCATTATCCTCAATGTAATCAATTAAAAGCATGCAATGAAATAAGTAAGCATAGATAGAAGACATTTACGAAAACAAATCCTAAAATAAAAACAATAGAGAAAAAAATTGAAAAATAAAAAGAAATAGGGAAAGAGAAAGCAAATCTGATTATATTCTGAATTGGGTTGCCTCCCAAGTAGCGCTTGTATTTTACGTCTTGCAGCCAGACAGTACCTACATTAAATAAAGTTAGTAACTATAATTAACAAAGAAATACAAAATAAAAACAAGTATAACTATTAATTACAAACTACAAGTATAATTAACAAGTATATTGTACATAAGACACAAGTTAAGTACTCAAGTGAGTATAAAACGTGAAAAGTATTTTTACAAGTTTAAAGTGTGAAACAACAAAATAATTTACACGTATAGAGTATTCACAAGTATTTCTTTTATTATAAACATTATTGATATTGAATCAAATTCCAAGCGGTAAATCAAGTGGACGTGCGGCCCAAGTATAGTCGCCTAGACACAAACTCCCTTTCAAATCGTTTGGGCAACCTTACTGAAATGGCCAGGTGGGGGAGGACGAACACGAGAGGAAAAATCCATTTTGGCATGAGCTACTCCCACATAGTGGTTTAGGCCCATTTGCAAGCACTTCTGGATTCAAAAACCCGTCATGAACGTTGTCTCCTTCCTAGACACCATTTCACATAGGCTTTCTTACTAAGATGAGAAAGGTTATAAGTGTGAAGACAGTTCAACAAGTGTTAATAAAGGCCGCCCTCAACCTTAAGGGACCTGAGCTAGGTACCAATAAGGGGTTTAGGCCAATATTAATAAAAGAGACTTCACATATTCCTCTTAATTTACAACCTACAATTAAAATTCGTGTTCAATAATATAAATAACATCCTAGTTAATTTAAAAATAAGTTTCAAACAATTTTTATACAACAAATATATACAATAAATGACACAATTTAGCAAGTGATTTTTCAATCCCCGGCAACGGCGCCAAAAATTGATGCGCTCAAAGCAAGTGCGCAATTTAACCCTGAAATATCGTTAGTAGTATAAGCAAATAGGGATCGTTCTATCCGGGGATTGAGGGTACACTTGTAATTGTGAAACAAATAAAGAAAAGTATTATTTACAAAAATAAAATAAAGAATATAAATATATACAATTGTATAAACAAATAAAGAATTAAAATAATAAAGTATTATTTACAAAAATAAAATAAAGAATAGAAATATATACAAGTAACAAAATAAAAAGGGAGGGGGTTTAAGAATTATAGAATTGAAAATTAAGATAAATAAAATAAAGAAAATGTAAAAACATATATACAAGGGTGGATCGCAAGGAACAAAGATCAAAACCACATCCATATGTAAGAAATCCAATTACAATTCCTATAGTTGATTTTAAATGTCATGAGAGAGGAGTTGATCATGTGAAACATTCGAAAGCAAATGATTTCCCATATTTTACTTTTCAATGCTAATTAACCTAAGCGAAAGCACCTAGATTAATTCTATCAAACATGCAATCAAGCCCTAGAAAGCTAGTCAATCATGACATGTTCAACGCATTAGACATAGAGAAAGGCTATCAACTCAAGTGTACAACTTAGTATGGAAAAGTCCACCTAATTGCAATCCTCTTTAATTAAATTCGGTCTTTGCACAAAACCTTTACTACTTTGATTCAAGTTTACACAAAACGAAAAGTCGATTTCATGTTCTTAAACCTAGCACCAATTATATCAAAACCCTAAGTGTTTGCAACCACATAAGATTAAAATACAAAAGTTTTCTATCATGCAAATTTAATTAAACAAACCCACATAAGCAACATACAAATCAACATATAGAAATCACAACTTTATCTCAAAACATATAAACGGGCTTTAAACTTTGCCCTTAAACATTATTTGTTAACTAGAATTCATAGTTTTACAAAATCAAACAAAGAAAACAAGAGAAAGGATATAATACACCTTGAAAGATGAATGATAAAGCCTTGAGACGAAGAACTTGAAGATCCTTGAAAGCAAGCAATCTTCTAGGGACGACACAAGGGTGGATGGCGGTTGGGAAATTGATGTATTGCATGGCTTCTCTTTCTCTTGGCTTGAAAATAAAGAACAAGAAAACTAGAGAATGGAAAAGAAATATGGAGAGGAAATGGAGAGACAAGGAGATGGAATGGATGAAGGAATGTATTTTGAGAGTGAGAGGAGAAGTGTATTTATAGCCCAAAAAATGATGAATGGAGGGTGGAGATGAACATAAATGAAGGGCTAGATATGTTAGACAAATCTGTAAAAAATATATTCCCACTTGTTTATCACTTGTTCAACTTGAATTGATTTTCCTCCTCAAGATTTTCCACTTGGTTGAAACTTTGATTCTCCTCCTCAAGATTTTCCACTTGGTTGCAACTTTGATTCTCCTCCTCAAGATTTTCCACTTGGTTGCAACTTTGATTTTCCTCCTCAAGATTTTCCACTTGCTTGGAGGTCCTAAAAATAGAAACTAATAAGAAAAATAGAAACTTTCCTAAAATGAAAAATGGCAACTTACTAAAAATGATAAATAGAAACTACAAAAATATAAACTTTCTACAAATAGAAACTTTCCCAATCAAAGAATGGAAACTTTCCTAAACAGGATTTTAATAAGGAAATAACGTAAGAAATGTAGGGAAATGCAGTTAAAACGTCGCATTAAAATGCTCCTATCAAATTCCCCCACACTTAGCTTTTGCTAGTCCCTTAGCAAAATCACACTAAGACACACACTAAGACTCAACGAAAATTAAAGACTCTACAAAAACAATGACTCTATTGCCCTTCAACTTTTTGTCTCAGAAATCTCCTACTTTCACAACATCAAGATTAGCACTCAACCAAGATTCAATGTTAGGCATTCGAGAGTTAATTGAAACACATAATTTACACATACACAAGTAGGACTTGGTTGTGACAATGGTGATGGTTTCTGTTAAGCATGCTTCGAACAAGTATGATTCATATCCTCACAAGTTATATCCACTCTTTCTTCTCTCAGAATTCAAGACAATGCTTAAAAGCTTATAATCACTCAATTATATGTGAGAGAAAATATTTTGAGGCAATCAAATAGCTCACATATATAAGAAACGAAAAGCACTTTGTGAATATAATTTTTTTGAAAAGATCTCATGAAGGATATCAACTACTTGCACGGATGGACCCAAGCCATAGGTTCAACTCTTGTAACTCATCTCCACATCAAGGGCTGTCCCATCTTAAGGATCAAGAAAGTCTTCTTAAAGGTTGTAATGGGGCCAAGGCTCACGGTTTTAAGAAATGAAGGGTAAGGATTTATCAAAGTGTCCTAAAAACCTAGCAGAGCACATGTACATGTAGAGACCTCAAGAAATCCACCAAGGCATTGCAAAAACGTCACTTTCCCTAGAGGTAACATAAAAGGGCCTAATGTTTTCATGTTGGGCCAAATCTTCATTGTAAACTTCCCTAGAACTATAGTGGAATGGACAAAGGCCAAATTTTTCTGTAGTGGGCCTTCAGTTCAAAGTAAACTCCAAAATCACTAAGTACGGGGGACTTAAATCCATAAACATTTTTCTTTCTTTTCTTTTCTAGCCGTACACAAATTTTTTTTTTCTTTTCATTTCATTTTTCACGGCTTTCACATATTTTTTTCTTTATGGACAAGTCTACCCCCACACTTGAACTTTCACCTCTTCTCAATTTTCATCCTTAGCACCAAACCCACGTAGTATGTCTCAAAAGATAGCTCCACTGAGTTCTTAGAACAAAGGGTAGAGTTGTAACTATACTAAGCTTCATGGTTAAGGGTTTTAAGGGTGATGAATGAAAAGGCTTAATGTAGGCTCAAAGGGGCTTATCTAGGGGGGTCCCACGACGGGCACAAATAGGGACACAAGTTTATATGGCAATGGTGGTAATTCCTAGGGTGCCTCTATCCTTTCCAGAATCAGGGCCATGTATTGATATAACGTTTCAACAAGCACAAGAGTGAATTCTAGCATTCTCTAGTCCATTAAACTTAATCTATGGCAAGCAATCAATCAAGATGAAAGAATAATGAGATCATCAAAACATCGCCAAGAAATTAAGAATATGTTTTTCATTTATCACTCCAAGAAAAAGGGACATGGCTCAAATATCTCACATGGGCTTTTATGAATCAAAACTCATCCTAACATGCTCATATTCTGTACCAAGGTTACGAAATCCATATCCACTACACATGCATGCATTTTTCATATATCTCAATTAACCAAAGAATACCATTTTAAAAATCATCTCAATTTTGTGATCCTCTTTTAATCATGATTTCAGAGATATAGAATCATCCTAGACAGTTAAAAGGGCATTCTAAGACTCAAAAACAAAAACAAAAGTAACCAAATTTTTTTTAAATTTTTGACATTTTTCGATTTTTGTTGTATTTTTTCAATATATATGACTCAAGATAAAAGTGTAAATCCCTTCCCCCACACTTAAATATTGCATTGTCCTCAATGTAATCAATTATTAGCATGCAATGAGACACTTAAGCATATAGGGATGAAATTTACGAAAATGACTACTAAAACAAAGGAAAATTGGAGAAGTAAAAGGGAAAGAGAAAGCAAATATGCGTTGACGACTCCTCCACAGCTACGTTGGAATTGGGTTGCCTCCCAAGCAGCGCTTAATGTTTATAGTCTTTCAGCCTAGACTTGTTTCCTCTTGTCCTCAGTTGGTGGAACCTTCAAAGCCTCCCTTTGGGTTTGGAATTGTATTGCTTGGAAGCTTACCACTCTCATGAAACTTGGTCATGAAGTCCACCACTTGTCCCATTTGCTTCTTGAGCTCTGCAATGTCCTTGGTATGGTTCTGTTGTCCTTGAAGCAAAGTCCTACGGAGATGCAGACATGGCTTAGTATAGTGTATAAATTTTTTTTAATTATATATATATATATATATATATTTTTTAATATTTTTTTTTTATATAGGACTCAAAAATAAAAGACAAAAATATATATAGGACTCAAAATGAAAGACAAAAATATAAATCCCTTCCCCCACACTTAAATATTGCATTATCCTCAATGTAATCAATTAAAAGCATGCAATGAAATAAGTAAGCATAGATAGAAGACATTTACGAAAACAAATCCTAAAATAAAAACAATAGAGAAAAAATTGAAAAATAAAAAGAAATAGGGAAAGAGAAAGCAAATCTGATTATATTCTGAATTGGGTTGCCTCCCAAGTAGCGCTTGTATTTTACGTCTTGCAGCCAGACAGTACCTACATTAAATAAAGTTAGTAACTATAATTAACAAAGAAATACAAAATAAAACAAGTATAACTATTAATTACAAACTACAAGTATAATTAACAAGTATATTGTACATAAGACACAAGTTAAGTACTCAAGTGAGTATAAAACGTGAAAAGTATTTTTACAAGTTTAAAGTGTGAAACAACAAAATAATTTACACGTATAGAGTATTCACAAGTATTTCTTTTATTATAAACATTATTGATATTGAATCAAATTCCAAGCGGTAAATCAAGTGGACGTGCGGCCCAAGTATAGTCGCCTAGACACAAACTCCCTTTCAAATCGTTTGGGCAACCTTACTGAAATGGCCAGGTGGGGAGGACGAACACGAGAGGAAAAATCCATTTTGGCATGAGCTACTCCCACATAGTGGTTTAGGCCCATTTGCAAGCACTTCTGGATTCAAAAACCCGTCATGAACGTTGTCCCCTTCCTAGACACCATTTCACATAGGCTTTCTTACTAAGATGAGAAAGGTTATAAGTGTGAAGACAGTTCAACAAGTGTTAATAAAGGCCGCCCTCAACCTTAAGGGACCTGAGCTAGGTACCAATAAGGGGTTTAGGCCAATATTAATAAAAGAGACTTCACATATTCCTCTTAATTTACAACCTACAATTAAAATTCGTGTTCAATAATATAAATAACATCCTAGTTAATTTAAAAATAAGTTTCAAACAATTTTTATACAACAAATATATACAATAAATGACACAATTTAGCAAGTGATTTTTCAATCCCCGGCAACGGCGCCAAAAATTGATGCGCTCAAAGCAAGTGCGCAATTTAACCCTGAAATATCGTTAGTAGTATAAGCAAATAGGGATCGTTCTATCCGGGGATTGAGGGTACACTTGTAATTGTGAAACAAATAAAGAAAAGTATTATTTACAAAAATAAAATAAAGAATATAAATATATACAATTGTATAAACAAATAAAGAATTAAAATAATAAAGTATTATTTACAAAATAAAATAAAGAATAGAAATATATACAAGTAACAAAATAAAAAGGGAGGGGGTTTAAGAATTATAGAATTGAAAATTAAGATAAATAAAATAAAGAAAATGTAAAAACATATATACAAGGGTGGATCGCAAGGAACAAAGATCAAAACCACATCCATATGTAAGAAATCCAATTACAATTCCTATAGTTGATTTTAAATGTCATGAGAGAGGAGTTGATCATGTGAAACATTCGAAAGCAAATGATTTCCCATATTTTACTTTTCAATGCTAATTAACCTAAGCGAAAGCACCTAGATTAATTCTATCAAACATGCAATCAAGCCCTAGAAAGCTAGTCAATCATGACATGTTCAACGCATTAGACATAGAGAAAGGCTATCAACTCAAGTGTACAACTTAGTATGGAAAAGTCCACCTAATTGCAATCCTCTTTAATTAAATTCGGTCTTTGCACAAAACCTTTACTACTTTGATTCAAGTTTACACAAAACGAAAAGTCGATTTCATGTTCTTAAACCTAGCACCAATTATATCAAAACCCTAAGTGTTTGCAACCACATAAGATTAAAATACAAAAGTTTTCTATCATGCAAATTTAATTAAACAAACCCACATAAGCAACATACAAATCAACATATAGAAATCACAACTTTATCTCAAAACATATAAACGGGCTTTAAACTTTGCCCTTAAACATTATTTGTTAACTAGAATTCATAGTTTTACAAAATCAAACAAAGAAAACAAGAGAAAGGATATAATACACCTTGAAAGATGAATGATAAAGCCTTGAGACGAAGAACTTGAAGATCCTTGAAAGCAAGCAATCTTCTAGGGACGACACAAGGGTGGATGGCGGTTGGGAAATTGATGTATTGCATGGCTTCTCTTTCTCTTGGCTTGAAAATAAAGAACAAGAAAACTAGAGAATGGAAAAGAAATATGGAGAGGAAATGGAGAGACAAGGAGATGGAATGGATGAAGGAATGTATTTTGAGAGTGAGAGGAGAAGTGTATTTATAGCCCAAAAAATGATGAATGGAGGGTGGAGATGAACATAAATGAAGGGCTAGATATGTTAGACAAATTTGTAAAAAATATATTCCCACTTGTTTATCACTTGTTCAACTTGAATTGATTTTCCTCCTCAAGATTTTCCACTTGGTTGAAACTTTGATTTTCCTCCTCAAGATTTTCCACTTGCTTGCAACTTTGATTTTCCTCCTCAAGATTTTCCACTTGGTTGCAACTTTGATTCTCCTCCTCAAGATTTTCCACTTGGTTGCAATTTTGATTCTCCTCCTCAAGATTTTCCACTTGGTTGCAACTTTGATTCTCCTCCTCAAGATTTTCCACTTGGTTGCAACTTTGATTTTCCTCCTCAAGATTTTCCACTTGCTTGGAGGTCCTAAAAATAGAAACTAATAAGAAAAATAGAAACTTTCCTAAAATGAAAAATGGCAACTTACTAAAAATGATAAATAGAAACTACAAAAATATAAACTTTCTACAAATAGAAACTTTCCCAATCAAAGAATGGAAACTTTCCTAAACAGGATTTTAATAAGGAAATAACGTAAGAAATGTAGGGAAATGCAGTTAAAACGTCGCATTAAAATGCTCCTATCACACTGCCGGAAGACCGTAAGCACGCATACAAGGTCAAGAAGACGGTGAAAAGGTATTTTGTGGATGGGAGCACGCTGTATAGAAAAGGATTCAATGGTGAGCCATTAAGATGCCTGGGAGCTACTGAATATCAACAAGTTCTACAAGAAGTGCATGCTGGGGAATGTGGAGAGCATCAAGGAAGAAAGAAGCTTTACCGGCAGCTATTAGACTTGGGATACTACTGGCCCAACATGCGTGAAGATGCCTATAACACAGTCAAGAAGTGTCACACATGCCAAGCACATGGAAACTTGAGTCACAAGCCATCAACATTGTTACAAGACATGAAAACACCTTGGCCATTTCACACTTGGTGGTTAGACTTGGTAGGAACCATTCACCCACCTTCTGGGGGGTTTATATGGATCCTCACAGCAACTGAGTCTTTCACCAAGTGGGTAGAGGCAGTTCCACTTCGTAAGGCCACGGGAGCTGCAATTTCAAACTTCATAAGGGAGAACATTGTTTGCAGATTTGGTATTCCTTACAAAATTGTGTCTGACAATGGAACACCCTTCGTCAATCAAGAAGTAAGCAAGGCACTCAAGGGATATGGAATCAAGCACAGAAGATCAACACCTTATTATCCTCAAGGAAACGGCCAAGCTGAAGCAACAAACAAGACGCTCGTCAGGATCTTAAGTAAAATGGTACATGAATACAAGGGAGGATGGAGCACTCATCTACCGGATGCTTTATGGGCTTATCGTACTTCACCTAGGAGTGCTATTGGGTTTTCCCCATATTCTCTAGTCTATGGATCCGAGGCAGTCTTACCAGTGGAGCTTATGATCCCGATGGCTAGAGTGTTAGCTGTTAATGATCTGGAGTGGGATGATGAGTCCTGTACTAAGTGGAGAACAATGGACCTTGAAGCTGTAGATGAAAGGCGAAGACAAGCGGAAGCAAGGGCAGAAGCGTATCGACAAAGGGTGACTAAAGCTTACAATAGAACAGTCAAGGAGAGAAGCTTCAAAGAAAGAGACTTAGTTCTTAGAACCGTTGACTGGGTAAGAAGACAGATGCCTGGCCCTTCTAAATTTGCAGCTCAGTGGGAAGGACCATTTGTCATTAAGGAGACTCACAACAGCGGTTATTATCGCCTCATTCATGCCAACAGCGGTAGGCTGACTGATCCTATCAATGGCAAGTGGCTCAAGCCTTACTACTGCTAGACCTTAATACACGAAGGTCTCTATCTTATAGTCTAGTTTCCTTTCAAAAAAAAATATATGCCTCTATCAACCTCTGTAATCACTTGCAAGGCACATCTTCTGTTTTGGTAGAAGCTTTTGTAAGGCACGTCACCATGGCGATGATGCCTGAATTTGTATTAAGAAGCTTGCAATGAGAAATGAAGGGATGTTTCCAAATATATTGCCTTACCTTGTTTGCCAAAACTAAGATACTCTAATTGAAGGCTTCGCGAATCTATACAAGGGGGCTAGCATGAGCCTAAAAGAAAAGAAAAGGAAGGAGGGGTCAACGCTAGCCTGGAATCCCAGCAGTAAAGCGATTCCGGCAGTAAACGAAGTGCTATTCATTTAGCTCCAACCTTCTAAAAAAAAAGGGGTAACAAGCGAAGAACATGCAAACCAAGACGATAAATAAAGATAAGCATTCATACATGCTGCAAAAGTTTAGTCCTACTAAGTGAGCTTCATACTCGAACGCTCAACTAAAAGCAAAAGTTGCGTTCATATTTCACAAACAGCATAAACCCAGATCCTAATACAAATAATAAGAGAAGCAACTGCCATCCTTCCAAGAAGATTCTAGTACGCACTCCATGGCAGGAACAGAAATGTCACGCAGACTGGAACTCAGATCATCTTGAGCCTTACGCAACTCTCCCTCAAGACGTGCAAGCTCCCTCTTGGTTTGCGAAACCATCTCCTGCAGGCCTTGAACTTTAACATACTGGTTCTCTGATCCTTCAGACCTCATCATATAACCAAAGAAATGCTTTGCACCTTGTTTTAAGAAATCCAACAGGAAGCCAAGGTTAAGACCTGCCCCCATGAAATCACGACAGGTGTCTCTCCAAATAAGGAATACTTCTCCATCTTTTATCTGGCAAACTTCCATGCTGAACAACATCATGCCAAGTTCCTTAATCAACTCACACTTCTTCCTTGAAGTATAATCTCGATCAATCAAACTAAAGATATCTCCACCGCTATATCTCTCAGCAAATCTAGTCAAGGGACCCACCAACTCTGAAGGAATTTTCATACCAGCAAAAACAGCCATGTCTCCGCTCAACACTGGTGTAACATCAGCCATGCTTAAAGCAGACTCCTCTTTAGAAGCAAATCGAACCATGAAGTTGTCCATATGGGTCGCCCACTCACTAGTTGACCCTTTGGCAAGCAGGCTGGGGCCAAGGCTTTGAGTGTGAATGGCAGTCACCTTATCAATCCCTGGAATGTGCTTATCAGACTCAACTAAGGCGTGTACCGCCGTGTTATGACCAACCCCGTCAGTACTCTTATCAACTTCTGAAGGATGCCCCTGCTCCTAAAAAAAAAAAAAGAGAGAGAGGAAGGAAATCATAAGAAAAGGAAAATATCTGATTCTGCAAAATATTACATGCCTTCCACATTTCACATTATCAAAGGGGCAAAACTCATGTAATTAACAAAGGCAGTATTGTCACGAACTACAGCAGCTGGAAAAGCATAAATACTTCAAAAAAAAAAACCTGTCCTTAAAATACTCAAGCACACTTCGCAAGCGAGATAAAAAAAACACAGACGCATGAGTAACGCAACATACCACAAGTGATCTCCCGACCTATTACTCCAAGAAAATAATCAGAACCACAACAAACGGTGCATCTCATTCCAATTTTGCTCTCTTTCTTTTCTATTTTACTACATATGCATTGTTTTACTTGAAAACTTACTCATCCTACTTGCAAATTTATGACTCTTCATACCACACTTTTACTTTCTCATGAATACTACTCTTACTGCTGTCCCCGGCAGCAAATAACCCCTTTGAGCTTTCAGTTATACGTTCCCTCTATTCTTTTCATCACTCTTATGTCATTTTCCACACAAAGCTACATGCATTTTTATCATCGTTCTTAACACAAAAGTCATGCTTACCGCACTGCATAACACACGTTATCAACTTGCATATTATGTCATTTAGTTTTACTACATAATCTCCTTATCTTGTTTCACAAATAATTTAGCAAACAAACACGATACTTTTACAAAAGCAAGATACATAGCGATTTGGAACCACCATGTATTGCATTCCTTTTAAATACCCTTCTGTTGATTGGTAAATACACTTATGCACACTGCAATACGGATACACGCACATAAACTTATTTTAACTGTCACACCCCGAATTTTGAAATAAGGATTCAAATCCGGAACATGACTAATAATAATACAAATACATTCTGAATTTTTTTTTCTCTCAGAAACAACCACTAATTACACCTCTTGATATTACATAAACCAATCCTCAAGCTACTTATTACAGCACACTCTCACTAAAACAAATTATAAAAGTCAAAGAGTATAATTCTCCTCACAAAACAAATGTTATAAATCTAATACTAATTCTCTAAACCGCACGATCACTGCTCTGAATCTCCTGACCTGTGACACTACCCGCTACACAATTTGAATAGTGTACCGGGATTGCAACAACACCAAACCCGGTAAGCTTTTTGCAAAGCTCGTGAGTAAACAAGAAAGAACTGTTGATTTATTTAATTACAGTTATTATAACTCAGGTAAACAATCAACACACTCACAAGGTAATTCCAAAAATCACATAAACATATAAATATGTATTTTTCGATACTCTCTTTTAAAACTCAATCAGCAAATATTGCATCATTAATATGTGAAATAACATTAAAGTAACACATGCTTGATTTACTTTTTACCAACACCTTCACATATTCAAAATATATCATGTATAGATATTTAATCAATTTCACATAACACCTCCACATGCTCAACATATATCATGGATAGATATTTGATCAATTTCACATAACACCTCCACATGCTCAACATATATCATGGATATATATTTGATCAATTTCAGTCTTTTTAGTGAATTTTCAGATTAACTGGTAACAAATCACAAATCCACATGCTAGGGACCGACGTACTATTCCCATAGCATGGGACAACCAGGTTGACTGGTATCAAATCACAAATCCACGTACTATGGACCGATGTACTATTCCCAAAGTACGGGTAAGCCGCAGCATACCAAGGACACCCTCCAAAGTATGTATACTCAAAGTACCACCCTTCCTAAGAGTATAATAGTGCACTATCTGAAGGGACTAGGGCCCACAGCTTAACTCCTCATAACACCAAAACAGTTTTACCAGTAATTCACTTAAGCACGGGGTTGTTGTAATCACCCGGCTTCACAATTGTACTTTTTAGACATAATCAATTTCTCAACATACAATCTTTATAAGTTTTAGATTGTATAAATGTGTATAAATGTATATGTACACCCATATAAAGAGACATATTATTTCAAGACAAATCTTTACTTCTTAAAATAATTTCCACATATTCATAATTGACCATATAAAATAGCTTTCACATCTCATGATCAACATTTCATTATTCAACAATTAAATGGGAGATTAATAGCTTGAATAATATCCAATCAATTCTCAATCATTTCATCATACCAATCACACGCCAATTAACATATATATTTCACGTAAATATATATATACGTAATCATCCGCTCAGGAATGACCACTAATACCAACTATAGTGTAAAAACCATGAAATTCATTTGTAAAATAAAATCATTTTACTTACCTATGGACCGTAGTTGATCAAGTCCATATGATTTAAAACAAATATTTATTCCATAAATATTTTCACACAATTACGACAAAAATAAAGTAATTAAATTTATTGGGTTCGTAATATGAACCACGTGAGATTTACTCACCTCTAATCCAGCTGCGTCTTCCAAAAAGTCAATTATAACGATATTCCAAACGCTCGTCAACTCAAACCGTCAAGTACCTAATCAAGTATGGTCTCTGCTTAGTAAACGAAACACGAAATAAACTTAAACGACGATCCAACGGTCAGATTCTAAAATAAAGACGATCCAACGGTCGGATTCTAAAATAAAGACGATCCAACGGTCGGATTCGAAAATAAAGATGATCCAACGGTCGGATCTGAAAATAAAGACGATCCAACGGTCGGATCGAAATTATATGATGATCCAACGGTCGGATCCTCACGGATCGCCCTTAGGATCATCCTCCAAAAATATCACGAAGATCCAACGGTCGGATCTTCCTGAATCGTCCTTATAAACACCTCCACAAGATTTCATGAAAATCCGACGGTCGGATTCTCACGAATCGCCTTCCGAATTACTATTTCACAATTATACGAAGATCCAACAGTCGGATCTTCGCCCGTGACCTCACAAAGTCACCGGGACAGTCATACGATCAACATACTAAAATTTGAAGTAAAACCGATGGTCTGATCTTCACAGATCGAAAACCGAAGATAAACGTAAAAACGTAAATCCACTATTTATCAACTTTTTCTAAAATAATCTTATAATATATCAAAACGCTCGTATCGATGCACAGATGAATAAACTGAAAACAGAACACAAAAATACGGCCGGACGCGCAGCCACGCGCTGCCACAAGCGGCGGTCAAACCGGCGGTCAACGCCGGGCCAACCACCTCCGATGGCAAAGTGACCAACTACAAACTTCTTCAGAATTAAAGGGTGATTAACTTTCATAACTGGAGCTAAGTCTGGTTTGGCCTAGATCGTCCTAGATCAAGCTTTGAAGTTTGGATTAATCTGGATCGTCCATCCAAACCCAGATTGAATCAGAACCGTCCAAAAAGTCAAACCATGATCTAGCGTTCTATACACAAAATCGTGATGAAAGACTTACATAGGGATGATCAGCATGAAGAGGAGATCACGAAAATGGGAAGGATCGGCCGAGGAGATGCCGGAAAACGGGAAGTCCGGCCGGGTCACCGATCGGAACTGTGGCTCCTTCGATCCAGCTTTCGGGGCAGCGGCGGAGCAAATCGATGGCAGAGGGCGACTTGGCGGAGCACGGCGATCACGGAGAGGGCCGGGTCGTGGCCGGAGGACGTCGGAGGAGGGAGATGGATCTGGGTCGGGTCGGTCGGAACCCGAGGGTTCTGAAGAGAAACCGAAGAGAGAGAACAGAGAGTTCTGGGGGACTGTTCCGCAAAAACTCAAAACTTTCGTCCTTAATGAAATATCAGAATTTTTCTGATATTTATAGAAAATTTCCAAATTTCAAATATTCATAACTTATTCATACGAACTCCGAATATTGCGTTCCACATATGTACGCGATCGTATCGACGAGCTCTACAACTTTCATGAAGGAAGCTTTCCCAAATTCGGTACATATAAAAAGTCAACTTTCGCGGGTCCCTAAATAACGTTCGTTTTCAAAAATAAAATCGTTCGAACTACTTCCACAACTTCTCCAGGCTTCGTACTCGCTCCTAATACCGCAAAATCAATTATAAAAATCCACGGAATTTAATTTAGATTTTTCGGGGTATTACAGTCTACCCTCCTTAAAGAAATTTCGTCCCGAAATTTAATCGTAAGTCAATTTCTCCCGATTAAGGTTTTCGGTAGCTCATATAAAATACTAACCGACCACCAAATATGGCCACATCAATTTCTACTTCAACTTCCACGCTTGACTGTACTGTCTCCACTTTTCCCAAAACTGTAGAAATCTACTAAGCTACAGCTCTACGTATAAAATACGTCCGTATACTGAACATATACAAAGTCCAAAAAAAAATAATTGTAAGAGGTAAGGTTCGAACTCATAACCTGTTGTTCAAAAACTTTGCCCCCAACCACTGGAGCACAAGCTGCTCACGTTATTTTCCATACCAATCCTTCTATTTAAACTCAACCGTTTCGGCAGTCTGGCCCAAAATACCCAAAACTGTTGCAGAAATCTGGCCCACAATTTTACCCAAAACTATTTCAGAAATTCAGCCCCACGGGCCTCCACCCATAGCTACAGTGAGGGCATTGATCCGGGACAAGCCCATGTACAGCCCATCTGAAACGACTTATCCTTTCCGTGATTTACGGAAGTCAAATTTACTTTCGGCTAAAGCTGTCTGCCACAGCGCCTCGAAATTCTCTCGGTCTCCTTACACGCTCTCCACGCGCCAACAGCTTTTCCGTGTTTTCGGGCGACTTTAATCCAACGCGTAGATTGAATCTCTGAGATTGTTCATCCAACGGTGGAGATCTGCTCACCTCGTTCTATAAATAGGTGCATTCTGAGGGCGCAACTGTTCACTCCAAAGGAAAGAAAAATCTCTCCCGAGTTCCAGCCCTTCTCTCTCAACTCTTCAGCTTTCCTCTTCTTTCAAAACTCAGATCCTATCTTCTTCGATTCAATCCTTCTCCTTCCGAATCTTCTCTCCCATCTAGTTGATTCAATCACTTCTTTCCTCTGAGCTTTCAAATCTCCAACACCCCATCATCAACCTCAATCCTTCTAAGATTAATCCGCCCCAAACACTCAATCACTATTGATCTTCACTTTTCACTTCCTTTCAACCCAACACCATGGAACCACGAATTCTGCAACTAATGGAGCTCCAAACCCAGCAACACATGGAACTACAACAACAGCAACCAACCGAGGGGGGAGGAAGCAACCAAGCAGCCGGGAGTAGTGCCAACACGCCTATCAGGCCAACCAATAACCGGTGGGCTCCTACACCAGCTCAACTAAGAATCCTCCAGGAGCTTTACTACGACAGGGGGCTTAAAAACCCAAATCCAGAGCAGATACAGGGGATCTGTCTCCACCTGAAGCCGTATGGGCAGATCGAGAACAAGAACGTTTTCTTTTGGTTCCAGAACCTCAAGGCTCGTGAGAGTCAGAAGTTGAAGGAAATCCGGAACGTTCGGGTTGGTGGATCCCTCGATCTCAAATTTGGATCCACAAGTTCTACTGATGGTGGCAGATCCATCGATCTCAACTTCGGTTCCACCGATTCCACTGATGATGATGGATCGATCGATCTAACCCTTGGGTTACAATCATTCATGGAACGACGAGGAGGAGATCACCAAGAGGTCGAGACTCTTCCTCTGTTCCCTGAGCACGGTGAAAACATCCTTGGTAACCCGAAGACTACATCCGAGGGCGGTAGCTCATTTGGTTACTATTCCGGTGGCTCAGGCGGTTACAACAGTGGCTCTCACGTTTCTCTTGAGCTAAGCCTCAATCCTTCCGGAGCTGCTGACTTGGCTTAGTATAGCGTAGTCTTTTTTTTTTGTAAAATAACTGAATTAATAAGACTGAATGCATGTCGTCTCCTTTTTGCGTTAACCCTACGATGACACCAAGGATCGAATCTTGGTCACCAATTGCTCTTTCAAAACCTCAGCAAATTATGCTAGACACATCTTTCATGATTGACATCTTCCTAGGAGGAGCTTAGAGTAATAGCTCTATTGCCCAAGCACTAACAAAGTGGTAAAAGAATCATCTGTTAATAATGAAAAATGCATCATGCAACATACATAGAACATCATTTCACAAAAAGAAGTCACACGCAAAAGTCTACTATAGACATCAAGCACATCCTGTCACAACGCACCAAGGGATTAGGTCTTCTAGTATCACACTTCGCCTTAGTAAGAAAAATCTTAAGGCTAATAAGGCACCTCTATTCCTTACACCTTGCTAAAGTTAGCATCCATTAAACCAATAGTCTTGAGAACTCTATCTCATAATCTCTCACACTCCTATCATCTTTGAGTTGTGAGATCAATTCTATTTCCAACTACTCTTGAATCCTCAACATTTTCACCATTTCAACCTAAGAATAGATTTAATCAAATCAACCACAAGTGGAACAGTCAGTTCAATCTCTAATGCCTACACTTCATCCTCAAAAGATCATGTTCCTACATAAGACTATACCTCAACCTAATGGTTTACCTCAATCCTTAATGATGCTTCCCAATCTGTCCATTACTTTAGAAGCATAGCAATACGTGGTTAAACTTGTACAACACTCAAACATAGCATAAGTCAATACAAGTACCTAATCACCAATATACTAACACACCAAGGTATTTCATAACTCCTAATACGACCTAACGTCCTAGATGACTTCTACACTCTTACATACCAATGACTTGATCAATACCGAAGAGCACACGATGGGGATCCGCTGCAGACGGGCCATCACTCGGAAAGTATTGACAAATCATTGAATATGCACCTTACGCTCTGATACCAAACTGTCACACCCCGAATTTTGAAATAAGGATTCAAATCCGGAACATGACTAATAATAATACAAATACATTCTGAATTTTTTTTTCTCTCAGAAACAACCACTAATTACACCTCTTGATATTACATAAACCAAATCCTCAAGCTACTTATTACAGCACACTCTCACTAAAACAAATTATAAAAGTCAAAGAGTATAATTCTCCTCACAAAACAAATGTTATAAATCTAATACTAATTCTCTAAACCGCACGATCACTGCTCTGAATCTCCTGACCTGTGACACTACCCGCTACACAATTTGAATAGTGTACCGGGATTGCAACAACACCAAACCCGGTAAGCTTTTTGCAAAGCTCGTGAGTAAACAAGAAAGAACTGTTGATTTATTTAATTACAGTTATTATAACTCAGGTAAACAATCAACACACTCACAAGGTAATTCCAAAAATCACATAAACATATAAATATGTATTTTTCGATACTCTCTTTTAAAACTCAATCAGCAAATATTGCATCATTAATATGTGAAATAACATTAAAGTAACACATGCTTGATTTACTTTTTACCAACACCTTCACATATTCAAAATATATCATGTATAGATATTTAATCAATTTCACATAACACCTCCACATGCTCAACATATATCATGGATAGATATTTGATCAATTTCACATAACACCTCCACATGCTCAACATATATCATGGATATATATTTGATCAATTTCAGTCTTTTTAGTGAATTTTCAGATTAACTGGTAACAAATCACAAATCCACATGCTAGGGACCGACGTACTATTCCCATAGCATGGGACAACCAGGTTGACTGGTATCAAATCACAAATCCACGTACTAGGGACCGACGTACTATTCCCAAAGTACGGGTAAGCCGCAGCATACCAAGGACACCCTCCAAAGTATGTATACTCAAAGTACCACCCTTCCTAAGAGTATAATAGTGCACTATCTGAAGGGACTAGGGCCCACAGCTTAACTCCTCATAACACCAAAACAGTTTTACCAGTAATTCACTTAAGCACGGGGTTGTTGTAATCACCTGGCTTCACAATTGTACTTTTTAGACATAATCAATTTCTCAACATACAATCTTTATAAGTTTTAGATTGTATAAATGTGTATAAATGCATATGTACACCCATATAAAGAGACATATTATTTCAAGACAAATCTTTACTTCTTAAAATAATTTCCACATATTCATAATTGACCATATAAAATAGCTTTCACATCTCATGATCAACATTTCATTATTCAACAATTAAATGGGAGATTAATAGCTTGAATAATATCCAATCAATTCTCAATCATTTCATCATACCAATCACACGCCAATTAACATATATTTCACGTAAATATATATATACGTAATCATCCGCTCAGGAATGACCACTAATACCAACTATAGTATAAAAACCATGAAATTCATTTGTAAAATAAAATCATTTTACTTACCTATGGACCGTAGTTGATCAAGTCCATATGATTTAAAACAAATATTTATTCCATAAATATTTTCACACAATTACGACAAAAATAAAGTAATTAAATTTATTGGGTTCGTAATATGAACCACGTGAGATTTACTCACCTCTAATCCAGCTGCGTCTTCCAAAAAGTCAATTATAACGATATTCCAAACGCTCGTCAACTCAAACCGTCAAGTACCTAATCAAGTATGGTCTCTGCTTAGTAAACGAAACACGAAATAAACTTAAACGACGATCCAACGGTCAGATTCTAAAATAAAGACGATCCAACGGTCGGATTCTAAAATAAAGACGATCCAACGGTCGGATTCGAAAATAAAGATGATCCAACGGTCGGATCTGAAAATAAAGACGATCCAACGGTCGGATCGAAATTATATGATGATCCAACGGTCGGATCCTCACGGATCGCCCTTAGGATCATCCTCCAAAAATATCACGAAGATCCAACGGTCGGATCTTCCTGAATCGTCCTTATAAACACCTCCACAAGATTTCATGAAAATCCGACGGTCGGATTCTCACGAATCGCCTTCCGAATTACTATTTCACAATTATACGAAGATCCAACAGTCGGATCTTCGCCCGTGACGTCACAAAGTCACCGGGACAGTCATACGATCAACATACTAAAATTTGAAGTAAAACCGATGGTCTGATCTTCACAGATCGAAAACCGAAGATAAACGTAAAAACGTAAATCCACTATTTATCAACTTTTTCTAAAATAATCTTATAATATATCAAAACGCTCGTATCGATGCACAGATGAATAAACTGAAAACAGAACACAAAAATACGGCCGGACGCGCAGCCACGCGCTGCCACAAGCGGCGGTCAAACCGGCGGTCAACGGCGGCGGTCAACGCCGGGCCAACCACCTCCGATGGCAAAGTGACCAACTACAAACTTCTTCAGAATTAAAGGGTGATTAACTTTCATAACTGGAGCTAAGTCTGGTTTGGCCTAGATCGTCCTAGATCAAGCTTTGAAGTTTGGATTAATCTGGATCGTCCATCCAAACCCAGATTGAATCAGAACCGTCCAAAAAGTCAAACCATGATCTAGCGTTCTATACACAAAATCGTGATGAAAGACTTACATAGGGATGATCAGCATGAAGAGGAGATCACGAAAATGGGAAGGATCGGCCGAGGAGATGCCGGAAAACGGGAAGTCCGGCCGGGTCACCGATCGGAACTGTGGCTCCTTCGATCCAGCTTTCGGGGCAGCGGCGGAGCAAATCGATGGCAGAGGGCGACTTGGCGGAGCACGGCGATCACGGAGAGGGCCGGGTCGTGGCCGGAGGACGTCGGAGGAGGGAGATGGATCTGGGTCGGGTCGGTCGGAACCCGAGGGTTCTGAAGAGAAACCGAAGAGAGAGAACAGAGAGTTCTGGGGGACTGTTCCGCAAAAACTCAAAACTTTCGTCCTTAATGAAATATCAGAATTTTTCTGATATTTATAGAAAATTTCCAAATTTCAAATATTCATAACTTATTCATACGAACTCCGAATATTGCGTTCCACATATGTACGCGATCGTATCGACGAGCTCTACAACTTTCATGAAGGAAGCTTTCCCAAATTCGGTACATATAAAAAGTCAACTTTCGCGGGTCCCTAAATAACGTTCGTTTTCAAAAATAAAATCGTTCGAACTACTTCCACAACTTCTCCAGGCTTCGTACTCGCTCCTAATACCGCAAAATCAATTATAAAAATCCACGGAATTTAATTTGGATTTTTCGGGGTATTACATTAACCATCCAATCTCCATGTCAATATTACACTTTTATCTATTCTTTCATGCTATTATCTTAAACCAAAGACCCGACGAACATGCATATGGCAGCAGGCAGATGAAAGGCCAAAAACTCCAATTCAAAAACACATCAGCACGCTAATACAAAAAAATCTTTTCAATCCAAGCTTTCAGTTTCAAGTAAACGAGCTACCTGATCATTATTCTCACTCTCACCCGGAATATGTTGCAAAGGCTTGAATCCCGCATCAACCTAAGAAGAATGTACTTTGTGAGTCAAGGAATCCCCATGCATGTGACAAATACAATAAAGAAGAAAAGGAACAGCTGGGATATACCCGATTGTCATTGCTCACACCGCCGTTTTTTAAGGCCTGCGGGAAAGCAACATCATCAAAAAAAAAAAGAAAGAGAAGAGAGAAGATGATCTTGGCAATAAAAAAAAAAAAGGAGGAGAGCGATAGATGAGCAAAAGGGGGATGTTGCGCACTTGCTTATCACTCGTGCCTTCATCTTCGGCCACCTTGTTACTATCACTCATGCCTTCATCTTCGGTCATCTTGTCACCATCGCTCGTGCCATCATCTGTGACGGCCTTATCACCATCACTCATGCCTTCATCTTCGATAACCTACAGAAAAGAAGCAATTTTAGCTCCCAAAAAAAAAATTATATCTATATATATATATGTATATATATATATATATATATATATGATGGTAATAAGGGAGAAGTTGTAAAAAAAAAAAAGGGGGAAAGGAAGAAAAAGAAACAACCTGGTTGTCACTATCTTGGCTAACCATGGGAAGCACTTCAGGCAGATGATCAGAGGCCCCTTTTGAAGGAGTAGCATGATCTTCTTTAGAAGAATCGGCTAGACCCCCTTGAGAACCCCCTCCATGATCAGAATCAGATAACTCAAGATAAGTTGGAGGACCACGAGGCAAAGGGGAACTCTTGGATTTCACACGGTTGCTTCGACGAAGAGGGACATCAAAATCTACACCAACCTCCCTCTTCACCCTTTTCTTCACTTCGAAATTGGTAGCATTCGCTTGCTTTGTTTGGGAAGTACCACCTGCTCGGGGTGTTGAAGACCTTTTCTTCTTGACCTCCTTGTTCTTTTGAAGCGGCATGCTTGGGGGGATCATCAGTTTGACTCCGTGTTGGGTCGTATGCATAAACTTGTCAAAATCCACCTTGGGCTTGAAACGCCGAACAGGCTTCTGAGTGTTGTGCTCCCTTGCATCACCTTTATCACCTATTTTCTTATCGCACTTCTTTCCCTCTCCCTTCACCCTTTTAGCTTCAAAGCCCTTCAAATAGCCGACAACCTTTCTGGTGCCATCACTGTACACTTCGGTATACGTAAGGTTATGCTTTTCGGCATAAGTCAGTACGGCCTTGGGGCTAGCCAATCTGCTGCTGGTAATAGGTCCCAACTGTAGCTGAGGACCACCGGCTTCCACAAAAAGCCTGAACCTGCACAACACTCCCCTCCAATAACAACTATAAGCAGGGGAGGCGTTAGCATTCGCGGCATTCCCTGGCAGCTGAGATGGGAAGTCCGCAATTCTGCCAGAAAAGTCAAGTACGCATCTGCGCTCCATATGAGAAAAGCTTGTGATCTTAGAGTTAAGAGAGCGAGGTGGAGGTGAGGGAACGTCCTGAAGGCAGCCAACTTGCCGCATCACTCTGTCAGGAGAATAAACAACAGGGAAGATGTCCAAGTCTTCCTTATCCTCACTGATGGACGGAATAAAGTTTGGGCAAACAGTCATGTACAGTTCAACCCGACCTAGAGCTGTAGTACACTGCTCTTCTTTACCAGAAAACGAAAAAGTCTCAAACTCAGAAGACTGGAGATAGGGCTGCCAGATGAAATTATTCACGTTATCTAACATGCTCGGAGAAAACACAGTCTTATCTTGTCTCCTTTTAAACCAACGGCACAGCAGAGGAAGTACCGGTGGCAAATACTCAGTCTGTGCTTGCTTGCTGCCTTCCTTGTCATTATTATACAATTCCAAAGAAAGACTCATGGTCAGAGGCTCCATCTTCAATCCTTTAAACCGTTCCCAGATGAATACCTGCAGAAAGGTGGTAGAAACCAATGTAGTGACTCCACACCGACCAACGCTCTCCAACTCGTCAGCAACAATATGGTCAAGCATACGGTAAACGTGACCAAGGAACATTGGTCCCAGAGGAAACCTACTGCCGGCTGCTATTGCAATCGCCAAGGGAAATAAGCGCTCTTCAACATACTCATAAGAAAACTCAATGAAGACAAACTTCGTCAGCCACAGGGATAGCATCGCTTCCAGACGGCAGCCAGAATCAAAGCCTTTACCTGGGACAAATACCCCATTTTCGGTAACACCCCAAAAATGCTTCACCCAATTCGAGAAACGGCGCTTACTTCCTTTAATACTGGAAGCCCCTTCTACAAGAACCTGCAACTTCTCTGAGTCAAAATCAAAGCCAAGAGGGTTGACGGAACCAGTAATGGGAAGCCTCATAATATTCAAGACATCCTCCAAGGTAGGGGTAAACTCTCCCCACTCGTAAACAAAGGTATGCGTATGAGGATTCCACCTTCGAACTACATGACGGAGAGACTCTACATCCCTGTTGATATCACAACGGGCAGAGATGAATACGGAAGAAAGAGCAGCAGCTTCTGAAAGTCTGATTCTCGCAGCCTCATCTCCTAGTTCATAGTCAACCCATTGTGGCCATCCCGTAACTAAACCACAGGGATACTCAAAGTTTATGGGAACTGCCGGATAATCCCCTCTCTCAATCAGTAACCTTGAAATCTGCTCAAGACTGACGTCTATGGAAGTTTCATAATTGCCTCTAAAGTCCTTCTTAAGACCATCCTCAAGCACGAAATGGTGATCAACTAAACTACACACCTCGGGAGCCATGATGAGATTAGAAGAATACAGGGACCTGCACATGCGATAAGGTGTTTCTTAACAAGAAAGAAAGTATAAGCCATCGAATCACAGCATGCTATTCACAAGTAATCAGTTTTGAATCAACTAACTATAACAAGTCAAGTAGGAGGCCGAGTAAAAAAAAAAGAGAAGAAAAAAATGAATGAAAAACGCAAAGCCGATGCATTCAATCCAAGCTAACAGGCACAATCTATATGATAAACTAAACTACGCAATACCAAGCTACAACATGCTCCATTGCAACCACAGCAGTAAGACTCCACGCATAATGAGCATAACGCAAAAAAAATAATAATAATAAAACAACAACAACAACAAACCAATCCACTCCATGCTCAGCCAATTCATAATCACACACCAAGCAAAGGGCTAAGCTAAAAGATGAAAAAAAAAGTCCCAACCAAGCTAATAAGCGCATCTCATAGGATGAAACAAGCAAACTAACAACAAGCCCCGTCGTGTTTAATGGCAAACACGGCAACAAAAAAAAGGGGGGGAATCCTCCACGCATAAAAGACCAAGTTACTTATACTGAATCAATATATTCTTACATCAGGCAGGGGACTAATCAAAACCAAGGCTATTGAGTGCATGCGGCCGAGCCAAACCAAAAAAAAATATATATATATATATATATATATGTGTATAAATATAGAAACAAGTTAGGATGCGAAATGGGGAGGAATATTTACCAATCAATAACAGATCAAGCACAGTATGATCCCGACAGCGGATCAATCATGACAGCAGATGAATATAGCCAAAAGCGACCGAGATAACAGAATGAGTAACACCAGGATGGAACATGCAACATCCGATGAATCAATCACGGCAGCAAATCGACGACATCGCACCAGCAATAGGCAATTGCACCTGTAACCTGGCATCGCATTGGCCAAATGTGAGATTACGGCAACGGCGGGTTTTGAAACAGGAGAAAGAAAAGAAGAGACGAAGATGGCAAAGGATGAAGATAGTCAAGCAAAAGAGGATGCAACCTGATAGGCTTACCAAACGTAGAAGAAAAATCACAGATCGTCTACTTAGTGAGTGCGGTGCGCTCACTCCGTTCCTTGAGAGAATAAGGGAGCAGGAATGGATTCTCTCAAGCCAATTAGACTTAAAAGAAGATGAGGTTCTTTCCTTGGACCAAGAAACTGACTCCTGGAGAAAAGCGCCTCGTTCGAATCAAAACATGGGAGAAAACGAGGAGAAACGGAAACGACTTGCACGCCAATGCTGTTTTCCTAGAGGAGAAAGTGGCTAAAAAGTAGGATTCTTCTTTTCTAACTAGGAGTCCAATGACGGTGAAGGTCTACCGCCACGTGGGAAGCCTAATAAGTCATGAATCGTATCAATAAGATACGGGGGTAGATACAAAAAAAAAGAAAAAAAAAAAAGAGGAGGATTATATACAATCACTCGGTAAGTCTCCAAATCTTTGATTATGTAGCCCGTAACATGGTCACACGAGCTACAAAATCAAGGGGGCTAATGTTGATACCCAAATTTCCACAAGTTCGAATTTGACTAAGTGACATGCAAAAGGAACGAGTCATCAAACCCATTGGGTCTCCGAGCAAGCCCATTCTTCGGTGAGAGAATTCTTTATTCAACAAGCGATACGAAATGCCTAAACATTCAAGCGATTGACAAGGATTTCTAAACCGACCAACATGCTTATTTATCACGCGACACCCGTAGGCCCAAGCTACGTTTGGGGCTCATATGGTGGGATATGGTGTGGAAGGTAACAGATCATGCGAGGCCCATCATTATGATAAGGCCCATCGGTAATTTTGGACTTGGGAACCAAAATTCACGCTTCGAGGGCCAATATCTTAATATGGGCTAGCAGAGAGATGAAAACAAGCCCAACAAGACTTAGAGCCCACTAAATCCATTCCTTACCCAAAGACCACAACATTAGAGCCCATAGCCCAAGAAGGACGTTGGAGTCGTCTTCTCCAATTCAGGAATATCGTTTCCATCGAGTTGCTGCTGGGATCACTACTCCGTCCTTTTTCGGGTAAGAATCCCAAGTCTATACGAAAGCCTCTCAACTCCCATCCTCCAAAATCCTGCCCCAATTTCCGATAACACTTAGATGTTTGCAATCACGGTTTACAATAGCACAAATCAAGGGATTATGGCCTCTCAGAAATCACGACAGCATGAAATCTGGGATTTCCATCGCCGCCCTGTACCTGCACCACCGGTCTTTACCCGCATGACCAAAGCAGGTTTTCACTCTTTTGATTTCATAGGGAAAACAAGAGCTGAAGGCCTTAGAATGATCCCACCAAAATCAAGAATACCCTTTCAAAGCCTCTGGTTCTTGGTGCAAACCCTTCCTCTCAATCGCCTCTATAAAGGACGGGTTTGTTGCCGTAGAAAACTAAGCCACAACGGCCCAGAAATACAAGCAAGAGATCAAGCTTCATCTCTGATAATCTAGCCACCAAAATTCAAACAGCTTTAACCCAAAACCCAGAATTATGTTGTTGCCGGAACTCTCTCACTCTGCTAAACTCTCATGCGTCCAGCTCCCACACCTTTCCTGCCTATGAGTCCTGTTCTTATAAACTCAAGTTTAAACCGCTACCAAGTAGCTGCTGTTATCATCAGGCTAAGTAGCTGCTGTTATAGTCAGGCTAAGTAGCTGCTGTTATAGTCAGGCTAAGTAGCTGTTGTTATAGTCAAGCCAAGTAGCTGCTGTTACGCTGAACAGGTTACAACGAAGTTGTTCTTGGGACAACCATTGAACGACTTTGGGCCTAGTCTCGCACAACTAGGAGGGTCTTGCTGCAAAAGTCACAAAATCACCCTCACATTTTTGGCAACTAGGAGGGTCTTGCTGGTCCGCATTCTGGATGGAAAGGTCCACAGACATTTCTTTGTATCCTTTGTAAGAATGGAATGTTTTGTTTTGTATCTTTAGCATAGGAAGGTCTCAATCCTGTTTTTGCTAAAGAGCAGGCTTTGCAAAATGAGTGATTTGCCTTTGAAATAGTCAATGAGGCATAATGGGAGGGAGGTAGTGCTTCTAGTACTTCAGAAGGTAATGACTGCATTTGAGCAATACTAGAACCGACACCTTCAGTGTGGCGGATTTTTCTCCTATTTTTCACACGAAAGAAGGGATGTCCGTGTGAGTTCTTTAAAAATACGGATCATCATGTCATGACCTTGGTGCCAAAGGCGGTCATGCAAAAGCCTGTATGAGTCAGTGTCCCACATTTCATTATTGGTGACAATATAGAATTCAATGATCCGAATCGTAGTGAGGTACAGTCCACTAAATTGACTCATAAGTTTCTCTAAGATGTGTTTCCTTCCACAGTCATTAGATGTAATATCAAGGTATTCATTTCTATTCTTACGGTGTGTTTTTACATGATAACCGTTGGCACAAATTTCTTTGAAACATTAACAAGGTTCGATTAGCTCTTGGTGCATATAGAGCGTCTGTGACTTGAAATGTTGCGCCATTAGGCTGCAAAAATTTGGCAATTCCTCGCCATTTTATTAGTTTTCATAATCCAATCACCGTAGTCACAGAGGAATTTATAGACTATTAGTTCAATGAATAATTGCCTATTTCTTAATATTGTGTGGGTAGTCCCACTATCATCTAAGCACTCAAGTTCTCCTCCATTCATTCCTACAAATAAATGGGAGGTATTTAGAAAATATAACTCATATTCTTTAGAGTATTTCTATTTGCGTAGAATGATATTCTTTTCATTCTAATAATTTTTCTTTTTTCTAGATGTATTGCTTTACATCTTTATACTGCTATTTCGAACCATGTAAATATGTGTATAGAAATAAATTTGAATAAATTCAGTGCTTCAGAATAAAATTCAAAATTTATTAATAAGCCAACGATAAGCAAATCAAAGGTCTTTGTTCAGAAATCTAATTCATCAAACCATTCTTTAAGACCAAATAATAGTCTAATTAAAAATGAGGCATTATGCCTTCACAACTATCTTTGGAAAATAAAATGAATAAAGCAGATCAGTCAAGATTAAGAGCATCCATTGACTTAGCAAGTTCCTCTTTGTCATTGAAGTCTGCAATTGTAAGGTTGACGTCTAGGTCATGACCTCCTTCTTCCATATAGTGAGCCTCTTGTTCTTTAGACTCTCTATACCTCTTGTAATTGGCTACTACTCTGTTGTTTGCTTGGCAGTTCTTGTACCAATGCCCAATGAATTCACACCTATAGCATGGTTCATTGTCAACTCTTTCCTTTGGCATCTTGTTTCCATGATCCCCATGTCCCTTTCCACGTGGTGCATTGTTGCCACGTGGGTAGGGATCAGCACGTCTAAACCCCCTTGCATTGGAGTTATTTCCACCTTTCATTTTTCCATAATTAGCCTCGGGAATTTTCTTTGTCCCAGTGGGCCTGCCATTGTTATTCAAGAGAATCTTATTTTGTCTCTCAGCCACTTGCAGTAGGCTTATTAACTTATTAAAGGTTGTGATTCTTTTGTTGTCATAATCCAACTGATACTGGTTCGCTAGTATAAAAGTTGAATTAGGAAAGGTGGTAAGAGTCTTGTAGATCATATCATCTTCTGTGATTTCCCTTCCACATAAATTGAGACGTGCCTTTAAGCGCAACATGTCCTTGTTGAAGTCATTGACCTTTTTATAGTCAAGCAAGCGGATTCCATTCCACTGAACAGCCAGTCCTGGGAGCAAAGTATCGTGAATGTTCCCAAAACGTCCTTTAAGGGCATCCCACAGTGCTTTGGGTGTCTTCAACTGAAGGTACTCCCAGCGTAGGCTAGGATCAATATGTCGCTTCAGAAAAATTAAGGCATCTGCTTTCACCTTATTAGATAGTTCATCATCTTTGGGATCAGTAATGGTGGCAGTGTAGTCTTTTGCCACAAAGGCAGTTTCCATATCGGAAACCCAACGATGGTACTCAAGTCCTTCTGAGTCCAAGATGTCAAACTCAGGTCGAGTTGGATCAACCATCTATATAAAACAAGAGAGAATATATAAATTACGCAGTCATAAAGACATCCACGTAAATTATTTTCCAAAAATATGAATTAGATTTCAAGACCAAGATTCGTAATGGTCACATTTTTTTTTTTGTCGATGCTATGTGAAAATACTTTATCACAGTAAGTGAGTGTATAATGCGCATGAATTTTCATTATCATGGCCAAACGGTATTGATATGTTGCATTAAAAATAATCATAGTACATTTAAATATATCATATAAAAATAAGCTACATTGCATGCTCAAATTTCACAAATATACAACAAATTATATACTACACATAATAATTGCAATAATATATCATGCGTATAATAAAATATAAATAATAGCATAATATAAAGGCATGCTTAGGAATAATTATATAAGAGTAAATAAAATTCACAAAATATGCTCACAATTGCATAAATAATATATAATAAAATATATATGGCATGTTCAATATAAAGTATAAACTATAGCATAATTAAAACATGCTTAAACATAATTATGTAAAACATAAATAACAAGGCATGCTTAAAATGATTAAAATTATCTAATCAAACATGCTTAATAACAAAATATAATAAAAACATAAACAATAAAGTATAAAGCATGCTTTGTTAAAATCATAAAATAAAATAAAGAAAACATACTTGATTTCGATAAAACAATTCTAGCACACGCGCGTGTTGATGCAGGCGTGTGTAGCGATGTTTTTGGACTTTGAGAAAAACTGGGCCGCTTCCTCTTTTTCAGTAATGGGCCTTGTTTTTTTTTCTTTTTTTTTTTCTGGGCTGCAAGCCTACTTTTTCTTTTTTTCTTGTCTGGGTCTACAGGGCCTGCTGCATTTTTTTTTTTTTCCGGCCTGGGATTCCCCCTTTTTTTTTTTTTTTCGACCGGACCTTTTCTTTGGGCCGGTTGAGTTTTTATTTCCTCTCCTTTTTCTTTCTCTTCTTCCTCCTCCTGCTTTCCTTCCTTCTGGTTTGCTGATGGGTTGGGTAGATCGATTGGGGCGAGTGGTGACAGGAACTGGTGGGAAATGGGAAATCGACCGGCTGATAGGCTGACGCCGGGAACTGGTGGGCTGACGTCAGTAACACCTTGAAGGCGGGCTGCTGGGCTGCCGGATTGGGCAGCGATCTGCGTTGCGAAAGCGGCGGGGCGGGGCTACAGGGCTGCCGGATTCTGCAGCGATCTACATTGTGGGCTGGCCGCGTGGGTAGGAGGATGGACTAGGCTGGAGCATGTGATGGAATTTGGTGCAGGTGAGACCGGTCTGTGTGAAGGTTGATTGAATCCGGTCTGTGTGATGTGTGATTGAGGCCGGTCTGTGCTATTGAAGAGCACAAGGGGCTGTGTGATGTGCAGGCGGAGGTGAAGCGCGGCCTGGTGTGCTGCAAGGGAGATGGAGGCCGGACGATCTGGTCTGGGCTGTGTTGGAAGTTGCAACGCGCGACTGGTGAGTTGGGATCGGGTGGGAAGGGCCGCCGGGGGAGAAGACATTTTTTTTTTGTTTAGGGCGGCAGAGGAAAAAGAAGAAAATATTTTGTTTCTTCTAGGGTTTTTTTTTCTTTTCAATAGAAAGAAAACTAGAAAATGATGATTTTTTTCTATTGGCTATTGGCTCTGAGCGTGCTGATAACGTGTTAAAGTAAATTGAGATTGGAAATTGGTCTACTCATTTCATTTCATAACCCTTTTATATAGGGAGAAAATTACAATGGAAAGAACAATTACAATGATGACATTAACTACTGATTGGTTCGTAATCCATTCTGATTGATGTTAATCGATAATTGCTTGATTCCCTCTCCGTCAATCACTTTGACGAAGGCACACAATATGTTTTTCCTTTAACAATAAATACATTTAAACTATTTAATCTTCATTTAAAAAAAAATATAAATTCAATTAGCTAAAATAGAGAGCATTGATGCAGACGTAATTCTAAAGTGGCTAGCTAAAATAACTTTTTAGCTACTTTAGCTAAAATTTGACTAAAAATGGCTAGTATTGCTAAAGATGCTCTAATACCTCAATACCCTATCGAGTATTTAGGGGTACTGAGTTTTGTTATTTATTATAATTTTTTTTTTTTGACAACTTTTTAGTTTGAAAATTTTATTTGCACATCTCTAATTTCTTAATATACATCTCTTTTCTAACCTATTTTTTCAGACTTATTTAAAACTCATAATACCCAGAATTTTTTCTTCTAACAATGATGCATTGTATGTTTCTTCTTTTAAAGCTTCTCAATTTGACCAGAATCTAAACATCTTCTCAAAGAAAAAGACAAAAAAAGGCTTTAACGCCATTGACAAAACAAAGATTTTGTGGGTGACTTGATTTTCCGGCAAAGTTTTCGATCGCCCTGCATTAAAAATGAGGGGATCCAATTGAACCAAGTAAAGAGAGGAAGAAGTGCGGATGAGCCTCGCTTGACTGGGTTTCGAACCCCTTAAAAAAAAATATATATATATTAATAATAATAAAAAATAAAAAAAGAGTAAAAAGTAAGAGGAAGGAGTGTGTTACGGAGTTTTTCTTTCCCAGCCTCAACTCGCAAAGGGTCCTTGTTCCTCATTTTTCGGATTATCTCCCGACTTTACAACCAATGTCCTCAGATTGTGCTGAAATTTAACCTCAAGAGAAAATAATCACCATTTTTTTGCAAATTCTTCGTCAAGAAACACCCAGTTTGTCAAAGAAAAAGCAACCTCATGATATGGAGATTGGTAATGTGCTATCAACATGACATGTAAGAGTTCAAGAGTCATCATATGAAGTGGAAACCATATCGGCCGGCGAAGACAACAAAAGCTTGAATCAAGAGAACAAGTAGATAGAGGCCAGAAAAAGAGGCAAATGGGGAAGCTTTGCAAATTGTCAGAAGAGATGGTCGGGCAATTCCTTTCAAGATTGCCTCCTAAAGCATTGATGCGCTTCAAATGTATTCATAAGTCGTGGTACAATCTAATAACTTCTCCTAGCTTTATAGCCAAGAACCTTTCTAATTCCAAGAACAACAAGTTTGCGTCCACCACTAGAATCCTTTTCAAGCGTACTGTCCTCAAGGACATTAAGGATAAGAATGAAATATTTTATGTCCTTAGGGACAACAACAATGATAGGAGATACATTTTCCTTTCTTTACTTGATCTTTGCAACGATAATGATGGTGATGACCAAAACCTTCATTCTGTTGTCGACGACCTTATTGTTCCACTTCCTTTTAGTATATGTCCCTTTAGTTTACAAATTGCAGGTCACTGTGATGGTCTTATTTGTCTTGTTAATATTGTTAATGAGGAGGTTGCTTTGTGCAATCCAGCGATAAAGGAATTCAAATTTCTTCCTAGGTCTTCCCTTCTTCTTCCTCGCAGACATCCAGAAGATGATGACGGCATAGAATCGGATGTAAATGCTGTCGGATTTGGCTATGATTCTAAAACTCAAGATTACAAGATTGTTAGAGTTATAACATATATTACAGGGATTGCTTATACACTTCCTTCTAAAGCAGAGGTGTACACATTGAGTTCTCATTCTTGGAGAGAGATCAAAATTGATAAAGAATGTCATGTCTTTTGGACTCCTTCATTTGAGATACACTTCAGGGGAATTTATTATTGGAGTGCACTGACTTATCCTACTCCAGGAGCGGATAAGGAAGCCATCTTTGCATTTGATATGAGTGAAGAGACATTTGAAGAGATACCGATTCCAGATGGTATTTGTGCCAGAGACGGTATTATTAAGTTCCTTGCTGTGTGGAAAGAATCTGTTGCTCTTATTTCTTGCATAGGAGATGGTCCTAAATCCTTCGATATATGGGTAATGGATGACTCTAGTGGGATTAAAGGTTCATGGACAAAACACTTGGTCATTGGACCTATAGAATGCGAGATTCCATTGGTATTTTGGAAGAGTGATGAGCTTCTTTTGGTTATCTCTGATGGACGTGTGGTCTCCTATCACCTTGGTAACAAAACTATCAAGTATCTTCCGATTCATGGCGTGGAAGATCCCCAATACATCCATGCTGTTGTTTGCGTAAATAGTATGATTTCAGTTAAGAAGACCAAAGGTTGAGGCATGCATAGATATAGAAGTACCCCAACGAATAGGTCCATTTAAATTGATTGGACCTATCCTTTTGCGATGATAAAAACGGGTCTAATTAATCTCATATATTTTTGTTGTATAATTAATCAACTTTGAATAAGAAAAAAAAAAAAAGATTGGAGACATGTCATAAATTAATCTAGTTGAGCTAAGTTACCAACCACATGTCAGTAACGTCATAACATAATAGTTGAGATCAGTCGGATCACTCTAACATCACTTGGAATGATATCAATATAAACCTACTATACAATGAAAGAGCAGTTCTATGCCCCGTTTAAAATTGCTTCGCTTTTAGAAAAATAAATTTTTATCTAAAATTTTAGATTATATTGTGTTTGGTAAATAAATAAAAAATAGCTTTAATTAAAAATTATCAGTCACAGACAGCAGATTTTAGAAGCAACTCAAAGATTACTTTTAGAAGCTGTTTTATGTACTGACAACACTTTTAAAAGTATTATTTAACAAACATGAAATTGTTTTAATTTAGGGAAAATGGTCCGTACGGTACCCCGTCTTTGGCTCCTTATAACTTTTGGTACCTGACAAAAAAAATATATCAATACGGTACCTGAAGTTCTTTGCCCGACCGAGGATTGGTACATATGGCCGTTAGCTCCGTTACTTAGTCTGTCTGCTGGCAATTTTTTAAGGGTATTTTCGTCATTTCATGCCTTAATTTTTTGCTTTTTTTTTTTAAGCATATCTCTCTCTCTCTCTCTCTCTCTCTCTCTCTCTCTCTCTCTGTTCCTATCGCCTTCAACCCCAGAAAGCCCCAAGGTTGAACTACAAGAACAAGAAGAAGAAGAGTCTATGGACAAGAAGCCCTAAAACAATGACGATCCGATGGTGGAAGACGCCTCCTCCGTTAGCCATCTGCTGTGTTTTGTATTGGGCTCAAGCAACCCAGGTCCCTTTTTTTTTTTTTTTTTTTTTTTTTAGAAGAAACCCAGGTCTGAACGGCCGGTGGTGGAGGGTAACCACCTAAAGAAACGGCGATGGTGGACGCGTGGAGGCAGATTTCTCCGAGTTTTACTCACCAAACGTCATTGTGCCTAGAGTGATTTCGCTAATTTCAAGGTCCGAGTTGCCGAGCTTCATGTACTGCAACGCCGTCTTCTGGTCCTGATTGGCAGTGATGGTGGTTGGTCTGAGAGAACTCTTCCACCTCCGAAGGCTTCTTGCGATGGTTCTGGTCTTTCGAGGCGAGTAAGGTGAGGTTAATGCGGCGGCGTGGTTGCAGAGGAAGGCGGTGGCTCACGAGGCCATGGCAATGGGTCAGCTTAATCCATTTGCTCTCGGCCCCTTATCGGAATTTGACCGTTAATGAAATCAAGGTTCTAGAGTGTGTGAGAGACTGTGTGACTCTAGTGCGGCCATTACAAGGAGCATAAATTCATTGCCTCTGTTTCTTTTGCATTGCCTCCAGATCCAAGGAGTATAGCTGCATTGTTAGCTAGAGATATTTTAGTCTTCCTTATGGCCCAGCTATCTGTTTTGTTTGCTAGCTATTCCAAATAGCTTATGTACTGAAAGTCTGAAACAAGGCCATTATTTAGGCATCCAAGAAATGAAGTTAATATGCCCTAATTCTGGGTTTCTTCTTTTGGCAATGGTCTGGAGAAGATGATGCGTTTGAATCAATGTAAGACACAGTAGAGCAATACCCAATGTTCGGTCGAATCAATTCGTTACCCGAATTTGAAAATTCATCAAGAACTCTAGAAATTCAACATTTTGGGAATTCTCACAAGATTAAACCATAAGATTCAAAACATACCTCAATGGATTCGTGATGCAAAGAGTAGTAAAAACCCAGAAGGATTCGCATCAATTTGGTTTGTAATTCCATGAAAAGAAGCTTGAAAATTACAAAAATGGAGGAGAACTGAGGAAAAAAAATTTGAGGAAAAAACAAAACAGAAAAAGAATAAAGGGTAAATTGGTCATTTTATGATCAAAATTGCCAGCTGGCAGACTAGGTAACGGAGCTAACGGCCATATGTACCAATCCTCGGTCGGGCAAAGAACTTCAGGTACCGTATTGATATATTTTTTTTGTCAGGTACCAAAAGTTATAAGGAGCCAAAAACGTAGCTGATTATTCTCATATCCTAAAAAAAAAATCCACAGTAATCTCAAACTAGCTCTTAGGTCACTTCCAAAGTTCCAGGAGTTTGTTGATGGTAAATAACAGTGAACAGTAGTACGAGACCAATATGAAAAGCAAGTTACAAAAAACAAATACAAAAGGTATTCACGAAAGCATTAATTTTTTTTTATCTGTTAAAGCAATCTAGGTTGGCTTCAAGTTGTTGGTCATTTTTTTTCCCATCCCTAGGGGGTTATGTAGTTTTTATTATTTGAAGCTCGAATTTTCTCGATCTGTCTAGCTTCAAAAACAAAAGACCAATGGGGTTTTTTTGCTAACAGCAGAAGTGAAGTGCAAAACAAGGAATACGCATATGCACAAGAACCATAGCGGTTCCAACTATTTCAACTTTCCAAGTGACTTACTTGCAAATTGATTTATTTTTTTTACTTTCTGAGAATGGCATATATTTTTTTCAACCATTTAAAATTCATATATCGAAAAGATAAGGTTTGAGATTTTGAGAAAACCAGTAGTGAAGAACACCATCATCGAAATAGGCTCAAACTCTAACTACAATAATAATTGTTCACATGCTGCAAAGAACAAACAATCCTTATATCAGAATCTTTCAAAAAAAATATAAATATGTAGAGGAAGCCGTCATTTTTTTTTTTTGGAGTTGAAAATGTCATCATTATGTAGTTCTGAAATCTTCCTTATTGCCTATTGGACTAGCTAGAGTTATTTATGCCCTCAAGTTTGTTGCTTGCATGGACCGAAACAATACTATTTACATAAACAACGGCTTGAATATATGGTGGATCTTCCACCCCATGAATAGGAAGATACTTGAACATTTGGGTGCTAAGGTTATAGGACACTAGACGTCCATCAGTGGCAGCCATAAGAAACTCGTTACTCTTCCAAAATATCAATGGAATCGAAATGCCTTCTAGAGGTCCGATGGTTAAGTATTTTATCCATGAACTCTTAAAGACACCGAAGTCATCGATTACCCATATGTCAAAAGATTGAGCTCCACTGTCTCCACCGTAAGCCAAAAGAGCAATGGACTCTTTCCACACTGCAAGACCTCTATTACATCGAACTATGTCATGACGGACACTCTCTGGAATATATATATCATGAAACAGCTCCTCATTCATATCAAATGAGAGGATGATTTCCTGCTCTGGTGGGCAGATTGATGCCCACCAAAAATAAAATCCCTTCAAGAACAACTTAAAAGAAGCAGCCCAGAAAACATGACTTTCAGTTTGATCCTTGATCTCTCGCCAAGAATTAGTGCCAATGGTATATACTTCTGCTTTCGAAGGAAGTGGTTTATGAACCCCAGTAATAAATGATACAATTCTAACAACCTTGTATTCTTGAGCTTTGGAATCGTAGCCGAATCCAACAGCATTTACATCAGACTCTATTTCATCGTAGTCATTTGGATGTCGAGGAGGGAGAAGAAGACAAGACTTCGGAAGAAGTTTGGATTCTTTGGTTGCTGGATTGCACAAGACTATGTCATCAAGAAATGAATTATTTAGACAAATGATCCCATCACAATGACCTGCAATCTCTAGACTAAATGGAAGTAGACCTAAAGGAAGCGGAACGGTGAAGTCGTCGACTACATAATTAAGATTAGGGTCATCACCATCGTTGTCGTTGCAAAGGTTACACAATGAGAGTAAAATTTTCTTTGTTTCTATGCTGTTGTCCCTGAGGACTTCCAAAATTTCATTCCTATCCTTAATGTTGCTGTCCTTGAGGACAGTATGCTTGGCAAGAATGCAAGTGGATGAACTGAACTTATTGTGCTTGGAAGTAGTAAGGTTCTTGGCTACGAAGTTAGGACTATTGATTACATTGTACCACAACTTACGGACGCATCTGAATCGAATCAGAGATTTAGGAGGCAATCGTGATAGGATTCGCACCACCATCTCTTCTGACAATTTGCTGAAATTTTCCATTGCTCCACTACCTCGATCTACTTATTCTCTTCTGTATTAAAGAGGAAGAATCTCTTTGGAAGGGGTTATATATATTTCGACGTAGGATTCTATTGAATAACATAGAATACGGTGGAACCCTGCATGAAGGAATAAATTATGGAGATTCTCACCTTGGTGAGAGTTCAGCTTTAGTTAGTTTGAGCATAATGGTGAAACTTACAGAATGCTTTGGGGTTTGCTTCCTGCCCTCGACACGCAAGAAGAACCAGTCATTATTCTCCTTTTGGGGCGGGGAGAGAAACGAGGTGACAACTACTATATACAGTACTACCCTCCTCTATTCTCTCCTTTGAAAAAATCAAACAATGAAGTAGTGGCTCCTTGTTTTGCCAACAAGCTATAGAGTGGCTAGCTTATTATTTCAATTACCTGTATATAATCCTTTTCTTTTTTCCGCTTAACAGTTCTTGGCCAGTATGTACGGTTTGAAATGCGACTTGAGATCTTCTTCATGTTGTATATTGACCTTCATTTATCAAAATGTGATTAGTATACATGCCAACTCTAAATAAAATATAGAGAAGCTGAGAAGTTGTTATAGATACTCTAAAAAGTTTCTTAATTTTAAAATAATAATAATTAGAGCTAATTTCATTTTACCTCTCTAACATTTACATGTTAAATCAATTGTGGTTATGCACTTTTAATTTCATCACATGTACCTCTTTGCTCTTCAATTTAATCAATCATGTTCAATAATTCATTTTTTTGTCAAGTATTTTGTAAACTAAAAATGTGGCTCTAATGGACTTTCTTGTATGATGACGATTCACTAATATGGCATACATAATTAAATCATATGTGACTACAACTTCAAAATACCTCACACAGTAGTTGGCAAAAAAGTCAAGAGTTATACAAGATTGATTGAAATTGGTAAGTACAGAGACATGCGTGATGAAATTAAAAATGCAAGGGCACAAATGATTTAGGGTGGTAAAATGAAATTTGCCGTAATAATTATCTGGGATTGACATGATAATTTTAAAATCAAAATGAATGACAAAATATGAAATTAAGGTTGTCAAACTGATGATTTTGAAATTTCATAAATACACTGTATTTCGTGCAAAGAATTAAGACGAGATAGACCCAATATCAATATCTACCTAAATTACAAAGATATGCAACTATCAAAATAAATTTGCAAGCGTTGGACTGCTCATAAAGGTGAGGTTCTTGAAACTGAACTCGGACGGCTCCTTTCTGCCTAACGTCCTGTTTGGGGGCACTGGAGGTGTGATCGGGAATGGTCGCCAAATGGGCGACCCAGCATATGCCAACTGAGGGATTATGCAGTCACCAAGTCTAATGCAGGTAATACTGTAAGAGATAATTATGTATACTGCCAACAAATTTTTGACTAACTTTACGGCTTTAAGCCCCACAGCTGTACTTTCTCATTCATAAATCTTTAGTCCCCATAGCCCAGCCTCTTTACTTTAATAAGAAGATCAAGTCATTAGCCCACTACCCGGTCAAAGTATTCAATACAATAATTACAATTAATTAAGGGGGGTGAAATTTGCACCCCCAAAATTGCAAACCACACCCCTTTTTATTATTTTAATAGTATTTTTTCTTACATCTCTTTTCACTTCCTAAAATGTCATTGAGTTTTTTTGGTCTCTATCTTCTCTTTCTCTCCACGACAGAACCCTTCTTATTTTTCTCTCTCCTCAAAACAACGACAAACTCTCTCTTCTCCAATCTCCATTGAAACTTTCTAAACCCGATCTCTCACCTAAACTCAAACTAAAGCTCGCCTCTCTCCCACTCTCTCTCTCTCTCTCTCTCTCTCTCTCCCCCCCCCCGGCACGGCAGCATGGCGCGCGGACGCCTTTTCTCTCTTTGACGGTGACGCCATGATTGATTGACAGTGCGACAGTGGTAAGTCTGGGTTTCTATTTTTCACTCTTCAATCGATTTATGGGTATATGGGTATTCAATCGATTTCTGTTTCTCTTACTTTTTGCTTCTGGGTATTCTATTTTCAGTAGCAAAGCATAGACGATTAGACGTCTTCAAGGCTCAAGTAGATTTCTAGGTTCGGTTTCAGTTTTCAACTTTTCGATTTCAGATTCTTCAAGCTTGGTAAGTTGCTAGTTGTCAAAAAAAAAAAAAAAAAAACCCCAATCATGCATTTCTCTGTTTGTAGCTCATTTTACTCAGGTATTGCTTCAAGATCAGGAAAAATTTGGTGCATTAGTTCGTCGGGTTAAGGAAATTGGATTTTGTTTTGATAATTCAACATCTGCAGTGGCACTAGGCCAATTGGGTACTAAAAATAGTAAGTCCATAATGAATCGAAGTCGCTGAGTTTATATGACGAAATGGGGTTGGTCTGAGGATGATGTTCACTCTGCCTTGAAGAAGTTCCCTCAGTGTATGTTCAAGTTGGAGAAGAAAATAATGCAAACAGTGGATTTTCTGGTGAACAAGATGGGATTGCCTTCAGGAATAGTTGTCAAATTCCCACAGGTTATGTCAGTCAATTGAGTATGTGGTATTCATGATTTGGTCTTTCTCTTTTCCTTGATTTTTAGTTTTGCTGGTTTTGGTACACCTTTTTACTTCCTGTTCTTTTGATTTTAATTTTTTTTTTCTGCACTACGTGCGTTGGTACTGAGAATAGTAAGTCGATATGGAATCGAAGTAGCCAAGTTTATATGATGAGATGGGGTTGGGGATGATGTTCAATCTGCCTTCAAGAATTTAAGTCGGAGAAGAAAATAATGCAAGAAATGGTTTTTTCTTGAACAAGATGGAATTGCCTTCAGAAATGATTGTCAAATACCCACAGGTTTTGGCATTTAGTTTGGAGAAGCGGATAGTCCCAAGGTGTTCAGTTGTCAAATTCACTCTTGAATCTGTTTTTCCAGTTTTAGATGGGAATTAAATTGTATGATTCATTGATTTGTATCTGTTTTGCTGATTAATCTGAAATCTGGGCTTTTATTGATTTTTGCAGAAGGTTAGGTCCCCATTTTTTAAATTTGAGGTTCCTGACCGGGTTCAGGTCCTTGTACTTGACCTGGGTTCGGAGCCTCTGGTTTTCAAATTCAATTTCGACGAATGGGGACGATGAGCCTTCACCGTCTTTGGGCATAAGGTTGTGGGCCGCCACCACCTCCACCACAAGGCATTCTTTGCCGGTGCTGTTGCTCACAGTCATGGATGGGTTTTGGTGAAGAAGAAGAAGAAAAAGAAGAAGGAAACAGAGAAAATGAAAGATGAAGCAGAGAAAATGAAAGATGAAGCAGAGAACAGAGGAATAGAAAAAACAGAGGAAGCAAACAATGAATGAAACAGAGCAGAGAGCTAGCTAGAGAGAGAGAGAGAGAGAGGCGTATAGGGAACACAATGTGACAAATTCGGAGGCTTAAGAAAGCCAGAAAACCACCATGCGAATCAGAAGAGCGTGCAACTCAGAGATAGAGAGATAAATAAAAAGTTAGAGAGAGTGAGAGCTCTGTTTCAGAGAGAGTACAGAGGAGGAGCTCACTCTTTCTGAGTTGGTAGAAGGAAAAGACAGTCAACAGTCCCACGCTTTAGTTCAACGTGTGATGTCCACGGACCAAAAAAGACCAAAAAAAAAAAACAAAGAGGGATCTTACTCAAGGGCATTTTAGGAAGTGAAAAGAGATGTGAGAAAAAATACTATTAAAATAATAGAAAGGGGTGTGGTTTGCAATTATGGGGGTGCAAATTTCACCCCCCTTAATTAAATTCAAGGGGAGTGAAATTTACACACTCAAAATTACAAACCACACTCCTTTTATTTTTTTAATAATATTTCATGTTACCTCTTTTTGCACTTCTTAAAACACTCTCAGTCAGATTTTCTTTTTCTTTTTCTTTTTCTTTTTCTTTTTGGGTCTCTCTCTCTCTCTCTCTTCCAGATCACGACCAAAACTCTCACTTCTCTGTCTTTCTTCTCCAAACAACTACAGATTCTCTTCTCCATTGAAACTTTACCAATCTCGACCCTTCGTTTTTCCAAACCAGGTCACAATCCCAACTTTTCTCTTCACTATCTCACTATGTCTACTCTAATTTCATGTTTAATTTTGCTTTTCTCTTTTGCAATTCCATCCTTGTTACTGTTCCTTATCTTCTAGCTCATATCAAATTGCACAAAACCTAGATTACATAACAAGACGCAAAACCGCAGGCATGGAGCTCAATTCAGATAGCATTATTCCCCAACATGGAAGGCCCACTTCAAAGTACTTATTGTGCACCAAGAGAGAAGGGTGCGCATTATGTCTCGGCTTATCATATTGAGTCTTACCAAACACCAAAGAAAGGTAAAACCAAGGAGCAGACTTTGATTCTGCACATTCTAGACTCCCACTATCTTGACGAAGAAATCAGTCTCCCACGGGCTTCCGCATCAATCTCTATTTAAAACATGAACTTTCAGATCCAACATAACCTCACCCATTGAATTAAAAGCAAAAACAACAAACAAATCCAACTCTCTCTACCAAACCCAGAAATGAAATCTCAAAAATTTCTCACTCTATCGACCAAAACCACCCCCAATCAAAACCCTGAAAAAATCCAAATCACCAAAACTCACAAAAAATTAACAAAATTGAACAAACCCCTAATACTGATTAGCCTCAATTCCATGCCCAAAACTAATCCACCCAACTCCGTCAAACAAAATCAGTAACAGCAGCAAGAAATGCCAAAAGAGGTGACATGAAATTTGGAGTAAGAGAGAGAGAAGAGAGTTTTGGTCGTGGTCGGGAAGAGAGAGAGAGAGAGAGAGAGAGAGGAAAAGACCCAAAAAGAAAAAGGAAAAAAATCTGACTAAGGATGTTTTAGGAAGTGCAAAAAGAGGTAACATGAAATATTATTAAAAAAAATAAAAGGGGGTGTGGTTTGCAATTTTTCACCCCCCCTCCCAATTCAAATGTTTGATTTATTGATTTAGAATTGTTTCTTTTTTCTAGATACGGTTGAAATTCTTTTTATATACCAACTTAAAAATTGAAATGTTATTAATATTCAAAATTTATATGTGATATTGAAAATACTAGATGGAACTATTTTGAGTAAAGATGCGTAAATTTACCAACTCACAACACAAAGACTTGCTAACGCAGTGTAAACCTCACCACTAAGGAAACATCACTGCGAGGCTGTTTTTGTAGCCCACACATATAAAACAATCCACTATGAAATCAGATTTTTTACAAGAAACCAGGGGCAGATCCAGATTTTTTTTTTCAGGTAAGGCAAGTCAATGGCAGGAGGGGAAGGGAGGAAAATTAGAGAGAAGTTGCAGATTTTGGGGGTAATTGTGAAGATTTTGCCTTGGTTTTGCCCTGTTTTTACCTTGATTTTGCCTAATTTTTGTAATTTTCACATCCCTTGCCTACACCAAATCAATGTAAAATCAAAAATCCAGTCTAGGCAACTGCCCAAGCTGGGCTCTATGTGGATCCGCCCTTGCAAGAAACAAGTTATGGTATTTAACACAACCACATTACCAGCAAATCAGTTGACTTGTTTACACCTTGCACAACTTATTCTACACAAGAACAAACTGATGTATAGCAGTAAAGCAATCTGCACTATCTCAACATTCTTTCCCTCTGATCTCATGTAGTTCATCAAAGAAAACACACACAATAATAAATCATGTAGAGTTTCGATGAAAATGTTTTGTGTAGAATATGCAACACACGCAACACCCTTTTTAACTCCGAAACTCTACATCCAAAAATGCAGTTTCAAAATCTCCGAATAAGGTAAATATGAAAAGGTTTAAAAACTGTTTTGAATATGCAATCAAATCTTTATAAGATATGTATTTTGAAAGCATTGTAAATCAATTTAGAATCATGCAAAATGATATGTATTAAAAGAATACCATCTTATCAAAATCAGTGAGCATGATTTCCTTGATTTCCTCTTGGATGATCCGATTCTACAATCTTCCTTTATAGCCTTGAACCACCGGAAGGGCAAGAGAAATATTCTCCTAATCCTTTGTATCTTCTGATTTCCTTGTGGCTTTGGGAAAGTCATGTGTTGAATAGGGATAGTCCAATGTACTTACAATCTCCCCCTTTGGGCATTCCCATTCAACACATGATTTTTTCAAGTTTGAAACCCTGCATGTTAGAAAACGACAGATAGTAAAGATGTGCTTCTTGGATCAGGAATCAGTTTCCATCCTTTTCCAGATCCAAGTTGCCAAAAATAAATTTCACATATTATAGTAATAATAAGCATCCCAATTAGTTTGTGCTTATGCACTTACAATCCCAAAAGTAAAAAAAAAAAAAAAATTGTCCAAGAGATATTAAAATGCAGACAACATAAATTGCAAAATAATAAAAAGAAATCTTGCTTTACTTCTCCCCCTTTGAATGGAAAGGCCCGACGAACTCCTCTAGAAGCTTGGTGACATTGTCCTGAAACTCCTCGCTATCCATTGAACCCGAGCTCTCCTCAGGTGCGACTGCCTTCTGGACTACGGTGGATGGACCGGGAGCGTCAAACCCGGGAGGGTGGCGCTGCATGTTCCGGATCTCCTTGGTGAGGTTGGTCAGGGCATGATGAGTACGAACCAGAAGAGAGTGCATGTCGTCCATGTCGGTAGTGAGACATGCAATCCTCCAGTCAGCCACCAGGATGGTGTCGCGAAGGCTATCCAGAGAAACAGGAGGAAGAGGAACAGCAGAAGGTGCACCAGAAGGAGAAGGGCGAAGAAGAGGACTCCGGCTGCGTTCACGGTGCATGCCGGAATGAAGGATGCTGGCTCTGGTAGCAGCCTGACGGCCCTCCTCTGGAGGAAGAAGACGCCGATGTCCACCAAGTCGAGAAGTGATCTTTGTGCGAACCATGGTGAGAAAAACAGTTTTGAACGAACCTACACATTGAGACAAACAAGAGTAAAATCCGAGAGAGACAAGAGAGGCTATATATATGGAACCAGTAGGGTTAGAGAAAACTGTGACAATTTAGTTCTCCGAGATACACGCATGCAAATTACTTCTCCCCCTCAACTTAGGCTTAATCAATAAGGAAATTAAGTGCAACCAGATGGCAATCAAGTGAGAACTAGAAGAGACGACCATAATCACAAAACCAGCAATTTTATCACATAATCTTTTCTTGTGCTAAGTATTAAGGCAATGAATGCAATTGTCATATTGAACAGAGAAAATATAGCATAGTGGAAACACAAAGAGCACTAATCAATGAATGAAAGGAAAATATTTCCATGTATCAACCACGATGTATTCCATCAACAAATAGAGTTTGTACTCATTATTAGACATGACTAAGTAAACCGGTGAAGAATGTAAGCATGAGCAGTACATGGAGCTTAGAGACATGTTCAGTGAAAGAGAGAAGAAGTGAAGAGGAAAACTTCACACATAGACTGAGCTCAGGAGATCTCCTAGAAGGAGTGGGAAACATTGTTCCCAGATACTTATTTGATTTGAGTCATAGACTTCTTTATTGTGTAAACAAGAACTCATGTAACAAGACCCGTCTTAGTAACTCCCAGACCAGACGATCTTAGGGTACTAAGCATAACAAGGATGTTCCAAGAAGAGAGTCTCGAGTTGTTGTTTGAATTTTCACAATTTACGTACACATTTCACCTACCAAATCATTTCTTGCAAACCTTGGAAAGTTCACCACAACCAAGGCCTGATTACTTTGAGTGATAGGATACATATATCCATTCTCATTTCTTACAAATCCTTGAAAGTTCACCACAACAAGGACCTGATTACTTTGAGAAGAGGAAATTAGCCATCTGAGCATATTAAGCATTTTGTCTACTTCACCTATTCTCCCATGACAAGGAACACTAAACATGCCACCACATAAAGCTATAAGTGAAGTACAGAGTAAAGTGACGTGATTCAATGACTAATCATGAGTACATAATCATTTGTCCAGAATAAGGCATGGCCATAAAATGTACATAGCCGAAAATATATGCATTTCACTAGTGACAGTGGTCAGAGTATACTACGATCACAATTTTCTCATTCAATAGTGGACAAATGTCTTTGTGCCTTATTGCTTAGAACATATCCCTAGAGCATTTCTCAACATCTCAAATCTAGTAGTGTCAAGTGGTTTAGTGAACAAGTCAGCAAGTTGACTATTTGTGGGCGCAAAACTGAGTTCAAGTATATTCTGTTCAACCAGTTCTCGAATAAAGTGATATCTAAGATCAATGTGCTTTGTTCTAGAGTGTTGTACATGATTTTTTGTAATGTTGATAGCACTTGTGTTATCACAGAAGATGGACAACTTACCTTGTGAGATGCCATAGTCATGAAGCATTTGCTTCATCCAAAGCATTTGCGTGCAGCAACTCCCAGCTGCAACATACTCAGCTTTGGCAGTAGATAGAGAGATGCAGTTTTGTTTCTTGCTATGCCAAGCAACCAGATTGTTTCCAATGAAAAAGCATCCCCCAGATGTGCTTTTTCTGTCCTTCAGATTTCCTCCCCAATCAGCATCAGAGTATCCTGCAATCTCTACATTAGTGTCGAAGGTATAGAAAAGACCACAATGAATTGTACCGGCAACATATCGGATGATCCTGTTTACAGCTTCTAAGTGAGACTCTTTGGGTTGAGCTTGAAATCGAGCACACACTCCCACACTGTAGGAGATATCAGGACGACTGGCAGTGAGGTATAACAAACTTCCAATCATGCTTCTATAGATAGAGGAATCAACTGAGTTCCCTTCCTTATCTTCACTCAACTTTTTGGTGGTGCTCATGGGATTGTTGACTATTTTCTTGGATTGAAGACCAAACTTCTTGACTAGGTTTTCCGCATATTTGGTTTGAGAAATAAACAAACCTGTGTTAAGCTGTTTGACTTGTAATCCAAGGAAAAATGTTAGCTCACCACACATACTCATTTCAAATTCACTTTCCATGATTAATTGAAATTCTCTGACAAGATTCCTAGATGTGGAACCAAAAACAATGTCATCAACATACACTTGAGCAATAATAACATCATTGTTTTCATGTTTCACAAATAAAGTCTTATCAATGGAACCCCTGGAATACCCCTTTTACACAAGATAATTTGAAAGCCTTTCATACCAAGCACGAGGAGCCTGTTTCAGTCCATACAAAGCCTTCTTCAGTCTGTACACATGGTCCAAGTGATGTGGATCTTGAAAACCTTGAGGTTGTTCCACATAAAATTCCTCGTGTAACACGCCATTGAGAAATGCAGTTTTGACATCCATTTGATATAGTTTGAATCTAAGATGACATGACACAGACAAAAGTAATCTCACAGACTCTAATCGTGCAACAGGAGCAAAAGCTTCATCAAAATCAAGTCCCTCGACTTGTGAGTATCCCTGAGCCACTAACCTAGCTTTATTTCTAATCACATTTCCTTTTTCATCACTTTTGTTTCGAAAGATCCATTTGGTTCCTATAATGTTGCAGTTACTAGGTCGTGGTACTAAGTACCACACATCATTCCTAGTAAATTGATTCAGCTCTTCCTGCATAGCACTAATCCAGTGATCATCTAACAAGGCTTCCTTAACATTTTTTGGTTCAATTAAGGACACGAAACCGAAATGGGATATCACATTCATACTTATCAGATTTTCAGTGATAAAGCATAACAGAGCATTTCCTTTACTTACCTCATCTTGATTTACCTGAGCTGCAGCTTACCTTCTTGTTATCAGTCCATCTGATAGATTACCAATGGTGTTCTGACTAGAGTGATCTTTTTGTACCTGCTTGTAGCCTCTTCTCAGTGTGGGGGCAGGTTCAAAGATGCCATTAGTTGTATCCTCTTCCTCAGCTTGAATATCATTGCTTGTTGTTGTTGTGATTGAAGAGGATGATGTATCTGCACACGCTTATTCCTATTTCATACATTCATCATTAATAGAGACATTAATAGACTCCATAACAACACGAGTTCGTTTGTTATAGACTCTGTAGGCCCTACTATTCAAGGAATACCCCATAAATACACCATCATCACTTCTAGCATCAAACTTTCCGAGATGCTCTCTGTCTAGTAGAATGTAGTAGGGACTTCCGAAAACATGAAAGTGTCCTACATTTGGCTTCTTTCCTTTCCATATCTCATATGCTGTCTGATCAGTACCTGCTCTCAAGAACACTCGATTAATTGTATAGCATGCAGTACTTATAGCTTCAGCCCAAAAATTTGTACTTAATCCTGCTGCATGTAGCATAACACGAGCGATGTCCAGCAGAACCATATTTTTCCTTTCCACAATGTCGTTTTTCTATGGTGTAATTGGAGATGAGAACTCATGAGACACACCAAGCTCACAAAAATAGTTAGTAAAGGAAGTGTTTTAAAATTATGTGCCATTATCTGATCTTACCCTGACTATGCTAGTATCAAATGATTTCTTTTCAATTATCAATTTTTGACTCAGATTCTTAAATGATTCAAACGTTTCAGCCTTGTCTTTTAAGAAATTTACCCAAGTATATCGTGTGAAATCATCCACAACAACTAGTATATAGCTCTTACCTCCAATGCTCTCAGATTGAGCAGGTCCCAGCATATCCAAATGTAATAGTTCCAGTACCATTGTGGTCGTTGCTGAGTTTACCACCTTGTGAGGTGCCTTGGTTTGCTTTCTAATTTTACAATCACCACAAATCTTGTCTGTTTTACCATTTAGATTAGGTAGGCCCTTAACATATTTCTTGGAGGATAGCTTCAACAAATCTTGATAGTTCACGTGTCCCATTCTTCTGTGCCAATGCTCAAATGTTTCCTCTGTGGATCTTACAGATAAACAGGACTGCAGGTTGAAATTTTCATTAGCTTGAATATGGTAGCAGTTATCAAAAGATCTCTTACCTCCCATGATACTTTCTCATTTCTGATTCATCACCAAACACCTGTGTTTGTTGAACCAAACATCTTCAGAGTCATCAGCCAAATGACTGACACTGATTAGATTTGCAGTTAAGCCTTCAACATACAGCACATTTTTAAGATTTGGTATACCTAGAGTGTTTACTGTACCCCGATCTAGGATACTTGCTTTTCGTCCATCTCCAAAGGTGACTGAACCGGTCGTGCTTTCATCCTCAAATGAGGTAAACCAGGCTTGTCATGTGTCTGGAACAACCACTATCTACATACCAGAAATCTCGTTGCTTGTCAGCCAAGGCGGTTAAAGCTACCAGGCAAGTGGCCTCTATATGAGTAGTTTGCCAATCTGAACTGGCACTTGCCAAAGAAGATGGATCATCAGTTTCTTTAGTAAGGGCTAGAAGACACTTACTTGTAATTTTCTTGGTCCAGACAGGCTTTCCTCTTCTAGTTTGAAAGACTTTCTGAGAGAACAAATCAGTTAGTTTATTAAGGAGTTCCTTCTGTTCTCTAAGTTCACATTGTAAAGATTCAACAGTACATTTTTCTTGAGATACTTGAGAGATTAACAATCTCTCATTACACCTAGGTCTGATATGGCCTATCTTACCACAGTGATGACAAGTTGGAATAAAAGTTCTAGAGTTAGGATACTTGTTTTGACTAGTGGAAGATTCTTGGTCAACTTTGACCTGAGAAGTGTGTGCTGGCTGACCTTCCTTCATGCTTCTTAGTATTGAGACTTGATCATCATATGCAACTTCCTCCTTTTTGACTGGTGATCCAGATGCTCTTACAAACTTTGTACTTTTGGAATTCTCTCCTGTGTATCCTAGCCCAAAGGTGTCATGTGGTGCTCTTCCTACTCCAAGTAATTTGGTCATAGTGTTAGAGCTGACCTCAAATCTGGTGAATTTATCTTGAGTCGATTTCAGCTCATCTTGTAGGGACTCATTTTTAGCTAATAACTCCAGATTTAGAGCTTGTTGTCCCCTCATGTCCAGGTCCAGCATTTTGATTTTGTTGAGATATTCAGCCTTTTCAGCCTTCCAACTTGATGAGCCCTGATCACTTGACGAGATAGCCATCTCAGTTACAAAGTTGCTTCTTTCCTGTTCCCATGTGGATTGTGAAGTCTCCAATATGTGCTCCACTTTTTCTTTTTCTGTTCTTAGAAACTCAACATCGTTTTCCAAGCTTAAGTTTCTTAGTAATGTGGCCTTTGAAGCTTTGTAGAGTTGTTTGTAGCGGATATTTGTTTCATCATCAGAAAATGCTTCGTTACTGTCAGAATCAGGTAGAAGTGACGATACAAGAGCCAAATTGTCCACTTCTTGAGACTCATCATCACTCGAAGTTGAAAGAAGAGACTTGTTGTTGTTGTTGTTTCCATGCTTCCTATTTCCACAGTCAGTAGAGATATGGCCATAGCCACCACACTCATAGCATTTAGGATTTCCAGAGTGAGTTCCCTTAAAGCTTCATTTTCCACTCTTGCCATTGTAGTCACTGCTGCTACTGTTTCTGCCATAGGTGTTTTTCCTATAAGCATCGGGATTTCTAGAGGAGTTCTTGCTTTTGAGAAATCTTTTGAATTCCTTTGTCAGTAGAGCAAGATCTAGTGTTTCTTCTTCCTCTTCTACTCCTTTTACTACCTTGAAGGCTACTCCTTTATTTTTCTTCTCCGGTTTTAACCTCATCTCATAAGTTTTGAGATTTCCAATGAGCTCATCGAGTAGATACTCATCGATATCAAATGAGTCCTCTATACTAGTGACTTTTGAATGAAATTTTTCTCGCAAGGCCCTGAGTATCTTTTTGACTATCTTATCTTCATCAAAAGGTGATCCCAGGCTATGACACTGACTGAAAATTTTAAGAATTCTACCATGAAAGTCATCCACGGTTTCATCATCTCCCATAGTCATGGTTTCGAACTCAAAGATAAATGCTTGTAATTTCTGTGCACTTACCTTTTTATTTACTTCGTATGTAGTCTGTAGAAGATCCCATGCCTGCTTGGTAGTATCATAATGGCTGATCCTCAGTTTTTCCCATTCAGATAGGGCTGTGAAAATGCTGTTCTTAGCCTTGAAGTCTGCTTGCAGATCACGAACTTCTTCCTCAGTCCAGTCCTTCCTTGGTTTGGGAGTGGCAGTGGAAGAGCTTTCTCCTTTTTCTTTCACCATAGGTACGGTCCAACTATTTTCTACAATATTCCACACATGTTCATCTTGAGCATAGAGATAAGATTTCATGTATATTTTCCACTGAGTATATTTTTCACATCCGCCATCGAACCATGGAGGACTATTTACAGATCCACCAGCAGCCCTATCACGTGAATGTTCCATCATTCCCGGATCATTAGAAAGTTCTAGAGCCCGCTCTGATGCCAATTGAAAATACTAGATGGAACTATTTTGAGTAAAGATGCGTAAATTTACCAACTCATAACACAAAGACTTGCTAACGCAGTGTAAACCTCACCACTGAGGAAACATCACTGCGAGGCTGTTTTTGTAGCCCACACATATAATACAATACACTATGAAATCAGAATTTTTACAAGAAACAAGTTGTGGTATTTAACACAACCACATTACAAGCAAATCAGCTGACTTGTTTACACCTTGCACAACTTATTCTACACAAGAACAAACTGATCTATAGCAGTAAAGCAATCTGCACTATCTCAACATTCTTTCCCTCTGATCTCATGTAGTTCATCAAAGAAAACACACACAATAATAAATCATGGAGAGTTTTTATGAAAATGTTTTGTGTAGAATATGCAACACACGCAACACCCTTTTTAACTCCGAAACTCTACATCCAAAAATGCAGTTTCAAAACCTTTTATAGAGGAGCAAGACTCCCCCTCAAACAAATCTTTTCTTAATCTCCGAATAAGGTAAATATGAAAAGGTTTAAAAACTGTTTTGAATATGCAATCAAATCTTTATAAGATATGTATTTTGAAAGCATTGTAAATCAATTTAGAATCATGCAAAATGATATGTATTAAAAGAATACCATCTTATCAAAATCATTGAGCACGATTTCCTTGATTTCCTCTTGGATGATCCGATTCTACAATCTTCCTTTATAGCCTTGAACCATCGGAAGCGCAAGGGAGATATTCTTCTAATCCTTTGTATCTTCTGATTTCCTTGTGGCTTTGGGAAAGTCATGTGTTGAATAGGGATAGTCCAATGTACTTATAGATATTTAACTATTAATTTTTTTTAGGGTTAAATACTTGTTACTACTCAAACTTTTCCCCGAAAAACAGTTTAGTCCCTCGCCTTTGAAATTAAACTGGATAGTCCTTATTCTCTCTAATTCTCGCACAACAAGTCCACGACAGACCCAAAATGACTATTATACCCTCACTTCCTCTTTTTATTATTTTTCTCTATTTTTTTTTAAATTTTTCTCTCCTTTTTTTCCTTTTTTATTTTCTCTCTCTCTCTCTCTCTCTCTCTCTCTCTCTCTCTCTCTCTCTCTCTCTCTCTCTCTCTCTCAAGTTCGTATCGAACTGGGTTCATCTTCATCCACATCCCAGAGAACTGCGTCTCCTGCGTTTTCATGTACCTGACTCCGCCAGAGATTTACAACCTGTCTAGGTTCAACCGGGCGTTCCTCAGCGCGGTGTCATCGGATGCGGTTTGGGAATCGAAGCTGCCCCCTAATTACCATGATCTGCTTAATTTGCTGCCTCCCGAGAGGTACCAGAACCTGTCAAAGAAGGACATCTTTGTTCCTGCCTCTAACGTGTCAGTCCGTTCTCGCTTATGATCATCTCGGAGCGAAGGTAGAGAAGATCGGACTGCTGTATGTAGCTCCATCGTTGGTGGAACCCACCACCGCCGGTATTAATTGCTTGATCTGGGGGAGGAGACGATGATTCTTTGCTCCAGCCTCGTTTTGTCGTGGCTTAAAAGGAGGCTGTCTTTTCTCGGACGTTCTTGGCTTCCGGCGGCGGCCACTGGTTCGATTTTTTTTCTGGAACCAGATCCAGCTGTCGAGGGACCTCCGGAATGACGACGTATTGTCGTGAGAGGAGGAGCCGGGTCACTACTCAAGGCGGAGGAGTGGCGCCCCGAGACGCTGCGGATTCCTGGGTCGATTTCGATGTTGATGACGACGTCGTGCAGGATTTTGGCGGGGAGTCTGGGGCTGGCTGTTCTGGTAGTGCAGGATTCTGGAGTCTTCGATTAGGAGGATGTCTTCCGGGTCGACCCGGTAGCGGCAGAGCGGGCAGGTCGAGTGGGCGTCGAGCCAAGTGTCGACGCACTCCACGTGGAAGGGGTGCTTGCATTTCGGGACGAGGCGGAGGACCTCGGTGGGCTCGATTCGGGTGAGGCAGACAGTGCATTCGAGGCCGTCCTTGTGTTCCCTGAGCGACCTGAACTGGGCCGGAACGACTTGGGTTTCTCGGCGGTGTCCCCATTAACAAGTGGCGGCGGTGAAGCAGACGTTGTAGCAATGTCTGCTCTGGTTCTGGTACCTAGATGGTAATGAAAAATTACCATCGTCGTAAGGCACGGGCCGCGAGAGAGAGAGAGAGAGAGAGAGAGAGAGAGAGAGAGAGAGAGAATGAAAATAAAAAAGGAAAAAAAGGAGAGAAAAATTAAAAAAAAAAAGAGAAAAATAATAAAAAGAGGAAGTGAGGGTATAATAGTCATTTTGGGCCTGTCGTGGACTTGTTGTGCGAGAATTAGAGAGAATAAGGACTATCCAGTTTAATTTCAAATGCGAGGGACTAAACTGTTTTTCGGGGAAAAGTTTGAGGAGTAACAAGTATTTAACCCTTTTTTTTACTACGCCCCCGTATAGATAAAAACTCAGGTCTACCGCTATTCCATTTTGTTGCTACGTTTTTTCACATAGTAAACTTTATAAGCTCTCCCCTCCATGTTGAGTTGTCGGCTATAAAGCTTGGTATTGAATTGCTGCAAGGACTAGATGTTGCCCAAGCCTTAGTTGAAAGTGACTGCCTGCTTGCTGTCCAAGCTCTTAGTACCATGAAAAGTGATCAATCCTTCTCCTTTGAGTGCTTTGATTACTGAAATCAAGGATTTACTTGGTGCAAGCTCGAGATTTCATGTTTAGTTTGCTCCTAGACAAGCTAATGGAGTACCTCATAGACTTGTTTTTTTAAAAAAAAAAAAAAAAAAAAAAAAAAAACCCTTAGCGCAACTCACCCTTACATATGTCAATGAGAATCGAACCCATGACCTTTACAATATTGGAATTATAATTTACCAACAGGTCGCTTTAATTCATATATCAATTATTAATTGATTTGTTACTATTTCAAATTTATACTTAATGTCCTTATGTACGATATATTAGTCGTATCAATTAATAAATTCTCTATTTCCTTAGAAAAAATCAAAACAAATTTCTCAAGAAATAAAAAATTTCAATGAATGAGTGAAAATGAAAATGAGCTTATCACAGTGATGATTTTCCCCCGAAAAAAAACAATAGTGATGATTTCTAAATTGGTAGATACACCGTATTCTGTGCAAATTATAGATTTGTTTGGATAAACACGTGACATAAGAAAATGACTCTCCACGTGACATAACATCTCCCAATGACCCAATGTCCCTTAGCATCGCATGTGATCGCTGCCCATAAAATCTCCTGAGTGCTTGGGGCCCGCCTCGGTCTTATCCAAACACGTGCTGCTCGATCCATAATCCACATCATCACCTTCGCACCAGAAGCAATGAACGCGCCAGATCTCTCTAGAAACCGAATACTTGTTCGACCTTTAACGCCCTCAACGTCTTTAAATCCGCTCACAAACTCCACTCTCAGTCTCTCTCTCTCTATCTGCTTCTCTCTCTCTCTAGTCCAATCCCCCCACCATCGTTCAGCTGATATTCTCCGGCGAGCAGTATGGGCCTACTTGACCAGCTTTGGGATGACACCGTCGCTGGGCCTCGGCCAGACATCGGCCTCGGCAAGCTTCGGAAGACCCAATCTCTCGGCTTACGATCCAACTCCGGCAAGGGTGCGTCGCAATTTAGCACACGAAACATAACTAACCTCAAATCAACCTGATTAAATTTCAATAAACTATAATATTGCAATGAATTATAATTTGTTTTATTGTAAAGTCGAGATCTTGCAAATGATTTTCATTATTTCTTCGGGATGCAAGGGTTTCTATATATGATCTAAAATGCAATCAACCACTAAATCCAGTTGGCCTGATGTTGAAAAATCGATCTTTTGTAGGAGTTGATGGCGGAAGCGCGAGATCGTACGGTGAGGGCTCAACGGAAGAGGCGGCAAAAGTTACGCGGAGTATTATGATAGTGAAACCCCCAGGATATGGGAGCGCCGGCAGCGATTCCACTCCGGCTTCACCAGCTGGATCTACTCCACCGGTGTCTCCCTTTTCTGGTAAGCATCTGAAATGTCATATATGCCCTTAGTTGACTACTTTGCACGTAGATTCCGGTGATGTTGGAGTCTGGGGGTGTCAAATTGTCAGCTGGAATTTCTGTAGTCGTCGACAATTATTAGGTATCTGGATGGAATTGCAATTTCTTAAATTGCAGGGACGAAAATGAAAAATGAGGCTAAAACTACATTGACTAACTTGTGATTAAGCCATTTTATTTTAAAGATAAGGGCAGTGTCAAGTTGGTGGTTTTGATTGTGATGTTTTCCTTCTTCATATAAAATGACTTATATGTCCTTGTTGATTTCTGAACAAATGATTCATAGTCTTTACCTACTTTTAAGCATCTTATATGTATCAAAATATTTTAAGTTGTTGACTAGATTCTTAAGTAAGTTTGGAGATACAAATCATAAAGAAATACAAACTCACTAAGAGTGCAATTGTTGTCCTGCTTGTGTTCATTCGTTTCATACAAAAATACTGATAATGTTTTGATTAGGAGGCAGGGAGTCATTTCGATTTCGAAGAAGATCCACGTCGGATGCGTACGAGAAGGCAACCGAGGTCATTGGAGCAAAGAGCACCCCATCTTCTTACGATGTGTGACATATGAGCGGAGGTATGTAGCATGTTGGTCTCCCGGACGATGTGCCTTACTCAGTCCTCAGAGCATGTGATATATCTATGAGCATGTTACGAAACCAACCAAGGCGGGAAAGAGAGTGCGTCGACTGTATCTTCGTTATATGTAGCCCTTAAGTAGCTAAGTTTGAGCACTATGTTAACTAAGTTTGAGTGTTGCTGGTTGTGTGGATGTTTGTTTTTCGGAAGTGTGTAAAGGTGTTCTGTAAGTGGCAGATCTTGTGCAGCAGTAGTTTGTGTCTTGTAATATGCCATATGTCGAGGTACTAGTTTACTCTTTAAGCTTCCAAAAACTTGTGGCGTTTTTTTCCTTTGTTGATGTTCTTCCGAACTTGTAGACGAAAGCATGAACACGATGCATTTGAATAATTGAATTGCAGTTTTTCTAAATGTAGATATGTAGGAACGTACATCTTGGTGAATAATTTTTTTTTTTTGGAGAACAATCTTGGTGAATTAGATAGTGAAGGCAAATAAAGCAAGACATGGATTAAAATGTTACCTTGACAAGTAACAGATATATAAATTAAATCTTATCGATCAAGGTACCCCATCTACTTCTGACGGAGCTTTGAAGAGCCTGAATGTGACCATATAATCAAACTTGCATGTTAAGGCTAGGTTATTTTCATACCGCAAGAGAAGACGGGGACTCTTGTTAGAAGCTGTACATATGTAAGCGTCAACGGGGAGGACTAGTGTCGGATGTTGAAGTCCATAACCTTCTCCCAAGAAAGTTGATCTCTAGCTTCGTTACTACGCAACTCATGGTTGTTTGGCTCCAAAACCAGCTGGTGTGCAAACAGTCTCTTTTGAGCCTGTGGTTGCGCAGGCGTGCCAGCACCGCGGGGTGCAGTCGTTGGGGTAGTCCCTTGACCTGACTTCTTCTTCAAGCGCTGTGGACGAGGAGAGCACCAACCTCGTCACAGGGTTCTTTTCTTGCCTTTTGGGAAATGACTTTTGCCTTACGGATAAGGACTTTGGTTGTGATCTCTTTGGTCACCAAAATCGATACTCAACGTTGTAGGTTGAGCAGAGCAATCACTGGGAAGTTCTGAGAAAGCACGGGTTTTGCTAAAGCGTGACTTTAGCTTCGCTGGGTGCGAGGGCGTTACCCTTGCTTCACTGGGTGTATCGGTGGCAGTAGTACTGGCAGTCGGCTCGCGAGGAGACTAGGACTGGAAGTACGATCGCCAGGTTGATCTGGTGAGGCTGACAGTCGGCTCGCGAGGAGACTAGGACTGGCGGGCGGTCACCGGGTTTCAACAAGGTTGAGGGTTTGCTCCGGGGAGGCTTTGTAATCGCTGGGATTTATTGATTAGAGAGAGGTCATCGATTTCGCCGCTTCACCCTGTATTTATGCCCTAGGGTTTTCGACTGCTCCTTGTCTTAGAAGGATTCTTAATTGAAGTTTCCTGTTTAACCTCTACTACTCGATTTCCATAAGGTTGCGTCTCCTTATGAAACACGGAATGGGCGAAGCTATAACCCAAACCCGAGTAGTTTTATTTTTGGGCCGCAGGTATCGGCCCGCTGGCTCGAACCCACTAGAGGATTTTGCCAAAATTACTTTTGGGCTCAAACATTGCCCCCCATGCCCCGAAATCGGGCCCGCTAGAATGTAACTGATTGAAGGGGACTAGAAAAACGTGCCGGTCGCTTGAAACGATGCCATTAATGAAGGTTGCGTCCTTTCGTTTGTGAAACGCTTTCTGTCGCATCGTTTCCCTCCCAAAATCCTTTATTTAAACTCACAGCCGCAACCTTGTCACATCAGAATCCCTTCCAGTCTTTTAAACCCAAAAAAGACTCATTTCTGCCAACATCTTCTCTGCAAATAACCCAGAAATGGCTCCCCCTAAGAAAATCATCATCGACCAGGAAGAAGAGTTAAACGAAAAGGCTGCTCGGACTTGAGGCATCAACATTGGTGCTCGCATTCATCTTGAAACCTCTATTCATCGACCCCTACTCCTTCGCTTTTCCGATCATCACACCGGACTGGGTCCAGCGCCGCAAGGTGTTATCCCAGACGATGCTATCGCCCTATACGGCCTTCCTATTCGCCGACCCATTCCAGTCCTCCAAAGGACCCCTGGAGACTTTAGCGGTTGGGGTGCCCAAAACCATCGAGCCAAGATAGGGAATTGGCCATCCTCCATTAGCTCACCGGAGACTTCTTGGTATCGCGAGACGCGGGCACGAGATCTAGCTTGTTGGAATGCAGCAGGCATCACCCATACTATTGACCTGTGTTTCCATCTTCCTCGCGGTGGCAATCGCTCGCCTCTCGCTGCTTTCCTCTGTTTTTGGAATACCGCCACCAACACATTTGACTTCAGATTTTGTCAAATGAGTGTCACTCTGTTGGATATTCTCGCCATCACTGGCCTGCCCATCGATGGCGAGCCTTATGTGCATGGCCAATTTGACTCTGTCAATTTCACCTCGTCCATGGCCCAGCAAGGTCGCAGCGCCCACAGTGGCTCCTACCCGCGATGGTTGGAGTATTACAGCCGGGAACACAATGCGACCGGAGGGATCGCTTTCCTCGAATATTGGCTTTGTAAGTTCATATTCTGCACTTCTTCCTGTAAGCCCACTGGTACTTGGACCTACATAGCGACAGCCCTCTACAACGGCCGTAACGTCGGGCTCGGACAACCGGTACTGGGGGCCCTATATCGCATGCTATACCAAGCGACGATGCATCCATTTGAGACCAACATATCTGGTCCTTTCTGGATTTTGGACTTCTGGATCCAGACCTACTTTCAATTCTTCCGCCGTGAGGATATCCCGCTACTTCCACCGGCCGACCAACTCTTAGGTCGATGGTTTTGCCGCGAGGACAAGTACTCGTCTCCTCCTTATTCTGAGTGCTTTTCTTATCTTTATTTGCTGGATGAGATGCCATACTGTGACATAATTCTGAGCAGAAGATTCCCATCTGTGCTCGAATATGGTTTTCTTCCTGGCGATCCTCGGTATCTCGACAGCACTCGCCTGGCTTTTCGCCTCGCGATCTCCTGCTCAGACATCAGAATTGCCGCCGAAGAACTCAGCTACGAGCTCTATGCTCCCAATCACTTTGCCCGCCAGTTCAGCCTTATCCAATTGGTACCAGTCCCTCTGTACGATGCCTGGAACTACAACACCTCTTGGCGCAGATTCGGGCCCCCGCCGGCACAGAGCATGCTCGCCCTAGTCGATCTCCCTGATTGGGCCTAGACCCTCGACGCTGTAGACGGAACTGAAGAAGGATATGAGATTTGGTGGAAAGAAGTCTCCGTCAATTGCTGGACCCAACCAGACGTTGAACTCTTCGCAACTCTCTTCGGCGAGCTGAGGAATCCTTATTCTGCAGATATTGAAATGCTCGCTCGCTTCTCTGAAGACACTACTAGGCCCCGGCCTCTTCAAGTGGTCTGACCGGCGCGAGCTCCTCGCCCGGCCCAGGCTGGCATCGTAATTCGTGAACCTCCTCCAGAAGTAAGTACCGTAACTTTACCCTCTGCAAGTTCCTTCATTGTTCTCCCTTTTACTCATACTTCTTTGTACTAGGGGAGTGCGCCGCGCCCTGGCCGTCGCACGACCAGTGCTTCCCTGGCCGCCGGATAACCTGGAAAACAGAAAGCAGTGCTCGCTGAACCCGCAGCCGAAGACTCTTCTTCTTCTGATGACGACGATCCACAAACCGTAAGAAATCCTCTATCCTCAGGATCATGTTCTGCGGGCTATTCTAACTTCTTGATTTTGACAGGTCGCAGCTACTCTAGCTCGCAAGCGCAGTCGCTCGGACCCTCGTGCTGACCCCTTGGCAGGAGATGAACCACTGGCTGATCGATTGGTAAGAAGCAAGAAGTTCATGCTAAGAATTATCCACACTTTCGCCCAAACTTCCATAACCTTTTCCTTTACAGGTTCGTCGTCGGCCATCTGAACACGCTGGGTCCTGACATTTTACTGCCGGGTGCGCCCACCAGAGCTCAAGAATATTTGATGGTGCTTCACCGCGAGCGCACTATCACTGAAGCTGAATTTGTTGAGATATACGAACTTCTACAAAACCTCCCGGCACGGATTAATGAGAGAACGACAGCGACCGCGCAGGCTAGACAGGTTCAGGCTCATTATCGCGGCCTTGCTCAACAAGCAGAGGCATCTCGCGACTCCTTGGGAAATCGAGCTATTCGCGTCAGGGACCTACGGATCTCGCAGAACCATCTTCGCACCCACATTCAGGACCTCCAAGCCCAACTGATCGAAGCAAAGGCCCAGTTGGTGGTGGTGACGTCCCAACTTGAGCAAGAGGAACCTCAGATAGACCAGCCCTTAGCAGCCTTCGAAGCGATCTCTCAGAACTTGGCCCAAGCACGCGAAGCTGTCCGACAAGCAGAGCGAGCTGCTGCCGACGCTAGTTTTCGTCTAGATGAACTTTTGCTTCGCTTGACCCATGCGGGTCGGAAACTTTAGGCCCCTTGTTTTAGGCCCATCTTGCCTTGTATGAATAACATTAATATTTAATATTTAGCCCGCTTTGCCCCGCCCAAATATCATTTAAACTCTGATAATTAATGAAAAGCAAAACCGTTGAAAAGATAACCCCAATTTGGGCGGTAATCTCTTTGGAGACTGCCCTGCTTCCCACGCGTTTTCAATATCTTCCATTTCCAAGATTATCGCATTTAACTGCATTGATTCTCTTATTGATGGCGCTGATAGTACCCCAACCGCTTATTGCGCTGTGCACGGTTAGTCTAAACCGGTTTCCAGAGCACAGCGATAACCAAACCAACATGTTTTTCCCAAAGATAACCTCGCAAGACCTGTTGCTCTTTCTTCAGTTTCTAAAATCTTCCCTCCATGATTCCTTCACCCTTAGCCACAAATTCTTAGGCTTCATGTCTTAATCTCAAGACCTGGGTAGGCCTCATGGCCTAATCTCAGGTCCGGCGGCATGTCTTTGGTTTCTGAAAATCTGGATGAACTTGCCAGTCTCAGTTAAACCGAACAACATGCCGAGCTCCTAACGCGGCAGAAACACATTCTGAGGAGTCCAACTCTTCAGACTGCCCGCGAGGAGCATGGGGAGGAAGGGCGGAAGGCCACTTTGAGGTATACTGTTCTTCCTCCGCGGTCTACCTCTGGGGCCTGGGTACGAGGTTTTTGTTTTTCCCCAGGAGGTAGATGTGGTTGTGAGTCGCGCTCGCCCCGGACCCCAACTCCTGCCCGGAGGGAAGGCTCAAGGAAGGGGTATGAAGGATTATTCCCTTCCCTCTTCCTCCGGTACTGATGACAGCGGTGGCGATTCAGATCGGAGGAGGATCTGGGTGAAAAGAGGAAGAATACATTGAGGTGTAGCGCCCAGATCCTTCTCCCCGCAACCGGATCCAGTCACTTTTGAACTTTACGCTCCTGTCAGAGCCACTTTTGGCCTTGTAATTGCATGTGAAATTGTATTGCTCTATTCTGTTGTATGCTTTTTGGCCGCAAAGCCACTTTATGAATGAACTTTTTGTTTTAAACGGAAATCTGCAAAAAAATTGTTAGTCTAAAACGAAGCCTCTTGTATAGGCTCTCACATCTAATCTTCACACCCTTTGTCAAGATATGCAATTTGAACAAAAAAGCAACTGGGATAACTTGGATACAGAATACAATAATGATACAAGCCTCATGTATAGGCTGTTACATAATCTTCACACCACTGATAAGGTCTAACTAGATGTTTAGGTGCCCCCCAATGTTCATCGGGGAAGCAGAGACAAGAACTATAGGCCACAAAGAAAAGGCCGAGTGATTATATAGAAAGGATGCTAGCCGATGAAGATTAAGGTTGCCCCCCCGCCTGGACAAGAACAGGGCCAGGTGGATCCTCGAACTCCTAAACACTTGGGTAATATTTCTTCAAGAAACGGCAGTTAATGGGGTTGCGATGGATGTCACCATCGACATCCCTGAGGTGGAAAGCCCCGCGCTCCATGATCCGGTGAATAACAAAGGGTCCCTCCCATCGCGGCGTCCATTTACCGCGACCGGTTAGTTTTTCACCTAGGGGTAAAATGGCCTTCCAAACGAGGTCGCCCTCTTTGTAACTACGACCACGCGTCCTCTTATCATAGGCGCGTGCGATACGCTGTTTTTCCATCACCAAACTGTCCAAAGCTGCCAAGCGCTGCTCGCTTAAATCTTCGTGTTCCTGCCACATAGCTTGAACGTAATCTTCACCAATCAGATGATGCTGTTCTTGCACGCGGAGGGAATGGACGTTAATTTCTAACTGTAAGACAGCGTCATGACCGAACATAAGTGCGTACGGCGTCGTGGCGGTGGGATTCCGTTTAGAAGTGCGATATGCCCAAAGTGTCTCATACAAAGTGTCATGCCATTGTCGAGGGTTCTCTGCCAACATCTTCTTTAGTAAGGTGATGATTGTCTTGTTGCTAGCTTCCGCTTGACCATTAGATTGAGCATAATACGGAGTGCTATGTATGAATTGAATGCCAAAATCATTGACCAGTTCCTCGACCGGGCCTCCCATGAACGCTGCCCCCCTGTCCGAAACCAGCACCTCAGGGATACCAAACCTGCAGAGAATGTTACGCAAAATAAACTAGCGAATGGTGGCTCCAGAAGCCTCCTTCAAAGGTTCTGCTTCAACCCATTTAGTGAAGTAGTGTTTGCCTCAAAATCGTCTCGGCCGAAATGAGAGCCGAGAGACTTGTGGTTGAATCGTCCTTCTGAAATTGCGCGGGCGTGCCAACTCACGGCCGAATGGCCAAGCGAGGTTTCTGATTTGAATGGTGCGTGATCTGACTTCTTTCAAATGATTGTAGGCCGAGGAAGGAACCCTCTCGGCCTTTAGGTTCTGATGCCTCTGTTGCAAGGACTTCGGTTAGGCGTCAATCCTGACCGGGATCTTCTATCACACTCACTTCTTGGGTAAACTCAAAGGTTCGGGTGACGAGCGAGAGATCTATTGGGTGAAGGTACTCGCAAATCACGGTAAAGACGAAGGTGAAGTGGATTCGGTTGTCAAAACGTTGTGAGATGATATGTGTGTGAATCGCGAATCGCATCAATCCAATCCGGACTGGCCGAAAGAGATCAATGGATGATAATTCTATGTTACGAACTACTCCTAAGTGCGAAAAGTAAAGTGCATATAAAATAAAGAACAAGAAAGTAAAATGCTTGAATGTAACGACTGAAATAAAAGTAAGAAACTAAAAATGAAAACAAGTTATGAAAGTTGAATAGAAGGCAAAGTACCTATGAAAGAGTAAGAGAAAGGTTTGAGTAAAAGTTGTATATTGATTTGTTTGTGTGGTGCAGGACCTTTACAATGATTTACAATGTGCTATATATACAAGTCAAAAACTCTAGCTAACTTGTCCTCCAAGACGTGGAATTGAAGCAGGATTTCCTTCCTTTTAGGATTGATTCGTCACGTAAAACTCCGACTTTGTTGATATCCGAGATCTTCAAAATTAATATCATAGATTGACTCGAACTCTTTCCTTGCGAGGATTCCTCAGTCGACACTATTGCCTAAATTTGGCCGAACATTAATTTTCCTTTCGGCCCACATGAGTAACCACCCTTTTGAACTTGGATTAACACGAACATATGGCCGATGGTCTAACTTTGTTGATTTTTGGGTCGTCCGTTGCTAAAACCTCAAACCAAGCTGGGTGATCGACCGACACTTTTTCCTCGGTTGTATGACTTCACCAACTATTTGTCTTGAATGGGTGTCAATTCACCCTCATTTCTTCTTAACATGGTCACACACGTGAGTGGCTAAATTTAGGTCCAAACATTGCCCCCCTAGTCTCATAAGCTTTGGCTGAAAAACCAAGTGGTTATGAGACTTGAGTAGAATACCTTATATAGCTCGATTGAATTGACTTGAAAGAAGTTTCGATGGGTGATCCAAACTCGTAACTCTCGAACAAGACAATAAAATTTACGGATTTGGCCGAGTTGGCATACTACCTTGGGCTTTACCCTGCTTGTCCAAACTCGATCGTGATGTATTGCTCAACCGGGGTATTATGCTCGGTCGCAAGCCTCGATCGTGATGTATCGCTCAACCGGGGTATTATGCTCGGTCGCAAGCCTCCCCAAACCTAAATTCTCTCCCACAAACTTAACTGTACTACACCATGTCGGGGAGCTTGAGCTTGGATGGTTTATTTAATTGTTAAAATAGTCGGTCATGTATGTCGTCTGAAACATAATGCTCGCCCATGCCCAATGCTAGTTAAAACATTAAAAGGGACGGCCCAACTTGCAACCTCAGCTGGCACTTAAAGTTCGGCTGAGCTCACCCATACTTTACACTTGACCGAGTGATGAAGGAAATATCCAAGGTCCAGATGGCTGAGTTCACACTATGATTAGCAGCTGAATGTTTAAACTTGGTGGGGTATAACTTTCAAGTTTGAAAAGTCACCCTTCTGCACGTAAACTGTCAGTTGGCACCCTACCATGATTATATATATATATAATATATATATATATATATATATATATATATATTAGCACAGTACCAAGATATTTGTTGCTTTTCTTTCTCTCAGCTGGCCCCAAACCAAACCATGATTATATATATATATAATATATATATAATAGCACCGTACCAATTGGTATTTGTTGCTTTGCTTTCTTTCAACTGACAAACCATGATTATATATATATATATATATACATATATATATAATACATGCACAACAGCACCAACATTAAATATATTTGCTTTCTCCCAACTGACACCAAACCATGATTATATATATATATATATACATATATATATATATATATATATAACAGCACCGTACCTTTATAATATATTAGTTATCCCATTATTATATACACATATCCTTTTAGATAACTCTGACCTGCGTTCCTTCCTTCAGTTTCTTGAAATAAGAGTGAGCTCAATTACCAGTTCCTTCTCGAGATGAGCACAGGTCCTTCAAACCAAATTTCTCTCAAACCAAACTGATAACTCAAGTCTCTTGCAGTGCGTACCATGAAACCTTGAAATCATTTCTCAGTTGAGGCAGATCCTAAACTGATCTAAGTACTCACCCTGGGGCCTCGCTTTGGTGCCGGTGAGCCACGTTAGACGGGTGATCTGATGCTGGCCGTTACCCAGACGATTTGCGGCCTGTGTATGATGATTTGGAGCAACACCTTTGGGTCCGGACGAACATTGAGGTAAGATGTTCCCATTTTTGCCAGACTGAAATAGCTTGCTTTGCTTTAGTGAAATTTTCATGTTTTATTCTGGGTTTCATTACTTGCCCATTGTATCCCTTGTGAGAACATTACCCCTGAAGCACTTCATTAGTTTTGCTTGTAGATGCACAACTCTGGCAACTCTGATATGTAATCTTGCTCAAAAATTTTATAATTTGACTGTGGCATCTGTTAGCATTCTTCGATGATAGGATAGAGGCACAAATCCTTGAGTTTTCTAATTTGAGTTGACTGAACACTGACCTTTAGTCCAAAGGCATAACTTCCAATTTTTCAAAATTTGAATTTTGAATAACATGCAGACTTTGGTTTCTGTGTTAAACAAGGATCAAAATCTATCATGCACTGAAACTGTGATTTATTTGCAGGTTTGAATAAACTCCACTGTTGCTAAACAAAATTTTCCATGGCCGATGATAGGTCAGAAACCGAAACGGGGCTAGAGGATAACGAAGCAACAAAAGCACAATTGGCTGTAATGAAAGCACAACTGGCAGAATTCTCAACCAAATTTGAAGCTTCTTTTAGTGCTTCTATGGACAAACTCCAAAGCTCTGTGATATGTCGGTTGGCAAAGAACAAGGAACCGCGAAGAGAGTGTGTATTAGGACCCCATTATAGCTTGGGTATGCCGCCGGCCATCAACGAGGTTCTAGAAAATTCGTTGGTGGACATATCTTGCTTGACTCGCGGAGCCAGCTGGTATAGTTGGAACACAAATTCTAAACAGCCAGGTAGTTGGCCGAAATCGACACCCGAGTGGAAGAGATGGGTGCCACGGATGGAGCACTTTTTCGGCCGCTCATGGAAAAAATTTGGTATTTATGATAGCATTAAAATGTCCGAACAAGAAATCTACATGGATCGGCCTCTTCTTGCTGCTGCCTTGTGTTTTTGGTCATCTGCTACTAACACCATGAACCTGCCACTTGGGCCAATGAGTCCAACCTTGCTAGATATGGCCGCAATATTTGGTTTTCGGCCGAATGGAGAGGAGATATGTGCCTTAGCTGACCTTCCTTCCTCTTTTCATGCTAGCCTGAAACCCAAAGTGAACAAGGACGACAAGAAAGCCAAACAAAAAGCTGATGCCAAAGCGAGGAAGTTGCTTAACTATAGCACTTTCTACGCCGAACATGCAATTGCCGAGGATGTGTCCACGGTTGAGAGGCACGAACCAACGCAACATGAGCACGCCGCTTTCCTCCTTTATTGGTTATGCAAATATGTGTTTTGCACGAAGTCGAACAAGTGCTTGTTCGAGTTTGCTGATATTGCGGAGGCCCTTAGCTTGGGTAAACCTTTAGCCCTTGGTCCGTTTGTCCTTGCCTATCTTTACCGTACTTTGCGTAATGTAGTGACCAACAATATGACACTGGATGTTGGAGGGCCATTATGGATGTTCCAGGTATGGGTGCAAACTTACTTTCGTCAGCTTCGACCAAGTCATCTTTTTGATTCCACTGTGATTCTCGGCCGCCAGATCATCTCTCTTGGTCCTCATGCACATTCGGTAGCAGAATGCTTTGCTTTCTTCCTTTCGAAAAAGAGCATGACCAAGGAAGAGTTTGCCATATGTTATAGCCGAGATTATCCTTCTTGTCTTGCATTAAACATAACGAAACCATGGGAGAGGTCTTTGGACTTGTCAGTACTTCTACCTTGGGGGAGCATTCTCATTTCTCGAGACATAAACTATGGTCTCAAGGGTACACTGGGTCGGCCAGGGGTTGAGGTTTACCTTCCAAACTTTGTTGCGCGTCAGTTTGGCTTCATACAAAGTTGTCCAGCCTTCTTTCTAATGTCCCGGAATCATTTTTCTTCATGGAGAGATGGGTTTACAGACACCGCGCATTGTTCGGCCGTCACTCTTTATTATCAGACTCAGTTTGGCAACTTTGAGAGATCCGGCCTGAGCGCCCGCGAACCTGATCATAGAGCAACTCCGACTTTCCAAACTTGGTGGTCAACATTTATCAAGAAGAAACTTGGAGAGGACCTGCGGACAACCGAGCGTATTGCCTTGTACGGATTCCCGGGCTTGTCCACCAACAAAGGTGAGTAATCTCAACCAAACAACTTCCTTTGATCTCAAATACATTTCTAACGTTATGCTTTGTGTTCTAGGTAATGGCAAGAAGAAGGCACCGGTTGCCAAATCGAAACCCAAAGAAAAGTCTAAGGAAGGTAAACCCCAACTCATTGTCCGACAATCGCTAATTTCTTTAATTGCTAATTTTTTTTTTTTATCTTTCAGAGCAAACCTCAAAGAAACGAGAATCAAAGTCGGGAAGAGCTCTGCCTACCAAGAAGGTAAAGAAGTCACCTGACGCGGTGGAGAGTTCGGTCAAGAATCCGGCTGACATTATGGTTAGTGAAGACATAATTTTCGAGGGTGATGTGGATAATAGCCAAAATGTTCTAGCTGAAAATCACATCATGTCTGGAGCTGAGGATGTGGCCGAAACTAGTAATGCCTCAAACAATAACACGGGCTCGGCCGACAGTAGAGGTTCGCCTGATGAAGCACAGTCAGAAAACTTTGAGCACGAGGTAGGTTCATGATTTAAAGTTGTGTGTTTCTCTCGTCTTGGTTATATGAATTGTGCATGGCTAAATGACTTTCTTTATCTTGGTAGAGAGATGACCGCATTGATCACTCTTCGCATCCTCCTGAAAGCAACATGGTTGAAATTGACATGGATGTAAGTTTCTCATATTCCCTTCTTCGATTTTATTTTTTGCTTGTCTGTGATTATTGACTATCCTTTTTTGCAGGACTTGGGTGAGAACCAGCTTCTTAATATCGACCAACCACTCGCAAACTCACATAACCTTGCTAAGGATTCGGAAGACATCGGCGTACTTGGCCGAGAGGCATTGCTTAACAACCAAACACTTGTCCCGGTAAGTTATTTCAATCTGGCTTGGTATGCATCGCTCCCATATTCTAGAAACAACTTGAACCTTTACTGTTTGTGCATGTACGAGGAACTCAAAGCAGTTCAACCTTGGAGTTGGTTCTTCTCAATCCAACTCAACCAAATCCTTATATGTCTGGAATGCTTACCACCTCTCTTACTGAAGGGACGCCTCGAAATGATCAAGCTATCGTTTGTGCCCCATCGTCGGCTGAGCCTGTGGTGAGTGACTCAACAACTTCAAGATTTGTTCGTCCTAGCTGACTCAACAACTTCTCACCGGGCTCGTTGTTTTTTTTGTTTTTTTTTTTTTGTTTTAGGATCAAACAACAGGCGATCTTGGTCTGGAGCTACTTCAATTTCTCGATACACTAGATAACAACACGAGCCCGGTGGAGGAAAAGCTTGAAACAACTGAAACCAAGAAGGCACTAGAATCGGTCAGACAATTTTTGGGTTATGATACGAGAGCAGTAACCGAGGCTAGTTTTCTTGCTTTCAAGGAGGCGGTTGAAGTACTTATTTCAGCCAACCATTTATCTCAAGTAGAAGTTTATGAAGTTCATGCCCTTTTGTCCCGTGCAAATTTTAGTCTCTCTCCCTGCCTAGAAGCCCAAAAAGAGTTTGAAACCGGCGAGAAGTTGATGAGTGAGTATAAAGACATTCGCCAGTCTACCGATCTTGGCCAACTTCATAAGTTGAAGACTTCTTTGGATGAGGGAAGGCAAAAAGTGCGTGATTTGAAAAAGCAATTGGTCGAAGCTGAAGAGCAAGTCAAAATCACTTCGGTCTCCATCCGAACCATTGTTCCTCAACAAGATCTCACTAGGTATAGCTTGATTTTGTCATCGGTCAAGTCGTACAACAAGAAGAAATGCGTTTTGAAGCGAAAGGTCGACCAAGGTATGGAAGACTTGGAAAAGGTTAAGGAAGTTCTTCGGTCTCTTCTACCCTCTGACTAGTAATTATAGTGGGATTTGATATTCATCTTGGCCTTATATTTTGTACATGGTCCTAGGATCCTAACTCACCCGGTTGCCTTAATTTTGTAAAGTCTAACCGACCTTATTTGTTGGACTCACATTCAATGACCGGTTGATCATTCGGCCGCTATTTTGTCAATGGGTTTAACCTCTTTTGACTTCATATATCTCGGCCAACCAGGTTCTAATACTTGTTTTGCACCTTATTTTGAGCTTGTTTAAACCAACTTCTTCAGCTTGGCTGACCCTCCTACTCACCTTGGCTAAAATTACCTTAGTTGATTCGGCCGACATATTTAACTCGGCCAAATGAATTACTTGATTCTGGACAATACAAATTTGGTTGATTCGGCCAACACTTCATGTTTAACTTTGACCGACAAAAATAAAAGTGACTTCCAACATCGTAAATGAATGGATGTCAAGAGACACTTAAACGTTGTTTATGCAAAAACATAAAACAAAACATAGGCGGCCGAGTTTACAAGTCTGATACTCGGCCGGTGTTCCCTAGGTGGTACACTATAATTCTTGCTCCATCATCTCCCAGGTAGTGGGGTAATATTTCTTGAGGAATTGCCCGTTGATAGGCATTGCATGGAGCTCTCCATCTTGATCTTTCAGTTGATATGCACCTTTTCCTAACACTTGATCGATGATAAACGGGCCTTCCCACCTTGGCGACCATTTTCCGAAACGTTTATCTTTAGTTCCGATAGGCAAAATTGCTTTCCAAACTAAATCTTCCTCAGCAAATGACTTAGACACTTAACTAGTTTGTTGTACGCACGGGCCACAGCCTTTTTCTGTGCTTCCATTCGGTTGTAAGCGTCCATTCGTTCTTGGTCAAGTTCTTCAAGTTCCTGAATCATTGCCTGAGTGTAGTCGTCAGCTACCATTTCATTTTGAGCAGCGAATCTAAGTGATTTCAATTTCACCTCAACAGGTAACATAGCATCATGCCCATACGTTAGCGCAAAAGGCGTTGTCCCTGTGGCTGTACGTTTGGACGTTCGAAAAGCCCACAAGGTCTCTGATAACAGATTGTGCCAATCTCTGGGATTCTCTTGAACCATCTTCTTGAGTATGTTTATAATGCCTTTATTACTGGCTTCGGCCTGACCATTTGCTTGGGCATAGTAAGGTGTCGAGTGAGTCAACTTGATACCCAGACTACCTGTGAGTTCATGCATTGCTTCGGCTATGAAAACCGAACCCCTGTCAGCTGTTATGGTTTCAGGTATCCCAAACCTGTGTATAATGTTTTCCTCCACAAATTTGATCACTGTCTGACTAGAAATAGTAACGTATGGTTTTGCCTCTACCCATTTAGTGAAATAATCAGTGGCAACCAAAATCCATACGTGTTGTTTTGATGATGGTGGTCTAATACTCCCTATAATATCCATGGCCCAACCTCGAAACGGCCATGGCTTAACAATTGGATGGAGGACGTCGGCCGGAACTCTTTGCACCGGCGCATGAATTTGACATTTCTTGCAGCTCTTTGCGAATTCAATGCAATCCTTTAAAATTGTTGGCCAGTAGAAGCCGTGCCTTCGAATTAACCATCTCATTTTGATTCCGGCCTGATGTGCACCACATATTCCCTCGTGGACATCTTTCATGACTTCCAAAGTCTCTTGCCCCCCTATACAAAGAAGGAGTAGATCATCGGAGCTTTTGCGGTACACTGCTTCTTTGTATATAACGAAATGTCCAGCCAAGTACCGAGTCTTCCGGTCATGATTACCTTGAGGATTTTTGTGGAACTTGATAATGGGGAGTCTCCAATCATCTGGCTCGATGTCGATAACAAAAACATCCTCTGAGACTCCTCTCTCTTCTAAAGCCGGGAGGGTACGTTTGGCAATCTTGATGACTCGGGAGTCGTCTCCTGCGGGGATCCGTAACCCTGAGGCTAATTGGGCCATCTCATTGGCCTCCATGTTCTGTCCCCTTGGGAGGTGGGCGAAAGAGATTCGATCGAACGTGTTGGCGAGCTGGTCAGCTAAAGCATGATAGGATAAAAGTCCCCAGCTTGTGCATTTGAATTCCTTATTCATTTGGTTAATGACCAATTGAGAATCCCCGAACACCAGAACTCGTCGTGCTCCCATCTCTTGGAGAATCTCCAGACCAACACAAAGAGCCTCATATTCCACCTGATTGTTTGTGCATGTAAAGTCTAGTTGGAAAGCGAACTGGAACTTTTGTCCCTCAGGCGTTTCAATGACAACACCAGCTCCGGCGGAAAATTCAGTACTAGACCCATCAAAATACATGGTCCAGTGGTTATTGGTCATGGAAGCCACATATATGATCCCAATATCAACCTCCTCAGCTCCCTCAAACTCGGTCGAAGGGTGAGGAGCAAGAAAGTCAGCCAATGCTTGACCCTTGACTGACTTTTGAGACACATATTGAAACGTGAACTCAGACAACGCCATGGTCCATTTTCCAATTCGGCCTCGTATGATTGGCCGAGTCAGCATGTACTTTACTAAATCGGTCTTGGATATGACTTGGACGACCGAGGGTAACATGTAGTACCGAAGCCTGATGGCTGAAAAGAATAATGCAAGACAGAGCCTCTCAATAGGCGTGTACCGAGTTTCCACATCGGTGAGGATCCGACTCAAGTAATGAACAGCACATTCCTTGCCATTGTCGTTATCTTGCGCTAGTAGGCTTCCTATTGAGTTATCCGATGCCGATATGTATAGCTTCAAAGGCCTTCCACGCACTGGGGGTACCAAGACGGGTGGGTTTGATAAGTACTGCTTAAGTAGGTCGAATGACGCTTGGTGTTCTGTTTTCCAAACAAACTCATCGTCGGCCTTGATTCTCAAAAGTGAAGTAAATGGCGGAATTTTGCCGGCCGAGTTAGAGATGAAGCGCCTTAGAAAATTTACTTTTCCCAGGAATGATTGGAGTTCCTTCTTCGTGCTAGGAGCAGGTGCATCCATAATTGCCTTGGCTTTATTTTTGTCGATTTCAATTCCTTTTTTATGAACTACAAAACCAAGGAACATACCGGTCGATACTCCAAAAAGACATTTGTCAGGATTCATTTTTAGTTTGTGAGCTCGCATCCGTACGAATGTCTGTCAAAGGTCGGCCAAATGATTTTGCTTCTTGGCCGACTTTACCACAATGTCATCAATGTATACTTCGACTGTGTGACCAATTAGGTCGTGAAAGATCATATTCATGGCCCTTTGATAGGTTGCTCCAGCGTTTTTTAGTCCAAATGGCATAACTAGCCACTCAAATGTTCCTATTGCGCCTGGGCATCTGAAGGCCGTTTTGTGAACATCCTCCTCCGCTATAAAAATTTGGTTGTAGCCAGCGTGCCAGTCCATGAAAGAAAGAATTTCATGTTTGGCCGCACCATCCACAAGCAAGTCGGCCACAGGCATTAGGTACTCATCCTTGGGTGTGGCCAAGTTTAGATTTCTAAAATCAACACATATGCGCATTTTGCCATTCTTTTTTCTTACTGGCACAATATTAGATAACCATTCAACATACCTGGCCGTTCGAATGAATCCGGCCTTTAATAAACGTTCCATTTCTTCTTTAATTTCAGGCAAAACCTCGGCGGCACATCGCCGAGGAGGTTGCTTGTAAGGCTTACAATGGGACTGTATAGGCAACCTATGTTCTACTATACTTCTATCTAAACCAGGCATTTCATGGTAACTCCATGCGAAACAATCTTGAAACTCAGTCAGCAGAGCCTTCAAGTCCTCCTTCAACTTGGGTGGCAGGAGCTTGCTGATCCTGACTATCCGAGGCTCCTCGGTGGTCCCTAAATTCAGGTCTTCTAGTGGGTCTTGAGTTTCAGTAAGGTCGTCTTCCAACTCGGCCGGTGCAGGGCCGATGTCTTCTAGCTTTAGTTCATCCTCTGGTGCTCCTTCTGTGATAAATTCTAACAAATTCATGGTCGAATCACTCTGAAGAGAGTTTTCGGCCCAATGGGCCAGCAGTTTCCTCATTGTTGATTCAACCGCGGCCAATGGTGTCTCCTTCTTTAGGCCACTATCCATGGATTATGGGATCAAACAGGTCTGCCAATGCTGGCCGCTCCGAGTCCTCGTGGACTTTCTCGGCGCCTAGGGCCAGTGCTCTTCGCATGGTTATCCTTGTAATTCGGCCAGTACCATCTTCCCTCTGAATTTCTGAGCAACCAATTTCCTCCTCGTAGTATTGGGCATCAATTGCATTAGCCGAAGCTTTCAATGGTTGAGAGTCAGCTTCCACTACTTCCACGGTGTCCCCATTCCAGAAAACCAGAAGCTGATGCATGGACGACGGGATGCACATACTCTGATGTATCCAGTCTCTCCCAAGGATAGCATTATAACAAGGTTTGGAATCTATGACAAAGAAACCGGTCATCATGCTCTTGTTGCCTACTGTGACCTCTAAGGGTAGAATTCCCTTGGTCTGCTTCCTGCCACCTGAAAAATCTCGGATGGCGATCTCAGATGATACAACATCTTTGTCGGTCTTCTTCAATTTTTCGGCAATCGAAATAGGAATCACATTCACGGCTGCCCTACCATCTACCAACACTTTAGAGATCGGATATCCCTCCAAATGAGCCGTGATATACAATGGCTTGATATGCTTAGACATAGCTGGTGTTGGCTTTGGAAAGTAGGCTTTTGCTAAGTCCTGTGCTGGAGCTTGGCATTCAACTTCTTCTCGCACATCCCCTTCCATTCCATTCAATTGTCCCAGCTGAGCTTGAAACTCAGACGGAAGCACATATACCATATCAATGGCTGTTTCTCCTTTATCTGCGGTCTGAGCTGACCGTACAACCTCGACTTCATTCCCGTTCCACAAAACAAGAAGTTGGTGTACTGAAGACGGGATACAAGTATTCTGGTGGATCCAATCACGACCCAGTATGGCAGTGCATGAATTATCAGTGGGAACGACGAAGAAACAAGTTGTTGAGCTTTTCTTTCCTACAATTACTGTCAATGGCAACGCCCCTCTGACTTCAGCCTCTTCCCCTGTATAGTCGTAAACAGAAATATCAGTTGGAACAAAGCCATACCTGGCAGGGTGGAGTTGACGTATAACGGAGTAAGGAAGGATGTTGACAGCTGATCCGCCATCCACTAAAACCCTCGAAAATCTGTATCCACCTATACAAGCGTCAATGAGGATGGGATTTTTTACTTGGATCATGGATTCACTCGGCCGAGAAAAATATACACCAGCCAAATCTCCCTCTTTTTGCACCAAGTCGAAATCATCCTTAGTTGTTGTCAGAACGCTAATCATATTCACCACAAAGTCATTGATGTCCTGAGATGTTGGGACATTAGCTTCCTCGGCCTCCCTAGCCGAAGGTTGCACACTTGTCTCAGTTAAAGTGTTCTTGGTGGTATCAACTGGCGAATTGGAGGTTAGAACATCAGGAACCTGATCAACATCATCGTAGTCAACTTGTTCATCATAACCCCCTATGTCATCATAATCCCCCATATCCTCATCCAATAGGCCATGATCGTCCTCCAATAGGCCCTGATCGCCTTGGCCATCGACTTCAAGGTCTAAGTCATCTAAATACTGGTCTTGTTTATCATTTGTGTCAGTGTCTTCTAACCATTTGGCCAAATCTTGGTTTGCTTGAGCTTGTTGACGATTTTCTTCTTCGCGGACATGGTGGTCGAAATGTTTCATCAGCTCTCTTTCCTGAGTAGTCATCCCATATATCTCGACCGCAGATTGGATCTTATGGAACCTCTTCAAATACTTCAGGTCTCTATCGAAGATTGGAATTTTCTCATTACCAACTTTAAGCTCTATGCCTTCTTGGACAGCTTGGTAAGCAACCTTTAAACCAAGGCTAGAATCCAAGTCCAGCAAAAGGGTTGCTGACTTTGGGCATTCAGCGATCATATGCAATGTGTCCATCTCCTTGCTTGTTGGTCCGTACAATGCAAGAGCAGAATTCTTTCGATGATACTTCTTCATTCTCTTAAGTCCCTTAATTGAAAAGGGCGGGTTCAGGTCCTTGTAAAGCTTTACGAAAGGCTCTTCATCACCATTCGACTCAGAAATTTCTTCTTCTTCTTCTCCCGATGCCGGTGTACCGGGTGAAGACTTGGGTGAATTCAGGGTGTGAAGAATTTCCCCTCTTTCTCTATCCATCTTCTCCATGCGTTCCTCAAATATGAACGCAAGTCTCTGTTCCTCAATCGTTAGGCCGAATAATTCTTCGGCCGAGTGGATACTAAAGTATTCCCTCAAATACTGTAGGTCGCCTTTTGAAATGGGAAGAGAATTATAATCAGCCTTTATTTCCTGATCTTCCAAATAAGCTTGATATTTGGCTCTCACGCCTCTTCTCACATTAGGTGCCCAAAGTTCTTCGCATCTGTTGCGATCGCTACGCACCTCATTTAAAAGCTTGCTTTCCTTCTTAGTCAAACCATACCAATCAATGGCCGAATGCAAAAGATGATAATTTCGCATAGTTACGAGTCCCTCCGCTGTAAAGGGTGGATCTCGATTCCTATCCACTACAACCAACGGTTTTGGGTGAGGGGCCTCTTTAAAGTGAACCTTCAATATCCCCTTCCTACTTGAGTCGATTTGCATGTCTTCAGTATCCCGAGTTGATTTATCCACAGGAGGATCAGTGCTCTTTTTCACGTATGTTCTAAACCTTCTCGGTGCCGTTTCATATCCAGACCTTTTAACGGGTCGCGGAGGTGAAGTTCTGGTTGTCTCGCTAAGTCGGGCTTTCTTAGCCTCGGCTACTTGCCTTTGCTGTCTTCTCAATTGTGTTTTCGTCATGGGGGCAATCGGCTGATCCCTTGAAACACGGCCGTGCCAACGATTGTCAGAAACCACAGGAGGCTTGAAAGTCCTTAGTGGCCGGGAGTTTCCATCACGGTTATAGCTATCACGACTACAACCTTCGTTTATAGGATATCTCTTTTTGTCCTTCTCGTTTCGGCCGTAATATTCTTCATCATAAAATGGCCGATCAAAGTTCAGGCGCCGCCTAACTGGCTCCCTTTCGGAAAATTTTCTGTCTGGTTTATCAAGACGATGGAACACACCCTTCGGACTTCCCCTTGGACTGTGCGGACCGTACTTGTTCGATACATCTGGGGTCAATGGTCGCTTCGTGGTAACTTGAGACCTGAATCTCTGTTTGTCCGTCTCGGCCTTACCTACTTCAGCCGAGATAATTCCTTTACCCCGAAGTTCTACTCTGGAATGCACCTTTTCAGGTGTATTCCCTATTCTGGCTCTTGTTGGTGCACTCTCGGCTTTCTGAGCCGAATTAGAAGTTTTATCAACCTGCTCTGGTTTTTGGAGTTTTAAAACTCCTTCAAGCATGACTTCTTCCTGGCAACGAGTACATAAAACAGCTACTTTTGGTGGCTCAAGCTTGATACTCCCAATAGTGAGTCCTCCGGCCGTTGGCTGGGCCGATGATTGGAGCCTACCAGTAGTCTTGCTAGAATCTGCCTTTTTGCTTGGAGCATCCCCATCCTTGGGGACTCTGACATAGACCATGTTCACTTGGGCTTCGGGAAATGGGTTGGTGTCAACCTTCATTGCTGGCTTACTTTCAGGGAACTTGAGGGTTCCTGCGTCAATGAGATCCTGTATCATATCACGAAAAATAACACAGTTGTTAGTTGCATGCTTCCATGAATTATGATACTTGCAAAAAGTCTTCCCCTTGATCTCTTCGGCCTTGGGGAGTATATGGCCGAAAGAAAGTTGAATCATTTTCTCGGCCAAGAGCTGATCAAAGATCAAATCGGCCTTAGCTATATTGAAAGTGTAAGTGCGTGCGTTAGTCTTTGTCGTGTTTGTGCTTTGGGTTAGTGGTGGTTTGGTTTGCTTTGGGTCAACCCGTTCCAAAGCTTTGCACACACGGGGCTGCTTAATCACCATTTCGGCCGAATCCACTTCAACCGAGTCTTCGTTTAAGTCCACTCCAAACTGGTCGACCGCGTTAACTGCCTGATTCTTGTAATACGTACCCTTTGATGCTGCCCGCTTTTGAGCTTCCTCCCTTAAGATGGCATCATACCGGTCGATTCTTGTTTCGAGCTCGAATAGATCATTGAAGGTAACACCTTCAAAATGTTCTCTGAATTTGAAGCTCAAACCAGCTACCGCCATATCTACGAACTCCGATTCAGGCAGTCTTACTCGGCATCGTGCTCTAGCTAATTTGAAGCGGCTTAAGTATTCTTGCGCAGTCTCATGACTCATCTGCAACGTCTTAGCTAAGTCAGCCAACCTAATCTCTTGTTGCGCTCGATAATATTGGTCATGGAAAACTCGTTCCATTTCCCTCCAATTATTGACTGAGTTGGGTGGGAGATTGATGAACCAAGTAAAGGCTGGTCCCGTGAGGGAGTGGACGAATAGCCTTAGCTTGTTGTCATCAGAGCTAGCCTCTCCGCACTGGGCCGTGAATCGACCAATGTGTTCTACAGTGGATTGATATGCATCTCCAGAGAACAATGTGAATGAGGAAATGCGATATCCTGCTGGGTACGGGATGGTATCAATATATGCAGGATACGGTTTAGCATAACTTGGTCTCTCCACCCGTCTTGGTAAGACTCCCATAAGGTCTTCAACTAAATTTTGGAACTCATTTAGTCGAACCGGTCGGTCTTGACCTCCTCCTTGATGATTGTTCTGTTGATGATTTTGAGCCACATTGTTGTTTACTTGGTTCGGCTGAGGAATAAATCCTTGGCCGAATCCCATTTCGGGTGGCATGTCATAAGGCGGATACATCATTCTTGGTTGTTGTTGCATATTTGGCATCCTTGGCTGCTGTTGCATATTCATTTGGTTCGTAGCAGCCATGTTGACTTGGTTGGGTTGGATTTGAGCCTGCATGTTATGCTGGTGTCCCATGCTTTCGTGTGCTCCATTATTCCCGTTAGCCATCAATTGTTGGTAGATGAGGAGCAGGGTGTTATTGAGATTTGTCATCTGGGTACTAGTGTTATTGTTGATGCTTGCTGCCAAATCTCGACCCAAACCATCCACTGAGAGCCTTAACTCATGGACAGTCCTCCTGGACTCGTCGGCCATCATTCGAGTTATCTCCTCGGCCGAAGGGTTGAAATTTGGATAAATCCCCCAATGGTTTTGTCCAGACTGTGATGAGTTTTGATGTGAAAGAGCCATTTGTCCGGAAGGCAATCCAAATGGTGTCATAGACGTAGATTCGGTCTGAATGCTTGGTACGATCATGGCCATACTTGACAATCCAATGGTTGAGGTGTTGGTAACCCCTAGGACGGCCTGGGTTGCAGCCGTAGTTCCATGACCAGTCGTGACCGTAGACGTGACCGGGGTTGAGGTACGTGATGGTGTCACACTACCTGACGTCCCTGGTCCACTACTCATGGCTGAAGTTGTTCTTGTATACTTTCGCTTCGGACACTCGGCCGAGGTATGGCCAACTTCGTTGCACTTAAGACAAGTATTTCCCCGGTATACTGAGTAGGGATTGGAGTGCATCCACAATTGACGCCTTAGTGTTTTACGTCCCACTGGGCGTGCCAAAAGATGTTTGCCTCAAAATCGTCTCGGCCGAAATGAGAGCCGAGAGACTTGTGGTTGAATCGTCCTTCTGAAATTGCGCGGGCGTGCCAACTCACGGCCGAATGGCCAAGCGAGGTTTCTGATTTGAATGGTGCGTGATCTGACTTCTTTCAAATGATTGTAGGCCGAGGAAGGAACCCTCTCAGCCTTTAGGTTCTGATGCCTCTGTTGCAAGGACTTCGGTTAGGCGTCAATCCTGACCGGGATCTTCTATCACACTCACTTCTTGGGTAAACTCAAAGGTTCGGGTGACGAGCGAGAGATCTATTGGGTGAAGGTACTCGCAAATCACGGTAAAGACGAAGGTGAAGTGGATTCGGTTGTCAAAACGTTGTGAGATGATATGTGTGTGAATCGCGAATCGCATCAATCCAATCCGGACTGGCCGAAAGAGATCAATGGATGATAATTCTATGTTACGAACTACTCCTAAGTGCGAAAAGTAAAGTGCATATAAAATAAAGAACAAGAAAGTAAAATGCTTGAATGTAACGACTGAAATAAAAGTAAGAAACTAAAAATGAAAACAAGTTATGAAAGTTGAATAGAAGGCAAAGTACCTATGAAAGAGTAAGAGAAAGGTTTGAGTAAAAGTTGTATATTGATTTGTTTGTGTGGTGCAGGACCTTTACAATGATTTACAATGTGCTATATATACAAGTCAAAAACTCTAGCTAACTTGTCCTCCAAGACGTGGAATTGAAGCAGGATTTCCTTCCTTTTAGGATTGATTCGTCACGTAAAACTCCGACTTTGTTGATATCCGAGATCTTCAAAATTAATATCATAGATTGACTCGAACTCTTTCCTTGCGAGGATTCCTCAGTCGACACTATTGCCTAAATTTGGCCGAACATTAATTTTCCTTTCGGCCCACATGAGTAACCACCCTTTTGAACTTGGATTAACACGAACATATGGCCGATGGTCTAACTTTGTTGATTTTTGGGTCGTCCGTTGCTAAAACCTCAAACCAAGCTGGGTGATCGACCGACACTTTTTCCTCGGTTGTATGACTTCACCAACTATTTGTCTTGAATGGGTGTCAATTCACCCTCATTTCTTCTTAACATGGTCACACACGTGAGTGGCTAAATTTAGGTCCAAACAAGTAGTCAGTGGCGACGATGATAAACTTGCGCTGAAGGGAAGAATGAGGGTGGATCATCCCAATCAAGTCCAGTGCCCAGCCTCGCGCAGGCCAAGGCTTAATAATAGGCTGCATAGGAATCTTAGGAACATGCTGGACTGGACCATGCGCTTGACAGTCCTCACAACCTTTGGCAAAGGCGATACAATCCTTCAAAATACTGGGCCAATAATAACCATGACGTCGCAGAAGCCAGCGCATCTTAGGTCCCGCTTGATGGGCTCCACATATCCCTGTGTGCACTTCACACATCAATTGTTTAGCTTCGCGGCCATAGACACACCGAAAGTCGATACCATCCTCCCCACGTCGCTGCAACTCATCGCCCCTAAGGAAGTAGTTTAGCGCGAGGAAACGAATCTTCCTGTCAGCTCTGGGGTCTGGTTGTTTGAGGTACTCAATCAACGGGATTCGCCAATCCACATCAATAGGGTCTAGCACCGCGACTACGGGATCATCTGGTGGATCGGGTCGTGCAAGCCATGAAGGCAATGTGCGACGCTCAACTTTCAAAATGCGCTCGCGCACCCCATACTTCAATGTGATGCCTGTGGCCAACTGAGCGAGCTCATTAGCTACAAAGTTACGCTCGCGTGGTATATATTCCAGATCGACATCGGTAAATTGGTCCAGAAGCTCAATGGCGCGATTCAGATATGGTACGAGCAACCAACTTGCACATCTATATTTTTCCTGGAGCTGGTTTATAACGAGCTGAGAATCGCCGCGAATCTGAACGTCCCGTACGCCCATTTCCAGTAAGACTTCGAGTCCAATGATAAGAGCTTCATATTCAGCCTGATTATTAGTACATTGGAATTCTAGCTGGAAGGAATAAGAGAAGCGGTCACCGGCTGGGTTTTCTAAAACAATCCCTGCACCAGCGAGTGTGTCGGTTCTGGAGCCATCAAAGAATAATACCCAAGGCTGCAGAGAGACCGTAGCTTGGTACCAAACCGCGTACTCAGGGATGCACGCCAAATCAGGTCGAGTTGTAGTGGTGGAGGCTATCTCTAACTCCTTCAGGGCGGGTATCTCTAACGTAGGATGATGTGCGAGAAAGTCTGTGATGGCCTGCCCTTTGACAGCTTTCTGTGGTACATATTGGAGCGAAAAATCTGAGAAAGCCAATACCCATTTGCCAATGCGGCCTCTCAAGATAGGCCGTGATAACATGTATTTGACCAGATCGGTTTGAGCGATGATGCAAGTGGTAAAGGATAGCATGTAGTGTCGCAACTTGCACGCTGAAAAGTACAGGGTTAGGCACAGCTTCTCCATAGGGGTGTACCTTGTCTCGCAGTCTGTCAATGTGCGGCTGAGGTAAAATATAGCATGCTCGACACCTCCCTCATCGTCCTGAGCGAGCAGGCTGCCAATGGAGGCCTCAGCTGCGAAGATGTATAGCTTTAACGGGATCCCGGCTCTGGGTGGAACCAGGACTGGTGGGCTCGCCAAATAGGCCTTGATACTGTCGAAAGCCTCTTGATGTTTAGGCTCCCACACAAACTCAGTCTGCCCTTGTAACCTCAGCAAGGGTGAGAACGGTTGGATTTTGCATGCAGAGTTAGAGATAAAACGTCTTAGGAAATTGATCTTACCCAACAAACGCTGTAATTCCTTTTTCGTCCGCGGGGGAGATGCGTTGATGACTGCGCTCGCCTTGTCTTCGGGGACCTCAATTCCTCGCTGATGAACTATAAACCCCAGAAAGTCTCCCGCCTGGACCCCAAACACGCATTTGGCCGGGTTCATCTTGAGTCTATGTCTTCGCATGCGCTCACATACTTTCCTGAGATCCGCGATATGGTCCCCCTTCTTCTGAGACTTGATGACTACGTCATCGATGTACACCTCTAAAACCTTTCCCAGTATGTCGTGGAAGATCAAGTTCATGGCTCTCTGATACGTCACGCCAACATTCTTCAGGCCAAACGGCATGACCACATATTCAAAAACTCCCGCGAAGCCAGGGCAACGGAAAGCGGTCTTGTGTCTGTCTTCTTCAGCGACCGGAATCTGGTGGTATCCTGCAGTACCGTCCATGAAGGACAACAACTCATGTCTTGCCACAACATCTACCAACATATCCGCGACCGGCATGGGGTAAACATCCTTAGGTGTAGCAAGATTCAAGTCTCTATAATCAACGCAGACTCTCATCTTGCCCTTCTTCTTCCGGACATGCACTATATTAGACAGCCACTGATTATACTTGGCGACCCTTATAATGCCCGATTTGTGCATTTTTTCTACCTCCTCCTTTACGAGAATCTGGGTCTCCGAATTCATTCGTCGAGGTTCCTGCTTGACGGGCCTCTTGTCAGGAAGAGTTGGTAGTTGATGACACACCAAATCTGGTGACAGGCCGGGCATGTCTTCATATTTCTCCGCGAAGCAATCTTTAAACTCTAATAGTAATTCAGTGAGCCTCTGTTTCTCGCTAGGCTCTAGGTAAGCGCTGATAGATACCTCCATAGGCTCGTCCACTGTGCCCAGATTGACCTTCTCAGTAGGGTCGCTAACTTTAGGAGGCGTATCGTCCAGCGCTGCCGGGGCGAGTTGAATGCTGACTTCATCCTCGTCCTCCGGGTCAGAAAGTTCTTCATTAACGACCTCTAAGGTCGCGATGCGATCATAAGCCTCTTTTTCCACCACGTATGATGACAGCCGTTCATGTATTGAGTGGAAGGCCTCTATCCCCTCCTCCGAGAGGTCGTAATCCATTAATCGGTTAAAGGTTTGGGCACAGCGTGGCCAGGCCTTTCCAAGCCTTCTTTTGCGAGCTTGAGCCCCCACTGTACCAGTTTAGAGGCCGTCACCCCTGTGGGGCGGCCCTTACCATCGATGCCACTAACCTGCAATGGAATGATAGGCTCCAAATAGTATCTGGCATCTCCATAATTTGCGGAGACCGGGAATGGACGGGGATCTGCTTTGACCACCTCCGTCGTATCTGTTTCCCTATTCCACATAACAAGCTCTTGATAAAGTGTCGAGGGTACACAGTAACTCCTGTGGATCCAGTCTCTGCCCAAAATGGCACTGTAGGCCGCATAGCAATCCGTCACGAAGAAGGCATAAACCCCCTCTGCTGGTCCGACCTTAATATGCAAGAACAATAACCCTAAGGTTTTTGTCACAGTTCCAGCGAAATTTTTGAGTGCAAGAGACGTGGACTGGATTTTCTCCCGCTTGATCCCAAGCAAGTGCATGGTCCTAGTAGTGACGACATTAACGGCTGCTCCGGTGTCAATCATGATTTTGCTAACTTTGATACCGCCAATGTCTGCCGTAATGTATAGCGGTCGCATGTGCTGGACCATAGCTGGTGTTGGCCTGGAGAAGTTCATGAGTGACCCCTTGTTTGGAACCTCTTCTGGTTCCTGCGAGATCCTGTCTTCTACAAGTGTCGCGGCTGCTGAAGTGACCTGCAATGGTTGTACACTCTCTTCTTCTGCCCCCACGCAATCTTGAGCAGCGACTGGCAATGCATATCTTGCGGGGAGTACATAAACCATGTTGCAAGAAACGTCAGCTGTCTCAGTCCCCTCCATGTTATCGTCCAACTCGTGCTTGGGTTCCTCGACTGGGATATCAGTTTGGAATTGCTTAGCCAAACGATCTACCAACGATCCTTCTGTGAGGCCTTTTACCTCGCAATGTTCAAGCTCTTGTGACGCAAGTTCCTGCTCCACAACAACCGGCTTTGGGTTTTCCCGTTCCATACGCTCCTTTGAGGCAGCGATGACCACCCTTTGGATTTTCTTGGGTCGCCACTGCAAGGTGTCACTAACCCTGTCCTTGCCCCCCAGCCTATCAAAGACTGAAGCCTTGACCACCGGCGCTTCATGGAAAAGCCTGCGCCTGACATGCGGACGCCGAGTTGGCGAGTTCTCCATTCGAGCAAGAGGTGGTGAGCGCTCCTTAGTAATCCTGCAAAACACACTGGGCTTTGAAGCCCCTGTTAGTGAATCTGTTTGTTTGTTAAAACCACGGGGAGGTCTCAATGGTTTAGCGGCCAGCGCTTCCATCTCTTTCTGGTATTGTTCGGGCGACTTGACCAGTTGGGAAGGTTTGATTAGGCCCTGATCTAAGGCCTCTAGAGCGCGCTTGGCTTCGCCAAACCTGCGCTGCAACTTCCTTTTCCTGGACGAGCTAATCTCCACTGCCTTGCCCTTTTCCCTGGTGTACCATCTGCCCTCCTTGATAGGGTTAGCTGAAGCAGGTGGTATATAGGGCTTGGTCATAATATCTTTGCAGTCGCTCCTGGTCTTTTCTTGTTTCGGATCTCCTGCGGCTGCTTTTAGCTTCATGAATAAGTTGGAATCTCTGGGGGATGGTGGTGATGCCGTCTTCTCCCGTTCTCTTGGACTGGAAGGCTGATAGTTCAGCGACGACGAGGCCCACTTGATTGGTGGTAGGGAACCAAAGTGAAATGTCTGCTCGACTTCCTCGTGCCGTATTTGGATACCGCATTCCTCTTTACATCGTGAGCACAGGATCACGAGTGAGGCCTGGTTGGTTGACTCAATTCTACCCTTGGCTGGCGCTTCATCCGCGATGGACCTATCACTCTGCTTGCTCGGAACCAGATCCAGAGTTGGTTTCCGTCGCTGCTGTTTGTTCCAATCCACATTGACTATATTGATCCCGGTGTCAGGGAAGGGATCCACGTCAACTAGTGCCCCCGCTGTGACTGGAGCCTCTACCTGCAAACTACCGTTATTAAGCCATACCTGAATCTGGTCTTTGAGCTTTACACAGTCCGCAGTATTGTGGTTCCACAGATTATGGAACTTGCAGTACTTCTTTCCTTTCAACTGCTCTGGTCGCGAAAAAGGCCCAAAATCAGTCTTCACCATCTTCACAGCGATCATCTCGTCGAGGATCTCGTGAGCTTTATTGGCATCATAAGTATATGTCGCGAACTCTGGTTTGGTGAAGGCCATTGATTTGAGCTTAACAGGCTCCTTGGAAACCTTCAACTGCTTCAAAGACGGGTTCTTCTTCCCGGTTAGCTCTTAAGCTGCTATACCATTATCCTCGTCATCTTCGTCGTTCTAGACCGCTTCTCCAGTGTTGTGATGGTAATAAGGGTCGTAAGTGGCCGGCTGGTAGCTCAGGGCCGCTACAGTACGGTGTTTACCTGGCACGTACGTCCCTCTGGAAGCATTCTTCCTCGCATCTGTTTCTCTGAGGAGATGCTCGAAACTGCCCACCTCTGTGATGAGCTCCCCCATCGACTGAATCATGCTGCCGTGTTGCTTCTTTCGTTGTCGGGGCTCTAAACCTTTGACCGCCAACTTGACTAACTCATTTTCGGGCAGGATGACATTCAACTTGGGTTTCTGGATTTGAAAGCGCTGGAGGTAAGCGACTGCCGATTCTGTAGGCTGTTGGGCCTTCTGAGTGAGAGAGGCTAGGTCTACTTCAGGTTCAATAGTTCCAAATGTCTCACGGAAAAGTAGTTCCATAGCCGGCCAATCCGCCACTGTCCCTGGTCTGAGTTTAGAAAACCATCTGAAGGCAGCGCCCGACAGCGAAGTGCCAAAGATCCTGCACTTGAGGACATCATCATTCTGGTATTGGCCACAATGTACCCTAAACCTAGCCAGATGTGTTGCCGCATCTTCAGTGTCTTCCCCTGAAAAAGTAGAGAAAATAATGTTCTTATAACCTCGGGGGAAAGGTGCGAGCATGATGTGTGGCGGGAAAGGTCCCTCATAAACCCCATCGGGCTGGGCTCTAGGGTTTGCCAATCTGATCATCTCCTCTACCTCATCACGTCTCACATAATCTGGGCCCAGAGGCGGAGGAGGAGCCACCGCAGCTCGGTGAGTAGCTTACACAGCGGCTGCCTGGTTCACCATTGATGATCCCTCCCCGACATGCACAATGCGAGTAGCAGCTTGTTGCTGGAGAGTTACCGCAGGCGTAACCTCTTCCTTCGACAGAGCCGTTATCTTGATCGGGGCGCCAGTTTGGTCGAGCGCATAATAACTCCCTGGCAGCTCTTGGTATACCATCTCTGCCCCGTCGCTGTTGTACTGGACGAAAGTCACAGGTTCCGACGCAGTTCCTGCGCCCTTCGAGACTTGGTATTTCTTGGTGGTATGTCCGTTTGATGAAGCGGTCTTTTCTTTGCTGCCACTAATAACCAAGGCTTGTTCTTTGTTCTTCGATGGAGCAGTAGCAACAATAGCTGAGGAAGAAACAGCATTTTGGTTAGTCTTCTCGCGCTGATTTGGCTGCACGTACTTGCCTGAACCGGATGGTTGGCCGAGGGAGCCAAGGATAGCGTTAGGATCCCCTAAGGCTTTGTTCAGTACATCTCTCGCCTGGTTCAATTCGGCTCTCTGCATAGCCACCTCAGTTACCAGGTTGGCACCGTCCTTGTGAAGATCTGCTATATTCGACGCGGTCTGCTTGGTGTGATCCGCTATAGCGTCCAAAATTGCCTTATGACGCTGATCCTGCCCTCTAACGATACCTGCAGCATGTACCTTCACCGCACTCTCTGATTGTGCGATCTGCTGCCGAGTACTCTCCGTATGTAGAGTCATCCGCTGCTCGAGCTCGCGGAGAAGCTTTTCCGATTTTGCGGTTTCTCTGGCAAAATCAGCGTCCATCTTCTTGCGATGGTTCTCGACATTCTCCATGATGATCGCGAAGTTGACCTCAGCGGTCACTCCCTCCGGGATAGGCTTCGAAACAAAAGCCTATTCTTCTCCACTTTCCACTGCAGTGTCGACAGTGGCGGGGATAACAGGCTCGCTGGCCTGATTGACATTGACGCTCTGACCCTCAGTAGCGGTCGAGCGATTCTCATCTTGTGCAGTTGACATACCGGGTGATTGAGGCTGATGAGAGAATCGTTGCGTCACTTGTTCTTCAGAAAGACCACGACAGTCCGCGCGAGAATGCGGTCTGTAACTGGAGGTCTTATGTTTTGAGCAGTTAGCGTAACCTTTTTGATAAGGATTATCGCTAGACTTCCCAATGGTTGCGTTCACAAAGAAACACTAGTTAGGTCCCACTGGGCGTGCCAAAATGTTTGGCTCCAAAACCAGCTGGTGTGCAAACAGTCTCTTTTGAGCGTGTGGTTGCGCAGGCGTGCCAGCATCGCGGGGTGCAGTCGTTGGGGTAGTCCCTTGACCTGACTTCTTCTTCAAGCGCTGTGGACGAGGAGAGCACCAACCTCGTCACAGGGTTCTTTTCTTGCCTTTTGGGAAAGGACTTTTGCCTTACGGATAAGGACTTTGGTTGTGATCTCTTTGGTCACCAAGATCGATACTCAACGTTGTAGGTTGAGCAGAGCAATCACTGGGAAGTTCTGAGAAAGCACGGGTTTTGCTAAAGCGTGACTTTAGCTTCGCTCGGTGTGAGGGCGTTACCCTTGCTTCACTAGGTGTATCGGTGGCAGTAGTACTGGCAGTCGGCTCGCGAGGAGACTGGGACTGGAAGTACGGTCACCGGGTTGATCTGGTGAGGCTGACAGTCGGCTCGCGAGGAGACTAGGACTGGCGGGCGGTCACCGGGTTTCAACAAGGTTGAGGGTTTGCTCCGGGGAGGCTTTGTAATCGCTGGGATTTATTGATTAGAGAGAGGTCATCGATTTCGCCGCTTCACCCTGTATTTATGCCCTAGGGTTTTCGACTGCTCCTTGTCTTAGAAGGATTCTTAATTGAAGTTTCCTGTTTAACCTCTACTACTCGATTTCCATAAGGTTGCGTCTCCTTATGAAACACGGAATGGGCGAAGCTATAACCCAAACCCGAGTAGTTTTATTTTTGGGCCGCAGGTATCGGCCCGCTGGCTCGAACCCACTAGAGGATTTTGCCAAAATTACTTTTGGGCTCAAACAATGGTAAACTTGAGACTGCCAATAAGAAGGCATGTGCAGCATGTGTGCCATGTGAGCTGCAAGACACTTTGGTATCATCCAAGTTGCTGTAACCGTAAGTTCGTACGTTTCTTATTCCGTGAGTTTAAGTGATCATTAAAGAAACAGTGAATAAGCAATGTACAGACTTACGATTACAACGACCTAGATGACCACCAAAGTGTCCAATCTACTGAGAAAATCAATTGATAACCATTTGTTGACATATTATCAACCCACTATATTACTCAAGGTGAGAAAAGATTCATAAAAATTAAGACACAGGTGAGTCAAAGAGCCTTATACTATTTTTATGAATCTGAAAAGAGAAACATTTCATGAACAACAAATTGCGAGAAAAAATCCCCACCGCTTGGATGAAAGAAAAGAGAAACAGGATGGTAATAGAATTTGTGAGTAGACACCTGATCAACTTCACAAAGGTATGGCTCGATATCCTCATAAACACTTATGAACAGTTTGTTTGCGTCGTCATGCTTCTAAAGAACGGACCCTACATTCCTACAACGGTGATGTGCGGGTTGATCTGGGGTCAACCGAATTTTGCCTGGAAGGGCTTCATCAGCTTCCTGATCCTACGTACCACGTCGACCCGTAGCGAGCTTCGTCTGGATGTATCCAATTGTGATAAGAATTTAAATTCAAGAATGCTTACATTGTATTTCACCGAATTTATTTAGCAAATGATATGATGAGTTGATGACGTTTTCTGTTATAACTATTAGTCAACTTAAATAATTAGTTAATACCATAAAGTCCGCAAATCCAATAGTTAGTTAATTTTAATCATCGAAATTTGCCGTACACAACAAAGATAAGAGAAACTTCCATATATGAGATTATTAATGGAAAATTATTTTATGCACCAGCAGTGTAAATGAAGCATCAAATCTAACATATCTCAGCTGTTGATATTTAGAGACAACATTTTTTTTAATAACAAAAAAATGTAGTTGATGTTATCTAGTCGTCTATTTTTGTTGTTGCAAGTGTATATCGGTGCACTGAATGCTCTCTCATTGATAATTTGCTCCAAGCATGTGCTAGAGGATAATTAGTCACAAAAAACAATAAAACATTTTTTGTGAAAAACCATAACTTAAAAAAAAAAAAATTATTTTTATACAAGTCTTATACTGCATTACGCTTCTTCACAAGAGATAGAGTCAAAAGCCAAGTTATCAAATTATATATGTTCCTTAGAAAAGAAGGGTAGAAGAAAATTATTCTACAATATCAATCGGCAGACGGCACCCAGTAAAGGACTAGTACTAGAAAATGAAATTCAAATAAACTAGATGGAAAATACAGCAAAAACAAAAATACACTAATTAAGAATCCAACAGATGGATAACTAAACAGAAACATCAAGCATGTCTATCAACTGTTGGAAGAAGACTAGTCCATTGTGTCATAATGCCCATTATGCTTCCATATCAAGCTTATTGCATTCTTTGACTGAAACTATACTACTCGCATATTCAACAACTTGAGTATGATGCAGAAGTACGCCATTCAGAGGAAGATAGTTAAACTTGTTGGTACAAATGTCATAGAATATTACAACAGAATCATCACAGGCAACCAAGACAAACTGCTCATCGCTTTTTCCAAATAATGCAAATTGAGATGTAATCTTTACTACCGGCTCGATCGCCAAGTATTTTGTCCAAGAACCCTTACCACCACCAAAGTCATCCATCACCCATATGTCTAGGGTAGTCCAGCCACGAACACAGAGAGCAATGGATTCTTTCCACAATCCAAGTACACCATCTATTAAACAACAATGATCATCATATGAGCCAATATTTATAACATGAAATGATTCATCACCTACGTTGAACGAAATGATGCATGCATGCATATCAATTTCTTTTTGCTCATCATCACCATCACAGGTAACTTCTAAAACCTTTTCTTCTTCCATTGCACACCAGTAAAGAATTCCCTTGGAGCATAGTCCCTTGGTTTGAGCATTCGAATCAGGCACAACGATTTTATTTTCCTTTAATAAACCATCAATCTTGATTTCTTTCCAAGAATCTGTGCGAAGGTTGTACACTTCTGCATAAAGATGAGGAATAACCGTATCTTGATCATCACGATACCGCCATCCACTATTTATAAGTCTGACAACTTTATAATTTTTCAACATCAGATCACAACCAAAACCCACGGCAGCTGTTTTCCGGAATGTCGGGGAAGAGAGGGCAAGCTGCGACTCGGAAAGAAGCTTGAATTCCTTGATTGCTGGGTTGCATAAGACTATGTTCGGTTTCTGTCCATAGTCAGCTAGACATATAATCCCATCACAATAACATGAAATTCCAAAAGTAGACCCCGGCTCGTGAAATTTCCGCCTACACTCTAAACCCATGGAATGCGGAAAATGGATATCTTCAAGAAAGCAACCATCAAAATCGTTGCAAAAATTGTACAATGACAGTATCATTTCCATCTCGTCAGGGTTGAGGTCTGCAATGAGAAAATGCCTAAAAATGATGGTGGTGGAGGATGATGACAGCAGGGTGCGCTTCGAAGAAGCAAGGTGTTTGGCTGCAAAGTTGGGATTATTGATCAAAGCATTCCATGACCTACGGACACACTTGAACCGCATCAGAGATTTGGGAGGCAACCTTGACATGATTTCCACCATAATCTCTTCAGCAAATTTGGAAAGCTCTGCCATCTTTGCATGCACCTCACGTTGTACAAAATTAGATTTAGTACAAATAGTACGTATATAAAGGAAGGCTCAAAATCCGAAATCTCAGAATTGGAGCCTGACGAAGAAAAGGCCTGTTACTTACCTGAAAATGGGGTATCGATCTGATTGCTCATGTACATGTGCTTTAATGATCTGACTTTAGTATCTCCAACCTCCTTTTTTTTTTTTTCTTCTTTCCTGAAAACGAAAGGTTTGGATTGGATTTGGGGATGCACAAAGCTTCAGGTTTAAATAATAATGAATGATCCGCGATTCTTTCCATTTTGGCCTTTTAACCAAAACAAAAAATGTAAAATAATCAGCGATACCGTGAAAAGCTATACATAATTTTTTTTGTATTTTACCTTTTTTTTTTTGGAGGTTCTAGTTGGACATCCAAATTTGCTATTTGGACCTCACCTGCTTAATACACCTCTAATCTACTTTTTAAAATACTAGAAAAGCTAAGTGAACCTCCTTATTTTTACTAAAATATCCTTGAACATCAGATAGTAACTTCGCGTTTAGCAAAGGATTTCCAGGGTTTAGGTTGGGAGATGGAGGACGGCAAGGCAGCCTTGAGGAGAGACCTTGTGGTGAAGACGGCGGCGCTAGGATTTCGGGGTAGCGAGTTGTTGCAGTGCTTGATTTCGTTCTCGGTTATGGCCGCTAATAAAACTCAGGGCTGGATTGGCGACTTCTTTGATCGCTGTTAGGAATACAGGTTTCCATCTATCTCTCAATTTTGAATTTCGAATCTTGGCAAACAATTTTCAATTAAATTTGGATTCTTTTGAATACATGTTCTGGGTACCTTGAGTATGCAATGAGCATGGAACTTGATCAAAAGGGTGTTCGTATCAGAAGAATTGATCCCACTGCTCTGGAATCTCAGGTTTTGAAGCCATCTGATATTCTTCTCAGCTTTGATGGAGTTAATATTGCCAATGATGGAACATGCATGCGTTATTCTCATGTTCCAATGACACATATTGATATGTATTATGTGTATATTCTTACATCTATAATTCGTTTTGATCAACAAACAAAAATCCAATACATTGTTGAGTTTGTGGATATCTGCTTTTATATGTTTCTTCTATGATTTTCTACTAAGATGTCATAATTGTATTTCTCACTTATATATTTCTCTGTAATGTCTTACATTTATCTCTCTTTCTGCCTATAAGTTCTTCTTGCACTCTATGTGATTTGGCATTTCCCATGATGATTTTCATTTCCTTTTCGGCATGGAGAACGCATAGGTTTTAGTTACCTCATATCCCAGAAATATATTGGGGATAACTCAAAGGTTAAAGTTCTGCGCAATTATAAGATTCTCAATTTTGATACAAAACTTTCATCCCACAAAAGACTAATTCCAGCACATATCAAGGGCAGACCTCCTTCATAATATATTAGTTGCAGGATTTGTTTTCACAGCTATATCTATTCCCTATTCGATCCGAGGTTGGTAGTTTACCTTGACATCACTCTGCTTGATATTTCTATATGTTTGCTTTATTAGTGATCTTAAACCTGTTTCTATCATCTGCTCAGCTACTTCGATCATCAGTTTAGCTTGATTTGTTCGCTGGTTTATCTTACTAAAAGCATGTTGCCAAATGGAAGTTTTGGGATATTTATGAATTAATATTGTGTCTTACTATGTTTATTTTCAAGGAATTTTCCCGAGGCTTTAATGGAAGCTTTCATGAAGGAGTTTGATCATTATTATTAAAGTTCTGATGTCATACTACAAGGCTATGTCAAGAATTGTTCAAAATGATGGTGTGAAGCGTTTGCTCCAAGTCCAAGAAGTTGGCATCTCAATCAACTTTCTCCAGAAAACTTGTCTGGATTGAGTTTTTAAGGCACTTTCTTGTAGCCTTAATGGAGACCTTTGTGGAACGTAATTGTTTACACATGAAGACATGATGTCATAGGACATTAAAGACTCAAGAATCATTCAAAAAAGTGATTGTATGGTCTTCGGACGAGCTCGAGAATGTGGCAAGAGAATAAGGAAATCTGGAATTTTCTTACAAGTCTTATTATCAAGCACTGTTCAAGGCTGTTTTTGTGCAATGATTCGAAAAGTTTTCTAGAAGATTTTTGCCCAGTTTTGGAGAGCGACATCAAGGCTAGAGCCTACCAAATTCTCACTTTCAAAACAGCTTCCAAACCTTGTCAAAGGAAAAGAAAAAAACAAACCAATCCTAGTTGACTTGGGAAAGTAGATTTTGTGTAGTTTTTGTTAAGTAGATCTTTGGCAGATTATACTAGGATTTCCTATGGATTCTTGTTGCATTATACTTACCAAAAGAAGACTTAAGAAGGGACTAGAAGATGTGGCGGCAAAGGAAGTAGAGAGAGAAGAGGAGAAGCAATCTCTGATTCAAGAAGGATATGTGATAAGTTTAGCTTGATCAGAAGGTTATTTGTTTATTTTGTTATCTTTTTGGTTTTGTATCTTTAGTTTTATGTACTTTTGGCTGCCTGTGTTATTCAATAACAATTTAATTAGATATTATATTGATTGAGAACTTCTTAGCCCATACCTTATCCTGAGGCTCAGTCATGATAACTTGACTCTCCATTGCTGCATCTTCACTTTCTTTCATAGGGTTTAACGTAGAATGTTCTTTTATGGTTTTGAATTTGAATGTTATTTCATGGTTTAACGTTAAAGAAGATGGACAACAAGTAATGCTTTTATGAGTTCATGAGAGAGACTTTAATCGGAAAGAATAACAATTTGAAAATTTCTACAAAGGTATCATCTTGAATCCAAGCATGAGAGATTGAAGGGAGATTGTACATTCAAAGTGAAAAGAAAAACTGAAGAGATTTGTCGTGGAAGTAAGATTTTTTTTTTCTTTTCTTTTTTCTCTATCTCTTTGTCCTTATCTGTCTTTTCATATGAGTTGACAAAGTCAAAGAAAATTTGAAAAAAGATAGAGGTCCAAATAGCAGATTTGGAGGTCCAACTAGAATCTCCCTTTTTTTTTTTCAAAGCATAATGAGTTTTCCTCCAAAAAAAAAGGTAAAATAAAAAACAATGCGTTATTTATAGGGTAGTAAACGTGGTTGGTGCTCAATTAATACTGACCTTCATATATGTTTACACCGGGCACTATACATGTCCAGCACCGGAAAATACGCCGCCAGTTGCCAAAAGAACCTCCAGGCGTATCACCATCATCCCAGCTGGAGGTAGTAGCCACTAATCATGCCCACCGGAGCCACCTATAATGGCCGACAAAGCATGGTGGAACAGCCACTTATGTCTAAGTAGGCTTGCAAGATGTTCCACATCATACTCGAGGGAAATTAATCTCTCATACCGTATTATAAGAGTCAAATACTTTCAAATTAAGTAAGTCCAACACTCAACTTTTTTGTACTGTTACTCTGTCAAATTGTGTTATCACTACTCAATTAATATTGACCTTCATATATGTTTACACCGGGCACTGGACATGTCCAGTCACCAGAAAATACGCCGCCAGCTGCCAAAAGAACCTCCAGGCCGATCACTGTCATCCCAGCTGGAGGTAGTAGCCACTAATCATTCCCACCGGAGCCACCTATAAGGCTATAATGGCCGGCAAAGCATGGTGGAACAGCCACTTATGTTCTAAGTAGGCTTGCAAGATGTTCCACATTGGACTCGAGGGAAATTAATCTCCTAGACCGTATTATAAGGGTCAAATACTTTCAAATTAAGTAAGTCCAACACTCAAATTTTTTGTATTGTTACTCTGTCAAATTGTGTTATCACTACTGACTTAGGCATCAGAGGGTTTAAGACCGTCATCCCCCCCAGGCCGATCACTGTCATCCCAGCTGGAGGTAGTAGCCACTAATCATTCCCACCGGAGCCACCTATAAGGCTATAATGGCCGGCAAAGCATGGTGGAACAGCCACTTATGTTCTAAGTAGGCTTGCAAGATGTTCCACATTGGACTCGAGGGAAATTAATCTCCTAGACCGTATTATAAGGGTCAAATACTTTCAAATTAAGTAAGTCCAACACTCAAATTTTTTGTATTGTTACTCTGTCAAATTGTGTTATCACTACTGACTTAGGCATCAGAGGGTTTAAGACCGTCATCCCCCCCCCCCGATCTCCCTCCTAACCTATCCTCTTTCCTGTATAGGTTGGCAAGCGTGGTACCGGTGAATCAGTCGATCCCTCTACCGCTGGAACCCAACCAAAACAATATATATTTGCTATGGACAGTAGAAAATCGGAGCCTATATATTCGGCCCACCGCTAGTCAAGCATTCACTAGCATGACATAACAGGGCGTGGAAACCACGAGCGGTTTGTATAACGAAGTTACTTGATGAAATTACTGGGCTTCATGACAATTTTATTTTTCTACTCCGACGCCTCACTTCATAATCATCGCCGATCAATCTCACAAGGTCACAGCTCATAATGTGATACTTCACATCCCCGTCAACATCATGATTTCCAGTTCGAAATTGAAGCCTCAATCAAGCAATGGAGCAATTGATAAGTCTGGGTATTGCCACTTTTCGAATCTGGTGATCTCTTTTGGGATTGTCATTCCAAACGCAAATTACATAACACGATTCTCAAATTTTCAGACAAAACCCGAACCCGACCGAGCTTTTATTCAAGCTAGATCAAAACAGAATCCCAAACGGCAGATCAGTGCCCTTGACGAAGAAGTGGAAGAACACAAACTGTGGAGAGATTCTTCGTTTGCTCTACTACTTCCAAACTTACAACAAGTATGCTTTTTTAGCATTTCAACTATCAATTATCATTGCAACACAGAAATTCGAACCAAAAACACCTTAAGAAGACCCGAAACCACCACCACAGGCAATTCAAAAACTACTTACACTAACATGTAGAGCTCAGTGAGAAGATTGGTTATCGACTTATCGTACCTCATGCACGTCAAACAGTCCTTGAAGCCGCCCAAATTTACCCAGAAACAGTCGGAGCTGCCGTGATTTTCCGGCGTCGATACTCCCTTCACTAAACGTGTAGCTGATCTTATTACCATGAGAATATCCAACCGTTGAAGTCGTGAAATTATATTTCCTCCGTGTTGTTGCTTTTAAAAGGTATATAAAAAAGGTTGACATGCGAAAAAGAAAGAAAAAAAAAAAGATGTTGGGCCAGCCATTTGGGCCCAAAATTTTACAATCCGGGTTTCGAGTACCCACAGCCATCGTTGGTAGTGAGACCGTTCTTGGTTGCCTTAGCTTCGTCAATGCTGGAACAAAGTCCATTCTTTGGTTCCGAGTCTTTCAGAAGCTCACTACAGAACTCGTGAAGGATAATGGGTTATGGTTATCTGATTTTGCTGCTTCTTATCAATACACCGGTTCCTTTTTCTTCTGGTAAATTTTACATCTTTTTCTTATTTGGGTTTTCAGTCGTCTATCAGATTTGCAATTTGATCACTCCTAATTGTTTATTTTCTTCGTATAGTTGACGTATAGGCATGAAAGCAAATTATTGAATTTATTTATTAGAAATTTAAGCTTTGTATGTATATTTTGGATGGTTTGAGTAATTTCTTGTCTCTTGCAGTATTTTCTCTGGCCTTGTGTGATTGGTTTTGTTTTGTTGTTGTTTGGGGTGGAGTTCATACTAGTCCATTTTTGATGTCATCAGGCAATCAATTGCATCATAAATTTCTATGTGTTGTTTCTTCATGTGCTATATCTTACTCATGCTTTACAGTTGAATTCTTTCATGCTTAATTATAGATATTTGGTATCGGTTTCAATTAAGTATCTAAGTCAGGTAGCACACTTCTTTACCATTCCATGGACCTCATTACCATTAATGGCTGCTCTGTAGTATAGCACAGGCAGAAATCTAGGATTGCTGATAATCAAAGCTGTCTTTAGTCACTTTAACCCTTAACACCTACGGCTTTATATGAAAAGCAATGTCCTTTTCAGTTTATATCACTGGTTTAATCTCCTGGTTCCTATGATGTCTCATGTCTTTACATAGAAAGTTATTTCGGTATAGTTAATTAAATGCTTTCAGACATAGCTTGAAGAAAGCTAAGATATGCTAGACTCAGTTTGAAACTTGTTCTGTATACTACTCGTACTTTGGTGTTGACAAGCCCTGAAGGGGTGTGTATTATCTTTTATGCTGAGATTGATCATTGGTCTGCTTCTACTGCCTTATCACCTCATACAAGCTTATGGTGAAGTCACCTAGTTTGAAATGTAATGTTGGCCAAAACAGCTAAATCTCTTTGTTGGGCACCTTGGTTTCTTGTTCTCCTTCACAAGCAGGAATGCCATTTTCATTCTGGATTTCCCCTCTTATCATTGCTGGTCATCTACTCGAGTTATATCCTTAAGCTTCATTTATTTCTTTAATTCATAGAATGCGGGAAGAAATGCCAACAATATAATGGTGTTGCTGTGTGGGGCTAAACTTTGGTCTTTAATAATTCTATGTTTCCATGAAATATATCTTCAGAAGTCCTAAGCTTGTGTCTCAGTTTTGATATATATGTTGGTTGGTTGGTTCAGTTAAGGTTCACAATTAAATCCCCTTTTAGTGCTATTTTTAAAACAGTTTTCAAATAATTCTGGCCGCTAATTTGTTTCTTTTGTTTCATTCTTTTTCTCCCTTTCTCTCTTCCATTTGTTCTGTATAATGATAAAGTATTGTCTAAATCCTCTTTGATGCACAGGTAAACCAGACAGAGTGTGCATTTCCCAAGGTAGTCGTTTTCCTCCATTCTCTTCTGAGGGAAAGCCTCCAAAACGGGTCAGCAAGGGACCCAAAGATCTGACTCTTTGCAGGGTGTTCCGTAAAAAAACTTGTTGTGATGTAGCCCAGACACATCCTGCACTGCTAGCCATTAGGAAGTTGGCTTTGGCCGGGGAAGCAAACTCAGAGTGCTTGCAATTATGGGAATTATTGGAATGTTCTATCTGTGATCCCCGCATTGGTGTGCAGCCAGGACCTCCAGTTATATGTGCCTCTTTCTGTGACAGGGTCTTCAGTGCTTGTTCCGGGGCTTACTACTCAACAGATGCAATAACACAGGTATGTGGCTGATTTTTTTAAACTTTCGTCCACAATTTTCTTAAAAGCCTAATTAAAGAATAGGGGAACATCGGGGAATTAGCTCATCGGGGAGGGGGAAGGGAGGGAGTTGATGTGCTGAATTTGTTCACCTAGGAGATCTTGTGTGAACTATCTTCTAAATTGATAGTCTACACTTGTGTGAGAGAATTGTAAATGGTGCCAAGAATAATAACACGTGGCTGTTAACCAAGTCCAGTACATTGCCTTCCGGATGCATCGGACAGGTACTTTTAACTGATTTATCTAATTTTGTGTCAGGTTCTAGCACCCTGTGGAGTAAATGATTACGTTTGTGGTAGGGCCTCGGAGTGGATTCTTAATGGCACAGAGTTCTGCCATGCTGCAGGGTTTGCTGTTAAGGGTGATACGTCTGAGAGCCTGGAAGAAACATTTTGCTATGGTGGTAAAGCTAGTCTTGATTTGATTGCGGATTCATGGAAGGTTTCACAATCTGATGTGCCCCGGAAAGTTCAGAGCTTGAGGCTGCTAGAGGATTTCCACCAGAGAGTGAGGGAAATGCCATATAGCGAACGAGTTTCTTGGGCTGTGGGAGGATTGGTTCTTACAGCAGGCCTGTTGTTTGTAAGGTGGGACACTCTAATACCACTTTCATAGAATCATATTTGCATTATGGCATTCTTAATAAGTTTATGAAAAATACCTGTCAAGTACAATGCATTCTTTGTTCTTTTAAAGCTAAAAGAGCAGTGCTGGGCTCCCACATTGAGGTCTAATATAGATTGTGTTTGATGGGGAATTACACCCTAGTTTAGTGTTATTCGTGCTTGGTTTTGATTTTTTGACTTTATCCTTTGCTGTTGATTTTTAATTTGTTTATATCGATTTATTGGTTATGCAGCAGAAGGAAAGGTTATAACCAGCGCCACAGACAAGCCGCTTTACAGCGTACCACTAAGAAACTAGAAGCCAAAATGTACCCGAAATCTACTGATAGTCATGGAAATAGGAAAGTAAGTAAAAGATGAATATGAATATCATGTCAATTTACTTGAGATGTACCAATATATTGTTCTAAGTATGGTATGCTTTTTGTTCTTTTTACTAGTTTACAGAACAGTGAATGATGTATTAGTTAGATAGTTAAGACTATATATTCTTGAATTTTGAGTACTCAATTCCAGTTTTGTTTCCTTCCAAGATCAAGATAGAAAATCTCCCTTATTAGCATTGTCCTTCCAAGAGGCGTGCCACGTGTGAGGAAGGCGGTGCTAGAACCTGATGACAATGCGATAATTGATCGTTCAAAGGCTTGTGTTTATTTATTTGTTTGAAAAGTTTTAAATGGTAGCTATAAATAATTTGGGGGGGGGGGTGAAATTTGCACACCCTTTGATTTTTTTAATAATATACCTTTGAAGTCAGCTTCTCTCTCTCTCTCATCTCCGAAACCACTGAACCTTATCACTGTCCTACTGGACTCCTAACTCTCCTTTTCGAGCTCACAAACCAGAGTGTCTATCTCGTCCACCATCCCATTTCTGGCGAGAGCCAAAGCCACCTCGGCGTAGACGGACAGGTCGGGTTGGTATTCGGATCGGAAGGCGGAGAAGGCCTGGAGAGCCAGGTGCCACTGATCCTGTCGTAGAAGCTCTTTGAGGATGGCGTCAAGGTCTGACTTGATTAGGCGAGAGAGGGTTTTGGAGACCAGGGATGGGTTCGGGTCGGATCTTTGGGCCCGTTTGAGGGCTTGGACAGCTTGGACGGCCTCGATGCTGAGGACCCGGTCTTTGACCAAGGCACCATGTGGGAACGCGGACTACGGTGGGGGTGGGTGTGGTTGTGAATGGCAAGGCCGGCCCTGAGGGTTGCTACCTGAGGCAGCCGCCTCAGGCCACCGGCCTCCAGCGGGCCTCCGTCAGTTTTTTTTAAATATAAATACAGACATCAATAATTGATTATACTTTTTCTTCGGCCATGTTACTGAATTGACCATTGTAGTTAAGTTGGTAGGGAATCTAGTGGCCTGTTTTTATGAGGCACCCCATGCAGGTTCGATTCTCAGCTCATTCAATTCACTTTGCTTTTTTTTTTTTTTTTGGTTTCTTTTGGTGTAATCACCTTTAGTTCCTTTTTTTTGTTACTAATATATATGAGTTTAACTTATTTTTTCCCTTATAATTTAAGAAAACAATATAGAAATACTATATGAAAATTAAATTTTATTAGTAAATAAAACAAATTTGGTTATTGATTGAACAGTCGAACACCATTCATGAGGCCACATTTTAATCATTCGCCTCAAACCTCTATAATGTCAGGACCGGCCCTGGTGAATGGTCTGGGTATGGGTTTGAGGAAGGTGGTTGGGTTTGGGTGAAGAGAGAACGCCATGGATGAGGTAGGTGAAACCGAAGAGCTAAAAGGAAGGGTGGGCCGAGCTCAAAGCCGCCGTGTTGGAGCTCGAGCGCCCCTAGGAGGCTTCGGAGTCATAGTCCCTCTTCTTCTTCCTCGTCTTCGTCTTCATCTTCATCTTCATTTGCTCAGCCTCGCCTCTCTCTTACTTCGCCGTTTCTCTCTCCTCTCCCTTCTCCTTTCTCTTTCTCTTCTGGAGCCGTCGTCGATTCTGTGATGGTGGCGATGACGCCGTTTCGAGGACCGGTCGGATACGTCAAGCTTGAAGGAGAGGACGACGGTGAATCATTGTCGCTCGTTTCCGGCAAATGCTTCTCCCTCTTGCTTTTACTCCCCATTTTGCAATCAAATTCAAAATCAAACAGTAACAACGAGAAGGTGAAGATAGGTGTCGACGCCGTTCCAAGAGATGTCGGAGAAGGTGAGGGAACTTTGTCGTGGTTTTGGAGAAGAGAGAGAGAGAGAGAAGAAAGGACCAAAAAAAAAAAATTCTGACTTCAAGGGTATTTTAGGAAGTGCAAAAATATTTGAGATTTAATATTATTAAAAAAATCAGAGGGTGTGTGGTTTGTAATCTAGGGTGTGCAAATTTCACCCCCTTAAATAATTAAGGGGCTTTAACCAAATGCCCAATTTTGATCCAACATAAACCCACTTACTCCACTAAGACCATCTCCAACCGATGGGTCATTTGCCATGTGGAAGCCCAATGATTACTTTTGACAGCCCAAACTGTTCTCCAACAGATATGTCTTTTCCACATGGACTTGACATAAGCCTTTCTTCTGTCAAATTTGACAACTTTCTCTCTTTCTGTCTTTTATTTTTTATTTTTTATTTCTCAGTGGTCTCTCTCTTTCCTTCTCGCGTCTTTCTTCCTTCATCTCACCTAGAACTTCAAAATCTCTCAGAGAAAGAAACACTTTTCCTCTCTTCAAATTTCTTCTCTCTTCTTGAATATCAAGAACATGGATCAAATGGATACCTCCCAAGTCACGAGGCCACGCCAACAATGGATATCACCGTCGACTGGTCCAATCTTCTAGTCGAGCTCTGGCCGCTGATCGGAGAAAAGCTCGAACTGCGCATCCAGTCTCTCCAATTCCACAGCGTTTTTCATTCATGGAGTTCTTGTGCCTCGCTTCCACCCTTCACTTCCTCCGAAATTCCCTCTCCCATTCTCCGATGGACCCACCTCCTTCCTCTCCCAAAACACCATCTACCTCCTACAGAGCCCCTCCACGTCATCACTGGTGCCGCCGTAGTCTGGAGGTTGGTTGGTCAAGGTCGAAGAGTGCGACATAATGCTTCTTCAGAATCCGATCACCTCCAGGCGAATCAGGTACACAAACGGCCAGTCGTCGTCTCCTGAATGTTTCAATTTGTTGGAGTTTAAAATGATCAAATTAGGGAAGTCGTATTTTCTGAGATACATCCTTGGGTCTAGTTCTGTTTGTGGTTTAAAGAAAGTGATTTTAATGCCTGCTGAGATTGTTGATTGTGCTATTCTGGTTATCTCTAATAAGGGAAATTTGGGTTTTGCTAAAAGTGGAGATGAGAAACTCACATGGTTTAGTAATGGAGGTTTTGTTTTTGATGATGTTATAGTTTATAAGGGTTAGCCATATGTGGTGGATAGCTTGGGTTATGTTTTTAGGATTAATGTGTCTTCAGAAGTGATGATGAAGATTTCGTCGAAAGTGATTGGTTTTGGTGGGAGGAAGCATTTGGTAGAGTCTTGTCGAGAGCTTTATGTGGTCGATATGTATTTTGATCAAGAACAAAATAAGCAAGAAGGGGCTGGTGTTGAGTTCGATTTTTCTTTATTTGTCAGTTGGCGTCGTGGAAGACACCAAAGATATCAGTTTGGTGAACTCAAGGTAGTTGATTTTAAGGTTTGCAAGCTGGAATTGTTGAATGGAGAGTTGGGCAGATGGGTTGAAGTGAAGAGCTTGGGTGATTGAGCTTTTTTCTTGGCTATGGATTGTTGTTTCTCTGTTTCGGCCCAAGAATTGGCTGGGTGCAGAGGGAATTGCATTTACTTCTCAGATGAAAACAATGTTAATCTTGCTCTTAGAGAAGTAACTAGACCAGAGAGTTTCATGTTCTACTTAGAGGACCATAGCATTCAGAAGTTGGGATCTTCCCCCAGGCGATTCCCAGATATTTTGGCCACCTCCAATTGAGCTCGGCTCCACATGTTCGTATTCTCTGGATTGATGCAAGTATGATTTGTTGTTGTCATAAAATTCTATAATTGGTGTCTCTTTAAGTTAGATGATTTGTTCCTTTTCCATGTTTAACTTCATATTTGGAGTAAGTTAGATGATTTATTTGTAGAGTGTTCTACGTATCTCTTGTGTTGTATACTTGATGAATGTTGTTGTTGATAAGATGATAAAGATGTTTCTAAGCTGAATCACTCTCATGTAATTTCAATCCCATTGCAGCAGCAGTACTTACAGACTTGCAGACCAAACATGTAACAAAGCAGCCATGCTGATGCGTTTCTGCAATTGGTTAAGCAACACAAATAGAATTATATATATTAAAATAATATTCAAATTTGACATCTCCATTGGAGCTAAAATGAGTCAAAATTTTAACATGTCAATTTTTTCATGTCATATGTCAAATTCAAATTAGACTGTTTTATTCCCACTTACCCATTTAACAACTAAAAGACTGTTTTAGACAAAATTCAATTAGAAAATTACAAGCATTGCCACACTCACTGTTCTCCTATCTTGGACACCGGGCCTCTCTCTCTCTCTCTCTCTCTCAAATTCCACTCTGATTTCGTGTTGGCGACATCGCAATGGGATTGGCGGTGACATCACAGAGAGGATCCGAATTGGATCCTGCAGAACCAGATGCCTCGACCACCAGGTTGCATGGAATAGGATTTCGATCGATCTACAAGTACAACCATTTTCAGAAGCAAGAACCTACCGAGCACAGGCAGCAGATCAAGGAAGCCACCGCCTCAGTGAAAACCCGAAACAAAAGTGAATCTCGGCCGCCGAGTCAATCTAAAACTCAAATTCTACACAGCCACCACTCTGATTTCTCTACTGGCTAGAGCCATACCTGAAACGAAGCTCTAATCGTCATTTCATTCATAGTGAAAACCCCAAATCCATCGGAAACCGGCAACTTTGATCAACTTCAATTTCTTTAGGAAAAAAAGCAGCAATTTCTTAGGACTCGGAATCTTGATTCTCAATAGGATTGGCAGTGAAAAGGCTGCCTTCGGTCCCGGTTGAGCCAATCACCGGTGTCTTCGTCCCCAGATCGGGGGGGGGGGGGGTGGAAGGCTAAGTTTGCTCCGATCTGGTGCCCAGAGCAATTTCTGGGTGGCCAATTTTTTTTTTTTTTGGGTATACTGTGAGCTCCGAGAATGGGGAAGGAAAAAAAAAAGTGAACTTGTAGAATTGAACATATAAATTGATCAATTGTGTCTGTAGTGTATTCATTTTGGTTTTGAGAGTTTATGCAATTCACAGGAGGGCAATAATATGATTATTGGATGGTAATAATATGATTATTAGGAGGCAATAATATGATTATTGGGAGGCAATAAAAAAGTATTGGGGGGCAATAATATGTTTATTGGGGGGCAATAAAATCAGACACCCGAATTCGATCACCAGTCTAGTAGCAGGATTCTGGATTCCAGTGACCAGTTGCCAGATTCCGATGATCGGTTCCCGAATTTTCGTCACCGGTCGCCCGAGTCCAATCATCGGAGTTCGCGGCCGGCCACTGGCCACCGGAGTTCGGCAATGTCTCCGATGACTTCTCTCTCTAAGTCACAAAGAAGGAGTGGGCAAAAATGTCCCAAAAATAAATAAAAATGAATAAAAAAAACTTAATTGAGTATTAGGGAAATGATCTCTTAGAGTGTTTGGGTAAGTGGGCAATCTCTTAGAGTGTTTGAGTAAATGGGTTAATTAACCCCAAAATTAAGTAAATGATCATTTCTCCAACAATTAAATATGGTGCAAATCATTTGTATCAAGTAATGACCCCACTTGAAGTGTGACAAATGCATGGCTCATTTTACAATTGCGAAGATATTTATGAAGGAATCAAATGGATATTATAATTTCTTTTGTGCGCATGCTCTTTAATATCACATTGCAACCACCCTAATGTTTTGAGTTCGTTTTTTTTTTTTTGAAAAAAATAAATAATAATTCCAGATTGGTAAATTGAAATCTCCATTGAATTGGAGGAGTAACTCCAAACTCAAAGAAATAATATTTCCAGATTGGTAGATTGAAATCTCCATTGAATTAAAGGAGTAACTCCAAACTGAGTTCTCATCCAAGAGCGTCCATAAATCGTGGTGCGCTATGATCAACAATCTCAATTTCGTCGCCAAACCCCTTTCGAATTCCATGCATAACAATTTATCCACTAGCATCCTTTTCAAGCGCTCGGTCCTCACCGCCAGTGATGAAAAGCAAACTCTCTTCTCACTGCTCAGTTTTTGCGACCATGACGAAGAGCATAGGGATCATATCGTTCATAATGTTGGTGACGACATTAGGAGGATCAATTTGTTGGGCTCCAGGTCAAGGATCTAGCTAGAAGCAGTATGGATTATAGGAGATTGTGATGGACTTATTTGTCTAGCTGATTCTAGTAGCGTTATTTTATGGAATTCAAGCTTCATGGAATATCCGGATCAGGTCATGAATTCTTTAGGATTTGGCTTTGATTCAAAATCTGAAGATTACAAGTTGTTAATATTGTTTGTACCGGGGGAGGAAGAATATAGCGCTGAACATGATTGTCATCTCCTTTTCAATCCTCCCACAGTACAAGTATACACCTTAGGTAGTGATTCTTGGAGGGAGATCATGATTGCTTAATATATATATCCTCCTTATTTCTGTCATAAAAACTTACAAAATCCTTTAGTTGCTCCCTTCCCCTTCAATAACAAAATCCCTTGAAGTACATCTGGAAGGAAGCTGGAACCACAGGGGCCAAATGTTTCGTAGATATAATTGTATCCAATAGATTGATGTATTATGCTGCTTTTACAATTCTGGTCCAAATTAAGGAGTATAACTGGTAGGCTAGCCATTGTCATTCAGATCATTCTCATTTTAGTTAACTTTCCTCCTATTTTTGTTACTATGCTTTGCAAAAAGAACAAGCATGACCATGGTGATAATACCAATTGATTCAAATCGTCTGTTTACTGATAATGTGGCTAGAACTAGCGACTTCTCTTAACCAGTGGCGGAACCAGGATTTTACGGTGTGTGTGTGGGGGGGGGGGGGGGGGGGGTTCCAAATCAAAAGTTTTTGTTTGACAACAAAAATTCTCTACAATAGAAGAAGCAAACATAAAATTGTAGCATATGAAATTCACTATAGAAGAGAAGATGAATGTTATTAAGCTCGTTAAGGAATACTAAACTTTATCTCTAAATATTTTAAATTTGATATCATGAACAAAAGAAAACACCAAAGGAAAGAACTGAAAAATATCAACCTTAAAATTTGAACAAAATTTTTTTTCTAGTGTATTATTGGGGGTGGAGTGGGGTCAGTTTACTAATTAATAGAGACAGCAGACTATGATCAATGAAACTAACTGAAGTTAATTAACATAATTTAAGAAGCTTGGGGGGGTCTCTTTTCTATAATTTTCATGTGGTCGAAGAAAATTACGTACCGTTGTAATATATAGATTACGTATACAATTTTTTTTTTAATGTTTTGCTATGATTAATATTTTTTTGTTTGTGCCCCAGCAAACTAAAATTTCTGGCTCCGCCACTGGCAAGGAGTGAAAAGACTCAATCTTTTACGAGGTCATATATTCCGGTAGTGGAAATTACCCTGTACACTTAATATGATATAAATCAGGTTCGGTCGTTAAGCTTAATTCATATGTAATTTTGCCAGATCTCAGCAGCGACACCGTTAACCATTTCTACCTATTTTCAAATTGTGTGATAGGGAGTTCACGACTATTGGGGCTATAGTGATCCACCGGATGTTAGATCAATCAACCCAGTTTGCCAAAAAAAGATCAATCAACACATAATAACAAAAATACTTGGTCAAACACACCATAAAAAGCGTTTAATAGTGTAAATCAAGATATTTCATTCTTTCTATCACTGCCACCAAACTTCTTAATCTTACCGTTGCATCTTGTTGCATGGCTTTCTTTTGAATCTCTTTTTCTCTTTTTTTTGGAAGAAAAATCTCTTTTTTTCAAATCAATGCAATTTCTTACAATTCTGAGCTTAATTCTGTCTCATTGTACTTGAAGAATGTATATTTACGAATAGAAAAGAGGTAGTAGAAGAAGAAGAACAAGAGGCTCAGAAAAAGCAGAAATGGCTGAGCTAATTTGCAAAATGCCGGAAGAGATGACATTGCAATTTCTTTCGAGGCTGCCTCCCAAATCTCTGATGCGATTCAAGTGCATCCATAAGTCATGGTATGCTTTGATCAATAATCCCAAGTTCATAGACAAGCACCTCCACTTGTACAACAAAGACTCCTACACTTGCTTCCTTCTCAAGCGCTCCGTGGTTGCAAGAACCCAAAGTATCAAAGAGGAGATCTTATTTTCATTCCTTTATGTTCCGAATGACAATGATGATGAAGACAGTCATCCTCATTGTGTTGTGGAGGACATCTATTTTCCGACTGCTATGGGTCTAAAGACTAAGGGGCACAATATTGAGCTCCCTGGGTCATACGGTGGTGAAACTATATACATTTTAGGTCATTGTGATGGGATCATTTGTCTAGTTTATCATAGCGGAGGCCTTGTGTTCTACAACCCATCGATACGAGAATTCAAGATTATTCCCCCTTCATGTCTTACCGAGTCATTCTCTTGTGTTGGGGGATTTGGATATGATCCAAAATGTAAGGATTACAAGGTGGTTAATATTGTACCATCAGGTGAAGATTCATATGATCATAACCAGCGTCTGGTTATTTATCCTCCAAGGGCAGAAGTATACACTTTGAGTACTGATTCTTGGAGGCAAATCAAGATTGATTATTTAGAAACAGAAACTACTAGCTTTTGGCCTGACATTTATCAGATGTGCTACAAGGGAGTTTTTTATTGGTTGGGTCATGAACAAGATAAGGAATACCTCTGTTATTATGACAGGCTTTCGTCGCCAAGCATTAGGGATGTAATCCTTTTGTATGACACTGGTGAAGAGGTATTTCGTACTAGACTACTTCCGGATAGTTTCAAGGACCTAGGATTGCATGCTTTATCTATGAGTCTAACAATGTGGAATGGATCTATTGCTCTTTTTGGCTTTTCTTATTGGGGTCCGGATATTGAGTCCTTCAAAATATGGATGATGGATGACTTTGGCAGTTGGACAAAACACTTGACCTATGAGACCATAATGGGAATTTATTTGTCATTGGTGTTATGGAGAAGTGATGACGTTCTTATGGTTGCCAATGACGGACGTATAGTCTCCTATAGTCTAAGTAGAGATAGGGTTAAGTATTTTCCAATTCAAGGTGTTTGGGGAACTTATCAAGCTTTCGTTTGTGTGAATTCGAATAGTATTGTTTCAGTCAAGGGAGGCAACAAGGTTGAGAGCAGAGATATACAAACTAGTAATGTCCTCCTGTAACTTCTCCTATGTTTCGTGTTTCTAAGTTTGTTGAAATGTTTACCAAGTCGAATGGACTGCTAATGAAATCAAATTTCTTGTTGTCCGGAGTATTGGAACCCTAGCCATCATAGTACCATAATTGTTTTTCGTCCTTCATTTTACTGTTGCACAGTAAAAGCCTCCTCCACAAGGAAGGCTTCGAGTTTGGACCAGCATTGTTTAAACTCTGCAGAACAAATTGATCTATAGAGTTGTATAGACGCGTGTAACTATTCTTCACCAATATACTTTCAAGGAGAGATTTTTATTTATATTTATTATTAGGGAAAATCGTTCAAATAGTGTCTGAACTTTTCCAGACTATTAATTTTCATACCCGTACTTTGAAAAACATCAAAATGGTACCTGACGATTTAAGCCCGACCCAATTTTCATACCTAACAACAGTAAAAACGTTAACTTCGTTAATTTTTGAAGGATATTTTTGTCATTTACTATTCATCTTCTCCAAACCAGAAAAATATAAACAGAAATAAAAATAAATGAGCTTGTCATGATTCGAACTCGGGCAGATTAATTCACATCTCAGTATCTCAGCCACTGGCAATTAATCTTTCTCTTTTTTCAATGATTAAACCTGACGATTAACTCAACACAAACAACTCAGATCACCCCACCACGCTCAATCCAGAGTGTGCCCGATACGTCCCCAGATCGGATCTGTCCCCAGCAGATCCCATAGAACCACCTCGCCGGAATCCGACCCACCTCGCCGCTGGTTAATGGGTTCTCTCCAAAACCAGTGAGACAACCACAATGGGGGAAGAAAAGCAGAGCATCAGTCAAGGTAAAGAACCAGACCAACCCTTCATCGCCGGAGAATCAAGTCTCCGACACAGGGATGTTTATGGCTTCGAAACGCAGCAGCAGCCAGAGGACGAGGACAAGGACAATTTAACCACGAAGATGGTCTCTCTCCTCTCTCTCTCTCTGTGACGGAGGTGTGTGGATTGACGTATTCGTGAAGCAGTGTGTGGATTGGTTTCTTTATAAAGAATTCGATTCTTCAGGGGATTGATACTTTACTTGTTTGGTTCGGAGTTTGATTTATATTGATTAGTTTGGGCAACCAATTGTATGCTTTTTATGACTATTCAGTTGCCTATTTGTTTCGCGAGGAAAGTTGATTTCCTCATGGGTATCATGATTTGTATTTAAGTTAAATCTCTCAAGATTGATTGAGGTTGGTTGTGTTTGCTTGCCGTGAGTTTCGGAATGCAAACTGTGTTTCGAAGAAGGATTATGAAATTGAGGTTGGTTGTGTTTGCTTGCCTTATTTAATTCATGTTCTGGGATCCAACACCGCCCCCTAAAAAATCCAGCATAATCCCTTTTCAATAAGTGTATTGTTAGCATTTATTAGTTCAACTTGATATCTCAATTTTTCTGTCCAACTGAATCTTGCTGGGTAGTACTTCAGTAAGACGATGCTGACGAAGAGACTTTGGATTTGGCCACCGAGAAAATCGAAAGCCATCGTGGTCTCGTAGATCCGATGGTTCTTTCCAAAGATTAATGTATTCACATGCATGGTTGGAAATGAATCGAGTTGGTGGAGGAAAAACATTGATTGCTAAGAGAGTTGTTGGTGATGGTTTCAGTGGAGGAGAAGAAGAGGATGGAGACGATCGAATGGTGGCCCGTCGATTTCAGAGAAGATGAATAGTAAAATGACAAAAATATCCTTCAAAAGTTAACACAGTTAACGATTTTACTGTTGTTAGGTATGGAAGTTGGGTCGGGCTTAAATCGTCAGGTACCATTTTGATGTTTTTCAAAGTATAGGTATGAAAATTAATAGTCTGGAAAAGTTCAGACACTGTTTGGACGATTTTCCCTTATTATTATTATTATTATTTTTTTGTACTAATAATTTACACCCCGAGAGATCCAAGAAAGTCGGAGCAGCGAAAGCCCTAAGAAATTTTTCTATGCCGCGTCTGGCGGCTAGTCCATGGGACGTCGTCATCGGACGAGCGAACTAGTTGTGTCAGTCCACCGGGGAGGACCAGGAGTTTTTGGGCAGGAGCAGAGGGCTGGAGGCTTGGTCGCGTCCGGAGAGAGAACGACTAGCAGAGGGGCTCGTCCTTGTTTTTAGTTCCGATCTGCGCGGTGGAGGTTTTTCGAGCAAGGGGGGTGCGACGGAGGGATTCTGGTGCTCGGCGGAGGCAGGCTGTCATTGCGGTGCCCTGATTTGGGGTTGAGAAGGTTTGACGGAGGACGGAGGCTGTGGTGATCGAACTAGTACCGGATCAAATTTCGGTCTGGAATCGTGATGCACAACTTTCCTGCCGACGTCGTCAGTTGGTGGCGGGTTGATGCGGTGACGATGATCTGTCGGAAGCCGCGGTGCTGGTCCGGCTACACAGGCGGTTTCACTCCGACCCGCGCTCCTTGGCTTGGTTCTTGGGCCTTTGGGTCTCCCTTTGGCTACTGGGCCATATCTGGTGGGCGGGCTTTTTACTCATTTTATTTTCTAGTTTTTTGTAGGCCTTTTTTGGGCATTCTAGTGGTTTTTTCCTTATCTAGTTGTAGTACTGGGTCTTAGTCTTGTCGACTTAATTCTCAGTATATCTAGTTGTACACTAATTGAGGTCTCTAGGCGACTAAATGTACTGTGTTCCGGGTTAGGTTGGGAGGGCTGGATCCTTCTAGTTTTCTAGCGCCTCCGGCGTAGTACCAAAGAGGGATTCCGTTATGTCTATGATCTATTCAATGTCAAATGAGTGTCCTAGTTTCTATGTACCACTGTGGGTACTAACACATCTTCTTGTCTGTCTTATATGACAGCGGAAGGGTATGTAATGGTCATTCTGGCCTTTGATCAATATATTGGCTACTGCCTTCTTCTTAAAAAAAAAAAAGGTGAGATTTTTTTAAATTTATTATTATTATTATTATTTTTCAAAAAAAAAAAAAAAAAAACTCTTAGCCTACCTTACTCTTACATATGCCAGTGAGAATCGAATCCATGACCTTTACAATGTTAGAATTATAACTTCATATGTACTACGTTGATTTGAATAAGGGATGAACTCACTTCATCTCCTTCATTTTCAATTTTTTTTTTCAAATTTAATGGTGCCAATTAGACGAATCAAAGACAAAATTCACTATGTCTCCTTTTATTGTCAAATTTTAATCATTTCATGTCAGAACTCTTTCTCCCCTTTGGCCACCAAAAATATAATTAGATTTAACTCCGAATGACGTCGGTGGAATTCGAACTCAAGTGTGGGTTTCCACCAAGTCGACCATATGTGATGGTTAAGATTCCCAAATAATATAATAAGCATGGGAGGAGATGCCTCTTGCTCTCGGTCTCACTAACCCTAGCGACGCCGTCACCGGTGTCGAGCATGGTGCGCACTATATTAGTCGCACCCCTACCTCACGCAATCACTCAAATCGATCGCGTGTCTTGACCTCCCATTTCTGTTTGATTCCTGATGGGTACGGATCTGCCATGGCAGATCTCCTTTGCCTTTCTTTTGGATCGCGAGAGCGACCATGGAGAGGGCGGCTGAAGGGTGGTCTTCGGTTCCGGTATGGTGGATCTCGGATAAACTGGTCGAGATGGATGGCGGCGCTGCTGAGTGGTGGCTGGGTTCTTCTCTGGTGGGTAGCCTTGATGCGGTCGATGTCGGAGAAGCTGGTATGGTCTGGGTTGGAGGCGATCTTAAGCAGCCGCGCCTGGAGATTCTGCCTTGGGTTGATCGAACTCTGGGTTTCGCCCTTCGAACTCCTGTTTGTGATGCGGACGGTGGTGTTGCAGGGAGGCCGAGGATGCCTGAAGTGGTGGTCGGCCGGGGCACAGATGAAGGGTGCCCGATCTTGGGTGTCTAGATCAGATCGAGCTTCCATGAATTTGGGCTGCTTCTGGGCCCAATTCAACTTTCTGTTGGGCCAGACCTCTCCATGGGTCTGGATTTGGAACCCAGGAGACCTTCGATCTTGTTGCTGTTTAAGTTTTACTACTTGTAATATTTTGGGTGTGATGCGTTTACTCTTGGGTAAATTGATCATTGCTACATTCTATGAAGAGTCTCAATACAATCGCGCTGTGAGTACCACAATTGAGTGCCTTGGCGAGCAGTGTGTTTTAGGTTAGGATGAATTTAGTTTTGATTGGTCTACCAATTCCTTGCATACCCGAATTGCAGATACTGATGATTTGCTCTACAAATCTCAAGGTCATGACAATGGTGCTATTGTTGGTAATTATCTTGAAGAGGTTGAGATTTTATCTTCAGTTTTTGCTAAGTTCTCTATTAGTGCTTCAGAGCAATGTTTTATTGTAAAAGGACAAATTGTTGATGGAGTACACCTTTTGATTTGTTCTCATCTAGCTCTATGGTCAAGCCGAATTTGGCTTTTGTATGCTCCCAGTCTCATGTGGGATGCCCTCATGAGCGATTTCTATCACTAATTCAATGAATTCTCTTATTTAAAAATAATAATAATAAGCATGGCATATGAACCCACTACTTATATACAAAGTCATAGGTTCGAGTCACCATGGGGGCAGAAATGAAACCATTTGATCCTCTTTTAAAAAAAAAAAAAAGAAAGAAAAAAAAAAGAACTTTCCTAACTTTTCAAACTGGGTTGTAATTTGCCGAAATTTAATGATTCATTAGTAACAAAACATGAGAAAACCATAATTTCAGTACTGTACCCCGTGTAATCCAAATCATCAATTCCACCACCTTTCTTGCTTAATTTCATCAAAAACATCACAACCATCATTAACAGCATCAGGGAGAGAATACATGCAAGACCTCTCATTTGACTTTTGCACAAGAACACCCCTTGGAGGGTCAACATAACATAAGAAAAGGCCTGTTGGTATTATAACAAAATGGAATTCACCACAACACAATGAGCTTGATTCAAGGTTTGAAATATCTGACAAGGATGAATTCTCAACATACAAAGATAACCCCATTGACAGGGAAAACGTACACAGATAACTCTTTAAGCTGTGGGTTATGACACTCAAAAGACAAACACTATTATGAAATGATAAAAATAAAATTCTTCATTTCTTCTTGATAATAGCACAGTTGGTCGCCAATATCCTCAATCTAAATGTTCCATCTGCAAAGCAAGGCAAAACAATTTAAGAACACCCTAAACATTACAGGAAGGACCATTAAAATATTCAGTAAATACCGCAGCATGACTACTCCTTAGTGATTGCAATTCAGCAGATCTTTGCAAGCACATAATAATTTAAGAAGGAACGAATGTTCTGCCATGACAATCAGTTATTCTACCAAACCATTATGCTCTTTAATAAATAATAATAAGAATAATTAATACATGTGAAAGGCCATAGACCCAAATGGCAGTATTTAACACGGGCATACCTTCCAAAGACCATCATTAAGATAATGCATGTTGTCAACTCCAATTCCCTTGTTGATCTGTTTACTGTAAGCCAAACAGAGGACTCAAGTTCTTGAATAAGCAAATCAGCAATAGATAACTAATCTAGCTTTGATACAACTATAACTTTGCCTTAATATGAACTTAGAGACATCTATAACAGAAGGAGCCTAATAGAAAGCTCTTAATAGATATGAAATGTAACGAGTAGCAACTACATTGACCACCTACTCCACTGAGGCCAACAATAAAATTTGCAAACTTGACCTTTTATTGCCATTCCAGGTCAAAAGATGCAAGTTAGACTCAACTACCAAATATCTCCTCAACATTCTAACAAGCTGAAGATAACTGGAGAAGCAATAGTTATTCAAATTGGACAATTGGTTACACTACTTGAGGTTTGTACCAGTTAACTAGTAGGAATAAAAACAACACAACTATAAACAATGCTAAGGAGTTTGTAGTGCAGAAATTATGTGGTAGACAAGGATTTACTATCAAATGGTTGATGATTGAATCAGTTACTGCTCCATCACTTCCTTTTTCTCACACTATTTAGTTGAAAGTTAATAAATAAGAGTGTAAGACAATAACTTACATTTCTTTTGCTGACATTTTTGTGAAGCCAATAGCAAGTGCATGCTGCTTTCCTTCTGCCATTATTGCCTGACAATATTCAGTCCCTCTGATCAGAATCATGCATACCAAACTGAACCTCTTATCTCCATTATATATTAAGGAAACTAACACAAATCAATTCTACATAATACCTGAACTAGTTCTAAAATCACATCATATCAGTCAGAACCATTAAAAAAAAAAAAAGGATATAGAGTTATACCACGGGAGTTTCTGCAGCCACTTCGTCATCCAAAGCACCACCAGGAGAAGTTAAACCTGGACACATTATGTTTGCACCAGCAAGAACAAACTTTATGGCACCCCTATCTACTTGTAATTTTTTCATTATATCTGGATCTGAAAAAACCAAAACAAAAATTCTGAGTGTTCCCGGATTTACATTTATTGAAGGAACATTTCAATGACAAAAGAATAGTAATTCACGTAATTGCATGAGAGATTCATAGAACAGAATTAATTATGGTCTTTCCAAACAAAATTTTGATCCTAGTAATGCTCCATTCCACCTTTTTTCCCTAAATTCATAGTTTTTGACTTGTAATATACTATGAACATTCTCTCTCTTCAATATGATACCAGCATGTTGTTGAATGGATTCTTCCAAGCACAAGAACTCAGAGTAGGGCTCATTCTTATTTGCTGATTCCACAGAACAGATGGTTTCTATTGTCATCTCATTCAAAGTACATTCTTATTTACTGATTTATTCTGGACAAAATTGTAAAAACTGTCTACCATTCCCATCACCATAGTCCTGCATTTAAAACGAATTATTTCTCATTCAACCCTCAAATGTAAACAGAAGCAACGTCTTTGTTATAACTACCAGTTAGCGGTTTATTAGAAGTTCCTGCCAAATCTTTTTACACCCATACAGGAAAGAAGCCAGAAAATAACTTCTCATCATAAAACCATGACAGTCTATATGAGATACAGATAGTGTATTCAGAAAGAAATTTTTACATTGATGAAGCAGTCTGAGAGTAGGCATATATGGTCCATCACGTATGTTGAAAAATAGTGGCACGTTGTTTACCACCACCAAGTTTAGATGGTTTTGACTGCCAAAAAGTGGAGGTTGAACCAAGTTATGAGATAAAATGGTTATTATAGCAGAGTTAGAAGTAAACCGTATTAGCAGGAACAACAGAGTCAAACCATTTAGCAACAATGAGAGGAGATTTCTTTGGAAGCAAATCATCCAACACTTGTTCCAGTCCAGGGTACTGCAAGCGAAGTTAAATTTGTGTCAAAGACATATGCAAAATAAATCTCGAAGCATCAGTTATACTCATATGTAGAGGCCACTGGTAGTAGAATAGTATTACCTCTTCTGCAATACTTTGTCGAATTTTGCGCTGGACAGATGCCTTCACTTGGTTTTGTGCTGATACCTCTTCAGAAGAAAATCTGCGGTTGTAACAATATATGAACGGGTGAAGGCAAAACTTTTTACCGAGAATATATGCATAGATTGCAAAAGTCAAGAACTTGCATCTCCAAAAAGCACCATAATTGTACAAAAAAACTGAAACTATTACAAGAATCCTAACCAACATCTCCAAACTCACTAGTGACGTGTCAAAGTTTCATACTATAACCAAATATCTCCCAGAATTAGCAAAAACGGCAAGCTTAGCAACCATGTATATAATCGTTTAGCGTTTGCTTAAACCCCAAAAAGTAAGTGCCCTACTCAAACGCACACTTTCTATTACAGAAAAAAACAGAATGCAAAGCAAAAATTCGAAAATTATAACCCTTAGAAAAACATAATCAATGAACGCAAGAAACTTTAATTAACATTCATTGAATTAAACCAAACCTATGAATCATCTCCGTCAATTATCAACAAAGTAAATAACAAATACCACCCAGATACATAATAACATTGGAGAACAGGTGTATGAGGGATCGTGATTATGAGCTTACTTTTTGAACATGTTTGGAGTTGGAGGAAAGTGAAGATCTATGATCTTCGAGGCCCAAGCAGAGAAAACTTAAATTGGTTAGGTGGTATAGAATCGAGCAATAAAACCTTGAGCTCTGGTTTTAATTTTCTTGGAACACTGAAACCGGTGCGGGGATCAGTTTGCTTAGCGGCGAGCTACAAAGTTCGCTTTGGTGCTAAGCGGTAAGGCACTCTTTCGGGTTTTCAAACTGGGCTGGCCTGGAACCAGAGATAAAAGTTTGGGCTTAAGTGATGGGTAATCGGGCAGTGTTCTACAATGGGCTATATAATCTGATTCACTGTGAATCTAAACTGGGCTTGAACACAACAAAAAAGGCTTCAGCCGTAATAAACCCCAACCGGGGGGGGGGGGCATTGTTTACATTGACGAAGGAGAGAGCCTTATTATCCACCAAACCTACTGAAAGATTTACCAACACCAACCACTGCAAGTGGCGTAATGGTTATTGTCTAGTTGGGTGTGCTCTCCAACCTAAGTTCGAACCCAGAAGCTGTCAAAGTGGTCAGGCACTGTACTGCAATGCATAATTGGAACATTTCACATGCGCCGAAGAGGTTTATCTTGTGTCTAGGAAGCCTTTGTCGACTTTGCATTGAACGTCTGCCTAGCGGGGTGTAGTCATCAACTCCCAAAATGTGAAAGCCTAAAACGTATAGGTTAAACTCAAGCTTTAGCAATTATGCGCCATTAAATAAATAACTCCAGACTCATTTAACATGATTCAGAGAGGTTGATTTATTATAGTTATGTTCGATATAATGCCAAAAGTTGATGTAGAAAGCCACAGAATTGGTCGAGTTCAAAATCCTTGTTCTTTTATTTGGAAGCATTTCGAGTTCAAATCCTTTTGATCACAAGAAACAATCATGTTCATGAACAGAAGCCAAGCAATCTTATTAGCAACTGCTATTTTTATCTTAGAATATAAGGATGTAATTACATTTAGAATTTGACCGTAGATTCCCCCACCCCCGGCTGGTCACCGGAGAAAATCCAGGAAGCTCATCGGAACCCCTGTCAAAGGAGACAATCGCTGGCCATGCTTATTAGAGCCACCAACAGTGGCCGACAGGATGTGGCTGAACAATACTTGCAAACAGTCTCACTCGGACTTAAGGCCGCGTTTGGTTCGTGGAAAGGAAAGGAAAGGAAATCAATTCCTTGCTCTTTCCATAGGCATGAGAAATTGCAATTACTAGCAATTTTCATTTCTATTGTTTACAATTCCTATCCTTTCTGTAGTCAGAATACACATTTTAGTTTTCATTGCAGGGGTAGTGCAAAAATCATACAAACAACAAGTACAGTTGATTATATTAGCAAATAATGATTTTGAGTACGAATAATTTAGTCATATAATTTTGCAAGTGGGTGGGGCCATGGGTGGGGGAACCAGTTTCCTCCTCTTTTTCCTTTCCTTTGGGAATCATTTTCTCTTCCTTGGCCATCCCAAATGCAGGAAAATACATGAAATGAAAGACTTTCCTTTCCCAATGCCCAGATTCTGTGAAACAAACACGGCCTAAGGGAAACCGAACTTTCACTTCTTACTATAAAACGGTCAAATACTTTCAAATCAAGTAAGTCCAAAACTCTACACTTTCTGGACCGTTACTCTGTCTGTATATCATACCAGTATTTGATTTAGGCATCGGAGGGTTTGAGATCGGCACCCCCGGGTCTTCCTCCTAATTGTGACTTTCTGTAACAAGATTGTAGAGCGGGCTATAAGTCTACTATCGGCATGACTACACAGAAACATAATAATATAATACATGATATGTGTCACGCCATACCATTTTTCATTTGCATTGATATTAAAATGTTGATAAATCAATTGGTTGTCCGAGTATTATTGATAATATCTAAGTCCTTTTTTATTTATTTATTTATTTTATAAATTAAATAGAGGATTAAGCGATATCAGCTCCTCTATGAGAGCCGATTTGAGGTGATTGGCACCCACCCACAATCTCGAAAGAAATGGGTTCATCGCAACCGGGAACCCACTGCTCGTCCCTCTATTTTATTTTATTAATAAAAGAAAAAAAAGGACAAGAAGAGAGAGGAGGACAAGAACCAAAACATTTCTAAGAATAAAATGAAATAAAGTACACAAAGTGAGCAATGGAGTCCAAGTCAATGACAGCCAACTCCCGCTAACAGTAAACTGTAACTGGAATGGAGTAGGCATCGACATATCATCGACATCATGCCTACTTTAACATAAGCATGAAAGAAAGATCTGTAATTTATTTTCATTATCGATAGACTTAACACAACATGCGTGAGAGTTGAAATTGCTAGTCACCAACACTATTACTCCTTTGGGAAACAAGATATAAAATAAATCATCTTTATTTTCTCTCAGGTTGGTGTCCCTTGACCGAAACTATACTATGCACACAAACCGCAGCTTGAAAATCTGCTCGAAGCACACTATGAATCGGTTATACTTGATTTTTTTTATTGTAGGAAACTACTCGCCCTTCTCTATTAATTAGAATAGCGTTGTTCTTCCAAAGTGCCCCTGGCATATAAAGTTCCACCGTGGGCACAACTGCTAACTGTTTTGTCTAAAAACAGTCAATACCATCAAAGTCAACCATTATCCAAATTTCGAATGGTTCAGGACAGTTACCAATGCAATGAAAGCCATAAAGAACAATGGATTCATTCAACAATGCAAGACGCATAGTATAAAGACCCTCATTTGGGTCATAGAAACCATCAGGAAGCAATAAACTATGAAAGAGCTCATCACATATATCACCTGTATCAAAGAAAGGGATTACTCTAGTCTGTTGTTATCCTCATCATCCCTGTCAAACTTAGAGACGAGTTCCTTCCTTTGCTCATTTCCCAATCAATAGAAAATTCCTTTGAAGTAGAACTGGAAAAGACTAGGCCAAAAGTTGGTAGTTTCTGTTTCCAAATAATTTGTATTGATCTCTCTCCAAGAACCAGTACCCAAGGTGTATAATTTTTCCCTAGGAGGATGAATAACGAGACGCTCATTATCATATACTTCCTCTCCAGTCGACATGACATTAACAAGTATGTAATCTTTAGATTTGGGATCATAGCCAAATCCGACATGAAATGAGATTACATCTACATCTTTAACAAGCCTAAACTCCTTGATTGCTGGATTGCATAAGATAACGCTAGTGCTAATATATAAAACTAAAAGACAAATGATCCCATCACAATGACCTATAACATATACAGCTTCATCAAACGAACGAGAACGAGGCATGGGAAGCTCAATAAATTGGCCTCTCGTCTTTAGACCCATAGAAGCCGGAAAATTGATGTCCTCAACAATAGAATGACAGTGAGCCTTAAGATGACAGTTATAATTATCATTATGAAGATTGAGGAGTGAAAACACAATTTCCTCGCTGCTACTTTCGGTCCTGCTAATGACTGTACGCTTGATAAGAATGGGAGTGGAGGCAAATTTGTTGTACAAGTGCAGCTGCTGGGATATGAATCCTGAATTATTGACCAGTGCACACCATGACTTACGGACGCATTTAAATCACATCAAAGATTTGGGAGGTACCCTCGATAACATTTGCACCACCACCTCTTCTGCCATTTTGCAAATTACCTTTTGCTCTAAACCTAACCTTTTGTATCACTAGGTGACAATAAGCAACCAGCTAATGATCCATGCTAATAAACTTGCAACACAGCACATAGTACAAATTTGTTAAAAAAATGTAAAATAGCGAACGTGTAAGCACATACCAAGAGGTTAATAATATATCTAAATCGTAAGAAGTAATAGTGGGCCTAAGTCGTGGGGGTTTCTAACAAATGGTTGGCCATAACAAATGCTTGACTTTCTGGCCAACTGAATTTGACTGCATACAAGCCTCAATTTTGTCTCGGGAACGATATCGACGAGGGAGATATATATATATATATATATATATATATATATATTTGATTTTGACGTAATCTTGAATCCTCAAAGCGGACACAGTAAATAGAACTAAGAATTCTAACTTAACTAATATTGGAGAGCCATCCATTCTCTTGGCCTCTACACGATAAAAATTGTAAGGTAAGAATCTTTTTCATTTCCTCTAAAGGAGACATGGCAAACTTTAGCAAATTGTATTCGTCTGAAGACCTTGTGGAGCAAATTCTATCAGGACTGCCTCCCAAATCTTTGATGCGATTTAAGTGTGTGTGTGATTTGTGGTGCAATTTAATCAAGAGCCCTAGTTTTGTAGCTAAACACCTTTCGGGATCTATGCGAGCATCCTCTATGCCCGTTCTTTTCAAGCGCCCAGTCCCCAGGGACAAGGAAAATAACATTATGGATGAGAAGGGAGTTGAGAATGACGACGACGATGTCGGAACTCTATTGTGGTCACTTAATCTCTGCAATGAGGATGATAATGATTACCTTCTATCAACCGTACTTGAGGAACTTAATGTTCCGCTTCCGGCTCCTCTTAAGCTAAAACATTCCTCGGATCTGACAATTGCAGGTCATTGTGATGGAATCATTTGTTTAAAACTTTTCACTGGTAACGTTATTTTATGCAACCCAGCTATGAAGGAATTTAAGCTTCTTCCCAAGTCTTTTCTTCTCCTTTGCAATGATGACTTTGATGATCTCTGGTCGCTTTCCTATGAATTAAGATATTACACTGAACAATTGGGATTTGGCTATGATCCCGAAGGTAAAGATTACAAGGTTCTTAGATTCGTAATCTATGATGAGTCATGTTATTGGTTCAAAGCAGAAGTATACACTATGGATTCTAATTCTTGGAGAGAGATCAAGACCGAATATAATAATATAATCCAATTTGTTAATTGGTCTTCTGATCAGCCTATATACTTCAACGGAATATGTTATTGGCAAGTAAGTGGTTCAAGGGGGGAGTTCATTCTATCATTTGATATGGGTAACGAGCTATTTCATGAGATATTGAATCCAGATTTGCCAGATAAATGTGGAGTGGTGAGGCTTGCAGTGTGGAAAGAGTTCATTTCTCTTTTTACCTATCAAGAAGAAATTGTAGTTCCTCCATCTTACGATATGTGGGTGATGATGGATGATCTTGGCGATGGCAAGGGTTCATGGACTAAATATTTTACTATAGGACCTGTCGAAGGTGATAAATGGCCATTGCTATTTTGGAAAGGTGACCAACTGTTAATGGAAAGTAACGATGGACAGATCGTCTTATATAACATCGGCACACAAATATTAAAGTATCTTCCTATTCATTTCATCAGAGATCTTTACTATAGTCAAGAACTTGTTTATGTAAATAGTATTGTTTCCATCAACGGAGGCAATGTACTTGAAGATATACATATTTCTGCATTTTATGGCAATGGCAAGTTTTATTCCATCAACAAAGGAGACGTAATAGATATTTCTGCTTTTTATGGCATTACAAGTTAGAGTTGTAAGATAATTATTTCTTGGACTAAATACTGTTTACTCTATATACTTATAGGGTCTCGATGTTCCGTCTTTCATGAGCATTTTGGGTGAAATTGAAACGTGAATTAATGACGGAAACATCGAGACCTTATAAGTATAGGAGGTAAACAATATTTAGTCCTTATTTCTTCTTATGAATAGAAGTATTCTTCAAGAATTTCACCAACTGTAAATGATTTACTTCATCTATGACGAATTCGAGGTTGTGATTAAGTATTATAATGCACCAAATATGAGAGTCCATGTTTAGCTTAGTAATTGAATATATATGTAGTCATTATCAATGATACTAACCGAAATGGAAATGTTATAGTTTCATAAAAATATTTATTGTGTCTTTATACTCTTATACTCTTGGTGAACCTTCCTTGCGCACCCGGCAACACCCATCCTTCCGACAGCAATTTCAACTCCTGGCAGCTTATTCCGGGAGGTCCCTTCAATCAATGCCTCCTCGCATTAGATCATCATGGAATCTCCTTTTAGTGACTAACCAAATGCCTCATCACCGTAAGTCTGTTACTCAGACTTGCAACCCGACATTGCAACAGACTGTACTTACATAAGCATTTGCCTAAACATAATTAGCTATAATAAACCACGCACATTGCACGCTTTAGCAAAACCCGTACTTTCTCCTACTTCCCGGTGATTGCTCTGTTTAGTCTACAACACTAAGTATCGACTTGGTGACGCAAGAGATCACACCACAAGTTCTTATCCGTAAGGCATGAAGTCTTTTTCCGAAAGGCATAGAAAAGAACCTGGTGACGAGATTGGTGCTCTCCTCGTCCACAACGTTTGATCAAGAAGTCAGGTCAAGGGATACCCCAAAGACTGCATACCATGGTGCTGGAACACCTACACACTCAAAAGAGACGGTTTGCACGCCAAGCTGGTTTTGGAGCAAAACATTTTGGCACGCCCAGTGGGACCTGCATAGCGTTTCTTCGCGATCGCCACCATTGGGAAGTCAAGCTGGAATCCTTACCAAAAGGTTTACGTTAACTGCCCAAAACACAAGACCTCCAGTTACAGGCCTCACTCTCATGCAGATTGTCGTGGTTTTCTGACGAACAGATAATTCGAAGATTTTCTCTCAACCCACTGTCATCTAACATGTCAACTGAACAAGGAGGAAGTTACAAACCCGCTACTGAGGGCGAGAATAATACTACCATCCAGGCAAACGAGGCTGTCAATACTTCTACCGCTGCCAATGTTGTGGGGGGCGCGATAAGCAAGGCCTTCGTTCCTATGCCTATCCCAGAGGGGGCAACTGTTGAGGAATAGCTCGCGATCATCATGGCTAACAACGACATATATCGAGAAAAAAACAGCTAAAGATATGGCCAGGGAGATCGCAAAGACAGAGCAGGGCCTACGCAAGTTGGTCCAGCCCATTGACCAGCATGCTCAGGAGATTAGGAAGCAGGTTGAACAATCAGCGAACAAAGTAAGGAAATAGGCCAGCAATATCGCTGATAGGCATAGTCTGCAACAAAAGCAAATCATGGAAGCCATCGCGAACCAAAACAAGCACACCGCATCGGAATTTGCGGCTCTTCGCAATGATGGATCTAAGCTCGAGACCCAAATTGCCATGCAAAAAGCCTAATTGGACCAAGGAAAAGAGGTCCTGAATAAGACATTGGGTGATTCCAATGTTATCTTAGGTTTGCTTGGTCAACCTGTTGGGTCCTGCAAATACGTGCCACCAAATGCTCGAGACAAGGTTAGCAGCAGTACAGCTACCTTCTCTGCCGCGTCGGCCATAACCAAACAAAAAGCCTTGGTAATTGGTGGTAAAGACAAGGCCACACCACCGGTTGAGCAGAAAAGCAGAACTCTTGCTGCTCTTGTCGTGTTTACTCAATATGATAGTGATGGAACAGAGAGCGTATACCAGGACACTACACCAATTTTTCAATCAGACGACAGTTTTTCACTGTCGTCTGATTATATACTTTGCTGTTGTCTATCTCAATGCCGTCTGATACATGGATCAGACAATACCAAAAAACTGTCGTCTGATAAAGTTTACTACAACAGCGACTACTATGCTGTCTGTTGTCTGAACACCAAGAAAAACAACAGCGGCTTATATACTTACTGTTGTCTGAATGTTATGCCAGACAACAGGGGCTTATATTCTTGCTGTTGTCTGAAGGCTGTGCCAGACAACAGGGGCTTATATGCTTGCTGTTGTCTGAAGGCTTAGTCAGACAATATGTACTTGCAAATCCCATTGTCCATCCATTACTGATACTATAGATTTCTCCAAAAAACTGTTGTTTGTTGTTTTGCTGGACAATGACTTTCTCGTTCTTTTAGTCCTTATAGTATTATAGTTAGATGGCTCATACAACAGTTTTTGTTAGGCATTTTGTGATGATCAATTATTGCACAATAGTTTTTAGCTGGATTGAATGGTCTGATATACATTCAAAATGACATCACATCCAAAACACATTCATTCATGTAAAAATCCGATACATTCATCCATATATCCAACAAAGTCATTACATCAACATAACTAGTTTTCTAACAACATTTAGTGAAATGTTGAAACCAACCAAGTCTTGAAGAACACTTTGTGGTGATAATGAGGGTGATAATGAGGATGCCAGCAGAAGAATCTATGTAAACAATTTCATACCGCAATAGTAAGGTTTGTATAATTATACATTCACAAAAAAATCAAAGTGGCAGAGTATAGGGGGAGATAAGAGCCAACTTGATTATGCCTTGGTCCTCTTTATCAGACACAGGCTTGAACAGATTAGCAATCATTTCTACTTTTGGTGATTGAGTACGAACTGCAGCTCGGTAACGAGAAATCAAAGGCCATTTCCTAGAACTGACCACCTACAAAATTCCCATTTTTAATATGTAAATCGTTAACATATATAATACAGCAACAGACTCTCTAAGAGAATGTGGAATATGCAATAGTAGTAAAATTTATGGGAAAAACTAATGTAATGTGCAGTGGAGAAAAAACTATAGCATGTAATGTGCAGTCAAGAAGAAAAAATGTGAGACTTAATTAATGAGTTGTACTGATGAACATAACCTGGAAACAAAAAGCAATAATATGAGACTTAATTTCCATCAGATTAAGAGCTCATGCTCTGTATGCAGGCTAGCATGCTTGGTGGAGAATTGCTTTGTATCAAATGCATTATTGAGTATAAGGACATTCTTTTCCCATCCTTGGCATTAATAATTGTAACTAAAAATGCCATTGAACATCAAACTAGGGGATAAGGGGTTTTCAAGTCTCTAAATAAGACCAGATGTCACTTCTGGTCTCTAATCCTCAAGTGACAACCAAGAAAGTCGCTCAACTAACATATGACACTCCAAGTTTCATAATCAAATGGCACAAATAAACTCACCAAATAAGGGGTTTTCAAATCTGAATAAATAGATATGTTTTAGATTTGGAAACTAGCTCATATTCTGGCCACATTATAAACGTTTTCAAAATCATGAACCAGAAACTATGAAAGGGATGAGAGCAACATATTGTTATAAGAGTAATACGGCCATCGTCATAATAGATATGGTGATTTGTATACCTCAATATTGCTGGTAGAGTCAGGAAACTGATGTGAGGTCTCCAGACCATGACGAGTAACATTGCAAAGGTTCCTAACATTCAAGCAAGATATTCAAAAACAGAATCAGTCATAAAAATGATGAGAAAAAGATAGCTAGGTAGCAATAATCACATATAACCAAGGTTCTAACAATAATCATTCATGATTCATACTGCTATGGAAACAGCTATGAAATATCATGAATTCATGACAATTATGGAAGGTGTACTGCTAGTCTACTAAAGGAGAATTATTTATTATTGAGTACACAAGAGTATAAGACTATAAGAGTCTTGACATTAAACAAAGCTGCATGATTTTTATCGAAAAACAAAGCTGCTTGATATATATAGAAAACTTGATTTTCAAATTTTGAGATTAAAAAGCAGTTCCATAAAACACCAACTGGCTGCTGTGTCAAAATATGAGAACTAAAGAATCAAACAAGAAAGAACAACTGTAGGCTTTTGTTTTATTTTCTGGAATTTCTAGGTTTTCTCTTAGTATTGAGCATTCATATGTTCTTGGTTATAATTATCTTCAGCTTCTTAAGGCTGACATGCCAAAAGACCACCTTGCATATTTAATCAATCCTCGGTCTTTAAAGCTTAAGTTTATTTGACCCCCAATGACATACCAGAAAGAATAAATAACCTTAAACCTTAAGTTCAGAATAAGTACCAAGAAATGGAAATCCTCGGATGAATTTAGCAAGTTGCAGTATTTAATCAATCACAAGAAAAAAAAAATACTCCAGTCAACTATTTTCATAGCAAGTTGCAGTATACATGTCATAGAAGACGAAACTTATTAAGAGCTTTATGAAAACAGTACTGACATGCCAAAAGACCACTTTGCATATTGATTTACACATTTTACCAACACCAAACATATATACACTGTTAAGCATTATAGGAAATGGTCAGTAAACAATCAGAATGATATGTCCTAACAAGTACCAGGATTGATGATGTCCATGTCAATGCACATCTTGATTTTAATCTTTAGTTACATAATGCTATATTCATTTTTACATATGGAAGAAAAAGTCAATAAAGATGCAAATTTTTGTGAGTTTAACACAGCTAATCCACATCTGGGACCTGCGCTCATAACAGATTTTATGGTAACTATGAAACACAATGACAATTTGGACTGAATGGTGAGCTGGTAACTTGAAATTAGATTGCGTAATAAAAATAGGAGCCCAATGTGGTTTTTCTATAGAGGAACTGCATTCTGATTTTATTCAACACAGATTGGCATTAGATACAATTTTAATCCACCTCTTATCGATCATAACAGAGAATGATTGGTTTCGACATTGAAAAGCCAAATCAATTGCTAGTGACAGAGAAGATAAAGTTTTTGAATATTCATAGCTCAATATTACCTTCATCCAGAAGGAACACACCTTTAATTTGTGAATTCTGCCGATTGGACTTAGACCACGTTTTAGGTGGGTTTTACAAATCACACTTTTTAGGTGCCAATGCTGTTCTGAGTGTGCAAGGACCAGGGAAAGGAGGTGACAATGAGCTTCCAAGGGATGTCCCATCAGTACAATCAGTGTAAATGAGAACTGCAAATGTAAAGGTTGACCCAAAAACTTTTCAGCTTCTTCAACTGTGTCATTACATATATCTGCATAAACACCCATGTGCTTTCCAGTTTTTCATCTGAGACAACTAAAAGAAACTTAATCATCACTTTCTTCATACGAAGACTATCTAAAAAAATATGCAATGAAATCCTTCATACCAAGACTAACCCAAATCTAAATGAAGCTGAGCGTAGCTTCTCTTCTTGTTGAATTGATGATATCAAATATTGGGTGACCCACCGGTACTATATCTGGGAAAAACATCCATGGGAGCTTTTGGCTTATAGTTAACATCAGTTCTAGTGGTATTTCCATTATCACCTGTGAAATTGAGCATAAAGCTACATTAACACCAAAAACTTAACACCTAATCAACAACTAGTACTATGATATCCATCATAAACACTGAATTGCATTGGCTGCATTATTCATGCAACTGTATTGTTAACACACTCTAGCAAGTGCAATAGTTTATCCAAAAAAAAAAAAAAAACCAGAGAAACAACTCACCCTAGCACGGCGAAGTGGTTCAACATCCTTGGAAGCATAAACTCCAAACCCATCTGGGCCTTCTTTAAATTCAATTCCATAAGCTCTCATACTTCTAACAAACCCTATCTTGTAGAAATCAGGATCTGCTGGCTCCAACTATAGACATTAAGAACATGGATAAGATTTTAGCAATGAAAGAAAAAAAAAATTCATTAAAAGTAAACACCTTTCAGTCCAAAATCATAACATCATGTTGTCTTTGTTTCCAATGAACACAATTCACATTAACAACTAAGCAACTGTTTGGCTAATTAGCATTAAACACTATTAAGATACTGATTCATTTCAGTTCTAGAGGCAAGAAAGTTGAAACCTTTAATCGAAAAACCAAATTTTGATGAATTCCCAAGGGCTGTGAAATCCAAATTACATTGCTTCAAGTCTCTAAGCAACCAAACAGAGCATAAAAGGAGAATCAGAAATGGGTATTTACCTCAGAGGGAGAGTCTTTAGCTCGGGGAGACTGAAGCAGAGGAAACGGAGAGGCCTCGGTGGTTGCTGCTTTGGCTTTAATGGGTTGAATGCGAATGCCTTTGTCTGTGTCTTTAGTGGTGAAAGAGAATCTGGGTCTTAGTGAGCCTCCATAGTTGAAGCCCTGCAACTGATTCATACACACATCAAAATTAATAAGACAGAAGAAGAAAATGGAAATGAGAAATGAAGATGAGAGAGAGAAGGGACCTGAGGATTGGAGATGAGGCAGTGGGAAGGGTGCTGAAGAGGAAGAGAAGAAACTTAAATTCAAGGGACAAAGCCACTTAAATGGGTAGAAACCCATTTCAACAATTCAAACCTTGCCTCCGTCACGATCTGGAGGTTGGGTACTGAACAGAAAGGAAACAAGAACTCATATTCGTGGAGGAGAGAGAAAGTGGATCTGGAGGACTCTCTCTCCTCCGTCACGATCTCCAACCACCGGAGTGGGTTCGCCGTAGCCACCATCTTCTTCGCCTTCCTCCAACGAGTCAACGCCAGGCTACACCTCCGAGATGAGCCACAAAGAAATCTCTGCGAATTCGTTTTCTAGGGTTTTGTGGTTCCGGTTCTATTGGGACACAGGGGGAGAGATGGAGAGAGAGAGAGAGAGAGAGAGAGGAGGAGAGGGATAGGGTTTCGGGTAAGGGCGAGAGAGATGGGCGCTGTGAGAAGAGAGAGGTAGTTTTGTTGAGTGGAAGAGAGAGAAAGTTGACAGGGAGATTGGGAGAGATGGATGGCTAGTGAGCTCGGGGAGATGAAGGGTGATTTTGAGAGAGGGAAGCGCGAGCTTGGGTTTTGGTCGAATGGTGGGAAGTGAAAAATTGAAAATTTGGCCAAAGTGTTAAAGTCAATTAAGAAGGGCGCCAGCATATATATATATTGAATCCTAAAACTCAGACGACATCAATTCAAGTACATTGTCTGATGGAGAATGGCACAACAGACAACTAAAAACTGTTGTGTGAATTAGAATCAGACGACATCTATTTCAACCATTGTCTGAATTAACAATCAGACGACATCTATTTCAACCATTGTGTAAATACTAATTGCACAACAGAGAAGTAATAACTGTTGTGTGATTAAAACAATCAGACAACATCTTTTCTCAACCATTGTGTTAATCAATCTTGGACAATACCAATGTAATAACTGTTGTCTGAATTGATTGATTCAGACAACATCAAAAAAAATAACCATTGTCTGAATTACAATTGCACAACAGCAATGTAACAACTGTTGTCTGATTCAAAAATTCAGACGACAGAAAAATTCTTGCTGTCGTCTGATTATTTCAGACGACAGTTAAAATGTTTGCTGTCGTCTGATATGTGTTGTCTGATTCCGAAATTGGTGTAGTGGGAGCTCCCAGGGAACTACTATGGAATTGACCAGACAGGCAACCCGGTCAAGATAACAGCCTTGGCGAAGGATGTATCCACAGTCAAACACCCCTCGGACCATTCGCCTTGGGGAAGGTACAAGGCTGTTAGCTAGATAGTGCCTACTTTGCAAACTGCTCACTAGACTTTGGCCACATCTCCTCCTCCTCGTCCAGATTATGTGAGACGCGAAGAAGTGCAGGAGATGATCAGGTTGGCTAATCCTAGGGCCCACCTTCGAGCAGCTAGACACTGTCTTTGGTGACGATATCGGCGGTTCGATATCGCGAGAGGTCATTACTGTTAACAGCGGGGAAGCAGAGGTGACTAGCCAAGCTGTGGAGATGCAGTTCCGGCTGTTGAGGTTCCGAAGGCACAACCTGAGTTTGGGGAAGGTGAGACTGGGAGAACCCAGGTTGCCGAGACGGAGACCCAAGTCCAGGCTGGCGGGGTGGATAGGACCCGAGTGTCGGATACCTACGCCCGCACTGACGGAGCTGGGTCGAGGAAGAGGACTGCATCGCAGCTTCGCCTTGGGAGTCCCCTAGTGGGTGTTAGTATCGACACTCACGGGGGCAAGAGGTCTCGAGTTGATGGTCTGGTGCACTCGAGATCCACAAGTGGGGGCTCTCGGGGTTCTCGTGATGAGGTTGTTGGGGGTCTTGCATGCACTTTTGGCGAGATTGGGATCACGGATGGTGCCATTCTACACATGGTCGCGGACTTGCGAAATTGCCATCATGATCGTAGTCGTGTGAATGTTAAGGATCCTCGTCTTGGGTATCGGGAAACGCACGCCGGAGAGGTTGATGAGGGTATGTATCGGGATCCATTTGTATGCTTTCATTACCTTTTGTCATTTGTGAATGTTCTAATTAGGTGGTGTGCGATGTAGGCTGTGAACATGAATTATCAAGCCTCCACCAAGCTGCTTGGGCATTTTGATATGGAGATAGCCCAGCTGCAGGGCAAGATGAATGCTGAGAGAGAGAGGGCACGAGAGCTCCAGGATGCGTTAGATCGTGACCAAGTGGGGTAGGACGAGATGAGGCAGTCGATTGACAATGGTGTCGCAAGAAGGATGGAACTGGAGCGAGCACTCGCGATGGAGGAATCTCATAGTCAGGAGGCCGAGGACAATGTTGCCCCATTGAGGGAGTCAAATTTGGACCTGACCAGCAAGTTGCAGCGGGTTGAGGTTGGTCTGAAGGCCTTGGAGGAGGTCAGGGCCTAAGTTGGCATTGCCGAGGAGAGTTTGTGAGAGTTGGGGAGGTAGGTCCGGAAGCGCGATGCTGAGTTGGAGCTGCGTGGAGCCACCTTGGAGAGTTTGGCTCCCTACCCTAATTGTGTGGTGGAATTGGAGGGACAGGTTGGTACCTTGCAAGGAGAAGTTGACCGCCTAAGGGTCATCGAATGCAAGGTTGGCAAGAGGGAGGTAGAGTTGGAGCAATTGAGGAAGGAGTTGGCTGAGCAGCGGTCTCAGGTTAGTGACTTTACCAACGAGTGCATTCGACTGCGTGCCGCCGCCGAGACCCACTGTGATAAGCTTAAGAGGGCCAAGCGTGAAGGAGCGAACAAGGCGGTGGATCTCTATCTCCAGTCGGCACCCTTTCAAGAGAAGATGAATAGGGCCTTCTTGGATGGAGCCTTGCACTAGATCTGTGACTGTATCGCCGCTGACTGGATTGATCAGGAGAAGATGGTCCGTGATATGCAGGCAAAAAAAACAGCGCGACCGCAAGCTAGTGTTGGTCGAAGTGCTGGGATTGTGATCCCCGAGCCAGCTACTGTAACAGAGCATGTCTTGAGCTAAGTTGGCAATCGCTAGGCAGTGGGTATTACCGGCGAGTAATGGGAGGCGCGCATGGATACCAAGGGCAAGAATGTTGGGGAGCGAGATGGAATAAGAGAGTGAGATCGAGGGGGAGAGCGGGTGCACAGTGCTGAGGGCGAGATATAGTTTTTTTTTTCTTTTTCTTTTTGTTCTACTACGGATAGGCTTGCTTGATATGTAAATGTGTTGGATTTTGTCAAGACATTGACCGATTGGTCTGCTTTTTAGAATGTCTGTTTTGCATTGGGAATATGGAAAATTTATTGGGAGCAGACATTTTCTGGGCGATAGTCCCCCGTGTGTTGAATATATTTATTGCTTTGTCGATTTAGTGCCTTGTCATTATTGCAAGTGATTAAAGCAGCGCGGCGAATGGTCATTTGGGGACGGTTAGTGGTGGTGACCTTCTACTATAAATAGGCAGAGTTAGGGAGGTGGGTTGATCACATTTTCAACATGGCACTCTCCTTGTTTGTCATTGTGCTTTTGCTTCTGAAATCTTTTCTCCCCTTTGGCAGTTTGCTTTTCCAGAATTCTGGGCTTTATAGTTTAATTTCATGCTTGGGTTATAGGCTTTATAGCCTAATCTCACACGAGCTCGGCTTCATCACCCTTTGGGGGATTAAGGAATCTGTGCTCCTGCAGAACTGAGGCCCCGTCTAAGTGAGAAACCCAAGGACGCTGGTTGCTGGTGGTGTGGTGAGGCTACAACGGTGGAGATCGGGTGGTGATAGGGCAGAGAGTGGTGAAGATTGGTACCGCCCCACAGTCTTTCCCACTAGAGCTTGACCAGCCCGTCAATCCTCCAATTCAGTGTTCTTCTTCCGGAGCTCCTCATATTCCAAAGAATCAGACTTGGCTGGAGGGGTGTTGAAGACAGTTATTGTGTATCGCACTTGTGTGATAGGGTGTATCACTTTTGTAGTAAGATGTAGCAATGTCATGGAGTATGTGTATTGTTGGTATGCACATACCTCTTTAGCACAAGTGTTGAAAGCATAAGACTAGTAACACCAATATACAGCCGAGGTAAGCTCCCAGCCGGGGGTTCCGATACCTCTCAGGCGGGATCCCAATCGTCCCACACCGAAAGAAACAAAGCCAAGCTCCCACAAACCTCCTAGATTAAGGCCATGTCCAATAACCTAAAGAGGTAACTGTTCTACTATCACTTTCCATTATCACTATCTTATTTGATACTGATTTAGGCATCAGACCGTTGAAGGCCGGCACACCTGGTCTTCCCTCTGACCTTCTTCTGTTTTGCAGATAAGCGAGACCGATAGAGACAGTAGCAGACCAACACAACCTGTGTTTAGTTGGACCAGACAACTCTCGAGACCACTGAAACATTTGGCGCTACAGGGATGACCAACGATTCACGGCACCCCTATACGAGATTTATACCACACTAACTGCCTCCTATGAGGACATCTGGAACAATCCTAAGGACATCATCCCTCGCCCACCAAAGCGCAAGCCCGACCAATCTAAACCGCGAGATAATGCTAAATACTACACCTATCACAAGGAGTCCGGCCACCCTACCAATATCTGTTGGGCACTGAAAAATACCATCGAGCACCTCATTCAGAGTGGCCAACTCTCGCAATATCTCACTCTCACCACTGGCGCTAATGCCATAAAAGTCTACGACCAGATCCTAACGATACACTGCGGCGCCCCACCTACACCCGAGATCCACCATGCACAAAAGCGCCAATGCCCTCAGGGCCAGGAGTTATTATGACTCAGCCATGGCTGCCACACCCCCAGGTCGAATGGAATTCAATAGCCTTCAATCGCAGCGAGAATACCATCCAAAAGCACCACAACGACCCACTCCTAATCACCATGGTCATCGACCACTATCGATGCCACATGGTCTTGGTCGATAGCGGCGCAGCAATAAGCATCATGTTTAGCAGCTGCTACGAAGGCCTCAACCGAGATCGGAAGAAACTTACCCCTAATCAGCTTCGCAGAAGAAATTACACAGCCCTTAGGATCCGATAATTTGCGGATCACACTGGGTGGCGGCAACACTATCGCCACCATGACTGCAGACTTCATCATTGTTGACTGCCCCTCCTCCTAGAACGTCATCCTGGGACTCGACACCATATGAGAACTCCAATGCTTTGTGGTAGGGCACATGTTAATGCTGAAGATACCTACCCCGGGTGGCATCCTCACCATCAGAGGCCATCAAGAACTCGCGAGATAATGCAAATCCTTGACTGTCGGAAGGGAACACGGCAAGCAAGAGGTATTTCTAACCTCAGACCTACCCTCCCCATCCGACAAGCCCAATGATCCAAGGGATGATCCTGAAACCCTAGATGATCAAGGTACACAGAGAAAAAAGAAGGACGACAAGCGCAAACTCAAGCACCCGAGACCAGATGCTTTGGAAGACTTGATATCGGTATCCATTTTCGATGCACACCCAGAAAGAAAAGTTAAGATCAGGTCCAAAACGGACCTGCAGTTTCAAGCAGAGCTCATCGCCTTCCTCAAAACCCGACAGGAAGTGTTCGCCTGGTCATACGCCGATATGCCAGGAATCTCGCCAGATCTATTGACCCACAAACTCACCATCTCCCCAGACGTTCCCCTAGTCCGCCAAAAACGAATGGCCTTCATGGAAGAAAAATACAAAGCGATCCAGGTCGAAGTCAAGAAACTCCAAGACATCAGGTTTGTCCGGGAACTCTCCAACCCGACATGGCTCTCCAATGTCGTAATGGTAAAGAAGCCCAACGAAAAATGGCTCATGTGTGTCGATTACACTAACTTGAACAAGGCTTGCCCTAAGGACTGCTTTCCCCTCCCGTGAATCGATCAGTTAGTCGACTCCACCGTGGGCCACAAGCTCCTCAATTTTATGGACGCCTTCTCGGGCTACAACTAGATCGCCATGAACCTCCGATTAGGAGCACACATCTTTCAACACAAATAAGGGCTTATACTGTTACAAAGTAATGCCGTTTTGTCGGAAGAACGCCAGGGCCACGTACCAGAGGCTGGTTAACGCCATGTTCACAAATCATATCGGTAAAATCATGGACGTATATGTGGATGACATGCTCATCAAAAGCGCCACCATTGAAGATCACATTAAAAACCTGGGCATCGTCTTCTACATATTACTCCAATACGGCATGCGACTCAACCCAGACAAGTGCGTGTTTGGAGTACTGGGAGGCAAATTCCTGGGTTTTATAGTCAGCGAGAGGAGCATTGAGGCCAACCCCAAGAAGGTACAGGCAATCCTTGATATGGCACCACCAAAAACCAGGAATGTGGTCCAGTCCCTCACCGAGAAAGTTGTCGCTCTCGCCCGATTCATATCGCGCTTAACCAACAAGTGCACCCCATTCTTCAAGCTCCTCAAAACTCACCATACCGAGACGATCAATTGGGGACCCGAACACGACAAGTCTTTCCAGGGCCTCCGAGACTATCTGGCGTCAGTACCTACCCTTTCGAAGCCTATCCCAAGAGAAGTCTTATATATCTACCTCGCCGTATCAGTCACCACGGTCAGCGCCTCCCTGGTCAGGCGAGAAGATAGCAATGAGTTGCCAGTCTATTACACCGGCAAAGGGTTCAATGATGCCTAGTCCAGGTACTCCGATATTGAGAAGTTCGCCCTCGCACTCCTCACGGATGCCCGGCGATTATGGCAATATTTCCAAGCGCACACGATACATGTCTTGACCAACCAACCCCTGAAACAGGTTCTCCAGAAACCGGAATCTTCAGGAAGACTAGTAAAATGGTCCATCGAACTCGGCGAGTCGACATTCATTACACACCATGTACGACCATCAAAGGGCAAGCCGCTGCCGACTTCATCGCCGAGTTCATACCCCTCGAAGATGCCACACCCTCAAACAAGACTGTCTCGGAACCCCATGCCGCACCCATGTGGACTCTCCACGTGGACGGATCCTCCAACAGTAAGCTCAGTGGTACCGGGGTAGTCTTGACCAACCTAGAGGGGAACACATATGAGTATGCGCTACAATTCAAGTTCAAGGCCTCAAACAACGCAGCCGAGTATGAAGCACTGATCGCTGGCATCCAGCTGGCCAAGGAATTAGGCGTCACGAGACTGGCAATCTTTAGTGATTCCCAACTCGTCGTCAACCAGGTCGGCGGCGATTTCCAAGCCCAGGAGCCGCATCTATCCCACTACCAATCTCTTGCCGAGACCTTACTCTAGCGATGCCTCAGCTACCATACAATTGCCCTGATCCCTCGGGCACAGAACAGTAAGGTAGACGCCATCGCGAGGTTGGCGACGTTGCACTCAGAAACCAATCTGGGAAATCTCAAGTTGGAAATTCTAGACAAACCAAGCTTCGATAAGCCATTCTCAGACATATTCCTGACCGAGAGTGAGCTTCCACCTTCATGGATGGACCCATTGATCGATTACCTCTCTAAGGGTATCGAGCCCCAGGACAAGGTTATCTCCACCAGGCTCCGCAGAAGAGCAACGCTGTACACGGTACGAGAAGGCAAACTATACAGGAAGGGCAGATCTTTCCCCCTACTAAAGTGCATCTCCCTTGAGGAGGGACAACGAGTCTTACTATCGCTGCATAGCGGAATTGCGGCAATCATGCAGGTGCGAGGAACCTGGCATTTAAGGCACTGCGTACAGGGTACTATTGGCCTACCATTGAACAAGATGCTAAACACATCGCTAGCGCCTGCCTTAAATGCCACCAGTTTGCCAACTCCCCTCTTGCACCATCGGTATCGCTCTCGATCATCATCACCCCTTGGGCATACTGCCAGTAGGGTCTAGACTTTATCGGCAAGTTCCCAACAGCACCAGGACAACTCAAGTTTGCCATCATCACAGTGGACTATAACACCAAGTGGGTCGAGGTTGAGGCTTTAGCCACAATCACGATTGCCAAGGTCATTAGCTTCTTGTGGAAGAACATATACTGCCAATTTGGAATCCCCGATACCATCATCACCGATAACGGTGCCCAGTTCGATAACGATACTCTTAGGGACTTCATTGGCTAGTATGGCACGCAGATCCGATATGCGTCCCCCTTTCACCCACAAACAAATGGCCAAGTTAATGCTGTCAATAAGATAATCAAGCAGAACTTGAAAAAGAGGCTCGACGATGCCAAGGGCTTATGGGCCGAAAAACTCCCCGAGGTGCTATGGGCTATAAGAACGACCCTGATGGAGGCAAATGGCGAGTCCCCTTTCTGCTTGTCCTTCAGTACCGAGGCTGTGATCCCTGTCGAGCAGGAGGTATGTAGCGAGAGGGTTGCATGCTTTAACCCATTCACCAACTCAGAAGTGTTGAACCTCGACTCTGATCTCTTGGAAATATTAACCACAAGCAGCGCATCACTCGCTACTACAACGCCAGGGTCATGCGTCGTCCCCTCTCCGTCGAGGACTGGGTAATGAAGGAGAAGATGCCAACCCCAATTGAGCTCAAGGCCACATGGGAAGGGCCATATGAAATAGTTGAGGCCGTTGGACTCGTAACTTTCTACTTGAGGGGAGCGGATGGTATCACCCTCCCACATCCGTGGAACTCCCAGCATCTCCGATACTACTCTAAATAGGGCAAGGGCTCCAAAATCTCCCCCACAACGCTATCTTGCCACCCCCCAAACTCTTGTAAGTATCAGCGCTCCGTTTACCTTCTTTAATCAAATATACTTTGCCGCTGCCTTCATGCAGTATTCTATGTCATGACCTTAACTATGCGTCAAATGCTGTCGCAATGAATACACCACTCCTACTCGCCACGCCCATCCACTGAATTAAACGAATGCTAATGCTTATCGCCTCCCGATCAATGACCGGTCACCTTCCCGTCATCATCTCCACAGGCCTCACGATGGCCCATATAACACACTGAACGCACAACAATGCCATATCGCTCATGGCCGGTCCCGCTGACACAACTAAATGTTGTCCTTCTCGAACCCTTACGCTGCTAGTGGCGATCCAAATAATGAATGAATGTTACGCGATACACCAATCAATATGAATGAACGTTATGCGATACGCCAATGAATGAACGAATGAATGTCAATGCGATATCGCTCACGACCGGTTCCGCTGACACAACACAATGCTGTCCCCGCGAACCCTTGCGCTGCCCGTGGCAATCCAACGAATGAATGAATGAATAAATGTTGCGCAATACGCTGATTACAAGCTTTTTTATGCATGTAATTGTATCTAAAACACTAGAAATAAGCTAATCCTTGAGCAATTATAATGTAATTAATCCAATTTTATTTATTGTGTAGGAAATAAGCGGAGTTTTGGATTTCGAAAGAAGTTGTACCAAAATAGAGCTAATTGGAGTTATCGACAAAGGACGAAAAGTCAACCGTGGTCAAACATGGTCAACTTGAGCGAGGAGGTGGAAACCGATCACCCTAAGATAATTTGTGCGGAGGTGCCTCAAGACCTAAGGAAAAGAAAGAAAGAATAAAAAAGAATAATAATACGAGGGATTAATTAAGCAATGTTTACTTAATTAAACAAATGTTTAATTATTTAGACATTTGTTATGCATGGTGGCACGTGGTTACGTGGATGATAGGCACTATTTTGGTTGATTAAGAAATTCAAGCATCATGTGTGCTTCCTTCTTTCCCTTCTAGCGTATTAGTTCCGTTTTTTTTCTCTCTAAAGCCAACCACACGGTGACACTTGGCAAAGCAATATCTCCCTCTAGCCCATCGTCAGTCACTCATCCACTATTCAACCTAGGCCTCATCATATGGCCCTTGGGCCCTAAGCCCGTCCGGCCCGGCCCTTCCATTAGGGCGGGCCGGCCCGATCCTTTTTTATTTAGGGTAGGGTATGGGTCACACAAATAAAGCCCGGCCGTAGGGGGCCGGGCCCGATTGAGCCCGTAAGGGATAGGCCCGGCCCGGCCCTTAAAGCCCGGCCCTAACCCGGCCCTAAAATTTATATTTTATTTTTGTTATTTTATATTACATGTGTATATGTATAAAACTATGGAAGTGTAGAAAATTATTTCAATCTGCCATATTAGGAAATGAGTATTTTAAATTGAGCCATATTTTGAGAAGAAAAAAATAATTTTTTTAAAAGAATTAACCGTTAATTCGGCAAAAACGCCGCCGTTTTAATATAATCTTATGGGTATTTTAATATTTACCAATAATTACTGTTAACTAATTAACTGTAATAATTACAAAGCTATTATTTCAAATTGGACAATATATTCATGTAATACCAATTTTGAAATAAATCAAGTAATCAACATAACTAAAAATAATCACTTGGTCGAGTTGAAACCTTTTTACCAATGTAATGTTAACTTCTTAATGAGCAAAATGGGGGACGAAATGGAATTTTTTTAAATGAACCGCTGGATGTTGTTTTCATATGAATATATGTTAGTGGTAGAAATTTCAACAATTTCTGCATTCGGTTGGACCTCGATCTACCCAGTCAACTCAATACCCTAAATAGAACATAAAACAAATATGCTCTTAACCGGTCCTTGGCAATTCACTTTTTTTTATCTTTCAGCTCCCACACTCTCATGGGTAGGGGGTCTACTTATAGATGTCAAAATTCCGCAACGTTTGTCCGCGCATGGTGCCGCTCCCCTTAGAGAAGTTTGCTTGTGCAAAGCGTTGACCGCTCCGTTAGGTGCTTTATTCACGGCGGATCGACCTAATACCTATCACTATTGTATAAACATATAAGAATTTTCCGATTGATCGATTTTCATTTCAAATTTTGGATCGCACATAATCCTTATATGTCTTGTAATATAGTATAACTAGTTTATTAGGCTTGTTACCCTCCATGAGCAAAATGGGGGACGAAATTGAATTTTTTAAAATGAACCGCTGGATGTTGTTTGCATATGAATATATGTTAGTGGTAGAAATTTCAACAATTTCCGCATTCGGTTGGACCTCGATCTACCCGGTCAACTCAATACCCTAAATAGAACATAAAACAAATATGCTCTTAACCGGTCCTTGGCAATTCACTTTTTTTTATCTTTCAGCTCCCACACTCTCATGGGTAGGGGGTCTACTTACGGATGTCAAAATGGTGCCGCTCCCCTTAGGGAAGTTTGCTTGTGCAAAGCGTTGACCGCTACGTTGGGCGCCTTATTCATGGCAGATCGGCCTAATTTTTTTACACAATACCTAATTACCTATCAATGTTGTATAAACATATGAGAATTTCAGATTGGTCGATTTCCATTTCAGAATTTTTGGATCACATATAATCCTTATATGCCTATTAATGTAGTATAACTCGTTTATTAGGCTTGTTATCCTCCATGAGCAACATGGGGGACGAAATGAAATTTTTAAAATGCACCTTTGGATGTCGTCCGTATATGAATATATCGTAGTGGTAAAAATTTCAGTGACTTCCACCTTCGGTTGGGTCTCTATCGACCCGGTCAACACCATACCCTAAATAAAACCCAACACAAATATGCTCATAACCGAGAATTTGCAATTTTTTTTTTATCTATCAGCTCTAGGGCTGGAATTTTAGACCCGAAAAACCGAAGAACCGGTCCGAACCGGCCGGTTCGGTGCGGTTCGGGTCGGTTTTCTCTCACAATTTAGTTTTTTTTTTCGGTTCGGTTATAATATAGTACATATTTGTTCGGTTTCGGTTCCTAACTTTTGTTACAGGTTTTACCCGAACCGAGGGGTGCAGCATAAACCTCTACTTTATGTACTATCTTTTTCTCTTCCTCTCTAATAAAATACAAACCATACTCCCATTTCTCTCTCCCTGTCGGCCCACCTGTCTCACTTTCTCTTTCTCTATTCTTTTTTTACTTTTTCTGTATGCCCTTTCTCTCTCCCTGTCGGCCCACCTCCAATAGAAAATTGCTAAGAAAATCAAAGTGACTCCCCACCAATTTTTTTTTTCCATTTTTTTATGGCCTATTCCCCTTCTAAATGTGTCTCCAGCGGTGAGAAAAGAAAAGGCCAAGAAAGATTCCCTTTTTTTTTTAATCATATTCATACCTACCCCATCTCTTCCCTCTGTTAGCCGCAATCATATTCCTCTTCTTCTCTTCTCCTCCTCCTCCTTCAGTTCTCCTGTGTTCTTTGATGGAGAAACTGAGAAAATTGCAGAACATAACGTGGCTGGGAAGCTGAGAAACTTGATAGCTTTGCTGCTGTTTTGCTGTGTGTACAGGAACCGGTTACAAGCCGTAACCGAACCGTTCCAAGTCAGTTCCGGGAAAAAAATGTAGCAACACCGAACCGGAAAAACATCATTGGTTCCGGTTCCGGTTCCGGCAAAAAAATTGAAAAACAGAACCGAGGCCAGCCCTAATCAGCTCCCACACTCTCATGGGGAGGGGGTCTATCACCTGCTGTCAAAATACAGGGATGTTTGTCCCCAAAAGGTGCCGCTCCCCTTACGGAAGTTTGCTTATACAAAGTGTTGACCGCTTCGTTTGGTGCCTTATTTAATGCAGATCGGCATAATTTTTTTACACAATACCTACTACTGTTGTATATGCATATGAGCATTGTCATGTTATAAGTTACAAGTGTGTGTGTGTGTGTGTATTAAATATGTTCAATAAAAAACAATGAGTCTTTTATTACCAATATATACCATTAATTAAGCCATATTTTGAGAAGAAAAAAATAATGTTTTTTTTTTTGTTAAACAAAATAAGGCCCTTTTTTGGCCCATTTCGGCCCTATTTGACCCTATTTGAGGGCCGGCCCGACCCAGCCCTTTCGGCCCTAACGGATCGGGCTTTTCGGGCGGGTAAGGGTTAGCATATTTAAGCCCTGGCCCGACCCTACCCGGCCCTAAATTTTGTTGACTTTGACTAGGCCCGGCCCGGCCCGACCCTAAGCCCTAAAATTTAGGGTAGGGCCGGCCCTAGCCCGGCCCATGATGACCCCTAATTCAACCCACTCTCCTCTCTCTGCATATATATAGACCACGACCTACTCCCTATCTTTCTCCACTACACACTGACAGCAGCCGCACCAAATAGAGGCAGCCCTTTTGGGCTGCTCTCTCTCCTCCTTCTCCTATATTTTTCCTCTTTTCTTTAGTTTATTTTTAGATTTGAAGGATTACTCACACAAAGCTTCAAGGATCTATCAAGGAGACTTCTCCTCTACAAGATTTAATATTTGGGTATTTTGTGGGAGTTGTAATTCAAGGCTAGTCATGCTAGCTTTTTAGCTATTTGTGACTATACTTGTTTTCTCCTACACTTCTCTACTCTTTACTATTTGAATTTTGTAGTTTTGATGTCTATAATTATGGGTTGTGAGTAATTTCCCTATTGGGGGTTAGGGTTGTGTCCCTAACCCAAATTTTGTGTAAAAGATGTTTAATTTAATGTAATGATGCAATTTTCATATGATGGATGCTTATATCTATTTTTGTTGGGTTAAAATGCATGTCTAGGAGGCTTGACTCCCTCTAATTCCTAAGCTAGAAACCTTCAATTTCGTATTCGAGGGGTTATAAGCATGGTGATTTACACCCGTTACGTGATTGCGCGGGCGAGTCGCTTAGTAGTCTAATTCCTCGATCTCTACGCCTCTTGATGTGAATTAGTGACCCTTAAACCGGCTCTAATTCATGCCAAGTGAGTTCCTACGGCACTTGAACCGGAGTAGGAATACCATGAAAGGGAATTTCGGTCCTTAAGCCTTGAACCGCCTTGGATACGACTACCGCCAAAATAGGAAATATGCATCCACTACTACAAAAAGTTAATCACACAACACTAATCACACAACAGAACATAAATCATCTGTTGTGTGTTTCAGTAAGCTCGATTGTACAACGGTATTAGAAATATTCTGTTGTGTGAATGTCAACAAAGTGATAACTTTTTTATCAAAACTACATTACACAACGGAATTAAGTATTGTCTGTCGTCTGAGTGTTAAAAAATTTAGCGGCAAATTTCCCTCCACTTTGGAGTCTTGGTTGGCTCTTGAAAGACTAAAAATTGGGCTATTAGGTACAACGGGTTTCATTATTTCCGTTGTGTGATTGAAAAACTAAGGACCATTATTTGAGTAAGCTTGCTTGAATGTCTTCCCCTATATAGGCCTAGTGTAAGCTTTGGTCTTCAGACAACAGATTTAAATTTTTTCTGTTGTGTGAACTTAGAACTGAGCGGCAACATTTTGGCTCAAAATATTGTAGGCGCCATGTTTCCCTCCATGTTTTGGCATTTTGATTTTATGTAGTGCACTCATATGGCAGTTGGTGAAGTTTCTGTTGTGTGAGCGACTTTAGAAATTCTAGTTTAATTGTGCCCTCACCCAGTCCTTGCCACATCGTGTCTGAAGAAGAAAAAAAACAAAACAAAACGAAACCTAACCCCTCTCAAGCTTTCTCAATCGCGATTCCGGGCCCTCCCTTCTTTATCTCTCTCTTCCCCGCGAAACCCCTCTTTCCTGAAACCTCTCTCAGTCTCTCGATCTCCTTGCTTCTATTCTTTATCCCCTGAAATCCAAATCCTCTTCAATGATGGAGGAGATAGAGTGTCCCAAATCCACTTTCTCTCTCCTCCTCGTCCGAGATGAAGAAGAGGTTTTAGGTCTCTGACACTTCTTCAGTCAAGGTTTATTTCAAGCGCGGTGACTCCATCGATCACCCTCACCTTTGGCCCTTCCAGGTTCATTCCAATTTCATTGAACGGGGCTCAACATTGAAATTCTAATTGAGTTTTCCTGCAGTTTTGGCAAGAGACGGATAAAGCAGCTTATCTTGTGAGACAATACTTCTTGAATAATCTACATGAGGAGGAAGAAGAAAGCAATAGAGTAGAAGAAGAAAGATGGCGAGGTACAATAGGGCCATTACAGTCTTTTCTCCTGAAGACCAGTTCTTCTAGGTCGAGCACGCCCTCGAAGCCGTGCGAAAGGGTAACGCTGCCATCGACGTCCATGGCACAGACACCATCGTTCTCGGCGTCGAGAAGAAGTCTACCACCAAGCTTTAGGACTCCAGGTTCCTTTTCGCCTCTCTCGCTCTCTCTCTCTCTCTCTAACGCAGATGATTGGTTTCTCTTTGCTTTGATCTAATGGATGATAAATTCAGCTTTAGGGTTGGGGTTTATGTATGACATCGATTTCCAATATTGGTTTCCAGTTTCTGCAATTAGCTTAAACTAATTGAATGTAGGATTTTGATTGGGTTTGCACATATTGTGATTCAGGTTCAGGTTGCTTTTTTTAAGAATTCAAGGTGTTAATTTTATTTGGAAATTTCGGTCTAATGAGTGAACAGAGCTATATGGGTAATCCGTGAACTCATAGAATTGCCCTTAGAATTGTGGAAGTCCTGATTTAGTACAAGTATTATGGAAACACGATAGATTCTTTGCAAAAAGGCTGCATTTTTAAGGCCCCATTAGCTCTATATCTAATTTGGTTATTTGCATTTTTAGTGTCCCCTTATTAAAAACTTATCTTGGCAGTGCATAGCTGATCTATTTGTTACATTGGCCTTGCTATGAGTGGATGATGCATGTTTCAATTGTCATAATAAGGGCTTTGGACTTATTTGGAGGGGCTGTATCTATGTATATTGTGTGTGCTTCTCATTCTTATCGAAAAGAAATGGTTGGCTTTTCAGGTATCTCTTTCTCTCTCAATCCCCAGTAAGTTTCAGTTGTTTTACCATCTATTGCTCCTCTTGGCAAATTTATTATGGTGGTTGTGCAGTTACTTCTTGCTGTGAAACAGTGCCATGACAAAGGAATATGTGGTTTGTTTGTCTAATGATTGCAACTAGATTTAGGGTTTCTTGGGTCTTTACTGGTTTTGATTACTAGGTGGAGTTGTTTATCTTGCAGTATTTGATTTTCCTAAATTTTTTGATTTTATTTTACAAGAAAAGTCTCAAGTATCTTCCTGCTATATGTGCTGTAATGTCAGGTACATATAGTTGCTTTACTATTTTCTGCTTCGTTCTTACATGATTTGTGGTTTTAGATTTCTGCTTACTGCAATTTGCAAGTACTTTTGTAAACCGTAGTTTTCTTCAATGTAGGCACAGAGTATCCTCTACTCAATCTGAAGACTTGTCTATTACTTCTACTACTTCAGGTACTGAGGTTGGAGAATTAAAGGTATGATGACAAGTAAAAGTTTTAGTTCTATATGGAAGCTTCTATTTATTATAATGGGAGGTCACTACTTTATAATCCCTACATGGCACTGGGGAAATGAAAAGTGCTACCATAATACAAAATATGTGATGATCCGCTGATGCATGTTGTGATCAAGATGACATCTCTGTTTGTTTTAGCTTTATATATGATAAACAATTTTTTAATTTAAATGGTCATAACTTATGTAGATGTTAATTGATTTATACCACATAACAATCACACATTTGTAATCAGATAAGCGTAGAGGTATCCCGAGGCCAAAACTCAAGCAATATTTGATGACGTCTAATATTTTGTTCAAATAACTATCCAAACACACATTGAGGAGGAACTCTACAATTCTGCACTTGAGGTATCTGTTTACTTTCGACAGTTATTAATATCACACTAGAGAATTGTTCAAATAACTATTCGCTAAAAAAGAAACGATAAAAAAGAAAAAGAAAAAAAAGAAGCTCAAATAGCTCTGCTTGCCTATTGCTAAAACCTACAGTGTGATTACAGGGAAATGCACTCGGGCTTGAACACCATTTACACCGTGGACGTGCATTAGCTGCTTTTAATCATTTTCTTGGTTTTAGAGTTCAAAAATTGAAATCAGAAGGAAAAGGACAAATACAAGCAAATGTTCAAGCAGATGTTCAAACACTTCTTGGACCTATGACAGAAAGAGAAGAGTCTCTTCTTTCATCAGTAAGTTTTATTGTCTAGTCATTTAGTATCATACTTTTCTGTGGACAACAAACTAGTGAAGTGGATCTCTTATCAACTCGTGTACATTCTCTTTTTTTGTTTTATTAAATTTCAGTTTTCCTTCAATAGAATATATTTTTCATTTTACGGTTTTTACCTGACACTATATATATATATATATATATATATATATATATTAAAAACTGAAAGAGTACAAACAGTAGTGTACTGGCAGTGCCTAAAAGAAGTTAATGTTATACATTCAGTTATAATGACTTATAAGTATTATGTACACGGAAAAAAAGAAGAAGAAGAACAAACTAAGGTAATAGAGATGGAAAACAAGTTAAGATGGTGCTAGTGCTGTACAAACCATCTTTCAAACAGGTTTCAAAATACATGGCACAACATGTCTAATGGCTTTTTCCAGACATGACCTGTACACATACTTTGTGCCTAGCATGATATGCTTGAGTGGTTCCATGAAGCATATATGAGCTGGATATAATTGATGATCCAGTTTACACCTCTGCTTCATCATTCTATTAGAATTTGGAGAAGCTTGGGTGCATGCATATATATCTATCGTTGCTGCAAATTCCCAAATCAATGTGCATTTATTTTTTAATTAGTTTTGGCTGCGAGATAGGTAACACATCCTCCTTAAGTTGTTACTGTCTTAGCATACTGGAAATCATGCCATCATTGTGCAAAATTCTGTGGTGGTCTTTCACTAAAAGTCTGGCATTTGAGTAGTGAAATGTTAAGTTTACATTGACTGTGATTTTCATCTTGCATATCATTCAATTTGATTAACAGAGAATTATACACCATTAAGAAGCATGTTACTGAAAAAGTGATAAATGTGGATTTTCACAGCCTAGCTATGTTTGCTATACCCTTGTGTACATGGCTTTTGTCAATAAACTAGTAGCTACCTAAGATTTCCATACTTGAACATGCAGTTCGATTCAAATAACACATTATATACATCAAGGCATCAAGCCTTGCTGACTGAGCTTATTTGCTACTTTTCAGCTTCCTACTAACATGCATGGAGGGAATGGAAAGGTTGCGTACATTGATGCTGACCCAGCAGCAAAGGCAGCTGCTGCAACTGTCCTTGGCATCTAAGTTGGCTATGGATTCAGGCCTAAGATTCCATGTAGAAGATGAATCTAGAGCTACTGCTGCACAACATAATGAACTTGCCCATCAAAATCCTCAAGCACAAGATGGAAATTGGATTGCTCGTATTACAGCATTACTTGTGGGTGAGGATCGAACACAATCTTGTATAGCTTATGAAATTGGAAGGCATAGTTCAATGAAATGTTTAAATGCTTATAAAGTTGTATATGGTGAATCAATTAGAGTTTGTTTGATGTATCAAAGCTACTTTTAGCATTAATATAAAATTATTGTTCATTGGTGGTAATCTCTAATAGATTTGTACAATTCACCTAGCATTGATCTCATACAACACAATGCAGAATAATATGTTGTCTGACTGTAAAAGGATTCAAAATTAAGGCTTCTCATACAACAGTTACTAGATATTAGCCAATTCGATTACAACATTCACACCACAGTTAAGACAATATAGTTGTTGTGTGAACTAACAACCAACAATAGAAAATAACAAAATTATGTTGTGTGAGGTTCATACCACACAACAGAAATAAAATTATCCCTGTTGTCTGAATCAATCAACAGACAAGAGATATAATTTCATTGTAGTTGTCTGATACTTATCTCAGACAACAAATAAACAATATATTTGTTGAGTATTCTGTTGAGCAAAGTATTGTGTGATTTTCGTTTAGACCACAGTGAGGCTGGTCATCACACAACACAAAATGTCTGTCGTCTGATTAACTTATTGTAGTAGTGATCAGCTTCCGACACATGAGATTTGGTGAAGGATCCTCCCTAGCACCCGACATTCCCATTTATATTGTTTACACTTTTATTAATTTCTTTGCATTTTTATTAGTTTCTTTACATTTCATTACTTTTTGTTATGTTAAAATCAACTCACAAACATTGAACTATTCTACTCATTTGTGCATATCCACCACTAGGCTCTTAGTTTTGATTAGGTTTTGGTGAAAATTAAAGTCGAGCATTGCTAAGGCTTGGTGCCTTAGATTAGTTTTATTTTATTTTATTTGTTTTATTTCCTTTATTTGCTTAGTGACTTTAGTTCCGACCACCCAAGGATTGTGGGTTAGCCACTAATCCCCATGGTACGATAACTTTGGGCATTATACTTCCCTATCTTGACAATGATACGTACGCTTGCGTAAATGTGTATCAAGTCATACGCCAATCAATGAATGAATGTTATGCGATATGCTAGTCAATGAATGAATGTTGTGTGATACGCCAATCAATGAATGAATGATACGCGATACGCTAGTTAATGAATTAATGTTACGCGACACGCCAATCCTTGAGTACACCGACCAATGCTCAAATGCAGAACAATGCGATCTCGCTCACGACTGGTTTTGCTAATACAGCACAATGTTGTCCCTCGTGAACCCTTGCGCTACCAGTTGTGATCAAATGAATGAATGAATAAACGATACATCTCTATGAATGAACGCATGAATGCTACGCTATACTTCACCATGAATCAACTGAATAAATGATAGTCGATACATCGCCACGAACAAAGTTATTACTAAATGACACATACCGATTCGCTAGCCCCTTACAACACTGCAACGATACGGGATGGAAGGCTACAATGGCCAATGGCCAATGCCAATGCGATACCACGCCAAACGAAGTTACCTGATATCAACGCCTCGCCACTCACTCCCGCCTCTAGCACTGATTATACTACCTTGAAATATGACGCCTACACTGACACTCCAGATGACCAATCATCACGTCGCCTTAATGACCTGCATTAATGACAAGGCAACCAATCGACAAAGCAATAAATATATTCAACGCACGGGGGACTATCGCCAACACTATTAATTCCCTATAAACTTTGCGTGTCCCAATACCAAGCGAACATTCTAAAAGTCAGACCACTCAGTTACTAGTCTCAACAAATTCCAAAGCATTTACAAAGAAGCAAACACCTACCGCTAGCAAAAAAAAAAAAAACAAGCATGGAATCTAAGTCTCGCCCTTGGCACTAAGTGTCTGCTCCTCTACCTGATCTCGCCCCTCCACTCCGTCTCGCTCTCCAGCACTCTCGCCTTGTACCTCACCCATGATATCTGCAAGGGCCTTCTGCTCACCAACAACACCCTCCACATCGCGATCACCAGCTTGTCCCAATACACGCTCCAGTACAGCCGGCTCCTGGATCACTATCCCAGAACTCAGCCCACCACTCGCCGCACTGGCTTGCGATCTCACTACTTTCTTGGCTTGCATGTCTCGCACCATCTTCGCTTGGTCAATCCACCCAGCAGCGATACCGTCTTTAATCTAGTGCAAGACCCCATTCGAGAAAGTCTTGTTCATATTCTCCTGAAAATGGCTTGACCGGAGATAGAGATCCACCACCTTGTAGTCCTCCTCATCCTGACTGGCCTTGAGGAGCTTGTCCCGATGTATCTCGGCAGCAGCGCATAGGTGAATGCATTCTTCGGCAAAGCTACTCGACCGAGTCTTTTGCTCGGCTAACTCCTTCCTGAGCCGCTCAATCTCTTCCTCCCTCTCGCCTGCTTCAAGCTCAACATCCCTTAAAAGGTCAACCTCCCTTTGCAGATTCCCAACCTGCCCCTCCAAATCCACCACCCGATCGGCATAAGGAGCCAAACTCTCTAGGGCGGCCGCCCGAAGCTCCAACTCGACATAGCGTTCTTGGACCTGCCTTTCCAAGTCCTGTAGATGCTCTTCAACCTCACTCACCTGGGCCTTGACTTGATATGATCTACCAATCTCAGACCATCCTCCGCCCGTTGCAGCTTCCAGGTAAGATCCAGGTTCGACTCCCTCAACGGAGCCGTAACAACATCCGCCTCTTGGCGGCGGGCCTCCTCCATCGCTAGTGCTTGCTCCAACTCCATTCTTCTAGCGATCCCATCATCGATTGCTCGCCTCATATCCTCACATTCCACCTGACCTTGGTCTAAAGCACTCTGTAGCCCACGGGCCCGCTCCCTCTCGGCATTCAGCTCCCCCTACAGCCGGGCTATCTCCCTATCAAAATGAGCCACCAACTCGCCCGAGGCATGGTAATTCATGTTCACAGCCTACATCACACACTAATGTCAGTATACTCAATGAAGCAGCAATAAGGAATAAAGGCAAACCAACAACGATACATACCCTCATCAGCCTCTCCTGAGCCTCCCGATACGCTAGGCGTGGATCTTCCGCACTCACGTGACTACTGTCGCGATGACAGTTTTGCAGGTCGGCAACCATATGGAGGATGGCGCCATCAGTAATCCCAATCTCGCCCAATGTACGAGCGAGACCCCTGGCAACCTCATCGCGAGAACCCCGCTAGCCCCCACTCTTAGATCTCGAGAGTGATACATTATCAACCTGAGACCTCTTACTACCACGAGTGTCGGTAGCGACGCCAACTGGGGGACTCCCGAGACGAAGCTGCGAGGCCGTCCTTTTCCTCGACCTGACCCCATTTGTAAGGGCACAGGTCTCCAACACTCGGACTCCATCCCCCTCAGCATCCCTGGTCCCCGTCTCGGTAACTTGAGCAACCCCCTCCAGACTCGGGCTGCACCTCAGGTACCTCGACTGTCAGACCTGTCTTGCCAACGACTTGGCTAGTCACCTCCGCCTCTCCACTATCCATAGTGATGACTTCCCGCGAGACAGGATCGCTAATTTCATCACCAAAGATGATTTCCAGCTGCCTCAGAACTGCATCTTGCACGAGCACTGATATCCCTCTGGCGCTCCACCTCCTACAGCAGCTCCTTGAAAGAGATCACCACCTCCACCGTAGGCTCCGAGGCCCGAGCCACGTCACCAAGATCCTCCCCTCCTGCAGAGACCAGTGGGACTGCCTCATCACTTCCCCAGTCTCGGGGGACTGACGCTCACCAATGCACACTTGGGGAAGCTCACCCACCTCGGCAGCCTGCATGGGATGCTCCTGGGCATCTCGAGTCAGCTCCTGAGCACCGCGAACCTCATGCCCCTTGGCTCCAACCTCCTCCTCAGCCCGCTGATTGAGATACTCCAGAGCGGCATCTGGAAACCCCCTATACATCTCATCGGGCAGCGACATACTTACCCGATGATTTGTCACATGCATCGTATTTAGCAGGTCAACGTCACTCGCCTCGCCATCTGCGATTCTCGCATCAACTTGTGAAAAATAGTACTAGGGTCAACATCAGCATATAGGGCATTGCTCTTGCTCGGAGCTTCGTTCGGCATATCCGCTGTGAAATAAACAAATAATGTCAGTAGGGATACCACACAGCATACGACAGCACACCAAGCAAAAGGAGAACCCCTCACTCGAAAACATCTCCAACTCAAATCTCTTGTATATCGAAAGCCTACACAAACGATAGAACCCCCTCGACCCCTTCGGGAACGTACCCATCACCCTCGCCACATGGTTCCTCTCCAGCATGGTCAAATTCACCTCTTGCCTTACTACGATGAACAAAAACGCTATTAGTATACACCAAAGGCAAGAAAACCCAGCAAAAAGACAATCACGATACTCATAGATGGGTTGGAACAGGCTTGGAGCCTGGTACACCATATCAGGATTCTGCCACCGGCCGCCTACTAAGCACGGCCTCCCCCGCCAACGCACATAAATGTTCAACGGCAAGTCTTCGATAACGGCCCGGTCGCGAGCCCTAAAATTCACGCACCACTATCGCCAGCTTTAGTCGAGTAGTGCATTTTGAACATGGAATTTAACTCGCCGATACTGGGACACAGCAACTTGGCCCGCTTCCACAGCAGCAATACTCCCATTATTTACCTCAACGCATTAGGCTATAGTTGCCCTAACAATATATTCAAGCAAGACAACAGATACTGTAATTCCTCGGGTACAGGAACGTCAACCCACACCCGGGATGACTAAAAGTTTCACCATCCCTCAACGGGCGCAATAAGACGTTGTCGGGAATCGCCCAAGTGGTCCTCATTTCAGCGATCTGCTCCTACGTCATACTCGAACCGCGCTGATCATTAGGTGTATCGCCAATGTGCAATCCCCCACGGGGCGTACGCGGGATCTCCAACACCTCGACATCATCTACATTGGGTATATCGGGCACCACGGGTCGCTCAACCCTACCAGGAACTCAGCTAGACGAACCCTCGCCACTTCCTCGGGAACTCCCCTCGATATTCCAGCACGGCTCTCCCCCACCACCCCCTAGGGAATCGCCCTCGCCAACTCCCCGGGGATCCCCGCTGGAACCGCCTCCTCCGCGATTGTGAGAAGCACTTTCTCCCCCTCCACGAGACGCACCAACACCACCATGGGAGGTTCCTCCCCCTCCACGAGAGGAACCCTCTCACCTAGCGTGACTGCGGTTCTCACGCGCCATACTCCGAGCGATATAGATAACTGGCCATTCGTTTTCTTTTTATATCGCCTTCCTCAAGCCTCCCCTGCAAAATTTCAAATCTTCAAGACCTATCCGAAGAAACCAACTGAGACTCAGCTCGACCCAAAACCAAAGCCCTCCAAAACCTCGCCGAACGCAACCCAGAACCAGCCGGTAAATTGCTTTCCCAGAGTATGACCCCTCACAAGATCCACGCACACTAATACCCTCAGATAAACCCAGAAAAGTCAAGAGATGGCATACCTATTCACTCCTCCTATCCAAATACAGAGACAGCGACGACCACTCCACTACCGGTCAAAAGTTCTCCACGCAACTACAACCCCAACCTCACCCAGTTTTTGTCTCAAGCTCCAACATGAACGCTGGAACATTAACCATCTCCACATCCGATCCTCTGTCCTTATATAAGGACCTCGAGAACATCAGGACCGTTGGACGTGCAAGGATGACAACCCCAGATCTCACCACGTGTCCGACATCCCTGAGAGTTACAGAAGTTCTGTGCCGTCGCCTCGGCTACTCACCACTCTGCCATTATTACACTTTATGGATCCCAGTACACCGGTCTTCCTGCAAACGAAAACAAATAAACTCACCACACGTGTCACCGGGGCATAGCCTATGCGCTAAAAGACGCATGCAACCCCACCACTGATTCGCGATAGCGACACCACGTCGAATGCCAAAGCAACTGTGATGCCCTGGAAATTCGTATTTATTTTCTGAGGATTTTTCAGAATCTAAATTGTGATTATTGGACAGTTTCGTGGCTCGTGGATGGAGCGGAAGTGTTTCGGGCGAATAATTATTCGAAGAATATGGTTTTAGGGGGGTTGCAAAGGTTGACTTTTTATTTGTTGGGATTCTCCGAAAACTTCCTTCACGAAAGTTGTAGACCACGTCGATATGAGTTCGTGGATATGTGGAACGCAAAAATCGGAGTTTGTATGAGGAAGTTATGGCTTTCGGAAAAAGTTTCTGTTTGAGTATAAATAGGGAAAATCGAAAATTCTTTCATAATTCATATTTCCATTTCCGGAAGGTTCATTCTATCTCTTTTCTCTCTCGACTGATACCTTCGGTATCAAATAAATCCAGCTGACCTGATCCGGTATTTCCGGTGAACTCCGGCGGTCTCCGCCAGCGAAACCTTCCAGATCAGATCGCCTCCTTACTTTGGTCGTCCCTCTGGCATCCTCTAGCGGCTATTCTCGGTGGTGGCGGCGCTAGAAGACTGTGAAGTTTGAGGAAATCGGACCTGATCGGTTCTCCGATCTCCAACGTCGGTGAAGCTTCAAACTAGGCTTGGGAAGTTCTCAGCAGCCTCCTGATCGATCTGTGGTGGTGGTTTGGATCGATTCACGTGGGACTTGGTTCAACTCGGATTGAATAGTAATCCACGGCTTGTGAGGTAGTTTTCAACCCTTCGTGCTAGTTATGAAAGTGGTTAAGCATGCTGGGATAAACAAATTTGATGTTGGGACTTTTGTGAAATATTGAGTTTTGGCCAGTGGCGGTGCGCCACCGTCTGTGGCTTCTTTCTGGCAGCGTTTTGTCCATATTTGGAACTGTTTCTGGTCTTATATATCTTCTACTCATTTATACGAGCGTTTCGATATATAATATGTAATTTTTGGAGTTCGTATGGATTTGTTATGATTTTTACGGTTTTATACCGGTTGATTATTCGATCCGTGAGGATCCGAGCGTCCGATCGACTTGTGGTTTTGTCACATCAATTGTAGAAGTGTTTTGGAGACTTAGGGAGGTCTCGGATGAGGTTTCGGCTCGATTGGCATTACTCATGGGGATTTAGTTCAAAACGAGGGTTTCAAACTTTAATCACTTTGTGATTCGTGCACTAAATCAAGACCTTATGTGTTCAGGTGCTTGTTGGACTTGTTGAACGGATTGTAGCGATTTTGTTTGCTTTGGTTAATGTGTGAAGACGCAGCGGGATTCTGAGGTGAGTAAATCTCATGATATTTGTTATGAGCATGATCGATATTTGTTATGAGCAAGATTACCCTATTGTCTTGGAGTTATTAGGTTAACTATGACTATAGTTGGTATTAGTGGTATTCTTGAGGGAATGACTATGTGTGTGTGTGTGTGTATATATATATATTTGCGTGTAATATATATGCATTGATGAATCTTTGTGATGATTGCCATGTAAAACTTGTGTAGGAATATTTGTGTAATGAATTGTTGGAATCAGTGTGATGAATCTTTGTGATGATTGCCATGCAAGGCTTGTGTAGGAATATTTGTGTAATGAATTGTTGGAATCAGTGTGATGAATGTTTGTGATGATTGCCATGTAAAACTTGTGTAGGAATATTTGTGTAATGAATTGTTGGAATCAGTGTGATGTATCTTTGTGATGATTGACATGTAAAGCTTGTGTTGGCATATTTGTGTGATGAATCGTTGGAATCAGTGTGATAAATCTTTATGATGATTGATATTTGAGTGATTACTAGAGAAATCTATGTGATGATCAGCAGGACAATTGCTATCTGTGTGATGATCCTCGAAATCTATGTGATGATCAGTAGGACGATGGCTATCTGTGTAATGATCGGTGGAATCTGTTCGATGATCAGTGTGATGACTGCTCGGTAGTAGAGCTGAATTGTTATTAAGTTAACAATAATCGAGAAGACTGCTGTGATGGCCGGGCCTACCTACGGACATCAGAGTGTGGGGTTATGATGACTTCTATGAGTGAATTGCTTGACTTAGTGTGACCTCTTGAACTAGAACTATTTGCAGGGGTTACCATGAATTGTTTTGCTTGTTTTGAAATGTGATTGCCTTGTTTCTTCTTGATTGTATTGATTGATGGTTTGATTTATCTTAAGAGCCATAGTGGTGACGAATTGTACTCTGTGGTGAGGATAGGAAGGTGATTCATTGTTTTTCACCTTTGACATCATGTTGATGACAAAAGCTCCTAGGGGGGAGGGAATGAGTGTGATTTAGAATTCGCCATAGTGCGTTAGAATGGCATCAAACATTTCTTGAGGAAGTCTTGTTTGATTGAATTTGTGTAATGAGACGCTAGTTGAGAATCTGAGCATGAGGCTTTAGTTACCAGTTGACTTATGGAAGGTTATGGAATTGATGGCCGTAGGTGTGAGATATGTTCATATCGTGTTTAGGTTGAGGTGACTTAGGAATGTATTTATGCTTTGTGATTTTGAGTTTACTCATACGGGCTTGCAAAAGCTTACCGGGTTTATTGTGTGGCAACCCGGTGCACCATTCAAATGGTGTAGGAGTTAATCCATGATGCATGAATCCTAAATTCTAATTGTTTTATTTGGAATATATATATATATATATATATATATTTGTTCATGTTTTGAATTGTTTGATTGGAAAAGAAAAAAATTAGGATACTTTGGCTGTAGCTATTTCTAGCACTTGGTCCAGTAGCACCAATTCACAACTAGAGAGCATCAATCAATCATGTAAAAATAAAATATACTATTTCTGGCATTCGAACCCAGCCACAATGTGTACCAGCCAGCCCAGCATGTTGTCCACTGTGCCATTATGGCCAATTGGTAATTATCACCACCATTTAATATTAATACTGCCAGAAGCAGATTCAACTCCATTTAATTGGTGATTGATCAATTGATTCAATTCATGTTTTGGTTTTGATTGACATTTATCCAACAATTGCCATAATAATTTCACAATGTATCTTTTATTACTACATCTGAATATTGTGTATTGCGTGAATTATGGGCTTAATTTTTGCTTATACAAATTTGAATTTGCCATTATAATTCTCTATGCTAGAAGCATTATAGGTTAAATTATTACGCAATTATTACATTAACATTATGCCAGAAGCATTTGCCCAAATGTATTACCTATACGAAATGCCAGAAGCATTAATGGGGTTTGAACCCATTTCCTTAGGTACATAATCGCTGCATTAATTTATTTACGTTATGATTTAATAACATATATTGAATTTGGTTATGTTATAATTGAGAATATTAAATGTGGCTGAGTCAGAAGCTAAAATCAAGCCCAAAGTCACAACAACAAATCCGAGCCTGAAGCTCAAGGCAAAGGTGCAAGGCTAGCACAGAAACTTGCCACGTGTTGCCATGACAATGGTTATGAATCTTCTCCAACTAGGCTAATCTAGTTGGATGCGATGTCTAGGCAAGGTTCAGATGAGGTCGTGTACTTAAGTGAGCCTCGCTTTACCTAAACCTTATTTTTCCTTACCTGGTCATATTCAATTGGAGCTACCAAAAGGGTCAACTAATAGCATTTCATTCATTGGCAGACCAGTTTGAGCCCAGCAGGCCCACTCTCCCTGCGCAGGACCTAGCAACCCAGCAGGCCTCACATATTCTTTGACTAGGGCATGAAAGCCTAGGTCACGAGTCCGCAGACTAATCCCGATAGGCTTCACTATCAAGCCCACTCCTTCTTTGGTCCAGCCGAATCAAAATAAAAGGAAAAATGATTTCATATTGTAAATAGATTCTTCATATCTAATATGTGTAATTAATTGCCAGAAGCATTTATTTACATAATTGTGTGATAATTAATCTGTTATATTACTAGCATGCAATTAATATCTCAATTGATTTATGATTTCCATTTATCCAATTTGTGAGATATTATTTGACAGGACCCGCCCCGGATTTCACCCTGAAATCCGAGGTGGCCCTGCGGGGCCCACCTTAGAGGTAACTCTACCGAGAATTGGCCGAGTCACCCCTAAAGTGAACTACCCAAAACTATTAACTCACAAAATATCAGAGCCAAATGAAGAAGTGCGGAAGCTATTCGTCAGCTATGCCTCGAAACACGTACGCCCGACCTCAACTAATAACGCCTGCAAACTGGGCATTAGAAACCGAAAGCCCCAGGGGAAAGTAGACGAAAAACGTTAGCATGAGTGGACAAAAATAAACAATTTAAAAGAAGAAGGATTTCATACTTTCCCACATTTATTTCCTTAACAACTGATGCATGCACAAATGGTAAAACACATTTACCTTTAAATCCAAGGATTTCAAAACGGTAAACCGACTAGCCTCGCTAGTCACAACATTCGAAAAATACATCGTAAAACTGAAATCTCGTTCTAAAAAAGATAAGACCAGCCCCGCTGGTAACAGTGGAAAACGAACTAGCTCCGCGAGTCAAGCAACGATAAGATATGGGGAAGAGATATCACCATAGGAAAGAAGGGAGCCTCCCAGGCTCGGGTCGGAGTGTCCCACACTCTGGAGCATCCCATGCTCTGCTCTTACTCACCCACGAACACATAGTAAGCAGGGAGGAGTACTAATAGGCTAGCTACCAATAAATATGACGACCCAGGTATGGTGGGTTAAAATCATACGAAAATCGAAAAAAAGTAAGGCTTCCCCATAAGTCCCGAGAATAAAGAAAACACAGGTACGATTCCCAACCGTACCCGGAAATTCTCGTAGAAAGTCACGTAAATCGACAGCGTGTCCCACACGCTAAAAGAATAATTAGATTATCAACAAGGCATTCCCAATGCCAAAACCGAAAGTCGATAAATAAATAGGAAATAACTTCATCGAAATCCCATTTCGAAAATCTTTCCAAAATCTCAAAATAACGAATAGAAAACTTAATTCCGGAAATCACCTCGGAAAATTAATTCGTCGAAATTCAACATAAATTATAAATTTGAATCCGAGCATAACAAATTAATATCCGAAATTCACAACCGGTATAAATCATAATTTCTTCATGAAAATCATTATTGAAAGCAAATCCACGAGATAAATCGAAATCAAATTCCGAAATCAAATCATATGCTCGAAATGTAATATGATAATTAAATAAAGCATTAATTCAAGAAAAACATTTGCATGCATCCATATTTAAAAGCAAAAGTCCACTCACAGTACTATTGGGCGACCACGTAAACGAGTTCCTTCATCTAGCCGTAGCTCGCAACATTGCCCTGTACACAATTATATTTCCGTAAACGACAATCCGATAAAATAAATACAAACCTAAACGAAACCCGAAAATCACTATCTCCAATACTTCTCAAATTCCACCCAAATCTCTTCCACAACACCAATTCCTCAATTTACATATTCCACAACGAAAACGAGGGAAATCCGACGGTCGGATTTCCCACAATTCCATCTCAAAATCCCGAACTTCGGAAAATCACAAACAATTCCAAACTCCTCCAAAATTCACCAAACTTCACATACAAGCTGTACAACATTTCTACAATTTAATGAGCTAAAAATGGAATTAAGACACTGTCCTACACGCCTCCACGCGCCACCAACAGTGGCAGCGCGTGGGCCCCACGCGCCACAGGCAACCACCTCCGATGGCCACCAAAATTTGGCAGCACCATCTACTCAACAAAACCAACCTCTTTCTCAACTACAACAAGTTCCAATTTTACCTGGAAGAGTTCCAATTTAGCTGGTGAAAAATTTCCAAAAAATTCAAGAACCCTAGGATCGGGTTTTGATCGATTCTCCCTCTACACTGTAAATCGTGGCTCGAGGCTAGGGGCAAAATGATCCTTGTCAAAAACTGAACCTTCGACGCCGGTTTGGTAGCCGGATATGGCCGGAATTGCCGGAAATCGACGAAACCTCCGTTCGGCTACAGTAATCTTCGCGGCTTAATTCCGAGCTCCTCCGGCAGAGCCACCGCAAAACACCACCACAAGCGTGACAAGGAGGACGAGACGAGCTTGCCGGTGCCCAGATTCCGTCGTGGGTCGGCCGGAGAAAGGAGAAATCGGAGGAAGAAGAAACCGGACCGAAGAGGAAGAAAGGGTCGGGGAAGAGGAGAGAGAAAAGCCGGTAGGTTTCCAAAAATGGAAACTTACCACAGTAACTTCCTATATTTATAGAAACTTACCGTGAACAGTAACTTTTACATTTTCTCTTATAACTTTCGCATACGAACTCCGATTTTTACGTACCACATATGCACGCGCTCGGTTTAACGTCCTCTACAACTTCCATGAAGAACTTTTTTCTCAAATTTTGGGCCAAACAAAAAGTCAACTTTTAGGGCTACTAAAGTACTGAAACGATAGTAAAAGTGAAAGTAAAGGTCGTTTACTGTCCAAATGACTAGTAAACCGGTGAATTCAGGTTCAGGACGTTACAATCTCCCCTCCTTATAAAAATTTCATCCTCAAAATTACATACTATCGAAGTAGAAGTAGGACGTACACATCAATCTGAAATACCGCATTCTTGCATAAGAATTCATCAACTAAACAAAAATAGTGATCATAGTACACGAAAAAGATGCGTAAGTCTGCTCAACTCATGTAGAAACTAACTTTTGATCTAGTCCAAGAGGTGGCCAAATAAAATATGGGAATCGACATTTAAAAAGGAACAGTCCTGAAGCAGAAATATGACCAGTCATTGTAATCTGGTTGATTCCCACAGTGTTCCTGCTGCATTCACCGTCTTAGGATATAAATTTATTTCCAATTGTCACTAAAAGTACTCATCAAGTGGGGAAATAAAATCGTTAACACTTTAAGTTCCAAGTAATCTTGAATACCGCATAAGGAATCATCGTCTCGCCCGTCAAGAAAACCAAGATGTGGAAACAACGATATAACCCACAACCAGAATGAACTTCTTTTCATAGTCCCCAAAAGACTAATCAAAGTAATATCTCATCCAATGTTCCCAAAACCTTGAAGCTTGTTGGCTTATCCTTGGTCAATTTTTTTTTTTTTTTTTTTACAATCACAAGTCAACTACTTTGACAACCCCAAAGATTTTCCTATAATCCCAACTACCCAAGCAAATCAAAACATGCTTATAGCTCAGGTAGCACGAGGTATTGACGTCACAAGCCATTTGATTGCAATAGACGTATTCATAATCTTTGCATATAACTCGTACGGTGAAGAACCATACCGTTCACCAACAACATTGTTATAAGTCATTGACCCCACACACAATACATTTTCAATTGACACAGGTGTTAATGGGAAGCCAACACGATTAAGACATCACAACATGGTCACAAAAACCCAACAAGTCCAAAACAAGTAATTTTCGTAGCTACCACAAAACAACACTTCCTTCCATTTGTTTATATAAAAATTTATGATCGAATGTCGTTGACGTAAAGGTCCCACAATTGTCAAGCATAACAAAGGGTAGCCTCGGACAAACCCATAAGTTCTTAAGCAGGTAGGTTATGGAACCACTACACTTCCTCTTTGCTACTCAGATAACTGATTGGAACTTTGATCACGCCTTGAAATGACATTCCCAGTTACAAGAAAACTCATTTAATAGTTATCTCGCTGGCCACACTGAAGTTTCTCAAACGGGCAAATTAGCGTTGTCCCTCGAAAACTTCTTATAACTATAATGTGGGGATAAAATTCTTCTAAATCGCATGCATTCCAAGGAATCTACCAATTACCAATGTCTAAAATCAAAACTGCTCACATTATATACTACACCTTCCGAAACCTGATGCGAAGTAAAATCTATAAATATTCGCTCAATTCTAGCCCAAAGATTCAAATCCAAGAGGAGATACATCACACCAAAGTTGTTCTTAGCTGAGGCTACACTTCTTTAATAGTCATAGGTCTAAAATCTAGTTGAATCCATGTCATTCTCGCTAGCCTCAATGCCACAAATGATAATTCTACTTCATATGCCAATGTAATTCTCACCACCGAAAACAATACTTGACTGGAATTCTGATCAAACTCAAATAAAATAACTTCTTTAAATAACTAAAAAAAAAACTCTCTCTCATTACTGCTCCACCAGTCCCAAGTAGAATATTTCCAACCATCAGTTCGACATCACCTCATAACAATTCTACTACAGGTATGACATTATAGAAAAGTTCTAAATTCTGTATGCGTCAAATCCTCTAATGGACACATACCTCTAATGGACTATGATGCATCCAACAACACCAGAGATTGCTCCAAATCTGATCCAAAATTTGACCAACAGGAAAAGAAATTCAACATTGAAATGAAAAATCCTCAAGCTGGAATCTGGTCAGAGACAACAATCCCAACAAAATTCACAGCATCCCTTGTTGACACAACAGTTCTAAAAATATAGATATGCCCTCAAGCATTATCGAAAACTCTTAGCCACTGCTAAGCAAAAATTCGCAAAAACTCTTTTGCTCAAAACAACCTGGAGAGAAAGTCGAATAAGAGCCCAAATAGAAAAGCTCAAAGTCACTTAATTAAACAAATAACACTTTGCGTACCATAGAAACAGAGTCTACTTCCCAAGACAGGAAAACAAGATATCGAAGTAGTTCATTGTCTGATGTTACAAGAATCACTAGAAATCAGTTATGTCAAACAACGTTGAGCTTGCAAGTACTAGAATATAGCCAACTCCTCTTATTTAACTTAAGGCCAAAACTGATAAACAACAATTGTCCTTACCAAAAAGAGGACAAGATAACCACAAATCCGCTCCTCAATCGACACTTGATTTCTAAGATTTTAGTTACAACAAGGATCTCAATGACTTTCTTGTGCTAACCAAAATTGTACCAAAAACTTTTCCAAATATTCTCATTAAGAATTAATTCAATAACATAACCATAGTAGCTCAACAATTAGTACTTAAATATATGTTGAACCCATGATAGAACATAAGCCCAATCAATTCATTCCAACTCAACTCCTACTTCCTCTTCAAGTCATCTTACCTTTAGACAAGTGGTGACCGGATTTCACTCGTACCAACAACTTCCTATACATTTTCAATTAAGGGTCACCAAGGTGGCAAAACTCGCTTAATCCCTCCAAAGGAATCCATTACATATATTTAATTCAAGCAATAACTAATTCCTCAAGGTAGCTAACACAATTCACAAGCTCTTTCCCGAACAATCCTTAATATAAGACAAAGGACAGCCGTCTAACATCTTGTGTCACACCAATCGATATCCGGATCCGAACGTGGTCCCACCACAATAATGATCCAATTTCCTCAAATAATCATCACTGAAGTACGTCACTTAAAACAGACTACAATACCTTCCACCCAAGATAACAAGAGTCTTGGTCGAGCCTTAACTTAAAAATATTTCCAGAGCCAACTGAAAACTTATTTCCTTAAAGTTAATCCACCATCCACTAATATCATATCACAACCCATTCGTCCGGTAAACTTCCACTAAGAGTCTATCACAATTCAACCTTCAAGGCTCCGTGATTCAAAATTCGAATCAGATTCCGTATCACACAGTAATTCCGTTCGAAATTCTAAGAACACCCAACTATGTCACTATCACTAATCCCCAAATTTACATACAACCGTTTCACTCATAAATGGATAAGCAAAGGCAACCATTTGCATAATACCACATACGAAGAGTTGATTCCAACTCTCCCAATTATTTACCGACCAAAGTTTAACTCTATTATAAAACCTTATGCATTCTTCTGATTTTTCGAACTTCAAGCACATATCAACTTCAAAAGCCCACTCTTGTTCATCTCCCTACTCATTACCATCCAAGACTCAGGAAGACAAAACTATAAGTTGTGGTATCTAAAATCAATTTCTTTTATTCCGAGCGAAACTATGCTCATACACCCTGGTTAGGTCAACGACCCAAACCAACAATTTTTAAAAATCTCATTCTACTTAAAATTCTCATTTATTGTCATCACTTCCCACATATCAACATCAATAACCACAACCACTTGAAAACACAGCCTCTAGACATAACAGCCCATAATATCTCTTCAATTTTCTCTGTTGTCTACCAAAGGGTGATGCGTACATGACGCCGACATAAGGTGTCTAGTTGGGATACATCCCAATATGGATTCTCTATGAATGATTTCCAATAATGAGATTCACAAAGAATCTCCATCGAATTCCAGTAATATTCCACATGCCGCTTACAGGGCAGATCGTATCAAGTAACACATTCTCCAAAACTCGGTTCAAAGTCAGAACCACCATTACTAATTCTTACAACAATCCTGATTCTGAATGAATTATAGTATTCAGTGACAGCCCAAAACAATGGTCGCTCATCTCTAACATCGAGTACAAAATAAAACTCCAGTCTCGCACCTTAAACCATGCCCTAACAAACTTGTCGGCATCGAGGAAGGGATAACCATAACATTTCCTCGAATCATATTTCAAAGTACAACTCGAATCTATAGAGTTGCCTTACTCTACCAATACCAGGAAAGGTGCATGCATGTAAGCTATCTAATACGCAGCGAAATCCCTATGAGGTCGACGTATAGGAGGCATAAGACCAAAGGAAAACTAACTAGACATGTACCGTACATACTTGATGAGTACAACAGCACCGAAGAGTATATGATGGGGAACCGCTGCAGTCGGGCCTTCACTCGGGAGGCATTGAGTAACATTAAGAATATACGGTAACAAGATAGGAACAAGTCTACAGAATCTGACAACCTAATGCTCTGATACCAAATTGACAGGACCCGCCTCGGATTTCACCCTGAAATCCGAGATGGCTCTGCGGGGCCCACCTTAGAGGTAACTCTACCGAGAATTGACCGAGTCACCCCTAAATTGAACTACCCAAAACTATTAACTCACAAAATATCAAAGCCAAATGAAGAAGTGCGGAAGCTATTCGTCAGCTATGCCTCGAAACACGTACGCCCGACCTCAAGTAATAACGCCTGCAAACTGGGCGTTAGAAATCGAAAGGCCCAGGGGAAAGTAGACGAAAAACGTTAGCGTGAGTGGACAAAAATAAACAATTTAAAAGAAGAAGGATTTCATACTTTCCCACATTTATTTCATTAAAAACCGATGCATGCACAAATGGTAAAACACATTTAGCTTTAAATCCAAGGATTTCAAAACGGTAAACCGACTAGCCTCGCTAGTCACAACATTCGAAAAATACATCGTAAAACCGAAATCTCGTTTCTCAAAAAGATAAGACCAGCCCCACTAGTCAAACAACGATAAGATATGGGGAAGAGGTATCACCATAGGAAAGAAGGGAGCCCCCAAGCTCGGGTCGGAGTGTCCCACACTCTGGAGCATCCCATGCTCTGCTCTTACTCACCCACGAACACATAGTAAGCAGGGAGGAGTACTAATAGGCTAGCTAGCAATAAATATGACTACTCAGGTATGGTGGGTTAAAATCATACGAAAATCGAAAAAAAGTAAGGCTTCCCCATAAGTCCCGCGAATAAAGAAAACACAGGTACGATTCCCAACCGTACCCGGAAATTCTCGTAGAAAGTCACATAAATCGACAGCGTGTCCCACACACTAAAAGAATAATTAGATTATCAACAAGGCATTCCCAATGCCAAAACCGAAAGTCGATAAATAAATAGGAAATAACTTCATCGAAATCCCATTTCGAAAATCTTTCCAAAATCCCAAAACAACGAATAGAAATATACTTAATTCCGGAAATCACCTCGGAAAATTAATTTGTCGAAATTCAACATAAATTATAAATTCGAATCCGAGCATAACAAATTAATATCCGAAATTCACAACCGGTATAAATCATAATTTCTTCATGAAAATCATTATTGAAAGCAAATCCACGAGATAAATCGAAATCAAATTCCGAAATCAAATCATATACTCGAAATGTAATATGATAATTAAATAAAACATTAATTCAAGAAAAACATTTGCATGCATCCATATTTAAAAGCAAAGGTCCACTCACAGTACTATTGGGCGACCACGTAAACGAGTTCCTTCATCTAGCCGTAGCTCACAACATTGCCCTGTACACAATTATATTTCCGTAAACGACAATCCGATAAAATAAATACGAACCTAAATGAAACCCGAAAATCACTATCTCCAATACTTCTCAAATTCCACCCAAATCTCTTCCACAACACCAATTCCTCAATTTACATATTCCACAACGAAAACGAGGGAAATTCGACGGTCGGATTTCCCACAATTCCATCTCAAAATCCCGAACTTCGGAAAATCACAAATAATTCCAAACTCCTCCAAAATTCACCAAACTTCACATACAAGCTGTACAACATTTCTACAATTTAATGAGCCAAAAAATGGAATTAAAACACTGCCTTACATGCCTCCACGCGCCACCGGCAACCACCTCCGATGGCCACCAAAATTTGGCAGCACCATCTACTCAACAAACCCAACCTCTTTCTCAATTACAACAAGTTCCTATTTTACCTGGAAGAGTTCCAATTTAACCGGTGAAAAATTTCCAGAAAATTCAAGAACCCTAGGATCGGGTTTTGATCGATTCTCCCTCTACACTGAAAATCGTGGCTCGAGGCTAGGGGCAAAATGATCCTTGTCAAAAACCGAACCTTCGACGCCGGTTTGGTAGCCGGATATGGCCGGAATAGCCGAAAATCGATGAAACCTCCGTTCGATTACAGTAATCTTCACGGATTAATTCCGAGCTCCTCCGGCCGAGCCACCGCAAAACACCACCACAAGCGTGACAAGGAGGAGGAGGCGAGCTTGCCGGTGCCCAGATTCCGTCGTGGGTCGGCCGGAGAAAGGAGAAATCGGAGGAAGAAGAAACCGGACCGAAGAGGAAGAAAGGGTCGGGGAAGAGGAGAGAGAAAAGCCGGTAGGTTTCAAAAAATAGAAACTTACCACAGTAACTTCCTATATTTATAGAAACTTATCGTGAACAATAACTTTTACATTTTTTCTTATAACTTTCGCATGCGAACTCCGATTTTTACGTACCACATATGCACGCGCTCGGTTTAACGTCCTCTACAACTTCCATGAAGAACTTTTTCTCAAATTTTGGCCTAAACCCATAGTCAACTTTTAGGGCCACTAAAGTACTGAAACGATAGTAAAAGTGAAAGTAAAGGTCGTTTACTGTCCAAATGACTAGTAAACCGGTGAATTCAGGTTCGGGACGTTACATTATTACAATTTACTTTATTCAATATTTTTATGTTACTTGTCTAAATTTTCGCACTAGAATATATGTGTAGAAAATGCAGGTACCTAATGAACCAGTAGTTCATACATAAATAGAACTTGTAGTTTCGATAATGCCATTTAAGTTTCTTTCATAAATTCACCACACATGATAAAACCAGTAGATTTTACATGTCTAATCCGATTTTTCATCCCATGTTATAGAACCTGAAGTTCTCATTACTTGCTTATGGATGATATTACCCAAAGCACTAAAATTATTTGTTCCTTTCTTGTAAGAAATGTCAAATCTCAACATGTTTGACTTTGTTGCTTTGGAGGTCTCCAGAAGAAACTATCTTAAGTGAACTCAAGATGTGAAAATTCATCTGACTGCAAAGAAGATGAGATCAACACTCAATGCTAACAATGTCATCATTGAGGCTTTTAATATGAGTGCCATAATTTTCATAAAGAAACATATGGAGAAAGCACTCTAAGTTCAGTATCCGATGAAGAGGATACACAGAATCTTTGGGTCGCTCTAGAAGAGCACTTTCACCATCAATTAACCATTTTCTTGTTTGAAGCAAAACATGATTGGCAGAACGAAATTAGCCCATATGACCGTCTACCACTTGGCCAAAGCCCAAGAGGCCATGTAATCAGGCTCCACGTGGTAGGAACCATGATGCCATAACTCAGCAAGCCCGAGTTGATAGGAACACTGGTCCGGCCCGCTGCTACCAGAATCAGCATGATCTTTGTTATCGATGTGGAGGAATTGACTGCTGGTCCCGCACCTGTTGTGTGATAGACTAAGCAGTAGATGAGTATTATGCCGGTCGCGGAACTCGGAGTACCAACTTTATTGAATGATCATTTTCTATCTATTCCACACTAGAGATCATGGATTTTCGGGAAGTAAATGAACATACCGAGGATTAGAACTCGAAGACATAGGTATAATTGGCCCCTTGTGCCATATCTATTTCATCTTAATGAATGAAACATCTTCGGATTTTGGTGATTTATGTTTTCAATTATTTTGGATTATAGAAATGTGGTTATGTTCGAATATATTTAATTCATTAAACTTATTCATACATGTGATCCATTGAATTAAATAAATGAATAGGCATATTATGTGGAGAAGTTTGTTGTCTGGTTAAAAGTGCTATTATACACACCATACTCCATGATCGGAAATATTTTTCAAACTTATTGTCTATTCATACCTCTGTGACAACCGTATCAGCCCAATCCAACCTGATAGAGGGTTATGGCAAAACCCACTATATGTTGTCCAATGGTACTGAACCTACCATTAATGAGGCCTTATAATCTCCATGTTCTAGAAGAATGTTATTGAGTATTAAGGATATTCGAACCAACAGTTATCACGCTGAAACTACTGAGAAAAATGAGTGTAATATCTTTGCATAACCTCCAATTCAAAGTGTGTGGCCAGAAGCGTACATGGGAGAAATTGGAATCTGTTAGCTAGAAGCTAACTAATTCAAGCAACTACTTGCTATGGCATGACTGTTTGGGACACCCAGGTCAAAGTATGATGCACCGTATCCTCAATTCATCGCAGGGGCATCCCCTTCTGAATAAGGGTCTTGTATATAATGACTCGCTATGCCATACTCGTTAAGAATAGTTAATACTAGACCATCATATGCAAAGACTAGTACATACACCTCCATTTTTTCTGCACAGAATGCAAGGGAAAATTGTGGACATATCCAACCACCATGTGGACCAGTTAAATATTAATGGTTTTGGTTGATGTATCGACAAAGTGATCACATGTTACACTATTGTTCAAAAGAAAACGCTGCTTTTGCTAAACTCTCACCAGATCATGAAATTGAGGGTTCACCACTAGGATTATCCCATAAAGTCTATAAGACTTGATAATACAGGAGAGTTTACATCGAAGTCTTTCGATGATTTTTGCATATCCCTTGGGATTGATGCTGAACATATAGTTCCCTATCTTCACCCAAAAGATGGTCTCGCAAATAGAATCTTGGTAATGCGCACCAAGCTTTTAGTTTTTGTGTGGGGGCTATGCAATCTTGCATGCAGCTATGTTGGTCCCGTTGAGGCCCACTGCTACCCAACCTTACTCTGCATTACAGCTGGTGACTGGGTATGAACCTGATGTTTCGCACTTATGCGCATTTGGGTATGCAGTCCACGTGCCAATTGTGCCATCACAACGTACAAAATTGGGTCCTCAACAATGGATGGGCGTGTATGTCGATTATGAATCTCATCCATTATGTGCTCTTTAGAGCCCTTGACAGGCAATCTCTTTACCGCTAGATTTACGGATTGTCACTTTGATGGGACAGTCTTCCCGCCGTTAGGGGGAGATAAGAATGTCACCGCTCCTGGTGAACGGCTTGAATTAACATGGAATGTCCCCACAATGTCTCATCTTGATCCCCAAACCGCATGAAAATAGTGAAGTGGGGACAATTCTAGGTCTATAAAGTATAAGAATACAATATGCCAGACACTTTCTCTGATTTAGCAAAAGTGAGGAGATCATATATACATGCTGCAAATGTGCCTGCAAGGATAGACGTCCCATAGGATGTGTCGTCCCAGATGGACGAGGTACAACAATGGCGGCTAACCAGTCATATGTCTCTGCCCAGAAGCGAGGTAGACAATTAGGTTCGAAGGATTCTAATCGCCGGAAGAGGATAAACTTGGCATAAATGAATCCTCTTAATGTCGTAACCTCAAACCGATCAATCTTATGAGATAAATCCGGATTATGGGTCTGTCCTAGAAGAGACGATGTTGGGGGACGCTCCAACATTTGAACCCACTCCCGAGAATAGAGAAACTCGGTAAATTTAGTGAGATTTGGAATCGGGTTGAGATTATCATCAATGATATATTAGTATTTGCGGTGGTTACCGAATCTATAATATGCGATAACCTCGAACCTTACTTTGTTGATCAATATCAATGAAAAGATGACTGGCTAATAAGGAAATAAGAAATCCAGGTCAAATTAGATTCCTTGACAAAGAGAAAGGTGTTTGGACTTGTTGTTCCTACACCTCCCCATGTTAAACCCGTAAAATTTAAATGGGTATTTGTAAGGAAGCGTAATGAGAAAAACAAGATTGTGATACACAAGGCTCGTCTAGTGGCACAAGAATTTTCTCAACGCCCTTTGATTGATTACGAGGAGATGTATTCTCCCGTAATGTGGTCACAGCTTATCTCTATGGGGATCACAATACAGAGATATACATGAAAGTTCCTGAAGGACTTATGATACCCGATGCAAATAGTTCTAGACCACGGAACGCGCTCTCCATTAGTTTTGAGGCGTTTACTTTATAGATTGAAAAAATCTAGACGGAGGTGGTATAACTGTCTAAGTGAATATTTGATTGGGATGAGATATGTGAATAATAAACTATATATGCCCTTGCGTGTTTATTAAGGAAACAAGTTTCGGGTTTGCAATTGTGCGGTCTATGTCAAAGACATGAATTACATTGATATTCCTGAAGAAATCAAGGAAACCGCAAAGCACCTGAAGTCAGAATTTGAGATGAAAAGCCTTTGGAAAACAAATTATTGTCTCGACCTGAAGCCCGAGGACAAGTGCGTATGAAATTTTGGTCCATCAACCAAATTACATCTAGAAGATGTTAAGACGCTTTAATGAGGATAAAAGCAAGCACACCCATGGTCGTCCGAAGTCTAGAAAGAACCGTATTATCCTGCAAATGATAACGAAGAGATATTGACACCAGAAGTCCCATATTTAAGTGCAATAAGCGCATTATTGTACTTGGTTCAATGCCCTAGACAAGACATCCCATTCGATGTGAACTTGTTAGCTAGATATAGCTTTGCGCCAACACGCCGCCACCAGAATAACATAAAAGACATTTTTTGCTACCTTAGAGGTATAGCGGATATGTGCTTATTCTATCCCTACACATCAAGGAATGGATCAAACCCCCTTAATCCTCGGAATGATGCTCGCCTTGTTGGATAAGCTGATATAGACTATCTATCAGACCCGCACAAGGTACGTTCCCAAACTGGTTATGTCTTTATCATTGGGAATACTGCAATTTCTTAGAGGTCTACGAAATAGACACTTGTTGCTATCTCTTCGAATCATGCTGAGATACTAGCTCTTCATGAACCAGTATGTGAATGTACATGGCTAAGAGCCGTTACAAAGCATGTTCAAAGCACATGTGGACTGCATTCCACCACTGATGAACCAACCATTATCTACGAGGACAATGCTGCTTACATAGAGCAGATAAAGACGAGTTTCATCAAAGGAGACAACACCAACCACATTACACCGAAGTTCTCCTTCAATTAGCAACAACAGGAACATCAGAAGATTGAAGTTAAGCAGATTTGATCTGAAGACAGTCATGCAGACCTCTTCACCAAGCCACTACCAAAGTATACATTCCAGAAGTATGTTCAAGATATTGGTCTACATAAACTATCTGAATTACCTAACATGTAATTTTCAGGGGGAGTCGAAATCAGGGGGAGTATCCTGAAGCATACCCACTTGACCATCGTGTACTCTTTTTGTCATTCGTCCAGGGTTATTTTGTCCCACTGGGTTTTGTTACCTGGCAAGGTTTTAACGAGGCACATTTTTAGCATGGTCACCCCAATTATAGTACATCCTGAAGATGCTTTGATTTGACATATATGCATTTGCTCATCTTTTCCCTTCGACCACTAGTTTCTCCCACTGGGTTTGCCGGGCAAGGTTTTGGTGTAACAACTCTAATGCATCCCTCTCGTAGACATATTATCTACTTATGATGCTGATAAGAAGACTTCACCTATCTCTATTGTGATACGACAACTCCACATTCACGCGCGTTGTGCTATTTTTCTCCTTTGACCAAGGTTGTTTTTCTCCCACAAGGTTTTTATTCCTTGGCAAGGTTTTTGACGAGGCAACTTAGAAGCGCTCAGCCTAGGCAACACTATTGACATGAAATATCCAAGGGGGAGTGTTGTAAATAGTTATGGCTAATATCATGTAAATAGATGGAGAGTCATATATGCCTTTCACTATAGATTAGTGATTGATAGGATTGTGAATAGGAGTAATCGATGTTGCTATTAAACGTTGCCTATTTGTATACATAATGTACTCCTATATAAACCCACTCATGGTGAGATGAATAGACACACTCTATCTCCATACGCCCAAACTCTCTCTTTTTCTGAAACACTTTTGCTTTCATTTTACACAAAACTAACTTTGTTATGTTCTTAGGAGGTTTGTGGAGCAACCGTGGAGAAATATGAGCTCTAATTGAGGCAAGTTAAGGCTAGGATGTATAATAGTGATGCAGAAGATGAAAGATGACCATTTATGTGGTCAGAAACAAGAAGGAAAGATTGTGGAAAAATTCGTGCAAAACAGTTGCCGAGAAGCAGAAAACAGAGTACTAGAAGCTGCCTTCTTTTCTTCAATATTGAGAAGCTGTTTTGAAGAACTTTTGAGTAGAATCATGAAGAAAAGCCTATCAGTATTTGAAGATCACATGTTCTACTATAACAACAGGCAAATATTTGGTCCAGAATGATAAAGAAGAAGCCGAAGGTTGTGCTCAAAGTTGGTACCTCGAGAAGACTATTTCCATCAGCTTTTCAGGAAGCTTTTTCAAGGGCTTTTCTATTGTACTTAAAGGATGACATGCATAAGTTTTCCCACCCATATTTGAATAGTAGATGTTGTAGAGCATTTTAAAATCAAGAATCATCCAGAAAGGTGGTGGAATGCATAAGTTATGATGCTGCAAAGATGAGCAGAGGATGAGGATAATCTGGAATTTCTGACAAGTCTTATCTGCTAAGCATGTTTGAGCAGTCTTTTGGAGACTTTATTGGAGTTTCCTTTGAAAGATTATTGTTTGAACATCAATAAAAGATGCTATAGGGTATTGTAGGCCTGAGACCCATACAGAAAGATTGCTACAAAGTTGTTCTACAAGCCTATAAATTTGACCAAACAATAAGGAAAATCTGGAAATTTCTGACAGATTTGATTTTGAGGACTTTTCAAGGCTGTTTTTGGGAAACGATTTGAGGGAATTTTTAGAAGATTTTGCATAATTTTGAAGGTCAAAATCAAAGCTTTTACTTGCCTGAAAATCAAATTCAAATCTTAGATGGAACCTAGTTAAAAGAGGGGCTAAAAAGGCTATGCTAAGTGAGGCAGATTCTTTGCATCTCTAGGCAGATTGTGTGTATCTATTGGCAGATTGTTTTGAGGCTTCTTGGGGACTCTTTGCTGAGTTGTTCATGAGTTGTACACATTATATAGGAGCTGTGAAGGATATAGAATTCAAAGATTTCAGCCCAAGAAGAGGAGTTCACATTTGGAGAAGTAAAAACTCAATTTAGCTGCAAGAATACCCTTGAACTTGTAACTCCTATATAAAGGGCCTCCTTCCACATTTTTCACGATACATACAACCACAGATATACACACCATCTACTGCCCTAAATCAGAGACCACACCTCCATACTCTCCTCTCATCATAGTTCACGAAATCCCTACTCCAAGAAGAAGCCGTAACCTCCATCTTCCATCATCCTGTCGTGCTCTTTCTTTGAAGATGCGTCAAGGTTTCTTGGAGAATATTCAAAGTGAGATCGTGATATCTACTACCCTCTACGGTTTATTCTTTTTGTACTTTTCGAATTCAATATGTATATGTCTTTGGATTTCCAAAATATGAGAGAGTAATTTTCTTTGTTGAGAACTAGTTTCAGTGATGGATTTTTCGCTTTTGAATCTCTTTTTTTATTACAAGGTTTTGTGAATGCTTTGTTTGATTTTGTTTTATAAAATCTTTTATATGTTTATGTCTTAGATTGATCACCTAAAATATGAGCATGTAATTGGAGCTAGTTTTAAGGTGCAGTGCGTTCACGATCTTAAAACACTCAAGTAGTAAACCCTACATATTAGGTGAAATCAAACAAATAGAATGCATGCAAGGATGACGTTCCTCACTAGTTTTGTACTCTAAAATTAATCTTTCCAAAGAGCTTAATGTGTTTATGTGTACTTAATGAGTTAATTTGATAGGGTAGCGTTCTACACCTTGATTGCATATAAGCAAGCTTAGGATGCAGTGCGTTCACGATTCTAAGTAATTTTGGGAAAAATAAGGCTTTAGCGGCAATCCTAAAGTTCTTGATTGGTTTCATTCACATGCCTTAGTAATTGAAGATTAGGTTAAATTGTTTCTCTCTGATCATAACTAGTGGTGGATTACGAAGTTCTCAACATCCATACATCTGATTTAGAATCCCTAAGAATTGCAACGTTTTCTTTCTTTTATTATTGTTTGCGTTTTCAAAACCCTAAACCCCCCTTTCATTTAGTTTTTGCGTCAACTTTATTTTCTGTTTTCTTTCTTTAGTTTTTGATAGTTTTGTTCAATTAACGCAATTTGTGAAAGTACCCTGAATCCCAGGACTGAATGATCCTTGCTTATCCTATACTAACAATTGTCTTTTGCAGGGAAATTTTGTGCTCATAATTCAGGCGTATCAGCAATTTAATTCATAAGCTTTTGTAATATATGACTCTACGGAGCGGGTCAAAATTGACATAGTGGGTTCAGGGCATCAATATGTATTTAGTTTAAGGGGAAAAAATTTTCAGGGTTTTTGTTATTGATGGCTGAACGATCACGTATATATAATTATGAGATTATATATCGATTTTTATTTGTGTTAAAAATCAAGGGCGTGACAGTAACTCACTCACCCTAGCCAAGACTCCTCTTAAGTGGGGACTTGGGGGACTGAGGATGGCTATACGGAAGCCACGTGGCATAAACTAGCCTTGAACTTCCGATACTTTTAGCAGCGACAAACTCCCCACCCAAGAGAACTCTTGACCGGGGACTTGGGGGACTTGTTGGTATGAACATACCTTTTAAGCACAAGTATAGGAAGCACAAGACTCGTATCGCCAATATACCACCGAGGTAAGCTCCCAGCCAGGGGTTCCGATACCCCTCGGGGCGATATCAGGATCCCAAGTGTCCTACACTGAAAGAAATGGAGCCAAGCTCCCACAAACCTCCTACATTAATGCCATCTCCAATAAACTAAAGAGGTAACTGTTCTACTATCACTTTCCATTATCACTATCTTATTTGATACTGACTTAGGCATCAGAGCGTTGAAGGCCGGCACACTCGGTCTTCCCTCTGACCTTCGTCTGTTTTGCAGATAAGCGAGACTGATAGCTATAGTAGCAGACCAACACAACCCGTGTTCAGTTGGACCAGACAACTCTTGAGACCACTGAAACATGTATCGCCTTTGTATAAAGGATATATTGGTGTATTGCTATTGGCCGCAAAGCCTTTGTATGCCACTTGAGTAAATATGTATCACCTTTCACTAAGTTATCGCCTTTCATTTCTGTACTCGCCTTTCACGGCGTTGGACTATTTGTAAGCGTTGAGCATTATTTTACGGGCATCGCATTTGGTAATGGTTTGCCATCGTTGGCACATTTTGTACTTGCTTATCATGACGTGTCGTGTATCGTGATTCATTCGTTCATTTTGATACCGCGATGTGCGGCGTAGCACTAGCATTCATTCATTCATTATCGCGATGTGTCATGTATCGTTGACATTTACTCATGTCAAAAACATTCATTCATTTGTGGCGATGTATCGCGCGGTGTTGACATTCATTCAGGCATTGAGCATATTCATTTATCGCGACGTATCGCGTATCGTTGACATTCATTCATTCATTATCGCGACGTGTCATGTATCATTGACATTCATTCATATCAAAAACATTTATTCATTTGATCGCAATTGGCAGCGCAAGGGTTTGCAAGGGATAGCATCGTGCTGTATCAGCAGAACTAGCCAGAAGCGATATCGTATTTACATTAGTGATAACGTGTGGGCAATAGGTTGGGATTACTATACAGTGTGCCCATGCCCGTTGCGTGTGATCATCGTGGTGGCTAGCGTATAGCCTATGGCGATAGTGGTATAGGGATATGATATGACCATATAGGGTCGGATGGCGATAATCGTTGGCGTTTGCCAAGTGGTGAGAAGTACGGCGAGTAAAAACATTTCATTCATTGCGAGAGAATTTCATTCATTGCTAATAGCATGTCATTCATTACTACATGAAGGTAGTTGCAAAATACATTGAATTACAAAGAGATAAAGGGGGATTATGTTGGTGCTTAGTCATGGAGAGGTGGCGATAGCAAGGTGGGGATTACAAAGTCTGGGTGTCTCACTCTACTTGGGGTAGTAGCAAAGGTGTTGGGCGTTCCAAGGAGGTGACAGAGTAATACCGTCTGCACCCCTCAGATAGAAGGTAGCTGGTCCGACGGCCTTGGTTATCTCGTATGGCCCTTCCCAAGTGGCTTTCAACGCCGTTGGAGTTGGCATCTTTTCCTTCATCACCCAATCCCTGATAGAAAGAAGGTGAGGCATGACCCTTGCATTGTAGTATCGAGCGATACGTTGTTTGTTGTTGATGTTGAGGATATGGGCTTGCTCTTGGCACTCTTCCAAGAGGTCAGAATCGAGGTTCAACCCCTCTGAGTTGGTGAGTGCATCGAAGCATGCCACTCTATCCCTTTGGACCTCTTGTTCGACAGGGATCACTGCCTCAATATCGAAGGACATGCAGAAAAGGGACTCGCCATTAGCCTCTGTGGGATCGTTCTGATCGCCCACAGGACCTCGGGTAACTTCTCTGTCCATAAGCCCTTGGCGTCATCCAGCCTCTTCTTCAGGTTTTGCTTGATGATTTTGTTGACTGCTTCGACCTGGGCATTTGTCTGTGGTGTGCGGGGAAGGCGTATTAGATCGTTGTGTCGTATTGGCCGACAAAGTCCTTGAGAGTTTCGTTATCGAATTGTGCACCGTTATCGGTGATAATGGTTTCAGGGATTCCGAATCGACAGTAAATGTTCTTCCAGAGGAAGTTGATGACCTTGGCTAGAGCCTCGACCTCCACCCATTTAGTGTTGTAATCAACGACGACAATGGCAAATTTTAGCTGTCCTGGTGCTGTTGGGAATTTTCGAATGAAATCGAGTCCCCATTGGCAGTATGCCGAAGGGGTGATGATAATTGAGAGTGGCACTGACAGTGCGAGAGGGGAGTTGGGAAACTGGTGGAATTTGAGGCAGGCTATAGCGATACGCTATGCGTCTTTCTCGATTGTGGGCCAGTAGTTAGTACCCTGTGCGCAGCTCCATAAATGCAAGGTTTCTTGCCCCTGCGTGATTGCCCCAGACCCCATTGTGTAGCGATAACAGGACTCGCAAGCTGCCCCTCGTCTAGGGAGATGCACTTTAGCAGAGGGAATGACCTTCCTTTCCTGTACAACTTGCCTTCTCGGACCGTGTATAGTGCGGAGTCTGGTGGCGATACTTATGCTATTTTGAGCTTACTGCACTGTTTCAGAATTTCTATTTTAATTAGTTTTTCTGTCACTTTACATTATTGTTTGAAAATTCATTTGAAGTGTGAATAACATGAAACTCTGCAAAATAGTAGCTTTGAATGTCTACTTGAAATTTGGAAAGTTGTGCTTCAAATTGCAGAAAGAATAGTTATTGGTGAATTTTTCTTTCCTGTTACCAATTTTCTGAAACTGTCTCAATCTTGCAGCTTATTGTTACCAACAGCTATAAATCTTTTTTTTTGGTCCACATTGTAGTCAAAGGTAGCTGAGGTTGAATGCAAGTTGGCAATAGGTTTTGTTGAACATATTGTTGCTTGTGCCACTGTTATGGAGTGCGAAGATCCTTCCCAACTCGTTCATGGTGCTCCACTAGGGGATGGTAATGTGAGCGTTTCTATCTTTGCCGCGCTTGAGGAGAAAGCATAAGTGTCATTTCCTGTGAAAGATGAAATCAAAATAGTGAAACAGGCTATAGGGAGTTGGGTAGCATGGCCTAAACACCTAGTCATAAAATCACATGTCAAGGTAAAAACTCAGTATAATTCAACCTATAGCTACTTTGGTAACATTCATTTGTTTATAGAAATTCACATAACTTTAGATATGCAACATATATTTATGATATATACCTCACACTTATTTTCTTATTGTAGAAACCTCCTAAGGATAGTGCTAAAAAGAAGAAGAAAAGGAAAGAGATAGAGGAAGAGGACTCGGAGATTGAATTTGGCTTGGCTAAATTGGCACCATCATTACCGGCTTCATTGAAGATGTTATGTTTGTGGGGTGAAGATGCATTCAAAGATGGGCATACAATAAGCTTCTACATGGAGTCATGGAGCCTTAAGTGTTTGGATACTGACTTGGTGTAAATGTTTGTTATCAGGTACCTCTATAATCAGTTGAAGGCTTATAAAATGCTTGACATGGTTGCATTTGTTGACCATTAACTTATTGGTGTTGTGGGGTGTGGGAATGGAACTGTTAGGGCCCAACACATGAAAGATAGGCTTGTAACTGCTAAACCAGGGCAGATGTTCATGCTGCCATATAACTCGGGGTAAGTTCACGGACGTTTGCAAACTTTCATATGTACCATGTGTCTGAACATAAAAATTTAGTGTTCAAGATATATGAGATTTTGCATGCATGTAGTGATCATTGGACTTTGACACTTGTTGATCCAGACAAAGAAACTGCCTATTTTATGGACCCGCTAAAAGACGCTTACCCATAGGAGATTGGATGTCTATCATGGAAACGTAAGTCGCTGGTTTACATATTGATCACACATGCCTCAATTTTATAAAATCTGTTTAATACACTTGTTGCCTCCTTTCCTATATGGTACATGATCGATCATATTGTTGTTTCGGTGTAGTGTTATGCGTATGTATAATGCTGAAAAGAATAAGCAAGGCCGGAGTTCAGTCCAATGGAAAAATTTGGCTGTAAGCTTCACTACTTTAGATTTTCAGAAAACAATATTTCATTTTGTTCGATTTCACTTATTGAGTCATTTGCTTGTGTTTAGGGCATTCCTCCCCAACCTAGCAACAAGGAGTGCAGGTACTTTGTTATGCGTTACATGAGAGATATCATTACGGATAAAGATGTGTCATTGTTTCCTTCCAAGGTATCGACATATATAGCTATAAATATAGTCACTTGACTCAATTTCTTAGAACTTTATTATTATGCCCATGCCTTATTCACAAAATGATTAACTAATCCTTTTGATATAATAAACTGATTTCAATGGGAGAGGAGAGGCATCAGCCAATACACCCAAGCAGATATTGATCAAGTGCGAAATGAGTGGTGGAAGTTTGTTGTCAACACATATGTGCATGAGCCTTGAAGTAGCGCGCTTGTTGCTGGTACATTTTTGATAAGGAAAACATCTCTTTTGTGCTTCTCTGCTGGTACATTGTCATGCACCATGTGGCATATTTTGGAACAATATATATATATGTGTATCAGCTTTTTGATGTCCCAAGTAGATGGGCATGCACTATATGTTTTTCTTGTTTAAAATGTTGGCTTCTCTGATTGGGAAATGCACCTATTTTGCTTTTGAAGTTTAAAGTATTGGTTAGATTACTCATTTGATGGTTTCCAATATTCATGTTTGATAAAGTACTGTTCATTTGGTAAATGGACCAAATGAATGCACAATCTAATTCAGGAATGGGATGTTCAAATGATCACACAATAGAATAGATATAATGACGACTGCCCGTTGTCTGAATGGCAAAAAATGGGGCAGAAACTAATTGCCATCATTCATATCACACTACTACAAAAATTGAATCAGACGACACCTCTCAGGCGACACATTACAGTTTTATGCCGTCTGATAGATTTTTTTTTTGGACGTCGTTTTTGTAAAACCTGTCGTCTGATATGAAATTATGAATCAATTCACACAACGTTTCAGGACAGAACTGTTGTATGACCCTAAAAAAATTGATACTATGTCAGTGGTGCCAAATCCCATCTCAAAGTCCAAAATTTTGCCCAACAGATGCTAATCATACAACGAGAAACAATAGAATTGTGGTCTGATTTATACGATTGACATAAAGGAGGGAGATTTCCCACCACGATGTTTCCTCCAGCTCCCCAAAGAGGGAAGCCAAATTAATAGGAGCTAATCCCAAATTTAGATGGTTGCATTCATACCACGTTCTTAGACAAATCTGTTGTGTGAGTCCTTGTCTAAATTGATAGGGCCTCATCACAAACCCGGTTGAAACCCTACACTTAAGAAAAAAAAAGAGGGAAAAAAAGAACTAAAGTAACTAGACTGACACAAATACCGAAACCTTTTCTCTCTCTCTCTCTCTCTCTCTCTCTCTCTCTCTCTCTCGACAGACCCGATCGAAACAGGCTAAAGCCCTTTCTCGACTCGCCTCACTCTCAACAGACGACCCAAAACCAAAACCCTAGCTAGCTCACTCTCTCGCCAAAATGTCACTCTCCCAAACTAATCTCATCTCTCCGAGTGTGATGGTAGACCGCGAACGGGATTGAGGCGTTGAACTGAGATCGATTTTATTGAGCTTGACCTAATTCCCTTGCAGCGAAGCTGTTGGAGAATCTGCTAAGACTTAGAACCCAGAGCAAAAACTCAGAACTCGGAGCTGATTAAGCAGCCGAGCGTGTTGGTCAAGCGAATACACATATGCAAGATCGAATTGTTCGCTCGCCTCCATTTTTTTCCCACATTGGATGCGATTTCAGGTATTAAAATTTTCTTTCTATTGATTCTCTCCGATTCTGTAAATGAGTTTTGATTATTACGTCCTGTTTTCCGTTGGGTTCTCTCAAGTTCTGATCTTTTTTTGGTAATTATCATAGGGTCAACTGCATGCTCCTAGTGTTTTATCATGAGGACCCATATTTATGGATGGATTTCTAGGTTTGTTTATTCATGTTCTTTGTTTGGTTGTTGAGGATGAGGAAAGGGTATTCTTCATTCTGTTGTTTGTGTGTTGTGGTGGGGTTTGATAAGTGATGGAGAAGGTAATTAAAGCTAACCCAAGACAATGTAGTTCATCTTTAGGTGTTGTTTTGATCTCATATTTGAAATTCTAACTAAGATACTTTATTGTTGTTCAATTTGTAGATTTTCTCAGATGCAGCAAGAGTTAGATTCTTAGATGGAGTATTGATACCTTGGGCCTGGGATTAAATACGGTAACTTTACTAGGTGATGTACGTTCTATTTGCATTTGGTTGGTTAATGCTTGAACAATAAGAATTTGATAAGGATACATCCACCCTATGTATTATATATGCACTTACTGGTTGCATGAATGTGGACAGTTGGGTCAAAATACTGTTTGCTGCTGTCACTGAGTTATCTGACCAAGTGGTTTTGAAAGGAGTAGCAACTAGTTTTGAGAAGTGGTAGGTTTCCTCTTAATTACTAGCTCAAGTGAATAATATGATGTTTTAGCTGACTTTAAAAATAAGGAATAACTTATGGAACCCTATGTATTCGCTTACACCTTTGATCCATATATTGTGCCGGACCATATAGAGTCTGTAGTTGTCTATATCATTAAGGAAAATTAATAATTAAGGCCCTCATTATTTAGGGACTTGTTTATTTACGAGTTAGAATACATATAAGCAAGGTTTTCTGCAAATCTGATTTAATGGGGTAGATGTCTTTGTCATATCATCTAAAAGCATGCTGTATCTTTCTACATCTGTTTGAACCCAAAATGGAGCCAAACAACATCAGTACATCATTCTCCAACATATGGTAGTTACTGATTGTTTTAATCTTGAATGTACTTGGATGACTTTTAATTGAATGTATATGGCTTTAATCTTGAATGTACTTGGATGATGAAAGCTATGGTTTTTATTTGAATATACTTGGATGAGCACTGATTTGTGGTACAGATAATGGTGCATTTAAAGGCTGTCTCAACACCAACAAAAAAGAGTTCAATGCCGGGAAGAATCTGCTGCATGTTGATGCAGTGAAGAATGTTACAGAGGAAAAAGAATAAGTCGATTTGAGCCTCCTAGAGAAAAAAATGAAAGGTATATTTACGTGCATTATAAAGATACATATTGTTCTAGTTGAATGTGTGTGATTCAATCCTAGCTTGATGGGTAATTTATGGAGTTCAGTTTATAAACCTTAATCATTCTATTACATTTCAATTACAGTAGGAATGTTTATAAGATTAGCAATCAAAACTTGTAGATTGACTACTCGTGTGGAAAACTGATTGTTCTTTTATTGATGCATAAGTTTCTTCATATCATTGTATTCATTTTAATGTGTATTGTTATTTACTGATTGTTGGTATAGGTAAATCCTACGGAGAAGAAATGCAAGTTAGCATTGGGTTCAGCTAACCATATTGTTGCTTTTGCAACGGTTATCACAAGCGATGGTCCCTTAGAAGTTTGTCATGGGACTCCATTGGGAGATGATAGATTGCGTGTTTCTATTTATGCTACTTTGGAGGAAAAGGCTCTGATTCCATTTGTTGTAGAAGATGAGATCAAGACAGTGAAGCAAGCTATGGGGAGCTGGGTAATGTGGCCAAAAAACCTTATCATATTTGATGAAAAGGTATATAAACTTGTATATGATCAGTATATTTTTATTTAGATATTGTGAGGATTATCCTATTGTTAATTGTATTGTTAACTCTTCATTTAGACAAAAACAAGTGCTAAAGTAAGTAGGAAGACGAAAAAAAATCAGTTTACGCAAGATTCAGAAGAAGAGTTTGGCTTGTTGTCACTCGAATCAAGCTTGCAAGCTGCATTGCAAAGGTTATGTGTGTGGGGGAAAAGAAGGGTCTCAAAGATGGAAATGTTGTTTGCTTTTATAAAGAAGATCATGTGTTTGGTATTAATGCCAAGAGCTATCTACTTGACTTAGATGTTACTAGGCTTGCAACCATGACAGAAGCAACAGGAACCCTTATAGTGCTGTATATGAGGTAAATTTGTGCGTCATAACATGAAATTCAGTGATATTTATGCATGTTTATCCCAAATTCAGAACCTTTCTTGGTTATATATTAGTATGTCATATGTGCATGTTTCTGTTGCTGTAGGTACTTGCATGATGTACTTAAAGAATCCAAAATGCTAGACATGGTTGGTTTCATTGACCCAGCATTGATTGGTGAGAAAGGGTGTGGGAGTATAAAAGATTGCCTGATAAGTGCTTCTCCAAATCAGATTTTCTTGTTGCCTTACAGTGCATCGTATGTGTTTGCTTAAACTAAGCCTTTGTTATTCATATGATTGCCGCTATTACATGCTCATGGATATTTCCCTAAAATAATTTTAATGAATTATAGTGTTCATTGGATGTTGATTGTGATCGATCCGGACAATAAGACTGTATATTTTATGGATCCATTGAGAAGACGCCTTCCGGGCGGAGAATGGAAAGATATTGTTGACACGTAAGATATTGCTTAATAATTGTTTATATATTGTTAGTCCTTTCTAATGTTGGTCAGCAGAGAGCTTACATATTGTTGGTTCTTATGTTGGTATGCTTTTATATAGTGCTATATCAATGTTTAAAGGGGAACGTGTAAGACCCCGGAAATTTGTTATTAATTCTTAAATATTTCCTGGGATTAATAAATTGTTCGTTTGTACGAGTTCGTGGTTCAAGGGTGGAGCGGAAGTGTTTCGAACGAATTTTTATTCGGAAAGTATGACTTTAGGGGGGGGCGCAAAGGTTGACTCTTTATACGTTGCGTTTCTCCAAAAACTTTCATCACGAAAGTTGTAGAGCGCGTCGATACGAGTTCGTGGACATGTGGAACGCAAGAATCGGAGTTCGTATGAGAAAGTTATGAGCGATTGAAATTTGGGAAAATTTCTATAAATATGAGAAAATTCAGGATTTTTCATTAAATCCCAAAAGTTTCATTTTTCTCATTTTCCTCCCCAAACTCTCCGTTCTCTCTCCTCCCTATCCGTGCCACCTGGCTGACCCGACCCGGCCCTCCCCGAGGTCGTCTCGCCGAGTCCAGTCGATCCCAGTGGTCCCCTCACCCCGCCACAGCCCCTAGGCCTGGATCGAAGAGGCCCCAATCGTGCGACCCAACCCGGTCGGACCTCCTCGACGCCGGCATTGCACGGACTGATCCTTCTCGGTTTTGGGTTGTCTTCCTCCTGATCATCCCCATATAGGCTTTGCATCACGATTTTGAGTGTAGAGTGGTAGATCAAGGTTTGAAGTTTTCGACGTCCCTGATTCGATCTAGGATCTGATCAGACGCACGATAGTGATCCAACTTCCAAGCTTGATCTAGGACGATCTAGACCGAATCTCACTTTGCTCCAGGTATGAAAGTGGCTCATCTCCTCATTTTGAACAAGTTTGTAGTTGATGACTTTTGCATTGGAGGTGGTTGACTCAGTGTTGACCGCCTGTTGACCCGTCGCTTGTGGCGGCGCGTGGTGGCGGGTCGGCCATCCAAAATGTGTTTTGTTTTCAGTTTATGCATCTACGCATCCATATGATCGTTTTGATATATTATAAGGTTATTTTGGAAAAAGGTTGATGCATGCTAGATTTACGGTTTTACGCTTTATCTTCGGTTTGCAATCCGTGAGGATCCGACCGTCAGATTTAATTCAAATTGTGGTATGTTGATCGTACAGCTGTTCTGATGACTTTGTGTGGTCATGGATGAGGATTCGACAGTGGGATCGTCGTTTTAGTGCGTTTTATGAATTGTGCGCTAAGTTAATTATTGTATGTGATTAGGTGTTTGATGGAATTGTTTTGGGCGAACAATTGTTGATTTTGTGATCGCGGCTGTAAGAGAAGACGCAGCGGGATTTGGAGGTGAGTAAATCTCACGTGGTTCATTTACGAACGGATTTATTTATTTCTCGGAAGTACTTGTTTAATTGTTCAATCATTTTTTAGAACAAATTATTTGTTTTAAAATATATGAACTTGATCGACAACGGTTCCTGGGTAAGTTAAAACAATGTTTTGATATAAAATGATTTTTGAGAAGTATAATTTATAAAACTATAGTTAGTATTAGTGGCATCCTTGAGTGGATGACTACGTATATATATATTTACGTGATATATATATATATATATATATCTTGGTGAAATTGAGTGTGTAGCTTACTATTGTTGTGCAAGGTGATGTTGAGGAAAATATATGGTTTTGGTGATGGTTTGAGTTGAAAAACAATATTATGTTGTGAGTTGGATTAATATGATTTTATCACTTGGTGATTTATTGGAAGTTGATGGGTGATCATCTACTTTAGTCGAAGTTGATGGGTGATCATCGACTATCGACTTTACTTTGGTGTTGATGGGTGATCATCGACTCTAGTGTGAGTTGTTGACTTGTGTGGTGATCTGTGTTATGATCTGTGTGACACTACTAGAATAATGTTAATAGACATCATGTCATAGACATCAGTCAGGAATTTACGCGATGTAAAAGAGATTTCTAACATCAGTTCTTGAAAATCTGATTTCTATTTGTATAATTAACATCGTTTATCATTTTGGACCGATGTCTATGTTTTTTTCTAAAATTTTGAAAAAGCGCGGAACGACTAAGTTACAAAATTGATGGGGCGGGGGAACACAATTTTTGTTGCCTCCAACACTTACTCGGTTCCCACTTGTCAATTTTCTCTCTCAAACCCTAAACACTACGACACCCGTCCTCTTCTTCCTCATCCTCCGTCTCCGACCAGCACCCGACTGCTCTCTGCCTCTGCCTCCACCTCCACTCTCCTCCTTCTCCGCCTCCGCCTCCGCTATCCTCCTCCTTCTCTGCCTTTGGCACATCTGTTATCTCATCTCTCTTCTCAAATTCACCAGATCCGCCAAAGACGCAATCCACGCTGGAGTTCCGCCTTGCCCTTCCTCTCAATTTTGAGCACATTACCGCCATACATACGGTGCGTTTTAATGAAAGGACCAGCACGTCTGGAAAGACGTCGCTGCACCCACCCATTTGACAACCCCGAACCCAGTAGCGACTAAGAGTAACAACTAACAACAACAGTCCCAAAGAGAGGTGCGATCTCATGTTGGCCGCTCTACGCTCCCGATCGTCGTTCTCACTGCCTTCTTCGACAATGGAGGCCAGGGTTTCTATCTCTGCACCACTCCTTCTCTTCCTCCGTTGCCGCCGCCAAGGAAGGCTTGCTTGATCTCCAGGAGGTCGAGACGGTTCTCAGCGAAGTCAAGGCCGACGACGTCAAGGTCAGACCGGCGAACAAGCACTGCGAGTGGGCCGATTTCATGGTCCTAGCCACTGGAAGGGCCACCTGGCACGTTAAGAACATCGCCCAAGCCCTAATTTACAAGGCAGGTAATTCGGCTTCCAACTTACTAATTTTACCTATTTCCGATTGAATAGAGTAGAAATTGAAGCTTTAGTAGAAAAATTTGAGTTGTGAAATTTCCTATATGAATGATGAACTTGATCACTATTTGATTGGGATTCCATTTGTTTATACGAGTAGTCTAAGCAAAAGCAGAAAGGAGCTCAGCGCGTGGTGCTTCCCACTGTTGAAGGGCAAGAGGGAGGCAAGTGGATTGTCATTGACTCTGGTTTGTGCTCTGCTCTTTGGTGTATCATCGTTGTGGTGCTCTAAGAGCAATGTTGATTTTAAATTATGCACAACTTTGTTTGGAACAATTGCATAGACCCACATCAGAATAGTTGGAGAACTAAGAAGTTCATATATTCACATGGCAACAATCTTTTATGGCCATCGATATTGTGACTTTGAGATGGCATTAATAGGATACAGTAGTTCTGTAAAGTGCATTCTAACTAGATATCAGAATAACGAATTCTATTTCTGTATTTTCTATTGTAAATTTCTGAAACTACTTTGAAATCTATATTACAGTGTTCACAATGAGTGCACAGTGATTAAGTCCCTCGCTGATGTGGGACGATATGTTTTCTTTTTTTGGTTTTTTGGTTTTGTAATAGTCATCTTCACTTTTTCAGGGAAAGTGATAGTTCATGCTCTTGATGAGAATGCTAAAGCTTACTACAATCTGGAGACTCTTTGGACAACAAAGCCGTCTGAGAAAGAACCAATTCAGGTATGGTTGAAGTTTACAAATTTGTTTTTTTTTTTTTTGCAATATGTGCATCATATACTCATACTTTATACCATCCCAATCCATCTCATTACTGGAAAGCTCATTCATCATGTTTTGGGAGATCAGATCACCTAATTAGTTTGCATTGGATATAGTGCTCCCTCAAAAAATTCAAGTTATGAAGTAGTTACGCATGTTACTGTCATCAATTTGTTATTTGATGGTAAGTCCTCAGAAAGCATGCACATATTCAGTTCCACAAACTAATGGCATGCAGTAATAAACTATTATTTTCTCATTACCATTGGTGATGCAAATGTTTATAATGTTGCATTGAGGATGCAATCTATTTTTGGGCCGCCTTTGGAAGAATTATGTAGGATATAGTTTACTTTGTTGCTTTGTTAATTTTCTCATTGTTGATTACAAATGTCCACTGCTTGTTTTCTATAGCCTGCATTTTTGGAGGATAAATCACTAATTCATGTCAACCTCTGGATGAACAATGCTCAAGCTAGATCAAGCACTCACTATGATCCACACCATAACCTTCTCTGCTTAGTTTCTGGCTGTAAACAAGGTCAAATAATTTTCTCTAATCTTTTGAATGTATTGGGCTGCTTCCAACTTCATAGTCATTATATATGTTTATATAAAGAATGACTTGGATTGAAGAAAGAAGTTTGTTCAATTTTGCACAACTTTTGTCTATTAGAGTTCTCTTGGTTTTTTCTAAAACAAACTTGTATGCTTCACAGTGCTTCACAGTGAGCTTCTTGTTGCCAAACAAGTAATGTTTCCAGTTTTTGTGACTTGTATTAGTTTGAGATGATATAGTGGATGTTATACAGTTTGCAAAAAGCTTCATTTTCAGGGTTTGAAACTTTGAACACATTTTATTTGTTAGGAAGCAGATCCTGAGGATTTAAGAGAAGGTCAGAAACAGATGATGGCATTGTTCCATGAGTAAGTCTTTTTCAGTCTGATTGAATCACTTCTGAATTCATTTTTTTACGTTTTATAGCTGCTTGCTTGTCAACTATACTTGGCTATCATTTTTTATTTAATAAATGTTATGACTTATTTCAAACTTTGAGTTTAGATATAGATTTCTTAGCTATAGTTCATTTCAGTTCCTATAATCACGCAGCTATCTTGTGTGCATGCCCATGCATTTAAGTATTTACCTATGAAACTGCATAAAATTCTGCAGATACGGAGTCACTCCATTTTCTCAATTGAAAGGTTTAGGTGGCGTTCGGTAACATTTTCAAGTCATCTTTTTCATTTTATAAAATGAAAATGGCTTGAAAATGCGTCCGTTGGTCTGTTTTAAAAAATGCAGAAAATAATTTTTGAAAATAATTTTTTATTTTACTCGTAAAACAAGAAAACGACAAATAGACATTTTCACCTTTTCATTCTCATATTTTAGAAAACACGGAGATATATTTTCCAAAACAAAGAAAAAAAAGAACGTGCTCTCTTCTTCCATATTCTCACGTCGCTCTCTTCTTCTCAAGTCTCTTTCTCATCTATAGTCGCCATCTTCTCTCGTTTTTGAAAATTGTTTTCGGAATAAGCTACCGAACACATCTTCGGATCTAAAAAATCCAATCTTGTTTTCTCTTTTTTATTTTCAAAATTGGTTTTTGAAAAATTATTTTTAAAAACGTTACCGGACAAGGCCTTATTCATTCAAGGTCCTATTTTCATCAGCTTCTTTCTTGCTGTAGGATATGAGCCCGTCAAATTTGTAGCATATGTTTTACATAGTTCCATTTAAGATTTGATGTATCTCTTTTTCTTGAATTTATGAATTTCAAATTTTGTAACACATATTATTGTAGATTAGAAACATGGCGAGAAAGTTCCGTCTTTTCAAAATGGTGGTGCTCTCTGGTTTACTGATCTCACAACTCCAGATAGCATGCTGATCCTTCCAATTCTGACAGCAATGACATTCTGGATCACAGTCGAGGTAGGTCTTTTCCTTTATTGATTTATCTTGCCAATAATTGTATTGAATACGTGGTTGGCATATGGTGAAGTAAGCATCCATTGATTGTGAGTCAATACCACTTACAGTTTTTGCTGCTACCATTTCTTTTGTCTTATATCTATAATGGTTTCACTGTTTGGGAATCTTCTCAACTTTGACAAGGGAACTAGCTGGATCAGTGTTTACTTTGTAATCAATTATAGCTTGGAAGGAAGATGAAAGATTGAATTTTGGTTGATCACTAGTGCACAATATAGAAGTTATATCCCAAAGAATGCTTCGCTACGAAATACCTTGCAATTTATTCTGGAGTTCTTGAATTTTTATAGTGATTTTATACTTAACTGTAAATGTTTATTCTACTTGTTTTTATTTCTGATTTCGTGTTTCTGATTCTAGAGAATGGAAGGCAAGGGGAGGGATTATGGAAAATACATCAGATCGGGGGAGCATGTATGGTTCACTAATTCATTTCTTCTTTTGACTATATCTTGCCTTAAGAAACTGTCAAAGTAGGTTTACATATAATTACTTATAATGCCCAGGTATAATTGCCATCTAGTTTATGGTGAGAGAAAAATGAAACAACATTTAGCAGTTTGATTTAAATAATAAAATGATATTGACTTATGTTGTGCTATACATTTATAGTTGGCGGCAAAGAATCAGATACAATATACCCAAGAGCAACTGGATGAGGTGTGCATTGAAGCGGCTGACTACTTGCAAACCTTGTGTGACTATTCTGCTGACCATTTTACAAATTAGGATACAAGGTTTATTTTGTAGTAGATGTAGTGATATCAGGATGAATTGTGAACAAATTATACTGCATGTAGTTATTGCAGTAATGATATCTTCTAGACTAGCCTTAAAGTAGGTTAGGGTTTATTATGAAAAACTTTTGAAGCTACCTCAAGCTCTAATTTTGGATAGAAATTAATGTAATTCCTCAATATTTGAATTTCATGTTATTTGTGGATCAGCTTTCTAGTACCAAATACAGCACGAAAGGGATATAACAGCAGTTTGAATTCACAGACTGATGTCAAGAAAAGAAAAAAAACATCAGTTACCGATGAAGAACTGATGTCAGAAAATAGAAATTACATCAGTTTGAAAATAAAAATCGATGTCAGAAAAGAGAAAATACATCAGTTTGGAAACAAAAATCGATGTCAAGAAAGATAAAATACCTCAGTTACTAAATAAAAACCAATGTCAAGAAAGAGAATGTACATCAGTTATTAAACAAAAACCGATGTCTAGCATTACTATGGACATCGATATATAAACAAAAACCGATGTCTAGCATAAATATAGACATCGATATAGACCAAGGAACCGATGTCCAACATAACATTTGACATCGTTCTTCTTCAGGAACTGATGTGTAAAATATTATTAGACATAGTTTCTAAATCAATAACGATGTTAAAATGGATAATTGTGTTGTTAGACGTATATTTTATTAAGCATCTAATGCCAAAATATGAAGGTTTGACAATAGTTAAACACACAAAAATTGCGATCACATTAATGTTTTTACATCGGTTCTAAACCTTAAACCGATGTCTGGTTGCAAACTAGACATCAGTTATGAACCGATGTCTTAGTTTCGGCGATCTTTAACATCACCCACTAAGACATCGGTTTTTTTTTTTTTTAACATCAGTTGTGGACTGATGTCTATGAACTTTATCCTAGTAGTGTGAGTACCAAAGTGGTGATAATGTATATAGTAGTACCAAAGTGGTGATAATTTATATTGTAGTACCAAAGTGGTGACCAAAGTGGTGATAATTTATATTGTAGTACCAAAGTGGTGATAATTTATACAGTAGTACCAAGTGGTGATAATTTATATTGTAGTACAAAAGTAGTGATAATTGATGTGGTGATTGTTATGAAAATGTTATGGATTATTGTTGAGTGATTGAGGTTATTGATGTGGTGTTTGGTGTTATGAGTAGTTGAATGGTATTGATTGTTAGTTTTTTTCTATTATTAACTTACTTGTTCTCTCATGTGATCTCCTGAACTAAATTATATGCAGGGATTACTATGCCTTCTTTTGTTTAATTTTAATGTAATCTCCTGAACTAAACTATATGCAGGGATTACTATGATTTCTTTTGTTTGTTTTAATGTGATCTTCTAAACTAAGTTTCTTTGCAGGGATTACTATGATTTTGTTGATTGTTTGAATGTGATCTCCTGAACTAATTCTATGCAGGGATTACTGATTTTACTTAATGATTGTTGTGATTACAGTGGTGTTGTGGGATTTGGAGTGAGGTGAACTGAGTTGTGATGCCCTAAGGTTGGCAGTTGGTTGTTATTGTCAGACAATGAGTATGATTTAGTGGTTGTGCCGTTGAGGCAAAGGAATGGTAATCTGTTAGATTGTGGGGACGTATCATGTTTATTTGTGTAATTGGAGTTTGTGGGAAAAGAGATCAAATGAATTGAGAGACAGAGCATGTGGGTTTTAGTTGGGTTGAAATTATTGAGCATGATAAAGATTTATTTGAACTTGATGCTTTTGTTGTGATAATTGCTTATTGATTTTGTTAGACTAAGATGGTGAAAGCATGTATTTTGTGAAAGTAAATGTTGTTGCTTTAATTATCTCACGAATTGAGAAATTATAAGCATGCGTGACGTGAGTCACTTTAATTGAGTTTACTCATACGGGCTGAAAAGCTTACCGGGTTCGTTTTTCATTCCCGGTGCACTATTCTATGGTGTAGGGGTTTTTGTGCAGGTTTGATTATCGAGTGATCATTATCAAAGCTGAGGTGTATGTTCGATGGCTTGGACGCGGAAAGGTGCTCTTAGTTTTAAGTCTTCTGCTGGGTAGTGAGTTGTGGTGGGTGTGTTTACTTATTGAATTGTCATTCAATTTGATTTGTAAACTATCTGTAATGTAATATGTGACTCTAAAGAACGAGTCGGTATTGACATTGTGAGTTTAGTTTGTTTGTTACTTATTTTAAATGAAAAATTTTCTATATGTATTTTCTTGTGTTTGTTCTCGCGTTTCGGATTTGAATTTTCTTTATTCAAAATTTGGGGCGTGACAGAACGCAACAAGAAAGGATGAAGCTCTGTTCAATGGAAGAACATGGCAGTAAGTAGTGTTCGACATAGTTATTTCCTTTTAAATAATGATTCAGTCAATAATTATAGTAGTATATGTATGCTGTTGATAGATGGTGCGCGCTGTCTATTTTTTAGGGTATTCCATCACAGCCAAACGACAAACAGTGCGGCTATTTTGTGATGAGATATATGAAGGATATCATTCATGATACAAACTTGTCATTTGCAGATAAGGTAACTGCATGAAACTTCTTAATTTGGATATTTGCTGTTAGTTTTTCAAAATAGTTTTGTTTTAGTTTATCATATGGCATTTCCTTATTGTTATTTTCAAACTATTACAGTGGGCTAGGAGAGCCAACCATGTTTATGGTCAAGTGGAAATTGATGAAGTGCGTAATGAGCTCGCAAGTTATGTGTTGAAGAACATCCTCAAGCTGTAATGTATGCAGTTGCTCATGCCCTAGAAGCTGTGAAGTGAAATAGGCTAGAAATATGTTTTTGTGCTCCAAGGTAACAAGTTAAAGTGTATTTCTTCACTTATTTTGCTAGTGGAGTAGTATAGATGTGCTCCATATTTTGGTGTTGGCATGGAGTAGTATAGTGCTCTTTTTTGGCAATATTGTCTAATACATTTCAGTACAATTATGTGGATTATAACAATATTAGATATATATTGGTAATTATTGTTCATATGGTAATTTTTGATTTCATTTTCTGCTATACGTACACAATGTTCACAACAGTCATACAATAAAAACTGTTGTGTGAGAGTAATACAGATCACGGATGCAATAAATGTTTTAGTTGTGTGAATAACAGTCACACAACAATTATAAAAAAAAAAAAATTTGACTTCTGAATCACAATCACACAACAGTTATAAAAAAAAAAAGACTTCTGAATCACAATCACACAACGGGTTCTTAAGTTGCCCGTCGTCTGAGTGACGTTCACAACAGTTAATGATGTCGATAAGCTATCGACAGCCTGTCGACATGCTATTGACATGGATGCCGAGTTCTTCAGACGACAGTTCTCTAAATCATGTTTCATCAAACGGCAGCGAGATATACAACAGTCAGCTCCGCATCACACAACAGTTTTTAGCCGTCGTCTGATTCAATTTTTGTACTAGTGTCACACATCGGTTTTTAACAAATCAGTGTCTTCTAATTTCTACTCACACAATAGAAGCAACTAAACTTAGTTGTCCTCAACGTTAATCATACAACAGAAGCAATTGAACTCTGTTGTCCAAAAAGTAAATCATACAACAGTTTCAATTGAACTCTGTTGTCCCAAATGTAAATGACAGATATATTCCAAGCACTGAAGTTTGAGGATCAATTAGACAACACAAATAATAAAAGTATGTTGTTTGATAAGCTTAACATACAACAGCTTGAAACCAAGCACTGTTGTCTGAAGGCAGGGCCTCATCAACTGCTGCGCATGGCATCTGCCGAGCCATCACACAACAGTTATAACACATACCCATTGCCTGTGTGTTTCTCAGACAACTGCATTCCACCGTTGTCTGAATTTTCAACAAACAACGGCTCGCTCTACAACGGTGGCACTCCAAATCACACAACAGTTTTAGCCCGTCGTCTGATAAGGTTTTTGGCATAGTGAAAGCACACTAGGTGTGCATGTAGGGGTTGTAAATTACAATCACTTGGAGATAAGTTTGGTTTGTTTGCATGATTTCTCCATCTCCAAACTTCATGCACCTACGGTAATGTACTAGATACCTAACCGGATTGAAATACATGACTTAAGTAGTTAAGTACTACACCCGAGAAGGGTTGCTTGATATCACAAAAGGAGCATGTCCCTTGTCATACCCGAGAGGGATGCAAGGAGAGAAATTAGTTAATTAATTTAGCATTATTCATATTGAAATGCATCAATACTTGCAAGGGAGGTTAGTGAAAGACAATCAAAATCCTAACTTTCATTTATTAATTCCTAGTTTAGTTTAGAGTATTTTAGTTTACATTTGAGTATTTAGTTGTTTCCGGTTCAAAATTATTTTCAAAAGCCAAAATCAAATCACTACTCTATCTTGCACATACTCACCAAGAGTTTAGATTTCCTTGTGAATTTAGGTTTGTGATTGTACATTTACATATTGTAGCTCTCTTTAAGTTCACACCCTTGCTAATAAAAGGAATCCAATCCTCGTGGGTTAAACAACCTTTCTTAAATCTCTATACTACTACTGTACTCCTTATACTTGAGAATGACTATTTGGATAAATAAAAAAATCATGCCACCACAAATGGTTGAGTTAGTAAGAGTCTCAATATGTGGAACTCCCATATCGTGTTCCATCCCGCCAAAGTTGATTGGAGCTTAAATTTCAATGTATTCTTGGTGGCCAAGGGGATGAAGTGTTTTGACATGACCCTCCAACACGAATTACTATTTGGGCCTAGAAAGCTTTTAAAGACAACGTGTGATTTCGATTTAAAAAAAATAAAAATAATAAAACGTTGTCCTTGATAAAAAGAAAGTACAATTAAAAAACAATAGACCACCTGATTACTTGAAACAAGAGAGTATATTTTGCTTTTGCAACTATACATCAATACATGATTTCTTAGCAAGCCAATTTGAAGAAATCACCTTCAACTTTGTCCCTCGAGAAGCTAAATTTGTTGCAGACATTGCCCGTCTAGGGCACTCACTACTACAATAAGTTAATCACACAACACTAATCACACAACAGAACTTAAATCATCTGTTGTCTGTTTGAGTAAGCTTGATTGTACAATGGTATTAGGGATATTCTGTTGTGTGAGTGTCAACAAAGTGATAACTTTTTTATCAGAACTACATTGCACAACGGAGTTTGGTATTTTACGTCGTCTGAGTGTTAAAAAATTTAGCGGTAGATTTCCCTTAACTTTGGAGTCTTGGTTGGCTCTTGAAACATTGAAATTTGGGTTACTAGGTACAACGGATTTCATGATCTCCGTTGGGTGATTGAAAAACTAAGCACCAAAGTTTGAAGCAGCTTGCTTGAATGTCATCCCCTAGATAGGCTTACTGCAAGCTGTTCTAATTGTACAACAGATTTAAAATTTTCTGTTGTGTGAACTTGGAACTTCCCTCCATTATTTCACATTTTGATTTTTGGTGCTGCATTCAGACGACAGTCGATGAGATATCAGTTGTGTGAATAACTTTGAGAATTTTTAGCTAGGTTTAATTTTGTCACATCGTGTCAAACAGAAAGGGAAAAGAAAAAAAAACATAGCCCGCCCTCATCTCTACACTCGACACTCATGAGCTCTCTCTCGACCTTAGACCTACAAACCCATCTCTTTCGAACCCTTTTCCAGCGAATGGCTTCGATTTCATAGGAGCCTCTTCCTTCCCCTTCCTCACCTTCACCCTCTTCTCCCTCTCTGTCACCGTCCTGAACAGCTTGAGCCTCCTCCTGGTTTTGGTTTTTCTCTGCCTCCCGCTCCATATCTCTCTCCCGCGGCTTGCATTCAGCCGTCAAAGTTTCCGTCAGTCCTCTTCAGCTTCGTCATCGGCAACCTGAAGCTCGTCGGTTATCAGTGCCGAACAACCTGTAAGCAACTTCTCTTCGCTTTCTCAGATTTCCTTTTCGTTGCTCCGGTTGTTGCTTCAACCAGATTTGGAGCCTAAAGCGTTAAATCCTTGAAGATCTGAGCGCCTGAACTTGAATTTTCGACGAATTAGGGTTTTCTTCGTGTCATTGTAGGGTCAGACGAGTGTAATTGAGAATCAATCAATTGTTTTACACTAGAATTGGATGGGTCGTGATTGTTAGGGTTTTACTGATTGTTGATTTTTTTCGTTCTCTGCCTATTTGATATAGTTAGGTGGTTTTCGTTTTATGTTCACATTGATTTGGAGCTGATTATATCATCAATTGAGCAGTTTCTGAAATTTATACCATGTTTAGTTGGCCAGGAAACTAAGAATCAGCTTATCATTTATTAATATTCTATTGGAAGCTTCATGTTGTGTGTTTGTTTTCTGGGTGTTTTGGGTCAGAAGTGAATTATCATGATATTGAGTTTCTATTGGTTTCATATTACACATTTGTTTTTCAGCATATAAACACATATTTAGCCCCTTACTTTCTATAGCTCTCTTTGTTTCTTTAACTAAATTGTCGTTCAAGTTACAATTGTGACTGTTCGATCTGCTTCTGTGATCTCTAGGTGGAGGTTGGAAAACAAAAATATATGCGAGATGTAAGCATTCACAACTTTGAAATCTTGTAGTTGTATAGCTAATTGTATAACGTGTAGAAGCTTTCCTGTTACACTTTTGCTTTTTCTTTTCTTATTTGTTGGATGGTCCATAATCTGTAACTCTTTCCAATTGCACTTTTGGACTTTTGGTGTTCCTTTTTCGTTCGATGGTATTTGGTGTTCCTTTTTCATTGGATGGTACGTGGTTTTTGTTGCTTTGTTTTATGGTTATAGCGAGTTACTAATTTATGATGGAACATTAACAGAGGTTAATTTGATTTACTGAACCTTGCTTTTGAAGTATCTAATTAACGGTGATAATCTTGGTAGTGGTATGAAATGTGTAAAAAATGATGTAGAATTTGGTGATGCTGATGGTAATCATCATAAGGGTACTGATCTGGATACTGTAAAAGATAGTGTACAATGTATTCATGTTAACAATATTGATTGTAGGTGTAGGCAGAGATATACATTTGATCAAATTCTATCTGTTTTTCTCAAGGATATTGGTCATAGATATGTTGTTATACCCCATATGTCTGCAGTTTTTAGTAATAGGCAACATGTGGATTTGTTCAGATTTTTCTCTGTTGTGAGACATAAAGATCGGTATGATTTAGTTTCGAAGAAGAGGCTATGGTGTTTTGTGTCCAAATAATTGGACTTGATTGGTGGAGCAACAGTGACTTCTGTAAAGTTGATCTACTTTAACTATTTGAATGAGTTGGAGATATGATTTAGGGAGAGTTTAATCCATAATTGACAGAAACCTGATTGTTGATAGTGTGGACCAGTTTCTATATTATATTTCTTTATGTAATGTTTCATTGAAATTGTATTCAACAGAATACAACGGATGATCAGGACACAGGGTTTTCTAATAAGGAAGTCACGCTGTTGAAATCACAGAAATTCACCCCTGAATTTGGTTTGTTTTTTATTCCTATTTGTTCTTCAATTTTGTTTCTGCTGACCTCCTTATATGGATTCATTAGTTTACGCTGTTCTCCTTATCAAATATTGAAAAAATCTTACTAATAGTTCACTAAATAACCATCTGAAAATTGTTTAGTTGCTTACCCTATGAAAGAGCTGTTGAGAATAATATCATTATTTGTGTTATATTGTTTGTATGTTAATGGCATAGATACGTCCATAATGGATCTGTAGGCTGCAAAGTACTTATATAAACTAGGAAATTTACCCGCGCGTTGCCGCGGGCTAAAGTTGTTACGTTAAGATAAAGAAAGTAAGGGTTTTTCTGGTGTGAAACAAAATTTATATAAAAGGGGCGTTCATTTAGTGATAGAATATATTGTTTTGCCCTACATCTAGGAGATGCATCTTGTATGCATCATATGTACAAACCAAAAAATAGTTAGCCTGATTTTGTTACAAAATACTGCCATGAGGGAGCAAAAAGGATGTTCATGGCTTCATTCGCTGCTAATTGACATTGCTTAAAAGTGTAAAAACCATTATCTTTTCAAAAAATGGTTTATGCGATGCAGTTCAAAGAATGTCATGTAGTCAGCGGAAAGTAGATGACTGGCTTCACTGATCTTCTGTTGGCAGTCTTCAAAAAAAGGAGCTGCAGTTTCTAATCTTGCTTGGCATGTGCGCTCTTGCCTTCTTCTTGTGTACTTGTATTTTAAAGCATTGAAGAGTAGATGGCGTGTTGGTTAGTATGGCTGGTTGTATGTTTAAATATAAACATTTTTAAAGAAAAGGAGGTTATGCTCTTACCTTTTTTATTTTTTGCTGGATTCTAATTTGAAGAGCTCTTTTTGAGTTGACTCTTTAGGTAGTTGCAAAGCTCTTTTTGAAGGTGGTTGATGTTCTGGTGTCACATTTGTAACCATCTTTTCTGGTGATGGTTGGATGTCTGGATAGACAGCTTTGATTTTCAGGTCATCTCGGTCTTTTAATATGATTTCCCAGATTTTGAATTGGCCAATGCTCTTGAAGATTTGTTCTGGAGGGTTGTCTTGGTCTGTGTAACCTTCTTCGATCACTAACTTTTGGCAAGTGACTCCAAAGAGAACATCTGCTGGTTTTCCTATTAATATGGCTGAGGTTGAATCACTTTTATCTTCGAGGTGCACCTCCATTCTGAAGCTGTGGTATTGATGAAATGGAATGTTAGTTTCAATATCAATTATATTGGATACATTGTATGTTTATCATACAAAATCAGGAAATTTGATTCAAATTAATGGTTGAAATTCAAACTCAATAGGGAATCAGAAAAAGCAGTTATTAGAAATTGAAAATAGTCAATTGTTACAATACTAATTTCTGATCACTGGAGATAAAAAATGGGGTTTAGGGTTTAGGAACAGGCGTAAAATTGAAACAATAAAATCACAGAAATAGACACTGAAGTTTCTATTACTGACATGGAATTAGAGAGATTGAAATTCTTCCAAACTATTTTGTATCTTTTGCCATGTATAAAGTATCATTTTATATTTAGATTAGATTTCTTCAATTTAGATTCACATAAATTGGTATAGCTAAATAAGAGTGTATAATATAATAATGGAGGAATTAAAGTTTATTATCTATGCTTACGTTGGTTGTGCAGTCTGGAAGCCATGCTTTGAACAGGAAAGCAAGTTGTTGTTTGGTGTTTGCTTCAGTTGTTTGTAGCACATGGGGCAGGCTTCGTAGTACCATCCATTTCGGGTGATCAACTTGGTAATTTCAGCTCTACAAAAAACTGTAGTTTAGGGACCCTAAACCCTATTACAATCGGTACAAACATAAGTCATATCTCCTAAATCCGAATATGTAGAGGCCAATGCTGTGCATGAATTGTAATAAGTATAGCAAGTTAATCCATGTGTATTATAAATACTACTAAAAGTAAAAAATAAAAAATAATAAAAAATTGTTAATGACATACCACATTTTCTTCTTTGATATGATGCTTGTCCAATGCTATTTCCGTGTGAAGCAGCTATTTCGACTTCTAGATTGTTGGACGTACTTGCACCATAGTTGAAATTTATAGTAGATGTAGGTTTTCTCCGCTTGTTTTTATGACTTTGTTCTGACACATATTTCACACAATCAGAATTATCAACACTTTTATCTGCTCGCAACTGTAGACTTCTTCTGCTTGTCCTCTGTTTAGGCATCACAGCTGTAGATAAAATAAGGAAACAAAAAGTATTCAATTTAAAACACTGAATTTGAAACTTAAGAAACAACAAAACAAAACCAAAAAAAAAAAGAAGGAAAAACATAAAATGAATTATTTCTTGTATATATAAATTAAAGCAGTGATCGGAGGTTCTCTTTTTGACACTCTTTTTTGATTCGTTCAACCAAAACAAAGCATTCACTACTACAAAAAATGCATCACACAACGGTGGAAATCTGTTGTGTGATTTGGGACATGTCTGTCGTCTATCTCGGTGTTGTGTGATGAGCACACTCCAACAACGGTGAATCACCGTTGTGTGTATATGATAGACACAACGCTTCAGTTATAACCGTTGCACCGATTCTGCGCATGCCAACGCCAAAAATTGGATGCGGCGTATTCAATTGTTGCTTCGATGGTGGTCAGACAACAGAAGTAAGTATGGACCGTTGTTGGTTAACTTCTCACACAACAGAAAAATGACACTCAGACAACGAAAGTAATACCATACTGTTATTGGTTAACTTCTCATACAACAGAAAAATATAGGAACCGTTGTGTGATTTTACATTGGACAACTGATACCTATTTATTCTGTTGTGTGAGTATTAATGAGATGACAAAATTTTATAGGTACCGTTGTGTGATTAAAATTGATTTGTTGTGTGATTAACGATATATACGTATTCATACAACGTAATGTAATTGACTGTTGTTTGATTACTTTCGGTTCTGTAACTGAAATATTTGCTAAAAAATAATGCACAATATAAGATTTAGACATTGGAATACTCTAATTCAACCATTTAATGTACCAAAAGAGCTAGCATATGTCAACTACAAAAAAAACTAGCATTTGTCAATCGTCTATACATTCATGTATCCAAAAGGCATTCTAGCTAGCTTGATGGCTGCTGCATTCTAGCTAATTACATTGAAAGATAGCAAAAGCTGATACAATCAAATAGTAGCGATCGAGAGAAACTTTGCCACTAACGTTCTCCCAAACTTGCATAGTGTAGTGCCAAGGCAGCAGCACCTAGTGTGTCTGGTGGAGCATCCAACAGCTTGTCTTCTAGTTCCAACTTCTTTTTCAGAATGATCTCTGAGCTTACTTGACTTGAGCTGCTCCAAGCTTTACACTTCAATCTCAACCTGCAGAAAGAAAGTTAATGCTATTAATTAGCTCATATAGAATAGAGAACTCTAATTTTTGTATAGTATTACTTGCATAGTACTTGGTAACCAAGGCAGTTCTAGCTTTACTGAGACCAAGGAAAACAAGTAGTGCTTAAAATGTAACAACACAATGAATGAAACATTCTATCATAGTTAACATGCTCAATACCAACAAACTTGAGCATGTAGTAAACTCAGTTTGCATGCTTTAATTTATAATGCATTCCACATGATTCCAAAAGATTATAAACTTTTTTTTGACCACAAAATGACCAACCAAGCTGGAAAACATCATATAGTTTTAACCCTCTAACAATTTCATATTTGACAAAAACTGTGAGAGAAAGATAAAAAGTAAGACTAAATATTCAAGGACTTAGCCTGAACATCTCTCTTTCACAGAAAAATAATTTTAGTAAGGCATACATGCAATTATTATTTGATATAGTAATTGACAAACCCAAAAAGTGGTTGAACCACTTATTCAATTGACAACCTGTTTATGCCTCAATATCTTCCTAGCTGACACATAACGTGGGTTTCTTCTCTAGAAGTCATTCTCTGTACATCCAATTAAGAATGTGGCAGGCAACAACTCACATTACAAAGAATTAATTCCCTACCACAGAACTCATATTTTTGACTTCCCAATCCTAATTCCTAATTATGAATACCAATACGAAATGATAAAGATGTATGGGGAGGAGTCAAACCTGATCTGCAGGGGCATGGTCATCAATGAACGGAGCTGCAAGACTTATCAAAGATGCCTCACCGACTCCAACCAGCCTACAATGGCAAAACTCAGTGATAACTCAGTATCTAGTACAGAGTGATACTAATGATGTAATACAAAGCCAACTAAAAGCTAGCAAAACATAGTGTAAAGTTAGTCACACTCACATACTACCACACCCGGCTGTGGCAAATTTCCAAATAGATAACCCAAGTCCAATCAGCCTAAAAGGATTATGGTTGCAGTGCACATGAACTTAAAAATCAAATCGGCTAAATCGCATCTCGAATAAATTCACAGCTCATCCAGTTACACAAGAATCGATTCATAATTTTTTTTATTTATAAAAACAACATACCAACAGCCATTATAAATAAAAAGATTTGAAACAGCAGCTATAATATAAAGTATAGTGATTAGTCTGTACAGAAAGTACAATCAGTAAGCACGGCATCCACATAAATGATGAAAGTTATATCTTCAATAATGTAAAAAGTGGGCAGTCATCATGCATATAAACTATTTTCTGATGTACTCTTCAAAAAATTGAGAACTAATGGAATAAAATATCTCAAAATCCACAATCAACTAGATATAAACAAAGTGAAATTTACCATACCGCCTCTTTGGAAATTACTGCTAGTTCGCCTGGCTTAACCCCCTACTTGGCAAACTCCAGAGCTGCATATCCCTATGGTATTTGGAAATCAAACAATAAATCATTCCACAGTGATCAAGGCTTTCACAACACTAACTATCCAAAGTGAAAACAATTTTCTGGTACGTGCTCGTATCATCAACTCTCACAATTAACCTAATTTCTGAACTAGAACAACCATAGCAGCACACATTGACCTTAAGAACGATAAGTGCTAAAAATTTCATTGCTGAAATACATAAATCTATGTATAGTTATCTAGGAAGATAACTATACTTATTGAACTTGTCTAAACTTTATTGCTCGCAACATGGAGGAGTGCGATGAGTACCACATGCTGCTTACACATAAATATTTTTTGAAATAGACAATTTGGACCTAAGAAAGTATTGACAGAAAACTGGAACTTTCAGCAACAGAAAATAAAACCAGACCTTTTGACACAAATAACTAAATAAGAAGAGAGTATATATACTGTGCGATATAAGTGACAATGTTACTTGTTGTTCTTGCATGAAGTCAACAAACAAAAAAATTAATTTGAGAGAGAAAGATGATGAAGTGAAGGATATAAATACAAACGTATATATCATATGAAGACATACCACCGCGCAGCACGCAACCAATATCAAACCAGCTGCATAATGTGATGGCAGATTCAAAAGCTTGCTCACAAAATACCCTGATAAAAGCATCACCTGAAACAAGTTGAAGATGATAATAAGTTGAAGATGACAGGAGCCATTTGAGCCAAAAATTTAGATATAAACTATTAAACTAATAAACTGAATAATCATTCTAATTATATACAATAAGTTATCCAATTAAAAAAAAATAAAAAATGAATCACACTTGCAATTATGATACTCATTTAAGCTAGACAATGCAAATTAGGTAGCGCCATGACAACAACAGCTCACATATCTGATTTGAAACAAGGCATACGTGCTCAATTCAAAAGAATAATTCTTAACATTTACAGTCATTGCAATCTTTGATACCCATCGAATAATTGTTTATCAAACTTTGATATATCAAAAGCTTCGAGTAAATGTTAAGATTGGAATCTTTGCAATCTTAACACGTGTTAACATTTACAATACCCACCTACAAATCTTAAAACTTTGATAAACAATTATTGGATTTCTACACTAAAAAGCACCATATAATCACTTAACCTTGACAGAGAGTTAAAGCTTACATCGATGGTTTGCTATTTGAGATGGGCGGCAAGGAGCTATTCCTGGGTCTGAGCAGTCATGGCCATATATGCACAATTGTAGAGTTAAAAAGGGAGAGCTAGTGAGAGATTGCGTCGTCTTGCTGAAAACCCCAAAATCCCAAAAGTCTACTTTGCAGGGCCTAGATCAAAATGGAATGAACATAAATCAAAGCTCAACAACAACAATATCACATCGAAAACATCATATCAAAACACAAAAACCACAAATCAAATAGAATCGATTCTGGTAATAGATCCACTGCCAAATTGAAATAAGGATTGATAATCGCATAGGGTTGGATTAAAGCCATGATAAAGTGGAATCTAAAGAACAAGTTGTGAGATAGATTTTCCTGAAGCTACCATTTATGCATTTCAGGTGAAAAATTAAGAGCCCTAATTTGAAAATTTGGGAAATTCAAAAAATCGAAACCCTAGGTTTTGGGAGCAGTGGAAATTGGAATGGTTTTAGGTGGGGGCTAGGTGTTGTGTTCTTTCGCCGCTCTCTCTCACTTACCCACATCGACAAGGATCTGCATCTCCGGTAACAGCTTGCGGGGATTTGACACGGCAGCGAGGAATGGGGTGCGTGCAAATGCCCGCAGGTTAGCAAGGAAGTTGGGGTAGGCGGACCTACGAGTGGAGGAGGCGGTGAGAGAAGACTTGGCTAGCAACGACATCTTCCTGGAGAGGAAGGTGGCGAAGGTGTGAGGGAAAGGATAGAGTGAAAGAGATAAGGGAGTATTAAGAGAGAAGGCAAGAGAGAGAGAGTCGGGGAAGATAGAGAAGTTTATTGAAACGTGGTCGTGGGTAAGCTAGTTACTTTTTTTTTTTTTTTTTAAGTCTGTCAGACAACGTATAGTTAAGAATCTGTTGTGTGAATGTATACAGGTAAAAATTTGGACAAACAAGGGGAGGGAAAATTGCCGCCTATGCCTACATATGTTTGATTTGAGTGAAACTTTGCCGCACTCTGCAACCAAGTTCCATGATCAGACAACAGATCTTTAACAATCTGTTGTACAAATTTGTGCATCTTGCACAAGGTACACCTAGTAGGATTTTTCGAACTTCATACAACATTCAATCACACAACGGATAAGAAAAAACTATTGTGTGTAGAGTTCAAATTCCATATTGGTGAGAGGGAATTATGAGCTCAGAATGGAGGGAAATCAACTTCCCATTTACACAACAGAAACGTCTTAACTCAGTTGTGTGATATCTTCCTAATTTTTTTCTCTTCAATTTGCTTACATTCACACAACAGAAACAGAATTGTACCGTTGTCTGATAGAGTTTGTGTTAACACACAACAGCGGATTTCTGTTCCGTTGTGTGATGAGTGTTGTGTGTTTCTATTTTTGTAGTAGTGATTACAATCGGTACAAACATAAGTCATATCTCCTAAATCCGAATATGTAGAGGCCAGTGCTGTGCATGAATTGTAATAAGTATAGCAAGTTAATCCATGTGTATTATAAATACTACTAAAAGTAAAAAATAAAAAAATAAAAAATTGTTAATGACATACCACCTTTTCTTCTTTGATATGATGCTTGTCCAACACTATTTCCGTGTGAAGCAGCTATTTCGACTTCCAGATTGCTGGACGTACTTGCACCACAGTTGAAATTTATAGCAGATGTAGGTTTTCTCCGCTTGTTTTTATGACTTTGTTCTGACACATATTGCACACAATCAGAATTACTAACACTTTTATCTGCTCGCAACTGTAGACTTCTCCTGCTTGTCCCTTGTTTAGGCATCACAGCTGTAGATAAAATAAGGAAACAAAAAGTATTCAATTTAAAACACTGAATTTGAAACTTAAGAAACAACAAAACAAAACCAAAAAAAAAAAAGAAAAGGAAAAACGTAAAATGAATTATTTCTTGTATATATAAATCAAAGTAGTGAACTAATTTAACTGCAATAGAGCAGCAATTCTAAAAATAAAATTCATTTTGAATACTGCAGTTTCCATTATAATATAGTAAATTCCAGTTTGCAAACTAATGAAAATTGAGCCAAAATCTTTTAATTCACATTAACAGTTTTTAATAACCTGTTCTTGCCATGATTTGATCATGTATCCTGAATAAGAAACGTAGACAGTACAAAGCAACAAACGGAACAGCAGCAAGACAATGAAGCCCACACTTTTTTGCATGAAATCTGTAAAGTCCACATATATCATTAATAGTCATGCATATATCAGAGGAAAAACAAAACAAACATAAGCAAACTAAAGCAGGAAAAAGCCAATGACAGATTGCACATGAGAGAGTATTAATAAACAGACCAGATCATGCAAACTTGATCTCAAGTTGTTTGATCATCTATGAAATAAACAGAAAGCTGTGCAGATATATCAACAATAAAAAAGTAAAATGCATACAAACACAGAACCCTCGGGAGCAACATAAATGCAGAAATTGGACATATTGTTTTGGTCATGGAATTCATATTGCATGACTTTGGACGTATTATTCTGGTCATGGAATTATGGAATTCATAGGCACACTATGCTTAATTTAAATTAGATGAACAAATATATTTGATTTCCTTTCTTTTGAGCATGCATATGTACCTAGTTCCCTTTTATCTTTCTATCCTTTCTTTTTTGAACAGTATGGAGTCGAAGCTTCAAAGGACATATTGCAATAACTGCTACAGCATGCTAACTTTAGGGCAAATATATCAACTTAGAGTGAATATATCAACTTTAGAGTGAATATATTTCATCGACTTAAATATATCAAACAGAACTACATCCTCTGGCTCTACAATTTTGATCAAGTTTCAAAAAGCAATTTCTAATAAAAAGAAGACAGCCCTAACTAATTTATTGGAAACTCAAGACACAAATACAGGAGATAAATTGAAAGTCATAAAAGGGAGAATTTTTCAAAACCGAGCCATCAAAAACATTTCCTATAGCCATCTACCTTCATGGACTTCATCTCAGATGCCCTTAAATCTCAGCCACCCACTACTCCAAAACCCACAGAGCTTTCAACTCAAACAGAGAAAAAGAAAAAATAAATTCTGAAATCCAATTTCCGCATATACCCAGCATGCATGGCAAACCAGACCTTCAATCATGAACTGAAATTTCAGGAAAAAAGTCATTACCTCAACTCGGTGCATCAAATTCTTCTTCGTCTTCCCGTTCCCTGTTCTTCCTCTCTCTCGGATCATCCTTCACTCTTTCTTTCTGAAGGCGGAGAAGAGAGCGGAAAGAGAAAAATGTTGCTGCGGCTGATCGACAGGTCCTTAAATAAGAGGAAAGAGGGGTAGAAGGGGCTTTTCCTATACCGGCTCAGCTCGAGCCGGCACTGTTCCTAAGCTACAGTAAACGAACACTCAATTAGTATATATAGAATTAGGATCTTACTTTCATTTCAATTTATATGCATTATCCAGACTACTGCATAACGTAGGGTTGTTGGTTAGTTAAGCTTTCCTTTTCAGAGATTTCTGTATCATCATTTTTTTTTCTTTTTCATTGCAGATTTCACAAGCCTTATATTTTCGAAACATTGTAAATGTTCCTCTCTTCAAGGGATGCTCAACTGAATTCATCACTCAGATTGTATGTCCTTTTTTTTTTCCTTCCATTTATATAATTAATGTTCAAATGAAAAAGGATGGCTGACTGCTACTTTGTACAAAGTTGAATTTGTTTGTAGGCTAGCTGGTAGTTCATCATAGACAATAAAAATAAAATAAAATTGGTAATTAATTGCACTTATGGAAACATTGTAAATAGTGTTTACTATCTTGCATGTAAATGACTGTGACCTGGAACCTTATTTCAAAGTCAACAACAAACGTATAAGTGTGTACTGTAATGTCCTTGTTTGTGTGTAATGCCAATTAGTCCACCTTAAAGAAGCACCTGGTGGTGTAATTGTGTCAGACATTCAGGAGTTTTCATGTGTAACGCCACATATATTGTCAAATAAAATCTTCCTTGGTTCATGGATATCTCTGCATAATGTGTACTAATGAATTTGGTATTCTTATTCTTTTCATTTTGCAGGTTATTAAGCTACACGAGGAATTTTTTCTCCCAGGATAAGTGATAATGGAACCTGGAAATGTGGTAGATCAAATTTATTTTGTCTGTCATGGTGTACTAGTACGTTTCAGTTTCTTGACTCACCAGCGGATCTAATTTAGTTAGTTCAGTAAACTTATGTCAGTTTGCTTTTGAATTGATCTTTGGGTTTGCTTACATTGCCTTCATGTTGGTTCGTTAAGTCGACCAATTCCACAGTGGTAGACTGGCTACGATCAGTGGTAGGCTAGCTCAGCTTGGTCTCTAGCTAGTTTATGCTTTCATGGCATGGAGCTTGTCTACTGGTGTAGGGGCTGGTCTATTATTGATGTATGGATACGTGAGTGTACTATAAACATTTCCCTGATTGTTTTAGCCCCAAAAGTTTAATTTCTTTTCAAGGGTTTACCAACTAAATTTTTAATTATTGATTTATTTATTATTTTAAAAACCTAGCTTTTGGAAACCATCCCCGCTGCATCAGCCTTCTTGGGTTTTCCTTCCTCCTTTTAGTTGCTTAAATATTTATGCTCATATTATTGAGTTCAACTACTTGCTGCTGACACAAAAAAAGACACTTTTTCAGTTTATGTGTAAATATAATGTTAGCATGCCATATACATTCTAGTTACATGTCTATATTGCTTCGCCCTGGTGATATGAACTTTTAAGAGCATACAATAACATCTGATGTTGCCAGTAGATCACCCCTTTGCGTTTGAAAGTCTCTTTCCTTCTTGCAGTTTCTAATATATTTGGATCTTGCATTTTATTTCTCCTAAGAGCCAACATGGAATGTGGTTTGTGATGTTTTCAACAAATGGATGCCTATTTGTAAATCTATGAAATGATTGAAGGAATAATCTTTCTCAATTTTTAGAGGATCATATCCTTGTCACTTCAAACTATTTCAATAGTAGATCAAAGACTAGAGATACTACCATAGCATGGTCACAGCAATAACAAGGATAGTATGGTAATACTATCTCATTCTCTTTTTCTATTTTTATTTGATATTTTGATCACATTGCACAATCATCTGACCTACATGACCCCTCTGATATGATCAAAGTTATTCTTGTACAGGAGGAGGTGGGTTTAGGGGAAGATGGATCAGAAGAAACAATTTTTCTTTTGCAACTGAACAACTCATTTGGACAAGTCTCCATCCTTTGCAACATTCCCCAACCTTATACAGTTAGGGTGTGTGAACTGTGCAGGTTTCTGCGACTGGATAAACAATCATTTACAAGTATCCTTGACATATACTTTTATGATGGGCGGAGAATCTTGAACAACCTTGTAGAGGTTAGTTCTCTATATCTAATTCACACACACACACACACACACACACACACACATATTCTGTTTTCTGAGTAAAGTTGAGTATATTTGTAGTAGGTGTCAATCACATGGCTGAAATTTTTACAGGGTAAAGGACCTCATTTCAAGCAACTAGAATCAGACATTACTTTCCATATTGGAAAGCAAGAAGCTGAACTTGCTTTGAAGGTGAATAGTGCTGCTTATCATGGAGATCTACATTAGCTAAATTGTTTGATCCGAGCTGGAGTTGATCCCAATAAGACAGATTATGATGGAAGGTCACCCTTGGTATGAAATGTTTCATGGATTTCTGATGATACACCACTACTACACAAAAGGCTTCACACGACGCCTTTCAGACGACGTAACACTGTTTTCCGTGGTGTGAATAATTTCTCATTATTGAGACGACGGTTGTAAAATTTCAGTCTTCTAATATGAATTCAACCAACGGGTGTTTTTCATGCTTGAATTATGTATTGCTTCAGAAGACGTTTATAAATGGAAGCGTGGTGTGAGGTTAAATTATTATAGAGGCGGCAAGTTTCTCACAATTTGGTATTCCTCAGCATGTAGTGGTGATACGACGGTTTGTTTAAAACCATGGTATGAATTCATAGATTTGCAAGTGCAAAACATGTCCACCAACATTCCCTCCAACATTTCCCTCCATTCACCCCTCCAAATCCATTTCCCTCTTACCGGACAGCAAGAGGCGGCAAAACTGAAAATTTTAAAGTGGCATTCAGACAACATATATGTGGAAAAACATGGTCTGATGCCTTGTACATATATGTGAATCAACATTAATGGCCGTGTCCTAGCTAGCTAGACAACTACACTAGCATATATCCATTCAGACCAAATTATTAGAACACTAGTGAAAAAGTCTTTCCAAAACTAATGCCTTAGCTTAGACCAGCCCACGCCTATACCCCCCGACACGGCATTCACTCCACAAAACCCCACAAATCGACTCACCCCGACTCTCTCTCCAACTCACTCCGACTCTCTCGCTGTCTGACTCACTCCACAGCCACCCCGACTCTCTAGTACCCAACTCTCGTGGTAGCATTCACTCTCTTTCCAAAACTCCACTGCTACTCTGACAATCTCTTTCCTAATCCCCGACTCTGAAGCCCTTGACCACGAATCCACCGCCTCCGAGATCTCTCTGGTACCCCTCCGATTCTCCCCTAGTCGAGCGAGCTGGGCGCTGGGAATAAAGTCGGCGGCCTAGGCGGGGCTGGGCGGCTCTGGACGGTCGGAGCCTAGGCGCTTTCTCCCTTTCTAGGTTCGAAATCAAGAAGGAACGCCGCTCCTCGATCAGTCGATTCTCAGACTCTCAGTCTCTCACCGAGTCTCCGGCTAGCTCTCTAGCTCTCTAGCTCGCCGGTAAATCGAATTTCTCTGGGTTTTTGTCTTTCAATAGAATTTCTGGGTTTCAATCTCACAATTTTTGAATTTCTGGGTTCGATTTTCAGGGCTTTCTGGGTTCGATTTTAGGTTCGATTTCTGGGTTCAAGGCTTAAAGGTATGTGATTCTTTAACCACGAAGCTTGGTGATTCACTGATTCTTCAAGCTCGATTTCTGGGAATTCTGGGTTCGATTTCTGGGTTCAAGGCTTGAAGCTCGGTTCAACCTCCAAATTTGGTGATTCTTCATGCTTGATTTCTGGGTTCAAATTTCAAACTAGGTGATTGACTGATTGTTGAAGCTCGATTTCTGGGTTTTGGATTCTGCAAGCTCGGTGATTTCTGGGTTTTGTGGTGAGTCATTGTCTCAACTCTCAAAGTATCAAACTGTGATTCTGTGAATGTTATAAACTGTGAATGTTATCAAACTGTGAGTCTGTGAATGTTTAGTTGCTGGATATTGTATTGAACTGTGATGAACTGATGACCGTGTTGTTGATGAGTAGTCAGAGCAGATGACTCATGGTTTCCGTTGTCTTGTAACTCTTGTTGTCTTGTTGAGTTGTTGAGTTGTAATTCTTGCTGTGTTTTCTGGTTATAGAAGAGAATCCACCAATAAACATCGATCTCATATGCAATTGCCTTTATGGAACTTCAATTGATGATTCCGTTCAACAATTCTCACTTTGAGTCTTGTGCTCGTGCTGCGTTGAACAATTCAGTGCAGTAGATGCACACACTAGATGATCCATTCAGTGCAGTAGATGCACACACTGCAGCAATTCTGTTTCATGTAAGAAAGATGTAGTCAGCGATATTTTGAGGCATAGTCTTATTGTAAAACAGGTCACATAATATGAATGGCTTATGCAGGATTGTGTCATGGATGCTCTAGCAAAGAAGACTGTGATTCTTGTGACTCATCAAGTAGAATTTCTGTCAGAAGTTGACAAAATTCTGGTATGCTTTGGCTTTTGTTAGAGATTAATGAAGACTTGACTTGTATTATTTATGAAATCACATGAATATTTTGTTAGAAAAATAAAAGACAAATTAACGTTTTCCATGTATAATTTCATTTCCAGGTAATGGAGAGCGGACAAGTTACTCAATCCGGAATCATCGATTTGTATGGAACAAAAATCTTTTGGATGAACTTATCGAGTTCAAGGTAAGATTTTCCTACTGTAAGGTACGATTAGTTCAAGGTCCAAATTATGTCGTTTCAGTTCCTTTAGTGTACGAGACACTTTACAGGTATGCTCTTTTCTTTTTTTTTCTCCCTCTTCCCTTTGGTGCTACTGCATCTGTGCTTTTTATTGATGAAAAGGATTTCTATTGCATTTAGTTAATTCCTTTGGAATATTAAGTAACAGTATCTAGCTTATCTAGATTCTGAATGACATACCTAACTTTTCATTTATTTTTTTGTATTATTGATCTGTTTCTCACTTGTATGACTGGTTTTCAATTCTGAAACTTTATACTGTAATAGTAGCAATAAGTGATGAACCCTGCTTGGGTTTGTTTATCAAGATCTTTAAGTGTTGCACTATTATCCACCCCGAGCTCTTCTCTCTCTCTCCTTTTTTTTTTAGTTTAAATTATTTATTTTCTCTTGCAGGGGGATCCAGAAACAGATTTCTACAAGTTCTAAAGCTCGTAAGCTTATTGCACTTTCATTCCTAAGGATCAGTTTGGCATACATGGAGTTTAAGAGAATTTATGAGGTTGAATTACTATGCATTTTTGTGTTGTTTAAATCGAGCTATTTTCTATTCTCACGGGTGATCTTAAGCACATAAAACTAAAACCATAAAAATATTTGGATATGTGCTCGTGCTGGGTTGAACAATTCTCACTTTGAGTCTTGTGCTTTTTTATGATATTCACTCGGTTAATGCTTGCGTACTTTGTATCCTCTTGCCAAACTATTTTGTCTATTTCACAAGAAACAGCTGGTTTCCCACCCAAACTTATTGCATTGGATGATTTCAATGTGGTTCACAGGGGACATATTTGACAAGGAACCAGAAGCAGCCTTGATATTGTGCTTCACTAGTTGATTGGATGGGGGCAAGGATTGTTGCTGCAATATTATGGCCTTTGCATGTGTTGGGAACAAAACTAGTCTATAGTAAAATTCACTCTGCTATTGGAATATCAAAGGTTATTTCTCTTACTTTTTGGACTGACAAGTAGGGTTATTTCAGTTCTTTGTGTCATCTTCTTTTTATAGGATTTGACTCCTATAATGTGTTTGAGAAAATCTAAAAATGGAATAAGTTCCTACAATGAATACTATTTTTGTCAAGCTAAAATCTTGTATGTCTTTTGCAAATGCTTTAAGCGATACTGTTTCTTTTGTGTAATTGCATTTACTTAATTCGGACAGATTGCCCACCTCAAATTTATATTCCAGTTTCCGCACCACAGAGTTAAAGATCACAAGTTTTATTGAAGCCCAGATCTCCAAATGAAGAACCCTGGTTCTGCATTTGATATTATTTATGAACACTACAGAGTCATGTTCTGTGGCATTGGTGTTCTGAAGTTTGCTGCTTTGTTAGGTAAAATCCATCTTCAATACTTATAATTCAGTGTTGCTTTTTATCTTAGAATTGAAGAAAGTACTATTATTTGGGAAATAACAGCTAGCTGGTATGTAATATAATAAGAAGAGTTAAAGTACTAAACTTTTATTTACTAAATCAAGTTGGGTTGTGTGATTCGATGTGTTTGTGTGTGTCTGCAAAATCTGTGTAGGGTAGTTGCATTTGTTAAAATGTATGTGCATTGTGACAGTAAATCATTTATTTAATTAAAGCAGAAATTTTCACTATATACCTTGAGAGGCTTAAGCAAGTCCCAAAATTTGTAAGTTGTATTAGACATGAAGTTTTTTAGGATTTAGTTTGGCTTTCAGTAAGTTGGTGCTCTGTTTTGGCTTTGCTTATGTGTTTGGATTGCTGGTGCAGTACACATAATGGATTGAGAGGTATGTTTGATTTATACTTTTGATTTTCTTTCTGGTGATGATGAAGGTTATACATGTTGGTTTTGTGGTCGTAGTGTAGGACTAGACCTCACATTAATAGTTTTCTTACTTTATTCTCTAGGCAAGCCCAAACTAAACCATTTGATTTGTGCAGAACAAGAACTTTGAATTGATAAAAAAAAAAAAAAATATCTATATCAGTATGTGTATTGTGTAGATATGCATTTTAATTGGCTTTTAGTCTTTATGGATTTGCTTCTGCAATGTCTATCATTTCTTCTGTTTTGCACTTGTGAAAGAACGAAACACTCACTTCTCAATGCATGTTGCAGTTACTATTCTATGTATGGACATTTCAAGAAGCTGGATGAAGAGATTAAAAGGGGAGCTGCATCTTTGGAAGTAGAAGCCCAACTATCTCAGGTTTGCAACTGTCGATCACTTCATAGTGGGACAGTTCGTGATAACATACTCTACTTGATTGATGTAATGACTACTTCTACTTGTACATTTTTAATTGTCATTTTATAAATGAAATTACTTATAACGATAATCTGATTGAAATGTTTCTCTTACAGGTTTGAAGGCTGCTTATAAACTGGACAATCATGTGGAAGATGGAGCAGTGACGAAAGCTTTTGAAGTGATAGAGAGAAATTTGTTTAGGTAGAAGTTGTACTGAGGCTAGAAGTTGGTCTTTTTTGGGTTGGCCTTAATTGCAGTTCGCTTTATTTTGTGATCCCTTATTTTGTGGATACATCGGATCCATTTAGAATGCTATGGGATTATAACAGCTTTCTATTATGATTAAATTACCATTCTTTTGGTCATTTTTGCTTCCAGAATCTGAATTTTGCCATTACAACAATAGTAGGAAAATATGTCATCTGATGAGGTTTTTAGGGTACAATCAAACAAAATTTCTACAATTCAGACGACGGTTTGTATTGATATCATGGTCTCAAATGTCATGGTACAACAGTTTGAGTTATATGTGTCGTGTGAAAGCACACATGCACTGAATTTTTAAGTCATCACACCACATTTTCCTAAAAAGCGTGGTCTGAGTAGAAGTCACACCACGCTGGAATCCTAAAACCGTGGTATGAGTGGAAGTCACACCACGCTGGAATCCTAAAACAGTGGTATGAGTAGAAGTCACACCACGACATATTTCTGTCGACAGCATGTCGGCAGATCTGCCGGTCCATCAGACGATGAAGTCAGCTGCAAACCGTCGACCCAATGATCGGTATACGACGGTTGAAAACCGTCGTCTGACAGCGTTTCATCAGACGACTCCTCGATAGACCACGGAAATGCAAAACGTGAGACGACAGTTTTAAACCGTCGTGTGAAGCCTTTTGTGTAGTAGTGCACATACACACACACACACAGATTTAGTGTGTGTGTGTGTGTGTAAAGCAATTGGAGCCAGGTCCTTCCAGGTTTTATTGAAGCCAAAGGCTGCTGAAGGCTAAGAGTCATATTCCATCGAGAATATGAATGTTTTTTTATTCATGTATGACTAGCTAGGAATGCTCTTGTTTGGTACATTATCTAGTTACTTGAATATATAGATGTTTGAATAACGGTAGTTGAATTATATGGATTAGAGTATTGTTTATATGGTAATGTATCGAGCATTATATCTGGACAAACGTTTATATGGATATTCTTCTTGTTTCCAAGGCTAAGTCATACAACACAATACAAAACAATGTGTTGTATGACTGTAAAAGAGTTCAAAATTGAGGCTTTTCCTACAACAGTCATTGGTTGTTATCCAATTTGATTACAATATTCACACCACACTACACCAATTTCGGAATCAGACAACACATATCAGACGACAGCAAACATTTTAACTGTCGTCTGAATTAATCAGACGACAGCAAGAAATATTCTGTCGTCTAAGTTTTTGAATCCAACAACAGTTTTTTCTTGGCTCTTGTGCAATAGCATTTCAGACAATGGTTAATTTTTTTGATGTTGTCTGAATGAGTTAATTCAGACAACAGTTATTATGTGATGTTGTCTAAGATTGATTAACACAATGGTGGATAAAAGATGTTGTCTGATTGTTTTTAATCACACAACAGTTTTTAGTTGTCTGTTGTGCCACTCTGCTTCAGACAATGTACTTAAATTGATGTTGTCTGAGTTTTAGGGTTTGCTTGCCCGCCTTTGTTATACTTAGCCAAATTTTTAATTTTTCACTCTTTCCCCCCCATTCGACAAAATTTGACTTTGATGTCGACTACTATTTAAAGGAACTTATAACCCTAGGAACTTCTCCCTCTCTCACTCTTCCTCAGGCCCGAGCCTCACTCCATGTACCGCTTCCGCTGCTGCAACTCCAACGCCAGCCTCCGGCCATTGGCGTTCGTCACCACCACCACCACCACCAAACCGTACCGCGGGGGTTGAAGAACAAACCCCAACCCACTGTAGCCGAACAAAACCCAGTCACTGTTGCCGAACAACGGTGCTCTCACCCTTCTCTCTTTCGAGCTCGCCTTCTCTCCTCACCCACCAGATCACTCACTCGGTATGGTTCTCGATTCCAATTGCTCATTTGATAAAATTTGAAAGGGTCTTTGATTTTGTCACTGAATTTTGGGTTCTAGTTAGTGGGCATTGATTGTAAATTTGCAATCTGCTATTTCATTTTTTCTTTTTTCCTATCTCTCTTATATTATCACCTCAATTTGGTGCTTGCCTACCTAAATTTACTTTTAATGTGCCGACAGAGGAGAAAAAGCTAGTTCTTGTTTCAGATGCTTTGGTCTCCTATTCTTCTCTATACCCATTATTGATTCTTGAATTCTCGACCTGTTGCTGTTCTGGGTTCTTGATTGGATTCGGTTCCAAATTGAAATCGCTTTCTGGGTATTAAAGATTTATGCTTTATAGTTTGTTAACCTCCAAATTTGGGCTAATCTTATGATTGCTTGTGTGCTCTTTGTTGGGTGTCATTTCTGTATGATTGTTCTTGTTCTGGGTTTATGTCTATCGTTATCTTGTGTTGTTTTTGGGTTCAGATTTCATTTTTTGATTTGTTTTCTATTGCTTAGTATAGTTGGATTACCAAGTTTTGATTGTTTCTGATATGGGTTGATCGCCAAGGATTTTATCATGATTTGCTTAGATTTCTTGCGTTTACACTAACATATACGATTGATATAGAACAATAATACATATGTATGCTTCTTAATTATTACTGTTCTATTTCCCCTAATTTTGGTATTGTTGCAAACCCAGACCACTTCATGATAATCAGAAACAGGATTTGAAATTAAAATTGAAGAGCAAGATACTTTGAAATTGAACAAGCAGGAGATGAAGTTTCGAAGAAATAAACTAGAAAAGGCTGAGAAATGGACAGAATAATAAGAGGGTACCACCAAGTGTGCAATCTCGATGACTGTGGAAAGATTGTTGTTAGGGCTTCAATTTCTGCAGCTACGGACTCGGTTTTTCGAATCCTCCGGGAAAAATAGCCTGCCCATAAGTGCACATAGCAAGAGTTCTGTTTCCAAGGTAGTGCATTCTTAGTTTGGAATTTGTATTTTTGATTTGGTTGTCGGACCCTTAATTGTGTTTTCATTTCTGTGTCAAGTGCTTTCTATAATGCCATGAATTCCCTTTACCATTTTGATTGTGCCCGCCACTTGTTTGACAAGTTGTGAATGCTGGGAATGTTGGTTTCTGGGTGATATTGGAATTGGGTTTTGTGTGTATTGTGATAGCTTGAGTTGGGGTTCTCTTATGCTTTGATTATTTGAAAAAGGTGAATGATTTCGTTTTGATTATACAATTGTAGATATTTATCATCAATTGTAGATCTTTGAGGCATTGCTTCATGTTTGCAAAGGTAAGCCCCTGCATTGTTTGATATCGAATTGAGTTGAGTTTAAGAACATGGCCTCCACAATTTTCAGAAGCCTTTACAGACCCACCCTTTTGTGTTCCATCCTACCAGTCTGTTGCAAAGACAATCAGTCTGTTGTCACACCTTTCAAGATTGAATTCTATAGCAATTTTGTTCCTTTACAATCCATTATTTCCTCATATGGTTGTTAGAGTTCTGCTCCATGGATAAGCATTTTTTGTTAATTTATTTATGTTCATTATTATGGCGGAGAAGCTTAAGTCAAGTCATCCCTGCTCTATTCATGTTTTTGTTCACAATAGACATTTATCATAACGGCATTGCTTGGAGTAATTCAAAGTGTATATGTATATCCCTATATAGCAGCTATGAGTAGCACTAATATGCTAGTTTAGAAAGATTAAAGTTGTTCTTCTTTTTAATATATGCTAATTATGCTTCACTTTTGGTTGAAATGACAAATACTTTAGGTTTATTAACTAATATCTATCATGGAATACCCATCTTCTCTGTCTTAATCTTAATAAAATAAAGGCAATGTTTAAAGTGGAAATATATGGGTATGGTGTTTGCAAATGAAAACCACTCCTTGTTCCCCAAAATTCCTTTGTCTCCTCCAATGTTGTGCTTTCAAGATTTTAAAAAGGAGGGGGATACATGAGCATTCTTGTTTCTAGCACTAAGTAGCTAACCGTATATACCTGTTGGCTGTCTTTTGATCTTAACTCAACTATTTATTACCCTAATTTATGCCGTCTGTCCCCGACTCCCCTCAACAACACCATCAAAGTTCTCAAAATAGAGCATTTCGTGCTCACCTTGCCTCCTCGAAAACCCACCTGCCTAGCCAGGGATCCCTCCTGTCTTCTCTAAATGATCTATCTGGTTTTTAATTAAGGACCACTAGTTAGTCAATCTCTTACTTACATGCAATAGCCTTAATGGTCCTCAACATTGCCCTAGCTGAGATTCTCTATGTTTCTTTATAGATGCACATATGCTTCTTTTATATTATGCATGGATAAATAGAAATTTTTTGTTCTCTTGTTATGTTGTCTGTCAATTAACTTGGATCATTTATCACAGAGAATGCATAAAGTCAATCTGAACCATTTAGCAGATGCTATATTGTTTAACAAACAAAACATATAAAAGATGTTTGAAAACACGAAATTATTTGTATATCGATACATCACGTAGTGATGTCCAGTAGTACACACCTTAATATGAAGAGTTATTGCTGATATGTGGCAATGTTTTGTTTCAGATTGGTGTAGTTGCAACATACCATAATGTAAGTATCTTCACTGGCCTATAGAACTATGGATTTGTTCTTTTCATTTTTCTCTAAACTTGTACAGAATATTTTGTTTTACGTTGGCATTTCCTTCATATATTGGGAGCTTCAAACCAAAAAGGATTTTGTATTGCTAGTTAGGCTGCTGTAAGGAAGGAGATGACTCTTGCAAAAACAAGACTTGCAAATCCCATGAAGTTGACATTTTGCACTTCTCTATTGGATTTTGTTATAGATAACTTTACTAAAAGTGGTGCTGATGTCCAATTTTGGTATATGCATTATCCTTGATTGCTGAAAAAATGTTGGAAATACTTGCCTAAAATATACTTGCAGCTGGTATATGGATTCTCCTTTATCATTAGTCTTTAATTGCAACATCTTTGCCATCGATTGCAGATCAACCACTTATGAGAAATTTTGTATCAAACTACTCAAGGCTTTGAACTGAGATGGTTGAAATGAAAAGCAATGTGCAGTCATTGGGAGATCAAGCTTGGAACACCCAGCAAGTTGTATTGTTCTTTATCATCATGTAAACCTTATGAAATTAGAAAGCTTGTTAAGCTAATGAAATGGATTAATGCTTTATGAAATTGCCTTTGTTGGATCTATTGGAGTTTATTATCAAAGTTGCTTTTAGTAAAATATTAGAGTCACTTTCATACCACTCTCAACTAAGTAAAAACAATTGTCCAAGGGAGCTAACACGACTAAATGGATAGCATAAACTGTTGTTAGAGCCATTACAACACAATAAGACTCTACATTGAAACCATTGTCCAATAAAAACTCAAACAACAGTTTTTTTCAGAAACATGCAGTATTAAATACAAACAGACAATGCTTTCTTCAGTTTTCTGTTGTCTTGTTTAAATCCAGTCCATAGAAAACAACTAGTCAGATGATGTACAACCTTCATTCAGACAACAGTTTATTTACAAGCCAATGTTTTCTGATTGTTCTTCAGAAGTTTCTCTCTTCTAGCAGCTGTTGTCTGAAATTGAGTTGCACAAGAGTTAAGATACTCATTGCTGTTGTTCTTTCTGGTGTTCAGACAATAGTTATGTAAGTCGTTGCTATTGTGCAAAATTTCCTCAGACGACAGTTATGTCCTATTGTCTGATTCACCCATCAGACGGCATTGAGATAGACAACAGCAACGTGCCTTATCAGACGACAGTGAAAAACTGTCGTCTGATTCATTTTTTGGTGTAGTGCCAGAGCTAATTAAATATAGTTGTTGTGTGAACTAACAACCAACAACAAAATAAAACAAAATTCTGTTGTGTGAGATTCATATATAACACACAATAGAAATAAAATCATCTCTATTATCTGAGTGAATCAACAGACAAAGGGAGATAATTTCACTTTGGTTGTGTGTTACATATCTCAGACAACAAAGAATGAATTATATTTGTTGTGTTTTATTAATCTCAGTCAACAAAGAATGAGTTATATCTATTGTGTGTTGCATATATCAGACAACAAAGAATGAGTAATATTTGTTGTGTGTTATTGATCTCAAATAGCAAAGAATGAGTTATAGTTTTTGTGTGTTATTAATCTCAGAAAACAAAGAAAGAGTTATGGCTGTTGTGTGTTATGAATCTCAGACAACAGCAAAAATTATCTTCTGTTGTCTGAATGGTCGAGGCATCCCTGCGCATGCCATGGTAGGCACTTGCTGCGCAGAATTCACACAACGGAAAAATAGCTATTCTGTTGAGCCAATTACTGTCAGACAACGGTGGAATTACCGTTGGGTGGAATTACCGTTGTGTGATTTTTCAATCACACAACACTGACTTAGACAACGGTGGACTTGGTCATCAGATAACAGAAATCCACCGTTGTCTGATTAACTTTTTGTAGTAGTGACTCCTCCAGCACGCCGGTCACTTGGTCCAACAAGCTCCCTCTTACTGCTATTTCTGCTTTTAATTTTAACAAGTTTAGGTCGGGTTGTTCTAGAGGTTTCTGTTTGTACGTAATCTCCTTTTCCTCCTTAAAAAAAAATGATATATACACACACACACACATATACACATCAATACATTATCAACTCAATCCTTATTACTTATTAGTACATCTACTTATCAAGTTCCTGGACAATAAACTAGTGAGAAACATACATAACTACACTTCTATGCCTCTTAAGGTTGTTGCGTCCCATGAATATATAAACAAAACCATACTGTTAAAACAAACACTAGCTCGATCCGGAAAAATAATACCTCAATATATATTATCAACTAAATCCTTTTTACTTATTAGTACATGTGCTTATCAAATTCCTGGACATAAAAGTAAGGCTCTGATACCATGCTAGGTATTTGATGAAGATGAAAGTAGAAGAGAAGAAACAAGAGCTACGAAAACGAAGATTGTGAGCCATTGATATTGGTATTTTCTGTGGTACTTTTGACAAAGACTACTAACTTGGTTATTATCACTTTGATATTGACCATTTATGTTGACTTTGACCTCTAAACTTAACAGTACGTAGGTCAGTTTTATTTACTTTTGGTTAAACAGAGGACTAGGCGAAAAATGAAGGAGAAGAAGTAATCTACTCATGGGGTCCATGAATTTGACCCCTGAAAAAATAAAATTCGCCAAAAGAAAATACAACAGACCTCCAATACATCTATCCCTCTCAAACAATAAACAAAGAGAAAAATTCAGCTACCGTTCCCAAACTATGTTGTCAAGGCCAATTTAATACCCGAACTCTCAAAAGTATCAATGACGTGATACCCAAAGACAGATTTTGACACCAACATGATACATCCGTCCAAAATTTCTGATGGTGCCGTTTCTTTGTTGATGTGGCAAGCACATGGAGATAAAAAAAATTTCTATCAAAGGCAGAATAGTCTTTCACTACTAACTAAGTAAAAAAAAAAAGGAACGAAACCATGAACAGAGCTCTCTTTCTCTTCCAACTCCGATTCTTCTTCTTCTTCTTCTTCCCAACACTACCTCCTCCCACTCCAACTCACTATCGCCAAATGCATCATTTTGCTGCTAAAGATTAGTTTTTTATTGTGGTAAATTCTGGGTGTGTGATATTAAGGATGGTTGATGTTCTAGTTATTGAGTTTGTGATTATGATTAGGTGTGTTCGCATTGAAGAGAAGCAAAACATCAAACGTCATCGGGCCGACTGGGATTGGGGGCGGCAGTTGGTGAATTTGGATGGATGAGGGCTCCAATTGGGATTAGAGGCGGTAAGTGTCAACGGGCTGAGCTTGCATTCGAGGCCGAAATCAAGATTCTCGAAGAGGACGCCAGAGTGGAGGAGGTCGAGGCAGAAAACTGCGAGCTTGTGGAGGGAGGACCAGCTGGCGGGAGGCTCAGAGGAGGTGGTGGAGACAAGATCGGAGATGACGGAGGAGGGCCCAGTTGCTAGGGTCGTTTTCCAATTCTTGCAATTCGAAGACTCCGATCAAGACTCTCGGGGAATTCATTGACCTTTCTGACGCCGACGTAGACTCCGACGACAACCACCCCCACCCCAACTCTGACGACATCAACGCCCACCCTAACTCCAACTCCGAACCACCACAAAACTCCGAACCCATAGGGCCCAACACTTCATTCGACTCCCCAGTTGCTTCGCCGGTCACCGACCCTATCCGAGCCCACACCCGTCGTCAAACCTGTCTCGTTTGCCTTCTCGATCTGCCTTTAAAGACTCCCCCCTCCCTCAATTTCGACGACCGTCTTGGCCATGACGACGTCTAGATTTCAGGGTGGTTTTGAATCTAGGTGGCCGCTTTAGGTCCCCAAGACCACCTCTTCATGTGCATAAAACGAGTTGGGTAGTAAAGTAGGCTTAAGCATCAACGAATCTCCTGATGATGATGATTCCAAGTTTTCTGGGAAAGTCCCCAGATCATCAGAGAAGAAGAACAAGATGAAAAAGAAAAAGAAAAAGAAAAAAAAATTAACAAAAGAAAAGGGCAAATTGGTCTTTTTCTTTATTTTTGGTCTTCACGTCTTGCCACCTTAGCAAAGAAACGGCGCTGTCAGAAATTTTGGACGGAAGTATCACACTGGTGTCAAAATATGTTTTTGGGTATCACATTGATACTTTTGAGAGTTCAGGTATCAAATTGGCATTGACAACATAGTTTGGGGACGGTAGCTGAATTTTTCTCATAAACAAATTGTGTATTGATACCGTACTTTTTTTAGTCACATTACCATAAACACCAACTTGATCAATTAGGATCTTTAAGACCATCTCCATCGAGTGGTCCTTTGCCATCTGGCAGCCCAACATTTACATTTGACTGTCCAAATTGCTTTTCAACCCATATGCCATTTACACGTGTATTTGACAATTTGAGGCTTTTTGTCAAATTTGACAGCCCAAACCTCATCTGTCAAATTTGTCAAATTTGACAGCCCATATTATTAATTTTATTATTATTTCTCTCTCTTCTCCCTCTTCCTCTTTCCTTCTCAGTTCTCACAGAACATCAAAATCCCTAAAATCTCTGATTAATCAAGAACATCAAAATCCATGATTAATCAAAAAAGTTATTTATGCTATCTTCTTTCATCGACTGCATTCTCCACATCTAGGTCCTCGCCATCTCCATCATCACCTGTTTAATTTACCAATCGGATGAATGATTTTGCAACAGCAATTTTGGATTGAGGGGCAGCACTCACAATGAAATCAAGACCGAGATCAACAATACCAGGGTCTTAAGGAACTCTTCGGCATAAGCCTGAGCGAATTGATTCTGAAGCTAGTTCTTGAAAATATCGGAGTTGAATTGGGTTGAAGATCCGCTCGATGACAATGAAAAATCCATCATTAATTGATCACTGAAAATCATCCTCAACTCTCTTTCTCGATTTGCCTCTCCCTCTTTGTTAAGCCTCTACAACCCTACAGTTCTACACAACTCCTATCGCTGCTCTCTTTCCATGGCTTCTTGAAGAGAAGAGATACAGAAGAAAAGAGAAAGAGAAGAAAGAGAAAGTTGGTTTTATTATATTTTATATAATATCTGCAAAAGAAAAATAATAAAATAATATTTAAATTAGACATCTCTATTGGAGTAGAAGTTTGTCAAAAATAATAATTGCCACATCATCTTTCAAATTTGAATTTGACATAAGCAATTTGACCAAATTGTTGGAGATGCTCTAAGAATCTAGAAAATAGCAACTGAAAAACAAGAACAAATGAAGCAACTTGAGATGGAAAGCTCGGTTACTAGTACTATTCTTGATTTGGAGTTTGGACAGACAATGAATGAGTATATTCTCGACTCAATGATCCTTATTAGTAGATCTACTTATCAATTAAATTCCTCGACACAAGGCTAGTGAGACACATACATTAGAGTTCTATACCTCTTATGCTTGTTGCCTCCCATGAATAACCGGAACTATACTGTTTATGCATACAATAGCTGCGGAAAAAGTTGGATGCGTACTTTCAATGGGAAGATATTTAATCTCTTCAGTTCTGATATTGTAGGAGAATATACGGTTGTCATTAGCCACCATAAGAATCTCATCGCTCTTCCACATTTCCAAAGTCATCCGAGTCCCAACTACGACCTCTAGAGTTAATTGTTTTGTCCAAGAACCTTTGACAATATCATCCATTACCCATAATCCAAAAGCATCATCAGCATAACCAAAACGGTACTGACCAAAAAGAGCGACGGATTCATTCCACACAATAACCCGCATTTCTAAATATGGAATCATCGGGCCGTATAAACTATACGGAAATAGTATGTCTTCGAATACTTCATCATTCATATCAAACACAATGATCAGCTGCCTCACCCATTCCTCATCCATACTATCATAAACAACCATGAATTCCTTTTGTTGCTCACTTCCGGTCCAATACCATATTCCCTTGAAGTACATTTGAAAAAATTCAGGATACAAGTTGGTTGTTTCAGTTTCTAAATGATCGGCGTTGATCTCTGTCCACAAGTCGGTACTGAGGCTGTATACTTCAACATGTGGAGGATAATTAAAATCACGCTCGCTACTTCGGTCCTCATCATGAGTTGGAAAACTAAAAACTTTGTAATCTTTAGATCTGGCATCATAGCCAAATCCTATAGAATTTACGATCCCATTTGTAAGGAGTGGCTTGGGAAGAATCTTGAATTGCTTAATTGCTGGATTCCATAGCACAATCTCACCATGGACTAAACAAATGATTCCATCACAATGCCCGGTAATATATACAGCTCCGAGAAGCTCAGGCTCATTTAAATGGTTCTTCGGTATTCCACTCATAGAAAGTGGAAGATCGATGTCCTGGATAACCGAATGAGATATATGCTCATGGTTAGTATCACCAACATCATCATCAGAAAAAGTAATCAATGAGACTACAGATTCCACATCTTTAGTGGCGATATCCCTGAAGACGTAACGCTTGCAAAAGATGCATGTGGACTGTTTATTGTGCAAGGAATTATAGAGGTGCTTGGCCACGAAGCTGGGATTGTTGATCAACACATACCATGACTTACGGACACACTTGAATCGCATCAGAGATTTAGGTGGCATCCTTGATAAGATATGCAAGGCCATCTCTTCAGGAAATTTGGAAAACTCTGACATTTCTGGTTTGATCCATTACACATACCATGATTAGTTTCTAGAATTAACTGGTTAACATAATCTTAAACGATATCAATTTCAGCTACTCGTCGTGAAAAGTATATATAGGGATTTCATATAGTTTGCATTACAAATGAGAGAGAGAGAGAGCTCAGGAAAGAACTAACCTGAAGGGGGCAATGGCAGGCACGGAGAGGTAGCGAGAGAGAGTTTCAGAAAAAACGTATTGTCAATCTACAGATCTGTTTTTTTGTTTTCTTTATATTAGCCTGCATTCCGTGCTTGCCGATTTGGTTTTATAAAACAAATTTAAAAATTAAAAATTTTAAGGAAATTAAAAAAAAGGAAAAAAATTTGAAGGTAGCAAAATACCAATGACGGTTACAACCGTGGGTTTTTTTTCTCTTATTTTTTGTTTGTAATTTCTTGAAAAGAAAATATTGATTTTGTTTCTTTACTATTTTAGCTTTGTAATATTATTTTTATTTTTTAAACAATTCAATCAATAAAGGGCATAATAGGAGTTTCAAAAATTTGCTTTATATAATAGATAGATACTGGAAACCACACATGCTCTGTATGTGTAAGTGTTTTTTTATTTGTTTTTTTTTTTTCAGAAAGAAAAAAAGATAATGGATTAAAACAGTTATTGTAGAGAGAAGTTAGTGGGTTGTGGGATTTTTTTGTTTATATTTTTAATAAAAATATAATTTGTAATTGTCATAATTGCCCTTGTGATTTAATTAATTCTCAAAGTTTTTCAATATTTCAGGGTGGTCATTTCTGTCAAATTTTTTAGTTTTGGCTAACAAAGCCTATTCTCTTAATAATAGTATAGATATAGATATATATAGTTTTTTTTTTAATTATTTTTTTTTTATCTAGAAATAGGTAGCAATTGCAATTTTTCAAGGGATGAGAGGGCCTCCGAAACTTGCGGAGCGACCCTGGAAGGCGAAACCTAGGTTTCGTGATGGCGGCGGGGAGGCTCGTACTCTCCAGACCGAACAATGGCGAGACGACTGCGGCGTGGGCCTGGAGAGATCGTGTTTTCTCCTACAGCGACGCTGGGGTCTCGATCATGGATTTCGAGGGCCCTGGTTGAAGCGATTCTCAATTGAGGGTGTTGGTGCGACTGTGGCTTTGCTAATCGGGTTGGAGCGGCGACGCTGGTATCAACGCCTGCAGCTTGGGGGCGGTGGCAGCGTGGCTCGGTGCCTTCGATGGTGTCAGGCTGGGACATCCTCGACCCAAGCAGTGGGGATGCAGCTGGGCCTCGTTTTGGGGGGGCAACAGGTGGACCAAGGCGGCTCTCTCAAGGGCCGGCGGTGACTGTGCCGGTGGCTGAGATTGGTTGGATGCTGGAGGTCAGTGCGGCACCTGAAAAATCAATCAGACTGGTTTTGACCGGGCTGGTTGCTGGGCTGGAGGCCTCTGGGCCTGAGTTGACTGGGCCTAGGGATGCTGTTCGTGGGCCAAAGACAGGGGCTGGGCTTATTTGGCTCGAATCTGAAAATAAGGGCTATTTGGTGGCCCTCAAGAAGAGCCCGAGGAGCGATCTGATGCCGAGGTTGTTGGCTATTAAGAAGGCTGAAGCTGATGTTGGTTCCAACCCTACGGGGAAGGGATTAGCGTCTCTTTAAGTTCTCTAGGTTTTTTAGACATTCTGGACTCAAGCCTTTTGAAGTAGGGGTAATTTCTATAAGCTTTTCTAAGATGTTTCTAGTTGATATTTGTACCACAATTGAGTGATTGGCAGATTAGACTAGATGAATAGTTGTTCCTTAGAGAGCGAGATTATTCTTGCGTAGTTTAGGCTTGCTGTTCAGCGAGCGTCCCAGAGATTTTAATGGGTCTAGTTGTAGCTTGGATAGACTATCCGGTTTGTTCCGAGATTCTGTCTGGAAGTTCTGTTAGACTCTGGCCTGTTTTTTCATGGCTTTGATACCTAATAAAATCAAATCCTTTAAAAAAAAAAAAGGTAGCAGTTGCAAAACCAGTATGAACTTTTATGGTTATAGAAGAAATTAAAGTGTCCAACAATTGTTAATTGTTTTCCGCATCTAACGCCTATGATGACCCTTGTACAAAGCGTCACCCCCAATAAGAAATGATACTGCTCGGCGACATTTTGATCTGGTCCAATGAATATCCGCGCGGTCCTTGGGAAATTTTTATTTTTATCTTTTTGAATTAAAGAGTTCATATAAACCCTGAATCAAGGATAAGAATAGTACAAAGACGAATGGAATGACAAAAATCTCCATGAGGGTGGGTCTCCATTGACTCCCTGACCCTAATTGAGGAGGAATTTGAGGACAATTGGAGGATGCATGTCAATCCCTATTTTTATTCAAGTTAAACCATATTCACAAGGTGAAACTGCACTACTTGAATTATGCCCTCAGACATCGGCAAAAAATCGATGAGAAAAACATTTCCAACCGATATCTTAGTGGGTGATGAGAAAGATCCGGAAAATCCAGATATCGGTTAAAACCGATGTCTAAAATAATTATACATATCGGTTTCTTACTAGATTTCGATATATAAAATTAGTTTAGACATCAGTTGATTTGTAAAAAAATGATTTCATTTCTTGTTATGACATCATTTCTGTCAAGTTTTCGATTTCTTTATCTATATTATATATAGGCATTTTAGGTAGAACCGATGTCTCTATATTTCTGTGACATCAGTTTTGTTTTTTCAAGTGGTTTGTTTGTCATTCTTTTACATCAGTTCGTTCATAGATAAGTTGTAGAAATCATCAAAATGAGAATACAAGTAGGCTCCCTAAGAAAATTACCATTGACAAAAAGAGAATATAAATTGTAGGAAGAAGGGGACATAAGGTCTACACTTCCCCAAATACAACATAAGAAAAGCGCAATGAACTGTAGGAGAAAATATTTTTACTACTAGCATAAACTGGATAAACAAAGAAGCTGGATTACATCTTATTAATATGAGAAAGGACTATTCGGATACTTCCACTTCATGCAATCACTCTCGCTTATTGCAGTTCCTTGAGAAAGTCCGCATTGTCAACCTAACTATGTGAGTGCAACAAATAGATATGTATTACATTAAACAAGCCTATCAGATACATAAGACACGGTTATATACAAACACAACCCGAGTGCCTAACATGTTTTAGCTAAGTGGAACTCCAACTTGGGTAAACCCACTTGAGTCGTGACATTACAAGGATGCCGATCTTTGCAAATTGCTTTAATAATTCCCATGATCTTCCTGTAACTATGAAAGATTAATAAGCAATCTAGTCATTATTTGAAATTCTGAATGATGCAAATACTTGATATCTACATAGTTGATGTATTCACCAAGTCTGCACATCGACGGACTTATCCAATAAAAAAATAAAATCGTAATGTGTTTTAAATAAGTAGTAATTGGTATGACAGGGGATAATTGAGTAGGGAATGTAGTGATATATAGCAAAGATGAGACATGACCATCGTGATTGGCATGAAAGCAACAGCTAAAAACAAACATACAACAAAATCCTACTAGAAAATTATGTTAGGTCTACTAGTTTTTTTTTTTTTTTTTTAAATCAAATACTAGTTTATTAGTAGAAATAATAAGCCTGATGCCAACTAACATAATAAAAAACAAAAGAACAAAATTTAAAAAAAAGAGTAGAAGAACAAAATAAAAAGCTAAGATCTCACCACCATATAATGTTATCTTTTCCAAAATGAACTTGAATTATGCAATGTAATTTTGCTAACATGCGTCACTTAAAAGGGAAGGACATGTCATACTGTTAATAGGGAAGGACATATCATGTACTGTTACCTTAAGATGATATTTTCAGATTTTGTCATGAAGCCAATTTAGTGTACCTCACCTGACAGTCTTCGCGAACGAATTACAGTGTCCTGCATGCAGCGAAACCACTTGGGTAAAATAATTAAAAAAAAAAAATTCTTTTAATTGTGAATTACCGGTAGATTAACCTCCAGGCCAGCTAGTACAAATCCTATAAGCTGATAATCTTACCTCAGTCGAATCCTATACTTTCATGCAAGGACATCCTCGTTTTGAAACTGCAGTACCCTGAATGGAGAGTGAAAAGCAATTTTGACGCCCTTTCTGAAATTTACATGGTAGCAAATCCAAATGACCAATTAAAAGAGTTCTATTGCGACTTTAAGAGGCATATGAATATCCAACTGGTATCCAGCGTCAATGATCTTTTTGTAAAGTGCATCTGCCTTGGTATAATTCTTCTTCTCGCGAGCTTTTGATCTTTGGATGATCGCCATCTGTACGTACCTCGCTCAGAACACAGGATGACTCCCTGGGATCTGCTGTACTTACATAGACTGTCACTGAATCGCCATCTTGAACTTTTGCATCAACCTATGGTTTCATCCAAAATGATTCACCCATCAGAACTGGTTCAAAAACATAGTCTAGACAAAAATGAGTACTAAGAAAGCAAATAACCAATACTGTTTTTATTACCCGTAGTGTCTGGAATTCAAACTTTACTCCTTGAGGCAATGAAGTTGGGACCCCAGCCGGAAGTTGAGACCCTAGCGGAAAGTTGGACCAGAGCATGAGGAAGAGGGAGACCATAAAAAACCAATAATTGTTGAAGGAAGTCGACATCATGTGTGCCTCTTCAAACTAGGGTTTTAGTCGTAGAGTTGTAATAGGAGAAGGTTCTAGATTCATAGTTATGATCGGATTCTATTACCTTTCATGTACTCTGTAATTCCCTATATAAATGGCTCCTATTATCAATAATACAACACAATTCTCTCTGCAATTCAATTCTTCTACAACACGTTATCAGCACGAGTTCTAACCCTAGCCTAAGAAAAAAAAAGGAAAAAAGAAAAAAAAACCTAAAACCAAAAACTGCAGCCGCAAGCCCTAGCCGAAAGAAACCCTACACCTCCCTGCAGCCCCTAGCTTCCCTGCAGCCTCCAGCCCTGCCGCAAGCCCCAACGCGCTGCTACTGCCCCTCTGCACACCTGCGCACCTGTCCACGCACACCTGCACACCAGCCAGAGCACACTTGCTGCCCCTGTAGCCCTGCATTCCAGCCCTCTGCCACGACCAGGATTGCAAACCGTTTGCAATCCTAGCTTAGGATCGAACAGCCACTGCAATCCTAGCTTGGGATTGAAGCAGCATCTACAATCCTTTCATGGTCTCAAGCCTCGCTGCCCCCTGCACGCTGTCTGCACCTGCTGCTGCTGTCCCTCGCTGCTGCCAATCGCTGCTGCTACTGTCCTAACACGCCTGCATCAACACGGGCGTGTTCTCAAGCCCCGAACAATCGCTTAAGTTTTGATTAAAGTTGTTGCTTTCTTGTATTTTAAATTCCTTTATTTGCTGCAGAATTTTGGAATATATGAACAGGGTTTTGAGTATTTAATAAGCAGAATTGTGGGTGTTTGGACCCAAAATGAGCATTTTGGCCTGACAAGGCACGTCTTGGAGAAATTGAGCCAATGTCAGTGGCTCAAGCTATATATTGTCGACAAGTTCGAAATATATATTTAGAGACTAAATAAAGCCTACTATGGAAGCATGAAAAGTCAACTTTAGCACATTTTCCTACTTCGGCTAGGAGAAACCGAGCTAAACAAGGAAGGAGGGGCGGCAGACTAACCAAATGAAATCGAAATGAGCTAAACATTTCCAGATTAAATCTAGAAAGCCCAATGATCATTTCTTATGAAGAGTGCCAGAGCTAGATTTGAGTGGAAGGCCTTCAAACAATCAGTCCAATCTTTTACAGAAGCAAAACTGGAAAACTGGACCTGTAAGAGGTCCAGCAACGTTTTTGGCCCAACTACTATACTGAAAGCTCTGAAATTTTACCAGGATGATCTACACTCATAGTGGAACATTTCTTATGAATAAGTCACGGTCAAAATCTGAATTCTTGATGGAGATATAATTGAAGGAATAAAGGAGCCGAAAGTGCAGCCGAAAGTGCTTCCTTATCTCCAAAATTCATCAGTCCTTGTCTCCAATTATGCTTCTTTATCTCCAAAATTCATCATTTCTTATCTCCAATTAATGCTCCACTATCATTTGTTTAATGCCAACTGCTTTGGCATGGTAGCCTATAAATAGAGGTTACAAATTCATCACAAAACACACATTCACAACATCAAAACATCTCTAAGATGATCTAAGTTCTCTCTAGAGCAACCTCTCTAAGAGCAACTCCTCTCCTTCTCTTTCTCTTACCGGTGATCACACTCCTAGTCCTAGTCTTCTCAGAAGCTGACTTTCAGTGCCACCAAACCCTCTGCCAACGTACTTCGGTCCTAGTTTCCTCGGCAGCCTCCTCGCTCAGGATGATGCAAATGGTGTTGAACATGCCATCTTTTACCTCAGTAGGACACTCACAGATTGGTAAACAAGATACACTCCAATGGAAAAGCTGTGTCTTACATTATACTTCTCAGCATGCAAGTTGCGACATTACATGTTATCCTTTACTACTTGCATCATTGCTCAAACCGACCTAGTCAAATATATGCTGTCGCGACCTATCTTGAGAGGCCGTATTGGCAAGTGGGTGCTCGCATTATCAGAATTCTCGCTACAGTATGTGCCACAGAAAGCAGAAAAGGGGCAAGCCATAGAAGACTTTCTGGCACATCACCCTATGCTGGATGTCCCCGCGGTTAGAGATTTAGAGGTCGCTGCCACAACTTTAGATCGCCCGGATTTAGCCTGCTTGCCAGAGTACGCCGCGCTTTATCAAGCCACAGTCTCACTCCAGCCTTGGGTGTTATATTTTGACGGGTCAAGAACAGATACGCTAGCAGGAGCAGGGGTTGTCTTGGAAAACCCGGCCGGCGATCGATTTTCCTACTCTTTACAGTTGGAGTTCCACTGTACCAATAACCAAGCAGAGTATGAGGCCCTCATTATAGGCCTAGAAGTACTACTGGAAATGGGAATCAGGGATGTACAAATACTTGGCGACTCTCTCTTGGTTATCAATCAGTTGTGCAACGAGTTCAGATGCAATAGCTTCACGTTGGTTCCTTATTGGAACAGGGCATTGTACCTGTTGGACCAGTTTGATAACATACATCTAGAGTACATTCCTCGCGAGCGAAATTTTGCAGCAAACGAGTTGGCCCAACTGGCAACAGGGGTAACATTGAGATATGGCGTGCGGGAAAGAATCCTTAAAGTCGAACGTCGCACGCTTCCTTCATGGATGGCGAGAAGAGATCCTCAAGATGATACCTCAATCGCGACCCTGGAACCCATTGACGTGGATTGGCGCATCCCTTTGATCGCTTATCTCAAGCAGCCAGATCCCACTACCGACAGGAAGATTCATTTTCTTGTACTAAATTACTTTCTTAGAGGTGACGAGCTGCGACGACGCGGCGAAGATGGAATAGACTTCAGATGTGTTTATGGCTGTGAAGCAAAACAACTTATGCGCGAAGTTCATTCCGGCATTTGCGGTGCTCACCAAGCAGGTCCAAAGATGCGATGGTTGCTCAGACGACATGGATATTTTTGGCCCAGTATCTTGAAGGATTGCATCGCATTCGCTAAAGGTTGTTTGGACTGCCAAGCTCATGGGCCGGTCCAGCATGTCCCTAATGTTCCAATGCAACCCATTATTAAGCCTTGGCCAGCAAGGGGATGGGCGCTAGATTTAATTGGGATGATTCACCCACATTCATCACTTCAGCACAAGTTCATCATCGTCGCGACCGATTTCTTTACAAAATGGGTCGAAGCAGAACCTTTGAAAGAAGCATCTGGTGGTGCGTTGCGACAATTCCTATTTAGGAACATCATATGCAGATTTGGTATCCCAGAAGTTTTTGTTTCGGACCGGGGGCAGCTTTCATGGGTGGTGAAGTTGATAAACTGGCAAAGGAATGGGGAATACAGTTCGTCCATTCCAGTCCTTATTATGCTCAGTCTAACGGTCAAGCGGAGGCCAGCAACAAAATCATCATCACTTTGCTGAAGAAAATGTTGGAAGCTAATCCGCGACAATGGCATGAGACCCTTTATGAGACTCTTTGGGCCTACCGCACATCGAAGCGAAATCCCACCGCGACTACACCTTATGCTTTGATGTTTGGCCATGACGCAGTCCTGCCTTTGGAAGTCAACATCCAATCATTACGAGTCCAAGAGCAACATCATCTCATTGGAGAAGACTACGTTCAGGCTATGTGGCAGGAACGTGAAGACCTTAGCGAAAAGCGCTTGGAGGCTTTAGATAGTTTGGTCATGGAAAAGCAACGAGTCGCTCGAGCCTATGACAAGCGAACAAGGGGAAGGAATTACAGTGAAGGAGAGTTGGTTTGGAAAGCAGTTCTCCCGCTTGGCGAAAAATTAGATGGTTGCGGCAAATGGACTCCAAGATGGGAATGCCTGTACATCATTCATAAAATCTTAGGGAAATGAGCTTTTCATCTCAAGGACCTGGATGGAGATGTCCATCATAACCCTATCAATGAGAGATACTTGAAGAAATACTTTCTCAATGTCTGGGACTCAGAGGAGTCGTAGACAGTTTATTCGCATAAGACATGGGGGGCAATTCTAGTGTTCCTACTCTTGCAAAGCCCATTCATGAAGGCCTGTTTTTGAGGCCCATAATCATTTCTTCGCTATGCCTAGCAACACTAGGGGGCAACACTATACAATACTAAGCCTATTTAGCCTACAAAAAAAAAAAAATCATAAATACAACTCTTCGGGGGCAATTCTAAGTGTCCCTACACTCGCGAAGCTACTAAGCCGAGTCAGCGGCTCCGGAAACTTTTTCTAGCTTTGCCCTTGCAGGAAAGGCTGAGCTCAAGCGAAATGTAAGAGCCACCACCGTGACCACCACCTCCATCGGAAGTAGTCTTCATGTTGCCAAAGATGTCCTCACTGTGCATGGGAAACAGTGGAAGGGTTTTAATCTCCTGGTGATCGTCCCCTCGTTGTTCCATTATGGATCCACCAACACCAGCAGAACTAGTTGACCCACAATTGAGATTATTGGATCCACCAACAAGCCCTGATCTTTACTTGGGCACTTGAACATCCGAAGTGAGCTTATTGTTCTTCAGCTTCTCCCGAGCCCTTTGATTCTGGAACCAATAAAAGACGTTCTTGTTCTCGATCTCTCCGTACCATTTTAGCTGGAGAGTGATCCTCTGAACCTGCTCTACAGTGGGGCACTTAACTCCCTTGTCATCGTAAAGCTCCTTGAGGATTCTTATCTGATCTCTAGTAGGAAGCCACCTGGTATTACTCTGCTTGCAATGCATGTTAGGACTACTCTCGGCTGCTTTGTTGCTTCCTCCATCCTCGGTTGGATGCTGGTTTTGTGGTTCCATTGATGATGGATTGAGAGAATGTGAGAATGGAAGAGTGATGATGATAAGTAATTAAGAAAGATTGTTGTTGATGAAACAATTTTGGGATTGGAAATTTGGGTTTATAATGTGGAGGGAGATATAGGCATGCAAATGTCCACCCTTGGATGGACGGTCAAAGAGAAGAGTCAAGTGTCAGTAAAGTGTGATTAAAGTTGCCCTAAATTTCGGAAAAGAAGGAATTATTGGCGCATGAGAGAACCGAACGGTTTTCGAGGATGTAACTATTCCATTTTCAATATTATCTTCTCTCGGTGGAGTTTTCAACAGCTAATTAATGTGAATTGAGTTGGGGCCAGCAAGTGGATCCAAAAGATAAATATTTTCTCAAAACCCTCGTCGCGAGGCTCGATTTGACGCAGAACATATTTTAAAAGTTTGTATTATTTTTCAATATACAACTATGGGGGCCTATATTTGAGGCTTTGCGAGACACAATTATTGGTTTCTCACGGATATTTAAAATAAGAAAATATTATTGTATTCATAAAGTGGTTGTGCGGCCCAAAAGCAGTACATTCATTACAAAGCCAAAAGTGGCTAGAATACAAAACAGGAATCTTCGGATATCTTCTGAATCTTTTCTCAAGTGGAAGTAGCTATGGAATCCAACGTCGGGTTTAGCCGCGCCATTATCTCAAGGAAGGCAGACTTCAGGGAAGGAAAAAGAGGAGTAACGGAGCCCCTGCGCCCCCTTTACATGGAAACGGCAGAGGAATACAACATAGGCTTGGCCAACGCCAGTATGCATGAGAAGGGGAGACTCTAGTAAAAGAAAATGGAGCCTCCAAGCCCCCTCAATTGGAAGCAGCTATGGAATCCAACGCCGGGTTGAGCCGCGCCATTATCTCCTGGAGGGGCAGAGAATGAAGGAACCGAATATCAGCTTGAGTCTCTGCACCCCCTCTAGCCTTGGTAACCACCATTAGCTGGACGTGAAGTACAGGAACAACCATTCTGTAGCTTGAACCCATTCCTTCAAATAGTCCATCCCTTCTCATCCCTCCAAGATTCTATCAAGAAGAGAAAGGGGGAGAAGGAGGTGAGAACCAAAGCCTCTTCCATCTGGAGGGCACAACACGGGCCGGGTCCAGAAGGAAGGAAACAGAGGAGGAAAGACGAACCTCAACTTGGCTTCCCTCCCTTCCCCGATTTGCTCCAAGTGGGGGATCCTACTAAAGATGATCTCGCATGATCTTGGATCTCACACTCGGAGCCCCCTCGTGTTTCTAAACCAATCTGAAGCCTAGCATTGTTGTTGCAAAATTCTAGAAAGGCGAAACAAGGGGTTGCCTAAGATTACGCCATAAGGCCTAACCCAGGCTTAAGATTACGCCATAAAGCCTAAAATTTAGAGGCTAAAGGTCATTTCATGAGGGGAAGATTTGTGAAGAAGGAGTAAGAGAAGCAAGGACTGAAAGGCCATTTCTTGAATGTTTCAGAAAAATTTGTTGTGAGTATTCCTTGCCCAAAATACAACTATTTAAAGGGACTTCAGGAAAATCCCCACCCTTGGATGGATGGTTAAAGAGTCAAACCGATGTCAGTAAATCGAGATTAGTGATTCCAAATCTCGGGAAAAAAGGGACTAGTAGCATGAGAGGAGCGGTTTTTAAGGAGTTAGCTATTAAAAGAAGAGATTATTGGCATTTGAGGAGACCGACCGGTTTATGAGGGGGCCTACAAAGATTGGCCTGCAAAGCTCAATTTCAAACAAAGTTCCTCCACGTGGCGTTTCCCCTCAATAGTGCGCACCAACTTCGGCCTGAGTGGCCCGATCTCTGATACGGGCCAGGTTGCGGCCCATTTCTTCAGAAGTAGTCAAAGGCTCATCGAGTTGAGCTTCTTCTACAACAATCGCATTCTCAACAAAGGCTAAATGGGCTTGGAGGTCCTCGATTTGAAGTCTGAAGTCGGACCTTTGGATTTGTAGTTCCCGCAGGCGGATGGATCGTTCATTTAAAATATTGCGGGAGATGTCCATTTTTCGAGAGACACTATTCAAAGCCTCTTGAGCATCCCGAGCCTGGGTGTTCACGGCCGATTGACGTCGGCGGGCCATATCAAGTTCATTCAACAGATCATCAATAGCACTAAATTGCTGCAGGGTCAATACCTTCTCCTGGCGAAGATACCTTAGAGCTTCCAAGACTCGCGGGAGGATGTCAGTCTCCAATACCCAAGGACCCAGATGTTCGTGAAGCACCATCTTAGCCTCATCCACAGCAGAAGGAGGAGTTACCTCTAACACCCTCATCAATCTCTCGAATCTGGTAGGAGGAGGAGGTGGCGGATGCGCCACAGGATCACGAACCACCAATGCAAAAGGGTGGACAGCCTCTTCAGTTTCTTCATCTTCAATAGGTTGGTCTATCCCTTCATCCGCAGGGGAATCTGGAACTCAACTCGCGGTTCACCATGGGCATGTGGAGCAGATTCAAGCACAGGGCCCTCGGCTTCGACGATTGTCTCATTTATTTGCGAGACTTGGGGGAACCCCCACCGTCAGTATCATTTTCCATCTCTGGGGCGACTGTCCCGCTGATAGGACCCTCAGTGTTTGTTGCCACCTCCTCGATACAAACAGAATCCAGATCAGGTTCAGAAATGTTAGAGAGCAGGGTTGGATCTAAAGGGAAATGGAAAGTATTGGTCAAATAGTAGCTTACCTCTCGAGCTGTAGGGTCAATATCCAGTACGTAGTCACCAAGAGGAAGAGGCCCTGCCTCATTCACCTCTTGAATCTCTAGTACCGCGAGAATCTCTGTGGTCATCAGTTCCTCATAAGCGGCAGAAGTCTCAGAGTGGCTTTCCACGCTTTCATCCTCCGACGAGTCGTCATCAGAGATCGTTATAAGAATGGTAGGACCTTGCAGATACTCTGTAGTGGGAGATGGGAGAGGTGCCACAGGGTTAGTTGATGCTTGAACTAGCGAGAGAATTGGCTCTTTTGCAGTGGCTGAGGGTCCAGCCTCGCTCAGGCAAGAAGGATCAGTGGTCCTTTAACGGACCTGTCAAAAGATACATAGTAAAAATCCTGCCCAGATTTTAAAATTTAAATAGGATAAGACGGGGTCGAAGTTTACCAGTCACATTCCCAGAGGTTCGTCATCTTCAAAACTCTTTTCGACGAACGGAGCTCGATCGCGTTTGCAAGCAAAGACAGCAGTGGCCTGTATGAGAAAAGAGTCATAACTCAAAAGGGGGGAAGCACCAAATATACAAGTTTGGGATCGTTCTTAACCAAATTACCCCAGCAGGATCTTCATCATGTGAAGACTCTCCCTCAGAAGTCTCCTCTGCTATTGCCTTTTGTTTCCCTGCCTGAACAGAGGTTGTCCTGCTCCGGGTAGTTTGCTGCAAAACACACTCAGGAATAAGAGCAGGAAAATCAACACAAGGAAATGGAATGGTGAAGAAAGACAAAAACTTACTGTTGCCCTAGGCTCGTGGATTTGTATCCCTGGACGCAATGAGCGAGAAGGTAGAATAGGTCGTGGGAGTTGTTCTGCAGGTTTGGAGAAGCGCTTAAGAATCTCGCGGTCCTCCGGACCAGGGCTACTCATGCCACGAAAGATCAGGACGAAGAGTTCGTCATGTGGCAGGTCCCAACAGTTCACTGACACTTCTTTCCATCAATCAGCATAGTCATCATTGACATCGTTGAGGGGGTATAGCGCTCTGACCCAAGGGGGAATCACTATCAAAGTAAACTGACTCTGAAAGGGGGCAGACCCAGGCGGAGCTAATCTCCACCAAGAGGTATAGTAATTGGCAGAATCAACCAGAGGCCAATGTACCAACTGGGCCAACCCAAATTGGTGAGCAAAGTGGTTAGGGGCGTAGAGCTTGTAACTTACGCAATCAGTGGTAAGACGAATATCCAAGCAGGAGATGGCGCGACGAAAGGCCAGGAGGGCTCTTTCACTATGATCCCGTCCATTGGGCAGAAAGCCATCATCAAGGGGAGGAGGGAATCGCCTAGAAAGGACTATTTTTGGGTCCGACATCTCTCCCAGCAAGTACAAGTAAATAAAACACTCGGAGTAGGGTGGAGCTCGATACCTTACGTTGCGGCAAAGCCAGTTCCCCAAAAGGGAATCAACTGGAGGTTCCTTTGGAATATCGCCGCGACGGAAGAGAGTGAAATAAATCTGCAGCCAAAAGGCAAGGATCCAGAAGGGGCCACTAATGTCGGTATCAAATGGGCACATTACGGCTCTATAAAGGGAGCGATATAACGCACCCAATACAGGTTGTCCAAGGCCAACGCAAATACCATTGTAGAGAGCAGTGGCTAGAGAATTCCAGGGCCCAGTAGGTTTGTTGGAAGAAGTGCAAAAGATAAATTTGCAAAGCCAGAATTCCAGGAATGCGATACCTCCTGTATGGTCACGCTGGGTGCAGTAATAGTCGTGCCAGAATGGGTAGGATTTGCTGTGATGCCCTCGACCAGTCATATCCATTCTCAAAGAAAATTGAATGCCATCAAACTGACCATGCACATAGGGGTCAAAGTCAATGGGCAACCCCGTGATGGTAAGAACATCCAGCAGATCGAGTTATGCTCATTTGCCCAAACCGGAAATCGAATGTATTGCTGGAGGTGTTCCAGAAGCAAAGAGCAGCGGCTAGCGGTGCAGCGCTAGTATTATGGGGAAGACAGAAGCATAGATCGATGGTTTGGGTGATACCCACCGCATCCCATCGGGCCAAATCTCTCGCTCGGACCTCCTGATACCAAACCTTTTCCTCGGGAGTGACGGTAGGCCAGAAGCCCACTTTCTTCCTTGGTCCCCAACTGCTAAAATCACCAGGCACCTGCCGAAGAGCCGCAATGGGACGGCGGATGGGAAGCCCATAATAGGCCATAGCATCATCTGGCAAACGATCGCGAGGTGTGGGACCCAGACTCGCTTGACTATCATCGCCACCAAAGCCCATCAATCGGCTTCTCTCCTCTCCGGTCTGACGTCTACATCGAATACTCATGTTAGTCCGCCAGTTGAATGCGGCTTTCTCAGTGATTTCATCTGCCTGGTCGATAACGAATGGTTTCTTGGATGCCATTTCTAGGTCGCAAGGACTTCTCCATTACACCTCGATTTATAGTTCAGATATTTTGGTGATTAATTTATTAGTTGGGCCAGTGAGTGGCCCTGGTTGATAATTAATGAATCATTATTCCATCTTGAGAATCGCATCTAAGGCGACAGTGAAGATATTCCACCTTTTCTTACCACCGCAGGGCCAGCATAGTGGCCTGATGTTTTTTAATTAAAACATGATTAAAACCGATGCGGTTTTAGATGCTAAAGTTGCAGCAAGTATGGTGGTTTCACTCGGTCACACGTCATGATGTCGATAGCCATGATCCAATCATCCTCTTCGGCATAAGACTCGCGAAGGATTAAATGACAGCAAATAGTTTGCTATGTTACATCTTATGTCGCCAAGTACTATAGGCCTTGATCAAGCCAGGAAAGCGGCTCCAACCCCTAAATTTGAGAAAATCAACAGAGAGCCAGTGAACAAGGCAAATACTTGTTGCTATACACATGGCGAAGCAACCACCAAGGAAGAGAAGGATCCTCATTCGCGATCAAAAGTAGTTTCCTTCGCATGAGAGGCAGGCTAAAGTTCTGATCTCCTACAACCTGTCCAACTTTCACCAATTCACTACATACCAGACATCAGATACATGGGGGCAATAAAGTTGGCAAAGGAAGCGTCAGTTCATGACAAAGGCAATTCAGTAGTGGCATTCAAGCTTTATGGCCTATTTAGAGGCCTATATGGAAACAGTCAAGCCAGTACAAGTGGCTTTGGAGCAACAACATTATAAGAGTAGTGCTGATTCAAGACCTCTTCAGTCAAGACGAAGACCTTTGACTTCGAGGTCTGGGGGGCAATGTTTGGACCCAAAATGAGCATTTTGGCCTGACAAGGCACGTCTTGGAGAAATTGAGCCAATGTCAATGGCTCAAGCTATATATTGTCGACAAGTTCGAAATATATATTTAGAGACTAAATAAAGCCTACTATGGAAGCATGAAAAGTCAACTTTAGCACATTTTCCTACTTCGGCTAGGAGAAACCGAGCTAAACAAGGAAGGAGGGGCGGAAGACTAACCAAATGAAATCGAAATGAGCTAAAACTTTCCAGATTAAATCCAGAAATCCCAATGATCATTTCTTATGAAGAGTGCCAGAGCTAGATTTGAGTGGAAGGCCTTCAAAAAATCAGTCCAAGCTTTTACAGAAGCAAAACTGGAAAACTGGACCTGTAAGAGGTCCAACATCTTTTTTGGCCCAACTACTATACTGAAAGCTCTGAAATTTTACCAGGATGATCTACACTCATAGTGGAACATTTCTTATGAAGACGTCACTGTCAAAATCGGAATTCTTGATGGAGATATAATTGAAGGAATAAAGGAGCCGAAAGTGCAGCCGAAAGTGCTTCCTTATCTCCAAAATTCATCATTCCATGTCTCCAATTATGCTTCTTTATCTCCAAAATTCATCATTTCTTATCTCCAATTAATGCTCCACTATCATTTGTTTAATGCCAACTGCTTTGGCATGGTAGCCTATAATAGAGGTTACAAATTCATCACAAAACACACATTCACAACATCAAAACATCTCTAAGATGATCTAAGTTCTCTCTAGAGCAACCTCTCTAAGAGCAACTCCTCTCCTTCTCTTTCTCTTACCAGTGATCACACTCCTAGTCCTAGTCTTCTCAGAAGCCGACTTTCAGTGCCACCAAACCCTCTGCCAACGTACTTCGGTCCTAGTTTCCTCGGGAGCCGACGGTAGTGCCGCAACCACAACGGTTACAGAACCAGCCAAGCAAGGGTAACACCCTAGCAACCCAGCCAAGCTAAAGTCACGCTTTAGCAAGTTCTCCTCACTTCCCAGTGGTTCTCGCTCTGCTCGATCTACAACATCGAGTATCGATTGTGATTTTCAAGAAGCTCAGCAAAAGTCCTCGCCACGAGGCACAAAGAATCCCACGACGAGGTTGGTGCTCTCCTCGTCCACAATCGCTTGAAAGAAGTCAGGTCAAGGGACACCCCCGACAACCGCAACCGACCGGTGCTGGCACGCACGCGCAGAAAATAGACTGTTGACCAGCTACAACAAAATTGGAGTCAAACAGTGGGGATTCACGCTTAACGAACTAAGAGTGTTCGTGTGAACTAAGAGTGTTCATAATAAACGAACTAAGAGCATTTGTATGAACTAAGAGTGTTCATAATTCTTGGACTAAGAGCGTCCGTATGCATCAAATTGTGACGATATTAAAACATCATTGTTTGGTCTGATCCAAAAGATTCTTGGAAATTGATTTCTTTGTAGCATAGCTCGGAAATCTTATTATTTTAGTTTTCGTGGAAGTTTAGCTCCGAAACTAATAAATCTTCTCTTCTTATTTGCAGGATGTCGAATGAACCTAGACTCGACTTTCCCATGCTTGACTCAACAGGCTCGGATTACCATAGCTGGGTAACCAAAGTTGAGAACCACCTCACTTGAAATGGAATATTACCCATAATCCAAGCACCTAACCAGGATCTTGTGTTCGTACGAACACCTACAAAGCATGCTCAAGCAGTTATCTTGATGCGACGTCATATGGACAAAGCACTCATATTGGAGTATATGTCGATCAAGGATGCAAGAGAGCTATGGGTAGTGCTAGAAGAGTGTTTTTGCAATGTCTAAGATTCCCTCCTCCCTGACTTGAAGGTTTAATGGAACAATCTGCGCTTTGCTGATTTCAAGTCTGTTGCTGAATATAATTCAGAAGCACTTCGCTTACAATCCATGTTGAAATTTTGTGGATAACCTGTCACAGAGCAAGACCTAATTGAGAAAACTTTCTCCACCTTCCCCGTCTCAGTGATTGTGGTCTCAAAACAATATCGTACTGAGGTCAATGCTGGACGGATCACGAGGTTTCATCAGCTTATCAATGTTATATCTGTAGCTAAGAAACATGATAACATACTCGTGTGGAATTATAATTCAAGGCCCATTGGAACTAAGAGCGTTCATGAGGCGAATTATAATGCACCCAAAGGATGGCGCAAGGAGCGGAACCCTAAGGATAAGGGACATGAGGGACGTATGGGTCCATATAAAGGTCCTAACAAGGAAGGAACTGCAAGTTTGGTGCGGATACACGTGGTGGCAATGCCACACTTGGGAGAGGTGGACATGGCAACCCAGGCCGTGGTGGGGGCACCATGGGCCTTGATGGTGGCTCCAATCCTCCTAGGGAATGTCCACAACGTGCACCTCAATTGAAGGGAGGCAACCACAATGACGTGTGTCATCGATGTGGATCATGTGAGCATTGGTTCAAGCAATGCAAAGCAAGCGTGCAACTAGCTGCAAGACACAGGGCATACAGGGACCTGAGAGAGCAAGAAGTATACCTTGCAGAAGAAGAAGAAGAATATGGTGAAGACGTCAATCTTACCATAGAGGACTTCAAAGCTGAAGATGAAGTGCATAAGGATGCCGCAGACTTTGATTAGAATAGTCCTTTTTATTTTCCAAGAATCATGTAACGGCAATATGCCTTAGTCAATAAATGACAATTCTCTAAGTTTGATTTTTATTTTGGATTAGACTTTGGTTAAGAAACTTTGATGTAATCATTGGCTATTAATAAAGTGTCGATTCTTTTATTTCATGTCTTGGACATACTTTAATTCAAACTTTATTTTTCAAAGATATAAGAGCCAATGATTTTCATTTGGAAACACAATGTGAGAATGGACAAGAGTTCCTTTGCATCACCTCTAATGACTACGGACATAAACGAGTATTAGAGAAACCTATGTGTCGCTCTAGTGGATTGTATGCAACCACTATTCGAATTATTGAATCCAACCATGTCATGAGAGATGACTTATGGGATTCCGACACATATAGGCTTTGACATGACCGTTTGGGACATCCATGTCATGATGATCCGTATGTTAAAGACTTCACACGGTCATCCATTTTTCAAAACGAGAAGAAGTTAGAACCGAAATTAGGTCCAAGGTAGGGCTGGCGCTGCCTACCCCCTGCGGCCCAAAAGTGGTATTGACGCCACCAATGCCTTCTTGGTTCCTTTTTCTACTTCTAAAGTCAATTGAGACTTCGTGGCTCAACCAGATTCTTCCCTGGTTGCTTCTAAAGCCCATCTTTCGTTTTGCAAAGCCTTCTCTTTAGCAAAATTAGGATCGAGACCATCCTATGCAAAGGACCCAACAAAAATATTTCCATTCTTACAAAGAATCCCTGGGGATTCAGTGGACCGATTCAACAAACGTGCAGACTGTTTAGATGTTGGTTGATGTTCGGACATGCTGGTCACGTGTCGCATTATTGCCCACTTGTAATGTTGCTTATGATGAACTCCTAGCCCAGAACATATGGCTACGGGCACACTACCCAAATCATCACATTCAGTCAATTTGACTTGATAATGCTAAAGAGTTTACATCGAAATTTTTTGATGACTATTGCATATCATTGGGTATTGATATCAAGTATCATATTCCCATGTACACAGCCAATTGGTCTAGCAGAAAAGCCACCATTAATAGACTACGATGGTAGCCCGGACTTTGGTAATGCGCACCAATATTTCCGCTTGAGTTATGCAATATCGCATGCAGCTATGCTAATTCGTCGACGACTCATAGCAGCCACTCAACTTTTATTTACGTTACAGCTAGTGACTAGGTTCGAGTCTAAGATCTCATACTTATGCATATTTGAGTGTGCGCTTTATGTGCCAATTGCGCCGCCACAACGCATCAACATGAGTCATTGCAATGAATGCATATATATATATATATATATTTGTGTTAGACATGAGCCTCCAACTGTAAGTTCGCTATGTAGAACCCTTGACAGGCGATCTCTTTTTTGGCTGGATTTGTGGATTGTCACTTTGATGAGACAGTCTTCCCGTCGTTAGGGGGGGATTAGAACGTCAACGTTCAACAGGAACGATAGGAATTGTGGTGGTCTGTCCCCACTATATCTCATCTTGATCCCCTAAAAGTGACAAGATCACATATACCTGCTACAAACATGTCTGTAAGGATTGATGTCCTTACAGGAGGACATGGTGCCACCCACAGGAGATGGGTAAGGCACCACTACCGTGGATGGTAGTATGGTGACTCCACAAGGTGGCATAATGGAGTCATAGGCCATGGGTTCCGCTAGAGAGCGTAGGAGACCAATAGGTTCGATGGATTCTCGCCCTAGGAAAAGAGCGAGTTTGGCACAACTTGATCCATTGATCATGGACACTCAAAATCCGTCTCATGAGAATATTTTTTATTGTGGTTATGTCCAAGAGACATCGTTGGGGGACGCCTCAATGTTAGAACCAATTCCTGAGAATATAGAGATCTCTACGAACTACACTAGTGTACATGAGGACATGAAATTATTGAGACCAATGACATCGAACCTTACTCCGTTGAAGAATGCCAACGTAGAGAAAATTGGCCTAAATGGAAAGATATGATCCAGGTTGAATTGGATTCACTAACGAAGAGGAAGGATTTCAGACCTGAGATGCCAACACCTCCTAACATAAAATCTGTTGACATTAATAGGTCTTCATTAGATAGCGTGATGAGAAAAAGAGATGATAATCTCACCTTATGGCGCAAGGCTTCTCACAAAACACCCTGGAATCGACTACGAGAAGACATATTCTCTCATAATAGATGTCATTGCACTCTACTACCTTGTCAGTTAAGTAGTTTCTGAATAATTGAACATGCAGCATACGAATGTAGTCACTATGTATCTCTATAGAGATCTAGATACGGATTATAATGAAGGTTCTTGTGGACTTCATTTACCCAAATCAAGTGGCTCTTGACCACGGAGTGCGTTTGCAATAAGGGTGAAACGCTCACTAAAGTGACTACTTAATTGGGAAGGGATATGATGAACTATGCCACTGCATTTTCATGACAAGTTTTGGATTTGCAATTGTCATAGTTTATGTTGATAAACATAATTGGAACCCTTGAGAGTTAAGGGAAGCCGATGAACACCTTAAATCCGAGTTTGAGATGAAGGACCTTGGGAGAACATGGTTTTGTCTAGATTTAGAACTTGTATACCATGTCAATAAATGCTTTGCATTTTGATAAAGTCAAAGATGCACTCCCATGGTCGTCTGAAGTCTTGACCCTAAGAGGGATACGTTTCGTCCCAGGGATGATGACGAAGACGTGTTAATTGGCAGAAGTGTATTACCTAAGTACAATAGGTGCATTATTGTACTTAACACAATACAAGACCGGACACCTCATTTGTTATGAACTTATTGGCTAGATGTAGCATGCGCCAACGCAACGCCATTGGACTGGTATAAAGACAAACTTTCGTTACTTAAATGTACGATAGATATGGGCTTGTTTTATCTCTACAGAGAGAAAAGAATGACGGAAGTATGGGATCGGACCCCACAAGGCAAAATGCCACCTTCTGTAATGTTGACACCGGTGACACCGTCCATGGTGGCCGACGTCCTCCTCCTCCCTTCCATCAAAATGACATCGATGTCTTGATGGGTTTTACTGATGCAGAGTATCTCTCTGACCCTCACGAAGGTCGCTCCCAAACGGGTTATGTCTTCACCATTGGAAGCACAGCGATATCTTGGAGGTGTACAAAGCAGATCCTTGTTGCTACTTCCTCAAATCATGCAGAGATTATTGCTCTACATGAAGCCGTGCGAGAATGCATATGGCTAAGGTCTGTAGTCAGATACATTCGAGGAACTTGTGGTTTGAAGTCCACCACAAATGAACCTACATGCATTTATGAAGATAATGTAGCTTGTATTGAGCAAAAGAAATTAGGTTTCATCAAGGGCGACAACACCAAGTATATATCGCCTAAGTTCTTTTACAATCAGCAACAACAAGCACTTCTAAATATTGAAGTGAACAAAATCTGATCAGAGGATAATGTAGCAGACTTATTTACTAAGTCGTTACCAAAATTCACCTTCGAGAAACATGTGAAGAGCATCGGATTGAGAAAGTTATTCTAACTCCCATTATTGTACCAATCAAGGGGAGATATTGACATCAGGGGGAGGCATGATGTCTACATGTTCGATCTTAAAGAGTGAAGGACGTGTTGTGCTCTTTTTGTCCTTCGACCAGGGTTATTTTTGTCCCACAGGGTTTTTGTTACCTGGCAAGGTTTTTAACGAGGCAACAATCAAAGCGTCATCACCAAGTTTGAGCGGCACAAGGGGGAGTGTTGAAGGAAGTTGACATCATATGTGCCTCTTCAAACTAAGGTTTTAGTCGTAGAGTTGTAATAGGAGAAGGTTCTAGATTCATAGTTATGATCGGATTCTATTACCTTTCATGTACTCTGTAACTCCCTATATAAAGGGCTCCTATTATTAATAATACGACACAATTCTCTCTGCAATTCCATTCTCCTACATGTCTACAACAATAATCACTACAGGACAAATAATCACAAAAGCATTTCTATGTCACTACATTCCATCATAGTAATTAGCATCATACAACAAGCCGAACTTTATAGCAGCAATGCTTCTAAAATGTACCTCAACATCAGCCTTTTGGTGTTTCTTGAGGGTTCGAATAACAAGCCTAGCTGTTTCTTCAGCTGTTATTGGTGGTGGCCCCACTTCTCTCCAACTCTCAACTAGTTTTCTATACTTCACATATTTCGAAATTCAGACACATAAAAGATCAAATCTTTTAAAACCATTTTTTTTCTCTCTCATTTCTAAACTAATGACATAGATTTTGATCATCACTCACCAGTTAGCGTGAGCTTTCTTGGATGAAACTACATGCTGATTTAGTCATTCTGGGACCTTAATCACAATTAAAAAAATAAAAATAAATTTAAATTTAAAAACTCAACTTTACTTAATTCGGATCAACATTAACAAAACCCAATAAGGTAAAAACTTATGTGTACACCTCTAAAACGTACCTGGCCGGTTTACAACTCTCACAGCTTATAGAACCCAAATATGAATAGAAGCCAGAAAGACCTCCATAGATCCATAAAACTGTCTTCAGACACCGATCGACTTCTCTGGCCAGTAGTACTACAACACGTGCACCATCATGTTGGCTCCGCAGCTCTTCGCCTTGATCCGCTTGATCTTGGCCACATACGACAGCTTCCCCTGATCTGATAAGTATTTCAGCTTGTGTTCTTAATGCGTCGGAGAAGATTGAAGCTGATAAGATGTCATCGATGCTTAAATCAATCTGCCTAAAAGTGATACTGAATGGTTAGTACTTCGGGGGTTTGACTGAAATTCACCTTGAGATGATACAACTGACCAATTTGGGAATTAGGGATTTGGGCTAGAAAAAGAAGATGGAAATGAGAGAGAGAGAGAGAGAGAGAGAGAGAGCGTGTTTTATGTCTTTCAAAATTTCAACCCGCCCCCCAATTTAAGTATTCCACTTCCATGTTTTGCAATTTGGGATTTCCGCAATTTTGGAATGAAACTTTTAACACCGGCTATTTTAAAAAGTGATGTCTTGTAAACAAAAGAAATTAGTTTTGTTCTACATCAATGTAAAAAAAAAATTATCACAGCGCGTACATTTTAAACTGATTTCTTAGAGGTGATGTCTTATGCAGTTATTCTAGTAGTGCTGGTAATTCATCTTCTTGACTTTAACAAACTAAAATTTTAACCTTATAGGTCCTTATTTGGAAGATCATAAATTACTCATATATTGTAAGGTGTGCTAGTATTTATATACATTGCAACAGATAGGCATCAAAATTGAAGGTACAGCTGCCTGACTTGTTTACAACACCAACATGCATGGACATGCCTGTAAAGAAGCTGAAGATGCTGGAATTCACTATCAAGTTCTCTGCTAAATCACTTAGGATGGTGGAGGCTCCCAGTAGTATTCTGGTACCCAAAGAAGCAATGCAGGAGCTAGGGGAAAACTAGGGCAACACACGGACTGAATTGGATCGGTTTTGACTCCAAACCATCTCTATACCAAAGTGAGGGGTTTATGCATTTTAAACAACCGACCATCAGAAAAAATAAGCATAGTCCAATCCGATCCAATCCAATTAAAAATGGTTTGGTTCGGTCGGTTAGGGAGTTGAACTCTAATAATATTATTTATAAAAAAATAAATCATAGTAAAATTCAATCTCAATAATAAAAATTATGTTAAATAAACAATAACTAAATTTAAAATTCAATAATTAAAATCCAAAACCAATATTCGATCAAAAATCAAAAGGGTTCTTGACCCAAAACACCAAAATCAGCTAAAAGTGTCTCACTTACCCCAGTAACAAATTTTATTCCTACTTACCTAATTTCAAGCAAAATAACAATTTTACCCTTAACCAAATTGTTTATTCCCTCATCTCTCTCCTCTTTCAGATCGGGCTTTCTCCTCTCTCTCATCTCTCTCCAATTTCAGATCTCTCTCTCTCTCTCTCTCTCTCCCCCCCCCTGAGCGAGTCATTCAGAGACCTGAAGCTCCGGCGACGCTGTAGCTGCAGCATGTCGGAGACTGGAGTTTCGAAGGGACAACTGCCGGTGCCCGTCGTCACAGAGCAGCAACATCTTCATGAAAGCCTTACTCGAGCCTCTCCTTCCTCGAAACCTTAATCTAACATCAGCGAAGCTTACCTCGCCACCGCCATTGACCGAGAGTTTCTAGAATCTCATATGCTCATTCTAATTACAGCAAGAAATCTGGTGATGTTTTGGTGGTGGAATTGATGCCTAAGGTGATCCGGTTGTTGAAGGAGAGGAGCAACGAGAGCTCTATTAATAAAACGGCGGATGGGGATCATAGATCTCAGTAGCGTCTGCCAGAGCGCCCGTGGGGTTTGCCGTTGTGGCTGCTTATCAATTTAGGTGGTTTGTTACACAGGTGGGGATTTTTTGGGGATGGTGATTTGGAATTTGGTTGTGGATGTGAAAATGAGATTTTGGCTTTCTAGGTTGGTTCTTGCTTGCTTTGGTTTGGTTAAGCTCTTTCTGCTTCTACTTTTTCATTGGTAATTGGTTGAATTCTTGAGAGTTCATTAGTAATGGGTAATTTCATTTGCCACTACTTCTCTATTAGTGAATGAGATTTTTTTTTTTTGGTAAATGGTTCTACTTCGGTCGCATAATAGAAGGCCTAGAAGGAAAGAAAAATAATAAAAAAATGTTTTATTGTCTCCCAATAGACATCTATTAGGGGGCAATATACGTTTTGCATCTATTGTAATCTCCTAATTAATTTTTTTTTCTGTAATTAAAGTTTTGTTTGTCTAAATTTAGGGAGATTAGTTTCCATTCTGGTGACTGAAAGTCCTATTGGGGAGTAATAGACATCTATTGGGGGGGTAATAGAGGTCTATTGCCTCTCTATTAGAGGGCAAAAGATGTCTATTGGGGTCAAAAAAAACTTTTCCGATGAGATTTTCAGCAAATTCCAGTCGGTGGTAACCGGTGACCGGGCTCCGGCTAAGTCTCCTATGGTTTCTCTGTCTCTCTCTCTCTAAGTAACAAAGGGGTGAGGGTAAAATGGTATTAAAAAAATTTAAAAATAAAAAAAAATCTTAATTGGGTATTAGGGAAGGGTAAGTGGGAAAAAAATCTCTAAAAACGGGGTAAATGGACAAAAACCCAAATCAAAATTTAGAATAGATTCAAAGTGATTCACTTATTTGATGGCTCAGCCATTAGTAACAGCTTAATTTGCTAGTATTAAAGGTTAGAGAATGAGAGATTGAGAGATGTGATAATAAACAATAACTAAATTTAAAATTCAATAATTAAAATCCAAAACCAATATTCGATCAAAAATCAAAATTTAGAATAGATTCAAAGTGATTCACTTGTTTGATGGCTTAGCCATTAGAGAATGAGAGATTGAGAGATGTGATAATAAACAATAACTAAATTTAAAATTCAATAATTAAAATCCAAAACCAATATTCGATCAAAAATCAAAATTTAGAATAGATTCAAAGTGATTCACTTGTTTGATGGCTTAGCCATTAGTAATAGCTTAATTTGCTAGTATTGAAGGTTAGAGAATGAGAGATTGAGAGATGTGATGTGAGAGAATCAAAGTGATTGTAGTGATTACATATTAGAGTTCTAGGCCTTTGGGCCTTAGATTTAATATGGTAGTATATCATTTAAGAATAAAGTTGTAATTAGAGATCTAAAACTTACACAAATAGACTGGACAAATGAATATATATTTATTAAATATATAAATTTAATTTTTTTACTATTATATTTCTAACATGCTAGTCGGTTCGGGTTTTGCGGTTTAAGCACAAGAGAAACCAAACCAACCCACTTCATTAATGATTTGGTTCAGTAGTGAACTGGCAGGTTAAAAAACCAACCCAAGTTAAAAAACCTTAACCAAACCATATTTATCGGTCGGTTTTGACCGGTTTGGCTGGTTTGTACCATGTTTTGCACACCCCTAGGGAAAACTGAACCAAAGAAGAAAAGAGGAAAGCCTCTTGGTTCCAAGAACAAGAATCCATCCAAAGCAAAGAAAGTAGCGAAAGCACAAGAACTCTGCCTCGCATATGTTACCAAGCCTCCAAGCCCTAGTTCAAAGGGCAAGGAGAAAATTTAAGTATTTTATTGTTTCATAACTTTACTATGCTTAGTTTTCATAGTTTATAGGCTCGCTTTAATAAGTGAGCATAGGATGTCTTTAATGAGTGGTGCTATCTTGTATACCACATTTTCTTATATGCCCTCTATATCAAGGCAGTGGAAATGTATATAATATACTATTCTAAAATGAGCTAATGAAATCGTTTTAATTTGATTAAAAAAAAACATATATTAAATCAAAATTAACTGTCATGTACAGTAATTTACATTTTCTTTTGAAATATAAAAAATAATTGATGAAATGATTACCACTTAACGTTTCAATTAAAATTTGGGTGCGGCTATTCACTACACCACAAACAATCATCTATAGCGGCCAAAAAACGCTATAGTATCATGTCATAGCGTTATAGAAAACGCTATGACAGCCCCCGCTATGGTAGGTCTGTTGCTTTAGATAGCGTTTCTCATAAACGCTATCTATAAGTCTGTAAGCATAGCGTTTACAAAATGCTATTGATTAGTTTTTCATAGCATTTCTGAATTGCTATAAAAGTATTTTCCATAGCGTTTTTAAAATGCTATTAGTTTTCCATAACGTTTATAACGTTTTGTTAATTGTCTCTGTACACTTATTATAGCATTTCAATGATATCATCTAAACGTTTGTGTTGAACTGAAAATTGACAGCCATAAACAAAATAATTCATTTAATAGTTCAAAATGATACATAATTAATTTGTAGCGTACAAGAAATTCAAAAACTAGTCCAACCAACAAGTTGTGTCTTGGTCCATTATGGACTACTTACTAAAATTTAACAAACTGCAAAGACATAATAACTAATTTACTACATTGCTATTGAATTGAGGAAGGTCATCATCTTCACCAATATTGGACTGCTACAAAACAGAAGACAAAAATCATGATTAGAGAAGTTGAAAAGTGTGCTAATCGATCACAAGTAGCAGCATGATTAATTACATATGGCATGACCAAAACTGACCAGATTTTCAAAGCATAACAACTTTGTCAGATGGCCAAGCTATTATAGTACCAATAGCATCTTCAATACAATGTAGCTCAGATGTTGGCCTCCAAAAAGATGCAGTAGGGACCCTTGGGATATCAACCCAAACTCTCGTAGCATTAGGACCTAAAGGAACAAAATGAACAAGCTCGCCTGGATCACTTGAAGACTAATGTCCTTCTGCAACTATTTTTCCCGAACCACTAAAATCTAACAAGTTGCACTTTTTCTTGGAGTTTTTGTTCACACTCTAGCAACAAGACAAACATAATGATATCATATTATAAAAGGAACTAATACACTCACATATCAAAATAATGGTAGTACAATCAGCAAAAGAGTTAAAAATTACCGAAGGAGATGATAGGTTTCCAACTTCCTCCATGTTTGGACTATTTTCCAAAACAACTTTGTTAGCAGGCCATGCTACTTTAGTGCCAATAACATCTTCAATATATGTCATGTTAGGCGTAGGTCTCCATAAAAATGCTTCAGGACATGTTGGGATATCAACCCAAACTATCATGGCATTAGGTCCGAGAGGAATATCATTAACAAGCATCTTCGGATCATTAGAGAACCAATTACCTTCAGCAACTATTTCCTCTTTTCCACTCCAATTGAACAATTGCACTTGATAGAATTCATGTTTTTACTCTAACAATCAATGAAAACAGGAGCAAATGACTACGTAGATATGCAATATAAGTAATAGGAACAATGAAAATAAATGAACAAGCTGTAAAAGGAAAAGTATTTTACCGAAGGCATAGATATATTATCTTCATTCTCAGATTGCTGACTGATTTGCAAGACCCACTTTAGCAGCTGGCCACGCTATTGTCTTACCTTGAGCTTGTTCCATACAACTCATATTAGTTGTAGGCCTCCAAAGAAAAGCTTTTGGTTTGTTTGGAATATCTACCCTCACTTTCATTGCATTAGGTCCAAGAGGAGTATGATTGACAAGCTTATTCGGATCACTGGAACACCAACGTCCTTCGGCTACAATCTCATCCATTCCACACCAATCTAAAAGCTTGCACTTGTCTAGAGATTTGGGGCTCATACTCTACAATGTATCAAAATACATAATCATATTGATACAATTTTAACTTGAAAATAACATATTTAATTTAAAGATGTAATACTTAACCAAAAAAAAAAAAGCAATAGAATGTAATAGTTACCACTAGAGAAGTCTTGTCAACTTGAGACCCATTTTGCTAATTTTTATCTTCCTCATTTTGCATTGTCTAACAATACCCAAAAAAAAAAAAAATTAATTGTAGTAAAGTTATTTATTAGTGTACCACAGTTTTACTTTTAAAGATACATCTACATGTGTCTTACCTCATGATGTCCAATTAATTTATGGACTAAGCTCTCCAAATGCTTGATTCTACTTCGCATATCAGTGTGTTGCTCTTCTAGCTGGAGCACATATGCTTGTCCCTAGACTGTAAGAAGGCTAATTTTCTTATAGTAACTCCTCTTCCCATTCCTCTTAATCGTCCAGGTTTATCTTGTCCTAATACTTGGGAAAGAGCATCTTCTCTCACATTAGTTGTTAAGGATGAGGGTTAATTACTTTCAACTTCTCTTAACTTCTCCTGAATGAAGCAACAAATATATAATTATATATGTTCTATTTTACAAAGGGTCAGCAATATATATTCACCCATATACGAAAGGAATGCCCTTACAATAGTTTCACCAACTGCTGTATTCACAGGTGTACCATCTTTTTTTGTGCGAGATTTGATCCAAACTTTAACCCTTGACACTGAAGATGGGTTGGCACTATCTCTTTTCTACAATCATATATAGAAAAAGAAAAACTGATGAAATAATCATATTTTCAATAAATTTGCCTTAAAAAGCATTAATATATGATATGTATTACCATATCAGCTGCTAATCGAACCATTCCCTTGCGACTGCATGTGTGTGGTACTTGTTTACGCCTCAATGCCTTGTATTTGTCACTTATAGCTTGAAGTCATTTTTTCTTTATCATAATACTACCCCTTAATATAATCTTGTACTTAATTAGCTCAGAAAATAGCATACCTTAAATGTTGGACTTGTTTTTGTCTTGACAAACTTCTTCCAAATTGCTAAAGTTGGTATGTTGTCTGGTTTGAGCCGAAGTCTTTCTTGTTTGTTCTTTGCTGCTTGTATTTGACGAACTAATCTAGATTTTGAGGCCCTCCAAAGGCATCCCATCGACTTAAATATGACATCTTTTTGCCATTCTTCATCCAAGATGTATCTTGCCTACAATTTATATCAAAGTATTAAAGTATTGGAAACCTAATTTATGAAGACTAACATGTGCTGGAAAGCTTAAAACGACAATAGATTCATACCTGAACTTCTTCCCATAATGTACTTTAAGGTCATCACCAAGGTTCCTCCAATCATCAAGTGTTACAGGTACATGCTCTCGTACAAGAGGGCCCAAAAAAGATGACAAGCTTAATGACCCCTCTCCATATGGTTCACCCAAGCTATTAAATTGAACTTGAATCCGACTCTCAGGGTCCATAGCAACTTTCTTCATTTTGGTTGGACCTCTTTTCTTTTTCAATCCTCTTGATTTTCAAATGTATCTTGTACAGATGCATTTTGTTGGACCACATCTTGTTCAGAACTATCATTACTTGGAATTGGTCCATCTTGGGTAGCTTCTTTACTAACTTGTGTATGTACTTCTTGGAGACCTGCCATGTGATTCACATCCCTTGCATCAAAGTCTTGTGATATTCCACCGGTTTCCTTAGTATGCTTCCTCTTACTGCGACCTGCCTTTGTAATAGCACTCACCATTATCGTTTATCTGTTTCAGAAAAAAGAATAGTAAGCATCTATATAATTCATTATTAATCTGGTTTCATATATAAAACTAAATATGCATATATCATTGTTACATATGAATAATTCTCATACAAAACACAATAATATTTGTAGCCAAAACACAAAATAATAGAAACACCTTTAAAGCATGACCAAAAACCAAACTCCTTACTAACAAGTTCATATACTACACAAGTAGGCCCTCACAATCCTCCCTGACATAACTAACTGTCTCAGTAGAATCATCAATGTCCATTTCAATTTCCAGTGGCAATGAAGATACGTCTACATTCTCATCATTTGTCTCCAACTCATGGAAACCTCTTGGTGGTGCCTTCATTACAACATGCCAATTAGAGGAATTATCTTCTCTTGAATAGAAAACCTGTTTTGCTTGAGATGCTACAATATATGGATCTCTTGCAAATGATATTTGACTTTGCTGTAGGTTTACAAGTGTAAATCCATCTTCTTCCTTGACACCATTTCCTTTATTCGCCCAATGACACTTAAAGACTGGAACATAAAATAGATGATAGTCTAGTAATATGATATCCGTCAATATCCCGTAGTAAGTAACCACATCAGCCACTTGTGCAGTATCTTTTGCACTTGCTCTACACATGGTTATTGCATCATAAGTCACTCCACTATTTTGAGTTTCTCTATCAACATCATTCGTGTGAAACCGCTGTCCATTGATAATGTATCCTTTAACTGATAGTGCACTCTTTCTAGGACCATATGCCAACCATCTTAATGTGTTTCAGTGATTCTTTGAGTCAATAAGAATCTGTCACACATTTAAGAGTTAATTGGTGTACCTTAGCTAAGTAATAATTAGAAGAACAAAAAATTTGAGATGGTGGATTGCAAGTAACCTTGTTTTTTGTCCATTATGCAAATCTCTCAGTATGCCGGTTCCAAAGTAAGGTTTCATTATTTGCAAGTTGTTTGTCTTTTGCTTGCAACTCCTCTAAATGCATACTAATAGAACACATAACTATATTAATATGAAATAAATAAATAAAACTAATATATATAAAAATAAACTAAATAAGTATATAAACAATAATGTACTTACTCTAAAAATGGATCCATTATGGCTGTGTTCAGTAGCATAGAACGATGTGCTCTGTCTTTCTCTTTGTCAGTCAATGTAATCGATGGAGCCTTAGAAATTGGACGACCTTTAAGAATGACATCATAGACAAAATCTTCATTCCGAACTTCTTTTTCCTCCACTTGTATGGATTTTTTCAGAAACTGACTACAAAAAGCGATGCACTCTTCTGCTAGGTAGGACTGTACAATACACCCCTCAGGTCTTACAGGATTTCGTACATAATCTTTTAGTGTGTTCATGTACCTGAGTAAAAGAATTTAAATTAGTACATAAACTAATTCTAATTGCATCATGAACTTTAGCATGAAAAGAAAACTAGACATAATTCTAACCTCTCAAAAGGATACATCCAACGAAAATGAACCGGTCCACACAAGCGTGCCTCTCTTGCTAGATGAACCGGTAAATGTACCATGATATCAAAAAAAGATGGCGGAAAAAACCGTTCAAGCTGACACAAATTTTCAATAACCTTATTCTCAAGAATCAACAACTTTTCTCTATCAATAGCACACTGACATAATCTATTGAAAAAAGTACATAACAGAAGTATTGCATTTGTAGGCCCTTTCGGAAGCAATCCTCTTATAGCAATAGGCAACAATTGTTGCATTAGAACATGATAATCATGAGATTTGAGGCCCATAACCATAGAATCCTCCAATGATATGCAGTTCCCAATATTTGAGTAATAACCATCAGGCCCTTTAAAATCATATAACCTCTTGCAAAATCTTTTTTTTTCTGACCTTGAAAATGTATGTGGTGCTGGTGGAAGGTACAATCTACTTCCATGCTGTTGTGGATGCAAGTCTTTCCTAATTCCCATGTCTTCTAAATCTTTACGAGCACTAATCCCATCTTTTGATTTCCCACTATGCAACATCGTGCCTATTATGCTTTCACAAATGTTTTTCTCTATGTGCATTACGACCAAATTATGACATAATAGAAGTTCCTATACACAAAAATCTAGAAAATAGTAAGCAATTATAATGTAAAAAATAAAAATAAAATAAAAATAAAATAAAAAACAGAACATTAACCTCCCAATATGGTAAACAAAAAAAGATCGATCTTTTCTTCCACCTAGAAAGCTCATTCTGATCATCGACATCACTGGTGTCATCTTCATTATTATTCCTTTTCTTTTTTTTGTTCCCACCTTTTCCAAAGTCATTTGGAAAATCTTTAAGAGCAAGAGAAATCTTTCATCCTGTTAAAATTCTAGTCTTACTACCATGTTCCACACTATTATCAAACCAAGATTTCTTTCTTCGATATGGATGTGAGGGTGTAAGAAACTTCTTGTGACCCATGTATGCAAATTTCTTGCTAAAGCGTAACCATCTGTGATGTGTATTTTTGCCACATATAGGACATGCTTTTTTGCCTTTTGTACAACATCCAACAAGATTTCCATAGGCTGGAAAGTCATTTATGGTCCACATCAACATTGCCTTCAAATTGAAAGTTGATTTACTGAATGCATCATAAGCCTCCACCCCATTCTGCCATAACAATTGCAAATCTTCTACAAGTGGTTGTAGATAAATATCTATGTCGTTTCCGGGTTGCTTTGGACCAGGAATCAACAATGTTACATAATGTTCTCTTTCTTCATGCATAACATAGGGGGCAAATTATACGTGACGAGCATTACTGGCCAACAACTATACATGGAGCTTAAGATGGAGAAAGGGTTAAAACCATCAGTAGCAAGTCCAAGTCTGAGATTGCGTGGATCAGCTGCAAATGAAGGCCATTTATCATTAACCATGTCCAAAGCTAAAGAATCTACAGGGTGACACATTTTTCCATCAATGCTTTTGTTACTGAAATTCCACCTCAAATCTTCTACCATTTGTGCACACCTGAACATCCTTCTAAATCTCAGAATGATAGGAAAATATCTCAGAACCTTAACTGGAACACCTTTTCTGATCTCCTTAGTACGCTTATTTTTCTTCCATCTTGAAGCACCACATTTGGGACAATTGTCCAAATCCTTATACTCTTTTCTGAAAAGACAACAATCATTCTCGCAAGCGTGAATCTTTTCAAATCCCATGTCAAATATCTTGAGGAGCTTTTTAATCGAGTACAACAACTTCAACAGAATATTTTCCTTCAGTAATAGGCCATGAATAGTCTCTAAAAGCTCATTGAAATGGGTATCAGACAATCCACTCTTGCTTTTGAGTCGATATAAAGCTACAATGGCTGACAACTTTGTGTAATTGGGACAACCTGAGTATAAAGGAGTTTCTGCATTTTCTAGGTTCTTAATAAATTGATCATCTTGCCTTTGTACAGTAGCTTCATCCATAGAGTTTGTAGGCTGGACAGAATCTTCATCCATAAAGTAAGCAGCTCTATATAAGTTATATGCCTCATCCTTGGTGGTTTCATGATCAACACTTTTAGCATTTACTATCTGATCTCCATGTTTTGTCCAATGTGATCTTTTCTTGTACTTGGAATCCATCCCCTTTATAACCAAATGTTCAAAAACAGTAGTACTATCTTGATGGCTTACATTACGGCAATCTTTGCAAGGGCAAAGAATCATTGCAGGATATCCCAAATTCTTTTCAGCCGTCTTCACAAAATGTAATGCTCTTTGCTCATACTCTGAACTAGATCTATGATTAAAAATAAAGAGAACAGGAAGAAAAAAAAAATTCTAAGTCTAATTAAATTTCTTTGTTACTTTGCAAGTATTGGTGACCAAAAAAATTAAGTTATGATTCTTACATGGGAAGCCATTCCCACTCTTTATCCATCATCATTAGATTCAAGCAATACTTATGCAAGCAATGTCTAAAATTGAAACAAACAAACTAATTCTAATCGATCAATAAAGTACATAATTTACTTCATAACATATATCAATGAATAAAATACATAATAAACTTCATATATGCCAGCACAAAAGCTGCCACAATACATGCATTAGGAATTTGAATGCAGAAAAACACAATAACAATCACAATGGAAATGACAAAAACCAATTAAGTTAAAGAAACAAAAGTGCTCTCTGATTTCAATGAGAGCAATATAATTTAGATATAAACTCTCTCTACGTTAAATCATGCCATTTCTTCCAATTTCATGACATATGAACTCAAACTGCTAAACTGATTGACTGATCCACAAGCTGCCAAACCATGTCCTCTAGTAACCACTTAACTAGTTCAAGAGACATGAGTTTAGTATAGTTAAGGTATTAAAATCAGTCACCAGCTAACTGATTGGGAAAATTGAACCTAAAACAAATCCAACAGATCGAGCAAGGACACCACAGTCCATCAGTTCAGTACGCTCAATACATATCAAAACAGAACGATAACAGAACAATTTGTAATTTCACTATTCTCATGTGCTCAACTAATATGGAACTAACATCAATTTTCAGCACCCAAAACAACACCAACCCAAAACTTTCACTTTCTTTATCACTCTTCCTTTCATCATAATTCTCAACAACCAAATACTTAGACTCTTACCATATAAATTAACACAAACTACCATAAATTATATTACTCTAACCATCAATTTATCATTCTTAACCTGAACAAATGCATATTAGTGAAGGGAAATAGTAGCCCAACAAACAACAGCACATGCCCAAGGCTAATTGAATCTTAAGCTGAAACAAGCCAAATTGAAACTTTCAGACACAATCGAGTAAAGAAAATAGATTGAAGAACCAAATAAAAAATACAAACTTGCAATTACCCAAAAAAAAAAAATCAATGGTCTGTCGGAGAAAGGTGACAAGCAACAAGAGATTGAAATATATTGGTTTGTGTGCAATGTAAGCAACAAGTAAGAATAGTACTGAAAAACAATGTCTTCCCTGGTTTGTAGAAAATAGAATCGAGTATATGTTTAAACCGTTACCTTCAAAGTGAAATTTAATCCTTTGCAAAGCTTTCCTGGTTTGAGAAAACAGAAAAACAAAAAATTAAACCAATACCCAGATATCATTCCAAAATTAAACTCAAAAGAAATTTTCAAATTGAAGAGATAGATTTCGGAGCTCGATGGGAATGAAGAGAGAGGATTGATGAGTTCCTTTCATGTTTCATACCTTATGAAGAAATGAAGAGAGAAGAGGAGAGAGAGAGAGAGAGCGGTTGGGATGAAGAGAGACAACGGCCACCGAGAGAGAAGAGAGAAAGAGCGCCACCGAGAGAGAACAGAGAGAGAGAGAGCGGCCACCAAGAGAGGAGAGGTTTTTGGGGTCTTAGTTATTGCTTTTTATTTAAAGTGTCACCTACCTAAAATTAAGCCCGCTTATGTTTTTCATTACCCGCTTACTACTCCCGCTCAAATTTTTAATAGTGTTTAAAAATTTACAAATGCTATCAAAGAATAAGCTATATACAATCTATAGCACTTGCTTAAAAAACGCTATTATCAAGTGCCATAAATAAGCAATTTTGTTGTAGTGATTGCCACCTTACTATTTTTTTTTTTCAACCAAATAAATCATTTCATTCAACTCAAGCCAGAATGGCACGGATACATACTTTCCCTTGCCATCTCTAGACAAGTTTAGGATGTGGTATGCTAGCACCACCCATTAGACAACCAGTGCTCACTTATTCAAAAGCAAGTCTAACAACTATGAAAACTAAACATAGTAATTAGGCAAAGTTTAGAAAGAAAAACAAAATTAGATTCCTCCTTTCCCATAATAGTTAGGGCTAGGAGTTCTGGAAAACTCCATTGCTGCATGCTGCGGGCAAAAACACAGCTATGGATCAAACCACCAGGATCCCAAATACGAAACCCTAGAGAATTAGGATCCCTCATTTCGGTCCACAAATGGGTCATAATCCAATAAACGGTTCTACATATTTGGGACACCTAATACTCCCAAACTGATTTAGGCCATCCACCTGACCTGGGCCACAGAAGTGATTTGGGCCTCCAATTGGTGGGTCTCCCAATTGATCTGGGCACCCCCTCTTCTGCACCACATCCTGTCATGGCTACTCCCTCCGCCGCCACTTGTACACTATCATCAATTATGCAGGCCTAGGCCTGCACCCCGACACATACAACCAGTTGGACCATCACCTTCCTGCAATGAGCATGGGAAGTGCATCCACGGCCCTACTACCTGCCTCCACTCCTGCAGACCAGACCACCACCGTGCGTGCAGATCGGATCCAACCCACATTAGTAGATGTTGTTCTTCATGATCGCGCCATTCCCACCAAGGTAGCCACCCCAATTCCTGTTCACCTTCTCTGCCAAATTGGAAATCTTCTCCAAATCGCCATCTCAGCAACTCAGAGCCGACCCCACCTCGTCGCCTTGCTCTGAGTACAGAGGAATTGTCCCTGCCATGGCTAGAACAACCCACCGGATCTGGACATCCCCTGCATCCTTTAGATTCGCTCGACTTAGTCAAATCTGTCCTGAAGTAACCCACCCTGCAAACCGGCGCTGGACGACCTCAACGCCCCAACACTGAAGGCCAGATCTCCTTCGAGAATCCCCATGAGAAGGTTCAGGTTCATTGTCGAGAGATCCATTCTGATAAAAAGGTTTCTTTGGAGGGGTGTTCGACGAAAACAACCAGCGGTGCAGGCTGAAGAGAAGCCACAAAGTGTGGAGAAGAAGGTTCCACTTAGGGGCGAGGTCGGAGTCGGCAGCCATTGGAAAACCCCGAAACCGGGGTGATTAGGGTTTAGGGCTGCCATGCTGTGATGAGTAGTTATAGGTAGTGAGAGTGTCTATAAGAATAGTAAAGAGTGGGGCACCTTACTATTTTCTTAGTTCACCCTACAAACATCTAAATTATTAAAAGACTATTACCCAAGTGCAAAATGACTAATAAGTACACTAATTTTCTAAAATCTAAATATGTAAGAAAAAATAAATATATGAGTAATTAATTAAATACAAGACTACTTAATTTCTCATTGGATAACATTAATCTTTATCTTCTCAACCCACATTTGAATTTATTATTATTTTTTTGTCTTTTTGTTGTCTCCTCATCACTAATTCATTATTCAATTGACAAAATCATTACCTTTAACTTCATCAAAATCTTTACAATATTCTTTGTGAACACCGATAGTAAAAATTTTAAAACACGAAGAAAAAAAAAAGAATCTCTTCTTCATTGATCATAGTTGTAAATTTAGTAATATTTTTACATAGATTGAAATAGAGAACATTGAAATTCCTGATAAAAAGAAAAGGAACATTGAAATTGAAAGAAAAAATTAAAAAAAATGGGAGTAAATCAGATTATGATTTGAATTAATTTCAGTTTACCCCTCTGAGGTTTGGGGGTGTCATCATTTCACCCCCTCTACTCTCAATTTTAAATTTTTACCCTCTAACCTTTTCAATTTCAGTCAGCCATGTCCAATCTCTCAGATTCCGTCCAAATTAGACGTTAACTCTGACGATCAGACCCACTTCAAGGGCTAAAATGGTCATTTCAAGCACAAACACCTCACAATATATATATATATATATATATATATATCCAACTCGTCGCTTCCTCCGTATCTTTGCTCTCACTTCCTCATCCTCTGACCACGACCTCCACGACGGAGAAAACGGCGGCTCTAGAAATTATCTTTGCTCTCACTTCCTCATCATTCCCACTCTGACATCCTTTCTCTCCTGACCTAATCTGACCTTGATTTCCATTTCACCTCCCTTAAAAACTCCAACTCCTCCAAACCTAGATTCCCGATCTCCAAACGCTTCTTCCTCTACCTCAATCCCACAGACCAAAAAACCCCAAGACCCATCACTTGAGAATAAGAACGTATTTGAGAGAATAATGAGATGATTTTATTCTTCTCACAAGGAGGTATTTATACACCAAGGTTACATATACTAACTAGGTAAGTGATAATTACAATTAAAGAGATAATTACATTCCTAATTGCATACAATAAGTACATTCCTAATAGAATAAGAATATTCTAAATAGGATACGTTGACTCACGCTAACACTCCCCCTCAAGTTGGAGCATACAAGTCACAGATGCCCAACTTGTCAAGTGAGTCATGGAACACCATGGTGGAAACTCCTTTAGTCAACACATCTGCTAATTGCTCTTCAGTTTGAACAAATGGAAAGTCAATCAACTTCGCGTCTAGCTCCTCCTTAATAAAGTGCCTATCAACTTCCACATGCTTGGTACGATCATGTTGTACCGGATTCTGTGATATATTGATTGCTGCCTTATTGTCACAGTGTAACTTCATAGCTTGCTTAGGTTTGAACCCTAAGTCACGCAATAAATTATGCAGCCATAGTAATTCACAAACTCCATGAGCCATCCCTCTATACTCTGCTTCAGCACTAGACCTTGCTACCACCTTTTGCTGCTTATTTCTCCAAGTAACTAGGTTTCCTCCTACAAATGTAAAGTACCCTGAAGTAGATCTCCAGTCAGTAATACAACCAGCCCAATCTGCATCAGTAAAGCCACTCACCTCCAATTGATTATGTTTAGAAAACATCAGACCTTTCCCTGGTGCGGTCTTTAAGTATCTTAAAATTCTCACAACGGCATCCATATGAGCCTCACTTGGGTTGTGCATGAATTGACTCACTACACTGACTGCATATGCTTCATCTGGTCTGGTATGAGACAAGTAAATTAATCTTCCAACCAATCTTTGATAACTAGCCCTATCTGTAGAAACTTGATCAGGATACTCTGCCAACTTGTGATTTTGCTCAATAGGTGTGTCAATGGGTCTGCAATCTAAGAAACCTGTTTCAGTCAGGAGGTCCAGAACATACTTCCGTTGGCATAAGAAGATTCCACTTCTCCCCCTTGCTACCTCAATGCCCAGAAAATACTTTAGGTCTCCAAGATCTTTCATCTCAAACTCAGAAGCCAACTGCTGTTGCAGTTTTCTAGTCTCATCATTATCATCTCCTGTAATCACCATATCATCCATATAGATTATCAACACAGTTATCTTACCCTTCTGACGCTTGAGAAAAAGAGTGTGATCTGAGTTGCTTTGTTTATAACCAAAGCGACGCATTGATTGAGTGAACCTCCCAAACCATGCACGAGGAGATTGCTTTAAACCATACAAGGACTTTTTCAATCTGCAAACCACATCAATATTTGTAGTAGTTTCATATCCAGGAGGAAGGCTCATGTAAACTTCTTCAGCTAAATCCCCATGAAGGAATGCATTCTTCACATCAAACTGCCGAAGTGGCCAATCTAGGTTTGCAGCCAAAGACAATAACACCCTGATGGTATTGATCTTCGCTACAAGGGCAAACGTTTCATCTTAGTCAACACCATAAGTCTGTGTGAACCCCTTGGCCACCAATCTTGCCTTGTATCTATTATCCCTATTGTGCTTCACTGTATAAATCCATCTGCACCCCACAGTCTTCTTTCCACTTGGAAGTGGTACTAACTCCCATGTATTATTCTTCTGCAATGCTGCCATCTCTTCCTCCATTGCCTTAGACCACTTAGGATCTCTCAAAGCTTCCTGCACTTTGTTAGGAACAGATACATAAGATATTTGGTGCACAAAAGATTCATATAACTTAGATAACCTATGAGTTGATACATAATTGGCAATGGGATACTTTAACTTGCCACTAATGTTGGGTTCATATCTTTTTGAAGGTTTACCACGATTGATTCGATTAGGCAAAGTGTATTTGGTAGGTTCAGACTCTTCATCATGATTAACAATATTAAGAGGGTTAGACACATGTTCAGGATTTATGATAGGAGCATAAATGCGACGAATATAGTGTGAAATCCCTTACACTTTTCTTAGCTATTTCCTTTAAAAAGTCAGTTTTAACTTGTTTTCTTTTTAGGTAGTTCGTGGAATGATTCAAGAGAAATAAGAGCTGAAAAGGAGCAACGAAGCCATGAAACATGAAGTACTGATGCAGAGGACCATGTTTGATCAACCATTTGGCCAGAAATCACAAGGGAAATCCACGGAAATCGTTGTGCAAAACAGTTGCTGCAAAGCAGAAAACTGCAGTTTCAGAATCAGCTTTCTGGGAACGGTTTTGAGGAGCAATTATTGCATCATTCCAGCTTCACATTTGACGAAAGGACCAGCGATCCTTGAATACATGATGTTATACTTCAACTACAGCCAAAGAACAGGTCAAAATCATCAACGAGGCAGTAGGAAATCAAAGTCGATGTATGCTTCCCGTTAAGGCAGAAACTGTCAGCTTTTCACGAAGCTTTTTGGGAGATCTTTTCCGGCTATTTTCTTGGCGTTTTTCCAGAAGGTTATTGATCATTCTAGATGATATGATGTCATAGAGCACGTGGAAGTCGAGAACCATCCAGAAACTTGTCAAGACGAAGTCGTTCCTTGTTCAAGAAGAAAGCTTCAGAGTCAGAAATTGAATCCTAGTCAAAACAGGACGGTTTTGCAGAATTCTTCTTTGGACGGATTTCCAGGGCATTTTTGGGAGGTTATTGCTGCTGCAAATATGAAGGAGAGTCCTAGAATGATTCCTCAAGATTTTGGGAAGATTATTAAGGCTTGAAAATCATTTAATTATGCACCAAGTAGAGTAATCCTCATGCAACTAGGAGAGGCTTTCAAGCGGAATTGGGAAAGGAAACTAGGGCTGTGTATTCTATATATATAGAGCAGTAGAACACGTTGAAGGGACACCATCCTACAGCGCCATCTTCTGCTCCCAAACCCTAGCACACAAAGTCTCAAAAATTCCCAAGTCTTCAAGAAGAAAAACCGTGCAATTCACCATCCACTTCCATCAAGCTCCTGCCGTGCCTCATCTTGAAGGATTGCCTGCATCCAAGGCTGCCTAAAAGTGAATTCGTGGCTCTCATACTCTGCTCTTTACGGTTTTTATCCTCTTGTAATCAAATACTCATGTTTTTAATCGTTGAATTTAAGATGATGTGTGGCTAGTTATTTTTGTTAGGGGCGAGGTTTGAAGCCCCAATTATGTAGAACATATGTTTGTTTAAACTTAGTTTCTTGAGCTGTGGTGTGGATTGGTTGTTTATCTCTGATTGATTGAAAACTTTTGCATGTGTATGTTTTATGGTCGCGAACATAGGATTTATGCATGTAATTGGAGCTAGGTTTAGAAAATAATTCACCTAATCGTTTTGTTTTCTAATCCACAAGTATGCAAGGCTTTGAACAAAAGTTGATGTTTTAAACAACTAGAAGAGCATGCTAGGTAGGCGTTCCACACTAGACTGCAACTCTAAAATCAATCGTTTCCATGAGATCTTAATGCTTCAAATGTGTTGACACTATATGTGTTGTTGATAGGATAGCGTTCTATACCTTGATCGCATGTTTGATAGGCTTAGCTATTGTGCGTTCACGTAGACTAAGTACTTAGGGAAACATTAATAAGGGACATGATCTGCTCCGACTTGTTTCTTGGTTGATTTCTGTTCACACCTTAGTAATTGAAACTAGGTTAACTTAACATTGTTCGAAAATAATTGGTGGTGGATTTCCGAGTCTCTAACGTCTTCTCCATATTGTTTTTCAACTTAAAAATTGAAATTGTTTTCTTTGTTTTCCTTTAATTTTCGTAAACCCTAAAACCCCCAAAACATTTATTCTTCTTTTATTTCGTTGCCTCCTCTATTCTTCTCCTTATTCTATGGTTGTTTTCTTTTCTTTTAGTTAGTTTCTTTTTGTTTGATTGGTGTTCTTTGATTAGTTTAGATTAATTTATTTTTGTTTATTTTTCTTTGTGATTAGTTGGTTACCCTCAATCTCTGGCATCGAACGATCCTTGCTTATTCTATATTGCTAACGACTACATCTTGCAGGGTTAAGTTGAGCGCTTGTTTTTAGCGTATCAATTTACCTCAGAATGATCTTCAAAACCTTGGGAACCTTGGTCGGAGTGGGGTGATGGAGGAAGGGGAGTTCGTTGTTGTAGAAACTTCTTCATTCAATTGATTGAAAGGATCGAAAGGAACGCTAGCTCGTTCTTTAGGAATGACAGGAACGCTCAACCGTTCTTCAGGATGCACAGGAATGACTTCAGGAACGAGGGGAACGCTCGACCGTTCTTCAGGAACGAGAGGAACGATCGAACGTTCTTCAGGAACGAGAGGAACACTCGACTATTCTTCAGGAACGACCGACCGTTCTTCAGAAACAACAGGAACAACTGACCGTTCTTCAGAAACAACAGGAACGACCGACCGTTCTTCATCTTTTTCATCCCGTTCTTCATCTTTTTCATCATCTTGGCTTCCACTGACCATCTCTTCAAAATATCTAAACTTCTCCCGCTGAAGAGAAGTGTTAGTGGGAGAAAAATAGCAGGCATCCTCGAAGAAGGTAACATCCATAGTAACATAAAACTTTTTTGTGGGAGGATGAAAACACTTATACCCTTTCTGATGAGTCCCATACCCGACAAAGACACATTTTACGGCACGAGCCTCCAACTTAGAGCGTTGGTTCTTAGGAACATGAACAAAGGCTACACACCCAAAGACTCTAGCAGGTAGGTTATGAAAAGAAGGAAGGGAGACATGTGTAGAGAGTACCTCAAATGAGATTTGGCCTGAAGGACACTAGAAGGCATATGATTGATAAGATGAGAAGCAGTGAGAATAGCTTCTCCCCACAAGTACATGGGCATATGTGCACTAAAGAGGATGGAGCGGGCAACATCCAGGAGATGACGGTTTTTACGCTCAGACACACCATTTTGCTCAGGTGTTTGTGGGAAAGTTGTTTGGTGGACAATGCCTTGTGCCTGGAGATAATCCTAAAACTCATGACTCATGTACTCCCCCCTCCCCCCCCCCCCCATTATCTGAATGAAAGACCTTAATTTGACCATTGTATTGAGTTTGAATCATGGCTTGAAAGGCTTGGAAAGCTGAGAAGACAGCAGATTTAGACTTAAGTAAAACCACCCAGGAAACTCTAGTACAATCATCAATAAATAAAACAAACCAACACATGCCAGTAGGAGTAGGATCACGGGAAGGTCCCCAAACATCAGAATGAATCAACTCAAAAAGGGTAGTACTTTTATTAGAAATACTTAAAGGATAACTGACACGATGGCTCTTGGCCAAGACACAAGTTTCACATCTAAGAGAAGAATCATTAATGCCCAAAAACAAAGAAGGCATAGACTTTTTCATGTTACTAAATGAAGGATGTCCTAAGCGACGATGCCATAACCACATCTCACTCAACTGCTCAGAACTCGAAATCAAAGCGACTGGGGCCATCTTCCCTGGTTTCTCCCCTGCATACATCTGGTCTAGATGGAACAACCTCCCCCTCAGATCTCCCCGACCAATAGTCTCCCTGGTAAGAAGATCTTGAAACACAACATACATAGGGTAAAAGGTCACAGAGCACTTAGCTTCAGCATTTAATTGCGGTACAGATATCAAGTGGTGAGATAAAGCAGGAACATATAAGACATTATGGAGTTCTAATGTAGGTGTATGTCTAACCGAACACGTTCCTAACACAGGGAAGGCTTCACCATTTGCATTGGTAACTTTAGACACAGATGGTGGTGACAAGTGGGTAAAATAGGATTTATCATAAGTCATATGGTCCGATGCCCCAGAATCAATGATCCAGGTATCTTCCCCAACAAAATCAAAAATATGTAAAGCAACACCAATCTTACCACGTCCAACCATGGATACGGAAGGATTACCAGCAGCAGTTGTGTGATCTCGCCCTTCCACACCATAGTAATCAGCATTTTGGACTAAATGAGCTGTAGCACGTCCTTGTTGATTAGATGCTGGTTTTCCCCAAGACGCAGGATATCCATTCAGCTTGTGACATTTAGCTTTAATGTGCCCTAGCTGTTTGCAGTAGTTGCAGAAAGGACGATTGCCAGTAGGTGATGTAAAGCTAGACTGAGGACGCAACTGTTGAGTATGTGGTGGCACATATTTAGGTGGTGTAGGAGTAGATTGAACTGTGAGACTGGACAATTCAGAGTGAATTGCCTTAGCACTCTCTAGTTGAGCCTCATCCTTGTGAATATAGGCAAAGGCTCCATCAAGGGAAGAAGGAGTAGCAAGCCTCAACAACTCACCTTTTGCACTAGCATGCTTGGAATCAAGTCCATTCAGAAATATGTGCACCCGCAACAAATCTTTCCCCTCATTGTGCAGCTTGATATCATCAGCATTCTTCATCTTATTAGGGCGCCTCCGATCAATCTCCAACTAGATGTTCTTCAAAGCAGTAAAATAACGGGACACACGTTGTCCATTCTGAGTCATCTTGAATGCCTTGGTGTGGAGTTAATGAATCTGAGCAAAGTCAGAATCATTGAGATACAACTCTTTCAAAGTCTTCCATATCTCAGCAGCTGTCTCGCATCCAATGATTAGTTGAACTACCTCATCGATCATTGATTTATAGAGGATGGACATCACAGACCCATTTGAGTTCTCCCACTTTCCGAACCCTAGGTCCGTCTCATCTGGTGCTTCAATTGTGCCATTCACATATCCCATCTTGCCAAGCCCACACAGATGGGAAGTCATCATCTTCCGCCAAGTACGGTAATTGGTGCTATTCAACTTAGCACCACCAAAACCTTCAGAATAGTCTTGATTCAAAGATACCTCCATCTTTTGAACAGCGACAACATCATCCTTGCCTGACCCTTGTCCTCCCATTGCAATAATAGAGCACAGCGGAATAAAAAGATGAAATTGAGTAGGCCGAAAGAAAACGAACAGTAGAGGCTGGAAGAGAAAAAAAAAAAAAAAAAAAAAACCTAAAACCCAAATTCTAGGTTTAAAGGTGTGAATACTCTCAATCACAAGAACACAGACAAACAAATCCCAATTATTGGGTAGAAGAAAATTTAAGAGAAATTAAATTGAGAGAATTGAGAGCAATGAGAGAACAAAGAGACAAAGTCCAATACGGATCTTTGCTCTGATACCAACTTGAGAATAAGAACGTATTTGAGAGAATAATGAGATGATTTTATTCTTCTCACAAGGAGGTAATTATACACCAAGGTTACATATACTAACTAGGTAAGTGCTAATTACAATTAAAGAGATAATTACATTCCTAATTGCATACAATAAGTACATTCCTAATAGAATAAGAATATTCTAAATAGGATACATTGACTCACGCTAACACCATCTTCGTCTCAAAAACCACAAGACCCTTCAAACCCAACATCTTCTTCGTCGAATTTACAGACCCAGATAGCAAAGGACTCACCTTTGGAGCCCAAAACACCAACCTAAATAGCAAAGGATATTGAGAACTCCGTTGGAAGTTGTCGGTTCTAGAGGGTTTGTTGTCGGACGAGGTGGGTCAAGCTTTTGGCGCCGGCGGTGGAGCAAAAATGCAGCGACAGAGGCTAAAAATCTAAGAGCTTGTCCTAAACCCATTGTTCTCACAGACCTAATTGAAGAAATTGGAAGCCTTTGGTGGGTCTTTATCCAATTTCTTCAAAACATAGATAACCACATCGTGGGTCAATAATTGTGTGACTCGGACACCTCGCTCTCTAACTTGGCGGACCACTGGTTGGTCAATACAAGTTGCAGGACCGAGTTGGGTATTGAGGAAAAGGAGAGTCTTTGATGGGTATTGAGGAAATGAGAATTGTGAGATTGATTTGAAAGTAAATGAGAGAAGTGAGTCACCTGAGAACATAGAGGCCGAGTTATGGAGTGGATCCGACTCAGTACTAGCGAGATTGGCGACTTGGAGAGATGTGAGGACCGCCTTTGCTCGATTCATGGCTACTGAGGTTCAGAGATTTCAAAGGTTTAATCCATTTTGGTTCATTCATATGATTTGGGGGATTTCAAGGGTTTAAAGGTTAGGGATGAAGGCGTCGGGTTTTGGGTTTAGAGCGGGTATGACCTCCTCCGCCTTGCCAAGAGGAAAAGGAGTCGAGAAAGGCGGCTTCTGCTACTGTTGATACCCAAAAAATCAATATTCATGCCCAATAGTTGTTTGAGGCCCAAATACAAATATAAATGCGCAAAACTACAAATTATGGGCTTTAATAGCTTAAAGCCCATTATGCTCGAAAGAACTCTTTATTGCAATTCACTCTCGATCCTGCCTTATTAAGTGTCATGCCACGCACGTGGACCCAAGCCACAATCATGCTCTTGGGGCTTACAAGATTGGGTGTGGTGTGGAAGGTAACGGAAGTACATGAGGCCCATTCTTGATTTTCGATTGTCGGTGGTTTTGGACTTGGGACCAAATTCTAGGCCCGACAATCTAAATCCTTACATGGGCATGCAAAGAAGAGAGAATAACCCATTTGCCTAAACGCAGTCATATGCCCTACCCATAAAACCAATAGCTTTTCCAACCGACGGTTTATGCCTTTACCCCGCAATAACTCATCTTCTTTTACGACTACAAAGTCTCAATCAAATTTCTTATTTTATTTATTCTCAGTTCTAGCTTGCTACAAGCTATTCCAAAAGTAGTGTGCAGCTCTCCCAATGAGATATAGCCACATAACAACTCTTCCCTATAAATCTGCTACTCAAATCCCATGATTCAAGCAAACTAGTACAATAGACACCACCCCTTAGTCATTTGGTTATTGCCTTGTTCTCCGGATTTGACCTTAACATTATAGTTCTCTTTCAAAGTCCAATAGCTTTCTCCCATGAGCTTGTATCTTGGACTCACCTCCTCCAGCCTATAAATTAAGGCTTCTAGTTGCTGCGAAGATATCATACAACCTCCAGGAATACAACCCACAAGCTCCAAGCCACAGAGAATACATCCTCTAAACAACACACCTTTCAAGCAAGCCTCAAGCAACAAGCCAAGCATTCCCAACCTTCAATCCAAAACCATTTTCAAGCTCTAGCTTATCTGCATGTATACCCATAAGCCATCCCCAAAAAACCATTCCTTCTTCACTGCAGTAGGCAATACCGTAGCAAACCTCTCACCGCAACAATTCTCTCACCTTCTGCAACTCATGTGCTTCCAGCTCCCACGCTACATGCCTTCTTGCAAGCCGTTTCATATATTTCTAGTTCATCTATCAAAGCTATATAAGTTTCTACCTCCCCATCACCAGAAGCATGTCACCGCAGCAGGCCAACCATACTGCGGGGAATAAGGAAAGACGCTACAAAGCTTTCTTGAAGCTTTGGACCCAGTTCCTGAACTCAGAAGGGGTAAACAGAGGAAATCAACCCAATCAAGCAATCCTAGCAGCCTCTGTACAAATCCACCCGCAACATAAATGGCGACTCCGCTGGGGACTGGGTTTACATCCCTTATTTCCTCTCACCCATCACAATGCTTTTGGCTTCGAGCTGCAATTTACAGAGAGTTTGAGGAGAGAGAAAACGGATCTGGGCTTTTCTCACTCTCCTCCACAACTGACTTGCGGTCACCTCCACTATCACCGTGCTCACAGGTCTCTGGCTAGTCCATCTCAACCTCTGCGATGTCCGACGATATCGAGGGTGAGGTCATGCGCTGACACCACAGTACCTAGAAATCCTCTCTGGACACCCAGAGTTTTCTTTCTCCTCTTGGATCTCCCTTTGTAACGCCTAAGAGTTCATATTCTTCACATATTCTCCTCGATTTGTATCTCCAGCAGATGAGAATCAAAATTTTCAGTTTCTGGGTTTCAAGTTTACACAAATCTCTGAGGAGAGAGAAAGTAGATCTGAGTTTCTCTCTCTCTTCCCCAACATCTATGCAGCTCGCCTCCCCCACACTCTCTGAACCCAACATCAAAGGGTTCTGTGTTTTGAAAATCAAGCTCAGAAAAACAACCTACTATCGAAAATCAAGAGCTTCCAGCTCCTGGGTTCAGTTTACAAAGAGTTTTGAGGAGAGAGAAACTGGATCTAGGTCTCTCTCTCTCTCTCCTCCATCAATGGATCTCTAGGCATCACCGTGCCTCACTTGCACCACCACGAAGCTCGCTAACCTCCAGCGAGTCAAACCCGGCCTCCACCTCATCCGACGACTTCGGAGCTGAACTCACGCGCCGGCCTACAGATACTCAGAATCTTCTCTAGGCACCCAAGCCTTCCTCCTCGCAGAAATCCATGACCTGCAATAGCACAAACTCTGACCACAACGTTAACAACTCATTTCTTCTCTATGACTCTCAGCGGCCGCTTCTCCTCCCAGTCACCTCTCTCACACATCTCACAACTATAAACAACGAGCACTACAAAAAAAAAAATTCAAATAGCCACGGCGCAATGCCGTCGCGAAAAGCCAAATTGCCGTCGCGAAAGACCAACGGCGACAGCTAGACGACGGCAAAATCGCCGTTGTCATTGAGGGCGTCGCCATTGCTATTTGCGACGGCAATTACGCCATCGCATGAATTATGGCGACGGAGACTATGCCGTTGCAAAGAGCAATAGCGACGCCACCTACAGCAATGAAATTTTTTGTCATCGCTGAAGGTCATCTGCGTCGGAAACAATGCCGTCGCGAAATATGAATCACCAATAAAAAAAAAAATTGCAAAACCCATACAAATCACATTCTGTGCAAAAATACAAATGAGAAGCTTGTATACTCTTTCACAATATTGTTATTCAATGATTCATAAATCTTTGTCATTGTTCAAAATACAAAAAATGCACAACTTCTTTCTCCTAGCTTGCTCTCGCTCATCCCAGCTAATGACAACCTCAAGTGAACACATCTGAAGCTTAAATTTCTCTGCTGAGATGAAACTGGTACATGACAAAACAGATAACATAGTAAGCTGATCATTGACCTTAAGAAAGAAAAGAACCTCAATTTCATTACCCTCCTTTAGGTCCTAAACTGACAGACTCTTACCCTTCAGTTTTCTGACCAAAGAGACATATATGAAAGGTTTCTTCAGGTCGTGAGAGATTTCAAAACTCAAAGAATTTGCAGAGATGTCTTTGCGAAAGTAAAGGAACTATTTGAAGAGCATGACAATGGTGATAGAGAAAGCCTTGTGAAAGTAGAATAGGGATAGGAGAAAGTGAAAGTGGAACTGCGATCTCAGAGAGAAGAGAACTACACTAGAAACTACAGCTTTGCTTACTGGATTATCATTTCATACCTCACCTCGTCATGTGTGCACATCTTTATATTTATCAGAGTCTACACAGCGTTTGGTAATGAAAAACATAGTCAATGTTTGGTTTCTACAAAAAAAAAAAGCCATAATATAAGTTAGAGAAAATATCTACCTTGAATTTATCTTTGGTCAGCTGCGCAGCACCAGTATTAGGTAGGCCTGGGCTCGGGTCGGGCCGGGCCCGAAAATCAGTAAAACCGAGACCGAGACCGAGACCGAGAATTTCGGTTCGGGCCGGTTCGGGCTTTCAGGCTTTTCGGGCTTTTTTCGGGCCCAATTTCCAGTTCAAGAATGTTTGCTTGTTTTCCCTGTTTTCCAAATACAATTCTGCACCCTGTCATTTGCCACTCATTTTGGCACCTAGAAGACTAGAATGCATATCCAATTATCTCATTAATATAACAGTAATCATGCATTATTACAAATTTATATAGTTTACAACACAAAGTCACAAACTCACAAATACATTGTCCATTGTCCAACAGAAAACAATCCAACTTATTCAATCATTTCAACCATGTGTTCAATCATTTGAAATTCAAAGTTTGAATGGTACTACAACTGCAACAGAAACATGAACACAATCCTCCCGTTTTGCACAAAATCACAAATTGCTGCTAGGCCGGCTCCCATGCTCAACAGGTCTAGAACTCCATGACAACTCCAACTTGCAGCTCTGCATTCACATTTGAAAGCTGATCAATTTACAAAGTTGAAGAGAGAAACAGAAAAAGTAACTGAGAAACCCAGTTCCATTAACTGAAAAAGCCTAGAACAGTTCCATTAAACGCATGAATCATCACTAACCAACAGTTCCATTAGAACAGTTCCAATATCATCAGTTCATCACTAACCAACAATCCATGAATCCAATATCATCAGTAACCAACAGTTTCAGCCTAGAACAGTTCCATTAATTGCAGAAACTATATGAAGCTGCACAAATATCATTACAGTTAACTTTTCTTCTTCTAGAACAGCACCAAATACCAAATAGAGACACACCAAGTTGATATCAAATTGTAAATCATACACTTTTGTATACCTTATAGTATTTACTTTTGCAAAGAATACACTGACTTATGTTTCAATCATCATATAAAAGCAGAAACCAGAAACTGCAAAAATTTTGAGCAAGATTCGACTTGGTTCGTTCTAAGAGCACCAAAAACCCGACCCTCTTCGATTTCTTGGAGTCCAACAGTCCCGGAATCACATACTCAAGAATCAAAATAAAGTAGCAAATAAGAACGAAGAAAACCCAGCCAAAGAGCAACAACCAAATATATAAAAGAAGTAACAGTCACATATGGGGTGTGAGTGAGAGAAAAAGTTGATGTTGAATGCATACCAGTAAGAGTAGAGAAGTGGGTTTTGTTTGTGAAGGCGTAATAAGAGCTTTGAAACTTCAACGACGGAACACAGAGAACGAGAGGCTTGAGAAGAATGAAGAATGAACAATGGAATCTTAATCACTTATCAATCGCGAAAACCCATATCGCCCATCAGAATTTTCTCCACCGAAAACGAAATCGAAACCCTAATTCCACACACCAGATGGCTAGCTGGGTCTTCCTTCCGCCAATCCAATTCAAGCTCAGATCCAATACCAATGTCTCCAACTTGCGAGCCACCCTTTCGATCTAGAGAGAGAGAGACTGGAGAGAAACTAGAGAGATAGAGAGAAAGAGAGGAGGGACAGAGAGAGTGAGAGGGACTGAGGGTGATTTGGGGCAAGAAAAGAGAGGAGGCTGTGGTCTGTCGAAGTGTCGAGTACTCGAGGACTCACTGGAGTGGAGGACACGGAGGGCCTTTAGGTTTAGGGTTGTGTATTAATTTTTTTTTTAATATTTAACTTATTATTTTAACACCCAATCATAGACTGACATGTGGCATGTGCTACAGTATTCGGTTCGGTTCGGGCTTTCGGGCCCTGAAAATATGAAACCCGAGACCGAACCGAAAATTTCAATTCGGGTCAGGCTTTAGACCGAACCGAGAATTTCAAATCTAAAACCGAACCGATCCGGGCTTTTTCACTCGGTTTCGGGTTGGGCCCTCGGTCTTTCGGGTCCGGACGCCCAGCCCTACTTTTTTGTAGTGGAGGGCCATCTCAAATCAGGATCGGCGAAGCAAAATGAAACGAGTTGACAAGAGATAAACCAAAAGGGAAGGGAATCTCTGTTCACAGTTAATCAGCAACCAATTTCTGTCAACTACCCCAAATCGCTGATACTAGTAACACCCATAACTTATTTGGGCACCAAGCTTCATTCCAATAATATCGGAACCCAGAGTCTCCCTCGGTACCAATCTTGTGTCAACCTCTCAATTTCGGTCTCGCTACCCAGTCTTGCACAGTGTATCGAAGCCAAATTCAATCTCAGCCAGTACCCAAAAAAAAAAAAATGAAGGGGAAAAGAAGAAAAATGAGGAGGGGGTCGAAGAGCTGCAACGAACAACCAACTGTTTAATACACTCGGCCATGGAGGCAATTTTCTCTCATCTTCCTTGCTTCTCCGGCTCGTACACACCACTCTGGTGCCCAATTCACAAGCTAAGTCTCTCTCTCTTTCATAGCCAATTCTGCCACTGTTTCGAAGTCAAGGTTAATTAAACATATATGCTGGTTATACAATCATGCTCGGTGTTTGCACGTGCATAATGCCTCCCCTGCTATGCAAACGAGTACACTTCATTCTGATTCCATATGTCCACATAACAACTTGTTTGCTAGACACCTATCATTTGTCTATATGCATACACATATTTCCTGCACCTGTGCACACTACAAGAGTACAATTGCATCGGTAGTCATCGTGTCAAGGCATATTGTCATGTTGATTATCTCTCTGGGAGACCGCACGCCTATCCAATCACGTTATTGCTGAATAAGTATTTGTACTATAGTGCCACCATGCCACTACATCTAGCTTGGTTACATATATCAACCAAGTTAAATCTATGACATGTGGGTTACTGGAGTACTGGACACACCTTTTTGCACAACAAGTGTGAGCTATGAATGAAAGTCAATGGTGGCCACGTGTAACTCCACTTGCTACTATGTTTATAACTGTTATTGGCATAATTTTCCCATATCAACACACACGTCCTTATTACATATTCTATAGGCTGAAGTTCATTGCTGCATTAATTGTTGAATAACTGTCTCACATACAAACTAGCTCTCTTGCCAATTATTTGTTACCTCCAAACATTCATACCTACATTTAAGCACTAGATTTGCTTTACATTTAAGCATTGATTCCAAACCCTGAATAGCTTTGTTGTGAGTACATTTTACGCTTTATAATTGATGATCACATGCTCAATCACACAAATGTTGCATAGTCACTCAGAGCATCAGCTAGAAAACTACAATCTGCATATTAGTTTTTCTTTTCTACCTACTTCCACCACCTTATACATGCCTCCAAAATCATGTTTCTCAATTTTGTATATACATACATAGCTATAAACACTCACTGCCTCTTGACACATCATGAGGGACGAAACATGTAGCCTTAAAATTTTTATGCACAAATCAAATTTCATTGCTACTGGATAGCTATTGACCACATGTGTGTTTTCCTATTATTGTGCTTGCTACATCAAGTTCTCAAAGCTAAAAGCACCGGCAATGGCACCCTTTTGTCTGTTTTAAAGACTAACTTGTATAGCTATTGTTGCATGTACATATAAGATAATAGCTCATGAACGCATGCCATAGTTGTTACTGAGCATGCCTCCCATCTATGCAATTATGAATCCAAGCATATTTCACTTTTGGCTTCACACTTCAAATGGCACACAAATGTACACTTGCTCATTTTCGTGAAATTCAAGCATCCGGTTGTCAATCAATGCCATGAAGTCATAATTATACTATGCTTCAATACATCCACATAAAATCTCAATCACATACATTTACATGGATAAGTTACTAATCGTTTATTTATTTCTCGGAGGAAATACTCACACAACACGGGTCAACATGCATCAATCTGTTTTCTTTTTGCTACTGCTATATGCTTGCACAACAGCTCGTTCTGCTTCTGTTACTAAACGAATGACTGCTATTCACTAGCTAAAGATACATCATACATGCCATGAGTACTTGTCTTCTTAATATGCTATCTATATTCATCTTCTTAACATGCTTATTTAATCTTCTCCAATGTGCTCACTACACAAAGCCACACACGTTATATATTTATACTTGCTCACACACACATATAAGATACATGTACTGTGCTTAATCAGTTGGTATTCAAACATCTGACACGTTCTATTAAGACATCTGTATAGAGACTTCCCAGCATCACACTAGTCAAGTGCTTATTTCAAATGGTTTAAAGTATTGCTTTACTCAATACCTAATCACTACCACACTCTACATGATACATGTTGAGTTCGTTATCATCAGTGACAATTGATAAGGATATGACATTGTATTTATACATACCCATGACCAATAGCAATTGTGTGCTCATCCACAACCCTAATTTCTCCATGCCTCATAATAAATCCTAGAGATGTTCCAAAACTGTGCATTTTGCTCCAAGCAACAAATTGCTACAAACGAAAGCTAAGTTCTCATACCCTTTTCTTCTTCAGTCATCAATAATCATATGTCCTCTGCTCTCTTGGCACCTTTTTCCCATAATCCAAGTGTTTATAACCATCAATCTGTTCCCGAAAGTATTTGAAAATTTTAGTTTCTTCCCACTATTGCTACATACCTGCATAACTCATCATGTTCCTCTTGCTGAAACATTCCACCATTGCTGTATTTGTTGACTAGAATATTTGTTGTGTGTTCATCACGTGCGAGCTGCGTTGCTCACATCTCCCCACATAGCTGCTGTCCATTTATCATTCCCTAATATGCAAAGACTTATCACATAGGGATGTCCACAGTCGACCTATTTCAAACTAAAACACCACCAGTTGGTACACATAAGCAGCTTAATTGTGTTCCCGTGGATGCCATGTCCAAGTTTCATCATGTCAAATTTAGTCACATATATATATATATATATATATATATATATATATATTTGTTCTTCTCTTGGTGGGTGCAAATTGAATATACAGCTTATACACATAACGCGCTCACCCTTGATTAATGGCTTTATTTCAAAAGCCTAAAGATATATCTATATATATATATATATATATATTATGTTGTCTTTTATATACTCAAAGAGTTGTATCTCTCACCACAGGTCAGATTATGCATTCTGCCATTCCAAACAAAATGAATTTTGGTCCAAACCCAATCTAGCCATTCTAGATCACTATTTGCGTTATTATGTCTAAGACCAGTGTACTTGTGCATAATTCTATATATAGGCCTCAATGCCTACACACATTGTTTCACTAGAAATGCTTCCTTAAGATATCATCAGCTACTTGAAAGTCAAATTAGAAGAGTACAGTCAAATATATCAATTTGTCATCATCTACTACACTTCTACATTGCTTATACATCATTCTTAGTATTTCATCAAAGTACAAAGACAAATTTCCATATAGCTGCTGCATGTATAGATCAAGATGACATCTCACATATACCATATATGATTGACACGTTCATGCATAGTTGCCGTATCATTAAACATAATGAACTTTGTATGCTAGCTTACCAATTCAAAAGACAAATTAGATTTATATATGACCCATGGGTTTGTGATTGACTAACTATATGGCTTTGTACACTTTGCTTAAATGATACATATGTTCAAATTATTTGTCTATTTTATCAAAGCGTACATGCAAGTTACCAATGTTGATTTTACATGCAAAACACATTTTTAAGGAAACGATTAAAGCATGCAGACAATACTCAATCAAGCAACAAGCAATACTCAATCAAGCCAAAATTATTAGAGGAAGCAATCAATGCTCAGTCAAGCCAATTCCAAGCAAAAGGCAGTATCATCATCACACTCGGGAACAATCAGTCTATCAGAATAATATGCTTTGACACTTGGGGGCTATGCGATTGAGGCGGCCAGTTACCGCAATGATCACCGCAATCAGTGAAGATCCACACCTACATTGAAGCTACTTGCTTGTCAATTGAAATTTGCACGCCTCATCATGCACTTAATTGAATCATGCTTTATGAATCCAATGGAAGTCATAAATATGTTCATAATTCATATACAATCCTAAAGCAGAATCTAATGGAAGTCATAAATATGAGTGATATTACATGATGCAACAAGCAATTACTCAAAATTCAAGCCCTCACTTGCCATGAGTACTCAACTTACCTCTTGAAACTCATGCTCATGCACTCTCTCTTAATCATTCAATATATTTAAGAGAACTATTATCATTCATTTTTGTTTTCATGCATATCACCAATTCATATGCTAAGTCGTATATGCAACAAGCTAATCCATATTCCAATCCCACGCCAAGCTAAACACAATCCCGAGCGGATTCATGACCAAAAGAGGCATGTCGAGCCTTACACAAGCTCATGCCAAGCAATGCCAAGCCCCTCTTTGTCAAGGTCATGCATATATCCAAAACCATATGGGAGTCATGCCAAGCTTAAGCATGTACATTTCAAATTCCACGCATTCTCCCTTGGTCCATCGAATGATTAAGGCAACTTCAAGCCGAAACCATCAATGCACGTGCCTAACACATGCCTAACATGGTTGCCACAAGCTCAAGCGAATCTAACTCTAACGTAAGCAAACTCTCATTCTACACATGCCGAACACATAAATCAAGCATGTAAAAGCCAAGCAAAGAAAATATATATCTTTTTATACACCATGCGAAGCAAACCATCAAGCATATCTATAAGCCAAATGCAAATGCTTATTCTATCTATTAAATACTTTTATGCTCACTATTTTCATTTTGCACGCCCTATTTTACTTTAACCACATATCATATTTCACACACATACTTACCTATTTTGTTTTAACCTCTTTTTCATTTCTCAATTATTTTGCAAATTATTTTCTTGTTATACTCTTCGCCATCAACTTTGAAGTCAAAAATCGTTTCTACTCTTCTTTAGCTTATTATTCTCACTCGCCAAATTACTTGTTCATCTAATACTCATGTTCTTCATTTTCTAAAGAACAACTTATTTTCTAAATCTCGTGATCGATTATCCTCGTTTGCTCATTATTTACTTATTCTTCATAAACTATGCTCAATCCTTTATGCACTTTTTCATTACGTTGAAAATTTATCCATTTTCTTGTGTTCACAATTACTCTACTAGAATTTATCATATTGTTCTTACTTTTCGTCCAACCGCACACATGCTTTACTTTCATACTCACTCTCATTTTACTCTAATTCATTATCAATTTTACTTTTACTTAACTCATTCTCATTATCTTATGCTTACTTATTTTCTCCATTGTCCGCGTAAACACATGCACTTTTCCTTAAAGCAAATCACGCTAATACTTCGAATTCTCATACAATTCTAACTCTTTCAAATTTCATCCTTCTATACTACTCTTGGTTTTCATGCTTACCTTGGGTTACTTTCTTATTGATTATGCAGCCTATTTCATAGTCATTGCATAGCCTACATAATCAAGGGGGCTAATGTTGATACCCAAAAAATCAATATTCATGCCCAACAGTTGTTTGAGGCCCAAATACAAATATAAATGTGCAAAACTACAAATTATGGGCTTTAATAGCTTAAAGCCCATTATGCTAGAAAGAACTCTTGATTGCAATTCACTCTCGATCCTGCCTTATTAAGTGTCATGTCACGCACGTGGACCCAAGCCACAATCATGCTCTTGGGGCTTACAAGATTGGGTGTGGTGTGGAAGGTAACAGAAGTACATGAGGCCCATTCTTGATTTTCGATTGTCGGTGGTTTTGGACTTGGGACCAAATTCTAGGCCTGACAATCTAAATCCTTACATGGGCATGCAAAGAAGAGAGAATAACCCATTTGCCTAAACGCAGTCATATGCCCTACCCATAAAACCAATAGCTTTTCCAACCGACGGTTTATGCCTTTACCCCGCAATAACTCATCTTCTTTTACGACTACAAAGTCTCAATCAAATTTCTTATTTTATTTATTCTCAGTTCTAGCTTGCTACAAGCTATTCCAAAAGTAGTGTGCAGCTCTCCCAATGAGATATAGCCACATAACAACTCTTCCCTATAAATCTGCTACTCAAATCCCATGATTCAAGCAAACTAGTACAATAGACACCACCCCTTAGTCATTTGGTTATTGCCTTGTTCTCCGGATTTGACCTTAACATTATAGTTCTCTTTCAAAGTCCAATAGCTTTCTCCCATGAGCCTGTATCTTGGCCTCACCTCCTCCAGCCTATAAATTAAGGCTTCTAGTTGCTGCGAAGATATCATACAACCTCCAGGAATACAACCCACAAGCTCCAAGCCACAGAGAATACATCCTCTAAACAACACACCTTTCAAGCAAGCCTCAAGCAACAAGCCAAGCATTCCCAACCTTCAATCCAAAACCATTTTCAAGCTCTAGCTTATCTACATGTATACCCATAAGCCATCCCCAAAAAACCATTCCTTCTTCACTGCAGTAGGCAATACCGTAGCAAACCTCTCACCGCAACAATTCTCTCACCTTCTGCAACTCATGTGCTTCCAGCTCCCACGCTACATGCCTTCTTGCAAGCCGTTTTATATATTTCTAGTTCATCTATCAAAGCTATATAAGTTTCTACCTCCCCATCACCAGAAGCATGTCACCGCAGCAGGCCAACCATACTGCGGGGAATAAGGAAAGACGCTACAAAGCTTTCTTGAAGCTTTGGACCTAGTTCCTGAACTCAGAATGGGTAAACAGAGGAAATCAACCCAATCAAGCAATCCTAGCAGCCTCTATACTAATCCACCCTCAACAGCTACTGGGGCTGAGAAGAGGATAATGGGATGGTGGAGCAGAGGCCAAGAGGCCAAAAAGATGTCAGATTAGCCCCTAAAGAGGGTTTTTTTTTGTTTTGTTTTTTTTGTCTTGAAATGACCATTTTAGCCCTCAAAGTAGGTCCCATTATCAGAGTTAACGTCTAATTTTGACTGTGCATAAGAAATTGGACATGGCTGACTGAAATTGAAAAGCTTGGGGGCTAAATATTTAAAATAGAGAGTAGAGGGGGTGAAATGATGACACCCCCAAACTTCAGGAGGTAAACTGAAATTAATCCTTATGATTTTATTAGGAAACTTTAATAAATTTTAATTTTTTATGAGTATAAATTAAATGAGAGATTTTCGTTAAAAATATTTATTTTCTAATTAGATATGTCATATAAAGATATTCTTGGAAAGAGAAATGGGTTAAATAAGTAAATTTAATAATTAAAATTAAAAAATAGGGTGTAATGAGCAAGTATGGTGAACAAAAAAAATGGTAGGGTGGCAATAGCCGCACCCTTAAAATTTTCTTATTTTCTCTAATTTCTCTAACATTTATTGATACGATAGCTCCATTCAAATTTCCTTTTTCGGACCCTCAATATCCGATATATATATTGGTCATTGTATTACTCTAGTTTCTCCTTTCTAAGATCTCTCATTCCACTTGTCAAGTTACTCTTGCATAATTGCATAACATAGCGTAACATGGGGGAATCACACGTAAGAGATGTGCATATGGATTTTTATAGATCCATATATGATGGGTTTCTAAAGGTTTTCCATAAAAGGCGTTTAACTTTGCTTACTTCCTTAATGCAGGATTTACATGTGTCCTCAAGAGTTTATAGATATAGAAATCTACCTCATGGAGGTGTTTCATTATTTTTTATCTACAATATATAGCTTTCGATTGGACTCCATTGCCATCAAAAGTCACCTATTGAAGGTGAGTTTTCTCTTCCCACTAATCTTCATTGCATGCATCTTGATTGATGGCTATCTATTGAATTGTGCATATAATCATTTCTTATATATAGTGAGTTCAATGCAACTTCCTCTAGTAATGAGGTTTTGCCTTTGTCTATGATGAATATATGATTTATAAAGAAGAGTCAGAAGACAAAAAGGAAAGGTATAAAGAGCAAAAATGGTAGAGTTTTGCAAGATTTCAGAAGAGATAGTGATGCAAATCCTATCAAGGACGCCTCCTAAATCTCTAATGCGATTCAAGTGTATCCAGAAGTCATGGAATTCTATGATCAATGATCCACAATTTGCAGCTAAACATCTTCACTTTTACAACAACCCATCTTCATCCACTGCCTTCCTTGTCAAGCGTCCTGTCATCCTCAGAAGCGAAACAAGCAATGAGAACGTTGTACTTTCATATCTTCGTCTAGAAACTTATACTAATGGTGATGATGAAGACCTTCATTTCGTAGTTGAAGACATCATTTGTCCACCTTTTAAGGGTCTAAAGGCTCGGGGCCAATTTATTGAGCTCCCTAGACGTGATGATTCTGTGTATATCATTAGTCATTGTGATGGCATCATTTTTCTGACTCTGTATACCGGCGACCTTTTCTTGTACAATCCAGCAATCAAAGAATTCAAGATTATTCTAGCGTCATGTTGTCATGATTGTTGTTGGAGCACGGTGGGATTTGGATATGATCTCAAATGTAAAGATTACATAATTCTAGAAATTGCTTGTTATGGTGAGACAAATTATAACGATCCTCAGCGTCTCGTTGTTGATCCTCCTATAGCTGCAGTTTACACACTAGGCATTGATTCTTGGAGAGAAATCAAGACTGATCACTTACAAACTGAAGATACCTACTTTTGGCCTACCGCGTTCGATTTGTACTCGAAGGGAATTTTCTATTTGTTTGGTTATGAGGAAAAGAAGGAGTTCTTGGATGACATGGAAAGATGTGAGGAGACAAACAAGCAAGTGATGATTTTGTATGATACAAGAGATGAGCTATTTCATATTGCAATGCTTCCGGATAGTTTCAATGAGCCTGCATGCGGCGTTCATGATATTCATGTTGCATTGTTGAATAAGTCCATTGCTCTTTATGGGTTTAGCATTTTCGAATCAATTCATTCCATTCAAATATGGGTAACGGATGACATTCGAGGCGCTCAGGAATATTCTTGGACAAAATATTTGTCCCTAAATCCGGTAGATAATGTTCGGAGGTCATTGGCCTTTTGGAAGATCGACGAGGTTCTTATGATTGCCAAAGATGGACGTGTAGTCCTCTGTAACCTCCTTACCGGAAAACTCAAGTATTTTCCCATTCATGGCCTGCACCTAGGAGATGATATTCAGGGCATTGTTTGTGTGGATAGTATAGTTCCACTTAATGGAAGAGAATTATCTAGACATTAAGACATACAATTTTTTACTATGCCTTTTTTCCTTTTTTGGATAAATGATAACTTTATTGCATTTTGTGTGGCTGGCTGGCTCCATATACGTGAATTCCGTCAATTCCGTACACATACAAATTTTGGCTTACACAGCTACACCAAACGAGAAAAAAAATAAATGGATTGTGAATGGATGATTCTAATTAGACCTCTAAATTTGATATTTGGATCTCCAACTTTTTTCAATTATTAATAGACTTTATATGAACAGACAAATAAAGACAAAGAGAGAAAAATGAAAATAAATAAATAAATAAATAAATACTCTTCTTACCTCCTCCAACCAAATATGAGAATATCTCTAATTCAAAACCCTATTACAACTAGGTCAAGTAACCTAGAGTTTGGGCCAGACACATATTTTGAATTTACTTAAACACTCCCCCTTGTGTCGCCTAAATGTGGCGCTCCTCTTGTTGCCTCATTAAAAACCTTGCCGAGTAACAAAAACCCAGTGGGACAAAAATAACCTCAGTCGAAGGGAAAAAGAGCATAACACACCCTTCACGTTTCGAGACTATACATGTAGACCTCTCCCCCTAATGACTACGGTCATGGGAGTTCGGGTGACTTCTGCAAATGATGCTACCAACGTGTTTCCCGAAAGTGGAATTTAGGCAATGACTTAGTGAGCAAGCCTGCCACACTGTCCTCAAATTTGATCTTGAGAAGATCGTCGTTGTTGCTGATTATGCTTGGTGTTGTCGTTTTTAATGTAGCATTGCTTCATTTATTCAAAACAAGCAGCATTATCCTATATGCTCGTAGGCTCATCTGTGGTCGACTTCAAACCACAATTGTTCGAACATGCATAATTATGGATCCAATCCATATACATTCACGAACCACTTCGTGAAGAGCAATAATCTCTGCATTGTTCGAAGATATAACTATTAGGATCTGTTCGGTAGACCTCCAAGAGATCATGGTTTTCACCCATGGTGAACACTTAACCAGTTTGGAAATGACCTTTGTATGGGTCAGAGAGATACCCAATATCAGCAAAACCTTCCAAAACACATATCGTTTTGGGATGGGGACAGTGGACGTAGTCCAGTGTTGGCGGCATTCCTGGTGTGTGATGGGTCTGAATCCATCATCTTTCTGTAAGGATAGAACAAGCCCATATCAATCGTATATCTCAAGTACTAAAATATATCTTTTACACCAATCTAATGGTGTCGCGCTGGCGCAGAGCTATATCTAGCTAATAAGTTCATTGCAAATAAGATGTTCGGTCTTGTGCATTGAGCTAAGTACAATAATGCGCCTATTGTACTCAAGTAAGGCACTCCTGCTCCTAGCACATCTTCATCATCATCCTTCAGACAAAGAGGATCCTTTTCAGGATCAAGACTATGGACGATCATGGGGGTGCTTGAAGGTTTGACCTTGTCAAAATGCCTAAGCATCTATCAAGTTCAACAAGATGCTCAAGTTCCAAACTGAGACACCAAACTGAGACATAATCGTGTTCTCCCAAAATCCTTCATCTCAAACTCAAATTTCAAGTGTTCAGCTGTTTCCCTTAACTCTTTAAGGGCTTCTAATGAAGATCATGTCCAACATGAACCACGATAGAATCTGAAACTTGTTATGGAAACGCGTGGGCATATCCCTTCCTAATCAAGTAGTCACTTTAGTGAGCGTTTCAATCTTATTGCAAACGCTCTCTGTGGTCTAGAGCCACTTGACTTGGGTAAATGAAGTTCATCATGAACCTTCATGTATATTCCGTATCTGGATCCCTGTAGAGATACGTAGTAATGATGTCGCTTTTGGGAAGCGAGCGCGCAATTTAACCCTGAAAATATCGTTAGTAGTATAAGCAAATAGGGATCGTTCTATCCGGGGATTGAGGGTACACTTGTAATTGTGAAACAAATAAAGAAAAGTATTATTTACAAAAATAAAATAAAGAATAAATATATACAAGTAAACACAAATAAGGGGGATTAGGATTCTTAAAATTAAAATTAAAATAAATAAAATAAAGAAAATGTAAAAACATATATACAAGGGTGGAACGCAAGGAACAAAGATCAAAATCAATTCCATGTAATCAAATTCGATTCAAACCCTATAATTGTTCTTCCAAGTCATGAGAGAGGAGTTGATCATGTGAAACATTCGAAAGCAAATGATTTCCCATATTTTACTTTTCAATGCTAATTAACCTAAGCGAAAGCACCTAGATTAATCCTATCAAACATGCAATCAAGCCCTAGAAAGCTAGTCAATCATGACATGTTCAACGCATTAGACATAGAGAAAGGCTATCAACTCAAGTGTACAACTTAGTTATGGAAAAGTCCACCTAATTGCAATCCTCTTCAATTAAATTCGATTCTTGTCCAGAACCTTTACTACTTTTGATTCAAGTTACACAAAACGAAAAGTCGATTTCATGTTCTTAAACCTAGCACCAATTACATGCAAATCCTATAAGTGTCGACCCAAATAAGATAAACATATAAAAGTTTTCTATCAAGCAAATTCAATCGAACAAACTCACATAAGCAACTTAGAATCACAATTATGGAATTCGAAAACTTTATTTAAACATAGAAATTGGGCTTAAACTTTGCCCTAAACATTATTGTTAACTAGAAACAAGTTCATACGAAATCAAACAAGGAAACCAAAAAGGTTACAAGGAAAAGGAACGAATTACACCGTGAGTGGAGATGGAGATGGAGAGCTAGATGGTTGGATCTTGAATCTTGGAAGCAAGCCTTCAAGGTGGATGATGGAGGATATGATCTTCACGGCTCCCTCTTCTTCTTCCTCTCCTTGCTTGAAAATGCAGAAACTTAAAACTAGAGAATGGAGAGAAAAATGGAAAGGAAATGGAGAGACAAAGAAGATGAGATGGATGAAGGAATGTGTGGGAAAATGGAAAGGAAATGGAGAGACAAAGAAGATGGAATGGATGAAGGAATTATGTGGAAAAATGGAAAGGAAATGGAGAGACAAAGAAGATGAGATGGATGAAGGAATTGGTTTTAGAGTGAGAGGAGAAGGTGTTTATATAGGGAAGAGAAAGAAGAGTGAAATTGGAAAAGATGGAGTAAATTAGTGTGAGTAATGATGGAGAAAACATGATGATTACACCCTAAAACATGGAATGTTTTTGGGTGATGATGATGGTGGATTAGTGTGAGAAATGATGGAGAAAACATGATGATTACACCCTAAAACATGGAATATTTTTGGGTGATGATGATGATGGATTTCCTACTCATTTACTTCAATTTTATCTCCACCATTTGTAGGTAAGTGTGGACATAATGCTCATTTCACCATCATTTACTCCAATGTACCTAAGAAAATAGAAATTGAGTTAAAAATCGATTCGTTAAGGAATTAACTAAGCAAAATGTGAGGAATTAACTATTAAAATATCACATTAAAATGCTCCTATCAAATTCCCCCACACTTAGCTTTTGCTAGTCCCTTAGCAAAACAAAACAAAAAAAATCCAAAACAGAACAAAGACTTGACAAAAAGCAAGTAAATGACTCTATTGCTCCTAACTGTTGTCTCAGAGACTCCAAACTCATGGCTTTCAGGTTAAACACTTAATCAAAATCACAAAGATAATTTCATGGTTAATAAACATATGACATTCGTATGACTAAGCAAGATATGGAGAACTTAAGTTATACAGTGAATGATAGCATGTTTCGAACAAGTCCAATCCAAACTCACAGGGCATACTCTCGATTTTCTCTCAGAAATGGCTATGCTTAAAAGCTTCACACTCAAGTATATGCAAGAGAACAAATTGTAAGGCAACAAACAGCTTGCATATTTCATCAATAAACACATTTTGTGAAGAATTTTTAAAGACCTCATGAAATGACTAAGTGCACAAATGGACCTACCATAAGCTCGACTGCGTAACTGACTCCTCTAACCAAAGACTGCCCATCTCAAGGATCAAGTCAGCACTTAAAACAGGTTGTAATGGGGCTAAGCTAGGGTTTTCGAAATGAAGATTAAGGATACAAAAATCCTAAGGACCTAGCAGAGCATATAAGGACCACCTTATGTCATCATTTTTGTAGACCAAATATCATTGTTTTGGGCCAAACCTTCACTCTAACCAACATGGCAATGGACAAAGGCATAATTTTCAATTTTGAGCCTTCTACAAATTTGCAAGTCCAAAACCACACTTCAACATTTTCCCAAGAGTTTTCTTTTCAATTTTTCTTCTCTTTCGCCGCTTTTCTTTCTTTCTTTCTTTCTTTTTTTTTTTTCAAGGCAAAAATTTTTTCTTTTTTTTCTTCTTGGATTTTCCCCACCCCACACTTGTCTTTCATCGTCACCCCTACATACTATGTCATGCTCTACTAAGTCCTTAAGACAAGGGTAGAGATATCCTGTACTAAGCTCATGGTAGGGTAGTGAGGGTGATGAAACAAAGGTTTTCAACGTAGGCTCAAAGGGGTTCATTCTAAGGAGTCCCACGACGGGCACAATTGGGGACATATGCTTGTTTGGCTATGGTGGTTACCCTAATGCCTTCTATCCTATCCAGAATCAGTGCATATTATGGCATACAAGTTTTGACAGTCACAACAGCCGAGTTCTAGTACTCTCTAGTCCATTAAAATCTATGGCACATGATCATTGGATTTCCAAAGAATGATGAGGTTTTGCAAATACAGCCACGAAATTCTAAAATTATCAATAAGCACTCGAAAAGAAAGTATTTTAGCAAAAAAAACTCACTTTGGGTCAAATGAATCAGACTTAATCCTAGCATGCTTAATGAACCAAGTTACAATCCTATCTCAAATCTTCATACAAGCATCACAATGTCGATTAACCACAGAATTCAATTAAGTCCTATTTTGATTGTGAAAACCTTCAGCCATGAATTCGGAGACATGTTCATCATAGACGTTAGGAGCATCCTAAGACTCAAACACACAAAAACACTCTAAAACCAACATTTTTTTTTTTTACAATTTAATTTAATTTCAACACTTACGTACGGGAACAGGGAGTCTCGATGTGCAATGGGACTGAAACAGCTACCCTTTTTCAAGACTATGTTTAATCCAATATACCTTAATGTATCACAACATCAATTAAAAACACAATCCAACATCCACTATTTTTCATTTTTTTTTTTATATACTAACTACTAAAAACACAATAAAACAATAATCCTTCCCCCATACTTAATTCATGCATTGTCCTCAATGTATAAACAAATATAAAGCATGCAAAGCATAAATCAAGCATAGAAGAGAAAGTGAACACAACGAAACCTAAAACAACTTAAAATTCATGAAAATAAAATAGAAGGAAGAGTTCAAGAAAGCAAATCTGCGTTTGATGGCTCCTCCACAGATACGGTTGAAATGGGTTGCCTCCCATGCAGCGCTTAATGTTTAAAGTCTTTCAGCCTAGACTTGTACCTCCATTTACTCCTTTGGAGGAGCGGTGTGCGGGCGAGTGGCACTGGCATTTCCCTTGAGCTCAGCCTCAACTCCTACAGAGATGCAGACATGGCTTAGTATAGTGTAAAATTTTTTTTAAAATTTTATATATATATTTTATTATTTTTTTTTTTTTAAATATAGGAATCAAAAATAAAAGACAAAAAAAAAATATATAGGACTAAAAATGAAAGACAAAAATATAATCCCTTCCCCCACACTTAAATATTGCATTATCTTCAATGTAATCAATTAAAAGCATGCAATGAAATAAGTAAGCATAGATAGAAGACATTTACGAAAACAAATCATAAAATAAAAACAATAGAGAAAAAATGAAAAATAAAAAGAAATAGGGAAAGAGAAAGCAAATCTGATTATATTCTGAATTGGGTTGCCTCCCAAGTAGCGCTTGTATTTTACGTCTTGCAGCCAGACGGTACCTACATTAAATAAAGTTTAGTAACTATAATTAACAAAGAAATACAAAATAAAAACAAGTATAACTATTAATTACAAACTACAAGTATAATTAACAAGTATATTGTACATAAGACACAAGTTAAGTACTCAAGTGAGTAAAAAAAAACGTGAAAAGTATTTTTACAAGTTTAAAGTGTGAAACAACAAAATAATTTACACGTATAGAGTATTCACAAGTATTTCTTTTATTATAAACATTATTGATATCGAATCAAATTCCAAGCGGTAAATCAAGTGGACGTGCGGCCCAAGTATAGTCGCCTAGACACAAACTCCCTTTCAAATCTTTTGGGCAACCTTACTGAAATGGCCAGGTAGGGGAGGACGAACACGAGAGGAAAAATCCATTTTGGCATGAGCTACTCCCACATAGTGGTTTAGGCCCATTTGCAAGCACTTCTGGATTCAAAAACCCGTCATGAACGTTGTCCCCTTCCTAGACACCATTTCACATAGGCTTTCTTACTAAGATGAGAAAGTTCATAAGTGTGAAGACAGTTCAATAAGTGTTAATAAAGGCCGCCCTCAACCTTAAGGGACCTGAGCTAGGTACCAATAAGGGGTTTAGGCCAATATTAACAAAAGAGACTTCACCTATTCCTCTCAATTTACAACCTACAATTAAAATTCGTGTTCAATAATATAAATAACATCCTAGTTAATTTAAACTAAGTTTCAAACAATTTATATACAACAAATATATACAATAAATGACACAATTTAGCAAGTGATTTTTCAATCCCCGGCAACGGCGCCAAAAATTGATGTCGCTTTTGGGAAGCGAGCGCGCAATTTAACCCTGAAAATATCGTTAGTAGTATAAGCAAATAGGGATCGTTCTATCCGGGGATTGAGGGTACACTTGTAATTGTGAAACAAATAAAGAAAAGTATTATTTACAAAAATAAAATAAAGAATATAAATATATACAATTGTATAAACAAATAAAGAATTAAAATAATAAAGTATTATTTACAAAAATAAAATAAAGAATAAATATATACAAGTAAACACAAATAAGGGGGATTAGGATTCTTAAAATTAAAATTAAAATAAATAAAATAAAGAAAATGTAAAAACATATATACAAGGGTGGAACGCAAGGAACAAAGATCAAAATCAATTCCATGTAATCAAATTCGATTCAAACCCTATAATTGTTCTTCCAAGTCATGAGAGAGGAGTTGATCATGTGAAACATTCGAAAGCAAATGATTTCCCATATTTTACTTTTCAATGCTAATTAACCTAAGCGAAAGCACCTAGATTAATCCTATCAAACATGCAATCAAGCCCTAGAAAGCTAGTCAATCATGACATGTTCAACGCATTAGACATAGAGAAAGGCTATCAACTCAAGTGTACAACTTAGTTATGGAAAAGTCCACCTAATTGCAATCCTCTTCAATTAAATTCGATTCTTGTCCAGAACCTTTACTACTTTTGATTCAAGTTACACAAAACGAAAAGTCGATTTCATGTTCTTAAACCTAGCACCAATTACATGCAAATCCTATAAGTGTCGACCCAAATAAGATAAACATATAAAAGTTTTCTATCAAGCAAATTCAATCGAACAAACTCACATAAGCAACTTAGAATCACAATTATGGAATTCGAAAACTTTATTTAAACATAGAAATTGGGCTTAAACTTTGCCCTAAACATTATTGTTAACTAGAAACAAGTTCATACGAAATCAAACAAGGAAACCAAAAAGGTTACAAGGAAAAGGAACGAATTACACCGTGAGTGGAGATGGAGATGGAGAGCTAGATGGTTGGATCTTGAATCTTGGAAGCAAGCCTTCAAGGTGGATGATGGAGGATATGATCTTCACGGCTCCCTCTTCTTCTTCCTCTCCTTGCTTGAAAATGCAGAAACTTAAAACTAGAGAATGGAGAGAAAAATGGAAAGGAGATGGAGAGACAAAGAAGATGAGATGGATGAAGGAATGTGTGGGAAAATGGAAAGGAAATGGAGAGATAAAGAAGATGGAATGGATGAAGGAATTATGTGGAAAAATGGAAAGGAAATGGAGAGACAAAGAAGATGAGATGGATGAAGGAATTGGTTTTAGAGTGAGAGGAGAAGGTGTTTATATAGGGAAGAGAAAGAAGAGTGAAATTGGAAAAGATGGAGTAAATTAGTGTGAGTAATGATGGAGAAAACATGATGATTACACCCTAAAACATGGAATGTTTTTGGGTGATGATGATGGTGGATTAGTGTGAGAAATGATGGAGAAAACATGATGATTACACCCTAAAACATGGAATATTTTTGGGTGATGATGATGATGGATTTCCTACTCATTTACTTCAATTTTATCTCCACCATTTGTAGGTAAGTGTGGACATAATGCTCATTTCACCATCATTTACTCCAATGTACCTAAGAAAATAGAAATTGAGTTAAAAATCGATTCGTTAAGGAATTAACTAAGCAAAATGTGAGGAATTAACTATTAAAATATCACATTAAAATGCTCCTATCAAGTAACCACATTCGTAAGTTGTATGTTCAGTTATTCAGAAACTACCAAACTGACAAGATAGTGGAGTGTAATGACATCCATTACGAGAGAATATGTCTGATCGTAGTCGATTCCAAGGCGTTTTGCGAGAAGCCTTGGGCCATAAGGCGAGATTGCCATCTCTTTTTCTCATCACGCTTTCTAACGAAGACCCATTAGTCAACATGTTTTATGTTAGGAGGTGTTGGCATCATTGGCTCAAAAACCTTCCTTTTCGTTAGAGAATCTAACTTAACCTGGATCACATCTTTCCATTTAGGTCAAATTTCTCTACGTTGGCATTCATTCATCAACGGAGCCTGGTTCGATATCATCAAACTCAACAAACTCATGCACAACGAAATGCGTGACTACATCATCAATTATGATGGAGTTTCTATCCCACGTCTCATGTACACTAGTGTAATTTTCATAGTGCTCTATATTCTCAAGAATAGGTCCTGACGTTGAGGCGTCCCCCAACAATAACGATAACCCGGAAGATACTCATGAGACGGATTTTGAGTCTTAATGATCAAAGGATTGGAATGTGCCAAATTATCCTTTGAACTCACAGGCCTCCCACGCATCCTAGCTGGGGCCATGGCCTAAAACACTAGAGTGCCATCCTCTTTGGAGTTGGCACCATGCCTACCTCAGTGTAGGGAGACACTACGTCCTCTCATAGTAACGTCCTTCCTTGCAGGCATATTTGCAGCAGATGTGTGATCTCATAACTTTAACAGGGATCGAGATGAGACATAATTGGGACAGGCCACGACAATTCCTGTCGTTCTTATTAAACATCCCTATTCTTATCTCCCCCTAACGATAGGAAGACTGTCTCATCAAAGTGACATCTGCAAATCTAGCGGTAAGGAGATCGCCTAGCAAGGGAATTAAGTGGTGGACGATTGTTGGAATCTCAAATCCAACTTAGTTGCCCATTCGTCTATAAAGACCTATCATAGTGTGCTGTGGCAGTGCAATTGGTACATAAATGGCTCAGTCAAATGTGCGTAAGTACAAAATACTTATACCCAGTCACTAGCTATAACGCAGAGATACATTTAGTGGCGGTAGGTCGTATGTTAATTAGCATAGCTGCATGCGATATTGCATCACCCCAAGCGGATATAAAGGAGATTGGTGTGCATTACCAATATCCTGACAACCATTGTAGTCATTTGCGTGAGACCATTTGGGTGTGTAAATGGAAATATGATGTCCAACATCAGTCTCATTGCAATAACCATTGAAAGTTTTCGATGTAAACTCTTTAGCAATGTCAAATCTAATTGACTGAATAGGATGATCCAGGGAGTAAGCTTGTTGTCATATGATAAGTTCTAGGAGTGTAGCATAAGCAGTATTACAAGTGGACAATGGCACAACACGTGACCAGCGTGTTTGCATGTTAACCAACATCATGAGCTATTTAAACGTCCGCAAGTTGGTTGAACTAGTCCACAAATTCCTCATGGATTCTATGTAAGAACAGAATGAGTATTTTCATATCCTTTTTATAAGACGGTCTTAGTCCTAATTTCCCTAAGGAACAGGCTTTGTAAACTAGCGAAAGGCTTTAGAAGCAACCAATGTGGATTGTGGTTGGGACTGAGCGTCTGAAACGCTATTTGAAACAAAGTTGGTGATTGCAGCATCATCTAGGGCACCATCACCATGATGTCATGGATAGGGACTGTGGCAGCCCTAGGCTGGTGATGGACTGCGGCGGCTATAACACTTAGTCCAGGAATCAACTTTTGATTCATGCTTCATTTTGCTCGAGAGAATGGATGTCCGCGTGAAGTCTTTAGTAGACGGATCATCATGACTAGGATGACTTATCTTATTTTAACAAAGCCATTATGTGTATAAATCCAAGAGATCTTTTCTCATAACTTTATTGGATTTAATAGCTCGAATAGTGACATAGAGTCCACTAGAGAGACATAAACTCGTCTAAGATGCGCCTTTGTTCACAATTGTTAGAGGCATTGCAAAAGAACTCATTTCGGTTCTCTACATGCGTTTTCGCATGGAATCCATTGGCTATTCATAGGTGCAATTTTCCCTAGGAGCGTAGAGAGTTTCTGTGATTGTAATCAAGGTGCCATTTGGTAAGGGGAACTTGGGCTATTCCATGTCATTGAATTAATATTGATGACCCAGCCATCGTAGTCACAAAAGTAATATGCTCAGAATCAAAATGGAGTCATAATGAAAAGAACTCAAACTTTTATTCATAAGCCAATGAAGTACATCATTGTCTCTTAACCATTAGGAGAATCTAATCCAAATGGTAGCTGATGCAAAACAAAGGTAATCATTTGACTTCTTTCAGTAACTCCAAAATAAATATGACCAGGTGAGTAGAGAGATGTGGGTGGAGCAAAGCTCGCTTAAGTACCACTTATCTCAAAACCTTCCTAGACATCATACTCATTTTGGATGAACCTATGTGAAGAAAAACTAAACCAATGACATTTACTACAAAGTATATGGCAATTGCCTATTACATCTCTTGGAAAAATAAAGACTTAAACAGCATTGGCGGTCTATTGATCCCAGCCAGATTTGTAGTCTTCAACCCTTCACTCTATATCATCGTCATGATCTTCTTGTTCCACATAGTGAGTTTCTCCTGCTTCACAATATGCTTTGTAGGCGGTGTCAATTTCTTCACGAGCTCTACAAATGTGTGCCCAATGACCGGATACCCCACATCAAGAACATACATCTCTTTGCTCAGACTCCATTGATTGAGGCGCTTTGAAAGAGTCATTTAGATGGCTCTTAGTGTTGGTGGCGCCACCAACATGGCCAGAGGTGTTGCCTCCCTCTCTCTTTCCACGTTGACCTCTTTGGTTCCGTGTTCGCCTATTTTGGCGGTTACCTTCCCAAGTAGAGCGATTATATGGACTTGGACGTCCAGAAGTATCCTTAAGATTAGGGTTTCGCTCTTGGAGCCTTCTCTTAGGGGCGCGACTATAATTGGATTCTGGAATATGCTCTATTTCCATGAATCTCGAATTATAGTTCTTCACAAGCATGTTGTCATGCTTTTCAGTGACATTCATAGCTCCAATGAGCTCATGAAACCTTGTGATCTATCCTGCAGTAATATCGATTCGATAGTTCTTAGCAACCATCAATCCAGAAAAGATGAAGGTAGAGAGAGTCTTCTCAATCAACATCACATTTGTGATCTCTTTACCACAGAATTCCATTAAAGATTTAATGCGAAGTGATTCCGAATTGTAGTCAAGAATTGACTTGAAATCACAGAAGCAGAGGCTATGCCATCTCACTTGTAGGTCAGGAAGCAAGGAGTTAAGGATGTTGCCAAATCTTTCTTCGAGTGAGACCCACTGCCTTCTGGGGTCTTCTTCATTCATACACTTGTACTGGAGCGAATCATCCATATGACGAGTTATTAGGATGATGGCTTTCGCCTTATTTGCCTCTAAGGCTGCTCTATTTGCTTCCAAAGCTTGAGCTTGTTCAACAGTTAGCACGTCCTGGCTAGGCTCGAGAATCATATCCAGGATTCCATCGGCTTTGAGATGCTGGCGGACATCACGAACCCACCTGTGATATCCAGAGCCAATTGTTCCCAATGGATCAAAATCCAATTTGTTCAGGTTACTCATCCTGAAAGATAACAAGAAAAAGGGTTAGTTTCTGAGAGGAAAAAGCTACCACGAAAACATATAAAATTTCTGAGCGTAGTCACTTCCAAGAAATTAGGAATTTCTGAGCGTAATCGCTTCCAAGAAATTCAATTCCAAGAGGTATTGGATTAGATCGAAACAATGACGTAAGTGATCAATCATAAATTCTCTACAAACTCTACGTTTGGAGATCTCAACAAGCTCCAAGCTTGGAGTGAGCACGAACCCCCACAGTTTGGCTTAATTAGGTCTCCCCTATGATGAAGAAAGGGGGGTAGAAGAAGAGAGTTTGCAAGTCCCCGAGAAAAATAAGAGAAATTCAATAAAAACTAAAAAAACCGGAACTTTTATGAAAAAAAATACCTTGAAATAGGTCGCCCGAAAATTTGACCGGAAAAAGTCGCAGGAAAATGACAAGAAAAGTCACCAGAAAATTGACCTGAAACGATCAACCGACATTGACCGGTGTTGATGTGGCGCTGGGGTCCACGGCTGATGTGGCAGTGCTGACTTGGTGATGAAGCTGGGCCTAACTGGAAGTGGGCCAGGGATGTCAGTTGGTCGGTTGCTGTGGGTTAGGCTGGATCACTGGGCCGGTCCTTCTCCTTTTTTTTTCTTTTCTCTCAGCCCAGGCCTGTTTCTCTTTTTTTTTCTTCTTCTTTTCTGGGCTGCATCTGTGGGCTGCGACTCTCCTTTTTTTTTTTTCTCTTCTGTCGGTTTTTCTGTAAGACATTCAATTGGCCGGTTCGGTAATTTTTAAACCAGTTTTCAGGTTTTTTCTTCCGGTTATTGAATTCTGGGATCAAGGCGCTGCTTCTTGCAAAATTTGGTAACAATTGGAGGTCCGGAAGATGGTGAACTGGTGGAATATTTGTCGTGGGTGGTTTGGAGCTTCCGGTGGCCTGTTCGGTAGGTTTTTGTCCTGTTCTGGTGGTTCTGGACACTTGTTGTGTAGGGCTTCAAGGTGTGAGGTGGGGGCAGAAAAGGATTCAAGGTTTTTTATTTGAATTTAGGGTTTTTGCTTCTTGAATCAGGGTTTGATATTTGTTTCATGGTTAGGGCTTCGTGCTGATAACATGGTTAAGGAAAACTAAATTTGGAGAGAATTGAGTTGTGCTTTCATTGATAATAGGGGTGTAGTAACCCAAAAGGGGGGTCCCACAGCGCCGCGACCCCGAGCCAATGAGAAACCGACATGGCACGAATGACATCCCGATAACTCATTTACCCGAAATCGCAAGGCCTTTATGGTTCAAACTGTTGGTTTACTAAACACTTTCTTGGACAAGTCGTTCTAGCAACCAAGCAACACATTTTCAAAAGCGGACTTTGAAATGGGCTAAGAGTTTTGGGCTTGCAATCGGAGCCCAATTTGGAAAATAAAACAAATCACTAAATAATTACAAGCATGGGAGACGCGCCCCAGGGTTACGGGTCTCCCGAAATTTTTGTAAGCGAGTAGGAAATAAATAAATAAATTAGTAAGAAAGTAAATAAATAAGTTACTTCGAAATCCGATAATGGACCCAAAACTGTACTTTAGTGAAGACAAAGAGGAATACGCCAAGCCGGGCCATGTGCCTCTCCTATACGCTTCCCGACCACATGCTCAAAACCTGCACACTGTTGTAGGGGTGAGCTTTCGTCCTCGCATGCCCAATAGGGGCCGACCCAACCATGCTAGGTTTGAAAATAATAATATACTTGAAAATATTTACTACATAATATTGTGCACGTTTATCGAAAATACTTTAAAAATAGGCAACCACAAATATTTATTTCTTTTATAAAGCATATGCAGTATGCTTCACACAATTTGGAGCTCCGAGATACTTACCTGCCGACTAATATAAAACAAATCGGTGACCGACCTGGTTCGTCCTGAATTCGAGAACCGGCCAACTACTCTGTAGTACTTCTGACTACAAGTAGCGAAAGTGTCCATTTCCTGGCCCTGAGTCTCCTATGACTGGTTCACTGTCTATACTTATCTTTCCTCGACAAACATAGGATCACAGCCCCCTCCGGAGGTTCACGGTTATCGACACCATGGGATCCCTAGGAATCTAAGCATCTAGGTCCCATTCACTTTCAGGTCACAAGTATAAACATATAAGGGTACAATATCTCAACATGCAAGTCTAGCCTCGGTTTTCGCAATTAGCAATTATCAGTTCTGAAAATACATGTATCACAAGGCATCGACTAATGAACAACCAAAAACGCACTTGCAGGCAACATACTATCTTAGTATAGCATTCCACATATAGCGAAAACCTCTAACAAAGAAGGGACAGCTCACCCTACCTGGAATTGGAGTGCTCGCCCAAACTTAGCTTCGCTTCCAACCCTCGATACTTCTTCCAATTACATGTGTGCACGCTCGAGTCCTTTATAATAAAATTAAACCAATAAGTAACTTGACGTTATTAACTTAATCAATTGAGCACCAAAGCATTCACTTAATTTCCTTAAAGTCCATTGAATTATCCTTTAATATAAAAACCTACTATCCATTCCCAAATAATCCGAATGGTATTGCATTTGAACCATTTGGGATATGGTGATTATGCTTCTTTCCATAATATAATTCGGGTTAACCGATTTGACCCTTTTTAGTTAATCTTTAAACCTTGAGCAAAAAGATAAGTAACAATTACCATTCCCGAATGATTTCACTTCTTAGGTCATTCCGGGATAAGGTAACTAAAAAGACACTTAAATCACAATTGTTTCATTTATCAAAATTGAATATCCAAACTTATCCTAATCACACAAGGTCCACAATTGCTACTTCTAATTTCCACTTGACATTAAGTATTACTCAATTTCCTTGTTTTTCCTTATCACCAACTTATTTAAAAGAATTCACCTTGCAACGTGACAACCCCAAATCGATTACAGATTTACCATGTTAATATCCCCAAACCAAATCTCTCTTTATGTTGAGTTAATTCATACTTGTCCGCAATCTAGCCAAGTTGCCAACCTAGTATATTATTCAATGAAGCATTAACCATTCACACATACATCATTTCATTTGCACCAACTCATTCACATTTAATTGAGCACTATAAAGGTAAGCAACTATCCATTTCCACTCACTTCTTTCGATCTCGGGGGATACAATACAACCACAGTATATAGTAACTCATTTCATTCATCATGCCATTACCTTTCTTATAACCTCTCCAGCTCCTTCCTTTGGTAGCTTCGGGTAACCTTCCTTGACCTGGGATTTCATCTTCACCTCAAGACAACAGGCTCAACTAATCAATTTCAATATCCCATCAACACAGAAATCATAAGTTTTAAGGCTGGGACTTCTTACCCATATCTGCTCTGCCGAGACCAAAATCTCCATAACATGCTACTCCTTGCAATCCTCTGTTCTTCGCCATTTCCTCAAAACTAAAATCGAATCCCAGACCAGAAGCTCCCCTTTCATTTCAATTCCCATCCTCCAAGTCTGGGATTCAAGAACATTGACCGAAAGAACTCAAAATTAACAACCCGTCAACATCGTAACAACAATCAGAAATCACCAAAGCCGAAGATAACTCAACTCACCTTATTTCAATCTCAGAGTCAAATGTTTTCCGGAAACTCAACGAAGCTCGACACTGATAAAGTACAACTCGACCCCAAATGTCCAAGAACTAACTCCGGTAGGAGTCCTCATGCTTAGATGCAATCGAACCAGAAGCCAAGGCCGGACGTGTCGGAAAAGTCACGGTGACAGCGACGGTACCGAGATGAACCCAAAAACGAAATCGTCAAAACTTGATCAAATCGAAAATCTAATTTATACTAGAATGTAGAGCACGACGCGAGGAGGAAGTTCCATACCACATACAGTCCAATCGGTGGCCCGAGTTGCCGGAAATTGCAGAACTCGCCGGAGGAGACACAAAGCTTCCTATCGTCGATTCTTCGTCTACGAACGATGCATGGATGATCAGAGGCCTCAAGGAGGTATGCGAAAACGAGACAAAGAGAATGGTGCCATGCGCCTTCGTGGGGTGGCTGGAGTAGTGGTGTCGCGACTGTGGTGGTCGCGTGCGGTGGCTGTAGGCGGTGCATGTCGACGGTAAGACTCGGGTTTGGTTGGTTTTGGGTGCTGGATCAATTGGTTGTGGAGATGACGTGAGGTGGTGGCCGGAGACGGTGTTCTCTGGTGGTGGCAGACGACGAAGGTGAGAGAGGGAGAGAGAGGCGTGCGTGCGGCCAAGTGAAAAAGAGGGGGTGTACGGGTTTCTGGTCTTCTAACCCGAAGCCTCCTTATTTATACTAATGTATCAGAAAAGTCAATTTTGCCCTTGCGACAAATCACGCAAATCTCCAAGCTGATTACTTCCGAGTTTCGGCTTGTAACTTTCGGTTGCTTTTCGTCAGCAATACCTTTTTAAATCCTTGAAGTCGTCCTAGGCCCAAAACTCTATTTCGTAAAAATAAAAATAAAAATCCAAAACTTTGTTACAACTCAATTTATCATCTTCAAAAATTTAACAAACGGTCGCCTTGCTAAACTTCGGTAACCTTCTAGGCCCAAATGAAAGAATCTCGGCCCAAACTTAAATTGTCAGCCCAATGGGTGGTCTCGATACCAAAATAATTTCCAAGAAAAATTTCGTCACTTAAATCACCTTGTGAAAATCTTATTGGCGAAAATCTACCTTCAAAATTTAAACGAAATTTTTCGGGGGCTCACAAGGGGTCTCTTTATATAGAGGATTACAAGACATAGATACAGAGTTGTACAAGGAAAGATAATCATACAATTAATCGAATATCTATGAATATTTCCAAGAATATCTCTAATTCAAAACTCTATTACAACTAGTCAAGTAACCTAGAGTTTGGACCAGACACATATTTTGGATTTACTTAAACACAATTAATTTTTTTTTTAATTTCCTTATATTGCCTATATAGTTTTACAATTTACCTAAAACAATTAGGTAAAAATAATAATTTCTATACATGGCCCATCATTTAATACAAAAAACAAATTCAAAATAATCTGATTTGGAATTTTCTTAAATTAAATTAATTGAATATTATGATATAGTTATTACTCGATCTTCTAACCCAAAACCCTTGAAATCCTTCTTTTAACAAATTCAAAGAGATTCTAACAACATATCAAGATCAAGAACCAACCCTCTGATTAATTTTTGTGGAGGAGAGACTTACTCATAAAAGAGCAATATAATGTGATTTTGATTCATTCTTCTTCTCGTGGTTGAAGATAGAGATAAAAAGTAGAGTAACAGATTGTTGTATCTCATGTTCAAGGGCGTTTTGGTAAAAATAAGGAGGTCTACTTAGCTTTTCAAGTATTCTAAAAAGTAAATTAGAGGTGTACTAAGTATGGGAGGTTCAAATAGCAAATTTGGAGGTCCAACTAGAACCTCCTATTGTGAATCAATCACTATCAACCGCATATGGCTAATACAAGATTGAATTTAGCAATCAACTTAGCATTTTTTTTTTTTAGGGAAAATGATCATTTACCCGATTTTAGGCTAAAAATTGCCCACTTGCTCCACCAACTGTTTTTTAACCCCATTTACCCAAAACACTCTAAGGGATTATTTCCCCTTTACCCAATTAATTATTTTTTCTTTTTTTTTTTAGACTTTTTTGCCCTCTCCTTCTTTCTCACTTAGAGAGAGAAGTCACCTTCCACCTTGCTGTGATCCGGTGACCAGTGGCCGGCGCGGTCTCCGGCGACAGGTGACCGGACTCCGGCGAACGATAACCGGATTCCGGCGACCGATGACCGGATTCCGGAAACCGGTAACCGAAATCCGGCGACCGATGACCGGAATCCGGCTATTATTGCCCCCCAGTAATCATATTACTGCCCCCCAGTAATCATATTATTGCCTTCCAAAAATCATATTATTGCCGTCCAGTGAATTGTATGAACTCCCAAAACCAAAATGAATACACTACAGGCACAATTGATCAATTTATAATCATATTACTGCCCCCCAGTAATCATATTATTGCCCCCTAATACAAAGTCCAATGTCTCTACTGCCTCCCAATAGACCACCAAAAATGCACCATTTTGTAGGATTCACATATAATTTGACTTTAATACACAGAAAACAACAGGTAACTTATCAAAACACCACATTATAGTGATCCCTGTCCATTGTATCAAAGTCTACTGGGGGCCAATAATGTGTCTACTGCCGAAAAAAATTAAAAAAAAAAAAAAAAACTCAGGATGCCGGAAAAAAAAAAAGTCCAAGCACCCAGAAAATGCTCTGGGCACCCACTTCTTCTTCTCCTCCCATCATTGACTTCGACGGTTGCGGATCTCCCTTCTCCGACTTCAATGGGTGAGGCCCGAGACCCATTGCAGAAGCAGTGAAGGGAATTGCCATGGACAAAACAGATTGAAGATGGGTGAGGCCCGATACCCATAGCAGAAACCGTGAACGGAATTGCGAAGAGCAGCATAAGCAAAGCAATGGTCTACACCAACCTGTTATCGGCCTTGCCGTCGACGCTCTGCATCTAGACTTAGTTAAACTCTGATAGTTCCGACTGGAGCTTCAGGGTGATTACGGAGTTCGACGCGGCACCGGAGGTGAAAAGATAGCTTCAGGCAAGATCTGGAGTTCGAGGCCGCCCCGCCGGTGGAGAGAGAGAGCTTCAGGCGTGATTCGAAGTTCGACGCCGCACCACCACACCGAAGAGAGAGCTTCAGGCATGATCTGGAGTTCGACGCCGCACCGGAGAGAGAAAGCGCTAATCCTAATTTCGACTCCGCACCGGAGGTGCGGATGTGGGGAGAGAGAGAGAGAGAGAGAGAGAGTGAGGGGGGAGGAGAGAGATTAAAATGAGGGTAATTATGTCAATAGAAGTTAGATTGGGTAAATGGGGTCAAAAAACCCTTAGTGGAGCAAGTGGGCAATTTTTTGGTTAAAATTGGGTAAGTGGTCATGGCCCCTTTTTTTTAATACACCAAAAATTTTCCTTACTCCATTCTTTTTTTTTTTTTTTTTTGAAAGGAATGGTCGGTGCGGCTACCCTCAAGCCTTCATTAATGAAACTGCCGAATACAAAGGGGGGACGTAAAGCCTAAACCCCGAACAATTAGTAACACGAGAACGACCTGTATAATAACAAGAGCTCCCACTAATCCTATGTATTCAAACATGCACCAACTAGCAAGGGTTGACATACCAGATATCTGGGCAACACCATTTGCTTTACAAAAGTGACATACCGGAAAGACAAAGCTCATACAAAGCCATAAAGCAAGAAAACCAGCTTTCCCACTATGTTGTCGACCAAAACAACCTCTGACGACACTTCGTTTCATCCTGCCACTAGGAGGTTGCGTCCATTTAAGAAGGACTCGCCACCTCTCTAGGACAAACAAGGCATTATGAGTGCACACCCACACCAAGGCATTAAGCCCGACTCTCCCTCTCAAAACATAATAAGGACTTATTTTAATTAAAACAAAAACACAAATTAATAAAATACTAGCAAGAGCCCAATCAGGACCCAACATAGGAGCCCAGGCCCAATTATTAAGAAAGACAGCAAGGGTTCCCCAGCCCACGAAGCAAGCCCAAGCCAGTTTCTGTCGGGCCACCACCACGGCACCGCCTCTGCCAAACCACCCCAGTGGTCTAACCACCTCCACCATTGTCCTGCAACCACCCCCGCACCAGCACGAAGAAAGCAAACAAAAAGCTGATGAAAACAGTAGACCAATAGATCCAAACCAGAAGACACCGCCACTCCAGAGGTCCACCAATTCTGATCTCGGAGATCCCGATTGCACCACAGCCAAGCCACCGCCACCGATCGACCAGGAAGGGAAGGATCTGATAGTCCAACCCGACCTCGCCACCGGTGCAATCTCCTCCAATCCCGACCCAGCAACAGCCATCCGAGTCGATCCCCGATCCTGCAATCGTGACCCCTGAGCGCTCCCCAAACCCGACCCATACTCACTAAACCAAAGCTTGCCCACCACCACAAACTCCCAACACAACTTCCATAGAGAGCAAAAATGAACTCAGATTCTACATATCCTCATTTGCAGGAGCTGAGACACGACAAGACTGGAACAACATTGAATATATCTCCACCACTATAAATGGAGACTCTCTTTTAGTGTCAAAAGGCTTTACTAAATTTTAAAGTGTCCATAATACCCTCACATAATATATTAATCAAATTAAGCAAACAAAATATAAATAAACAAAAATGTAAAATTAGAAAAGTAACCGAACTACCACTATTCAATGTCCCAACCAAAAAAATAATCACTATTCTTTTTAATCGACCCATTTTTCATTAATATCACTATAGTTGCTAGTGTTTATAAGGGCTTGGGTTTGTTCAATGATTACCGAACCTAGACTTGAGGTGAAAATGTAAAATAGACCATATTTTCATATATATACATTTACATGCACATAGAGGGGGATCAAGAGAGGACATCCTTAAACTTGAAAAGTGAGGATGTTTTAATTTTTAGGATGTATTTTAATAATCACAACTACGTACTCTTTCTCTAATTACCTACACACATATGAATCCAACAAAAAATAGCCAAATTGAAAAGTGTTTAACCATTTGATTAGCACAATGTTCGTCTTAAGGGTGAGGCTATTGCCACCCTGTAATTTTCTTTGTTCACCCTACTTGCTCATAACACCCCACATTTTAATTTCAATTATTAGATTTATTTATCCAACCCATTTCTCTTTCTAGGAATATCCTCCATCATACAACATATCAAATTAAAAAAGAAATTTTGTTTAACGAAAATTTCTCATTTAATTTATATCAATTAAAAAGAAGTCCTAAAATATATTAAAGTTTCCTAATAAAATCATAATTTGATTTACTTCCATTTCTTTTATTTTTCCATTCAGTTTCAATGTTCGTTTATTTCAATCCATATTAAAAAATTAGTAAGTGCTACTATGAGCAATGAAAAAAAATTTGATTTTTTTTTTCGTGTTTTAAATTTTTTTTACTTTCGGTGTTTATAAAGGTATTATAAAAATTTTGATGAGATTAACACTAATGGTAGTGAATTGAATAACGAATTAACAATGAGGACGCAACAAAAAGATAAAAAAGAAAATTATAATAAATTGAAAATTGGATGGGAGAAGATGAAGATTAATGATTGGTTTATATTCTCATTTCAAATTCTATATATAATTATACATATTCTAAACATGGGGCCTAGTTGCAAATGAAAACCCTAAGGCAGCGCTCTGTGTGCAGCCATCGAACCTTAGCAAATTGAGCGATGTACGTTGCTTCCTCCTTTCGATCTCAGTACTACCAACATGTCCAACATCGACGCCGTCGATCACCTCTTCCTTTGCTGCATCGCTGGCACTTGCTAGCAGCGATGTGATTGATGTCTCCAACGCCTCTGGTGGAATCCAACGACGGGCTAAGCAGTCTTTTCTGTTGGCACGTCCTCTGGTGAAGAAGCCGGCCTAGCTCCTTAAACGATCTGAAATGCTTTCTCAGGCGAGTATGGGTCCTGGATAAGGACTTTAAGATTCAAGAAAGAGCACCAAATCGTTTCGTCCTGGCTTTCGATATGAGAAAGGATCGAAATAAGGTTTTGAAGGGTGGACCATGGAGATTCAATCAAGCCCCGATAGTACTGCAGGAGTATGATGGGTTACGCCTATTGAGAACGTCGCTCTGACCCTACATACTCTTCTTCCGGGTTCGCATCAATAACATCCCGCTGCTGTTTAAAGAGCCTAACATGATTAGAAACATTGCGTCGGTGGATGGTAAGTTCCTTGAACTAGATGATAAACTGTTTGCGAATCAAGGCAAGGTTAGAGTGCGCGCATGTGGCTCATGATATCTCAAAACCATTTTTCCTCAAGAAAACCCTAAAACTTGCATCTGGGGTTGTAGCTGAAATTTCATATTTTTTTTTAGAACTTGGTGGGAAAGTGTGATCATTGTAATTTGACTTATCATGAGGGTGATCATTGCCCTCTACTTGGGTGTCATGCTACACCAAATACAGGTGACCAAAGAAAAGAATTTGTTGGTCCTTCGTTGGGTTTTGCTGCTAACAAGTTTGTGGACGGGACATTCCGTTTTCAGGGTGTGCAAACACCAATTCTACCAAATATTTGCAGGTCACTCTTCCAACCCAAGGAAGCAAGTAAACCACGAAAGCCTATTATACTGCGTGAAAGAGACCTAACTCTCTCTGAGACAGAAGAGGAAGTCCATCAACCTTTGGCGCTGGCCATCATTATAGCCCTGACCACTCAAGTATCCAACCCAGAATCAAAAGCTCCAGATGAGTGCTTGGAGCTTGAGCAGGTATCACCATCTGACCCAGCAGTGAACACTCAAGGACTAAAGCTTCTGAAGACACAGGTATACCTGTAGTAGTGGAGGAAGTAGCTAAGGACAATAGGGGTGACAAACATCAACTACCTCTCTCTCCTACAAAATCTCCCCAAAAGCTAAAGTTCCTGCTACCGGAGTTGTTCAAACCACTCCTCCCCGAGGTTCAAGCAAAGAAACAAAAGATGCCAATGTTCACCAGTAGGTTCTCTGCTACGTCCCTGGGGATGGTTGAAGCGCCTGGAAATATTCTAGTACCAAAAGAGATGGTCTCTACACACTCTAAAACCAAAAAGAAAAGAGGAAGGCCATTGGGGGCAAAAAACAAAAATCCTCCAAAGTCGAAGAAGGTGACTGATGTACATGAGAGTTGTTTTGCTTATCTCTCTAAGCCTCCTAGCCCTACTATTCAGGGTAAGAAGAAAATTTGATCTTATATTTTTTTTGCTAAACTTTGCCTAATTACTATGTTTAGTTTTCGTAGTTACTAGGCTCGCTTTTGAATAAGTGAGCATTGAGTGTCTAATAGGTGGTGCTAGCATACCACGTACTTTCTAAACTTGTCTTAGGTATGGCAAGGGAATGTATGTATCCGTGCCATTCTGGCTTGAGTTGAATGAAATGAATGATTTGGTTCAAAAAAAAAAAATGATGAAGATTAATGTTATCAAAAAAGAAATTAAGTAGTTTTATATTTAATTAGTTATGTATTTTGTTTTCCTTAAAGATTTAGATTTTAGAAAATTAGTGTACTTATTAGTCATTTTGCATTTGGGTAATATAGTCTTTCAATAATTCAAATATTTGTAGGGTGAACAAAGAAAATGGTAGGGTGGTAATAGCCACACTCTCGTTTTAATTTTATCTAATGGATTACATTTGTTTACACAATTTTGAATGACCAGATGATTATAAATTTAGTTGATTTTTTGTAGACATCATTCTTGCATAAGAATCTAAAGAATGGATCCAACTCCTCTGCAGTGCAGGGGTGTGCAGTTATGTAAATTTACTAAAATCTGGAGCTTCCAAGTGATCTAATGTCTAAATCATAGCCACATCAGCTTATATCATTGGGTCTTTTTCTTCTCGACTTTCCTAACGCTGCCGTTAACTCCTTGAAGACAAAAAACAAAAAAATCTAAACGAACGAAGAACTGACGAATTGGGATTTTCTTCAGATGCAGTTGCAGTAGAGAACAAAGAACACAACTGCTAATGATCACCCTTAATTCCTTAAATCGTTTCATGAAATAGGACCTAATAAAATTATAAAGGGCTAAATACAAATTACTACCCTGTGGTTTAGGTCCAAAATCAATTCAGTCCCTGAAGTTCTAATTTCATCAAAAACACCCCTGCACTTTCAATTTTGATCTAATAGGTCCAATTTGTTAGTTTTCCGACAATTGAGTTATTTAACTAGTTAATGTGGCTCATATATGGCCTATGTTTTATGATGTGGTGTCGAGGTGGTCTGCATAGTCAATTTAGGAGTGAGTCATACTATTAAAAATAAATAGTTTTTCAACAAATAATCTAACTATAACTTGAACTCATAATAGAATATTAACGAATTGGACCTATTAGATCAAAATTGAAAGTGCAGGGGTGTTTTTGATGAAATTAGAAGTCCAGGGACTGAATTGATTTTGGACCTAAACCACAGGGTACTAACTAGTATTTAGCCCTTATTATAAATTATGGCAACTGCCTTAATTCTCATGCCATTTCAAAACAGAGGTTGTTCATTACCATCTTCATTTTCCCAAATCCACGAACAAATTAATATGGGTAACAGACTAACAGCAGCTTTAAACCAATAAGCTTAAGGTATATTTCAATGACAAACCCCTCTAATACCTTTGGAGAGTTTTCATCTCAACCTTCAGGTCTTTTTCACATACTAATACTTTGGTTCTGAAAGGCAGAGGAGGAAAAACAAAGGAGAAGGAGAAAAAAGACGATAGAGGGGAATCAGGGGAGAGATATAGGTAGAATTCAGTTTGGATTTTAGGGTTTTTTTTTTACTCCTTGTGGAGTTGTGGTATTTTAACGACGTTGAGATTCATTTGAGAAAAAAAAGTCCAAAAAACAATGTTAGCTTATGTGGCACAATTAAATTCATTGGATTAGAAGGAGGATTAAGATTTTATGAAATTTAGGTAAATTAACTTTAAAGGATCCAAATCTCTAAAGAATCAACGTTTGAAAAGATGAGAATAGGAACAGTATTTTTTGCTCAAGCGAGTGTAGGCGCGTTCTTCAAGTTTTTGTGTCTTGAAGTTTGGTACATTATTAAAAATGTGGATCATATTACATCCCCAAATCAAACGCTTTTAGAACTACGGAAATTCTGCAATTTTGATATGCGCTATGGTCCTTATCTTCTTCCTCTTTGGGTCTAGTAGCTCTTACATTTTCAAAAGGGATTTTATTACAAACAGTGTATGAAATATGGGTGTTTCTACACTTTGATGTATGAACTTCTAAAACTATCATAATGGTGTATGATCTTTGCATAGCTTCCTCACTTTAGTACATAGGACTAACACCGTTAAGTTTGACCGTTAAGTTCTACTAATTTAGAATTTGGAAAAACTGCAAATAGTTTTTAGAATACCAAACAAGAAACCAAAAACCCTCCTTTCCTAAGGTCTAGCCTTCAACATGCCACATTTCACCTAACGACTTCCTGTCTAAGCGGTTACTCACAGGGCGGAATCACTGCTGCCAAAGTAGGGGATGATTCTGGTAATTATGCAGGATATTTAGAAACTAAATACAGATGTTCCTACAGCACTAAAACCCCTTTTTTTTTTTATAACAATATTTTTGTGATAAGGTACTGGTCCCACAGTCAAGAATTTATTTATTCAAACATAAATACAACTGATAAACCCAGAGCCTCACTCTTGGGCAAACAACTAAAAGGTGCTTTTAGCTATTCATGACTGATTATACGCATTTATATGAGTATAATTATATCTAAAGCACTAGAATTAAGTCAATCCTCAAGTCAATTATTATGTAATTAATCTACTTTTATTTATTTTGTAGGAAATAAGTGGAGTTGCGGAAACGAAATAGATTGACGCGAAAATGGTGAAAATTTGAGTTTTCGACAAAAGGATGAAGTTGTAGATTTGTTAATTGCTTAATTAAGCTTAATTGCTTAATTAAGTTGAATTGGTTAATTAATGCAGCATGCACGTGCAGTTTTGTTTAATTGGTTGGAAACCAATTCCAATTGGACATGTGGCATGGCATGGTTAATTGGTTTAATTAAGCATGATTCTCACCTCAGGTTGGCGTCCTCCCCTCACGCGCAGCAAGATTTCTTCCTCTTTTCCTCTATTGTCATGCCACGTGGCCCTAAGTTTAATCATCTCTCTCCAGCAGCACACAGTAGCGACTCACATATACATATATATTCATCTCACACGAAGGAACAACCAAGACACAGCAGCCGCACGACACCACCAAATAGAGGCAGCCCCTTTGGGCTGCTCTCTCTCCTCTCTCTCTCCTCCTCCTCCTCCATTTTTCCTCTTTTCTTTAGTTTTATTTTAGAGATTTCAAGGATTTACTCACACAAACCTTCAAGGATCTATTAAAGGGCTCAACCTCTACAAAATTCAAGATTTGGGTAATTGTGGGAGTTATAATTCAATAGTAGTCATGTTGGCTTTCTAGCTAATTGTGACTATTATTGTTTTCTCCTACACTTCTCTTTCTTTTCTCTTTGAATTTTGTATTTTTGATGTCTATAATTATGGGTTGTGAGTAATTTTCTTGTTGGGTTTTAGGGTTGTGTCCCTAACCCAAAATTTTGTGTAAAAGATGTTTAATTTAATGTAATGATGCAATTTTCATATGATGGATGCTTATATCTATTTTTGTTGGGTTAAAATGCATGTCTAGGAGTCTAGTCAACTCTAGGGTGTGTATTTTGAGCATGTCTAGGATGGAGTTAGGGGCTTGACTCCCTCTAATTCCTAAGCTAGAAACCTTCAATTTCGTATTCGAGGGGTTATAAGCATGGTGATTTACACCCGTTGCGTGAATGCGCGGGCGGGTCGCTTAGTAGTCTAATTCCTCGATCTTTAGGCCTCTTGATGTGAATTAGAGACCCTTGAACCGGCTCTAATTCATGCCAAGTGAGTTCCTACGACCCTTGAACCGGAGTAGGAATACCATGAAAGGGAATTTCGGTCCTTGAGCCTTGAACCGCCTTGGATACGACTACCGCCAAAATAGGAAATATGCATCTACATTAGATTATCTTCCGACACATGAGATTTGGGTGAAGGAACCTCCCTAACACCCCGACATTCTCATTTTTATTGTTTACATTTCATTTTTATTTTTTATTGCTTTACATTTCATTCTTATTTGTTAAGTTAGAATCAACCCCCAAACATTAAACTCTTCCACTCATTTGTGCATATCCACCACTAGGCTCTTAGTTGTGATTAGGTTTTGGTGAGAACCAAAACCGAGCATTGCTAGGGCTTGGTGCCTTAGATTAATTTTTTTATTTATTTTCTTTTTCTTTTCTTTGTTTGCTAAGTGTCTTTATTTCCGATTACCCAAGGATTGTGGGTTAGCCATTAATCCCCGTGGTACGATAAACTTTGGGCTTAATATTTCCCTTATTTTGACAACGATACGTACGCTTGCGTAAATGTGTATCCAAGTCAATGACTATGAAGACACTTACTTGAAAACTTGAAAACGTACACTGCTCCTTCCGAAGTGGAGGAGTAACACTGCTTACTATAGTAGCCTTCTTGGTTGAGAGAAAAGATTCTAAATATGGCTATTTTTGAATCTTGAGTTCTTCTCTCTATTCTCGAATGCCTTCTAAGAGAAGCTAAAGCTCCTTATATAGGGAGCGGACTTCAAATTACAATTCAAAACAACAGAATGTATAGAACGACTCCGTGATTTCTGCTTTCCTGAGTGCTCCTGCTGGTGGAGGTCGGACGGGGAAAAGCAGATTCCTTCTTTGGGTGAAATGTTTTTCACCTGCCTTTTAAAAAGCAAAAGCAACTTTTGGGAAAAGTCCAAAAGTTCCTTCGGTGCTTTCCACACCTGCTGCTTCACATGTTCTCGTCGGTTTCTGAATTGTAACCAAGGACAAACGAGTCGTTGTCTGCCTGGGCCATTCGAGCAGTTGTTGTATTGTCTTCGACATCTGTATCAACATTCATCTTGTAGTGGTTGTCTGTTTCAAGTTTTTCCACCCATCGTAAGCATGCCAGTGTCGAGTCTATCTCTTTTCTGGTGAGAGATAGGAATAAGTCACTGCTGACTACGTCAGGATGATCGTAAGCAGTGATGATGATTTTCTCTCCTACTGCCAGGAGGGTATTGTGGATATCTTCAGAGATGATCTTTTTGATATATTCTAGAGTCATGGCCTTCATCCACGGGATGCTTGAGTTTGGTTGGCCATTGTACCCTACACAGGCTGGTTGAAGATATTTCCTTTGAATGATTCTTACATAATGGTATGGGGGAATATATTCAACTTCACCGTTTGCCTTCTGGATCCATTCTAGAGGAGTGGATCTGAACTTCAGACGAAGCCTACAGTCATTTTTTCTAATGTTTTTGATTGTGTTGACAATAATAGGCGGCAAACCTTTCATATCATCATTTGTCTTGGACCACAGATTATGGACAAAACCATTTTCAACAAGCCAGAGCTTGTGTTCTTGAGGATGTTCACTCTGAACATTGACTAGGTATCTTCCAACATATGGTCCTGAAACAATAAAAAGAGTTGGAGGAACTAGGTCTTCTGGATTATGTCTTCCTATCAGACTATGGAATTCATGCCAGTCTGATTCGTTAAGTGCCATGATAGGAACTCTAGCATTTTCTGGGCTTTCAAGGAAGATTATTTTTTCTTTTCTTACAGCACTCTGCTGTGTATGACTTTCTTCAAATTGTGGTATACCATTTTCGTAGAGTTCTTTAGCTAAAGCAAAAAGAGCTGGGAACATCAGACCACTGCTTCTTTCTTGAAAGGCAAATAAGAAATTATCCAGGATTGCCTTTTGGTGATAAGCTAGTCTCCTGCCAGTTCTGAACACAGGAGTATCAAAAGTTCTTAATTCATAATTAAAAACATTTATAACTCCAGTTGGAGTTGGTCTGCTTTTTGGCAAAGCAGCAGCCATCAACGGTCTTGATGAGCCTTTACCGTCTGCAGTTTGAGACGGGCTAGCCAATCCTTTACCCTGGGATTGATCAGTTGTGGCCAAGCCTTTTGGACTTAGCAGAAACCTTTTAAGGATTTTTTTCTTTGGTTTCCATGGGCTCTTCTTCAGGTTCATGTTCTTTCCCTGTTCTTCTGCTTCTGGGATTACGACCTTCGTCGTCTTTTCTTTGGCTGAACATCGCCATTTCCTTGGTCAATGCGTCTGGAAGATAATTCTTGTTTCCTGCAATTAATTCAACATTATAATCATATTGGTTAAGAAATAATTGTCAGTTTGCTAATCTTCCTCTATCAGCAGCTTTGTCAAGTTTAAAATTTTTGAAATTCTTTACTCTAGCACAATCGGTGCGTACAGTAAAGGTTTTTCCAAGAAAAGCTGGAGCATTTAAAATTGTTTTCTTGATAGCCAAAATTTCTTTTTTCCCCTGTGGGATAATTCAGTTCTGCAGGGCTGAACTTGCCGCTACAAAATTTGCAGATCTTTTCAATGTTAGTTCCAGGCGTTTTTGCCAGAACTACACCGGACCAATAATTATCACTCGCATCTGTTTGGAGGACAATTTCATCATTCTCTTCTGGTTGTTGAAGAGGAGGGAGGTTTTTGCAGAGATTTTTTATCTGCTTCACAATCTTTTCATCATCTTCGGTGAAGTTCCATTTTCTTTTGGAACTTGTCTTGGGAGATAACATTGCTGTTAACCCCGAGATTTTGGGAATGAAATCTCTCCCATAATTTATGACACCAAGAAATCTCTCTAGACTCTTAGCATCAGGAATTTTGTCTGGGAATTTCCAGATCTTCTCAAGGATATGAGGCTGGAGTTTTATGACCCCATTCTTGATGTTTATTCCTAGGAAATCAACTTCATCAAGGATAAAGAAGATTTTCTTTTCTCCTAGGATAATTCCATGCTGAACTATCAGCTTTACTACCTCATGGAGGTGTTTCATGTGTTCTTCTCTATTTTTGGAGAAGACCAGGATGTCATCTATGTAGACGACACAGAACTCCGCCACATGCGTGAAGATGTTGTCCATCTTTCTTTGGAAGATTGAGGGAGCTTGCTTTAGACCAAAAGGCATTACTAACCATTCGTAATGACCTTGTGGCGTTCCAAAGGCAGTGAGTGGAATACTCTCAGGATGCATCTTGACCTGCCAGAAACCCGATTTTGCATCGAATTTCGAAAAGACTTTAGCTCCTCTGAGCGGTTGATCAATACTCTAACTTGAGCAATCTGATAACCGTCTTTGACAATCTTTTTATTGACATCTCTGTAGTCAATAACCATTCTAGCTTTTCCTCGTAGATTCTCTGCATGATTTCTCACGTAGAATGCTGGAGCATGATAAGGGCTAGTGGAAGGTTGAATTAATCTCTTGTTCAGGAGATCTTCAATGTCTTTTCTGAATTCCTTCTGATATTCCTTTTTATATTGAGGAATGGCTTTAACATGACATATAGCATTCATGTCATGTAATCTTAATTCACAGACCACTGGGTCTTTTTCCCAAAACTTCTGAGGATCTACATCGATATTCTGCTCGAGTAGCTTCTTGATCTTTTCAAGAGTGGGAATTTTTTGAGATTCAAGCTTATTCTGAAAGTGCTTGAGGTTGTGCTCATGGATGAAACTAGCTTCTTCATCTTCACTAGCTTCTTCTTCTTCTTCTTCTTCTTCAGAAGATTCTTCAACAAGTAATTCTTCTTGTTGTTTGATTTGGAGTATGGGTTCAAATTTGGGTTTGTATGAGGTAAGATCACCACTATTCTGTTGCGATCTCTGATATTGACTAGTGAAACCGGGACCTACTACACTTTTTGCCTGTGTAAGTCGGTCTGCCCAGAACACCCGTTCTCCTTTTCTGAAGCCTATTGCCTCTTCATCCTGAATGAATCTTTGTTGGAGAATAAAATCATTTCCCAACAAGAAATCAGATCCTTGGCCTTCAGATTGCCAAACATTCTGGATGATAAATGTTCCTCCACCAATGGTGATATGAACATTTTTTGCTACTTTTTTCATGGTGAGATGACTCCCATCAAATGTAACACCAGTAGCAGATTTTTTCTTATCTTCTTTCCAAAGTTCATCTGGAATTGCAAATCTCTTTGCAACAGTAAATACTGATCCATTATCTACAAAGGCATGTAGATGATATTTTTTGTGATCAGGAAATTTTAGTCCAATCTCTATGTAGTTGCTGTATCTACTTGTAGAGACGACTTTCGATTGTTGAAGCTCATTTTCTTGAGCTTGTTCCTTTGGGATGAATGGTTTACATTCTTCCGGAACAATTTCTGGTAGTTCAACCAGTTCAATATCTTTATTGATTTGTTCTTCATTGACGACTTCTTCCTTTATTGTCGAGGAAGGTGGTTCCATGACTTTTTGGAACAAAGTTTCAACTTGTTTTGCCTTTTGCTCAGCGAAATATTCTTCGTATTCTTGTTCAACCAGTTGGCTAACAAGACCATTCTTGGTTTTTCTTCTTGCTTCAGTTATGAAGCATTCTTTGTGATAAGTGTTCTTAGATTATTCACAAAACATAGGGAGACCATTCTTTTCGTGACATAAGCAGTAGTCACAAACGAATGTACCAGGGTTTATCTGATAAGAAGACATTAAAGCTTCTGTCCTGCTTTCTTCCCAATTTTTGATTTTCAAAACGTTCATTTGTCTAGATTCGAAGTACTCTACTTCAGAATCTATCTCAGACTCATCTGATGACTCTTCTTCTTCAGACCAGACAGAATAAACTGACCTGTCGTCTTCTTCATCAGAATAGGCTATTTCGTAGCCTTTTATGTTTGCTACTTCTACTATTTGCTCATATTCTTCGAAAAGAGCTTTAGTAGATCTTTTACCTTTTTCCGGGCATTCATTGGCATAGTGCCCTTCAGCTTTACATAACCAACATCTGCAAGCTTTCTTGCTTGGTTGTTTATGCTGATGAGTATTTTTCTTTTTCTTGAAAAATTTCTTTTTAGGATCATCGTCCTTCTGTTTCTTGTAATTGGAGCTTCTCTTGAATTTCCAATCTTTTTTATTACTCTTTTTGAATTTTTTAGAGTAATATTTTTCTTTCTTCTTTCTGCTGTGGAATTTGGATTCATGACATCCCCAATTAGTGGGCATATCCAGTATTCCATAACAGAAATTTTCAACTCCTTTGAGTTGCTTCTTGGCCATCTTAGCTCTAAGATTGGCTTTGCATTGCTCCTTCAGTAATTGCCGGATTCTATCAGCAATTCCTCCAACTGAAAATCTTTCAATTGGTTTCTCAGTTATGCTTTCTCTCACAGCTGTTCTCCATGGTTCAGGGAGCTTTCTGTGCAACAGATTAACTAGATCAGTATTCTCTAGTTCACCAATTGTACAGTAATATTCTTGAAATTCGTTCAAGTATTCTTCAAAATATCTCATGTCACAGATTTTGAGGGCATAGATATTTGACTTTGCCGTTTCCTTGGCTTTCTCACTCAGATTTGAGAGATCTCCACAGAATTGATCGTACAGGGGTACTGCAAAATCATATGGAGATTTTGAATTTTTTATCTCTTCAAGCCAATCTCTTCCTCTGGCAGTTTCCTTGAAAGATAGGTAGTACTTTTTTGCCACTCCAGTAAGAGTAGTTTCATAGTACACCTGCAAATCTGGTGCTTCAAATTTGCCAAGGGAAAGTGCAGAAGCCATCATCAGGCTATCTACCCATTGGTCAATGGTTTTTCTTTTGTCTAGACTCTTGTCTAGATTTAACCAGATGCCGTAGTTCGTGATTGGAACTGTTGGCAGATTGTCCTCTGAGACGAATCTTTGGGAATTTCTTTCCCTTTTTTTGCCCGTGGGGGCTTTCTAGAATGGGAGTTTTATTTCCCTTTTTTCTCTGCTTATGAAAGTTCTGGAGCTCTCTCCATCTTCCATTTCAATATCTTGATAAGGAAAGACTTTTCTTGTCTTTCTTATTTTGAATTCTTTCATCTCTTCGATTAGTTTTTTTAATCGTTCAGGATTTTCACAATTCTCAGCTTCTTCATAAAGATCGTAGAGCCTCTTAGTTCTGAGTATATGGACTGGTCTGCTTAGATCAGCTTCCAGATCTTCTTCTGTTATTGGCTCTTCAATAGTGGGTTTTGTACCACTGACACTAGCCTCTCTAGTGTTGTAGCTTCTTCTCAGAAGACTGCTGTTTATCCTGAGGTTCTCAAGACAGACATCACTTTTCCTGTGATTGTCGAAGTTGAGGCTGATTTCTCCAGTTTTTCTACTCTCGTAGATTCTTGCTTTTGCTCTTTCCGGTTGCTTTTTTGGACCGGATAATTTTCATTCAAGAGGAAAAGTCACTTCATTCCAAGTAACTTTATGAATCTGTTGTGAATGGTTCTTTTGATTGGTGAGGAATCCAGTAGTAAGACCCGGGATATTTGTTATCCTTGTCTTAGGGGCTACTGTGGTACTCATCAATTTATAGTATATTCTGTATACTATTGCGAGTTCTTGCATATCTTCTTTCATCGATATGCCATCTGTCTTGACTCTCAGTCTGAGACAGTGAGCTGCGTCTTTCAAGCTGGTGGTGAAGTTGGGGAAGCAGTTGAAATACGCCACTTGGTCGCATAAGGATGCTTCGAGTGTTCCCAACAGACTAGCTTGAAAGTCTGTTAACCTGTTGTCCTGTAGAACACATAGGACTGAACAGTTTATGCCTTCACGAGCAAGCAGATTTATGCCTACTTGGACTGCTCCAATGTGCATAAATTGATATTTTTTTGCTTGGGCTCTGGCTACTTCTGCTGGAGTGATTAGTAAGAGGTCAGTCTCTCCTCCTGCTGTAGCGGGGGTTGTAATTTCCAGAAGTTTAAAATAATGGCTATCCATTAAATCAAACTTTCCCCTCTTGTAGATTTGTTTAAACTCTAATTTTGGAATAGAGGAATTTTTTACTTCTTGTTCAATCTCATTGAACTCAAATTCTTCAGCATTTAGGTGCTGTACTCCTTTCTTTTTTCCAAAGATGCTTAACATCTTCATTTCTCTTTTTTCCGGATTTTCATACCGGATACTAGTCTGACTAGTAGATGGTTCCAGAAAAATCATGTTAGGAACAAGATTTGTGTCTGGTTTCTCTAATGGTTTGAATCCATTAGCTTTCTTTTTTACTGTAGGCACTTTCTTGTCCTTCAGTATATTTTTCATAGAATCCAGCGTTTTTTGCTGTTCATTGATTTTTCTACTGACAACGGTCAGCTTTTCTTCTTCTGTTTTTGGAAGTTCCTTGATATAATGCAGTTTGTTTTTCAATTTTTCTAATTGGTGGATTATATTAGGTAGTTTTTCTAGATGATTTTGACATCTAGATACTTCTAGTAACAGCTTCTGATATTTCTCATCAGAAGATTTTAGTAGAGAATTTATCTTCTCTAATAACAATTCTGACATTGTCCCCATTAAGGAGGGGTTCTCCTTGAGCTGTTGTAATGACCCGGATTTTCGTATTAATTTCTTGTATTTTCCTTGAAGTTAATAAAGGTCTCAGTTAGTACAAACTATAATTCCAATGCCTTGTCATTTTGGTGAAACGAGAATTAGATTTATTTCGAACTCTTATTCACTTGAAATGTTCGATTCAAGAGTTGACTTTTTATACGTTTCGATTTTGTGAAAACTTCCTTCATGAAAGTCGTAGAGCTCGTCGATACGAGTCCGTGCATATGCGGAACACAAAGATCGGAATTTTTATGAATTAGTTATAGCATTTAGAAGAAGTTTCCAAAACGGGTATATAAAGAAAAAACCCTAATTTTTTTGGAAGGTTTCCATTTTCATCCGGCCTCTTTCTTTTTTTTGGAAACTGTTCATTCTCTCTCTCGCGCGACCGAACCCAAAAAAAAAAAAAAAAACATTGCACAAGACTCTCCGATCGATCTCTCCCTCCTCAAGCCACCCCACGATGTCGGACCACTTCCTACAGCTCTGCCTTGACCTTGCACAGCTGCCGGAGGCAGCCTTGCGCCTCGGAACGTCGGGAAACGGCAGCAGGGAGCTCCGTCCGATTTAACTCCGATTTGGTTCCAAGCTTGATAACTCGAGTTACCGGCCACCAATCCTCACCAAACTTCATCCACGAGCTCGCCTCAACTTTCTGAAGCCCCCAGTAGGGGCCTTACACGGCGGCGCAGCCTGTGACGGCGATTGGAAGTCAGCCCCGAGGTAGATCGAGAAACCACCTTCCAACCCGGACATCTCGAGTTACAACCTACCATTTCTTATGATTCTTGGCTTGGTGAGCTCGCCTTGAGTTTCTGAACAAATCTCCAGAAGGAATCGAAGAGAGTTGTTGAAGTTCTTACGTAGATCGGAGCACTTGCCGGATTCTGGAAATTTTCCGGCCACCGTAGCTTCTAAGGTGATTGACTGATCGATTGAGGACAATTTAAGATCGTTGTTTTTAGGCTGTTGAGAAGACGCAGCTGGATTAGAGGTGAGTAAATCTCACGTGGTTCATTTACGAACCGAGTTATTTAATCGTCAGAATTAATTGATAATTGTAAATCGTTTTCAGAATAAAGTTTTGTTTGAAATAATATGAACTTGATCGACTACGGTTCATAAGGCTACGGCGCACAGGTAATGAAAATGAATTTGAGTATAAAATGAATTTCTTGGTTTAAATGTGTGAACTATAGTTGGTATTAGTGGTCATTCCTGCGTGAATGATTACGTATATATATATATATATTTACATGGAATATATATATTGGATGGCGTGACATTGTGATATAAGTGAATTGTGATTTATTCAGAATATCATTTAGAACTGTTGCTTATTGTGTTGAATGAGTAGTCGAGTTTGGTAAAGTTTTGAGTCATGTGGGACTTTAAATGTTTTCAGATCTACGGATCTGGGTCACAAGTAGTGACAGAGGCAATTATTATCGTAGGTTTGAACCTCGGCCGAGGTGACAGGCTACGATTCAGTTAGAGCTCTAGTCTGTCTGCCATTTTATATTCAGGGGAGTAACACGGGGGTTACATGAAGCCTTTGAATATACGTTTTTAATTGAGAGTGTCGTGTGGGTTCCTTCCTTTGTAGTTCATTTGTGTTGTTATTGATATGGAATTGGTTTTGGATTGCTTATGTACTCTTGAGTTGTGATTTCTTAAGCATGCGGGTTTGGGCTAATTTAAATGGAGATTACTCATACGAGCTTCACAAGCTTACCGGGATGTTGTTTGCAATCCCGGTGCACTATTCCATGGTGTAGCGGTTGTCCCTGCAGGTCAGGATCACCAGGGCTGAGATCGAGGCGAGGAGTATAGGCAGCGCTAGGTTCATAACCCATTTTTGTTAGCGTACTGCTATTTTTGGTATGCTCCTAGTGAGCGGTTACATTTGTTTATCCATTCGAGGGATTTTTGTAAACACTTGTTGTCGGTACTCATATTTATTTAAACATTACAAAAAAAGTTTCTTGTAATTTTAAGATTTGGTTTAATTATCGCGTTTCGGATTCGAATATCTTTATTCGAAATTCGGGGCGTGACAGCTGTTTTACAAGCTCTGATACCAGTGATGTGCGGATCTAACCAATGCTCAAATAATCAAGAGGTTTTTGTTCCTCTTCCAGAACATATAAAAGATTATCAATATCTTGTTCTATTTTATAGATTCTGGTTTGCAATCTATAAATTATATCCCAGTAGTTGGGAGATTCTCTATTCAGATTGTCTCTATAAGCTTTCAATTTTCTCAATTTTTGTCTTTCTTTATGCAATTCTTTGCTAGTGTTTTTGCATATAGCTACTAATTCAAGTCTGTCTATAATCGAAATTATGAATAGTAAAAATTAGCTGTTTACCTTTGAGTATAGAGGATAGATTTATAGCTGTAAAAGAGCGAACAAATAAATTCACAAATATGGGCCCACTACGCTTCATCAACACATATATATACTTTTTTAAAAGATAACAGAAAGATAACGGAAAACTTAACGGTGTACACCAAAATGAAAGAAAAGAGCAAAGTTGATATACTAATGTGATAGTTATAAAAGTTGGTACACTAAAGTGTAAAAATGTTTAAAGATTGTACATTGTTTGTGAATTTCTCCCTTTTCAAAAATAGATGCATGTACGTTTAAGTAGACAACGCCAACTCTCAAGCGGGGATGATAGGTGGCAAGTGTAGACAAGCAAAAGTGTACGAGTCACTTAGGTCATAATTAATGCTACCAATTCATCTTTACAAATGACTTTGAAGTTCTCAAAATGTCAGCAATCTCTCTTTGACAAAATAAGCCATACTTTTGACAAATTCATACGATACAACTACGTACCGCAATGGTCAATTTAATGTACTTATATATATCATTTTATTGTAACTATTTAAATTGCTTAATATTATGCAAGTTCTATTCTAAAAATAAAAGAGACTACGTACAACTAATTTTGTCAACTTTTGGATATGAAACAGAAATAAATCATATTAATTGTCTTCTTTTTTTTATGAAACCTCGAAAAAAGAGAAAATTTTAGGGTGCGGCTATTGCCACCCTATCATTTTCTTAGTTCACCCTATAAACATTTGAATTATTGAAATACTATATTACCCATGTGCAAAATAACTAATAAGTACACTAATTTTCTAAAATTCAAATCTGTAAGAAAAATAAATACATAACAAATTATTTAAAGACAAAGACTACCTAATTTCTCATTGGATAATATTAGTCTTCATCTTCTCCACTCAAATTTGAATTTATTATTATTTTTTTATGTCTTTTTGTTGCATCTCATCGTTAATTTATTCAATTCACAAAACCATTAATATTAACTTCATCAAAACATTTGCAATACCCTTTGTAAACACCGAAAATAAAAATTTCAAACAGGAAAAAAAAAATCAATCTCTTCTTCATGAGAGTTTCTATTGGGACCTCCAAATTTGCTCATTTGACCTCACTCTATTATGAATTATTAAATGACATATATAACCTACTATCAAATGACTATTAAGGAAAATAATTATACAAAAAAAATATTATATTTATTTTATGTAGAGACTTTCTAATTCAATAATATTAGATTGTATTCCTTATCTATTTTTATTTTCCAATTTTATTACATACTCATTAAAGCATTCATATATATTTAATAAGAATTAAAAATATGATTAACATCATGTGACATAAAAATATATGATATATATGTTGAATGCATAATTGTGAGAGAAAACAAAATAAATCCTCTTATGATATATGACCTAAATCTAAGTCAATCCATTATATTTGCAAAAAAAAAAAAAAAAATAATTAATTAATCATGTGGTACAAAAAATACAGAAAAAAAAATAAACATTAAAAAAAGAATGATTTTTTTTTGAGAATAAAAACAAATGATTTCTTCATTTTTTTTGCACAGCTAAAATATTTAAAAAAAACATAATAGTTCATGGCATTTTCTTATTGATTAGACATTAATTTTTGAAACTCAAGTTTGATTAAGAAATGTATATTTAGTTAAGATTTATAGAGTGATTAAATCATTGAAATGACTAAATTTTTTATTTTAAAGATAATAATTTGTTTGCAAATTATATGAGTGAGGTTATTTGAGGAAGTTTAGTGAGGTTTAGTGAGTAAATTTAGTATTTGAAAATTTGATAAGAGGTACAGTGTAAAAATCATAGAGGTCAAGTGAGTAAATTTGGAGGTTCAAATAGAAAAACTCCTTCTTCATTACTCATTGTTGTTAACTTACTAATCTTTTGACAATCCATTAATTGAAATAGACGAACATTGAAAATGAAAGAGAAAAACTAAAAAAAATGGAAGTAAATGATATTATGATTTTATTAGGAAACTTTAATAGATTTTAGTTTTTTTTAGTGGTATAAATTAAATGATAGATTTTCGTTAAAAAAAAAATCTCTTTTTAATTGGATATGTCATATGAGAATATTCTTAGAAACAAAAATAGGTTAGATAAGTAAATTTAATAATTGAAATTAAAAATATAGGGTGTAATGAGCAAGTAGGGTGAACAAAGAAAATGATAGAGTGGTAATAGATTTTAGTTTTTTTTAGTGGTATAAATTAAATGATAGATTTTCGTTAAAAAAAAATCTCTTTTTAATTGGATATGTCATATGAGAATATTCTTAGAAACAAAAATAGGTTAGATAAGTAAATTTAATAATTGAAATTAAAAATATAGGGTGTAATGAGCAAGTAAGGTGAACAAAGAAAATGATAGAGTGGTAATAGCCGCACCTGTTTTATTGAAAGAAAGAAAGAAAAGGAGCCAATGACAGTTGGTTCAGTTGGCAATGGCGGACTTGAGGTGTAAACCCACACAAGTTCGATCCCCGCTACCAACAATCTCTCATTTGGTTGGCAATCTAGAAAATATCCTGCATAATTCCATACCAATAGGCTGGGCTGGGACACTGGCTAGTTTCATAAATCCTGTTGGGTTGAGGTCATAGGTTTGTTCTGGTCCTAGTAGTGTAGGGAAGCTTCCCTTTTACCTAAACTTTTTGTAACAAAAAAAAGAAAAAAAGAAAAGGAATACAAGCTTGCAGAGATATCCCTAATACAAAGAGAAGAAGCGCATGGAGGAGTTGTTAGGTCTTGCTTCCATTGACCGAAACTATACTATTCATGTAAACAACAGCTTCATAATAATCAGAATCGATGCTATCAATGGGTAGATACTTAAACTGTTCAGTATCAAGGTTGTATGAGATGACACGTCCTTCTTTCAAAACAATAAGAATCTCATAGCCCTTCCAAATTTGCAATGTTGCAAAGAATCCCACCGCTCTCACAAAGCTAAATTGCTTTATCCAAGAACCCGTAACACCACAAAAGTCATCCATGACGAAAGTTATACCATGATCTATTGGCCTAATAGCTACAAATTCATTCCACGTCATAAGATGCGAAACATAACTCCTCATATAGGATCCATATACAAAATCTAGAAGCAACATATTGATAAAGTAATCTGGGGTTCACATCTAAAACCAATTGGCAATGGATGGAGTGGCTCAAACCTTTATAAACTCATAGGCAAGGTCCCATTTTTCCCATGTGGGATCTATAATCTCAACACGCCCCCGCACGTGTGGCGAATTTTCAAGCCATACACGTGGACAGCTTTTGGGTGACGAGGAGCCCGTGTGGCCGTTAGGCATGCACACGTGGGTCGCTCGCTCTGATACCATGATAAAGTAATCTGGGGTTCACATCCAAAACCAATTGGCAATGGATGGAGTGGCCCAAACCCTTATAAACTCATAGGCAAGGTCCTATTTTTTCCATGTGGGATCTATAATCTCAACACATATTATGAAATATCTCATCACCCATATCAAACGAAATGATCACTGGCCTAATATATTGCTCCTCTTGAAGATCATAGAAATTATTGTATTCCTTCAGTTGTTCGTGCCCATTCCAATAACAAAATCCATTGAAGTACATGTGGAAATCCTGAAACCAAAAGTGGGTAGTTTCCGTTTCTAAACAGTCCGTCAGGATCTGTCTCCAAGAATCAGTACCTAAGGTAAAAGTCACACCCTCATTAGTATTGCATGATGTCTTACATGTGCCTGACCTTTCCCATCACCTAATTTCTATCCGTCAACTGAATGCTCAATCCCTATTCTTAGTGACATTCTTTCCCAGGTATGTTCTTTTTCATGATCTTCCAACTAGGGAAATAATCGATAGGGTGTATCTAAGGGGGAGATCGTTTCATCTGGATCAACCATATGCAGGAAAGAAGCCGAGGAAGAACATCCTAGTTTGGTTATGGCATATATAGACGCTCAGGGCATCCTTCTTTCAGTGTAATCCGCAAAACTATGCCTTCTTTCTTTGTTGACATTGATGAGTGTTCTTTACATTGTGAAACATGTGTTTTGGCAAAAAGCCATAAAGTTAGTTATCCATTGAGTCTTTCTAATAAAAGTTACATTCCTTTTGAAATTATTTACTCTGATGTGTAGGGGTCTTCCAGAAAACCTACTATGTCTGAAATGCGATATTTTGTTCTCTTATTAATGATTGTACTAGATTGTCTTGGGTTGCATTGCTTAAATCCAAGGATGCTATGTTTTTTGCATTTCAAGCCTTTTAGAAAATGATTCAAACACAATTCATTGGTCTTATCAAGGTTTTTTGTTTTGATAATAGAGGGGAGTTTGTCAATCATGATTTTCAAAAACTTTTTCAAGAACAAGGCATAAATTCATCAAACCACTTGTCCCCAAACACCAGAGCAAAATGGTGTGACTGAGCATAAAAATCGTCATCTCTTAGACATAGCTCGAGCATTATTATTTGGTGCTCATATGCCCAAGTATCTGTGGGGTGAGGCAGTTCCAACAGTATCCCATCTTATCAACCGTCTTCTTTCTAGTGTTCTTCAAGAGCGTATTCTATTTTAAGTCTTGTCAACCCATGTCCTCATCCATCCCTTCAAAATCTTCATGCTCGTGTCTTTGGCTGTGTTCCTTTTGTTCACATACCAAAAAATCAGAGATCAAAGTTGGATGTCCGGGCTTTCAAGTGCGTGTATTTATAGGTTATGGCCCTCATCAAAAAGGCTACAAGTGTTATCATCCTCCCACATGGAAGTTCTACATCACTATGGATGTATCATTCTATGAAGACATGTGCTATTTCGCCCCCACCAACACTTCGATCTCTTCAGGGGGAGAATGACTTTTACGAAGAGATTTTTATTGGTAGAGGATTGAAAAAGATTGAAGACTCAGAGGAAACTACTGGGATGCAACAAGAAGAGCCATTCACGGTCAAGGAAGGGATTCTACAACCTTTGGAGGCAGAAAAAAGACCTCAAAATGAAGTCGAAAATATTGGAACCAAAGGAAATTCAACTAGTCGAATTGAGGAAAATCAGCAAGCCGAGAGGTACTTGACTGGTTGAACAAAAATTTTGACTAGTTGAGAATTAGTGGATCAGGACCAGTCGAAGGATAATTTCTAATAGACGAATTTTGGAGCAGAAGAAGATTCTACTGAGGTTGTTCCCTCGTTTAATACTTCAACCACTATTGCTGAACTCCCAGTTTAAGAAGTTTCAACTCAAGTATGTTCAGTAGCTACTCCTAGTAATCCTATAGAGTCAGTCTTTTCTACATATATGTTAGCTAGTAGAACTACTCGTGGTAAACTAGCTAAAAATATGAGCCTTCCATAACCGCTAAAGCCAAGTATCCAGTTGCTAAATTTGTGTCACACCATAGGTTGTCCAAACCTTATGCCTCATTTTTGTATCAAATATCTGTATCTATGCCTAACAAAATGCAGGAAGCCATGGAAGACCCAAAATGGGCCAAGGCAATGGAGGAAGAGACGGAGGCATTAGAGAAGAATCACACATGGGAACTGGTCCCACTCCCACGTAGGAAGAAGCACTGTGAAACATAATGCAGATGACACTATAAGCATATATAAGGCAAGGTTGGTGGCTAAGGGGTTCACTCAGACATTTGGGATAGACTATGGTAAGACTTTTACTCCAGTAGCTAAGATGAACATTGTTCGAGTATTGTTGTCTCTTGCAGCAAAACTGAATTTGCCTCTTCATCAGTTTGATGTCAAGAATGCTTTCCTTTATGGAGAACTTAATGAAGAAGTGTACATGAACTTACCTCCTGGTTATGTACCTAACACACCTTGTAATGTTGTGTGTAGATTGAAGAAGTCCTTTTATGGGCTCAAACAGTCTCCCCAAGCGTGGTTAGGCAGATTCACTTAGTCCATGAGACGCTTTGGTTATAAGCAAAGCAATTAAAATCACACCAACACCAAAAGGGGAAGGTAACTGTACTCATCATATATGTGGATGATATGGTTACTACAGGGGATGCTTTGATAAAAATTGGAAGCCTTGAGAAGAAGTTGACATCAAAATTGAAGAATTTGGGTAACTTGAAATTTTTTTTAGGGATTGTGGTAGCCAGGCAGAGAGATGGCATGTTCCTATGTCAAAGGAAGTACGTACTTGAACTCTTGGAAGAAACAGACATGTTCAACTGTTGTCCAATTGATACTCCGATTGAGCAAACTTACAAACTGGCAGAATATCCTAATGAGGTTTCAACTGATAAACCTTGATACCAAATGTTAATGGGACGTCTAATTTACTTATCACACACTAGACCTGATGTTGTTTAAGCAGTTAGTATTCTGAGTCAGTTTATGCATAATCTAAGTGAAAGGCACATGGATGCCGTAGTAAGAATTTCAAGGTATCTGAAGTCAGCACATGGAAAAAGATTAATGTTCTCTAACATCAACACCTTGATGTTAGTGGTTACACAGACACAGATTGGTTGGTTGTATCACTGACAGAAAGTCTACATCTGGTTGCTTCATCTTTATGGGAGGTAACCTTGTCACTTGGAGAATGTATGGCACATGGAGTATGTGAGCTCTTGTGGCTTCGCAAATTGTTGCGGCGAGAGTGGGCATTAAAATCAAGTCTACTATGCAGCTATTTTGTGACAATCAAACCGCCATTGAAATCTCTTAGAATCCTGTGCAACATATCAAACAAAGGATGTGGAAGTTGATCAACACTTCATTAAGGAGAAGTTGGATGCGAAGTTGATCAAGTTTCCTTTTGTTCCGACTGAAGATCAATTAGCAGATATACTTACCAAAGCGGTATCTAGCAAGTTGTTCTATGACTCACTGGGCAAGTTGGATCTTCGAGATGTTTATGCCCTAATTTGAGGGAGAGTGCTGACTTGTGAGTCGTTATTATAACCATTAGGAGAATATAAGAATTTAGTAGTTACCTTATAGAAATAGGTCTCCTATAATAAGTTGTACTAACTTGTAGTACAATTGTGTAGTACTCATTTAGGGTTGTGTATATACCCCTAACACAATTGTCGGGAAATTTTCTCACAAATATTTCTCTTCTCCAACTCAATATTTGACTTGATCAGGTAATTTGGGTTAACATTCAAAACAAATTGGCAATGGATGGAGTGGCCCAAACCCTTATAAACCCATAAGCAAAGTTATATTTGTCCAATGTGGGAGTTATGTTTGTAAATATTCTCAACACGCCCCCTCATGTGTGGTGATTTCTTATTTGTATCTGATTTTGTTAAATCGGCCCTTAAATTTTTGGCCAATAGATGAGGAAAATATGGTACTTTTATTGATGGTATCTCAATAAAGGGTGAGGCCCTATAATTTTCTTTGTTCACCCTACTTGTTCATTAAACCCTACATTTTAATTTTTATTATTAGATTTACTTATCCAACCCATTACTCTTTCCAATAATATCCTTCATCATATGACATATCAAAATAAAAAAGAAATTTTGTTTAACGAAAATTTCTCATTTCATTTATATCAATTAAAAAGACATCCTAAAATATATTAAAGTTTCCTAATAAAATCATAATTTGATTTACTTCCATTTTTTTATTTTTTCCATTCAGTTTCAATGTTCGTTTATTTCAATTCATATTAAAAAAATTAGTAAGTGCTACTATGAGTAATGAAAAAAAGATTGATTTTGTCTTCGTGTTTTAAAGTTTTTACTTTTGATGTTTATAAAGGTATTATAAAGATTTTGATGAAGTTAAAACTAATGATTTTGTGAACTGAATAACGAATTAACAATGAGCACGGAACAAAAAAAAGAAAAAAGAAAATTGTAATAAATTGAAATTTGGATGGAGAAGATGAAGATTATTGTTATCAGAAGAGAAATTAAGTAGTTTTGTATTTAATTTTATGTAATGGCCTATTTTGGCTTGTGATGAATATATATTCGCCCTACTGGCTTGATTACTCAAAAAAAAAAATGTAGTTTTGTATTTAATTAGTTATGTATTTATTTTTCCTTAAAGATTTAAATTTTAGAAAATTAGTTTACTTAGTAGTCATTTTGCATTTGGGTAATGTAGTCTTTCAATAATTCAAATATTTGTTGGGTGAACAAAGAAAATGGTAGGGTGGCAATAGCTGCACCCCTCAATAAAATTTCATTTTATGAGATTTTATTAGGTATCAACTTTAGGAGAAGAAATTATAATGGAAAGAAATAACGGCGGTAATTATTTGTTGATATAATTAATGACGAGATTTTATTAAGTTTCAAGGCATTGAAGACAATATTGCAGAAATTAAAACAAATCAAATATAATGGCGCCGTAAGAAGGAAGTAGTAATAGTATGATTAAGGAATGAAGTAATATGGAGCATATCTTAATTTTGGTCATTAAGATCGAAATTCATTCAATTCAATTTAATTGTAATTTATTTCCTAAACCTTATGTATGTGATTGTATAAATACAACCCTCCTAGGTCATTGTAAAAGGTCCCCGACCAACACAACTCAAAATCAATACATCAAATTCTCTGCAATATCAATCTTTTCATTCTCTCTCTAGCCTACTTTAATTTTTATCGCTTTCTTTACCTTCCGTACTTTATCTTTCCTGCAATTTACACTTGATAGGAGCATAAATGCGACAAATATAATGTGCAATCCTCTACACTTTTCTTAGCTATTTCCTTTAAAAAGTCAGTTTTAACTTTGTTTTCTTTTTAGGTAGTTCATGAAATAGTTCAAGAGAAATAAGAGCTTAAAGGGAGCAAGGAAGTCATGGATCATGACGTACTGATGCAGAGAACCAAGTTTGATCAACCATTTGGCCAGAAATTACAAGGGAAGTCCACGGAAAAAAGTTGTGCAAAACAGTTGCTGCAAAGCAGAAAACTGCAGTTTCAGAATCAGCTTTCTGGGAATGGTTTTGAGGAGCAATTCTTGCACTCTTCCAGATGCACCTTTACAGAAAGGGCCAGCGATCCTTGAAGACATGATGTTATAATTCAACTCAAGCTAAATAACTGGTCATAAGCGTCAATGAGTCAGCAGGAAATCAAATTCAAAGTAAGGTTCCCGATAAGGCAGAAACTGTCAGCTTTTCACGAAGCTTTTTGGGAGATCTTTTCCTGCGATTTTCTTGGCGTTCTTCCAGAAGGTTTTTGATCAATATAGAAGATATGATGTCATAGAACAGAACACGTGGGAGTCAAGAACCATCCAGAAAATTGTCAAGACGAAGTCGTTCCTTGTCCAAGAAGGAAGCTTCAGAGTCAGAAATTGAATCCTAGTCAAAACAGGATAGTTTGGTAGAAATCTCCTATGGACGAATTTCTTGGGCATTTTTGGAAGGTTATTGCTGCTGAAAATATGAAGGAGAGTCCTATAATGATTCATCAAGATTTTGGGAAGATTATTAAGGCTTGAAAATCATTTAATTATGCACCAAGTAGAGTAATCATCAAGCAACTAGGAGAGGCTTTCAAAGCAGAATTGGAAAAGGAAACTTGGGGGTGCTCCACATATATATAGAGAAGCAGAACTCGTTGCAAACAACCCCCCCTACAGCGCCATCTTCTGCCATAAAACCTAGCACACAAAGTCTTGAAATTCCCAAGTCCTTCAAGAACAAAAACCGTGCACACCATCATCCATCTTCATCAAGCCTTGCCGTATACCATCTTGAAAGGAGTTCTTGCGTTCAAGGCTGCCTAAAATTGAATTCGTGGCTCTCATCTTCTGCCCTTTACGGTTTTTATTTCCTTGTAATTCAAACTTATATGTTTCTAGTTGTGAATTTTGAGACGATGTGTGGCTAGTTACTTTTTGTTAGAGGCGAGGTTTGAAGCCCCTAAGATATGTTTTTGACAATATTTTGATTCCTAGTTTCGTGATTGCTTGGTGGTGAAATTGTTTATTTGGGTTTGGTTTAGAGATAACTCTTGCATGTTTATGTTTTATGAATGCGCACATAAAATATTATGATCATGTGAGTGGGGCTAGAAATAGGTATTTTAATGTCCTAAATGGTTAATAATGCTTGTTTCAATGGTAGTAAAACCTATAGGACAATAGGTGAAATCAAATAAAAAGGATTGTATGCTAGGTAGGCTTTCCACACTAGTTTTTCATACTTGTTTCGATCAAACTTCCACACGTGATTAATGCTTAGAATGAATTGTTGATAGGATAGCGTTCTATACCTTGATTGTTTATTCTAAAGGCTTAGTAATGGTGTGTTCATCTTGCTTAAGTAATCTAGGGAAGTAATAAAAACTCACGCATGCTTCATGGTTTGTTCTTGATTGAAACCTTTTTCACGACATAGTAATTGAAACTAGGATGATAAATTCGTCTCAAGCATATTTTGGTGGTGGATTTCCGAGTTCCTAACATCTTCATCCATATCTTTCAAACCTTAAACTCAAAATCGTTTTTCTTTTCTTTGTTTTCTGTTTATTTTCGTTAGAAACCCAAAAACCCCAAATCAGTTTTGTTTTTAGGATTGCAACACACCCTTCTATCCCCTATCTGTCCTTCCATCTTTCTCTCTTTTCTTTTTGTTGTGCGACTTTTCCTTTAGTGTAGTTTTGTTTTGTTTTCTTTTCTTTTGTGTGATTAATATAGTTACCCTCAATCTCTGGTATCGAAGGATCCTTGCTTATCCTTTACTCCTGACAACTACATCATTGCAGGGTTAAATTGCGCGCTTGTTTTTAGCGTATCAACTCTTCAGTCTCTTTAAATTTCAGTCAATTTAATTAGTTCGCATTTAGATTCTTGCTGTTTTACTTACCGCACTTTACTTTCTGCAACCTACATCAAAAAAATAAAAAATAAAAGCAACATCGGTGAAGACACCAAAAGTCCTTGCAACAAAGGCAAGAGAACACAGCGGCCGAGACGGTTCCTTCCTCAGCCCACAGTCACTTGAAAGAAGTCAGATCAATTGGCCAATTGGCCGCGAGTTGGCACGCCTGCGTATCAAGGACAATTGGACTTCAAATCCCTAGGCTACTAATTTGGTCCGAGACGATTTTGAGGCAAACATTTCTCAAGCCATACACATGGACAAGTTATATTGGGTGACAGTGAGCACCTGTGGCCATCGCTGAAACAAAACACATGGATGACCCGCTCTGATAGCTTGATAAAGTAATATGAGGTTTACATCCAAAATTAATTGGCAATGGAAGAAATGGCCCAAAAAGGTTATATTTTTCAAATGTGGGAGTTATATTTATACACATTCTCAACGTGATTTTGTCATGGTGTGACCAATGTTGTTTCTTTTGAGAAAATAATATTGAGTTTATTGTCTAGGCTGGACCCTAGTTTTCATATTTGAATTGTTAGGTTAACAATGTATATGATTTTGTTACCAGGTGATTTGTGTTGTTTCTTTTGAGAAAAGAACGTTGAGTTTTGTAGGAATCAAAGTGTGAGTTGTCTTTCTTAAGTTGAAAGTTTTCTCTTGATTAGAGTGAGTGTTTTTTATTGATGTAATTGATTTTACTAATACAAGCTTCAAAAGCTTAGCTGGTTTGTTGTTACAACCCACTGCACCATTCGATAGTTTAGGGGTTAATCCTACAGATCAAGGTAACCCGCGGTTAAAGCTGAGATCTTATATTTGCAGCTTGTTCGGGTAGGAAGCTACTTTTATGGTTTTACTGTTATTAAGACTTCCGCTATGTAGTAAGCTCTGAGGAGCATTAACTTATTAAATTGTTAGTGCAACTTAATTCATAACTTTTGTAATGTAATATATGACTCTACGGAGCAAGCTAGTCTGTATTGACATTGTGCGTTCATACCATCAGTAATCACTTGGTTTAAAAGAAGAAAAAAATTCAGGTATTTTGTATTGATAGTTGAACCATCACGTTCAATATAATTCTAGGATTTTTGTTTATGTTTAAAAATCAGGGCATGACACATTGGAAGAGAGAGAGAGGGACAAGAACCAAAACCTTTCTAAGAAAAAAATGAAGCAAGATACTCAAAAAGAGCACAGACCTAGAACAATTACAAAATAATGAATAGAAGAAGCAGCAGCTTAAACGTGACACAATGAAGCATTATATATATATATATATATATAGACACACACCATGCAGCAACCACATATATGGAACACACCCAAAATTTTAGCAACCATACTGTAGAAACAAATATAACCCAAGCCCACATCTATGAATGATCACCACCAAACCATTTGTGCATCAAGCATACCAAAATTAGCCAATGTGGAAATTCAGTAAGCCCTGTAGATTATGAACAAAAGCAGCCGAAGCACGAGGGCAGGATTCTCACCAATAATGCCCCTCATGATACAATCCAAAGTTAGCTAAGCAATTAGCCACTTGATTCACTTCTCGATAAATATGTGAAAATCGTATATGGACGAGAGAATGGTATAACAGTTGACCCAATCAACAGTTAGACGTCAAGGGACTAAGCATTCTTTATTGTAAGAAAGTGAATTCATAATGTTGAATCTCACACAATCCAGAGATAAGTCCATCCCTTTCTCAATGCCATTGAAATTGCCTAAATAATGGCTTAAAGCTCACCTTTTAAGACAGTAGTAATACCCATGGAACTAGGATCACGAAAAATACCACCATAGCCCGCTAGCCCTGACGTCCCACGAGCAGCACCGTTAGTATTACTATTGACTTTTAACTGAAAAGCACTAGGAGCATGAAAATTTACTTCACGAATTTGATGTGTTTTTGAGACTCCACCGCTGATTCCAAGAGCATGAAAAATACAAAGCTCATCAACTGAGTTGTCCATAATTCCTGAACCCTAAGAATCAACCTCTCAAAGTTGCAACTTGATAGAATGAATCAAATAGTTAGGAGTTAAACGACGATCATCAGACCAAATAAAATTTCTAACATCCCAAAAATTGTATAAGCCAGCTCTCATCGTTCCCCACCATAGCAATTGTAATTGAGTACCAAAACCATATTGTATTTGGTAAGAGAAGAACGTGTATAAATTTAGGAAATGATTATTGACTTTAAACCAAGATAAAATTGTGCACCAGACCTTCATAGAGAAAAAGCACTAAAAAAAAGGTGGTGGGCTATCTCAGCAGATGCATGACAAAGAGAGCATATAGAAGCAAAATAAAAACCTCGCTGAAGCAAGAGATCATCTGTTAAAAGCTTACCATGAAGAAATTTCTATAAAGTAACAGATTTGTGAGGACGCATCTATCCCATCTATCCCAAGGAAGAATTGTTTACTTACTTCTCTTGAAACACATAGGCTATAGATTGATAATGATAAAATCCTATCAGAAGAATCTTATCACACTAGCCTATCCTCCATGTCTAAATAAGGAAGCTTAATAACAAAGATTTCGGACTAGAGCGTAGCAAGATTAGCAATCAGATTAGTAGAGCAATACCAAGAACCATCTTTACTGAAATTGAAAACTTTGGAATGCAAAAATTTGCCAAGCTGATGATCAATACCCAATTTATCAACAACTGAGCCATTAAGCCAATTACCATGCTAAAAATTAATTGAATGACCATTGCCTACTAACCATTTAGAGCTGTATATAAATATCTATAAAAAAGGGTTGCATATCAAGCCGAACAGAAGATCTTTTATAATAAGAACATGGCTAACCTAAACGTCGAAGAAATCGAGCAAAAAAAAAAATCTTAGTAAACTTAGTTAAGAAATCCCAAAAACTTTTTAGAAGGAAAGCCTTATTAAGAGCCATAATATTACGAACTCCAAGTCCATATCAACTAGACAAAAGATGCCACGGCTAAGAACCTCTTCAACAAGACAAAAGAAAAGGGGAGATAGTGGACCAATTTGTCAAGCTCCGCAACTACAGCAAAAAAATCTCACTGGAGAGCCATTAAATAGGATGGACAGTCGAGCTAAAGTCAATATAGAACTAATCCAACACATTCAGAAGTCAAAAGATGTAATCAAAGATTTGTCTTCCCTTCAGAAAAGTAATTAAATTGATTCAGCAACATAATTCTGGAAGCATTAGGAGCAAAACGGTTTGCTAGGATCCAAGTAATAATTTTAAAGGAAAAATTAGCCATAGCAATGGGCCTAAATTGGGTGATAACATCACCTTCTTGAATCTTTGAAATGAGCACAACAAAGCTGAAATTTAGATAGGGAAAAATATAACATGTTCCGAAGAAACACTTAACATGCAGCACGAACCATCCAACCCAACAACATTCCACATTCATGGAAAATACAACATTCTTGACTTCTTTAGCAGTAGGAATAGCAAGCAAAGAATAATTTTATGAATTTGAAACCACTGAAGGAAAAATATTTTCAACCAAACCTATATCACCTATATTGCCAATTTGCCATCATCCAAAAAGGCAGTTGTGAAATGTTGAATGACATGGTCGCGCAAAAATTGACATCATCCATAACTCATTTCCAATGCAAAGAAAAGTGACAAAGGAGTGTGCTCTGTGAATTTTTGCCAAAGTATAGAAATAGCCTGTATTTCTATCCCCTTCCCTAACCCATCTCACCCTAGCTTTATCTGCCCAGAATTGTTCTTGAATCAATAAAGCATTTGACAAAGCATTATGGGCTGAAAGTTCCTCTACGTGACGTGCTTCAGTAAACCCATCAAAAGATTTGGCTAGTTGAATTTTTTCAAGAGCAGCACGTGCAATATCCACAGTAGTATGAACATTACCAAAGACATTAACATTCCAAACCTTCAAAATAGGTTTCAAAAGCTTAAGCTTTCTTTGAAGAATAAACATAAGACAACCACATACCTCAAAGGATTGCTATGTTGCTTGAACAGTTTTAAGAAAATCTTAGTACCCCAACCAAATCTTCTGAAAACGAAAAAGAATCTGGTCTTGTGCAACATATTTAGTGAAAGAAATTAAAAGAGGGTTATGATCCAAAGAGTGCCGAACCAAAGTGGAACAACTAATGATCAGCCAAGAGTCCAACCATGGAAACGAACAAAAGCACCTATCCAACAACATTACAAATGCGAGCCAAATCCTCGACCATTTGTCCATGTAAAATGATGACCCTTTAAGATAAATATTTGCGTGAAATTACACACATCAACCATATGTTGAAAATCATCACAAGAAACACGAGTAGGCAGCCTACCACCAGTCTTTTCATGGGATCCTAAAATTGGATTGAAATCACTAACAACAAAGGACCTGTGAAGCTTGTATTAATTGTTTCAATTGCAGACCATAAAGGTCGACATGCCACACTAGTTGTTGCCGCATAGACAAATACCAGACCTTAAGCAATACCACCAACCAAAAACTGCACAAACAGACCCTGATATATCGATACATTAATATATCATAGACGTATTCTTTCTTTTTTCTCTTCGTCATCGGTTCTAAAATCTAAACCTTTTCCTACGTGCTTATTGGCAGAGGATGACGCATATGGGCTAAATCCAATTCTAGTTGATGAGTTAAGTCATTAGTCTTTCAAATGAACTGTGGTACTCTTCCCCATGGATTGTTGTAGCATTCAATGAGGCCACTATATGCTCCTTAGTGTAGTTTTTTAATGATGATAAATGAATTCTCTTTTCGATAAAAAAAACATCTAAATCTTATGTTTATAATTTTTTTTTCAAATAAAAAAATTAATTGAAAATACAAAGTGGGTATCAAGATACTGATATCAGTATTAATTAAACCAATAAAACTTATGGTTACATTTTCAGTAACTCTACAAATGCCCTTGGTTTATTAAATTGCTTCAACTTATAATACTATAAGGGCAAAGAAGTAAAATGATAATTATATTCAGACAAAAATTTAGAATAAAAAATAAATAAAACTGACATATAAGTGATATAAACACCAAGCCTAAAAAGTGGGCGAGGACTATGTTAAAAAAAAAAAAGGCAATGAGGATAACGGTCCAGTAAAAGAAAAAAAAAACTTAGTAGAATCATTATTTAATAAATAAAAAAATCTCACGCATGTGTTTAGTTGCTAGTATTTATAATATCTACTAGCATTAGAGCATGTGTAATTTTCAGAAGAAAAAAAAAATAATTGATGAAAACAATTATTGCAGAAAGAGGCTAGTGGGAGAGAAAAGTGGAATTTGTGGGATTTATTTTGTTTATTTTTTGTTAATAAAAATATAATTTGCAATTGTCATAAAGGCCCTTGTGATTTAATTAATTCTCAAAGTATTTTAATGTTTTAGGGTCATTTCTGTCAAAAATTTTGGATTTGGCTAACAAAACCTCTTATATACTTACTATTATTAAGAGAAGAGGTTTTGTTAGTCAAAATTGATTTATTTTACCTTTTCAACCCTCAAATATTAAAATATCATGGATAGCATTTTATTTATCAGGGACAAAAGTGTCAAAATATAATAAACAAAATAAAAAACTAATTAAATTTTTTTCCTAAAACTATCCACTACTCTCACACCCATCGGGTGTAGGCAATTTCTAATATATAGGACTTTATATTCTATTCTGTTAACACATGCTCACTCATGTCAATTGACATTTCCTTTAGTTTCTTTTATGTAGAATAAGTTGTTTTTATTTTAATATCTGAAAACAGCAATTCAAAATTCTCTTAAGAAAAATGAGCAATTCAAAAAAAAAAAAAAAAACTCACAATTGCAGTTGTCTAATATTGCTCGGGAGCTTCTATTCATACCTCCTAACTTGGTATTTGGATCTCTCATTCTAAAATTTACACAACTTCCAATCTTGCCCTTTTTTGTATCTACAATTTTTTTCAATACAAATCTACTAGTAATATCTTTTTTTTTCATCACTTAAAACTCAGTTTATAACCATGACTTAACATCATTCACCTTGTAAGATTGGATACTCTTATGAACTTCCTTTTATTTCTTAATAAATCATACAATTTACAATACCACAGGAGGACTATTATCAAAATCAATTTCTCTGAACCCAAATCAAGCTAACAACAGAGTCTACTCTAGCAAAAAAAAAAAAATCATAACAAGAGACAAAGATAACAATTAACGTTCAACTCCATGAAGTGAAGCAATTAAGCCAAACTAGAAAGAAACAAAAGAATAGGAAATAGAAATTATTTTTTTATCATTATTTTTGTGATTGTTCTTCTCTATATTTTTTGTCCTTTATTCCATTTTGCAATCTTCAATATTCTACCTTAATCAAAATTGCCCAACATGGCTGTAAGAGAATGAGGGAGGGGGAAGGGGGGGGGAGAAGTGAAGGTGTAGATTTTATTTAATTTTTTTAATCTTTCATTTTATTCATTTTTTAGAAGGGCAAAGTTGGATTTAAAAACTTTCAAAAATTGTTGGAGGTCCAAATACAATTTTAGGAGGTATGAATAGAACTTCTCATATTGCTCTCTATCTCCCCACATTTAAATACCATTTCATCTATTTTTTTTTTCTATTTTTAAATTTTCTATTTTGCCCACCATTCACATCTAAATACCGTCTCATCTATTTCTTTTTTATTTATTTCAATTTTTTAAATTTCCATTTTGCCCATCATTTAGTAATTCTTATATTTAAAGTTTTAATCAACCAAGGACATTATTTGGTATTTTAAAAATTTAACCTTAAGGATTGTTTTCTTAATTACCACTAATATCTTATATAATTATCACTAGAGAAAGAAAAAAATCCTAATTACAACACGCTACACGCGCCCCTAAATACAGAAATTTTCGTTTCTATACGATTGTACTCGTTCGGCGCGCGCGGAGGTTGGATTGGCCTCTGGCCTTCCTACCGTCTATTCCGCCGCCGGACAGGTGATGAAGGCTAATGCTCGAGGCAACTTTCCAGGGACTGTGGCTACTCGAAGCTTTGGCAGATGGTTGGGCAGTTTTTCTGAGCCTTTCTCTTTGAGACACAGTGGCTGGTTGTTCGATTTCTGTGATGTGGGCGACGGATTGAGATGGGAGATGGCTGGACCTCGATCTGATTTCCTTCCAAGCGATGTCGCCAACTTCTCATGGATGCTTTGATTTGGTTTTTTGGGTGAACTCTTGTTGGGTTTTGCTTAGTTTCCAGTTTTGAAGCTCCTGTTTATTGGAAATTCTCTGTTGACAGCATATGAGATTGGTAACGACATGGTTCTAGAACAACTGCACGTGTGGCTGTTGTATGAAGGAACAGAGCCAAGCCTGTTAAGCCGGTCTGCTGGGCTTCAAGCCCACTGTTTCTTTGGGCTGTTTCTTGGACTTGGTGATTTGGGCTGGGGTATTTTGCCCTAGGCCCATAACAATTCTCGTTTTTTAGGGATCCTATGTTAATAGCTTATTTTACTTTCAATAATTTCCTAAGTTTTTAGGGATCTAAGTACTTTGATGTGTCTCTAGTGCCTATGGAGTAGTACCACTATGGGTACTACCACTATCTTGTTGTATACTATGGAAGGGTATGTAACGGCCTATTATGACTTGTGATGCAATATATAGGCACCCGATTTGGGTGTGATTGAAAAAAAAAAAATTAAGCCAATTCTTAAGCAAAATGGTTAAAATTTTGAACTATCTATATGTCCATGATTTATTAAAATGAGAACAAAAACATTTTTATTAAAAATCTTATATAATTAAGCCAATTCTTAAGCAGAATGGTTAAATTTGTTTTTTTTTTTTAGGGGAAAAACAAATTGATTATATTAACCAATCAATGGGTTCCATAGGAAGCAATAAAGCTTCTAATAACTGGAGGGACATGCCCACTCCAAGATAAATTGAAAGAAGAAAGTAGAGCAAGTTTAGCTAAGTTATGGGCAGCTGTATTGGTTGCTCGGTATACATGCCTCAAAGAAGATCTAACTAGCACCTGTAGAAAGGAGTTGATATCCTCAATAACACGGTCCAAGGGTGAGGTTTCTTCACCCCCAGACTCAACAGAAGAGACTAAGTGCTGACAATCTATCTAAAAAATAATTGGAGAAAGATGCTACTGTACTGCTAGGGAGCAAGCAGCCCTGCAAGCCATGGCTTCTATAGCTTCAGGAGAGGCAACCGAATTAACCTTGATGCATGCACCGCCAACAATATCACCCAATGCATCACATATTACCACTCCTATCCCACCAGATTTAGATAACAAATCAAAAGCACCATCACAATTGGCCTTTAGCCAGCCGGAAGAAGGCGGGGACCCCTGGCCTAATCACTCTAGAAGTACTCTGAGTAGTAACCAAATGAGACTGAAACAACATAAAGGAGGATCTGATCTGATACTGCAAGTGGGTCAGAGAAACGAATTTATTTAACCACACTCTCAGATTACGCTTCTTCCATACAAACCATCCAACAAACAGTAAAAGGGCCACATTCTTTTTAGAGAGAACGTCAAAACAAGATGCCAACCAAGTAACAATTGACGTACCTTCATTGCAATCAATATGTAGGACACCATGCAACTCAAGGAAGAAAGAAAGCAGATCCTTTACAAACTGACAATCCCTCGTAATATGATTAATAGATTCATCCTGATCATTGCAAAACCAACAACCATCATGGACTAAGACTTGTCTAGTGTGTAGCTTAGCAGCTGTAGGAAGGATAGAAGAGCAAACTTTCCACCAATGAACTTTAACCTTACCAGAAATTTGAGCAAACCAAATCTGCTTCAAAAAAGAAGAAATATTAACTGGATTAGAAGTAGCTACCCCACTATCACGAAGCTCACTAAAAGCCAAAGCATAAGCGCTTTTAGTAGAGAATCTTCCCCTCTTATCATAATGCCAAATAAGACGATCGGGTACATCACGTTGACTACGAGACATAGAAAGAATCAAATCCACATCCTCAGGTGCAAAATACTGATTAATAAGGACCTGATTCCAAGTAAAACCTGGAAGTAACAAATCTGCAACCGTCTCTGGGCCATCCACATGACGAATAATAGAAAGAAAAGTAGAGGGTCTTGGAATCCATGGATCCTCCCAAATCCCTACTGACTGCCCATTCCCTACCTGCCAGCGGACACCCCTCCTCAAAATATGTTTTGCTGCATGTATACCCCTCCAGCATGCAGAAGGTGATGAAGAAAGCTCACTAGACCAGAAGTCACCATTAGGGAAATACCTAGCTTGATATAATCGAGCCAAAAGAGAACCCGGATTATGAATTAACCTCCAACCCTGCTTTGACAAAAGAGCCAAATTATATGCATGCAAATCCCGAAAACCCATTTCACCAGCCTATTTGGGTTGGCATAATCAGTCCAAAGACAACCAATGAGTTTTCCGATTCTCACCTTTACTGCCCCACCAGAACTTAGCACACTTCTAATGTAGTGAATCACAGAAAAGCTTAGGTAATAGGAAGCAACTCATAGTATATGAAGGAAGGGACTGAGCAACTACCCTTATAAGAAGATCCTTCCCTGCACTGCTCAGAAGTTTGCCTTGCCAACCCTCAAGCTTCTTGTTCAAACGCTCCTGAATGTAAGCAAAAGACCAGTTTTATTTCTCCCCAAATAAGTAGGTAGACCCAGATATTTGTCATGTTTGTCCACAATAATCACACCAAGTGAACCTGCAATCAGCTGTTGCAAAGAAGGGCACACCTTCTTACTAAAGACTATACTGCTTTTAGAGAAATTAACTTTCTGGCCCGAAGCTAACTCATAATCCAACAAGACATCCTGAATATGAGAACATTCCTCTAAATTAGCCTTGCCAAACAGAAGGCTATCATCTGCAAATAAAAGGTGGAGGATAGTAGGAGCCCCTGAATAAATCTGAACCCCTTGAAGTTGCCCCTAAGTAGCCTTATGCTCCAATAGAGCTGAAAACACTTAAGTACAAAGCAGGAAAAGGTATGGTGATAACGGGTCACCTTGCCTTAAACCTCTGGTAGGTGCCAAGTAGCCACGAGGCTGCCCATTAATCAAAAAAGAATAACGCACAGACTTCACACACTGCATAATGACATGTATCCAGGACTCATCAAACCCCAACCGAAATAAGACTGCCTCCAAGAAAACCCACTCCATGAGATCATAAGCCTTACTCATATCAAGCTTAAGAGACATCACTCCATCAGAACTGGAACGGTTATTATGAATTAAATGAGAAACCTCATTAGCAATAAGATTATTGTCAGATATTAAACGCCCAGGAATAAAAGCACTCTGAAAAGAAGAACTAATCTGGGAGAGGATACCCTTCAATCTATTAGCGATCACCTAAGAGCAAATCTTATATATGACATTACACAGAGCGATGGAACGCAAATCTGACATGCATGTAGGGTTTTTAACCTTTGGAATAAGACAAACATGTGTGTAATTAATCGAAGAAAGTAACTGACCAGAATGGAGAAAGCTCTGAACTACACCCACAACATCAGATCCAATAGTATCCCAATATCGCTGAAAAAATAAAGGAGGCATCCCATCCGATCTAGGAGCCTTGGTGGGATACATCTGAAAGAGAGCAACTCTAATTTCAGTAGCCGTGTAAGGAGCACAGAGCATGGAGTTCATTTCCGGTGTGACCTTAGGCTGAACCAGTGCCACTACAGGTTGCATATGAGACAAATCAACCTCCCCTGCCCTAAACATCGAACTAAAATAATCCATAACCATAGCCTCAATACTGCCATACCCCCTGGTTATCAAAGAGCCCAAGCAAACGATTTTTTGCTCGTCAATTGGATGCCTTCCTGTGGAAAAACTTAGTATAACGATCACCTTCAGCTAGCCAAGTAATCTTCGCCCTTTGCTTCTAGTAATCATGCTCTTGTGCAAGCAGACCATCCAATTTTGAGGACAAAGACAGACTCTCTTGTTGGTTAGATTCTGAAGCAGGTAAATCAAGAAGAACCTAGAGTCTGCCACGCAAGAACTCAATCTCCTTGCGTCTACATCCAAAAGTATTTTTCTGCCAATCATTAAGGGCGAAACGCATATGCATAATCTTCTGAGAAACTTGTAACATAGGTTGGTTCCGTGGCTCACACACCCAACCAGATTTCACTACCTCTACACAAGCTTCATGCCTTACCTAGAAGCTCTCAAAACAGAAACACTTTCGCCGACGCTGAACAGTGGCTAGGGGAGACCGATGCACTCCCAAAAGGATGGGAACATGGTCCCCATAAATAGGTTTTAGATTGGAAACCCGAGCAGATGGGAATATATCTGTCCAAGACGTCGTCCCCACTGCCCTATCTAGCCGCATCTAATGCCAGCCCTACTCCAGGTAAAGGCTGAGCCAGAGAAACCCAGATCAAATAAATCGCAGAAGGCAAGAACATCTCTAAACTGTTGCATCTGCCCTTCACGACATACACAGCCCCCATCTTTCTCTGACGCATGCAGAACTTCATTAAAATCACCCACCACAATCCATGGAAGCGCAGATTGCACAGATAGCTCATGAAGGAGCGTCCAAGTCCCGTTACGCTCACTGGTTGTCGAATGTCCATAGAAACCTGATAGTCTCCAAGCAATCCCAGAACCATCTCTTTCCCAGACTTAAACATCAATGTGATGATGCGACTTTGACCGAAACCTAACATCAACGCCATCACTCCAAAACAATGCCAGACCACCGGACTGGTTAAATTTGTTTAACTACCTATTATGCGCATGATTCATTAATATGCATAGGAAAAATATTTTTAGTAAAAATGGGTAAAATAGGAAGAATTGTCACTAACCACAAAAGTGAAGGAAAAAAAACTACATAGAAAATCTGCTTTTTTTATTTTGATATAATTTATTGTTTTACATTTTTCTAAGAGAAAATGAAAAGTCAAATGACACATGCGTGGTAAGAGGCTAATATTATAGTTAGGTATTTACATCCATCCCCACCGGTTTTCATTTTATTTTTTATTTTTTATTTTTTTTTTGGCACCGAGTTCAATAGCTAGTCTTGATCCAAAACAAATTTATGGAGAGAGAGGCCTCTTTTTTCTTTCAAGAAAGAATGATTTTTTTTTTGTAAGTGAGATTTTTTCTTTTGTTTTTTCATTTTTTAAGTGAGTTTTTTTCTTTTCCTTTCTAACCTCGCCCTTCTCACATATGGATAATTCGCGTCCCACTCAGACTTCTATATAAACAGCACACGATCAATGCATGTGCGATCACAGAGCTCTTTTCGGTGCTTTTTTTTATAGAGTATGGCAATGTTGAAATCATCGTTCGCTTTAATTGCTCTTGCTTTTGCTCTCTGTTTCACTATGAGCATTGGTGGGTTTCTGTGTTCTACGGTATATGTATACAGTTAACTTGTAACCCTTCTTCTCAAAAAAAAAAAAAAAAAAACACCATTGCATTCAGGAAGTTTGAGTTTTTATACTTGTTTCTGCAAATGGTTATTTAAGTTTTTTATTTTTATATGAAAGGAATAATTATTCAATAATCAATTAGAAGGATTAGAACTTATAAGGAATGTTGTCGATATTTACCGACTGCATGAACCAATTTAGCATGGATTCAATACAATAATGAATCTAGTTATTTAATTATTATTATTATTGTTATTATTATTATTATTATTTTAAATTCTGGACTACAATGTAACTCTCAATCTTAGATTTGCTCACAATCTTAGATTTGCTCACCTAAGGGACAGTTTTAAGGGAATATGAGAGATAAATGCATCTCAACCACATGTATTAAATATAAAAATAGAAATTATAACAACTTAAAACTGTGCATTTATTTTCAGTCATTAGATTCATTTGTCTCTCACAGTCCCTTAAGTGAGCAAACCTTCTCTCAACCCCACTCCTAATGTCAGTGAGGTACTGAGATTTAAACTCATAACCTTCACAGTATTAGTTAAGCTCGTTAATCAGCAGACCACGACTCCCCGACAATCTAGTTATTTCATGAGGTACCCTGTTGAATTCTCTAAGTTGGAAGCAAACCTTAAGAGCGCCACAATCTCTTAGAATCACTTTAATATCTTTTACAAAAGCTCCTTCTTCCCACTAAGGCTCAGAAGAGTTAACTAATCTCACAACCTCGTGGTTCGATTTCCAAAATAAAAAGACGCACGCGCGTCCATTGCAAATCTAATCCCAGCCTTTAAAACCATGGGTCCAGTTGCCAATGGGGAAAGTAAAGCAAAATCTCCCATAAGTTGGCTATGATCGTTTCGAATGACCTCCCCCAAACCCTTTCTGTTATTAGAAAGATCTAGGGCTCCATCCACATTTAGCTTATAAACGCCACTCGCGGGAGATTTCCCATTTGCAATTTATGTCCAGACCCTGTGATTAGCAGTTACATTATCAGGCTATCAGCTTGGTACTCATTAGGAAGGGATTGCATGTACTTGAGCAAAAATAAAGACAGGCTGCTTCGAATTTCTCAAATTATGTAGGAGATTGTTTCTTTCGTTCCACAGGTATCAATAGATGAATAGATGTAAGCAAACAACTCCATTTCATTTTTTAACATGATGCTTGCTGCTTCCTCCCACCAACTAGAGAAATCATGGTGTTGTTTTCCAAAATTTTTCCATGGAGAAAGATTGCATCCTGTTTGCTGCAAGAGCATAAAGCAATTGCATAAATAATGGACTCATCAGCCCGAGCTCGGGAACTGATAATTTCATACGAAAGACAAACCTTAAAAATTGGCCCTCATACCATAATGTGCATTCAAATTTTTTTTTCTTCACAGGAATTTTCCGGAATGAAGTCTATAAACTAAAAAACCTACAATAAAACAAATATTATAAAATAATTGGGCCGATGATTTTTCAAATAAAAGTTTAAAAGATTAAGCTAAATATTTTCTAAATTAAACAATAAGAGTAAACTGAAAATTTTGTAGACCAAAAAAAGATGCTAAAGATATTCATATAATCTAATAAGTGTTTTACTCCTGTCTAAGCCCAATTCAGTATTAGGCCGAAAAAAGGCGCAAAAAACGAGTGGGCTAATTTCTTCGCTTAACTTAGCTTTAATTGGTAATTATCTAATAGGGCAATGATATAGGGCCTCAATGAGGCCTAAGATTTGTGGCCTCAAATCCTAGGTGTCATGCCACATAAGTAAATAAAAATTTATTTTCAATTCCATATAATATATTTTGCCACATCATACTATTTCAACACCAACTTTACCCTTCTACATTTCCTTGTAGATGTTAATTAGGGGGTGAATCAATTTCATTAATGAATTTAATTAGATGACAAAAAAAAATATCAGCTATTAATTATATATCAATTTAAGAGATATGTCTACAGATTCTTTGATCAATATTTTTCTTCATTTAATTAAATTATTTCCTTTAATTTTTCTTCCCAAATGGCATTAATATATTGAATTATGTGTCAAGAAATAGACGTTAACTTTTCTTTCCAAATATTGATTAATTTCATCCACAAAAATATAGCATTAGTTAATTGAATTTGAGAAATACTTATGTCTAAATTAAGAGGTATGGAAAAATTACACGGTAGCAGCCATTAATTAACATTTACAATCTAAATATAAGGGAAAGACAAACAAAAAATAATAAATTCAGATTTAACGTTTAAACCCTAGCTACATAAAGAGAAAACAATGAACAAAAGAATAAATACAATCATATGAATATGTATTTTTCACCTTATATTTTCAAAATTTGCAGGAACTTAACAAAGGTTGAATTCATATACATGTGTTATACAAATCTATTAATCGAATGTACGTGCAAATCTATTAACTGAGTTACATGAAATTTTTTCTACTCTTGATTGAAGAAAAAAAAATTGTTGTTTAAATCTAAGCATGAGTGTAATGAAAAAAAAAATGAAAGAAAGCCAATTTTTTTTTTTAGAAGAAAGCCAAAATAATTTAGAGTCATTAGATTTTTGAAGGATAAGATGGTCTTTTTCTCAATAATGACATGGCATGATTTGACAAATAGGTGATTTGTGTAGATGACATGACATGACACCTAAGATTGAGGCCACAAATTTTAGGCCTCATTGAGGCCACAAATAATTTTCCTTATCGGGCAATGATATAGGGCCTCAATGAGGCCTAAGATTTGTGGCCTCAAATCCTAGGTGTCATGCCACATAAGTAAATAAAAATTTATTTTCAATTCCTCTATAAAAATCTAATATAGAGGAGTGAAATCCTTTCTGTTTTGTTCATTGAATTTTCCAAATTACTCCTACCATCTTCTTATATTTCCTTGCCACTCAATACGTGAAGTGTCATATAAAGTAACTAGAACTCCTCTTTCTCTATCATCTTCTCTCTCTTCCCATATCATCTTCAATCCTTTTTAATTACGGAACTCTCAAGAATCCAACTTTATATCTTGTGTCCTCCATCATATGTAGAGAGATTCTTAGGTAGGACAATCGTACCACGTAGTAGTAGGGCTGCCCAATAAGGATTTTGCAGGGGGTGTTTTGGATATCTTGATTTATTAAAAGAGATATAATTTTGAAATACATAAAGTTCTTTCTTAATTTTGATTGAGCTGTCTTACCGCCACGTGATAGGACAGTCCCTACCTAAGAGTTTCTCTGATATGTATCTTGTTCTTTGCAATTCTCGGAGTGGAAGAAAATAAAGGAGTATATGAAAGTGATTGACCACGGCCGCTAAAATTTAATTAACTTATCATATTGATCATGAATCCCTAATCAAACATCATGCCATACATTTCCTGGCAAAAACAACAGAAGAAACACCCACATGAATCTGAGGATCGAGTGACTCGATGAAATCCATTGCATTCATTTTTCTTTGTTTCTATCGATTCTTAATAGTAATGAGGAAATGGGTATCCGTTGTAATGTTTTATGTGGGTAATGGGGAAATGGGTCTCATTCATAATCTAACTATGATAAGTACCAATACTACCAAGCACTTGGGCATGAGTCTTGCCCAACTTCTTTGTTACCAATGGCAGAACCGAATTCTTAAGGACATCGGCAATTAAAGAGAGAGATAAAGGACTAAGAATGGGTATTTTTGGAATAAAAAGTAAAGGGAGTGTGGATTTCACTCCCTTAATACACACACAGTCCTTTTATGCTAAGGACCTCTTTAGATTTTAAAATCTAAAGATTTATCTGAATAGACTTACTTTTCGATCGCATATCTATATCTCGATCGTTCAATTTTTAGGTCCTAATGTAGCCAATTGATGATTTTTAGTTTTCTTCTATTGTAGGTATAAATAATCGAGATACATATGGTGAGAAAAACTACCTATATAGGTATACTAAAATGCTGAATTTTTTAGCTCTTAATGCATCTACCACAAAAACTGTGCAATGTCTACCTCAGAATAAGGTTACAATAGTGGTTTATCAACCTAAAATATACGTTTCTAGGCCTAAAGGTAAGTTAAGAAGGAATATAAAAAATTTAAAAATTTTAAAAAAAATGAAGCATAAGAAGAAGAAGATCAAAGAATAGCTACCATCCATGGATGGAAGAAAAAGAAAATCAAACACCAAAAGGATCACAATCGTATGGGGCTAACAAGAAAATAGCTTGACCATAGAAAGCTTAATGTTAAAGAAGGAGAACCACATTCATAAAAAACATGATGTCACATACATGAGCCATAACCATAGAAGCTTTAGTGTTGAAGAAGAGAAACATTATCCAAAATTTGCTTTAGAAAGATTCCTAACTTATAGAAAACATCTTTTAAATTAGAATAATTTTAGGAATGATTTACATAGAATATGATATTCAATGTCATATCAATTCCATAATTTTTATGCCGGATTAATAAAAATAATTTAAGAAAGACATACATCAAATATGATATTAAATTAGTAATCAGATTGCTAATTTTAATCCTATTACATTTTATGTGTAAAAACATTCAATAAGGGCATATTAGTCATGTAAAAAAGAAAAATTAATGAAGTTTGAGTAAGCAAAATGGAAAAGGAAATAAATCAGAGGTGGCAGCTGATTCATTGGACTGCATTTAACAAGAAAAATTGATGCGGACTACAATCAATATAGGGTCTAGCTTTTAGACTTTAATCAAATTAATTCAACCTTAATCCCCCCTCCCCCCGCCCCCGCAAAAAAAAAAAAAAAAAAAAAAAAACCAATAGACTTTTATTGGCCCCTAGTAAAAATTATTGAGTTTTATTAGGGGCTAGTAAAAGTCTCCGGCGACCTATAAGATCTCAACGACCTCTTTGGAAACCTTCGGTGACCTAATGTTAAGGCAAAGGGCAGCCCCAACTTATTCTATAAACCCGAGACCTCCCTACGCAGAGGGGGCCTTTCCAGATTCATTATAGACCACACTATTAATAGAGGCCCAAGCCTTAAAGACATGCCTAAGAAGATCCAAACTAACCTTCATAACCAGCACAGCCCAAAGGCTAGGCCTAATAGGTTGAGGAAAAATCCCCAAACCCAAGCCTAGAAACCCTACTTCAAACTCGCGTCGACACTTGCCCATGAATCAATAGAGATTACACGACAACGCCTGTCAGGTAAAATTTTGATCTTTCCAAAGTAGCCCTGACCCATGAGGTGCGCCACCACCTACTCGTCCCCGTACTGGGAAAGTCCCACAATTAAATTCCCGAATTGATACCGAGATTTTGTTCACAGCTTCCCCATGGAGAGACATGCAAAAGAAACTAAGAGCAATTCCAATAACTTCCCTATAATTTCTGTATAATAGGGAAGCAAAAGTCAAATCTTTAGTGTCTTTTTCTTCTCTAACTCCAACAGATTCCTTATTTTACAGCAATCTCTAAAATCTTCATATTCTTCATTAAAATTTTAGAGATTGCTGTAAATATAAGGAATTTGGTTTTCTCTTTTCTCACTTTCTCTAAAATAGAGATAGTTATAGGGAATCTGTTGGAGGAAAAGAGACTCATTTTCCTCAAAAGTAGTGAAAATTCAAAATATGGGGAACTTGTTGGAGTTGCTCACCACCCTCTAAAGTAGACAACACCCATGCTAGAAAATGCCGAACAAAGCCTCCACCACCCTCTAGGGGGGCCTAGAGAAGTCGTAGGCCAATCCAAAACCATTTAGCAGAGACGCTGCCTAGAAACCCTAGGGAGAGCCTACCAAAGAGAGAATCCATCAAACCAATTGTTACCGTTTGTATTATTTTTTTTATTCTTCTTATTTATAGTCGCGGAAATTTAAAAAAAAAAAAAACAAAAAAAACCAATACGCTTACAATACTTTTTTTGAAGAATATCATGCCGATATATATTAATACTCAAGCCAGAAAGGACCATTACATATCCTCCCTCTACCATCTCTGGGTAGATAAAGAGTTTTTGTGGAAAAACCACATCGATACATAGATTAGGTCCGATGATTTGACGGTACCCATGCTCACTTATTCAATAAAGCCTATAAACTATGAAACAAACCACAGTAAATAGGCATCAAACTAACACAAGAGTGCATAGCCTCCTACAAAAAGGAAATTATTTAGAAAGAAAAAACTAACTAAATAGGAGCTCAAATGGTAGGCCTAGGGCTCACCCTAGACCTAAGTCACTCAGGCCCAATTGACAGCAGCCCAAAGAGTAGTCCCACTCAAACCCTAGCAAAAGGCCCAGACCCGGCCCAATGCTTCATCTCCTTCGCATGGCGGCGATAACCACGACCACGTTGATGCCGCACCGGCGCCTCCATGGCCACGTCGTTTTCAATCCCAGATGCCTCCAACAAAACAACTCCGATCACCCACGAGCCCCACACACTGATATCAAAGAAAACTAGAACCAAAATGATTTAAGTCCACCCAGATTCCAGATCGATGTCGCCCCCAGACGTCGGCGTCGCCGCTTGGAAACGAAGCGGATCGAAATCCAGTCCCTCCCAAGTTGCCATTGACATCCCCAGAATTAAAAACCCGACCACCTTGCTTCAGAGGTTTTGCACCAGATCTGTCGTCAAAGCCCACCCTGCCAGACTTCAAGTAGCAACAGACCGCCCTGAGCCCCTTATTGAAAAAACCACCCGTCCGGCAGCAGACCACGACACGAGGGAAAAGCCGATGGCTCGCCCCGGCGTCGTGCGCCACCTGACGAGAGCAATTGCACAAAAACCAGACTCTGGGTGTAGGGCGCGTGCAAGCGCTTTAAAGCTTGTTGTATTGAATTGAAAGAGCCGGATGTATTCTTTGCTCTATGGGTACTGATATACGCTCACAATACTTGTTTCCAGTCAAAAGTTATAAATACTTCTTATAACACTACTCAGTGTTTATGCGTCAACGCCACATTTAAGAATTTTAATATTTCTTTTAAATTATAATCCACAGGTTCCTATGAATATTTTAAATTTGTGGTACAATGGCCACCAGCCCACTGCAGGGTTAGAAAATGCACACCCCAAGCCTTGCAACAGAAAATTTACACCATCCATGGCCTATGGCCGAGTAATTATTCTAAAGCTGTTGTGTATAATTGTCCGGGATCGTCTTTTCAAAATCCGGTAAATGTTACTACCCTTTCTTAATTATTTTCAAAATTCAAGTAAATGATCACCTCTTAAAAAAAAAAAAAAGCAATATTGCTAATCCGTAGTTAACTATGCATGGACTAGCAAAGACAGAAACTCATTCATTTAATTATGGGTGCGGTTATTGCCACCTTATCATTTTCTTAGTTCACCTTACAAAAATTATTGAAAGACTATATTACCTAAGTGTAAAATGACTAATAAGTATACTAATTTTCTAAAATCAAAATATGTAAGAAAATAAATACATAACAAATTAATTAAATACAAAGACTACCCAAGATCGAGGTTATAGGTTCGAGTAATCATGGGGGTAAGAGTGAAATCCTTTGATCATCTTCTCCACCTAAATTTGAGTTTATTATTATTTTTTCAGTATTTTTGTTGTTTACTCGTCGTTTAATTCATTAATCAATTCACAAAACTATTAGTTCTAACTTCATCAAATATTTTTAGAGTTTTTGGAACCTCCAAATTTACTCACTTGACCTCTATGTTTTTTACACCTCTTATCAAATTTTCAAATACTAAATTTACTCACTAAACCTTGCTAAACTTCCTCAAATAACCTCACTCATATAATTTGCAAACAAATTATTATCTTTAAAATAAAAAAATTTAGTCATTTCAATGATTTAATCACTCTATAAATCTTAACTAAATATACATTTCTTAATCAAACTTGAGTTTCAACAATTAATGTCTAATCAATAAGAAAATGCCATGAACTATCCTGTTTTTTTTTTTCTATTTTAGCTGTGCAAAAAAAAAAATCACTTGTTTTTATTCTCAAAATAAAAATCATTTGTTTTAATGTTTATTTTTTTTCTGTATTTTTTGTACAACATGATTAATTATTTAAATATATATATATTTTAACTCTTAGTTTATTTTTATTTTTATTTTATTGACTTAGATTTAGATCATAAATCATAAGAGAATTTATTTTGTTTTCCCTCACCAATATGCGTTCAACATATATATTATACATTTTTATGTCACAGGATCTTAATCATATTTTTAATTCTTATTAAATATATATGAATGTTTTAATGAGTATGTAGTGAAATTGGAAAATGAAAATAGATAAGGAAAATAATAAGAAATACAATCTAATATTATTGAATTAGAAAGTCTACATAAAATAAATATAATATTTTTGGGTATAATTATTGTCCTTAATTGTCATTTTATAGTAGGTTATATATGTCATTTAATAATTCATAATAGAGTGAGGTCAAGTGAGTAGATTTGGAGGCCTCAATAGAAACGAAACTCTCATATTTTTAATACCCTTTGTGAATACCGAAAGAAAAATTTTAAAACACGAAAGAAAAAAAATCAATCTCTTCTTCATTGCTCATTATTGTTAACTTACTAATCTTTTGACATGGATTGAAATAGACGAACAGCGAAACTGAAAGATAAAATTTAAAAAATGGAAGTAAATTAGATTATAATTTTATTAGGAAATTTTAATAGATTTTTAGTTTTTTTAGTGGTATAAATTAAATAATAGATTTTCGTTAAAAAAAATCTCTTTTTTAATTGGATATGTTATATAAAGATATTCTTGGAAACATAAATGGGTCAGGTAAGTAAATTTAATAATTGAAATCAAAATATAGGGTGTAATGAGCAAGAAGGGTAAACAAAAAAAAATGGTAAGATGACAATAGCCGCACTCTTTAATTATTTCTCATACAATAACAAAGAGATAAACTCATTTTCATTAATCAAGGCTTGAGGGCAGTCTGGCCCTTTATTCAAAAAAAAAAAAACTCATTCATTATTTAAATGCTTTTTCTAAGAGGTGGAGAGCTTTTTTTTTTTTTTTTTTTAGTGGGGTGAGCAAAACTCAAATCTTTTATGTATGAAATTTTTGTAAAATTTGTCTTTTGGTTGAATGCTCAGGCTCCTCCATTGGAAGCCAAACTGAAGATCTCTTGGCCCAACCTAGAACGTCCGAACGATGCAATGTTTTGGGCACTTGAGTGGGACAGGCATGGCAAGTGTTCGGAGCAGACATTTACACAAACCCAATACTTCAATCGAGCCCATGAAATTTGGGTGGGGAAGAATATTACTGACATCCTCCAGAGAGCTAGCATCTTATCGGGGAGACAAAAAGACTACGGAGTTATAGAATTAGCCGTACGATCAAAAACTCAAAAGACACCCCTCCTTCGCTGCGAACAACCAAAGCAGAAACCTACGCAGAAACCTACGCAACCTACGCAGCGGACTCAGTGGTTGCATGAGGTGGTACTTTGCTGGGACTATCATGCCAAAAATATGATTGACTGTGATGATACAGAAGCAACATGTCAAGATACTTTTCCAATCGATATTCTGTAGGCTTTCTCAGCTTTACTGTCAAAAATATATAACTTGGGTTAGGCTCCCTTTTTTTTTTTTTAAGAAAATAAAATGAATTAACTATAATTCATAATATATCGAATAACAAGATGATCTATGATACCCGTCATTTATAGGTATTATTATCTATATTATTATCTCCGTCATCTATTGTTGTAAATATTACTATCTATATGGTCATCCACGTAAATACTCATTAGTTGTGTACTTTGATATAAACCGTATCTTTATTTAAATTTTAAAGGAGGCTAATGAGACTGAATGAGAACTCTTCTATTTTCTCGCTACTATTCTCTCTTCATTTTCTTCATACTTTATAACACGTTATCAGCACGTTTGCTCTTATTTATTTATTTTTTTTCCTTATAAACTCCATGATGATTTATGAGTTTTTAGTGCAACTGTGTTGTTTTTGACCATAACTCATAATCTACGAGTTAAAATTAAGGTTCTATATGATGAGTTGATGACATTCCGTCAAATACCTCAATTATTCATTTTTATCGATTCAGATCCCTCTATGTGCTGCATCTATGATCCATTTTCACTACTGTTCCATACACCTTGTTCATACAACGCTTTTGTTGCCAAGCATGTTTAATCATACATGCAAGTTGAATGATTCATATTTATATACAATTTCCAATTAAATATTTTTTATTTGTTATTCTGTTTGTTTGTTTCATTAATTAATAGCTATACCATACCATGGTTACATAATCATGAAAATTACAAATTCGTTTTGAGATTAGGTTTCCTCTTATCATAAGCCCCAGAAGCTCACACATGTCTGGGCTCGAGAGAGAGAGAGAGAGAGAGAGAGAGAGAGAGAGAGAGAGAGAGAGAGAGAGAGAGAGAGAGAGAGAGAGAGAGAGAGAGAGAGAGAGAGAGAGAGAGAGAGAGAAGAAAAATCACAAACCCAGATCGAGAGTCGCTTCGGAGTTCCTTTGATTCTCGTTTGGTCTTCTTCGCAAGTCGGACCATTTCCGCTTCGGACCTAATCTCAGCTGCTTCGGAGTTCCTCTACTGCTCGTCTGGTCTTCTAGCTTCGTCTGACCTTTTCTGCTCGTCTGTTCTTCTTCGCAAGTCGAAATCTTTTCTGCTCGAGACTTCTCCTCATCTTCGATTCGCTTGGAGCTTCAATTTCTAGCTGCTTCGGGTACATTTGTTATGCTCTTCTTCTCATATTTGTTATTTGCTGTGGGAGTGTGGAGTTGTGCTAGTGGTCATGATTATGGATTTGTGGGTCAATTATGTGTGATAACAGCTGCTGGGTTGGGTATATATATATATTTATAAATATATATATTTAATTTGCGTATCCTTCACGTACATGTATCCAATTACATTTAAGATTTACCGTTTCCACGTATCCGATCGTATCGTATCCGGATACGCTTACCCGTATCGGTGCTTCTTAGAATTCCGCACTCATCTTTGTTAAATTGATTATCTGTTTTGCATGTTTAGATCTAGCTTCATTTCTGGTGTGATTTGCGGTTTGATCATCTTCGGATCTTGGATTCAAAGCTTTGATCTTCATCGAAGCCTGGTGTGAGCTTTTTCGGTGTGTTTTTGAAGTTGCTGTGACTTGGACTTCTCTTCCTCAGGTGATTTGCTCTTGTTCTTATTCTTCAGAAGTATGAGCTTTATGATTTTGAGCAATATTGTGCGATATCATTTGTTTTACTAGAAATAAGAAATCTGGAGTAAACTTGGAACATACAGTGCAACTCTTGAGCAAATCTCAATGTGTTTGAGCTTTGGAGTAAATTTGGAGTATATAGAGTAAATCAGAGTAACTTTGGAGCATATAGAGAGTAATTCTTGAGCAATTCTTATTTGAAATCTCTAAGTATTTGAGAAAAATAGAGCAAAACTGTGTAGTTGAGTAAAATAGAGCAACAAGATATGCGGTGTTTGTCTTGAAAACTTAAGCAAATTGTGACCAAAAGTAAAATCTGAGAAAATCTCTCGTTTGTGAGTAATTTTGAGCATTCTGATCCAAGCAATATCTTTGTCTACCAGTTCCAAGAGGTTGTTGAAATTTCTTTGAGTGTGCTCCTACAAATAGAAGTTTACTTGGTGAGAATTATTTGCAGAAGTTACAAATGGCCCCTCAAGGTGTAACCACGCCTAGTCTGTCTCACTCTCATGTTCATTCCTTGTTGAGTATCATAACTATGCGTCTTGGAGACAGAAACTTAATCAAATGGAGTTATCAGTTCCAGTCTACTCTTGCTGGAAATGGATTGTTTGGATTTTATGATGGTTCAGAAGTTGCCCTTTCTAGATATTCTCTTACTACTGAAGGTCTAGTTACTAATGAAGAAACTACAATATATAAAGCATGGAAGCAAACCGATATGGCTCTTCTTAGTCTGCTAATGGCCACTTTGGATGAAGATATTGTGGATGTGATAATTGGTTGTAAAACATCTAGGCAAGCTTGGATTGCTCTTCAAGAACGTTTCTCTGCTGTGTCAAGAGTGAGCATTATGCAGCTTAAAACTGAGTTACAAACACTTCGCAAGGGAAGTGAGACAATTGAAAAGTATCTGCAGCGTGTCAAGAATGCTAGAGATCAGCTACTATCTGTGGGAGTCTCTATTCCAGATGAAGATATTATCATTGTTATCTTGAATGGTCCTTCTGATGAATATTCTACTGTTAGGACTGTGATTGAGGACAGGGAAACACCTATCTCTCTTCGAGACTTGAGGTCTCAATTACTTGCTGCAGAAAGAAGAATTAAAGACAGCTTTCCTCTCTTATCTAATATGAGTGCTATGGTAGCTCGAGGTGATGAAGCAAAAAATGGAGATAGAGATGGAAATGGTAGAGGATGGGGTCACAAGGAAAGAATTTGTATTAGTTGCAACAGAACTAATGCCAGATTGTGGAATCAATTGCCAGGTTTTATCATCTTCTACTAGTATACCGGTTTTCCTTGATATTCATCTTGTAGTGCACTAAATTACTAGGACAGTAGTTGTTCTATATAGGTTTCTACCCTATAGTTATGATACTGCACTTTTACTGCAGTTGATAGATCGAGCTGAGTAGTGTGTTTGTCTCATGACCTCCCTGTGGATGATTGCAAGGATATGGATTTATTAAAAAAAAAAATGCTGTGTTTGATGTCGCTTTTGGGAAGCGCACAATTTAACCCTAAAATGTCGTTAGTAGTATAAGCAAATAGGGATCGTTCTATCCGGGGATTGAGGGTACACCTGTAATTGTGTAACAAATAAAGAAAAGTATTATTTACAAAAATAAAATAAAGAATATAAATATATACAATTGTATAAACAAATAAAGAATTAAAATAATAAAGTATTATTTACAAAAATAAAATAAAGAATAGAAATATATACAAGTAACAAAATAAAAAGGGAGGGGGGTTTAAGAATTATAGAATTGAAAATTAAAATAAAGAAAATATAAAAACACATGTATAAGAATGAAACATAAGAAACAAAGATTAAACCCAAGTTTATCATTGAATTCGAATTAACCCTACATTGTTCTTCCAAGTCATGTGAGAGGAGTTGATCATGTGAAACATTCGAAAGCAAACGATTTCCCATATTTTACTTTTCAATGCTAATTAATCTAAGTGAAAGCACCTAGATTAATCCTATCAAACATGCAATCAAGCCCTAGAAAGCTAGTCAATCATGACATGTTCAACGCATTAGACATAGAGAAAGGCTATCAACTCAAGTGTACAACTTAGTATGGAAAAGTCCACCTAATTGCAATCCTCTTTAATTAAATTCGGTCTTTGCACAAAACCTTTACTATTTTGATTCAAGTTTACACAAAACGAAAAGTCGATTTCATGTTCTTAAACCTAGCACCAATTATATCAAAACCCTAAGTGTTTGCAACCACATAAGATTAAAGTACAAAAGCTTTCTATCATGCAAATTTAATTAAACAAACCCACATAAGCAACATAAAAATCAACATATAGAAATCACAACTTTATCTCAAAACATATAAACGGGCTTTAAACTTTGCCCTTAACATTATTGTTAACTAGAAACAAGTTCATATGAATTCAAACAAGGAAAACAAAAGATCATTACAAGGAAAAAGAATGAATTACACCGTGAGGGGAGATGGAGATGGAGAGCTAGATGGTTGGATCTTGAATCTTAGAAGCAAGCCTTCAAGGTGGATGGTGGAGGATATGATCTTCACGACTCCTTCTTCTTCTTCCTCTCCTTGCTTGAAAACGCAGAACTTTGCAACTAGAGAATGGAGAAGGAAAATGGAAAGGAAATGGAGAGACAAAGAAGATGGAATGGATGAAGGAATTTAGAGAGAAAATGGAAAGGAAATGGAGAGACAAAGAAGATGGAATGGATGAAGAAATTGGTGCTTGAGAGTGAGAGGAGAAGGTGTTTAAATAGGGAGGAAAAAGAAGAGTGAAATGATGAGATGAAGAAAAATAATGAAAGTGGAGTATGAGAGTGGTTTGTAAAATATGTAAAAGATGAGGTAATGATGAAAGCAAAGCATGAAGGTGAAGAAATGTGGAAGTGATGATGATCTTTTAGAGTAGAAAAATGTATCCAAGGAAAAAGAAATGCTTTCTTCATGTGGGTGGGAAACATGAATATGTGGTGTTGAGCTGTTTTCAAGTCAGTTTCTGTCCCTTTATTCCTTCAATTATTTCTCCAACAAGACTTCATTATATGCCTTCGACTTCTTCATATGAAATTATCCACCATGAGTGTAGATTACTGTGGTAAAATTTCAGAATTTATTACCATGTGGTTGGGCCGGAAATGCTGCTGGACCTCTTACATGTCCAGTTTTTCGGTTTTGCTTCTGTAGAGAATTGGGCTGATTGTTTGAAGGCCTTCCACTCATATTTTTCTCTGGCACTCTTCATAAGAAATGATCATTTGGGTGTCTAGAATGGATCTGGAAGGTTTCAGCTCATTTGAAGTTCATTTGGTCAGGCGGCCGCTCCTTCTTCTTTGCTTGGCTTGGTTTCTCCTAGCCGGAGTAGGAATATGTGTAAAATTGATCTTTTAGTACATTTCCATTTTTCTCCATCATTTCCAGGTAATTATGGACCTAACGCTCATTTCACCTTCATCTACTCCAATGTACCTAAAAGTAGAAATTGAATTAAAAATCGATTCAGTTAAGGAATTAACTAAGCAAAATGTGAGGAATTAACTATTAAAATATCACATTAAAATGCTCCTATCAGTGTTGCTAGGCTAACTCACAGTTTTTGTTATATCCCTCATCCAATTTAAATATCTCTTCTTTTGTGTTTGGGTTTGCATTTTTATAAGCCTTGTTAAAGGTTTATTTCTTTTACTTATTTAGTTAGGTGCTATTGTTTTACTTGGTTAGTTGGTTTTGTCTTTCAGTTTGTCAATTACTTAGATTATTAGATATTAAGTTTAGGGTTTTTGTCCATTTACCCCATTTTTAGAGATTCTTTTCCCACCTACCCCATTAAGTTTTTTTAATTACCTCTTACCCAAAACACTCTAAAGAGGTCTTCCCTAATACCCCATTAAGATTTTTTAAATACCATTTTACCCTTACCCTTTGTTATTTAGAGAGAGAGAGAGAGAAAATGGAAGAGAGAGAAACTATAGGAGACTTCGCCGGAGCCTGGTCACCGGCTGCAGTATTCCGGTCACCGGTCGCCGGATTCCGGCCAACTTTTGCCCAATTCCAGTCACCGGCCGTCGCCCACGGGACTTTTAAGAATACCTCATCGGAAAGGTTTATTGCCCCAATAGACATTTATTACCCCTTAATAGATGTCTATCAGCCATGTATTGCCCCCCAATAGACGTCTATTGCCTCCCAATAGAACTTTCGGTAGCAGGAATGAGAACTAATCTTCCTAAAATTAGACAAATAAGACTTTGATTAAAGAAAAAAATAAAGAGATTATATCAATTTAAAAACGTCTATTGCCCCCCAATAGACGTTCAAAACTGTTTTTGTTCCTTTTCCTTTTGTCCCATTACTTAAAAAATAAAAAAAATAAAAAAATAAAAAAACTGATTTGGCACCCAGAAAAATGATATGGGCACCCACCTCCCCTTCTCCTTCCGGTTGCAGACCCGGGATCGTGTCATGGAGCTCCAACAGAAGAGCTTTGTCGTTTGGAACGAAATTGGGCTAAGAACCTGGTCCAGGACTCGACAAAAAGGAACTCGAGACCGGCGGTGACATTGATGAAATCTCGAATTCTTCAAATCAAGACAGAGGACGGAGAGCTGGACTCGAAATCCAAAGAGTTCAAATGTGGAAGCGGCGGAGGCCTGGAGGGTCTACTCGCCGGAGACCGCATCTGAATCTCAAATATATCAACTTCCCATAGAACCCAATATATCTTGCGCGAAGGGGAGAGACAGAAGAGAGAGAGGAGAGATCGATCTGCCGGAGATCTGCAATTTTGTCGGCGTTGATAACTTCGAAGGTGGCCAGAGGGAAGCCGAGAGCGTCGTCGACTTTTTCAGGCGTGGACGCTGTCACTGCACCGGAGGTAGAGTCGGAGATCGAGGATAGCGCGCAGAGAGAGAGAGTGTGTGTGTGTCGTGCTAGGAAGAGAAGAGTGGCATACATGTAGTTTATTAATTAAGTCAAGGGTAAAATTGTCATTTCTCTTTAAATAGGGTAAGTGGGAACAAAAATATGTTGCTGGGGTAAATGAGATAATTTTTGCTTATTTTGGTGCTTTGGGTCAAGGACCCTTAAGTTTATTTCTCTTTTTTAGTTTGTTTTGGGGTGTGGGCTTTTATTTGAAAAGGAGAAATTCAGTTTTTGGTAGCCGAGAAGAAGAAAGAAAAAGAAAAAAGAAAAAAATGAGAAAAAAAGAAGAAGAAAAGAAAGATGGGTCGGCAAAGTGATGAGAAAGAAGGAAACAGAGGGAGGTGGAGAAAGAAAGAGTAACAAGGGAAACAAAGAGGAAAGACAGAAAGAAAGAGAGGAGCAGATGGGAAAGTCGATGACAGAGAGAAGAGGAGAAAGAAAGAAAAGAAGAAGGAATAGGAAGAGGGAAGAAGAATACTTTTTTCCGGAGGGGATCAGAAACGAGAGAGAAGGAGAAAGGAGAGTTTGTTTGAAGTTAAAAGGCAAGAACTTGGTCTTGGGTTCAGTTTCTTTTTGGTGAGTGGCTTCGATTGTCTGGATTTTGTTTCTTTTCTTGATATTTGTTTACTTGGTGAGTTGATGTGGCTGTTAAGTTTTTGACATTTGGTTCCTTAACTTAATTATGTGTTTCAACCATTTATTAATACATACTGCTGACTATTGATCTGTTTCTTTCAGGCCATGGCTCCCCAGTCTAACAACACAGCCAAAGCTAAAGCAATAGCACTAAGGATGAAGACACTGCAAATGAAAAGTGGTAAAAAAAAAAAATGTCGAAACCAGTTGTTGAAGAGACTGATGCACCACCTAAATCTACCTTCACCAAACATGATCAATAGTATGAGATATCAGTGTTTTTTGGGTTCCATTTGTTGATCATGCCAACTGCTATAGGTTATTGAACTGATGTTTACTAAGTTTAGCTCCATTAAGGATGTATGCATAGCTGCAGTAATAGATTAATCAAATATATATTGGTATTTTTATGAATGGATTCCATATTTGATGAATGCATTGTTAGTTTCCAGATTTACATAATTGTGGCGCAATGAGAATACAAATATGTCATCTGAATTAGAAAGCGTGTTGAAAAATGAAATCCAAATATGTTGTTGGACATATCTAAGAACAACATAAACAAAAAAAAATGTTGTTACTTGTGCACTCAAACAACAGAAAATTGTCATCTGAAATAAAAAGAAACAACAAAATGAAATCTAAATATGTTGTTGGACATATCGAAGAACAATAGAAACAAGAAAAAATATGTTGTTACTTGTGCACTCAAACAACAGAAAATTATCATCTGAAATAAAAAGCAACAACAAAATGAAATCCAAATATGTTGTTGGACATATCTAAGAACAATAGAAACAAGAAAAAATATGTTGTTACTTGTGCACTCAAACAACAGATAAATTAATGTTATTGTAGGCTACTAAAAATGATAGATAAATGTAATCTGAATTGAATGCTAATGACAGTTAACTGTTATTGGAATTTGAATAAAACAACACTAAACTGTTATTATAAGTCCATTCAGACAACAGATAGGATTTCATATCTTCTACTTTGGTTCATTCAAACCACATTTTTCTATCTTCGGAATAAGCATTAGATCATAGAAATTACAAGGAACTGTTATTTGTTTTTAGATCACATCACATCACATTTATCTGTTGTCTGAATTCACTAATACACAGCTAACTCATGTCTTGATTTCATCAGACAATAGAAGACCACAAAAATTTCTGTCGTCTGATTATTCAGACTACAGAGGAAATCTGTCGTCTGATACCCCCAAGAGACGGCACCGTACTAGACAACAGAAATTTTTTTGATCAGACGACAGAGGAGATCTGTCGTCTGATTACTTTTCTGGCATAGTGAATACTTCCCATCTTTGATGACCGTGTTGATTGTTACACGATAGGCGAATGAAAAACACTCAAATCACTTTGAACACAGCCCCTAATCTTCTAGCCCTGGAATTTGAACAAACATAGTGATCGACATTAATCCTGATATGAGGAATTTGAGGCTTAGGAAATACGGAAATCAACACATAATGAAAATTCATTTGTGAAATTTTGCATCAATGTTTGCAAGATAATTAGTGTGAATCATCTGACACTCCCATGTTCCCATTAATTTAAAACTCCAAATTTAATTTTCTTGTTTAATTATTAGTTGATTGGTTTAATTTTTGTTTGCAATTAATTTAGATTCAAAATTCCCAACAAAATTCTAGATTTCATTGTGCATAACTCATTTAGGCTACAAGTTAATTAGTAGCTTTGACTAGGCTTGGTATATATCATGATCTAAGCAAAGTATTTCCAATGCTTGGTGCCTTATGTGAATATTTTACATTATTTTTAATTGTATGCTTTTGAGTTGTCCTGGTGTCGATTTTCATGGTTAGGTCCAACCTCTAATTTCCAAGGTATGATAACTAAGGTGTGAATATTTCTCTTACTTGATACGATTCGTGCACTTGTGAGTATATGAACCAATTCAATAGCACCGAACGTTGCCAGGGATTAGGGTCTTCAGATCTTAATCCCTTAGTAACATGATATTTAGGGTCACTTATAGCATACTTTTATTTAGTTTTTTTTTCTTGTTTCTTTGCTGGTTGTTTACTTTCCAATTTGAATTTTCATTGTTATTTTGTTAGTTTAGTCATTTTAATGCTACTTGTTGTTTTTCTTTCTCTTCTCAGCCCTCTAATTATATGTCAATTTATTGTTGGTTGAATTGGTGCTTATCTTGTATCTAATTTGTTGTTGAGATACTCAATTAATTCATATTGATTCTTTGTAGGTGTATGAGTGACATGTTACTAACTACCTATTAATTTGAGAAGTGGTTGTGTTTTGCAAAGACTACCTAGAGGAAGACCAACAAAAGGAAAGTTAGGAGACCAAGACATCGCTTCTGAGCACCTTTTAGGTCTCATATTCTAGTAGTAGATATGGGTGACATGGGTCAAGTTCATCAAGTACCACAAGATGAGGAGGAGCTTCCATTGAGCCATTATTCATGTCCCAGCATTATAAATGCTCCATCTCACACTGTGCTTCTTCTGACAAATGTCAACTTCAAGATCAAGCCTACAATGTTGTCTATTCTACCTACTTTCCATGGCATGGCTAGCAAGAGACCATATTGTCACATAATTGAGTTTGATGTCATATGTTCGACGATGACTTGGGAGGATTAACTTTGAAGGGATTGAAGCTTCAGTTGTTCCCATTTTCTTTGAAGGATTAAGTACACACATGGCTTCATAAGGCTAAACTAAGATGCATTCTCTCTTGGGTTGATATGCAAAGAGTCTTCTTGAATGCCTACTATCCACATGATCGGACCACTTAGATGTGGGATGCTTGACCAAGTTCTTTCAAGAGGATAATGAGACTTTTATAATGCATGAGAGCGTTTCAAGGATATTGAGTTGGAATGCCCTCATCATGGACTTGCAAAGTGGCTCTTTTGTGAGTCTTTCTATAATGGATTGCTCTGTATGCAACAAGTATTCAGTCCTGCCCCATTGAAGAAACTTGCAATCAGAGAAGAGGAGAAGGCTAGGCCATTCTTGTAGCTGTGTAGTACGTTGTGCTTGATCATCCTGTTGCTACTCACCATGTCAACCACCAATGAAGCTGGTAATTTGTCTAAACCTTTGTGTAACTAGTTAATGTACGTTAATATTGATTAATATAGTTGTGTGTTAATTGACCCTTCGATTCTATGTTTGCTCATTCAGTTTCACAACATTAGATACCAAAGCCACCGCACCTCCCTGGCATTACTCTTATCTTAAGGCCACGCCTTCTGAAATTGAAAGCCACGCCGTTTCTTAATCTTGGAAGCCACCCATTGTAATTGAGTGAAAATTAATCTCAAAAACCAATGGCCTGTGATCAGATACTTTTGACACCCGATGACGACACATTATGTGTGGAAAACATGTTTTGCTGTGGAAATTAAGCCAAAGTATGGAAATAACTATTGGTTTAGTTTGTCGTTTTTTTTTTGCTGGTGCCGTACTAGTTTTCTTGCATGAACTGAGCTGTGGCTTAGAACACAAATTTGTAAGACGGGAAAGAGATCATCAGTTTTACAAAACATAACAGATTTACGTGCATTAATTGAACCACATATATATATATATATATATATATATAGGCCTGTTCTGAAGAGGACGTCCCCAACCCAGAAAAAGTGCGGACGTCCCTCTTCAGTGTTGAGAAGGTGGTGATGGCTGCGCTGCGGTTGCCGGACGAACCCACTGGACATCCCAGACTAGTTTGCAGTCGGGTGGACTCGCCGGCTACCACTTTCCAGTCGACCTTGATCGGACTACCACTTTGCAGTCAACCACGCTGCCCAGACCTTCGACCTCGATCTCTTTGGCCTTCGTCTTCACTGCAAACTGATCTAGGATGTCGTTAGCCTCCGTCCGGCAAGAGGCGCGCCTCCGTCTGAGCTTGATCGTGGAGAAATCCCGTACATCCGCACTTTTTCTGGGTTGCGGACGTACTCTTCACAACCTCTATATGTGTGTGTGTGATATTCAGTGCATGTTCAGTGATATATAGTTTTCGTTTGGCAAGAATGTCTAACGTGAATCCATATTAGCATACTAGCATATAGTCATGATACAGATGTAGCTCGCAATTTGAATTCAATACTGCGCGTCCTTCAAACTATAATCAAGATATCAACACAGATTTGATTCCTCTCTCTCTCTCTCTCTCTCTCTCTCTCTCTCTCTCTCTCTCTCTCTCTCTCTCTCTCTCTCTCTCTCTCTCTCTCTCTCTCTCTCTCTCTCTCTCTCTCTATATATATATATATATATATAGGTATAGGTTATTACCTCTTGACTGGAACTATACTATCCACATAAGGAAAAGCCTGAAAAAACTCGCACCATAAAGTGGTAAATACTGATATGTTTCAGTTACAAAGCTGTACAAAGCTATTTGTGTATGTGTGAAAACCAAAAGAATCTTATTCCTTTCCCAAAGTGCCAACGGTATAGGAGATTTCGCAATGTCAACGGATAGCTGTTTTACCCATGAAGAGTTGAGACCATCGAAGTTATCCATCACCCAGATCTCAAAGGGTCGACTTCCACCGCGATAAAAGCCAAAAAGAGCAATGGAATCGTGCCATACTGCAAGGTCCAAGTCATGCATTGGGAATTCGTACAAGCAATCTGGAACCAATATATTATGAAAAATCCGATTGGCGGTGTCAAAACAAACAATTGCTTCCCAAATGTAGTACTCCTCAAGTCTGTCATACAAAGTGATGAATTCCTTCCTTTTTTCATGTGCCAACCAGTAACAATTACCCTTAAAGTACACTTGGAAATGTCTAGGCCAAAAAAACGTAGTTTCGGTTTCCAGATTGTGAATCTTGATCTCTCTCCAACAATCGGTACTCATTGTGTAAACTTCTGCTCTCATAGGATCAATAACGAGACGATCATCATTGTAATATTGCTCCCCATGCCCATAACTTACAACGCTAACGAGTATGTAATCTTCAGACTTGGGATCATAGCCAAATCCCACAGAACCTATATTCTTATCTTGAAGGCATGACTCAGGAAGAAACTTGAATTCTTTGATTGCTGGATTGTACAAAACAAGGTCTTTTGCAGCATAAAGAGTTAGACAAAATATCCCATCACATTGACCTATAATATATGCACAATTATAATAATATTCATTAGGTATTTCAATAAATTGTCCCCTAGTATTTAAACCCATTGAAGGCTGAAATTCGAGGTCCTTGATATCATAATGAAGGTTATCCTCATCACCATCATTTGCATTGTGAAGATTAAGGAACGAACAAACAATCTTCTCATTCAAAGTATCGGTTCTGCGCATTACAGGACGCTTTAAGAGGATGGTAGTGGAGGAAGACAAGTTGTTGTGAAAGTGAAGATGCTTGGATATGAACTGGGGACTATTGATCAGAGAATGCCATGACTTGTGGATGCACTTGAATCGCATTAGAGATTTCGGAAGCAACCGTGATAGGATTGGCACCACCATCTCTTCTGGCATTTTGCAAAACTCTGCCATTTTTGCTGTCCCCCTTTGTTTCTGGTTCTTGTACCTCTCAGCTATCGTATAAATATTCATCAAGCAAAAGCACATTACAATATGAAATTGCATCATTTAAAATGAAATGGTACCATGAAGATGGGTGAGAGACTCACCTTGGTGGAAATGGGGAGCCAAGAACAGTTATAGATTGTTGGGGCACCACTACATGATATAATTTTAAGAAGAAGAATGAATTTCCTTCAATTATTTCATAGCTTTACTCACCATAGAGACAAATATCTGGCACAGAATTAGGGAAAATTCTCCTTTATTTGTTTTTATTATTAACAGGGATTATGGGAAGCTGAACTCTTTCATTGTCTCAATGGAAAGAGAGGGACGGAACTGTCCGATCCCCTAGTTTCTCTCTCAGCCCCTATACTCAACTTGGATCCTTCGCCACATCTTTTTCTTCTACTTGCCCTGCATGCAAGAAACTAGCAAAAGATAATGTACACCATTTTGGAAAATTCTACAATGTGTTAACGTATGACATGCATACAATTGCCTTAAAAGTGGTCAAATGAGTCTTCAAAATAGTAATATTAGTCCTAAAAGTAGTAACATCAGTCCTTAAAGTGGTAAATTTTCTTAGTTACCACATGAGTCCTCAAAATAGTAATATTAGTCCTCAAAGTGGTAACATGAGTCCTTAAAGTGGTAAATTTTCTTAGGGGGGTGTATTCAATTAAGAGTCTACAAGATTTTTTTGTATTTTAGAAGTCTATGGGTATTCAACTGAGATTTTAAATAGTCCTTTAAAATCTTGATGTATTCAATTAAGATTTAAAATTATCCATTCAAATCTGCTGATATTCAAAAGTATATGAATTTTTAAGGATTTCATTAAATGCTGGATTTTGGAGGATTTTATAGTGCTTTTTATACATATCAGAACTCAAAAACAATCCAACCACTTCCCAAAAGATTTTGATGGATTCTTTCTCACTCAAAAAAATGAAGAACCTCTTCACCAAAATAAATAAATAAATAAAAAGCAGGTCTCAATAGGTGACACTCATCCATTTTGTTTTTTAGACCTATTTTCCCACTATCTTCCTCTGCCTTTGCTCTCATCTAATAATTTGTTATTTTATTTTTATCACTATAGCTCTAGCTAATGAAGCTCATGACTTTAAATGGTATTATTAAGATGATACATACACACATGATTCTTTTGTAAATTAGATATGAAAAAAATTATGTCATTAGTTTACTACCTTATTTTTTGCGTAACATTTTGACTCGTTAGTTTTCTCTTATTGTTCATATATCATTATACACAACATAAAGAATGGGAGATTGTCATACTTTCTTGTCATTGATATAGCATTATAGTTGGATCCATACATCCATTGCTTAATTAAAGAAGAAGAAAAAAAAATAACCTACCAAAAACATCATAAGGATTTGTAAAATCTAAACAAATACTAGTAAATCAATCCATTAAAATCAATCAGAGTCCATATAGAATTTAAACAATCTGTGGATTAAGTAAATCCATGGATTCTAAAAACTCAAACAAAGTCTTTTAAAATATGAATTGAATACACCCCCCTTAGTTTACCAAATGAGTCCTGAAAATAGTAATATTAGTCCTCAAAGTGATAACATGAGTCCTTAGAGGGATAAAAATAGTTGATGTATGAGAAATGTTAACATACCATACCATCTTCCTGTATCTTTTATTTGTTAAAGAAAAACAATCTGTAATTTGATTATATGGTATCAAGAACCATGGGAAATGATATTTCAATACTTCAGACGACCACGAAGATAGATGCAGGACTAGATTGTTAAGTCAATAGAGGCTTAGATTGTGACATGTGTCCACAGTGGTGGATCCAGAAATTTAAGTTTACTAGGGCGCAAAATAATTTATAATATCAAAACTTAAAAAAAATCTGCATTTGTAATCTCTATCTATTACAACGGACCTTTTTTTTTTTTTACCTGCCGTGCATGCAAGAAGCTAGCAAAAGATAATGTATACCATCTTCCACTATCTTTTATTTGTTAAAGAAAAACAATCTGGAATTTGATTATATGATTTCAACAAACCATGAGAAATGATATTTCAAATCTTCATGCGACCACGAAGATAGATGCAGGACCAGATTGTTAAGTCAATAGAGCCTTATATTGTGACACGTGTTTGTAGTGGTGGAGCCAGAAACTGAAGTTTACTAGGAGGTAAAATGAATTTTTATAATATCAAAACTATTGTAAAACATAAAGTAAGAGAGTTTGGGAGAAGAGAAATGACGCAGAGAATGAAGTGTATCTTATTAAGTAGAGAACCCTCCTTTTATAGCGATGGGATTAGGGTATAAAATTACAATAATATTCCTAGTTGGCTAATTACAAGAATGTCCACTAAATAATAACTATTTACAACACTCCTCTTTGGGTATTCTTTGTCATTAATTAGTTTCTATGCTGTGTGATTTAGTGTTGCCTCGTCAAAAAATTTGCCAAGTAATAAAAACCCTGTGGGACAAAAACAATCCTTACTGAACAAGAAAAAGAGCACAATACACATGTAGGGTAGTAATCAGAACCCCGAATTTCGGTGAAGTAGTCTTATCTAAACCATAAGCTGTGAGTCCATGGGAGATAAATGCACAATAGTTGCTACACCAAAACCTTACCCTGTAAACCCAGTGGGGCAAACCCATGGTGGAAGGGAAAAGATGAGCAAATGCATATATGTCGAATAATGCATCTTCAAGATGCAATTATGAGTAGGGTGACCATATTAAAGGTGTCACTACACCAATTTTTCAATCAGACGACAGTTTTTCACTGTCGTCTGATTATAGGCATTGCTGCTGTCTATCTCAATGCCGTCTGATACATAATCAGACAATACCAGAAAACTGTCGTCTGATAAAGTTTAGTACAACAGCAGCTACTATCATGTCTGTTGTCTGAATACCACGAAGAACAACAGCAGCTTATATACTTACTGTTGTCTGATAAAGTTTAGTACAACAGCAGCTACTATCATGTCTGTTGTCTGAATACCACGAAGAACAACAGCAGCTTATATACTTACTGTTGTCTGAAGGCTGTGCCAGACAACAGGGGCTTATATGCTTGCTGTTGTCTGAAGGCTTGATCAGACAATATGTACTTGCAAATCCCATTGTCTATCTATTATTGATACTATAGATTTCTTAAAAAAAACATTGTTTGTTGTTTTGCTGGACAATGGCTTTCTCGTTCTTTTAGTCCTTAAAGTATTATAGTTAGATGACTCATACAACAGTTTTTGTTAGGCATTTTATGATGATCAATTATTGGACAATAGTTTTTAGCTGGAATAGAATGGTCCGAGAGACATTCAAAAGACCTACATTCTGCATATATGGGATCCAAATGACAACCCAAAACACATTTATTTATGTAAAGATTCGATACATTCATCCATATATCCAACAAAGTCATTCTATCCCAACATTAACCCCCACGATACTTGTCCATAAATGTGATGCACATTAACCTTGCCTAAACCTCACAAATATGTGAAAACAATGCACCGGCAGCTTTAAGTACATCTTTTTGTTTACCCTCGATAAGAACCTGCATATAATAATGTAGAGATGAGTGAATACATTATATATTAGTATTATATATCTTAAGAAGCTGTAAAGAGATTGTAGAAATATTAGAGATAAAGGCGTTCAATTAATCAAATGCAAATTAGAGTTCTGTTACAAATAAGAAATCTCTTCCTTTGTGCAAATAGAACTTGCTTCATAGCTCATATATTGCTGGAACATATTGAGAAGAGATATAACTGAAAGACTTTGACCACAAAATTGGCTGGACCCCAAAATTGAAATCTGACTACTTAGCCATCATTCTGCCACATAAATAAAGAATACTAACAATCACAGTCTATTAGAAATTCAAGAAAGATAATTGAGGGAAAGGACAGAAACTTGGCCAATAAAGGTGGCCATGGCTTCAAAGACTAACACACCATATACGTATGGATGCTGCATAATACCAAAAGGTTAGGTGAACTGTGTGGCTTGCGAGGAATGTAACAAGTCTGGAATCAAAAGATTTTGTAACTGGCAAGTTACCTGAGAAAATGAACTCCACGCTTTGAATAATTCTCCTGTCAAAATCATTGGTGGCACCAAGAAAGGTAGACCAACTACTGTAGAGCAAAACAACATCTCCATCTGTGGATAAGATAAGATAGAGAACAACATTATAACCGAAGTCACAGCTTTTCCATGAACATGCATCTAATTCACTTTTAAGCACCCACGGACAATGTGAATCACCTGTGTGGTTTCAGGATTCTTGGTAAATATTGCTTCTTGCAAATTACCCAAAAACGAATCCATGACTAGAGCACCCGATACCATCACCACACCAATCACGCTGAAGTTGGGAGACGTTTGTGCATCCGCTAAGGTGAATAGGATCAGACCCACCACCAGAAGGATTGCAGAAACGTACTCATGAGGTGGGTACTTCCGCCTCAAACCTGGTATGAAGGCTCCCATTATCATCACAGGCAAAATCTGAAACCCCAAAAGGACCAAAATCATGAAGTTAACATGAGAGGCTGCAGAGTAACTGTAGTTTGACATATACAGCCAAATAGATATTTATAAACTATTCTTGTCCTATACCAAAGATAAAAAATTCCAACAGAATCCAAATGACACTAAAAACTTAGCTAGAGACCAACTTAAACTCTTTCCCCTAAATTAAGAACAATAATCTCAAACTGGCCATACTAAACAAAATAAAAATATGAAAAGGGAAAAAGAAACGTGTCTTAAGAGGCAGTCAAATTCCAAATCCTCTCTGTTTTACACTGAAATTGTTTCCACTTGATATGATTATCGAGTCAAAATTGGCTGCCTCAGAGAAACAAACAAAGTTTTTTAACATCGCATTTGCTTACCTTTGTTGATTTGAACATTAGCTGTGCAGGGTAGTTGAGAAAAGCCAAGGAGCCTTTGGTAAGTCCATGAGAGCCCATAAGCACAGCAGATAGCTTCACATAAGTCTTCCATGGGTTTACCATTTGCTTGGTGGTAAAGCCTTGAAGATAATCAGAAATAGATACATAAATCCTTGTACAAATGTGAAGTACCACCCATAACTGCAGCAAGGAACACATCAGAAACAGAATCTGAAACAAGCAGGGTCCTAATTGAATTCGAAAACCAAACACTCCACAAATCCAAAACCAAATACCCAGATGTTAACCATTACCTGAATTGTAGCCTGTTATACACATATTCCTGAAAATGGAGCAAAAAGTTAAGATTCAATCAGCAATTAAAAAAAAAATACAGAGTGTACGAAAAATCAAGTCATCTCTGAACGTGCAACGAGCTGCATTCATTCTTCAAAATTATTACTTTGATTCCTCCAAAAGCAAACTCATAAAATAATCAAACCCATTGGTCCCATAAGCCAAAACAGAGGATCAAAACCTCATTTTAAAATTATCTGAGAACTTTAATCAAAACAGTAAAAAAAAAACTAATAAACAAAAACCATAAATCTCTTGGAACAAAAAGATTTCTTCCTCAGAAGCTAAAGCATAACCCTTAGCTTGATTCAAAAGAAACTAAACACAAAAGAAAATTTAACCCAAAACAAAAAAAAATCCCAGAACCAAACCGAAAAAAAAACTTGAAACCAAAGAGAGTGAATTTACCTCACAGACACCATTAACCAGATAACCAAAGAAGAACCCAGAAGAGCAAAGCAGGAATTGCTGCCATTTGGGTCTATCAGAGAGCGAAATCCCAAACAGAAACCGAGCTTGTTCTTCGTTCTTCATCGTCTTCAACACCTTTTCATACACAAATGGACACCTTTTCACCTTTTCAACACCTTTTCACACACAAATGGACAGCCTATAACCCTAACAAAAAATAAGTGATTAATGGTTCAAATTCCATGGATCCGGAGAACATGACATACCTCTTCCTTCTTGCCTTTGCCTCCGGTGAAAAACTTGTATCCACTAAAGATAAGTGCACCCCATCCAGTCAAAGAGACAATTACAAACTGCAGAAGTACAGAATCCAATGAAAAATAACTTCAAAATTTCATGTATCCAGTAATTTCTCGTATATTAATGGTTCCAAGAACAATCAATACCCAGATTCCTGTTCTTCCCGTAATCAGTAACAACTGGAAAGGAGGAGAGGGTGAGAGAGATACCTGGAGGCTGGACCGCTGGAGCTCACAGACGGAGAGGAGGAGATTCAACTGGAAATCCGAAATCGAACCCGGAACCCATTTCAACAATTCAACAATCGAACCCGGAAATTACAAATTAGAATTTTAGAATTCAGAAACCCAGAAGGCCAGAACTTCAGAAGAGAAGAAGAGGAGGACTGGAGGAGGGGAGGAGCAGTCGCCAACTCGCCGAGGAGGAGAAGAGTAGGAGACGGAGACGGAGAGGGAGATAGTGAGATACCTCGAGCCTGGAGGTGGAACTCGGAGACCGGAGAGCGGGAGAGGCGGAGACGGGTTGCTGGACAGAGTGACAGACTCTCCAACCCCGAGTTCGGCGGCCCTGCAACAGCCGAGGTGGATGAGGGAGAGAATCGAACGGAGGCCCTGCAACAGCCGAGGTTGAAGCCAAATTGGGCAGGTGGACCTGTACAAGACCGCTTCCGATCCTTGTATCGTGGGACGGCTTCTTTGTTCTAGATCTTGGATTGGATGCAATCCATTTGAGATAAGCTGATGGCTGAGGATTGAGGGCTGAGGATAGTGAGTATATTGAGATCCAGTAGTGATAGCTGAGGATTCGTGAGAGAGTTGGCGGTCACTGGTCACTGGGTGTGAGAGAGAGAGAGAGATGGCTGAGAGTACTGAGGACTGAGGGTTGGTGAGATCGAAAGTGATTTTGAGAGAGAGAAGCGGGAGCTCGGGTGTTTTTCGAATGGGGAGGGAAAAAGTTCAATTTTTGATTTTTGTCGAAGTGTTAAAGCAATATATCAACCCTAGCTAAAAGTCAGCTATTGTATCGGAAAAAACAAATTTAAAACTCAGACGACATCAAATATAAGGTGCATTGTCTGAAACTCATGTGACAACAGACAAATTAAAAAGCATTGTGTGAACCACTCAAATCAGACAACATCTTTCAACAAGCATTGACTTAAAAGATATCAGACAACAGACACCTAATAACAGTTGTGTGACTAAAAATAATCAGACAACAGAAAAAATCAACCATTGTATAAATGAACCTTGGACAACATCACATAATAACTGTTGTCTGAATTAATTCATTCAGACAACATCAAAAAAATCAACCATTGTCTGAACTGCTATTGCACAAGAGCCAAGAAAAAACTGTTGTCTGATTCAAAAACTCAGACGACATAATTTTTCTTGCTGTCGTCTGATTAAATCAGACGACAGTTAAAATGTTTGCTGTCGTCTGATATGTGTTGTCTGATTCCGAAATTGGTGTAGTGTGTGCCTCATTAAAAACTTGCCAGGTAACAAAATCTAGTGGGACAAAATAACCCTGACGAAGGACAAAAAAAAGTACATGATGATCAAATGAGTACCTTGAAAACTACATACTAGATAAATAAAACTAATACCTTGAACATGCTTTGTGAAGAGCTAGACTGTTAACATGATTTGAAGAGGTAGCAACAAGGTTTGTTTTATATACCTCCAAGATATTATTGTCCTAATAGTAAAGACATAACTAGTTTGAGAACAAGCCTTCGATGGGTTTACATAAATAACCCGTGTCTGCAAATCTAACAGGCAGACATCATTCCGAGGATCAAAGGGAGTTTGATCCATTCCTTGATGAAAAGGGATAAAATAAGACCATTTTTATTATACATTTAAAGTAGTGAAAATTTGTCTTTTATGCCATTTATAAAGGCGCGTGTTGGCGCAGAGGTATATCTAACTAACAAGTTCACATCGAATAAGATATCCGGTCTTGGGCATTGCACCAATATCTCTCTGTATCATCTGCAGGATGATACGAGTCTTTCTAGACTTCTGACGACCATGAGTGTGCCTGAAGAATTTGCTTTATCGTCATTAAAGTGTCTTAACATCTTCTGGATGTAATTTAATTGATGGACTGAAATTTCATCTGCACTATGCTCAGTCACCAGTCGAGACAATAATTTGTTCTCCTAAGGCATTTCATCTCAAATTCTGAGTTCAGGTGTTTTACGGTTTTCTTGATCTCTTCAAGAGTATCAATCAAACTCATGTCATTGACGTAGGCCGCCACAATTGCAAACCCGAAACTTGTTTCCTTAATAAACACGCATGGGCATAGTTTATTATTCATATATCCCACATCGATCAAATATTCACTTAGAAGGTTATACCCATTCCATCTTGATTGTATCAATCCATAAAGTGAACGTCCTTAACGAATGGAGAGCATGTTCCGTGGTCTAAAACTATTTGCATCAGGTATCATAAGTCATTCAGGAACTTTCATGTATATCTCTGTATTATGATCCCCATGCACAGAGGTAAATTGTGACCACATTCATAAACTGCATATTCAGTTTTTCAAAAAAATATCAAACTGATAAGGTAGCAGAATATTATGACGTCTATTACGGGAGAATACGTCTCCTCTTAATCAATCACAGGGCTTTGAGAAAATCTGTGCGCCACTAGATGAGACTTGTACATCACAATCTCATTTTTCTCATTACGCTTCCTTACAAATACCCATTTAAATTATACAAGTTTAACATGGACAGGTGTAGGAACAACATGCCCAAAACAACTTTCTCTTTATCAAGGAATTTGATTCAACCTAGATTGCTTCTTTCCATTTTAGTCAGTCGTCTCTTCATTGACATTCATCAACGGAGCAAGGTTCGATGTCATCGCTTATTATAGTTTCAGTGGCTACCGTAAATACAAACATATCATCGATGATAATCTCATTCCTATTCCAAATCTCACTAAATTTACTGAGATTTCTCTATTATCGAGAGTAGGTTCAAATGTTGGAGTGTCCCCCAACATCGTCTCTATTAGGACGGACCCATAATCCAGATTTGTCTCACGAGATAGATCGATTGAGATTACGACGTCGAGTGGATTTGTTTGTGCCAAATTTACTCTCTTCTAGGGATAAGAATCTGTACTTACATGAGCATTTGCTAAACATTAGCTCTAATGAGCCACGCTCCATGATCATGCTACCGCCAACAGTACCAACTCCCGCTAGCGGAGTGACCTACGGAAACACAGCCAAGCAGGCTACCGCCCGATCCCCGGCTCACCCCCAAATCATCACCAACGAGTCGCCACGTGCCACGTCAAGATGGCATCAGAAGCTGGGAACTGAAGCATATCAGTCCCACATCGAAAACATGGAAGTGATCAGCCTCTTCCCCACCTATAAAAGGTTCTCTCCTCTCTCCTCATTAATTACGCATTTACTACTTACCTACTGTTATTCTATCAACACAAATACATTGACTAACTTAGGCATCGGAGAAGAGAAGATATCCCAACTCGGTCTCCCTCTGACGCCCTTTGTATTTTACTTGACAGGTAGCGGAAGTACTGATCACAACATAAGTAGCAATCCACCCATCGGATCAGTGTTAACCCAAGACTTGGGCCACTACTCAATCTTAAATATTAACATTGGCGCCGTCTGTGGGAACCCCTGAACAAAAGCCCATCCCACCACAACAATCACCATGACTAACAGTAGCGGGGGAAACACTGAAGAGCAAGCAGATCAATCTGCCAACCCCCATCCCACCAACCCCGCGGCTAACATTAACCCAGCGGTTAACATTAACCGAGCACTATTCAGCACTCTGGTCAACCCCAGCTCGGAACCCGAGGTCCCATTGACCCAAACCGCAGCTGAGGCCCGACCAGGCAGCAGTCGCCCACCAGGCCAAGATCTCACCGCTATGTATGAGCTGGCATTAGCGAACCTCCACAAGGAAAACAGGGAGCGTGAACAAGAGCACAGAAAGAAGCACCACTACAATCATAGGCAACAGCCACACACACAATTGGTGACAAGTTTGGGCCAAAGGCCACATATGTCCGTGTCTATGACCCGTTGCCACACAACAGCCACATTTTCTTGGGTCAGTGCTCTGTAGCCCAGTTGCTTTGTTTACATCAGTCACGTTTTTATCAATCCGTCGGCTACAATCAGTTTATAAGAAAGGTGGGCCATGTAAGATTAACCCACGAAAGTGTGTGTCTAGCAATTTAAAGATAATTGCTTCTTTTTAATTTAATTACACCATCTGGTGGGTTCCGTAAATATATATATATATATATATATATTTAATTTTCTTTTTTTGTTGGTTAATTCCGAATTTGTTGTAAAGCTTTTCCATTCTGGACACAAAACCAAATTGGTTCGTGACTTTCATTCAAAATACATATAAAAAAAAAACAAATTTAATAATAAAAACGTACCACATCCTTCATTTAATACTTTTATATTACATTAACCACCCTAGGTATTACACAAACTACCAGTGTCCAAATAGTAGTTGAACAGTACTACTATACACAGACTAAATTAGACTTCACAAATATACATCCAAAACCTAAATTGAAACCATGAAGCTAAACTTAAGAGCCTCTGCGCACTAATCCATGATCAGGTAGCTACCACCAATATACTAGAGAGATCATAGATTAAGTCCAAAACAACAAAAGCACAAAGACCTTAAGCACAATTGTTACTAACCAAAAGGTGAAGCTTGAAGTACTGTGCCTCAATTTGTGGTAACTTGCTGCTACAATTCTTCAGAGCACTGTGGTATGTAAACATCGTCCAAGTTCTGCTCATATGAAGATTGAGTGTGGCTCATCGATGGTTGGAGAGAACCTCCCTTCATTCTTAAAGCTGCAGCAAGCATATCACTTGACTCATATGCCTCAAGTAACACCATCATAAGAGCTTCCTGTTTTTTCATTGCAATCTCCATATTTTTGAATTTATCTTTTGTGGCCACAGTTTGTTTGTACATTTGCTCCCTAAGCTTATCTTCCTTTTCTTCGCTCTCCTTCCGAATCATTTCAATCTCAGCCTCATGTTGTTCTCTAAGTGCTTGTACCTCTAAACGAACACCTCTTTTCTGCACTAGTACACCAGGAACTTGTTCTGGTCCGACTCCAATGCCAAATCCTCGCACCACTCCACGTGTCTCTTTTCCAAGAACAGACGCATATACTTCATTGATTTCAAAATCATTAAGAACCTCTGGAAGTTGGGATGCCCTCTATGTAGTCTTCATCTTGTTAATCTTGTCCTTCATTAAAGCCTATATCAAACAATTGGTACAACTTATCACAGCAAGTACAATATCAATGTTGAGTACACTTAAGAACTTGAAAATAATATCTGAAGAAGACACATTTGATGCTTACAATAGCTTGTTTAGAATTTGGTTCATGAGGTTTTTCAGAGTCGTGGACATGGGTAAGCTCAAACATTTTGCAGCAGTCTGGGTTTACACCTCTATTTTCTTTTTTCTACATACATTTGAACCAAGAATCTAAATATCTAATTAAGAAAAACAAATATAAAAAAAAAATATGACCATTAATGTTGAACCATGAAGGACAAGTAAATAACACCCTGCAACAGCCCTTCATATTTCATTGGAAACACTAAAAAAGAAAGTTGCAACAAGTAATAGTTAGCTCGTATGCAAATAGTGATTAAGGTCTTGCATGTTTTAAGAGCATAACATTGCTAAAAGAATGTACTGTATGATACTTCATGATCAAGGCAAGTGAAAATTGAAAATCAAGCAATTACATAAGACAAATGGTAATCAGTATTAATTATGAAACCAAACAACTTGGAATAAAAGAGGTCCTTCATAACATGATTACCAATAACAATCTACTTGAGGCAATACAAAAAATATCTTGAGAAATGAAATAAGATAAACCAGTTTATCACAAACCAATTAAATTTCAAGATCAAAATAAGCAAACGTTATTCAGTCATTGAGGCTAGTTAGCTGGACAATACCTTTAAATAACAACCCCAATTTTTACTGAACCAAGCCCTCCTACTGGTAGTACAAGTGCTAAAATTCTTAGTACGTGTGCATTCGTCTTAGCATCCCTCCAAAATTTTCTTTCATACAGCATACGTTTGTAATACAAAGTTTTGGTACTATATATCATGCTATTTTCAAATTTTCACCATATATGTATACTTTTACATTGCCACAGATTAAGACCTGCTACTTACATTCTCTCACAACTAGTACATTCTCTCACAGTAGATACTCGTAATTTAATTCGTTCTCTTTTGCTGCTAGAGTGACTAAGTTCATATATGGCAGCTCCAATGACTCTTATATGTAACACTTTGCATATTAATTCAATATGTATGGCTATGCAATAACATGATAATGACCTACATATTTGTTCCTGATCTCTACAAATGTCTTTGTGCCAGTTGTGTGCATCGTCCTACGCTTTGCTCGACTCTTCTTGTTCACAATAAAACGCCACTGCATCAAGGTTCAATATATTACAGTAAGTAGTTTATAAACTACCCATACTTTTGTATATTTCATATAACATAGATATATTCAGTCCTTGCTACTACTGCACAGTTATAGCAGTAAAGTTCATGTTTGGGGACAAATATCACACAACCATATCAAAAGATTAAGCATCCCATAGACATACATGTTCCTTTTTATCTTCCCAATGGTCAACTAGTGCAATCCATTGCATTTTACTTACCCTCCCATCTTTGCATTTAAAACGCTCTTTAGTGCCAACATTTGGGGTATACCATACTTTCCGAAGTTTCGCCTTAAATGTCTTCCAATGATCATTCAACTTCCTCTCTACCACAAACCTTATCCTCCCACTCTTCCTTTGAGTTTCGGGGTCCGACCAATCAAGAGTTCTCTAATATTACACATATACAAAAAATGTTATTAGATTATGAAGTTATAAATGATTAAACTTTAAACTAATCAGAATGTCATAGTTAAAATTATAAACTAACACTTAAGTAGGTAATTATGATTACCCTGATTGCATCCCATGCCTCATCTAGTTTCTTTCCTTTATGGAATTCGCGCCAATCAAAGACATTGAGTTGAAACAACCTATGATCTGTGGTCTTCATGCCAATGTATCGTTGCCATCTTGCAACAGTTGCTTCTGGCTCCATAGCTTTCCCTTCATCATTGAACTTCAAGTATTCCACATTTCCTCCTTTTGCCCAATTTGGCCTATTTGCTCCACGCAAATTAAAGCTGTCATCCTCTTTAGCTTCAGAGTTCTAGCCATCCGTAAACTCATTCACAATCGCAACCATATTATGAAACTCATTACTTCTGTTAGTTTGTTGTATGTCAAGCAAAGATTGAGCAGTCTCTTTGTCATTGCTTAGAGGCTCCGTATTGAACTCCATAAGTGATGACACCTATGAATATCACATTTGCATTTTGAGAGATCCTATCACATTAGTTGTGCTTATATTATACAGCAATTAGCATATCATCTAACTAATTTGTTCTGCAATACTACTTTCGTACTTAGTAACTACTGCTAGTTCTATAATTAGACTTCTCATAAACCAATTGAAAAAAAATACATATATATATATATATATATGCATAACTACAAAAACTAGAAAACACACTGGGAATGTAATCACATTCAAATAACTATTGTTCATCATTCCTTATTGAAAACGAAACTCTGATTCTTATTCCGGATTTGAAGTCAAAGTTGTTTCTTTATTTTGGTTGGATTACTCATCTGCCACAAAGCAACAAAATAAGCCAACAATACATGATTATACTTTCAGACCAGCTTCCTCTAATCACAATCCAAGAACCAACCAGTATACAACACTGAATCCTTATAGATTGACCAATTACTTTTCCCTTATAGCTTACTAACAAAGAATAATACAATTGATTAGCCCTGGGAAGATCCCTTATGTAATTAGATAGAACAAACTTTGATTCAATATAAGTTAGTGTTCACAGTGATTTCAATTAACCTTTAATGGGATCTTGGACAAAGCAATTGGTAACCAAGTTCTGCAGTGTTCACAATAAGTCAATAAGGAATCTAATTTTCAGAATATAGACCGGACAATGATTTACCAGTACTGTATTTTTAGAAGATAACTAAGTACTGCAGTGTTCACAATAAGGGATCAACTTTTCAGAATATAGACCGGACAATGATTTACCATTACTGTATTTTTAGAAGATAACCAAGTATTGTAGTGTTCACAATGAAGGATCTACTTTTCAGAAGATAGAATTATATAATTGCTTACCACTACTGCAGTTTCTTCATGATCTGTTGTGCTTGTCTTCTTGGATATCATTCTACTTTTGAGTTTTGGAGAGCTATAACCCTATAGTTTTTTTTTTATCATGTTCCAAATATATTCCCTCTCCATTCTTAGGTTCTGCACCAGATCTGATATTAACTCAAACATTTAATCCCTGATTGCATTGTGGCGGGATTCAATCCAGCTCGTTAACTTCTAAATTTTATGTTTTGGCTCTTTCTAAATATATTTTATTGATTGGGAGTTTCCCGATCTATCTTTTTAGAAGATTTTTCCTTTTATTGGTGTAGATACCTCTCACTATGTATGGAGGATTTGCTACATCACCAAGCATAAGTAACACCCTCTTTGGGACACCCACAAGCCATGGTGAGGCCCAACCGAGACATGCATCCCGTAGCCCTATGTTCAAGCCATCTTCCCGGCCTTGCAAAGTTGCCTTCACAAACATGCTTTCTAGACTAGAATAGTGATTTCTACATCCCACATCTAAGAAAATGTAAAGGAGATGGCTTCCTTCACCTATAAAAGGAACTCTCCTCACACTTAAACATCACTCCATTACACACTTTGTAATCCCAAACACACAAAGTACAATATTCAAATGGACATAGTCTCCTGCTAAGGCGGAGACGAACCACTATACTTCTCGTGTGTGTATGTCTCTCTCTCTAAAGCTAACTAGAGACCCCTCGGATCTCTAACGTTAACATTGGCGCTAGAAGCACTCAGCCTTCCTTGCCTTGTATTCTCAATCAAGCCTTACATTCGCCGCTATTCATCTTTGGCGGTAACAAAAAAAAAGTCAAACATAAATTTGTTCCCAATGCTTGCAAAGTTGCAGGGTTTCAAGTCAAAACGAAGTCAAAGCAACACCCACTCAAAACTTGAGCTCAATCAAAACCAATCAAGGTTGGTCAACGCTGCACCACTCAAAAAAAAAAAAAAAAACTTTAGCAACCTGGGTGTCCAACCTTCTGCGGCCCGCCGAAGTCAAGAGACACACTGGCCTCTCACAACAACATCATGCTAGGAGCTGCAAGCCCAGTGGAATGAGGATCCCAGCGGAGTTCAATCCCAGCAGAGCCTCAATCCCAGCGGAGCTACAATCCCAGCGAAATGAGGATCCCAGCGGAGCTTCAATCCCAACGGAGTGAGATCCCAGCGGAGTGAGGTTCCTAGGGGAGCTTCAATCCCAGCAGAGTGAGATCCCAGCAGAGTGAGATCCCAGCGGAGCTTAATCTCAGTGGAGTATGAGGATCCCAACATCAGTTGCAATCCCAGCGAAGTCCAATCCCAGAGGAGCTTCAATCCCAACCGAGTGAGGATCCCAGCGAAGTAAGTATCCCACCGGAGTATGAGGATTCCAGCATCAGTTGCAATCTCAGCGAAGTCCAATCCCAGCAGAGCTTCAATCTCAGCGGAGTAAGGATCCCAGCATCAGTTGCAATCCCAGTGGAGTGAGTATCCCAGCGGAGCTTCAATCCCAGAGGAGTCCAATCCCAGCTGAGTATGAGGATCCCAGCATCAGTTGCAATCCCAGCGAAGTTCAATCCTAGCGGATCTTCAATCCCAGCGGAGTCCAATCCCAGCAGAGCTTTAATCCCAGCGGAGTATGAGGATCCCAGCATCAGTTGCAATCCCGTGCCTTGCCCACGGCATTCAGGACCAAAACAAACTATTTGCGGTCATTCACCGATCACATGCAGCGTCATGCTTGGACAACTCCAACAGGATTTGGGTACTTATATCAATTCCAACTCCAACTCGCTCCAAATCGGCATAAGATAAGTAACTATATCTTATCTTTTACGCTCTTGCAATTAAAGACATTGTCATGCCTTTACATGCTTTTACTACGTTTAAGCATGCCTACAAATATATCACACTTAATATGCTTTTACATGCTTCCATGACTTTAAGCATGCTTACAACTTGCGTCAATTTTAGTAGCACACCTACTAAGCTTACATACTATCGCTATACCTTAACATGTCCCCATGATCCTTAAGCATGTCTACAAAAATACAAAATGTTATTAGCAACTTTACTACAAGTACATGCTATACAACTATGCCATGCTTCTATTTAATTGTAACTCAATTAAATAAACATGTGATGCTTACTTAGACTAACTATGCCATACTTATTTGTTATCCATGCAATTAGCAAGGTTTACATGTACACTATATGTAAAATATTTTGTCTAGCCTCTTGGCCACCATATTTTGTCAAAACCTCCCCACGGGAAGGAAACCTAAACGGGTCTAAAGGCTCCACTAGTCTATGGTTCACGACCAACTGCCAAGCGGTAAGGCAACACCTCATAATGACAATGACCGCTACGCGGCATTGCAATCAAGTTTTTCTCCTCCGAGAAAGAGTAAAGGGACCGGTTAACGTAGCCCACGGCAGCCATTGATCTGGCTATTAACCCCCAACGCTTGGGTATCAAAGATTAGGTTCACTACCTAACACCTATTGCTCATACGCAGCTCCCCTTATCAAACAATTTTTCGACTATACGGAGGTCTATAGCCAGGAGTTGGGGAGTCCTTGAAGGGCCTAGCAGGGGCCCACCCGAAAGGGCATAAGCGTTCGCTCTGACCAATTCTAGATGGATGACGCTCTTGCACTAATTATGCTCGCAATATGGCACAAAGCCACGCTTTGGTGTCAACTCCGCTGAAAACCCTCCTTGACTGGGGACTTCGGGGACTTGTACATACAGCCCAGCATAATTAGCAACGGTTATGCTCATGCCACACAGCATCACCTTCGAGCTACCCGTTAATGCCTCAGCGGCATCCTTGAGCTTTCACGCTCTGCCTCAGCGGCATCTCCGAGCTTTAACGTTCTCACCTTAGCGGCATCATCGAGCTTTCGCTCACGCCTTCGCCGCAACCCCGAGCTTCCGCTCACTCCTTAGCGGCACACTCGAGCTTTCCGCTCATGCCTTTGCGGCAACTCGCCTTCGTGGCACCCCCGAGCTTCCTTTCATGCCTTCCCGGAAACTCACAGCTTCCACTCATGCCTTCGCTGCAACCCCAGAGCTTCCCGCTCTCGTCTTTGTGGCACCCCCGAGCTTCCCTTTCACAAGCTTCCGCTCTCGCCTTCATGGCACCTCCGAGCTTCCCACTCATGCCTTCCCAGCAACCCCAGAGCTTCCCGCTCTCGCCTTCGCGGCACCCCAGAGCTTCCGCTAACGACTTCTCAGCATCCCTCGAGCTTCCCTCTCATGCCTTCCAGGCAACCCTCGAGCTTCCCGCTCAGGCCTTCCCTGAAACCCTCGGGCTTCCCACTCACGCCTTCCCGGCAACCCTTATGCCTTCCCGGCACCCCCGAGCTTTCACGCTCTTGCCTTCCGGCATTCCTAACCTTTACACTCATATCCACTCAACATCATACACATTAATGGAACATTGAATTTTTCTACCATTTGTCGCTCGCGACAAATCGAATTCTTTTCGCGTTCCATTAATACGAGCGACAACCAAACAAACACAAGCGTTTGCATATTCATCATTCACGAATTACAAACGCTTGCCTTCATGGCACTCATGCGACTTACACCAAGTGTAACCTCGTCAAACTCGATCTCGTTCGTTTTCTTGCACGCATCACGGATTTATCATATGCAATCCGTTTACTCACAACTATATGTGTTCTCGAGTATCATGCACCTCGTACATTATATGCCAATGCATATCAGTGCAACTCACATACGTTGCTGAATACAACAAGCATTCTCCATATGCGTCATTTTGTCTTTATTGTGCAGGTTAACGAGTCCCTTCTTGCTTATGGAGTTCGGGGACTTGTAGGGGCTCTGTGCCGCCCGGTTACTTATGCTTGATGACTTCATGATTATAACTCCCTAACTAAGAAACTTCTCTTACTTGGGGACTTCGGGGACTTGTAGATACCTCTCACTATGCATGGAGGATTTGCTACATCACCAAGCATAAGTAACACCCTCTTTGGGACACCCACAAGCCATGATGAGGCCCAACCGTGACATGCATCCCGTAGCCCTACGTTCAAGCTACGCTACGGTACATGCTTTATAGACTAGAATAGTGATTTCTACATCTCACATCTAAGAAAATGTAAAGGAGATGGTTTCCTTCACCTATAAAAGGAACTCTCCTCACACTCAAACATCACTCCATTACACACTTTGTAATCCCAAACACACATAGTACAATATTCAAGTGGACGTAGTCTCCCGCTAAGGCAGAGACGAACCACTATACTTCTCGTGTGTGCGTCTCTCTCTCTAAAGCTAACTAGAGACCCCTCGAATCTCTAATGTTAACAATTGGCATTAGAGCAAGTTCACCCATTGAGTCATCGGGTCACCTACTATTCACTGTTTTTTAGTGTATATTTTCATTCTCTGGGTCACGAAATACACTGTGCTCGTGACCGAGAGGGTGAAATTAATACTAAAAAGCAGTGAATAGTGGGTGATCTTGTGACCCAACAGGTGAACTTGCTCTTAGTACGTGTTTGACATAATTTAACTATTCCTATCATCCATTCTAAAAATAAAAAAAACTGTTCCTATCATCTAATAAGAAACATCTAGTTTTTTTAACTTTTGTTGTTTGTCCCAATATATTATTATCTCCCAAGCCACATATACCCAGAGTCCCACACTTCCTTCAGAGAATATATGTACTAAAGTAGTGCCACGAATGGTATTGGTTAGTGTGTAGGTTTATTATACAACAATATTGTGATTGACATTGCTTTAAAGAATCAGATTCAAATTTGCTCACCACCAATACTTTGGTGGTGATACCACCACTCAATATAAAACTGTCATGTGTTATAAAATATAATTATAGTTAATCATAATGTTTTATTAAACAAATAAATTTAAGTATTAAATTAATTCTACATGACGTGGCAAGTTTTAATTGAGTGGTGATATCACCACAAAATAAAAATGGTGAGCAAATTTGAATCCCAAAGAATCTCATTCTTGGATATCAAGACATTACCCGAATCTATGGAAGATTTATCTTGTGAGCAATACTCTACCACATATTTGTGTTATATATAACAGGGTTTGTACCAACATATTCATATTGTCCCAGTAGTTTCCTTTCCACCTAATTTGTAGAAAGCTTCTTTTGTCCATCCCAATGCTCCCCAAAAAAGGTTCTCAAAACTTGTCACACCCCAAACTTGAGGCATGATTAAAGTGATGGATTAAGTCGAAAATGTAAGTTTGCTAGAATTTTTTTTTTTTTCCAACCTGAAGACATTTAGAAGGAACTAAAGACGTAACCACCAAAATTTTGGTTGGGTTGTCTTTAGAGGAAGAAACATTTTATTAGCAACAATGATGGAACTTGAGAATTAAAAATCTCATGAAGTTCAAATATATTTCCTTTTCAAAGATCTAGAAGAATATGTACAAAGCTTGAAACACAACTTTAACATAGCACTACACTTTGTACAAGCAAGTTTAGTTTCAAAATCATCCATCACTTATAATATCGAAAGCTGCACCAGGTTATCACTTCATAGCCAGCCAACTATTCTACCACCTCGCAGCTTGATAACCACAACGTCAAACAGCTCCAATCAAATAAGACAAGGCATCCCAGCCAAGAGAACAGATGTATCTGATCAATAAATAAAGCACGACCAACGCACCAACACAAAGTAAAACCAAGCAATCTTCCACTCAAGAAAGCTCCAGAATATCACTTAAATGTCCACTCATGGACTACCTGAAAACAACAAGACTATAGGGAATGAGCTTCACAAGCTCAGTAGCTAAGACAAAACAATTTTTATAACTAAGTTTCTAACCCAGCATGCACCAGAAAGTGAAAGACAGAAAACATGCTTTTAATTACTTTTTAGCATCAGAAAAATAACTACAAATTGAGGTTAAAGCTCAACAGTTGCTGCTGCATTTGTGAAAGAAAACCAGAGATCCAAAGTAATATAAATTGACAAGGAAACAATACTCAAATATTTATCAACTTGAATAAGTCACTTTGATATAAATAACCACAAGAGAAGAAGGCTGTAATTAAAGACCACTTGACAACAAGTCCAGTAGATAAAGAAAACTCATTTGAATTCAGATAGGAATAACGTAAAAACCATAAAGCCTTTTTCTCTTCAAAGAACTCTTTAGGAATCTCTGAAATCCTTTCTTTCTCGGCTATAACTTTCCAGAACAGAAACTGTTTCCGAAATACTGAAACTTGGATTCTCAAAACCCTTAAAATCCTGGTTAGAGCCCATTGCTCGTATTAAGGCCACCGAGCACACCCCGTACAAGCGGATCCTAATCAGGTTTTGGGTCTTTCACCCTACGGAGGCACAATCCCTACTTAACTTTTCCCGGGCCTAACCAAAAAAAACCATTAAGAATTCAATCCCTTCTTTCCATGAAACCTTTCTGTTTCTCCAAACCAAACTGATCGTTCAAAGGATTTTCAATAAGAACTCGAAATCCCTTTTCAAACTGTAATAGGAAGCTGCCCAGAAATGGCACTTTAGCTTAAATCTGTTTTCTTTCAAGACACAGAACTTTAATATATCAAGTTCTTTTTGTGAGGATCAAATCAGTAAGTACACATAAGCTTGGAGTTTCAAAGTAACACTTGATCAACATTGCTATAGACAGACCTTTAGCAAAAGGAGATATATAGGATTCATAAGACTGCAAGTAAGGCATTTCAAAGAATAAGACTTTGTTTTCAGTAAATCAACAACGGAAAAAGATGGTTAAATTCATGTTTGACCCAAACCTCTATAAGGAATTTCCGCATTTTCAAGGAAAGATTGAACAATGCAGAATCAATATATATATATAGCATCGTTGCAGCAACCAAAGCTTTAGAAGGAGAGAACAAGACTACCAATATAGTTTCTTTCATAACAATGTCAAAAGACCAGGAAAAGAAAACGATCGATTAGCAAGAGCCTTTACTAGTTGGAGAATTACTGATCATTCAAAATGACATATTGAAGATCAAGAAGAAATAATCAAGGACAACAGACATTGGTTACTTTATAAAAGCTACCAACCATGATTATATAGAAGATTGAGAAGGGAATGAGGCTCTAACAAGAAGCATATGTAAAAGAAATCAGCTTTTCTGGTGTTATAGCGAAATGCTCAAGTTATCTATATATATAATGATGAGCAAAGATACCAACTGAAAAAGAAACAAAGATGTAGAATTTTGCGAATAACAAGGGACATGATCAGGGAGTAAAATTTGATCTCAAGTAAATAATCCATAGAAAATTTAATGAAAAGCCAAATCAGTAAACATATAAACCGTGTATGTTGAAGTAATGGTTGGTTTCCATAGGCATAGCTAAACCTTCGATGAGATACAACAAAGGAAAAGTTTACCCGTACTTTGATTCAAGTAAATTCCACAATTTGAGAAGCTTTGTTTCAAACGTTGTGCAAGGTAAGTCAAAACATCATTCGTAACATTCAAAGGGTGTAGAAAAGAGAAAGAAAAGAACTTTGTTTTAATATAGGCCCAATAATGAAAGTTTTGGTTCCAAGTTTGCTTCAACGAACTTGATACAAGAGTGTATTTCAAATAAGACTTTTCATACTAAAACACAACGTCATATGTACCAAATTGAGAACTTGATACGAGAAAGCATTTAAGGAAAAGAGTAAAATTGCGAATATAATTTGCTGTGCACAGAGTAGAGAATTTCTGCAAGTATGGCTCAAGTGCTAGTTTCAAACAGCTTTTTCATTTGAGCAACAACTTTTAATAGGCAAACACATGATGCAGCTTTATTTACCGTAAAGCTTTGTAAGAAGAAAACACAAAGAATACTATAATTTATGTTCATACTTCGAACAATTCCAGCAGATTATGGCTCAAAGGCTTGTTCCATGGCAATGTCCAAAGACCAAGAAACAAAACAAACAAGTAGTAAGAACGTCAAATATAATGCTGATTGACCATTCCAGAATTTCATATCATAAACTACACAAACATTCCAAAGAAGAATACTTTTACCATAGGAATTCGATCAAAACTCAACTTGGTACATCATTGTCTAAACATACAGTAAATTAGTAAATCGGTTGTTAAAATCCTTGTATGAAAAGGAGTGGAAATGTATTGGAATTAAATCCAAAAACAAACCCCATTTGCTTCAAAATTTTACTAGAACAGTTTAGACAAAAAAAAATGTACTTCAAACCAAACTTTCCAAAGTTAAGCTCGAATTCAGTCCCACAAATCACCCTTTAAATAAAATCCTTTACTGATTGCAAACAGGACTTAGCAAACCAAGATATCATGATCATAAGAAGTAAGGACGTTTGGTACTTAGAATTTGTTTACCCAACATATAATTGCCGATAAAAAACAAAGTAAGACTCTACATAGAGACATATGTATTAGTACTAAAACAACCAAAGTTCCGCCAATTTGTAATCATAACATAATCTCATAAGAATTCGTAGAGAAAATATCTCATATCAATCACACCCAATACATACGAGATTAGAATCTAAGCTATAAAGAAAATTTTGTCCTCCCTACCTCAAATCTTACATGTCAGCAGCCAAACGAACCAAGCAAAAGCCAAACCAAGCTCAAATGCAAACACCCAGCTTGTACCGTAGAAATCCAGTCATGGAAAGAAGCTCCATATAGAGGGAGAATTTCATATTCTTGAACAATGAAAACTCACGGTTAATTCTCCTCTCTTTTGTCTTGGTAATTAGCTAGTAGTTGGTTGATTGTCAATGAGAAAGTAGACACATTGGTACCAAAAAGGAAGAGTACGTGTAGAGTAAAGGAGGAGGAGGAGAACGCGTGTCTGGTTTAGGCCTCATCAATTGGCCCGGCCCATTGTTAGCGTGCTTGGGCCGGGCCGGGCCTTACTCTATTTTTAAATAGTAGCGGGCCGGTCTTTATTGTAAATTGAAGGATCCAATCCCATCCATTTTATGTGATAGTCCGAGTGGTGAACCCTCCACTCGGACTATCACATAAAATCCATAAGACTTGAACCTCAGAAACCAACACTTGTGGAAACTTACAAATAACGGGAAAAAATAAAGAACCAATGAATAAATATATGTGGAGCAAGGTAGGGGAACACCATTTTGTAAGCCTAGATAACGACAAAGTGATCACATGCTGTACTATTGTCCATAAGAAAACGCTGCTTTTGCTAAACTCTCACCCAAATAACGAAACTGAGGGTTCACCACTCGGACTATCACATAAAATCCATAAGACTTGATAATGCTGGAGTGTTTACATTAACGGCCCGCCATTTTATAGGATAGTCCCGCCATTTTGTAAGCCCATCCATTTTATGTGATAGTCCGAGTGGTTTCTGAGCCCATCCATTTTATGTCATCATGGCGAATATGATTCTGAGGTTTGCCATGTGTTCGCTGGCTTTGATGATTTTGACTAACATGTCATCCACGTATACCTCTATTATCTTGCCAAGGTGCTCAGCGAACATGGCATTCATCAACCGCTGATAAGTTGCACTGGCGTTCTTCAAACCAAAAGGCATGACATTGTAACAGTATAGGCCATTGTCGGTGGTGAAGGTGGTGCATTCCTGGTCGCCGGGTGCATCTTAATCTAATTATAGCCGGAGAAAGCTTCCATCATGCTGAGCAGCTCGTGTCCAGCGGTTGCATCGACTAGTTGATCAATGCGGGGTAGTGGGAAGCTATCATTGGGACATGCCTTGTTAAGACCTTTGAAGTCGACACACATTTTCCACTTTCCGTTAGGTTTCTTGACCATGACCAGGCTGGAAATCCACTGGGGATAATTGACCTAGTGCATGAACCCAATGCCCTGCAGCTTGGCGACCTCTTCCCCTATTCCATGATATCTCTCTTCATCAAAGGCCCTTCGCCGCTGCTTCACAAGATAGAAGGATGGTTTGATACTCAACTTGTGTATGATGATCTCAGGGGAAATGCCCGGCATATAAACCTAGGACCATGCAAAAACAGCGGCGTTGTCACATAGAAACTGTGTGAGTTTAGCCGCTACCTCTGGGGCTAGCTAAGCACCGATGCTGACCATCCGCTCAGGGTGCTCGTCGGATATGCTGATAACCCTCAAAGATGTCTCTGGGTTGACAGGCTCCTTTTTTACATATTTCTCCTCGTCATTCCAAGGGTCCTCAAAAATGTTTGGTCCCGGAGTATGGTTTCCTACTGTTAAGATTTCATGGCGGCGCGTCGATCGTGCCACATTCGTTGAATAACATTCCCATGCCAGTTGTTGACTTCCTTTCACACATCCTGTCCTGTTGGGTGTGGGGAACTTCATGAGAAGCATGTATCCGGCTATGATGCATTTGAGCTTGTTGAGTGTCGGTCGACCAATGATGTCATTATATGAGCTAAAGCAATCGACAACGATGAACTATGTATGTATTTTCGTTGTACATGGACTAGCGCCGATAACTAGTCTCATGTAGTCAGAACTGAGTAGCTGCGTAACGTCACCGGATAAGCTGAGCAATGGCTCATGATCCTGGAGTAATTTTCTATTCCGCAGGAGTTGGTTATAGTAACCATTGAATATGACATTGACAGCGGATCCGCTGTCAACAAGGACCCTTCCCACTAACCATTTATCGAGCATGGCGTCGATCAAGAATGGATCGTCTTGGGGAAGATGAACTCCGCGCTCCTCCTCCTCGGAGAAGGTGATGGGTTCCTAACCAGATTTTGGGAATTTTGCGGATCTCTCATAGAGGATGTTGCAAACTTCTTTGGGGTGGTTAGCGCGTGCATAGCGCTTTCTTGCCCTATGAGACATGTTGGTGATTGGAGCACTGCCGTAGATGGTGTTGATGCGCCGCATGGGTTCGATGTTGGTGACCACAGGTGGCGGTTGGCGCAGCTTGAATTGTTCCATCTTGCCATCACGGTATAAAGTCTCAATAGCCGTTTTGAGAGAATTGCAATTATTGGTGTTGTGACCGTTGTCCTCATGGTATTTGCACTACTTGTGGGTGTTCCTGGGCTTCCCCACCCTTGGGTATTTTCTTGGGGGTGGTGGCGGAATCTGGTCCTTGCACTGGTCGTATATCTCCTCATACGAGGCTGTGAGTGCTGTAAACACTGCGTACCGCTGGGAGGACTCTGTCTGTTTGTTACTGTTATCCCCATGGGATGAGCGGTTGCCCTTGTTGTAATGCTGGTCCTTCTGCCGCTTGCTCTGGTAGTTGCCATATTGCCACTTTCTCTTCTTATCAGTTGGCGACGTAGCAGAGGTTTTGTTAGCGGTCTCCTGATGGCTGGAGGAGGGCTGAGTGGACTTTGTCGGTGTTGGTGGTGATGGTGGGGTTTCTTCATATGTGACGAATTCTGCCTGTGCATGTATGACTGCCTCGCCCATGACGTGGTCATACACGGCATTTGGATGATTATAATTGAGGTGATAGAGAAATGGCCCCTTGAGGAGTCATTGCTTGAAGGCTGCTAATGCCATTTTTTTGTCAAGATCGCAGCACTGAGATGCTGCCGCCTGCCACCTGGTGACAAATGCCTTCAATGTTTCCTCAGCGCCCTGTTTGACATTGAACAACTAACTTGTGTTGTGGTGTCCGTCAGCTAGCAGAATGAACTGGGAGAGGAAAGCATTTGATAGTGCATTGAATGAGTCGAAGGATCCATGTGGGCATTCAAAGAATCAGCTCATTGCCTCACTGTCTAGAGTTTCGTTGATCAAGTGGCAGAGGGTGGCGTCATCAAATCTCTTGTTATTAGTGACTTTTTTGAAGGTGTCCATGTGGACGAAGGGGTCAGTCATGCCGCTGTAATGTGACATCTTTGGAGTCTTTGCATATGCTAGGCTGACGGCCTGCAGAATCCTAGCGGTGAATGGCCCTGGCCTGGACGCAAAGAGCGGATTTGGTGTTGACGCTGGGGCGCCTACCTCCGCCCGGATTAGCCTTTGTTCTAATTGTTGCATCCTTTCCAAGATTAGGGCGGTGGCTTCACCAGTGGGCCCCTCCTGGAGGTTCGGCTGCGCCAGCTCCCGCCTAGGGGCAGGTGGATTACCTTCAGTTTTGGCCCTACCTGCAGAGCGGTTGGTGTGAGGCTGTGACTCCGCTTTCTACTCCAACATTAGGCAGGGCAGGGGTGGGCCCATTCCCAATAGTTCTAGTAGGTTCAGCGGTACCTGCATTTGTATGATTGATACGGGTACCAATCCACTGGTGTTGGGTCAACTACGTCTGGTGCTTCGCGATTGTTCACTCTACGCTGAGTTAGCGTTTGCCTCCAGTGCCTTCTTCAATTCGTCGAATTTTGACATCAGCGTGGCCACTTGCTTTTGGTTCTCGGCCTTCACCACAACAATTATGGGCATTTTTGTCAATCTTCTTTTGTGATGTCTATTGAGTTGTATGTTACAATTCTCTTTTTTGGGTTTTGGCTTTATCAGGAACTGATATAACTCACTCTCTAACTCTTCTTTTACTTTTCATTTTTCTATTTTATGATGCATATTTAGTATGATGCAATATTGTTCGTGGTGTTCAGTTTTGATTTGGCTTCGAAGAGATTCTAAACCCATGAGCTCCTATGGCTTTCTGACTCTCAAGTATTCTCATGGGTAAACTACATCACTTATTTACACACTCTCTTTCTAATTTTGTTAGTCTCTTCCACCTTCCAATGACTTGAACCTCCTAAAAGCTCTGTTTTCAGGCTTCCAATGATAAGAATATGCTTGGAGGATCTTTATAAATGACAAAGCAGCTGAAGATAAGGTAGAGGATAAATAAACATGTAGGTTTTTCCTAGACATCACACATATACTTTTTTGCCTTTTAATTCACTGTTTGGTTTGCAATCAATTTCTTATACATGTGATGCTTTTGCATAATATTCTAGTTGTTTCAAAGAATTACTCAAGGGTTACCTTGAAGAGACTTGCAGAGCTGCTGTGTCTAAGTATCCAGGTTTATAATTTGTATTTATTCCTATAGTAGATACCATTATTATTTTTGCATGTCATGCATTACAAGTGATTGTGTTTGCCTAAGTTCCCCTACCTTGCTCCACATATATTTATTCATTGGTTCTTTATTTTTTTTCCCGTTATTAGTAAGTTTCCACGAGTGTTGGTTTCTGAGGTTCAAGTCTTATGGATTTTATGTGATAGTCCGAGTGGTGAACCCTCAGTTTCGTTATCTGGGTGAGAGTTTAGCAAAAGCAGCGTTTTCTTATGGACAATAGTACAGCATGTGATCACTTTGTCGATGCATCAACCAAAACTATTAATATTTAACTGGTCTGCATAGTGGTTGGATGTGTCCACAAATTCTCTTTGCATTATGTGCAAAAAAATGACGTATGAACTAGTCTTTGCATATGATGGTCTAGTATTCAACATTCCTAACGAGCAAGATTAACATAGTGTGTCACTAAACACGAGACCCTTATTCAGAAAGGGACGCTCGTATGATGAGTTGAGGATACGGCACATCATATTTTGACATGGGTATCCCAAACAGTCATAACATAACAAGTAGTTGCTTGAATCAGTTAGAAGCTAACTGATTTCAATTTATCCAATGTATGCTTCTGGCCACACATTTAGAGGTTATGCAAAGTTATTCCACTCATTTTTTCTAGTGGTTTCAACGTGATAACCGCTAGTTTGAATATCCTTAATACTCAATAACATTCTTCTGAAACGTAGAGATAGAAGGTCTCATTAATGGTAAGTTCACTACCATTGGACAACATAAAGTGGGATTTGCCATAACCCTCTATCAGGTTGGGTTAGTCTGAAATAGTTGTCACCGAGGTATGAGTAGGCAATAAGTTTAAAATATCTTCGATCACGGAGCGTACCATGTGTGTCGTAGCACTATCAGGAAAACGACAAATTTCCCCACAGAACATTCCTACTCATTTATTTAATTCAATAGATCACATGTATAAATAATTTTATTGAATTAAATATATTCGAACATAACCACATTTTCAAAATCCATAATAACCCATAAAACACCAAAAATAATCTGAAGATTAAATTATAATTCATTAAATAAATATGGCACAAGTGCCAATCATATCCATGTTTTTTTTATTTTACGATCCTCGATCTATCTATTAGCAACTTGGAATTCAATGAACTCTCTGGTGGTATCCATAGGAAATTATCCTTTAATGAAGTTGATCTTTCGAGTTTTGGGACTGGCGTAATACTTTACAGCTTGCACTATTGCACAGCAGGTGCGGGACCAGTGATCAGTTCCTTCATATAGATAGCACAGATCAATTCTAATTAAGATTCTAGGGGCAATAGGCACGTCCAGTATTCGCTAATTATGTCTTGCTTCACGCAACTAAATTGTCGAATTCATATAGTTTCTTCTAGAGGCTTCTAATTGGTAAACTTTGATATTAAAGAATAAACAATCATGGTAAGCGCTTTTGAGGAAAAATCCTTAAGCAACTAATAGGAACTTTGAATTCTACAACATGGTATGAAAAATCATATTAAACTTGTAAAATTTACTGGTTTTATCATGTGTGGTGAAATTATGAAGGAAACTTCAAGTTTCTTAAATGACATTATCAAAACTACAAGTTCGATTTATGTATGAACTACTGGTTCATTTATGAACTATTGGTTCATTGGGTACCTGCATTTTCTACACATACATTCTAGTGCAAAAATTTAGACAAGTAATAAAATGAAATTGAATGCAGCAAATAATATCAAAAATTGCATAAATATGAATCATGAATCAAATGTTGATATTAATTTCATCCTACTAATTTAACATATTAATTGTCACACAATAATGTGAATAAATGCTTCTAGCAATTAATTACACATTAAATATGGTGAATCTATTTACAACAGTCATAATGACAAAGTAGTTAGAGTGCCTTATTGACTGGGTTCGAATCTCGGTAAAATAAAATTATTTTTCCTTTTATTTGGTTTTGCTGGACCAAAGAAGGAGTGAGCTTGATAGTGAAGCCTACGGGACTTGGTCTGCAAGCTTGTGACCCTATCTTTTATGCGTGAGTCAAAGGGTGTGTGAGACATGCTGGGCTGCTAGGTCCCGCAAAGGGAGAGTGGGCTTGCTGGGCTCAGACTGGTCTGCCAAGGAATGAAATGTTATTAATCAACCCTTTTGGTAACTCCAATTGAATACGACAAGGTAAGGAATGATGAGGTTTAGGTAGAGCGAGGCTCACTTATGTACAGAGCTTCATCTGAACCATACCTAAACATCGAATCCAACTGGATGAGCCTAGTTAGAGAAGATTTATAACCATTGCCATGGCGACACATGGCGAGCTTCTGTGCTAGCTTTGTAGCTTGGGCCTGAGCTTCTGACTCGGGTTCGTTGTTGTGACTTTGAGCTTGATTTGAGCTTCTAACTCAGCCACATTTAATATTCGCCATCATAACATAGAAAAAATCAATATATCTTATTAAATCATAACGAGCCCATAATGCTTTTAGCATAATGAATTATAATGACATAATTCAAATTTCTGCAACTGAAAATTAAGCCCATAATTCGCATAATATACGACATTAAAATGTAATAATAAAGGATAAATTACAAAATTATTATGATAATTATTTTAGATGAATGTGAATCAAAACCAAAACATAGATTGATCAAATGCTAATTAAATGGCATTGAATGTGCTTCTGGCAGATAGTAAAATGAAATGGAAAAAGCGTTGGGATGCGGCACACTATACTTGGGTTTGAATCCCAGAAATGGAAAAATCCCTTTTTGATTGGAAAAATCCCTTTTTGCTTGTTATCCAGTATTATTGGACCAAATGGAGGCAGATTGCTTGTTATTGTTATTTGGTACTACAGAACCAAATGACATATTGATGCATTCCATTAAGCAATTTGAACTCATCATGATTCGACTGCAGTCCAAGAAAACAAAAACAAAAAAATCTGTACATGTAGAGAACTCTCTCTTATAGAGATGGGATCATAAATTACAATAATATCCCTAGTTGGCTAATTACAAGAATGCCCACTAAATAATAACTATTTACAACAAAAACAGAAAAAATATGTATATGTAATCTCCATCTATTACAACGGTAACTGTCCCCGACGAGGGTTTTCTCAAATATGGCAGTTAGAAATTTAAAAAAAAAAATATATATATATATATATATATATTTATATATACACACACACACTAAAAATATATTTTTTTAAAATAGTGTAAGGTTAATTTAAGATCAAAATCATTATTAAAATTTCATAATTTATAAATTATATTTATAGGTTTTAGACCCTTACTTGGCTTTCTACCCAGTCCATACTCTTCAAGAACGGTAAGTTAGTATAGGCGAGAGACACTTCTCATGCCTCGAGGGAGCATTTCACAACCCTCAGTATCTGCCGCCTCTCTAAGTAAGTCAATTCAAAGGATTGGAGAACTACGACACATACACAAGTGTTAGAGCCTATATCAAACTAGTATAAATCTAATGCAAATGAATACAAGGGGGCATAAACCTACTCAAGGGCTGGAAATGACAAGGCATAGGGGGAAAATTCTCATTTCGCCACTCTCTACCAACGATCATAAACCCTACCTCTCCATTACTTTTAAACGCTCCATACTTGGCAGTCTTTATTGTCACAATTCATTCTCAATTCGTGCCTATAGGGCGGCGATGATCTTGCTCATTTGGAGTAGCAGACGCGTGTTTGGGCGGGTGGAGGTATGGTTGCGTTAGTGGTCACAGTTGCATTGGTGCTTGACATTCCAGCCATGTCGAGTACAGGTTAGGGTGGTGGCGCTGTACCGAGTTGGCTGAGGAAGAGGAGTGAGTTAAGGTAGATCATTTGCGGCCCTGTGCTCGTGCTTCCTGGTGTGGGGCCAGCGAGGTTTCCAGAAATTTCTACTCTGGGCGAGACGAATGTGCCAGCTAGGCCTGTACCCGGGTCTGTGGTTGGGACGGCCCCAAGTGTTAGGACACCACCGATGGTTGGTATAAGGGTCTCTTGTTGGCGGACCCTGTCTAGTGCCTCATTATTCGCAACTCTCATCTGGAGTGCCTCGCGGAGAATGCAGTTCTGGTTTGCCATATTTTCAACCTCTCGAAGGGCTGCTGAGACCGTCACTCGGCCTTGGCCTGAGCACGCTTCTCCATGAGGTCGCATCTCAAGTGTGGTGGTGGCATCTGTCATCATGACCGAGCGCGCTTCAGTATTTGAGCTGAGAAACTCGAGCATGCGTTGGACCACACGGGTCATCCTTTCGTGGGGCTTATCATCGTTATGTGTATCGGGGGTGTTGGTAGCCATTGGTAAAGTGTGTCGTTCTGCCAGCAAGGAGCGAAGGGACTCCTTCTAGCACCAAATGTTTTAGCTGTCCCGAGAGGGGTTTGGTCCAGCTAATTCAGGGGGTGTCTCGACCTACCACTATCGTTATAGGTCTCGCTTATCTGTAAAACAAGCGAAGGTCAAAGGGAAGACCGGGTGTGCCGGCCTTCAACGCACCGATGCCTAAGTCAGTATCGTTATAAGATAATGATAATGGAAAGCGATAGTAAATAATTACCTCTTTTGGTCGTTAGAGATGACCTTCATGCAGTGGGTTCATAGGAGCTTGGTTTCATTTCCTTCGGTGTGGGACATTTGGGTTTCCGATACCGCCCCAAGGGGTATCGAGATCCCCAGCTGAGAGCACTTTCCTTACTTTGTGATTGCTAGACAAGCCTTGTGCTTTCGGTACTTGTGCATGGGAGGTATATGTATACCAACACAATCGTTGTCGCATTTCTTCTTTGAGTACTGCAGCTTGTAATAAGCATTGAACTTGTGATGCATGGGGAAGCGAACCTACCCTAGCGACACTCTAAATAACTGCAATACCGCGAAGCTGCCTCAGGGTATTTAGCAACACTTGGCCAACAGTGATATTGAGTCAGAAAAGAATGTACTACCAAGGAGGAAGCTGCAGCGACAACCCACACCTAAATTGGTAATCATAAACGGTTGCCTAACCATATTCTGGTGACTCGCTACCTCTCCTTCTCACAATAGGCTCAATAACACTTTTTTGGAATCCTCCAATTTACTCTAAAAGCCTCTGTCATGCTATTTCCAGGTCGATCAATTAGGAACCTATCGCGTAGCCACCACCTGCCATCCCTCCCTCTAGTGATGAATCCAATTGGCATTTCCTCCTCACCTGAGCTCGCCTCTTCCCCTCCCCTATTGGCAGTCTCGTTGTCGAGTTCCTCAACCCTCTCACCTCCTTTTGATCTACCAGCTCGTTTGGGAGCCATCACCTCGATCTGCCAAGAGGTATCGATATCAATTAGTACCTAAACTCTCTCCTCTTACAATTCAATTAATTTTGTACCTAGAAACCTACTTTACCCAAACCAAAACTGTTTCAAACCAGCTCTCCACATACAAATCATATCAAAAGCCCAGAAATTTTCCTCAACTTAGGCAAGTCAGTTTATGACTAAATGTCAATACTTGTTGCAAATTCCACTCCTGTGGCGGTGGCGGTGGCGGTGGCTCTTTGTGATCCAATGACTGCTTTTCTACATACGGTGATTGTTCACATTAGCTTCTTTATGGGGTGTTTTAGGATTTGTTTTTCTATATTAGGTTTTTCTTTAGGTTGTTTCAATCCCTTCTCTATCAAGTTAGGGTTTAGGAGTCCTGGTATTATAATGGTGCTAGGTTTACACTATGCCAGAAAAGCAATCAGACGACAGAGGAGATCTGTCGTCTGATGAAAAAAAAATTTGTTGTCTAGTACGGTGCCATCTCTTGGGGGTATCAAACGACAGATTTCCTCTGTCGTCTTATATTTCAGACGACAGAAATTTGTTAGGTCATCTGTTGTCTGATGAAATCAAGACATGAGATTAGTGAATTCAGACGACAGATAAATGTGATGTGATCTGAAAACAAATAACAGTTCCTTGTAATTTCTATGATCTAATGCTTATTCCAAAGACAGAAAAATGGTCATTTATGTTGTCTGAAAGGACTTATAATAATAGTTTAGTGTTGTTTTATTCAAATTCCAATAACAGTTAACTGTCATTAGCATTCAGTTCAGATTACATTTATCTATTGTCTTTAGTAGCCTACAATAACATTTATCTGTTGTTTCAGTGCACAAGTAACAACATATTTTTTGTAGTTTCTGTTGTTCTTAGATATGTCTAACAACATATTTGGATTTCATTTTGTTGTTGCTTTTTATTTCAGATGACAATTTTCTGTTGTTTGAGTGCACAAGTAACAACATATTTTTTCTTGTTTTTGTTGTTCTTAGATATGTCCAACAACATATTTGGATTTCATTTTGTTGTTGCTTTTTATTTTAGATGATAATTTTCTGTTGTTTGAGTGCACAAGTAACAACATATTTTTTCTTATTTTTGTTGTTCTTATATATGTCCAACAACATATTTGGGTTTCATTTTGTTGTTGCTTTCTAATTCAGATGACATATTTGTATTCTCATTGCGCCACAATTATGTAAATCTGGAAACCACCCAATGCATTCATCAAATATGGAATTCATTCATAAAAATATCAATATTTGATTAATCTGTTACTGCAGCTATACATACATCCATAATGGAGCTAAACTTAGTAAACATCAACCAGTTCAATAATCTCTCTCTTCTTCGTTTCTTTAGTTTGTTCATTTCTCCACTTTTGTTTCTTCTTCTGAATTTCTTCTTCTTTCCCTGTTCTCTTCTCTTGTTTTTTTTTTTTTTTTGGTTTTGTTTTGGGGTCTTTCAGACCAACCTGCAAGAAGAGTAAATCCTTAAAATAAGAACAACTTTGAAGATACAGCTGCAATGGGACATCAAAACCAAAGGGATATTCACATAAAGACAATGAATGAACACTTATATATGGAAAACAACAGCAACAACAAAAAATGAAGAAGAATAATTAACCCCTTTGATTATCTAGAAAACAAAGTTTGTTTGAGACTTGTTCTTCACTTTGACATCACTAATGAGGTTAGAATCAGGAGGAAGACAAATACAATTACGTTTATGCTTCAATTCAATAGGATGTGGTTGCACAAAAATATTTGTCCGCAAATGCCTTCAGTGTAATGATGCAGAAATAAAGGAGACAGTAAGTTGAAATGAAACTATATACCTGCAAAAATTTCACAAAAAAAAAAAAAAAACCAAAAAACCACATGTTCAGTTTGTTACCTGGGGTCAGGTCAAGGTAGAATAGAGAGGGGTTTTTTTCCAAGGCATTGACGTCAATTGGGGTTCATATCCATGGCAAAACTGGTACGCTCTTTGGCTTATGATCTTCTTATATCACCCTAACCAACAAAACCATCGATACCATTCAGATTGAAAGATATATCTGAAGGGGGGAAGTTTCAAACTCTAAGCTAAAACACCAGTAAGCTCTATATATGAAGGAAAGTTAAAAGAATTTGATTACAAAAAATTCAATGGTTTCAAAATGTTTAAACTTTTCCATATCAAGAACCGAAATCATATCAAGTACAATCTCAAGTACTAAATATGGACTTGCTCCAAATTATAAACTCATGCAGGGTATATCCAACATCATATATAGCAGACACAATTAATAATGAAAGGAATGCCAGAGAGATCTACTTAAGGCACTCCAACTTTGATGCTTCAAATATGGTTAATTGGGTGTTCTGTATAACTGGAAGGTGTATCTCATGCATGCATATTACTGGCACCTTTCATCATATTATGATCAACATCCTGACTTTATGAATTGGTCCGTTGTAGCTTTGCATTTTGAAAACTAAATGACAAAAGGCATGTCCAGAAGCTTGAAAGCAAAACGAAGACAAGCAATATATTTAAGCCTTTTCATGAATTGGTGGCATGATTAAACAAAATTAAATTAATTCAACTAGTGGTGGTATATATGATCAAATAGAATAAATTGGTAGAGAAGAGTATGAAAGGATGGGTTCGTACCAATTTCAGACTCAAACACCAATTGCCCGCTTGAGAGTTTGAAGAATCTGCATATATAGAATATATTGAAAACAATTATATGAAATTAACAAAGATAAAGTTGGAGCCTTGTTGCACGATTTTATCATTTACAACCACTGCTACACAGATAAGCATCTAAACAACACATGAGACATAAAGGAACAAGTAAGGAACAAGTGAAGGATATTTACCGCAAATCAACCCATTAAAGAACAAATTCCCAAATAGACTAGTATGTTTGTTAGCCGATAGCGAGGTTCAAAATGCATAACCAAAGCTAATACTAGAGAAAGTGTAGCAGTAACGTCCATTAGAAATGTTGTTGATAGAATAAGGAAAAAAAAAGTGTTAATAACAAGACCATTGAAGTTCTATGACAAACTAGAGTACTCAATGGAGCTTCTATAAGGTTTTTGTTATATATCTAGAGGCCAAAATTGAAACCATCTGCAATTCAGTAACATTGTCAAATACAGTTACCTCTGCAATTCAGTTACACAGCTCAGAAAATATAAATGAAAACAAAAAAACAAAAAAGAGGCATGCTTAAACTGAAGTCATTTACTAAAAGACATATCATAAATGTGATGGTAAAAGGCATACAACATTGTCATTGGCACCAAACATACATGACATTACTAGCATAATTCTATAAATATATTGCTTTTTTGCACACCACATAGAAACTCTAATTAAGTTAATTCCATATTTAGCTCATGATGACTAAGCAAATATAACTGGTATGAAGGCAAATTTTTACTATCACCTGAATTTAACAACTCAACTAGGCATAAGAAAATATGTGCTGCTGTAGGTAGCTACATGTTCAAATTTATGTTTAGTCTCTTTGAGTACTCCATTTGGAGTAACTTAATTGGATTTGGCTACAAGATCAGCCAAAACATAATAGAGCAAAGATAGAACTTGAAAAAAAAGAAAAAGAAAATAAAAAGAGGGGCATTAATGCAAGAATAGAGATTTCTATAATGGAAAGTTTGCAAATCCTTAGCCAAAACGAGCAACTTGGTGTGTTTATAATGAAAAGAATCAAGTAATGCATGTCCCCTTATTTAACCCTTATACTATACAGTCTTATCTACCCCGGTCTAATATTGGGCTAAATACTGGTTACTACCCTGTGGTTTAGGTCTAAAATCAATTCAGTCCCTGGACTTCTAATTTCATCAAAAACACCCCTGCAGTTTCAATTTTGATCTAATAGGTCCAATATGTTAGTCTTCCGATAATTGAGTCATTTAACTTGTTGACGTGGTTCATATATGGCCTATGTTTTATGATGTGGTGTTGAGGTAGCATGCACAGTCAATTTAAGAGTGGGTCTCATTATTAGAAATCTATCAAATAAAAAGTTTTTCATCAAATAATCCAACTATAAGTTGAACCCATAGCAGAATATTAACGAATTGGACCTATTAGATCAAAATTGAAAGTACATGGGTGTTTTTGATGAAATTAGAAGTCCAGAGACTGAATTGATTTTGGACCTAAACCATAGGGTAGTATCCAGTATTTAACCCAATAATCTATCACTAAATTTCTCTTGCATGTAAATAAAGCAGAATAGCAACTAGCATATACTACAAGAAAAACTTACCATCTGCCCTTGCTCAGCACTTTTCATAACTCAAAGCCTTTTCTTCTCTTGCCCTTAGAAGGCTTGTCCTATTTCTTTAGTAGAGCTGTCCATCATCCTCTTGTTCTCCAGCTAGAGTTTTCATAAGCAAAAATCATACACATAATAAATTCCAGTTTATAAATGATATGTAGTTTTAACAAGAAATTGATACAGTTAAGTTATGCGCTCAAATCAAGATATAACTTAAGGCCATTATCATATGGACACCATCAAATAACAAACTAAACAAATTAGTAAACCAAGAAACTCAATTATCAACTGGAGCAATTAATACAATAGCATATTCCAAGTGCATGCCAAAAACTGTAATGGAACAAAAGGGCAGCATGCAACAGGTATTCTCAACAAAGGAAATACAAAAACCAATCACAAAACAGAAACCAACACTCGTGGAAACTTACAAATAACGGGAAAAAATAAAGAACCAATGAATAAATATATGTGGAGCAAGGTAGGGGAACTTAGGCAAACACAATCACTTGTAATGCATGACATGCAAAAATAATAATGGTATCAACTATAGGAATAAATACAAATTATAAACCTGGATACTTAGACACAGCAGTTCTGCAAGTCTCTTCAAGGTAACCCTTGAGTAATTCTTTGAGACAACTAGAATATTATGCAAAAGCATCACATGTATAAGAAATTGATTGCAAACCAAACAGTGAATTAAAAGGCAAAAAAGTATATGTGTGATGTCTAGGAAAAACCTACATGTTTATTTATCCTCTACCTTATCTTCAGCTGCTTTGTCATTTATAAAGATCCTCCAAGCATATTCTTATCCTTGGAAGCCTGAAAACAGAGCTTTTAGGAGGTTCAAGTCATTGGAAGGTGGAAGAGACTAACAAAATTAGAAAGAGAGTGTGTAAATAAGTGATGTAGTTTACCCATGAGAATACTTGAGAGTCAGAAAGCCATAGGAGCTCATAGGTTTAGAATCTCTTCGAAGCCAAATCAAAACTGAACACCACGAACAATATTGCATCATACTAAATATGCATCATAAAATAGAAAAATGAAAAGTAAAAGAAGAGTTAGAGAGTGAGTTATATCAGTTCCTGATCAAGCCAAAACCCAAAAAAGAGAATTGTAACATACAACTCAATAGACATCACAAAAGAAGATTGACAAAAATCAAAGCTACTACTTACTCTGAAATTGAACCCATATATGTGGGAAATAAATAAAGTTGCCTTCTGAAGGCAGACAGAGTGGAGCATCAAACCTCCGTACTTAGTTACATCTAACCTCCTATAAAATCCAGATCTGAAATCAAATTTTTGTTCATAAAAAGAATCGAACGTATCAAAATCGAATCAATTGATAAGGAAATGCCTCAAAGACTTTAGCCAAAGTTAAATGCCTCAAAGACTAATCAGTTTAAAACTTGAGGCGATACAACCTATGAAAGTAATGCCAAGGGGCCAAGCCCCCACTCCCATAAACCTGCCACCAACAAAACACATATATCAACTCAAATTCAAATAACCCAATTGCTCACAGGCCCACAAACTTTGAAAAGCATATGCACATGTTACATGATGTTTGAACATGCAATTCTCTAATGCTCAGTGCATAATATGATGATTTGTTTCAATCAATGTCATCGTAACTAGGTTCTTCAACAAATGTAGCAGTTGCTTTAATCAACAAGAAAAACCAACAAACAGACAAACTAATGGACCTACAGCTATCTCTTAATCAAATAGCATAAACACACACCAAGCTTATCATTTTCAATGTTAATTTCTAGTTTTACCCAGAACATACTTAAAGCAGACTTTTGTTATCATGTACCAATCTAAAGAAAAATTGAAGATCCCATTTTCTAATTATAATTAAATTGAGAGAAAAGAATCAAATTAGTATTGCAAATTGCTTTCATATTTCCTTATGAATCACGAAGGCATCCAAAATTAGGAGGTCATTGTAAAAGAAGGAAGCCTTGTCATGTTTTGAAAGCAGGTCAAAGAGGAACCAAACCAGCACTACCTCTTTAACCAATTCTGCAAAATTAAAAATCATGAGCAAAATCACTAGAAAAACCCCAAAACCAGAAGAACCCTAAAAACCCAAATTAAAAAAACATTGTCTTTGAGAGAGAAGCCTTCCGGGCACTGGATCTGAACGAAGGATTAAGCAGGAAGAGGAATAGGCGGAGAAAATGTAGAGGTGAGGCCGTCCATGGCCTGGACGGTGTTCTCTTTCATGGCATCACCGTGGTACTTGACTACGCTGATCTGGCTCTGAATTTCTGGATGAAGGGTAGGGATTCGAAGAGAATCTGGGGAGGCTGTAGGGTTTTGAGAAAGAAATTTATGGGAGAGATGGAGACAAAGAGGAAGGGGATTTTGTTGGTAAAGGAGAGAAAGAGAATGGGAGAGCGAACAAGCAGAGATGGGAAAAGAGAAAGAGAAGAGAATGAGTGAGTGTGGAAAAAACGCAAAGTCTTTCGCAACTAAACCAAAAAGAAAAGAAAAATTTTTTTAACTTACCTTATTCAGACAACACAATTTCTTAGCTGTGTTGTTTGAATATCACTCCATTGACTATTCAGCTATAGGGTTTGGGCATTTGAGAGGGAAAAGCCTAAAATTTGTTGGAGGGAAGTTTGAAATTTCTGCTAGGGTTCAATATAGAAAATTTCAATCTTTTCAAACGACATTTATCTGTCGCCTGAATCTAACCATATCTTCCAAATGAAACAAGTATGGTTTCTTTGTGTATTCAGACAACACATTTAATTTATCTGTTGTCTGAAAAAATCAGACGACAGAAAATCAGCCTTCTGTCGTCTGATGTGTGTCATCTAATAGCTTTTTTGGCATAGTGTTATGGTATCAATTCCTTGGAATTTCTATATTTTTTGGTGGTCAAGGTACTGGAGAAGAGCTCCTACACATGGTTTAATTGGTGGCTTCGGATCATGGTGTTGAAGGGGGTAATTTTCTTCTTGAGATTGGCTACGAAGAGGTATGGTGACTCCTGGATTATATTGATTGATGAGCCATTGTTTTGGCGTTATTCCCGAGGACTACTTGTTGTATTATCAGTGGTTTCTTCTTGTCAAGTTTTCAGAGATTTACCCTTGCACATGGTCTGGTGGTTTAAAGACACGGTGTTGAAGAGGGTGACATGGTTATTTTCAGTGTTGCCGGTGGAAATTCACGGTGACTCTTGGGATTGGTCTCGTTCTATAGCCCGAAATGAGGGGCGAGTACAGTGGTACAGGTCTAGGCCTGATTGGCTCATGCGGGTTGTCCTTGATGACCTACCTATTCCTAGTTCTAATTTAACGGATGTGCGTGGTGTCCCTGTTACCCAAGTTGTGGGTAGGGAGGGTGCTACAGCTAGTCACTCCTTTTCTATTGTAAGGGCATCTCCAACAGACTAGTTAAATTCAAATTTTAGCTATATATAACTATTTTTTAAGCAAAATTCAACTTCAACAGACTAGCTATTGCTAAGTTAAATTTAGCTTTAGCTAAATTGGCTAGCTATATTTAGCTACAGAATCATGCGTAGCTAAAGCAAAAGTTATATTCATCTCTCCTCTTTTGTCTACATGTCAGTTTATGATTGAATAAAATATAATATATTATTTATAAATAGCTACTACTGCTGGAGCAACATTGTTAAATCAATATCTATATTTCACAATTTTAGCTATATTTAACTACAAAATAATTCATACCATTGGAGATTCTCTAAACTTTTTAGTATGAATAAAGGTTGTTTTTCTTTCTCAAAAAGAACCAAAGAGACATCTCGAACTCATGATTCCAGAGCCTGACAATAACCTACTCTCGGTAAGACCCGGAAACAGTGATAGCCAAATGTGGTTTGTAACAACTCCCGAATTTATAAGGGATGTCATTTGAAGCGATTGTACTCGCTAATTGATTCAATAAAATTTCTTTAAAAAATAAAAAATAAAAAGCACAGTAAATTTGACTCAAGGGAATTTCATGAAGTAAAAATATAGTGGAGATAAAATATTATTAAAAAAATCAAAGGAAGTGTGGATTACAATTCTTGAGGCCAGCATTAGGAAGGTGAGAAACATTAAATGAATAAATTTAGCCTATTTAGTCAAGTCAAAACACACTTGGCAAATTAATAAATGGAGAGGGATGATTGGACAAAATAAATTCGAAAAATGGCTTGCTTTTCTGTTGGTCGTAATAAGCTAAAGCCTCTCCTCTCCTACCAATGGCTAATGTACAATTCTATAAATAGACTTCAACTTTCCATAATATCTGTTAATAATAAAAAAGACTTTTCCTCTCTGGGTGCCCATTGCCACCAAGGACCCAAGGTGTGTCTCTTACCCATGTTCATGGTACCATTTCATTTTGTTTTGAATTGTACTCTGTAACTGTATGAGATTCAATGCAGTTTCTTGTGGACATGTGCTTTTCTTTCTGTATTTGATGAAATAATTTATGTATAGCTAAGAAGTAAAGAAACCAAAAAGAAAGGGACAGAGCACAAATGGCAGGGTGCAAATTGCCAAGGGTGATGGTGGTACAAATCTTATCAAGAATGCCTCCGAAGTCTCTTATGCGATTCAAGTGCGTTCATAAGTCATGGAATTCTCTGATCAGTAGTCGCCATGTCGTAGCTAAGCATCTCCAGTTTCACAACCACCTATCCTCCTCCACTACCATCCTTCTAAGGCGTCCTGTAATCTGGAGAACCGAAACAAAGAATGAGGAAATCGTTTTTTCTTTGCTTACTCTTCGCAATGAGAATAATGGTGATGAGGATAACCTGGATTATGACATCGAGGACATCCACTTTCCGCCTTCAATTGGTCTAAAAACTAGGGCACAATTTATTGAGAACCCTGGTCCAACTTACGAATGTGCAGATATTGTGGGTCATTGTGGTGGAATAATCTGTCTCTCTCTTTATGCTGCAGGCGACCTTGTCTTATACAATCCCGCAATTAAGGAATTCAAGGTTATACCCGAGCCATGCCTCCCACGTCCCCGTCAGTTTTATTTCCGTTGTGATGCATTTGGTTATGATCCCAAGTCTGAAGATTATATACTTGTTAACGTTGCAAGTTATGGTGAAAATAGATACGATGATGATCGTCTCGTTATTGAACCTCTGAGAGCAGAGATGTACACACTGGGTACTAATTCTTGGAGAGAGATCAATATTCACAATTTGGAAACCGAAACTACTATGTTTCGGCCTAATCATTTCCAGGTGTATTTCAAGGGAAACTGCTACGGGTTGGCAGAAGAAATCAAGAAGGAATTCATCTCATCGTTTGACAGTCTTGAGGAGTATTACATTAGGGAAGTAATCGTTTGGTTTAACACGAGCGATCGGGTTTTCCATAGTGCATTGACTCCTGATTGTTTGTATCGCTATCCAGCGCATGACTTCAATCTTACAGTGTGGAACAATTGCGTTGCCCTTTTTGGCTATAACCGTTGTGGAAGTAAACCCTTTGAAATTTGGGTGATGGGTGAATCTGATGGTTTCACTTGTTCATGGATAAAGCACCTATCGGTTGACATTACGGAATCTCCTCAACCATTGGTACTTTGGGAGAGCAACCAGAGTCTTTTGGTGTCCCCTCGTATCCGAGTAGCATTGTACAGCTTTGCAACCAAAACGTTCAAGTATTTACCACTGTGTGCTGCTGAACACTTCGATGCCATACCTTTTGTGAATAGTATAGTTCCACTCAATAGGGACCTAGTATCTGTTAATATTTCTTGATTAGAGTATTAAGAAAGCGTAGTATTGAATTCACATTTCCTCGCGTTGTTTTTTCCTTCCAACTTAAGAATGTTGAAATATTTTTGAGAAACTCGGGTTCTCTTCCCGGTCTTGTGCAACTTTGCGTTATAAGCCACATATTAATGCAAGTCATGCAAGAAAACAGGTACTGCACCAGTAAAGCAAACAACAAACTTAACTGACACAAATGAGCACAATTACCTTAACATAGTTCAGTTTAGCAGAAAATAGTAATTCAATACGGTACTAATAGATTCATAATGCTAGACAATATTATCTCTGAGCATCCATATCAACATCTATATGATGCTACATCAAGTTCCTAACTTCCGTTCCAAACTTCCATGTGGTGTCCAGTTCACCAAAAGGACTGAGAAGGCACTTGGCACATATGCATGTCACCTGCAAGTCAGAAATCATAATCAGAAAACACTTGTCATGTTAATATTAAAAGCTCATGCATGATATGCGCAAAATTATATTGCTTCGTGGTTAAAAAAATTAAAAAAATTAAAATCTCTAAAATCAAAAGGAAAATACCATACCAAGCTAACGGGATAAGCTTCTGGATCTTGATGGTGACCTGCAGAGAGTTCCATAATAAGGCTGCAAAGTACAGAGCACCAACTTCAGTTGTAGAAACTACCCAGGCGCATAATATTGGAATGGCTATTATCATATGCAATTCAGATTTTTGTTTATGTTCTATGCCCTAATAGATGAAATAACGAACGTCAGAACTTACAGAACGAACTGGAGATCTAGATCTTGACAGAGATCTGCAATAATGTGAAAATCCAAATCAATCTCAATAACAGTATACCCTCTGACCCAAGGTCCTGAAATGACTAACCATAAATGGAGGGGAATGAAACAGTAAAATCATAGACCTTTAGCCTCAAAGTTTTTAAAGCCAGCATCTCATGATCTTTCCAGCAGTCTTATAAGTTGAACCAACTAAAACAGTAAGAAATAAAAACACCAGCATAATACAACATCCAATCATAAACCAGAGAGAGATCATCGACCCACAATCCTAATTGCAAATTAACAAAATCTGCACCACCGACTTTTTATTCATAGCTATATAGCACCAACTCACAGTAACGATTGTTAGAACTGATACTCAATAGAAATATTGTCCTTTTTTTTTCATAGGTGCTCATTAACAAATTGGTGTTACCTGAACCTAAGGAGTTGCAGGCATCAACACCACTTCCCGTCAAGTTCCTAAGATCCAGTCCTAGGACACCTCCACAGGAGCCAATCTAGCAAGAAATAAGGCAACCTTCACCAACAGATTAGGATAACTTACCAAACCATGAAGACTACCCTTAAACCATTACAAAAATAGGGAAAAAGATGGCACCAAGTTTGGTGAATTTCAAAAGAGCTCATTTTCAGTAGTAATCCCACTATGTGAAGGCTGGAAATAAGACAGAGATGAGACTGCAAAAGATATGGCATAACCAATCTTACAGTGTGTCAAAAACATCTCAGAAATTATGTTTTAGGAAAGATGACCAAGACACCAATCTTACACTGTGTCAAAAACATCTCAGGAAATTATGTTTAAGGATAGGAAAAATGACCAAGACACCAATCTCAAATTCTTTCAAAAAAAAAAAACAGTAAAAGGGAGACGTAGCACACTCAAGGTAACTGAAAGACCGAAATTTTGAATTGTCCAGAGGTAACTAAGCAACTAGAATGGTAAAATACAGTGTTGTTACTGAACCAGCTAGAGCAAAATAATTACTGAAGGTCAGCTGTGACCAACTCAAGTTGTACGGGACTCTACAATATAGCAGCCGTAATATTGTAAACACAAAGGACATGTGCAATGGTAATCAAAGAGGTATTGCACTGCTAGAAACCTAAGTTTTCAATATTTTCCCAGATAAGGAAAGAAGTTGGCTAATAAATAAGACGGGTGCATGCTTGGGAAGAGATCTGCTAAAGGCAGCATACAACAGATCAAGGATAAGAGGGGATTTAAAAAACAAAAAAACAAACCAAAACAAATTAACAACTCAAGAGAATGAACAGTTGTCCAATCACGTTTCTTGGACCCTTATGTACCCAGAAACTTACAAGACTGGACAATGTTACCAGAAGCATAAATTCCAAACACTTCTAGCTCTTCTTTCATAAATTACGCGTAAGATTTACCTCTGTCTATTTCACATTCATAATCATATGTCTTGCTCTTATTTCACAAATCAACACCAAAGGACAGAAAAAAGCAGCCGAAGCATTAAAGCAAAAATCACCACATGGCCACTACAGCAACATTAGAAGTGCAAAAGTTGCACAGGTAGACAGAGACTATGAATTTATTATAAGTGGAAACCCCTTCTGAAGATAACTAGCAAGAGTAGAGTGACAATCTAATCTTATGGGATGTTACCAAACATCCCGGTAAACTACCAATAAAAAGAAGCTAAATATATGAGTTAAAAAATAATGTATTGCCGAAAAAATAGAGCAAAATAGTCGGCTGAAAGAAAATAAGCGGCAGAAGAAAAATAAGCATTTTAAGGTAAGATGCTCGACTAGAAAAGGGGAAAGGAAAAACAGAAGAGAATGTTTGTGTACTAAAAGACAAAATCAAAGTACACCGAATCACTACATTTTGTGCCCAGCAATTACCAAGTTTAGTAGCATGTGAGATACCTTGAAGGGAAAGGTGAGGCAGACCTAGGAGAGCGGCGGGAATATTCCACATCCGGTGATATGCTGCAACAACAAAAATCTTTGTTAAATTCCATAAAGAAAAAGTAAAATACCTACCTAAGGTTGCCCAAAGAAAAATAGCAATATGGACCTTCTGCTCTGGCCCCCAAAGCTACGGCTGCGACTGCGACTTCTCGACACATATGGACTACGACTGGGACTTCTAGAGTAGCTCTGCCTTGAGTCATAACTGGGGCTTCTGGAATACCCACGACTAGAATCATATTCCTCGACCTGCAAGTAGCAGACCAAGATCCAAATTAAAAAAAAAAAAAAAATTTGGAAACTTGGACTCAATACAGTGAGCAGCCTACCCAAGTAAAGATCAAAGTGCAAACAAGAAATTACCCGTATGTAGGACCGAGAAAAAGCATTTCTAAATTCAGAATCATCCAATTTCCTGATCTGCAGAGCAACAAAATTCGACCGTCTCAAGGGGAAAAAGAAAAGAAAAGAACAGAAAAAATAGTAGTTGTGTCCTCTTGCTAAGTATTATTTACCGCATATTTCATGTCATCGTAATTTGTGTAGTCTACAACTCCTGTCATGCCTACAATAGTATTAATCACAAGAACTACAAAATTTCAGTATACTACTACAGAATGTAAAATCCCAAGGTCTGAGCTGATAACTTTTGATTGAAAAATTGACATAACTCACCACGGCGGTCACGGAACACTTGCGAAAAACAAACATCTCCAGCTTGACGCATGTGATCCTGATTTTATATACATATAACAATGGTAAATACTCATTTTACAAGACCATTGAAAGTAGCTATCGTCTTTAAGTACAATAAAGGATAAAAACATTCATAAGTCATAACAAAAGCGAGTGTATACTTACCTTCAGATCCTGCCATGAAGCAGAAGCAGGTAATCCAGTGACCAGCACTGCATAATGGAGTGACAAATAACAAATTAATTGCATTCAACTCTGATGGCAAACTACAAATCATTTGTGATAAAACTGATGGGGTAACATATAATAAGTTAACTGGACTCCTACCACGATAGTCAGAATGGCGGGAAGCTCCACGGCTACTGCTACTACGACTGTAACTGCTGAATCGATCTGCTGATGATGAATATCCACGTCTACCATGTGCTAGTTCAACCTATAAAGTTGGATGAAAACAAACACTTTTTGAGATGGTAAAGTAGCAAAACTAAGTAGATATACTAGCACAGTAGATCTGTCATGCACAAGTACGTATGACTAACCCGTAAGCGATACCCGTCAAAGTTGCAACCATCCCGGCCATAAATCGCATCATCAGCATCACGTGGATCTTCAAACTGCAAAAGTATAGTATTACATGAACATCAACCAGAAAACCATGAGATTCAACAATAACCAAATGCAGCCTAAAAGATATATCAAGCAACTTTTGCAGAGACTATGTAAAAACAAATCATACTCCTCTGTATTCAAACTCACCTCAATAAAAGCATAACCCGGTGGTCTGGGAGGGATCTTAAGATCAATGTCAACAATCGGTCCATACTGCAATTATAAAGAAAGATCAACAATCAGGAAAACGCAAGCAGCTTTAACCAAATAATTGCTGTTAACAATTAGCATAGAACAAGCAGCTGAAATGTAGTGCAACAATTGTTAGGTTTGCAAAACAAACAATAAGAAAGCAAAATTTTAAAACTTTCGAAGAACAATTAAAACTAAATATGTAGTGAAACTATAAAGTTCATCTTACGCAGAAAGGTATCAACTTTCGCATATGGGTATCAAATTTTTACATAAAATAGTAATACTTGTACATGCAGAGGCAAATTACAGCTATATTTGTTCATCACGTACAAATATCAATTTCATCAGTAAACAAAAGACTACTCTGAAATTCAGTAAAAAAAAAAACAGAAAAATTAAGAGAAAGAAAAAGATAGTGCGGAAAAGACCTGACCTTCATGAATAAATCTTCAATTTCTCTCATACGAATATCTCCAGGCAGATTCCCCACGTAGATAGTACGACTCGATCGGCTACTCATTTTTCCCCTGAAGAACAAAAGAAAAATCACAACTGAATTGAATCAATTCCAAAAAAAATTAAAAACCATAGTGAACAAAATCGAAAGGCTCAGAATTTGTTCTCCCCAGTTATTAATTTCTCAGACAGAAATAAAAGGCTTTACCTTTAACTTCAGAGAGATTGAGAAGAGGGTAGATTTGGGTCAGTTAAGGTCTGGAAGTCATGGAACTTCTGGAAGGGTCAGTGCAGGCTTAAAAAGGGGCACGTATACGGGTGGGTGACGATTCTCTGCTTGACATGTTTCTAGATTTTACTACGTGGCGTTATTCAAACGTGTGACTTGAAGTCTGGTAGTTTATTAGGCAATTAGCATTTTTCTTTTTTAATAGTCATGGTTTTATCATGTTCTCACATTGTTTTTTTTTTTTTTTTTAGAACAATATTCTCATATTGTTTGAAAATTTACATTCATGTGAAAGCAGCTTCTTTTTTTTTGGTTTCAAAAAAAAAAGTAGCATATTTTAAAAAAAAAAAAACTTCATTATAAACTGAGGAGAAATATTGTTCAATAGAGTATTTCGGATCAAAATAAGAGCAGCTTTTTTTTTTTTGGTTTCAAAAAAAAGTAGCATATTTTTTTTAAAAAAAACTTCATTATAAACTGAAGAGAAATATTGTTCAATAGAGTATTTCGGATCAAAATAAGAGCATATAACACCATCTCTAATGGATTAGTCTTTTGCCACCTAGAGACTCCAACAACTAATTTTGACATATTTGTATACTCTAACCAATGTGTTAATTCTGATGTGGCTTGTGTCAATTAAAAGACATATTGTAGGCTCTGTCAAATTTGACACCCAAAGAGAACTGTCTTTTATTTTTTTATTCTCTCTTCTCTCATCTTTGATCTCTCTCATTCCGTCTCTTCTTCGTACCCAATATCCAGAGTTATAGACTAAATCAATGTTCTTATTAGTCAATGCAATTTAATTTGACTAGTGCCATTTTGAAAATGGCTTGATAAACATCCACCAAATAGTGTTCCATAGGCGACACACGCCTAATTTTTAATTTCCTCACGTGCGTGGATGGTAGGGCAATATTTACATTGACTCATAATTTCTCTCTTGCCATGATCCACTTTTGGTGGCATTTCATGGTATAGTCATGTCAATTGGCTTTCTTATCAATGAGATCAATGAGAGGGAGAGGTTATACATCTCTGGTAATATTGGAGGCACAAGATGCAAAGAGGCAATAATATATGTTCTTCTGGAGCCATCAATCAGATATGGAAGATCTGAGATGTTGTTATATTAGCCTTATAAGCATAGGTCTTAATAATGTTTTCTGGACACCATGTATAAAATTGCATTGCCTGAAAAGTCACTCAAAACATAAGTTTGAAGATGACACAAATCAAATTTGTAAGAATTGAACGGTGGATCTCATAGGATATACCCGAAGCTTCCATGACGTTCAATTATTGTATTGTTGTTTGATGTAGATTAACATCAAATGCATTTTGAACTTCATGCCAAAATGATATATTCGAAATGTCGAGTTCAAACTTCATGACCATAACTTATGAGTGAAGGACTTTAGATGGTCATCTAGTTAGTTTGATCATTGAGGAACTTTAAGTCCTTATGTAATTAAGGATCAAGGAACTACAGGTTCTGATCTCCTTTAATTATAAAATCCACGATCACAAATTTGGAGTATACTCATACTCATTCGTCATGAACCAACAGTTAAATATCTGCTTACTTTTAAATTGGTGTCAATATAATTCCCTTAAAACTTCAGGTTTGAGGTTGACCGAGATTAAAACTCTTTGATATATTGTCCATATATCCACTCGAAACTAAAGGCTCAAGTCTGCACAATTAGAACTTCAGGTTCTAAGGTGGAATGCTTTAAGCAGGCATAAAGAAGAATGTATCTATCAACATATGAAAATTTACTCGAAACTTCTAGTTCGAGTTGACATAAAGTCAAATAAGCTATGAATGAATTATATGTGTAATCGAAGCTTCAGGTTCAAATATTTTCTCTATGAACTGCAAGTTCTAAGATTTCATAATTTGAACTTCGGGTTCAAATAAATTTGGTTCTCGAAACTTCAGGCTCGAAGTGACTAAAGTGAATCTTCAAGTTCACTTTTAACTAATTTATATTTTATACTCAAAGCTTCGGGTTTGAGTTTTACTGTTAGAACTTCAAGTTCTGCTATGAAATTTTGAACTTCTGGTTCAAAAATATTACACTCAAAATTCATATGTTCGAGGTATAAGACTGCTGGTCCGTATGAGTAACAAAAAAAAAAACTTAATGAAAAAAAAGAAATTAATAGATAGCGAGCAAATAAATAAAATAATAATGGAAACTTCTGGTTCCAGTAATGAAGAGAATACACAGAACTTCTGGTCTGGTTCATGAAAATCTTCGATCTCTCTTCAAATTGCACAAGAAAGCAATATTGTCTTCTGGACAAATTCTCTTTATAAAAATATATAGTCAAGAAGCTTCTGTCATTGACTTAGTCTCCATCCTCAAACTACAGCTTCTGGAGGTGGTTTGAACCCCATTATCGAAAAAAAATTAGAGGAACTTCAGGCTCTCTTATAATTGGGGATTAAGATGAGTTTATATATTTGATTGTATAGCTCTGAGGATCTTCTGGCCCTCGTAATTGTATAAACTCAATATTTCACAATATAATCCTTAAGGAGCTTCAGGTCCTCTTGTAATCAGATCAAGAGACTTTAGGTCTCGATCAATTTTGTTACTAGAATAAGGTGGTCAGGTCAAACAATAAATCAATAAAATAGAGGCCAAAATAAAAATTACCTTGTCCGATCAGTTACGTTCACCCATACGGTTTTTAGACCAAAGGAAATCAATTACTTTGATACAGACCAAGCAAATTTATTTCCTCACTACAAGTCTTGCATATGTGAACGGTGGTCTAGCGGTAACAAAGCATATATCTATGATATAGAAAGAAAGAAAAAAACCAAATCGAATCGGTATCCATATGTATCCATATATATATAATCTATAAACAATCACATCTACAAAACATGAGCCATGAAATTTCATTAAAAAAAATTGGTAAAACAAGCACCGTAAGTGCTAATACCAGCATCAATATACATTTAAACTATAATTGAATTAGACTGCATATGAAGATCATATTTGATATGATAACGAATTCTGGAGTCAAATAAGCTAATAAAAGCATTTATTTGATGAAGGCTGCCTGGATAGAATCATCGGGTTGATCATACCATGATCCTTTAAATCTTGAGCGATCTGGAATACCTGCGTGTTAATCAATAGATAACAACAAATAAGAGAACCAAATAGCTGATGAAGCTATATAGGTAAGAGCAAACGATAGTCGTTCGATTACATTGAAAATCATTTTACTTCAAAAAGATATCATAGTGCTGATGATAGATATCAATCAAACAAAACTCATAGATCAAGAGTTATAGTCAAGTAACAACGTTGCACCATATGACTCATGGATCATCATAGAGTTAAAAAAATAAAAATAAAAATAAATAAAGCACTCAAGAAAACAGAGCAAAACGTGCTAATAACGTGTTATAAAGTAGAGAGAATAGTAGGGAGAAAGTAGAAGTGTTATCATTCAGTCTCATTAGCCTCCTTTATATAGAGGTAGGGTTTATATCAAAATACATAATTAATGAGTATTTACATGGATATCCACATAGATAATAATATTTACAACAAAAACCCGTTTTGTTGGTCCAATTAAAATAAAGATGAGATTCGTCACCAAAAGAAAAAAATAAAGATAAATTGATTGGTATAGCCCGAAACACACGACCAGCCGTCGTGACAAATCGAAAGAAGGTGTATATAAAAGTCTCGTACACGTTGCAATATGGGGTGCCGCCCACCGATTTGGAGGTTTACAAGTTCGGTTTTCCTTTCCTCTGCGTCTAATTATATATAAAATTTCCAGGTGGGAGCTTCCAGCCTCCATTTACTCTCTCTCAAATTTGTCTTCCTCTTTCTGAAAAATTCTCTCTGAATGTCGGAACCTAAGACCAAGATCGAATCCCTAAGGGAGTGGGCGCTCCAGCATAAGCTCCGAGCTGTTGGTAATTCCCCTAGTTTTTTCTTCTCTTCTTTGATTTAGCCTCTAAAGTTCTTCTCTTTCGTTTATAGAAAATGCAAGATATTAAATTTCAGGGCTTTAGATCATTGTTTTTTTATGATTGTTGAAAAATGTATCCATGGATTTAATTGTTTGTGATTGGAATTTTCTTGAACTCTTGGTTTATGATCTGCGGTTTCTATCGGATGAATCTTCATTTGGAAAAAGGTGTCATCTTGATGTGTCTCTTTGGCAGGATATTGCTTCTGTTCTTTGTTTTCGTGTTTGTTGTTTGATATTGAATGAAGGGTAGTTAATCTGGCTATGAAAACTATGTTTATAAGTGGCTTTGTTCATATATAATCAGAAGGTGGTGTTATGGTTCTGGTTTTGATAATTTGTTTTCCTTGCATAACTGCAAAAGGGGCTGTGTGGCTTACTGGAATAGCCAGTTCGGTAGCTTACAACTGGTCAAGTCCCAAGAAACTTCAAGTGAAGATGATTCATGCCAGGTAAATATTTGTGTTTATGACTTTTTGATGTTTCCCAGACAGATTGTTTTGCAGCTTTGTTGCTTGCAAATGAAAACATGCTGTAGTGAATTATTAGCCCACAGTAGTCAGGTCTATCGTTTCACTAACTTTTGTTTTGTTTGTTATGTTATGGATCAAATTGATTCTATTATTGGACCTTGCTCATTTGAATTGGAAAGCATTTTGGGTTAATGAGAGTGTTGGTTTTCAGCTTTTGAATCAATGATACTATATTAGCTTTGAACAAGAGCTTTGAACCAGAGGTTACTCATGCCTCAAACTGGTGTCTTGTTAGCATTCTCTTTCCCTGCCAGCAACTTTTCTCTTAGAAGTCTTTTGCATAGGTTTCCCTGGTATGAAAAATGTTGCCTTCGTCAAGGTTGTCATTGGAATTTAAAAAGTTTTGGAGCTTTGTAGTTGTTTATATAAGAATAAATTCTGGTTCATGGGTATAATGTGCCTGAATTTGAGAAAGAACAGTTTCTCCTGTGGTTGTGCTAGCATCCTTGTAATGTGTATGCACGTGTTTTAAATTTGGAATTTACCTTACTGTTTTTAACTACTTCACTAGTCGGCAGTCTTTAGTTCTGACCGATGCCATCTACAAAGTATGTTATTACGAGAAATTGCCCTTGGATATGATGCATGCTTCCTGGCAACAGCCACTCAGTGTGCTAATTCGATATGCGATATGACCTTCAGTTTGATGTGGTCATGTTATACCTCTTTCATTTGCTATTGAGTTGGCATCAATGTTCTTTCAATGGAAATTGCTTAGCGGGATCTGTTGTCTCTTTAATCCTTTAGCCTGAAGCTAAAAGGATTACTTCAGGAATCTGTTGCCGCAATAATATGTTATAGTTCATCATTAGGAAGATGGAAGCTGAGGGGTGAAGGTCTTAATATACTATATTTGGAAAGTGTTACGCTTGAAGTGCCTTGTGACCTCTAGAGAGTAGGAGTATTGAGTACAAAGAATTGAGTGTAACTTGTGCATAGCCCCTGCTAAATCTATATATCAGCTTTCTGTGCTTGCTTTCATTTTAACTGCTTGTGCTTTCTTTCTGATGGCTCAACACTCAATGTAATTTCAGGATGAATGCACAGGCTATCACGCTGGCTGCATTATTTGGTAGTGCTGTTGTTGAATACTATGACCATAAAACTGGTAAAAAGGCTGACAAATACGCCAAGTATGTGCACATTGAGAACTTCCAAAGCAAGGATTAAGTAAATTTACCATGTAACATGCCATGGTGGAGGTTTTGCTACTTTTCTGAACTGGGGAATGTTATCTACAACCAATGTTTTCCTTGGTTGTACTGGCTTAGTTAGTTTGGTGTAACTTTGATAACCATTTTGCTTACATTGAGGCAGTCAGGCTATTGATTACTTGAAAGCTGTCAATTTTTTATACAGAATAATTCATATCTCTGCTGTAATTGATACTTCCTTACCTTTTTTTTTATTTTTTCTGTTTCTACTGGTTGGGTCGTTTATGTTGCTGAGTACTGATTATATCGGTATTACATTCTGTTGTTTCATTACTGTAATTATGTGATCATGTCTAGATGATGTTATTCCATTACCGAACTTGCATGTACAAGCTCGAATGTTTTGCAAAATGGTAGGCACATGCAAACTGTCTAAACTGTTTTCACATCACAGGTATCATGAATAGAATCGTACTTTACTTTCACGTAGTACCATGAATAGAATTGTGCTTTACTTTGACATCACAAATATCCAAATTAGCAATAAAAATGCAACTATGGAAGATGACCAAAACAAAAGATGCAATGATAGGCAGTAGAGCCCCTCCTTTGCAAGACCAGCAATTTGGTTTCAACTTTCAACACATCCTTTGGTAGTTTGCAATCTAAGTCATGTCCGGGATCACCATCAAGACTGGAAATGAGAAATTATTTATCTTTTCTCTGAGTCTTGTTCCCTCCCTTGACTGAGATTAAAATACTCACACAAACAACTGCTTGAAGATCTCTTTGATACAAGCCATGAATGTGAAGATACGTAAGCCTTTTGGTACTAGGATTATAGGAGCATATATGTCCATCTTTGGCAGCTGCAAGAACTTCATGGATTCCCCAAAGTGCGAGCGCATTGTTGATATTCACTATGGATTCGCAGGTGAATTGCTTTGACCAAGATCCCTTACCACCACGGGCACCACCAGTCATCCACTACCCACAAGTGAAATGACTCGAGGTGAAGATGGAAACCAAAAACAGCAATGGTGTCATGCCATATTGAAAGGTGCGCGTTCGCGGTGTAACCATATGATTGGTGCCCTGGCTCGTAGAAGCTGTACGGAAGCAACATAGTACGAAGAGCCTCAACACTCGTATCAAACAAAATGATCACACGCTCGAATTTCCCATTATACCTACCAATTTGAGAGCCGAATTCCTTCTTTCCCTCATATCCCAACCAATAAAGGTTTCCCTGAAAGTTCAACTCGAAATCAGTAGGCCAAAAGATTGCGCTTCCGGTTTCTAGATAATCAGTCTGGATCTCTTTCCAAGAATCAGTACCTAATGTGTACATTTGTGCCTTGGGAATATGAAGAGAATGGTATTCTCGTAGTCTCCTAAGAGTTCCTCACCATAAACAGCAATGTTAACATGTATGTAATCATTAGATTTGAAATCATAGCCAAATCCCAGAACAGCTATAAATGTATCTTTATCTTCAACCGGAAGGCATGGTTTCGGAAGAATTTTAAATTCCTTGTTTGCTGCCTTGCTGGATTGTATAAAACAAGGTTGCCGGTATAAAGATTCAGACAAATTATCCCATCACAATGACCTACAATATGTACACTACCATCGCCGCCAGGGAGCTCAATATATTGGCCCCTAGTTTGTAAACCCAAAGGTGGAAAAACGAGGTCCTCAACAACACAAGGAAGATTTTTGTTTTCGTGGTCATCGGCATTATTAGGAAGATTAAGACATGAAACACAATTTCCTCCTTGTTAGCTTCCGTTCTAATGCTGACGCAACGCTTCAATAGGATTCGAGTAGAGGAGGAGAGTTTGTTGTACACTTGGAGGTGTTGGGATGCAAACCAAGGGCTATTGATGAGTGCATGCCATGACTTACGGATGCATTTGAATCTCATTAGAGATCTGGGAGGCAACCTTGATAGAATTTGCGCCACCAATGCTTCTTCTTGCATTTTGCAAAACTCTGTCATTTCTGCTATGAATCTACGATCCACTTCTACCGTCTTCTTCTACTAATCAAAAATGTACATTTGATCATCACATAATCGCAGCATAACAAGAAAGCAAACTGCATTCACTCTAATACCAAAAGAAATTTCGTTAATTTGGAAAAGAAAAATACACACACACACACACTCAGACGGGAAAAGCCATCAATGAAGATGCGCAAAGGTACCATGAACGACTCTCCTTTGATGACTTTCGGTGGCCGACCGTCTATGCATACATTTTGGTCTAGGTTCTAAACGCTTTTCATGGTATGTGAGACTAAGTTCAAACCTTCTGTAATCATTTGTTGATGACCATAATCCACATTCCAAATATAGACCTTTTATCCCATATGTGGAGCAGTATAATCCATAAACTATCTGTTTTTTTTTTCCTTCCGGCTAAAAAATTTATATAAATTGGCTTAGGCCAAAAGAAACAATTCGGGGAATCGGGGTTTGACAAAAATGATAGACTTCAAAATTCTATTAAATATGATGTTTTTTTTTTTTTTGAGGAGAAGACGTCAGAGTATATATTGAAGAAGTCAATCAGTTTGTACACAAAGTGGCTAAGAAGCCACTAATTTCTGTGGGGACAAACCCACTCCAATACAGATCAAAATCAGAACCTAATGCAAATCTAGCCATCATGTTGGCCACCTTATTTGCAGTCCGACTAATATAGCTGAAATAAGAGCCATGAAGGCCCCCCCCCCGCTTAGTGAAAATATCTTCATAAACTCTACCCAACAAAGAAGTATTCACACCTTGTGAGTTAATGGTAGTCACAACGTGCTGACAATCAGACTCAAAGGCAACTGGAGCAAGACCAAACCTATCCACCAAGTTGCATGCAGCTCGGCAAGCCAAAACTTCAACAGTTGGCAGATTTGACACCCAGCGTACCTTAGAGCAAACACCGCCTACTATAGAGCCAGAACTATCTTTAAGCACAACCCCAATACCACCAGAATGGCTTGAAGCATCATATATCCCAACACAATTAGTCTTAAGCCAACCCGGGGAAGGTGGAGTCCACTGTGAATTCCCTCTCCCCACAACCCGGCGTGAAGGAGCTTGAACTGACCTATGAAGATGATAAAAAGAAGTAACCTGAAAAGCTAGCTGATCAAGGGATGCAAACCTACCATTCCAAAGCCTCTTATTTCTTTCCTTCCACACAAACCAGACCAATATCAAGAATAAGGAAGCATCTGTTTTAGTTAGGTTCCCCAAACACAAAGCCAACCAATCACGTACAGAACCATGCACCATATGCAACGACTGCACTATACCCAGTGAAGGAAAGTAATTCAACAAGTCCTTCACAAAAGGACATTCACAACTGACATGCATAATCGTCTCCTCTGCAGCATTACAAAAGAAACAACCATCCAAAATAGGTACTCGACGAGAACAGAGCTGTGAATTAGTGGGCAAAATGGAAGAACAAACTTTCCAAAAGTGAACCTTAACCTTCCCAGGAACATTGGCGAACCAAATAGACTTCCAAAACTCCGAAGTCCCTCCATCTTCAGAAGAAGAAGAACCCCCATGTAGTAAATCAAAAGCTAACAAATATGCGCTCTTTGTATTAAATATGATGTTGCTCATTCATAATTGTTTTCACTCCAGTTCGAATTTCACTACTTTTAAAAGCGCTAGTCCTCCTGGCACGAGTATGGTTGGTTTTTTAAAATAAATAGAGGATTATGCGATATTACCTCCTCTACAGTAACCTATTTGAGGCGTTTAGTGCCACTCACAATCCCAAAGAATTGGGGGCTACTACATCTAGTAGCCCACTTGCATTTCTCTATATTATTTATTAATAAAAAGAAAAATAATACTTGGGACATGGGACATGTTCTATGTCAATGTTCTGTAGCTCAATCAATTTGGAGTGCTCATCCTTTCTTCTTTAACTTTGATATTTCTAATTCTCTGAATGTTTAGGACTGGTTATTGGACAAGGCTAGCACATTATCTTCCTCTACTTTTGATCAGATATTGGTGCTCATGTGGAGTTTGTGGCAAATCGCAATGAACAACTGTGGAATGGAAAACACAGCCTTGGTGGCTCAAGCCATAAGTTGGTTGGAGGAGTTTAACCAAGTTTGTGCTGCTAGGAAGCCTATTTCAGCGAGTCAGATGAGTTCTAGGGTTTGGTTCTAGAGTCAGCCATCTTCTGGCTTCGTTAAAATGAATACGGATGGAGCTTTTCTTATTGGTATTTGTCATGGAGGTGTTGGTGGAGTATTTTGTGATGAACATGGCAGTTTTTTGGCTACCTTTTCATGCAGTGACACAGTCGGAAGTAACGGGGTTTACAAGTGATAAACCCTAAAAGACATAGTTCTGGAGTGCACCAGAGAAATAGAGAAAAATCTCTAGATTTTATTAAATTTGATTATCATATCATCACTGATCTTAATACATAGCATGATGGTGCTTATATAGGCATCCAAGTCATAACCTAATCATAATCATAATCTAACAAGAAATCCTAAAGAATCCAAATTAAAAAGGAAACTAAAAACCAAAATAAAAAGAATCCTAAAACAAATATAAAACTAGCCTAAAAATATTAAATCCCGAATCGGATAATTAAGATAATATATTTTGGCCTAAATATAATAGGGCTCACTAAAGTGAGTCTTGAAGATCTCGTCGTTCCCATTCTGGAAAGGTATCATGTGTCTCAAACTGACATTCTGGCCAAAAGTTGATCAAATCTGATTCACAATCAAAACCTGACTTTTTGTACGAATAACCTAAAAGTCCAAAACCAAATCTTCTTGAATATTCTAGCGGCTAATAATCTCACTATGGGTGAGTTACCCATTTTCCAATCACCTTTCTTGATTCTACGCCGCTTCTTTGCTTTTATGGTTTTCCTACTAAACTGAACTCATTCTCGTCCTACACATGCAGGTTGCAGTTACTTACGTCACCCCTTCACCATTGAGTTATTGGCAATTAAACATGGCTTGCAGATGCTTCAACAATTGAGAGCAACAAAGGTCGAAGTTGAAAGTGATTGTCTCATTGCAATAATGATATACCCAATAGTCAGAAGTATGGTCCCAATTGACTAGATTGAAAGCAACTGCTGAGGCTCCCAACGAAGATACACCCAATATAGTAAAGGTAGGAAAACCATGTAATAAAGAAGTGCAATGTGAGAAATAAGCACCAGATGATTTTTTTTTAAATTAAGGAAGTACAATTATTTGAACCAGACATGACAGGAAATTAAATCATACCTTAAACGATTGCTCATCTTCCAGATATACCATAATAAATTACAGACAACCAACCTCCACAAAATCTTTGATGATTTCAAAAAATGGTTATGCGTTTCCCTTAATATCAGGACGTAAGGAGTATCAGAGATAGGCAGCTGAAAACAAAACAAATCAGTCACCCACCTCCACATGACGCGCACAATTGGGAAAGGTTAATATAAATGATCAACTGTTTCCAATGCATTGCTACAAAAAGAATATTTCGAACAAAGATAGAAATCCCATTTTTTGAAGTATGCTATCCACCAAAATATTTCTGTCGGTGCATAGAATAATTTCCACCCTTCGAAACTTTTCATTTTTTGGTTGGTAGGATGATCATGAGATAAGCTGAAAACTTAGACATTAGTTAGTCGAATTCATGTCGGTTCTACTAGCCTTGATTTACTCGTTATACGAGTTGTGGGGCTGGATCATTTGACCTAAGCTTGACTTCTTTTCTCTTTAGTATACACCAACTTTGAAATTGCTGAAAGATGCAGAATTCAAAAGAGAGATTAATTTAAATAGCTAAATTGCTACACATGGAATTGGGTAATTAATTTGTACACTATATATCTCTCAATGTAAGGAAATTAACCAAGTGGTTGACACTGAATGGGAAGATAAAAACCCTAAGAAGTGACCATATTTACCGACTTCTTACTCATTTTTTTGGTAAAAGAAAAAAGTATTAAATGAAAGAGAGATCAACATCAAAAGGGAAGGGACATGAGACCAAAACCCTTATAAAGAATAAAAATGTAAAAAACATTACCAAACCATGCAAATGGTTGAAGATTAACCAAATTTCGAACAACTAAAGGTTGCGACGCACCGTAAGTGTCCGATTGCATGTAGGGTATCTTGAACTCATTTGACATTGTTTTGCCTTGAATTTTTTGTGTTAAGGCTTTGGGAGAGCACAAAAAACAATTCTTATCTAAAGCTGCTTTGCCCTCATCAAACCAAGGTTCATAATTGATCTCAGATTGTTCATAAAGGAAAACCGCCAGATTGATGCGCAAACAAATGGCAACGCTGGCCAACGTGGGAGAGGCAAAGGCGGAGCAGCCGGTCGTGGTGGTGCAGCCACCAACGTCCCTCGGGGACATCGAAATGCACAAAGTGCATCTCAATTAATGGGTGAGGTATGTTATAGATGTGGATCTTCAGAGCATTGGTTTAAATGATCAGTTCGAGAAGTGTTTGAAAATCATTATTCAAGGGTGTTGATACCCAAATTTCCACAAGTTCAAATTTAACTAGTGACAAGCAAAGGGAACGAGTCATCAACCTCGTAACCTAATTGGGCCTTCAAGCAAGCCCATTTCACGTCAAAAGGAAGTTCTCTATTTAGCAAGCGATACGAGAAGCCCAAATACTCAAACAATTGACATGCATTTTCAAAGGAGCCAACACGCTTATTTACCATGTGATACGCGTAGACCCAAGCTACGTTTGGGGCTTATACGGCGGGATGTGGTGTGGAAGGTAACGGATCATGTGAGGCCCATTGTTATGATTAGGCCCATCGATAATTTTGGACTTGGGAACCAAAATTCATGCTTGAAGTACCAATATCTTAACATGGGCTAGTGGAGAGATGAAAGCAAGCCTAACAAGACTTAAAGCCCACTAGAGTCACTTCCCTACCCAAAGTCCATTACACCAGTCTCTAGCCCAAAACTCGTTGGAATCGTCTTCTTCCCAAACTAGAAATGTTGTTCTATCAAGCTGCTGCTGGGATTATTGCTTCACCCTTTCCGGTAAGAGCCCCGAATCTATGAAAAAGCTTTCCAATTCGTATCTTCTGAAATCCTGCTTCAACTTCCAATAACCCTTAGATTTTTGTGATCACAATTTACAATAGCAGAAATTAAGGGATTAGGAATCCTAAAAAATCACAGCAGCACAAAATCTGGGATCCCCATCACCGTCAATCTTCACCCTCATAGCCAGAGCAAGCTTTCACTCTTTTGGTTTCATGGGGTAAACGAAAGCTGAAAGCTTTAGAATGATCCCACCATAACTGAGAATACCCTTTCAAAACCTCTGGTTCTTGGCACAAATCTTCCCCGTCTACCTCTGCTATAAAAGGCGAGTTCATTGCCGTTGGAAAGGAAGCCACAACAGCCCAGAAACATCAAGCAAGAGATCAAGCTCTATCTCTGAATCTTCAACCATCATTTCCTCCCAATCAACCATAATCCAAAACCCAGAAATCATGCCATTGCTGGAACTCTCTCTCTCTCTGCTAAACTCCCAGGCATCTAGCTCCCACACCATATCCACCTATAAGCTCTGTTCTCGTGAAATCTAATCCAATTGTTGCTGCTATCATCAAGCTAAATAGCTGCTGTTATCATCTAATGGGTTACAACGAAGTCGTTCTTAGGTCCAACCTTTGAACAATTTTGGGCCTAGTCTCGCTTAATCAAGAGGGTCTTGCTGCAAAGGTCCAAATCACAAATTCACCCTCACAAAGGGTAGAAAAACTTTAGTCATAAAATAAGAACATGTAATATTAGCTAAAAATCGTGTCCACAATTTGGGTGTAAATAATGGTCTTGGGAATTTTTTTTTTTTAGTCCAGTTTCCACGGACCTAAGGCTGTCAATGGGTCGTGTCGGGTTGGGTTCGTGCTGGATTAAGGTATATGTCGTGTCACAAGAGACAAACTCAAACCCAACCTATTTATTAATCGTGTCGAAAATTTAAACTCAAACCCAACCTATTTATTAAATGAGTTACCCGTTTCCAACTCGCTTAACTGATGTGCTGTTGGAAGCGCATAATTTAACCCTGAAATGTCGTTAGTAATATAAGTAAGTAGGGATCGTTCTATTCCGGGGATTGAGGGTACACCTGTCATTGTCAAACAATTAAACAATTAAAATTAAAACAAAGTATAATATTCACAAATATATTCACAACTATAAACATTATTTACGAAAAAAGGGGGGATTTTGTTTTTGGAGTTTCGAAAATAAAACTAAGTTAACAAAATAATTAAAATGCAAAAACATAAAAATACGAGTGGAATGAGAGAACAAAGATCAAAATCGAAACATATGATTAAAATTGAATCAAACCCTAATATTGTTCATATAAGTCATGAGAAAGGAGTTGATCATGTGAAATGTTAAAAGCAAACAATTTCCCATATTTTACTTTTCAATGCTAATTAATCTAAGTGAAAGCACAAAGACTAATCCTATCAAACATGCATTCAAGCCCTAGAAAGCTAGTCAATCATAACATGTTCAACGCAATAAACATAGAGAAAGGCTATCAACTCAAGTGTACAACTTAGTATGGAAAAGTCCACCTAATTGCAATCTTCGTTAATTAAATTCGATCTTTGTCCAAAACCTTTACTACTTTGGTTCAAGTTTACACAAAACAAAAAGTTGATTTCATGTTCTTAAACCTAGCAACAATTATGCATAAACCCTATAAGTGTCGACCCAAATAAGATTAATACACAAAGGATATCTATAATGCAAATTTAATTAAACAAACCCACATACGCAACTCTCGAAGAACAATAATATGAATCTGAAAATTCTCAATTAATCATAAAAATTCCAGAAATTAATATTTGTTCAAACACATGTGTCAACTAGTTCATAACCAACGAAATTCAAAGCAAAGGTTACAAAGAAGAATCGGATTACACCGTGGATGAAGATGAGATGGATGATAAACGTTGTGGGCTCTTGAATCTCGAAAGCAAGCTTCAAGGATGGATATGGATGGTGATGCTCACGGCTTCTCTTCTTCTTCCTTTGGCCTTGCTTGAACTCGTGGAGATGACTAGAGGATGGATGGGAAAATGGAAAGGAAATAGAGAGACAAAGAAGATGGAATAGATGAAGGAATGTGTGTTATGGATTCAGAAATTGGTGATTGAGAGTCAGAGGAGAATGTTTTTAAATAGGGAAGAAAAAGAAGAGTGAAATGATGAGATGAAGAAAAATAATGAAAGTGGAGTATGAAAGTGGTTTGTAAAATATGTAAAAGATGAGGTAATGATGAAAGCAAAGCATGAAGGTGAAGAAATGTGGAAGTGATGATGATATTTTAGAGTAGAAAAATGTATCCAAGGAAAAAGAAATGTTTTCTTCATGTGGGTAGGAAACATGAATATGTGGTGTTGAGCTGTTTTCAGGTCAGTTTCTGCCCCTTTATTCCTTCAATTATTTCTCCATCAAAACTTCATATTGGGCATCCGATTTCTTCATATCAAATGTTCCTCTATGAGTGTACATTATCCTGATAAATTTTCAGAGTTTCAATCCATGTGGTTGGGCCAGAAATTCTGCTGGACTCCTCACAGGTCTAGTTTTCCAGTTTTGCTTCTGCAGAAAATTGGACTGATTGTTTGAAGGCCTTCCACTTCTATCTAGATCTTGCACTCTTCATATGAAATGTTCCTTTGGGTGTCTAGAATGGATCTGGAAGGTTTCAGCTCATTTGAAGTTCATTTGGTCAGGCGGCCGCTCCTTCTTCTTTGCTTGGCTTGGTTTCTCCTAGCCGGAGTAGGAATATGTGTAAAATTGATCTTTTAGTACATTTCACCTTCATCTACTCCAATGTACCTTCATCTTTGCTCCCCTTGGTGTTCGCAAGCTCCTCTTTCCATTTATGAGTTCATTTCCACTTTTTAGCTCGGAGGTCCTGAAAATAGAAACTAATAAGAAAATTAGAAACTTTCCTAAAATGAAAAATGGCAACTTTCCTAAACTGAAAATGGAAACTTTCTAAAAATGAAAATAGAAACTACAAAATAGAAACTTTCTACAAATAGGAACTTTCCCAATCGAAGAATGGAAACTTTCCAAAACAGGGATTTTCTAAGGAAATGGCGCAGAAAATGTAGGGAAAAACAGTTAAAACGTCAAATTTTTTAAAATTTGTGAAAAAATAAATAAAAATTAGAAAAAAAATGGATACTAGGTTATTATTGTCAATTTTATGGCCAGTACGTATCAGTTTTACACTTTTATCATGTTCTTTTGCATATTAATAAACTATGAGCATGACAGGAAATTTAACCATTCAAATGAGAATTAGCTTAATTATATAAGATTTTTAAGTTTTTAACCTTTTAATTTTCTTATCAATTTGACAAAATATAAACAGTTATTGATCTTCTAAAATATACTAGTCTGCAATCACATGCTCTGCATGTGTACGAAAAATTTTCGTTTTTTAAAAAAAAGATGGATAGTTATTGCAGAAGAAATAAATTCAATGGTAGTTATTGCAGAGAGAAAAGTGGGGGTTGCGGAATCATTTCTTTTTAATTTTCTTAATAAAAATATATTTTATAATTATCCTATTTATCCTTGTGATTTAATTTATTCTCAAAGTTTTTTAATCTTTTAGGGTTAAATCTGTCAAAATTTTCAGTTTTGGCTAACAAAATCTCTTTTTTTAATAATAGTATATATATATATATATATATAAACAGTCATTTATTATTATTAATTACTAATAAGTTAAAAGATTAGAGCCTATGACATCATGGAACCGCTCCGCAAAAATAGGAGAGAATTAGGGTTTGGCAGAAACAAAGGAGGCTGTGGTGCCTGTCCGGCGGCGCCCTCTCACTAACGGTGGCTTCCAACCTCGTCGATGTTCGATCGACGGATGCAGCCGGACGGGTTCGTGTTTGGTTTTCGTCAGGTGGTTTGAGGCTGCAGTGGAAGTCTTTTTCTCTCTCTCAGATGGCTGCAATGGTGGATCAGGGTTTTGTTGCATACCCAAGGGGGGCTCAACACTGGCGGAGGACAACTTAGTCAATCTGGGTTCCATAACTTGGAGTCAACGACACAGCTGTCCAACGCTTGGTGGTGGGCTGAAATGACAATGACAGAATAGCGAGGTTTGATCTTCTGGACGGGGCTGCAAGAAGCGTTATTATCTGGCCGGTATTTGGGATGGATTTCGGTAGAGATGGTTTCCGGCGTACGGGAGTATGGTAGCGAGAGAAATCAAGGGAGGAGTGGGTTGGCCAGGTGGTATGATGTTCTACGTTCTTTATGCCTGCGTTAGTGTTGTTTGACACCAACATTGGTCTCTTTAAGGGTTGGATTTGGGTTTGGTGGCTAACGGAAGGCATGGTGGGATTTTTCTCTAGGTTGGGGTTGGTGGTGGCTCTATCTTTGGGCTAGATACCAGAGATTTGGATTCGAGATAACCAACCTTGCAAGCTCCCTACTTTCTGTGGCGGTTCCCCGAAAGCTGGAGTCAACATTGAGGGACAGGAAAGCGGTTTGCGACAGTCTATTATTATTCTTTATTAAGTTTTTACTTTTTGGTTTTTGGTTAGGTCTAATAAGCCCTTCCTCAATTGAGCGTGGGTTTGATTGTTTTGGATTCTTGGTTGTGCCATTGTTATGGTGTCATCTCCAAGGACTAGTTGTTTTAATGTCGATGTTTTCTTATTGTCAATGTAATGGGGAGATGCCTCTACTCATATACTGACGATTTTGGTATATGGAGTTGGAAGGGGATAGTCTCTTCTTGAGGTTGGCTATAAGGATATTTCGGGACTCCTGAGATAAGTTGAGTGTTTGTAGCCCGAAAGAAATGGTGATTGTGGTTAGAGTTAAGCCCCTATCAGCTCATGGTATCTGTAACCACTGGCTTAACATTAGGGGTATGAGTAGGTCCTCTTCTCTAGTTAGAGTAGTTGAGATTTTATGGAGTCATCCCCATCATTGTAATCTCTTGGATTAATGAATTTTCTTTTCTTCTAAAAAAAAAAAGGAGCCTATGACATCATAATGTTATATAACGTGAAGCACCAATACATCAATGTAACACAGAATGTTCAGATTCGCCAAATCAAATGACAAGAACCATCGGAATGTGAAAAAAAATGTCTCATAATTTTCAAGGTTCTTGATGGCAGATCAGATGTTGCTAGTCTTACAGGCTTTAGATAGGGCTAGGCGAGGGTCGGGTCGGGCCTGAAAATGACCAAGACCGAGACCGAAATTATCGGTTCGAGCTTTTTTCGAAATCAAAACCGATAGAAATCAAAACCATTCGGGCCAGTTCAGTCTTTCTGGCTTTTCGGGCCCAATTTCCAGTTCAACAAACTTTGCCTATTTTCCTTGTTTTCCAAACTGCAGTTCTGCACTTCTGGTACTTGGAAGACTAGAATGCATATCCAAATATCCAATTTTCTCATTAACATAACAAATTAACAATAATCATGCATTACTACAAGTTTATACTTTGTAGCTTACAACACAAACTCACAAATACATTGTCCATTGTCCAACAGAAAATAATCCAAATTATTCAATCATTTAAACCATGTGTTCAATCAATTGAAATTCAAATTTTAAATGGTACTACAACTGCACTAAACTTGTAAAGGGTAAAGAACAATGTCTGGACTTTTATTAATGAACCGGTGAAAACAACAATACTCCAATCAAGAACTTGGTTAAAACAACAAATAGTCATATCAAGCACAGCTACGCAATAAATCATATAGCTCATCAAATCAAAACCCCAATTTGCACATCTGGTAATTTCAACACTATATCCATCCCCACGGTGCAAGCTTTGAAACACTTGCTCTGGAGTTTCTGGGCACCAAAATCAGTTCCACAGTGACAGACATCTCCATCTGCTATCTGAATCAGCCATGGCCTTAGAAGTCAAGAAAATATCTTCCCTCTTCAATGAACCCTTAAACACAAGCCCCCCATTCTACCATTAGTGCCATGTCCCAAGTCCAATGGCTGGAATTTTATCTCCTGTGTTCAACACAAGGTAATTTTATCTCATACATTTCAATTTCATTCACAGATCAAGAGGATTGAAAAAGTCAAATTGAAAACCCTTAAATCTAGATTACTCACCGAACTGAGTTGTGAGGAGCGGCGACGGCGACGGGAGAATCGAAACAGCTAAATGGGGGAGGCGAACTTCTGGAGCTTCGCATTTAATCAAGGAGTTGCTGGCGGAGGAGGATTTCGGAGACGGAGAGTGGTGCAGCAGCTGGTAATGGACGGAGAGAGAGAGAAGGGTGAGACCGTGAGGGAGGGACTGAGATTGGTAATCTGGGCCTCTGGGGCTAAGATGGGATCAACTCGATACTATCGAGAGAGAGGGAGGCTGAGGTGAGTGAGGTCGGGTTACTCGACTGAAGGAGACATGTTTTAGCGTTTTAGCCTTTTAGGGTTGTTTGTTATTTTGTTTTTTTTTTTTTAATATTTAACATATTATTATATCACCCAATCAAGGACTGGCATATGGCAACTGATACAAGATTCGGGTCGGTTCGGGCTTCGGTCCCTGAAAATGTGATACCCGAGACCGAACCGAAAATTCCTATATCAAAACCGAACCGAATCGGTCATTTTTCCTCAGTTCGGATCGGGTCCTCGGTCTTTCTGGTCCGGACGCCCAGCCCTAGCTTTAGACATTTCATGAGAGGGATACATGAACAGAAGATTACGAAGCTCACTTATAATTAACTACGATGGCATAATCGGCCATAAAAATTTGAAAGCTGGATTATTGTCATACCAGTTTCACTAACGTGCAGCACAAGTTCCAAGCACTGCTTGTGTTGGAAATATTGGTAAAGATTTCATTTCCTTACCAATTGTTCAAATATGTTTTTGGCACAAATAATGATCCACTGATAACTCAGCCTGAAGAATAGTTGGTTTTTGTCAAATCAAGATGACAGGATCACCGTTGATAATATGGCGGAGTATGCGCTCAAATCCTACATTTGCCATTAACACCATCTTATTTCACATCCTCAAGGCGAAGAAACTAGAGGAAACTCAAGTCCATCACACCACCAAGTGGCTATAGACAACATTTTCAGGGCCACCACAGTAACTTGGAGCCTGTCTGGTCATGACAGACCCCGAGCATTATATATCATTTCTCAAGCATACATAATTTAGGATTTCAGTTATAGTAGTGGTAGTTTACTTCACCGACAAGGATAAGGAGAAAAGCCTATGACCGATTTTGTGAAGATGTCCTCTCAGATGCATGCCGCCGTAAGCTGTTTCCCCTGATTGCCGACTCTGATCCACTACCACCCTGGTGAAGAGCAGCCCAACCAGGATCACGGTCAACCTGATTCATCGAGAATGAAGGCAGGTGATCTCTTTCCCACGCATGAAAACGAGTAGATAAAGGATTTTCAGCCTCTTGGTAGTTACGGCCTGATGAACCAGAAGGGTAAAAATAGAAACCACCATTTTGATCTGATGATGAAGCCACTGGCCCTACTTGAGGCAAACCTCTTTGACTGCTTGATCTTCGGGCTCCTGAAATCATGGGTGTGCGCATGGTTGGTGAATTGCTAGGTTGTTGCTGTTGGTAGTATGCCTGAAGAGCTTGGACTCTGTCGCGAGCCCGAGCATTGCTGCCTGGATAAGGAGGAATCATTGAAGATGTGACTGAGCTGCCGGCTCTAGCACTAGAACTGCAGGAAGGATTTACGACAGAAAGACATGCATCAACTGCTTGATGATCAATAACCACGAACATTTACATAACCATGTTAGTATTTAATCCGATCTAAAGTCCACATATAATTAAGGAATATACCTAAAGTCAGTCAATTGTCATCTAGGAAACATCTAGGAAACGAAAATTATACCATCATCATTTTTTTGTTGCAAAAAAAAAATTACACCATTATCTCATTAAAAAAAGTTTGACAAAAAGAAAAACCACATATCAGGCCCAACTCTTATTTTCACATACCTCATTCTCTTTGAAATCTGCATACATGTACATCGAGAGATACTTCTAGTATTTTCTAATAACGCATTAAATGATAAGCAATTAAAAGAGCACATGTGATACAGCAAGATGAAGGTCAGAAGTAGTCTGAAACCACTTTCAAATTTTATCAAGGGCATACCTGTGACCAACAAGAAAGGGATGCATGAAAGATCCTGATCTTGGTATCTCCGAACTCGACCTAGCAGATCTTTGAGTCACAGATGGGATTGAAGTTTGGTCAACCCCACCAATATGACTGCTGGTTGTAGAGAATGGAGGGGAATGGTGCTCCCAACTGTGGTAATGAAGATCCATGGCAGGAAAAGCATAGGAGCTTGGCAGTTCACTAGGTACAGATGTGCCAGTCCAATGGTGGTTAAAGTTGGAAGCTTCTGAAACACTTCCACTTGAATTAGAGGATGAGGGGTGGATTGGTCCAAAGTAAGCAATATATGGGCAAGGATGAGCAGCAGATGATACAGCTGTATGCTCAGCAAAGATGGCATGCTGTCCAAGTAAATCATGATCTGCATTACAACATCCACTCGCATAAATATTACATTATGCGTTAACCACCACTAAAACTTGAATAAAATATATCACAAGGGAAAATCAAGAAAGTCTTACATGAAGTTGGTGAGAACTCTCCTTCCCTGTTGATAGCCAAAATAAAAGGTTCAACACATAGGAGGAGAAAATATTGCATTGACCAGAAAGACTAAAAGAAAAAACTGCAAGCATACATGTATCATCGAGTTGATATGAAAATTCTATTGAAACTTGGAAATTAATCTGCAAAGTTCCAAACAACTATTCTAAAACTTCAATTCCAATTATTACCTTTAAAAAGTTCATAGATTTAACCTTTGGCAAAACCCGGTGAGCTAGCCTGACCCAGAGTCATAAACAGGCTATGCTCCTCCATATACGATTGCAAAAGTTTTCTCACCTTATCCTACCTTAAGATTGACTATGTATTTGCAAAAGTTTATGTCATTTATTTTACACAATTTGTTCACTAGTAGTAAGCTTAGTTAATCGATAGAATTTAATTAAAACACTAGTTTTCTCTTTTAAGACATATCCTAAAAAAGGTGAGGCTCCTGGTTAGCATATCAGTCATATGGCCGATCCAATCTTCCGAAAGGTGAAGACTGCGCCTGAGCATTCTGTTAACCTATCCAAACTGGGATTAGCCTAGCCCCTCAACCTCTGCTTCCCATCCTTCCAAAACCCTCATAACTGTTAGTTTGAAAGCATATAAGGCAAAGGGTAAAACTATAATTTTCAACAAAGATATTTTGGAAGTGTCAACTAGTAAACAAAACAAAGTGTAACGGTTTAACAAAAGAACAACAAATAAAACTCTTTCTTAATCATAATTATATAACATGCACGAAGAAAAAAAATATATTAAACTGGACACAGTTGCTACAACTATTTCTAAAAACAACAAATCACAAACTCTTGTTATGTTGAAACTTTAAATGCATTTAGGACAAACAGCTATACAGCAAAAAGACAAGAGATACCATGTTTTACACATACGACTGTCAAAAGGAAAAGACTTTATACTATCTGACACAATAACCACGCCTGCCAATTCTTAGTCTAACTTTCAACTAGGTCCCTGGTCCTCAGTTTGCTTCTTTGAGACAGCTAGTTAAAGGTGAATATACAGAAGTGAACATATTGTTTCTTTTCTTTTTACTCTTTTCCTTTTCTTTTCAATGCAGCCCCAGGCCGGGGAGAACTAGTTGATATTTTCAGGTGTATCAGAAAAAATTCTGAAGGAATTTCAGACAGTGGTAGAACCAGATGATGGTGCTCACTGCTCTCTTGTTATTTTCTAGAAATACTGAACTGCACCCATGAAATGCAATAATCAATTTATTAATTGCTCCCCAGGAAACCAAGGACCAATGGCACTGATATTCTGTTAACAATGATTCAACATTTTTGTATTCAAAACCCATCTGATATCAGAAAACTCTATTGTCAAATCATGCAACTTCTCCAACTCTTTAAGTCTGCAAGGTTACTTTGGATTTCTTAAAGAAAATAATAGATGAATAACTTTCCAATCAAACTTACTAATGTAAAAGATAACAAGAGCTTATGTGGATAAGGAGAAAAAGAGATAACTATGTTACCTCATAAAATAATCCGTGTTTGCACATGCCCATTAGATAACTAAGTTCTTCTAAGTGTGAAAAAGAGCTTGTTTTGAATTAGAAGGACCAAATGGTTACTGATTAGATTTAGAATTACAGTAGAACAAGTTAATTTCCTAATTAACCTCTAGAAATGATTTTTTTTTATTTTTAATAAAACCATGAATGCATAGAAATTATCCGCAAACAACTTGGAGTCGAATTAAATTTTAACACGAGATCACTTACTCAAATGATGAAGGAAGTCTTGCTAAGCTACCAAATGGACACCAGTGAACACCAAAGGACTGCAAAAGGCATTTACATACCCAAAAATATAAATATATTAGATGATGAACAAAATTCAGTTAACCTGTAAACAAAACGCGGATAAGTATCTAAACCCACACAATACAAACTAGCCTGCAGACAAGAATTTTAGGTATTTTATGCTGCATTGATACCACAATGCAGTTCAATATTAAAATTTGGTTGGACTACTCTTGTCGATATTACTATCATTTGTTTCAATCTGACCGCAATTTTCTGTCAATGGCTTTGCTTCTTCCAGTCACCTCCTGGTAGCAGCAAAGGTTTCTAAGTGTTTAGAGCATTCGGGAAGAAGAAAATGCATCCCAGCCCCCAGAAAAGATTATAGTTGAACATTATATTACTCACAGACCCCTCAGATGTCATCATTAAAATGCTAGTAAAAGTAAAAGGAAAAGATAGAAAGGGACCTCAATCAATCCAGTTCAAGGATGAGTAATACATATGAGAGGGACAGACATGATATAAATATATACATACTTTATTTGGTACTATTACTTCAATATAATGGATTCTGATTGGTTCTAATAGCAGGGAAAACAAAAGGTAATACTAGCAGACAAAACATTTAGAGAACTTGGTTCTCTTCATTCCTTTTCTCTTCACTAATAGCAAACTTACTGGGTCCCTATTGAACAAATTTGATGATTTGCTTGCCACAGATCATTTGCACTAATCATGTGATTATCTTTATGGTCAAGAAAACATTTTTAGCCTCAGGCACAATGTAGAAATGACCTCCACGTCTAAGCTGAGGGGATAGACTGCTACTGGTAAGGGAGGAAGTTGTGATAACCTACTTGATAAAAGAAGCCACAAAGCTCTGAAGCAATTTAACTAGGTTCACTGGAATGTAGAATTTTATCAGATTTCACCTAATATATAACATTCACATCAGACAAAAGTAGAAGGATGATCCTTGGCTATAAGGGAGCTGCACTCATCCTGATCATGTACCTTAATAAGAATCAATTATCTCGCCCATCTATAGCAGAACTTCCTTTGAATGCTCTATTGACCCTAAATGTTTAGTATACAACCCTTTATGTTTGTCAATATTAGCTCAAACCCTTGGACGTACGTAGGCATGAAACAATGGTTTTAACAACAAGATCTATGCATTTCACAAAGATAATTAGAGCCGCATACAAAAATACACTTAGTCCTACAAGTTAAATCTAAAAAGAGGAACTACAGCTACAGTAATTACCATTTCGGAATAACTTAGATCATACAGATCTTCATCATGGTTCCAGTCATCCATGCTAAAATCTGGAAATGAACGGCAGCCATTAGCATAAAGCCATTGACCTTTCTCAATCTTCCGACAATTAGGGCATTGCATTGCGCCCTTTATATTAAACGCCGAACCAATGCAATCTGAAAGGGTTGTAACAAAATAATCAAGGAACATGAAACCTGATAAACAGCTTAGATGAAAGTCATAACTAGCTAACTTCCATAGGAAAAGTTGGTCTCAAATACAATGTGCAAGTAAAACCATCAATCATCTATCATCAAAAGAAGGAGAATAGGTTTAACAAACTTGCTACTCTACAAACTCAGATGAAAGGTTCAACTACATCACCAACAAGATTTCAAGTCTATGGCCAAACCTAACAAATGAAATTGATATAGGAGATGTTTAAAATAAATAGAATTGTGCATTTGAATAAAAACTGGAAATGTGAAGATAGATTTTGTTAAAAAATGAAATGAAGATGATACATTATACTTCTGATTAAACTTCCACATTCTACATTACAAACGTGCATAAAGATACTTCCTTTTACATGGCCACTCCTAATCTGTAGATCCCAACTGATCAAATTTTCCATCTTTCAGTATAAATGATCGGCTGATCCATTAAATTTAAAAACCTTAACAAATCGAAATGTAGGGAATGAACTACATGATTTCCAACAGAAAGATATGATCATTTAGCTAACAAAAGCAAGCAACTTGATACTGAAGAATAAATGGAAAATATGAACATAATGCATGGATAAGATAAGAAAACACAATGAAATGACAACCCCATAAAACCAAAACTCTAATCATGGTTAGCTGAGGCAATATTCAGTTTCATTTTTCCCTCAACTTTCTTAATCAACCAAAAGAGCACATTAACAGAAAATCCAAAATCCAAAACAATTCACAAGTCAGAACCATAATTGAACCCGGATCTCTGAAATTGCAATCTTGAAAACCAAAATTGCAACCCCAATTACATTCAATTCCGACTCACCTAGATGAAATTCATGCCCACATTGCAGCTTGGCCCAAGATCTATCCCCATTATCGGCGACGACTTCAAGGCAAATCGAGCAGGACACAGAGCCACCGTACGACTTGCCTCCACAACCACCACCACCATCGCCACCGACGCCATCGCTTTCTTCAACAACCACCTCTTCATCGCTGCCCAGACCCATAGAAACCCCCAAATCAAGTCTTCAAAACTCTAATTCCGATGCGCCGGCGTCCAATTCCGCCTCTTTTCCCTCTCAATCTCAAGCGCGCGAAGACGGAAGAACCACCCGGCGAAAAAAACACACACAAAGCCTTCGGTTACAAATTGACGATCACGAAAGGGACCCCGAAACGACGTCGTGGGGATCAGAAGCGGAGACGAAGAAAGACGCGTGAGTCGTCAGAGATGGTGTTCTGGGAAATTTGATGGACAAATCAAACATCCAAATCTCTCTCTCTCCTCTTTCTCATTTCTCTTCTCTTTCTTTTCTTTCTTCTCTCTCTCCCTGTCGCTGGCTCCCTTTCTTCTCTCTCTCTCTCTATCTCTGTGTCTGCGTTTCCGGACCGTCGGATCAGGAGAGGTTGGACTTTCGGCGTAATAACCGCTGTCCTAATAACCCTGATCAACGGCCAGGAATGATTTTTCTTCTGCCGTTTGATTCTGGTTGACGCTGTAGTTGTTTGTCCGAAAGCCCTTTTTTTTTTTGGGGGTTAGATAAGATTTTTTTATGTTTTTTGTCGGGTTAGGAACGTGAGGTAGGATCCGGGTTATCGGGTCGGGCTGGTTTAAATGTTTTTATTTACTTGTGATTCAAGTTAGGAAGATGCTCTCTACCTAAAAAAGGAAGTTAGGCGGGTGTAGTGGAATATTTAACTCCATCTTTTTTTTCTTTTTTTTTACCTAATATAATTCCAGCTCATTCACATTTTTTTGATGATTAGCCTAAAATATGGACTTCCACAAATACGTAATGACTAATGACTAATGAATGTGTGTATTATTGGCAACCAAATTTAATGTGTAGATGGAAAATGGTTAGGATTCATGCACCTAGCTCGATCCTAAATGTAAATTGCACAAGAACAATAATGAACATGCATGTCATAATATCTTATATAAAGTCGAATATCAAAGAGTAATCGTGGTAGGGCTAAATTCAAGAGTTGAGTACCTCATGATGATAGCGTGTCGGATTAGTAGTAATATTTTCTAATGTGTTTTTTTTTTTTTAGCGGAAAAATTTAGGTATATTTTCTAATGTGTTGAGCATTAATCAAGTTGTAAACTTAATTTTTTTTTTTTTGAAAAAGAAAACTCAATGTTGTTTGGACCATATAAATACTCGCAGCCTCTGAGCCCTAAACACTTTCTCTCTTGCTGACACCAATTCTTCATAGACACTAATAACGAAGTAAATTCAGCTCTACAATCATGCTTGTCTATCAACATCTTCTTACAGGTATCTGTAATTTCGAAAATGAAATTCAGGGTCTTGTTGGTCTTTATTTTGTTTTAATGCAGAAGGTTTTAGCTAGATAAATTTTAGTTGAAATTTTTTTTATTTTGCGTTGATCATTGGTTTTTCTAACATTGAAATTTGTGGACAGTTTTATCACTTATTATTTATTTTTGCTGTACGTATTGAATATTGGCTTTATTATATTGGTGGACAAAATCCAATTTGAATGGCCCATGGTGATCACGTGGGCAAGGCACCCCTAGGTTAATTAGGATAGGATATATATATATACATATATGCCGCCAGTATTGGATAGAGAGAGTTAACTAGGTATTGGTGTATTGGGATTTTGGGTAGAGAGTTTATCATCAAACTCTAATTGTATTATCTCCAATTGATTATAGTGGAATTTCTCGCCGGCTCCGAAGTGGACGTAACTCAATCACATTGATTGAGTGAACCACTATAAATTCTTGTGTTCTTGTGTTTTTACTTTCTTTTTCGTTGTTTGGTCGCTCATCTAGTTCCATATCAATATTGTGTTTGTTACGCTTCCGCACAACAAACTGGTATCAGAGCTCTGGTTCTGAATTGGGAGTTGATTCATTGATTGGAAATCATGGTTGACGAGAAAAAGAAAGGGACTGAGTCTTCAGGTTCTTCGCGTTGGTCAACTTCCAGGCCATCAATTGGTAATGCCAAATTTGAAGTTGAAAAGTTTAATGGCACCAACAATTTTGGCATGTGGCAGTGTGAGATGATGGATGTCTTGTGTCAACAAGAATTGGATATAGCTCTGGAAGATAAACCTACAGACATAGATGATGTAGAGTGGGCGAGAATTAACAAGTGGGCTTGTGGTTCTATCAGAATGTGTCTTGCTAAAGATCAGAAATTCTTTGTCATGAAAGAAACTTATGCAAAAGCGTTGTGGAAGAAATTAGAAGACCAATATATGATCAAGAGTGCTGAAAATCGGTTTCACCTGAAGAGGCGGCTTTTTCGATTTAATTATCGACAGGGTGTTTCTGTGTCTAAACACATCAGTGATTTCAATAAGATACTTGCAGATTTGGCTAATTTGGATGTGAAAATTAGTGATGAGGATAAAGCGTTGTGTTTGCTAAATTCTCTTCCTGACGAGTATGAGCATTTGATTACAACTTTGTTGCATGGAAAGAATGATGTGAAATTTGATGATGTGTGTAATTCATTGATAAATAATGAGTGTAGAAAGAAAGAGAAGCAACTTCAGAATGTTTCAGGTGAAGCACTTGTAGTAAGGGGCAGATCTGATGAGAGAAAACCTACTGGAAAAAGAGGTAAATCTCGTTCCAAGTCAAGAAGTAAATTTCCTGCAAAAGATGAGTGTGCTTTTTGTCGCAACAAAGGTCATTGGAAGAAAGATTGTCCTAAGTTGAAGAATAGAGACAAGAAGGATTCTGAAGTGAATGTTGTAAGAGATGATGAAGATGACGACTTTGATTTTGCTTTGAGTTGTTCATCAGCTTTTGAAGATTTTGAAGAAGATGAGATTGAGTTTGCTTTGGCTAGTTCATCTGCAGTTGGTTATTCTGACAAGTGGATTATGGATTCAAGTTGTTCACATCATATGTGCCATAATAGGGAATGGTTCTCTACTTTCAAGGAGTTGAATGGTGGAGTAGTTTTGATGGGAGACAACAGTCCGTGCAGAACAAGAGGGATTGGTACAATTCGTCTCAAGATGCATGATGGAGTAGTCAGAGAATTAACTAATGTCAGGTATGTTCCAAATTTGAAGAAAAATCTTATCTCTTTGGGAACTTTAGAATCAAAAGGGCACACAATTACATTGAAAAGTGGAGTTGCTAAAGTTGTCTCTGGTTCACTTGTGATGATGAGAGGTGAAAGGTTTAGAAATTTGTATTTTCTACAAGGGAGCACAGTGACAGGTGAAACAGCAATATCTGAGACTACATATGGTGATGATGCAGACAATACAAAATTATGGCATATGCGTCTTGGACATGCTGGTGAGAAAGCAATGCAGGGATTAGTGAAGCAAGGTCTATTGAAAGGTGCAAAGACAGGAAAATTAGAATTTTGTGAACATTGTGTCTTGGGAAAACAGACTAGAGTTAAATTTGGCACTGCAGTTCATCAGACTAAAGGTACTCTAGATTATGTTCACACTGATGTATGGGGACCTACCAAAACTGCATCTTTGGGAGGTAAGCATTATTATGTCTCTTTTATTGATGACTTCTCTAGAAGAGTATGGGTGTACACCATGAAGCATAAAGATGAAGTCTTAGATATATTTGTGAAGTGGAAGAAGATGATTGAGACTCAGACCGGTCGGAAAATTAAGAGGCTCAGGTCAGATAATGGTGGTGAATACAAATCTGATCCGTTCTTGAAACTATGCCAAGATGAGGGCATTGTGAGACACTTCACAGTTAGAGAGACACCACAACAGAATGGGGTGGCAGAGCGCATGAATCAGACTTTATTGGAGAAAATTCGGTGTATGTTGTCTAATTCTGGATTAGGCAAAGAATTTTAGGCTGAGGCAGTTGTGTATGCAAGCCATCTCATTAATAGGTTACCTACTGCTGCACTTGAGGGAAAAACTCTCATGGAGGTATGGTCTGGTAAACCTGCTACTGATTATCATTATTTACATATTTTTGGTTGTCCTGCTTATTTTCATGTCAGGGAAAGTAAGCTAGATCCAAAGGCCAAGAAAGCTATATTCTTGGGATTTAATGAGGGTGTTAAGGGATTTAAGCTTTGGTGTCCAGATGTGAAGAAAGTTGTTGTAAGTAGAGATGTGACTTTTGATGAGGCTATTATGGTTGATCAGAACAAGCAGAAAAATTCTGATGAGCAGAGAATGACCGTAGAGAGTTTGCAGCAGGTGGAGTTAAAGAAAAAAATTGTTGAAACTCCAATTGATCCAGTGAGTCCTAATGTTGATTCAGATGATTTAAATATTGAGGACATGAGTATTGAAGTAGAGGCTCCAACTCAAGAGCCTACACAGCAAGATGGACCAATTGCAACTACAAAGGGAAAAAGGAATGCTCAAAAGCCAGCTTGGCTTAATGATATGGTGACTTATGCACTTCCAGTTACTGAAGAAGAAATTCCTACTACTTATGAAGAAGCTGTCATACATGCAGATTGTGTAGAATGGGAAAAAGCTATGGGTGAGGAGATGAAGTCTCTTCACAAGAATAAAACATGGGAGTTGGTTCAGTTACCGCATGAGAAGAGAGCAATTGGTTGCAAGTGGGTGTTTGCTAAAAAGGAAGGATCACGGTATAAGGCTAGATTGGTAGCTAAAGGTTATGCACAAAAAGAAGGAATTGACTACAATGAGGTATTTTCTCCTGTTGTTAAGCATTCTTCTATTCGTATTTTATTGGCATTGGTTGCACAGTTTGATCTTGAGTTAGCACAGCTTGATGTAAAAACTGCTTTCTTACATGGTGAATTAAAAGAAGAGATATATATGACTCAGCCAGAAGGATTTAAAATTGCTGGTAAAGAAAATTGGGTATGCAAACTGCATAAATCATTGTATGGTTTGAAACAATCTCCAAGGCAGTGGTACAAGCGGTTTGATAAATTTATGTTCGGTCAGAAGTACACTCGGAGTCTTTATGATCCATGTGTTTATTTTCGCAAGCTACAGGATGGTACCTTCATTTATTTGCTCTTATATGTTGATGATATGTTAATTGCATCTAAGAGCAAGGTGGAGATAAATAAATTAAAATCACAATTGAGTGGTGAATTTGAGATGAAGGACTTGGGAGAAGCTAAAAAGATTTTGGGCATGGAAATTGAAAGAGATAAATCAAGAGGCAAAGTCTGTTTGTCGCAGAAGCAATATTTGAAGAAGGTACTGCATCGGTTTGGCATGAATGATAAATCTAAACCTGTAAGTACACCTCTTGCCTCTCACTTTAAGCTTAAATCTACTATGTCTCCTAGCACAGATGATGATATGAAATATATGGCTAAAGTTCCTTATGCTAGTGCTGTTGGTAGCTTGATGTATTGTATGGTGTGTACTAGACCGGATATTTCACATGCCTTAAGTGTGGTGAGAAGATATATGCATAACCCAGGTAAAGGTCATTGGCAAGCAGTGAAGTGGATTCTACGGTATATTCTTGGTACTGTGGATGTTGGATTAGTTTTTCAGCAAGATAAGACGAGTCAATGTGTTGTTGGATATGTGGACTCTGATTTCGCAGGTGATTTGGATAAGTGCCGATCTACTACAGCTTATGTGTTTACTCTTGCTAGTGGACCGGTGAGTTGGAAGTCGAATTTGCAATCTACAATTGCTTTGTCGACTACAGAAGCTGAATATATGGCAGTAACAGAGGGTGCAAAAGAAGCAGTTTGGCTTCGTGGTTTACTTGAGGACTTGGGAATTATTCAAGAATATGTGGATATTTTTTGTGACAGTCAAAGTGCTATTCATTTAGCAGAGAACCAAGTTACTCATGCTCGTACTAAACATATCAATGTCAAATTTCACAAGATTCGTCAGATGGTGGAGGACGGTGATGTTCAACTCCTCAAAATTGGAACTGCAGATAATCCTGCTGATATGTTGACAAAGTCAGTTCCATTGAGCAAGTTCAAGCATTGCTTGAACTTGATTGGTATTTGTAGAATTTGAAATTCCCTACGGGGATGTCGGAGCGGTGATTGGTTTTGAAGTTCTACTTTGGAGAATTTACATCAAGTAAAGCCAAGGTGGAGATTATTGAATATTGGCTTTATTATATTGGTGGACAAAATCCAATTTGAATGGCCCATGGTGATCACGTGGGCAAGGCACCCCTAGGTTAATTAGGATAGGTTAATTAGGATAGGATATATATATACATATATGCCGCCAGTATTGGATAGAGAGAGTTAACTAGGTATTGGTGTATTGGGATTTTGGGTAGAGAGTTTATCATCAAACTCTAATTGTATTATCTCCAATTGATTATAGTGGAATTTCTCGCCGGCTCCGAAGTGGACGTAACTCAATCACATTGATTGAGTGAACCACTATAAATTCTTGTGTTCTTGTGTTTTTACTTTCTTTTTCGTTGTTTGGTCGCTCATCTAGTTCCATATCAATATTGTGTTTGTTACGCTTCCGCACAACAGTACGAGTGTAAGTAATTCAATGTATGATTGTATATTTAGCACAATCGATGTTGGTTTTTAACACATGCATTATGGTTTGATTCAGCTGATGAGCTTCTTTCAGACTCATACCCGTACAAGGAAATTGAGAATGTGATACTTTGGGAGGTGGAAGGAAAGGTTGGGACTCTTATATATATGGTTTACTCTAGTGTTTATGTTTCTTCCTAATAAACAGAAAAGATTTTAAGTAATATCAACAACATCAAGCCACTTTTTTGTATTAGTGGGTGGTTCAAGGAGCAATTGAAGTAGATATTACCCATCGGCCGAAGGCGGGGGTGATGAAGATGAAGGTGTTGATGACCAGGCCGTCAAGGTTGTTGATATTGTCTATACATTGAGGCTCAGGTGAGCTGAAAAACCAACCTAAAGTATAAATGATTGAAATTGGCACTCCCTTTTATAAACCACACACTTTGAATGAAAATATGTATGAAATGGGTCGGTTTATAAAAAGAGAAAATGTCAATTTTATCCCTATATTGTATTAGAGCATCTCTAACAGAATACTTATTAAAAAAAAAATTAACTAATTTTAGACTAAGTTTGATCTCCAGCAGACTAGCTAAACAAAAGCTAAATTTAACTTTAGCTAAAAAACCTAGATATATTTAGCTAGAGAGGAGAAAGAATTTAATTAAAACTTAAATTTAACTTGGGATTTAAATATTCTGTTAGAGCATAACTCAATAAGTAACTAGTTATATTCCAGTTTTAACTACTTTTAGTTATGCAAATAGTTATCACTGTTGGAGATGCTCTTACGTAGCATCTTTTGAATGATTCTTTGATGGCGTGTGCAAAAGAAACGAATATTTTTTTGTTTTTTCCTAGTATTACGCAATGATAGTAAAAAGTATTCTTTCCGTCCTTCAATATTTTTCAGTTCTGACTACTTGAAAGTATAGAGAGAACCTTTCATGTCATTCAAACGAAGTGCTCTCAATAAAAGTGATTGGACGCGACTGTGATGATAAGCAATAGTATCTAATACAACTAGTGGTTCAATTGCAGGAGCAACCTGCCATGGACAAAAAGCAGCTTGTGGGGTTCATAAAGAGGTAGATAAAATTGTTGACACACAAATTGGATGGTGAGCAGCAAGAGCTTTTCAAGAAGCATATTGAAGGAGCTACCAAGTACCTGTTCTGGATGCTTGGAGGGTCTCTGATTGTAAGTGACAATCAACTGCAAAACATGTACAGTCGAATTGAATCTCAACTGGTTTGTATATCTTTTTTTGCTTTTCTAAGAATTATTTGTCGAGATTTTGATATATGTGGCAGTTTTGTTGGGGAGAGCATGCATGATGATGAGAGCTTCGCATACTACAAGGAAGGTGCTACTGAGCCGACCTTCATCTATCTTGCCCATGGCTTGAAGGAAGTCAAGTGTTGATGGAGTTGGGACTATGTAGTGCAGTTTTTTTTATTTGGTTAATTTTATTAAGGGTTTTTATCAGAGGTGGGGTCTGAACTATGTCTGACCGGACTGAATGGTACCTGGACTTTTAAAATGATCAAATAGGTACCTGAACTTCCAAAACCACATCATTAAGGTACTTCCGTCTATATTCCGTTAATCCTCCGTTAATTGCAGGGATAAATCAGACATTTCACCCAAATTGACCACTAAAATGACTGTTATAACCTCATCTGACATTTTGTCCATTTCCCTCCTTTCTATCTTAATTTCCCTCCAAAAAAATTGACTCTTCCCCCAACACTATTCATGTAAAACTTTTCATCAAATTTTACCTCCAATTATTGTCTTTCGATAAATAATAATCAACATCTCAACATCAAGTTTTCTTGAATAATTTTTATTGTTCTTCAAAAATTGGCCTAACATAATGAAATACCAAATTATTCAAGTTTTACCTCCAATTATTGTCTTTCGATAATAAAATTAGCCTAATAATGAATATTCAAGAAAACTTGATGTTGAGATGTTGATTATTATTTATCGAAAGACAATAATTGGAGGTAAAATTTGATGAAAAGTTTTACATGAATAGTGTTGGGGGAAGAGTCAATTTTTTTGGAGGGAAATTAAGATAGAAAGGAGGGAAATGGACAAAATGTCAGATGAGGTTATAACAGTCATTTTAGTGGTCAATTTGGGTGAAATGTCTGATTTATCCCTGCAATTAACGGAGGATTAACGGAATATAGACGGAAGTACCTTAATGATGTGGTTTTGGAAGTTCAGGTACCTATTTGATCATTTTAAAAGTCCAGGTACCATTCAGTCCGGTCAGACATAGTTCAGACCCCACCTATGATAGAAACCCTTTTATTAACTATATCCGGAAGTTATTATCATACATTTTTAATTATATTTGGAGACTATCATAACCATACAATGTTTATATTCAAATGTATGTATGCGATGTAACCGAAGACCATCAGAAAGCAAAACACATCCATTTGGATAGAAACCCTAGCGACTATTCTGTCACTCTAGTCGCCGTCACTGTGCTAGCGCTTGTCCGGCTACACCCCAGCAATGGCAACGGCCTCTGGCCTAGCCAACGCACGTTGGGTGCGGCCGGACGGATAATTGAGGCTGTGTTTCAGGCTTGGAGGAGGAGATTCGGGGATGTCCTTCTCTCTCTCTCTCTCTCTCGGTGAAAAGAGTAGTTGAGCCGTGGCTGCGGATTGGGATAAGAGTGGACTCGGGGCTCTGCCGGGGAGTAGCAGCGTCTGGTGATGGTCGGAATTCGGCGGGCTATTTCGATGGAATGGATCGGATGTTGCTCGACTGGTTGTGGGCGATGATAGGACTGCCAATTGGTTATGGCGCAGAGTTCAGGGTGCGGCCTGGTGTGGGATAGGGATGGTGTTCGGTGGCGTTTTCTCGGCAGAGGGTCAGGCGGCAACAACACCCTTTTTGTCCGACATCAGTGATGGAGACGGGGTGGAGGCGCGACGAGGCTGGTCTAGGCCGGGAAGGGTTGGGGACGGCCGCCTTCTGGGTTTGATTTTCTGGGGTTTGGCACTGGTTGTGGGCCCATTATGAGCTGAAGTTTGGGTTGGGATTTTTTGGGCCCTGCTTTTTATCTAGTTTTTCTTTAGTTTTGTTTGTTCAATAATTCTCTATTGTCAGGGACAGTCTAGACACTTTTGTGCATCTAGTTTCTAGCATTTGATCTTGGTCTTGTCAACTCAATTCTCAGTGTCTCTAGTTGTACACCAATTGAGGTCTCTAGCGTTTAGCTTCACTAGGTGATAGTTAGGTTAGGAGGGCCAGATATTTCTATCGCCTCTGGCGCAGTACCAAAGGGGGGTCCCGCTTTATCCAGGTATTTGATTGTACACTGAGTAACTTTATTTTCTATGTACCACTGTGGGTACCACCACTATCTTCTTGTCTGTCTAAATGGCAACAGAAGGTATGTAATGACCTATTATGGCTTTTATGGAATATATTATTTTGCCCTCGGACACTTCAAAAAAAAAAAAAAAATGTATGCGATGTACATCATGAAAGTCTTAAAGCATTAAAGTTTCAAGACAGTGCTTTGATCTAAAATTATGTAGGCGTGTAGGTTTTCTTTTTCTGCATTGCTTTTCAAATGGATTATTATGCTTAAAGTACAACCTGTAATGATCTAACAATTCAAAAACTCTCGCATGAAGATAGAGCTCACTAGCAAATAGTAGATTTTACAATTTGCAAAGGTATATATATATATATATATATATATATATATGTGTGCGCGCGCGCACGCGCATATACTTTTTCTTTTAGGAAAACAGAATCAAATTTTATTAATAACCGCACCCTTGTTAAAAACAAACAAATGTAAGTGACAATCAATTCTTAAACTCAATTGGTTTGTAAATCATTTTTTACTTTTCTAAGTTCTAGGAATAACTTATATGAGGGTTTATATTAGTTTAGATTTGAATATTACTGTCATTAGTTGATCGATGATTACAAGGATTTGGGGTGATGAGAGAGTTTATATACAAGGGCCGATGTCCATATAAGACCATAACTAGTAAACTTGTGCAAGGGTCACCATGAGTAACCTTTATAGCCATATACTATGAGTTAACCACTATAGCCAAATATGCTCAATACAAAGAAATCGATTAACTACTGTGATAAAAAAAAAAAAAAAATCAAGAACAACACCATAAATATTTAGAAACCCCATTTATAGCGTTTGCATTCTTGACCGGTAATCACGCATAACCAAACGGTGCTATAGAAAATTAGAGTCCCTGATCGATCCAGCACATGGGATCCTTGCATTCTCTCTTTAGAGATTTATGAGATTTCTTGTTGGTTTGAAGTGCAAGGCAAAGAGCCAGAAACAATAAGAAATTATGAAGCAAAAGGACAGAAAATCAGAAAACCCCACTAAACTGTAAAGATAGGTAAAGGCCTCAACTTCCTTCATTATACCAAACTTTGAGAATTGTTATTTTAATTTCGTTTAATTTTTTAGACAGTGAAGAATTCTTGTTTCACTTAAATCGACTTCATCATAAGATAATAAGATCTTATGAGCCAGCGTTCATTTCCAAATATATATATCATTGAAGTGCATAGAAAAGAGGTGGAAAAAGATGAGGTTGAGAATGGCAGAGCTTTCCAAATTGCCACAAGAGATGAAGGTGTGAATCCTGTCAAGGCTGCCTCCAAAATCTCTTATGCGATTCAAATGCGTCCATAGATCCTGGCATGCTTTGATCAGTAGCTCCAATTTCGCAGCCAAACACGTCTCCGTTTCGGAGCACAACAAATTCTGCTCCACCACTACCATTCTTTTCAAACGTTATGTTCTTGACCTCAACACTGACAAGAGGGAAATTGTATTGTCATTGTTTGATCTTTGCCATGATAATAATTGTGTTGATGATGACGATCACCTTAATCCTTTAATGGAGGACCTCCATGTTCCGCAGTCTATGGGTCTAAAAAGGAGGGACATATGGACCGGGATCGAGTATATAGAAATTGCATGTCACTGCAATGGAATAATTTGCTTAACCGATTACAGGAAAAGAGTTGTTTTATGCAATCCAGCAATTAAGGAATTCAACCGTCTTCCCGTGTCAAGTCTTGCTCTCTCTTCTGCTGATATTAGACCCAGTGGGTCATCTACAGCTGCTGTAGGATTTGGCTGTGATCTCAAATCTGAAGAATACAAAGTTGTTAGAATTTTACATTCTGCACGAGAGTTTAAAGATAATGATATGGTCATACATCCTCCCAAAGCAGAAGTATTCACTCGTTACAAGGTCTTGGAAAGAAATCAAGACTGATAATCTTGACAATGAAAGTACAAATAATATTTGGCCATATTCAACTGTCAGCATATATATACTGTAAAGGAAATCTTTATTGGCGTGGACATGAAGAACAGAAGGAATATTTTGATGTTAGCTACTCCTATACAGACGAGGACAATAATTCAGGAGATGAAACTTTTATATTCGAGGACAAAGAGCGGATCATTGCATTTGACATTGGCAGTGAGACATTTCATGTTATATCTTTTCCAAATGGTTATTATTACTATCATAAGGTTTTTGGCTTGTGGAATGACTCCATCGCAGTGAGTACTAGTTGGTGTTCGGAAAATCCATGCATAGACATATGGGTGCTGGATAACATTGGTGGGGTTAAGCGGTCGTGGATAAACTGCTTATCCATTGATCCAGTTGTGAACATTGAATTTCCATTGGCATTTGTTGGGAGGAGTGGGCAATCTCTTTTGGTTGCCGTGGATCGTTGTGTAGTAATTTTGTGTGACTATTCTACCTCAAAATTGAAGTATCTTCCTGTTAATGGAGTGTCTCTCTGGAACTCTCAAGCTCTTTTTTACGTGAATAGTGTAGTTTAAGGGATACACTGATTGTAGCGATAGAATTCCTAACCTTGTTCTGGAAGCTTGATCAATATAAGATATACATAAATTTATAAGGTAATGAAATACGGTTGAAAGCATAATTTACCAGGGTATGTCTTATCATGCATTGTGCTCCGTTTCTTATCTCTCCTTACATGACATTATACAAGAAATGCACTCTAGCAAGGGGACAATCCCAGAAAAGAAGGTCATGCGATTCTCATTGGGGTGATCCTAATATCTTTTGCTGACGATGTTATGAAGGAAAAGGGTTGTGTGTATTTTCATGCTCTTTCCATAACTATTTGATCTGGTGACATATGTCTCTCTTTGTGAGTGGAGAGGTTTTGAATTAAACTCGAGAACACCAAGTCATTATTCACTAATAAATAATTAAAAAACGTTCTTAAAGCTCTTCACCTAAACTGTATTAATTTTAGAAGACTTCAAGGATTGTTTATTATTATTTTTTTTTTTACACTAAAAACTTCGTATCATTCAATCGAGTCAGAACGACACTTGCAAATATTTCACCTGCCTATAATTTGTCAAGCAAGTAGTAAAGTAAGTACTACTCATTGTACATTGAAGGTCACTTATTGCCTACAATACTATGCCAAGTATTCTAACACAAAATCAAATTTTATGTGAGATTTCATTCGTCAATGCACTCAATTGTGGTGCTCCAAAGATCTCCTCAATTCAGTGTACAGACACGCCACTCTTATTGAAGAAATTGTGTAGCAATCAAACTCAATATATCACTAACTATGTCTCATGTCACTGACTATGTCACTAAAAACCAACCACGTACCAAACAATGAACTAAACTCCAAAACAGAGAAAGTCATCGCAACTCCAAAAATTCATCCTCCTGAGGAATTTTCAGCGAACAGAGAGAGAAAGAAAAGGAAAGTTTCAACCTCCCAAAATGAAGAATCAGGAAAAATAACTGGATTTGTAAATTCTGGGATTTCTGGCTATAAGTGAATTCAGATACTGCGAAACCCTCCAGCCTTGCTTAGCTAACAGAACCAAGTTGAAAGCATGTAGATCTCGAAAACCTAGTCCCTCTTCCTCCCTAGCTCGACCCAGAGCTTGCCAAGACATCCAATGAATTCTTCGCTTATCTTGATGCCCACCAAAATTTAGCACACAGCTGCTGAATGTCTTCACAAAATTTTTGTGTCAATAGGAAACAACTCATTGCATATGCCAGTTCTACAGGTATTCGATCGGAATGGTGGGTTTCAGTTTGTGATCCATTGTGGATCCTAGGCTAGCTAGGGCATCCTCACTTCGAGGCCATTGTTGTATCTGGGACTCCCTAAAATGCCATGATAGGTCTTTCACTTTAGCCAAGTATCATGCCATCATAGGGTTATTTGCTGCATAATGATCCAAAATTTGGTTAATTAGTAATCAAAAGGAATCACATGTTACAAATAACCTTTCCACTTTGAGCTTCATTGACACCTTCAGGCTTGCCACCAGAGCCTCGTACTCTACCTCATTATTGCTCGCTGGGAACCCTATGGTTATTGCCTGCTCAAGTATAGTTTAAATTTCATCCGGAGTCTCCTAAATAATTTCTGCTCCTTCCCATTACTGTTAGATGCCCCATCAACCTGCAGCTTCCAATAAGTTATGTCCTTATGTACAACTGGAGGCATTGTCACGTGCCTCTGAAGCCCTTTCAGCAGTGTGAATTCAGCCACAAAATCAGCCAAAACCTATGCCTTGCTCCTTATCTTCGGTCGGTAAAAAATATCATATTGGCCTAAATCTATCGCCCATTTAGTGACTTTGGACGAGCCTCTGGCCCATGCAGTATGGAACGCAATGGCTGCTCCATCATCACTACTATCCAGAACGCCTGAAAATAAGGGTGAAGCTTCCTCCCCATCATCACCAGTGCCAAGATCAGTGTAAGAAATTAGGAATTTCCGAGCGTAGTTGCTTCCAAGAAATGCGATTTCAAGAGGGGTTGGATTAGATCGAAACAATGATGTTTGTGGTCGATCGTATTCTTCTCAACAAACTCTAAGTTTGGAGGAATCTACAAGCTCTAAGCTTGGAGTGAGCACGAACCCCCACAGTTCGGATTTTGGTCTCCCCTATGAAGAAGAAGGGGGGGTAGAAGAAGGGATGTTGCAAGTCCCCGAGAAAAAGAAGAGAAATTGAAATAAAAACTCAAAAACGGGAACTTTTAGCAAACCATACCTCTTAGGATTGCGGATCGCATTCGATCCTCATTGTAGGATTACAAACAAGCTTCAGTACTAGCCGAATCAAACTTGTTGAAATTCGGAGCAGATTCGCTTCTAAACAGCTCCCACTCCGATTGGAGTACAGGTCACAAAACTTCTCCAATAGGGCTAAAATTTGGAAGTCAAATAGAAGAGACAGAGGCGAACAACTTTGATGAAGGAAGAATTTTGATCTGAAGTTCCGAAATAGAAGTTTCGGGGCTTGCAAACTGACTGATATGCACAGGAACGAGTATGCTGAACAGCTCCCACCTTGAATACTGTACAGGTCTCAAAAATAGGGCTGAAATTTGGAGGTCAGATAGAAGAGACAGAGATGAACAACTTTGATGAAGAAAGTATTTTGATCAGAAGTCCCGAACAAGACGTTTGGGGGTGTCCAAGCAGGCTGATTTGCACAAGAACGAGCGAGCTGCTATGCTGCAGGGGCAGCAGGAGTGCCGCAATGCTGCATAGGCAGTAGGTGGCACATGGGTGCACAAGGGCTGCAGGGGCAGCTTACAGATAACGTGTTGTAGAGAAACTGAATTTGCGTGGAATTTGCTGTGTATTCTCATTGATAATAGGGGCCTCTTTATATAGAGGATTACAATGCATAGAGTTAGAATCATACAAGGAAAGATAATCTCTAGATTCTTCTAATTAAACCCTATTACCACTAGGTCAAGTAACCTAGAGTTTGGGACAAATACAAATAGAGATATCCTTAAACAATAACACATTTCTTAAAAGTTATATTAAACTACTCAACAATGAGTGACAACAAATTCTCTTGTGACCCAAATTGTGTAATTTGACTTGGTCTTATTCTGGCTTTTTGCCTTCTTTGTCGTTCAAGGAGAGTGAGACTTTCTCGACCAAAAAGAAGATTAATCACATAAATAGTGAATGCAGGAATCCGATACCTACTGTGGGAATGGATCGCTCTATAGCTGACTGACCAAAAAAGAGGTGCAGACACAAAATTTTTAAAACTCAGTAAGCAGCAACTCTATTTGCTTCACAAGGAACCCGTTGGCAGGTAAGTGTAGAACTGAGATTTTGTTCCAAGTATTATTTCTCATAAATGAAATGATTATGTTCAAATAGAAAATAAGTGGAAGAAAAAAAAAAGGGAGGTGAATATACGGCAGAGATGTCCAAATTGCCAGAAGAGATGCTGGTGCAAATCCTGTCGAGGCTGCCACCCAGATCTCTTATGCGATTCAAATGCATCCATATGTCATGGTATTCTTTGATCAATAATCCCATCTTTGTGGACAAACACCTATTCGTTTCGAAGCACAACAAACTCTCTTCCTTCACCACCATCCTTTTCAAGCGCTATGTCCTTAGAAACGAGAACACTGACCAAAAGAAAACGGTATTGTCATTATTCAATCTTTTGCATAATAATGATGATGGTGAGGGCCACCATCTTGATTCTGTTATGGAGGAACTCCATGTCCCACCTTCAATGCGTCTAAAGAGGATGAACGAGCATTGTGGACTCGAGTTTTTGGAACTTTCAGGTCATTGTGATGGGATCATTTGTTTAACTGATTTTAGAGAGAACATTGTTTTATGCAATCCAGCCATCAAGGAATTCAAACTTCTTCCGTTGTCGAGTTTTCATCTCTCTTACCCGGATGGTGTCTACGCATCTGCTGTGGGATTTGGATATGATCTCAAATCAAAATGTTATAAAGCTGTTAGAGTTTGTGAATATGGGCAAGATTACAATGATACAGGTCTTGTTACTCTACCTCCAAAAGCAGAAGTATACAACCTCGTTACAAATTCTTGGAAAGAAATCAAGGCTGATAATTTGGTGAAGAACTCTACAGTGATTTGGCCTCATAGTTGGCCTGAAGCAGCAGTCCCAACATACTGCAAGGGAATAATTTATTGGTCTGGAAAAAGGAGGGTATATCGTGACTATCCAGGTGTTGACGACGACGAACATCAGTTGGATCTCAGTAATCGGATCATTTCATTTCATATAGGTGATGAGACATTTCTTGATATACCATGTCCAGATGTTGGTTAGCTAACCCGTAGGGCTTTTGGATTGTGGAATGAATCCTTAGCTCTTTCTAGTTTGGGGGAGAGTGAGAAGGACTCCATAGATATATGAGTGCTGGACGACATTGAAGAAACTTGGACAAAATACGTTACTCTTCGCCCAGTTGTGAATATTTTATATCCGTTGACATTAGCAAGGAAGAGAGAGCAATTTCTTCTTGTTGCCATTGATGAATGCGTAGTGATCTTCTACAACTGTTGTACCGGAAAGTTTAAGTATCTCCCTATTAGTGGCGTGTTCCTAAACCACTATCAAGCTGTTTCTTATGTGAGTAGTACTGTATCAATAGAGGGAGGCAATAAGGTTGAAGAGGAGATAAGTGAAGGAATATAATTTCCAATTTTCTGTCTAGTCTTCGTAAGATGTTAAATAGCAATATAGTTTACCAGGTTATGCATTACCACTCTGCAGCTGCTTATCACAATGCCGGGCAACATGGACTTTACAAAACGAAGGGATCAAACTTTAAGAGAAAAAGTTGTCTTTTGTTGATTTGGGTAATATCGAAGGTAGATAATGACTGTGTTGTTCCACCCCTCCAAACAAGAAGAGAACGACTGATTGAGAAAGCCGGGTATTCAATCGGGCATAACATGTTTGTAATCCTCTGTTCGTTGAATAAAAAAATATATAAAAATCCTTTCATCGTCGAGAAAAAAAATCCAGGCATATACAGTACATGTTCAAACTGTGGAATTCTAGCAAACCAACTTTTTTTTTGTTTTTTTTTTTGAGAAATAGCAAGACAAAATTCCATTAGCCTTTTCTATTTAAACGCGGAACCAATGCAATCTCACAGGGTTGTAACAAAATAATCAAGCAACATGAAACCTGATAAACAGCTTAGATGAAAGTCATAACTAACTTCGATAGGAAAAGTTTGTCTCAAATACAATGTGCAAGTAAAACATTAGTCATCAACAGATTTAACAAACTTGCTACTCTACAAATCCAGAAGAAAGGTTCAACTACATCATCAAAAGGATTTCAAGCCTATTGCCAAGCTACCAAATGAAATTGACGTTGGAGAAGTTTAAGCATTTTCAGTTTTGGTAAGGCGCACGATAAGCATTATTTGTTTTGGTCTGAACACTCCTGAATCTTGATTATTAGGACAGAACATCTGGCACTCATTCGCAATGAAATGATTTAGTCAACCTTTCTCATATATCATTAAAGTATTTTAGCATTGGATTATAGTCTCAGGAAGAAAAAAGCCAAAAAAAAAAAAAAAAAAAAAGCCTAATATGTTGAATCAACTTTCATGTGTCGCTAAATGCAAGTGCAAAGGTTCATTTCATTTCATCGCTCACTAAAAAACAAACAGAATACCACGAAATAAAGGTAAATACATGTTCAATATAGGGAGGGTCTGCTAGTAACATGAACTCAGACATGCTTTTTGCGCAAAGGCTGAATAACCTTTCATACTCCGCAATAGTAATCTGAACTGCCAAGATTGAGTCTATGCATAATAGTTGAGGCTAGCCTTCTTCTTTGCTTGAACTTGTATAATACCTTCATTGAAATCTTCGTGGTTTACCTGGATTGAACAAAAATGACCCATAAGATAAAGCATTTAGAGCATGTAATTCATAAAAAAATAACTGTATCCATCTTATGAATTCAAACGCACATAATGAATACACAGTTCCCCTAAAGATCAAAGTAATAGGTATTTAATGAGATGGAGTACCTCAGTTGCATCACGGCGAAGGGCCAGCATGCCTGCCTCCACACAAACTGCTTTTAGTTGTGCACCATTGAAATCATCAGTAGAACGAGCTAATTCTTCAAAATTGACGTCCGGGTGAACATTCATCTTCCTAGAGTGAATCTACAAAATTAATGCAACAAATTAAGTTAGAGCCAGCTAAGAGCAAAATTCTCCCAAAACATAACCAATTGCGAAAGACAAACCTGCAGAATCCGAGCTCTAGCTTCTTCAGTGGGATGTGGAAACTCAATTTTACGATCCAATCGACCAGAACGCATAAGAGCAGGATCAAGGATGTCAGCACGATTTGTTGCTGCTATCACCTGTAATTTTCAGACAATTAGTCTAACTCAACCGAAAAGTGCCTGAGAATCTTCATCATGATCTATATTCAAAGTCTAAAAGTTGAATAATTGCCAGATGCAGAACATATTGTTCTAATCTTTGTATAAAGTTATATTATATTGTATGACTAGTAATATAAACGCTAAATTTTTTATATGTAAACCTCCTATTCCTCTATACTAAATAATTTCAACTTTTGAAGTTTTGAACCTATTTCTTAAATGACTACACTTTACAAAGGAAATTAAACTTTTGATGATAAAATCATATAAGTCACCAAAATTGGAAGTCAGTAATACTTTATAATCTGTGTGCAACCATGTGTCACAACAAAATAAAAGCAAGAAAAAGACCAAAATCTACAAACTGTTCTCAAATAGTCATAGCTACAAGAGAAATGGATATATGAAAACAAACAAACCTTGATCCGGTCATCGCTACTAAAGCCATCAAGTTGATTAAGCAATTCAAGCATTGTACGCTGCACCTCCCTATCACCACTCACTTCGCTGTAACCAAGAATGAGAGAACAAATTCAATCAGGAAAGCTTGACTTTAAAATTTTGACTCCATTAATACAGATATAAGTGTGGGAAAATATACCCACATCCTAAGCACATAGTTGTTAACTTATATGAAACAAAAGTTAAAATCAATATTAAATTAAAACAAATGGTGAGAAAATATAGTATACCTATCAAACCGCTTTGTGCCAATTGCATCAATTTCATCTATGAAAATGATGCAAGGAGATTTCTCTTTTGCAAGTTGAAAGGCATCGCGAACAAGTTTTGCTCCATCCCCAATGAACATCTACATACATTGCAAGTATGATTACCTCATTATGAGTTAGAAAAGCTAGAGTTAAACATTCTACATAACTATAAAAAAAATTTGGTGATACAATGATCATTTACACTCCCAAAGGATTAAAGTCTAACATCAATCATGTATTACAAAGATAAAGCAAAGGAAATCTGTAGAACAAACATTTAAATCTAAGAAACTTCACAAACAAATAATTCAATTCTGCACAATGCAAGGACATTATAACTTTAAGAAACAGACGATCCTTGTGTAAACAGAGCAAAAAGATCGAAATAAAAGGAGCAAATGCAAATCCAAAACGAAGAAAATGAAACAATGACAGAGGCATTAAAGCATCATCAAAATCGTTACAAATGCACCTAAAATTGCTCAATACACAATCTTGCATTCAATGAAACAAAAGTTATAATGACAATAACAATAAGAAATTATGCTATACCTGAACCAGTTGTGGGCCTGCAAGTTTCAGAAAAGTGGCATTCGTTTGTGCAGCACAAGCCCGGGCCATTAAAGTTTTACCAGTTCCAGGAGGTCCATACAAAAGCACTCCCTTTGGTGGGCGAACCCCTAATTTCTGAAAACGCTCCTTGTGGGTCATGGGTAAAACTATTGCCTCAACCAGTTCTTGAATCTGTTGTAGCCACACAAAAAAAAGGTATTAGGGTACGGAATCCAAATGTTTGGTGGGATACAAACAGTGAGCAAGTCAGCAGCCCATGCCTAAAGTCAGAAACTTGCCTGTTTCTCTAGCCCTCCAATATCATTGTAATCTTCAGTTGGTTTCTCATCAACCTCCATAGCCTTCACTCGGGAATCATACTCGGATGGCAGAGTATCCAAGATCAGGTAACTATCTTTGTTCACACCAACAAGATCTCCAGGCTTTAATTTATCAGGGTCAACAAGCCCAACAACAGGCAGAAAGATTGTCTGCAATCAATAAAAACCAATACAGTTTCCTAATTAAACAAGTGAGTCTAATATGATACAAAAGAGAATTAGGTCCAAAATCAACTCTCTCAAATTTGAAGAAAATCATGGGACCGCTACATGCTGAGCTTACCCCCGAATTCAACAAACTCAAAGGAAGTTCATGTAGACAGATTAAAAACTAGTTTTCCAAATGATGATGAACGACTGTTTCAAAATGAATCAAATTGCAGGAAGGATAAAGTGAGAGCCACTATACAACTAACTGCACTCTTTGCTTTTACTAGTAATGTACAAAAATATGAACAAAACATTAATCAGCAGGCTTTACCTGACGAGTAGATGTTTTCAAAACAACACACTTGCCCTTTCTTTGTGAGTCAAGATCAATGTTTGCCCCATCTTCCTCAGCTTCATCTTCTGGATTCATTTCTAATATCTGAAAATGTTACAAGTCAGAACAAATTACTGTTAGAAGAACAACAAACTCAAAATCTTAAAAAACAGGCTCAGAGCTCAAAGGTCTGCAACTAGTCTATATATACAACAAAAGAGTCATTAGTGAAATTACATATTCATATACTTATAAGTCATCTAACAAGGTCTCAGAGTATGGTGACCCAAACAAGTTATACAATTGTTTAATATACTTCTATCAACGGCTTAAAATTAAATTGGTACAAGTCTGTCATAAGTTAAACCTTAAGTTAATGCATATCTGGCACATAAATTAAGCTAACAAGGCAAATTGGACACTTTTCCATTTGCATCCCCAACCACAATAACTATGCTTAAAGCAAGAAATACAGAAACTAGAAAAACCTAAACCCCACAGAGAAAAAGGAGCATACCTCAACAATGTTGCCGACCAAGTAGGGCAACTGCTTATTGAGCTTAATCTTTTCCTGATTCTCCTTTATCTTCTCCTTGTATGAATCCAGCTCCAAGTTTGTTCTTTGCAATTCTTCCTTCAATCCCACACCAAAAAGTCAGACAAATACACTAAAAAATTACTTGAGAAAAAATAACTACATGCTTATCCTTTTACAACCCAATAAATCCCAAAACAAAATTTCACAAAAACCCACAAATTCCATGGCATAACAAAATCAAATTCGAAGGCTTTTCACCCTAATTCTCCGAATTAAGTCAATAATTACAGGAAACCCTAACTCCCACTCATAAGAGCTGTAACCCTACACTAGCACAGAGAGAGAAAGTTAGAGAGAGAGAGAAGGGACCTTGAGAATTCGGATCTCGTTGTCGAGAAGACGTGTGGCTCTGACAATGTCGTCGGTGGTCATCGCGGCGAGCTGATCGTCCTCGAAGCTCGTATCCTCGACCACCATGTTGGTCGCCATAATCGGAGTGATTCAGATTTGCTTCTACGAGAGTGAGAGAGAAGAGTTTTCAGATTGTAGAAGCAAGGAACTTTAGTGAATGCTTCTGCTTCCTGTTATATAGAGCCAGAGAGATGTTTTCGTTTTTCTTAGCCAACACGAAGGTCTTTGTTCCGTTTTATCTGTTTGGGCCTAAACCGTCTCCTAAATGGAAAGAGAGATGGGCCTAACTCATAGTGGGCTCTGATCTGAGGGCATTAATAAGCCCAGAATATGAGGCCCAATTCTCTCCTTCAGAAAACAGAGGAACAGCGAAAGCCTCCACACCTGAAAGAAAGCTTTTTTTTTTTTGCGAGACATCCACTCCGGTAAGCCGTTCTTAACATTTACATGTTTGGAAATTGGAATCTCTTATTTCTATATGCAAGGGTCTATTTGGTTTCCCATAATCCGGATGAAAGAAATTAAGAAATCGAAATCCCAGTTAGTTTCATCTGTTTTTTCTTTTGATGACTATCCTTTGAGCTGGCTGGTGCATGCCCCAGTGTGTTTCATATTTTAAACATATGGCTCCAACCATGTTGGGTTTTTTAAGGCATAAGAACTTCTGTTTGGTTGGTTATTTATCAAAAAGAATGGCTTCTGTTTTATTTTATATAACAGGGAAGCCATAAAATTTAAAAGCTAAGATCAGGAAATATAGTTCATGTAGAGTTCAGGAACACACTTACTCGGGTGTAGATAGGCCAAGACCTTTGTACATGTCTTTCTCAGCAAACAATGTGTGTGCGCCCCACGCGATGCTTAACAAAAATAGAACTTTCCGATAGAAGAAAGTGATTTTAATCAATGTAGTATTGGGTTTCAAGTTCGTTAGGTGAGTGTTACTTTGTTGGTGGTATTGATCAGATTTCTGTGAATAGTAATTCCATTGTGATTGCTGCCTCATTTAGTAGCCTTCTTCTTTTGTGCATATGTATATGTTTTGGCTTGCCTGTACTTCAGCATGGGAGTTCTATTTGATGGTAACACTGCATTGCTGTTTCAGTTTTCTTATTAAAGTACTTCTCTTTAGATGGTTATGGTGTGTTTCTGTATGCACCTCCATTTTCTCAAGCATTCTGAGAAGTTTTGGATGAACATATTACTGTAATATTCTGTCACTTAGTGTTAACTAGTATGTAGCTAAAAAAAAATTTGAAATTTTCAGTTATTTTTTATGTTTGAATGTTTGTTTTGTTTGCAGACAGAGATGGTTGTTCCTCCTCCAATCAGGCCACCTACTGTTACGAAGTTTCTAAAGCCTTATGTCCTGAAAATGCACTTTACAAATAAATTTGTAACTGCTCAGGTCATCCACTCGCCAACTGCCACTGTAGCCTCTTCCGCAAGCTCTCAGGAAAAGGCCTTGAGAGAAAGCTTGGAATCACATCGGGATGTTGCTGCTGCTGCAAAGATTGGGAAGATATTAGGTGAGCGCCTGCTGCTCAAGAGCATCCCTGCGGTCGCAGTCCACTTGAAGAGAGAACAGAAATATCATGGTAAGGTTAAAGCTGTCATAGATAATGTGGTGGAAGCAGGTGTTAAGCTACTTTGATCTAGAAGCGCAGGTGAACAAGGAAAATTGCTAGAGTTTGCTTTTGCAACCGTAGTGTGTATCACTTATGTCTTGTTGTGGTCATGAACACATCAAAAAAATCTACTCTTGATGCAATGTACATTTCTTCTATTTCAGGTTGAATACTGATTTTGATTCCCATTATATATTTTGTGGGAATGCTCGTTGTTCTAACGATATTAATGATCAAAATCTAAGGTTGGTCAATTGCTATGGAAAACAACGAGAAGTTTGTATAATTTCCAACAGAACTAGTTCCATCCATTCAAATATTTCATTTTAAGCTCTTTAACATTGGACATAAAGATACGTACTCTTAAGCTTGTTGCCTTCTATTTATAGAAACAATACTATTAAAACATACAACGGCTTCAGAGTTCTCTGGATACATACTTTCAATGGAAAGATAATTGATCTTTTTGGTACTAATGTTGTATGAAGCTATACGTCCATCTGTGGCGATCATAAGAATTTCATCACTGTTCCAGAATTCCAAATCCTTCTTGATTCCCACTACAGCTTCTAAGGTTACCTGTTTTGTCCAGGGAACCTTACCACTACTCAAATTATCCATTACCCATAATCCATATGCATCTGGACCACCAATTCGGTACAAACAACAAAGCCAAAAAGAGCGATGGTTTCCTTCCACACAACAATGTGCATATCAGAATACCGCGCATCTAAGCTATACGGAAGTAGTATGTGATCAAATAGAAGATGGTCAGATTGAAATGACGATCGAAAAGGCTTACCTGCTCTATAGAAGTTTTTTAGATTTAAGTAATTCAGTTATTATGATAGCTAGGTTGATGAGTTATCTCTGTTTTTTTTTTTTCTTCTTCTTGTTTTCTTTGGGGTTAGAGAGCATGCTTGCTAGCTATGGAATAGCTCCCTGAAGACATTTCTTGGGAGCTATTATAAGAGTATGACACAGTCAAGGATATTAGAGCCTATGGACCCGTAATTTATGGAGTATATAAATTTAGCTGACCACATTATGCCCCCCACTTGGGAGTTTGGGACTAGACTAGAGCCTTAAGCTGTGTCCAGTGTTTGACTAAAGACAGTAAAATTTCAATAAATGAATGAATGTTCAATAAATTAAAATTTTGGATTAAATAATAAATTTCTCCAATTAGACTAAGGACCGGTGTATATTATTAAGAAACTTCGCTTATATACAAATCGGGTGGTTAAGTTTGGACACTATCTGTACAATGGTGGACCACGCTTGTCGCTATTTAACATGGTATCAGAGCGGGTCTCTCTCCAATTGCTTCTCCAATTGCCCAAATTTGGGTTCCTTATGTTGCCATCGGAAGATTCCGATTGGATTGTTACCAAGTGTCCAATGTGGGCCTTGGATTGTTATATTGACCAAGTATCCAATATGAGACTTGTGTCCCAATTTCTAATGTGGGAATTGGATTGTTACTTAATTTCACGTGTAGACCTAAAGCTAGGTGTCTAGGTTGCACGTGAGGGGGCGTGTTGGAGAGAAAAGATCTCACATTGGAAAAGTGACAAATAAAATATAATTTATAAGTGGGTGGATCACACCCAATTGTACTGAGACATTTTGTAATTAAAACCTAACACGGTAACACCTAATAGGTGGTTAAGTTGGGACAGTATCGGTACAATGTTGGACCACGAGCCACGCTTGTCGCTATTTAACAGGTTATTCATTGTGCCTTTTAAACTTGGGATTTTCTTACATAAAAACAACGAATTATGGTAAACACATTACCTGTAGTCTTCCTCTAAAAAAGCAAGGGTCAATGACATGTAATGTCACTTTTACTAACTTATTATTCTCTAGGCCACGTAATCTTTTTATCCCTCATTACTTAAACATTGCAGTGCATGAAGAAATAAAGATCAAGCAAATTCATTTACGCAGAGATGATGAAACCTAAAAGAGATTTACTCCTTTTTGAACATTGTTTGTCATTTTGCAACTGATCAAAATCAAACTCATGTGAGCTTTCAACTACATTAGCAGGAACAATAAGTCCAAATCAATATGTACGTGTAACAAGTAGCATGCCAGATGGATGCTTGCTCGATCGAGGATCTCCCCTACTGGAAAGTAGCAACAAAATCTCAAGAGTGAAAGAACTATGAGATTTTAGTTAATTAAATTCTACACAAAGTCATCCTTATAGGACAACAATTATCTGTACTCTCAAGCTCGTTGCTTCTCAGGTGTGACTGAAACTATACTGTTGACACAAATAACAGCTTCAGAATTTTCAGGAAACATAGTGTCAATAGGGAGGTACTTAATCTTATGAGCTTTGAAGTTGTAAGTGGCTATACGTCCATCTTTTCCAACCATTAGAATTTCGTCGTTCTTCCAAAACACCAATTCCTTCTCAATGCCCAGTATGAGCTCTAGGGTTAAGAGTTTTGTCCAAGATCCCTCCTGACTACCGAAGTTATTCAATACCCATACTCCATATGCATCAGGACCGCCAATGATACAAGCCAAAAAGAGCAATAGACTCATTCCACAAAATGACGTGCATGTTAAAATACAGCGCCAGTGGCTCGTATAAGTATAAACTATTCGGAAGCAATATATGATCAAAGACTTCAGTACTCATATCAAATGAATGGATCACCTGCCTAACCCATTCCTCGTCATCTCTATCAAAATAATCCATGAAATCCTTTTGTTTCTCACATCCGATCCAATAACAAAATCCATTGAAGTACAATTTGGTAAAACATAGGAACATAGTAGTTTCTGTTTCTAAACTATAGGTCTTCATTTCTCTCCAAGAGTCGGTACTCAAGGTGTATACTTCTATTCTGGGAAAATCATAAACGATACGATGCTCACCTAGTGTTTCTTCACTAGGATCCACAATGTTTAAAAATTTGTAATCTTTAGATTTGGGATCATAGCCAAATGCCATCGAATTTAGAGTCCCATTTGGAAGGCACTGGTTGGGAAGAATCTTGAATTCCTTGATTGCTGGATTCCATAAAACAATGTTCAAAGAAGCTACTAGACAAATAATTCCATCACAATGCCCTATAATAGATACAGCTAATAGAACTTCATCCCCCTTGAACTGGCCCCTTGTGGTTACACCAAAAGAAAGCGGAATGTGAATGTCCTCGACTGCAGAATGAATGTGATGCTCATCGTTATTGCTATTACTGGAAAGAGAAATCAATGAGCAGACAACTTCCTTCTCGTCGGTGTTGATATCCCTGAGGACGCAACTCTTGCAAAGGATGGATGTGGAGTGTTTATTGCACATGGTATTAGAAAGGTGCTTTGCTATGAAGCTAGAATTGTTGATCAAGGAATACCATGACTTACGCACGCATTTGAATCGCATCACAGATTTGGGAGGCAATATTGATAGGATTGACACCATAATCTCTTCAGACATTCTTCAAAACTCTGTTGTTTTCTATTCCGACATATACATCTATTACAGAAACAACAGATAGAAAGAATACCAAGGTCAGTTTCCAAAAGATTCACCAACAATAGTATTTGTGTTTTGATGGTTGGTTGGTTGAAATGTGATTCAAATAATACAGTTTCGGATGGAAAGTTCATGAGCTCATCATACACAGTAGATTTAGTTTCATGAGAATGCCTAGAGAATCTCTAATGTACGAGCGTACTAATCGTTACTTGCTAGGAAATCTAAGAAGACATTACTAAAGTGGTTATTACAAGAGTATGACTCGGTCAAGAAGACTTATTGGAGCAAAACTGGAGATGAGCTCATGAACTTTGGAAAATCAACTTCTTTTACCATGACATTTGGAGCAAGGAGAACCCCTTCCCATGAGGAGACGTACGTTCAGCAATTAGTTTGGTAAATTTGAGTGAAATAATCTTCAATAGCCTATGTAAGGTATTGACTACAGCGTGTAATCGATCACACTTGAATAGAATAGCTTATGTTGGTCTTAATATGTATCCTTAATCTGTATGTTTGGGTCCAAGTTGCTAGGTTTTTTTTGCTGGGTTGATTTTGACCCATTAATTAGGTTGGGGATGCCCCTTCTTTAAGGTTTTTTCTTTTTAGATTAAGAATAATTGAAGCTAAAACTTGAATCGGTTGGTCTTTAGCCTTAGTATTGTCCGGTTACTATGGTTCTTAGAGCTTAATCTTAGGGTGATGTTATGTTAGAGTCTTAGTGGCTCTATCACTCTATGTAGTGATTCAGTTCCGACGTATCCCCCCTGGGGTGATCATTATATAATGTTGCCTACATTTTCAATATATTGGAGTGATGTCCTTTCATCCAAAAAATTAAAAATGAAAGTATGTTATAGCTTTGTTTTAAAAGGCTAAAATGGTCACGTGAAATCTAAATATGTAAATAAATGACGAGCCAAGGTGACAGATCTAGACCTCGAACTTGGTCGTAAAGATCACGTTACATGGCATTATTTTAGTTAATGGTGTCATTTTTAAGGCTATTTTTTTAACCTTTTAATTAGGTTCTAATTAGTAACTTAAAATATTAAATATAAATATGTTTATTTATTCTCAGAGAAAATAAAAATTAAAAGTTTAAGCTACTGCAGTTCTTCACAGAGTTTAGTAGAAATAAAGGCATAAACAAGTAGTTCAAGAGTCCAAGATTCACTACAGTGGATACAAAGTGCTAAAAGTAGAATTTAAAGCTTCCAATATATGCCCAACCAATGCAAAATGCCAGCAACAATGCCCCAAAACAAGATCTCTGCGAAGATTACATAGAGTAGAATGCCTACTCTCCTTGAATGCCAAACCCCAACAAAAATGTGCTTCTGGATCCAATATATCTGCCGCAAGTAGCAGAAATATTACTCGTATCAGTATTAGCCGAAAAGTAAAGCTATAAAACCACTTCAGTGGAAAAGAGAATGCGAGTAGTCATAGTCAGCTATGTATAGCAAGCATGACTGCATGAGCAGTCGTAAAGAATGAGTTTCGGTGAGATAATAATCTATCTAACATGGTAATTGCAGGAAAAGAATGAAGGTATGTAAACGTACTAGCGTATTATGGGGGTCCTTGTAATACCACCCGTTGAAGAACCCTGCAAAGATGCCTTCAGCTGCCATAACGTAGACAAGCATAGCATTCATGCCGATCCATTGCAGGGGAAGAAACAGGTACTTTATATCCCAGATATCAACCTGGAATGAGAGGATATCAACTTTTATAAAGAGGAGTAAACAAAAAACTTAAAGATCCAAAATATTTCCATGACAATATCATACCATGATGTAGAAGGCTGAAAACACCAAAGCTGCTGCTCCAGATGTTATGCATACGTAACTAAACGTATATAGCTGTTTATTTGAAGGAATTGCTGCACCAGGCATAAAACATTAGAAAGAATAATGGAGTGGTATGCGCAAAACAAGTTGCATACACTTCACCTCAGTTCGCACCATGAGTGAAATGAAGAACAATTCCTAGGATGAGCAGAGCAAAGCCCATTAGGATCCAATGCTTCAATCTAGTTTGATGATCCTATAAATGCAAGAATGTTCCAAGTAAGGAATAGGCTTGACATATTTCAAGCACCAAGTATGCCAAATTACAGACTCAACAGTTAGTTAACCTTCATATGTATAAGCACATGTCCAAAATGTACTCCGACGATTGTGGAAAGAATTGCAGATATTGAGCTACAGATATGGGGAAATAAACCAGATAAGTACACAGTTCTAAAAGACTTCTCAAGCTTTAAAACTATACTTGATACACATTAGATTTGTTATTTGTGAGCCGTAATAATCACATTTCATGAGGTTTATGTAAAAACTGTGACAAGGATATAATGAATTGCTCGAATTTAAAGTACCTTTCTCAACCATTTCTTTTAAAAAGCTAAGGAAATAATAATTTGTCATATCCAACTCTACCTTAGAATTCCTTCAGGTTCAAAAGGAGCATGGCACCATGATGGAGCACCATTTCGGAAAGGTCCTCCATATGGAGAATTCTCAGTGCAAGCCTGGCAGTTGTACACAAGTTAACTATTTAAACCTGACAGTGTTAAAATCTCTTGATGATTAGAAAATGATTGAACGAAAGAAAGAGAGATAAACTACATACTTTTGATCTTTTCCAAGCTGGATGCTGATACATATGATTGATTCCCAACACTTGTCTATCAATGTATCCCACTGCATTACAAGGAGGATCCAGTTCTCCTCTAACGCCACAAGATACCTGAAATTGAAAAGCAAAAGGAGACATGTAAGAAACCTATTCCACAACATATTGAAGGCACATTTTCACTGAAAAGAAGTGTGATAAAATTTCATATTTTAAATTCCAACCACATACAAAGGTTCTTAACCCAATAATTCTCTCACGATTTTCAGACATGCCAATTATTTATAAGTATGCGATTTGAGAACCAGAAGCTTACCGTGAAACTCTTCCCATAATCACTACTGCCTTCGTCATGGACAGTAAATTGCCAATCAGGAACATATGTCCCATAAATAACAGCAAAGTAAGTTGTGAGAACACATGCTGCAACCAGCCTTGAAATTTTGAAATGAAGAATCATCACTAATTGTTTTACCAAAAATAAAATAAAATAAAAAGAACTTGTCAGCAAACGGAAACAACCATAGCATTACAGTTATATAGAATTACCATTGCCAATAGTATAACTTGAAAATGGAGAGCCTGCCAGGTGTCACATCTTTGGTTTGTGCACTTCTCAAGAAAATTTCTATCAGTGCCACTACCAGATATGCAAGAGCAATTCTCTACAGAGGGTGACTAGAATTACTACATGCTGCCATGCATCTTTAAACTGAGTTATGTAATCAAATACTAACAGCATACATATGCATATCAATTATCAATCTTACCTGGAGAATCCCGCACCATCTTATTTCTTTCATGTCAACACCATATGTTAGTTTGTCAGGAGCATGTGAGAAACCTCCTTCACAACATATTGAAGGCACGTTAACAAAACTTCCGGTCCTTAAAAAATAACACTATCAAGAAAAAAATGAACTGAAATGTATACATTTGCCTTTAACTTGCAAGTGACCTGTAGGCCTAATAGAAGAAACTTCAGTTTCTCCATCTAAACAAATATATGCAGAGTACAGCAATCACCCAGAAGAAAAAACAAAAACAAAAAAACTTGAATCACAATGAACCATGCACAACTAGCAACAAAGACTTTGATGGGAATTGTTTTTCCTAATTAGTAATGTAAGATTCTCCACCTCACCCCTCATCTGGGGATATATGGAAACAAAGCTTCTGTCATTCTCACGTCAAAGCGACATATAAGGACAGCCAAAAATTCAGAGTTTAAAACACAGAAAAAAGAACACTGACCTTGTAATAGGAGACCCCAGAAAAGGAGCTTGAGAGTTCTAAGAATCACCTTCTTGACAGCCAAAAGTTGGTCTGGTATTCTCTATAAGAAAGATTTAATCACAAAATGAAGTAATGCAAAGTCCTACAATAACTAATGACACACCTGAATTTGCTGGGGACACAAGTGATAGATGAAAATCAAACCTTGAGAGAAAGTGCAATAGACGTTCCGACAATGAAGAGGAAAAATGGCATCACAAAGTCAGCAAGATGGCAACCATTCCAGGGTGCATGCCCAATCATAGGCCACTCTCCACCGGCATCATCAACCAAAATCATCAACTACAATACAATTCCACACATCAAAATTATGCTGTGAAACCAAAACCACAAAACTACAACAGAGTATTTTCTCGAAAAGAATTCCACACATCAAAATTATGCTGTGAAACCAAAACCACAGAACTACAACAGAGTATTTTCTCGAAAAGCGAGTTTTATATTCACTTTAGTTAGTGAAAATCATGATGAACATAAAAAGAAGAAAGGGAACAAGCTGAGTACAGAGACAGTGAGGCCTCGGAAGATGTCGAGGGAAGCTACACGCTTCGGTTTTAAAGGCTTCTGGTCGGAAATATCAGGTTCCGATACGATGAGGTGGTGCTGGAGAGCCGGTTCGGCTTTGATTTCGGCCATCTTCTTGTATGAAACAGTGAGGTCAAGGGCAGTTGATGAAATGATATGAGGATTTTTTTTTTTTTTTGGTCATGAGAAATGATATGAGGATGAGCCAAGACTAAAAGTAAGCTTGTCAGTAACTGTAACCTACAAGTTGCAAGAAGATAGTTTCACAGTCGCAGTCTACATTCGGATGGTGATGGGATGAAAGACTGCATTGCTGCCTGCCAGCACTAACTAACCACGTGCTTTGAAATGCAGGAACAGACCAAAAATTATAATTTTACAGCCATATGTAATGTTTTGACTTTTGAGAACTTGTACTACGCTACCGAGCATCACACGTTTGAGAACATATATATATATATATATATATATGCTCTGAAAAACAATAGAATCCTAGGTATTTTTCATCAACAAAGAGAACAGAGGACAAAAATTATGAAGAATTCTGGTCAGCCAGCACCCAATCTCGGTTTTATCATCAGAGAGGATACACTTCAACAAAAGGCAAATTTCCAAAGCCTTATCGAGTCCATAGAAGAGAGACACCCGCCTCTCTAGTAAGAACAAAGGTTAGGAGAAAATGCCTCCTGGAGCATATCGACGTATGATTTGGCTAATTTGCATCATCCCAGAGTGACAAACACAAACAAAAAACTAAACACAGATTTTAAGTTGGCCAAGGCAACTTAAGGATGATGTTTTCAATTCAAATCTCTTGAAAGAAAATGCAGGGATCAAGCCGTATATAGTTTACAAACTCCCCAACATCTTCCATGTTTAGGAAATCAGCCACAACCCTGTACTATACACAAACATAGATATCCCAATTATATTACAATGCACAAAACTGAGGGAGAAGCTCCAATGGCAGAAGGCATCACTTCAGAGAAAGGGAATGATAAATAGGCAAACCCTCTATGCATGACTGACATACTCATGAAATGGGTCTACATGGGAGAAAAATTGTTCTCTCAGTCGAACACCTTCCAGTTGAAAGGGTGAATTCACTTTCCAATGCCAAGTTCTTTTGTGATATCTCTTGTCAAGCTAAACTGTAAAGTATTCTGCCATGGAAATAGGGTGCGAGTAACTGGAAGCTTTCTACGAAGATCCTGCAGAACATTTATTCATCAAGTTTTGAAGGTTCTGTTACTGACATGAATCTAATTAGATATTTAATAATGAATACTCGAAGGATTTTTCAGGCAAGGAACTCATAAAGAAACTTTCTTCGGGGAAGAAGTTTGAATGGTACCTTAAAAGTGGTATCGGGCAAGTTTGAATAGGATGCCTGCAGGAGTAAATCTGTTGGTAAAAATCTCAAAATGTAAAACAACACCATATATTAACTTGAGAAATCAACAAATGGTTGAACCTCAAGAGATGCCAAGTATTCTGCCTCGTGTTGCCTTATAATGTTGCCTATGGTAATTGCAGAATCTTCAGAGGACTGCAATGAGGGTGGGAGAAGAAGGGATCAATGGGTGAGAGTCACATGCTTCAGTTATGGGATAAAAACTTTAAATAAAGAAAAGCAGCCACAGGAAATGTTCTGTCAATAATTTGTAAAAAGCATGAAATGGGAACTGAATAAGATCAAAGATCCTCATATCCAATATTTAAGAATTTGTATAATAAGGTCAGATGAATCGTACTCTTTTCAGACTTTAAATTGCTTAGAAGGTTAAGAACATCATCTCCAAGAGTTACATCAACTTAATTAAGAAGATTTGCAGTCTACTGATAAGTACTAGCAACTGTTTACAATCATCCTAGTAGGGACCAGACCAGATGACCCAGCCAACCAATATAATCTCTTTACCATTACTAACTTAGTACCACCAACCGGCATGGTTATAGCATAAAGTTCATTTAGTAAGTACTGCCTACCACTCATAAAGGTCTATTCCCTTGCTAGACTTGATTAGTATTGATGTAGAAAGTGATATGATACCTAATGCATTAAGTTTCATAGACCTTGTATGATACATCTGCCCAAGTTATAGCAAGATAAAATGGCAAAAGTCAATCTAAACTCCACCTGAAAAATTGTTGAATCTTTGCATTCATGTTTTGCATCTAACTGCACATTCCCCTCCTCAAAATAGTGGGCACCCACCTGAAAGAACGAGAAGATGTGAACATGGAAAAGTAACAGTTTATGCTTGATTAGGCCTTTATGCTAGATATCAAGCATACCATAATATATATTGCAAAGAGATACATGAACCAGGTTGCACATCCATCATGCACCAAATACAAAACAAATAATACCTGCAGTTTGCCTTTTAATTCCAGCACTTGTACTTCATCTTTGAACTCAATACTCCACACTGAACGCCAACTACCATTGCTAATTAAAAAAAAAAAAAGGGAAATCCACATTATCTTCCTTATATTTGCAACTAAGAAAGTACCAGGTATAACAACAGGACACGGTTTAAATTTGCAATAACTGGTGTTGGTGCAGACTACGTGCATATTGAAATATAATGTTAAAGAGCAATAAAGCATTTATGGTTGAGTAGTTAAACTAGTTTCACACACCAGAAATTTTGTGGGCTGTGTCTAGCAGCTGAAATCACTACCACGAGCTCAAAGTCAGATCCTGGGCCCTCTGCATCTTTACCATTCCCACAGTACACTGAGCAGACTCCTTTTGGATAAGCTTCACCCACATATCTAAGTATTTCTCCATCCAAAGCACACCTGAAACAAAAGAGTAAGGAATTACACAACCCTACCCAAATACACAGAAACCCACACGAGCCAGCATGCACCCACAAATGCAATTAAGACAAGTATGGTCCATTATGTTACACAAAATTCATCAATAGTTGTTTATTCTTGTATGGCTATTAAAAGAGCACTCTTAAAAGTTAAATTGATGAGAATAAGATTTATTTGATAGCTCTATCTCAGTCCATTTAGAAACTACATTTCAAACCTTAAGTTACCAAATGAAGTAAAACCATAGTTTGATGTATCGAAGTAGACACGAAAGAAGAAGCTAATCTGAAACATTGGCTACATAAAAGTACATGGATTAAGTGCATGAATGTAAATGCCTATGATAGAGCTGAGCATCTAATATTAAGTCAAATATTCTGGAGCATAATGCTCAATTTGGCTTTTAAAGATATTGAAAAAACATACTTACAGAAATGGTTGCCATAAAACTCATAACATGTACCTGAATTCCTCAACATATGCGGAAGGAAGTTCCTCATCCAATGCAGGTCTCACGTCTGGACAAACCTGAACCAATTTTAGCATTAAATAATTGGTAAATGAAAAGATCCAAAAAAAAAAAAAAATGTGACACAAACAAAACAAGGAGAATAGAAGGCACATGCATGATGTGATAATGCTTCAACAAGTCCACAAGGTGTTCTGTAACATATGATATACTTAAAATGGAGGTTAAAAAAACACAGGTAAGTAAAGCTTTTAGAACAGGACATCTTATCTTTGATGAAAGGTATCATATATATATATATATATATATATATATATATATATATATATATAGACTCGACAAATATAGATAAATCAATCTCAGCAAGCAGTACACCAAACTGCTCAACAAATTAAGCTAAAGTTCACCGTCAAGGACCAATTTCAACAAAAGCTGTGGGTGGCCTATCATGACAGAAAGAACTAATAATTGCATTGATGTTTTAACATAAGGATACCCCATATGTAAGGAAAGAAGTAATAAAAGCAGCCGTGCCCTTATCAGGGTTTATATCCCTTTTGCTTCGAGCAAGCAAGTACGAAATCCTAGACTACCCTATATTCCAAACTTTAAACTAAACAAACTCCTGTATGCTTCACCAACTTGTTCGTAGCATTAATAATGGAGCAAAAGTACAAGACTTGCCTGTTTGATATGGTCAACTACGGCAACATGAGCAGTCCTGGGATCAAGGTACTCATTCTCACGGAGCTCTCCGAAAGATGTAACTAGAACCTGCTCACACAAACAGCTACCAAGATAAAATCCAATGTATCTAGCACAACATACATAGAAGCTCGAAATTTTTTCGCAAATTTGACAAAATAGGATCATAGCAATCAAACACTAAAACAAGAAGGGAGTTGTTAATAAACTTACATCTCCAATTCCACCAGGCATTTCCAGCGAAATCATGTGTGATTTGTTATACAGTGGAAAAGCCACTGAAGCTGCTTCTTCGTACAAAACGTCGTCGTTGACTACCGCCTTCACATCTGCCACCAAAATCAAATAATGTGATTGATTGACACGATCGATCAAAAACCGAAACTTTTTTAAACAAACGAACAAAATTAGAAACTTCGATTCAGGCGGGGGGGAATGCAAACGGCGTCGTTTGGGAATTGAATTTGGAATTCAGAAGAAGCGGAAGGAAATTGGATACCTTCGGCGACGAATTGGATTTCACCGGGAGGAGAGTTGAGGAGGAACCACTTGGCTATATCAATCTTCTGCTTCTCGCTTAGCTCCGATTCTTCTTCGTCCGCCATTTGAAACGAAGTAGGATTTCTCTGAGATTGATTTGAATGGGGCCAAAACGGAGTGGCGGAGGCAGAAGAATATTCAGGGGGAGAGAAGAGAGGAAGGTGTTTCTGTGCTGGAACTGTCAGAATCTTGACGTTGAGTTTTAGGGGGGTGGACATAGAAATGAACGGTCCGGATTTGTTTAAAAGTTTGAAACGCGTCGCAGAGGAGAGTTGCCCTTTGCGAGTTTGAAGTGTGTGTGCACTTCGATCTGTAAAGGGCGACTTGGGAGCTGTGACTCGAAATGATTTCGATTGGTGGGGTTTGTGTTTTTGTTAATGCCCATGAAACGGTGCCGTTTTGTTGATCCCCTGATTAGGGTTACCGGTTACCAATGGAGCAATTAACCAGATTTATTACAAAACAGATATTAGCAAACTCAAAGTCTCAAACTTTGTTAACCACAAACTTCAACAATGGTGGTTAAGTTGGTAAGAGTCTCCAATTAGTTTGAAAATGCCTAAATAATATGTGACAAGCTCAATGTGGATCACTTTGCACTTCAATTCTTGCCTTCTTGGTATGTTTATCTAATGGGACATATAGGCAATTAAAATAAAATTAAAATTGATGTTTAAAATTCATTGAATGGAAATTCAGTAAATACCGGATCATATTTCGCTTTAGCAAATTTCACCTGTTTAAACAACAAACTGCCCTTTTTATTATAACCTTCCTTTGAAGCTGGGAAAAAAAAAATTCCTGACCAAAATTGTAGTTCATTTATAAATGAACACCCTAATTATAATTTACATCAGCCTCTACTAGAGTAAAGTTAGAAGTAATGTCAGGCAAAGTTCCATCTTGGTAGTACATCGGCTTCAAGAAATTGGTTCCATGCTTTCAACGGGCCAACCCTTCTACTACCACTTTCTGAGGTTTCAACTGCTCTACGGTTCATAAATAAGCCCCTGGCTGCAAATCCCATCAGCTCAGTAGGTTCCATAAAATTACGCATCCAGCCATCTTTTGAGAAACCCACTCGGAACCGATCAAAAGACCTGGGCTCTTGTGTACCGACAACAACTAGTTGTTCTGGAGTTTCTTCCATCAGTGAACCATCATTTAGTAATTGTGTCCCTTGAGTCAGTTTGTCAACCTGAACTTTCAGTTGACGTAGTCGATGACCAATTCTTGAGGATACTGCATCATATAACTTTCCTCTTGATAAATGCTTTGCTCGTTCATTATTTAGCAAATCATCAAAGTAGATTGGATCACCAATAACCACCGTCACCTACATTTTCAAAGTATAGGTGAAAATAGTAAGCACGCTGAAGAAAGAAATAGCTGATATCAAGGCCTTAAGAAGTACACGACTGAATATCAAGGCCTATACCCTCATAGATATGGTTGCTGCAGTATCAAAAGTTTCTCCAAAACTTCAACTTCAAATCATGGTTACAAGCATTAGACTACCTACCGTCTTGCCAATCCTCGGGAAGCTGGCACCAATAGGCATGATGTCCTGCATCCCGCTATGTACAAATGGAATAACCATGGGAATATTGTCAGCATCAAGAACCAACCTGTCAAGTAAGAATATGCAATAAAAATCAAACAGTGTTTTAACAAAAATAAATTGAATCCAAGTGCAGTTGTATTAAAGCATAAGTTACCATTCAAGAATACAGGACATCTTACAAAAAGAAACTCAAAGACCAAAGCTTGGGAGCCAACATTCACAAAAAAATATCTTTCAAATGGTTTGACTACATATCTTATTAATCAAAGTCACAAAAAGGGATATCTCTCACAATAGATCCTCACCTCCCAACACCTCTCTTGGGTGACCCCAGGGTTTTACCACCATCTCGAGAACGACTACCTTCTGGGAAGATGTGAACCCAGCCACCTTGATTTAATTTTGAAATAGCAATGTCCATACCCTGAACCAATAAAAGAATAAAGATGAGAAGATGAGCATCGTTGTCAAACTAAGGACTATGAATACAAATGTAGAGGAACCAAAACAAGCATCAACAACTCAATTCTATATAGAGTAGATAAAACTTCACCCAACTTTCTACACCAAAATTATTTAGTCAACTGATGATTGAATATGAGACAAAATGATAGCTGTGAGCCTTTCAGTAAAGCCAATGCTACAAACGAAATGTACAATGTAAAGTTCAAATATATTTTTCTCTAAAAGCACTTTGTATATGCTAGGACAGTTGGATTTACTCTCACGTCGTGCACAGCAGCTTCGTAAACTAAACAAATCTTAGGGTCTCAACTAACTTATCAATATTTTGGATACAATGAAAAAGTACCTTTTGATAAATCCCATCACCACGAGCAACTGGCAAGACTTTGACAGATCGGAAAAATGCTGAAGTTACAGGATTCGAAAAACACCTATCAGATGCACAGAGTGTCCACCTCAAGTTCTTAGCATCCAGAAGAACATTTGGAGGAAGCAGTGCAGCAATAACAAGTGGATCATCCATAGAAGCCACATGATTGCTAACCTGGAATGGGAATTAAGTAAAATACATTACAATTTAACAATGGGAAACTAGAAATAGTGGAGGTCCTGGAGAAGCATATGGTAGTTGAACGAAAGATTAACCTTCATGTACATTAAGTTTTGGAAATATTAAATTGGATAATGAGGTTATACCGTTATAAGAGGCCTATCTTTGGGTCTGCGTAGCAAGGCGTCGTGTAACTTTTCTAAACCATAGACCTGTCAAAGCCAGAAAAGCAAATTATTGCTGCGACAATGACATACAATCAAACATCTTGGGACATCAACAACTCCACACAATTTCACACACCTGAACACGATTTAATCCATTCATGAACACATGGCAAACATTGCCAATGACCGGCACAGCAACAGCTTGCACCATGCGAAGAATGGCCGACTCTTCTTCAGCGTTGATTTCCTTGCCCACTACACCCACCGAAAAACAATTACCCTTTAATCATGGTTCTTATGCAAACGCAACATTTGCAGAACACGTTGTCACATTGTACATGTTATAGAAAGCACAAACAGAACAATGAACAAGTATTACTGAAAAGATCTTCAAGCCCATAGATTTTCATTTCATCATGTGCATTGTAACATTAGGAACTCACAGAATGCAAGCTAATAAGAACCCAACCGTGTCCCTAATCCGAAAAATTGAACTTTACACAAGCTTCAAATATAATTAGGCGCAGCCTCTCACTCCATCTACCTGATTTTTAAAACTAGGACTCCAGCAGAGAGTGGATTATATCAATGTGCAAGATTTCCTGATCAAAACTCACATTCGAATTTCCTTCACAACCTAAACTAACTTCACCGATCATGATCATATCAAATTGCAACAAGTAAACAAAGAAACAAATGAATCAAATTTCAAGCACTACCCAAAATCTCAACGAAAACAAAAACAAGTGAGCGAAGCACCGACCTCGTTTGCGATAGAAGACGGTGGAGGACGGAAGAGAGTCCCTCTTGAAATCACGGAACCGCTGGAGCCAACGCTGCACTGTGGAGGCGAAGTAACCGTCAGCGAAAACCGGGTGGTGCCTGAACCGGCGGTCCACCTCGACTCTGAACCGCTCCCTGAGCCGGCGTTGTACGGAGAGGGCATTGCTCTTCCATAGATCTCCGCGCTCAACCCTCGCAGCAGCCATCAAAACGACGCCGTAGGATCAATACGAACAAACGGAGAGAGAGAGAGAATCAGAGGGCAGAAAATAAAGAAGGAAATGATGGAGAGAGAGAGAATAGCTAAGCGCGAGTGTAGAGAGAGACAGAGAAGAAAGGGTGTGCGGCAAAGCTTCTTTTGTGTGAGGGAACGGTTTAGTCTTCGTGCGTAGTGAGCAAGTAAATGGTTTTTTTTTTCTTTTTTCTTTTTTCTTTGATCAAAGTATGGTTTTGGTTAGTTATCTATTTTGGGTTGGCTGTTTTACTTTTACTTGCTCCCCAAAATTCCTATTTACCCTCGGAAAAGTTACTCTTTTGTTCACTCAATTTCACAAAGAATGATTCGAACTTGAAACTTCAATGAGCAACTAACTATTCGAAATATAAGTCAGTTGTGTCGATTCATATTTCCGATAATTCTAATTGTCTAAATTGTTTTTGTGAACACTTAGATCGAACGTGAAATTTTCTGTTCACATTTTTTTTTCCTTTATATGAGACTCACGATCACAGATCGAAATCATGGATAATGATCATCAAATCCCTTGAACATGCAATACTTATCCAGACATAAAGATTATCATAAACATGAAAGTTCTGAATCTTAGTGCTGCAATCTAGAAACAAATATTGATGACTGCAACAATCAGACGGCATAGACTCAGAGAGAATGAGATTGAGGTGGAAGAGGCAACACCATTATTATTCTTCCACATGCTTTCTTTGCACAATGAAAATGGGTATGAAGAACAATCAAGACAACTTCTGTGGCAGTTCTTGTACACTAAATAATAAGGGCTGAAACAAAAGAGACAATTTCTGCTTATACAAAAATGCCAATACCAAACATTAGCTTAGAAACCAAATGCAGTTGTCTTTGCAGCCTATGCCTCATTAATAAAGTTTCAAATCTAATGCCGATACATTCACAACTCTATCTGGGCTTTATTTGTCAAACTCCCATAATACGCCTCCATCCTCTGCAACAGCAAAGCAGAAATACATTAGCATAAGATCTATTCCAAATGTACATATGAAAAACCAAAAGAGGATACTTCAAAAAATCAGAAAAAATACAGGCCGTTTTACAACAACCAGACTACATCTTAGAATGCTTACAAAAGTTCCCACTACTTTAGCGAAACACTGCTTTCAGAGGTCAAAAGAGATTCATCTTTTGTTAAGAAACCATCTCTCATCAAATACAAAAGCAAATGCATACTTTCACATCTCCTTTAGCGTTTTTGGTTAGTAAGCATTACATCAGAAATCTGATCATTTCTTCATTTCACATCTCCTTACAAAAACTCTTAATGGGTTGGATATGCAATTTAAACCATGAAACCCCAAGGTGCATGATTTCCCACGTCGAAAACAGCTCAAAGAGATGCAGTATCTAATGTTAGCATTGCATACTAACCAAAAACACTAAACGTGCAAAGACAGAGATTATAGTTGTCTCGAACGGGTCAGAAATTGTAATCAATACACAAAAAACAACAGGGTAAATCCTACCATAAGGAAAGAAAACGAACATGGAAACCAAAAGGCGTACCTCTAACTTTCTTGTTTATCCACATCTCCACCAGCATCCCTGCACCAATTCCACCAGCAATACATGCTCCAACAAATGTAAAGTTATACAACCGGGATCTTCGAGGAAGAAAATAGCACTCTGGAATCTGCCGAATCTTCTTGGGAAGCCGCTTCTTTATTCCTGGTTTATCACCAGGATTCCTCTGCATGTCATTACCAACAGCTTTCCAATCGACCCCTTGCAATGGGTCTCTTGGCTCCTCGCTGCCCATTTCTGTAAACTAGTGCCCCTTAGGGATAGCCCAACTTTGAAGTTGCAGACTGCAAGCAATGCAAGAAACACCAGTAAATAAGACACCCAAAATATAATACCCAATTTGATGGTAACCAAAAAGTTTCGAAACTCCATTACAATTATGAGTAATAGGAGACAATCAAATGCATCAGTGCTTAATACCACTTATCATCAACGAGTGCTACAAAAACAAAAAAACAAAACTAAGATCTGTATTGAGCACTAGTCTACACATATCGAAATTAAATTCATATCGAATCTAGTGGTTTGAAATAGATAATCAGAAAAGCTTGAAACTTGATACAATTTAACAAAAGACCCACTGGTTTCTCCCATTAGTCAATCCAAATTTGTAAGGACTGCAGAGGATGATAAACCCTAAACCCTTGAAGCATATAGCAAAATAGCCCTGAATCCCCAAATTGGGGACATGGGTAGACTGCAATGATGATCATCACTACAAGTAAACTGCATAGAACTAAGTAGATGTAACTTCAACCAGTTGAAATACAGTCGTATCTTATAGGATTGGTTTGCTGAGAAAATTGAGGAAGAGAAAAGAGTACAGTGAATTACTAATCAGGCGGATCCAGGATTACAACCTTGGTGGGGCTTGAACTTCTTAACGAAGGGAGAAAAAAAGATTATGGTGGACAATCTAAACCCCCAATTTAATCAAATGTAACAGAACCAATTTAACAACCTGTGCAAAACCAATTTAATCAAATAAACAACTACACTTTATAATTTGGTCATTTGGATGCCTAGACCTAATATGACGTAAAACCAAAGGTATAATTTAGTCTCACTAGGACAGAAGCTGGAGGATGCATTAGTAAATGCAAACAAGAACACTTCACACCAGAAGATGCAGTTGTCCAAGGTGTTTTCGATCAGATTGCTAGATAGTAAACTCTCTGGAACATTGCCTAAAGTTAATGCATGTTGTTTTATTATCTGCAGCTACATGATTGCTTTATGCAAGTAAAAGATTACAGAGAAAGACTTAAAAAGAAGTGAAGATAAACTTCGGGTTGGTGATTTTGTTCCTCTGGAGATTAATGTACAGGAAAAGATCAATTTGAGAGGGGAAAAAAAAAGGTATCATTTTAGAAAATGTAATGGTGAACAAACTGAAGTAAAAACTATCTAGATTTTTGGCCAACTTCTTTTTGAGCTGGCCGGTTTTGAATATGCATTCTGAGTCAAAGAAGCAATCAAATTCCTGTTTGAGAAATAGAACAACTAGAGTTTATAATTTGGTCATTTGGACGCTTAAAACACAAACATGCTATCACATTCACAGCAAAACACAAGCATCCTATCCTAAATGCAAACAGCATTAAATCCTAATTGCAATTATATCATTTTGAGTCTTTTGACTGTCTGCAATTATGCCATCAACATCAAATGCAAATCAGAAATCGAAACCATTACCCATTTCAAGTTTTCAACCATACCATTACGGCATTACCTTAGTTAAAAACCCACAAGAACACAAATGGAAATCGATTATTTACTGATTGGAAATTGATTATTTACAAGAATACAAGATTAGAAATCGATTATTTACAGATCAAGAGGAGTACTGGAGGAGCCGTCGGCCGTCGCAGAGGAGGAGGAGAAGACGGAGAGAGAGAGAGAGAGAGATGGTGAGATACCTGGAGGCGGAGATGGGTTGCTGGTTCTAGCCTTGCACTCTTGCAGGTTTGCCGAGTCGGGAGAGCTCCAAGTCTCCAATCGAGTTGGCGAGTTCAGCGGTGGAGAGCTGGAGAGGACTAGTCCAAAAAAAAAAAAAACCTAATTTTTTTTTTGGGCCTAAAAATCCCGGTGGGGCTTGAGCCCTACCCAGCAAGGGCTGGATCCGCCCTGATCACCTTGATTGAAATTCGAGCCTTTCCGGCGAAGCAATCTGTTGATTCCGATTAGAAAATGATGGAAGTCAATTTGTGGCTGCCAAATTGGCCGGAGCTGCAAAACTGGGAAGAAGTCGGAATTGTGCTGCATATTTGTTTTTAATACTGTCATTCCCGCGGGGAAACCCAAACCCGAACCCGACCGGAATGGTTAGGTTTTTTTTTATGAATACTTCGATTTATCTTTGACTGAAGCACACAAGTTCAAAATTGATTTTTTTTTTTTTTTTTTGAAAATTTGTAGAGGGTCATAGAGTGTTTATTGGAGTCTGTAAAATTGATTGGAGGTTACATAAAATAATTTCAGGGTTAGCAACATGTTTTTTTTTTGAATTTTATTGAAAATCAAAATAAATGTAAAGAAATATCACACCTCCTCATTTACAAGGGACGAGAGCGCATTTAGACGGTCTGATGGGAAAATAATTGCTCAATTTTATCATTTTGAGTCTTGACTACATGGTTTCTCACAAACACACACACACACACACAAAAACATTGCACCATATAATTAAAAAATTGGCGGACTTTACAATGATCCGGGTCAACTTTTCTTTTTAGATAATTAACACTTATTTTTCATGAACTGAACCATTAATTATCAGCCAATTTCAGTTTAAGCCTTGATTTGATGATATTTAACTTTGTAGGAACTTTTTTGGCTTAGCAGCAAGCGAAAAAGTCTCTAGGGATTATTAACAAGCTAGTAACCAAAAGCAATGAATTCAGGGTTCAATGCAGCAAATGGAATGGCTATCATATAATCAAGTTAGTTAAAAGTGGTACCCAAATTGATTGTTTGTGTCCCTTGTAGTAGACATGCTTAATCTTAGCTCTGCTTTGTATACCCCATCACATTTTTATTACATTATGGGAAGATACAATGTTTAGCGACATTCAATTCAGTTACATCAATGAATAGGCTGAGCTCCACACCTAGGAAGTAGCAGAGCCAAACGCACCAAGACTCTTGACATGCAATCTGCCACCAGTAAAACCGAAACGAATGATCTCTCACCTTCTGCAATCATACCAAAGGAATCACCTCGCTTTCATAATTCCAAGTTTCCAACTTAATTCTGGCAAATATCTCATTTCAGGTTGATCCGCGACCACAATACATAATCTGCAACTGGCCACCAAAGAAATTAGAAGCTGATCGCGTCCGCTCGGGATGAAAAGGAAACGATCAGGAAAAGTTGCAGAAATATAAACGACATGACAGAGCAGAGATCTAGATGTATATACATATGGCTACTTCGGACTGAGCATCAGCAAATAAAAAGTTGAAACCTCGGCTCTGGATTTCCCACAGCCAAATAGTTGACATCAACTGCAACCTCCCCAAGATCGTCTGGCAGCACAATGACAATTTGTATTTTCTTAACCTTCTGGAACTTATATTTGGAAAAGACATGGAATAAGATATGTTCAAACTTCCCAATACCAAGTGAGATTGAAAATGATCAATGGAAGTACACACCTTCATATATAGTCCTTGCAAAATTTACATATTCGGGTATGAGATCTCTATATATGATTCCATCTGGACGGGCATCGAGCACCACCAGGACACCTGAAAATTTCCAATTACATAAATTTTACTGCAAAAGAAAGGACCCTGTGCTTCATTTTGATAAATCACCAGTGCATATCTCAATCAAATACTTTGGCGGTAAGAAACAGACGAGAGAAATCTGATCCGACAGAAAAACAAATGTGCTTTATTCATGTGATACATTGTAGTATTCTGGTTGCTAATGCATCCCATACAAATGCAAACCCAGACCTCCACATTTCTTTCAGATATTAAACTGAATATGCTGCTCATAGGGGACTAATATACAGGTGACATGGTCTGTCGGTAACTTACAACTCCCATAAAGACTGAAACTTTTTATTGGTTCAGAAAGACATTCCAACTTCCTATAGATTCTAATTGTAAGGGAGAGGTACCTGGTGCTTCCCAACCTTTGGCTGAATTGCTTGGCAATGGAGCTAGCCAGAGGATATTTCGCAGGTTCATTGAGTCATCATACGTCACATTAGACCCTAAAAGAGGTGATATTAGAACAAAAGATGTACAAACGTTTCATTACAAGGCGTTTACCATATTTTCTGACGTATTGTAATTGCTTGATATGCTTAATCCAAAAATTTGAGGAACTAAGGAATGGTTATAGCAAGGAAAATCTCACTTTAGCTTCTTTCTTCATTAATCTTTTTTAAGCCATTACTGAAAACAGAACACCTACTATTTGTAAACCTTGAACAAAAAGTAAAATAGATTCAAATAGATCCTACTAATATATAAAATGTTATCTGGAACTCTACCTCTTTGACAGAAACCCATGTTGTATGGAAATAATTCTTTATCATATGCAGGGTATTCTTTCGCATGAAACCTGCCAAACATAGAAACATATGTTCTTAACAGAAGAAATGACAGGTAAAAACTGTTTGTTGTTCAATTTCGTATCATACATGCACAGCCTACCATATGGTACAAAAAAAATTTCAAGATGTAGTGAGAGAAATACCAACTTACAATATACCAAGTCTTCCAGTGTCTAAGGCAAGAAATAGGTGGCCATGGAACAAATCATAGCGATTCAACGACACATTCAACCCAACAGTGGGACCGCGGGCAAGAATAAGTTCAAATAAAAATCCAATATATGAATTCAACTCCTGCAGTACGAGAAAAGAGCACTGGATCAATCAAAAGAGAATTCATCCCATGCCTGGAATAACACGAAAACAAAGTTTCACTGCTTTGATACAGACCTCACTTATGAAATGTCTCCCATATGGAGTTCTGGTAAGCTGACATCGGTTCTCTTCAGATCCTTCAACATCAGGTACCTAATACATCACTAGAATAAACATCATCCAGTTACAACTGCGGTACTGATAGTATAACAAACCAGATATTACATTTAATTCATATAAATCGTATGCGATGTCACCATGTAGCTGGAACACCATTAATACAAGTGCATATAATAACATGCCAGGTTATATTTCCAAAACAGGCCACATCAGTTCTCCCACTTGTGTGTAATCAAAATGCCAAAATGGGTAGGCAATGAGGACCGAATCAGAAAATATATTCAGTGGTGTTGCAAGGAAAAAGGAATTTCAAAGCAGTCATTCACAACAACACCAATTTATCAGAATGATGCAACACCAAGGTACAATTTTCAGCATAATTCACAGCGGCTCAACTAGACAGGGACCAATTCATATCAAACTAGCTAAGCAATCGACATAACCAGCTCTGGCGTAAGGTGAACAAGTCAACAAGGTGCTTGGAACTCACTTATTATCCAGGTTTCCAAGCAGCAGTGACCCCAAAGTTAGGTTCTTTATTAGTATTTAGAGTGTATCATTATCTTATAAACCCAATTTGTGCATAATACTTTCAGGGCATTAAGTAGTAATAATCAATCACTACAAAAGACAATACTTGGCTCCTTCCTCCTTCCTCCTCACAAACATACCTTTCCTATATCAACCAAGCTATTCATTTCATTATTAAAAATCGAAACTTCAACTCCAATTACTGCTTTTGCTATGAATTAATAAAGGGTATTTGCCTGTGAAACCTTAGGACTAGAAAAACAGCACAGTTCGAAACTACATGCACACAAAGACATGCGAAATTAATAGAAGAAAAGATAGAATAAGAGACTGACAGTGATCATAGTCGGATCCAAAGCCCGTTGAATAGCAGCCGGGTCTCCGCCGGAGTCAACGGCAAGGCGGGCCAGCTCCAAAACCGGCTGAGGGGGCCACCAAACAAGCACATCCTCCTCCTCTTCTCGTTGACCCTTTTGCTCGAACCTCAAGAATTTTCTACCGGAAAACTTCTCCGGGACCAGTTTCTTGGCGTTGGGCCTAAAGGGTACGAGGAACTTGAAGCAGGAAGTGAGTTCTTGGGCCAGGAGGGGATCAATGGATGAAGACTGGGATTTGGGGCCCAGCAGAGAGAGAAGGTCTGAAGGGGTGGCTTTGGGAGATGGTGAAGATTGTTTGAGAGAAGTTGGGAAAGAAGAAGAGGGTGTGAAGGAGTAGGAAGCTGTGAGAGAGAAGGAGAAGAGTAGTGTCAATCCAAGTGAGAGAGAGGGCTTCCCCATCTGCCTCTCTCCCTCGCCACAATAGTTCAAGCAAACACAGTGTCTTTTATATGGCGAAGGCCAAAAAGTAAATTTACTTTTTACTACCTGTATAGAAGGGTGTTTTTTTAACCAAAGGTTCTGAAGGCTCGTGTGACTTTCAGGATGATACTCAGTATTTCGTAAACTTCCATCAGTTCACCGTTAAAATAAAACCTGTGACGCATGCGACTTTATTTTCAAAGACAAAATTGTCTTCCTACATTAATTTTTAAAATAGTATTAAAACTGAAGAATTCTTAGACGAGTTGGTAATGGTGGTGTTATTAACAGATAGGCAAAAATCCTAAACTGAAGATGAAGGTGTCACTATACCACAATCTGGATATTCCAAATCCTACTAAAAAGAAAGAGAAGAATAAAAAGCCGTCGAAGAGAAGCAAGAAAAGATTGGTAGGGTTGGGATTTGGATATTCTATGATATTATGATGTGAAAGTATTTTGTAGTTATTGGAGTACTTCATTGCAAAAAGTAATTAATACAATAGCTCTCGGTTCTGAAATTTTAATATTCCGAAAAACTAACACTTGATCTATTAAAGTAATATATAACATGTAAGTAGGATCAATAAATTGATGATATCGTATTTGGATACATAGGACTTAAAGCCTAGCCTCCCAATGAGCTTTCAACTCTTTGAGAATTCTTGTTCGTCCGGCGACGCGTCCTTAGGATGTCATCGTCCTAAGATGACGACTCATTGACGCCGGCAATGGTGGCTGAGCTCTCCGCCGCTGACTTCATCCCCTCCGAGTCAAGTTTCAGATTGCTCTGAAGCCTTTGATGGTTGATTTGGTTGAGATGGATGCTGTTCTAATATTACAAAATCTAAATCTTCAATTTTAAATCTCTATATATCTTTTTTTAATCCAAACAGCAAAATTTAGAATACACATATTTCAATTCTGCAGATTTTAAATACATAAGATTTGAAATTCAAATCCAAATCAAAATTCTGTTTCCAAACGGGGCCTTACTTCGTAGTTCGGACATTTGATTGCCTCTTCTGACAGCTATTGACGCTACAACTATTTTTAAAATTTTTTTATTGCATTACTATACAAGTATTGAAATGCCCCTTTGCTTTTCTTAGTTTTTGGAGCAAGCCAAGACAACTTGCCCATTGGATCCTCTCGTATAATGAACAGGGAGTTGCTGAGTAAGTGTTGAACCTGAAATATGCAACCCTATATGATATTTGTTGAATATTAAAGTGAAAGACTTTCCAAAGGGTTACATGTATTTCAAATTACTTTAAAAAATGATCCTAGATGCTCAATGTTTCTAATGAAAAAAATTAAAAGTTACTTATTGCTAAATATGTAATTTTCTGCTATAACGGTGGGCTGGTGTGAGCCTTGATTGTAATTTATAATCCTCTAGTGTGGCTGAATGTGTTATAACCTAGTGGTTTGTTTTTATTAGTCACTTTTGTCACATTATGGCTATAATAGGTTGTAAGTGGCAGAGATGCTTGTGTACATGGTTGTTTTCTTGTAATACTGACATTGTTGATTTCGTAAGTGGTCTTGGGATGGATACAACAAAAAGATATTCATGTTGGTATGGCATTAAGTTTATGTTTATTTATTTATTTTTCCCTCTTCCCTCAACAAAAAGATATTCATGTTAGTGCGGCATCCTTAAAAGAAGATTGGTGGCCTAGTAATATAACATACAAAAATTACTCTATATGTAATTGTCATAATCAATATTAAATCCTATACTGTAGACCACTGTTTCTTAATCCAAGTTTGGCATTTGAGGTAATCTAGCCAACTTAATAAAAAAAAGGGTCCTTGACCCAAAGCACCAAAATAAGCAAAACTTATCCCACTTACCCCAGTAACAGATTTTTGTTCCCACATACACAATTTAACACCAAATGACTATTTTACCCTCCACCCAATTAAAGAATTACAACTACGCCACTCTGTACACTCTCTCTCTCTCCCCCCGGACACCGATTCTCTCTCTCATTCTCCGATCTGCGTTTTCTCTCTCTCTCTCTCTCTCTCTCTCCCTCTCCCCGCCCTGCAAAACCACGACGCCAACTCCGCCTACTACCAGAGTCGGGCTGCCTACCACGGCGTCGTCACCAACTCTCTCTCACCGTCGTCGAGCATGTCTGCAGTCGCCGTCAAACGATTCCGATTCTGAACTCGACCGCTCAGCTGCCATCGTCATCAACCTCAACAACTCGGCCTCCAACTCCGATTAACACTTCAACCGCTCAGCCAACGAGGAGAAAGCCGATCTGATCATCTTTGGCTAGGATTGATGAGGACCACATCTCCATTTGCAGCCTCGATTGCACGATCGTTGGCAATCGTGGATGAGGAGAAAACCGGATTGATCGACCTTCCCCTATAACGACGCCGTTTTCACTGAGGAGGATTTTGCTAGCATTTCGAGGATTGGAGAGAGCAGCAAGCACGGCCACCGGTGATGTCTGGCCGGATTTCTGGGTTTTTGCTTCGATTTGGTGCCCAGAGTATTTCTCTGGGTGGCCAGATCAATTTTTCTCTTCCGTTTTTTTTTTTTTTTTTTTTTAAGTAATGGGGCAGAGAGAAAGGGAAATTTTTTTTGAATGTCTATTGGGGCAGTAGACATCTATTGGGGGGCAATATGCATTTTTAAATTAATATGATCTCTTTGTTTTTTTCTTTAATCAAAGTTTTATTTGTCTAATTTTAGGAATATTAGTTCCCATTTCAGCTACTGACAGTTCTATTGGGGGGCAATAGACGCCTATTGGAGGGCAATACATGTCTGATAGACATCTATTGGGGGGCAATAGACGCCTATTGGTGGGCAATACATGGCTGATAGACATCTATTGGGGGACAATAGACGTCTATTAGGAGACAATAGACGTCTATTTGACATAGACTATTAGGGTAATATACGTCTATTGGGGGGCAATACATGGCTGATGGTCGTCTATTGGGGGGCAATACATGGCTGATAGTCGTCTATTGGGGGGCAATAGTTGGCCGGATTCCGGCGGCCGGTGACCGGATTCCGGCGGCCGGTGACCGGGCTCCGGCGAAGACTCCCATAGTTTCTCTCTCTTCTATTTTCTCTCTATCTCTAAGTAACAAAGGGGTAAGGGTAAAATGGTATTAAAAAAAATTAAAAAAAAAAAAAAAAATCTTAATGGGGTATTAGGGAAGACCTCCTTAGAGTGTTTTGGGTAAGAGATAATTAAAAAAACTTAATGGGGTAAGTGGGAAAAAAATCTCTAAAAATGGTGTAAATGGACAAAACCTCTAAAAAAAACTTTCAATTTTATTAAGAAAGGATTGCACCGTTCTTGCGTGAAACACCATCCAAAAAAGAAAAGATCAGTGATAAGTTATGTCTGAAAATTTTACATCAAAAAAGTCACTATGCAAGTTCAAGCGTGTTTGCGCGCCCTGTAGATTGCTCTAGAGTCGATTCAATTTGGCATCACTACACTATTCAGTCTCTTTCGTCCAAACCTTGCTCGTAAACAGGTCACTGTCTCAATTCTGAGTTCTTTTACACCGATCATTGTGACACTTTAATGATTTGGTTGACCATGTAATAGCTTCTAATAATTTCCTACACCATGAGAAGCAATCAAATCAGAAATCCAGTTAACAGATGCTTGCTACGAAAAAAAAAAATTCCCAAACAAATCATGCTGGTAGTTTTCAAACCTAAAAATTAAGCCATCAAACAATCCCAAAACAAGTTCCATTACTAGGAGCTGAGAAAGAGCTTCTAAGCTAATCTGAAGGTATCACCTTTATTTACATTTGCACCATAACTTGTCGACTTGCCAAGCAACTGACATTACAGTTATATTCCTCCCCAGGAAAACTGAATTTTATTAGCTTGCTCATGTAATTATTTGAAATAAAAAAAGATTTCTTGTCGGAATAAATTTTTCCCAGCGCCGGGGAGGGAGTAGAGGGGGAAGGGAGGGAGTCTTCAATGGGACCGTAATCGATTCACATTGAAGTCGTATGTAAACTCGAATGAAATGATATTGGATGATAGACGAAAGAGAATGCCACTTACCTATAATGACAACATTTCATCCATGTTCAGATAAACTAAATTTCATCTGCAACTTTGATGCCAGCATTCTTGTCCCAATCCTCAGGGGAGGCTACATCTGCCATTATCTTTTCTTGACCACGCCACAGGATCTGAATGCAGTAAGAATTGACTGATCAACTTTCCACAACTAGTGAAAAACCACAGTCAATCCAAAAGGAATACCAGAAGGACTTACCTTGTCAATCACACCGAATTGTTTAGCGGTTGTAGAATCCATATAATATGGCCTTCTCATAAGATTAGATACAGCCTCCACGGACTAAAATTTAAAAAAAAAAATTAAAAAAATTGTGAAGATAAATCACACGATACAATAAGTTCATTAACTTTTATCTCATATATTTATTAATTCTTATAAAAGAACTTACATTTCCTGTGTGCTTGGACAGGAGTTTTACAAGAGTGTCCCTATTTGTTATTACCTACAAAAGTACTCAAGCCAAAGTCAGTGCTCAGTTGACTTGTAATATTGTATTACAAGATGAACAGGTGATCATGACTTGATATAAACCTTTTCTACTCTATCTCCTCTGAACAAGTGGAGAGACCAAGCAAATAACCAGATAATGTGCAAGTATGTGCATAGGACAAGAACAAGGATTAAAGAAAATATTGAAACAGTCATCTTTTGCCATATTTCAATAGTGGAATGCAATTAAAGTCAGACTGACCTCTTTTGCACGAATAAGAACATCACTAGCAGGCATCAGTCCAGATGACGGGACACGAGGCTGCTGGATCATGGCTGAAACAGGAGTGATGGGAATTGTTAGCATTTTTCAAGGTCTAAAACTGAAACTTTTTGAACAAAAATGCATCATACCTTTGGCATGTGGCATCATGAACCGGTAACCCTTAGTTCCTGCTGCAAGCAACAGACAAGCTTGACCTATAGCAGCCCCGACAGCAACCGTATGTATCTGAATAAAGAACAACTATGTTATAAAGCAAAAGATAGAATATTTATCATATACACATGCATAAGATACTCGTACTTCTCAATGCCAAATTCCCTTAGCACTCGCAGTTCAGGGTAGAAAAAGGATAAAAAGTTAATACTGTGCAAATGACACCTGCAATATGCTACTTCATAGAATTTATGAACATGATCAACAATAACCAGAATATTCAATGTCAAAACATTGCAGCTGCCTCTGCCACCATATACTTGTTTTTGTACACCAAGGCAACAGATTCAGACACTGCTAAAGTCCACCTCTATGATATGCATCTCCGCCATAACAGAGTTGCTAATCTAGAAACATTCCTATGTAGCTCAAAACCCACCCGTGAACACTAAAACCATCACTGCGACCAAGATAAAGGATATAACTATGTTATATGCAAGAGTAGCTAAAATGGAATCACCTCATTTTTCAACTGCATCATCGCATCATAGATGGCAAAACCCTCCGATTCCATGCCAACCTGAATAGTAAATGTTCAGAATACAAGAATAAGAATAAGTTGGTCAAGAAGGAAAAGATATCAGTTCATACATATCAGTTTCACTAGACATACCGTTTCACCATCATCACGTGTTGTTCCAGTTGAATTAATATAAATATAGATTGGTTGTTTAGGATCCATCCATTGCAGATACATCAGTTCTGCAACAATAAGCTCTGTGACTGCTGGTACAAGCTGAAACATAGAAGGTTCTTTTGAGAGATTTCACAACATGCAAGAAAAAGACTTGATAAAAAAAAACTATTACTGGAGTTTTTACTTTCTTCCTATATCATTTAATCATCTGCCCCAAAAAAGTTCTAGGAACCAAATTACTTAGCCAAAACAAACACTTGGTCCCTTTTTATATTTAATGTTATTTCAATTCTCAGCCTAAACATGATTAATATGACAAAATTAGATATATTCCACAAGATGGAATTTATAACCAATATCAGTACGAGGCTCAAGAACTTACAGGCATGCCGATATAAACTATTCTTCCATGGAGTAGCAATGAGGGCAAATCTGGAGGCGGCTTCTTTGGTCTGTGCTCATTGTAAGAAACTGATCTTTCCACCTATTTCAAACAGTTCATCACAAATAAGCAAACATTAGAGTCATAAAACAAGCTCAATATAACACAATGAACCGTTAATAACATGTAAAAGAATCCCTCTAATTACTGTTAAAGCATTAAAAAGATCCAAACTTTCTTCATCAAGAACATCAATACATATTTCTGCACAATGTCTACTACAACTATATTCATCAGTACCCATTAAAAGTACCAACTCAAAATTTCAAACTTGAGAAAAAAGAAAGCTAGAGTAACACAGAATCAAGAGTCATACTTGGGCTGGGGTGGCCATGAGCTTAGGCTCGTCGAATATATCCAAGTAGGGAAGGGAGTCGGAGTTGTTGGCCGGCCGGTTGAGCAAGGTTTCCGGCGAATTGCGAGCCACGGAGGCGAGCCTGGAGAGAAAGGGGTCCCTAGGGTTTATAGGAGGGATGGGGATTTTGGCTTTTGCTTTGGCGTTAATGGAGCAGAAGGCTGTGAAATTTCGAGACTTTCGTGAGGATGAACAGGTGGGTGTGCAGATTGGTATCTGCAAACTGCTCGCCATTTTTGTAGCTCAAAGCTCCCTCTGTGAGTTTTATGGGTTTTCTCTGCGGAACTTGGAAATGGAAAAGTGGGAGTGCTTTGGTTTCTGGTGAAGACTTGGAGGTGGAAGCTTGGCTGGGAATTTAGATGTCGTGGACGATCTTGGGTTGGGCTCAACATATACTTGTGGGTGTACCTTACAGGCCCAAATATATGTTGAGCCCAGCCCACAAGGCATGGCCCATTTCGGCCCAAAAGAAAATCACCCAATCCCGTCGTCAAGCCTTAGAGGGCGCCGTAGCTAAAGCAAGAGGCCTGTGATATCTCTATTTTGGACGCAATAAACAGAGGTTAAATTATCTCAAACTGGTTAGTGAGGTTGAAATACTTGACGTGCAGTTTTAATAAAATTATTTTATCTAGCTGTCGAGGGAGTTACTGTTGAAAGAAATCGAAGGTGTCCAAGAGGCTGATTTATCAGTCTAGAAAGTGTCATGTTGTTGCACATTGTATTGCTTAGTGTGAGTGAGGTTGGTTTAGTTGAAAGGATGTGCCAAATTTATGAGTGGCATGAACAAAGAGTAGAGACTAGTTTGTTCTTTCTTGGGCCAGTGTGTTACATTTTCTTAAAGTTAGATTCATGAACAGCACATTATACCCAGAAGAAAATAGATCGGAGAAACAAAAAATGTATATATAACATTCATGCATGCTGAAAAGCTATGCCCAATTCTTACATATATTGTTTTCTGTTAATTATTTCCAGCGACAAATCCAGTATTTTAACATCAAAAAAAATATATAAACACACAAATCCTTATTGAACAGCAATATCAGTCTCCCCATGAGTTGCTGCGATCAATGGCTCTGGTTCAGGCACCTTCTCTCCGAAGACCTTGGCAATTCTCTCTGTGGGAACCAAAGGCATGTACGAGGCAACCCTGTACCCCTTCTCGGCGGTGTGTTGCACAGTCTCATTGTACTTCTCAGAACAATATGCCGCAGCTGGTACAACTACCCCAGCCACCTTTGGGAAGACGGGGAGTTCATTCAGCTTTCGCCACGCAGAAGCAGCGCATTCCTCAGCTTTTGGTTCATACTTGGTGTAGACAGATTTGGCAGCTGTACAAGCCGTCTCTGGTGCCTTTTGAGCAACCGATAAGGCTTTGGATGAGGCCTGCCTGATCACTGGACGCACATCTAGCTTGGCAGCCTTGGTCACAGATTCATCAACCTGAACAAGTTCAAATATTCATGATCAGTTACACAATCCAAAATAAGCTTCAGACCATTAGAAGTATCTTAACCGAGGCATGCATTGAATAGAGACCTAGATGCACTCATCAAATTACTGCAACTATCAATTCACTCAAATTATTTGACAACAAAAACAAGAAGAGACCCATCATTTCTAAGGAACACAAATAAATTAGAATTGAAGCATTTTATCTCATCAAGGAAACAAAAAATCTCAAGCTAACTCAACACCTGTAGAAGTCTAAATTCAAATTGAAGAAGCTCAAAACCCAATTGATTGTGTGAATGTCCAACTCAAAATCGACAATGCAAGCAACAACCCTATCAAGAAACTATCAAATTTAGTGAGTGGAAAACGTAACTCAACTGTGTATGAACCCCATCAAGGGTGGGAATGGGGTGGGGTTTTTTTTTTAAAAAAAAAAAAAAAAAAAAAAAAAAAAAAAAAAAAACTGTGTATGAACAAACTACCTCCAGTAAATCAAGCTAAATTCAAAACCATTATAACTAAAAAGTTAAAAACTAAAAATCCCCAAATTTTCATACACAAATTGAAACTTCTGCAATCACAATTGTGTTTAAGTTCAGTTTCCAAACCCAAAACAAAACCCTATCATTGAGAAAAATGTCACAAGCAACACCACAAACAACACAAGAACAATAAATAAATAAAAAATACATACAAAAATAATAATTCTTAAGGTACCTTGCGATCAACAAAGGTGAGAATTTGGGCCGGGGCTTCCTGGTACTTCACATAAACCGGTCCAACAACAGTCTTCACCTTCCCCTCCACACACTCAACCCCATTCTTCAAAGGACCAGACCTCTCCTTCGCATAACCGTACACTTTCGTGACGCAAACCCCGGACGCAACGGCGGCGTTTTGAACAAATCCCAAATACTTGAGACTCTGCTCCTCCTTATTCTCACCCTACACAAAATCCCCAATTCAATTAAAACCCACAACCATTAATTAAACCCCAAAAATCCAAACAAAAATTTCACAAAACAAAACAAATTAAATTAAAGTACCATCTGTGGTTCCTTCACGCTTGAATCTTGTTGGGCCATGATCAAAATCGCTTCTTTTTGCTGTTGGGTTGAATTTGACTTTCAGATTTTGTTGACTTTGATGAGGAGGACGACGAGGGTTTTATAGGGGAAAGAGTCCGAGCGGTTTCTTAAGAACGAAGAATTTTCTTCCTCTGCAAGCGATAAAGGCGGTGTGAACCGGGCGCGTTGGGTCGTTTTTTTTGAGCAAACCCAACTGCCACGGCGCGTTATATTCTGCTGGCTTAACGAGCAAGTCCGTTAGAGTTGCGCCGTTGACTTGGGGGCGACTAATTGGGTTTGGGCAGACTGGGGAGGCTAACGCCGTGAGGCTGGTGGGGTTGAGGAGAAGGAACGTTTTGGACTGTTTCAATGGGTGGTTGTGATTGCGCGGGAAAGGAGGATTCGAGAAGGTGCTTGGGTCCCAATGGGTTCAAGGAGAGAAGGCCCGATGAAGATGGAGTTGTGAAAGGCCCACTTTCTAAGATGGTTGGGTTGGTGACGTTGTTTACGTGTGGAGCTCTAAATGTCCACGTGTTCGTGATTCGAAACAAACTTGTGAGTTGTGACCTCAATAAGATAGTGATTGGTTTATACTTTCTGATTTTTATTCGTCTGTTTTGCCCTCATGTATGGACTGATGGACGTGCCGGCTTTATATTGGACAATTCTTAGGTTCATCTTAGGAGGTGAACGTGCTCTCTTGTGATTAAGACATAATAACTTGAATAATTCTTAGGTGCATATTCACCCCATTACCGATTAACATACTTTTATTTAATAAATTTATAATCCAACGGTCTATATATTAAATAAACTTTTAAAGATCATCTCTGTAAAAAATCAATTGAATCAGAAATCGTTTAATTATCTAATTGAATCAAACAAATTCATCCTCAAATACTGCCAGCATTTGCAAATTCCGGAATTGAGCTAATTGTAACTAGGGCTGCGCATTTTAGTCCGAAAGCCCAGAAAACCTGCCCGACCCATCAAAACTCGGCCCGTACGGTCCGGGCCCTAAATTTTTTTCACTCGAAACGGTTCGGTCAGGGCATGAAGTAGATAAAGATGGTCCGGGCCCGGGCCCGGGCCTTGTGTTTTTAGAAGAAGAAAAAAGCCTGTCAGGCCCGTATATACCATTATTAGATATTTATTGATTATTTTATTCTCTCCCACGCGTCCTTATTCTTCTCTCCAAGCGTCGAGTACTCTCTCCTTCTTTTGTCAAAAAAAATTCTCTCTCCTTCTCCGTCAGTTTTTTTTTCTTCTTCCTCCTCTTTACTTTTTTGGATCTTCCTCTTACGCTTCGCTTCCAAAGGAAGCCTAATCTATCAAGAAAGTGAAGAAACCTCAATCCCCGCAAAGCATAATCTAGCAAGGAATTTCACAATCTTCACAGCTACTGCTGCTTCTCTGTAATTTTTCATCTTGAGATTGCATACCCAACTCCTTCCTCCACCATTGACCTCGTCTGCACTGCGTCGTCGCTCTCCATCTCTACCACTGACCTATAATGGCTTTGATTTGTCTGTGTCTCTGTCCATCGTCTCCCGATCTACATACCCACGAAACCCTAGTTTTCATTTCTGCAATATCACCTTGAAATTGCTTCGATTCTTAGAAATCTCTCTCGCTTTTCATCTTTGGTTTGAAACTCCGGGAAACCCTAATTCTCAAGTCTGTAATTTCTCTATGAAATTTACAGATTTTGAGCACTACCCAAATTCAAGATTTGAGATCTGTAACTGGTGGCTTTGATTTCTCTGTAATTGCTGGCTTTGATTCAAGATTTAAGACTGCTGGTTTAGATGTATTCAAAGCTTGGTATTAAACGATCTGAGATCTGTGTTGAACTATTGGTGATTGGCAGCAAGTTTTTTTCTCTTTTTTCCAAGGCCAATTTGGGCCCGAAAGCCTCGAAAACCGGCCTGAAAAAAAAACGGTCCTGGCCTAATACGGTCCCAGACTTTAAAATACAAAATTTGGGCCCGGCCCGAAAAAAAGAGCTAGGTTTGGGACCTTCAAATTATACACACAGCCCGGCCCATTCCCAGCCCTAATTGTAACAATTGAAAACACAATGTTGGTCGAATTAACCAACCCCCAAGCAACTCTTCTCTATGTTAGCACACACATTAAGCCTTTTTATCCCTCCACGAAAATCACCAACATTGCAGCAGGAAATGAGATGGTTACAACCGACTTGCTAGCTAACCTTATACCGGCCATGTCCAGCATTCAAGGGGCATTATGTAAGTTAGGCCTTGATTCATACATCAAGGTGTCAATGCCTTTTTCTTACTTAGTGATGGAAGAATCTTATCTGCCTTCTGCTGGCAGTTTTAAAAGTGAGGTCTCTTCTGTGATGTCACAAGTGTTACAGTTCTTGTCAAGCACAAAGGCACTGTTTGTAAGGCATAATAACTTTATAATTGATACAAAGTGATGCAACTCTTTGTAGGAAATAGAGAAGAAGCAGAGCAGTATTGATTCTGTTAAAGTTTGCCATAAACTGTTCAGTGAAAAGTTTGCTTGCAATTCAATGAAGAACTAAGCACCAGAAGACTGAGTAGTGCTAGCAATCTCACACCAAGAATCTATCTAAATTACCGGTAATTTATATGATTCATAGTTACTAGGACAAAAGTCTGTCTCTCCCCTAATCACTAGGATATCATACTTTCCTTAACAAACTTGGAAACCAAAAATAAATTAGGAAAGTCTAGCACAAGTAATCCTATCTTTGATCAGCTGATCCATCCATTGCTAGTGTTTCTTTCTTTACCATTAAATTCTGACTTAATGTTTTTTCCATCTTTAAATGCAGATTGGCCACGTTTGCTACCCCTGACTGGAATAGATTGATATTAGGAAATGGATTAGATTGGGTCTTAACTGGTGTTTGCATAAACAAATAGAAACTGGATAGGGGACTAAAAACATAAAATTATGATGAAAAATAAATTAAATAAAAACTAGTACATATTGTCAGAATTTTAAGTTTTGCATCATTATCGAACTTCCATTGTAGTTATTGTCAAGTCATTTACAGAATCAGATCCGTTTGGAAGTAATGGATCAACATCAGCGCTGAAATCTCTTCTGTAAACAAATGCGGGATGCTTAGGCAATGGAGGAGATAATTCACCACTCAACATGAAAACAATGGCTGAAATGGCAGGTCGGTCCTTTGAATCTTCTTGTACACACAAAAGCGCAACTTGTATACATCTCATGACTTCATTAGGCTTATATGACTTCAGTGTCGAATCAACAATATCTAAGGCCCTGCCTTCTCCCCAGAGCTCCCAAACCTGTAGTTGAAATTTAGTTTAAAAAATAAATGAATACTAAGGGATAAAATGTTAGAAAAATATGTTTTGCTTACACGTCCTATCAAGTTCATGGAAGGATCCTCCAGATCATAACCATTGTTTTTCCGGCCACTAACAATCTCCAACATTATGATCCCAAAACTAAATATATCAGATTTCGTAGAAAATCTTCCAAATATTGCGTACTCTGGTGACATGTAACCACTGTATATAAACAATGTAGAATGTCATAGACAAAGAATGACATAATGAAGATTAAATGTGATATTTATTATTCTTACTATGTTCCAACAATTCGGCTCGTCTTATCTTGCAGTTGATCTCCGTGGAATATTCTAGCCATGCCAAAATCAGAAATTTTTGGGTTCATCTTCGTATCTAGAAGAATATTGCTAGTTTTCAGATCTCTATGGATGATCCTCAATCTTGAGTCTTGGTGAAGATACAAAATCCCACGAGCAATCCCGTTGATAATTTCAAAGCGCTTTTCCCAATCCAAAAAGGACCGTCTTGTGCTATCTACATCAAAATGCAAACAGTACTCTTTAGCAAAGAAGCTTCAAAAATGTTCTTTATATTTGAGAAATGGCTTGAAGCAATCATTATTTCATCTACACGTACCGAAAAGAAAGGAGTTCAAGCTTTTGTTAGGCATGTATTCTAGCACTAATATCCTTTCTTCTCCCTTTATACAACAGCCTAAAAGTTTCACAAGATTCCTGTGTTGAAGTCTTGCTATAACTGCAACTTCATTTTTGAATTCTTTGATCCCTTGTCCTGAAGTTTGGGACAATCTTTTCACAGCAACTTTCTCTTCATTTGGTAGCTGACCCTGAAGTTATGTCCAATATCAATATCAATCTTTCACATAGTTAAGACCTTTAAGGAACAACTAAACTGTCGATTAATTAATTAAGAATAGTTAAAGAAACAGCCATGCCAGAACCTAACAGAGCCAGAACAAAAAGGAGATTTTTAGAGCCTAGAAATGTTTAGGAATTTGTTGCTATACCTTATAAACAGAGCCAAAACCACCATGGCCAAGTTCATTGACACGAGAGAAGTGGTCTGTGGCTGCTATTATTGTGTCAAGATCGAAAAATTGCAATTCAGGGTTTGTCTGGTTTTCCACAAGCTCGTCTGCCTCCACAAAGTCTATGCCTAGAAAATAAACAATTATTCACTTTAGTCCATGTTTTCAAGATGCAGATGATCTTGCATGTTGAAGTTCTTTCATTTGATTTACAGATGGAACGACTGTTACCAGCTCATAACAACTAAAGCAGTTTAACTAATTAATTAAAATAGATGAGAACGTCTTTCACCTTTTGTGTTCCTGTTCTTCTTACCCCACCAACATGCAAGCATAATGATTAGCACCAATGCTAGCACAGCAGACAGTATTGGAATAGCCAGCATACCCCTCCTTTCCAAAAAACCTTCTGATCTTCTGGCATTTGCAGCTACATAAGAGGATGACAAAGGATTAGAAAACAATGACATAAAAAACAAGTAATTTTGACATTCAAAACTTATATGTACTCAGTTGAGTTTGCTTCCATTGCAAGCAGATTAGTACCTAACACGGTTGCATTCACACGAACGTAGAGATCTTGTCCAACCTCTGTGTACACTAAAATGTCCATCAAGTCATCATACCATGTCAAGCAATCAACAAGCCCTTCATATTCAGTGCTCAAATATGCGGTGCAAGAACAATTTCTTAGGCACTCCTGCTCACACTCTTTGGCACTCATACCTGATTTTAACAATGCTCCTATCGATGTGTCAGGATATTTAACTCTTGCCACCTTCACAAACCCGTCTCCATCTCCACACTTCAACAAACCAAGTCGATTACTCACACATCCACCTGTCCCATTTTTATGATTCCAATCACTAATAGATTTAGGTACATACCCTGGTAAACAATCACACCAAAACACATTAACATTGTCAGGGCTACATTTGCTGTTGGCACCGCACTGTCCATACCAGTCACACCGGGACTTCGGTGCAGAGAAGTCTTCCTCCCATTGAAGGCCACCATCATCCCATGTAAGGCGTTCTACTGCAGAATCAGTCACTGTTGCTCTTGTAATTGTATTGGTGCCATTCATGAGATAATAAGTCTCCTCTTGATTAGTGACAAAATCAATTGGCCCTGTATCACTTCGCCAATACTTACTCGACCCCTTGTACATAAAAAATTGGGGGGATGCAATCTGATTTGGATAGAGCCTAAGGGTATAGTCCCCAGTTCCAGGGTCATCTTGTGACTTCCAAGACGTTAAAACCCATTCTTGCCCACTTTTCCAGTTCACCCCAACTTTCATACCTCGAATTAAAGTATCTGTAGGATGATCAAAACTTTGCCATATAGAGATTTCATTATTATTATCCTGGAACACAACTAGATTTCCTGTATCTAAAAGCTGTGCAGATAAAGTGGTTGTGTTAACATTTTGAACCGACCGCGACACATAAGTAGACCAAATAGGAGTGCTCTCCATGTTATAAGCATAAAGGACTAGTTCTCCATACCTGTTTATTGTGAGCACACCAGAGGTATCATTGATGGGATTGTTCCTGTTTGCAACCCACACCACTGTTTTATTAGATACTTCAGTCTGAGAATACCAAATTCCGACATACCGGTAGCTAGAATTTCCGGGGCTGAAGAAACCCAATTCGAACTTGCTCTGTTTGGACACTAAAACTCCACCACCATCCTTCAGTTGTTCTTGGTTCCATGTTATGGTGTCCCTGGATTCGCAAAATCGGAAGAGGAGGAAGAGAAGCAGAGCTTTGAATAACATTTTCTGCGCATTAGCAACTTTGTAGGTGTGAAACAGTGGCATTTTTATGATTTTCAGAGTTGGGAGGGTAATGAATTACGTTGATCTTCTTTTTTTTCTACTATTACAACTTTCCCAATAATCGGACCTAGACCGTTCTCTTCTAGCCAGAAATTAATCAAGAAGCTAGCTGAAATTCAGAGCGATGGAGCAAATTGCCTGGCTGATTGGCAAATGTTACATCAACTCATCAGAGATGAAAATTTTGCAGGGTCTAGTCCACCAAATGAAGGAGATGGAGGATACGATTTCGAAGCTGACGGAGAATCTTACGCAAAATAAGCTTGATATGGAGAGGAGAATCAACGAGATATATGATCTTGTCGACATGATCCGGAGTCAATTGGATGTAGCCAAGCTGCCAAGGCCGCTTAACAGAATCGCCAATGGCAAAAGAAGTGAACAACACCGATTGATCATGTTGTAGGAAATAAAAGCGAAAGAAGAAAGGGTTGATTTTCTATCCCTATCACTCTTCTTTCATGCTCTAGTAACGTAGAAACTCTCCTAATTTTGTTGAAAACTTCCCAAAGTCCAACATAGGACACGTTTCGTCAATGATTGACTCCTATGCCTATCTAGAATCGAGTATTAAACCTTTTTTTTTTTTTTGGATGTAGAATCAAGTCTCGGTCTTGGATGTTGACTGTATGACTCATATTATAATGTAAGATATTACATTAATGGATTAACACCTCCTTGATAAAATAAAATAAAAAAAGACAAGACTTAATAGAATATACATTAACGAAATATCTGATTACTTGCGTGTAAGATCATAATAGGCAGAATTTCATAAATGATCACTCAACTATGACTCACACCTTTTAAATATATCACTTTGGTCACTCAACTTTAATTATGTTATTCACTTTAGTCACTTTAGGTCAGGAGTTCGAGCCCCATCAAGGGTGGGAATGAGGTGGGGTTTTTTTTTTTTTAAATAGTCACTTCGTTAATTTTTTTCATTAAAAAAAAAATTATTTGCCACAATATTAATGATATTTTCATCCAACCAATTGTGAAAAATTGATAAATCTGTATTAGAATGATTGAGAGAAGTGATTAAAGTGAGATAAAATGTCTCTTGTGTGACTAAAATGATTGACAGCGTAATAATTGAGTGACCAAAATGATATATTTGAAAATTGAGTGACCAAATTGTCGAATAGATAAAAATTAAGTGACCATTTGTGATATTCTTTCTATATTTTTTTGTTTTCATTTGACTAAAACAGAAAATTGAAGGGAGAAACGCCACAACTTCCACTCTGCTCTCATCTTAATTGACCAAAAAAAGGGAAAAGAGCTTGACCAATAATCATGATATTGATGTAATTGACATGTAATGAAAAAAATCGTCAGCCTTTTCAAATGAGGCCGTTTCTGCAAAAAATAAATCTTCAATTCTTTATTAGCTTAAGTACGACCGACCACCGGTGATTTGAAAAGCTACAAGCCACAATTCGCAAGTCACAACCAGCTACAAGCCTGCAACTATAATTAAATTTTAGAAAGACTGTATAGTCACTTTTTGCAACTATAGTTTTAGCCACAAATTTTCAGCGACCACACATTTCTAGATTTAGCACCGAAAGTCAGTTTCTAATACTGTAAGAATTAGTTGTGAATAAAAATCTGATTAATGGAAGGATAGTTGGATATGATGGACAGATGGAGATTGAACTTGGGAGATTTTACAGCGATTGATGATAGTCGTGATTATATTTAAAGGTGACCATTTCACTAAAACTAAAAGCCGCCACATATATAAATGCATGAAATGGTTAGGCTGCAGGGAGGGAAATCAGGGGCAGCTCCAGGCCTCTTGTCTATGATGGTCATGAAATTATGGGTGTGCTTCTGATATGGCATTTGAAAGTAGAAATGAAATCATTCCTAACAAATGGAATATTGATATTGTGATGGATGCATACGTACAAATAGAGAAGAGGCCGGTAGAAAGATCTAGAGGAGAAGAAATGGCCAAGTTTGAAAATTGTCAGAAGGGATGGTGGTGCAGTTCCTGTCAAGATTGCCTCTTAAATCTTTGATGCGATTCAAATGGATCCGTAAGTCGTGGTATAATATTATCCATAGTCCTAAATTTCTGGCCAAGAACATTTCCAGTTCCATTAATAACAAATTCACCTCCTCCAGTTACATCCTTCTCAAACGTACTGTGCTCAAAGACAACAATATCAAGGATATAAGCATGAAATTTTTGTTACCTTCCGTGTGGAAATGGTCGAATATTTTTGCCCTACAACAAATATAAATGTGGAAATAAATGTAGCAATAAGTACGGCAATAAGTGCGTTAATCATTGCAACATTGAGTATGATAATGATTATAGTCATAAGTGGTGATAATTACTAGAATAACTACGATATTAATCGTGACTTACCATCCAAGTTATCAGCGATTCAGCGATTTGCCATGCAAGTTTACTTGTAGCCCAAGCCCTGATGCACCTATAAATAGGGGGCAAGACGACTAGGTATGACATTAAACTCTAGTTGAAACTCATACACTCGACTCAGAAAAATACTGACTTAAGCATCGGAGGGTCTTTTACAGGTACCCCCACTCTTCGCTTTAACGACGGAGAGGAGTCTTCGTTTCCTCATCGAGGCAGCAAAGCAGAGAGAGGTGACGTAGCGGAGAGAGATTACGTAACAGAGAGAGACTACAGAGTGGAGAGAGGCAACATAGCGGAGAGGGAACGTAGTAGAGAGAGGTTACAGAGCGGAGAGAGGTGACATAGCGGAGAAAGGTTATAGAGCAAAGAGAGGTCACGTAGCGGAGAGAGGTTACGGAGCGAAGAGAGGTGATGTAGAGGAGAGAGGTTACGTAGAGAAGAGAGGTTACGGAGCAAAGAGAGGTGACGTAGCGGAGAGAGGTTATGGAGTGGAGAGAGATTACGGAGCGGAGAGAGGTTACGTAGAGAAGAGAGGTTACAGAGTGAAGAGAGGTTACAGAGTGAAGAGAGGGGTGACGTAGCGGAGAGAGGTTATGGAGTGGAGAGAGATTACGGAGCGGAGAGAGGTTATGGAGCAGAGAGAGGTTATGAAGCGGAGACAGATTACGAAGCAAAGAGAGGACTCCGCTTTGTCAACATAAGGTCAACAACGAATAGAAACTTCTCAATTGTTCCCGGTTCAACTCCTGCTTCAGTCCGCATTAATTGTTGGGTCAAATTCCTAATCGAAATTTTTCATCACCAACACTCCACGATGTCAACAACAATAAGGACATTTTGCTCACTTTAGTTGATATTTACAATGATGATGATTGTGACGACTATAATCTTCATAGTTCTGTTGTTCAGGACCTTAATGTTCCACATCCTATTAACATCTGTACCTATAGCCTAGAAATGGCAGGTCATTGTGAAAATACAAGGACAGAAACTGTTTTTTGGAGAAGAGGATTGCAGTACACGGATCAATCCTTACTGGGCAGCAGAAACCAAAATAAACAAACGGGACACCAGATTTTGGTTACGCAATGAAAACCTCAAATATGAGATTAAAAACACTGCAGGACTCTTACTCTTGAGAACCCAGAATAAGAATCATCGTATTCAAAATGATATGTTCTTTTACAACTTCAAATAGCACTAGCTCGGCTATCTTGTTTAGACAAAAACTAACACACAATTTGTCTATCTTCTTCAACTCATTCAATTGAACGATGACCAAATCTTGTTCTTCCTTCTTCACAGTCTCTCTACTGATCTCAAGAAAGTTTGTTTATGCATATGAAAACATGATCAATAACACTTACACATGGACCAAGTGTTTGACTCTTTGTGAAGATTCAATCTCAAACTAACATGCAAGACTCTAACAAAATTCTTGCGTCACTAAATCCACCCTTCTGCCGTGCATATTTTCTGAATATATATCAAGCACCAACGGCAAAACCTCTCAACCAAAGATTCTACCATAATTGTCCTTTAATTAGGAAAGTAACTTTCCATATATTAAATCTTAAAGAAAATCAATTAGGAATAGACAAGTCCTAAAAATCCTAGGCCATCAACACCACGATTTTAACACTCAAAAAAATCTTTTAAAGACATAAATACATAAAACTTAAAACCTACTTTTCAAAATCGGACTCCACATGAAACTGACTACTGACTCGGGGATTGCAACACACGTTGCAATCCCATGCATATGCAGATGCATTTACCTGTGATTCTCCTAGATCAGTAAAGAGAATTTGTCATAGTTTTGTATGGGAATGCAAGCACGACATGTACAAAAATTGTACCTACACATTGTAATGGGATCATTTGTCTAAAAGACAACTGTTGTTTTGTGCAACTGTTGATTGGGACAGTTGTTTTGTCCAATCCAGCCATCAAGGAGTTCAAATTTCTTCCCCAGTCCTGTCTTCTTCTCCCTCCGCCAGATGATGATGATGATGCACTACAATCACTTACAAATGCTGTGGGATTCCAGAGCTAAAGAATATAAGGTTGTTAGGATTGTAGAGTTTGATGGGGGGAGGTTTCTAGATATCCATTTAGGGCAGAGATATACACGATCGATGGGTACTAATTCTTGGAGAGAGACTAAGGCTAATGTAGGAAGTTGTGTCTTTTGGGGTCCTTCTACTCAGATTTACTTCAAAGGAATTTATCATTGGTGGGCACTTAATTCTACTTCAGAAGAGAAGGAAGTCATCCTCTCATCTGATATGAGTAATGAGCTATTTCATTATATAATGGTTCTAGATAGTTTCCATGAGAAAAGAGGATGTTACAGGAGTCTTTCGGTCTGGAAAAAATCTGTTGCTCTTTTATTCCCTAGATATATGGATAAAACACCTAATCATCAGACCTATAGAAGGCGTTGAAATTCCATTGGCATTTTGGAAGGGTGACAAACTTGTTATGGTTGCAACTAATGGACGTATATTCTCTTGTAAGTTGAAACCTTGACACCCAAACACTCAAGTCTCTTCCCATGAATGGGTGGAAAACCCAGATTGTATCCAAGCTATTGGTTATGCAGATAGTATTGTTTCAGTCAAGATCGATAACGAGCTTGAGAGCATAGATGGTGAAAATGACAAGAAGATTAAGTTACATATTTTTTTACTAGATTATACTTCACTTAGGCGCAGTTTGGGATTTGTGACTAAAGTGAAAGCTAGACAGTGTCATAATTGAGTGGTTAAAATAATTTTTTATTAAACTGAATGATCAAAGTATCGAATAAATCAAAATTTAGTAATCATTTGTGATTTTTTATCATACTCAAAAGAAAATAGGTGCGAGATACAGATCAAGATTTTACTGGGCAGGAAACTTGGATGACAAATTCCACACCACCTCGCCCAGTTGCCATATTTGGTGGACCAGTAGGTCATTAGCTCATTAGCATGAGCCCCGATCTTTAATGGGACTGAGAAAACTTGAACCTTCAGGACCATGAAAAATTGAAGTCACTGACGCAGGGCAAGCATCTTCAAGTGATACCAGAGCAGAGGCCCTGCTCACATTTACCTTGAGGTCCTAATTAAAGGTAGCAGCAAATGAAAATTTTCCAGTCTCTTAAATTTTTTCAGTGTTCTGACTTCTGAAACATTAAACACATTCACACACTTGAACCACCTGAGCAACCAAACTGAATCCATCTTCAAGAGTAAACCAAGAATAAAACCCAGATTTAACGCAACTTGGTGCAGCTTTTACCCACCCAGAACCTGTTCTGTTCTAAAGAGTATACTTCTTAAGAGAGATTCCATACCTCAATGATGGAAGGAAATCTTAAGAGGGTCATTGCTGAGCTAAGTTATGTTTGGCAAAGGGGACCACGAATGGCTCTAATTTGATCCCCATCTCAGTTGGTAATGAATGTGATGGACCTATGACCTATCTCTAACAACCCAACATACACCAACAAAATTTAAAGAACAGAATTCAGATCAGGAAGATCATCTTTGATAGCTCATTTCCATGCAGATCACATGGAAGACTTCAATATGCAGCTTAAAATGATAATGAAAATCACAATTGACCCTCGAACTTGTGATCATTATCATCCCGACATATAGATCCTTACACTATAATCTCTACTCGCTCATTAAAGGTACATCGACAAGGTACTTGACAAATTGCATCAAAGAGATTATGGCAATGACGAATGGGTAAAAAAAGTAAACAAAAAAATAATCAAACTAGCGAGGCTTCTCCATTCAGCTTTCATGAAGAACAATATTCAGATCAACCATGGTATCTAGGTCAAGTCGATATATAAACCTGCACAGTACTACTTCACCAGCAGTAACACATCCATCAAACCAAACATATCTACAATACATCAAGCAACAGAGGAGCAACTTCTCCATGCTTTATCCCATTCCTAAAACCATGCCCATGTAACTCTGGCAGTGTAGGTATAAGCTTCATTGAAATTTTGGGGAAAAAAAAATGAGAGCAGAAGTAAGTTAAGCTGTCCCGATCCCTACTGAATTTTGAATTATACCCATCTCTTTCACTGTTTTTTTTTTTTTTTGGCAAAAGGTAAGAAATAAACTCAATATCCTTCTTTTGCATGTACATCACTTTCTTCCACCCCACTTTAAAGCAAGAACTTTAATTTTGATGGACCTTAAAATCTGCTAGAAAGAAAAAGGAAATCCACTATGGAATAATATCGAAGATATTCATAGTACAGACCTACAATTTTGAATCCAATGACACCTTGCCAAATGCTAAAAGCAAACAGGGAAAGCGAAAATCCTCAATTCCCTTCCAACATTTGATTAAATTCATCTTCACATTCAACCTTTCCCCATTCAAAATTACATCTTTACTGTCATTAGTTCATTACAACTCAAGAATGCACCTTTTTTCTCTTGTTAGCTTCCTTTATGTCTTAGTCTACCACTCTACCCTCATATTCCTAACTATTCGCTAGGGGTTACCTTTTTCTTCTCTAAAAACAAAGGAGAAGAAAGCCACCATTCAAATTGTACAGAGGGATTATCTGTAAGTAACAAATCCCAGCAATCACAAGTCCCCAAAAAATTTCCAACTTTCATGAACAATTTAATCCACATTGGAGTAAACTGTGATTAGATAAGCAACATTAACCATACACAAAACTATGAAGACCACAGATCTTGAGATTCAGTGAAAATAAAGCCCAGAAAAAGATTGAAGAAAAGAATTAAGCAATAAAATGAATCTTTTACAGAGATCATATTCAAATATGATTTTGATCATAAACATCAATATATTCCATCAATAATAACAACAATGACACATCATCCACAACCAAACCCTCTTTCTCTATAACAATCAAACCCCACTTCCAAAATGACCCAAAAAGATTAACTCCTGCACCTTGTGATGGCGCTGCAGCCGCGGCTATAGGGGTTGGCCTGAGCCCCAGGCTGGCAATTGTAGTAGGAGGCGCCGCGCCTGGAGCAGGGGACAGTGTTCCTCTGCAGTGCACCGTAGCTGATGTAGCCGCTGGTGGCTAAGATGCGCCGGTTGATCTCCGAGTCAAGGTCGAACTCATCGTTCCCGGAGACTAAGCCGGTGGCGGTGGTGGGTATCCACGGAAGGTCTCCACTTGCTTCAACAGTGGATGATGAAACCATGAGAGAGATTGTGGCCCAGATCAGGAGGATGGCTACAGCGTATAGTAACTTGGCCATTGCTTTTGTTTGCTGCGTCTGTTGATGTTGAATGCTTTGGGTTGCTTGAGGTTCTTCTCTGTGTTTGTTTCACTGTGTTGTTGATCTTCTGGTTTTGAACTTTTGTTAATGTTGTGTTGCGTCTCTTCTTCTTCTTCAACAGTGAGCGAGAGAGAGAGAGAGAGCCAACTAGACAAAAACTAATAAGAGCGAGAGCCTGCCGCCGAGGACTTATTATAAGCGACCTGGGCAAATGACGTTGGGTTTAGCTTTTATTACGATTGGGCCATTTATGCTTTCAAACTGTTTTTTTTTTTTTTTGCATTTTTAGAGTGTTTTTTTTTAATAAGTAATTTTGAACACGCGCTAATCACTATGAAAAGTAATGGCTAACTGAGAAATACTAAGGTGGCGTTCGGTAACGTTTTCAAGTCATCTTTTTCATTTTATAAAATGAAAATTGCTTGAAAATGCGTTCGTTGGTCTGTTTTCAAAAATGCAGAAAATAATTTTTGAAAATAATTTTTTATTTTACTCGTAAAACAGGAAAACGACAAATAGACGTTTTCACTTTTTCATTCTCATATTTTAGAAAACACGGAGATATATTTTCCAAAACAAAGAAAAAAAAGTATATTCTCTCTTCTTCCATATTCTCACGTCGCTATCTTCTTCTCAGGTCTCTCTCTCATCTCTAGTCGCAATCTTCTCTCGTTTTTGAAAATTGTTTTCAGAATAAGCTATCGGACACATTTTCGGATCTCAAAAATCCAATCTTGTTTTCTCGTTTTTATTTTCAAAATCTGTTTTTGAAAAATCATTTTTAAAAACGTTACCGGACAAGCCCTAAGGATTGCAATTTAATTTCAACGCTGACGGGTGAAAGAAGAGACTTCATTATTTGCTATAAGCCTGTAATGATAATAATAGTTGCATTATAATATTATTTTTCAATGCATTAAGAAGATTACATTGATCATATTATCAACTTTAAGTAAATCATGCTCAATACAATTTAAAAGTAGTTTGCAAAAATGGAAACCATGATGGTTGGACAAGTAAACATAATAGCTATATATATTTTTAAAAAGGAAAAAAGAAAAGAAGTTTAACATGTTGACGCAATGACATTTTTCTTTTACTAGACATTATTTCTCTCATTTTGCCATCAAATCCAAATATTTTAATTTTGATAAATACATTATATATCTATACACATACATTCAAGTTTTGGGGAAATTATTTTCGAAAAAATAAAAATTAGGGAATTGTAGTAGGATATTTGGTGGATATATTTGTAGTTGAAGAAATTTTTTTTTTTTTTTAAGAATAGTAGTTGAAGAATTTGAAAAGCCACCGAATCCAACTGGTGGCAATGGCAACACAGTAATAAGACATACAACCATGGGCATGTTCCTAGTCCGACCTACTCCCAGGAATCAAATGTGAATAGTTGACTGCTGTCCCCTCCCTCTAGGCCTCTAGTTTAGAGAACAAACTGAGAATTCAGAGACTAAAATAGTAAAAAGGTAAGAAGAAAGACGGGCATCTAAGCTAGGGTTTACACCTATTGCTATCCAATTCCCATTCCGATTCCCTAGTGGGCAAAGTCCCTCCAAGAATCGTTAACCGAAACACGTTTTCTCCTTCCTCTACCATCATCATCATCATCATCATCATCATCAACCTACCTGTATTTCTCTAATCTCCATATAGTCAATTAAACAATTCACCACCCTCAGAAAATAAATAGTGAGGAATAAACAAATGGACTTCAATCTCCATCCCATTTGGCGTGATCGTTATTTATGGTGTGCCGTTTGCATTTGTTTTTCAACATAACCGTCGGGCCTTTTACTCTGTTTTTTGTTTCTTTGTTCATTATAGATAATACTAAATTACAATATCCATACACTGATGCCCATACAATAAGCAGATTTCAAGTTCAGTCAGATCCTTCTATCAACAGAAAATTATAATCTTCTAAAAAAAAAAAATTATTAAAAAAAAACACTAAAAGTAGAAGGAAGGAAAGAAAATCGAGTTGCGTAGAAATATCGGAATAAATTTTGTTTAATGTGTAGCTCACTTAAAAATTTTGTGGTTAAAAATTTTGTTTCATAAGAATAATGTTGATCTAAGGATAGAACTATTTGACTATGTTGCTCGAACTCAAAATGGTTTGAGCTAAAACAAATTTTGAGTTTGAGTCCCTCAAAATAAAACAGTAACAAAGTAGGTCTGCACCTCGAGCCCTCTAATTTTGAATATAATAATAAATTGGAACTCAATAACTAGAATGCAAGTCTTCTTCTATATTAATTGAAGGGAATTGGAGCATTTAAATTTGATTTTGCTTTATAGCTTTTGTATCATTGTTTCCAACACCCGCGTAACCGCGTTCTTTATCACACTCGACTACGTCGCAAAAACGTCTTAGACGTCAAATAAACGGCGTTAGTATTAGCCCAGGAGACCAGGACAACTGGACAAGGGAGCGGCTACGTGCCGTGGCCGTTTAGAAAAGAATGGTGGCCCGCCACAGATCGCTAGGGGCGGTGTTTGCGCGTTCCAAAACCCACTTCTCCTTTAGCCAGCTGGAGCCTAACGAGCTTTCCCAACTAAATATCATTTCTTTTTTTTGGACGAAATATTATTTCTTTTTCCAAATGGAAACTATTTTATTATGCTTTTGAAAGAAATTATTGCGTAAAATATATCTATAAAAATCTCTCTCTTTCCTCCTCCTGAATCTTCTCCCTTCATAATTTCTTAATGATTTTAGACTGATGTTCAATGATTATTTAAACCATAAGAAGTCTGAAGTTTCATGCCTACTACTGATTTACAACGAAAACACAGTGACATATATAATACAAAGATCTGTGATACGCTTAAGATGTAAATATTGTTCGGCTATATCACGTCCGCACTCTAATCAAATTCTTAAAAGATCATGTAGAGATCTTACTGACAAATTGACGAGAGAGCACGCATCAACAAGGGACTAATGGGTCCCACCTGCACATTTTCCAGATTTCAGAATCAACAACATGAACATGAGAAAGGGTCCTAACTAAGTAGCTGCAATGATTTAAAACCACACTAAAAGGTGAAGGGGACTCGGATTCTATTTCAAGCAGAGCAAAGCATTCTGGTATTGGAGGAATTAAGATTGACCAACAAAATAAGAAAGGGAACAAACTCACCCAAAGCATCCTAGTGTTCTTCGTAGTATGGTGGCGTTGACTGAATGCACATTTCATCCTCCTCGCCATCCTCATCGTTATCATCTTCATCTGCACCTACCCAGTTGCTCGGATGACGTTGTGAAAAGCCATTACCAACGATTGTTGACCTATCTGCTAGCAACAAAATGCATAAGCTTAAGTAACTTTTACTAGGGTGTGAAAAATCAGCAAGACAAACATAACTAGCCCTCACTAACCTTGAGGCTCTTCCATATGATTCTTTTCAACAGGGTCGAAGCTAGCACAACAAGTCAAGGGAATACGCCAAAAATGAAAAAGCACATCATGAGCTACCTTCACCCCAAATATCTAAACAACAATTTGGGAGCTAGGGTGGTGTGATGAGCTAGTATTTATTTTGCTGAAGAGACTGATAAAAACACCGTTTGGATTTTCGTGATAATAAAAACATTTAGGAACTAAGATGCAAACAGACTAAGACACCTCCAGAAATCATCATGTAAGAGAGACAGATTCAGACCAAAAGAAAAAGAAAGACTTCCAGAAGTCATAATGAAAGCAACTAAAAGCAAACTGAAGCGAAAAGTCAGATTAAGGATACATATTAAGACCAACAGGCTCATTTCCCCTAGCAGATGCAGCCTTTGATATATGCACTGTGTTAAACCTCTGAATATCTCTCTGAGCACTGGCATTCAAATCTCTTTCCCCTTGAACCTGTCCTACTTCCGCACCACTACCATTTTTTGCACCACTTCCTGCACAGGTAAGAGATTTAAGACAATGGAAGCGCAACTTGTTGTCACTATCAAAACATCGGAAACTGGTTACCTGTAAGATCAGACCACATTCTTGTCTGATCAGATGAATGCTCAGGGACATTTGTTCGGAATCTTTGATGCTGTGCTTCTGACCCCATCCCATTCTCATCCTGAATGTGCACTTCAGCAGCTCCTTGCTGTGACGCTAGCATGGTTGCAAGCACCAGTGTAGCATCAAAATTTGAAGTGGACGTATCATCAAGACCAAATCTCGGTGCCATCAGAATAGGCCTGCTTTCCCCGATACATGATTAACCAATTTTAAGTTACCATTTGGTGTACATCATACTAGTCTAAGACAGATGGATTATGAAACTAGTAATCACTAATCACAGTATGTTCCTCTACACAGTCAAACATACTGACAAGACAACTAATTAAACTGATCCTAAGATATGTAATATCTCCCTGTGGACCACTCACAATAATGTCAAATAGAAGTCCCAGAACAAAAATGAGAAATGGAATACGAAAACCAGCATAGATATATGGCATGGTTAACCCAAAGTATTGAGGGAGTCAATCAAATGACCACCTTCCTCAATATATCCACATCAAAAGGATGCACAGGGACTCTGCAATTTGGATGTGGATGTTGACCACTACAACAGCAGGTTAGGCTTGAGTAGTACTCTAATTTGAGGCTAATATTGACCACGGTCAGCTAATGACATACATATTAACTCGAAGCTAGAAACTCACCATTGGATAAATAAGAAAATATTGCAAATGGAGGATAATTTAAATAGAAAGAAACTACAAATATCTTACTCTCCAGACTTCTCAAAGTACAAGTGAATTTCGACTTCACAGCCTTCACAGAACGAAAGAAATGCCTGAAATAAAAGAAAAAAAATTAATAAAAAAATAGAGCACCAAGGAAACAAATGGTCTACGAACTTTTTACAGTTTACTCAAAAGCATCAATTAACAAAATCCATTGGCTCGTAACAACTAATGAAAGTAATAAGCTTGATATCATCACTATCTCAAAGAAAAGGCTGATTAATTAAGACAGTGATTTATCTCAAAGTGATAACTTTAAAAAGGATGTCCCAAGGACTGCATTTACTACTCCAAATAGAAAAACTGAATAATATTTTGAAGAACTATATTTCCACAAAATGTCAAGATGTCCCCATGTAAGGATATGACAAACTTTGTAGGATGCTCAGTAAGAAGGTCTTGCTGATAGTTTTCATCATGTTGTTATGGTTCTGTGGATTAAACATAGTAATGGTGTTGGGATATGTGATTTTCTTTGAGTTGTAGATGAATCATTTACAGTTATATGGTCTCACTGAATCCTGATGTTCAGCCTTGACCTTCCTGCTAGAGTGTTCATTTTGTAGATGAACTCCTCTTGAATGAGTATAATTAAAAATTAATCCATATTTTCGTAATCAAAAAATTCAATCCAACTCTAACTTTATGTTTCCTCAGTTAACCACTAACCTTCAACTCCTTCATGGCAAATGTCACATCTACAGGGTCTCCCGTGTGGGTATACTGCACAAACTCTTCTGTAGGGTCTATCCATAATTGAGTATGCAGTAATGAGTCATTATCTGCTATCAGAAAACTGAAGCGTCAGCATTCTGTGTGTGATAAAATTCAGAAATGAGAATCAAATGTTGATTACCTTTGGTTGGGTCAATGTAACTTCTAAGTTCAACAGCTTTTCCTCCAATTTCACTTGCTGCATCAGAAGGTAAGGAAGTAGGCTCTGTTGCGAAAATAGTGATCTCTTGAAGAGATGATTGAAAATTAGCAAGCAATCTGTTGAGATCTCGAGGTCGTACTACTAGGCTGCTAGGGAATTTTGTCCTATCAAGTGCCAAAAGTTGTATGTCGGGTTCAACATTGCAAATAATCCAATAGGATTTCCTCATACCTGCAAAATGTTCATATGAAGTTCAGAATCTGAGGATCAAACAATAATAGAAGAAGATTATGTATGCACCATGTAGTTCTCTATTATGACATCAATAACCCCCTATAAATAAGAAAATCCAAGGGATTCCATATAAATAACAGTTCCCGAGGCCTCCTCTTGATTGGAGATAGCAATGACTTTATCACACAATATACAGAGTAATCCTGAAAGCTGATGAAACTTTATAACATAGAATAACAAGTTATCTGACCCCAAATGAGTTTGCATATCCCAGTGTTGCAGATTAATATAAGCAGTTGAATAAACAACACATATGATCGGCAAAATGTAACCTACCACTGTAGCATTCTAAAGTCCATTGCACTTTTGATGCATCGGGATCAGGCAAATTCACGCTCAAATGATCTATGCTTCCTATAGGCGTCCTGAGAACAGCACAAACAGCCTGCACAGACTAAGTCAGTAACCACGCCATGGTACAGAAGCTTTGTTAAACACTGAAGTTCAGCTAAAAATAACACATTACCTTCAAAAGCACACTACATTGCACAAGGTCAACAGCAACATTGTAGACATCAAAGAAGTCAGGCTTAAATGTAATCGATTGATAGGCAGACCTTGATGCATTGAGCGTGTGAAAAGCCAGCTGCATAGAAAGCAATAAAATCCTTGGCAAACATCAATATGCACAGTAACAAACTACATAGTAGCCATTCAACTAGTTACCAAGAACTTTAAGAGTTCTTATCCCTGAAACCGGAGAACACAAAGAGCACCCCCAACTAAAGGAAGCACATCAAAAACCAAAAGCGACAACGAATCCAATCTTCAAAGAGTTATTCCCTATTCTTGTGATCCTTGTTCAATTTATTGCCAACCAATTCATTTAACACCCAAAAGAAATTAAACAAATATACACACACATTTTTCTGATACAGCTATCTCTTAATTCAGGCCCTGCCCTAAAAAATGCACAAGCAAAACCCTAACTATTTATTACCAGAAAGAAGCAGATACTAATTTTAATTCAGAAAAATTACTGTCTCCACTGAATGAGCTTCAATCTTGAAAAATGAAAATTGATCTAATTACACGCCGAGACAAATATTACTCTAAAAAAAATTACCTATCATTCTCAAAATATAAATATAATCCGAAATGAAGCTTAAAATTGATGATTAACTTGCAATTTCGTTGGTGAAAAATTGAAGGAGTAAAACAAAATCGATGAACTCTGTACCAAAAAAATATATATTCGATGAACTATATAAGCTAAAGAGAGTGCAAATGGAGAGATGGTCTAAAAGAAAAGCGAGAGAAAGTGAAAGGGGGGAAAAGGTTTTGCGGAACCTGAGAAGAGGAAGCTTGGATGGCGAGCTCGTTGCCGACACGTGCGAGGCACGTGATGGAGCGAGCGAAGGTCTTCAGGGCGTTGCCGCTCATACTGATCTCCATCTTCGTCTCAGAGACGAAGAGGAAGAAGAAGGGCGCGAGAATATGAAATGGGAAATTGGTAACGAAAATAGGCTTCGTTCTACCAAAAATAATTCATAATTGGATAATTAAAAAAAGTGATTCGGGTCTTGGGTCCTCATCCAAGAGAACTGGGCTCGGACCTTGGGCTTCGTTTCTCTCATTTAAAATAGGGAAATAGGATTTCATTACAATTGCACTTTTTAAAGTTCGATTTTTCCGCGTTACACCTTATTGTTAAGAAAATTCAAATCTCATCTTTGAAGTATCGAAATGTAATTTTTTTTCTCTGATGTGGGTATTTTGATGGGATTAGTATAGGAAAAGAGCCTAGTGCCATCATCCTTGCAAACAAATTTGTTTTAGGTAGTGAGGATGATGAAATGAGAGATTATTTAGAGCACCGCCGTGCACTTGCACCAACATAAATAAATGGTTAGATTGCATTAAATACACTTTTTGTTCATTAAAAATAAAGTTGCTAATAAATATCAAGGGTTGAGATTATTTTATAAAGGTTTGGTCACTTACACCGTCGGTGCATAGAATAATTTCCATGATGAAATATGTATTTGATTATATATCATCTCTCTTGCTTTCTGGATGTCAAAAGTTTGCATTTTTTTTTTCCAGATTTTGTCGTACAAGAGATTATTCAGAACACCGCCGTGCACTTGCACCAACATAAATGAATGGTCAGATTGCATTAAATACACTTTTTGTTTATTAAAAATAAAATTGATAATAAATATCAAGGGTTGAAATTATTTTATAAGGGTTGGTTCACTTGCACCGTCGGTGCATAGAATAATTTCCATTGTCGTACGTACTAGTCTTTACTCTATCAAATAGTTAAGGAGGTTTTAAATGTGACTAACAATTTCCGTCCTTACAAGAAAAAAGTTAGGTATAAATGATACATCGATAATTGAGACAATGTTATATTTTGTTATCATGAAATTATAAGTTTAATAATGAAGGATGTCAAAAGTTTGTATTGTTTTTTCTCAGATTTTGTCTTTCTAGTCATTTGATCGATGAAATGTTAAGGATGTTTTAAATGTGACCAACAATTTCCGTCCTTACAAGAAATAAGTAGGTATAAATAATACATCGATAATTGTGACAATGTTATATTTTATTATCATGAATTGTAAGTTTAATAATGAAGGTAATTAAGAGAAGTTTGGTGTAGTAAATCACCCCAAAAATATTTCATCGAGTGATCATTTTTACCTGTGATTACTGATTTGCATGATGGGTTTTGAAAACCTAACCCATTAGGCATGAGCCAGCCACTTTACCCAGTACTTTGCTGCCTTTAACTTCGATTTGACAAGATCAATCTGACCTTACCCTTGTGATCAAGTTCGGTACATCGATCATTACAGTCTTACACCCTTGCTTCCCTCGTGTACCTTTTCTCAGATCTCCACAGTCCTCTACGTACTATACGATTGTCGTCCTAGTTTTCTTGGCGCAAACCTTCACTATTCAGTTTTGTCTTGGTGTCTTGTTTTAGCCTCTGGTCTTCTGTTACACCCAAAAGAAACAACAAAGGATCTAAATGCTTTGGACCAATTTGTGCTCTCCATCATGAAATTTGTGGTTCAAGTTTCAACCATGTTTTAAAGTCGTGATGTTGACCCTGCTCTTGAAAATCATGCTTTCAGAACAGAAACCAGTACCCTATGCTTTCGGAGGCTCTATTTTAATCTTTAGTTGATGAACTGTGGCATGAGTTTTCGAAAGTTCTACTATACTTTGGACTTCGGAGCATATGATATTCTAAGATTTTCAATAGCCAAATTCGGTAAAAAAGTAGTTTCAAGGATTGAAAATCCAGAGCACGTAGAAGTTCTTTATCAAAACTTCGTTGAATTCCTAATTAACAAAAGTTGGCTAGACTGCTAGAGTTTGAACCTGTTATTGGATTCAGTGGCAGGCATAATGATTTTAATCTTGCAGTAATAATGTGCTTTGGCTATCAATGAACCAGTATTTGAGGTTGTAATGTGGGTTCAACTTTTCATGATGTTTCTGGTGTGCTTGATAAATTGAACAGATTGAGTTTTAGGGAAAAGGAGGGCAAAAACAGAAAAAGGAATTGATCAAATGTCATGGCACACCCTTTTAAACTACTCTCACTTTTTTTAAGTCTTTAACCAACTGAGCTTGTGTGGCTCAAATCCATATCATGCAAATTTCATGGGACATAGTTCCCTATATGAGAGACATAACCAAAAGCTAAGTGGCTCTTAGCTTAATAGCAAGTGGTAATGAAATCCCAGATCATTCAGGTGCTTGCATCATTGTGTTAGTGATGATTGACCTCATTATCTACATAATTATATCACCACCTCAAGCAATAAATCATGTTTTCTGCTTCTGATGCTTAAATTATGTTTATGCTTGTGATTATAAAAACTTTGCTAAAAACCAGAAGCTGGCTAGAGTTTGAATCTATTATTTGATTCATTTTGTGCTCAGACTTATATTGAAACAGTATCTTAGGTTAAAGCTCAGAAAGATTTTGTTTAGTAAAAAGAAGAAAAAAGGCAAAGGTGTTTTGTCAAATCTCAAATGTCATCATACACCCTTCTTCAACTACTCTTCTAACCAGCATGGGGCTCAAATCCACAGAATGCAAATCTTAAGGGACGTGAGTACCCTATTGGAGGGTCACATCCCTTCTTTTAGTAAAATTTTCTTCTAGGTAGATGTATCCGATGTATGCATGTCTTTCCTAAAACGCAGAAGCTAATTAAGTAGCTCACTAGCTCCTGATTATACAATGTTGCATTCCCAGATCATTCAGGTGCTCCATGCATCTCTGTATTTGTGTTGCTTGATATTATTGATCAAATTCCACTCTGAATGAAAACAGACACACCAAGACAACTGTATTTTTTCAATTATTGAGGCAACCCCCACATGAATGGCAATAAGAAACTCATCTTTCATATGAGCTGCAAAATCAGATCACTATGTAACAATGAAAATGGTAAGGTGTGTTGTGTGAGACTTGTCATTGTCAGCTTGGTTATTGGGTAAACTCAGCCAGCTCCTTCACGAACAAAGAAGTTGAAATCTATTTTTTGAATAGAACAAAAGAAGCTAGACTACTTGGGTTGTAGTGCATGCCTAATTTCTTCAATATGGTTTGGCAAATGTGCTGGAAAGAAAACAGAAATCATGTGAAGAATCAGAAGCATTTAAGCCCTGCAACCACCATCGTATTGTGAAATGACTCAACAGTAATACGAGGCATCTAACTCTAGGACCTAACTGTGCTGATTTTTGGATTCTAAGATTCTTTCATGAACTGTTTCATTCATGTCATTGGCTTATTCCAACGATCCAACATACATAATATATATATTTCATCGCAACTTAAATATAGCAAAACGCATCAAAGCTTTTCTGAGACGGATGCTATGACTCAATTGCTACTCTTTTCCGTTTGTTGGGGATAAGGAGGGTAAAAGATTAGTTATCCTTGGGAAACCACATTTCTGTTCAAGTAAGAATAAGAATAACTTAGGGTGGGACTTGTTTCCTACATCGTCTACCTCCGAGGAACTAATATCGTCTAATCCCTTATCAGTCAAAAAAAAAAAAAAAAAAAAACGAATAAGAATAACTCAATGACGTTCTCAAGCTTGGAATGTCAAATGAAAATTCTAGTGGGCGAGAGAATAAAATACCCAAAAAGAGAGCTTTCTCCATGGATTGAAAGACATCCAAGCTGAGCAGTGTTTTGTCATTGAAATTATGAGTCCACAATTTCTCTTCAAGATATGACAAAGGGGAATATTTTGTTTAGGACCCATCAAATTGCTGGTTCCTCCACAGATTGTTACTGATATAATCGCAAAAAACCCACTTAGACATAAAGAATTATGACTCCAGTATTAAGATGGAGTCTGGCCAAGTGTCACTAGCTGCTTCTTTAAAACAGATGAGTGAGATAATACTCTTTATAACCATAAACCACTTGCCAAAAACAGACTAATGTGAAGTCAAATAGAAACTAATCAACAATCAAAGCTTATCTCCTGGGTTTTGTGCATATCATAATCTGATAAGCATGAGTTTTTTGTAGGGTTCTATGCCTAATAAGATGGTCTCAAAAGAAAGGATTAAAGAAAGGCCTACCTACTACTGTACAAATTTGCTTTTAGTTCTAAAGCAGTAGCCAAGATTAAAAGAAGTGAAAAATTAAATCAGAGTAAAAGCAAGAAGACAGTGTATCACAAACTCCAAAGGTTAATGGAAGTAAGAGATGTTTCTAATTAAAGTAAAACTTTTTCTTGAAGATTTATTTCTTTAATGCTTATTTAGGCTTATAAGGAGAAAGGAGCTCTGCTATTTGGTGGATCTGAACTTTCACAAATAAGTAGCAATTGCAGCAATCATACACAGAAGAAAGAACTGTGCAGTGAAGCACATAATAGAAAGAAAAACCATCAAATCCAAAGGTCAAGACTTCCATTGCTTTAGTGGAGTCTGAAATGGGTTTCTAAATCCAGAAAAAAGACAGACAATTTAAGGCCTTGCACAATGTAAATTGTTCTTTCCAGTTCACAATTTAATGTAATCTTCCTTTAGAAACTTTAAGCACACCTCTAAGATAATCAAGTTTAATTAATCTTCACACTTTACCATTATTATCTTTACACATCAGATAGCAATTTGAAGCTTGAAAGATTGCGGTGGTCCTATAACAAACCAAGCAATTTGCAAGATAATCACAACCAAGAGAAAGTGCATCATGGGGTCAAATTCTTTTGCTTTACAACATTGATATTAAGACACTAGGCTAATAGTGCTCGTAAACCTACTTTTTACTCAAGCTTAAGACCCTTGAAGATTCATCTCACGAGTCAGAATGTCATAACAACCCAATGCCAAATCCAATTAATAGTTCAACCCATCAGACAAGGCATTAGTTACAATTGGGTAACCAACTAAAACTAAAAGCATACATTAGTCCTCAGAGCTACATGCTAAAAAGCACTAGATAAAGTTAACCCCCTAAAACCCCAAGTTTATTCTTCCCCTCCCCCTAGATTAAACATCATCATCTTACCATATCCACAGTACTCGATACCACAACACAGACAATCCCCCACGCACTTGATCACTTACACGAGCAATGTAAGCTTCCCTCCAGACACCACGTCCCTTACGCCCCCATTGCACCGCCAAGACCTCACATGATACCGCACCCATTTGGATTTTCATCACTGAAGAATGCATAGGTATCGGAATCAGATGAGTTGTAAGGATGTGGTGGATAGGCCTGTGGAGGATGGAACGGCGGCGCAGGCGGAAGGTTGTCCAAATCATAGGCTGGTGGATCAACCTCATTCCCCAAACTCCAATTTGCATAAGTGTGCGACTGAGAATAAACAGGTTGTGGAGCATAGCCAGCCGCACCGTAGCTAATGCTGGGGTGTGCTGCATTGTAGTTCATCGCATGCACAGGAGTAAAGTGCTGTTGCTGCTGCATTGGGTAAGGGTGCTCATAGTGCTGCTGCCTTGGGTAAGGATGCTCATACTGCTGCTGCTGCTGCCTTGGGTAGTACGGGTGCTCATACACCTGCTGCTGAGGTGGCGGGCCATGAGAGGCTGGAACTGGAATAGGCCTCTGCACATTGGGCACTTGGCTCTGAACATTAGGCGGCCCATGAGGCTGAGGCTGAGGCTGAGGCCCGGGCTGAACCGGTGGTGAACCGGTGCTTGGTGCGTTGACAACCAGTTCACCTTCAGCAGCATTGACATTGTGATTCCCGTTCTGCCCCTTGCCCTTTTTCTTTTTACCCCCACCCCCACCACCATTGCCAGCACCACCTCCACTTTTCTCCCCCACAGCTTCACTCTCAACACCCCCACTTTGCTTTTCAGCCGCCGCCGGCTGTGACTGGCTGGGCAAGCTGCCAGTCTGTGCCTCCTTTAATTTTCCTTCCCCACCACCGCCGCCACCCTCATGTGGTTTAACAACATTACCTTCCTCAACACCTTTACTATTGCTAGAACTACCAACTTCAAAGTTCTTCTTACCCCCACCAGACTCTTGCACTTCAACAACTTCATCCTTCACCGGCTCTTTACCCTTTTTCTTATCTCCGCCGCCGCCGCCGTGGTTTGCTTTTGCTTCCTCGGAGATTTCACTCTGTTTCTCATTGCCTTTGGGTTTACTCTGTTTCTTGTCTTTGGAATTGTCTTTCGGGTCAGGCCACAACAACTCAACGTGTTTCGTTGTTTTCTTGGTCAGTGTCTTGATCAAAGTTTCAGCCTCCACATTCCCAATGACCGTCACTTTTTGCTGCAAATAGTCGACCCTTGTAATGTAAACCCCTGAAAACGCACAAAAAAAAAAAAATCAATGAGAAACAGTAATTGAACACATGGTCGTACTAAAAAAGAGTGAGAACTTAATAAATGAACAAAACCCATCATATCGGCCATAAATAGAGAGTACACGATTTGAGTTAAAGCTGCAAACTTTCGACACAATTAATAAACCCAGATGTTAAAAGCTATGAAACCTCTCCAGTACACAGTGAAAAACTGAACTTCAGAAAATAGCAGTCTTGGAAGAAACAGTTACGCACCCACTTCAGAAAATCAAAGAATAGTAAGCATGTCAAGGATTTAAGGTTTACCATCAATTTTCTTCAAGATTTTGGTGACCTTCTTGCTGCAAGCACCACAGTGAATGGAGACCTTCAATACCCAAGTCTGCGAATTAAACAGCGAAGAGGTGTTAGAAAAAGACCAAAACAGAGGAGGGTTTGAAATTAGCTAAAACATAGGCTTTTGTTTTTTACCTTGTATTTGAGAGTTTCAGTAGAAACATCTTCAGATACTTCTTGGATTTCTCCTTTGGGTTCAGTTGTTGAAGCCATTGGAGGATATGACAGAAGTTATGAGAGAGCACGCACACAAATGTTTGTGTCTTAGAGATGAGAGATCAGTATCTCTTTGAGTTCTCTTTTGGGCTTGTTAATCAGCTTCTTCACCATTTGCCAAAAGAAATGAAAAGAGACTTGCTTTCTTGTGTGGGAAGTGGGAATGCTTCAGAATGAAGTTGATGAGGGTTTTTATATGGTGAGAAGGTTCTAGTGAGCTGAGGGTTAAATGATTTGCACACTGGAGAAAACACTGGGGTCCTTAAATTTTGGTTCTTGGTGGGGTGGCAATTTACCATTTAGTACATCCAATCCAATAAAATAAAAGATTTTTTAAATACTTGTTATTTTCTAATGGACACTTTGGACACCTAGCAATTTAGGATTTGATGCTTTGCTAGCTAAGATTACTAGCATTCCCAGTTTTATAATGAAAGCTTTCTTGAAAAATGAGAGGAACAGAGGAAGGAACCCCAAAATCTCCTGCTTTTTTTAATAACTAGAGAATATGGGGAAAGGTAGTTAGAGGGACTAATTTTTAACTAACTAGATTAAGGAATTTTGGTTCTGTTTGTGGAATATAGTTAAATCAAACTCTTTGGCTAAGCAGGAGTAGTTTTTCTTTCCTAATCCCAGTTTGAGTTGTGCACTAGTGCACTACTACTCTACCTTCCTTGGTTCGTTATTGGTTTTTATTGGTTAGAGTAATGAAAAGGGTACAAATTTATGAAATAATAAAGCATGAAGCTTTTTGAACCTAGGTTGCTTAATTTGGTCTCAATGGGCTGGAGAGAAGAACTTTCCAATTAGGAGGCATTCAGAATAAAGATTGGCCTTTATTAACTGTTAAGATTAGTGGTTCAGTTTTTTTTCTGAAGAAATTTTTTTTGCCTATAATTAATTTGCCAAAGTTTGTCATAAAGTAAGAGTAGCATCTTTGAATGAATACAAGACTTCATAATTCATAAACTACCAGCTTCATTATTATACAACTTGGAAAATCTTGATGAATGGAATAAATTGATGGAATTGTCAATGATATCAATAAGAGAGTGAAATCCACACTCCCTATTTCCGTAATGGGTCAAAATTCTCAAAAAAAGATAAAATTTAAGTTACAAAAAAATGAAACATGGAATGTAAATTGTAAAATAAGGAGTGTGAATTTCACCCCCTATCAATATTACTTACACATTACATCTATATATAACCCTAAAATATCTTTAAAAGAGATATATGGTTAGGGTGGAACTAAAAGTTCTCTTTGTGGAAATCAAACTCGGTCTCAGTTTTTCTGGAAAAGTCTTTAGCTAACATCTTTAACTCCCCAACTAATCCATGTGCGCCACAATAAAACACTCCTGCATCAAAGGTACAAGAAGAAACAACTCAATGTACATCACAGTGATCATAAAAGAAAAAAAGGTGCTTCATATTTGACAAATAAGTAGGAAATATTTTATTCACATTTATTTGACATGCAATCAATTACGTAATGAAGTCTAGTCTTTTTTAGATACTTTATTAAGTTTTTTTTTTTTACTTCTTTTACTTAACTTTTAATTCTAATTGTGTATTATAAATCTTGAATTATACGAGTAAAATGTACATTTCATAACTATACCTATGTGGGATCAACTATTACCATTCGCCTCATAAAATAAAGCAAGTAAAAAAAATGATCGTAGAAAAAGTACATATTTCGGGTTTAAATACCTCAAACATAAGAGCTCAGGGTATGCAGTAGTAGCACTTACCAACTTTTTTATCAGGATGGTTTACTGCCACATGCTTAAAAACATTACGCCATTTTGGTCTTGCAAAATGCGTCTTCACCCTCGTTCCTGATACAACATCCACACCATTTTTGGCATGGTTTATAGACTGAAGCATAGTAATCAGAGCAGATCTAGCATCTCCTTCTTCATAGACACTGGTGCAGTAGTTGTGCATCTCAATCACCCCGTCGAGGTCATTTTCTGCGACCTCATTCATCACACCCCTAAACCACTCGAACGAGCCTTGCTCTCTTGTGATCCAGTAGAAATAAGCACGTTTTGTTGCAAAAGTAGACTTTCTCTTAACACCACTTTCCACCAACATTTGAGCGTCTAGTTCTTTCTGTCGCTTAATGTTGTTAAGCACATCTTTGAGTATGCTTATTAATGGAGTTGCTCCAATTCCAAGTCCAACAAGTAGAAGAACTTCGTAGTTTTTGTAGTCTTGAGCTGGTGCACCATATGGACCATCAATAAGAAGTCTTGGCATCCTGCTCATATATGCTTAGATTAGTTTCAAGAACGTTAATTAGGGTTTTGTCGGTGGATTATTGTTAGCTATTAATATGGGTGAAATTTTGCCCTGATAAATTTTACACAAATTCACATTCTCGTGGGCAACTGTACTTAACATGCATTTGGGTACTGGAATTTAAATGCTACAAAATAACTTTACCTAAGTTGTATATCAGGTTGTTCAATATCAGCTCTTAGAAGGCCACTGAGCTCTAGAGGAGGACGTTCGCAAACCTGCAGTTTTCATCATAAGCCAAAACTAATTCAGACACATATGCTCAAGATATTGATCAATACAATATACAAATTAAATTAATTTAATTACCCGAGAGAAAATGTATTTGAGCTGAGATGTCCAATCACCCAACGTGCGAATATGAACACTTAGATAGTCGTCTCCAGGAGCCGAAGTAATTGAGAATGGATGCCTATAAGACACGTTAATTGTTATAATTAAGATGATAACTAAACAGAAGTGTAAAATGAATGCATTTTAAGCAACAAAAAAAAAATTTGACAAATCAAAAACTTTTAGTTGGGATAAGTACAAAATACTAATGATCAAAGTACCATTGAAATGAGGAAATAGCAGAACAATTTATGTAAATGTACTGTCCACTGGTATATTTTAATCCCTGTGGTTTTGACATATGGAGTGCCAATACGTTTCCCGGGTAAACAGTAACCTGATATTATTGAAATTCAAAGAAAATAAGTTCAATTATTATTCCGCTTTTCAATAGCACATAATGGATTAGCTATTTAGATATAATAGCTAATCCATTATATAATTGCTGGAAAGAAATTAAACAACTTTCGCAACAATGACTATACCTTTAAGATCTTCACTGATTCATATCCAGACCTGAAAGCACGAAGCAAACGCTCACATGCATACATTATTACTGGGAAAGCCAGATACATCCATGTCTGCAATGACCATTCATGAAAACGAGCAAGTCAAAAGTGTTGAGGCAGAAAGTAACAAAAGGCTTTGCCATTTATAAATTTTGCTTCATTGAAATAGTACAATAATTTGAAGGATCACTTACTGTTTTCTTGTCCCAGTCCTTGGAGAGGTAGAGGAAGTATCCATGGATAATAAGGAGGATGTACACAATGATAAAGAGGTGATGGGAGTACCAAAACGCATTGAACCCAGTAACTTTCTTTAGGGTTTTAGGGAGGTTTCTTAGTCGATTGCGACGGAACCAAGGTTGAGCCAATGTGTATGCAACTAGCATTAGTGCCACCATAACCACCCCGGTCCAGCCCTCGGTTCCCTTCACAAACCACCAATAGTTGTCGGGTCGTTTTTGGCCGAAAAATGGCTTCATCTTGTCGTATTGATCATTGGTTGAATGTAGTAGCCTGGGGAAGTCGCATGTAAGATGGGAACCGGCATGGAGACTGACCCCAACTGCAATTCCAAACGCGATCACCTAATGCACAATGTGATTAGCAAAGTAGCAAAATACATTGCATGGATATGAAGAATGCAATTTTTTTTTTTTTGAGCTGCGGTTTGATTGTTCATATAAATGATTTTTCTTTTTTTTTTGGAGAAAGATTGTCCATAAAAATGATGAAATGTGGAGATCGATGTGGTTTTAAACCACTTTTCTTCACTTGCAAAATAATTCCCCCAATGTTTATTATCATTTTCATGTTCTAATCTTACCATGTAACTTTTTAACTGTTTTAAAGTTTTTATAACTTGAAAAATGAACATACATGTTAGTCTAAATGGTAGATTCGACAATACATGTGATGAAAACATATGCCGTTTCAAAAAAAAACATATGCACAAAAATCTTCAGAGCGAAGAGTAGGAAACAATAGCCTAACACAAGTTTAGCACCTTACCTTATGAAAATTGATATTGTCATCAAATGGAACTACACCTCCTAACTGGGTCTTGCTTCTTAGCCAAGTAATTGTATTTCTACACACCGGAAGAAGAATCAGGGCCATGTTAAACTTTAGGGTCTCAGCTCCACCTTTGGCAATGCACACACAATAGCCCATTACATGGAAGACCTCCCTTTGTCTATACTGAATGAATTTCCAAGCAAAGAGGCCCATGCATATCAAAAGCCATAGCAGAATGACCCAAATCCGCCTCCAGTTATCCTCAACAAAGTAGGACAGCCGCCGGCACCACCGCCTTATAGGGTTGTGCTCTTTGGTCGGAACCAGCTTTTCACTTAGCAACCGGCTCTGAATGTAGCTGTCTGTTTCCAGGTTTGAAGATTGGGTTGGGTCCGGAAGAAGTAGCATTTTCAAGTTGTACAACTGCAGTCCAGGCCCAAATTGGTAAAACTTCATTAAAATGCCCAAAAATTGAAGAACATAAAAGAGAGAGAGAGATCTAAACTAACATCAATATATCCAAGGTTGTCATGATCAAGCTCTTCCATAATCAATGCTGCATATTCCTCAGCATGCTCTAGAATTTTTGACAGCTTATTAGCAGCGGCACTTAAGGTAATAATCTGCACAGTTAAATGAATATATATGTATAAGTTTTGTAACTTTATTTCCCATAACAATTTCATTTTCCGAAGAATTATTTAACTCACCTCTTTCACCTCTTCTTCAGAGATTCGACCATCTGCATTTTTATCCACCCTGTTACATATTCACCATGCATTAATGTATGTGTCATGCTCAAACAAATGGAAAAAAATGTCGTTAATGTGAGGATATAATTTTATCCAAGACCAACTGTACGATATACATCATTCACTCTGTTACTATCAAGAACTTCCAAATAGTTTTGGCTTATCAATCTGATATCGTCTATTCAATTATATATGCTGGGAATAGTAGGATCACAAAAACATATTATGTATGCCGGTTGGGCTGCAAATAAAGTAGCAAGTAGGCACGCAATAATGTATCTTATAGTGATGTAGATCAAAGGAAAATCAAAATCAAATTCTTTTGGTTAAAATAAATTATAGGAACGAATGATCTCACATGTCAAAGAAGGTTTGAAGCCTGGCATTGAAGCTGTGATCTGAAATTTGTTCCCAAAATTCTCTCAACTCTTCCTTGGTCACACAACACGATGTTATTCCTCTCCGACGAGCCAATGCATCGAATACTTCGCAAGCAAACTCACTCGACTCTTTCATCCCTGATCACAAACGCAACAAACAAAATCATTAATATATCCATTACTCCTACATATACTGCGAAACATATTGTTTGACAAGAAAACATTTCTGACTTCTTTATCACGTACCTATGCATTGAGCAAAGACTGATTTTGGAAGAGTTCCATCGACAGCCAATTCATCAAACCTTATTTCGATCTCTGGCCAACCTTCACTGCACACATTTTTGGTCATGAGCTTGAGTCCCTTAAGGGCACGAGCAATACCGGGCTTGGTGGGCCTGTCGACCTTCTTGAAGCTCAAGGAAGATTTCATGCGTTTCAGTTCACGTGTGACTTTCTTGAGTTTAAAAGAGAGTTGAGAAGCAACGGATCGTCTTCTCTCTAGCCTTGCTGACGTCGACTCAGGTTCAGCTCCTCTGATGTTCCGAAGCACAAAGGTATTGTCGTCGCAACCATCGAGTGCCACTTCCACATAGCATTGATCGTCTTCTTTGAACATTGTGCTTCTGTTGCTGTTGCTCCTCATCTTGCCGCCCTGCCCGACCCGTTTGCTCTCTTTATCCGACAGCGGGTTTTCTGCTTGAATCTCCATTGCTATTTGGAATAATCAGTAATCGATCTCAAAGCAATGAAATATTGAAATGTGATTGTTTGGACTGGAAATTTGTGAGGGGAGCATGAGAGGGTTTATAGTGAGAGGGTGGATGAAACAGGGGATATTGGAGAAGTCAGAGAAAAACCAAGGGGCGCATGGTGGTTGATCATGGTGGAAGAAGACTATATATATACATATAACGTACACTACCAGAAAAATAGTCTATGACAACATTATATTTACAACATGCTATAAATACTCGTTTTCACCTACATTCTTTTACAACATGCACAAAAAATGCGTTGTATTAAATTATTTACCACCACATGCGTTATTTATATGTTGTCAATTTGTTATCAATAACTAACTTTGCACGTTGTTGTCTACAAGTTGTCAATTGATGTATAGCAGCAAGGACGGCCCATAGTAAAGGGCTAAGTGGGCTGTAGCCCATGTAAGATTTTCTAGCCAGTTAAGCAATTACATGTGTAGATTATGTCAACCTACAATTTATTAGTAAATAGCCCAACCAATAAGAAAATTTTCTGAAATAATATAAGCAATTTTCATCCCAATATTAAGAAAAGAATTTTAATGAATGCATTAATTGTCTCATATTGTGTTATTCCAAAATAATTTATAGTAACAAATTCTTTGTATCAAATATAAATGCAAATTTGGAACTCAAACTCTTTGCGTTTCCTAACCATATTTATCTTTTTACTTCTTTTTTAGTTTGTTCCGCTACTTTTAACATTTGTAAACTTTTTTGCTCATCTTTTTACTAATTACATATAGAAATAGTTCATTGAAGAAAAAAAAAACAAATATTGCCTTTTTTTTTCTCTTAAAAAGAATGAATAAGGTAGATTTAACCCAGAACATTTTAAAATTCTGGCTCCGTCCCTGTATAGCAGGAGTATGTTAAATATTTTTCAGAACCACAACGTGCAGCGAACGCTGTCAAAATTTTGAGATAAAAAATAAAATATAAAATAGTGAAAAATTGTGCAGGAGTTAGAAAACTTTAACGCAAATTTGAAATTGGGCTTAACAGAAAGCATTTACAAAAACAAAAGGACTCCGACTTGTTGACTAAAGTCACTAAAAGTTCTCGCCGTCTCGGAGGGGATCGGAGCCAAAATCAGTGGTTATCTCCCAAAGTTGTTCGAAGGAATCGGAGCCACGTAGTCTTTGTCGACCTCCGTCGAAGCAGTTGTTATTGGAATCACCTACTTGTACATTGGCCGGCGAAGCGACCACCGTCACAGCCTCCGTAAACTACACCGTTTTGGACCTCAAGCCACTTCTCAAGCAGTCCTTCCCTCCCGCCATCTAGTGGAAGATGCAGCAAAGAATCAAGCGCATATTAACATGGAACGTACCGTTTTCGATATCCAGCGGCTCATAGGGAGAAAGCTAATTTTTATTCATCACATTGGATTTGTTTTTGTATATATTTATACATGTCATTTTTATCATTAATATTAGGGTTTAGTAAATGGTTACAAATTTTACTCAATTGAAGACTTTATTTATCTCAGAGAATACTCTTTTAGTTATTGATAAGTCATGAGTTGTGAAAAAATATTAAAGCAAGACCGAAAGGTGTGTTGAAAATTGCATTAGGCTTGGATTCTAAACTGAAGTTGAATTTTTGCATGGTTTGGTCTTGTTGGTAGGTTTAATGATCTGGAGGTTCGTTGTTGCCTTATAAGGTTGTGAACATAGATGGGAAGCCTTATATGCAGGTGAAGTTTAGACTTTAGAGGTGAAATCAAGGTGTTTAGCCCTGAGAAAATCAGTGCTATGATATTGACTAAGATGATGGAAACAGCTGAGGCTTATTTAGGGAAGAAGATCAAATACGCTGTCATAACTGTTCCAGGTAAGGTTTGATATTACATGATATGTAGTCACACTTTTGTGGTTTAATGAGTTTGTTTTGCTTCTTGTAGCTTATTTCAATGATGCACAAAGGCAAGCTACTAAGGATGCAGGCAAAATTGCCGGGCTTAAAGTGGATCGAGTAATTAATTAATGAGCCCACGGCTGCGGCCATTGCCCATGGTATTGACAAGAATAAGGAGGACAAGAACATATTGGTTTATGACATTGGCGGTGGTACATTTGATGTTAGCATCTCTTGACCATTGATGATGGTGTGATCGAGGTGATCTCTACGAGTGGAGGCACTCATTTGGGAGGAGAGGATTTCAACCACAGAGTAATGGAGTATCTTATTAAGTTGATCAAGAAGAAGTACAACAGAGACATTAGCAAGGACAACAAGGCTCTCTGGAAGCTTCACAGGGCATGCGAGACGGCCAATGGAGCCTTGTTTTTCCTGCACCAGTTGGAGATTGAGTCTCTTTTCGATGGTATTGATTTCTCGAAGTCATTGACAAGGCCACAAGGGAGAGGTTTGAGGAATTGAACAGGACTCTGCAAGATGGAGGATTGAAGAACAAGGATATTCATGATATCGTGCTTGCTGGAGGGAGCACTAAAATTCCGAAGGTGAAGTAGTTTTTTTTTTTTTTTTTTTTTTTTTTTTTTTTTTTTTTTTTGAAAAGCGAGAGTGGGACTAACTCTTCGTCCCCTCTCGAAAGTTTATTAAAGTAAAAAAGGAGAATACAAACTGGCTGGAGGACAAGACCAAAGCCAGCCATGGAACAATACACAAAGAGACTAACCAACAACAATGACCATCAAAATAATTCATCCCCTGCAACAAAGAGAAATAGAGCAATGGAAACAGTAAAACAAGGACATCAGAGCAAACTCCAGAAAAAGGAAAACAAGGACTGAACAAATAATCAACAAGCAAATCTATAGGCCGGCCATGAGACAAAGTCTCGACTAAAGGCAGAAGACAAGAACTGGGGTAACGAATCCCATCTGTGAGTACCTTCATGTGATGCACCATAGTTAGCTAGCACATCTGCCACAACATTCCCTTCCCGAAAGATGTGAGTGACACGTAACTGCAATTGTCTTGCTAGAAACATACCGTTTAGCCACTCAATGCGCAGCCTCCAAGGGACAAGAGATGGGGATGCAAAATATCTGACCACTACCGCTGAGTCCGTGAAGTAGTTGTTGATGGACTTGTTTGATGGGAAAGAACCAATGAAGGGACTTAATCCCGATGAGGTCGCGGCCTATGGTGCTTCAGTTCATGGTGGAGTCCTCAGCGGAGAAGCTGAGTATGATACTCATAACTCATGTATACTGAGATTGTCATAATTACTACAAAAGTGTAGTTAATTAGTTGAATAACTTGAAGAAGAACTTAAAACTTTTCTTGTCCCAGTTCTTGGTGCTCTCTGAGCTATCCTCTGTAGTATGACAAAAAGGGTGGTGGAAGTACCAAAAGGTAGTGAACCTGGTGAGTTTCTTTAGGCTTTAAGTTAATTTTGATTGCGACAGATCAGAACCAATTGCGCATGCCACAAGGTTTGGTTGCAAGTGTAAAATAACCATATACATGCTCACAACATATGCACACAATCATAAAAGGGATTAAGGCTTACCTTCAGCAATCACTGGCATGGATTCCATCTTATGCAATTGCTAATACGATCACTGAATATGGTCTTCTGTTACTTACCAACTTGCTTCTCAATGGACAGAACAATATGCAAAACGTCGGTAGTAATCAGGGACCAATTCATCTGTATATATAGGAGACTTAACCCTCAAGAAGCTTCCCATTAAAGCTATCCATATCGGTTTAGGTTTCCTAGTTAGATTCCTAATGTAACACTTCATTGTAGTCTTTCTTGCAGACTAAGAATAGGATTACTTACCTTAATGAATAGATACACTGCTTCATTAAGTTACAAGTATTGATTTATAGTTTGTATCCATGTTAAACTAGGATTGATATTAAGCTAATCATCAATTACTTTATGATGATATGTGTTATGTCCATATTTGATCTTACAATCTCCCCCTTGGACTCACACATATCATGCTCGATGATTTGCATCAGAAAACATCAAAACCTACTTAACTTACTGAAGTGCGCGCCAGATAACAAACTCAAATCGAAAATCCATTCCAACATGGTGAGATCACAGTTACTTATGCAGAGCAAGAAACAATATACATTTTAACAAAAATGCAGAGTTTCAAAACCACAACCATAAGCTCCTGCAATCCACATATGTCAAACCAGAAGTGATACAATATATGTTAATGTGTATCAACAAGTAAACATATATTAGGTCCTACTTTATGTTTCTAAAACCAGAAACTCAAGCAAATTTACTGAACACTGATGGCTTAAAATTATTGCTTGAACCTCAACATCATGCTATACATGATTTAAGCCATCTGATAGCAAGTATGATATTCATAAACAAGATGATAATTTCCAAAACAAAACAATAAAGCTGCAGCAAAATCATAACTGGAAATACCTCAAAATTTTATTGATAATCAAAACTGTCATTACAAATAAGTTGTGATAAACAAACAATAAAAGATCACAACTAAAATACAAGAACTCAAGAACCTTAAAATTTAAATTGCTCCAATTGGACTAACTCTCTACTGAACCTAAGCATCTAGATTAGCTAAAACTCCAATGCTTGTTGTATGCTTCTGGAATGCTGCTACTGACAAGGCCTTGGTGAAGGGATCTGCTAGCTGTGAATTTGTGTCAATACTCAAAACAACTATTTCACCATGCTTTACTCTTTCTCTAACACTGTAATACTTTAGATCAATGTGTTTAGAATTATTTGACCTTTTACTGTTCTTGCTAAAGAAAACTGCAGCCTCATTGTCACAATAAATCACAAGTGTTCCAGCCACAATGTGACTCAATACTTTGGTCTGCATGAGAAAATTTCGAATCCAAAGTCCTTCACACACAGTTTCATATACTGCAATAAATTCAGCTTGCATAGTAGAAGTTGAAACAAGTGTTTGTTTCATGGTTTTCCAAGCAATAGCACCTCCTGCAAGCATGAACACATATCCACAAGTCGACTTCTTAGAGTCCGGATAATTTCCTGCAAAATCCGAGTCTGAGAATCCAATGAGTTTCAGATCCTCCACTTGCCTATAAACTAGCATGTGGCTTTTAGTTCTCTGCAGGTATCTCAACACTTTCTTCCCAGCTACCCAATGTTCATGGCCTGGATTAGATTGGAATCTTGACAAAATCCCTACTGCAAAAGACAAGTCTGGCCTAGTGCATACTTGTGCATACATGAGACTTCCTACAAGTCTAGCATAAGGCTTTGATTCCATATTTTCTTTTTCAACATCACTATTGGGACTTTGCTTCTTGGTTAACTTATCTCCTTTGGACACGGGAACTTCTCCAGCTGCACACTTCTCCATACCAAATCTCTTTAAAACTTTGGTAATATAATTGTGTTGAGACAAACCAAGTAGTCTCTGTGCCCTATCTCTTTTAATCTCAATACCTAGTACATAGGAAGCTTCTCCTAAGTCTTTCATGTCAAAATTCCTTGACAGAAAACTCTTGGTATCTTTAAGCAATTTAATGTTACTGCTAGCCAAAAGTATATCATCCACATAGAGTACCAGAAAAATAAAATTGTTCCCAACTGTCTTCAAATAAACACACTCATCAACAAGATTTTCTGTAAATCCAAAAGTTGAAATCACAGAATCAAATTTCTTGTACCACTGTCTAGAAGCTTGTTTAAGGCCATAAATTGATTTTCTTAATTTACACACTAAGTTTTCACTTCCAGCTTGCACAAAACCTTCTGGTTGCCTCATATAAATCACTTCATCTAGTTCACCATTCAAGAAAGCTGTTTTAACATCCATCTGGTGCAGCTCCATATCAAAATGAGCCACTAAAGCCATGATTATCCTAAACGAGTCTTTTGTAGAAACTGGAGAAAAAGTCTCAGTAAAATCAATGCCCTCCTTCTGTGTAAAACCTTTGGCAACTAATCTTGCTTTATGTCTCTCTACATTGCCATTTGCATCTCTTTTGGTTTTGAAAACCCATTTACAACCTATAGGCTTCTGGTTGGGGTCAGGTTCAACTAATTCCCAAACTGCATTTTGACTCATGGAATTAATTTCTGCTTCCATTGCTAGCTGCCATTGATGAGATTCACTACTTTCAATGGCCAGATTAAATGTAGTTGGATCATTGTCCTCTGCACAATCCATTTCAATTTCTGCTTCTTGTAGATAAACAATGTAGTCACTCTCTTCCCCCCCATAAGTTGGTTTTCTTGCTCTCTGTGATCTTCTAGGTTGAGCCACTGGATGATTTTGAGGTTCAGTTACTTGACCAGTTACGTGGTCAGTTACTTGGTCAGTGACATGGGCAGTTACATGGTCAGTGACATGGGCAGTGACTTGACCAGGTACAGTTACTTGGGTAGTTACATGGTCAGTGACATGGGCAGTGACTTGATCAGGTACAGTTACATGGTCAGTGACTTGGGCAGTGACATGGGCAGTGACTTGACCAGGTACAGTTACTTGGGTAGTTACATGGTCAGTGACATGGGCAGTGACTTGATCAGGTACAGTTACATGGTCAGTGACTTGGGCAGTGACATGGGCAGTGACTTGACCAGGTACATCTTGTTCTAAAGGCAATGCTACACTTAAATTCTCATCCGACACAATTTCCTCAAAATCTGAGGTTAAATCCTCAAGGTTTGTATTGTGAACTTTTTCACTTAGAAACTTTACTTGATGTGTTTCAAAAATTCTAGGTGAATGATGAGCAGAATATAATTTATAGCCTTTAGATTTATCTGGATAACCTATAAAATAGCAACTAACAGTTTTGGGGTCAAGTTTATTCAAGCTTGGATTATAAATCCTAGCTTCTGCATGACATCCCCAAACATGACAGTGATGAAGACTAGGTTTCCTGCCACACCAAAGCTCAAAAGCAGTATTTTCTATGGCTTTGCTAGGTGTTCTGTTGCAAATATAATTTGCAGTTTTTAAAGCCTCACCCCACAGAAATTTAGGCAAACCAGTTGTACACATCATGCATCTAACCATGTTCAAAAGAGTCCTATTCTTTCTCTCTGCAACACCATTCTGTTGTGGATTATAGGGTGTTGTGTATTGAGCTTTAATTCCATTGTCTTGCAAAAACAAGGCAAATTGACCCTTTTGTTGGCCGGATTCAGTGTACTTTCCATAGAACTCTCCCCCTCTATCTGACCTCACTGTTTTGATTTTCTTTTCTAGTTGATTTTCTACCTCAGACTTAAAGATTTGAAAGGCTTTCAATGCTTGTGCCTTTTCTGAAAGTAGATAAATATAACTGTATCTAGAAAAGTCATCAATGAATGTGATAAAATACACATTCCCACAGATAGTTTGATGCCTAAATGGTCCACATATATCAGTGTGTATGAGTTCTAATAAATTTTGGCTTCTATATGCAGTTTTCTTTCTTGTGTTGGTTATTTTTCCCTTAAAACATTCCACACAATCAGTTAGATCAGAAAAATCAAGTTCATTTAGGATTTTGTTTTTCACCAATATTTTCAGTCTCTCTTTTGAAACATGGCCGAGTCTTCTATGCCATAAAAATGCAAACTTTTCATTTAATTTGGTTCTTTTAACACCTGTTAAAGTGCTAGTACTATTTGTGTTATCTTCAACAAGTAAAATTTCTTGTTGAGCCATTGAACAACTTAACTGTAAATAATCATTCGAGATAACACCAGAACCAATTTGAACAGAATTTTTAGAAATAAGAATTCCATTACTATCAATAACAAGTCTACAACCAGATTTTACTAAAAGAGAAACTGAAACCAAATTCCTTCTCATGGAAGGTACATAAAAAACATTGTCCAAAACTAATAATTTTCCTAATCCTAGATCAAGCTTTAAGGTTCCAATAGCCTTGACTGCCACTCTCATGCCATTGCCTACACACAGGTTCACTTCATCACCTTTTGGGATTCTCCTCCTTATGAATCCCTGCAAAGAATTAGTAATATGAATAGGTGAGCCTGAATCTATCCACCAAGACTGTGGTTCAACATTTATAAGATTAATTTCTAAAGAAAAAACTGTATTAGAAAAAATCTTACCCTTTTTGGCTAACCAATTTTTATAGCCAGTGCAGTCCTTTTTCATGTGTCCTACTCTTTTGCAAAAGTAGCACTTGAACCTAAATGGCCTGTTTTCCTTGGCCACTGCAGCTGTTGAACTCTTAGTTATGGCTTTGGTAGGCTTGAGCTTATTCTGGGGCTTTTTCTTCTTAGGCTTCTCTATGAGATTTATGGCTGTAGCAGGTTCTTTTTCTTCCTTGATCCTAGCTTCCTCATCAACACAGATGGATATAAGTTCATCTAAAGTCCAGTTTCCCTTTTGAGAGTTGTAACTGGTCCTAAGATGACTAAAACTGTTAGGCAAGGAATGAAGTGCATAATGCACTACCTGCTCATCCCTAACCCCCATCAAGAGCTCCCTGAGTCTGCCATTTATATTGATCATCTTCATAATATGTTCTCTAACTCCCCCTGAACCCATGTACTTCAAATCATGAAACTCCTTGGTTAGTCTAGCTGCTTCTGCCTTTTCACTTTCTTTAAACTTAGCACCGATGAGTTCCAGAAAATCAGATGCTAGCTCAGGCTCTTCTATACTTCCCCTGACAGTCTTGGACATAGAGGTACGAATGAGATTCTTAGCCATTCTATTGGATCTATGCCACTTCTTGTAAAGGTCTGTTTCTTTCTTGGTGCTCTTTTCATTCAACTCTATAGGCTTATCCTCAGTAAAGCAATAGTCTATATTCTCATGCATTCCCATATAGTTCTCTACAGAATCTAGCCAAGCTCTATAGTTGGTTCCAGTTAACATCAAGACACTGTTCAAGTTCATGTAGGAGTTACCTAAGGAGCAAAACAAAAATTCATGTGAGTTCTTAATTTGTAAAGAAAATAATATTAAGTTTTCTGCGTTTTATTTAGCTTTAAGCAACCAAAACAAGAACATACAGAAAACCTAAACAATCCATACTTGCATTCATATCAGTCCATAACCAAAAACAATGTTAAGCAACACTTTTGAGCAGAAGCATAACATCCTGGAGTTCTTTATCAATATACCATATTCAATGAAAATAAGTTATCCAAAGAAATTTATCCACATCTTTAGACAGAAGAAAAATTTCTAAGTATCCGTATTTATTTTCATCAAGCATGCATATTGCTGTTTTGTATTCTAAAACTATACTTGACCACTTCTTTGGAAGATAAAACTGAAGCATAGTTTTAAAACACAAATCACAATTTCAGTTTTGTCACACGATCAGGTACTTGATTAGTTACCTGACCAGTTACATGGTCAGTGACCTGGCCAGTTACATGGTCAGTGACCTGGCCAGTTACATGGTCAGTGACCTGGCCAGTTACATGGTCAGTGACCTGACCAGTTACATGGTCAGTTACCTGACCAGTTACATGGTCAGTTACCTGATCATTGTTTTCTGCCAACATCAATGAAGAATGCTTTGTGCATCATAATCACTTATGCCAACAGAAAACCACAAAACCCATGAGCTTTTAACTTTATATTCTACCCAGATTCATCCTTGTAAGAAAATTAAGCTCTCGTATCTGTCAATTTTAATAATGTGTAAACAAAATCTGGGAGATTTTTGTTCTTCATGCAATTTTACACAATCACAGATACAATACAATATCATCAATCAATTCAACATGCATATTCAAGCATAACCAAAATTGATTTGATTCCAAGAAACCACAGAACAATCAAGAAATTGTAAATTTCATCCGGTCACCATCTACTCTAACCTAACGCACGCCGGGAATGCAACTAGGGTTCTTGAGCACAATCAAAAACACAATTATCATGCTATGAATCGAAATCAATTTCACAGAAAAACCTGTTTTTGCTTTTTCCCCAATTTGCTGCTAAAAATCACAGCGGAAGCGTGAACTTGATATTTAACCAGATGCAGCAATTGACTTAAGTAACTTACCTTGATCAGTTACATGACCAGTTACATGGTCAGTTACCTGATCAGTGACTTGGTCCGTAAAGCAAAAACCTTTTTTTTTTTTTTTTTTTTTTTGTGTTTGTTTTGCAAAACCCTAAAACGATTTTGATACTTGTGAGCCTATGCTCTGATACCAATTGTAAAATAACCATATACATGCTCACAACATATGCACACAATCATAAAAGGGATTAAGGCTTACCTTCAGCAATCACTGGCATGGATTCCATCTTATGCAATTGCTAATACGATCACTGAATATGGTCTTCTGTTACTTACCAACTTGCTTCTCAATGGACAGAACAATATGCAAAACGTCGGTAGTAATCAGGGACCAATTCATCTGTATATATAGGAGACTTAACCCTCAAGAAGCTTCCCATTAAAGCTATCCATATCGGTTTAGGTTTCCTAGTTAGATTCCTAATGTAACACTTCATTGTAGTCTTTCTTGCAGACTAAGAATAGGATTACTTACCTTAATGAATAGATACACTGCTTCATTAAGTTACAAGTATTGATTTATAGTTTGTATCCATGTTAAACTAGGATTGATATTAAGCTAATCATCAATTACTTTATGATGATATGTGTTATGTCCATATTTGATCTTACAGCAAGGTTGTGGGAGTGCGTATGCCGCAAGCATTAGCTCCGCCATAACTATATACTACCGTGGAAAAAGATAAATGAATTATGGGTAGCTGCTGCGTACATATTTTAAAGGTTAGTATTGAGTATCCAAGTTCATCCATTTGTTTAGTTCCTACACTAGGCATAGTTGAATTTTTACAAAAGTTATAATTTTGGAATGAGATGTAATAAATAAAAGAGTTAATTACTGTTTACTCTCTATATTTATAGGGTTTCATCGTTTCAGTCCCTGACCTTCGAATTTCACCTAAAAGGTCCGTGAACTCTCAATTTCCTCCCAATACTACCGTCCAAATTGACTGTTAAATTGCCGACATGACATCCATTTTGGGAGAGGATCCTCTCCTGAGCAAAGTTTTCACCTGACCTTCATGACCTTTTAATCAGATGAAGACACGTGTTATTGCTTAATCAATGGTCTACAATAACTCTGCCACTCCTCCCACTCCTTACGTGTCCTTTTCCTCCTCAACTTTCTTTTCCTTCCCTTCCTCTCTCCTGATCTTCTTTTCCTTCTGTTCTTTGCTCTCACCACCATCTACACGGGTAAGGGATGCACTCCCTTGAATGGCACCCTCTTCCAATTCCTCTTCATTGAAAGCCATCACCGATTGTGTAACGTCCCGAACCTAAAGTTACTAGTTTACGAGTCTTTCGATGGGTAAACGACAATTACATTTAATTTTTGGTTCCGTTTTGACATTTCAGGGGGCCCTAAAAGTTGACTTTTTGTTCGGCTCAAAATATGAGAAAATTTCCTTCATGAAAGTTATAGAGGACGTTAAACCGAGCGCGTGCATATGTGGTATGTAAAAATCGGAGTTAGTATGCGAAAGTTATAAGCAAAATACTAAAGTTACTGTTCATGTGGTAAGTTTCTATAAATAGCCAAGTTACTGTGGTAAGTTTCCATTTTTAGAAACCTGCCGGTCTTTTCTCTCTCCTCTCCCCCGACCTTTTCTTCCTCTTCGGCCCGATTCTTCCTCCTTTGATTTCTTCTTCCTCCGGCCACCCCACGATGGAATCCGGGCATCAGCTGGCTCGCCTCTTCACCCTTGTCACGTCTGTGGTGGTGTTTTGCAGCGATTTGGCCGGAAGAGCTCGATTTGGAGCTGTGAAGGTTACTGTAGCAATCGGGATTTCAGTCGATTTCTGGCGATTCCGGCCGTCTCCCGCCACCAAATTGGCGTCGAAGGTTCGGTTTTTGACATAGATCATTTCCCCTAAGGTCTTTCATTTCAATTTGCAGTGTAGAGGTCGAATTAACAATTTCAATTTCTAGGGTTCTTAATTGGAGTTTTCTGGAAAAATTTCACCGGCCTAATTAGACCTCTTCCAGGTAAAATTGGAACTTGTTGTAGTTGAGAAAGAGGTTGGGTTTGTTGAGTAGATGGTGCTGCCAAATTTTGGTGGCCATCGGAGGTGGTTGCCGCCGGCTCGTGGGGCCCACGCGCTGCCAATGTTGGTGGCTCGTGGAGGCGTGTAGGACAGTGTTTTAATTTCAGTTTTTAGCCCATTAAATTGTAGAAATGTTGTAGAGCTTGTATGTGAAGTTTGGTGAATTTTGGAGGAATTTAGAATTGGTTGGGATTTTCGGAAGTTTGGAGTTTTGTAATTGAATTGTGGGAAATCCGGCCATCGGATTTCCCTCGTTTTCATTGTGGATTATGTAAATCGTGGAATTGGTGTTAATGGTGAAGTTTGGATTAATTGGAGAAGAAATGAAAATGTTGATTTATAAGAATAGGACATTGGAATTGTATAACTCCGGATTGTTATTCACGAATTATAATTGTGTACAGGGCGATATTCCGAGCTATTGCTGATGTCGCTCTTGGCAAGCGCATAATTTAACCCTGAAATATCGTTAGTAGTATAAGCAAATAGGGATCGTTCTATTCCGGGGATTGAGGGTACACCTGTCATTGTGAAACAAATAAACAATTAAAATTAAAACAAAGTATAATATTCACAAATATATTCACAACTATAAACATTATTTACGAAAAAAGGGGGGATTTTGTTTTTGGTTTTTTCGAAAATAAAACTAAGTTAACAAAATAATTAAAATGCAAAAACATAAAAATACAAATGGAGTGAGAGAACAAAGATCAAAACCACATCCATATGCAAGAAATCCAATTACAATTCCTATAGTTGATTTTAAATGTCAGGAGAGAGGAGTTGATCATGTGAAACATTCGAAAGCAAATGATTTCCCATATTTTACTTTTCAATGCTAATTAACCTAAGCGAAAGCACCTAGATTAATCCTATTAAACATGCAATCAAGCCCTAGAAAGCTAGTCAATCATGACATGTTCAACGCATTAGACATAGAGAAAGGCTATCAACTCAAGTGTACAACTTAGTATGAATAAGTTCACCTAATTGCAATCCTCTTCAATTGAATTCGATTTTTGTCCAAAACCTTTACTACTTTGATTCAAGTTTACACAAAACAAAAAGTCGATTTCATGTTCTTAAACCTAGCACCAATTACATGCAAATCCTATAAGTGTCGACCCAAATAAGATAAACATATAAAAGTTTTCTATCAAGCAAATTCAATCGAACAAACTCACATAAGCAACTTAGAATCATAATTATAGAATTCGAAAACTTTATTTAAACATAGAAATTGGGCTTAAACTTTACCCTAAACATTATTGTTAACTAGAAACAAGTTCATACGAAATCAAACAAGGAAACCAAAAAGGTTACAAGGAAAAGGAACGAATTACACCGTGAGTGGAGATGGAGATGGAGAGCTAGATGGTTGAATCTTGAATCTTGGAAGCAAGCCTTCAAGGTGGATGATGGAGGATATGATCTTCACCGCTCCTTCTTCTTCTTCCTCTCCTTGCTTGAAAACACAGAACTTTGCAACTAGATAATGGAGAAGGAAAATGGAAAGGAAATGGAGAGACAAAGAAGATGAAATGGATGAAGGAATTGGTGACTAAGGAAAATGGAGAGGAAATGGTGAGACAAGAAGATGAAATGGATGAAGGAATGTGTTATGAAATGGTGAATTGGTCTCTATTTATAGGCTTCCAAGCAACACTATTTGGCCTTTAAACAAATCATAATGGGTTAGGTTTGAGCACTTAAACACTTGGTGGATTTGTTAGGTGAGAGCACTTAAACACTTAGTGGATTTGTTAGGTGAGATCACTTTCTCTTCCTTTATTCCTTTAATTTTTATCTCCACTAAGAACTCAGTTTTAGCCTTTGACTTCTTCATATGAAATGTTCCACTATGAGTGTAGATCATTGTGGTAAAATTTCAGAATGTATTGCCATGTGGTTGGGCCGGAAATGCTGCTGGACCTCTTACAGGTCCAGTTTTCCGGTTTTGCTTCTGTAGAAAATTGGGCTGATTGTTTGAAGGCCTTCCACTCATAGTTTGCCCTGGCACTCTTCATAAGAAATGTTCCTTTGGGTGTCTAGAATGGATCTGGAAGGTTTCAGCTCATTTGAAGTTCATTTGGTCAGGCGGCCGCTCCTTCTTGTTGGCTTGGCTTGGTTTCTCCTAGCCGGAGTAGGAATATGTGTAAAATTGATCTTTTAGTACATTTCCATTTTTCTCCATCATTTCCAGGTAATTATGGACCTAACGCTCATTTCACCTTCATCTACTCCAATGTACCTAAAAATAGAAATTGAATTAAAAATCGATTCAGTTAAGGAATTAACTAAGCAAAATGTGAGGAATTAACTATTAAAATATCACATTAAAATGCTCCTATCAAATTCCCCCACACTTAGCTTTTGCTAGTCCCTTAGCAAAACAAAACAAAAAAAAATCCAAAACAGAATAAAGACTTGACAAAAAGCAAGTAAATGACTCTATTGCTCCTAACTGTTGTCTCAGAGACTCCAAACTCATGGCTTTCACGTTTAACATTTAATCAAAATCACAAAGATAATTCCATGGTTAATAAACCTGTGACATTCATATGACTAAGCAAGATATGGAGAACTTAAGTTATACAGTGAATGATAGCATGTTTCGAACAAGTCCAATCCAAACTCACAGGGCATACTCTCGATTTTTCTCTCAGAAATGGCTATGCTTAAAAGCTTCACACTCAAGTATATGCAAGAGAACAAATTGTAAGGCAACAAACAGCTTGCATATTTCATCAATAAACACATTTTGTGAAGAATTTTTAAAGACCTCATGAAATGACTAAGTGCACAAATGGACCTAAACCATAAGCTCGACTGCGTAACTGACTCCACTAACCAAAGACTGCCCATCTCAAGGATCAAGTCAGCACTTAAAACAGGTTGTAATGGGGCTAAGCTAGGGTTTTCGAAATGAAGATTAAGGATACAAAAAATCCTAAGGACCTAGCAGAGCATATAAGGACCACCTTATGTCATCATTTTTGTAGACCAAATATCATTGTTTTGGGCCACACCTTCACTCTAACCAACATGGGAATGGACAAAGGCATAATTTTCAACTTTGAGCCTTCTACAAATTTGAAAGTCCAAAACCACACTTCAACAATTTCCCAAGAGTTTTCTTATCAATTTTTCTTCTCTTTTGCCGAAATTCTTTCTTTCTTTCTTTCTTTCTTTTTTTTCAAGGCAAATTTTTTTTTTTTTTTCTCTTCATTTTTTTTTTTTTTCTTGGATTTTCCACACCCCACACTTGTCTTTCATCGTCACCCCTACATACTATGTCATGCTCTACTAAGTCCTTAAGACAAGGGTAGAGATATCATGTACTAAGCTCATGGTAGGGTAGTGAGGGTGATGAAACAAAGGTTTTCAACGTAGGCTCAAAGGGGTTCATTCTAAGGAGTCCCACGACGGGCACAATTGGGGACACATGCTTGTTTGGCTTTGGTGGTTACCCTAATGCCTTCTATCCTATCCAGGATCAGTGCATATCATGGCATACAAGTTTTGACAGTCACAACAGCCGAGTTCTAGTACTCTCTAGTCCATTAAAATCTATGGCACATGATCATTGGATTTTCAAAGAAAGATGAGGTTTTGCAAATACAGCCACGAAATTCTAGAATTATCAGTATGCACTCAAAAAGAAAGTATTTTAGCTCAACAACTCACTTGGGTCAAATGAATCAGACTTAATCCTAGCATGCTTAATGAACCAAGTTACAATCCTATCTCAAATCTTCATACAAGCATCACAATGTCGATTAACCACAGAATTCAATTAAGTCCTATTTTGATTGTAAAAACCTTCAGCCATGAATTCGGAGACATGTTCATCCTAGACGGTAGGAGCATCCTAAGACTCAAACAAACAAAAACACTCTAAAACCAACAAATTTTTTTTTTTTAAATTAATTTAATTTCAACACTTAGGTACGGGAACAGGGAGTCTCGATGTGCAATGGGACTGAAACAGCTACCCTTTTTCAAGACTATGTTTAATCCAATATACCTTAGTGTATCACAACATCAACTAAAAACACAATAAAAACACAATCCAACATCAACTATTTTTCAATTTTTTTTTTTTTTTATATACTAACTACTAAAAACACAATAAAGCAATAATCCTTCCCCCATACTTAATTCATGCATTGTCCTCAATGTATAAACAAATATAAATCATGCAAAGCATAAATCAAGCATAGAAGAGAAAGTTAACACAACGAAACTTAAAACAACTTAAAATTCATGAAAATAAAATAGAAGGAAGAGTTCAAGAAAGCAAATCTGCGTTTGAAGTCTCCTCCACAGATACGGTTGAAATGGGTTGCCTCCCATGCAGCGCTTAATGTTTAAAGTCTCTCAGCCTAGACTTGTACCTCCATTTACTCCTTTGGAGGAGCGGTATGCGGGCGAGTGGCAGCCCTCTTGCTGGTTTCAGCCTTCGGAGGCGGGTCCTCATGTTGTGATGCAGTAATGTCCTTGCGAGGAAACCCAGGAGGATAACTTTGCAAGTTATTGACTTCCTGAGCAAGCTTGTTTATTGCAGTGTGACAGCGGATCAAAGAGCAGTTCATCTCAGAGATGTAATCGATCATGCAATTGACTCTCCAATCTGTCACCATAATACCATCGCGGAGAGAGGAACGCAAATCATCAATCGAATCCGTCAAGCTTTCCAGGGTGGCCATAGGGCGAGGAGCACGAGCAGCTGGTGAGGAAGAAGACTCTCCGGGATGCAGTCTGGGAGAGCGACGAGGCAGAGGAGGGGGACTGCGGGTACGCTCACGGATAGGACGATGGTCCCATGGACGAGTAAGCCCAGCTCTAGTGGCCGCTTGACAACCTTCTTCTTCCAAAGAGAGAATACGGTGTTGATTGATGCCCCTGCGAGGAGTAACCTTGGTTCGAGCCATGAGGAAGTAGAAGGAATTTGAAACTGCACGTTTAAACAAACCTTAGTAAAATCTGGAGGAGACAAAAAAGGATGTATATATGAAGCACAAAATAGGGTAGAAATCTCAACAAACACACGGTTTTAACAAAGCTTCTCCGGGAAGGAGAAGAGTTATGATAGTTCACGGCCCAAGAAACACGTATGCACATGAAAAACTCCCCCACGCGTAAATATTCCTTTCTTTTCCTGGATTTATGGCAATTAGACCTGCTTTCGGCTGTAGCTTGTCTGTCACAGCTCCTCGAGATTCGTTTGGTTCCCCCACGTGTCCTTTCTTTTCCTGGATTTATGGCATGCTTTCGGCTATAGCTTGTCTGTCACAGCTCCTCGTGTCCTCCACGCGTCAACAGCTTTTCCGTGTTTTCGGGTGACTTTAATCCAACGAGTAGATTTAATCTCAGAGATCGTCGATCTAATGGTGGAGATCTGCTCACTCGTTCTATAAATAGGTGCATTCTGAGCGACTGTTCACTCCAAAAGAAAATTCTTCCGAGTTCCAGCCTTTTTCTCTCAACCCTTCAGCCTTTCTTTCGAAACTCAAATTCTTTCTTCATCAACATGGAACCACGAACTCTGCAACTAATGGAGTTACAAACCCAGCAACAAATGGAATTACAAGCCCAGCAACCAACCGAGGAGGGAGGAAGCATCCAAGCAGCCGGGAGTAGTAACCGGTGGGCTCCCACACCGCCTCAACTAAGAATCCTCAAGGGCCTTTACTATGATAAGAGTTTTAAGTACCCAACTCCAGAGCAGATTCAAGAGATCTGCCTTCATCTGAAACAGTATGGGCAGATCGAGAACAAGAACGTCTTCTTTTGGTTCCAGAACCTCAAGGCTCGTGAGAGGCAGAAGTTGAAGGAATTTCGGAACGTTCGGGTTGGTGGCTCTCTCGATCTCAATTTTGGATCCACTAGTTATACTGATGATGGTAGGTCCATTGATCTGAACTTTGGTTCCACTGGTTCTACTAGTACTGACAGATCCATTGATCTAAATTTTGGGTTACGTGTCGGCTCTGGTGTTGATGGATCGATCATGGAACAACGAGGAGAATATCACCAGGAGATTGAAACCCTTCCACTATTCCCCATGCATGGTGAGGACATCTTTGGCAACATGAAGACTACTTCCGAGGGAGGTAGCGACTATGGCGGTGGCTCTCACCTTTCCCTTGAGCTCAGCCTCAACTCCTACAGAGATGCAGACATGGCTTAGTATAGAGTATTATTATTATTATTATTATATTTTTTTAAATTTTTTTTTTTTGTAAATAGCTGAATTTAATAAGACTGAATGAATGCAATTTTTTTATATATTTTTATATATAAAGGACTCAAAAATAAAAGACAAATATAAATATATATTGGACTCAAAATGAAAGAAAAAAATATAAATCTCTTCCCCCACACTTAAATATTGCATTATCTTCAATGTAATCAATTAAAAGCATGCAATGAAATAAGTAAGCATATAGGGATGAAATTTACGAAAATAACAACTAAAACAAATAAGCAAAAACGAAAAATAAAAGATAAGGATAAAGAAAGCAAATCTGATTTGCATGGGTTGCCTCCCAATTAGCGCTTGTATTTTACGTCTTGCAGCCAGACGGTACCTACATTAAATAAAGTTAGTAACTATAATTAACAAAGAAATACAAAATAAAAACAAGTATAACTATTAATTACAAACTACAAGTATAAACAAGTATATTGTACACAAGACACAAGTTAAGTACTCAAGTGAGTCTAAAACGTGAAAAGTATTTTTACAAGTATTAAAGTGTGAAACAACAAAATAATTTACACGTATAGAGTATTCACAAGTATTTCTTTTATTATAAACATTATTGATATCGAATCAAATTCCAAGCGGTAAATCAAGTGGACGTGCGGCCCAAGTATAGTCGCCTAGACACAAACTCCCTTTCAAATCGTTTGGGCAACCTTACTGAAATGGCCAGGTGGGGGAGGACGAACACGAGAGGAAAAATCCATTTTGGCATGAGCTACTCCCACATTGTGGTTTATGCCCATTTGCAAGCACTTCTGGATTCAAAAACCCGTCATGAACGTTGTCCCCTTCCTAGACACCATTCCACATAGGCTATGCTTACTAAGATGAAAAAGTTCATAAGTGTGAAGACAGTTCAACAAGTGTTAATAAAGGCCGCCCTCAACCTTAAGGGACCTGAGCTAGGTACCAATAAGGGGTTTAGGCCAATATTAACAAAAGAGACTTCACCTATTTCTCTCAATTTATAACCTACAATTAAAATTCGTGTTCAATAATATAAATAATAATTAAACTAAGTTTTAAACAAGTTTTAAACAACAAATATATACAATAAATGACACAATTTAGCAAGTGATTTTTCATTCCCCGGCAACAGCGCCAAAAATTGATGTCGCTCTTGGCAAGCGCATAATTTAACCCTGAAATATCGTTAGTAGTATAAGCAAATAGGGATCGTTCTATTCCGGGGATTGAGGGTACACCTGTCATTGTGAAACAAATAAACAATTAAAATTAAAACAAAGTATAATATTCACAAATATATTCACAACTATAAACATTATTTACGAAAAAAGGGGGGATTTTGTTTTTGGTTTTTTCGAAAATAAAACTAAGTTAACAAAATAATTAAAATGCAAAAACATAAAAATACAAATGGAGTGAGAGAACAAAGATCAAAACCACATCCATATGCAAGAAATCCAATTACAATTCCTATAGTTGATTTTAAATGTCAGGAGAGAGGAGTTGATCATGTGAAACATTCGAAAGCAAATGATTTCCCATATTTTACTTTTCAATGCTAATTAACCTAAGCGAAAGCACCTAGATTAATCCTATTAAACATGCAATCAAGCCCTAGAAAGCTAGTCAATCATGACATGTTCAACGCATTAGACATAGAGAAAGGCTATCAACTCAAGTGTACAACTTAGTATGAATAAGTTCACCTAATTGCAATCCTCTTCAATTGAATTCGATTTTTGTCCAAAACCTTTACTACTTTGATTCAAGTTTACACAAAACAAAAAGTCGATTTCATGTTCTTAAACCTAGCACCAATTACATGCAAATCCTATAAGTGTCGACCCAAATAAGATAAACATATAAAAGTTTTCTATCAAGCAAATTCAATCGAACAAACTCACATAAGCAACTTAGAATCATAATTATAGAATTCGAAAACTTTATTTAAACATAGAAATTGGGCTTAAACTTTACCCTAAACATTATTGTTAACTAGAAACAAGTTCATACGAAATCAAACAAGGAAACCAAAAAGGTTACAAGGAAAAGGAACGAATTACACCGTGAGTGGAGATGGAGATGGAGAGCTAGATGGTTGAATCTTGAATCTTGGAAGCAAGCCTTCAAGGTGGATGATGGAGGATATGATCTTCACCGCTCCTTCTTCTTCTTCCTCTCCTTGCTTGAAAACGCAGAACTTTGCAACTAGATAATGGAGAAGGAAAATGGAAAGGAAATGGAGAGACAAAGAAGATGAAATGGATGAAGGAATTGGTGACTAAGGAAAATGGAGAGGAAATGGTGAGACAAGAAGATGAAATGGATGAAGGAATGTGTTATGAAATGGTGAATTGGTCTCTATTTATAGGCTTCCAAGCAACACTATTTGGCCTTTAAACAAATCATAATGGGTTAGGTTTGAGCACTTAAACACTTGGTGGATTTGTTAGGTGAGAGCACTTAAACACTTAGTGGATTTGTTAGGTGAGATCACTTTCTCTTCCTTTATTCCTTTAATTTTTATCTCCACTAAGAACTCAGTTTTAGCCTTTGACTTCTTCATATGAAATGTTCCACTATGAGTGTAGATCATTGTGGTAAAATTTCAGAATGTATTGCCATGTGGTTGGGCCGGAAATGCTTCTGGACCTCTTACAAGTCCAGTTTTCCGGTTTTGCTTCTGTAGAAAATTGGGCTGATTGTTTGAAGGCCTTCCACTCATAGTTTGCCCTGGCACTCTTCATAAGAAATGTTCCTTTGGGTGTCTAGAATGGATCTGGAAGGTTTCAGCTCATTTGAAGTTCATTTGGTCAGGCGGCCGCTCATTCTTGTTGGCTTGGCTTGGTTTCTCCTAGCCGGAGTAGGAATGTGTGTAAAATTGATCTTTTAGTACATTTCCATTTTTCTCCATCATTTCCAGGTAATTATGGACCTAACGCTCATTTCACCTTCATCTACTCCAATGTACCTAAAAATAGAAATTGAATTAAAAATCGATTCAGTTAAGGAATTAACTAAGCAAAATGTGAGGAATTAACTATTAAAATATCACATTAAAATGCTCCTATCAATTGCTCGATGAAGGAACTCGTATGCGTGATCGCCTAAATAGTACTGTGAGTGGACATTTATTTTAAATTAATTGTGCATGCAGTATATTAGCATTTTCCGATTGAGATTTAATTTATAATTTGAATTATTGAGTTTTATGGTTTTATGAGATTTAGTCTATCGAGATTTATTTATGAATTACGAGATTAGTATTGAAATTCATTCCCGAGGGCTTTTAGTAGATTTTTGAGATAGTCATTCATGAGTTATTGAGTTGAGGAATGATTTTCGGGAAGTGACTGATTCAGAAAATATTATGAGAATTTTGGATTTCGAATATCGGTTTTTATGAGGATTCATGAGTACGAATGTTTAATCGAATATTTGAGCATGATTGATTTATAGTGATTTATTGAGCTTTGAGCTCCGTACTTATCAGCTTTGAAGTTAGATTGAGTTTTCTTTCCGAAAGCATTTATTGAATTACAGAGTATTTGATTTTATGCTTTCGAGGATGCTTTCGAGGATTTATTGAGATTTTGAGGTTATTTTTAGTTTCTTGAGGAGGCTATTCAGTTTATTAAGGAGGCCAGTTTTGGCGCATACGTATCTTACCTAGTTGGCAGTCCCTTCTAGGTAATAGTCTGGTTGGCAGTCCCTTCCAGACTACAGCCCGGTTGGCAGTCCCATCCGATGCGTCACCTGGTTGGCAGTCCCTTCCAGATGACATGAGGTAGTTAGTCGGCAGTCCCGTCTACTACCTGTGGTTAGTCGGTAGTCCCGTCTACTACTTGTAGCTAGTTGGCAGTCCCTTCTATCCACCGCCTCCTATTCCGGTTGGCAGTCCCTTCCGATGCGTCATCTGGGTGGCAGTCCCTCCTAGTTGGCATGAGATGACTAGATAGCAGTCCTTTCTAGTCATCAAACGAGCCTCATGAAAATGATGTTTTTATAAGGATTGAGGATGATTAAGAGTGTTTTCAAGATTGTTACTACATGCGAGATTTTAGAGAATAACTTGGGAAAGCATTAAGTTTTAATAATACATTTGAAAATACTTATTTTTCGTCCACTCACTCTAACGGATTTTAAATGTTTTTCCCTGGGCCCTTCGGTTTTAAATGCCCAGTTTGCAGGCCAGTTTAGCTTGAGGTCGAGCGTACTTGGGGTTGAGGCATAGCTGTCATAGGTTCCGCATTATAAAAGTATTGGTCGTTTATCTTGTATTCTACCTTCTTGTACGCCTAAGAAATAGATTGCTCTGATAACTCTTGAGATTATTATTCTTAAGTATCAGAATTGTTTGTGAAATGGGAGATGTTGTGATATAGGGAGCAGGGTGGCTCCAGGAGAATAAGGATGGATGATTTAGAAGTGTAAATGTTTTTCTACATGTTTTGGGTTGTCCATTTTTAGGGGAAGTTCTGTCAAATTTTTGGTAGAATTTCTTCTAAGGTGGGCCCCGCAGGGCCTATTCGGATTTCAGGGTGAAATCCGGGGCGGGTCCTGTCAGATTGACCCAGACAAGGACTGAATCAATCCAAAATACTAACCCTAAATTCGAGGGATGAAGAATGTGTAAAGCAATTGCTAAAATTCTTTTTTCCCAATGAACTCTTTGATTTTTTTTTTTTTGGGTGAAGTTGAAATCTCAAATTAGGAGCTGAAAACATGTAAACCACAGATAATTCTTTACTGAAAAAGGAATCCCAGATTATTTTCCTCAAAACAAAGAGAATTGAATGATCTCAAATTTTCTTCCTATCCCCTTTATTTGTCAAGTCAAGTTATAATAAACCTTTTGCAATTCGATGTTACAAATAGTGGGATCGAATTTCTTCCATGCAATTTTGGTTTGTAAGAGCAAAGAACATAAGGAAAAGAAGAACTGGAGAGAGGACGGGAAGGAAAAGAAAGCTGCAGACGAAAAGGACACGTGAGGAGTGGTAGGAGTGGCAGAGTAACTGTGGACCATTGGATTAAACAATAACACGTGTCTTCATCTGATTAAAAGGTCAGCAAGCTCAGGTGAAAACTTTGCTCAGGAGAGGATCCTTTCCCATCCATTTTATGCTGAAATATCTATTTTACTCTCAATTACTTTTTTTCTTTTAATTTTTTTTTATATCTTTCACTCTTTTTCTTTTTTTCTTTTTCCTTTTGACCTCTTCTTCTTCCATGGATCCGCAAGACCCAATGCCCCTGAAAACCCACTTCGTCTCCTCCACCGATTCTCCTGAGTTCACTCACCTAACCACCTTCTTGACTCGCTCCACCATCATTGCCCTCGATGCTGAGTGGAATCCCCTCCGCTCCCACCACCCCACTTACCCAACCGTCCCTCTCCTCCAACTTGCCTGCCAACTCGGCCCTGAACTAGCCGGTGACTCGGTCGTCGTCTTCTTCCTGTTCGACTGGACCCTCATCCAGATCAACTCGCACCTCCAATTCCTTCGACCGGTCCTTCTCCGAAGATCGCGACCCTATCTTCGAAGCCCTGAAAGCTCAAGACTTTGAGATGATCTTAAGCAGCTCAGCCGGGTTCTCCATCAATTTCGAAGCTTTGAACTTGGATTCCATGTACGATGGTGGTGGGCCCATTGATTCCTCCTCCAAGGTCACCGATTCTGGCCCGGCGTTGCATGGCTAAAGAGCTCTACTGCAAACCATAATTTCTCCTCGACAGTGACGTCGCCGCTACCGCAGACAAGTGATAGTAGTGGGTTTGATGACCTTCTCGGTGGGTTTGGCAAGGCTGAGCCGGCGTCGTCGAAAAGCTCTAGCAAGGGTGTGCCGGCGGCTTTCGATGATTTGTCAACTGGGTTTGGAGCTAGTAGCAGCCCCCAATATGAAAGGTATTGTTGCTTTCTCTCATTGCTATATTTGTTGGTTGAATTGGATTCCTTTACATGATGAATTTTCAGTTTTGGGCAGTACTAGTGTGGAGGTTGAATTGATGGTTAGTTATGTGAATGTTGCACTATATATTGTGCATCAATTTTCATGGGCTACGTGTTGATGAATATTATAGGAACATGAGTTTTGACTGATACTGTTTTGCTGTGATAATCTTGTTATTCATTGCTAGAGATTCTCAATTCTTCCTCAATTTAATGCTGAAGCAGATTATGTACCTGGATCGAAACGACTGGGATGACGTCGCCGCCACTCTCACCGCCCAATTCCCCCTCGTCTCGCCATCCAAGACCGCCAGGGAGAAGAAGATAGAGATGATGGAGATGGGTTTGTTTTTGGAAAAAGATGATGGAGATGAACAGATGAGAGAGAACCTGGAAGAAGAAGACGTAAAAACAAAAAACAGAAGAAAAAAAATTAATTTAAAAAAAAAAAAAGATAAATTTCAGTTTTGTACCCTGTGATTTGGGGGTAACATCATGTCAGTCCCTGCTCTTTCAATTTGATCAGCAACACCCATGTGCTTTCAATTTCAATCAGCCGTGCCCAAATTTTACTGTTTCGTCCAATTTAAACGTTAACTTTGACTGGATTGACAAAGTAAAATTTGGGCACGGCTAATTGAAATTGAAAGCACAGGGGTGTGCTTATCAAATTGAAAGAGCAGGGACTGACATGATGTTACCCCCAAACCACAGGGTACTAAACTGAAATTAATCTAAAAAAAAAAAAAAGAGTAAGGGAGGGTATAATAAACTTTTTAGGGGGGGAACCACCTCCACGTCAGCAAGATAACAGAGTCTCTGACTGATGCTTGACAGTAGGGACCAATTAGGAGGAAATTGGGAGTTCATAGACTTTTTAAGTGAAATTCGAAGGTCAGGGACTGAAACGATGGTACCCTATAAGTATAGGGAGTAAGCAGTATTTAATTGTAAACAAAATAACTCAAATCTTTGAAATAAGTAAAAGTAAATCGACAATCAATTCATCACTTACAATTATGTTACTTGATCGAGAGTATATAATTTAGTGTAATAATGATGAATTTTGCTTGGTTCATTTTAACTTGTACAGTCAAACACTTGACCCATGACATGGATGAGAAGAATTAGTTTTACCTTTTTAGGGCATGCCCGTAGTCTTTCTTTGGACTAGTTTTGTGAGCAGGAGAGAAATTGCAGTTTAGAAGTTGAAAGCTAAAAGAACATTCGAAAGGAATAAGTAAAATCCCCTTAATTACTTGACTGCTCAATCAGCACCTGCACATGTTTTGTTTGCATGTTATCTGAAAATTCATCAGATATTATTGGCCTTGTCGAGTTTGCATGAGAGGAACAGAGGAAGGAACCCCCAAAATCTCCTGCTTTTTTTAATAACTACAGATACGGGGAAAGGTAGTTAGAGGACTAATTTTTAACTAACTAGATTAAGGAATTTTGGTTCTGTTTGTGGAATATAGTTAAATCAAACTCTTTGGCTAAAGTATTTTCCTACTTTCTACCGAGACTCTCACTCTCTAAACTGTAGAGAGAGAAAGTAATTCTAATTTCAGCTCTTTGGACTAGTTTGGGACAGCTTAATTGATCCCCATTTAAAAAAAAAAAAAAAATTCCCAGTTTGAGTTGTGTACTCCGACCTTGGCTATGTAGGATTAGTTTTTCTTTCCTTCTTCTGGGCTTTAATGCCTCCTTTTAACCCAAAAAAAAAAAAAAATTCCCAGTTTGAGTTGTGTACTCCTCTACCTGGTTGGTTATTGGTTTTTATTGGTTAGAGCAACTCCAACAGCTTCCCTATAATTTTTATATTATAGAGAAGCAAAAGTCAAACCTTTAGCCTATTTTTCTTCTCCAACTCCAACAGATTCCCTAGTTTACAGTAATCTATAAAATCTCCATATTCTTCTTTAAAATTTTGGAGTTTGCTGTAAATATAGGGAATTTGGTTTTCTCTCTCCTCTCTTTCTCTAAAATAGAGATAGTTATAGGGAATCTGTTGGAGCAAAACAGTCTCATTTTTCCCTAAAGTAGAGAAAAATCAAAATATAGGGAATCTGTTGGAGTTGCTCTTAGAGTAAAGAAAAGGGTACAATTTATGAAATAATAAAGCATGAAACTTTTTGAACCTAGGTTACTTAATTTGGTCTCAATGGATTGTAGAGAAGAACTTTCCAATTAGGAGGCATTCAGAATAAAAATTGAGCATTATTAACTGTTAAGATTAGTGGTTCAGTTTTTTTCTGAAGAAATTTTTTTGGCTATAATTAATTTGCCAAAGTTTGTCACAAAGCAAGAGTACCATCTTTGAATGAATACTTATAATACAGGGCTTCATAATTCAGAAACCACCAGCTTCATTATATTCTAGTTTACAACTATACAACTTGAAAATTTTTGATGAATAGAATAAATTGATGGAATTATCAATGATATCAATATTACTTACACGTTACATCTATATATACCCTAAAATATCCTAAAAGGGATATGTGGTTAGGGTGGAATTAAAAGTTCTCTTTATGGAAATCAAACTTGGTCTCAGTTTTTCTGGAAAAGTCTTGAGCTAGCCTCTTTAACTCCCCAACTAATCCATGTGCACCACAATAAAACACTCCTGCATCAAAATCAAAAGTACAAGAAGTAACAACTCAGTGTACATCACACTGATCATAAAAGAAAAAAGGGTACTTCTCTGACACACAATCAATTGCGTCATTAAGTCTAGTCTTTTTTAGAGAATTTGTTGACTTTTATTTTTTACACGTAACTTTTAATCTAACCGTATCTTATAAAACCTAAATTGTACGAGTAAAATGTGCATTTCATAACTATATATATATATGTCATGTGGAATCAACAATTATCATTCGCCTTATAAAATAAAGCAAGTAAAAACAAAGATCGTAGAGAAACTACATATTGCGGGTTTAAATACCTCAAACATAGGAGCTTAGGGTATGCAGTAGTACTTACCAACTTTTTGATCAGGGTGCTTAACTGCCACATGCTTAAAAACATTACGCCAATTCGGTCTAGCAAAATGCGTCTTCACCCTCGTTCCTGAAACTACATCCACACCATTCTTGGCATGGTTTATAGACTGAAGCATAGTAATCAAAGCTGATCTAGCATCTCCTTCTTCATAAACACTGGTGCAGTAGTTGTGCAGCTCAATCACGCCGTCGAGGTCATTTTCTGCGACCTCATTCATCACACCCCTAAACCACTCAAACGAGCCTTGCTCTCTTGTGATCCAGTAGAAATAAGCTCGTTTTGTTGCAAAAGGAGACTTTCTCTTAACACCATTTTCCACCAACATTTGAGCTTCTAGTTCTTTTTGTCGCTTAATGTTGTTAAGCACATCTTTGAGTATGCTTATTAATGGAGTTGCTCCAATTCCAAGTCCAACAAGTAGAAGAACTTCGTAGTTTTTGTAGTCTTGTGCCGGTGCACCATATGGACCATCAATAAGAAGTCTTGGCATCCTGCTCATATATGCAAAGATTAGTTTCAACAACGAAAATTAGGGTTTTGTCAGTGGATGATTGTTACCTGTTGATTTGGGTGAAATTTCGCCCTGATAGACACATTCACATTCTCGTGGGCAACTGTACTTAACATGCATTTGGGTACTTGAATTTAAGTGCTACTGATAATTTTACCTGGGTTGGATATTGGATTGTTCAATATCAGCTCTTAGAAGGCCACTGTGTTCAATAGGAGGACGTTGGCAAACCTGCAGCGTTCATTATAAACCAAAACTAATTGAGGCTCAAATGCTCAAGATATTGATCAATACGATTATACAAATTAAATGAATTTAATTACCTGAGAGAAAATGTATTTGAGCTGAGATGTCCAATCACCCAATGTGCGAATATGAACGCTTAGATAGTCGTCTCCGGGAGCTGAAGTAATTGAGAATGGATGCCTATAAGACATGTTAATCGTTATAATTAAGATGATAACAAAACAGAAGTCTAAAATGATTGCACTTTAAGCAATTGACAAATCAAATACTTTTAGTTGTGATGGTACAAAATACTAATGATCAAAGTACCATTGAAACGGGGAAATAGCAGAACAATTTATGTAAATGTACTGTCCACTGATATATTTTAATCTGTGTGGTTTAGACATATGGAGTGCCAATACGTTTCCCGGGTAAACAGCAACCTGATATTATTGAAATTCAAAGAAAATAATTTCAATTACTATTTCACTTTTTGATAAAGCATATAATGGATTAGGTATTGCTGAAAAATAAATTAAACAACTTTCGAAACAGTAACTATACCTTTAAGATCTTCACTGATTCATATCCAGACCTAAAAGCCCGAAGCAAACGCTCACATGCATACATTATTACTGGGAAAGCCAAATACATCCATGTCTGCACTGACCATTAATTCATGAAAACGAGTAAGTCAAAAGTGATAAGGCAAGTAACAAAAGGCTTTGCCATTTATAAATTTTGCTTCACTGGAATAGTACAATAATTTGAAGGAGCACTTACTGTTTTCTTGTCCCAGTTCTTGGAGAGGTAGAGAAAGTATCCATGGATAATAAAGAGGATGTACACAATGGTAAAGAGGTGATGGGAGTACCAAAACGCATTGAACCCAGTAAGTTTCTTTAGGGTTTTAGGAAGGTTTCTAAGTCGATTGCGACGAAACCAAGGTTGAGCCAGTGTGTATGCAACTAGCATTAGTGCCACCATAACCACCCCGGTCCAGCCCTCGGTTCCCTTCACAAACCACCAGTAGTCCTTGGGTCGTTTTTGGCCAAAAAATGGCTTCATCTTGTCGTATTGATCATCGGTAGAGTGTAGTAGTTTAGGGAAGTCGCATGTAAGATGGGAACCGGCATGGAGACCAACCCCAACTGCAATTCCAAACGCGATCACCTAATGCACAATGTGATTAGCAAATACATTTAATAGATGCGAAGAATGCTATTTTTTTTTTGGGCTTCGGTTTGATTGTTCATAAAATATATATATATATATATATATATATATATATATATTTGGAGAAAGATTGTTGATAAAAATGATGAAATGTGGAGATCGATGTGGTTTTAAACCACTTTTCTTCACTTCAAAATAATTCCCCTAACGTTTATAATCATTTTCATGTTCTAATTTAACCATATAACTTTTTAATTGTTTCAAAGTTTTTATAACTTGATAAAAGAACATATGTGTTAGTCTAAATGGTAGATTCGACAATACATGTTTTGATCACATATGCAGAAAAATCTTTAGAGCAAGAAAAAGAAAGAAAAGAGTAGGAAACAATAGCCTAACACAAGTTTAGCACCTTACCTTATGAAAATTGATATTGTCATCAAATGGAACTACCCCTCCTAACTTGGTCTTGCTTCTTAGCCAAGTAATTGTATTTCTACATACTGGTAGAAGAATCAGGGCCATGTTAAACTTCAGGGTCTCAGCTCCACCTTTGGCAATGCATACACAATTGCCCATTACATGGAATACCTCCCTATGTCTATACTGAATGAATTTCCAAGCAAAGAGGCCCATGCAGATCAAAAGCCATAGCACAATGACCCAAATCCGCCTCCAATTATCCTCAACAAAGTAGGACAGCCGCCGGTACCACCGCCTTATAGGGTTGTGCTCTTTGGTCGGAACCAGCTTTTCACTTAGCAACCGGCTCTGAATGTGGCTGTCTGTTTCCAGGTTCGAAGATTGGGTTGGGCCCGAAAGAAGTAGCATTTCCAAGTTGTACAACTGCCGTCCAGGCCCAAATTTGGTAAAATTTTATTAAAATACCCAAAAATTGAAGATCATAAGAGAGGGAAAAATGTAAACTAACATCAATATATCCAAGGTTGTCTTGATCAAGCTCTTCCATAATCAATGCTGCATATTCCTCAGCTTGTTCTAGAATTTTCGACAGCTTATTAGCAGAGGCACTTAAGGTAATAATCTGCACAGTTAAATGAATACATATATAATTGATGTAACTTTGTTTCCCATTACAAAATTTAACCATTTTACTTTCCGAAGAATTAGTTAACTCACCTCTTTCACCTCTTCTTCAGAGATTCGACCATCTGCATTTTTATCTACCCTGTTACATATTCACCATGCATTGTACGTGTCATGCTAGAAACAAATGGAAAAAAAAAAACCAAAAAAAGGAGAAACCTAAGTTTCTAGTCAAGATTTAACTATACAATATATATATAATATGAGTCAGAGAGATGTGAGGACATAAATTCATCCAAGACTTATCCAAAAAAATAAATTCATCCAAGACCAACTATATGATTCGCTCTGTTACTATAGAGAACTTCCAACTACTGTTTAAAAAAAAAAATCAAGAACTTCCAAATAGTTTTGGCTTATCAGTGTGTATGTCGTTATTCAATTATATACTTTTGGGAATAGTATGATTACAAAAGCATATTATATATGCCAGATGCGCTGCACATGAAGTAGCAAGTAGGCACTCAATAATTCATCTCATAGTGATGTAGATCAGAGGAAAATCCAGATCAAATTGATTAAAATAAACCATAGGAAAGAATGATCTCACATGTCAAAGAAGGTTTGAAGCCTGGCATTGAAGCTGTGATCTGAAATTTGTTCCCAAAATTCTCTCAACTCTTCCTTGGTCACACAACACGATGTTATTCCTCTCCGACGAGCTAATGCATCGAATACTTCGCAAGCAAACTCACTTGACTCTTTCATCCCTAATCATAAAAACCACAAAAAAAGTCATTAATCTGTTACTCATTCATATATATATATATATATATATATATATATAGAGCTTCTACTCAGGGATCTCTTTTTTTGGTCTTTTATAGGGATAGGCATTAGTCCAACTTTTAGATCATATTTTCACATCTTAACCGTTCAGTTTTTAGGTCCTAATGTATAGATCAATGTTGCAAATTTTCAGCCAAATTGGTGATCATTAAGGCATCCAAACTGCAATTTACATGAACGGACAGAATCTGTCGAACAGGAACCGTTCGTGTTTATAATGGTAAATTGCAGTTTTGGATGCCTTAACGATTATCAAATTGGCTGAAAATTTGCAGAAGTGATCTATACATTAGGACCTAAAAACTGAACGATTAAAATGTGAAAATATGATCGAAAAGTTGGTCTAATGCCTATCCCTATCAAAGACCAAAAAAAGGGACCCCTCACTAGAAGCGTCCTGATATATATATATATATAGCGAAACATATTGTTTGACAAGAAAACATTTCCGACTAATTTATCACGCACCTATGCATTGACCGAAGACCGATTTTGGAAGAGTTCCATCGACGGCCAATTCATAAAACCTTATTTCGATCTCTGGCCAACCTTCACTGCACACATTTTTGGTCATGAGTTTGAGTCCCTTAAGGGCACGAGCAACACCGGGCTTGGTCGGCCTGTCGCCCTTCTTGAAGCTCAATGAAGATTTCATGCGCTTCAGTTCATGCGAGACTTTCTTGAGTTTAAAAGAGAGTTGAGAAGCAAGAGATGGTCTTCTCTCTAGCCTTGCTGACGTCGACTCAGGTTCAGCTCCTCTGATGTTCCGAAGCACAAAGGTATCGTCGTCGCAAACATCCAGTGTCACTTCCACATAGCACTGATCGTCTTCTTTGAACCTTGCGCTTCTGTTGCTGTTGCTCCTCATCTTGCTGCTGGTCACTAGCGGGCCGCTGTGCCCGACCCGTTTGCTCTCTTTCTCCGGCAGCGGGTTTTCTGCTTCAATCTCCATTGCTATTTGGAATAATCAGTATTCTCAAAGCAATGAAATGTACGTGCATGATTGTTTGGACTGAAAATTTGTGAGGGGAGCATGAGAGGGTTTATAGTGAGAGGGTGGATGAAACAGTGGATATTGGAGAAGTCAAAGAGAAAAACCAAGGGGCGGATGGTGGTTGATCATGGTGGAAGAAAACTATGTATATACATATAACATATGGGAGTGGTTAGGATTCAATTACAATGTTTCTTAAACATATGGCACCAAACCGAAAAACGTCAAGGCCAGAATGTGAGAATGGAAGATGAGACTTTAAACCCTAAATTTGAAGAAATAAATAAAAATAAAAAACTATATTGCAAATTCTGAATATTTAATGGTAATTGATTAATTAGTTCGTAGAGGCCGGTCAACCTCAAACAGCTTTTTTTGGCTGTTGGTACGAAGTGATTAATGCTAATCTGAAATATTGTTAACGCATTTGATTACGATTGTATAAAGAATTAAAGATCGAAATCAATGGTGTCAATGAGATAAGGTCAGTTTTAGTGCTACTATATATGTATGAAGATATGGTTTGACATCCCTTCTAATAATATGGACTTGGCCAGCTACATTTGTCAATTTTTGTTATCAAAGGGTCCTTATGGATTTGGACGATTTTTCTGTTAGATTTAGAGTAGAATAGAGACTTAGTGTGGCTAAGTAAGAATATCAATGCATAAGTGTTTGAACCAAATCACCACAGGTGGTCGAGTTGGTAAGAGCCTTCAAGTGTGGAACCCCCCACACCTGAGTTCGAATCGCACTAACGCTTGTTGGAGTTAAATTCCAATATATTCTTGGTGGCCAGGGGGGAGGAAGCATTTTGACATGATCCCCCGGCACGGATTAGTCTCTAGGCCTAGGAAGTTTTAGAGAAACTGTGTGATCTCGATAAAAAAAAAATTGTTTGAACCATATTGAACAAATAATAGTGTGTTACATGTAATTACTTTATTTTTTTATTGGAATAAAAGTCTCTTAAATTACAGAGATGGGAAACTATATCAAATCTCTTGACAACATCAACAGAAACGGAAACTAGGAAGACCCATTTTGGTCCTGATTATAAAAACTATGAATGATAGGTGAAGCCAAATTCCACCAAACTAAACTTGAGGAAATTGTTCTAAAATTTGATAATGCATCGGCGGCTTGATTCCCTTCACGAAATATATGAGTAGAACGAAATTGCATTTGAGGTTTCTCAATAAACAATTATCCCATTCTGCATGAAGTTGCCAAGGTCCAAGATGAGGAGATTGAAGAAAATTGAAAACAATTGTTGAGTCCACTTCCAACCATACGGATTTCCAACCTCGAACCCATGCTAATTCTATGCTTTAATAACCGCAATGACCTCCGCTACAACTGAACTAGCCATATCTAAATTGGAGCAAAACAACACCTTTATAGTCCCGAAACAAACCACCATAATCTGCTTTCCCCAAGTCACTTTTACATGCTCCATCTGTGTTTGATGACAACTGAAATTCATATCGAAAATACAATTTGAATAGCAATCGCGCACTTTGTACCAACTGAAACTCAGTTCAAAAATACAAATTTGGACCATATTCTTGTACGGTCTTGCATCACTCTCCTACAAACTTTTACAATTCCATAATTTTAGATCATTAATTTGAAAATTATATAGTGAAGTAGTGGTGGATGTGTCTTGCTTCATGTCAAATCGTATGGTCAAACACTCGACCCCACGACGAAGAAAAAATTGACCTATGTTTGGCTCTAAAACCAGTCTGGTTGCAAACAGTAGTCTCTTTTGAGCGTGCGCAGGCGTGCCAGCACCGTGGGGTGCAGTCGTCGGGGAGTCCCTTGACCTGACTTCTTGATCAAACGTTGTGGACGAGGAGAGCACCAACCTCGTCACAAGGTTCTTTTCTATGAGTTTCGGAAAAGGACTTCTTGCCTTATGGGTAAGGACTTGTGGTGTGATCTCTTCGCGTCACCAAATTGATACTTAACGTTGTAGGTTAAGCAGAGAAATCATTGGGAAGTTTGGAGAAAGCACGGGTTTGCTAAAACATATCTTTAGCTTCATTGCGTTGCGAGGGTGTTACCCTTGCTTCACTGGGTTGCAAGTAGGTTTGCTCCGGAGAGGTTTTGATAATCTGTGCGATTAGTTGATTGAAGATGTTGTTTCTTTTCGTCCTTGAAACCTGGTATTTATACCCTAGGGTTTCGACTGTTCCTTACCATAGAAGGATTATTGATTGAAGTTTCCTATTCAATCTCCGCTACCTAATTCCAATAAGGGCTCGTTTTCCTTATGGATCTCAGAATGGATGAAGCTGTAACTCAAACCCAAATAGACTTAATTTTGGGCCGCAGGTATCGGCCCGCTACGCTAAATCCCTTAAAAGGATCTTACCAAAATACTTTTGGGCTCAAACAACCTCCTAATTAAATTATGGTCTTCGACAGTCATATTGGACACACTGACCTATCACTCACTCCACTTTTGGCTGATCTTTCTCTTTGAGTTTCTCCAAGCAAATACATGAAAATTCAGGAACCTCGGCAACCCATGCTAATCGGCAGCCAGTAGCCACTTATGTAGCAGTGTGTGTTTTCTGCTATTCTTATTTATATATTAGTGCTTTGTGAGAAAAGAAAAAAATTGTAGGTACATACTTGAGTAATTCCCGGCCAATTTTGACTATCAATTATAGTGGGAGTAAAAGTGGTGATCGAAGAAGATATATAGTAGTGCCAGCTGCAGAATCAACTAACCACGCCAGTAGAAGGATGCGCAGCCTCTCTGTTTCGAGGAAAACCAGTCAAATTCTGCGGCAAGTAGCTAGGTAGTCTTTGTTGGACTTATCCGTGCAAATCTTGTCCAAAAGCAGGACATGATTACATATAATATGAATCTAACAAGAAGTAAAAGCTGCATAATTATATAGGTGCATGCGTGGTCTGAAAATCATCGGAGAGATTATGTAAGATGCCCGTCGAGTTTGACGTGTATATATGTGCGTATATATAAAAAGGGAGGGAGCTTATCACCTTTTATATATATATATATATATAGTTATAAAATATTGACTTACGTTGTAGAGAGTAAGGAATGTATAAAAAGAGATGAGAGGAAAGTAGAGAACTGTATTATTCAGTCTTAGAGGCCTCCCTTATATAGAGGTAGGGTTTACATGATAAGTGTTTAAACTATTGAGATATTACATGTAGGTCCCTAACTAGTAACATGGACAACCACATAAGAAATAATATTTAGAACACTCCCCCTTGGATGTCCACCAATTGATGATGACATTGGACGCGCATATTGTTGCCTCGTTAAAAAACATTGCCAGGTAACTGATAGGAGCATTTTAATGCGGTATTTTAATAGTTAATTCCTCACATTTTGCTTAGTTAATTCCTTAACGAATCGATTTTTAACTCAATTTCTATTTTTTAGGTACATTGGAGTAGATGAAGAAGAAATGAGTGTTACGTCCATAATTACCTAGAAATGATGGAGAAGAATGAAAATGCACTAAAAAGTCAACCTTGAATATTTTCTTACTCCGGCTAGGAGAATCAGAGCCAAGCAAGGAAGAAGGAGCGGCCACCTGACCAAATGAACTCGAAAAGAGCTGAAACTCTCCAGATCTATTCTAGACACCCAAAGGATCATTTCTTATGAAGAGTGCCAGAGAAAAATATGAGTGGAAGGCCTTCAAACAATCAGCCCAATTTTCTACAGAAGCAAAACCGGAAAACTGGACCTGTAAGAGGTCCAGCAGCATTTCCGGCCCAACCACATGGAATAAAGCTCTGAAAATTTGTGAGGATTATATACACTCATAGTGGAACATTTTTTATGAAGAAGTCGAAGGCTCATTCTGAAGTTTTGATGGAGAAATAATTGAAGGAATAAAGGGGAAGAAACTGACCTGAAAACAGCTCAACACCACATATTCATGTTTCCCACCCATATGAAGAAAACATTTCTTTTTCCTTTGATACAATTTTTCTACCCTAAAAGATCATCATCACTTCCACATTTCTTCACCTTCATGCTTTGCTTTCATCATTACCTCATCTTTTACATATTTTACAAACCACTCTCATACTCCACTTTCATTATTTTTCTTCATCTCATCATTTCACTCTTCTTTTTCTTCCCTATTTAAACACCTTCTCCTCTCACTCTCAATCACCAATTTCTGAATCCATAACACAAATTCCTTCATCCATTTCATCTCCTTGTCTCTCCATTTCCTCTCCATATTTCTTTTCCATTCTCTAGTTTTCTTGTTCTTCATTTTCAAGCCAAGAGAAAGAGAAGCCATGCAATACATCAATTTCCCAACCGCCATCCACCCTTGTGTCGTCCCTAGAAGATTGCTTGCTTTCAAGGATCTTCAAGTTCTTCGTCTCAAGGCTTTATCATTCATCTTTCAAGGTGTATTATATCCTTTCTCTTGTTTTCTTTGTTTGATTTTGTAAAACTATGAATTCTAGTTAACAAATAATGTTAAGGGCAAAGTTTAAAGCCCGTTTATATGTTTTGAGATAAAGTTGTGATTTCTATATGTTGATTTTTATGTTGCTTATGTGGGTTTGTTTAATTAAATTTGCATGATAGAAAACTTTTGTATTTTAATCTTATGTGGTTGCAAACACTTAGGGTTTTGATATAATTGGTGCTAGGTTTAAGAACATGAAATCGACTTTTCGTTTTGTGTAAACTTGAATCAAAGTAGTAAAGGTTTTGTGCAAAGACCGAATTTAATTAAAGAGGATTGCAATTAGGTGGACTTTTCCATACTAAGTTGTACACTTGAGTTGATAGCCTTTCTCTATGTCTAATGCGTTGAACATGTCATGATTGACTAGCTTTCTAGGGCTTGATTGCATGTTTGATAGGATTAATCTAGGTGCTTTCGCTTAGGTTAATTAGCATTGAAAAGTAAAATATGGGAAATCATTTGCTTTCGAATGTTTCACATGATCAACTCCTCTCTCATGACATTTAAAATCAACTATAGGAATTGTAATTGGATTTCTTGCATATGGATGTGGTTTTGATCTTTGTTCCTTGCGTTCCACCCTTGTATATATGATTTTACATTTTCTTTATTTTATTTATTTTAATTTTAATTTTAAGAATCCTAATCCCCCCCTTATTTGTGTTTACTTGTATATATTTATTCTTTATTTTATTTTTGTAAATAATACTTTATTATTTTAATTCTTTATTTGTTTATACAATTGTATATATTTATATTCTTTATTTTATTTTTGTAAATAATACTTTTCTTTATTTGTTACACAATTACAGGTGTACCCTCAATCCCCGGAATAGAACGATCCCTATATTCTTATACTACTAATGATATTTCAGGGTTAAATTATGCGCTTCCCAAAAACGCATCAGTAACAAAAACCCAGTGGGATAAAAATAACCTTGGTCGAAGGACAAAAAGAGCACAACGCGCATATGTCCTAGGTAACATGTTTCTTGATGCTCCCCCTTATTGAAATCTCCCCCTGATCTTTGGATGCGTCGCTTGATAGCTTCGAGAGTCGTCTCAATCCGATCCCTTCCACTAACTTCTAGAAAGTACACTTAGGTAGAGATTTGGTGAATAAATCAGTCAAGTTTTCATTGGATCGAATTTGCTTCACTGCAATTTCTGGATTCTTTTGAAGCTCATGAGTGTGAAAGAACTTTGGTGCGATATGCTTAGTCTTGTCACCTTTGATGAATCCTTCTTTAATCTGAGCAATACAAGCAGCATTGTCTTCATACATGACTGTTGGTTTGTCAGTTACTGAAGGTAAATCACTAGTGCTTCGAATGCGGCGAATCATGGATCTTAACCAAAAACATTCTCGACCAACCTCATAAATGCAATTATTTCTGAATGATTAGAGGAAGTTGCCACGAGTGTTTGCTTAGATGATCGCCATGAAATTGTGGTGTCTCCACAAGTAAAATTAAACATATCATGTTTAAGAGCGACCTCTATGCGGATCAGAGAGATATCATGCTTCAGCACATCCAACAATTGTGGGATTATCAACAGATTTATTTGTATAGAATAAACCCATATCTGTTGTACCACAAAGGTAGCGTAAAATGTATTTTACGCCTTTCCAATGGCGTGATGTTGGAGCAGAGCTATATCTTGCCAACACACTAACTGCCAGATATCCATATAGTGAGCTTCTCCGCTTTGAAATTAATGTGTGAAGTTCAAGTATTGGGTCACTTTTCGGTCGCATATCCACATCTCGACCATTCAGTTTTTAGGTACTACTGTATAGATCATCTCTGCAAATTTTCAGCCAGAATGATGATCGTTAAGGCATTGATAACTGCCTTAAAGCTAGTACGGTTCAAGTTGACAGATTCAATCCGTCCATTGATTTAAGCGAGTTAGGTACCTTAACGATCATCAATTTGGCTGAAAATTTGCAGAGATGATATATACAGTAGTACCTAAAAACTGAACGGTCGAGATGTGGATATGCGACCGAAAAGTGACCCAAAACTCGAACTTCACACATTAATTTCAAAGCGGAGCTCCGCTCTGGATAGGTTCTGTATATATATATACACACACACACACAACCTTGCTCAGGTGCGTAGTGGCTGAGCCACAATTTGATCTCAAGTGGGGCACTCGGATATTTTGAAAAAAAAAAAAAACATTTGAAACATAAATTATATACCAAAATTTTAATAAACATTAAAATATTAGAATAAGATTCTAGAAAAATTATTTTTTTTAAATTACATATTTTATTAATCAAATCTTTTTAAATTTTAGAAAACTTTTCATGATGGGATATAAATTATCTTTGACTTTTAAAATTAAAAAGAAGTATAGCGTTACGTACAAACAAATAAAAATTATGAAATAATAAACAAAAATGTTCCAGACCAAAAAAAAAAAAAGCACTCAAAACAATCAATGTTGACAATAGGATTCAAACTTGGGACCAACCATATAAATAATCAAGTCTAACCACTGCGCCAGATAGGCTGGTAGTAACATAACAAAACTCTTACCTACTTATAGGATTGTTAAGTGCTGAAATTTTAAAAAAATATATGAAAAACCTAGTGGGGCACGGGACCCACTAGGCCTTAACGTGGCTCCGCACCTAAGTAAAACGTACGGATTTCCCATTTTTTACCCATTTTTGAATCATATTTTCACATCTTAACCATTCAGTTTTTAGATCCTAATGTGTAGATCATCTCTACAAAATTTCAGCCAATTTGATGATCGTTAAGGCATCCAAAACTGCAATTTACACGAACAAACCAAATCTGTCGAACCGGAACCGTTCGTGTTTATAATGGTAAATTGCAGTTTTGGATGACTTAACGATCATCAAATTGGCTGAAATTTTGCATAAGTGATCTAAACGTTAGGATCTAAAAACTGAACGGTTAAGATGTGAAAATATGATCGGAAAGTGGGGAAAAACTGGAAATCCGCACCTTTTGCTTAGGTGTGGATATCCGCAGCCAAGAAAGGTTGTGTGTGTGTGTGTGTGTGTGTGTATATATATATATATCATTTTTTTCAACTTTAGGGTTTGGGGTCCGAAATCATAATATTTCTCCCATTTGTCATTTTTGTACTAATTCTCCAGAAACTGTTGACCATCTTTTTATGTAGTGTCATTTCTCTCAGTAGGTTTGGACTTTGGCTTATTCTTCTAATCCTCGTCAATGGAATGACTCTTTTATTTATTCTTCTAATCCTCGTCAATGGAATGACTCTTTTATTTCTTGGTTTGATCATATTAATAATGCAGGTTCATCTTCTGATTCTCTTGCTCAAGTGCTTCTTATCTCTTGGTCCATTTGGCTTTCTAGGAATCAGTTAATCTTTCATCAGCACTTAGTTCCTTCCCCTAATAAAACCTTATTTGTGGTTGTTATGATGGGAACTAATTATTGTCAGGCTAACCCTAAGAATAGTCAACCTAAGTTGTCAAAATATTTTCAGGTGAAATGGTAACCTCCTAATTCAATGCAAGTGAAATTAAATTTTGATGGTTCTGTTAGGAATGGTTCAGCTACTATTGGTTTTGTTATTCAAAATTCTGATGGAAATCCTTTGGTTTCATCTAACAGAAGATTAGGTCATTCTAGTGTTCTCATTGCAGAGGTAACTGCTCTCATAGATGGTTTACATACTGCCTTACTTCATCATTATCCTGATATCTCTGTTGAGGGGGATTCGAAGTTCCTGATCGACTACATTCAAGGCAAAACTGTTGTTCCTTGGAGAATTAAAGTCCTGGTTCAAGATATTAAGCATCTAGTCCAGCAGTTTAATTCAATTTTGTTCCGGCATATATACTGAGAAGCCAACTTGTTGCTGATCATCTACCATCCTTAGCTCATCAATTTCAGAATCCATCTGTTTGGTTCTTTTGCCTTCCCCTTTATGTGTCCCCAGCGTTTCATTTGGATCACCTAGAATGAGGAGTTAGTCGTGGTTTGGTGTTTTAGTTTTTCTGTTGTGTTTTTGTGTCATAAAAAAAAAAAAAACAACTGCGGGCCAAATCTATGACATGGATGCGACCACTGAGTGACATATTATTGCATACAAGCTAGACTAAAGACGTACTAGCTCCCATCATAGCATAGGGCTGGCACATAACATTTTGTTATCATTGAGATCCTTGAGGCGGCAAAAAATGCTACGGTAAAATTCAATTTATGCTGCAACCTAGATTAACCAAGCCGGCCTCTTGCTGCTATATAAAGGCAGCCTAGCTTACAGCCCCAAATAATTCATACTGTTGTCTGAAATTCCAAAACAAAGGGACCCCAGAAATTTTGGGTACTTATGGGATACGTGCATGGGCTGAGGTACGGTCTCTTTGGGAATGGTATCGAGTTAGAGAGTCTCATAACGGACGGACGGTCTTCTCGACGATGTATTGATATTTATAATGACTTTTAATTTGCTATTAAAGTCATGAAGCTAACAGTAGTACGCACTTTCATATTTGAAGATAAAGTTTCAATAAAATCCCCACGTCTCATCAAATTCATCAGGAAAAAAAAAAGTATATTTGAAAATAAGGACTAGTTTGATTCTTAGTTGAAGCTCTAACTTTTACACTAGAAAAAAATGAAGTGGTACAAATATTAGATTTGAGATCTTAGATCACCATATCTCTACCACTGTAAAGTGAGACCCTCTTTTAGTCTTTTTTATCTCAAAAAAAAAAAAATTAGTTTAAAATCATCAAATAATACAACAAAGCAAACATACAAAAAACATAGCAAGTCTAAAAAAAACTACACACTTCTACAATAATCACAGTTGCTCATTCATCACATAGTAGATACAGTTTTGTCAAGGTGGTAGCAGTTACCCGTATGTTTCAGCCCTACAATACAACCTCAAACTTTCAAAGCATAATTGCTAAACACATCAAGTAGCTCAGAAACTGATGCAAATATATATCTTAATAGTTCATAAAGAATTTTTTTTCTCACCACGCGCAAAGCGCGAGACATGATGCTAGTATGACACTATTCGTATGATGGACTGTTTTAATTTAAATTTTCAATTTTTTTGCAAAGAAGAAATTAATAATCAGTATTAATTAAGCCAATAAGGCTTATAGTTAAATTTTCAAAAACCCACAATTTACCCTTCTTTGATAATAGTTTAAAAATTTATAATTTAACACATGAAGGATAAAATAGTAAATATAATAGCAAATTGAATTGAAGAAATTACAAAAAAAAAAAAAGATCTTAGACGTTTTGTTGTTTTGTTAACTGCAATAGCGGTTTTTTTTTTGGAGTTGGCAGTGTAAATAAAAAAATTACTTATTAAACAAAAAGTTAACTTTTTTTTTTTTTAAGAAAGAAAAAGTTATTCATAATTTCCTAAAAAATAAACATTTTTTTTAGAGAAATTACTAAAACAAACTCTTTTTTTATAAATAAAATATTATAGACACAAAATGTATATAGGCTATAATAGTAACTTGATAAGTATAAAAAACAGAAAATGAAAAGAAAAAATAAAAAAAACACAACGTGAGAGGCTGGGAGCAGTTCTTTCCCAACTGCATTAGAACTGCAATTGCAATTTGAAAAGAGTATTCTTATTTGAAAAAAAAAATCAGAATAATATTACATAAATATATAACAAAAAGTAAAAGCAAATTGACACACGCGTTAGCGTGTGTTAAGAGGCTAGTAATAATAATAATAATAATAATAAATTATGTGGCAGGTTTCGAATGAACACCGGCCCATCCAAGTTTAATTCTATATAGCAATATAATCCCTCTAGGGTTTGAGTCGGCATGTCCTCTACACCTGCGAGGAAATGCTGACATGTCATATTCCCATAGGCTCATTGACGTGTCAAATTGGATGTTTCAATGACGTGGCGCAGTCCAATTGGATGGATCACTGTCTGCAAAAGATTTTTATAAAGCCACCAGCATTTTTTTTTTTTGAAGGGTACCATCAATTAACAAGGCACATGGCACAGCCCAATACAGACGAAGTCTGCAAAGCCTGATTCACATGGTCGTTGCCAAAACAAGCGATCGAGATTAGAGAAATCAAAAGAAAAGAAAGAACATCCGAAGACAGAAAGCAAAAAAAAAATAATAAGAAAAAAATGGAGGCCAAGAATTTCATAAAAATCGGAAAAAATGGAGGTGAAGAAGACCAAAGCGCGCGGTGTCATCGATATTTCTGCTCGTCTTTGTTTCAGGTATTACTAAATTAAGTTCAAATTTGCTGAAATTTAATCTTTTACATATCAATTTCATGTTAAGTAAACTGAAGGTTTTATTTTTTTGGCTAGACTTCTTGTGTGGGATGGCATTAGCTGCAAAGGGTTCATCTAATCCTTGGCCAGTGATCGGAATCAGCCTCGGAACCACCTATTCATGTGTGGGTGTGTACATAAACGGCCAAGGCGATAGAATCACACCCTCTTGGGTTGCATTCACTGACACCGAGCTTCTAGTGGGAGATGCAGAAAGAATAAAGCGCATATTAACCCAGAACGTACCCTTTTTGATATCCAGCGGCTCATAGGGAGAGAGTAAGCTAATTTTTCTTCATCATATTGGATGTGTTTTTGTATATATTTATGGGAAAAATTCACCAACGGTGTCTGGACACTTAAGGGACTTTCAGAATGATACCTGAACTTACAAAGTTATCAATGTGATACCTGAACTCATTTTTTCGTATCAATGTCGTACCTATGACCAATTTCCGTAACGGCTCCGTGACGGAAATTGGCTGAGCCGTTACGGAAATTGGCCGTAGGTATCACATTGATACCAAAAAATGAGTCCAGGTATCACATTGATAACTTTGTAAGTTCAGGTATCATTCTGAAAGTCCCTTAAGTGTCCAGACACCATTGGTGAATTTTTTCCAATTTTGCACGTGAGTCACTTAATGAAGACAAAATGATCGATTTACCCTCAAATTCTTTCTTTCTTTTCTTTTATTTTTTTCTTTATTCTTCTTTCTTTCTTTCTTTCTTTCTTTCTTTCTTCTTCTTCTTTTCTGGTTTCTTCTTCCCCTGATTTGAATCATCAAGATTCAAATCATCTTGCTTGTCCGATTCCCACCGCCGCTGCGTCTCAATCCACCTTCATGCACCACCGATGTTTCTGGTTCCCCCAACTTCAAATCCTATAGCAAATTGAAATTGTGCATTGAGGCTTCACCGCACATTCCGAGTTCATCCCCGCCGCCGTCGCCAATGACTTGACCACAACAACCTCCACCACCGCACAACAACGTCATCCTCCGCTACTTCTCGATTGGGTTTGGGGATAAGGACTGCTTCTTCCTCCACCGCTAGCAAAATCGTGGAGGCTCAAGGCCACATTCTAAGGGCCACCGGCCGGAAGGATAGCCACAGCAAGGTTTGCACCACCAAAGGCCCCAGGGATCGCAGTATCAGGCTCGTCGCCCACACCGCCATTCAATTCTACGACATGTAGGACCGACTTGGATACGACCAGCCTAGCAAGGTCGTCGATTAGCCGCGCAGGACACGCAGAACGTGAGCCCTAATTTCTCGATGGTGGAGGCTCCGAGTCCTTTGTTTACTAATCGGCGAGGCACAATGGTGGGTAGCAGCGGAGTGGCGAAGCTGGTGAATAAGAACAGCTCGAATTTTCTGCAGGTGAGGATGGTGTTGAGGCCGAAGTTGTTAATCTTTGTCTGCCTAAAATTGCCTCTGATCGAAGTTGTGCTAGAGGCTGAAGTTGTCGGCTAAACCGATGAAGTTGCAGGTGAGGATGGTGTGAAGGTGGTGTTGCATGTCGGGAAGAAGGAGAGGATGGAGGGGTGTGATTGGAGCTGTGATTTGAGAGTGCAGGGCTGGTGGGGTCTGAGTTTCTGATCAATGGTGTATAAAAGGGGGTCAGAGGAGAGAACGAGAGTGGTGGTGGTCAAGTCATTGGTGGCGGCGGCGGGGATGAACTCGGAGTGAACGGTGAACCCTCAATCCACAATTTCAATTTGCTATAGGATTTGAAGTTGGGGGAACCAGAAACATCTGTGGTGCATGAAGGTGGATTGAGACGCAGCGGCGGTGTTTGATCGGCGATCGGCGGTGGGAATCGGACGAGCAAGATGATTTGAATCTTGATGATTCAAATCAGGGGAAGAAGAAACCAGAAAAGAAGAAGAAGAAGAAGAAAGAAAGAAAGAAAGAAAGAAAGAAAGAAAGAAGAATAAAGAAAAAAAGAAAAGAAAAGAAAGAAAGAATTTGAGGGTAAATCGGTCATTTTGTCTTCATTAAGTGACTCACGTGCAAAATTGGGAAAAATTCACCAACGGTGTCTGGACACTTAGGGACTTTCAGAATGATACCTGAACTTACAAAGTTATCAATGTGATACCTGGACTCATTTTTTCGTATCAATGTGATACCTACGGCCAATTTCCGTCACGGAGCTGTTACGGAAATTGGTCATAGGTACGATGTTGATAAGAAAAAATGAGTCCAGGTATCACATTGATAACTTTGTAAGTTCAGGTATCATTCTGAAAGTCCCCTAAGTGTCCAGACACCGTTGGTGAATTTTTCCCTATATTTATACATGTCATCTTTACCATTTTTAGGGTTTAATGAATGGTTACAAATTTTACTCAATTGAAGACTTTATTTATCTCATAGAATACTCTTTTAGTTATTCATAAGTCATGAGTTGTGTAAAAGTACAAAAGCAAGACCGAAAAGTGCGTTGAAAATTGCATTTAGTTTGGATTGTAAACTGAAGTTGAATTTTTGCATGGTTTGGTTTTGTGGCAGATTTAATGATATGGAGGTTCAAAGGGAGATTAAGTTGTTGCCTTATAAGGTTGTGAACATAGATGGGAAGCCTTATATTCAGGTGAAGTTTAGAGGTGAAACCAAGGTGTTTAGCCCTGAGGAAATCAGTGCTATGATATTGACTAAGATGAAGGAAACAGCTGAGGCTAGCTTATTTGGGGAAGAAGATCAAAGACGCTCTCATAACTGTTCCAGGCGTAATGTCTGATTATTTCCGTCTCCTATATATTTACAAAATATGTAGTCATACTTTAGTGGTTTAATGAGTTTGTTTTGCTTCTTGGAGCTTATTTCAATGATTCACAAAGGCAGGCTACTAAGGATGCAGGCAAAATTGCCGGGCTCAATGTGGTTCAAGTAATTAATGAGCCCAAGGCCGCGGCCATTGCCTATGGTCTTGACAAGAATTAGGAGGAGAAGAACATATATATTGGCGGTGGTACATTTGATGTTAGCATCTTGACCATTGATGATGGTGTGATCGAGGTGATCTCTACGAGTGGAGACACTCATTTGGGAGGAGAGGATTTCAACCACAGAGTAATGGAGTATCTTATTAAGTTGATCAAGAAGCAGTACAACAGAGACATTAGCAAGGACAACAAGGCTATCTGGAAGCTTCACAAGGAATGCGAGAGGGCCAAGAGAGCCTTGTATTTCCCGCACCAGTTTTCTGTGGGGATTGAGTCTCCTTTCGATGGTATAGATTTCTCGGAATCCTTGACAAGGGAGAGGTTTGAGGAATTGAACATGGACTTGTTCAACAAGACCATGAGGATAGTGGAAAAGACTCTGCAAGATACAGGATTGAAGAAAAAGGATATTCATGAGATTGTGCTTGTTGGAGGGAGCACTAAAATTCCGAAGGTGAAGCAGTTGTTGATGGACTTGTTTAATGGGAAGGAACCAATGAAGGGACTTAATCCTGATGAGGTTGCGGCCTATGGTGCTTCAATTCATGGTGGAGTCCTCAGCGGAGAAGCTGATTATGATACTCATGTATACTGCGATTGTCATAAATACTTAAAAACTGTAGTTAGTTGAATAACTTGAAGAAGAACTTAAAACTTCTCTTGTCCCAGTTCTTGGTGTTCTCTGAGCTATCCTCTGTACGGGGTGGTGGAATTACCAATAGGTAGTGAACCTGGTGATTTTCTTTAGGCTTTAGGGTTTGAATGCGACAGATCAGAACCAATTGCGTATGCCACAAGGTTTTGATTGCAAGGTTGTGGGAATACGTATGCCACGAGCATAGCGCAGTTTAGCACCACCATAACTATAAACTACCATGGAAAAAAATTAATGAATTATTGGTAGCTGCTGCTTCCGTACTTTAGAGGTTAGTATTGGATACTCTTATGTTCATCCATTTGTTTTCCTACACTCTACACTACATACGTACTTTAGAGGTTAATTAGTATTGGATACTCTATGTTCATCCATTTGTTTTGTTCCTACCATACGTACATACTGTTGAAGGAAAATCAAGTTTAGTGTGCCTTATCAAACTAGGAATAGGAATAGGAGAGAAAGTTCTAGATTTTCCAATCCTACACGGATTGGTATTCCTTGTAACATTAGAACTAGCACTTTGTAATCCCTATATATAGGGCTCCTATTCTCAATAATAAGAACACATCTCTCTTATCAATCTCTCTCAAATACATTATACTTAAACACGTTATCAGCACGACTCTAACCACAAAACAGAAAACCAAAACTCATTCACAAAGCAGCCCCTAGCCCGAGCTAGCCGAGCCTTCGCTGCAGCCCGAGCGCCCGTGTGCTTGCAACCTTGCACAGCAGCCCCTGCTGCCCCCTTCCTGCAGCCCTGCGTTCCAGCCTGCTGCCACCGAAGCATCCCTGCTGCGCAAACAAACCAACGCACACCCACTACATCTTTTTTCCGTTCCTGTGCACATCCGTCTTCTTGCAAGCCTCGAAACGTCTAGTTCGGAAGCTCAGATCGAAAAACTTTCTTCATCAAAGTTGTTCGTCTCTGTCTCTTCCATCTAACCTCAGAATTTCAGCCTTATCGGAGTCATATTGAGATCTGTACACCAATCGAGGTACAAGCTGTTCAGAACAGAATCTGCTCCGAATTTTCACCAAGTAAGTATTCAAAAGAGTAAGTTTTAAAGTTCCTAAAATTTGAAATTTGAATATTTCTTCTTTTTCTCGGGGACTTAAAAACCTCCCTTCTTCTTCATCCCACCTTTCTTATAACGTGGGTTCGATCTTGAAAAGCGGAATCGTGGGGATTCACGCAATTAACGAACTAAGAGCGTTCGTAAGACATCGGACTAAGAGCGTCCGTAAGCATCGATTTAACGAACTAAGAGAGTTCGTATGCTACGGACTAAGAGCGTTCGTGAGCATCTATTTTGACCATACAAACATCATTGTTTCGGTCTAATCCAATTATTCTTGGAAATAGATTTCTTGGTAGCATAGCTCGGAAATCTTATTTATATTAGTTTTCGTGGAAGCATTGACTCCGAAACTAACTTGTTCTTGTTTCATCTTTCAGGATGTCAAACATGAACAAACTCGATTTTGTTCCATTGGATTATGCAGGCAAAATGTACTTATTTTGGGTCACTGATGTCGAGACCCACCTTATTGCCCGGGATTTATTGCATACTATCCAAGAGCTTTGTCCTATAGAAACAGCTCCAGACCCTCAAACTGAGAAAGATAATTCCAAGGCACTTGCCTTCATGAAACGTCACATGGATAGTGACCTACAGTTTGAGTTCATAAATGAGGATAGCGCCATAAAGCTTTGGCATGCGCTTCGCGAACGATATGGCAATGTTCGTGACTCCATACTTCCGAATACAGAAGCAGAATGGAAAGATCTTCGCTTCTCTGAATTTGACACTGTCATGCAATTTTATTCGGAAGCTCTCAGCATCAGAGCAATGATGCGTCTCTGTGGAAAAACAATCACAGAAGGCCAATTGATTGAGAAAACCCTCAATACCTTCCCCGTCTATGCTATGAGGTCCTCTGACTTATTCCGGACTCATGTAAATGCAAGACGGATCACAAGTTTCCAACAGCTTATTGAAGCTATGGCCACTGCTAAAAGACATGGCAATGAACTTGTGTAAAGAAGATTTGATAGGCTTCAAGATAACTATCAAGAGCATCGTCCTATGACTAGAGAAAGTCGCCATCGACGTCATGATCCATACGATCGAAATGCTCAAGAAGGTAATCGCTCAAGGCGACAATCCCACGACCGTAGGAGGCGTGATTTTGAGGGAAATAGGGTTGGAAACCATGGAGCCAACGTTGGCCATGGGCACCACTTTCCAACGCCACCAGTCCTAAGGACTATGCATATTGCGCCAATGCGCCTCAATCAAGGGAGAATCCTCTTTATGGTGTCTATTTCTGATATGGAACGTCTGATCAATGGACCTGAATTTGCAATGTACCTACGGAGGTAGTCGCATCATGGTGATCAAGACTTCGAGTTCACAAAGACTTTAAATCTGGCGATGAAGACAAAATGCCGCAGATTTTTATTTATAGTCTTTTATTTTTCCAAGAAATATGTAATGGCTATTATGCCTTAAATCAATAAAATGACTTATTGTATTAACTCTTTCCCTCTAGGCGTACTCAAGAGTACTTGTGATGTCTAGGCAAGGTTTGATCTGAGAGAACGGTTTTAAAAGTGAGCAACGCTCCACCAAAATCTCGCCTTACCTTACCTGGTCACAACTAAATTGAAATTACCGAAAGGATTGAGTGACTACGATTTATCTACGGTTTGATTTTTATATTGGATTAGATTTTGGTCAAGAAACTTTGATGTAATCATTGGCTATTATTAATAAAGTATCGATTTATTTTATCTCATGTCATGGACATACTTCTCGAACTTTATTACTTACAAGATGTAAGAGCCAATGGTTTTCATGCGGAAACGCATTGTGAGAATGGACAAGAGTTCCTTTGCATCACCTCTAATGACTACAGAAATAACCGAGTATTAGAGAAACTTATGTGTCGCTCTAGTGGGTTGTATGCAACCACTATTCGAGTCATTGAATCCAACCATGTCATGAGAGATGATTTATGGGATTCCGACACATATAGGCTTTGGCACGACCGTTTGGGACACCCAGGTAGTGACATGATGATCCGTATATTAAAGACTTCACACGGACATCCCTTTTTCAGAACGAAAAGAAGTAAAACTCGGTTTTTGGACACCGAATGAGCCCCTGCGCCTCACGGCGCCGTTCACCCCCAAATCCGGCCATCCTTGGCCGGCGCCGCCTTCCCCCTGCGGCCTCAGGGTGGCATTGACGCCACCAAGGCTCCTTTGTCTCCAACTTTTACTTCTAAAGTCACTTGTGCCTTTGTGGCTCAACCAAAATCCTCATTGGTTGTTTATAAAGCCCATCATTCGTTCTGCAAAGCCTGCTCTTTAGCAAAGTTAGGATCGAGACCATCCTATGCAAAGGACACCAAAGAAAATATACCATTCTTGCAAAGAATCCAAGGTGATATTTGTGGACCTATTCAACCATCATGCGGACCATTTCGATATTTTATGGTATTGGTTGATGCATCGACACGCTGGTCACGTGTCATGTTATTGTCCACAAGGAACGCTGCATTTGCTAAACTCCTAGCACAAATAATTAAGTTAAGGGCTCACCACCCTGATCATCCTATTAAGTCTATAAGATTAGACAATGCTGGAGAGTTTACATCAAAGACTTTTGATGATTATTGCATGTCCATTGGGATTGATGTTGAACATCATGTTCCTCATGTTCACACCCAAAATGGTCTCGCAGAAGCCGCCATTAAACGACTACAAATGGTCGCTAGGGCATTGGTAATGCGCACCAATCTCCCTATTTCTGCTTGGGGCTATGCAATATTGCATGCAGCTGTGCTTATTCGTCTGAGGCCCACTGCCACTCAACCCTTTTCTGCGTCCCAGATGGTGACTGGGTATGAGCCTAATGTCTCACACTTACGCATATTTGGGTGTGCAGTTTATGTGCCAATTGCGCCACCACAGCGCACCAAAATGGGTCCTCAAAGACGATTAGGCATTTATGTTGGATATGATTCTCCAACGATTATCCGCTACATAGAACCCTTGACAAGCGATCTCTTTACCGCAAGATTTGCGGATTGTCAGTTCGATGAGACAGTCTTCCCATCGTTAGGGGGAGATAAGAACATCAATGTTCAACAGGAACGACCGGAATTGTCGTGGTCTGTCCCCACTCTGTCTCATCTTGATCCCCGAACCGCACAGTCCGAAATTGAAGTGCGGAGAATTCTCGATCTTCAGAACGTACCAGAATCGATGCCTGATGCGTTTTCTGATATCGCTAAAGTGACGAGATCACACATACCTGCTGCAAACGTGCCTGCAAGGATTGATGTCCCTAAAAGTAGAGGACATGACGCCAACTCAAGAATGCATGAGCATGGCGCCAACGTCCCATCTCTCAATGATGGTGACGTTATGGCTAGGCCCACGGCTCCTGCCAGGAAGCGCGGGAGGCCCATAGGTTCGATGGATTCTCGCCCAAGAAAGAAAGCGAGTTTGGCACAGAATAATCCATTAATCATCGATATGAATAATCCATATCATGAGAATATTCCAGATTATGGTTATGTCAAAGAGACATCATTGGGGGACGCTCCAATGTCAGAACCAACTCCAGAGAATAGAGAGATCTCCATAAATTACACTAGTGTACATGAGATGATGGATAGAAATTCTATGGCAATTGATGATGCATTTGCATATCATATTGCGAAAGGGATTATAGAATATGATGATATCGAACCTCGCTCTGTTGAAGAATGTCAACGAAGAGCAGATTGGCCTAAATGGAAAGATGCGATCCAGGTTGAATTGGATTCACTAACAAAGAGACAGGTATTTGGGCCTGTAACGCAGACACCCCCAAGTGTAAAGCCTGTTGGCCATAAATGGGTCTTTGTTAGAAAGCGTAATGAGAAAAATGAGGTGGTAAGATATAAAGCCCGCCTTGTGGCGCAAGGTTTCTCACAACGCCCTGGAATCGACTACGAGGAGACATATTCTCCCGTAATGGACGTTATAACGTTCCGCTACCTTGTCAGTTTGGTAGTTTCCGAAAAACTTGACATGCAGCTTATGGATGTGGTTACAGCATATCTCTATGGGGATCTAGATTCAGAGATATATATGAAGGTTCCAGATGGACTTCAATTACCCAAATCAAGTGGCTCTAAACCACGGAGCGCGTTTTCAATAAGATTAAAACGCTCACTATATGGATTAAAACAATCTGGACGGATGTGGTATAACCGTCTAAGTGACTACTTGATTGGGAAGGGATATATTAACAATGAAATATGCCCATGCGTGTTCATTAAAAGAACAAGTTCCGGATTTGCAATCGTAGCAGTTTATGTCGATGACATGAACCTAATTGGAACTCTAGATGAGTTAAAGGAAACTGCTAATTACTTGAAATCCGAATTTGAGATGAAAGATCTTGGGAAGACACGGTTTTGTCTCGGTTTAGAACTCGAGCACCGTAGTGATGGGATTTTGATCCATCAGTCTGCATATACTCAGAAAATCCTAAGGCGCTTTAATGAAGATAAAGCAAAGCCTGTGAGTACTCCCATGATCGATCGTAGTCTTGAGCCCGGAAAAGATCCGTTTCGTCTAAAGGATGAGGACGAAGAAGCATTAGAGGCCGAAGTGCCCTATTTAAGTGCAATAGGCGCATTATTGTACTTAGCTCAAGACCGGATATCTCATTCGCAGTGAACTTGTTAGCTCGACATAGCTCTGCGCCAACACGCCGCCATTGGATTGGTGAAAAGACAGTCTTTCGATACCCAGGAGGTACGATTGATATGGGCCTATTTTATCCCTACAGAGAGAAAAGGAATGACGGAAGAATGGGATCGGACCCCATTAGGCATGAAGCCGCCGTCCACCACAACATAGTGGCCGGCCATGTTGCTGCCAACGCCGCCACCACCATCAAGGGTGGCCGGCCTCACCCTATCCCCCCTCCATCAAAACGACAATGATGTCTTGATGGGTTTTGCTGATGCAGGGTACCTCTCTGACCCTCACAAAGGTCGCTCCCAAACGGGTTATGTCTTTACCATGGGAAGCATCGCGATATCTTGGAGGTCTACAAAACAGACCCTTGTTGCTACTTCCTCGAATCATGCAGAGATTATTGCTCTACATGAAGCCGTACGTGAATGTATATGGCTAAGGTCTATAATTAGACATATTCAAGGAAGTTGTGGTTTGAAGTCTACCACAGATGAACCTACATGCATTTATGAGGATAATGCAGCTTGTATTGAACAAATGAAGTTAGGTTTCATCAAGGGCGACAACACCAAGCATATATCGCCCAAGTTCTTTTATAATCAGCAACAACAATCACTTCTAAAGATTGAAGTGAAACAAATCCGATCAAAGGATAATGTAGCGGACTTATTCACTAAGTCGTTACCTAAATCCACCTTCGAGAAACATGTGAAGAGCATCGGATTGAGGAAGTTATCCGAACTCCCACGATTGTAGCAATCAGGGGGAGATATCGACATCAGGGGGAGTTATGATGTCTACATGTTCGATCTCGAAGAGTGAAGGACGTGTTGTGCTCTTTTTGTCCTTCGACCAGGATTATTTTTTGTCCCACAGGGTTTTTGTTACCTGGCAAGGTTTTTAACGAGGCAACGGATGAAGCGTCACCACCAAGTTTGAGCGGCACAAGGGGGAGTGTTGAAGGAAAATCAAGTTTAGTATGCCTTATCAAACTAGGAATAGGAATAGGAGAGAAGGTTCTAGATTTCTCAATCCTACACGGATTGGTATTCCTTGTAACATTAGAACTAGCACTTTGTAATCCCTATATATAGGGCTCCTATTCTCAATAATAAGAACACATCTCTCTTATCAATCTCTCTCAAATACATTATACTTAAACACATACTTTATAGTTGAATTTTTACGAAAGTTATAATTTTGGAATGAGATGTAATAAACAAAATAACTCCAATTTTTGAAATAGGTAGACTGACGCGCAATTCATCATTTTTTTTTGGAGAGAATTGTCAACTCATTGCATTGATCAGCAAAATTACACATCATGACTCATTCCTGTGGGACTGTCAAAAGAGTCACTACCTAAGTAATTCAACATTTTTAAAGATCATGAAGCCATGCCAAAATCTAACCTCGAACCTCCTAGAGAATCAAAAGGCCAAGACATCTTAGTTATTTTTGGCGACAAAACTCAGAGAGAAGCTACGAGTTCATTCTTCATAGGAGAATGAATTCTTACATAAAAGTAATTAGAATTAAAATAAACTAGCCCAGCAGTCCAACTACTCCATATTCCAGACAAAGGCCCAAAAGACAGGGAAACCCTAGCACTAGGCCCAGAAGTCAAAGCCTAAATGGACTTGCTAAGGCCACCCAAACCCATGGACACCTAAACCCAACAAGGCGGAGTACCAGTCCACCTCCATTCGACGGCGCCAGCCGAGGAAGACTTCCACCACTGCTCACCGCCATCGTTGCCGCTCCCAACAGCTGCCAGCTTTACTCCGGCATAGAACGGTGGAGCCATTGCTAGCCCAGCGCCGCATCATCATCTATGTCACCATTCGCCGGCAGCACCCAGCCACTCAGCACAGCACGAACACACGAGGAAGATAGCCACTCGGCTCTCCAGTACTGAGCGACCTCGCGACCAGCACCACTCACCGGATCCATTCCTGTCCAGCCATCCTCAATCCCGAATGACCCAGATCCCTCATATCCGCCGTGAGAAACTCCTTGCAACACAGACTCACCACCACCCCTAAATTTGAGATGCCGACTACGAGGAACTCCACAGCCCTCAATCTCCCAACGACCAGACGAGAGAGAAATTTCATCTCCTCCAGCCCAATTTGCAGAGCCGCCGCCATAAGACCACGGCCTCCACCTATCTCTCTGTGAGAGTAACCTAAGCATTGTTTCCCTACTAACCACGCAATTCATCACTTACAATTATGTTATTTGATCGAGAGTATATAGTTTAGTGTAATTATGATGAATTTCACTTGGTTCATTTTAACTCGTATAGTCAAACACTTGACGCCGTGACATGGATGAGGAGAATTAGGTTTTAGCCTTCTAGGGTACGCACGTAGTCTTTCTTTGGACTAGTTTTGTGAGCAGGAGAGAAATTACGTACGGTTTAGAAGTTTAAAGCTAGAAGAACATTCCAAAGGAATAAGTAAAAGCCCCTTAATTACTTGGCTGTTCAATCAGCACCTGCACATGTTTTGTTTGTTATCTGAAAATTCATCAGATACTACTGGCCTTGTCGAGTTTGTACGTATAGATCATCAGCTTATGTAATGTATTGTATGATGTATTTTCCACTTGAGAATTTAGGGTTAGAATTAGTTTTTATATCTGAACTCACCGATTGTGGACTTGAAACTTCCATTTCCTTTTCATTTCAACAGTAATATGTACATCGTACGTTTCTTTTCTGAGAATGGAAGTTAGTGATAAAATCTCATAATATTATTCCGGAATGAATGATATCTATGACCGTCATTTTTATTTAATCTTAAAGAGAGAAAACTCAAAAGGACTAGGTTTTGAGGTGCTGAAGTGATATAATTAATTCATCGTTGCGCAGTACTTTATTATAGAAATCTTAGATCACCATTATTCCAATGATATTGAAGGACAAAATTTTAATTTATGTTCGGTGTTTGAATGAACACCCCATTTGAGCAATATTATTGTATCCACTTTCTCAGTTATTTAATTGGGGAACACCTTTTAGCATAATGGAGCCGTATATCTTGTTTGGCTCGAGAGGAATTAGACACACTATCGGAAAATCATGGTAGAATGGAATACACATAATTTGCCCCCCCCCAAAAAAAAAAAAGAACGGAATATAGGTAAAAGTGACGCAAAAATTCCGGGAAGAACAGCATTCGTACTTTTAATCAAGTGAAAAATATGTATCATGTTAGATAAAATTATAGTAATGTGAAAAGGAGATGAGGAGAAGTATGTATACAACTATATTAGTTAGCATATTGAGATTTAAAAATGCACTTAGAAATGTGGAACTTTGTGTTTAGGTCTCGAGTTTTTTCTTTCACTTACTAATTATTTTAGACCACAAGTTCAATAGTAGTTTGATCTTATTCTTCATTTTCAAGGAACCCAACTATGTTCTTAACAATCAACTCAAAATCTCGGCTGCCCTAGCTTTCTAATCAGGGAAGGGAAAGGAATGAGCTTCGGATCTCAGTAATTTCGATGTCAAAGCCATAGTAACGTAGTAAAAGAAATGTAACCGTATCTCACGCCAATTGATTGAAATCTAAGCAACTGTGTGTATTTGTATATTGTCGGTTTGAGACTGTAGTATCTTTCTCTCTATGTCTAGGTGAGGGGACAACACATGAAACCAACTTTAATCCCACCGAAGTTTGGATATTAGTCCAAAGAGAACAGCATCTGAAACACTAAAAATCATCCCCTAAAAGCCTATGAAAGAGACGAGCAATCCCTAATCACTTTTAGCCTTCTCGCCTTCTCTAAAATATTGCATCTCCAAGATCTTAACCTTTTTGCACATCTTGATGTTTTGCTCCTTGGCTTGTGTTGTAAGAAGCCCACATGGGGAAAGTGATGGACCCCTTGGTCCATTCTTATATAATAATTAGGGTTGGAGAGAACTGGTACCATCAACCTCTATATGAATTGGACAAGGTAACCAGAATGGGGACCCATCAAACCCTTGTTTTGGTTTTCATGACCGTTTTAGCTGCAAATCCCATTACCCATTTGATAGGTAAGGGTCTCTGCTGTGATCATCAACTCTAAAGTGCTGACTAAATCTGAATCAAAATGATGAACTAATGAATAAAAGTGCTCTACTTTTCTCTTAAAGATATGGCCTTTATATAAGATAAAAGAGTCATAAGACCAATGAATCGAGTCAAATTAGGTTTTAGAAGATCTTCATAAGATGTGTATTGATAGTGTTTTGCAGAGGTATTTATGGAGGTGAGAGGAAAAGAAGGCCCAGTGCAACTACAACTGCTGCCTTGCTCAGGGGTTTCTTGGAGTAGCATTAAAGGCTCTCTGGTCTTGAACTTCATTGTACACCACCTATATGACAAAACTTTCCAAAGAACATTTGTTCAGAGAAACAAAAAGGAAGGACATGATTTATATGCTTTGATGATTTTTGTTTGAGAGAGACAAGAAAAGAAATGGGTTATCATAGTTCTGTGATTTTCCACATGATGGAAATCTTCATCATGTTTCTTCTCTTTTCATTACTCAATACCACCCACATTTTCACTGTTGGGGCTTTATCAGATGCAGAGGGCTTTAATGTTCATGGCCTACAGGTGCTGCATCATTCAGTGGAGGACAATGTTGAAGGCACTCAGAGCCTGCAGATTGAGAAGGTCTCTGGAGAAGATGAGAATGAAGAGAATAAGATTTCAGTGGTGGAAAAGTTCAGGGCTTTGCTTGGATTGAGGAGCTTACACAAGAGGACACCATCAAATGGTGACAGTGAATATGTGTCTCCATCTCCTTCTCCTTCACCCTTCAGTGAAGCTGAGGCTCCAAGTCCGGCTCCTGCTCCTGCTCCGGTGCTGCACATCCGTCCACATTCACATCATCCACACCGGTTGCGCTCAATCTCTCCTCCTCGAAAAATTGTTAGAGAGGATGATAAAGGCAGAACCAGAAAGATACTTATAGCTGTCCTTGTTTCAGCTGGAGCTGCTACTTTGATTAGTGTGCTTGGCCTCATATGGGGTTGCAGGAAGTACGAAGAGCACAAGAAGAAACCCACAAGAGTGATCTCACTTTACGGTGAAAAGGGAGGAGGAACAAGCGGTGGATCAAAGCATGTTGGTTCTCAAATACCAGCAAGCAAGGTGAGCTTAAACCCTGGCACTCATGATCTTATTTATGTTGATTCATTAGGCATTGAAGATGTAGAGCAACAACAACAACAACAGCCCTCTTGTCTTAAGCAAACTTGTGGAACTTTAAATGCCTCACCAAATCATTACACACAAAGATGCACATTGAATGAGATGGAAGAGGAAGAATCTAATCAAGAAATGGCGAAACCAGATTTTGACAATGTTAGTAGTTCTTCCACTAGGGAAATTACCTCTGTTCATGAGGATAATGCAGACTCAGTCAAGTATGAGTCTGACTGTGCTAATTCCTCAACTAGGGTTAAAGTTGTTCCCATTGATGCTTATTCTTCTGATGAGGAATCTTTCCATTCTTTTGGAGATTCCAATTCATCAAGTATCCGCCTTTCAAATGCTTCAGCGGGTAGTCTAGGCGACAACACAGCAGCAAATATGTCTACAAATGTGTCAAACAGAGAGGTTTGTTTATCACCCTCTTTTATGAACTCACCAAACCTATCAGCAACCCCAAACCAAACTTCTATTCCATCTCTGACTGCACCATCTTCTTCCAATAATGCAAAGAATTTCACAACTCCTCCTCCAACACCACCCCCTCCTCCACCTCCACCCATACACTTTCCTCCTTTCAGTCCTTCTCTTAGTTCAACTAGAATTACATCTAAAGCCTCAAGTTCTTCTACATTGAAAAATCTGTCACCTCCTAGAAAATCAGATTCTTCTTGTGAATCAAACCAAATCTCAGAAGGTGGCCTTTCCTTTTCGCCTCTAAAGTCCTCAATACCTTCTCCAACTTCGCCTTCTATTCCTCCACCGCCTTGCCCACCTCCCTTTTTGAAAGCAACTAACAGCTCTGCCAAAGGTCCACCTCCTCCACCACTCCCTCCACTCACACCATTGGGAAAAGATGGAACACCGTTGCCAAAACTGAAGCCACTACACTGGGACAAAGTTAGAGCTGCACCTGACCATTCTATGGTATGGGACAAACTGAGATCAAGCTCATTTGAGTAAGTGACATGATCATTATTGGTTATTATTATTTTGCATTCTCTGTCTATTTTGATATGAGTAAATTATGCATCTTGAAAACAGGTTTGATGAGGATATGATTGAATCTCTTTTCGGATACAATCTACAAAACACAATGAAGAATGATGAAGGAAAAAGCAAGACACCTTCTCCGAGCAAGCATGTGCTTGAGCCAAAGAGACTACAGAACATAACCATACTTTCAAAAGCCCTGAATGCTACTACAGAGCAAGTATGTGAAGCACTAGTACAAGGTATGTAACTCCTAAAGCTATTAGACTTCGATAACTAATCAACATCAAGGGGTTGGACTAAATTGATATAATAATCTGTTTCTTAACAATTTGTTCTGTAAACCATAACCATTTAAACATGCACACTTGTATATATGAAAACAGGAAGTGGATTGTGTTTACAACAACTTGAAGCACTTGCGAAGATGGAGCCAACCAGTGAAGAAGTGGCTAAGCTTTCTGGCTATAAAGGAGATATCAAGGAACTGGGATCAGTTGAGAAGTTTGTTAAGGCAGTGCTTAACGTTCCTTTCGCCTTTCAGCGAGTTGAAGCCATGCTTTACAGAGAAACTTTTGAAGATGAGGTGGTTCATCTTAGGAACTCGTTTTCAGTCCTAGAGGTAACAAAACCAAAATGACCAAAACACATTACACAGATTATGAACACAAACTAATATTCTTCTTTCCATCTCAATTTTACTATAGGAGGCCTGCAAGGAACTCAGATCAAGCAGGCTGTTCTTGAAGTTACTTGAAGCCGTGTTGAAAACAGGCAACCGGATGAATGTGGGAACTATCAGAGGAGGTGCTAGAGCATTCAAGCTAGATGCGCTTCTCAAACTTGCTGATGTGAAAGGAACTGATGGAAAGACTACCTTGTTACACTTTGTGGTGCAAGAAATAATAAGGGCTGAAGGGATCAGAGTTTCGGATAGCATAATGGGTAGGATCAGCCAGAAAAACAAAATCAAGACAGTTGAAGAGAAGGAAGAAGATTATAGAAGAATGGGGCTAGACCTCGTCTCTGGTCTCAGCACTGAACTCTACAATGCAAAGAAGACGGCTACATTGGATTTGGATGTTCTTGCAAGTGGTGTGTCAAACCTATCTGATGGAATGACCAAACTGAAGCATTTGATAAATGAAGAATTGGCCATGGAAGAGAAAAGTGGGAACTTGGTGAGTTCCATGAAGTCTTTCATAAGCTATGCAGAGAAGAGTTTAAAAGAGTTGCAGGGTGATGAGAATAGAGTGCTGTCACATGTGAAGGAGATTACCGAGTACTTTCATGGAAATGTGAGCAAAGAAGAAGCAAACCCACTTAGAATTTTTGTGATTGTTAGAGACTTTTTGGGAATGTTAGACCATGTCTGTAAAGAGCTCAGAAGCTCAAAAGCCAGCCGCTCTCCAAATCCTCTTGCTCCATTCAGATAGATTGTAGATATAAGAGTGCTTTGTGTGTTCATAATTAAGATGCATTGTACCTTTTTTTGACAAGACATTGTTCCTTACATCAAGCAGAATATGTGACCCTGATTATGAATTTTGGTGTAGAATTTGGGAACATTCGAATTAATTACTTGACCCTTAAGCATATGCTGGATTGAATTGATTGCACTTCATATAGTATTCATCATGTAAATGTCTAGAATACTCTTGAAAAGTTGTCGTGACTCAATTAGGATGGACAAAAAGAACACTTAGATCATAATATGTTAGACCAAACCACATAAAAAATAGATATAATTACAGTTTACCCCCATGAGGTTTGGGGGTGTCATCATTTCACCCTCTCTACTTTTAATTTTGACTTTTTATCTCCTAAACTTTCCAATTTCAATCAGCCGTGTCCAATTTCTTATATTCCGTCCAAATTGGAAGTTAAGTCTGACCCTTGAGGGTTAAAATGATCATTTCAACATAAAAAAATAATAAATAATAAAAATAAAATAATTTTTTTTTTCTTTCTGTTTTTTTGTTTTTTTTTTTGGTCTTCAACCTATACACCACAAGTTATAATAGGTTTATAAAAACAAAAAAAATACTCTATGTGGTTGAAAGCCGTTTGTTGGTCTACGAAATTTGTGATATATCTCCAATAAAGTGAAGAATTTTAGGATATATCCCTAATAAAGTGAAGAAATATTTGTAAAAAATAATTTTACACTTTATCTGTAAATAAATATCTGTATATCCCCAATAAAGTGAAGAAATATCTGTGTAAAATCATTTTTGGTCTACATATTTGTGATATATCTCCAATAAATTGAAGAATTTTAGGATATATCCGCAATAAAGTGAAGACATATCTGTGTAAAATCATTTTTTACAGATATTTATTTACAGATAAAGTGTAAAATTATTTTTTACAGATATTTCTTCACTTTATTAGGGATATATCCTAAATTCTTCACTTTATCAGAAATATAATATCGTAGACCAACGAGCGGCTTTCAACCACCTAGAGTATTTTTTTTGTTTTTATAAACCTATTATCACTTGTGGTGTATAGGTTGAAGACTAAAAATTTAAAAAAAAAACAGAAAAAAAAATTATAATTTGTTTTATTTTATTTTTATTTTTTAATTATTTTTTATTATGTTGAAATGACCATTTGAACCCTCAAGGGTCAGACTTAACGTCCAATTTGGACGGAATAGGAGAAATTGGATACGGCTGATTGAAATTGGAAAGTTTAGGGGGTAAAAAGTCAAAATTAAAAGTAGAAGAGGTGAAATGATAACACCCTCAAACGTCAAACCTCAGGGGGGTAAACTGTATAACTCAATCAGACAACTTATAATCTTAATTACTGCTGCAAAATAATTAAGCTGCAGGTTTTAAAGTGGAAGGCAGATAAAGTTTCAAGAACCATTTGAATAAAAAAAGTATCGAAAAAGTTTGGATTTTATAGCACTTGCAATCTAAATTTACAACAACGAGTTGGTAAATTTTGACACTATTACATAAATATTAAATAAGAATTATCAAGACTTATGATTTAGAAATTGATCACTGATCAGTAATTCATATACAATATCAGTTTAAGTCTTGTATTAATAGATTTTAACAATCTATATATAATGATATTCATAAAATTTAGAACAATTACTAAACTTTAATCTAGGTCTCTAAACTGAAATCCTTTGTTTTTGAGAAAATCCAATTCGAGAAACTCTAAAGACTTTTTTTTTTTTTTTTTTGAGAGAAAGAAACTCTAAAAACATTTAAGACCAAAAGAGAAAAGAAAAAGGGCAAAAAAAAAAAAAACAACCTCTAAAAGTGAAATGACAAAAATAGCCTTGTTGTTACACGTATGGCCTTTACGCGCCTTTTCTCCCTCGACGATTCAAGAAACCTCCGGATTCCAAAAGAACCCACGCGGCCAATTCCCATTGGCCACTTGACATGTTAAACATGAAAAGGGTCCAACAATCAATTGCGCAACTTTCTGACCTGGCGCCCACTGATTGGACAGAACACATAAACCCAACTAGAACAAGAGCAACTAGTCGAAAACACTAGAACAAGAACAAAGCCTTTATAAAGCAACTCTGCATCGCCACCTCCTTCACCAACTTCAACATTCACAGACACCATCAGAGAAGAAAGCCCAGAACTACAGAAGATGAAGAACACCAGAGCATTGTCGTTGACGTTTTTGCTTCTCTTTCTTTCAGGTATGAAATATGTTACAAGCTTTGTTTGTTCTACCAAATATGATGTCACGTTCAAGTAAAGTTTTTGCTGATAAATTTGTTGGTTTTTTTTTTGTTAGAATTCTTGTGTGGAATAGCATTGGCGGCAGAAAGTTCATCGAAGCCGGAGACCGTGATCGGAATCGATCTCGGAACCACGTATTCTTGTGTGGGGGTGTACAGGAATGGCAATGTAGATATCATAGTAAACGACCAGGGCAATAGGATCACACCCTCTTGGGTTGCATTCACGGACACCGAGCGGTTGATCGGAGAGGCGGCAAAGAATCAAGCCCCTCAGAACTCGGAACGTACAATTTTCGATGTCAAGCGGCTCATAGGGAGAAGGTAAGCGAAGTTAATGTAATTTGTTTGGATAGTTTCATCGATCAAGTTCAGATTGTAAACTTATAAATTTGAATTTGAATCTTGTGTTTGGTATAGGTTTAATGATCCAGAGGTTCAGAGAGACATTAAGTTTTTGCCTTATAAGGTTGTGAATAGGGACGGGAAGCCTTATATTCAGGTCAAGGTTAAAGGTGAGGACAAGGTGTTTAGCCCTGAGGAAATCAGTGCTATGATACTGAGTAAGATGAAGGAAACAGCTGAGGCTTATTTGGGGAAGAAGATCACAAGGGCTGTCGTAACAGTTCCAGGTAATGTCTGAGTTTTCTCTCTTAAAGAAGTCCGATTTTGTCATCAACTTAATGGTTCAGTACCCATAGGTTGAATGATTGTGGATCAAAATTATGGTTTGATGGTTTAATGAGTTTGTTTTGATTGCTTCTTGTAGCTTATTTCAATGATGCACAGAGGCAGGCTACCAAGGATGCAGGCATCATTTCCGGGCTCATAGTTGAGCGAATAATCAATGAGCCCACGGCCGCAGCCATCGCGTATGGTCTAGACAAAAAGGGGGAGAAGAACATATTGGTTTATGATCTTGGTGGTGGTACATTTGATGTAAGCATCTTGAGCATTGATAATGGTGTATTCGAGGTGAGGTCTACGAGTGGAGACACTCATTTGGGAGGAGAGGATTTCGACCACAGAGTGATGGACTATTTCATCAAGTTGATCAAGAAGAAGTACAACAAAGACATTAGCAAGGACAACAAGGCTATAGGGAAGCTTCGCAAGGAATGCGAGAGGGCTAAGAGGGCCTTGAGTAGCCAGCACCAGGTTCGAGTGGAGATTGAGTCACTTTTTGATGGCATTGATTTCTCGGAGCCATTGACAAGGGCGAGGTTTGAGGAGTTGAACATAGACTTGTTCAAGAAGACCATGGGCCCAGTCAAACAGGCTCTGCAAGATGCAGGGTTGAAGAAAACAGATATTGATGAGATTGTGCTTGTTGGAGGGAGCACTCGTATTCCGAAGGTGCAGCAGCTGTTGAAGGACTTCTTTGATGGGAAAGAACTGAACAAGGGTGTCAATCCTGATGAGGCTGTGGCCTATGGTGCGGCAGTTCAAGGTGGAGTCCTCAGCGGAGAAGGCGAGGAGGGTATCAAAGGTAATACATGACTTTACATCATATGGTGATTGTTATTGGAGCTGTTGCATAGTACTCATACTAAAAGATTTACTTTTCTGTTTGTTTCAGACCTTCTCTTGATTGAAGCTGCTCCTTTGAGTCTTGGAATCGAAACAGCTGGTGGTGTGATGACAAAATTGATTCCAAGGGGCACCACTATTCCAACCAAGAAGTCACAAATCTTCACCACTTATCAAGATCAGCAAACCACAGTGTCAATCAAGGTATATAATAGCGTGCAATGAACAAGTGTGCAGTTTTTCTGATTGGAATTTCTCTACTAATTTACTAATCTTGGTAATTTATCAGGTTTTTGAAGGTGAAAGAAGCTTAACAAAGGATTGTCATGAGCTCGGAAAATTTGATCTAACTGGCATTCCACCTGCTCCAAGGTACGTAATTAGAAACTGACAAGAGTTCTATAGAATGTCTCCTAATTGGTTTGGGAAATGTTTATTGAACATCGCTATAACATCTCTGCAGGGGAGTGCCACAAATTGAAGTGACGTTTGAGCTTGATGCGAATGGAATCCTACAAGTGAAAGCAGAGGACAAGGCTGCAAAGAAGTCTCAATCCATTACGATTACTAATGACAAGGGGCGCCTCAGCCAGGAAGAGATAGAGAGGATGGTGAAGGAAGCCGAGGAGTTTGCTGAAGAGGATAAGAAATTGAGAGAAAAGATAGATGCTAGGAACAAGCTTGAGACCTACATATACAATATGAGGAGTACTATCGGTGATAAGGATAAGCTGGCAGATAAGATTGACTCGGATGACAAGGAGAACATCGAAAACACACTGAAGGAGGCTCTGGAATGGTTGGATGATAACCAAAACGCAGAAAAAGATGATTTTGATGAGAAGCTGAAGGAGGTAGAAGCAGTGTGCAATCCAGTCATAAAGCAGGTCTATGAGAAGAGTGGTGGAAGTTCTGCTGGTTCGCAGGAGGACGAAGATGAACCAAATGATGAGTTGTAGAATTAGAAAGTAGGGGAGATTATCAATTCAAGGGCTTGAGTTTTTCTTTTGTTCAGTAGTTGTTAGACTAAACTTCTCAGTATGCTCGATATTCTCGATTCATGTATGAATTTTCTAGGTTAAAAAGAAACTAGAGTGATTTCATTTGGTAAAGAATGACTGTATTTGAAATGTGATGAAATACTTGGACCTTTAATCCTACAAGTTACAAAAAGGTATTTACTAAAATAAAGACAAATCATTAGGACACAATGTCTACTTATAGAGACACGAGATTATAAATATCTTTCCTTATATGAATGACAATTTTCTATAAGTATAGTGTTGTATATAGCTATTGTATTGATGAGAGATTTATAACACGTTGTCATCGTATATTATGAAGATCTTAAAGACACATTGCTAAAAGCAAAATCTCAAAAGTAAAGTGTCATTATAAGCCTATTGCTTATCAAATCCTTCAAGGATTCAAATGCAAGTCCATGAATGGTTGAAAGAGCCTGAAGCTCACTTATGGAATCAAAGAGTCTAAAAACTAGTTCATATGTACTTATTTCGTTATAGTCAACGTGATCTAAATTGCCTTGATAAGTACTATGACAAGACTACGGAATCGAATTCGAGTTATGATTATAGTTTTGCAACATATTCTAACTTTCGCAAAGTTTTGAATTACTTAGAGCTCATATGAGACATATCAATACATAAAAATATTGATATGTACTGCTAGGTATGCCATGATGATTTTTCAATGTTTTAAACTATACAAAGTTAAATGTGTCAATTTCTTAATATTGTCTAGCTTTGTTAGTATTGCTTTAACTTTGCAGGTATGAAAATTTGTGATGAGCCCCTATATGCAAAGCACACATGTTCTCACCTCAGTGATAGACACATCAAACCACTATACATGGTACATGTAGCTTATCACATACATAATTGAGGCTTGCAACAATCAGGGGGAGCATCTAGAAGTATGCTACCTAGGACATAGGAGCGTTGTGCTCTTTTTGTTCTTAGACGAAGGTTATTTTTGTCCCACTGAGTTTTTGTTACCTGACAAGGTTTTTAACGAGTAAACAATAAGCGCGTCCAATATCATAATTCATTAGTAGACATTCAAGGGAGAGTGTTGTAAATATTACTATCTATGTGGCTATCCAAGTAAATACTCATTAGTTATGTAAACCCTAGCTCTATATAAATAAAAGGAAGCAAATGAGATTGAATCAAAACCCTTCTACTTCCTACCAACTATACTTTCTCTATCTTCTCCCCACTTTATAACAAATATGAATTTTTTCCTGATCGGCAACTCCACTTTTGGTGAATCGGAGGGAAGCATCTCCCTCTAGGACTAGAAGTAGAGTCCTGGTGTCATTGGGGAAGCTGGAGAAATTGAAGGTCAAAGGAGTTGCGAACAAGTCAAGTCTACTCCAAAAACCATTTCCAGATTTCCGGCAAGCTTGTAAGCAAATTTCCAGATTTCGCTATAGCCGATTGAAAACCCATCGCTGTGTCCGAGCCCATACAAATCCCTGTTCTCAATTCAAGCCTCAAGGTTCAATAGTGCTTCAATCTTACAATTAAGCAATGGAAGCTGGTTTCTCTGCTTGAATGCAACTCGCTTCTTTTGAAGTGGTTCAAGTTTCCATAGCTGGGTTATTTCCCCGTTTCAATTGTATTGAAGTACTTGGAGCTCTCAAACTTCAGCTAGACCGGGAACGGAGAGCTAGCAGTGTTGATACTGGTAAGTAATGTAATGAAGTTTCCTTTTCTGATTTGGTACACACTGTTGTGTATGTACTGATGTGACCATGATATAAATGATTGAATCTTTGTGAATGTGAATGAGTGGTTTTTCTAATTAAGCTATTCAAGTTCACCAATTAAGGAGTGTATGAAAGGAGAAGTAATTCGTTATTTAGTCATCCCTAGCTCAAGGTTACCCACATGTGGTTATCTACATGACAACAATAAAAACCATGCAGCTACTGATTCTGGTTTATGCATACATGGCAGGTTATTGTTGCTATCTTTATCTTGTGGGTTCTCATTGGACCAGGGGTCTGAAGTTCAGTTCATCAGTGAAAGGGTACAGGTATGTTGGGTTGAATTGTGATAAGTTTGAAAGTTGCATTCGTTGTTGAGTTGTTGTAGTTTCTATATAAATTTCCGTAAAGCTACTTGTTTTGTTTCCAAAACTTGCGTAGCTCTATTGGTGGTCATTGTCATTAAAATACTAAACAGAGTGTTCAGTTATAATATAACTTTCATACTTGATTATTAGTCAATTGTTTGCTGACTATTGGCTGCCGATTGTATAACTTTAAGGCATTTATATGTTTTTGTAATGGTTATGCAGTTGCTGTTGTTTTGAGCTTTTGATAGTAAAGGTGAAGCCGTAAGAAGCACACTTTTTGATTGTTATAATGGCTTCATCATCGTATCGGTTTGGGTAAGTAAGAGAATTCATATGTATTGAATTTAAATATTGTAATTTTAACTAGATGAATTCTGTATTAGCTTGCAATGAACCATGACTACCATGACTATTATAATTGTTGATCATAAGAATGATTTTGATTTTGCTGTTTGCTAGTATTGAACTTCAACAAGTTGAGCAAAGTATGATTGACCAAGAGGTGTTGAAGGAGTGCGTCGATGGAGTTGGAAACCGGACACCTGAGGTAGAAGCCCCTACCCATCATTCTCCCACCTTGATCCAGCTTTTCCCCAATTTGTCCTATCGGCTGGTGAGTTTCTGTTTAAGTTTCTTAATTAATGTTTGATTAGTTGAAAGTGATGTTACAATCATGTGTTCTCAGATTACTTCACTAATTCAGTTGTATATCTTATTATTACATGTACTTCAGCCACGCCAGGGAGTGCCAAATGGTCGTCTAATCCGCATTCAATTGTGGCCTCCTCCTCCGCCCCGTGATGATTATAGGGCTACTGTGAGGTATATAGAATACACAATAAGTCAACTTAAGAATGGAATCGTTTCACAACAAATGGTAGATTCGGCTAAGGAAACGGTACGCCGCCTTAGATCGAAAGGATATTCCAACTTAAATGAGGATGAAGCAATCACTCTAAAGGACAGCATTCACTTCCTTGGTAGGCTAGAAAGCACCCCCTCTTCCTTTAGGAGGAGGTTTCTTAAATTTGCTGAAGACATTCCAAGCCGTGTCCGCTGCCTCCGTCAAATGCAGGAAGCATTGATTGATCAGCCAAATCTTGTAGAGCAAGAGAGACAATGCATAGCCAAAATTCAGAACAGAATGCAAGCCCGCGCTCTAAGAAACCAACAGTTTGATGAGGAAGAAGCGACGGTCACTTGTGAGAGGGCTAAGAGAGAAGAGGAGAAAGAGGTTCTAATCACCAGATTGGAGGACATTCGCCGCAATTTGTCCTATCGGCTGGTGAGTTTCTGTTTAAGTTTCTTAATTAATGTTTGATTAGTTAAAAGTGATGTTACAATCATGTGTTCTCAGATTACTTCACTAATTCAGTTGTATATCTTATTATTACATGTACTTCAGCCACGCCAGGGAGTTCCAAATGGTCGTCTAATCCGCATTCAATTGTGGCCTCCTCCTCCGCCCCGTGATGATTATAGGGCTACTGTGAGGTATATAGAATACACAATAAGTCAACTTAAGAATGGAATCGTTTCACAACAAATGGTAGATTCGGCTAAGGAAACGGTACGCCGCCTTAGATCGAAAGGATATTCCAACTTAGATGAGGATGAAGCAATCACTCTAAAGGACAGCATTCACTTCCTTGGTAGGCTAGAAAGCACCCCCTCTTCCTTTAGGGAGAGGTTTCTTAAACTTGCTGAAGACATTCCAAGCGGTGTCTGCTGCCTCCGTCAAATGCAGGAAACATTGATTGATCAGCCAAATCTTGTAGAGCAAGAGAGACAATGCATAGCCGAAATTCAGAACAGAATGCAAGCCCACGCTCTAAGAAATCAACAGTTTGATGAGGAAGAAGTGACGGTCACTTGTGAGAGGGCTAAGAGAGAAGAGGAGAAAGAGGTTCTAATCACCAGATTGGAGGACATTCGCCGCATTGTGACTGAAACTTCCACAGCCTTGTCTTATATAGATGGTGGGAGGATCTGAATTAAAGTATGACCATTTTGCTGCAAATTGACTTTTTAGTCTTGTATTGGATTGTTGGGAGGATATGGTTCCCCTTTTTACTGATCTTTCTAACATTTGGATTGTAATGTTTGGCCGAGTTTGTCTACTGTTTTCTGAGAAAGAAATGCATATAAGATCACAAACTGGTCTTATTCGCTGTATGTTTTTGCACAACTATGATATAATGTAGTAACATTTATTGTTTGAGAGGTTCTAAGCAGTATAAACGAGTATATAAAACTACTACATACGAACAGTTGCAGGGATTCTCACGAATCACTTTCATTGTTTCAGATTTTCAGTTGTACATCAGTACTAAAATTGAAAGAATTTTGAAGTGAACTGGAATTTTTTGAGATACATGTCAACTCAATGCATTGAAAAGAGCCATTATCGAAGCAATTCAAAAATTTTTTTTTTTTAAAGATGATAAAGTTCAGGTAAAAGCTACCTTGCAGACCCAAAAGGGTGGAAAACCCTAGATGATTTGAAGCTGATGTTGCTCATCTCCAAAGTCATGGGTCAGCTTATCTTAGTTTGTCTTTTTTTTCTTTTTCTTTCAACTAGATGCATCTGTGTTTTGTTCTTTATTTAGCAAGCTTTATGTGGTAGTTTGATGGTTGGAATTTGATTTGGTTTTCATTACCTTGTTATTGTTTTGGTGATTGCTTTTCCATTGCCTTTTTTCTGGGTGTTGGATTCCTAATCAAATCTATAACCCCAAAGCTTATCCTCCACCCACAATGTTATTGCCAGAACCACTGGGTGTGGGTTAATACAGAGGCAAAATGAGAAGGGAAATGAGGTATCATCTGAGTATAGGTTCAAGCAAACCAAGTGCCATGGCCATTTACTAAAAGCAACTCCAATCCACCCCTCAATGGCCAAATCAATTGAAATGGATAGGGATTAAAATTTCAAAAGGTATGGAGGAAAGTAAACTTTTCAAGAGAATGGATTAAAAAAGAAGTTGCAATAAAAGGTTATTCAGACCAAGCAAAAAGCTTGATAAACTAAGCTGCTTCAAATTTTTTGCTTTAAACTTCTCGTATCACAATGAGAATATTTGTTCCTATTCTTCAATTCAATGGAAAAATGATTGGGGAAGAAACATAAAAGCCCTTGAATATAACTGCTTAACTTAATAATATGCTGTCCAAATACAATCACAGAAAGGCAAATAGGTGTCTGCTCCTCTTTTCTTTTTGGTGGCAATTACATGTCTTGTGTGGTGTTGTTTTTGATAAAAAAATATCAAAACACATTGCTCATAAAGGCTAAATAATTACATGATCTTCAATAAAATCCCATGTAAGCAAACTTTTAAGATGCTTTTGTTATCCCGCAACAATTAGAAGTAAACAATAAAGTCATTCATATATTCAGGTGCTTGAAAATTCTAGTATTTGGAAGGGAAGCTGCTACAGAAGCAAAATACAAAAGGAAAGAGTGGTATTGAGGCTCTTGAAAAGTAGCTACAACCTTGTGGGTGAGTTTATAATTCTGTTCCTTTTGTTATCATCCACCTCGGTTGCTGCAGCTTCTTTATCTCTAGCTACGGCTTCTCTCTTTATTTTCCTAGACTCCAGTTCCATGGCTTTTGTCAATGCACCAACCTTTTTCATCAACATTTGGAAAAGTCATATTATGCATTCGTAAATTTAGAAAGACAGAGACATGTAGCATCTGCGTATTAATAGAGTAGCAGCAGAACTTTGTTTCTGCATGACTGAAAGATGCTTCAACACCGAATCACAGCATTGCTCAATCCAGGCTGGGGACTGACAGCATTGAGCCAACTATAATTAATATTTCAGAAAGAGTGTAATGCAATCTATTGCCTTGCAAGAGATATTCTCTACTTCCAATTTCCAAGTATAAACACCAGAAAACCTTTGAATATGTAAATCAGTACTTTTGGCAAAGTTCTATAGGCATGGAGCATGTATCTGAAGCTTCATTTCACTAATGAGAATTTTTTAAGGTTTAAATCATGATCCCCATTAAAAACGTATCACTTGCCAATAATACAAAGTAAGAAGACAAATTGTACACTTTATTATAAAGGAGAAAGTTAGAAGGAGCCAAAAGAGGTAGAGGTAAAAGAAACTGTACCCTGTCCCAGCAAAGAAAGCTAAAGGAATCATGAGCTCCCAACCATTAATAGTCATGCTGCAAAAATTAAACCCAATTACCGAACACGGTAGAGGCAAGACTGCCGAAATTTCAGATAGACTTGTACTTGGAAATTAATCACATACCAAACTGATAAGGCATCCTCAGCATCACTCAAGTACCCCAGTCATCAATATTGGGATTACCATTTGTCCATTTCTCCAAGCTGCATTAAATATTAAGCAACAACCTATTGAAGATCAATATAACCCAGAAATTAAAAAACATCTATGTAGAGAGAAGAAAAATAAACATACCAGAGCATAACACCTGAAGCAGAAGAGCGTTTGATGAATTGCAAAGCCCAGAGAAGACTTCCACATCTTTGGCTATAGACCAAATATACAGCACCGTCGGCAGATCCAGCAGGAACATAATTGTCGTCTGGACTGATACAGGATAGGCTCCAATTAGATGCTACTCTGTTTCCGGTGGCTCTCAATGTGCCAGAAACTCCTGGGAATCTCATATCGAAAAGGTGATGCACATTGTCCCTCCCACCGGTCAATACCATGTTGCCACTCTGTGGCAAAGATATAGATGTGACGGCATTTGAGTGTACAGCCACTTCATTGAGTAGCTTTCCTTTTTGAATATCCCACAGCCGAAGATTTCCGTCAACATGACTAGAGCATATGGTCTGTCCGTCCATGCTGAAGCAGAAAGCACTGCAGTGTTTGGGGAAGATTATTGTGTTGGTGCAGTAACCTTTCTGCAAATCTCAAACTTTAATAGTACAATCATAGGCTGCACTCACAATGCGACAACTTGAGAACTTACATCTACAGCATACAATTTATCCATGTGGCCAGTGAGAATATAGCACACTCTCCCCAAGTTAGCATCCCAGACATACAACTTGTTCGAACTGCTTGCTGCAATAATAGATCTATTATCATAGGTAATGGTAATGTCAAGAACAGAACCAATGCAACCATGAAGCATATTATTCAAATCCACTGTGCTTGTATCCCACATTTATATTGTCCCATCATGTCCGCCAAAAAATCAATTTGCCTGTATTGTACTCGAATAATATGGAAGCACAGCCACTGCCATGGGCATTGATCTTGTTCTTGCATGTGGAGGGATTGGTTGACTCCACTAAGTACTCAGCACCTTCTTCACTTTGGCGGAACACACCATCTACTTGCTACCTGTTAAGTTTTTGCAAACCGCTGATCCGCTCAAGCATATCTTCATATAGTGCATTTGCCTAAATGAAGTAAGATAGCATGAGTTAGCCTCATAAAAGCTATTTAAAAGAGGCAAGAAAATCATAATGAATTGACTTTCAAGAACGAAAGAACTTCGACCCTCTTTGTACATACTCACAGACCATAGACAGTAAAAACAAAGTAGTCCTACAACTTAGATGACTTAGCTAATTAATAAAATGATCTGTGGCAATTACATATTCTTTTTGGAGACTTTGTGTCAAATAATTAGAAATACTGGCGAAAGAAGGGTCAAGCCCATGCCTACAAAGTAATGCACTGTTAATCATTTGCAATGCTAGAATATATAAACACCATTGATAGTGGCAAGAATATGTAAGCAATTAAGCATAAATTGGCATAGTCATCCAATACAAAAATAAGCAGGTATCAAGAACCATCAACCTTAAAGCAGCAATCATCTACTTCTATTAAACACACAATTTTAGGATAAATTTCAGCCTGATATTCATTTTATATCAGGCTCCACACACCTCAACTGCATAGGCAGATGCACACTACTTATGAAGTATTCATATGATCTGCCTCGTATTCCCACAACTCTAACTGAAGTATGAATACACAGGGAAATTTGGGAAAGGAAGTTTAGAAAAAATTCAACCCATGTTGTCAAAAACTTCAAAAAAAAAAAAAAAATATTCATTTGTTATATTGCCTCATTTTCTACTTATACTTGAAATTGTTGTCAGACCCAAATTTTTTCTTTCAGAAAATGTAATGTTTATGAATTATTGTTAAAACTTAGAACTAATCATCATAAGTTAATGCATAACTAACTTACAGCGGGTGCTAGGAAAACTCCAAAAAGGATGATTCCCGCAATAAGAGAAAAACAAACAGCATAATACTGCTTAAGGTTTGCTGAAGCCTGCAAAAAATGAAATTCACCATGTGATTAACACTTTGCAGATAACCTTTTGTCCTTGACCGTTTCTTTCCCAATGTACTAAAATCTTTATTGATCATAGAAACACAATAGTTCAGAGAGGAAACTCACCAAGGGAGGCAACAATGGAATGAATAATGGAAAGTTTAAAAGTTCATTTTCTTGCTCTTTGGTTAACATCCCGAGCTCTGCATTTTAATCCTCTGTTGTATCCTCAGCCTGTGAACCTAGAGAAACTGAAGTTCATTTAGTTGAAAACCAAAAATAGATTTCTGACCATAAGAGAACTACAAAAGAGAAGCTAATTGTAACTGTAGGCAAAGTGATAGTATACTTATACTCAGATTGTGGTACAACTTGCCCACCTCTTCCATATGCAAGAAAATTTTGTTGCAACGATTATCCAGAATCTCGTGTTATTCCATTTTGGCAAAGTCTTGCACTGTTTCAGGGTCCTCTATAATACAGAATCTGCATTTTCATATTGAAGCACCAAACTATAAGCCACAAATTTATCTCTCACATCATTGCTAAGGCGAATTGACACCAACAACCAACCGTGCATCCATCAACAACTAATATTCAAAATCCATAAATCCTAAACCCTAAACTCAATCAGCAAGATATTCAGAATTTGTGGTAAGTGTCAATGTAGTTGAGCAATACATCTCAGTATTACAGACTGAAGGCTGTTTGTTCACTGAATATAGAAAGATAACCCTCTATTTCCTTCAATTAGTTTATTTTATTATCATCTGGAATCTACCAATACCACACCATTCAAATTTCCTTTGGACTTGACTATCCTAGATGAAATTTTATTAGCAGTTCAGTAGGTATTGCAGCCCCCACAATGTCTCATGTACCATCTTTTGTAAATCATATTACATATATAAGCCCCACGAACCTCAAATATATAAAACCTGTAGTCCATACTATCCATAAACTTTATTTTGATAGTAATATCCCTTCTACCACTCCCGTCACTCTTTCTCATATGAGTAAGCAAGCATTGCTCTCTAAATTATGACAAACCTACACTCCTACAGACTATTTCCTCAAAAGTAGCTCCTGCGCATTATGATTCCATCAACCATCACAACCAAATGAGTATCCTCCTTGAAGCTTAATTTTCATCTATATTCTACTGTTCTACAGATAGGATATTTCCTATAAAACATTTCCAGAAATAGACATGCAAAAACTTTCCTAGTTGATTCCGGCAAATTTTTTTAAAATTCTGAAACAGCACTTGTATTATAGTTATCAGCACATTACTACGCGATGCCACTCATATACATGTCATCATTTGGAAAGAGAAGTTCGCTACCAGATTCAAGTGATGTACTCGGGTCAAAACGTTTAATGCGTGCATTTCCATCTTCTTGATTGCAGCGTTCTGCGAGAGAATTACATGGGTGGGATAGGAGAAGAAATAAACTATCACAGACAAATAAAAGCAACCTGGTCTGGTAATAATAGGAGCATAAGTTCCTTAATAGCACAAAAAATCTCAGCAAGTAATATAGAAAATAGTAAAGGAAACAGACCTCGCCTCTCAGCCTGGCATGGTTAACAGCCCCAAAACCATCTTGTCCATTCTTATTAGCCAGACTGAAGTTATCAGTAGCCCTGGAAAGTTCTTCGAAAGAGAACTCCACTGATTTATCCACGGTAATGCCTGTTTAACAATGACTCGAATTTACCTCCTGCTAAACCTCACTCTACTGTCTCCCCAAAGGGAAAAAAAGACGAACTTGAAAGGAACATTTTTCCAGAACCCAGTATCAGGAATCTGAAATAGTTGAAGAAAAACAAACCCAATACCATAAGGAGTCATAAAGTTTAAAAATTTCCAAGATCCAAAGAGACCCATCAGCAAAACCCACCTGAAATTTGATCCCCACTCGAAACCAAAATCCAATTTCAAAACTCGAAGCAGAAACAGACGCAGGGTATTGTTGTAGACGAGGAGAGCCGGAGCCCTGATCTGGCCCAACCAGTGAAACAAGAAATCGACGAGGATGACAAGAGCCCAACAGGCGAAGTGCCAAACAGAAGAAGAAGAAGAAAAACAAGAAGCTAGTTTGACGATTTTGGATTTTATGCAACTTACGTTGAGAACCAAGTTTGCGAGATTCGTGATCACATTAATGTTTTTATGGTGGAACTTATGCTGACCACTGGTCTTCAAGTTGTCCAAACAATAAACATTACCTGTTGAAGTGGGTGAAGCAGTCCAAAAGGAAAGGGAAGGGAAGTAGATCATGCTCCCGAGGCGTTGGGGTGACCATCGGTCTGGAATACTAGATGGTTACTGTTAATATGTTCCTTTTAAGTTGTTCATGATCCTAAAATGTTTCCTGGTCCAACCAGAAATCGATTTATGGGTGACTTGCTTTGTCTACCAACTTGTTCCTAGTCCGACCAGGAATCGTTTATGGGAGACTTCTCCGAGTGTAACCTTATAATCTTTAGATATTTTAGAAAAATCTCGATCTGATCTTGGGAAGATCGAGTTGGGTGGTCTTCAATGTGGCTCTAAGTTGCGACATTAGAGCATATAGGTTTTTGATGTTGTGAAGTTGTACAGACGTTTTTTTTTTTTTTTTTGGGTTATACAGAATATTTCAATCAAGCAAATTACACGCAAACAGTTTTCAGCATAGACCAGAACATTAAAAAAGAAATAATACCGAAGTGAAAAAAAAAAATTAAGGCTAAGACGACGGCAAAAGCACACCAAGAGAGATTAGGAAGTGATTACACTCTTACAAGCTTAACCGGTACAATGTACACCATACAATACCTAGAAGTCCATCACTAGTTCTGTTTTGTACTACATAGTTGAATGTCATCTTCAAGTAAATGATCAGTGACGTAGTAAATGACTTAGATCTAAGCCTTGTCCAGGGCAATGGTATTCACTCTCTTTTTGTGAAATTGGAAACTCCAAAAAGTCATTTATACAGATATACCCACAAAAGAAATTAGGAGCAAATCATATGCACCAACTATGTATATTCAGAAAGGCTCCCAGGTGTCGATTCATTTTTTAGAAGATTCATTTCGAAATTTCTCCATGAGTAACTTCCGGATTTTACTTCTCAGAATCGAAGCCTCTTCAGGTTTGAACCAATGCCGACCAAACTGAGAAATAACAATAGATTAAGCAGGAAGATCAGAGAAAACGCAACATCTGGAACAGATCACTATGTAGCGGAATAGAGTACCACTGCTAAATCTTTCTTCTGCAGCCTTTCAGGGGCCTCTTCAATGAAGCGCTCCATAAAGAGAAGTACAAAGAGACCGCAATCATAGTGATTTTTCTGTTGTGGGACCTGGGAGAAAATGAAAACAGGTAAGTTTGAAACCAAGTAAAGATGCACATTCAAGTCCAACAAGCACATTTTGAGATACCCCAGGACTTCTAAGAGCTTTATGTTCTAAATAAAAGACATTACATGAAATTGGATTTGCAATAGATAGGAGTAAGGTCGAAAAATGTACCTCGAGAACTTTCTCCTCAATATGGTCACAAAGGTATTTCCAATAGCCTGAAATTGGAAGATCTGAAAGACCAGCTTCATGATCCAAATAGCAGCACTCTTCTTTCAAAAAGCTACATACGGTACATATCACATTAGCATTAAACTCATGAATCATAAATTACTGCAACACCTAACAGAATAAGATTGAGATTTAACCATTGCTCAATGAATCAGCAGGGACATCTTAGTCTAACCTTGTAATATTTTGAAAAATTGATCTGCTACAGTGGAGTCCTGACGAATCTAAATGAAGAACAATTGGTTGTGATTCTTCCTTGTCAGGGATACAGATAATGACTAGACTCCAATGAAACCTTGATATGTCAAACACAATAAGTTAACGATGAGTAGTAAATTCAGCCCTGAAAAAAAGGGAAAAAAAAAAAAAAAAAAAAACAAGAAGAAGAAGCTGAAACACCCTGAGAACACAATTTAAATAGTCCACATGTTAACGGAATTTTAACAAGTTGGCACATTTATACATGAGTGTCCTGTAAACCACATACAGTGCATATATAGCAATAGTGATAGACCCATAGAGGTAATGATATGTTTTTATTAAAGAACTTGAATTGATGAATATTGAAATGTTAACCAAGAACTCATCCATAACTCATTTTCATTAGCATTGTCTCATATTAGCTTTGTTTCATGCCTAATTTACCGGTAATCCAGAACTAAAGTCAAGGCTATTATCCTGCCTATCATACAATACTAGCAAATAAAAGATTATTAGTCCTAAACGCAATTACTCATACCAGAAGTGGGGACATAATCCTGTTTAAGTTTCTACCACATTCTTGTGAGAATCAATGCGGATGGTGGCAAGCCAGCAAGACACAACATCTCATTAATCAAACACATTATTCAGGTTACGACTTATGAGCTTTGCAACAAGCACTCTCATCGGCATATCTAAGAGTTTCTATGATCATACGCTATCTTACAAGTTTATACTTTCAAAAGAAACTTACATGTCATTTACAGGAATAAGTATGTATGCCTTCTGTAATAAATGAACACCTTTCCACCACCTTCTAAGCTTGTCAAAAGGGTTTTTCTTGTTGTTCTTCTACATGAGATAAGAAAAACGATATGATAAGTGCCTCAAGCCTAAGAAAATTATAACTGGAGAACAAATATCTAATACAATATGGATCGCCAGTTACTTCTATTTAGATACATAATATACTAACAACCAAATTGAACAAGAATTTATAGAGTTAACAACTAGAGAGATTTTGCAGAAGAGCAGCCACTAAAGAAGACAAGATAAACTATTACTCTATTACCTGTTCTGATACAACATTTCTGAGCTTGTTGTAAAAGAAGGTATTAAAGAAATGAAATGTTGCCCTACTGGAAGATGCTTGTTGATGTAGATATCTGGTGAAAAGACATTAACAAAAGTAAATACTTCAATAAGAATACACAAAAGATATTATCAATTACTCTTTTCTGCAGTTATGCAAATATATCCAATTCAGTACCGTATGTAAAAATTCATAACAGGTGATGTCAAGGGTGTTTGAGGATCAAGGCACTTGATGTGTTTATAACAAATTTCAACGGAATCTGGATCATCCCTGAATAAACAAAATCCCACAAATCATGAGCATTTACTTTTCAATCCATAACAGTCAAGGAGTTTTCACACATCATCTACAAGTTTCTCTTCTAGAGTACTGTATACCTTGATGGATAGTAGATAGACTCTTTCATGCTGAGAAAAGAGATGAAGAGAAACAGGTTATTGGTACAATAGAATGATAAAAGCGGATTATTCAAGCCTGCTAAAGGAGCTGTCCTCATTAGAAGGTACTAGCATTATAATTAGAAATTCCAAAGAAACTGCTACAAAATTTTCCTCAACGAATGCACAGGTAAAGGACAAGCATTACGTTTTGGCAGAGAAGCTTTCCATATTTTCCCAAATGTGAGGATCTGAGTAAGTGGAAGACGCAGGGCTTTGAGAAGGCAACTGTCTTGATGAGTGTAGACCTTTTTGTGCCCCCTTTTGCAAGAATTCTCCTTTGTTTTGTGTATTGCCCAGACCCAAGGATTCTCTACCAAATGCATTGCCCATTATACAATCTGTCTGCTTTATAGATTCAGAACACAGATTGAAATAATCATAATGCAATTTAAAGAGTTCATTCAAACAAGATCATTAAAAAAAATATATATATGAAGCTTATTACATTGTCATCAAATGATTCAAATTTGACCATTGGTGGACGAAAAAGTCTAGCTGCTGTTAGCTTCACCAGAGGTGGTCTACCATCCTTTCTTAATCCCTTGGGAACACCTAGAAGTCAAATTCATGTTTCTTAATAAGGAGTTTTGAAAAATAGATAGTTAGATTAGCAACACCGAAATGCTAACACCATCAAATTCATATAGATATTTTTGACAAAAGAGTACAATGTGGAAAAATGCACCTGTGTTCCCAGAGATTGTAGCTTGATTGGGCCTCTCCAACTCACTGGATTCCTCCTGTTCAATCGATTGGGCAACAAGTTTTAGAGCTCAAGAAAGATTTCAGTTCTGAAATTCACATTTACGGAAAACGGAAACAGTGAAATCGAGGCTGGTACATTACCGGCTCGAAATCGAAGATGCTTGGAGTAGCTCTGGTCTTCGGTAATGGGATAACATGCTTGAAGTATCTCCTGTCGTCGGTGTTCGCACCACTTCCCATTGTTCGGTCGAGACTCGAGAGTTTGTTGGACCGAATTTGGAGATGAAAGTGGCGCGCGTCGAGGTAATGATCCGATTAAACTATATAGTCCAAGTGGGTGTGACAAGAAAATAGAATCCTTAAATCTTATATTAATTTTAAATAACTTTTAATAATTGGTGAGTATGGCAAATAATAAAATTAAAAATCATAGTAAAAATAAAAATAAATAATTTGTCAGACATTTAACTCTTCATATTTGCAATAACCATCGATGGTTTCCAATAACTTCTCACTTTTTTCATTTCTCAAATAATTTCTATTTTTTTAATATAATAATAATGAGAAAACTAATTTTTTAATCAAAAGTACTGTATAGGTGAAGTTTTCTGGTAGAGCCTCCCCACCGTGTGTATGGTAGGGCTTTCCAATAGATTGCATTTGCAGTGGGGTGGGTGGGGGTTTTAAGATATTTTAAGATTAAAAAGGGGTATTTTGGAGAAGTCATTTCTATTCTGTGAGTTTTTATTGGCCAGCCTGAACAAACAGACCAATGGGACCAAAATGTAATTTTTGTTAACTATAGTACTTCAATTTATTAGGCCAGGCGCCAATATCGGCAATTCTCGGGAGACTAGTTGGGAACAAAAATTTAAAGAAGAGATTATTGACACCCGGCTAAGTGGGTTTTATTGTCGGGAGACTAGTTGAGAACAAAACGGAGCACCATATTAAGAAACAACAAGAGGCTTCTAAGGAGCAAGAACACAACTAATTATTACTTTATAATTTGGATTACAAGGTGGTAATGTTCTAGTCAAACAGGAGCTCTTCTAATGAGGATCACTAAAATTATAATTAGTGGAGGACATTTTAATCAATGGTTTGGGAGACCAACTTTTCAATTACATTACAGCAAATCAACTGTTAGATGTGTTACATATACATGAGTAGATCACTTCTGAAAATTTTCTTCTAAATTGCAAATCGTTAATGTATCGAACTACATTAAATCAACAGAATAACCAAATATGTCAAACATGAGCCGTTTATGTTCATAACTGATAAATTACGATTATGAATGTCTTAACGATTTCAATTTGGTTAAAAAATTGTATAAATGATCTACACATAAATATCTAAACATTTATCAATTGATTTGCGGAAATGTTATCGATAAGTAGGTCTCACAGAAAAATCCTCAACTAGTCCTCATTTTAGTGGTCCTCATTAGATGGGATCCCTAGTTAACCCTCCAAATTTGATATTGAAACCTCCATTTTTTTTTAAATTATTATTAGACTTTATCAACCCATATGGAAAGACAAAAGTTGTCGGCTCATGAGCGTTGTGCAAGCTGTGGAGATCAGATGAAGCTGGGCTTTCAGTGTTGGGCTTAAGGCTTCGCAGTTCGGGTCTTGGTCTTCTAAGCACTCATGTGCACCTATGTGTTGCCCAATTTTAAGTTTTATTTTTTAGACTTAGTATATTCACTATGTTATTTTCATAAGGTATGGGCTCGCTTTTAAATAAGTGAATACGGATTATCTAATAAATAGTACTAGCACGCCACGTCACAGTAAGGTTATGAAAATCTAAGCCGCATTGTATTTAACATAGAAAAAGTTTAGAGAAGTTGGATAAATATTTGGGGCCGTGACCACTTACCCAATTTTAGACAAAAAATTGCCCACTTACTCCACCAAGAGTTATTTAACCCCATTTACCCAATCTAGCATCTATGGACAATATTGCCCTCATACTCTCTCTCTCTCTCTCGACTCCCATCAACCTCTCTCCTCCCCTTGCTTCTGGAAAGCCCTCGTTGGAATTCGAATCGGACCCACCGGCCACTGTCGTCGGCGATCTCTGAGTCTGCGACCTCCGCTTCTTCTTCCTCGCCTTCCTCCTACTCCAACTCACTGCTTCTTCCTCTTCACCAACTCGTTCTCCCCAGCCAGATTCCGATTCACCATCTCCATCCTCCGATTCACCTTCACCCTCCAAGATCCGCGACCTCGCCCGCCACGTCAGCGCCAAGGTCTTAGAAGCTAGATCAAAGTCTGGGAGGCTCCGGTGAGGAGGCTGGATCGGAAGCCGGAATGCAGGCGGTTGGGATCGGTGCTGCAGATGACTCCGGTGAAGGGGAGGCGGTGCTGCAGTTACTTATGGGCTGGCGGAGACGAAGGACGATCTGGTGGGTAGGACGTCGGGAATTTTTTTTTTTTTTTTTTTAATTTTGATGGTCTACTGGGGGGCAGTAGACACATTATTGGCCCCCAGTAGACTTTGATACGCGGGACAGGGATCACTATAGTGTGGTGTTTTGATAAGTTACATGTTGTTTTCTGTGTATTAAAGTCAAATTATCTGTGAATCCTACAAAAATGTGCATTTTTTGTGGTCTATTGGGAGGCAGTAGAGACATTGGACTTTGTATTGGGAGGCAGTAATATGATTACTGGAGGGCAGTAATATGATTACAAATTGATCAATTGTTCCTGTAGTGTATTCATTTTGGTTTTTGGAGTTCATACAATTCACTGGACGGCAATAATATGATTTTTGGGAGGCAATAATATAATTACTGGGGGGCAGTAATATGATTACTGGGGGGCAATAATAGCAGGATTCCGGTCACCGATCGCCGGAACCCGGTCACCGTTCTCCAGAGTCCGGTCGCCGGTCGCCGGAGACCGCGCCAGCCACTTGTCACCGGAGCACATCAAGGTGGAGGATGACTTCTCTCTCTAAGTGAGAAAGAAGGAGAGGGCAAAAAAGTCTCAAAAAAAAAGGAAAAAGAATTAATTGGGTAAATGAGAAATAATCCCTTAGAGTGTTTTGGGTAAATGGGGTTAAAAAACAGTTGGTGGAGCAAGTGGGCAATTTTTAGCCTAAAATTGGGTAAATGATCATTTTCCCTAAATATTTTCCTAAATAATACACTACTGTATGACTTTTCATTTTCATTATATTATACTAATTAAAATAATGACCTATAAATAATATCAACCCACCTCAGCTCACCTCAATACACAAACCCCTCTCTCCTAGCAGCTCCACCCCTTCGATGCCGCTAGAGTAACGTCCCTGAGACCGGATCCGTACCCGAGACCAGATCCCGGTGATTTGGACGCTAGAACGACCCCGTCTTTTTCAAAGACAAAGGACTTGGGTCAAGGTATTTAGGGCTTCCTTTCTCTTCTCTTCAAACAAGTAATAGATAGGGAGTTGGGTCTTGGTTCTCAGGTATTATTTCTTGAACCTACCATCTGTTTCTGGTTTCACTTGGTGAGTTTGGGTCTTCAATTTCAGTTTATAGTTATTAATTTTGGTCAATGATGAAGTACCTGAAACAATAACTTGCTGCAATTTTGTGATGCTCATGTATAGCAGTATATATGGGTCTTCTCTAGTGACTCTTTACGATGAACCTCATTTACTCATAACCCATTTCTTAAGTGGTTAGTAGTGACTCTTTATGGGAGTTTTGCAGGAATAATGCTATTTCGTGAAAACATTAGGTGTAGATCAACTGGGGTTACCTGAGTTTCCTGAATAATACAGTAATTTTATGATGATTCAGTAATGATTGCCTATACATGATCTCTCCCATTCCCTGAAACTTGTCCATGATGAACTTTTGCAGTGTGATTGTTTCATGTTTCTGTTGAATCCTGTTAGACTATTTACTTGTTTTTGTCTATTTTGATGTCAAACGAGAATCCACATATCCAGTACGTCAGGTAGATACGAGTTATCTATATGTATTCCTTTAGGTCCCCATTTGGTTCTTGATTTAAACATAAATTCCCAGCACTCTTTTATAAATGAATTCAGAGATGGCCCAAATCATTTATGTTTCTTGTTGGATTTGATGTTTTATGGTTCTTGCAATCAAATTTGATGGAAGCCAGAGGTCAAAAATAAAAGAGTGCCCCTTCCTTAGATTTTTTCATGCTGTTCATTCAGAGTGAGATAGCTATTTGTCAACCACACTTCAAAAGTAAAATAGTATGAGAAGAAAAGTAATATTAGGTGCTATTTTTCATGGGAAATCTCTCTGTAACTATCACATCCGCAATTACCCGCGATCACATCTTTTGGTAACTATTTTTTATTTATTTTTTTATTTTTTATCAAAATTCTTTGCACTATTGGTGCCACCAATTCGTAAACCTATTTGCAGTTCTTGTGATTTCAAGTATTGGGATACTCATGCATGTACATTTCTTGTGGAGCCGCACGGACATACTGCTACCATCTGTAATTCTAGTTATACTTGTAAATACTACTGCGGTTGCTAGACTAGTTACTATGAATCTATTGGATATAGCTTTAGGACACCATTTTGTGGCAAGTTCATTTGGTTTTGTTTGTATGTTATTTGATTCTAAGAAGCCAATTTATAAGTTCCTAATTTCAAGATTTTCATTACTTTTTATAAGCCAATTTACTGTGTTTTTTATTTTATTTTGTTTATTTATTTATTTTTATAATGCAGAGCAATACCTATTACTTTTGAACGCTTTGCGATTGTTATTATAATGGCTTCATCATGGAGGGACCCGTTTAGGTAAGAAAGAGAATTCATCACTTTTGAACTTATATTTTAATTTAACTGTATAAATTCTTGATTAACTTGCTAGCAATTAGTTGACCATGACTATTCTAATTGTCTATCATATCAGTGATTTCGATTTTGATCTCAAGCCCTTATATATGGTTCTCATAATGTTATCATATCCTTTGTTGGAACCAGTTTTGAGAATTACTGCTCTTTTATTGCCAGGACCTTTCTGATTGATCCCAATGACCTTCCTAGCAAGGCATGTGAAGTTCTGTACAAGGCCCATGAAGCAGCCATTAAGGAGTTGAAGCCCGGAAACAAAGCTTGTACTGCTTATGAAGCAGCAGTTTCTGTTGTAAAGAAGGAGGCCCCTGAATTATCATGTAAGATGACAACAAATACTAGACCAGGCATTATCTTTGCACTCCATGAATCTGTTTTGGATCTCAATGGGCAAAATGAGCAACTGGTGAAAGAAGGCGAGGTGTTTAATATGTCCCTCGGTTTTGAGAACCTGCAGTATTCCAAGGGAAAAAGAATCTCTATGTGGCTAGCAGACACTGTTACTGTACAGAGTGTTATTCCTGAGGTTCTGACAGCGAAGTGTTCTAAAACGAATGAGAATATTAAATTACCCTTAGCTGACAATGGAGGAGAAAGGCAGCCAGAGTTCATGATATTTGATGATGATGATGTAGAAACCTGCAAAAAACGGAAAAGAAGAGAGATGGAGGACTTGGAAGAAGCTTATAGTTTACAGACCCAATTGGATGCAAAAGTTAATGATATTGAAGCGCTTAATATCAAGTTGGAAGAGATCAATGCTGGAAGAGAAAAAAATAAAAGTGAGGATCAGGAAGCCTTGACAGCTTTACATGTTCATGAGAAAAATATAAACAACAGATTCAAGAAGATGGAGTTGGCTAGGAAAGCTCAATCAGAATTTAACGAATTGGATGTCCTATTTGATGAATTTGATCACCTGTAATTAGTCTTTACTTGGGGTGGGGATACTGAAGAGAAGAAGAATCGAAGTAGAACAAAGATCCTTGTTATATTCTTTACTTAGGTGGTTTGAGATTAGATTTCGTTTAGTTAAAGTGAGTCTGTTTTGATTGGGTAACTGAGGTAAGTAGTGGCTGGACGTGGTATAGAGTAGTCATGGAGGTGAGGTTGTAGAGTTTGTTGGCTATAGAGACGCGGTTTATTGGCCTTGACAAGACAGATTTACTTGGGCTGTTCTTATTCTTTTTGTTCATTTTTCTTAGTTTTGATGTAGTGACTTCAATAGTTTTGATAATACTTTTGTTATATATCTTTTCTTCTGTGATTTGGCTTTTGAAATTTAGAATTTTGGTTAGCTTCTGAATTAATTGTTTGATGGCATGTTAGTGTACATAATTTGTTTCTGTTCATGTTAGCTATTTTACTGGTTTGATTAGAATGGTGTCGATGTTCTTAGTAGTCAGTAAATCATATTTATGGAAGGTCTTTACATGTTTTAGGGGTTTGGGGAATGTGGTAAAGCCCTGTTGAGATGCCACTCGAAGGAAAGATTTTGGATTTTCGTTAGGAATTCTCTGTTGTGTTGTTCTTGTTATTCATTTAGTTTATTGCTTATCAGGTTTGTTCTCTGCGTAGGGCTTTGTCATGGTTTTCTGTTGGCTGTTATTATTATTGTATCAAAAAGTATGATCAGTCAAGCTGTTATTTCAGGTAACGGCATCACGATTAGTAGTCCTATATTTTGGGTTGCCCCTGCATGGTTGAAGATAGTTTTGAGCACTTGAAATTTTATACGTTTACTGTTTGTGAAATTTTGATTTATTCAGATTTGATATATATGAATGATTTTTGATTTCTCTTGGATCTGTTATACACTATGGTAAGGCTACCAATGTAGATGGAAACTTCCCACCTGCATGGATAGGATATGGCCATATGGGCTTTTCTTTCCTGGTGGTGATCTTTATTTGCCAAAGCATTACTTAAAGGATGAACTTGCTTGGATATTGATGCTGAAAAGTAAATAAGGATCGACATAAAAAAACAGAATAGGTGGATTATCAGGGAAAGAGAATTGAGAATGGAGTCTTAACATTTGAAGGAAGACTTTCTTGGAAGAAGAGAATACTGGCATTTGTTTTTGAGAGCATTAGAATAAAATTGAATTTCGGAACTTTTGGAGATTAGTCTAGGCCAAAGGGTGACAGAGAGCCTAGCACCAAGGATCCCTTTCTCTATATGGTTTTTCATTGATGAAGGATCAGCAGTTGCTCGAGGCAAAAGTGGGAGGACGGCTTTCTGGGGCTGCTGTCGTCATGTAATGTCTTGATCTCTTCTCTTTTTCTGAATTGCCGTTGAATATATAGATTTTCATTTTATTTTTACAGATCATACTATGCACGTTTCAGGATTAACATGAATTGGAAGTGTAGTATATTTCATCAAGACTGCATCCTGCGTCTTTACATTATTTTAAAACGGAAATATATAGTTTACAAGTACTACGTACTTCCCCTCATTTGGCATTCTGCTAAGCTCAAACGTAATTGAGGAGATCTTCCTTCATTGGAATACTTTCTTCGATCGTTGAAATTTCAGTGAATCTTTGTGTCCATTCATGAAGAATATACAACTCTTTTGAATAGGAGTCTTTTTGGGTCTGTGTGTCATTTCTTTACTCAGCTAATTTTCATCAAGTTAAAAAAATACAACTCTTTTGTGTAGGAGTCTTTTTGGGATCTGTGTGTCATTTCTTTTCTCGACTAATTTTCATCAAGTTAAAAGGCTTTTGTTGTTTTGATGGGTTGACTGAAGTGTAAAACCATGGCATCAACTGAAGTTTTTTCTGTTAGGCATTAGTAATATGAAAACTGGTTTCAAAATTTAAACTAGGTTGAGAACCAGCGCGATGCTGCGGGGTAGATTTACTTTAAGCTCTCGTGTTTCGTATGTTTTAAGTTTTTGGTTGATAAATAAAACTAATATGCATGTATTTAAATGAAACGAAAAATTTGCAACATAAGTTAAACGAAATTGTTTAGAAATCAGTTAACATTGTATAAATCTAGTTCTAGGAGTTACATTTTGTATGCAACCATTATACAAACCATTTATATTATAAAAAAATGGTGGATTTCATTTCATTACAAAACATCACTTCATATAAGGGGCCGTGACCACTTACCCAAATATGGCCCAACATTTCCCCAAACGCTCCACCTACTTTTGTTTGTGCCCACTTACCCAAACCACCAGTGACACGATGCTTTTAGACTGCAAAAACAAATAAATTACAAATCATGCCACCAGCCCCTACAAACAACGCGTCTTCATTGACTTTACTTTTTCAGATATATATCTCTCTCTCTCTCTCTCTCTCACACACACACACACACACACACCTCACTCTTAATCTCTGATCAGTGTGCTGGCTCAGTGGTCGTCGTGTCGACCTCAAGGATCCTTCGGTCGAGAAGCTGCACGCGCCGTCGAAATAAGCAGTGAAGCTCCGGTCGAGTTCTTAGGCGGTAAGGCTCTTGGACGACTTCGCAGGCCGACCGGGAATCATCATCGCCGGTGGCTTTGCGCTAGATTCTCCAGCTCCGACGCCAACATCCTCGAGTTTCGTATTCAAATTCTCCTAGCCCTCCACCACCTCAACTAGGTTTGAAGTCGGATCCTCGCCTTTGGAGTTAGCCTGCGCCTTTAAGACCTCCCGTTTGCTTTATATACCGGTGATCTGAAAACAAATTCATGCCCTTGTCGTCAAGGTCGAGCAGATATGTGATGTCTTTGTTGGGTGCAGTGTCTTTGATATGTACTGAAAAACTGGTCTCGGAGATGATGCCCAGAAACTGTTTGATAAAATTCCTGAGAGAAAACTTGCCACTTGGAATACCTTCATGTTGAACGCAGTGCGGGAGGGGAAGCCGAATTCGATTACCTTCTGTGCATTTCTCAATGCTTGTTCGGATACGTCGGCTTTGGAACTTGGGAGACAGCTGCATGGGTTTGTAATGCAATGTGGGTGTGGGAAAGATGTGTGATGTGTCAATGCTCAATGGGCTACTGGGGGCAGTAGACACATTATTGGCCCCCAGTAGACTTTGATATGAGGGACAGGAATCACTATAGTGTGGTGTTTCGCTAAGTTACCTGTTGTTTTCTGTGTATTAAAGTCAAATTATCTGTGAATCCTACAAAATGGTGCATTTTTTGTGGTCTATTGGGGGCAGTAGAGACATTGGACTTTGTATTGGGGGGCAATAATATGATTAATTGTGACCTATAGTGTATTCATTTTGGTTTTGGGAGTTTAATGTGTCTGTTGGGGGCAATAATATGATCAATTGTGACCTATAGTGTATTCATTTTGGTTTTGGGAGTTTATACAATTCACTGGACGGAAATAATATGAATTTGGGAGGCAATAATATGATTACTGGGGGTAATAATATGGTTATTGGGGGGTAATAATATGGTTACTGGGTATTATTATGAGGCAATAAATTCAGAATCCGGTTAATCGCCAGATTCCGGTCACCGGTCGCCTGAGCCCGGGGCCGGCAGCTGGTCACCGGAGCACAGCAAGGTGGAGGATGACTTCTCTCTCTAAGTGAGAAAGAAGGAGAGGGCAAAAAAGTCCCAAAAATAAATAAAAAAGAATTAATTGGGTAAAGGGGAAATAATCCCTTAGAGTGTTTTGGGTAAACGGGGTTAAAAAACAGTTTGTGGAGCAAGTGGGCAATTTTTAGCCTAAAATCGGGTAAATGATCATTTTCCCTTCATATAAACCATTGTCTTATCAAAAAATGGTTGTTGTGGCAAAAAGCATTGCTATGTAGGAAGCAAGAAATATCTACCTGGCTCCATTGATCTTTTACTGACACTATTCTAAAGATGGTCATTCAAGTTTTCAATCTTGCTTGGCATGCACTTGATGCAATTTTGTAGTCTTTGCTATCCTTGTGTGCACTTGTATTTTGAAGCATTGAGGAATAGATAAAACGCTATGTAGTTTTTCTTCCACAAGAAATAATTATGAAAAATGAAATCATCCAACACACTCCATTATGGCTGGATTGGGCTGAAAACCGACCTAATTAGGCCCAACCGCTATAGAACCGAAGTTGATAGGTAGGCCAAAATCCTGAACCGACTGTTCTCTAATCCTAATATAGAGAACACATGTTTGAAGTACTTTTTAATACTATTATGTAATTAAAATGAAATTGTTAAATGAACTCTCGTGGTAAATAAAAAAATGGTCCGGATCAAGGGACACATAAATTTACACAATTTTTGACATTTCTTATAGACCATTGGATTTTAAATCTTTTAATGGCTAAGATTAATGGTGTGAACGATTTTTTTTTTTATTCTACTTTTTTGTTTTTTAATGGTGTGAGCGATTAACATATCAGAAAATAACAGGGCATATGACATGACATCAATTTAATTTTACAATAATGAAATTGGATTAGACTTTATTTCAAAAAGAAAAGAAAATTAAATTAGATTAAATTTTTCTTTATATAAATAGAAGATGAACATACGTATTACAAGATGTGCTTCTTAGACTTCTGGAGGGTATGGGCTTCTTAGACTTCTGGAGGCCTTACCTAATGTCCAGTATTTTAAATAAGGAGACTGCTGTTATCATGCACTCGATTGATGTCACAGATAAGCCAAGTTTTCCATTAGTTTTTAGTTTACTTTTCTTTCTCTACAGATTGATGGAGACAATTCTCAATGACTTCAAGGAGTCTTACTTGGGCTACTATACTGTAAGCACCTCAATTGCGAGCATTGGCGAGCAGCATAGCCGGTTTTTAATGGATGAGGATAATTTATATCACTTTGTTTTCTTATTTCCAGAAAGTGAGCTTCAACTTTGTAATCGAACAACCATTCCAATGAAATATGGTCTGTTTTACCTTAGATTTTCAATGTAACCTTAGTAGGTCAATTTATGCTCCTGTAAATGTTCAGGATGCCCCTATAAACGATTGTAACCATCGTATATAATCAATATAAGTTTTATTTTATTCAAAAAAAAAACTAACAAGTTAATTGAGTAGATGTATAGAAGAACACAATCAAAAAAGAAGAAAAGAAAAAAAAACAAAAAAACACACATGAACAAGAACGCCCAGATGAAGAACCCTATCTCTATCTCAATTAGTAATTAAACTAATTTAATCCATGAATTTGTCAGTATCAATTTGGTATTAAAACTAGTTCAATCTTATTTTGTTTCCCACGCTGCATAACGAAATTTCAGCTTTGATAGTTTGATTAGCCCATAAACATTGTCAGCAAGAGGCTAGGTTCTGTTAGAAAGTATATATGAGAACTTGATCAAATCCTCTTGAAGAAAAAGCAAAACACATCTCATTAGGAACTTAAGAGAAGAAACACCTCCAGACCTATATAGTTGAAGTCCCTAATCCTTATGAAGAGAAGTGAATGGAGGCTAACAATATGATAATTAATATATCAATGAGAGGAGTAGTTGAAATAAGAAGTTTATTACAAGAAAGGGGAAGAACGACTAATAGCTTCTTTGACTAATTGAATAAGATGAAATTGGGCAAGGGAAACAGAATACAATCCATACTTTTGATACCAGCTTGGAGAAGACGAATGAGATATACAAGAGCTAGGTTCTTTGTTTGTTGTTTATGTTTTTCTGGGAGGTATTCATCTAATTGCATTTTTTTTTTAAAAAGAAAAATTCAATCTAATCTAATTTTTTTTCTTTTCCTTAAAGGTTATTCTAATCCAATTTCGTTATTGTGAAATTAAATTGATGCAACGTCATATGCCCTGTCATTTTCTGATATGTTGACATCATTCACACAATTAATCTTAGCCATTAAAAGATTTAAAATCCAATGGTCTATAAGAAGTGTCAAAAATTGTGTAAATTTATGTGTCCCTTGATCCGGAGTTCCGGACCCTAAAAAAAATTTACATTCATAAACTTAGATGGTGTTAAAGGAAAAACACATTCTATGTCTTCGTCAAAGTGATTGACAGAGAGAGAATCAATCAATTAGCAATTACCATCAATCAGCATGAATTACGGACCAATTAGTAATTAATGTCATCATTGTAATTGATATTTCAGCTGTAATTCTCTCCCTATATAAAGGGGCTATGAAATGAAATGAGTAGACCAATTCCAATTGTCATTTTACTTTTACACATTATCAGCACGCTCAGAGCAAATAGCAAAAAAAAAAAAACCTAATTTTCAAGTTTGTTTCTTTCTCCCGTCGAAAAAAAAACCCTAGAAGAAAAAAACTTTTTCTTCTTTTCTGCCGCCACCCTAAAAATAAAATTAAAAAAATTCAACCTCAGCCTTACCCAGCGCTTCCCACCTGCAAGTACACCTCTTGCTGCCAAGCTTGCAGCCCTGTCACACAGCCTGCAGACCCTGCCTCAGCCTTGCATAAGCGCTGCACACACACTGCAACACAAGGGCCTGCAGCACTTGCAAGCCTCAAGCTTCCAGCCTCAGCCCAGCAGCCCATCTCAGCTCATCAGCGTCACAGCCGCGCCAGCAGCCTACCTGCCTGAGCAGATCCCAGCAGCCCCACCCTATCCCGCCTAGCTGCTGCCTCGATCCCGCCCCTGCATGACCGACCCAGCAGTCCACCGTGAGCAACAAGCCCAGCAACGTGACCCCTCGCCTGCAGGCCCGCGCCTCCCTCGCCTCGCTGCATCTCAACTCCTTGCCCTGCCGCTCTCCCGAAAGCCAGAAAACCAGAGAGACGAAGAAGACATAAGGAATAATAAGAAGAAGAAAAAACAAAACAAAAGAAAAAAGTGAACCGGCCCAAAGAAAGGGTCCGGCCCAGAGAAGAAAAAGAAACAAGAGAAGGCCCAAAGAAAAGGGCGGCCCAGAACAAAAAAAAAAGAAACAGGCCTTGCGGCCCATAAAGAAAAAGAAAACAAAACAAAAAGAAAAAAAAAACCTTGTGGCCCTTTGCTGAAAAAAAGAGGAAGCGGCCCAGTTTTTCTCAAGCTCAAGAATATTACTACGAACGCCTACATCAACACGCTTGAGAGCTAGGATCGTTTTCTTTTCTCGAAATCAAGTATGTTTTCTTTATTTTATTTTATGATTTTAACCAAGCATGTGAATTCTGTTTGGACCCAAAATAAGCATTTTGGCCTGACAAGGCGTGTTTTGGAGAAATTGAGTCAATGTCAGTGGCTCAAGCTATATATTGTCGACCAGTTCGAAATATATTATTTAGAGGCTAAATAAAGCCTACTATGGAAGATTATGCGAGCTGCAAGAAAATGAAATGATGGAAGCATGGAAATGAAAAGTCAACTTTAGCACATTTTCCTACTTCGACTAGGAGAAACCGAGCTAAACAAGGAAGGAGGGGCAGAAGACTAACCAAATGAAATTCAAATGAGTTAAAACTGTCCAGATTAATTCTAGACATCCCAAGAATCATTTCCTATGAAGAGTTCCAGTGCTAGTTATGAGTGAAAAGCCTTCAAACAATCAGTCCAATTTTTTGCATAAGCAAAACTGGAAAACTGGACCTGTAACGAGTCCAGCATCATTTTCGGCCCAACCACATGGAAGAAAGCTCTGAAAATTTGGCACAATGATCTACACTCATTTTTAATCATTTAATATGAAGAAGTCGAAGGCCCATTATGATTTCTTAGTGGAGATATAATTGAAGGAATAAAGGAGCCGAAAGTGCTTCCTTACCTCCCAAATTCATCATTCCTTATCTCCAATTAGTGTCTCCTTATCTCCTTATCTCCAAAATTCATCATTTCTTATCTCCAATTAGTGCTCCACTATCATTTTTTTAAGGCCAACCACTTTGGCATGGTAGCCTATAAATAGAGGTTACAATGAAACACTTCAACACACAATTCACAACAACAATCTCTAAGATTATCCAAGCCTCTCTAGAGCAACCCTCTCTTTCTCTTACCGGTAGTCACACTTCAGTCCTAGTCTCCTCAAGAGCCGACTATTAGTGCCACCAAACCTTCCAGCCAAGCTAAAGTCATGCTTTAGCAAGTTCTCCTCACTTCCTAGTAGTTCTCGCTCTACTCGATCTACAACATCGAGTATCGATTGTGATTTTGAATAAGCTCAGCAAAAGTCATCGCCACGAGAACAGTTTACCTCAACTGTTCAGTGCACGCCTATCTTGGGGATTTCCTTCCTCTTTGGGGCGAGAATATGGACCAGAACGTCCAGAATTATCCCTACTCTTAAGGTTTCGCTCTTTGCATCCTCCCTTGGAGGCGCGACTATAATTAGACTCCGGATTTGACTTGGTTCCCACGGGTCTGGAGTTATAGTTCTTCACAAGTATGTTGTCGTGCTTTTCAGCTACGTTTGAGGCACCAATTAGCTCATGAAATCTTGTGATGCGTCTAGCATTGACATCAATCCGATAGTTTTTGGCTATCATCAATGCAGAGACGGGGAAGGTGGAGAGAGTCTTCTCGATCAACATTGTATCAGTGCTGTTTTGTCCACAGAATTCTATCATAGACTTGATACGAAGTGCTTCTGAATTGTAGTCAAGTACAGACTTGAAATCACAGAAACGAAGGCTATGCCATCTCACTTTTAAGTCCGGAAGCAGGGAATCACGGACGTTGCGAACATGCTGCTCGAGTTCTACCCATAGTCTTGTTGGGTCTTCCTCATTGAGGTACTCATTTTGGAGCGGGTCATTCATGTGCCTTGTCATGAGAATGATGGCTTTAGCTTCATTCGCCTCTCTCATAACTCTATTTGCTTCAAAAGCAGCAGCTTGTTAAGGAGTACGCAAGTCTTGACTTGGCTCTTGGATCGTACTCAGGATCCCATCAGTCTTAAGATGTTGGGGCACATCATGGACCCACTTGTGGCATCCAGCGCCTGTTGTCTCTAGTGGAGCGAAGTTCAACTTGTTCAGGTTACTCATCCTAATAAACAATAAGAAAATAGGGTTAGTTTCGGAGAGAAGAAGGCTACCAAGAAAAACTATAAAATTTCTGAGCGTAGTCGCTTCTAAGAAAATCCGATTCCAAGAGGGGTTTTGGATTAGATCGAAACGACGATGTATGTGGTCGATCGTTTTCTTCTCAACAAACTCTAAGTTTAGAGGACTCTACAAGCTCCAAGGTTGGAGTGAGCACGAACCCCCACAGTTCAGCTTTTGGTCTCACCTATGAAGAAGAAAGGGGGGTAGAAGAAGGGATGTTGGAAGTCCCCGAGAAAAAGAAGAAGAAATTGAAAAACGGGAACTTTTAGAAAAGATTTACCTTGAAAAGTGGTCGGAAATACTTGACCGGAAAAGTTACTGTCAATGACCGGAAAAAGTGGCCGGAAAAAGGTTGATCGGAGGGTTGACCGGAGGTGCTGACGTGGGCTGCTGACTGGATGCTTACGTGGCAAGGGTCTGACGTCAGTGGGCTTTGGGCCTAGTTCTTTGCTTTTGGGCCGAGGTCAGCTTCTTTGCTTCTGGGCCTAGAGCTGCTTCTGGGCCTGTGGTTGACTGCTGGGCTTGGTTAACTGAAGCAGGGGCAGAGGATGCAGGAAGCGGTTCAGTGGTGCAGTCACTTCAGGCGGCCGGTTCGGTGGTTGAAGGCCGGTTCAGGTGGTGATTTTTCGGCTCTGGTGATCTGGGGTCAGGCTACAACTTCTGGTGGAGTATGGCAGCAATAGGCTGTGAGGAAGGCTTCGAACCGGGCAGAGAGGTTTTCGGTATTTCCGGGGGCCGATCCGGGTCTTTTCCGACCTGTTCTGGGCTTCTGGAGGTAAAAGCTTCAAGGTGGGCGGCGGAGGTTTCTGGGATTTGAAGGCTACAAATATTAGGTTTCAGGGTTAGAGCTTCGTGATAATAACGTGTTGTAGAGAAACTGAAATTGAGAGGAATTTGCTGTCTATTCTCATTGATAATAGGGGCCTCGTTATATAGAGGATTACAATGCATATAATCTCAATCATATAAGGAAAGTAATCGTACATTGAATAGGAATCTAGATCCTTCTAATTTAACCCTATTACCACTAGGTCAACTAACCTAAAGTTTGGGCCAAACACAAATTAGGGTTTTACTTGAACACGGATAAATTATTCTCAAATCTTTCGTGTTTAATTTTTATTGTGAAGAGGATATGTCAAACCCTAATCTCTCTCTAGCGGCGCTCCTTCTCGGGATCACTCTAACGCTACTCTCTTGTGGTGGCGACACGCACAGTAGTTCCTCACATCAATTTATTATTGACTTTTTGACCCAAAAAAAAAAAAAAATATTACTGACTCAAGCAAGGCTGTGTTTGTTTCACGGAATCTGGGTATTGAGAAAGGAAAGTGTTTCCTTTCTTGTGTTTTCCTTTGTTGGGGATGACCAAGGAAGGGAAAATGATTCCCAAAGGAAAAGAAAAAGGCCTCCCCCACCCAGCTCAGGAAACTGTTTTCCCCCCACGGCCCCACCCACTTGCAAAATTATATGACTAAATTGTCCCTGCTCAAAATTATTATTTGCTAATATAACCAAACTGTACTTGTTGTTTATATGATTTTTGCACTACCGAACATTGCTGGGAATTGCAATTTCCCATGCCTATGAAAAGAGCAAGGAATTGATTTCATTTCCTTTCCTTTCCGAGAACCAAAGGCACGTGACTCAACCCGTTGTTGCACGACATGCCGTGCGCCAAGAGAAAACCCAGCCTTCAAAATTCCCCAGTTCTGTGTTTGGCGGGTCTAGGTTCGCAGAGATAGAGACTCTTCTTCGTCTCGGTCTGAACTCTGATGAGCTCAAGTAAGCGCTTTTTCTTTTACCCTTTTGCCTTTTCAACCTCATTCATATTAATTTCGTTTTATTTTATAGAATTGAATTGAATTGTTAACCTATTGAAATCGCTGAAAAATTCTTAATGTCTGCTATAGTTTTCACGCTTCTATTTGCATAGAAAACCAAGGTAACAAGAAATTAATAAAGAACTTATCTTCAAGCAGTGAACCCAGTTTCTCACAAGTATTGGGTTTTTCCTTTCTTTGATAACACACAGCATTGCTTGGCTAAATTTGATGTTGTTATCAAGAAATTGAATTAGGACTTTTTTTCTCATTTCTTTAATTCTGTTAAGGGAGATTCTTAGGTAAAGAAAGTTCAAAGCTTTATTGGATTTGGAATAGTGATTTCGTGTTACTGCATTTTGACTTTGAATGTTCATCAACTTTTGCCTTAGGGGGCATTCTGCATACCATGAATGGCAATGGTGTCTCATCTGATGAAGTCATTGCCAAGCTGCTTGAAATGGGTTTCGAGAATTCCAGTGCCGTGGAGGCTGTAAAAGAAGTAGGGCCATCATTTGATGATGCATTGGAGTTTATATTGAATGGTTGTTGTAGAAGCAATCAGAGAGCATTGAGTAGTTCTAGATGTTCTACAAGCCAGGCAAAGGCTCCAGAGAAAAGAGCTTTGCCCTCCTCAAAACCGTTGGGTCAAATTCGGCAGTCTAGCATACTGGACCATTTCCAATCCTCGAGTGGACCTAAGCGGAGGAGGACTCATGTGTTACCTGATGTACCTGTATCAGAAATGGTGCGTGGTCCTGTAGAACAAGGTGTGGAACCTCTTTCTGGTGTGGATAGCATTGAAGTTTTATCAGAATCATCTCTGGTTGATTGCCTTGACATTCGATCAGATTGGGAGAAGAAAGTCAGCAGTCTCTTGCAAAAGCATTTTGGTTTTCTATCATTAAAACCTTTCCAGAAGGAGGTCTTAGCTGCTTGGTTGGCTCACCAAGATACACTTGTTCTTGCTGCTACAGGATCTGGTATTATTATCTTCCTTAAGTTTGTATCTATTTATTGCTATTCTATCACATAGGTGCCTATGTTTTATTCATAATTACCTTTGGCAGGAAAATCTTTGTGCTTCCAGATTCCAGCATTGTTGACAGGGAAAGTGGTTGTTGTGATTTCACCATTGATAAGCTTGATGCACGATCAGTGCTTAAAGCTGGCAAAACATGGGGTTTCTGCTTGCTTTCTTGGATCTGGACAACCTGATAGTACTGTGGAAAATAAAGCAATGAGAGGCATGTACAACATAATATACGTTTGCCCTGAGACAATATTAAGGTAAGGGACTTCCTTACTACATTGCTTTTGTTTGACTAAGGTGTTTCCAAGGTTCTCAGACTGAAAAATTGCAATTTAACATGCTGCAGACTGATAAAACCACTCCAAAAGTTAGCAGAAATACGTGGGATTGCTCTTTTTGCAATTGATGAAGTGCATTGTGTTTCAAAGTGGGGCCATGATTTTCGGCCTGACTACAGGTTTGTCAGATAGCCGTTTACAACTGTAATATATTTGTATGTACATATCAATACTACTATTGTGGTTGGATTTTGGGATGAGGAATAGAGGACTCTACTATTGTGCTCACATAAATATGAGCTTGATCAACCACTCTGAATCCCTTTTGTCCTTGCTGTGCTCTTAAAGTAGATATTCAATCCATTAAGGAACCACTCTAGTTCTTTAGATAGATGACTAACGTTGTCACGATTGCTTGACATATCAATTTTCAAATGTTTCAGGAGATTGTCTGAGTTGCGAAAGAACTTCAGTGCTAACAATTTAAAATTCTTAAAATTCGATATACCACTGATGGCATTAACTGCTACCGCCACAATTCAGGTTCGTGAAGACATTCTTAAGTCATTGTCCATGTCAAAGGAAACAAAAGTTGTGCTTACTTCATTTTTCCGGCCGAATCTAAGGTTCAGGGTAAGTTTATTGTTTAATTTTATCACATGTTTCAGTCTTATTCCACTTTGTGTGTGTGTGTGTGTTCTTGTGTCTAGTTTTAGGTTCTTTATATTAAATTATCTGCAATATTGGATTTGGTTCTGCATGTATAAATTCAGAAGTTTTCAAAGAATTCAATTTCATTGTTTGCTTCCTCCATTGTATAATTCATACAGGTACAGCATAGTAGAACATCAACATCATCATATGAGAATGATTTTTATGACTTGATAGACATGTATACGGGCAAGAGAGGAAAAGGTGAAAAGAAACAAATGATCATCTCAGAAGAAGTAAACGAAGCGCTGGACAGCTCATCTAACAGTAGTATGTCAGAGGCTGATTGCATTTCAGAGCATGATTTGGACAATATCGAGGATGGTAATTCCGACAGATATGATGAAGCAAGTTCACTCCAGGAAAATGGTTCAAGTGCTTCAAAGGGAAGGGAGCTGTCAGTTGACTACTTGGAAAATGATGTTGACATCTTTCAGAGTGTTAATGATTGGGATGGTTAGTTCATCATTTTGACATATTTATGACTGATTGACTATTGTGCATTGCACTGATCATTTCCATACTTGCAGTTAGCTGTGGTGAATTCTGTGGACTACCTCTTTGTGAGGACTTGAATACTAGAAAAGAAACTACATCGGAGGTACTTGATCCGCTGAGTCAACCAGAAGAAAGACTGAGACTTCTGCAACAGCCCCTAGAGAAAGGATCAACGATCATATATGTTCCTACGAGAAAACAAACGTTGAAAATTGCAACTTATCTTTCCAAGTGTGGAGTGAAGGCTGCTGCCTATAATGCAGGGGTATGCCTTGCAGATTGTTTCTGTTCTTTCTTACAGTCTAGTGTAGGGTTCTCTCAATCTTTCTGCCTACTAAACTAATCTGTTACTTCTTAAAAATGCCTTTCTCAATATTCCCAAAGATTCTAGGCTACTAGAATTTATTATATGGGCAAAAATTCAGTGCAGTCTAAATGATGTGGAAAGATGTTGGGATGTGGAGATTGGCTGCATTGCTGAAATGACAGTAATGTTCATACACTTGGAGATGAATACAGATGATAGATTGTTTTAAATTGTCTATTCTCTTTGAGTTCATTATCTTGCTAACTTAACGGGTCCCCATGCTGCTTGAAACTAGCTTTTGCTTTCTAAGCAACTTATATGTGGGTTTAATCTTTCTGCAGTTGCCAAAATCACGTCTGAGGCAGGTCCACAAGATGTTTCATGAAAATACATTAGAGGTATGAATTTTCAGGCTCACGGAAGATACTGGAAATACTGAATTTGATATTATTCTGTGCATGTATGCACATAAATCTGTGTGTGTGTGTGTTTTCTTTTCTTTTCTTTTGTGTATATATATCACCTTAGAAAACTATGCAGATGTTGTTGCATGTATTAGACTTCATCTTAGGCATGCGCTTACTACATTTTAAACAGCAATTTAAGATTTCCTTTTGTAATTCAGTGACCCTTGTTTTGAGATATCTTAGTCACCGTGAGCCTTAACATCGAAGTATTGAAGAGAACCTGTTGGTAGTCTTAGGAATTCTTGTGTTGTACTTTTGCACGGAAACTAAACTCAAATCATTGAAGAGAATTCTGTTGGTAATCTTGGGAATTCTTGTAATGTACTTTTGCACGGAAGTTGAACTTTTTTATGAATTCTGTAAGGCAGAATGTTTTATATATTCATTCTTTTTATGCCAAAAACAAGGTCAGACAGTATATTTTGATAATAAATGTGATTTCCCCTCACCTGTAGGTTGTTGTGGCAACAATTGCTTTTGGAATGGGAATTGACAAGTTAAATGTCCGAAGAATCATCCACTATGGTTGGCCACAGGTTTTTATTTTTATTTTTTTCTTCTCATCTTATTTTGCTTCAACGTTAAGGTATCATCATTCTTTGTTTAGTCACAACTATTGATTATTTCCCTTCATGTATTATGTCATCATTTCTCTGAGCTAACATTTTAATTGGTACAGAGTTTGGAAGCATACTATCAAGAAGCTGGTCGAGCGGGAAGGGATGGAAAATTAGCTGACTGCAGTAAGTTCATTTATCTCTTTAGAATATAAGAGTGAGTTGGGCTAAATTGAAGTCTTTAACCTCTTTGCCCCTTGTTGCAGCAAGTATTGTTTTTGAGCAAACTTTTTTTTGTTTCTAAGTTGATGGAAGAGCACCATCACTTTTTCCCTTTTTGTGGACTCGACATTGTCGAATAGCATTTCAACATAACTGACACCCCTGTTTTGCTTGAGCAGTTTTATTTGCAAACCTAACAAGACCACCATCACTTTTACCGAGTCGAAGAAGTGAAGAGCAGACAAAGCAAGCATATAAAATGTTGTCTGATTGTTTCAGGTTAATGAATTCATCTCCTTGTTTTTTATATATCTCCACTCTTAATATATTATTAGAGATCTGATTGGTTTCTCCTAGCACAATAACTTCACAAACTTGCACGCACCCACACATCAAGCAAATACATATGAAAGATCTATTTTCCATTGTTTACTTGCAGGTATGGAATGACTTCCTCATGCTGTCGGGCTAAAAAACTTGTGGAGTACTTTGGGGAGGATTTCAGTTATGAGAAGTGTCTCTCGTATGTATCATTTCTTCTCTTTCTATGTAATGGTTTTTTTTTTTTTTTTTCAGTCAAGATGGCTTTTGGACTAGAAACTACATTAATGCTTAATGTGTTATCTTTAAATGTTCCTCAATCAATCGTATATACTGCACTGAATCGATTTGTAGCCCTTATAAAGAAGAGATCAAATTAGCTTTTTTCTTCTTTTTAAATACACTAGCGAGATAGCCCGCGCGATGCTGCGGGTATATTATCAACATTATTTAATTTGACGATATTGAATTTACAAACATTAGGTACAGTATATAAATATTAGGTACACTATATAAATATTAGGTACACTAAAACACATTATTTTACATAGTACTTTAGCCAAATTTCAAAATTACATATATGTTACACATTATTTGAAGTCCGATACTTTAGCTAGATTTCAACACATGCTAACCAAGTAGGTATACATGAGCATATTACAAAAAATGGTTAAACTTCGCAAAAAACTTGTCGACGATAGCAGTTCAGACTCCGCATCTTTAGCTGGTTCTTTGTTCTATTTATTGCCTTTGTTCTATTTACTGCTATCAAGTCCTCACAAATGGTCACCTAATTAGCCAAGACAAAGTAAGAATGCAGCAGAAGGGAATAAGAATGGATAACAGTTGAACATGTAGCAAGTAACGGAAAAACAGAGAATTCCAGGAGCTGTTTCAAACTGGAAAAACTTAATCAAAATTTGTTATATTAGAAGAATAGAGAGAGTAGCTATACATCCAATGCTCTTGTTTCCAGTTAGTGTCGTCTTGAGTTCCTTACACCTTCATCAAAGTAGATGGCCTCCATGCCATATCTGTGTTGTACATAAAACATCAGGGCAATAAAGTCAAAAATAGAGACAATAGAAGCTGAAGAATCACTGACAATAAGAGTTGCTAATGCACATAAGCAGAAATACAATTAACCATATACAAAGCAAAGCAGAACTTACTCAGAAAAATACGTGTTTAGGATGCAGCTGAGCTACTTGCCAAAACTTGGTACCGAACATATTTATGAAGCAATGAATAAGGACATTGCTTGCTGGTATAGTAATATGTGGTTTGATTCATTACAACTCTCTCATCTGATTCAGTCGAGACAGTTGCAAGTGCATAAATTCCTGGAAAGAATGATGACAAAATTAATCCAACTATTTCAGTCATTTGGAGAAAATGAATTGTAATATATATGAAAAGAGTAGTAGATATGTTATTTAGCGATTTCTAATTGCTTGTACACAAATTCATTCTCTTTGTATCATTTATTTGGGATAGAAAAAAAAAATAGAACAAAAAAAAAAAACAAAAAAGCCAATCTTTTCAGGATTATTTGGTTGGGAACAAAAAATAGACAGAAAGTAGGATCAATATTTGGGAATCCCTCCTTCTGGAAAAATAGGTTCAGTGGGGGCTGGAATTTGGGCTCAAAGCTGAAACTATTAAATTAAAGTGATTTGAGTGATCAATCCGTCTATTCTCTACTTGATCAGAGTACGTATTTGAAAGAAAAAGCTAATGTTTAGGGTACCAGAATTATTGCATGGGTCTTTCTCCTTTTGATTCTTTGTGAGGTGATTTCTTTGTTTAGGGTTTTTTGGTCTTCAATTCCTCTGTTCCACCATAATTTCCATCGGAATAACAAAAGCTCTTTAAAGGCCAAGAACTAAAAGCCAAAACCTCAATTGCTAAATACTGTCCCCCGCAATGTAGAAGGTTCTTGTTCTGTATGATGGGAACTTGAGAAACCACTTCTGCAGAAAAGCATATGCATCATTGGCTGCATTAAGTAACCCAAGTAAATAGAATGAATAACAAATTACATTAAAACGTTACAAAATCTTACTAATATCTTGATTAGGCTTCAAAATATGTGTGTAAAATTGAATATAGAGCAGTAGTACTGACTTTAATTTTAAAAAGAACACATCTGTTAGAGAAGTTGTGCAGCAATTAGTGAAACTCTTTTAAGTTGTGCAGTAACTTACCTGTAAAGGCATCTCCAAGATTATCATATTAAGTAGAAGTATTGGGGTATGAAAAGTCAACCCCAACTGGAGATTTCAGGAATAGCATGTTGGCCTCTGCTTCATCATAGGCATCTAATTTAACATATTAGCACAACATTGTGATCACAAAATGGAGTAGCAAACGGTACAAAAGCAAATGAGATATTCAAGTATACAGAAAAGCATATTTGCAATCTAACTGATTTGATTAAAGTGTGAAGTAGTGTCCCATAGCCCATAGGCCATACCTTTATTCCATGAGTAGTTATTAAATCTAAGTCCATGGCCATCAGTTTCCACTATGAATGGACCAATGTCTTGGGTTGCTCCATATCCCACAGAAGAGCACTCGGGAACTGAAACATATAGCATCTTGTCACCTTGGTATATAACATGAAGTAGAAAAAAGTGCCTGACCATGGATTAATTGTATATAAATTATTGGAAACTGTGGATGAGTCGGAAAGGGAATAAAAAAAATTGATCTCCACTAAAACAGTAAAACCAAGTACATTAGGATTATTTACAATATATTCGAATAGAACTTTACACAATTTTTTATTGGCAGTAATTAACATGTTTAATATTTTATTGGCAGTAATTAACATGTTTAATATTGGGTGACGAACTGTCTAAAGATAAGGCAACATAAAGATATGAAGGATATACGCTGGCTTTCTCTTCCACACATATATAAATAAGCAAAGACCATAAATCAGACATGTTGATAGTGAAATTGAACGAATACAATGGAAAATAGAATCATTGATGACAGTATATTAAGCTGAATCCTGAACAATATGGAATAAATTGCCTAAATGACAGAGATCAATCCCAGATTTCATTGATATATAACAGAAGGACCAACACTGACTTCTATCACCCCTAAATCATCCGAATCCGTAATAGACAGGAGATGCAAGTTTATTGGATGCAATCACCTATATATAGATCAACATCCCGGTATGCAGCATATCCATTTATATCTACATCAAAGTACAGCAAGTTAAGTGATTTGCTAACAATATCACAGAAATGCAACCTAATTAAATGTGCAGCATCACCCGGAGCCACTGAAAAACTTTCATGTAATATTAAAGATTCCACCTACAGTTGAGTTATCCTTATCCATCTCTTGGTCAATCATATAAAAATTATCCGGCCTAATCTCCCTACTTGCACCTCTACTCTGATAATTCGGCACATGAGTGGTCAAGGTTAGCAGCCGATTTCAGAGCAAGATACTCCACATCAGGGACCTAAAGTCTCCATAATGTGTCACTAAAAGGAGTTAAGTTTGAACCCTCAACATTGATCCTATAAATAGTCTCTAAAACCTGCGAAGAAAGGTTTCTGTACTCGTCTACAATGGCATCCACCAACTTAGCACCATAGTCTACTCTATGAAAAGAAGTCTGAATGGCAGTTCCAGGTTTTGTCATAAACATGAATTCCCACCTCTAAGCCTAACACAATTCAACTCCAAAACTCCAGATCACCGAACCATGCAAGAATTAAAAGAAACAGAGATCAAACCTGGTGTCGGCATGCGCCAAGACTCCTCAAGATTGACAAACCTAGATGCACAGATCAAATTTTCTATAACCCATCATCAAAAGAATGGGAAATTTATTGAGACTCGGTAGATGGGGATATGGACAAAAGAACAGATGAGGGCATAGGAAACGCACAGGTGTCAGGAGTAAAGTAGGTAAACCTCAAATACAGATAGCGTTGTGTGTTTTGAAAGTTAAAAGAGTTTTGTTTCAGCTTTGCTTCCTTCTGCCACGGAAATTTTGTTTTCAATCCCTGCATTGATAATATCTAAGCTGCAGTTCAAACTGGCATTAATTTGAAATTACAAAATCGGGGTACACCAGAAAACACAAAATGTCGAAAGAGATATTAAAAATGGAAGGTTTTGAAACATACAGCTATTCAAAGGTTACATAACATGAGCACATTCTAAGATCCTAACCGTCCAAAATTTGCAATGAAGCTCTTGCCAAAGGTCTCTGCAAAACAACAAATATGTAAATAATAATATTTTTATTGTGAGCCTTTGTGATTAACAAACAGATATATTGCATAGCGAGAAAGTCAAAGTTAGAAAGTGAAACCCTATTCTTGTCCAAACATAGATATAATTGCATATATACTAAAGACATGGAAACTAAATCATTTGTATCACATATTTGGATCAACAATTAAAATGTAAAAGTTTTCAGATTAAAATCACCCATAAGTATACATGAATATTTACAAATGTCTGAACTAAAATATGTTAATGGTATGGGAGTACGAACAATTATAGGAGAGATCTTTAATATCGATTCTTACCGTTGTTCTATTTATACAGGAAGAGCCGTTGAGAGTGAATATATTGAAAGTATTTATGTCTTTCTCTATTGATTATTTGTTGTATATCAAGTAACAAAATCTTTACAGTATATGAGAATAATTAACATTTTCACAATATAAAATCTTTATGCGTTGTTGAGAACTTGAGATCATAGATTCCGGAGAACATCTTTATAGACTATATTTTTTGTATATTTGTTGGGTATTTCATTATTATTGTTTATTAAAATTTTTATTCCTTCTCTGGATGTAACTCTAGACAATGCAACGTATAGTTGTCCATGAGTGAAAACAGGTTCTGGAAGATATAAGCCGACTTGTTTCAAAGACTGTCCTTGACTTTTATTTATTGTCATTGCATAACATGGTCTTATTGGAAATTGACGTCTTTTTAAAACAAATGGCCATTTATTTTCCGATGCTGTAAGTACTATTCTAGGTATATAAAATTTATGATTAATGTTGATGCCAGTTAAAACCTTTGCTTCAATGATTCTATCAAATAAATTGGTAATCACTAATCTCGTACCATTGCACAAACCACATGTTTGGTTTAAATTTCTCAATAACATAATAGGCATTCCTTTTTTCAAAGTTAATTTATGAGATGGTAATCCGTTTAGTTCAAGACTGTTTAGAAATTCTGGAGGATATAACATATTTAAATTTTCTATATTTTCAGTTGTCGGACATATAGTGTCGGAACTTAAATAAATGGCTGCGTCACCTGGTAATAAATTTATTACGTAATTATTGATATCATTAACTGTAGCATTTTTTGGTGTAATAATAGCGCGTTCTTTTAAGTAATCAAATTTTTGGTAATTTGTATCAAAATCTGGGTAAGTAGCAAGAAATATTGCGCTAATCGGATCACTATAAGTATGAATAAGCATATCGTCTGGAATTTCAACCCAAGAAGCATCTTTATCATCTGAATCTTGAATAGCACAAATATTTCCATCACCGATTTGTAAAATCCATTCTGCAAATTTTGATATTCTTTCTTTTTCTTCAATGCTTAACCCTCTCTTCAATAATCTCATATTTTCTTTTAAATAAAAAATTCTAAAAAAAGGCCATAGACATGAATTATTTAAAGAAGCATCTATTATTTGAGCTTTTGTTCCTCCATTAATAACTGGTAATATCTGTCTAAAATCTCCACCAAGTATAATAGGTTTTCCTCCAAATGGAACATTAGTCTGAGATGGACGGAGGTGTGATAATATATCCATAAGAGACTTGTTCAAAGATTCGAAACAATGTTTATTGGTCATTGGAGCTTCGTCCCAAATGATTAAATCAGCTTTTTCAATCAATTTTGCTAAATGAGTTCCCTTTTTTATTGAGCATATTGAAGATTCTGTTATAGCAAGAGGTATTTTAAATCTGGAATGAGCAGTTCTGCCATTTGGTAGTAATAGTGAAGCAATTCCAGATGAAGCCACTGCTAATACAATTTTTCCTTCAGAACGTAATTTGCTGATTATTGTATGCCACAGGAAAGTTTTACCTGTTCCTCCATGACCATATACAAAAAAAAGTCCGTAACTCTTATTAGAAACTGTTTGAATCACATTTTCATATATAATTCTTTGGTCATCATTTAATTGCAGTACTAAAATTGAATGCTCTTTCTGCAAAGCAAGACAATCATAGTCCAATTCTTCTCTCAACAATTTGTTCTTTAGTTCCAGCATTTTGTGTTCATTTGGCATAGGCAATTTATGATCTTTTAAAGAGCTAGATGATGCGTTAAAGATTTGTTCTAATTCAAACAAAAGTGAATTTTGCAATTCTGAATCAGGTATAATTAAATTTGGCATCGTAAAATCTGATCGGATTTTGTATACAATGTCATCACACATATGTTGCCAGTGAGCATTAAAAAGTTGTTCTGGATTTGCTACATCACAAAATAATATGATTGTGACAAATAGATGGCGTAATTCTGAACATGATGCTGTGTACAAAGCATTTGTGAGAGCTTCAGACCATTCTTTATCATCGCCTAATAGTCCTATAGCTCGACATGCATCTTGATATGAAGGATATACAATATTGTCAATAGTTCTAACAGAAGTGTAATTTGAACATCCTCTTTGTGTATTTAAAAGTAATCTCAAATAATATAATTCACCAGATGTAGGATAAACATTAGCTATTCTGCCTATTGAATATCCTTTCTTTCGAGGCGTCCATAATTTGTTACGGTGATTCCAAACAAACTTTGATGGAAATTCTGCGTAAGTTAATGGTTTGGCTTCATGGTAATTTTCATTTGCTTTAAACCACGCTGTAAGCATTGTATCTTCTGAAGACTTATTTGAAATGATTGATTCAAGAGATTGAGACTCACTGAAAATGATATTTTGTTCCCCTGGCATATGCACTGGCAATAATTCAACAGCTAGATGTCTAGAATGAATAGGATATTCAAATAATCTCCAAACTGCTTCAGGAGGAGATATGTATCTACAATTAAGATATGTTTGAATTTCATCATTTAAATTTTCTTGAAAGCCAACTCTAGCTCTATCAGGACCTTTATTAATGTATTTGAACAAATATTTGATTAACATTGATTGGGAGCAAGATTCAACATTTATATGAGCGTTGTATCTTAACAAAAGATCTCGATTATAAGGTACAACAAAACGATTATCGATTTGAACACCGTTTTTTATCACAAATTTCGTCTCATCATCACAACGTCTATATATGGGTGCAACATTTGTTTCAAAAATGGTCTTGTCCTTGTATGGCTTTGGGAAGAATTTTGAACACTTGCCATCTCGCATACATGGAGCTTTTAAATTTAATTGTCCACAGGGGCCGTGAATCATAAATTGACTAACAATTTTGTACAGAGATGGATCAATATTTCTATCTGGTAATTCAGCACAAATGATAGAATCAATATCGGTTGCTGTAAAACATTTATAGTTTTTCTTCAGCCAAAATAACATATGAGAATGAGGAAGACCTCTTTTTTGAAATTCAATCGTAGAAACATCTGTTGGTTGAAAAGTAAAAGAGAAGTTATAATATGTTAAAAAATTATAAAGAAATAACTGAGGTAAATGTAAATATCAAACGGTAGATGATGAAAACTCACCTGCTTCAATTTCTCCGAATGGTTTACCAGATTTGATATATGAAAGAAGATCATCATGTTTCATTTTAAAAACTCTTGATACTATATCTGGTCTGTCTTCTGGTTTACAGCCATGTTTGTTTTCTAACGCTCTTGAAATTTCAGGCCATTTTACATTACAGGTGAAAGTTATAAACAAATCAGGATGACCGTATTGTCGACAAATTGCCATAGCATCTTGATAATTTTTCATCATATATCGAGGACTTCCAGTATATGAGCTCGGTAAAATCACTTTTTGTCCTAAATTACTGGCATCATTATCACCTCTTGATACAGCATCACATATACCTTTATAAGCATCGCTTCTCAAACTGCTTTGATTTTTTCTTAAAAAATGTAATCGACTTTCTTCTATAGTTGCGTAAGCATCAACCAAAAATTGTTGGAATAATCTGCCACCTTTTAGTAAAGTGTTTGACTGATTATATCTTTCTTGAACTTGATATGCTATAAAGCTTCGCATAGAGACATTTTCACGCTTATATTGCCTGTTTCCTTTAGGTGGTAGCATTTTAAGTTCCGTTTTATAACCGTCTTCACCATATGGAAAAAGAATTGGATATTGTAGAGACATATATTTTGGATGTATTTTTGATATTCGTTGTAAACGTCCATCATGCGTCTCTGCTATAATGTCTTTGTCTGAATCATAAAGTCCAATATCACCAACCACTAAACCAGCAACTTCATCACATGTTGGTTGTTCATATTGTTTTTCTCGATTTTCTTCATGATCCAAGATAGTTAAATTTAAAGAACGTAAAGAATGATCATCATATTTATTTCTGACATTTCTGAAAAATCTGACCAACTCATTGACTTCATCGAACATTTTAATCAAGTCTCCTACAATTTCTGGATTGAGACCTTCAATAGCATGTTGTCGATTTGCAACTTCATTATGAGTGTCATATATATACAGTTGTGCAAATTTCGGAGATTCACCTTCAATAGGTAAGAGAGAACCCATTAGATGATGTACTTGGCCACTAATTTTAAAAATGTAGGGTCCGGATCCATCATTGATTGTTTCATCGATTTTAGCTCCCATCGACGTAAATGCAAACATAGAATTATAAGCACGTATGTTTTCTCTAAAATGTCGATCATTATTCGGATCAAGCAAATGTTCCAAAAAAGGAGGTGTAGGGAGTGATACTTCAAGTTTGATTCTACCTTCTTGACAACATTTTGTATATATTGGGGGGTTATTTTTGGACACTTGCTTTTTCGATTCATTTAACCAGAATAAAGCGTTGCAGTCGATACAAACATAACTCATATCTCCAATATCTGAGTACACCAAGGTTTCTCCTGTCCACGGAAAACAAAAGAAACACGTTAATTGAAAAGCATACGTGCATGTACAATAAATCATTTTCAATAATGATTTAAAAAATTGATAACAAAGTATATGAAAAGTATCTAGTCGCACCACGTCTTTTTCTTTGATAGAATGCTTGTCCAATACTGTTTCCACATGAAGTTTCATTTTCAGGTTCTCTATTATTGGATGTGCTTGCATATGTACTGATATTTGCAGAATTTTCAGGTTCTTCAGTAATGGATGTGCTAGTATATGGATTGATATTTGCAGTAGACGCATATTTGTTTCGTTTCCTACTGCAAACTTCGTCTGCAATATTTTCAGTGCTTTGCAAGGACACATTTCTTCTAATTTTTCTCTGCCGAGGGGTAGCACCAGAATTTTCCACACTGTGTAAATGCACATCTCCTGTAACTCTTCTTTGCCGACGCGTCATAGCTGCAAACAAAAGTTTTGACTGTCAAATTCAATAGTATAGCATCTCAAGTTGTATTCAATTTCGTCAATAGAGACTGAAAGCTTACCGAGTTGACACAAAATGTTTACCATATATGCAATTTTGGCTAACACAGTTCAAAATTGTCACATCCCATATTACTTTCAAACCAACCAATTTTAATGAGACTATTTATGATAAATAGAAGTGACTTGGATTTGTCAAGACTTCCATTTCTTCACATCTACACAGATACAGAAATTAAACAATCATACAGCTCATACAATATTATTAAAATTTCAGTCTGTAACCTAAAATCTTCAAAATCTGATTAGCTAGAAACCACGGAAGCAATGAAGTAAATGTAATTAATCCACATTGGTTAAAAATCCATACCGGGATATGAAACAGTTGGACAATTTGACAGCAGACTATTCCTGAAATCTGCAAAATGAAAAAGAAGAGTTTAATTCACAAACAAAAAATACAAAGGTCCTTCAATTGATAGACGAAGTTTGTTGCTCTCCTTTAAAATTGCTTTTGATGAAGGAAAGTACATTGATTTCACAATGTAAACAGTGGGGCAGATACAAAAATGTGGTAAAGGAAAGCAGTATTACTTCTGACGTAAAAAAAAAAAAAAAGTGTAGGATATCAAAAGATCTTAAGAATTGTAAGATACAAAACTAAAATCTGTAAATTGGGTTAAAAAACTTTTCAAACTTGAGCTGCTAAGGATTATGGATGAATGAATATATTTGAACTTGACTATACTAAAGTTCAAATTAATACTCCTAACCATACTCTATACAAAAACCAACCATTCCTACAAATAAGTTTTGAATATTGTTCATTGTAATAAGAGTATATGCAATTCACATTGTTCAAAAATCTATACCTGAATTTAAAACAGCTAAACAATTTGCCAGCACACTGTTCCCAGAATCTGTAGAATGAAATAACAGAATTTAGAGAATTCGACACTATGACGGTTATACAAACTATAAACTGAATACACAAAAGGAAATAATGAATGCAGACGAAACCAACAACCAAGCTAATAAAACTGTAGGATTTATACCTGAATAAGAGTAACAAATCAAGATAGTATTAACCAATAGACAAAGGAACAGTGGCAGCAGAATGACATGTAAACTCTTTCGCATAGAATCTGCAAAAGCCAAAGAAAACAACAATAAAAACCTGAAATTAATTATGAAAATACCAACATTAACTTTAATACAGAGTTTCTATAAGCAAAAGCATCAATAACACTCTGTCACTGATCTAAAAGTAAAAATTGATAAAACGAAAAGCTATTATCATCCAGCAATACAGTGAATTACACTTAAAATTTGACTGCGTAATTTAGCTCTAAGCTTGAAAAGTATTTGCCAATCTCTGAGCAACCTAAAAAAAAACTATACACCACTTAAGATTCGTGTAATTAAATTTGATGTGCATCTATAGAATTTCAGACAAAACAATATAGCAAATAAAAAATATTAATCCACAGACACCTAAAACTAATCTTCAGTGCTCAATACCAGGTGTGCAACATTGCATCATGCACAAACCAGAATCCAAAATCTAAACAATATAGTACTCCTTTTTCGCAACACATGACCCAAGAATATTCCAGATAATCTCCATAAAAAAACCTTAGACAAATATCAAAAGCACATCAAAAACTCAAAAGGATTGACTTCTATTTGATTTTTAATCTCAACGTAGCTATCTATTTCCAAACCAAGTGAAAACTAATGTCTTCTAAGGAACAAACTCGTTCATCTTATAACCATTATAGGTTATCTCTCCTCGAAGTTAAAAATTTGTGAATAAGTAATTACCCCTGATAAAAGTTTAAATACAGAACTACCTTTGCTTGCACTTGAACTACCTTCTGATTCTACAAAACCAAATACAGAACCACTACACAATTCCACCACAAAAATCCATAGCTATCCCTACTCTCTATTAACCACCATAACCAAACAGCTTTTCCTGGATTCCATGCTCCCTTTCCAAAGCACCAATGCACTCACTGGTAACCCCAAAAACATGTACTGATAACCCCAAAACCATAAATACTCCGAAACAACCAAATATATAATTTGCCTAAACATTTCAGAGCATATCAAATAATTTTTTTTTTCACACTTTTTGCTAAAATAAACTCTGAGTACCATTGAGCCAGCAATCAAATATACGGTGTAAAGGCAAATCGATCAACTCTATGATTGTTAAAATTCAATTATTTTTTATAGCAAGCATATGACCGCTACCTTAAGCACTGAACAATCAAACTTAATATGAGCAATTTCCATTTCTATGGCCCAAGTCGTATATAGGACCAAAAAACAAACTCAAATGGTAGATAAGGAGACAACAGCAAAATTCCCTGGTCAAAGTTCTGCATAAAAAGACACTAAACTGCTCTAACAGCTCTTTCCAACAAAAATGGCAGAAGTTAAGCCTTTAGGACATGGTAACTCATAACTCATTGAATACACAACAAACCAAATCACACAGACGCTGAAGCCATTTGCAAAACTCAGTTCATTATGTAACAACAAAAAAATAATCATGAAACAATAGAATATGAGAAAAAAAAAAAAAAACCATTGCAAACAATGGGTTAAATGAGCAGAAATAGAGCAAAAAATCAAAACCTATTGCAAGCCTTAAAATTGAAGGGTATATTAAGAAATTGGTCTTCTCCATAACCTTTTTTTAAGAATCTTTTAAGAATCCTAAATGAGCAGAAATAGAGCAAAAAATCACAGACCTATTGCAAACCTTAAAAATGAAGCAAAGTTCCTCTTCGCTGAATCTATTCTTGCACAAAAGAACAACATGCATGAAAAAAAACAAAAATTGAACAATCTTCGGTAAAAACCCAGAATTCGCCCACCTAATTACTTTGCTGATGACGAATCAAAAGCAAACAACTGGAAAAGAAAGACATAGTCAAAGACAATTGGAAAGAAGGAACAAAAGCAAAACCCCGATTATCTGACTACAATTACCTTGATCCAAATCAAATTCGCAAATCGCAAGTAACAGCTCCTCTCTGCCCTAATAACTGTGGATCAACAAACAAACCAAAGCAGTACTCTTCGCTCTGAGAGAGATCCAAAAGCGTTTTGGGGGAAAATCAAATATTGAGAAGGATCGGTTTACTGTTTTGGGGCTCTGATGAAACGCATATGGTGTAGAAGGGTCGGTTCATTGTTTTGGGCCTCTGATGATGTTGAGACGCATATAGTGGGATATTTTCTGTTTTAGAGGATTGATGTCTATCTCTTTGGGGGCAAATCTGGAAAATTACTGTATTACTATTCATTCAACAGTGCCAGAAACATTTTACTTTTATATATGTATAATTGCTTATATGTATACTATGAAGATTCTCAGTATCATACTCATATGTTTTCTGACATCTCGCAATTAAACATGATTGAATCTTTCATGCTCATTAACCTCTTTCCTTTAATGTAGGTGTGATGTCTGTGTTAACGGACCTCCAGAAATGCAGAATTTCAGAAAGGAGGCAGATGTCTTGATGCAGGTTATTGCTGCTCAAAATGTAAGTATGCTATATTTGAAAGTTTCTTGGGTTCAAGGTCACATTAATTATTGTTGACATGTAAGTAATGTGGTGACGAGCAGACTCAAAACAGTTTATGTTGTTCTTGCCTCAGCATCCTTTCAGCCGTTTTATAATAAAAGTTCTTATTACCCGTATTGTTTTCAAAATTCAGTGCAATTATACTTCTTGTGCTCAAATATACTGTAGCCCAGTAACTGCTATATCCATATTAAAAAGTGACCAACAGCTTGGCATAGCTGATACATATGCTTATCAATGGAACATCTGTTTAACCCATGAAACAGATTATATCCTTATTGATGTGGGAATGTGGTTTCAGAGACAAAGCAGATACAGGAATGATTCATATGATGATGCCATGAGTAGTGATATTAGACGTGAGAGCTATATGGGGAGACTCAATCTCAGAATGATTGTCAGTAAAATAAGAGAGCAGGTACTTCTCTCTCTGTGTGCGCGAAGTTCTTAAGATGCAACTATTCTAACACATAGTTTTGTGATCTTCATTTAATTGCCATGACAACTATCTGCAGTCCCAACAGTTCATGGCAACTGAGCTGCTTTGGTGGCAAGGTCTTCTCCGAATTATGGAAGGTAAAGGGTTTGTCAGAGAGGGAGATGATAAGGTATAGGCTTCCGTTCTTCACTGGAAAATGATGAACTTATGCCTCTGCTCAACTCCTTGTTCACTCTGACTTGAACTGTAAAATGAAATATTTTCTGCAGAGACATGTTCAATTGAAGTTCCCCAAGCTAACAGAACTCGGCCTGGAGTTTCTGCGATCTGAAAAGGAGAAAACTTTCTATGTTCACCCTGAAGCTGATATGCTGCTCTCAAAAAGCATGCCCAAATCTTTCTCAACTTTCTCAGAGTGGGGAAAAGGCTGGGCTGATCCTGAGATTCGACGCCAGCGGTTAGAGAGTTTTCGACACAACAGAAGCCCACAAAGCTCTTTTGGTAAAAGAGGAAAACGAAAATCACGAAAGAGAAAATCAAGTGCAAGTAGTCAAAGTGTTAGAACTGTTCGAGGTAGAATAGAGGCTAAACTCTCCAAACAAAGTATCAGACCAAGGTCATCGAATCAATAAAATGTCTGTAATTAGCATGTAGAGTATATAGTAGCTTTCGACAAAATACATAACGGATCCTGTATGATTCGATAAGCAATTATTCACATCAAAGTTTCCCATCTTATGGTTATTTAGGCCCTAATGTGTCTATCAAATTAGCTGCTTAATCAATAGTTTTAGGCAGCTTTTAGTGTTTAGTAAAGAATAAGCGAAGCAACTTCACAACATATTTTACAAATTGGTAAAATGTAATCTTCATTAGTTAGAAAAACTACAACCGTCTATTTCACTCTCAAAAGTGAAATCTTCTATGTTGAGACATGAGTAATCATAGTTTACTGACTATACAACTACCATAGGTGGTCAAGTTGGTAAAAGCTTCCAGGTGTGGAACCCCTACACTCGAACCCGGATCCCGCCGACGCTTATTGGAGTTAAATCCTAATATATTCTTGGTGGCCAGGGGGGAGGAAGCATTCTAACAAGATCTCCCGACACGGATCAGTCTCTGAGCCTATAAAGCCTTTGAGGACTGATTGCAAAAACAAAACAAAAAATAGTTGACTGACTACACGACCTTTATCCAAAACCAAGGTACAAGGTTACAACACTGTCAACACAGGAGAACAAGAACAGTCACAAGTAAAGTAAGACTCCCGAACATAACCAGATCTAGACGAAGCTCTGCAAAGGGATCCGGGTCCTCACTTGGGTATTTTCTAATTCCTTTGATATATATCAAGCACTATCTTCAGAATAATTCCTAGCTAGCTACCTCATGTTCGAGTGCTTTTTCCCAAAATATATATATATCCGTTCCTCCTTTGCAGTGATCAAGTTAACGTGTGCCAGCATGGGACTGAAAATGGAGTTGGATAGACTTAGCAGTTTACCAGATGATGTTACAGAAAAGATTTTGGAACGTTTGCCGCTTAAGGAGGCTGTAAGGACAAGTGTTTTATCCAGAAAGTGGAGGTACAAATCGGAAATGCTTCAAACTCTATTGTTTCATAATAACTGTGTTTCGACTCAAAGTCATCCAACCTACAGCTTTGCGAATATTGTTGATCATGTACTCTTACTCCATAAAGGTCCCATACACAGGTTCGAGCTTTCTTTCAATGGTAAGCTAGCCACTAGGGATATAGATCGATGGATTTTTCACCTATCCAGAAACCCTGTCGTCGAACAGATGATACTTGACAATTTTGAAGGGGACATCTACAACATTCCGTCATGTTTGTTTTCTTTTCAAGATATCGTTTATTTAGAGTTATACAGGTGTTTGCTAAACCCTCCTTCCACATTCAAAGGCTTTGGCAGCTTGAAGAGCCTTGATCTTTGGTCTGTTACTTTGGCCCAACATGTGTTTGACAACTTGATTGGTTGCAGTCCTGTGCTTGAGATATTGAAATTGCAAAGATGTGATGGTTTCACCAATCTCAAGATTGATGCACCCAAGCTCTGGTTTATTTACATAATAGGGGCCTTTGAAGATTTTAACCTCGTGGGTTCCTCAAATCTTGTGGATGCTTCCTTTGATTTGCAGGTCATTGTTGATCAAAGAGGGAATTGTACTAGTTTTGGGAATTTGCTTAAGTTTTTTGATCACCAGCTGCCTCATATTCGAAGGCTCACAATAAAGAGGAACTTTCTAAAAGTAATGATTTTGACTGGGAAGTTTCATAAGTGATTTAGTGATCATTGACATTGCCATAGGAATTTGACCATATTCATTGATATGTTGTTAATTTGCTGCTTACATTCTGCTCCAGTACTTGTCTATTGGTGCCTTGCCAGAGAAGCTCCCTAAACCGTGCCAATATCTCAATTTTCTTTCTTTAGACATGAGCTTTGACAATCCGGATGAAATTTCAACTGTCTTATGCCTTCTGAGAGGCTCTCCTGCTCTAAAAGAACCGAAAATTTTGGTTAGTTTTTTATGCCGAGTTAAGAATTTCTACCATAAAATATTTTAATTAGTTTTGACAGCTATATATGTTGTCAAAACTTCCAGATTTTGATGCTACAGAGCTCTTGTAGGTGGACCCTGAAAAGGATCACGCTGCTGTGGGAGAAGTGGGATCTTGTTTATATGACAACTACAACTGTGCATACACTCAACTGCGGTTTGTGGAAATAACCAAGATCTCTGGTGTAAAAGCTCAACTAGATTTCATCGAATCTCTGCTTCTAAGTTCACCTGTGCTTGAGAGAATGACTGTTCAACCTGCTTCTGTCGATGGTTTTTTGAAGCTAGTAAAAGATTTACTTCTGTTTAAGCGTGCAGAGATAATGGTTTTGGACCCATAATTCATGAATGAGAGTTGCACCAGCTGAGAGGACTTTCTTGAAGAAATGAATGTAGGCTTGGAGTTGTACAGTTTACTGTTAGTCTTTATGTACAGTATGATGTATGTCTGTTTGTTATTTGTTAAGAAAAGTTCTCATGTTTTCCATCCAAATTTCCACCGTCCAAGTGTGAAATTTGCTTATCAATTGTTGTGCATGATAAGTACATTTTCTTTCCATATGCAAGTTCTGGACGGAATTCATCTTTCTATAAGATTGAATCTAGTTCTATAACATCAAATAATTATTGACAAGCAATTGAAGAAATGATGCATGTGAAGTATGGTATCATATCTTTGATTCATATCTAATAATTAAATGCAAACGCCTCCGCATGCAGGAGCTGCAGACGCAGCACCAAGAACTTGTTTGGTCTAGTCCAGGTCGAACTCGTTTTGGGCCAAAAGCCGAGCAGGCTGGACCCTGCTTTCTCAAAAGATTATGTGCCACTTAATATCATTCCTTGCCTTGTAAATTCATGGCCAAGACCTTTAATATAGCTCAGTAGCAATTATTCTAGTAATTAAGAGAAATTTTCGACCAGTAGAAAAGGGAGCCAAGATATAGTTTTGGGGGTGCGGTTCCGATCAAATTGATTGAAAATCTCCTACTTAAATCAGAGATGATCTGAGCCTTCATAGGCATATTATTATTCCAACAAAAATGAAGGAAATTCTCAACACATGAAAAACAAAAACACAAATATAAGGGGGGGGAGGACTTATTATAGTTATAGATATTTTCTTCATCTCGAAGTATCAAGCGCATCTGGTGTAGTGGTATCATAGTACCCTCCCACGGTACTGACCAGGGTTCGATTCCCTGGATGCGCATTTTTTTTCCTTATTTTCCATTTTATTTTGGCTTCACCAGATTTTCCACACGCTAACGTGATTGAAATGGAGTCTACCAAACAAAAGAGAAACGCAAAGAATATGCCTTTACTAGTTAATATGGCAAACCCACATGAGTAATCCAAAAGAATTGAACCTCCTTCCATAAAGGAAGCATCTTGCTCTCATTTTATATCTCATCTCCACCAAACTAAACCGGATGTCATACTATTCAAAAAAAAAAAAAAAAACCGGATGTCATGAAGAACTCCATGGATTATAGCCATGTGGTTTTCACCGTCATCGGCCTCTCTACCTCACTCATCTTCTTCGTGCCGACTGTGAAGAAGTGGCGCAGGCAACAAGTCATGACTGAGAAACTGAGGATCATCACCGAAGCGTTAGAGCAAGCCGAAGAAAGAGCGGCCAAGTTTCAAGAAAGACATGACCGTGTGTTGAGTCAAATGTGCACGTTTTACTTGACGAACAAGGAGCTCGAGGAGGCCTTGGCCGGTGCTCGAGCTGCTGCGAATGAGGCCGTGGACTTTGCTGCTCAGTTGAGGAGGATGCAGTTGAGCGTCATCAGCTCTTTCCCAGGTGATCAGCTACTTAATTTATAGGTACTTTCACATACTTGTATATGAGAGAGATTATATATGGTCACTCTATTAAATTACATTGCCATGAATCAAGGCAATTCTTGGTGTAATGACTGAAGCAAATATCATTACCATATTTGCCGTATTGGTTTCCGCACTTGTGATTACAGATACATTTACAAAATTTAAGAATCCATGTTTGGATGGATATCATCAAGCTTCAGAAATTTTAGCTTAATATTTGGCTGTTTGAAGTTGTCCAATTAATGTTAAGTTCCCTATTTAGCTTAGGATTTAAACCAAAACTCGATTTCATAATAAGCATATGAGTTGGGATGGCATTATGATATACTCGAATTGTCCCGTGACTCTGAAATTTTAGTTTGTTTAGCTGCACCCAAATTTTTCTATTTTTTTTGCCAATTTATTCCATATAGTCAATTTGTCTTCACAATTTCTTATTTTCATCCAAATTTTCATTGAATTCACATTAGGGCAAATTTCATTTTACCTCCCTGATCTTTACACCTTAAATCATCTGTGCCCTTGCACTTTTAATTGCATCACGCGTGCCCCTGTACGTACCAATTTCAATCAATATTGTCTAAACCTTAGCTTTTTTGCCAAATATTGTGTGATGTATTTTGAAATTGTAGTCACATACGATATAATTTTGCATGCCACATTATTGAATCGTCATCATACAAGGGACCCCATTAGAGCCACATTTTCAATTTACAAAATACTTGGCAAAAAAATGAATTATTAGACATGATTGATTAAATTGGAAAGCATAGGGATACATGTGATGAAATTAAAAGTGCAGGGCCACAACTGATTTAACATGTAAATGTTAGGGAGGTAAAATAAAATTAGCTCTTCACATTATATGTCTAGCATGGAAGGGTAATTTTATAGATTCAATCTTAACAAAATAGTTTTTGTGATTGTCATAGTGTAGATCTAAAAAACTTTTTCAAAACTTCAAATAACATGTTTGTGGTAAAAATTAAAAAATATATTGACATGCTGAGCATAATAGTTAAGGTTCACAATATCCAAAATTAACAAAAATAACAGCAAATTGACGACAGGGGGTAAATTGGTATAAAATAATAGGTGTGGCTATTGTCACCCTGTCATTTTCTTTGTTCACTCTACTTGTTCATTACACATTACATTTTAATTTCAATTATTAAATTTACTTATCTAACTCATTTATCTTTCCAGGAATTTCCTTATATAACATATCCAATTAAAAAAAAATTTGTTTAACAAAAATCTCTCATTTAATTTATATCATTTAAAAAATAAAATATATTAAAGTTTCCTAATAAAATCATAATTTGATTTACTTTTTTTACTTTTTATTTTTTATTTTAACATTCAGTTTCAATGTTCGTCTATTTTAATTGATATCAAAAAATTAGTAAGTTAACAACTATGAACAATGAAGAAAAAATTGAATTTTTTTTTTTTAAGTTTTAAATTTCTACCTTCGGTGTTCATAAACGGTATTGCAAAGATTTTAATGAAGTTAACATTAAGGGCACATTTACTTACTTGGAATGAGAGAGAATGATTACGGGATAAAAATATTCTCGTGTTTACTAACACATACACATAAAGGAATCAGAATGATTTCGGGTAAAAGAATTTATGATTTTAGTAACACATAAAGGAATCAGAATAGGTGTAGGCTAGGTCCCACCTCCTTATCAAGAATCGATTCCTGAATACTCAGGAATTTGATTACGAAATGGGGAGAAGAGTTTAGGAATCAATCCTCTTGAATCAATACCGATTCTTTTATTCTCTCATTCCACTTGTCTCCGATTCATGATTATTTTATATTCCAAGTAAATAAACGTGTCATTAATAGTTTTGTCAATTGAATAACGAATTAACGGTGAGGAGGCAACAAAAAGATAAATAAATAATAATGAATTCAAATTTGGGTGGAGAAGATGAAGATTAATTTTATTTGATGAAAAATTAAGTAATTTTGTATTTAATTAATTAGTTATGTATTTAGTTTTCCTTATAGATTTGAATTTTACAAAATTAGTGTATTTATTAGTTATTTTGAATATGGGTAGCATAGTCTTTCAATAATTCAAATATTTATAAGGTGAATAAAGAAAATGGTAGGTTGACAATAGCTAGCCTCACCCATAAGTCGAGGGATAAATTGGCATACATGATAAAAGATAAGGGCTACTTCGACTATTTTGTTTATAAAAAGTAACATTGTAAAAAAGTGAAAGAATATGAATGAGAAAATAAATGCAAATCTACCTTTTTGAGGATGGGTGAAAATTGACCAAGTAATGCACTGATACTCAATTGAGAAGTGCTATAAATACGTTGAACGGTTCTCAAGCGTTCAATGTAAAAGGTTTGAAATTTTGGGTTTTATGTTTTCACCGATGACGACTCGTGGTGGGATTTTGGCCTCTATCGGCGTTTCTTCCATCTCTCTCGTAGCCTTGAAGCAAGGTCGTCTTTCGCCATGGCTTCCCTCTCTTGAGGTTATATCATAATCCTTTATGTGGGTCGTAATGACTTACACAATTATGAGATCAGCTTTCATTAAGTAAGGAGCATATTTAAGCATATCTCAATTTTTCAGATCCTGCATTGTCTGTATTAGTTTAAGGTGTTTTTTTTATATGCATCTACGATCCATTTCTTCTTTTGGTGATATACCTTGTTATGATGCTTTGTTTGGATGAAGAACATAACGATATTTTGAGATTGTAGCTCGTAAGAGTAAATTGATACACGTATTTTTCCATAATCGATTGAATTGATTCCTTATATAATTTGTTTGGTGTCCAGAATATGATAATTTCAACCTTCATCACTTTGAGTTATACAAAATCACAGATACATTAGTGCCATATAGTGCAGGTAAATTGATAATGATCTAATATTATCGGTGAAAAGCCTTAGATGTATGTCATCTCCCATTGGCTAAAACTCACACCCCCACGGATCGCCAGCGTGGCAATCTCTGGACCCCAATTTTCCACCAAAAGCCAAAAGCCAAAACCGAAAAGCCGCAGATCGCCAGCGTGTCTCCTCTAACAGCCGTCGATTCCGACTCCAATCTCAAATCTCAACCACCCACTCCCTTTCACTCAAAACCCTGTCATTGGCTAAAACCAAAACCACACGGATCGCCAACGTCGCTCACCTCCTATAAATACCTCCCAAATTCCCCTCATTTCCCAAATTCAAATCTCACCGCTCACAAATCAAAGTTTTCTTCTTCCCTCCGATTCAAACCCTTTTTCCAAACCCTAATTTTTCAGAGATGGAATCCGCAAAGGTCACCAGAGGCGCCGGAGGACGAAAGGGCGGCGACCGCAAGAAGTCGGTCTCCAAGTCCGTCAAGGCCGGCCTCCAATTCCCCGTCGGCCGTATCGCCCGGTTCTTGAAAAAGGGCCGCTACGCCCAGCGAACCGGGTCCGGCGCCCCGATCTACCTCGCCGCCGTGCTCGAATACCTCGCCGCTGAGGTAATGGATCCACTCTCAGATCCAACTCTGTGAGCTTCAATCCCATCGTGTGTTCAATTTTTTTTAATCGGTCATGTCCTTTTTGGTAATTTCAGGTGCTGGAGCTGGCCGGGAACGCGGCACGTGACAACAAGAAGACTCGGATCAACCCGAGGCACGTGCAATTGGCGGTGAGGAACGACGAGGAGCTGGGGAAGCTTTTGGCCGGAGTGACCATCGCCAGCGGCGGAGTGCTTCCGAACATTAACCCGGTCTTGCTTCCCAAGAAGACCTCAGGCTCTGAGGCCTCTGATAAGGCGACCAAGTCACCCAAATCTCCCAAGAAGGCTGCTTAAACGACGTGTAGTTTTTAGAGATAGTGTGGTGGTAGTAGTTATCTAGGTGTCTGTTTCGGTTTATGTTCAGTGAAAAAAAAATGGTGTGTGTAGTCGGTTGGTTCATAAATGGAAAAGTCTGTTATTTCGTTTATCCCAGTTTGTTCACGTTCAATTTCAATATCGTTGTTGGGCCTATTGGGCTTTGGGCTAATTAAATTAAATCAAAACTGACAAGCCCATATTGGTTTAAGAATTGAATAGGGAGATTCTGGAGATAAAGAGCTCCATTCTCATCTAGAAGAAAAAAGGGTTTAGCTTGGGTTTTGTGTGTTTTTGAGGACCAAGATCCAGGAACTTGTGTTTGAGCTCTACCAAATGAGTCATTTTCTGGTATGGTTTGCTCAATTTGGTTACATTTTTTGGTCTATTTTGTTTGGAATGTTTAGTATGCGGTTTGATTTGTACATATTTTGTGGATACTCAGAGGAATGTTTTGATGGTAAACCGGAATCGACATCGGATTCTGGCCATTGCTGCCGTTGGTTCGGCTTTTTTGTATGCCAAAGGGGACGAGAATTTCAGTGAGAGCTCTCGTTTTACCTTAAATTTCATTTTGATTTTTGTTTTGCGGTACCGGGAAACTAAAGAAAAGAATCAACTTTTGGTTTGTTTTTGCTTATTATGTAACCCATTAATAAGAAATGAATTAAGAAATTTTGATTGTGATTTGGGTCGAAAACAATGCCCATTTTCAATTGACTCATTGTGTTGAAACTGAAATTGTAGATTCGTCATTCTCGGTGTCAATTCCTGCACCATGGCGTGAATCGTTATCACTGCCGAGGCAAAACTGGCCATTTGGTTCGTTCCTTGTTATTCACTACCTCATTACATTATAGAATGTACTAGGTGTTGTTTCTTGTTTTTGTTTATTGTGTTTGTGTGCGTTTGAATTGTAGGAGTTGTACCATTATTTTCTGTTGCACATGGTTCGGGTCCTTCATCGGATGTATCTGGTTTCTCCGTAGCTCCAGAGAGCCCAAAGCCATGCTGTGGATGTTTGGGCAAAGATACAATTGCAAAGGCCGCTGCGAAGGTCGGTCCTGCTGTTGTCAATATATCTCTTCAACAGGGTAATTCTACATTTTCAGTGTTCTTTTTCATAGTTTTAGCATTTTTTGTTTTCGATGTAGTTGTGTTATCGGGTAATTGATAGTGGTGGCGGCTTGTCTACTTTTTGTGTCTTGTAGGTATATATGGGGTTGGTGTTGGAAAGGGTATAGGCTCTGGAACTATAATCGATGAGGATGGCACGATCCTAACATGTGCTCATGCTGTGGTTGATTTTCACGGGCTGAGAGCTTCATCAAAGGGGAAGGTCAGACACTACATGGACTCTAATCCCCTACTCATTTCATTTGCAATTTCAATTCATCACATAGATGGTTCTGGTGTTCCCAAGTGTATATCGGAAAACAGGTTTTTTTAAATTCTGTATTAGTACATTATTGAGTATGCTGTAAATGTGTTTCTAAAACGAGGCATTTGGGAATAGATCATAATCGTTATTAATCTTTGGCATACTTGTTACAGGTTGGTGTAACTTTGCAAGATGGTCGGACATTTGAGGGTACTGTGGTGAATGCAGATCTACAATCTGATGTTGCTATTGTGAAGATCAATTCTAAAACCCCCCTTCCAACAGCAAAGTTGGGCACCTCAAGCAAACTCCAACCTGGGGATTGGGTGATAGCAGTTGGCTGTCCACTTTCGCTTCAGAATACCGTCACAGCTGGCATTGTAAGGTAGACTAATAGTGAGTAATATAGATCTGATCCTTTTCTTTTACCTGTTATCCAATAAAAGTTGTAGCACACATACAAATGCGGGCAAAAGATGACTAAATGAAGCTTTAATTTCCCTGACTTTTTATTGTAACATGTTCATCATCTATGAACTCACACTTTGTGAACGATTGCTGTAGAGCAAGTCAGCATGGGGTTAAAACAATTGTTGTGGGACTGGGTTATACCAGTTAGTGTTGTGTGACTTGTGTCCTAATGGGGGCAATACTTAACTAATCCTTGTGTTTCCGTCATTTTGTGTTTTTCCTTTAAATCTAGTTGTGTCGACCGCAAAAGTAGTGATTTGGGTCTTGGTGGACTGCGGAGAGAGTACTTACAGACAGATTGCGCAATCAACCCGGTATATCTCTCTCCCCTCTCTGCACATATTTCCTTAATCCTTATTGATAGTTTTGTATTGCGGAGGATGTCTGTCCAAACTTGGGGTTATTCTTATAGTATTGAGTTTATCTGCATGAGTGGTGCAGGGGAATTCTGGGGGACCTCTAGTAAATATGGATGGAGAAGTTATTGGTGTTAATATCATGAAAGTACTTGCTGCCGATGGATTGAGTTTTGCTGTACCGATTGACTCAATCGCCAAGATAATGGAGCACTTTAGAAAAAATGGGTACGTTTTGGTTTCAGTTTAAGAGTAATTAGCTTCAGGTCGTTTATATCTTTAGTCTTTAATCATTTTTTTAATAACAAATGTGAGATAATTGACATGTTTGGCAGGAGGGTTGTTCGGCCTTGGCTTGGACTGAAGATGATTGACCTAAATGATATGATAATTTCTCAGCTTAAAGACAGAGATGGTTCATTTCCAAATATAAAAAGAGGGATTCTCGTACCTATGGTATGTTTTCTACTTGCTTCTTCATTGTTGTTTAATGAATAACGGGAGGAAAAGATACCTAGGTTTGATATCATTTAGGACTTGGTTGAATGAACTAGTACACCCATATCATGAGTGTATACAAGCCATGAATCACTTGTGTAATAACTGCTGATCATTGTTCAACTAGGTAACTCCTGGGTCACCTGCTGAGCGTGCTGGGTTTCGTCCCGGTGATGTTGTTGTCGAATTTGATGGAAAGCCTGTTGCAAGCATCACAGAGGTAATGGCAGTTCTGAATCCTTATTATAATCAAGTCGTGAAGTTCTTTGGGTGAATACTATAGTGGGAGAATGTGGCAGTATGAACTGGACTTACCATATTCGCAAATGGCACAGATATTTGCTGGAATTTATCTGAGTCCATTGTAGTTGTGTATTAAGGACTGTTCATCTATCTAAAGTTCTCATTGCGTAACCTAACAAGAGCAGTTTAACACACAATAAGGAATGCAGTAAATTGTTTAAAGCCAAAGGATACTAAAATAACTTGTTATATACAGGGGGTGGTGTTTAGTTCAAGATTTGGATCCTGAGAAACTAAAGCTTCACCGGCGTTAGCAAACTCTTAGCTAGTAGTACATATGATAATATATTATGATGGTTAATATGATTGATGAATTTGTGACAGATCACTGAAATTATGGGAGATAGAGTTGGAGTACCATTGAAGGTGGTTGTGAAGAGGGCGAAAGATGAGTTGGTGACTTTGACTGTAATCGCAGAGGAGTCCCATACAGATATGTGAATGACAAAGCTTTTGACTGTAAAACTCCCTCCCTCCGTGCCGGTCCTCCGATGGCAGCTTAGATGGATGTAAGTTTAGTGATAGTTACATGTATTGTAACAATGTGGATTTTCTTTATCAATATTTCTTAGTGAAGAACCAGTTAACGAGAGAAAAAGGAACAACGGCAGTAGTACCATTTTCTGATGAAAGAGTAGTGAATGTTAGTAGTTTATTAAATGGCGGACGACTATGCAAACTACACAAGATCATGGAAAGAAAGATTAGATCATCTTGGCAATATAGTATCAACTTTTGGATTTTGGGGTTTGAGAACAAACACCAACAACCACCGACAGTTCATTCCAGATCCGCTCTGCTTAATAAGCTGTGGAAACTTCATCTATCTCTTAAAATCAAGGTTTTTGCTTGGCAACTTATTCGCGGACGTCTTAAAACTAGAGATACTATTTTCACTACACAGACAGACATAGCCAACTGGCATCATGGTCTTCCTCTTTCTTTCCTTCATGGTTTTAATTTTGACTTTCATGGATTAGGTTGTTTTAGGAGTTCTTCGCTGTAATTTTCTTTACTCATCGAAAAAAAAAAAAACAACCACCTACAGTCACCACCACCAGACCAGCTGTCGAACCCCTCTTACGCTCTTAGCTTTCACTCGATAAATTATCCAATACTTAACAGCATGCACCGAGCACGATTGGTTTTGGGCCATCTGGGCCTGGGGAGGGATAGTAAAGCCCATTTAAACTTGTCCACAAAAAATGAACTAAAACTGTTTTGTACTTTTGTTTTGAAACTCCAATAGGAACTAGGAAGCTAACGGCAGAAGCTGTCTGAAAAGAGGCGGGGTTTTTAGAGCAGAGCAGAGCACTTGCACCAACCACGACGTCCACCATCTCCCGATCAACAACTCCCATTTCCTTTCCATCCAACATGACCCATTCTCTGGTTTTCACTCAAAATCACTCTCTAGATTTCTTTTCCTGATTTACCAACATTTTCTTGCATTTTAGTTTCTTTATACACTGACTTCCTGGGAAACTAAATAAAAAGAAGTCAACTTTTTTCCAACCCAAATGAAAGAAATGAAAAAAGATCAAACCTTTGATTGGATTTTACTCATTTTAGTGAGTTTATGACTTTATGTTTAATGATGTTGTACTACTTTATGTGTTGAATTTTAGAATGGAGGATAGTGGGATCTATTCCTACACCAATAAGGGAATCATGGCTGTTTCCATGGAAAACCAAGCAATGGGAACCATGCCACTTTGGTTAGTCTACTCCCTTCATTTGATTCTTTTGTTCATTTTCGAAAACTACATTGTGTTGTTTTTTTCTTTTTCTTTTTATGTATTGTGTTTGTGTGAATTTGAAATTGTAGGAATGCTTCCAATGCATTGTTTTCGTGATGGTTCGGTTCCTCCACGGGACATAAGGAAAGATGATACTTCTGGTGCCCCTATAGCAGGGGAGAGGCCGGACCGTACTTATGCCAGTGCATTTGCTAAGGTTAAACCTGCCGTGGTGCATATTCATGCTCCAACTAGGGGCCATTTGCCCAATTGTTGACCAGGTTCCGTCCTGGTGACGTTGTCTCCGAATTTGATGGAAAGAATGTTCAAACTGTTAAAGTGGTATTGAACACCTCAGTATCAACATTACTTATTTTGGATGATTGCTATATGAAGTTCGTAATCTTTTAGAGTGTTCATGAATTTCCAGACATTACCCAACTCCTTGTAAAGACAGTAAAATTATAAAACTAAAGGATACCAATATCAAACGTAGTTGCCCTGTACCAATTTATTATTATTATTTTTTAAGTTGAAAATTCAATTCTGTTGTTGAGGATGTAAAGCATCTCTTGTTCTGCTACGAGCCGGTATATATTCATTTCTTACAGCACATTTGATGATTCTTGTGATTGTTGAATTTGTTGCAGATCATTGGAATAGTTGGAGACAGAGTGGGGGAACCCTTGAAGGTTGTTGTAAAAAGAGTGAAAGATGAGCAGGTGATACCGACTGTGATCCTAGAGGAGTCAAGTTTCAGAAGTAGTAGTAGTTGTAGACTTTGTAGTAGCAGTAGCAGTAGCAGGGCTAGTCTATCACTCAATTATCAAACTGAATGTCTGAGAGTGAATTTGAATGGTGTAATGATTGAAAGGAAATGAACCATGATCAATTGTAATACAGATTGAAGTTTATAGATCCTAGTTTATTAAACGATCAGCGATATATTTGAACATGGGTGATAGTATTAGCCCACAGCAGCAGCTTGTTCATCTCTGGAACAACCTGAGCTTCTGCACTGGTTTTCAAAGTAGCTAGAAATGAGAGGTTTTTAATTGAAGCAGATATCCATAGAAGAGTCAGATACGGCTTATATATCTTAATTTCAGTTGGAAGGGTGAAAGGTATTCATAATGTTTTGCCTCAAATGGGGAAAACCAGAACTTCATATTGTTTACAAGCCAAATTCATCAACCTAGCTAGAACAGTAGCAAGAGGAAGCAGAAGCTCAAGTAGCATCATATCCAATTACACCTTTTGAATATTAAACTCTTCTTTTCTGAGGCTAAATTGCTTCCCAGAACCAAATTTTGGAATCTTTGAGCCAACTAACATGATGGACTAGAAGTCTAGAACATATATCATAACAAAAATAAAGGACTAGGATAAAATCTAAATCCTCATTCAAACTTTATAGAAAAACAAAGGGTTTTTGTCCATTTACACCATTTTTAGAGATTTTTTTCCCACTTACCCCACTAAGTTTTTTTAATTCCCTCTTACCCCAAACACTCTAAGGAGGTCTTCCCTAATACCCCATTAAGATTTTTTTTTTGTTTTTATTATTTTTAATACCATTTTACCCTCACCTTTGTTACTTAGAGAGAGAGAGAGAGAGAGAGAGAATGGAAGAGAGAGAAACCATAGGGGACTTCGCCGGAGTCAGATCACCGGTCGCCGGAATCTGGTGAGCGGTTGCCGGAATCCGATCACCGGCCGCCGGATTCCGATCACCGGCTACCACCCACCGGAAAGTTTTTTTGCCCCCAATAGACGTCTATTGCCCCCTAATAGACGTCTATTGCCCCCCAATAGACGACTATCAGCCATGTATTGCCCCCCAATAAAGGGGCATTAGACGACTATCAACCATGTATTGCCTCCTAATAGACGTATATTAACCATGTATTGCCCTCCCAATAGACGACTATCAGCCATGTATTGCCCCCCAATAGACGTCTATTGCCCCAATAGTCTCTTGCCCCCTAATAGACGTCTATTGCCCCCAATAGACGACTATCAGCCATGTATTGCCCCCCAATAGATGACTATCAGCCGTGTATTGCCCCCCAATAGACGTCTATTGCCCACTAATAGAACTTTCGGTAACAGGAATAGGAACTAATCTTCATAAAATTAGACAAATAAAACTTTAATTAAAGAAAAAAGAAAAGATTATATCAATTTAAAAACGTCTATTGCCCTCCAATAGACGTCTATTACCCCCCAATAGACATTCAAATTTTTTTTTTCTTTCTTTCTGTCCCGTTACTTAAAAAAAAAAAGAGAGCTGATTTGGGCACCAAACCTGGAGGAAACCCATAGAAATCAGGCTGAATTCCGGCCACCAGAAATCAGGTCGGATCTTGGGTGCAGGCATGCAGCTGAGGGATCCCCGTCATCATCATTATCGGAGAGACCGGTTCCCATCGAAACAAGGCCGAGTGGTAGGCCAAGTTCGCGTCGGCGCTGTCTCCGGCCACGAAGATCCGGATATGCCACGCCACGCCACTGTCTGCGCTGGGTGCTCCGTTTACGGCTTAAACGACAAGGTCTCGTTCTCGGGATCCGACTGGAGGGACCAGCCGGCAAGCCTCTACGCAGCGACAAACAAAGCCGGCGAGGCCCACACAATCGACGGCGGAGGATTGGCCGATTTACATGCCTCGAGAAGAGTAATGAGGTTGGCGATGTTGCTGTGGTTCTCCATGATGTATCGGACTCCGGCCTGAGAGGCCAGGTGCATGTCTTTGGGCCGTCGCCGGTGAGAGCGTCGTCGACGAGGAGTGGAGCGACGGGGAGAGAGAGAGAGAGAGAGAGAGAGAGAGAGAGAGAGAGAGAGAGAGAGAGAGAGAGAGAGAGAGAGAGAGAGAGAGAGAGAGAGAGAGAGAGAGAGAGAGAGAGAGAGTAGGACTGTAATTTTTTAATTAGATTGGGGGCAGAATGGCCATTTGCTGATAAATTGTGTATGTGGGAACAAAAATTTGTTGCTGGGGTAAGTGGAACAACTTTTGCTTATTTTGGTGCTTTGGGTCAATGACCCAAAAAAAAACGCATGGGCAGTATTAGGAAACTAGTGAATTCCCAAACTAGACTAAATTGCTTCCCAAAAGCATCACAGAAGATTGCAAATTCCACCAGTCAGTAAATAACACAAAAGCTAGGAACCAAGTGGCATATACTCCTCTTCTCTTCCTCTCAGTCTTAGCTAAGACAAGGTACGTTAATGACCCTTACAGATAAGGTTTATGACGCCTACAGACCTCTTATTAACACCTCTTAGAGTTGGGCTATTCTCTGCCCTATGAACCAATGAAGTCAAGACAACAATTGACTGAAGCATTGAAACAGTCAAGTCCAGTCGTAATTGGATGTGCAGTGTTATGGATAAGTGAGATCGATGTTCTACAAACCACAACTGGGCAACAGAAGTTACAGAACAATGGCCTATAAAAGATTCTATTACATTATTGCAACTTTGCAAGTAGGTTGCCCATGAGTCCATGACTAGGATTATCAGTTGGGACATGGCTCTAGCTGTTCATCATGAATAATAGAAGCAAAAAACGGAATAAGAACCAAAATCAAATAAGTACTCTTTGTTCACTGTGCCATACTCAAAGAAACTGCTAAAGACAAGGCAAAATGATCTTGTATGGATATCCTTGTTCTATAAGGCAGTAGTCGCAGTACTGAAATTTGTATTTCTCTACAACTGCTATTCGACTGTTTGGAGCATGAAAGGGACCGAAATAATGAGACTCCTAAAATAATTGATCTCAATTATTATCCCCTGGAACTCAAATTTCCAGTAACATGGGTTTTCTGCATTGTTACCTTATGTTGCAAATTTAATCAAGAAAAACGCGGTGTCCCACAATTAACCAAGAGTTTAAGTTTAACTGAAACATTCATTAATTGAACTTCCCCCTATCTCAGATTGTGATAAGACAGAAGTACCTCAAAGTGCATATCATGCTTCCTTATAAGGACCACGGTAGCTAAGCCAGCTAGAGAGCTTGGAAGGTTGTTTAGGACACAGTACACTAAAACAACATCATCACTTATCCTAAGTACACAGAGGCCTCTTTCCAGGAAACTCTTCAAAGAACAAGAAGATAATGAAAATGAAAAGTGGGGGGTTTATAATGTACATGCACGTGAAAGTTTTGTACGGTCAATCTGATTGACTGAGGTTTTGAATCATATGGACCCCATATGATCGAGAGAGCAGGCAAGTTAGAGAGTAAAACACGAAGGTAATCTGAACGAAATCTCAACAGATGAAGAAGCTCACCTAGATAATATTTCCACCTTGTTTTTTCCTCTGTTGGAACGCTTATAATCTTTTAATAAACTAAACCTCTAACTTACCAAACTGCCCGCTTCATGCAGAAGCAGGCAAGTTTCCTAACTTACCAAATTGGAAGATAAGTGTTGAGATTGGTGTTCATTCTCATGCAAAAAGAGTAAGAGTAATGTCCCACAAGTATTAATGTGGCAACTATATATGTTTGACAATTGACATAGTTGGTGTAGAAAACATTGTTGCATGTTTCAGGTGTGCATGGGTAAATTGGCAAGGTGAAATGTGTATGTGAATGTATTAATTGATGTAAGCTATTGATGGTGGTATCATGTTGAATGAATACTTGTTTGGTCTTTGTATGATGCTCCATGTTATTCACAAGATGGGAAGCTTGCCACCCTTGATCTTGATATGCCTATATATATGTAGCAAGGCTGATGTATTCAAGCATGCAAGTGCTAAGAGGGAAATTCTCTTAGGTGAGATAGTGTGTTATTGATTATTTTATGAGTGAGGGTGTACAAGGATTTTGAAATTTGGGTTATGAGATTTAACTCATGTGTTTTGTACTAGTTTTTTTTCTCATAATGAAAGAGCAAATATCTTGGGTGGACGTAACTAGGAAAGTTGCCGATCGAACCACGTTAAAATCTCGTGTCAACTGCTTTATTGTAGCTAGTGTTGTTGCGGGGTGTGTTTAATTCTCAATTCTGAATCTCAATTCGTTCGTGGGGTTAAAATCCCAAACAACAAGATCATCTGGGTTTCTGGGCTTGAATTGACCAGTTTAAATGGTTTTAGGACTTCTAATTGATCATTTCATTAACCCAAAATTGTTCTGCAATATGCATACAGAATAAGAATGACTTGAATCAACTTCATTGCTAGTTAAATTAGTTTGTAACATAACCAAGAGAATAGCTTTTAGGTTTGCGGCTAGCCCTTGAATTTCAAATAGACATATAGATTAAAAAACAAGTATTGCCAAGACAACAAGATGACTGAAAATCCGATCATGTTTAGAACTCGTAATGTATCCCATACATTATTTAACCTCCATGCTCTTAAGGTCTTAATAATGAAAACTGTCCTGATCGATATAATATACATAAAGAGAAGGGCAGGAAAGAAAAGGACCTTGATCAACTTTATGGATTGTCTTTATCAAAAATTCTTGGAGATACTGATTCGCCTACCCTTCTGTTTAGTCGTCATCTTGTCCTTTGCTTCACTTAATTTTGTGGTAGCTAAGGAGACAAATCATTCAAATTCCACATCATTTGCAAGATCTCTTCGCCAACTGGCACTACCCCACTCCACCCCACCCCAACCCCCTCAACCTTGCTTATAACAGAGTAGGCATTTCCCCCACTTTGCACAGATCACACAACTCTCGACTTAAGTCTTTATCTCTATTCACTCCTCCTTACTCTCACCTTTGCCCTTCAACCCTTCAGAAAACCATTTCAGCACTTCTCATCAATGGCATCCAGCTCAATGAGTACTTCCTGTAACTCGGGCTCGTCTTGGACTGCCAAGCAGAACAAGGCCTTCGAGATAGCTCTAGCCCTTTACGACAAGGACACCGCCGACCGCTGGTACAATGTTGCCAGGGCCGTTGGGAATAAGACTCCCGAGGAAGTTAAGAGGCACTATGACCTTCTTGTGGAAGATGTGAAGCTTATCGAGTCCGGCCAAATTCCTTTCCCGGATTACATGACTTGTGGTGGGAGTGGGAGTGGCAACATCGGTCATGATGAGGAAAAGAGGTAGTCTTTACTGATACAGTGATACTATTTGTCAAAGTCGTCCTCCTCCACCTAATTACGCAGCAATTACATTTATAAATGTTACTTTCTGATTCTTTGACAACCCAACGTGAAATTTCTGTGCTTGAATTCTTATTCTACCATTCAACATCAGCAAGCTTTTTCTTTTCATCTTATTATGCTATAACATGACCATCCATTGGACCATTGACCTCTGCTAACCCACTTCTTACTCTTACGTACCTTTACATATATATCTAATGGTCAATATCTTAGAAGCTGTTAACTTACCAGGAAATTGGGTATCCAAAACTACAAGTAATTTCCAAACTTCAGACAAATAGTGGGTTCATTAAGCCTATAAAGTGGGTTCATTAATTAAGCCTATTTTAACCTCTAGCAACACCAAGCTAGTTTCAAGCCTTCAACCGCTTTTCAACATGCTTTTAATTAATTAGTTGTCGTAGGTAAGATTTAGCTTTGAAATACATGCATGTAAGATTTATTGTGATACACTAAACTCGAACCTATTAGAGTTAATTTTTAGCCAAAGCTAATCCCATTAATTAGCCTTGTCTGGTAAATTTACATGCAGGATGAGGAACCTGAAGCTCCACTGAAGCAGCACAACAAGAAGTCTCCATGCATGTACCCACTAATTAATACATAAAGATTCATCGTTAGCTCGATCTTCTGATCCGTTAATTCGATGACAACGCTGTGGTGTAGTACTAAGTAAGTTCTAGTCGTTGATCGAAGATATCACAAACCCGTGATTCTTCTATGTACGTTGTTAGAATTCCCATGCCAGTTTCTTAATTTGTTGCTATAAATAATCAATCCTATGTATGTAATCTACGTACTCTAATTTCTGAGTGTAAGATTCAGCTTCTAGCTGCTAATGGAATCTTATATATAGCTTTATGTGTCGATCAGTTACTTCTTCTAAACTTGTTGTATAACTTTCATTGCTTCATCATATTCATATGCATGTATACAACATAAGGTTCAGACTCGAACCAAAACTCAAAACGAGAAGCCACAGAAATTGGATCAATTTATAACAAGAAATTAATAATCACTCTAACGTAGATTTGGATCCCTAAACGCCTTGAGGCCTAAACTTGAAGAGAGAGAGAGAGAGAGAGAGAGAGAGAGAGAGAGACTCGTAAGGTTAAGAAAAGGCGGGAAAGTGGGTTCCACTCAGAAAGAAGGAGTTAATAAGAAAGTTTCGGGCGATGAGGTGTTTACCACGTGGCCAAACACCCAACAAAAAAAGGGACGTCAGTACCTGACCGGTACGGTTGAACCCAAAACACCAACACTTGTGCGACTCGCAATTTTTGGGAACCTATTCAATGTGATCACCAAATAGATTTTAGGATTGAAATTCATAAATTATGAAAAACAATAATTATATATATATATTATATTATAAATTATTCATGATATATATAAATTTATATTGCAGTTAAATAATTGACTGGTTACAAGACTAATGACTGGACGTGGATGATATGAATGAATTAGAATAGTATTGAGACTTGAGGTTAAGAGATCAACACTGATCTAACAAAACATCCACTTCTTGAATGCGCCACACGAGTGAGAAAAGAGAAAACCCCTAGAGAACGATTGATCTTCTCCCAGTCGGACAGCAAAAGCGCCTTTGCCGCTACGTCTTGGTCCAAGACTCTTTTTTTTTTTGTACCCTATTTAATATATATTTTGAAATTACCTTAATAATATTTACAAAAATTAGTTAATGTGGTTATATTCAATTAATTATCTCTCCAAATTTCTCAAAATTAATTGTTGTTTAACAAAGAAAATAAAGCTTACTAAATCAACTACAAAATAAGAAAGGGGGGGCTCTAAGTTGTATGTGCATAAAAAATAAAAAATAAAAGATGAACATATTTAGAAAATAAAAAAGTATCAGGGCTCAATTAGGCGGGCTTACAGGGCTAGGCCGAGCTTCATTTGCATGGCCCATACAGTAGCTTATTTGAGAAAAGGCCGGGCCGATCCGTTCTAATACAAAGGTTTGTCGGGCGGGCTTGAAATGAGCTTAGGGCCCAAGGGTCAAATGATAACCCCTAGTCTAGATGCGTTGTTGCCGAATTATTTTATCTGGACGTCCTTCTAGCCATGGCTTAGATCAAAGGCTGCTCTAGTGGGTGTCTCTGTTAGAAGCTTGGTGGAAGTCGGCAGCGGATCTAGCATAAGGTGGCAATGGTAGTGGTAGTGGTAGTGGCAGTGGCAGGCGGAGTGAATCGGAGAAAGTTTACATATCGATGGGTTGGGGCTTGAAGGAAATTAAGTTTGGGCCAGGATCAGTGGGGGGATTACAGTAAAGCTTTTGGGCTTGAGTCTTTCAAATCTGGACATGATCCTGGGCTTGGTTTTTAGGCTTGTGCCTCGAGTTGGTCTGGGTCTAATGAGTGTGTCTTCTGTTTTTGCTTTTTTTATTTTATTGTTTCAGTAATAAGCCTGATCCTTTGTAGTTCATTACAAGACACTGCTGATGAGTGATGACGGTTTCTATTTGAATTTATCACGTATATTCATGATTCAGGAGGTGGAGTTGACTCGAAAAATTAAAAGTTTTTCTTAAACTACGATAAGTGTGCTTCAGCCAAAATGTAATGCTCTTATTTTCTTGCAAAAAAAAATTCCCATTAGTAAAGTATGATTTTTAAGAAATTCTACACATGCCTTCTTATTCCGGCAGCCCATGTCTTCGAAATCCACAAAGATTAATGATGGATCGACTAGAAGGCTTGAACGCTTGTGCTTAATTAGCATAAAAGATTGTTAATTCAACATTGGCAATAAGACTGCAGGGGAAAAAGCTTGCCTTAAATGGAGAAAACCACAACTTCGATATGTTTACAACCCAAATTCATCAACCTAGAACAATAGCAAGATGAAGCAGAAGCTCAAGTAGCATCATACCCAATTAGACCTTTTGAATATAAAGCTTTTCTTTTTTGAGATGAAATTGCTTCCCAGAAACAAATATTTGGGATCTTTGAAACTCATATCAAACTAAACCCTGATTCCAACTTAATAGAAATACAAACGAAGTATTAGGGAACAAGTGAATTCTCAAAATAGCAATTTATGCTTCCCAAAAGCATCACAGAAGCTAGTAAATTCGACGACTAAGTAAATAACTACAGCAGCAGTGAATATTTCTACACAATCATCACAGAAGCTAGGACCCAAGTGGCACACACTCCTCTTCTTCTCCCCTCAGTCTTAGCTAAGATAGGGTTCATGACACTAACAGACCTCTTAGAGTTGGCCTATAAGCTGCCGTGTGAACTCCTCAATTTCCCTACCCGCGTCTTGCAACGCCTTATTCAGTGTTTTATAGGTCGAATGATTGCGCGCCATTCTCTTTTTCCCAATTTCCAGCCAATATTGAATAACATCATCAAGGAAGTTATCAGAGATGAGTGTCCTGATGAGAACACCATTGGTGTAGGGGTTGGGGTGATCCCAGAGGATGTCATGCCCTGGTATACACTAAAACCTCCTCTATTATTCGGCCTCCATCAGGCCGATCTGAATGACCACATCAGGTATCAAACCCTTCTTCAGCTTCTTGATCTCCATAGCCACTTTGAAGGGGCCATCATCCATCAAACCAGCAAACATCTGGGTGAAATGCTGGGCAGCATTGACACCCTCGGGGGATTGCATCTTGGAGGACAAGTTGCTGCAAGACATCGTCGTCTGAGTCCTCTGAATCAATCGATTAGGGAGAGACAAGTTAAGACAACAACTAACTGAAGCATCTTAGCACTTCCATTACAAGTTTTTAACTCTTAACATCAATATCAAACGAAAAAATAGAAATAACTAGCAAAATCATGGAACCAACAATCAATCAACCAGTCAATTTATCCAACAAGTTAAGATGACAACTGAACTAAGCAATTTGATTACAAGTTTTAACTTTCAACACCAATATCAAACATATAAACAGAGCTTAGCTAGAAAAATAATGGATTGAGAAATTGAGCAATCAATCAATCAATCAAGGAACCAACCAAGTCATGACAACAAGTCAACAACTGACTGAAGAACTCAAGCAATTCCATTACAAGTTTCTACCTTTGAACATCAACATCAAACATATATAGAGCCAATTACCAAATAGAAAGTTGATCGAGGACCCTTTCAACCATAGCAGCTTCAGTATTTGTGGCTGTAAGAACCTCCCTCACAGTCTCCTTCTCCGGCTTAAAGCCTCTTGCTTTCATTAGTTTTACATACTCCTTCACCTTATCATCACCTTCTTCTTCTTCCTCCCTCTTCCGAGCAAAGGCCTCTAACACGGCAACATAGGTTTTGGCATTGGGATGAATTCCCTTCGTCATCATCTCAAGCATGTCATGCATGGCAAGCTTGACAAACCCAGGTTCTGCAGCCAGAGCCTTGATGATAACATTGTATGTGTAAGCATTGGGCCTGTTGGGGGCGGTTCGTTTGCTGTGTAAGATCACGGTAAAGACCCGGATAACCATCTCAATGTCCCCGGCGTCGTTTTATTCCTCCATGATGCCGGTGAGGGTTACGAGTATAGGAAGACGACCCTGATCGATTTGGGTCTTCAGCACTTAGGCCTTATGCGAGTAGCCCTCTGTTTGTAGAGCGTGTAACATACGTCGAGCGGCCTCAGTGGTGCCTCGGAAGCTATACACCTTACTGTACATTGCTTCAAGCTCTGCCATTCCTTCCTCTAGTGATCTGATGTGCAACAATCTGAGGGTGCTAATACTGATGGGTGGTGGTACCTCTTTTTGGGATGATGAAATTAGTGAGGAGGATGAGAAGCTGGGGTCAGCAAGAGAACGAAAGGGCCGAGATAACAAAATCCTTGCCATGGTTAGATTGTATGACGATGAATAAAAGAGAATATGTATTTGAATATTCAGTCTCAAAAGAGCGTGAAAGAGGGAGAGGGATGAAATAGTGGTAGGACAAATTTGAAATTGTAGTTTTGAGTCAAATCCAGTAAGAGAGAGATGCATGGTTTTTGTTAGCAGAGAGAGGATGTTTGATGAAAAAGGAGCAGGATTGCTTTACTATGTTTATGAAGGAAAAAAGTGGTGCCTTCTATCAGTTTATGCATGAGAACTCCCTTGTGCATTTTGTCTTATCTGATTTTATCTTCATTTATATGTGTATAACTTTATACAACTTGACTTGCCATGAAAAGTACGTCCTTGCCCTTAATCATTTAGCTCTGTCGGAGACTTGCTTCTTTGGTGAATTACTTGGCTGAGACGGTTCTGTACGTCCTCCCCGTCGGTTGTAGAAGACATAGAGCTGTGTGCACCTGCTAAAGTTGCTCTTGATTGTGAGTTTGTGACCCCTCAAATCAATGGTCAGTTCTGTAACCACTCGGTCTAACCTGATATTGCTATAGCAAGTTAGCAACTACTCGGTCTAAGCCTACTCCCTCTAGTTCAAACTCTGGGCCTTCTTTGGGTAACCAGGCCATCAAACTTGGATCTTATTTTAGTGTGTGAAAAAATATTTCAAAGCTCACCTGCTAAGCCCTCGCTTGGATCTTATAAACTAGGACTGGGCACAGGCCGGGACCGCATGTCAATTTGCTAGGCCCGGGACCAGGCCCCTTTTTTTCGGGTCGGGCTCAAAAAATGTTTTTCAATTATAGGGACCATGAAGGACAGGACCATACGAGCCCGGACAAGTCATGTCGGGTTTTCGGGCCCAAAAGTACTATTTTTCTTGCCTTCATTTTCTCCATAGTTTCATCATGTTTCTGATTTTCTGGTTTGGAAGAACAATATAAAATCATACAAATCACAAACTAAGCTACAAAATGAAGAGAATAACATCAAAACTTCATAGCTTCTTCAAAGTTAAAAAGTACAAACAAATGAAGTTTCACAGTTTAAAATTTTAAATACAAGTTATACAACCAACTGAAGAATTGAAATTTCAGATTTATCAAAGTTCTAGACAAGTAACTACGTTTAACAAAAAAATAAATAAACTAGTCATGGAATTTTGAGATAGTGAACCATTTACTGGTTCCAAACCATGACTGAAAACTCAATAACCATTTATTGGTTCCACTGCACCTGCAACTGGTTCCAAGCCAACTCGTTCCAAACCATTTACTGCTTCATATCAATGAGCACACGGAAACCATGGCAACTCTATTTAAAACTTGCAAAATACAATTACCATTTATAGAATAACAGAACCAATATTTGCCAACTCAAATTTTCCATGTAGCAGAATACAAAGAAATTAACTATAAGAAAACTTCACTAACTGAATGGAAACCTTGCTTAACGAGTTATGACCTCCACCCTAATCTTAGGGCTAAGGAATCGAGTTAATAATCCAAGAACGCCAGGAATCAAAGAACTCGAAGGTTGTAGATGCTATGGGTTTCTGGGTTTCGATTGCTGGGTTCGAGCTGCTACGATTGCTGGGTTCGAGCTGATCGAAGAAGGGTAGAAGGGATTGAGGGCTAGGGATTTTCTGGAAGTTTTGAATTTGAAATCGAGAAAGCTCCTGGGCTGGGTTCGAGGCTTCGAGCTGCCAAAGGAAACTAGATAAGTGAAGACTAAGATGTTGTTGTTGCCAAGGGAATCGAAGAAGTGAAGAACTGATTCAACTGAAGAAGGCTGTCGTTGCGTTTGGCGGTTTGGGAAATGCTCGTGGTCAATTTTCAGAAGGAGGCTATGAGTTTCAAGTCTTTTAGTCAAGGCAGTATACCTGCAAATGTAGGGTTATATGACTTCGGGCTTTCAGCCATATGAATAACAAGGCCCGGGACCAGCCCGTTTAAACACAAACAGTCCGGGTTTTTTTTCTTCAAAGCCCGGCCCAGACCTGACAGTCCGGATCGATTCGGTCCGAGTTTTCGGACTTTCGGGCTAAAATGCCTAGCCCTACTTATAACCATTCTTTTGTCGAGGCTCACGATGTCCACGCCGATGTAACACGTAAAATTTGGTTCAAGCTTTTTTAACTCTATGGAAACCGATCCTGAAACGTATTGTGTTTGCTTGACCAGATTTAAGACCATTTGAAGAAGACAACGCCATCTTGATCCCGGCAACATTAAGTCTTCGAAATCCACGAGTGTTTATGATGTCAGCAGTCACACGGTACTACAATTACACCGAGGACTCAAATGGTTGGAGATCAATGATGAAGCGACTCGAATGCTTGGGCTTAATAGCATAAAAAGACTGTTAAATCAATATTGGCAACAAAGACTGCAGGGGCAAGCTTGAATGGCGGTCTTCTCAACCTTTAGGCCATTACTTCCAGCTCTAGTAGTTGACCTAACCCAAACTATACGACGTGCCTTGATAAACTGCCACTAACTGGGAGACATTTTAACGTAGAAGAATTATGGTACAAGTATTTGGATACAGTGGTTTAAGTTGAATGATCCATGTTGGTAAAATAAAAAGTAGTTGGACTCGTTTCATTTTCCTCGGATATTTACAATGTATACGAGTATTTCAGTCCCCTAATGAATTTAGAGAAGAGGAAGCATGATATAAACAGAGATCAGAAATCACTACCAAGGAAAAAAAAAACATTTACAATGATTCAGAAGGTTTCTTCTGGCTTCAAGAAATTATAATATTCAAGCTGAGTCATTTCTCCTCCATTGACAGGGTCAAATTCACATCGATAGAAGCTGCAACAAATCAAAACATAAAGCATAATTCATTTAAATCACTTAAACTAATGAAACAAACTGGGTTGTTCTGCATGTTTAATGTTGATGGATATTCTAGATTTGCAAAACATTATGCAATTACTTGTATTAAAAGGGGAACGATTGCCAGGCATCACAAGGAAATTACTAGGGAAAAGTATGAAATGTTTCGACCTCTAATCGTGACTCCCTAATCCTCTCCTCAAGAAAAGAGAACAGAAGAGCAATATCAAGATCAGTTACCTTCCATCCATGCCTAGAACCACGACAGTGTTCTTCTGGTGGCCGAAGGCAACAATGTACTCCAAACCTTCGTGCAAGTGAAATTTAGCCACTGACCATTCTGAGCTGAAATACCTTGGCAGAACACCTGAAAAAGATAAACCCAGTGTCAGGTTGAACACCTATCATCCATTAACAATTGAACTTTATCGACAGTCCCTAACTGATAATCTTGGTGACAAACTTTAAAATTACCCTGTGATGAGAAATGAATTATAAGCCAAGTGGAAGATGTCAAACTATATTACCTTTCATGAAAGAGAGAGATGAAACGCCTGATGGATGAGGAGGACTGGATTCTGATGGACTGATATTCCCCAAGGATCCTGAATCAACCTTCAGATTGAAAACATGGATAGTTCCCTTGTCACTCGAGACAGCTAGCCATTGGGCACTAGCAGAGAAAGCAAGACTATGTATCTCTGCTCTATCTGCTCCTCTCCTTACCTACAAAACATACCAAGTAATTTCTTTTAAGCTATCATACTAGATAGCGGTCACCAAAGTTCACATTTTTTTAGTAAATTTAAATCTCTTGCAGCAAGTAATAAACATACAGTAGCAAACATGCTATATTACAGATAAAATTTACTGCATGGTTCAGAAAAGGTTTGCCAGACACCTTATGAAGACATTCTCAGTAAGTTATGAAGTAATCCTCATATTGGATCATAACCCCCGAAATTGATTACATACATTACCTTCAACTTAATCTATATTCACAAATTTCTCTAGCAAAAACTTAGAATCACATGCAATTATACCTTTTGAATTCAAACAAATACAATTGAATTCTTGGAAAGCAAGAAATGAAATCAAATTTTAGAGCACCTCTTGCAGCAATGAACCATCCAGAGTATTGAAAACTCTGATCAAAGTCCCTTTACTGCTGGCCGTAGCCAGCAACCTGCCGTCCTGCGTGAGAGCGAAGCAGGCCAGCCTGGAATCGTGGGCCATAATAAACTTGGTCCGCTTCGACCCGTAATGCTCGACCCGAATTTGACCTTTCTGGAGCCCCGGGCAGACGAGCACCGCCTGAGGGCCGACGTGCGAGACCTCGCAGAGTCCCTTGGGGTTGGCGATGGTCTCAATCTGGTGGAGAAGCTTCAAATCGGCGAAATTGTAGACGAAGATCTTCTGGACCAGAACGACGACGATGCGGTCGCGGCGGAGCTTGACGGCTTTGACCTCGGAGCGGAAGGAGAGCTCGCCGATGCAGCGGGACTGGTGGTCGTCCCAGATCATGACCTTGTTGGGCGAGTAGAGGGGGTCGGGGCCGCCGCCGACGATGGTGAGGATGTTGCAGCGGAAGAGCATCTGGACCAGCCCGACGGCGCCGCGTGGGCCGAAGTCGCGGCGGAAGATCTCGCGGAAGGGGTCGCAGTTGTAGATGCGGAAGCCGAGGTCGGTGCCGGCGGCGAAGCAGCCGTGGTCCTGGTTGAAGGAGAGGTTGAGGAGCTGGGCCGGGGGAAGAGTCGGAGTCGGAGTCGGGTTTTGGGCCGGGGAGGGGCAGTAGGAGTCGTCGGGGGCGCAGTCGGAGGCCATTAAATCGGGGACGGGGAATTGAAAGGGAGGTGAGGAAAAGGAAAAGGCGGTGGTGGTCATGGGTTCATCGGAAAAGTGGGGAAATGACGAAGTTCAAAGGGAGTACAGCGAAGTATAGATGTGATTTGGATTGTGAGTTGTGCCAAAGCTTGAAGGCGAGTTTCTATCTATCTATAGCTCTCATGCCTCTTGCGTCGTTGAAAAGACCGTTTTACCGCCACTTCGGACCCCCATACGCTATTGAAATTATTTAATTAATGTTTTTACGTCATCAAAAAAATAAAAATTAATGTTTTTTCGATTGATAATTGTTTAACTAATGTTATTGCTTTTATGCATGAAAGGTTCTTTCCTTTCAATGTATTATGCAACTTTTCTCATCCATTTTTACATGAAACATGTGAAGGACATTAGTGCAAAGCTTCAAAATTGATTAGTATATGTCTTTTGAGAAAACAGATCTATATGTGAGTCTGATAATACTTTTCTTAAACAATTTATATTGTCCACACTTAATCAGCATTCCTAATTATCAATGAGAATTTGATTTACCTGTATAACTGACATTTTTTTTTTTTGAAATATATAACTGACATCTTAGATTAAGCCGAAGTTGAAATATGTTTTTGTGAATAATCAATTTACATATTCATCTCTCCGGTCAATAATATGTGAAAAAGAAATATTCCGAATTTAATAAAAGAGGGCATAACTAAAACCCGCTCGGTAACCTTGAGAATTTTTCTTTTGGAAATTGGAATCCGGCTTATAATCGAACTAATGGAATCCTTTTCAAAAATTGAATTCAGGGCCTATAATCGAACTGAAAAGGGTTCAGAATGGCATCCTTGTCAAACTTATAATGGCTCAAAAAATCACAAAATTTTGGTTTGCTGAACCAAACCAGATGATTTTATGGAAGAATATGCTACACACTTCAGTGCTTAGCTGTCCAAACAAAGAGTCTTCACTTACCCTTGCCATACTTGTTTCCTAGTATTAATCTTCTCAAATGTACAGAACTACGGGATGAGAACTGCATAATTTACAAACTTTCACCTATGGAATTTAAAAAAGAATGTACGAAAGAAAGCATAGTATAACAAAAAAACCATAATTTGATGGTGCATTCTGTAACTTCTACTGCTGTAAGTTGATGTTTGATCAACTTGGTATGATTATCCACCACATTGGTTGATTACTCGAGTCTAATCTGATATGTTAGAAATGTAATCCTTCAGGGAAGTCCGTGGTTCTCCTTTCAGGCTAGGTTATAATGAGGCCACATTTTGCACTCCATGTATCTTCCTTCTCCCTTCTATCACAAAACCAGAGATCCCTACCAAAAACGTTGTGTATATGCCAAAACCCCGAAATTCTATTCCGCCTTTAGGAAATTGGAATATTCAAGCTGAATCATTTCTCCTCCATTCACAGGGTCAAATTGACATCGATAGAAGCTGCATTGACAGATCCAATAGTTTCGTTAGACATCTAGCTCGATATTCAAAATGCACATACACCAACAAATCAAATTATATACAACGAAACAAAATGGATGATGATGATCACACATGATACAGAGTTTTAGATGATAGCTCAGAGTCAAACTAATGTTGTTGAATATTTTCAATTTGCAAAACAATTACCAATTACAGCAGATAAATGGATCAAACTAAAATGAGGAACAAACATTTTAGTTGTAGCCAGGGCAAAAATCAGGGCAAAAATCAATAGACTCAGATAGAGGCAGATTGCCATACACACTGTATTATTGAGTAATGGGAAGGAATTGCAGGATATTAAATATGTTGTATGGTAAGCAGTAAAATAGTCAACCTTCAACCCCATATACCCGACAAATAATAAGAGAAATGACAAATTTGGTTACCTCCCATCCATGCCAACAATGATAACTGTGTTCTTCTGGTGGCCAAAAGCAACAATGTACTGTACACCTTCCTGCAAGCGAAATTTGGCCACTGACCATTCTGAACTAAAATACCTTGGAAGGACAGCTGTAAAATATAAGCTGACAGTGAGGTTGAAAGACCAGACTTGAGATCCAAAACTATTTAAAAAAGGCTTCAAACGTTAGAAGAATTCAATAATTTCTTTTAACTCAAATCCTGGCATCTGTTGATTCACTTGATTGTAATACTAAACAAGAAGTCAACCTTATAATGTTCATTAAGTCTCTAGATCTAGAAAACATATGGGCCCCAAGTTATTATGACAAACTCTAGTGTTTTACTATCACTATAATTGAGAAATCAGAACTTCAAGTGCAAGATACCAAAATATACTACCTTTGATGTAAGACAGAGATGAAATGCCTGATGAATTAGAACCACTAATTTCTGATGTACCGCATGATCCATCATTCCCCAAAGATCCTGAGTCAACCTTTACGCTGAAAACATGGACAGTACCCTTGTCACTTGAGACAGCTAGCCATTGGGCAGTGGAAGAGAAAGCAAGACTGTAAATCTCCGCCTTGTCTGCTCCTCTCCTCACCTACATAAAAACCACACAACTTTCTTAAATCAAAATTATTTCGATGGGGTTGGTAAAGTTTAGTAAAGTTCATATACATATGTAGACTTAACCTCTCACGGTAGATATAAAGATGGCTTCTAAGTAAACATGACAACATTCAAAAACTTATGCACAGAGCCACAGCTTGTCAGATAAATTCAAGCGGGCTACCATAATTTCTTTGATCATCAAGTGATCTTCCATGACCTGGAAACTCAAAGCCCCATGAATTGAGATTTCAACTCATCTTATTCATATATACATGCAATTTACAAAAACCAGGGTGTTCGTCATTCATGACTATTAAGAGATCCAGGATCACAACTAGATCCGGTAATCACAAGGAAGATAAACCACAAGCGCAATTTAGGGTTAACATGCATATCTCGACTTTAAATAAGGGGTACAAGCTTTTCAACTGCATATCTAGAGCTTGTTATGATGTTCATGCAAAACTCATCTACCTAAAAGGCTACACCAATGGTAAGAGGAAGCAAAGCTCATGGTACCATCAATTCACATCCCAACTACCATTCAAAACCTTTAACCACAACCAACATGAATCTCAGTCTCTTTTCCAAGAGTAAATTGCTTCCCCAATACGAAATTTGAACAAACATAAGCAAACTAACACATGAAAGAAAACAAGCACATTCATACTGACATAGCATCAATCCCACATTAACTTCTTCATATTCAACTAAAAGTCTAAAACCCAGATTCAAGCTTCAACCACCAACACATATAATACCGAAAACCGCGAAGACTTGAAATTTAAAGTACCTCTTGGAGCAATGTACCATCCAAAGTATTGAAAACTCTGACCAGAGTCCCTTTACTACTCGCCGTCGCTAGAAACTGACCATCATGAGTGAGAGCAAAGCACGCCAGAGCGGAGCGATGTGCCGTTATAAACTTGGTCCGCTTCGACCCGTAATGCTCAACCCGAATTTGCCCCTGGTGGAGGCCGGGGCACGCCAGCACGGCCGGCCCGGAATTATGCGAGACCTCACACAGTCCCTTAGGGTTTTCCACGGTCACAATAGAATCCAACAGCTTCAAAGCGTTGAAATCGTAGACGAAGATCTTGTGGAGAACAACGACGACGATGCGGTCGCGGCGGAGCCTGACCGACTTGACCTCGGACCGGAACAAGAGCTCGCTGACGCAGCGGGACTGGCGATCGTCGTAGATCATGACCTTGTTGGGCGGGCAGAACGGGTCGGGTCCGCCGCCGAAGATGGCGAAGTAGTGGCAGTGGAAGAGCATCTGGACGAATCCGACGCCGCCGCGTGGACCGGCGGGGTCGCTGTGGACGCGGCGGAAGGGGTCGCAGGTGTAGACGCGGAAGCCGGAGTCGGTGGCGGCGGAGAAGCAGGTGTGGTCTTGGTTGAAAGCCAGGTGGAGGAGGGTGGTGGGGGATGGAGTCGGGTTTGGGCCTGGGGTTGGGGTTTCTGTAATGGACGGGTCGGGTTCGGAGGCGGAGGCGGGTTTGGGTGGAATGAGGGATTTGGGAGCGAGTTTTAGAGGATTGAAACTCGGAGGAGGAGGAGGAGAGAGGGTGGTCATGGTTTTGGGAGCAAAGCCGTTACTGGTTTTTGGTGTACTCCAGAGGAAGAAGAAGACGATAGGCGCCTCGGATTATTTATAGTGCCACATGGAATTGAAAACGTTTGGACTCTAGTCAACCCAATTTCTGGCCCAATGGGACAAGTTTATTCACTTCTCTACGGATCGGCCCAACTTATGGCCCAACGAAAACTAATGGAACTAGTTTATCTACTTCTCTGCGGCCTCATTTCTGGTTTCTTCTTCTTCTTCTTGACCAAATTGACTTTTTAATTTAGTTATCTATTTATACCAGATTTGCTCCCTTAAGGGACAGTTTTTAAGAGACTGTGAGAGATAAATGCATCTCAACCACATGTATTAAATATAAAATTAGAAATTATAACAACTTAAAACTGTGCATTTATTTTCAGCCGTCAGATTCACTTGTCTCTCACAGTCCCTTAAAAACTGTCCCTTAAGTGAGCATGCCTTCTATTTAAAAAAAAATATACTATTATTAAAAAAAGAGTGTTTGTTAGTCAAAATCTAAAATTTTGACAGAAATGATTATAAAAATTAATAAACTTTGAGAATTAATTAAATCAAAAGGACAATTATGACATTTATAAAATATATTTTTATTTAAAACAAGAACAAAAAAATTCACAACCCACTTTTCTCTCCCATTATCTATTCTCTACAATAACCGTTTTTCTTTTTTATTTTCAGAAAAAGAAAAAGAAATACTTGCACATGCAAAACATGTGTGGAGAAATGCTAGTTTATTCTAATTACTCCTCTTACACATGCATCACATAAATATATATGTGGGAGATCCGTAGAATGTTTTTAGGGTTTGAAAAGAAAAAAATGGATAATTCATTAATTTGATGCATTGTGAGTTTGTGACCGGCAAATTTCTCCTTTTGTTACATGTTCAAAGTTTCTGTCAATCAATATCGTAGGACATATAAGCTATTAATTAAATTAGGTTAACACTTAAAACATAAGAACATCGACCAAAATTTACTGATAACTACTTGACTTAGGTTAGTTTAAAATGACCAAGGGCAGAGTTACCATCTAAACCCTTTGATTTGTAATAGGCAAGATATTCTCCCAGATGAGTTTCCCTATATATAGGTAAGTCGTCAGACGACAGAAACTCCTTAATTGGCCCATAAGGTTTAAATCTATGTGTAGCACTTGGATAGAGAAAGCATGCAGCTGATATCCTGGGGCCAATCCTTCCTGCCAGAACCCTATGCTCCACGCTTTTGAACTTGTCATTGGTGATAAGCTGCACATAACAAATGCATGCGTATACAGTGAGGTCTCGAGTAGTTTGACATGTTATGGTATCGTACTGTCGGTTTAGACTATATATGAAGTTTTGTTTGATGTGTTGTTAAAATTATTGATATGTAGAGACTTAAATTACCTGCATAAGATCACCAATATTAGCCACCAGGGCTCCGTGCCTTGGGGGAAGGTCGACCCAGTGACCTTGGTGGAGGACTTGGAGGCCGCCGATGTTGTCTTGTAAGAGTATAGTTAAGGAGGAAGGATCTGAATGATTGGTTGTACCAATGGTGAGGTCTGGTTCTGGACATACCGGGTAATAATGGCACACCAGAGTTTCGCTCTTCATGCACTCTATGCCAGCTAGGTAGTCACTGCTGATCCCCAAGGCCTCTGACAACAAACTTGATAGCACGTCCCTTAGGTTGATCACGTGTTGTGTGTATTCTTGCACTGCCTGTCTGTGACTCAAATCAAATCCAAGTTAATAGTTCGTCATGTTAATTATGTTGCTAGACTGTTGGTATGAATCAAACCGTTAGTAACAAAGTGTACCTGCAAACCGAGGGAAGTGCCTCAGGGTCCAAAGGACCATCCTGGAAATCGAAAGCAATTGAATCCCTCCAGTTTGCTGTTTTTGCCACCAACAGATCTCCATTGCAGTAGTATCTTACCCTTTGCTTAGAGTCGCGTGAGTACCACTTCATCTTCATCTCCTTTGGCTGCTCATGAAATTCTCCTATTGCTTGTAACAAATTGTCCATAACCCTGTTTGGAACTCCATGATTAACCATTTGAAAGAACCCCCATGTTTCCGATGCTTTGTGGATTTCCTCCACAATCTGCACCCGCCGGAGATCCTCATCGAGCCCGTCAAGATCTATAAGTGGAACTTGGAAGTCTGTAATGGTTGGGGTGCTTGAACTTGAAAGCTTCTCTGGTGGATGAACGAGGAACTTTGGCACTTTGGTCCCCCCTGAGTCCATTAGCCCTTTCACTCCGGCTTTTGTTTCATCAAACTCCTTTACTTCTTTGGCTCTGTCATAACTTCCTGACACATCTTCCATCTTCTAGCACTCTCTGATGCACTAAGTGAAAAGGGTTAGTGTCTTTTTTAAGAGAGATGGAAGGCATTGAAAAGCAAAAGATGCTATGGCCCCCATTTTAAAAATTGTGCACAAAGAAATTTTTAAGTTAAACAAAAGGCCAAGATAGTGAGATACTCTTTTCTTTCCCTGGCTATCAAAATCTTGGGCTGTTAACAGCGCAATAATGTAATAAGTTGAAGAGAAAGTGTCGTTTCCTTGGGTTGTTTTTTGCTCCATAATATATCTTACAGGAGGAATGTCTTGGCTTCCCAAAACAAAAAAATGGTTCGATCAGGATGAGGTAATTAGGTGTCACCTCCCAAACCAGTTTGAATGTTTATCCTTTCGAGAATCGATTATAATTTTAGTATGAAACTTAGGATCAGGTGCAAGTTGTTGAAATGTAAATATATTGGATTCTGGGAAGTGTACAAAAGCAGCCTTAATGAGAATTTTGTGTCCTTGATGCAAGATCTGTCACTAAAGGGTGACAAAGATCAGCACATAATCTTTCATTTTTTTTTTTTTTTGAGAAATCACATAATCTTTCATTAAGAGAATGTAAATATCTTCCAATCAATGGAACACATCTTTGAACCACGTTTATGCTGATTGATTGGTCTTTTGACAGAAATTGGGAGAGTATCTCATGCGAACTCATTGGAAATGAGCAATTATTAACCGTTAATGTGATATGTCTTGTCGATAGATTATCAATTATGTAAGTTCTGTCTTAGATTTTTTCAAGAGAAATGTTTTTCAACTTAGAAATACATGCATACATTGTTGTCAGATTATCAATTTGAACTATCGATCATGGATGTTGTCAAAGTAAGAGGTTATATATGATTTGATGATGTGAACACATACTGAAAAAACCAAAACTTGTAAAGATAGAGTTATATGCTTCTCTTTTCTATTGACATGAATAGACTAGTAGGGGATCCTATACTTGTGTATGAGAGTACATAGTAGCTGGTACATCGGAGTTGTTATATCCACCCAGTTCATAACTAAATCATTTCATTGAACCTCTTAGAGCATCCATCTCTACTCAGTTTATATAAATTTCTCATTTTCATGGTAAATTGAACTGAGAAGTTAAATTTGGGAAGAGCTTCAGTGCTAAGGTCAATTTTTTCTCATACCTTTTTGCAAGTTCCCCACATTATCTACAAATACCCTGTGTACTTTTTTTAGAACTGATCAACTTGTTTTGCAGATCCCTATCCATCAAACCTAATCGAAGAAACGCTTAGCAAAGTGTACTTTGGGTCATATAGATTTTTTACTTGTTTGGTTTCCATCTATACAGTGCCCAGTTGCTAACTTGCTAACTGGAACTTCAAAAATGAGGCCCACTTTTCTGTCAGGATCTTCATGACTAATTATTGCAAAGAGCCAAAGCTACATTATATAAGTTAGCTAACTATGGTGGCCGCCTTGGTTGAACGAAAGCTTGGTTGGCGCAGACAATGTTGAGCATGAAGAAAACTCGTGTAAGCTTGCCTCAAAAAGAATAGTGCATGTAAGAAAGTTGTCCAAAGAGGGCATTTGAGCTTCTGAAAATCATTCTGAAGAAAATATGCCCCTAAATAAGTTTAAGGTACATGAAGTCATAAACCAAAAAATGATTCTGATTACTGATGCTAGCTCACTCTTTACAAAATAGTTACCGTTTACTGACTTTTCATCTCAAAGAAGATCAGCAATGCTCCCAATAATTGAGCCATATTCTGCAGAGGAAACGCAAGGGAAAAAAGTCAAGTGTATGCATCTAAAAATTACTTAAAAAGCTTACACAAGTAAATTTGTTGTGATCAGAAAGATTGAGTTGAACTTGTAAAAGACAACCGAATGAAACAAACAAACATGGCACCCCCTTATTTTACCAACAGTAGGGAAATCACAAATTCAAGTATAGCTAGCATTAAGCCTTCTCTTCTTCTTTGTGAAACGCACAGCCCTCATTACATGGTACATATCTTGTAGATTTTCTAGAAATCGGAAGAATGCATATCTCCATGTCTTGTTGAAAATCAATGAACTACGGACTCCCCAGAATCCTGCAATGAACCCAAGCGCAGCAGAAACATAAAACCATTGAGTTTGATGCTCGTTGTCCACGTCTTTTTTTTTTTTTTTTTTTTTATAAGGGAAAGACGTCAAACTATATTAATTGAAACTGAGAAGTACAAGGAGCGATGCAAAAACATCGGAAGAAAAACAATAAAGCATAACAAGATGCACAAACGCATCTATAAAATAGAAAAAACAATAAAGGATAGCAAGATGCACATACACATCTAAAATGAAAGGTAACCATATGACTTGATGTCGGACGACATCGCTGCACTACATATGTCACGAAAGCAGTGTAAATAGAATAGTAACTGTAACTGTAACAGTAACCGTAACAGGTGATATGACCACTTAGGAGAGGTGATTCGCTCACCGGAAGCTCGAAAGTAACCGAGGGTGTCAAAAACTCCAAAATTAGCAAACGAACTCCTAAGAACCAGAACAAATACCATATCAACATGAGCAGCTGTCTCGGATCCAAGATCAGGATTTGAATACTACCCGGGTCCCAAATACGGATCCAAATCCGGCCCGAATCCAAAGTGATCAAATCAGACGGGTCAAACTTGACAAAATCCCAAGCCCACCTTAATCTGATCTGGGCACCCGGGCTTCAACCCGATGTCCGCTGCCATCTCCTCTTGAAGCAAAACGCCACACTGCCTTTGCCTGAGGGAGGAGAGCAAACAGGCGGGAGAAACCCAGCAATGGTGACCTCCACTAGCGCCAGCCGTTCCTTGCTGCAGTACCATCGACTTCTTCTCTTCTGCGTCTCACCGTCACCGTCGCACCTTGATCTTTCCATAGGACCCAAATGGACAGCCGAGCATCCAGACGCAGAACAGCCAGAAGCTCTCCATGTCGAGATTGTTGCTGACCCGACACGGAAATTCGGCCAGTCGCCAACTGCGCCCACCAAGGTCTTCCCAGATCTGCCAGCGCTGCCGCCATCATCATAACATGACGTTTGAGTCGCGCTTGCCTAGGCCTAAACGAGCCACCGCAACACAGCGCCTCCAATGGGGTTGCACGGTGCACAGCAAGAGAATGATCCGATAAAACACAAGCCTCCACGTCAAACAACCATGAAGGCCCAAAAAACTTCTGCCGTAGAGAAACCACTGCGACAGTCGAAACGAATTTGGGCAACCCCAAAGGGGATACCGAAGGTGTACTCCACGCAGGATGGAGAAAGGTACAGAGATACCAAGCCTAAAGGCGGCGCTCTCCCAACCCTAGCAGAGCTCTGCTAGGTCGAAACATTTTGCTGCAAAAAACCTCATTGTCCACATCTTGATCAAACCCTCAATTGCTTGGCACTCATTGGGATGTGGAAGACCACAAAGTTTCGGGTTCCTTTCAAATGTGGATACATCAAAGCCTCGGAACTGAGTGCCTTTTGGTATTTGCCGCCCTTCCAGATTGCTGTAGGAGACATTGAGATATGAAAAAAAAAAATCAGACTAGTCAATGATGATGGGATTTCTCTAGACAAATGATTCAGGGAGAGATCCAAATAATTCAAGTTGCAATAATGTCAAAGGGAAAATTTCACAAATGGTCACTCAATTATGACTCATTCGACACTTTGGTCGCTGAAGTTTCAAATATATCACTTTGGTCACTCAACTATTACACTCTCAATCACTTTAGTCACTTTGTTAATTTTTTTCATTAAAAAAAAAATACTCTTTGGGTGACTAAAGTGATTGAGAGTGTAATAGTTGAGTGACCAAAGTGGTATATTTGAAACTTCAGTGACCAAAGTGTCGTAGTTGAGTGACCATTTGTGAATTCTCTCAATGTCAAATTGGATAGTAACTATCAACCTCCTGAGGAGAAAGAGAAGATGAAGGAAGGGAAGTTTAGTGTTGTGGATGCCTAATTGGTGTTTTTACCATCACTACAATAGAACGATAGATGTATTAAACATATCTATGTTTTTATCAAGACTACAAAGAAAAGCCGCTCTCCTTCATCAGAGAATTCTCCTTTGTTTGTTACAGAGTGGTAAAATTTAGGCAATTGAGTGAAAATTAAAAGTCATTGGCGGATGGTAATGGTTATGTAATAGGCCACCTGTATTTGCCGGAGTTCAGCTTATTGGGGTGTAAACATAGATGCTTCTTTCCCAATATCGGAATTGGTTTTGAACTTTAGCACTACTCATCCATGAATTGAAAAGTACAGGTAGTTGATCAGTGAATGTAACTAATGAAGGCACCAGAAACTGTAATTTATGTACAGTAATTTTAACTCCACAGATATTTACAATGTATTTTTGGTCACCTAAAGAATTAAAGAAAATATAAGGATTAAATACTGTTTACTCCCTATACTCATAGGATTTTATCGTTTCAGTTTCTGACATTCGAATTTCACCTAAAAAGTCTCTGAACTCTTAATTTCCTCCAAATTGGTCCCTGCCGTCAAAATTTTCTGTTAAAATTGCCAAAATATCTATTATGCCCTCACTTACTTTTTTTTTTTTAAATTTATTTTTTCTCTCTCTTTTATTTCTTTTTTTCATTTCACCTCTTGAAGGTGTGTGGATTGGAACCATCTTGATGAGGAGATGAATAGAAGGAGGTAAGAGAGCCAGAAGAATAAGAAGTACAAAAATAAAAATAAAAAAAGAGAAGAAGATAATTTTTTTTTTAAATAATTGAGGGTATAATAGACTTTTTAAGGGAAGATAATGGAGTTTTTGACGGATGCTTGATGACAGAGACTAATTGGGAGGAAATTGGGAGTTCAAGGACTTTTAAGGTGAAATTCGAAAGTCAGGGACTGAAACGATGAAATCCTATAAGTATAGGGAGTAAACAGTATTTAACCCAAAATATAACACCTTAATATTACCAGGGATACTATAAAAATCCTCGTCTTTACAGAATTTAGAAAGTTTCTTCTGGCTTCAAGAAGTTATGATATTCAAGCTGCGTCATTTCTCCTCCATTCACAGGGTCAAATTGGCATCGATAGAAGCTGCATTGACAATCCGATAATCACATTAGATGTAGAAAAGGAAGGCATAACCATCCCATAATCTTATTAGGAAATCACAATCAAATCCAATCATAGAGATCAGTTGACTTTAAAGCATATAATTTGATGCAATGACCAACAGATGGATCATGAGAATCCAACCAAAATAAGGAACAGCCATTCTAGTTATACGCGGTACACGAATCAGTACACTCAGGAATGGCGCTGGCAGGTTGCCATACCATTATTGGGTAAGGAGGTAATTGCAGGCAATAAAAAGAACTTTAATAGGGTTAGTGGGAAATGTGTTGACCATCTACCCTAATCCCCTATAACTACAAAGGAAAAAGAGCTAGATCATTTTGGGTACCTTCCATCCATGCCAACAATCATGATGGTGTTCTTCCGCTTGCCAAAGGCAACAATATGCTGCAGACCTTCCTGCAAGTGAAATTTGGCCACCGACCATTCTGAGCTGAAATACCTTGGCAGCACACCTGCAAAAGATGAAACCCAGAACTAGGATAAGAAACCAGATCTGTGATCCAGAACTAATATTATTCGCTTACAAACTGTGAACATGTTTCCTTGCCACCAATGCAGTAGACATTAAATAGACACACTAATTAACTATAAGTTGAAAGGTGTATTAGCTGTAGCCAGAGGAGGCTACAACACATAATAATTTCACAAAGGTTCCATTTGGTCAGTGTCATTCCAATACAGTGATTTGTATTAGATCTACAAGACATTATGACTAGATGCAATAGGCATTGAATGGATTTTGAATAACCATATCCAAGAAGTCATTTGAAATTCATTTGTTTTATTGTTCTTCTTCTTCTAACTCAAATCTTGGCATACAGGGATTGTAACTAAACAATAATTGACCTCATAATGTTAACTATATCACCAAACTCCACCCATATGGCCCCAAAGTCAACTTATGTTATCAAATTCACTTTCTCACTACAATTAGAATATCGAAACAGAAACTTCAAGTGCCTCATATCAAAGCACCTTACCTTTGATGAAAGACAGAGATGAAATGCCTGATGGATTAGGAACACCGCCTTCTGATGTACCGCGTGATCTATCCTTTTCCATGGATCCTGAACCAACCTTTACACTGAAAACATGCACAGTTCCCTTGTCACTAGACACAGCTAGCCATTGGCCAGTACAAGAGAAAGCAAGACTGTAAATCTCTGCTCTGTCTGCTCCTCTCCTGACCTACAAAAACCACCAAAACATCACAATGTGGTTCGAAACATTCATATGTAACGTTTCGCCAAAAAATCAAATCTTTCGCATTATATATGAATACTCCTGTAACTAAATTACCTAACAGCCAACAGAGCTCAAGTAGTATCACAATCAAAATATACCAAACACGTTCATATTCACATAAATATTTTCAGTCACATTCAGCTAAACCCTGATTAAGCTTCAAATATAAACACTAATACCAAACGATTTCAAAGTACCTCTTGGAGTAATGTACCATCCGAAGTACTGAAAACTCTAACTAGAGTCCCTTTGCTGCTCGCCGTAGCCAAATACCGGCCGTCCGGAGTGAGCCCAAAGCAGGCGAGACTGGAATCGTGGGCCATTATGAACTTGGTCCGCTTCAAAGCGTAATTCTCGACCCGAATTTGACCTTTATGGAGCCCCGGACACGCCAGCACCATCGGACCCGGACTCTGCGACACCTCGCACAGCCCCTTAGGGTTCTCCGCGGTCAAAATCTCGTGCAGAGGCTTCGAATTAGGGAAGCTGTGGACGACGATCTTCTGGTTCAAAACGACGACGAGTCGATCGCTCCGGAGCTTGAGCCCCCTGACCTCAGAGCGAAACGACCTGTCGTGGATGGGGAGGGACTTGTGGTCGTCCCAGATCATGACCCTGTTGGCCGGGTAGACCGGGTCGGGTCCGCCTCCGACTATGGCGAAGATTTGGGACGTGTTGAGTATCCGGACCAATCCGAAGCCGCCGCCTGTGAAGAAGTCGCGGCGGATGGTGATGACGAAGGGGTCGCACTTGTAGACGCGGAAGCCGAAGTCGGTGCCGACGGCGAAGCAGGCGTGGTCCTGGTTGAAGGAGAGGTTGAAGATGGTGGGGAGTCGGGTCGGGTCGGGGTCGGAGTCGTCGGGTTCGGGGTCGAGTTTGGGAACCGGAAACTGAAAAGGAGGGGAGGAGACGGTGGCCATGGTTTCGCGGTTTCAGATTCTTCGGTGGGTTTCTTTTTATGTATGCAGAGATGGCAGTAACAAAACCTTTTTACCGAAGTTAAAGAATTCTAGTTCCAGTCAAATTCCCCCACCCACTTTGTTTCCGATTTGTAAATTTCTTTCTTTTTACATTATGTTCTTTTTTAGTTGAAAAAAAAAAAGTAGACTAGTTCAATACAGAGTTAGACCAACTCAGTGAATGAGTAGACTCACATGCATGGAGTTAGTCTACTATTGTACTGAGCTAGTTTACATCTATATTAAACTTAGTCTACTAAATATATCGTTACATTAATGTACCGAAGTATTTTAAAAAATAGGGGCTGTGACCATTTACCCAATTTTAACCTAAAAATTGCCCACTTGCTCCACTAAGAGTTTTTTTACCCCATTTACCCAATCTAACTTCTACTGACATAATTACCCTCATTTTAATCTCTCTCTCTCTCTCTCTCTCTCTCTCTCCCCTTCCCCCCCCCCCAGCCGGACTGCCAGATGTTGAGCCACGACGCCTTCAGCACCATCTTCTCCGAGATCGGTGCCGGCAAGCATGTCCCAGGCGTAATCTTCGCCGAACTCGAGCCCACCGTCAAAGCCCACCATCTTCTTCTCCGAGATCGGTGCCGGCAAGCATATCCCAGGCGTAATCTTCGCCGACCTCGAGCCCACACTCAAAGCCCACCATCTTATTCTCCAAGATCGATGCCGGCAAGCATGTCCTAGGCGTAATCTTCGCCGACCTCAAGCCCACCGTCAAAGCCCATCGTCCCAGTCGCTGCTGCTCGTGCTTGAAGCACCCGGAGGCGCTGGTCCCGATGTGGGAATTCGGGTCGGGTTTGTTTGATGGTCTACTGGGGGGCAGTAGACACATTATTGGCCCCCAGTAGACTTTGATACGAGGGACATGGATCACTATAGTGTGGTGTTTTGATAAGTTACATGTTGTTTTTTGTGTATTAAAGTCAAATTATCTGTGAATCCTACAAAAAGGTGCATTTTTGGTGGTCTATTGGGAGGCAGTAGAAACATTAGACTTTGTATTGGGGGGCAATAATATGATTACTGGGGGCAGTAATATGATTAAAATTGATCAATTGTTCCTGTAGTGTATTCATTTTGGTTTTGGGAGTTCATACAATTCACTGGGCGTCAATAATATGATTTTTCGGAGGCAATAATATGATTACTGGGGGGCAGTAATATGATTACTGTGGGGCAATAATAGCCGGATTCTGGAATCCGGTCACCGGTCGTCGGAATCCGGTCACCGTTCGCCGGAGTCCAGTCACCGTTCGCCGGAGTCCGATCACTGGTTGCCGGAGTCTGGTCGCCGGCCACTAGTCACCGTAGCACAGCAAGGTGGAAGGTGAGTTCTCCCTCTAAGTGAGAAAGAAGGAGAGGGAAAAAAAGTCTCAAAAAAAAAGAAAAAAGAAATAATTGGGTAAAGGGGAAATAATCCCTTAGAGTGTTTTGGGTAAATGGGGTTAAAAAACAGTTGGTGGAGCAAGTGAGCAATTTTTAGCCTAAAATCGGGTAAATGATCATTTTCCCTAAAAAATATATATTATTTTTACATTATGTTCTTTTTTTTTAATTTGAAGACCAAAAGCAACCATTTTAAACTAATTTGAAGAATTGAAACTTTAATTCACATATGAAATGTTGAGGGGAAAAAAAGTTGCTTTTATTAAATGATAAAAGATGGGACAGCTGCTTTTCTAACCATTGTTGTGAGCTTGATACTATTGATCACCTAAGCTATGATCAAAGAAAGGGTATACAGTAACAACACTACATGCATCATTTTACATTTCCAGCTTTTTGGGGCACTGTTGGACCTGTCTGAGGCAAACACGAACCTCCAGGAGATGGAATTTCACTATTCATCTTCTCTGTTGCGCGAGTCCAACCCCACAATTTCGGGGTGATCTCCATTATCTTGTGCTCTTTGACACATCTCCTGGTTGTTTATCTGCATTTAGTGTTGGCTGTGCTGAAGTAGGAGGATTTTGTTGCACAGGGGGGCCAGTCATGCTAAGTACGTCTTCGCAGATAGTTTCAAAAGAAGTCTGCAGAGACTGCGGGGCAGTTCCTTCCACAAGTTTGCACATCTACCAATAGCATAGGAAGAAGATACATATATCAAATCTGACACGTTATTATGATACGGTGAAGGTTAATATGCTCAAAGCCATCGACAAAATTATGTCCAATAATAAATTAATTTACCTCATTAAAAAGCTGAGGCAATTTTAAACGATCTGGATCATTGTCACAAGCTGCAGCTAGAATTTCTTCCGAACCTGCAAGGCATGAATATCAGTTGTCACTGAGAAAATCAAGGCAGAAAGAAAATACTGATTTTGATCTACTAGGAAGTGCTTCAAGAAACAGACAGCGCTTACCGATTTCTTCAACTATTGGCAACTGATCATCACCCATTTGCTTATCAGTTTCCCCAGTGTATGGAAAATTCGTCCCCATGGTTTCCTTCTCAAGCTCCGCAATCTCATTTGCATACAACTCATCCTGAGAAAACAATTGAAGTGAACAAAAATTCAGTAGCCAAAATCAAATTAAAGGATCATATGTTCCTTGCTTTTCTTCTATTTCTGAATAGAAATTATACATCATAGTTCATATTTCATAACCTTAAACTATTAAATTTCTGGATAGATTTTATGAGAACCTTAGGAGTTATAACATGGGCAATGATATTTATAAAAGCAGTAATTAATGGTTTAAATTTTCCTATATGCTCCAACATAGTATACAATTTGCCCACGTGCAGGTAACATGAGACATTATAAACTTACGTAGTATTCTTTCTGGGCTTCTTTATTGTTGCCATCCTCCAAGAGAAGCACTCTTCGCTTGATAAATTCTACCAATCTTCTTTGCATATCTCTTGAATAATGCGACGTAGAAGACTCTGGATATGATTGAGGCTGGTTTACTGGATCAATGGTTCCCTGAGCTACATTTTCTCCTACGTCATTCCCATTACCATTTCCAGCGGCGTTACCAGGTGCTTCAGTATTAGCATGTGCTCCATTTTGTGCTTTAACCTGCCCTGGGAAAGGAAGGTTCAACTCTTGACAAATAACTTCTTGAATCCCCAGGTCCTTGTCGTCAACAATAGCTTGCCATCTTCCATATCCATGCCTTGTGACCCAAGCACAAAAACAGTAAGTAAAGAATGACCATACTGTATATTTAAACGACTGAAAAACTCTGGAGAAATGTCCCAAGAACATTAAAAAAATCAGATTGGCATAAACGACTCAGATTCAGCATAACTGCATAAGTGAGAGTTCTGGCCACCAACTTCTAAAGCTAGATGCAGAACGAGTTAATCATGCCTTCCACTTTCGATATGGTCCAGGAAAATTAAATGTAATGTATATAGTGTGCTCCTAGGGTTAAGAAGTATTGGCCCGGATTATGTGGAGCACACTTCGCTTGATAGCCAACACATGTGCTGCTAACAAGACATTAACACACAGAATGATTGACGTACATATGAATGTGAGAGAGCTAATATTGATCTATGGGGCTATGTTGTGTAAGTTTTGCCTCCCACACGATGCTATGTATTTTTACATCATGCAGACAGGAAAATAGATGCAGAAGCAAATTGCAGAAAAAGCAACAGCAATAGTAAACATATAAGATAAATTCTTACTTTAATACAGCATGCAGTAATATCCCATCGTGATCCACCTTCCAAAATTTGCCACCCTTCAATCCTGGGTAACGGAACAGGACGTAATCTTCATATAAAGGAGCGCCTGGATTTTCTGTTGCAAACTTTGCCTATACCAAAGAAAAAAAAAAAAATCAAATGGGATGAAAGGTTGGTGGAAACACACACTATACATAAAAAATAAACATAGATAAGCAAATAATCCTCTTTACTTTGGTTAGAATATATCACAATACCAGAAATCCAAAGACAATATTGCATACATAACAATAAAGTTTAGTATAACATGTGGCTACAAACTTACTTTTTTATGAATCATAGACATAACTGAATACCGAACAAGTACGTCCGTTATATTGAGTCCTTCTTTAGGGACACCATCTATAACAAAGATCAGGACAGTAAAACTTTCTTTGTCAGAAATGGTAACGTATTGAGAGTAAACATATAAAAGAAAGGGCAGATAAGAATGACGGGATTTCCAAGGATTATTACCTGAAAAGGTTGGAAAGTCTGTTAATGGTTCAATTATGTGTTTCAAGAATAGAGTGGCATAACTGAAATGAAATTTATATAAAAAAAAAAAAATCAAAACACACTCACAGCACTCAAAGAATATGTACATGTATTTTGTCTCCGATAAATAGTCTATTTGTCCCTTGTTTAGGGATATGATATGGATGAATGTAAGATAAGAGTATAAGTACATAAAATGAAGCCATTGGAATTTACTTTTGTCACATTGAGATGAATATGAGACTCAGGTTTAAATGAACAGTACAAAAAGAAAATCCCATTTGCATGCCAAGAATACCAACAGAAGAGAACTCCTACCAAGCAATATCTATTTACATCATTACCTTATGGTATAGGTGCAGTCAGTTAAACAGGAGACCATAAATAACGATCAGGAATACAGCTATTTTCTATTAACTTCTAAGATAGGATGCAAATATGAAGGTTAAGGAGAAATTGGCCTTCTACTTCTATGATTTTCATATAAAAAACTGAGAAATTTGTATATGGTAGCAGCTAACAAAATATGAAGAACAGATCCAATCTATCTAGTAATTATCCATGTGTCCCACTGTAGTATAGATGCAAGTAGGAAGGAGTTGTTACGCTTTTATTTCTTCATATGTCTTCTGCTTCATGCGTGCTACAAACTCCTTATAGTCATCATCCACCATCCCAAACCTGCAGGGTATCCACAAAATCTCATCAGAAGAATTATACACATACAAGACTATTTGAAATGTCGACACACTGTTATATATCGATCACAGATCCCCAGCCCCACAGGCTCGATACATTCCAGACATTCTTGTCTCACAAAATAAACACAAGACAAATTCAGTCGACTCATACAAACCACTTTCACAGTCAGAATATTGTATACAGATCAAAATGAGAGGGAAGGAGGGTACGCAATTAATGGATAAACATAAATTATATGTATAAGCACTGGAAAAGAAAATACAAATTTAAACGGTACCTCATAAAATTTTTTAGAAATGCAGCCCTCTGATTTTGATTGAAACCCAAGACTTTGAATGAATTTCCTTCTCCTTCCATCAAAGGAAGGGGTTCTGCACTATCCACTGCAAAATAATTCATTTGAAAGTGGAAAAATGATCAGCATGAGATCAGCTATTTTTCAAATTATTAATACACTACCATGTCTCTCAATATACCACGACTTCTCTTTTTATTAGGCTTTCTCCCTGCAGAAAGATTTCCAGAAAGAGGTCCAGAGGAAGCTGTTTCGCCATCCGTCACTTCAGCTTCATAGTTATCATCCTCTCCATCAGAACTTACATCTTCCAAACCAGCGAGATCATCGTCTTCAACAGATACCATCTGAACAAATTCAACACTATTTAAATTGATACAAATTCATAACGACCAAGATTCTAACAGCACTTTTTGGTATGTATGATAGTGTCTTTACACCTTTTTTACGAACCAACCCAATTTAGAATTTATTAAAAAAAAAAAAAAAATTCAAACAGAAGAATTAATTTATATGTAGATTAGTTAAGATGATATTCAAAGAACATGCCCCATGATGCAAGCACACACAATCAGACCCCCATATATAGTTTGCAGCAAAACCACATCTCTCGTACAAAAAATACATAATAAATAATGAAAGATCCCTACAATCAGCAACTTGAAGAACTACCTGCTTACGACTTCTCTTCCCTTTGCCTAAAGCGTTTAATTCTTCAACTTTATGCACTTCATATCTGTCCTTTAACAAATCTTCCCAGAAATTTGATTTATCATCGTCAGTAGGACTACTGTCAACTGCAGCCTTTTTTGGTTCCTCCTCTTCTACGCCCTCTGCTTCGTCAATGTATTCAAAATTTGCAACCTATAGCACATGATGCAGGTTTATTTAGTTTTGGGGGAAAGAAGTTTAACAAAAGAAAATCAATAAACAGAGGGAATGAGATTAAACAATAAGAAATCTTATGGAACATGACTGTCAATGAGTCAAGTATGTTTTTATTGCCTTTATAAAACCAAGGAACTATCAAATGTTACAACCCTTGATGACTAAACAAGACTGACGGAGAATTCCAGACTAAGTTTGCAATTTCTACAGACAGAAATTTCAGACTCCAACAATACACAGATGAATATCTCTTTCCTCTACATAAAGGTAAGCTATTTCATCAGAAATCATTTCAGAAAAATGATATCTCTGGGACGAACCAACAAGGAACGAGTGTGCCACCGTCCCTTTATTATATTTTTGTAGGTAGCTTTGTTATATTGACCTTCATATATATACTCAATTACTCATAAAAAACCACTTGAGGCATAAATTCTTAAAATGATAGATTTGAATTTAATTTCAAAATTTTCTATATCTTCAAATTTTGGTAATTGTTTGACTAAAAGGATTTATTAGGATACAGCACATATATTTGTACAAGGAAATAAACTCATGATAAAATGGACAAAGATGGTAAAGAATCAAGAGTATTACAACCACCCCCTGCCCCAAAAGAGGAAAGGAGGCAAGAGCAAAATTAGAAACCATTAAAACTATGCCATATTTACTATTAACCAATTGATTCTAATAACTTGAAACCTCCTGTGGAGAGGCAGTTATTGCAGAGAATGAGGATAAGGCAGAGCAAAAAATGGAGATAGAGCTTTTTATTTATATATTATTTTGTTAACTACTATAATGCCTGCAATTTTTTCCCAAAGTAAGAAAAAGGTGTTATGGAAAGTTTTGGCCAAAAATAGGGAAACACAGTTCTGTGAATAATAGTATAGATACGATCAATTTCCAGAGACTCAAAATTAGAACCACTTCAAGATTGCGCATAGCATTTCTTTCTTGTGAAGAACTAAATATCAATCTAAATGCTACAACCTTAAATTTAACCATATAGTACCACAGAGAAGCAGATTGTGTACAAATTTGTAAATCCCTATACGTGACTCTGCTAGTATGCAATAGTTCAAGCTCATCTAGAACACTACTTAAAAAGTAAAAGAAATGGCCTGACAAACTACCACACTAAATTTATTAAACTGATGCTTATGAGTTACCACAACATCCACTCCTTTCTTTAAGTGCTAAGCATTATGTTATTATCACTATCAAACAGTTTATGCAAGAGAAAACAACAAAACACAAAAAGTGTCCTGTTAGGGAATTAAGCTTCATGCACAGCACCACTGCGTCTTATGCATATAAACTATAACCTTAGTGACCTTAAAAATCATAAAATATATACCTTAAAGGCCTTTAAAAATCCATCTTCATCTTCTTCCTCCAAAGGAGTGTCATCATCCCCAGCTTGTTCACGATCAAGTAATCTATCAACAAAGAAAGAAGAAGCATAAATAAATTAGTTGGGCACATACATCTAAATGCTGTCAAGGGTACCAAAACTTGCTACAAAATTTACCTCTCTATCGCAGCATCATCATAATGAATTTGACGGGATTTTCCCGCTTCATCATTTTCATCAGCAAATAACTCCTTTGATCCGTATCGAATGATATCATCTAGCTCTTCCTAAAGTGAAGTTAGAACCATTTAAAACTTTGATTAAATTTCAGTGGAACATAATGTTTTTGCTCCAATTATTAATTAAGAAATTTGCAAACCTGGTTGATGTTTCGAGCCTTTAACCTTCCAACAACTAAATGTTCCAGTACCATTTTCTTCTTAGTCAGTTGCATCATTCTTTCTTCAATTGTTCCTCGTGTTATTAGCCTATAAATCATCACCTGCAACCCCAAAATCCCTTTTATAAGACTGAAACCAAAACAAAAAGAAAAAGAATATTGATAACATTGAAGTAATAAATCCAACCTTGTTAGTTTGCCCAAGTCGATGAGCTCTAGCCATAGCTTGTAGATCTGCATGAGGATTCCAATCACTGCAGACCAAAAATATTCCTTAAACTCTGTCCTGTAATACTTCCTTCATATCTTTTATTTAAAATGATTTCAGAGTTCCATGATAAATTTTTTTGAAGGATTTCAAAACAGTAAAAAAAAAAATGTTAGTGAAGTTTAAGTATTTACCTATCATATATGATCACTGTGTCAGCAGTTGCAAGGTTTATGCCCAAGCCCCCAGCTCTAGTGGAAAGCAGAAAGCAAAACCTGGAAGAATTTTTGGCATTGAATCGATCTATCCTTATTTGTCTCTCAGCTCCACCAACTTTACCATCTATTCGTTCATACTGCCATTTCTGACAAAATTAAAAAATTTAAAACTGTCAGACATAACCAGAACAGTTACCAACTATTTCATTCTGCAAAACTAGATGCTAATACATAAGAATGTAGACAAAAACCAAAGTAACTATGCATTTATACTTTGTATGTACAGTAGTCTTCTAGCAAATCCAACATGTGTTGAAATTGTGAATAGATAAGCACCCTGTGCCCTTGCTGCTTAAGTTTTACCATCATTCTGTCCAATACTTGCAGTTTTCCAGAAGATTCCAAAAGTTGCCTGTCAAATGGTAAAGGAAAGTGGAACAACATATCTCAAAACTCCACCTATGAATGCACAAATTTAGCTAATAGAATAACATTCTATCAATCAAAACAAATTCAGTCACTATTTTCAACTCCATACAGAAGAAACCAACTTCTTTGATAGACGGTGATCTCGAAGATTAGGCAAGAAGAAAATTACTTGTGAGATTCATTGGCATCTTCTATGTAAGGTTCGACTCCCTCGAGCATATAAGCATGACAACAGAGCTTGCGCAACTCCATGACCACATTGATAAGAGATATCTGATAACCACTTGTTAGGCTAGAGCGAGAGAGAAAGAGAGAAAGAAAGAAAGAAAGAAAAAAAAAAACAAGAAGAAGAGATTAAATAAGAGTTTCATTTAACTAGATCACACAAACTTACCTGTGCACCACCATGACGAGTTAGTATCTGATAGTTACGAGTCAGAATTGCTTTGTAATAGTCTTTCTGCTTGCTGCTTAATTCAATGCGTAATATAAGTTCCTTCTTAGGAGGTAATTCTTTCATGACGTCTTTTTTCACCCCTGCAGTACCAATTACCAATTTCCACACACATTTCAGCAATTTTTTCCTAGAATGGTTAGAAGAAATTAGAGCAATTAAACTTAAACACAGTAACAACCACCATACATATTGAACTTTGAACTACATCAAAGAGGAACAGAACTACATAAAATACACAAGGCTGCAAAGTGTTCAACAGGTATCAGCGACAAATGTTTTCACGTCTTTAAACCATGTTAACTATTATCTTTCATGAAATGAATAAATATAAATAAATCTGGACATTCATGACATGTGTTGATAAAAAGACAAAAGAAGACTGAAAATCAACCACAATAAATCCAAAAATTGAACCACATAAAAAGAGATTTTTTTTTTTTTTTTTTTTTTTTTTAGAATGAAGAGTTCCAAAAATTTCAAATTGAAGAAGATTGAAATTCTAAAATGGTTCCAGGCCAAAATTTCAAATTTAGTCAGGATGTCTTCAAGAAACAAAAAGAAAAAATTCAAATAACAAAGCTAACAGTGTATATCACTGTTAAATGCATCTAATAGGAAATTATATGTGCATATCTTATTAGTAGAGCACGTTTTTCTTGATAGAGTTTTGAATTTATACTTCTAAGAAGATGAGGAGCAAGAATTTTGTGAAGCCTGGAGATCTGCTGTTCCTCGTTGATATCCTTAAACTCTTCCTGGAACTCCTCTAGACTTGCAAACTGCATGTAAAGTATGCATGAAAAGGTATGAAATAAAAAAAGGAGTTCATTTTGAATTAGCTGAATTCAATTTCATAAAATGCATGGCTGACACTCACCTTGCCAGCATCAAGGAAGTGCATAAGCATGAAAAGTTCATCCAGATTATTCTGTAATTGTATAACATATATGACCACAAGTAAGTTTCCAATGAATAACTTTGATGTATCTAACTAGTTTATTTATGTCAGCTAAATCATAAGAGAACAGAAACAAAATCAAGCTGACTATTTCTTGCAATACCCAGAAAACCCTAAGGCACAAAAGGGCGATTAATTGAGAAACAAACCAAATCAGCATTCTGCCCAAAAAGAAAGTGCAGAACGTAACTAGAATGGTTCAATCTTTCAGAATGACAGGATAGGTGTTAGAAAGTATTAGAAAGGGAAATATAAGGAAAAGCGTATCTATCACACAAGACACTGCGTGATCAACCTGAAGAGGAGTTCCAGTCAGAAGTGTGCGATGATTCGTCCAGAACTGCTGTAATGATGAAAACAATTTTGAATCCTTGTTTTTGAGACGATGTCCTTCATCAACAATCTACATATGGATTTCTGAATTAGGCACAAACCAAATATTCAAATAAGTATGGAATGTACATATAGAGCAACAGAAATTTACCATGCACTTCCACTTTATCGGTTTCAGTGATGTAGTGTCCAAGTTAATCATCTCATATGATGTGAGAAGGACATCAAACTTGATCCTATCTTGCTTGCTCTCACTAATGATCTGACCAGATTTCTTTTTCTTGATATTCTTGTGATTCTTGGGGAAGTAAAACTCGTATTCCCTTATGACCGCACGGGCTTGGGAAGAGCCAACATACATAACCTGGACCAAGTGAACGTTTATTCAGAATCACATTTGATTGATGAATGATGATATATCATATGAAATTCAATGCACTTACAACATTCATTTGAGGTGCCCATGTTGCGAATTCCCGTTCCCAATTTCGTAACGTTGAAAGTGGAGCCACCACTAGATGTGGATAGACTTTCTCTTCAAACAGAGATGCTAAAAAAGCTATACTCTGTATAGTTTTGCCTGCAACCAAATAAATCTCAAGCCGCTGGTAAAATTCAGCTATCAAGAAAGAAAATTATACCATAGGTTAAAGTGATAAATACACTGACCAAGTCCCATCTCGTCTGCAAGTATTACAGGAGTTTGTTTGGACCAGGAGAAGCGTAAAAAGTTCAAACCTTCAAGCTGATATGGATGCAGTGTACCTTTATTTACACCAAAAAGCACTCAGGCGTCCGTAGTCAAAACAAATCACTGAGGAAGAGTGAGGCAAGCCAGATTCAAAGCTCATAAAAGACAGAAATGGTACCTCCAGAAAGAAATTCAGGACTGTGTTCAAACTGTTGAAACTCTTTCTGCTTCTTTTTTGATTCGAGAGCATCTTTAAGACTGCTCTTCTGCTTACCAGACAATTTGTGAGATCTAGACTGGATTCTATGGAATTTCTCTATTTCTGGCTGAAATGTATAGATATCAGCCTCCACTTCCCAATAGCATTCATCGTAAGGAAGTTCTTGCCACTTTACAAGATATTGCTTCTCATCATCGCCCCTGCAGAATCCAATAAGCATTACAAACATTCTAGACTTCCCATACAGCACTAAGTTCTTCCCATTAACCTCCCATATTGATTTGAATTTCAAATGAACTGAAGCATACAAACATTTTCATGGGAAAATGATATTGGTATTCAATAGACAAAAGAAGATAGAAACGGAACCTGCAAGCAAGGATTCGGTCAACAGTTGTCCATTCGGGTCGAATGGCAACAAATTCCTCCTCTGTGTTATTAATGGAAGACCTTTGACGATTGAAATTGTTAACCTTCTGCTTTAGACGCGGGTATGTCTCGAATGCTTTGAAAAATTCTTTCTCAGGAATCCTGACAGAAAATAAATTGGGAGGTAAATGGAAACTCTCAAACTGACTATTAATGTCACATAAAACTAGCCTACTATCCAAAATGGATACACAATTTGCCAGAGTAGCATGAAAGACAACCAGTTTGCATTTAGGGTTGGTTTTCAGAGTGAGAGGATTTTTTTGTAAGCCAGCCACTATTCTTAAAGATAGTATAAGAGATCCAGCGAAGAGATTTAACCCATATACATAGAGATAAGCTGAAACCATTAACAAGTTACCATGTGCAATGTAGATATGATAGTCCCTTCCACTTCACAAGATATTGTTTAACAAAAATCTGCCTTGAACCCATCTTTGTGGCATCACTATCATCCGCCACAGTAGGTCGCCTGTCACAATCCAGAATCTTGTCAATATCAGTTAGAGGGCTCACCTGCAAACATAGGAAAGTTTGTTCTCAGCCATCACCGAAGCATATCATCTGTAGCTGGTTTAATAGAAGCAAAAGTAGGCAAGGAAACTTACACATTCTGGACATCGCCATCTGTCAGGTAGAGGAGCCCTTAACGGGGGAAGTAAACACTTAGCATGATATGCATAGTTGCATGTCTCACATTCCATAAGATTCTCAATTTCACCACAGGCTTGACAGGAATTATCTTTCTACATACCTCAAAAAAGAAGTATAAGAAAATACTTGTTGTAATTTCTAAATTGAAACAAAATATGGCAACACAACAGACTTCAAAGTATTATAAGACATCGAAGAAGTGATAAACAAACCACGTCAGTCCTAACAATCTTCTCAAACTTTTCCTGAGCTCTTCCAGGTTTTCCAGTCCCAAAATCGGGATCATCATCAGATTCATCAATATTATAAATTGGCTTTCGGTCTGATCTAGTGCGCAGCCTCTCAACCAAGCTACTCATATTCTGCAGAGTGAGAGTAGATATTGATCAGCATCCATTGATATGTGAGGAATTTGGAAAGGTTCTTACAGGCATAATGAAGCTGTATTCCAAATTTAATGGTCCAACGACCTGTATCAGTAAATGCAGTGAGAATCCAAACCCAACAACCTATTTAATTAAAACATTTTCTTGTGTGGAAATTTGTGTCATTTCCCACACTTCCTGTTTGGTAAAGATTGTTTTGTGAGAAAGATATGCCTTAAAAGCTCAGTTTCAGGTACTCTCCCAAAGTACCTGAGCAGATATCTGCTTCATTCCCCTGATTTGACTGATCATTCTTTTCTCAGAAGGAACGATCGGTTCCCAAACTATCAACTATTTGTAGCAAAGGTGATATTCTCTTTAACAAAAATGGAAAAATGTAAATTCTCATGAACTAAACCGAAAAATCTTTGTGCATAAAATTATTAAATACTAGGCCTTAACCAAAAGGGGAAGAAAAAAAAAATCCTATAATCGACAAATAAAGAAATAACATTGAACCACCTATCTCGTTATAAAAGAGCGGTTCTCTTTTGAAAAACCATGGATGAGTAATGCAAAAGGAATTTACTTTGATATATTGGTGCAAGGAGAAACAAAAGAATAATGCTTCATGCGTATATGGATACATGCATCATATATAGGTACCCTGAATGGTTGCAGCTATACATGAAACTAAATACTTACAAGGGCATATAGATCAGGAAAATCAGCTAATCAAGATGACTCGATCATAAGAATTCCTCATGATCTTTTTTAAAACCAACATACTTGGTCACTCCATAGCAACCTCTCAATCTTCAAATTGTGAACCAAGAACAAATATACACATGCAGATATAAAATATAACTGCTGAAAATTCAAGTAACTGAGTCCACATTGTACACAGAAATCAACAGCGCAGCATCATCAAAAGGCTGATATCACATGAAATGACAAGTCTGATGGATAAAACCCTAATAGACAGTGAATTGGGACCATTAGAAGGGTTTCTGCTTGGACAGAAAATTCAGAAATGGGCCACCTTTTCTTAGGCTGATCAGACCTAGTGAAGTGCTATGTGTGAGTGAACGGTACAACTGAGCAGAATGTAAAGGAGTTAGAGAGGGTTACCCGGATTTTAATATGCGTGCCTGAATTCCCTGAGCCCTGAGAACCCGGCGAGAGAGAGAGAGAGAGAGAGAGAGAGACAGTGATATTAGAGTGACCTGTCGGGCTTTATATAGTTTTGTTTTGGGGATGAAAATATAATTTGGTGAAAACACAGGGGTTGTGTAGTGAAGTAGTGAGACGATGCCACTTGGTTGCCATGCGTATAATAATATTTAAACTTTTTGGTGGGAAACATTTTGTAAAGCATTCTTTTATTTTTCTTAGGAAGGAGTCAAGGAGATGTGAATTTTGTACATCATATTTACCTTTGAAAAGAGAAATGTGATCATACTAGAAGCATCTGCTCTTCTATGCGCCAAACCCTAATGCACATAGATGGCTTTTGATTGTTTTTGTTGATTTGCTTTGCTCTTTGATGGGCACTGATATATTATTTCACTCCATACTAATTTTTATCTTATGTTTTGATTTTTATTCATATTGTTATGATTGGTTGAGGAAAGTAAGCAATTTTACGTAAAAAGTTTGTAACTGAATATGCATGATCGGATGAATTTTATTACGTATTTAATAAACTTGTGTTTACTTTATTTAAGATATATTACATGTTGCGGCTCACATGATATACTTTACTTTTAAAAATACACTCCATTTTTTACGCCCGTTATGTTACGTGTGTGATAAGTAAAGTGTATAGTAATTGTGCTAAGTAAATCACGTGTACGGTGTGTCAGGTCTTTGGCATGTGCCACTGAGAAAAAAGAAAATATTTACACGTGTACGTTTTCAAGTCAATTGACTGCATGTTGAGACTACGAATGAAGTAATTTCTACTAATGTCGCTAACTAGGCCAACTCAATCATCAATTTTGTAACATCGAGTTTATGTATTCAGTTAGTGATTTATTTTTCATGACTTACAATATGAATGCAGATTTCTCAATACTTATAATTCTGCAAATGCATACGTCTATTCCATGATCTGTGTATTCCTAGTTCATCGAAGGTTTTGTAAGCACTTTCCTAACTACCCAAATAAAAAAGTTGAGAAAACTATGAATATATGAAGCTCATGGGCAAAAAAGAATTACTTCAAATCTTTATGGACCATTTTACAAAATCCTAAAATTGTAATTATATGAAATACATGCATTAGAGGCCTTGTATGCCAAGTTGCCAACTAAACATGAGGGCAATATGGTTTCAACAAAGAAGGCAAAATAATAACTCATATAGGATTTCTTAGCTTTTTAGGAGCAATTAATGCCCCTAAATTATGCTCATATGCGAAAATAATGAGTTTTCCTTTCTTTCTTTTTTCTTTCTTTTTTTGAGAATGTATTATGAGTTTTCCTTTTGATGCTCAAATATGAAAAAAAAAAAAAAAAAAGTTTTCCTTTCATGCTCATATGTGAAAAATAATGAGTTTTCCTTTCATTCTCATATGTGAAAATATGAGTTTTCTTTTTTAGAAATATGTAGAAAGGCAATTCTGTATTATCCAAGCAGAATACAGGTTATCCACATCATAATCTCATAAAAATTTGAAGCCTCATTAAGAAGCTAATCTTGAGCATATCCAACCTGCTGCAATACAATATCTAGAAAATTCACCAACCCCTTTGCATGTTTAGGAAACTCATCACCAACTCCCAAGAAAGAAAGAAAAAAGATGGCAAGGTGAGAAATTTAAAATAAAACTTGAGAATTTAAGTTGCTTCAATACAATATCCAATATCAAGAACACTCACGAACTCTCTTCCATTAAAAAAAAAAAAGATAGCAAGGTGAGAAAATAAAAATAACTTGTAAATATATAGAAATGCAGTGTGCATGGATAGAACACAAACCACTGAGCTATTTCCCACATCTATTGATTAATTTAACACTAGAAAAATTAAATTTGGGTTATGATCTACAGTCCAGTAAATAATTTTAACGAGTTCAACATAATCACTCATGTATTAATAGTATAACGTCCAAATTCAAATGTTATTACTCTTCAGAGTCGAAGATAATATGAAGTTTTGCTCTCGTTTAACCCCAAATACAAAAGTTAGCATTCATCAAATGCCAAAGACCACAATGTCTGATTTACGAACAGAGACTCAAAAGCAAGACAAGAAAAACGACATAGCCAGAAAGAGAAGCAAATGACATATTGAGGGACAGAGGGAGGCTAGCTTTTATTATGACGCATTGGTGAACAGAAACTGGGCAGGAAGCAAAGAGTTGATTGAAACAAGGGGAAGACCATGTACGTGTTCCATATCTTCAATCCCAATTCTGACAAGGCCAAGACCTTCATCAAGTATTTGGCTTCTTTCATAAACCAAGAATACGGCAAATCAATCTAGAGAGAAGCTTTACCTATTTGTAGGAGGATAATAGAGTGAAGATGAGATTACTGGTGTGGGTGGGACTGGAATTTCCTGATTTAATATTTTGTGTTTAAGGAATGATCATGTTTTGGGGAGTCTTATCTAGTCGGCCTAGACTTGTTGTTATGACTCGTTTTGTTACTTCTACAGTTTTCTGGTAATGTGGACGTTATAGATTGAGGGTTTGGACGGAAATACAAATATATATAGGGTCGGCAGTATCATTACAGCTACAAAACCTAAATCTCAGATCTCAGAGAAGGAAGAGGTACCAAACAGATAAAATGGCCGGACCCAATAACATGAAAATGGTGACAAAGTCTCCCAAGATGAAAGTGGCGAAGCATCTTCGTCCCGGGCAGGGAAAGGGCCAATCTGGTCTTGGCCGGGGCCGAGGCGGAGGCCAAGGTATTGGGCACTGAGGTGGAGGAACTGGGCCTGATCTGACCGTTGCCAGGTGAAGGAGGAGGTCGAAGTGGGTTAATTTGGGCCGAGGTTTCGGGCATGGTCTTGGAGGAGCTTCTGGATCTGGCCGAAGAGTGGGGAACAAAAGGCAAAAACAGAGGCTACCAATTTGTCCAATAGCTCGATTATTCCTATCCCCACTCTAGGAGGTAGGAGGTGATGAAACCATTACTGAAAACAACCCTCCTGCGGAACATGACTAATTAGCATCACATGTCTGGGTACCACTTCATGAACAAACCAAAGAAGGGAAAGCATGCATTGAGAAGACATAAAAAGAAGTTTATAACAGATGAGTTATATGATCCACCTTGAGTGGCTTTCTCATTCTACCGATTTCATTAAAATCCTCAAACCTGAAATTTGGAACAAGCCAACATTAGAATTCAGAAACGGGGGACAACAAATTGATTTCATGTAAAAGGAACGAAAATAGACTGAATTAATGCAAGCAGATGTAGAGGGGAAAGAGAGAGCTGGCCTTAAAAAACTTGAGAGTGGTACGTGTCTCCTATGGTGGATAACCCCATGGTCAAAACGAACTAAAAGGTCTTGAGGTTCTGGCAAAAAGCAAGTGATTTCAGTTTCTTCCTCGTCCTGATTTTCTAACTGAGATGGAGAATTTAGAGAGAACAAAATGGCAATGCTGGTGGTGATTATAATCTAGGAGAAGACATTGATATATACAAGGGAGCTGGAGGAAACCCTGCAAGATAAAAGAACGAAAGTACCCCTAATACACAGATGAAGATTTTCAATCAAAGATAGATCTGTATGACCAAAATATCTCTGGTGCTTTTTCTGAAGATGTTGATAGGGGCTATCTAAATTTCTTACCCCTTTGCCTGTACAAAGTACAGTACTGTTGTACACTTGTACTGGTCCTTATCTTAGCTTTGACTGGACATTTTGAGATTGGTTCCCCCCTTCTATACATTTGAAATTATCGATCTTTTAAGCTAGAAAACTTGCGCTTATTGGTTATCATTATGAGTTGATCTTCTTATTAATTATAATAGCAAATATAACATTGCTTAGCTTAAACTCCATCCAGTGAAACAGCATAGTTCTATTTTTCCAATTGACAGTTTTCGATTGGGTGTTGAGTGGTGGAAAAATCAAGTACTTATTTCAACCCTACTCTAGTACCTGCAACAATTTGACACAAATTAGTGAGTGGTAACTTTAATTAGGGCTGAATTTTAATTTTGCTCTGACCAAGTTCATGCTCTCGAACTTCGCAGGCATCTATCTAAAATGTCGCCCTAGGTGTAGCTGTGGTTGCTGTAAAGTACTTGTGTTTCTATCTGATCGCTGCTTATACAGTTGTAGCCATGTAGGAGTAATTGGGAAGAATTGATGCAGGAGGTCATCAGTGGCGTATTTCCAACTTTGGCTGTTGAAGGGTTCTCATATTCCTAATCCGGCGATTATTTCCAACTCCGAACAGCAGGTTACAATACAGGTTCCTTTTGACAATGATCCCAGTCAACTTTCTTTTGTATATGCTTCTACCTCTTATATCAAACGCAGGGATTTATGGCAAGATCTTAATGCTCTTCGTCCTCAAACGTCTATCCCATGGATGGTAATCGGGGACTTCAACGCTATGTTAGGAGCCCATGAAAAATCAGGAGGCCCATCTCCCTCTCGCCTCTCCTGTGCAGATTTTCAAAGTATGTCAGATACTTGTGATTTTGTTCATCTAGATACTTCCGGTTTGTTCTTTACTTGGTCAAATGGTTGGAGCACCCGTGGACATGTTGAGCTTCGTTTGGACAGATGTCTTTGTGATACCACTTGGTTTGAAGCTTGGCCTTTTACTAGTTGTGTTGCTCTTCCCCGCGTTGCTTCTGATCATTCTCCATTGATTTTCTCTGCTTCAAAACTCTCCCCAAGTGGTCCCAAGCCTTTCAAGTTTCAGTCTATGTGGTTGCAGCATCCAAATTTTCATGCAGTAGTGTCTAATTGTTGGAATTCCTTTCAACTTTGTGGCTGCCCAATGTTTGTTACTTTGCAGAAATTAAAGGCTTTGAAACATTGTTTGCGTGATTGGAACAAAGTGGTTTTCGGTAATGTCCATCAAAAGGTTGCTACTGCTCGTGAAAATTTAGTCAACATTCAACAAGATATCGCGACCCGTGGCATGACTGATCAAAGGTTTGAGGATGAGATTGCTGCAAAGTCTGCAGTCTTAGATGCTCTGAGGATGCAAGAAACTTATTGGAAAGATAGAGCTCGGGTTAAGTGGTTTACTGATGGGGATCGCAGTACATCTTTTTTCCATACTTATGCCAAGGTTCGTGCAGCCAAAAGTCAAATGTCTTCTATCCGTGTGGGGGAGAGGATACTTACTGACCCTTCAGACATTGCAGCACATACTGTGGCTTTTTATCAGAATCTCTATGATATTTCCTCCCCTTCTACAAATGTGGATGAGGTTTGTTCAGTTATTCCATCTCTTGTGACTGACGATGAAAATGTGGTGCTATCTGCAATTCCTACATCAGAGGAAATTAGAAGTGCAGTCTTTTCTATGGATGGTTCTAGTGCTCCAGGGCCTGATGGTTTTTCAGGGTCTTTTTATCAAGCTTGTTGGGATATTGTTGGTTCTGATGTGGTGGCATGTGTTCGTCAATTTTTTCTTCAAAACTGGATCCTCCCCAACATGAATTGCAATTTTTTAGTTCTCATTCCAAAAGTCCCAAATGCTCAGCTTATTACTCAGTTTCGCCCAATTGCCTTAGCCAATTTTCTCTTCAAGATTATACCTAAGATTTTGGCTTCTCGCTTGGGGTCTATTGCTACACGTATAATTTCTCCTCAGCAATCAGCTTTTCTGCCTGGTAGGCGTATTAATCATTGTATTGGTATGGTTTCGGAATGCTTTAACTTATTGGACCGAAAGGCTTATGGTGGAAATGTGGGAATCAAAGTGGATATAGCAAAGGCGTTTGACACTCTTAACTGGGATTTTCTGCTCCGAGTTTTAAGTAATTTTGGGTTCTCTCCCACTTTCACTAGTTGGATCAGCTCTATTCTTCACTCAGCAAGACTATCTCTTTTAATCAATGGCTCTCCTCAAGGTTTCTTTACGTGTTCTCGTGGTGTTAGACAAGGAGATCCCCTTTCTCCACTTTTATTCTGTCTTGCTGAGGAGGCTCTTAGCCGGGGCCTTCACTTACTTCTCCAAACCCGTCAATTGAAGCCAATATCTTTTCCCAGGAAATGCACTGCACCGTCTCATGTGTTATATGCAGACGACCTCATGGTGTTTTGTCGTGGGGACAAAAACTCTCTTAAACGGCTGCGTGGGTTTTTTGACCGTTATAGTGCAGCTTCAGGGCAATTCATTAATGCGGATAAAAGCACTTTCTATCTTGGAGCTAGGTCTCGTCACAGGAAAGGTACAGTTCAACGTATATTGGGTTTTCATGCAGGGCGCCTACCTTTTATCTATCTGGGAGTTCCTATTTTTTGTGGAAAACCCCGCAGCTGCCATCTCCAAGTTATTGCCGATAGAGCTAAGTCAAGGTTAATGGGTTGGCAGGGGAGGCTTCTTTCTATGGCTGGACGCACTCAACTTGTGCAATCTGTTTTTCAAAGTATGCTTCTCCATAGTTTTTCTGTGTATCAATGGCCTGCATACCTTGTGAAGAAGTTATCTACATGGGCGCGTAATTTTATATGGTCTGGAAATATCGAGACTCGGAAAATTGTCACTGTTACTTGGACTCAAGTTTGTGCTCCGAAAAAAGAGGGCGGGGTGGGTATTCGTGACCTGGCAACTCTTAATTCGGCAGCTGTTTTAAGGTTTGCATGGAACTCTTTCACTTCTTTGACCCAATGGGGTGATTATATGCGAACTCGTTATCCTTTATTATCTAGTTCCAAAGTGAGCTACCGCAAATCCTCAATCTGGCCAGGTTTCCGCTCTATTGCTCTTCATATCACCCACAATTGTCGTTGGATCATTGGAGATGGTCGTTCAGTGTCATTTTGGAAAGATAAATGGCTTCAAGATCCAATTTTGGAAATGTTGGGTTTTTTCGACTGGTCAGGATTCAGTGATCTTCGTGTGGCTGATTTCATCTCTGATCATTCTTGGCAGTTTCCCTCTTTTTTCCTAGATACCTTTCCAGACTTGTACAGGAAAATTTCTGATATCTGTCTCCCTTTAGACACTGAACCTGATATGCTCATTTGGGAGTCTACAGCCTCTGGAGAGTTATCCTTCGCTGATTCTTACAACTTGCTTAGACGACACTTTATTTTGAGAGACTGGGCTTCTACTATTTGGCATTCCTTCATTCCTCCGCGTTTTTCTTTCTTGGCTTGGAGGATTCTCTTAGATCGCTTGCCCACTGATGATCGGCTGAAAAGAGGTGGGATTCCGATTGTGTCCATCTGCCAATTATGCAGCAGTTCGGCAGAGTCAGCTTTACACTTATTTTTACACTGCCCTTTCTCCCAACATCTTTGGGGATGGCTGGCAACTCAGTTTGGAACCTCATTTCCTGCTTATGACTCTCTGTTGGATTTTTGGGTTGGCTTTTGTCACAAGGGTTTTTCCCCTCAGCTTTATAATTTGTGGTTGGCAGCTGGTTTGCTTACTTTCATGGAAATTTGGAAGGCGCGAAATAGACTCAGGTTTGATAATCGCTCCCCTATTTTTTCTACACTGTGTTGTTCAATTATGGCATGGATTCGGCAATTCGGTTCTCTTGTTCCTGGTTACTATAAAGGCGTCCTGGATTCCCGCCTTCTCTCTTCCCTTGGGGTGTGCCCCAAGCCTCGTAAAGCGCCCAAGATTCAACGTGTCCTATGGCATCCCCCCCTCCCTCCTTGGGTTAAAGTTAACACTGATGGTCTGGCGAAAGGTAATCCTGGTCCTGCAGCTTGTGGAGGAGTTTTTCGCGATGCTTCTGGGGTTTATTTAGGGAGTTTTTGCCAACCTCTGGGTTGCAATTCTTCCTTTTATGCTGAACTTTATGCTGTTATTGTGTCTATTGAAGTTGCTTTCACTAGAGGTTGGACTACTCTGTGGTTGGAAAGTGATTCTATTAGTGTTTTAGCATCTCTTTCCTCCAACTCTTTCTCTCCTCCATGGGACTTGAGAGTTAGATGGCAAAACTGCTTGAAGAACATTCAGCAAATGCAATTTCGTAGATCTCATATTTTTAGGGAAGGGAATGTAGCTGCAGATAAGATGGCAAACTTAGGTGTTTCAAAACACTCATTTACTTGGTATCCTAGCCCTCCTGCAGAGCTTCACAGGTACTTGCAGGCGGATTTTTTGGGACTCCCAAATTATCGCTTCACAGGTTGCTGAGATGATTATGTTCGTCTGCCTTTCTTGCCCGCTCCTTCTCAGAGGCTTTTTTTCCCAGGAGGTCGTGCGCAAAGTTAGCTTCATATGCATCTACATGCAGGCGCAACCAAAATTCTGGCGTATTTCGTGTGTCCAGTTTTCACTTATGTGGCTGATTTTTTCTTTTTGTAGATTTGTTCATGAGGGGGAAGTTTCCCTCTCTTTTATTTCGCTGTTAATTTTGTTTTATCTCTTGGACGATGTATTTTTCTTCTTTATTATTAATAAATTGAGTTGGGGGACGGGCGGTGGGTTCCCAGAGTGGGGCAGACCCTTCACCTTCGGGTTTGAGGGTGGGACTTGTGCCCTACATTGTCTGTCTCCGAGGAACTAATATCGCCTAATCCCTTTCTCCTTAAAAAAAAAAAAAAAAAAAAAAAAAAAAAAAAAAAAAAAAAAAAATAGAACAATACACCATTAATTCAAGCACATAAATAGTTAATTTTGTAGAAGTGACTGCAAACAACTTGAAAATAAATGTACCTTGTCTCTGCATCTTCCACTCACTAGCAAGATTTTTCACCGTCTTCCTCATCTGTATTTTGACATGGTAAAGTTTAGATACAGATTTGGAGAGAGCGAAAAAATTACAGTGAACAGAGCTAAGAATGGAGCTCTTACAGAATCAGACATGAAAGCTCGATCTGGGTCTTCGACTATGGGCGAAAGAGTGCCATCGTAGTCAAGAAACATGACTATTTGCTTGCCTTGGGAAGCTCCAATGATTTGCTCAAACATGGCCAAGGCAGATGGATGCTGCAGCTGTATTTCATCAACATCAAAATCCATAAATGAATCTGAACCAGGAAGAGAACAAAAATACAGAGTTTGTAACTTTCAGCACTAATCAACCCCAAAGCTAAAAAGCACAGATAGAAGTTAAGACATGCAGCAGAAGCAATTCTATTCCATTGAAAATCTTTTAACTTTCAGCACCAATCAAACATCCACAAAAAAAAAAAAAAAAAAAAAATCAGCACTCTATTTGCCGCATCAACACAAAAGCAAATCACATACATTTACCAATTCACTCCACAATCTTAACAAACACTCCTTTAATAATCCTCAAAGCTCAAACGAACATTTTAATAATCCACGCAATACTTGGGCCGTAAAACATACTTTCTTGCTTTCTTTAGTGCCGCACATCAAGTGTGATACATCCAAAGTTCCATACCACCTTACAGTGGGGGAAAGCACCACTTCACTGCTTGCCACTGTTGGAGCTGATAAAACCATTGGTGAAAAACACTCCTCCTGCTGAACATGACTAATTAGTATCACATATCTGGTACTAATTCATAAACAAACCTAAGAAGAGGAAAACAATACAGTGTATGTTTTAAGACAAAAAAGAAATTTAGAACAGATGAGGTATTACTAAGTGACCTTGAGTGGCTTTCTCATTTTACCGATTTCATTAAAATCTTCAAATAAACCTGCAATTTGGAACGAGCCATCATTAGAATTCCGAAATGGGGGACAACAAATTGATTTCATATAAAAGGAAAGAAAAATAGACTGAATGCAAGCAGATGTTGAGAAGAAAGAGAGAGCTGACCTTAAAAGCTCAGAGTGGTGTCTCCCATGGTAGATAAATCCATGGTCAAAACGAACCAACAGGTTTTGGGGGTCTTTGGTTATAAACAAAAGGAAGGAGTTTCTGTTTCTGCCTCGTCCTAATTTTCTAACTGAGATGGAGAATTTAGAGAGAACAAATTGGCAATGCTGGTGGTGATTAAAATCCGGGAGGAGGAGACAGTGATATATACAAGTTAGCTAGAGGAAACCGTACAAGGTAAAAGAACAAAAGTACCCCCTAATAAACAGAATTAAAGATTTTCAGTCAAAAGATTGATTATGAACAAAAAATATCTCTGGTCCTTTTCTGAAGTTGTTGTGTGGGGCTATCTAGATTTCTCGTCCCTTTTCCTGTACAAAGTAGAGTACTTCTGCACTGGCCTTATCTTAGCTTTGACTGGAAATTTTGAGATTGGTTTCCTCCTTCTATACATTTGAAATTATCGATCTTTTAAGCTACAAAACTTGTATGCTATGAAGCTTGTGCTTTGATCGAATTATAAAGAATGTTTAAACAAAATTTGTACTACTAAGTTGGCCTCAGAAATTACATTCAGATACAATCATTGAAAAAGAAAAGAATATTAAAATCTCGAAATCTGGCAAGAAAGAAATTACAGACCAAAGCTAGCTAGCTAGGCACTGGCCTTAATTTGCTGATTAGCAAGGAAAGCGTATTTATTGGCCTTTTGTATATATCCAGAACCAAGAAACAAGTAAATAGCTAGCAAAAGAGTTTATCTTTGTAATAAGACCCCGGCTCTCTTCTTTGCAGTTTGTTGGCATGGAGTCATGGACTAAGTGAACGAAGAAAGAATTGTGTCCTCAGTTTCTCTTTCAAGTATATTTAACTTGTGACCCTACCTTAATCTGAACGAGTTTTTGAAGTCGGGAAGTATGCAAGACAAGTATTAAATTAAATGTTGCACGCTGATCATAAAACGAAGTGTTTCCGAAGCTGAAGAGGTATTATTAAGCTTCAATTCTGGGACAAGTTTCCCCGGCATGATATTATAAGGAGGCCGTAGAGCAGAGTCGGTGGGTTGTGATTTACAATTGCCGAGCTTAGGGGGGAAAGAAGAGAAGAGAATGGTTTATAGTGGTATAATTTATTTCATTGAAATAGAGGCTTTTTCAAAATTGAAAGCGAAAGTTCAAACTCACTGAGCCAAAGAAATCAAAATGCATGCTTGGAAGGTACACTCACGGGAACTGTTAAGCTCTGGATTGAGAGTACCACTCAATTTCAGTCTGGTTTCTTGACTCACTCGGTGTCCTTACTAGATAGGTTGGCCGATTAACCGGACTCAAAACCAGTTTAGGTTAAATGCTCAAGTTTCTACACAGATAACTTCTGCACTCTATCCCTCGAAAAAAACCCATAATCACTTTTAGTTTTTTTTTTTTAGGAATAAATATCCATAAATATATTTGCGATTTCACTGAATCACTATCATGATATTATATACACAAGAGCAAAAGCTCCTGCAGCATAAACTTGCTATATATAATATATACCAAAGTAAAAGCTCCCGAAGCATAAACTTGCTTTTGCCTATTCGTCCTAAACAGGAAACGTATCCCTAGCAAATAATACCCGTTTTAGAATTGCCTGCACATTTAAGAAAATGATACTTGCCCTAAACCTTGACCGAAATGATGCTACATAATCCAACCAATAAGCTAGTACTTCCGCTTAAGACCGCAATCGGTGTACTTCCGTAACTAACCTACTGTACATGTAACATCACAAAGACCAAGTGAGGCATAGAAATGCCATGCAACCAAGAATTATGTTTCAGACTTTCAGATACAGATAGTAAAACACACAAACAGCCTCAGATCCTTTAATTAATAGATTTTATTCAATTTCAACCATTATTAATTGGCTATATGATATGCTAGGATGAATGGATGCGCGCGGGAGAGCTCCCTTCAATCCAATGGGCGGGCTAAGCAAGCAGAAGGAGTTGCTCCCACATCATGCACCTGGCCAAACCCTTCACATTACTTTCCATAACAATCAAGGGTAGCCAAAATGCATGAGATGACAGCTCGATCTAACCACTCCTCAGCCCTCTTAATCAGTTAATTGGACCAAAGGGAGCTCTCTTTTCCCTCCCATTCACAACTTAGTTACAGAGATTTCTCTCTTCAACTCGCTCTATTTATATCAATAATATCATCTAGCTAACTCCTTTGCACTAGTGTTGAAGGAGAGAAGAGAAGAATGACCACAAGGGAGGCTATAATATATATATATATATATATATATATTATATACTACTGCTTTGCTTCACACACATGTCTCAATAATTGTTATGGGAACCTTCTCAATCCTTCGGCTTGATAGCTTGTGATATATGTAATAATAGTACGTACGCGTGGTGATGACCGTGATGTTTGCATGCATGGGGTACATTTCGTCCCCATTAATTTACTTTTATCTTGGATAAATATTGGCACGCATGCCTGCAACCCTGCATAGTGCTCGATCCATCAATATCACATGCACGACGTACGTTATAAGAGCAAGGACGACAGATAGTACCTCTAATTAAAGCATATATGATTAATAATATTTCTATGGGGTGAATATTTACCAAAAAAAAAAATCTTTCAAAGAGATATAAGGTCAGAACCTACTGCAAATAATATTCCCACTCTTAAGAATCCCACCATTGAAAGAGCAACAAACCCCACCAAGCTAGGTCCAACAGTCGTATTCAACACTTCAAAGATTTGTTATATATCTTTCCTGCACTATGTGCATGGTGGCTATGTACCCCAACAGTACTATATAGAAATGTATAAACTTTTACCCTAGCTGGCTAGCTTGATATTCATTATTGGTGGAAATCAGATGCACATCATACCAAAGTATGATTCAGTGGTCATTTAAAGTAGATGACTCAAGCAACGTACGTGGTGTTTGTCATTGATGTTTCCAATTCCCAAATGCTTGTTGGATTAAGATTCTGAGTTTCTCTAGCTCAATAAATTTGGGGAAAATGATCATTTACCCGATTTTAGGCTAAAAATTGCCCACTTGCTCCAACAACTGTTTTTTAACCCCATTTACCCAAAACACTCTAAGGGATTATTTCCCCTTTACCCAATTAATTCTTTTTTCTTTTTTTTTTAGACTTTTTTGCCCTCTCCTTCTTTCTCCCTTAGAGGGAGAACTCACCTTCCACCTTGCTGTGCTACGGTGACTAGTGGCCGGCGCAGTCTCCGGCAACCGGTGACTGGACTCCGGCGAACGGTGACTGGACTCCGGCGAACGGTGACCGGATTCCGACGACAGGTGACCGGATTCCAGAATCCGGCTATTATTGCCCCCCAGTAATCATATTACTGCCCCCCAGTAATCATATTATTGCCTCCGAAAAATCATATTATTGACGCCCAGTGAATTGTATGAACTCCCAAAACCAAAATGAATACACTACAGGAACAATTGATCAATTTATAATCATATTACTGCCCCCCAGTAATCATATTATTGCCCCCCAATACAAAGTCTAATGTTTCTACTGCCTCCCAATAGACCACCAAAAATGCACCTTTTTGTAGGATTCACAGATAATTTGACTTTAATACACAGAAAACAACATGTAACTTATCAAAACACCACACTATAGTGATCCATGTCCCTCGTATCAAAGTCTACTGGGGGCCAATAATGTGTCTACTGCCCCCCAGTAGACCATCAAACAAACCCGACCCGAATTCCCACATCGGGACCAGCGACTCCGGGTGCTTCAAGCACGAGCAGCAGCGACTGGGACGATGGGCTTTGACGGTAGGCTTGAGGTCGGCGAAGATTACGCCTAGGACATGCTTGCCGGCATCGATCTCGGAGAATAAGATGGTGGGATTTGAGTGTGGGCTCGAGGTCGGCGAAGATTACGCCTGGGATATGCTTGCCGGCACCGATCTCGGAGAAGAAGATGGTGGGCTTTGACGGTGGGCTCGAGTTCGGCGAAGATTACGCCTGGGACATGCTTGCCGACACCGATCTCGGAGAAGATGGTGCTGAAGGCGTCGTGGCTCAACATCTGGCAGTCCGGCTGGGGGGGAAGGGGGAGAGAGAGAGAGAGAGAGAGAATCGGTGAGGGGGGAGAGAGAGAGAGAGAGAGAGAGAGAGAGAGAGAGAGAGAGATTAAAATGAGGGTAATTATGTCAGTAGAAGTTAGATTGGGTAAATGGGGTCAAAAAACTCTTAGTGGAGCAAGTGGGCAATTTTTAGGTTAAAATTGGGTAAGTGGTCACGGCCCCATAAATTTGATCGATCACGTACGTAGACGTACATGTTTGATATGAATTTTCGATTTTGTTGTTTCTCCTTGGTGATCTTTACATGTCTGTCTATCTAGCTAGCTAGGTTCTCCAACCAATTGTCCCCACAACTCCATGATCATTGTCATGTGTTAATTAGAAATGTCATAATGCAATTGAATTATTAAACGATATAAATTTATTTAGTTCAATTCATGAGACTATACAACAGGATGAATCGACTGAAGTGCTAATGGTATTGTGGGCAAGAAATAGACCTTATTATAGAAATCGAGAAGTTAGGTAAACAAAAGTTAATTTTTTCTTTAGATTGTAGTATTTTTTTTTTTCGTCTGTACATTGTAGTATCTCGGTAAATGTCGATCGAATATTCAATTTATGTTCACATGAGAGGTTTGAAGCAAACTAGGATTCAATTTGATATACAATGGAGACAACAAAATCCCAATAACTACAGTAACATGACAGATAAACCAATAACTTCAACCATAAGCAACTATGTGAAACTAGATTTTTTTTTTTTTTTCCTGGCAAATGAAACTAGAATTTGTTGAACATGAAATCAGGTAAGGAGGTACTCCATAGTCTCCCTATTTACATTACTTAACGAAATTAACAATTTAAAACCCCCCAAGATGGTAAAATTTCTGGAAGTCAAAAAGTCATCTCCGAACCCATCAATATAACCAGCATCACAAGCAGCCATGTCCTCCCTAATAGTCCGGTTACTGTGAGGGGTACGGGGTACCTGTGACCGGATTATTGTATCGGGTACCCGTAATTTTGTTGCACAATCGACGAGTACTCGTACTCGGCTTGCGGCTGTAACGGATACCCATAACTCAAATGCAAAAGTGACGAGTACTCATACTCGGCCTGCGGATGTGGCATGGACATCAAACTCCTTGGCTGCTCGAGAACCTCCTTTTGGGCCTTGGGCTGAACGGGAAGAGGAGCCCAAAATTTCTCGCCGAACTTGTAAACAAAAGTGACGTAGCCCTGGGGTTTCTCCTTGGGCCTTAAAACCGTGTAGGTCACGTACGGGATGTTGTCCTTGCCACTATTTTCTAGCAGCTGACTCACCGGAATGACGGCCTTTCCGATCTTGGTTTCCTTGAGGATTCGGTCGGAGATGAGCTTGATCTTAAGCGTGAGGCGGTTCTGGTTAAGAGCGGCGTCGTCGAGAGTGAAAGTGAAGGGGGAGTGGTTCCATCTGGGGTGGGTGCCGCAGTTTTTGTGGATGGGTGTGATGAACTTGTGCTTGTCGGCTCCGCCGGAGACTGAAACGACGGCGTAGACGTCCATCGTGGAGAAGTTGTTGACGTTCTTGATCTGGTCAGCCGATAACAGCCTTAGTTCCAAGGTCCTGCAATCCATTGAAACTGAATCCAATTCTTGAAAATTCTTAGGGAGCGAACTTGTGAGATTAGAATAAGCTTTACCTATGTGTAGTAGGATATATAGAAAGAAGCTTTACCTATTTGTAGTAGGATAATGGATTGAAGATGAGATTATTTGTGTGTGTGGAACTGGACTTTCCTAATTTAATTGTTTAAGGAATGATCTCGTCTTACCTAGTCAGCCTAGACTAGCTTGTTGTCCACCTCTATAGCTTCGGGTTCAAGGCAATTTAATTAGATGCGTTCCTGTTGTGAGATTGAGAAGTGAAGTGCTAATATTTTTCAATAATCTAAATTTGACACAATATACAAGTTTCCGATAAGTTATAATTTGAAATTTGACACACTTCCATCTCCATTGGGAATAGCATAATACTAGCAAAACATAAAAAATATGTCATTGTTAAGGCGTACGTAGGTGTAAAGCACTGTTTCCGACTTTCGTTACCAGAACTCTACTCTTCTTATTTGGATCATCTCCTTTGAGTGCCAGTTCCCTGAGATAGATTCGAAACAAGAAAACTTTGACGTAAGATTTTTTCATAAATCAAAAAGCGGATTGGCAGAGCACAACGAAAGAGAATAAAGTGACTATTTTCTACATGTGCATCGTGCTACTTGATTACTTAATATCTTGCACTCATAACATTAGATCTCGACAAATAAACCATTTCATAGCCATACTGAAATGTAAAGTATCTCTAGTAGATTTAGAAAGCATGCGTACACCTCTCATTCAATTATTGAAAAGAAAGTGTCTTGAAACGGGAGGCTCGTTGTGGTTGCATCACGGAAGTGGTAGTATTCTTCACGGCAAGAAAAGAATTTAGGCTGGTAGTGATTGGATAAATAAACACAATGAGAGGGAAAGAGCCAAAAACCCTAAAGTTGAAATAGAAATATGAAATGACCAAGACTCCTTCAATTCATATGCATGAAACCTTAGAGTAGTACTAAAAGAGGGTTTACATTAGTCTCTGTAAATTTGATATTTAATGAGTGGACCTATTTCTATGTATCATCGTGGGTACTACCACACTTTCTTGATCTGTTTAGTTGAATGCAGCAGAAGGGTATGTAATGGTCATTCTGGCATGTGATGAATGACATTGACACCTGATTTAAATTTAATTCAAATTATACATGAAACCTTGAAGACGGTTCATTTTCTTCAAGTCATATAATATTTTGCCTTTTCTTAGATCAGACACTAGTTCACTACAAACCTAAAATAACAAACTCCAATAGAAAAGCCCAAAAGACCATAGAGAAGAGAGTTTTTGGAGGTTGAACAACATTATCACACAGTTGACCACTATTTGTATGAATTCTATATTTGTTTAGTTGACTCATTGACACTCAAGTGTTATTATTTATTAAGTTCTTGATCAGTTCAGTTACACTGTTGATTTTGAATTCTCTATCTTGAAAAATAGAACTGTCATATTCTCCAAAAAAAAAAATATATATATATATATATATATAACTGTCATAGTGCCTATGTGCCACGGTCCTAAAACTTTTATGCTTCATACTTCATACTAATTAGGGGTCGTCAACGGGCCGGGCCGGGCCCGGCCTGGCCCATTCATAGCGGGCTTGGGCCGGGCCGGGCCTTGCTATATTTTTAATTAATTGCGGGCCGGGCCGGGCCGGGCTTTATTAAAAATCAAAGGATCCAAGCCCGTCCATATAAAGCGGGCCTTGCGGGCTTTTTCGGGCCGGGCCGGGCTTGGCCTTGCGGGCTTTTTTGGGCCGGGCCTTGCGGGCTTTATTTATAAATAAATATTTAAAGACACAAGTATTTTTTTTTTTAATCAAGCTTTGGAAATTCAATGGATAATGATCAAATACAACCAAAGATAACATATCTATATAACTATATTGTACCAAAAAAAATCTATATTTATATATAGATACTAATTTATTGATAAATAAATTTTTAAAGACACTCATTTTTTATAAATCTATATTTATATATCATACACTCCAAAGAGCAACCCCTATCAATTCAAAGAAAATGAAAAAACCGACCGCTGGATGAGTTTATTACAATAAATTATGAGTGTGGTAAAAAATTTAGCCAATTTCACCATATTTTCGAATCCGATCGGATTAGTCAACCGTAGACACTTATATGTTTTATTGGTTGACCGATGCCGTAACAACCTCGAAACGTGCTTATTTTTTCACATCACATTTGTATATATTCCATCAATGGATGTGCGTGGACATAAGATAAAAAAAAATTAATTTTAATTACAAACACATTGGTCTATACCAATTTTCCTCCTAAAGTTGTATGACATATTCATTGTATTTAAATTGTTTAGGTTCATTCTAAAGCAATCATGAAGTGGAAAATGAATTCAGAGAAACCAACCGCTCGATTGAGAGATTGTAATGTTTTATGGTGGTTGTAGAAAATCCAGCCAATTTGGTTATCGGTTCGAATTCGATCAACTAGGTCAAACTTAGTTACTCTTATAAACCTATATTTATATATCATATACTCCAAAGAGCAACCCATATCAATTCAAAGAAAATGGAAAAACCGACCGTTGGATGAGTTTATTACAATAAATTATAAGTGTGGTACAAAATTTAGCCAATTTCACCATATTTTCGAATCCGATCGGATTAGTCAACCGTAGACACTTATATGTTTTATTGGTTGACCGATGCCGTGACAACCTCGAAACGTGCTTATTTTTTCACATCACATTTGTATATATTCCATCAATGGATGTGCGTGGACATAAGATAAAAAAAATTAATTTTAATTACAAACACATTGGTCTATACCAATTTTCCTCCTAAAGTTGTATGACATATTCATTGTATTTAAATTGTTTAGGTTCATTCTAAAGCAATCATGAAGTGGAAAATGAATTCAGAGAAACCAACCGCTCGATTGAGAGATTGTAATGTTTTATGGTGGTTGTAGAAAATCCAGCCAATTTGGTTATCGTTTCGAATTCGATCAACTAGGTCAAACTTAGTTACTCTTATAAACCTATATTTATATATCATATACTCCAAAGAGCAACCCATATCAATTCAAAGAAAATGGAAAAACCGACCGTTGGATGAGTTTATTACAATAAATTATAAGTGTGGTACAAAATTTAGCCAATTTCACCATATTTTCGAATCCGATCGGATTAGTCAACCGTAGACACTTATATGTTTTATTGGTTGACCGATGCCGTGACAACCTCGAAACGTGCTTATTTTTTCACATCACGTTTGTATATATTCCATCAATGGATGTGCGTGGACATAAGATAAAAAAAATTAATTTTAATTACAAACACATTGGTCTATACCAATTTTCCTCCTAAAATTGTATGACATATTCATTGTATTTAAATTGTTTAGGTTCATTCTAAAGCAATCATGAAGTGGAAAATGAATTCAGAGAAACCGACCGTTCGATTGAGAGATTGTAATGTTTTATGGTGGTTGTAGAAAATCCAGCCAATTTGGTTATCGTTTCGAATTCGATCAACTAGGTCAAACTTAGTTATTCTTATAAACCTATATTTATATATCATATACTCCAAAGAGCAACCCATATCAATTCAAAGAAAATGGAAAAACCGACCGTTGGATGAGTTTATTACAATAAATTATAAGTGTGGTACAAAATTTAGCTAATTTTACCATATTTTCGAATCCGATCGAATTGGTCAACCGATATGTAGAATATATATATATATGCACATATTCTATATAGAATAATAGAATTATAAGAACTTCCACACACACACACACACACACATATATATATATATATATATATAAACACACACACACACACACACATATATATATATCTCTCTATATATATATAAACACACACACACACACATATATATATATATATATCTATCTCTATATATATATATATATAAACACACACACACATATATATATCTATATATATAATTATATATATATATATATAAACACACACACACACATATATATATCTCTCTCTATATATATATATATATAAACACACACACACACACATATATATATATATATATCTCTCTCTCTCTCTCTATATATATATATATAAACACACACACACACATATATATATCTATATATATAATTATATATATATATATATATATATAAACACACACACATATAATATATATCTATATATATATATATATATATATATTTATTATGCGGTAATGCATATATATCTTTTCTATATATATATAACACACACACACACACATATATATATATATATAAACACACACACAAATATATATCTATGTGTGAGTGTGTGTATATATATATTTATAAACACACACACACACAAATCTACATATATATATATATATATATATATATATATAATATTTTATGGGCTTTTACGGGCCGGGCCAAGCGGGCTTTTACGGGCCGGGCCTACGGGCCGGGCCGGGTTTTTGCGGGCTTTAGGCGGGCCGGCCTCGGCCCACCGAGGCGGGCTTTTGCGGGTTTTTTGACGGGCCGGGCCGGGCTAAAAGCCCTCAGGGCCGGCGGGCCTCCATCGGCCCACTTGATCCGCGGGCTTTTTGATGAGGCCTAATACTAATTGGCATTTGGCAACACTGTCACTTAAGGTCACCAATTTCATATGTAATGCCATGTTTGTTTATGTTTGTATTCACCTTAATTAATTCGATGTTACTTGTTTGTTTATGTTTCTAATCAATCTGATTACGACAAGAACCATCAATTTAATCGCCACCGACAAAAGAAAGAAAGTGGCATCCACAACAACTAGGTGGATGAATGGTACATGCTCCCTTCAAACAAATTTGACCTCTACAGCATAACACAATTCCAAAACTTCAAGCTTGTTCTTCAGCAATTGCTCAAACCAAACCGAAGTTAGGCCGAATTCCTAACTTCAACCACAAGCAAATAACTGATAGTAGTCAAGAAATCAAATATATACATCCATTATAGGCAAGAAGGTATAAACCTCCATTGATTTATTGAGCGTCACATAAACCCTCAAAACCTTCTCAAAGTCTCCCATTTACATACTCATAAAAACTAAACTACAAATAAGAACCGAAAACAAACGTAACAAATCAAACAAATGGAAACCCCAATTCTAGAAAACCTTCTAGAAATCAAACCCACCACCCAAAGCATCATCATAACCAGCATCATACGCCGCCATCTCACCGACATCGGAAACCATATCTCCGATCAGCAACCCACCCAACAGTCCCGCTCCCAACCCAAGCGCCATGTTCCCTCCTCCTCCTCTTTTGGGCTTCTGCGGCTGCTGCACGTACCCATAACCCGGCTGCACTACCGGCGGGTGCCCGTACCCGGCCTGCTGCTGCGGCGGGTACCCGTAGCCCGGTTGCTGCTGCGGCGGGTACCCGTAGCCCGGTTGCTGCTGCTGCGGCGGGTACCCGTAGCCCGGTTGTGGCTGAGGCGGGTAAGGATGATAGACCGGGTGGGCCACGCCGGGTGGCGGGTAAGCGGAGCTCGACCCGGCATGACCGACCGGGTACGCCACAACGGGCTGGTGGGCCTTCTTGTGGGCCTCATGCTGGACCGGAAGAGGCGCCGTGAATTTCTCGCCGAACTTGTACCCGAAACTGACGCTGCCTTTGGGTCTCCCCTTGGCAGTCACCACCGGGTAGGTCACGTGCTTGTCGTTCTTCTCGTTTTGCAGGAGGTCCTTGACCGGAACCACGGCCTTTCCGATCTTGGTCTCGCCGAAGGTGCGGTCAGAGATGAGCTTGATTTTGATTTTGAGGCGGTCGAGGGCGGAGTTGTCGAGGGTGAACTTGAGGGTGTGGTTCCATTTGGGGTTGGTGCCGGCGTCTTTGTGGACGGGGGTGCGGAGCTTCTGCTTCCTGAAGCCGTTACCGGAGACGGAGACGGCGGCGTAGACGTCCATCTTGGAGAACATGTTGACGTCCTTGATGTCATTGGCGCCGAACACCGTTATTTCCAAAGGCCTGCAATCCATTGATGATGAAGATCGAATCGGATATTGTTGAAGATCTCGAGATTTAGATTGAAGAGAGAGAGAGAGAGAGAGAGAATCAGAGAACTGTAATTTTTGGAGAGGAAGGTGGAGGAGGTGGGGGTTATATATAGGAACGGACTGTGGAGCAAGAATAATGAAAGGCGAAGCTTCGTAGAGGTGGGGAATTACGAGTTTGCCCTTTAGAACGCGGGTGGTTGCATTGTTTTAGCGAGTGAGATTCCAGTGCAGTTTGGGGAGTTCTGGATTCCGGGGTCGCCTAGAAGGTGTAGGATATAGTTCTCTTCTACGTGTTTCATGCGTGTGACGTGGGGAGCGTAAGAAGTAATTAAAAATAATAAATCTTAGATGCTTTATGCTATTGCCAAATGGAATACTGCTTAAGCAACACGCGGTTTTCTTTTTTATCTTTTGTTTTATATGTTATTAGTTATTCAGAATTAAACCATATAATGAATAAAGAGTTTGTTTTGATAATCGACCGTGTCTATACCATAAAAGTATAAAGTTAAAGTAATCATGATAAGTGATTCAGTGGATGTATTGGCTTCTCTAACAAGAACGTTCAAGATATGAAATTCTCTTGTAGATAAATATTAGATTATATTAAATTAATTGATGAATTATAAATATGATTAAAAATACATATCGGGGATTAATTTTAAGATACAAATGTGATAAATATTAGGAAAGTGTTAAATGACTCAAGTTTCTGAAATTATTTGTATAAAAGCTCAATCATATAATTAATAAAAAATTTGTTTACGGCGGATCAAATACACCACATTAATATTGACATAGACTGGTTTTATCTAGTGGTAAATCAGGTCGGGTCGAGTTCAAAGCGGAGATCAAAAAAGTTGATTTGATGTTATAGCCTTGTCTGCTATTAAAGTACATATACATTGAGTAGAATTTTCATTATAAATATTTATGATACTATTAATAAAGTTATAAAATTAGATATTAAGCCTTGGTGTGACATAAATAATGGAAGAATATGGGAGGACAAGCTCATTCAGAGGCTGAAAGAGAGTGTTGTTTCTTTTCTTTTTCTTTTTTACTTTTGCTGAAAATAAAAGTAGGAAAGAAAAGGATAGGTGATTTTGCCATTTTGGTAAGCGTGTGAAGGCCGGCGTGACCTTACTCTTTACGTCATCGTCAAACATTCCCCCCCTTATTTTTTTATCTTCAGAAAACATTCCTAAAGGATTAGTTCTTCCATTTCCATCTTTTCGAAGATTCTTTGTTTTACACTTTTATAGAAAGTTTTTTTAATTTAGTAACTATCCGGACAAAATGAGTGGAGAATAAACCATAAATATCTTTTTCAAGTGAAAAGATAATTAAATTCGCGGATAAACACATAATGTACAAATTTGAAATAGTTGAATCTGTTACGGAGAATAAAAGTTAGATTCTAGAGAATGATAGCTTTAACACCATGAATCGGCAAATGTTGTTTAATGAAAATTATTTTCTACAACCATATTAAAAAAAAATATTTGTTGTGGATCGGTGTAATAATTTTATTTAGGCCTTTATTCAAAAAAAAAAAAAAAAAAAATGTTCGTCGTTTCAAAAAAACAAAACAAGTCTACATGGATTGTGGCCTCTGCTGGGGTGAGCAATGGGTCGTGTCGAGTTGGGTTCATGTCGGGTCAAGATATTTGTCGTGTCGCAAAATATAAACTCAAACCCAACCCATTTAATAATCGTGTCAAAAATTTAAACTCAAACCCAACCTATTTATTAAACGGGTTACCCGTTTTCAACCCGCTTAACCCATTTACAAATATGTTGTGTCGTGTTAGACAAAATGACCCATTTAAGGGTTAACAATGCGACCAATTTAACTAAAAAAAATGCAGAAATTGATTAAATTAACTAAAAACTCCACAATACGAAGAATATAAATAATTATATATATTCATAAATAATTAAATCCAATAATTATAAAGCAAGATATTTCAAATTGTCTAATCTTATGATCAAATACTCCCAATGTCTAAAATTTCAAGAAGCATAATCGGGTTATTCGGGTTCACTTCGGGTTGGCGGGTTGACCCGTGGCCAAAACATTTATTAAATGGGTCATGGCGGGTTGACCCACGGCCGACCCTCTTTTTAATCGTGCGGGTTCAACCCGCTTTATTTCGTGCGAGTTTCAAGTCGTGTTATCGGGTCGTGTCAAAATTGACAGCCCTAGGTGAGCTCTTATCCGCCCAATTCTATACTTCTTTCACATATTGATCAATGGTGGGTATCAAACCAATAAAACTATATTCACTTTTTCATAACTAGTTATATTAAATGTAAATGTAAATGTAACCGATTATGAAACATTTCACCACTATAAGATGTCTACATCTAGGATGGTGGGCTAGTCTTTTTCCACATTCCTGATGCTTGCTATTTTGTAATCAAAAGACACCGGGTGCACTTTGTTGGTCGGGCTCTGTCACCATGCCCGTATGCCATTATGTGCTCTAAACAAAATTCAATGCCATTTGGTGCTTGCAGAGCAGATTTGGTGCTTGTAATCCACAAGGTCAAGGCCATTTGAGCACAGTTCTTCCATTCACCCCAATTTGTATGAGCACAAAGCCGGTCTAAAATAGAGATGAGAAGGGTTGCGAGACGTAGCCCGCCGAACAAACCTCAACAAAAAGTCAGCCAACGAAAAAAAAAGAGCAGATAAACAAAATGCCACTATCAATATCATGAATACATATGCGAGTATTTCACCAGTAAAAGAAACTACATGGTCCGCTGAGACTACAATTTGCTTAAATTGGTAACCTCTTCGACAGCTTCACTGCAAATTTATAGCCGGTAAGGGAAAGATTTCAAGCCTACTTGAAGCTTTCTTTCAAACGATGTTGACGTGAGATGTAATTTTCTGGTCTTGCTTTATGGGCATATATATTCAGGGACTCATCAAAGAGGATGGTAGGGCACATATCCAAGCAAGCCCTGTACGTTGGTCACAACATCATTGCACCTCGTCAACAGGCTTAGCATCTGCTGGGAAATATCAACTGTGGGTGCACTCGGAAATGTGGAGGGTGTGTTGAGAATATTGTGACTGCTTCTGCTTGGTGGTGGTGGTGGAGGTGGCGTCATTTCCGTATGCTGCTGTGAAAAATTACTATGTGGTGGTGGGGGTTTTGCATATTGAGAAGGTGGAGGCCGACTATGAGGAAGAGGAAGTATAGGAGGCAATGAAGAGGGTGGAGGAGTAACCTTTTGAAAGTTTCTAGCATTATAATTCATCATAGCAACAGAAGTAGAAGAAGAAGGTGCACCATCATCTGCAAAACTAGCACTGTTGTTGTTGAAGTTGTTATTTCTATTACCAGGCATCATCAATTGCTCATTTCTACTAGGTTCTTCCCCACCCAACATGAATTTTACACGTGCAGTTCCTTTACTATTTCCATTGCCACCAGTTACCTGTCCTCGTGGTTCATCACCCGATGACTTCTTCAGAATCGACTTCGGTTGGATTGCACTGTGTGAGAGAGACTGCAGCTGCTGCCGCTGTTTGAGTGCCGGAGATGGCATGAATGCAGAATCCTTAGCCCGCGGGGTCTCAGTAGAATTGTCATCTCCATTGCCCTTCCCAGATGCAGGAACTTCAGGACCATCCACCTCTCGAAGCTGGAACCTCACACTAACATTGCCAAAAAAGGAGTTGTTTGAAGTAGCAACCTTCAATGCTGCTTGTGCATCAGATTTGTACAGAAATACAACTCTGCATGTCGAGGACTTGTAGAACACACGGAGACCAGACTGATCCATTGGTCCAAAACGAGCAAATTTTGCCTTCAGTTCTGCAGGTGAAGGCAGAGAGATTTTGGGAGGGAATTTCATCACAAGCATGGTGGGCTCAACAACCTTGGATGGAGGTTCCATTTTCTTCAAAAGACCTGGCTTCAGTGACTTCCGCGATATGGGCACAGCTGTTTCTTTTACCTCTCCACGCTGGGTCTCTGAACTTTTTAGACCAATCTTCCTTTCTGCAGCCAATGATTTTAAATCACTCATTTTCTTGGACTTCTTAGCTGCAATCTCTCCTTGACGATCAGATGGAGCACGTTTCCGCCCAGCTATGGTGCGGTCATCGGATCTGAACAAGGGTTTTCCAGCCTTCGAGGAGGGTACATCTCTAACTGGTTCCCGAGGAGAAATTTCTGAGGCTTTGAGACCAGATGGAGTTTTAGAGCTACGACCTTCAACAAGCTCTGTTTCAGATGGCGGTGATAGAACCAAGCTTTTCTGATAGACAAGGGCCCGGAATTGCAGAAAGAACTGCCGAACAATTGCAGGGTTGTTTGTTTCACGACCATGAAAAGGATCAAGTGCAAGGGCTTGCAAATCGCTTACTAGTTGTGGTAATTCAAGCTCTTTAAGAATCGGCAATGTTCCAGCAGATCCAGACAATTCATTATTAACAGCAACATCTTTCTTATGATGTTCTACCTGAAACTCTTCTTCTGGAGCCAATCCTGCATGGTTGGGCTTTCCAGCTACCTTACCCACCAAGGAACTCACTTTTCCAGAAGTCAAAGTCCTCTGTGGATCTCTGAAGCTTGTTTCTGAACCCAACTGTTTCTTCTTCTTCTTCTTCTTTTTGTCTCCCATAATAGAGTTCTCAGGGTTCATGTCACCCAGTGGCCGTTTAAGAACCTTTGCCTTTTTCACTCCACCAACAGCCTTCTTTCCAGCTGAACTCTTTGCCTCAATTGGTGAAGAATCTCCAACACTGTGACCAATATGAACTTCATTTAATTCATTGCCTTCCTCCACTTTCTTTGGAAAACTCAAAGGTGGTTGTAAATTGTCATATGAACCAGACAATTTGGCACTCTCCTCATTTTTAACCTCCATCGGACCCTCCCCTTCCTGCTTCAAAGACTCTGATGTTTCATCTTTTATACATTGCTTGGTCCCTTCACCCAATAAATCAGAGCAGCCTGTGCTTGCAGGACCTACAGCTACATTCTGTGTCAATACCTCTTTCACCTCCCGCAGGGCTCCACTTTCCTTGTCCAGAGAAAGCTTTAGAGATAGCTTTGCACCAGTGGTAACACCTTGGCTGGTAAGAGAGCTGTTTGCTGGTACCTGATTTAAGTTTACAGTTTCTTTGCCGGATGCATCCTTGCTCATAAACTCAGTCTGCTCATGTTTTAAAATCTGCAGTTTCATAGAGGGAGATGGAGCCCTCTTTTGTAACATAAAATCTCCATCTCCTAATGCTATTGATCCCTCCAAGTACGCAAATGGGGCTGAGGAACTCGCTTGGCCCTGTGTACTTTGGTGGGGTTTCACATTGCTGGCTTCATCTCTCCGCTTGAAAAGGTATTTGTCTTTCTTTGAATGGTCCTTGACTTTCATAGATTTTGTGGCACTCTTCCGCCCACCCAGAGCTTCAGCAATCACCAAAGGACCACTCAAAGGTGCTGAATGAGGAAAAATTACCATCAGAAACAAGGAGGGGCAGTGCACACATATTAAGCCAATTCAATTTGCAAGACAGATGAAAAGGCATGAAAACAATTAAACTGAGCAGAGGTACAATAAAAAAATGTAAGGATGATAAAGTATTAGTACAAGGAGGGTAAAGTAGAAGGATTTCTAAACACAGTCATGGACTGGTACAAGTTAGGAAGAAATAAAAACAGAACAAAAATTACAGGAACCTTGATGTGGAAGGCTACTTCAGATCACAGGACTACCAAGACTATCGATTCAAGGTCTTGAACACATTCTCATAAAACTACTAATTTACATAACCCGTGCAAGAATAATATCACTGGAAACTGATAAAGCTTCTCCTTATCGGCATAAACAACACAAAACCTATGCAAGAATGTAAAACAAATAGTTTTTGAAAATATTCAGAACCAATAAAGCAAATTACCAAACACACTCATATGCAGCTATGGTTAACCGCCAAAGTAAGATACAAAAATGAAGTGTTCAACCATAACAACGATGACGAGAAAGCATTGATATACCTCGAGGCTTAACAGGCTGATCTGACACTGCAACTGCATTACGTGAAGACGACCGAGCCCCAAATGCCTGAGCATAGGTCTCATCATACTCTTCAAACACAGCCTTCCGATAAGCAAATAGAGTAGCCTTATTCGTAATGAAGCTAAGGCTCTTCTGATCACCTTGGACTGGTGAGCTTGCCAACTGCTTTACGAGAGCCACCATCTCAGCAGGATTAAAACCATCCCTCGCCTTCCTAATCTGATCCGTAGAGTACACTGCTCCATGCTCATAATCCGGCACATCAACAACAAAGTACCCCGGCACACTAGTGGCCCGAAAATTATACGGATTCCTACATTTACACACAAAACCAACTCCACACCTGCGACTTGCCTCATCAACAGCCTCCTCTACAGCCCTGTTAAAATTCCTGTAATTCGTCTGCCGAGACTTCTCAGCGAAATGGGGCTCGAACGGGATAAGCTCAGCCGGGTCGAACCAGCCATAACTACTATCACCAAAGAAAGCCACCAGGACATGACCTTCCCTCCGTGTCCGGCGCACCTGAGACGTGGCAAAGGCCTCATTAAATATATGCCCCGGCCACCAGGGATGAGACTTGACCTTCCCCCACACCATATCACCGACTTCGAAACCATAGCTGAGAGCTCTGGAGGTTCCCAAAGCCATTCCGTCCTTCTCATTAGCCACATACTCATCAAACTCAGATAACAAATCCACACTCTCATTCTGAGCCTCAGAGCTATCCTCATCCTGATCATCAATTTCAACTCTCGCAATATCAAACACGTCATCAATATCATCGTTACCCAATCCATCGCCGCCCTGAATTTTAAACCCTTTCGATTCCATTCCCTTATCTACATTTCCATCGCCACTCTCCGGACTAACCCTAACTCTATCAGATCTCCCGCCCTCGGAGCCCATAGAACCGCCGCCCTCGGCCTCTAAATCGAGCTCCATTGGCGAAACCCTAGCCTCATCCTCGGGGCTACCAACGCCGCCGTCCTTAGGTTCAGCTTCCTTAACGTCGTCAGCGGATTCCAACTTCGCATCCGATTCCAAATCGTTGCTCATTACAGAGATCTCTGAACCAGCTATAAGAAATTCTTCAAAACAGTGGAGAGATAGAGTTAGGGGTCCCGATGTGGAGCCATAGGAATTCGAAGGTTGTGAATTTGATAGTGAGAGAAAGTGAGGGATTAGCAGTAAACCCTAGAGAGAGAGAGAGGAGAAGGAAGAATTGGGGGGATTGGGAATTTGTGAATTTTTTTTTTCTGGGCTGGGTTTGAAGAAAACGAATGATGCGCTTTACTCTTTGGGCTATTATATCATACGGCACCACTGCCAAGTTTGGCCACTAGAATGCTGCCACTTCTTTTCTTTTTTCTAATTTTTTTTTCTTTCTAATTTTTATCACTAATCACTAGTTTGTTCTTCTTCACTACTTTCGGGTGCTATTCCACTAGCTCCATACTTTTCTCATCCATCATAAGAATTTGAAAGAATATCATTCACATGTTTTTGATAGTGAAGTGTTTTGTAAAACTATTGGAAGATGATAATAAGGGGTTGAGAAACGACTTTTTTTTTTTTTTGGAATAAATGGCTGCTGCGGCTGTCCTAAAGTCTTGATTAATGAAACTGTCGAATATGCGGAGGGGGGGGGCATTGAGCCTAAACCCCTGATTACAATAAATATATAGAGAATATCCTGAAATACTATCATGACAAACGACTTTTTAACAACGAAGTTTTGTAAACGTATTTGATATCAATGATGTGAAAGTTATTTTGATATTTACACGATTTTGGAACTATTTGAGTTAATTGAGAAGCCATACAAAAAGTTTACTTGTTCGATATCAGTTTTCAAGTTGAGCTAAAGTGATTAACATGAGTTGAGCTATAACCCCAATAGTGATATCATAGTTAATTATGTAGCTCAAGGGACTAAGCATCATTTCTAAATGCGGTTCTTTGTAGCTGCAGACGATTGTCTTTGTAGCTGCACATGCAATCGTCTGCAGCTTTCAGTAGCCCCGCACTGAAGAAGAAAAAAAACCTATAAGGTGGATGTATTTTAGTTTCTACAAAAAGGAAATCCAGGCATCACCCTCGAGAATACGTATGGTAGTCCATAACATATGTGATGAACATAACTACTATTAACACATATACGTATAGTCTTACATAGTGTACAAGGATGCATGGAAGAAATCATGGGAACTACTATTCATGTATGGCTCAACAATTTTAGAAAACCTAGCTATGAGAAAGTAAAGAACATCTTTAATTGATGTTCCTCCCTAGATATTGTTGTAAAAAATATGGGACGGAATTTCTATAACATTAAAATAAAATAATATGAAAATATCTTGGGAAATAAAAATTGAGATATAGATAAGAAAATGAAATAAAGTAAGAAAATAATATAATATATATAGGTTTTATATAGGAAAACTTATCGAGTCGAGGCATGCAAGCGCACTGTCCTAAGAGAAGATTTGTCCCCTACTGCACAGGGTTGAATGACGAACTTCCCCCAAGATACAACAACTCTTCGAGCTCCGTCGTGCAGCTAAGAAGCCCCATTGAACCTTAATCACCCGTGCACTCAAATCGGTATATAAGTAAAGTATGTATATGTATAGTTTGTAAGAATATCTTTGGTAGAGATATTTGGCTAGAGTGGTTGCATTATGGTGGACTATACCATCATGTATACCCTCATTATCCGACAATCTACACTCCCACACATGTGCATGTTTCATGTCTCACCATATGCCTTCCAACTACGTACCCTTATATAGGGCACACTTACCATACCATCAATGGCCTCATTAACCATATAACTGTCAAATAATAATCATATATTTAAAATATAAAACCGTTAAACCATAAATAGAGAAATAAACACAAAATAAAAATAACCCCCAAAATAAATAAATAAATAAATAAAATATATTTTAATTTTAAATCATAAAATTTCCAACAGATATTCTCTATATTACTGAGGTTGTGATGATGGCAGTTCTTCAATAATGGGGCTCCGGGTCTTCAATAGGGGTGGGCGCGGTGCGGTGCGGATCGGTGTTAGGCCAAAACCGCAACCAAACCGCTTCATTCGGTTGTGCAATATTCAAAACCGCAATCGCATTTTCAAAAGCCACACCGCTTACTTCGGTTACACAGTTTTCCGGTGCGGTGCGGATCGGTTTCGGTTGTGTTCAACTTTCATATAATCTGTTCATTAAATGAGAGTCAACTAACCTATTCTCTATCTACCTCATTAGAGAATTATCCTATTCTCTTTTCATCTAAGCCGGCAACATTATCATTAAGCTGTAGTGTGTTGATTGGATTAGTTGGGCCATGTCCTCTGTTGAAGACCATTGGTTTCATATGCATATGAAATATTTCATAATTCAGAAGGCTGTTGCATATACCAAATCGAAACAAATGCAATCAAACATTGAAACTTACGTCCAATTCTCAAACAATTTAACAAGTAGAAAACGAGAAATAGACGCAAATAACATTTCAAAAGATATCAACCGTGCTTAGAAACCAAATCGCCCCCAGAAACATACAAAGAAATTAACTTCATACTCTTATTCTAAGCAGTGATAACAAAACCAAATCAAGCTGATACTCTCATGCTTATTAACAAATCAAGCTGATGCTCTCATGCCCATTTGAAGAACTGAAGAAGCAAGCAAGTAAGAACTGAAATAACAAAAGCAAGCTGAACCCAAAATTGATTCAAAGTTGAAGTCGAAGTCAAAATCAAGCTGAGCCCATACCGATTCCATCCAGAGATGAGACAAAAAGACGTCCTCGGTTGGAGTTAGTCGGCGTCGGCGTCAGCATCCTTAATAGGTGTCTTCAGTCAGCCTTCGACGAATGTGAGTCGAGAGAGAAGAGCGGCTGTGTCGCTCTGAGTTGAGAGAGATGAGGGAGGCAGAGTCGAAATGAGGGGCTGAGTGGCTTGACTTAAGGTTTTCTTCTATGAGAGCAATCAGGTGTAACAGGAAGTACGTGCAACCTGATTTCCACCAATCAGAATTCTACAACTATCAAAATAATATTAATATAAATAAAAAATATTAATTAACTGGACCGGTTCCCTTTTTTCAACCGGTTTACTCACTGAACCCGGTCCCGAACCGAAGAAATCCGTTCCTGTTCGGTCAAGTCATTTTTCCCCTTTATTTCATTCGGTTCGGTCCCCAAGCCGGTTTTGGACCTCCGGTTCGGTTTCTGCCCACCCCTAGTCTTCAATATTGCTTTGGGATTTAGGTTCATAGCCTTGCGATATGTTGCATTGTGTGACAAATCACATATGATGCTGCTCAGAAACTATACCAAGCTTCACTGTGATATGTCCGATGCGGTGACTGCTGAAGCACCCTCAGCCAAAAACAACTGTAAATCACAACATCTATAAACTATAGGCCTTTCACAAAAAAGTATATACGTGCGACAAAAGCTAGTTCAAAACATTATACATTGCAGGGTCCTAACATTCTAAGTAGGAATCACTCTACTATCAAGTGTACAACAGACCATTTTCATGTAGAGAGAGAATGTCTTTTCTCCTGCTTATATATAATTTCACAATTAGAAATTTTGATGACATATTGTCACACCCTAAAGTGACATATTGTCACTTTAGGGTGTGACAATAAAGATGTGACAATATGTCACACCCTAATTGAGAAGCCATACAAAAAGTTTACTCGTTCGATATCAGTTTTCGAGTTGAGCTAAAGTGATTAACATGAGTTGAGCTAACCCCAATAGTGATATCACAGTTAATTGTGTAGCTCAAGGGACTAAGCATCATTTCTAAATGCGGTTCTTTGTAGCTGCAGACGATTGTCTTTGTAGCTGCAGATGCAATCGTCTGCAGCTTTCAGTAGCCCCACGCATTGAAAAAAAAAACCTATTAGGTAGAGGTATTTAGTTTCTACAGAAGAAAATCCAGGCATCACCCTCGAGAACACGTATAGTAGTCTATAACATATGTGATGAACATAACTACTATTAACATATATACGTGTAGTCTTACATAGTGTACAAGGATGCATGGAGGAAATCATGGGAACTACTATTCATGTATGGCTCAACAATTTTAGAAAACCTAGCTATGAGAAAGTAAAGAACATCTTTAATTGATGTTCCTCTCTAGATATTCTCTATATTACTGAGGTTGTAATGATGGCAGTTCTTCAATAATGGGGCTCCAGGTCTTTAATATTGCTTTGGGATTTAGGTTCATAGCCTTGCGATATGTTGCATTGTGTGACAAATCGCATATGATGTTGCTCGGAAACTATACCAGGCTTCACTGTGATATGTCCGATGCGGTGACTGCTGAAGCACCCTCATCCAAAAACAACTGTAAATCACAACATTTATAAACTATAGGCCTTTCACAGAAAAGTATATACGTGTGACAAAAGCTAGTTCAAAACATTATACATTACAGGGTCCTAACATTCTGAGTAGGAATCACTCTACTATCAAGTCTACAACAGACCCTTTTCATGCGAAGAGAGAATGTCTTTTCTCCTACTTGTATATAATTTCACAATTAGAAATTTTGATGACATATTGTCACCCTGATCCAGAAAACGATTATTCCCCAGTTAGGATGTGATTTAGAAATAGAGAAAAAAATATAAATTGTGAAATAACAAATAAAAACTTCCAACCTTTATAAATTCCTCCTTTATTAATGGTTTCAACGACCTTTCAAATCCTTTTTAGTAGCAAGTTAGATTATATTAAATACACTCTTAAATTATTAATAAAAATATTAATTATCAATATCAAGAGTTGAGATCATCTTATAAGTGTTGGGTCATTTGCACCGTCGGTGTATAGAATAATTTCCACATAAGGGGGAGAAACCTTTAGTAAAATAAAGGTTACAAGAGAAACTTGAATTCGACAAAGTGGAACTCGCAGAGTCCATTATTGCAAGGAAACTAAAATGGAAGTACAACCAAGTAGACTGCAAGAATCACCACCAACGGAAAAGAAAAGAAAGGAAACAAGTCTCTTTAGCTCAAGCCTTTCACACACAGAACTCAACGAGGGGTAACTTTTCTTGCAAAATACTAGAATAGGGATGACCTTCCACCGCTCAGTAGGGAAAAATCGTCCTCACATACTCATATCTCTAATAACTTTTATGTGAAACTAGAAACAAACAAACACCTAGTCACACTCGCACCACCCGTTCTTCAAGATGAACCTACCCATGTTCCTCCCATTCGTAACCTATTTTGCTAGTCATCTTATCGTCCCCTCGATCTCCAGGTCCAAATCATCTAATCCGGAATCACCGACTATGCGTAAATAGATATCTCATCCCATAATCACTGACTGCCGACATCCCATCTTGGAATCACCGGCATGGGTATAATTGATATCCCTTTCCTTTAAGCACATGGACTCACCTAAACCCTGGTCCCTACAAGGTTTGGACTCAACTACACAAAATATTTTTCCCCCAATACTTCCCCCACTTCTCGACCAATATCAAAAGTTAACAAAATACTTACTACTATTGTCGCACAAAAGAAAACAAGTTTTTTATGTCACCACCAAAATAAGTCCATTGCTATCCACAAAGTCAAGTTTATACGATAAATAGGCATTACACAAATATCCACACCATAGCAAACACACAAAGATTCACACACAAAAAATAAAGAGATAATGAATATGAACTATCATTGGAATCAAAAACCTACCTCATAAAATAAAAAAGTGAGTCTATCCTTCTTGCTGCTCCACTCCATTAGTCTCTCTTTCGTAGGTCACGCCGTACACCAAGGTGCCCAAAAGAAACTGCTCTCTTCTTTGTCTTGTTGAAAAAATAAATAAATAAATAAATAAAATTCTCTGAAACTCCCTTACTCTATCTCATTGAACAAAAGAAGAAATACAATATGTTTTCTTCTTTAATGAAATTCAATTAAATTCCATAATTCCCTTTCCTAACTTTCCTCATCAACATAAATTCTAATTCCCTAAATTCCCCTTAACTTTCCTAGTTAACATAAATTCTAAACTTAACTCCAACTTTTCCTACCTTAACTTTTTGTAATAAGATAAATTCTAAATTGAAAATTCAACCTTTCCTTTCTCAACTTCTACAGCAACATAAATTCTAAAATCCCTAATTTTCATAAATTCTAATGTTCATGAACAGTGCATCGCTGTTCAGCTTGTAAATTCTAAACCCCTAATAAATTCTAAACTCACTAAAATTGTTCCAGGCAATAACTTGTAATTAAACTTCCACGAGTCATAAAAGATTTCAAACCAGAAAATTTCATGCATTAACTCCTTAGTAATGAAACACCCACAAAGTCATGATAAATTTCAAACCAGAAAATTCTCTTTCTAACATAATACTACCTGGAATAGAAAAAAAACAAAATAAATAAAAGTGGAAAATTTAGGGACGGGTATTACACATATACTATATCCAACTAGTCCTTGAGTTACATCGGTGAGGTTGTACCTTGGATTTCATAGAGTCGGGCATGTTTTTATACAAAGAGATGACCTGCTCAACAAGGAATTAATGTATGGCTCGACAACTGAACACAACGTCCTACATGATAAAGAAAACAAAATCTTTGATGTTATCCCTATAGATGTAAGATGTTCTCTTAATTGCTTCCTTGGAAACTTTGATTCAAAGTTATCTCTGCTGGAAACACACAAACATTGTTTCAAGTTTGAAGCTGGAAGGATGGACAAGCAAAGTGATTGCGGCACGAGTGTGATATTTCTGGTTTTGGTGGTGGCTGCTTTCATCCTCTTCCTGCCATTGGTCATGGGTCCGCTGCACCCACCGTCCTTTGCTGTTCTGCACATATTTCCGGTGGTGCTGGTGGCGGTTTTCATTTTCCTCCACCAAGCCTCCAGGTGACATGACTGACATCGTACTCTTTCTTCACATTTATGTACCCATGTGCTAGTATGGCATGAGAATTGTTATCTTTATGAGACTCTGCAAAGATTATATAGCAATTAGACTCTTAGTTGACCATTTTTCTCTATCTGGTTTATTCTTCCGATCACCTGCACCTTTTTCTTTTGATTTCTTTGGTCCGTTTCTGCACCTTCTTTGATGAAGGTAACTGTTAATTCTTCTTGATGTCGGATACGATTGGCTAAGAAACTAAAGTTTATATCAAATCCACTTACCTTGTCGGAGAATTTGGCAAGGTGTATGTCAAAATATGCTTCAAAATTAAAATTTTTGAACATATAAAATATATTACGATGGATACCAGTTGTTGAATTAGCGGTAAGGTTGTACCTTGAATGTGAGTGAGCCGAGCTTTTTTATACAGAGAGATGGCTGTTGTTGACGAATCATGATCGGTCACTATCGCTATCATTGTATCGGCCTCCATGACAGAGACTGATGTAGAGGAATGAGAGAAGACAGATCGAGAAAACCAGAGACTCAGAGAGAGAGAGAGAGAGAGAGAGAGAGAGAGAAGATGAGTAATAAGATTCAAAGTAGGGGTTTTATAAGCTCCAGAGTGGTTTTTTAGGGTTACACGAAATGTTAGGGTACGTTATAAGATTATTGAAGGAAATAGGGATGGCAATGGGGAGGGTATGGTAAGGGGATTAAATTACCATCCTCATACCCGACTTCATTCCCCATCCCCTTACCCGGCCCAATCCCCGTAATAAGAAACTGGGGATTCCCCTTCACCGTCCTCATTGAGGATTAGGTCCCCGTACCCGCCTCAATCCCCGTTAACAATATTACTAATTTATTATATATAAATTCATACAAATAATTATCGATTGTAAACTATGAAGTTAAAATCAAATATCAACATAAAATAAATTCTTTATTTCAATTAAATAAAAACAAATATAAGTCTCGCTTAAAAAAAAAAAACAATAAACGTATGCATTCGACAAAAAAATTTCACAATCAACTGCTTAGTGTAACCTAACAACTTACTCATTCACTCGAACAAGATGAATTGAATATTATCAAAAATATATTGACAGAATTTAAATATTGACAAAAAGATGAAGTTTACATAGATATATATTTATAAATAATATCAAAAATATATATAATATATATATATATATTAGATAATTCTTATTTGGTGGGTATGTGGATGAGGATCAAAATATCATCCCCACCCCGTACCCGATTTCAGAATTCGAATACTGGGGATCCCTATCCTCGTTACCCGATTTCCCCCAAATTTCTCCCCATTAGGGTCGAATACCCGATGGGTACCCTACCCTATCCCTAGAAGGAAAGGTACTTTATAGAATTGTTGAAGGAAAACAAATAAATGACAGATGTGGGAAGGTGAAGAAACAAATACGAATTGCCGTAGTTATCGACCAAATCTCTAAGTTATTTGGATATAATTATCCATTAATAAGCACTATTCCGATCAGTGTTGTAACGGTAGCTGTTAATTGCCATTTGGGAGGTTTATTTGATTTTGTAATATATATCAAATTTTCTATTTTTTTATTTTTAGTAAATACGACAATTCAATTCAAAATAATAACGATTACAATTGATAGATGTAAAAACTATATCCAAATAAAATTTAAGAAAACAATCCAAGATGCAAACTAAGCATCAAAATATAAACCTTATAAAGACCTAACTCGATGCAAAAATGCATCTGATTAAACACCGGATGTAAATCGGGATTGGTAAAAGTTACCAATGGTATGACCGCCCATACAAATTTCATAAAAAACAATGCGTCAAATAGAGAGATAACAAGTAGTCCATACCATCTGCTGCATTAGAGTTGAGCTACACAATTTACTTGCTAATCACTTTCATTGCAATTACATGTTCGATATCAGTAAACTTTTTGTACGTGCTTCAAATTAAGGACGTTTTTTTTTTGTCTCCGATGGTTACAGTAACAATAACGCATCCCTCTTATTGCTGCATTGTATAGTTGCTGTCAATTAGACTAGTTACATTACACTTAACCTCGCTTTAGAATGTTTCTTCCTAAATAAGATGCTTTGAATAGGTAATTAAAGTTAAAGTTCGTTCCCTTTCGTCAAGTAGGCACCATTGACACAACGAACACATAATGAAATATTCAAATTAACCAAAAAAGACTCGAGTAATAACAAAATGGGGGTCACTCTCATATTCTCAAAAGGCAACACAGTATAAATGTGATCTATACTTCACTCAATACGTTCACTTTGAAATTTGAATACAATCTTCAACAAAAATTGGTGACCCAAAAGAATACAGCACCGACACACATGAAACTACATAACTGAAATGGCAGTACATGTATTCATGCAAAAACCCCAAAAAGGGGGTTCGCTATCGCCAATAAGAACCTCATGTCTTATTTTTCTATCACAAGAACAAAGACCTTGGTTAAGTAGAACAAATATATGTGAGCAAAAATAAGTGAAAGAGAACCAAATCTAACAACCCTATCCAGTTTGGCTTTGACAGATAATTAGGCATCATCAGATTTTTCACTGCCAGGTGTTCCGGCAAGCCAGCCCCAGACGCCTCCTGAGCCCTGCTTTTTAGCATTCAGAGCAGCTTGTTCAGATGCAGCTTTTTGCCGCTGGAGGAGTTCAAGTTCCTTCTGCAATGCCTCCATTGTTTGGAGCTTCTGTCGTAGTTCTGCTAGTTCAACCTGTAGGTTTAAAGGTTCAAACAGTTATTAGCAGTAAATGAACATGAGTTGTAAGAAATCTTGTTTGGTGGGAACATCAAGTTGGACTGATAATCAAGTGATACTTGTCCATATTGTGACCCATAAGGTGAAAAATCAGTTAAAACATGATGCCATACCTCAAGTTTGAAGCATCTGGACTGCTCAGATGCAAGTTGTCCCCGTACAGATTGAAGCTCCTATATAAGAGCAATAAGATCAATGGCAATTCATAGAGGAAAAACATGCAAGAATTATCCGTGCCCTAGCAAAATACTTCCAAAAGGTAGATAAGTGAAGATACTTCCAACTTGTCATATCTTTGGCATGAATTTAACACCAGACACAACCTTAAAGAACTTTTTGTTCCTTGTAAACACCTAAAGTTGCTCTAAGCTAAAATAAAATAAAAGTATACCCACCTTGTATAGGTCAGTGTTACGAGTCTCTGCTTCTGATAACTCTTGTTTTAATTGGAGAGATTGCGCCTTCTCCTTACTGAGTGATGATTCTAATTCCTCTTTATCTCCTTTGAGTGTTGCTAGAAGATGCTCATTGAAATTCTTGCCTCTGAATTTCTGCAGGAGAGTCTAGATGATTGAGCAATAACTAACAACATGAAAAGCACAGTACAATGGCCAAATAAAAATGGATATAAAAACAGGGAAACAGATTAACACAAGCAAATTTTTCTACTCTGGGAATTACTGGGTGAGTAAGAAAGTAGTACCCATGTACAATTTTGGCAAGATAATCAACATCTAGCTGACAACATGAGGGTGAAAAGCAAGTTTTAGTGAACAGTGGCTCTCCGCAATGATTTTACAATATCAAACCTATAGGAGACAAGGGAAGGGAGGGAGGGGGGACTAGTTTCCCTGACCAAGTATACCATATATGCAAATAGTTCTGACATCCAATGGGATCTAGATGATATTTGTCATTTTTGTGAAAGACTGAACCTGATTGAACTCAATAAGCACTGACTAACCAACAGCATAAATGCATGGTTGTGCATACCATCTGATGGAATTAATATTGCACACCAAATGGTTAAGTTTCTTAAAATTGCTTTCTTACGAATAAAAACAAAGGCTAACTCTCTCCAAGCTTTTGTGTGCTTACCATTGCCTCTGTGTCAACGTTGTCCATAACTATTTCCCTAATTTTTCCTTCTTGTCCAGCTCCATACTCGGACTCCACATCTCTGGTAGCAGTAGTGGCATTATGCACGGCAGAAACACTGTCCGGGACAGAAGTTTCCATTTTTGATTGCAAGCTTGACTTGTGGCTTGGTTTGAGAACGTTAACCTAACAGGAAGAATCAAAATTTAGGAGGAAAATGAAACAAGAGCAGAAGAAGCCAAAATTATTTTGAAAATTGCTCCTCACCTCATTATTGTAACGTCCATTGTATCCTCCAAAAGATAAAAGCACATCTTCACCATTGTAAGAACCTACGACCAAACTTAATCCCTACAGAAGAATGCAATCAGATGGCAGTTCCATTACATCACTGCTGGTAGTGAAATAAATCAAATAATCACATTTACCACAAAGACATGGCATCAAATCCCTCGTGTAGGCAAAGATATTAGCAAGAGGGCGCAAAATGATCAACATAGCATTAATATAATAAGTCATTTAAAATTGAAAAATGTGGAGTGACTCCCACAAATAGATACCTCACTAGCAACAGGAATACGCCCTTCAACAGTAGTTACAACAGACCAAACTAGTGTAGACATGTTTAGGACAACGGTTTCTGATACCCCTGCAAAAACACAAAATGAAGAGTTAAGTACCTAACCCATGTGGAAAGTGGATTTCAAGTAAGAAGAAAATCTACCAACACCTATCACGTCCAATACCAACCAGGTACGAAGTAGAGTTGTATACATACCACTCTTATTGTCACCACCACCAACAATGAACCAATTTTCCCCAACTGGCACACCTGCATGTCCAGCCCGTGGAGTTGGTATCTCGCCTTGTTGTGTGGGTCGTGACCACTCCATCTACAAGGTCCAAATGTAGGAAAGGCATGAATTATGATTTTGTCAAACAACAAGAAAAGACAAGTTTTAGAATAAAACAGGTTATCTTACAGTTTGCAAATCAAGGACATGCAGATCATTGAAGCAAGTTGCATGGGAACCCCCACCAAAGATAAGGAGGTAGCGGTCAGCATGAACAGCAGCAGCATGATCAGACCTTGGAGAAGGGGACACCCCTCTGAAAGAATGACAATGAAAAAATATTAACCTCAAAGTGCATTACACATAAATTGTCAAAATTCAGCTTTAAGAAATAAAAAGCTCAAATATATAATGAATCACCACCCAAAAATTAAGAGCTTTTGCAAGGCTAACTCCATCTCATATATAATTAACTAGAGTATACATATTCTGAGAAGATATCATTAACTTGACTATATATGTTTATATAACCAACACCCCCTCCAAAAAAAAAAATGGAACTCATGCTAAAATTTATAACTGAAACGGAAAATTGTCTTCGTAATTATGCCAAATATATGCATTGCACATGCTTATGAAGTTGGCAGTTATGTCTTACACAGCATCAATCTCATCCCATGTCATTGTTTCTAGGTCAAGAATGTGGAGATCATTTAACAAAGTTCTCTTCGCATCCTGTCCACCAAAAATCACCAAGCTACCTCCAATAAGGGTGACGGATTGACCTCCGCGTGATGTCTGCAAACGAAAAAGAAAAGGACTTGTTTTGAAAAAAAAATCCAGAAACACACTTGTGCTAGTTCATACCTAGGTCCATAGGAATACATAAGAATCAAGAAAACTGATAAATACCGGTGGTTTCCCATAAGTCTTTAAGAACGACCAAGTAGAAGTGTGTAGATCGAATGCCTTTACTGTAAAACAGGAGGAAACACATGATAAGAATAAATTATTTAAAACAAAAAACAAAAGAAGTATGAAAAAAATGAGTCAATGTAAAAGATGCGAAATGAAGTTGAATCAGCATGAAGATCTTTATCTTACTACTGGGAAAGCACTGATTCAATAGTAAGAAGGACACAGCTTAGAAATCTTAGAATGAAGCTAGTCAAAGGTTTTATTCAAAACTAGTTAAGAAAAGTTAAACCAGCAAAATCATAGGACACCAACATAATAATTCATACCTTGAATAGACTCAGTAGGATCCTTTGTATGTCCAGCAATTGAGATAAGTTTATTGCCCCATGGTATCTACAGAAACAAAGAAATGATTGCACAATGTCACCATTGGTATTTAGAGTTGTTGCAAGAAAATCCAGTAGAAAGAGATTTATATTGTGCAAAAGTTTATGCATTTATGATAGAACTTTGTTTCTGAAATTCATTGAGAAAAATAAAAAATTGTCTATACTAACCAAGGAATGACCAGCACAGGGGCTTATTGTTACTGGAGACGGCGAGTCGTGTGATTCAGCCCCAACTTTGGCCTCAATCTTTGACCAAGTCCAACTCCTTAAATCGAAAACCTAAATTGTAATTCAAATCAGTGACAATGGGACACTGTATATACAAATGTGTATAGAGAACATTAAGTTTGAATATAGACCTTCAACAAAAAGTGAATATACATCTTAGAATAATTAGATACACTTGAACATCCATAAGTCACTTTTCTTCATGAGTGAAATATAATATATAAAAAATTCTACAGGGTGACACCCCTGTATCCAAGCTGTAATCTACCATCTAATATCAGTATTTACAAGAATTGTAGAAAACAGATACCCCAAAAGACCACTAGAATATACTCCAGCTCTCTTATTTAGACTACTATGTGGTTGCAGATATGTATGGTGGCAAGTGAATATAAGCTGCTTACATGGAGATCATTTAGGTAACGACCATTGTGGTTTCCACCATATATATACATCTTGTCTTGTATAACTGCTGCTCCATGCTGAAAGTTGAGAACCTTGTGTTCAAAACCAGGTGGTGGAGAAATGGACAAAATCAAGAAATGATGAGTTGACGTCCTAATACCTCATATCGGGCTTTCGGACGTTGGCCAGACACTGGAGGTGCAATCCACTGATCGTAAACACCAACAGAACCAATGCCTTCGGAGACAACATCTTTATCCTGTGCTTCCTGTATGCTCCCATTTTCAGCAGAGATTGTCTTTGTCTCTGGATAAGGGTTCCCATTCTCAACAACTGGCCCAACTTTTGAATTTTGCTGCAACAACCGAAAAAACATACATACAGAAGAATGAGAATGAGGCGCACATATGGTATATCTCAAGCCTATTACTACTACCAGTTGGCAATATACTGGGAAAGAAAAGACGATATTGTATAAAACTTTCATATTACTCACATTCATTTGTACATCTACCACAGGCTCAGAAACAGAGTTTGATGCTCTTGAATACCAACCTGGATCTTCTTCCTACTCAAAAGCAGATCAAGATATATTAGTTAAAGCTCTTGCTGACATTAAGAAAAAATAAAGATCTGAAAACTCTAAAGCCCTTGGGTTTAGCCCAAGTGGTGATGAAGGGTGGGTAATAGACTAATAGGATTAGAATAGGTCAGGGGTTCGATCACCTAAGATGTAACCCCACAAAATGTAAATAGATCTGAGTCCTATTACACAGACCTCCAATATCTTCACAAAAAGACGCATTGCTTCAGTGGAGGCCATGTCCGCAAGCTTCTTCCAGCTGCAAATTAAGCATACAATGCACTATTATAAAAGTAAATAGTGGAACACAATCTCCAACTAGGCTATAAGCTTATTGCAGCAGTCTTTTACTAACATATGTACAGAAGTGTAATGTATTATAATTGATATTCACCAAAAGAGAGGTCCCTAAGGAACAACTCAAAAACAATGTGATACGGGACAGAGAGAGAGAGAGAGAGAGAGAGAGAGAGAGAGAGTTGGAGGGTGCGGGTCAGAAATAAGCAATAACAATTTTTTTTTCTTTTAATAAATAATGTTTCATAATTAGAAATATTGTATTTTGAACTTCTCATGGAAGTGAAATCATATTAGTTGGCAAACCTTATATAAGGCCTCCATTTGGAAACTTCCGGGTGTTGATCTTCTCAGTTCAAGGGGGATTCCTAAACTGTAACAAGACTATAAAAATTTTGGTACTGAAATAGTTACAAAATTTACCCCATCTCTTGTATATTTTCTGTTGATCAAGCCTAGGTCTGAGCAGAAAAATGAGACTACAAACTTTGGTACTGAAATAGTTACAACATTTAATTTATCTGTAGCTGCTTTCTGATGGTCAAGTCTAGGTCTGAGCAAAATAATTTACCAAAAAATACATCTGTTCCCTTTTGCCAATGATATGAACTTGCCAAGGAATATCAGGTTTACCAGACATTTTCTCTATGTCTGTATCACGGATAATCATCTTACACACTGTCCTCCCAAATCCAGCACTACATATGGTCCAAAATTCCACAGATCACTATACAAACTACAGTATTTGATTATCTATACATATATACCCTCTTGTTCCCAGACTTAATGACCAAATACCCTAAGCTATTCCCTGATAACTTCAACCATCTAAACAGTAACTACTAATCACCAAGTCCATGAAACAAGGGAATTTCAATCAAAGTAGATTCACAAACATGTTGTTTGGCATGACCGAGTTGAAATAGAGCGTCTTATGTAAGCATACCTGCTCCATTTGCTTTTCTCAACTGCATTCCAAGCACTCGGTTCTGGTGTGTTACACGGTCCTACAGTAGCCTGCCATTGCATTTGTATAAACAATAAGCCACACCGAACCGACAAGCAAATCCTAATTCATATAGAACTATTTATGAGCAGAATTCAAACTAAATTTCAGATCAACATCAAGATATGACAATCTGCATTTCAAAATTCCAGATCTACCTAAAATCACACACAGTACTAAGCACAAAATAATCAAATCATATTTGCGCATCAAAACTTAAAACTAATCCACCGCACAAGTCAAAACCACCACAACACCAAGTCGTAAGCCAAATTCAACATAATTAGGATGGCATTACAGTCAGTACCGACATTTCTAATGCAAATGCGATCGAAAAAAATATGAATTGTGATTGAGATCGACATTCGGAGCAGAACGAAATACGAAGAAAAGAAGCGAGGGGAATGAGATCGAGGAGTAGTACCTGCTGGTAGAGAGCGTAGAGGATGAGAGCGGACTCGGAGTTGAATTTGGCGCGAACGGCTTTAGAAGAGGAGCGAGGAGATCCGTCGAAGCCGGCGTAGGAGGCCGCCGCGTAGAACCGCTCAGGATACTGAAGCCCCGAGCTCGCCCGAGCCATGCTAGCCATTTCTTCTCTCCCTCTCTCTCTCTCTCTCTCTCTCTGTCTTTCTCAGTTCTGGAAGAGAGAAAGAGAAACGTGTTTGTAAAATTCCCAAAAATTAAATTTGGGATTTTTTTTTTTTTTGAGTTTGAATTAATAATAATAGAAAAAGGGAGGGTGTTTGGCTTGGGATTTGGGTAAAGTGCGAGTGACCAACAAATTGTTTAAGGGTCTGGCTGGTTTTATTTATAAGCTTGCGATCTGGAAGTCATTCTTTTTTCTTTCTTTTTTTCTCTTTTGGGTTTCTTCAGATCTAATTTTCTGGTAATTTTTTTATTTTATTGGATTTTCAGGTTTGTACTTTACAGTATTTGAACACAGATTCGGTTTGGGTCTAACCATTAATCTTTGTTTTAATTTTATTCGGAATGAGCGAAATTATACATTAATTTACTCTTTAAAGACAAAAAAGAGAGTAATTATGTACATACTTTGAAACTGGACAACTACAAAAAAACGGTAATTCGACCGGAAGATTGATAAGGTACATATCTTGGTGAACTCATAATGTCGCTTCACATGATGTGTTGAACCAAAATGATTTTAAAAAAAATATATTTTTATGATGAAGATGTAATAGTATAAAATATCTGAACTTGTACAACATCAAATGCTATACCAATCTGTTGTAGCTCGTGAGTTATTTCATTTATCGACCCTCGAACCTTCATTTGATCCGTCACTAGTTAGGATGATTTTATTTGTAGCAGGTTGTGCTCTCCGGTCTTCGTGATAGTAATTTTTATTTAGCTATCATATAGAGTGAAATGAAACCTATAATTTAAAACATGTTTCAATTCAATCTTCATAAAGATGTATCTACTATCTAGCAAGACTTGCTTGAATAACTATCAAATATAACAATTTTATCGTGTACTAAAGCGCTATAGTTTCATTAACCTAATTAGGTTTTGCTCCAAAAAAGTCAGAGTCAAAACTTGGGTTTCTTCGTGCGGTGATTTTCCTTGTCCAGCGGCACTCCAACGCCGATGACGGCTCTGCCTAGTAGAAGTATGGTGGCTGCAGTCGGGCGGGGATGTAGTTGCTTTGGGCGTGTTGTCGTGCGACATCTCTTTTGCTTCCAGATGGTGACGGCGGCGGTTCATGGAGCACGAAGGTGGGCGGGGAGACAAGGATTCAAAGGTTGGGCTTCTCTGATTTTGATGTGTGGTGGCTATGGCTGGTGGAGCGGTGATCAGTGTCGATGGCTAGTTGACCATGGATGGGGACAGTGGTATGTTGGTGGTAGTCAGGCCTATGGCAAAGGGTTAATGGTTGGGTGAGTGGAGGGGGGTGGTGGCTTAGAGATGAGAAGATCAACTGGGCAATTCTTGGCTTTCTTATGTTTGCTCTTAGGCTGGTGTCGGAGCTTTGGGGAAAGGAAGGAGAGGGATGCGGCTGGTTCGTTTTCTTTATTAGGGTTTTAGGTTTTGTTAAGGTTTTTTTGTTAGGGTTAATAAGTCCCCACTCACTTGAGCTGGGTTGGGTTATTTTGTGGTGTCATGGTTATTGTGTCATACCCGGGGATGATTAGGTTTATGTTCGGTTTATTCTTGGTGTCAATATGCTGACATGCGATCTTTGCACGCGGTCTTGGCTTTTTTGAGACACGATGTTGAAGAGGACGTAGTCTCTTATGTTGTTGATTACAAGAGTTTATTGAGAAACTCGGGTAAATTTGGTCTAAGTAGTCTTGGAAATTGGCGTATTGCGGTTATAGTTGAGCCCCTATCGGCTCATGGGGTTTTGGTCTATGTCCCCCCCCCCCCCCCGCCAAATGTATGGTTTTGGTGATTTAATGAATGTTCTTTCTCTCTAAAAAAAAACTATTTTATTGTAACTTATAAGTCGGAAATCCTCTAAAAAATACGACAAAAAATAATCTGTCACATACAAAAATTTTGTTTTTTTGTTTCAATTCATTTGATTATCATCAAACAAGTTCGGATGTGCTTGATTGGGGATCCAAAGAAATATTAACAGTTTGGAATTAAATTTAGGGAAAATTATTTACCCAAATTGAGCTTCATTAACCCCACTTACCCAAACATTTTATAAGATTTTTCACTTACCCAACAAATAGAGTATTTTTTGCCCTAATACCCAATTAAGTTTTTTTTTTTGTTATTGTGTATTTATTGAGACAATTTCACCCTCCCTCCCATGGTCACTTAGAGAGAAGTCAACGGAGACTTGACCGGAGTCCCGTCAATGCTCACCGGATTTCGGTCACTAGCCGAAGGAGTCCGGTCACTGGTCGCGGGACTCCAATCACCAGTCGCATGACTGCGGTCACCGTAGCCGGAGTTCGATCGCTAGTCGCAGGACTCCAGTCGCCGGTAGCCCGAATCCAGTCACAAGTCGCCGATAGTTCTCAAAAAACTCGTCGGAGATCTCATAGGTCACAGGAGAATATGATAGTTCCCTAATAATATGATTATTGCCCCACAGTAGCCCCTAATAATATGATTATTGCCCCTAAGAATAAGTGTATTGCCCCAATAAAATGATTATTGCCTCCCAATAATTAGCTAATCCAGCTATTCTGATCATCAACTTAAGGGAAAAACAACTTGAAACAAAATTCAAATCTCAAACTTGAAGATACAAACATGAAACTAATCATTGGTTCATAAAGAAACAAACAGAGTCATATACATAATCTATTTCAGACTTTTCAGTGCCTCCTAGCTACCTCAATAAAGAAAAGCACAGAAAGAAAGCTTTTACTTGGAGACTGCTTAACTCAGTGAGTCACAGCTACTGATTCACCATGGAAGGTCAAGAAGGAACTCGACAATCTTATCTCTAGCTAGTGAACAAGTTCTTCATTCTCTCGCACCCAGATGTGCAAAACATCAAAAAGGTCCAACTCAGACCCGAGAACCCAGACGATGAGTACTATTATCCAAATCTCGTTGATGTATCAGACCAGATCGTGAACCATCTTCAGACGGTGACGTCAAGGACCTAAATTCTTCAGACGTTGTTGACGTTCGACCCAAACTCCATTCCGGCAAGAGATTGGACTTGAACCAAAACCAAGTCGAACCAAACTTGGCGACTTCCAATCGTCAGCCACCTCAACTTCTTCCATATTGACGCGCCAGAATAGAACCTGACAAGGCAGCCGTCGACTCCTAATCGATCCGCTCCAAAATCGGATTCCGAGGCTCCGGCGATAACTTCTAGCAGCGGTGTCATCTCTGCCGTCGATGAAAGAGAGGAAGCGTGTGTGTGTGAGAGAGAGAGAGAGGAGTTTGTAGTTATTAATTAGGTTGGGGGTAAAAATGTCACTTGTGTTTAAATTGGGTAGATGGGAGTAAAATTTTATTCGGGCATCTCAAACAGACTACTTATTTCAAAATAAATTTAGGGTTATTATCACAAATGGTACATGAACTTATCCTCTATTTTATCGATGGTACCTGAACTTCAATTTTGATCACAACTAGTACCTGAACTTTTCGATTTCATTTTAAATGGTACCTAAGGCCACATTCGATCACTATTCCAGCAAAAAAAGCCAAATCTAAAAAGACAACAATAGAAAAAACAAGTTCAAGGCAAGTCTATTACAAAAAAATCATCACTATATATGTTCGCAACCCTCAAAATCATCAAAAATCATCACTATGATCGCCTGTCATGCCGTTTTTAGTCGGAATAGTGATCGGAGGTGGCTCTAGGTACCATTTAAAATGAAATCGAAAAGTTCGGGTACTGGTTGTGATCAAAATTGAAGTTCAGGTACCATCGATAAGATTGAGGTATAGTTCAGGTACCATTTGTGATAATAACCCATAAATTTAATATTTAGCTAAGTTTAGGCTAAAATTATACTCCAGCAGAATACCTAAACAAAAGTTACAAAAGTTAAATTGAACTTTTGCTAAATTAAATTCTCTAGCTATATTTAGGTAAGATGAGAGAAAATTTAACTAAAACCTAAATTTAACTTAGAATTTAGGTATTATGCTGGAGCATAACTCAATAACTAAGAATGATACTTGGAGATGCTGTTAGTGGAGTAAGTGGGAGTAACTTGACTCAAAATTGGGCAGTGGGAAATTAGTGTAAATTGGAAAACGAAAAGAAAAATAAAAAAGAAGTGAATTTCATATAGTGGTGCCGTGCACGACTTTCTGCCAACGGAAAAAAAATCAGTTTGACACGAAGTAACAGACTTGGAGCTTAAAAAAAAAAAAAAAAAAAAATCCCAGAGTTTCTGGTTAAACTTTCACAGATGTCGGAAAATAGCCGGAACAAGATAAAAGTGAATAAAACAAAAACAGGCGCAGAGAGAGAGAGAGAGAGAGAGAGAGCTTCGAAGAAGAAGAAGAAGAGAGGTCTTTTCAGGCCATCTCTGTAATCTCCTAATTGGCTCTCAACTATTAATGCCCAGACTGCGACTCACTCTCTTCCTCCTTTGAATTTCAATATAAATGCTGGCTCTCTCGTCTTCACTGCGTTCGTCTACTCCACCAAACCCTAGTTTCAGGTACTCTTTCAATATTCGCAATTTTAGGTGTGTAATTCTCCGTAAAGATATGTTCTTTATGCATGAAATTCTCGTTCTACTGATCTGATTGCTGCAATTTGAGCTCCGGAGAATTCTTCCGCTCAACTAAGCAATTACTCAGTTTCATAGGTTCAGTATCGTTCAGGCCAAAACTTAACAATTTGTCTAAGTTTACTTCTTTACCAAAGATGGTTCGTGCCTAGGAATCGTATATCAAGTTTTCATGTTCAAATTTTTTTAATTGAGCTTGTTCAATTTATCAAAAAGTGACCATGAGAAAAAGGAGAGAGTGTGATTTTTTTCTTATTCGGTTATTAATTGCTGTACTGTGGCAAAGTTATTGGTGATAAACTGACGATTTCATTGACAGTGCAAAATGTGTGTTTGAATTCATGGAGTGTATGTATGTTTTAGAAGTTTCGTGGGTTAATTTTTTTGCTAAGAATAATTAAAGGTGAAGAAGATAGGATTTTTTAATAGACAGCTTGGTTTGCAATAGTGCAATGTAATTATATCTGTTATTTGTTGATTTATAGGCTTCAAACTCCTTGGTGCGTTGGGCAGTTTTTGATGGCATTGCGGCCTTCTTGATTACATTCATTAAGTTTTAAAGGGCTTGTTTACTGGTAGGTCTTGCTACCATAGAACTGTTAGGAGTTCACTGCAATGGATCACCTACGTTCAACCCCTGGTAATGGCGAGGATAATGTCGGTATTCCTGATGATATGCGATGCAAGAGATCAGATGGGAAACAGTGGAGGTGCACGGCCATGTCTATGCCAGATAAAACAGTATGTGAAAAGCACTATATCCAGGCAAAGAAGAGGGCAGCTAATTCTGCAATGCGTGCTAATATGAAAAAAGCCAAGAGAAAATCGTTAGGGGAAAGTGATGTTTACTTGGAGAGTAAGAGTGATGATTTTGACGTGCCACTGGCAAGTATCAAATCAGAGGAGTTTTCTCGTCCGTCCCCAGGGAAAAAGTTCACCAAGATATCAAGAAACCAGTTTCGTTATTCACCTGATCCACCACCTATGAGGAGCGTGTCTAGGCATAATCCTCCAAATGACGAGAGAGAATCGGACGAGTATGAGGAAGATTGGAGTTCTTATAAGACACCACCTGTTTCTGCCTTGGACTCATCCATGAATAGGCCACAAAGTTTTGATGCTAATGCTATGACAGTTTCGGTATGTTGACTTGCATTGTATTAGCTGTTTCTTTTAGTACTATTAATACTATTGTGATGCTGCCGTCTTTTTTTGCTATTGTAGTGAACTGTCATACTAGTGTATGACAAGGAGCTTTTTAGGGTTTATTTAATCTCAATCCTTCCATGGGTTTATAATTCCTCAACATACCGGATTATTGAACATAAGGACTCAAAAGTCGAGACTGAAGCATACCATTTAATCTATGTGAATGATGTATTTCAATCTGTGTCTGTAGTGTATTTGTCATTAAAATGAAGCTGTACATTAAGAAAATAACAATTTGGAATTGGGTGACCATTACTCACTATGTTTTCTGATACTGAGGCAAACATACTTCTTGCAGGAATCCTCTGATGGAAGCTCAGAATCCTCTCAAGAGGCTGGTGGTCAAACTTGTCATCAGTGCCGGAGGAAGGACGACACAGTCATCTGGTGCCACAGATGTGATAGACGAGGATACTGTGATAGTTGTATTCGTACATGGTGAGGTTGAGTCTCTTGGAAAAAACGCTCGTGATTACATTTCCTGTCCATATTGTGTACTTATGCTTTATCTATCAGGTATTCGAACACCCCATTGGAAGATATTCAGAGCTCTTGTCCTGCATGTTGTGGTACCTGTAATTGCAAAGTGTGCCTTCGTAGAGACAATTTAGTAAAGGTAATTCATAATATGGACAGAGTGGTCTGCTACTAGTTGGATCATTGAGTTTAAAACAATTTGGCAAAACTTATGGCTGTATTGTTGCGATCAGCTTGTTGGTGGATGAATTATTCCGACATTTCTGTGCTGCAGGTAAGGATCAGAGAGATTCCCGCTCTAGACAAGTTGCAATATCTCCATTGTCTGCTGTCTTCTGTGCTCCCTGTGGTTAAGCAAATCCATCAAGAACAGTGCTTTGAAGTAGAACTAGAAAAAAAGCTTCGTGGTAAGATGCTCTCCGTAGCATTTTGAAATCGATACCTTTATATATTATTCTTACACCGAGTGACAATTACATATTTTGCAGGAAGTGATATAGATCTTGCCCGGACAAAACTGAATGCAGATGAGCAGATGTGCTGGTACTTTAATTTTCCCTGCATATTTGATATTAATATCCAACAAGTTAATTAAGGTCCAGTAAATGTCAAGATTCTAGTGGGGCCTGGCCACGAGTTTAGTCATGTTTGTCATAAATAAACTGATCCAAAATCTAGATTCCTGAAACCGGAGGAGCATATTGTTTCCATCTTTAGGGTTGTTTTCTTGGTGACTTGCCTGCGATTTCAGGTTTATTTTGGGAGAGCTGTGCTTTTACAAATATTTGGTTCCTGTTCTGAAATACCTTTTTTTTTTTGTGTATGTGTGTTTGAATGCAGCAATTTCTGTAGGATTCCCATCATTGATTATCATTGGCATTGTCCCAATTGTGCTTATGATCTGTGCCTTAACTGCTGTCTCGATCTTCGAGAAGCATCTATGCAAGTTGTCAAAGGAGAAGTGTCACAGGAGATTGGTGATGAAAATCAAGAAAAGGGAACCGTGCTGGAGCAGTTGCCGAAAGTCAGACTAATTTTTTCAGAAAAGTTCTCTGACTGGAAAGCGAACAGTGATGGCAGTATTCCTTGCCCCCCGAAGGAGTATGGTGGCTGTGGTTATTCAACATTGAGTTTAAGTCGTATCTTTAAGATGAACTGGGTTGCAAAGCTTGTCAAGAATGTGGAGGAAATGGTTAGTGGCTGTAGGGTTAATGATGCTGACCATCTAGAGAAAACTGAAGTTAATGATCCAAGACTTTGTCAGTATGCCCATAGAGAGGACAGTGACAATTTCTTGTACTGTCCTTCATCCCAGGATATTAAATCTGATGGGATTGCCAATTTTAAAAGACATTGGCTCAGGGGTGAGCCCATCATTGTAAAGCGGGTATTTGATAGCTCATCAGTTTCAAGCTGGGATCCCATGGTTATATGGAGAGGGATTCGGGAGACAACAGATGAAAAATCAAAAGATCAGAACAGAAAGGTGAAGGCTATCGATTGCTATGACTGGTCTGAGGTTCGCTCTATCAGCTATGTCTTGTATCTATTTCTATGGCTTTTCTTTCTTGATTTTACATCAACTGTTATAACCAATGTTTGTTTTAATGAAATAATCCAATATTTGGTATATATTTTACTGTTTACAACACCTAAACTATACCTCTGGATTGACATGATGGCAGGTTGATATTGAGGTTGGTCACTTCATCGAAGGATACTCTGAGGGACAAATTTATGAAAATGGTCGGCCAAAAATTTTAAAATTAAAAGACTGGCCCTCTCCCAGTGCTTCTGAAGAGTTTCTATTGTATCAGAGACCTGAATTTATCAGTAAACTGCCTTTACTTGAGTATATTCACTCCAAGTTTGGTCTTTTAAATGTTGCTGCAAAATTGCCCCATTATTCTTTGCAAAATGATGTGGGACCTAAGATTTTCATATCTTATGGGACCCATGAGGAACTTGATAGAGGCAATTCTGTGACCAATCTTCATTTCAACATGCGTGACATGGTTAGTTGTTCTCTATTCTTGTTGTTATTTGGTCATTGATGTTAATAGTTGGGCTTTGCTATATGCATAGACTGATAGTCTGATGTAGTTATTGCTATTTTTTACAGTCATTCATATTCAAATATATTACAATAATATGGTATATAGATGAGAGGGGGATTTCAAACTTAGGAACTCTACATTATGTTGGAGAGAAGTGCCTTACCACTAGACCAAATGCTACTATATTCTAAACAGGTTTTCAGTTTAGGGGACATTTTATTTATATATTAAGAAAAAAAGATAATTTTTTTTTTTTTTTATATGTATCAGGTATATTTGCTGGTGCATGCATGTGAGGTGAAGCAAAAAGGTCGGCAGAAGACAAAAACTGAGAACATGCAAAAACCCTTCGAGGAATCTGAGGTTAAAGAATCTCATGAGGATCTGGAAATGGGTACTGGAGACAGTACGTTCCCTGATCTATCAATTGATCAGAATGAGGAGAATCCATATGAGGCAAGGTTGGATACAGATAAAGTTGATAGTGCAGCTGATCATGGGATTGAAACTACTCCTGTTGAAGGGAATACCATCAGTTGTGAACAGTCAGAGAAAGAGGGTGATGATATCTCTCAAAAGACTCATCCTGGAGTTTTTTGGGATGTTTTCCGTCGAAAGGATGTTCCAAAGCTGACCGAGTATCTAAGAATACATGGGGAAGAATTTGGGAAGCTGAAGAGTGAAACAAACAACTTTGTAAGTTTATCTCTAGAATATTTATCCCTTTCGCTCAGTTGAATTGAAGTAGCTGCAATTCAGGCTAAGAGCTGATCCTACTTTTTGGACAGGTGACAAGACCTCTTTATGATGAAACACTGTTCCTGAATGAAAATCACAAAAGAAAATTGAAGGAAGAATTTGGTAAGGATAACTGACATTTTCCTTTTAATCATTTTGGGTGGAGAGAAAGAGAGGTCTCTGACTTTTTGACAGAGAGATCATTCCCTGGCAAAAATATTAGTGGCCACCAAATTCTGCTTTTAGTTTACTGTTTCTGATTTGAACACAGATCCTGACAGTGTCCATTTATCTTGAATTTATAAATGTAAAGCCCCTGTTGTGTGGTTTAATTTAATCACCCAGACCATCTAGACCTGTATTTATAATTAGTTAATCTTCTATATTTTAGTGATACTGCAATTTACACTTCATAACAATCTAGTCCGGTTCTCTTGTATGGCAACAATCTGCGACGCCCGCAACTGCATTGATCATGTTGGCTTCATAGCAGAGTCAAAATGATCAATTGTGGGTGTTTCACCATTGAAAACCTGCATCTGTATACTGTATCGATATGTATGGGTAATAAAGTTTTTGTATGTCTTGGATTTGTTAAAATTGTCTTGATAGTTGAGAAGTCAAAAGCGCATTAGTGTTTAAATAACCATAAACTTTCTTCTTTCTTTATCAGGGGTAGAGCCATGGTCCTTTGAACAGAATTTGGGGCAAGCTGTATTCATCCCTGCTGGATGCCCGTTTCAAGTCAGGAATCTTCAGGTAGTGCTTCCTAGCAAATAATACTTAAGAGTGAAATCTCAGAATTTTTAAAGGAAATGTGAAGTTTTCAGATTAACTTGACATAATATTTCATTAAAAACTTTATGGTGGTGCTGGGCCTTTCTGCCGTCATTTGAATTAGTGTACAGATAAAACAAGATCAGATCCAATGAATTGAGTTGCATTGAAGATTTCGATATAGTTTTCCTTGTTTTAGTTATATTATTAACTTTTGTGTCTTCATATGGCTATCCTGAATTTCTAGTGCTGTTTAGTTTATAACAAATAATTATAATTTATGTTTGATCTTTATGCACTTTCCTTTTCAGTCTACGGTTCAGCTGGGTCTTGATTTCTTATCTCCTGAAAGCCTTGGTGACGCTGCAAGACTGGCTGAAGAAATTCGCTGTCTTCCAAATGATCATGAAGCAAAGCAGCAAGTGTTGGAGGTTGGACAAGGGAAATTTTACGTAGAAGTATTCCGTGCCTTCCTTTCTTTTTCTTTTACTTTTTCCTATTAGTTGTGGAACTATTGTGCTCAAATCCCGTCCAGTAGCCTAATCTTTGTTTTGTTGGTATTCTCAATATTTGGTTGGGTTCTGATGCAGGTAGGAAAGATATCACTTTATGCAGCAAGTTCAGCTATTAAAGAAATTCAGAAATTGGTACTTGATCCAAAGTAAGCAAACCAGTCATTATATCCATTCTTATTTACTCAAACCCCATTGTTATTCCTTTTTTACTGTATCGAAAACAGAAGCAAAAATATTGTTGAGCACTTCCATTTAGAGAATATGCATCTAATTGCACCATTCACCACTCCAACCTCGATTTGCTTTTCGTCATGCATGTATTGAGGCCTTTTGCTTTATACTTCTGGTGCAGATTCAGTGGAGAGCTTGGGTTTGAAGATCCAAATTTGATTGCAGCAGTTTCTGAGAATTTGGAGAAAATTACCAAGCGAAGACAGATAGCATGTACTTGAAACTGTCTACAGTAGCGGCGACTTAGATGGTAGAAAATTTAGTAAAGGGATGGCTAGATGCCTTGATGAGTTTTCAACGTGTAAATGTGCAATGTGCAATATTGTGAATTCTTATGCTGTCTGATTGTAGGGGTACTGCCTCGCACCAAAAACAACAGTGTAGTAGTTGTGCCATTAGTTAATGAAAAGCTATATATTAATTTCTGCTCTAAATTATCGATTGGTTTACCATTCTTTTGTTTACTGTCATATTGCCCCCATAATTGCAAATGAGAAGGTACAAAATCAGAATATCCAAGAGATCACACGAACTCAAATTTGAATGACCAAAGTACTAATGCTTTCTCTCTTCATATCAAGGGCTGAGACTAAATGATTCAGCAATCGTTTGGAAATCAGACTTCACTTCTGGCCATTTCGATTCCGGTGCCTGAGCATTCAGAGTGAATAACCGTCCACCACGAACGCAACAGACAGCAATGTTATGACGATGAAACAAAGGACTCTCAACTCTGAATTCAAGCTCATAGTATTTCACATTTCTTAAGCTGTCCTCTCTCAAATTTGATTTTACCAAAGTTCCCTTCACATCGGGGCGTTTGCCAGCTCCTGTAATCGTCCGAACCACAGCTTCTCCCACTTCTTTTGGTCCTCCAAATGCTTCAATTCTACACACACAAAACGTCATGGATTAGCCAAATTGATTGCATGTTCGTCTCATTCTAAACACAAAACGTTAGTCACTTGCTTACTTGAAATCAAGAGATACCGGTGAGACAATGACACTAACATTGAGCTCGCCACTTGTGCCAGGCGGTCCAAATGCAACAACAGGTTCACTGACATTTCGACGCCGTCCAATTCCATCACCGGATTTGCTATTAATGTTCAAAGGAGGGGGATCGAGTGATCTTTCAAACTCTCTTTTCTCAGCTGCTCTATACAACAATGTCTGATCACCAACCCAATTTACTGGGTATATGAACTCTGTTGTTCACAATCAAGCAATAAAGTAAGAATTTCAGTATACAGTATACTAATGTATCCCAAGTAAAAATTAGCATGTCAAACATCATATATTAATGTACTAGCTTTACTGACCAAATCCCTCATTTGTGTCAATGCACCTACTGTACCCTCCTATAGGATATAGCACATCCAGCTTCAGATTCCTACTACTTTCTGGCGACAACCCAAGAAGGAAACTCGTAATCCCTACAAAGTTAGCACCAAGAGCAACCACAGAAGCTGACCCCAAACCAACTAGGAGCCGCCGCCCGAACCTGGATGCCAGCGGTGCAAACTGCTCCGCCGGAGACCTCTCTGCCCTGATTGATAACACTTGCAAAGCGGCTCTCCGGCTGCCGGAGAATTGTTTCACGCATTTCCGGTTGAAGCAAGCGTATTTGCATGCGTACAAGTAGTGTGGCAAGGCCGGCATTTTGTATCCTTTTGTGAAGGACTACTCGCTTATTTTAGTTCAATGCCTATTATCCAAACGAGTGGTAGTGGTACTAGTGCTTACGAGTCATATTTCGAACCATATATACGCTCTTGTGTTTTACTTTCCATCATGGTACCATATATATAACACCAATTCGCACTCGGAATCTTAAAGTCTTGGAGTGAAGAGCTTTTCTTTATATTCTTGGAAATCTGAGAACACAAAGATGATCACACAATATCAATTTTATGGGAGCTAGTACTCAAGACTCAAGAGACCTCTAAATTACTATTAAGTTTGTAACAATAAAACAACTTACTTTACTCTGAGAAACTGGATGAATGTTAGCATACTATTTGCATATATGTTGCACAACTTTGATGCCTTTGAGCAATTATGAGTTCAATAAATGAATCGTATGCTCTCCGATCCAACAATTACTTTAGTTCATAAAGACAAGTGCAACGCGGGGACATCCATCATAAGCATTCACTCGTTCTTAAGCGTATCGATCTTTAGTTAGAATCCGGTGCATTACTAGCAATTAATTAAATTATGATGACTACGTACGATTACCCAAGAAATTAATCATCTTATATATATATATGTTCACATTTTATCGACTCTAGCTTCTCTACATATTTTTTTTTATCTAATGATACAAATTACGTATCATAGTATATATATACTACTCACCCTGAGAAATTTGAAAATTAAGATTTAACAGCTAATTTTTGTTTGATCATGAAATTATAAAGAAGGAGAAAACAACACATTAAGTGAAATTAATACTAGCTAGCTGAGCTAGTCCGTACAAAAACTAGCACTCGATCTCTTGCTCAGTTTCCTCACATGTGCTTTTCGATTGCTAGCTCCATGTTGAAACTGATGTATCATTCAGCCAAACCACCTTGCATATATTCTTCTGAAAATATATTAATTAATGCGATCATTCATCAACTCCAGCTCCAACCAAACCCCATTAATTGATCATCATCTTCCTGCTTGTTTTGTCGCTGATGCTCATCATGTAGTACTTGTCTTTGTTGATGATCATGAAAAGTTTCTGATCTATTACCTCCTCCTCCTCCTCTTCCTCTTCCAATCCCCAGAAAGTCCACGGTCATCGTATCTCCTCCTCTACTCACATTTTTACCATGCAAGCTGAAACCATTACTAGTATTGTTATTATTATTATTATTACTCCTGCCATTAACGCTTTGCTCCATGTTCTTCATCAACACCCCATTGCTCTGATCAAATAATAGCCCACTGAACATTCCCATATTCCCATTACTAGCACCAAAAAACTGCGAGGAGGTCTCTTGTACCGGAATACTGTTACCATCTTTGTGCTGCATGAACTGGTTATTCACGTAGCTAGGAAAGTCACCATATGTTGAGGGTGCCATGCTCATACCACTAGAATTATTGCTGCTCATTGTTGCACCCATTTGAGCTGCTTTCTGCAGCAACTCGGTGGCGGACAAGTGGCCGGAGATTGAGCTGGGGAGTACTTGGTGCCCGTGGTGATTATGAAACAGTGCACTACTTGTTGGTGATGACAATGAATTGTTGTTCAGGCCGCATCTGGATGATGGCAACATGTTTGCTGGTACTCCTTGGGGCAGTAGGGTTAAATTAGGATTTTTGGTGTCGAAATGATCAAAGTGATCAGATGTATTGCTACTTCTTGTTGATGGGATGGTGGCAGCTGTTTCGGTGTTACTCATCGGTATTGAGGCCGGGATCATGAGCTCGCCGCCGGAAACTAGTTGGCCGCCTTGTTGTAAGTTCTGTTGTCCCATGTTGTTGGACATTAGTACTCCTTGTCCTTGAACTGGTGTCTTGTTTTCTTCAGCTATGGCATCACAGAAAGCTCTGTGGGTGATAAAGCTATCTCTTCTGCATAACATATATAATACAGAAACGTTAAAAATTTAGTCACAAAAATCTCTATAGGTGCCATGGATAAAAAGGTACTAAGCATTTAATTATGCCTTTAATTTTTTATTATTATACGTACTATAAACTAATTTGACCAGCACAAGTCTTTTGTTCAAGATCGAGCTTATCAAGTCGGCAAGTATTACAAGAAATCTGTCTCTTTGTATTCTATTACTGATTGCATTTTACTTCCTTTTTTTTTTTTAAATGAATCTGTCTCTTACTATTTTGGACTGTTTTATTTGTCTTCTCCAATTGGGTGCAAGAAGCTTCTAGAAATCTGTAGATTGGGGTCCAAATTGGTTCAAGTATTGTATATGGGTATCCTGTTTGATTAAATGAGTAGGATTAATTAGGACTTTCAGCCTGTCAGGCCACAAATGAAGATACTTAATTAATCAACCAATTTTACATCTCTTTTTATTTATTCAGGCTATTAATCAACTTGACGTATTAAAAGATTCACATGATATTCTAATTCTACTCATGCATCCCAAGCATGCATTATTCTGCGTACAATAATCGTATTAGAGTTGTTTACCAGTAATCTAATTTTGTATAATTAATTATAGAAATTAGAGAATGATTAACACAAACCTGGAGAAGACGGTTCCACAGTCACATTTGTATTCTCTAGTACCACAGGTCTTAGAATGAGCTTTCCAGTCCGATTGCACTGCATACTTCTTCGAGCACTTGTCACATTTCCACTTTTTTTCACCGTGCTTCCGGCAAAAGTGCTTCTTGATCCCCGTGAGATCTCCCAGTGCCCGGGAGGGTTCATGGTGGACGCATGAGGGTTCGGGGCAGATGTAGACCCGCTTCCGGATTTCGGTGCTTGATCTTTGCTTAAGCTTCCATGGCAAGTTGTGGCCTCTTCGGTGCAATTGGAGGTTTTGGTCCCTTTGGAACCCTTTCTTGCAAATTTCGCACACGAATCGGTTTGTTGCCATCAGGGTCTTTGGTGACAAGGCTATCACTTCAGCACTAGGATCTGCATTAATGTAGAAGTATATATATCATTTTGACATCAACATGATGTAATCAATTGAATCCATTCATTACCAAATTAAACAGAATGTGATCATCTACTAGCATTTTGAACTTTGAAGTTGAAAAATGCATACACAATTCATTTAAGTGGTAGCTAGATCCAATTTCAGCATTCACGATGAGGATTTACACCGGAAAAAAATGTCTCCAGAGATTGAGGAGAATGATATTTAATCGCGTTTTGTAAGCACCCCACCGTACACATTTTCTTCAACAAAAAAAAAACAACTAAAATGTAAAGAATGTATGGAAAAAATCTAACTCCTTTTCAAGTTAAACAGATACTCAAAAACGAAATATAAAAGATATGGGGTCGGAGACCAGTCAAATTAAATAGCCAATAGTTAAGTACAATGATTGAAATATAGAAGCCAATAATTGAATCCTTTTCAACTAGTTACACATCAATAATACACAGTACATTTTTTCGAAAAATGCAAGAAAATCATTTCTCCACGCCTCTCTTCAATCAAAGGTGTTTCAAGTTTATCTAGAAAGAACTAATTATATATATAGTTATTTCAACACACACACACACATATTTATATAGATAAGCATGAAGCTTTAAGTTACTGATAGAAACGATTAATTAACAAAAATTGATGAAATATAAGAGATGGAATCTTAATGAAATAAAAACATACCATTAATGGTGTTTTTGAAATCTATCAAGCTCAGTTACACATATGTAGTATACAAAAGCTAACCCAAAATTCTTACTATTGAATCTTCCCCATTTAAAATTTTCATTCTTACTCAATGTAATTGAAAGAACGATATTTAGATATATTAGTTAGAGACATGACCATCAAATCCAAATATAAAACCTTGAAAAGGGAAAGAAAATTAGTATTACTCATGAAGATGTAGTTTGAACTGTACCTGGAGTTCCTGGTAGGTTTCTTTTCTTCTTGGCTGGTGGAGGTTGCTGTTGTTCAGTTGCAGAATTACCATTGATTGTAATTTCCTCAAGAGAATTGGAGCCATGGAAGTGATTTAGTAGCTCTTGTTGTTGCTGTTGTTGAAGCACTTCTTCAGCACTGGTAGTATTTCCTGAAGAGAAGCTCCTAACACCACTACCTGTGATAGTTGACATGGGATGAATAAGGAAGATAAAGATAAAAGGGAAAGAGATTTTTATTGACTAGTTTGTCTTTCTTGCAAACTATAACTAGCTCTAAATTTGTTTCTTTCCCAACTCAACTAGCTCTTGTTCTTGCTGCTATCTCTCTCTCTCTCTCTAAAGGAACACTAGCTAACTCATTATAATTAAAAAAGAAAAATGAAACAGAAAAGATGGGATTTGTTTCAAGTGGAGGAAGACAAAACCCAGAAAATTCTCCTTCAATTGTGGTGGAAGGGAGTTCTGGTTGGCATGATATGAACAAATAAACCAGGTCTTTCTTTGATTTTGTATTGTAGTAAACTAATAATAATTTCAAGACACTGTTTGCTTTGATATAGATATCAAGATATGCCCCTAACTTTATTGGATTATAATTATATTGCCATTTCATACCCTTTTTCTTAATTAGTTCCATATTTGTTAATTTTTTGAAGTTCTTCAATTTTCAATTTTCAAATATTGAGCTAACCGAATATGCTAACTAAATATTACATCTCTATTATTAAAGCATTATCTCTACTTTAAAGTCTTAAATTTGATAAACGTCCCCTCCTAATTAGTTTTATTATGCATGTCCAATGTACTCATATCTGTCATTGTAATTCTTCGAAGTTTGTATTGACCTGAATATTTTGTTATCTTTATCTTGTATAAGTATTTATTTTTAAGTCGGTGTGGAGTCATATCTGTCGTTTCCCCCTTTCTTCCACTTTTCTTTCCATCCATGGCGATGATTGATAGAAATTTTAATTAGGGCTGTCAATTCTGACACGACCCGATAACACGACTCAAAACCCGCACGAAATAAAGCAAGTTGAACCCGCATGATTAAAAAGCGGGTCGGTTGCGGGTCAACCCTTTATGACCCATTTAATAAACGGATCGGCCGCGGATCAACCTGCCAACACGAAGTGAATCCGTATAACCCGATTATGCTATTTCTTCTTGAAATTTTGGACGTTGGGAGTATTTGATCATAGAATTGGACAATTTGAAATATTTTGCTTCATCATTATTGCATTTAATTATTTATGAATTATATATAATTAGTTATATTCTTCGTCTTATGAAATTTTTAGTGAATTTAATCAATTTATTCATTTTTTTAGTCAAATGGGTCGCAGTGTTAATCCTTAAATGAGTCATTTTGTCCAACACGACACGGCCTATTTGTTAAATGAGTTAAGCGGGTTAGAAAAGGGTAACCCGTTTAATAAATAAGTTGGGTTTGGATTTATCTCTTGTGACATGACAAATACTTTGACTCGACACGAACCCAACCCGACATGACCCATTAATAGTCCTAATTTTAATTAGCATCTCATTTCATCGAAGGCTGGAAGTCAAGCATCTCGACTTGTTATTTTCTATCTAAAAGTTGTGTTTATATTAGCAACGTACCCGTACAACTCAACTTGTTCAGGACTTTGGGGTTTCATCTTTTTTTGTATGTTTATGAGACGGTGGTGCTATATAAAGCGGTTTCAAGATTCTCAATCTTCAATAAATTTGTTATTTTTCGATAAAACAAAAGTAATTAGAAAGAAAAAGAAAGGGAAAAGCAATTTCGTAATTACAAGGCTAATGAGGGGTTTAAGGTGAGTCTACTTATGGTAATATTCTACCAATTTGGGTATATATTTGCTGTCAAAAGCCAGTGGCAGACAAGGGCTTCTCGCCGGGGAATTTGTCCGTTTGTGACGAGATTTTAATAAAGGAATTCTTGTTCCAAAAAGGTCACTTTCAATGAGACAAATTCACAACATTGCCACTGTACAATTTTTATTTTTAGCCGCCCCTGAAGCGTGGGAAATGACCATAGTAGCCTACCAGTCACGGGTGGGCACTGGCCGGGTCGCCGTCGAAAGGGACCCGACATGGATGGAGCTCGTTCTATACTTCACGTGCACTTTGGTGAAAACTGTAGACTGTAGACCACAAAGGTCAATTTACCCAGGGGTATTTTTCATTATTTGACTAATAATTGATGGTCATTTTGGTCATTTTACTCCAGCTTTGCTTCAAAATTGTGATAGGAATCTAGGATGATGACGTGTCGTCAACCCACTAATTGTGATTGGTGGGAAACATAGATCAGGGAAGATGGTTAGTCCAAATAAGAGACTAAACAGAAAATCCAAGATATTTTAAGATCTTTATTTTGAAATTTTTTTCTCTTTTAAACATGTTGGCCCCTTAAAATTTGTTATTGTTTTTTCTCGGTCGTTTGGCACACCATTGGTTGGCTGGCTACTGTTTTTTTTTTTTTCAATGATAAAAAAATAAAATTATAAATAGAAGCCTCTAAATTATACCAAATATGAATCTCAAATGACGTGGCAACTGCCACATAATCTCTTTTAACTTAGTAACTTCCAATGTGTAAATAAAAATTAATTTATTTGAGAAACTAATATAATTTTTGAATTAAAATCCTAATATTAGCAAAACAGAAGTGGAAATAAACTCTACACACAAACAATCAAATTCCAACAATCTCAGTACTGATAACACCGATTCTTAAAATCACAAGTTATTGTCATCAATTTTTTAATGCATGCAGCTCCTCAATTTGGATTCCATTTAATAGAAAGTGATAGCACCAAAAATTTCACTTGATCTAATTCAAGGAATCATCTAAGCTTTTTAATATTTTGAATGGCAACATGCACAATTGTAAATGAGACAGCTCCATTTCAAATGAAGATTCTTAATCAAAACACTGTTTGTATAATCTTAAGAAACAATTATTGGAGTTGGTCGGTTGCTAGCACGTTGGGGGATTTGGCAAGAAGCTTCGTGGTCGTTAGGGTTTTGAAAGCAAACTTATACATAGACATTAATATAATTCCATTTCTTTTAAATAATTCCAATGATAATCTAATTGTTGGGGCTTCAAGAAGATGGGACCTGAGTTAAAACCATATGATCGTAATTGGTGTGGTTGAGGTTCTTGAGGGTCTTAACACACCAAGGAAGGACGTACATCGATTGAAAATACTAGTTTGATTGCAGAGATTTTGTCCAAATTGGAGAAAATAACCCTAAAGGTTTCGCTCTCTAGCTAAAAAATGGGATGCAATGGAGGAAGTTTTGGTTGCAACTACTGTTTAATAACTAAACACTTTTTTTTTCTCTTAAGAAAAATATAATTTTACAAAAACATATAACATGTGGAAATTATAGGGTGATGATATGGCAAGTGCCATGTCATTTGGGATCTTATTTTGGTACAAATTTTTGGGATCTCTAGCATTTTTCCTCTAATAGTGATGGTATTTTCATTAGTAACATGTAAATTGAATTAAATTTTATCAATAAATTAGCGTGTGACGGTATAACTATCTTATCGTAAACAACGTAATAATTCACGAGCAACAAACCAATACATTGTAACATTATAGAGAATGCCGAAATTTTTTAACTATTTTTAATAAGAGACTAGAGTGGAAAAACTCTCAAATGCAAAATGACTAAATTTAGTTTGCCCCCTCCAGCTTTGGGGCAAACATCAATTTAGTCCATGGTCTTTTTTTTTAATCAATATCGTCCATGTGCTTTCAATTTTCACCATCCGCGTCAAAATCCTCTAATTGTGACGTCACAAATTGAGTTGGCCCCGACCTAAGGGCCCACTTTTCAGACTCTGACCATTAATTTGGACAAAATGTCTAAACTACCCTGCACTCCTCTCTCCTCCTCTCCTAAATCCCCAAACCTTTTCTCTAACCCCAAAAACCTAGATCCCTTCGTAGCTCCGCTCAATAGCCACCATGAGCGCAACCCAACCCTCCTTTCCTCTCCTACCTCACTTCCCGCTCTCAATTCTCTTCACCATCAAAATCAGTCTCCAACTACACTCTCCCTCATCTCTCCAAACCCACTATCTGTACTCTCCAGAGGCATCCCCACCACCACCCAAACCATTAAAACCATATTTCACTTCACCTTCGCCACCCAAATCATCAAAACCAGAATCCAATTCGCCTTCACCATTAAAACCAGATTTCTCCTCTACCTCCAAGAAGCAATGCGCCATACATGCCCCACGCCGACAACTCAACTCAGTCACTGGCCATGTCCACAAAAGTCCATAACCCAGATTCCATAGATGAGCAAACCTACACAAAAAAAAAAAGGCCAGAACCAAATATTGAAAATTTGGCCAAAATGAAAGAAACCCAGAAGAGAGATGAAAGCTTTAGAAATGGTTTACCTTGAAAAATTGATTGGGGGAGTTGTTGGGATTTTCGAGGCGAGCATCATCGTCGATCTAGGTCAATTGGGGCTGCTTGAATCTAAGAGTGGTGGAGAGGAAGACAAATATGAATCTGAGACCATCTTCATCTTCTTCATCTTCTTGTTGTACTGCCTGTACAACCATGGCCGCCTACACTACCACCCAGGAAAACAAAATCCCGCTCATAGAATAGGGCTTGGCCCATGCCCAGCTCGGTGGAAACCAACTCCTTCGCGTCATCTCTGCTGCGACTTCTCTGCTGCATCGTTTCCGCCGACAACGATTCCAACCACACAGATCGGATGGTCCTGCTCCTGGATAAGAGAACAAGATTTCAGTAATTTTCAGGTGTAGGAGAGAAGAGAAGAAGCTGATCATCGGCAGGGGAGAAGAGGAAAGGAGACAGAAAAAGTCGATTTGATCCAAGACCCATATATTATGGAATTTATTATTTATGATTAAATTCAGTTTACCCCCTCTGAGGTTTGAGGGTAACTTCATGTTAGTCCTTGTCTTCTCAATTTAATTAGTTTACCCCATGAGCTTATCAATTTTCCTCAACCGTGTCCAATTTCTCAAATTTCGTCTAAATCGAACGTCAAGTCTGATGATGGGCCCACTTTCAAGGCTAAAATGGTCATTTCAAGACAAGAAAAGTGAAAAAAAAAAAAAAAAAAACCTCGAAAAAATACTCATCTTCTTCTTCCTCTCCCTCCTTCTCTCTATCTCTATATCCATTCTCGCTGCTCCCCAACCCTCCCACGACCTCCGCCAGGCTTCACATGCATCTTTACATGTAACCTCCCATTTTTGGATCTGCCCTGGCAAACCCGTTAACCGCCCTAAACCCGCCTGCTTAACACACCTCGACGGAGAGGTGCTAGCCAAACCCAAGAAGTTTTTCCTCACAGACCGCTTTGGAACAGGACTGAGATTCAAATCAGAGAAGTCGACACCGACGCTGCCGAGATCGAGTATCTCGGACTGAGCAACCGTAATTAGATGGGTACGAAGATTGGACCGAGTCAACACCAACGCCGCTGAGATCGAATACCTCCGGCCGGGCATGTAACCATCGATATGTTGCTCCACCAATTTACCCAATTGGATAACAGGGCCGAAAGATTGGATGACCGCTGGCTTCATATATATATATATATATATATATATATAGATAATAGTACAAAAGAAGAAGATAATGGAGGCGCTAGTCTCTATGAAGATCTCTCTGATTCCAGTCAGTGTTCTGACTCCGACAGTGAGCAGCGTTTACTTTGTTCCCTACAGGTCTCTCTCTCTCTCTCTCACTTATTCACTCTCAAATTTCAGTTTCCGCTCATACTATCAATTGCTCCAATTTTCTGCAATTTTGAAATCAGGAGATAAAAGTTTGATTTGGATATCACAAAAAATTCAAAAAAAAAAAAATTAATGATGAGGTTCCCGAACTCTATTGGATTGATTTTTGGATTTTAGATTTGGGTGTGGCTGTATTTTGAATCGTTTGATTGAACTTATGGAATTGGATTTTTCAGTTGGTGGAGGGATGCACAAGATTCAGTTATGGGCGATTCAAATGGGAACAAAGGGGTTTTGTGTGTGGCATCCCCGACCGCTTTGTCTTTAGATTTAATTGGGCGTTTGATGTAAATGTGCACTGGAGATATTGTTTATTCGATTCTACTTGTGCATTATAAGTCTTATTGTTCTACACCAGTTTCTCTATGACCTCTTTTGAAACTTTGGTTCTGATTTTGGAGAGTCAGTTACATTTCACTGCATATGAGGTGGGTTTTGGCTTCAATTTACTCAATTGAAACATGTATGAGGTGGGTTTTGGCTGGGCGGTAAGGGGGTTCCTGGGATTGGGTTTTGTGAGGTTGAGGCAGCTTTGGGGAGTTTGGGGATTAGAGGAAGAAGAAAGAATGTTTATTTATTTATTTATTATTATTATTTTTTGCCTTTTCTTATCCTGAAATGAACATTTTAGCCCTGACAGTGGGCCCCATCGTCAGACTTAACGTTCGATTTAGACTGAATCTGAGAAATTGGACACGGTTGAGGAAAATTGACAAGCTCGGGGGGTAAACTGATTAAATTGAGAGGACATGGACTAACATGAAGTTACTCCCAAACCTCAGGGGGGTAAACTGAATTTAATCATATTATTTATTAATTTATTTATTGAGATTATTGGGTTTAAATGTCCATTATGCCCTTTTAAGGGGTTCAAAATATGCAAAGTGGGTCCTCATGTCGTGGCCAACTCAGTTTATGACGTCACAATTTGAGATTTGGACGCGGGTGATGAAAATTGAAAACACAAAGACGATCATGATTAAAAAAAAAGGTCAGTGACCAAACTGATGTTTGCCTAAAAGTTGAATGGAACAAACTGAATTTAGTCCAATACAAAAATTGTAGTGTGTTGCGTTTAATTATTTTTCATTGTCGAAAGAAATGAAATATTTCATTTGAAAGTTGAAGCCTAGCTAGTAGCTATGTATGAGATATTTTGAAATTAATGTTGGACACAATAATTGGAATTTGGCTACAGATCCCTAATGTTTGAAGTAGTCAATGATCTACTTTTTTTTTTTTTTGAATAGGTCAATGAGCTACTTAGGCTAGGCCAAAGAAATATTCTCAAATCTGAGAAATGAGCTAGTTCCAAAATCCCTTATATGTTGAAGTACCGACCAACAAAAGTTTGATTAGAAATTTTTGGAGGCCTCGTTTTCAAATGAGCTAGCTAGGCAATCCCTAGGGCTTTGTTTTCAAATTTATGTATAGATTGAGTAGACTCTGTAAGAATTAAAAGTTACCATGTATTATATGTATTTTAAATTTCTTTTTATTTCTAATACATATAGAATGTAATCGTTTGAACTCGAAATCTCATTCGTAATTATAAAAAATAACTATTAAATTGAATAGATCTCGATATATATCCATCTTTCAAAACTTGAAACTGCAGAAATATATGTGGTCAATGCGGCAATGCATGCACGTGAGTCTCTCGATCTGTGATACAGTAGAGATTAGTACAGTCTGAAAATCAAGGTTCGAGGGAGCAGGCCATATGATAAAAGTCTGCATTTGGCTCTGTATATTACATATTTACATTACATTATTACTGTTACTTCATATTTAGGGTTCCACATTTCTGCATGCATGTCATCAATATCAGCTGCAGTGCGTTCAGTAGTACATTTTACCATCGTACTAATTAGAGAACACTAATCCCTGTGATTTTTTTCTTTCTTGTTTTATGGGTCATGAATTCACTGTAATTCTAGCTACCGCAAACCCCAAAACAAATTTCACAAACTCTATGATTGATATTACTTGCTTAATTAGTATTCTATGCATGCATGTGGATAATTAATGTGTTTGTCTTTGACCTAATTATAACAGAATTTTATCGTGTATTTGTCTTGCATATATGTCTGTAATGTAATCTGGTAGAAAGATGAGTCGAAATCAGAGGAAGAGAGAGAGAGAGGGAAGAGAGTACCACGGTGTTTCAATTTTTATATAAAAATGGTGGTGACTAGGAGTACTGATTTTTATCACCAATAATTCTTATACTTTAGTAACTGGTAGCTGGTAGCTGGTAACTGGCTACCCCTGAAAATTTTTATGTTATTTAGTTAACGATTCACAGATGTGGATCTTTTCACTTTTCAACTTTTCACCTTTGGTAAATTACGTCCGTACTATATATTCATTATTCAACCTTTTTGTTTAAATGATTGCATGTGGATGATGAACAATCTTGACATGGTGCTCAAAAGTGTAAGGCATAATCAATCCCTCGATCAGTTTTGATCATTGCCCTTGTTTTCTTTCTGTGTGTATATATATATAAGTTGGTAGGTGCCATTTCAATTTCTAGGGTCGACTGCGTCAACCTTTTTGAATCATTATCTATCACAGAAGAACAGCATATGTAGCAGGCCAAAGTGCAAAGAAACTTTTCCTACCTAATTAGTTAGCTCTATATAAAACAAACCATTGTAATTAGGAAAAATTTCGCAAATAGTACACCAAGTAAAGACCACTAATAATTTTTATACACAAAGTTTCAAACCAAACATTTCGGTACACAAAATCTAAAACTCGACCCACTATTAGTACACGACGTCAATTTTTGACACCAAAATGTCCTTTATGCCCTCAGTTCTTTTTTTTTTAAATAATTTTTTTTCCTTCGTTTATAAATGACTCGAGTCATTTTTTATTTATTTTCTGTTATGCGAGGTGAGGAAAGCGGCGTTGGAAGCAAGGGAGTGAGCCCGGAAGAAGGAATAAGAAAGAGATAAAACGAAGGAAAAAAATAACAGAAAAAAAAAATTATTTAAAAAAAAAACTGAGGGCATAATGGACATTTTGATGTCAAAAATTGACGTCGTGTACTGATAGTGGGTCGAGTTTCAGATTTCGTGTACCGAAATGTTTTGTTTGAAATTTTGTGTATAAGAATTATTAGTGGTCTTTACTTGGTGTATTGTTTGCGAAATTTACCCTTGTAATTATATATACCAGTCTCTTCACACGTTTGAATGAGCTTTTGGATGAGTTGTTACACTGCAACACTGAGACAGACAACATTACTACAAACCCCTCTTGTATTATTATTACTTGACAATGAAATTTGGAGAGCTTCAAAGTGAAAATTACTGGTGATACGAAAGGCTTACTAGTATAATAAAGTTGAATCATAAATATTTAAAATTCATATAGTTTGATGAAATTTGTTAATATCTCGGAATATGATAAATTTTGAGTCATTTTATCGTTAAATTAGATGAAAAAAAAAACATATTTAACAACATAAATTTTTAAATATGCCAATTTCAAAATATAGTAGAAGATCTTGTAAACAATTATAGAGACTTCATAAAACTTAAGACACATTACTGCCCCCTAGTAAACAGATTATTACCCCCCAATAATGTAGTCAGAACTACCAAAACACTTCAGAAAATGTAACAAATTTGCTCTGAACACAAAGGAAAAAATTAAAAACCAACAATTATAGAAACTGAATAACAATTAAAACACATTATTGCCCCCCAATAGATAGATTATTACCCCTCAATAACATAGTCAGAACTACAAAAACACTTCACAAGCAGCTCAAAGTTAACACGAATCTCAGATTCACCAAAATCAATTTGAAGTTAACACAGAAATTCAAAACTAACACAATGTACACAAAAAGACCAAGAAATTCAAATTAGAATTACAAAAACACTTCACAACCAGTTTAAACTTAACACAAAGCTCAGATTCAGCAAAATCAGTTCGAAGTTAACACAGCAATTCGTACACAAAAAGACCTAGAAATTCAAATCAAACAGATTAAACCAAGCTAAAATCAAACAATTAGAGATCGATGAAGAAAAGAATCAAACCGCGATGGAGGAACACAAATAAGAGCTCGATCTCGCTCCATGTGATAATCGCAGCAAAGCTTCTCTCTCTAGAAATCGCACAGCTCCTCTCTCTCTCTCTCTCTCTCTCTAAAATGGCAGAGTTTCTCTCTCAAAACCTGGGGAGCTTCTCTCTTTAGAAATCATCTCGATCCTCTCTCTCTCTCTCTCTCTCTCTAAAATCAGGGAGCTTCTCTCTCTAAATCTCATCCGGCTACGATTTTTGAACGCTTGACAGTTACAAAAAGGCAAAATGGTCAACAAATTTGAAGAAAACAGGCCCTCTTTGAAAGAGTTGGGCAATTGGGGTTTAAAATTGTAACATGTTGTTTAAGTTGTCAAACTCTTAGAGTGTTTGGGTAAGTGTGGTTAACTTACCCTAAATTTGGATAAATGATCATTTCCCCTGCTTATACATCTCAATAAATGATATACGTAAAATCAATTTACTTTTATTTTATTTTCAACATTCCAACTTAATTTCTCCTAATGTTTGATCAATTAGTTGCTTTTAAAGTTTCTACCTAGAGGGTAAAGCTATGGTATGTTAACATTTCTCATACATAAACTGTTTTTACCCCTCTAAGGACTCATGTTATTACTTTGAGGACTAGTATTACTATTTTCACGACTCATATGGTAAACTAAGAAAATGTACCACTTTAAGGACTCATGTGGTAACTAAGAAAATTTACCACTTTAAAGACTCATGTTACTACTTTGAGGACTAATATTACTATTTTGAGAACTCATTTTACCACTTTTAAGACAATTATATGCATGTTATACGTTAACACATTGTAGAATTTTTCTCTACGTAGATTGACCTCTAATGGGTGATGCACAACATAAATTGTCAATAGTTAACACCCAGTCATGTAGGAAACTAGGAATTGGGGATGAGGTTTTGGCTAGCTAGGCATTTCACTTTTTCTCCAAAAAAGTAAAAATTGATCTGCTTTTTTGTGGCCTTTTTGGTATGGGAATCGGTACAATATAGCTGCAAAGCTACTTTCAAAACAGATCCCAAGATTTTGTTGTCTCACTATGGGATGAATTACAAAGTGGGGGTCTGATTCAAAAGGCCAGAAAAGTTTGATTTCGATCATTCACAAATAATAATGTATATGGTCAATTAGTAAACACGACGATTGCCTAGAGTCCCTCCATTCATGCATCACTAACAGTTGCAGTCTATGAGAAACTAAACACGGTTAATTAGTTTTTTCTTCTTTTGTTTAATGATATTAGGCGCTCTCTATTTTGACTTTTATTCGTTATGTCATTATCTTGAAGTTTTATTTCTAAATTTTATCAGATCTTCATCATAGAAATTCATTTGTTATATATTTAAATTTGAATTCTGCTTTTCCATACCAAACAAGAGCAAGATCATCTTCATTAACGAGTACTGTGTAAAATATAATCACGGTGCTGTAAATTCTCTTGTACAAACTGAAATCCCTAATTGGTTTTTAACTAGCTAGTACTAGTTTATGTTGCCGACAATTAGTGGAGATAAGAAAGATGTCAGAAGGTTTGGAATCATCATCACATCACTCACATGGTGCCCGCCGGATCGGGATTACTTACTAATACAAGTTATTATTATCAGTATATAAATGATAGTTGTTAAGAAATATGTTTACTCATGAACTATGAATTGGGTCATTTGTCAATCACCTGATTCGCAAATCGCAAGCATATGATCCTTCAGATTCTTTTTCTCTATTCTTCCAACTTATTTAAACTCAAATGTGCATTTTTCTTAATCTTGGAGTGGGAAAATCAACTCAAACTTAAAATCTTGAATTTGATTTTGATTTTGGCGCCTAAATGTGAGGCCAAAGATGAAGGATATCTATATAAGATCTGGGTCACATGATTGCAGAGAAAGGGGAGTTCATCCTTCACTTTCTTAAAAGAAATTACAAAAGAGAATATGCTTGTGGGCCAACTGAAGCTGGGTTTGCTAATCAATCACGAACAAACTCTCGTTCCATGGTTTATGTGTAGAACTATTTTTTCGTTTTTTCTTTTTGTCTAATTTATGTCATGAACGTGCATCGAATATAGGCATCAAAAAATCTACGACCTAAATGTGAACGCATGAAAGGAAAAAGGCACTATTGACGGGTAACTTGTTTCTAGAATAAGTTCAACGAAAAAGAAAATGTTTCTCAATCCTGAACTTGGAGATATTTTATTTTCACTATTTATGAATTTGTGATTCTCAAAAAAGCAAAAATATAAAAGATTTTGAACCTCTCAAATGTAACACTATAGATGGGCTTCTAGCAGGCTAGTGAGAATAGCTTTGTAACCTTATATGGAAGCCAACTCAAACGTATACTTCCATAGCACTGGGCCAATGGGTTAACTAAGCAATCCATTTACCACAAGGCAGGCCCAGTTTCTTTCTTTCTTTCTTTCTTACACCAAAAAGACCTAGTTCAGCTATGTTGGCCTGGTGGGTGTTTCATCTCCCTAGAACAAACTTCCAGTCATGTACACCACAATATACATTTTATGTTTCTTAATGTATAATAAGAATGATATCAAGACCAATTACTGAGCTTCGTTAAGACTTCAAGAACTATGATGTAAATAGAAACCAACATAAAAATGTCATTGTGAGGATATCCTTTCTGCTAATGTAAGGTGATAACAATTTTCTATCAGCACTCGATCCACTTCGGTAATAGGGATCCACTTCGGTAATAGGTAAACACCAGGGACATCCAAACGTGCATGGGATAACAATATCGAATTCCTTGTTCAAACAAAGAAGCAATGTATGATAGTATACCATAAAACCAATATATGAACCACTACAAAGATGATGAAGTCTTAAGAAATAAGAAGAGGCTGTAGTTATATGAGACAATATTACTTATATAAACTATTAAACTTGCTAGATAGCTAAAGCAGGTGCTTCGTCTCGGTATTCCCTCTATCATTGAACTAATTTTGACAATCCTAACATGAACATCTACACCTTAATGCGATCTGGAAGACTTGCAGTTACTGCTTTGGCAGCTTCGAGTTCCACTTTTCAAGTCAAACGGAAATAGTAGAATCTCACCAGGAAACTTCAAGATGAAACAAGTCTTCAAAGATCCGCTAGTAGCTAGTGAGCCACTTATCTGTCATTTGATCAAGAGGTTTCCTGACTGTATCTTTGTTAGCATTGCAAGCTTCATTGATTTCCATTTCTTCCTTTGAAGTCACAATTCCACCTTCAGTATCAGGAGGGCTTGAAGTTGCTTCGACTCTGCTGCGGACCTTGTGGGACTTGCGAGAGGGTCGTGACAATGAGCTTTCTCTCATACCAACATCTTTCTTTTGTCTAGTTTTAATACTTAAGTACCCATTTGCAAGAGCTTCCATTGCTTTAGTGGTTAGCGGTCGGTTCCTGGTGCTTTGCCTCCTAGAACTCATGTTAGAGATTCTCCGAGAATCATCAACAGGCTTTGTTCCACTAGATGAAAGGCCTGAACTATTTGCATTTGTCTCATGGCTGAACTCAACACATGTATCACCATCTGTTCTATCCACCAAATCCTGAGGTTGGCTCAGGTTAGATGATGTGTGGACTTGAGAAGTGTGCACGCCAAAACAATCTCCACTGCGAGTTTCCAAACTGCTCTCCTCTTCTAGACTACCTTCAGCCTCAGAAGTACTTGATGATTCCTTTTGTTTAGGACCCACTAGAGCAACAACAAGCGTTCCTGAATTTAGTTCGGTCAATGTTCCATGGAGTCCCACTTGTTCCGACTCCAACCCTTGCGAACAGTTTTCAATGAGGCAACTTGTCTCTGCCTTAACACAAGAAGTTAATTTTCGCCGTTTGATAAGAGGGCCTATGGAATCCGAATGGCTAGATTTAGCTCTCCGACTGAATTTGCTCAATGTACTCTCCTTTGGCTGCTTGTCATCAGACATGCTGATTTTCTGATCCTGGTGGCTCTCCACTTTTTCCGTAGTAGCAGATGTATCCTCATGGCAGTTGATATTGAAGTTATTCAATTCACCGTTCAGTGAACTATCTATAGCATCAGCATTACCTTTTTGCAGTAGATCCTCAGAGGAAATTGCTTCAGTTTCCCAGGAAGTACGTTTCGACTTGAGTACACATTTATCTACAGCTGGCAAGCATCTTATCTCTCTCACTGTTGATGATTTTCCTCCAAAGACTAGACTGGTATCAACAACGGTGAACCTCTTCAGATCACCGCCACTGCCACCATCCTTGGCCTTATTCTTTTTCAATGCCATTTCACCTCTTTGAGTAATATTATTCTGGTACGCCTTCAGTTTATACTCAGACAATTCTTCTTCACTGTCTGTTGAGGAATCGGATTGTACTGAATTAGTCTTCACTTCAACTGGTAAGTATCTCAGTTCCACTATGCCACGTGATTTTCCTCCATGGACCAAACTGGTATCAACAACAGTAAACTTCATATGGTTTGGATTGCTTGTAGAGACTCGGGGTTTGAGGTAGCAAGGACGCTGAAGATAAGATAGATCTTCCTGGTCTGATGTCACCTCTGGAGCCCACCCAACTTCTTCATTCCCAACAGGATCTTCTTCAGCTTCAAGCTGAATGAGTTTTGGTTCAGATGCCACTTTGTTCAAAACATCACTCACAGAATCCAGATAGTGATCTCCCTTTGTCAATTTTCTTCTTGAGTACTTCTTTATCCCAGGCAAAAGAAAAACCAAATAATGTTCGGAACTGACATAACCTCGGTCCTTGGGTTGCTCAGAGTGCCATCCATTTGCCAGCAAACGGGGCCACACAGCCTCCCAAAAAATGTCGTTACATCGAGCTTTGCTCAACCGAACTCCTCCAGTCAAAAGCTTCACTATTTCAGTAAATGTAAGAGAAGCAAAAGCTTTACCATTTGGTACTCTTGGAGCTGGAGAAATAGGAGTCTCTTGATTATTCTTTCCAGGCTCTATGGCAAAGCCTGTGAGGTCTTCTTCCCCTTTCCCAATTCCCACAGCTTCCACAAGTACATGAATGCCAACTGTAGATTTTAAAGAGGAGACATATTCTTCTAGCGAAGTTCTTCCTTCTGCAAACGACCTATAGCCCTGATAACAGATCAGATGGGAAACGAGAGTGAGAGACATAACGTTTACCTCTCAAATAGATCATGACTATATTTAGAAACATCTGTACAATGTCTATACGTAATTATTTGGGGGAAACACATTCACAACAAAGGTTAATTACATATGACAGAGAACTACTGAGCTGCTGAAAACAAACTTCCAACAGATAAAATCCAGCAGGACTTCTAGTCATCAATTGTTGATTATGTTGGTGAACAGTAAGGGAGCAATGGAGTGGTGAAACCATTGGTGTTCACAATGGTATTAACATATCTTGAGTGCACCATTAAAAGAAATATGTTTATTCCGGCATATATTTCATAGGAACGAAATTCTATCTTATAATTCAACTAGCCTAAATGCATTGCATTTCTAATCATATTCTAGGACAGACACAAAAAGCTGGACAGTGGTGAATTAGTAAGTACCTCCAACAAAGTGATTCGTGATTCCTCTTGGACATGAGGAATCATACGAGAAAACAATTCTTGTTGCCTCCACCCCGTAAAAATTTTCTCGCCAATAATGCATTTCCTTTTTCTACCTTTCTGACAATCTGACCATCTGTAGTATTCTTCAGACCTATAAAATATTCCATAGTAAAATGACATTATTTCTCCTGTGGTCTTGTGCTCCATGAATCTCTTCACCTGAATGAAATTCTTCCCAAAAATGTATAAGCCAAGAAGAAAACTATCAGCTTCAGCATCACTCCAGGGTTCCCTAGATGAATCAGGAACTAGAGAACAGCTTTTGCTTCTAAGCAGCTGATGTAAATGCCTTTCTTTCTGCAACAATGTTCTTAAACTTGCTGGTCTTGAATCTTCTCCCTGACCCAACCCAAAATCCAAGGGATCAGCATTGAGCTCTGAACTTTTCTTCCTTGATCTCTTATGAATCTTTTTTTTCTTTCTAGCTTCCAGAAACTTCTTTACATTAAGTGTGTCGTCAGGGTTAGTTGGAGAGTCCAACCCTTCAGCTTCAATGTTATTCACTCCTTTGACCCATGCAATTGGGATGGGTAATCCCATAAGAAAGGAATGGGAATCATTGGCAATTTCTGTATCAGCGGGATTAGTCAAAAGCTTAAGCTGCTCAGATTCCATTGTCTCCACCGTCATAAAAGGAATTTCAACCTGATACTTGCCACCAACTCGGGGAATAATATGTTGATCTCCAAAAACATTGCTTGTAGGAGTATCTGAATTAATCAGATCTTCGATAGGTGTTTCTTTGGAGGAATTACCCACAAGATCCGACTCAGCTGATTCCATCTGCCAAAGAATATAGAAACAAAGATACACCAATAAGGAATCGAAATGCCACTAAACCTTCTCTCCTTCATCCTAGAAGCTATCATGCAAAGTTTAACCTATGAAACTCATGTATCATAATAGTTAGAAATTACTTTTTTCATTGAGAAAAATATTTATGCATTTGCAATGGTACTTTCCAACCCATAAAATGCACAACCAGAAAAGAACCAGGTTTCTTAGAGAACAAGCTCAATGAAGCAGTACTAATTTCTCTCAACTAATGTACACCAACAATAACTATATCTACAAGATCTTTGTCTGGACAAGGAAAAATCTGCAAGCCTTTATATTTCCTTATTGAAATCTTATACAATACTGAGAAAGATAGAATCAAAATCCTCTCCCAATTAAAAGAAGCAAAACGAATAACTGAGAAGAAATATATTTGATCACCCACAAAAATTCACAAACTGCACGTTAATCTAAAAACCCATTAATTATCTATTCTCAAATAACTGGAAAACCCAACCTTCACTCTAAGCCAGCAAAACCCATCTGTAATACAATCAGAGGATTTCAATACCTCAAAACCAAAATCCATAACTGAACCAGATCCATATTCACATAAGATACAACACCAAACGCCAACCCCCATGTCAAAGCAATAAACCAGACGCTATGTCACAAAACAAAAGCCAATGAAATATCTGAAACCAAACGTTGAGTGTAGTCTCCAAAGCTAAGAGAAGCTAATATGCAATCACAAATTATACAACCAAACCAACACACAGCTTTATGGGATCGAAACCAAACCAAACCAACCACAACTCAAACCCCGACTTGTACATATAACCCAAACTTTGATTCCAAAATCTCATACCAACCACCAAAATTCAGCTCATATCAAACGGCAGAAGCACACAAACCATAACAACAATGCAAACAGTTGCCTCACGATGGAAACAAGCATTGACATAGAGAGAGATAAATTCAGTAATGAACTAACCTCCATTGAAGAGCTCGAAAAACGTCAAGAACCCACGTGAAAGACGAAGCCTGGGCAAATGGGTTTTGGTGTTAGGCTTTGATTCACATCAATTATCAAGCTTTACTATATATGGAACCGCATCGAAACCAAACCAAGTACAAGGCTACAAGCAATAAATACCAACAACAAAACAAGCACTAAACACAAACAAAACACAGAAGAGAGAGATAGAGAGAGAGTACCTGGTTCAAGAGAGTTGAACTCTCATAGGCGTGAAATCACAATCACGAGGTTAGAAGGAAGGAGGAGATGGACAGAGAGGAGAGGGAAGGTGAAAAATCGAAGTGTGTTTGTTTGCATAGAGAGGAAGAGAGGAGACGAGAACATATATATATGGTCTCGTGTCAACAAAGAGTTTAGTACAAAAGAGAAATAAGATGGCAACAACAATAGAATGCTTTTCATGGAAACGATTAGGTGATTTTGGCTATTCACACTCCTAAATTGTTATTATGCAATGCATGATTTATGATTTTAGTAAGAAAGTAGGATTTCCTTACGTTATAATACTTTGGGTGCACACAGATAAGTCTGGAGTGTCGATAGTATTGCACGAAAATAAATGTTACCAACCTCAAAACCGTAGAGACATTAACCTTTTATATGGTCATTGGCAATTACTCTGACATTCGAGAAAATCAAACCAATTAATGTTGTATACCAAAAATTGTTTTTCTACGGTGCATGATTTGTAATTTTAAGAATAAAGAATTTAAAAAGTAGCACTTTATTACGTCATAATACTTGGGGAGCACACAGATAACTCCAGAGTGCTCGTAATATTGCTCAGAAAAAATCAACGCTACCAAACCCCAAACTGTAGATACACTTAACTTGTAGCACTTTATTACATCATAATATTGAGAGCGCACACAGATAAATTTAGAGTGCCGATAATATTGCTCAGAAAGAATCAACGCTACCAACCCCCAAACTGTAGATAAACTTAACTTATATAGGTCATTGACAATTACTATGGTATTCGAGTAAATCTCACCTGTAAGTGTTCCATGCAAAAAATTATTATGTATATGTGATACGTTATTTTTAGAGATGTATTTATTTTCATAATTAAGTATGAAATATAATTTGATAATAATAATAATAAACAACTATCCAAATAATAAGGCAATTGTCGGGTTTGAAAAGAATCCATTTAATCACTAGTTGAAGCTGCTATTAGCAACATCAAAGTGGTATAATACATCTTAACCTCATGCAATTTCAATATTTTCTGCAATTCCTCTTGGTTAGGTACCCCATTAGAGGATGTTGTATACAACTATTTGCATGTACCCTCCCTCGAACTTTGATTTATTATTATTATTAGGTAAGTTTTTTTTAAAACAAATTATGTAAGTATTTTATATGATTAGTTTCAAAGCTACATGCAATGCGACCTTCAAACTTCTCAAAATTAGACTTGTTGGCGTTGGCGTTGGCATTTTAGGACTTTTTCTTCTCCTACAAACTACTCGAATCGCATAAGAACATGTGTTAGTGCGCTAGGGTTTTAAAAATTAATTTGGACGACCATAAGTTAATGCAATGCTAATCTTCCCATGACCCCATCCCTAGCTAACAAAGTGGCTTAAGCCAAAAGGATTAATGACGAGAATTTCAATAAATTTGTATCACTTATTTCCGGTGGTCAAGATTACTCGTGCGTTGGTAGAAATGAAACTTGTTATATGCAAAATATCTAATGAATTTGTCTAATACTTAAATATTGAAGAATATTCTTCTTTTACGATTGTTTTTTGAATTTTCTTATCTCATAAATTTTGCCTTTAACGGAATACTGAAATTTCAAACTAATTTTTTTATGAACTTTAAAAATTGTAAAAAAATAACAATTGCTTCATATTTTGAGTTCCACTAGTTTCAAAAATGTTCAAAAACCATTATATGCTGGTGGGAAAATTTTGGTTAGAAAATATCAAAATTATTCTATGCACCAACAGTACAAATGATCCAACACTTATAAGATGATCTCAACGCTTGATATTTATAATTAATATTTTTACTAATAACCTAATAGTGTATTTAATATAATCTAACCATCCATTTAGATCTGTGCAAGTGCACATCGGTGCACTGAATCCTCCCCCCAGAAAATAATGACATACAATTTTGCCCAAAAATCATCCGTTATAGTCCACAATTTTGGAGAGAAATCATAGTCTTCGAGAAGGTTTTTTTTAATTATTTATTTATTTATTTTGAGCAAGTTATGGGTTTAGCTTTCACACGGTTAAACATTAACTAGTAATTAGTGTAAAGTTTCAATTTTTTTTTTAAGCAAATTATGGGTCTAGCTTTCACACGGTCAAAGATTAACTAGTAATCAGTGTATAGTTTCTATTTATTTATTTATTTATTTTGCATTGAGAATGAATAAATAATGTTATATTTAATATTATAAATTACTAATTAGAACTTGAGTAAGAGTTTAAAAAAATTAGAGTCAATAAAATGACTCCAATTGCTAAAATGATGTTATGGAACGTGGAGCATCAGTACATTAGAGAAAGTATAAAATTTTCTAACACTACTAAATATTATTTATCAAGTGTGAATTCTACCAAAGGCACAAGTTTTATTTAGTGGCTTTAGCCTCTTGTTATATATTTTTTCAATGAAATCAATTACCATTTAAACCAGACTCTCAATCCAATTGGTTTACAGTTCATTCACTTTGACAATTTACTCAAGGGTTCATATAATGAGTCTGGTAAAAAAAATTCTACATATTTAGAATTAGCATCTATATTATTTCTCCATCAGTCTAAACAACACTCTTGTGCATATGTTGAAAGAAGTTAATTCCTTAAATATTACCTACATTTTCATAAATCACCCAAAACTACATCTTAAAATCTGTACACACACACATCACAAACACCAATCTGAGAAGGAACAATTTGTGGATGTATTTCTCTTCAAATACCAATTTGTGTCAAGTACCATCAATTTTTAATATAAAGGACATTGCATGTGATGATGTGAACAAACTCATCTCTTCCTGTCTCGGTGCCAACCCTCCTCCATGGAAATCAAACCCGATCCAAAATGTCACGCTCAAAAAAGTTCATCCGGGTCTGACGACCCGACCCGACCCCTGGTCAGTCACGGTTATTTGAGCTACCCGGCTCTCACAGTCAACGCCTTTCATACATTAAACAAAGCTCAGATTGTGCAGAAGATTTACTATTTTAATTTCTACACATTCATTTCTGATCACAATTCCTTCATGGAGATTCGTGCTTCAAAGTTTCTTACTCTTGAGTAAGAATCATGCTTCTTCATATATTGAATAAATCAAAATAACATAATTTATTGACCAATTTAATCAATTTTGGCAACTTAGTAAGCTTCAAGATTACGAATTTACAGCTCTAAAAGCTCAATTGGCAAGTGTATGTGGAGTGTTTTCCAAGTTTTCACTGAAAGATTCAATCTTTTTGTTTAGGTTCTTGTGGGAGAGAGTTGGAGTGTGTGTTCAATTTTGCACCGGAAGATGGGTTTGGCTCCAGTTTGATGCAAGTTCCTGGAGATTCTTCATCTGGGTATGTCTAAATTTAGATACTTTATGTCAATTTTGGTTTTACTAGTTTGTTTTTACCTCCATTCGCCTATCTTTGATTTGTTCAAGGAAGGAAGTTTGAGTCTTTTACTTTGTGTTTGATTTTGTTTTGGCTTTTGGTATGAAATGGTAGTATTGCAGTAATGTTGCAGTAATGGGAGTTGGTTAAGTCCTGAAATTTTGCAACTCCTTCATGTGTTTTGGCTTTATTGAGAGAGAAATTGGTTGATTCTTTATCTTTCCAGAAATGATTAGCTAATGTGTTGAAGATAGAAGTAGTCTTCATTCGGATTCATGTTGTACGAGACATACAGAGTAGTTTGGTTTCAATATCACTCTAAATCTTGGGTTTTGCATTCTCTGATCTCACATTATATGTCTTAGATACTAGAGTATTCAGAATCACCCTGAATCTTGGGTTTTGTGTGTTCTGATTTCACATTATATGAGTCTTAAATACTAGAGTACTGGATTTACTCCTCATATCTATTAGACTTGTTACCATGAGAATAATCACTTGGTGAGGAGATTTATTAGTCTCCACTCTCCAAACAATAGGACCAGTGCGCTGTCTCTCATTCTCTTTCCATAGATTGTCAGTAACCGAACGATACATGATTGTAGATGTGTAAATTGCAATGTGGCTTGTAGTGACTTTGAGATATTAAGCTCAGTTCATTTCATATAATTGCTGAGAATTATTTTCTTAACCAGGTTGAAGAACTGAGAACAGAGAGGACGGAATTAGAGCTTAGCTGAAGTTTTTTGCTTCATTAAGGATGAGGAGGTCGTGCCTTCCCAAATGCAGATTTGGTAGGATAATGGGATGGCTCCAGATCTTATTGGGAGGGCTTGTTATAATTGTCAGCATATCCAGCCTCTTCAAGTTCTACTCTGCTGGATTTTTCTTGCGCAATGAAGACATATGCCGACATGTTTATGGGGTCAGAGATGAATATGGGGGCTTCGACATAAAAGCTCTGTCTGATCGAGTGGGGGAAGTGCTAAACAAATTGGATAGTTTACAAGAAAAGCTTGAGTCAGCTGTGCAGCAAATGGAGAAGAACAAAGATGTCTTGCATACAACTAATATCACAAAACTGGAGTTCAAGAAGTATCTGGAGGAGCAAGTAATCAGGCCTCTTTATAGTGCTCACATTTCTCTGAGACTGATTCGGTTACCTAACCCAGAAGGTATTAGAAACTCAACAATGAAAGAGGAACCTTTGATTAATACTTTTGTGATTGAAGAGATAAAGAAGTATATAACCCCAAAGGAGAGTAGAATTGGGAAGATTAATATATATGGTACAGAGAGGATATACAATACGATAGGACATGCTTGTGTGTTGTACAAGAAAGAGTTGGAAGAGTACATGAACTATGACATCGGGTCTTATTGTAACGATGATTGGAACTTGGCTCAGAAGCTGATGTTTAATGGTTGTGATCCTTTGCCGCGGAGGCGATGTTTGACAAGGGCCTCAAAGGTCTATCAGAAGCCTTATCCGATCAATGAGTCTCTGTGGAAATTGCCGGATGACAGAAATGTGCGGTGGAGCAATTATCAGTGCAGGAACTTTCAGTGCTTGATGAGCAATAATTCCAAGAGGGGCTATTCAAAGTGCGTAGGATGTTTTGAAATGGAGAAGGAAAAGCTTAAATGGATGATTACCAATAAATTGCTACCAGTTGATTTCCTGATCAGTGAAATTTTGGCTATTAAACCTGGGGAGATAAGAATTGGTCTTGACTTTGGTGTTGGCACAGGAACTTATGCTGCAAGAATGAGAGAAAATAATGTTACGGTAGTCTCTACTGCTCTTAACCTTGGGGCTCCTTTCAATGAAATGATTGCATTAAGAGGTTTGGTTCCGCTGTATGTAACATTGAATCAGCGTCTACCTTTCTTTGATAATATAATGGACTTGATTCATACCGCTGGGTTTCTGGATGGCTGGATTGACCTGCAGTTGCTGGATTTCATCCTGTTTGATTGGGACCGAATTCTGAGGCCCGGCGGATTGTTATGGATTGACCGGTTCTTCTGCAATAAAAAGGATTTGGATGATTTCATGTATATGTTTCTGCAGTTGAGATACAAGAAACACAAGTGGGTTATTTCTCCCAAATCAAAGGATGAGGTCTACTTTTCTGCAGTGTTAGAGAAACCTCCAAGAGCAATCTGATCAATTCATTGTATGGAACTTTCCTTCTATTGGAATTTACTTTTGTCTAGTCATGAACATACTGGGAATAGGATTTCACTTATATGTGACTTGTCTTTGTTTTCCTAATTGACTTTTGGTTGATAGCTTGGATTATGAGATGTCACCTAAATTATGGCCATAAAGTGTAAATCAACATGTCATAAGTTGAATTGTAGTACTGTTAAATGCCCATGGTTTCTTATCAGTCCTTTTTTCTCCCCACAGACAAACATAGGAGTTTTAAATTCTTCTTCTTTTGCAGAATATACTTAAACACTAATTCAACATTTACATCCGGGCCAATTATATTATAACAGCAGGGGAAGTGGGGAACCTCTACTTTTTGCACCCTCACAGAAGAAAGGAGCAGAAAGACTGCAGGAAAATAGACCAAGTAATTGATAATGTATGCTCCACTTATCTTTTCAGTTGTTGATTCCTTTCTTCAACTCATGAGTTGTTTTTGTCATGGATAATACTTGGTGCACAACCGGGATCAAAGCATAATCAATTTCGGAGTCTTGGGTCATGCGTGATCAAAGAAAAATTGTCTTCACATGGTTTGTACCATAATTCAAACTCTCACCAGTTACCACCATGCTTGGTCAATAGTTTGAGCTATAAATTTTCATTTTCCTGAATTGAACCTTCTCAACATGAATCCTGTAAAACTGATAAAGAAATTCAGTTACGGAATTTGGATGTTGTGCTTCATACCACCTAAGAATTCAAGCATATACTTAAAAGAAACATTCTTTTGTTTATTCGCAGTACGTGTTGGGCCCAGGGCCGGCCCTGAGGGCTGCCGCCTCAGGCCACTGGCTCTTGGGGGCCTCTGTAGTTTTTGTAGATATGTTAAAGATAGTATAAATATGTTGTTTGCTTAAATAAACAATGGAAAGCATGTTGCTCTAGTGGAACTCTAATCAGTTTGTGTCCTCCCCACCAAGGTTCGAATCCAAGAATCTCATTCTTTGATTTCACTTCTCTTTTTTTTATTCAATCTCTTAAGTCAATTTTGTTGATTTGAGTTTGTTGTATTTTCTCTAGTTATATATCCCTTTTCTGTTTGCCAAATATATCAATATACTTAAATAGAAACGTTTTTTTTTTTTTTTTGGCTCAAAAAGAGGGATAAGAGAGGCAAAAAAACCCCCTTACCGCCCCATGTTATTAAAAAAAAAAAAGATACAAAAAGAGGGAGACGAAGCCAAGACCTCCATAGTAGAACACACCATTCATTAAAGAACAACTAGCTAACGGAAACGAAATTGTGGAAAACCTAAACCGTCACTATTGCAAGTCGAAACAATGAAAGGAGGAGTCACGTCCCACCAAACTAAACTTACTAATGTAGTACCATGATTTGCCAAAATGTCAGCAACTCTGTTAAATTCATGAAAGATATGTGAGGAACGAAAATGCATCTGAGAAATGGGGTGCAAGCAATTCATCCACTCTACTCTAAGTTGCCATGGCACCAAATGAGGAGAGCGAAGAAAATTAAGAATAATGGTAGAATCCAATTCTAGCCATATGTGATTAATTCCATTCTCGGACTCAATGTTAACTCAATAGCCTTAATAATTGTCATGGCTTCAGCTGCAACCGAGCTAGGGATGTCAAGATTTGAAGAAAAAGCACCAAGAAAATTTCCCTTACAGTCACGAAAGACGGCCTCATAACCACCAAGGTTGGAGGATTATTGCATAAGTGCTCAACCAATATATATGCTTTCTTTGATGACCCTTGCAATATATGAATATAAGCTTTCTAATAGTTGGCTCATATCAAAGTAGAAACTCGTAATCTCGGTTAGTAATCCAATTACTTCATCCCCCGATTGGAAGCATACATTCATGTTTTGGTTTGCGTCAAAATGCAGGTACTGGAGTAGGGTTGAATTATTAGGTACTTGTCTTGTCCACCCTTCAACACGGTAATGAAGAAATTATTATGCTCAAGAAAATGCGACTTTGTTGTCTCATTAGTCACTACTAGATGTCTAGATGGAGCTTAACCTAGGCAAAATAAAAATATATATCAGTAGTAGAAACCATCAAGTTGCTGTTCAACTTTGATCAACAATGCGCGCGAGACTTGCATCTTCTGTATTGTAACCCTAACAATGTAAATTTAAAGGCAAAATAATAGATAAATGCTACAGAGTTAGAGCACGATGACATTAAGGAGCTCTATTACGTACAGATCATCATCATAGGAACACACTTGTAGTAATGCTAGCTGCGGTAAATTGGCTAGTATTGAGCAATCGGTATTGGATTTCGAGAAATTTGGAGTTGGGATTTTCATATTCAAATGTTAAGGAGAAAAGCAATGCCTCCTCCGTCTTGAGAGGCGTAGAATCGATATCTGTGCACAACACAGCAGAGTTATTGACCTCCTAGCTAGATGGACCAAAACTACTTTTAGAAGACTCAGGAGGCAATTCCGGCAATTCCAGATTTTGTTCAGCGGTTGTTGCAAAGTGTCACATCTCTGAGACATGAGGAAGACCAGTGGTACAACGTGAGGTTCAGGTACTCAACGGTGTCTAACCCTAACCTTGCCGCTGCTCCTCTCAATCCCATACCTCAAAATCCAGTCGCTAAACCCCGCCGCTGATACCTAATCTAATCGAGGGTTTCAGAGTCCTGTCATTTTCTGCATGGCATTTCACCGAACTTCTTCCTAGGCAGGTTTGGCAAGCCAAAACGAACCCATGTGAATGCCCTAGGGCATTAACTTTGTGCTGCAAACCTGGCATTTAACTTTTCCTTCTGATGTTTAGTGTAGTAGGGAGGTGAGAAGAAGAGCAAGACAAAAACCCTCATTTTGACTTCTGAGGGAGCATATCAGAATGCATTAGCTTGGTTGGGATAGCACTAATTTTATTGTTACCGAATGCTATTTGAATTGTATCACTTGTTAGGTTGTTAGTTGTTACTATTATTAACTTTTTCCTCAATCACCACTATTATTCCTTCACTGACGAAGCACATCCTTTCTATCTTGATAATTATCAAAGAATGACCATCTTTATTAGTAAAATCTCAATAGTGGAAACCTAATTTCTTTATAACTAGCTAAAGCATAACTTAATCAAAAGATTCATAGAATCATAGCTAATAAAAAGATTCATAGAATTAGTTAATATTGCGCAAGTCATGAGCCCATATTCTTTCTCTTCTAATTAGTCGAGAACATGCAACCTGCGGTTCTAATGTTCAGTGAATTTAATTACATAAGCAACCATATCAATCTTAAATTCTTAATGCAGGTTAATTTGATCCATGCATAACATGCTTCATCAAAACAGGACAAGCTGTTCCATCAGATCAAGCAGAGAGAATAGGAATCCAATCAGGATCGAACATGACAAACACAAACAAACAGCCATGCATGATCTCATTGATCTCTCTTCTTTAGCAAGACTGAACCATTCATGAAAATGGCATATAGATCTCTGCACCTTCAAAGTAGTCTGTCAACATACTATAGTTACTACAATTATTCATTACAGGTAGCTAGGCTCCAACATCGATCCTGTATATCTCGACCGTCAATTATTACACTAGAAAATGAAAAGAGATCCTAGGGTTAGGGGGATGTGGGATAGTACAGAAATAGTTGATGCATAGTGGGAAAAAATCGATTTCTTTTGCAGTTCAATAAAACTGTTCGGTTGTCTTTTGCAGTTTTGCTTTCTAGCTTACAGATATAAGAGAGTACTACTAGGACGAGCACGATGGATACCTAGCCTCTTGGACATTTTAGTGTTTTGTATAATTGGTGATCGACCTCATATACGTCTAAATCTCTCTATAAGATTTAACGTTCATCGCTATGCTATTTCAAACTAACACACTTGACTAATTTTTATATGATTCAATGATGATCAATGCATCCAGAATCCTAGCTAGGTTAGTTGGTAGATTCTCAATCACATAATAGTCGGTATTGTATTATAATCCGTCCAAACACTTATCCTAGCTAGCTAGCATGGTTATATATGTATAATTTCAGAATCTGGATCAAGGAACACTTTATTTTACACATATTCTTACATCTTTTTTTACCCATTATATTTGATTATTTTCAATGGTATTGATTCATTATAAGCATGATGTGGCAAATGATATGGAAACTTTTATACACAGACACACATTTTCTCACACAAAAGAGAAAACTTTAATAAAATAATTTTATAAGGAAAATCAAAAATCAAATATAGGAGATGAAGACGTTTATCTTCTGGAAAATATGAGAGGTCTTGCTCTCTCCTTTCAGCACCATATTCTGTTTTTTTCTTTTTCTTGAATTGAACAATTAATTTTTTTCAATGGTACCTTATTGACATCATTTCATTTAGATTTCACACGATTTACTGCAATAAAACTTCTCACTCAAATCATTTTGTTTTTAAAAAAAAAAAAAAAAAAATTGAAGTTGATTGCATTAGATCAACAGCCATGAAAAGGCTAGAGACTAACAACACTTAAAGGTTAACGATATTGGCGGGGAAACAACCAAACCTTCACCCAAGTATCGCAGCTCATTACAAACCATTCCGCTCGCTTAAAGCAAGCCTAGTACATGTTATAATAACCTCGCCTCCTAAGGAAAAATCAATCATCTACGTCTCGCTTGCCAGGCACGTAATTGTGGTACAAGCGACACTTAGAAGCATCTCAGAAAGCTCCTAGAAGCTACCATCACATATGCTAGACTTGAGAAAATGCAAAGAAAAAAAACTTAAAATAGAACCAACTCCTTCCCCTGAGGGTTGGAGTCGCAAGCAGTTGCCAAGTCCCCATCTAAATTCTTTCGGGCCTTGGCGCCCTTCTTCTTCTCACTACGTGTCGCTGAGTTTTTCGTTCCCTTACCAGCAGTACCATATGGCAGCTTGTTAAGACTACCAGCAGGTCGACCACGCTTCTTCTTATTGGGCTTACTCGTAGCAGTTTCAATTAGACCCATAATGGCAGCATCAATATTGTGCTTACCAATTGCTAAACTCAGCCTTGGCTTCTTCGGAGACATCGAAACATCACCTGTTCTTTTCCTTCCGCCAGTGCCAACGACGACGCCAGTCTGGCTGCCATAGCGTCAATGTCCTCCATGGTACGAAGACTCTTGAAATCTCGCTGAAACTCTCTCACCAAAAGAAACCCTAACCCTAGAGCGTTGAAACCCTAGAGAAGTGAGAGAGAAGCGGCGCTAGATTAAACATATTGCTTTCTTAAGTGTAGGTCTCTACTGCAAAGGGTGTTGATTTTCACGGCTTCTCTCTTCTGCTTCGCTTTGCTTCAGAACAAGAGTCAGATCTCTCTCCAACACATACAACTTCTCTGTTCCTCTTCGCCAAACGTTTCTAAATGGAAGTATTTGATGAATATAGATTTACGTGCACATTTTTCTTTTCTTTCCGCCGATCTTGTATTTTTTTTTTGATGAAAATAAAATACTTAAATAAGGAAGCCTCTTGGGCAACCAATGTTTACAACGTCAAACAATAAGGCATTAGAAGCCTCACTAGGAACCCTATCATTCCAAGACATAGGAAAAGCAGCCCCATGTCCTAAATTTGCAATGGCATCAGCTACAAAGTTTGCTTCCCTATAGATATGTTTAAAGGAAATTTGAGAAAAGGAAGTTGCAATAGTTCTAATGTCTTCAATTAATTTGAGCAGCCTCCAAAGTGGGGTCACCCCTCCATTAACTGCATCGATAACCAGTTTCGAGTCTCCTTCAACTTCAACTCTTGTGAAACCTTTGTCTTTGGCAGCAACCAGGCTATCCCTGAGAGCAGTAGCTTCTGCGACAGGGGTAGTAGAGTTGCCAATAAACTTGGTGGCAACGATAACTGGTCTTCCATCATGGTCTCTAATAACAAAACCACTAGCAGCTAAATCTCTACTAACTGAACCATCAAAGTTGATTTTAACAAAAGAACTAGGAGGAGCAGACCACTTAATTGTGGTTGAAATGTTTGAAGTTTTTGCTCCGCTAGTACTAGTATTACGCCGATCTTGTATATTACAAACTATGTAACCAACATTGAATCACAAAGGCATTCTTGCAATTGAAAATTCATTATTTATGGTCGAGTGTCCTTTCTTATTTCATTATTTATGCTATAACTGATCTCAGTGCAATTACATTAGGTTGAGAGGTTGGTGAGGTTTGGCTTCAAGATTTATGAAGGGCCGGTCTAGCTACCATAGAGTTATTTGATGTTCGCAACTTTATGGCCAATTACTATGCTTATTTCCAGGGAGCAATGAGGTGTTCTGTCCTTGCTCTTACATCGTGTGACAGTATCGAAGACAAAAGTTGAATGAAGACAAAATGTACTCGCCCATGCATTCACTACTACTGTTGTATCATAAGGCTTTTGGATTAAAAAGATTCCCACAACAATTATCGATCGAGCTCCCCAAACTAGTATATATAGGACCCTTTGGTGAACCATTTCCCACACCATTCATCCTCTTCTCTTCTCTTCTCAGGCAATAGAGTTAGCTTAGATATATAGAGCGAGTTGAGTTTAGGAGCTAGAGAGAGATATATATCTCTGTGAGTTGTGAATGGAGCTCCCTTTGGTCCAATTCAGAGGGCTGAGTAGTGGTTAGAGCTGTCATCTCATGCATTTTGGCTACCCTTAATAGTTATGGAAAGTAATGTTAAGGTTTCCCAGTTGCATGATATGGGAGCAACTCCTTCCGCTTGCTTGGACCGCCCATTGGACTGAAGGGAGCTCCTGCATTAATTCATTCTAGCTTACTTTTCTTAGTTGTTTGATCTCTTTAAACATATCTATGCTGGTTAAATAGTTTGCTATTTATGGTATGCATGCATGTCGATCTGTTCTATTCTACTAGCTTCTAGCTAGTTCTAAAACAATATTCATATTTTGCAAGGTTTGGTTAAATTATAACTTTACAGGAAAGATGAAAGTAGGTACTGATATATAGAAGAAATACAACAGTAATATCTTGAAAATTGGAGCCTCTGATTTCTCTTGTTTATGTTGTTGTCAGAAGTTGATCCAAGTATTCCTCATTCAAGTTGGCGAATCGTCGACGGATCACAGATCACTTACCGGCTTAAAGTTAACTTTCACTGCTCCAGAGACTCTCTGGGCAGTAGAAAAAATATTGTAATATATGACTGTAATGAGATTACTGTTTCAATCAAAAGGCTTATGCTTTGAAACATGAAGCAAAATGTGAGATTGAGTGTTACTGTATTAAATCAGTAGGCTTTAAAACAGGCCAGACAATAACCAAGTCATGGGTCTCACACCAAATTGCCAACCCATATATTCTCAACTGGATTTGAATATGGGCCTGTTCAAAACAATCTAGTTACAAGATTAATCTAATTTGTTTTTAAATTACTTCATCAGAGTCATCAATTGGCATCAGATCTGATGCCAATCAAATTAAACAAAGGTATATTATATATGGCCTACAAAAAGAGGAGGCCGGCATAAAGCCCTTACGAGACTTCCAAGTATATATCTAGGGTTTTTATGGAGAGGTCCATTTCATTAATATCATTTGTGTTAGTGCACTGTACTAAACCTAATAAATTCCTATCTTAGATTTGTTTAATTGATAGAAAGAACCTTTGTATAACCTCAATTATTAATAAATAGACTTAAAGAAACATTCTTACTAGCTATAGCTAGGTTGTATAAGCTGATATTCTTATTATTTTAGTGAGTACGAAGATTCTAATGTTTAAAGCAAACCATATCAATTAGGCTCAAATCAAACTATGTTCTCTAACTAGTTTAAAGAATGAGTTTACTAAAGAAGTTTACAGAAAATTCTGGGAATAAAGAATACAGGGTATCTGCATACTTTGATGGTAAAAAGCTGGCAGCGTATCAGATCATTTTCGTTAACTAATAAATGCAGATATGTGATCAATTGGTGGGGGATAGCTTGACTGCAATATTGATATGGACTCCTCTGGAATCTGGATGCACTAGTTAACTACATTAGATCATAAAGTAGAGCTAGAGACTCGATCATGTGCATTAATCTAACTCCTTCGGACTTATCTGCTGTTTTGCATTTCAAAAATACAACTGAAATTAACTGTAAATTTTCAGCAGTTACATTAAAATTACCGTTTTCCTTCTAACTGTTGGTTACATTTCAATCCCAAGAGAGCTAGGTCTATCACTGATGACTAAAAGTTACAGAGAGAGAACCATGCACAAAAGAGAAGAAACCGATCATTGATGAAAATGTAAAAATGATGAATATTCCTCTCATATGATTAGATCGCGACGTTAACTTAGACCGTCAATAATAGAATTAATGTAAAATGGAAACTAACATCAAATTACTTCGTTTTTGTAAACTCTAAAGTAGCTTCTAATTCCTACTTTGTGTTTTACTCAGATGGACAAACTAAGTTACAAGCATATACACAAGAGAAGCATGTTATGAGAGCACAAAGATTGATTAACGAAACTCAATAGCAAATCCCAAACTGAAGAGTAGATCGTTCATACAGTAACATTTGGTCAATTCTAAACTTTCGTACCTCATGTTGAGAAAATATCATAACAGTACATGAGGTTCTAACCCCGACAGAAGATTGGTACCAAGAGCCGTTACCTTCGTTACAAAAACTGATGGCTGACATATTTTGATGTTTTTGTTTACTTTATTTTTTAGAAAATTACATACAACGTACTGTTAATTTGAAACTTAAATTAGCCATAAGGCCACCAATATTTTCTTGTATACATAAGGCCACTTGTAGCTTTAAATTATTTTCAACCTGACAATTTTACCCTTCCACTAACTCCATAATCATCCGGCCAAAATGAATAGAAATTCATTCTCTCTCTCTCTCTCTCTCTCTCTCTCTCTCTCTCTCTCTCTCTCTCTCTCTCTCTCTCTCTCTCTCTCTCTCTCTCTCTCTCTCTCTCTCTCTCTCTCTCTCTCTCTCTCTCTCTCTCCCTCTCTCCTTCTTCTTCTCTTCCCTCTGCAATCACCTGAAAGAATCAATCCCGACCATCATCTCTCATCACCGTCACCATCAATTGAACCACAACACAAACCCGACCAAAGCCCAGCCACCCCCGCCCCGATTCCGACGACCACTGCCTCTGATCTGGTGAGATTCCAATGGATCCAAGCTTACAAAACCTCGAAACTGCGCCGCTATGCCTGAAGACGACGATGACGACGAAGAAGCTCCGATCAGAGCTACCTCACTGGAGTCCAACTCAGATCTCTCTGATTCTATACTCATCTCCGATTCTTTCCGATTCTCTCACTAGAGACGATTCTCTACTCATCTCCGATTCACTCAGATCTCCAATTTCGACTTAAGATGCCTTACGCGCCTCGGCTCCGGCAGCTCCCTTCCTCACCATCTAGCTCGGTTTCCGCAGCACCCTTCCTCCACCGCCACCATCGCCTCTTCCTCCACCTCACCTGCATCGGAAACTTAAATGAGCATTGATTTTCCGGCGACGACGACAAGGCCCGCGGCCTCTTCATCTCCAACCGGAAAGTCTCTCCAACTCTTCGACATGGACTACAGGTCAGACAACGACTACCACTTCAAGGTCGTCTTGATCGACCATTCCGATATAGGCAAATCCGATTTGTTGTCCAGGTTCATGCGCAATGAGTTCAACCTCGAGTCTAAGTCTACCATCGGTGTCGAGTTTGCCACTCGGAGCATCCACGTCGATGATTAGATCGTCAAGGCCTAGATTTGGGACACCACCGGCCAAGAAATGTGATAAGCTTTTCAATTCCATTCTTTATTGTCATTGTATTTAGTTTAGTTATTGAGGTTGAGACCAAATCCTTCTGGTATTTTTGTTGAAATTAATTAGACGGCATGATTAGAATTTGTTTAGTTTGGTTTGATTTGATTGTGATTTATTGGAATAAATGGGCTTGGATTTGTTTGAATTCATCTGTTGTGGAATTTTGCAGGGGAGAGAAAGAGAGTTGTGCTCTTGTGTGATGGGGGGATGGTTTTGTGGTTGAATTCTGTTTTCTGATGGTGTTGTGATGTATTTTGATTAATGAATAATGAACCATTTTTTGTATGTTATTTGTTGCAGTTAGTAACTCTCTATAACTGTTATAGCGGCTTTTCAATATAGTGATAGTATCTTTCTATATCTATGTTAGTATTTTTTCAACATGATGTCAATAGCTTCTATTTTCATTTTCATTATTTCAAGACAGCAACTCTGTGTAATTGTTCTAGTGGCATTTCAATATCGTGATAGTAGCTTTATGTGTCTATGTTAGTATATTTTCAAGCTAATGTCAATAGATTTTTTTAAAAAAAAATCAGTAGCTCTCCGTAACTATTATAGTGGTTTTCCATCATAGTGACTGTAGCTTTTTGTACCTATGTTATTAGCTCTCTAATGTTAGTGAGAGTAGCTCGTTGTTGTTGGTGACATTAACTTTTGTTGTTGGTGAGAGTAGTTTTTGGTGTTGGTGAGAGTAGTTTTCTGGTGTTGGTGAGAGTAGCATTTGTTGCTGATGAGAGTAGTTTTTGGTATTGGTGATAGTATATTTTGTTAGGGGGGATAATAGCTTTTTCTTTTGGGGAGCATAGGTTTTTTTGGTAAGGAGTACCTTTTGTTGTTGGTGATAGTAACTTTTGTTATCTCGCGGAAGGTTGCTGGAAATCTCACCAGAGTAGCTTTTGTTGCTAGTGATAGTAGCTTATGTGACCTCGTCGGAGATGGCTAGGAATCTCATCAGAGTAGCTTTTGTTGCTAGCCACAGTAGCTTTTGGTGTTAGTGACAGTAGCTTTTGTGGTCGTCGGAGTTCGCCGGAGGTCGACCGGAGTTGGTCGGAGACCTCGTCGGAGAAGAGAGAGAGAATGATTGTTAATTTTGTACTCTAGTGGCATTTATGTAAATATGTTGGTTTTTAATATCCAAAATATAACACTTTTTTTAGTCTAGTGGCTTTATGAGGGAAAAAACTGCTAGTTGGTGGCCTTATGGCTAAAAAAAATCAAATATGCACTTATATGTAATTAACTCATTTTTTTACATAAAATAAAACAAGCAATTTTTTTTTCTATTAGTTTAAACTATTTTTAGTTTTGAAAAATTATTTAAATTTTTAGTTCGTCAAATTTTATCTTTCGAGCCTGTAGGATTAGAGAAATTTTATTCACACACTTCTAAATATTAAATACACATCCCTTTTTTCATACACCCAACATCAAATTTTATGAGTACATTAAATTACTAAAAGAGATATTAAAATAGCTAGAAACTATATTCCCTCTAGAAGCTGCAAACTTAGAACCCTATATATATGGCCTTCTTCCTCAATGGTGTCTCCAAGCTCCATTCTCGTCTTGGCCAACAATCTAGTCTCTGAGATTCAGTCAGATGGGTTCTAATGTAGATATCTTCCAATCTTGATCTTCATTCTCAGTTGTTGAAGGGATTGATCCAGAACAACAGGAATGTTTGAAGAAACTGAAGGTAGAACATGGCAAAGTACAATTGGGCACTATCACTGTTGATATGGTGATTGATGGAATGAGGGGAATGACGGGGTTGCTGTGGAAACCACTTTACTTGATCCAGACAAGGGCATTCGCTTAGGGGTTTGTTAATTCCAGAATGCCAATGAACATGTCAAAGTCTCAATAGAGCAATTATGAATAAAAGCTCTTAGTTGTGTTTTGACAAAAAAAAAAAACACTGATAGAGGAGAATTCATGGTTCCAAATATAATTAGAAACGGCATAATAACTAATGATATATGTATTTCTCAATCCTCAATTGAGGTGTTAGTTCTCCATCTTTGACATTTAATCTATTTGTTCTTGTTGAGTTTTGTTTTTCTTTTTGAATTAAGGTGGTACAAAGAAATAGGAGGCGTATTTAGTGAATTGGTATATATGGTGTATTGTGAATGAGGGTAGTTTAGGAAGTTTAGGGTTGTGTTTCTAGTAAAATGTTAAAATAAAAAAGTGATTAGGTGGTGTATTAAGTAAGGGATGTGTATCTAGTATTTAGGGATGTATATCTAGTATTTAGCAATGTGTGAATAAAATTTCTCATAGGATTAAACTAGATGTTGTTATGAGTTCGTATGAATTTTTGAAGGATTTTTCGAACACCCGAGTTATTTTTAATGATTTTTGGAAGTTGGTAATATCTAGAAATATAATTAAAAATAAAATTTTCAAGTCGGATACATCTGGACCGTTGATTTCAAATGGCAAAAGATTGAGACCTAGACCGGGTCCGCGCCGACCTGAATATCCACGATGGTGACCCAGTTATTATTATTTTTTTTCCCGGCCACTCCCAGACGTCGGACCAGCCTAGTTTTCTTCATCTCGATGTCACCGTCATCCTTGTGCTTTTGGTTTTTTCAAACGACGTCTGATGACAGAGAATGAAGGAGAGAAGGTGGCGGCTTCTCCTGCGGGTTTTTCTGATTTCAGCCACGTCATAGTCTCGCACCTATATAAGAAGGATCCTCTCAATGTTACCGACCTATTCATGGTATTTGTTTCATTCAGATGATGAGCCAAGAGACAGAATCGAGGAGAAGAAATTTATGAGTTTTCCAGCAAGTTTGCTATGTTTTCCGGTGAAAATTTGGTTTCGACTCAGGTTTCAAACTTGTTCCCTTATTGAGCTCTACCTCGCTAATACTTGAATTTCAGTTTGGAGGAGATTTGCAGAAATTAGAATTTTGAGGTGTTATGGTCACTGCGGGTTCACTGTTTCCCTTCTTTGTACATTCTGTTGTTGAGGGGAATCTACAATCTAACTGAGAGAGAGAGAGAGAGAGAGAGAGAGAGAGAGAGAGAGAGAGAGAGAGAGAGAGAGAGAGAGAGAGAGAGAGAGAGAGAGAGAGAGAGTAGAAAAAAGATATTTCGAAAGAAAAAAAATAAGGGATTAAGACATGAAAAGATGAAAATATACTCCAACTATCAACTTTCGTAACGGAGCTAACGACTACGGGTACTAATCTTCGGTCGGGGTTAGAATCTCAGGTACCGTTATAATATTTTCTCAACGTGAGGTATGAAAGTTTAGAATGGGTCAAATATCAGATATTGTACGGAAAATTTTCCAATGAGATTAATATAGTGCTTAGTTATATATATTAGCATCTAATCCATAAATAAAGTCAGCTAGTGAAAGAGTTTGGAAGCTAGGCCATGTATATCGACCAGAACCGAACATATACCGCCATTCACAGGGAAAAAGAAAGAAACCAATTAAATGGGACACTATGCCTCCAAATAGAGTGACAAAACCTCATAATTAAACCTAATGGCTGAGCTAATCAAACACTGATGTTGGTCATCAGTTCTTTTTAGGTAGTTCTTGGTTAGATCCATGCCTAAGCATGAGACGTACGTGCACGAATGTCATCCACTCAATTATCTCACTATATTACGAACTACAAGGACACTTTAAGCTTACATAACTATAATTATAATTAATCCAAAGTACTAATCAAGATCAAAGCATTAGAGGTTTAGTGGGGACCATAGTACTACAATCAAGGGATTGAGTCTTTCTACTGTTTGAATTTATTGGAAGATTATGTACTCCATCGAATTAGAAATATATCGATATGACTTCAAAAAAGTGTTTTTGATTTTTTCTCAAACGTTAATGTTATAATAGATCGTAACATTCACGCGCGCGCACATGCGTGTACGCTTGCGCGCGCGTATGCATAAATATACATAAGTGCCTATAAAAACAGGGGCAGGCGTTCTGATCTGAAGCAACGTGTCGGCGTCAGAAAAGATCAGTCCAATAAGAAGAAGATGACCGATATTAGCTAGCTAATCATAGACAATATATAGAATCATATATATAGAGAGAGTGAGAGCTAGCTAGGTATGGTTGATCATGAGGAAGAACAAGATCGGTTGCTGCCAATTGCAAACGTGGGGAGGATCATGAAGCAAATTCTTCCCCAAAGAGCAAAAGTCTCCAAGGAAGCTAAGCAAAGGATGCAAGAGTGTGCAACTGAGTTCCTAAGTTTTGTGACAGGCGAGGCTTCTGACAAGTGTCACAAAGAGAATCGAAAGACAGTGAACGGGGACGACATCTGTTGGGCTCTGAGTGCTCTAGGATTTGACAACTACGCTGAGGCCACAACAAGGTACTTGCATAAGTTTAGGGAAGCTGAGAGAGAGAGATTAGCTGCTAACCAAAGCAATGTTAATATTAATACTAGCTCATCCAGCCCATTAGAGATCAGAGAAGAAGATCAGCCAATCTATTTAAGTGGAACTCAGACTCCAAATCTGGAGTTTAGGATTCTTGAGAAGGGTGACAACTCCTTTGCCAAGCAATCTTGAAGATTAATTTCTGTATAATTACCATGTTAATTATAGGCGTAATTATCAGTACGAACTGACTTAGTATGCTTGCTAGCTAGCTTGGATCTGAGAGGTAATGTTGTATCTTTTCTGCTGGTGAAATGTTCATGCTTTTCTTCAACTTTTGGACCGCTCTCTTTTAGAAATTTCTTAGCTCAGAAGGGATTCGCTTGCTTATGGAGAATGAGATGAATTAACATAAAAATGTGTTTTTGTGTTGTATTTTAGCTCAGACTGTTATGCTATTTGAATTTTGAAACAGATCTGAGTTCATCATTTAGAGTGCAAAACTACAACGGCATATTGCACAATCTCAATTCATTTGAAATAATATTTAAACTAATTCGTATGCAATAGGTATGATAGATATTGGATACATAGATTTCTCACTACTAGAAAAATCTATATATCTATTTAGGGTACTGAAAAATCTGTGTTTCTCTCTTAGTTCAGATCTTAGGTAATCTGGATCAAGACCTACATTACTTGTCTATGGTTTCTTTTAATTTATTTCCTTCATTCCTTCTATTTTCTATAGACTAAAACAGTATATATCTTAATTAATGCAGGTATTAGGAAGATCTAGCTGGTGTTTGTTGTAATTAATTAATTCGATTATGAATGCTTAGCATTTCCCCCAACTCCAAAATGGATATATATATTTTTTTAACAATAACTCCAAATGAAATATATGAGCTTTTGCAATATAACTAGCTAATTGTATTAGTATAGATATACCTAATAATACTTCCAGGCTGATGAGTTCTTGAGACCTAGCCTTGATTAACATGTATAGCGGAATTAATTTCCTCAAACTACCATCTGTAGCTGACTGTCTTAGAATTTGTATGTGTTTATAGATACATTAACAATATATATGATCGATCAATCAGTACCAGGCACATTATTATCCACAAGACTAGCTAAGTTTGAAGTAAGATTACCACCAGATAACAAATAGTCCGGCCATACTAGTCTTATACCACAATTTTACAGGCTGATTAATGATTTTTGATACCTTGATATATATCTGGATCTATAATTTGGTATGCATGTTTTTACTATTAATCGTTTTGAAGTTAGTTTCCTCAAAGTACCATTTTTTTTTTTTAAGAATAGAAATTTTATTCAACTAGAAAAACGATTACAAAACATGAGACTGACCGGTGGTGGACATAATATCCCCACTCTTTTCCCTACTACTAGAACCAGTTACGGGTTTATCATCAACGATGACATCCATGAGCCAAGAGGGCCCAACCCCTAACCAACTATGACGCCCCTCTAATCGGGCTACACTCGTAGCTACAACATGTGCCCCGCCATTGGCCCTCCGAGTTATATAGTCAATACTCTGAGATCCAACGGACAACAACATCCGCAACTTCTCCACCAAAACAATCATCACTGTCATTCATCAATCTCATAGGCCATAGCCTCCAGACAATCCGTCTCAATGCTTTCAGGCTCCCACTCAAAGTACCATTTCTGAAACTTAAGTTAGTACTATATAAGCTTGATGATACAATTACGTACCCTCCCAAGTGTATCAGAACTTCTAATTATATTGGTATATATATAGCTATATATAATTCGTATGTTGTGCCAGGATTTTCTTTTTTTTTTTTTGAGAAAAAGGGCGGTGCGGCAGCCCTCAAGCCTTGATAGCCTTAAATAAAGAAACTGTCGAATACAAGGGGGGGACATAGAGCCTAAACCCCTGATTATAATAAGTAGAAACTCCTGAAATACTATCCTGATTTTCTACCAAATGCTTGTACTCAACAAAGCACCAACTAGCAAAGAGCGCACAACTGGCGACTCTATTTGCTTTAACTGCAGTAAAGCAGCGGTGACACAACGGAAAGATAACTTGGTCTGCAACCCGGCTGCAGCAAAGCATAACTACCATATGCACAGCTTTCCCATTATGATGCCACCGGACACTACATCCAGTGACACTTAAATTCCCTCTGTTACTAAGAGGCAGCGACCATTTGCAAGTGCAAGGAACTCGCCGCCAACCTAGAGCAGAGAAGGCACACAAGGTGCAAAGACTGGCACACAGGCCACTGGCACACAGGCCACTGCCTCCAACCGGAGCACGGTTGGAGGTTATTACCGACAACGCAATAACTGAAAGGAGAACAAACAAATAAGCATGAAATAAAAAACAGCAGCAAAACCATACAGCCGAAGCCCGGCCCATCCTCCATCTCTCCCAAACGCCCAATGCAGACGCCCACCAAGCGAGCAACGATCTGCCAGCGCTGGAGGTGTTAATTGCAAACAGCTCCAAAATTCACTAACCGTTTGTACGTATGACAATAATGGTTAATGGTTAAGGCAAGTTAGGAAATCTTTATTTCGGATTGTAATTAAGCTAATGATCATAACCCTCATATATATATATAAATATGTTTGAAATACATAACCCTCATATTTTGAAGTTAATTATTTGATTGTCAAATAACACTTCAACATTTCGACAACAATTTAGTTGAATAAGAAATTGTTTAATTATGTCATTATCTCATCGTACTAAGACAAACAATATTTATTTTCAAAGTGTACAACAATTCGATGACCAGATGATTTCTGAGTGTTATGATTGATTTTTGTAAGTGTAATATTAGAAATGAGCTTAAAAGATATACGGTTCTGATGATTGAATTATATTGTCACTTAATCGAGATAAAAATGTCCTCGTTTTTCTTAATTGTGTCCGCTCTTTTACTCTAGTATATAAGTATATAGTCCACAAGACTACAAGAATTAAAATATTTGTTGAAGTGGAGACATTATATGTGCTAAAGCCATCAATTTTTTCGACTAGAACACTTGGTTTTACCAAGACAGTTTTACTATACTGCAGGCTGGACAGTAAGACTCAAATGTACAAGTGAATCTTCCGTCAAATTGTAGTAAAAGATATTAACAATGTACTAGGTGTTTTACTAGGGTTTGGTTAACCCTAGAACCAAGGACCACCACAGTTGTGACTCTAGATAACATGAGTTACCATGAAAGTACTACAATATAGAATCTCAAGCATGCTTAAAGTAGATTAGAATAATCTTCCTATGAAGGATTAGTGTACTTAAGGTCTTAAGCCCTACTAATAGTAAACTAGAAGTTGTCAGAGTTAGGGTTTCAACATAATGCAACACATAGGGTTTCTATATCTAACTTAATTAGGTTGTTGCCTCGTTCGGGACCACTTCTCAACTAAGATGACAACTCTGATGAACTCAATTTGTTTTGAAATTTGGTAGAATTGAGAAACAAAAGCTGAAAAAACTCCAAGATTTTACACTAATTAAACCAATGTAGTACTATGTGATGATTTTATTGATATATAATTTCAAAAAAAAACCTTAAGCTTTAGTACCTAACCAACCACAGCAATGTAATGTAGTACCGCATCAGGCTCTTATATATATACATTTCGGATGTCCAAATTTGTGGCACCCCCTTTCCTCATACGGTACTGTGTGAAGGTTTTCTCTCTGGATTAAATAGTAAATGGAAGAGTGTTGTGGCCCCCACAGACATCGATAAGCGAGAGTCACTCTGGGTGTGATCGACCCTAGCATTTTCCAATGTCGAAATTTACTTAAAAAAGAAGTGTATATGTCATGGTTTGGTATTCTATATGGGGTGATATGAGATACAAGTTGTTTCAATGAACTCGAACATTGAATCACGGCATCGAGCTTCATAATAGTAAAACCCAATGGTCCATCCATAGTTTATTATTACAATACAAAGCCATTGCAACGGATCTGATGAACCCATTGCAACCGTCGGTGCGCTGAATAATTCTCGGAATATTAATCTTGTAGCTTACTTAATGGTCCAGATATGGTTATAATTGGTCCACCATAGTGTTAGATTATCCATCAGCTCTTTATTCATTAATATGTTCATAAGCAGCAAGAAAAGCAAGCTAAATAGTGGATTCTCAAGTAATTTGATTAACAAAAGCTTCCACATAGCCATAACCATCATCAATATCAGGTCCTACCCAATAACCAAATATGATCATGTGGCTACAAGATTCTATACTCCTATGACAATACAAGATTTCCAAGAGAGGTTTTGAGGTTGTTGTAAGAAGATGTTGACAGCTTTGATTCAAAGATGATACGGCTCCATTTGTATTGCATGAGGCAGAAGGCTTTGAGGCTGCAAATGTAATTCAGAGAGGTCAGCAATATAATCAAGAACAAAATTATCAATGTAAATATTCCTAATGCATTCAGCCTTATATATTGCATCTTTGATAAGCATTTTCTTGTTTTACTTTAAGAACAAAAATACCTGAGATCTACAGAGAAACTTTAAACGTACACTGAAAAATGAACAAACTTGGACTAAACTTTCAACACTTCACGATGAACTCATGTTGGAACACCCCAAGGTGACATACTCTTAGGAAGCTTGAGGTAATACTAATTCAAATAAAGCCTCACCCTAATGTAATTAATGCAGTGGATCACTAGGTGCGCTGAAAGCCTATAAACATTGACATGGCATCAGATCACTAATCTTTATATGTTGTTTCACCTAAGCATTTCACTAGCTAAAACTTCAACTTTAAGACAACAATGAATATTAGAATGAAGATCATCAGATTCCTTTGTCATAACAAAAAGAAGAGATTGTATCCTCAAAAACAATATGGATTCGACCAATATTAAGTAAATCTGATGAACAGACTATTAGGTTTCTGGTCTTGCTACATGTTTCTTTTATGAAAAAGCAGTCTTTGAATAAGATCATATCAGTATGGAAGAGCCTGTGCTCTCTAATAACCAGCTCATTAGATTTTAGGTTTATTTGTTCTATCCATCCCTTCCTCTTCTTCTTTCTTCTTTCCATTCTCTCAAGCAAGACTAAATATGGGCATATTTTGAGAAAAAAAAACTCCCATTACATCTTTACCTCCTTGTCCACTCATTTGCTTAAGTTCTGTTTGCATTTGCAAGGCAAAATGCATTCTAGACATGTCTTATTTAGGGAAATTATTGTCAAGTCACTAAAAAGACCATCAATCCGCAGTATGCGGAAACTCATTCATATTATGCAAACTTTGGGTCGAACGACGCAATTAAAAGGCAGGAAAACCTTCTGCTATATTAAATTATTAGACCAAAATTTCCATGACAGTAACATGCTGTCAAGTGGAAGAGAATCAGACAGAAAACCAATACGAAAGCATTTCAGATCACTAATATCTTCATAAAAGGTTATCCAATTTTCTGAGTGTAACTGGATAGCAAAACATGAATTGTACAACCTTTTATTCATCTAATAGGTTTAAGTAAACTTCTTTGGACAACCACCAGTATTGCTCTGAAATACGACTCAATGCAAAATTTCAAATGCTTCATTTAGAGCAAACAAAAGCAGTAAATTTCGACGCAAAATCAGTGAGACAATTAAACAGGAAGTTACTGAATACAAGAACTAATCATGTTTGAAGTTCCCTAGTAAACACAATGGAATCTAAGATAACGTAGGTCAAAGAAGTAAAACCTGATCCCGAAACTCTTCGGCTTGAAACTCTAACCAGAGCTGATTTTGCCAGAGGTACTTCCTAAAGTTCAATAATTAGCATCAGTAATACACACATTACTCATTTTACAAAACAACCCAAGCTATGCAATCAGGGCATCATTATCTAAATACCAACAGTTTGCATACAATTATTTCTCATAAACAAGGAATACCCAGGAACCAGATTGAATCATTGGTTGTGTTAACATCAAAACCCAAGTGTTCTAACATATTTCACAGCAGCCCAGATAGTGGTCTGAAGTAAATTTGGAGAACGAAAGCTAGGTTTTTTTTTGTTGGGGAAGAGGTTTGGGAATTGAGGACTTACATTAGTGAAGGTATGCAAAGCAGAGAGAGGTATAGAAAAGGTCATGGCGACGAGGCTCGCCATTCAAGCTTCCAACTTTGAGTCTCGCCCTTTCTGCTACTCGGGGTTTACAGGGTTTAGACTTTAGAGCTTAGTAGGGGACCAAAACGGCAGCGTTTTATGACTTTTACTAATTGAATCCCTTTTTTCTTTTCTTTTCATTCTAAACAACAATCCAGTGAAATTGACTTGATTTTGCTTTTGGGGGTACGTGCCCTTTTAGAGGCAAGAATTTAGGGACATTGTTAGTGCGACTTTACTGTAATGAACAAAATAATCACACCAATTGCGGCTAGCTTAACTCATGTTAATCACTAGAATCGGCCTTGATTTTGTTTTTGAGATGATATTCGATAGTCGAAGATTCGTCCTCCACCAGGAGAGCTTTCTCTTGAAAGATTTCATCTTTTTGCTAATTTTCCTTTGTGGTAATACGGAGGAATGTGATGCGGTGCAACAAAAAGTCTGATAACTTTCTTGGCAACGAAATTGATTTACATCAGTGGGATGTGCATCTTCTAAATGCCATAGATATAAATTATGAGTGAATATATTGCATCCAGAATTCGTTTCTCCCGCTCAATCTTAGCTGATTTAATTGATAGTACAACAAATACAAAAGTGAAATGGAAGTGAAAGGAGAGGTATTTAGAGAATGTTAAAATTTTCTCTCTGCTACAATCAAATCCTTGAGCGTCTCCCCGAGCAAGACAAAACAGTACGATGTGAAAGACTGGGATCAGTTTACCTGAAATAATAAGAAATAAGTCAGGAATCAGGAATCCTATACGACAAGAACAAGAAGTTGCTTAGGAAACTCAGGCGAATAGTATGTAACATATGCTGGTATCCAAAACTGAACCACTAAACAGGGGCCAAACCCACAAAAGAACTCCAATCTAAACAATGTCAGAAACCAACATACATTTTAAGTTACATTTTGTGCTTCATTTGAACCCCTCTTGGACTTGTGCTTCGATTTCTTATCCCGCTTCTTGCTTCTGAAAAACAATCAAAGTTTTCATTAGCACAGAAAGGAAGGGGCACCACATTAAACATCATTATTTCCAAAGAAGAAAAGGGCAGAGAAAATACTCGTCACGCGAACTTTGACCCCAACAAGATTTCAGTTTCCGATTGATGTGCAGGATTTCCTTGTCAGAAGGAAATTTGTATCTCCTTACCTGTACAGAGAGCCGTGAGAAAAAGCAGACTAGTTAATGAAATATATGTGTTTTTACTGGCTTGATAAGTAACATCAGATAAACTCTTTAAATCTGAGAGTTTCTTATCAGACACTTAAAATCTGAGAGTTTCTTATCAGACACTTAAAATCTGAGCTTAATTGTAGAGCTATATCATGAATAATCTTCACAAAATTCTATGCTGCTATATTAAAGTAGAATTAAGTTTTCGTCAATATTTTATGCAGATTGCAACAAAGTTATATGAATTTATACCCAAGAATCAATTGCATTAAGGGATTCAACTAGCTCTGAAATGGTATGTGCAGAACTCTTACGAGAGAGCATGCTCTCCAAGTATCTGAAAACGACGTACATGAAAAAAGGTTTATCAGTATCAAACAACAACAAAATCCAAACCCCTCCCTTTTCCGACATATTTGTTTATAAAGAGTAGAAACAGGGGGAACTCATCAAAGGGAACCTACATGGAAAGTTCAAAATAAGTAAACAAAACTCCAGAGATCCAAGTTTTGATTTAAAACCTGTCAAAGTCAACAACTTTGTGCACCTGATTTGCACTACGCAGCGCAGCCAAGGCCAACTGCATATAATTTAATTGGGAAAGTTAAAGAGGATGCATCTATATTTATCTCTGAGTGTACACATGTCTTTTGTGGGGAAAGAAAGAGCATGAGACAATATAAGTGAAAGAAGAAACGAGCAACAGTGCAGGTCACACTCTTTTACTTTGTCTTTCTGCAATATTATAATCAACATTTAAGACATGAACGACTTATTTCCCAACTTTTCTAAATCACCAACTGCTCCTATTAAGTATCCCTTTCCAACAAAAACCTAACACTCAAAAACCTGAAGGGATAGAGTTTTCCGGTTTAAAGCAAAATTCACCAGTTCAGTTGCAAAACGTTAGATTTTTTATGTTTAAGAAATAAGGAGCCAGGATATACCTGTCCAGGAGGGAATAGAAGTGGTGCATCTGTGAGCATGATTTTATCAACATCCATCTTTGCAGTGTCCCGCAAAGTCTACAAATCATTAAATCATACAGATAATTAGTTGGTTAAGCAAAAGCTAAAACACCCACATAAAACTGAAGTTTACATTCCCAATTATTAAGAACCATTATATTGCACCCACTATCAGATACAGGTGTTGGAACTTTTGTCTCTGACAAACCAACATACAACTATTACTCTTGAACAGAAAAAATTTGAAATCTCAAATACAAGAGTTACCTGAAGCATTGGAAGCTGGTCATCCTCTAATCCGCAGGATTCCTGAAAATCAACATTAACAACTTCGTAAGGAAACTATAATGTATAGGGAAAATTATCAACAATGCACTACAGAAAACCAAAAAAGTCTGTATCCAAAGAGCAGGGACTAGAGACAAACCTCCATATCATGGATAAAACCTTGAACTGAGCGATATGGTGCATAGACAATGAGATCAAATTCCAAACTCTGCAAAATAAGAGCATATTATATTGCAAAACAGGACAAAAACAAAATTGAACCAAAAAGAAATGTGTGGCACATCCATGCCTGATAAACTATCAACTCATTATTGAGTATCATTTGATGATCCTGTGAGATCCCCTTACCAAGCTCCTCTGCTGATACATGGCTTTCTTCTATCTTACAAGCCGCATATATACAGGTTAATCTGTGCAAAAGTGAATTAACTTGTCAATCATCCACTAATAGTAAATTAAATTAATTCTTGTCATCAAAGATGCTGTGAACAAATATAATGAAATGTATGATATCAATATTAATAACAATTATTTCAATGACATGATTTTCTACGATGTCTCAATATCTAACTAGATTTCTACCTTGAAGAATCAGAATTTTTATAGAATAACCTATGCATTAAACAGGGATATTAATGGATACAACCAAACATTCTTACAAAAACCATGGATATATGGAAAACTTACATTATATTTTTTGGTTCATGTTGCATAACTGACCATCTTAGATAAAACCTTTTAAAATATATGAGAGCTGTTGCCTGCAAATAACCCATTGGACAGCGATAATGTCAAAGCTGATCGCATTTCTACTTTTCATACTGATCAATCTATTATTTTTTTTATGTAAAGAGAGACGATGTACCTGAACTTTATGAGGGAAATGAAAGTTGTTACACACTTCTTGAAGTTTAGTTTCATAAAATACTCTCATCAATTGCTCCTCTTCAATGGTAACCGCTTTTGGACGAGAATGCTTGTCAGCTGACAATTAGAAGGGGAAAAAAAAATCAATGCCACTTAAAACAAGTTAACTATACTGAAGCAGAAAAAGCTAACTAACAAGTAAGAACCTAGGAGCTAAACTGAAAGAGAGAAACATTGGGGAGGTCGAACCAGTCACCAAAAGAGCATTACCATTCTCTTTGGCAATTTCGGGGTACGTTAATGACCCGTCATCATTTACCTTCGCTAGTGCTACTCCATACTTCAACAAAGAAAAAAAAAAATATTTCATTAGAAGCCAAGATTCGACAAATATGTCATTTCTAGTCTTTCTATGGAAAAAGACAATGAGGATAAAAAAAATAAAAAAAAATCTGAACCAACTAAGATAAATTAAAGGCCAAAATCAGTAGAAAAGTCTAATGTTATCCTCAATCAAATAACTAGAGATACTTCCCTGATTTCAATATAGCCTCTGCTTACCTAAAGATCATCTCTTCACTATCTATAAGTGGATTAAACGTACAATGAATGCATTATTATTATGCTCTCATTCCAGCAACTAAGACAACAACATAAACCAAATTGGCTTGTTTCAAATAGACCACAATTCACGTGAATGCACGAAAGGATAGTCATCTATACACAGGCAATGAAGCAAGACTCTGAACGTACCTTCTCCAATGTTTCTATTGCTTGCTGATTCGCAGCCTTGTATTTTTCCGCCTGTACAAGAGAAAAAAAAAAAAAACGAAAATTTACCATCACAGACAAGTTTTCAAGTCATCTTCCATCACTTCCAAACATCAAAACCCAAACTCAAATAACCCTCATACCCAAAAAAAAAAACACAAAAACTAACTCCTACACCCAGCTGCTTTTCCCTCTCGATTCACTTTCGCATTCCGCAAATTTTACATGACAATACCAAAACAGTTGCATTTTTATTTTTATTTTTATTTTTGGCTTTGAATCAAGCACACTATCGCAAGCAAGCAACTTTGATAAGCTGTCTATTTGGGTTTTCGTTCAATTTTCGCTTCCGGCTTAGTTGAAATAAAAAAAAGTAACATCTAATAACCTTGCAATCAAAACCCTAACAAACCCGAAAAGCAAACAACAAAGACGATCAATTACCAGCTGTTCGGGCGTGAAGATCCACTTGCTTCGGTGAGTCGAGGTCTGGAAATCGGCCATGGCGAGCGTCCAAAACCCTAGCTCAGTAGCCCTGCACAAAAAATGGGGGAGGGAGAGAGAGAGAGAGAGTAAACAGTGACCCAGAGAGAGAGAGAGAGAGAGAGCCTGGGGTTTATTTATAAATTTCAGCTTTCCTCCAAAAACGACATGTCGTAAATACTCTCCCCTCCCTTTTTCCCGCCCTTAAATTTATTTATTTATTAATTCTTTTTTTTTCCTGTGCGGACCGGACCCCCTTATATAGTAGTAGTGATGAGAGAGGCCCCAAAAATCACAGTAGAACAACAGTAGAACGCATCCTCTTCCCAATTTGGGAGATCCCCGATTTCTGAGATCCGGTAGGTCCAAGATTTCCATTTCCTTCTTCTTCTTCTTCAAATTTTGGTGTTTTTTGTTCTTCAGTTTCTTTGAAATTTGCATTATTTAGAGCTTGTGGCTCTGTAGAATTTTTTTTTTTTTTTAGGGTTTCTGGGCTCTTGTTTCTGTGCTGTATGAAATTCTGGGTGTGGTTTGTGAAATGCCCTAATTGGAAGTTTCTAGGGTTTTGGTTGAACTATGCGGGTTTAGTTTGGTTGTAAATTTCCGGAACGATTTTTCTGTGAAGAACACGGGATCATGTAGAATGTGGTTAGAAATCTCTAATGAAGTGGGTTATCTTGAATACCGAGCTTTATTGTCGCTTGTTAGTGAAAAAAAAAAGTTGGTGGTTTCGGTTCTGAGGATTTTTCTTTGGTTTTACAAGCGTAGAGTGATTTTTTGTTTCTGGTATTGTATGATGATGTAAGACCAGTGACCGAAGAGTGTGAAGTGAAGGAATTTACTAAGATCTTGCTTGATTGATGCAGATTGTTGTGACAGGGTTATTTCTGAAGTATTGGAAGATTGAAGTGAAGTGCCGAAGATGCAGTTTATACAACTTGATGAAGGATTGGTGATTATAGAAGAGGCGTTTCAGAAAGCAAAGAGGATTGTGGAAGGATATCCTGACACAAAGTTCACCTCTGAAGAATATATGAAGTTCCATGCGTATCCTTTATCGCCTGCAAGTTGTAAACCATCATGCAGACACATAGCAATGTGTGTGTGTGTGTGTGCCTGTTTACTGGACATAGTTGCATGCATTTATGCAAAGGAGTTAATATAATTTGAAAATGATGGTTGAATGGTGGATATTTCTTTGACTCGTTCTTTAGATGTGTTTATACTTTGTGCTATAAACCTGGGGATGACAACAAGGTGTTGCTCCACGAAAAATTTAAGAAGAGCTTGGAAGAGACCATTAATTCCACTGTATGTGGTATTCTATTTCTAGTTGATTCATGTTATTATAGGTGTAAATATTATTTGGCTTTATGTTCTTCAGGAGTAGTTTCTTCTTTTCTCCATATAAGATTCCTATTCACATTAAATTTTAATTAGTTTGGATCGCTTAAAATCCCACCAAATTCAAGGCATTAGCTTTAGTTAAACAACTTGTATGGAATATCAACTTTGATCCTTTGTTTTATCTTTTCGAAACTTGTCAGTGAGGTTGCTGAATAGTTAGTTCTTAATTACCTAGGATGATATTTATAAAAAAATAAAATAAAATAAAAAAACCTAGGATGCTGGTGGAGTCCATGAGTACTATTGCCATATTAAAAAGTAAGCTCCAGAAGTTTCTATTAGAATAAATGTGGATAGATACTATTTTCTTGTAGCAATTTCTTTATTAAAAAGACAGAAAAATAAAAAGAATAATTCAGCAACCTTTATATTGATTGTTGTCTTGCCAACTTCTCTGGTTATCACTTGTGCAGTAAGAGACCCCTGTCTATTTCTCTTCTAATTTTTCTCTTCTCTTTTAGGTACTCCCATCTTTAGCAGCCAAAGAAAATGAACTTCTGTTGAGGGAACTTGTGCTGATGTGGTCAAATTACAAGTTAATGGCTAAGTGGTTATGTAGATTCTTTGAATATCTTGACCGCTATTATAGCAGTTTTTGTTGTGGTGTTTCACTTGGTGAGACCTCTATTGATTGCTTCCGCAGTATGGTAAGTACTTACTCTTATACGTTTTAAAGCAGTTCCCTTTTGTTGATGCATAGCATAACTCTGCATACATTCCTTCTCTTTCCTGTAGTCTAAATTGAACTGATTGGATGCCAGAAGTAATTCTCTTTTTCTTTCAGGTCTTCAACGTGTTGCATGGTAGAATTCAGGCAGCAGCAATGTCTTTGGTTTGTTTATTTGCTTCTAATGGTTTAATAGCTTAAGTCATATGTTTGGAGTTGTGTTTAACTTATATTTGCTACAGATTAATGAAGAGCGTCATGGGAAGCAGATTGATCCAAAGCTGCTGCAAGATGTCATGACTATCTTTATGGAAATTGGCGAAAACAGATCAACATCATATTATGAAAATTTTGTACAGGCTATGCTTGAAGAAACTGCCGCTTTCTACTCCCAATCATCTTCTCAGTGGGTGGTTTATGACTCGTTGACTGATTATATTCAGAAGGTTTTTCTTTTGTTCAATCCTTAAGGGTTTAATAAAACTGTTGGATACAGTATATGTGATGGTTTACCCTTTATTCTGCAGGTGAACTGGTGCATAATGCAGGAAAAAGAAAGAGCTGGCCACTATCTACATCCCACATCCGTGAAAAAATTAATACAGGTACCCCCTTTTGCTTTCTAGTGTGTGTTAATTCTGTGTTGGACTCCATAATTGAAACCCCTAGAGCAGCTACTTCATTTTACTATTTGGATTTTGGCATACTATAAATAGTGGTATAGAGTGAAAGCATCACAGGGAACTAACAGGACAGGGTTCATGGTTATGAACTTATGATATTCAGTTGTGGTTATAGAATTGTTGCCATCTTGTGCTTATTCTAATTCCTAATGCAGGTTTTGCAATGCCAGTTGCTGGATATGAACGCACTTAAATTGGTTGAAAAGCTACAGTCTCAGAACTCCAGTCAACTGGATTATCAGGTGTGAAAAAACCTCCTAGAATTTCATTGCCACTAGTTGCTATGATTTGCAGTTAAGGAACTATGCTATATTCTTGTAGCTGGCTTATTGCTTATATAATTTACTATTTGGATTTGCATTGATGTCTCATTTGTTGCCATTTAAGCTTAACAACCTATATAAAGGCCCCAAAAACCATAATAACTGATAAAAGGAAAGGTGTCACTGACCCTTTTGCTCAAGCAGCGATCACCTGAAACAGATAACTAAAGAGCTGCTTGCTTATTTAACCAAATGGTTGTTGCACAATGTGTTAGTATCTGTCTCTTGTTTACTCAGATAATATGCTGAACCTCGATCCAAAAATTTACCACTCAATGATCTGCAATTGATGCTGCTGAGCTTGATTCTATCAGATTGATAAATTTTATTTCAGTTTCCGTGATGAATTTTTTCATCACTCATGTTCAAAATTGAGCATTGTTTACTGTCCTCATCATTAGTTCAAAGTACCTTTTTAAATTTATTTTTATTTTTATTTTTATATTTCAATCGGCGCATAAAGTTCCTGAACTAATTATCTGTTTCATATTTACAATTGGGGATCATTTGTAGGAGATATTGTCAAAATGTGCCTGCTTAAGTATCGGAGAGGAAAGCTCTACACCAACTCTCGCGGAACATCTTTCTGCTTTAATGGCGAAATCCGCTCATATTCATTGAGTTTGTTCAGAATGACTAGGATACGGGTAGAACCGTAGAAGCACTGATATTATGGGGAGAGGCAAATAACCCCTATTCATTTGTCAGATGTAGAATGGTTTTATGAAACTTTTGATCTTGGAATAAATTATAGCTCTCCTTAATCAGATGACAACGGTAACAGCAGGTGGGCCGGATAAATTATAACTTCTTGTTAAAGGAATGGGCCGGATATCAGACTAAAGTCTTTCGGCTATCCAAGACTTTCCCATTTGTCATAGCCCGTGCTTGCCTATTTCTGCCCAACGACATGCCTTTGTTCTGTGATGTTCTGGCCTGCCCAATATGAGGCCCACTATTGTAATACTTGTGCCAATTCGTTCTTAAGCATCCACCTCAAAACCAATGAAAGAAATGAGACAGTGATGATTATTGATGTGTGCGTCATATGTAAGCTCGAATCGTAAGTGGTTTAGATGTTGCATTTGAGATGACACTCCACCTAAATATATCATGAGATATCTATATACTTTGGATACTATTTTGAGTGCATGGGAATCAGATTCCTTAACCGCCGACAGAGGTCTAACATGTAATCCCATCATGTGTGGTAGGTAACAATTGTGAATCATTCTTTCAAGGCATGTATGAAAGCAACAGCGAGTTCACAACGAGATAGTTTCATCATGAGAGAACAAAGTAAACTAGAAAATAAAATATCCCAAACTAGATGAGTAGAAAACATTACGAAAACCTAATTAACATGCTTACAAATTGGAACTACAGTGAAGCTTATCTCCAAATTAATTTACAATAATAATCAGCCTGCAAGAGGATTGAGCACCTGCCCCATGAACATGACCGTTCCGGTCAGGTCTTCCCTTATGAGAAACATGAAGGTGTGATCAGCCACAAAGTCTTCTTCCTCATCAGGCTTAGAGACCTCACCATCGCCAAAATAACTACGAGCACAAGTAGCAGCTGCAGCTTTTGTGCCATTTTCATCGACCTCTATTACAGCCTCATGAACTATGGCCATTAAATCACAACCCAGCCCTAATTTCTTCGTAGCACTCGAAGCTTCAAACCCGGAAGACATCTTAAACTGTGGGATCAAGAATTTCCCAACCCTAACACGCCTGCAACAACCATTAAGATGGTGATCTAGAAACCCCGGCTCCGACCCAGCTCTCTCAACCAGAGCCGGCAGCCAATCTCTTGCATCCGGAAGTAACCAGAACATGGAGAAACTTCGGGGGTCTTATTTATACGTGTTGGCCTTGAAGTCTTCAGGGCATCCTCTCTAAAATCAAATCAAAAGACTTTGAAGCCGGCGAAGGAACCGATGGAGTGGTAATGACTGCTAGTGATGAAAGGCATTCTCTTAACTGAGTCCCCATTCAGAAGGTGAAACTCACTGTTGATTGTTTTCGATGCATTGAAGTATCGAACATTCCACGTTGCTTTGAGTATAAGGCGTTTGCAAAGATGATCATCGTCGCAGTGTTGACTGATCCGGGAGGAAGAATCTGAGGGATATGAGGCCATTGGTCTCTTTCTCCACCCATGAATTCACTTTTTTTCTGACTAGTTCCGGATTGGTTTTGAAATCGACTTGATTTAGAGCAGCCTTGTAAAATCCAACTCCACCTGTTTGTAACATTCTTGATGACAATATGGTCGACCCAAACACTGTTTGTGAAGTTCAAACGTGGCCCATCTCGGCTGGACGAATCGGCCAAAACCGAAGTGACGAGATTGGAGGCGAGGGAGTTGAGGGCGTCGATGGACTTGGACTATAGAAAAGAGAGAAACTGGCCATATGTTCTATGTTCCAGCCACTGATTTGGCACCCATAGTCACTATTGTCCTATGTTCTATATACTGTTTATACTACACACTGATGATCAATGACAGAAAAAAACAAACCCACCAAATTTTCAGATCAGTGTGATACTATTCAGTATTGGCACTGATAGATGTGTGGTGGCTATTGAAGAGGTGCAATTGGGGAAATTTCTAGTAGTGTGGGAATGACTGCTAGGGTTTAGGGAGGCTATTAAGCTCGGGACGATGTGGATAGATAGCGGTCTTGTCCTTGAATTCTGTCTGAATAAGTTGCTTCATTGGCATCAGTGCGACGTCAGTTTGGTTGCTGATGGGTTCTTTTAAATTTAGATCTTTGAGATTCATTTTGGCTGGGACGGGAGCGGTGCTTCGATCGATTTTTGGTGTGAGTTGAGCGACTCTATATATAAGAACCCTAAACTGTTTAAATAATAATCTATGGATATTTCAGTAAGGAATGGAAATAGTACTACGGATTCTCAAAATTAAAATTAACCATTAGTTTTTTTAAAAAGAAAAAAAAAACTTTTCTTATTAGTCACGTAATACATACATTCATATATATATATATATATATATATATATTTTTGAAAATAAATAATGAGGCGACGATCAATTAAATGGTCTCAACCTCTTAGTGTCAAAATGAAACTAAGTTGTCGTTGGAATTATTTTCCGACAGCAACATAGTGGGAAATCTGTGATTTTAGTAATTATGTTTCGTTGTAATCGAGTTATATTTCATGTATGTCACCGTAATGTCAAAACAATTGGAGTAGCTAGTATCTTTGCTAATTGGTGCTTGTTAGAATACATGTATTTTGTAGAGACTCCTGATATTATTTCGGGAAATTCTTTAGATGTTTATTGTAATCAAAGATTTAGGCTCCAAGTCCCCCCTTGAATTCAGTTTCATTAATCAAGGCTTAAGGGTAGCCGTACATTCATATATTATTAGGTGCTATAGTTGGGTCAAAAATTAACATTTAAGAAGTGCAGGGTTGAGTGCTCTTCAACTTCTTGAGCTACTACTGAACTTATAACCCCAACTTTCTTCTTGAGCTATTGAGAAAAGTATGTACGAAGAGGTTCAAATTGATTGAACATAAACCTGAACTGTCATGCCTGTGCCTAAAGCCCTAAATCATGGTGGTGGTTATCCATCTTTGATTGTAAGAGACCAGACCGTTTGCCTCTCACAAATTGACACCTACCCACCTCTGTCATGTTATCCAAGCAAGCCTGTTGGTCTTTATCTTGACAATCCTCAATGATTTCTTCCTGAATAATCAATCCCTTTCGTTGAATGTGCTGCAGATGTAATTTTGGTATAGCTAGCCTCGTAGAGTCAGCATGATGTTCTAAGACGGTGCCAATATTGCACGGTCTTGATGTGTCTAAGGTGGCCGGCTTGCCGGAGGAGTGCGGCAGCATCTTTGTTCTCTCTCGCAACCTCTTGAATAATTCTGTGCAGGCGGATGTAGACATTTGGTGTGGTTGCATTTAGATTGATCTCCTTTTCGAATAGGACTGTAGCCCATATGAGTTGCATCAATAACTTGAGAAGAAAATAGCTAGCAAGCAGAGGAGGAGCAGCATTTCAAGGGAAAGAGGACCATGCTTGACCATTTTCCTTGGGTGAAGCCATTTACATTGAAGTTGAAGTTTTGCAAATGAAAGGGAGACTGTGATTTTAAGTCGGTATTTAAAAATACTCGCGCTACAATTAATTGATGGAATAGTTCCTTCCTGGCTATATTGTTTCTATGCAAGCATTCCTATAATGATCAGGTCCTTCCTATAAAAACATTTGATATCTCTTAAATATACATCAAAGCCTTAATTTCAGATAGCAGCTACCATTTCTAATTGCACTGTTTCTAGCTATATGCATCAATACCTATTCATGGCATCTAAAGCCTGGCCTCAGTATTGTTTAATTTTGATGTTTAAGAATCAAATTCTCATGTAAATTCCAACATTTTTTTATATATATAATTGTATCCAATTTAATTGGAGATATATATATATATATATATATCTCCAATTAAAGAGAGATCAGGTGGTGGTACCATGCGCGCTGAGAGAGTTTGATCTCAAAGAAACATGTTGCGGATGAACTCAATCATTTTCTGTTTTTAGTTTATGAGTAATTATTATATGGTTTAAGATCAAGATCACTAAGCAGCGAGTCAGCAACACGTGAATAGAAGGGTCAAAAATAATTGAGAGGAAAATAGACCAATACTAATCAAAATAAGGTCTTATAGACCAATTAAGTTTATCTCAAAATACAGACACGTGGGACTACTTTTTTGATTTGTCAATCACACGGTGTCCTCAAAGACTTTTTTGATTTGTCAATCACACGGTGTCCTCAAAGGCTCTATAGGATCAGAGACTAATCCGTGCTCGGGGGATCTTGTTAGAAAACTCCCTCCCCTCTGGTCACTAAGAATATATTGGAATTTAACTCCAATAAGCGTCGGCGGGATTCGAACCCGGGTGTGGGGGTTTCATACCTAGAAGCTCTTACTAACTCAACCACCTGTGGTGGTTAATTCTAGACTACTTAATAATTTCTTTGAGATTATAAGCAAACGAAAATGTTCACTTGGTCAGTTATTGACTAAGAAAATAATGCTCAACCACCCTTGCATGTAAATCCAATGGTAGAGAGAATTATTATTAAGTTGAGGTGTTTTGTTTTCAAACCTTGGATGTAAATCTAAGGGTTATTGAGCATAAATTCTTTGGTCAGTAACTGACCAGGTGAACACCACTGTATAAGCAAATAAGGGTAAATTGGGTAAGTTACAAAAGAAACTAAAGAAGCTGTAGTTATACATAATTGCTGACATAAATGCTTTTCTGCCACAAAATCCCAGTACAGTTTTTGTTTCTGGGATGAGTCTTTGTATGGCTAAACTCCACAGATAAATTCTCGGGAAGGAAAGAGATCCTTTTCTTCTTTGGGCCTCTGGCAAAGGGGACTGGAAAGTAATTTCACATGGCGTGAGCAGAGAAAACAGTGTTCAACAGAAAAAAGAAAGAAAAAAAAAAGGGGGGATTCCCACGGTGGCGGAGGATGACTGGCAAATGATTGGCGGGCAGGAATGGACCCAACTCTGATGGCAGTGATTCTGTGGGCCCCAGAGACACATCACCTCAGTCGTCAAATCGGAGGATTGAACCCAATACCCGACGGACGGTCCCGACCCGTCAGATCTCATTTGAAAAACCAGTCCATACTCCTCTTGATTGAATTCATGAAAATAGAACGACACATGTTTCCATGTTTTTTTTTTCTTCTCAAAATTTGTCTTTTTCCTTTTGGTTCATGGTACTGTAGTGTAATTCCGACTCTAATTTGTTACGTAATTTTTTCTTATTTAAAAGTTGTGAATTGTGATACGTGTAATGGCGCGATCTTGTTGTGTGAAAGCGGTGAAGACTTTTAGGCTTATGAGTTGTTTTAGAGTTTCTTTCATTTCTCGTGTAGACTTTGATGAAGTTCTACTAAAATCATCGCGCATTCTGTTTTTATTTTCACTATCTGTATTTTCTTTTTTTGAAATTTAGAAAATAGAAAGTCATTGAAGTTGATATTTGTACAAGTCGTTGAAGTTAGTGGAGAGGCATGACGCGACATGATTGTAAATGGCTGAGCGCCTTTTCATCGTCGAGATTAGAGCCTTATTTTATTATCACATTTCATTGTAAATGATCACAGTTTCTGACTTTTTTTTCTAGTTCTGGCATTAAATTTGACCTGCTAAATAGCATATAAGTAGCTATTCAAAGATGTTGATTGATGACAACTCAATAACCCATATTATTTCGTTAATGAAAATTACAGGATTCTTTTGATACTAAAAGCGATCAAACATGACCTACTTTTACTCATTATTTATTCAATGTAAGTTAAGTGGAGCACAGATCTCGAGAGAAATCGGTTTTTCAGTATATTTAATCTATCCGTTACGTAATTCTCTTAATGAAAAGTCGTGATGAAGAAATAAAGTTGTCACGTAATGTCCCCACAATCTTCAATTTCAGTTTCTTTCCCTTCAATTGCACATAAAAGTTCTCTCTCTAGGCTAACAAAGGTTGGTTCAGTCGTCCTTACGTGTTGGAGCTCCCATCCAAGTTCAAATCCAGCTGCTGACTATCATTTGTGGGTGGGTAATCTAGAAAATGTCTTGCATAATTTCATAACAATGGGCCAGGCTGAGACACTAACCAGTTTCGTAAGTCCTGTTGGGTCAAGGTCGTAAGTTTGCCCTGTCCCTGATAGTGTAGGACTGTAGGGAATCCTCCCTCTTACTTGAACTTTTCTTATCTAGAAAAAAAAAAAAGGTTCTCCCACTAGTCTAGTCTTCTTTCCTCATCATAAGAGAAAAAAAAAAGAGTTGACAACTCAACAAAAAAAAAAAACAGCCTCATTTTGATTACAGTGATTAGTTGATTGTTACCTTTACCCAACAGCAGGGTAAAATCATATTCTTGTTAACTTGAAAACAAAATTTTCAATTTTCAGACAGGTTCATTCTGCAAAACACTTGATACTTGGAGGATGCATTAGCCAATGTTTGGTCCTTTTGGAGTGAAAAAAGAGAGAAAAAGGACGCAATGCTGCTTTAATAATAATGGGTGTAATGGAAAAATTTCCCTTTTTTTGATAGGAAGAAATTTCCCCTTTTCACCACCAAAGAAAAGAAAATTTCTTCTTTTGTGTCACCATCATTAAAAACTAACCTACTGCCACCATAATAATTGTCCTCTCTGTTTTTCTTTCTTTTGTTTTTGGGGTCTGTTTGGAGGTTTCCCGTAAGATTCTTCACTTAGAGGACACTTTTGAAGATCCAAACCAATCCCATAAGGCCATAAATACATACATACCCTCTTTCACAGTCTTACCCATTCCTTCACAATTAGGTTTTCTTCTTCTTGTTCTTCATCCATGTCTCTCTGTTTCTCAAGCTTTTGCACCTCACCCACTTCCATAGTTGGGTTCTGAACCAAAGTTTGAGTCTTGGTTTGGATTTGGTGGTAAAGTTTGAGTCTTGGGGTGGATCAGAGATCGAATTTGGGGGAGAAATCAGAGGCGTTTGGTTGACTTTTTGGAACAGAGAGTTTGATCAGTGAGAAAAGTTTTCAGATTTCGTGGAATGGTGCATGAGGATAATAACAGTGTGTGTGAATTAAAGTGAAAAGCTTTTGGGGTTTTGGGATTTGAAGTCTGGGGTTTTGGTTTTCAGGGGACTTGCATGTGTAAACTTTAAAAGGGTCCTCTGCTCAGCTGTGGAGGATCCCCTATTGTACTAAGCAATACCAACAAAAAAAAACAGGGGTTGGGGATTTGATGTTGGATTTGAAAAGAGATAGTGGATTGTGATAAACAGTAATTGGTTGGTGGAGTTGGGTTTTGAGTTTTCAAGTTTGTGGATTGTTTCTGTGAAAATATTGTAGTAAGGTTTATCTAAATTGGTGGGAAATGTTTGGTTCTGGTCACGGTACGGCCTACCAGAGCAGTGGACTTCCAGGACCCATTTTAATTCCGACCCGGTTCGTCTGGCCTTATGGGGGAAGAAGGGTGTTCCTCAGTGGCTCTTTTACAAGGTGTGGGATTGCAATGGTTTTGTTTTTGACTCAAATTTCACTGTTTGTTCATCTTGTTTTGTTTCCCTTTTCATGTCAGAGTTGAATGTATGATTAATTTAGTATGTGATATGGGATTTGCTGAACCTTACAGGTGGTTAGAACATATACCTATGTCTCCAATGGAGGGGTGCCCAACTGCGTTTCAAGTTGTTTGGAACTTAACGCCTGGATATCACCAGGTTTTGTATATGCTAATTAATTGAAGCTGTTATTACTAGGAGAAACACTGTTCTTACTGTCTTAGGCTACTAGTACTGTAATGATTGGCTTTGCTATGAATGTCATTACGAAACAGGATGCCGGATTCATGTTCCAACACTGTTTATTTGTGTGCTCATGATCTGGTCTTTAAATTCGCTGAAGTGGAATAAGACACTGTCTCTTTACTAGCACCTGATATTTTATGAAGAAGTCTTGTGCTGATATTGGGATCTGTTGTTTGTTTCAGTACAAGTTCTTGGTGGACGGAGAATGGCGACATAACGAGCAACTGCCTTTTGTCACTGGGAATTGTGGAATAGTGAATACCGTCTTTCTAACTGGGGAGCCAGATACAGTTCCTACTAGTTTCAGTCCCGAGACTTCTGGCAGATCCAATATGGATGTAGATAATGAAGTCTTTACGCGTATGGTAAGTTTGTGTTTGCGTGTACGTCAAGGACCTATGAACTGTCCTGTTTCTTACTTCCTTTTCTATTGGGTAACCAATGCTGTCACCACTATAGTGGATGTTTCCATCACCATCACTCATCCACACACGCACAAATAGAAAGATTACTTTATAGAATTTTGTCAAAGATGTGTAAATAGGACATGAATCCTTCCAAATAGATTAATAGGTTATGTGCCCTATTCTCTGATGGAAGTCTCTCATAATGATATTCTTTAGTTCATAGAAATGGATTATTGTAGACAGATTGGCAATGTTGACTATCTTGATAAAACTCGGATATGTGATAGGCTCTCCAATTTCACCAAATAATTAAGGAACAACCATGAAGAGAAGGCCGCATCTAATTAAATGACTTCATTTTTTATAGATCCTTATATTTTTATTTTTTTTAAAAGTAGAGTAGTTACCTCTGTTTGTTCTATAGAAAGTTATTATAGTTCAACTTTCTTGAGAAACGGTACACTATGCAAGAGGTAGTATGAGTTAAGTTCAGTGTCTGATTGGACCTTTGGACAAGGATAGAATGCCAAAATGGTGATTTAAGATTTTAGAAGCATCATCACAATACTTAGATCTCACAGTATTGAAGGGTCCAAAATATTAACCTCTTACAAGACAGATAAAATGCTTTGATAGGATAAAAGACTGATAGGTAGTTACAGAGAACTTCTGATGCTATTGTTGATATTTATCTTTGTACTTTCTTCACTATTGTTTTGCAAACAGAGTGGGTCATGCTTGTTAGTTGGTATCTTGCAGGAAGTAGCTCCAAGGATCTCAGCGGCTGAATTGGAGGTCTCTCGGCAGCGTATATCAGTATTTCTATCCACACATACTGCTTACGAGTTGCTTCCTGAGTCAGGCAAGGTTTGAAAGCTTTACCCTTCTTTAGGCTCTGTTTGTGGTCCTGTATTACGATTTGACCACTTTAATAAAGTAATTATCATTTTTATTTCACTTGTCTTAACTGCAGGTCATTGCCTTGGATGTCAATTTACCAGTGAAAGAAGCATTCCATATCCTACACGAACAGGTGAATGTCTTATGCACAACTTACAGTGCTCCCACACAAAACCACAAAAGACAGGACAGAACTCCAAGTCCCCAGCTGTCCTAATTTAATTGTCTTCTTCTTTACACAAAATTTTCTTGGATTTCTGTGCTGTTTAAAGGATTGTGGCTTGTACTATAGTTTTTGGTTTCTAATTTCATTTATCTTCAGGGAGTACCTGTGGCTCCTCTCTGGGATTTTGAAAAGGGACAATTTGTAGGAGTTCTTAGCGCATTGGATTTCATCTTAATATTGAGAGAGGTGTGTTTTAATTAAATTTCTGCCATTCCTTTTTAATTGCAAATTTATACTTGTGCCAGTATTAGATGAATTCAAGAAAAATTGTAAATACATGTATATGTAATCATATATGAAACGGGCATCGTGGGTTGGTCTCCAGAGTAACTAAGATGCTTCTGAGCCTCAACTATGTTTGAAGTTGAGGATATGCCACTTTCTCTGTTGCAAACCCAAATGACAATTGCTTTGTTGTGAAATTTTCTTTATTGAACCTTCATAAATTCATCTATCATCTGCCTGGCACCACCAACGACTAACCTAACAAGGGATCTATTCTCTCCTTTCCCAAATCTTGCTAGAGTCAAATTATATGAAAACTAAAAGTTAAAGAAGAGTCAGAAAACTAATGCCACCTTTCCATGTACCTTACCTTTTCTCAGTTACACATTTCCTTTACCACATAAACCACTCTTCTCAAGTCTCCTTACCGTGAAAAATGTTTATAATTTGTGCACCTATAGCTTGGGAATCATGGGCCAAATTTGACGGGGGAAGAGCTGGAGACTCATACTATAGCAGCATGGAAAGAGGGAAAATTAAATTTGAACAGACAACTTGATGGAAATGGGAGATGCTATCCGCCACATTTGATCTCTGTAAGTGCTTCTCGAGGTCATATTTTAAAATATACTGCTATCCCCTGCAATTGAATCATTTTTTTATTTATGCCATCGAAAAAAGAAAAACTTATTGCTATATGCTGTCTATCTTTTGAAAAAACTGGAAATGTTGTACTTTATTTTGTCTGGATTCATATGTGGAGCAAATACTTCTTTTGAAAAGTCTCAGATTTTGATATGTGCAACACATATGTATTAAGGCCCTGGAGGGTAGTTAGAATCTGCATTGTCTTTTCTGATTGGTGCTGAATTGTGAAACCTGGAGATCTTTGTTTCAAAACTCATATATGTAGTGCTTTGCATCTAGGCCGGGCCTTATGATTCTCTCAAAGAAGTTGCTGTCAGAATTCTGCAAAACAAGGTGGCCACAGTTCCAATTCTTCATACTTCCTCAGAGGATGGTTCATTTCCACAGCTATTGCATCTTGCCTCCCTTTCGGGAATATTAAAATGTAAGCTTTTCTCCATTACTTTAGTCAAGGATACATGAATATTAATTACTAACCTGTGATATAATTTTCAGGCATATGCAGGCATTTCAGACATTCTTCTACCTCCTTGCCAATACTCCAACATCCTATTTCAGAATTCCGTATAGGTACATGGGTTCCAAATATTGGGGAGTCAAATGGAAGGCTGCTGGCTATGTTGAGACCAAATTCATCTCTTGCTGATGCCCTGTCTTTGTTGGTACAAGGTTTTTTTTCTCTCTATATGTCTTCTATCTTATCGCAGATTTGTTATCTTGAATTGTTATTCTAAATCTTTCATGGCTACTAAAGTAGTTTCTGTTCTTCCCGTCCCTCCTCCCTCCTCATCTGGCAGCCAGTCCTTGTCATTAGCCTGTTATGTTATTAGGTTCTGTTTTGGAATGTGCTACTGGAAATTAGGGAAATCACATCCTGTTGAGGTTGTGATACTTTATGCTATTAGGTAGATGGAATTTTATGAAATGTGCATCTTTATTACGGTTTTTATTACACTTCGATTCTAGAATTAGACACATGTTTTTATCTACAACCAGTCTTGGTTCTACTTGGCTAATACTATTGCATATTCCTTTTGCAGCTGAAGTTAGTTCAATACCCATAGTGGATGACAATGATTCATTGCTGGATGTTTATTCACGAAGGTGATTTGATGTTTTCATTTACTATCTTGACCAAGTCTTATGTACATGTAGTTACTTTGTTCCTTGACTAATTGTGGGATGTGCCATATATATTATCCTCCACAGTGATATTACTGCTTTGGCAAGAGACAAAGCTTATGCACAGATTCGCCTTGATCAATTGACTATCCATCAGGTAATTGCTAAATATAAACGACTGATGAGGCTTTAAAATGTGGGATTGTGGTGATCAGCCTTTTCTGTAAGATAAAAAAGTAGTATACTTGAAAGTGCATGACCAAATTAGGTTTATGTGGTACTGTAAATGATGGAATTTCAGGATGGAATTCTAGTTTAAACATAAACATATCACAACCTACTGCCAGGGACTAGGGAGATGCTATATAAGTGAGAGTTTACAAGAGTCTAAATACCAATTCCAAAGACAACATTAATTGCTGCAAAAAGTTGGTAAACTTTTGCATCATTAGAACTGTGCACACACTTGCACAAACTTTGAGAATATAAGTGCTTGGTGATAATAAACTTTAGGCACAGTATTGAAGGTGTCTGCATTTCACTTCTCTGAGAACTCAATGTGCTTGTCTGCATTTTGTAGACCTTGCAACTTGGGCAAAATGCAAATTCTCCTTATGGCTTCTTCAGTGGTCAGAGATGTCAGATGTGTTTGCGATCTGATCCTCTGCATAAAGTGATGGAGCGGTTGGCGAATCCAGGTCTCATCGGCTTTTGCTATTTTAAGACCCCTATCTTTTGATTAGCCTATTAGACGCAATTTTTTCAAACTCCTTTGTGCTTGAAATGCTTTCAGGTGTGAGGAGACTTGTGATCGTGGAGGCCGGAAGCAAGCGTGTAGAGGGCATCATTTCATTGAGTGATGTGTTCAGGTTCTTGCTAGGTTTAGCTTGAGTCTGCTCTGCGGCGGTGAATTTGGAGGCCATTTTTTTGTCCTCTGGACACTTTTTATGTGTTACACATGCCAAATGGGTTCCTTTAATCCCTCAAAAGTTATGAGGCCTATGTTTCTGAGCCCCACTTTAGGATAGGAATTTCAAGGAGAAAAAAAGAGAGAAGAATCTGTAATTGTGAGATTCAATTTTTTTCCCTTTCATTGGTTTAAACCTATAATTATCAACTTGGGTGTTAATATCTAGTTTGAATGGCCTTTTTCTTTCTGGGCAAAGTTGAAGTTACCCTAAAGAAAAAAGAGATGAAACCAGTGTTGTGCTTCTAAACTAATGTCTTATATTCTTCGATAGTCACTGCAATTGCCACTTTTCAAAAAAGTTGTAGTATTAAAAAAAAAAAAGAAATTTTAGTTGTAAAAGTGTTTCACACAAACTGAAAACTCAACTTTCCTCCTATTGCGTTATGACTTATGAGCAGAAGATAGTTATAGTTGAGGACGGACCTGTGTATTATAATAAATGACATTTGGCGACGAACCATTCGAGGGTAGAAATGATTTTGCAGACGACAACTCGTTGGGACTTGGGAAAGATGCTATTATCGGTAGATGTATATATATTTTTACGTTTTAATAATGAATGACTTTTGCCTACGAACAACCATAGGTAGAAAACTAGAAATGGTCTCATAAAAACACATTTAAAAATGCAAAATTTCCCAATAATAAGACAAAATTTGAAGCACAAGACAAAACACAATATGAGCTTCTGAAGGCTCATATAACCGAGTGACAAATTGAGTGACAACCAAACACCAAGATGAGAAAACCACAAATTTATATTCAAAAGGAAATAATAGATTTCAACATAACTGAATTACAGTTATCAATGGCGGGATGATTGCTCGCATCTGTTGATATCATCACCTTTTTATTTTTGCCCAGGGCATATCGCATACAAGTTAGAGAAGAAAAAGGAAAAAAAAAGTTGAAAACCGAGATGTAAGACCGATATTCTATAGTCATATGTATATACAGGAAGGTGCTTCTAATTCACAGGTTTCTTGGGAATAACCAAGCAATTCTCGAGTTGCTTTTGGCAGCTGGTAATAACTTAGGGAATCAGAATGACTCCAAGGAATCGATGAGAGTCTAATACTCAAGTTGGCACGAGTGCTAATATCTGGGTCTTGATTCTGCCCATGCACATTTGAATTTCTCTGTACATTCCAACATTTTGGGGACAACGAGGATGCAAGCTTGTGACTGCATAATCTAATACTTGAGCCACAACAGCCGGAGGATATTGTCGTTCAGTACATGTCTGCAAATGACAAGTGACAATTTCAGCATAGCGAAAGATAGAAACTTTACCTTTGGAATTTAAAACCAGGTTGTGAGACTAGATTTTTCAGTTAGTTGAGTTTCATGATGAAAAGTGATATATTGAGTAGATAAGGCCAAAGAGAGACTATAATTTCTCAAGTTACCTGTATCATGTGCACAGCCATGACACAAGCAGTAATAACCTCCGAAAGCATCTGTGATTCATTTTTATCCGTCTCGGTATGTAACTTGGGACCAGATGCATCATTACTAAGGTTGGGCTCTGATGCACCAGAAATCAACTGATTGCGATGGCCCAAATTACCATTGACCTGCTCTTGAGTCCTGCTCACTGCTGACCTAGAGTCTGATGTCATATTCTGAATATCGATGGAATCTAGAGCCCTTCTTACCCTTACATAAGCTTCTTCCCCTTCCTTCCTTGATGACATTGCCTGTAATGATTTGATGCATTATTATGTTGAAACTATATTTATTCTCACACCAAAGAAAATGGAAGAAAAGAGATCTAACTAATTACAGCCATTGATACACAAAATAGTAGAGGACCAGCTGAAAAAAGAGTATGGTCCACAAAAGTGGATACACAAACCAAAAATTTTGACATCCAATTTCATACTGAGAGACCCCCATACCTGAACAGCAGCATTTACCAATGTATGTGCTTTCAATCTTGAAACTTCGACAATGTCAGCAACGCTGGATCCTGACTCTTGAGAAATAGATATATCAAAAGAACTAGGAAGACCGCCATAGACAGTGGAGTTTGTTGGGTGTTTCATCGAAGGAGGCAAGGTATTTCCAGGGTAGGTATTACGTTGCCTCAAACTAAGCAAAGCAGAAGAAACCTGCATATGAAATCAATCATTTTAAGACCAATACAAAGTCATACCAGAGTACAGTACACCAAAAAAAAAAAATGCTACACCAAAAGCTTGATATAAATTCACGGAAGCCACATGCCTGGCCACTGGCTTCCTTTAGCTGTACAAGTACTGTGGCGTAATGCTTCTTATCGCAATCTTTTAAAGAGCATTCTCCACTGTTCTGGTTTTCCAGGATGTTATTAATTGTGCTAAGCTCCATCAACAATGCTTTCTAAAATCCAAAAACAAACCCTTTTCGAGCATCATTACTAATGCAATTGAAGGAGTATATTAACAAGATTATCAAAGAGGCTTGATGCGGAAAGTGATTGAGTAAGACATAACAAGAGTAGATCTAGGTGACAAAGGATAAGGCAGTGGCTGATTCCAAATGCTGAATTTTTTTTTTCCAGTGGGTTCATCAGTTTATGCAAAACCACCAACAGACCTAGATCTCTGGTGTCCAGCAGGTGAGTGGTATAAAAGTCCAAAACACTGATGCCACAAACTTATATATGTGAGAGAGGTTTTAAACCAACAGTTTCATTAGACTTGCATTACCCATGGTTAGGGGTGGAAGGCTGATGTGTTCTTAACCAAATGAAAAAAAAAGTATATAACAAAAAGACAGGTTAACCAACTAAAGTTACAAGCAAAGTGCATGGTTTAGCACCATTGCCAACCCAAATCTAATACAACACAAAATTTTAATATTAAAATTTTGCACATTTATAATCAACTGCAGGGATACAAGGATAATAACCTTTTTATCAAGAGCGCGATTCAGGTCTGAAAGAGCTCGTATATCAGCTTCCCTTGCTTGATTGTGTGCCACCACACCAGGTTGACTACTCGCTGTCTGTGCACCAGCAATATCAACAGATGCTGCTTTTGGTTGTGAAATTATATGGTTTGTATCCCCCTGTGCAAATTTAAAAGAAACTTGAGTTTATTAAATGTTTGAAATTAGCATCTAAAGTTCTGTGAATAATCTATGTCACCAGGATCCCCGAGACAGAACCCTTGAGAACTATACATGATCCACCCATTTTTAAACAGTGAGACGCACCAACTATGCAAGAAAGGAAACTTGTTTCAATATAATTTTCCTCATATATATTCTTTTTTTTTCTTCCCCCCTAATCCATGAAGGGAACATGCCAATTAAAAATCAAAATGCACATAGGTAGTACTTCTCTTAATTGCATGTCTATTGAAAAAAAACATTCAAACTTTTTGCTTAGCATGAGATCTGACCTTTCCCTGCTGTAAGGAAGTATTCATGGGGCTGGGTTCTTTCTCCAAATGCCCACTTGAAGCATTCATCACAGGTCTTTCAAAATTTAAATTCCCATTCAGATGGGGTAATGTGAGAGGGAATTTGTCAAAAGCAATATTCTGTCTCTTAAGTGCTTCTGGCATGTTATCCAATGGGTTTGAAGGCATACAATCCACATCCTGCAGTGAAATTTGGTCAGGTCATATCTCAAGTAAGAGAGATTATTGTGATGTAGGTGTAGCTGAGTTTTGCTAGAGTGAAAGTAGGAAACGAAAACAGTTCAGAAAAAATAAATCCATCAATCAGCAGAACAAAGAAGAGCAACCTGAGCTAAACAGTATAATTTAAGTTTGCCTTTCTACTTTTTTTTCTTTAATACCTATGAACCTCCTCAAAACCCTCTTCATGGAGCCCAACAGTGGAACCTCTAACCAGGGTTCACCTTTCTATTTGTTACTCTAAATTCCAGAATCAGTGTCTAACTTTTACATTCTAACATTCATGATCCATAGATAACAAATCCCTATCTATCATGTCTGTACTATATTTCACTTGTTATTTGCATTACAATGAGATAGCATCACCACACAGATCTATTAATAAAAAAAAGAAAGAATAAGAAAGGGAAAAACAAGGAAGAAAAAGGGAGATGAACACAAATGAATCATTAGATATAAGAGTTAAGGGGAAACTGTCTACGTTTTTTTTTTTTGGTTGGAGACGGGCCATTACTGGTAACTATTATAGACACAAAAGACGCTAAAAATCTGATATGTATGTGTGTGAGTGTCACAAATACTGGAGAGAATACAAAAAAATAAGGGAGAATTCCACAAATGGTCACTCAACTATGACTCATTCGACACTTTGGTCACTGAAGTTTCAAATATATCACTTTGGTCACTCAACTATTACATTGTCAATCACTTAAGTCACCCAAAGAGTATTTTTTATATTTTTTTTCAAGGAAAAAAAATTAACAAAGTGACTTAAGTAATTGACAATGTAATAGTTGAGTGACCAAAGTGATATATTTGAAACTTCAGTGACCAAAGTGTCGAATGAGTCATAGTTGAGTGACCATTTGTGAAATTTTCCCAAAAAAGTAAAAAAAAAAATAAAAAATAAAAAAAAAAATAAAAAAAAAATACAGATTGCTCAGATAATATGAATATAAAATGGAAAAGAAAATGAAACGAAGACAGGTTAAAAAAAGCCCAATACCATGACGAATTCTACTCCTATCTCTGGACGATCAAACTGAACCCTGCACTTATCATGATCAACGGTGAGCACACTTCCATCGTGAACTTCTCTTGTTTTCGGATGAAGAGCGATGACACGTTGTCCAACTGATAAAGGTCTTGCCAAATCTGTTGGGAGTCCCTCCCTAACACCACTGCGGAGTTCAGCATAATGTTTTCTCACAGATTCCCGATATTGTTTAAGTTTCTCTCTTTCTTCACATAGGAAATGCTCAGAAAACCTCCGAGGTTTTCCCAGGGAGCTGTATTAACAAGAATTCCAAAAAAAAGAAAAGAGATATTATATTACATGTTTCTCGGTACCAATTTCTAACTGTGAATAGTAGATAGAACAGGGACTCAACAAAGTACCTTCTAATCACACCCCATTCAACGCGAGTTAGCCTCGGAATGTGTCCAAGTCCAACATGATTTAAGTACTCCTCAAACTCTCTTTTGGCAAACCAAGGGTAATCAATCGCACTATAAAACCACTCAAACGTACACCATCTACGTACCAAATGTGATGACAAGCAACAAGACATCTTCTCCTGTGTTTATTGAGAGAACAATATATTGGTTCTAAACTTAATATAGCTGAAAACTATTCATATGAATATAATGAAAAATGCATGTATTTACCTTTAGATAGAGAACTCTGTCCTGCACTGAGTTGGAGTGTTTATGAAGTTGAGTTTTTAATATGTTCTCAGATGACTTGGGCACAGCTGCTCTGGGTAGATACCGTTTACGTCTACTTCTTTGTTTAGTTGGGGAATGAACTTGGTTTGGAGTGGGACCCTCTGCCGTTACTGGCATTAAATCACTCACTGTTTGCCCAAAATCACTATTCAAAGAGCCGTCCACTGGTTTGACCGATTTCCATTGTTTTGAAGGAGTGGAGATTTGACCAGTACGTTTCCCTTTAACCACTGGTTTAGTCTCTTCTTGACCAAAAGCCTACAATTTATCACAAGGAAAATGAAGTAAAATATTAATAATTTCCACTGGTTTATTATCTTCAGAATGTATAAAATTCATGTTTTCTATTAAACAACCACGCTCTGAAACCACAGTAGAATCCTAGTAATTGATGATTAAGGTTATATGCATATTAACAACTTACCAACTTTGGACCATCCAAAGTGACTGTATGAAACATAATAGAAGTGAACAACTTAATTGAAGGAGCTTGACGACATTCGACCAACTTACTAGCAACTTAATATGATATATTAATGTCCATATCCTTATATGTTACTCTTTCAAGAAATTCCATACTGTTTTATCAGTGCCATATTTTGGTCCATCTTCCTACACAGCAACATAGCCACAATACTTGAAAGCAACAGAATGGAGGTGCGATATCAATTTAAATCATCTAAAGTAGATAATCTCCACAGAGTGCCAGAAGTTTTTTTTTTTTTTTTTTTCTTTTCCGGACACACCTAAGGAGAGAGAATAGGGGGTGGAAGTTGAAATTTCTTTTCTTCTGAACATGGGAATGTGAGGAGTGAGGAGAGATAAAGTGAGAGGGAAAAGAGGAGGAAGTGAAAGAAAAAAAAGATAATTAAAAATTTAAATTATTATAAAATTACTGTAATGTCCTTACTTTATTTAATTCATTCAAATGTGAAAAGGGTATGGGATTAAATGGCAAAATTTGGGAGACAAAGTCTGTTCTCTTAATATATAGTAATAGACTAATCTTCAAAAAGACCACCTCCTTGTCATCAACGTATAAGATGATGTATAAATCATTAACAATATTCAATGAGATATAAACATACGTAGAATGATCTATATACCTCGGAATTTGAAGGCTCATTTATAGTAGAATCAACGTTTGCTTCGGCATTTAATATCTGCAACTTAAACAAAAAAAAATTGTTTATCAGCAATCAACCCAAACATTAAACTCAGATTAAATGAGAAAGAGAGAGAGAGAGAGAGAGAGAGAGAGAGAGAGAGAGAGAGAGAGTCAACCTTCATTTCTATGTTTACCTTTGACACTGAGGGTTTCCGCCTCCTTTTCAGTAATTTATTGGTAGGCTGGAGCTGTTCTGATTCGGAGACAACATTGATATCAATGGGTGTCGAGTCCCTTGCAAATTTGGACTTTTTGGCATTAGTACCCTCAGTTCGAGAATCTGCAATGGGTTCTCTATGTTTCCCCCCAGGGAGTTTATTTTTGTTTCTAAATTGGCTGGTAGATGTGGATTCAGGTATATTAGATTTTTCTTCCATTTCAGAAGTTGTTCTTTCATCCTTCAACTGCAAAGAGGATCCTGCATCCAACAAAAAGAAGAGATGTGATGATTTGACCACACATGATAAAAGTGTAAATTAGCACGCATTGAACTTATATAAAAGCATTGAACCCTGAAAAGCAATTGTAACTTACAGGCTGACTATATTTTTATGTAATCATAATCAATTCATCTAATTCAATTTCCTAAAAAAAGATTTCACCTCTCAGAAGTTATTGTGAAAATAAATGTGAATGTGTGTTCAGTACGGTGAAATTCAAAAAGCTGCCCCTTTGTTCCATTTCATTCTATATATATATATATATATATATAGAGAGAGAGAGAGAGAGAGAGAGAGAGAGATTTCAACTGCATTGCAAATAAACCCATATGATAGAATAGAACCACAAAATACTTACCAGATTCCATTGTGGATGCTGGCATCATCAGTGACAAATCAGCCAAAGTTTGCAGAGCATCCAGTTCTGCGCTATCATCTACATGAAGGGCAGTTGCAATATCAATATATTGTAAAATATTGTAAAAAGGCATACAGAGCAAAACCAGAATTCACATAGGAGGTTGTTTACCCATAGCTACAGAAGCTGAAAGGTAGTTCTTGACTTAAAAAAATAAAAGAGAGATGAAAGATAAAACATATTGCTACCTTATCGTTGTTCAATAGTCTTCAACAAAGAAGAAAAGAATATCATGGAAAAATTCCTTAACAAGAAAAGACTCCAAAAAAATAACATCACTCCAATTATTTCAACTTTCAATTTACCAAGAGACAAGAATAAAGGAACAATCATATGGTAATCTCCCTCTGTCCTAAATGTAGGACAGGAACAATACACTTATGTGCAGTACCAACATTACCTCCAAAATATAGTTTCTTGCTTTCATTCCTTTGAACTTGTGAGGAAAACCAATCTCCTTTTGCATCTGAAACTTCAATATCAACTTTTCCCTTGGCACTGACATTTAGTCCTCCTTCAGTGCCACTACATGCTTCACCACCATCATCAAATTGATGGTTTCGAATGTCTTGAACTTTCTCCTTCTTCCCATAAACTTTCTTCCCCTTCCTATTAATTTCTACAGTACCTACACCTTCCATGTCCATCAAGGAACTACTGTCTCTGGCATAATCTCCAGTTTCAGCCCCTCTACTTCCTATACTACCTTCCAAACAGTCTTCGTCCATTGAAGCATCACGAAGGTTGGCTTGAGCTTTCCCTGATGGTGGATGCTACAGTACAATAAAAAAAATTGGTTCATTTTTGCAAGATAAAGTGAAAAGGGTAGTGACACAAGAAGTGAAGGCATAGTTATGTACCATTCTTTGCGAGCTCTGACCAGAAGATCTTCTGTATGGTGTTTGAGAAAGTTGAGGAGAGCCTCCTCTGTGAGAAGCCTCAGTCAATAATGCTGCAACCTGGGCAACATCATAATCATTATCTGCCTCTGATTTCCGACCCCTTCTAATTGGAGAAGCATAATTTTCTCCATCATCTTTCTTAGATGAATATTGAACTGGGAAGCGAGGTGTCCTCTTCCCAACTGCACGAGGCTGATTACCTAATCGAAATTTGAAATCAGACAAGCAGAACTCAGACTTCAGATAATAACCACTTTTAATATGTATAGCACAGGCAGAAAATAGTATCCAGCTGAATATCCACAATCAAAAAAGACATTCAGGTCCCAATTATTATCAATTGTAATACTTGTAAGCACTGATGGTCAAGCATAACTGAACATTTCTATGCTACTCTAAATCGATACGAGTACGATCATAGAAGCCACAGTGAAAAAGAAATAATCCTTTTCCAAAAATCATTTGAATATCAGTTGAACAGCAATAACATGTTCAGTGTGAAATGGGGACACATCTTTTTGCACTCACTCTATACATGATGCTCCTTTTGATTTATGGACATTGCATTATATCAGAAATAAAACTAAACAGAAACATCAGTATGTCATAGAAAACAATGACTGTGATGTCTTCATGTAGAATATCATACCATCAAGTCTTCTCCGTTTTAAGTATGATAGGCATCCATCTACTGAAGCCATTGAATGGGACTGGAACACGTCTTTTGAGACGCTATCTTTACCAAGCTTACGTTTCTGGGGTCTCCGGGAATATCTTATAGCATCATTGCTCTCCCGTTCACTTTCACTGCCTTCCTGTCAATCGATAGACATGGTATCAAGTTACAAAGAGATCCCTGGTGAATACAAATATTTGAATTCATGCTAAAATAGCACTATACATCTATCATGCAATTTTTGTTTTGCCAAGTTTCTCTCTACAGTAGTATCACATGTTAACTCATGTTACCTCAAAAACATTTATATCAGACATACAAGCAAATAGAGACACAGATTCAGTCCGTCACACACATGTGCGCATATACACACACTTGACATAGATTTAATATGTAATCTGAAACAATTGACTTAATACATGACTCCTCTCCAAAACAAGTGCAGAAACACATACAAGCAAATACTAAAAAGGGACACAGGTTTAGATACTAGAACACCATCTCCAAGTACATAGCTCAAAATTAATTCTGGATAGAAGCCAAAAATAATAAAAGTTCAAGGGATGACATGAAATTGTAATCCAATCTCACCATAACATTATAGTGGTCTGTCATCATCGCTATAAGGCCAACAACAGAAGCCGTGCCCTCTGGCAATGACAAGTATGCCTGACATCAAATGAATTAATGATGGCTATAAGTCAGAGATGCTATAAGATCACCTTATAGTCAATGTTCAATAGGGTTAAGGTAGCATAATGGACACATACTCGGTTCATATTGTAAAGAGCCTCCACCATCTCAATATTTCTGTTGCGCACTACAGCAGCCACCTAGAAATCCACAGAACTCAATATTCAAAAACTTGCACTACTTTATCTAGAGGCTAAAACAAACAGATTATAAACCATGAAATGACAAAGCCAACTGAATCAGGACAGCATATAATGGCCTACCTTCTTCCAATTTTGCCCATATTTCCGGTAGGCTTCATAGAATCGCTGAAGCTCTCCCTTGCTCCACTGCGGTCCTAATTGATCGGTAAACTTTCTCTTCTATACATTGAAAGTGGAACAAAACATCAAGCAATTCACATAATACCGATTCACAAATACTAAAATGGAAAACCAATATAAGACTTACCCCTTGCTTATTTTTGCCACCAGGAGAGGCCTCACTCAAATTTGAATACCGTTTCACGGTTTTAGCTTTCCTGGTGGGTGCCATTGAAACTCTTCACCTATCTGAAACACAATAAAACCGCAAACTTTACTACCAGAATTTCCAGGACTGAAATCAAACCAACTACAACACTAAGCCCTAGCACCAACTAAAGCCAAAACGATAAAGTAATCCTCACAACAACAACCCAGAACATACAAAACCGCATTCATCCACCCAAATTAAAAACCCAACAAGATCTATAAACCTCAAACACTGATCAATGACTACACCCACCAAAGCCCCTTCCTTCTGCTCCTCCCTATTCCACAAAACCAAAACCAATTTCCACAGCACCCACACAAGTTTATTCTACTCTCAAATTCAAAAACGCATACCATGAAATTCAAAAATAAAACCTCACACACCAAATTCAAATTCCTCCTAAAACCGCCTAATTCCCCCAAAAACCAGACCACATTTCAAGATCTCACCCCAAATTTCAAAACCCCACTCTCCCTTCAACCACTCCAAGCCACCAAACCCGGCCGCCGACACCTAATTTCCACAGCCACTTCACCAAAAAAACCAATTCAAGCAAAACACAAACCCTCCACAGCAATCAGCACCGAAAACTCAACTCAATTCGACCAATCCCGGCCACCTAAACCCTAAAAACGACAGATCGGAGGTACTCACTCGCCGGTAGGGTTTATGCAAACCCGAATTGAACCATCAGAGGGGGCACAGATGGAAATACCGAAATAGTTGTAGAGAGAGAGAGAAAAGTGGATTTCTAGAGCGAGAAAGGGGTGGAAAGAGAGAGTTTTAGAGAGAGAGGAGGCGTTGCCGCGAAACTTGAATATAAAGGAGAGAGGGTGGGCCAATGAAATTTCACAGAGCCTTGAGCAATGTAGAAGATGAGGGTCTTAGGAGGGAGACTGCAGGGTTTGTAATTTTTGGGGGAGGATCGCCGTACACGTGGAGGAAGGGAGGGAGATGGATGGTGTGAGGTTGGTGGGGGTGTTTGGTAGTGTGGGGGTTGAGCGCAGGGGATTGGATTTGAAAATACTCTGGGATGTGGATTATTATATTAGTGCCCCGTGTGGTTTTTGAAATGTTTTGGTGAATTTACGGGGATCTCCTTTTTGGGTTTGGACTTTGGAGGAGTCGGTTGGCTCGGGATTTGGGCCTGGCCCAACTTGGGATGGTATCACTAATTTGAAATTAACAGAAAGCAAGAACCCAATTGATCGAGAAGAGCAAGAACGTGGCTTTTTACAATGAATGGTGGAAAAGAGCAAGAACCTAATTGATTAGGCTTAAGTTTGGGATGGTATCACTAATTTGAAATTGTTCTGTTAATTCCTACTTTCTTTCATTTTCTTATTTCTATTATTTGTTATTTCACGTGCCACCTTAACTAGTATATATATGGGCCGACAGTGGCGGATCCAGAAAAGTTTCTTTTTTTGAAAGGTTTCTTAGGTAAGGCAAGATTCAAGATAAACAAGAAAAACTCAGTCTAGGTAAGGCAAGATTCATCTGGTTTTGCCATTTTCTGTTATGTTTTAAGTAGCTTCCTTCAGCCAACATATATAAATCAAGGTAAACAAGAAAAACTCAGTTTAGGCAAGTGTCAAAGCTGGCCTATATGTAGCTCCGCCCCTGTGGGCCGGAGTCTTCTTAATTAGCAGCTAAATTCGTGTTTAAAGAGGAGGAGCATTTGAAACTTTGAAAGCAAACATCCAATGGAGGTGGAGCAAGTCCTTCACATGAATGGTGGATATGGGAGAACAAGGTATGCAAACAACTCGCTTCTTCAAGTTACTCTCTCTCTCTCTCTCGTTTTGTTTCTTAAATTTTCTGAGGAGATATAATTAATATCGTAAAATGAACCTTACAATTGAACTCTCTCTCTCTTGAAATGAGGATGTGAACGAAAAGTGAACCTTACAAGTAATTTCTTAAAATAACAAAAAAAAAAAATTAATTTGTGAAAGGGCTACCTATGTTTTATATAAACGCCATTTTACTAAAGAATTCCTTATTTCATATTTCATTTTAATTTTTTTTTTTTTAAACCGTACGCGAACAATCTTTACGTGTGTTCTCTAGGTGAACGCCACTGAAATTGTGCTGCAGATGACTGAAGATGATCATCCCAAAGGTCATGCTACGGAAATTTGGAAATAAGATACCAAGTTCATTTGCAAAAATTTCTGAAGAACTTGGATTGATATTATATATGAGACATAATGCTATAGTCTGAGGAGGCAAAGTCCGGCTAAAGCAAAACTACCAGTTACATATCCCAACCTTGAAGAGATCCTGCCTCGCAATGAAAATGATTTCTGATTGTGAGAATTCAAATTCGTAAAGGGAAATCTGCTCCGACGTGCGCAAGGGTGAACTGACCATACATCCTCGTGTCCTCGGTAACTGTTCCATTAATATGAGAGGCAGCTTGCTGCATCACTGCAGGAACAAACAATGGCGGTTCACCACACAGCAATTCTTATCATGGATCTATCTTTCAATAACGCGTCGACTATTGCTAAAGTTACCAAAGTCCCTGTCCTTGTCCCAATCATTATTAAATCTTTCACGCTGCTGCTTTCCAAATCCTTCTCTTTTAGGTCCCTTAAAATCGTGTTTATCAAAGCCACGGTTACTCATTCTCTGCCCATCAAAGTTGTTTTCCCGAAATCCTCTGTTATTACCACGAGATACTTGTTTAGATCTATCAAAATCGTCACCAAAAGAGTTTCTCCTACCACCATTTCCAAATGCTTCTCTTTTAGGCCCCTTAAAATTCTGCCTATCAACACCTCTGTTACTCATTCTCTTGCCATCAAAATCATTCCCTCGAAATCCTCTGTTATCACGAGACCCTCGGGTTGGTCTATCAAAGTCATCATCGCTGAAAGAGTTCTTCCTGCCACTCTTCATTCCGCTGGATTTAAATTGTGCACCTTTGAAACTGTTTGGTTTATTTCCTCTGTGCCTATTTTTATGAGAATGAAAATCGTCATTCTCTGAATCTGAACCAGACATTGAATCATCTTCACTATCAAAATTTCTTCTCCTCTGAAAGTCTTTTCTCCCAGAACTCAATTTGTTCAGTTTACCTTGTCTGGATCTAATATTTTGATCTAGATCATCATCCACATCAGAGTAGAGCCCAGCTTCATCATCAGATACAAAGCTTACTCTCTTTGATGGACTAGTTGAGTTTCTACCCCTACCTCTTGATCTAGAATCAGCAACATGACTTGATCTTCGGTTGCGAAGAACTGAAAGGTCTTTGTCAGAATTTAAATCAATTTCATCATCATCTGAGACAGATAATGCTGCCCGTCGATGCATATACTTAGATGGCTTATTGTAAGATGGAGAGAGTGTTTTGCGAGCATGCAAATTATTGTCTGGACCTTCACTGTTTTCTGATTCAGATCCCTCCAATTCAGAAAAATCAATTGAAGAAGTGTTCTGTGCTGTATCTTTAGGACGAGTGTCCAACTCGTAATTGTCAATATCATCATCTTCATCATCAAAATCATCAAACCCTCTGCCTGGCTTAATAGTGTCAGCATCAGAATATTCTTCATTGTCAACCCTTGACACTCTCCTATTTTTACTGAAATCGTATTCAGGACGTCGAAAATTTTCCCCTTGAGCCTGGGTGTCGAGAGACCCTTCACTCATTACTGGATCCGCATACTCAAAAGCAGCAACATCTGCCCCATCTGACTCATTGTCATCAAAATCAAAATTCCAGGCATTAGAGGCCTCAGGCCGAATCGCAGTCTTATCCATCCTAGTCCTAGGGCCACGTTGCTTTTCTTGCATGTTGTTCTCAATATATTCATCAGGTGGGCGCTTGCAATCACAATGAAAACATGCCATATTTCTCCTGTAATTTAAAAAGTTGCACCTGCCATATAACGGAAATACATAAGCAAAAGCAAGCATCTTGTAAACCAAAATGAGCTTAAGTAAAGATGTGAATGTGTCTCTAAAGGGCCCATATAAAAGATCATGTAAAGATGTGAATGTGTCTCTAAAGTGCCCATATAAAAGATCATGGGAGAGGCCAAGAACCAACATATGCGAGGTTTGTAAAGGATGTCAGCCTGTGGGACAAGTTTAATAGCCATCAAGTAAACTTCATCTATTCTGCTAAACCAATAGAATCTAGACGTAAAAATGCTTAATTAAATTCCCTGATGAACATAAAATAAAATGACAAACATTACTACTATAATTATAGGACAACAGCACAATCTAAAATAACATCCCACCGTAGGTACTATGAACTCAGTGAAGGCATGAAAACTACAACTATTCATCATCTATTCTTGTCTCAACAGAAAATGAACAATCCCAAGAGGGAGAAAATGTAAAGTACTAGAACGATATCTTACTCTGGGCACTCCCATTCTCCTGGAAGCAGCTGTCTCTTTGGACGCTTGGCATCACACTGCAGGCACAGGCTGTTCTTGGCAAAATTCATGAAGTCGCACCTGATACCAATATTCAGCATGCTCAGCAAATTGTAGAAAATTTCCCAAAATAAAAATTGACTGACAAGATAATGAGCTCTTTAAATTCATCTATGCTTCTTAATTACACAGAAAACTTAACAGTATCAGTTAGTTAAGTATTTCTCAAAGAAAAAGGGGAAAATTGTGGTGGTGGAGGGTAGCAGAGCAGATTTTACAACATATCATAGCCAAGGCCACAATCAATAAATCATTGCTATTTGACACTTAAATCTAAGTTGTAGATACTTACAAGGGTGCTTTAATGCATCATGGGTAGAATAATTTAAGTTTGACCTGGCAGCTAGGAAAGGAACACATAAAACTGAAATGCATCATCAAGTACATTACTAAACACGGTACTAATGATAGACAAGAAAGAAATTGGCCATGAACAGAAAGAAGAAAATGAAAGATAATTAGAAGAAGCATACTTAGAGCATAGCCAGTCCCCTTTTTTCATCTCAATGTCATCACGTCCAACTCGTTTTCTTGGAGGGGGAGGAGGCTGCTTCACTTTTGGGGGTGGCTTTTTAATCACCGGAGGAGGTAGACTAGGATCTATTGGAACTGAACTCAGCTTGACAACCTGATGAAGCAACTTACGGACTACAGTTTTAATGGTTTTTTGTTTTAGAAGTGACCTGTTTTGTACTGATCCATTTATAGGATCAAAGCCATAAGTCAATAAAACACGCATTATATCAATAGTCCGCGCCTCATCCTCTTTGTTAGTAATCAAATATGCTCTTTCACAGGAATTCCTTAAACTGCAGGAACTACATACCTGGCATAAAAAGAACACATATTACTTGAAATGCTAAGTCAAGCAACATAAAACACTAAATACCAGGAATTAGTCTAGGTAGCACTCACATCTCCTTCATCGAGGTGGGTGTGCTTCCTTAACAGCTTCGAAGAGAAAACCACCTTCTTGTCCGTACTCGGGCATCCAAAACCCACCAAAATTTGAATATCCTGTCTCGACAAGGACCTGAAATTAATTATACGACTCAGAATCTACCAACTATACTAACACTAAACACAACCAAATGCTACCCAGCACAAGCATTAGCAACAGCTACTTCGACAACAAAATGAGAAATTACAAAACTCATTCAGTAAATCAATCTAAAACGAACACACTCACATTTTCGAACTACATACATTTCGGAACTACAATGCAAGCTAAAGCGTTCATATTTCATTAGAGGAAACAGTGAACATTTCTACACACCTGAAAATATCAAACCGGTCCTTCCCGAAATTAAGACAGGCAGTATGAACAGCCTTGAAATCCCTGAAATCCAAACCCTGGGAATCATCATGGATTTCAGAGGCATCAAAGCCCATTTCTTGGACCATTCTGTCCTCGTCCTTCCTCCTATGGTCAAAGTAGTTCTGCTGCACCAGCCTCTCCATCAGTTCAATCCACTCCGGCCACGGGTGCACCACCTCCACCTCCTTCTTCACCGCCGCCGCGGGTTTCTCCGGTTCCACGTCGGCGGCGGCGGCGGAGGGACCAATCGAATCGAGGCGGGCATTTTCGAACCCTAATTCTGGGGATTGGGGGTTTTTGGATTCGCGCCAAGCCCGGATCTTTTGGAGGGTTTGGTCCTTGTCGGAGCGGTCTTTCTCAATGGCGTCGATTTGGTCGAAGACGAAGCTGAGGCGAGCGGAGAGAGAGGAAGGGTTTGGGTTCGAGGAGGAGGTAGAGAAGGGTTTTAGGAGAGAGAAGAGAGGCGGAGAGGGTTTGGGGTTTAAGGAATAGCGAGAGATCAAACGCCTGAGGAGGAGTAGAGAGTACGGAGATTGTGCCATTTTAGAGAGAGAGAGAGAGAGTGTGGTGAAGTGCCTATGCTCTTAAACCCTCCTTGGTTCTTAAGGGTTTAACACCCTTGTGCTAAGAAACTACTTTGGGAATTTTGATTAATTGAGCATTTCTCAACAAAAAAAAAAAACAAAGCTATACTTTGATTGATTAATTATAAGTTTAGTCTAATCTTTGTTCTTCTAGCACACTAAATCGTTAAAATGAATTCTCAATAAATTTCCAATAAGGCCAGCTTTTTAATACTAATATCACATAATTGTCATCACTCATCATCTTTTGGAGAAAGAGCAAAAAACAATTACAAAATAAAAAGAAGTTGATTGGTAGAAAAACATGACCGGGGTTTAGCATGGGGCAATCAATTGAGGACGGCAAAAATATTTTCTTTTGTTAATTACATAACGTATAGTTGAAATCATGACATCTCATTTATAAAGAGGATAATTTTGGTGTCACGAAGACACCGATGACAACTATAACAGACGTTGAGATCGACGACCAACAGAGACTCTGACGACGACGACTAAAGAAATCGAGAAACAGTACGTAAAGGCATGCGCACTTTCAATTAGGTACTTCGGGCCAGCAAAAATATTACGCAAACAAATTGGTTTGTGATGACTTCACTCCCGTAAATTAAACGGAGCCAGACTTAACATGCATGCCGACCATTTCCTTCCAGCCATTAGGTCAGTACTATTCAACAATGACGTTTCCTAACTATCTAGTTACTTACCCGCCACCTACCTATAATAATTTCCATCTCCAGGCTTCTGAGTTGCAGTTCTATATATTTAATTCCAATTGGTCCACTGCTGCATTTGCTCTTAGGAACCGTACCTCATATCATTCTGGTCGTTCCCTCCCTCCCTCAATTTCGTTTAATTAGCTCCCTCCCTCTCACTTTTGCCTTTCATATCATTCTGGTTACTCTCTCTCTCTCTCTCTATTTTGTCTAATTATGGTTCGTGTATGTATCTTGATTCGTGGATTTATGGTAGATTTGTATGATTAGGTTATAATTTTTTCAACCCGTGCAAACCCAAAAACAAAAAAAAAAAAATTATTATTGCACGGTCTGTTCCGCTGCATACTTTGTGATTGTGTGATATTCCTTCTATATTATTGCAATGGGTGGTAATGAAAGAGAAAGCCAGAGTTCTAAGATCAATGAGGTCCAGAAAGTTGAAGTTTCTGTCCGAAGTTCAGACGATGGTTCTTTTGAGGGTATGAAACTCAACGGTATCAATTTTCGAACATGGAAGAAGATTATGTCTGTCTATCTTCGTGGCATACACAAGATAGGACATGTGACTGGAACAACCAAAGCTCTTAGCGACGAGGATGTGGATGCCTATACTAAGTGGGAGGATGATGGTGGATCTGTGATGGCAATCTTATTCAAAGCCATGACTGATGATGTGCTACAGTTGGTGGAAGCATGATCGTACTAAGCATGTGGAGGTTGATCGTCATTTTATAAAAGAGAAGCTTGATGCCAAGCTTGTCAGCTTTCCTTTGTTCCTTCTGAAGAGCAACTCGCAGATATACTTACCAAATGAATTTCTCAGAAGGCATTTTATGACTCACTAATCAAGTTAGACATTGTTGATATGTATATGCCACACTAATCAAGTTAGGCATTGTTGATATGTACTTGCTTCCACCAACTGTAGCACATCATTAGTCATGGCTTTGAATAAGATTGCCATTACAGATCCATCATCATCCTCCCACTTAGTATAGGCATCCACATCCTTGTCACTAAGAGCTTTGGTTGTTCCAGGCACATGCCCTATCTTGTGTATGCCACGAAGATAGACGGACATAATCTTCTTCCATGTTCGAAAATTGGTACCATTGAGTTTCATACCCTCAAAAGAACCACCGGCTAAACTTCGGACAGAAACTTCAACTTTCTGGACCTCATTGATCTTAGAACTCTGGCATTTTCTTTCATTACCGCCCATTGCAATAATATAGAAGGAATATCACACGATCACCGAGTATGCAGCGCAACAGATCGTGCAATAATAATTTTTTTTTTTTTTTTTTTGGGTTTGCACGGGTTGAAAAAATTATAACCTCAGAATCAGAACAAAGTGGAGTTCTGGTGCACGGGAAGATGGAGGCAAGTGAAGGCCGAGTCTGGGAACCGGCGAGTGAAGGAGATGGGTGGGTTCTTCAAGGGCGGCACCGGTGAGAGGAGAGAGCGACAGCGGGCTGCTAGAGCGATAGGTGGGCTGCTGGGACAGAGATGATCGGTGGGCTGCTGGGCCAGAGCGACAGCGGGCTGAGCGAAGGAAAGATGAAGCCGATCTGATCTGGGTTGGTCGATCTGGAGGCTTGAGTGACCGATCTGGAGAAGGAACACGACCTGAAGACGAAGACGGCGATCTTGCCGACGATCTGGGTGCTCTTCAGTGACGCCGGGATTGATTGATGGACGATGCCGGACCGGATTGATGAGAGGATCAGCAGCGGTCTTGGGCTGAAGACGAAGCCGACTGGACAACAGAAAGTGATCGATCTGGAGCCTTGAGGTTTGAGATTATGATGGTGTTGTTCTTCAACTGGAGAACTTGATAACTTTTCAGTGAAGTTGCTGAGGTTTGAGATGATCTGCAGGTCTAGGCGGTGCTGCAGTTTGCTGGGTTGGATGAGTCCGATACCAAGTTAGATATCGAGTAAATGGGTATATTCTATTCATCTTACACTGAAGTATAAATAGGATTACAAAAGTAGAGCATACAGCTCACTACACTGATCTATCACTAACACTACAGCTCAATGAATCATTAATCCTAGTTGTAGATTGGTTGTCAATTCTGAAAGGTAGACATAATCATTCCGATCTAGTGCTGCACACGGTTGACAGCTCACGACACTGAGGTCTTGTGCAAGGGTATTCCTAGGAGGGTGGATGGCTATGGCTATCACTTATGGACTCACGGATTTAATTTGTTCTTCTACTTATCTACTACTATATACTAATTAATAATGATTTGTAAGTTGTTTCTCTTCGTTTATGTATTCTGTGAGAATATAACGTCAATGTATTTCCTCAAAAACCAATTCATACAGTCCTAGAGGGAACTTGAGTGGGCGGCCGCAAATCCAATCTCGAGTTCCCTCTCTGAGTTCCACGGTAATCTTCTCATCATATTGCCGAGTGTTCGTTGCTTGTCACAACAACTCTAGGGTCCTCAGCGCTGCATGAAGGTTATTTAATCTCCGCATGTGGTGCAGCTCATAATCCTTGTAAGGGTGTTGTCTCATCGACCGCCAACCTTGTGGGATTTGGTTTCATTAATCTGGCACAGGCTTCAGGTGGCCTTGTGACTCTGCGTTGTGGTGAGGTTCTTTCATGTCCTTGTTCTTATCGGCAAAGTTGGAGAGGTGCCCTGCATATATAGCCTCATGTTGTGCTCAGCCACTTCAGACTCAGAGATTGCGGGTCTAGTGCAGAAAGTTAAACCATGCATCTAGCACCTTACACTTGAGTTAGTTTAAGATATGTTACATTTGCTATAAACGTTAATCACTGTTCAAAATTCTACCATCTAGCACATTACACGAGTTAGAATATGTTATATTTGCTATGAACGTTAACCATGCTCAATTTTCTACCATCTGCATACTTTTTGAGTTAAAGCCCAATATTTGAACTTAATTTGTTAGGGTGCACCAAACCTTGCAATAGTGCAAGACAAGGATGACACATATGAGCCCCAATAGCAAGCTATTACAGTGAACTCACTTTTTAAAAAAATTAATTTAATATTATGTAAATTATTGATCTATCAGATATTAAACTAATAAGAACAGATATTATACTTGATCTTAGCCAAAAAGCCGAGAAAGATATGGTTAAATTTGTGGTGGGCTTCAGTTTTTATCAGCAACCTCGCTCACCTCAGTTCTATTTCACCACAACAATGACGATGTGGGAGGCACAACGTTTACAAAGAGCAAACTGCACATTTGCCTACGTTTATAAACCTGTGTCCCTCAGACCTATTAATGATACTTAAATCTCAGGCAAGCATGGCAATTAATTACTACTCTACCCCAATTCTTAGTCTTGTAAACCAATAGAATCCATGGCTGTTTAATCATCTCCTGTCTGCAAAGAACAGCTGCGGATGTTTGTTTTACTGTTACCATAACACAAAAGTGATTTCAACTCCTCGCTACCGTAGAAACCAGAAGATTGACTTTTCTGGGCAAGCAGCTTAGCAGTTCTTACAGAAACATGAAAAATTACTATTAAGGTTTTCATGTTGCATTAGCTTCGAACATTACACTACCATGCTTTTTACATCTCACTGAGTCACTTAGAATATAGTGTGGATATAATAATATCTTAACAATTGTCAAGATACAGTAACATGTAGAAAAACCAAGTTCATTAGAGCAGTAAAAGGTAATCAAGTTACCAAACCAAGTGAATTTTTGAGATAGTATTTGCGGCAGGGGCTGCGCGAACGCAAGCCCCCACAGAAAGAAATTATGACGTTGGCTCTCCTACTATGAGGAGACCATAGGCGAGCACCCCTCCCAAGTGCAATGGAGGTCACAAACCTAGGCCATGAACCTTCTTGATCGTCCATTGACCCCGTCCAGGTAAGTAATTGAATAAGTGCATCCTTTTGATTTTTATACTCGTCTTTGAACCTTCTCAGTCACTTGACACCGATGTGGAACACAAGCACCACTGACAGAACCCTGTTTGGGCAACAAAATATATGCTTATGTCGCTGGCTATAGACCCCAAATATCGAAAGCTAAAGCTTTGAGTTCATCTTCTTACTTGGAGTGGGATCCCAATAATTGTCCTTTACCTTTTTGGTCACAGATTGAATACCCATGCAGTGATTGAGCCACGTATAATAGCTGTAGAGCCTTGCCATTTCATTCATCACTGGTCTATGCATTCTACTGATGAACTGTTGGGGACGAAATACTCAAATGAGCAAACTTCAGATACTAAAACAGTGGAAGCCTCGGAGAGATTCAGAAAGAAACTGGCTGAAAGGGATCACAGATTTGACTTTACAAGCATGAACACATAAGTTGGACCAGTGCATTTTCTACTAGTGAAGGCGGAGTTATTGCAAGGGGATTCCGAGTTCTCAACTGTCAGCCTGAAGCTACTTTAGTTAGAATTGGAATTGTTTATATAGATAAAACTTAAAAGTTAAAACTATGCCAGCTGCGTATTAAGATGGCTGCATAAATGGATAAACTAAAGCAAGATTGAAAAACTGATATTAAGTTTGAGCTACAGAAAAATCACTGATGTAGGGAACCTTTTCTACAAACTTGTTAGCTGTATTTTGCCAGTATTAGTTAAATATGCACTAGCTCGAGTTAACACAAACTCTGAGCATATCTACTTTGTTCATTCGATTGCATTTACAAGATGAGGGAAGTGGAAGAACGTAATAATGTACATCTATGCTACTATACACCTTTATACAACACCACATTTGGAAAATTTCATCAGGGTAGTCTTCAGATTTCAGCAATCAAGTCGGGTTTAGTTGTAGTCTTCAAAACCACTCAACCAAACATTGAGGGTACAAACCTGTTTCTGCAGCAACAGAAGCAGTTCCCTGCAGTTCTTTCTGAACTTTGCGTCTCTCATAAAACACTAAGCATGCAAGAGAAGTGCATTTGATGCCATTTCCTTCAAGCGCGTCCCCACCTCCACAATGTCGACAGATCTGCAAGACAATACATATCAGTAAAACTAATGTCATAACAGAGCAGAGAGAGTCTGAAAGGAAACAAGTTGCATGATCTAATATCGTTCAGGACTTCAGTAAAGGATAAATCAATCAGAGTGCTTACAGCAGCAAGGTGTTGCATCTCTCTCTCCAGCTTTGAAGTTCTTCCGATTATAGCTGCTGCTGCAGCAGTTTTGTTTTCAGCACATTGATTGCATAGATGGGCTGATCCCTGGACCAACTCACCACACAATATGCAATGCCTTGAAAGATAGTAATAGTCAATTCTGGTTCGGTGTGGATTTGAAGCATAAGAGGGGCGTTTTCCAAAAGCTTCCCTTACTGGGCGGGGCATATCTGAAAACCACTGCTGCAGGTCAGCTCCAACAAGCCCAAACACTCGCTGCAAAGCTGGGATTATCTGCTTTTGGATGTAATAGATATCATTTAGTCTATAGGGTGAATCAGTGGCCAGGAGGTTCAAAGGATCCACAACCACATCAGCCAGACGGGCCCCAGGCTCCCCATGTATTACAACGTAAGGTACTCTCTCTGCATAACGTGGTTCTGCCCTAGGGTCAATTCTCATAGCTTTCGTAGCAACAATTGCAGCTGGTGGAAGTGATGAACCACTAGCACGGTAAGTTCCTAGACGAACCTCTTTTGCAAATACAAAATCCTGAAGGGACACTCTTCCAGAAAGAATTCGCTTCCACTGGCGCTGTAAGTATGCTTTGACCTGTGCACAAAAACATAGGTGATCACCCAAACTAGTAAATGAAGCATGTACCCTTAGAAAGAGCCTTAACGCATGCACCTGTACCTCAGGCATGTTTTGATGTTCAAAAAAAAGTCTCAGAGACTGCTCCATTGTCTTGGCAACAGCCCCACATGTATCCCTGCGAACTGTCTCAATGCCTTTAGCATCAAAAATAGGTTCACTCTGTCCAGGGCTTTCATAACTGTAACCAACATATCGCTTCTTGGTGAGGAGGAAGCATGGCTGATAAACTTTTTCCATCTTCAAAGCAACTGGAGTCGGACTCATAGCACTGATTTCAGATGCAATCTCCTGTCCAATCTGAAAAGACTCTTCCCTAGTGCGGCCTTTTAGAAGGACAAACATGCTGCAAGGCACAACGCCAGTAACAAATTTACTAATCATCAAAAACGTGCAAGAGCAAGAGAAACAATTGATTAACAGAAAAATCACCCAAATAGACCACACCCAAAAAACAATCAAGTCTAAAGACTAAACTATGATATATGCTTTGTTGCTTAATATACAGAAAAATGAAAAATCATGAAAATTCCGGATTGGCTCTAGATTTTTGTCCCATTTCTAATAACAAATTTACAGCATACCTGTCTGTGTCGCCATAAATAACTCTAGCCTTCCACCTGTCATGTGCATTTACATATGAAATAGCCTTTTCAAGTGTGCTACGGCCACACTGAACAACACTGTCTGCAATCTCTGCACAAGGCATGCGGCCACTAAATCCAGCAGCTGTATAACCATATGTCACGTTTGCTATCAGCTTTAGTGCAAGCTGTCTTGCATTAAATATCTGGAGAAGAATACCTGGTGAGTAGGATGACTCAAAGCTGGGGGATACTTAAAACAACAATTATTGAAAAATAAGGTCCGTTATTTGAAGAAGTGTTATTACAGATAAAATCATTGAAAGACCAATGTCCATTCTTTCAATAAGCATTATTAAAGATGAAATCATACTTTGAAGCCTCTTACATACATTAGGAAACAATAATCTTGTAATTCAACTGTCTCCTGTGTTAAGAGAGGATGACCAATAATCAACCTTAAAAGATATATATCCAAGCTTCAAAGGTTTGGTCAACAAATTGCTTGCATCAATTTTAATGCAAGTAAAGAAAGATTCTAACGACGGAATACGATAAGAATGTGAATAAGTAAATAATCCAAGCATTTGCATATGAGATCCTTATCCAAGAACCAGCGCCGAGAAATTATGATTTAAGAATGTACAGAATTATATAAATTTTTATTCCATACCCTGTGAAGAACTTTCTGTGATGGAGACAATTTTTTCATTGCTTGTTTAACCATTATTCTGGTTGACAATATTTCGTCCAATAAGCGTGGCAGTACGCCTTTACGGACCTGTATCACATCAAGGAAGGATGTCACTCTCTATCTCATCTCTCTTCTGAGTGCATGCTAACATACAATGCATGCTTTTTATATGCAAACAAAAACTGTAAAGCATAAAACATAGAATAAGAATACCTTTGCTGGCACACACATAACACCATTTGGAGTAAGCAGTATTTGCTCTTTTAAATCATGCAGATCATGTGGATCTGGTGAAAATGAACTGACACCAAGTGTATTTGGCTCTGATGGCGCAACTTTTCCAAGGCATGTAGAATAGCAAAGGTTGTATGCAATTATCATTGATGGATAAAGAGACTGAAAATCCAAAACAACTACTGGATCTGCATAAAAACCAGATTCTGGTTCCATTACAAGAGGGATGCATTCCATTGCTGGCTGCGAAGCTACCTACATCAAATAAGTCATCATACAGTCAATCGCAAAACCTAATGTAGAGATAAGTGCATTATGCAAGTATCATCTCACGCACTAGAACCCAATGGCAAAGCAAAGAAACTAATGAAAAATGTTGAGAAATTCTAAAGAATTTACAGAATGAAACAAATTAACCAGGTGACAAAAATCCAGTTACGAAGACCAAATACCATTATATAACAAAATACAACTCAGCATCATGCATCAGTCGAGAGAGAGAGAGAGAGAGAGAGAGAGAGAGAGAGATTGAAATTAACTCAGTGCAACCTGTTGTTTCCCAGGGGAAATGGCAAGATAGTTTTGTGTATGTGCCAGTCTCAGAACCATAGATTCAACACGGTATTGGGAGCCTCTAGAGAGAACAGAAAAAAAGTCAATCCCAAAGACACGTGCAAGTTCTGATGTTCGATTTATCTGCAAAAGCAAAGTCATAATGAATCTCATTACAATCGGAGCAATACGAAATTTTTATAGAAGAATACATGATACTGTCAACATCGAAATATTGTATTGACTAATCCAGGGCAACAGAAATAGCATCATGAGTCTTGTAAAGACAAATGGAAGAAAGATCAGAACAATTAGAATACTTTTAGTCATGCTTCAATAGAAAAAAGAAAAGAAAAGAGAAGTTTTAAAAAACGGCACTTAAAAGACAAGCAACCTCATATCTCACTTGACATCCAAGTGTACGCACCTACAAGGCATAAAATTCACCCTAAAGTCCACCAAACACACACACACACACAGAGGAAGCAGGTGACAGCCATATACATTCCAAAAAGAAGTATATTATCATACCATATCTAATTGATTCATCATCTCAAGGTTTAATTCTGCTCGCTCCTTCACATATTCGATACATCGGTATCTTGCTCTTCCAGGACCACTTAAAAACCATTTTGTGAGTAGTTTATTAGGAATATATGGGACTTTCCGCCTCAACACAACTTCAGAAACAGCTTCAACTGTGTACATATTAAGCTTCACTTCACTGCGCATCAGCCGCCAGACATTCAGTACAATTCTACCACCAACATGGACACCGCTGGAATGAGTCCGTCCCCATTCATCCTCAATTATTGGATCTTCTAATACAACTGGATCAGCAACAATTGAGTCAGCAGCCAGGTTATCTTGTAAGACTTTCTCCGGAACTTCTGAATCCTCAGCCACCATCTTGGCTTCAGATGGTGTTCTAGATATCTTGTTGAGTAAACCTATACCAAGATGTGATGCCCTTTCAGCCAAAAAACCAAGGGAACCACCTTGAATATCCCAACCCATTAATATATCAGGGTCCAACGAGCATACAAACTTGATAAAATGATGAAATAAGTACTTCTCTTCATGAAACACAAACAGCTTGCAGTCAGAAATCCCGTCATGACTCCTGGAAAAACAAGCATAAAACTCTTCTATAAAATGTCTAGTAATAATACCTAGAAAACATCTATTGCTCCGTACTATCTTCAGGGATCTTACATATTACAAAGGTGCTTATCGCTTTCCAGTGATTACATCATATTTTCCTCAAAACTAGATAATGTAACAAATTACTAAATCTTGAAAAGTACATTAGATCTTCAATATAGGAATAATGATTTCTACCTCTGACAATTTTCAGCATCGCTGTGCATAAGTACATGAACTTCAACGATGGAGTCACAATCATTCTGAATAGCAAGCAATACAATATTGATAGCATCAAACTGAGGATCGGGTCGAAGATCACCTCTAGATTCTGCTTGAACCTGTCAAACAATGTTCCACTTTCAAGCTGGACTGTGTAAATGTATATAAATTTGAACCAAGTGATTTTAATTGCAGCATATATTCATATAACTTTCCGGAAAAAGCGTTGCTTTAAATTACTAAATTCAAATAAAAAAGAAGGAAACAAAATTGGTGGAATATACCTCTATACTTAACAACGTCAGCTGCTGGCCACTGCCAACACTTGCCGGGTCTCGAAATCCAGTTTGACTAAGCGGAGTGGATTTTGATCTCCCATCTGGACCTGAAATCTGAGAACTATCTTGTGAGCGGTCAGGGTATGTTTTAACTCTTATAACATCGGCTTCTCTTTCCAATACTTCTGTCATGTCATTACAAAAAGGAATCCTTTCTGCTTCAAGATTTCTATGATCTACTTGAGGTCCTTGGGGTAGATTAGGTTGCACATCACATACAGAATCATACTTGAGTGAAGGCTCGTTCAAATCATTAGGCAAAGAATTCTGTGAACCAGTCAAACTCGCAGAAGATCCTGCATGATTTATACACACTTGGTAAGAAATTCCTACTTTCCAAAGTGTAAATTTTATTTTCCAGGAACACATAACTAGTTTACTATTTTCAGATTCACACTTCTGATGGCACTGTTTTCTGAAGTAGTACCTAGAAGTCAATAACCAAGTCTCAAGAGTTAAAAAGTTCCAAAATGTAATAGGCCCAACAAAGAAATGTCTAGCAGGTACCTTTGTCACCTCTTGACAGCCAGCGGTATACATTTTTGGCAGAAGGAGGTGAAATTGCAGGTGTTAACAGATACAAACAAGAGCCATCAGCTTGATAGTGAGTAGGGACACCTAAGGCAGATTCTTGATGAGAATGAGACTCACTATTTCTAACACAGTTGTTCTCGATGTCTGTCTCATTTTGGCAGTCTCTCACAAAAAATGGGAGAATATCATCCAAAGCTCCTTCTAGAATAGAAAAAATAAATGCTCATCAGCAATAATTTCAAACAAGCATTACAACATGACACTGGAGCAATAACAAATAAATGGAATAAGGTCTGATATTAAGCATGTTTAACCAATAACTTAACGTGAAAGACAGAACCAATGGTTCAAATTTTTTAAGGGATGCATAACAAACACTAATGCAAATTTCATGGGTAAAACACTCACAAAGTTTTCAAATTCCATTCCAACGATTTTAGTTTATCAGATTTCAAAAGCTAGTAAATTACCCTCTTGTAAATATGAAGAACTCAGAAATCCCCCATCCTTCCAGTCTGCAATTGGGGGTTTCCTAGAGAAGGTCATGCCAATTAAGTCCTTATCATCAGACTGGATGATCGAGGGCAACAAGTTACTAAGCCCAGATAAAAAGGAATCTCTCCCCAGTTTCTGGCTACCACACCTTTCATTGTTTAAAGCAGTTTTGTCAGTTGTGACATTTGTGCCAATCTCAAAAGGTATCTCGGATACTCCACTTCTGGAAGATAAGCCATCAATGCCCCTTCCAGTGTGACCATCTCCACAAGAAGCTTCAGGGTCAGCAGCAGAACTATGAAGACTCTCATCAACAAAAAAGTTTTCCTCAGCACCTGACTTGGAAGTCTGAGCATTAGATTTGTTGAAAGTTTCACAACAGCCAAGGGAAGCTTCAGACTCGAGCTTGTCAGGCTTTAATTGCCAGAATCCTGTATTCACAGGTGGAGCTTCAGAAGAGCCTGTGAAGATGTTCCCATGTTGAGCAATTGCTCCAGTGCCAACTTCCGCAGCAATTTTGATATTTGTGTCAAATTTTCCATCTAACGTACTTGCATTTAAAGAGTTGACACTGCCAGACAAAAGTGGAAGTTTACCATACAAGGAACAGCCAGAATTGGTTATTTTAACATCATCAGCCTCATGACTTACTGAGTGTCGGGCTAATGATAGCCTGTCAGCTAAAGAATCACGAGACTTCCCATTAAGTTCGTCAAAATGCAACATTTGATAAAGTGTATCTTCTTTTTCAGGTGGCTCAATTCGATAAGATCGCTTTCTCCTCATCAAGTCCCGCAGAGAGCATCTTCCCAACGTACTATCACAAGCATCAGTGCCTGCATGTTTTCTCACTTCACTTTCAGAGGAGGCACTTGTACCAACAGGATCCTTAGTTTCCTTGTACAAACTGACAGGTTCACTCTCAGTCTTCAGCTTTTGGGCCGCAGACAAAGGTAAAGAGCCCCATAATAATTTTTTCCTTTTGTGTTTATGATTGGAGCTTAGACCATCTTTCGTAACCTGGGGTTCAGGAGTCCTAAGTTCATTCTTCATCTCTACTTCAGAAAAATTTTCGATTGATCCGGCACAAGGAGATGGAGTTGAGAGAACATGATCCCCGGTACCATTCACCTGGAGAATCATACATGCAGGTTCAACTTTGGAAGAACAGTTCCGATCAGTGGGATAAGAATCTTTTTCCTTTGATCCCTCAAAGTCACCAACCGAATCAAGGATGTCCTGACATTCCTTTTGGGATTCACTCTCATAATCCATATTAGCTTTCTCCAGAACTTTGTCAATAGTTGTTGCAGGCAACAAAGGACTCAGTATTGTCTCCTGAACAAGTTCATCATCGGAGTTCAAATCATCAGCTGCCTGAGAAGTGGCAAGCCATCTAAGCAGAGCTAGTGCTTCATTATCTGCAGCCTGAAAACATATGGCTTATCAATGCAGAAGACAATTTCAATAACCACATTCTTAATTGTTGAAAATAAGAATCAAAGCTCCAAATAATTATCTCCATGACTCCACCACAGTAGAAACTGTTAGTTAAAATCCATCAAGACTACTTATAGCAGTAACTTCAATAAGGAGCAATACCGCTAACTAGCCAGAGCTAGTTATATACCTTCATACTTAATGTCTGAATCGCTTGAGATGCTGGCAGTTCTTTATTCAGTTTTGCATCCGTCTCTTCAGTAGAACCTTGTGTCAACAGAGATCCCATCATCTCTCCATAATTGAGATTATCAGTTCGAAGTCCAACAGAATTTCCTCCATCTTTTGGAGAGGTCATTTGGTGCATAGACTTTACATCTTTCTTTAATTGAGTTAAACGCAAAGAGTTTTCTGTATCAAAATGCAATTTGACAAGTTTCTCATTAAATTCTGGACCAAGTGATAAAGTTTTCAAAACATCTTCTGGAAGTGGTTTAGCAGGATTAGAAGATATTGCTGCCTCGTGTATCCCATTTCTCTCAAACTCCTATAAACCAACAGAAAGCCATAAGAATTATAATACATCTAAAAACACATGGAAAGATAGCAAATAAATGATGACAACAAACCTCCCAAATTGGTATAAGCGATTGAACCATTTTCACGTCAGAACGAGTTTGCGAGAGGGATGTATACATTTTGAACTGCTGATTGAGTATCTCTGCAAAACCATAAATTATCTTGATCATATGAGAAAAGAAAAATAGTAATTAAACTACGAAGACACCATTTGTGCATTTAACAAACCATCTACAGTAGCATCCCCCTCGAGTTCACAAATACTTTGTCGCTTAGTGCAGTTAACATCTCTATTTGATGAAGCCTCAACATCACCAGAAGAAAGCCATGTCCAGTCTACTGGAATTGTGGACGATATCCAAACCGGTGAACCAAAAAGCAGATGGTCACTAATATCTGCCTAAAGCAAAGTTCCCAAACATCATTCAACTAATGACACATAATCCTCATTAAAATATCCTAGTGAAGAGCATCAGCCTGCTAATGCTTGTCCAAAGTCATTTGGAAAGGGAAGAAACAAACTTGACCTGGACATCTGTAGACATCCCAGTTAAATTATCTATGTCCTGACCGGGCAGTCCATTGTAAAAAGATCTCCTAGGGGTAAAAGCATCTGGCATTGGATGACGAAACTTCAGTTTTGATAGATGCAGATGACCCATCCCATACAAGTTGTAGTCAATCTACCAAGAAGAGAAGCTTGAGTCAGGACAGAAAAAAGATCATTCTAATGATACTCTTAATAAGAAACATGCAAAGATATCCCAATAACTAATGCGCAAATCTCATACCATAAATTGGAGAATGAAGGGAATGTGTGATTCGTGGGGCTGTAAGCATTTATCAAGAACTGCACCTCCCTGAAAAGCAAGTAATGGTATTCATGCATAGACTCGGTTATGTATTATGTAAAAGCTAAACCAAGACCATAAAAAGTGTGATTCACAATTTCATATGCATATATCCATATATGATAACTAAATTTCAAATTCATAATAAGGAGGCTAGAAGTGAAAACGTATACAAGAACTAATAGGAACTTTATGCAGCGGATTTGATAATGATGATGTCATTCATCAAAAATTCAATTTTGGGTTTCTAAAGAGAATCTGCAAGTTTGATTGATAAGAGAGTTTTGAATAGCAGGCCAAAAAAAAAAACTATAAACTTCAAAAAAGTAATAAGTAAAAAGAATCAGAAGCTTCGAATCAATCCTAAGAATTTATGACCTCATGTCATTCAACGTGATGCTTCCAGAAAAATAGAGTACCAAAAAGATCTTAAGTAGTATGTTACTTAACAGCCAAAAGAAGAAAAAGACCACAACATGCAAGCAGAGGTAAAATATAGTTCAAACCCAATATCAACTAACAATAATTGATCTCAAACAGTAATTAAAACATAAGAAAGATGTTCAAGAACAGCACCAGAAGAAGATTGGCGGCGCGAGTCACATCATGTGGATAATAGCTTAGTTTCTTGTCAAGGTGTCACATAAAAAACTCCTGGACCGCTAAGAAAATAAATCAAGAATGACTGAAGGATACAGGTATATCTTCACAAACACCTCCTCTGATGAATGGTAACCGTAAAGCTTCCTTGCGTGGACAAGGCTGCAACCATGTACATGTTGTCGCTTTGAACCAGCACTGCTTTTGAGCTGTAAGTGTTCATACAAAGTTCATTGATTCATACTTTCAGTACCAGCTATGTCAAGCAGAACACCACAAACACATATACAACATTATTGCAGAGAGCACCCTCTCTACAGCAATGAGCCATACCTTCAAAGCTTTCTCTAATGCAAGAGATATATCATATGTGTACGAATCACCTGCACATTTAGGGGAAAAAAAGAGAGGAAGCATTCATGCATCACATCTGTTTTCCAAAACAAAGGTACCTAAATCATAATCACAGCAAAAATCAAATAAAAGAGCTTCAACTGCAATATAGAGGAATTATCAGAATGCTGACGGGCCACATCCTAGGTACACAAAATAACTCAACAACTCCATTACAGAAATTTGCAAAAGGACACTAAGCCTAATCATAAATACAAAACTTGCATTATCAACCTAGTAAGGCCTTAACCCCTTCTTACTAGGAGTCTACTCAATCCATTTTTCAATATCACCCTAGCTCTAAACATGCTATATACCTTTCTGATGTGGTTGATTCGGTATATCTTTGCACGGCACAAATAGGTATGGTAATGCCTACAAAATAAACAACAAAAAATTAGCGCAAAAAAAAAAATCAATAAAATCACAGCACAACTGCACTACTTTTAACAAAGATGTTATATTTCTCAACCATTTTATGCAACAGTAAACTAGAATTAGACCTAAAAAAAATAAGAATTTTTCAATGAAGAAGAATAAAGTAACAATCTTACTCTGTGAATGTGCAGACAAGCTTTCTGACCGGCCGGAGTAGAGCCGTAAATTCTTATTACAGGTACCTCATTCACCTTCCCACCTTCACAAATATTTCAAAAAATAAATAAATTAAAAGCCATAATCACACTCACACTTGTCACTTGTCACAAAGAACTATCAAATTCCACAATTTTAAGAGTAAACAACTGGAAATCCAAGCAAGTGAGCTAGGACAAAAATCTAAGCGAATTGAGTGAAAACGGCGTCGTTTTGGGGTAGGGATTTCGTACCGTGGAAGCTACTGTAGGAGATATCGAGGCCAGGGATGGGCGGCGCCATGTAGAAGTCGACGGAGACGATCCGGACGCTGAAGCCGTCGGAAGGCGGCATCGGATTTTGTGCGAAATGACGGAAATGGACCACGAGAGAGAGAGAGAGAGAGAGAGAGAGTGGAAGGGCGGGGCGGTTATGGAAGGTTTTAGAATTATTTTGGAGGGGGTTTTGATTCGAGCGCAACGAAGAGAGCGGTTACCCGACCCGGTTTATTTTTCAAAGAGTTTGGTGGGTGGGTGGGTCTTTTGCAGATTTGACCCGAAGAAAGTCCGATTTGGCGGAACTAATCGGGTCGACCCATCTCCTCCAAAGCTACTTTGGATTTCAACAACTTTTAGGCCCAATTTCAACTTTTTGAACCAAAAGTTGATGTCAATTGCCAATTTGTCAATTCACTGTTCATCCAAAAAATTGGTACTTGCCTTCAATTTGTCAATCAATACAGCAATCGAAAGAAATTATGTTGTCAATTCAATATTTAAAGTTATGATTAAATATTGTATAATTTCTTGTCAACAAATTATGTATGTATAATTTTTTCCAGAGCATCATAGAGAAAGAAATACGGTGGCAGACATCTTAGCGAAGCATAGCTTGGACAATGAACTAGGAGTTTGCATAATGGACACAAACCCTCCATTTATGAATCAAGTTTTGATGGATGATATTGATGGCCTAGGATGGTTGTAACAGCTTCAGTTGAGTAGTAGTAGTAGTTTTTTTCCTCTTTTTCTGGGCTTAATGTCCCCATGTAACCAAAAAAAAAAAAATTCTTCCAGAGCATGTACTTTCTAATCTTATTCTGTTAATGTGTTTATAATAAGACAAGTGAAATTGCTTCGAGATTGGAAGGCATCTCATCTCTACAGACTCTACTTTCCTTATTGCACTTTTGTCGCTTGTCACATGATAAAGCCATTTTCCATTTATTATGGGCCAACATGAGGACTTCCTGGATATTATTCTCAAACCAATGCACTATCTAAGATAGTCACATGCTAAGAAACTTATGTAATAACCACACTACAGGGCACTAAATTGAGACACTGTTGGGAATTCCCTTGCCGGTAAGTCCAGGTTCGCTGGTAGGATAGAGCAGAGTGTAAGGCATCTTGGCCGGTCCGGTCCGGTTCTTCAACTTGTCATCCTTGTTCATCTTTGTCACTCTTTCCTCAACTGCTTTGAGCTTGTTTCTGAAATTCTCAAATGCTTGCAAGACTGGTGTGTCTGTTGTCCATTCTTGACTGTCTCTCTCCCCCAAGTAAATCTCATCAGCCGAGTGCCTTGACAGTATCTCAATGGAGGCCATGCCAAGGAGGGTCTGAAGCTGAGGAGTAACTGTTTCCAAGAAAGCCTTTTCAGGGTTGTTCTTGAGTTGCTCGTACTCAGGAGTGCCTTCCTTAGGCATGAACCGCCGGCTTATGCTGGGGCGGTTTGCAGGGTATCCTCCATAAGGGTACTGCCCGAAATTGATTGCAGCATGGTAAGCTGAAGCAGTCCATATGATGATGGTGCATGATTCTATCAGCTCTTCAACAGTCTGCATTTTAGGCCACCAAGGCTCATCTTTCTTGTCGCCATGACCCTCTTCTCGGAGTTCCTTCCACCAGGACTGGAGCTCCGAGTCCTTTTGAACCATTTCATCAGTTTTGAAGTAGAAGGAGCAATACTCTTCCACCCATGTTTTGATTGCAGACCAGATTTCAAGCCCATCAGCAGCATATGGATAGTCCTCTATTAGTAACCGCACACCGTGTGAGGCACTTGAATCCTCAACTGCCATTCCTCTGAATAGAGAAAAAGGAAAGTTATCACATTGTTGTAGTGTTACTTTCTCTAAATAAACGTCTTCTATGATAAGATTTTACCTTTTGATCAGATCCTTGGGGAGTGCTTGTTCAGGAAAAACCCAGCTGTCCTTGTACATAACAGATGACCATTCCATGGAATACTTTGCAGGAAAGACTGTGTTCTCTAGCACTCCACCAGCATTAATGAGAATCTGTCGCGCTACTGCGTTTACATTCATAGTGTCACGAAAGTGAGGATGCAGAAGCTTGTGAATCGGGTGAAGCACGCTCAACTGCCTGTTTGTTGCTATTATAACTGGCTCAATCACCGCATGAGTTCTCAACCTGCAACAAAACTCGAAGATATTCAAGATGAATTTAAGAAAAAGGGAACAAAGAAGTTAATGATCTAATTTGCTAGGCTTTATTTGACAGAGTTATACCAGTGGCTGACAAGCTGATGATAGCCTGAGTCGTTTATAGCTACATAAGCTTTCGCGAGCTGCCAAATGTGACTCTCAACGCCTTGGCTAGACGGAGTGTAGACTTCACTAGTGCAACCGACTCCACCAGGATGTGGCAAGCTCAGTTCAATAGCTATTGGCTTCAAAGTCCCATCATTTGTTAAGAAAAGGAGTGTCCTGCTTGCATAACCTTTTACCAAATCAGTTAAGTTTATACGCTCCAGGTAAGGCATCAGTGAATCATGGTGGTCGAGTATGAATAGCTTGTTCTTGTTGATTGCCTGTTAAAGTAAATACATTTCAGTAACTATGGGACTAGTTGCTTCAAGCTCAATAGTGAAAGAAGTAAGCAAATAATATTACCTCATCTATGCTGAGTCCATCTAATTTATCTGCTATGTGTTCTTTGGTTATTTTACTGGTTTGATCTCCATATACACTTTGGTCTAGCTTGCTAGCTGGTGGAAATTCCTGTAGTACATGTCGAAACAATTATGACCAAGGATGAATAACAATGACACTATAGCACTTGACTGTTGCATAAAAAATGTAGACAATAGATAATGAAAGCTTCAAATTACCTGGAGACGACGTATGCTGACAGGGTTTAGACCAGCCAACATTTCTCTTGCAAACTCCTCATCAGTTCTCCATGCCGACTTATCCTCTAATCCAAATTATTAGAAGACCACAGTCAGGTAAAACAATTACAATAGTATTGTTCTTAAAATGATGCCAACAATTGAAATTAATTAAGCGGCTGCATTACATGTTAAGTACACACCTTTGATCACTTGAGGCACTGGAAACTTTAGTAATCCTTCACCATCAGTTCGGAAAAGTTCCTTGACCGTCTCAGCAGGGGTGGTACTCCTAACAAACTTCAACAATCCGTTTGGCAACTCTAATCCTCCTTCATAGAGTTTAAGTACATCTTCCAAGCTGTTAAACTCTTTTTGATGGCCAAGTAGAGTAGCTAGCTCATCAGGTTTAAGTATCTGAGATATGGATTTCAGGGCATATGCAATCAAGTCTGACATCTTTAAGTGACCAAATCTTTCGTCTCTTGGAACATATATAAATAAGCTCTCAATAAGAGGCAGAGGGCTCTCACTGTTGGGATCTATGAACATAAAAGCACAAAAATTTCAATGACTACAAAAACCAAATTTTCAGTAGTAACTGAGAAAAGACAAAAATCTCATATAATCAAACACCAACTTCAATCGACTGACCTTTCTTGGTTGCTGGTCTTCCAGTTCTTCCTCTTCTAGGATAAGGGAACTTGGTAGACCCTCCGAGAATTGGGCGAGCATATTTTTCACCCTTATCTGGACTCCCCAAATCATTGTAGGTTGCATAGTCATAAACCCTGTCCCATGTCTGAAGCTTTCCCTTTTCAACACCATCACCTCTCAAGGTCACTAGCTCTTCTTCTCTAAATTTCTTTAGTCCAACAGGCGTCTCACTCGAAAGATATGTCTGCACATTAGTAAAGAATCTGTTAACAAGTTCAACAAGAAATTTACAGTGGTTTCTTCATGATAAAATCTCGAAATTGTTACCTTGTTAGTGAAGAAAACACGGTCTTTCTTGTACTTGTGAGCAGGGTACACCCATGAGTTGCAATCAAAGTGGACTTTTCCTTCTCCGGGAACGTTTCCGAGTGTGAGGGATTTCAAGTAAAACTCACTGCCATGTTCATTTCTTATGATGAAAGCTCCTGGAACTCCAATCTTCTCATCCCAATCAAAATTAACCTCAAACGCACACTCTTCTGCTGTCAAGGGAGTAAATTTGGTGATCCAATTCTCCAAATAAGCGGGCTTCCCAATTTTTCCTTGATTCCCATTTCCTACAAAAACACATCAAATTCGAAAACCAATTCAAAAACGGATAAACTAGTCCAGAAAACATTGAAATAGCGAATGTGCAAAAATCAAATAGCAGAATAGTATTCTCACCAGGGCCGGTGTTAACAGCACTGATGAGCCGGAGAGAAACAGATTTCCCGAAAAGCTCATGAACACGGTCGGTGACAGATGCTGTGAGGTCGTTGAGCTCCAGAAGATTCTTCTTCATCAAAACCACAGTCCCTTTGATCTTGGTGTCATCACTTGGAGGATCAATGGTGGTGGTGCTCTGGGAAGACTTGGCAGCTGACACAGTCAGCGGCCGAGATCGTCTCACATTGGCCATGAACAAGGACCCAGCAGAACGGAATAAGAGCGCTAGTGGTCTGCTATTAACTGCAACAGCTGAGCTCAGGCGAGCTGCTCCACACGGAGATGGAGGAGGAGGTTTGGTTCTGATCAAGTTGAGAGGAGGAGTATGATGACACTTGAAATGAAGCATCTGTGTCTTTTAAACTGAACTAAAGTTCTATTCTTTGGAATTTACCCCAAGAACCAAAGTTAGTTTAGAGATTGGGATTGAGTTTGAGGAATGTGAGGAGAAGAGTGCGGGGTATTTATTGGACTTGAACAGTGATATTTACACAGTTCAATCTTCATTGCATTTCTTTTTCTTAGAAAAAGACTTGGGGAACTAGTCGCTACTGGACAGTGGTCACTTTTTTATTCTTTTATGATTTGGGGTTGGCTTGTCTAAACTATCAAGTAGGAGGGTCTTCACCAACTTATCAATGTACTCACGAATTGTTTTGTAGGGGGTTGACTTGAAAGACCTTCACTTTCAAGGTGAATTCAAAGCCCTGTTCTTCGTAAATCCTCACCACTTTCAAGGTAACTTCAAGGACTCTTCTTTATACAAAGATGTTTACCAACTCAAAGGATGTGTCCAAATTCTGGCAATACTAGATTTTGCAAAATTGCAAAGCAGCCACTTGACTTGTATGCATGACGATCTTCTTCTGCTTTGCTAATACCATCACATTTCTTTACAAGTTCATTATTTGCTGACATGCTAAAGTTTAAAACTTGGAATAGGATATTGAATAGACCGGGTCAACTCAATTTAAGAAACTCAAATCTCCTATGAATACGATTCTTATTCTATGTTACACCATTATGATACTTAAAAATTTATACCCGAATTGAGTTCATAAATTCGAGCAAACAAAAGGAACAAATCCCCAAATTTTGCACCCTATACTAATTAGGGCGGTGCTTTAAATTTCATTATTCTTCTTGTTCATAATGAGAAAGAATAACTGGGATTATGATCCAAGCAGGCCCCATAGCTTTATATCATATAGAATTACAAATGTTCAATTCAGATAAGTAGGTTCTTCTGGTTTATGCCCCAGAAACATTAATATATGCAGATTGTTGGTAGTGATAAGATGGTCAATGAAATGGTGGAGAGAGTTTACACGGTTACTGGGCATGAACATAAAGCAAAAGTCTTTCTTTTATTTTCTCTTTTACAGATCTGTCGGTCAAATTTGGTAGCCAAGTAGACACAGTCTTCAGAATATTTACAAGGAAGGTGCTTTGGCCTGGATGTGTCATTTTCTTAATTAAACTAGTTGGTGATTAAAATTGAAGATGATGGAGCACCTTCATATTTCACATTGAAAAGTCAGCACCCACATGGTAGAAGACCTAGTAATGGCCAATAGATCTCAAAATACTAATCTTTTTTTTCTGTTTTTGGACAGGTTAAGGTTGCCTAGCTAGGGATGGACTACCAACTATTGCATCTTAGAGGTCTTGCATAGTCAAACCTAAACGAATAATTCTTACAAATGGGGTGACACAAAGTTCTTCTATTGGGATTTTCAGACTCTTAAATGTGTATGACACTCAATATGGTCCATCTCACATTATGCGCAAAAGTCTTTAACACATTATGTTAAAACGTATGCAAGTTTTTGACGAAATCTTCAACTTTATGGCACCTAATTTTACATGTTCAACCACAAGAACAAGAAATTTGAAATTGAGAAGAAAGGCAGTCATGGAATAGACTTGTTCCTTGTCTTGGAAACAGATTCATTTGATTCGGTATTGTTAATGCATATAGCTATTCTATTGATGGTGTGAAATTGACATTGACTTCAAAATTTCTTGCCATTGGTACACATGGTCATTTAATAGATAATGATAATGAAACCCTTCATAAAAAAAATGAAAATGATACAATACATGTTGATCTTATATCTATACTATTATTAAGGAAAGAGGTTTTGTTAGCCATAATTAATTTTTTTTACTGTTATACCCTTAAAATATTAAATAACTTTATATATCTAATGAAATGACAGGGATAAAAAAGTCAAAATTTAAATTAAATATTTTAAAAAAAAATCTAGAAATTAATTACCCATTTTTAAACTGATAACCACCCACTTTTCCACACCCAGAGGGTGTGAGCAGTTTCTAGTATCTATTATATTAAGTCAATTCATCTAAATATGGTTAAATATTTGAAATCTTAGAGCATCTCCAACAATTATACTTATATTCATAGCTAAAAAGTGAAATATAACTAGTTAGCTATTGAGTTATGCTCCAGCAGAATATCTAAATCTCAAATTAAATTTAGGTTTTAGTTAAATTTTCTATCATCCTAGTTAAATATAGCTAGAAAATTTAGCAAAAATTAAATTTAACTTTTATTTAAGTATTCTGTTGGAGTAGATTTTTAGCCTAAAATTAGCTAAATATTAAATTTATTTTGAAATAAATAGTCTGTTGGAGATGCCCTTAGAATTGTCATTTCCTTATTACAAAAACAACTTAGATCCAAGGACATAATAGTACATCAACAAAATCAAATTTTTTTTGCCGCATATTTTCAGTTTTTTTTTTTTTTTGTATAATTTTTTTGGGTATGAAAAAGAAAACAAAATTGATATTGAAAGCAAATTAGCAAGGACATAGCAGGTGCTAAAAGACTAGTAGATAATGATATTGAAAGCCTTCATGCTAATGTTAGTATATATGAAATGGGTAGTATGCACTGACATAGCAGGTGCTAAAAGACTAGTAGATAATGATATTGAAAGCCTTCATGCATGCTAATGTTAGTATATATGAAATGGGTAGGTATGCTCTATCATATTTAGACCAGAACCAAGCTGTACGTTGAAAACTTGAAATAGTAGCATTGATGTAAAAGCAAAGACCATACATGACAATGTATCACACCATACAAAAGGGAAATGAAACCAGATTGGCAGATTGGCATGGATTCCGGGTTGAGTTTAAAGACACATACAAGGCTAGTTGACAACTTGAAATCTTTACATCGTTTTTGTTGTTGTAATTTCATTTCCAGGATTGGTTTTGTTAAAGACCAGATGAGTTCAGATGATCAATGTACACTACTACGTACTTGTTGATTTCCGAATTCAGATGACCAACCTAACGCCTCCCATGGATATGTACATCAAATAAGTTTTTTTAATTTGTTGGGGTAAAATATATATAATATCCATATTACCTCAGCAGCTCACCTGCATCTTATGGTAAATAGCAACAGGAGGATCCTATATGAGCAAATTAAGAGTATATATTCCATAGTTTCTTAATTGAAAGGGGACAATTGAAAAAATGCAGCAAAGAGTATATATTCCATATATTATGTTGTACATTAGTAAAGCTCAGTACAGCCTTTTAGCTTCTTCTGCTGTAAATCGAGTTATTAATTTACATGGCATTATTGAAAAACAAATTTGTAGGTAATTCTCAAATTACAGTAGCTTGATTTAAAGATATGTTACTAGCTTTTCAAAGGCTTCCCCTTTTCTAGTTGAAAGGCTTTTAGATTGAGACACTGTTGGGAATTCCCTTGCCAGCAATTCCACTTTCACCAGTGGGATACAGCAAAGTGTAAGGCATCTCCACCTTTCCAACCCTATTCTTGAGATTCTCATCATTGTTCAAGTTTGTAATTTTCTCTTCGATTTCAGCAAGTTTCTTTCCAAATCTATCAAAAGCTTCCAATGCTTTTGCGTCTGATGTCCAGTTAGGAGTGTCCGTCTGGCCCAAATACACTTCATCGGTAGAATGCCTTGACAGAATTTCAATGAGGGCTATGCCAAGCACTGTCTGGAATTGAGCAGTAATTGTTTTCAAGAAGGCCTTATCAGGGTTGGACTCAAGCTCATCATATTCAGGAGTTCCCTTTTCAGGCATGAATCTTCGGCTTGCAGTGGGGCGGCATGGGAGGTAGCCTGCATAAGGGTACTGTCCAAAGTTGACAGCTGCATGGAGAGCAGAAGAAGTCCATATGATGATAGTGCAAGTTTCGATTAGCTCTTCACGAGTCTGCATTTTAGGCCACCAGGGCTCATCTTTTTTGTCACCATGACCCTCCTCTACTAGTTCCTTCCACCAGGATTGGAGTTCTGTGTCTTTTTGAACAATGTCATCAGTCTTGTAGTAGAATGAGCAATAGTCTTCAACCCAATTTCTTATCGCAAACCAGATTTCGATCCCATCAACACCATAGGGGTAGTCCTGTATCAGTAGGCGTAGACCATGTGGGGAACTCTCATCCTTGACTGCCATTCCTCTGCATTGATCAAAGGCATAGCAATGTCATCAAAACAATAATGTGAAGTATGCTTAAATTTATGATCACATACATCTCATTTTGAAGCACTTCTAGTCCCTTCTCAAAGTTTGTGCTTACCTCTTGATAAGATCTGCAGGGAGAGCTTGCTCAGGGAAAACCCAATTCTTGTAAACAACTGATGACATCTCCATGGCATACCTAGCTGGAAACACTGTCGTCTCCAGAATGCCACCAGCATTGATGAGGATTTGCCTGGCTAGTGCATTTATGTTCATGGTGTCGCGGAAGTGAGGATGAAGAAGCTTGTATATCGGGTGAACCACACTCAGTTGCCTGTTTGTTGCTATTACTACTGGCTCACACACAGCATGAGTATTCAACCTGTGACCAAAACACATAAAATAAATACGATCAAAAACCGATTCCAAAGTATAGGATGAACTTGTTCCCTAAGGATTGTTTGAGAGAGTAATACCAGTGACTGATAAGTTGATGAACTCCAGAGTCATTTACAGCAACATAAGCTTTGGCCAGATGCCATATGGAGCTTTCTACACCTTCCTCAGCTGGTGTGAATACACTGCTAATGCGACCGAGTTGATCTCCATCAGGATGAGGCAAGCTTAGTTCAATCACCAATGGCTTCAAAGTTCCATCACTTTTCAAGAAAAGCAGTGTCCTGCTAGCATAGATCTTTGAGGAAGTATTTGAGTTTATACGCCTCACGTATGGCATCAATGCATCATGGTGGTCTAATAGGAATAGCTTGTTGCTCTTGAGTGCCTGTACAACAAAATCCATCATTATTAATGGTATGAATCAGCATAAGCTAATTGCTAGGTAATGAATCGAAGATATTACCTCCTCCACTGTCAGTCCATCCAAGTTATTCTTGATGTGTTCTTCTGTTATTTTACTGGATTGATCACCATAAACTTTTGGGTCTAGGGTGCTTGCTGGCGGAAATGTCTGCAATTAAGTTAGAACCATGTATCAGTAAAGATAAAAGTATTGATGCTTCATTTGGATTTAAAGAAGGAAAAGGAAAATCAGTTAGACACTCCTTCAAGTCTTGTTTGTTTCCTGTCCACTATAGTGCAAAAAAAAAAAAAATTCACACAAAAGTTATGTTGAAATTACTTGGAGGAGACTAATGTTGACAGGGTTCACTCCAGCTAGCATTTCTCTGGCAAATTCTTCATCTGTCCTCCAAGCCAACCTATTTTCTGCTCAAAACCATTATAACATCACAATTAGAGAAAATATCAAATAATGTATGATATTTTAGGGCCATAGTCTCTTGCTTAATTAGAAGCCCCAAATTAAGTTCAAAATGTTCTCAGATATAAGTCATACTTTTGATCACTTCAGGTGTTGGGAACCTGAGAAACTCTGCACCGTCAGTTCGGAAAATTTCCTTGATCATCTCTAGAGGGATGTTATCCCCAATGTCCTTTAAGAAACCTTCAGGCAATGGAATTCCTCCTTCATAAAGTTTAAGTACATCTTCGAAGCTGTCAAACTCGTTGGGAGTCTTATCAAATACAGCTTCTAGCTCAGGTCTGATGAATTGAGCTATGGATTTCAGTGCATAAGCAAGGAAATCAGACATCTTCAAGTGTCCAAATCGTTCGTCTCTCGGAACATAAATGTCTAAGCTCATGAGAAGAGGGATCCTACTCTCACTGCTAGGATCTGTTAGAAAAAGATCAGAAAATATTAATGGTCATAAAATGTTAAGTTAATTAAAACAGCAAGTGAGTAAATCAACTATGATAACAACTTAGTTCACATAAATGGCTAACCTGACTCGGTTGGTGCACGGCCAGTTCTGCCTCTTCGAGGGTAAGGGTACTCACTAGACCCTCCCAGAGTTGGACGGGCATAATCCGGACCCTTGTCTGGATTTCCCAGATCATTGTAGTAAGCATAGTCATAGACCCTGTCATACTCCTGGAGCTCTCCTTTCCCATCTCCTCTCAAGTGTACTAGTTCGTCTTCTCTGTACTTCTGTAGTGGCAATGGTGTTTCACTTGGAAGATAAGTCTGCACAAATATATAAACTTTAGCTTAGTATGCAAGTCACAACCTCAAAATTCTACCAGATTTGCCATCTCTATCTTCAGGCATCATTACCTTGTTAACAAAGAAAACGCGGTCTTTCGTGTATTTTTCTACAGGGTACACCCATGAGTTACAAACAAAGCGAACTGTACCCTCACCAGGAACATCTTCGAGTGTGATGGTCTTAAGGTAGAACTGACTGTGGTGATTGTTTTTTATTAGGATTGCTCCTGGAACTCCGATTTCATCTTCCCAGTCAAAGGTAACCTTGTATGCAGAATCCCCTGCTGTTAAAGGAGTGATTGTGGTGATCCAGTCTTCCAAATATGCTGGCTTTCCAAGTTTCCCTTTCAATCCATTCTCTATAAAAAACAGGATCCAAAATTCAAAAACTGTTTGTACAAATTCTAACTTGCAAAATTTTATGTTATATGTCTTTTAGCAATTAACTGAAACTATTATTGAAATTTGTACTAACCACCTCAAGTCACTCATGAACACAGTTTTCTCCATTATTTGAAGCCACTTGATAAAGGATAGGTTCATTTTCTAAAATTTTACTAAGAACAAAGAACGTTAAAAGTAAAGGAATTTGCATCCGACTGAAAATATTGATATATCATAAGAGATCGAGAAAAAGCTATTCCCAACTGCTTGTTTCCATTTTCAGGTGAAACTGGTAGATAAATAGACCAGTAGTTGAGACTGGGGGTTCAAAGGATTTGTTACCTGTCTTAATCAATTTCTTTCAAGACTCATCATGAAAACCCACAAGTGGCTCATCTCATATTCATTCTTTATCGTATCTTTCAGAACCTATGAACCAAACCACTTTTATCTCTTTTGCTATCAATTGAAAAAGATGCATCTATATATATAACTACCACTTGATCAATTATAAGATGCTTCCTCCAAATGATAGAGACCCCCAAATCATAGCACGTGCCAATCCTTATTTTTTCATAGAATAACTTCTATAAGCCGCTGACGGCTTGACTAGATCGAAACAGACCAAGTTGTTTTAGGCTATTAGCTTAGAGTAATGTATTTGAGTATTTGAACCCAGTTGCGTGGCTGCTTCAATTACAATAATAAAAGGGGAGCAAATAATAGAACTACAAGTTGGTTAGTCAGAATTGCTTCTAGGATCTAATCCCCTAAGCTCAAAAAGGCATGAAGTGCATTACTGTGAGATCTATCTTAGTGTGTATGTATTTATCTATCCCACTATATACTTGTGACTTCTGGGGGTAATGAATTGTAGAAATTGATTTCCTTGATGAATTGAAGCTATTACATTCGATACATTATATAGCTGTGAGTATTGACAGTTAAATGAATCAATAATATTACATTAACAACAGTATCAAAACTGATGCATAATCATAGGAAGCTGTAAACAAGCTGTGACAAACTATTCAATGGAGGAGATTCTGGGCATGATTGGAGGAGGAGATGAATGCTCTGTAACATTAATGGTAAAGTAACTCCCACTTTAACTTTGAAGTAGTAAAAAGTAGGGTTATAATCTGAAAACTAGCTGGAAAAGTGATAGAGTTAATTGTTTCATGATCAGGAATTCATGCTTTTAATCAGAGTTTCATTATTATAGGATGTGATCAAGCCCCAAATGACTAAACCAATCTCTGAACCCACCTCTAAACTCAAAATGCTTGTGACTTCTAAGGGTAATGAATGGAAAAGTAAATGCCACTTTAAGTAGTAAAAAGTAGGGTTACAATCTAAAAACTAGCTGGAAAAGTGATAGAGTTAATTGTCTCATGATCATGAATTCATGATGTTAATCATAGTTTCATTAGGATGTGATCAAGACCCAAATGACTAAACCAATCAATGAACCCACCTCTAAGCTCAAAATGCTTAACAGGAAGTTATAAAGACTAACGGAGTCATATCAGATTACAATAAATTACCAGAATCGGCATTGACAGCACTGATGAGCTGCAGAGAAACCCTTTGGCCCAACAATTCATGCACGCGATCGAGAACAGAAGCATTGAAGTCATTGAAATCCAACACATTCTTCTTCATCAGCACCACAGTCCCTGTGATCTGTTTCGTACTACCGCCATTATTATGGCCTGTAATTGCACCAACCAAGTTATGCAACATCTTGAGTAAGCTTGCTGGATTCCAAAGAAGAAAGCAATGAATATGTTTATGTATGAAAAAGTAGTTGATATGAGAACTTAGATTGAAAGTTGGTTTGGTTTGGAAAGAGTGAAAGAGGGGCTTGGGGTATTTATAGGGGGGGAGGGAATGTAAGGTGGGACAAATATTCATAATTCTGAGGAGTTTCAGGACTACTTCTGGATATTGGCCACGTTCCATTTAGCTAGATTCAATTTTCTTTTTCTTTTTCTTAGGATATAATCAAGAAGCCGAGTCATATTCTTCCATATGGTTAAAGACAAGTCTTCCTTAACTTATCGTCAATGAAAATCATTCTTGGACAGCCTTCTGGGGACGACTTTGTAATGATCACGACTCCAGACGACCCGATCCATATTCGATCACTTGTAAAGATATTTTCAAATACAAGAGCAACTCGCCAACTCTTGTGAAAGATATTGAAAATAACTCTCAAACTTCCATAAGTAAAAATGTAAAATAATTTACCCATATCCACAGTTCGTATAGCATTCCTTATCATATGCATGGAACTCTTCTTGGGACGACTTTGTAACGTTGACCGCCAGCCCATTTGAACCGATCAAGGGCTGCAAGAATACATTTCTTGACCATTTTCAAATGCAAGAGGCCCTCGCGAAACTGCATGTGGAAGTGATGTACATTGAAAAAATCAAAGACAATATATATATATACATTGAAAAAATTTTAATTGGCCAATACCCAAATAATAATTTTTTGTTTGAACGAAAAGTAAACCACCGTTACAAGAAAATAGAAGGAACCAACTTACCGAATAAAAGAAAAGGTTACTAGCAAGCAAAACGATTATTAACATAACATTTAAGGACACTTAGTTTGTGTGTCTGACCCAAACTCTGATTACTTGTCTGAGTTGTAATAGGATCAGTCTTACAGATATTCTCGAATATATCTTATTCAATATATGATTCAGTTTCCTTGTAAGACTCTTATTATTTGATTGTAATTATCTATATAAAGAGATCCTTATTATCAATGAAAGACACAGCTTATTCTCTCCCAATTCAGTTTTTACTAAAACATGTTATCAGCACGAAGCCCTAACCCTGATTCAAGAAGCCAAAACCCTAAATCTGAATACAAAACCTTGAAAAATTTTCTGCCTCAGCCACAAACCTTAAAGCCCTCAATCCCAAGAGTCCATAACCGACGGCGAAACCACCAGAACCGACCTCCAAAAGCTCCAAACCATCTGCCGCCAATCCTCTGCCGGTTCGTCGCCTTCCATACTGTCTACGGCTGCCAAATTGGCCACCAGTAGCGCCTCGACGCCAGGACTTAGAAACCGGAAGCAGATTTTCAAGAACCGGTCTAAAAGTGACTAAACAGGGCACCTAAGTTACTGAACTGCAAGTAGAAAAACCGGATATAAACTATTTAGGGCAGTTTCGGCCAGCCACAAGCCAGAAGCATCTTTTTTAGGCCAACTTATGGCCAAAAGTTCCGGCAACCCCTGTTTGTCATTTTCAAGGTGATTTTTCATTAAAGTTCCTGCTTTTGTATACTTTTCTTTAAGATTTCAATTCTTTTTCATTTTCTTAGGGATTTGCAACCTCTCTTCTTTTGCCCATCTTCTTCTTTCGTGGGGAGACCTAAACCGAACTGTGGGAGTTCGTGCTGTCTCTAAGCTTGGAGCTTGTTAAGATCTCCAAACTTAGAGTTTGTTGAGAATTTATGATCGACCACTTACATCATTGTTTCAATCTAATCTAATACCTCTTGGAATCGAATTTCTTGGGGGCGATTACGCTCGGAAATTCTTAATTTCTTGGGAGCAACTACACTCAAATTTTTTTATTGCTTTCATGGTAGCCTTTTTTCTCTGAAACTAACCGTTTTTTCTTATTCTCTTTCAGGATGAGTAAACTGAACAAACTGGACTTTGCTCCATTGGAACAATTGGCTCTGGATATCACAAGTGGGTTCGTGATGTCTGCCAGCATCTCAAGGTCCAAGGAATCCTAGATACGATTCTTGAGCCTAGCCAAGACATGTTAACTGTTGAACAAGCTTAAGCTTTGGAAGCAAATAGAGCAGCCTTAGAGGTAAATAAGGCGAAAGTCATCATCCTAATGACTCGTCATATGGATGATTAGCTCCAATACAAGTGTATGAATGAAGAAGACCCTAGAAGGTTGTGGGTCTCACTCGAAGAAAGATTTGGCAACGTCCGTGACTCCTTACTTCCTGACCTAGAAGTGAGATGGCATAGCCTCCGCTTCTGTGATTTCAAATCAGTTATTGACTACAACTCAGAAGCACTTAGCATTAAATCCTTAATGAAATTCTATGGAAAAGATATCACAAGTGCGATGTTGATTGAGAGGACTCTCTCTACCTTCCCCGTCTCTGCTTTGATGGTTGCTAAGAACTATCAAATCGATGTTACTACAGGACATGTCACAAGGTTTCATGAGCTCATTCGAGCTATGAACATCGCTGAAAAGTATCACAACATCCTTGTGAAGAACTATAATTTGAGACCTGTGGGAACAGAGCCTATTCCGGAGTCCAACTATAGTCGCGCCCCTAACGGAGGGTGCCAAGAGCAAAACCCTAAATCTAGGGACAATTCTGGACGTTCTGGTCTATATTCTCGCTCTAATGAGGAATGTAACCGGCAAAATAGGCGGACACATAACCGAAGAGGTCAATGTGGAAAGAGAGAGGGAGACAACGCCTCTGGCCATGTTGGTGGCACCACCAACACTAAGAGCCATCCTAATGACGCTTTCAAAGTGCCTTAATCAAGGGAGCATGAGCATAGAGATGTATGTTCTCGATATGGAGCATCCAGTCATTGGGCACACATTTGTAGAGCTCATAAAAATGTTGTCACTGCCTACAAAGCATATTGTGAAGCAAGAGAAGCTCCCTACATGGAATAAGAAGATCAAGAAGGTGATCTCGAACTAAGGGTTGAAGACTTTAAATCAGGCCAAGATCAAGAGACTTGCGATTCTGAATGAGTCTTTATTTTTTAAAGAAATGTAATAGGCAATTGCCATATATTTTGTACTAATTGCCATTGGTTTAGTTTTTCTTCAGCTAGGCTCATCCAAAGTGAGTATGATGTCTATGAAGGTTTTGAGATAAGTGGTACTTAAGCGAGATTTGCTCCACCGACATCTCTCTACTCATTTGGTCATATTTGTTTTGGAGTTACCGAAAGAAATCAAAAGACTACCTTTGTTTTGCATTAGCTAGTATTTGGATTACATTCTCTTAATGGTTAAGAAAAAATGATGTACTTCATTGGCTTATGAATAAATTTTTGAGTTCTTTTCATTATGACTCCAATTGAAATTCTGATCATATTACTTTGTGACTACAATGGCTAGGCCATCAGAATTAGTTCAAGGACATGGGATGGACCAAATTCCTCCTGCCAAATGGCACCCTGATTACTGTCACAAAAACTCACTACGCTCCTAGAGCGAATCGAACCCTATTGAGCTATTCGAGCCAACGGATTCCATGCAGAAAAATATGTAGAGAACGGAAAATAGTTCCTTTGCAATATCTCTAATGATTGCGAATAAAGATGCATATTAGAAAAACTTAGGTGTCTTTCTAGTGGATTTTATGTCACACTATTCGAATTAAATCCAATAGAGTTATGAGAGAATATCTCTTGGTTTTAGACATATATTGGCTTTGTCACGACATGATGGGTCATCCTAGTCATGATATGATGATCCTTCTTCTAAAAACTTCACACGGACATCCATTCTTTCGAGCAAAAAAAAGCAAGAATCGAAGGTTGATTCCTGGACTAAGGATGACTGCCACCATCCACCGCCATCCTAGGGCTGCCGCAGTTCATATCCATGACTCTAGGTGATGCAGCAATCACCAACTTTGCTTTAAATTGCGTTTCAGATGCTCAGAGTCAACCAAAATCCTCATTGGTTGTTTCTAAGGCCTCCCGCTCGTTGTACAAAGCATGTTCCTTATGAAAATTAGTACTGAGACCGTCCTATGAAAATGATACGAAAATACCCATTCTGTTCTTACATAGAATCCAAGGGGATTCTGTGGACCGATTCAACCAACTTGCGGACGTTTAAATATTTCATGATATTGGTTGACATGCAAACATGTTGGTCACATGTTGTGCCATTGTCCACTTGTAATGCTGCTTATTCTACACTCCTAGCACATATTATATGGTGACGGGCTCACTCCCCAGATAATCTCATTTAGTCAATTCGACTTGACAATGCTAGAAAGTTTACATCGAAGATTTTCAATGATTATTGTATTGGAACTAATATTGGACATCATATTTCCATTTATACACCCAAACGGTCTTCCAGAAACGACTACGATGGTAGCCCGGACATTGGTAATGCGCACCAATCTCCTTATATCTGCTCGGGGTGATGCAATATAGCATGCAGTTATGCTAATTCGTCTACGACACACAGACACTCAAAAAATCTTTGCTTTACAGCTAGTGACTAGGTACAAGTATCTCATAATTACGCATATTTGAGTGCATCATTTATGTGCCTATTGCACCGCCACAGCGCACTAAATTGGGTCCTTATAGACGAATAAGGACGAATGGGCAACTATGTTGGATTTGAGACTCCAACTATAGTCCATTGTTACTTTGATGAGACAGTTTTCCCGTTGTTAGGGGAGATAAGAACACGGATGTTTAGTAGGAACGACAGGAATTGTCGTGGCCTTGATCGTCGCTAAAGTGACGAGATCACACATAACTGCTGCAAACATGCCTATAAGGATGGACGTTCATACGAGAGGACATAGCGCCACCCTACACGAAGGTAGGCATGGCACCAACGCCATAGAGAGTGGCACTCTAGCGTCACAGGCCATGGTCCCAGCTAGGATGTGTGGAAGACCTGTGGGTTCGAATGATACTTTGGCACAACTCAATCATTTGATCATCGACACTCAAAATCTGTCTCATGGGAATGTTCTGGATTATAGTTATCATTGGGGGATGCCTCAACGTCAGAACCTATTCATGAGAATATTGAGCTCTCTAAAAATTACACTAGTGTACATGAGACTCAGGATAGAAACTCCATCATGATTGATGATGTATTCACTCATTTCATAACACATGAGTTTGTTGAATCTGATGATATCAAACCACGCTCCGTTGATGAATGAATACCAATGTAGAGAAATTTGGCCTAAATGGAAAGATACGATCCAGGTTAAGTTGGATTCTCTAATGAAGAGAAAGGTTTTTCGAGCTAGTGATACCAACACCTAACCTCGCATAAAACCTATTAACTAATGGGTCTTCTTTAGAAAGCGTGATGAGAAAAATAAATAGTAATCTCTCCTTATGGCACAAGGCTTCTCACAAAACGCCCCGGAATCTACTATGAGAAGACATATTCTCTCGTAATAGATGTCATTGCACTCCATTACCCTGTCAATTTGATAGTTTCTGAATAACTGAACATGTATCTTATGAATGCAGTCACTATGTATCTTTATGGGGATCTAGATATGGAATATACATGAAGGTTCATGGTGAACTTCATTTACCCAAGTCAAGTGCCTCTAGACTATAGAGCGCGTTTGCAATGAGATTGAAACGCTCACTAAGTGACTACTTGATTGGGAAGAGATATGTGAATGCCCTCACGTTTCTAAGACAAGTTTAAGATTCTATCGCGGTTCATGTTGGTAACATGATCTTTATTGGAAGCCTTTAAAGAGTTAAGGGAAACCGCTGAACACTTAAAATCTGATTTTGATCGAAATGAAGGATCTTGGGAAAACACGATTTTGCCTCGGTTTGAAACTTGAGCACTGTGTTGATGGATGCTTAGGCGTTTTGATAAGGTTAAGCCTTCAAGCACGTTTATGATCGTCCATAATCTTGATCCTAAAAGGATCCTCTTCGTCTAAAGGATGATGACGAAGATATGCTAGAGGCAAAAGTGTCATACTTGAGTACAATAGGCGCATTATTGTACTTGACTCAATGCACAAGACCTGACATCTCATTTGTACTTGTTTGCTAGATATAGCTATGCATCAACGCGACACCATTGGACTGGTGATATGGGCTTGTTCTATCCCTACAGAGAGATGATGGATTCAGACCCATCACACACCAGGAACGCTGCCAACATTGGCATGCGTTCTCTATCCCCATCCCAAAATGACATTAGTGTTTTGGAAGGTTTTAATGATGCTAAGTACCTCTCTGACCCATACAAAGGACGTTCCCAAACTGGTTATGTGTTCATCATGGGTAAGACCGCGATATCTTGGAGGTTCACAAAATAGACCATAGTGGCTATATCTTCGAACCATGCAGACATTATTACTTTTCATGAAGTAGTTGAATGTTTATGGATTGGATCCATAATTACCCATGTTCGAAGCAATTGTGGTTAGAAGTCTACCACAGATGAGCCTACGAGCATTTATGATGATAATGTTGCTTGCTTTGAACAAATAAAGCAAGACTATATCAAAGGTGACAACACAAAGCATCATCAGTAATAACAGACTCTCCTTAAGATCAAAGTAAACAAGGTTCGATCTGAGGACAATATAGCAGATTTGATTACAAAATCATTACCTAAATCTACTTTCGAGAAACATGTTGGTAGCATGGTTTGCGGAACTTATCTGAACTCCCATGATCGTAGTTATCAAGGGAAGATGCAGACATTAGAGGGAGATGCCTACATGTATGGTCTCGAAACGTAAATGGTGTGTTGTACTCTTTTTCTCCTCCGACCGAGGTTATTTTTGTCCCACTGGATTTTTGTTACTCGGCAAAGTTTTTGATGAGACAACGAGAGGAGCACCACATTTGGGCGACACAAGGGGAAGTGTTTAAGGACACCTAGTTTGTGTGTCTGGCCCAAACTCTGAGTACTTGTCTGAGTTGTAATAATATTAGTCTTACAGATATTCTCGAAGATATCTTATTCAATATATGATTCAATTTCCTTGTAAAACTTTTATTTTCTTGTTTTAATTCTCTATATAAAGAGGCCTCTATTATCAATGAAAAACACAGCTTATTCTCTCCTAATTCAGTTTTATTAAAACACATAATAGTTTTAAAGCAAAAAAAAAAGTTTCAAATAGCACGTCCAACCCACATATAACAGTTTTCTTCATCAAATACTCATGTTCGAAATATTCCTGTAATTATATAGTGGAATGTTCCTAATTTCATTAATTGCTTCAAATTGTAACGAGAACTATTTGGGTCTACCAAAGTTTAAATTTGGGCCCTTGACTAAAAGACCCAAAATGAGCTAAAGTTATCACACTTACCCAGCAAGAGATTTTTATTCCCACTAACCCAATTTAAAAATAAATAACTATTCTGCCCTCAATCTAATTAATGAATTACATGCCATGCCACACTCTCTCATCCCAATCTCTCTCTCTTCTCTATTCTCTCATCTCTCCTCTTTCTCTCTTTCCAGACAGGTCTCTCTCTCCATATAGGCGCCGACGGCTTGCTGCATCTCCTGCGAGCTGCTTCAGAGCTCCGACGACAGAGATGGGCTTGGATTGCAGATCATTGTCGATGCAATCTCTCTCGCAGAGCCGCCTTCTCCTCCAGCGAGGATTTCCCTATAACCGCGACTTCTTCGTCGAATTCACCCTTATTCTCTGGCCACACTATCCGATCGAGGTCTGAATTTTGCAGAAACTATTTTGTTGAAACTTTGCGAAATGGAACCGTGGAAGGGTTACTATCACTCCGACCCAGGCCCAACTCAAATCCATAGTCGCCGAGGAGAAGCTAATTGCCCCCTTCGACTTTAAACGCTTCCTGAAGCTGATGGGGATGGACATGAAGCCTAAGCCCTTCAATCGCCAGCTCTGCGATGCCTTCAAGGTCCTCGACAAGGACGCCACCGACTTCGTCTCCGTCTCGGAGCTCCGGCACATCCTCACCAGCATCGGCGAGAAATTGGAGGTCTTCCCTAATAATAACTTTGGGGCCGACGTCGTTGTTGGTGGCGCTAGAGACGAGTTTGTCGGTAGAAATGCGCCAGTGTCGTTGTTGGATGGCTTCTTGGGTGCCTAAATATATATATATTTTTTTAAGTAATGGGGTTGAAGGAAAGGGAGAAAAAAAAATTGAATGTCTATTGGGGGGCAATAGACGTCTATTGAGGGCGTTTTGAATTGATACAATCTTTTTTTTTTCTTTAATCAAAGTTTTGTCTAATTTTAGGAAGATTAGTTCTCATTTCGGTAATTGAAAAGTCTATTGGGGGGTAATAGACGTTTATTGGGGGCAATAGAAGTTTTCGGAAAAATCCGGTGGGTGGCAGCGGGTGACCGGATTCCTGCGAATGAGTGAGGGGCTCCGACGAAGTGTCCTACGGTTTCTCTCTCTTCCATTCTCTCTCTCTCTCTCTCTCTCTCTAAATAGCAAATGAGTGAGGGGTAAAATTGTATTAAAAAAAATTTAATCTGGTATTAGGGAAAACTTCCTTAGAGTGTTTTGTGTAAGAAGGAATTAAAAAAACTTAACGGGGTTAGTGGGAAAAAAAATCTTAGCAATTAGGTAAATGGACAAAAATTCTTTAAATTTCGTTAATTAGTTTTTTTGTTTTTTGTTTTTGTTATTATGGAGGTTTTGACTTTTTTTCCCTACATTGTAATATTCTCTAATAAATTTTTGAGGTGTCAGGGGTCCTTCCCTCGGGAGAGGATCCTCTCCTGAGCTAGTTTCCTAGCTGAGCTTGCTGACCTTTTCACCATAAACTGGCACGTGTCCAAATATACATCCAACGGCTCCTATGTTATATTGTACTTATTTGACCTTTTGCATCTTAATCCAACAGTTGTAACATGACCAAAACATTCTCACTCTCACTACTGCTCTCTTTTCTTCTTCGTCTTAATCAACTTCAGTCTTCCACCTGCATTCCACTGAATCGATCTCTTTCTTCATGATCATTCTGATATTTTTTTCCTTGCTCTCTTCCATTTCATACAGACCCAAAAAATAAAAACAATCCTTGAGTTCTCAAGAACTCGGGTAACTGAGATTGAACCTCAGTAATCCAAATCTCATTCTGATTTGATTTGTTTCTGTTTATGAGAAAATAAACCAATTTCTGGGTAAAATCTGAGATTGAACCTCAAGTCATCATCAACATAAAATCAAACCTTTGGTAAAACTATAATCCTTCAGTTCAATCCATTGAACCTCAGCAAAATCAATTCTAAATGAAAATTGAATCTCAGATTTCACCCTTGGCATTCACTCTTTTCTCTTCTTACCCAAGTACCCAGACCAAATTAATGTTGTATTTTCAATTAAATATCAACCGGAATCTCTAAGAAATAGAAGATGAAAATTGAATCTTTTGAGGTTGTTCTTTCGAGACCTGGGTTATCTACTTTGTTTTCTATTTGATTTCTCCAAGGGGTTGTGAATGGGAATTCGAAGCCGGAGCAGGTGCAACAACATGGCGGTTATGGGTGCTCTGAGTCTCTGACCACATATACAAGTGAAAGAGCGAGAGAGAGAGACACAGAGAGAGCATGTGCCTCAACTTGTATTCTGGGAAGATAAGAAGATCGAGATGGAAGAGAAAAAGAGAGAGGAGATGAAGGTATGCTCCTCATAAATAAATAGGAGCCGTTAGATGTGTTTTTAAGCGCGTAGCGAAATAAGATGAAAATGTCATGAAGCTCAGCTAGAAAACTAGCTCAGGAGAGGATCCCCTCCCCCTTCCCTAACCCTACTTCTGTGCTTCAGCCGAAAAAAAAAATGGAATGTCATAAATACCACGTCACGTTCCAGGTTCGCTTCGATCACTAAATACATTCTCGTGAGTCGTGACGCCAAAACCGCCATTAATCGACATCACTGACACAAATGACCCATACCCGCACATAGTATTATTGAAAATGAATTGCCCAATAATGGAAAGTTGCAAGTTGGGCAATCGTTAGGCTAAATTTGGTTTGCATAATTGACCATATAGGGATGAAAAATTACTAAAATTGCATAGGGAAAAATTCACCAACGGTGTCTGGACACTTAGGGGACTTTCAGAATGATACCTGAACTTTCAAAGTTATCAATGTGATACCTGGACTCATTTTTTTGTATCAACGTAGTACCTACCGTCAATTTCCGTCACGGAACAGTTAACCAGAGGCACGTGAGGCGCACGTGATCAAAAAATTGAGGGCAAAACAGACTTTTTCTCCCAATTTCCCCTAAAATCGATCAAAAATTCAATTCCTTCCAAAATTTGGAGGATATGAGGTTCGAAACCCCAACCTCTCTCACAACAACTCAACTCTCCACCACTGGAGCACGAACTGACCTCAACATAATAGATCCAAACTTTACATTTATACTCTTTTTAGGCGATACCGAATAATTATAAAAAACATATAAACCTTGGAAGACTTGAGATTCGAACCCCCAACCTCTCTCACAACAACTTAACTACCCACCACTGGAGCACAAACTGTCATCGATGTAATAACTCCAAACTTTATATTTATACACGTTTTAAGAGATACCGAATAATATACAAAATTTACAAACAGTGGAGGAAATGAGGTTCGAACCCCCAACCTCTCTCACAACAAAACAACTCCCCACCACTGGAGCACGAATTGCTGCATGCATTTGCACTCCAAACTTCATATTTATACTCTTTTTAGGCGATACCAAATAATTAAACAAAATAAATAAACCTTGGAACACTTGAGAATCGAACCGCCAACCTCTTGCGCAACAGCTCTACTCCCTACCACTTGGGCACGAGCTGCTGATGTTATAACCTCTACGATCTTTATATTTATGTTGTTCTTAGGTGATGGATTAAACACCAAAAAGAATCTTCTTTCTCTCTCGCCTGGTCTTCGACCTTTCTTCTTCTTTCTGCAGTTTCTGCAACTCTTAACATTTAAAGTGCTTTTTTCTTCCTCCCCATCAACGTCGTCCTCACGGCCGCAGAGGGGCGAACCGAGTTGGACCGGAGCGGGCGGCCGGGGGAGAAAGCGAACTCGACGTCGAAGGAGTGAGGTGGTGGGATGATCATGACGGAAGAGAGAGAGTTGCTGGAGGGGGAAATGTCAGAGACAGGAGGGGAGGAGGCGATGGGCTCCGGGGCGGCGAAGAACCCAACTTGGCGGACCTTCGGATTGCTGACGAAGAAGCTGAAAGAAAGCAGAGGGAAGAAGAAGCTGAAAAAGAAAAAAAGAAGGGAAGAAAGCAAAAAAATAAAGAATAAAAAAATAATAATAAAAATACTTTTGAGGGTAAATTAGTCTTTTATCCTTATTTTGTGCCTCACGTGCCGGACACGTGCCTCTGGTTAACTGTTCCGTGACGGAAATTGACGGTAGGTACTACGTTGATACGAAAAAATGAGTCCAGGTATCACATTGATAACTTTGAAAGTTCAGGTATCATTCTGAAAGTCCCCTAAGTGTCCAGACACCGTTGGTGAATTTTTCTCAAATTGCATATTCAATCTGCCATATAACATAGTCAGTGGAATAAAAACTATACATATCATATGCAGAGATTGGGACGCAAACGATTATACTAATTTAGAAGATAGATCATTTACTTTTCAAAAAAAAAAAAAAAAAAGATAGATCATTTTTCTTCTACCTCAAGAAAAGTCACCGTGGCCAAATTGGAACCGCAGCTGCCAGCTTTGGGCGTTTGGCTTTATATCAGAAGCTAAAAAACCAAAAGGGTTAGCTTCAGCTAGCAGACTGCGGGGAAAGCTTAGCATAGTGAAGAAGCAGCAGCCTCATTGGACCGATTCATCTACTTAATCTTTCTAATAATATTGACCCAGAAAAGATAAGTTTTCTGTAATAATATTCTTCTTCCAACTATGCTATTGCTCTAATATATATATCTATATTATATTACCTTGTGTTTCCTCACTTTTCACATGTGGGAATCCTTTATTGTGTTCTTTCTTTAACATCACATTCACAAGATTTTGTTATAGGGCGAGTATGGGATTAGTGTTGATTAGTTTAATCGCCAGAGAAACAGACACTGATTATCTGTAGACTAAAACAACAAATCTAGCACTTCAAGATCATGTTTATAAGCAAATTAAACACAAGCACAATATAACTAATTAGGGTTCCAATTTCCAAAGGACTTGAATCAGAATTTTAAACCAACAACTGTTTAATCAAAATTGGAAAGGATTAAATAATATTAAATTTCCTTCATATTTTCGGAGAGTCAATAATACTATGAACAAAAATCTGAGTTTATCACACTTAACGTTTCAATTTCACACGCTTTTGAGCATGTCAAGAGACTATGGTTACAGTTCTTCTATTTATGTTAATAATCCACTGAATCTGTGAAGATCTGCTTTCATAAAAGTAGATTATTTCAATTTCAAGTGATCGAGGTTTGCAAAAATGCCCTAAACTACAGCTAAACGCAAGGAAAGTCGGCAACCAAAGTTCTAAATAAGCTAGGAAGTACATTTCATCCACACAAGAAAAAAGAAACAACATACTAACACAAGGAATTAAGAAGAGGTAAGTTTTTCATAATGATAAGACGTGAAGTACTTTTCAGTAGTATGTACTCAATTAATTAATTATGCTTGTGGCATTGGGATTTTGCTTAGATGAGTTCAAAACTAGTACGTTTTTTATGGTTTAGGTATATATGACCGTATGAAACTGTGAAGATTAGTGTGGTTTTTTCAATTCAAAGTGCACCAGAAAACAAAAGCAAGCAAGGACAACAAAAATGAAGATAGGGATAAACTTCTTAGCCGCCCTACTAGGGTTTAGAAATGTATTAATAGGCATGAGGTAGCTAGGGTTTATAAACCTAATCAACTACAGGTCAACCATGCATTTATATAATAGTTCTTGACTTCTTGTTCTTGATTTCTTCACGAAATAAACTTACTCAAGAACAGGTGTGAGGTCACGCCTATTTTCAAAAGACAGGATCATAATAGTTAGAATTAAGAAGCTATCATCAATGAAGCGTGTTGTAGAACCAAAGATTGAATAAACCTGAGATAATAGTGAAGATCGGATTAACCACTAAGCAAACCACGTCAATAAATGAATAGCAAATAAATGACTAAAGCTAAATGATTAGCAAACAAACTTCTAATGTACGTCTATATCTGTGATCAAATTTTTTCCCTTAACTATTATCCTGGTGTGATTAGGCAAAAAACCTAATGGGTCTCCCAATTTCCGTTTATGTTGATGTTGTCGAGAGGTTTGGTGTAATTCCCCCTCTTTGTATTTATTTTTTATTCAATAAATTATCCTCGTTTCGTCGAGATTCACCAAAAAAAAAAAACAAAGGTTTTCTAAAGATAATGTGAAAGACGTATGAGCATGAATAATTTATTTCAAAGAAGCGGCATTGAATATCAACGAATATGGCAAGCAAGAAATGAAGAATTATTTCAACACAAGTACGTGAGTGCTCCGGCCCTGCTATCCCAGGTTCTTACTTGCCATTCAGATTTTCTTTCTGCTAATTATGTTTCTACTCGAAGTCTGAATGTCCGAGCTCTTAGCTGTTGTTGGGTCAAACCACAGTTTCCTTTCTTAAAGTTAAATGTGGATGGTGCCTTATCTGATGCTACAAGCTTGAGGGGTTTGGGTGCAATTTTAAGGGATGAAAACGGAGATTTACTGCTAGCTGTATCTAAAGGATTGGTCGGACATTTCAGTGTAAAGGCTGCTGAATTGTATGCAGCAACTGTGGGCCTCCAAATTCTTTCTCAAGCTGGGTTCGGTCCTTCAATATTATACTAGAATTAGATGCTTTATCTGTGGTCATTGATATCAACAAAGAGGAATTTGATCTTTATGTTGAAGGTGTTTTAATTGAGGAGGTGAAGACAATGTTTCATCTTTTCTCTTCAGTTATTTGTACATATGGCACTAGGAAATGTAATCAGGCAGCGCACATGTTAGCTAGGAACACGCATTTGTTTCCTACATTTCAAGTTTGGATAGAGAAAGAACCGCAATGGCTTTCCAATGTACTTGCTACTGATGTACGTATCTAATTGGTGCAATATTTACTCTCTTTTCTCAAAAAAGAATACCAAACGTCTCAAAAAAATACTGGAATGTCAGGGGTATTGCTAATGCCCCTACGCAGAATGCCTTAAAAGATTTTATTCGGGTTCACAAGCCGGAAATACTGTGTATAGCTGAGCCTTTTGTTGCTTTGAACTCTATCCCATCATCATTTTGGCGTGGCTTTGGTTTGGCAGCAATTGGTACTAACGATCGCGGAGGTTCTAGGCCTAATTTATGGTTGTTTGGTAAGATTTCTCTTGTTCCAATGGTGCGTGTTCTCCTTGTGACAGATCAGCAAGTCACTCTACAGGTCATGCATGATTCAGTTAATTGTATTATAACGGCAGTCTATGCTCGCACTACTATGGCTGAGCGTCGAAGACTATGGACTGATCTCGCTGAAGTTAAGGGCAGATTTGTTTCAGGGCCATGGTTAGTGTTTGGTGATTTTAATGCGGTGTTAGGAGCTCATGAGAAAAAAGGTGGTGCTCCTGTTTGTCGTCGCTCCTGCGAGGAATTTCAAGCTATGTCTGATATTTGCGAACTAATTCATGTTGATACTAAAGGTGCTGAGTTTACGTGGGCTCGGCGTCGTGGTCTACGGGGTAATGTTGAACTTCGGTTGGATCGATGTCTTGCAAACTTAGAATGGTTTGATGTCTGGAACTCTTTTGATTGTTGTACTTTAGCGCGGATTTGCTCTGATCATAATCCTTTGTTAATGTCTTTTTCAAAAGCTTCTGGGACTTGCCAAAGTATTTTTCGATTTCGTAAGATGTGGCTGCAGCACAGTGATTTTAAAGATTTTGTTAAGCAATGTTGGTCCTCTGTTTCCACTCATGGTTGTCCTCCTTCGGTTCTGCAACATAAGCTGCGTGTTCTACGTAAAGCACTCAAAGCATGGAATTGGGAGGTCTTTGGGGACATTCACCGGCGTGTGGACGCTGACCTATCTGCTTTAACTATCCTGCAAGAGCACATTGCTCATTCTGGTGGGTCAGATGAGGAATTTTCTAAAGAGAATGAACTTCAAGCAAACTTAATTGAGTCTCTTCGGTTGCAAGAGTTATTTTGGAGCGAGAAGTCTCGGTTACGTTGGTTATCTGATGGTGATCGTAATACTACCTACTTTCATGCTATGTGTCGAGCACGCCGATTGAGATCTTCTATTACTCTTCTTCGTGAGGGTGACCAGGTTTTTGAAGATGCATCTTCCATTCATAATCATGTACTTGACTACTACTCAAATCTTTTTGCTAACCACGCAGAGTATCATGATAATGGTTTAGTTGATCGGGTCATTCCCTTTACGGTTACTGCTGAAGAAAATGATGCCCTCACTCTTATTCCAATGGCGGATGAAATTTTGGCTGCCGTGAAATCTATGGATGCAGATAGTGCTCCGGGTCCTGATGGTTTCACTGGTCATTTTTTTATCTCTTGTTGGGAAATTGTTGGTGATGATGTTGTCAATGCTGTGCGATATTTTTTTACCCATGAAATTATGCCATCTACTTTCAATTCTGGGTTGATTGTTTTGATTCCTAAAGTTGATCATGCAGATTCCATCACACAGTTCCGTCCTATTGCTCTGACCAACTTTGTTTTCAAGATCATTCCAAAGATTATGGCGCTTAGGCTTGCTTCCATTGCGGCTCGAATTATTTCCCCACAACAACATGCTTTTGTTCCTGGCCGTCATATTTCAGACTGTATTTTGCTGACTTCTGAGTGCTTTAATCTATTGGATTCTAAGTGTCATGGAGGTAATGTAGCAATCAAGGTGGACATCACAAAGGCTTTTGATACGCTCTCTTGGGGGTTTCTTATTCATGTGCTTCGAGCCTTTGGTTTTCATCAAAAGTTTTTGAATTGGGTGCATGCTCTCCTTCGGTCAGCTAAGCTTTCTCTTTCAATCAATGGGAGCTCAGTGGGCTACTTTTCTTGTGGTCGAGGGGTGCGGCAAGGCGACCCGCTATCTCCTTTACTTTTTTGTTTGGCTGAAGAGGTTCTTAGCAGAGGTATCTCAGACCTTGTCAGTTCGGGACGGTTACATCTAATTTCTTCTCCTAGAGGCACTCTAGCTCCTTCCCATGTTTTGTTTGCTGATGATGTCATAATTTTTTGCCGAGGTGACAGACGCAATCTTGCAAGGATTATGCATTTCTTTGATGATTATGGTGTTGCATCAGGACAGATTATTAATCGGGCAAAATCACAAGTATTTATCAGTAAGCACCTTCATTATCGACGACACTCTATTGCCACTAACTTGGGCATTTCTCTTGGATCAGCCCCGTTTACCTACTTGGGAGTCCCTATTTTTCATGGCAAGCCAAGGGTGTCTTATTTTCAATCAATCGTGGATAAAGTGCGGTTGAGGTTTTCAAGTTGGATGGGCTCTTTTTTATCTATGGCTGGTCGGGTTCAGTTGATTAAATCTGTGGTTTACAGTATGTTTATATATAGTTTTCAGGTGTATGAATGGCCAGTTTCTTTACTTCAACGAGTGGAAGTTTGGTGTCGCAACTTTCTTTGGTCGGGTTCAATTGATAAACGTGGAGCCCCCCTGGTAGCTTGGAAATCTTGTTGCACTCCAGTTGAGGAAGGAGGATTGGGCCTAAAGCAACTTACAGTTCTGAATCGTTCTCTTCTTCTAAAACGTGGTTGGGAAATATTTTCATCTAGCTCTACAGGTTGCTCTTTCATTCGTGCTAGATTTTGGAGGAATGGTGCTCTTCGTACTTCATATTCGCCCTCCTCAATTTGGCCTGGGGTACGTAAGCATTGGCCTGTAATTATTGATAAGGCACGGTGGCTTATTGGATCAGGTTTAAAGGTGTCATTTTGGAAGGATAATTTCATGGGAAAGCCTTTGATTGACTTCTTTGGGGCTATTGATATGGTGGATGGCCTTAATCAGTCTGTGGCTACTTTCATTAATCATGGTTCCTGGGAGCTACCACACCTACTTCAATTACACTATCCTGCTTTGTGTGAGTTGATTAGTAAGGTGCCCATTGCTACTGATCCTACACTTGATGATACACTGATATGGTCACCATCTTCTTCGGGTGAGCTTACTGCTAAATTAGCTTTTCATTTTTTACGCTCCCCATTTCCTTCAATAGACTGGGGTAAATGCATTTGGTCTAAGTACATTACGCCTCGTATCTCATTGTTGACATGGAAGGTGTTAAGGGGCAGGGTGCTTACTGATGAGTTTTTGCAGAAAAGGGGAGTCTCTTTGGCTTCTCGTTGTGGTCTTTGCTCTCTTAATTTGGATTCTGTAGACCACATTTTTCTTCATTGCCCATTTGCTCAGGGAATCTGGAATCACATGATTAACCAGTTTGAATTGGGTGTTTTGCCTGGCTCAATATTAGGCGTGTTTCATTTGGGCAACTCTGCTGGCTTTAATCCACATTTAAAAGAGCTATGGTTGGCTTGCTTTACAACAGTTTTATGGTTCATTTGGAATGCTAGAAACAAAGCAAAATATGATGGCCAGGTGTTTCATGTGGGTGTGATTTGTCGAATGATATCAGGGCACATTCAGTATGCTAGTCGACTTGCTCACGGCAACATGCATAACACCATACGTGATCTCCGGATATTGAAGAGGTTTGGTGTCCAATGCAAGCCTCGCAATGCTCCTAGGATAATTGAAGTCAATTGGCATCCTCCACCTTCTGGGTGGATTAAAATTAACTCTGATGGTGCTTGGAAGCATGGTTCTAATGTGGGGGGTTATGGTGCAGTTTTTCGAGATTACAGGGGTCATGTTCTAGGTGCTTTCTCTGCTAATCTTGAAATTCCTAGCTCAGTTGCTGCGGAAGTGATGGCGGTCATCAAGGCCATTGAACTTGCTTGGGTTAGAGACTGGAAACATATTTGGTTGGAAGTGGATTCCTCTCTTATCCTTGATTTTCTTCGCAGTCCTCATTTAGTTCCTTGGATGCTTCGCATCGAATGGCACAATTTCTTGTATCGTATTTCTCAAATGAACTTCCGCTCATCACACATATTTCGAGAAGGTAATCAAGTTGCTGATGCATTAGCGAATTTTGGTACAGCTTCTACAAGCTTGTTTTGGTGGGACTCTGCTCCACCCTTTATACTTGCACTTTGTAACAGAGACCTGTTAGGTCTTCCGAACTATCGTTTTCGTTAGTATCTTGTCTGTTTTCCTTTTATCTGGGAGGTTTTGGTTTTGGTCCCCCTCCTTTGTACTTTGGTTTTCCTTTTCTTAATTTAAGTGGATAGGTAGGATTTTCCTCACCTATCCAAGCCTTTAAAAAAAAAAAAAAAAAAAAAAAAAAATACCAAACGTCTAATGTAGGGTTAGATACGCACTCTTAAGCATGAGAGTTACAAATATTTGTTGTTAATTTCTTGCCGAAAGAGAATAGAGAATGTTGAAGTTATATAAGATTTCTCATGCTTTGTAGTGGTCTTTTGCCTTTGCATTTAACTATGAGATAAGACTCTAGTCAGGTGATTGATGCACACAAAAAAGTAATAACGTGGAAGACCAAATCCTTCTTTGAAATTCATTTGATTGATTATGTGATTCCTTTTCAATAAACTAAACATGTCTGCTTCAAGAGGATCATAACTTTGGAGTCATCGAAAGTGACATCCAAACAAATACAATGATAGGAACGGAACTTATGGGTCGAAATGAGAAAGGTAGGTATTGAAATGTTGCTAGAACGTGCAATGATATATCATGTGAGTGTGTGACCCATATTGTCTACTTGTCTAGTACTTTACATGCAGAATCAATTTCGGTTGGCAATTACATTAACAGCAGTAGAAATTCGATCGAATTGGCTTCCACAATTATGAATTCATGCAGGACAAAAAATATTGGTGCACTATGCAAAGTACCAATAAGATTGTTAATCACCAAACTTTGGAATTTTGAAGTTTGAACTAGTCCTGGGCACAGCCGCATGTCAATTTGCTAGGCCCGATGCCAAGTTCTTTTTTTTTCGGGTCCGGCTCAAATAATGTTTTTCAATTATAGAGACCATGAAGGACCAGACTATACGGGTCTGGACCGGTCCTGTCGGGTTTTTGGGCCCAAAAGTACTATTTTTCTTGCCTTCATTTTCTCCACAGTTTCATGACTTTCATCATGTTTCTGATTTTCTGGTTTGGAAGAACAATATAAAATCATACAAATCAGAAACAAAGCTACAAATCATACAGAATAACATCAAAACTTCATAACTTCTTCAAAGTTACAAAGTACAAACAAATAAAGTTTCACAGTTTAAAATTTTAAATATAAGTTATATAACCAACTGAAGAATTGAAATTTCAGACAGATCAAAGTTCCAGACCAAATAAAATTCCAAACCAAATAGGCAGATAATGTTCCAAACAAGTAAACTAACAATTGGAATTAGATAACCCCATGACTGAAAAAAATTACTATGTGACAAGTAACTACGTTCAACCAAAAAATAAATAAACTAGTCATGGAATTTTGAGATAGTGAACCATGCATTTACTGGTTCCAAACCATGACTGAAAACTCAATAACCATTTATTGGTTCTACTGCACCTGCAACTGGTTCCAAGCCAACTCGTTCCAAACCATTTACTGCTTCATATCAATGAGCACACGGAAACCATGACAACTCTATTTAAAATTTGCAAAATACAATTACCATTTATAGAATGACAAAACCAATATTTGCCAACTCAAATTTTCCATGTAGCAGAATACAAAGAAATTAACTATAAGAAAACTTCAATAACTGAATGGATACCTTGCTCAACGAGTTATGACCTCCACCCTAATCTCAGGGCTACGGAATCGAGTTAGTAATCCAAGAAGGCCAGGAATTGAAGAACTCGAAGGCTGTAGATGCTATGGGTTTCTGGGTTTCGATTGCTGGGTTCGAAATCGGGAATGCTGGGTTCAAATTGATTGCTGGGTTCTAGCTGCTACGATTGCTGGGTTCGAGCTGATCGAAGAAGGGCAGAAGGGATTGAGGGCTAGGGAATTTCTGGAAATTTCGAATTCGAAATCGGGAAAGCTCCTGGGTTGGCTTCGAGGCTTCGAGCTGCTAAGGGAAACTAGATAAGTGAAGACGTAAAAGGTTGTTGTTGCCAAGGGAATCGAAGAAGTGAAGAACTGATTCAACTGAAGAAGGCTGTCATTGCGTTTGGCGATTTGGGAAAGGCTCGGGTCAATTTTCAGAAGGAGGCTATGAGCCTATGAGTTTCAAGTCTCTTAGTCAAGGCAGTATACCTACATATGTAACCCTACATGACTTCGGGCTTTCAGCCATATGAATAACAAGGCCTGGGACCGGCCCGTTTAAACACAAACGGTCCGGGCTTTATTTTTTTTGAGTTTTTTTTTCTTCAAAGCCCGGCCCGGACCTGACTGTCCGGATCGATTCGATCCGGGTTTTCGGGCTTTCGGGCTAATTAAAATGCCCACCCCTAGTTTGAACCCTAATGTTTGTGTTTATGTTTGTGTTTGCCGTACTTTATTCGATCATAGAGAACTATCTTATTTTTATATATCAAAAATCTTAATGAGACGTCAAAATAATTCTTCTTCAAATTTAATGATTTATAAATATTTGTACAACGATTAATACACACCTACATATTTTGTACAGTATACAATGCGGTATATTGTTATTATTTTGTGTTACTGTCAACATAGGATCAGGGAATTGTCACTTTACAATCATTTTCTGGGATAGCATGGGGTACCCAATGGATTGATGGAATATTTCTTCTACTATATTTTAATAAAATATCCATGTAAATTTGTATTTTGTACAATACAAATTGTTAGTCGGAAACGAGGTTGAAGGAGGTTGAAAGTGGCCAAGCACTTGCAACCTTGATAACTTGTTTGACGTGTTACAAGATCTCCAAGCATGGCTGATCCATCGGTTTTCGTTTTTTTTTTTTTGGGGTAAAAATTGATTTCATAGGTTATGAAACTCTACAGTCAAAGTTTAACGCCTCCTCCATAAACGAAGGGGGTTCCAACAAGTGAATAAAATCAACACTACATAATAAAGCTTCTTGAGCTAACAAGTGAGCAACTTGGTGGGTAGATCTCCATGTAGGAGGCGTTTCGTTCTTTGATTCTATGACTTGCAGTTATTTTAAATTAGTTATATAGTTTTTGCACCATTATTTTCTTTTGGTTCCTGTATATATATTTGAATGAATCATACAAAGTACTTTTTGTTTGTAGAAAGAATTGGAGTATTGGCCGATGATGGCGACCTGTGGTGGCGTTTGGTGATTGCTGTGGATTGCGTGTGCGTTCTAGCTCCATTATATAATATCTTGAAAGTTGATTGAGAATTGTTTGATCTTTTTTTTTTTGGAAAGAATCAATGTTGCTTGATTATATTTCTCCTAGAAAAAAGAGATACAAATTGATTCCGAGAAACTAGATCATATTTTGTAGCTTTTTAATTGCTAATGCAGTAAGTGGACTAGAATGCTTTATTGAGTATGATTTTGAGAGAACTGGGACTGTGTTGCATTGTATGAAGTTACAAACTACAGAGTCTATGATAAAGACAATGGAGAAATTGGGCTGATGCAGTTGGACTTGAAAGAAATTCTAGCAAACAGATTCACAACATTTAATACGGTTCAAAACGTAGTCTAGCAAACAGATGATTACAACATTTCAAAACAAAGAAAAAAAAAACATGATTATAATCTATTTATAGCGAACACATTTTAACATTTGGGGTTTTTTTATTTATAGACCTCCCAAACACACTAGGAAAACCAAGCGTAGCAAACAACACATGCAGTTGAAGAAGCTTCAGATCGAGATACTGTTTGGAATTCCCTTGCCAGTAAGTCCTTCTTCACTAGTAGGGTAGAGCAAAGTGTAGGGCATCTTCACCGGTCCAACTCGGTTCTTCAGATTGTTATTCTGGTTCCTAATTTCAATTCCATTCTCTATTTCAGCCAGTTTCTTCCCAAATCTCCCAAATGCTTCTAACACCTCCTTGTCAGTTGTCCACTCGAGACTGTCCCTCTGCCCCAGATACACCTCATCACTAGCATGCCTGGACAGAATTTCGATGAGGGAAACGCCGAGCAGGGTCTGAAGCTGAGCAGTAATTGTTTTCAAGAAAGCCTTATCAGGGTTCTGCTTGAGCTCCTCATATTCAGGAGTTCCTTCTTCGGGCATGAATCTTCGGCTAACAGTGGGGCGGTTTGGAAGGTACCCTGCGAAAGGGTACTGTCCAAAGTTGACAGCTGCATGGAGAGCTGAAGCAATCCATATGATGATAGTGCATGTTTCGACTAGGTCTTTGCGAGTCTGCATTTTAGGCCACCACAGCTTGTCTTTTAAGTCACCGTGACCCTTCTCTACAAGTTCCTTCCACCAGAACTGGAGTTCAGGGTCTTTTTGGACCATGTCATCACTCTTGCAGTAGAAATTGCAATACTCTTCCACCCAAGTTTTTATTGCGGACCAAATCTGAAGCCCATCAACAGCAAATGGGTAGTCCTCTATCAGTAAGCGAAGACCGTGTGGACAACTTTCATCCTTGACCGCCACTCCTCTGTATATAATCAATAGATATAATGTCATTGAAATGCAAAAGATCGGCTTAATGTGTCTGTAGCAGTTTTGCAGCATTTTGTTACCTCTTGAGGAGATCTGCAGGGAGAGCTTGCTCAGGGAAAACCCAATCCTTGTAAACCGCCGATGACATCTCCAATGCATACTGGGATGGAAAACATGTCATCTCCAAAATCCCACCAGCATTGATGAGGAGTTGCCTGGCTTGTGCATTAATATTCATGGTGTCACGGAAATGAGGATGTAAAAGTTTGTAAATTGGGTGAAGCACACTCAGCTGCCTGTTGGTAGCAATTATAAATGGCTCGATCACTGCGTGAGTTTTCAACCTGCAACCAAAAGATGAGGGATACGATGAATGTGAACTTTGTTTAATTTAGAAGTTTAAATTATTGGACAGAGAGAAATGATACCAGTGACTAATAAGTTGATGATATCCGGAGTCATTTACAGCCACATAAGCTTTAGCTAGTTGCCATATGAAGCTTTCTACACCTTGTTCAGCTGGTGTGTATACTTTGCTAGTGCAGCCCAGTTCATCTTTATCAGGATGAGGCAAGCTCAACTCAATCGCCAGTGGCTTCAACGTTCCATCACTTCTCAAGAGAAGGAGAGTCCTGCTAGCATAGATCTTGTGCTTAGTATCCTTGTTTATCAGCCTCACATATGGCATCAATGAATCATGATGGTCGAGTATGAATAACTTGTTGTTCTTGATTGCCTATCAATCAGATTCATTGTCTCTATTGTCAATTTGTATAACATCCACATCAATCAACTAAGTGGAAAGAGAAATGACTTTCAGATGTGTTACCTCCTCCACACTTGGTCCATCTAGGTTGCTCTTTATGTGTTCTTCTGTTAATCTACTGGTTTGATCACCATAAACTTTTGGATCTAGCTTGCTCTTTGGAGGAAATTCCTGCAGTTAAATTAAACACTCAATGGTCCTTCCTCTCTGTCCAGGAATTAGAGCTTCAAAATTAAACGAACTAGTGATGCGACAATTATTTACTTCGAGACGACGAATGATTAGAGGGTTCACTCCGGCCACCATTTCTCTGCCAAATTCTGCATCCGTCCTCCAAGCAGACCTATCCTCTACAAATATATGAGAGTAATATTTAAGCCCTTAAGTTCACATAGTGTCTAGCTGTACCTAATTAGAGGTACGTTACCACTACCATATTATATACCGGCAGGTACCTTTTATCACTCGAGGTATTGGGAACCTGAGGAATTGTTCACCATCAGTTCGGAACATTTCCTTGAGCATTGGCAAAGGGACAGCCTCCCTCATGTTCTTTAATAAGGCTGTAGGCATTGGAAATCCACCTTCATAAAGATTGAGTACATCATCAAAGCTGTCAAACTCATTGGGCGTTGCATCAAAGAAAGCTTCTAGCTGGGGTCTAATGACTTGAGCTAGGGATTTGAGTGCATAAGCCAAGAAGTCGGACATCTTTAAGTGTCCAAACTTTTCATCTCTTGGAGCGTACATGTCTAAGGTCATAATCATCATCAGCCTACTCTCGGTGTTGGGATCTGTACATGGAATATACATGTCACAAAATCAAATTTTCTCATGCATAAAATTTGCACAATTCAAATAGCCAACCTGTCCTTGTTGGTGGTCGCCCAGTTCTTCCTCTGCGAGGGTAAGGGTACTTGCTAGACCCTCCAAGAACTGGCCGGACATAATCTTTGCCGCTATCTGGATCCCCGAGATCATTGTAGTAAGCATAGTCATAAACCCTGTCCCATTCCTTGAGCTCTCCTGTTCCATCTCCTCTTAAGTCTACCAGTTCCTCTTCTCTATACTTTTGTAGTGGCACTGGTGTGTCACTTGGGAGATATGACTGCACACGTTAAAATGTAGCTTAGGAATCCCAAAATAGAAACTACTCAATACTGTGAATCGACCATTCAATACCTTGTTGAGGAAGAAAACGCGGTCTTTCTTGTAATTTTTTGCAGGGTAGACCCATGAGTTGCAAACAAAGTTCATCCGACCCACACCCGGAACATCTTCGAGTACGATGCTCTTGAGGAAGAACTGACTTGTGTGATTGTTTTTGATTACTACAGCTCCAGGAACTCCAATTTGGTCATCCCAATCGAAGCTAACCCCGAATGCAGAGTCTCCTGCTGCTAGGGGAATGAGTGAAAACATCCAGTTCTCCAAATATGCAGGCTTTCCAATTTTCCCTTTCAAGCCATTTGCTACAAAAGACCCCCATAGACCCAAAGTAAAATTTAACTTCACTCACATTATATATAATTCATAAACCAACATTTAGAAAAAAATTCCCAATAAGATGATTTTTTTGAAAGGAAAACAAATTCCATGTAGACCAAGTCACAAGCTCACTTCACTATATAGATTATTGCAGTATTACTACAACAATATAACACAATACTTTGGTTTTACGCACCAACTATTGATCGGTGAGTCAAATTTAAGAATAGCCAACTCATACTACATACTAGACGAAATGACAATGATAAAACGACTTTTCAGTATTATTTTTTTTCTTTTCATTTTGACATTAAAGCATACGAATGTAGCGAATACGTCTTTAAAATTGCTTTTATTCAAAATTTTAGAGAGATGAGAAAACTCACCAGACTGATAAGTTTTAGTAGCACTAACTAGCTGCACGGAAATGCCTTGACTCAACAACTCATTCACAGTATCGAAAGCCGAAGCCGATAAGTCATTGAAGTCGAGAACATTTTTTCTCATCAACACCACACTCCCCTTGATCTTCTTCTTCTTCTCTCCGGCTGTGATATTCAAATCACTGAACTTGGGGATGGAGGGAATGTTTGCGAAATTGTTAAACATCTTGTACAACTCCAACAATTAACCAAGCAAGCAAAGAATCATATGAATGAGTTGTAGCTAGGTTAAGTTTGAAGTTGAAGAAGCATATATAGTCGTATTTATAGGGTTAGGGAAAGAGTGAACACGTATGCATTATGAGAATCTTGATCGAGTACTTGCAAACCCTAAAACTTGACACGTTCAGGCTCTGTATTCCATTAAAATGTCTCACATGCAGCTACTCGATCGACACCTATGCTAGTAACCGAATGAAATAAAGGATAAATTTGAATAAATAGAGGCAGTAGAGCTTTCGAAACCAACTAGAATGAGTTAAATTTGAGTAAACAATATAAGAAATAGAGGGGACCTTTGGAAAACAAATGGAGAGAGTGACAGAAAGCTTGATGATGTGAGCCACATAATTTGGTTGCGTCTGCATGCTTCTCCTCGTTGTCAAAATTTTGGGGCTCGGAGATGATTTCATTTCGGGGTCGGTCAAGGAGAAATTGTGAGCAGGGTCAGCCATGGTTTCAGAGTCGGCAAGATCAGAGCTAGAGAGATTAAAAGCAAGACTTCCTTTTTTTTGGGCCTCCTAAGTTTTTGGATTTGGTCATGTTACAGGCCCACACTCTTGAGCCTAGTAATGTCACTCATCGTTTGAGGACCATTCCATCAACAACAACTTGAGAAAAGGACCAGGAGATATTTAGTGTCGTACTCGAAACTTTCAAAGTGAGTGGAGGATCTTGCTTTTATTGAGCTGCTTTCCTTTGTATTGGGCCTCCATAGATGATAGATATTAGATCTGGTCTTGTGACTGCCCATTTCCTTCCTGAGCCAGTTAGTATCACCAAGTTGGCGAGTATTGACTAGTGCTGGAGGTTCTTACGGCCCAATCAAATAATTGACCAGATCCACATCAGCAGAAAATGGGTAGTCCACCATCAGTAGCAGCAGTGCTATAAAATTTCCATCCTCTACTGCCAGTCTGCCAGTCCATAGATTTTTTGCCCAGGGCCCCAAGGCATTCAAATCGAAACATATAATAAGACTAATAACACGAATGGATATTAAAATATTAAAATAAGGAAAACTATTCTGAAACATGTATGTTTTCTCTTGTGTTTATAATTACGAAAGAGAATTAAAATGAAAGTGGATCCCTCCTCAAAAAAAAGAAAAAAAAAGAAGAAAGCGCATCCTACCTCAGAATTAGAAAATAATGTTCAAAATCCAAATGGAGGGGGGTTGGGGGGTTTAGAAATCAATTCCTCTTAAATAAAACTCTAATTCATGAGTTTCTCCATTCCAAATAAGTAAAGTAGTAAACATGTCATAAATCAATGTAAGGGCAATGCTTGATCAATGAGTATAGACATTTAACAACATCACCTGCAATTGCTTGTCAACATAATGTTATAATCAAACCTTTTAATTCTCGTAATGACTTTTTTCCCCAAGGATTCTACACATCGACGATATCAAAATTAGCATTTTAATAAATAAGTTATGACAATGGCGGGTGATGACTGATGACTAATGAGTAATGACTTGGTCTTTCAAAATATGTATAAAAATTGCTTCTCCTAAAATGAATTGAATTTGGCGCCCTTTAAGTTCACTTCAATTTTGTCGGTTTTGGCTCGTTTAGATCAAAACGTCAACTTTTCAGCAATCGGGGGACATTTCAGTCATTCCTAAATTCAGGGCTAGGGCTTTGCGTCCCCCTCTATATAATATTGTTAATCTGCTGCACCCTCATTCTGCTTCTCTATACCTATTAGAGACTTTGTTCTTCTCTCCATCCACAGCTGATGAAATGGAGAGAGATCACAAACGTCGCCTGGAAGATGAAGAAGAATTCACAAATGTAGATCAAGTTTTGCTGAAGTTACGAGGTATAGTTCAATAGTTGGTTTCAATCTTAGCTATTTGTCTCTCTTATTTTAGCGTGAGCTTAGAGATGTATGATTATGACGAAATGGCAACAGAGTAACCTAGATGTGGAATAATGGACTATGTAGTTTGATAGGTTTGTTGTGTTTGTCTACTCTTTCTTCTCCATTATATAGATGAAATTATGTTATTTTATGGGTTGTGCATGTATATATGATAACTTTGACTAAGGACACTTATATATTGCAGGCATTAATAGATTTAAAAGCTTTCGTTTCTCTATTTTTGGAATGGTAGGTCTAGGAAAGATTGAAAGAAGAGATGATCATCAAATTGAGATTGAAAGGACAGAAAACAAGTAAGAGAGATAGGATGTCTGTGAACAAATATGAAAAAGCATAAAGAACTTAGAGAAGAAAAAAGCCAAAACAAAGAACAAGATATAGTTGACTAGGGTTGTCTACTATTTCTCCTGCACATTTAAGAAAATGTCTCAATGATTTTGATAAGGCACTCTTTCATCTCATGAAACGGAAAGTGAAAAAATGTAAAGCAGCTCTTGGCTAACAAAAATGTTCTGTATTTTTCAACTTTAAGGAAATGCATTTCAATTTTGCTTTACTGTCTTTTTCATTTCAGCCATCTTAAACATAATGCTCTGTAGACAGTAAGTGCAAGTTCTTTAGCCGAAATGGTAATTAAGTTCTCTAGATTAAAATGGTAAATTGGTAATGGGAATTCAAGGTGTATATAATTAAGTCTCAAGTGATTCCAGTCAAAACCAGCTAAAGCTGCTTGAAGATAAGGACCAAGTAGTGTACTATGTAGTATGTACAAGCAAATTGATAAGAAATTTAAGGACCAGCATATCAGTCTTTGGCTGAAAAGGACCAGCAAATATTTTCTCATGGTAACAGAGACCAATCTTTGATTGAAAATGGATGCTACTCCTAAAACTTCATTGTTGAATTAAAATGCCTATCTTTCAGCAACCGGGGTCATTTCAACATTTTTAAAATTAGGGTTAAGGGCCTTGCTTCCCTTTATATAAGACTATCCTCATTTTGCTCCTCTATTTTCTCGAGGATGGAAGAAGAAGAAAAATAATTTAGAAGCCTAGATGAATTATGGGAAAATTTGGAATTATAGTTAGTTTCTTTATTTATTATAGTATAAGTTTGTGTATGCATGGCCTTAGTATAATCTTAAAGTTGAATAGTACCAACCAGTGTTCTTATCTAAGATGTGGAATCAAGGACGCTATTCTTAATTTCTTAGTATGTTTGTTCGTTATGTATACATTTATGATAATGAGACAGTAATTAAAGCATGTTAAATTGTAGGTACCGATGGAATCAACAAGTAGTATATTTCCTCCCTTCCAAGGATGTCTAGGAAAGATAATGGCAGGAGCAGCTGCCATGGAAATTGTTGACTCAACATGTACGTTTGCGACCAAATATTCTTAGCCTCCTGAGATAGGCAGTTCCTGATGAAGAGTGAGAGACTGATTAGGAATGTTGGTTGACCTCTAGCAGTTCCACGCCTCCTTCCAAAACCGTCATGAGTACTGCACATGTGTGGAAGGAGGTGCTACATCAGTCAAAACTTTGTCAACAATCAAGAATGGCCAGATTGAGTGAAGAAGGTCGGCAAAGAAGCACCAACACTGGAGTATCTAAGAGAATTTCAGGTGTGAGTGAAAAAATGCAACAATTCTTATTCTAAATTAGATGAAGAAGCCAGATATGGACTGGAGCACATTGTTCAGACATTTATATCTACATAATATTTTACAATTGATTGTTTGATAGGTCATCATAATTGTATTGTGTAATTGAGAATTATATTATAAAAGTGAGTTGTTTACGTGTTTACGAGACTCACTTCAAAACTCAAATAAATGCATTGCAACATTTTGGCCTTTACAAAGTTTAATCACACGACTTAAAAAATGCATTTCAATTTTGCTTTACTATCTTACCATTTCAATTTTGGGAGAAGGGGGTCTTGCTTTAGTTAGGCATATGCCTCCTTCAAATTGGGGCTTTGTAGCTACTAGCTTTGGTCTTGTGTCTGCTCATTTTTCACATATATGTGAGAGACGTGACATGTACAAGTGTAAGCTCTTTCTTTTGTCTATAGCACAATGACTTGTGCAATTTAAGTAGAGTGTCTATGCATCCACTCATTTATGATTCCTAACGATAAGCTAATGAGATTTGGCATCAACATTCAAGATTAAAAAAATGACATCATATTTTGTATTTCAAATTTTCAATTTACACCAACTTTTAGTTGTTTGACACTTGCGAAAAGTTTAAATTTTTTACAGAATATACTCTCAAAGTTGTTACATAAAAGCGCTTTCTGATTTTAATAATCTAAATTAGGACATTAGATGACCAAAAAGTTGTAATTAGTGATACAAAAACTAATCCCACAAAATCATCACAAGTGGTTGAGTTGGTAACACTACCCCCGCACCCGAGTACCAATCATGTCAATGATGATTGGAGTTAAATCTCAATCAATTTTTAATGGTCAAGGGAATGAAGCGTTTTGACATGAACTCTCAACAAAGATTGTATCTAAAAAAACTTTAACAAATGGGATCGGAATCAAACCTTTAACAAAGATTACTTGTCACCAATTAATTGTATGGCGCCTTCTCTGAGAGTTGGATCAAAATGCCAATCGGCCCAATCGTTTCTACAAGTCGGAGCATTTCAGTCATTTCGAAAACTAGGGATAGGGCTTCTCCTCCCATTTTATATTAGATTTGCCGCACCTTCATTTTGCTTAGACTCGATCATCACATACACACACAGCAGAAATGGGAGGCCGATGGTTCTGCGACTGCGAGAGGACGTCACCTGGATGAAGAAGCCAAGTTTAAGAACTGCGATCCATTTCTGTGGAATTTACAAGGTATATAGTTAGTTTGGATCCAGTATTTTCTTTTATTGTTCTTGTTTGTGATTCTTCCTAATTTTGTGGATTTTAGGATTAAGCTATGCAATTTTATGGGTTAGGTCTGTATGTAATTATGATAATGTGACTGGTAAGAGCACGTCAAATTGCAGGTATTGAGGGGATCAGAAGCTTTTATTCTCTGCGTTAGGAATGGAAGGTGTGGGAAAGATAATCGGAGCGGTCCTTTGGGGTCCTGCTCCTCTCGTTTTTACTGCTCATCAATTTTCGTCACTCTCTTGTTGACTTAACTGGGTAATTGCAGCTCTCTGGTTGCCTCTGCCAATAAAACAGGTAATTTATCAGTAATTTTAGATGGACATTATCTATTGTGTTTGTCTTTGTTGCTTATTCATTGTGTCTTAGCAGAAATATAGCATTCTCAGCAACCATCAAGTCTGGAGGCAATTTTGTGATGGAAAAAGTAAGAGAACTATTTATATCAATTTGAGTACGGAACTAGTGTTCATGTCTGCAAAAGATACCCTACTCCACATATCAGTATGTATATGATGTTTGGGATATTGAAAGCAATCACTTCTCAGTCCTAGGTTCTGCAAATGAGTGTTGGTTTTATTGTCTAGTCACCTAGTGTCTTCTTTTCTGGTGATTGAATGTGTTTCATCTTCAAAGAATGCATTTCAATTTTGCTTTACTGTCTTCTTCATTTCGGCCATCTTAACTTACTAAAATCCATAGATTTGAAACTTGAAAGTCCCCATTTTCAACTTGGGGTTATTTGAAGCATCAAGCATGACCCTCCTCAAACATCTCACCCTTCCCTTTATAAAAGAAAGAGTAAAACAACTCTAGCAAACAACAGAAACATACAAGGTTAATTTAGATAGAGACACTGTTGGGAATTCCTTTGCCAGAAAGTCCAACTTCCGCCAGTAGGAAACAACAAATTGTAAGGCATCTTCACTGGTCCGACTTGGTTCTTCAGTCCTTCATCATTGTTCATGCTGACAATTCCATCCTCAATTTCAGCTAGCTTCTTTCCAAATCTCTCAAAGGCTTCCAGCACTTTCGCTTCTGATGTCCACTCTGGAGTGTCTCTCTGCCCAAGATACACTTAATTACTAGTATGCCTAGACAGAATTTCTATGAGGGAAATGCCGAGCACAGTCTGCAGATGAGCAGTAATTGTTCTCAAGAATGCCTTATAAGGGTTGGACTCAAGCTCATCATATTCAGCAGTTCCCTTTTCGGGCATGAATATTCGGCTTCCAGTTGGTCGGTTTGGAAGGTATCCAGCAAAAGGGTACTGTCCAAAGTTAACCGCTACATGCAGAGCAGAAGCAGTCCAAATGATGATAGTACATGTTTCGATTAGCTCTTCGCGAGTCTGCATTTTGGGCCACCAGGGCTAATTTTTTTTTTGTCACCGTGACCCTCCTCTACTAGTTCCTTCCACCAGGATTGGAGTTCAGTGTCTTTTTGAACCGTCTCATCAGTATTGTAGTAGATGGTACAACAGTCCTAAACCCAAGTTTTTATTGCAGACCAGATTTGAAGGCCATCAACAGCAAATGGATAGTCCTCTATCAGTAGGCGAACACCATGCTCAGAATTTTCATCCTTCACTGCCACTCCTCTGCATAATTTTTGTCAGCACATACAAATGTCATTGAAATGTATAGACTTAATGTGAAGACAATACTAATCACAACTAGTGTTTAATTACCTTTTTAGGAGGTCTCTTGGTAGAGCTTGGTCAGGGAAAACCCAATTCTTATAAACAACTGAGGACAACTCCATGGCATACTTGGCTGGAAAAACCGTTGTCTCCAGAATGCCGCCGGCATTGATGAGGATTTGCCTGCCTTGTGCATTGATATTCATTGTGTTGAGGAAGTGTGGATGCAGAAGTTTGTAGATTGGGTGAAGCACGCTTAGCTGCCTGTTGGTAGCTATTACAAATGGCTGAATCACCGCATGAGTATTCAACCTGTGGCCAAAAAATGATCAGTAAGATTTTTAAAGCATATCTAGGATGAAATTGTTTCTAAGGTTTCTTTAATGAAGTTCTACCAGTGACTTATGAGTTGATGATATCCAGAGTCATTTACGGCAACATAAGCTTTGGCTAGCTGCCATATGGTGCTTTCTACACCTTCTTCAGCGGGTGTATATACATTACTAATTCAACCAAACTGATCTCCATCAGGATGTGGCAAGCTTAGTTCAATTAGCAATGGCTTCAAAGTTCCATCACTTTTCAAGAAAAGGAGCGTCCTGCTCCCATAGATCTTGTTGCTGGTTGAGTTTATCCGCCTCAGGTACGGCATAAAGGCATCATGATGATCTAATATGAATAGCTTCTTGTTCTCGATTGCCTATCATTTTCATTAATTTGAAATGTTATCAAGTCAAAATAATAAGGTAATCGTCTAATGATTAATTTAAGGGAGGAAATAATTTGAAAGTATTAGTATTACTATTACCTCATCTATTGAAAGCCCTTCCAAGTTATCCTTTATGTGCTATTCTGTTATTGTACTGGTTTGATCACCGTAAACTGTTGGATCCAGCTGGCTTGCTGGTGGAAATTTCTACAGTTAAATTTGAAGCAAAAGTTATAAAAAATATATCATGATTCTCCATCTAGCTGTAAAGAAGATGGAAGAAATGGAAATTAAATAAGGTTGATAGTTGATATATTTATATGTTTCTTAATTGCAAAAATTTACGTGAAGATTACTTGGAGACGCTGAATGGTGACAGGGTCAACTCCAGCCAACATTTCTCAGGCAAATTCTTCATTAGTCCTCCGAGCAGTCATATCCTCTAAAAATGAAAGAAAATAGTATTAAGCCTCCAACTTCAAAAATGTACACATACCATTTGAATGTACACACATACATGTACACATATACCATACCTTTGATCACTTGAGGCACTGGGAACCTGAGGAAATTTTCACCACCATCGGTTCGTAGAATTTCCTTGAGCATCTCCACTGGGATGTTGTCCCCAATATCCTTTAATAAACCTTGAGGCAAAGGAATCCCTCCTTCATAAAGTTTAAGCACATCTTCGAAGCTGTCAAACTCGTTGGGAGTATCATCAGACAAAGCCTCAAGCCCTGTTCTAACGAACTGAGCTATGGATTTTAAACCATAAGTAAGAAAGTCTGCCAACTTCAAGTGGCCAAATCGTTCATCTCTCGGAACATAAATGTTTAGGCTCAGAAGAAGGTTCAACCTACTCTCGCTGTTTGAATCTGTTAGAGTTAAATGATCAGAAATCTATGATCATAACTATATAAAAAGTTCAACTAAAATCCAGATGTGCATGGCTAATCTGTCTTTGTCAGTGCTCGTCCAGTTCTTCATCTTCGAGGGTAAGGGTACTCTCTAGATCCTCCAAGAATAGGACGGACATATTCTTCGCCCTCTTCTGGATCCCCGAGATCACTGTAGTAAGCACAGTCACAAATCCTGTCCTATTCCTTGAGCTCTCCTTCCCCATCTCCTCTTAAGTTTACTAGTTCGTCTTCTCTGTAACTTTGTAGTGGCAATGGTGTATCACTTGGAAGATATGACTGCACAATCAATATATATATATATATATATATATATAGATATATAGAGGATGTATATAGCTTAGGATACAATACATAACTGAATCACAACCTTACACATAAACCCTATGTAAGAAGTTGAAGTGAAGTAATTTACTTCACTGTGGAAGATTGATTACCTTGTTAACAAAGAAAATGCGATCTTTTGTGTATACGTATTTGGCTGCAGGGTATACCCAAGAGTTGTAAACAGTGGATCCTGCCCTCATCCGGAACATCTTCGAGTGTGACAGTCTTAAGATAAAACTCACTGTGATGATTGTTTCTTATCAAGAACGCTCCTGGAACTCTGATTTCCTCTTCCCAGTCAAAGGTGACATTAAAAACGGACTCTCTTGCTGTTATGGGTGTGACTGTGCGAACCAGTTTTCCAAGTATGCTGCCTTTCCAACTTTCCCTTGCAACCCGTTTGCTACAAAATTAACACAAGCTAGCTCATTAGTAATTTGAAACTTGTGCTACAATGTACCTAATCTTTAATGAACTGAAAGTTAAAATAGATGAGAAAACTGACCAGATTCAGCATTAACAGCACTAACGAGCTTGAAAGAAACCCCTTGGCCTAACAACTCAAGCGCGCCATCAGCATCCGAAGCAATCGAATCATTGAAGTCCAAATTATATAGGCAATATTAGGTCGAGTATGAGACAATCAAATCAATCTTCCAACAAGCCTTTGATATCAAGCCTTGTCTTTTGGGATTTGATCAATATATTCTCTGCAAGTTTGCGATTTTACTCAATAGGGGTGTTTGCTGGCCTATTGACTAAAAAAACCATATGCTGGTAGATGACCCGTGTCCGCTCTCACCGCTTCAAACTCCCAAGTTCTCAAATCTCAAGTCTCAACACATCACTATTCACTTCTACAATTTAAAAAAGAAATAGAAGCCCATATTTGGGATTTAAGATGAGATCGTAGACATCAGGATTAGATTTTGCATATACTTTGAACCAATTCTTCCCTCTTAGATCCAAAATCTCTGGCTTTGCTTTTAATCTTCCACATGTCTTTTTGTAAGTGAGAATTCGAGTTGGGATAGCTCTCCGTTTTCTCATTTTCTTTTTGGTTCTTCTCCATCTTTAATAATTATATGTTAACATGAAATTTAGTATGCACTTATTATTTGTTTCTGGATCTAGCCGTACTATTATTGATGGATGAGAGAGGTGAGAAGCTTTGTGGGTGGTGCAATGAGATTTATCTCAAAGTGGAAAAGTCCTCAACAAATCTATGGTTTCTAGTTTTAGATTCTCACCATCTCTCTGAAGCAAGATGATTCACGAGAGAGCTGCAATGTGGTTCTTGACAAACTTGGTCAAAGAAAGAAAGAAATAAAGTGACAAACTAGAATCACACGTGGGCTTTCAAGTGAGCCGTTGAAGTTCGATTACACCCATCCAACGACTGATATTTGGAAGAATGCACTTCGTAAAGTCCTTTGCGGACATCTGCCTCTGAACATTCCTGTGTTTGTGTGTGTGTGTGTGTGAGAATTACAAGTGGGTGTTATTATTCGAGATGCAGGTATGTTTATTTATGTAGATTTTATAGTATTCATGTAGTTTCACTCAAAATGAGTATTATTCTTGTTTATTGTCAAGTAGTATCTCTATACATAGATCGACTATAGAATTATGTCTTTGATAAGAGTATTTCAATTTCATTTTAAGTGACTAAAAGAATACTAATTATACATTGTCGATCAATAAGTACTAGACCAAATGGTTATTATTCGAATACTTGTCTCAATAATGTTCTGTAGGGTGAAATGAGGGATTGTCAATCACAGGCCTCTTGTTTCACTGTTACACACTTCTTTTGAAACAATAATTATTTTCTAAATTTGATAGGAAAAATGTAATAAAAAACAAAACAAACTAAACAAAAAAAGAAAAGGAAAAAAATTCATAGCCTGATCACCACTAGTGACTAGTTCCTAGCATCTGAACTTATTTGATCTGCAAGGTTATGTTTACTAACTACAGTGGTGAGGGAGCGGGTGCCATAGCTGATGCAGTTGGATAAGAAGGGTACATAGCAATGCCACACAAACCTCCTGGAGGACCAGCATTTCGAAGAATTCTCACGTAGCCCTTTTCACCCCAGGTTTCGCCCCATGAATTCTTCACTAACCAATAGTTGGTGCCTTCTTCAGTCGTTCCGAACCCAACGATTGTAACAGCATGGGTTAGGTTTGTCCCGCAATTACCAGAAAATACCCCACTTGCGTATGCCCTAAATTCATCTCCATCGGCATCAATGGCAACTGAGACTGGTTGCTTGGCCACGGCCTTCAGTAGATCATTTTCGCTATTGGGAGGAACCATTTCATAACCGTTTATCTTGGCAGCATATTCAGTCGTCTTAGTAGTGTCACATGTCTCTTCTGCACCCTTGTATTGGTAGTTTTCTTCACTAGTGATTCCTCCGTTGTCATTTATGTATTTAAAGGCATCTTCCATATTACCACCACCGCAGCCCTTGTTAATTTGATCTCTGTTACAGTCCACAAGTTGTTGCTCGGACAGTGAAATCAATTGGTTACTATTGATTTTGGTAATGCCCTCAATAGCTGCCACTGCTGAAAATGCCCAACAAGAACCTGCATATGTGTACAGAGAATTTGATAAATTTACGTGGAAGAAAGCCATTAATATACAAGGAATTGATATCAAGGTTTGAGATATGGTGGTTCTTACGGCATTGTCCTTGTTCCTTGACGGGGGTAACAGCACCTTGTTCCCTCCAGTCAATTCTAGTCGGAACATCAGTTTCAGACAGGTCTTGGTACCTAAAAGATTTGATATTACGTTGTCCACGGAATGAGCTTGAGTTTAAGGTGACATTGGGAGCTTGAAATCCAGTGTAAAGTCCGAGAAATTCTTCATTGGCCATATCAGAAAACAAGTTGACGCTTAACTTGTAAGTCTTATTCCCTTGGCTGTTGAAGTTATTTACAAATAACAAGTTCTTCACGAATATGGTGAGACGCCTTTGTTTCTCTGCATTGTCACCGTAAGTGCGTCCGAACTGTGCCATCCATTGCTCAAATGTTTTCAAAAATGTAGAGGGATCAACTTCATCGTTGGACGTGGCTGGGGGTTGTGCCATTGCCCCCAAGATGATAGATAAAATGGCAATTATAACAAGGTTATTTTGAAAAGCCATTGCAGTACTACACTTGGTATATATCAATGAGGGGTCTCTGATACTAAATGACTTTGATTTAGCAAGCTGTGAAGGAGAGAGCATGCTGTCATCGGTTTATATAAAATGTGAGCATGTCTCACATACTATGATAGACCTACCGGAATTTAATTTTGGCTGGTTTAAAATTTGTCATTCTTAAAGTATCACAATTATGAATAATAGTTTTTCATTTGGTGGGTTTAATTCTAATTAATATTTGGTCATTTTCTTTTATGTAATATATAGTGAAGAATCACAGGGTGACTATTAAATGTACCTGTAATTTTTGTGGTCAACCACTATTAATTGTACCTGTAATTTTTTGTTTATGTTATATGTTACAATTTAATTTAGTGGTTTCCTTACCTGTAATTTATTTCTGTTTTTTTTAGAGAGGGATTTATTTCAGGATTTAAAATGTTAAATTAATTACGAGGAGACTCCCAAAATTTCCAAACAGTGAAGAACAATGAGCGTGATCGAGCATATATCAAACTTACACGTTATATTACGAAATATCTGGAAACAATATCGAAATTAATAACAAGCACTAAATTCTCCATTCGATCTTTATTATAGCGAAATTAATGAAGGTAGATAAGCAACATAAATCGACATATAAACTACTCCTTGACTTGTTTAAAGGACGTCAATATCTTACTGTTTAACCAAAGCCTCTCCCACACAACAGCCTCATATTTCACAGCCGAGGATTTATCCTTGACGGCAATGACAAGCCGGAAGTTTTCCCAGGCGACCACCTGAGTCTCGCCTTTGACGACGCTCTGGAACACCAACTTGTTCTTAGATTTCTTGAGGACACTGCGAACTCCGCGATCTCCTTCACGTGGGCAGGGGCGGAGGCAGTTCAGGACTAGTGGGGGCCACTACTCCCACTGAGATTTTGACATTTGGCTCCCAAGTATACATTTTGCCCCCATCAAGTGGCCATATATAAACAACATATATGATATATGTATATATATTGTGTTCAGTGTTCCCATAATGGCACAATTCAAACTTCAAAGCCCACAAACCGTCTAAAGTCTAAACATATCATGATATCAACAGGCCCACAACGCACAAGTGACACAACTCCCACAAAGGCACAAACTGACGAAAAAAACAAGAAAAAGGGGAGCACGTAGCTTCTTGTGCAACCCCATTCAACATATATATTCAAACTCAACTACCAAGTACCAAAGCCAGCACTCTGCACTCAAAGTCAATAACCAAGTACCAACTGATATTGCTGGCTTCCTAGTTGCTGCGATGGATTCGTTTCTCAAACCCCATATATCAATTTCTCTTTGTTGATCAAACTCAACTACCAAAGCCAACACTCAGGTTGATCGATCAATTTGTTTGTTTCTTTTTTACTGTTTTTCTTCTCCTCTGTGGCTTTGTTCTTGTGTAGACTTGTTGAGAACAATGTGAATTGATGAGTTGATGACTTGATGTTCTACCATCAGTATCATGGCTTCATGTTATGATGTTGATAATATAATTTGATTGCTCTGTAACTCTTTTTTTTGTGTTGAAAGATTTTATTGCCATTGTTTTGATCTCTTTTCTTTTTGCATGCCTAGAAGGATTGAAGTGTGGAACTCTATAAGCATATATACTAATATTTTTGCTAGATTTCATACGATTTTGTTTACTATATTGATCGTTTCTTAGTTTTCAAACAATTTTACTTACACTTTAATCATCTAATGTAGTTGTAAATTGTGTGAAAGAGTCATGGAAAGATTCTTTAAAAGAAAAATAGACATGCAACCACCCCCTGAGAAAGATATATTCAATGTCATTGACAATGAGCCTATAATTCAACGATTCCAAAAGATGGCTCCTCGTCATGGACAACTATAGATGACTTGAGCAGTATTGTTTATGTTTTGTTAGGAAATATTGATTGTCTTTTGTGCTGGGAAAAGCTCAAGTCTTTTTTGTATAATGCGAATCATATTTGTGTATTATATGGCAGTTATTTGTGTATTATATGGCAGTTATATGCACTGATTGCAACCAAATACAGGGGATGTATTTTGCCATTTTGGTTCATCAATGGTCTTTTGGTGTTTGGTTAAATTTTTTGGCCCCCATACGTATATATTCCTCCGTCCACCACTGCACGTGGGGGTCGTTGATGTTCTTGATCGGCTTCCAACCACTGAGCGCAGGGCTGTCTGGGGAGGCTGCGGAGAGAGAGAAGAGGAGGGCCAGGATTGCAAGGAGGAGGAGATGCATGGTGACCGTTGTTGAATCTTTGGATGAAGTTTTAGGGAGAGAGATGGTAGTGAAAATTATTTATATCGAGGTGGTTATAGAGGTTCTTTGACAAAGCACTTGGATTTGGTACTTATTACGGTAGTGGCATTGCACTTTTATGAGTCTGGGCGGAAAGTCGAGGGGGTAGTTTAGGGAAGGTCAATCTCTACACTATCTTAGTTTCTCTTCAAAACCCTAATGCAGAGAGCCCGAGACAGTATTATATGAAGGTACACCACGTGTACTTATCAACCATTGTATGATGAAGCTAAGCTGATATATTTACACGGCTGAATCAAGTTGAACTAAAGCAAGTTTAATCATTACCCTCTTAATTTTTGCTGAAAATTGGTTTATGAGCTACTACAATTATGGACAAAAATGACAATGGTATGCAAAATGAGTAAAAGAGGATTTCCCTTAATTTGCTACCATATCATTTTCGGTGTGGTTAATGATTTAACTATTTTCTATCAAATGTGCAAAGTAGTCATTACCATCTGAAGCAACTAATTTTGTGACGTGTAATTGAGAGGCTAGTGAAAGGAACCCTTCCATACCACCTTAATTAATTAGAATTAAAAAAAAGAAGAATACATATTTTTTGTTGAAGCTAATCGAGAAATAACAAGAATATACGTATGTACTCTATCAAAAATTGAAACAAGAGAAATACTAATAACTGCAGAACAATTATATGACTGGCATATATACAATTATATATACATGTATATATGAAAAAGGTTATGAATTGGAGTAGACATTAATTCCACATAACTAATATATAATTGTATATACATATGATCGAGCAGACGTGATGACCGTGGTGCACTCTAGGGAGACTAGATAGAGGTACGTCTGTAAAGAGATTGAAACGTTGTGCAAACCAAGACATGGCATTGAATGGTGCTAATTAAATGAGGTAGTTCAATAAGGCTCAGTTAGAACTGATGATCCGGCCATAACCGATTGATCTTTATCAGAAGGTGATGATATCTCACACTATTGTGCATGAAGGGTCCAGTGATGAGGGACTATAAATTTGCAAGCAAAGAGTAAACATTGTCAAGCTCGACTCATTTCAGAAGATCATGGAGAAAGGCATCGAGCTCACACCCCCAATTTATAATTTCTTTTACTTCCAAGTTCCAAAAAAAGAGTTGAGGATAGGTACCCAGAAGCCTGTAACTGCCATGGTTATGTCGAAGCTGGGATGATGATGAGTAGTTCAGGAGGTGGCAAGGAACTATATACACATAATCGGAAGAGCAATGGTGTTTACATCATCGGGTATCCATTACAATAAGGCCATGCTTTGCAAATACATGTTGATGTTGCCATGGAAACCAAATTTTCCATGAAGCTTAGGGCACACACCTTCGTAGCATATATTTGCAAAGCATGACTTTATGGGATAGGATTACATTTTTGGGTATGTGAACATTGTGTTTAAAGTACCAAATTTACAGAAGACGTAGTAGATTAATTACGGTGCCACCAATGATGTAGATGCCAAATGTGGTGGAGCGCCAGCCGCCACAAGAGTGTCGGGCCATTGACGGCAATTATCTTTCTCTTTCAGTCTTTTTGTTTGTACTCACATTTGCATGTCCACTCAGACATAGCTAATGTGCAGATAATCATTGAGTGACTTCAAATTTTAACAAGCCGCTCAAAGAACAAATGGGCCGATGACTAAACATGTCGGCCGATGAATAATTGGATAATACATTTGGTTAAAAACGGGTCAGATAAAAACTAGGCCGATAGAGGGTTTCGAAAGTTAGGCCTTTAGTTATCGGCTAGCCCATAGTCATCAGTTCGAAAAGAGATTTATTGTCTAAAAGCTCATCGACCAGTTGTTCAAATCGCTCTAGTCAGTTTCTAACTTGGACTCAACAACTTGGGAAGATAATAGACGATAGACAGATAAGTTCGATAAGTGATAAAGATGAAATTTGATCAAGTTAGTATTTCAATCGACTTGAAGCTCACGTCAGCACATAAGGAGAGTTCAATCCAAGTTAGTTTGCTTCAAGATTAGTTCCAGCCGTTGATAATGACCATCACAGCCGATCAAGATAGAGTCCAGCGTCAAGTCAATCGACGATAATTATTAAAGCCAAATTGAGATAGAGTCATTAAGCCAAGATGAGGCCGAATTCCACTCAACTTCAAAGAGTCAAGCGATCAGTTCAAGTCAAAAAGCAGCCAATATAAATAGAAGCATCAACAGAAGACATCACACACACACATCTCCAGTTAAAACTCCATTTCCTTTTATTATTCTTAGCTCCAGATTAGTTTCATTGTCTTTTCAATTCTTTAGTTGTTGGCTCTACTAGTTCAAGTCATTTCCCTTCGTTTTTCTTGTAATCTAGTATTGATATTTCAATTTTTTCCTTTGCTACTTTTTGATAAAAGTTGATAGTTTTATCTTTAAGCCGTTTATCTTTTTGCTCTTTACATTAATGCTCTTTCAATTCTTGCAAGTTACTTTATTGTTCTTTACCTCCTGCTCTTAGTTTAGAGTTTACTTCTTCGCTCTTCTATTACCGTACTCTACGTTCTTTGCACTAGGTGTAGTTTTGAAGTAATTATTGAGTTACCAATCATCATTCACCTCATCCATTGTGTTTGAGCCCAAAATTATTTTTGGCAAAATCCTTTAGTGGATTTAACCCAGCGGGCCGATACCTGCGGCCCAAAAATAAGCCTATTTGGGTTTGGGGTATAGCTTCGCCCATTCCGTGATCCATAAGGAAAACGAAACCTTATTGGGGTATAGCTCCAAGAGCCAGCTGCCAGTGCTACTGCCACCGACACAACCAGCGAAGCAAGGGTAACGCCCTTGCAACCCCAGCGAAGCTAAAGTCACGCTTTAGCAAAACCTGTGCTTTCTCTAAACTTCCCAGTGATTGCTCTGCTCAGCCTACAACGTTGAGTATTGATTCGGTGACACAAAGAGATCACATCCAAAGTCCTTATCCGTAAGGCAGAAAGTCCTTTCTCGGAAGGATAGAGAAGAACCTTGTGACGAGGTTGGTGCTTTCTTCGTCCACAACGCTTGAAGAAGAAGTCAGGTCAAGGGATTCCCTGGACGACTGCACCCCACGGTGCTGGCACGCCATCCCACACGCTCAAAAGAGACAGTTTGCACGCCGACTGGTTTTGGAACCAAACATTTTGGCACGCCCGGTGGGACCACAAAGGTGTCTTTGCGTGAACGTAGCCATTGGGAAGTCTAGCGAAAACTCTTACCAAAAGGTTTACGCTAACTGCTCAAAGCATAAGACCTCCAGTTACAGACCGCATTCTCGCGCGGACTGTCATGGTCTTTCTGAAGAACAAGTGACTCAGAGATTTTCTCGTCATTCCTAATCACCCATCATGCCAACTGAACGGGAAGAGAATCACCCGACCACTACTGAGGGTCAGAATGTCACTAATAATCAGGCCAGTGAGCCTGTTATCACTACCGCTGTCTCCAATACAGTGGAGAGTGGAGAAAGAGAGGCTTTCGTTGCGTAGCCTATTCCAGAGGGAGCGACCTCCGAGGTAAGGTTTGCGATCATCATGGAGAATATTGAAAATCATCGCAAGAAGATAGCCGCTGATTTTGAAAGGGAAACCGCGAAAACAGATCAGCTCATACGCGAACTAGACCAGCACATTACCCGACATGGAGAGGATACTAAACAACAGATCGCACAATCAGATAATGCAGTAAGGGCCCATGCCGCAGGTATCGCTAGCGAGCAGAATCAGTGCCAGAAAGAAATCATGGAGGCTATCGAGAACCAAACCAAGCAGACTGCGTCAGATATGGCAGGTCTTCGCAAGGATGGCGCTAACCTCGCAACAGAGGTGTCCATGCAGAGAGCCGAATTGAACCAAGCAAGAGAAGTGTTGAACAAGGCTTTAGGGGATCCTAACGCTATCCTTGGTTCCCTTGGCCAGTCGTCTAGTTCGGGTAAGTATGTGCCCTCGAATCAGCGAGAGAAGGTTAGCAGCAATACCGCTATTCCTTCGGCCACCGTTGCTGCTACACCACTGAAAAATAAAGAGCAAGCTCTGGTTATCTGCTGCAGCAAGGAAAAAACCAGCTCACCATGTTGACAGACCACCAGACAGAATCATCAGGCCTCGAAGGTTGGTGGAACCTCGTCCGACTCTGCTACATTTGTTCAATACGACAGCGATGGGGCAGAAAATATATATCAAGAACTGCCAAGACCCTACTATGGGATTGACCAGATGGGTAACCCGATCAAGATAACAGCCTTGGCCAAAGAGACGCCTGTGCCAGCAGTGACTCTTCAGCAACCAGCTACAACCCGCGTTGTACGTGGGGGAGAGGGGACAGCGACTGTAAACCAAGCAATAACTTTGCAGGCTGCTCTCCAGACTGTGGCGACACCACCTCCTCCTCCGGGTCCAGAATATGTAAGACGTGAAGAGGTAGAGGAGATGATCAGGTTGACTAATCCTAGGGCCCAACTGGATGGGGTTTATGAGGGACCTTTCCCGCCGCATATAATGCTCGCGCCCTTTCCCAAGGGTTATAAAAATATCATATTTTCTACTTTTTCAGGGGAAGACACCGAGGATGCGGCAACCCATTTGGCCAGGTTTAGGGTGCAATGCGGCCAGTACCAGAATGATGATCGATATCCTCAAATGCAGGATCTTTGGCACTTCTCTTTCGGGAGCTGCCTTTAGATGGTTTTCCAAGCTTCGACCAGGAACAGTGGCGGATTGGCACACAATGGAAATGCTTTTCCGAGAAACCTTCGGAGCCATTGAGCCTAAGGTTGACTTGGCTTTTCTCACTCAGATGGCCTAGCAGCCTACAGAGTCCGCTGTGGCCTATCTTCAGCGCTTCCAAATTCAGAAAGCCAAACTGAACGTCATCCTGCCTGAGAAAGAGTTAGTCAAGCTGGCGGTCAAAGGTTTGGAACCTCGTCAGCAAAAGAAGCAACATGGCAGCATGATCCAGTCAATGGGAGAACTCATCATAGAGGTGGGCAGCTTTGAACATCTCCTCAGAGAAACTGACGCAAGGAAGAATGCGTCCAAAGGGACATATGTACCAGGAAAACATCGCATCGCAGCGGCCCTGAGCTACCATCCGTCTACTTATGACCCTTACTACCATCATCATAGTGAAAAAGTAGTTCAGGATGACGATGAGGAAGAAGAGAATGATATCGCTGCTTATGAACTAACCGGGAAGAAGGATCCAGCCCTGAAGCAATTGAAAATTTCCAAGGAACCTGTCAAGCTCAAATCGATGGCCTTCACCAAACCTGAATTCGCGACATATACATATGATGCCAATAAGGCACATGAGATTCTGGACGAGATGATCGCCGCGAAGATGGTAAAGACCGACTTTGGACCTTTTCCTTGACCAGACCAGCTAAAAGGGAAGAAGTACTGCAAATTCCACAACTTGTGGAATCACAACACAGCGGACTATGTGAAGCTCAAAGACCAGATTCAGGTATGGCTTAATAATGGCAGTTTGCAGGTGGAAGCTCCGGTAACAGCTGCAGCGCTTGTGGACCTGAACCCTTTTCCTGACACTGGGGTCAATATGGTTGATGTGAACTGGACCAAGCAGAACCAGAGGAAACCAACCTTGGATTTGAGTACAAAGGGGCGAGAAGAAAGGTCTGCCGAGGAGGAGACCCCTACAAAGAAGAAAGCTAAACCAATCGGTCAAGCTTCACCAGTGGTCCTTTGCTCGCGATGCAAAGAAAAGTGTGGCATTCAAGTGTCACATGAAGAGGTCGAGCATAAATTTTGCTTTGGCTCTTTCCCGCTTGTCAGTTGGGCTTCGTCATCGCGAAACTATCAACCTTCTATCCCAAGAGAAAAAGAGAAAATGGAGTCACCACCATCCCCAAAGACTCCAATTGGTTCAAGAAGCTGAGGGCGATCGCGGTTGATCAAAAACAAGAAGAGAAGGCCTACGAAGAAGCGCAAGGACGTGCTGACCAAGCCCTACATCCCGCCTGCGCCAGCCGCCACCATCAAGGAAGGAAAGTGGTACACCAGGGAAAAGGGGAAGGCAGTGGAAATAAGCACTTCCAAGAAGAGGAAATTGCAGCGCAGGTTTGGGGAAGCCAAGTGCACGCTAGAGGCTCTGGACCAGGGCTTAATCAAGCCTTCATAATTGGTCAAATCACTTGAGCAGTATCAAAAGGAGATGGAGGCACTAGCTGCTAAGCCGTTAATGGCTCCCCGTAGCCTTAAAAAACAAACGAGCTCGCTAACAGGGGCATCTAAGCCCAGTGTTTTTTGCAGGATCACTCAGGAGAAAACCCCTCCGCTAGCTCGAAAGGAGAGCTCGCCGACTCGGCTACCACATGTCAGGCGCAAGTTATTTCGCGAAGAACCGGAAGCTAAATCTTCGGTCTTTGAGAGACTGGGGGGCAAGGACAAGACTACCGATACCTTACAGTGGAGACCAAAAAAGGTCCAGAGTGTAGTAGTCGCTCCCCCAGAGGTAAGCATGGCAGGGGAACCGAAACCAGACTCCCCTAAGCAGGCTCCCGTGGTACAGGAACACAAGCAGTGTGAGGTAAAAGGCCTTATAGAAGAGTCGTTGGTGGATCGTTTGGCTAAGAAATTCAACGTGGACACCCCTGTCGACGAACCCAAGCTTAACTTGGAAGATGACATGGAGGAGACAGATATGACTGACACGTCTTGCAACATGGTTTACGTGCTTGATGAGCCTGAAAGGAAGCGCACAATTTAACCCTGAAATATCGTTAGTAGTATAAAGTAAATAGGGATCGTTCTAATCCGGGGATTGAGGGTACACCTGTCATTGTCAAACAATTAAACAATTAAAATTACAACAAAGTATAATATTCACAAAGATATTCACAAATATAAACATTATTTACGAAAAGGGGGAATTTTGTTTTTGGTTTTTCGGAAATAAAACTAAGTAAAGAAAACAAATAAAATACAAAAACATAAAAACACAAATGGAATGAGAGAACAAAGATCAAAAACCGAAACATATGATTAAAATTGATTCAAACCTTAATATTGTTCATCTAAGTCATGAGAAAGGAGTTGATCATGTGAAACATTCGAAAGCAAATGAATTCCCATTTTTTTACTTTTCAATGCTAATCAACCTAAGCGAAAGCACCTAGATTAATCCTATCAAACATGCAATCAAACCCTAGAAAGCTAGTCAATCATGTCATGTTTAACGCATTACACATAGAGAAAGGCTATCAACTCAAGTGTACAACTTAGTATGGAAAAGTCCACCTAATTGTAATCCTCGTTAATTAAATTCGATCTTTGTCCAAAACCTTTACTACTTTGATTCAAGTTTACACAAAACGAAAAGTCGATTTCATGTTCTTAAACCTAGCAACAATTATGCATAAACCCTATAAGTGTCGACCCAAATAAGATTAATACACAAAGGATATCTATAACGCAAATTTAATTAAACAAACCCACATAAGCAACTCTCGAAGAACAATAATATGAATCTGAAAATTCTCAATTAATCATAAAAATTCCAGAAATTAATATTTGTTCAAACACATATGTCAACTAGTTCATAACCAACGAAATTCAAAGCAAAGGTTACAAAGGAGAATTGGATTACACCGTGAATGAAGATGAGATGGATGATAAACGTTGTGGGCTCTTGAATCTCGAAAGCAAGCTGCAAGGATGGATATGGATGGTGATGCTCACGGCTTCTCTTCTTCTTCCTTTGGCCTTGCTTGAACTCGTGGAGATGACTAGAGGATGGAGATGCTCACGGCTATGCTAAGAAGATTTTCTGATTTTTTTCTAAAGTGTAAATTGTAAAGGAGAGGACCCTTCTCAACGTCAAAGAGGGGAGTATTTATAGGAGCACGGCTAGGGTTCACAAAGCAATCAGAAATTTCCACATAGCTGCCACCAATGAGAATTCGCCAAATAAGCTTTGTGATGTAGTCCAACCAATGGTATGATGCCAAGTAAGCTTGTGATGTGTTCCCACCAATCAAAATTCTCTAAAATACCTCCCTAATATTTAATTGCCGAATTTCCTTGAAATTATTCTGATTTTCTTCATGAATTTCAGCTAACATTCCTTTAGGGAATTTAGGGATGCATCTAGCCACGTTTTGAGCTTTTCCTTGGTGCACACATATTTTCCTTCCATAAAAATCTCCCTTGAATCTCTCTTGGCATCATCTCCTTGATTATTTCTGATTTTCACGTTGGCAATCACACCAAATTATTCCTCCAACAATATTTATTTCCATAAAAGTCTCCCAAGAAAATCTCTCCTTGAAATCCTCAATCAATCATCTTTAATTCCCACGTTGTCACCTTGTTTTTCCTTAAGTATTACACGGCAAATTTAATCCCCAAGGAAAATATATTTTCCCTTTTTAAAAAAAAACTCTTCCTTGATTCTCTCCTTGCCATGTCATCTTCATGAAGCTTCTCTTTCCATTTATGAACTCAATTCAGCTTATTTATTCAAAAACCTGAAAATAGAAGCTTTCTAAAATAAGAAATGGAAACTTTCTTAAACTAAAATGGAAACTTTCTAAAAATGGAAAATAGAAACTACAAAACGGAAACTTTCTACAATTAGGAACTTTCCCATTCGAAGAATGGAAACTTTCCTAAACAGAGTTTTATTAAGGAAATAACGCAGAAAATATAGGGAAATAACAGTTAAAACGTCGCATTAAAATGCTCCTATCAGTGCTCCCCGCAAGGTATGCACTACCGGTCGCCGCTCAGGACTGCGTGGAAGCTGAGGAAAGTAATGCACAACCTTTGCAGGTCACATCGGTGGTCACGACACCTGTGGAAGAGACTGTCTTTCTTGAAGCAGAGGATGCTCACAGCAAAGAATCCTTCATGAGCTTCACTAGGCCAACGCCCGCTATGGTCCAACACATGAGGCCTCTGTATATCACAGCAGAAGTTGGTGGTACCAAAGTTAGCAAGATCATGGTTGATACCAGAGCTGCCGTTAATGTCATCACTACCAGGACCATGCACTTGCTCGGAATCAAGAAAGAGAAAATTCAGTCTACGTCCCTCACGCTCAAGAACTTCGCGGGGACTGTAACAAAGACCTTGGGATTACTTTTCTTACACATCAAGGTTGGCCCTGCAAAGGGAGTTTATGCTTTCTTTGTGACAGATTGTTATGCGGCCTACAGTGTTATTCTGGGTAGAGACTGGATTCACCGGAGTTACTGTGTTCCGTTAACTCTCCATCAGGAACTAATTAATTATGTGGAACTAAAGTTGAGGTGATCAAAGCGGATCCTCGTCCATTCCTAGTTTCCGCGAATTATGTAGATGCCAGGTACTATTTGGAGCCTATCACTCCATTGCAGGTCAGTGGCATCGATAACAAAGGCCGCCCCACAGGGGTGACGGCCTCTGAATTGGCACAGTGGGGGCTTACGCTCGCATAAGAAGGCTTGGAAAGACCTGGCCATGCTGTGCCCAAACCCTCAAACGATTAATGGATTACGACCTCCCAGAGGAAGGGATAGAGGCCTTCCACTTGCTGTATGAAAGACTATCATCGTACTTAGTGGAAAAAGAGGCCTACAATCGAGTCGCGACCTTGGAGACCGTCAATGAAGAGCTCTCTGATTGGGAACAAGAAGATGAGGTAGAAATTCAGCTCGCCCAGGCAGCGCTGGACGATACACCTCCTAAAGTCAGAGACCCTACCGAGAAGGTCAATCTTGGAACAGCAGATGAGCCTATGGAAGTGGCTATCAGTGCTTACTTAGAGCCTAGCGAGAAATAGAGGCTCATTGACTTGTTACTAGAGTTCAAAGACTGTTTCACAGAGAAGTATGAAGACATGCCCGGCCTGTCAACGAACTTGGTTTTCCATCAACTGCTAACACTCCTTGATAAGAGGCCTGTGAAACAAGAGCCGCGACGAATGAATTCAGAAACCCAAGTCCTCGTCAAGGAGGAAGTCGAAAAAATGCATAAATCGGGCATTATCAAGATAGCCAAATACAATAAGTGGCTATCTAATATAGTGCCTGTTTGCAAAAAGAATGGCAAGATAAGGGTCTGCGTAGACTACAGAGACCTTAATCTCGCTACACCTAAAGATGTCTACCCCATGTCGGTCGCGGATATGTTGGTAGACGCCATAGCAGGACATGAATTGTTGTCCTTCATGGACGGCACCTCAGGGTATCACCATATTCCAGTCGCAGAGGAAGACAGACATAAAACAGCGTTCTGGTGTCCAGGGTTCACGGGCGTTTTTGAATATGTAGTTATGCTTTTCGGACTGAAGAATGCCGGAGCAACGTATCAGAGAGCCATGAATTTGATCTTCCATGACATCCTGGGGAGATTTTGGAGGTTTACCTCGATGACGTAGTTGTGAAGTCTCAGAAGAGAGGAGACTACGTCACATATCTCAGGAAGGCATTCGAGCGCATGCGGCAACACAAGCTCAAGATGAATCCCGCTAAATGAGTTTTTGGAGTTTAAGCAGGAGATTTTCTGGGATTCGTTGTCCATCAGAGAGGAATTGAGGTCCCTAAGGACAAGGCAAACGCAGTCATCAATGCATCCCCTCCGCGGACAAAAAAGGAATTGCAGCGTTTGCTGGGTAAGATCAACTTTCTGAGATGTTTCATCTCTAACTCTGCAGGTAAAATCCAGTCTTTCTCTCCATTGCTGAAGCTGCAGGGTCAGAAAGAGTTTGTATGGGAGCCTAAACATCAAGAGGCTATCGACAGAATCAAGGCCTACCTAGCGAGTCCGCTAGTGCTTGTTCCCCCGAGAGCTGGATTTCCATTGAAGCTATATATTTCAGCGGCTGAGGCTTCCATTGGTAGACTACTCGCCCAGGATAATGAGGGAGGCGTTGAGCACGCCATTTTCTACCTCAGTCGGACACTGACAGATTACGAGACAGGGTATACTCCTATGAAAAAGCTGTGTCTTACATTGTACTTCTCAGTGTGCAAGTTGCGACACTACATGTTATCCTTTACTACCTGCATCATCGCTCAAACCAACCTGGTCAAGTACATGTTGTCGTGACCTATTCTGAGAAGTCGCATTGGCAAGTGGGTACTGGCCCTGTCTGAATTTTCGCTGCAATATGTGCCTCAGAAAGCAGTAAAGGGACATGCCATCGCATACTTTTTGGCACTCGTTTGAGGTAGTAGATCAACGGAATGCGCCAATCGACGTCAATAGGCTCCAGGACCGCGACGACTGGATCATCCGAAGGGTCAGGAAGATTCGTTTTCTTGCCTTAAATTACTTCCTCAGGGGTGACGAACTGCGACGACGTGGGGAAGATGGCATAGACTTCCGTTGTGTCTATGGCTGCGAAGCAAAGCGATTTATGCGCGAAGCACACACAGGAGTCTGTGGAGTCCATCAAGCGGGAAAGAAGATGCGTTGGCTCATCAGGAGACATGGTTATTACTGGCCCAACATTTTGAAAGACTGTATTACATTCGCCAAAGGATGCCAAGACTGTCAAGCACATGGTCCAGTCCAGCATATCCCTAATATTCCCATGCAACCTATTATTAAGCCTTGGCCTGCACGAGGCTGGGCATTGGACCTGATTGGGATGATCGTGGCTACATATTTCTTCACCAAGTGGGTCGAAGCTGAGCCTTTGAAGGAGGCTTCCGGTGCCACCATTCGCCAATTCATTTTTCATAACATCATCTGCAGGTTTGGTATCCCTGAAGTGCTCTTTTCAGACCGGGGGGCAGCATTCATGGGAGGTGCAGTCGAGCAACTTGTCAACGACTTAGGTATCCAGTTAATCCACAGCACTCCATATTATGCTCAGTCCAACGGTCAAGCGGAGGCCAGTAACAAGATTATTATTACCCTGCTAAAGAAGATGCTGGTTGAAAACCCTCGACAGTGGCACGATACGTTGTATGAGACACTATGGGCTTACCGCACCTCCAAGAGGAATCCCACTGCTACAACACCCTATGCACTAATGTTTGGCGATGATGCAGTTTTACCCTTGGAAATCGACGTTCATTCCTTACGCATACAAGATCAGCATCACTTGATCGGTGAAGATTATGTCCAGACGATGTGGCAAGAACACGAAGATTTGAGCGAGCAGCGCCTAGCGGCTTTGGATAATTTAGTGATGGAGAAACAGCATGTCGCCCGCGCCTATGATAAGAGGACGAGTGGCCATAGTTACAAAGAGGGGGACCTCGTTTGGAAAGCTGTTTTGCCTTTTGGAGAGAAATTGACCGGTCGTGGTAAGTGGACTCCATGAAGGGAAGGCCCTTTTGTTGTCTACCGTATCATGGAGCGCGGGGCTTTTCACCTCGGAGACTTGGATGGCGACATCCATCGCAACCCCATCAACGGGAGTTTCCTGAAGAAATATTACTCGAGTGTTTGGGAGTTCGAAGATCCACCTGATCAACCTTCTTCCCAGACAGGGGGGCAACCATAGTCTTCATCGGCTCACATTATTTGTCTATATTCAGGCCTTTTCCTGTGGCCTTAGTATCATGTATTTGCTTTACCTACGAACACTAGGGGGGCAACACTCTATGCATCCAGGCCTTAGTTGAGGCCTTATTCAATTGCCTTAGCTGGGGCCTTATTCAATTTCAATTTCAACTTTTGTTTTTATTGCATTTTTATTCGTCCTTGACAATGTGTGTTAAGAATATACATATTGGCCTATACATGAGGCTTTATTTCATAACAATTTTTTGCTTTCATAACAATTTTTGCATCGTGCTCGAAGAAACATTCATTCATAAAGTGGCTTTGCGGCCAAAGGCAGTACAAAGTACAAATCGACACGGTTACATTCGCAATTATAAGGCCAAATGTGGCTTACAAAATCATAAGGATTGCAGATCTTCTAAGAGTTTCTGGATCTTGTTGTGGCAAGAAGGCTGTAGTATGACCGCTCATGCTCTTCCTCTCTTCACCCACATCCTCCTCTGATCTGAGTCGCAGCCGCTATCGTCTGTACCGAAGGAAGAGGGAAGGAAATAATCCATCATAACCCTTCCAGGTGATTATCCTCCGAAATGAAGATGGTCTTCAGAGAGAGCGTGACTCACAACCACATCTACCTTCAGGGGAAAAACGGAAGCCTGATAGTCAGACCCCGGAGGTAGACCGTGGAAGAAGAACGGTCAGCCTCAACGTGGCCTTCCGCCTTTCTCCCTCCTGCTCCACGCTGACAATTGGAGAAGACGGATCACTCAGAATCTCGTTCCGCCGCGTTAGGAGGGCCGCGTGTTCTTCAGTCTAACTGAAACCGGTGAATCCCATCCGGATTTCTAGAGACCAAAGACACGCCACTAGACCTGAGATTAGGCCATGAGGCCTACCCAGGTTTTGAGATTAAACCATAAAGCCTAGGAATTTGAGGCTAAGGGTGAGATCGTGGGGAGAAGATTTTAGAAACTGAAGGAAGAGAAGTAAGGCTTGCGAAATTATCTCTGGAAAAGCCATAGTTGCTTGGCTTTATCACTTCTCCAAAGTACAGGTATTTATAGCTCCAGTCGCAGTAGCCTCAATCGTGCGATGGGCAGTTGAAGTATTTTCAACGCCATCAATAAGAGTATCAATGGAATTGAATGCTGTGATCTCGGAAATGAAGGAAGTTGAAACCGTGTGGGAAGCGGGGCAGTCTTCAAGAAGGTAACCGCCCCATTTAGAGATTATCCTTTCGTCAGTTTCAATATCAATAAAGGTAAATTAAAACGATGAACTACTTGAAATTTGGAGTAATATTTGGGCCAAGCAAAGTGGGCTAAATATTTAACTTATTAATAATAATATTGTTCATACAAAAGGGGCATAACACTAGAGGCCTAAAGTTTTCGGCCTGCATGGGTCAAACGAAGTAAATGTTCGTCCAACCGAAAACTGGCATCGGCAGCAGCTCGCTCCGCCTGTAAGGCTGCTTCGCGAGCTTGAGCTAGGTTCTGGGATAATGTTTCGGAGGCTGCTAAGGGTTGCTCCAGCAAGGGTTCCTCATGCTCAAGCCGAGCCGTCACAACAGTCAATTGGGCCTGAAGTTCTTGGATTTGGGACCGAAGATGATTTTGCGTGATCCGCAAGTCTCTAACAAGGGTAGCCCTATCTCCTAGGAAGTCGTGAGAGGTGTCCATTTGTTGAGCGAGGCCCCGATAGTGGGCTTGGGCTTGCCTGGCTTGCGCAGTCGCGGCCGCTCTTTCATTAATCCACTGGGGAAGATTCTGTAGCAATTCGTCTATCTCGGTGAACCCATTCTCAGTGATGGCTCGCTCACGATGAAGAACCCGTAAGTACTCCAGAGCCCTGACAGATGAGCCAGGCAGCAGGATATCGGGACTCAAAAGACAGTGGAGTCCATCCCTGGCTTCATCTATAACTCCGGGAGGAGTCACCTCAAGTACGCGAGCTAGCCTTTCCAGTATGGAAGGAGGCTCAGGCAGTGGATCTGGGGTAGCAGCAGTAGGAGCTTCAAGAGGATCCACAACAGGAACAGTTTCCAGCCCCGGTTCTACATTCATCCCTTCTCCTGCTTCAAGAGCATGGGGGGCAGGCTCTTGGTTAACCACATCTTCACCGGCGGGGTCAGCAGGATTGGCGCTAAGTACTTCCGCAGCAACGGCCACTTCCTCGACATGACCAAGATTCTGGTTTTAAGGAAGAATCATTAGAGTGCCCAAAGAATAAGACAAGAATCAGGACATTATGTTTGTTAAGAAAACGTACCTCTGCGGCCGGAGGCTCGTGGAGGATTGCTATTAGCGCAGGTTCTTGAACCACCTCGCTAGGAATTGGGTCAGGCGCTATCTGTGCCAGGACAGGTGCGGCGCTTGGTTCCTCATGAGGAGCATCCGAAGGAGGCATTCTCTTTTCCACTTCAAGAGAGCTATCATCTATGACCTGCATTGGGATTGGGGCCAATTGCATATCGCTCGCGATGCTGGCAGGAGGTGGAGGATTATCGGAACCAGTAGGCGCTTGGGCCTGTGAAGCAGATGTGCCTTCACCAGCTACTGAAGAGCCTTCCCCAGTTTGTCTTGAGAACCTATGACGAACCTACAAGCGATGATTGTTATATGGTTGCACGAAATGAGAAATAGATTCCAATATACGCTTTTAGTTTCTTACCAGTCGATTAGCGATTGGTTCATCTTCCTCCCACGGATCAGTTCGAGGGTCAGAGCGACTGCGCTTGAGGGCCAAGACAGCGGCAATCTGCCAGGGTCAAAGGATTAGACTTGCCTTGGGAAGAAAGCATTGTTTTTAGACAAGAAAGTTCTTATCGTCTGCGGGTTATCATTGTCAGAAGAGGAATCTTCAACTTCAGGCTCCGTTATTACCGTCTTCTGCTTTCTGGACTGGCCAGTGGCTGGACAAGCATTAACTGCGCGACTGCCAGAAGGTGGCACATTTCCCTGATGCAGCAAAGGTTGAGTAAAAAGGGAAGAGTGAAGGAAGGAATAAAGTATAAACCAAGATACTTACCTCTAGGAGGGGCTCGCATATTACGATACCAGCCTGGGCCTGGCGCGGGGCTCGCACCTGTTACGTTGCCGGTTCAAGAGGAGGCAGAGATCATGCAGCATCTTCAGGAAAGCGAGCAAGCAGCTCGATGTCAGCAGCATAAGGATATTTCAGTTCCCCAAAGATGGTCTCGAAGAGTTCGTTATCCCGTTGACTCCAGCAATTGACATAAACTTCTGCCCACCATTCCTCGTATCCTTCCTCAGTCCCATCCACGGCGTCGATATCCTTAGCCCACTCGGGAAGATCAACCAGTGTGAGCATGCTTTGTATCGGCAAAGGCCCAGAGGGGGGCCCAAATCTACGCCAAGAGGTGTTGTAATTCCAAGCATCATACAGTGGGAATGACACTAATTGGACGAGGCCAAATTGGCGAGCGAAATGGTTAGGAGCGTAAAGCTCATAACTAAGTTCTTCGGCGGCAATCCTAATGTCTGAACAGGAGATCGCGCGGTGAAAAGCCAAGTGCGCGCGATCACTGTAGCAAGGAGAGCCAGGAAAGAATCTGTTTTCAAGTGGAGCTGGGAATCTTCTACCCAGTACTATATCACCGTAGGGCATCTCATCCAGAAGGTACAGATATTTGAAGCATTCGGAGTAAGGAGGAGATGAGTACCTTTCCTCGCGGCTGAGCCATTGACCCAAGAGTTGGTCAGCCAGTGGAAGCAGCGGGATGTCATCGTGACGAAAATATGGAAAATAAGTTTAGATCCAGAAGTCCAGAATCCAAAAAGGGCCAGAGATGCTAGTCTCAAAAGGATGCATAGTGGCCTGGTACAGAGTGCGATAAAGGGCTCCTAACACAGGTTGCCAGAGCCTGACACTGCGGCCGTTGTAGAGGGCCGTTGCCAGAAGAGTCCAAGCACCAGTGGGCTTACAGGAGGAAGTACAGAAGATGAATTTACAGAGCCAATACTCCAAGAAAGCAATTATTCCAGTCGCATTGTGCTCCCGACTATAATAGGACAGCCATCGTGGATAGGAGCCGCTGTGAGCGCTGCGACCAAGTTGGGCCATGGTCGAAGTGAAAGTGACAGAGTCGAATTGGCCATGCAGATAAGGCTCGCCATCAATGGGTAGGCCAGTGATGGTGAGAATATCCAGCAAAGTGATACTCATTTGGCCAAATCGAAAATCAAAGGTGTTTGTGGCGGTGTTCCAAAAACAGAGAAAGGCCGCCAGCGGTGAACGATTGCCACCGCGCGGAAGACGAAAACAGAGATCGATAGTATGAGTAATACCTGCTGCGTTCCAGCGAGCCAGATCTACGTTCGTGCTTCGCGGTACCAGGAAAGCTCCGCCGCTCTGATGGAGGATGGCCAGTGCCCTATTTTTGCTCGATGTTTCTGGGCACCCCAATTGTTGAAATCCCCAGGAGTCCTTTCGAGAACTGGAATGGGTCGACGAGCGGGCAGGCCTTAGAAAGCGATAGCGTCGGCCGGAATAGAGTTGCGGCGCTGGGCCTAGTCCGACATGATGGTTTGGGAATTGGAGGAGTAAGGGTCTATGGATAGAGGTGTGAAGACGAATGCGGGCACCGATGCTGGTTCCCCAAGAATGGGCAACCTGTTTGTTCAGTTCTTCTTCTTGATCGATGACTATCTTATTTGGGGGAGTCATTTCTGGGTTTCTGTGAGGAAGATGTTGGAAGTAAGAGGGTTTATGGGTTTAGGAGACTAAAAGAGTTTCTGATGTGACAGGTCTGAAGCGGCTGCGGGTTTAAATAAGAAATTTTGTGAGGGAAACGATAAGACAGAAAGGCGTTTTCGTAAGCGAAAGGACGCGACCCTCATTAATGATATCGTTTTAAGCAATCGGTGCGTCGTTTTAGTCCCCTTCAATCAGTTACATCTTCGTGGGCCTGATTTCGGGGCCTGGGGGGCAATGTTTGAGCCCAAAAGTTTTTTTGGCAAAATCCTTTAGTGGATTCAGCCCAGCGGGCCGATACCTGCGGCCCAAAAATAAGCCTATTTGGGTTTGAGGTATAGCTTCGCCCATTCTGTGATCCATAAGGAAAACGAAACCTTATTGGAATCAAATAGCAGAGATTGAATAGGAAATTTCAATCTATAATCCTTCTGTAGCAAGGAACAGTCGAAACCCTAGGTGTATAAATACTAGGTGTAAAGGATAAACGAATGACCTCTCTCTCTCGAATCAATCAATCCCAGCGATTACAAAGCCTCCCAGGAGTAAACCTTCAACCTTGTTGAAACCCGGCTACCGTACTTCCAGTCCTAGTCTCTCCAAGAGCCGACTGCCAGTGCTACTACCACCGACACAACCAGCGAAGCAAGGGTAACGCCCTTACAACCCCAGTGAAGCTAAAGTCACGCTTTAGCAAAACCCGTGCTTTCTCCAAATTTCCCAGTGATTGCTCTGCTCAACCTACAACGTTGAGTATTGATTCGGTGACACGAAGAGATCACATCCAAAGTCCTTATCCGTAAGGCAGAAAGTCTTTTCTCGGAAGGCTAGAGAAGAACCTTGTGACGAGGTTGGTGCTCTCCTCGTCCACAACGCTTGAAGAAAAATTCAGGTCAAGGGACTCCCCCGACAACTGCACCCCACGGTGCTGGCATGCCCGCACACACGCTTAGAAGAGACAGTTTGCAAGCCGACTGGTTTTGGAACCAAACACATTGAACAACTCGAAAGTCCTTGTCTCCAAGGCATTTAACCCTTAGCCAAGATTGTTCCTTCCTCGGCTTTCAATCGCTCGACAAAGTCAGAAAAGCGTACTACATCTACATTTGCACGCTTGGCCTTTTGGCCGTGTGCTGGCACACCCCTTAATCTACTCACCAAGAAGGACGTTTGTTCTTTGGTCCCTCGGCTACCTTGGCCTAGACGGTTTTCAGAGGCAACATCTTTTGGCACTCCCAGTGGGACACCAAATATTTTTAGGTGTTGTTCGTAGCATGCAATTCAATCGATCACAAAATAATTTTTATGAACCGAATATGGCTGACTCAATTCTCGGCCATCATGGCTATAATTGTCAAATTTATGGTTCAGAGCAATTTAAAATAGGCCGAGGTTACTACCAAACCTTCGGCCAAAATATGAATGGTCAATTGGGTCATGGTAATTGGCAAGGTTATAATTCTAATATATATATATATATATATATATATATATATATATATATATATGTTTGAGCCAACTAACAATTCTATTGGCCAGAATTGTTACTCTCAATTGGCCGATAAAAATTATCATGAGCCGAGGTATACCAATGGTTTCAATTATGGTCAATATAACCATGATAGTCAATATGGTAATGGTTTGTCTAACCCTACATATGCCTACAATGGGCAATACATCAATGGTAACCAATATGGTTATACTTCGGCATATGGTTGTAATGGACAAAGTTATGGCTTCAACCAATTCAACTTTGGCCAAGTTAAGCCACAAGCTTATAACGGAAACGTTCACAACCAAGTTTCAAGAGATCAAAATGCTTATGCTGGTCTGAATGGTAAAACTAATCAGACCAAACTGAAGGTTAAGGCACCTCAAGACTTTAGAGAAGTTGCCAAGGAAATTGTACGTGGCTAAAGTTTGGGCTAATTGGCCAACCCACCCTTATCAGCCCCCCGCTACAAGACCTACCTGACAACATTTTTTGTCTCCTAAAGAAGTTACAAAACAAGTGGAAGTAATAAGTCTAGTAGGTCAAGAAGTAGGAAATTTCGATAAAATAGAGATTGTGAGGTTTTTTATCAATGCTTTATGAGATTTGGATTTTGATGGTTTTATGATGATCATCCTTTTGCTGATAATCTGATATGTATTGTTTCAATTTCCTTCATGTTCTCACCTTATTTTCACCCATTAATTCCAAAACTAGAAATTCCTAGACCAACAAAAGAAACATAACAAGATTAAACCTGAAATGCATCTCCTATCAGGAATACATCTACCCCAATCTGCATCAGTATATCCACTAATGTTCAAGTGCTTGGAGAACATGAGTCATTTTCCAAGTGCTGACTTCAAATACTTCAACATATGAATCACTGCTTTCATGTGCACTTCACTCGGATTATGCATGAATTGACTAACAACACTCACAATATAGGCAATATTAGGTCAAGTATGAGACAATTAAATCAATCTTCCAACAAGCCTTTGATATCGAGCCTTGTCCTTTGGGATTTGATCAATATATACTCTATAAGTTTGTGATTTTACTCAACAGGGGTGTCTGCAGGCCTATTGACTAAAAAAACCATATGCGGGTAGATGACGCGTGTCCGCTCTCACCGCTTCAAATTCCCTAGTTCTCAAATCTCAAGTCTCAATGCATCACTATTCACTTCTACAATTTAAAAAAGAAATAGAAGCCCATATTTGAGATTTATGATGAGATCGTAGATATCAGGATTAGATTTTGCATATGCTTTGAACTAATTCTTCCCTCTTAGATCCAAAATCTCTGGCTTTGCTTTTAATCTTCCACATGTCTTTTTGTTAGTGAGAATTCGAGTTGGGATAGCTCTCTATTTTCTCATTTTCTTTTTAGTTTTTCTCCATCTTTAATAATTATATGTTAACGTGAAATTTAGTATGCACTTATTATTTGTTTCTGGATCTAGCCGTACTATTATTGATGGGTGAGAGAGGTGAGAAGCTTTGTGGGTGGTGCAATGCGATTTATCTCAAAGTGGAAAAGTCCTCAACAAATCTGTGGTTTCTAGTTTTAGATTCTCACCATCTCTCTGAAGCAAGATGATTCACGAGAGAGCTGCAAAATGTGGTTCTTGACAAACTTGGTCAAAGAAAGAAAGAAATAAAGTGACAAACTAGAATCACACGTGGGCTTTCAAGTGAGCCGTTGAAGTTCGATTACACCCATCCAACGACTGATATTTGGAAGATTGCACTTCGTAAAGTCCTTTGCGGACATCTGCCTCTGAATATTCCTGTGTTTTTGTTTGTGTTTGTGTTTGTGTGTGAGAATTAAAAGTGGGTGTTATTATTCTAGATGCAGGTATGTTTATTTATGTAGATTTTATAGTATTCATGTAGTTTCACTCAAAATGAGTATTATTCTTGTTTATTGTCAAGTAGTCACTACTACAAATTTCCCCAAACCCCACTTATTTGAATTAGTCCCTATCGGGACAAAGCACACTGAAAACAGTGGCCAATGTCATTAGCCACTATGCAGCCACTAATGAGAAATCAGTCCCCTCTATTGTGGGTGCTATTGGGGCAATCCACACTGTTAAAACAACAGTGGCATACCAAAACCCAATGCAGCACATTACCTTTTTCTTTCCCACTGTTATTGTAATAGTGTGTTTTCTCAATGCCACCAACATCAGTGGCCAAATTTGGGGAATAAATAAAAAAAAAATATAACAATTTGGCACACCTATAACCATGTATTTCTAAAATTTACTGTACAGATCATATGCAATTTCAAATAAAATACATCAGAAAACATAAATTTATTCATGTTCCTCTCCATGGCTGCAACTTTACCACTAGTAACTTTTCTATGCTCAGTCATACAAACATTGAAGGCTCAAATTTGAAAATCAACCCTGCAAATTAACATTGACCCAATTAATTCATTTTTGATAAGTGTAACAAAACATGTTGATATGCAGTATCATGCATTGTACATGAATATCAAGTGATTAGTTCAATAAGATGAATCACCGAACACTATAAAACAGAACCCAAGACCTGCAAGTACCTTCTTCAACAGTAATAAAAGGAAGTGTTTTGCCCCTTGAATGTGATAGATAGGCACAGTAGCAGACCTAAAAAGAAGAAAAAGTATCACCTGTTTAGTAAATTCAAGGATATCACAGAGATTGTAATATCACGTATCCAGTAATTGATAATAAAAGAGACCCCAGATCCCCTAAATTTTCACAATGTGTTTATATGTTGCTCTGACAGTCGCAAACTTATAAGTTTATGTAGTTTATGAGATTGATGTTTAGCATTAGACCAGCTCCAATCAGAGAAAGAAATGGATTCAGCAAGGATTAGTTTCAGTCCAGTTGAATGTCTGTTATCAAATAACAACGAAAAACACAAAATCTAGAGCAAGTTGAAAGTTCAAGATATTAGCTCACTCTTACTCATACACACCTTCATATATGTAATGTATATAGGCACAAAGAAGAAAAACAAAGCACCAACCAACATGCTAATTGCCAATGACAAATTTTATTCGGGGTAAGCCTACAAAAGAATAAGGGCTAAATACTGGTTACTACCCTATGGTTTAGGTCCAAAATCAATTCAGTCCTTGGACTTATAATTTCATCAAAAACACCCATGTGCTTTCAATTTTGATCTAATAGGTCCAATTCATTAATATTCTATTATGAGTTCAAGTTATAGTTGGATTATTTGTTGAAAAACTATTTATTTGATAGATTTCTAATAGTGGGACTCACTCCAAAATTGACTATGCAGGCCACCTCAACACCACATCATAAAACATAGGTCATATATGAGCCACGTCAACAAGTTAAATGACTCAATTGTTGTAATACTAACAAATTGGACCTATTAGATCAAAATTGAAAGTGCAGAGGTGTTCTTGATGAAATTAGAAGTTTAGGGACTGAATTGATTTTAGACCCAAACTATAGGGTAGTAGTCAGTATTTTGCCCAAAGAATAATTCATATGACGAAAGAAGCTTAACAACCAGTTCAAAAACAACCAACAAACAAGAAAGAAGTTTAACAAATATAGAAAAAGAAAAGAACAATATATTATAGTGGGATAACCAAAATGCCTGGTAAATTTTTGAGAAATGGTCAAATTAGCTTTGATTTCCCAACATTTCTAGCTCAAAGGCTGAGCCAGAAAATGATTTTGATCAGCTCAGGAAAGTTTTAGTTTACTTAAAAACAAGAAAACAGATATATTGTAATCATGGAAACTTGCTTCTCTATCTTGCCAAACATAGAAAACAAACAAGAATAGATACTAGAAAGGATTGAGTTTGAGTGATTACCCTCTTGAAGCAAACTGCTTTTAAGAAATCAAGGCTGCCCCAAAGATTAAGGCCAAGACCAAATGACCAATATTGGTGCTGCATAGGAAGAGAAGACTTTGTAAGTCAAGGTTTCCCAAGATAAATCATTCTGTGGTTGTGACTTACTGCTCTACATTATTTTTTAAGTACGTAATTAATTCTGACACGGTGTGGAAAAATTAAGGCTGAAATAGAGAGTCCCCCCAATGAAAACAGATAGTTAACTTGAGAATGAAATGAGTAAACTCTATGACACAAACCTTAGCAGGGCCTGACTTTCCATCAACTGGTATATGTGCTACACACTTAATCTAGTCTTGGATAGCATCTGTGATGTGAGGGACAACCTATACGTTAAAAAAGAAAGAGAAAAGTAATCAATATAAGAAAAATAGGGGCCAGATTAATATATCTAAAATGAGCTCAATCTCAGACAAAATACCTATCTCTCTCTGTTTATAACATCCTGTGACCGAAACAAAGAAAATTCAAACCTTTGTCAGTTGTGGCATCAAAGATAAATAGATAATACAGATATTTTTGGAATCATTGATATATGTATAATATATTGATCATAAATACATGTGAAATTTAACCAACGTGCCTGGTAAATCATTCCGGTAGAAATATTATTATCATGGGTCAGCTTGATTTCTAGGAATCGCTCATACTTTCCAAGGTCCAGGTCCAACTGTGAACATTAGAAACAAAAATAGTAAACATAAAATCTGCAAATCGCTGAGTCTCTAGATTTGTGCAGAAGCTTCACACTTAAAACTAACCTGAACTAAGTCAAACAATTCTATTAATTACCCTCCAGAAAGCCATTGCTTATTCCATACTATAAGGCTAAACAAGTTTGGATATTGGCATATTACAAACCTAAATCCCCAGACCACGGAATAACTCTCCTAATCTGAAGCATATAGCTTAACCTAAAAGTTCCTAATCGGGAAATTTCAATCAAACTGAGGCAAATCCATGTCATCAGAGTCAACCAAATTCAATGAATAGACATACAAAACACAAAACAACATAGTATCATCCTCGATAAAGTTTTGAAATTGAGATTGTCACCTGGGTTGAGAGAAGATAATCCACAGCTATTCGCGTGTCTCGCCGAGTTCAGACGCGCAAGCAGTCACCTAGAAGAGAAAATACTAGAGAGGAGAGAGATCAGAAATCGAACTAAAGTGAGGGAAGAAAAAACTAGATCTAGTTCAGGTTTGAACTCTGAAGGGGAGAAAGAGAGAGACAGAGGGGAAGAAAAACTAGATTTGGTTTTCGGGTTCCGCTCGAGTCTCAATAGAGATTAGAAGGAAAGGGACTTTGTGTCAATTAAGCGTTCGATAAGCAAAGAAACTGATCCGACGGCTATCATAGATCACTATAGTTGATAAAAGGATTAAAAGCATGTGTGTTTTTACAGTTTTGACCCCATTAACAGTGTCATACGGAATAAACAACTAATAATTTGCATCTACTGTGTACTATACATACTGATGAACAGTGAGATGGAAAAAAAACTCAATGATCTTTTATATTAGTGTAATACTATTCATTTTGGGACTGATGACTTTTTAGTGGCTAAAAAAAGGGTGCTAATGGGGAAATTTGTAGTAGTGAGTATCTCTATACATAGATCGACTATAGAATTATGTCTTTGATAAGAGTATTTCAATTTCATTTTAAGTGACTAAAAGAATACTAATTATACATTGTCGATCAATAAGTACTAGACCAAATGGTTATTATTCGAATACTTGTCTCAATAATGTTCTGTAGGGTGAAATGAGGGATTGTCAATCACAGGCCTCTTGTTTCACTGTTACACACTTCTTTTGAAACAATAATTATTTTCTAAATTTGATAGGAAAAATGTAATAAAAAACAAAACAAACTAAACAAAAAAAGAAAAGGAAAAAAATTCATAGCCTGATCACCACTAGTGACTAGTTCCTAGCATCTGAACTTATTTGATCTGCAAGGTTATGTTTACTAACTACAGTGGTGAGGGAGCGGGTGCCATAGCTGATGCAGTTGGATAAGAAGGGTACATAGCAATGCCACACAAACCTCCTGGAGGACCAGCATTTCGAAGAATTCTCACGTAGCCCTTTTCACCCCAGGTTTCGCCCCATGAATTCTTCACTAACCAATAGTTGGTGCCTTCTTCAGTCGTTCCGAACCCAACGATTGTAACAGCATGGGTTAGGTTTGTCCCGCAATTACCAGAAAATACCCCACTTGCGTATGCCCTAAATTCATCTCCATCGGCATCAATGGCAACTGAGACTGGTTGCTTGGCCACGGCCTTCAGTAGATCATTTTCGCTATTGGGAGGAACCATTTCATAACCGTTTATCTTGGCAGCATATTCAGTCGTCTTAGTAGTGTCACATGTCTCTTCTGCACCCTTGTATTGGTAGTTTTCTTCACTAGTGATTCCTCCGTTGTCATTTATGTATTTAAAGGCATCTTCCATATTACCACCACCGCAGCCCTTGTTAATTTGATCTCTGTTACAGTCCACAAGTTGTTGCTCGGACAGTGAAATCAATTGGTTACTTTTGATTTTGGTAATGCCCTCAATTGCTGCCACTGCTGAAAATGCCCAACAAGAACCTGCATATGTGTACAGAGAATTTGATAAATTTACGTGGAAGAAAGTCATTAATATACAAGGAATTGATATCAAGGTTTGAGATATGGTGGTTCTTACTGCATTGTCCTTGTTCCTTGACGGGGGTAACAGCACCTTGTTCCCTCCAGTCAATTCTAGTCGGAACATCAGTTTCAGACAGGTCTTGGTACCTAAAAGATTTGATATTACGTTGTCCTCGGAATGAGCTTGAGTTTAAGGTGACATTGGGAGCTTGAAATCCAGTGTAAAGTCCGAGAAATTCTTCATTGGCCATATCAGAAAACAAGTTGACGCTTAACTTGTAAGTCTTATTCCCTTGGCTGTTGAAGTTATTTACAAATAACAAGTTCTTCACGAATATGGTGAGACGCCTTTGTTTCTCTGCATTGTCACCGTAAGTGCGTCCGAACTGTGCCATCCATTGCTCAAATGTTTTCAAAAATGTAGAGGGATCAACTTCATCGTTGGACGTGGCTGGGGGTTGTGCCATTGCCCCCAAGATGATAGATAAAATGGCAATTATAACAAGGTTATTTTGAAAAGCCATTGCAGTACTACACTTGGTATATATCAATGAGGGGTCTCTGATACTAAATGACTTTGATTTAGCAAGCTGTGAAGGAGAGAGCATGCTGTCATCGGTTTATATAAAATGTGAGCATGTCTCACATACTATGATAGACCTACCGGAATTTAATTTTGGCTGGTTTAAAATTTGTCATTCTTAAAGTATCACAATTATGAATAATAGTTTTTCATTTGGTGGGTTTAATTCTAATTAATATTTGGTCATTTTCTTTTATGTAATATATAGTGAAGAATCACAGGGTGACTATTAAATGTACCTGTAATTTTTGTGGTCAACCACTATTAATTGTACCTGTAATTTTTTGTTTATGTTATATATGTTACAATTTAATTTAGTGGTTTCCTTACCTGTAATTTATTTCTGTTTTTTTTTAGAGAGGGATTTATTTCAGGATTTAAAATGTTAAATTAATTACGAGGAGACTCACAAAATTTCCAAACAGTGAAGAACAATGAGCCTGATCGAACATATATCAAACTTACACGTTATATTACGAAATATCTGGAAACAACATCGAAATTAATAACAAGCACTAAATTCTCCATTCGATCTTTATTATAGCGAAATTAATGAAGGTAGATAAGCAACATAAATCGACATATAAACTACTCCTTGACTTGTTTGAAGGAGGTCAATATCTTACTGTTCAACCAAAGCCTCTCCCACACAACAGCCTCATATTTCACAGCCGAGGATTTATCCTTGACGGCAATAACGAGTCGGAAGTTTTCCCCGGCGACCACCTGAGTCTCGCCTTTGACGACGCTCTGGAACACCAACTTGTTCTTAGATTTCTTGAGGACACTGCGAACTCCGCGATCTCCTTCACGTGGGCAGGGGCGGAGGCAGTTCAGGACTAGTGGGGGCCACTGCTCCCACTGAGATTTTGACATTTGGCTCCCAAGTATACATTTTACCCCCATCAAGTGGCCATATATAAACAACAGATATGATATATGTATATATATTGTGTTCAGTGTTCCCATAATGGCACAATTCAAACTTCAAAGCCCACAAACCGTCTAAAGTCTAAACATATCATGATATCAACAGGCCCACAACGCACAAGTGACACAGCTCCCACAAAGGCACAAACTGATCACGGAAAAAATAAGAAAAAGGGGAGCACGTAGCTTCTTGTGCAACCCCATTCAGCATATATATTCAAACTCAACTACCAAGTACCAAAGCCAGCACTCTGCACTCAAAGTCAATTACCAAGTACCAACTGATGCACTCAAAGTCAATTACCAAGTACCAACTGATATTGCTGGCTTCCTAGTTGCCGCGATGGATTCGTTTCTTCAGACCTCTATTTGTTCCTTTAGGAGATCTAGAATACTCTTCTAGTTTGGAATCTAACTAGAATGGGGGAAGTCATGGAACTCTATTCTTAAGTGGTAATACTAATTGAGGCTCAGAATAACTGTGAATCACCACATAGAAATCTAAAAAAAAGTAGTGGATAGGTGTTGAGTCACTATGCCAAAAATGTCATCAGACGACAGACATCAGACAACAGAAAGTTGATTTTCTGTTGTCTAAGTTTTTCAGACGACAGATAAATTAAATATGTTGTCTGAATACACTGAAAAACAATACTTGTTTCATTTTCAATATATGATCATATTCAGACAACATATATCAGCCTCATCTCTACGGTGCCTCCGCCTTTTCCTCGTCTGGCTCAGCCCTCATTTCAGATCCAGTCCTCGGAAGGAGACGGTGGTTTTTCAATTTGGGCGTTTAGGGTTCTTCTAGTTTTGGGGTTCTTTTGGTTTCGGAGGGGAGAGAGTCCACCTGATCCACTTTATCTCTCCCTATCATCCACTCATTCTCTCACGCCTTCTCTGCTAAAAAAACCCAGATCTGTCTTCAAACCAAACCCTTGTCGGACCACCTCCCCTACTCGTCGAACTCTTCTCACTATAAAAAAGAATTCTAATGGCTACACATGGCCAGCGTGGGCCTTGAATTGCCGTAGCCTTTGCTCCAATATTTACTTCGGCAAATGATGCTGTTGCGAAATGAGTTTGTGCTTGCTTCGGTCACACCAATGTCGTCGCAAAGGTAGATTATGTTTGCGACTATGCTTGTTTTTCGTCGCTGCATTTCTTTTCCTTTACTGCCAAACGACGTTGTCTTTATTTCCTTAAGAAGAAAAGCCATCGACTTTGCCTATTTACATCACTTCTGATTTTCGCATCAACGTCTCTCTCTCTCTCTGCCCCTCTCTCCCCACCATCGTCTCTAGTTTCTCGAGAAGCCTCCGATCATTGATAGTCTCGATCTCGTCAAACACTTACCACCAATCTCCATCATAGTTGATTTGCGATCTCCCATCTTTTGAATCTATGGTAAGTAAGTCTCCTGTGAGATTTGATTTGAAACCCTAATAGAGTAATACTTGGTTCACATTTTCAATTGTGAAGATTTATTGGTTATAACTTATGGGCTTTATGTGATGAGAGGATTCCTCCATTGCTATTGCCAGTTTCTCCCTTGCAATCTCACAGTCAACGGGCATCCTTGCTTTGTGGTAAGTCTCTAGTACTTTGAATGAGAAAGGGAGAGCCAATCTTTGGTTTTGATGTGCTTTCAATTGTCTGATTTGGGTTTCAATTTCTCTCTAGGGTGAGTATTACACTCGAGAAAGTGTTGATTATATTGGCCGGAAGTTTTAAGGGAAAGAGAGTTGTTTTTCTTAAGCAACTTTTATCTGGCTTGCTTATTGTTACTGGTCAGCTTCACTTCCATTTTCTCTTACAAATATTGAGTTTTGTTCTTCCTTTTCTGTATGTGTACATACATGTACATTTGCAAGCATAATTAGCTATAATGGGCCATGCTCATTGTACCGCCAAAGGTACTAATTCCAACCAAAGGAATGACATGCAGACACGCCGCCAGACGGGCTACAACCTCAGTATCGGATCACCTCCAGATCGCCACCGACGCGCCGTCACGCGCCGCGCCAAGATGGCATCAGAAGCTTCTGAAACTGGGAACTGAAGCATATCAGTCCCACATCGAAAACAAAGAGAAGATCAACCTCTTCCTCACCTATAAAAGGTTCTCTCCTCTCTCCTCATTAATGACGCATTCAATACTTACCTACTGTTACTTTGTCAACATAAATAAATTGACTAACTTAGGCATCGGAGAGTTGAAGACCGCCCAGCGCGGTCTCCCTCTGACGCCCGTTGTATTTTACTTGACAGGTAACGGGAACTACGATATTAGCACAAGTATCGATCCGCCCACCGGATCAGCGTTAACTAAGGTCCGGCTACCGCCAGACTTTTAGACATTAACATTGGCGCCGTCTGTGGGAATTCTTGAACTAAAGGTCATCCCACTATAATCACCATGACTAACGGTAGCGGGGGAAACGCTGAAGAGCAGGCGGAGCTCCCCGCCATTCCCCAACCCTCCGACCCCGTGATCGGCGTTAACCGCGCACTATTCACTACCCCTGCCAATCCCGGCGGTGAGGCAAATCCAAGCAGCAGCCGCCCGTCAGGCCGGGATCTCGTCACCATGTACGAGATAGCACTGGCGGATCTTCATAAGGCAAACAGAGAGCGTGAGGAGGAGCGCAGGGAGAAGGCTGAAGCCCAAGGACAGATGGCTGCGCTCATGGCACGTTTTGAGGAACTAAAAAACACTTTGGCGGCCACCAACCGCCCGGCACAGAGCGAGCAGTCACGCAGCACCAGGCATAGTCGACCCAGCGCCGGCACAATGGCGCCAGGGCCGGTCGTACAAATGCATGTACCGCTGAGCCCACCTGGATTGTCAGGAATGGGACCGCCGCCCATACCCCAACCAATGTTAGAACAGGTGGCGGAATCACTTCCGTACGCCAACCGCTCGAATGCCAGGGCAGGGACTGAGGGTGATCCGCCCATACCTAGGCGCAAGCCAACTCGGCAGGTCAGTCAGGTCGATTCCGCCGGCGACACAACCGCCCAGCTATTGGAAAGGATGCACCAACTGGAGCAGAGATTGATCCGGGCAGAGACGGGCGTCCCAGCGTCAGCTCGGAACCCGCTATTTACTTCCAGACCCGGCCCTTTTTCCGCCGCAATCCTGCAGGCTGTCAGACCGACATATGCAAAAACCCCAAAGATGTCACAGTATGGCGGAATGACTGATCCCTTTGTCCACATGGACACCTTCAAGAAGGTCAGCAACAACAAGGGGTTCGACGACGCAACCTTATGCCATCTGTTCAGCGAAACGTTGGACGGCGAAGCAATGAACTGGTTTTTTGAGTGTCCGCCAGGATCTGTCGGCTCATTCCATGCACTGTCGCATGCTTTCCTCTCCCGCTTCATCTTACTGTCCGCCGGACATCACAATACAAGTCAGCTTTTCGGCGTTAAACAGGGGGAGGACGAATCACTGAAGGCCTTTGTCACAAGGTGGCGGGCGGCAGCATCTCAATGCCGCGACCTAGATAAGACCATGGCATCAGCGGCCTTCAGGAAAGGACTCCTCAAGGGACCGTTCCTCTATCACCTCAATTACAATCATCCCAATGCGACGTACGACCACGTCATGAGCGAGGCGGTCATTCACGCCCAGGCGGAATTCATCACCTATGGAGAGACCCCACCACCAGCAACGCCAACAAGGTCAACCCAACCATCTTCCAATCACCAGGAAACCGCTGACAAGCCCCCCTCAGCACCGCCAACTGACAAGAAAAGGGAGTGGCAGCAGGGCCACCACCAAACCAAGCGGCAGAAGGGGCAGCATTATTACAAGGGAAACCGCCCAACTCATGGGGATAACCACAACAAGCAGGCGGAGTCCTCGCAACGGTACGCAGTTTTCACGGTCCTAACGGCCTCATATGAAGATATCTATAATCAGTGTAAGGATCAGATCCCACCGCCACCCCCTCCAAAGTACCCAAAAACAGGCAAACCCAGGAACACTGGCAAGTGGTGCAAATACCACGCGGACAGCGGCCATAATACAAACAGCTGCAATGCCCTCAAAACGGCCATTGAGACTTTGTACCGTGACGGCAAGTTGGAGCAGTTCAAGGTGCGCCAACCACCGCCAGTGATGGCCAACGTTGAGACCTTGGGCCGCATCAACACCATCGATGGCGGTGCTCCAATCACCAACATGTCTCACAGGGCAAGAAAGCGCTATGAACGCGCCAACCACCCAAAGGAAGTTTGCAACATCCGCTACGAAAGATCCGCCAAACTCCCAAGATCAGGTTGGGAGCCTATTACCTTTTCAGAGGAGGAGGAGCGCGGAGTACATTTACCCCATGACGACCCATTCTTAGTCGATGCCATTCTTGGCAAATTCTCGGTAGGGAGAATCTTGGTGGACAGCGGGTCCGCTGTCAATGTCATCTTCAGCGGTTGCTACGACCATCTCAAGCGGAACAAGAAACTACTCCAGGATCACGAGCCACTGCTCAGCTTCTCCGGTGACGTCACACAACCACTAGGGTCGGATTACATGCGACTAGTTATTGGCACTAGTCCCTGTATGGCGGAGGTGCGCACGGAGTTCATTATTGTCGACTGTTTCAGTTCGTACAACGCCATCATTGGTCGACCAGCGCTTAATAAGCTCAAGTGCATCATTGCTGGATACATGCTCCTCATGAAGTTCCCCATGCCCAACGGCACAGGCTGTGTGAGGGGAAGCCAACAGCTGGCATGAGAATGTTATTCAACGACTATGGCACGGTCAACGCGCCGCCATGAAATCCTGACAGTGGGTAATGACCCACCACCGCCGAATATCTTTGAGGATCCTAGAGATGAGGAGAAGAAATATGTAAAGAAGGAGCCGGTCAACCCGGACACGTCGCTGAAGGTCGTCTGCATCTCAGACGAGCATCCTGAGAGGACAGTCCGCATAGGCGCCCAACTAGATCCAGAAGTGGAGGCAGAGCTCACCCAATTCCTACGTGATAACGCAGCCGTCTTTGCATGGTCCTATGCGGACATGCCAGGCATCTCTACTGAAATAATCACCCATAAGCTGACCATCAAACCTTCCTTCTATCCCATCAAGCAGAAGCGGAGGGCTTTTGATGAGGAGAAATACCGGGCAATCGGACAGGAGGTCACCAAACTACGGGACATTGGATTCATCCGCCAAGTCATCTATCCTCAGTGGATCTCAAATCTGGTAATGGTAAAAAAGCCCAGCGGCAAGTGGCGGATGTGCGTGGACTTCAAAAATCTCAACAAGGCATGCCCAAAAGATAGTTTCCCTCTACCTCGTATCGATCAGCTGGTCGATGCAACCGCCGGACATGAACTCCTCAGCATGATGGATGCCTTCTCCGGATACAATCAGATCAAAATGCACCCCAGCGACCAAGAATGTACCACCTTCACCACCGACAAAGGCCTCTACTGCTACAATGTCATGCCTTTTGGTCTGAAGAACGCCGGTGCAACTTATCAGCGGTTGATGAACGCCATGTTCGCTGAGCATCTGGGAAAAATCATCGAGGTCTATGTGGATGACATGCTGGTCAAGAGCATAAAGGCCAGTGGACATGTGGCAAACCTCAGGATCATAGTAACCATCCTCCTGGCCTATGGTATGCGCCTCAACCCAGAAAAATGTTTCTTTGCAGTCACCGCTAGCAAATTTCTGGGTTACATCGTCAGCGAGCGAGGTATCGAGGCTAACCCAGATAAGGTACAGGCCATCCTTAACCTGTCGGACCCCAAGTATAAGGTGGACGTCCAGTGCCTCCAGGGCAAGTTAACCGCCCTTTCTCGTTTCATCTCTCGACTTACTGACAAGTGCGCCCCATTCTTCAAACTTCTCAAAACAACTCACAAGAAGGTCATTGACTGGAACCCAGAATGTTAGGCGGCGTTCCAGGGCCTAAAGGAATATCTGGCGGCAGTCCCTCTCCTTTCTGTTCCTGTCCAAGGAGAAACACTATTCATATATCTGGCGGTCTCGTCAACGGCAATAAGTTGCGCCATTGTTCGGCGGGAAGGCCAGGATGAACTCCCAGTATTCTACGCCGGCAGAGGTATGAACGGAGCGGAAACAAGGTATTCACCGTTGGAGCAGCTGGCCCTCACACTTATCACTGCCGCCAGACGCCTCCGGCAATATTTCCAGGCTCACACGATCCACGTGTTAACCAATTAACCGCTGAGGCAGGTGATGCAGAGCCCTGAACACTCGGGGCGCCTCAGTAAGTGGGCGATCGAGCTCAGCGAATTTGACATAGAGTACAAGCCAAGAACCGCCATGAAGGGCCAGGCAGTAGCAGACTTCATCGCTGAACTTACTGAGCGTCAGCCGGAACCCAGTACCCAAACAAAGTACGCAACAGAAATAGTAGCCAGTGCAGAGGCAACTCTCCCACAGGCCGATTGGAACCTGCACGTAGACGGCTCCGCCTGTGCCAAGGCCAGCGGCGCCGGAGTCATCTTAACCGGACCCGGGGGACTGAAAACAGAGTACGCGCTGAAATTCAACTTCAAAGCTTCAAACAATATGGCGGAGTACGAGGCACTCATTGCCGGTCTCCTCCTCGCCATCGACTCCGGAGCTGACAACGTCAATATATTCAGCGATTCCCAACTAGTCGTCAATCAGGTCAACGACAGCTTCCAAGCCAAGGACCAGCAGCTAGCAGCATATTTGGGGTACGTAAAAACGTTGCTAAAGAAGTTCAAATTTCACACAATCACACAAATCCCCAGGGAAAAGAACGCTAAGGCTGATTCACTGGCGAGACTGGCAACCGCCCAACCGCATCAGAGTCCAGCGGACACAAGGGTGGAGTATCTTGACAGGCCAAGTATCACAAAGACCCTGGCGGAAATCTTCAACGTTCAGGTCAACCCCAGCTGGATGGACGAGATTATTGCATATAAACGCAACGGAACGTTGCCAGAAGATAAGGTCCAGGCAAGACAGCTCCAGTGAAGAGCAACCCGCTACAACATCCTGTACGGCAAGCTCTACCGCCAGGGATTCACCCTTCCTAACCTCCGCGTCTAACCCCAGAGGAAGGAAGGGTTGTCCTAGCGGAAATCCATGGCGGGGAATGCGGAAACCACTCCGGCGCCAGATCCCTGGCCAACCGCACCATGCGACAAGGCTACTTTTGGCCCACACTTGGCGATGACGCCCGGTGGATTTCGAGGTCTTGCCACAAATGCCAACAGTTTGCGGATCTCCCGCACGCACCGGCGGAACCACTGTCAATCATCGTGGGCCCATGGATTCATTCCACGTGGGGCCTTGACCTGATGGGAAAGTTCCAAACTGCCAAGGGTCAGTTCAAATACATCATTGTTGCCATTGATTACAACAGCAAGTGGATAGAGGCGGAGCCATTGACGGCAATAACTACCGCCAAGGTAATTCGCTTCCTTTGGAAGAATATCTACTGCCGCTACGGTGTCCCACACACAATCATCACAGACAACGGCACACAGTTCAACAATGACGAGCTCATCTCCTTCACCACCAACTTAGGCACCAGGTTGAGGTTTGCATCTGTCGCCCACCCCCAGACCAACGGCCAGGTCGAAGCGACGAACAAGATAATCAAAAAGCTGTTAAAAAAGAAGCTCGACAACGCCAAGGGTTTATGGGCGGAAAAGCTCCCAGAGGTCCTATGGGCCATCCGAACAACTCCAACCTCCGCCACCGGAGAAACTCCTTTTTGTATGATGTTCGGCATAGAGGCTGTCTTACCCATTGAAGTTACTCAACCTACCGCTAGAGTCGAAGGCTACTGCCCAGAGACCAACAGCGCCGGCGTCAACTTGGACAAGGACCTCCTAGAAGAGACAAGACGCAAGGCCCATTTACACAATTTACAAAACAAACAACGGGTATCACGCTTCTACAACGCCAGAGTCAAGGCCCGGAACCTCCAGCTGGGGGACTCGGTCATGAAGGAAGTCATTCCGCCACCGACAAAACTCCGCCCAACTTGGGAAGGCCCGTACAAAATTGTGGAAGTCGTTAGCCCAGGCACCTTCTACTTAATGGACAAGGACGGCGTCACGTCGGCCCGCCCTTGGAATACTGAACACCTTCGGTATTACTACAAATAGTCAGACCGCTACCCAAGAGCATCTTGACTTAGCTAAATTTTTGTTCAAATATTTAGCTAAGGGAAGCTACCCAACGGGTACTACCCCACTTTTGTACACTGATCAGTCAGCTATCAATGAAACGAGGAATTATTCAAACCATTGTTACCAAGTCTAGCACTGAGGGCAACTGGCAACGCCAGCAATCGTCGGCGGACCTCGTCCGCTACGAGGTGAACTTGGACCAATCTTAATTCCTTTAATGTTTCATTGATCGACAAAAGAAAAATATAACTCAAAAACACTACACACGCATCATGGCAAACCAAGTCAGAAATTTATTTTACTCCCCAAAATTCTTTACAAACTAATATGCCTCAGAGGCTACAAACAAAAAAAGGAAGGCAGGAAAAACTATGGTCTCAGATAGCTTCAGTGGTTGGCTTCGACTTCTGCTGCTTCAACAGGCGGCGGCGCGACCGATCGGCTCGCTTGATCGGACCCTCGAGCTGTCGGACTGGGGGTCTCTATGGTACCATCCGCCCGGGTGTGTGCCTCCAGAAATCCGGCACGTGACACCTCCGACGGGGTCTGTTGGGGAGTCTGCTGGGACCCTTCCGTCGGATGTGGGCCACTTTCCCCGCTGCCGGAATGGGTACCTGCAGCCGGGGCAGGCACGACTTCTGTCTCCGCTGGGACACTCTCAGCCGGCGGCACGTCAGGCTGTGACGCCTTTGCAAAGTCAATGGCGCCCTTCCGCTTCAACATGTCTATATTGGCCTGGGCCCCAGCCTTCGCCGCTTCGGTCAGTTTCTTCTTAAACTCCGCCGACTGCTTGAACGCTTCAACAGCAGCAGCTGCAGTGGTACTCTCCTCAGCTCTCAGGCGGGTAACCTCACCCCCCAGCCGCTTCATTTCGGCCATCCTGTCGGCGGACTCCCGCTGCACTATAATGAGTTTCTTATCTTTAGCGGCTATCCGCTCCTGCAGCAGCGCAATCTCCTGCTCCAACTTGGAGACGCGCTCATTCCTCTCCAGGTCCCGCCGGATGGCCGCATTAAGCTTGCCGCGGGCGTCCGCATAGTCACACTCCGCCTTGACCAGTCCCCGCTCGACCTCCGCCAGTCTCTTCTTTGCCTCCGCCAACTCCCTCTGGAGACCTCCGATTTCTTCCCTGAGCTCTCCCTCAATCCGGGGCTGCTTCGACGCCGCCACGAACATGTCGTGTAATCCCGCCGATATTTGGCCAAACGCCGAGCTGAAGGGCGACTGGTCAATTGCCGTCGGGCGCGATATGCCCGCCAGACGGCCGAACCCCAGCCGCTCGCACAGATGAAAGAGGAACTCCCACTCCCCTTCTGTCATAAATGGCGCATACTCGGCGAACGAGTCTAGCTCACCCCTCCACCGCCGCAGTCTTCGAGGGAGCCTGTCGGGCCTTCTTCTGACGGCGGGCCCCGACCACCTCCACCTCATCTCCCTCTTCCTCGTCAGGAGACTCAGCCATCCGGCGCTTTCTCTCCAACGCCCTTTGGCTCCCAGCGGCGGTCCTCGTCGTCCTCACTGGCGGTTCCTCCCTGGTCACAATGACTTCTTCCGCCAGTTGAACCACCTTTTGAGGACCACGCCTCTGGGCAGGCATCCGCTCCTTCTGTGGCCCGGCCGCAGCGCTTCCCCTCTGATCCCCGCCGGCCGTCTGGGTCCCCGCCTGCACTGTAGGCAGACCATCCTCACCAAGATGAGACTGGTGCGGCATCGGCATCACCACCGGAACCTCAGACTGGCTCAGCGCCAACGTCTCGGGGTTCACTACAGTCTGCTGGGCCGCTAGCCCCTCGGCGTACATGGCCTCCAAAAAATTTTCTATCTCCGCCCGATCCATCGCCTTCTCAAATGCGTCGCGACTCGATTTGTTGCCCGGCGGAGTTTCTAAAAAAAAAAAAAAACAACAGCCACCAGTCAGACACAATTCAAAAGTATAATACGAAACGATAAGGCAGACTCCTCACCAATGGAGCGTGTTAGTCGCAGGTCGACCAGCAACTCCCAACCAGTCAGCAGGCGGAAATCAAGCAAGTTTCGGTTCCGCCAGCAACCCCTGATCCTCGCCACGCGGCACTCTTCCTCGCGTGTTAGCGTGTACCGAAGTCCCGCTGCACAAAAAAAAAAAAAAAAAAACACGTCGTTAGTAGGAATACAAGTGCAAGCACGTGGGCACGCCAAACACTGTCAGCGGACACCGGACACCAACCTCGTATAGGTTGGAACTCAGACTTAATCCTAAATGTCGGCCCTTCTTCATTCGATCTGGCGTGGTACTCCCAACCGCCCGTAGCGACACAGAAGGTCCCCCGCCAGTAGGACATTGAGTCCCTTAAATTCTCGATCAGCTTGGGCGCTCCCTGCCGGCGACTCAAATTCACTTGCCCTCTGCAGCCTTGGCGCTTCACGTACACTAACTCGTAGAAGTGAAGCACTTCCGCCACAGTAGGCCCCTCGCACCCGGATAACCGCCAGAGGGAGTTCATGGCCAACATCAACCGCCACATATTGGGGCAAATCTGACCAAACGCAAGGCCAAATTCGCACACCAGGATTTGGAGGTTGGGCACCAGCGGGAATGTCAGTCCTTGACGGAATATCGCCTCGTGAACGGCGGCAAATCCCGCGGGGAGAATCGAGGCCTTCTCATCCGCTATCGGCGGGTGTAGCTTCACCGACCCCGGCAACCGGAACGTCTGTTTCATCCGGTTAACGGCAGCGGCGGTCATCCGCCCACCTGCCTCGTCGACGGCGGTGCCATCTGAGAGAAACCACGCCGATTCAGCATTCCGCCCCGCTACTTCCTCTTCGCCAGCGGAGCCGCTAGCGGCACTATTGCTTGCCAAGCGCTCGTCGCGCCTACTTTTGGCAGCAGCGGCCTCACCCGCCTTAGAGCTCTCTGGACGCGAACCACGACCCATAGCTACGTCCCAGAGGATGGTTTGAAGAGGCTCAACTTCTAGCGGCTCTGGCAGTGAGGTTCCTGCATGGGCAGAAAGACGCAACGAATCAATAAAAATCCTATCCGCCGCGCTGAACGACACGTCAGACCCGGAATCCTCACTGCTCGAAATCTCTATGACGTTAGCCATCCCAAACCCTAAAACCCACATCAGTTAGCACAAATACAGATCTAACCTACTCTCACATCAGATATAGCCAAAGGTATCAAGAACAAAACCCAGAAAACTCCAAAGTACAAACAGACGCACTCAACCCAGATTCGGCTACCTAAATCCTTAATCACCAACGCTTAGCCAACCATAATCCAACCCCCCCCCCCCCCAAATCTCATTTTACACCTCAGAACACGCCAAAGCAAAACAGGAATCATCCAAGAAAAACAAAAACAACAAAACCCAGAAATAGCAGATCCAATGAAACAGGGAAAAGGGAATCCAGATACCAACCTCGGTGGTGAACCCTACGATACGATGGTGCACGGTAATCTTAGGGGGTGCGGTCGTCGTTTCTCCGGGAACGGTATCTCCAGGCTACAACAACCTCTTTCTTCAGTCTCGGACAAGCAGAGCGAGAAGAACACGACTGTGAGTTTGAAGCTTTTACCAAAGTGTCAAATCTCGCTGGGTTTCCCCCCCTTTTATGTCAACATCAGCACGTTCTCCGCCGTCCACTGAAAAACGACGTCACACTACAGCCGTACATGTGTCCCACGTTTCCACTTACCCTCCGGATTAACCGAGGCGTCCCTCGGTTACAAAATCCATAATTGCTATCATTTATGACGAGAAGACGGCCAGGCTTAAGAAGCAAGCCTCCGCACGCTAACCCTCTACGGGTTCGACACGTATCAGCAACCACCAGACGAAGCGTCTGGTGGAAGTAACCACTGGGATGACTTCACCAACCGTCCGAAGTCTCCGCTGAGCGAAACCCCGCCAGCGGAACTTCTCCCTTGTCATTTTCCAAGTGACGAAGTCTCCGCTGAGCGAAACCCCGCCAGCGGAACTTCTCCCTTGTCATTTTCCAAGTGACGAAGTCTCCGCTGAGCGAAACCCCGCCAGCGGAACTTCCCCCTTGTCATCCTCCAAGTGACGAAGTCTCCGCTGAGCGAAACCCCGCCAGCGGAACTTCTCCCTTGTCATTTTCCAAATGACTAAATCTCCGCTGAGCGAAACCCCGCCAGCGGAACTTCCCCCTTGTCATCCTCCAAGTGACGAAGCCTCCGCTGAGCGAAACCCCGCCAGCGGAACTTCTCCCTTGTCATTTTCCAAATGACTAAATCTCCGCTGAGCGAAACACCGCCAGCGGAACTTCCCCCTTGTCATCCTCCAAGTGACGAAGTCCCCGCCGAGCAAAGCCCTGCCAGCGGAACTTCTCCGTTGCTACCCCGCAAGTGGGGTGTCTTCCGCTATACAGCCAGGCACGTCTACCAGACGCTGCCTCCTGCTACATCCAGCGGGGGGATGTCCGCCAAACGGAAAATCCCAAGGCTACGCCTCACTGACAACGACCGCTACGCGGCGTTACCGTCAGACCGTCCCTACGGGACACGGGGACTAGTCAAACAGTCTACGACGGCCCTGATCAGGCACATTGACCCCCTTCATTTGGGTGCTAAACATTGGGCTCGCTACCCAACACCCTCTGCTCCGTGCAGCTCCCCCTCGTCAAACAATTTACCGACCATCCGGAGGTCTATCTTCGCCGGGGAGTGGGCGACTCCCTGGAGGGCCCAGCAGGGGCCCACCCAAAAGGGTATAAAGCGTTTGCTCAGTAAAACCAACGGTTGACAACGCACTGACGCTAATTATGCTCTTGCAAGTCTAGCGGAAGAAAACGCTTCAAACCGCCGAACAACTCCCCAACCAAGATTGCCCTCCTTGACTGGGGACTTAGGGGACTTGTACATACATGTACATTTGCAAGCATAATTAGCTATAATGGGCCATGCTCATTGTACCGCCAAAGGTACTAATTCCAACCAAAGGAATGACATGCAGACACGCCGCCAGACGGGCTACAACCTCAGCATCAGATCACCTCCAGATCGCCACCGACGCGCCGTCACGCGCCGCGCCAAGATGGCATCAGAAGCTTCTGAAACTGGGAACTGAAGCATATCAGTCCCACATCGAAAACAAAGAGAAGATCAACCTCTTCCTCACCTATAAAAGGTTCTCTCCTCTCTCCTCATTAATGACGCATTCAATACTTACCTACTGTTACTTTGTCAACATAAATACATTGACTAACTTAGGCATCGGAGAGTTGAAGACCGCCCAGCACGGTCTCCCTCTGACGCCCGTTGTATTTTACTTGACAGGTAACGGGAACTACGATATTAGCACAAGTATCGATCCGCCCACCGGATCAGCGTTAACTAAGGTCCGGCTACCGCCAGACTTTTAGACATTAACAGTATGTTATGTGAAACTTATTACCTCTTATCCTTTTCTGCTTTGTTCATGGTATGAATTGTTCAATTATGATCATTTGGATATGAAATTGTTATTGTTTTTGAAGAGTTTTGTTTATGTATTTGGTTTTGGTGTAAATTGTAGATGTGGATTCCGTACAAAGCGCAAAACTCGAAAGATAGGGTTTTTGAGAAAGGTTCTGGAGCTTTGGACTTGGTTAATTGTTTAGTTTGAGTTCATTTTTGTTTGTTACTGTAATTAAGTTGAATTTGGTTTTTGGTTGTGGTGGTGTAGATAGAATTTTTTATACTATAAGGGGTTCTCATACCATATTACCAAGTTGGGAGTAGGTCTGCTAAGTAGAAGAAACGATAAATAGAATGAACACTGTATCTAGAATTTTTTAATAATTCCATAGCCTTATTAAGTCTGTTATTAGTGATTCATTTCAGATACAATGAACACTGTAAAAACAGTACCCTGGGCATACCCTATAAGAAAGTGACTAGCTATGCTAAGAATGAAATAAAGAGAGATATTAAGTGAATAGGAACCATTGGTTGTTTCTTATTTCACTTAGTTTTAGCTTCACTTTCACTAAACATACTCTATTAAGTTCATCATCAATTTAGTATTTCTTCTGCTAGGTACCTATGTTTTGCCAATTGATCTATTTAGGCTTCTATCTGAACCTATGTACTCTTCTATGTTTGTTTCTATTTCTATTTATGGTCTGAAATGAAGTCTTACAAGACTTTCGATTTCCCCTTTGTACTTCTACAATGGAGGTGTACATACATGTACATTTGCAAGCATAATTAGCTATAATGAGCCACGCTCATTGTACCGCCAAAGGTACTAATTCCAACTAAAGGAATGACATGTAGACGCACCGCCAGGCGAGCTACAACCTCAGCGTTGGACCATCCCCAGATCGCCGGCGACGCGCCGCCACGCGCCACGCCAAGATAGCGTCAGAAGCTTCTGAAACTGAGAACTGAAGCATATCAGTCCCACATCGAAAACAAAGACAAGATCAGTCTCTTCCTCACCTATAAAAGGTTCTCTCCTCTCTCCTCATTAATTACGCATTCAATACTTACCTACTGTTACTTTCTCAACATAAATACATTGACTAACTTAGGCATCGGAGAGTTGAAGACCGCCCAGCGCGGTCTCCCTCTGACGCCCGTTGTATTCTACTTGACAGGTAACGGGAACTACAACATTAACAGAAGTATCGATCCGCCCAACGGATCAGCGTTGACTAAGGTCCGGCTACCGCCAGACTTTTAGACATTAACATTGGCGCCGTCTGTGGGAATCTTTGAACAAAAGGTCATCCCGCTACAATCACCATGACTAACGATAGCGGGGGAAACGCTGAGGAGCAGGCAGGGTTCCCCGCCATTCCACAACCCTCCGACCCCGCGATCGGCGTTAACCGCGCACTATTCACAACCCCAGCCAACCCCGGCGGCGAGGCAAATCCAGGCAGCAGCCACCCGTCAGGCAGGGATCTCTTCACCATGTACGAGATAGCACTGGCGGATCTTCATAAGGCAAATAGGGAGCGTGAGGAGGAGCGCAAAGAGAAGGCTGAGGCCCAGGCACAGATGGCTGCGCTCATGGCACGTTTCGAGGAACTAAAAAACACTTTGGCTGCCACCAACCGCCCGGCACAAAGCGAGCAGTCACGCAGCACCAGGCGTAGTCGACCCAGCACCGACACGATGACGCCAGGGCCGGTCTTACAAATGCATGTACGGCTGAGCCCACCAGGGTTGTCAGGAATGGGGCCGCCGCCCATACCCCAACTAGTGTTAGAGCAGGTGGCGGAATCACTTCCGCACGACAACCGCTCGAATGCCAGGGCAAGGACTGAGGGTGATCCGCCCATACCTAGGCGAAGGCCAACTCGGCAGGCCAGTCAGGCCGATTCCGCCGGTGATGCAACCGCCCAGCTATTGGATAGGATGCACCAACTGGAGCAGAGGTTGATCAGGGCGGAAACAGGCGTCCTGGCGTCAGCTCGGAACCCGCTATTCACTTCCAGACCCGGCCCCTTTTCCGCCGCGATCCTGCAGGCTGTTAGACCGGCATATGCAAAAACCCCAAAGATGCCACCTTACGGCGGAATGACCGATCCCTTTGTCCACATGGACACCTTCAAGAAGGTCACCAACAACAAGGGGTTCGACGACGCCACCTTATGACATCTATTCAGTGAAACGTTGGACGGCGAAGCAATGAACTGGTTTTTCGAATGTCCGCCAGGGTCTGTCGGCTCATTCCATGCACTGTCGCATGCTTTCCTCTCCCGCTTCATCTTACTGTCCGCCGGACATCACAATACAAGTCAACTTTTCGGCGTTAAACAGGGGGAGGACGAATCACTGAAGGCCTTTGTCACCAGGTGGCGGGCGGCAGCATCTCAATGCCGCGACCTAGACAAGACTATGGCATCGGCGGCCTTCAGGAAGGGACTCCTCAAGGGACCGTTCCTCTATCACCTCAATTACAACCATCCCAATGCAACGTACGACCACGTCATGAGCGAGGCGGTCATTCACGCCCAGGCGGAATTCATTACATATGGAGAGACCCCACCGCCAGCAACGGCAGCAAAGTCAGCACAACCATCTACCAGTCATCAGGAAACCGCTGACAAGCCCCCCTCAGCACCGCCAACTGATAAGAAAAGGGAATGGCAGCAGGGCCACCACCAAACCAAGCGGCAGAAGGGGCAGCATTATTACAAGGGAAACCGCCCAGCTCATGGGGATAACTGCAGCAAGCAGGCGGAATCCTCGCAGCGGTACGCAGTTTTCACGGTCCTAACGGCCTCATACGAAGATATCTACAATCAGTGCAAGGATCAGATACCACCGCCACCCCCTCCAAAGTACCCAAAAACAGGCAAACCCAGGAACACTGGCAAGTGGTGCAAATACCAAGCGGACAGCGGCCACAATACAAACAGCTGCAATGCTCTCAAAACGGCCATTGAGACTTTGTACCGTGACGGCAGGTTAGAGCAGTTCAAGGTGCGCCAACCACCACCAGTGATTGCCAACGTTGAAACCTTGGGCCGCATCAATACCATCGATGGCGGTGCTCCAATCACCAATATATCTCACAGGGTAAGAAAGCGATATGAACGTGCCAACCACCCGAAGGAAGTTTGCAACATCCGCTACGAAAGATCCGCCAATTCTTGGTCGCGCGGAGTACATTTACCCCATGACGACCCATTCTTGGTCGATGCCATTCTTGGCAAATTCTCGGTGGGAAGAATCTTGGTGGATAGCGGGTCCGCTGTCAACGTCATCTTCAGCGGTTGCTACGACCATCTCAAGCGGAACAGGAAACTACTCCAGGATCACGAGCCACTGCTCAGCTTCTCCGGTGACATCACACAACCACTAGGGTCAGATTACATGCGACTAGTTATTGGCACTAGTCCCTGTATGGCGGAGGTGCACACGGAGTTCATCATTGTCGACTGTTTCAGTTCGTACAACGCCATCATTGGTCGACCGGCGCTTAATAAGCTCAAGTGCATCATTGCCGGATACATGCTTCTCATGAAGTTCCCCACGCCCAACGGCACAGGCTGTGTAAGGGGAAGCCAGCAGCTGGCACAAGAATGCTATTCAACAACTGTAGCGCGTTCGACGCGCCGCCATGAAATCCTGACAGTGGGTAATGACCCACCATCACCGAATATCTTTGAGGATCCTAGAGATGAGGAGAAGAAATATGTAATGAAGGAGCCGGTCAACCCGGACACGTCGCTGAAGGTCGTCTGCATCTCAGACGAACATCCGGAGAGGACGGTCCGCATAGGCGCCCAACTGGGCCCAGAGGTGGAGGCAGAACTCACTCAGTTCCTACGTGACAACGCCACCGTCTTTGCATGGTCCTATGCGGACATGCCTGGCATCTCCGCTGAAATAATCACTCATAAGCTAACCATCAAACCTTCCTTTTATCCCATCAAGCAGAAGCGGAGGGCTTTTGACGAGGAAAAGTACCAGGCAATCGGACAGGAGGTCGCCAAACTACGGGACATTGGATTCATCCGCCAGGTCATCTACCCTCAGTGGATCTCAAATCTGGTAATGGTAAAAAAGCCCAGCGGCAAGTGGCGGATGTGCGTCGACTTCAAAAATCTAAACAAGGCATGCCCAAAGGATAGTTTCCCGCTACCTCGAATCGATCAGCTGGTCGATGCAACCGCCGGACACGAACTCCTCAGCATGATGGACGCCTTCTCCGGGTACAATCAGATCAAGATGCACCCCAGCGACCAAGAATGCACCACCTTCACCACCGACAAAGGCCTCTACTGCTACAATGTCATGCCTTTTGGTCTGAAGAACGCCGATGCAACTTATCAGCGGTTGATGAACGCCATGTTCGCTGAGCATCTGGGAAAAATTATCGAGGTCTATGTGGATGACATGCTAGTTAAGAGCATAAAGGCCAGTGGACATGTGGCAAACCTCAGGATCATAGTAACCATCCTCCTGGCCTATGGTATGCGCCTCAAACCAGAAAAATGTTTCTTTGCAGTCACCGCTAGCAAATTTCTGGGTTACATCGTCAGCGAGCGAGGTATCGAGGCTAACCCAGACAAGATACATGCCATCCTTAACCTAGCGGACCCGAAGTATAAGGTAGACGTCCAGTGTCTCCAAGGCAAGTTAACCGCCCTCTCTCGATTCATCTCTCGACTTACTGACAAGTGCGCCCCATTCTTCAAACTCCTCAAAACAACTCACAAGAAGGTCATCGACTGGAACCCAGAGTGTCAGGCGGCGTTCCAGAGCCTAAAAGAATATCTGGCGGCGGTCCCTCTCCTTTCTGTCCCTGTGCAAGGAGAGACATTATTCATATACTTGGCGGTCTCGGCAACGGCAATAAGTTGCGCCATTGTTCGGCGGGAAGGCCAGGATGAACTCCCAGTGTTCTACGCCGGCAGAGGCATGAACGGAGCAGAAACAAGATATTCACCGTTGGAACAGCTGGCCCTCGCACTTATCGTTGCCGCCAGACGCCTCAGGCAATATTTCCAAGCTCACACGATCCATGTGTTAACCAACCAACCGCTGAGGCAGGTGATGCAGAACCCTGAACACTCAGGACGCCTCAGTAAGTGGGCAATTGAGCTCAGCGAATTTGACATAGAATACAAGCCAAGAACCGCCATGAAGGGCCAGGCAGTAGCAGACTTCATCGCTGAACTTACTGAGCGTCAGCCGGAACCGGATACTCAAACAATGCACGGAACAGAAATAGTAACCAATACAGAGGCAACTCCCCCACAGTCAGATTGGGACCTACATGTGGACGGCTCCGCCTGTGCCAAGGCCAGCGGCGCCGGAGTCATCTTAACCGGACCCGGGGGACTGAACGCAGAGTACGCATTGAAATTCAACTTCAAAGCTTCAAACAATATGGCGGAGTACGAGGCGCTCATCGCCGGCCTACTCCTCGCCATTGACTCAGGAGCTGACAGCGTCAACATATTCAGCGACTCCCAACTAGTAGTCAACCAAGTCAACGACAGCTTCCAAGCCAAGGACCAGCAGTTAGCAGCATATTTGGGGTACGTCAAAACGTTGCTAAAAAAGTTCAAATTCCATACAATCACACAGATCCCCAGGGAAAAGAACGCTAAGGCTGATTCACTGGCGAGACTGGCAACCGCCCAACCACATCAGAGTCCAGCGGACACAAGGGTGGAGTGCCTGGACAAGCCAAGTATTACAAAGACCCTGGCGGAAATCTTCAACGTTCAGGTCAACCCCAGCTGGATGGACGAGATCATCACATATAAGCGCAACGGAACGTTGCCAGATGATAAGGTCCAGGCAAGACAGCTCCAGCGAAGAGCAACCCGCTACAACATCCAGCACGGCAAACTCTACCGCCAGGGATTCACCCATCCTAACCTCCGCTGTCTAACCCCAGAGGAGGGAAGGGTTGTCCTAACTGAAATCCATGGCGGGGAATGCGGAAACCACTCGGGCGCCAGATCCCTGACCAACCGCACAATGCGACAAGGCTACTTCTGGCCCACACTTGGCGATGACGCCCGGCGGATTTCGAGGTCTTGCCACAAATGCCAACAGTTTGCAGATCTCCCACACGCACCAGCGGAACCACTGTCAGTCATCGTGGGCCCATGGATTCATGCCACGTGGGGCCTTGACCTGATGGGAAAGTTCCAGACTGCCAAAGGTCAATTCAAATACATCATTGTTGCCATTGATTACAACAGCAAGTGGATAGAGGCGGAGCCGCTGACGGCAATAACTACCGCCAAGGTAATTCACTTCCTTTGGAAAAATATCTATTGCCGCTACGATGTCCCACACACAATCATCACAGACAACGGCACACAGTTCAACAATGACGAGCTCATCTCCTTCACCACCAACCTAGGCACCAAGTTGAGATTTGCATCTGTCGCCCACCCCCAGACCAACGGTCAGGTCGAAGCGGCAAACAAGATAATCAAAAAGTTACTAAAAAAGAAGCTCGACGACGCCAAAGGTTTATGGGCGGAAAGACTCCCAGAGGTCCTGTGGGCCATCCGAACAACTCCAACCTCCGCCACCGGAGAAACTCCTTTTTGTATGATGTTCGGCACAGAGGCTGTCTTACCCATTGAGGTTACTCAACCTACCGCTAGAGTCGAAGGCTACTGCCCAGAAACCAACGGCGCCGGCGTCAACTTGGACAGGGACCTCCTAGAAGAGAAAAGACTCAAGGCCCATTTACACAATCTACAAAACAAGCAACGGGTATCACGTTTTTACAACGCCAGAGTCAGGGCCCGGAACCTCCAACTAGGGGACTCGGTCATGAAGGAAGTCATTCCGCCACCGACAAAACTCCGCCCAACTTGGGAGGGCCCGTACAAAATTGTGGAAGTCGTTAGCCCAGGCACCTTCTACCTAATGGACAAGGACGGCGTCATTTCGGCCCGCCCTTGGAATACTGAACACCTTCGGTATTATTACAAATAGTCAGACCGCTACCCATGCGCATCTTGACTTAGCTAAATTTTTGTTCCAATATTTAGCTAAGGGAAGCTACCCAACGGGTACTACCCCACTTTTGTACGCTGATCAGTCAGCCATCAATGAAACGAGGAATTATTCAAACCATTGTTACCAAGTCTAGCACTAAGGGCAACTGGCAACGCCAGCAATCGTCGGCGGACCCCGTCCGCTACGTAGTGCACTTGGGCCAATCTTAATTCCTTTAATGTTCCATTGATCGACAAAAGAAAAATATAACTCAAAATGCTACACACACATCATACCAAACCAAGTCAGAAATTTACTTTATTCCACAAACTTCTTTACAAACAAAGGTGCCCCAGCGGCTACACAAAAAAAAAAAAAAAACTTTGGAGGTCTCAGATAGGTTCAGCGGTTGGCTTCGGCCTCGGCAGCTTCAGCGACTGGCGGCGCGACCGATCGGCTCGCTTGATCAGACCCTCGGGCGGTCGGACTGGGGGTCTCTATGGTGCCGTCGGCCCGGGTGTGTGCCTCCAGAAATCCGGCACGTGACACCTCCGACGGGGTCTGCCGGGGAGTTTGCTGCGACCCTTCCGTCGGATGTGGGCCACTTTCCCCGCTGCCCGAATGAGTACCTACAGCTGGGGCAGGCACGACTTCTGTCTCCGCGCGGACACTATCGACCGGCGGCACGTCAGGCTGTGACGCCTTTACAAAGTCAATGGCACCCTTCCGCTTCAACATATCTATATTGGCCCGGGCCCCAGACTTCGCCGCTTCGGTCAGTGTCTTCTTAAACTCCGCCGACTGCTTGAATGCTTCAACAGCAGCGGCCGCAGCGGTGCTCCCCTCAGCTCTCAAGCGGGTAACCTCACCCCCCAGCCGCTTCATTTCGGCCATCCTTTCGGCGGACTCCCGCTGCACTATAATGAGCTTCTTGTCTTTAGCGGCTATCCGCTCCTGCAGCAGCCCGATCTCCTGCTCTAACTTGGAGACGTGTTCATTCCTCTCCAGATCCCGCCGAATGGCCGCATTAAGCTTGCCGCGGGCGTCCGCATAATCACATGCCGCCTTGACCAGTCCCCGCTCGAGCTCCGCCAGTCTCTCCTTGGCCTCCGCCAGCTCCCTCTGGAGACCTCCGATTTCTCCCTTGAGCTCTTCCTCAACCCGGGGCTGCTTTGACGCCGCCACGAACATATCGTGTAACCCCGCCGATATTTGACCAAACGCCGAGCTGAAGGGCGATTGGTCAATTGCCGTCGGGCGCGATATGCCCGCCAGACCCCCGAACCCCAGCCGCTCACACAGATGGAAGAGGAACTCCCGCTCCCCTTCTGTCATGAATGCCGCATACTCGGCGAAGGAGTCCAGATCGCTGACGGCGGGCGCCTCTCCCTCCACCGTCGCAGTTGTTGCAGGAGCTTGGCGGGCCTTCTTCTGTCGGCGGGCCCCAACCACCTCCACCTCTTCTCCCTCTTCCTCGTCAGGAGACTCAGCCGTCCGGCGCTTTTTCTCCAGCGCCCTCTGGCCCCCAGCGGCGGCCCTAGTCGCCCTTACTGGCGGTTCCTCCCTCGTCACAATGACTTCTCCTGCCGGCTGAACCACCGTCTGAGGACCACGCCTCTGGGCAGGCATCCGCTCCTTCTGAGGCCCGGCCGCAGCACTTCCCCTCTGATCCCCGCCGACCGTCTGTGTCCCCGCCTGCACCACAGGCAGACCATCTTCACCAAGGTGAGACTGGTGCGGCATCGCCATCACCACCGGAACCTCGGACTGGCTCAACGCCAACGTCTCCGGGTTCACCAGAGTCTCCTGGGCCGCCAGCCCCTCGGCGTACATGGCCTCCAAAAAATTTTCTATCTCCGCCCGATCCATCGCCTTCTCAAACGCGTCGCGACTTGATTTGTTGCCCGGCGGAGTTTCTAAAAAAAAACAGAGAGAAGACAGCCACCAGTCAGACACAATTCAATAGTATAAAACGAAACGACAGGGTAGACTCCTCACCAATGGAGCGTGTTAGTCGCAGGTCGACCAATAACTCCCAACCAGTCAGCAGGCGGAAATCAAGCAAGTTTCGGTTCCGCCAGCAACCTCTGATCCTCGCCACGCGGCACTCTTCTTCACGCGTCAGCGTATACCGAAGTCCCGCTGCACAAAAAAGACACGTCGTTAGTAAGAATACAAGTTCAAGCATGTAAGCACACCAAACATTTTCAGCGGACACCGAACACCAACCTCGAATAGGTTGGAACTCAGACTTAATCCTAAATGACGGCCCTTCTTCATTAGACCTAGCATGGTACTCCCAACCGTCGGTAGCGACGCAAAAGGTCCCCCGCCAATAGGACATGGAGTCCCTCAGATTCTCGATCAGCTTGGGCGCTCCCTGCCGGCGACTCAAGTTTACTTGCCCTTTGCAACCTTGGCGCTTCACATATACTAACTCGTAGAAATGAAGCACTTCCGCCACGGTAGGCCCCTCGCACCCCGACAAGCGCCACAAGGAGTTCATCGCCAACATCAACCACCACATGTTGGGACAGATCTGACCAAAGGCAAGGCCAAACTCGCAAACAAGGATTTGGAGATTGGGCACCAGCGGAAGTGTCACTCCTTGGCGGAATATGGCCTCGTGCACGGCCGCACACCCCGTCGGGAGAATCGACGCCTTCTCATCAGCCGTCGGTGGGCGCAGCTTCACCGACCCCGGCAACCGGAACGCCTGCTTCAGTCGAGCGACAGCAGCACTGCTCATCCCCCCTCCCGCCTCGTCAACGGCTGTCCCATCCGGGAGGAACCACGCTGACTCAACATTCTGCTCCGCTGTTTCTCCCTCCCCAGCGGAGCCGCTGGCAGCACTATTACTCGCCAGACGCTCGTCGCGCCTGGCTTTGGCGGCAGCGGCCTCGCCCGCCTTAGAACTCTCCGGACGCGAACCCCGACCCATAACTACTTCCCAGGGGATGGTCTGTAGCGGCTCGACGTCTAGCGCTTCTGGCAGTGAGGTTCCTGCAGGGGCAGACGGACGCAACGAATCAATAAAAATCCCATCCGCCGCGCTGAGCGACACGTCAGACCCGGAATCCTCACTGCTCGAAATCTCTATAACGCTAGCCATCCCAAAACCCTAAAACCCACAGCAGTTAGCACAAACATAGATCTAGCCTATTCTCGCATCAGATATAGCCAAAATAATCAAGAACAAAACCCAGAAAACTCCAAAGTATAAACAAACGCACTCAACCCAGACTCGGCTATCCAAATCCTAAACCACTAAACGCATTGGCCAACCATCATTCAACCCCCCACAAAAAACCCCATCTCACACCTCAGAACACACCCAGAAAAGCAAACACAACAAAACCCAGAAACTAGCAGAAACAAATAGCAGAAGACAGAGATCCGAATACCAACCTCAGTGATGCAATCTCCGGCACGGTGGTGCACAGTTACGACCGGCGTCTCTCTGGGAGTGGTATACCCAAACTTCGGTAGGCTCCTTCTCCGGTTTCGGACGAACGGTGGCTAAGCTTTCAAAATTTTCACAAAGTGTCGAATCCCCCAGAGTTTCCCCCCTTTTATATCGGCCCCAATGCGTCCTCAACCATCCACTCCAAACCGACATCACTTGTTAGCCGTACACGTGTCGTACGTCTCCACTCACTCTCCGGATTGCCCGAGGCGTCATCTCGGTTACGAAACCCACAGTTACTGTCATTAAAGGCTAGAAGACGGACAGGCTTAGCAGACAAACCTACGCACGCTAACCCGCTATAGGCTCGACACGTATTAACCACCGAAGGGGCAACTTCGGAAACCCCGCCAGCGGAACTTCTCCCTTGTCATTTTCCAAGAGACGAAGTCTCCGCTGAGCAAACCCCGCCAGCGGAACTTCTCCCTTGTCACTTTCCAAGAGACGAAGTATCCGCTGAGCAAACCCAGCCAGAGGAACTTCTCCCTTGTCATTTTCCAAGAGACGAAGTATCCGCTGAGCAAACCCAGCCAGCGGAACTTCTCCCTTGTCATTTTCCAAGAGAAGAAGTCTCCGCTGAGCAAACCCCGCCAGCGGAACTTCTCCCTTGTCATTTTCCAAGAGACGAAGTCTCCGCTGAGCAAACCCCGCCAGCGGAACTTCTCCCTTGTCACTTTCCAAGAGACGAAGTATCCGCTGAGCAAACCCAGCCAGAGGAACTTCTCCCTTGTCATTTTCCAAGAGACGAAGTATCCGCTGAGCAAACCCAGCCAGCGGAACTTCTCCCTTGTCATTTTCCAAGAGACGAAGTCTCCGCTGAGCAAACCCCGCCAGCGGAACTTCTCCCTTGTCATTTTCCAAGAGACGAAGTCTCCGCTGAGCAAACCCCGCCAGCGGAACTTCTCCCTTGTCATTTTCCAAGAAACGAAGTCCCCGCCAGCAGGACTTCCCCCTTGCTACCCTACAGGCGGGGTGTCTTTCGCTACACACCGCTGGCGGAACCTTTCTTTTCATCTTGCAAAAATACGGCCAGGCACGTCTATCGGACGCTGCTTCCTGCTGCATCTAGCGGGGGGATATCCGCCAACGGAAAATCCCGAGGCTACGCCTCACTCTGACAACGACCGCCACGCGGCGTTACCGTCAGACCGTCCCTACGGGACACGGGGACTAGTCAAACAGTCTACGACGGCCCTGATCAGGCACGTTGACCCCCGTCATTTGGGTGCTAAACATTGGGCTCGCTACCCAACACCCTCTGCTCCGTTCAGCTCCCCCTCATCAAACAAATTACCGACCATCCGGAGGTCTATCTTCGCCGGGGAGTGGGGGACTCCCTGGGGGGCCCAGCAGGGGCCCACCCGAAAGGGTATAAAGCGTTTGATCAGTAAAACCAACGGTTGACAACGCACTGACGCTAATTATGCTCTTGCAAGTCTAGCGGAAGAAAACGCTTCAAACCGCCGAACAACTCCCCAACCAAGATTGCCCTCCTTGACTGGGGACTTGGGGGACTTGTACATACATGTACATTTGCAAGCATAATTAGCTATAATGAGCCACGCTCATTGTACCGCCAAAGGTACTAATTCCAACTAAAGGAATGACATGTAGACGCACCGCCAGGCGGGCTACAACCTCAGCGTTGAACCATCCCCAGATCGCCGGCGACGCGCCGCCACGCTCCACGCCAAGATAGAGTCAGAAGCTTCTGAAACTGAGAACTGAAGCATATCAGTCCCACATCGAAAACAAAGACAAGATCAGTCTCTTCCTCACCTATAAAAGGTTCTCTCCTCTCTCCTCATTAATTACGCATTCAATACTTACCTACTGTTACTTTGTCAACATAAATACATTGACTAACTTAGGCATCGGAGAGTTGAAGACCGCCCAGCGCGGTCTCCCTCTGACGCCCGTTGTATTCTACTTGACAGGTAACGGGAACTACAACATTAACAGAAGTATCGATCCGCCCAACGGATCAGCGTTGACTAAGGTCCGGCTACCGCCAGACTTTTAGACATTAACAGGAGGAATCAAGGAGCTCCTTGCTACAATAAAGCAGTATGTGTTTATAGTGAGGTTTGTTACTTTTACCAATAATTTCTATATTTATCTTTTCTTTCCTTTTTTTGGTTTCTCTGTTGTAAGTGTGTTTTTGTGCTATACATGTAGTAGATCCATTTGTATAGAACTACAAATTGAAGTAATTTATACCAATGTGACAGTGTGTGTGTGTGTGTGAGAGAGAGAGAGAGAGAGAGAGAGGGTTATTTTAATTTTATTATTATTATTATTATTATTATTATTATTATTATTATTATTATTATTATTATTATTATTATTATTATTATTATTATTATTGTTGTTATTGTTGTTGTTGTTTTAGTTGCTGGTATGTTCTGCCTTGTTGGACTTGCGTAGTTTTCCAAATTGACCAAATTTGGACGCATCTTGCAGATGAGTGTCTATCTAGAGGAACCAAACGAAAGCTAACCCAGCGCACTCTTCTAGAGTTGAACTTCTGGTCAATTTCAAAACTCCAAACTTGTTCCTATGACTCTAAAGAGTTTGGAATTGATTTACTTCGTGCAGCTCATGATGAGAGTCATGCACAAGATGCGTCTTTGGGGTTGTCTAACATAAGGGCTGTTAACGAAACTTAAAATCAGGTTGACAGTCCATCCGAAAACCCAGTCAATAAGGACGAGATCAGTGAGGTGCCAGATTTATATCTTGGTGCAAGCATTCATCTCTCAAGAGATCCTAATAATGTTAAGGATCCCAATGCCATCCAGGTTTATTCCCTTTCAATGTTAAGGAACTGATTTATTTCATTTTCTTAATATCTTTGTCAATCTGCATATTAAGCTGGATGAGGGTCAGGAATTGTGTGAATGTCACTCTCCTTCAACTTATTGAGGTCTATGACTTTGTTTATAGGCTAAAATGTTTTTTATACGACTCTTTGTTTATAACCTGTGAAACTCTCGGTACAACTGATCTCTCCATTCATCAATAGGGGTGGCAGTTATTGAGTTATGTCTCTTTTGTTTCAAAACTTCTTCATTCACTAATGATATCAAGCCCCTTTAAAGTTTTAGACAGAAATAGATTTTTTTAAAAGCGAAAAAAATTTCAAACGGGACCAAAGTCTATCTTAACTAATGAAAAATGTTGTTTTCCAGTACAAATGAACTAGAGCTAAGCTCTGTGGCTTTAAGCATTTCTTAGAGTTAAATAAGTTGATAGTTGCTCGGCCCCATATGGCTCTAGGCCCGTCAGGCACCATTCAATGAAGAATTAAGAATATGTGGACATTGAGTTTACTTGCTCTGTTTTTGGTGAGATTTGGATTTGAGTTTTGGCTTTTGGGTATTGGATGTGTTCGGTTCTGATTTGGTTATGAATTGGGTGCATGGGAAGAATAGAAGGGCTTGCGTTTTGAACAGTTCGATTCAAAATTATATGGAAAGAATGCGGCAGAGTGCTCTGGTTAATGATGTGGTGAGTTTAGAAAACCACAAGGTTTCGTTCTAATTGGGTTTGAGTCTACGTCTTTGAGCAATTTAGTTTGAACTTCCCAAGTTGTGTGGTTATCAAAGACTAATGATCATGACTTACTATGTAGCTATGTAGTCTGAATTTGAATTCAGTACAGTGTCTGAATTTAAATTTAGTTGTATGGCAGTTGTGACGAAGTGACTAGATAGCTGATCAAAATTGCAATTTGATCTTTTTGTTTTTTTATTAGTTGTTCATTCCAAATTGTGTATGAAGATGCATTTAAGCATGAAAGAGAGAACATAAATTTTGATTGAAGTATATGATAAACTGATAATATAGTGATATAAGGAATGTAAAACAAAATGTCAGTGATACTGCAGTCATAATCTGGCTGAAATTCATTTTGTTGGGATTACAAATTTATAATGCTGTTTTGGATATATACCCTCTCAATATGCAGTTATCAATTGTATTTCCTTTGTGTTTTTTTTAATTGTATTTCTTGATAAATAAATCAGCAGATGAATAAGTAGTTACATTTGCTTGGACTTAGCCATTTGCTTTTGTATTGTGATTAGTTACATTTGTTTGAATTTCTTTTCATGAGTCACTGAAACGGATTGATTAAACTAAATCGGTCTTGCAATTTAAAATGACCTTACTTGGTCTTGCAACCTGGTCAAACACTCATTTTATTCTTTTATTTCTCAGCCTTTCAATTTTCTTGCAAGTGCATCAGATGAAAAGGAAAAAAAAAAAGAAAAAGATTAAGACAAATGTACTGCAATAGTCTCTGAACCATAGACCCATTGTACATCATCTTAAGTTTTTTCCACTGCAGTGTATAGGTTTGCAGACTGCGGTGCATAAGGACTACTCTACTATATATGATATCAGAAGCAGGTATCCAATCCCAGCCTGAAGGTATGGATAGTTTCTTTTCCTGTTATTTTTAGTTAATGTATTGCTTGCTTTGTCTTTTCATCAATCTTAGTTCTCATTGTGAAAAAAAGTATCTATTTAAGTCATTCATCTCATCTCCATGAACTGATGTAATTGCATTGAACTTTTTTTTACTAATGCTTTTTGTTTACTTAGAATATTGTAAATTGAGAATGAGTGTGTGAAGAGTAAATTATTTTGTACTGGTCTATATATATATGCATACAGAACATTTTGTCACTTCATAAACCAAAGAGCAACATTTTTTTTAATCAAATGTACAATTTCCCTTGCTACTTTTGCTACCAAAAGTGAAAAGCTTTTCCAGAAGATTCATTCTACCAGCTTAGACAAAGTAACCAAAAGAAATGCATTTTCTTGAGAGAAGAAAAGTGTTTCATTGAGTGCCTTTGAATTTTTTTTTTTTTTTTTTGTAATGGTTTTTCAATTTCATGCTAGGATATGTCTGCTGGAGCAAAGGACAACTTCCAAAACCAGTTTTGGGCTGGAAACCAAGATAGTGGCAGCATCCATTCATTTTATGATGTCGCTGCTAATCCAGATTCGTATGGCAAAGGCACCAGATTTTTGAGACAAGTAGAACAATGTATAATGTAGTTTTACTATATCTAATGTATCTATAATGTAATTTGGATGTAAATTCAACCATATCAATAGTATACCCGCAGCACCGCGCGGGCATTTTCCCTGGTAGGTATATAAATGTGACATTTGAAATACCATGCAACACTAAATCAAAGCCAAAATATGTTGTTGGAGCTACTTAAGAACAACATAATTTAGGAAAAATCTATTGTTATATTCCCACTCAAACAACAGAAAATTGTGGTCTCACAATCAAAACAAAGACAAAAATATATGAACTTCTGTTGAATCAAAATAAAAACAACGACATATAATTGTATTTTAAATGAATGTACAACAACAAATAATTGTTTTGTGTTAGTAGTTTAACTAACAGTTAACTGTTAGCTATTTTCCCACTCAAACAACAGAAAACTGTGACCTTACAATAAAATCAACGACAAAAATATATAAATTTTCGTTGAGTCAAGACAAAAACAACAACATATAATTGTATCTTAAATGAATGTACAACAACAAATAATTGTTTTGTGTTGGTAGTTTAAATAACAGTTAATTGTTATTAGAATACGAAACAAACAACAGAAAACTGTTATTGTAAGTCATTATAAATAACAGATAACTATTGTCTTAATTCTCTAACAGACAACAGATGACTTGAAAACTTTCTGTCGTCTGAAAAATCAGACGACAGAGAAAATCTGTCGTCTGATACCCCCAAGAGACGGCACCGTACTAGACAACAGAATTTTTTTTAATCAGACGACAAATCTCCTCTGTCGTCTGATAGCTGGCATAGTGAGTGCATTGCTAGATATTGTGTAGTGATAGAACCATGCTGATACAGGTTTAGGAGAAGTTTAGGTTTCGCAACAAAAGTCAACAAGAACATCAACATAATTTCAAACCATCTACAGATTATTTCATAATAGTAAAAATATCTAGAATTGATCCTTTCACAGTAATAAGAATTGATTATTTTCACACCAGCAAGAATTCTACTAAAGTCAACCTAGGGCTTATGGCACAATTCATAGATGATCAAAATATGGATACAGACAATAGCAATATGTTCAGGACCAAAGAAAAGGATTGAAACGAGAGAAAGGAGATCCAAGTTTCAAGAAAAAACGAGGGAGAAGAGAAACCCTAGAAAAGAGAGAAGAGGTTTCACGTACCTACATCGAGCTGCTTTGAAAAAAGAATACTGTGGAAATCTTTGGTGGAGATGTTGGATTTGTTTGGAGCTTTGGTATTTATACCTGAGGCTCTACAATCCACAATAGTTCACTATTTTGTAAATTCTATAAAATTCGTAGATTTTTTGAATACCTTTAGATTTTTATGGAATTAAAATCTCTCTTTACAAATCCAAATTGAATACCCTAATATTTACAACAACTCTTTAAAAGTCTTATTAAATCATAACTGAATACCCATAGATTTTTCAAGTTCAAAAAAAGTCTTTAAAACACCTTAGAAATCTAAATACAATACACCCCCCTTAATTTCATTTGGAAATAATTCATTGATCAACTTTCTTGTTTAACATTACATCCGCATTCCACAAGCTAAAGTAGTCCACTTGGTTTAATCACATTCTGAAAATGTCTTAGGACTGTTCACCGGTAGACTTGCGGCCTACAATTGAAATGAAAGATTGTTCGAACGATATTCATCACTAATTTAAATGAAATAGGAAAATATATTACATCATTCAGATGATCATACATCTAGGTACAAAGATAATTAGGGTTCTATATGGATTTTGTTCCGGCGCCCAGTGCTTGTTTATTTGAACATGTACTTCATATGATTGTTCTCTAAGGCACATATATATATATATATATGACTCTATATATGAATAATATATATGAATAATGTTTTATGATTTTGAGAAATTAGTCTCGAAGGAGAGCTCAATCATACTACTATTTTTACACCCTTATACATTTTAACAACGAATTTATAGGGGAAACATTCAAACTAGAGAAAAATATACCAACAGTGCCTCAACTCTTGTGCACTGGCCAGTTTGATACCCAGACTCACAAAACTATCAATGTGATACCTAAAGTCTTATATTGCTATCAACGACATACTTCCGTTAAATTTCTGTAACGGTTCCGTTAAAAAATTGACATGGCAAGCACGTGGAGAAAACATAGCTGGAAAATGACCAAAATAACCCTCAACATCTACCAACAATTTAATTATTTAATTAAATGATTTTTTTATTTTATAATTTTCTCTCTCCTCTTCTTCTTCCTCTGTTACTGTGATCTCATTCTTCCCAGAAAGAAAATTCAGACTGGGTGATAGGACTGATCTCAATCCATCCGTGAGATTCGCGGTATAGCTGGTAGAGCTCCGATTGACGAAGACTTAAGAGAGTAGATCCCAAATTTGTTTCATGTCTCATCAAATCTTCTTCTCCCTTGATGAATTAAACCATGTAAAATCATATGGGTTATAGCTGTAAAGAAGATGATAGATGATGGTGTGGACTGTGGAGAGAGAAAGGCAGAGCTGATGATGATAGATGATTTGGGTTATTGCTTCGATTCTTTTTTTTTCCTTTTTGTCTAGATTGGATTCAAGGACATGAACAATTGTTGGGTTATTTTGGTATTTTGCACGAAGAGGATATGACATTGAAGCTTCATTATGGTATTCTCTTTTCTACGGGGCAAGATTAATTACACTCTATTCTCGCTTATCCTCCTCCAGATCTTCGGCAAGCCCATTGTTAAATTCTCGCATAGCTGCTGTATCTCCGTTCACCTTCAAAGCACCACTTGTTAATGAGAACAGTCTCTCAGATGAAATATTCCTATTATGTCACCACCAAATCTGCCTTGCAGATCCCACCAAATCCACATCCAAAGCAAAAAGGTTCAAATCTAAGTCCACCTCTCGAATTCGATTGCAACCTTGAACGACTTCACATTCAATTGCCCATCCATCTATTCACCCATAAACTCAATCGAGTTTAATTCCTAAACCCATATATTCATTCTAAATCAAACAAGATCTAGCTTCACTCTCGACTTTGTGGCGGAGTCCTTGCTCGGGTACTTGTTCATAATGCAAAATAAGTGCAGGCATTGATATCCAACAAATTTCCAAGAGAGCCAGCCTAACTCTGTTTTGACATGAAAAAGAACGAGAATTATTCCAAATGGTATGTCACTGAAATCTGCCACAATCCAGCTTAATGGTGGTCTTCGTGATTGGCTTCAAATAGGCCATCAGCACCCCATGTGAACTCCTTGTTGCGAATGTGCAAATACGGCTAGCCCAGTGCATGAAACAATGCCTAAAGCCTTCTCGTAAGCATCATCGTGACCGATGGAGGAGGAGAAGGAGCGCTTGGGCAGACCAGAGGGCCGAGAGCCACCGAGCAGGGCGGTTCGGAGCGCACTAGATCGGAGCATCGCCAGACGGAAAGCAAGGGAAGAAATGCGGCGGAGGGCCTTGACGAGGCCTTCAAGCTATTTATTTCTTTTTTCTTTTTTTATTAATATTTCTGTCAAATTAAAAAAAAAAAAAAAAAAAAAAAAAAAACCAGTTAGGTTTGCCATTTGGGTAAAAGACATGTTTGCCCTTTCTGTTTTCTCTAAGTGTTTGCCACGTCAATTCTTTAACGGAACTGTTACGAAAATTTAACGGAAGTACGTCGTTGATAGAAATATAAGACTTTAGGTACCACATTGATAGCTTTGTGAGTCTAGGTATCAAACTGGCCGGTGCACAAGAGTTGAGGGACTGTTGGTGCATTTTTCTCTTCAAACTATATGGAATGTCTCAAATTAATTGATTAAACCCTAAACTAATATTGAGGAGCACCTGATCCATTGCTCATTCTTCAGGGTCAGAATATTCACTAATAGTGTAGAATACATTTACAAAATCTTGACCTTATGCATTCATCGATACTATAGGCTATTATAACTTTTACAATGGAACACTTCATGCCAATTGGAACTATTTTTACAATAAATTTTTTTAAAATATGATATATTCCGGAGTATCACAAAAAGTTGATCTCCCTCTAGATACATAGATTATTAGAACCAAACTATATGATTTTGAGTATGCCGCAAAAAATCGATCTTGTTCTAGATACATAAAATAATATACTTTTAAGTATTTCAAGTAAGTCTTATATCTTTGCATCACCACCACTCACACACATTCAGAATATTACAACTTTTCCCTACAACAAAAAACAGGGAGTTGAGAAGTGATAGTCCAATTTAGTCATGAAGACAGTGATCCCTATCTGTATAGCCAACAGTGACGACTTCTGCTGCTCACCTCAGAGCCATAGCTTGACTCTGAGCCACAGCCAATGGCGACAACTTCAATTCCATTGCTTCAGAAGCTTTCAACTCAAAGAAAGTGTGAGAGAGGGATTGTTCAGTTGCACATGGGAGCAACAATGCCCATTTACGCATGTCAAAACCTTCATGGATGAATAAGAAAGTCAAGAAGTTCGTCGATTGGGTTTATTTTTTGTAATTGCTATTGTTCATGCGTGCAAGGTTTTGTTGCTATCTGTTTTTTTTAGGTAAAATTTTGAGTTTGTTGGCCAACAGAGATGTGACATGTATGACTTGGTTTCATGTGCTTTGCTTAGCGAAGAGTGAAGACTGGGTTTGCCAATTTAGAAAGGGTAGATAAGCATGCGAGCTTCTTCTAAGTTTACTATGTTTATATACAAATACAATCCTTGCACCATAAAGTAAGTAATAAACAATAATAAATCTAATTAAAGTAGATTGCAACATATAAATAAACATGGTAAATAGTACGACTCACTCCAACGCTTTTCCTCATGTTGAAGCAAAAAGATCACGAATGTCAACTTGCCAAGTGAGTTATTAAAGACTTTACTTGAGAATGCTTTTGTAAGAATATCACACTACTACAAAAAGGTCATCAGACGACGGTGGATTTCTGTTGTCTGATGACCAAGCTGACCGTGGTCTAAGTGAGTGTTGTGTGATTGGAAAATCAGACAACGGTGATTTCACCGTTGTGTGATAATAGTTTGCTGAACAGAAATACCAATTTCCGTTGTGTGAGTTCTGCGCAGCATGTGCCTGGCATGGCATGCGCGGCGATGCCTCGGCACATTCAGACAACAGAAGATGAAATTTTGCCGTTGTCTGAAATTCATAACACACAACATGTATGACTTATTCTTTGTTGTCTGAGATTCATAACACACAACGGATATAACTCATTCTTTGTTGTGTGAGATTCATAACACACAACGGATATAACTCATTATTTGTTATCTGAGACTACTAACAGACAACGGATATAACTTAATATTTGTTGTCTGAGGTAAGTAACACACAACTGAAGTAAAATGATCTCCCTTGTCTGTTGATTACTTAGACAACAGTGATCATTTTATTTCTGTTGTGTGTTATGAATCTCACACAACAGAATTTTGTTTTCTTTTGTTGTTGGTTGTTAGTTCACACAACAACTATATTTGGTTATCCGTTGTGTGAATACTATAATCAATTGGGTACCAACTAGTGACTGTTGTAGGAGAAGCCTCAATTTTAAACTCTTTTACATTCATACAACACATTGTTTTGTATTGTGTTGTATGACTACCCCTTGAACAACAAGAAGAACATCGATATAAATGTTTGTCCAGAATAATGCTCAATATATTACCATATAAACAATACTCTAATCCATATATATCATTCAAGTACCATTATTCAAGCATCAATACATTCAAGTAACAAGATAATGCACCAAACAAGAGCATTCTTAGCTAGCTACACATGAATAAAAAAACATTCCTATTCTCGATGGCTCTTAACCTTTAGCTGCCATTCGCTTCTACAAAACCTCGAATGTCTCACTCATCATCTCCTGCTAACCCCATTGCGCATGGCTGCACAAGTGGTAAAAGTCTTGCCAGCAACTGCCAATCCTCCTAGTGCAAACCAGGTACCATATGTGAAGCAAACTCCCCAATCTCCATACCTGTTCAAATGTTTATAAGAGTTTACTTATTAGTCAAGTTCTCCATTTTTTTTCCTGTACTAGGTGAAAGTAACAAAGTAACATATTTTCTTAATCATAGATTCATAGATTGATTGCATAGAATAGAAACATATATACCATGAACCATCCGGCATTTGCATATTTTCAATGTAGCGTACAGCATTGGTGATGGAATGTTCAATCTCTTTCTTCCTATGCCCAGGGTGTAGCTTCTTGAACAGAACTAAAGCCTGGATTACAGATGAAGTGCACTCAACATGTTCATGCTCAATTACAATGTCCTCCAAGAACTCTGTCGAATTTAACAGCTGAGGAAATAAAACAAGTAAGAATATGAAAACTCATTGGACAGAGTTCGCCGATCAACATGTATGCATGATATTGATTTGATAAAATCAAGAATGCAAAAAGGTCTTCTATTCCTAAGTTCCTAACAGCTAGATGTTACCAGAAATATTATGAAAGTCACAAACAAGAACCTGGCCTTTCGCATCGAATACTCTCCATCTCAGACCATCAAGATTAATACGTCTGAGGCCGGCAACAGCTTTCTGTACAAAAATCAAAGCACAAGCTTTGTTAAATATTAAGCCTGCAAGTTAAACACAAATTGTCCATTCACACACCACAAAGATTAGACTTTTTACAATACTCGGTGCAATGTGAAACGCCCAGGCTATAAATTAAAACCTACAAGAAGCAAAACCTTTGTCTTGGTACATTTCACTAAATGTGCTAGCTTTTTGGTTAAATAGGTTTCCATGTATTCTAAGTTCCAACTAAGCAAAGCTATCAGAGGATTTGCAAGGAAAACAATATAATTGGTACCTGAACGATATCCTCCCCAACTAAAAGATGAACCTTTTGCTGGACCATTTTACTGCTCTTATCATTCTCGCCGAAACCAAGTCTACCATGTTCCCCTCGGCCCCATACATACACCTGCAATATAATAATATAGGCAAGGAAATAAGGTTCTGTTAGCCCAGGTACATAGAAAGTTAACAATACAGGATATTTAAATTATCGAAAATTAAAAAAAAAAAAAAAAAAAAACTAACCAGTTGGCTGTTGGCTAGCTATAGAGTAAGACTAACCACCTTTAGACTAATAACAACATCCAATAGATTACACTCATGCAAATGAAAAACCTCATAGCTAATATTTAGCAGAGTGAGAGTAATCATCACCTCTCCATCATCTGTTAGTGCAGTAGAATGCCATCCAGCAGCAATATCCACCTATAGTGGCACAAAAGGTTAATAAATCATATCACATGAGTCATGAATAACCATCTTGTTATGAGCAGTTGATAAAGTCATAAACATAAAAGCCAGAGGCCATTGTATCATTATCTCCTGGCTACGTGAGGAGAAGAAAATCACAAACAAGCAAGACAAAATTAGCATCAGAAGACGGGCTAGAGTGAGGAGAGGCTCCGGGGTTTCTACCTAATACGAAATCTCATAAAGATATTTCCCAATTTTTTTCTTTCATTGTATATATAGGTATTATTAAGTAAATTAGCTACATCATCAGTATTGTATTTCAAGAATCTATGCATAAAAGTGACAGGATGGAGTTGGTTGATCTTTGACACTTATATTCTTTGAACCCTAATTTGACCAGCAAACATTCCAAGGATTAACCATAAACTTGAAAGAAGATTAATTCTGTTGACTCATTCTAATATTTAACTGCTACAGAAGCATAAGAGCAACAATTTCATTGCTTCAAGAATTCAACCCTGAGTATGTGGTAGAAATGTTTCAAATCTTAAGCCACTTTGTTATGTACTATATGAAGGCCAAGGTACAGATGCCCCAACCATTAGCTACTGCTTATGTAGTTGCCGCTCTGTCAATATCCCACCCTGACTAAAAGAAATTTTGCTAATCAAACAGTTGTGTTACCTGCTAAGCATAAACAACTAAAAGAGAAGAAAGAAAACCAATAGGAGACTGCAATACAAACCAAAGTAAGACCAGAAAGTCCGTGGACAGTTTCTATACTCCTTGCCTCCCTAGTAATAATAGAAAAAGAGAAACTCTAAACTCAAAGAGAGTTCTTGGTTACTATAAGCATGACAAAATTTTGATTAGAAAATACATTTGCATTTGACAAAAAATAAAATACATTAGTTGTACCCCAAATTCGAAGCTTCATATGCTAAAGGATAAGTTAGTTATCCTATTTAAGCAGCTTGCATACATGGCACAATGAATCCGATTGAGCATTTGAACTTGTCCTATTAATTAAGTGTCAAATGCATTTGTATATAATATACTAAGTGTTCTCTTAGTCAACAAGTGATTTCAATAACAGATATCCAGAGCAAAATAATTGACTAAATACCAGATCAAACAGAAGAAAAAAAAATCGAATTTATTAATCAAAAGGCCTTGGCTACTTACTTGAATCATGAGTGTTAGAGATGTTGCTTTGTGGTAGCTCTCAAGCCGACTGCCAACCTTTTGGCTATTATCCAAAGATCACTGATATCATCAACAGTGAGATCAACAAAGCGCTTTACTTCATGCTTTGGGCAGACAAGCACATGTACATGATGTCAAATTAAACAAATTGAACAACTTACCAAATTAAGTATATGATTCCACAGAAAATTGCTACTCATATAGTTGCATGCAAAAGAGGCTTCATCCAAATACGTACTCTGGAATGGATAGGCATGCTAGTGCAAGCATACAAACACATACACTGCACAATCATGTTTCCAATACGCTGATGTACATACATGTAGAATGTTCAACAGGGTCCACCCAGTATGTGCTTAATTAGTATTGGAACTACCAGGCCATTATTTGCTTACATTCCAGTGTCAAAAGAAACCCAAATTCAAGCATAGTGAGGAACACTTTTCTTCTATAATGGATATGCATACTCAAAAATGAAATCCAGTCAATCAAGTAGTTCAACACATATATACCATTCTTTACAAGCAACCAAAAGTCACTAGAAGAAAGAAATTTTCCAACTTTCATAAGCAAAACAATGTCTTGACTGAACCCAAAACACCATTTCAATTCAAACCAAAAACAAAAGGATTTGACATGCAGAGAAAAGAGGGAAATTGGTCATCAAGTTTGCAACTTTTATACTTATTTCTACATTCTAAATTTCTAATAAGTATAAGAGAGTAAGAACGGTACCAGAAACAACAGAGCACAAATTAACCAAGGCATCCGATAGATTAGTGTCGTAAAACACTTCCCTGCTGTCGATTTTGTACGATCCAAATGAATGGGATTCCAAAGCCATCTGGGTCCCTTTTGCACCAAAAAACCCAAATCAAAATAGATCAAATTCAGAAACAACATCAATGAGAACAAGGAAAAGTTGGAATAGAGACTACCTTGGTGGAGGCCTGGAGATAAGGCATAGATTCGACAGGGACTAGACTGGCAGAAAACTTGGCATCTGGGAATGAAATTTTAGGGTTTGACGAAGAGAGAGATCAAAGGGCTCAAGCTTGGGTTTTCAATTTGACCAAAATCCGAGCAACTTCTAACCTCAATTAACGATTGGTCGAGGCCTGGAGATTAATCGGCTACGAGTCAGATCCAGAGAGAATAGAAACAAAGCTGAAGGCTTCAAATGGAGGAAGAGAGAGAGAAAGAAAGACTGTGTTTTTCTAATCGAATAAGTGGGCTTCTCAAAATAAGTATTAACGCGACGGCACCTCCATGCAGCAGCAATTTACAAAATGCTTTGCGTCGGCAAAGTTTTACCGAAGCATAGATCATTGTTTTGCGAGAGCTATTACCACGGCACATTAACGCAGTCGCAGACCTCCCATATTTTCGCGACGGCCCAATTTTGCCGATGCAAATAAGCAACTCTTGGCGACGGCAACTGCTTGCTGACGCAAAGTAGTGAAGTCAATGCAATTCTTTTTTGTAGTGAATCGGAGAAGCAATTGGATGAGATGAATATTAGGGGATTTGAAATTTGAGGGTTTTGGATGAGAGGATTAAGGGAAAGCTCTGAGCTTTTGGCTCAGACTGAGAGAGGGTTTGAGAGAGAGGACTGAATGTGGAGAGGATTAAGGGAAAGCTCTGAGCTTTTGGCTCAGACTGAGAGAGGGTATGAGAGAGAGGACTGAATGTGGAGAGAGCGTCGACAAGGTCGAGAGGACTGCTGGGTTTTGTTTTGTTTTGCTTTTTTCTTCCGAACACGATGTGGCAATTAAACCTAGCAAAATGTTCTCAAAGTTACTCCCACAACAGAAACTGAAACAAACAGTCGTCTGAGTGTACTACATAAAATCAAAATACCAAAACATGGAGGGAAACATACCGCCTACAGCATTTTCACTCAAAATATTGCCGCCTATGTTCCCACTTCACACAATGGAAATGTATAACTTCAGTTGTCCAATTTCTACAACTTGCACTTTGTTTACCTAGTGAAACACATTCAAGCAAGCTTCCTCAAAATTTGGCTTCTAGTTTTCAATCACACAACGGAAATCTCAGGCACAGTTGTACCAAGTACCCCAAATTTCAGATTTCAAGAGGCAACCAAGAATCAAGAGTGGAGGGAAATCTGCCGCTAAATTTTTCATGACTCAGACGACGGATAATACTTAATTCCGTTGTGTGATGTATTTCTGATAAAAAAGTTATCACTTTGTTGGCATTCACACAACAGAATTCAACCAGCACCGTTGTATGATTAAACTGACTTCAACACACAACAGATGATTTGTGTTCCGTTGTGTGATTAGTGTTGTGTGATTAACTTTTTGTACTAGTGTCAGTCAACGTACTGTTCTTTTTAGTTGACGAAAGGGGAAGAGATAAACTTAGTGTCAACCTTTTCTTTAATGAAATGTCTGTCAGTTTCAACACCCTTAGTTCAATCATGTTGTATTGGATGGATCCGGCTCCTCTAAATTGAGCAAGTCATGAAGTTCGTGAAGTTCATAAAATCTCCAACCTCTATTTAATCTAATGGCTCAAACATATCCACATTGAAAAAATACCAAGTGTTTGAATTATTATACATAGGAGTATTTTCTCTATCAACAAGAAATTAAAAAAATTAATAAAAAGAAAGAAAAAAATTTCGTAAAACTAGGATAAAGCAATTTTTCATATCAGAATTCATAATTTTAAACTTGATGCTAATTTCATAGGTTGTTTTCAGCTTTAAATAGTAAAATCTTTAATTTGTTTCTTTACTCTCAAATACTTTAATAAATCCAAAGTGGTTTCGTAGTTCTGCCATTCATTCATAGGCTCGCTTTGTATTTTGCATCATATATTGATTATTGGAGATGATGGCCATGTGTATGCATTGATCCCCGAATTTTTTCAAGCTTTAGGTTTATAAATTTGTTGGAGTAAATCTCAGTCATTCATTAACCGCAATAATCTTATCTATGTGGGGTATGAAGGACTGAAGCACTCATGTACCACATGAATCTATGTGACGCGCTCAAAGCAAGCGCGCAATTTAACCCTGAAAATATCGTTAGTAGTATAAGCAAATAGGGATCGTTCTATCCGGGGATTGAGGGTACACTTGTAATTGTGAAACAAATAAAGAAAAGTATTATTTACAAAAATAAAATAAAGAATATAAATATATACAAGTAACAAAATAAAAAGGGAGGGGGGTTTAAGAATTATAGAATTGAAAATTAAGATAAATAAAATAAAGAAAATGTAAAAACATATATACAAGGGTGGATCAAAACCACATCCATATGCAAGAAATCCAATTACAATTCATATAGTTGATTTTAAATGTCATGAGAGAAGAGTTGATCATGTGAAACATTCGAAAGAAAATGATTTCCCATATTTTACTTTTCAATGCTAATTAACCTAAGTGAAAGCACCTAGATTAATCCTATCAAACATGCAATCAAGCCCTAGAAAGCTAGTCAATCATGACATGTTCAACGCATTAGACATAGAGAAAGGCTATCAACTCAAGTGTACAACTTAGTATGGAAAAGTCCACCTAATTGCAATCCTCTTTAATTAAATTCGGTCTTTGCACAAAACCTTTACTACTTTGATTCAAGTTTACACAAAACGAAAAGTCGATTTCATGTTCTTAAACCTAGCACCAATTATATCAAAACCCTAAGTGTTTGCAACCACATAAGATTAAAATACAAAAGTTTTCTATCATGCAAATTTAATTAAACAAACCCACATAAGCAACATAAAAATCAACATATAGAAATCACAACTTTATCTCAAAACATATAAACGGGCTTTAAACTTTGCCCTTAACATTATTTGTTAACTAGAATCAAGTTCATATGAATTCAAACAAGGAAAACAAAAGATCATTACAAGGAAAAAGAATGAATTACACCGTGAGGGGAGATGGAGATGGAGAGCTAGATGGTTGGATCTTGAATCTTGGAAGCAAGCCTTCAAGGTGGATGATGGAGGATATGATCTTCACGGCTCCTTCTTCTTCTTCCTCTCCTTGCTTGAAAACGCAGAACTTTGCAACTAGAGAATGGAGAAGGAAAATGGAAAGGAAATGGAGAGACAAAGAAGATGAAATGGATGAAGGAATGTTGTGGAAAAATGGAAAGGAAATGGAGAGACAAAGAAGATGGAATGGATGAAGGAATATGTTTTGGAATGAGAGGAGAAGGTGTTTATATAGGGAAGAGAAAGAAGAGTGAAATTGGAAAAGATGGAGTAAATTAGTGTGAGTAATGATGGAGAAAACATGATGATTACACCCTAAAACATGGAATGTTTTTGGGTGATGATGATGGTGGATTAGTGTGAGAAATGATGGAGAAAACATGATGATTACACCCTAAAACATGGAATATTTTTGGGTGATGATGATGATGGATTTCCTACTCATTTACTTCAATTTTATCTCCACCATTTGTAGGTAAGTGTGGACATAATGCTCATTTCACCATCATTTACTCCAATGTACCTAAGAAAATAGAAATTGAGTTAAAAATCGATTCGTTAAGGAATTAACTAAGCAAAATGTGAGGAATTAACTATTAAAATATCACATTAAAATGCTCCTATCAAATTCCCCCACACTTAGCTTTTGCTAGTCCCTTAGCAAAACAAAACAAAAAAAATCCAAAACAGAACAAAGACTTGACAAAAAGCAAGTAAATGACTCTATTGCTCCTAACTGTTGTCTCAGAGACTCCAAACTCATGGCTTTCACGTTAAACACTTAATCAAAATCACAAAGATAATTCCATGGTTAATAAACCTGTGACATTCATATGACTAAGCAAGAAATGGAGAACTTAAGTTATACAGTGAATGATAGCATGTTTCGAACAAGTCCAATCCAAACTCACAGGGCATACTCTCGATTTTTCTCTCAGAAATGGCTATGCTTAAAAGCTTCACACTCAAGTATATGCAAGAGAACAAATTGTAAGGCAACAACCAGCTTGCATATTTCATCAATAAACACATTTTGTGAAGAATTTTTAAAGACCTCATGAAATGACTAAGTGCACAAATGGACCTAAACCATAAGCTCGACTGCGTAACTGACTCCACTAACCAAAGACTGCCCATCTCAAGGATCAAGTCAGCACTTAAAACAGGTTGTAATGGGGCTAAGCTAGGGTTTTCGAAATGAAGATTAAGGATACAAAAAATCCTAAGGACCTAGCAGAGCATATAAGGACCACCTTATGTCATCATTTTTGTAGACCAAATATCATTGTTTTGGGCCAAACCTTCACTCTAACCAACATGGGAATGGACAAAGGCATAATTTTCAACTTTGAGCCTTCTACAAATTTGCAAGTCCAAAACCACACTTCAACATTTTCCCAAGAGTTTTCTTTTCAATTTTTTTTCTTCTCTTTTGCCGCTTTTCTTTCTTTCTTTCTTTCCTTTTTTCAAGGCAATTTTTTTTTTTTTTTCTTGGATTTTTTCCCACCCCACACTTGTCTTTCATCGTCACCCCTACATACTATGTCATGCTCTACTAAGTCCTTAAGACAAGGGTAGAGATATCCTGTACTAAGCTCATGGTAGGGTAGTGAGGGTGATGAAACAAAGGTTTTCAACGTAGGCTCAAAGGGGTTCATTCTAAGGAGTCCCACGACGGGCACAATTGGGGACACATGCTTGTTTGGCTATGGTGGTTACCCTAATGCCTTCTATCCTATCCAAGATCAGGGCATATTATGGCATACAAGTTTTGACAGTCACAACAGCCGAGTTCTAGTACTCTCTAGTCCATTAAAATCTATGGCACATGATCATTGGATTTTCAAAGAAAGATGAGGTTTTGCAAATACAGCCATGAAATTCTGAATTTATCAATAAGCACTCGAAAAGAAAGTATTTTAGCTCAACAACTCACTTGGGTCAAATGAATCAGACTTAATCCTAGCATGCTTAATGAACCAAGTTACAATCCTATCTCAAATCTTCATACAAGCATCACAATGTCGATTAACCACAGAATTCAATTAAGTCCTATTTTGATTGTAAAAACCTTCAGCCATGAATTCGGAGACATGTTCATCCTAGACGGTAGGAGCATCCTAAGACTCAAACAAACAAAAACACTCTAAAACCAACAAATTTTTTTTTTTTTTTAAATTAATTTAATTTCAACACTTAGGTACGGGAACAGGGAGTCTCGATGTGCAATGGGACTGAAACAGCTACCCTTTTTCAAGACTATGTTTAATCCAATATACCTTAGTGTATCACAACATCAACTAAAAACACAATAAAACACAATCCAACATCAACTATTTTTCAATTTTTTTTTATATACTAACTACTAAAAACACAATAAAGCAATAATCCTTCCCCCATACTTAATTCATGCATTGTCCTCAATGTATAAACAAATATAAATCATGCAAAGCATAAATCAAGCATAGAAGAGAAAGTTAACACAACGAAACTTAAAACAACTTAAAATTCAAGAAAATAAAATAGAAGGAAGAGTTCAAGAAAGCAAATCTGCGTTTGATGGCTCCTCCACAGCTACAGTTGAAATGGGTTGCCTCCCATGCAGCGCTTAATGTTTAAAGTCTTTCCGCCTAGACTTGTACCTCCATTTACTCCTTTGGAGGAGCGGTATGCGGGCGAGTGGCAGCCCTCTTGCTGGTTTCAGCCTTCGGAGGCGGGTCCTCATGTTGTGATGCAGTAGCGTCCTTGCGAGGAAACCCAGGAGGATAACTCTGCAAGTTATTGACTTCCTGAGCAAGCTTGTTTATTGCAGTGTGACAGCGGATCAAAGAGCAGTTCATCTCAGAGATGTAATCGATCATGCAATTGACTCTCCAATCTGTCACCATAATACCATCGCGGAGAGAGGAACGCAAATCATCAATCGAATCCGACAAGCTTTCCAGGGTGGCCATAGGCCGAGGAGCATGAGCAGCTGGTGAGGAAGAAGACTCTCCGGGATGCAGTCTGGGAGAGCGACGAGGCAGAGGAGGGGGACTGCGGGTACGCTCACGGATAGGACGATGGTCCCATGGACGAGTAAGCCCAGCTCTAGTGGCCGCTTGACGACCTTCTTCCTCCAAAGAGAGAACATGGCGTTGATTGACGCCCCTGCGAGGGGTTACCTTGGTTCTAGCCATGAGGAAGTAGAAGGAATTTGAGACTGCACGCTTAGAAAAACCTTAGTAAAATCTGGAGGAGACAAAAAAGGATGTATATATGAAGCACAAAATAGGGTAGAAATCTCAACAAACACACGGTTTTAACAAAGCTTCTCCAGGAAGGAGAAGAGTTATGACAGTTCACGGCCCAAGAAACACGTATGCACATGAAAAACTCCCCCACGCGTAAATATTCCTTTCTTTTCCTGGATTTATGGCAATTAGACCTGCTTTCGGCTGTAGCTTGTCTGTCACAGCTCCTCGAGATTCGTTTGGTTCCCCCACGCGTCCTTTCTTTTCCTTAATTTACGGCAATCATACCTGCTTTCGGCTGTAGCTTATCTGTCACAGCTCCTCGAGATCAGTTTGGTTCCTCCACGTGTCCTTCACGAGCCAACAGCTTTTCCGTGTTTTCGGGTGACTTTAATCCAACGCGTAGATTTAATCTCAGAGATCGTCGATCCAACGGTGGAGATCTGCTCACTCGTTCTATAAATAGGTGCATTCTGAGCGACTGTTCACTCCAAAAGAAAATTCTTCCGAGTTCCAGCCTTTCTCTCTCAACCCTTCAGCCTTTCTTTCGAAACTCAAATCCTTTCTTCATCAACATGGAACCACGAACTCTGCAACTAATGGAGTTACAAACCCAGCAACAAATGGAATTACAAGCCCAGCAACCAACCGAGGAGGGAGGAAGCATCCAAGCAGCCGGGAGTAGTAACCGGTGGGCTCCCACACCGCCTCAACTAAGAATCCTCAAGGGCCTTTACTATGATAAGGGTTTTAAGTACCCAACTCCAGAGCAGATTCAAGAGATCTGCCTCCATCTGAAACAGTATGGGCAGATCGAGGACAAAAACGTCTTCTTTTGGTTCCAGAACCTCAAGGCTCGTGAGAGGCAGAAGTTGAAGGAATTTCGGAACGTTCCGGTTGGTGGATCTCTCGATCTCAATTTTGGATCCACTAGTTCTACTGATGATGGTAGATCCATTGATCTAAACTTTGGGTCACGTGTCGGCTATGGTGTTGATGGATCGATCATGGAACAACGAGGAGAATATCACCAGGAGATTGAAACCCTTCCACTATTCCCCATGCATGGTGAGGACATCTTTGGCAACATGAAGACTACTTCCGAGGGAGGTAGCGGCTATGGCGGTGACTCTCGCATTTCCCTTGAGCTCAGCCTCAACTCCTACGGAAATGCAGACATAGCTTAGTATAGTGTATAAAGTTTTTTTTTTGTTTTTTTTTTTTGTTTTTTTTTAAATAGCTGAATTTAATAAGACAGAATGAATGCAGTTTTTATTTATTTATTTATTTTTTTTATATAAAGGACTCAAAAATAAAAGACAAATATAAATATATATTGGACTCAAAATGAAAGACAAAAATATAAATCTCTTCCCCCACACTTAAATATTGCATTATCTTCAATGTAATCAATTAAAAGCATGCAATGAAATAAGTAAGCATATAGGGATGAAATTTACGAAAATAAATCCTAAAATAAAAACTAAAGAGAAAAATTGAAAAATAAAAAGAAATAGGGAAAGAGAAAGCAAATCTGATTATATTCTGAATTGGGTTGCCTCCCAAGTAGCGCTTGTATTTTACGTCTTGCAGCCAGACAGTACCTACATTAAATAAAGTTAGTAACTATAATTAACAAAGAAATACAAAATAAAAACAAGTATAACTATTAATTACAAACTACAAGTATAATTAACAAGTATATTGTACATAAGACACAAGTTAAGTACTCAAGTGAGTATAAAACGTGAAAAGTATTTTTACAAGTTTAAAGTGTGAAACAACAAAATAATTTACACGTATAGAGTATTCACAAGTATTTCTTTTATTATAAACATTATTGATATCGAATCAAATTCCAAGCGGTAAATCAAGTGGACGTGCGGCCCAAGTATAGTCGCCTAGACACAAACTCCCTTTCAAATCGTTTGGGCAACCTTACTGAAATGGCCAGGTGGGGGAGGACGAACACGAGAGGAAAAATCCATTTTGGCATGAGCTACTCCCACATTGTGGTTTATGCCCATTTGCAAGCACTTCTGGATTCAAAAACCCGTCATGAACGTTGTCCCATTCCTAGACACCATTCCACATAGGCTATGCTTACTAAGATGAAAAAGTTCATAAGTGTGAAGACAGTTCAACAAGTGTTAATAAAGGCCGCCCTCAACCTTAAGGGACCTGAGCTAGGTACCAGTAAGGGGTTTAGGCCAATATTAACAAAAGAGACTTCACCTATTCCTCTCAATTTACAACCTACAATTAAAATTCGTGTTCAATAATATAAATAACATCCTAGTTAATTTAAACTAAGTTTCAAACAATTTTTAAACAACAAATATATACAATAAATGACACAATTTAACAAGTGATTTTTCAATCCCCGGCAACGGCGCCAAAAATTGATGCCGCTTTTGGGAAGCGCATAATTTAACCCTGAAATATCGTTAGTAGTATAAGCAAATAGGGATCGTTCTATTCCGGGGATTGAGGGTACACCTGTAATTGTGTAACAAATAAAGAAAAGTATTATTTACAAAAATAAAATAAAGAATATAAATATATACAATTGTATAAACAAATAAAGAATTAAAATAATAAAGTATTATTTACAAAAATAAAATAAAGAATAAATATATACAAGTAAACACAAATAAGGGGGGATTAGGATTCTTAAAATTAAAATTAAAATAAATAAAATAAAGAAAACGTAAAAACATATATACAAGGGTGGATCGCAAGGAACAAAGATCAAAACCAATTCCATGTAATCAAATTCGATTCAAACCCTATAATTGTTCTTCCAAGTCATGAGAGAGGAGTTGATCATGTGAAACATTCGAAAGCAAATGATTTCCCATATTTTACTTTTCAATGCTAATTAACCTAAGCGAAAGCACCTAGATTAATCCTATCAAACATGCAATCAAGCCCTAGAAAGCTAGTCAATCATGACATGTTCAACGCATTAGACATAGAGAAAGGCTATCAACTCAAGTGTACAACTTAGTTATGGAAAAGTCCACCTAATTGCAATCCTCTTCAATTAAATTCGATTCTTGTCCAGAACCTTTACTACTTTTGATTCAAGTTACACAAAACGAAAAGTCGATTTCATGTTCTTAAACCTAGCACCAATTACATGCAAATCCTATAAGTGTCGACCCAAATAAGATAAACATATAAAAGTTTTCTATCAAGCAAATTCAATTGAACAAACTCACATAAGCAACTTAGAATCACAATTATGGAATTCGAAAACTTTATTTAAACATAGAAGTTGGGTTTAAACTTTACCCTAAACATTATTGTTAACTAGAAACAAGTTCATATGAATTCAAACAAGAAAACCAAAAAGGTTACAAGGAAAAGGAACGAATTACACCGTGAGTGGAGATGGAGATGGAGAGCTAGATGGTTGGATCTTGAATCTTGGAAGCAAGCCTTCAAGGTGGATGATGGAGGATATGATCTTCACGGCTCCTTCTTCTTCTTCCTCTCCTTGCTTGAAAATGCATAAACTTAAAACTAGAGAATGGAGAAGGAAAATGGAAAGGAAATGGAGAGACAAAGAAGATGAGATGGATGAAGGAATTGGTGACTAAGGAAAATGGAGAGGAAATGGTGAGACAAGAAGATGAAATGGATGAAGGAATTGGTGACTAAGGAAAATGGAGAGGAAATGGTGAGACAAGAAGATGAAATGGATGAAGGAATGTTTGGGAAAATGGAAAGGAAATGGTGAGACAAGGAGATGAAATGGATGAAGGAATGTTGTGGAAAAATGGAAAGGAAATGGAGAGACAAAGAAGATGGAATGGATGAAGGAATATGTTTTGGAATGAGAGGAGAAGGTGTTTATATAGGGAAGAGAAAGAAGAGTGAAATTGGAAAAGATGGAGTAAATTAGTGTGAGTAATGATGGAGAAAACATGATGATTACACCCTAAAACATGGAATGTTTTTGGGTGATGATGATGGTGGATTAGTGTGAGAAATGATGGAGAAAACATGATGATTACACCCTAAAACATGGAATATTTTTGGGTGATGATGATGATGGATTTCCTACTCATTTACTTCAATTTTATCTCCACCATTTGTAGGTAAGTGTGGACATAATGCTCATTTCACCATCATTTACTCCAATGTACCTAAGAAAATAGAAATTGAGTTAAAAATCGATTCGTTAAGGAATTAACTAAGCAAAATGTGAGGAATTAACTATTAAAATATCACATTAAAATGCTCCTATCACTATGCAACTTTGTTTTTCTGAGAAATCTATGGAAGCTCAGGTTCCTAGAAGCAGAGAACAAAGATGAAGACTAAATAATTAAAGAAAAAAAATGTATAGTATTAAGGTCAATATGGAAAAGAAATTTTTAAAATTTGTTAATTAACGTGGATATGATTGAGCTATTAGATTAAATGGAAGTTGGAGGTTTTATGAACTTCATGACTTACTCACTTTAGAGGAGCCGAATCCGTATTAGATTATGTGCTATATCCACGGCCGCCTTATTATCATATACAGTCCATGGCTCATTTGGGTTTGAACCCTAAATCATGAAGTAAATTTCTCAATCATAAAAGTTCACACACTCCATGTGCCATACCCGGCCACGATACTGATCATCCAGCACTTGATAGAGCTACTACTTTATGCCTTTTACTTCGCCAAGTAAAGGTTATACCTGAAATGGATCTCCAATTAGGAACACATCCAGCCCAATCTGCATCAATATATCCACTAATGTTGAAGTGACTATACTTGGAGAACATGAGTCATTTCCCAAGGTGCTGACTTCAAATACTTCAATATATGAGTCACTGCTTTTATGTGCATTTCACTCGGATTATGCATGAATTGACTAATAACACTCACAATATAGGCAATATTAGGTCGAGTATGAGACAATTAAATCAATCTTACCAACAAGCCTTTGATATCGAGCCTTGTCTTTTGGGATTTGATCAATATATACTCTGCAAGTTTGTGATTTTACTCAATAGGGGTGTCTGCAGGCCTATTGACTAAAAAAACCATATGCGGGTAGATGACGCGTGTGCGCTGATGTCGCTCGAAGCAAGCGCGCAATTTAACCCTGAAATATCGTTAGTAGTATAAGCAAATAGGGATCGTTCTATTCCGGGGATTGAGGGTACACATGTAATTGTGAAACAAATAAAGAAAATTATTATTTACAAAAATAAAATAAAGAATAAAAAAAATATACAATTGTATAAACAAATAAAGAATTAAAATAAAAAAGTATTATTTACAAAAATAAAATAAAGAATAAATATATACAAGTAAACACAAATAAGGGGGGGGGTTTAGGATTCTTAAAATTAAAATTAAAATAAATAAAATAAAGAAAACGTAAAAACATATATACAAGGGTGGAACGCAAGGAACAAAGATCAAAATCAATTCCATGTAATCAAATTCGATTCAAACCCTATAATTGTTCTTCCAAGTCATGAGAGAGGAGTTGATCATGTGAAACATTCGAAAGCAAATGATTTCCCATATTTTACTTTTCAATGCTAATTAACCTAAGCGAAAGCACCTAGATCAATCCTATCAAACATGCAATCAAGCCCTAGAAAGCTAGTCAATCATGTCATGTTTAATGCATTACACATAGAGAAAGGCTATCAACTCAAGTGTACAACTTAGTATGAATAAGTTCACCTAATTGCAATCCTCTTCAATTGAATTCGATTTTTGTCCAAAACCTTTACTACTTTGATTCAAGTTTACACAAAACGAAAAGTCGATTTCATGTTCTTAAACCTAGCACCAATTACATGCAAATCCTATAAGTGTCGACCCAAATAAGATAAACATATAAAAGTTTTCTATCAAGCAAATTCAATCGAACAATCACACATAAGCAACTATGGAATCACAACATAGAAATCGAAAATCCTTATTCAATCATAAAATTTCAGAATATAAACTTTATTCAAACATAAATGTCAACTAAAAATAATTCTCACGAAACTAAGCAAGATTACAAAGAAAGAGGTTGAATTACACCGTGAGATGGAGATGGGGATGAAGGATGAAACGTTATGGATTCTTGAATCTCGAAAGCAAGCTTCAAGGTGGAGGATGGATGATGATGCTCACGGCTCCTTCTTCTTCTTCTTCTCCCTTGCTTGAAACGTTGAATGCACTAGAGGATGGAGAGAAAATGGAAAGGAAATGGAGAGACAAAGAAGATGAGATGGATGAAGGAAGATGTGTTATGGATTCAGAAATTGGTGATTGAGAGTGAGAGGAGAAGGTGTTTAAATAGGGAAGAAAAAGAAGAGTGAAATGATGAGATGAAGAAAAATAATGAAAGTGGAGTATGAGAGTGGTTTGTAAAATATGTAAAAGATGAGGTAATGATGAAAGCAAAGCATGAAGGTGAAGAAATGTGGAAGTGATGATGATCTTTTAGGGTAGAAAAAATGTATCCAAGGAAAAAGAAATGCTTTCTTCATATGGGTGGGAAACATGAATATGTGGTGTTGAGCTGTTTTCAGGTCAGTTTCTTCCCCTTTATTCCTTCAATTATTTCTCCATCAAAACTTCAGAATGAGCCTTCGACTTCTTCATAAAAAATGTTCCACTATGAGTGTAGATCATCCTGACAAATTTTCAGAGCTTTATTCCATGTGGTTGGGCCGGAAATGCTGCTGGACCTCTTACAGGTCCAGTTTTCCAGTTTTACTTCTGTAGAAAATTGGGCTGATTGTTTGAAGGCCTTCCACTCATATTTTTCTCTGGCACTCTTCATAAGAAATGATCATTTGGGTGTCTAGAATGGATCTGCCGAGTTTCAGCTCATTTCGAGTTCATTTGGTCAGGTGGCCGCTCCTTCTTCCTTGCTTGGCTCTGATTCTCCTAGCCGGAGTAAGAAAATATTCAAGGTTGACTTTTTAGTGCATTTTCATTCTTCTCCATCATTTCTAGGTAATTATGGACGTAACACTCATTTCTTCTTCATCTACTCCAATGTACCTAAAATTAGAAATTAAGTTAAAAATCGATTCGTTAAGGAATAACTAAGCAAAATGTGAGGAATTAACATTTAAAATATCACATTAAAATGCTCCTATCATGCGCTCTCACCGCTTCAAACTCCCAAGTTCTCAAATCTCAAGTCTCAACGCATCACTATTCACTTCTACAATTTAAAAAAGAAATAGAAGCCCATATTTGGGATTCAAGATGAGATCGTAGATATCAAGATTAGATTTTGCATATGCTTTGAACGAATTCTTCTCTCTTAGATCCAAAATCTCTGGCTTTGCTTTTAATCTTCACATTTGTCTTTTTGTCAGTGAGAATTCGAGTTGGGATAGCTCTCTGTTTTCTCATTTTCTTTTTAGTTCTTCTCCATCTTTAATAATTATATGTTAACGTGAAATTCAGTATGTGTTTCTGGATCTAGCCGTACTATTATTGATGGGTGAGAGAGGTGAGAAGCTTTGTGGGTGGTGCAATGAGATTTATCTCAAAGTGGAAAAGTCCTCAACAAATCTGTGGTTTCTAGTTTTAGATTCTCACCATCTCTCTGAAGCAAGATGATTCATGAGAGAGCTGCAATGTGGTTCTTGACAAACTTGGTCAAAGAAAGAAAGAAATAAAGTGACAAACTAGAATCACGTACACGTTGGCTTTCAAGTAAGGCGTTGAAGTTCGATTACACCCATCCAACGACTGATATTAATTTGGAAGATATAATTTGCACTTCGTAAAGTCCTTTGCGGACACTGCCTCTAAACATTCCTGTGTTTGTGTGTGTGTGTGTGGGTGAATTACAAGTGGGTGTTATTATGCCAGATGAAGGTATGCTTATTTATGTAGATTTTATAGTAGGGCAATGATATAGGGCCTCAATGAGGCCTAAGATTTATGGCCTCAAATCCTAGGTGTCATGCCATGTAAGCAAATACTAATTTTATTTTCAATTTCACATAATATATCTTGCCACATCATACTATTGCAACACCAACTTTACCCTTTTATATTTCCTTTTAGATGTTAGGGGTGAATCAATTACATTAATGAATTTAATTAGGTGAGGAAAAAAAATCAGCTATTAATTATGCATTAATTTAAGAGGTATGTCTACAAATTCTTTAACCAATATTTTTCTTCATTTATTTAAATTCATTCCTATAATTTTTCTTTCCAAATAGCATAAATATATTGAATTAGGTGTCAAGAAATAGGTAATAACTTTATTGATTAATTTCATCCAAAAAAATAGCATTAATAAATTGAATTTGGAAAATACATATGTCTAAATTAAGAGGTAAGAAAAAAAATTCATGTTAGTAGCATTCATTAATTATCATCTACAATCTAAATATAAGGAAAATAAACAAACAGAAAATAATAAACTAAAATATAACGTTTAAACCCTAACTACATAAAGAGAAAAGAATGAACATAAGAACATATATAATGATATAACTATGTATTTTTCACATTATATTTTCAAAATTTACATAAACGCAACAAAGGTTGAACTCATATACATGTATTATGCAAATCTATTGATCAAATGTATGTGCAAATCTATTGATTGAATTACATGAAATTTTTTCTATTCTTGACATTGTTATTTAAATCTAAGCATGAGTGTAATGACAAGAAAAAAAAAAGATAAAATAATTTTTTCTTTTAGAAAAAAAAATCAAAATAACTTGGAGTCATTAGATTTTGGAAGGCTAAAATTGTATTTTTCTCAAGAATTACATTGCATGATTTGACAAATAGGTGATGTGTGTAGGTGACATGGCATGACACCTAATATTGAGGCCATAAATCTTAGGCCTCATTGAGTATTATTCTTGTTCATTGTCAAAATGAGTATTATTCTTGTTCATTGTCAAGTAGTATATATCTCTACACATAGATAGACTATACAATTATGTCTTTGATCAGAGGATTTCAATTTCATTTTTAAGTGATTAAAAGAATACTAATTATACATTGTCGATCAATAAGTACTAGACCAAATGGTTAGTATTGGAATACTTGTTTCAGTAATGTTCTCAGGCCTCTTGTTTCACTGTTACACACTTCTTTTGAAACAATAATTATTTTCTAAATTTGATAGGAAAGATGCAATAAAAAACAAAACAAACAAAACAAAAAAAGAAAAGGAAAAAATTTCATAGCCTGATCATCACTAGTGACTAGTTCCTAGCATCTGAACTTACGTATTCGATCTGCAAGGTTATGTTTACTAACTACAGCGATGAGGGAGCGGGTGCCATAGCTTATGCAGTTGGATAAGAAGGGTACATAGCAATGCCACACAAACCTCCTGGAGGACCAGCATTTCGAAGAATTCTCATGTAGCCCTTTTCACCCCAGGTTTCGCCCCATGAATTCTTCACTAACCAATAGTTGGTGCCTTCTTCAGTCGTTCCGTACCCAACGATTGTAACAGCATGGGTTAGTTTTGTCCCGCAATTACCAGAAAATACCCCACTTGCGTATGCCCTAAATTCAGCTCCATCGGCATCAAGGGCGACTGAGACTGGTTGCTTGGCCACGGCCTTTAGTAGATCATTTTCGCTGTTGGGAGGAACCATTTCATAACCGTTTATCTTGGCAGCATATTCAGTCGTCTTAGTAGTGTCACATGTCTCTTCTGCACCCTTGTATTGGTAGTTTTCTTCACTAGTGATTCCTCCGTTGTCATTTATGTATTTAAAGGCATCTTCCATATTACCACCACCGCAGCCCTTGTTAATTTGATCTCTGTTACAGTCCACAAGTTGTTGCTCGGACAGTGAAATCAATTGGTTACTTTTGATTTTGGTAATGCCCTCAATTGCTGCCACTGCTGAAAATGCCCAACAAGAACCTGCATATGTGTACAGAGAATTTGATAAATTTACGTGGAAGAAAGTCATTAATATACAAGGAATTGATCAAGGTTTGAGATATGGTGGTTCTTACTGCATTGTCCTTGTTCCTTGACGGGGGTAACGGCACCTTGTTCCCTCCAGTCAATTCTAGTTGGAACATCAGTTTCAGACAGGTCTTGGTACCTAAAAGATTTCATATTACGTTGTCCTCGGAATGAGCTTGAGTTTAAGGTGACATTGGGAGCTTGAAATCCAGTGTAAAGTCCGAGAAATTCTTCATTGGACATATCAGAAAACAAGTTGACTCTTAACTTGTAAGTCTTATTCCGTTGGCTGTTGAAGTTATTTACAAATAGCATGTTCTTCGCGAACATGGTGAGACGCCTTTCTTTCTCTCCATTGTCAATGTAAGTGCGTCCGAACTGTGCCATCCATTGCTCAAATGTTTTAAAAAATGTAGAGGGATCAAATTCATCGTTGGACGTGGCTGGGGGTTGTGCCATTGCCCCCAAGATGATAGATAAAATGGCAACTATAACAAGGTTATTTTGAAAAGCCATTGCAGTAATACACCCAGTATATAACAATGAGGGCTCTCTGATACTAAATGACTTTGATTTAGCAAGCTGTGAAGGAGAGAGCATGATATCATCAGTTTATATAAAATGTGAACATGTCTCACATACTATGATAGATGTACCGGAATTTAATTTTGGCAGGTTTAAGATTTGACATTCTTAAAGTATCACAATTATGAAAAATAGTGATTCATTTGGTGGGTTTAATTCTAATTAATATTTGGTAATTTTCTTTTATGTTATATATAGTGAAGAATCACAGGGCTTTTCAGAAATGTACATGTAATACTATTAAATGTACCTCTAATTTTTGTGGTCAACGTACCATTGAAAAAAAAACGATTACATAGTGGGAAAGCCATTACACTGTTACAGGTTCTTTTGAAAAGCCATTGCAAAATTGAGGGTTTACAGGTAATTTAATGTCAACGTACCACTATTAAATTTTCTCAAAAAAAAAAAAAAACGTACCACTATTAAATGTACCAGTAATTTTTGTGGTCAACCACTATTAATTGTACCTGTAATTTTTTGTTTATGTTGTATGTGTTACAATTTAATTTAGTGGTTTCCTTACCTGTAATTTATTTCTTTTTTTTTTTCAATGATAATGCCCTCAATTTTGTGGTAAAGCCATTACAGGTTCTTTTGAAAAGCCATTGCAAAATTGAGGGCTTTACAAGTAATTTAATGTCAACGTACCACTATTAAATTTTCTCAAAAAAAAAAAAAAAAAAAAAAGTAGCACTATTAAATGTACCAGTAATTTTTATGGTCAACCACTATTAATTGTACCTGTAATTTTTTGTTTATGTTATATGTGTTACAATTTAATTTAGTGGTTTCCTTACCTGAAATTTATTTCGTTTTTTTTTTTGTGAGAGGGATTTATTTCAGGATTTAAAATGTTAAATTAATTACGAGGAGACTCACAAAATTTCCAAACAGTGAAGAAAAATGAGCCTGATCGAGCATATATCAAACTTACACGTTACATTACGAAATATCTAGAAACACCATCAGAATTAATAACAAGCGCTAAATTCTCCATTCGATCTTTATTACAGCGAAATTAATGAAGGCAGATAAGCAACAGAAATCGACATATAAATTACTCCTTGACTTGTTTGAAGGAGGTCAATATCTTACTGTTCAACCAAAGCCTCTCCCACACAACAACCTCATATTTCACAGCCGATGATTTATCCTTGACAGCAATGATGAGCCTGAAGTTTTCGCCGGCGACCACCTGAGTCTCACCTTTGACGACGCTCTGGAACACCAACTTGTTCTTAGATTTCTTGTTGTACTCCGACACTGCGAACTCCGCGATCTCCTTCACGTGGGGGTCGTTGATGTTCTTGATGGGCTTCCAACCACCGAGCACAGGGCTGTCTGGGGCGGCGGCAGAGAGAGAGAAGAGGACGGCCATGATTGCGAGGAGGAGGAGACGCATGGTGATCGACCGCCGTTGAATCTTTGGATGAAGTTTTAGGGAGAGAGATGGTGGTGAAAATTATTTATATCGAGGTGGTAATAGAGGTTCTTTGACAAAGCACCTGGATTTGGTACTTATTACGGTAGTGGCACTGTACTTTTATGAGTTTGGGCGGAAAGTTGAGGGGGTAGTTTAGGGAAGGTTAATCTCTACACTATCTTAGCTTCTCTTCAAAAACCCTAATGCAGAGAGCCCGAGATAGTATTATATAAAGGTACACCACGTGTACTTATCAACCATTGTATGATGAAGCTAAGCTGATATATTTACACGACTGAATCAAGTTGAACTAAAGCAGGTTTAATCATTACCTCTTAATTTGTGCTGAAAATTGGCTCATGAGCTACTACAATTATGGACAAAAATGACAATGGTATGCAAAATTAGTAAAAGAGGATTCCCCTTAATTTGCTACCATATCATTTTCGGTGTGGTTAATGATTTAAATATTTTCTATCATATGTGCAAAGTAGTCATTATCAACTGAAGCAACTAATTCTGTGGCGTGTAATTGGGAGGCTAGTGAAAGGAATCCTTCCATACCACCTTAATTAATTAGAATCTAAAAAATGAAGAATACACATTTTTTGTTGAAGCTAATCGAGAAATAGCAAGAGTATACGTAGAAAATTGAAACAAGAGAAATATTAATAACAGCAAAACAATTATGTGACTGGCATATATACAATTATATATACATGTATATATGAAAAAGGTTATGAATTGGAGTAGACATTCAACATAACTAATATATAATTGTATATACAAGATGATCGAGCAGACGTGATGTATGTGGTGCACTCTAGGGAGACTAGATAGAGGTACGTCTGTGAAGAGATTGAAACGTTGTGCAAACCAAGACATGGCATTGAATGGTGCTAATTAAATGAGGTAGTTCAATAAGGCTCAGGTGGAACTGATGATCCGGCCATATATAACCGATTGATCTTTATCAGAAGGTGATGATATCTCACACTATTGTGCATGAAGGGTCCAGTGATGAGGGACTATAAATTTGCAAGCAAAGAGTAGACATTGTCAAGCTCGACTCATTTCAGAAGATCATGGAGAAAGGCATCGAGCTCACACCCCCAATTTATAATTTCTTTTACTTCCAAGTTCCAAAAAAAGAGTTGAGGATAGGTACCCAGAGGCCATGTAACTGCCATGCATGGTTATGTCGAAGCTGGGATGATGATGAGTAGTACGTTCAGGAGGTGGCAAGGAACAATATACACATAATCGGAAGAGCAACGATGTTTGCATCCTCGGGTATCCACTGCAATAAGGCCATGCTTTGCAAATACATGCATGTTGATGTTGCCATGGAAACCAAATTTTTCCATGAAGCTTAGGGCACACACCTTTGTAGCATATATTTGCAAAGCATGACTTTATGGGAGAGGATTACATTTTTGGGTATGTGAACATTGTGTTTAAAGTACCGAATTTACAGAAGACGTAGTAGATTAATTACGGTGCCACCAATGATGTAGTTGCCAATTGTGGTGGAGCGCCAGCCGCCACAAGGGTGCCGGGCCATTGACGACAATAATCTTTCTCTTTCAGTCTTTTACTAAACTGTTTGATAATATGTTTAATTATTGATTTTTTCAATTTCAAGCCTCTCTCCCATTCCATTCTTCAATAATTAAATACTGTGAACAATGTGAATAACGTGTCTTTCCAGTTCTTTTATCCAATTCTTTTCAAGTTATTTCAGCAGAGCTCTTAAAGAGATGAGATTAGTACAAATTTTGTTTTGAATGATGCTCAACCTGGCATATAAATTGAGAGCTCGAATGTGATTATTGTTGAACAACATGTTGAATCCGGCAACAAGTCCAACTCCAACAGGGTCTTCACGACATAATGTTCAAACTAAGTTTGCTTGGAGTGACTTAGAAAATGAAGAACTTAATGGACAAAATGTTTATATCCAGTCTCACATTAATTTTGTTAGCTCCTAGTATGATGTTGCGTTACCAACTTTAGAAGATGAAAGCTCATTTAGACTCTACTAAAAACTCAAAGGCCAAACATCGTCAAACTAGTTTGCAGATCTCTATCCTACCCACAATCGAACACCAACGATGCGTCTTAACCTTTAATTTAATTGGTTAATTATGCCTTTTTGAAATTTTTTTTTTCCCTAAGTGGTCTTACTGTGCCCCCTTGTTGTTCGCTTTCTCATCTCAACAAGTAAAAACATACGTTGTGAATATCGGGCCTATACCGAAACTAGTACGGCCCAGTATCGTATTCAGCTAATGGACTTGTCTTTTTTTTTTTTTTCCTGAGTTGGGGTGACCCAATTCAATGAAAGCGATTGCTTGTGGTCTCCACTGCACCGAATCATTAGTTAAAGTCTTATACTTTTCAACCACCCATTATTCTATTTTCTTTTTCTTTTAACCTTTTCTTCACGTTTTGCGCGCAAAGCGTTTCTCCTTCAGTTTAACGGTACCGCCCCGATTCCCTGCACAATCTTCATTTACGTTCTTCTTCTTCGTCTTCCTCTCTCTCTCTCTCTCTCTCTCTCTCTCTGAATCCTAATTCCGAAGCATACATAGACTATTTCATATATAACTACAGCGTTAGGTTTTTCGCAATGGATCTCCCTGATTCGCCCTCTTCAAATCCCATGGATTCGCCCGTCTCCGGTGAGTTCATATTGTATTTCATGCAGTCTTATTCGATCGCTTTCTCATTCGTTTGATTTTAATATGCAATCCGATTGTTTATGCCTGTGTTTGAATTTTTGCTGAAACAAGTCAAATGAATATTCAATCACTTTTTTATTTGATTTTCATATATGAAACCATCAGGAACTTTCCTCAGTTGAGCTTAATATGAAAAGGAGGAGGTAATAATGTAATCAAAAGGTGTCAAAGTCGTTGATTTTTTTTTTCCTTTAAAAAAAGCGAACTTTATTTATTAGGTTGGATTTGTGTAATTGAAATAGGACTTTGCTGGATATGAGGCCTTAAATGCAGCCAAATAATGTTGTATATAGAGCCGTTTTATGGTGCATTGGTTTTGAATTCTAATTTTTTTGATTGCCCAGGACTGCGTGTGAGGCATCACCGGGAGCTCGAAAATTTAACACTTACGACGAGGCCGGTAAAGACATTAAAGTATTTCACTGTAGCAATTGGTCGGTATTTTCGGCAATTTATGGCAACTGGTGGTTCGTTTGTGCTGTTTATTATGCTAGCGGGAGGTCTAGGAATTGCTACTATGACAATTGGCGGACCACATGAAAAGGTATTAACTTTGAAGCATACATTTCTCTTTTTCAACATTTGCTTTTAGATTGTTAGATAGGTATTTATTATAGATCACTTATTAGATAAGAATGTTGTTCTATTGGATTGTAGGACTCTGTACCATTATTGGATGTGGATGGTTTGTATGCATTTCCGGACTATATGTTAGTCATTTAATAATTCAATCTCTGTTCAGCACATGCAGGAGCTTTTCCGTTATCTGCAATTTGGACTCTGGTGGCTGGCTCTTGGTGTCGCATCATCAATTGGTCTCGGTAAGTATGAGTTATGTTCAACATTACCTGCTTTTGTATTCTATGCCATAAACTTATTATCACAGTGATTGAGCAAAATTGTATGTGTATAAGTCCATTAGGAATAATTCAGGCACACTAGTTTCTTTCCCCAAATACTTTTTTTTTGTGAAAAATTCGATTCTGTAACAAACACTGAATCTTTTTCATCATTATGCAGGATCTGGTTTACACACATTTGTACTGTATTTGGGCCCTCATATAGCTCTGTTTACCATGAAAGCCGTGCAGTGTGGCAGAGTTGACTTAAAAATTGCCCCATATGATACCGTTCAATTGAAAACGGGTCCTTCATGGATGGATAGAAACTGCTCTGAATATGGTCCCCCACTATTTTCATCCCAGCAAGGTTCAAGGCTCCCACTTAGCAGCATACTGCCTCAGGTTCAGTTAGAGGCTATTCTGTGGGGAATTGGAACTGCACTGGGAGAGCTTCCTCCATTTTTCATATCAAGAGCTGGTAACTACCAAACAAACAAACAAAATAAGTACTTACGGTCACCAAGTGTATTGCCATTAAGATATGTATTATTTAGCAAACAGTTTCTTTCTAGACGGGAACAGCCTGTTGAAAAGCTTCACCCAGTCAATTTTTTCTTTTTCTTTTGAACTCTTATCTTCATCTTCGCTTCTCAAGTATATATATAATTATAAAAAATTGCACTTACGGAAGGAGTGATTAATCTTGGTTGAACAAGTCACTAGTTATTACAGTTGTTGTAAATATATTTTAGCGAGTCTTTTATCATTTTGGCTCTTCAACACCTCAATACATTTCTGTCGATCTGCATTATCCTAACCTATGAAGTTTTCCAGCTCGTATAGCAGGGAGTGAATTGGAAGTAATGAAAGAATTGGATTCTTCTTCAACTGAAGATGGTGGAGTTGTAGCTAATCACGTGAACCGGATCAAACTATGGCTTCTTTCACATTCACAGTATCTGAACTTTTTAACGATATTAGTTCTTGCTTCGGTAAGGTTTCTTCTTGCTCTTATAGGAAAACTTTTATAATATGTGTTATGTCATTTCCCAAAACATGTTTATGGAGATATATTTTATATACTTTTTTTTTTCCCTTTAAAAGCTGTTTCAAAGTTAGCTTAATCATACTCATGATTTTACAAATTTCTGTTAATATTTGCTCTTTCTAACTCCATTTTGCATTGCGGTATATATTTTTATTACTTTTTCTTCAATATTTTCAATCCTTCTAGTTCTTATCAGTTATCATTTCAGGTACCCAACCCTCTATTTGACCTTGCTGGTATAATGTGTGGACAATTTGGCATTCCATTTTGGACATTCTTTATCTCAACAGTGATTGGAAAGGCATTTATCAAGACTCACATACAGGTATGTTAACTTGTAAGATATTTTCCTAAATTTGAGAACTTATTACTATCTGCTCGTTGAATAGTCATGGTTGCTTTTATGCACTACAGTTGCTATGTTTAATTATGTGGTGCTAGATATAATGTTTTCATAACATCATGCCAGCAGTGGTACTGTGACTAGTGAGGGATTTTGTGTCATGCATGATGCAGACTCTAGCACTGTTTCTAAAATGAGCAGTGTGTCACTGATTGGATCCTTGATCCAGACTATTAGATGTTTAAACAATGCTTGTCGTGCAAGTTCTTAAATTTACTTCGTCTTGGTAGGACATACTTACAGGTTTTCAGTTTACATAGTAAAGATTCCTTGTATTGATGGTTCATGAGTTTACATAACTTAAGGAAGTTATGTTTCCCTGTACTTGCAGACCATTTTCCTCATCTCAGTTTGCAACAATCAACTTCTTGACTTGGTAGAAAATAAATTGATTCGGTTGCTCAGCATTTTCCCTGGATTTGGTTTGATTGCGCCCAAACTGATTGCCAAACTACATATTTTGAAAGAGAAGTATATGGATGGCTCTCCTTCAGTTATCTCAAACAGCGAGGTAGTGTTTTTGGTTTGTGCCCTTCCTTGAGTTATACCTCCCAAGTAACCATGCTTGTCCTTATACTCTTCTCCATTTTCTGCTTTCAGGTGAAAAAGTGGAACTTCTCTATTGGTGCAATTTGGAATACTGTTGTGTGGCTCATGCTCATCAACTTTTTCATCAAGATTGTGTCGGCAACTGCACAAACCGTTCTCAAGGAAGAACATGAAAAGGAGTTGACTGCATTGACGAACAATGTACAGGCATCAGATCTCGGCAAGGTTGTGTCAACAACTGCACAAAACGTTCTCAAGGAAGAGCAGAAAAAGGAGTTGACTGCAAAGCAACTGGCTGACGAACAATGAACAGGCATCAGAACTCGGAAAAGCAACTGATTGAATTATTCTGAAGGTCGTTCAGATCCAATTATCTTTTCTTCCTAATATTCATAGCTTTGGATTGTAGTGGCAGAAAGTTTTTATCTCTGCTATGATTATATCCACCAAAGCTCAACATCTGCTTCTCTGTTTCATTTTGTACATAAAACGCACCTGCAATGAAACAGGAGGTGGTATTGTAGAAGTATCTACATGTCTTTTAGGGGATGCTATCACTTTTAAATTATATCGATTCTTGGCCCTTGTATCTTACATTTGCCCATCCTGGGATATGCAATGGAATAATATCCATTCTAGACATTCATTTATACATTAGATGCAATCTTACTCGGAAAATGTTGTTACCATCCTGCAATCCCCTTTTGGCATTTCTTGTTTCATTTTTCCTAGTCTTGGAGAACAGCAGACTTGCCAGAAGTGCTTTTGATAAGGAATGAGAAAGCACTTGCTGGATGCACTGTGCTGTTTCCGACAATAAGATTGATGTCGTTTCCACAATTCCATGAATCCAAGCAAACAATCAATCAAGTTTATCTTTCCGAACACAAATTGATAACTTAATATTTAACAATGGGGATGCACAATCCCAAGTAACAGCTTAGGTAGAGATTTACACGATTTTATAGAACACAGACACTGATTCATTGATATAAAGTAGTAATCTTGAAACATTGACACAATTGGAAAGACTGGCTTGCAATGCTTTAAGCAAAGGCCGAATGAGTCTCCCACCTAAGGTCCTGCGAGAACTGAGACAATGCAGCTCTCGGATCCCCATCAGCAATGGACAAGTAGTACAGAGCAGTGGCATCATCAACGTGCATGCTTCTCCTCAGAGACTCAAGAACCCTCTTCTTACCTAGTTCAGAATTCAAGCCACTGCTGTCGGCACTCTTCTGCGACAAAGAGCAAGAGCTCATTGATTTCTGGTCAGGACCATCATCCAAATACAACACCGCAACTTCTCTCTTGGCACAGGGATCCACTTCGACATAGCAGGTAGCTCCCACAAGCATTTCAGGATCGCTTATCGGAATCAACAACCTCTCCCTCGAGTAGATTCCATGCTCGCTCATCATGTTGTTCAAGCGCTTTATGTCCATCACCTGATCAAATACACATCATCAATGACCAAAACATTTCCAAAACAGCTACTGATGTGTCGACAAAATTTCAATATCAATGTACATTATATGAAATCTTTGGCTAAACCAACTGCAATGTACTGGATATAACAACAGTGCAAAATTGAAAATTTCGAGGATATAATCGACATTTTAGACCTCTAATTTTTGCATCTTCGGAAAATTTCAGGCAACCAAAAGACACCGTGACCGTTACCTGAACGGAATACTTGACGGCGAGGCTAGCGACGCTATCGCCGCGGGCAATTCGGTGTGAGATGGCGAATTTCCCGAGGCTGTTATCTCTCCAGAAGCTTCCGGAGGCGGGTTTTCCGACGACGTCCTTGAGCTTCCACGGCGATTTGAAGGCGTTGGCGACGATCTCTTGATCGGAGGCGACGGAGTTCCAGGCGCGGCAGACGCAGCTGGAGCGAGCGAGGTCGGGGATCGGAAGCTTCTCGAAGATGAGGCGGAGGGTGTCACGGCAGGCCAGGGCCGAGAAGTGAGAGTTCATCGGGGGTATGGTGGTGTAGCCGCCGGAGGAGGAGGATGACGAGTCGTCTAGGGTTTGGGTGGTGGTGGTGGTGGAGGAGGTGGAGGTGGGGCTGAGAGGGTTGAGGATTTCGTCGTCGTTTTCTTCGTCGCCCCAACAACCCATCGTCGTTTAAAAGCCGAGAGCGGACGGTGGAAATGGAAGCCGGTTTTTAAGGGCCATTGGTTTTGTTAGCCTTTGAAGGTAAGGTACGACGTCGTTTTGCGTGGTTGACTGTTGGGCTACGCGGGAGTCAACAGCCAACTAACTAAATTGCGCGGCTATGGTTTAAGGGAAATTTCCATTTTGGACCCCGTTTGGTTAGGTTATTACAGTTGTGACCAGAAAGACTCAAAAACTTCTATATGAATCAGCTTCCTTTCTTTACTTGGAAATAAAAATACAACATCTCAAGCTTCAAAGATTCAGCACAACAAACTCGCTGTTCAAGGCATCTTGTACAATAGATACGAATTTCCTAGCATCCATGGCAGTAAAATAGATTATACAGTGGCCAAAATCTAATTTCTAGCTCCACTGATAACTCGGGAAAAAATTGAACAAGAGTTTTGGACGTTCACCATCCGTGGCCATGACCAAGGCCGTACGGATCAGGATAACCAGCTCCAGCCCCATGAACATGTCCATGACTATGCTCTTCATGCCCAGCATGACCATGAAGATGCCCATGACCAGTCTGTTCGGCCTCATCAAGCAACGTCTGAATATGCTCAGGGATCGGCTCTTCGGCGACCTTTCTGACAGTAGCAGGTAATGAGGTTACAAAATTAGCAATGTGTCCAGCTACTTCATCGGCTGCATCCTCCTATATCAACCAACAAAGGAAAACAACTTAGCAGACCATCCACAGTAAAAAAGTAGAGTAGTTTATCGGGGTACTCGTCATGGTGTCCGACTATTAGAAAAACCATTTGAAATGTCTGACTAGAACACATTATGGCTAGAATAACACATGAATGTTAAATTGTTAACCAAACACATTATGGATCCAACTAGACCTTACGTAAACATTCTTTCACTTCAAAGATCAGTACATATATCAGACAATGTTATAATGCATTCTGTCTCATCTGAACTGTAATAGGAGCCAATTTTGGACAACCTCTGTACATATATTGTGTTGTCACTGCCCGACCACCAATAGAAGCAGTAATTTTGCACCTCATAATTAATAGCTTATGTTGCAGACATAGCCACATTCATGCAAGAAGAGAATATACATTGTAAAGCCAACAAAATTACACCATAACCAAAAGCAGGTTTGCTTGTATCAAATTGTATAAAGAACTCAACACACATGCAAAAGCTCCAATCTAAAAAGAGATACATAAAATCAGTCCTTTCCAGAAAACATTTTTAACCCATCAGAATACAAGATCGGCCACAACTTTGCACTTAGTAATTATAGCAACCTTTATATACAATCCGTATCTTTTGGACAAAAATTGTGGAACAGTCCCTGTTAGTAATCCATGGAAATTCTCACCACTATGACTAAGGAAAATGAGTTCGGACAAATATAAACCACAATGAGCACTACTTGTCAAAATGGTACCCAACTCTCAGCTGAATTGGACCATGCAGACTTCATCACTTTTACAGTTTGTACTTTTTTCCCAAAGGGCTGAGAATTATTTCATGATACCTCAAGTCTCAATAGTTTGCAGTATACATTAAAACAACACAGAAACTAAGGCACGTCAAACTCTGCCAAAAGCCTTAATGGCAAGCAATATCATAATCTTGTTCTGCAACTGTCTTAGACTAAAAAAACGAAGCTCCACTGTAGCCATTTAGTAGTAAACTTCAATTTCATTATAGCAGTATTATCCACAAAGACCATAAACCAAGCACCAGATTACTTAGACCACACAATTGGCAAGTAAATTCTAAATTCTATTACAATCCACTTAGCAACTTCTACATTTTGTTGCAAGGACTATAATATTCTGATTTTAAATCACGACCAGCAACCCAAGTGTTAGCCTGCTATTCCTAACAATTATAGGCTTATAACTCTACAGGGAGGGACACTTGTACAAATACTATAGGTGCTACCCTGTGTGTGTCAATTTTGAAGTTACAAATCTGTATTTAACATTATCAAGTGTTCATTAGAAACAAGTTTATTTGGTTAATAAATATTATACCCTCTAACATTTACTGATTTGAAACAGACATTTACTGTTTTGAAACGTAATTTAAGGAAACTGAAACCCAGCCAAATTTACTCTAAATGGTATTAACATATAATATACAGGAAAAACAAGCAGTAGTGTGTAAAGGTATTGAATTTCACCTGAGGCCACCGTCCACCAGAATGGGTGACAAAGTTCGCCTTTGGAAGTGCATTCGCAATTCGGCGCCCCTCTTCACTCCATTCCTTAGACCAATGTTCAGACCAAAGCAATTGCATTGGCACTCCTTTCAGTCCATCCGAACCACCCCATTCTGCAATATCAAAGCTACGATTCAACTTCTTCCCCATTCCAACAATCGCCTTCGTTCCATCCCTCCCCTTCAAAAGAACTCTATGCGCATTCAAATCCACACTACCAACCCCGCTCGAGCAACTCATCTTAATCAACAATGCATGAGCATACGAAAACCCCAACACTAACTCCCTAACCAATGGCACTTCCAAAACCCACAAAGGCAAAGCCCCTGCCGATTTAGCCCCAGTATCAATCAGTGTCACACTCCTCACAGACTGCACATTCTCCAAAACCCAATTCGAAACCATCCCCAAAGCCGAATCATGCAAAACCAAATGCACAGGAGCCAACCCCATTGTCTCAATCACTTGCCCCAACACCTTCCCAACCTCCTCAGGGCCCAACTCAATGGGCTTCACAACTTTTCGCTTCGATGCCCTAGCCTCTATCTCCTCAAAGGGCACCTGCCCAGTTGCCACAATCTCATCAAAAGCCCAAAACAAACCCTTTTCTTGAATTTCACTCACAACAAACGAAAACCTCCCAAGAAGCCCACCTGGGTTCTCCCCAATCTCCACCGTTGATTTATCCGAAAACCCATTTCCGGGCAAATCGAACGCCACCACATGAACCCCTCTGGAACCTAGGGCTTCAATTACTTTGCGAAAAGAATACGAACTCAGACCCAACCCATGAACAATTATAACCTTCTCCGATTCTGTAACGCCTTTCTCAGCTGTGAAAACTTCAAAGGCGGATTGGTCCGGGTGGGTCTGGACCTTTATAGTGCGACCCTTGGAGTAGAATTGACGCAGCGATGTGGGTAAGCTTAAAAACCAAGACTTTGGGTCTTGCGGGGAGAGAGAGGAGAAGGAGATGAAGAAGAAGGTTATGATGGAGACTGTGATTGTGAAGTAGAACCAGAAAGCGAACGGGCTTTGAACCTCTTGGGGTGGTTTTGATGGTGGCGGAGTCGGAGTCGGAGACGGAGACGACGGAGTGGGTTTTGATTGTTTTGAACGGTGGGTTGGTTTGGTGCTTGATGAGGGTTTGGGGTCTCGTTTTTGGTTGTCTTCTTCCTCTGTGATGATCACCATTGCTGAAAGGTTGGAGCTTCAGGAGGTTTGAATTGGAAGGAAGATCGATCTCTTGAGAGGAAAAGCCCGAAAAGTGAAAATGAAAAGCGAGTAAAGTGGAAGTGGGGATGTTAAGGAATATTCACTAACGTCAGGTCGTTTATGGAAGCTAGATTTCAATAATCCACTTTTTTTTTGCATCATTTCTTTTTGTTTCATACAATTTTACTTTCACTATTTTAATTTAACCACTCTAACCTAAAGGATTTGGTCTAGCGGAAATCTCGTTAGACTTGCAAGTTGGGCTAACGTGACGTAAATACTAAAAGAAGTCCAACGTTCGATCATCTGCTTGTGAAAAACATCTTATAGAGAGAGCTTTATTCAAATCAGGTCCCGACTCGAAGTGGTAGCACATTTTATCACAATTTCTTTAACAAAAAAATTAACCACTCTTATGTTTCTTTTTTTTTTTTACCATCCAAACTTCATTGTTGCTTATTTTACTTGGTATCTACAATGAGGTCCGACTGACAATATATGAAAGGGGAAAACTTGCTTATTATAATTTTATTTTAATGATATGCTTGGTAATTATATCGATAAATAGATTCAAAAAATGGAGACGGGTAACTTTGCTCAACAAAAGAGGATTAATATTACATTTGTAATTCGCTAAGTGCTGAACTTATAAATTTTGTATTAAATGAAAAACATGAAGATTGTCACCACTTTTAAAGTATCGTATTTTCTTTATTTAATAACTATTTTCAAACTCACTTCCTTAAATTATGCAAATCATATGCTACAATATTGACCCAAAATTTCTCCCCTTAATGTACCTAAGAAGATACATATGCATATGGTGATTGCATCCATTGGATTAAATTTTCAAATTTGATCTAAAAGCATCTTTTTCTTAAAAAAGAAATCTTTTTATGGAGTGAAAAAAAAAAGAAAATGGCTCCCCAAAAGTTAGGAAACGATTGGTCGTTGTCGTCTATTCGTTTCAACGGTAGCTCCTTCTCCTTCCCTTGTTTGTGGGATAACTGATAAACTGAAGCTCACATCTCCTTGCTTGGGGTTTTGCTACTCTACGATGCACTCCCTCTCATCCCATGCGACGCGTCCTCTCTCCTCTTCCTTCTCTCACTCCACCTCCTACTTCCGCTTCATCTCCCTCTCCCTCCCATTTCTCCACTCTCCCAAATCCCACCCCAAACTTTTCACTATTTCCCCAAAAGCCCCCACTTTCACGATCCGGAGCATCTCCGCCAAGCCCTCGTCGGAGCTCCGACCCAAGCGCCCCAATTCCGACTCCGACTCAAAGCTCCGAGCTCTCCGCGACCTCTTCTCCAAGCCCGGCGTCGGAATCGACGCTTACATCATTCCCTCTCAGGATGCTCACCAGGTTAAAAACTACGTCGTTTTGATCCGTTTTAGGTTTTAGCTCTACAATTTGATTCTGTAGTTTGAGTCTTTGAGGCATTGTTTCGAAAGCTGCGATCTTTGCTTTTACTTTGTTACCAAGATTGTGACTTTGAGATGTATGCTATGATGTGCTAGTGCGGATTAACTCAGCTAGTTTCTACGGTTTTGCGCCATTTTTGACTGTGAATTAATAGCTCATTGGGGACTTATTCGTTTTCGGTTTCAGAGTGAGTTCATTGCTGAATGTTATATGAGGAGGACCTATATATCTGGTTTCACAGGGAGTGCCGGCACTGCTGTTGTCACTAAGGATAAAGCAGCTCTTTGGACAGATGGCCGCTATTTTCTTCAGGTGTGTGAAGATAGAAAGTTAGTTTTCACTCTGTTTATCATGGTTGGGAGAAAGCGGTTTCTTCTTTTGCATCGTTTGGATTGAGGTGTGTTCTTGATAACTTTGTGTTTTATTGTTAGGCTGAAAAGCAGCTGAGTTCGAGTTGGATTCTCATGCGGGCTGGTAATTTTGGAGTACCTACAACTATTGAATGGCTGAATGATGTTTTGGCCCCTGGTGGGAGAGTTGGCATTGACCCTGTGAGCAATACTTATTCTCTTGAAATGGGTGCTTCTGCTCATCTTTTATACATGTTTGTATCATTAAGTTGTACTGTTTTTGGCTTCTTGAACCGGTTACTTTTGGATATGGATTTTAACTGGCTCTTCAATTCTAATCAGTTACATGAAGCACAAGGTGACTGATTACTTATGCCTTGGAAATGAATTGATTCTCTTATTATTTTGTATATTGAAAAGCATCAGTCACTTCGACTGAACTCATTTTCGTATTTTCTTTTTCTTAATCTGTTTGCTCTATTGGGTATTCTAATGATTCATTTTATTCAGCTTGATTCCATTTTATTAAAGTTTGCGTTTCCTAATGTTTTTATGTCATTCCTTGTACGGCTTGTTTGTGATGCCACCTTCTCCTTTGTATTGTGAAGGGATCAGTTTCTGTTTTCTTCCGATGCTGCAGAAGAATTGAAGCAGGGCATCGCTAACAAGAATCATGAGTTGGTTTTTCTGTATGATAAAAATCTTGTGGATGAAATATGGAAAGAATCAAGACCAGAGCCTCCAAAAAAACCAATTAGAGTACACGAACTGAAATATGCTGGTGCAGATGTGGCATCAAAGTTATCATCTTTGAGGTCTGAACTTGTTGCAGCTGGTTCATCTACGATAGTTATATCTATGCTTGATGAAGTTGCCTGGCTGTTGAATTTGGTAATAATTCTGAACATCACTCTGGAACTGATGCTTTGAAACAAACTCAAAATTATGACTTCAGAGTTATTTGTAAACGATCCTGCTTCAGAGTTAATGTATTGGTCCAAATTGTGTGTCGTTTATTTTGCAGAGAGGAAGTGATGTTCCACATTCACCTGTTATGTATGCTTATCTGATTGTGGAGATCGACAAAGCAAAGTTATTTGTAGATACTTCCAAAGTAGGCACTGAGGTGTTGGATCACCTGGAGAATGCGGGTATTGAATTGAGGCCATATGACTCCATTCTTTCTGAAGTAGAAAGGTGAGTTTGAGCTGAACCCTTTTTGCATAGCAAACATTTTTCACAAAAGTGGTGATCTTGTACATGTAATCACATGTACAGCTTCAATGCCAGTCACAGCCCAATGCCAGATTATGACTTCTAGGCTGTAATAGTCAGGCAAACTAAGTTGTATTTTCTGTGTTAATTATGCTTCTAGCCTGACCTTCAATTTCTTTTTAGAGAAGGTCAACTTTTGGGTACTTAGTGCATGACTGAAATCTTTTATTTTTTGTCTTTACTTTTTAATATTTTCAGTCTGGCAGCAAAAGGGGCTAAAGTTTGGTTGGATGCGTCATCTGTGAATGCAGCTATTGTCCACACCTACAACTCTGCTTGTGAGAAATATTACGAGAGCCTTGAAAGTAAAAGAAAAAGTAAGACTAAGGAATATGATGACTCAAATGGTTGGTCTGAAGGACCCACTGGAATGTATAGGGTGTCCCCTGTCTCTTTGGCAAAGGCACTGAAAAATGATGCTGAGTTAGAAGGGATGCGGAGTTGTCATTTAAGGTAATTGGTTCCTCCCTCCAAACTTGACTCTGTTCTGATTTTCATAATTTTATGCTTTGAATATCATTTTTTGGTTCCCTTTGTTTTTAACATTAAAGACTAGCCTTAGCTTCAGATACAATGACAACAGATACCTTATATGATTAAGCTTTAAGTTGGATCATGCATATAAATTTTGAAGCACAATTAATAGCATCAGATAATTGCACACTAGAATGCCTTAAAGAGCTTTCATTTTGGTTATGTGGTTCTGACTTTTGTGGAAGAAAATATCTAATTAGGGATAGATAAACATGTATAAATGCATTGTGTATCAGATATTCTATTTTCTAGTCAGGTATCGATTTTGCCATCTGCTTCTGCGCTTTGGGTGTGGATGGGGGTTCAGCGTGACAGTGTGGAGGTCTTTCCCCGCCACCGCCCCCTTTTTTTGGGTCAACAACAGTATTTTTGTTCTTGTGATAAAAAAGGTTTCAAAATGGAAGTGTTAGGCATGACAGTCCCCACGGGTATACATGGTTCGTTTCTTTGTGAAGATGACATATTATTGATTCTGTTATAAGGAGAGATCTTTTCTGCATTGTCATTACAAAGACAAATATTGCTTACAAGGATATGTGTCAAGTGATAAGTTCTGTGCAGGGATGCTGCTGCTTTAGCGCAGTTTTGGGTTTGGATCGAAGAGCAAATCAACAAGAATGTGAAACTAACTGAGGTAGAAGCTGCAGAAAAACTTCTTGAATTTCGTTCAAGGCAGCCTGGTTTCCTAGATACAAGCTTTGACACCATCAGTGGTACATATCACTTCTTTATTTTCAGTTTTACAAAGTGGTATTTTCTGTGCCTTTTATCCTTGTACTCTCTCATTTCTTGTTTCTCCTTTTTTCCTTTCTTTAGGCATGGGGGTGGGTAGTCATAATCTCATATTTGTCTCTCTTTTTTACCAATTTCATTGCTCACAATTCCAATGATATTCCAGGCTCTGGTGCAAATGGTGCTATCATACATTATAAACCAGAACCAGATAGTTGCAGTGTTGTGAATGAAAGGAAACTCTTTCTGTTGGATAGTGGAGCTCAGTATGTGGACGGAACAACTGACATAACAAGGACCGTACATTTTGGTGAACCTTCTCCACGTCAAAAAGACTGCTTCACCCGAGTTTTACAGGTATCAAATAAATTCCTGTGAAACTGTCTTTTTTTTCCCCTTTTTTCTTTTCTTCTTTTGGGGATGGGGGAAGTGCTCTGAGTTTCCTAAACATTGATTTATTTTAGCATCAGAAGATGTGGTTTCTTGGACTTATCTAATCAACTGTGCAATTACAGGGTCATATAGCTCTTGATCAGGCCGTATTCCCTGAAAACACACCGGGTTTTGTCTTAGATGCATTCGCTCGTTCTTTTCTTTGGAAGATTGGACTGGATTACCGACATGGTACTTTTCACCAATTTCTGTTGACTTATTATGAACAGTTTCTGCTGCTGAATTATTGTTGATCTTAGTTATCTTGTCTTTATCTTTCACTGTAATAGGAACTGGGCACGGTGTGGGAGCTGCATTAAATGTTCATGAGGGTCCTCAAAGTATTAGCTTTCGATTTGGAAATACAACTTCCTTACAGAGTGGTATGATTGTTAGCAATGAACCTGGCTATTATGAAGACCATGCCTTCGGCATTCGGATTGAGGTACTACACTTAATTATATGTAGACGTTGATGCTCATTCTCTTTGTTGCTTCACCATGGTAAGATTCTTATGCTATTTGATCTTGCACTCTTGCTCAGTAAATCACATGTTCATTTTCATACAGAATCTCCTTGTTGTGAAAGAAGTTGACACGCCAAATCGTTTTGGAGGAATTGGATACCTGGGATTTGAAAAACTCACATATGTTCCCATCCAGGTACGCAGAAGCTAATTTGTTAGTTTGAAAACTTTTTGATTTTCCTCAACTAAGCATGGACTTCAAGTTGGGATGGCCTTAAATGGCAAAATGATAAATAAAGCTCTGTTGGTCTTACCGGGCTTCATAAATAAACGTTAGTGGTAATTGCTGTACTGCTAATTTGCTCAGCCAGAATGGCCCTAATAAGTTAGTCATAGTGATTTACTATTAAAAGAAAGCTAAGATTCTATGAGCTTCTACTCCTAATGGTTTATTTACACAGGCTAAATTGATAGACTTGTCTTTGCTTTCTGGTGCGGAATTTGATTGGCTTAATGATTATCATTCACAAGTTTGGGACAAGGTTAGTACAAATCGATAAACCACTTTTGCAACATGGAATACGCTTGTTCTTCTTCGTAGATTTATTTCTTTCATATGATGACTGACATTAGGGGTCTTACAGGTCTCACCATTGCTCGATGGTCCTGCACGCCAATGGCTTTGGAACAACACAAGACCACTTGTCAAGCAGTGATTATGTTGTACCCTTTCTTTGTTGTAGTGTCCCATTTTGTACGCTTAGCCAATAATTAGACAGTAAGAGTATAGCCTTGTACATACTTTGCTCTGCATATTTGATAATCTTTATGATTATAAGATTGTTCAAAAATATTCAAGGTGAATGTGAAAAGGAAAGTATTTCTCTTTTAATACTGTACTGCACCTTAATGTCTGAAACAATTTTGACTCAACATGCTGTATCCTTCTGATGGATATATTTTAGTTTGCCTTGTGTCCTTGTTGCACAACTTTGCATGCGTTATAGTTAATCAATTTTAAAGTATTCATAGCAATTCTCCAGTTATTTGCAGCTAGGTTGCCCTTTTTCTGTTGGAGAAGAAATGAATCTCTAGTATACTAATCAGTAATCACTGTCTGGAAAATAAATCGTTCACAGTTAATAAATAAACAATTTCAGGCTCAGGTTCTTAAATATAAGCAAAGCAGTCATCTTACAATAAGATCTCATTATAGCATACATCAGAAATATATAGATGATTCAAATCCCAGCTTCAAATTCTGATCCGCTGCCACAGTTCCTTACAGAGGATAATCAAGATTTTTGGTTTCTCCTAGGGCTGCCACTTGGTTTGTAATTACCAAACAGACCGAATACCAACCGATGTTTTAGGTTTGGTAAACCGACTTTTTGGTAACCGAGATCGATAAAACCGAAATCGAAAATTACCGAAAAAGTTGGTTTGGTTTTGGTAAATACCGAATCTACCGATTATCTAAATATTAAAATTATATACTACAGTTTTCAATACACATACATATATATTAAGAAATAAACATAGTATGAACATTACTACATATACTACATTAATAGTATATATATTTTAAGTAACCTAGTCAACGATGGTTAAATAACCTAGTGTTAATGAAAATTGCTAAAACTTGATGTCATATATACAAAAGAAAGCTATAATTAGTATATGAATACAAAGTTTATGACTATAAAATTCGAAAATCTAGTTTTATTCATTCTAATTTATATTATAAAGAATTAGTTGTTCTAAAGTTGGTAATACCGAAAACCGAAATACCGAATTTGGTAGATATAATTAACAACCGAAAATTTTGGTTGGTAATTGGTAGCTCAGTTTTGAAACTGAAAGCTTTGGTTTTGAAGTTGGTAATACTTATAACCGATTCGAACCGACCGAGTGACAGCCCTAGTACTTTCTCCTGTCTATTCCGGTCTTGTCCAGATCCCGAGGTTTGCCTTGGTTATCGATCTCCACCTGATGAAGCATCATGTCCCATCTTAAGCAGCTCAACATCAACTCATGATCGAGCGGATCCCAATGATAAGGAACCTCTCTGAGGTCAGGACTCGGTGGCTCCTCATTAGCCTTCATCCTATTCCTAATAGAGTAAGGTTTATTCAAATCAGTATTTGAGAAACAGATGGATTTGCATCCATTACGTGATTTGTGTTATATATTTTTCTTCTAGGAATCCTTTATTGTCTTCTTGTCATGCAAATACGTGTACGTTTATAGGATTCCCAAGTAGAATTTATGAATTAGATTGTTTTCTTGTTGCACAAGGGATTGTTTTCTTGTTGCACAAGGTATTAAGGGATTCTAGTTAGATTCTTTTTAGGTTTGGGTTGCCTATATAAGCATCGTTGAATGAAAAACACAAACCATCCTACCAAATCAGAACACAAGATCAGAAAAGATGAAGCCCGTGTAACCTTATTACCCGTAGCTCTCCATGGCTTTCATTACGTTACATAGAAGATCAAACAAGACCTCGTCACAACACTTGTCAGAACCATTTCGAAGGACAATACCAAAGAAGACCTTGTCACAACAATGTCAAAGAACAAGAATAAAGGCATCAAGGAAGATCTTGCCACAAGAGTGTCGAAGATGAAGGGTTTGGTGGCTCAGGATCTGAGCAAACTGGATCTAACTCAGTTAGATCCACTCTCGCCGGAAGTTATATCTCGTCAGGCCACGATCAACATTGGCACAATAGGTCACGTGGCTCATGGTAAGTCAACGGTGGTCAAAGCAATTTCGGGGGTTCAGACAGTTCGTTTCAAACAGGAGCTGGAGCGCAACATAACTATAAAAACAGGATATGCTAATGCCAAAATTTACAAGTGCGGTAGCTGCCCCCGACCCGACTGCTACAAGTCTTATGGCAGTGGAAAGGAAGACAATCCTCTCTGTGAACGGTGTGGGAGTCAGATGAGACTGGAGAGACATGTGTCCTTTGTAGATTGCCCCGGTCACGAAGCACTAATGGCTACTATGCTTAATGGTGTGTCCATTATGGATGGAGCGTTACTTGTTGTAGCTGCTGACGAACAGTTTCCCCAAGAACAAACCAAGGAGCATCTGGAAGCTGTTGAAATCATGTCTCTTAAACACAACATTGTGCTTCAAAACAAAGTTGACCTTGTCCGAGAGAAGGCAATGGAGCAGCGAGAGGAGATGAAGGAGTGGTTTCGTGGCACGGTAGCTGAAGATGCAACAATTGTGCCTATTGTTGCTCAGCTGAAGTATAATATCGATGTAGTGAACGAGTACATTGTCAAGAACATCCCCATTCCGAAAAGGGACTTTGCTTCGCCTCCTTATATGAGGATCATACGTTCCTTTGATGTCAACAAACCCGGGTTTGGGAGTGATGACATAAAAGGTGCTGTGGCTGGTGGAACCCTTCTTAGGGGTGTTTTGAAACTGAACCAATTGGTGGAGGTTCGTCCTGGTCTTGTTGTCAAAGACGAGAGGGGGAAATTCTTGAGGTGCACGCCATTGTATTCCAGAATAGTTTCCTTGTTTGCTGAGGAAAACGAGTTACAGTTTGCTGTGCCAGGAGGTCTGATTGGGGTTGGCACAACCTTGGATCCTGCTTTGACTCGCGGCGATAAATTGGTGGGTCAAGTTCTTGGTGATGTTGGCTCACTCCCTGATGTCTATGAACAACTTGAGGTGCACTACCACATGACAAAGGGATCAGCTGAGAAGAAAGGGCTATCAAAGTTAAGCAAGAATGACATTGTGACGTTAAATATTGGATCCAAGGCTACAGAAGCAAAGGTTATTGCTGTGAGGGAAAGTATGGTGAAATTGCGACTCATCACATCTCCAGTTTGCACGAACATAGGTGACAAAGTGGCGATCAGTCAAAGAATCGAGCAGCATAAGCCCCGGTATCTTATCTCTTGGGGCGAGATTACAGCTGGGAGAACACTCGATGTGGAACCTTGCCCTTTAGTAGCTGACTCCACAAATCAATAAGACAGAAAGAAGAAAACAAGAAATAGAAAGGTCAAGGCAGAGACTTATTTTGCATTTGGTTTTGTTTGGTGATAATTTGTAGGATGATTATAATTGATGATGAATTTCAAGTTTTTTACTAGTGATGTGTTGATTCTCATCTTTATGTGCAACCTCAGACCATACACCTGAACCGCATTGTTGGCTTACCGTATTGGTGAAATGCTAGCTGCTAATATATTGACAGATGATACCGAACTCATGAACTCAGTTAATGCAGACAATTTCAGGTTCAGGTTCTTAAAGAAAAACAAAGCAGTCATCTTACAATATACAAGTCTCATTTTAGCATACATAAGAAATACATGATGATTCAAAACCCATCTCCAAATTCTAATCCGCTGCATCCAGCCGCGGCCATAGCTCCTTACAGAGGATGATAACCAATTAAGATTTTCGGTTTCTCGTTTCTGTCCCACTCCCAGTCTTGTCTAGATCCTGAGATCTGCTATTGAAACACAAGAAAGACGTCAACGTACTCCTCGTATTGTCATTGCCTCTGTCCCTCACTTATCTCCAGCTGATGAAGCATCATGTCCATCTTAAGCAGCTCAACATCCTCATGTGGCTACAACAGATCCGGAGAATTCCAATGATGAGGAAGCTCTGTGAGGCCATGAAAAATTAGCAGCTCCTCATTAACCTTTATCTCGCATTTTGTGGAGCCTTAATGGAGCCTATCCTTCCAATTCGTGGAGCAATAATTTCCTAGACCTCTCATTCCAATGTAAGATATATGACTCCGCAGCGTCCACTACGTGGTTGTCGTCGTCATCATCATCGTTTGACTCTGTTGGAGACTCTATTTGGGTAGTGTTGGTGCTCATGGCAGATCAGTGAGGTTCAAGAGGCAGAAACCGATTTACCACTGGGTAAAGTTGGTGAGTCACAGACTCACAGTAATAACAAAGCATAAAAAACACAACAGAGAGGACCATGAATGGGAATAAAAGAGAAAACACTTGGTACCGTGGAAGTGGAATGGAGAGGAGTGAGGGAAGGAAGGAGGCCCCGATGGTCTTTATCTAGAAGGCTAGAAGTAGAGGCTGAATAAGTAGTAATGCTGGGTGGGTAGTAGTTGGGAGTTGTGGGTGGCTGTGGACTTGTGGTATTAAAAACCCGAAACCTCAGTAATAATTCAAAAGAAAAGGTTGTACTGCTCTGTATTTTTCTTCTGGGGTTTTTTATTTCAATAGTGTCTGAACTATTCGAAGACTTTTAAAATGATACCTGAACTTTCAAAGTGATCAAGGTGATACCTGGACTCAAGTTTTCTTATCAACGTAGTACCTGCGTCAAAATTCCATCACGGAACCGTTAAATATGAGCACATGCGTGATTTCCATGTGATTGGAATTTGAAGGATAAAATTGTCATTTAACTCTAACTTATTATTAGAAAATATAATAAATAACTCGTCAGGATGGTCAAGCTTCACCTGCTCATAAATAATAACGATGATTAAGATATACTTACGAATTGAATACAAACATTTACCGGGCATGATAAGGGTGAGATTGTGGAATAGTGAAAGTGTCGTATTTTTTTTTAACTACTTTGAAAAGGAACGTATAGAATCAAAAGTCAAAGAAAAAAGTTAACGATGATCTTATTTTATTCATAGATTTTAGTATTTCACATAGTGAAAGTGTCATATGCTCTTCCCAGCTCGTGTTTTAACAAAAAAAAAAGGGTCTTGTTAAATGTATCTAGCAAATTTCTTAATATACCCAGCAATCAAAAATTATTTTATATTTTCCCACTTTACCCTTATTCAAAATGTGAAGAAATAGATATCACACCCAGCCACCATGCCATCCCCCATTTCACCATGCGGCTGACAGGCCTCAATCGTTTGGCAGCTTCTTTCCCATCTCTGTGATATTCTTCTTTTGCACAAGGAGTTGAAATTACACTTGTTTGAACCCAAAATGAGCATTTTGGTCTGACAAGGCGTGTCTCGGAGAGATTGAGCCAATATCAGTGGCTCAAACTATATATTGTCGACAAGTTCGAAATATATTATTTAGACATACCTGCAGAGTTATGGAAGTTTATGCAAGCCGCAAGAAAAGGAGCCATGCAAATATTCATACTCCAAACAATTAAGGAATGCGCGAATGAGGAAGCATATGAAAAGAGGGAATATGGCATGCACGTGATGGAAGCATTTTGGCCACCAAGAAATATAACATATATATATATATATATATATATATATATATATATGCAACTAAAGTTGCCTAGAGAGTGCAATCACGTTCAACCACCCAATATAATGCAATCATCATGGTTCCCCACATGTGGTAATCAAGGAGCACAACGAAGGTGGATCAAGGAATCAAGGAGTGCAGTCAATCAATTACTTTTTGCAGTAAAACAAGGAAATATGTCATCATGATTCCATTAGTGCGCCACTATGCTACGGGATGATCGCGAAGATATATTTAAGAAGTATATCCAGCCGTTCGCATCCAATAGGCACTCATATTTGCCTATATTCTAGCAATATCCAAGCCAGCAAATAATAATTATTTGTCCACTACAGCCGTCAAGACCATTAAGGGTCTTTGATTTGTTTCAAGGCCAGCAGTTGTGGCTTGAAGGATCTGCAAAGTAGCCTATATATAAAGGCTACGACGAAATTAAGAGGGCAGCGAATTCATCAATTAATCTCTACGATTATCCAAACCTCCCCGGAGCAACAAACTCTCTCTTTTATCGGTGACCACACTCCAGTCCCAGTCTCCTCGGGAGCCGATTGTCAGTACCACCAAACCCTCTGTCAACGTGCTTCGGTCCTAGTCTCCTCAGGAGCCGACTGTAGTACCGCGACCACAAATGTTACAGAACCAGTCAAGCAAGGGTAACGCCCTCGCAAACCAGACAATCTAAAGTCACACTTTAGCGAGTTCTCCCCACTTCCCGGTGGTTTTCGCTCTGCTCGATCTACTACTTCGAGTATCGATTGTGTGATTTTGAAGAAACATTTCTCCTCACTCGGATCTTCCTTGAGAAGATTTCTCCTCAATCGGATTTCCCTTGAGCTAATAGTCAACATTTGTCCTCGAGGAACAAGGTGATAGCACTCTCGCGGAGCTCAAGGAGAAAATCTCATGGAGGTCAAGGAGAAACTCTCGCGGAGCTCAAGGAGAAACTCTCACGGAGCTCAAGGAGAAATTCTCGCGGCCGGAGCTCAAGGAGAAGGCAAACGAAATCTTTACGAGAAATATTTGTTCGTGAAGAACATTTTTGCCAAGCTCAAAGAGATTTCCTTTGACAAAGCCAGAGAAAATCTAAGTGCCTGTCCGGCAGCAGTCCACATGCATCGGCAAAGCCAGAGGCTTGCCTAGACCCCACACGCCACCGAACGAACGTAGTTGCACAAACACAAAGGTTGGCTTTGCGGCTGTGCTCTATGGGAAGGTTAGGTTTTGTGTTTATGTTTCTATTTTTCTTATGTGATTAGAATGCATACTTATTTTATTACTTCTAGATTGAAATTTAGGGGATGACATCCTTAGATTTTAGAGGCAAAACTCCGATTTAATATTCGTGGAAAATACAAGCATGGTTCACTACATAATTAGCTTAATCGCGATTATGGTATGCTTGGTTACCTAATTCCTCGATCTCTAGGCCTCTTGATGTAAGTTAGTGACCCTTGAACCGGCAAATGCAACAGCATCACAATCCTTTTTTGAATGGGAAGAGTACTTCAAAACAGGTAAGGAGAAGGCAACAACCTTACCCATCAAAAAATTGAAGAGACATCCCTCTTCAAGAGCAACCAGAAAACTACAAACTAGCGAAATTGAAAACTAGGAAGACCTAAACGATCTCTTATTACAAGCCATCATTTTTTTTTTTGGCAAGCCTCAACAGAGCGAGTAATTTATTGAAGATAAAAGAGAAACAAAAGTAACGAGAGAGAGGGGGACATGTAAACCAAACCCTTAAATAAAACAGAATGACCATCATCTATGTTGGCTTCTTTTGGTTGCATGGCTTGCTAGCTTTTGGTGGTGTATCTGCAAACTGCCAAAGGCAGGAAAGTAAGTAGTCCGGTAGCCTGTACCCTGCCGCTGCGTTGATAGGTATTGCCTCAGATATCTCTTGTATATCTTCTTTAGATAGATTCACTCTCACAGAACCAACATTAGCATCAATATTTATAGTCTTGGTTGTGCCTACAAAAACAGAAGGAGAGTTAAGTCTGTTGAGCTTTTAACTGCGAATGAAAAGAAAGTTATGGTGACAATATTCATCAAGGTACATTTGCCTTAGTCTAGAGGAGATAATGTACCATTACAAAAAGAAGAAGTAAGAAAAAGAAATAGGCACACACCAAATATAGGTACAACACCAGGCACACAGCAGACATTGGGTTGATCAATGAGCCACGCAAGTGCTAGTTGTGCAGGGGTGCATCCATATTTTTCAGCCAAGTTCTGTACTTTACCTTGAAGGATCTTATTTTTCTTGAGGTTGTCTCCTTGACAACGAGGAGTTGAACGCTGATAACAAATATTGGCCACCAAATGAACATAAGTAGTAACACAAGAAAATTAACAAAGTGCAGGCTAAATCAGTCTATATACAGAATCGATAACATAGATTACCAAAAAGCTATCTTCAGGTAGACCATCTACAGCTAAAAATCCACGACCAAGGGGGTGGTATGGCACTATCCCAATTCCAAGTTCCCTACGTCCCAACAAACACAATACATAGAGGCACTTAACTTTAGTGTGTAAGTGTATATATCACAACACATATGTGTTATGTAAACCTCCACCTCAACCAAGTAAAGGTTATTGTAAGCTTTACTAAGGACTTGATAAACATTGACAACCAAACCGTGAGTATATGGAATACAAATCAGATTGAACGCCAATTAGCAAAATTACCAACTTAATTAATTATTGAATGGAAGCAAGTACAAGTCCCACATTATAGCACTGTGAGATGTGGTTACCTGCAAAGTGGGACAAATTTTTCCTCAATTTCGCGACTCCAAAGAGACCACTCCATTTGTATAGCCGTAATGGGATGAACTGCATGTGCCCTCCGAATTGTTTCTGGACTAGCTTCAGATAATCCAATATATTTTATCTTCCCCTCTTCCACCAGTTTCTTTAGTTCCCCCATCTAACCTTGCCAAAATACAGGAAGTAGTTTAATTCAAAATCCAAAAATTTGTGACAAATGACAGAATAAACAATGGCACACATTAAGAATGCAGTTAAAAGAGGGCTTACAGTGTCCTCTATTGGAACTGATGTGTCTACGCGGTGCTGATAGTAAAGATCAATATAGTCAACATCAAGGCGCTTTAGGCTAGCCTCACAACAGGAGCGGACATACTCAGGAGTCCCATTAATTATCCTAGTTTCATCAGGCTCAATTCTTACAATGCCAAACTTTGTAGCCAACTGAACTTTATCTCTAGGCAACTGCTTCAATGCCTAAAACAATTGTAAATATTAAGTTTTAGACAACACATCAAATGATATGTAATGACGCTACCTTTCCAATCAAAACTTACCTTTCCAACTAAAACTTCATTGGTATGTGGTCCATAGAGATCTGCTGTGTCAAAGAATGTTATTCCTTTAATGAATGCGTGCTTGATGATTGATAATGCAAACTCTTCACTGACTACAGCTTCATTGTATGTCCCAGTAAGCCGTCTACACCCAAATCCCAGCTTGGAAACCTGCATGCAACAAATGAACTTAAATTTGCGAACAATTCATTATGCTAAGCTACATTTATTAGTCACCTAAACTAATAAGAATGACAATCTAATCAAAGTTTTTTTTTGTTGGTAACTTGCTATTGACACATAAAAACCAAAAATCAGAAATGAATTTCACCTCAAATCCTTGATTTCCTAGTTGCACTCTCGGAATTCGGACTCCCTCAACCTCAGTCATTCTTCTTTTTCTTTCTTTCCTCTCTAAATGGTACTAAGTGAAAATCAGGACTTGGTATTTATACAACAAACTATAGGGATGTAGATAGCTAGTATACAATAAATCTGTGAGTGTGGTTGGCCAATGATAAGGGGCATTAATGAGGCCTAAGATTTGTGGCTCAATGAGGCCTAAAATTTGTGCCCTCAATCTTTGGTGTCATGCCATGTAAGTAAATATAATTTTTTGTTTTCAATCTCTTCCACATAATATATCTTGCCAAATCATATTCTTGCGATACCAATTTCACCATTTTATATTTTCATTTAGATCTTAGTTGGTGAATGATTGACATTAATGAATTTGATTAGGTGACGAAAAAATATATTGCATGTTAATGGCAGACATTTATTATATACTAATTTAAGGGATGGATAGATATGTCTACATTCTCTGACCAATATTTTCTTCACTTAATTAAACTCTTTCTTATAAATTTTCTTTCCAAATAGCGCTAATTCATTGAACTAGGTTACAGGACATAAGGTGAATGAATGACATTAATGAAATTTAATTAGGTGACGAAAAAATATTGCGTGTTAATGGCAGACATTAATTAATTATATACTAATTTAAATGTCTACATTTTTTTACCAATATTTTCTTCATTTAATTAAACTCTTTCTTATAAATTTTCTTTCCAAATAGCATTAATACATTGAACTAGGTAACAAGAAATAGGCATTAATTTTTTTTTTCAAACATTGATTAATTTAATTTAAAAAGTATTAATAAATTGAATTTGAAAAATACATAATGTCCAAATTAAGATATAATAAAATATTATATGTTAGTAGCAGTCATGCATTAGAGAAATTTTATTAACACATTGCAAAATACTAGATACACATCTCATACTTAATACACCTTCTATTAAGAGTAACTCCAAAAGCTTTCCTATAATTTATGTATTATAGGGAAGCAAAATTTAAAGGTTTAGTCTCTTTTTCTTCTCCAACTCCAACAGATTCCCTATTTTACAACAATCTCTAAAATCTCCATATTCTTCCTTAAAATTTTAGAGTTTGTTGTAAATATAGGGAATTTGGTTTTCTCTTTCTTCACTTTCCCTAAAATAGAGATAGTTATAGGGAATCTGTTGGAACAAAAATGCTTATTTTTCCGTAAAGTAGAGAAAAATCAAAATATGGGGAATCTGTTGAAGTTGCTTTAACTTTTTTATTTTAACATTTTACTAGATACACAACCCCAGACTTCTTAAACGATCCTCATTCACAAAACACAACACCTATTCACTAAATACACATCCTTTTTTTTAATATATACCATCTTAACTTGAAAAAAATATATATTGCATTCTCGATAAGAACAAGTTCTTCCTTATTATTACTGGAAGTCCGGAAGAGATAGAGTTATTTGGCTGAATCAATTTGTCGATTTGGAAGGATCCAATTGAAGTTAAACATGGAAAACAAGAGGTGTCACCGCAGCAAGTTGTGTTACGCTGTGTTCAATGGCAGAGGAATTTAGAAGGGCGCAGGAATAAAAAAGCAATAGGAATATCTAGATTCTTCTAATTAAACCCTATTACCACTAGGTCAAGTAACATAGGGTTTGGGCCAGGCACAAAATAGGGATTTACTTGAGCATGATTATCATTTTTCCTTTTTTCTCAATTCTTCATTGGGGTCTTGACTACATGCCCAAATTTAGCCTAATAGGAACCCACTTACCCCATTAATATATTGGGAAAATGATCATTTATCCAATTTCAGCTTAAAAATTGTCCACTTGCTCCATGAAGAGTTTTTTAACCTCATTTACCCAAAACACTCTAAGGGATTATTTCCCTATTACCCAATTAATTCTTTTTTATTTATTTTTGGGACTTTTTTGCCATTTCCTTCTTTCTCACTTAGAGGGAGAAGTCATCCTCCACCTTGCCGGACTCCGGTGACCAGTGGCCGGTAGCTGACTCCGGTGACCGGAAGCCGGTGACCGGTGACTGGAATCCGGCGACCGGTGACGGGAATCCGGCAACCGATGACCGAAATCCTGCTATTATTGCCCCCCAGTAACCATATTATTGCCCCCAATACTCATATTATTGCCTCCCAAAAATCATATTATTGCCTCTAATAATCATATGATTGTCGTCCAGTGAATTGTATAAACTCCCAAAATCCAAATGAATACACTTCAGGCACAATTGATCAATTTATAATCATATTATTGCCCCCCAATAATCATATTATTGTCTCCTACTAATCATATTATTGCCCTCAAGTGAACCAAAATGAATACACTAAAGACACAATTGATCAATTTATATGTTCAATTGTACACGTTCACTTTTTTTTCCCTTTCCCATTCTTGGAGCTCACAGTATACAAAAAAAAAAAAGGTGATATGGGCACCCAGAAATTGCTCTGGGCACCTACCGGAGTGTGAGGCCGGTGCAGGATTGGTCGGGGAGCGGAGTTGGATCGTCATCGTCTTCGTTGAGATGGGAAGAGTTGGCGAAACAAGGTTGATGGGACCAGACCACCGACCTCAACCTCAACCACCTTACGTCTTCGTCGCCGTGGGTTCCCCAATTAAGACCCGGCCAAGATCTGGATTGAGAAACAGAGACGAGGTGGCCCAGAATCTGCCTAATCGATTGAGTTGTTGGCCCGAATCCGAAGGTGGAGCGCCGGAGCAGCCATGGCAGAGAGAGAGAGAGAGAGAGAGAGAGAGTCTGGGGGAGAGAGAGAGAATGGTTCGAGTGACGGCAGCGCTCGGAGGTTGAGGTCGAATCCGGATGCCGTGCTCCTATCTTCTCTGATGGCGGTGGAGACTTGATGGAGGTGGTGGCCCGAAGCTGCCGGAGCAACCATGGCACAGAAAGATAGAGAGAGAGAGAGAGAGCGAAGGCGGAGGTGGGGCGCGGCACAGAGAGAGAGAATGAGAGAGAGAGTCTGAGAGGATAAAGTTTAATAGGGGGCAAAACTGTCACTATAGGTTAGATTGGGTAAATAAGGTTAAAAAACTCTTGGTGGAGTAAGTGGGCAATTTTTGGGCTAAAATTGGGTAAGTGGTCATGGCCTCTAATATATTTGTGTATCCACTCACCCTATTTAAAGAGACAAAGACAATTTTCTCTAAACTCATTTATTAAATTACAATGTGCCATACTCTCTCTCCTACCCTAGCAGCAACAACGCCGACACATCTCTCTCTCTCTCTCTAGACCAAAATGGCTTAAAGCACCCAAAATTATGGCAGCCGAATCTCTCGCTAGCGGCCAAGTCGAGGATTATCATAATTGATTTCACATCCTCTTCAATACCTTAAGTATGTAACGTTAGATCCTAAACCATTCACGTCTAGTAATATCTAAGGTTAGAGTCATATGTTAAGTATGTACCAGCAGTCAAAACTACACAAATTTTAGATGGTATGGACAATATATAATGCACATTTAGCCAGATCAAGTAGATTAAGCATGTCGAGCAGCGTACTAAAAATTAAGAGCATGGCAGAGAACTTAGGATGGTTAAAAAGAATCACCTTTATGCCTTCAGTGTCGGAGAAGAAAAGATCTCATATTAGAAAAGGAGTTAATTACTGGTTACTCCCTATACTTATAGGGTTTCGTCGTTTCAGTCCCTGACATTTGAATTTCACCCAAAAAGTCCCTAGACTCTCAATTTCCTCCCATTTCGTCCCTGCCATCAAGCTCCGTCCAAATTTCCCGTTAAATTGCTGATGTGACATTCCTCACGCGCTGAAATGTCTAATTTACCCTCACTTACTTTTTTTTCCCTTCTCTCTCTCTCGCTTTTGTTTTTTAACCTCTTCTTCTTCCTCCTCTGTTTATCTCTGTCTTCTTCTTCCAAAAACAAACCCAGCTCTCTCCATCTTCACTTCATGCTCCCTCAACCTCCTCCACTTCTCTTCCTCCTTCGAACCCACCTCCACAACATCATCAACATTCACTTTAACTTCCAGAGGCCATTCACATAGGCCAAAACATATGCAATTCAATTATTAATTAATCAATTGATTCAATTAACATCCAAAATAAATACAGAGGCCAAATATTGATATTTCAAAACAGATACAGTAAGCAAAGTAATCCAAAATAGCTCGAACCCAGCAACTCAATCGAACCCAGAAACACCATAGCCCAAAATCAAAAACTTAAGAATGAGAAACTTAATTGAATCCAGCAACTTAACAAGAGATTCAAGAAATTCAAACCCAGAAATCGAGCTTGAAGAATCACCGAGCTTGAACCCAGAAATCGAACCCAAAATTTCTCCAAGCTTGAGTCACCGAGCTTCACAGAATCACAGCTTGAGGAAGAATCAAAGAGAGCAAACCAAGAGTGAAGAGTTCGAGCCTTCGACTGAAAAGTGTAAACCCAGAAATTGTGAGATTGTGAGAATCATGATTCATGAGAGAGGCAGCAAATCAACTAAAAGTCCAAAACCCAGAAATTCGACTTACCATTGAGGCAGCAAATCAACAATGTCACCGGCTGGGAGAGAGGCTGAGAATAGAGGGCCCGTGGAGAGAGAGAGTATCGTCGTTTTGATTTTGAACCCAAGAACCCTATCTTCAATTCTTAGTTGATTTGGTTTTTAAGTTTTAAGAGAGCGCCTAGCCGCCTCCTCTTGCCCTCCTCCGCCGAAGCCTCCCAATCTGGACCTCACGATCGTCTCCGCCAAGCACCTGAAGAACGCCAACTGGAAGAACGATGACCTCAAGCCCTACGCCATCTTCTGGGTCAACCCCGACCTCCTCCTCGCCACCAAATCCGATGATTCCGGCTCCACCCGACCCATCTGGAATGGGGCTTCACTTTCCCCCTCTCCTTCTCCCTCCACGACTCCTTCCTCACCCTCGAAATCTTCCACTCCAAACCCTCCGACACTCCCAAACCCTTAGTTGGCTCTCTCCACCTCCCCCTCAAAGACCTACGCGACCCGGATAAATAGAGGAGGAAAGAGATGGAAGAAGAAGAGGTAAAAAGAAAAAAAGAAAAACAGAAGAGAGAGAGAGAGAGAGAGAGAGAGAGAGAGAGAGAGGAAAATAAAAAAAAATTAAAAAAAAATTAACTGAGGGTAAATTAGACATTTCAGTGCGAGAGGAATGCCACGTCAGCAATTTAACGGGCAATTTGGACGAAGCTTGACGGCAGGGATGAAATGAGAGAAAATTGAGAGTTCAGGGACTTTTTAGGTGAAATTTGAAGGTCATGGACTGAAACGACGAAACCCTATAAGTATAGGGAGTAACCAGTATTTAACTCTTAGAAAAGTAATAATAAAATATAACTTTATAAGTGGATGAATCATATCCAATTGTATCGAGACCTTTTGTGATTAAAACCTAACACCTAACATGTGGTTAAGTTGGGATAGTACTATTGGTACAATGGTGGACTATGGGTCACGCTTGTCGTTGTTTAACATAGTATCATAGTGGATGACTCTCCAATTGCGACTCATATCTTCCACTGCTCGGGAAAGACTGTGGTTGTTGAAGAATGGACATGGTATCATAGTGGGTGCCTCACCAATTACGTCTCCTGTCTCCTCTCTAATGGGGATGGTATCAGATGGATGCATTTGTTAAAGCCCAAAGAGATTGTGGGACGCATTTGTCAAAGACAAAAGAGATTGTCAAAGCCAAAGCCAAAAGAAGAATGTGGCCGTTGAAGAATGGACGCATTTGTCAAAGCCAAAAAAGATTGTGGATGCATTTGTCAAAACCAAAAGAGATTGTGGCTATTGAAGAATGGACACATTTGTCAAAGCTATGCTTGCATTTGTCGAAGCCAAAAAGAGATAGTTGGTTTAATAGATAGTCATTGAAGAATGAATGCATTTATACATCCCACATGGGATCGCGGAAGAGAGGACCTTGCATATGAGTTTATAAAGGCTACTTCACCCATTGCCAATTGGTTTTAGATATAAAACTCCATATTACTTTATCATGGTATCAGAGTGGGTTATCCCACATGTGCATGCCTCACGGTCACACAGGCTCCACGTCACCCAAAGTTGTCCACGTGTATGGCTTGAAAATTCGCCACACGTGCGGGGATGTGTTTGAGGATATATACATACCACATGGGAAAAATGGGACCTTGCATATGTGTTTACTAGTGTTTGGACTACTCTATCCATTGCCAATTGATTTTGGATGCGAACCCCAAATTAATTTATCACTTGTCGAAGCCAAAAGAGATAGTTGTCTACAGTGAGCTTGAGATTGGGACCAAGGAGGGAGGACTCTGTGCTAGCTATAGAGAGAAGTGAATGAATTTTATTCATTGTATGTATGTTGAATAACACAGTACTAGATACAAATCAAACTCAGCTAAGATTTTTCACGCATAGCTTGCACACTAGGGGCAATCATGGTTCGATTTTTAGAAACTTCTTATAAGTGAGCACTTAATTTTCAACAACTGATCGAACTGCTATATGGCCAGATACAAAACCTACAAAGGAATTGGTAAAGCAACACTTGCACCATACGATATATGGTTTCTTTACAGAAATTCACAGCTTTGAAGAAGCAAAATCACACTCATCTCTAGGGAACAAAAGATTGCTTGTACATTGGCATGATTCACAACATACTTGACTGCATCAGGTCCTGCTCTTAGACCAATAAACTATTAAAGCAGGGTATCTACAAACTTGGAGCAACTGATTAGAGACAACATATACATACCAAAAGTGTCGTATAAAGAAACTGAAGTAAACGAATATGCAGAACAAGGATGATCGACAATCAACCACTCTGGTCTGTTTATGAAAAAAAGTCCCACACAAGCTCCCTTTGCAAGACAAAAATACTCTCATCAAGTTTTGCACTGAATAAATTGTCTTTGTTTAACATATAGGAAATTTACAACGTATTACTTGGAAGGAAAATTCTACAATGTGTTAACATATGACATGCATACAATTGCTTTAAAAGTGGTAAAATGAGTCCTCTAAATAGTAATATTAGTCCTCAAAGTGATAACATGAGAATAGTTTATGTATGAGAAATGTTAACATACCATAGTTTTATCCTGCTTGGAATTGGTACGAGTACAAGCTATATCACTATGAGTTGGAAAATACTCTTAACACTCTTCTACTCTAGAGTTAAACTTGAGACCTCGTACTTAATCAATTGGCACTTGGTACGGAGCTCAAAATTTGGTTTGTTGTTGATTTTTTTTAATTGTTTTTTTCTTTCTCATGTTTCTTTAGAATTCGACTGAACCTAGATACATTAAAAAAAAAAGTACAATGTTTCATTTAGTTTGGTGTTGAGTTTCACTGCGAGGCTATTCGTTGATCTTTTATTAAAAGGAGCATCTGGAAGTGCTATCCTGCAGAATTAGATCACTCTGCCTGATATATGCAAGAGGGTGTATTTGCATGGAACAACTGCAGTTGGAAAATAGAAGTTCCTGGGTTGCCTAGTGTTTTTTGAATATCCAAGTTATACAAGAACTTGAGGAAACATTAGTAGAGCATCTTCAGACTCAGCATCTATCGATCCTATTGCTCAGGGCAATCTAAATTTCCCAAGGTCTGCCGTCCGCGACAGTCGTTTTTATTATCTTGATAGAACACAGATACACAATACTTGTAGTTCTGTAGAAGCCAGGATCTAGCATCCCTTTGATATTCAATTTGTTTTTGGTTTTTGATTGAAGACGATGAAAAAAAGATACTGTAACGTACAGTTTATTGTGTACCACAACAAATCAGTATATCTGTCACTGAGCCTAGTAAAGACACAGTGCTCACTTGTTATTGCATTGAAAGGGGCTGGTTATTTTGCTCCACGTACGCTTCTTCTACAAATTCGGATCATCCAATTTTTTTCGTTACAACATCAGATTTGGAAAGCTCAGAATACATGTTTGATATTGCTTCGGCAAAGTGTGCCTTTGCTTGAGGCCTCTTGATCTGGAAAAGTATTTCATGTCAATACACTGATACTAGAAGTCTCGCAATTTTCATTATTCAAACACAAGATTAAATACAAGATGATGAAAACAGAAGATAGCTTACCTTGAAGGTTGGAGTGAGAAGGCCATTATCTACTGTGAATGGTTCAGGAACTAAAGTTACAGCTTTTGCAAATTCAAAACCTCTCAACTGCAGTTGTAATTGAAGAATCAACAAGACAAAACCTTGCCTTGAGCCCGAAGATAGCTATTTCAAGTGTATCTCTAGAGAGATAAGATAATTTACCTGAGCCTCCTTTCCAATGGCATCCATGTCAGCCAAAACAGCAGACCTTACTCTTGGATTATTGCACAATTGTCTGAGATCTTCGTACTGCATCAAATGTAATTAGAGTCATCAAGTATGTACCAACAGTCAACACTACACAAATTTCAGATGGCATGGACAATAATGCACATTTAGCCAGATCAAGTAGATTAAGCATGTTGAGCAGCGTACTGAAAATTAAGAGCATGGGGTAGAAGTTAAAAAGAACTACCTTTATGCCTTCAGAAGCAGCCCACTCTTTCAATACATTCGGATCCACTGCAACTATAGCTACTAGACAAGACTTGAAGCTATCACCTAAAAGTAGATGGATAAAATTAGCAAACAGAGCATACCTGAGAAGTTTGGAATGCAAAGAAAACTGCGGTCTTCTTACCGTATACAAAACATTGAGCAACAAATTGGCACTTGGCATAGACATTCTCAATCTTCTCTGGTGCTATATACTCACCCTGTGCCAACTTGAAGATGTTCTTTTTCCTGTCAAAAGATGTTGAAAAAGAAGCTAAGATTGGATTTTCTCTAATCTTCACTGATTAAAGTTCAATCGGCAAATTTATATCAACAGACAGTTCACTTCAATTATACTTCGTCATTCAAACTAATAATTATTTGCAGGGTCTCACCTATCAATGATCTTAAGCCGGCCTCCAGGTAACCACAAACCAATGTCTCCAGTATGCAGCCAACCTTCAACATCAATTACTTCCTTCCTGACAATCAACTGGGCAGTCAGCCGAGGTAAATTCAACAATACTAGTTCATAAATCTATGATAATAAGAGTAGATGCAAATTAGGTACGTCTGGTTTTCGTCTTTGTAGTAGCCTTGGAAGACAATGGGACCCCGGACACAGATTTCCCCACGAGGATATGGCTGGTCCTCAGAAGTGTAATTCATTTCAGGGACATCGACCAGTTTTACTTCTGAAACAAAGAAATAGGGAAAGCTAGTGAGCTAGCTAGGGTGACATAGAAGAATCTGGAATAGGACACTTCAAAACCAGAAGTCAATCAACCTCTGTACATATGATTCCAATTGTCGTGGATCGTGATCTATAGAACATTTATTCAACTATTCATGGCATTCCAATGCAATTGCCAACGTCAGCATTTACACACACACAAAAAAAAAGGCTATATTTGTATGGGTTATCAACTCACCACAGGCTGCATTGGGGGAACCAACATGGCCAGTTAATGTGTCACCCTCATCGGTCATGCTTATGACACATGAAGTCTCTGTCATACCATATCCTTCAATTACTTCACAACCAAAGCACCTGCATTTTGGTAACAAATGAAATGGAAATGATATTGCCATATTGGTCTTTGTTAACAAAATGGCACCATATTAAGTTGCATCCTACGAGATAGTCAGCTTACACCCTAAGGAAGTCCATGACATCAGGGGACAAGGGTGAAGCACCAGATGACATTAAACGGATTCGTCCTCCAAGCTTTGCCTTGATTTTATTAAAAACCAATCTGTCCCACATTGGTGATGATGTTGAACCTGAGTATTTGTATAACATAGAAATTGTATTTTATAAGATGACACTTAGTATGCATGTCTGGTACACTTCTGTTGTATCTCAAAAGATACCGTATATGTACACTTTCTTTCTTTTTTCTTTTGATTTTGCAGACACGAAATCGTACTTAAGATACAGAGTGTCATGCTAAACAATGAGAAGGTCTAGTTATAAGTGTATATACCACTCATCATGGACTGCTTCTTAGAATTGTAGGCGGCTCTGAATAGTCTCTCCTTTAGAATCCCCGATGTTTTAACAGCATTTGTAATTCTATGATGACCAAGTGAATCAGCTATGACAAAGGGATGATGGCATGAACAATAACAAAAATTACCATCAAGCAGCAGTTTGGATTACCCAGCATATATTTGATTGTACAACCGTGGAACACTGGAAAAAATTGTAGGTCTTAATGCAGCCAGGTCATCCATCAGTTTCAGAGTTTCCTGTAATTGATGAAATAATTCAAAGATTATCAACTTTCTGACATATCAAAATATAGACGTAACAAAACTCGCTCTTGTAAAGTGGATCAACTTTCATAGAGACCTACAGATAGTGTTTAGATTTTCTTTAAGTTCCACTATCCAACGGGCAACAGTATTTTATTTTGTAGTGAACAAAAATCTTGATCAGTATACATGAAACACGAAAATGTCAGATTCTACATGCAATTACCTACTGCAATACTATAGCTACAATTTCCAGAACATGATAAGTAAATCAATTTGGTTGAATGTAGTCAGAGAGTTGCATGTGGAGATAACGATTCTTAGAAAAGTTCCATACCCCCTGGTAGAAACCACAAGCACTACCGTAGTACAGTAAGGCAATTTGAATAGCTCGCTCATAGATGTGTGCCAAAGGAAGATAGGATATGTAACTGTGGAAATATAAACGGTATATTTAAACATTACAAGATTCATAAAAATATGACATATAGTAACTAGTAATTAATATATGGTACTCACATATCAGATGAAATGAATTGCACTGCACGACTGAATCCAGCACAACTTGAAATTAAGTTTCCATGAGTCAACACAACACCCTTTTGTGGGAAGGGCAGGAAAGAAACAAGTTTAGTACAAGTAACGAGGTATATAATGTACTTCAGCATAGGAATATAGAATGTGCTTCTGCACCAGAAACTGAGCATAATGTCTCATAAGAGTGAGCTCTACCTTTGGTGTTCCAGTTGTACCACTTGTGTAGCAGATGGTTGCAACATCTTCCGGACTAGGAGGGCAAAAAGGCTGTAGACTACTGCGGCCCTAGAAGAAAACCATTTAAGGTGACCACATTACACATTATGTGTTTTTTTTTTCCAGATTAATTTAAGAACAAGAAGACTAAACAAATAGAGAAGGGAATTTGGAACTGAAATTGCATTTCAGATTAATGATTTGGCAGATTAGATAGTCAATGGTGGTGTAAATCATTCGTGTATATTTAGTGCAATGCGAACATTCACGATATAAAGAAGGGCAAATAGCAGTATCGGGATGTGACAGAAAGAGGGGCAAATAAGATTCATAATATGGAAGTTTAGAGTATATTAAGTGAATGGAGAGCATCAAAATGTATACTAAAAAGAAGGGAAATAACAGTAGTGGGATGACAGAAGACAGAGAAAATCCAAAAGGCCAGCATCACAGTTTCACCAACATAACCATGTTCAACTTATCGAAAAATGTCCCAAGATTCTTGAATCCCATTTCAGAAGGTCATACCAATATCGACACAATGATCAATGTTTTTCTTGTTCAATGATTAATAATCACAAAATTAGATGACCAACTAGACACTGTAGTTTTGTCAAATGGGAACCAAGTGAAGAAGTATATCAGATAAGATGATAAGTTAAGAGACAGAACAAATCTACCTGACTGAGAAGCTCTAAATATGACATAAGTTTCACTCCAGTTATAGATGGAAGGGAACGCAAGTGTTCATCTGCCCATCCCACAACCTAGATTCATGTAAAAAAGCAAGGTAAAAAAGATCAGAAAACTCGTTACATGGATCAGCTGGATCTAAGCTCTAACAAGAACAAATATTAAGGTTTCAGAAGTACGGACCACTATAAGAGCTACAGATGGGATCTCTGAAATGAAGCTTAACAACTGCAAGTTTTAGGAGAATATTAGATATAGTAAATTTGGAAGAAGTAAACAAGTTTCTTGTGACGAGAAGTAGAAACCATATACAAACACAGGTAATCAGCAATCATGGTCCAGTTTCTATCAACTTCTTATAAGTGAGCATTGGTTTTCCAGCTTCCATAGTTTCAACAGCTGAATTGCTATATGGCCAGATATAATACCAACAAGGAATATGCTGGAAGAAAATTTTGAATAATCAAGGAAAAGAAAGAAAGAACAAATCTTTGAAGAATTAACGTGCAAAGGGAATCTAAGCAAATTGAGAAACACGTACAAGTTCATTTGACAGGCGAATATAAGGAACTAGAATTTTAGTGCTCTTCAAGATTGTGACCAATTAAGAAAACATGTTAGAAATGTAGTTTGCAGCAAAACTTGCACCAAGGTAAAGCAACACTTGCACCATATATGGTTTCTTTACAGAGATTCACAGCTTTGTAGAAGCAAAATCAAACTCACTGTTTTCAGATTCTCTACGGAACAAAAGATTGCTTGTACATTGGCATGATTCACAACATACTTGACTGCATCAGGTCCTGCTCTTAGACCAATTAATAAGCTGTTAAAGCAGGGTATCTACAAACTTGGAGCAACTGATTCGAGTAATATACATACCAAGAGTATCGTATAAAGGAACTGAGATGAACGAATATGCAGAACAAGCATGATCCACAATCAACCACTCTGGTCTGTTTATGAAAAAAACTCCCACAGAAGCTCCCTTTCCAAGACAAAGATAACCTCATCAAGTTTTGCACTTATATGTAGTCTATTAATATGTACAAAACTTACAACTCAATACATAGAATTTGTTTGAGTAGAAGCTAAATACCAAAGCAGAGACTACGAGTTGTTTATGAATGAGTAGCGTAGAAATTAGAATCCAAATGTCTCTACCATTTACTCACTTTTTGTATCCCATTCAATCGTAGGCCGGAACCTAATGCTTCCCTAACTGTTGCTGTTTCTCCATATGTCATCCATTTGTACCTGCTTGGTTAATGAAAACACCAACTTACATGGAGAACTGTCAAGATTTACAATCGGCTCAAAACACAACAAACCAACTTACTCTCCAACAGTTCCATCAGGCCGAATTCGTGTACCCAAATACTTGTGATCTCTGAAAGTTTCAGCCGAACGTCTGCATCCTCAAAATTATAAGTTCCCATCATCATTTTCACTAATAACATGCACAAACTCCAACACTAAAAAGAGCATGCACAGTCAGTCAATCCTTACACAAAGTTGTCGTGCAATGTCTCAATCTCCGGATGCTTAGCAAAACGAGTTACAAGCTCGAAAGGCGATCGTGCAGATCTGCAGCCAAACCCCAGTTACTAGTAAGTAGTAACAATAAGTAACGTTAGCTTAGCTGTTACCGAAACTGTTTACCTGTACACATTCCATTTTCCTGTTTGCAATTTCTCCGGGAGTACCACACTGTAGCCCTTCCCTGCTCAACACGCAACATACAAACTAAATCCTTCGACTTTCGACACTTTGAGATCGTGTTCAGATTTCAGAACCGTTGTTGGGAAAAAAGGAGCACGAAAAGGTAAACTTGTGATCATACCGTGAGCATAGTCGCCGGCGGTGAGGTTGGCCTGAAGGAGGGGTTGAGGATCGTCGGCGGTGGGAGGGAGTAGGTGGGACTGAACGGCGTGGAGGCGACGCTGAGGCGCATGCGATTCCATTATGATCGCGGGGAAAATAGGTGGGAAAGTTATGACGGTGATTAAAGGCAAAAAGAAAGCACGATTTTCGAGGAGGACAGGTGGTCGGGTCGAGTGTGGAAGAAGTAATGATTAATTAGGATTAGGTCTGGAATCTTCGGTTTCCAGAAGTCTTTATTTCGTGAAACAAAAGAACATCGTGTTGAATATCTCCGTACCTAGATGCATTGTTGGCATCTTATATGTCATACATATGAGGATTTGCCTATTAGTAATTGTTTTTTTTTTTTTTTGAGGAAGAATTTTTAGCAAATTATCATTAGATACACTTTGAGCTTAGTACTAGTCATGAATCCCGCGCGATGCTGCGGGTTTATTTTCTACCTCATTTTTATACGTAAAGTAGCTATTCGAAAAATGATAGCTTACTTTCATGCTGAATATGTAACTAAAGCCTTTATTATTTACAGATACAAAAGTTAGTGTTCTAACCAGACTTGTGTATTTACATATTTCAAAATATGACGAATACTAAAAATTTGGTACTAAACTTGGCCAACTAAATGTGAAACTCGAACACAATAATTTAGCACAACACACAAATTGAATAGGTAGCTTGATGTCCATATCTCATATAGAATTACACCAACAACATCCAAGGTATATAATTTCATGCAAATACAAATCATGATCATTGGATGGGTGTGATTTTGACGGTAAAGTACGTATGGTTATTCAGAGTCACATCAAAGTAAAAACAAAGACAGAGACTGAATTACAACTGGATAATGTGGCACGTGACAATATCAAAATAGTCATATTTGATGAAGGGGTTGTAATCACCATTGCCCTGCAAAAGAGAGAAGACTGAAACTTCACTATCAAATATGTATTACATGTTCTTTGGAAAACTGAAAATCTAATTAGTCTATAGTTAAGAGTACTACATGTGCTCTATGGTTAGTTAATTTCCAAATATGTATTGAAATGTGCATATCATCTAAAGATGACTGACAAAAGAAGCAAAGTGGTAACAAATGGCGTGCATTTCTAATGCAAGCTAGGGTTTCATTATAGAATTAAGAAGGATGTACAAAGAAGACAATAATAAGAAAACAATAGGCTGATAGACAAACCATATCATAATTACAAATCCAAATCAGCACAGACCAAGTTGCTTGGTCTGAGCTAGATCTTGCATTTGTTCACCCAAAAAAGAAACTAAAAGAGAGTAGGAACGGGGCAGCACTAAGATTAAGTAGGAATATAGAGAGCCTGCATTGTTGAACTCAAGCTAGGGAACAGAACATACAGACCCAACAAAAGGATTAGTTAGTTTCATTGAAATTTAACTCGATGAAAATCAATGGATATCAACATATCAATCAAATGGAATCCAAAAAAACAAAAAACAAAAATGAGTTTAATATGTAACTGGTTTGACAAAAAGCCATCAGATAATTAGTAAACAGACATATATAAACTCAATGAACAGGGAAATACTTAGATTCTGCAGGAATAGAGAAAGCTTGTATTGTTTAACTGGAGCCAGGGAATAGTTCATACAGACCCAACAAAAGCATTGATTAATTATGAAGCTTACCTTGTATACACCATTTGAGAAGTCACAGCTTCTTCTGTAAATAGACAAAAATAAAAGTGTCACCGACTTGAAATGTTTACAACAATTAAGGTAGACTGCTCAATGCTTATTAATTTGAAGATGAATAGATACCTTCTTAGAGAGGCCAAGCATTCTTTTAATGTTAAGTATTCAGACACTGGAAATTTTTTAGAAGTTGATGTTCCCCAGTACTTGAGTGCTGCCAAATCATATGCTCTTGCTACGAATTCTTCTTCACCATGAGCTCCTGCATATACATTTTGTGTTAGATGATTCAAGATATGTTTATATGACAATTAAGTGGTTCTGAGCAGTATAGTTAGTAATTAAGTACTTACCCAGATAAACTTTCTTTCCCTTATTCCTTTATGTTGGATGCCAAGACCCTTTGTCCCATAAATGAACTTCATATCTCCCTGTCCATCTATGCCTGCATATAATTTCTTACCATTAGGCTTCTTCAACATTTAAACTTACTTGAAGAGTAAAAAATAAAAATGTAACAAACTTGCTGACTCCACGAAATATGCGTTCATAAATTTCAAATGAACAAAGCTTTCTTCTACCCTATATTCTTAGTTCAAGGTCAGACTTCTATAAATGAGAAAGGAGGATGCAATACAATCATAATAAATGTTATGTCATTTTAACCTAATTGAGGGCTATTATTAGTGAAAGACCAAGAGAATAAGCTCACCAAGAACATAAGTCGGTTGACTTCTAATTTGTTTAAAATCAATTTTCCATTGTGGTAAGTACTTACCACTAATATTTGCATATCAGGCAGATCTTAATATACCTACAAAAGAAGCCTACGAAAAGAAACTGAAACAAAAGAAGCCCTTGGAAAATTTTCATTCGAACAACTTAGGTGGTATATACCAAACCCAATAAGCTCAAGCAACCGTAAATAACACATTATTATATAATCAGAATAAGATTCAAGGAAAGCAGTATTACCCCAGTCCTCCATATTGCAATTCCTTTGTGTTCTCATAGACAACTATCTGCATATTAAGACATCCATCATCAGAAATCCAAAAACCCACAAACAAATTGAATTCAAGCACAGTGATAGTGTAAAGAGTGAATCTTTCTACAAAACCCACATACAAAGTACGTTGAACAGTTTGAAGGAAAACAATATATCAGGAAGAAATTGGTAGCAAAATTAACCAATCAACAGATTGAGATATATGAAAGACAAAGCTTGTGTCAGAATTCAAAAGTCACAACCAAATTGAAAATTTACAGAGCAAAAAAAAAAAAAAAGGTACACTATCTAAACTCCGATTCTCTAGTTAGCACAATAAGAAACCACCCACTTCCACTTCCTGAAGACGGGAAATCGATCAAAATAGCTGAAACCAGACAAACTCAAAAGAGAAAAAAGAAAATAAAAAATACCCATATTCGTGTTCTTCATCCTTCGATAAAAACTCCGTCCCCTGTTCTACCACTCTCCCTTGAACAGTCTGGAGACTCCCTCCCTACCATGGAGCAGAAGAAACAGTCAAACAGATGAAGCGGCAAGTGGATGCATGCGTATGATCAACTTGCAAATATCTTTTGCCTTTTGTTTTTGCGATGCTTGAAGCCATCACTAAATTTTAAAATGATCATTCATCAGGTATAATTCACTATATATCATCAGTGTATCTGCAAACTTTTATTCACCAACCACATATGCAAGATTGGGATGAAAATATTTCACAAACCGCACCTATACAAACAGTATTAACCGAAGTAGATAAAATTGATTGATCTATTGTAGCTCATACATCATTAAGCAATTGCAGCGTCAACGATATAAGCTAGCTATCTTTTAGTGTGTGAATGTTAAATTAATAATAAGCAGTTACAAAATATTGATCATGGATAAATTCCAAATGCAGAAATGTAAATAAAACAAAGGAATTCATAGATGGCTCATAGTTTTCAAAGAACCTATACCTGGATCCAAAAGATTCAAGGAATCTGACTGCAAACTGGTTCCAAAATCTGCAAACATAAAATAACAACAGTTGAAGTTGTAGATACCATAAAGTCAATAAACAAACACTCTGATAAAACTTTATAGTTAAAATCAGCTTAATACAATAGTAATCAGATCAATCACGAACACAAAATAATTCAATATTTCTATTGCCATGATTTAACGGGGAACAAACTAAACAACAATTTTTCACGATTCTGAGCAAGAGCGATTTGGATTGGGTTCTTTGGTTTTGGATTTGTGTGTGAGGAGAGTGAGAGAAATTTGTTGATTCGAGAGGGTTCACAGCGACTGGCGAGAGAAAGAGGAAAATAGATCGATAGCAAAAACGTGATGGAGGCTTCCAGATAAAAAGGCATCAGTTTTTTTTCTCTATGTATGCAACTCGAGGGCAGAACTGGAATTTCGCAGGTGAACAGTGATGAACAGTGCTTAGGAACAGTTGCAGGACGCTTAGTATATAGTAAATTTACCATTAGCAGACCTGCTTTTTTTTATTTCCCTTGCGGTAGTGTTGCTAGTCCATGCGCAAAGCCCAAAGCCCAAACTCCAAACCCATGCGGCTGTTTTCCGTCTAATTCTGAATGAGATTCTGTTGACGAGTAAATTACTAAAATGCCCTTTGTAAAGTTTGAAAGGAAAGCACATCAGAAGATTGAGTATTCTGTGACATATTCTACATATATGGATCTGAGGAACCTACGTAGGATTTTCCAAATGTGTGATTAAACGTGAAAAACATGCATATTTCTCTTGTCCAAATCTACTTAATCATGATAATAACATACAATATATATATATATATATATATATATATTTAAAATTGTGAAATATACAAAGAAACAGAGAAATAATACTATTACATTCCATCTTAGTTTTTTTGATAAACAACTTATTTATATAATAATATCCCAAAAACTATTTAACATTTTATGGTTTGAAAATTAAACAATATATCATTTATTTTATAGCTTTGCTGCTATTCCCATACAAGTTGCTTTAAATTCCAAGTCTTCTCATGATGAAGAAGTTTCTCCAGCATGATTTCCTCATATGCTTGAGGCTCTCTTTGACTTCCTTTCCAATTTTGTAGCACATTCTTTGTCTAAACATTTCTGTCTTTGACTCCTTGGTTATCTGCAACTTATTGTATATAGTTTAGGATATACATGCTCCACAATCAAACTAGAAAACAATAATGAAATGTATGTGAAGATATGCATTTAGTTAAAACTACTAATGTTTAGTAAGGTAGGTAAAATGAAATCTTACAGGAAACATTGCTGCAAGCATTTTTCATGTAGTAACAAATACACATTGTGTTCTCTTCTTCTATTAAAACAGCCTTCTTTTTTGTCATTGCGATTTACCTATGTATATGATATGTGAATATATGAGTATTGTTAAAAACTAAGATTATTGACCTTTAATAGAATATCTTTATGAATACATACTGACCTTCAGTAGCTTACTTAGTAGCTTACACATGAATCTCATATATTATGTATTTCCACTATAAGGAACTCATATAATGTAGCCCACATTCTCAAAGCAATGACAGACATAGATGCTAGAAATCAACAGCTTTACTGATGTTCTAAAGCCATTGAAACAAATCTCAATAGGCTACTAAGCCTCAATAGGGTATTGACTAAAGGAACTTTGGTGTTGAGGAAAGGAACTAGGATATTAAGTGCACATATGCTGTGTAAAAATTTGAACTCTTCTATTTCACCTAGGAAAAGAAAGGTACTGATCCTTAACACTACATTGCACATATATTGCGCTTTTAATGCTACTAACCCTCAACATATGTGGGTTTTACTCAAGCCAAACAGGTAGCTTGTCTGAACCAAGATATTAAGTGCACATATGTTACTGTAAAAATTTGAACTCTTCCATTTTATCAAGGAAAAGGATACTGACCCTCAATACCCCATTGCACATTTTAATGCTACTGACCCTCAAAACTCAGGTTTTACTCACTCCAAACAGACTGTTGCTACTCAATCCTCACTAGCTTTAACTACAATAGAAATTTTAATGCTACTGACCCTCAAAACTCAAATTTTTGCTCAAGCCAAAACTCAGGTTTTGCTAACTGCAATTAAAATTTTAATGCTACTAACCTTCAAAACCATTCAATTAAGCCAAACAAGCTACTGGTACTCAATCCTCACTAGCTTTAACTGTAATTGAAATGTTAATGCTACTAACCTTCAAAACTATTCAATCAAGCCAAACAAGCTACTGGTACTCAATCCTCACTAGCTTTAACTGCTTGAAATTTTAATGCTACTAACTTTCAAAACTATTCAATCAAGCCAAACAAGCTATTGGTACTCAATCCTCACTAGCTTTAACTCTAATTGAAACTTCAATGCTACTGACCCTCAAAACAAGCTATTGGTACTCGAGTCTCACTGGCTTTAATTGCAATTGAAATTTTAATACTACTGACCTTCAAAACTATTCAATCAAGCCAAAACTTAGGTTTGACTCAAACCAAACAAGCTATTGCTACTCACTCTTCACTATGCTTAACTGCAATTGAAATTTTTCACCATTTGTAAATAGTTTCATGCATCTTCTCAACCTAACCCTAACTATACTGTATCAGAAAATTAATTAAATCTCAAATCTAGTAACCTAGCAGCATAAATTCGTTTAATTAGATCTCAAATCTAGTAACCTAGCCACATAAATTTGTTATTCTTTTTCTTTGGATTTCTCAGTAAACAAACTAAACCAAACAATCAATTAGTAATCAGACACTATATCTATTGACTCTCAATAACTAGAAATTTCTTTGGCTACTGACCTTCAAGGCCTAGCCCCTGCGAAGCCTCGATTTGTTGCTTCGCAGTTGGATCCTAGATCTGTTGTTTTGCTACCAGAGCCTCAATTCGTTGCTTCGTTGCCGGAGCCTCGATTCGTTGCTTCACCACATGAACCTTACTTTGTTGCTTCGTCGCTAAAATGGAGGTTTAGATTTTGGGGAGAAATAGAGGTAGGCCTCATCAACAGGCCGGGCCTTACTCCATTTTTAAATAGTAGCGGGCCGGGCCGGGCTTTATTGTAAATTGAAGGATCCAAGTCCATCCATTTAATGCGGGCCTCGCGGGCTTTTTCGGGCAGGGCCTGGCTAAGCCTTGCGGGCTTTTTTGAGGCGGGCCTTGCGGGCTTTATTTACCAATAAATCTTTAAAGATAATATTTTTTATAAACTTTTATTTATATATCATACACTCCAAAGAGAAACCTCTATCAACTTAAATAAAATGGGAAAACCGACCGTTGGATGAGATTATTATAATAAATTATTAGTGTGGTAAAAAATTTAGCCAATTTCACCATATTTTCGAATCCGATCGAATTGGTCAACCGTCGTTACTTGCATGTTTTCTTGGTTGACCGATGGCATGACGACCGCGAAACGTGCTTATTTTTTCACATCATGTCTGTAAATATTCCATCGATGGATGTGCGTGGACATAAGATAAAAATTTCAATTTTAATTGCAAGGATGTTGGCCTATATCAATTTTCCTCCTAAAGTCGTATAACTTATATATTGCATTTAAATTGTTGAGGTTCACTCTAAAGCAACTATGAAGTGGAAAATGAATTTAGAGAAATCAACCGCTCGATTGAGAGATTGTAATGTTTTATGGTGATTGTAAAAAATTCAGCTAATTTGATTCTCGTTTCGAATTCGATCAATTAGGTCAAATTTAGTTACTCTTATAAACCTATATCTATATATCATACACTCCAAAGAGCAACCCCTATCAATTCAAAGAAAATGAAAAACCGACCGTTGGATGAGATTATTACAATAAATTATGAGTGTGGTAAAAAATTTAGCCAATTTTACCATATTTTCGAATCCGATCGAATTGGTCAACCGTCGTCACTTGTATGTTTTCTTGGTTGACCGATGGCATGACGACCGCGAAACGTGCTTATTTTTTCACATCACGTATGTAAATATTTCATCGATAGATGTGCGTGGACATAAGATAAAAATTTCAATTTTAATTACAAATTAAGTTGTTGGCCTATATTAATTTGCCTCCTAAAGTTGTATGACTTGTATATTGCATTTAAATTGTTGAGGTTCATTCTAAAGCAACCATGAAGTGGAAGCTGAATTTAGAGAAATCAACTGCTCGATTGATAGATTGTAATGTTTTATGGTGCTTGTAAAAAAATTCAGCTAATTTGATTCTCGTTTCGAATTCGATCAACTAGGTCAAATTTAGTTACTCTTATAAACCTATATCTATATATCATACACTCCAAAGAGCAACCCCTATCAATTCAAAGAAAATGGAAAAATGGACCGTTGGATGAGATTATTACAATAAATTATGAGTGTGGTAAAAAATTTAGCCAATTTCACCATATTTCGAATCCGATCGAATTGGTCAACCGTCGTCACTTGTATGTTTTCTTGGTTGACCGATGGCATGACGACCGCGAAACGTGCTTATTTTTTCACATCACATTTGTAAATATTCCATCGATGGATGTGTGTGGACATGAGATAAAAAAAAAAAAAATTTAATTACAAACACATTGGCCTATACCAATTTTCCTCCTAAAGTTGTACGTATGACTCATACATTACATTTAAATTGTTGAGGTTCATTCTAAAGGAATCATGAAGTGGAAAATGAATTCAGAGAAACCAACTGCTCGATGGAGAGATTGTAATGTTTTATGGTGGTTGCAGAAAATTCAGCCAATTTGATCCACTAGGTCTTAGTTACTCTTATAAACCTATATTTATATATCATACACTCCAAAGAGCAACCCCTATCAATTCAAAAAAAATGGAAAAACCGACCGTTGGATGAGTTTATTACAATAAATTATGAGTGTGGTAAAAACTTTAACCAATTTTACCATATTTTCGAATCCGATCGAATTGGTCAACCGATATGTAGAATACACACACACACACACACACATATGGACGTCCGCACTTTCGCTAAAGTGAGGACGGCTATGCAGCAGCTCGGCTCGGGGAGCGACAGAGTGGCTGAGCATGCTGGACTAAGGCCAGGGGTCGGACAAACCTGTCTGCAGTCGGGTGGAGTCGCCGGCGAAGAGGTTGCAGCGCTGCATGTCCGGTTGCAGTTGCAGGTCGGGTTGCTGCCCAGAAACCTACAACCCCGACCTACTCTGACTTCAATCGCAGTCCAGACGCGTTTGGGAAGCCTCCGGCCTCCATCCGACAAGCTCCGCTCCGCCGTCGCTGCCTGGAACATGCTACTGCGTCGCCATCCTCACTTTAGCGAAAGTGCAGACGTCCGCTGTAGATCGGGCTTCTATATATATATGCACTAATACACATATTCAATATAGAAGTATAAGAACTTCCACACACACACATATATCTCTCTATATATATATAGATATACATATATATATATATATATGTAGATATTTGTGTGTGTGTGTAGATATATATATATATATATATCTACACACACACACACACACACACACATATATATATATATATATATTTATAAACACACACAAATATATATCTATATGTGTGTATGTATGTGTGTGTACATATATATATATATATATAAACACACACACACATATATATAATATTTTACAGGCTTTTACGAGCCGAGCCTATGTCACGCCCCGAATTTTTAAATAAGGATTCAAATCCGGAACATGACTAATAACAATACAAATAACGTTCTGAATTTTTTTCTCTCAGAAACAACCACTAGTTACACCTCTTAATATTACATAAACCAAATCCTCAAGCTACTTATTACAGCACACTCTCACCAAATCGAATTGTAAAACTCAATGAGTATAATTCTCCTCACAAAACAAATACTGTAAATCTAATACTAATTCTCTAAACTGCACGATCACTGCCCTGATTCTCCTGACCTGTGAGATTACCCGCTACACAATTTGAATAGTGTACCGGGATTGCAACAACACCAAACCCGGTAAGCTTTTTGCAAAGCTCGTGAGTAAACAAGAAAGAACTGTTGATTTAATTAATTACAATTATTATAACTCAAGTAAACAATCAACAAATATTGCAGCATTAATATGTGAAATAACATTTAAAGCAACACATGCTTGATTTTCTTTTTACTAACACCTTCACATATTCAAAATATATCATGGATAGATATTTGATCAATTTCACATAACACCTTCACATATTCAACATATATCATGGATAGATATTTGATCAATTTCACATAACACCTTCACATATTCAACATATATCATGGATAGATATTTGATCAAGTTCACATAACACCTTCACATATTCCAAATATATCATGGATAGATATTTGATCAATTTCACATAACACCTTCACATATTCCAAATATATCATGGATAGATATTTGATCAATTTCACATAAGTACACTTCTCTTTTTAGTGAATTTTCAGATTAACTGGTAACAAATCATAAATCCACGTGTTAGGGTCCAACGTACTATACCCAAAACACGGGAAAACCAGGTTGACTGGTAACAAATCATAAATCCACATGCTAGGGTCCAACGTACTATACCAAAGCATGGGACAGCCATCAGCATACCAAGGACACTACCAAAGTATGTATACTCAAAGTAAGCAACCTTCCTAAGAGTATAATAGTGCACTATCTGTAGGGACTAGGGCCCAAGGCTAACTTCCACATAACACCAAAACACATTTACCAGTAATTCACTTAAGCACGGGGTAGTAGATAACACCCGGCTTCACAATTGTACTTCTCAGACATAACCAATTTCTCAACATACAATCTTTATAAGTTTTAGATTGTATAAATGTGTATAAATGTATATGTACACCCATATAAAGAGACATATTATTTCAAGGCAAATCTTTACTTCTTAAAATAATTTCCACATATTCACAATTGGGCATATAAAATAGCTTTCACTTCGCATGATCAACATTTCATTATTCAACAATTAAATGGGAGATTAATAGCTTGAATAATATCCAATCAATTCTCAATCATTTCATCATACCAATCACACGTCAATCAACATATATATTTCACGTAACTATATGTAAACGTAATCATCCGCTCAGGAATGACCACTAATACCAACTATAGTTCAAGTATAAAAACCGTGAAATTCATTTGTATAATAAAATCATTTTACTTACCTATGGACCGTAGTTGACCAAGTCCATATGATTTAAAACAAATATTTATTCCATAAATATTTTCACACAGTTACGACAAAAATAAAGTAATTAAATTTATTGGGTTCGTAATATGAACCACGTGAGGTTTACTCACCTCTAATCCCGCTGCGTCTTCAATTTTACAAAAACACGCCAAAACCGCTCACCAAGAAAGACCGTCAATCACCTAAATCCAATATGATCATAACTTAGCCAACCAACTCATAAATAAAAATAAAGACGATCCAACGGTCGGATTCTAAAATAAAGGTGATCCAACGGTCGGATCTGAAAATAAAGACGATCCAACGGTCGGATCCTCACGGATCGCCCATAGGATCATCCCCCAAAATTATCACGAAGATCCAACGGTCAGATCTTCCTGAATCGTCCTTATAAACATCTCCACAAAAATTCATGAAAATCCGACGGTCGGATTCTCACGAATCGCCTTCCAAAACCCTAATTCACAATTATACGAAGATCCAACGGTCGGATCTTCGCCCGTGACCTCACAAAGTCACTGGGACAGTCATACGATCAACATATCAAAACTACAAGTCCATCGGACGGTCCGATCTTCGAAAAACATTAATTGGATTATCGAAATCGATCTAAACCGTAAAAATTCATAACTAAATCATACGATATCCAAAAATTATGAATTATATATGCAAACGATCGTATCGAAACGTAGAATCTAAAACTGTAAAGAAATCACATTTTGACCCCCGGAGGTGGCCGGAAAATGTCGCCGGAAAAAGGGCAGAGCCGCCGCCGACCACCGCCAATGGTGTCGGGGCCTGGCTGTTCCTCTTCCTCTCATCAAGCTCAACAACTTTCATAACTAGCACAAAGTCTGAAAATGACCGGAAGGGGTCGAAAATTACCTTGAACAGTATGAATGTGGCCGGAAAATTTCCAGAAACCGGCGAAGAAATGCAGAAACCGGCGAGCTCGATTTTCGACGTAAAAACTTCAATTTCAGGCCTTGATTCCTTCTAGATAGTTATTAAGAACATCAAGGCGAACCCACTGGAAAAAGAATCAATCAAAAAGATGCACTACAACTCGAGATATACCGATCTAAAGATTTTCGTTTCGGATCGAAAACTTACCGAGCTCCGACGAACGTGAAACCGGTCACTCTAGGTGCAATCCTCCTAGTATGATGATCAGAAGGTTGAGGGGAGTTCATGGAGCCAAGGATCGGAAGTTTTAGTGGCCGGAGCTAGGAGAAAACCGGCGTTGACCAAAATTAAGCTTTAATCGAAACCGGGCCGCCGCCGCCGCTAGGGGCCGTTCCGCCGTGCAAGGTGGCCACAGATGGGTTCGGGGGAGGGAGGCGAAGCTTCTGGAGGTGGTCCGGCGTCGAACGGTGGCCGGTGGGTGGAGAAAGGTGGCCGGAGCTTCGTGCTCTGTTTTCGTCGTCCTCGGCTCGTGAGGGAGAGAGAGAATCGGCTTCCGAAATGGAAAGCTGGAAAAAAAATGAACTTCTTTTTTTGAAATTTCCAAAAATGGAAATATATACTAATCTGGAAATTTCTTCCAAAATTCATAATAAATTCATACGAACTCCGAATATTGCATTCCACATATGCACGCGATCGTATCGACGAGCTCTACAAAATTTTCCCAAATTCCGTACGTACAAAAAGTCACTTTTTGAGACGCCCCTAAATGACGTACGATTTCGAAATAGAATTATTCGAGCTAAATCCACAACTCCTCAAAGCTTCGTACTTCCTTCCATGACTACGAAATCATTCTAAAATGTCCTCGACAAATAATTTGAATTTTCGGGGTATTACAGCCTAGCTTTTACGGGCCGGATTTTTGGGGGCTTTTGGCGGGCCGGCCCACTACCCACCGAGGCGGGCTTTTTAACGGGCCGGGCAGGGCTTTTAGCCCTCAGGGCCGGCGGGTCTTCATCGGCCCACTTAATCCGCGGGTCCTAAATGGAGGTTTCGATTTTGGGGAGAATGGATTTGTGAGAGAGAGAGAGAGAGAGAGAGAGAGAGAGAGAGAGAGAGAGAGAGAGAGAGAGAGAGAGAGAGAGAGAGAGAGAGAGAGAGAGAGAGAGAGAGAGAGAGAGAGCTAATGTATCGTGAAAAATGAGTGGTAATTTTCGTAATTCCATATAAATTTAGCTATCCTTTATGTCTTTAATGCAAATGAACCGTTACTGTAGCTAGCTGTAAATGACTGCAAGGACAACATGTCTCTGGCCCTGCGCATAGGAAGGTGTGGCAAATTGTAGTTAATGGTAATTACCTCATTTTTAATATTCTTGTTTACTTACATCGTCTTTAACTCTTTATGTTGAAGGACTACAAATTTTCACTTTGATATTGAGTTCTTGACGGTATTGCAGCTTCTACTATCTAGGAAGACGTCGCTCTATGATGTTGAATTTCACTTATCTTTTAGTATCTTAGAAAATGTAAATATATTTTAAAGAATGACTTTTTCTGATTGACTTTGAGACATTAGTTATTAGGAAATTTACACAAATTAGTAGTGATAATGATTTCTTAACTAAAAATTAGCTCATTTGACTAAAATATATGCTGGTTAGCTGTATCGCGACGTTATCTTTCAATAACAACTCAAGAGAAATTCTTAGGTGGGGGTTTCTCCACCAAATGGCTTTAGGGCCACCCAATCAGAACAAAGAAATTTTTTTCTCTTTTCCGAAACTACCCCTGCCCCCTAATGTACAATACCCAAAAGACTCCCCTACAAGGCAGTGATTGGTCTGCCCTATTGCCACGTGGTGCGGGTGCCCCACGCAAGTCTTTCTCACAACTCAATATAATGACATGATTTCATGACGTTGTTTCTTAAACATTTTACATTTCTCTTCCGTATATATGGTGGCCTAAATAAATAAATAAACTGAAAAAAAAAAAAAATTCAACTCAATACAGTAATCGAAGCGCGGTAACATCAAAATCTAGTTGTGAAAGCTGTAACAGCAACAACCGCCGTAAAAAAACAAACAGACACCTCGCAATGGCAGAAGGCCCATCTTTGTCTTCTTCTTGCTTAGTCTCATCGCTGAGCCTCTTTTACTCTTCACAACTGAGCTCTCTCAAATTCCACAAATTTCCGATTCTGAGAGAGCTCAAGTGTCGGTGGCGCCTAGGGTTTCATGGCGGCGGCGGCGATCGGGAAGACGAAGCTGCACTCGGGCTGGCTCGGCACCCGGGACAGGGATGTCACCGTCACTGGCGTCCAGCTCACCACCACTCACCCTCCGTCTCTGGGCTCCAAATCTCCTTGGGTGGAAGCCGTCGTTCCGGGAACGTAATCTCTCTCTCTCTCTCTCTCAATTTGATTCGAATTTCGAGTTTCAGTGATTCTGAGTTTGAATTTAGATTTTGAATGTGTTTTCTTTAAATCAAAATTCAGGTTTGGAGTTGAAAGAGTGGATAGAATGTACTTGATATAACTAAATGCAGTACATTTGGAATAGATCGATCCATGTGCAAAGAGTGTCATTTTCAATCAGTTTGTGTTCTTAGACTTCTGATTCAAAGCTGTAAAATGTATGGATTTTGAACCTTTTTTTTTTTTTTGAGGTAGCTGAAAGGAACTGCTTGAAATGATTGAGTTGTGGATTACACATATCGGATGTTTCAGTCATGAAAAGTCTACATTTTGAGTTATAATCAGACTAATAAGTATGAGGTTTTCAATGATAGTGTTTTGGCAACCTTGGTGAAGAGCAAAGAATTGCCGGATCCGTTCTACGGCATGGAAAATGAGTCAATCATAGATATTGCTGATTCAGGGAGGCAGTGGTACACATTTTGGTACTTTACAACATTTCAGTGTAAGCTGGTAAGTGATGCATATAAATGAAAAAAATGCACTTTGAGGTTGTGTTGAGGTTATTTCTCAATAGTTTGAATGATTACTGTCCATGTTAATCTTTACTTTCCTTGGCATTGTGGTTAGGAATAATGTTGTCTATACACTTGGCTCTTTTACAGTCAGGTACTCAGCACCTGGATCTGAATTTCCGTGGAATCAATTACTATGCAGAGGTATATTTGAATGGGCACAAAAAGGACATCCCAAGAGGGATGTTTCAAAGGCATTCTCTAGATGTCACTGATATAGTACGTGACGGTGAAAATTTGCTTGCTGTTGTCGTTTACCCCCCAGATCATCCTGGGAGTATTCCTCCTCAGGGTGGGCAAGGTGGTGATCATGAGGTACATATCTACAATCCAATAAAGCTCAATGATTATATACATTCCACTACATTCTCGGTTACAGTTTTTGCTCACCAATTTCTAGTTTTCAGAACTACCATAAAGTGCTGGATCTCGCATGATGACTTTAAACAAATTAATTTTTTATGCAACGTGCCAATGTGCAAACTAAGGTCATTAATTATTTGAATTTTAATTTCAGATTGGGAAAGATGTGACCACACAATACGTGCAGGGTTGGGATTGGATGTGTCCTATAAGGTGATTATGTTTTACTAGTGAGAATGCACCCTGTTTCGTTTTGTATTTTCTGGTCATATGGTGCTTTTCATCTTCCTTCAAGTAAGGAATTCCAGAAAACTTGTCGGCGGATTTATTTTTATGTCAGCTAAAATGAGACCAAAGACTATTGATTGATGTCCGGGAGGAACTTCAATGTAATTGAGTTGTGATGCTGATAAGATACAGCAATTTCCAGTGTATCTTGTTGTGTAATTGGTCTAGATTTTTTCTTCTCTGTGCTTGTTACCAGTGCAAAATCTTCAGAAATTGTTATATTGAGATTAGCAGCACAAAAAAATCTCCATTCTAATTGAATTGTATATCGTTACAGGGATAGAAACACCGGCATATGGGATGAAGTGTCAATTTATGTAACAGGGGTGAGTTTTATTTTAAAATGCTTCACTTCCTGTCATTGGGTGACGTTTCTTTGTGTGTGTGTATATATATATATATATTTCACATTTCTTCTTGTTGAGTAAGATAATAAAATTATCTCATGGGGTTGATAATTTGTTTTGTGTTGAGTTTCATTGAGAAGCTGTGTTGCTGTCCTTGTACTAACAAATTACGAGGAGTATCTGAAAGTGCCATTCTGCAGAATCAGCTTACTCTCTCCAAAAGTATATGCATTCATCATGACACATATTGAGATATCTTACAACTTCATGTTAAGCGTCCTAGTTCTATACTTGATCTTGAATTTTTTTTTTCTTTTCCCTTTTGTCTCGGATGCTAGTTTCAGTGTCATTATAGAGTTAGTTACAGTAAGTTTGAATTTTTACTAATTACCATTTGCTGCAGCCAGTGAAAATATTAGATCCCCACTTGGTTTCATCATTTTATGACAATTACAAGAGGGTGTATTTGCATGCAACGACTGAGTTGGAAAATAGAAGTACCTCCATTGCCGATTGTTCTTTGAATATCCAAGTTACAACAGAACTTGAAGGAAACATTTGTTTAGTCGAGCATCTTCAGACTCAGCATCTGTCAATCCCTGCTGGATCGCGGGTGCAATATACATTTCCTGAGGTGGGTGACAGTTATGTGTTTTTACTATCTTAATAGAACACAGTACTTTATAAAGGCCAGGAGCCTCTCTTTGATATCCCATTTACTTCATTTATTCCTTTTCTATTTCACTACTTGTGTCAGTGCTAAAGAGTATAATTTGGCAGCTCTTCTTCTACAAGCCAAATTTATGGTGGCCAAATGGTATGGGAAAGCAAGCCTTGTACAATGTTGTTATTACTGTTGATGTAAAGGGATATGGAGAGTCTGATTTGTGGAGCCAATTATTTGGATTCCGCAAAATCGAGAGCCACATTGATGATGCCACCGGTGGAAGGTAATACACTTAGGACTATATATGTGTAGGATATTTATTGTTTTTGTGTGACCTGTACGTTCTACTCTTCAGGTTGTTCAAGGTCAATGGTCAGCCTATTTTCATTCGTGGTGGTAATTGGATATTGTCAGATGGCCTCCTACGGCTTTCAGAAAAGCGTTACAAAACAGACATCAAGTTTCATGCAGATATGAATTTTAACATGATCCGATGTTGGGGTGGTGGACTGGCTGAGAGGCCAGAATTTTATTATTACTGTGATATTTATGGCCTGTTGGTAAGCTATCCTTCTCTCTCCCTCTATCTTTGCTCTTTCTTTCAGTGCGCATCTCTTGGGAAGGAGGCTAAGAAGACTTGTTACTCTGTTAGGTTTTTGGTTGTCAAAATTAAATGCACAGGTTTAGAGATCTATGGGCCATGGAATTAGTTGGGTGAATCTGATGCATACTGCTTCTGATTTAAATTTTTTAGGTCTGGCAAGAATTTTGGATTACTGGAGATGTAGATGGACGAGGTGCCCCGGTATCAAATCCAAACGGTCCACTGGACCATGATCTTTTCTTGCTATGTGCAAGAGATACTGTCAAGCTTCTAAGGAACCATCCAAGTCTCGCTCTTTGGGTGGGAGGAAATGAACAAATCCCACCCGATGACATCAACAAAGCTTTGAAACAGGACCTCAGGCTCCATCCACATTTTGAAAATTCCATAAATGGTAGTGGTGAGTATGTTGAAAATTTGAAGTCAGTGTCAAAGGATCCAAGCCAATATCTGGATGGTACACGCATTTACATACAAGGATCAATGTGGGATGGATTTGCAAATGGAAAGGGGGACTACACTGACGGCCCTTATGAAATCCAAAATCCTGAAGACTTCTTTAAGGATGATTTTTACAAATATGGGTTCAATCCTGAGGTTGGTTCAGTAGGTATGCCTGTTGCAGCTACCATCAGAGCGACAATGCTTCCAGAAGCATGGCAGATCCCTTTGTTCAACAAAGTTTCTGATGATTATGAAGAAGTTCCAAACCCTGTCTGGGAATACCATAAATACATACCTTATTCAAAACCAGGCAAGGTTCATGACCAGATTTTACTCTATGGGTTTCCAAAGGATCTTGATGACTTTTGCTTACAGGTAAGAGGTTGTTTTATTAATCAGGGTGATTTTGGATTATGAACACCATCTCTGATTTGACTATTTGACTTGCTTTAACTCATCTCAGGCTCAGCTTGCTAACTATATTCAGTATAGAGCTCTACTGGAGGGTTGGACTTCCCGCATGTGGAGTAAATACACCGGTCTTTTGATTTGGAAAACACAGAATCCTTGGACAGGTCTTAGAGGTCAATTTTACGATCATCTTCTTGACCAAACAGCAGGTTTCTATGGCTGTCGCTGTGCTGCAGAGCCAATACACGTCCAACTTAACTTGGCTACTTATTATATAGAGGTAAGCTCGAGAGTCGCAACAAAATCATAACAACACTAATCAGTGCATGCAACTATGCAAGTGTGCTCTGGTTCTTCTCAACATACTGAAAGGCAATCAGTGAAAGCAGGAAAAGTTTCATTGTAAAGAAAAAGAAACAAAAAATTGCCCCCAAACATTGATCACCTCTAAGTGGAACATCTTTTTATCTTATACTACTATAAGTCTAGCATAAGAACATGGTTTGAGATTTGATGTTATGTTGCCTTCCTGGACTTAACAGGTTGTAAATACTACATCAGAGGAATTATCGGACATTGCTATTGAAGCATCAGTGTGGGATCTGGATGGAACATGCCCATACTACAAAGTTCATGAAAATCTGTCAATGCCGCCAAAAAGAACAGTACCGATTGCTGAGATGAAATATCCAAAATCTAGAAACCCAAAACCTGTGTACTTTCTTCTTCTCAAACTGTATCACAAGTCAAATTTTCGCATTATCTCCAGGAACTTTTACTGGTTGCATCTTTCTGGTGGGGATTACAAGCTGTTAGAACCATACCGAAAGAAAAGAGTTCCACTCAAGATTATATCTGAGGTCTTCATCAAAGGAACCACCTACGAAATGCACATGAATGTGAAGAACACATCTGTGAAACCACCGCCTAAAACTTTAACCTATCAGAATCATTTCACCCCTAAACTTGGTGATGGTGATTTTGATATCCACTCAGTGGAGCCTAAACCTGATGGAGCAGACGAAAAACATGAAGTTGGTTTTCTACAGAAGATATATAGGCATTTTACGAAGGAAACTGATGGTTTGAGGGTTGCTGAAATCAATGGCTCTGATGTTGGTGTTGCCTTCTTCCTTCATTTTTCTGTTCATGGAGTAAAGAAGGACCATAAGGAAGGAGAAGACACAAGAATTCTTCCTGTTCATTACACTGACAACTACTTCTCACTGGTGCCAGGTGAGTCCATGCCCATCAAGATCACTTTTGAGGTCCCTCCTGGTGTGACCCCCCGACTTACTCTTCAAGGATGGAATTATCATGGTGCCCATAGAGTCCATTGAGGTGCTTAGAAATTGTCATCTCGTCTTTGCTGCTTGTAATACTTGAACTATACTATACACATAAGTCATCAATAGTCGTATCTTATTCACTTGTACCGGAACATGTTACAGACTTGCAGCAACCTCTTCTGTCATATGGATGATCGGAATAAAATGCAGATATAAATTGAGAAATGTTCTCTTTCTTGCTGCTTCAGGGGAAAGGCGATTCAGTACATTGTTTTGTTTTATTTTTTTTTTGGGCCAAATATTGTTTTGGTTTGTTAAGAGGAAACTTTTCCACAAGTACTGAATAGCATCACTGTCTACATGAATTGAAGAGTATGGTAAAGGGGGGAGTTTCTTTGGTCCGGTTTTGTTGAGGCCCTCAATTTGAGGGTTGTCCTTGCCGAAATCATTCCCAGTGGTTTTCCACTATTCTATACTCTTTTCACCGTAAACATTTTTTTTAAATTTTTTTTTATTTTTTACAAAAATAGTGGCAGAGTGAGCTACCGCTCCGGGGTCGAGAGCAACATGGGTATGACCCATCCCAAGGGTTGTTTTTCACAAGTTGGGGTTTGAACCAAAGATCTCCTATTACTAGGAGAAGCCCTGCGACGATTGCCTCACTTGCAGCCTAGCATGCATTCTCAAATATATTTTTTTTTGTCAATTTATTTTCTAATTAAAAAAATCGTAGAAAACAATTGGATCGATATTTTCAAGTTCAGTTAGTTCATGAAATGTCTAAAAATCATGTTTAAGAGTTGGAAATGTTTAAGAATGAGAGAATTGAGAGAGATTGATGAGAGAATTGTGTGTTCCACTATTGATAATAGGAGCCATATATATAGGAATTACAAAGTACATATTCTAATGATACAAGGAAAACTATTCCTAATAGGACTAAGAATTCTAGAACCTTCTCTCCTATTACAATTATAGAACTAATCCTAGTTTGATAAGGCACACAAATGTCAATATCCTTTAACACTCCGTGAACACTCCGTGCCACTCAAACTTGGTGGTGATGCTTCATCCGTTGCCTTGTTAAAAACCTTGCTCGAGTGAAAAACCCTGTGGGACAAAAACAAGCTTGAGGAGGAGAAAAAGAGTACAACACGTCCTTCACTCTTCGAGATCGAACATGTAGACATCACACCTCTCCCTGATGTCGATATCTCCCCCTGATTGCTACAATCATGGGAGTTCAGATAACTTTCTCAATCCGATGCTCTTCACATGTTTCTCGAAGGTGGATTTAGGTAACGACTTAGTGAATAAGTCCGCTACATTATCCTCTGATCGGATTTGATTCACTTCGATCTTTAGAAGTGATTGTTGTTGCTGATTATAAAAGAACTTGGGCGATATATTCTTGGTGTTGTCGCCCTTGATGAAACCTAACTTCATTTGCTCAATACAAGTTGCATTATCTTCATAAATGCATCTAGGTTCATCGGTGGTAGGCATTGCTAATCAGGCGGTGAGCTGCTAGGCATTTCCTTCTTTCGTCTAATACTTTACCTTACATCCATCCTAAGCTCTCAATCTTTTTCTATCAGAGACTTCCCATCTTACTAGTAACTTGTGATCTTATGTTAAAGAAACTTTCTTTGGTCTACTATGCTATCATAACCGACTATATACTATCATAATTGTTCTAGAAACATGTTTTCCCCGTGTATTTTCTAGGCAAGCCTAAATGTTTCAATACTCAACTATATATGACATGACTATTTACAGCTATCTTCCATGTTATGTATTTTTCTTTTATTGTTGTCCGGAACTCCGGATGCTCCATGTTATGACAGAAGCTGTTACAGTGAGGTGCTTCCTTGAGGAATTGTCCTTTTCCATGATCAAGATATGGTTAACTTGCAATTTACGTTTGTGCATGTGGTATTGCATAGCAAGCATGGGGTGATGCTGCAGCATGGCACAAATAGTCCTTTCTCATTCAATGGAGTTTAAAGCGTGGTGAAGCAAGTCTAAGCATGGTGTCCTTTCTTATTGACTTTCTTCTATTGTAATCAGTTTAGGTAGGATTCAAGTAGTGTGAATCCTCTTAGTCTTCCTTCTTTTTCCTTTGCAGTGTGAATCCTCTTGGTCTTCTTTCTCCTTTCTTTGTCTATATATTTACTCATTCATGTAAAGGTCACAACACAATTCAATACAAAGAAATATTGCACCACCCGTTTTTGTTTTTCTACAAAGATTCCGTCTATGTTTTTCTACAAAGATGAAAAGAGATGAGGGCCAATCCTTCAAATCAGACTTTACCCAAATCAAGTACATTGTATTTTTAGAGACAAAAGAAGCAGGACTGAGGTGTGTTTATTCCCACATTCTACAAATTTTCTCTGTTTCATATATCCTCATAGAAGTTGAACTGTTAAACTTTTGCATGTGGCCGGCCATGTGGGTTTGTAATTTCTTGTATCAGGAATAATTTTTTTTCTTTTTTTACTCCTAGGATGAATTTACAGAAGCGGGTAGATTTCTAGCTGGGTTTTTCATACAGTTCATCATATCTGGTAGGTAAAACAAACGCGAAACTGAACATACATATCTTATGCTGACTTCCATTCTCCCATTTGATTTATGTATTTAGCAGATACTATGTTTGCCATTCGAGAATTTATGTACAACTTTATATTTAAGTGGGTCCTTGTGAAATGTCGGTTCTCATTGATATGTGGCTCTGCTCTATGAATGGAGCCTCAGCAATGGCTGCCAACAAGTTCTCCCTAAATTATTATCAAGGGCCAACCCTAGTTGACCACCAGACCAGGGTTTAATGATGTGGTCCTTTAATACATTTCATGTTATAACATACCAGGACGTTTACACCTACTTGATAATGTATGCAAGTCCACAAGTCCCAAGTCCGCCCTTGCTTCTTTTAATGTCACAGCTTCAAAATCTATGGAGATACAGTGACATATATCCATAATGAATTGAAGCCAGTTTGAATTGTCATACCTGTTAAATTTGATAATGTATTTGCTATATTCAAGCACCCTTACAACTGAATTACAAACCTGCTCTTATAGAGCTCCTACAAGATTATAATATCAGCATTGTAGCTGAAAAGTTCATATTTACATCCTGTCAAGATGAGTGTGATCCAGCTGATGTGAGGCTGGAAAGGTTAGTGGCTACAGCTCACTTAACACTCCCCCTCAAGTTGGGGAATAGATGTCTCGCATACCCAACTTGTCTAGTGAGCTGTGGAACACTTTTCCAGAAACTGCTTTGGTCAGGATATCTGCAAGTTGATCTTCAGTACGCATATGTGGCATGTTAATGGTTTCTGACTCCAACTTCTCCTTGATGAAATATCGATCCACTTCAACATGTTTTGTTCTATCATGTTGAACTGGATTGTGTGCTATATCAATGGCTGCTTTATTGTCACAATACAAATTCATAGCATACTTGGGTTTGAACCCCAAGTCTTTCATCAAATGACGAAGCCATAACATTTCGCATACTCCATGAGCCATTCCTCTGTACTCAGCTTCTGCACTGGATCTAGCAACCACTTTTTGCTTCTTGCTTCTCCACGTGACCAAGTTACCTCCCACAAAAGTAAAGTAACCTGAAGTAGACCTTCTATCAGTGATAGAACCAGCCCAATCTGCATCTGTGTATCCAGCTATGTCTGTGTGGTTATTCTTGGAAAACATGATCCCTTTACCGGGATTTGTTTTCAAATACCTCAGAATTCTATGTACCGCGTGCATGTGATCTTCACTTGGTGCATGCATGAATTGACTTACAACGCTTACAGCATATGCAATATCAGGTCGTGTATGTGAGAGATAAATGAGCTTGCCTACTAACCTTTGATATCTCTCTTTGTTAGTAGGCACTTGGTCTGGATATTCTGCTAATTTGTGATTTTGCTCCATCGGTGTATCTGCTGGTTGACATGCAAGTAAACCAGTCTCTATGAGTAGGTCAACCACATATTTCCTTTGAGATAGGGAAATGCCTTCTTTTGATCTAGCCACCTCAATGCCCAAGAAGTATTTCAATCCTCCAAGATCTTTCATCTCAAAAACAGATGATAGATGTGCTTCTAGTTTCTTGACTTCTTCTGGGTCATTACCTGTCACAATCATATCATCAACATAAATGATAAGTGCAGTAAGTTTATCTTTTCTGTGTTTCAGAAACAGTGTATGGTCAGAGTTGCTTTGTTTATAACCAAACTGTTTCATAGATTGGCTGAATCTCCCAAACCATGCCCTGGGGGACTGTTTTAGTCCATAAAGGGATTTTTTCAACTTGCACACCATTCCTGCTTGTGAAGGTAGAGAATAGCCAGGAGGTAGATCCATGTAGACTTCTTCCTTCAAGTCTCCATGTAGGAAGGCATTTTTTACATCAAATTGCTTCAGAGGCCAGTCAAGGTTAGCCGCTAATGACAGTAGTACTCGAACAGTATTCATCTTGGCCACCGGTGCAAAAGTCTCTTGATAGTCAATACCATATGTCTGAGTATACCCTTTAGCAACCAACCTGGCTTTATATCTATCCAATGTACCATCAGCTGCGTACTTCAAAGTATAGATCCATCTGCACCCTACTATTCTTTTCCCTGCTGGTTTTGGCACTAGTTCCCATGTTTGACTCTTTTGCAAGGCTTCCATTTCCTCTTCCATAGCTTTAGTCCACTTACGATCTGCTAGAGCATCCTGTACTTTATTTGGAATGATAATAGCAGATAAATGAAATACAAAGGACGCATATGACTTGGATAACCTATGGGATGACATGTAATTGCTTATGGGATATTTGGCCTTGGCTTTAGGATCTGGTTCATATTGAGCCTTTGGTTGACCTCTATTTTTTCGAAATGGCAATTTATGACTTGGTTCCGTTTCAGTGTTAGGCTCAGAATTTATATTATCATGAAATTCAAACACAGGGTTATTAATTACCTCTGGATCATCCTCAGGGAGCATTGGTGTTGATGGGATAGTAGAAGGGGAAGAAATCTCTCTTACTGGTGATTCTGGAGTTGGCAGCTGATTTCCATTTTCAACGATTCTAGAGTTTGCTTCTGATGTCGGTAACTGGTTGCTCCTTTCAGTATTTCCATGCTCAATTCTTGTTTCTCCAGTACTTCCATGCTCTTGGATGTCCATGGGTTCCAAGGGTGGACACAAGCAATCCCTCGAAGATTGCTCTTCCTCAATATCATTCTCCCCCTGAAGAGTAGCCTTCGGGGAAAAATGTAGATCATGTTCATGGAATGTAACATCCATGGAAACATAGGTACGTTTAGTGGTTGGACTATAACACCGATATCCCTTTTGAGTGGAAGCATAGCCAATAAAGATACACTTTTCAGCACAAGCATCCAACTTAGTCCTCTGGTTTCGATGGATATGTACATAAGCTACACAACCAAAAATCTTTGGATCAAGGGCATGGGTAGGTGGTAAAGGTAAATGACTGGCAAGAGCTTGAATTGGTGTTTGTGGTGGTGGACTGGTTTCCTTAGATGTAGACTGAAGGGCTTGAGTAGGAAGTCTATTTATGAGGTAAACAGTAGTTAGGATGGCATCCCCCAAAAAGATTCTGGCATATGAGCTCCGATCAACATGGAGCGAGCAACTTCAAGAATGTGGCGGTTCTTTCTTTCCGCCACACCATTTTGTTGAGGAGTTTGAGGACATGTGGTCTGATGAATGATGCCATGGGTAGCTAGATACTGGTGAAAGAGATGGTTCACATATTCTCCACCATTATCTGAACGAAAGACTTTAATAGGTGTTTGGAACTGAGTTCGGATCATGGCATGAAAAGTCTGAAAAACTGGGAAACATCACTTTTATTTTTCAGCAAGTAGATCCAACTCATCCGGGTGCAATCATCAACAAATAAAACAAACCATTTCATTCCAGAGGGGGTTGGTGGACAAGGTCCCCAGACATCAGAGTGAACAAGATCAAAAGGGGCAATACTTTTAGTGGAGCTCAATGGATAGCTGACACGGTGACTCTTGCCTAAAATGCAAGTGTCGCATTTAAAGGCGGATGGTTTATTATGTTGAAACAATAAAGGGAAGAGAGTTTGAAGATAACCGAATGATGGATGTCCCAATCTCTTATGCCATAACCATATCTGTTCTTCATTTGTGGAAGTTCCTTTTTGAATCTGATGCACTTCACTTACACGATGATTGCCAGCAGTGGTCATCTCCATGTAGTATAACCCCCCCTTCTCAATACCCCGCCCAATGATTTCCCCTGTTAGGATGTCCTGAAATATACAACACCACGGGTAAAGAATCACACAACAATAAAATTGTTTTGTTATCTGTTTGACAGACAAGAGATTATGAGATAGGGAAGGAACAAGTAACACTGTATCAAGGGTAATGGAGTCTGTAAGAGTGACAGACCCAGCACCTGTAATTGGATAGGAATCGCCATTGGCATTAGTTACGCCAGACCGGTGAACTGAAGTTAAATGGTGAATATTGCTAGAGTTATTAGTCATATGGTCCGTTGCACCTGAATCTATTATCCACATATCCTTCCAATTAAAGTCAGAGTTACTCGATAGCAGAGAGTAAGGTTTACCTGAAGTGGTCATGAAGGTAAAAGTGGAGTTACCAGAGTGATTCATGGGAACTGAAAAAGGTGCTTTCCTGGGTGATGTAGATGAAGAAGGCTGGAAGTTACGAACATGCGGCGGTCTGTATCGAGCAGCCATGGTTCAGTACTGACTAAGTAAAGAGAAGAGAAATCGGATCCTTGGGTGTTGCCTATCGCGCAACCTTTCGGTAACTCCTTTTAATGTGGCCAGGTAGTAGAGGAACGATTTTGGCGGAGCTCAGCTCACTTGTTTAGCAGGGGACGAGACCCTTTGCTAGCACTTCTCGTATCCAATCAGCCTAGACACCACATTAATTGGAGGGACCTATGTGGTTGAGCGAGTAAGCTCGACGTTACAAGGATAAAATTTCTAATCTTTTTTTTTTGTTGGTTTGTCAAAACACTTGACAGAAATTGATGACCACTTTCTTTCTTTCTTCACGTGCTCATCATCATCATCATGCTCCTTTTTTTTTTTTTTTTTTTTTTTTGAATGTGGGAAAAAATTTAATATAAGAAAATTGAGAAAAGGGGCAAAGATTTGGTGGGTGGTATACGGCAAAAGTGGCCCTTTTTCTGTTTTTTTTTTTTTTTTTTTTTTTCTCTCTCTTCCTTCACGTGCCTCTTGCTTTCTTCTTTTCTTCTTTTGCTTTCCAGAAAGTTGTCCACCCTTTTATCTTCCTTCACGTGTTCATTTTTTTTCCTTCTCTTCTTTTGCTTTTCTTCTTTTGTTCCCCCCTGTTCTGCTTTTCCTTTCTTCTCTCTTCTCTTCCCTTTTCTGGCCCTCGTCTCTCTCTCCTTTCTCTTCTTTCTTCTGTTCTCTCTTTTTTAACCGGTGCTGGATTCAAAAAATGCCGAGTTGCAGCGATTCACAGAAAATAGAGATGGAGTATTTACCGTTAGCTCAGCAAGAGGAGCTCGCCGATTAAGCTGAGTAGGAGTTCGGAATTTGCTGTGAGGGAAGTGCGCATCAGGCGAAACGGCGTCGTTACGAGGGCGTTTACGGTCAAGAAGAGCCTTGGCGGCTCTGTAATTCCGAGAAATTCGGTTTCTTTGCTCCTCAGTTTTTTTTTCTTTTTTCGTCCTCTTTCCTCTCTCCTTCTTTCTCTGCCTGTTCTTCTTTTCTTCTCCTCCCTTTTCTTCTATCTCTTTCTCCTTTCTTCTGTCAGATGAAACTGAAGTGGAAGTGCAGATTGCAGCGTGGCGAGTATCAGTGGAGCTGCTGCTGCGGTGGAGCGCCTGCTGCGGTGGAGAGACTGCTGCGGTGGAGCTGCTGCTGCTGTAAAGCTGGAGGCTGCAGGGCGGGATCTGCAGGTGTCGGGGCTGAAAGCTATGGAGGTCGATAATTGCAGGTATGGGTACTGGGTATTGAACAACAGAATTTGGGATTAGTAAGTTGGGTATTTTCTGGTAAAAATGAAGAAACACAGTTCTTCTTGTCTGGTACTGGTATGGTTTAGAGTTTCTGGTGCTGGTATTTTCTGAAGAACAGAAATGGTTCTTGGTATTTTATGGTATGAACTTCTGCTCAATTTTTGAGCAAAAAGCTTGGTTATGGGTAATGGGTAAGATGAAGAAACAAGGTTCTTCTCTTGATATTTCTGGCAGGATATGTTTTCTGGGTATTGGTTAAGATGAAGAAACAAGGTTCTTCTCTTGGTATTTCTGGCAGCGGAATATATGTATGGGTAGTCTAGATTTCTAGAATGGTATAGGTCTCAAGAGCATTGCTCTGATACCATGTTAAATTTGATAATGTATTTGCTATATTCAAGCACCCTTACAACTGAATTACAAACCTGCTCTTATAGAGCTCCTACAAGATTATAATATCAGCATTGTAGCTGGAAAGTTCATATTTACATCCTGTCAAGATGAGTGTGATCCAGCTGATGTGAGGCTGGAAAGGTTAGTGGCTACAGCTCACTTAACAATACCTGTCAATTTACTCACTGTTCTGGCGGTTCATCTACCATTACAGCAATAATAATAAAAACTTCTTACTTTCATAAGACCTGTAATATCTGTAAAGAGAAATTTTTCTACGAAGAAAGAAGCCAGAGAAAGAATGGCATACTGCAGTCTGAACTATTGTATAACAGAAATGGTACCATGTTTTTCCTTCATTTTTCTTGTTCTACCATCTAAGTCTGCATTTCCTTGTGAGGATTCCAGTGATTGCAAAACTTTGCTCAAATTCAAGGAGGAGCTGACAAGTGATCCCGAAGGTCATCTTCAAACTTGGAACGAAGCCAATCCCTTCTGCAACTGGACTGGAATTACATGCCACCAACGTCTCCAAAACCGGGTTATAGGCCTTGAACTGATAGATATGGGCTTGCAAGGAAGGATATCACCATTCATATCCAACCTCTCTCTTCTTACCAACCTGTCTTTACAGAGCAATGGGTTCTATGGACAAATTCCATCTTCCTTGGGATTACTTAAAGAGTTGGCATTTCTGAATGTAAGCTCAAACAAGCTTGAAGGTAGCATTCCAGGTTCATTACATGGTTGCCAGAGCTTGAAAGTCATAGACTTGAATGACAACAATCTATCTGGTGTTCTCCCTAAAGAACTCGGCTGGATGAAGAATCTAACATACTTGGCTCTCTCCTTAAACAATCTCAGTGGACTGCTTCCAGCCTCACTTTCAAACTTGAAGGAATTGACAAAACTACAACTGGCCGTCAACTATTTTACTGGAAAGATCCCACCAGAGCTTGGAGCATTAAGAAAGCTAGAAATTTTGCATCTCCATACAAACTATCTCGAAGGCTCAATACCTGCAGTAATTGGTAACTGCACTGCTTTACGCGAAATCTCGCTGCTTGAGAATATGTTAAATGGAGAAATCCCTTCAGATATGTTTTCTAAACTCAAGAATATGCAGAAAATGTACATGTCAAACAACAAGCTTTCTGGGAGAATTCCAGTGACCCTCACCAATCTTTCACAGCTGATACTGTTTGATGTTAGTTTGAATAATTTAGAGGGAGAAGTTCCTGCAGGATTGGGCAAGCTAGAGAACCTTGAGAATTTCTACTTACATACCAACAACTTGGGTCATTGGGTGGCGGCTCTGGTAATTCTTCTCTCAGTTTCTTGACTGCTCTAACTAACTGTTCATATCTGCAAAAACTACACTTGGGTTCGTGTTTGTTCACTGGAAATCTACCATCTTCAATAGGTGACCTTTCAAAAGACCTCTATGTTGGCGTGAGTCATACTTACCTTATTTATGTAGATATTCTGTAATATTCTGTGATATGTAATATTATGTATAAAAGAAAATGACAGAAGAGCTTTTTGTATATATGTGCCTTATCAGTTCATGTACAAAGGGAACCTATTTATACAGCAATTGATGAAGACTAAAGTCACTACTAGACAATATATCACATGTGCATGTGCACGAGTTGTCTCCTCCTTGACTCCGTTGTCTCCTCCTTTGTCCCCTATTGAGCACGAGTGGTCTCCTCAGTGCTCATATCTTTATTACGCCCCCGCAAGCTGATGAGTGGGATGCGCACAATCAGCTTGGAACAGAGATCAAGGAACCGATGTTTAGGAAGACTCTTTGTGAATATATCGGCAACGTTTGCAGCTGATGAAACATGGTGAAGCTGCAGCGATTTGTTGGCTAGAGGTTCTCTGATGAAGTGATAATCCACAGCTACATGCTTCGTGCGATTGTGAAAAATAGGGTTTGCAGCTAATGCAATGGCAGAGATATTGTCACAGTAGAACAAAGGGGGCTGTCCAAGAAACACCTTGAGATCACGGAAGAGAAAACACAGCCATAGAACTTCAGCGACTGATAAGGCTAGAGCTCGATACTCTGCTTCGGTGGAAGAGCGAGAAACAGATGATTGCTTCTTAGCACTCCATGAGATTAAGTTGCTGCCCAGAAACACACAATAACTAGTAGTTGAGCGACGATCAATGGGGCACCCAGCCCAATCTGCATCTGAGAAAATAGTGAGAGCGGAGGGACCTTTAGTAAAATGAAGACCTTGATCAGGGGTCCCTTTAAGATACCGAAAAATGCGTTTGACAGCAGTGAGATGTGGAGTACGAGGATTGTGCATATGCTGGCAAACCTGATTAACTGCATGAGCAATGTCCGGTCGCGTCCATGTCAAATATTGAAGAGCACCCACCATAGACCGATAAGTAGAAGGATCAGAGAGCGGCTCACCAGAGTGACTGTCAAGTTTGGAGGAACTTTCAGGGGAAGCATTTGGCTTGACACCAAGCATGTTGAATTTGGAGAGCAGATCATGTGTGTATTTGGATTGACACAAGTAGAGAGAGTCACTGCTGCGCTGAACTTCCAATCCCAAAAAATAGTGTAAGGCTCCTAGGTCTTTAATTGCAAAACGTTGACTTAGTTGCTGGATGAGAGATTGACAATGAAGTGGGCAACTTCCAGTAAGCACAATGTCATCTACGTAGACTAAAAGAAATGTGGTGTGTTGATCATGCTTGACAAATAGCGATGGGTCAGCAAGAGAAGCAGAGAAGCCCAAAGTGAGAAGACATTGATAAAGAGCTTCATACCAGGCCCGAGGAGCCTGCTTCAACCCATAAAGGGATTTCTTCAATTGACAAACATAACTGGGCTTAGTAGAATCCACGAAACCAGGTGGTTGGGCCATGAAGACATCCTCTGTGAGATGGCCATGCAAGAACGCGTTAGAGACATCAAGTTGAGAGATGGTCCAATCATTTTGGACAGCTAACGATAAGACAACCCGAATAGTAGCAGGCTTGGCAACATGACTAAATGTCTTAGAGTAGTCTAAACCAGCTTGTTGAGTAAAACCTTTGGCTACCAAACGAGCTTTATATCGATCAATAGAACCATCAGCTCGATATTTGATGCGAAAAATCCACCTGCAACCAACAACATTGTGGGAGGGATGGGGAGGGACTAATACCCATGTACCAGATCGGTGAAGTGCAAAAATTTCATCACACATGGCAGTAACCCACTTTGGATCTTTTGATGCTTGTAGATAAGTACTGGGTAGTTGGGAAGGAGTGGTGAGGAAAGCACTAGTGAACTGGTGTTTTGTAGAAAAAGCTTTAGGCTTAAATATATTATTTTTGGAGCGAGTTTGCATGTTGTGGGAAGGGGGACCAGGTGGAGGATGTTGCCTTGATCTCGTGGGAGGAGGAGGATGCGGAGGGGAAGTGAGTTGTGTAATGGGAGGGGTTTGTATGGGGGAGGGTGAAGGTGGTGGAGATAGGGATAAAGTAGGATTGGTGGGAGTGGTCGGCTGAATTATATTAGGTGTGGGTTCCGATAAAGAGGGAGGCAAAGGTAATAGGATAGGATAGGATGGGATTGGAGGTGGGTTGGCAGGTTGTGGGGCAGAGAGTTTCTCTTTGAATGGAAAAGTGTTTTCATCAAATATGACATGTCGAGACACATAAACTCTTCCATTTGTGGGGTCTAAGCACCTATAGCCTTTTTGATAAAGACTATAACCAAGAAAAACACACTTGCGACTCCGAAAATCAAGCTTATGAGCAGCATATGGTTTTAACCAAGGAAAACACAAACACCCATATGCTCGTAAAAAATTATAGTCTGGTGCAGTGTTGAATAATTGTTCAAAAGGAGAGATGAAATGCAGGGAGGAGGAAGGCAACCTATTGATTAAATAAACTGATGTTTGAACAATCTCAACCCAGTATTTGAATGGCAGCGAAGACTGCGCAAATAGAGTTCGAGTTAGTTCAATTAAATGTCGGTGTTTTCTCTCTGCCATTCCATTTTGTTCTGGTGTGTGTGGGCATGAGAATTGTTGAGCAATGCCATTGTTAGACAAAAAAGATTGAAAAACAGCACTAGTGTATTCACCACCATTGTCACACCGTAAAGATTTGATTTTTGTATCAAATTGATTTTCAACAAGCAGTTTGAATTTTTGAAATGAGTGGAAAACTTCAGATTTGCAATGCAAAGGAAACAACCAGGTGAAGCGAGACCAGTCGTCAATAAAGAGAACATAATACTTAAATCCACTAACAGATAAAATGGAGGTCGGGCCCCAAACATCAGAATGGATGATCTGCAAAGGTGCAGTGGTAGTACAAGATGAGTTTACAAAAGGAAGTTTGGAGCGCCTGCCTAATTGACAATCTGAACACAAAGGTGGAGGACTACTAGAACATAAAACATTTAACTGATGATGCGAGACAAGACGACGAAGAGCTTGAGGGGAGGGATGACCGAGACGCTTGTGCCAAGTGGTGGAGGATGCAGATGTGAACAAAACTGATGGAGTGGATGGCTGAGTTGACGACTGAGGTAAAGACTTCTTGAGGCGGATGGGGAAGAGACTACCATTACATGGCCCGTGAAAAAGAACTTTCCCCGACGGAAGATCCTTGACATTACAAGAAGTAGGAGTTAGAATGAGTTTGCAATCATTATTAGAAAGAAAGCGATGAGCTGACAATAGATTGTGAGAAATTTGAGGAACATGTAAGACATCATGTAGATGAAATTGAGATGTAGACATAAGAGGAGAGACAACAGAGGAACCAGTATGAATAATCGGCAAACCTTGGCCATTAGCAACAGAAACTTGATCAGGACCCGAGTACTCATTGTGAATGTTGAGGTTGGCGAGATCAGAGGTAATGTGGTTTGTAGCACCACTGTCAATGTACCAGAGGGATTCAGTGGGATCTTCATGATGGAGAGACTCAGTGAAACGATTGAAGTAAGGTGGTGTAGTAGGGCGTGGACGACGTGATGGTGTGGCCATGGCAGCTAGTCGAGCAGGTGGGACACGACCTTGATATGAGCGATTCCAGCGATTGTAGCAATCCAAAACAGTGTGATTGAGCATGCCACAGATTTGGCAGCGAGGTCTTGGGCGAGTTAGGTTGTGGGGAGCAGGAGGGTTGGGAAGAAGTGGAGGGTTGAAGTGGGGGAGAGGATGATGAAGGGGAGATGGACTTGAGAAACGAGGATAAGTGTTTAAGCGAGCATGGGTACGAGTCTGATTTCTGGGTCTGTTGGTGATGGCAGCAAAGGCTTGAGCCTGTGGTAGGGGTTGGACAAGAGGTTGTTGGGACGCCTGGTGTTCCAGCTCTATTTCTTGACTTGCTAAAAGTCCATGAAGCTCATCTGGAGTGACTGGCTCGGATCTGACGCAAATAGAGGTTGTGAATGACTCATAATCAGGTGTGAGTCCATGCAGGATATGAGCAACAAGATCGGCATCCTCCAAGGGTTCGCCAGCAGCAGCAAGAGCATCAGAAACGGCTTTGATTTGTTGAAGGAATTCTGAGATGGATAGAGAGCCCTTGCGAATTGTTTGGATTCGGCGTTTGAGTTGAAGTACATGAGAGCGCGTTACAGCAGCAAAACGGCGTTCAAGAATTAGCCATAGAGAGTGGGCAGTGGCTGCGCCAACTGTGAAAGGAAGGATAGGTTCGGAGAGGGAAGCTGTGAGCCAAAGTCTGCAGGTACGATCCTTTTTCAACCAAATGGGATAAGCTGGATTGGCTTGAGTGCCTATGAGAGGTGGATGAGAGGTTTCAGATCCATCCACAAGGCTATACATGCCGTAGTTTTGAAGAACCAAGGTGGTGATATCCTTCCAAAGAAGATAATTGTCTTTGGTGAGTTTGAGAGGGATGAGGTTAGCAACATGATTGGGAGCAATTTCTGGAGAAAGGAAAGAAGGCTCGGTGGAGGTAGAAGAGTTAGTTTCGGAAGGATTAACCATGATGAGGATATAAGGCTTTTAAGCTTGGTGCTCTGATACCATAAAAGAAAATGACAGAAGAGCTTTTTGTATATATGTGCCTTATCAGTTCATGTACAAAGGGAACCTATTTATACAGCAATTGATGAAGACTAAAGTCACTACTAGACAATATATCACATGTGCATGTGCACGAGTTGTCTCCTCCTTGACTCCGTTGTCTCCTCCTTTGTCCCCTATTGAGCACGAGTGGTCTCCTCAGTGCTCATATCTTTATTAATGTAATATCTGTAGTATTATTAGGTTTACTACTTACCTTAGGAGTAGTACTTGTCTTATCAGAATTTGTATATAATTCCTTCTTGTAAGGTGAATGAAATATCTGAGAGTTATTCAGTCAAAATTATCTCTTGTGTTTCGTTATCTTTGACTTGGTATCAGAGCAGAGATCCGATCCTGGACTCTGACTCATTGTTCCTTGATTCTTGACCCTTGTTCTTTGTGCTTGGATTTGTTCCTTGTCCTTTGATCCTTTCATCACCGTTGCCTTCTTATATTTCCAAGTACTTTATTGTTCTTTTTCTTCCGCTGCGTATTCACCATGGTGAAAGATCAAGACGTTTCAACCGTGATCAAGCAAGATGGAGATGGTGAGACTTCTCATGGTTCCAACCAAATTTCTGTCTCTGTTAAAGATGATTCAACTGGAAGTTATGGAGGTGTCAAACTCAATGGCTCTAATTACCGAACCTGGAAGAAGATGATGGAGGCTCACCTTTGTGGAATCGATAAGGTGGGCTATGTTGATGGTTCGATTACTGAACCACCAATTGCAGCCAACAATTATTCAAAATGGAAGACTGCAAATGGCTCGGTAACCTCTATTCTTTACAAATCCATGACTGAAGATGTTTCACAGATGATTATGGGGTGTAATACAGCTGAAGAAATCTGGGAAAGCCTTAAGGAGATCTACTTTAACGGAACGGATTTTGCTGAAGTTTATGAGTTGAGCACTCAAGCCTCCCGTATGACACAAGATGGAAAACCAGTTGCCATGTATTTTGCAAAACTAAAGGGGATTTGGCAAGAAATTGATCAGATGCGCCCATGTCGCATGAAGTGCCCGGATGATGTCAAGATGTATAAGGAGGAGCAAGATCTCATGAGAGTTCATGTTTTTTTGGCTGGCCTAGATCCAATATTTGAGAATGCAAGGAGTGAATTGCTTCGCCGGACTACCACACCAACCTTGCAGCAAGCCTTTGCTTATATTCGCAAAGATGAGACCCAGAGGGCTGGAACTAGAGTCGTTACTTCAGAAGTTGCAGGCCTTGCAATACAATCAAAGCCATCCAATCCCTCAAGTCATCGGTCCCTCTCAGGCAATCGGCCTCATTCCTCTCTGCGTCCCTCTCCTCAAGGTCCTCCTCCAGGGTTTTCCTCAAATCTAACTTGTAATTACTGCAAGAATCCAGGCCACATCAAAGCAAATTGTTACAGGTTAGTCGGTTTTCCAACAGGCTACTTTGATAGGCCCCGACCTCAGGACAACAAACCCAAGGGAAAGGCTGCTGTTCATCTTGTTCAAGACCAAGATTACTATGCTGTGACAGAACCAGATTACACCAACTTTGCTGGTAAGGATACCGCATCCGTAAGTCACGGTGGTAATGGTAAGATTGGAGTTGCTTTAAAAATTTCTAGCTTTACTGGTGGCAATACTTGGATAATTGATTCTGGAGCATCTGACCATATGACCTATGATCGTAGTTTCATTCTTTTTCTCAATCCACCCTCTATTTCCTCTGTTGTCAATGCCAATGGTGATTCTTTTCCTGTTTTAGGAATAGGGTCTGTTCGTCTCACCCCTTCTTTGACACTACATGATGTTCTTTATGTCCCTGCTCTCTCTCATCATCTTATATCTGTGCCTCAGCTTAATACTCAATCTCGGTGTTCTGTAACATTTTTTCCGTTGTATGTGATTTTTCAGGACCTCCTCACCAGGGAAATAATCGGCAGGGGTTATCTGAGGGGTCGACTATTTCATCTGGATTGCATGTTCGCCGGAATGAAGCCGGAGAAGGCAGTCCAAGCAGCGTTGATTTCGACTGGGGTTACTAATCAAGTTGAAGAATTATGGTTATGGCATCGGAGATTGGGACATCCTTCCTTTAGTGTCATGAAGAAATCTATGCCATCCTTGTTTCTGGGCATTGATGAGTCTAAGTTGCACTGTGAGTCATGTGTCTTAGCTAAAAGTCATCGTACTAGTTATCCTTTGAGTACTACTAGGAGTTCTTTTCCTTTTGAGCTTATTCATTCTGATGTATGGGGACCTTCCCGTGAGTCAACCTTGTCTGGCAAACATTGGTTTGTTTTGTTTATTGATGATTATACTCGTCTTACTTGGGTCTCTTTATTGAAACACAAATATGAAGTCTTCTCTGCTTTCCAAGAATTTTTTGCTCTTGTTCAAAATCAATTTGGAGCCAATATTAAAGTCTTTCGTTCTGATAATGGGGGAGAGTTTGTCAATTCTCAATTTCACCAATTCTTTCATTCTCATGGGATTATTCATCAAACTACTTGCCCTCAAACCCCTGAACAAAATGGGGTGTCAGAAAGAAAGAATCGTCATGTTCTTGACATAGCCCGGTCTCTTCTATTTAGTGCTCATATGCCTAAGTATCTTTGGGGAGATGCAATTCTCACTGCCTGTCATCTCATTAATAGGCTACCTTCCTCTGTTCTCAATGGTCAAACCCCCTATGCTGCCCTTTCAAATCATGTGTCTGTCCCTTCGTTTTCTAATCTCCCTGCTCGTGTCTTTGGGTGTGTTGTGTTCGTCCATGTTCCTAAGAATCAAAGGTCCAAACTCGATGCCAGGGCATTAAAATGTGTTTTTGTGGGCTATGGTGTTAATCAGAAGGGCTACAAGTGTTTTCATCCCCCTACACAGAAAGTTTTTGTTACCATGGATGTCACCTTTTATGAGGATGCATGTTACTTTTCTCCCATCAATCATTCAGGGGGAGAAACACACTTTTTTGGAAGAGAAGTCTTGTGGGATTGAAATTCAGCCCATTGAAGCCAACGTCACTCCTGCTGAAACGGAAAAGGCAATTGCCGAACAGTGCATTGCAAGTTCCGAAACAGAAACAGCAATTGCTGAATCGTCTACCCTTCGCCATGCAACTGCCGAACAGAGCATTGCAAGTTCCAAAACAAAAACGGCAATTGCTGAATCGTCTACCCTTGGCCATGCAACTGCTGAACAGAGCATTGCGAGTTCCGAAATAGAAAAGACAATTTCCGAATCATCTACCCTCCGAGAAGGCCGAGCTCCTCCACCCCTCTTAGATACAGATAACCCTTGTCAACCAATCCCTGAGGAGCGTCCCAATCTTGAGGTTAGTGGTGTTTCTTCTAACTCTGATATTGGTGATAGTGTGCATGTTTTGCCTCCTAGGTCCACCCGTGGTAAACCACCTCGTCAATATGAACCAAGTTTAGATGTTAAGTCTAAGTATGCCATAGCTAACTTTGTATCCACCCACCGGCTATCCAAATCCCATGCTTCTTTTGTGAATCAAATATCCTCTGTATGTGTTCCCAATAAAGTGCAAGATGCTCTCAAGGATCCCAAATGGTCTCAAGCAATGAATGAAGAGATGGAGGCATTGGAGAAGAATAATACTTGGGAGTTGGTGCCACCTCCACAAGGAAAGAGAGTTGTTGGATGTAGATGGGTGTACACTATCAAACACAATGCAGATGGTTCAGTGAACAGGTATAAAGCAAGACTTGTTGCAAAGGGATATACTCAAACATATGGCGTGGATTATGAGGAGACCTTTGCTCTAGTAGCAAAGATTAATACTGTTCGAGTGTTGATGTCTCTAGCAGCTAATCTAGATTGGCCCTTGCAACAGTTTGATGTGAAGAATGCCTTTTTACATGGAGAGCTATCTGAAGAAGTCTATATGGATCTACCACCAGGATATGAGGCAAGCACAGGATGTAGATTTGTCTGTAAGTTAAATAAGTCCTTGTATGGACTCAAACAATCACCACGAGCTTGGTTTGGAAGATTCTCTCAAGCTATGCGTCGTTTTGGGTACAAGCAGAGCAACTCTGACCATACATTGTTTCTGAAACGCTGTGAAGGTAAATTAACTGCCTTGATTATTTATGTTGATGATATGATAATTACTGGTGATAATTCAGAGGAGGTTGAAAGATTAAAAGATCTGCTTGCATCAGAGTTTGAGATGAAAGATCTTGGTTCTCTTAAATATTTTTTGGGGATTGAGGTCGCCAGGGGGAGTTCAGGAATTTTCTTATGCCAGAGAAAATATGTGCTTGATTTGTTGACAGAGACAGGAATGCTAGGGTGTAGACCTGCTGATACTCCTATTGAGCAAAATCATAAACTGGCTGAGTACCCTAATCAAACTCTTACAAAGAAGGCTCGCTATCAGAGGTTAGTTGGTAGATTAATCTATCTCTCACATACTCGGCCAGACATTGCATATGCAGTTAGTGTTGTGAGTCAATTCATGCATAATCCAAGTGAAACTCATATGGAAGCTGTGATCCGTATTCTGAGGTATTTAAAGTCTGCACCTGGAAAAGGATTGATGTTTTCAAAGCATAGTCATCTGGATATTAGTGGTTATACAGATGCAGACTGGGCAGGTTGTGTTACGGATAGAAAATCCACTTCTGGTTACTTCACTTTTGTAGGTGGTAATCTTGTTACTTGGAGGAGTAAGAAACAAAAGGTTGTGGCCAGGTCAAGTGCTGAAGTAGAGTATAGAGGTATGGCTCATGGAGTTTGTGAATTACTTTGGTTGAGAAATTTACTTCGTGATTTGGGATTTAAACCCAAACGAGCCATGAATTTGTATTGTGACAACAAGGCAGCGGTGGATATTGCTCACAACCCAGTTCAACATGACAGAACTAAGCATGTTGAGGTTGACATACATTTCATTAAAGAGAAGCTCGATGCTAAGCTTATCTCTTTTCCTTTTGTCCACTTAGAAGAACAATTAGCTGATGTTCTCACAAAAGCAGTATCGAGTAAGGCATTTCATGACTCACTTGACAAGTTGGGCATTCGTGATCTGTATGCGCCAACTTGAGGGGGAGTGTTGGCGTGAGTCATACTTACCTTATTTATGTAGATATTCTGTAATATTCTGTGATATGTAATATTATGTAATATCTGTAGTATTATTAGGTTTAATACTTACCTTAGGAGTAGTACTTGTCTTATCAGAATTTGTATAGAATTCCTTCTTGTAAGGTGAATGAAATATCTGAGAGTTATTCAGTCAAAATTATCTCTTGTGTTTCGTTATCTTTGACTCTCTATTACTTGAATATTTTTAATAACCACATTACAGGAAGTATACCAGATAGAATCGGAAACTTAAGCGGCCTGGTAACCTTGAACTTGTCATACAACCGTTTGGAAGGAAAAATTCCATCTTCTCTTGGCAAGCTTTCGAATTTGCAGAGGTTATACTTGGGGAACAACAGAATTATTGGGCCAATGCCAAAAGACTTGGGGATGATGCCTAACCTTGGTTTACTAGAATTTGGCAACAATTCGATTGGTGGGCCAATTCCGCCTTCACTTGGTAATCTCTCACAGCTGAGATATCTTTACTTGTCTAGAAATCGCCTATCATGAAAGTTTCCGATTGAGCTTACTCAATGTTCTCTTATGATGCTGCTTGATCTATCTTTCAACAACTTAAAAGGCTCTGTTCCTGTACAGATTGACCGTTTTTCCAATTTAGCTCTCTCTCTTAATCTTTCGAACAATAACTTCGAAGGACAGTTGCCTGCAAGCATTGGAAAGCTGGTATCTGTACTGGCAATTGACTTGTCTGACAACCAGTTTTCTGGTTCCATACCTACATTGATGGGAAGCTGCATATCTTTGGCATATCTAAACATGTGCAACCAAGGTATTAAAAAGCGCGCCTCAGGCGCGCCTTGAGGCTGAAAAGGCGCGAGGCGCATGAGAAAATGAGTGTGCTTTGCTGGTGAGGCGCAGAGGCGGCGAAGGCGCAGATCAAGGCGGCAAAGGCGCCAAAAACGCGTCCAGAGGCGTTCAACGCGGACGCTCAGGATTTTTTTTTTTTGTTTTTTAAACACCAAAACGACGTCGTTTTGGTGTTTTGGGAATTAAAACTCCCTTTGGTCTCGGGCTGCAGTCATTTTCGAGTTGCTTCAGCATCCTTCATCAAAACTCCTACTCCTTCACTTCCAAATATCAATTCCCAAGCAGCAAATTTGATAAAATGATCAAGAGCCCATTGGTTTTCTCAAGGATTTCGCTCTAAAGGAGGCTGTTTGCAGAATTGGAGCAAGAAATTTTCACTTTCAGAGTTGATTTGATTTGAAGAGTTTAAGGTATGAATGTTTATCAATTCAATGTTGCGATCCAACTTTGTTTTTCTTGTCATGATAGAACTAGTCCCACCCATGTTTATGGTCAAAGTAAGTAACTGTTTTGGGGTTTATTACAGATTGAGTTGATCGAAATAAACTCAGCAGAGGACGAATGTGCTAGTCTTTGGCTAATAAGAAAAAAGAAGTCTTCGGTCTTCGGTCAATTTACATACAATAGTTGAATCAACTGATTGTTATGCTGCGCAGTTTGTTTAATTGATATATATATATATATATATATATATATATATATATATATATTATATGTGTGTGTGTGTACAGTTAATAGTTGCTAAAACTAGTTTGTTTAATTGATATGCTGCCCAGATTGTTATGTTTTGATTCTTGGCAGATTGTAGAGATTGTTATGCTTATATGTAATTGATAGGTATATTTTGATTCTTGGCAGATTGTTATACCCAGATTGTTATGTTTATATGTAATTGATAGGTATGTTTTGAATATTGGCATATTGTTATGCCCAGATTGTTATGTTTATATGTAATTGATAGGTATATTTTGATTCTTGGCAGATTGTTATGTCCAGATTGTTACGTTTATATGTAATTAATAGGTATGTTTTGAATATTGGCATATTGTTATGCCCAGATTGTTATGTTTATATGTAATTGATAGGATGCTATGTTTTCTGCAGGCAACAATGTAATATAGCTCTTTATACGTAAGGCTTACGCCTTACGACTCAAGGCGAACGCCTTACTGAGGCTCTCTCGAAAACGCCTCGACTACGCCTTAGCCTTTTAAAACATTGTGTGCAACAACATATTTGAGGGGACTATTCCAGAGTCGTTGAAGTTGATCACTCAACTTGAAGTTTTGGACTTGTCACTTAATCGATTAAATGGCAGTATTCCAATCTGGATTGCTAAAGCACAGATGATCAAGAATCTCAATTTATCTTATAACAGGTTATCAGGAGAAATTCCAGACACTGGGAGGATAAAATCTTTCAATAGAAGCTCATTCTTGGGGAATGTGGGGTTGTGTGGTGGTTCTGCACTACTTGGTCGTCCGCCATGCGTAGTTCAAAAGAGAGAATATATAATAAGAAAATCGATACTTTACCCTTTGGTTGCAGCAGTTGCAGTAGTCTGTGTGCTGGTTGCTGTCTTTGTTTATTGTTTCTTCTTCTTCTTCAGAAAACGGGATTCAAAACCAGAACACCCTGAACACAGAATGCTAAGAGTAATGGGATCACCGAGCCATCATGGAAGTCAAATTTTCACCCAAAGGGAACTTGAAATTGCAACAGGTGAGTTCAATGAGTCTCACCTCCTGGGTAGAGGAACCAGCGGAGCAGTCTATAAAGCAGTTATTGACAATGGGGAAAATAATCAAAATATCGTGGCAGTGAAGGTACTGCATGGTGATGGTAATCAGAGTTACAGAAGCTTCAAGAGGGAATGTCAAATAATGTCCCAAGTTAAGCACCGGAATCTTGTAAGAATGGTGGGATATACCTGGAACAAACAGTTCAAGGCTCTTATTCTTGAGTATATTGACAATGGTAACTTAGCACAGCATCTTTATCCTGGTGAACTAGAGGAAGGAGCATGTGAATTATCGTTGAGGGATAGAATGTCAATAGCTATAGATGTTGCTAGTGGCTTGGAGTATCTTCAAGAAGGTTGTCCAGTCCAAATTATGCACTGTGATATAAAACCAGAAAATGTGCTTATTGACAACAATATGGTGGCTCATGTAGCAGATTTCGGGATTGGGAAGCTCAACGCAGCTGTGAAATCCAACGAATCACATGTTAGCACAACGCATTTTCTACGTGGATCAATTGGTTACATTCCCCCAGGTATGCATAATCACATCACTAGTTTCACATCTATAAAGCAAACATTGTGGTTAATAGAGTTTACTTGTATTACAGAATATGGACAAGGAATTGAGGTATCAGCAAAAGGAGACATCTATAGCTTCGGTGTCATGGTGCTTGAGATGATAACAAGAAGAAGACCGACAAGCAATATGTTTCCGGATGGGCTTGATCTAAGGAAGTGGGTGGTTTCTTCGTTCCCAGACCATGTTTGGGATGTTGTTGACAGTACATTAAAGGAGATACAAAGCACACATGGCGCTTTGGATGAGCTTGAGAAATGCTGCATTCAAATGCTTGATGTGGGGTTGATGTGCACAGAAGAGAATCCACATGAAAGACCTGCTATGTCTTTTGTTGTGCAGAAATTGAAACAGGTTATGAAAAGCTCCAATATCATCTGAGACTTGAAGAGATGAGATAACTTCCACATTCCTAGGCAGATGGAGGGCTAGGCGATGATTTTTCTGCAGAAGACACGGAGTTGTTGTTTGTTTATAGATTCATTTTAAAAGCAGACTCAAATTGACTTGTAATGAATTTGTACTACTTAGATATGGCTGGTTATCTAATACATTATACTCTATTTCCCAAAAAAAAAAAAAAAAAAAGAAACAGACCATGTCCAACAATTGAGGGCAAAGCCTAAATTGTTAAGCCTTTGGCTGGTTGCTTGTGTGTTAGGGGTGTTTTAGTAATTTATAATTTATGAGTTTATTTTATTTAGCATTTAGTTTCCTTGAGCAAATGGATGTTTCCCACTGGTTTTGCTATTTAAGCCTGTTATGCTCTTTAGGAAGAGGTTTCTAGTCGCGGCTAGTTTGGACTACATAACTAGTATAGGTAAGCACATTTACTTTTGCCTCTCTTGACGTCTTACCAACAATAAAAGAGGAATTATTTAATCGTCTATATATGTCTCGTGAGATTGCTTCTTGATCTTTCCTTTTGATTATATCCATTTGTTTATCGTGGTTGCCCAACATTTATATAATTGTATTCTTGCTTGCCCCTAGGACTTGGCTGACTTGCCTACTAGCAAGTGCCGCGCGGTCTTCTTTGAGCCAAATTATTATTTTAAAATGGTCTGCTAGCACCATTTTAATATCATGTGGCTTTGATCATCTTACGTTAAAGTTTTCAAATTATTATTTTCTCTAATTATCCTAGTTTATATTAAGAAGTGGAAAAAAAATTCGGGTTTAAATTGTTTATTAATATTATCCTAACCAACTGTTAATTATTAAGAGTACAACCCAGTACCATTTGGTAATCTAGTGGCATAAGTCTCATTCGTAAATGAAAGTTAAAGACTAGTTTGTTTAAGGACAAGGATATATAGGTAATAGAATAATTGGATGCTTTCATTGATAATATAGTGGAGTGACCTCTTTATATAAAGGATTACATGTATAGTATATTTGAGCGAGTACAAAGAATGCCAAACAAATACGGATAATTAGGAGATCTAGAATATTCTACCATATTACAACTAGAACAAGTAATCATGTTTGGGTCAGGCACACATAATTCGGGTTTCCTTCAATATAGTTGTTGTAATTCTCAATTGTTGATACAATAAAAAGATAATAATGTAAGAGTATAATTCTAATTAATTTTTCAGAGCAATCTTTATTGGGTAAATGTCTATTTATCCAAATTTAAAGTACCCCATCATCTTATAAGATTACCCACTTACCCAACAAATTACATTTTTTTCTCTAATACCCAATTGAGTTATTTTTTTTTGTTATTTATTTATTTTTGGGTCAATTTTGCCCTTTTCCCCTTTGTCACATAGTGAGTGAGAGTGGAAGAGAGAAAAATCAACGGAGACTTCATCGGACTCTGGTCACTGGACTTTGAGGGAATCCTGCAAGAGGTCTCCGAAATCTCACTGGACCTTGCCGAAACCTTGCCGGAGGTTTTATTGGTGGGAGGGCAATAAACTATTTAGGTTTTATTGAGGGACAATAAACGTTTTATTTGAGGGCAATAAAAGTTAGAAAATATTTTATTTATGGGTAATAAAAGTTTATTGGGGGCAATAAACTCGACCATGAGAAACACCATAATATTAGTGTTACATTTTGTAATGGAGACGTAATATTTAGTAGGAATTGAACAAAAGCCATTTTGTTTGAAAAATATATGAAACCTTTAAGGATTGAATTCAGTTTACTCCCCTGAACTTTGGGCCTAAAATCAGATTGGTCCCTCTTTCTAAAAATCGATTACGATGGTCCCTATACTCTCAAATGACATCACTCGAGTCCAAAGTTTAAATTTGGTTCAAAACATGACGTCAGCGGCTGAGTTGGAGCCGACAAGGGAGCCCACTTTTCAGATTTTAAACCTTATAAGGAGGGCAAAATAGACATTTTCAATTTTTCTAATTTTTTTTTATCTCTTTTCTTAATTTTTTCTTCTTCTCTCTCTCCCTCTCTTTCCCCTTCTCTATATCGACGACCACGCTTCCGCCTCCACCTCTCTTCGATCTGAAGCTCCACACCACGCCATCTCGTTCCTCGTACTCCTCCTCGATTAGAATCAGCGGCGTAAGTAGGCACAAGCTTCTGTAACTTCTCTCTATCTCCCCAAACCCAATTCAAGCCCTAATCTTTCACTTTCGCCCAATTCAGAGCTGGAGGCCGACGGGCCGGAAAGGCAACGTCCGACCTGCCCACCCAGGCCAAACCTTTCGTCTCATCCTCCCTGACGTCCCCATGGTATGGGTTTGTCTAATCGTTGATCGAGGAGAGAGAATTGAAGCCTGAAGCTTTGGGGTTTTACGGTGAAGTTTCGATGGGTTATCCAGCGACTCTAGTGATCATTAACAATGCATGAGGTACAAAAATCGATCTCTTCTTCATGTTCTACACGATTGTATACATGGTTTTCGATTGCTTAAGGTTATGAACGAATTGGTTTTTGGTTTCTCTCGGTGCTGGCGGACCTCACTGTGTAGTGTGCACAATGGTTTTTTGGGATTTTTCTGGCAGTTGTTCAGGAGGTTCTAGGCTTGTATCTGGCGTTTTTGAGCGTGATAAATGCCTGGTTGGGCTTGTGAATTCAAGTTATACTATGAATCTTGAACTATGAATTGAATGGCTGATTGTGATTATTGATTTGGTTGCTGTCAATCTTTCCAAGGTCGACGGCGAGGTGGCGGAGCTTCTTGGAGAGGCGGAGGGTAGGGAGTGTGGTGGAGGAGCTCGGAGGTGGCGTGGAGGTTGGAGAGCTAGAGAGCGAAGGCATGGATGGATCGGATCGAGCATCTGGGAGAGAGAGAGAGAGAGAGAGAGAGAGAGAGAGAGAGAGAGAGAGAGAGAGAGAGAGAGAGAGAGAGAGAGAGAGAGAGAGAGAGAGAGAGAGAGAGAGAAAATTTAAAAAGAGAGAGAAAAATTTGAAATGTCCATTTTGCCCTCATTGTGGGCCCCCATGTCGGCTCCAACTCAGCCGCTGACGTTATGTTTCGAGCCAAATTTAAATTTTGGACTCGGGTGATGTCATTTGAGAGTATAGAGACCATTATAATCGATTTTCAGAAAGAGTGATCAATCTGATTTTAGGCCCAAAGTTCAAGGGAGTAAACTGAATTTAATCCACCCTTTAATTTTGAATTTTAAGTTTGGGTTCCTTTCTGTTTTCTGCAACCGTTATTTGCCTTGTTTTCTTTTCGTTCCTAGAGACCCATTCAAATGAGAATCACAATGTTTTTATTTGAATACCAATATCAGCTCCCAAAGATAGATTTAGCTTCGCTTCACCACCACAAGGTAAATTATTTCACTGTAGTTTCGATTCTGTAATCGTTTTTATCAATTTAACAAAAACCTGTAAAGAAATGAATCTCACAAGGATCTTTGCTTAATTCAATTTCAGATGGATTCTTGGTATTCGCAATGGTGGGTTTCATATGTTTGCAGGCGGTGTTGTTGGTTTATTAGCCGAAAAACATCCTAAGAATCCATACTAATCCAGATCGAACCAAATTTGGATCAATTGTTGTCGGAGAGAGAGAAGAATGGCTGATCACGAAACTCCTAAACCCTGGCTACTCAACCCTATGGGTCCTATGAAGGACACAAACCCACTTCAGAAAGCAAGCCATATGGTGCCCCATCTACCGTCTGATCTTCGGAAACTCCGCCAAGTTCCATCGTCTGTAGATTTTCTGGATTTTATGAGAAGAACCTGATATTACACTGTCAAAGTTTTCTCTACATTTTTCTTATCTTCTTCAAGCTTCACTTGCAAATCTATAACTCATAGCACCATGGTAGCCATGTTATCATGGTATCAGAGCTCTGGCTCTTGATCATGTGTCTGATCCTTTTCTTCGCTTCTACATTCAAGCCTCATCCAGCTTCTTCGAGGTGAAACCCTAGATTTGTGATTTGAGCTTCATTTCTGCAAAATCGAGCTTTCAAGAGATATGATTTGTGAAGAAGGATGATGAATTCATGGTTTGCTTCTGCAGCTGTGTTACGGCTTAACTACTACAATCTCTCAGCAAAACCTCATACTCGGTAAGCTTTGGGATTTATAGTATACACCAAGGGGCCAAGCTTCCATTCAATATCAATGTCACTACAAAAAACAAGTCATGCAAGTTCGAATTTTGAAATATATATTTATGAAACCGCTAGGTTGTTCCTTAAAATTCAGCTCGCAATCATTATAGTTTTATTATATTTTGTCTTTCTTAAAGCTTTGCTTAAGTTCAAGTGCAATTCAAACTCGAACTTGTTCCATAATCAACCCGAAGTTGAGTGCCGAATAAAGTCCTCAAACTTAAATCATTAAGAACACGTTTACTTACTTGAAATATGAATGAAAATGGAGAGAATAATTATGGGGTAATTATTCCAGCATTTACTAACACATAAATGAATCGGAATGATTCTGAGGTAAAAATATTCCTGCGTTTACTAACACATAGAGGAATTGAAATAGGTGTAGATCTCATCTCTTTGTCAGGAATCGATTCCTGAATACTTAAGAATTTGATTACGAAGAGATGAGATGAATTTAGGAATCAAAGGCTCTGGAATCAAGACTGATTCCTTTCTTCTCTCATTCCAGTTGTCTCTGATTCATGATTATTTTTCATTCCAAGTAAGTAAACATATCATATAACTATTAGATCGATCTTTAATTAAGAGGAGGATTCAGAGCATCGACACCAACATGAATGGATAGCTGAATAACATCAAGTTGACTTTTTTGTTATTAAAAAAATATTAACTATAAATATCGAGAGTTAAAATCATTTAATAGGTGCTGAGTCACTTACACTGTCGGTACATACAAAAATTTCCACTTTAATCGCCTTAATATTGGTCTCGGACTAGACTGCTCATTGGGCCGGTACTACCTATTGGATCGGTCTTCCATCATATTGCGCCTACTACTATATAATAGCTAATTGGCCCGAGTTTGAACCCTAATTTTGAAACAGAGCGGGCAACGATTAGTCTTGCGAGTCACGTTTCATGGATGAAATCCAAATGGGTCTTTCCCTACTCCCCCTCTTGGGCTTCTTCTCTATTCTCTCTTCTCAAAACCAGGGTTTACCAAAACCCCATTTCAGAAACCTCGGCATTGGTCCTCAACCATGTCGATGTAAGCCTGCTTCTTTCTTTTTGTGGGAAAAATCGTCACTTTCAATTGGGTTCTTCCCTCCACGCCTCTATTATTAAGAACCCTGAATTTTTCGAAACCGAAAATTGCAATGTCCTTGTAATTTGGAACTCTCTGCTCTCCATGTACTTGAAATGTGGTAAAGAAAAGAATGCAGTTAAGATGTTCGACGAAATGCCTGTGAGAGATACGGTTTCTTGGAATACTATGATTTCGGGGTTTTTGAGAAATGGGGAGTGTGAGATTGGTTTTGGGTACTTCAAGCGAATGCGGGAGTCGGGTTTTTATCGATTTGATAAAGCTACTTTGACTTGCATTATAGCGGGTTTTGATGGGGAGGAGTGTTGTTACTTGAACAAAATGATGCATGGTTTGGTGGTTTTGAATGGGTTTGAGAGGGAAACTGAAGTGGGGAATGCTTTGATAACATCGTATTGTAAATGTGGGTGTTTTGGCTCAGCAAGACGGGTTTTTGATGAGATGTTTGAGAGGAATGTGATTACATGGACGGCAATGATTTCGGGCCTTGCACAGAATGGTTTCTATGTTGAGAGCTTGAAGGTGTTTGCGGAGATGCGGAGTGGTGTGGTGGAACCGAATGCTATGACGTTTTTGGGCTCACTCATGGCGTGTTCTGGATTGCAGGCGATAAGGGCGGGGCGTCAAATTCATGGACTTGTATGGAAATTGGGAGTTCAATCAGACCTGTGCATTGAGAGTTCATTGATGGACATGTACTCAAAATGTGGTAGTGTGGAAGATGCATGGAGAATATTTGAGTCCACCGAAGAACTTGATGGGGTTTCCATGACTGTTATCCTTGTGGGATTTGCACAAAATGGGTTTGAGACTGAAGCTATCCAGATTTTTGTGAAAATGATGAAGGCAGGGATTGAAATTGACCCAGACATGGTTTCAGCAGTTCTTGGGGTATTTGGTGTTGATACTTCTTTAGGCCTGGGAAAGCAACTCCACTCTTTAATTGTCAAAAAGAATTTTGGTTATAACTCTTTTGTTACAAATGGGCTTATAAATATGTATTCCAAGTGTGGAGAGCTGGAGGATTCGGCTAAAGTGTTCACTCGAATGCCTCAAAGGAACTCGGTTTCATGGAATTCAATGATTGCAGCTTTTGCCCGTCACGGAGATGGCTCCAAAGCATTACAATTGTATGAAAAGATGCAAATGGAAGGCGTACAACCAACAGACATTACATTTCTGTCTCTACTTCATGCTTGTAGCCATGTTGGGTTGATCGAAAGGGGCATGGAGTTTCTGAACTCTATGAAAGAAGAACATGGGATGAGTCCGAGGCCAGAACACTATGCCGGTATTGTTGACATGTTAGGTCGGGCAGGACTTCTAACTGAGGCTAAAAATTTCATTAAAGAACTGCCTGAGAATCCTGGTGTACTTGTTTGGCAAGCATTGCTTGGTGCTTGTAGCATTCATGGTAATTCTGACATCGGTAAATATGCTGCAGATCAGTTGGTTTTGGCAGCACCGCAGAGTCCCGCACCATATGTTTTGCTTGCCAATATATATTCTTCTGAAGGAAGGTGGAAAGACAGAGCAAAGACTATTAAGGGGATGAAGGAGATGGGGGTGGCAAAAGAAACGGGTATTAGTTGGATTGAAATTGAAAAGAAAGTTCAGAGCTTTGTTGTTGGTGATAAAATGCATCCACAAGCAGAGATCATTTATAGGGTTTTGGCAGAATTGCTTAGACTTATGAAAGATGAAGGATATGTACCGGATGAGAGGTTTTTACTTTATTACTTAGATCAAGATGAAAAGAGATGAGAGCAAATCCTTCAAAGCAGACTTTACCAAAATCAAGTACATTGTATTTTTAGAGACAAAAGAAGCAGGATTGAGGTGTGTTTATTCCCACTCTACAAATTTTCTCTGTTTAATATATATCCTTGTAGGAGTTGAACTGTTAAACTTCTGCATGTGGCCATGTGGGTTTGTGATTTCTTATATCAGGAATTTTTTTTTTTCTTTTTTCTTTTTTTACTCCTAGGACGAATTTACAGAAGCTGGAAGATTTCTAGTTGGGTTTTCATACAGTTCATCATATCTGGTAGTTACAACAAAAGCGAAACTGAACAGCATAAGATATATATGGCTTCCATTCTCCCATTTGATATATGTATTTAGCAGATACTATCTTTGCTTTCGAGAATTTATGTACAACTTGATATTTAAGTGGGTCCTTATGAAATATCGGTTCAGATTTATGTGTGGTTCTGCTCTCTGAAAGGAGCCTCAGCTATGGCTGCCAACAAGTTCTCCCTAAATTATTATCCAGGGCCAACCCTAGTTGACCACCAGACCAGGGTTTAATGATGTGGTCCTTTAATACATTGCAAGTTACAATGACATGTACACCTACTTGCCAGAAATAATAAAAGCTTCAGCTTGATAATGTATACAAGTGTGCAAGTCCCAAGTCTGCCCTTGCTTCTTTTATTGTCACAGCTTCAGAATTTAGCATCCATGGAGAAACAGTGACACATATCATAATAAATTGTAGCCAGTTCGAATTGTCATACCTGTCAATTTACTCACTGTTCTGGTGGTTCATCTACCATTACAGCAATAATAATAAAAAAATCCTACTTTCTTAGGACCTGTTATATCTGTAAAGAGAAATTGTTCTATGAAGAAAGAATGGCTTACAATCTGAACTATTGTATTACAGAAATGGTACTATGTTTTTTCTTCATTTTTCTTGTTCTGCCATCTAAGTCTGCATTTCTTTGTGAAGATTCCAGTGATTGCAACACTCTGCTCAAATTCAAGGAGGAGCTAACAAGTGATCCCGAAGGTCATCTTCAAACTTGGAACGAAGTCAATCCCTTCTGCAACTGGACTGGAATTACATGCCACCAACGTCTCCAAAACCGGGTTATAGGAATTGAACTGATAGATATGGGCTTGCAAGGAAGGATATCACCATTCATATCCAAACTCTCTCTTCTTACCAACCTGTCTTTACAAAGCAATAGGTTCCATGGACAAATTCCATCTTCCTTGGGAATACTTAAAGATTTGGCATTTCTGAATTTGAGCTCAAACAAGCTTGAAGGTAGCATTCCAGGTTCATTACATGGTTGCCAAAGCTTGAAAGTCATAGACTTGACTTACAACAATCTATCTGGTGTACTTCCTAAAGAACTCGGCTGGGTGAAGAATCTAACATACTTGGCTCTCTCCGTAAACAGTCTCAGCGGAGTGCTTCCAGCCTCACTTTTAAACTTGACGGAATTGACACAACTAGAACTGGCTGTCAACTATTTTACTGGAAAGATCCCACCAGAGCTTGGAGCATTAAGAAAGCTAGAGATTCTGTATCTCCATACAAACTACCTCGAAGGCTCAATACCTGCAGTAATTGGTAACTGCACTGCTTTACGCGAAATCACTCTGATTGAGAATATGTTAAATGGAGAAATCCCTTCAGATTTGTTTGCTAAACTCAAGAATATGCAGAAAATGTACATGTCAAACAACAAGCTTTCTGGGAGTATTCCAGTGACCCTCTCCAATCTTTCACAGCTGATACTGTTTGATGTTAGTTTGAATAATTTAGAGGGGCAAGTTCCTGCAGGATTGGGCAAGCTAGAGAACCTTGAGAATTTCTACTTACATTCCAACAACTTGGGTGGCGGCTCTGGTAATTCTTCTCTCAGTTTCTTAACGGCTCTAACTAACTGTTCATATCTGCAAAAACTACATTTGGGTTCGTGTTTGTTCACTGGAAATCTACCATCTTCAATAGGTGACCTTTCAAAAGACCTCTATTACTTGAATCTTTTTGATAACCACATTACAGGAAGTATACCAGATAGTCTCGGAAACTTAAGCGGCCTGGTAACCTTGTACTTGTCATACAACCGTTTGGAAGGAAAAATTCCATCTTCTCTTGGCAAGCTTTCGAATTTGCAGAGGTTATACTTGGGGAACAACAGAATTATTGGGCCAATGCCAGATGACTTAGGGATGATGTCTAACGTTGGTGTACTAGAATTTGGCAACAATTCGATTGGTGGGCCAATTCCGCCTTCACTTGGTAATCTCTCACAGCTGAGATATCTTTACCTGTCTAGAAATCGCCTATCAGGAAAGTTTCCAATTGAGCTTACTCAATGTTCTCTTATCATGCTGCTTGATCTATCCTTCAACAACTTACAAGGCTCTGTTCCTGTACAGATTGACCGTTTTTCCAATTTAGCTCTCTCTCTTAATCTTTCGAACAATAACTTCGAAGGACAGTTGCCTGCAAGCATTGGAAAGCTGGTATTTGTACAGGCAATTGACTTGTCTGGCAACCAGTTTTCTGGGTCCATACCTACATTGATGGGAAGCTGCATATCTTTGGCGTATCTAAACATGTCCAACAACATATTTGAGGGGACTATTCCAGAGTCGTTGAAGTTGATCACTCAACTTGAAGTTTTGGACTTGTCACTTAATCGATTAAATGGCAGTATTCCAATCTGGATTGCTAAAGCACAGATGATCAAGAATCTCAATTTATCTTATAACAGGTTATCAGGAGAAATTCCAGACACTGGGAGGATAAAATCTTTCAATAGAAGCTCATTCTTGGGGAATGTGGGGTTGTGTGGTGGTTCTGCACTACTTGGTCGTCCGCCATGCGTAGTTCAAAAGAGGGAATATATAATAAGAAAATCGATACTTTACTCTTTGGTTGCAGCAGTTGCATTTGTCTGTGTGCTGGTTGCTGTCTTCATTTATTGTTTCTTCTTCTTCAGAAAACAGGATTCAAAACCAGAACACCGTGAACACGGAATGCTAAGAGTAATGGGATCCCCAAGCCATCGTGGAAGTCGAACTTTCACCCAAAGGGAACTTGAAATTGCAACAGGTGAGTTCAATGAAGCTCATCTCCTGGGTAGAGGGACCTTCGGAACAGTCTATAAAGCAATTGTTGATGACGGGAATACTATTATGGCAGTGAAGGTTCTACATGGTGACAGTATTCAGAGTTACAAAAGCTTTAAGAGGGAATGCCAAATCATGTCCGAAATTAAGCACCGGAATCTTGTAAGGATGGTAGGATATACCTGGAACACACAGTTCAAGGCTCTTATTCTTGAATATGTAGGAAATGGTAACTTGGCAGAGCATCTCTATCCTGGTGGACTAGAGGAAGGAGCATGTGAATTAACATTGTGGGAAAGATTGTCTATAGCTATAGATGTTGCCAATGGCTTGGAGTATCTTCAAGAAGGTTGTCCAGTCCAAATTCTACATTGTGATTTAAAACCAGAGAACGTGCTTATTGACAATGATATGGTGGCTCACGTGGCAGATTTTGGGATTGGAAAGCTCATATCAGCTGACAAACCCAATGAATTGCATGTTAGCACAACGCATTTTCTACGAGGATCGATTGGTTACATTCCCCCAGGTATACATATCACATGATTCACATCACTAATTTCACATTTATACACCAAAAAAATTAAATGAGTAATTTAACAGAGGCTACTTACATTACAGAATATGGGCAAGGAAATGAGGTTTCAACTAAAGGAGATATCTATAGCTTTGGTGTGATGGTGCTCGAGTTGATAACAAGAAAAAGACCAACAAGCAATATGTTTTCAGATGAGGTTGATCTAAGGAACTGGGTACATTCTTCGTACCCAGACCATGTTTTGGATGTCGTTGACAGTGCACTGAAGGAGATAAAAAGTACAGAGGGTGCTTTGCAAGAGCTTGAGAGATGCTGCATTCAAATGCTTGATGTAGGGTTGATGTGCACAGAAGATACTCCACAAGAAAGACCCTCCATGTCTTTTGTTGTGCAGAAACTGACACAGTGTCTCAAAAGCTCCAAGTTCATGTGAGACCTGGAGAGATGGTGAAACTTCTACATCCACAAATGTAGGAGTAGAGTTTTCCAATTCTGGTTTATTATCGAGTTTGTACTCTAAAGTTATTGTTGTTGTAAACTATTATGGCTATATCATGTAAATTGTTGTATATTAGAAGATGCTTTCCTAGTTGTAGGGGATCCATGTTTTAGGGAGGACTTTAAGGGTCCTTGTTTTATGGAGGACTTTAGGCTATATGTTCCTTGTCTTCCACTATATATGTAGTCCATTTCTCATACATGGAAGATGAAGAAAACAGAAAATACCACTCTCCCTCTCTGCATCAAAACTCTCTCTCTCTCTCTCTCTCTCTCAAGTTCTTTGAAGCAAAGCTCTCTCCATTTTCTGAAACACTTTCACTTTCATTTTACAACACGTTATCAGCACGAATAGCTCTAGGATTTGGATTGCAGATTGACAAGGGAAGAGGTGAATAATTCTTAGGTTGCAGAGAAAAGGCAGTTCATCATTCAATCAACTTCACTCTACCAGCTCTACAATCAAGTAGGTTTTTCCAAACAAAAAACCTATTTTGCTGTTTCATTTTACCTTCTGATCTCTGTGTTCCAGTATTTATTTAAAATAGTAATTCAACTCCAAAATTCACCAAATTTTGTATGCTGGAGCCCTTATATGTTTAGTGCATCTCTGTAAATTTTCGTATTTTTCTGGGTAGTTTTGCTTAGTGTTTCAGTTCGTCTTTCGACTGTTGTTCAGTATGAACTGCAGTCACGATTTATGACTTTTGTTGAAGCATCTAGTTTAACTTAATCCTCTATGAGAGACACTTATTTCTCTTGCACTATAATTGGCATAATTGAATGAGTAAAAGGGAAAATCAATAGCTTTTATTTTAGCTATCAATTCTTTTATATTGTGACAAATATCTATATATACTTGTTTGGACTTTGTGATAATGATACATCTTCCCTTCATTATTTATTATAATAATGTTTTGTGGTGTTACCTGCTCATATTAAATTTAAATATTTTACCCACTTAAATTCTTTGCATTAGAATATATATGTGCGGAATGCAGGTACTTAACGAACCGGAAGTTCACACATAAACATTGAACCAAAAGTTCATACATAAATATTGAACCAGAAGTTCACATGTATCGAACCTGTAGTTTCGACAACACTGAAAGATTATGAACCTTTCCAAGTAGGCTCATCCAATTAGATGCGATGTCTAGGTAAGATTCAATGAGGCTGTGTACTTAAGCGAGCCTCGCTCCACCTAAACCTCATCTTCTTACCTGGTCGTATTCAATTGGAATTACCGAAAGGACTAAGTAATAAATTTTCATTCCTTGGTAGACCAGCTTGAGCCCAGCAGGCCCATTTTCCTTCCGCAAGACCGAGCAGCCCAACAGGCCTCACACACTATTTGACTAGTGCATGAAAGCCTGGGTCACGAGCTCGCAGCTAAGCCCCGTACGTAGGCTTTATTATCAAGCCCACTCTTTCTTTGGTCCAGTAGAACCAAATAAAAGGAAAAATGATTTGATTCTACTGAGATTTGAACTCAGACAACGTCCATGTCATTATGGCTATTGTAAATAAATTCACCATATTTCATATGTGTAATTAATTGCCAGAAGCATTTATTCACATAATTGTGTGATAATTAATATGTTATTTTACTAGCATGCAATTAATATCTCAATTGATTTGTGATTTCCATTTATTCAAATTTGTGAGATATTATTTCAATTTGCTATATTTAATATTATTGTGTTACTTGTCTAAATTTTCGCACTAGAATATATGTGTAGAAAATGTAGGTACCTAATGAACTAGAAGTTCTAAATGAACCAGTAGTTCATACACATATCTAACCTGTAGTTTCGATAATGCCATTTAAGAAACTTGAAGTTTCCTTCATAAATTCACCACACATGATAAAACCAGTAGATTTTACATGTTTAATCCGATTTTCCATACCATGTTATAGAACCTAAAATTCCTATTAGTTGCTTATGGACGATATTACCCAAAGCACTAAGATTATTTGTTCATTTCCTGTAAGAAATGCCAAATCTCAACAAACTTGACTTTGTTGCTTTGGAAGTTTCCGGAAGAAACTATCTAAAGTGGACTCAAGATATGATTGGCAGAAGGGAAAATAACCCACATGACCGTCAGTCAGGTGGCCAAGGCCCAAGAGGCCAAGGAGCACGTTATCCAGCTCCACATGGGCAAGGCCCATGTAGTGAGAATTGTGATGCCCTAACTCAGCAAGCCCGAGTTGAAAGGAACACTGGTCTGGCTCGTCGCCACCAAAATTAGCATGATCTTTGTCATCGATGTGGAAGAATTGACTACTGGTCCCGCACCTGCTGTGTGATAGCCGAAGTAGTAGATGAGTATTACGCCAGTCGCGGAACTCGAAATACCAACTTTGTTTAAGGGTCATTTTCTATATAAACCACACTAGAGATCATGGATTTTCAGGCAAGTACTATACATACCGAGGATTAGAAACTCGAAGACATGGGTATGATTGGCCCCATGTGCCATATCTAATGAATGATGTTTCAATCTTCGGATTTTGGTGATTTATGTTTTTCGATACTTTGGATTAAATGTGGTTTTGTTCGAATATATTTAATTCAATAAATGTATTTATACATGTGATCCATTGAATTAAATAAATGAATAGGCATATTCAGTGGGGAAGTTTGTTGTCTGGCTAACAGTGCTATTACGCACACCATACTCCGAGATCGGATATGTTTCAAACTTATTGCCTATGCATACCCCTGTGACAACCGTATCAGGCCGATCCAACCTGATAGAGGGCTATGGCAAAGCCCACTTTCTGTTGTCCAATGGTACTGAATTTACCATTAATGAGACCTTATATTCTCCACGTTCCAGAAGAACGTTATTGAGTATTAAGGATATTCGAACCAAAGGTTATCACGTTGAAACCCTTGAGAAAAATGAGTGTAATATCTTTGCATAACCTCTGAATGTGCGGCCAGAAGCGTATATTAGAGAAATTGATATTTGTTAGCCAGAAGCTAATCAATTCGAGCAACTACTTGCTATGGCATGACCATTTGGGACACCCAGGTCAAAGTATGATGCACCGCATCCTCAACTTATCACACGGGCATCCCCTTCTGAATAAGGGTCTTGTGTTTAATTAGTAACACTTGCTCGTTAGGAATGTTAAACTCTAGACCATCGTGTGCAAAGACTAGTATATACACACACCATTTTTCTGCACAGAATGCAAGGAAAATTTGTGGACCTATCCAACCACCATGCAGACCATTTAAATATTTCATGGTTTTGGTTGATGTATCGACAAAGTGATCACATGTTACACTATTGTCTGCAAGAAAACGCTGCTTTTGCTAAACTCTCACCCAGATCATGAAATTGAGGGTTCACCACTCGGATTATCCCATAAAGTCTATAAGACTTGATAATACCAGAGAGTTTACATCGAAGTCTTTCGATGATTATTGCATATCCTTTGGGATTGATGCTGAACATTTAGTTCCCTATGTTCACACCCAAGATGGTCTCACAGATAGAATCTTGGTAATGTGCACCAAGCTTCTAATTTCTGCATGGAGCTATGCAATCTTGCATGCAGCTACGTTGGTCCCGTTGAGGCCCACTGCTACCAACCTTACTCCGCATTACAGTTGGTGACTGGGTACGAACCTGATGTTTCGCACTTACGCACATTTGGGTATGCAGTCCGCGTGCCAATTGTGCCGTCACAACGTACAAAATTGGGTCCTCAACAAAGGATGGGCGTGTATGTCGATTATGAATCCCATCCATTATATGCTCTTTAGTGCCCTTGACAGGCGATCTCTTTACTGCTAGATTTACGGGTTGTCACTTTGATGAGACAGTCTTCCCGCCGTTAGGGGGAGATAAGAATGTTACCGTTCCTGATGAACGACGTGAATTGACGTGGAATGTCCCCACTATGTCTCATCTCGATCCCCAAACCGCACAATGCGATAATGAAGTGCGGAGAATTCTAGATCTACAGAGTATAGCCCAAAATATGCCAGACGCTTTCTCTGATCTAGCTAAAGTGACGAGATCACATATACCTGCTGCAAATATGCTTGTAAGGATAGACGTCCCCGTAGGACATGTCGTCCCAGATGGACGAGGTACGACCATGGCTGCTACCAGTCATATATCCCTGCCCAGAAGTGAGGTAGACCATTAGGTTCGAAGGATTCTTATCCCTAGAAGAGGGTAAACTTGGCACAAACGAATCCTCTTGACATCGCAATCTCAAACCTATTCATCTCATGAGGTAAATCCGGATTATGGGTCTGTCCTAGAAGAGACGATGTTGGGGGACGCTCTAACATTTGAACCCACTCCCGAGAATAGAGAAATCTCGGTAAATTTAGTGAGATTTGGAATCGGAATGAGATTATCATTGATGATATATTAGTATTTGCGGTGGCCACCGAAACTATAATATGCGATGACCTCGAACCTTACTTTGTTGATCAATATCAATGAAAATATGACTGGCTAACAAGGAAATAAGCAATCCAGGTCAAAATAGATTCCTTGACAAAGAGAAAGGTGTTTGGACCTATTGTTCCTACACCTCCCCATGTTAAACCCGTAGAATTTAAATGGGTATTTGTAAGGAAGCGTAATGAGAAAAACGAGATTGTGATACACAAGGCTCGTCTAGTGGCTCAAGAATTTTCTCAACGCCCTGTGATTGATTACGAGGAGGCGTATTCTCCCGTAATGGACGTCATAACGTTCCGCTACCTTATCAGTTTGGTAGTTTCCGAAAAACTGAATATGCAGCTTATGAATGTGGTCGTAACTTATCTCTATGGGGATCACAATACAGAGATATACATAAAAGTTCTTGAAGGACTTAATATACCTGATCCAAATAGTTCTAGACCACGGAACACGCTCTTCATTAGTTTTGAGGCGTTCACTTTATGGATTGAAACAATCTAGACGGAGGTGGTATAACTGTCTAAGTGAATATTTGATCGGGATGGGATATGTGAATAATAAACTATATCCATGCGTTTTTATTAAGGAAACAAGTTCCGGGTTTGCAATTATAGCAGTCTATGTCAATGACATGAATTTGATTGATACTCCTGAAGAGATCAAGGAAACCGCAAAGCACCTGAAGTTGGAATTTGAGGTGAAAGGCCTTGGGAGAACAAATTATTGTCTCGACCTGGAGCCCGAGCACAGTGCAGATGAAATTTTGGTCCATCATCCAAATTACATCCAGAAGATGTTAAGATGCTTTAATGAGGATAAAAGCAAGCACACCCATGGTCGTCTGAAGTCTAGAGAGAACCGTATCGTCCTGCATATGATAATGAAGAGATATTGGTGCCAGAAGTCTCATATCTATGAGCAATAGGCGCATTATTGTACTTGGCTTAATGCTCTAAACAGGACATCTCATTCAATGTGAACTTGTTAGCTAGATATAGCTCTGCGCCAACACGCCGCCACTGGAATGGCATAAAAGACATTTTTCGCTACCGTAGAGGTACGGCGGACATGGGGTTATAGTATCCCTATGCATCAAGGAATCGATCAAACCCATTTGATCCTTAGAATGAGCCTTGTTGGATATGCTGATACAGACTATCTATCAGACCCGCACAAGGCGCGTTCCCAAACTGGTTATGTCTTTGCCATTGGGAATACTGCAATTTCTTGGAGGTCTATGAAACAGACCCTTGTTGCTAACTCTTCGAATCATGCTAAGATTCTAGCCCTTCACGACACAATACGTGAATGTATATGGTTGATAGCCATCACAAAGCATGTTCAAAGCACATGTGGACTGCATTCCACCACTGATGAACCAACCACTATCGACGAGGATAATGCTGCTTGCATCGAGTAAATGAAGACAGGTTACATCAAAGGAGACAACACCAATCATATTGCACCAAAAGTTTTTCTTCAATAAGCAACAACAGGAGCATCAGAAGATTGAGGTCAAGCAGATTCAATCTGAAGACAATCGTGCAGACCTCTTCACTAAGTCACTACCAAAGTCTACATTCCAGAAGCATGTACAAGGTATTGGTCTACGTAAATTATCTGAATTATCTAACATGTAATTTTCAGGGGGAGTTGAATCAGGGGGAGTATCCAGAAGCATACCCACTTGACCATCGTGTACTCTTTTGTCCTTCGTCCAGGGTTATTTTGTCCCACTGGGTTTTATTACCTGGCAAGGTTTTAACGAGGCACATCTTTAGCATGGTCGCCCCACTTATACTACATCCTGAAGATGTTTTGATTCAATATATATGCATTTGCTCATCTTTTCCCTTCGACCACGGGTTTTTCCCACTGGGTTTACCGGGCAAGGTTTTGGTGTAGCAAATCTAAATGCATCCCTCTCGTAGACATACTACCTACTTATGATGCTAATAAGAAGACTCCACTTATCTCCGAAGCTGTGATATTACTACTCCACACTCATGCGCGTTGTGCTCTTTTTCTCCTTCGACCAAGGTTGTTTTTTCCCACAGGGTTTTTATTACTTGGCAAGGTTTTTGACGAGGCAACTTAAAAGCGCACAGCCTAGGCAACACTATTGACATGAAATATCCAAGGGGGAGTGTTGTAAACTATTATGGCTATATCATGTAAATTGTTGTATATTAGAAGATGCTTTCCTAGTTGTAGGGGATCCATGTTTTAGGGAGGACTTTAAGGGTCCTTGTTTTATGGAGGACTTTAGGCTATATGTTCCTTGTCTTCCACTATATATGTAGTCCATTTCTCATACATGGAAGATGAAGAAAACAGAAAATACCACTCTCCCTCTCTGCATCAAAACTCTCTCTCTCTCTCTCTCTCTCTCAAGTTCTTTGAAGCAAAGCTCTCTCCATTTTCTGAAACACTTTCACTTTCATTTTACAACAATTGTCAGCATTTTTTTTTCTACTATATATGTGGTAAATTGTAACATAAACTATGTAGGGGGAAGAATCACCATTATAAACTATATATGTGCTATTCTCTCTTATGGTTAAAGCCAGGTTTGAGAACAATCGCCATCAAAAGCCAAAGAAGCAACCCAAAGCTTCACCACCCCATAGGTTGAATGGTTGACATCAGATTTGATTTTTGTTCATTACCATTTTTCAGGATTTATTATGTCATGAAGTTTGAGATGCTGAATCTGAATATGGCTCTGCTTTGTCAGTTGGAAGTATAATAGATAACCCATACGGCCATACCACGAATAATTCTGGTGCAACCTATCCACATGAAATGTACCCGCATTTCATCCGTCCGAAACTGGTTTGATATACAAGCTTTATACTGTAACATCAAGAGGATTCATAAGATGAGATGGAATGAATTGCTGTAACTCAAGTCTTGACTAATGAAACTGTGGAATCTACCGGCAAAGAGTGCTCTACTGGCTACTCCATTTATTTTGAAATGGTGGTGACATCGTGAAAGGATAACTCTATTACAATGAAACATAACTACTAAATGCACATCTTTTCTACTGTGTTGCCGCCCTCTAGCAGATCCAATAACACTAGCTTCACTCGATATGTCACTAGGCAGCAACGACCATTTGACAAAACAAGAAACTCGCCGCCTACCTACAACAGATAGGGCACTTTGACTGTGCATGTACAAAGGCATTTATCCCGACTTGCCATACACAAAAAATGCAGGGACTAATTGTTTTGAAATTTTATCCTACATTAATTTAAGGACGAGCTGGAGAGCAAACTCAACAAATCCTTCCTACTGCTAGTGAATTATGCTATATGAATTTGGTCTCCTCGAATTTTGTTTCTATTAAGTTGTTTGTTTTCTCTCCTTCTATTTTATTGGTATATGCCTCTCTGTCTTGTTCTTGAGAACGTCATATTCCTCCTCTTTGGTTGTTACATGTTTCACTGTTTCTCAATAAATTAGGTTGGAGAGAGTTTATGCACTTCCCAGTCTCCATTCCAACAAAACCAAAAAAGGTCTTTATAAGCATCCAGTTTAAAAGATCTTGAATGAAATTTACTTTCTGATAGAAAGAATTAAAGAACTTTTTTTTACCTCATTTGTGTCGATTATGATCGCCGACTCGCCGCTACCTTTTGAAAAAAAGCCTTTTCTTCTATATGTAGCATCATCCGGCAAGTCGGGTCTATTATATATTGGGAAGCTTTGTGGAATTAAATTAATTAAAATAAATTCTGATTTAATATTTATATTGAAAAATTTATACATTGTTTTAGGGAATCAGAAATTGAGATAAATTCGTTGTGTATATTCATTGATAATAGGGGTCTCTTTATATAGAGGATTACAATGCATAGAATCTCAATCATACAAGGAAAGTAATCGCACATTGAATAAGAATCTAAATCCTTCTAATTTAACCATATTACCACTAGGTCAAATAACCTAGAGTTTGGGCTAGACACAAATTAGGGTTTACTTGAATACTCCCCCTTGTGTTGTCCAAACGCGGTATTTCTCTCGTTGCCTCGCTAAAAACCTTGCCGAGTAACAAAAAAAACCCAGTGGGACAAAAATAACCTCGGTCAAAGGGGAAAAAGAGCACAACACACCATTCACTATTCGAGACAAACATGTAGACATCTCCTCCTGATGTCTGCGCCTCCCCCTGATGACTACGATCATGGGAGTTCAGATAATTTCCACAAGCCAATTCTTGCCACATGTTTCTCGAACGTGGATTTGGGCAATAACTTAGTAAACAAGTCTGCCACATTGTCCTCAGATCGAACCTGGTTCACTTTGATCTTGAGAAGCTTCTGTTGTTGCTGATTGTAGAAGAATTTAGGCGATATGTGCTTAGTGTTGTCTCCTTTGATGTAGCCTTGCTTCATTTGTTCAATGCAAGCAGCATTATTCTCATAAATGCTTGTTGGCTCATCTGTGGTAGACTTCAGACCACAATTGCTTCGAACATGAGTAACTATAGACCTAAGCCATATACATTCACGAACTACTTCGTGAAGAGCAATAATCTCTACATGATTTGAAGAGGTAGCGACTAAAGTTTGCTTTGTAGACCTCCAAGATATCGCGGTCTTTCCCATAGTGAAAACATAACCAATTTGGGAGCGACCTTTGTGTGGGTCATAAAGGTACCCAGCATCAGCAAAACCTTCTAAAACACTTATATCATTTTGGGATGGGGAGAGGGAACACAGTCCACCATATGTGACGTCCCTGACACTAGATGGGTCCGAATCCATCTTCTCTCTGTAGGGATAGAACAAGCCCATATCAATTGTACCACTTAGGTATCGAAAGATATCTTTAACACCAGTCCAATGGCGTCGTGTTGGCACAGAGCTATATCTAGCTAGTAAGTTCACAACGAATGAGATATTCGGTTTTGTGCATTGTGCTAAGTACAATAACGCGCCTATTGCACTTAGGTAAGGCACTTCTACCTCTAACACTTCTTCGTCATCATCTTTTGGACGGAATGGATCTTTCTTTGGATCAAGACTACGGACGACCATTGGGGTGCTTGAAGGCTTAATCTTGTCAGTGTTGAAACACCTAAGCATCTTTTGGGTATAAGCTGATTGATGAATCATGATACCATCTCTACGGTGCTCAAGTTCTAAACCGGGACAAAACCATGTTTTTCCAAGATCTTTCATCTCAAACTCGGATTTCAAGTGTTCAGCGGTTTCCCTTAACTCTTTAAGGGTGCCAATTATGTTCATGTCATCGACATAAACCACTACTATTGCAAATCCGGAACTTGTCCTTTTTATGAACACACATGGGCACAGTTCATTGTTGACAAATCCCTTTCCAATCAAGTAGTCACTTAGACGGTTATACCACATCCGTCCGGATTGTTTCAATCCATATAGTGAGTGTTTCAATCTAATTGCAAACGTGCTCCGTGGTTTAGAGCCACTTGATTTGGGTAACTGAAGTCAGTCTGGGACCTTCATGTATATTTACATATCTAGATCCCCATATAGATACGCAGTAACTACATCCATAAGTTGCATGTTCAGTTTTTCGGAAACTACCAAACTGACAAGGTAGCGGAACGTTATTACATCCATTACGGGAGAATAGGTATCCTCGTAGTCCATTCCAGGGCGTTGTGAGAAGCCTTGCACCACAAGGCGAGCTTTGTACCTTACAATCTCATTTTTCTCATTACGCTTTCTAACGAATACCCATTTGTGACCAATTGGTTTGGTGTTGGGTGGTATTGGTACAACATTGCCAAATACCTTTCTTTTCGCTAGAGAATTAAGTTCTGCTTGGATCGCATCTTTCCATTTTGGCCAGTCAGCTATACGTTGGCATTCATCAACAAAGCGTGGTTCGATGTCATCTGTCTCAATAATCTCACGCGCCACTGAATACGCGAATACATCATCAATGATGATGAAGTTTCTTTCCCACGTCTCATGTACACTAGTGTAATTAACAGAGATCTCTACGTTCTCAAGGATAGGTTATGACATTGAGGCGTCCCCCAATGATGTCTCTTGGACATAATCCGGAACATTCTCATGTGATGGATTTTGAGTATCGATGATCAAAGGATTTATTTTTGCCTCATTCGCTTTCTTTCTAAGGCGAGTATCCTTCGAACCAATCGGTCTACCGCGCTTCCTTGCGGGACCTGCAGCCATAGACGCTGCATCATTGCCATTCTAGGCAATGGCGCCATCTCTTGGTGTCACAGGAGTGGCGTTATGTTCATTATTTGGAACATCAATCCTTGCAGGCACGTTTGCAGCAGGTATATGTGATCTTGTTACTTTGGCAACATCAAAAAACGCATCAGGCAGAGTGTCTGCTACGTTCTGGAGCTCGATTATTCTTCGCACATTAAGTTCAGACTGTGCGATATGGGGATCGAGATGAGACATAGTGAGGATAGACCACGACAATTCCTGTCATTCCTGTTGAACATATGTGTTCTTATCTCCCCCTAACGATGGGAAGACTGTCTCCTCAAAATGACAATCCGCAAATCTAGCGGTAAAGAGATCGCTTGTCAAGGGTTCAAGATGGAGGACGATGGTTGGATATTCATATCCAACGTAAATGCCCATTTGTCGTTGTGGACCCATCTTAGTACGCTGTGGCGGCGTAATAGGCACATAAATGGCACACCCAAAAATGCGTAAGTGCGAGATATCAGGCTCGTACCCAGTCACTAGCTGTAACGTAGAGTAAGATTGGGTTGCAGTGGGTCGTAGAAGTATTAGCGTCGCTGCATGCAATATTGCATATCCCCAAGAAGAAACAAGGAGATTGGTGCTCATAACCAATGTCTGCGCTATCATCTGTAGTCGTTTGATAGCAGCTTCTGCGAGACCATTTTGGGTATGAACATGGGGAACTGGATGCTCTACATCAATCCCCAGTGACATACAATAGTCATCGAACGTTTTCGATGTAAACTCCCTAGCATTATCAAGTCTAATCGACTTAATAAGATGATCAGGATAGTGAGCCCCTAGACGGATAATCTGGGCGATGAGTTTAACATAACCAGCATTGCGAGTGGACAACAGCGTGACATGTGATTAGCGTGTCGACGCATCAACCAATACCATAAAGTATTTAAAAGGTTCGCATGATGGTTGAATTGGTCCACAGATATCCCCTTGGATTCTCTATAAGAATGGAAAGAGTATTTTAGGATCCTTTGCGTAGGACGGTCTCGATCCTAATTTCCCGAAGGAACAAGCTTTGCAAAATGAGCGAGGGGTCCTAGAAGCAACCAATGAGGATTTTGGTTCGGCCTGCGCGTCTGTAGCGCTATTAGAAGCAAAATGTGTGACTACATCTCCCATCATGGCATTACATCCATGGAAATTGGTGTGTGTGGCGTCATGGCCACTAGGAGAGGCAACCATGGCGTCATGCTCATGGTTGGTGCCATTGATGGCGTCATCACATGGGACTTGGGCTACCCTATGGCGCCCCAAGATGGCTACAATGCCAGATGCTGTAATTGTTGCGGTCTTGCTAAGTCCAGGAACCAATGCTCAATTCTTGCTTCTTCTCACTCTGAAGAATGGATGTCCTTATCAAATCTTAGTATATGGAACATCATATCATGACCAGGGTGTCCTAGTCGGTCATGCCAAAGCCAATATATGTCTGAATCCAAGAGATCTTCTCTTATCACATTATTAGATTCAATTGGTCGAATTGTAGTGACATAAAGTCCATTAGATTGACACATAAGCTTCTCTAAGATGCAATTTCGTCCGCAATCATTAGAGGTAATGCAAAGGAAATTTTTTCCGTTCTCGTTATGCGCTTTCGCATGGAATCCATTGGCTCTTATATCTTTAAAGCTCAATAAGGTACGATTTTCCTTAGGAGCGTAGAGAGCTTCAGTGACTTTAATCAAGGTGCCATTTGGCAATAGGAATTGGGTCATTCCATGTCCTTGAACTAAACCTGATGGCCCAGCCATCGTAGTCACAGAGGAATATGTAGGCAACATCTCTAAGAATAATTGCCAATGTCGTAGAATGGTGTGTGTAGTCGCACTATCCGCAAGACATTGTAGTTCATCCATTCCTAAAAGAAGAGCTCATAATTAAAAAGGAGTCATAAAGAAAAGCACTCAACTTTTATTAATAAGCCAAAAGGTATTACATCATCGTTTCTTTAACCAAAAAAATCTAATCTAATAAACTAGCTAATGCAAAACAATGGTAGTAGTCTAACTCCTTTTGGTAATTTCAATGCAAATGTGACCAGGTGAATAGAGAGATGTCGGTGGAGCAAAGCTCACTTAAGTACGCCTCTTTGAAGAAAGACTAATACCATTGGCATCTACTATAATAATATGGCAATTGCCTACATCTCTTGGCAAATAAAAAGACTTAATCATAATCGCCAGTTTCTGGGTCTTGATCCTTGTAGTCTTCCACCCTTGGATCGAGATCGCCATCTTGATCTTCTTGTTCTATGTAGTTTGCCTCCCTTGCTTCACGATACTTCTTGTATGCGTTTGCAACTTACTGGGATGTTTTACATGCTTTTGCCCAATGTCCAATTGATCCACATCTGAGACAAGCATCATTATGGTCAGGTTCCATTGATCGAGGAGCTCTGGGAGCGTTTTGAGAACGGTTATTGCCTTTGGTGGCATTACCACCATAACCGGAGGCTTGGCCGGCCTCTCTCTCTCTCTTCACACTTTTACCTCCACGGTTCCGTGCACGCCTATCTTGGCGGTTTCCTTCCTCTTTAGGGCGAGAATATGAACCAGAACGTCAAGAATTATCCTTATTCTTAGGGTTTCGCTCCTTGAATCCTCCCTTGGAGGCGCGACTATAATTAGACTCCAGAATTGACTTGGTTCCCACGGGTCTAGAGTTATAGTTCTTCACAAGTATGTTGTCGTGCTTTTCAGCTACGTTCATGGCACCAATTAGCTCATGAAATCTTGTGATGTGTCTAGCATTGACATCAATCCGATAGTTTTTGGCTATCATCAATGCTGAGACGGGGAAAGTGGAGAGAGTCTTCTCGATCAACATCGTATCAATGATTTTCTGTCCATAGAATTCCATCATAGACTTGATACGAAGTGCTTCTGAATTATAGTCAAGTACAGACTTGAAATCACAGAAGCGGAGGCTATGCCATCTCACTTCTAAGTCTGGAAGCAGGGAATCACGGACGTTGCCAAAACGCTGCTCGAATTCTACCCATAGTTTTCTTGGGTCCTCCTCATTGAGGTGCTTATTTTGGAGCGCTTCATTCATGTGCCTTGTCATGAGAATGATGGATTTTGCTTCATTAGCCTCTCTCATAGCTCTATTTGCTTCAAAAGTAGCAACTTGTTGAGGAGTAAGCACGTCCTGACTTGGCTTTTGGATCGTACTCAGGATCCCATCAGCCTAAAGATGCTGGCACACATCACGAACCCACTTGTGGTATCCTGCGCCTGTTGTCTCTAGTGGAGCGAAGCTCAACTTGTTCAAGTTACTCATCCTGAAAAACAACAACAAAATAGGGTTAGTTTCAGAGCTAAAAAGGCTACCACGAAAGACTATAAAATTTCTGAGCGTAGTCGCTTCCAAGAAATTAGAGATTTTCTGAGCGTAGTCACTTTCAAGAAAATCCAATTCCAATAGGGGTTTTGAATTTAGATCGAAACAATGATGTATGTGGTCGATCGTTTTTCTTCTCAACAAACTTTAAGTTTGGAGGACTCTACAAGCTCCAAGCTTGGAGTGAGCACGAACCCCCACAGTTCGGTTATTGGTCTCCCCTATGAAGAATAAAGGGGGGTAGAAGAAGGGATGTTAGAAATCCCCGAGAAAAGAAGAAGAAATTGAAAAACTTCAAAAACGGGAACTTTTAGAAAAGTTTACCTTGAAAAAATGCCGGAATTCTTGATCGGAAAGGATGAAGGAGGTGGCCGGGAAAGTGGCCGGAAACTGGTGGCCGGAGGTGGTGGCAGGAGCTAGGCAGGGCAGTTGCGGAGGCTGCTGCAGGGGTTGTGCAAGGGTGCTCGGCAGGTGTGGGCGAGGGCTTGCAGGGGCTGCAGAAGGCTATCGGCAGGTGTGCAGAAGGCTGTCGGCAGGTGTGCGGGGCTCTAGGCAGGTGCACGTGGGGGGGGGGGCTAGCGACAGGTGTGCGCAGGGCTCTCGGCAGGTGTGCGCAAGGCTCCCGGCAAGTCTCGCGGATGCTTCGGCAGGGGTTCTGCTGCTGCTCGGCAGATCTGCGGAGGGCAGGCACAGGGCTGGGCAGGGACAGAGGCCGGTTCAGTTTTTCCGATGGCTGGTTCAGGTCGATTTCGGCCGGCTCCGGTGGTTCATCCGCCGGTTCTGGGCTCCTTAGAACTAGGGCTACGATATGTGGGGCGGTGGTTGCAGGATTTTGAAGGTTACAAAATTAGAGTTTTCAGGGTTAGAGCTTCGTGCTGATAACGTGTTTTAAGGAATCAGAAATTGAGAGAAATTTGATGTGTATATTCATTGATAATAGGGGCCTCTTTATATAGAGGATTGCAATGCATAGAATCTCAATCATACAAGGAAAGTAATCGTACATTGAAGAGGAATCTAGATCCTTCTAATTTAACCATATTACCACTAGGTCAAGTAACCCAGAATTTGGGCCAAACACAAATTAGGATTTACTTGAACATACATTTAGTTTTGCAAAATGTCACCGATGTTTATTTATCTATAAAAAAATATATAATCAAAAGAAAATACAAAAAGCGAGGAAAAAGGGATGGGTGACATTATTAATCAGTACCACCACCATTGGTTATGCAATTAGTTGGCTTGAAGGAGACCACATTTTTATCTAGGTCAAAACCAATCAAGAAATTTCTCTGAATATTGCCTCCATAAATACCATAATGGTCACCAGCGAGGCCCTGTGAAGTGGTGTTCGACATTCCAAAGCAGGTTAAGTTTAAATCTTTGTTTGGAAAAAATATTTGTTCCCCCGTGAACTGCAATTTTTGACCACCCTTGAAATTAATAGCCACTTTCGGTTCTTTTGGAATCGTCGTACCCTCGATGCAAAGGTGACTTTCATCATATTTCTCGTCATCTGAAATGAAAGAATCCAATTTCGAATCAACTGTATCAAATGTCTTCATGAACTGAGTTGCCACCCGGTGAAAAAAATCTTGAGGTATATATGTTTTCGGTGTGCCAGAGTCGATCCTCATTTCAAGCATTGTCGTCCCTGTTGAGTTGAACGGAACAAAATCATTTCCAATAGTAATTCCTTCTACTTCGATCATATAAGCATCCCCGCGTGATTCGAGCAATGGTGTGGACACCACCCCTTCACCCACAACTTCACTTCCTTTTCCGAAATTGATCTTGCTTTCGATATTGGGATCAGTATCCCTAGGCACGAAACAATGAGAGAATTTTTTGCCTCCAGCATAGGGAGCAATTTGAGAAACAAATGACAAATTCCCTCCTCCAAGCCCAATTATTCCCATTTCATCGTCCGTGTAAGTAGCACCTTTCTGCTCTTGCGCACACCCAATAAGAATATCTTTTAGGGTTACAGCCTTACCTGATGTGGTATTTAAGGTAACTGTTTCTTTAGCCATTACACCTGTAGAGAATGTTGTATCTAAATACTCGAAATAATACCTGCAGGTGTCTTTAGGATCTTTGCAATATCCATCATCTTGTTCGAACTGGCCGAGAATTTTGCACTCACCAGCAGAACAAGGAACATCCTTATAAGTTGAGGATTTTTTCGGATCAAACATGCCATGTTTCGTCTCTTTGCAAGTTTGACATGGCTGGCAATGTGTCCATAATAGAGTGCTGCCTGTATCAATTGCTAAATAGATATCGAAGGCCGGGGTTCCTACGGAGAGCTTCATAAGATGTCCATCTTGTTTATCTGGATCAGTTTGTAGTGTAGCTTGTGGCGTGTCTGGACCTATCAAACGTCGACCAGATTTGTGGTGTTTGGGTCGACTGTGCAATGGTGGATTTTTGAAATTTATTCGAATAAGAGGCGCACTGAAGCCACCATAATTATTGTCGATATTGGCTGCTGCTATAACAGGATAATATATAAGATGAAATAAAAGAATAGCAATAACTGCTCTAGTATAATTATTCTTGTGTAAATCGCAAAAGGCAGCCATAAGTGCAATTTGAGGCAAGATCACGATGGATATAATATCACAAATCTCAGAATATCAAAAATTACTCCAGGGTAATGGATGCATGTATGAAACTTACCACCTTCTCTTTAAGTATCATACATCTTTAAATAAAGGGTGGTGGGTCAGACGTGGAGATATGACCTTAGAATGCGTCTTCAACTCAGCCATGTTTTCCTGACATAATTCTGCGCCAATAAGTTGTAACTATAAATAATGAATTTGGATAAATGAAACTCATTTTTTTTATTTGAAGAACGGCGGGTACGGCTGCCCTTAAGTCTTGATTAATGAAACAGTAGAATACATAGGGGGGACATGATGCCTTAACCCCAACTTACAATTAGCGTCAAGAGAATGTCCCACAATAATAGTATGAATCTCTACAAAAACTATGTATCCTAACATACACCAAATAGCAATAGTTGCATCTCTAGCAACTGCATTTGCTTTATGGTTTTATGGTGACAGACCGGAAAGTTCACTCTCATGAAAAGGATCAATATACAAATAAAATCAGCTGTCCCACTATGTTGCCAATCGGAACTAAGACCGATGACACCCTATTTCATTCTGTCACTAAGAGATTGCGTCCAGTCAACAACGACACGCCGCCTCACTAGACCAGACAAGGCACACCTAACATGCAAGCCGGGACAAAGCCCACCTAAATCTACCGCAGAATGGCAGAAATTTAAAATAAAGGAAAAAGAAAGAAAGAAGTGGAAAATAAAGGAAGAAACTTAATTCAATTATTGATCGAACCAAGGACCTGGGACAGATAAAAGAAATGCAACCATTTGGTATGTGGGAAATTTATGCGAGTGTTATATATTATAGGCAAAATAGCCAAATTACCCCGTCACTTATCCCTTCCTGACATTTCAGTTTTGATTATTTACTCCCTCATTTTTCTAATTATTGCCATTTTATACCCTACTATTAATCTTTTAGACTTTTCATTCAATTTTTACTTTAACTTTGACCTCACTTGTTGAGCATTTTTGTCTTTTCAATTGTCATCCAAGAAAAAAATTAACAGATTGCTTTCTCTTCTTTTTGAGAGATATCCTTGCTTATTGGTCCACCATTGCAAAATCATATAGTTCAGAACTTGCCTATCCACTTCCCCCTACTATATACACCAGTACAAACTTATGATTTATTTATTTTACGTGAGTTCTTCTTTTGGTACTTGATTCATATTCAAAAAGAATTCACCATAACAAGACAATTTCTTAATATGAAAGAAGAAGAAAAAAAACAAAAAAAAAAACTGACACCCCTAAACAAAAATAGCAAATTAGAATTGGATATATTAACAGAAGACAAAAATGCCAAAGATGTAAGGCCAAGTTAACAAAAATTTAGGTTGCAGCCCAAATAACCTCGTATAGGGGTGGGCACGGTGCGGGGCGGTGCAGTTTAAAGCCGAAACCGCAACCAAACAAATTATTTCGGATTGGGCATATTTCACACCGCAACCGCATTTTAAATGGGCTAAACTAATTAGTTCGGTTCCACTATTCGGTTCTGTATTGGACATGGATTTGCCACCGATCATAACCAATAGTCGTGACAAAAGGCAAGAAACCGATTCCACAAGGCAGCAAAAGAAACTAAGAAAGGGCCCTGAGCAATTCCCCACCGTAGAAGGGTTTTACTATGTGGCTGGCGTTTAGCCCACAAGAAACGCAGCGTTTTACTCTTCTTAACTCCTGGTTCAGAGAAGCAGAGCGTCACAGAAGAAATGGAACGTTTATCAATGTGCGGTAGTGTTGTTCCATTTCGAAAAGCCGTTAAAACCGTTAACCACCGCCACAACTTCAACTTCACGGTGAAGAATAGCCGCACCGGAGAGGACGCTCCCCTCTCCGGTTCTTCCTCCGCTTACTCTATTCTTGGCGTCCACCCAACTTGCTCGGCCGCCGAGCTCAAAGCCGCTTTCCGAGCCAAAGTATTATTACTACATATCCATAACTATTTTTGTTTTTGTTTATTGAATTATGAATGATAATTCAATTAATCTGATATTTTTAATGGCCAAAAAGTAGGTGAAGCAGTTTCATCCTGATGTTAATAGGAATGCAAAAGGTTCTGATACCATGATCCGCCGTGTCATTCAGGCCTATGAGGTTAATTTTCTTTAATTGTTTTAAATTTATTTTGTTTATTAAGGTGTGATGATGGGTTTCTTACTTTCTTATTGCTGTTGGTATTGGAAACTTTAGATACCTGAATGTGACTCTGTGTATTTGCATGGTATGAAAAGCTAGATTTCATATGAAATTATTTGTGCTGCGAATTAGTGACATAGTTGGTGATATGATTTGTGCAGATGCTATCCAATTTCAGCCGATCGGAGATCATCGAAGGGTAAGCTTGGTGTTTGATTATTGAGTGTCGGTGGCAATGAGGCACATACAGTTGTTAGGATTCATAGTTTCGTCAGTTGGTAGTCTAATATACTCTGGTTATGTAGTGCATGGCTCATTGTTTCCCGTTGTGCATGAACTTGCAGGGAATGTTTAGATCCTTTTGATAATCCAGAATGTGAAGCGTTTGATGTTTTTGTTAATGAGGCTCTTTGTGCTGGAAAAGGTAATAAAGCATTGATTCTTGTTACTATGACAGTGTAGAAAGCAGTCTGGTCATCAACACTACTCTTTCTCTAAACGACTAAACCCTGTGCAGGTTGTCCATACTCATGTGTACAAAGAGCTCCTCATGCCTTCACTTATGCTTCAACCGGGACTGCAAGAGCGACTTCTCAAGGTTGGTTTGTTTCATTTTTGTTCATCTAGTTTCATCTTTGTTCCTAAATGCAACGAAAGATAGAGCTTATAGTATATAATGTAAATGAGTATTGAAGGATTCAATAGATGATATATAAGTTAGCCGATTTTGATGTGCTTCAGTTTGAAATCAGACTTTGTATGTTATTAGGACATGGAGAAGATTACCAAGTGCAGCTTGCAGTTGGTCAGTGCCCAAGAAGTTGCATTCATTATGTTACACCTTCTCAGAGGATTGTTTTGGAGGAGCTTCTTGACAGGTGCTTATTTTGTACATGAACTCCCTGGAAATTTTCGATCATTTACTCATTGTGGGTTCTAAATTTGATTCAAGGCTTGTAATTAAATTGCGGATACAGTTTCCTTAATTAACTTGGTGGTTAGAGTCGAATAGTATCACATTCCATACACCGTCTCATTGTTAAGTCTATCTTCCTGTTTGTCTTCATTTTGTAGCATCTTGAACAAACCTTATGATAGTTCAGCCGAAGCAGATCTGCTTTACTCTCTTATAGTTAAAGCCAGCTTTGAGAACAATCGATATCAAAAGCCAAAGAAGCAACCCAAAGCTTCAACACAACATGTAGATTGGTTTTGACCCTGTGATTCTACAACTGAAGGTATGTGTTATTGTAAGCTTCTGCTCATAGCTAGGTTGAATGGTTCACATCAGATTTGATTTTTGTTCATTACCATTTTTCAGGATTTAATTTCAGATGGTGAATCTGAATATGGCTCTGCTTTGTCAGCATTTCATACAAATGAAATGTACCAGCATTTCATACAAATGAAATGTACCAGCATTTCATCGATCCTAAACCTGGTCTGACATACAAGCTTTATACTCTAATATCAAGAGGATTCATGAGATCAGATGGAATGGATTGCTAGATCATATACTGGATCGAAGATCCTTATTTATGACGACAGAAATACAAACCTATTTAGAAGTCAGGAGAGAAGGTATAGTTTCCTTTCATCGAAAACAATGGCAATGTAGTCTATTTTTTCTCGCTGGAACGATTACGTACAAAGCCAATCATGCAGACTGCAATCAGTTTTTGCTTTTTAGTTATTTGTCATGTATACCAGTTAGGCAGTTACATTGCTAAATAGAAGTATCTCTGCCTCAAAGCTAGCTTATTATCTCCCCTTATTGTAGGAGTTTTTAAGTATCTCTGGCTTATAGGCCCGATGGTGAAGTATTTTGTCCATGAATCATTAAAAACACCAGAGTTGCCATTCACCCGATATATAGGCACTTAGGACTATCACCTTCCCGGAAATAAGAACAACGGATTCTTTCCACACTGCAAGGCAAGCATGGAATCGATCAATGGTGAATGGCACACTCTTCGGAATTGATATATCATGAAATAGCTCTGCACTCATATCGATAGAAAGATTGACTTTCTTTTCTAATTCATTCTTTCCCTGAGCATAAATTTGGCATGCCAATAACAAATTCCATTGAAGCATAATTCAAAGGAAGGAATCCATGCTACAAAGCATTTTGTATCCATGTTGACCACTCTCCAATAATGAGCACCCAAGGTGTATACCTCTGCTCTTGAAAGGTGCACCTGACCAAAAAGCTACAATACGGACAACCTTGTAAACTTTAGCTTTGGGAGCATAGATGATATGGTTTGCAAACTTCAATTTCAGGAGCTTTTATGTTTCTATATTTGGCTGCCAAGTTTCCTATGGGTTTGTGTACATAAGATATTGCACAAAACGTATTATAATGTAGGATATCTCAAACAACAATGACAAAGTCTATTTTGAAATGATCCTCATAAATCGGTTCATTGAAGAGAACATCCCTGCTGCTTTATCAAACAAAGACGGGCCCTGCTCTGAATCCTCTTGCATATTTCCAAATATCATCTGCAAAAAGAACAAATTAAACCCATTACCTTCTAGTTTGTGCACATTGTGTAAATTTGTTCAACTGTTAGCAACAACTGACCTCAAGGTCTTCAGCATCAGGACGGCGCAGGAGCTCTTTGGCAAGTAGATATCTGTTTGGTCTATCCTTATCATCGAAGAATACCTTCCATGACCTGGTAAATGACCGAGGAAAAAACCAAGGCAACAAGAGGAAGATTCAGTCAGGTCTTTAAAGCTTAAATCACTATTTAGATAGTTTATGGCTTCAGTATTAGTCTCTACTAATAGTCTGTAATGGAATGGTAAATTACCACAGTCAACAGACCAAAGAACCATCAAAATGTTAGGAATTCAATAAGATGTTTAAATTCCTTACCCTGGATAGCACCTAAATACAGCACCGGATTCCATAGGCCTCATTGAGTAGACCGTCGTAAAAGTGCTGCACAGCAATTGTACAAGGAAAAAGTCAAAAGAAGAACAAACAGAGGCGCTAAGCAGGCAGCTGCTGAGTAAATAACAGAAAATCTCAGCAGGGACACAGCACACATAGCAGTAGAAACAGCTAAACTGAGAAAGATACAAATAACCACAAATCAATGCAGAGAGATACTGAAGTATACCTCAGAAAGTACCGCCTTAACTTTCGTACATTAAATCCAACTCCAACATCCTCACTGATGAGACGTGGGTTCCACATGATTAGAGGCCTTGGCTGCGAATCTCAAGAATATTAGATAATAATTCTTGCCTCTTTGAGGTGCACTAGAGAAAAAACAAATGATCCCAAAAAAAGTAACTGGTATATGAAATATTCCAATTGGATGCTTTAAGTAAATTTATTTTTCGAAGCTATAATCTACCGGATCATCTGAAAGACTGGCTGCAAGTCTCTCTACATATTCCAACATCTGATAATCAGGAACAATCATAACCACAATCTCATCTTCACTTGTTATGGGTTTCCGGTCACTTAAGCTGGTATAATGGGCCAGAAGATTGTATTAGAATGAGGCACAAGTTTTGATATATGAATGTGGGATGAAAAGAAGTATATTTGGACTGATACCAAATAAGAGCATTCATTTTATTTAGCAAATAATAAACATATGGCATGCACTGCCATATTCAACTGAAAAGTATTGCTAACCAATGTAAACATATACTTGCATGGTATAAATTACCTGGCGAATCCAAAAGCAGCATCTGTCCACTTATATTTTAGTAGTGCTGCTGCTCCAGCATCAGGAAATACAGCTTTAACTCTCTAGCAAATAAATTAGTATACTTATCAACATATATTACATAATGGGTAAAGTAAACTATATTATATTTAAGAAATTTTGAAGCCATGTTCATTTCTTAAAACAAATTGCTTGCACTGGAAGTGGTAATATATATGTAGGCAATGGTCATATGGTAAAAAGGTCTTTGCCTTTGAAAACAAAAAACAAAAAAAGTGTATCAAGCAATTCTATGTATCCAGATTAGGTAAAACAGATTTGTTGAACATATGTATCAAGTCGCCTGATCATAATTTTCTACCTAGAGTAAATATGATATACTAAAGTTCCTTAAATAAATAAACATTTTCAACTAACCTCACATCCAGTTTCCTCTATAAGGGTATCCAGGAAAACCCTTGACAACTCCCAGAGCTCAGCTTGTGCCCCTTCTTCATCTAGAAACTGCAGCTGGGGAATTAAAAGCTCAACCTGCAAAAAGAAAATGAGTTTATAAAAGGGCCAAGTGTGGGCAGACAAGCAACTGAATAGATGATGTGCTCAAGAATTAAAGCATGCAACCTCCATTTTGACATAAATTTTCCTCTCTCAGGCTAAGATTTTTTGGTTTGTTTTTTGAACATTTCTCTCAGGCTAAGATTAAACTGTTTCAGTTATGTGAAAGAAGGACATTCTTATTTCTTTTGAACTTTTAACTAAGCCAGATTTACACTTTAGCTAATTTTGCAAATAGTAGAAGGAAGCAAAGTTTACTTTAAACTAAGGAATTGCCAGCAGCAGAACTAACAGATCATCAACAACCATAATTCCAAGTACTATACTCAAGTAAGCTAGATCTTCCTTATGATGTTTATAGATCTTAGATTAGTATATAAAGCTTCTCCTAAAGCTCAAAATTTACATAATTAAAGTTTCTTTTCTTTGTCTGATCATACAAATATAGTAGCCTTCAAGTGGATAGCTACACATGATAATTCCAACATGTATGAATAAGATGACATTTTCTCATGGCACGTACTATGGCTCTCAGTCCTCCTGAAGAAACAAATGATGCACTTGCTTCACCCGATTGACGGACTGCACCCTCCAAGTCCGAAGGCAAGCAGCTGAATCATTAAACGAATTACATCAATGCCTTCCTTTCACTCCGCCAAGGCGCCAACCATTTCCAAACAGCATACTATAAATGCATGAATATAACATCCTATTTCAATCTCAATCCACAATTAACTACTCATAACATGCACTACACATTCAAATCTACGTTGCTGCACAACAATGCAAGCTGGATCCCCTGAACATGCTAAACCCAAATTCTCTAAATCTAACTCAAGTAGTCCAATCCTAAGAAATCAACCGCAAAGTAATAGAAAGCAGACTCTAGCTCAGGTACACAAAATTGAGCTTCCACAAGGTATCTGACCTGTCTAGTCTACACAATTACTTAATTCTCAGACTACCACATAGAGTACACAGTAAAATGCATAAGGAACACAACTCAATGAATCCATTTACTCAGTTTCATCCTAACAACCTTTAATTCACCATCCAAACACAAATGGGTATATCACCATTTTCCCTTATACATTCATTACTTTGCCCTCCACATATGTCCATAACACATCAAAGCTGTATAATTTATAAAACCCAACAGCAAGTAACACTAGGACAGTCAAAAGTAGACCAAGCTAATTACTAACCTGTCATCTTCTTCCTGCTCACCATCTTCTTCAACTTCTTGTAAAGATGATGTCATGTTGGTCTCCTCAAGATTCTCCTCAGCTTGGAACTTTTCAAACTTGGCACATATTCTTGAGCTACTACTAGACCAAGCTTTGGTGACTGAAACTCCATTGCACCCATTAAAGCCAGACCCAGAAAAAGCCAAGGGCAAGCGTGTGGCTGAAGTTGAACTGGGGTTTGAAGAACTGGAGCTGCAGAAGTAAAACAGGGAACTTGGGTACGTGGAAGCCATGAGTGAACTTTTAGCCACTGGGTTAGCTGATAATGCCAGAGGAAAAAGATAGCAAAAACGACACGTCGTTTTTAAATGGGCCGGGTGGGTCGGGTTTTGGAATTGGGCCGTTTCAGAAATTAAAAAAAAAAAAATCCGGAAGCTTTTTTTGATAGCCGTTAGAGAGAAAGAGCTGCTTATATGTAATCCGACGGCTCAGATTCTCTCAAATTCAAACTTGCTTCCAATCTAAACCCTACCCCTCGTTTCCCCCAAATCAAATTCACAAACTCTCTCTCTCTCTTACGCTCTCTCTCTTTCTCTCTCTAGAATTCACCGAATTGCAATCCTGCTCTTGAAGCCATGACTGGTACTCCTCTCTCTCTCTCTCTCTCTCTCTCTAGGTTGTGTTGTTTTGATTTGGTTTTTGAAATCGGTGACCGGAAATGGTAGTAACGACGACGTTTTGATGCTTCCTGTTCAGATCTAATGGCGGAAATGATCCCGGAAAACTGCGACGGCCCTGCACCGGATCACAATGCGAAGCCGTCTTCAACCTTTGAAACAGGTTTGGGTCTTTTACGCGGTTCAATTTTCGTTGATTTTGGATTTTTGAATTTGCAAGAAAATGTTGAATTTGAGGTTCGGGTGCGGTTATTACTGTAATTTTCAGTTCAAGAAAATGTGGAATTGGGGACCTTTCTGATTGAATTTGATCTTCTTCTTTTTTTGTTCCAGATCAAACCCTAGAGACTGTGAGGAGCGAGTTGGATGGTGATGTCAGTGACAAAGGTGCGTATTCCTCTTTTTTTTTTTTTTTTTTTTAGTATTATTTGTTTGAATTTCAATTTTATTTTACAGTCCAATAAAATGTAGAACTGGGGGGACCTATCTTGTTAAATTCAACTTTTTTCTTCCAGTTCAAACCCTAGATACTGTGACGGACGATTTGGACAGTGATGTCACTGGTAAAGGTGCGTTGATTCTATAATTCTTGGTTTTTTTTTTTTTTCGTGAGTTGTTTAAGAAATTACTGGAAGTGGTTGATTTTCATTTTGTTCTTTCTTTGTTGGATTGCTTTAGTCTTGTTTGGTTGCTGGGAAAATGGAAAAGATGAGTTTTGAATCCCGTTGTCTATGTCATATTGGCTTCCAGAAACTGAAGAATTAGACTTGGGCCTAATTAAATAATTAGTATTGTTAGATATGAGCTGAGGTTAATGACCTTTATCTCCATAACCATCATAACATTTCTCAGCAACTAGACAGCAAACACACACCTGCACACACAACACACGCTGGGCCTCTTTTGCAGAGGCATATACCTATTGCTTCTGTAATGTACGTAGGTTGATTGGTTAAACATTTCAGATGATGCTGCAGAACAAGTTGTGGGAGTTTCTGATTTGATTGAGGAGAGTGGTATGTCAAATGAAACTGAAGCTTCCCCATTTCAGGGGGCGACCCTTCCAATTTTGCAGAAGATCATTGATTTGAGTGCCAAAATGAAGGTGAACTTTCAATATTATTTGCATATTTCTTTTTTATTAGATTCTAAATATTGACTGAGAAAGGGTACACTGTGGGTCAGCGCCTGCATTAAATGATTTTGATTTTTCTCCAGTACGGCTGCCAATCTAATTCCTTCCTTTTTACTGTATTTCTATGTTTAGGACTTGAAGAAAGATCATACTGTCTTGTCTGATGAAGTCAAGCAAATGACGAGTTCTATTCCAGACCCTGAAGTTCTGAAAACTCTTCAGCTGCTAAGTAAGTCTTTAGAATGATAACTGGTTTATGTTCCATCTTTCCTGTTTTCTTTGATGGTAATTGGTTGTTCCTTCTGGTGCTCTAGGTACTGAACATGAATTTTTGAAGAAGAAGTACCTTGCTGAGTCCTCTGAGCGGAAGCGATTGTACAATGAAGTAATTGAGCTCAAAGGAAATATCAGGGTTTTCTGCAGATGTAGACCTTTGAACCAAAATGAAATTTCAAATGGATATAATTCCGTTATTGAGTTCGAATCCTCCTTGGATAATGAGCTGCAGGTCCTTTCCTCTGATTCTTCAAAAAAGCAGTTCAAGTTTGACCATGTGTTCAGACCCGAGGACGACCAAGGTATTTGAGAACTCGTACTGATTTGATTATTTGTACAGGCTAATACTTTATAGATGACTTTTGTTACAACAAATAATTGTTAGACAGATTTTATGTCACTGATTCTGATTTTTACAAATATGCAGAGGCTGTTTTTGCTCAAACTAAACCTATTGTCACCTCAGTGTTGGATGGGTTTAATGTGTGCATATTTGCCTATGGACAAACTGGAACTGGTAAGACCTTTACAATGGAGGGAACTCCTGAAAACAGGGGTGTCAACTACAGGACTCTAGAGGAGTTGTTTCGGATTTCAGAAGACAGAGGTGGTTCCATGCGATATGAATTATCTGTTAGCATGCTTGAGGTTTATAATGAGAAGATAAGGGATCTCTTGGTAGATAACACCAACCAACCCACTAAAAAGTGAGTTTTCTTGTGCTTACATCTTAACTGAATACCTTGCTATCTTGCATTTAGTAAACTGTTGATTAGAATCAAGTTTGGATTCTGTAAGATGTTGAAGAACCAGACAGCTATTGCATTTTAAATGAACAGTATGTGTGAAAGGCAGAAGAATGACAAGATGCACTGATGGTTGATATGCTGCAATTAGAAGAAAAGAAAAAAAATACTAATAAGGAAATAATAGCAATGTTATTATTTTTTTCAAAGTTAGACTTGCATAACAATTGTTAAAAGCTCTCTGACATACACCCAATACTTCCATGGTTTTCAAGCAATGCTGGATCTTGGAAGGAATAATCCTTTATTTGTAGAGATGTACTTATTTTGTGTTACGTGAACAAAGGTTGGAAATTAAGCAAGCTGCAGATGGAACCCTAGATGTGCCGGGACTTGTTGAACCTCATGTTAATGGGTTTGAGGAGATGTGGGAACTGCTGAAGTCTGGAAGCCGCGCCAGATCCGTTGGATCAACCAGTGCTAATGAGCTGAGCAGCCGGTCTCACTGGTACTTTTCATGCCACTAAAATATTTAAGTTTCAGATTTTGGCTTTGTGTCTACAAATGAATCGAGATTGTCCATGAAAGTATAATGCAGAATTGAATCTTTCAAATTATGATGAATGTCATAAGCATGCGGTAATCTAATTTCCATTGATTTCTTTGCTGTAGCTTGTTGCGAGTGACTGTTAAGGGGGAGAACTTGATAAGTGGGCAAAGGACTAGGAGTCAACTTTGGCTAGTAGACTTGGCTGGTAGTGAGCGTGTGGGGAGGATTGAAGTTGAGGGGGAAAGACTGAAGGAATCTCAGTTTATAAATAAATCTCTCTCAGCCCTTGGCGATGTAATCTCATCCCTTGCTTCTAAAACATCCCATATTCCTTACAGGAATTCAAAGCTCACTCATATGCTGCAGAGCTCTCTAGGTATGCCTTTATTGTAGGTTTTACTTGATTTGAGTGGCTTTTCTAAATTTTTCTTCATGCACAATGTTAATGAAATTTGAATTGCAGGAGGAGATTGCAAAACCTTGATGTTTGTCCAAATCAGCCCAAGTTCCTCAGATTTAGGAGAAACACTATGTTCCTTGAATTTTGCCAGCCGAGTCCGAGGAGTTGAGAGTGGCCCAATTCGCAAACAAGCAGACCTCACTGAGCTGCTCAAGTACAAGCAATTGGCAGAAAAGGCTAAGCATGATGAGAAGGAAACAAAGAAACTACAAGATGGTTTATCGGCTGCGCAGTTAAGGCTAGCTGCAAGAGAACACATGTGCAGAAATCTTCAAGAAAAGGTAATATATTATGACAGAGGAAGTTGATTTCTTGAATTTCTTCTCCAGTATTTTAATCACTTCATTCATAATTTAACAACTGAATTCGATAGGTCCGAGACCTTGAGAACCAATTGGCAGAGGAAAGGAAGACCAGACTGAAACAGGAAACTAGAGCTTTCACTACTTCCGCATCAACATCATCCTGGAAACAAGGAACACAGAAGGGTGTTGCAGAGAAGAAGCCACCATTGGCTCCCAACAAATCAAGGCTTCCGCTGCGAAAAATTAGCAATTTCTTGCCCCAGCCATCAGCTTTTCCACCGAAAAAGAACAGCTACTCAACTCCTGCTGTCCCACCTCCTATGGATGGCAAAGAAAATGTTTCAACAACATCAAGAGCAGCAAGAAACACCAGCCGCCTTATTTTACCAAAACGAATGTCAATTGCTGTGAGACCTCCTCAGACAACAACCACAACAACACAGCAGGTTCGTAAGCCTAAGAGACACTCCATTGCTACTCTTCCTAACCTTCAGCCTGAGCCAAACTCTTACATGGCTACGCCCCTCAACAACAGCACCTCTGCCTCTCGGTTCAACAATGGCAGACCCTCATTTGTCCCGCGAAAGAGATATTCAAGGTTGTTCTCTCCAATGGAGTTGAAGACAGCAGCAGAGACAACTCCAATTGCCATGAGGAGCAGTAGTAAGTTCATGGGTAGCCCCCCAGCACAGCAGGCTAGTTCATTCAAATCAAGGCCTCCCACAGCCATTGCATTGCAGCGAAAACCAGTAATTTGGAGTCCGCTGAAGTTCATAAAGAACAGGAGGCCATCACTGGCTCTGCCTTCTAGAGTGGAGATGTAGTGAATAAAGTAGTTTGTTGTCACATTGTCTATATTGTCAAAAACCTTGAAACAGTAAACCCTTTCTTTCCTGCTCTTCTGGTTACGTCATAACTTTTGTGATAGTACTTGAAATGTATGCTTCTTGCCTACCATTGATTGATTGAAAATGAAATCCTTCAGAGTTTTTGTTTCCCTCCCAATCATCCGAGCATTGCTTCTTATTATAACATTGTCTGTGACTTTTTGTGTTGAATGAAAAGAGACCCAGAAAGGCAATCAACCCTTTGTCTTTGAATTTCAATCTCACATTTCTAGATTATACCATATTAGAGAGAGAGAGAGAGAGAGAGAGAGAGAGAGAGAGAGAGAGAGAGAGAGATGATTAAAGGGTACCGACCGTTGGACCCCAAAAAGAGGGGTTGGCTTCAAAAAGAGGGAAAATGAATATCTAAATAAAAAAGTAGCCGTTTGTGATAAATTCGACCGTTGGACCCCAAAAGAGGAAGAGAAGAAAACAACAAGATCCGTTTCTAAAGTGGTTGTGTTTCCAGCCGTTTTGACTTTTCACTTCGGAGACAAACTGGAAAAACGAAACTGAAAGAAACCCGCACTTCATCTGTATTTAGAGAGAGAGAGAGAGAGAGACCCACTTCAACTTTGTGTTTCTCTTCCATTATACTCAAAATGGTTGCTAAAACCCCACCAAAGCAGAGGAAGATGGTAGCCCCTCTCAATCCTGCTCTGCTTAGAGAAACAGTGAAGAAGGTGAGCTACATTTCTTTCATTTTTAGTGGAATTTGAAAGTCTCTGATGAAATTGCATGTGTGTGATTTAATGGGTGTGTGTTACTTTTTTGGGTCTGAAGGTGGATAGGTGTGTGGCTAGGTTGCAGGAGCTACAGTACACAGTGACAGGTGGGACGAAGGTGATCTCGGGAGTGAGTCTCAGCCCGAGAAGTACTAGAGTTTATCTGAGGACTAGTCTTAGATGCAAACAAGAATCTGCAAGGTAAACCAAGAAAGGTTTAAGCTTTTGATTTTGGGTTCTAAGCATTTGGTTGGTTTTGGTGAGTTTTGATGTGCGAATTGAAATGGGTCTTTTGCTATGTGAAGGATTAAAGGTTTGACGCCGAGGAAATCTCCGGTGGGGAAGTTTCCGGCTGGGAAGTCTCCGGCAAAGTCAGCAGGTAACTTTCTCTCTGTGAATCCACAAGCTGGGTCAAACAGGTTTTGATTTTTGTGTTTGATTTCTTAGTTTCAGGTATTTGGTCACTGTTTGTAACATGGGTTACTTCAAAATTGATTTTTGATGAGTTTCCTAATAATTTGATTGTTGAATATAACATGGGCTGTGTTCAAAATTGAAACTTTTCACTTGGAAACCAGATAGAGAAAGGTTTTATTGAATTGGGTTTTGTTATTTGGTATTTCTTTTCTTGATTTCAGGTAGTTGGTTACTTAATTAGCTCATTTCGTAACTGAGGTCACATTCGAAACTGGAAATCTATTTTAGAAACCAAATTTGAGCAACATTTGGCTGAATTGCCTGAAAATTTTCACTGTTACATTCAGGGGAATGGCAGAGAATGTCACTGCCGGCAATGCTGCTCAGCGAGACAGTCGGAGAAATTCTTCATTCAAGTCAATTTGCAAGAGAAATAGTAGCATCAGTCCCCAAGAAAACCACCATAGAAGACCCCAAAACCCCAATGACCCAACAGAAAAAACAGAGACCACCCCCTGAAAACACAGAGCTCAGGGCCAGAAGAAAGAAGGAGAAGCACAACAAATCTCAATCCAACCGATCAGAAGCTGGCTCACCGGTGCTCCAACGAGCCCGGTCCCGAATTAACTTCAAGGTTTCGCCTCCTAAGAAGAGAGAGATAGAGAAAGAAAATACCAGATACTTAGCAAACAGAGTGTCTCCCAAAAACAGACCATGGGCTAAAAAGAGTGTATTGTTTCCCAACCCTTTGTTTTCGGCCACAGATACTTCACCTCAGCAAAAGAAGTTTTGTAGAACAAGGTCACCAATGATTGGAAGAAGTACTAACAATACTAAACCTCAGACTCAGCAGATTCAGACTCCACACAAGTTCTTGATCAAGTCTCCAGCTTCGGCTTCAAAGTTCCAGGTCAAGATTAAGAGCCCTCCATTGGTTTCTTCTCTTTCGCCAACTAAGGCCAAGAAGTCTCCGAAGAAATCTGCTGTCTCGAAACTGCGGCGGTCATTTTCTCCGTCGAGATTGGCTACTAGATTGGTGTCTCTGTCTCCATTGAAGAGCAGGAAGAGTGTGCAGAAGAGTGACGGACTAATAATGCCGGGTTTGAAACAGCGTCCAACTTCCTCAATGCCACTGGGGGTTTCAGCTCGGAGGAATTAAACATGTTTGAGATTACATACTTGTATGGATTGGTTTGGGTTTTGTGATTGTTTGAGATATATTCTCGATGTCAATAGTTTCATTGATTATTTGTTTATGCGTGATGTGAATTTGTTGTCATGTATAAGGTGAAAAATCAGTAACCTCATAGGACGGTTTCATCAACTTCGAAATATAGTTTATTCTCATTTCTGGAAAAATCTTACCTTGTTTGAATTATATCTTCCTTCCTTTTTCTCTCTCTCTCTTTTTTTTTTTTTTCCATTTTCGTGTAGGGTTTTTTGAAATCATTTTGGGTGTGTGTGTCTATATATATATATATATATATATATATATATATATACTTTTGTTTTTTGCAATTTCTATACTATTATCTTTGAAATAAGGGCTGGTGCGGCCACCCTAAGGCCTTCATTGATGAAACTGATGAATACAAAGGGGAGGGGGACATAATGCCTGAACCCCATATTACAATAAACCTCAAGAGAATCTCTCGAATAATAACAAGAGTCTCAACTACTATAATGTATTCGAACATGCACCTATTAGCAAAGAGCGTCATATTGACTACTCCATTTGCTTTACAGTAATGGTGGCATATCGAAAAGTTAAAGCAATGCCATAAAACTAATAAAATAGCTTTCCCAATATGCTGACGATCAGAAATAAACTTGCCGACACGATGTTTCATCCTGCCAGTAGGAGGTTGCACCCAATTCAAGATATGCAGCCTCGCTAGGGCAGACAAGGCATACTGAGTACGCAGCCTAGTACCGAGCCCACATAACCTTACAAGAGTTGGCAGGGATTTATTGTAGATAAACTACACCTGAAGTTGATACAAAATATAAAAAGTACATAATACATACTATAAGCCCACCAGCAGAGGCCCAAGGACTGAAGATGGGCCCACGATTCTGGATAGGCCCACCACCCTGGAGAAGCCCAAGACCAATGCCATGCCCCCTACCCGATCTAGTTCCAATCTAGTTCCAACAGTCAATTAGCATGGTGTTCCAATCCAATTTAGTTTCGACAATGTATTTTTTAAATCGAGAGAGCAAAACTACTTGACATTGTATATACGAACTCTTTCAAATATTACTCGCATCATTAGCTTAATAAACAAAGTCAGGGAAGCTCATTAACGAGGTCCAGGAAAGCTTGATGGAGAAAATTTCTAGATTGATTCAGCAGGCCCGTAAGGAAGGTATATATTACCGAGAGATGGAAGCATTTGAAGACTTGCCCAGAGATGTTTGTGAGTCCCTGTGATCACATAGCTTTGGGCGTTCTCAAACTAAAGAGTTTCTATCACTTTGTCCTTTTTTTTCTCTCTCTCTCTCTCCCTCTCTGTATATCTCTCTTTCCCTAATCTCAAGCTGTACCTATTACATGCATATATCTCTGTTTTGTTTCCATTATGATCTAATCTGCCAAGCAGGTTCGCATTCGAAACCAAATCATTGAAATGAAATATCATGATGGACTGCAAGAACTGCAAAATCTCGCCGAAAACGGAGAGTGCTATGAAACCGATGGGTCGTAGAAAGATTTTTCGAATTCAAAAAGTCCTCAAGATTCCCAAAATCATCTCTATCCCAAAGATGGTAACTGTGGAGAGAATTATCCCAGATGCATCTGCCGCCGAAAACCGTTTTTCTTTGTTACTGCAATCTCTTCGATATTTACCGCCTATATGAGTCTCATTTCTTTTGTGGAAAACCCGAACAATCTACTTGCTTTAGAATCAGAGATGATGGAAATGAAAGCAAAAGCTCATCTTAGAGCTATCTGCCATGAGGAGGCGGAGGATTCCGACAGCTGCCGCTGGTTTGCCAAGCTGCGGAGCCAATCCAAGCCTCCCACAACAACTATGCAAGAGAAGCTGGCGGCCAAGTCAGATTCAAAGCTTAATGGTTGCTTGGAGATTGAAATGGAAAAAGGGTTACACCTTTGGCGTTGAAAACATGTCTCCAGTGCCTTTTGAACAAGCAAGGGAGAAAAACGAGCTGTTTGGGAATATCAATTGCTGTTGCACACCTTATGATATGCTTTTGCTTTATTAGAGTATTAATATTTAGGTCAGGAAGTTGAAGTACCATGCATGTGTCATGCATGTTTTGTAATGAATATATGTATCAGACAATGTGGTACTCTTAATGAGATGTGTATTTTTCTTTAAAAAAAAAAAAAACTGCAAAATGTTTGGATACAAATAAATCTACTTAATGGCTTGGCCTCTTTGCTTGTCTCTTATATGAATAAGACTTGCTTTCTACTAAATAGTACTAAACCATTCAATCCTCATTGAGTTTTCGCTTCTTGCTTGCTGGGTCAATTTTTTGTTCTAGCACAACATCCGTGGATTCTGGGTCAATTGTTTGTTCTGGCACAACATCTGTGGGACTCTCCAAAGTGCCAGTTCTTTTGTTGGTCAGCAAAATCATACATAATAGTTTACCCCAATAGAGTTGACAGAAAAATCATGACTTGAACAATTCTAAATTTTTAAGCAACAATGAAGCACATCCAAAAAAGTTCAAAATCATCCATGAAAAAACAAAAGGCACAGATGAAAAGAACGCTTTTGGCGTCATATCTCAGCATAACCCAAAGTTGGTGCATTTTCCAATAGTAAAATACTAAAATGTCACCTCCTAACATTAGTGGCTGGATTCTCAAAAAAATGTTTATCTATTAGTGGCTGGATTCCTAGATTTGTTTCAACATTCAGGCCTTTCCCCTAAAATATTAAACTGACATGAACCCAGAAAAGATTACTTGGCAAAAAAAAAAATATATATATATATATATATATATATATATATATATACAGATCCTATCCAGAGCGGAGCTCTGCTTTGAAAATTAACGTGTGAAGTTTGAGTTTTGGGTGACTTTTCAGTCGCATATCCACATCTCGACCGTTCAGTTTTTAGGTACTAGTGTATAGATCGTCTCTGCAAATTTTCAGCTAAAATGATGATCGTTAAGGCATTGATAATTGCCTTAAAGCTAGTAAGGTTCAGGTTGACAAATTCAGTCCGTCCATTGGTTTAAGCGAGTTAGATACCTTAACGATCATCAATTTGGATGAAAATTTGCAGAGATGATCTATATACTAGTACCTAAAAACTGAACGGTCGAGATGTGGATATGCGACTGAAAAGTGACCCAAAACTCGAACTTCACACGTTAATTTCAAAGCGGAGCTCCGCTCTGAATTGGATATGTATATATATATATATATATATAGGATATTTAAAAGAAGGGCAAACAAGGAAATAAAGTGATTTATTTTTTTATGCAATAAATGATGAGTTTTATGTGTTAGTAAAATCCATAAGTCACTCACCGAACGAGAAAGGTAGAAATGGAAAACTTGGAGGAAAATATTGCTAGCATTCCTCCACAAGAAATGTCTCTTGAGCTTGTTCTTTTTAGTTTTGTCAAGTTCATTTCTTGATGTAACATGTCAACTTTTGACCTAAAGACTTTATTAAGAGGATAATTTTCACCTAAGTAGTAACTGAATAAGAAAATTATGTTCAACCATTCTTGGATGTAAATCTAACGGTGAAAAACAAATCATCATTTGTTATTCAATACATCCAACATTTGACATAGACCTCTTTGTAAGTAGACCTGTCAATGAACTAGATTTTGATCTGAATCCGTGGTTATTGAATGAGTTTGGATTGAAAATTTGATCCGTTGATCCAGTAATAGTCCACATCTGTTAATCCATTTATTTAACTGATCAAACACAGATCTAGGTTGATTCGATCCGTTAATGATCTGGTACGTTGTCATAATCATACAATCCATAAATAAAATATTTCACTTACCTTAGTGTATTATTCTAAGCAGTATTTTGGTTATTTTGATTCAGTATTAGGTAATATTCTTATTTTGTTTCAATGTTCTATGGAGTATCCTGATAATAAATTAATTTATTATTTAAAATTTAAGAATATTCATAATGATAACCGGATTGGACTAGTGGACCAGTTATCCGTTAATCCATTGGATACCGATTTGAATTGAGCTATTCATGACCGTCAATTTATCGGATCGGGTTTGGTTAAAATTTGTTGTTATTAAACGTACTTATTCGGATTTAGATCGATCCGCTCCAAATTCTGTCCATTTACAAGTATATTTGTAAGTAGAATGTCATGTTTTTAATTACAAGATAACTAAATATTGTGTGTAACTAAAAATAAATAAATAAAATATTCAAGTTCGGAGATTTTCACATATCAAATATTCACAAGAAATGAACCATTTTTGCTTTTGTGTAAATTGTATTTTTCTTTTTATTTATCTATTTGATTTTTTATATACTTTTTTCGTTTTTGAGGTAAATTTGATTTAATAAAGTTTACCGAAATAAAATGCGCAAAGTTTAGGGCACCACCGGGAAACTAAAGCCTATACCCATTAGGAAACCGACTATCCTAAACCGACTTTTTTTCTTTTTTTTCTTTTTTTATTTGTAAACTAAAGCCTAAACCGACTTGGAAACTTGAGCTTATTTCCCTCACCCGTTGGGATTAGCCCAGAACTCTTATAAATAGAGACTAAAAACCGTTCTTTCTCTCAAACCATTTTTCCTACTCTCAAACTAGTTTCTACCCTCATTTTCGTTCTCAGACTACTCCGAAAAGATGTCGATGACGACGATTGGTGTTGCAGGTAACATGGGTATTCCTGAACTCCGGCAAATTCTGAAAGAGCGATACAGAATTGCTAATAACATGAAAAGCTGCTCGGCTGAGATGAAAGAGACCAAGAACTCATCCTTGTTTGGATCCTTGGAGTACTCTCTCTCACAAAGACTGATCGACGAGAGTAAAGCTCTTATGCCGGAGCTGATCAATATTCTGGATAAGATGAACAACGATTATCATCAAAAGCCCACAAAAGCAACAAAGCAAAATTCCGGTGTGGATTTGAAGCTTGAGCGAGCTAAGAAGGTGAAGGAATCGCGTGATTACTCTTTCTTGTTATCAGAGACTTCAGAAGTTCCGAAGATTTCAAAAGCGTCACCACCAATGTCCATTCCTAAAGCTGATGGTAATGGGATCCCAAAGAAGAGTCATGATAAGGCGTCTTCTCTGAAACCAAAGAAGAGTGGTGATGATAACAACAAGTCCAAAGTCTCCTCGGCAAAGTCAGAGTCTGTTTCGAAAGATTCAGTTCTGGTTTCTGGTCCAGAGAGTTTTAAGTCTCGGCCTCGTGAGAACATGGTGACAAAGTCACAAGTTTCATCTACAAAGCAAACCTTGAACCCGAAACAAGCAGAGCTCTGTAACACAAAAGTGATGCCGAAAAAGGAAGGTCCTTGCCTGAAGAAAAAAATGATCAAGAAACGCCGAGTCGAAGAGGATTTGGGGGATGATGGCAATGTAGACTTTTCTTCACTAATCCAAGATATTATGGGGAGAAGAGGAAAGCGGCGATACAGGGATTATGGAGACGACGGCGATGATCGTGCTATGGTGTCTGGCTTTAATGATATTCTGAAAGAAGAGAGGAGGAGTGCAGAGATTGCGAGGAAGGAGGATGCAATAGAGGCTCTAAGGCTTGAGCAAGAAGCCAAAGAAGAGAGGTTGACCAAAGAAAAGAAGCAGAAGTTGAAGAATTAGATGTTAGGATTTGACTTCGTAGTGCAATTTGTAAGTTGCTTGTTATTGAAAACCAATTTGAATCTGAATGAATTTGTTTGTACAAATTTCCACTCCTTTTGCTTATTTCTCTCCAAAATTAGATTGTTTTGCTTAGATTTTGAATGGGTTTGGGTTGATTTTACAGTTGAGACTTGAGAGGTGTTCTTCGCTGACAAACATGTAGATTTATCAATCACAACTATGATTATAATTCAAGCATGTCCAAAGCACAGAAAATCCAAGTAAACAACTAGGTGGTCACTGAGGCTATCATAGTTCAGTCTACCATTTCCTGAAGAGCATCAGGCTTAATCATGGGGATTAGGATTTAGGACACAATTATGTACTAGATGCATAATGTTGATATCAGGTTGTTGATCGAGAAGTTATGAAAACAAAAAAGTACACTGTAATCAACTACTCACAAGTCGCAAAAATCAAAACTATATTCTGTAATCAAAATGCACATCAAAAGTGGGCATAAGTTTTATACTATACTGTGCCATAACACTGATCAAGCTTGATACATCGATAGTACAATTTCTATGGACTAGATACCAAGAACTCGGCCAAGACCCGGACATGTATAATACCCCACACATCAGAAACCACCGCCAATTCCAAAGAAAATGCTTTAAACAAGCCTGCTTACACTAGCTTGGCCTTTGGTAGAACATACAACGACACAATCATAGGTTGCACAATGAGAAATTGAATAGAATGCATGAGATGTTGCAGCGCCGCAGTTTCCTTGTGGAGCTACCATAGGTTGCACAATGGAAAATTGAATAGAATGCATGAGGTGTTGCAGCGCCGCAGTTTCCATGAGGAGCTAGCAAACCAGAGCACCAGGAATATATTTACCGGTATCACCAAAAGTCCAATTCTGATGAACTCCCGATGGAAAAGTACAACTAAGGTCTCCAGGACGTTTAGATCATTTGCCTGGAGATGCAAACCTTGTCCGCTCTCTCTGCCTATTTAAAGCTCGATCCTTTGGCGATGATGTTTTCCCTACACCTGCTTGGCGCATCATCTCTGCAAAACCAGTTTTCACAATCATCCATATGACTTAAACTGCTGATAAAGGATCTGTTCATCTATATGTTTGTATGCTTTGTGCATTTAGAATCTTAGATTGTTCAATACTAAACTTTGGACCTTCTAATGCACAGAAAAGTTACTTTGGACCTGCTATATTACTTTTATCGAGATATAATGATTCACAGGCACATCAAAGGCAAGCAAAAGCACATAAATTGCACTATTTGTGCCAACCTATAAAGCCTTGCTTTTTTTTTTTTTTTTTTTTGAAAAGGAACCCATAAAGCCTTGCTTAAACATAGATGGAACTTTGACTTGGACAGAAATAATGGACCAGCAAAGACAGGTTGCGACAAGAACTCCATATAATTGCAATTTCAAACCAGATGAATAGAAGAAAAATCTACCTCGCTTTCTCTCTAGCTCTTGATCAAGCTCTTCTTTCCACTTCCTTTGTCTCTCAGAGAAGCTCATACTGTGAGTGCTATAATATATCAGATAATTGAAAAGGGTGGAGAAAAAGGATAAAGAAAAGACAATCAACCTGCACTAACTAGTCATGAACTAACCTTGGGCTTCCTGGCTCTTGCTGAGCATCAACTCCAAGCCCTTTCCAATCAGTGTGAGGAGGTGACGACATGTCCTTTGAATTTTGATCACTTGCATTGCCAATATTTGATACACGCCTACCACTACTCCCAGGGCTTACAGTACTAAGTGCATCAGCTACTGCAGATGGAGTGCCAATTGGACTCCGTTTGGGTGATCTGCTTTTGGGAGGTAATTTCAAGTACTTTGAAGTAGTTTCATCAGGCGAGCTATCCATAAAACTTGGAGAGCACACTACATTCATGCTGTTGTAAAACTCTTCGTATAGAGGTGTTTGCAGTTTTTTCAGTTCTAGAGCCTGAGGTTGTGATCAAAAGTGCAGTTCAGAAAACCAAATGCATCAAACATGAACAAATTGCATAAACCCTTCATTTTAGCCTGCCATCATAATGTTGCCATGCATGAAAAAGGTAATGTAGTTTGGCTACCTAACTCCCCCAGAATGTCAAATATAATTAGAATCTCACTATAAGACGCATATCCATAACCTAGAAGACCAACTAAGTCAACTTTAACCAAAGTACCTTTTCATCCAAGAATGCAGTAATTTTTGATTCAGTAAGTTCATCATCATCCTCTGAAAGAGATGGTCCACAAGGAAATGAAAAATCTTTTTCACCCGCACCCATTGCTCCAGAGCAGCCAGCAGGAAAATCAGTTTGGTGGCTAGTATCCAGATCCATCCCATTTTGTTCGGTTTCTGAACTTCCATGAAGTTGGCACCTCATCTCATCAGTGGGCTCGCACATCGGGTTAAAGCTCTAAGATAACAGAATTGCATACAAGTGATTAGCTTATGAAATTCTTGAAACAAGAAGGCACTAAAGAGATTACCTTAAGTTCGTCGGGCATATAAGAAGAATTGAGGTTTACTTCACCGACCATGTCATCTTTGTCATCAATCTGACACATGTCATCATCACTGTCTCTTCCCCAAATGTGTGTACTTTCCAACACCTTGTCAGGATTTATGATTGAGCAGTGCAAACTACCCATATTACACATATCAGATGAATCTCGGCACGTTGACATCTCACTGCAATAAAATGACTACCACATCAAAAGCCTGTAAAAGAATCATAGAAAATATTGTCTAATCTTACAAGTTCAAAGAAAACACAAATACATTACTTACAAGGTCTGTAGGTTTGATGAATATGATGGAGCAGGGATCTCAGAATCTTCCTGATGGTAGCAAATTAAGAGTCACTTGAAAGCTTTAAATGGTGGAAGTAATCACAAAATTATGTAATTGAATTCACTCATACCAACCATGATAGAAGGACGCAAAACAGGATGAGAGTCCACAGGTTGCCCAGTCACAAATGGATGCTGCATGTGATTGGCAAAGTAGAAATGCAAGAACATGATAAGATATAAGGTTTGGCTTGAGACAATTTACAACATATATTACAGACAAAACTCCCAACACCAATGGAAACTTAAACTACCTGAAGCAACTCAGATGCCGTCGGCCTCAAATTTGGCTCCCTGGCATAGGACGAAGTTTAACATGAAATCAGAACTATTAATATATAAGCCATGTCCATCTCAATCTAAGACCTAAATCCATAAAGTTAAACAAACTCCAGACTTCTGTACATTCAGAAAATAGACGAGAAAGGATCCATGAAACATCTTATGTAGGAGATTTTGAATTCAAAATAATATAATTTAGAGAATACGAGTATTGGCATACTTTTGCAGACATTTTAACAAAAAGTCTTTCGCCTCAAAGGAAATATGCTCAGGGATTGGTGGATGAGACTTCGTTGTCCCTATATGGAAGAGAGCAGCAACCTAGAGAAACATCTCATCAGTGAAAAAAGCAGGAGAGAGAACTTTCTTAAAGCATTTAAAAATTTAGGACTATTACCTCTTGGTACTGTTCGCTCCAAGGAGGCTTTCCGGTGGCCATCTCGATCACAGTACATCCAACGCTCCATATATCAGCAGAGCTGAAGGAATTATTCTCATATATCAGTATTTGTTTCTTATCCAAGAACAATAGAATGTATGATGCAAAATTGTGATCAACAGTATCAGTGGAGGATCATGCATACAACTAGGAACATACTTAGGTGGTCATTACCATCTTCATCCAATAAAGACCAAGAAAAGTCTACTCAATGACATCCCTAAATCTGCTTATTTAAATATCCTTCAGGCAAACATTCTATTACAGGCTGGAATTTAGTGATCAAATTCTCTTTCATCTACCGCAAAAATAGAGAAATGCACAAACGTTTATACAGTCTGAAATCTTCTGAAATAGAGGAAAGATGCTTTAGCTAAAAAGCAGTGGCCTAGGAAGAATAGTATAAAAATTCAAATCTCATCAAGTCAAGAGTTCCAGAATGTGACTTTAGTTGTACTGCCTATCTTCTATTATTTTTCAGTTTTTACTTCTGTTGGAGGAAATGTCTTCCTTTACCTTATAATACAGTCTATTTTCGATCAAGAAACTCTCACTGGTATCCCAAAATGATAGAGAAATGGCATATCATGATCAAATAGAATGCCTGAAAAGAAGTAGATGGTACAGGGATAATAAGGGTTCTTACAAGCTATGACCAGTCTGACGAATAACTTCAGGAGCCATCCAGTATGGTGTGCCCTTCATAGACTTAGCCCCAGAGATGGTTGCCTACAATAATGCAACTTTTAATTATATACGACATTCATCGTACAAGTACTATGCCTAATAGATATCAATCAAATATATCTAGATAACAAAATAAAATAAAAAACGGCAGACATATAGTAGAAAATGATAAGGAAATGTACGTACCAGCTCCACGACCTGTTTCGATGCACCAAAATCTGCAAGCTTAATGCATCCTTTATTGTCAACAAGGATATTTGCTCCCTGAAAGTTTGTATGATATATATTAGCCACTTGCAGGAAAAAGATAAGGACGAGGTAAGAAACCTTCTTATACATTCATATGACTAGCACCAAAGGCGGAGTACCTTAATGTCCCTGTGCATTATCCCATTTTTGTGTAAATATTCTAGTCCCAACAACAGCTGCTTGGTGTATGTTCTCATTACCTGGCTCAAAGAAATTTGTATAGGTTTAGCATTCAATAAACCGACAAACAAAAATTTAATCTGCAAGAACTTACAGCCTCAGGGAAAGATCCAAATTTCCCCAAAAGTGATGATATAGATCCACCAGGGACAAACTCCAACAGAATGTTCAAGGTTTCCTCCTCCCTCACTGTACCCAAATACCTCTAAGAGAAACCAAACAAAGTACAAAGTCAGAAAAGTGATAAACTCAAGAGCTGAAATAGATACAAGATGGTCCTACTCACAACAATGTTTGGATGAGACAGATTCTTTAGAAGCTTCACTTCTTCCTCAAGCTCCTTGATGTGAGCCTACATATAGCATTAAAACATTAATCAGCAAACCAATACCATCTATAATTAATAAGATATTAATTGTCATATTTGTAAAATAGTCGGAATTTTCAGATGCCTAGATGAAAATAAACTCTGTGGTTGAGAAAATAAAGTGTACAAAGATTACTGAACCTGTGATTAAAGAAAGCAAACGAGATATAAGATATTGAGTCTGTAACCCACACACGTGTTGATACTCACAACCAGCACAAGTAACAAATGACATTAACAATCAAGGAATAAAGATAGCACAAGATGGGGCAAAATCAAATTCACAAAACAGTTGTCATAAACAACATGCACCTCAACTTCATTATACAAGGACCTGCTATAAAGGATAAATCTCCATTCACAATCACTTCCTATTGGCATCTCACCCACACAGCATCACACTAGCACTCTATCACACCTCAACGGTACTCGAGACTCACCCAATCCTGGGAAAACTTAACTTTTATAGCAAATATCGATCTGAAAACTAACATATGTGTTCTAGAATGTTTGGTCATATGTGCTTTAAACAAAGGGAGATGTGGATAGAAAGTCAATGTTGATCCTCAGTATCATAATCATCATAATAAATTACATATCACTGTCTGACTTAAGCCGTATAGCAAGACAAGAACCGAAATCACACCTGAGCTTTCTCCTTGGAAGCACTATTTACTGCGATAAGAACCTGCAAAAGAACCAAGAAACATATCAAAATCATATACCGAACCAAGTGCCTTACTGAACTAGTGAATTGAACTCCAGGAAAACCGGAAAACACATAGAAATAACAAAATTCACAAATCAAACTCAATAACCAAAATTGGGGGAAAAAATCAATAAGCCGAAGTTCATACACAGTATCAACAACTAAAAAAGGAACACTGCAGAATCAAAATCAACCGATTACCAAATCGAAACCTAGTTAAAGGCCAAAATTAACATCAAATTCAAAACAGCAGCAATCCAAACCCCTCAAAACCACACTCCATCACCAAAATCAAGCAAAATCAATTCGAATCCCTCAAGCAGAAGAAACCGAATTCGAAACCATACCTGTTTCACAGCGAGAAGCTCGCCGGAGCCGAGATTCATGCCCATGTAGACGCGGCCAAAGGCGCCGCAGCCGATCAACTCTCCTTTTCGCCATCGGATCGGAGGCGGCGCGGCGTCCTTGGGCGGCGGCGGAGGCGAGGGTTTGGAGAAGACTCTGGATTTTCGAATAGAGGAGGTGATCTTGTCGACTAGGGTTACCGGGGAGTCGTCGGTGTCCGGCGGCGGAGGTCGGAAGACGAGTGATCGGCGAACTGATCCGAAAATGTCTTGCATTGGCGTGGCTCTGAGAATTTGAGAGAGGAGGTGTGGGATTGCTGCTGCTGTTGCTATTGGAGGCTCATTTGGTCGGTGAAAGAGTGAGAGAGAGCGATTTGAGAGGGGAGGAGGGAAAAAGGTGGAGGAGTTTGTTTTTTGAAAATAGCGATAGAAATTAAAATAGAAAATGATTGGGGGAAACTAAATTATAGTGTTTTTCTTGCTTTTGGTGCGACCTTGTCCACTATGGTTAAAGCCAATTTTTATATTATTTGGCCTGTCTTATAACCTTTTTACATTGATTAAAGGGAAAATCGTCCAAACAGTGTCTGAACTTTTCCAGACTATTAATTTTCATACCTATACTTCAAAAAATATCAAAATAGTACCTGAGTATTTGAGCCCGACCCAATTTTCGTACCTAGTAACAGTAAAATCGTTAATGGAGTTAACTTTTGAAGGATATTTTCGTCATTTTACTATTCATCGTCTCCAACCTCTTCTTCTCCTCCACCGAAACCATCACCAACTAGGAGTAAGTAAACTGGAAAATTCACTGATTGCTCATACACAGACCAAGAACCTATAAAATTTGGCAAAGAGCCACAAAAGCTTTGATCTTGCATATACTATCTCTTCTTCTCCTCCATCCCATCATCGACAGCTCTCGGAAATCTACAACGCTGGCGTGCCGAGTCACCGCTTCGCAATCATGGTCTCGTAGCTCATATAATTGTTTCGCCTTTCTAGGCTTTCGATGCCGATTTTCAATTAAGTGATTCAATTTTTATTTTTGTTGGAGCTGTTAATTTTGTTTGATATAGATTCTGGGTAATCAGTTTGTGTGTATTGTGCTATTCCGAATTCAGAAATTTAGATGGTATGAGGAATTTGTTTGGGTCTGAATTGCTTGTTTCGGAATTGCAGTGAGAGAAAACTTGTGAGGAGCAAAGAAGGAATTTGCTGGGTAAACTGAAGATCATCTGAAGTCCTTCAAAGTGTTGTCAGATTATAGGGGAAGTTTTAGGTAATTTATGCCCTCTTAATCTTCTGCTTAGATTCAATCTTTTGTTTCTTGTCTCGGTTTTATGATTTGAGGAGCTTTGCTTATTGATTATTGAGTTGGTATTGTTTGTGAATGAAATCAATGAATCAGGGTAAAGTTTTGAGCTTTTACATATTCTTGTTTGTGGGTTACTGTCAATTTTGCAGATCTTGTGATACATCGGAATTGATCTGAATTTTGTTGGATTGAGTTTGAAGATCATTAATTGAAGGAAAGATTGGTAACCTTATTTGAGTTTCAATGTGGATGCTTTCATTTCGGGGTTTGTGATTCCATGTATTTGGGGATTACATGGCTCATAATTTTGGTACGGCATCGATTCCAACTTGTGTTCTCTGTTTTTATCCATTCCAGTTTTTGTTCAGAGACCATGAGAATCAAAAGCTTCTGCTTTTTTGTTCATGTCTTCCTGGTCTTCTTCTCTCTAATTGGTAACTTCTCAATCCTTTTTCTCCATGGATTTTTGTTGTTGAAGTGATTTGGCTTCTGGGTTTCAATTGTTTTGTGCTTGAATTGGGTGATTGTAGAACAGTGAATAGGTATGTGATTGAGTCTAGTGGAAAAGTTGGTTTCTTTTGGCAATTGGGTTTGCATATTTTAGTGGATTCTTGACTTCGATTGATTGATCACAATTTGTATTTGTATTGGTTAATTTGTGTTGAATAATATTCGGAGAATCGGGTCTGTGTATGTGTGTTTTGAGTGACCATCTGAAGTTATTTTTTTATATTTTTCTTTCATTACTGAAAGAGATTTTTGACTGCTAGGTTTGTGTTTTTTTAATTTGTTTCAGACTAATTAAAAAAATTCAGACCTTGTTTTGTTATTGATTTGATAGAATGGTAGTTTGGAAAAATATTTAATGCAGGTCTTCATTTTTTTTTATATGTATAAGCGATGGTATATGCAAGATCAAAGCTTTTGTGGCTCTTTGCCAAATTTTATAGGTTCTTGGTCTGTGTATGAGCAATCAGTGAATTTTCCAGTTTACTTACTCCTAGTTGGTGATGGTTTCGGTGGAGAAGAAGAAGAGGTTGGAGACGATGAATAGTAAAATGACGAAAATATCCTTCAAAAGTTAACTCCATTAACGATTTTACTGTTACTAGGTACGAAAATTGGGTCGGGCTCAAATACTCAGGTACCATTTTGATATTTTTTGAAGTATAGGTATGAAAATTAATAGTCTGGAAAAGTTCAGACACTGTTTGGACGATTTTCCCTTGATTAAAAAAGAAAAAAAATTCGGAAAGAATTGAATAATACTGACAAAAAATAGATTTTGACGATGAGAGATTAGATGAAGTTTTTTTTTTTTTTTTTTTAAACGGGTTTGGAACCCAGTCTAATCTGATTTGGAGGCTCACCCCACGCTCAATAATATTATAAGATATGTGAATGTGTAACTTGGCATGTATTACTGGTTCAATTAAATTTTTTTAAGTACATGATTAAATATCAAGACTCATTTCTCTTTGACTTTCTTGCTATTGAGTTCAATTGTACAAGTGATATTTAGGAACAAGGATAGCATCCGAAATCGTTCGTTCCATGCAAGGTATGTGAAATGCATGCCAAACTAAAGAGAGATTGCTTCCTTTATGCATTATTAATGTTCGGAAAAAGAAATGTTAATGTGACTTTTCTGAGACTTATCAAATCGAAAACTTTTTACGAAAAAGAATTTTGAATTTTTAACCCTCCCAAAGAATCGAGTCTATTAAGCTATGTATGAAAGTCGAAAAACAGCTAGAGAATCATATACTTTAAGATATGTTGCCCAAAGACATTTGGGTATACATATAATCGAATGGAAGATATTTCTACAAGCAGTTACACAGAACGGAACAATTTCTAATTGACTATAATTGAAATCTCACAAATTTTGCCATGCATGCAAACAAACAGAACTCAACAGTTAATTTTGTACAGCACGTACAGAGAAGCAACATATATAAAGCTGACCGAAGTACTATAGGCACCCTTTAATCAAGTCTAATGGTGCTGTCTAGGGTCTTTAATCTCAATTTTCCAGTGACCATCAACGAATCTAGCATTAGCTGCTCTATCTCTCCACGTCTTCAAACTCTTCTCCATCTTCTGTGTCAAACCACAATAAGGTTGCAGCTCCTTAGGCATGGCATCATAAATTTGCCACCATCTCCGGTGAGCTGAGTCACTCGCGAAAACTTGATGACTGTCTACATCCCAGTTACAATCATAATCTCTGTAACACATCCAGGGCTTCAGCCCTAAATAATGTACCGCATAAAGGTCATCGGCCATCACGTGTTTTTCGATACTCTTTCCCTCGAAAGTTTTCAATGCATTTAGCCACCAAGGGATTCTATGCCACCAAGTAAAGATTTCGTTGAGGAATCCCTGATCACCACCATTGTAAGGCTCGATTTTGAAGCTTTTTCGCATTAGGTATTCAAACATGCATTGAGATGGTTCCAAAACCATCAAGCCGGAGTTAAATAAGTGCTTGTGGTTCGCCGCAGCAGATAATTGTGGGTATGTGAAGAAGATGTCCATGTTTTCTAGGACTAGAAGGTCTGCATCGATGAAAATGACTTTGGAGTATTCAGTTAGTTGCCATACACGTAGTTTGCTGTAGTTCCACTCATTGTATGAACCCTTTTGGGAAAAGACGCTTCGGATTCGTTGGATTCGCCTGACATCCCATCCGGCGGCTTGTAGGCCGGCGATGGATGTGGGAGTGATGGAATCGTCAGCGAGGAGGACTAGGTCTTTGGTGGAGTTGGTTTGTATGATGCTTTGAGCCAAAGCTATTGCACCACAAACGTAGGCTTCTGAGGAGTGTAAGACTGTTACATAGGCATGTCTCGGTAGGTATTTGTACTTTGGTCTCCAAGCTTCTTTACCTGCCGAATGATCAAGTTGATTAAGAATTAATTGGTTAAAATTTGTGTAATTCAGTGTGTTCCTTGAGGTGGGAAGTGATACTGAACCATTAAAATTGATATTGAAAAATCTGATACTCAATTGCAAAATGTCGAAATGCATGACTCGAAATCACCAACCACTCAACTAGAAACCGAAAGAATATGAAACGACCAACGTACAATCTCCTAATTGTGGTTAAATATCACTACTTAACATGATAAAAATTTAATCAGGATTCCAAGTATTAAATCAAAACGAAGTCCGGATTCAAAGAGTTCAAATTTGAAAGTCTAATTAGTTCTGAAAAAAAAAATGATAATAATAAAATAAAATAAAATTTACTAAACTACTAATTACTAAATTATATAAAACTTAAGGGAATGCCAATGGTCCGACCCATATCAACAAACTAATCGATTGTCGATTTAGTGGTATTCCATTCACAAGTATATTCAAATTTCACTTTCTTCAGGATTAAAAAAAAATGGTTTTAACCTGCCACTCTGCAAGTAGTGAAATAAAAAAGTACACATTCTCTTCTAATTAAAGGTTTAAAAGCAATATGATAACCAAGATAACGCATGGATCGGATAATTACCTGCTCGTGCATAACCAGAGGCAAGTTCACACGACCCAAAAGGCATAAGCACCTTCTGCTTCAGCCTCCCAATCTCAGGCTTATAAACCCTATAATTCCCTTGACGCATCACTAAGTCATCACATCTGAAAATCTCCACCATGGGCCCACAAGATCCGATGAACACAACGTACACCGTCCGATGAGGAGCACCATAATCAGGGTCCATCCACCCTATCCTCACCGCCATATTGGCCACCACCAAATTCACTTGTAACCTAAACACATCCCTAACCCCTTCCTTCTTACCACTCCCAATATTAGTCCCACATGGGACCTTGGCCAGTATCACATCGATGCCCTTGTAATCCTCAAACTTCGGCATGGGGATTTCCGGACACTTTGGGCGGCCCCATCTCTCGTCTTCGTCTATCCAATCGGGGAAAAAATCCTCCCACTTCCGATCAGCAGCAACTCTATCGAATCTCACAGGAACCGGGTCTATACCTTCTAATCCATTCATTAGCTGTGTGTGGTCGTGGTCTACGTTGACCAACCCGATCTTCATCTTCCTTCTACCCAATTTCTTGAAGACGGCCTTGATCACGTTAACGGCGTTATCGTTGTGATTCTTGACCGGTTGCTGCTGCTGCTGCTGCTGCCGACGAACAACGACGAAATTTACGAAGTTGGAGTTGATAACATTGAGTCTGAAAGATGAAACGAGGAGTACCAGGAATAAAGAGAAGATTAAGGCGTAGAGAAAGGCATGCTGGTATTTGGAAGAAGAAGAGGGGGAGGAGGAGGCGAGCTTCGAAGCCATCTGATCACATGGGGTAGTCATCTGGAATGGGGTTTTTGTTGGTATGATTTGTAGAGAGTACAGAGAATCAGTGAGGGAGAGCCTTAAAGAAGGGGCATTCAATGTTGTAATGTGCACTAGGGTTTAATAGGAAGGTTTGTTTGACTGTCATGTACGTACGTTTGTCATTCTAAGTTAGGGAATACGTCTCATGGCAGATATGGTGTCCATATGCCCCCCAAGAGCAGGTGATCGAGATTCCATATATACTTTGAGTCTTTGACCATGAGACTTATGCAATTCCCTTTTCTTTTCTTTTTTTTCTTTTTTTAAGGATTTAGAGTTTTCTTTAACGTGTTACATAGATGGTACGATGGTCTAATAGTAGGCCCTATATTCGATGTGATAAATTCTTATTAGGCCTTTATATTCACTGTGATAGATTTCTATTAGGCCACTGTACGTGCTATCACTGCTATGTAACCTTGCATAATTTTTATTATTTTATCATTGATACAAAATGAGATAAAATCCTAGTTTATCGGAAACATTTAAAAGTTTAGATTCTTTGTTCAATATCGAGGTAAGTAGATGATTAAAACCTGGGGATACCAAGGACTAAAATTTAAAAGGGAGGCCTCCGATTTTCTTGGAGCGACCTCAGTAAACGAAACTTAGGGTTTTGTGTTACTGGCGGTGGTGAAGCTTCGCTCCCCGGACCAGGCAAGGCTGCAGCGCGCTCTTTGGGTGGTGTGCGACAACGGTACGGGGACAGCGCGGGTCGGAAGGCAGATCTGTTGAGACGGCTTCTGGGCTCGTTTCAAGTTTTGGTTCGACGGCAACGTATTGTTTCCGGGTTGTTCCAATTTAGGGGTCCTCTGAGTTGGTGCAGATCGGTATCTGAGAAGTCGACCGAGGTGGTGTTATGGTATAGTCGAGTGATTTCAAGAGCAGGTGCAGGCTCTCAGTCGGCAACGACGGTAACAGGGCTCCGTTGATCTTTTTTTTGCTTGCGGTGTTTGTTCCGAGTCTGGTCCCGTTGCTGCTTTCCTAGATTGGCGATGGTGGAGGACCAGGACCGACTGCTAAACTGGTGACCGGAGGCTGTCTTCTCGGCGGCTCATTGCAGGTGGGTCTGGTGAAGGGAGGTGGATGAGATGGGCTTTGGCTATTTGGGCCTCCACCTGCCTGGGTCGCTGTTTGTGGCGTGGCTGGGCTAGCCCATCTCTCTTTTTTGCCTTTGCTGGATCATGTCTGTTTGTGGGCCTTGGGGAGCAGCATAGTGTTTCTTTTGTTTTTCACTTGAATAATTGAGCTCGGCTCGGCTTCTTCCCTTTTTGGTCCTTGATCGTTGTTGTATGCTGACTGATGAGTGGCGATGTACACCATATAGGTATTAGGCGTCAATGCTTGTCATGTCGGTTGCTCTGATTCAGGGCTAGATAGGTGTAGGGGTTTTTAATTTTTGCTTTTGTTTTTAAGTTTGCTTTTTTCTTTGGTAGCTCTACTCTCGCAGGCTGCTTTGTGCATTGTGATGTAATATGAGGGATTTTCGAATTCCTCTAACTTGATCGAGAGAGGTCGTTATTATTTTTTTTTTGAAAAAAAGGGCTGGTGCGGCTGCCCTCAAGCCTTGATTAATGAAACTGTTGAATACAAGGGGAGGGGGACATTGAGCTTAAACCCCTTATTACAATAAGAATACAAAGAGGTCGTTATTATTAATGGAACCTGATCCCATTTCCCTCAACAACAAAAAAAAGGTAAGTAGATGATTGATAGAACAAATTTTTTTGATGAATTTCAAAATGACATGCACAATAAATTGTTTTCAACCGGTCAAATGAATCTCTATTCATTTAATTGGAGTCTCTATTCTAATTCCTTTCCATTTTTATTCATTATAATGTTAATGGAGTTAAAGCAAATAGATTCTAGCTCTACATGTAGGGTATGGATTTATACAATTTTTGACACTTTTTATAGACCATTGGATTTTAAATCTTTTAATGGCTAAGATGAATTGTGTGAATGATGTCAACATATCAGAAAATGACGGGGCATATTACGTGACATCAATTTAATTTCACAATAACGAAATTGGATATGAGGCATCGCTCATGGACAAACCTCCTACTGATGAATATAACATGCCGCCTTTTTTTTCCTTTTTTCTTCGTGAAATCTTAAAATGACAAAAGAAAATAATTACCTACCTAATATTGAGAGTATATACATTCCACATGGAAAAAATAGGACCTTGCTAGTGGGTTTATAAAGGTTTTGGCCACTTCATCCATAGCCAATTGGTTTTAGATGTGAACCCCAAATTACTTTATCATAGTATCAGAGCGGGTTATTCCACGTGTGCATGCCTCACGGCCACACGAGCTCCACATCACCTAAAGTTGTCCATGTAAATGGCTTGAAAATTCACCACACGTGCGGTGCGGGGGCTTGTTGAGAGTATATACATCCCACATGAGAAAATGAGACCTTGCTAGTGGGTGTATAAGGGTTTAGGTCACTCCACCGATACCCAATTGGTTTTGAATGTAAACCACAGATTACTTTATCACCTAATTAGGTTATTTGTAATTACACTATTACCTTAATCAGGTAGATACTTTCAATTTTTGGCGATGAGGTTATACTGTTCATCCATCTACAGCGTATCAAAACGCTTGCCACATAAATGGCATGTTTGGCATAGAATGGCATCCAAGTTATTATACCAAGATTCAATCATATACCAACGACTGATAACAAATATACGGTGAGATACTTGCCAACTATTCTTATATGTACCTAGCTAGCTACCTCAATTTAGGAAATCATTTATTATGTATTGTGTTGGAGAGGAAAGATCTAACATTGGAAAAGTAACAAATAAAATATAACTTATAAGTGGGTGACTCTTACCCAATTGTACTGAGGGCTTTTTGTAATTAAAACCCAACACCTAACAGGTGGTTAAGTTGGGACAGTACCCGTACAATTGTGAGTCACGGGCCACGCTTATCGCTGTTTAACATATTGCATTAGTTATATATATATATATATATATATATAAAAGTTATGAAGTGTCATGATACAAAATGCTTGCATGTCACAAAATAAGTTATAATCGTCGATCTTCTATGGAAAAGGAGTACTCCAAATGGTCCAAAAACTTCAACTCAAGCGGCCTTTAGCTGTGGGCCGGTAAACAATTAGATCATAAGTTCGGGAGTCTCATATATATATAATGGCCGAGGAACAACTCCATGCAAACTCCCTCTCAAAAATCTTATTCCCAGATAGAAGATGTAAGGGCAAGATATTTTCTTATTCTTAGTTTAAAGGTGACTTCAATTATATCTGAGGTATAAATACCCCAAAAAGATTGAAAGAACATGCACAAGAGCATACAGGTATCTTTGTCACATCTCTCAGAGTGAAAAAAGAATATTCAGGTTTCCGTAATGTTAAAAGTGAAAGGTCATATTAATTTTTCGGCCACTTTATTCTCCACAGTGCTGAAGATATATACCATAGTTTATGTTATAATTATACTTTACCAACGTTTCGGACAAAGTATATATATATATCTGTCAGAACTAAAGCTAGCTGGCAATGCATCAAAAACAAGATTGGTCTGTAAGCACATATCTGTTGCACTCCAACTAAATTTCCGATTGGTTTTGTTTTGCAGCTTGAACATGAGATCTGCAGGGGCACTGGATAGCATGGCTGTACTCTCGGAGACTTTCTCATCTTTGGGGTTGGAGGAATCTGCTGCAGGACAGTCAGGAAAACCACGAGTTTTATCGGTCCTCTCTTCAATTCTGGAGGGATCAGTTCGAAAGAATGAGAGATTAGTAAGGCAATCAAAGATGAAGGACGTCATTACAATGTTCCATGCCTCAGAAGTTCCTGCCTTAAGCATTAGAAAGTATATTGAGCGTATCTTCAAGTACTCAAGCTGCAGCAACTCTTGCTTTGTTGTTGCATACATATACATCGAAAGATTTCTACAACGTACTGGGACTTGTCTCACTTCTCTCAACGTTCACCGGCTTTTAATCACCAGCATTCTGATTGCTGCAAAATTTATGGATGACGAGTAAGTACCTATACTATTGTTTGGTGCTTGTTATATGATTCTGAGCCATCGAGTTTCGACAATAAAGACAGCATATCTGTGTATCACAGGCCTATAGTTGTTGCAGCATAAGTTGCGTGCTCATTTTGTTTGCGCTTTTTGTATGTTTCCCATGGCGAATCAAAATCCACATGACGAAATGTGTATATAGTAAATTCATGCTCATTTTGTGTGTGTTGTGAATTACATTTTATGTGATTATTGCAGTTGTTATAGCAATGGATACTATGCCAAAGTGGGAGGAGTGAGCACAGCAGAGATGAACAACATGGAGATGGCATTCTTGCTGAGTTTGGATTTCAAACTCTATGTCACCACAGAGATGTTTGGGAAGTATTGTCAGCAACTGGAAGATGTGGGAAGGTACCGAAGACATGGGCACTTTTTAAGGTTAAGACAATAACAAGTAACAACTGATAGAATCACAATAAAAGGTGATAAATGGTACTTCAAAAGTGTGACTATTTAACGTTATTAGAAGGACATAGATTGCATGTATCAATAATTATAACCCATTAAAAAGAGATTGTACTAATATATATTAGTACATATAGCTTGTTGAATTATCATAAAATGGTTTTATGTGTATTGAATCATTAAAATTTTATACTTTCTAAATCATATATTTTAGGATAACTTTTTTTTAATTATTTAGCTCTTTACTTGGTGGGAGTTGATGATGTAGTTTGGAATCATGTACCTAGCTGTAGTTCTAGTAATGAGGATGAATGGTATATTAAAATTGAAGAAATTTCATAACATTGTTCAACATTCATGTTGAATACTGAAAACCGTTGAATTAACGGTTAACCAAAACGTAGATTAACAAAAAGTTAAATCGGACAATCTACGCACAACTATCATTAAGCCTAAGCCTTCTCTTATTTATAAACCATAAAACCATAATCTCATACAATTGTACGTCTAAGCGCTTGATTCTTCTAAGACATGAGATCTCTTAATCGCTATTTTGATCCATGTTGCTACAAAATTTACGGAACATGAGAACGTGCACATAATATTGTTGCTTGTTCTAAATCCAAAGCCATCATGTTTCAATAAAAAAGAAAGCAAAAGCTTATTTCTCAACTGCTTAGAAATGTGTGTGAAACACAATTTTCTCGCTCATTTAGCAATGCATGTCAAGTTTTTTTTTTTTTTTTTTCTTTCTTATCATTTTAAAAGAGGATCAAAAGGTTTCACTCATTCCCCATGGTGACTCGAATCCATGACTTCGTACATAGGTAGTGGGTGGTCTAACCACTGAGCTAACACGACTTCGTCCAATGCATGTCAAGTTGTCAAGTTGCAGAATAATATTGTTGCTTTATTATAATTCCGAGCCACGTACCAAGCTTTAACCAGAACCAAGTAGGTCTATCTTCTGCTCGAAACAGTTGCAAAGTACTATTTTCATGCTGATTTGGTTTGTCTCTGTTAATTACTTTCATTTGACAGCAGATGTTATAGGATTGCCCACTTTACAAAGGTTGGAGGACTGAGGGTTGCACGCTATTAAAATAGACAGAGATCGAGATATACAGATTTTTTTCAGTAAATGGGTAGTTTCTGCAGCTTGAGATTGAATTAAGGTGTTGGAGGATGCCGAATTATTCACTCGATGATGACAATAGCATATGCTGCAAACTCGGCTAGTTTGTCCCTGCGCCTACACAGAGTAAACATGCTACATGATTGTTTCCTATGAATTCACTAAAGGGTTTGAATAAAGTGTTGTCAAGCACACCCAGAATAGTGGCTGACGATTGTATATATATTGATGAATAACTTACAAAGTACAATTGTATTAGGAGTGAGACTCTACCTATAGGAAAGATAAACATAACCTATCTACTTGTACGTCTAGGATAAGAGAGAATAATTACAATGATGAATATCATGCAACAGAAGATAAGCCATGCAGCTTGATCAATTGATGATTGGTTTATCACTCCCCCGCAAGCTGAGTGGTCTAGGTAGAACGGGAAGCTTGGAGACAAGAAAATGAAATCTGGATGAGGACAGACCTTTTGTAAAGATGTCCGCTACCTGATTTGTAGTAGAAACAAACAAGTCTTGAAGTTTCTTATTGACAACTTTTTCCCGAACATAATGGTAATCAACCTCAACATGCTTTGTGCGAGCATGAAAGACGGGATTCGAAGCTATAGCAATTGCGGAGAGATTATCACACCAAATAGTAGGACACTGGAGGAATAAACTAAGATCATAGAACATGGAACGAAGCCATGAAATCTCAGCTGCAGTAAATGCTAGTTGACGGTACTCTGCTTCGGCACTCGATCGAGAAACAGTTTTATGAGTCTTTGAACTCCATGAAATCAAATTCGGACCCAAATAGACACAATAACCACCTGCAGATTGGCGATTATCGGGATCACTGGCATAATCTGTATCAGAGTAGGCACTAATGAATAGGGAACCAGGTTGATTAATGGAGTACTTCAAATAACGAAGAATGCGTTTCACAGCCGCCCAATGAACAGTGGTTGGGCAATGCATGAACTTACAAACTTGATTCACCGAGTAGGAAATGTCAGGGCGGGTTAAAGTAAGATACTGGAGAGCACCCACAACACATCGATATTCACTAGGATCAGAGAGCTTTTCACCATCATAAAGGCTCAGTTTTTGTCCAGAAGGAGCTGGAGTTGTACAAGGTTTGACTTCATGCATATTTGTGCGACGAAGCAAATCAACAATGTATTTCTTTTGGGTCAAATATAGAACAGGTCCATCATATGAAGCTTCAACACCAAGAAAATAGTGAATAGAACCAAGATCCTTCATTGAGAACATCGTCCCCAAATCAGTAATAAGCTTGAACAAGTGAGTTGTGCTATTACCTGTGATGAGGATATCGTCCACATAAATTAAGAGAATGAGGAAGACACCAGCATTACTATAAGTGAACATAGAATAGTCAGAACGTGATTCTTGAAAACCCAAGCACTCTATGTAATCCGCAAAGCACTGGAACCAAGCCCGTGGAGCTTGTTTGAGACCATAAAGTGACCGTCGGAGTTTGCAGACGTGATGTGGAAACTGAGGATCAGTGAAGCCTACCGGTTGCCGCATATAATCCTCATCACTGAGATGACCATGAAGAAAGGCATTGTGCACATCCAATTGACGAACATGCCAACGATTACTGACAGCCAAAGCAAGAATTAATCGGGTGGTGGAATGTTTAACCACTGGGGAAAAGGTCTCAGAGAAATCAATGCCCTCTTGTTGGTGAAAGCCGTTGGCGACAAGTCTTGCCTTATATCGTTCAATGGAACCATCTGCTTTCTTTTTTATCTTGAAGATCCACTTGTTGGGAAGGACATTCATGAAAGGACTGGGTGGAACAAGTTCCCATGTTTTGTTCTGTTGTAAGGCTCCAAATTCCTCTTGCATTGCAGTGCTCCAAGAGGCATGTGTAACTGCTTTCCGAAAGGATGTAGGCTCTTTCAAGTCATTAGTTAAGGAAGAGTGGAGAGCATATTTGGGATTGGGCTTCTTAATGCCATCCTTTAGCCGAGTAACCATGGAATGGGAAGGAGGAGCAGCTTGTGTGGCATGGAAGTTCTTAGCAGGTTCCAAAAGTTGTAATGATTCTGAATGTGATAGTATAGGTGTACTAGGGAGTGACACAATAGAGGTAGTGTTGGATAAGGAGACTGGGCTAGGGGACGTGGCTGTTAAGGAAGAGTTAGATGGGATTAATTGTGGGCAAGAGTTTTCTGGTGGAGGTTGACTAGATGAAGGAAGAGGCGGTGAGATACTTGAAGGGGGAGACAAAGATGATGTAATCAAAGGTGGAGAGAATTGTGGGTTTGTGGTGGACGTGGACTAGATGAAGGAACAGATGAAGGTGGTAGACTGGAAGTAGGAGACGAAGAGTGTGAACTAAAATAGGAGATAATTATGGGATTTGTGATAGACCTTGATTTGAGGAAGGGAGTAGTGTAGTTGAAGTAGGAATAGTTAATGGAAAGAAAATAGGAAGAGAATATTCAGTACCTTGTGATGAAGAGGCGCTGGTGGAAGAAGTAATAACAGTCTCTGCAAAGGGAAAACAATCTTCATCGAAAAGCACATGTTAAGCAGCGACAAGCGTGGCCCGTGGCCCACCATTGTACCGATACTGTCACAACTTAACCACCCGATAGGTGTTGGGTTTTAATCACAAAAGGTCTCAGTACAATTGGGTGAGATCCACCCACTTATAAGTTATATTTTATTTGTCACTTTTCCACTGTGGGATCTTTCCTCTCCAACACGCCCCCTTACGTGCAGACCTCACGTGCAACCTAATTTTAGGTCTGCACGTGAAATTAATTAACAATCTAATTCCCACATTAGAAATTGGTACACAAGTCTCATATTGGAGACTTGGCCAATATAACAATCCAAGGCCCACATCGGACACTTGGTAACAATCCAATCGGAATTTTCCTATGGCAATATAAGGAACCCAAATTCTGGCCCATGACAAGTAGAGAGAGATCCGCTCTGATACCATAAAGGGTTTGAATAAAGTGTTGTCAATCACACCCAGAATAGTGGCTGACGATTGTATATATATATATTGATGAATAACTTACAAAGTACAATTGTATTAGGAGTGAGACTCTACCTATAGGAAAGATAAACAGAACCTATCTACTTGTATGTCTAGGATAAGAGAGAATAATTACAATGATGAATATCATGCAACAGAAGATAAGCCATGCAACTTGATCAATTGATGATTGGTTTATCATTCACATGCAATGTCAAGACACCCGCTGTAACCCATATAATTTTTTTTAATTTAAATTAACTAAAAAATGAAAATAGAAGTAAATAAAAAATAGAAAAAAAAACTTTTTAAAATCTTAATGGTGTAAAAAGAAGGAATGCAAGTTTCTTTGGGTGGAAAGTGAATCCAAGCTGCTTATTGACTGCATTCTCAAGAAGACCCCCCTCTCCTTGGCGGATCAAGCTTCTAGTTGATGACATTGCATGTTTGTCTGGCAGCCAAGTTCCACTTCATTAAATTTCAACATATTTTTCGAGAAGCCAACTTTGTGGTAGACAACCTGGCAGATTTAGGTTATGATAATTCATAGAAGCTTGTCCCTTGTTTGATTTGGTTAATTTAAACGTTATGATAATTCATAGTCTCATAACTGAGATTCCTGTATGTTTTGTTTCAAACAGCTTAGAGCATATTCAGTGTTTGGAGAAGCCATCTAAAGGTTTAAGAACAATTTGAAGTTTGGGGAATTTTTCAGAGCATTTTTTGTTTCAAATCAAAATCAGTTGGCTCTGTTCTTTTCTTGTTAGCATCCAACATGCTGGAAACAGAATGGGAGCTGAATTGGACCAGTTCATCAGTTCTTTATGCTACTCATGCAGTTCTACCGCATTGCGATTGTTCTCAGCCTAGCTTTGCTAGTCAAGCCTGTTTCTTGTATAGGACTCACAATCGATATGCTTTTTAGTTGCTTTTTGGAAACAAATTTAACCGGCCTCAGATTCATCTAAGAAGGAATAAGCATTATGTAGCTGCTAGGTCTTTTGCTAACTTCTTGATCTTCGTGGTGGACTGATATTGTCATGTCAGGTTTTCTGCAATATCATTAATGAAGTAACTAATACAACTCCAGGACATTTCAATGTGCCCTCAACGAAGCTTCTGCAGTTGAAAAACCAAGGGTGGGGAAAAGAGTACCACTCGCAATCACTCGAATTCCAATTAATCTATTGTAATACAAGCACTTGATTCTTATGACTTCTAGAAAACTTGTGCCTGTAGGCACTCTTCACCACAGGTGTCACGCTCATTGTGTTTATGTTTAAAAATTTACGGGACCAAAATCTATAATGAATGCATGCCAAACTGCAGGATATTGGGGTTGTTATAATTTCGAGGCACCCAGCTTTTAACCCAAAGACAAAGGTTAAGCATGACCAAAATCTGTCTGTCATGCTTGTAATTGCAGGAAAACCAACACAACAGCCTTCATTTTGTTTGTGTTGTTTGAATTACTGTTTTATGTGACAAGAGATGTTATAGCTTCGCGGAGTACGCCAAAGTGGAATGAGTGACACTCGAGATGAACAAATGAGGGGTGATAAGGGTTTAGAGTCTAGACTAGCAATCTTTTGATTATATTCAGCAACCTGAGAATGAAGGTGTTGGAGGTTACCGAATTATAAATTTAAATGCTTTTTCAGTATATATAACAGTTCAAATCATATGTTTCATGTGAACTTTTGGATCAATGTTTTCTTAGTTATGATTTTTGATCATTATGAAAAGAAAAATTAAGATTGAATCGTAAACACTTCGACTGAAAATCAAGAAGTATAGTTTGATTCTTCTTGAAGTGATTCTCTGAAGACTGTGTTATCTGTGTGACCTCAAAACCCAAGTTCTTGTTGATTTGAAAAAAAGATTGTTATTTGAGAGAGACCGATTACTCGTGAGGTTTTAAAGCCTGTAAATATGCAAGCATATACACTTATAGTTATATCAATTTCTGTGGTTCATATATATATATATTAGTCTGCAATCACATGCTCTGCATCTGTAAGAAAAATTTTAATTGTAAAAAAAAAAAAGTTATCTGCAATAAATTGGGTAGTTATTGCAGAGAGAAAATAGTGGGAGAGAAAATGGGAGGTTGTGGGATAATTTCTTTTCAATTTTCTTAATAAAATCTATTTTATAATTGTCCTATTTACCCTTGTGATTTAATTTGTTGTCAAAGTTTTTTAATCTTTCAGGGTTAAATCTGTCAAAATTTTCAGTTTTGGCTAACAAAGCCTCTTCTCTTAATAATAGTATATATATATATATGTATATATATATATATATACAGGCCTTCTCCACTGCGGACGTCCGCAGTTTTTCATTGGTGCGGATTTCCAGTTTTGACCCACTTTCCGATCATATTTTCACATCTTAACCGTTCAGTTTTTAGGTCCTAATGTATAGATCACCTCTGCAAAATTTCAGCCAAATTGGTGATCGTTAAGGCATCCAAAACTGCAATTTACAACAATGTACACGAACGGTTCCGGTTCGGCAGATTCGGTCCGTTCGTGTAAATTGCAGTTTTGGATGCCTTAACGATCACCAATTTGGCTGAAATTTTGTAGAGATGATCTATACATTAGGACCTAAAAACTGAACGGCTAAGATGTGAAAATGTGATCGGAAAGTGGGGAAAAAATGGAAATCCGCACCTGAGAATGATTATATATATATATATATATATATATATATCATGGTATCAGAGCAGGTTACCCATGTGTGCATGCTTCACTGCCACACGAGCTCCACGTCACCCAAAATTGTCCACGGACTTATCATATTTAATCAATCATCATACAACCCAATTACTTGTATTTCTATTTTCAGCACAAGTTATTCAATAATCTTATGTGAATGTTTATTACTATGTTAAAATACTTGCCATACAAAAATAATAATAATAATAAAAACAAAAAACTTTTTATGTTTGTAAATACACTTCTCACGTTGCTGCAACTATTGCATATTGCATCTAGATACTGTGTTGATCGTTTTCATCAGTCTTACTGGAAGAGTCGGAATATATAATCAGTTGCCGAATTTGTTATTGGAGAGTCGTTATCACTTGCTAACTTCTGCAAAAAAAATATAGGTAATGTTGATATTGTTGGTGGCTAAAGCAATTGTGCATCAAGAAAGATTGCGTTAAGTATTTCTCAAGTTTGTTAATGCGGAAGGAGAATAGCATCATCAACGGACACTGTTACCTTTGAACATTTTTTTTGGCGAACAAACGACTTTGCTTTTATATGCAATTCCTTCCTGTTTTTTCTATAAAAATCAAACAAAACAAAAATCCAACACAAAAAATCCACGTGTCAAAAGTAACGGTAGTTTGAAAAATCGGAAAAATTACAGAGTAATTCCGAATTCAGGTATAATTTTTTTTAAAATAATAAATAAAACAAATGCAGTGGTTGCTATAAGAACGTAGCATGATTAGCCAACAAACACGAAAAATCGACGTGTCAAAAGTAACAGTACTTTTGGAAGATCATTAAAATTACAGAGAGTAATTCCGAATCCGGGTATAAAATTTTTAGAGCGAAGGCCAATCAAATGGCAGCCCTACCGAGGACCTTGACTTTGACTTGGGGCAGCTCCTTGCCTCCTGTCTGCCCCAGCTTTTTATCTTGATTGATTAAAGTTCTCATTGTTATGCAAAATTTGGTCCAAAGTTGCTTAAAACGCTTGATTTGGGTAAAGTCATAGCAAAAATATTTTCACTGCACAAGCTAATAACTCATTCCATTGTAGTTTCTGATTCAAAGGGCCTCTACCCATGGAAGGAACTGGGTAATATTAGCGCATTCCATGTCTCGCTGTCGAGAAGGCAAGAGGTGAAAGGGTGTAATAATAGAATAGTTTTTTGCACTCTCTCTACAATTCAACCCAACAAACTGGGGAATTTGAAGGTGATAGCTTTGTGAAGCCATCAGGTTCGAGGGCATAGGCCTCCTAATAAGCCAATCATTGAATGAAGCTTTATCATCCTTTAACTGGAGGCATTCTTCCTTGCAGCATAGACACGGTACGCTGCCAGTCCAACAATGGCCACTGCAGCTCCCACTGTAAAGAGCAAAACAAATCCAACAACTAAAATTGATAATGATTCGGAAACAGAAGGCCCCAACAAATTGACAGATGATTCAAAGAAATAGCTGAAATATACAGGATCACATACCTGAAACAAACATAAGCGAGCGGTTTATGAGCTTGTGATATTGCTTGCGACTCCTTCCAGCCTCCGTCTCGGGAATACTCAAATGAGGGTGCTCCGCAGCACTTACAATTTTACGAAATACATTGTTAAAATCACCCAACTTTGTGCTAATAGGAATAGGAGCCTCTGTTCCCATATCCTGACTAACCTGCATTAGTTTGAAAACATGTCACTTCTTGTTTCAGACAATGCAAACAATTCCAATTAAGTGCTGCAAAGAATATATTTCAAGCTCCAAACAACCAGATCTATGTCAATACATTCAGAAGAGGGTACACAAACTTCACTCTTCAAAATATCACCTTTTAGTAATATTTATCATTGAATTACTGTTATCTTCATCTTCTATTTTAATAGCCTGATGTCAGAGTCACCACAACCCTTCCCTCAACTTTTAGGAAGCATGAATCTAAAAGCACAATAACCTGGTCTCTGTTTTAAATAATAGTTAGTCTACATCTATAGAAGTAAATATAGAAACTTTCAGGAAGAGTTGCATACCAACAGAACTCATCACTCGGCAGACAATCAATTTTATGTACAAAAGTAAATTCCATAACATAATGTATATGTTCTTTTTTTTCAGAAGAAAAAGAGATGTATGTAGTCAGCGGATAAATAAATACCCTTGTAGAATGCTGTATGGCCAATGGAAATGAATCCAGATCATCTTTAGCTGCAACAATGAGGCAAGGCACCTCAAAACCAGTATTCTCACCATGACTAGCAACTTCTACCAGTAAGTCTGTTGCTTTCTTCCAGGACAATTCATCAGAACTAGCAAAGCAAAAGACACCATAAGTATAATGCAACAGTAATATGCATTGCCATTTTTAGGGTAAAGAAATATATGCATCTTAAAGTAATGCACTCAGTGGATATTATGGTAAGAAGTTATAGGTTTAATTCCTCTTAAGGTCATTCGATGGAAATTTTTCCTAGACTACAATAAATGCAATTAATTTTAGATATTCGATTTCTCATGCCAATATGAAGCATATTTTCTTTCTTGCATACACTCTTCACAGTTTTATGCTTGCAACAAGAAAATGAAAAAGAGAATAGCTAAAAACAAATCAATACTAAAGTGCATTAAGACTGATGAAAAGTGACCACATCAAAAAGGGAAGTGCTCGGTCTAAATGGGAAAAACTTCTGCAGAATTGACCTTATTAAAAACATTTCTATTTAAATATCATTAGGAAGAGATATTTTAAGGTACAACAAAAGCTACAAATCTGGAACAGACTCTTGAATATAGACAGCAAAAACAACACTGCTATTATTGTACTAGCAGGGAAACTCATAAAGCATCCATTACATTATCAGATACAATTATGCAACCAATAAGGACTTCTGCAGGTAGTACCTGTCATGAACAAACACAGCTATGTCACAAGCAGCCAAAGCCTCTTTACTAGATAGTAATTTACTAACTCCATCTTCAGCAATCTCTCTCAACACTAGGATTTTCTTGGTTCCCTGTTATCAATTGTAGAATTACAAAATCGCTCAAAGAACAAATAATAGAACTCAAAAGAAAATTTAGCTCACATGCATAGATATTATATAACTAAAAGTTTGAAGTAACTGTCAGCTAACTTTAACTAAATTTGCAGCTATCCTCACAGTTCCTCTATATGTCTCATTGAAATGCGTTTAAATTGACTGTTGACACAAGTATTGATGACAAGTTGGATATTACTACTAATCGGTGACTGATACTACAGTAACTTGTCAACCTATACATAGTCAGACACTTTTAATGACTTTTATATGCTCTCCAAAAAACGAAGTAATCAAGTTAACACCAATATATTCAGATGCAACACCATGTGAGTAAACCATTTGTATGGTGCAAACAGTTTAGAGATACATTTGATATCCCGTATAGTCCATTACAGCATCAACAACCTCTGCAACCTTGAGGCCAATACTCACATATGTAGATGTGCATAAAAGAAGGGAGGGAGGGACAATCCACGCAACTGTTAAAAGAGTCTTGAGACACAAGATCTTGTAGTACAACTTACCCCAGGCTGATCAACAACATTAACTGCATAATGCTCCTCAGTAGTTGGATAATAGTTATCAGAAAATGGCCTGCATATCCATTACCACTGATTAATTTACATAAGAAAAAAAAAATCAATTTCCCAGGAGAACCAAAATTGAATAATGATTCATAAGATAGACCTTCCAAGAAAAGAATCCAACAATGCAGACTTTCCAGCCTTCTTTGGGCCGAAGACGAAGCATTGGAAAACATTTCGTTCTGATTGTTGCTTCTTGCGATCAAAACGCCTTTTCCTAGTCACACGGATTGCAGACGAAACATCACCGGCATAACCAATGTATATAAGATTCTCCAAGGTAGAGGCTGGGTTTAGGAGTGTCATGAGGGCCCACTGAAGTTACACATTTTTCACAAAAATTTAGGCATACATGAGAAATGAAAAGTGTTTACATATGCACAGTGCAGGTCATAAAGTACACATATGCTTGAGTAGATACAAGCATAACAATTTGATGAGACATAGGAGTTCATTTGTAAATCTTTTAAATTTAACTTTTTATATTTTTTAATTAATTTTGGTTGTGGGTTGTGGGGAAGAAGAGATTGTGTGGCAGATAATACATACCAGTGACAAGAACCCATCAAGTGATAGGCCTCCAAATGCATTTCTCTCTTCAGCATCCTTGTATGGAAATTCACTAAATGGACTGCAAATTCAAAGGCAACCCTTAAAAGATGCCAAGATATTCATATGTAGTACTGTAGTAGTAGGAAGTATAATTATGGGAATTCAGACTGAGTAAGAAATCTATAGATATCCTGTGAAACAGTACTGATAAAAGTTCTAATGGAAACCATGAAGCTTCTACAACAAGCTTTTAACTAAAAACTAGCATTTAGGTAGAGCAGACCAGCTAAATCATGTTATTAGTCAGATCTTGTACACAATCGACACAGCCAGTTATTTGTAAATTTGATGAGATTTAATAGTCACATAATAGTACACAAGCAAAATCACAAACTGCAATCTCAAACAGCTTGCAAACAAACATAGAAAAGATGATTCTGAGGGAACAAAATTACCTTGCAGGAGCAGTCGAAAAGAGTTCTTCCAGTTCACGTGGTCTTAGGGCCCCATCCTGGTGGAATAACAGATAATCATGATTAAAACAGTACGAGCACAACTAATGCATAGAGAAAATTGTATGGTTATATCACCATCATTATAACAGCGTAATTAAAAAGAAAGTAGCTTTTGAAAATAAGCATATTCTAAGACATACACCATCATTGTCAAACAAGTTGAAGGTCGCACTCAGAAAATCGATTGCTTCATTTGTCAGCTCCATGCTCTGCACACAGTTCACATCAACATCAACTAGCTTACAAAATGTAAAGAGAAAAAGTGGGATATATTTAAAATAGTAGATATATTATGAATAAAAGAACTTCACAAAAATGATGCACTTAAGCTGGCATGATAATGGCACATCACATAAGGGCATAAGTTCAAACACCTGAATGAAGTTGGGAGCCAATCTATTATTCAAGATCAGGCTCAGTCTTGTGCCCTCAAGGTCCAGTTTAAAGTGATGCTTATTTGTACACTTCTACCATGTTTATCTTAAGAATCATTGTTTAGGCAATGCACGCACATACATATAATAGCTGGAGGATTTAGCTATGGGCGTCTGAGTCAATTCAAAATCAAAATAAAGCGTACTTAATTAATAGGGACTCTAGCACTCACTCAACAACTCTGACCAAACTTAAAAGGTCTTAAGTGTACAAGTAAACATGCTAGGTTACTAAATTCTTGAAAACGATTACTCATAACGCGATGAATCTCCTATTTCAGTTTTGAAAATATCAGCACTGAAGAAAAGCATGTCGACACCATTAGAACATAATAAAAATAGTAACTCAATGAAAGCTTACCTGGTCAGGAGTCCGTTTTGGGAGTGATGGAATTAGTTCTTCTGAAAGTCGTATATCGTTGTTATAGCCAAACTTCCTGAGTACAGTCCAAGTTGTCTCTAGACGTCCCTTCTCTATAAATAGTGCATGCAGGAAGAGGAATCCTGTCAGTGTAAGCCCCCGGTCATTGACTCCTTCCGGTAACTTTTCTTGCACAACCCTCTTCACGCCCACTATTTCCGAAGGCTGTAGTGGAGCATTGAAACATTTAACCTGTTTGCAACAAGTTTTCAAGTTTTCAAGAATCTCAAGCATAAATTCCACTGATTTAGCTAAGAAAAACTGAGAATCTAACTATAAATATTGATATGTAACATAAAACACTAAGATTTTGAAGAACACTAAGAATAGAATGCAACTTGTTGCATAAAAGAAAAAAGAGAACCTGGAAATCGTTCAATTCTGCATCACTAAGGGCACCATCCCTATCATGATCACAGAGAATGAATATCCGCTTCAAGGCTCGCACGCATTGGTCCTTCAAAGTCTGTGTTTCCTGATCGAATAATGGGGCTGTTGGGTGAAGAACAGCTTTTTGTGCATAGTAAAAAACCTCAGGAATCTGCAAATAGAAATAAGTCAAAAGTATTGACTCCAAGCATTAGAATGTCATTGCCAAAATAACAAGAAACTATTGCAAAATAAAGTTATTAATCAAATTCCTTTTCTTTGGATAAACAAAAAGTCATCCATGAACTGAAATGCAAATGCATGCTACAAACAAAAAGTTCATGGAAAAGTGTAAAATATAATGGAAGTCCCCATGAACAAGGGTTTACCCCAATACACAATATGAAGAAGTGCCATATACAGTGCATGCTGAATTGTACAAAATAGTGACATTTTAACCAACATAGGAACTTGAAAAAAGAAGATTCATTTTAGTGTACCTGAATATGCTTATATGCTGAACACTCGATGCAGGTTTCAATTTCCCGAAACTGTTGCATTATTGGCGACATCACTTGCTCCAGGCTCACCTGTTGATTCTCATCTCTCAAATCGAGCTTACAACCAACCACTATAACAGGGACCTTTACCTGCTCATGAGATTTCATACATTCCCATCATAAATACATACTAAAACACAAGGCTGCTCTCCACTAGCATCTATATCACACTAGTTTTATAATAGATCAGTAAAGCAATAAAATATTCAGGTTTCATTTTCACAGTGATTGATATCTATTAAGATTAAGGTTTTCTTTCAACAGTGCTCTGTTCTCTTTGTTTTTCCTAATGGCTCACATGAGGGGTAAAAAAAAAAAAAAACACACACAAACTTTCACCTCTAGCTGACGAAGCTTTGGAAGCCAAAAGTTACTCAACCGGTCAAGCGTCTGAGGCTGATCACACGCATAAGTTAGCACAACTGCATCAGCAGCCTTCAGATCTTCAGCTACTTTACCACTATCCTCTGGTCTGATTAAGAAAACAGAATAAAAATCAGCATCAGACTTTAGATCTTACTGGGAGGATTAGCCAACTCTATAAAGTTCTTCATGGTTACAACTAACACCTTACTATATAATACAAATGTATTCTATGTTAAGAAAACTAGGCATCTAGCATCACCACTCACCATTAACAAGTTATTTTCCGAAGAGTATCTACATCTATTTTCCTCCCTACATTTTCCGGCAAAACCTAATAGACCTTTTAAACACACCTACAACTTATATCATGTAAGAAATAAACTTTGCCAGAACTCCATAAAATGCAACATTTGCAATTCAACAACACAACCGCTTCCGACCTCCCTACATTCTTCGATCAACAAAAGCAACCATTTCGGAGCACCAGAGTCCATTCATACCTAGAAGAAGTATCAATAATCGTGATAGGCACGCGCTCGGGGTAGAAATCTTCAGGCAGCCTTGTAGGCGGCAGCAGCGGAGGCACATTAGCCGGAAAGTTCTCCGCCGCCGCAGTTACAATCAAGCTCGATTTTCCGGTACTTCGGTCTCCCGCCACAACAATCCGAACAGCGGTCCGGCCGCCGTGGTTCTGGTTCGCGTTTCCTGCTGCAGGTTTCGCCATTGGAACTGCAAAAACCCAAAACGCTAATTTCAGACCAAAACCACTCACAAATCAAACTCCACAACGCTGCGCTAGTAAAGTCGCAACGATTCCGGTACCGGAAAACACAGAATATTCCCGGAAACAGTAGTAAAAGCCGGAATCGAACTCAAACTCAATCCGGAATAAAATTTATGAAGCTTGAGTTCGCGACTGATTCCATAGCAAAAGCATAAATGACTTTACTTATCAGAAGTAGAAAGATTCAAACGGATTGAAGAAGAAGCAGAGTGGGAGAGAGAGAGAGGGAGGGCGATGGCAGAGGTATAATATACCTGAAAATCCAGGGGCTAAATTGAGAGGTGCTTCTGGATTGAAGAAGAAGCTTCGAGATAAACCCTAGGGGACGAAGTGGTGGTGGTGATGCCGGTGTGGCTGCTCGTTAGAGAAAGTGGGAAGAGGTTTTTGTAACAGAACGAAAACGTCTTTTTCTTTTTTTTTTTTTTTTTTTTTTTGGCACCGTTTTTTTTTTAGCGCTAGTGACACGTAGGACGGTGTGGCTTATTAGGCAAGCTGAGTTGGTTCGTGGGGTTGGGTGGCATGTAAGTTTGGGTTGGATTAATTATGGAGCAAGTAGGTTTAATAAAACGCTCTGAATTCTATGCTAATTACGGATTGGTAACTTTTTTTGTGTTTTTTTATTATCAAATTATTGGTAATTGATTCATTACTATTATTTACTAAGCAACCTGTGACTCAACAAGTAAGAAAAGGTTGAGAGATTAATAGAAAAAATGCTTGGAAGTTGACCAAAGTGATGTGATAGTTATGAATTTTCTAGCTGTAATATAATCACTAATTATTGACATGAGAATATTAGAGAGGGAAAGGTGAAAAACTATTCCAACTTGAAGTTTATACAATATGATTTGTAAAAGCGAAAGTGTATTTATGTGAATAAATCAAGACATAATTATCATTACTAAATTTTAGTTGCAATATTAATTATTAGAATATCACTCGCATTCTCTAACTGAGTCCTGACCAACAAGAAGAGGTCTACTAGCATGTGTTATTTTTATAAAATCATCGAAAATATCCTTACAAAATTGTCACGTATAATTTTTTGTTAGACGGTTATACTAATCCATCGATACTACCACATGACCCAAGATTTTCTTCGAAGTGAGGGCATGTGACCCGACGATGTTTGCTGGCCCGGTATAAGTCTATAAGACCTTTATCATTGTTTGGCATTGGACTGTGATAAGTTGGGCTTGTCTTTGGTTGGTTGGTGGACTATGAATTCTTTGAAGCCCAGTCTGTTTGCAAACAATAGACCTAATAGTGAGGCCCACTGTAGAGAACATGTTGGGATTGAGATAATCTGATACGAAAGCAAGTACATCTTTGTCTCTACTCTCTCAGGTGGTCTTTGATATTTGGATGGGTGCAAATAGCAGTTGGTTCATGGGTGCACATAGCAATTGTTGTTAATTGTCTGATTAAGAGAGTCGGCTGCAACAGAAACACGAGGAGCCAGATATGCCCATACGGCCATACCAAAAATGAGAAAAGGACACGGGGCCTCGCCTAGGAAGCAACACTACGACTTACCCCTTGGCTCATCTTTCCTATGATGTGGATGTGACCCATCACTCTTTGACGCAATAGCTTCCGTCACACAATATAAAAGGTATGGAGTGATCCTAATTGCGCATCACCGGCATCCGGCAAAACAATCATTTGCCATCCGGGGGATCACGAATATCGTCTTCCTCCCTCCGGCGGATTGCCGATATTGTATCAACTATATTTTATTATTGTGGTAACATTATTTATATGTCATAATTATTGTTTTACGAATTCATAAGAAATGATGAGTTTTCAATAATGATATTTTCTTTATAAATTTATTTACATATCCCTTTGTATCGAAAGATTCTTTGTTATAGTACTTTATATGAATTATGATCGTATCTATAGTCTATATGTAATTAGATTGGGTGATCCTAGTCTATATGTAATTGTCAATGTAATGGGTAATGCAATTTTTTTTTAACCCCACTTCACTTTTGATGGAGTTCGAAGCCCCTATCTTACCATTCCGTCAAATACAGGTACACCCTACCCACGGATACAAACAATGTGAAAAAAAAAAAATATGAAAAATACAAATCAATCGGGCGACGGCAAAACAAAGCACGTTTTTTCAAAGTGCCAAGAAGACGCCACCGGATCGGACCTCCCCTCTCTGTTTCCTTCAACTTTTCAACGTCCCCCACACTCCCTATATAAACAGACACAATTTTATAAGTTACGTGCTGGTTTTGAAAATAAGCAAATAATTAAGACGAAGAAGAAGAAGAAGAAGATCAGGATGGATCTAGAATCTATATCAGAGGCCACTTCAGGAGCCATAGGGTCACTGTTGAGCACCACCATTCTGTACCCACTTGACACCTGCAAAACCAGGTACCAAGCTGACGTCAGAGCCAATGATCAGGCCAAGTACAGGTACCCATCTCTTTTATCTTCACTCTTCAGTTTTATGATCTGGGTCTGTGGTTTTTGTTTGGATCATGGATTTGTGATTGGTTTTTTGGTGAAATTCTCTGTTTTTTTTTTTGTGGGAGTTGGTGAGTGAATTGTTCTTGGGGTAGGTGGCAGTTGGGAGCTTTGTGTTGTTAATGTTCAAGAACATGATTTGATTAGGTGAAGCCCAAGTCATCATTTTGGTGATCATAGGATAGCAATATGTAGAAGTTGAGTCATGAGTCATTTCTAATTCTATTGATCAGTAGAGCATGGTAGCGATCCAACTTCAAGATGGTGCCTTTAAATGCTCTGCTTTGTTCTTAATCGAATATTACCGTCTGGGAGTGGTTAGATCATGTTTTCGTGTGTGATTTTGTTCTGGTGCTTGAGAAATGAAAATCCTCAGACTTTGCATCATGGAAGAAAGCAATACTCTAGAAATATAGAATTTTGAAGACTTCGAAAACCAGTTAAGTTTTGTTATATGAGAACATTATGCAACTGTTGCAGATGAGAAGGGGATTTAAGATTCTTTAGTGCAAGAAAGTTGTCATGCAACCCAAGTGTTAGAATCTTCCTCTCCATATGTCTAACCTATTCAAGGTACTTTATGCCCGGAAAGTACTAGTTGGAAGAGGTCCTGTGTAAGCTAGGCGAGTATATATATAGTTTCAAGTAGCCTGTTTCCGATGACAGTAACATAAAAAGTCTTACGGTTCATTCTTTAGGAAACATGGAGTAATTGATTCTGTAGAGCTTATGAGTCTAATGGTTACGACCTTCCTCATTGGGACAACATTTTATCTGTTAATACTTGGTGCTGAATGTTTTAATCAGCGTTAGTTTGGTGTATAATTCACCCTAATTTCTGGTTTTGGCTTATGTAGGAACCTCTCAGATGTATTCTGGGAAGCAATATCCACTCGGCAGGTTCTTTCACTGTATCAGGGTCTGGAAACAAAAAACCTGCAATCCTTCATTTCTCAGTTTGTTTACTTTTATGGGTATAGCTACTTCAAAAGATTATATCTGGAAACCAGCGGTTCTAAATCAATAGGTACAACAGCAAACTTGATCCTTGCTGCTGCTGCTGGGGCTTGCACTGCCATTGCCACCCAGGTGAGCCATTTGTTTAAAGTCCTCCCCTATTTTACTTGAGAAGTGTTTAGATGATATACTAAGATTCTGGAATACAAATTCCTTATGGCAAAACATGAGTTCAGCCTCTATGTATTATCAGTTATGCTCTATTGTTCCCATTTTGAATATGACACAGAAAGAGTAGGAAGAATGTGGGCTTTATTTATATAGATGTCATAAAGCTTCTGGTTACTTTCTTTTACCTCTCTGATTTTGGACAAGCAAGAAACCTGCATCTCTGAGTTTTCAAGTTTAATGACTGTGTTGTATAACTGTGCAGCCTCTGGATACAGCATCGTCAAGGATGCAGACAAGTGCCTTTGGAAAATCCAAAGGGCTGTGGAAGACCCTTACAGAGGGCACCTGGAGTGATGCATTTGATGGTCTTGGAATCTCCCTGTTGCTTACAGCGAACCCTGCAATTCAGGTACTTATCCTGGCTTTCAATATACACTTTCTCATTATGTTACCTCCATCTCTACTTAAACTGAAATTGAAGCCGAATCTGATTGTTTCATCCTACACCAGTATACAGTGTTTGATCAGCTAAAACAAAGACTCCTGAAAGGAAAACAGGATAAATTGGCCAAGGGCTCATCCCCGGAAGCCCTTTCTGCCTTTTCAGCATTTGTTCTAGGTGCAGTCTCAAAAAGTGTTGCTACCGTTTTGACCTATCCTGCCATCAGGTTGACAATTGCTATCTCACACTCTTATCTCATTTATAAGCTTGACCTTTGGAATCAATTTAACATCTACTTCCTACAGGTGTAAGGTCATGATCCAAGCTGCTGACCCAGATGATGACGATAAAACCAAGGAAGCCCGCCCAAGGATCCGAAAAACGATTCCGGGAACTTTCAGTGCTATATGGAAAAGGGAAGGCATTCCAGGCTACTTCAAAGGATTGCATGCCCAGATCTTGAAAACTGTTCTGAGCTCCGCATTGCTTTTGATGATCAAGGAAAAAATTTCTGCTACTACTTGGGTTCTCATACTTGCAATCAGAAGGTATCTATTCCTCACAAGAGGCAGAGTAAAAAATGCATGATTGTTATTGTATTGACAAGAATATGCATAGTTCACATGTAAATTAGGTGAGGCTTTTATTTATTAGCTGAAACAGATGTACTTTTATAATGGGAGAACCAATTTTCTGCTAGGATCTCTTACTGCTGTAATAAAGTGTTCTTTAGCTAGAGATAAATCATGGTTTGGGGAAGCTCAAACCTTAGAGCAAACTGTTAACACAGAAATAATGTAGCGCAGAAATTTTGTTCTGCAAGAACATCAATGCATAGTTAAAAATTTGTTTTATTGACTGGATATTACCTTGTTTAATGACTCCATTTTTGGAGGTGTATATAGCTTGTGGATTCTGTTCAATTAAGAGGCTGGGTGACAATGGAATCATCTTGTTTTGGCACCTTGATTCTGATAAGTTCTCATTTGTTCAGTGGGTGCCCTTTGGCAGTTGATCTAGATGGTACGACATTTATACCAAGTAGGTTCAATACCCATATAATTCTGCTCAAATTTTAGGTCCCCTTAATCCCAGAATAAACAGGTGAAAAGGAAATGTAGAAAAATATTATCAGAATGGTTGATTTAGTGCAAGTGCACTGCTTTAGTAACATAAAATCTTTCAGATCGACGCATAAACGCTTAATTACTGTATAATGGTTAAAAAATATTAACTCCCATTTGAAGAGAGAATATCAAAAGTATCTAATATTCTATTCATGTAGAATAACCGCTTCAAAATACTTCAAAACAAATACAAATAAATAAAGAGAGTGTTCTTAAAAATCTAATAATTATCATATTACCGAAAATGATGATGTCACATTTCTTCGTTTAAACACGTGAGTTACACATTGTTTCTTGGTCTTGATCAAGCTTTCGCATTTTCCACCCACTCGTGGCTTGGCTTTGTACTCATAAGTCATAACCTATGTCGTGCAGAGGGCAATAGATAAATGTATATATCCCAAGTAGCCATATAATTCTCTAATTAACTAAGAATTGATAGTCACTTCATTAATAAATTCGTACGACAATTTAATAGTCATCATTTATATAATATAACTAAATTGTGCCGGTTTAAAACATATAGAGTGAATTGTCATACACAAACTAATACTGTAAATTGTAATTATTTTTTTTGGGTACAAATTACTGGAATTTTTAAGCTCAAGTAGATTTTAATTTTTTCGGACCAGAGAAAGAATAGAAAAGTTTCTCTGATAAAACAAAAAAATAAAAAGGTTCAATTATCGCTTCCACGTCGTTTTATAATTTGTCACGTGAGAAATAAAAGAGAATAGTAGAAGAAATAAAAGCAAAAACCACGCGCGACTCCAAGACTCTTATCACAGAGAGATCTGAAGGGAGCTCATAGCCAAAGAGGAAGACGAAGAAGAAAGAGAGAAAGCAAGATGATGTCCGGCAATTATACCAGCATTGATAACCAAAGCGTCTCGGGATCTGTTCCTGCTGTAAGTTTTCAATTTCACCTATATATATATATATATATATATATATATATAAATATAATCTTTACATGATCTGGTTCATCAATCTTGGCTGATTTTGCAGGCGGTTCCAGATCCAGGCCACCTCACCGTCAAATTCCAAGGTCAATTTCCTCTTTCCGGTTTATCACTTTGTGTAGTTGCTTAGCTTTTGTTTGTGTTGCCGTGAAATTGAAGCAAAAGAAAACGAACTTGAAATTAGATATAGAACGAATCCGCTGGTTTTTGTTGCTGGATTGTGTTCGGGAGTCGTTCTTTTTTCTTAAATCTTCGGTTTGCAATTTGAATAATTGATTAGTGAAGCAAGTGGATAAGCATAATTGTGGATGTTGTATTGTTTGGCTATAGAAGTATGATGAGATGAGTTGAATGTATCTAGAGTCTAGCTTAGTTGCGAGGTTTTAAGTTTTCGGGTGTGAGATTCGATCATTTTCTGTTGGTATTAATGGTTTGGTGTAAATTTTGCAGATTCACACCTTCAGACATTTCCTCCATCTGAGGCACAAGGGAAGATCTCTAGTGGCGCTCGCCCTCCTCGCGATGCTGATGGTACACACAGTTTCTAATATTGTTTGTTGAATATGCAGTTGCTTTCGTATGCGACTTTCCTACATTGTTTCAGATTTTTATAGTTGTGTGAATGCAATTCAGTACCTAAAGGCTTTGAAAGTTAACTTTGTAGTACACAAAGGATAATAGGAATGGTTGAATTTCTTTGTCTGTTTTAGGAGTATGAATCTGAGTATGGATGATTATTTTGGTGAATTCAATCTATAGGTAGAATGAACTTTTGTTTATTTCATTATGCTCTATAAATGCTAGTAATTAGATGGATGCTAATAAGGGATGCCGAGGAATGGGAGGTTGGCGATGTTTGGTTTGGAACACTTTATCGAAGAAGATATCTATAGTAGCAGTTGTAACAGGGTGTGCTGTTGAGAGTCATCAAAACCATAGAATAGCCTAAAGATGTGATTTTAGTAATTTAAAACTGCTAATAAGTGGACTGATGAACTTAAACATTGTGGATGTTTGGAATAGAAAACTTAGAAGGTCTAATGTTGGTTTTGGAATAATGACTCAGCTCTCTCCGTGTTGGCATTCCCATTTTATATGGGTATTGCCATTCCTAGAGTTGTTCGACCATATGAGAAAGTTAACAATGCTATTTTTCAGGGGTTTTGAAACTTCCATCCCGACTTCTTTCCATAATTTTTTCCAGCATATTATAGGATGATTACTATAAATACAATACTGTGAATTTCATCTGCAGTGATGTTAAAGGCATGTAACTCTTGATGCAGACACATTTTCAAAACCTGTATCTGGTTCTGATGAACCCCAGCAGAGTGGTTGGCTACGTACTTTCAGTGTATCATCTTACAAGGCATATTTTGACGTTGACACTTCAGATGTTCTAGAGAGGATTAAAGACTCGCTCCTTCCATATAGTGGAGCTTTCAATGAAAAAACAACTAACAATCCAGATTTGTAAGTCTTCTTCGGTAACTTTACTGTAATGACCTGTCTATAATGTAGATCTTCGACATGCAGTATCAAGTTGTATGGAAATTCATACATCTCTTTGATATTTTCCCAGCCCTTGACAATTGATAATCCTAGATGAACATCACTTTTAATTTGAAAAGTTGTTGGAAAATGCGTAGCATTCTGCAGATGGCACTTGTTTATTCTAAAATTTTTCTACTGTTAATTTGGTAATATGCTTTTGCTTTCATACTATATCTCAATGGATATTTTATATGTTATTTTAGCTTTATATCAAAAGTTTTATATTCACCAAAAATTGTCTGCATGTGTCATCTGATCTCAACATCAAATGCTTTGTAGGTATGGACCTTTCTGGATATGTACCACCCTAATATTTGTTGCAGCTGCCATTGGCACCTTCGTGACATATGTAGCACACAAGGTCAAGAGTGAAGAGTGGGCATATGACATCAATGTAGTGCAATGGTCTGCTGGATTGTTCTATGGTTACGTCACTGTTGTTCCTCTTGTGCTGTATGTAATCCTTAAATACTTCTCGGCACCAGCAGGTCTCGTTCAGCTGTTTTGTCTGTATGGCTACTCCTTGTTTGTCTTTATACCAGCTTTGGTAAGTCCCTGGATGTATTTTTTCATTAAGCTTATTACCAGAAAGATGTGTCATAGAAAGGTCTGCATGTCCCAAAAGCTCATGCCAAGACCGAAGCTTTACACCATTAAATATGTAGATTTTGAAAACATGGGCCAAAATGCTCTTCATATTGAAATTTGTGTCAAAAAGTCATTAGTTTCTTAAGAATGTTGGAGAAGCTTACTAATGCCATTACTTCTAATAATTTTGGACATTAATGTCTCAGTTTAGACTAAATCATGGTATTGCCAATCTTTTGAGTTATTAAGAAGAGCCATTACTTTGTTAAGGGGTTGTACGATGAAAAATCTCAGATTTTGATGGTTGATAATAGCTAGCTGACATTGCTACTGTGTGTAATTGCAGTGTCTCTCTGTTGTGCCCTTGGAAATTTTCCGATGGGTAATTGCGGGCGTGGCTGGGATCATGTCTGCTACTTTTGTGGCCATAAACCTTCGCGCCCACATTGTTTCAGCAGGTGAAAGCTGGTTCTTCATTGTGGCTGGGATCTTTCTGTTGCAGTTGGCTCTGGCTGTCGTGCTAAAACTCTATTTGTTCACCGTCACAGTCTAGAGTACTATACAGTAAACTGTGCTTTCAGAAAAAGGCGTGAAAGAAATTGTAGATTAAAAAGTTACGATAATTTTTGGAACATTGGCTTGTTGTTACCGTTAGCAGAAATATTATTCATCAATTAAGCACATCTTGTATTCATTCTTTTCGGAAATACAAAATCATGTATTAGAGTATGTACTCTGCTTTATCGCCTTTTATGATTTGATCCAATTCAGTGGTCAATGTGACTTAGTTGAGAATTTTTGTTCCGCCATCAAAAACAACATCAATCATTCAATCCTACAAATAAAATTTACACACACTAGCACACCGGGATAAAATTAGGCGGCTACTACTTGAGCTACAGTTAAACTACAATTAAACTGTTCTTCATGAATCTCATTCATATGAAAGACCTCCTTGCTAATCAGTTGAAGTTGTTGTCCTCATAAAATTGATCTAGAAATTCATTACATTCAACGTGCAGTGGATCATCTGGAGTTGATGCAAAGAAGTCATATGAAGTAAACACAATATCATCAGCAGTGGCGAGATCCGGAACCAACTCAGGCCGATAAGCCTCATCACATGGCGTCCGACTACTGCTGCCTTGATGATGATCAATAGTAATGCTCCCACCTTGTTCCTCACAAGAAGTCTCTTCCTTTCTCGGCCTGTTTGCTCGAAGCTTTCTCCTTTGATCTAGATCTCTAATAAGCTTTCTCCTTTCATCTAGATCTTGTTCAAGATCATCAACAACTTCGTCCAACTTCCTCTTTCTCTGATTTTCATCCACACTCTCCTTCTTAGTTTCGCTACCGCGTGGTGGCCGTTTTGTAGGTTTTTTTCTCAAGGTGCAGAGTACAGTTACATCTTTCTTGTTCAACTCATACTCATGCATCAACCAAGCATTGTTTTGATCTGAAGAGCTTCCACCCTCGTATCGAAAGTCCCTCTTGAGTCCAATAACCTTACCCTCCTCAACAACCTTAACAAAATACTGGTTGCTCCAGGTACCCGTTCCCATCTTCCGATCAAAGCGCGTGCCATTAGGGCTCAACTTTTTGCGTTTGGTGAAGAAGAAGAGAGGCTCTCCGTCCTCCACGTGGGAATTGCCACCGTACTTGTCCCAAACAGTCCAAGGCTCCCATTTGCCATAGAAATCAGGACAATCGGAGACGTAAGGGGACTGAAACCCGTCGCCCATTGTAGCCTTGTTGCGGAGGTAGTAGCTGACGAGTTCGTTATCTGTAGGATGAAACCTAACTCCCACCGGAAAACCTTCCATGGCTGAAGTGAGATTGTCAGAAATCTTGGCCTAGCAATTTCGAGAATTAATTCTTGCCCTAGGAAATTTGTTTTGGTCGCGATTGAGCGTCTGATGTTTTACAAGAGTCTTTAGGAAAAGTACGAAATATGGGGAGAATGTGAACATGAGAGGGGAAATATATAGCTGTCATTCCTTATGTTGCAAGGAACTAGGATTTCCTATCTAGCTGTCATTCCTTATGTTGCAAGGAACTAGGATTTCCTATCCGGTGCGACGATTTACACTTCTATTATTACAATCAGATTATCAAACCCACATCTATACCTAAACCCTAAACCCTCAACATATCTGATACTCCCGCCGCAGATCTCACCTTCGCCGTTTCTCTCTCTCTTTCTCTCCCGTCTCTCCCCGCCACCAACAGAATTGTTGAAGGCGTCATCTAGGAAGCTTATCACTGCAACTAATTAAGTTGCGCTAGGTATCTACGACGGCAGCTGGAGGAGAGAATGTCGCGAGTTTGAAGCGGCAGTTAGTGCAACTGTTTGAAGTGTCCATTGGAACAATGGTGCCTGATGAGCTGAATGTGGAGCCGGTGGTTGTTCCTTCGGCTGTGAAATTCAGAGACTATCAATGTAACAATGCCATGGACATATGGTCTAAGATTGAGGGAAAGGGAACTGCATTCGAGAATCCTAATTCTGTTGGACAGGCCGTCATGGGAAATCTTCCTAAATCAGAAATAATAGAGTCGTGCACGGTAGCAGGGCCTGGGCACTTTGTTAATGTTGTGTTGTCGAAGAGTTGGATGGCTGAGAGCTTACAAAAGATGCTTATTGATGGGATCGAAACATGGCCACCACAGCTCCAGATCAAACGGGCTGTTGTAGACTTTTCGTCACCTAATATTGCCAAGGAAATGCACGTTGGCCATCTGCGATCTACAATTATTGGGGACACGCTAGCCCGGATCCTTGAGTTTTCCAAAGTTGAAGTTCTTCGGCTTAATCATGTTGGTGATCGAGTGGGGAACACAATTTGGCATGTTGATTCAATACCTTTTCGAAAAGTTTCCAAACGTGGATGATGTTAATGAAATGGAAATCGGTGATCTTCAGGAATTCTATAAGCAATCAAACAAGAGATTTGATGAGGATCCGGCCTTCAAGGAGAGAGCACAAGCTGCAGTGGTATCCCTTCAGGGTGGGACTCCCAAGTACAGTGAGGCATGGCTTCAAATCTGTGAAGTCAACCGTAGAGAGTTTCAAATGGTCTATGAACGCCTTGGAATTCAATTAGAGTAAAAGGGAGAAAGCTTTTATAACCCATATATTCCTGGGGTTTTAGAGAAGTTGACTGACCAAGGACTGATTGTGGAAAGCGAGGGTTCTTCAATGAGTGTTCTTCAATGTATTTTTTCTCAGGTCTTTGAGCCTCCGTGGTCGTTACGGACTCGTTGGCTTAATTGCTTGAGTCAAATGCGTAGTATGGACATTAGATGCTCCCATATTTATCGGGAGGGGAACACGGTTGCAGACTCTATGGCAAATCTGGGTTTGAGCTCTTCATCTTTAAAGTGGTTTGCTTCCCCGCCTCCAGTGATCTGGTTACCTTTGCATTTTGACACGGTCGGTCTTCCTTACCAGCGTGGTTAAGATGAGGCTCTGTTTGCGAACTTCTACTTGTTGTACATGGACTTTATTATCACAATGGTTGCTTGCTAGGTGTTGCAAGTCTCCCTTCATTGAACCTGGAAGGTGTTGCTCTGTTTTACGCAGTGGGTGGGGCTGCTTGCAAATCTCTCATTGATGGGTGCGATGATGTTTTCCTCAGCAGCTTTATTAATATTTTCATCTGTCCTTCCACTGTTGTCTCTTTTCCTTTTCCTTTTTCTTTTTGTTTGTTTAATCCTTAAATTGGTGGACTAGACAATAGTGGTGCTAGCTAGCTTGATCACGCGCGCAGAAGAACTTTTCCTTTGCCCGATGGTGGCCATGTGAATTTATGAAGCACAATAAAGCTAATGGTGACTTTGTCGGCTGCTGCTCTCGGTGTGGAGCATTGCTTTCCAATTTTATGGTGGTGTTCTGCTTTCCGCGTCCCCACAACATTGCTAGAAAACTCCTGCAGTTTTGTTTTTGTATGGCTTTCATTGCTGTACCTTTTCTCTTCTTTGTTTCATGGGCAGGAACCTTCTAGATAGTTCTGCTTACTTGTATCACTTTGCATGGTTCCATGTTTCCTTGCTGGCTTTTGGTCTAGCCCTCCAGCTGGGTTGTAATTTTTGTTCTTCTTCCAATTAAATGTTCGTGGGGGACAAAGTTCGTCCCCTTTTTAAAAAAAAAAAAAAAAAAAAAAAAAAAGAAAAAAAAAAAGTGGAAAGCGAGGGTGCTCGTGTAATCCATCTTGAGGGTTTTAACATCCCCCTTATTGTTGTGAAGAGCAATGGCAGTTATAATTATGCTTCCACTGATTTGGCAGCTCTTTGGTATCGACTTAAGAGGAGAAAGCTGAATGGATCATATATGTTACTGATGTTGGCCAGCAGCAACACTTTGATATGTTTTTCAAGGCAGCTACGCTTGCAGGTTGGCTTCCAATTGATGGCTCGTACCCGAAAGTTAGCCATGTTGGTTTTGGTGTTGTTCTTGGAGAAGATGGTAAACGATTACGGACTCGCTCTTCTGATGATGTGGTTCGATTGATTGATTTAATTGATGAAGCCAAGAGCCGAAGCAAAACAAGTCTTGTCGAGCGTGGTAAGAGTGAAGACTGGCTGAAGAGGAGCTTGAGCAAACTGCAGTGGCCGTTGGTTATGGCGCTGTGAAGTATATATGCTGATCTGAAGAACAACAGATTGTCCGATTACACCTTTGATTTCAATCAGTTACTAAATGTTAAGGGAAACACTGCTGTGAGTGCTGTCTACTTGCTATACATGCTTGCTCGGATCTGTTCAATCATAAGGAAATCTGGTAAAGACATTGACGAATTGAAAAAAAAGGGGGAAATTGTGTTGGGTCATGCCGGTGAGCGTAAATTGGCGCTTCACTTATTAAGGTTTCCTGAGACCGTGGAGGAGGCTTGCACGAATCTGTTGCCAAGTGTTTTATGTGAATACTTCTATAATCTATCAGAAAGTTCTATTCCAATTGCCAGGTTATTGGGTCGGCAGAGGAAACGAGCAGACTCTTGCTTTGTGAAGCAACAGGCGTACGTAGTCATGAGGAAATGCTTTCATCTTCTCGGAATTGAAGCAGTGTGCAAGATGTGATGTGTTCACCCAGTCGCAGTTGAGTTAATCACCAAAGATATAATGGTGTACGATAGTACGATACAATTCTACAATCTGCTTAAACATAGGAATTTTGAAGGATCCAATATTAGGATTCAATGTGAACTAGCAATCTCGCAAGTAAAGCAAATGTTATATCTCGAAGTTTGAAGTTTGGTTTGATTCTGAAAATTAACTATGACATTTTGAAGGTACCATGCTCTAGCTAATCATGGAACATCTTTATTAATTGAAGCAAGTATGGTGGGATATGTCTCCACCATTTCTCTTGTCGTTATATGAGAGTGATATTTTGGGTCTTCCACAATTTAGATTTCGTTGATTTATTTGTTTTACTTGTTTATTCTAGAGGTTTTGGTTAGGTCCCCCTCTATTGTCATTCGTATTTTTTTGGCTTAATAAATTAGAGTGTTAGAGAGGTTGTTCCTCTACTATCACTCATTACAAAAAAAAAAAAAAAAAAAAAAAAAAAAAAAAAAAGAAGACATAGGAATTTTGAACTCTTGTTATCCATTTTGCACTGTAAACAATGTGCAGATATCAATGAATGACTATTTGATTGGAAAAAAAAAAAACAACAACAACAACAACATCAACATGACAACATAGGATGCTCAAGGGGTTAATCCCAAAATGTTAATTGTTATTCATGGCATATAATTAAAGAAGTCTTTGCCTAAAATGGTAACCAAGAAATTATTCATCAATCAGTATGGTAATTCGTTTATATTTTGGTTATATTAAATTCAACACATGGATAGGCATATGTAACTTTTACATATCTATAACTTTAACACCACAAGGACTATGAATAATTTGTACCCTTAAAACTATTGCCCCTAGCCTCCTCCCTATATAGGAACCAAGGCCGAGACCGATGTGGGTCTGGCTCCTCGATCAGCAAGCTTTTCTCTCGTTACAATCACCATATATGATTCTCAAGCTATTCAAATACACCGCACTTAATCCTGATAAGTGGAGTTTTCTGTACTTTTAATTTTCTTTACACTCATGCATAAGATCTCTGATTTAGAAATCCGGTTTCTCCCAGTATTGCCAGTATTGATATTGGCTAAAAAAAAGTTCATCATGAATGTATAGTTCTATCAAATTAGTCTTTCATTTATCTTCTTTTCCTCCAAAAGTGCGTATTGTGAGGAAAATTACTTCAATAATTTGCGAGGGAGAGGGAGAGTGAGAGTAATATGAAGTGAAAGGAGCTTATATTTAATTAAACTCTTTAAATATACTTTTCTCTGGCTCATAACCTATTCGTGAAACATGCCTGTTTGTATGGGAATCAATACCTTAAACAGTAGTCGACGATACATTAACTAAGAGCTATTTGATAATTTGATAGTTCGATCCCTGGTCCGTACAAATAATAATATTGATCATGATGAATTCAGAGAAAGTTTTTCCTTGCTTTCCTCTACATATAATATAAGAGTATGAATAAGACAAATCTTATTATTGAGATTAGGAAAGAAGATACCATTAATGTGTGAGCCTCCATAGACTTTAGTCCAAAAGATGATACAATTTTTGCCTTGTTTTCCTCTACATAAGAATGAATTAAGACGATTCTTATTATTGAGATTAGGAAAGAAGATACCATTAATGTGTGAACTTCCATAGGCTTTAGTCCAAAAGATCATACAATTTTTGCCTTGTTTTCCTCTACATAAGAATGAATTAAGACAATTCTTGATTAGGAAAGAAGATACCATTAATATGGGAACTTCCATAGGCTTCAGTCCAAAAGATGATACAAAAGGCATACTGCAAGAAGCTTTAACCAAGCAAGACAAGATGAAGTTCAAACATAATTAACAAAAGAAATAGAAGAAACCTGCTTAATTATGCCCTAGCAACTATTCTTTTTTAAAGCTATTCTGGAGTTGGATGAACTTTTTAGATATTAAAAGTAATTAAGACAACCATCAAATTATAAACTTCACTCAGAGGATCGATATGACTATGACTAGGTGCAACAAGTACAAACACAATTAACAAAGTAAAGTTTCATGAAATCAACGTACAACAACAGTACAGCACACAGTTGAACACTTAAGAAAGTAAGAAACCATTCTGACATAATTAGATATTCCCCAGGTAATCAACAGTGTGTTGATCGTTAGGCAGCTGTGACACCCCTCCATCCGAGTAATCTACGAAGTTGAAGCTGTCATCGTCGCCGTGATATAACTGATCCTGAAATGGGATGGACTTGTAGTATACAGAATCATCTGAAATTGGTCCAATGAGTTCGTCTATAGTGACACCATCATCGTAATTATTGCCAAAGAGCTCTGGAAAATAATAATCCAAATAAAAATTATGATTATCAGGATAATCAATATTATTATCTTGATCATGATGATAGGGCAGCTGCGTACAACTGCTACGGCCTTGTTCGTCGTAACTCTCTTCCTTTCTTTCTTCCTCTTCGATCTTTATCAGTTCACGATCATCCTTTTGTTGCTTTTCCAGCTTTCTCTGTTGATGATCTTGATGATCAACAACGTCGTCCGACTTCATCCTCTTTCTCTTTTTGTCATTGACACTACTCTTCTTTGTACTTTCAATATCTCTCTGATCAGGTTGTAGTAGTGCTGGAGCTTTTCTTGGATTTTTTCTCAAAACGCAAATTACATAATCATCTTCCCCGTTCTTATCGAACTCACTCTCGTACTCGTGCATGAGCCATGCACCGTTTTGACCAGAATCACATCCCTTCTCGTAGCGAAAGTTCCTCATTGTCCCAATTTTGGTTTTACCGTCATCGGCAGCAAGAACCTCTTTCGAGTACTCTCCACTCCATGTACCGGAGCCTACCTTCCGAGCAAAGCGTTTGCCATTACTATTCTGTTTGATGCGCTTGGTGTAGAAGTAGAGGGGTTCTCCTTCCTCATATGTAGAACCCCCATACATGTCCCAAATAACCCACGGCTCTTTTTCACCATAAAAATCGTTACATTCATAGATTAAGCTGGAGTAACAACCCTTCTCATCGGCATCGGCCTTGTTGTGAAGGAAATAATCAACGAGTTCCAAGTCTGTAGGATGAAACCTCATGCCCTTCGGATACCTTTGCATTGTTGGCGCCATATTCATCACGTCAAAAAAGTACGTTGAAGCTTTATGTGTTGATCAATGGAGTTAGGAAAATCTTTGGACTTAATATTCAGGGAGAAGGGGTAATATATAGATTTTTTTTATGCTTGCAGTCCAAGCTTCTACTTTGCATAAAAGAGTTTGCTATTTTCCTAGTTCGTTACAAATTAGATTTTCTTTGACCGGATAGATTTTGGTTTTATTTTCTTTCCCTTTCTCTACCAGGAATAATTGGTTTGCGCGGGAATTTTGTTTTGATTTCTTTCCTTTCCTTTCAGGATTTTGATTGTATTCCACATAAATCATGGAAACAGGAAGACTTTGCCTTATTTAGAATCAATTAATTACCTTATAATTACCAGCTAATTAATAATTAACATCTGATTAATCTGAGGGTAAATCATGTTCAAAGTTATTGGCCTTACTTTGTCGCTAATCTGAGCATCTGTCAATTCTGATGAGTGCCTGCCCACTTCAGATAAACTGCTTTGAAGAACTATTTTTCATCTGTCATTATATATGATCGTTAACTTCTCGGATATAATCGTTACTTTCTTAGCAGTAGTATATGTATGCATAGATCGAATAATTCGAACTCTTATACAAAACAATTAGTCATATATTGGCGAGTGAATTAGAAACAGATTGAGATTAGAAAGGAAATTAGGGTTTAAGAGTTTGAGATATAGAAGAAGGCCGGTTAAGTGTAGGGAACAAGAGACTGGGATTAAGGAGGCAATTAATTAATAATAATAGGGTTTTTGTCTATTTACTCCATTTTGAGAGATTTTTTTCCCACTTACCCCATTAAGTTTTTTTAATTTTCTCTTACCCAAAACACTCTAAGGAGGTCTTCCCTAATACCCCATTAAGATTTTTTTTTGTTTTTAATTTTTTTTTTAATACCATTTTACCCTCACCCCTTTGAAACTGAGAGAGAGAGAGAGAGAGGGAGAAACCATAGGAGACTTTGCCAGAGCCCGGCCGCCGGAATCCTATCACCGGTGGCAGTAATCCGGTCAACTTTAGCCGGATTCCGGCCAACTTTTGCTGGATTCCGGTCACCTGCAGCCGAAATTCTGTCATCAGCCGCCGCCCACCAGATTTTGCTGAAAATCTCACCGGAAAGGTTTTTTTTGCCCCCAATAAACATCTATTGCCCCCCAATAGACTTTTATTGCCCCCCAATAGACGTCTATTGCCTCGATAGTATATTGCCCCCAATAGACGCCTATTGCCCCCAATAGACGACTATTGGGGGCAATAGAGGTTTATGAAACCTCACCGGAAATCTCTAAAGAGGTTATTGCAGATCTCATATGGGGTCGGAGAGGTTTATTGCCCTCTGAATAAACCTGTATTGCCCATTAATAGATGTCTATTGCCCCCTAATACCCATTTATTTCTTAAAATTAGACAAATAAAAATTTGATTAAAGAAAAAAATGAGCAGATTACATCAATTCAAAATGTATACTGCCCCTTAATAGACGTCTATTGCCTCTCAATAGACATTCAAAACTTTTTTTTCCCTCTTTTTCTGTCCCATTACTTAAAAAAAAAAAATTTGATCGGCCACCCAAAAAATGATCTGGGCACCCACCTATCTCTCTCACCTTCAACTGTAGCAACAGTCTGCAGGTTTGCTACCAAATTGATCGCAGCACCTTCAACTGCTCGAACCACTGGCCTGAACACCCGTTCCGACGAGATTGCAAGCGTAGTCGCCGACTTCAACGCCGGAGCCCAACACCGAAATAGTCGTTGATCTCTGGCCTGAGGTGGTGGTGATGCTGCTCGTCGATCAAAATGCCTCAGTCGGCTTTGCAGCGACTGGGATCAGACTACACCGGCTACGAAAAGGTTGAAACCAGCTCCAATGTGGCCAGGTCGGACTTCACCGATTGCGAAACCCACTCTAATGTCGCCGGCCTAATCCTTCACCGGAGAGAGAGTAACGATATCAGGAAGACCGAGGTCAGAGATGCAGTTGTTGACGACGAGTGCAGTAGAGGTCGACGGCGGTGAGAGAGAGTTGGTGACGACGCCATGGTGGCCGGCCCGACTTTGGTAGTAGGTAGAGTTGGCGTCGGGGCTTTGCAGGCCGGGGAGGGAGGGGGAAGAGAGAGAGAGAGAGAGAGAGCAGATCGGAGACTGAGAGAGAGAGAGTATTGGCGTCTCTCTGTGGGAGACATAATGGCAGTGGGTAATTTTTTAATTAGTTTGAGGGCAAAATGGTCATTTGAGCTTAAATTGTGTATCTGGAAACAAAAATCTGTTACTGGGGTAAGTGAGATAACTTTTGCTTATTTTGGTGTTTTGGGTCAAGCACCCAATAATAATATTAGGGAAGATAACCAAAGTTCAAGCAATAGTTTAGTTCATCAAATTATGACTGGCAATCTCTATATAACTATAGAACAACTAGGATAAAAGAATTCCTAATATATAGCTCTAATGAAAAACTCATTAATTGATAAAAAACATTAAGTCCAAAAAAAAAAATTTGATTGGTATCTCTTCAGCTGTGGCAGCTAGGTTTCGACCTATCTTCCATCATTGAATTACCTATCTAGGGTTTCATTAAGCCCTTCCTTCAGGTTCCTCTCCCCCAGCCCCTCTCTGAACTACTAATTGGTTTTTTTCCACTTTCAGCTTCTGCATCCCTATTACATAAGTAGGGATGTAAGAAAAATGGTAATGAAACTGTAGTTTTTAGGCCTTTAAACAATTGTCAACATTGATCAAAGTATTATAGTATTTTTTTTTTCCTATGATACTAGAAGTTGAAGTTCTTGATGATAGTAATTTTTCATTTTATATTGTTTGATGTAAAATATATACACACATGCTTGATAGAAAGATAGCGAGACAGACCTAAACACGAGTAATAAAGAAGCGAAGGACAAAGATGATTGCACTTAAGTTGAGGATGAGAGTGAGATTAAATTAACACTTAGTGTTTTTAAATAAACATGTTTTCTCTGGTTCATAACCTATTCATCAAACAGGCCTGTTTGTATGAGCACCAACACCTTATTAAAGCCTTTGTTAAGTTGATAGTTCTCTAAGGCCAAATTTGTACAAATCCTTTGTTAGATATCCCTAATATTTTCACGGGTTATGCAAGATTTAGAGAATACCCTATTGAATTCAGAGCAATTTTTGTCTTGTTTCCCTTCTACCGAAGACAAATCTTACATTGAGATTTAGGAAATTATGATACGTACATTGATATAGGAACTTCCATGAGCTAGTCCAAGAGAAGAAACAAAAGGCAAGAGATGTGTACTCCCAACAAGACAAATGCAATGTGTTATTACTTCAAACATAATTAACAGAATAAAGAATGATTAAGAAATAGAAAGCAGTGGTACTGTATCCTAGAGAATTGAATAGGATCACATGGACAGTAGCAAGTTAGATAGTTTAAAAAGCTTAATGAAGAAAGGGAAAACAGCCTAAAAATGAAGAGTCATAGCCAAGATCCTGAAATTGAGGCCTCTTTAGAAGACTATGTTAATTTGGTTTTGATCACTTTAAGTTTTATGGCACATTGTATATTTTTGGCTGGAACCACCTGAGACTAGCTAAGAGGGGACTGGTTGGTTTGAATGACCTGAAATTTTTTGAACCACCTTTCTTTCCCTAAGTGAATTAATTACTCTTTTCTAGTAACTTTGTGTTGCAATTACAAGATTTGAGATGTGACTGATTTTCGATTTGCACTGCTCGCTTGAATATGAGATAAATAAGCCATGGCCATGAAATATGATCGATTAGAAGTTTGGTCTTGTACAAAGGAATTTTCTCACAACACTCAAATCTAGGACCGGAAAAGTCTACTTCTCTTCTCTTCTCTCTCTCTCTCTCTCTCTCTCTCTCTGTTTTTTTTTTTTTTTTTTTTAGAGAAATGGCAAATAAGGCTGCCTCAAGCCTTGACCATTAATACTGAGAACAATGCACCCCAAAGTGGAAAAAAAAAAAGCAGTAGAATTGGTTAAAAGTATTATTAGCTCAGTTTTGATTTTGAAGAAGATGTCATGTTTAACGTCATTGCTTGGTAATTAAGAGAATTTAAGCAAATTCTTAAACAATGGGTTCAATGCTTGAGATGGTGTGAGACAGAAGCAGTCAACACAGCACCAAAGTCATTAGTTAAAGTCTCACTCCTATCATGGTTTATGGTGAGGAATCTGACCAATTATTTCCACCTTCACATATGCACACATATTCACACATAAACAAATAACTAATTCGCATCTGAAGTACTTCCTCCTCCCCTCCCTTTAAAAACCTGCCAACTTTCTCAACATGCTTAATCTCTCTCTCCTTCTCTCTCTTTCTCTCTCAACAAAAGAAACCCAAAAGTTTGATTTTTATATTCTCCATGCTTGCTTAAAGAGAAGTTAAGCAGAGACAAAAAGCAATACCTTTGGATTTGAAGAAGCCATGCTCATCATGTTCTGCCCAAAGAACCAGGCTATAGGCCTTCTGTTGATTATCTTGGCCATCTCAGGCTTTCACTATGAAGTTTCAGGAGCTAGATGGTTAAGCGAAAACTACGAAAAGGTGGAAGATAATTCAGTGAATGCTCAAGTTCTGATGAACAGCTTCAACTCAACTGGGGATGGAGGATTTTTCGCCACCAGTAACAGACAAGTGCCTTCTGCTCCTGACCCATTGCACAATAGGTAGGTTCAAAATCAACACAGAAGTTGTACATAAACTACCTATATAGCAAGAAAGATTGGATTATAGAAAAGAGTATGTCTTTGTTCTAGTTTTTTGAAGTTCTATTGTCACAAAATCAAGAAAGTTCAGACACTTCTTTGTATTAGGTTTATAGCTTATTTTGTAAGAAATATGCTTTTGGTGTAATGTGAGTTATATATCATCAAATTCAGCATATAGTCATTACATTCATTTTTTCTCCAATATGGGTTAACTGCAAAACTTCCCTCTTGTAATGTTTTCAGTATATCTTCATTAATGCTAAAGAAACCTTTTGATGCAGATTCTAGTGATAATGATGGTAAATTTGGGTGTTTAGTTCACAAATCAGTTCACAAATCTTTCAATATACTACGTTGAATACCCACAATGCCTTATATAATAAGCTTGCTTCTCTTTACTTTATTACTTGGTAGATCATTGAACACCCTTCTGCCATTGGAATAAACAACTCTAAATGAACGATGCATCCTCTTGCTGTACTATTGCTTCGGCTAAGGGTCGGTGGTTTTGATATTCAGTAGAGCAAAAATGTGGAAGCAACCATACAAATTAGCAGGTATAGAAGATTATAACAGCTGGGAGATGGAGATCCACACGTAATTATGGACAAAAAAGATTAATCATTGAATACTCTGAAGTCTGAATGATGCAACACTTTGAAATAGATGTGCTGTTCTTCAAAGTCGGTTATTCTTTTGACTTCGACAGGAGAAGGAAAATTTTCTGTAGATACAATACTTTCCAAGATTTAGTCATAAGATGCAAAATTTCCAAGTTGGGGGCTCAAAGGGTTGGAACCCCTTTGCTAAGTAAAAGATAGCTTGGAATCAGGTCATTCTTGCGCATTTGAAAAGTGACTCGAAAAAGAATTGACTTCTCATTTCAATAACAAGCTTAGTTTTTGTAACCCGAGTCCCCGGACCAAGTTGAAGAACGGCTTTTGAAACAGTTTCATGGTTGATGTGAATTGGGAACCAGCTTGATTGAGTTGAACGGGTTTTCTAGGCCTGCAGAAGCAAAAACAGACTACTTCAAAAGGGCACAATGCGATTGATGAATGAATAACAATTACCGTAGAATTTCACTCTGAAATCAATCTATTTCGAGGGACACAGAGCAGACATATAGATTCCAAAGTACTTGCCTTTAAACGACTTGAAAGTTTGAAAGTTGTGAAAATCAGCAGTAAAAGTGTGAAAATGACATGCACCAAGACTAAACAAAAAGTAAAATTCTAGGTTCATTACAACATCAACACGTTGAATGTGGTTTCACAATTTCTCAAACAATTCATTAGAATACTTGGCGTATGAGATATCATGAACTAATCTCACTGTTAATCTAGAAAATGATGAATTTAGGCCTTTGATTTCTTCCCTTTGACTTCAGGGGCTGGTTTGTTCTTGAAAGGTAGGAAGGACACTCCACCCATGAAGTTTCGCAAGACTTCTGGTACCTCAACACCATCTTCCTTTTGATAGTTCTCAAGAATGCAGCATATGGTTCTCTCAGTAGCTGTAAGAGTGGAGTTCAACAAGTGGACGTATTGCTTTGTCTGCTCATTGCTCTGCAATTACAAAAAATCACAACAAGTACCCAATCAGCACATAACACGGGCCTTCTCTAACATAGACTACAAATGACTCTTCCTAACAGAAGTACTCATCACACCTCTATTTTATCCAACTATTAAGAAGTGAACAGCTTAAGATGCAGTTTCACATTTTAACATGATCTACATTTTGGATACCTTCAGATGCCCAAAGAGGCCTATACCTTTGTTTGGTAGACAGACTTACCATTTGAGGAGATAGAAAAAAGCAGGTTAGTGCAATTTTCAGTACAGTTTACGTATAAACTACAAATTGATCTTTTACCCAATCAAAGTTCAGATTGCACATATAATCCTTGTCATGGCTATGTATATTGATTAATACGTAATTGAATGTCAATTCTCTCAGGACCTACCTTTTTCTGCCCAAATCGAATTTCTAATTTTCTTGATTGGTAGTCTGTACAGTTTGAACATGAGACGAGCTCCCTGTATGTCTGAGATGCAGGAAACCATCCTTCGAGATCATACTTCTTTGCTGCTGCATCATTCAAAGCACCAGAAACGATGGACACAACATGATAAGGGAGGTTGAGCTGAAAATGACAAAATTTCAAATGATTAGGTTTACAAATGACTGTATTAAACTGGAAATGTTCATCAACATCAATTGGATCACAAATAGCATCCAACTCTTTTTACAAGAAGTGAGGGTAGATGGTAATCAGCCCCTAAATTTTTAGTTATACATGTAACTGAACAGATGCATTTTTAACATTGCGCCCCCTAAATGTAGAATGAACCTAAGCTTGAAACAAGTCAATGCACCAACCATACCTCTCTGGGCTCAAACAAAATCTTCAAAAGAATGCAACAGTTAATAGAAAACTTTTCAGGAGAAAATATGATACCTGCTGATAAAAGTCTTCAGAGTTTTTGATCATTTCCTCGTGCATTTCCCAAGAGTCCTGGCCATTTGGGCTTGTCATACAGAACTGTTCAACTTTTTCAAACTGATGAACTCTGAAAATTCCCAAGGTATCTCGACCATGTGAACCAGCTTCCTTGCGGAAACACGATGAATATCCAGCATATCTGAGCAAAACAAAACCTTAAAATTAAATGAGAACCATTCTTTTATGACTAGAAATTCCAATGAGATGTTAAAACCTTATGGGCAGCTGTGTAGGATGAATCCAATCATCCACATGATATGCACAAAGTGGCTGTTCAGCTGTAGCAATCAGATATTTGTCATCACCCTCTCCGGTTACCTGTTAAACACCAATTAAATCAGTCATGCTCACCTTGGTATCAGGCAGAAAATCCAGAAAAAAAAAAGTGATTTGAGTGCTGGATTCAATTAAAATTAAAATAAATAAAAAAATCCACAGCACCAATCAATTCCAGCCCTTGACCAGTTAAACTTAAAAACAAAAGCTGCCTTATTAGGAATTGAGAAACTGAACTTCACAGATTCAGCAAGAGCCCAGTTCTTAAAGAAAATACGAAATACAAATCATAATTCTAGAAAACCTACATGGTCCCATGAAACAAGAAATATAGGCAACAGTAACCACCATTACCTTATACAGCTCCTCATCGAATTGTGCTAATTGAGCACACTTTGCCATAATATCTTTTCTCATAAAAAATGGAGTCTGCAATGCTGTGTATCCCCTTTTCTCAAGGAAATCAAGACCAAAATTTATCAGAGCTTGATTGAGGCGGACGCCAGCACCTTTCAAGTAGAAACCTCTACCTCCTGCTACTTCAGCACCTATATTTTGACATCAGGCAGGTTTAGAAAAGTTCAATCATCTATTTTTCAAAGATTGTTTGAATTGCAGATAACTGGATAAGAAAACAATACCTTTCTTCAAGTCAGCAATACCCAGAAGCTCAACAAGCTCAACGTGATTTTTGAGTTTTGGCTCCATCCGTTTCTCACCCCACGATCTAACCACAGCATTATTGGCCTACAACAGAAGAAAACATCCTATTTTAAAATAAGAATTATAAAGAGGCATAGTTTGAGCACAAGAAATGTACCAAGTCATTACCTCATCATCATGGATGGGAACGCTATCATGCACAAGGTTTCCAATGATTTCCAATTTTGAATTCAAAAGGTTTAAAGCCTCTCGAACTTCAACTTCTTTTTCTGCAGTCAACTTCTTGTTTTCGTCTGTGTCCTTAATCACCTCGGTTGCATCCTGACCTGACTATTATACCAAATTTTTTTGACACTCAGTTCCAAAAGTAACAAAATCAAACTTTGAACATTTGAACTTGCAAACTTAAAAAAAGTCGAGCATACTTCACTGGCACTAAAGAACCTATTTTGATAATCTGTACAAGCTCAAGGGAATGGACTAGCATAGGGGTTAAGTTTCCACACAAATCACACATACAAGTTCACACATTAACAAACACAATCATCTACGAATCCAAACCGCCACTGCAATTCCACTCAACCACACAGACCCTCACGAAGCAACTTCTCATCCATTTCCAAAACCAAATTTCTCATCTTCTAAAACAGTAACAGTACTATCTCAAAGTTTTCAAATTCTCATCATCAACAGGCCGAAAAAAGTTTCAACTAAACACACACAGGTCAAAGTATGACTGCTATTCTCTACACAGACACAGTCACAGTCCCAGACTTCATGATCTAAGTTCCTAAGGCCTCAAATTTTCCTAATCCAAGCTACTTGCTTTCAAATTGAAGAGAAAGAGATGAGAATACTCACGATCCTGAGCTGAGCAACTTTCTTGTTGATCTTGTTGAACTCTTTCCGGAGATTCTCGAGCTCGAATTGACCTGAAATTTTTCACCTTCAATTCTTAGTAGCTCAAAAAGTTCCAAACCAAATCGAAAAGCATAAAGATTTCACAGAGAAATAGAGAGAGAGAGGTTACGTTGACGCCATTCTTTATCGAGCAGGATGACCTCGTCGACGATCTCGACGCTTTTGAAACGACGCTTCTGAGATTCGCGGATGATTTGGGGGTTGTTGCCTTTCTCTTCTCTGAAAAGATTGATGTCCAACATTGCTTGATGCTTCTGATTCCTTGAAAAAGTTGAAGACTTTGCAGAGCAAAAACGCAGAGAATCAAAGTGAAGCAGAAGACTGGGTGCTGCCGATACTCCTAAACCCTATGTAGTGTTAAAGGGGAAGGAGAATCTGGGCCTCACTTTTGGGCCTAGGACCTACATTTGCTCGACCCGATTCGTGCTACTTGACCCGATTCACGCTTCTTTGCCATTACTGCAGCCTTCTCGTAATTTGGATTTACAGTATTACCCTAATCTAATTGAAGACTTGGGAATATTATGTTCCTCAATCGTATTAGGATAAGAATCTTTACATCAGAGTTGACAGTGGTGTTCACCTGGTCAATTGCTGACCAAAGAATTTATGCTCAACAACCCTTAGATTTACATCCAAGAGTGGAAAACAAAACACCTCAACTTAATAATAATTCTCTCTGCCCTTGGATTTACATCTAAGGGTGGTTTCGCAGAGTTGATTAAGTGGCCTTCTTTTATTAATTAGGAATATGTGTTTCCTAAGCCTATTAGGATAACAGGTTTATATATATAAGCAGTACGTGGTGGTGTAGGATTGAAGTCTTCGGTCTAGAAACAATGGGAGCCATTGAACATATTGTTAGAGCAAGGAATTTGAAAAGAAAACGAAGAAGAAGCTCGTTGGATGGAGATTTTTCAATTCTAAAGAATCCAATAAACACACACAGGCCGCTGAACTCTTCCATGAAGCTGCCCATCATTACAAACTCGCCAGAGCCTGGGATAAAGCTGGGTACACATTGGCAAAGTTGGCCTATTGTCATTTGAAGACTGATAGCAAAGAACAAGCCGCAAAAGCTTTTCTTGATGCTGCGGAGTGCCACAGTAAAACGTGCCTTGCTTACTTAGACAAGGGAGCAAATCTCCTTTGTGTAGCTGGATCACTAGATAAAGCTGGAGTATGTTATGAAGAAATTGCGGGGCTGAGCAGTCGTTCTATGGAGGTCTTTGATAATATTTGAATAATTTCATTTGTACTAGTTAATTGAGGCAATCTATTAGCCAAGCTGAAAAGTTTAGACATTATATTATTACAGAACAGATAATCGATCATAAGTTTAGCTCAGAAGTTCTCTTTTGAATGTTCTTCCACTTTTGTACCTCAATTTATGCAAAGGCAGATCACATAATCGATCAGGATCGAATGAAAATAAAATTGAACGATTATTTAAGCAGAAGTATCAAGACTTGGTGCTAGCTAGGTCAGGTAGTTGTTCATAGCTTACAACCCAAAGAGCAAGACCCTGTGCCCTTACAAAACCATGACTTGCATGTTCTGACTAACTTAACAAAACAAGCTGGAAATCATTGCCACAAGTCACACAACCATATGCATATATGACAAAAGTATAAACCTCGAAAGATGAGTGCTTCTGCTCAAACCTCAAAATATTGAAGTATGAATGCTCCTAAACCTACTTTGATAGCTCATGCTTTTATTTCTTCCTTTAAAAAATGTTATACCTAATTTTCAATTATTAAACAGCTTTACTTCATGCTTACCTTCTGCCATAGAAAAAAAGAATACTTCAATTCAGGATTAATTTGATGATTCTATTCATCCCACAATGAGGGTATATATACAAGTACAAATGAGTAGTCTAACTCTAATAGGAAACAAACTTTCCATAATTACAGGATATCCTAATTACATACAGATTTACAGCAATTCTACACTCCTCCTCAAGTTGGTGCATAGATGTCTATCATGCCCAACTTGTCAACCGAGCTGTCAAATACCTTCCTGGACACTCCTTTAGTAAGAACATCAGCTAATTGCTCATCAGAGTTTACAAATGGAAAACGAATAACCTTTCTGTCAATATTTTCTTTAATAAAATGACGTTCAACCTCCACATGCTTTGTTCTATCATGCTGAACTGGATTATGTGCAATCTCAATGGCAGCTGTATTATCACAATGCAAATCCATAGACTTTTTAAGCTTGTAACCTAGGTCTTTCAAGACATTACGAATCCACAACATTTCACAGACTCCATGTGCCATACCTCGGAACTCAGCTTCTACACTTGATCTGGCAACGACTTTCTGCTCTTTGCTACGCCAAGTGACAAGTTTCCCTCCAACAAAAGTGAAGTACCCAGATGTAGAACGTCTGTCAGTTTTACCACCAGCTCAATCTGCATCTGTGTACCCAACAACTTCCAATTCATCTTTTTTCTGAAACAATATCCCTTTACCTGGTGCCATCTTCAAGTACCTCAAAATATGAAAAACTGCATCCATATGCTCTTTACTAGGACAATGCATAAATTGACTAACAACACTCACAACATAAGCAATATCAGGTCTAGTATGAAGAGTGGAAGGCCTTCAAACAATCAGCCCAATTTTCTACAGAAGCAAAACCGGAAAACTGGACCTGTAAGAGGTCCAGCAGCATTTCCGGCCCAACCACATGGAAGAAAGCTCTGAAAATTTTTCAGGATGATCTACACTCATAGTGGAACATTTCATATGAAGAAGTCGAAGGCATATAATGAAGTCTTGTTGGAGAGATAATTGAAGGAATAAAGGGGCAGAAACTGACTTAAAACCAGCTCAATATTCACATGTTCATGTTTCCTACCCACATGAAGAAAGCTAGATGCTTTTCTCTTTTTCCTTGGATATATTTTTCTTCTACAATCTCTTTAATAGATCATCATCACTTCCATGTTGCTGCACCTTCATGCTTTGCTTTCATTTCATCATTTCTCTATCTTTTCCATATTTTACAAGTGAACTTAGATCCACTTTCATTATTTTTCTTCCACTCATCATTTCACTCTTCTTTTTCTTCCCTATATAAACACATTCTCCTCTCATTCTAAGACACACATTCACAACAAAAACATCTCTAAGATGATCTAAGTTCTCTCTAGAGCAAACCTCTCTAAGAGCAACTCCTCTCCTTTTCTTTCTCTTACCGGTGATCACACTCCTAGTCCTAGTCTTCTCAGAAGCCGACTTTCGGTGCCGCCAAACCCTCTGTCAACGTACTCCGGTCCTAGTCTCTTTGGGAGCCGATTGTAGTACCACGACCAAACACCAACACCAAGACACATTCACAACATCAAAACATCTCTAAGATGATCTAAGTTCTCTCTAGAGCAACCTCTCTAAGAGCAACTCCTCTCCTTCTCTTTCTCTTAGCGGTGATCACACTCCTAGTCCTAGTCTTCTCAGAAGTCGACTTTCAGTGCCACCAAACCCTCTGTCAACGTATTTCGGTCCTAGTCTCCTCGGGAGTCGACGGTAGTGCCGTGACCACAACGGTTACGGAACCAGCCAAGCGAGGGTAACGCCCTAGCAACCCAGCCAAGCTAAAGTCACGCTTTAGCAAGATCTCAATACTTCCCGGTGATTTCGCTCTGCTCAATCTGCAATATTGAGTATCGATTGTGTGAACAAGAAGAAGCTCAGCAAAAGTCCTCACCACGAGGCACAAAGAATCCCACGACGAGGTTGGTGCTCTCCTCGTCCACAATTGCTTGAAAGAAGTCAGGTCAAGGGACACCCCTGACGACCGTACCCAAACGGTACTGGCACACCCGCGCAAGAAAAGAGATTGTTGACCAGCTGCAACAAAACTGGAGCCAAACAAGGAGTGTGATCACAGCTAAGAGAAAGAGAAGGAGAGGAGTTGCTCTTAGAGAGGTTTGCTCTAGAGAGAACTTAGATAATCTTAGAGATGTTGTTGTTGTGAATGTGTGTTTGAGAATGAGAGGAGAAGATGTTTATATAGGGAAGAAAAAGAAGAGTGAAATGATGAGTGGAAGAAAAATAATGAAAGTGGAGTATGAAAGTGATTTGTAAAATATGGAAAAGATAGAGAAATGATGAAATGAAAGCAAATCATGAAGGTGCAGAAACATGGAAGTGATGATGATCTATTAAAGAGATTGTAGAAGAAAAATATATCCAAGGAAAAAGAGAAAAGCATCTAGCTTTCTTCATGTGGATAGGGAACATGAACATGTGAATATTGAGCTGGTTTTAGGTCAGTTTCTGCCCGTTTATTCCTTCAATTATTTCTCCAACAAGACTTCAGTATAAGCCTTCCACTTCTTCATATGAAATTATTCACCATGAGTGTAGATTACTGTGGTAAAATTTCAGAATTTATTTCCATGTGATTGGGCCAGAAATGCTGTTGGACCTCTTACAGGTCCAGTTTTCCAGTTTTGCTTCTGTAGAAAATTGGGCTGATTGTTTGAAAGCTTTCCACTTAAAACTAACTCTGGCACTCTTCATAAGAAATGATCCTTGGGATGTCTAGTATTAATCTGAAAAGTTTCAGCTCATTTCGATTTCATTTGGTTAGTCTGCCGCCCCTCCTTCCTTGTTTAGCTTGGTTTCTCCTAGCCGAAGTAGGAAAATGTGCTAAAGTTGACTTTTCATGCTTCCATAGTAGGCTTTATTTAGCCTCTAAATATATATTTCAAACTTGTCGACAATATATAGCTTGAGCCACTGACATTAGCTCAATTTCTCCAACACGTGCCTTGTCAGACCAAAATATTCATTTTGGGTCCAAACATTGCCCCCCCCAGACCTCGAAGTCAAAAGGTCTTCGTCTTGACTGAAGAGGTCTTGAATCAGCACTGCTCTTATAATGTCGTTGCTCCAAAGCCACTTGTATTGGCTTGACTAAAATTACTTGAACAGTGGTCTCCTCCCTCTTAATTATATATAATGAGCATACATATATTAATCGTCAGTCTTTCTTCGCGAACCATCATTTGCGAGGCCATGTAATTAAAACCACTTCGCTACCAACAATTCGTAACCTAGCTTTCTCCACTGCTAATACCATACTAGGCATATTAAATGCCTCTTGTATATGTGCCCAGACCAATACCAATGGCCTCTTAAGTATATTAGCAAGTTCCAGCCACTATTAGGCAAGAACACAATTTTTTGCATCCTCCGCGACGCACAAATTTGAAACTCTTTTTGTATTTTTATATATATATATTTTTTTAAAATAAGACATTGTGAATCAAGGTTTAGACATGCGGCCCAAGTATAGTCGTCTAGACACAAATTTTCTTTCAAATCCTTTGGGCAACCTCACTGAAATGGGCAGATGGGGGAGGGCGAACAAGAGAGGCATAATCCATTTTGGCATGAGCTACTCCCACATAGTGGTTTAGGCCCATTTGCACGCACTTCTGGATTCAAGAACCTGTCATGAACGTTGTCCCCTTTCTAGACACCATTTGACATAAGCTATACTTACTAAGATGAGAAAGGTCATAAGTGTGAAGACAGTTCAACAAGTGTTAATAAAAGCCTCCCTTAACCTTAAGGGACCTGAACTAGGCACCAATAAGGAGTTTAGGCCAATAGTAAAAAGAGACTTCACCTATTCCGTTATGATTCACAAATGACGAAAATAAAAATGAAAACTGAAAATTGACAGGAAATTTAAAAACAAAGAAAGAAGTTAGCAGCACTATATTTGGCTAACCTCCAGAAGGCCACGGGGGAGGCCATCTATGCTTCACTCCAAGATCCGATGTATCAAAATTTGTAGGGTAAAAATTCCTCCTATGAGAGCTTGTAGGAAAAGAATAAAGATACTTCTCGTTGAAGAATTTGGAGGAATTTGGCTCGTGAGAGGGGTATTCTTGCCCCCCAAGTATCTTTGTTGGTTGACAAGGCATGATCTTCAATTGCACTTTTGGAGATGAAGATGTTCCAAGATTGGCTTTGTCTCCAACTACCGCCAACTTCTCTTGATCAAAGGGATGATCATGGGTCATATCTTGCCCCCCATGCATCTGATCAGTAGCCACATATTTGGCTTGATCAGTGGAGAAATCAGATATTTGTTCAGAGACAATTGTATTGTCAGAAGAACAATCGTGTTGATGACCTTTTCCATGCACATCCTCTGTGTAAGGCTGTGACTCACCAGTGAGACCCTTAGTTTGATTGCCACCTATAGGCAAGTTAGTCTCAGAAATGACCTCTTCGCGAGCAGTTTTTTGACGTTCCAATTCGCCTTGCTGCGAATTAGCCAAGCTGGAACCTTCCTCGCGTAAGGTTGTGAACTCATATGTGATGCTCGCGGCATGTTGAGTGGTTTGTTTGTCGCTGCTCAAGAAAGGCTTATGGAATTGTTCTCTAGCTTCTCGAGCGTTCTGCTCAATTTGTTGGTCCCAATCGCGAAACCTCTGCTTTGTTTTTGCGATCAAACTAGCCATGTCCCTGACTTGCTTTTCTTTATGCCTCTCGATGTTGGCCATGATGATTGCGAGCTGTTCCTCCATGCTTGCCCCCTCTGGGATGGGAATAGGCATAAACTCATCATTAATGGCAGTATCGCCAGTGGTGGCAACATTGACCATCTATTCACTTTAGGAATAATTTCTTTTGGTAAAGATTTTCCCCTGGCATCTCAATGATGGCGAACAAATGCAAAAAGACTCTAGTATAGTCCCACTGGGCGTGCCAAAATATTTGTTTTGAAGCCCGGTGGTTGAATATGCTTCAAAAAAAAAAAATTCTAACCTTGTCCCACTGGGCGTGCCAAAATGTTTGGCTCTAATTTTGTTGCAGCTGGTCAACAGTCTCTTTTCTTACGTGGGCGTGCCAGCACCGTTCGGGTGCGGTCGTCGGGGGTGTCCCTTGACCTGACTTCTTTCAAGCAATTATGGACGAGGAGAGCACCAACCTCGTCTTGGGATTCTTTGTGCCTAGTGGTGAGGACTTTTGCTGAGCTTCTTCTTGTTCACACAATCGATACTCAATATTGCAGATTGAGCAGAGCGAAATCACCGGGAAGTATTGAGATCTTGCTAAAGCGTGACTTTTTCTTGGCTGGTTCTGTAACAGTTGTGGTCGCGGCACTACAGTCGGCTCCCGAGGAGACTAGGACCGAATTACGTTGACAGAGGGTTTGGTGGCACTGAAAGTGGGCTTCTAAGAAGACTAGGACTAGGAGTGTGATCACCGCTAAGAGAAAGAGAAGGATAGGAGTTGCTCTTAGAGAGGTTGCTCTAGAGAGAACTTAGATCATCTTAGAGATGTTTTGATGTTGTGAATGTCTCTTGGTGTTGGTGTTTGGTCGTGGTACTACAATCGGCTCCCGAGGAGACTAGGATCGAAGCACTTTGACAGAGGGTTTGGTGGCACTGAAAGTCGGCTTCTGAGAAGACTAGGACTAGGAGTGTGATCACCGCTAAGAGAAAGAGAAGGAGAGGAGTTGCTCTTAGAGAGGTTGCTCTAGAGAGAACTTAGATCATCTTAGAAATGTTGTTGTTGTGAATGTGTATGTGTCTTGGTGTTGGTGTTTGGTCGTGGTACTACAATCGCCTCCCAAGGAGACTAGGATCGAAGCACTTTGACAGAGGGTTTGGTGGCACTGAAAGTCGGCTTCTGAGAAGACTAGGACTAGGAGTGTGATCACCGCTAAGAGAAAGAGAAGGAGAGGAGTTGCTCTTAGAGAGGTTTGCTCTAGAGAGAACGATCATCTTAGAGATGTTGTTGTTGTGAATGTGTGTTTGAGAATGAGAGGAGAAGATGTTTATATAGGGAAGAAAAAGAAGAGTGAAATGATGAATGAAAGAAAAATTATGAAAGTGGAGTATGAAAGTGATTTGTAAAATATGGAAAAGATAGAGAAATGATGAAATGAAAGCAAAGCATGAAAGTGCAGAAACATGGAAGTGATGATGATCTATTAAAGAGATTGTAGAAGAAAAATATATCCAAGGAAAAAGAGAAAAGCATCTAGCTTTCTTCATGTGGGTAGGAAACATGAACATGTGAATATTGAGCTGGTTTTAGGTCAGTTTCTGTCCCTTTATTCCTTCAATTATTTCTCCAACAAGACTTCAGTATAAGCCTTCGACTTCTTCATATGAAATTATCCACCATGAGTGTAGATTACTATGGTAAAATTTTAGAATTTATTTCCATGTGGTTGGGCCGGAAATGCTGCTGGACCTCTTACAGGTCCAGTTTTCTAGTTTTGCTTCTGTAGAAAATTGGGCTGATTGTTTGAAAGCTTTCCACTTAAAACTAACTCTGGCACTCTTCATAAGAAATGATCCTTGGGATGTCTAGTATTAATCTGGAAAGTTTCAGCTCATTTTGATTTCATTTGGTTAGTCTGCCGCCCCTCCTTCCTTGTTTAGCTCGGTTTCTCCTAGCCGAAGTAGGAAAATGTGCTAAAGTTGACTTTTCATGCTTCCATAGTAGGCTTTATTTAGCCTCTAAATATATATTTCGAACTTGTCGACAATATATAGCTTGAGCCACTGACATTAGCTCAATTTCTCCAACACGTGCCTTGTCAGACCAAAATATTCATTTTGGGTCCAAACACTTGGTTGCAGCTTCTTGAGATAACTAAAGGATAGATGACTTAAACGGCGATGCCATAACCATACAACTTCCTTCACATTCTCTACCCCATTGATCTAATTAGCTTGTCCTAAAAGATACTTCTGTTTCTTTCCAGTCTCTGTCAGATCCAGATAGTATAATTTCCCTTTCTAACACCATAACCAATAATCCGTCGAGTCAGAATGTCCTGAAACACACAGAAAGATCGATAGAAGGTCACAATACATGCAAGAGCTAAAATAATTTGACCAACAGACAAGAGATTATAAGCTAGTGATGGAACAACTAAAGCAGATTCAAGGGTTAAGGTATCAGATAAAGCAATAGAACCTTCTCTGGTGACCGGAGTTGGAGTACCATCAGCAGTAGAGACAACGTCTTGATGGGAACGTCTAAGGTTTTTCACAAGACTTGGGTCATTGGTCATATGGTCAGATGCACCTGTATCAATTATTCATGTACTATTAAAAGTAACCTTACCCTTCATACCTGACTGCGCTACATTAGCGGAGCCATTGTCTAGGTAACTTCCTCTGTAGTAGCAATAGCGGCCTTGCCCAGATTCTTTTGCGGTTTCTTGGTGAAGTCCCACCAATCAGGGTAACCAATCAATTCATAGCACCGCTCCTTGCTATGACCTAATTCCTCACAGATAATGCACATTTTGTTTGCATTTGGATTTGGTTTACCTAGAGGACGGCGCGGAGAAGGTCCTGAGAAGCCTGGAGGAGGACCCTGTTTTGCGTTGAGCCATAACAAAAAATTCGGTAGTTACCGAATGCCCCATAGCCTGTTTGTTTGATTGCACCATTGAGGAATTCAGGATTTTCGCAGGATTGGATTTTCCAGGGTTTCAAGATGGATATGAATGTTTTGAAGAAAAAAAAAGACTTTTTTTTTTCTTTTTCGGAAAAAAGGTAGGTGATGGTGGTTTGAAATTCAGGATGGTTTGATTTCAACGGTGGTGGCGCGCAAAGGTTTGTGGTGTTCTTCGGGATTCAGGATTCAAAGGATGCAGCACAAGTTCAAAAGATTGAACCTGTTCTGATACCAAGTAGAAAAGAATACTTCAATTCAGGGTTAATTCGATGATTCTATTCATCCCACAATGAGGGTATATATACAAGTACAAAAGAGTAGTCTAACTCTAATAGGAAACAAACTTTCCATAATTACAGGATATCCTAATTAAATAAAATTCTAATTACATACAGATTTACAGCGATTCTATAGCTATCTCTTCTCAAGACAATAATGCTCTTCTTGCTCCTATTTCTGAGGCTCAAATTTTAAGGCTATTCAACAAATTGGCCCCTTAAAGTCCAAATGGCATTCGTGCTATCTTTTATCAAACTTATTAGCATGTTGTTAAGTAGCACGTTATTTATGTGGTTCATGATTTCTTTAATGACAAGATTTCTCTTGACCTTATAAATTACACTAATATTGCTCTTCTTTTTAACACTAAAATTACACTATATTTCTTTATAACAATACGATTTTGCCACTTTTCAATTCAAAAATCGTGTCAAATCGTTCTCAGTTCAATATGAATTACCATTCTGATTCTAGGCTATAATTAAAACACATAATAGTTATATAAAATAGATGATATGAAAAGCTGGCATTATCCTTGGGTAGAGGTCCTAATCCATAAGAGAAAAAAAAACACTCTCCTCTCTCTAGAAATCCTAGAGACTTTACGTCGCTCTAGTCGCCATACCTGTGTTAGTGCCTGTCAGGCTAAGCCTCGGCAATGGCAACGACTTCTAGCCTAGCCAACGCACATTGGGTGAGGCCAGACGGGTAAGTTGTTATTGAGGCTGTGTTCAGGCTTAGAGGAGGAGATTCAGAGATGTACCTATCCTCTCTCTCTTAGTTCAAAGGAGTAGCTGAGCCGTGGCTGCAGACTAGGATCGGAGTGGACTCAGGACTCTGCCGGTGCGTGGCGATGTCTGGGGACGGTCGGAATTCGGCGGGTCGTGTTCGATGGAATGGATCGCAGTGATCGGATTGCTGTTTTTGCTTTATCGCAGAGGTTCAGGATGTGGTTTGGTGTGGGATAGGGATGGTGTTCGGTGGTGATCCTCGTCAGGGGGGGGGGGCAGGTAGCAACGACGTCATTCTCTGTCCGACAACAGTGGTGGAGAAGGGGATGGAGGCGCGGCAAGGCTGGTCTAGGCCAGAAGGGCTGGGTACGGCCCACCTTCGGCTTCTTCCCTTCTGGGCTTGGGCACTGGCTGTGGGCCCATTATGGGCTGAAGTTTGGGTTGGGGTTCCTTTAGGCCCTAACTTATTAGTTAGTTTTCTCTTGTTTTTTCAATAATTCCGTATTGGGTTTTTTACACCAACAATGTTTGGACACTTTGAGGACTGACAATATGATACCCGATCTTACAAAGTTATCAATGTGATACTCGGACTCATTTTTTCTTATCAACATCGTACCTCGATCCATTTTCCATTTCGGTGTCGTTAATTCCAGCACGTCTAACGCACGTGAAGCACTAAATGAGGATAAAAAGACTGATTTGCCCTAATGGTAGGGTTATATATATGACATTTTAAATATATATATATATATATATATATATATATATATTTTACTCTCTTCACCTCTCGTCGATTTGGAGTTTCTGGTTTTCTTAGACAAATGTCAAAAACTGAAACTGTTAAAAATGAAGCGGAAGAGGAGGGCGAGGGCGATGTGGCCATGGTGTGTTTGAAGGTGACTTGAGATCTGGACACGTGTTGGCATCCAATTGGCGCTTAGACGACAGCACCGTCCTCTTCACGCTCAGCCTCCACACCATGGTGGTGCTTGTGCTCACGCTCGTGGGGCAGAATGTATTGGTCTCTCTGGTTGTTTCGGTTCACAGAACACTTGATTTCGATGAAGAGACTGTTGTTGAGATCACATACCAGAATTGCTCATCTTTTCTTTCCTTTCTTGTTAATTGAGTCTGGGTTCAAGAACATTAGAAAATTTGCTTCAAAATTTCTTTTTCTTTGCTGTCTGGTCTGGGTTCCAAAACATGAAAAATTGCTGGACTTTTTTTTTTTTTTTTTTTTTTTTTTTTTTTCTGGGTTCAAGAATATGAAAAACTATTGCTGGGATTTCTTCTTTTTTCTTTGTGATTTTTTGCTGGGTTCAAGAAGATGACCATGAACAATTGATCAGATTTTTTTTTTGCTGGGTTGAAGAACAATAAGGATTGTTGTAATTTTTTTTTTGGCCGTTTCAAGAATATGAACTTGAATGATTGTTGGGGGGGACAGAGAGCTGACAGCCGAAAGCAGAGAATAGAGGTATATGATTATAGAATAGAGAAATTCTTAGGTGGGGTTTCCCCACCCCACCACGTGTCTTTACGCACCCCCCCCACTTGTGCCCTACGCAAGATTCTCTATAGAATAATACAAACATATTGGGTCAATTCAATATCGCATACAAAAGTTTCAATCAGATCCGCTTTCATGAAAATATCTAAGAACGAAAAGGATTTGATTTACGTGAAAATTAACTGGATTGATTATGCAGATCTAGAATTCAGATGTGGTGAAAAAGAATTCAAAAGCCGGAAGAGGAAATACTGGAGAGAGCGAGAGAACCAGTTAGCATAGTGAATATCTAAATTCATTTAATTTGGCTTTGATATATATTCCTGAAGAATCCAAATCCAAATTCTAAAAGATGGAGAAGACCATAAACCCATTTATTATTTCATGGTCAGAGAAGTTTTGATGGGAATGATATAACGACGATTCGATCTAGTAATTTATGCGAGGGAGCCAGGGAATATGGGGAAGAACAAAGCTGAAGAACTTCTTCAGTTTTATTTTTATTTTTTATTTTATAGAGATTGGTGTAAGAAGATAAATTTGCCCTTAAAAATCAAGTCACATGTGTGACACATGATTATGGTTGACGGTACTGTGACGGAAAATGAACAGAGGTACAACGTTGATAAGAAAAAATGAGTCCTGGTATCACATTGATAACTTTGTAAGTTCAGGTATCATATTGTCAGTCCTCAAAGTGTCCAGACACTGTTGGTGCAAAAAACTCATTCCCTATTTTCAAGGACAGTCTAAGCACTTTTGTGTATCTAGTTCTAGCATTTAGTCTTGGTCTTATCGACTTAATTCTCAGTGTCTCTAGTTGTATATCAATTGAGGTCTCTAGGCGACTAGATTTACTAGGTAAAAGTTACGTTGGGAGGGCCGGATATTTCTAGCGCCTCCGGCGTAGTACCAAATGAGAACCCGCTATGTCTAGGTATTTGAATATTTGATTGTACAATGAGTAGGTCTATTTTTCTATGTACCCATGTGGGTACTACCACTATCTTCTTACCTGTTTAGATGGCAGCGGAAAGGTATGTAACGGCCTATTCTGGCTTATGATGAATACATTTTTTCCATTTCAAAAAAAAAAAAAAAATAGATGATATGAAAAGTGTACGAATTCGGTTTTGTATTCGCCCACCGACCTGGCCCCTTTGATGACCTCAAATTTGTCGTTTGCTACTCTGCCAAACAAAGTTCTGCATAAATACAACATACAACAACAGCTATGTGAAAACAACCAGATCAATTAGCTTATCTCGATTCTCGACCACATAACCCCAAATGTGCATGTTCACATCGAGTGCACTTCACAGTATATAATTATTGGAGCAGCTTCACAGTTCATTCGTACCTACTAGCCACACAAATCTAGTATAATCGATCGGCAGCAATGGCAGTTCCAAAGCTGAAGCTTATGATCAGCCTTGTATTCATTCAAGCCCTCATCACTTCAATCCAAGCTGCCCCATCAAAGTCAGTTATATTCAGAGAATACATAGGAGCTGAATTCAAGAGTGTCAAGTTTTCCGATGTCCCCATTAACCAAAATGTTGTGTTCCACTTCCTTCTCTCCTTTGCCATCGACTATGACACATCAGGTTCTTCACCCACCAATGGAAAATTCAACGTCTTTTGGGACACGGACAACCTCGGCGCCTCTCAAGTTTCAGACATCAAGAATGCACATTCAAATGTGAAAGTTGGCTTAAGCTTAGGAGGGGACAGTGTCAATAGTGCCTCTGCTTACTTTAACCCTTCCTCAGTTGATTCATGGGTTTCTAATGCTGTTTCTTCACTCACAAGTATCATCCAGCAGTACAATCTAGATGGGCTTGACATTGATTACGAGCACTTTAAATCTGATCCCAACACCTTTTCCGAGTGCATTGGAAGGCTTATAAAAACCCTCAAGGACAATGGTGTGATCAAGTTTGCTTCCATTGCTCCTTTTGATGACGATGACGTTCAGAGCCACTACTTGGCCTTGTGGAAGAACTACGGTCAGTTGATAGACTATGTGAACTTCCAGTTCTATGCATATGATCAGAGCACCACTGTGACTCAGTTCATCAATTATTTCAAGAAGCAAAGCTCAAATTACAATGGTGGGAAGGTCTTAGCGAGCTTTAGCACCGATGGGATGAGTGGTGGATTGTCCCCTGAAAATGGGTTCTTCACTGCCTGCCATATGCTCAAGAGTGAACAAAACCTTCATGGTATCTTTGTTTGGTCTGCTGATGATTCCAAGAAAAATGGTTTCCACTATGAAGAGCAATCCCAAGCTCTTTTGGCAACTCCACACTAGCATTGTGCACACACAATCACACTACCCCTGCTGCTATGTAGATGATTAAGATTCAGGACCTGGAATTGAGACCTTCCAGGGTATTGTATTAGTACCATGCATGTACTTTTATCCAGTAGTTATACATATTTCGGAATACTATGTTATGTTTAACTATAGGCATGCACTTTAAGCACTCAGTTCTGTTTTTAAGTGTTCAAGGCTTGAAATATTCTCTTCATATATGACACAACCATCAAAGGGACCAACTGTGAGCTATGAAGTTGTCCCAGTAAAATCAGAAAATGGTGATCACAGATTCTTTTTTGCAATAACTCGGTGAATTCTTTGCTTGTGCTATGGCTTTTTTACTATTCTTCTTAAATTACATTGAAAGGTAAGCAGCAGTTATTAGGATAAGAGGTTTATATAAGCAGGGGTGTAAGATTGAAGTCTTCATTCCGCAGAGCACCGAAACTTAATATGGTTGTCTGAGATGCATACTGTCATTTCAAGACTGATAGCCAAGAACAAGCCGCAGAAGCTTTTCTTGCTGCTGCACGGTGTCGCAACGAAAAGTGCCTTGCTTGCTTAGAGAAGGGAGCAAATCTCCTCTGTATAACTGGATCGCTTGAATCAACTGGAGTTTGTTACAAAGAAATTACGAGGCTGAACAGTTGTTCTGTGGAGGTCTTTGACAATATTTAAATAATTTCATTTGTAGTAGTCACTTGAGGCCATCTATTTGCCAAGCTCAAAAGTTTAAACATAATATTACTACGGAACAGATAATGGATCAAAAGTTTAGCTCAAAAGTTCCATTAAGGATTTTCATCTACCTTTGTTCGTCAATTCATGCAAACGTAGATCAGATAGTCGATCTAGATCAAAGGAAAATAAAAATTACTACAGAAGTATCAAGACTTGGTGCTAGCTGGATCAGTTAGTTGTTCATAGCTTACAGCACAAGAAGCAAGACCCTGTGCCCTTATAAAACCATGACTTGCATGTTCTGACTAACCGGAACAAACTGGAAATGGTTGCCACAAGTCACACAACCATGCATATATGACAAAAGTATAAACCTTGAAAGATGAATGCTTCTCCTCAAAATACAAGATTATATTCAAAATAAGCAAACAAACAATTAAACAGATCGAAAAGGGATTTGTTACACCGATGAGTACTTCATTCTAATATTTCTACTACTTGCTAACATTGAAGTCTGGCGTATCATCTGCAACTAATTCATGCTGCCTCTCTGTATAGCGTTGGTGGTTCAATCCAAACTCTGAGCATATGATCGCTGCGTGCCTCATAATGTATGCATGACTGGCGTATCAATGCATTGCTGCGGAGCTTACCAATACCGGACTTGATTGGATAGAAGTAAGATTTCCTGAAACCCTGATAATAGATACGATCAGCTAAATCCTTTATTTCACCATCAGCAGAATACAACAACGAGATGTCACCAAGAAATAACACTCTTTTACCCAAGCTAACCTGCTTCACCCATTTCATTTGCAACCAATCTAGCCTGTAAATGTGCCAAGGCTTATACCCCCGCTTCCAGTACACTAGAAACACCTCTCCATCAGACTCAACAACACTAGCTTCAAAAGCTGCTAGGTTTTGTAACTCCACTAAATCCATGTTTTCCGAAGTAATCAGCAAGCTCCAAATTTTGGTATTTGGGTTGAATGAACCTAGAATTCCACTTTTGAAGACACAGAAGAAGATACCCTTGACATGGAACACACCAATTACTATCTCCCTACTACGTCGATCTGTAAACTGTTTAGTCCACTTTCTATCACCATGGCGGCAAGTGCTAATCCTCATTCCCTCTTGATCCTCTCCAACATCATGCACCGCCAAAAACAAACAATCTTTGGATGTTAGATCAGAGGTACCACCAAACGTGGCTTTAATCCTAGAGCTAGTCAAATGGGGTAAATTGATAGCCGCCCAATCGTTGAAAGGATTGTAGAGGTAAATATTAGAGTCAAAACCAATGTTAGGTGAAATCTCTGCTACAAGCAACCAACCGTTCTTTCCTGCACCACAGACTTGTAGTTTGCCAAACCCAGGCAAACTTGACCGATCGATTTCATGACCAAGCTCATATGTAATGCAGCTAGATGGATCATGGAGGGTTATGGGATAATAATCATGCTTGCAATTGAAATTCAATGTCAGAACCCAAGGGAGTTTATCTATAGGCTTCACACCAGAAACTAGTCTCCAATTCTTGCAAACAACACGAAAATGAATCTGGTCCACATAACAAAGGCGTCCCATGATGCAAATCAATATGTCAAGGTTAAGATCAGACCATGGTGGTGGTTGTGGTGGTGGGATTTCTCTCTTGAGTTTCTTATTGGCAACTACAACTGACATTTTTTCTAGTTCAATTTCTACACAAAGAAGAGATATAGTGTCCCAATGTCCATTCCTGATTCCTGATTCCTGATTTTGGAGAGCTAAAACCCTAGTTCCTTCAAACGATAGAAGATGGAAAACATATAAATGTATATATGTATGTGCATAAACAACAAAGCTAGGGTTTGAATATACATTAAGGATCAAGAAATTGAAGAACATGTATAAGAAATCAAAGAACAGATAAAGAGGAGCATACCTTGGCAAAGTACAAAATGCCCTAGCAGTTAACAGTACCACCATCCATCATTTGCGCCGTCTGGTTTCAAGAGTTCATCCACCCATTTCTCTTTCCTACAAGTCATTTTATAGGGTGAAAAGTGGAAATGAGTCCTATTTGGTCTTTTTCATTTATTTTATTTGTTTTTCAATATTTTATAGAATCTCAAGACACTTTAGATAAACAAAAAAAAAAATCTCTTTTAAGGAAACTTCTAAACTATGTTAATATACCAATAAAAAAAAAAAAAAAAAAAAAAAAAAAAAAAAAAAAAAGTAAACTAGATTCGATTTGATATAGAGATAGTTTGACTCCATTTGTAGATCAGCTTGACGATATCAAATTAGTCTATCTCTATATCAAACTAATCTATCTCATAATCAAGTTGGTTTACTTGAGGTAACGCTACATTAATATATTATATTGTAGACGACTCCCACTTTTAAGGAGAAACAGTTTTAGACTTGCTTGTGCTCGTAGTATTCTTCAGATTACAAAAATGCTAAACAAAGCAGAACGAGCTGTCTATATAAGGCACAAGTTACATAACGCAATTAGTTCTTTTTGCAACAAGTATGCTTCCCAAAGTAACAGAAAACACTGCTTTTGACTGGCAATCACTTGACACCTCCTTTATGGTATGAACTTGTGATACAAAGTATAAATGGGAAAGTTGAGGAAATTCTTCCTCGTTTCAAAATTCTATTACTGGGTAGATGAATGCTCTCTTATTCACCCAGTATCAGACATACACAACTACACACAGGGATACAAACACTTCTACATCCAATGGCTATTATCCTACTGCTTCCAAAAAAATGAATGGCAACACTAAATACAAGAACTGGACCAGAACTAAACTGACCAGCTTGGCTGTTTTGTGGATCATCTAAAAGCCAAATTGAGATTTTTCTTCCTGATTGTGATCTTGAGAAGTCGCTACAACTTTTTCAGATTGATTGTCGTAATCATTTCAGTCCACAAAATATAACCCAAAATCCCTAATCCTGAGGTAACCAAAGGATTCAAGGCGAAACTTAGCCAAAGAGAATTTCCAAGTCCTTTTGATCATGACTTCCTTCAACATGTTTCTGTCCCATCAGCTTAAACTGAAGTGCGGCAACCGTGGGGGTTCACCACCAATTAAATTTATCCACAAGTTTGCGAGTGTCAATAAATAGTGTACCTCATTCCACGCCACCATTTTAATACCTGAAACACTCAACCAGACACATTAATTAGAAGAATAACCAATGGAAACTATCAAAAACTTAGGGGGACTATTAAGGATGGTGAAGATTTATTATGCAGCTAGCAAAACTTGTTTGTATGGCAAAGACTTGTTATGAAACATAAAATAATTTCTGTTACCTGGCACAGCTCCTGCAGTTAAAAGTGACAGCGAACATATAGCTTGTTGTCCACTCAAAAAATGGTTTTGGAGTGAAAATGTGTCGAGATGATTAATAGACGTTAAGGAATCCAATAATGCATTAACATTTCCGTCATATTTGAGATCATCAACATCTGAAATACTTCTGAGAGCTTCATCAAGTCCTGAACTTGACCATAGAGTAGAACACTCGTTTAGAAGACCAAACAAGCTAGAACAATCTGAGGACTGTAATAGAATCCAAGGGCTGTATAGTTTAATTGAGGCTCCAAGAACTAAAACTACCCGGTAAATTTCTCCCAGAGCAATGATATACTGCTTGCCTGTATTTCCACAATAATGGGATTAGACATTAAATTTGATAAGTAACATATACTAGGGATGACATCAAGAATTACATCAAGAATTATTTATGTAGTACCTCGAGGTTCAGATAGCATCTGCTTCTGAACATTCTTTTCTAATAATTGCATCCAAATTAAAGAGCCATGTTTCAGCTCTTCAGCACATATGGAGACCATTTGAGACCATGCAGCAATGTACCTAGATTGCTCCTCAGCTGATCTGAGTCTCAGAATCCTTAATATGGCTGCTGCATGTCTTAGAAGTTCAATTGCCGATATCAAATCCTTCTCTGCCTATTCAGAGCCAAAATACAAGTGGTGTCAAGCTAAGGCCACATAAATGTAAGAAAATTCAACCAGTTGAAAGTGGGAATTGCAAAATAAACTCTCATTTATTAATAAATAATAATCCTGTAATAGGTTTCCGATAGACAATGAAGAATTTTTGTGCATTTGTCTGTGCCTGTTTTTGTTTGTGAAGATTTTTTTAACCACGAAAGTCTTGATGGTTTTACATCTTCTCAATGCAAAGATACATACCAAGGACAATCTTTGTGACAATTGATATTCTGACTCAAGGACTTGGAACTTCAGTTCCTGCAGAGCTTTATGAAGTTCGTTAAGGCATTCATTTCTTGGCGAAGGATTCCCTGACTGGAACTGATCTAATCTCATGTTGTCTTGAGGCAGTTCATTATAAAGTTTCTACAACAAGACAAAACACAAATTTAATAAATAGTACCTTAGAAAGTCATAAACCCAACAAAACCATTCATTTAAAAACCAGGCACTGCATCATAAACTGACATCATCTAATGCCCATGTGAGTTCATATTTTCAAATGTTAAATAATTGCAACAAAGATGAACGAAGGAAATCATTCTTGACTCCCATATTTTATTAGTCCACAGATGTATGAAATCCACTGACATCAATTCCTGCTCATCACAGTTCATCCTATGGTGATTCTCAAGATGTTACAAAAGTAAGGTTACGTAACTCGAGAGACAAAAAGTAAAAGACTCCATATTATTCTCCCAGGAGCATCATTAATTCATTATATAAAATTACAAACCTACGAAAAACACTCATTCAGAAACTGAGTTAAGTTATCAGAGAGATCTATAGCAAATGCCCAGTAGTGTACGTTAATTGAGTTTATATGTAGTACAAAAGTAAGGTATAAACAGCCCAACCCATAATGAAAAACAGTAATAAAATCAAAAATGGCAATTTAAAGCTAACCTGGATTTCCTTATCCAGAGCCTCTGTTGCATCCTCACCAGAAAGAGAAGCACGACCTTGAGCTTTCTAACAAAATGCATATTTTAAATGTTAACACAGGTATAAACTTCACAGAAGAGAAGTCAAAGAAATTATACTGACCTTTTTCTGGTCAAGATGGTAGAGTGCAAGAAAATATGATTCATTCTTCAACTTGCAATACAATTCCACAAAGTCATCCAGCTGGATTTTAGTACAAGAATGTTTAAGTGAATCTTCAAGATTGGCAATAGAAGTTGGGTCTCGATCTTTTGAAACAGCATCCTTAAACTTCCAGGAGTCATCATCAGCATCATCACCAACAAAATCAGAGTCTAACACTGTCGTCACAGGATGCATAGTACTTTCAGTTTCTTTTGGCGTATGAAGTTTAGAAGTGTTCTGTTCCACTTGACTGTATAAGCTTGATATGAGATCAGTGATGGATACATTGGTAGCAGGGCTTTTGGCAGTATTTATCTGCTGGGAAGCAGCTGTCTGAGTAGAAATATCTTGATGGACTGAGGAATCATCAGTCTCTAGTTCTTCGCCTCCAAAAATGGACAAGGGTAAAGCTTGCCGATGATTATTCAATGTTACCTCACTGTGCTGTAGAATAAAACAGATAATCATTATTTTCTAGTCAAGTGAACATTACTCATAAACTTGGCTTCAACAACCAGATACACAATTCTCAATTTGCTAACAAGAACTGATGAGGGAAGAATGGATCTACAGCAAGGCAACAACATAGACCTAAGGATTCCTCATCCCTCCCCTCGGTGCAAAAAGAAACACATCATTCCAGTGTATAACATTACACTTGTTAGTAAACCACACTGGCCACATACCCTGATCTTGAAGTTAGCAAGAATTACCAACCACCAAGACAAAAGGCAGGCCGGTTAGTTCCACTGCACTATAAAAAAAGGACATGCTTTGGATTTATAGAGCATGAGACATTATGGTGGCTATACATCTGAGTTAAATCTTTCTCATGTTTCCAAATAAGTTAGCATCTACTATTCGAGATGATAAGAGAAACAAAAGTAAATATATGAAAATCAGAAAAACAGTTTCGTCAAAAAATTAAAAAAAACTGTAGTACCTGATTTTCTCCACCCATTGCTGATGGTTTTATATTGGTAGGAGAATTACTGGCAACCACCAACTCCCCCTAGAACAAGATGGAAAAGTATGAGTATTCACATCCTCTAATGTGACTTAAATATTTTGCATGTAAATCAAATCCAACCAAATCATCTACCTCAAGCTTAGATCCAGATTCTGAAAATGCATCCTTAAATTCCCAAAAGTTGTCTTCTGACTCAATATGGTTAGTATCTGGAGGAAAGCTCAATCCTGTTACTATGTCATCTTTCTTGCCACTGGAATAGGAATCTGAGATTACACCATCTTTATTGCCAGAATTTGGGATGAAAGGAAATGCAAAGCTACTTTCAGAAGACTGGTGAGAAATCCAATCCGACCCAGCAAAAAAATCATTACGAGGACCAGCACCAGCACCATCTAATGTATGCAATTCTACACCAGCAGGAGTAGCAGCCTTAGCATCTTCCTACAATCAAACCTTGAGCGCTATCAGATCTGCATGAACGTTTAAGTAGACCAGAGAACAAAACTACAAATTAAATCAAAGTAGCTCACCGACTTATGTTCTGATCCAGTTTCCGAAAATGCATCCTTGAATCCCCACACATTATCATCAACTCCGGAAGAATTGGATACAGTTGCAGCATTGCTCTGCTTGCTTTTCGAGTATGTTTCCGAGAAGAAATTATCTTGAATTACAGGGCGTGGCTTGAAGTCAAATGAAAAACCCCATTCACCATTTCCATGAGAAGTTCCATTAGATGCAACAGACACATTATTAAACTCATGAATACCAAACCCCCCAGAAAATCCAGTTCCTCCAGTATGTTCCTGCCATTTATAATTAACAGTCGAATTAGGTAATGTCAGACTCAGTGGAACAAATGACTAATGCACATTCCAACTCAAATGGACTTACAGAGTTGGCAAATACAAAATTGCACCATAACGAACAGAAAGCAATTACAATTGCTAACTGGTTCTAAATTTTGCAAGCAAATTGGACACTGGTGATGCACAAAAGCATTTATAAGAAAGTAATCTAACAACAAACAATACCCGCCTGTATTCCCCCGTTTACAAGTGTACTTGATTCTGCTACTTCCAAAATTCCTCGTTCCTGGGAACAATAGCAATGAAGCATAATAAATAAACAACAAAAAAAATGGCCAAGACCATAGCTTTTCCAATGCTCCACTTAGTGTCCAGAAAAACACATAAGCAAAACTCACAAATTGTTCCTAAAACCATTCTAACATTCACGTGATCATCAATCAAATGCAGATCATAACCAATCAAGATCAATCGAAAACGCGAAAAGGAACCACCTTTACCTTAGAATTCTCATTGCCAACCCGGTTCTCTGGTTCAGCAGCTTTGAATTCCCAACCATCATCATCGTCCTCGTCAAAATCCCCATTCCCTTCTTCCACATTCATCTTCAACACACTTGAATTCGAGCTCCCATTCAAATCTACACCTTCAAAAAATTTCAAACCATTCGAACTCAAATCACCACCATCCAGCTTCCCATTTTGGCTCGGAATCAAACCAGCAAGCTTCGAATCCACCCCATTCGACCTCAAATTCAACCCGCTCTTGCTAAAATCAATACCACCCGAACCAGAATCCCGATTCGAACCGTTCTGGACATACAAATTCGATATCAAATCATCAATCCCACCGCTACTCCCATTCAAATTCGATCCCTTTTTCCCAAATCCCTCATTCTCAGTCAAATCCTGATTCACCTGCTCGTCTCTCTCCTCTTCCCCAAACAACGACAACGGCAAAGCTCCCATCGGCTTCTTCCACTGCCTCGTCTTACTGACCCCTTCGGCCTTCGTCTCGGCCCGGATTGGATCCGACCCGGCTGACGTTAACGGCGCTGCTGCGGCGCCGTTAGTTACGTTGAAAAACCCGAACGGGTCGGGCGGTGTTTGGGCCGGGGCGGGCGCGAATCCGTTAACGACGGGGGTTTTGATCGGAGGCGCGGCGACGGTTACGAAATCGCCCCAATCGTCGTCGGAGGCGGCCGATTGTCGTTGGGTGGTGGTGGTGGGATTGGGATTGAAGGCGGCGGCGGCGGAGACGAAAGTGAAGTCTCCGAAGCCGTCGTCGTCGTCGTCCGCCATTGCTCTCTGCTTCTTCCCCTCGTGCTCGTAATGGCTTTTCTTCTTCTGTTCTGGGCGCGCAGGTAAAGGCCTTTTGGCGCACGTGCGAGTCTGACGTGGCTTTTGGGGGCCCAATTACAGCTAAGCATTAGCTAACCTTCAAATTTTGTTTCATATTTTTGTAGCACTATGGTATTGTAGCACCTTAAATGTGACACCTAATATGTGCTGGAGGTTAGTGGAGATCGTTTGGTAGAAATGTGATGTGATGTGGATCATAGTGGAGAAAGATAAGATGAGCCGATCTGGTGGATTGTGTCGTTGTGGATTTAGATGTAACGGTGAAAGATGATAAGACAGTTAAAAATTAAAATACTCGGTTCTATCCGTCGTTGGATTTAAATCCAATGACAGCCATGCATATCTGAGTACTGATTGATTGATTATTGAAGCATGATTTTGAGATGAAGAATGTGATAGAATGAAATTTCGCTAATAGTTGGTTTAGTAATATTGATTCACAAAACAGTTTTGATTTATCGATTTTCTGATTTGAATTTGATCGGATTAAGTTTTGCCGATTTGTGTTATTGTTTGGTTAACTTAATTGAAACTTGGAGATTTTGAACTTAATTAGTTTTGTCTTGTGCCTAGTCTCACGTGCCCATCATGTACTAATTTCTTATAACGCAATAACATTTAGTACGTTAACTATTTTTATTGAACGGCCAAATGATGAAGAGAATTTCGAATTCTAGCACTTTCTCACGAGAATACATGTTCTCTACCACTAAACCTATGAGTCATGCTAATTTTAAACTATCGTGTCAAAATGAGGAGGACTCGCATGCAAACTATCTGAATCATCTACAAGATTGTAATTAAGTTGTCAATTTATTATGATTAAGGATGCTTAAGAATCAAGCTTAACCCTTTTTGTTCTTCTCAAAGTCATTTTCACCCATTAAAGCCATCAAATATGGTCTAGTAAGGATGAAACATAAGTGACAATAGGGTGCACCGCATGATTCATCAATTACATCATAATCAATCCAAAAAAAAGTTCCACGCACATTCTTATTATGTATAAAATTTGAAGAGGAAAATTACATTATTCATATCAATACACAATATATTAGAGAGAGAAAACCAAGAACAATCCCAACAACAAAGCAACCATGTAGTGAACCATGCCAGTTGCAACCAAAGAAGCAGCAGCACCAGTAAAGCTCCCACTATGTGCGTCAGTGGTCAACACAACGATCATCCAATCATCCTTAGAACCAAGCCCAGCTCCTGTATACTTGGAATCATTCAGAAACTGAGCAAATTTGGTTTCAGTATAATTTTTACGCACCAGATCTGAGTCCAAATTGTGCACACAAACAGGCAAAATGATCCCATCAGTTGTGGTGCTGTTGTCTATGTCACACTTGGTTAAGGACTTGGTGAAGGAGGGGAACTGAGGACCATTTCCTGGTTTAATCTGGTATTCAGCTGCTCTAGAGCATAGCTCATCCTCTAGCTCATCCGAGATTTCGTCGGCTATACAATCGGCCTTTTCGTTCTCTGTGAAGGCTGTAAGGTTTAGGGATCCCCTGAAACTGTTGAGTTCCTCTAAAAGATCGTCTTCTTCTTCTGCAAAAAATTAAGAGTGAAAAGGAAGAACACACAAGGAGACTTTGGTGCTTGCTAGCATGTATAAAAATATCTCCACAGATTTCGAGTTTACATACTTATAAACATATAATGAATAACGATGATGGAAATAGTGAAGTACCATTACAATATACTGGAGAAGAATGGAGGAGGAAGGCGTGAACAAGCACAAAGGCAAACAATAAGCTCAGTTTTGAGAAGGCCATATGATTCAGTGTACTAGGCTTTGTGACAATGGAAGTTTATAAAAATACACAACGGTAAAAGGAATAAAGAGATGACTTGCAGTTTATTATTATCTTTTAGAGTTGGATAATTGTTCTTCATTCTTTGCTTTCTTTATTGGTTTCTTGGGTCTCAAGGTTGTCCAGGTTCCTATTCCTTTAATTTTGTTATATCTTCTAAAAGTAGAGAGAGAGAATGTCTAGCTGAAGTTCTACATTTTCTTTTTCTGTGTATAGTTTCTTTATTAATTCTGTAATTTAATTTTTGCTTAGCATCGTTAATCCTTGGTTATGATCGATGTACATTTGTGAATCCTTTTGGGCACAAGCATCAGAACCAAAAGCAAGAAACATGATGAGATATATAAAAGAAGTCATGGATTACATATATACAATCCAATCCAAATCCCATCTTCCAAATACACTAATTTACACAACTAGCTAGCAGAAATTAACAAAAGAGAAACCAAATGGGTACAACATAAGAAGTCGGAAAACAGTCACCAACAAGCCGATTTCAGCTAACCAAAATAAGCCACAACCCCAACATTAAGGAGACCAAGTAATGGACAGCGCCAACCGTCGAAACCAAAGAGTTTACTGCATTGGCAAAGCTTCCTGTTCGGGTACTTGTTGCCAAAACCACCACAGTCCAATCGTCCTCGGTACCAATTCCAACCCCAGTGAACCTCGAATCATTCAGAAATTTTGCGTAGCGCGGGGAGCTAGTGTAATTGGTAAGCACAAGAGTTGAGACTGCTTTGGGCACACAAACTGGCATTATGACCCCATCCACTGTGCTGTTCACATCTATTTTGCACTTGATCAAGTTACTGGGAAGACTGGGGAGTTCAGTTGATGATTTTGGTGAGATGTTGGCGCCATTGGTACGGCTGCTGCATGGTTGGTCCTGTATATCATCAGCAATTTCTTCTGCTAGGCAATCCGCTTTGTCGTGCTTGATGAGGTTCGGTAAGCTCAGTGATCGTCTGTAGCTGTTGATGCCTTGGAGAATATCATCTTCATTGGCTTCTGCCATATAAGTTAGGTAACTAAGATCAAGAACTAATGGAAACAATCATTTGAAATGCTACAAAATTAAACTTGGTTTAGAAATCACTACAACCATGCATATGGTTCAGTAACTGGACTGTAAATAGCCTAGGTTATCTATCAAACTGTGCAATGTTATCAACAGAATATTATACAAGCTTTATGTGAGGATAAAAAGTACGATCAATGAAGGTCCTTTATTGGAATATTAGGGGAATAGGAAACAATGACTCCCAATCCGAGCTTTCTAATATTTGCCATATTCACAAACCTGATCTTGTTTGCATTGCTGAGCCAAAGATTAAGTTCACCTCTATCTCAGCAGTTTTTTGGTCTTCTTTGAATTTGGATCTTGTTGCAACTAATGACTGTGGAGCGGCTCTTCCAAATCTTTGGCTGTTGAAGGGTTCTCATATTCCTAATCCGGCGATTATTTCCAACTCCGAACAGCAGGTTACAATACAGGTTCCTTTTGACAATGATCCCAGTCAACTTTCTTTTGTATATGCTTCTACCTCTTATATCAAACGCAGGGATTTATGGCAAGATCTTAATGCTCTTCGTCCTCAAACGTCTATCCCATGGATGGTAATCGGGGACTTCAACGCTGTGTTAGGCGCCCATGAAAAATCAGGAGGCCCATCTCCCTCTCGCCTCTCCTGTGCAGATTTTCAAAGTATGTCTGATACTTGTGATTTTGTTCATCTAGATACTTCCGGTTTGTTCTTTACTTGGTCAAATGGTTGGAGCACCCGTGGACATGTTGAGCTTCGTTTGGACAGATGTCTTTGTGATACCACTTGGTTTGAAGCTTGGCCTTTTACTAGTTGTGTTGCTCTTCCCCGCGTTGCTTCTGATCATTCTCCATTGATTTTCTCTGCTTCAAAACTCTCCCCAAGTGGTCCCAAGCCTTTCAAGTTTCAGTCTATGTGGTTGCAGCATCCAAATTTTCATGCAGTAGTGTCTAATTGTTGGAATTCCTTTCAACTTTGTGGCTGCCCAATGTTTGTTACTTTGCAGAAATTAAAGGCTTTGAAACATTGTTTGCGTGATTGGAACAAAGCGGTCTTCGGTAACGTCCATCAAAAGGTTGCTACTGCTCGTGAAAATTTAGTCAACATTCAACAAGATATCGCGACCCGTGGCATGACTGATCAAAGGTTTGAGGATGAGATTGCTGCAAAGTCTGCAGTCTTAGATGCTCTGAGGATGCAAGAAACTTATTGGAAAGATAGAGCTCGGGTTAAGTGGTTTACTGATGGGGATCGAAGTACATCTTTTTTCCATACTTATGCCAAGGTTCGTGCAGCCAAAAGTCAAATGTCTTCTATCCGTGTGGGGGAGAGGATACTTACTGACCCTTCAGACATTGCAGCACATACTGTGGCTTTTTATCAGAATCTCTATGATATTTCCTCCCCTTCTACAAATGTGGATGAGGTTTGTTCAGTTATTCCATCTCTTGTGACTGACGATGAAAATGTGGTGCTATCTGCAATTCCTACATCAGAGGAAATTAGAAGTGCAGTCTTTTCTATGGATGGTTCTAGTGCTCCTGGGCCTGATGGTTTTTCAGGGTCTTTTTATCAAGCTTGTTGGGATATTGTTGGTTCTGATGTGGTGGCATGTGTTCGTCAATTTTTTCTTCAAAACTGGATCCTCCCCAACATGAATTGCAATTTTTTAGTTCTCATTCCAAAAGTCCCAAATGCTCAGCTTATTACTCAGTTTCGCCCAATTGCCTTAGCCAATTTTCTCTTCAAGATTATTCCTAAGATTTTGGCTTCTCGCTTGGGGTCTATTGCTACACGTATAATTTCTCCTCAGCAATCAGCTTTTCTGCCTGGTAGGCGAATTAATCATTGTATTGGTATGGTTTCGGAATGCTTTAACTTATTGGACCGAAAGGCTTATGGTGGAAATGTGGGAATCAAAGTGGATATAGCAAAGGCGTTTGACACTCTAAACTGGGATTTTCTGCTCCGAGTTTTAAGTAATTTTGGGTTCTCTCCCACTTTCACTAGTTGGATCAGCTCTATTCTTCACTCAGCAAGACTATCTCTTTTAATCAATGGCTCTCCTCAAGGTTTCTTTACGTGTTCTCGTGGTGTTAGACAAGGAGATCCCCTTTCTCCACTTTTATTCTGTCTTGCTGAGGAGGCTCTTAGCCGGGGCCTTCACTTACTTCTACAAACCCGTCAATTGAGGCCAATATCTTTTCCCAGGAAATGCACTGCACCGTCTCATGTGTTATATGCAGATGACCTTATGGTGTTTTGTCGTGGGGACAAAAACTCTCTTAAACGGCTGCGTGGGTTTTTTGACCGTTATAGTGCAGCTTCAGGGCAATTCATTAATGCGGAAAAAAGCACTTTCTATCTTGGAGCTAGGTCTCGTCACAGGAAAGGTACAGTTCAACGTATATTGGGTTTTCATGCAGGGCGCCTACCTTTTATTTATCTGGGAGTTCCTATTTTTTGTGGAAAACCCCGCAGCTGCCATCTCCAAGTTATTGCCGATAGAGCTAAGTCAAGGTTAATGGGTTGGCAGGGGAGGCTTCTTTCTATGGCTGGACGCACTCAACTTGTGCAATCTGTTTTTCAAAGTATGCTTCTTCATAGCTTTTCAGTGTATCATTGGCCTGCATACCTTGTGAAGAAGTTATCTACATGGGCGCGTAATTTTATATGGTCTGGAAATATTGAGACTCGGAAAATTGTCACTGTTACTTGGACTCAAGTTTGTGCTCCGAAAAAAGAGGGCGGGGTGGGTATTCGTGACCTGGCAACTCTTAATTCGGCAGCTGTTTTAAGGTTTGCATGGAACTCTTTCACTTCTTTGAGCCAATGGGGTGATTATATGCGAACTCGTTATCCTATATTATCTAGTTCCAAAGTGAGCTACCGCAAATCCTCAATCTGGCCAGGTTTCCGCTCTATTGCTCTTCATATCACCCACAATTGTCGTTGGATTATTGGAGATGGTCGTTCAGTGTCATTTTGGAAAGATAAATGGCTTCAAGATCCAATTTTGGATATGTTGGGTTTTTTCGACTGGTCAGGATTCAGTGATCTACGTGTGGCTGATTTCATCTCTGATCATTCTTGGCAGTTTCCCTCCTTTTTCCTAGATACCTTTCCAGACTTGTACAGGAAAATTTCTGATATCTGTCTCCCTTTAGACACTGAACCTGATATGCTCATTTGGGAGTCTACAGCCTCTGGAGAGTTATCCTTCACTGATTCTTATAACTTGCTTAGACGACACTTTATTTTGAGAGACTGGGCTTCTACTATTTGGCATTCTTTCATTCCTCCACGATTTTCTTTCTTGGCTTGGAGGATTCTCTTAGATCGCTTGCCCACTGATGATCGGCTGAAAAGAGGTGGGATTCCGATTGTGTCCATCTGTCAATTATGCAACAGTTCGGCAGAGTCAGCTTTACACTTATTTTTACACTGCCCTTTCTCCCAACATCTTTGGGGATGGCTGGCAACTCAGTTTGGAACCTCATTTCCTGCTTATGACTCTCTGTTGGATTTTTGGGTTGGCTTTTGTCACAAGGGTTTTTCCCCTCAGCTTTATAATTTGTGGTTGGCAGCTGGTTTGCTTACTTTCATGGAAATTTGGAAGGCGCGAAATAGACTCAGGTTTGATAATCGTTCCCCTACTTTTTCTACACTGTGTTGTTCAATTATGGCATGGATTCGGCAATTCGGTTCTCTTGTTCCTGGTTACTATAAAGGCGTCCTGGATTCCCGCCTTCTCTCTTCCCTTGGGGTGTGCCCCAAGCCTCGTAAAGCGCCCAAGATTCAACGCGTCCTATGGCATCCCCCCCTCCCTCCTTGGGTTAAAGTTAACACTGATGGTCTGGCGAAAGGTAATCCTGGTCCTGCAGCTTGTGGAGGAGTTTTTCGCGATGCTTCTGGGGTTTATTTAGGGAGTTTTTGCCAACCTCTGGGTTGCAATTCTTCCTTTTATGCTGAACTTTATGCTGTTATTGTGTCTATTGAAGTTGCTTTCACTAGAGGTTGGACTACTCTGTGGTTGGAAAGTGATTCTACTAGTGTTTTAGCATCTCTCTCCTCCAACTCTTTCTCTCCTCCATGGGACTTGAGAGTTAGATGGCAAAACTGCTTGAAGAACATTCAGCAAATGCAATTTCGTAGAACTCATATTTTTAGGGAAGGGAATGCAGCTGCAGATAAGATGGCAAACTTAGGTGTTTCAAAACACTCTTTTACCTGGTATCCTAGCCCTCCTGCAGAGCTTCACAAGTACTTGCAGGCGGATTTTTTGGGACTCCCAAGTTATCGCTTCACAGGTTGCTGAGATGATTTGTTCGTCTGCCTTTCTTGCCCGCTCCTTCTCAGAGGCTTTTATTCCCAGGAGGTCGTGCGCAAAGTTAGCTTCATATGCATCTACATGCAGGCGCAACCACAATTCTGGCATATTTCGTGTGTCCAGTTTTCACTTTGTGGCTGGTTTTTTCTTTTTGTAGATTTGTTCATGAGGGGAAGTTTCCCTCTCTTTTATTTCGTTGTTAATTTTGCTTTATCTCTTGGACGATGTATTCTTCTTCTTTATTTTAATAAATTGAGTTGGGGGACGGGCGGTGGGTTCCCAGAGTGGGGCAGACCCTTCACCTTCGGGTTTGAGGGTGGGACTTGTGCCCTACATTGTCTGTCTCCGAGGAACTAATATCGCCTAATCCCTTTCTCCTTAAAAAAAAAAAAAAAAAAAAAAAAAAAAAAAAAAAAAAAAAAAAAAAAAAAAAAAATGTGAGTGCTGGTTTTCTTCCTTAATTAGGACATACATGGTACAATACAATCCATTTTTCCATGCATGTTATCTGCGAACCACAATCTAGTGAATCTCGAGTTCTGTTGACAGATTAAGTTCATCAACTGCACTATAATTTGGACAATAAACGAGCAATAATCCTTCGAGCATAGTTGCATGCTCATGCAATTAGATGTTCATGTACTAAATCCGAAAAGAGAAAAATGTGATTCAAATTCATGCAAGTAATACGTCTCCAATGAAGGATTATGCAAATTTACATGTACACTGATATGATACGAAATTTCTTTTACACATTCCTATTTCTGCATCTGAAATTATCACTATGTCTTCACAGAATATGTTGTGAACTTAAGATTAATCAACAAATTGGATTACAGACAAAGTAAGAGAGCACCAAGCTAGTAATCGATCGAGTACTACATACCATCATCACTGAGCACCAAAGGTGAAAGCAAGAGAGAGGCTTGAATAATCACAATGAAGAAGAAGCAAAGTTTGATAAGGGAGGCCATGGTTTCGATAAATAATGATACAAAGTGTTCACAGCAATCAAAGTTATGGAGACTAAAATGCTTTATCCTTCAGAGAAGGCACCAGAATGTCTGAAACAGAATGGAAGAGGTTTACAAGATAAGCACAAAGCTTATTTCATGAGGTTCTGGGGTTTGAGACTTTGGTTTGGATATGGATTGAAATTTTGCCTCTTTTCTGTAGCAAGTCAATGAAGCTTTCCAGGTGTTAGAGAGCTGGTTAATAATAAAATGCTTATATGGTGCCTAATTGACAAGTATCATTTTCTTGGCCACTTGGCATTGCACGTGTTCAACATGCAAAATGAAGTACATGCACCAAGATCCTCGAGCTTCTTTGAGCACAGCCAGCTCCTGTGTCTAGCACTCTAGCTAGCTATCTTTACTGTAAAGCCTAGGAAAGTTTTTTAATCATGTGGTTGTTCTGTTTGAGAGTGATGCTTAGGGTAAATAGAATATGTAAATCATAATTGAAGTGTATTATAGAAATAAGTAAGTGGAAGCCATCATTTTGATTAGTTCTCTCATCCAGAAGATGAATGAGTTAAAGGAATTGATATGGTTGCCAGAAATCTTAGCTTCATCTTCTATATTGCTTTCTTGGTTGGCAAGACACAAAACTATGTGCAGATTAGAGTTGCATATAAACAGAGAGGCATAGACTCGATACATAATTACAACACATGTACAACATTACATTATCAAAAAGATCTCACATTCATCCATTCTATGTAAGGTTTCTATTCAACCATGCATGCCAAATAGTTCAACTATAAGAACTAGAAAACTTTATGATCATGCTTTCGATCATTTTGTTCAAGTGAGTTTGTATAAGATCTTAAGTTGGAATTCATCTTGTTTACGCTTGTATTAGAACTGACTACCCAAAAAAAGAAAGCAGTATGACTTGATATGAAATAAAACTTTGAGAATGGTGTTTAACAGCATGATCAAGAATGTTTAAGACCATTCTAATCAAATACCGTGAATCATTTTCAGTGTTGGAAATTCTATCCTTATTAAGAACTCGAATCATTGATCACTACTCTAGACCAAACTCTGAGGCACAAGGCATGTCAACAAAACTGTCCAGTTCCACAGATGTGTACTCTGCATGCAAATTCAGGACACGAAGACCCTTCTTTATGCCACGTATTCCTCTACATGTCAAGCTACAAATCCCCTATATAATCCTTTCTGATTTGATCAAAACTTTGAACCACCTCAACATCCACATCTATATATGCTATCTGCTCGTTTTCTTTCCTCATCTAGAGCCTTAAACCCCAGGTCCTTATCAGCTTTCCTTTTGTGTACGTCCACCAAAAACCCACTTTGTCAAATCACACTCTCAAATACAGAAGAGTCCTCTAAGATTCTTTGCAACCATGGACTCTGATGGCAGGAAAATGCCTCCTCAAAAGCAAGAATCTCAGCCTGGAAAAGAACACGCCATGAACCCTAACCCTCAGTTCTCAAACCCAGATTACAAACCCTCTAACAAGCTTCAAGTATATGTCATACGTCATATGATTGATTATTCCTACTCAATCACTTAACTTATGTAAAATGCATGCTCTAGTGATTGTATGTACTAATATTTTATGAGTTTTGCAGGGAAAGGTGGCGATAGTGACCGGAGGAGACTCCGGTATAGGGCGGGCGGTAAGCCATTACTTTGCTCAGGAGGGTGCAACTGTGGCCTTCACTTATGTGAAGGGCCAGGAGGAAACGGATGCACGTGACACACTTGAAATGATCAAGAAGGTGAAAACTGCTGATGCCAAAGACCCTATTGCAATCGCAGCTGATCTCGGTTTCGATGAAAATTGCAGGAGGGTTGTGGAGGAGGTGGTGAAAGCGTACGGGCGCATTGATATTCTGGTTAACAATGCGGCTGAGCAGTACAAGACCAGCTCGGTGGAAGATATCGATGAGGCTCGTATTGGTGTTTAGGACCAACATCTTTGCTTACTTTTTCATGGCAAGGTAAAGTTTTAAGAGTTATAACATATTAAGGTGAAAATATGGAGGATGATCGATAATGGTTATGATGATGTGAAATTGTGAATTTCAGGCATGCTTTGAAGCACATGAAAGAAGGCAGCAATATAATTTGCACAACATGGGTTGTGGCCTACAAAGGAAATGAGAAGCTGCTTGATTATACAGCAACCAAGGGTGCGATTGTGGCATTCGTGAGAGGATTGGCACTTGAGCTAGTGAACAAAGGCATCCGGGTCAATGGTGTAGCTCCTGGACCAATATGGACCCCGTTGAGTCCGGCATCTTTTGATGAGGAGGAGACTGCAAAGTATGGCTCTGAAGTGCCAATGCAGCGACCTGGTCAGCCCTGTGAGGTTGCGCCTGCCTATGTCTTCCTTGCTTCCAATGCTTTCTCTTCTTACATAACCGGCCAAGTCATCCATCCTAATGGTAATGTTCTGGTACTGGTCTGTAGTGTACTCACATTTTCTTACTGTTATGTAATTTATTGGTAAACTTCTGGCAACTTTGATTTGGCAGGTGGGGTTATAGTAAGTTCTTGAGGGGCTTGTGAAGGAGTCTTCAGGCCGGTGGTCTCTGTAGTCGTAATATATTAGCTAGTCCTTTTTTGTTGCATGGCTCTTTTCTTGTAAGGCCCATAGCTATGTGGAAACTGAAGGTTCTTCTGTGTGCTCTTTTGTTGTAATGAAAAATGATTCTGCTGTACTAATCTATATAAAGTAAATATGTAATCCCGAGTTACCTTGCAATGTATATGCCAAAGGTAAAATTTGCAGTATATCTCTTGATTCAAACATATAGTCTACACTGATGACAACATCTCATCAATACGCTTAAGGGTGCCTTTTCCATGAAGCAGTAAATAACTAAATATGGATAAATGGGCAAGATGAATCGCCTCCAAATTTTTTATAGTATTTCATGGTATATGCGGACATGATCAACTGGCACGCCATTAGTTTTCCCTATTAATTTAAGCTAAGCAACGCCATTTCAAGGTTATTAATAATTTCTCAACAAGTTGGATCAGATGTCAGAGGCAAAATCAAGAAGCCTTTATCCAATTCAGACATTTTTCTGGCAATGCTAACAGTTGAGCAAGGTCTTCATGCATTACATAGTTTGTAGAAGAGATCAAGTCGATCTTGATCACGCGCGCATCAGGAAGTATAACTGCTTGGAAGTCACAGTGACTTTGAGTTATAGTTCGAGAGGAAAATAACTCGATCCTTATTAATAAAGGACAAGGAAAGGGACAATCCCTAATATTAGAGGATAAGGAAATTCAATCCTTCCTGACGAAGGAGTCAGTCAGTCTATACTATAAAAATATTCAGAGATCATACCTTGTTTTCCATTCCATCCTTAGTAATCACACAGCTCATAGCATTTCAGTACTCTCGATCTTTGCTCATCAAGACACTTTGTGATTTCATGGCTGTAACAACTGACCGGGATCTAAAAACAGACTCTGCTGACATTCTAGCAGCAGAGCAAAAGGAGGAGGAGGAGAAGCTGGCGCCAGTTAGTAATGTGGATCAACCTGCTGCTCTAACATCTGTCTCCAGTAGTATCGGCTCGGAAAAGATATCTCTGTTCATTGGACAGTTCCCTATCAGGATACCATCCTACTCAGAGGAAACCAAAACCAATGATCAAGAGAAGAACAATAATGTGGAGTTGGATTTGGAAAAGGATACTCAAGGAACTTTTATATGTAGTACTCTTCCTGTTGAGGAAATAAATAATATCATCAACACTGTCCTTGAGACCAATCAATTTGCAGATGTAATGAACATCAAGGGGATCCCACTAGTTTCCGAGGCAAATAGTACTGTTGACCAGGCAAAGAGCAATGATGATAAAAAATATGAAACAAGAGGAAATGAGGTTATTAGGGAGGAAGAGCAGGAAGAGTTAAATGCTGATGCAATTGTTCTTGGTACCACTACTACTACTGTGACTACTAGTGTTCCTCTTCAGGAAGGAAATAATATCAACTATGTCCCCGAGGCCAATCAATTTGCAGATTTGATGAACACAAAGGAAAGCCTAGTAGTTTCCGAGGCAAAGACTACTATGGACCAGGCAAAGAACAGTAATGATGCTGAAGATAAATTTGAAGTAAGGAAAAAGCTTACTAAGGCAAAGCAGTATGCGTCAAAAGCAGAAGCAACCAAGAAGACAGAAAACCAGGCACAGAAGCAGAAAGCCAAAGCCATAAGAATTGAAGGATATAATGAGTTTTCTCTTCTTGAAGAATTAGAAAATGAGCAGGAGCTGGACATAGAGGCCAAGAGAGTAGAGGAAGCTGCAACTACAACTGAAGAAAAACCTCATGAAAATGAGTTTGATGCGGGAAGTAGTTCTGAGAAGGAGCAAGACATAGAGGCCAAAAGAGTTAAAGAAGCTGCAACCATAGTGGCAGTTGCAACTGCAAGCACATCTGAAGAAAAAGCTCATAAAAGTGAGTCTGATGCCCATAGTGGGTCTGAGAAGGAGCAAGACGTAGAGGCCAAAAGAGTTGAGGAAGATGCAGCTGCCAAGAAGAAAAGAGAGAAGAGAAAAAGGAAGAAAAAAAGTAAGGCAGAGAAACTAAATGGAAGTTTCCCATCAGTTGGAGTTTTTTCTTTGGCATTGGTATGCCTTCTGATTTATAGTTTTCTATAGGTGAGTTGAAGCCACAGTGGCAATTGTTCATCATCATCTTAGGACAGCCATGTATTTTTTTTAATTTATTTTTTATTATTAATAAGAAGAGGGTAACATGATTACAGAAAATCATAGTTAGAAGAGCAGTTTAAAACTTTAAACAGTGGCTAGTTTTTCCTTGTTATATCTTTGTGGCTACGTGTTCATTGTAGAATTAACTGCTTGGCTTGTTCAAGTATGATTTGCATAACTAATCATTCCACTTCATAGTACTAATCTATATAAAGTAAATATGTCAACCCGAGTTGCTTTACATTTTATGCCAAAGGTAAAATTTGCAATATCTCTCTCTTGATTCGAACATATGGTCTGATGACAACAGAAATAGTCATCTCAATACGCTTAAGGGTGCCTTTTCCATTTAAGCAGTAAATATGGATAATGGGCAAGATGAATCACCTACAAAATATCTAATCTTTATTTCCATGGTTTTACATGGTAATACATGTGGACATGATCAACTGGCATGCCCCATCTTTTCCCTATTCAAGCTAAGCAATGCTAGTTGCTAGGTCTTAAGTTGGATCAAATATCATAGGCAAAATTTTGTACCACGTACATTCCGTCTTTTAGACCAGCATACTGGGGAAAAGACGCAGAACTTCCAGCACACCAATGGAAGCTCAATATGTACCAAGAGTTGATAATCAAGAAGCTTGATCTTCATCCTTCATACATTTTTCTAGCAAGGCCAAAACAGTTGAGCAAGGTCTTCACGCATTACATAGTTGAGTAGGAAAGACTTGGAGCTTTTAGTGGAACCTCTTAACTTATGTTGCAGAATCTGGACTGCACAAGCAGAATCTGGACTGCACAAACTCTTTTTGATATAATTTCCCAGAAATCTCAAGTTTGGATCCCAAATGTTCAACTTTGATATGGCAAGATAACAAAACCATTGCAGATAAGAGCTGGCACATAGCCTTATGTTATCATTTTGTTCTGCGAACTTCAAAATGTTATACAACACAACACTATCAAAAGGAACTCATCCATTCCATCAATTCGGTGTAAGCTTTTTTCTAATCAACTAAATCGAGTTGTCTTAACTAAAACACTTGATCAAGTTTTATTTCTGTTTAGTTCTGTCAGTAAAGGTTGGTCTAAGAGTTGCATTAGCTTAATTGGGTATATATTACTACTTCATTTCTGACAGTGTTGTAGAACACTTCATTAAAAAACCAAAATTTAGAAATAGCACCGAGCCATTTCTATTTTAAGAAACTGCAAATTTGGAATTTTCTAATTCAGGATCACTCTAGAAGTTCTCACTATGAGCCTCATGGCCATGTAAAGAAATATAGAAAATGTCAACTTCCACAGGTGTATTCTGCATGCAAATGTCAGGACACGAAGGCACTTCTCCCAGCCACGTTTTCCTCCACTCGTCTATTTCACAATCTCTATCTGTACGAGACACTTGGTTTCGATCAAATCTTTGAATCAACACAACCTATCCATTTCATATATATATATATATATATATATATATATGTGTGTGTGTGTGTGTGTGTGCTGTGATCTGCTTGTTCGGTTTCCTCGTCAAGGCCTTAACAACCACATCTTAATTATCAGCTTTTTCTTTGTAGCACCAAATCAACACAGAAGATCTGACAGTCCTTTACAACAATGGCTTCTGGTGGCAATCAGAAATTTCCTCCTCAAAAGCAAGAATCTCAACCTGGAAAAGAGCATGTCATGAACCCTAACCCTCAGTACTCAAACCCGGATTACAAACCCTCCAATAAGCTCCAAGTATATATCACATACACGATATTACTGATTATTCAATATTTCATTGCTAGAAGGCATGTTCTAGTGATCAGGTATGCTAAAGCTTGAGTTTTGCAGGGGAAGGTAGCACTAGTGACAGGTGGAGACTCCGGGATAGGGCGAGCGGTGTGCCATTGCTTTGCTCAGGAGGGTGCAACAGTGGCCTTCACCTTTGTGAAGGGTCAGGAGGACCAGGATGCACACGACACGCTTGAAATGATCAAGAAGGTGAAAACTCCTGATTCCAAGGATCCAATGGCAGTTGCAGCTGATCTTGGTTTTGATGAGAATTGCAAGAAGGTCGTAGAGGAGGTGACAAAAGCATATGGATGCATTGATATTCTGGTTAACAATGCAGCAGAGCAGTACAAGAACAGCTCGGTGGCAGAGATTGATGAGTCTCGTCTTGAAAGGGTGTTCAGAACCAATATCTTTTCTTACTTTTTTGTGACAAGGTAAGTTAATAGATAGCATACAAACCACAAACATGGACAATCTGTGATGATTATGATCTGAAATTGTGAATGTCAGGCATGCTTTGAAGCACATGAAAAAAGGCAGCAGCATAATTTGCTCAACATCAGTTAATGCATACAAGGGAAACCAGAAGCTGCTTGATTATACAGCAACAAAGGGAGCCATTGTGGCATTTGTAAGAGGATTGTCACTTGAGCTAGTGAACGAAGGCATCCGTGTCAATGGTGTAGCTCCTGGACCAATATGGACCCCACTGATTCCAGCATCTTTCGATGAGGAGGAAACTGCAAACTTTGGCTCTGAAGTGCCAATGCAGCGAGCCGGGCAGCCCTGTGAGGTTGCGCCATCCTATGTCTTCCTTGCTTCCAATGCTTTCTCTTCTTATATAAGCGGCCAAGTGATCCATCCTAATGGTAATGTTCTACTACTATAGTGCACTTACAGTTGCTTGCTGTTATGTTATTTTCTGATAACTTTTGGCAATTTTTGATTGCACAGGCGGGGTTGTAGTAAATTCGTGATGGGTTTGTGAAGGAGCCTTCTGGCTGGTGGTCTTTCATATCCTAATGTATTAGCTACTGCTGTTTTCTTTTAGGCTAAGAGATATGTATAGAGACTAATGGTTGGTTTCTGTGTGATATGATGTGTCTAGCTCTGTCTGAGCTCCTTTTATATGTCAAGAGCGTCTGTAGGTTAAGTAATATGCTGTGCTTACTGCTAATAAAATATGGGAAAGAACTGGGTTTATGCCAAAAGAAGCTTCTCTACTACAATGATTGTCCTATCTATGCATATAAGAGATATGATTGACAAGAATGAAGTGTGACATTTATTTCCACATATTTCATTTCAATCACTGATGAAACAAAAAGGCCGAGAGTGCATTTCAAAGAACTTGAAGATGAAATTAACTCGGATTCAAATGCAGAATACAACAAGCTAACTAATATACAGACAACACAGAGTGAATTGATTCTGTCAGTAAACAATTGAGCTTGGATCTTACTAATCACTTCAGGATGAACCACCAAAGCAAACTTGAACACCTTGTCCGCCAATGGCCGCTGTTACGCAATGGAATCCACACGACTCCAGTTCTGCAGTTACTTTATCAACAACTATTGCTGATAGCACTGATCATATGGTTAAGGGAAATACCACAGACTAACATCATAATTCAAGATAGTTAAAACGGTGCTGAATAATTTAAGCAAATTTTTTTTGTTAAGATGTTCAACCCCATTAAACAAAATTAGTATCATTCCTTCATGGTAAAAGCATATGAAAGAGAAAAGCTTGAGGAGCAAGGTAACTGAAATAAAAGGAATCATGAAAAGGATACAGGTTGGCAATAGTGTGAGAACACAACCTCCACCACCAGCTCCTGTCAACTTGGAAGCCAACTTGTATTTGAGTGTAGTTCGAAGAACGGTTTCAATTGAAGCATGGCTGACCCCCATGCATTGGAGCAAACCCTGGTTCATTTCCATCAGCTCTTCTATTTTCGCCTCCTTCTCTGTTACAGAGATTTCATCAGGGGCCTCTGATTGGATGATGGTAGCCAATTCCCCGCTGATAGAATCAACTGCGTTAAACACAGAAGCCATAGCATCTGGATGATTTAATGTCCTCTCTGAAACACCAGCAACTAAGGCCTTTGTGTTCCTCCCAACATTTGTGTTAGTAATGAGCATTTTGAGTGGCATATTCGATTTGAGGCGTGTCAAATTGCCTGATCTAAATTTGATCATATTACCTGTTTCAGGAACAAATTAAGTCCCACAGAAAAGGAAGCTATATATTTCAAAGAAATCTCAACAGATGATGACATCTTTTCGCCTATTCCTTTATTTCATCAATTGGTCCCTAGTCCTTAATTAATTAGATGGTGTTCCCTTGTGCAAAATTATATTGTGCATACTTCCAATACTTCTTAAATTACTCCAGTCCCACCTGGATCATCTTAACTTTAATAATTCAATATAATTCAAAAAATGAACTTAACTGATTACGTCAGACATAATCAGTTTAGCATGAGAAATTCCATGACTCTTATCCCACTATATACTTTACTCCACTCCACATCCTACATGAAGTTTCTCTAGAAAATGTCCAAAAATGTGCAGCTTTTTGCAACAAGGACCTTAATGTGATGCTTTACAGGGATTTTAAGAAGGGACCCTTTTAAGAAACAGCGCAGGGAATCAGTACTTACACCCAAAGTACCAACCCATAGCAACATTATAGAAGAAAAGGAGATCCATGCATCTCACTACAACAAGACGACTATGACTCGATCAAACCCTTATACTTTCATTAATATTAACGTCACAGGCTACATAATACATAATACTAAGGATACTGAAGGTAAAGAGTTTTAGGATACATAATACCAAGGATACACAAGTGTTTAAGATTAATTGCACCATATCCCTAAAGATTTGAACCAAATTTCAAGGCGACTCCTGACATGTAGCTATTAGCTAAGAACACATAAATTAAAGTTTATATTATTCTCTCTTTGTTCCTATAAAGCAACTCAAGATGCAAAGTGGATCTAGCGGGAAGTTTCTAGGGCTCTAGCAAGCACCAATGAAGTAGTTCCATATTATTCATACCGGTTATGAACCTCTTCTGAAATGAAGGAAATATGGCTTGAACTGCATTGATAAAGTTCCCTACCCCAGTAGCTTTCTCTCATCTTAACATACTATGGCAAACTATTACCTGATTCATTCCAAGAACTATATAACTCAAGAATCCTAGACAAGAAAATAGGAAGACAAGAAGAAATGGCATTGTGAAGGTAGATTTTTCTGGGACAGGTAACATGATAACTTACCATATGTACTGACCGTGTTGTCAATTCCAGATGGCCTTCCATGGATGATTTTCTCACCTTCAAATGCCCATTTATTCAGTAAGTCAAGTTCGCTTTCGCCAAAATTTAACCACCCTTGGTGGCTGAAATCCAGACTCGCACAATCTGAGTAAGCAAGAAGAGCACCAGAGAATGCAACACAAAGTGCCGCAGATGAACCAAGACCTGAACCCAAAGGAAGTTCCGAACTGATAATAACTGTTGCAGGCTTAAATCTGACACATAAAGAGAGGAGAATCAGGAAATTAAGAAACATGAACAAATGGCCGAGAATTCAAAGTAGTCAGCTGTAGAAGCAAACCACAGTCCCATACCCTTGGATAGATGAATATAGCCAAAGAAAAGCCATGACTCCAGCAGCAATTCCTATTTTTGCCTCCGGAATGTTTAGTTCTTCAACTAAAATAGCAAGTGATTTGATCGCCTCCGCTGGACAAGAGGTAGGTGTTGATGGGTTGGGAACATCTATTCCGGATAGTGCTTCCTTAATCCTAACAACTGGCCACGAAAACTCTAATCCAATATCCTTGAGCTCCAGTCTAAGTAAACCATCATTATCTATGGACAACAGCAGAAGACTTCAGTTCAAAAGTTCAATCAGCAGGATGTTAGTGTTATATATTTTAATCCTGAAAACCTATATCCCTGAAAATTGTCACCATGTCTAACATCACTTAAACCCTGCAAATTAAACTAGGGTTCAATCCACAGAATAGATTTTCACAGAATCTCAAAGGGGCTTTCTTCAATTCATGATTACCTACAATACCAACAGCCAATCTCACAAAAAGGGGCAAACTTTGTGTTTGACATGGCACAGACACAAAGCTGAACAAAACCAATGAACCCACCAACAACAAAAGTTTCTTCGGATCATTGTAAATAAAACTCAAAAGAGTATAATCCAAATAACATGACAACCACAAACAGAACTTCAGCAAGAATGTTACATGTCATCTCAATCTTGAAAACCTATCCCTGAAGAGGATCAGACTTCTAATATCACTTCAACCCTTCAAATTCAACTTAGCAATAACGAATGCATTCATTCACAAATCAAAAGTGCATCCTTTAACTCATGCTTTCAAACAACACAAACACATCATCCAACCCCAGCTCACACAAAAGACTGAAACTTTTTGAGTTGACATAACACAATTATCCAACCTCAGCTAACAAAAAAGATTGAAACTTGTTGAGTTAACACAACACAATCACAAAGCTTTAGCAAAACCCATGAACAGAAACCGAAAGGGTATCTTCCAAAATAACTTTTTAACCAAAACCCAAATTCAAACCAAACCCAAATGCACAAAATCTAGATCAAAACGATCATATAACAAAAGAGAGATATAGCGTACCAGAATGAGCGGGAAAGCGAAGAGTTGCATAGGTACTAAGGTCAATGGAGGCAGCGACGGCCGTAGATCCATGAACCACAGCGTGTTCACCAGACAGTATGATCTTCCCAGGTGCTCTGGCTTTCACTTCCATTTTTTTGGGGCTCAAACTCAACTGAAACTCAATCTGGTTTTCAATCAAATTGAGTTTCTATGTTGTGCCTGAGCTTGGTGGTTTGGTTTTCTTTGACTCCAATGTGTGTGAGTTGTGTTAAATGAGTTGAATACGAGAATATATATATATAAGATCCATTCTTGTTGGAAAGGTCCTACTTATACTGCTGTGGAGTACTGAAAACTTTACTCGGTCTGATTCTCTGTTCTGTTTTTAATGCTTTTGACAGGCGGGCGGTGGCGCGTGGATGAACGGCTTCGTGTGACCAGGGTTTGGTAAGGTGATTGTGACCCTTTTTCTGCATCAATCGTTAATCACGTTGCTAAATGCTAATTAAGATGAGTCGGCCGTGGTGGCTTAGTTGCATAAATATGACGACTTAATATTTTCGCAGCGGAGATTACATATTCTTAAAGTATAGCTGAATTAAATGCGATAAATTAAAGTCATTTATTGATTATAAACGAATTTCAATTTTAATTTAGGTCGATCCAACCTAATATTTGAGAGATTTTTTCACATTGCTTGTGGGGAGTTCTAAACTTCTAAGGTGAAATCCATCATGGAATATGTCAATTCCAAGCAAAACAATGTGTAATGAATTCCAAGCAAAAAAAAAATGCAAGTGAGACATGAGATGCCGGCCTTTCCATGCATTGTGACTCTCTGGCTTTTCCTTTCTCTTTTCTAAAGTTAAAGAGAAAACTTTTTTTTTAATTGTTCGTTGGATCATATAATGCATTTACAAAGAAAGAGACGAGCCAAAAACAATCTGAGACTTTTTTTTTTGAAATGAGCAATCTGTGATTTCTAGGTTTGTGGCGTTGCTATTAGGGTTCTCTAACTTGCGATAAAAACGCTGTTGGTAAAAATTGATTAGATAATATTCACAATTTTTTTTTTATCAAAGAATGAATTTATTAACTAAATAACGACAGTATGGGAAAAATTGTTCTCCAAACGAGAACCCCCATAGAGCAAACAAACTAAATAACATGATTAACATGGAGAGTGTTTTGCACGAGTGCAAGTGGCGCTTGAGCTTTGTGTGTGTATTGCACCACTCACATCACATGGTCATAGCGGCAATAAGGACATATATCAAGCTGGTCAATATTGAACAAATCATTTGTTTACACACTAGTACCACAGTTGACAGTAGCACAGACTGCTTAGTTTGATTGTGAAGAAGAGCGCCCACTGTTCTTTACCTCACCAACCTTCTCGTTGACCATGGCCTGGCTCAGCACTTTGACCTTTTAGCAGTGGCTGTATTGTAATTTATACACCACAAGCAACAAGCTAAGAAACTTGACAATCAGGCTATATGTTTCGCTAGGTTTTTTTAGAGAAATGAGTAGCTGTTTGCTAGTAGCTTCTTGTTGAATTATAAACAAGGATGTCATTTCAAGCTTCCAACTTGTTCTTTGAGGGTGGCATAGAGAGTCTCCACAAGACTGAGCAGGAATCCATCTGAGCCGTGCTTTGCCAGCAAGGAAACCGACACCGGTAAGCCTTCGTACATGCCTAGTGGTATGACCACCTGTAAATGTGAGCAGAGAAATTGTAAGGTTTTCGAATGTACTTAATGCAGTTTGAGGAAGGAGAAGATTGGAATGTCTTGTACTCTTGCCTCATGCACACACTGAGAGAGAGGGTGGGGAAGGTAACATACCTGGCAGAATCCAGATACTACGGCAATGGACAAAAAACTAAAAGCCCTGTGGCGATATGCTTCAAGTGAAGTAGGATCCGTATGTAGTTTTGGTGGAAGCCCTGGAACTGTAGGAATTGCAAGGACACCAGTATCCTGAAGGGAAATCAAGCAACTTGGTAATTTCTTCCCTAATAACAAAGTTGTAATGAATAACACTCTGCAGTCTCTCTCTACTCTTACCAATCTGGAAATTGTGAAAATAAATTATATACTTTGGTGCTTAAGATAACAAGACCATGAAAATGATTCAGGAGAAATTACATTTAAAGTTGTTCTTGCAGAGCAACAATGTAGGTAATTTAAAATTGAAATGAGTCACAGTTCTTCAAAATGATTGCAATTAAATGGCTCCCTATCTGATTCGGATAGCATTTTCAGGAACACAAATTCATTCAACTTAAAGTAATGAAAGTGTTTCAGCAATGGTAAGAGAGGCTTGTATCTCATCTTCTCGAAAAACATGGCACTTCCAAGTTGCAACATTATTTTTCACAAAAGAAAACCAAATCAGTTAGCAGAATAGGGTACCATTCTGAACATTCGAGAGAATCTGATAAAAAAAAATTTCACGGTGCATAGGCAGGACATGTAGAACATGAAACAATATTCTATACACCAGTACTCAACTAAATGCACAGGGAACGTCTTTGATTCATGCACAAAAATTCATCAAGAATAGTACGAATTTGAATGCATAGTTCAATCTTGTCCCAACAGTAAGTTGTTGTGTGCAAAAGAGAGAGAATACCCCAAGAAGTTCAGTGAGAGCAGCACATAGTTCAGTCTTCACAGAGTGACAAATATCGATATTTTCATCTGTTGCCCTGACGGCTTCCCATACACGTTCATTTATCCGGTCCGCAGGACCTATATCAGGTCTGACTGTAATGATCCATTCACCATGGTTGTTCTTGAATTCATGCCTATCCTCCCAATGATAACCACAGATACATTGAATATCATTAATCTAGATCCAGAAATATCACAATGAAATTCAAGTCCATTAAATTATCAATACCTTTCGAGTGTTCGCATGGCACTTGATAGGGCTGCCAAGGATGGTATGTTATCCTCTTGACTTGTATTTCCTTTCTCAAAGAAACAGTTCAAACTTGGAACTTTGTCCTTCACAACATCCCCAAGGTTTGCATGCTTTAAAACATGACCTGCATTAGTAGGTGCACTAAGCTAGCTAGTGAACTTCTTTGCATTGATACATGTGTCTTTATCATATCTCTGCAACTGCAAGACAACCTATTGAAGAACTAATGGTAATATGATTTTCAGGTGATAAAATATCCAATAGATTCAAGCTAGATGGGAGAGTTGGTCTTATAGTACTGGAAATGTATGAATCAAGATGCATATAGCTACACCTCAAATAAATTAACAATCCAATTCGCTTACCCCCAAATAACTTCTCAACTGAGTGAACAAGTCCTTGTTTTACTCGATCACTTGGAATGCTTGAAAGCTGGAAACAGTCTTCAGCAATGATCAATTGAGCTGGTCTGACAGGATGTGCATCAGCAATTTGCAGTAATGCCCGTCCTACTCTCCTCAAAACCACAGGATCCCTAGCGAACCATCCTAGATAAGAAGTTGGTGTCAACGGCAGCCTATAAATATATAAGCTGTAACTTGACCATATACAGGTAATTGGCTTGCTTAATATATTGCAAAGGTATCAGTGAGATGCACAGATGAAATATGAAACAGGGAAACAGAATCAAAGAATGACTTTATCAAGATACTAAATTCAGAGAAGAAAAAAGATACTTTGTGCAAGATAGTTTGCAAATCAAAAAACTGTTAATTCCTTACCCACAGTATCAAAACTTTGTGCCAAAGGAACAACTCCAGAAGTAGAAATGACACCATGAGAAGGTCGGAACCCAAAAATTCCACAATATGAAGCAGGAACTCTTACACTTCCTCCGCTGTCAGTTCCTGAAAGAGTGAGATTCTTAAGTTTCAACATTGAGAGGCACAAAATTTCTAAAGAAAAAAAAACAACTTAATTACCTAAGGAAAAATCTGCAAGGCCTGCACTCACTACAACAGCAGAGCCACTAGAAGATCCTCCAGGAACCCTATCTGGTGCACATGGATTTACCGGTGTACCATAATGATTGTTCTCTCCATTTATACTGCCAACAATCATATATAAAATTTTAAGTGTCTTTTTAGTGAAGCTTCAAAACTAAGTGCCGTCAACTATTTAACGAACTACTACAAAAATAGACTAATAGATAATTTTGCCATTCCTTGAAACCAAAAAAGTAATCAAATTTAAAGCATATACAGGATAAAAAAGAAAGTTGATCTTCAATGTGCACTGACCTGTATGCCATTTCATCCATGATAGTTCTACCAATACATGTGGCACCTCCTTCTAAGATTGTAGAAACAGAAGGAGCTGTTGATTCAGCAGCTGGGTGAGTCCTTGCCCAATCAGGATTTCCAAATCCAGTCACATATCCAGCCATATCAAATCTGATTCCAAGTTGAAATTCAAGTGAGAAAAAGGTATTAGCTTTGCCCAGTTAACAAATGAACAGATTACCATCAAACCCAATAACCTGAAGTTCATCAATATAGTTTCACAATACAAAATAACTTCACACAAAGAACTTAATACCTAATTGATTTATTAGGTTTGTACAAACATGAGCACAATCAAGCAAGCATATACAAAATGATTTCTTGAAGAATAGAGTTACTAGTGACTCATCCCTGAATCTGAAGTTGACATATCAAGTACATGAGAAAAATATGATATGATAATACAAATTTGAAGCACTCACCAACAAAAGAGTAATATAGTGAGGAGTATGTAAGATGCTAGCTAATTGAACTACATATCTAGAAAGGGTACAACCATACAAGTGTATATAGTAGAGAGCAAGTGTGTCTCACATGTCTTTGACAGCAAAGGTGAGGCCACTCAAGGGAAGATCATGAGATGAAGAGCTTGATTGCAGAAGGAATTTCTCTGTGAAAGCTCCATAATCTGAGTCTTTCTCCATATGTGAGTGAGTGAGTGAGTGAGTGAGTGCCACTTCTGGTTAGTGGTTACACAATTCTGATCAAGGATGATGATATATCCTAATGAGATAGTTGAAATGACGAAATTCACCTCAAAATATCTAGTTGGTTGTTTTGCACTAATATTATTGAATTTTTGTGTTCAATATGGTAAGAAGGATTAAAACCAAGAAGTCAAATGAAGTATTAAATAGTTCAGAAATATGTCATAATTAGATGGACAATCACCAAAAACAATACACACACACATTTTTGAGGGGAAAAAAAAAAGATACTAGGAAAAATTATTGCGTGATCCAACCTTTAAATATATTGTACGTAGTCTAAATTAATGTGATTAGTCCACCATGTGGCATTCCGGAATGAGGGTGAAAATGGGCCGTAGCCAGCCCCCCACCTCCGTGACTGAGCTCCTTTATTTTTTCTTTCTTTCGCAATTTCATTTTATTTCCCGATAATAAACCTAAAACAATTAAACAAAATTAATCAGTTTGTATATATGGCATCTTCATATAATACAAAACTCAATTCAAAACAATCTAATTTAGAATTATTTTTCAAACAAAATTAAAAGATTTTCTTAATCTAATTTCGTTGAATGTATTTGTATAGTAATTACTAATTAAGAGCTAGCCCAAAACTACCATAGTCTAGTATATTTCCTTCTCTTTTTGCTCAAACAAGTCAACACCTTTTAATTAGGTTTATTAAATATAGTGGGAACAAATTTTTTTTGTAAGAACTATCAAACATTCCATACCAAATTTTTTTTTTTCAGTCAAAAAAAAAAAAGTTTTGTTTAATTTTGAATTGGATACACTATGATGTAGTATTTGGAAAAAAATATATATATATATATATATATGATGTAGTAATTTTGTTTTTTATGCATTTTTTGTTTTTCTATGCTTAGCCTAGTCTCGACCACAGCAGAGATCACAATACTTAACCCAGTCTTCCAGCTGGTGATTTCTGGTTTTCATGTCCTTATGTATTAGCTACTGCTGTTTTGTGAAAGGCTAAGAGTTGCATAATGTCGAGACTAATGGTTGATTTCTGTGTGATATGCTGTATCTAGCTCGGGTAGAGCTCCTTTTATATGTCAAGTGTCCCTAACTCCCTATGTTAAGTAATATGCTGTACTTAGGGCTAATAAAATATGGGAAAGAACTGGGTTTATGCCAAATGAAGCTTCTCTACTACAATGATTTTCCTATCTATGCATCCGAGATATGATTGACAAGAATGAACAGTGACATTTATTTCCACATATTTCAATTACTGTTGAAACAAAAAGGCCGAGAGTGCATTTCAAAGAAGGGGTTCAAATGCAGAATACAACAAGCTAACTTATATACAGGCAACAGAGTGAATTGTATTCTATCAATTAACAATTGAGCTTGGATCTTACTAATCACCTCAGGATGAACCACCAAAGCAAACTTGAACACCTTGTCCACCAATGGTCGCTGTTAAGCAATGGAATCCACACGACTCCAGTTCTGCAGTTACTTTATCAACAACTGTTGCTGATAGCACTGATCATATGGTTAAGGGAAATACTATAGACAACATCATAATTCAAGATGGTTAAAATCAAGGCATGAGTAAATGTGCTGAAGAATTTAGGCAAAAATTTATGTTAAGATAAAAGCACATGGAAGAGAAAAGATTGAGGAGCATGGTAACTGAAATAAAAGGAATCATGAAAAGGATACAGGTTTGCAATAGTGTGAGAACAGAACCTCCACCACGAGCTCCTGTCAACTTGAAAGCCAACTTGTATTTGAGTGTAGTTCGAAGAATGGATTCGATTGAAGCATGGCTGACCCCCATGCATTGGAGCAAACTTTGGTCCATTACCATCAGCTCTTCTATTTTCGCATCCTTCTTGGTTACAGAGATTTCATCAGGGGCCTCTAATTGGATGATGGTAGCCAATTCTGCGCTGATAGAATCAACTGCATTAAACACAGAAGCCATAGCATCTGGATGCCTTAATGTCCTCTCTGTAACACCAGCACCTTTGTGTTCCTCCCAACTTTTGTGTTAGTAATGAGCATTTTGAGTGGCATGTTTGATTTGAGGCGTGTCAAACTGCCTGATCTAAACTTGATCATATTCCCTGTTTCAGGAACAAAGTCCAGACAGATAAGGAAGCTAAATATCTCAACAGATGATAACATCTTTTCGCGTATTCCTTTATTCATCAACTGGTCTCTATTCCATGATTAATTAGATGGTGTTCCCTCATACAAAATAATATTGTGCATATTCCAATACTTCTTAAATTACTCCAGTCCCAACCTGCATCATCTTAACTTTAATGATTCAATAGTTCTACATTAGACATGATCAATTTAGTATGAGAAATTCCATGACTCCTATAGTGATATACTTTACTCTACTCCTCTCAACCTACTTGTAGATTATCTAAACAATGTCCAAAAAAGTGCAGCCTTTTGCAACAACGACCTAATCATCACGAATTTTAACCAATAGTATACTTGTATTAGGAAAAGGATCAGACTTGGAATCAGTATTTACACCCAAAGTAACAACCCATAGCAAAATAATAGAAGAAGAAAAGGAGGGCCAGGCATCTCAGTAGAACAAGAAGACTATGACTCTTGATAACTCTTGAGGGATCCGACTAAGACAGTGGCGTCTTACCGCACGTGGTGCAATCAAATCTTTATACTTTCATGAACAAAAACGTCTCAGCTTAGCGGGCTTACATATATAATACTAACGGTACTGAAGGGTGAAGAGTTTTAGGAGCAATGTGGTTGAGGTTAATTGCACTATATCCCTAAAGAGTAAATATTTGAACCTAATTACAAGGAGACGGCTGACAATTAGCTAAACATTTATAAATACAAGTTTATATAACTCTCTATTTGTTCGTACAAGGCAACTCAAGATGCAAAGCAGATCTAGTGGTTTCTAGGGCTCTAGCAAGCATTAATGAAGTAGTTCCATAATATTTATACAGGTTTTGAACCTCTTCCTGAATGAAGGAAATATTGCTTGAACTGCATTAATAAAGTTCCCTTCCCCAGTAGATTTTCTCATCTTAACATACTATGGCAAACTATTACCTGAATCATTCCAAGAACTATATAACTCAAGAATCCTAGACAAGAAGATTAGGAAAACAAGAAGAAATGTGACATTGTGAAGGTAGATTTGTCAGGGACAGGTCACATAATAACTTACCATATGTGCTGACTGAGTTGTCAATTCCAGATGGCTTTCCATGGATGATTTTTTCACCTTCAAATGCTCATTTATTGAGCAAGTCAAGTTCGCTTTCGCCCAAAATCTAACCGCCCTTGGTGGCTGAAATCCAGACTCACACAATCTGAGTAAGCAAGAAGAGCACCAGAGAATGCAACACAAAGTGCAGCAGATGACCCAAGACCTGAACCCAAAGGAAGTTCAAAACTGATAATAACTGACGCAGGCTTAAATCTGACAGGAGAACCAGAAATTAAGAAATATGAATAAATGGCTGAGAATCCAAAATAGTCAGCTGTAGAAGCAAACCAGAGTCCCATGCCCTTGGATAGATGAATATAGCCAAAGAAAAGCCAAGACTCTAGCAGCAATTCCGATTTTTGCCTCTGGAATATTTAGTTCTTCAATAGCAAGTGATTTGATCGCTTCCGCGGGACAAGAGGTAGGTGTTGATGGGTTGGAAACATCTATTCCGGATAGTGCTTCCTTAATCCTACCAACTGGCCACCAAAACTCTAATCCAATATCGTTGAGCTCCAGTCTAAGTAAACCATTATTATCTATGAATAAAAGCAGAAAACTTCAGTACAAAAGTCTAATCAGCAGGATGTTAATGTTATATGTTTCAATCCTGAAAACCTATATCCCTGAATATTTGTCACCACTTCTAATATCACTTAAACCCTGAAAATTTAACTACAATTCCCAGAATTGGTTTTCACAGAATCTCAAAAGGGCTTTCTTCACTTCATGATTCCCAACAATACCAATAGCCTATCTCACAAAAAGCGGCAAACTTTGTGTTTGACATGGCACAGTCACAAAGCTTGACAAAAACAATGAACCCACCAAGAACAAAAGTTTCTTCAAATCATTGTAAATAAAACTCAAAAGGGTATAATCCAAATGACATCACAACCACAAACAGAACTCAAAAGCTTCAGCAAGAATGTTACATGTCATCTCAATCTTGAAAATCTATCCCTGAAAATGATCAGACTTTTAAACCCATCAAATTCAACTTAGCATAATGAATGCATTCATTCACAAATCAACAGTGCATTCTTTAACTCATGCTTTCAAACAACACAAACACATCATCCAACCTCAGCTCACAAAAAAGATTAAAACTTTTTGAGTTGACATAACACAATCACAAAGCTTTAGCAAAACCCATTAACAGAAACCAAAAGGGTATCTTCCAAATAACATTTCAACCAAATCCAAACCAAACCCAAATGCACAAAATCTAGATTCAAACGATCATATAACAAAAACAAAGAATGCCCCAAAAGAGAGATAGAGCGTACCAGAATGAGCGAGAAAGCCAAGAGCGGCAGGCGGGCGGTGGCGCGTGGATCAACCGCGCTGTGTAACCTGGGCTTTGGTAAGGTGATTGTGACCGCTTTTCTGCTAATGTGGTACACAATGCTACATAGACATGTATTCCAATTGAATCGATTATAAACGTTGCTAAATGCTAATTAGGATGAGTCGGCTGTGGTGGCTTACTCGTATATATCCAACACCTTAATATTTCGTGTCTGAGATTCCAAGAATCTGTAAAAATAATTGGATAAATGTGGTACTCATTATGTGACTCAATGAGTAACAGATAATGCTAGTGCGTTACGAATTACGATGCAACATGTGCATGAATCGTTATGTCGTGTTTTAGTGTTTTACGACTAGAATATGAATTTAACTAGTGAATTTAATTGTATAAATTCGACAACTTAATATTTTACATATTCGAAACCACAAGCAACAAGCTAAGAACCTTGACTATCAGGCTATCTGGTTTCAATAGGTTTTTTACAGAAACGAGTGTTGTTGAATTATAAACAAGGATGCGATTTCAAGCTTTCAACTTGTTCTTTGAGAGTGGAATAGAGAGTCTCCACAAGACTCAGCAGGAATCCATCTGAGCCGTGCTTTGCCAGCAAGGAAACCGACACAGGTAGATCTTCACACATGCCTAGTGGTATGTTCACCTGTAAATGTGCACAGAGAAATTGTAAGGTTTTTTAATGTACTTGCTGTAGTTGAGAAAGGAGAAGATTGAAATGTCTTGTACACTCTTGCCTCATGCACAGACAATGAGAGAGGGTGGGGAAGCTAACATACCTGGCAGAATCCAGATACTCCGGCAATGGACAACAAGCTAAAAGCCCTGGCGCGAAATGTTTCAAGTGTAGCAGGATCCATTTGTATTTTTGGCGGAGGCCCTGGAACTGTAGGAATTGCAAGGACACCAGCATCCTGAAGGGAAATCAAGCAACTTGGTAATTTCTTCCCTAATAACAAAGTTGTAATGAACAACACTCTGTGGTCTCTCTCTACTCTAACCAATCTGGAAATTGTGAAAATAAAGTTATACTTTGGTGCTTGAGATACAAGACCATGAAAGTGATTCAGGAGAAATCACATTTAAAGTTGTTCTTCCAGGGCAACAATCTAGGAATTAATCCTAAATTGAAATGAGTCATGGCTCTTCAAAATGATAGCAAATGGCTCCCTATATGTTTTAGATAGCATCTTCAGGAACACAAACTCATTACTCAACTAAATGCACAGGGAACGTCTTTGATTCATGCACAAAATTCATCAAGAATAGTACAAATTTGAATGCATAGTTCAATCTTGTCCCAACAGTAAGTTGTTGTGTGCAAAAGAGAGTAAATACCCCAAGAAGTTCAGTAAGAGCAGCACATAGTTCGGACTTCACGGAGTGACAAACACCAATATTTTCATCTGCTGCCCTGACGGCTTCCCATACACGTTCTGATATCCCAGGACCTAAATCAGGTCTGACTGTAATGACCCATTCACCATGGTTGTTCTTGAATTCATGCCTATCCTCTCAATGATAACCACAGATACATTGAATTTCAGTAAATCTAGATCCAGAAATATCACAATGACATTCAAGTCCATTAAATTATCATCACCTTTGGAGTGTTCGCATGGCACTTGATAGGGCTGCTAAGGATGGTATGTTATCCTCTTGACGTGCATTTCCTTTATCGAAGAAACAGTTCAAACTTGGAACCTTGTCCTTCACGACATCCCCAAGGTTTGCTTTCTTTAAAACATGACCTGCATTAGAAGGTACAATAAGCTAGTGAACTTCTTTGCATTAGTACAAATGTGTCTTTATCATATCTCTGCAAGACGACCTATTGAAGAACTAATGGTAATGATTATTTTCAGGTGATAAAATATCCAATAGACGCAAGCTAGATGGTATATTTGGTCTTCTAGTACTGGAAATGTATGAATAAAGATGCATGTAGCCACCCCTCAAATAAATTCACAATCCAATTCGCTTACCCCCAAATAACTTCTCAACTGAGTGAACAAGTACTTGTTTTACTCGATCACTTGGAATGCTTGAAAGCTGGAAACAGTCTTCAGCAATGATCAACTGAGCTGGTCTGACAGGATGTGCATCAGGAATTTGCAGTAATGCCCGTCCTACTTTACTCAAAACCACAGGATCCCTAGCAAACCATCCTAGATATATAAGAAGTTGGTGTCAACGGCATATTATAGATATATAAGCTGTAACTTGACCATATAATGGTAATTGGCTTGTATAATATATTGCAAAGTTTCATGAGATGCATGGATGAAACGTGAAACAGGGAAACAGAATTAAAGAAGGACTTTATCAAGATAGTAAATTGAGAGATAGTCTGCAAACTAAAAAAACTGTTAATTCCATACCCACAGTATCAAAACTTTGTGCCATAGGAACGACTCCAGAAGTAGAAATGACACCATGAGAAGGTCGGAACCCAAAAATTCCACAATATGAAGCAGGAACTCTTACACTCCCTCCAGTGTCAGTTCCTGAAAGAGCGAGATTCTTAAGCTTCAACATTGAGATGAGAGGCACAAAATTTCAAAAATCATACAAGAAAAAACAACTTAATTACCTAAGGAAAAATCTGCAAGGTCTGCACCCACCACAACAGCAGAACCACTAGAAGATCCTCCAGGCACCCTATCTGGTGCACATGGATTTACCGGCGTACCATAATGTTTGTTCTCTCCATTTATACTGCCATCAATCATATATGAAATTTTAAGGGTCTTTTTAGTGAAGCTCCAAAACTAAGTGCCTTCAACCTTTAACGACCTACTACAAAAATAGACTAATAGTTATTTTGCCATTCCTTGAAACCAAAAAAGTAATCAAATTTAAAGCATACACAGGATAAAAAAGAAAGTTGATCTTCATTGTGCACTGACCTGTATGCCATTTCATCCATGACAGTTTTACCAATACATGTGGCGCCTCCTTTTAAGATTGTCGAAACAGAAGGAGCTGTCGATTCGGCAGCTGGGTGAGTCCTTGCCCAATCAGGATTTCCAAATCCAGTCACATATCCAGCCACATCAAATCTGATTCCAAGTAGATATTCAAGTGAGGAAAATGCATTAGCTTTGCCCAGTTAAACACATGAACAGATTGCCATCAAACCCAATACCCTGAAGTTCATCAATACAGTTTCACAATACAAATAAGTTCACAAAAAGAACTTAATACCTAGTTGATATATTAGGTTTGTACAGACATAAGCACAATCAAGCAAGCATATACAAAATGATTTTCTTCAAGAATAGAGTTACTAGTGACTCAGCCCAGAATCTGAAGTTGGCATATCAAGTACATGAGAAAAATATGATATGATAATACAAATTTGAAGCACTCACCATGACAAGAGTGAGGAGTATGTAAGATGCTATAGCTAATTGAACTACATATCTAGTAAGAGTATAACCATACAAAGTGTATATAGTAGAGAGCAAGTGTGTCTCACATGTCTTTGACAGCGAAGGTGAGGCCACTCAAGGGAAGATCATGAGATGAAGAGCTTGGTCGCAGAAGGAATTTCTCTGTGAAAGCTCCATAATCTGAGTCTTTCTCCATATGTGTGTGTGTGAGTGAGTGAACTCTGATCAAAGATGATGATATATCCAATGAGATAGTTGAAATCACGAAATTGACCTCAAAGTATTTAATTGGTTGTTTTGCATTAATTTTATTGAATTTTTGTGTTCAATTTGGTAAAGAAGGATTCAAAACCTATTAGAAGTAAATAGTTCGGAAATATATCTTAATAACCAAAAAGAAATGACGAGACATATTAGAAAAAATTATTGTATGATCGAAGTCATCGAATCATCCAATGTACTATAAGTAGTCTGGATTAATGTGATTAGTCACCATGTGAAATTCTGGAGTTGGAGTGAAAATACCTCAATAGACATGTAAATTGATCAGATTTTGATCTGGACCCACTCCAGATTTGTGGTTATTAGACGGGTTTGGATAAAAAAAATGTATCCGTTAATTATCTGAATCCGTTAACCCGTTTATTTAACAGATCAAATACAGATTTAGGTCGATCCGATCAATTAATAATCCGACCGGTTTTTGTAATAATAAAATATTATTTTTTATAAATATATTATTATTTTTTTTAAATATAAAATATAAAATATAAAATATAAAATATAAAGAATTTTTAATACAATTTTTTTGCTGAAATCTAAGGGACAGTCCACCACCACCCATGATTCAAGAAGTATTAAGAATTTTGATAACATAATTCTACTTTTAGTGAAAGTTTTCATGTTGTTTTAATATTTTATTAATATCTTATAATGTATAATGATATAAATTTAATATTAGTATTTAAAATTTTATAATATTTGAAATTATAAACTGATCGGATTAGCGGATCGGGTATCCATTAATCCGGCCGATACAGATTTGAATCGAGCTATCAATAATCTACCGGGTTAACGGAGTGGGTTTGGATCGAATTTTTTTTAAGTAAACAGATTTGGATTTAAGTCAATCCGATCCAAATCCGATCCATTTGCAAGTTTACACCTCAATGACCTCACATTCCTTTGTTTAATTTATTTATTTAATTTTTTGTAATTTCCTTTTATTTCCCGATAGTAAAAATTTGCCTAAAATAACCAAACAAAATTAATTAGGAAAATTCCCATCATCTAGTAAAAAAAAAACTATGATGTAGTGAATTTTGTTTTTGTTTTTCTATGCTTACCCTAGTCTCGACCACAGCAGATCAGAATACTAAACCTATATATAATTGGACCAAGATCCTCTCGATATTCCCCCCATTTTATTTTTGTGAGAAAATTGCCTCGACATTCTCCGCACTCGAAAATCTTCGCTTAGCTGAGCCGAATATCGAGGTGAACTCCGAGGCTTGCGCGCCGTCTTCGACAACTGGTGGTGAGCTCCCTCGTACCTCCTACTAGTGTGTGACACTCAGGAACTAGTCGCTCTCTGTAATTGTGTGTCTGAATCGGATTGGTTAGGTTTTGTCGAACTCGAGGTTTCTAATTGTGTGATTTTGCAAACACGGATTGATTAAAGTTTGGCTAACTAGTTCGTGATTCAATTTTGTAATTGTGTGAGTCTACAAACTCAGATTGATTAAGGTTTGTCAAACCAGTTTTTGATTCAAGTTTGTAATTGTGTGGTTTTACTATGATTGATATGCGATTCATTTCGGAGCAGGATATCAAAATGTGGTTCAAAAGCCGTGCTTTAAAACACAACATCCTGTCTAAAAGACAGGTAATTAGAAATCTAGTTTATTATTTCAGTTTCTTGACTTTAAGAAGTGTTTTTTTTTTTCTAATTAAAATATGAAATTCAGTGTTTTACAGGGGTATCATTGACTCCCAAGGAATATGCAGATACTTCAAAGGGCCTTCAACGCGAGAAAACTGCCAATAACTACTGTCAGTTTATGCTTGATTGATTGAAACCATATGTTTGCTTTGATAGAAACATATATATAGGAAATTTACAATCTTTTTTATATTCCTTTAGGTCCTGAGTGTGGAATCAGTCTGTTGGAATGTGCAATACGAAACCAGCAGACTGATATGATTGAGTTGTTGCTTAAGAATGGAGGTTTTTGTCCTTGCTCTATGCTTTTATTGTTTTCATTTTCATAGCTAGAAAATAATTAGAGTTTTCCATGATTCTACTGTTTTTCTTTTCAGCTGAAATTTTTCGAGATGATGACATTGGAAGAGGCATTGAGACAATGGATGCCTTAGTTAAGCTTGGTTATAAAGAAGTTGAAGGCGAGTTTCTGTACACTTCAAGCTCTATGGGGAGCTTCAACGTTTGGGCTACCTTTTCAGTCGAAAATCGTGGGATTGCTATATTTTATGGTGGCAAGAGTCGAATGAATGTCCAGGGCAAGGAACCAGATGTGTATTTCGCATGGGGCAAGGCTACTTTCAAACGGGAAGGATCTGTGTTACAGATCGAAGATGGATTGGAGAGTGAGTTAGAATAAATTTTGATTGTTCTGTTCTTCTATTACATACAGTTTGGTTATTTATTTATTTACCTTTTATAGCTTTCTTGCTGGAACCAGCAGAACCTCCATATTTGGGTAGCAAAGAGATATTTAACTGGTTTTGCAACCAGTTAAATGAGGTAATTCAATTTAAAACTCAGTAGTCTCACACTCCCAGTACACTTTAATTAGTTCTTTCGAACAATCTGAAGCTGTTGAACACTTTTACATTCAAATTTTGGTAGCTGAAAGTTCTTAGAGTCATGACTGAATGAAATTAACTGGTCAGGATGAGCTGATAATATCCTTATTAAATCTGGAAAAACATTTTCCTCTTAAAATTAATGTCATGGGTAATTTTGTTCCTTTTGGTACTACTACTCATGGTATTGAGAAGGTCATTTCTCATCACATTGACAAAGCCCTTGATGAATCAATTTGTTTTGTTATTAGAATATTCAGATGGTCTTTATGTCTCTTTAGATTGAGTGTATAGGCTGCAGGGGGCACTTTACTCAATGATACGTTTTGTGTGGGATTCGACTTGTGATATTTTATGCAACAATCTGTCTATCTGTGGGAAATTATTAAGTCCACTTTTGACTTGCTGCATTTTCACAATTCACCACCTGATAGTGCATCAGCATTCAGTGATAGAATCCGGTTGGAAAACATGACCTTTTGAAATCTAGGCAATTCAATTTAAAACTCAGTAGTCTCACACTCTCACTGCATTAATCGAAGTTTTGATTATACATTTTGGAAGCTGAAAGTTCTTTGGGTCATTTCTTTTGTAATTCTGAAAAAGATATTGGCTTTTAAAATTTGATAGTTGGATAGGCTTTATACCAATTTGGTGGGATGATGTATATTTAAAGTAACAATCTCAATCTGTTACAAATCATTGAATCTACTTTTATCATGGCAAAGTCATCAACATCTAATTACTGGGTGGGAAAATCTAGGTCGATTCTAAATACTCATCAGATGTGTTTTCTATGACCAATATTCGTATTAAAAACTATTTCCTAAACTGAAATTATATGAGTTTACATAACTCAAATTAGCAGAGCAAGATCAGGTGCAAATATCAACTGGGGATCTCTATTAGAAACTGATCATGGTGATTAGTCATTAGTGATACTGTTACACTTACAGAAAGGAATGGTGATTAGTGAGTTTTCACTAATAGAGAGTGGAATGGTGATTATATGCTTCTTATATGTCGTCTTTTGTTTGTTTGAATATTTCAGGCTATTGGTTTGGGTTCTGTGGTGGATGATGGCTTTGATCTCTCGGATATAGAGATGGCACTCAAAGCTTCACTGGACCATTTTGGACAGCCATCTTCACAGCCTTCATTGGTGATTAGTGACTTCTCACTAATAGAGAGAGGAATGGTGATTATAATCTTCTTACACGTCATCTTTTGTTTGTTTGAATGTTTCAGGCTATTGGTTTGGGTTCTGTGGTGGATGATGGCTTTGATCCCTCTGATATAGAGATGGCACTCAAAGCTTCATTGGACCATTTTGGACAGACATCTTTACAGCCTTCTGCACCACCTTTGCCCGAAGATGACTGCACCATTTGTTTTGGTCATAGAGTTGACACTGCCTTTGTTCCCTGCGGTCATCTTATTTGCTCACCATGTGCAGAAAAGATTCAGCATCAGAACATGCGGTGTCCCTTCTGCCGTGAGGTGGTGAAGAACTTTGCAATTCCTAGGATTTGATTGCGAAAGGAAGATAGCTTTTGATGGGAAGGTACCTTGGCTTTTCATTAGACATATTTGTAGCTGTTTCTTAAGTAGTTAAACCTAAGACCATGATCAATGTAAATACATCAGTTAAAGCTTAATTTGATCACATGGTATTATTACACTAAATAGGTGATTTAAGATCTGAGCAGCTGTGCATCGAATTACAAGTTTGAGTATGAATACTCATATGCAGACATTAAAAATTTAAATGCTATCAATCCTAGCCCCTGAGCTTCAATTCTCTCCAGAACCCTAAATTAAAGATCGTGTTCACATAATTCTATTATATATTGATTGTGTATCATAATTCTGAAAACCCTTTCACAGTGCGTAGTGCTTACTAGACTCTAGCATAATTGCTTTTGTTTGCACATAATTTGGGATGGAGAGCTTGAAATGTAATAGAACATTGTCATACATTTTCACTGTTAAGTAGGGGTGGTTTTGGCATTTGTCCATCATTTAAGTTTATGCTCCATACCATCATAGTAAGATTAGCCTCTCATTCATGCTCTTTTGGTTGAGCACGAGATGGATGCAGAACCCATTACTGTGCCTGTGTATCAGTTTTTTCTCTTCTTTTTCTTTGGCTTCTTCCCAGTGAATTGTGTTTGGCTAGCTAGTCTGAAAAGGTTTGCTCATTATAGTTGCATTGCTACGCTATTTTTCATTTTCTCACTACAGGATAGTTATTTCTGTTAATGGTTACTAGTTTGAAACAAATGGTCACCACCAAGGTTTACTGTTTTACTGATCAAGCATTTGAACACTTTGAACCGTCTGATACCCACTTAAAATGCTAGTCATTCCTGTCCTGACTCATATGAAAAAGCTTGAGACATGAGAGCATTTCACACTTCAGAAACGAATTTGAGAACCTTCCCTTCATTCCCTTTTTCCTATGCTTGGGTTTTGAGAAAGAAAACCAGCAGTGCCAAAACTTCCTTCTACTTAAAAGTTGGGATTTTTAATAGGTGATGATGGAAAGTGTGCAATATTTGGAGCAGACTAATCTCAGAAAAGCATGCAAGAGTTTGCATTCTTAGGGGTCTCCCTCCTTGCAGTCTTAAGAATTGGACCATGAGGAGCAATTTGAACAAGGGGGTTTCAGGTTTAGGACAACCCTAAAGGGGAAATTGCAACAACCCATGTCTCAAATGCAAGTGATAAGAATACGCTGTTCATCATTGTCTTTCTGGGATGGGAGGGTTCAGTATGGAACTCTTAAGGTCTTCGTTATGCATCCAGTACGCCTAATAGATTAAGATTTCCTAGGTTATGCAAAAAGCTTTTCTATTTTTATTGAGACAAGCTATGGTACCTACCATTATGAGAACAAAAATTTGAACAAAAATTTACAAGTATTTGAACCAAAATTACAACATTGAGAACAAAAGTTATCATATTCATTTACACTATTTACAATATTGAGAACAAAAATTACAACATTGACAACGAATTTGTTCAAAACTTGTAAAAGTGTCGTAAGAGGTGTAATTAGCATTATTAGAACAAAAGATTACACAAAGTATGACTCAAATTACAATTTTGAGAACAAAATTGTTCTCACTTTGTAAGTGTGGGTATGGGATACATACCAGCACACTAGAATTTCCCATTTTGATTTTATTTTATGGAATTTGAGTTATAACTATGATATACATCTTTGTGTTGAAATTTCATTTTGAATGCTCTAAAATGCGTGATACTCGAAATTAACCAGGGAAAGTTCCTGTTTCAGGTTCGAAGAAAGAAAGGAAATATTTGGGATAGATGGAAAAGAGAGACGAGGTGCAGATGGATCAAGCAGCATTTTGGAGGAAGCTGTATTTTGCTATTGATGATGATGAATTTGTTTGGTGTTGACTGTGGAGATTTACTGCATTTGGATTTTATTGAAATAGGTACTCTTCCAGATTAAAATGAGAGTTGGGTTTGAATTCCAACCCTCTTGATTGATGAGAGAGCGAGCATACGCTTCTAACTGGTTGTAGTATTTTGGTAGATTAAAGTTAGAATGCTACTAAGAAGCATGATGATTAGCACGGAAAATATGAGATGTATAAGAACCACAGCTATAATGTGACATGTATAAGAGCCACAGCTATAATATGACGTATATAAGAACCACAGCTATAAGCATTTCTTTCTTTTTTTGGAAATAAAGGTTGCTTAGTAGATCATTAAGATATGAGCTGGTTATTAACAATAGAAAGAAAAAATGTGCAGAACTGGAATGTTTTATTCCATTTCTTCACACTTGAATGCATATTGATTTGTTAATGTCAACAAGAACCCTGTTTTCTCACTTCCTCGCTTTCTCATTCTCAGTGAAAAAGTGCTTGCCTTGTTGTGTGCCTAGTACTTTTGTTAATTCTATTTTCATTCCCTCCTGTTTCTCTGCAATCAATTAATACATTCGGATTGTTTATTGCTGAACTGATATTGTAAGCGCTTTTCATCTTCTTGTGCTCTTGACTCTCTTCAAATCCAATGGGGGGTTTTATCGGTTGCCAAGGGAGATATTGGTATGAGTAAGGGGGAAAGCTTTTCCAATCTGGTTGGCATGGATATTGAATTACCGATTATGATGAATCTGGGAGAATTTTTTTTTTTTGGAAGGACTTTTAGAAGGAGGCATCATTTTAATTCTTCAACAAGTATGGCCTCATTAGTCACCAAATAAACTCGTACAATGACCCGTCGAAGAAGGGGAATGCAGAATGGCGATATGCTTCCGTCAAGTTTGGAAAGGTTACCCTCATTGGACCATGTTTTTGGGGCTGTTCTTTGAATGGTAAGGAGTATAATATGCTACTTAGGCATGCTTGGCTTCAAAACATGACATACTCAGCCAAACATCTATTGTTGGGGTAAACAAATTTAATTGCTAATTTGAATAAAACTAGATCTGATTCAGTACAAAACTACAAACTAGATGGTCCACTTTCCTAGCCAGGGTTTGATTTACATATACATTACCTAATGCAAACTAGGGTTGGACCCCGTAGTTCATTCTCATCGGTAAGATATTCTCTTCTCCACCCCATTGACACGAAATACTCACAAAAAAAAAAAAAAGATTGATGAAGATATATAAGAATTAGTACAAAAATTCAGCAATAAAAAGAGAATTGTTATAAAATGAAAGCAAAAGTGTTTCAGAAAAAGAGAGAGTTTGGACGCATGGAGATATGGTCTATCTATTCATCTCACCATGAGGGGGTTTATATAGGAGTACATGATGTATGCAAATGGACAACGTTTAATAGCAACGTCAATTACTCCTATTCACAATTCTATCAATCACTAATCTATAGTGAAAGGCATATATGACTCTCCATCTATTTACATGATATTAGCCATAACTATTTACAACACTCCCCCTTGGATATTTCATGTCAATAGTGTTGCCTAGGCTGAGCGCTTCTAAGTTGCCTCGTCAAAAAACCTTGCCAAGTAATAAAAACCCTGTGGGAGAAAAACAACCTTGGTCGAAGGAGAAAAAGAGCACAACGCGCGTGAATGTGGAGTAGTCGTATCACAACAGAGATATGTGAAGTCTTCTTATCAGCATCATATGTAGATAGTATGTCTACGAGAGGTATGCATTAGAGTTGCTACACCAAAACCTTGCCCGGTAAACCCAGTGGGAGAAAACCCGTGGTCGAAGGGAAAAGATGAGCAAATGCATATATGTCAAATCAAAGCATCTTCAGGATGCAGTAAGTGGGGTGACCATGCCAGAGATGTGCCTCGTCAAAACCTTGCCAGGTAACAAAACCCAGTGGGAAAAAATAACCCTGGACGAAGGACGAAAAGAGTACACGATGGTCAAGTGGGTATGCTTCAGGATACTCCCCCTGATTTCGACTCCCCCTGAAAATTACATGTTAGGTAATTCAGATAGTTTACGTAGACCAATACCTTGAACATGCTTCTGGAATGTAGACTTTGGTAGTGACTTGGTAAAGAGGTCTGCACGATTGCCTTCAGATCGAATCTGTTTGACTTCAATCTTCTGATGCTCTTGTTGCTGCTGATTGAAGAAGAACTTCGGTGCAATATGTTTGGTGTTGTCTCCTTTGATGAAACCCGTCTTCATTTGCTCAATACAAGCAGCATTATCTTCGTGGATAGTGGTTGGTTCATCAGTAGTGGAATACAGTCCACATGTGCTTCGAACATGCTTTGTGATGGCTCTCAACCATATACATTCACGTACTGCTTCGTGAAGAGCTAGAATCTCAGCATGATTCGAAGAGGTAGCAACAAGAGTCTGTTTTGTAGACCTCCAAGAAATTGCAGTATTCCCAATAGTAAAGACATAACCAGTTTGGGAACGCGCCTTGTGTGGGTCTGATAGATAGCCTGCATCAGCATATCCAACAAGGCGAGCATCATTCTGAGGATCAAGGGGGTTTGGTCCATTTCTTGATGCATAGGGATAGAATAAGCCCATATCGGTCGTACCTCTAAGGTAGCGAAAAATGTCTTTTATGCCATTCCAGTGGCGGCGTGTTGGCGCAGAGCTATATCTAGCTAACAAGTTCACAGAGAATGAAATGTCTGGTCTAGTGCATTGAGCCAAGTACAATAATGCGCCTATTGCACTTAGATATGGGACTTCTGGTGCCAATATCTCTTCGTTATCATCTGCAGGACGAAACGGATCTCTCTTAGGATCTAGACTTCGAACAACCATGGGAGTGCTTGAGGGCTTTACTTTATCCTCATTAAATCGTCTTAACATCTTCTGGATGTAGTTTGATTGATGAAGCAGAATGCCATCAGCACGGTGCTCGAGCTCCAGGCCAAGGCAGTAATTCGTTCTCCCAAGATCTTTCATCTCAAATTCAGACTTCAGGTGCTTTGCGGTTTCTTTGATCTCTTCAGGAGTACCAATCAGATTCATGTCATCGACATAGACCGCCACAATTGCAAATCCAGAACTTGTTTTCTTAATAAACACGCATGGGCATAGTTCATTGTTTACATATCCCATCCCGATCAAATATTCACTTAGACGGTTATACCACATCCATCCGGATTGTTTTAATCCATAAAGTGAACGCCTCAAACGAATGGAGAGCGTGTTCCGTGGTCTAGAACTATTTGCACCGGGTATCTTAAGTCCTTCAGGAACTTTCATGTATATCTCTGTATCAAGATCCCCATAGAGATAAGCTGTGACCACATCCATTAGCTGCATACTCAGTTTTTCGGAAACTACCAAACTGATAAGGTAGCGGAACGTTATGACGTCCATTACGGGAGAATATGTCTCCTCGTAATCAATCCCAGGGCGTTGAGAAAATCCTTGCGCCACTAGACGAGCCTTGTATCTCACAATCTCGTTTTTCTCATTACGCTTCCTTACAAATACCCATTTAAATCCTACAGGTTTAACATGGGGAGGTGTGGGGACTACAGGCCCAAACACCTTTCTCTTTGTCAAGGAATCTAATTCGACCTGGATTGCTTCTTTCCATTTTGGCCAGTCATCTCTACGTTGACATTCATCAACGGAGCGAGGTTCGATGTCATCGCTATTTATAATTTCAGTAGCTACTGCGAATACAAATATATCATCGATGATAATCTCATTCCGATTCCAGATCTCACTTAAGCATGCATAATTTACCGAGATTTCTCTATTCTCGGGAGTGGGTTCAGACGTTGGAGCGTCCCCCAACGTCGTCTCTTCTAGGACGGACCCATAATCCGGAATTGTCTCGTGAGATGGATCAGTTGAGATCGCGATGTCTAGTGGATTGGTTTGTGCCAGTTTTACCCTCTTCCGGGGATAAGAATCCTTCGAACCTAGTGGTCTTCCTCGCTTCTGGGCAGGGACATATGACTGGTTAGCCACCATGGTCGTACCTCGTCCATCTGGGGCGACGTGTCCTACAGGGACATCTATCCTTGCAGGCATATTTGCAGCAGGTATATGTGATCTCGTCACTTTAGCTAGATCAGAGAAAGCGTCTGGCATATTTTGGGCTACCCTCTGTAGATCTAGAATTCTCCGCACTTCATTATCACATTGTACGGTTCGGGGATCAAGATGAGACACAGTGGGGACATTCCACGTCAATTCACGTCGTTCATCAGGAACGATAAAGTTCTTATCTCCCCCTAACGGCGGGAAGACTGTCTCATCAAAGTGACAATCCGCAAATCTAGCGGTAAAGAGATCGCCTGTCAAGGGCTCTAAAAAGCGTATAATGGATGGGGATTCATAACCGACATATATGCCCATCCTTCGTTGAGGACCCATTTTTGTACGTTGTGGTGGCGCAATTGGCACGAAAACTGCACACCCAAATACGCGTAAGTGCGAAACATCAGGTTCGTACCCAGTAACCAATTGTAACGCGGAATAAGGTTGGGTGGCAATGGGCCTCAGTCGGACCAACATAGCTGCATGCAAAATTGCATAGCCCCACGCAGATACTGGAAGCTTGGTGCGCATTACCAAGGTCCGTGCGATCATTTGTAATCTTTTAATGAACGCTTCTGCGAGACCATTCTGGGTATGAACATAGGGAACTGGATGCTCAACATTAATCCCAAGGGACATGCAATAATCATCAAATGATTTTGATGTAAACTCTCCAGCATTATCAAGTCTTATAGACTTTATTGGATAATCCGGGTGGTGAGCCCTTAATTTAATAATCTGGGCAAGGAGTTTAGCAAACGCAGCATTTCTTGTGGACAATAACGTAACATGTGACCACCTTGTCGATGCATCAACCAAAACCATGAAATATTTAAATGGTCCGCATGGTGGTTGGATAGGTCCACATATATCCCCTTGTATCCTTTGTAGGAAAAGGTTGGAGTCTTTTTCAGTCTTTGCATATGATGGTCTTACATTTAATTTTCCCAATGAGCATGCTTGGCATAATGTGTTACTATACACAAGATCCTTATTGGTAAGTGGATGCCCATGTGATGAATTTAGGATACGGCGCATCATACTTTGACCTGGGTGTCCCAAACGGTCATGCCAAAGTAAGTAGTTGCTCGAATTGGTTAGCTTCTGGCTAGTTATGTGATTTGCCTCAATTGATCTTATGGTAGTCATGTAGAGACCACTCGAAAGGCATTTTAGCTTCTCCAATGTACGCTTCCGGCCGTACAAATTGGAGGTTATGCAAAGATATTCCACTCCTTTTTCCTCAGTGGTTTCAACGTGATAACCGTTGGCTCGAATATCCTTAAAACTCAATAACGTTCTTCTGGAACGTGGAGAATATAAGGCCTCATTAATGGTAAATTCAGTACCATTGGACAACATGAAATGGGCTTTGCCATGGCCCTCTATTAGGTTGGATTGACCTGATATAGTTGTCACAGAGGTATGAGTAGGCAATAAGTTTGCAAAATACTTCCTATCTCGGAGTATGGTGTGCGTAGTAGCACTATCAGCCAGACAACAAACTTCCCCACAAGACATGCCTATTCATAAATTTAATTCAATGGATCACATGTATGAAAATAAATAACTTTATTGAATTAAACATCCAAGCATAACCAACTTATAAAACCAATATCCCAAAAATCACCAAAGATAATCCAAAGGAAATATAAACCATTATTCATAACAATAATATAGATATGGCACAAGTGCCTATTATGTCCATGTTCTCTAGTTTTCAATCCTCGATGTACTCATTGGCTGCTTGGAAATCAGTAATCTCCAAGGTGGTATCCATAGGAACTGACCCTTCTACAAGGTTGGCCTCTCGAGTTCCGCGTCTGGCGTGATACTCTCCTATCTCTTCATTTGTTGCACGGCAGGTGCGAGACCAATGGTCAGTGCCTCCACATCTATAACATAGATTATGCTGATTCTGAGGGTGACGGGCCGGGCCAACATTCTCTCTAATTTGAGCTTGTTGGACCTGGGCATTTCTGTTTCCACCACGTGGGCCTTGTCCACGTCCTCCTCGACCCCTTGGGCGATTACCTCGGTGGTCACGGTCATATGGGGCATTTCTGGGCCCATTTCTCCTTCCATGTCTCGGACGTTCAGGCCTCATTCCCCTTCCACGACCCCGGTTTCTCCTTGCGCGATTATTTTCGCGATGGGCAATAGCATTTGCTTCAGGCAAAGGAACTGCTCTGGTACCGGTGGGCCTTGCTTGATCATTCCTCAAAAGTAGGTCGTTGTTCTTTTCAGCGAGCAACAGGACGGTGACCAATTCTGAGAATCTAGCAAAGTTTCTCTCCCTGTATTGTTGCTGCAGGACCATACAGGAAGGAGGGAAGGTGGAGAAAGTTTTCTCCAATAGATCAGCTTCTGTGAGCTCTTCTCCACAGAATTTTAGGAGTGACCGAATCCTACAGATTTCAGAGTTATACTCATTGACAGTCTTGAAATCCTGGAAACGTATGTTCTGCCAGTCGTGCCTTGCTTCTGGCAAGTAGATAGTCCTCTGATGGTTGAATCGCTCTTCTAGAGCCACCCACAGGGACCGTGGGTCCTCTTCAGCTAAATATTCCACCTTGAGTGCTTCCTCCATATGTTTCCTGATGAAAATCATAGCCCTTGCCTTCATATCTTCAGGGGCGATGTTGTCAGCATTAATCGTTGATCTCATCTTATTTGCAGTTAAATGGAGCTTGACATCCTGGGTCCATTTGAGGTAGTTCCTTCCGGAAACTTCCAAAGCAACAAAGTCAAGCTTGTTGAGATTTGACATTCTCTACAAGGATTCAAAGGATAATTGTTAGTGCTATGGGTAATAATTTCCACAAGCAATCAATAAGAACTTCAGGTTCTATAACATGGTATGAAAATTAGGATTTAAACATGTACATGTTGAATTAATGAATGAAACTTCAAGTTCCTTATACGACATTATCGAAATTACAGATTCGATATTCATGAAACGTTATTTCTCAACCCTTTTGGTAACTCCAATTAAATACGACCAGGTAAGAGTATGAGGTTTGGGTGGAGCGAGGCTCTCTTAAGTACACAGCCTCATTGTATCTTGCCTAGACATCGCATCGAATTGGGTGCGCCTACTTGGAAAGATTCATAACCTTTCAATGTTATCGAAACTACGGGTTCGATACGTGTGAACTTCTGGTTCAATATTTATGTATGATTTTTGGTTCAATATTTATGTGTGAACTTCTGGTTCATTAATTACCTGCATTCTATTCATATATATTCTAGTGCAAGGAAAATTTTTTTAAGCCACTAAAATATTTATATAATTAATATGAGCAAATAGATAAGCAAGTAACACCACAAAATCATTATAGTAATAAACGCAATATACGTTATTAAAATGAATAATGAAATAAGAAAGAATAAATTATGAATTGATTGTGGTAATGAGCATAAATTACTATAGTAATTGCTTTGGATAGAAATCAATCAAAATCAACGCACGGATTAATCAATCACCAATTAATTGGCCTCAAATCTGCTTCTGGCAGAATTAATACTAAATAATGTTAATACATACTAACTTTCCATAGTGGTATAGCGGATAACATGTTGAGTTGGCACCTATTTTTAGCTGGGTTCGAATCCTAGCAACTGCACAATCTGTTTTTTTTTTTCTTGTTGAATTACTACAGATATATAGTTTTACTACAGATATATAGTTGCAGTCCATAAATTTTTCACTTTTCTTTTCCAATCAAATAATCCCAAACACATGAACACCATAAATTTTTCTCTTTTCTTTTCCAATCAAACAATCCCAAACACATGAATAAATATATACAAATACGTATACCAAGTAAATAAATCATGTAGGATTTGCTAGGGTTCATGCATTTTGGTGATTTTTCATATTCAATCAATAGGCACAATAAGCAAGAAGAATGAATATAAAATTAGGTTTTGGAAAACATTACTTGAAGACGGATGGATGAATCTTCAGCTTATGTGTGCAGAACTGAGAAGGTTGTCTTTTCAGCCAATCCAAGAACTATTCGCCTCTTCTGAACAGCTCCCACTTCGAATGATGTACAGGTCTCAAAACAACTCCGGTAGAGCTGAAATTTGGAGGGCAGATAGAAGAGGCAGAGACGAACAACTTTGATGAAGGAAAGATTTTGATCTGAGGTCTAGATCAAGAGGTTTCGGGGCGTGCAAACAGGCTGCAGCAGGGGGGTTGTTTTTTTTTTTCTTTGGCTAGAGCTTGGGTGAGCTTCGTGCTGATAACGTGTTATAAAATGAAAGCAAAAGTGTTTCAGAAAAAGAGAGAGTTTGGACGCATGGAGATATGGTCTATCTATTCATCTCACCATGAGGGGGTTTATATAGGAGTACATGATGTATGCAAATGGACAACGTTTAATAGCAACGTCAATTACTCCTATTCACAATTCTATCAATCACTAATCTATAGTGAAAGGCATATATGACTCTCCATCTATTTACATGATATTAGCCATAACTATTTACAACAAGAATAACTTACTGATGAGAATGAACCAAGGGGTCAACAAAAGGTTGATTTGGGAGAATCTGGAATTAATGGAACGGAAAGGAGGGGAAGACGAAGAATTGGGAGGGAGGAAAGAGACGGCGTTTGTTCTACCTAGAAATTTTAAGTCAGCTAGAACATGCACTTGGTGGGATATTGAAATTTTAGAGCCTTTCTTGGAGCAAGCTGGTGTGGGAAGAAAAAAATCACACATGTTAGTTCAAGAATGGATGGTCGTATAAGTGACGTGGTGGGGATGCCCTATATAAGAATTTCTCTAGGATTGCTTCTTCACACGGCCACGTCTGCATTTAAGTTTACTTTTCAATTAAATCTACAAATAATTCAGAAATTCAAAAAAAATTATTGAAAAATGTTGTGAACTCGTGACATCTCTATTTTCCACTTCTGACCTCGAAAATAAAATTCAAGCAACTTTAAAACTTCATTCTAACATTCCACACGTACTAAGTGAGTTGAGAAGTTTTGGAAATGTCATATTCCAGATAAATTGTGGTCTACAATAAGCATTTTTATATGGATTTGCCGTGACTTGGCTAAACCACCAAATTTGCTCACCCAAGGAACAATTTTAATTAAGAGACTATGAGGAACAAATGCATCTCAACCACATGTATTAAATATAAAAGTAGAAATTATAACAACTTAAAACTATGCACTTATTTTTAGCTGTCAGATTCACTTGTCCCGTTCCTTAAAAATTGCATCTCTTAGTTGAGCCGGCCTTGCTAAACCACATGCAAAACCTAAATGTCCTTGCCAACTTTTTTTTTCTTTGCTTGCATGATAGAGTGCAAGAGCTGGAAATGAGACACACCGTTAACCCTAATCCCAGCCCAATTGGGAATTTTTTTGGAAAACATCTTTATGAATCAGTTTTCTTTTAAAATTTCTAAAGAAGATATAATTTTCTCTTTCAACGTGCCATTAAAAAATTTACTATATCTTTCCAAAAAAAAAAAAAATCCTTTGAAATCTCCATGAGATTTGCTTTCCACTATTTGTTGTTACAAACGTAAACCACATACAAGGAGTCCAAATCGCACAAGGATCCCAAATAAGACAAGGATTCCAAGCAAGACCCGGCAAAACCTTAACCCTAGTAGACCAAGGAGTGATGAGCACGACCCTATATATGCAAGCCCTACGCATAAACTGATCGATCGGGTAAATTTCCCTGCAATTGCACTATGTCAAACACCAATGATCGTTCGTGGTCCGATATGCCAATTGAAATCTTAACCTCAGTTGCTGAACGTCTCTCACCTACACCAATCACTGCTGATATCAATCTTTTTCACTTTGGTTCCGTCAGCAAAAATTGGAGACAATCTAGCTTTCGTGCAGGAGTTCGACGTCGTTCAAGTATGCCATGGCTAATTAACGGCGAATACGAGTTGTTTTGCAATGGAAACTTACCAGCATTGAAGTGTCAGTTCTCCGATTTCTGGTGCAAACAAATTTTATACTCCTATGCAGAAGTCTTACCGAAAAAATTGGAGAGAGACCCCACTGCACATGCTTCAAAAAATGGGTGGTTGCTTTTGTCGACGGATGAGTGTATTAATCCTATTTTGGCTCGTACCTCATTCTTTTTTTTTAATCCTTTTCGTGAGAAGATGGCGATCATCGAGTTACCTGAAAATTTGAATTTTACACTCAATCAGGAAATAGTAGCATCAACGTTCACAACAAATCCAACTTGTCCCAGTGATTGTCATATCTTTGTAGCGTGTGGTAGATCATCTAACCCACGAAAAATTTGCAGCATATATACTTGTAATCTGCAAGAGGGCAAATGGAAAGATCAGGATATACACTGTGACATGGAACTATTTGATGTGGCATATATGGACGGAGCTTTCTATTGCGTTTTTTCAGACGGGATTTCGATCGTATTGCATGTCTTCACATTTAGAAGACGGAGCTTTCTGTCGCGTCTTAAGAAAGCCATTGGACAAGCTGATGATGTTAAACAAAGTGAGCCATTCGTTATCTCCTCCTCCTCCTCTTCCTTAAGAAAGAAGGAGAATGATGATCTCTACTTAGTTGAGGCTGATGGGGATCTCTTATTAGCAATTTGTTCTCTTGATGACACTAGCAGTTATTGTCACATATTCCGGTTGGATCCGTCAAGTAAAAAATGGAATCGAATTAGAAACTTGCGAAATCGAGTAATGATTTTGTCTAGCGATGGTGTTGGATCGGTTGTAGTTCCTGCGGTGCGAGATGCTAAAGAATTTGCAAACACGATCTTTGTTTATCGAGACTCAAAGCATGAGCATTATATCTGCAAAAGTACTGAAGCCACTTGGATATTTGACAAAGTGCATCATTTAAATCCTCCTGAAGCAGGCAGTGCTCTCATTGAACCCCCTGACTTATGGCATTAGTCGATCAGCTAACCAATCCTAAAGAATTTGCTGCATATGTTATGCTCATCAATAATCGATGTAATCTATTTTTATTTTATTTTATTTTGTCTGATTACTAAGAATTAGTTATAGTTTATTCTCCAATTAAGTTGTAGGGTACGTTATTTTGAATTTCATGCCAAAGGTGGTTTTAAATTCTCTCATATACATTTTTGTAATAACTTTGTACAGACAACGTAGTGAATTGTATTCTATGCAGAATACAACAAGCTAACTAATATACAGACAACGGAGTGAATTGTATTCTATCTGTTAAAAATTGAGCTTGGATCTTACTAACCACCTCAGGATGAACCACCAAAGAAAACTTGAACACCTTGTCCACCAATGGCCGCTGTTAAGCAATGGAATCCACACGACTCCAGTTCTGCAGTTACTTTATCAACAACTGTTGCTGATAGCACTGATCATATGCTTAAGGGAAATACTATAGACAACATCATAATTCAAGATGGTTAAAATCAAGGCATGAGTAAATGTGCTGAAGAATTTAGGCAAACATTTATGTTAAGATAAAAGCACATGAAAGAGAAAAGATTGAGGAGCATGGTAACTGAAATAAAAGGAATCATGAAAACGATACAGGTTGGCAATAGTGTGAGAACAGAACCTCCACCACGAGCTCCTGTCAACTTGAAAGCCAACTTGTATTTGAGTGTAGTTCGAAGAATGGTTTCGATTGAAGCATGGCTGACCCCCATGCATTGGAGCAAACCTTGGTTCATTTCCATCAGCTCTTCTATTTTCGCATCCTTCTCGGTTACAGAGATTTCATCAGGGGCCTCTAATTGGATGATGGTAGCCAATTCTGCGCTGATAGAATCAACTGCATTAAACACAGAAGCCATAGCATCTGGATGCCTTAATGTCCTCTCTGTAACACCAGCAACTAAGGCCTCTGTGTTCCTTCCAACTTTTGTGTTAGTAATGAGCATTTTGAGTGGCATGTTTGATTTGAGGCGTGTCAAACTGCCTGATCTAAACTTGATCATATTCCCTCTTTCAGGAACAAAGTCCAGACAGATAAGGAAGCTAAATATCTCAAAAGATATCTCAACAGATGATAACATCTTTTCGCCTATTCCTTTATTCATCAACTGGTCTCTATTCCATGATTAATTAGATGGTGTTCCCTCATACAAAAAAGTATTGTGCATATTCCAATACTTCTTAAATTACTCCAGTCCCAATCTGCATCATCTTAACTTTAATGATTCAATAGTTCTACATTAGACATGATCAGTTTAGTATGAGAAATTCCATGACTCCTATAGTGATATACTTTACTCTACTCCTCTCATCCTACTTGTACTTTATCTAAACAATGTCCAAAAAAGTGCAGCCTTTAGCAACAACGACCTAATCATCACGAATTTTAACCAATAGTATACTTGTATTAGGAAAAGGATCAGACTTGGAATCAGTATTTACACCCAAAGTAACAACCCATAGCAAAATAATAGAAGAAGAGAAGGAGAGCCAGGCATCTCAGTAGAACAAGAAGATGTTGAGAATATTATGTAATTAGTTGAGAATATTATGTAATTAAGAATAGATTTCTTGTATCTTTAGGAAATCATGTACAGGAGGATTATGACTTTATCTGTATCCCTAGATTATAGGAATTCCTTGTTAATCAAGGTTGTATATCTGTATATATTAGTGATTATCAATAGAAGGGAAACCAATTCAGTCACAATCATAATTCTTTTATGGTATCAGAGCAGGCAACGTCCTGACTCTTCTTTCTTCTGCAAAATTCTTTTGCAGCCTTTATCCTTCTACGTTTTCCCTAACTCTTCATGGCTGGAGACGATATCTTTTCTGAAACTCCCAATGGTGGCAGCGGCACCAGCGGCACCTCTTCTGATGAATCTGCAAATCCGCTATTCCTCCATCATTCAGACCATCCCGGTCTCATCCTTCTCTCTAAGAAATTGACAGGAGACAATTACAACTCATGGTGTCGCACCATGAGGATCTCCTTAAGTGCAAAGAATAAGACCGGATTCATCACTGGTGCAATCAAAGAACCATCTGCAATCAAGAAACCAGAGGAGCATGCTCTATGGCAGCGATGCAACAACATGGTCTTGTCCTGGATTCTCAATTCTCTTGAACCAAACCTTGCTGATTCGGTCCTCTCCTGCACAACACCTCATGCAATTTGGGAAGACTTCAGGGAACGCTTCGCCTTGGGAAACGCCCCACGTTTCTTCCAAGTTCAAAGAGACATCTACAAGATTGAACAAGGCCAATTATCAATCGCTGCTTATTATACCAAGTTGAAAGCACTTTGGGATGAACTTGCCTCATACAATACAATGGAGAATTATACTTGTGGGGCATATAATGACCGCACCAAACTCATGCAATTCTTTATGGGCTTGAATGAATCGTATGCAGGTACTCGTGGTCAAATTTTGCTAATGAATCCATTACTTTCTGTGAGACAGGCCTATGCTTCAGTAACTCAGGAAGAGAAGCAGCGAGAACTTGGTGTTGCTGCCCTTGCTCCATCCAATGCAGCAGCAATGGCCATTCGTAACAATCCCAGGCCAGGATTGATACCTCGTTACAATCTTGGCAATCAAGGCAGCAGTTCTCGCAATCGCACTCCAATTCAATGCACCTATTGTAACAAATTTTATCATACTGAGGAGACTTGTCATAGGAAACATGGCTTTCCACCTGGTCATCGGCTCTATAAACGCAATCCACAACAAGGAAATCGACCTCCACCACACAATGATGCCTCTGCTAAACATGTTGATTGCACACCTTCATTTAAGGAGCTGCAAGTGACACTTCTCAACTTGACTGAAGATCAATACACTCAGGTTATTGCTGCATTGAATCCGAAGCCACCAACTCCTCAGGCTAATGCCGCTTCTGCTACAGAGTTTGCTTCAGGTTTGTCTATGGTGGATCCTAATCGATGGATAATCGATAGTGGAGCAACTCACCACATTATTAATGCACCACATCTTTTTACTAGCCACAAGAATGCGTCTTTTCCTTCTGTTTCTTTGCCTAGTGGAGCCAAGGCAAACATCACTATGAAAGGGTCAATTACTATTAATAATGCAGTTTTGCGGGATGTGCTTTGTGTTCCCTCATTCGATGTCAATTTGATGTCTGTTGGACGCACTATAGTAACCTTTTTCCCTTCTTAGTGTATTTTGCAAGATTTGGCTACGAGGATGATGATTGGTGTGGGTAAGCGATGTGGAAATTTATACTATCTTGTGGCGTTGTCTTCCTCCATTCCTACCACACATCCCTTTGTCGGTCACATCACCATACCATCTGATCTCTGGCATCGCCGCTTGGGACACCCTTCTCCTGCTTGTTTACAATTTCTAGCCAAGAATTCTCTTTCTTTTGATTTTGATTCTAGTCATAAATGTACTGTTTGTCCTTTAGCTAAACACACCCGCCAACCTTTTCCTTCTAGTTCAATAAAAACTTCTCGATGTTTTTCCCTTATTCATTGTGATATTTGGGGACGTCATAAGACGCCTTCTCTTAATGGTGCTCATTATTTTTTTACTATAGTGGATGATTTTTCTCGTTTTACATGGGTGATCTCATGCATCACAAAAGTGAGACGCAGCGTTTACTTCGACATTTTTTTGCCTATGTTAAAACTCAATTTAATACCCATGTTCAGCAATTTTGTTCTGATAATGGTGCTGAATTCCTTTCTTTACGCAACTTCTTTCAAGATCAAGGAGTCATTTTTCAGCATTCTTGCGTTTACACACCTCAACAAAATGGTGTTGTTGAGCGCAAGCACCGACACCTCCTAGAAGTTGCTCGAGCTCTTCGTTTTCAATCTCATTTGCTTCTTCAATTTTGGGGTGAATGTCTTCTCACCGCTGCCTACACCATTAATAGGCTGCCCACTCTTTTACTTCACCAGAAAACTCCTTTTGAGGTACTTTATCATACACCTCATGATTATTCTCGAATGCGTGTTTTTGGCTATATCACTTTTGCCATTTCTGTCACTCCTTCCTCAAAATTTTCTCCACGTGCTCATAAATGCATTTTCCTTGGGTATCTGATTGGTCAGAAAGCATATAAGTTATACAATCTTGAAACCAAAAAGATTTTTACAAATCGTGATGTTATTTTTTTGGAGGATACTTTCCATTTTCAATCCTCTTCTCAAGGGATTTCGTCATCTTCTCCTCCTTCCTTCTCACTTCCTGTTCCTATCCTTGATAGCACCACCTCACACCTACCACCTCCACCACCTCCAGCTCTAGAACCTGCGTCGCCCAGGATTGATATCTCATTGCAATCCCAATCCAAGATTGATACCTCGTCGCAATCCCCGCCCAGGATTGATACCTCGTTACAATCCTCCAGCTCCCCTCCTTCCTCTCCTCTTTTGTTTGACACAGATACTACTGTCCTCCACCCTATTGACCAACCTGTTGTTCCTCTCGACCAACCTGCCATTGAACCTCCTCCTTTGGCCGACCACGATCCTATCCTTGCTCCGCGACGCTCACAACGCCCACATGTTCCTAATGTCCGTCTCAAGGACTACGTCTGCTCGCAAGTGATTTTGCCTCCACACCCTTTGTCATCTCCTCTGCCGAATCCTCTCAAAGGTACATGCTATCCTCTATGCAATTTCATCTCCTATCAGCGTTATTCACCGCTGCACCGATCCTATGTTGCTGCTATTAGTAGGGATGAGGAGTCTACCTCTTATGCTCAAGCTGCTTCTGATCCTAAATGGAAAACCGCCATGGATGCTGAGCTTGCCGCTCTTGTTGCCAATAATACTTGGACTCTTGTTCCTCTTCCTCCTGGCAAACGTCCTATTGCATGTAGGTGGGTATACCGGATTAAACGTCAGGCAGATGGTTCTATTGAGCGTTATAAAGCTTGTCTGGTGGCCAAGGGTTTTACACAGGCTATAGGCATTGATTACCATGATACCTTTTCCCCAATTGCCAAGATGATTATTGTCCGTTGTGTTCTTGCTCTTGCAGCCTGTCAGGCTTGGTCCCTTCACCAACTTGACATTAATAATGCCTTTCTTAATGGGGATCTCCATAAAGAGTTGTACATGTCACCTTCTCCTGGTCTTCGGCGACAGGGGGAGAATTATGTTTGTCGCCTCAACAAGTCCTTGTATGGTTTGAAACAGGCATCACGACAATGGTTTGCTAAATTTACTGAGGCGATACTTTCTGCTGGATTCACTCAATCAAAGGCTGACTATTCTCTCTTCATTCAGAAGGTTGGTAATTCCTTACAGTATTGTTGATTTATGTTGATGATATTCTCATTACTGGGAATGATCTGGACTCTATTAAGGCTCTTAAACAGTTTCTACATACCCGCTTTAGAATTAAAGACTTGGGTGATCTTAAGTATTTCCTTGGGATTGAAATTGCTCGTTCAGGAAAAGGTATATATTTGTCCCAAAGGAAGTATGCATTGGAAATTATCAAGGATACCAGTTTTTTGGGTGCCAAACATGTTGAGTTTCCAATGGAAGAAACAAAATTGTCAAATAAGGGAGACTTGCTTAAGGATCCGGCAGCATATAGGCGTTTGGTTGGCTGCCTCATTTATCTCACCATCACCAGACCTGACATTACCTATTCAGTTCATGTTTTAAGCAGATTTTTGCATGAGCCACGTTTACATCATATGGCTGCAGCACTTCGGGTTGTCAGGTATTTAAAGTCATGTCCTGGTCAAGGTCTTCTTTTGCATAGTGAAAACGATTTAAGTTTGAGAGCTTTTTGTGATTCTGATTGGGCGGGTTGTCCCATTACTCGCCGTTCTACCACTGGCTATTGCGTGTTCCTGGGAAAATCTCTTATTTCATAGCGCACCAAAAGGCAGAAAATAGTATCTTTATCAAGTGCTGAAGCTGAATACAGAACTATGGCAGGTACATGTTGTGAGCTTACTTGGTTGCAAAACTTGTTTGCTGATTTGCACATACCTATTGCCAAACTTGCCATGTTATATTGTGATAATCAAGCAGCTTTACACATTGCTGCAAATCCAGTTTTTCATGAAAGAACTTGTCACATTGAGATGGACTGTCACTTCATTCGTGACAAGATAGTTGATGGGTCTGTTCGCACTAGGTTCGTTGGAACCTTACAGCAATTGGCAGATATTTTTACAAAAGTGTTGGGCAAAGAAAGGTTTAAGAATTTGTTGCACAAGTTGGGAGTTCTTGACATCCACTCTCCAACTTGAGGGGGAGTGTTGAGAATATTATGTAATTAGTTGAGAATATTATGTAATTAAGAATAGATTTCTAGTATCTTTAGAAAATCATGTACATGAGGATTATGACTTTATCTGTATCCCTAGATTATAAGAATTCCTTGTTGATCAAGGTTATATATCTGTATATATTGGTGATTATCAATAGAAAGAAAACCAATTCAGTCACAATCATAATTCTTTTAGAAGACTATGACTCTTGAGGGATCCGACTAAGACAGTGGCGTCTTACCGCACGTGGTGCAATCAAATCTTTATACTTCCATTAACAAAAATGTCTCAGCTTAGCGGGCCTACATATATAATACTATGGACATTATCTCTCTACTCTCATAATACTAACGGTACTGAAGGGTGAAGAGTTTTAGGAGCAATGTGGTTGAGGTTAATTGCACTATATCCCTAAAGAGTAAATATTTGTACCTAATTACAAGGAGACGGCTGACAATTAGCTAAACGTACATTTATAAATTCAAGTTTATTTAACTGGAAATTATTCTATGCACCGTCGGTGCAAGTGACCCAACCCTTATAAAATAATCTTAACCATTGATATTTATTATCAACTTTATTTTTAATAAATAAAAAGTGTATTTAATGCAATCTAACCATTTATTTGTGTTGGTGCAAGTGCACGGCGGTGCTCTGAATACTCCCCCACTATGGCAAACTATTACCTGAATCATTCCAAGAACTATATATATAACTCAAGAATCCTAGACAAGAAGATTAGGAAAACAAAAAGAAATGTGACATTGTGAAGGTAGATTCGTCAAGGACAGGTCACATAATAACTTACCATATGTGCTGACTGAGTTGTCAATTCCAGATGGCTTTCCATATGGATGATTTTTTCACCTTCAAATGCTCATTTATTGAGCAAGTCAAGTTCGCTTTCGCCCAAAATCTAACCACCCTTGGTGGCTGAAATCCAGACTCACACAATCTGCGTAAGCAAGAAGAGCACCAGAGAATGCAACACAAAGTGCAGCAGAATGTGCCCAAAAGATAGATAGAGCGTACCAGAATGTGCGGGAATGCCAAGAGTGGCAGGCTGGCGGTGGCGCGTGGATCAACCGCGCTGCGTAACCTGGGCTTTGGTAAGGTGATTGTGACCCTATAGTGTGGTACTCAATGCTACATGTCTGCTTGTATCAATCGTTAATAACGTTGCTAAAATGCTAATTAAGATGAGTCGGCTGTGGTGGCTTACTCGTATAAATTCGACACCTTAATATTCGTATTTTTTTTTTTGAGAATAAGTAACTTTATTTAAATGAAAACGATTTCAAAATATAGGGATGACCGACCGGTGTCCAGTAGTGGACAAAGAGTCCCCACTCACTTCCCTACTACTACCATGAGTTATGGGTCTATCATCAACGACAACATCCATGAGCCAAGAGGGCCCAACCCCTAACCAACTAACACGCCCATTTAATCGGGTTACAGACTTTGCAATCACATGAGCAGCACCATTCACACTTCTGGGAACATGAAAAATACCTTAAGTACCGACAGAACCCAATAGTACCCTGACCTTGTCAACCAAAACTCCCTCCGGAGCCAAACAATCGTCACTTCCATTTACCAATTGAACGGCCTCTAGGCAATCAGTTTCAACCTTTTCCGGCCTCCATCCATTCTCTACCATTACCTCCAGTCCCATTATTAATGCCTGCAACTCAGCTGCACATGGCTGAAGACGCCCATGCAACCGTTCCCCCACAGCAAACACCAACTCCCCATCGCCTCCTCTTATTAACGCACCCACCCCAATTTGTGACTCATTGTCAGTAACAGAAGCATCACAATTGAGTTTCAATCCCCCTGGAGATGGTGGAGTCCACCGAGCATTCTCAGGGGCAATAACCCCATTATTCCTCCCACCACTACCCTCTCTCTATTAGTCCACCGAGAATCGGTAAAAATAATTGGATAAATGTGAAAAATTAAAATTATTTGCTTGTCAATGAGTAACACAGATGATGCTAGTGCGCTACGATGTGCATCAATCGTTACATCATGTTTTACGACTAGAATATGAATTTAATTGTATAAATTCGACTATTTAATATTTTATATTCGAAACCACAAGCAACAAGCTAAGAACCATGACTATCAGGCTATCTGGTTTCAATAGGTTTTTTTACAAAAATGAGTAACTTCTTGTTGAATTATAAACAAGGATGCGATTTCAAGCTTTCAACTTGTTCTTTGAGAGTGGCATAGAGAGTCTCTACAAGACTCAGCAGGAATCCATCCGAGCCGTGCTTTGCCAGTAAGGAAACCGACACAGGTAGATCTTTGTACATGCCTAGTGGTATGTTCACCTGTAAATGTGCACAGAGAAATTGTAAGGTTTTTGAATGTACTTGCTGTAGTTGGGAAAGGAGAAGATTGGAATGTCTTGTACACTCTTGCTTCATGCACAGGCAATAAGAGAGGGTGGGGATCGGAATCTAACATACCTTGCAGAATCCAGATACTCCGGCAATGGACAACAAGCTAAAAGCCCTGGCGCGAAATGTTTCAAGTGTAGCAGGATCCATTTGTAGTTTTGGTGGAGGCCCTGGAACTGTAGGAATTGCAAGGACACCAGCATCCTGAAGGGAAATCAAGCAACTTGGTAATCTCTTCCCTAAAACAAAGTTGTAATGAACAACACTCTGTCGTCTCTCTCGACTCTAACCAATCTAGAAATTGTGAAAATAAAGTATATACTTTGGTGCTTGAGATACAAGACCATGAAAGTGATTCAGGAGAAATCACATTTAAAGTTGTTCTTCCAGGGCAACAATGTAGGAATCCTAAATTGAAATGAGTCCTGGCTGTTCAAAATAATTGAAAATGGCTCCCTATATGTTTTAGATAGCATCTTCAGGAACACGAACACAAACTCATTCAACTTAATGTAATGAAAGTGTTTCTGCAATGGTAAGAGAGGCTTGTATCTCATTCTTCTTGAGAAACATGGCTCTTCCAAGCTCCAACATCATTTTACACAAAAGAAAACCATGTAAAATGGGAATCATGAGTTAGAAGAATAGGGTACAAATATTCTGAACATTCGAGAAAATCTGATATAAAAAATGTCAATGTGCATAGGCAGGACATGTAGAACATGAAACAATATTCTATAATAACCGTTACTCAACTTAATGCACAAGGAACGTGAAGATCCTAGACAGGGTGAATAGACTCACAAAAATTAACTTTCTCTAGGATTGCAACTGGGTGATCAATCCTGAGAGTAGATATTGAATAGAATGTATTGAACAATCAAACAAACCAACTAAAGCAATAAAGAACACAGATTTTTGTTAACGCAGTAAACACCCTATCGAGGGAAAACATCTGCGTGACCTTTAACTCTTGAAAGACCAAACCAAATCACTAGTGAAAAACAGATTACAAGTCACAACACAAGGATTGTACTGACCGCGACAATCATTCCTGGACTGACTTGTTTACAACTCTGGGATTGCACTGACCGCGGCAATCCTATCTGGACAGACTCACTAGATGTTTTTCAAACTGTTCTCAATCCTGGAACAAACCAGTTTGACAAAATAGAAATACATAGAGAACGACTCCTTTACAATAAAGGGATTGAAAAGAACAACTATTTTCAATGCTGAGAAGAACCACAGAACTCCTATATATATAGGAGGAAGCAATCACCAAGATTCCTTCAGTTTGGTTGAAGTGTGGCCACGAGATGCAGAGGCACTGACTTCCCACTTCCTTCTTAGACAGCAAGGTCTTCATGATTACACTAAGCGGACAGCAAGGATTCCATAATAGGAAGATAAGAAAGTACAAGCAAGAGAGAGAGCCCATGCCGCGGTATCCTTCAGCATGCTGAAGAGGAACTGACACACTTACAGTTTAAGCATATTTCATGCTTTGTCAGATTATTCCAAAGCCATAGAATTAAACAATTTGGTACGTATTTGGTTGCACATGGGACTTTGGGTAGAGTTTTGTGTTTAGTTAAGAATGCCAACATTTTAATACTAACAATCTCTTCCTTGCTCGGATCCATCTCAAGGAGATATTACCTCTCCAAGATTTTCTTCCTCACTCGGATCCATCTTAATGGGATATTACCTCTCCAAGATTTTCTTCCTCACCCGGATTTGTCTCAATGGGATATTACCTCTCCTTGCCAATATTTTAATGCTTACAATCTCCCCCTTTGGCATTTCTAAACAAAACACTATTTTGCAACCAAAAGCTAGTCTCACACTTAGATAGCAGCTGCAAACCAAGCCTACCTGAAACAATTGCACAAGAAATACCAAGTGAAGCATGGGCAATTAAGGCACAAACGCACCCTAACACTTCTCCCCCTTTTTGTCTAGGAATGACAAAGGGAAAACGCTATCAACAGAAACAGAAAACATCCATTCAAGAGCACAAAATCTGCAGAAAAATGCAAAAGGCCAACTTGGATAACATTTTTTTGTTTTTTTTTTTTTGAACTAACAACCTTCAATTTTGAAGAACACAAGGAAAACTACATGTATCAATGAATACTCCCCCTCAATATATGCAGCGGAATTATTGAGAATTTCAAAATGCAAGCAAGCAAAAGATGAAGGACATAGTCAATCCCAGTTTTATCTTAACAAGCCAGGCAAAGAGCCACAGAGGATTGCAGACCACTTTTGAATTCCTCCAGATCCCACAGAGAAACTCAAGACAATTTGACAGTTCCTTTTTATAAACACGGCTCAAAGAGGACTTGTAGCATGTCATGATTCTTGAATTTTTGAGAACCTTGAGCTAAACCATCCAAGGGATAAGAATTGAAACACAAGAGATTACAAAGGAATGAGATGTAGTCCTATTTGATTTCATTGATCCTTATCACTCCTTTTTTTTATTTTTATTTTTATTTTTTAATTTAGCTCATAATCATTGGCTTTGTTAAGCTTGAGCTTTCGAAACCATATTTTTGACCCATGTAACAAGTCTTATGTCAATGGCTCTCAAACCAGTTGGTTTTAAGGCATTAAGTGTAACAAGGACACTCCTAAGGACATATCAACTCGAGTCAAAAAGAGGATATCTAACAAGAAAAATACCACCGGGGTGACCAAACCATTCCCTTTTCTTCCCAATCCTCATATCGTTCACCACGACCAAGGCCCGTTTACTTTGGGAATAGTCTGGCCAAGCTTCTCTAAAAATTTTCACAAAGAAGCATAAACTATAAACTACTCATCTCAAACCATCATAAAAACTGACCACAATATGACACCCCACAAGAGATTTAGGTGCAAGAGTTTAAAGGTAATAGACTTTTCAACCACAAGTAGAGCAGTGAACAATAGAAAGCTGATGCAAAGAGTCTTGAGAACCTTGAGTGACCAAGGAAGAAGGAAATTTGAACAAACTATCCTCTGATCTTAGATCAAGACTTGGTCAGTTCTTACCAGGATTGAAACTATGCACATTTTTTTTTTTCACATCCTACACTAAGTGCAGCATATACAAGATGTAACATACAGCCTACATATACGAGTGAGAATATTCAAACAGTAGAGCACACTCCAATAGACTTCCTAAGAGACTTAAAACGAAGGTTGTCTAGAGGTTTTGTAAACAAATCAGCCAATTGATTTTCAGTGGGAATGAATTCCAACTCAAGTATATTTGCATCAACAAGATCACGAATAAAATGATATCGAATATCAATATGTTTTGTGCGTGAGTGCTGAACAGGATTCTTAGAGATGTTAATGGCACTAGTGTTGTCACAAAAGATTGACAACTTACCTTGAGGGAAACCATAGTCGTTCAACATTTGTTTCATCCATAACATTTGGGTGCAACAACTACCAGCTGCAATGTACTCGGCTTCGGCAGTTGAGAGAGACACACAGTTTTGCTTCTTGCTATGCCATGAAACAAGATTGTTTCCCACAAAGAAACATCCACCCGAGGTGCTTCTTCGATCATCCACATTTCCTGCCCAATCCGAGTCAGTATAACCTGCAATCTCAACATTGGAATCAAAGGTGTACACAACCCCATAGTTAGAAGTTCCAGAAACATATCTAATGATGCGTTTAACAGCCTTTAGATGTGATTCCTTAGGATTAGCTTCATATCTAGCACAAACACCAACACTAAAAGAAATATCGGGTCTGCTAGCAGTAAGGTACAATAAGCTTCCTATCATGCTTCTATACAAGGTTTGATCAACACTAATTCCAGTCAAATCCACATCAAGTTTTGAACTAGTTCCCATGGGATTTCGGACAGCAGTAGCAGCATCCAAACCAAACTTTTTCACAAGGTCATTAGCATATTTGGTTTGAGAGATGTGGAGACCATTACTCCTTTGTTGGACTTGCAGACCAAGAAAATAATTTAATTTGCCACACAAACTCATTTCAAACTCATTTTTCATGATATTAGTGAATTCTTCAATCAATGAATCTGAAGTTGAACCAAAAACAATGTCATCCACGTAGACTTGAGCAAGAATTAAATGATGAGAAGTTCTTTTTACAAACAAAGTTTTGTCAATTGAACCTCTAACATAGCCTTTATCCAAAAGATGAGAGGAAAGTCTCTCATACCAAGCTCTAGGGGCTTGTTTCAGCCCATAGAGAGCTTTCTTAAGTCTATACACATGGTCGGGATGGATAAGATCTATGAATCCTGCAGGTTGTTCAACATACACTTCTTCTTGAAGAACACCATTTAAAAACGCACTTTTCACATCCATTTGATAAAGAATAAACCTCAAATGACATGCAATGGCAAAGAGAAGACGAACAGATTCAAGCCTTGCAACGGGGGCAAAGGTTTCATCAAAATCAAGACCTTCAACTTGAGAATACCCTTGAGCAACAAGCCTTGCTTTGTTGCGGGTAATCTGACCCTTTTCATCAGATTTGTTTTTGAAAATCCATTTTGTTCCAATGACATTTGAACAGTCCGGTCTAGGAACCAAAAACCACACATCATTTCTAGCAAATTGACTCAATTCATCTTGCATGGCATTTATCCAATTAACATCACACAAAGCCTCTTTAGCATTTTTAGGTTCTATAACAGAAACAAAACCATAAAATGTAATGATGCTAATATCTTCTTGATGCTTTGCAATGAAACATGAAAGAATAGAGAGATTGCTTACAACCCTTTTTGCTTGTCTCCTGGTTTTCAAACCATCATTCACATCACCAATGATGTTAGAAAGGGAATGATCCTTATGTACTTGCTGCTGTCCAGTTCTGTAAACTGGCTGGATTGCAGAGGTATCATCAATCTCCTCTGAAACTTCCTCATCTTCTTGGCATTCAGCAGCAACATCATCATCCTTTTCTCTCTCGAAAAGTACCTGATCAAAACTTATACAAGGAGTATGTGAGAGCACAATTGAGTCATCAATAGAGACATTAATGGTTTCCATCACAGAACAAGTTCTCTTGTTATAAACCCTATAAGCTCTACTATTCAATGAATAACCAAGAAAGACTCCTTTGTCACTTTTAGCATCAAATTTGGCAAGATATTCTCTATCCCTATAGATGTAACAAGGGCTACCAAACACTCTCAAATGGCTCACATTTGGTTTATTTCCTTTCAAAATCTCATAAGGAGTTTTTTCAGTTCCTGATCGAAAGATGACCCTATTGATGGTATAGCAAGCATTGCTAATTGCTTCTGCCCAAAAAGTATGAGCAAGACCAGCAGAGTTTAACATAACTCTTCCCATTTCAATTAAAACCCTGTTTTTCCTTTCCACAACACCATTTTGTTGCGGAGTTATGGGAGCTGAGAACTCATGCTTAATTCCCATATCATTACAAAACTCATCAAATAAAGCATTTTCAAATTCAGTTCCATGATCAGTTCTAAGTCTTACAATGCATTTATTTGAAGAGTATTGCTCATTTGAAATTATTTTGCTTAAGTTTTGAAAGTTGTCAAAAGCATCAGATTTTTCACACAAGAATTTCACCCAAGTGAACCTAGAAAAATCATCGACTAGAACAAGCATGTACTTCTTACCACCTAAGCTTTTAGTTTGAACAGGTCCAACCAGATCCATATGCATTAAATCTAAGGGTTGTGAAGTAGACACATAATTAGTGACCCTATGTGAAGAACGAGTTTGCTTACCAAGCTTGCAACCCTCACACATACCGGTTGGTTTCCCACTCAATTTGGGCAAACCTCTTACCCCTTCTTTGGTGGAGAGCTTCACCAAGTCTTGGAAGTTCACATGGCAGAGGCGTCTATGCCAAAGATTGAGAGTATCTTCAGTCGAGGAGGAACTAAGACAAATCTGAGAAGAGATAGAATCATTAGCATTAACACAATAACAATGATCTTTGGATCGTAGTCCACCCATGACACTCTTACCCTTACCATCAAGAACAAGACATCTCAGCTTATTGAATCTAACCTCTTCAAAATCATCACTCAATTGACTCACACTAATAAGATTAGCTTGGAGTCCTTCAACATACAACACATTTTTTAAATTTGGGATACCAGGAGCAGTTACAATCCCTTTTCCCACAACCTTTGCTTTCTTTCCGTCACCAAAAGTGACAGAACCATTGATAACCTCATCATAGAAAGATGAGAACCAGTTTTTATCACCTGTCATGTGCCTAGAGCACCCACTATCCAAATACCAAGTATCAACTCTTCTAGATGAAAGAGCAGTAAGAGCAACCAAGCATGTAGCAATGGAATCATTTTCTTCAACTTGTGAGAAAGAAAAAGAGGATATAAGACACATTTCAGAGGGTTCAGAATCAGCAGGGGTAAGTGGATGAAATGACTTATTTTTCTTTCTCCAAACAGTTTTTTCTTTTCTAGGGATTGCAACAAGTTTAGCAATCCTTCCAAAATCTTTCAAGGATCTTTCCAGAGATGACTGTAAAGAAAGAAGCAAAGAGTTTTCATGAGATCCAGTAGACTTTTGAGGACCCTTTTTGAGTCGAAGACACCTTGGTCTAATGTGTCCAGAGATACCACAATAGTGACAAATGGGAATGAATCTTTTGGATGACTTAGGAACAGTTTCTTTAGGCAACAATTTACTTTTCACGAAAATAGTTGGCGTTTTAGAGGAGCTTTCTCCAGAATGAAAACCAAGACCCCTTTTATCCCTATCAACTTTGCCCATTCCAATCATTTTGGAAACCTTATCAGATCCAATTGAAAATTTTGAAAATTTTTCTTGAGAATCATGTAAGGATTTTTCAAGAGAGATTTTTTCAGACGTTAGAGAATTAACTAACCTGATTTGAGCATTCAAGTTCTCTTGCAGAGTCTCTACTTGACTTACCAATGCATTTCTTTCAATTTCCCACTTCTTCTTGCAGGATTGAAACTTCTCTGCGATCCCTGTTTTTTCTTTTTCACAAACAGCAAGTTGATTATTCAATTCCTCAATCTTTCCAATCATTATTTTTGAGGCTTTGTACAGTTGCTCGAACTTGTTAGAGGCTACCTCCTCAGAGTGCTCATCATCATCAGATTCATCTGAGGACTCATTTTGAGTGGTAGCAACAAGGGCAACATCCTCCTCTTCATGGTCGGACTTAGTTTCCGATTCACTATCACTCCAAGAGGTTTTAAAAGCTCTATTTGATTGAGACTTAAGTTTTTTGCTTGCACAATCAGCAGCAAGATGACCATATCCTTGACATTCAAAACATTTTGGTTTTTCACCAAAAGACTTCTTTTGAAGAAACTTTGAGGACTTTGAGTATTTGTCATTTGAAACATCATCATTCTGATTTCTTTTGGAATAAGTAGAACTAGAAAAATTTCTAGAGCTAGAAGGGAGAGACCTTGCAGATTTAAGAAATTTTTTGAACTGTTTTGTGAGAAGAGCAAATTCTTCTAGATTAAAATCAGAAAGGTCTTCCTCTTTCTTCAAAGTGCTTAGAGCAATTGTTTTTTCTTTCTTACCCTTTCTCTTTTTAATTTGACTCAAAGGTTTTCAAATTTCCCACAAGCTCATCTAATGAGTATGAATCAAGATCTTGAGCTTCCTCAATGGCAATTTGCTTAGCCTCAAAACTAGGAGGAAGAGCTCGAAGAAACTTTTTCACAATTCTATGTTCTATAATAGGATCACCCAACCCATGACATTGATTGGTAACATTGATGAGGCGACTATGGAAGTCATCAACAGATTCATCCTCTCTTATAGTCATTTCTTCAAATTCGAGCACAAGGCTTTGAAGTTTTTGTGCTTTCACCTTTTTGTTACCCTCATGAGTGGTTTGAAGTAATTCCCAAGAAGCTTTAGCAGTTGGACAATTTGTAATTCTTTTTCTTTCCTTATCCGACAAGGCAGCGAAAAGGCTATAACGAGCTTTAGTATCACATTTGTGATCAGATTGCTCAGCAACAGTCCACTCACCTCTTGGTTTAGGAATAAGATTTGAAGTTTCAGCTTCCCTTTTAGTTGGTTCTATCCAACCTTTCTCTATAATGTTCCATAATTTATCCTCTTGAGATTGCAGGAAAGCCATCATCATTACTTTCCATTGAGAGTAATCTTTCCCATCAAAATATGGAGGAGAGTTAATGGAACTAGAGACTCTATCACGATCCATTCTAGGAGTCCAGAGGAACACACTAACACAGGTTAGCGACCCGCTCTGATACCAATTGAAGATCCTAGACAGGGTGAATAGACTCACAAAAATTAACTTTCTCTAAGATTGCAACTGGGTGATCAATCCTGAGAGTAGATATTGAATAGAATGTATTGAACAATCAAACAAACCAACTAAAGCAATAAAGAACACAGATTTTTGTTAACGCAGTAAACACCCTATCGAGGGAAAACATCTGCGTGGCCTTTAACTCTTGAAAGACCAAACCAAATCACTAGTGAAAAACAGATTACAAGTCACAACACAAGGATTGTACTGACCGCGACAATCATTCCTGGACTTACTTGTTTACAACTCTGGGATTGCACTGACCGCGGCAATCCTATCTGGACAGACTCACTAGATGTTTTTCAAACTGTTCTCAATCCTGGAACAAACCAGTTTGACAAAATAGAAATACATAGAGAACGACTCCTTTACAATAAAGGGATTGAAAAGAACAACTATTTTCAATGCTGAGAAGAACCACAGAACTCCTATATATATAGGAGGAAGCAATCACCAAGATTCCTTCAGTTTGGTTGAAGTGTGGCCACGAGATGCAGAGGCACTGACTTCCCACTTCCTTCTTAGACAGCAAGGTCTTCATGATTACACTGAGCGGACAGCAAGGATTCCATAATAGGAAGATAAGAAAGTACAAGCAAGAGAGAGAGCCCATGCCGCGGTATCCTTCAGCATGCTGAAGAGGAACTGACACACTTACAGTTTAAGCATATTTCATGCTTTGTCAGATTATTCCAAAGCCATAGAATTAAACAATTTGGTACGTATTTGGTTGCACATGGGACTTTGGGTAGAGTTTTGTGTTTAGTTAAGAATGCCAACATTTTAATACTAACAATCTCTTCCTTACTCGGATCCATCTCAAGGAGATATTACCTCTCCAAGATTTTCTTCCTCACTCGGATCCATCTTAATGGGATATTACCTCTCCAAGATTTTCTTCCTCACCCGGATTTGTCTCAATGGGATATTACCTCTCCTTGCCAATATTTTAATGCTTACAGAACGTCTTTGATTCATGCACAAAAATTCATCAAGAATGGTACAAATTTGAATGCATAGTTCAATCTTGTCCCAACAGTAAATTGTTGTGTGCAAAAGAGAGAATACCCCAAGAAGTTCAGTAAGCGCAGCACATAGTTCGGACTTCACGGAGTGATAAACACCGGTATTTTCATCTGCTGCCCTGACAGCTTCCCATACACGTTCTGATATCCCAGGACCTAAATCAGGTCTGACTGTAATGACCCATTCACCATGGTTGTTCTTGAATTCATGCCTATCCTCTCAATGATAACCACAGATACATTGAATTTCAGTAATCTATATCCAGAAATATCATAATGACATTCAAGTCCATGAAATTATCATCACCTTAGGAGTGTTCGCATGGTACTTGATAGGGCTGCTAAGGATGGTATGTTATCCTCGTGACTTGCCTTTCCTTTATCGAAGAAACAGTTCAAACTTGGAACCTTGTCCTTCACGACATCCCCAAGGTTTGCTTGCTTTAAAACTTGACCTGCATTAGAAGGTACAATAAGCTAGTGAACTTCTTTGCATTAATACAAATGTGTCTTTATCGTATCTCAGCAAGACGACCTATTGAAGAACTAATGGTAATGATTATTTTCAGGTGATAAAATATCCAATAGACGCAAGCTAGATGGTATATTTGGTCTTGTAGTACTGGAAATGTATGAATAAAGATGCATATAGCTACCCCTCAAATAAATTAACAATCCAATTCGCTTACCCCCAGATAACTTCTCAACTGAGTGAACAATTACTTGTTTTACTCGATCACTTGGAATGCTTGAAAGCTGGAAACAGTCTTCAGCAATGATCAACTGAGCTGGTCTGACAGGATGTGCATCGGCAATTTGCAGTAATACCCGTCCTACTCTACTCAAAACCACAGGATCCCTAGCTAGCAAACCATCCTAGATATATAAGAAGTTGGTGTCAACGGCATACTATAGATATATAAGCTGTAATTTGACCATATCTAGATATAAATTAACTTAGCACTTTTAAGTTAATTTAAGGGGCTGACTTTCGGTAAATGGTTGCAGACAGATAATTTTTCGATTATACATGCATGGATATGATGGATGTTTGTTTCAAAAGCATTACATCAACCAGGATTCAGGGGATTGGTATCCTTCAGTTGCTCTTTTTTTCATTTTATATTGCGTTTATGTTGTAGAAAACTTACTATTGTTACTTACTTCTTCGGTGTCTGCAGCTTTGTCTTATCAAGTGCTCGCAAGTATCTATTATACTGAACCAGGTGTCGTGCTGCTTGTCATATAACTTATGGATTCTGTTTGTTATTATTGTATTTCCCTGCAATCACTGTTAATTACCCGCATATGTAACTTCTTTTGTTTTCTTCAATCAGGTTTCTTAGATGACATTTTTGATGTATCACGGTATTGGAAGTCCTTTAAGTATCTTCAGCTAAACTGTTGGCTTCAAAGTTGGTTGAGAAGGGAAATCCAAGTTTGTAGTCCTTGTATGAGTTTTCTTTATTAGTGACTTGATTCATGTTTTGCCATCCTAGTTAGACATCAATTTGACATAGAATTAACTGAAGTATCAATCCTAATTTGATGGTTCAACCGTTCAACTGATGTGCTGGCTCTATTCTAGTTGTTGGTGTCATGTCTATAAGCACTTTATGTCTGCTTACTCTCACATCTCCGATTTGTCTAGGAAATGGACCAGTTCACTTGGTATACTTCTAAATAAATAGAAAATGCATATGATTTATCTTTACCTATGAAGGGCATAGCGGGAAAACCCTTTATAAATATAATAAACTTGCTTTTGTTGCTGCTTGTAGGAAGAAGATGTTGACATCATCATGCCCCACATACTTGGCGTGATTAAATCTCTCATGAGGTAAAATTTATAATCTTCTAATTCTCAGTTAACTGTTTATCGGCTTATGAACAGTACCGGCTCCAGCCGAGCCGAATTGTGAAATTACGGTTTTACTCTCCATTCTTTGATTAATTGCGGTTTGCCGTTTGGCCTGGGTATAAAACGCGGTGAGGTGATAGAAGTGATCCTTTTTCCCTTCCTTCATTCTTGGCTGATCTCTGCGTTTCTGTTGTTGATAGAGTGAAAGAGAGGGAGAGAATTGCAGAGAATAGGTGCCGTTGTCTCGCCTCTCCTTGGTTAGGAGAGCACAAGACTCCCCGCCGCCATACCGAAACCTAGGTTTCGTCTTACCGAGTCGCTCCGCAAGTTTCGGAGGCCCTCTCACCATCTCTTTCGCTTAATTCGTTAGTTTGTTACTGTAATTATCATGAGGAAAACTATTTATTAATATCTTATAATGTATAATGATATATTAATTCGTTAGTTTGTATATTTCCTTTTCTTTTTACTCAAACAAGTCAACACCTTTTAATTAATTAGGTTTATTAAATATAGTGGGAACAAATCTCTTTTTCTAACGACACATTTGAATTGGATACGGCATGACGTAGTATGGCCAACAAAACAAACAAACTCTCGATATTCCCCCCATTTTATTTTTGTGAGAAAATTGCCTCGACATTCTCCGCACTCGAAAATCTTCGCTGAGCTGAGCCGCATATCGAGGTGAACTCCCAGGCGTGCGCGCCGTCGTCGACAACTGGTGGTGAGCTCCCTCGTACCTCCTACTAGTGTGTGACACTCAGGAACTAGTCCAAGGCTCTCTGTAATTGTGTGTCTGAATCGGATTGGTTAGGTTTTGTCGAACTAGTTTATGATTCGAAGTTTCTAATTGTGTGATTTTGCAAACACGGATTGATTAAAGTTTGGCTAACTAGTTCATGATTCAATTTTGTAATTGTGTGAGTCTACAAACTCAGATTGATTAAGGTTTGTCAAACCAGTTTTTGATTCAAGTTTGTAATTGTGTGGTTTTACTATGATTGATATGCGATTCATTTCGGAGCAGGATATCAAAATGTGGTTCAAAAGCTGTGCTTTAAAACACAACATCGTGTCTAAAAGAAAGGTAGTTAGAAATCTAGTTTATTAGTTCAGTTTCTTGACTTTGGAGAATTTTTTTTTTTCTAATTAAAATATGAACTTCAGTGTTTTAGAGGGGCATCATTGACTCCAAAGGAATATGCAGATACTTCAAAGGGCCTTCAATGCGACAAAACTGCCAATAACTACTGTCAGTTTATGCTTGATTGATTGTAATCATATGTTTGCTTTGATAGAAACCTATATAGGATATTTACAATTTTTTCATATCCTTTAGGTCCTGAGTGTGGGTTCCGGCTGTTGGAGTGTGCAATAAGGAACCAGCACACCGATATGATTGAGTTGTTGCTTAAGAATGGAGGTTTTTATCCTTGCTCTATGCTTTTATTGTTTTCATTTTCATAGCTAGAAAATAATTAGAGTTTTCCATGATTCTACTGTTTTTCTTTTCAGCTGAAATTTTTCGAGATAATGACATTGGAAGAGGCATTGAGACAATGGACGCCTTAGTTAAGCTTGGTTATAAAGAAGTTGAAGGCGAGTTTTTGTACACTTCAAGCTCTGTGGGGAGATTCAACGTTTGGGCTACCTTTTCAGTCAAAAATCGTGGGATTGCTATATTTTATGGTGGCAAGAGTCGAATGAATGTCCAGGGCAAGGAACCAGATGTGTATTTCGCATGGGGCAAGGCTACTTTCAAGCAGGAAGGATCTGTGTTACGGATCAAAGATGGATTGGAGAGTTAGTTAGAATAAATTTTGATTGTTCTGTTTTCTGTTACATACAGTTTGGTTATATATTTATTTACCTTTTGTAGCTTCCTTGCTGGAACCAGCAGAACCTCCATATTTGGGTAGCAAAGAGATATTCTACTGGTTTTGCAACCAGTTAAATGAGGTAATTCAATTTAAAACTCAGTAGTCTCACACTCCCAGTACACTATAGTTAGTTCTTTTGAACAATCTGAAGCTGTTGAACACTTTTACATTTTAAAATTTTAGTAGCTGAAAGTTCTTAGAGTCATGACTCAATGAAATTAACTGATCAGGATGAGCTGATAATATCCTTATTAAATCTGGAAAAAGATTTTGGCTCTTAAAATTAATGTCATGGGTTATTTTGTTCCTTTTGGTACTACTACTCATGGTATTGAGAAGGTCATTTCTCATCACATTGACAAAGCCCTTGATGAATCAATTTGTTTTGTTATTAGAATATTCAGATGGTCTTTATGTCTCTTTAGATTGAGTGCATAGGCCGCAGGGGGCACTTTACTCAATGATACGTTTTGTGTGGGATTCGACTTATGATATTTTATGCAACAAGCTGTCTATCTGTGGGAAATTATTAAGTCCACTTTTGACTTGCTGCATTTTTCACGATTCACCACCTGATAGTGCATCAGCATTCAGTGATAGAATCCGGTTGGAAAACATAACCTTTTGAAATCTAGGCAATTCAATTTAAAACTCTATCAGTAGTCTCACACTCTCACTGCATTAATCAAAGTTTTGATTATACATTTTGGAATCTGAAAGTTCTTTGGGTCATTTCTTTTGTAATTCTGAAACAGATAAATTGGCTTTTAGAATTTGATAGTTAGATAGGCTTTATACCAATTTGGTGGGATGAACTATATTTAAAATAACAATCTCAATCTGTTAGAAATCATTGAATCTACTTTTATCATGGCAAAGTCATCAACATCTAATTACTGGGTGGGAAAATCTAGGTCGATTCTAAATACTCATCAGATGTGTTTTCTATGACCATTCGTATTAAAAACTATTTCAAAAACTGAAATTATATGAGTTTACATAACTCAAATTAGCAGAGCAAGATTAGGTGCAAATATCAACAGGGGATCTCTATTAGAAACTGATCATGGTGATTAGTCATTAGTGATACTGTTACACTTACAGAAAGGAATGGTGATTAGTGACTTTTCACTAATAGAGAGTGGAATGGTGATTATATGCTTCTTATATGTCGTCTTTTGTTTGTTTGAATATTTCAGGCTATTGGTTTGGGTTCTGTGGTGGATGATGGCTTTGATCTCTCGGATATAGAGATGGCACTCAAAGCTTCACTGGACCATTTTGGACAGCCATCTTCACAGCCTTCAATGGTGATTAGTGACTTCTCACTAATAGAAAGAGGAATGGTGATTATAATCTTCTTACACGCCATCTTTTGTTTGTTTGAATGTTTCAGGCTATTGGTTTGGGTTCTGTGGTGGATGATGGCTTTGATCCCTCTGATATAGAGATGGCACTCAAAGCTTCATTGGACCATTTTGGACAGACATCTTTACAGCCTTCTGCACCACCTTTGCCCGAAGATGACTGCACCATTTGTTTTGGTCATAGAGTTGACACTGCCTTTGTTCCCTGCGGTCATCTTATTTGCTCACCATGTGCAGAAAAGATTCAGCATCAGAACATGCGGTGTCCCTTCTGCCGTGAGGTGGTGAAGAACTTTGCAATTCCTAGGATTTGATTGCAAAAGGAAGATAGCTTTTGATGGGAAGGTACCTTGGCTTTTCATTAGACATATTTGTATCTGTTTCTTAATTAGTTAAACCTAAGACCACGATCAATGTAAATACATCAGTTAAAGCTTAATTTGATCACATGGTATTATTACACTAAATAGGTAATTTAAGAGCTGAGCAGCAGAACATCGAATTACAATTTTGAGTATGAATACTCATATGCAGACATTAAAAATTTAAATGCTATCAATCCTAGCCCCTGAGCTTCAATTCTCTTCAGAACCCTAAATTAAAGATCGTGTTCACATAATTCTATTATATATTGATTGTGTATCATAATTCTGAAAACCCTTTCACAGTGCGTAGTACTGCTTACTAGACTCTAGCATAATTGCTTTTGTTTGCACATAATTTGGGATGGAGAGCTTGAAATGTAATAGAACATTGTCATACATTTTCACTGTTAAGTAGGGGTGGTTTTGGCATTTGTCCATCATTTAAGTTTATGCTCCATACCATCATAGTAAGATTAGCCTCTCATTCATGCTCTTTTGGTTGAGCACGAGATGGATGCAGAACCCATTACTGTGCCTGTGTATCAGTTTTTTCTCTTCTTTTTCTTTGGCTTCTTCCCAGTGAATTGTGTTTGGCTAGCTAGTCTGAAAAGGTTTGCTCATTATAGTTGCATTGCTACGCTATTTTTCATTTTCTCACTACAGGATAGTTATTTCTGTTAATGGTTACTAGTTTGAAACAAATGGTCACCACTGTTGTAAAATGAAAGTGTTTCAGAAAATGGAGAGAGCTTTGCTTCAAAGAACTTGAGAGAGAGAGAGAGAGTTTAGATGCAGATAATAGGTGTAGTATTTTCTGTTTTTCTCTTCTTCCATGTATGAGAAATGGACTACATATATAGTGGAAGACAAGGAACATATAGTCTAAAGTCCTCCATAAAACAAGGGCCCTTAAAGTCCTCCCTAAAACATGGATCCCCTAAAACTAGGAAAGCATCTTCTAATATACAACAATTTACATGATATAGCCATAATAGTTTACAACACTCCCCCTTGGATATTTCATGTCAATAGTGTTGCCTAGGCTGTGCGCTTTTAAGTTGCCTCGTCAAAAACCTTGCCAAGTAATAAAAACCCTGTGGGAAAAAACAACCTTGGTCGAAGGAGAAAAAGAGCACAACGCGCATGAGTGTGGAGTAATAATATCACAGCTTCGGAGATAAGTGGAGTCTTCTTATTAACATCATAAGTAGGTAGTATGTCTACGAGAGGGATGCATTTAGAGTTGCTACACCAAAACCTTGCCCGGTAAACCCAGTGGGAAAAACCCGTGGTCGAAGGGAAAAGATGAGCAAATGCATATATGTTGAATCAAAACATCTTCAGGATGTAGTATAAGTGGGGCGACCATGCTAAAGATGTGCCTCGTTAAAACCTTGCCAGGTAATAAAACCCAGTGGGACAAAATAACCCTGGACGAAGGACAAAAGAGTACACGATGGTCAAGTGGGTATGCTTCTGGATACTCCCCTGATTCAACTCCCCCTGAAAATTACATGTTAGGTAATTTAGATACCTTGTACATGCTTTTGGAATGTAGACTTTGGTAGTGACTTAGTGAAGAGGTCTGCACGATTGTCTTCAGATTGAATCTACTTGACCTCAATCTTCTGATGCTCCTGTTGTTGCTTATTGAAGAAAAACTTTGGTGCAATATGTTTGGTCTTGTCTCCTTTGATGTAACCTGTCTTCATTTACTCGATGCAAGTAGCATTATCCTCGTGGGTAGTGGTTGGTTCATCAGTGGTGGAATGCAGTCCACATGTGCTTTGAACATGCTTTGTGATGGCTCTCAACCATATACATTCACGTATTGCGTCGTGAAGGGCTAGAATCTCAGCATGATTCGAAGAGTTAGCAACAAGGGTCTGTTTCATAGACCTCCAAGAAATTGCAGTATTCCCAATGGTAAAGACATAACCAGTTTGGGAACGCGCCTTGTGCGGGTCTGATAGATAGTCTGTATCAGCATATCCAACAAGGCTCATTCTAAGGATCAAATGGGTTTGATCAATTCCTTGATGCATAGGGATACTATAAGCCCATGTCCGCCGTACCTCTACGGTAGCGAAAAATGTCTTTTATGCCATTGCAGTGGTGGCGTGTTGGCGCAGAGCTATATCTAGCTAACAAGTTCACATCGAATGAGATGTCTTGTCTTGAGCATTAAGCCAAGTACAATAATGCGCCTATTGCACTTAGATATGGGACTTCTGGCACCAATATCTCTTCATTATCATATGCAGGACGATACGATTCTCTCTAGGCTTCAGACGACCATGGGTGTGCTTGCTTTTATCCTCATTAAAGCATCTTAACATCTTCTGGATGTAATTTGGACCAAAATTTCATCTGCACTGTGCTCGGGCTCCAGGTCGAGACAATAATTTGTTCTCCCAAGGCCTTTCACCTCAAATTCCAACTTCAGGTGCTTTGCAGTTTCCTTGATCTCTTCAGGAGTATCAATCAAATTCATGTCATTGACATAGACCGCTATAATTGCAAACCAGGAACTTGTTTCCTTAATAAACACGCATGGACATAGTTTATTATTCACATATCCCATCCCGATCAAATATTCACTTAGACGGTTATACCACCTCCGTCTACATTGGTTCAATCCATAAAGTGAACACCTCAAAACTAATGGAGAACACGTTCCGTGGTCTAGAACTATTTGCATTGGGTACCTTAAGTCCTTCAGGAACTTTCAGGTATATCTCTGTATTATGATCCCCCTAGAGATAAGTTATGACCACATTCATAAGCTGCATATTCAGTTTTTCGGAAACTACCAAACTGATAAGGTAGTGGAACGTTATGACGTCCATTATGGGAGAATACGCCTCCTCGTAATCAATCACAGGGCATTGAGAAAATTCTTGCGCTACTAGACGAGCTTTGTGTATCACAATCTCGTTTTTCTCATTACGCTTCCTTATAAATACCCATTTAAATTCTACAGGTTTAACATGGGAAGGTGTAGGAACAACAGGCCCAAAACACCTTTCTCTTTGTCAAGGAATCTAATTTGACCTGGATTGCTTATTTCCTTTTTGGCCAGTCGTCTTTTCATTGATATTGATCAACAAAGCAAGGTTCGAGATCATCGCATATTATAGTTTCGGTGGCCACCGCAAATACTAATATATCATCAATGATAATCTCATTCCAATTCCAAATCTCACAAAATTTACCAAGATTTCTCTATTCTTGGGAGTGGGTTCAAATGTTAGAGCGTCCCCCAACATCATCTCTTCTAGGACAGACCCATAATCCGGATTTACCTCATGAGATGAATAGGTTTGAGATTGCGATGTCAAGAGGATTCATTTGTGCCAAGTTTACCCTCTTCTAGGGATAAGAATCCTTCGAACCTAATGGTCTACCTCACTTCTGGGCAGGGACATATGACTGGTTAGCCGCCATGGTCGTACCTCATCCATCTGGGACGACACATCCTTCAGGGACGTCTATCCTTGCAGGCACATTTGTAGCAGGTATATATGATCTCGTCACTTTAGCTAGATCAGAGAAAGCATCTGGCATATTTTGGGCTATACTCTGTAGATCTATAATTCTCCGCACTTCATTATCATATTGTGCGGTTCGGGGATCAAGATGAGACATAGTGGGGACATTCCACGTCAATTCACGTCGGTCATCAGGAACGGTAACGTTCTTATCTCCCCCTAACGGCGGGAAGACTGTCTCATCAAAGTGACAATCCGCAAATCTAGCGGTAAAGAGATCGCCTGTCAAGGGCTCTAAAGAGCATATAATGGATGAGATTCATAATCGACATACACGCCCATCCTTTGTTGAGGACCCAATTTTGTACGTTGTGACGGCACAATTGGCACGCGGACTACATACTCAAATGCGCGTAAGTGCGAAACATCAGGTTCCTACCTAGTCACCAACTGTAATGCGGAGTAAGGTTGGTAGCAGTGGGCCTCAACGGGACCAACGTAGCTGCATGCAAGATTGCATAGCTCCATGCAGAATTTAGAAGCTTGGTGCGCATTACCAAGATTCTATCTGCGAGACCATCTTGGGTGTGAACATAGGGAACTAAATGTTCAGCATCAATCCCAAAGGATATGCAATAATCATCGAAATACTTCGATGTAAACTCTCCGGTATTATCAAGTCTTATGGACTTTATGGGATAATCCGAGTGTTGAGCCACAATTTCATGATCTGGGCGAGAGTTTAGCAAAAGCAGCATTTTCTTGTGGACAATAGTGTAACATGTGATCACTTTGTCGATACATCAACCAAAACCATGAAATATTTAAATGGTCTACATGGTGGTTGGATAGGTCCACAAATTTTCCTTGCATTCTGTGCAGAAAAATGGTGTGTATATATACTAGTCTTTGCACACGATGGTCTAGAGTTTAACATTCCTAACGAGCAAGTGTTACTAAACACAAGACCCTTATTCAGAAGGGGATGCCCGTGTGATAAGTTGAGGATGCGGTGCATCATACTTTGACCTGGGTGTCCCAAATGGTCATGCCATAGCAAGTAGTTGCTCGAATTGATTAGCTTCTGGCTAACAAATTTCAATTTCTCCAATATACGCTTCTGGCCGCACATTCAGAGGTTATGCAAAGATATTACACTCATTTTTCTCAGGGGTTTCAACGTGATAACCGTTGGTTCGAATATCCTTAATACTCAATAACGTTCTTCTGGAACATGGAGAATATAAGGTCTCATTAATGGTAAATTCAGTACCATTGGACAACATAAAGTGGGCTTTGCCATAGCCCTCTATCAGGTTGGATCGGCCTGATACGGTTGTCACAGAGGTATGCATAGACAATAAGTTTGAAACATATCCGATCTCGGAGTATGGTGTGCGTAATAGCACTGTTAGCCAAACAACAAACTTCCCCACTGAATATGCCTATTCATTTATTTAATTCAATGGATCACATGTATAAATAAATTTATTGAATTAAATATATTCGAACAAAACCACATTTAATCCAAAGTATCGAAAAACATAAATCACCAAAATCCGAAAATTGAAACATCATTCATTAGATATGGCACATGGGGCCAATCATACCCATGTCTTCGAGTTTCTAATCCTCGGTATGTATAGTACTTGCCTGAAAATCCATGATCTCTAGTGTGGTTTATATAGAAAATGACCCTTAATCAAAGTTGGTATTTCGAGTTCCGCGACTGGCGTAATACTCATCTACTGCTTCGGCTATCGCACAGCAGGTGCGGGACCAGTAGTCAATTCCTCCACATCGATGACAAAGATCATGCTAATTTTGGTGGCGACGAGCCAGACCAGTGTTCCTTTCAACTCAGGCTTGCTGAGTTAGGGCATCACAATTCTCACTACATGGGCCTTGGCCATGTGGAGCTGGATTACGTGCTCCTTGGCCTCTTGGGCCTTGGCCACCTGACTGACGGTCATGTGGGTTATTTTCCCTTCTGCCAATCATATCTTGCTTCAGGCAAGAAAGTGGTCATTTAATGGTTAAATCTCTCTTCCAGAGCGACCCAAAGAGTTTGTGCATCATCTTGATCGGATACTCAGTTTGGAGTGCTTTCTCTATATGTTTCTTTATGAAAATTATGGCACTCGCCTTAAAAGCCTCTCTGGCGACATTGTCAACAATGATTATTGATCTCATCTTCTTTGCAGTTAGATGAATTATCACATCTTGAGTCCACTTTAGATAGTTTCTTCCGGAAACCTCCAAAGCAACAAAGTCAAGTTTGTTGAGATTTGACATGTCTTACAGGAAATGAACAAATAATCTTAGTGCTTTGGGTAATATCGTCCATAAGCAACTAATAGGAATTTTAGGTTCTATACATGGTATGGAAAATCGGATTAAACACGTAAAATCTACTGGTTTTATCATGTGTGGTGAATTTATTAAGGAAACTTCAAGTTTCTTAAATGACATTATCGAAACTACAGGTTAGATATGTGTATGAACTACTGGTTCATTTATAACTTCTAGTTCATTAGGTACCTGCATTTTCTACACATATATTCTAGTGCGAAAATTTAGACAAGTAACGCAATAATATTAAATAGAGCAAATTGAAATAATATCTCACAAATTTGAATAAATGGAAATCACAAATCAATTGAGATATTAATTGCATGCTAGTAAAATAACATATTAATTATCACACAATTATGTGAATAAATGCTTCTGGCAATTAATTACACATATGAAATATGGTGAATTTATTACAATAGCCATAATGACATGGACGTTGTCTGAGTTCAAATCTCAGTAGAATCAAATCATTTTTCCTTTTATTTGGTTCTACTGGACCAAAGAAAGAGTGGGATTGATAATAAAGCCTACGTACGGGGCTTAGCTGCAAGCTCGTGACCCAGGCTTTCATGCACTAGTCAAATAGTGTGTGAGGCCTGTTGGGCTGCTCGGTCTTGCGGAAGGAAAATGGGCCTGCTGGGCTCAAGCTGGTCTGCCAAGGAATGAAAAGTTATTACTTAGTCCTTTCGGTAATTCCAATTGAATACGACCAGGTAAGAAGATGAGGTTTAGGTGGAGCGAGGCTCGCTTAAGTACACAGCCTCATTGAATCTTACCTAGACATCGCATCTAGTTGGATGAGCCTACTTGGAAAGGTTCATAATCTTTCAGTGTTGTCGAAACTACAGGTTCGATACATGTGAACTTCTGGTTCAACATTTATGTATGAACTTTTGGTTCAATGTTTATGTGTGAACTTCCGGTTCAATGTTTATGTGTGAACTTCCGGTTCGTTAAGTACCTGCATTCCGTACATATATATTCTAATGCAAAGAATTTAAGTGGGTAAAATATTTAAATTTAATATGAGCAGGTAACACCACAAAACATTATTATAATAAATAATGAAGGAAAAATGTATCATTATCACAAAGTCCAAACAAGTATATATAGATATTTGTCACAATATACATGAATTGATAGCTAAAATAAAAGCTATTGATTTTCCTCTTCCTTTTTTTTCAATCATGCCAATTATAATGCAAGAGAAGTAAGTGTCTCTCATAGAGGATTAAGTTAAACTAGATGCTTCAACAAAAGTCATAAATCGTGACTGCAGTTCCTACTGAACAACAGTCGAAAAGCGAACTGAAACACTAAGCAAAACTACCCAGAAAAATATGAAAATTTACAGAGATGCACTAAACATATAAGGGCTCCAGCATACAAAATTTGGTGAATTTTGGAGTTGAAATACTATTTTAAATAAATACTGGAACACAGAGATCAGAAGGTAAAATGAAACAGCAAAATAGGTTTTTTGTTTGGAAAAACCTACTTGGTTGTAGAGCTTGTAGAGTGATGTTGATTGAATGATGAACTGCCTCTTCTCTGCAACCCAAGAGTTATTCACCTCTTCTCTTGTCAATCTGCAATCCGAATCCTAGAGCTATTCGTGCTGATAACGTGTTGTAAAATGAAAGTGTTTCAGAAAATGGAGAGAGCTTTGCTTCAAAGAACTTGAGAGAGAGAGAGAGAGTTTAGATGCAGATAATAGGTGTAGTATTTTCTGTTTTTCTCTTCTTCCATGTATGAGAAATGGACTACATATATAGTGGAAGACAAGGAACATATAGCCTAAAGTCCTCCATAAAACAAGGACCCTTAAAGTCCTCCCTAAAACATGGATCCCCTAAAACTAGGAAAGCATCTTCTAATATACAACAATTTACATGATATAGCCATAATAGTTTACAACAACCACCAAGTTTTACTGTTTTACTGATCAAGCATTTGAACACTTTGAACCGTCTGATACCCACTTAAAATGCTAGTCATTCCTGTCCTGACTCATATGAAAAAGCTTGAGACATGAGAGCATTTCACACTTCAGAAACGAATTTGAGAACCTTCCCTTCATTCCCTTTTTCCTATGCTTGGGTTTTGAGAAAGAAAACCAGCAGTGCCAAAACTTCCTTCTACTTAAAAGTTGGGATTTTTAATAGGTGATGATGGAAAGTGTGCAATATTTGGAGCAGACTAATCTCAGAAAAGCATGCAAGAGTTTGCATTCTTAGGGGTCTCCCTCCTTGCAGTCTTAAGAATTGGACCATGAGGAGCAATTTGAACAAGGGGGTTTCAGGTTTAGGACAACCCTAAAGGGGAAATTGCAACAACCCATTTCTCAAATGCAAGTGATAAGAATACGCTGTTCATCATTGTCTTTCTGGGATGGGAGGGTTCAGTCTGGAACTCTTAAGGTCTTCGTTATGCATCCAGTACGCCTAATAGATTAAGATTTCCTAGGTTATGCAAAAAGCTTTTCTATTTTTATTTTATTTTCGGGAATTTGAGTTATAACTATGATATACATCTTTGTGTTGAAATTTCATTTTGAATGCTCTAAAATGCGTGATACTCGAAATTGACCAGGGAAAGTTCCTGTTTCAGGTTCGAAGAAAGAAAGGAAATATTTGGGATGGATGGAAAAGAGAGACGTTGTGCAGATGGATCAAGCAGCATTTTGGAGGAAGCTGTATTTTGCTATTGATGATGATGAATTTGTTTGGTGTTGACTGTGGAGATTTACTGCATTTGGATTTTATTGAAATAGGTACTCTTCCAGATTAAAATGAGAGTTGGGTTTGAATTCCAACCCTGTTGATTGATGAGAGAGCGAGCATACGCTTCTAACTGGTTGTAGTATTTTGGTAGATTAAAGTTAGAATGCTACTAAGAAGCATGATGATTAGCACGGAAAATATGACATGTATAAGAACCACAGCTATAATGTGACATGTATAAGAGCCACAGCTATAATATGACATATATAAGAACCACAGCTATAAGCATTTCTTTCTTTTTTTGGAAATAAAGGTTGCTTAGTAGATCATTAAGATATGAGCTGGTTATTAACAATAGAAAGAAAAAATGTGCAGAACTGGAATGTTTTATTCCATTTCTTCACACTTGAATGCATATTGATTTGTTAATGTCAACAAGAACCCTGTTTTCTCACTTCCTCGCTTTCTCATTCTCAGTGAAAAAGTGCTTGCCTTGTTGTGTGCCTAGTACTTTTGTTAATTCTATTTTCATTCCCTCCTGTTTCTCTGCAATCAATTAATACATTCGGATTGTTTATTGCTGAACTGATATTGTAAGCGCTTTTCATCTTCTTGTGCTCTTGACTCTCTTCAAATCCAATGGGGGGTTTTATCGGTTGCCAAGGGAGATATTGGTATGAGTAAGGGGGAAAGCTTTTCCAATCTGGTTGGCATGGATATTGAATTACCGATTATGATGAATCTGGGAGAATTTTTTTTTTTTTTTTTGAAGGACTTTTAGAAGGAGGCATCATTTTAATTCTTCAACGAGTATGGCCTCATTAGTCACCAAATAAACTCGTACAATGACCCGTCGAAGAAGGGGAATGCAGAATGGCGATATGCTTCCGTCAAGTTTGGAAAGGTTACCCTCATTGGACCATGTTTTTGGGGTTGTTCTTTGAATGGTAAGGAGTATAATATGCTACTTAGGCATGCTTGGCTTCAAAACATGACATACTCAGCCAAACATCTATTGTTGGGGTAAACAAATTTAATTGCTAATTTGATTAAAACTAGATCTGATTCAGTACAAAACTACAAACTAGATGGTCCACTTTCCTAGCCAGGGTTTGATTTACATATACATCACCTAATGCAAACTAGGGTTGGACCCCGTAGTTCATTCTCATCGGTAAGATATTCTCTTCTCCACCCCATTGACACGAAATACTCACCAAAAAAAAAAAAAAAAGATTGATGAAGATATATAAGAATTAGTACAAAAATTCAGCAATAAAAAGAGAATAACTTACCGATGAGAATGAACCAAGGGGTCAACAAAAGGTTGATTTGGGAGAATCTGGAAATGGAACGGAAAGGAGGGGAAGACAAAGAATTGGGAGGGAGGAAAGAGACGGTGTTTGTTCTACCTAGAAATTTTAAGTCAGCCAGAACACTTGGTGGGATATTGAAATTTTAATTGAAATTTTGGAGCCTTTCTCGCAGCAAGCTGGTGTGGGAAGAAAAAAATCACACATGTTAGTTCAGGAATGGATGGTCGTATAAGTGACGTGGTGGGGGTGCCCTATATAAGAATTTCTCTAGGATTGCTTCCTCACACAGCCACGTCTGCATTTAAGTTTACTTTTCAGTTAAATCTACAAATAATTCAGAAATTCAAAAAAAATATTGAAAAATGTTGTGAACTCGTGACATCACTATTTTCCACTTCTGACCTCGAAAATAAAATTCAAGCAACTTTAAAACTTCATTCTAACATTCCACACGTACTAAGTGAGTTGAGAAGTTTTGGAAATGTCATATTCCAGATAAATTGTGGTCTACAATAAGCATTTTTATATGGATTTGCCGTGACTTGGCTAAACCACCAAATTTGCTCACCCAAGGAACAGTTTTAAGAGACTATGAGGAACAAATGCATCTCAACCCCATGTATTAAATATAAAAGTAGAAATTATAACAACTTAAAACTATGCACTTATTTTTAGCTGTCAGATTCACTTGTCCCGTTCCTTAAAAATGCATCTCTTAGTTGAGCCGGCCTTGCTAAACCACATGCAAAACCTAAATGTCCTTGCCAACTTTTTTTTTTCTTTGCTTACATGATAGAGTGCAAGAGCTGGAAATGAGACACACCGTTAACCCTAATCCCAGCCCAATTGGGAAATTTTTTTGGAAAACATCTTTATGAATCAGTTTTTTTTTTAAATTTCTAAAGAAGATATAATTTTCTCTTTGAACGTGCCATTAAAAAATTTACTATATCTTTCCAAAAAAAAAAAAAAATCCTTTGAAATCTCCATGAGATTTGCTTTCCACTATTTGTTGTTACAAACGTAAACCACATACAAGGAGTCCAAATCGCACAAGGATCCCAAATCAGACAAGGATTCCAAGCAAGACCCGGCAAAACCTTAACCCTAGTAGACCAAGGAGTGATGAGCACGACCCTATATATGCAAGCCCTACGCATAAACTGATCGATCGGGTAAATTTCCCTGCAATTGCACTATGTCAAACACTAATGATCGTTCGTGGTCCGATATGCCAATTGAAATCTTAACCTCAGTTGCTGAACGTCTCTCACCTACACCAATCACTGCTGATATCAATCTTTTTCACTTTGGTTCCGTCAGCAAAACTTGGAGACAATCTAGCTTTCGTGCAGGAGTTCGACGTCGTTCAAGTATGCCATGGCTAATTAACGGCGAATACGAGTTGTTTTGCAATGGAAACTTACCAGCATTGAAGTGTCAGTTCTCCGATTTCTGGTGCAAACAAATTTTATACTCCTATGCAGAAGTCTTACCGAAAAAATTGGAGAGAGACCCCACTGCACATGCTTCAAAAAATGGCTGGTTGCTTTTGTCGACGGATGAGTGTATTAATCCTATTTTGGCAAGTACCTCATTCTTTTTTTTTAATCCTTTTCGTGAGAAGATGGCGATCATCGAGTTACCTGAAGATTTGTATTTTTCACTCAATTACGAAATAGTAGCATCAACGTTTACAACAAATCCAACTTGTCCCAATGATTGTCATATCTTTGTAGCGTGTGGTAGATCATCTAACCCACGAAAAATTTGCAGCATATATACTTGTAATCTGCAAGATGGCGAATGGAAAGATCAGGATATACACTGTGACATGGAACTATTTGATGTGGCATATATGGACGGAGCTTTCTATTGCGTTTTTTCAGACGGGATTTCGATCGTATTGCATGTCTTCACATTTAGAAGACGGAGCTTTCTGTCGCGTCTTAAGAAAGCCATTGGACAAGCTGATGATGTTAAACAAAGTGAGCCATTCGTTATCTCCTCCTCCTCCTCTTCCTTAAGAAAGAAGGAGAATGATGATCTCTACTTAGTTGAGGCTGATGGGGATCTCTTATTAGCAATTTGTTCTCTTGATGACACTAGCAGTTATTGTCACATATTCCGGTTGGATCCGTCACGTAAAAAATGGAATCGAATTAGAAACTTGCGAAATCGAGTAATGATTTTGTCTAGCGATGGTGTTGGATCGGTTGTAGTTCCTGCGGTGCGAGATGCTAAAGAATTTGCAAACACGATCTTTGTTTATCGAGACTCAAAGCATGAGCATTATATCTGCAAAAGTACTGAAGCCACTTGGATATTTGACAAAGTGCATCATTTAAATCCTCCTGAAGCAGGCAGTGCTCTCATTGAACCCCCTGACTTATGGCATTAGTCGATCAGCTAACCAATCCTAAAGAATTTGCTGCATATGTTATGCTCATCAATAATCGATGTAATCTATTTTTATTTTATTTTATTTTGTCTGATTACTAAGAATTAGTTATAGTTTATTCTCCAATTAAGTTGTAGGGTACGTTATTTTGAATTTCATGCCAAAGGTGGTTTTAAATTCTCTCATATACATTTTTGTAATAACTGTTAGGGTTTGAATCGAAAATGTGGGGTATTGTTGGAACTTGTGGGACTTAAGTCCCACATGGAAGAAGTTTTAAAGGCTAATGGCCTTTATAGGGAGTTTCCCATGAATAGAATTAAATGGGCAACAAGTCAAAGTGTGGGCTTCGGTGGGCTTTCCTATTGGGTTTCCATAGGAATATGGAGAAATATATATATATATATATATTAAGTCAAAGATGGGCCTTGGGCTCTTGGGCTCGGTTTGACTAAATCTGATTTTATTTTTGCTTAACTGTTCAATTTTTCGGATAAAATCCAACAGTTGCAATAGATGGAATCAAACAACGTCAAACAACTGCCGACGCAACTGTTCATCTTGGCTTTTATATAAGGACGACCTTCGGTCGTCATTATCGATCGATCGATCTTCTTCTTCCTCCCCCAAAAAGTTATTCTGAGAAACATAAAGTAGAATTCGTCAGGGTCAAGTTCTTGTGCAAGAACTTGTACCAGATAGTTGTATCCTCTAGATAGACGTCCGAAACTACAGCACAAGTAGGGGCGAATTTCTGTCTTAGGTCACTGCATCGCAGGCCTCTATCTGATCAAGTTAGTGATTCAATTTCGAATTAAAGATTATTTGATTTCAATCATTATTATTATATATTCAATTTTTGATTTAGATTATATATATATATACGGTTACTGTTCGTAAATACTGATTGGTTCTATCAATAACTTTGTACAGACAACGTAGTGAATTGTATTCTATGCAGAATACAACAAGCTAACTAATATACAGACAACGGAGTGAATTGTATTCTATCAGTTAAAAATTGAGCTTGGATCTTACTAATCACCTCAGGATGAACCACCCAAGAAAACTTGAACACCTTGTCCACCAATGGCCGCTGTTAAGCAATGGAATCCACACGACTCCAGTTCTGCAGTTACTTTATCAACAACTGTTGCTGATGGCACTGATCATATGGGAAATACTATAGACAACATCATAATTCAAGATGGTTAAAATCAAGGCATGAGTAAAATGTAGGCCTGGGCACGGTCCCAGACCGGCACCGGTTTTATAGGGACCGGGACCGGGACCGGCAGGCTTATTTCGGGCCGGTCTTGCAATTGCACAAAACAGGGACCAGGTTAAACCCGGACCGGCAATGGTATTACAGGGACCGGGACCGGAAATCTTACGTCGGGCCGGGACCTCAGTTGCAACTGATAGGGACCGTTATAAAACCGGACCGAGATAAACCCGGACAGGGACAAAACAGGCCCGTTTTCGGGTTTCCAGTTCCAATCAATCTTTGCAGCACTACTGCATTTTGCTGCTTGACTTGCTTCTGTTTAGAGAGTATAAAGAGTAATGCAATATGAACTAGCAACAAGGCTACAATGCTGAAAATAAAACCAATAAACCATTCTGTAATCTGCACTACCAACAAGGCTGCAAATAAAAGTATATAACCATCTTGCAAATAACAATCATTCAATCAACCATTCCGTAATCATTCAATCAACACAGTTCCACGGTAAGTTCACCAACACATACACATATTGTCTTAACAACATAACAAATTAAAAACCAAAACAATGTTCGACAAGACAACAAGTGAACAACCAAACTTCCATGCTGCCATGCTCAATGCTATGCAGCTGCTCCTCCAGTCCTCCCTCTTCAAATATCAATGAAAGAGTAAAACTATAAAAACACATCCATACACATTTCACTGATTTCAGTCCAGAACAGAATAGAATAAAAGAGTGGAAAAATGATGTTGATAATGGGATTAGAAAATTAAAAATTAAAAATATAGAACAGAACTTTTGGTACATACAAGTTCTCTCAAAATGCAGTAAAGGGTCAGAGTTGTAAAGGGAAGAAGAAGAAAAAAAAACAGATATAATTAAGAGAGGAAGGAAGAGAAACCCTCAGATTTTGGTACATACAAGTTCTCTCAAAATGCAGTTCTCCTGAAGCAAACATTGCAAATCTGTAGGGAAAAAATAAAAAAGATTCAAAATCAGTCCAAACTCTTCAAAGACACTAAATAAGGCAATATGGTATAAAAGAGATGCAGATAATGAGATAAAGAGAAAGACCTTTTACAAATTTGAGCTTGTAAGATACAATATGGCAAACTTCAGCTTCCTTTTTTTATAAAATTAATACTGATGCGGCTTGATCGCTGAAGCTAAAAGCAGTAACTGCGGGTCTTGACTTGGGTCAGCAGCTCCAACTTCCCTTCATTTGTGTTCAAAGTGATTCTCAAGTTCTGTTGAATGAAATCCAGAACGAGCAAGCTGAAAGTCATCTTAGCTCAAGCAAGCCCCTGAATAAGACAGAAAAACCACAAGCACATGTTAGCCTTCTTAAACAACAGATCTCAAACATAAAAAGTATTCATTCAATTTGAAACAAAGTCTTAATTTGTGGATAAACAAACGGAAAGTAAACCTGATATCTAGAATACATTCAACTATCTGGATCTGAATGATGGAAAAAGACTAGCGGGGCTTGCCACTGTATTCTTACATCAAACAGTTAATCATATCTAATCAGACATCTTGATATATATCCCGTTACAAATTTACAGTTTGTCAATTGTCATACATCTCCTAATGAATAACCTTACAGAGACAAAACATCACCCTGCCTGATAGTCACTGCCTCAACATCGTTGTATCAAAATTCAATTGCCTTTGGTCTGTATGAAGAGTGGGGTCCAAAAGACATCAATTATAGTAGATTGAGACAAACAATAATTTCGAAACAAAATGAGCATACCAGGTGCAAGCTGGGAGTGAGAATTAATTAGTTGATGGAAATAGGTAAACAATTTTGAATCGAAAATAGAAACTTGTTCGAGACTTACCAGCCTTGAGTGAATGGAGATGTTGATCAGGACTCCTTTCTGCACCTTTGCTGGACTTCAATTTGCTAGCCTCACCCTTTCTACTTTTCCTCGAAGAGCTCAAAGATCCTTCAACTGCACAAAATGAGAGTCAGCAAGAGAGAGTTAATTGCACAGAAGACAGAACTGATATTAGTGTCCGGACCCAGACCTATATGTTTTGCAATTACAAGAATTTGAGCAATTATAACTATATAAATCAAAGACGCAGACTTTACAAGAATGAGGAACGGGAAAAAGCTTACTCTGCGCTCGGCGTTGGCGATCTAGGGGTCCTGAAGCGAAGAGGAGCTAGCGAGCAGTAAGGAGAAGATCGTCAAGGCTAGGAGCAAGCTGAGAGGCCGTAAGTGAGGAAGAGTCTTCTGGAAGACCGATTTCTGGGAGATCGATTGTGAGGAACTGACTATGAAGTGCGAATTCTGGGAGAGACCGAGGGCTGAGGGCTGAGGGCTGAATGGGTCTGAGGGCTGAAGAAGTGTAGATCGATTTCTGATTTTCTGGGAGAGACCGAGAGAGACAGAGAGTTGGAGGCTTGGAGGCTTGGAGGCGGAATCGCTCTCTAGCTGAGGAAGCTCGGGTTTAGATTTTAGGTCTACTGACTAATCACATGTGGTCGTGTCCATAGTAACACAATATACTTCGGAAAACAAACGAATAATTGGACGACACATACACAAGCTCGGGTTTTTCGGTCCAGAAAACACTTTATATTCAAGAACCGGCACCGGACTGCCAAGTGAGTATAGGGACCGAACCGGCCCGAAAACACTAATATTCAAGAACCGGGACCGGACCGCCACGCTGAGTATAGGGACCGAACCGGCCCGAAAACACTTATTTTCAATCTAAAACCCAGACCGACCCGGCCGGTCCGGATCGGTCCCTTCTGGTCTTTCGGTTTTTCGGTCATTTATGCCCACCCCTAAGTAAATGTGCTGAAGAATTTAGGCAAACATTTATGTTAAGATAAAAGCACATGAAAGAGAAAAGATTGAGGAGTATGGTAACTGAAATAAAAGGAATCATGGAAACGATACAGGTTGGCAATAGTGTGAGAACAGAACCTCCACCACGAGCTCCTGTCAACTTGAAAGCCAACTTGTATTTGAGTGTAGTTCGAAGAATGGTTTCGATTGAAGCATGGCTGACCCCCATGCATTGGAGCAAACCTTGGTTCATTTCCATCAGCTCTTCTATTTTCGCATCCTTCTCGGTTACAGAGATTTCATCAGGGGCCTCTAATTAGATGATGGTAGCCAATTCTGCGTTGATAGAATCAACTGCATTAAACACAGAAGCCATAGCATCTGGATGCCTTAATGTCCTCTCTGTAACACCAGCAACTAAGGCCTCTGTGTTCCTCCCAACTTTTGTGTTAGTAATGAGCATTTTGAGTGGCATGTTTGATTTGAGGCGTGTCAAACTTCCTGATCTAAACTTGATCATATTCCCTCTTTCAGGAACAAAGTCCAGACAGATAAGGAAGCTAAATATCTCAAAAGATATCTCAACAGATGATAACATCTTTTCGCCTATTCCTTTATTCATCAACTGGTCTCTATTCCATGATTAATTAGATGGTGTTCCCTCATACAAAAAAGTATTGTGCATATTCCAATACTTCTTAAATTACTCCAGTCCCAATCTGCATCATCTTAACTTTAATGATTCAATAGTTCTACATTAGACATGATCAGTTTAGTATGAGAAATTCCATGACTCCTATAGTGATATATGTTGGTAAATATGTTGGTCTAATTGCTATATTTATAAGAAAATCAAGAAACATTTATGCAGATAAATCTAACCAAAATAAAACCGATAAAAGTTAGAAAAACCTTAAATAATATGGTCGAGTCTAGAACTTGGTTCTATGTCCTTAAGACGAAATTGCCTCCTCATCGGTGCTTCAAGGTTTTAATGGCAAACGTCTCCCAGGATACAACGACCTTCTTCTTGTGGTAGTAGCACTCCAAACTTCAAGAACAGCGAACTAAGATTGTGTATGAACTCTCTCTAGAGAAAACTCAATTGGTTTTCAAGACATTAGAAATACTCATATGTAGAGGGAGAGGAGGAAAGATGAATTCTAGAAGTTATTTTTAGAATATGGTGTAGCAAGTGTTTTATAGATGTAAAGTGACTTTTGAAGGAGATATGACTTTTCACCAAAAGTTATCTTTTGTGATCAGTCATGATTTCTCATAGTTTAGTCATTTACAAATATTCAACTTCACACATTTTCACTAATTATTCATCCACAAATTATGGAAAATAAATAACTTAATATTAAATTTTCCAACAATATACTTTACTCTACTCCTCTCATCCTACTTGTACTTTATCTAAACAATGTCCAAAAAAGTGCAGCCTTTAGCAACAACGACCTAATCATCACGAATTTTAACCAATAGTATACTTGTATTAGGAAAAGGATCAGACTTGGAATCAGTATTTACACCCAAAGTAACAACCCATAGCAAAATAATAGAAGAAGAAAAGGAGAGCCAGGCATCTCAGTAGAACAAGAAGATGTTGAGAATATTATGTAATTAAGAATAGATTTCTTGTATCTTTAGGAAATCATGTACAGGAGGATTATGGCTTTATCTGTATCCCTAGATTATAGGAATTCCTTGTTGATCAAGGTTGTATATCTGTATATATTAGTGATTATCAATAGAAGGGAAACCAATTCAGTCACAATCATAATTCTTTTATGGTATCAGAGCAGGCAACGTCCTGACTCTTCTTTCTTCTGCAAAATTCTTTTGCAGCCTTTATCCTTCTACGTTTTCCCTAACTCTTCATGGCTAGAGACGATATCTTTTCTGAAACTCCCAATGGTGGTAGCAGCACCAGCGGCACATCCTCTGATGAATCTGCAAATCCGCTATTCCTCCATCATTCAGACCATCCCGGTCTCATCCTTCTCTCTAAGAAATTGACAGGAGACAATTACAACTCATGGTGTCGCGCCATGAGGATCTCCTTGAGTGCAAAGAATAAGACCGGATTCATCACTGGTGCAATCAAAGAACCATCTGCAATCAAGAAACCAGAGGAGCATGCTCTATGGCAGCGATGCAACGACATGGTCTTGTCCTGGATTCTCAATTCTCTTGAACCAGACCTTGCTGATTCGGTCCTCTCCTGCACAACACCTCATGCAATTTGGGAAGACCTCAGGGAATGCTTCGCCTTGGGAAACGCCCCACTTATCTTCCAGGTTCAAAGAGACATCTACAAGATTGAACAAGGCCAATTGTCAATCGCTGCTTATTATACCAAGTTGAAAGCACTTTGGGATGAACTTGCCTCATATAATACAGTGGAGAATTGTACTTGTGGGGCATAGAATGACCGCACCAAACTCATGCAATTCCTTATGGGCTTGAATGAATCGTATGCAGGTACTCGTGGTCAAATTTTGCTAATGAATCCATTACCTTTTGTGAGACAGGCCTATGCTTTAGTAACTCAGGAAGAGAAGCAGCGAGAACTTGGTGTTGCTGCCCTTGCTCCATCCAATGCAGCAGCAATGGCCATTCGTAACAATCCTAAACCAGGATTGATACCTCGTTACAATCTTGTCAATCAAGGCAGCAGTTCTCGCAATCGTACTCCAGTTCAATGCACCTATTGTAACAAATTTTATCATACTGAGGAGACTTGTCATAGGAAACATGGCTTTCCACCTGGTCATCGGCTCTATAAACGCAATCCACAACAAGGAAATCGACCTCCACCACACAATGATGCCTCTGCTAAACATGTTGATTGCACACCTTCATTTAAGGAGCTGCGAGTGACACTTCCCAACCTGACTGAAGATCAATACACTCAGGTTATTGCTGCATTGAATCCGAAGCCACCAACTCCTCAGGCTAATGCCGCTTTTGCTACAGAGTTTGCTTCAGGTTTGTCTATGGTGAATCCTAATCGATGGATAATCGATAGTGGAGCAACTCACCACATTATTAATGCACCACATCTTTTTACTAGCCACAAGAATGCATCTTTTCCTTCTATTTCTTTGCCTAGTGGAGCCAAGGAAAACATCACTATGAAAGGGTTAATTACTATTAATAATGCAGTTTTGCGGGATGTGCTTTGTGTTCCCTCATTTGATGTCAATTTGATGTCTGTTGGACGCACTATAGATGATTTGCACTGTTCAGTAACTTTTTTCCCTTCTTGGTGTATTTTGCAAGATTTGGCTACGAGGATGATGATTGGTGTGGGTAAGCGACGTGGAAATTTATACTATCTTGTGGCGTTGTCTTCCTCCATTCCTACCACACATCCCTTTGTCGGTCACATCACCATACCATTTGATCTCTGGCATCGCCGCTTGGGACACCCTTCTCCTGCTCGTTTACAATTTCTAGCCAAGAATTCTCTTTCTTTTGATTTTGATTCTAGTCATAAATGTACGGTTTGTTCTTTAGCTAAACACACCCGCCAACCTTTTCCTTCTAGTTCAATAAAAACTTCTCGATGTTTTTCCCTTATTCATTGAGATATTTGGGGACGTCATAAGACGCCTTCTCTTAATGGTGCTCATTATTTTTTTACTATAGTGGATGATTTTTCTCGTTTTACATGGGTGATCTCATGCATCACAAAAGTGAGACGCAGCGTTTACTTCGACATTTTTTTGCCTATGTTAAAACTCAATTTAATACCCATGTTTAGCAATTTTGTTCCGATAATGGTGCTGAATTCATTTCTTTACGCAACTTCTTTCAAGATCAAGGAGTCATTTTTCAGCATTCTTGCGTTTACACAGCTCAACAAAATGGTGTTGTTGAGCGCAAGCACCGACACCTCCTAGAAGTTGCTCGAGCTCTTTGTTTTCAATCTCATTTGCCTCTTCAATTTTGGGGTGAATGTCTTCTCACCGCTGCCTACACCATTAATAGGATGCCCACTCTTTTACTTCACCAGAAAACTCCTTTTGAGGTACTTTATCATACACCTCCTGATTATTCTCGAATGCGTGTTTTTGGCTGTATCGCTTTTGCCACTTCTGTCACTCTTTCCTCAAAATTTTCTCCACGTGCTCATAAATGCATTTTCCTTGGGTATCTGATTGGTCAGAAAGCATATAAGTTATATAATCTTGAAACCAAAAAGATTTTTACACCTACCACCTTCTCACTTCCTTCTCACTTCCTGTTCCTATCCTTGATAACACCACCTCACACCTACCACCTCCACCACCTCCAGCTCTAGAACATGCGTCACCCAGGATTGATACCTCGTTGCAATCCCAGCCCAGGATTGATACCTCGTCGCAATCCCCGCCCAAGATTATACCTCGTCGCAATCCCCGCCCAGGATTGATACCTCGTTACAATCCTCCAGCTCCCCTCCTTCCTCTCCTCTTTTGTTAGACACGGATACTACTGTCCTCCACCCTATTGACCAACCTGTTGTTCCTCTCGACCAACCTGCCATTGAACCTCCTCCTTTGGCCGACCATGATCCTATCCTTGCTCTGCGACGCTCACAACGCCAACATGTTCCTAATGTCCGTCTCAAGGACTACGTCTGCTCGCAAGTGATTTTGCCTCCACACCCTTTGTTATCTCCTCTGCCGAATCCTCTCAAAGGTACACGCTATCCTCTATGCAATTTCATCTCCTATCAGCGTTATTCACCGCTGCACCGATCCTATGTTGCTGCTATTAGTAGGGATGAGGAGTTTACCTCTTATGCTCAAGCTGCTTTTGATCCTAAATGACAAACCACCATGGATGCTGAGCTTGCCGCTCTTGTTGCCAATAATACTTGGACTCTTGTTCCTCTTCCTCCTGGCAAACGCCCTATTGCATGTAGGTGGGTATACCAGATTAAACGTCAGGCAGATGGTTCTATTGAGCGTTATAAAGCTTGTCTGGTGTCCAAGGGTTTTACACAGGCTGCAAGCATTGATTACCATGATACCTTTTCCCCCACTGCCAAGATGATTACTGTCCGTTGTGTTCTTGCTCTTGCAGCCTGTCAGGCTTGGTCCCTTCACCAACTTGACATTAATAATGCCTTTCTTAATGGGGATCTCCATAAAGAGCTGTACATGTCACATCCTCCTGGTCTTCGGCGACAGGGGGAGAATTATGTTTGTCGCCTCAACAAGTCCTTGTATGGTTTGAAACAAGCATCACGACAATGGTTTGCTAAATTTACTGAGGCGATACTTTCTGCTGGATTCACTCAATCAAAGGCTGACTATTCTCTCTTCATTCAGAAGGTTGGTAATTCCTTACAGTATTGTTGATTTATGTTGATGATATTCTCATCACTAGGAATGATCTGGACTCTATTAAGGCTCTTAAACAGTTTCTACATACCCGCTTTAGAATTAAAGACTTGGGTGATCTTAAGTATTTCCTTGGGATTGAAATTGCTCGTTCAGGAAAAGGTATATATTTGTCCCAAAGGAAGTATGCATTGGAAATTATCAAGGATACCGGTTTTTTGGGTGCCAAACATGTTGAGTTTCCAATGGAAGAAACAAAATTGTCAAATAAGGGAGACTTGCTTAAGGATCCGGCAGCATATAGGCGTTTGGTTGGCCGCCTCATATATCTCACCATCACCAGACCTGACATTACCTATTCAGTTCATGTTTTAAGCATATTTATGCATGAGCCACGTTTACATCATATGGCTGCAGCACTTCGGGTTGTCAGGTATTTAAAGTCATGTCCTGGTCAAGGTCTTCTTTTGCATAGTGAAAACGATTTAAGTTTGAGAGCTTTTTGTGATTCTGATTGGGTGGGTTGTCCCATTACTCGCCGTTCTACCACTGGCTATTGTGTGTTCCTGGGAAAATCTCTTATTTCATAGCGCACCAAAAGGCAGAAAATAGTATCTTTATCAAGTGCTGAAGCTAAATACAGAGCTATGGCAGGTACATGTTGTGAGCTTACTTGGTTGCAAAACTTGTTTGCTGATTTGCACATACCTATTGCCAAACCTGCCATGTTATATTGTGATAAGCAAGTAGCTTTACACATTGCTGCAAATCCAGTTTTTCATGAAAGAACTTGTCATATTGAGATGGACTGTCACTTCATTCGTGACAAGATAGTTGATGGGTCTGTTCGCACTAGGTTCGTTGGAACCTTACAGCAATTGGCAGATATTTTTACAAAAGCGTTGGGCAAAGAAAGGTTTAAGAATTTGTTGCACAAGTTGGGAGTTCTTGGCATCTACTCTCCAACTTGAGGGGGAGTGTTGAGAATATTATGTAATTAAGAATAGATTTCTTGTATCTTTAGAAAATCATGTACATGAGGATTATGACTTTATCTGTATCCCTAGATTATAGGAATTCCTTGTTGATCAAGGTTGTATATCTGTATATATTGGTGATTATCAATAGAAAGAAAACCAATTCAGTCACAATCATAATTCTTTTAGAAGACTATGACTCTGGAGGGATCCGACTAAGACAGTGGCGTCTTACCGCACGTGGTGCAATCAAATCTTTATACTTCCATTAACAAAAACGTCTCAGCTTAGCGGGCCTACATATATAATACTAACGGTACTGAAGGGTGAAGAGTTTTAGGAGCAATGTGGTTGAGGTTAATTGCACTATATCCCTAAAGAGTAAAGATTTGAACCTAATTACAAGGAGACGGCTGACAATTAGCTAAACGTACATTTATAAATTCAAGTTTATTTAACTCTCTATTTTTCCTACAAGGCAACTCAAGATGCAAAGCGGATCTAGTGGTTTCTAGGGCTCTAGCAAGCATTAATGAAGTAGTTCCGTAATATTTATACAGGTTATGAACCTCTTCCTGAATGAAGGAAATATTGCTTGAACTGCATTAATAAAGTTCCCTTCCCCATTAGATTTTCTCATCTTAACATACTATGGCAAACTATTACCTGAATCATTCCAAGAACTATATAACTCAAGAATCCTAGACAAGAAGATTAGGAAAACAAAAAGAAATGTGACATTGTGAAGGTAGATTCGTCAAGGACAGGTCACATAATAACTTACCATATGTGCTGACTGAGTTGTCAATTCCAGATGGCTTTCCATATGGATGATTTTTTCACCTTCAAATGCTCATTTATTGAGCAAGTCAAGTTCGCTTTCGCCCAAAATTTAACCACCCTTGGTGGCTGAAATCCAGACTCACACAATCTGAGTAAGCAAGAAGAGCACCAGAGAATGCAACACAAAGTGCAGCAGAATGCGCCCAAAAGAGAGATAGAGCGTACCAGAATGTGCGGGAATGCCAAGAGTGGCAGGCTGGCGGTGGCGCGTGGATCAACCGCGCTGCGTAACCTGGGCTTTGGTAAGGTGATTGTGACCCTAAAGTGTGGTACTCAATGCTACATGTCTGCTTGTATCAATCGTTAATAACGTTGCTAAAATGCTAATTAAGATGAGTCAGCTGTGGTGGCTTACTCGTATAAATTCGACACCTTAGAGCAAATGCAGCGGAAGGGTGATTGACTGACCAATTGGAGAAAAGAGGAAGTTTGGATGATGCAGCGGAAGAAAATTGCCCGACCAATTGGAGGGGGCCACCTGGGGACCACTTGCCCGGGCAATCCCATGACTGAAAATTAGCAATCGAAATGCCCGACCGTTGGTGGTGGGCTCCATGGCACATGGGCTGCTGCCAGCAGACTTTTTTTTTTCCTTTCTGACCAATCATTTTTTTCAACGGTTATTTAATCTCAACCGTTGGATCAAAGATCCAACAGCTATAATTAATTTACAACGGTTAATTATTTTTCAACGGTAACTTAATTTTTTAACCTTAAAAAAATAATCTGAAATGTAATAAAAAATCATAAATTTATTTTTTAAAATTCTATAAATACCTACTTCCTTATCTTCATTTCTCACACCAAAATTTTCAACAATTTTACCTCTCCATCTTCTTCCTCCATCAATCATTTCTTTCAATTATCATCCAACAATGGGAGATTCGGGTACCAATTGGTCTACCGATGAGCAAATTCAATTATGCGATTCATGGGCGCGTAAGACCGTGTGCCCGATCACCGATAAACATATAACTTCCTCAAAGTTATGGGAAAAAGTTCATGCCGATTATGTGCAAAATTGGCAAGGTCCACCAACAAGCCGAACTCCTCAAGCTCTCCAATCTCAGTTTCGAACGTTGAAAAGAATTCTCAAAGATTGGCACAATGCACAAATGACTTCTCGTAATCGTATAATGAGCGGAACCAATAAAATGGACGAGGTATTGATTTTTCTCCCGATCCTATTTTGTTATATTATTATTATTATTTATGTTATATTATTATTATTATTTATGTTTTTAAGTTAAATTTGCCCCATACAAATGTTATATTGATTTTTCGGTTGATTTTTATTGCTTCATTATTCTTGTTTAGGAAAATCAAACTCACGATATCTTCATGAAAAAACATCCCAAGATGTTCGATAAATTTGAATGTTGGGAGAAAGTTAAGTATCACCCGTATTTTGTGGATCCACCATCTAATTCTCAACCACCGGCATCATATTCGACAACTAGTGTCTCCGAAAACGAGTCTCCAATTGACTTGGATGATGAAATAGTTTTGGAGACACCATCAAGCTCCATGCCGAGACCAATGGGACAAAAGAGAGCCAAGGAAGCAAAGAAGAAAGGAAAGAAGGCGCAAGATGCAGCAGAAAGTATGGCTCTTGCTATTCAAGCCATGGCAGAATCAATTCAAGCTTCTGTTGAGCTAGTGAAGAAAAGAAATGAAGAAATGGCTGCTCACACAAAGAAGGTATTTGAATTTGAAGAGGCGAAAGAAAATGCAAGAATTATGGCCATGGATACTAATTCCATGACACCACAATCAAAGGCTTGGTGGAAAAAGAAAAAGGGTGATATCGTAGCAAAAACAATGTCCGATGGTGGTAGCAGCGGTTGCTACATACCTCAATTCGACTAATTTTATTATGTAAGAGATAATAAAATGTTGTCTAGGAAGTCAAGTTTTATTTTTTAATTTTTTTTGTGTAATCTTAATTTTACTTATGTAATTTTAATTTTATGAAATAAAATTTTTATGCTTTGAATAAATTGATGAATGAACCTAACAATAATAAGAAGTATGTAACTCCAAATGACAATAGTTTTATTAATGTTAAACAAATTTTATTCTCAAACATAGATAAACATCGATTAAAAATACAAATAAAACCAAACATATCAGGAAAACACACAAACATAGAAAACATTGATTAAAATTACAAACCACCATTTATTCAAATCTAAATCCCAAATTGTGGTGGTTCATAGTCAGTTACCATCCATGTTCCAATTGTGCATCACCAAATCATCTTGCAGGCACTTGTGGAGATAGGCTGACTCTACCTGAAATTCACGATCCATGAATGCAGGAAGATTCTGTCCATCTCTCCCTACTGGTTCGAAAGGAATAGGTGCTCCAGAATCGGGATGCACAGGCCGGTCATAGACGGTTGCCATTGTTGGATTCATTAGATCAGCTTCTTGAGACTCCACAAATTCTTCCTCAACGAACTCATCATCCACAATCATGTTATGAAGAATGATACAACTTATCATAATGGCTCGAAGATCCTCCAATTTAAACAGTCTAGCACCGTGACGCAGTATGGCCCATCGAGATTGAAGGATACCAAAACACCTCTCCACATCTTTGCGATAAGCCTCTTGTTTTTTACAAAAGTGTTTCTCCTCTTCTGTTCTAGGGTTTGATATTGTTTTGACAAAAGTGGACCACCTCGGATATATTCCATCAGCAAGATAGTAACCATTGGTATACCTTTTGTTATTGACTTCAAACTCAACCAGAGGAGCAGTTCCACCTATGACACGCTCGAACACATTAGACGCACCCAGAACATTTAGGTCATTTTGAGCTCCAGGAGTTCCGAAGAAGGCGTGCCATATACGCGTGTCGTAAGACGCCACTGCTTCAAGAATAATAGTTGGTATGCCCTTTCGACCCTAGAAAGCTCCAGCCCAGCCGGTTGGGCAATTCTTCCACTCCCAATGCATGCAATCGATGCTCCCAATCATGCCTGGAAACCCACGGCGTTGTCCTCTGTTGAGAAGCCTATATAGATCAGCGGGATTTGGAGGACGAAGAAACCACCCACCATAAAGAAACTCGACCTGTCTACAAAATTTCTTGAGACATTCCAGCGCTGTAGAAGCCCCCATCCTAGTGATCTCATCACATTGATCTGCAGCTGCACCGTACGCAAGCATTCTCAGGGCACCTGTCATTTTTTGTTCAGGAAGCAGTCCCATTTTTCCAGTGGCATCTGCTTTTTGTCCCCAAAAACTATCGAAGTTGCATAGGTCTTCCATTATGCGTTGGAAGACATGTTTTTGCATTCTGTACCGCCTCCGAAAACCTGCTTCATCGTACACCGGACGTTCGACAAAGTAATCCTCCAGGAGAAAATGACCTCGAACTTCTCTATGTCTTTCGACATTTGGGGCACGACCAGGTCGTGAACCACGCCCTCTAGGTGCATCCGATAATTGATATTGCGCCACCATCGCAGCCGCTTGAGAGTTTGTTGCTTGAATCCGCTCGAGCTCTTCCATATTTTCACGTTCCCTGTCTAACAACCATTTGTTCAATTCTTCCATCGGAAAGAGGAGAAAAGAGATGTATGATAGATTTGGAAAGAGATGTAGGTGTAGAATGAGAGGAATGTGTGAGCTGAGAACGGAGTCTGAAGCTTATTTATTACCAATATTGAAAGATAAAAAGTTAGGATAAGTACACGTGTCACGTATGTATAGGTGGAAAATCTTATCACATATCCTAAATATATTTTCAGAAGATAACGATATCTGTAATTGACACGTGTCCAATGATGATTGGGCGATTATCTTATCAGAAATTATATATATTTTTTGTAAGATAAATGTATCTACAGTCGACACATGGCAAATGGAGATTGGTCGGTAATCTTATCAATTGTCATAGATAATTTTTTTTTATTTTTTATGATAATGATATCTATGTTTTTTTTTTTCAATCCTTTTTTATCGGGAACAATATTTATACTTGATATACAATTTTATTTGTTTTTAAAATTTATTCATTAATTTTTTATTACATTAACATTGGATGATTAATTTAATTGTTAATTAATTAGTTAATTAAATTATTAGTTTAATGAATTATTCAAATTTGAAGTGTGAATAGTGGATTGGCAGGCAAATTGCCTTTCACTGGTGCATTGTATAAGCTGGAGGCAATTGCTAATTTGAGATGAATAGTGAATTGGTAGTACCAATTCGATTGGCAAATTAGCAATTGCCCTTGGTTCATGGGTGCATTTGCTCTTAATATTCGTATGTTTTTTTTTTTTTTGAGAATAAGTAACTTTATTCAAATGAAAACGATTACAAAATATAGGGATGACCGACCGGTAGTGGACAAAGAGTCCCCACTCACTTCCCTACTACTACCATTAGTTATGGGTCTATCATCAACGACGACATCCATGAGCCAAGATGGCCCAACCTTTAACCAACTAACACGCCCATTTAATCGGGCTACAGACTTTGCAATCATATGAGCAGCACCATTTGCACTTCTGGGAACATGAAAAATCCCTTAAGTACCGACAGAACGGCAGAACCCAATAGTACCCTGACCTTGTCAACCAAAACTCCCTCCGGAGCCAAACAATCATCACTTCCATTTACCAATTGAACGGCCTCTAGGCAATCAGTTTCAACCTTTTCCGGCCTCCATCCATTCTCTACCATTACCTCCAGTCCCATTATTAATGCCTGCAACTCAGCTGCACATGGCTGAAGACGCCCATGCAACCGTTCCCCCACAGCAAACACCAACTCCCCATCGCCTCCTCTTATTAACGCACCCACCCCAATTTGTGACTCATTGTCAGTAACAGAAGCATCACAATTGAGTTTCAATCCCCCTGGAGATGGTGGAGTCCACCGAGCATTCTCAGGAGCAATAACCCCATTATTCCTCCCACCACTACCCTCTCTCTATTAGTCCACCGAGAATCGGTAAAAATAATTGGATAAATGTGAAAAATTAAAATTATTTGCTTGTCAATGAGTAACACAGATGATGCTAGTGCGCTACGATGTGCATCAATCGTTACATCATGTTTTCCGACTAGAATATGAATTTAATTGTATAAATTCGACTATTTAATATTTTATATTCGAAACCACAAGCAACAAGCTAAGAACCTTGACTATCAGGCTATCTGGTTTCAATAGGTTTTTTTACAAAAATGAGTAACTTCTTGTTGAATTATAAACAAGGATGCGATTTCAAGCTTTCAACTTGTTCTTTGAGAGTGGCATAGAGAGTCTCTACAAGACTCAGCAGGAATCCATCCGAGCCGTGCTTTGCCAGTAAGGAAACCGACACAGGTAGATCTTCGTACATGCCTAGTGGTATGTTCACCTGTAAATGTGCACAGAGAAATTGTAAGGTTTTTGAATGTACTTGCTGTAGTTGAGAAAGGTGAAGATTGGAATGTCTTGTACACTCTTGCTTCATGCACAGACAATGAGAGAGGGTGGGGATCAGAATCTAACATACCTGGCAGAATCCAGATACTCCGGCAGTGGACAACAAGCTAAAAGCCCTGGCGCGAAATGTTTCAAGTGTAGCAGGATCCATTTGTAGTTTTGGTGGAGGCCCTGGAACTGTAGGAATTGCAAGGACACCAGTATCCTGAAGGGAAATCAAGCAACTTGGTAATCTCTTCCCTAAAACAAAGTTGTAATGAACAACACTCTGTCGTCTCTCTCTACTCTAACCAATCTAGAAATTGTGAAAATAAAGTATATACTTTGGTACCATGAAAGTGATTCAGGAGAAATCACATTTAAAGTTGTTCTTCCAGGGCAACAATGTAGGAATCCTAAATTGAAATGAGTCCTGGCTGTTCAAAATAATTGAAAATGGCTCCCTATATGTTTTAGATAGCATCTTCAGGAACACGAACACAAACTCATTCAACTTAATGTAATGAAAGTGTTTCTGCAATGGTAAGAGAGGCTTGTATCTCATTCTTCTTGAGAAACATGGCTCTTCCAAGCTCCAACATCATTTTACACAAAAGAAAACCATGTAAAATGGGAATCATGAGTTAGAAGAATAGGGTACAAATATTCTGAACATTCGAGAAAATCTGATATAAAAAATGTCAATGTGCATAGGCAGGACATGTAGAACATGAAACAATATTCTATAATAACCGTTACTCAACTTAATGCACAAGGAACGTCTTTGATTCATGCACAAAAATTCATCAAGAATGGTACAAATTTGAATGCATAGTTCAATCTTGTCCCAACAGTAAATTGTTGTGTGCAAAAGAGAGAATACCCCAAGAAGTTCAGCAAGCGCAGCACATAGTTCGGACTTCACGGAGTGATAAACACCGGTATTTTCATCTGCTGCCCTGACAGCTTCCCATACACGTTCTGATATCCCAGGACCTAAATCAGGTCTGACTGTAATGACCCATTCACCATGGTTGTTCTTGAATTCATGCCTATCCTCCCAATGATAACCACAGATACATTGAATTTCAGTAAATCTAGATCCAGAAATATCACAATGACATTCAAGTCCATTAAATTATCATCACCTTTGGAGTGTTCGCATGGCACTTGATAGGGCTGCTAAGGATGGTATGTTATCCTCTTGACGTGCATTTCCTTTATCGAAGAAACAGTTCAAACTTGGAACCTTGTCCTTCACGACATCCCCAAGGTTTGCTTGCTTTAAAACATGACCTGCATTAGAAGGTACAATAAGCTAGTGAACTTCTTTGCATTAGTACAAATGTGTCTTTATCATATCTCTGCAAGACGACCTATTGAAGAACTAATGGTAATGATTATTTTCAGGTGATAAAATATCCAATAGACGCAAGCTAGATGGTATATTTGGTCTTCTAGTACTGGAAATGTATGAATAAAGATGCATGTAGCCACCCCTCAAATAAATTCACAATCCAATTCGCTTACCCCCAAATAACTTCTCAACTGAGTGAACAAGTACTTGTTTTACTCGATCACTTGGAATGCTTGAAAGCTGGAAACAGTCTTCAGCAATGATCAACTGAGCTGGTCTGACAGGATGTGCATCAGGAATTTGCAGTAATGCCCGTCCTACTTTACTCAAAACCACAGGATCCCTAGCAAACCATCCTAGATATATAAGAAGTTGGTGTCAACGGCATATTATAGATATATAAGCTGCAACTTGACCATATAATGGTGATTGGCTTGTATAATATATTGCAAAGTTTCATGAGATGCATGGATGAAACATGAAACAGGGAAACAGAATTAAAGAAGGACTTTATCAAGATAGTAAATTGAGAGATAGTCTGCAAACTAATAAACTGTTAATTCCATACCCACAGTATCAAAACTTTGTGCCATAGGAACGACTCCAGAAGTAGAAATGACACCATGAGAAGGTCGGAACCCAAAAATTCCACAATATGAAGCAGGAACTCTTACACTCCCTCCAGTGTCAGTTCCTGAAAGAGCGAGATTCTTAAGCTTCAACATTGAGATGAGAGGCACAAAATTTCAAAAATCATACAAGAAAAAACAACTTAATTACCTAAGGAAAAATGTGCAAGGTCTGCACCCACCACAATAGCAGAGCCACTAGAAGATCCTCCAGGCACCCTATCCGGTGCACATGGATTTACCGGCGTACCATAATGTTTGTTCTCTCCATTTATACTGCCATCAATCATATATGAAATTTTAAGGGTCTTTTTAGTGAAGCTCCAAAACTAAGTGCCTTCAACCTTTAACGACCTACTACGAAAATAGACTAATAGTTATTTTGCCATTCCTTGAAACCAAAAAAGCAATCAAATTTAAAGCATACACAGGATAAAAAAGAAAGTTGATCTTCATTGTGCACTGACCTGTATGCCATTTCATCCATGACAGTTTTACCAATACATGTGGCGCCTCCTTTTAAGATTGTCGAAACAGAAGGAGCTGTCGATTCGGCAGCTGGGTGAGTCCTTGCCCAATCAGGATTTCCAAATCCAGTCACATATCCAGCCACATCAAATCTGATTCCAAGTTGAAATTCAAGTGAGGAAAATGCATTAGCTTTGCCCAGTTAAACACATGAACAGATTGCCATCAAACCCAAATACCCAATACCCTGAAGTTCATCAATACAGTTTCACAATACAAATAAGTTCACAAAAAGAACTTAATACCTAGTTGATTTATTAGGTTTGTACAGACATAAGCACAATCAAGCAAGCATATACAAAATGATTTTCTTCAAGAATAGAGTTACTAACTTACTAGTGTCTCAGCCCAGAATCTGAAGTTGGCATATCAAGTACATGAGAAAAATATGATATGATAATACAAATTTGAAGCACTCACCATGATAAGAGTGATATGGTGAGGAGTATGTAAGATGCTAAAGCTAATTGAACTACATATCTAGTAAGAGTATAACCATACAAAGTGTATATAGTAGAGAGCAAGTGTGTCTCACATGTCTTTGACAGCGAAGGTGAGGCCACTCAAGGGAAGATCATGAGATGAAGAGCTTGGTCGCAGAAGGAATTTCTCTGTGAAAGCTCCATAATCTGAGTCTTTCTCCATTGTGTGTGAGTGAACTCTGATCAAGGATGATGATATATCCAATGAGATAGTTGAAATCACGAAACTGACCTCAAAGTATTTAATTGGTTGTTTTGCATTAATTTTATTGAATTTTTGTGTTCAATTTGGTAAAGAAGGATTAAAAACCTATAAGAAGTAAATAGTTCGGAAATATATCTTAACAACCAAAAAGAAATGACAAGACATATTAGAAAACATTATAAGTAGTCTGAATTAATGTGATTAGTCACCATGTGAGATTCTAGAGTTAGAGTGAAAATGGGCCGTAGGCCCCCACACTTCAATAGACATGTAAATTGATCAGATTTTGATTCGGACCTACTTCAGATATGTGGTTATTAGACAGGTTTGGATCAAAAATTTTGATTCGTTGATCCGTTAATGATCTGAATCAGTTAACTCGTTTATTTAACGAATTAAATACAGATTTAGGTCCATCCGATTCGTTAATTATCCGACCCGTTTTTGTAATAATAAAATATTATTTTAAAAAAATATAAAATATAAAGAATTTCTAATACAAATTTTTTCTGAAATCTAAGGGACAGTCCACCACCCAAGATTCCAAGAAGCATTAAGAATTTTGATAACGTAATTCTACTTTTGGTGATAGTTTTCATATTGTTTTTATATTAAATCTTATATTTTTTTTTGAAAGTATTTGATTTTATTAGATATCAAAGCCATGAAAAACAGGCCAGAGTCTAACAGAACTTACATAAGAAAGCCCAGGACAAACCAAATAACCTATCTAAGCCACTCTAAACTCATTAAGATCTAAGGGACGCTCGCTGAACAGCAAGCCTAAATTAAGCAAGAGTAGTCTCGCTCTCTAAGGAAGAAATATTCATCTAGTCCAATCTGCCAGTCACGCAGTTGTGGTACAAATATCAACTAGACACGTCTTAGGAAAGCTTTTAGAAATTACCCCTACTTCAAAAGGCTTGAGTCCAGAATGTCTAAAAGCCGAGAGACCTTAAGATAGCACTAGTCCCACCCCCTTAGGGTTGGAACCTGCACCATCTTCAGTCTCCTCAGTAGCCAACAACCTCGAAAACAGGTTGCTCCTTGGGCTATTCTTGAGGCACTGCAGCTTGTCTCCAAATTTGAGCCCTCCCCAATCAGGCCCAGTGATCAACATGAACGGCCCACTAAAAGCAGCCCCGAACCCAGCAGGCCCAGAAGCTATAACCAGCGGTCAACCCTAGTTCAAAACTAGGGTTTCCCGCCGATTTTTTGGGAGCCTCTTCTGACCCGCATACCGCTATCGCACTCGTCTCCAGCACCAGACCAGTTCCCGCCATCAGACGCGACCCAGCCACCTGCTGCGATACAGAAACCAGTCCCAGACCTTCTGTCGTCGCCAGCTGCAAGCCTGCATCACAGCCCAAGTCGCCTTCGTCCCTGCCAGACGCCACCACAGCTAGTGCCTCTGGTCGCTCAAATCTGACCTCGGCCACCCGACGTCGCCACGATGTAAAGGCTGATCATCTCGAAGACGGCAGGCCCCGACACCCACGCCTTTCTGACACGATCCACCACTCCACAACCAACAAAACACCCTCAGTCGAGAGTCGCCTCAACCGGGGCCTGATAGAACCTTTGTAGAGATCCCAACGCTGCTGCCTGAGAAACCATGGATGCTCCCAGTCTACGTCGCCATTGTCTCGCCTCTGCTTGGTTAGGAGAGCACAAGACTCCTCGCCGCCATACCGAAACCTAGGTTTCGTCTTACCGAGTCGCTCCACAAGTTTCAGAGGCCCTCTCACCATCTCTTTCGCTTAATTCGTTAGTTTGTTACTGTAATTATCATGAGGAAAACTATTTATTAATATCTTATAATGTATAATGATATATTAATTCGTTAGTTTGTATATTTCCTTTTCTTTTTACTCAAACAAGCCAACACCTTTTAATTAAGGGGAGTGAAATTTGCACCCCCAAATTTACAAACCACACCCCATTTTAATTTTTTAATAATATTTCTTTTGCCACTTCCTAAAACACCCCCCCTCTCTTCCAGACCACCACTAAGGTCCTCTCTCTCTCTCTCTTCTTCCCGATCTTCATGAGCTCAGAGTCGGACGCGGAAATCTGCAACCGGCAGAGAGGGCAGGTCTGCTGGGAGTGGAGCCACGCGTCGATGCACGATACGTGGAAGGCGTGATAGCAGAGAGGGAGTAGCCGGAGCTGGTTGTCGTGCTGGAACTTCGAGAGGCAGACGGCGCAGTCGGTGGCGACGACCGCAGTGGAGGAGTCTCGGCGGTGCTTGATGGCGGAGAAGGCGAAGACCGGGAGCGAGGCGACGGGATCGGCGGCCGTAGCGGATTCGGCAGGAGATACTCTATCGGGGGCGTCGTCGCCGGAAGAGGGAGTTCGGGTCGGATGTGAAGAGCGGGTCGGAGAATTCTTCAAGGAAGACGATGAGCTGGAGCTTGAGAGGGAATTCTCGCTTGTTGAGACAGGAGAGGGCTTGGTCGATGATGATTGGGTGCACGGAGGTCTAGCGGTGGCGGCGTGCACCGCCGTGCTGGAAATCGTAGATTAAGGACTCCCAGTCTTGGAGCGTGACTGGCTTCGACGACGGCGATAGGGACGGCGAGTACTGGCTTCGAATATTTGGTTTCTGTTTTGGGCTGTTTGGTTGCTTTTGGTGAACAGGGGGCCCTCTTGTCCGATGCGATTCTGAGCTCGGGGGATCGGTTTCGGAGGTTTCATTTCAAGAATCTTGATTTACAGGGTGATGTTTATGTTCATCTGGTTTTCCTTTTGTAGCTGATTAAAGTTTGAGTTTTTGTTAATTGGAGCTGGTTGGGGGTTCTTGGGTGTGGAAATTCATAATTTTGGGGGTTTAATATGGATGACCTGTTTGGCTTTTTTCGCTTTTCGTTAACGTTTGAAAGTCAATGTCAGTATACAGTAGTCTGTGAAATTGTATTAATCTCTATTTGGCTAGAAATTTCAGGTTCTGTATTCGAATTCAGGCACTGATAACAGATTTTAGAATGAAGTTTTCCGAGTGCTCTTGTATTTGAAACGAAATGAGTGGAAATTTGGAATTTGGAGTCTGGGATTTGGAAAAGTTAGAATTTCAGGTGGTGATTCAGAGAGGAGGGCTCACTACAGGAGGAGGAGGAAGAGAGAGGGGGGAGGGTGTTTTAGGAAGTGGCAAAAGAAATATTATTAAAAAATTAAAATGGGGTGTGGTTTGTAAATTTGGGGGTGCAAATTTCACCCCCCTTAATTAATTAGGTTTATTAAATATAGTGGGAACAAATCTCTTTTTCTAACGACACATTTGAATTGGATACGGCATGACGTAGTATGGCCAACAAAACAAACAAACTCTCGATATTCCCCCATTTTATTTTTGTGAGAAAATTGCCTCGACATTCTCCGCACTCGAAAATCTTCGCTGAGCTGAGCCGCATATCGAGGTGAACTCCCAGGCGTGCGCGCCGTCGTCGACAACTGGTGGTGAGCTCCCTCGTACCTCCTACTAGTGTGTGACACTCAGGAACTAGTCCAAGGCTCTCTGTAATTGTGTGTCTGAATCGGATTGGTTAGGTTTTGTCGAACTAGTTTATGATTCGAAGTTTCTAATTGTGTGATTTTGCAAACACGGATTGATTAAAGTTTGGCTAACTAGTTCATGATTCAATTTTGTAATTGTGTGAGTCTACAAACTCAGATTGATTAAGGTTTGTCAAACCAGTTTTTGATTCAAGTTTGTAATTGTGTGGTTTTACTATGATTGATATGCGATTCATTTCGGAGCAGGATATCAAAATGTGGTTCAAAAGCTGTGCTTTAAAACACAACATCGTGTCTAAAAGAAAGGTAGTTAGAAATCTAGTTTATTAGTTCAGTTTCTTGACTTTGGAGAATTTTTTTTTTTCTAATTAAAATATGAACTTCAGTGTTTTAGAGGGGCATCATTGACTCCAAAGGAATATGCAGATACTTCAAAGGGCCTTCAATGCGACAAAACTGCCAATAACTACTGTCAGTTTATGCTTGATTGATTGTAATCATATGTTTGCTTTGATAGAAACCTATATAGGATATTTACAATTTTTTTCATATCCTTTAGGTCCTGAGTGTGGGTTCCGGCTGTTGGAGTGTGCAATAAGGAACCAGCACACCGATATGATTGAGTTGTTGCTTAAGAATGGAGGTTTTTATCCTTGCTCTATGCTTTTATTGTTTTCATTTTCATAGCTAGAAAATAATTAGAGTTTTCCATGATTCTACTGTTTTTCTTTTCAGCTGAAATTTTTCGAGATAATGACATTGGAAGAGGCATTGAGACAATGGACGCCTTAGTTAAGCTTGGTTATAAAGAAGTTGAAGGCGAGTTTTTGTACACTTCAAGCTCTGTGGGGAGATTCAACGTTTGGGCTACCTTTTCAGTCAAAAATCGTGGGATTGCTATATTTTATGGTGGCAAGAGTCGAATGAATGTCCAGGGCAAGGAACCAGATGTGTATTTCGCATGGGGCAAGGCTACTTTCAAGCAGGAAGGATCTGTGTTACGGATCAAAGATGGATTGGAGAGTTAGTTAGAATAAATTTTGATTGTTCTGTTTTTCTGTTACATACAGTTTGGTTATATATTTATTTACCTTTTGTAGCTTCCTTGCTGGAACCAGCAGAACCTCCATATTTGGGTAGCAAAGAGATATTCTACTGGTTTTGCAACCAGTTAAATGAGGTAATTCAATTTAAAACTCAGTAGTCTCACACTCCCAGTACACTATAGTTAGTTCTTTTGAACAATCTGAAGCTGTTGAACACTTTTACATTTTAAAATTTTAGTAGCTGAAAGTTCTTAGAGTCATGACTCAATGAAATTAACTGATCAGGATGAGCTGATAATATCCTTATTAAATCTGGAAAAAGATTTTGGCTCTTAAAATTAATGTCATGGGTTATTTTGTTCCTTTTGGTACTACTACTCATGGTATTGAGAAGGTCATTTCTCATCACATTGACAAAGCCCTTGATGAATCAATTTGTTTTGTTATTAGAATATTCAGATGGTCTTTATGTCTCTTTAGATTGAGTGCATAGGCCGCAGGGGGCACTTTACTCAATGATACGTTTTGTGTGGGATTCGACTTGTGATGTTTTATGCAACAAGCTGTCTATCTGTGGGAAATTATTAAGTCCACTTTTGACTTGCTGCATTTTTCACGATTCACCACCTGATAGTGCATCAGCATTCAGTGATAGAATCCTGTTGGAAAACATAACCTTTTGAAATCTAGGCAATTCAATTTAAAACTCGATCAGTAGTCTCACACTCTCACTGCATTAATCAAAGTTTTGATTATACATTTTGGAATCTGAAAGTTTTTTGGGTCATTTCTTTTGTAATTCTGAAACAGATATTGGCTTTTAGAATTTGATAGTTAGATAGGCTTTATACCAATTTGGTGGGATGAAGTATATTTAAAGTAACAATCTCAATCTGTTAGAAATCATTGAATCTACTTTTATCATGGCAAAGTCATCAACATCTAATTACTGGGTGGGAAAATCTAGGTCGATTCTAAATACTCATCAGATGTGTTTTCTATGACCATTCGTATTAAAAACTATTTCAAAAACTGAAATTATATGAGTTTACATAACTCAAATTAGCAGAGCAAGATTAGGTGCAAATATCAACAGGGGATCTCTATTAGAAACTGATCATGGTGATTAGTCATTAGTGATACTGTTACACTTACAGAAAGGAATGGTGATTAGTGACTTTTCACTAATAGAGAGTGGAATGGTGATTATATGCTTCTTATATGTCGTCTTTTGTTTGTTTGAATATTTCAGGCTATTGGTTTGGGTTCTGTGGTGGATGATGGCTTTGATCTCTCGGATATAGAGATGGCACTCAAAGCTTCACTGGACCATTTTGGACAGCCATCTTCACAGCCTTCAATGGTGATTAGTGACTTCTCACTAATAGAGAGAGGAATGGTGATTATAATCTTCTTACATGTCATCTTTTGTTTGTTTGAATGTTTCAGGCTGTTGGTTTGGGTTCTGTGGTGGATGATGGGTTTGATCTCTCTGATATAGAGATGGCACTCAAAGCTTCATTGGACCATTTTGGACAGCCATCTTTACAGCCTTCTGCACCACCTTTGCCCGAAGATGCCTGCACCATCTGTTTTGATCATAGAGTTGACACTGCCTTTGTTCCTTGTGGTCATCTTATCTGCTCACCATGTGCAGAAAAGATTCAGCATCAGAACTTGCTGTGTCCCTTCTGCCATGAGGTGGTGGAGAACTTTGCAATTCCTAGGATTTGATTGCAAAAGGAAGATAGCTTTTGATGGGAAGGTACCTTGGCTTTTCATTAGACATATTTGTATCTGTTTCTTAAGTAGTTAAACCTAAGACCACGATCAATGTAAATACATCAGTTAAAGCTTAATTTGATCACATGGTATTATTACACTAAATAGGTAATTTAAGAGCTGAGCAGCAGATCATCGAATTACAATTTTGAGTATGAATACTCATATGCAGACATTAAAAATTTAAATGCTATCAATCGTAGCCCCTGAGCTTCAATTCTCTCCAGAACCCTAAATTAAAGATTGTGTTCACATAATGTTATTATATATTGATTGTGTGTCATAATTCTGAAAACCCTTTCACAGTGCGTAGTGCTTACTAGACTCTAGCATAATTGCTTTTGTTTGCACATAATTTGGGATGGAGTGCTTGAAATGTTATAGAACATTGTCATACATTTTCACTGTTAATTGGGGGTGGTTTTGGCATTTGTCCATCATTTAAGTTTATGCTCCATACCATCATAGTAAGACGCATTCATCCTCTTTTGGTTGAGCACAAGATTTTTGCAGAACCCATTACTGTATCAGTTTTTTCTCTTTTTTTTCTTTGGCTTCTTCCCAGTGAATTGTGTTTGGCTAGCTAGTCTGCAAAGGTTTGCTCATTATAGTTGTATTGCTATGCTATTTTTCATTTTCTCAGCCGCAAAGAGTTTGATGGAGACTATTTTGATCTGCATGCATCATACATATCAACACGTACAATTTGTCTTGTTACCTTCTTGGGTAAGGCTTTACGGGATAGTTATTTCTATTAATGGTTACTAGTTTGAAACAAATGGTCACCACCAAGTTTTACTGTTTTACTGATCAAGCATTTAAACACTTTGAACAGTCTGATACCCACTTAAAATGCTAGTCATTCCTGTCCTGACTCATATGAAAAAGCTTGAGAAATGAGAACATTTAACACTTCAGAAACGAATTTAAGAACCTTCCCTTCATTCCCTTTTTCCTATGCTTGGGTTTTGAGAAAGTAAACCAGCAGCGCCAAAATTTCCTTCTACTTAAAAGTTGGGATTTTTAATAGGTGATGATGGAAAGTGTGCGATATTTGGAGCAGACTGATCTCAGAAAAGCATGCAAGAGTTTGCATTCTTAGGGTCTCCCTCCTTGCAGTCTTAAGAATTGGACCATGTGGAGTGATTTGAACATGGGGGTTTGAGGTTTAGGACAACCCTAAAGGGGGAAATTGCAACAACTGTCTCAAATGCAAGTGATAAGAATACGCTGTTCATCATTGTCTTTCTGGGATGGGAGGGTTCAGTCTGCAACTCTTAAGGTCTTCGTTATGCATCCAGTACGCCTAATAGATTAAGAGTTCCTAGGTTATGCAAAAAGCTTTTCTATTTTTATTTTATTTTATGGAATTTGAGTTATAACTATGATATACATCTTTGTGTTGAAATTTTATTTTGAATGCTGTAAAATGTGTGTTACTCGAAATTGACTAGGGAAAGTTCCTGTTTCAGGTTTGAAGAAAGAAAGGAAATATTTGGGATGGATGGAAAAGAGAGACGAGGTGCAGATGGATCAAGCAGCAGTTTTTGAGGAAGCTGCATTTTGATATTGATGATGATGAATTTGTTTGGTGTTGACTATGGAGATTTACTGCATTTGGATTTTATTGAAATAGGTACTCTTCCAGATTAAAATGAGAGTTGGGTTTGAATTCCAACCCTTTTGATTGATGAGAGAGCGAGCATACGCTTCTAACTGGTTGTAGTATTTTGGTAGATTAAAGTTAGAATGCTACTAAGAAGCATGATGATAGCACGGAAAATATGACTTGTATAAGAACCACAGCTATAATGTGACATGTATAAGAGCCACAGCTATAATATGACATATATAAGAACCACAGCTATAAGCATTTCTTTCTTTTTTGGAAATAAAGGTTGATTAGTAGATCATTAAGATATGAGCTGGTTATTAACAATAGAAAGAAAAAATGTGCAGAACTGGAATGTTTTATTCCATTTCTTCACACTTGAATGTATATTGATTTGTTACTGTCAACAAGAAGCCTGTTTTCTCACTATCTCGCTTTCACATTCTTAGTGAAAAAGTGCTTGCCTTGTTGTGTGCCTAGTACCTTTTTTAATTCTATTTTCTTTCCCTCCTGTTTCTCTGCAATCAATTAACACATTCGGATTGTTTATTGCTGAACTGATATTGTATGCGCTTTTCATCTTCTTGTGCTCTTGACTCTCTTCAAATCCAATGGGGGTTTTATCGGATGCCAAGGGAGATATTGGTATGAGTAAGGGGGAGATTTCCAATCTGGTTGACATGGATATTGAATTACTGATTATGATGAATCTGGGAGAATTTTTTTTTTTTTTTTTTGGACTTTTAGAAGGAGGCATCATTTTAATTCTTCAACGAGTATGGCCTCATTAGTCACCAAATAAACTCGTACAATGACCCGTCGAAGAAGGGGAATGCAGAATGACGATATGCTTCCGTCGAGTTTGGAAAGGTTACCCTCATTGGACCATGTTTTTGGGGCGGTTCTATGAATGATAAGGAGTATAATATGCTACATAGGCATGCTCAGCTTCAAAACATGACATACTCAGCCAAACATCTATTGTTGGGGTAAACAAATTTAATTGCTAATTTGATTAAAACTAGATCTGATTCAGTACAAAACTACAAACTAGATGGTCCACTTTCCTAGCCAGGGTTTGATTTACATATACATCACCTAATGCGAACTCACTTGGAGTCAAATAATAAGCATCTTTATATGGGTTCGGCTTGACCTGGCTAAACCATCTGCAAATTCCCAAATTTGCTTGCAAAATTCAAAAACTTAATAAATTTGATATCTGTGTTAAACTACATGATGCAACAACTGAACACATCAACCACAAGATCACATCACATAACAACATATCAACAACAATTAAACCAGCTGCACAATATCCGCATATAATCTGCAGAATAGCTTTCCTAGTGGAACTAGGACTCCACCTGGATCAATGGCACTTTGAATCCCTGCATAACCAACTTGACCAATGTTAGACATCTTGAGCAACTGGAACGAGAATGAAAAGCAGCAAAACTGGAGCTAGAAGCCTTCTGTATATCAACACCAAAAGCTTCATAATGGGGCTGAACAATATGCAAAAACTGGTGATGAATACAGGGACTTTGCTCCCTATTTATATTGGCCAAAACTACGAGTTAGACTCATCCCATAAGGAGTCCAACACTGCTTCATGTTTATCTAGATAGGAGACTTAGAATTTATCACAAACACTTGATGTAATACAGGTTGATTACTAATGAGTTTCCTAGCTACTTCCATTGAAAGATATACACCTCAATAGATAACCAGAAATAGAGTTATATTCATGTACTTCTTGTTATCTACATAGGATTAAATCAACTGGTTTAATCTTAATGTGATTCAGATAATGTTAAGTCCACATATTCTAACAATCTGAACACTTTTGCTGATGATGATTTCGGTGCTTGTACATATACTCCTTACATTTTAAATCCACAAAAATAAAAACAAATACTTCGAGTGATCGTTGCTTGCGATCGAGAACCTTGAGACTACAACTTTGCTACTCTGCACTTGTACTAAGTGGTTTGAAAAGTTTCGAATAGTAAATCCAGACATATAATATATATAAACTCTGCATATTTTACAAACAGACATGCTTCTTTTGAAAATTGTAATGTTTTAAAAGTAGTTAAAATTATATTTTTCCACGATTTTTGTAGCAAATACGAGTATTTGAAAATTGAAACATGCATATTAAACAAAACAATCCACTCACATCAACAATGCAAACCGCCTTTAAAAAAATCAATTGTTAACCAAGCCTCTTGACACGAGTCTTCTAAAAATAATCATCTTATTTTCGTCAAACCTCCAAAATTAAAAGTAAGGCATTAGGCTGAATCTGTAGCTTTTCATGGATCTAAAAGCGGAGTTACGAATCAAAAAATATATTCAAAGCTAGGAATCAAAGCTAAAGATAGAAAAACATGAGAAAGAAAGTGAAGAACAAGAGAGAAACAATGCACGTGGGAAAATGGTGGGCTGAATACAAATTGAAAGGGAAAGATAAGATAACCAGTAGTTTAAAAGGGAAAAAGAACATATTGTTTAATGACACATGTCATACTAACAAATGGCCTCGCCACATTGTACCACGCGTCAAATAACAAATAATGTTGTGTCACCACATGAGACTGGTCCTATGAGTAACCACCTTATGACTTAAAATTTCAATATCCCAACAAGAGTTCTAGCTGACTTAAAATTTCTAGGTAGAACAAACGCCGTCTCTTTCCTCCCTCCCAATGGAACGGAAAGGAGGGGAAGATGATGAATTGGGAGGGAGGAAAGAGACGGCGTTTGTTCTACTTAGAAATTTTAAGTCAGCTAGAACTCTTGTTGGGATATTGAAATTTTGGAGCCTTTCTTGTAGCAAGCTTGTGTGGGGAAAAAAAAAAAAATCACACGTGTTAGTTCATGAATGGATGGTCGTATAAGTAACTTAGTAGGGGTGCCCTATCTAAGAATTTCTCTAGAATTGCTTCTTCACGCAGCCACTTCTGCATTTAAGTTTACTTTTCAATTAAATCTTCAAATAATTCATAAATTTAAAAAATTTACTAAAAAACGTTGCGAACTCGTGACATCTCTATTTTCCATGTCTGACCTCGAAAATAAAATTCAAGCAACTTTAAAACTTGATTCTAACATTCCACACGTACTAAGTGAATTGAGAAGTTTTGGAAATGTCATATTCCAGATAAATTGTGGTCTACAATAAGCATTTTTATATGGGTTTGCCATGACTTGGCTAAACCACCGGATTTGCTCACCCAAGGTACAGTTTTAGGGGACTGTGAGGAACAAATGCATCTCAACCACATGTATTAAGTATATATAAAAGAAGAAATTAAAACAACTTAATTAAAAGTGTGCACTTATTTCTAGCTGTCAGATTCACTTATCCCTCACAGTTCCTTAAAAATTGTCCCTTAGTTGAGCCGGCATTGCTAAACCACATGCAAAACCTAAATGTCCTAGCCTTGCCAAATGTTTTTTTCTTTGCTTACATGATGGAGCGCAAGAGCTGGAAATGAGACACACAGTTAACCCTAATCCTAGCCCAATTGGGATTTTTTTTTGGAAAACATCTTTATGAATGATTTTTCTTTTAAAATTTCTAAAGAATATATAATTTTCTCTTTCAACGCACCATTAAAAAATTTACTATATCTTTCCAAAAAAAAAAAAGTTTCCTATTGAAATCTCCATGAGATTTGCTTTCCACTATTTGTTGTTACAAATGTATACCACATACAAGGAGTCCAAATCGCACAAGGATCCCAAATCAGACGAGGATTCCAAGCAAGACCCGGCAAAACCTTAACCCTAGTAGACCAAGGAGTGATGAGCACGACCCTATATATGCAAGCCCTACGCATAAACTGATCGATCGGGTGAATTTCCCTGCAATTGCACTATGTCAAACACTAATGATCGCTCGTGGTCCGATATGCCAATTGAAATCTTAACCTCAGTTGCTGAACGTCTCTCACCTACACCAATCACTGCTGATATCAATCTTTTTCACTTTGGTTCCGTCTGCAAAACTTGGCGACAAGCTAGCTTTCGTGCAGGAGTTCGACGTCGTTCAAGTTTGCCATGGCTAATTAACGGCGAATACGGGTTGATTTGCAGAAACTTACCAGCATTGAAGTGTCAGTTCTCCGATTTCTGGTCCAAACAAATTTTATACTCCTATGCAGAAGTCTTACCGAAAAAATTGTGGAGAAACCCTACTGCACATGCTTCAAAAAATGGCTGGTTGCTTTTGTCGACGGATGAGTGTTTTATTCCTATTATGGCAAGAACCTCATTCTTTTTTTTTAATCCTTTTCGTGAGAAGATGGCGATCATCGAGTTACCTGAAAATTTGAATTTTACAGTCAATCAGGAAATAGTAGCATCAACGTTCACAACAAATCCAACTTGTCCCAATGATTGTCATATCTTTGTAGCGTGTGGTAGATCATCTAACCGAAAAATTTGCAGCATATATACTTGTAATCTGCAAGATGGCGAATGGAAAGATCAGGATATACACTGTGACATGGAACTATTTGATGTGGCATATATGGACGGAGCTTTCTATGGCGTTTTTTCAGACGGGATTTCAATAGTATTGCATGTCTTCACATTTAGAAGACGGAGCTTTCTATCGCGTCTTAAGAAAGCCATTGGACAAGCTGATGATGGTGAACAATGTGATCCATTCGTTATCTCCTCCTCCTCCTCTTCCTTAAGAAAGAAGGAGAATGATGATCTCTACTTAGTTGAGGCTGATGGGGATCTCTTATTAGCAATTTGTTCTATTGATGACACTCCCAGTTATTGTCACATATACCGGTTGGATCCGTCACGTAAAAAATGGAATCGAATTAGGAACTTGGGAAATCGAGTAATGATTTTGTCTTGCGATGGTGTTGGATCGTTTGTAGTTCCTGCAGTGCGAGATGCTAAAGAATTTGCAAATACGGTCTTTATTTATCGAGACTCAAGTAATGCTCATGCTATCTGCGAAAGTACTGAAGCCACTTGGATATTTGACAAAAAAATCCATCATGTAAATCCTTCTGAAGCAGGCACCACTCTCATTGAACCCCCTGACTTATGGCATTAGTCAGCTATCCAATCTTAAAGAATTTACTGCATATGTTATGCTCATCAATAATCGATGTAATCTATTTTTATTTTATTTCATTTTGTCTGATTACTAAGAATTAGTTATCGTATAAAGTTGCAGGTTTTTAAATTCTCTCATATACCATTCTCAAAAGAAAAAAAAATCTCTCAGATACATATTTGTAAAAACTACATCGTACACTATGTTACATGGTTAGTTACCTAATGACATGGCCGCAATATGTTTTTGTCTAATCCCTTGGTTGGAAACGCGGCATATCCCTTGTAATATCATGATATTTAGTTTTCACTGCGAGGAAAAAATAAATAGGGTTTCCTAGTTAACTACCACCTGATAATCAAATCTTGTGGAGATCCTTGAGATCAAAAATCAAAAATCAGAAAATTCTTCAACATCACCTTTTCACCGTTGCACCTAGCCCATGTTAGACTAGCCGCTGCTACCCACCTGCAAGCCGCTGCGCTGCACACTGCCCCTGCAGCCCTTACGCACCCATGTGCCGCCTACTGCCACTGCAGCATTCGCCGTACGCCTGCTGCCCCAGCAGCACAGCAGGACGCTCATACCTGTGCAGATCAGTCTGCTTGCAAGCCCCAAAACGTCTTGATAGGGACCTCAGATCAAAACTCTTCCTTCATCAAAGTTGTTCGTCTCTATCTCTTTTATTTGACCTCCGAATTTCAGCCTTATCGGAGTTGTCTTGTGACCTGTACTGATAATCATCAGCATTCCATCTCAAGTGGCCTTTTATACTGGAAATTACTTGCCTAACTAGGTCGTTAGTCTAGGTTGACCACAACCATTAAGGGACAAACACCTACCCATTTAAAATATTATATAAATATAACATATAATGATACCCCAGTTGTGTCCCTGAGCTGCAAACAAAATTAGTTTAACTGGACATATGTCCATTCCTTATTAATGCTGTGGTCAGCCTAGGCTAACTAGGTCTGGTTAGCCAAGTAACGTCCCTTTTATACCACAAAAATTTCAAACTCAATTCCATAAATATTTGTTATAATTTGATAAGTGTTGTAGAGAAATTGAATTTGAGAGGAAATCGCTGTGTATTCTTATTGATAATAGGGGTCTCTTTATATAGAGGATTACAATGTATAGAATCTCAATCATACAAGGAAAGTAATCGTACATTGAATAGAAATCTAGATCCTTTTAATTTAACCCTATTACCACTAGGTCAAGTAACCTAGAGTTTGGGCCAAACAAAAATTAGGGTTTACTTGAACACTCCCCCTTGTGTTGCCCAAACACGGTGCTTCTCTCGTTGTCTCGTTAAAAACCTTGCCGAGTAACAAAAACCCAGTGGGACAAAAGTAACCTTGGTTGAAGGGGAAAAAGAGCACAACACACCCTTCACGTTTTGAGGTGAACATGTAGACATCTCCCCCTAATGTCTGCGTCTCCCACTGATGACTACGATCATAGGAGTTCAGATAATTTCCGCAAGCCAATTCTTGCCACATGTTTCTCGAACGTGGATTTGGGCAATGACTTAATAAACAAGTCTGCCACATTATCCTCAAATCGAACCTAGTTCACTTTGGTATTTGAGGAGAGTTTGTTGTTGCTGATTATGCTTGGTGTTGTTGCTTTTGATGCAACCTTGCTTTATTTGTTCAAAACGAACAGCATTATCCTAAATGCTCGTAGGCTCATCTAGTGGTAGACTTCAAACCACAATTGTTCGAACTTGTGTGATTATGGATCCAATCCATAAACATTCACTAACCACTTCGTGAAGAGCAATAATCTCTACATGGTTCAAAGATATAGTGACGGTCTGTTCTGTAGACCTCCAAGATATCACGGTCTTTTCCCATGGTGAACACTTAACCAGTTTGGGAGCAACCTTTGTGTGGGTCAGAGAGGTACCCAGCATCAGCAAAACCTTCCAAAATACTTATATCGTTTTGGGATGGGGATAGAGAACGCAGGCCAGCGTTGGCAGCGTTTCTGGTGTGTGATGGGTCCGAATCCATGTTCTCTATGTAGGGATAGAACAAGCCCATATCAATCGTACATCTCAAGTACTGAAAAATATCTTTTACACCAATCAAAATGACTTCGCGTTGGCGCATAGCTATACCTTAGCTAACAAGTTCACTGCAAACGAGATGTCTGGTCCTGTGCATTGAGCTAAGTACAATAATGCGCCTATTGTACTCAAGTAAGACACTTCTGCCCCTAGCACATCTTTGTCATCATCCTTCAGACGAAGAGGGTCATTTTCAAGATCAAAACTACAGACGATCATAGGGGTGCTTGAAGGTTTGACCTTGTCAAAATGCCTAAGCATCTATCAACACGATGCTCAAGTTCCAAACTGAGACATAATCGTGTTCTCCCATAATCCTTCATCTCAAAATCGGATTTCAAGTGTTCAGTGGTTTCCCTTAACTCTTTAAGGGCTTCTAATGAAGATCATGTCTAACATGAACCGCGATGAAATCCGAAACTTGTTATGGAAACGCGTGGGCTTATCCCTTCCCAATCAAGTAGCCATTTTAGCGAGCGTTTCAACCTCTTTGTAAACGCTCTCCGTGGTCTAGAGCCACTTGACTTGGGTAAATGAAGTTCACTATGAACCTTCATGTATATTCCATATCTAGATCCCTATAAAGATACGTAGTGACCACATTTGTAAGCTGCATGTTCAGTTATGTGGAAACTACCAAACTGACAGGGTAGTGGAGTGCAATGACATCCATTACGAGAGAATAAGTCTCATCGTAGTCGATTTCAGGGCGTTTTATGAGAAGCCTTGCGCCATAAGGCGAGATTACCATCTTTTTTTTTCACTACGCTTTCTAATGAAGACCCATTAGTCAACAGATTTTATGTTAGGAGGTGTTTGCATCACTAGCTCGAAAACCTTCCTCTTCGTTAGAGAATCCATCTTAACCTGGATCACATCTTTCCATTTAGGCCAAATTTCTCTACGTTGGCATTCATTCATCAACGGAGCGTGGTTCGATATCATCTGACTCAACAAACTCATGAGCAACGAAATGCGCAACTACATCATCAATTATGATGGAGTTTCTGTCCCACGTCTCATGTATACTAGTGTAAGTTTCATAGAGCTCTATATTTTCGGGAATAGGTTCTAACGTTGAAGCGTCCCCCTCATAAGACGGATTTTGAGTCTTGATGATCAAAGGATTGGAATGTGCCAAGGTGTCCTTCGAACCTTCGGGCCTTCCATGCATCCTAGCTGGGGCCATGGCCTGTAACCCCATAGTGCCACTCTCTTTGGCATTGGCCTCATGCCTACCTCCGTGTAGGGTGGAGCTACGTCCTCTCGTAGGGACGTCCTTCCTTGCAAGCTTGTTTGCAGCATATTTGTGTGATCTCATCACTTTAACAGGGATCGAGATGAGACATAGTGGGGACAGGCCATGACAATTCATATCGTTCCTGCTGAACAACCGTGTTCTTATCCCCCCTATCAACTGGAAGACTGTCTCATCAAAGTGACAACCCCACAAATCTAGCGGTAATGAGATCATCTTGCAAGGGCATTAAGTGGCAGACGATTGTTGGAGTCTCAAATCCAACGTAGTTGCCCATTCGTCTGTAAGGACCCTTCGTAGAGAGCTGTGACAGCGCAATTGGCACATAAATGACTCACTCAAATATGCGTAAGTATGATACTTGTACCTAGTCACTAGCTATAACGCAGAGGTACATTGAGTGGCGGTTGGTCGAAGACGAATTAGCATAGCTGCATGCGATATTGCATCACCCCAAGCGGATATAAGGAGATTGGTGCGCATTACCAATGCCCGAACTATCATCGTAGTCGTTTTCGTAAGACTATTTGGGTGTATACATGGGAATATGATGTCCAACATCAGTACCATTGCAATATCCATTGAAAGTCTTTCGATGTAAACTCTCTAGCATAGTCAAATCCAATTGACTGAATAGGATGATCTAGGAAGTGAGCCTATTGTCATATGATATGTGCTAGAAGTGTAGCATAAACAGCATTTATAGGTGGACAATGGCACAACACGTGACCAACGTGTTTGTGTGTCAACCAACATCATGATTTAAGCGTTCGCAAGTTGGTTGAATCAATCCACAGAATCCCCATGGATTCTATGTAAAAACAGAATGAGTATGTTCATTTCCTTTGCATAGGACGGTCTTAGTCCTAATTTCTCTAAGGAACGGGACTTGTAAAACGAGCGAGAGGCTTTAGAAGTAACCAATGAGAATTTTGGTTGGGCCTGAGCTTCTGAAACGCTATTCGAAACAAGTTGGTGATTGCAGCATCACCTGGGGCACCATCACCATGACGGATGCCATCCATGGCGTCATGGATAGGGATTGAGCCAGCCCAAGGCTGGTGGTGGACGCAGACGGTGCCCTAGGCAGCTACGTCGGTCACACTTAGTCCAGAAATCAACTTTTGATTCATGCTTCGTTTCGCTCGAAAGAAATGATGTCCATGTGAAGTCTTTAGTAGACGGATCATCATTTCATGACTAGGATGATCTATCGTGTCGTGACAAAGCCAATATGTGTCTAAATCCAAGAGATCTTCTCTCGTAACTTTATTGGATTTAATAGCTCGAATAGTGACATAAAATCCACTAGAGAGACACATAAACTTCTCTAAGATGCGCCTTTATTCGAAATCATTAGAGGTATTGCAAAGGAACTCATTTCCGTTCTCTACATGCGTTTTCGCATGAAATCCGTCGGCTATTCATAGGTGTGATACGCCCTAGAAGCGTAGAGAGTTTCTGTGACAGTAATTAAGGTGTCATTTGGCAAGTGGAACTTGGGCTATTCCATGTCCTTGAATTAATACTAATGGCCTAGCCATCGTAGTCACAAAAGTCATATGCTCAGAATCAAAATGGAGTCATAAAGAACTCGAAATTTTATTCATAAGCCAAAGGAGTTACATCATTGTCTCTTTGACTAAACAAAATCTAATCCAAAATGATAGCTAATGCAAAACAATGGTAGTCGTCTAACTTCTTTCGGTAATTTCAAAATAAATGTGACCAGGTGAGTAGAGAGATGTCGGTGGAGCAAGGCTCGCTTAAGTACCACTAATCTCAGAACCTTCCTAGACATCACACTTACGTACTTTGAGTGAGCCTACTTTGAAGAAAAGCTAAACCATTGGCATTTACTACAAATATATATATGGCAATTGCCTATTACATCTCTTGGAAAAATAAAGACTTAAACAGAATTGGCGATCTATTGATCCCAACCAGATTTGAAATCTTCAACCCTTCACTCTAGATCATCTTCTTGATCTTCTTTTTCCATATAATGATCTTCTCTTACTTCACAATATGCTTTGTAGGTGGTGACAATTTCTTCACAAGCTCTACAAATGTGTGCCCAATGATCAGACACTCCATATCGAGAACATACATCTCTTTGCTCAAACTCCATTGATTGAGGCGCTTTGAAAGCGTCATTTAGATGGCTCTTAGTGTTGGTGGCGCCACCAACATGGCCAAAGGCGTTGCCTCCCTCTCTCTTTCCACGTTTACCTCTTCGGTTCCGTGTTCACCTATTTTGGCGATTAGCTTCCCAAGTAGATCGATTATATGGACCAGAACGTCCAAATGTATTCCTAAGATTAGAGTTTCGCTCTTGGCGCCCTCTCTTTGGGGTGCGACTATAATTGGATTCTGGAATATGCTCTGTTCCCACGGATCTCGAATTATAGTTCTTCACAAGGATGTTGTCATGCTTTTCAGCGACAGTCATAGCTCCAATGAGCTCATGAAACCTTGTGATTCGTGTTGCAGTAACATCGATTCGATAGTTCTTAGCAACCATCAATGCAGAGAAGGGGAAAGTAGAGAGAGTTTTCTCAATCAACATCGCATTTGTGATCTCTTTACCACTGTTGAGTCACAAATTACTTACGCAATTGTGCCCATAATTATGAAAATTGATTTGTCTTCCATGCTATTTTACCTTTTTTAATCCATTTCCTTTTATTTGTAGGAAACCTTGCATTGAGAATAAAATGACTATTTGAGGCTTCAAATGTGGAGATTTGAAGCTAGGGGAAGAAGACACGGAGATTGGAAGAAAATTGCAAATCGACTTTTCCGGCAAACTTTTCCGGCGAGCCGCCACTCATGGAGGGTCTTTTCTCTAGCAAAGGAGGACCATGGTGGTGAGAATCTCCCTTCACTTGAAATTCAAATATCTCCCTACACCTTGTCCTTTTATCACCTTACCAATTTGGGACCATTTGGGGGACAATGGTGTAAGAGCATCTCTTGCACACTTGGGGACCAAAGATGACACACCTAGCTGATCAAAAAGAGGCCAAAGACCAATTATTCAGAATTCTTGACTCCATTCAATCATCTTCATCCTATCCAAGATCCATTTTTCTCTCTAGAGAAGACACCACCATTTCCACCACAAAAAACCACCACCTCCACCTCTAAAACCTCCATTTCCACCACTACAACCTTCATTTCCTCCACCATTCAACACCACAACTCATCTTAGAGATCCCAAATTTCACTATTCTTACCAATATCAAGAGCTTGGAGCAAGGAGAAGGAGGTGACTACCACCACATCATGTTCTTGGAGACCCATCTCCACCACCTCCTCCGGCATCATCAATAGTCACCCTTTACTCTCTATCTCTTTATGTATTTGATGTTTAATAGAATGTTGAAGCTTGTGTATCTAGCTATGTGTGAGTAGTGAACTAGTTGGGGCTAGGGTTGAAAGCCCTAGCCAAACTTGCTTGGATTGATACAAATTCATGTTGTCATTCTCACATACTAAGTCAATAGTTGAATGCATTACTTAGACCTAATCAATTTGAGTTATGTGTTTGCCATGACATGAAGTTTTTCCTAGAGATTGATTACCTCTAGGCAAAAAGGGAGCATGAAAGCACACCATGTGTGCATGTGAGGGTAGTGAGCTAAAATCACCTAGAGATAGGATTGGTTTGCTTGCTTGGTTACCTAAACTCTAAGCTTTATGTATTTAGGGGAAAATGATTGAGACCTATCCGGTAATTGACTTTGTCTCTAGGTAGTTAGCTCTAGACTTATCCGGTTAGAGTTAATAAAATGAAAGGGGTTTAAGCTTAGTAGTCCTATCCGGATGCTAAGAGGGTAGTTGGACAATTAGCTTTGCATCATTCATATTCAATTGCTTTAATGCTTGCAAGGGAGGCAAAAGGTGAAACCCGATGCTCTAACTCCCATCCATTTGATAACAACTTGTTTTGTTTAGGTTAGTTTATATTACTTGCTTTCATTGTTTCAATTTGAATAGAAACCAATTTCAAAATCAAAATCAAATCTCTACACACCATCTTGCACATACTCACCATGAACTTTGGTTCACTTGTGAGCCTTTGTTTGTGATTGTATATTTGCATATTCTTCTAGTTTTTCCTTAGGTTTTCCCTAGCTAGGAAAAGATTTACCAATCCTCGTGGGTTCGACATCCTTATTTAATCCCCTATTCTATAACTTGTACCTCTTGCACTTGAGGGTGGTTTTAATGCTAACAACCACAAAATTCCATTAATGATTTAATGCGAAGTGCTTCCGATTTGTAGTCAAGAACTGATTTAAAATCACAGAAGCAGAGGCTATGCCATCTCACTTCTAGGTCAGGAAGCAGGGAGTCACGGACGTTGCCAAATCTATCTTCGAGTGAGACCCACAGCCTTCTGGGGTCTTCTTCATTCATACACTCGTACTGGAGCGAATCATCCATCTGACGAGTCATTAGGATGATGACTTTCGCCTTATTTGCCTCTAAGGCTGCTCTATTTGCTTCCAAAGCTTGAGCTTGCTCAACAGGTAGCACGTCCTGGCTAGGCTCGAGAATCTTATCCAAGATTCCATCAGCCTTGAGATGCTGGCGGATATCACGAACGCACCTGTGATATTCAGAGCCAGTTGTTCCCAATGGAGCAAAGTCCAATTTGTGTAGGTTACTCATCCTGAAAGAGAACAAGAAATTAGGGTTAGTTTAGGAGCGAAAAAGGCTACCACGAAAACAAATAAAATTTCTGAGTGTATTCGCTTCCAAGAAATTAAGAATTTCTTAGTGTAGTAGCTTCCAAGAAATTCGATTCCAAGAGGGGCTGGATTAGATCGAAACAATGATGTTTGCGGTCGATCATTTTATCTCAACAAACTCTAAATTTGGAGAACTTTACAAGCTCCAAACTTGGAGTGAGCACAAACCCCCACAGTTCGGCTTAATTTGGTCTCTCCTATGATAAAGAAAGGGGGGGTAGAAGAAGGGAGGTTGCAAGTCCCCGAAAAAGAAGAAAAATTAAATTTAAAAACTCTAAAAAAGGGGGAACGTTTAGTAAAAAATACCTCGAAATAAGTCGCCGGAGAATTTGACCGGAAATGCCCAGAAAAGTTGCCGGAAAATGGCCGGAAAAGTTGCCTGAAAAAGATTGACCGGCGTTGACCGGATGCTGACGTGGCAGTGGGGTCCGGTGCTGACGTGGCAGTGGCCTAGGCTTTGACTTCTTCCTTCTTCTTTTTTTTTGTTTTTTTGCTTTTTCTCTTCTTTTCTGCCGGACCATCAGGCGGCCAGTTTAGCAAGTTTTAGGCCGGTTTTTAGACTTTTTATTTCGATTCCTGAAACTTCAGATCAAGGGGCTTCTGCTACCAAAATTTGGAGGAAATTGGAGATCCGGAAGATGGTGAACCGGTGGAATATTTTCTACGAGTTGTATGGAGCTTCCGGTGGCCGGTTCGGTAGGTTTCCGGCCGCTTCTTGGGGTGGGGCAGCCTGTTCTAGACTCCTGGGATCGAGTTCTTCAAGGTGTGAGGTGGAGGCAGAAAAGGCTTCAAGGTTTTGTATTCGGATTCAAGGTTTTTAGCTTCTTGAATCAGGGTTTGGCTATTTGTTTCAGAGTTAGAGTTTCGTGCTGATAACGTGTTGTAGAGAAACTGAAATTGAGAGAAAATCGCTGTGTATTCTCATTGATAATAGGGGCCTCTTTATATAGATGATTACAATGTATAGAATCTCAATCAAACAAGGAAAGTAATCATACATTGAATAGGAATCTGGATCCATCTAATTTAACCCTATTACCACTAGGTCAAGTAACCTAAAGTTTGGGCCAAACACAAATTAGGGTTTACTTGAACAATAAGTAAATTATCATGATCTAAGTGCTCTCTTCTCTTTTTGTCCACATATCAATTTATAATTCGACAAAGCACCTCATATGACTTGTAAATAACTACTATTGCCATCTCTCCAAAGTGCTAGCTAACAGAATAGTGTATATGTATTTGTTCTTTGTTTCTTCTTGTTCGTCGTGTCAGGTCCGTGAGGACATAAAAAGCAAAATGGAGCAATCCGACTCATTCTTATAGTTGACGAGGGAATTGGGGATCACTATTTATCTATATTGATGTTTAAGCATCAAATGCAGGCCTCAAAGTAGGACAGACCAATAAAAGTACCCAAAAAAAAAAATAAGCATAGAAGGCACAAACCAACGAAAACGATAGGGATTTAGGCTTCAAATATTATGTTTCAAATTCCTTCACAAACACTGGTGCTCAGAGTGTTTAACGCTGAAACTGAATTGAAGCGACTTCCATACATACCAGGAAAATGGAACTTTCAATCACTGCTGTCAAAGTCATCAAAACTATGCAAGTAAGGGATAACAGGTCTGTGCTCGGCAATTTCTCCTTCTGCAGTGGCCTCAGTAGTTACTCCGCGAGCACTCCAACCTAAACGCTGAATGCACACAGCATCATATGCTTCAATGTTTAAACCTGAAGCAAGAAATAGTTCCACCTCATTCACAAATCGGTCAGTTCTTGCGGCTAGGAAAGGCCTTGCTGCATCGGAGATTGCCTCTTGAAATTCTCTTTGTTTTACTTCATATGTTATCGTCTGACATTTTTGCTTATGACTGAAAAGTAAAGGTTTGAGACACAGTGAGACTATAGAAAACTTGCAGGTTTTGAAGCCATGAAAAGTTAAACCCTTTTTTATATCTCCCCCAAAGAATTCATAAGGGAATTAAATTCCAAGCATCATTTTGTAACTTCTCATGATCAAATATATTGATTAACCATCCAAACAGTACACAATTTTACCTCATGAGAGATTTAATAACGCCAAATATGTGGTGCATGATGATGTCAACATCTTCTTCCTACAAGCAGCAACAAAAGCAAGTTTATTATATTTATAAAGGGTTTTCCTGCTATGCCCTTCATAGGTAAAGATAAATCATATGCATTTTCTATATATTTAGCAAGTATACCAAGTGAACTGGTCCATTTCCTAGACAAATCGGAGATGTGAGAGTATGCAGACATAAAATGCTTATAGACATGACACTAACAACTAGAATAGAGCCAGCACATCAGTTGAACCATCAAATTAGGATTTATACTTCAGTTAATTCTATAGCAAATTGATGTCTAACTAGGATGGCAAAACATGAATCAAGTCACTAATAAAGAAAACTCATACAAGGACTACAAACCTGCATAAGAGCTTGGATTTCCCTTCTCAACCAATTTTGAAGCCAGCAGTTTGGCTGAAGATACTTAAAGGACTTCCAATACCGTGATGCATCAAAAATGTCATCTAAGAAACCTGATTGAAGAAAACAAAAGAAGTTACATATGCAGGTAACAGTGATTGCCAGGAAATACAATAAGAACAAACATAATCCATAAGTTATATGACAAGCAGCACGACACCTGGTTCAGTATAATAGCACTGTAACCTATACTTGTGAGCACTTGATAAGACAAAGCTGCAGACACCATAAAAGTAAGTAACATTAGTAAGTTTTCTACAACATAAACGCAATATAAAATGCAAAAAGAGCAACTGAAGGATACCAATTCCCTGAATCCTGGTTGATGTAGTGCTTTTGAAACGAACATCCATCATATCCATGTATAATCGAAAAATTATCTGTCTGCAACCATCTACCGAAAGTCAGCACCTTAAATTAACTTAAAAGCGCTACTGGACACAGGGTTGCCAGTAATTTGTAGCAGCTTAAGGATCTTGTGAAACAGAATGTATGCCATATGAACACATTGACCTTGCACAAAGGACATTTTACGGAGGAAGACGGGTCAGACTGTTTGCTAGCAACAACTCTGGTCCATTGTAATATGCATTTGTAACAGAATTTATCTGCAACACAAAATTGATTGATTTGTAAGGCTCAATTCACCACCATCACAGATAAGTTTCAGTCTGTTCAGTCATACTACAAGTACTAGAAAACCCAATTCACAAAGCATTATATCTTTCAAACTACAGGAAACATAATGATGAATCGTATTGCATGCATAGTTTCAAAGCTGAACAACATGAATTCAACAGCTGATTATCAAGAATTCATCTTTTTCTTTGGCTTATTTGTAAATAAGAATCTTTCACCAAATTCTTCAAGAAACCCAATTCAAGAAACTTGAAAAAGGATCAAACATAAAACCGAGCAATGAAAATTCCAATTAGCAGATTGGGTTTTTCTCTTCCAAGTTTTTAAAACACCGAATAGAAACTGAGAGAGAGGGAGTGAGGAAACGTACGGAAACATTTGTCAAGATAAGAAAGTCGAAAGATGGGTGCGAGGCAGATGGGACAAGGATTCGAATCCTCTGATGATGGAGAAGCAGAAGAGCTGCACACATTCAACTCTTGCCCCTGCGCCATGTTCTGCTTTTCCAGCGCGGACAAGTTTTTATTCCTTTATATATAGGGAAAAATTCACCAACGGTGTCTGGACACTTAAGGGACTTTCAGAATGATACCTGAACTTACAAAGTTATCAATGTGATACCTGGACTCATTTTTTCGTATCAATGTCATACCTATGACCAATTTCCGTAACGGCTCCGTGACGGAAATTGGCCGTAGGTATCACATTGATACGAAAAAATGAGTCCAGGTATCACATTGATAACTTTGTAAGTTCAGGTATCATTCTGAAAGTCCCTAAGTGTCCAGACACCGTTGGTGAATTTTTCCCAATTTTGCACGTGAGTCACTTAATGAAGACAAAATGACCGATTTACCCTCAAATTTTTTTTTTTTCTTTATTCTTCTTTCTTCTTTCTTTCTTTCTTTCTTCTTTCTTTCTTTCTTTCTTCTTCTTCGTTTCTGGTTTCTTCTTCCCCTGATTTGAATCATCAAGATTCAAATCATCTTGCTCGTCCAATTCCCACTGCCGCTGCGTCTCAATCCACCTTCATGCACCACAGATGTTTCTGGTTCCCCCAACTTCAAATCCTATAGCAAATTGAAATTGTGCATTGAGGCTTCACCGCACACTCCGAGTTCATCCCTGCCGCCGTCGCCAATGACTTGACCACAACAACCTCCACCACCGCACAAAAACGTCATCCTCCGCTGCTTCTCGATTGGGTTTGGGGATAAGGACTGCTTCTTCCTCCACCGCTAGAGAAATCGTGGAGGCTCAAGGCCACATTCTAAGGGCCACCGGCCGGAAGGACAGCCACAGCAAGGTTTGCACCACCAAAGGCCCCAGGGATCGCAGCATCAAGCTCGTCGCCCACACCGCCATTCAATTCTACGACATGCAGGACCGGCTTGGATACGACCAGCCTAGCAAGGTCGTCGATTGGCCGCGCAGGACACGCAGAACGTGAGACTCAATTTCTCGATGGTGGAGGCTCCGAGTCCTTTGTTTACTAATCGGCGAGGCACAATGGTGGGTAGCAGCGGAGTGGCGAAGCTGGTGAATAAGAACAGCTCGAATTTTCTGCAGGTGAGGATAGTGTTGAGGCCGAAGTTGTTAATCTTTGTCTGCCTAAAATTGCGTCTGATCGAAGTTGGGCTAGAGGCCGAAGTTGTCGGCTAAACCGATGAAGTTGCAGGTGAGGATGGTGTGGAGGTAGTGTTGCATGTCGGGAAGAATGAGAGGATGGAGGGGTGTGATTGGAGCTGTGATTTGAGAGTGCAGGGCTGGCGGGGTCTGAGTTTCTGATCAATGGTGTATAAAAGGGGGTCGGAGGAGAGAACGAGAGTGGTGGTGGTCAAGTCATTGGCGGCGGCGGCGGGGATGAACTCGGAGTGAACGGTGAAGCCTCAATCCACAATTTCAATTTGCTATAGGATTTGAAGTTGGGGGAACCAGAAACATCTGTGGTGCATGAAGGTGGATTGAGACGCAGCGGCGGTGTTTGATCGGCGATCGGCGGTGGGAATCGGACGAGCAAGATGATTTGAATCTTGATGATTCAAATCAGGGGAAGAAGAAACCAGAAAAGAAGAAGAAGAAGAAAGAAAGTGTTTGTACCCACATTTGCATGGCCACTCGGACGTAGCTAATGTGCATAGTTATTGAATGATTTCTAGTTACAGTTTGCCACTCAACAAATAATTGGGCCGATTGCCAGAAATGTTGGCCGATGAATAATTGGACAATTCATCTGGTCTAAGACGAATCACATAAAAACTAGGCCGATAGAGGGTTTTGAAAGTTAGGCCATCGGTTATCGGCCGGTCCGTAGTCATTGATTTATTGTCTAAAAGCCCATTGGCCAATACTGTAATTGGTTTCCAATCCGAACTCAACTTAGAAAGATAATGGCCGATTGTCAGAGAGGCCGATAAGTGATAAAGATGAAATTTGATCAAGTAGTATTTTAATCGACTTGAAGTTCATGTCAGCCGATGAGGAGAGTTCAATCCAAGATAGCCGACTTCAAGATTAATTGCAGCCGTTGATGACGTCCATCAAAGCCAATCCGGATAGAGTCCAGCGTCAAGTCAGCCGACGATAAGTATTGAAGCCGAATCTAGATAGAGTCACTGAGCCAAGAGGAAGCCGAATTCCACTCAACTTCAAAGAGTGAAGAGATCAGTTCAAGTCACAAAGCAGCCGATATAAATAGAAACATCGACAGAAGACAACACACACAACTCTAGAAACTCAAGCCATCAAGCTTTTCTTATTTCGTTTTACCTTTTGCTTAGGTAGAATTTCCGTCTGTTACTTTAGTTTATTTGCTCTGCTAGTTACAATCTCAGTTACTTTATCTTTCTTGTAGCCTAGTATCGATTTCGAATTGTTCTCTTTGTTTTCTTTCAAACAATAGTTGATAATTTGCAGCCATTCCAGTTTTTAGTTTCGTTGTTATTATCTTTCATTTGCTCCTTATTGTCTTTATGCTTTACTTGTTTGATCGTGCTATTTAATGTTTGTAGTCTCATAGTAGCTATTACTCTTATATTTACTCATACTCTCACGACCACACCTAACTCACCCGACCTTCAGCCACCAAGTCCTTAATCTAGAGGCATCGAACGGCAGCCGAGAATAAGTTCCTTCCTCGACTAACAATTGCTCGACGAAGTCAGAACACGCGCACTTCATCTACTACATCTACAATTGCACACTTGGCCTTCTGGCCGTGTGCTGGCACGCTCCGCATCTATTCATCAAGAAGGACATTTGTTCCTTGATCCTTCGGCTGTATAGGCCGAGGTGATTTTCAGAGGCAACAGAAAGAAAGAAAGAAGAATAAAGAAAAAAAGAAAAGAAAAGAAAGAAAGAATTTGAGGGTAAATCGGTCATTTTGTCTTCATTAAGTGACTCACGTGCAAAATTGGGAAAAATTCACCAACGGTGTCTGGACACTTAGGGACTTTCAGAATGATACCTGAACTTACAAAGTTATCAATGTGATACCTGGACTCATTTTTTCGTATCAATGTGATACCTACGGCCAATTTCCGTCACGGAGCCGTTACGGAAATTGGTCATAGGTACGATGTTGATACGAAAAAATGAGTCCAGGTATCACATTGATAACTTTGTAAGTTCAGGTATCATTCTGAAAGTCCCCTAAGTGTCCAGACACCGTTGGTGAATTTTTCCCTTATATATATGTCGTGCTTCAGTAAAATTGCAAAACCGAAATACGTCGTATTAGAGTAAAATTAAAAATCGAAAATCGAACCGAGAAGGTTTTTTTGGTTTTTTTTTTAAAGAATTTAATTTTTTTTCTTTTACTTTTTGACTTTGAAAAATCATAAAAATAGAGATTTTGGTATTCCATCAATTAGAACACATTCTAAAACTCTAAAGACCATGTTTTACGATTAAAAACATATACATGTATAGCGTACGTTGAAAAATACTACTCTTCTGTGCGGTATGCACATTTAACTCCTATATAAGTTATCAAACTTTTGCTTAGTTTTCATGGAATGTTGGGAAAATTGTTTGCTTTCTTTTCTCATAGAAACGTTAGGACAATGAGTACGAGTTCCGTACTTCCAATCGTATCTCAAACACTTCCTTCGAGTTCTGAAAGTACGGAAGTAGGGATGCTCGAGAGTACGAGTTCTAGAACCAATGAAGAAGATATATCAAAAGTAGTGCAGAAGAATAATCTATATTCAATACATAGTTGCAAGTACTTGACATAGTTGTTTGAAACTTAGAATAGTTGTATAGTTCATATCAAGTATTTTTATTGTTTGGTCTTGGTGTATTTGTATATAGTCCATCAATAGAAAAAGAAATCTGTGGATTCATTTTTCAGAATCCTCTCTTCTGATAGTTTTGATTTCTTAGTCTTGCATCTGCTGATCTAGTATTGCATTTTGTTTGTGTATCACTCGTGGGAAATTGGGAACGCAGCATCTTATTTCTTTCTTTAGCAGCCATGGTAATTAGATGGAAGTGCATGAAAATATTTATCAGTCCACATTATGTCTGCATATAGTTTTCTATGTTCTTGATGTGGTCATTTTTTTGTTCACCAATCTGACTTCAATTCAATTGAACTATGTAATATTGGAGGTAATTAACAAATGAAGTCCTGAAGTCTTTCGTCTGGAATGCAAGTTTATAATAATGACCTTAATTAATACGAATCTAAATTTTGTTAGAAACTTATATATATATGGTCAACTTTCATCTAATTGTGATTAGTGATGTACCAGATTCCTTTTAACTGCACCCTTTTTTTTTGGTTACAAGGGGCCTAAAAGGCAAAAACAAAGACCAAAAGAAAAAAGTTAACTAGAAGACCTATATCATCAGGTCTAATCTTGGACTTTCCAACTCTAGCAACAGTCCATATAATCTAAATAAGCTTGCAAGGCATGAGAGGGAGGGTCTTCAAATTCAACAGTTCCTTATTTCAGAATTCAACACCCATATCATCTAACTACACCCCTTTTAACATATTTCAGAATTCTCCTAATGTAATAGCAACAAAAAAAAAACAGAACACCATGCTTTGGTATAAAACTATGAAATTAGAACACCATGCTTTTCGGTTAAAAGTTGCCACTTCATATGCAGTTGCAGCTATCTAAAACATTGTTTATCACAGCTTGAAAGACTGATTCACCTGATAAATTACAGACTTAAGGGGGTCACTCACATGGAAGCTGAAACTCAAAAACTAGCTATATGCATAGCTTACAATAGTTATAAGGAAAACTTGTAGAAGTCGTAGGCAGCACCCAATATAAGTATAAACCACTGTTTTCCTTTACTTTTAACACTTTTCCTTCCTCATTGTCACATACAGCCAGATATAGTTGATGAACTCTTTCTTTGATTTGAGTGTTAGCTCACCTTGTTCTTTAGTTGTTGGTCAGTCAATCTGAGCTTTTTCAAATTAGTGAAATTACCAAGAGTTGTTCCTGATTGGGTTCAACCAGCTTGGGATTGCGAGTCAACTTAAGGTGAGGAGAGAGTGGAATCATCTTTGATGGTCTTGCTCATTGTAGCTAAGGCAGAACCTGAGCCAAGTGCCCAAGTTTAAGGTCTGGGTTTGATGTTCAACTAGCATATATAGATATATCATGTCTACATCTCAAATATAATGACTAAAAGGTTTTCTTTTTGCCCTCACGTCAGAAAATATAATGACTAAAAGCTGCTTCTTAATAGTAGTCGATAATTAACACATAGAAAAGAACTATATAAGGAATGTTATGTCAATGCTGTCATACAACTTAATACCCTATATAGTACATCCTTTCAGTTGATTTTGAAGCTTTAATTTACACATGTGCAAATCATTAAGTTGCCCCCTTATTGTCTCAACATCTTTTGTCATCAAGTTTAGTTCCTTCTGGGAATTCATCCATCCCTTACCTAAACCTTTGTTGACTCTCACAACCGCCTGAGTCTTTGTTCTTCGGTAATTAGATCCAATAGCTGTCATCGACCTCATCATATTCACTTGTTCAAGAAGAATAAACCGTGCTGTAATCTTCACGGGCAACCGATCATTCTTTTTTACATGCTCACGAGCTTCTTCGGACAGTCTGTGATATTCCAAGGATCCACACAGAGTCATTCTTTCTTCTTCTGTTAAGCTAGGGTGTGCCTGTAAGAAACATTAATAAGATACTGAGTTTCTGAACTAAATGTCACGAGATACATTATCTCTAGAAACTAGAAGAAGAAATAGAACTACATACCTTGAGGTACATGTCAATGGCTCTATAGAGATTGCCGCCGCAAAAACGAGCATCTCTAGGCAATGCTTCTACAAGTGACTGGAAAATATTCATCTTAAGGTTCTCATCCCTTGCAACCAGTGTAAGATACCCATCCACCAACCTTCCAACAGCAAACATTTTTGGTGTGGGACTTTTTGAAACAATAGAAACATAAGCCATTACCACTCTTATAACAAGATTCACATCATAGACACTATCTTTATCTCCATAGTTCCTAACCAAGAGATCTAGAGGACGACATTGATCCAACATGAAAGCTATTCTTCTTTCAAGCAGATTCAGTAAATCAGAGTTTATTTTTGTCACGAACCCAATCTTCAGAAGGTGAAGTATAAAATTACAAGTAACTGATTTCTCCTCTGCAGGCAGTATCTTAATCAAGCACTCGGTTGTAACTCTTACGTATTGGCGGGTCATATGCTTGGGGGTCATACTTTCAAGTCCAGAGGAGATTCTTGAAAGCCATTTAACAGTCCAATGAGCCATACATGATCCAACAAGGTCTGCTCTCATCCCTTTACATTTTAGGGATTGAACCACTTCGATGAAATGATCTACTCGTAGGGATGAAACATCTTCAAACCACCAATTGTCAAGTGCATCTTCAACTTTCGACTTCCCTACACAATTTGGCAGAACCCTAAAGCACTGCATATCTTCATCTTCATGACTAAATGCCTTGAGGTTTGTGCAGGCCTTCCAAGCAATGGCTTCTGAGCTTCGTTTTGTGATTTTATAATCTTTTGCCCAGGAGGAAATGGATTCACAGCTTTTCAAAATCTGGAAAGTGTCTTTCCATGATGAAAATATCAAAAAGCTTAGAAATTCCTCAGTTTTGGACATGAGATTTCCTTCTTCAAAATCATCACTCATTTCCAAGAAATGTGCAGCACAATACAGTGGAGCGATATTGTCAGCTGCTAGATCAACCTTCCGGCCATAACAAAACTTGACTACTAACTCAAAAATTTTGTTTCCACCTGGAAGATTGTCTATGCGGATTTTGAGGCAGGTACCTCTCTCAACATTACTCGTCTTGAATACTAGTCTGTTCAAGTATCCACTTCTCATGACCATAGGGAGCTGAAGACCAAAAGACTATCAAGTTAAGTTTCAAAGAATCTGAACATAGTTATGTCAGACATCTAAGTTTGCTAACTAAAGAAATTTCCATCCAGTTTTTAAATCTAAATACCGATAGGATGTCTCAGACACTAGAGCTAAAGCATTAACAAAGATTCCAAATCCACATACTGCATCAAAACTTCAAAAACATTGTGGCAGCATTCAAAAGCTATTACTATAATCATCCAAGCACACGCTAGGTAAAATAGTTTACTGCAAATAAATTTTTCTTCACAAAGTTATCTGTATATCAAATTCATACACTAGCTACCTTAAAGATGGACTATTCTGGTTTATTCTTTATTTGTAAGAGTCATTTAGTTCAGTAGCATACCTTGTGCAAGTGAAAGCTGGAATCTCCAACTTGTATGATCAAATCATTTGCAACTTTCGCCCGTACAAACCTGCAAGAAGAAACGATCGATCTAGACTATAAGCGCACTAGAGGCATACAAGTAGGAACAAATAGAGGAGACAAAGCAGTACCAGTTCTGATTCCTTTTGTCTATAGTTTCGGCAACCATGCAGGAATTCACCAGACAAATGACACATTGGTTACATCCTCCACCAGGTACTAAACCCTGAACAAGTGGTTCTCTATCAACGATTTTCCTACCTGAAGTGTCAGGCTTGTAATTTCGAGAGAAGACAGACGGCTTAAACATTTCTCCTTCAGAAGTTTAGAGAATGAACAGAGGAAAAAGGAATAATTGTTCTTACAACAACTTTAGGCGATGCGGCACATGGCCAATCTGAACTTGGTTTTATAGTCTGAAGTGGTTTTGCCATTAAGAGGTTGTTACCTTTCGCTATCTTCTGTCATTTTAGGTGTAGGTGGTATAATGCATGTGGACTTAATGCAGCCAGGTGAGCCAACTCCATGACAACAATATGTGCTACAGTCTCATCCACTAGAGTCTAGAGAAACCCAGAAGCACCTCCTTCCCTATCATCATAATTCTGCCCCAATAGCCATCATCCTTTTAGCTCGATCTAAACTTAGGTTTACTTAACTAACATCTCCTTTTAGATATTTTAGTGCACTTTATGACTCGGAACAAAACAGCAGAAGCACTTTTCCAGATGAACTGTAAGAACGTCGAAATAAAAGCTTTTACCTTTTTACTATTAGTTTGGTGGGTAAAAAGTAATTTATTGCTTACAGACCCAGAAAAGAATAATGCTCTGACAAAATTACAAATCTTTCAAACAAAACGGTCACTTTTCTTCCTCTTCTTCTTCTTCTTAGAGCCACAGGCTCACAGAGCAGAGCCCAATTGTGCAATGCAGACCCTTCACTTCAAAACCCAATCCTTCATCCCAAAACCCTCTTCTTTCTTCACAAACCCCATTGCTAAAACCCACAATTCGCTTCAAAACACAGTCTTTGCACCAAGATCTCATCTTTTTAACTTGTCACTCTCACTCTCTCACCGAACCCAGACCCAGAAGCCGATTGTAAATTCAAGGAAGAAGAGATCGGCAAATGGGTCTTTGAAATTGCAGAGATTCTTGCTCCGATTGGTGCCCATTATCGCGTCGAACCTCAAGCTGTTGCCTCAGCCGTTGGATCTGGTTCTTGAAGAAATCGGCGGCGGAGGAGGTCTGGGTTTTTGGAAGGGTTTTGGGGGCGGAGGGTTTGATGGGTTCAGAAGCAAAAGGAAGAGGAAATTGCTGTTGCTGTTTTTGTTTTATGGGATTTTGGTGACTTGTGGTTTTGGGTTGTTGTCTGGGAGAGATTTGGAGAGCAATGTGCTTTGGTGTGGATTGGGTTTTGGAGCAATTGGGGTTGGTTTGGTTCATTGGTGGGAGAAGAGAGGTCTTTTTGGGTTTTTTGTTTGTGGTGTTTTGGTGGGTTCAGGGTTTAAGAGAAAGGAATTGGTGAATTGGGGATTGAAGATTAGGCCTATAATGGAGCATGTGACATTGAGAACAAGAAGAAGAAGAAAAAATGGAAGAAGAGCATTTTGAAAAAAAAGAAAAAAGTTTTGATCTTTTTTATACTATGAGATACATACAATTTTAATTCTTTTTTGCTTAGTTTCCTTGTTCAATTTGTTGACATGTATTCTTTGAGTGAAAGATTTCAGTTTGGACTTGGTTTTTGATTCTGTAGAAGCTCAAAGTTTGTTGCTTACTATATAACAGGGACCTTTGTATAAGTTTAAACCTTAGAGTCCATATATAAGCCTATAAGGTTTTGCATTTGAAAAGCAAAAGCTTCTGAATTCTAATTCATGAAGAAACACTACAACACCATTCTCTCCCTACTAGAAAAATGTAAAACCATGAGTGAATTGAAAGAGATACATGGGATGATGATCACTACCTCAGTTGATAAGAATGTAATCCCATTGAGTAGGCTTATTGATTTCTGTGCTAATTCTGAAGCTGGAGACATCAGCTATGCCAAGTCGGTTTTTCGCCGAATTCAGCAACCTAGTGTCTATATCTGGAACTCAATGATCAGAGGGTGCTCGAATAGCGAGAACCCAGTTGAGTCTTTGATAATGTATAGAGAAATGGTGCATAGGGGTTATGCTCCTGACCATTTTACATTTCCATTTGTGCTCAAAGGGTGTTCGATAATCGTTGATGTTGAAGTTGGGAAATGTGTTCATAACTGCATTGTGAAAACTGGGTTTGAGTTGAATGTGTATGCCTCTTCCGGTTTACTCAATATGTATGCTTGTTGTGCAGATATGGAATCTGCACAGAAGGTGTTTGATAAAATGCCTAAGTGGAATGTAGTTGCTTGGACTAGTCTGATTTCCGGGTTTGTTGGGAACAATCAAGCTAGTGAGGCTATAAAGGTGTTTAAGGACATGGAACTTTGTAATGTCGAGCCTAATGAGATTACGATGGTCAATGTCTTAGTTGCTTGTGCTCGAAGTAGGGATATCAATACTGGGAAGTGGGTTCACAGTCGTATTCGCCAACTTGGGTTTGATCCCTTTGGATCGAGTTTTGGTTTTAATGTGATTCTTGCGACTGCCATTGTAGATATGTATGCAAAATGTGGCAGCTTGAGAACAGCAAGGCATCTGTTTGACAAGATGCCTGACAGAAACTTGGTTGCCTGGAATTCCATGATCAGTGCCTACAATCAATATGGCCAGGGTGATAAAGCGATTGATCTCTTTTTTGATATGCGGATTGCTGGGTTTGTTCCGGACCAAGCTACCATTCTGGGTGTGATTGGTTCTTGTGCGCAGTTGGGGGCTTTGGCATTGGGACAAAGTCTTCATTCGTATGTAGCAAAAACTAGCATAGGCACAGATGCTTCTATTGGGACTGCTTTAGTGGACATGTATACGAAAAATGGAGATGCAGGCAGTGCGCAAAGAATTTTTGACAATATGCAGAAGAAAGATGTAATGGCGTGGACTAGTATGATTGTTGGTTTAGCTATGCATGGGCATGCCGTGGAAGCACTGCATACTTTTAGAAGAATGCAAGAGGATGCTAGTGTTATTCCAGACCAGATCACTTATATTGGGGTTTTATGCGCGTGTAGCCATGTTGGGCTTGTGGAGGAGGGTCAGAGACACTTTGGCTCAATGGTTGATGTTTATGGCATAAAACCAACTGCAGAGCATTACGGCTGCATGGTTGATCTTCTGAGTCGAGCAGGCCGGTTTGAAGAGGCGGTGAAACTACTGGAAGAAATGCCAATTCAACCCAATGTTGCTATATGGGGAGCTCTCTTAAATGGGTGTGAGATATATGAAAATGTAGATCTAGCTGACCAAGTTAGAAGATACATAACAGAGTTGGAGCCTCATATTAGTGGAGTTTTCGTCCTTCTTTCCAATATATATGCTAGGGCCGGAAGATGGCAAGAAGTAAAGCTGACTAGAGAATTGATGAAAGATAGGAGGATTGCCAAAAGTCTTGGATGTAGTTCAGTTGAAATGAAATTGTTAAGTTCATAATGCATCATCTTCGTCCAACAATCTTCAGATTGGTTTACCTCTGAGCAGTTCTAATCCAGGGTGTAAAGCTTGCAATCAATCTGAAGTTCAAGAATGTCATTCTGGACAGTGACTGCAAATAACTTGTTGATGCCCTCAACAACAATATCGAGGGAGGCAATTAGAAAATTTTACCCTCTCTTGTTTCATAGCCTGAACTGTGAGTTTGATCTAAGTGCAATGGAGATGGATATAGCTTGGATAGCTAAAGAAGCTAACTGTGCTGCAGCTGCCATAGCGAAGCTTGCAAGGAGGTTGGTGCTCAATGACCTGGGAAATGGCCCCCCAACCTCCATGGTTAATGTTTTAGTGAATGATGTGCTCCCATGCCCCCTGTTTATCATTATGCTGTGTATCAGCTTGGCAATAGCATTGATTTTAGTCGCAGTAGACGGTGCTAGGGTATTTGCATCTTTCTTATGATCAGGGGATTGCTTCCGATTATCACACTGGAAAAAATTGGTCCCACCAAAATGCCAACAAAAGGGTCTCAACATTAATGTTCATCATCAGCATGAGTTTTCACTACTAACTGTTCAATTCATATCGTTCATTTTCCTAGATTTCTTGTCTTTTGGGATGTGACATTCTACAGACTAGAAGTATACCGACACAATGTTGAGGTCTCCAGCTCCAGAATTTGCAAAAAACAGTAAAGCCTACATAACCATCTTATTATAATGATTTAATTGCATAAAATTTATTTTCTTTGAGACTGTTATGGTGGTGTTTCTTCCATGAATCATCTGCCCTGCAATACAAATAAAAGAGACTCCCTTATATAGGGTATAGCATAAATCATCCTACTATAAGATTCTGATTCTCATTCATTGTATATCCTATCTCTGTGTTCGTGTCGGAATTTGGACAGGGAGATATCTATGACTTTTCAAACCTTGTACACGTAAGCTGCGTTGAAAAGTCAAAGTGTCCACGAGGGATCCTGACTTTTCAACAACAACTAAATAAATCTCAGCCTCGACTTCCAACCCTCGTTACTCGAATGCCATGAGTCTTGGAACTGGAAGGTGACTCACTCTTATAGCTCGGTCATCACCCAAGCCTGCAATGTCATGGTCGACCAGCACTGCTCAGTTGGACTGTCAAAACCTCCCTCTACACGAGATTGCTCACAAATCACAAGGGCTTGATTTACTCAAATCAAGGAGCAAATCTCACCTAATTGGACAAGTGTCACAATCCCATAACCAGCATGGTCGTGAATGTGGGTTGAAGATGATGTGATTAGAAGAGACCACAAAATGGTGACATCTGTCACCCACTCTGCCACCCACTCGACCAAACCCATGCTGATGGCATGTCAGAAAAGGAGCTGACACCCTTATTTTCGGGGCCGAGCCCATACTCCCAATAGTGTACCTCAACCACCTCCAAGCCCTATAAAAAGGACTCTTTCTTCATTCGGGGTCTCTGGATCACTTTCCAAAAATACCAAAAACACTTCTCCTCCTTCTCACTTTCTAATTTGATCATCGGAGCCTGACAGGCCAGCACCACGTTGAATCGACCGCTCAACCCTATGGAGAGAAGATAAACCCCACATCCAAGATCCTACCCCACCCCGGATTTCAACGGAACCCTGTTGACTTGGTGCAAACGAAATTTTGCATCAACAAAATGGCGCCGTCTGTGGGAAGGCTGGACGCTTAGCACGTGTCTCCACCTTCTCACCCTCCACGGTTGAAATCCTTATTTTCCTTTTTCGTAGAGTCCATTTGCTTACTCACACTTGTTCTCTTTTTACCACGTCAAAGATGGTGACCTACGACTCGGAAACAGACCCAGAGTCTGATCACGACATTGAATACAAACACGAGCCGGAGTCGGACCAACAGACAGATTCCGAAGAGGAAGCCAGGGATGTTGGCCCAGAAACTCCCCACAAGAAGCTTGCACATCAAGCTCGAAAGTTCAAGAGAAAGATCCGTCGCACGAAGGCCATCAAAGACAAGCTCGGAGCCTTTGCCCGTGTCTTGAACGACGTTCAAGCACAGACAGCCCTGATCAACCAGAAGTGTGAAAGCCAGGCAGTCGCTAACAAGCGCTTGACGAGGCAGTTGGAGGAGGCTAACGAAGAACTTCTTGCGCAACAAGAAAGGACTCGACGTATCGAGAACAACTTCAACAGAAACAAGGATCATGAGAAATCCTCAGAATCTGAGGAAGGGCTGGATGGTGACGATGAGCGGACGAGTGAATCCGATGATAATGCAAACAGAGGCTAGGAAACGGCTGTTGGCGTATAGGGCTGCTCGTTCTCCATGGACAGCTGACCAGGAGATGACCGAGACTAGTGTTGACGCTCTAAGAGAACTGAGGTGGAACTATCAACTACCTGACTCTGTAGAGCTAAGATTGATTGAGGATGATGAGCTGCCTAGTAGTCCTCCAGATGGGTTTATTACTCTATACCCAGCCATGCTAGAATTAGGTATTAGGATACCATTCCAGCCCTCTGTGCATGGTTGGGTGAGTGAGCTTGGCATTGCTCCGGCTCAAATCAATCCTAACGGCTATAGAGTGATTATTGCTTTGATAGCTTTGTGGAATGATAAATTCAGTTGTGACCCACCAGTTGAAGTTCTTCGTTACCATTTGCGGCTTAAGAAGAACATATCAGCGACCAGGGATCCTATTGAGGGTTTTTATTGTATCGTCCCCCAACGTCCTGCCATTGTACTTGAGCTTCCATCCGTGGTTAGAACTTGGAGGAATAAGTGGTTTTATGTTAAGGGCTGGGCGTTCACTTCTAGTGGTGGAGTTCCAGCCCTCAACATTGTTACCCATTTTAAGGATGCAGGTTAGGTTAGTTATGGAGAATTTCTTATGTCTTTTATTTTTCGTACATATGTATCACGTCCTAAAACTTACAATTATTTGATCTTGCAGGGAAGTGGCGAAAATTGAATTCTCTCTCTAGGGTTATAAAGGAGAGATTCGAAACTTTGCTTGATCTTCCGAGGGAGGAGCGACTTTTCAAGACTATTGTCACAGAAGCGAACTTGGCGAGGCTTGGGATAGCAGCTCCAGCCAGAAGTAAGTCCCTGGTTTAATGACTCTTGGTCTCTGATTATACACCATATCTTAGTTGTTTTTTTTTTTGAATGCAGACATGACACTTGACAAGAATGATCCTGGACTTCGTGCAAGGATTCTCCAGCAACGTCAAGCCATAAAGGGGCCAATTGTGACCAGACCCTTGGTCCCTCCTAATGAAGACATGTCTTCACCTAAGCCCCCAAGTCCCAAGTCCCAAGCCCGACCACCCAGGCCTCCATCCCCCCTGGATTTAGGAGGGCAATGATCAGATCTCCCATTGATTCGTTTGAAAAAACCTCGGGAAAAAGAAGAATGGGTGAGGAGGTGCAGAGGAAGCAAGACCATCTGAAGAAGAAAATGAGGACGAGTGACGAGGTCGACAATCTTATGGAAGATGCCAAGAGGGAGACTCAGCAGTCCAAGGCTAGGCAGCGAGTTGACACTCCGGGTGCGCGCCACCGTCAAGTTGACTCAGCAGTCCCAAAATTTGCTAGTCTTAGTATCAACAAGCCCCATCATGTCCCCAACATAATTAGAAAGAAATTTTGGGACGTCAACTTGACGGTGGCGCGCACCCGAAGTGTCAACTCGCTGCCTAGCCTTGGACTGCTGAGTCTCCCTCTTGGCATCTTCCATAAGATTGTCGACCTCGTCACTCGTCCTCATTTTCTTCTTCAGATGGTCTTGCTTCCTCTGCACCTCCTCACCCATTCTTTTTTTTCCCGAGGTTTTTTCAAACGAATCAATGGGAGATCTGATCATTGCCCTCCTAAATCCAGGGGGATGGAGGCCTGGGTGGTCGGGCTCGAGACTTGGGACTTGGGGCTTAGGTGAAGACATGTCTTCATTAGGAGGGACCAAGGGTCTGGTCACAATTGGCCCCTTTATGGCTTGACGTTGCTGGAGAATCCTTGCACGAAGTCCAGGATCATTCTTGTCAAGTGTCATGTCTGCATTCAAAAAAAAAAACAACTAAGATATGGTGTATAATCAGAGACCAAGAGTCATTAAACCAGGGACTTACTTCTGGCTGGAGCTGCTATCCCAAGCCTCGCCAAGTTCGCTTCTGTGACAATAGTCTTGAAAAGTCGCTCCTCCCTCGGAAGATCAAGCAAAGTTTCGAATCTCTCCTTTATAACCCTAGAGAGAGAATTCAATTTTCACCACTTCCCTGCAAGATCAAATAATTGTAAGTTTTAGGACGTGATACATATGTACGAAAAATAAAAGACATAAGAAATTCTCCATAACTAACCTAACCTGCATCCTTAAAATGGGTAACAATGTTGAGGGCTGGAACTCCACCACTAGAAGTGAACGCCCAGCCCTTAACATAAAACCACTTATTCCTCCAAGTTCTAACCACGGATGGAAGCTCAAGTACAATGGCAGGACGTTGGGGGACGATACAATAAAAACCCTCAATAGGATCCCTGGTCGCTGATATGTTCTTCTTAAGCCGCAAATGGTAACGAAGAACTTCAACTGGTGGGTCACAACTGAATTTATCATTCCACAAAGCTATCAAAGCAATAATCACTCTATAGCCGTTAGGATTGATTTGAGCCGGAGCAATGCCAAGCTCACTCACCCAACCATGCACAGAGGGCTGGAATGGTATCCTAATACCTAATTCTAGCATGGCTGGGTATAGAGTAATAAACCCATCTGGAGGACTACTAGGCAGCTCATCATCCTCAATCAATCTTAGCTCTACAGAGTCAGGTAGTTGATAGTTCCACCTCAGTTCTCTTAGAGCGTCAACACTAGTCTCGGTCATCTCCTGGTCAGCTGTCCATGGAGAACGAGCAGCCCTATACGCCAACAGCCGTTTCCTAGCCTCTGTTTGCATTTTTCTACTCAACTTCGACCCGCCATAATAACTCTCCGCCTCGCTATTACTGCGCAATCGCCCAGATGAAGCGCCCCGGAGACTAGGCCCAGATGACATGCCAACCGAAGTCACTAGACGACGAGAATTCATTACTAAAGCTGTCGTCTCCACTTGTGGAATCCTCCATAAAAAAACGTAAGTCTTCGGGTTCCCTTTCCTTAAAAAAAAAAAAAGAAGGGGAAGCCATTAAGGAAGAGTATTCCTGAAACCTCCTCTATCCCGCCCTAAAACCCCAGACATGTATCACCAACATAAACCCGCAACCAACAGCTGAGTTAAAAAAAAAAAAAAAAAAAAAAACGTTCCTATCTCCAACTCACCAAAAGAAACCAACTGTCAGTTTCTCTCTAAGGGTTAAAGCTTCAAGCTTTCAAAACAAGTTTTACATGAATATGACTTTCACATATCCACAAATCCAAAGCAAAACAAGGAAATAAGAAAACGAAACAGAAACTAATACCTTAAAAAAGCTGGGGCACCGTAGAAATTCCGGCGAAAAGGAGGATGATATCGGCCTCTCTGGTATGATATCAGCACTTCCTATTCTTTCTCCTCCTAAAGATAACCACACCAGAGTCCTTCGTCCTTCTCAAAAAAGAAGAAGAAGAAAAGTGCTTTGATTCAAGAGAGAAGGCGAGAGGTGAGAAAGAGAGAATCAACAGATAAAGAAAGAACAAAAAACGTATACATGCAGGCCTATTTCATAATTAAGGCCTAGGCTAGTCAGAAGGTTGGAATCCTGGCCTTTAATTCCTATCATCACCCAGCATTAGATTGTGACAAGTGGCAATATCAACCTTCCCACTCAACCCACCATTTCGGCTGCCCAAACTGGTCTTATCAATCACATAAAAAGCATCTTTTCAAAATATACACAATCGAGCTTACACTTAAAATTTTGTTCTTTCAAGAAGCAACCTTCCAAACTCTGACCGTACGTCTCCAACCCCCACTTTCACACTTTCAAAACAACATATTTATATTTATGTTTGCATACTCCTGGCCCCACCCCAAGCCTATGGCACGTTATGATCATATGATGAAGCAAAGTAGCCATTATATGTCTGAGCATTGGGTATTCACATCTAATTTGACTATTTTGTAGATGTGAACGTGTGAACATGCCATATATGTATAGTTCACTATCTTTCCTAAAACAATCTCACTATTTAGACATACTTAGAAATTCGTAACTAAGTATGTATCATCTCAGATTGTTTCAAAACAAATAAATATATATATATATATATGTGTGTGTGTGTATGTATGTATATATCCTTAAAAAAAAATCCTCCTTTTGAAATTATGTCCGCTTAGCATATAAAGTATTATAATTTTAGAAAAATTTTCGCCCCGCAAAAATCAAGAGTTTGCAAAGCCACCCAAAAGAGCAAACCAAATCCCGTAAGGATTGATAAAGTTCCCCACCCAACATAAGACCCGGTTGGTTGAGGCACTGGGGGCTTGTTCGTGTCGGAATTTGGACAGGGAGATATCTATGACTTTTCAAACCTTGTACACGTAAGCTGCGTTGAAAAGTCAAAGTGTCCACGAGGGATCCTGACTTTTCAACAACAACTAAATAAATCTCAGCCTCGACTTCCAACCCTCGTTACTCGAATGCCATGAGTCTTGGAACTGGAAGGTGACTCACTCTTATAGCTCGGTCATCACCCAAGCCTGCAATGTCATGGTCGACCAGCACTGCTCAGTTGGACTGTCAAAACCTCCCTCTACACGAGATTGCTCACAAATCACAAGGGCTTGATTTACTCAAATCAAGGAGCAAATCTCACCTAATTGGACAAGTGTCACAATCCCAAAACCAGCATGGCCGTGAATGTGGGTTGAAGATGATGTGATTAGAAGAGACCACAAAATGGTGACATCTGTCACCCACTCTGCCACCCACTCGACCAAACCCATGCTGATGGCATGTCAGAAAAGGAGCTGACACCCTTATTTTCGGGGCCGAGCCCATACTCCCAATAGTGTACCTCAACCACCTCCAAGCCCTATAAAAAGAAGGACTCTTTCTTCATTCGGGGTCTCTGGATCACTTTCCAAAAATACCAAAAACACTTCTCCTCCTTCTCACTTTCTGATTTGATCATCGGAGCCTGACAGGCCAGCACTACGTTGAATCGACCGCTCAACCCTATGGAGAGAAGATAAACCCCACATCCAAGATCCTACCCCACCCCGGATTTCAACGGAACCCTGTTGACTTGGTGCAAACGAAATTTTGCATCAACACTCTGAGCATATATGGTACAGAAATAACAGTTTCAAGCTTAAGATCCGAATACAAAAACAAGCTGAAACTAAGAATTATCTGTTTTGGTTTATCTACACTAACCTAATTGCAATGTAGGACAACTAGTGCAGTCCCATGGGTTTCTACAGCAATGGATATGGAGTGGTCTATAATCCCCAAGTCTAGTCGGCTCCATACTTCTTTGCCTTTGCAGGAAGCTCTAGTAGTCAATGTTGTCCCAGGAAGTGCCCTGGCTAAGTCTGATTTTTGTGCGGTTATAGTAGTCTTCTTTGAGTTCAGATTAAATAAAGCAACATATATTTCTCCTGCAATAAGAATACGTCAAAATTGTTAATCAAGGAAAAGGAGAAAGAGGAAATGGTGAAAAACCGAAGATCAATATGGATAAGGATCATATCAAACGTTGTCTTCCAGTTGCAACCCAAGAGCGAAGTCCTTCAGATTTTATGTATGGAAACTGTAAATGCAACAAAATAAGATTTTAAATATGTTGCTATCATGATGGACAAAGTTCTATAAGTCACGGATTTTGTTTCCAACAGATATTTTTACACACCTCCTTATTATTTGAGCTAAAAGAATTGACCTCTAGCAAGGTAGGATTTGTTAGGATACTGTAAGTTGTATCATCAAGCTTTCTCAGATCTCCTCCAAACATGAGAGGAGACTTGGCCATGCACCACAAGGTCATCTGTGCAAATAAAACGAGTACTAGAGAGGTCAGATAGATTTGATCAACTAAGCTAACTGAAAATTAGGACCTAAATTGAGACTGGTGCTACATAAATACCATAGTTCTTTGCTCCTCTAATGTGAGGTTAGTTGTTCTGTGTGGACCTTCATTTGAACCTAATATTTTCACCATATCAAGAATTAAGTTTCATTCTCATCACATCCCTAAAATGTAGAACTTCAAACTACATAAAATGTCTAGGAATTTATGAAGTTGACAGGACATAAAACAAAAGGAATATGTACATGAATAGATATATTGGCATCAAATCAAGGGTATGAACACCTCCTTTAACTAACCCATATAAAATAAGAAAAGAGAATTCAATGAGCTCTATATGACCTGCATCACTAAGCCATCCCAGGGGAAGCATATCTAAGTCAGGCCACGAGCTGTTTGCTCCAATCATATTAGCAGCAGCAAAATCCCTGATTGGAATTGAGTAGAATATATAAGTAAATTTTATGTGGAAAGAATCAAATGTTTTAGTAAAAAGAAACTACAAGTTATTTCATCACCTGGCAACATCAAAACGGGCAACAACATCTTCCCAGTCATCCCAGTTATGCCCGTTTATACTGTACATGTTCACTACACCACTTACACTTTTGGCCATCATGGGTGTTGCTCCAATTCCAGGAGATACAGAATACAATATAGGTCTATCATTCCTCAAAAGCTGCAGGGCAAATATATATGCATTAGCTTATCAATTATATTTAAGAACAAGGATATCTTTTACTCAAATTACCAATGCATTAATCATGCAGCAAGCAGCGTACCCATGATGCATGATATATTTCATTCATATCCAAGTCATTACCAAACACGCAGTCCTGTTTCACTGATGCATTCATAAAACTATATCAAACAACGATAACAAAATAGTTAGTTTTACCAAGTTATGTTTAAGTAAAATCATGTAGTTGAGTCCACTTACAAAAATCAACTCCCCAATTGGCATACAGTTGATAGAGGTCTGCCAAGAAGAACCTTCCAGCTTGCAAGGTTGTATCCACACTCATGAAACCATTTTGCATCCGAGCACAAGTCCTCTCCTTGATCCCTATATCTTGTGCAGTCCAAATTTTTCCATTGAAATAATCATAAACATTCCCCTGGATAAAAGACACAAATGAGAATTCAAGCATGAGTATGACAGATCAATGCTTTTGCTAGCTAATACATGATATATTTGTGCTTAAAAGAATTGCATTACTATGATAATGTACGTAGTTACGTACCGAGAGAGGATCCAAGATATGGGTATTGGCTTTTACAGCTTGTGTGTTTATTCCTCTCATAACATTAATTCCAAACTTCAAACCCATTTTATGTACTCTGTCTGCCACTTCAGTAAACCCTTTCCCACCTCTGGAGCTAGGCCACCTATCTGGGTCAGGCATCGGTCTCCCCCATTCATCAATTACATCAACTCCGAGAGAGTCTACACTAGCACAGGTCACATTTCTCCTATACCACAGATGGTCCACAACTACATACTGCATTCAAGAAAGATGAAGTATGATTTATAGACAGTAAACATTCTGAGTTGTACTTATAAATCAATTAAAGCGAAATAAACAAAATATATAATCGTACTCTTGTAGTTCATTTTTTGTGGGCAACACAACGCACCTCATATCCATGAGGAAGTAACTTCTTGGAGATGATTTCAGCATTTTGCAAGAACTCTTCCTCTGTAATAGTCCAGCTGATTGCGTTATAGGAGTTCCAACCTCTGGGTGGGGTGCTAGCAAGTTCTTGTGACCATACCCTGAAATCAAATCATTTTTACAATGCCACTCACATAAGTACCTTGAGATGATCATCAAAGTAAATGTACTGATGAAAAACACATAAAAGGAGTACTACACCTCTACTGATTATTTGGACGTACATGCTCTATCGATTATTGGAAGAAGTCAAGAAACTAAAATTAATAGAAATGTCATGAAGGTTTCAAAACCAGAACGCATTATATCACAGCTATGTTACTCAAAAGCTTAAGCTTCATGAATGGATCAACAATGGATACCAAGCTTTCTATAGCACTCCCAATTACAAGAAAATTGAAGATAAAATTTTGTAAAATGGGTAGGTACTATACCTCTTCAAGCACTGCAACTACCCAAACTATGCAAATCGTGAGATGTCACATTCCAAAAGGCACCATCTCTTATACAAGGACGATATGCAACTAACAAGTTTGGAAGTAGAATATCATGGTGGTGACAGTGAAACAAATATTGGGTATTTTTGCCTTGTTGAGTTAAGGATCATTCTTATATTCAACACTCAATTACAAAGAAAAATGATAAATATGTTATGGAAAAGGTAGTAGAAAATGGAATTACCTCTGATTAAGAAGATCAACCCACCTTGATCCATCTTCATTGTGGCTAGAGTTTTGCCTTCACAAGATGGAAATCCATATATTAATGAATTGCACTTGTTAAATATCCTGGTCTAGTACTAGCAAAGTTAATCAGAGATGTATAAAAACCATAATTTAATCCTTTACTCGAAATTGGTTCTCTTCATGTGACTCGAAAGTTGAGGCCCCGAGCCGGTGAGGAAGAAACAGAGATAGCTGAATAGGAATCTGAAGATATTCATCACTGATCACTAAGACTACTAGAGCAAAGCTCCAAGTGAATGAAGTTTGGTGAAAGAATCAAAACAAAGGGTAAAGTAGATAAGGCTTAAAGAGTTAAAGCACTATCTCAACTCTAAAACCATTTGTTTGATTAGTATTTTGGTCTTCATATGGAATGCAGACTCTTCAAGATTTGCATTGATGTAATTCTAAGCAGATTAGAATTCCAGTCCTGGTTCATGTACCATAATTATATTTCTAAACTTCAGTGCATTCAAAATTGGTATTATTTAACAATGAGCGGTGAGTCTCAATTACACACAAACACAGAATCCCAATCAAACTTGTCTACAGCTGGTGTTGTAACGCTCTAGATGAGTAAGAGCATCATCAATTTTGTGAAATTTTGAGTTGGCAAAGGTGAGAAAAAAGCCTATGTTCTCAATAACAAAGATTCTCCTTTGAATTTGATGAGAAAGATTCTACGTACCTTCCTCTTGTTCCAGTTCTTAGTCTTCGTTTTCTCCATGTTATAGTCTCCATTGTTGGATTAAGCTACGCCTCAAACCCCCATACTTGCATTCCTCTCTTAAACCCCAAACCCACCAACACAACCCGAATCTATCTCTCTCTTCCTGACACCACTGAACCAAAGTAACCCAACTACTCAAAACCAAGCCACACAAAACCACATTGGTCTGGAGCCTGAACCCTCTTCCAAACAACAAGCCTAAATCACCAAAATCCCACATAAAAGATAAACCATTTTGGGTCTGTGTTTGATAGCAGAGTGAAAGTGAAGGTATAGAAATGGAGACTTTGGGTACAGAGATGGTGCTTTGTAGTGAAGAAAATGGATCAAGGAGACAGTTTGACCACATTGCAGTAGGCTATAGATTCCACCCCATCAAATAAAGCCAGAGTGAAAATGTTAGTGTTTGATGGTATGGAATCATAGCCTGCAGCACGGTGGTCAAATATCAGGTTTCCATCGTTCAGAGAGTCTGAGTTATTTGGTCTGTGAATTCACTGAATTGTGAATGATTGAAAGTTTTCAACCTCAACTTCTATCTGTACCAAAATTACTCATGACATGTGGCACCTATTTATTAGATTACTTTTTATGTGGCGTATGATTTGGAAAAGCTGAAAGGCTAGTTTTAACATTCATTCACACCGTACATAAACTCGATGGTATTTATCATTTTTCTTATCGATTCAGCTAAAGCATTTAGCTGTTAGTATTCCCAGGGATGATAAATCCATAAAAAGAGACCCTTTCAGACAAAATCAACAATGCAAATTTAAGGAGAAGTCTTTTATTATTTCATATTTGGTTGAGAGAACCTTCAACTTCAACAGAAAGATAAACTAACATACAACAACTTAACAAAGCCCTTAAGCACTAGTACTTTGGGCAATGCCAGGCATACCGTGAACAACATTAAACTACATCCTGTGTATCCTAACCCTAGCCTGTGGAGTCCACTTCAACCAAATTAGACCTCTCCGAGCTGAAAACTCTTGGATTATATCTTCTTCTTCACAATGCCCTCGAGAATCCCATCAGTCTCAAAAGAGCCAGTGAACTGCTGGAAATCAACTGGGCCAGGAAGGTGGAAGGAGATAGAGAAGTGACCTGCTGGGGCAAGATTCTGTGAGAGCATCTGAAAGACCATGGAGTTCTTGCACACTGTTTTCTCGCCTGTTGTAGTTGTTCCTTTAATTTTCACTTCTCCATCAGCCTCAATGGAACAACTAAAATCTGCATTCCAAAGTATCAATGAGGACATCGTCAATAATATCCAAGAAATGTTGATGAAGATGATACATAATTTTCACAACAAGCTGTCTCCAATTATGGAAAGCCAAAACAGAACTTTGTCTAACATGCCGATTTACATCATAACCAAAGCCAGCATTATTCTTTGGAATAAAGAATGCCAAATTAGGGAACATGGCTCCCTTCATATAATCAAGAAATGATCTTTTTTCTTTATCTTAAACATAAAAATGTCTTAGCAATAACAGCAATAATCATCAAGTAATTAAACTAGATGGTGCACGGTTACTCACTCTCATCTCTAGATACACCAGGCAGGGAGACACGAAATAAGTACGAGTCATCAGCTTCACCAATGTCAACCTTTCCTATTATGGGTCCCACCTGTCCCGTTGCAGCAACTCCAGTCAATACAACCCCTTTGGTGGTTTCCAAAATCTTATCCCGCTCTTCTCTTGTTGCGAGTGAAGGTAAAAGCACCATAGCCGGCTTCACTTTTTCTTGTTCACTGGACTTTCTGGTTGCTGATGGCTCTGTGGTTGGGGGAATATATGGCATGCTATTTAACGGTGCCACATTCAATATGGGTTTAGCAGGATCTATCTGATCTGGGTCATTACTTTGACTTGCCCTTCCAAACCTGCAAGAAGACCTCAACTTTATCACAACATGCAAATAGCTCAAGTAAAATAAAGTCTATACGGCATTGAAAAGAAAACTTTTGTTCTGCATAACACTTTTAAGAGAAGAGGATGATAAATTACTCACATACTGACACATACAACACAATCAACCTTAGTAAATTGTCGAAATGTATCAGCATTCATTTAACCTCAAGTGCAAATAAAACTTTGGCGAAAAAGTAAGAAGTTTAAAGAAGAAATTATCATTACAGTCCTGAACCCTAGAAACTCATACGTCTCTTTTTATCAGGAACATATCAATAGATAAGAATACATACAAAATCAAAAAGCAGTCTACATAAGATAAAGAAATCACTCAACCTACACAAGAAACTGAAACACGGAGAAATCAAGAGAAGCCAACAAGGAACTACAACATCAAGCAACTGAAAATAGAACGCTAATCTAGAAAGAAGAAATTTATGTTTACTTGGAATGCCATTACCTAAACAAGCTTTGCCATCCTCAATGTTGGTTTGGTACTGAAAGGAGGGTTATATTTAAAGGCATGTTCGAAAGGTAAATATTGTGGGCCTGATTTACATATGGCACACCTTGTTTTTATTGAGTGTGACAGATTCACTTTATTCAACCGACCTAAATGCAAACCGCGCACCTGGTTTTCTTAAAGAAAGCCACAGTCGTTACTCTTTTGGCAGGTATTATGCTTCTTTGACCTGATTTACTTAATGCACATCTTGTTTTCTGTTGGCGGCATTATATTTCTTCAACGAGGTTTACATACTGCGCACATTGTTTTCATTGAGAGTGTAACGAATGTTACTTCTCTTGGCAGTATTATATCTCTTCTACCACATTTATATACTGCACACATGGTTTCACATACAGTTCAAAGGTAATTCACCGTGCAGAGTTATATTTCTTCCATTCTTATATTCAAAACAATCTGGACTCGGCTTATATATGGAAGAAGATATTCTTTATAGGTAATCGTGTTTCTACCTTCATATATAGAGCATTAAAACTATGGGGTAGGTAATCTGCTATAGGTGGGATTCAAAAGATTGAAACTATGGAGATCAAAAACATACTGCACACCACATTCCTATTAGGAAGTACTGGAACTACATTATGATACATACCTTTTTTCCATATATGAGCCAAATTTAAGAAAAAACTGTACATTTATACTAAGTATTGCACCATCTTTCATTCTTGAAATCTAAGCTACCTGTCCTTCCTTGCTTATCAGATTAACAAAACGAATACTGTCCAAATGTTATAAGATCTCATAGAAAAGCGGATGGAAGAAAATTATATAATAAATAGGCCCATGATCAAGAACTAATCAAACTTCTGTCATCCAATTTCAGCAAAACGGTTTCATTAACCCAAAAACAGGAACTTTTATTTAAATAGCGCGGGAAATGGATATCGCGTGTCACTATCAAACAAAGATCCGAGTTTCAAATTGCATGACAAGTTGGAACCTTTGTCCATTTTCAAAAACACTGCTTCTCAAGACCGACAACCAACATCTCATAAAATCACCCGATCACCCATTAAATCACATTTGTCCAATCACGAGCCCTAACATTCCTCGGAAACATATTACTAGCACATATAAGCATAATTTCAAAACAAACAGTTTCCGAACTCTATCAGCCTAACAAAACCATGCTTGCTTACCATCAACACAACCCACATAATTCCCAAACCCAATAACACTTCAACCAAACAGATGTTTATCTTTTCTTAAACCTTTCAGCCATAATTCCACTAATATAGATTTTCATGAAAAAAAATTCTCTGCAGATAAACACAGGACCGGTTTCGTCCACCGCCATCAATTCCATGATCACAGAATCCCAATCACAAAGAGTACAGGAAATTCACACACATATACATAAACACAGCATCAATATGCAAACATAACAATCTATCTACAGCATCATAATACAAGAAAAAGATAACAAATTTATACAAAACAGACATCTGCATAGTGATTAAGCTACATGAAATTGCCAATATGGCTCTCAAAATTAGTCTACGAGTAAATTGAAAGCAGTTATGTAAAAGATTGCAACTTTATATAGTGTGCATTTTTGTATGCAAAGTGGTTAGAGTAAATGTGTGTGGATTTACCTGGGCGGGCCGGAAAAAGCCATCGGAGAGTGGTCGGAGATAGTCTGAAACGGCGTCGCCGCGAGGAGTTGCTCGGGCTTTGTGCGCTTGCTCTGGGTTGGTGTTGTAGTCACTGACACAGGAGCTGTGAATATAGTGGCGGAGGGAAAATGTTGAGGTGTGACTGAGGTGTACCTTAACTATCATGCGCTTGAGCCTCAGTTGGGCTAGGCCTGTCTTAAATATACTTGGACTTGTTCATTCTCGATTTGAGTTTAATCTTCGGTTAACTGTTAATTCTGTTGTTGTAAATGCTTTCAAAGTTCAATACATATAAAATATAAACAGGTAAAAAAAGTTAAAAAAAACACGAGTGAGAGAGCATTTCATTTCGATTATGATATCCCGAGTTCCACGCAGATACACGAGAGTCTTCTCCTTAATAAATTTTTAATTTTCAACTCCTGATACATATAGACCTTATTTTGACCTGTAATTTAATGTTTAGATTGATTTCTATTTTAGATCGGATAGTTATCTATTTTTGGATTTCTTTTTTTTTTTTTGTTGAATAAAGGGTTAGTGCGACTGCCCTCAACCTTGATTAATGAAACCGTCGAATACAAGGGGGGACATTGAGCCTAAACCCCTAATTATAACAACAACAACAACAACAACTAATATTATTCATGTCCTTTGTCAAAAAAAGGGATGTTATGCTAGCTTGACATTGGCTCCGGCAACAACAACAACAACAACAACTACTCTCGAGAACAAGCAAGAGTTCATCAACAATTGTCATGACAGTGTATCGGCGGGCAAGGATGGGACATGGTCTCATGGCTGCTCCCAAGGATTACTCCTCTACATTGTAGACTGCTATATATGTACTGAATATCTTTTGGTTAATCTGGAAGCAAAGAGTTCTAGTGCTAAAATGCCATAGTTGACTTGTAGACAGAGCAAGTATTGCAGATTACTTCTCTCTTTTATATTGTCACTCACCATTTAGTTCACTATGCATATATGTGTGCTGGAAAAGGTCTGAATATAAAGAGATTGTGCTCATTCTCCATTAATTTTAGCTTCATTTGCAGCAAAGTCGAATTAGTTCAGAGTTCAAATTAATTTCTTAGGCAACCGGTGATTATAATGATATAAGGGGAAAAATTGACAAGAGGAACTTTCTGAAACCAAAGATGCCTTATTGAACCTTTTGCGCGCACTAACATACATTCGTTTTCAGATTACAAAGAACTCCAAAACATTAGATGTATGTTGATACTGCAACTTTATTTTCAGATCCATCACGTATTCGCGTTCTGTGTTTGGATCCAATGCCCGGCTTTGGTTAAATCTGATCCCTAATTCCATGCTTGCTCGCAGAACCCAGCTATGGTTTCTATGGTCGCTACAACAAATATAAGAAAGATCATTAGGTACATATATTAATATAGCACTCAAATTGGAAGCCAAAATATTGTTGTCATTAATTAATCTACTATACTGAATCAACGACTGAACTTCTCGGATATTGAAAACGTAAAATTTGGAGAGATAACATTTCAAAGATAGAAAAGTCACTCTTATAAAAGCCAACAAAGTAATTAAACTCCACAATCAAATAATTCTAAGAAGAAATTTCTTTTATTTTTCTTAATCATATATACCTTGGTGTATGCAGGAGGGGAATTTTCCTGGTAAGTTTCACTAATCTAATGTATTTTTTTCAAACAGTACATATATCAGAAGATATACATCATCATCCTCATCGTCATCTTCATCACCTCCTGAAGCCAAGACCAAGAAAAATCAATGCACAAAAAGTAATAATTGGCCTTAGATATTTCTGATTTCTAGCTGTATGTGACAGGTAAGGATAACAATGGCTGTATTTATAGGCATATTTTAAGACAGTATGTTATGTCCACCATACATGTGGAAAGCATAGTGTCCTGAAATAAGCCTATAAGTACAGTCATTGTGTCATCCTTGCCTGTCACATACAGTTACTTATCAGAATTATCCAAGGCCAATTACCAGTTTGTGTGTTGATTTTTCTAGGTCATGGCTTCAGGAGGTGATGAAGATGACGAGGATGATGATGGATATCTCCTGATATAGGTGTTTGAAAGAACACATCGGATTGGTGTAATTACAGAATCACCTCGCGTCAAAACGCCTCCGCTATTCTTGAGGGAAGCAACTTCGTCCTCCTGCTTCTCTCGCCTGAAGAAATGACACTATAGGCGCCCTATAGCAGTCAGAGAATCCGCCGGGTTCGCCGCAGCCCTGCTTCACCAAAACTTGGGTTTCGAATTCTGATATCAAACATGGGGAATTTGATTTACTGTTAGAATCTGACAGAACTTTAGGATTCCTAATAAGTTGTTTCAAATCTATAATGTGTGTGAAAGTTAACATGCAACTGTGAAAACTGCTTTAGGTTTATTTATGAAGAGTAAAATTCACACTCCTCATTTTACAATTCACACTCCATGTTTATTTTTTCTGGTGATTTAAATATTTGTTTATAATAACTTAGTTTTGTCTTTTTATAGGAAATCAAAAAGAAAAACTGTAATTACTTTTGTGTGAGTTTCACTCTCCTTATTTATAAAGTGTTTTTTTAAGAGTAAATATCTCATTGCATTTGTAACCAAATATCTCAATGAGGGAGATTATATAATTTCCTTGTAAATAGTAATTGATTAATGAATTTTTTCGTAAAAATTAATTTTTTATTTTTACATCTAGGGCATGGACAAATACAGGGCCGGCCCCGGGAACTACTCATATATAAATAGAGTATTATTACGCTTATTTCTAAGAACTGGGATACTTGGTTCAAAAAAAGAACTGCTAAGCAAGGTGTTGAAAGATGCCCGGAGAAACTAGGTCTATGGTAAGCGGTGCAAAAAGAGGTAACCTACCCGCTAGGCGAGAGGGTGTTATTGCTGATAAGGTTGGAAAAGTTAATCCGAGTCCGCCGCTGTCGCAATGGGAATTGCGAAACAATTAGTAAAACATTAATGGGTAGAAGAGGAATGTTGTTGAATCTCTACCGTGCCAAGATGTTAACCTACCCCCTGACTATACAGAGATCATAGGTATAAATCTTTCAAGCATAGGTGTCCCGAGAGATGAGCAGCCTAGTATTCTTGAAAATATATTCCAGGTGGTGAGACGCCGTCGTGTGTTATTTGTTTGGAAGATTTTTCAGAAGAAGAATGCATTACTAGTATGCCCTGCGCACACCGTTATCATCAACAATGCATTGACTCCTGGCTGACAATCAATCCCGTGTCCCTTGTGCCGACACCCAATGCCATCAAAACCCTAACCCTAGCCCCAGTTATTCTGCTGCTCGATCATCCATCAAGAGGTGCTTTCTAGTACGTGAACCTGGCATCATCCAAGTTTTCTTTTATTTTGTGGGATATATCAGATCTGTAGTTTGAGATCATATTAAGTTAATTGCTCGATCAATCGATTGATACCCTAACAAAAACTGTGATTGGATTTGTTTATATATTTGCTGCTTTTGAATCCCCCCCCCCCCCCCCAATTAAAATGTTGTGATCATTAGTTTGATACATGTATCAAAAATATTAATTTGGTTGTATAAACACTGAAACTTAATCCTTGCATCAACTGCCCTTGATATAAAGTGATCGATCATATAGTATTGATATCACATGGTACTGCCGAGGGTGGACTGACTGTTAGTGAAGGTGGTAACTGAGGTCTAAAGGTATAGATCCGCTAAAGCTTGTGTTTCATTTACATGAGGCGCTAAAGTTTATAAACTTACCAGGAAAATTCCGACTGTACAAATCGTAGTTCAGTTCTGCAAGCATGAATGGAAGGGATTAGAATGAACCAAAGCCAGGCATTGGATCCAAAGAGAGAACGCTATGGATATGAAATTAATAAAGTCGTAGTATCAACATACATTGTGTTTTTAGAGTTCCTTGTAATCTGAAAATGCTTGTATGTTACTGCAAATGGTTCAATAAGGCATCTTTGGTTGCAGAAAAGTTACCCTTGTCAATTTTTTCCCTCATCTTTTTATTATAATCAAAGGTTGCATCAGAAATTAATTCAAACTCTGAACTGATTCAACTTTGCTGCAAAATGAACCAAAAATTTATGGAGTACGTGTGAGCACAATCTCTCTATATTCAGACTTTTTCCAGCACAGATCGATATATGAATAGTGTGAACTAAATGGTGAGTGACTACAAAAAAGAGAGAAGTAATGTGTATCATATGAGCATACAAAGAAAAAACTGTACATTTATACAAAGTATCAATTGGAATAATTGCACCATCTTTCATTCTTGAGGTTTATAGGGATATGAAACCCACAACTTTTCCTGTCCTTCACTTGCTTATTAGACTAACAACACCAATACCGTCCAACTGCTATAAGATTTCATAGAAAAGCAGATGAAAGAAAATTATATAGAATTAATAAATAGGCCCATGATAAAAAACTAATCAAACTTCTATAATCACATTTCAGCAAAACAGTTTCATTTATTCAAAAATGGGAGATTTGTTTTAAATAGCGCGGGAAATGGATATCGTGTGTCACTATCATATAAATAACCGAGATTCAGATTGCATGACAAGTAATTGGAACCTTTGTTCATTTTCAAAAACAGTGCTTCTCAAGAACAGCAACCAACATCTCATAAAATTCACACTGAATTCCAAAACCCGATCACCCATTAAAATCACAAAATGTGAAATCATGAGCCCTACCATTCCTAGAACCTTATAGGCATTATTTTCAAACAAAATTGGTACATTTAAAAAATAATAATAATAAATTGCTCTGCACATTAACACAGGACCGGTTTCGTCCACAGCCATCAATTCCATGGTCACAGAATCCCAATCACAAATAGTACAAGAAATTCACACACACACACACATATATAAATACAGCATCAATATACAAACATAACAATCTATTTACAGCGTCATAAATATATATATATATATATATATATATATATATATAAACACAGCATCAATATGCAAACATAACAATCTATTTACAGCATCATAATCCACAAATAAAAAAACAGATAACAAATCTAGACAAAACAGACATGTACATAGTGATTAAGCTACATGAAATTGCCGATCGATATGGCTCCCAAAATCAGTTTACGAGAAATTGAAAGCAGTTATGTAAAAGATTTCAACTGTACGTGGTGTGCATTTTTGTATGCAAAATGGTTACGAGTAAATGTGTGCGGATTTACCTAGGGGCGCTGGATAAAGCCATCGGAGAGTTGTCGGAGATGGTCTGAAACGGCGTCATGCTGCGAGGATTTCTCTGAGTAAGTGCATTTGCTTTGGGTTGGTGTTAGTCACTGTCAGAGGAGCCGTGAATATATAGGCAGAGAGAATATGTGGAGGTGTGACTGAGGTACAGCTTAACTATCATGAGATGGTCGGATTTTTTTGTACCACATTGTTCAAAGTAGATGTTAAACTCATTTTCAGCCGTTTGATTTGAGTTTAGTCTTCGGTTGATTCTTAATCCTATTGTTGTAGATGCGTTCAATGCGTATGTTGTACACTCAATAAGGTAGAAAAACTTGAGATTTTCTATGATAAGGAAGAATTTTTTTTATTATAATATTTCAATTAAGTTTCACACCACCATTGGTACATGAAATAATAAAGTTTTTAATTTTAAACTTTTGTTACATATAGAGCTTATTGTAGATTGTTTTCTATTTTAGATTGGATTATTATCTATTTAATGTTTGGGTTGTTTTTTATTTTAGATTGGATTATTATCTATTTTTGGATTAGATAGAAATGTCATGTTCTTTGTCAGAAACAGGGATTTGATGCTTAACCTTTGACACCGTCAACAACAACATCAACTAGGGTCTCAAGAACAAGCAAGACGTACTTCATCATCAATCGTCGTGACAATGTACTGGCGGGAAAGGATGGGACAAGATCTCATGGTTTCTCCCAAGGAGTAGTCCTCTACATTCTAGACTCTAATTATTCATTTCATCTGGATGCATTGAGTTCCAGTACTAAAATGTCATAGATGACTTGTAGACAGAACAAGAATTGCAGACTACTCCTCTCTTTGATGTTGTCACTCACCATTTAGTTCACTATGCATATATCTGTGCTGGAAAAGATCTGAATATAGAGAAATTGTGCTCATTCTCCATTAATTTTAGCTTCATTTGCAGCAAAGTCGAATTAGTTCAGAGTTCGAATTAATTTCTGATGCAATCTTTGATTATAATGAAAAATTAAGGGGAAAAAATTGAAAAGGGGAACTTTTCTGAAACCAAAGATGCCTTATTGAACTTTTTGCAATAACATACAATCTGAAAATGATTACAAGGAACTCCAAAGACATATATGCATGTTGATGCTACAGCTTTATTTTCAGATCCAGCGCGTTCTATCTTTGGATCCAATGCCTGGCTTTGGTTAAATCTGATCCCTTCCGTGCATTGTTGCAGAACCCAACTACGGTTTCTACAGTCGCTACAACGAATATAAGAAAAATCATTAATTAGGTACATATTAATATAGCACACTCAAACTGAAAGCCAAATTGTTGTCATGATTCATGAATCTACTATGTAAACACTGGATCAATGACTGAACTTCTCTGATATAGAAAACGTTCAATTTTGGGAGATCACATTACAAGCAAAAAAAAATTCGCTCCCATCAAAGAAAACAAAGTAATTTAACACTAAAGTCCACAATAAAACAATTTTAAGAAGATTTTTTTTTTAATTAATCATATATACCTTAGTGTATGCAGGAGGGGAATTTTCCTGGTAAGTTTTCACTAATCCGATGTGTTTCTTCAAACACCTATATTAGGAGATATCCATCATCATCCTCGTCATCATCTTCATCACCTCTTGAAGCCATGACCTAGAAAAACCAATGCAGAAAAAGTAGTAATTGCATTTGGCCTTGGATAGTGCTGATTTCAAGCTGTATGTGACAGGCAAGGATGAAACAATGGCTTTATTTATAGGCATATTTCAGGACACTCGGCTATGTCCACCACACACGCGGAAAGCATAAAGCACTCAGTCAGAAATCACGTAGCTCACACACAGAAATAGTGTAGCTCACACATGGAAACCATGCAGGTTGGTAAAGAAAAGAGAGGGAATCTATTAGCATTTACAAATTTCTGAAGTTGGCTTCATAAAACTTGTAACTTAGATTTTTACAGCACAAAGGTCGTAGTTCACATGCAGAAATGATCATGTAGCTACACATGGAAATCATGCAGGTTGGTAAAGAAAAGAGACCGAATCTATCAGCATTTACGAATTTCTGAATTTGGCTTCATAAAACTTGTAACTTGGATTTTTACAGGACCGAGGTCTTAGTTCACACAGAAATCGTGTAGCCCACACTTGGAAACCATGCATATCGGTAGAGAAAGAAAATGAATCTATCAGCATTTAAAAATTTCTGAATTTGGCTTCATAAAATTTGTAACCTGGATTTTTACAGGACAGAGATCTTAGTTCACATGCAGAAATCGTGTAGCCTCACACTTGGAAACCATGCAGGGTGGTAGAGAAAGAAAGCGAATCTATCAGCATTTACAAATTTCTGAATTTGGCTTCATAAAACTTGTAACTTGGATTTTTACAGGACAAGGTCTTAGTTCACACACAGAAATCATTTAGCTAAACACATAGAAATCATGCAGGTTGGTAAAAAAAAGACACTGAATCTATCAGCATCTACGAATTTCTGAATCTGGGTATATAAAACTTGTAACTTTGAGTTTTTCAGGACAGAGGTCATAGCTCACACCACTCAGAAATCATGTAGCTAACACGTGGAAATTATGCGGATTGGTAAACAAAAGAGAAAAGATCTATGAGCATTTAAGAATTTCTGAATTTGGCTTTATAAATGAAACTTGTAACTCAAGAGTTTTAGAGGACAGCAGTTGTAGCTCACACGCAGAAATCATGTGGCCAACACATGGAAACCATGCAGATTGGTAAAGAAAAGAAACCAAATCTATGAGCATTTAAGAATTTCTGAATTTGGCTTAATAAAACTTGTAACTTGGAGTTGTAGGCAACAGAGGTTCGAGCTCTAACGTGAGCTATAACTAGCGACCAAGCATACTATATATCACTATTGAGCTCTATCCCTGCAGACAGTACTTGTAAACTAAGCAAAATCACAGGAAAGCATTTAAAGTAGTCTTCATCATAATAAAGCAGACGATGCTGAAGCTGAATACTCTCTAGTTGTTGACCAAAAAAACAGAGAGAGAATACTTTCTAGTTGTCATAAATTCTTCAAAATGCCCTCTATAATCCGGTCAGTCTCAGAAAGAGCAAAACAGCATTTCAGGGGGAGACTAATATGGTCTAAGTAATTAGGCGAGCGAGATAATGACGTGCACCAAAATAAAATAAAAATAAAAAAGTTAGTAAGAAACATTGCAGGCTATATACTACAGGTTCTCCATCTGAATTTACATCTATACCAGTGTCATATAAATTGTACCCTATGATTGGAAAAACAGCTAGACTTACAGTTAATAAGAGTATACAATTACACTAGTTTAGAAATCCAAGGAGCTAATAATAATAAGTGAAAGTCAATCAAAAGGTCTGCAGGTCATTCTATCAGAGAGTCAGGGTTCAGCCAAAGTGAAAATACTACTTAAAAGAGCTCATTATTCAATCCATCATTCAGTCAGATGGATTGTGTAATAAGAATGACCTTAGCTGTAAGTACCGTCTTTCGTTGGTTAAGAGTAAAAAAGACAACTTCCTTCAAATACCTGAGCCAGGAGCCTTTTTTTCCATCTCGTTTCGTTCAGCACACAGCAGGTTCTTTTGAAAGTGTTGGCACCCTCCATTTGACTCAGTTTTCAACTAAGAGGTAATGAAAACAGCTATCAATTGCAAGCTTATCGAGGTGTAAACAAAGAGAGAACTAGTGAGCGTACAAAAGACATAAGATGAAGGAGATACAGACACCCACCAGAGATGGTCATTGGTTAACACTTGAACCAGAGAGGAAACCATGTTCTGAGTTGGAATCAACAGGGTTCAGAGCCATCAATTATTTCCGATGAAGATAGTTCACCTTGGTCATCATCAGATGCATATTCTCTTGAGTTTTCTTTTGTCCCACCAAAATGTTCCAAACTTTCAGAATAATTCTCCTCGTCATAGGTGATTTCACTCAGCTCAACTTCGTTATAGGAGCATCCCTTGAAGCTCCTCCTAGAATTAGCAGCTTCTCTCCAGAGAGTGCAAAGATCATGACTGGAACAAAGAAACCGAACTCCACTCCTTTTGATGCAAGGGTGTTGTACTGCTGCCACTGCCGTGGCTGTAATATCATGCACATTGACTTCATTTTTCATTACAATATTAAATTTAGCCTCAGTGTAATAGCGTTGCTCGACTGGCTCTCCTTTTTTAATCAACCGATATTCAGACCATGGTACATATCCAAGGAACATGTGATCTGACTAAGCTGTCAGTTGTGAAACCCCAATCTACCAAATAGAAACTGAAACTGTAGTTGCTATGATTTCCTATGAAGGTACAAAAACATTGAGATAATAGTCTAGATGCATAATGAGAACCCTTGAAACTAGTAATGCCGCATATACCAAAGCCCAAAAACTTATTATCAAACAAATTTAGTGGTAGTTTCACAGTTACTGAAGACCCTATAGACTGATGATTGAACCACTTGGAATTTCACTTCCAGGAAGAGACATAGAAAAGGAAAGAGGTCGCATATAACTGCCCTACACAACAAATAAAAAATAAAACAGTTAACTTTATAACTTTGTGTGTTATACGTGTGTGCATCTGTCACTCCATGTTTGTGTGTCTGAAAGAAAGAGAAGAGAGAGAGGAACCTGATAATTTAAATGAGTTTCCACCACATCTCTACATGGATTATTTACCAGCTGGAGGCAATTAGAAAATATGAAGCAATGATTCGTATAAGGTGGCTTTGGTGACGAAACTGTTTCCAAAGATGTACAATTATGCGCATCTATGAAATTTATACTTGATGAAAGCTCTGGTATTGATTTCAGTCTCTTGCACCCTTCCAATTTGAAAACTGTCAAATGATGAAGTTGATTCATTGTTGGGGAAAGCTCTTTGATAGATGTTCCATCCAAATGTAGCTCTCTTAATCCTCCCATATCTTCTACAATTTCTGGAAACAGCTCAAACTTCAAACAGCCAGAAAGAGTAACATATCTAAGGGACTTGAGTTGACAAATGCTGCTTGGAAGATTCTCAAGATATCTGCAACCTTTCAGGTTCAAAGTAACAAGTCCCTTAAGATTTTCAATTGATGTGGGAACTTCCTTAATTGCAGTCTCATCTAAATAAAGCTCCGATAGCTCCTTCATAATGTCTGAAATCTCTGGAAACTTCTCAAGATTTGAGCAGTCAGAAAGATTAAGGGTCTTAACTCTTAAGTGATTTCATATGAATGGGGCTTGGAAGAATCTTAAGTTGTTTGCACTGCTTTAGACTTAAGAAAACAAGGTTTTCAAGAGCTAATGTGGATGGATGAACCTCAGATAAACTTAAACAACCTTCAAGAATTAGTTCCTCCAGATTTTTCGCCTTGGTCAAGTCAGAGAGTTTCTCAAGGTGTCAAGAGTGACTTAAATCGATAAATTTCAAGTTTTTCAAAGACTGTCAAAACCAGGAAAAATTGCATTATATGATAAGGTATCTGAGTAGTGAGTACTCACCATTTAATGGAAAAAAAATGGAGCAATATAATGAATGTACCTTTGCTCCTTCCCAGAGTATCTGAATGTGACTATAAGGCATGTCAAGGTGAACAAGATTCGTCAGTTGAAAATTGGATGGCAAAGACCTTAGGGGGCATTTCTGCCAGAGGAGACACCTCAACTCATGAGAAAGACACTTTAAGTCCCCAGTAAGTTGTTGTTTACGATCATCACTTGGATGGCATAAATCCTCACATGAAAGAAACATGCAATATCCAGAAATATGTTCTTCTCAGACTCATCTAGTCCATCAAAGCTTGTCTTAAGCACATCCTGAACTCCCATGTGTGGAATTTTCTTGATTTTCTTCAACACATCTTTCCATTTGCGCACACTTTTGCTATCAAGGAAAGCTCCCAAGACTTTAAGTGCCAAAGGCAAACCTTGAGCATACTCTATGGCACGGTTTGACAGGTCATAGTAGTCTTCTGCGTATTGGTTTGTTCTGAAGGCATACTGCATAAAGATTTTAAGAGCTTCATCAGCCGAAAAACTTGGGTCTATATATTGCATCAACTCCAACCAGTAATTGTACATCTCTAGTTGTTATAATGATCCTACTTCCACCACCAAATGATGTTGCTTTCCAAGCAAAATTTCAATTTGGAATAAATCATCCACATCATCAAGAACAAGGAAAACTATTTTCCTACTCAGCCTTTCCATTATCATGTTCGAACCTCTATCCAAACTGCCTACACTTCGCAGCTTTTCCTTCAAGATTTTAGATAGAAGTTTCTCCTGCATATGTACCGCACCATGCTTCAGGAATCCTTCCTTAACATTTTCAAGAAAGCAACAATATTCAAATTGACATGCAATTTGGTCATAAACAGCTCTAGCAATGGTTGTCTTGCCTAAACCGCCCATTCCGCATTTCCCACAATGCGAACATCTTCCGCTTGCTCAGGAGATAATAGTAAAGCCATTTCAACAGTGTGATACTCGATCCCAACCAATCCATTGGCTTTACTTGATGAGATGTGGATCAATTTTTAAAAAATATCTTCTACAATGTCCTCAATAAGCTTAGCATCATCCCTACAGTAGCTAGGAAGATATAATTAGTATAGTGAATCTGAACTAAACCTAAATGTTATAGACATCCTAGTAAGGAAACAAAACTGATTGAAAATATGAACAAATTAAACATACCTATAATCTCGTGAGTCCCAGCCAGATAGATTGGACGTTCTTGTTAGAGCGAACTGCCAGCTTTTCACCTCTTCAAAGTCAGAGTTAGGATCGTCCGGATGTTTGATAAAAGCATCTGAAAAGCTCCTCTTTAGTCTCCGAATATCAGACGGATTTACTTGGTAGAAAATGGGCACCACTATCTGCTTCTTCCTATCATGCAATCCAGAATTTGGACGAGTTCTTTTAAGCACCACTTCGAAGAAGCATAGTTTTCAGAAAGCACAACAACAGAAAGCCTTGACTCTTGAATCACATTGAGGAGCTCCAAAATGTCATTGCCTTTTATGAGCTCTTCAGAGTCCATATATGAAGGCGTCAATTGCTTTCTGTTTCAGAGCTTTGTAAAGATGGCTGACAAAAATCTTGCGGGTGTCCTCACCTCTAAAATTCATAAAGACATCATGTTTCAGGCGACGGCCGGACGATGAAGAAGACGAGACCATTAACAAGCACTACTGCAATACCTCGAGGAAACTAATGAAAGAACTGGATTAATCAAAGATGTTTTCTTCTTGGTTGGCAGAACCTTAAGACTTTTGGCAAACCAAGCAAGAATGTCAACAGACCTTTGGGGAATGTGGAGAAACGTGTTCAACTGACGGCTCAAAATGGCCCAGAAGATGATCCCCATAATCAAAAGCAAAAGTCGTTGACAAACTTGACATGTTATTGAGATTCTTTCCCGCCTAAAATTTGACCTCCATTTTTTAATCCTAGTATACTAAGAGAGAAAAGAAAAAGGAAGAAAAAAACTTTCGGCTCAGCTCATGGCAAGTATGTTGCCTTCTCTGTTGTGACAGTGATAACCAGCGAATGGAGTCTAATGAGTTAACTACTCAGCAACTTTCTGTAGTCTAATGAGTTAACTACTCAGCGAATGTAGGGTTATGGTCAAATTCGATGAAGAGGGTAAGATTTGACCATAACCCTCTTCATCTTTCTGTAGTCTTATAAGACAGACTGCAAGACGTTGTTATTTAATCTTTACCATTCAGAGAGATAACGAAAGCCATCAAGTTATAAAGAAAAATGTTAAAGGGGTACAGACGACAGAAACAGTAAGATTACAGACCAAAAGTGCTGAGGAAAAAACTGTAAACATTACCGGCATCAAGTATCTTAACGAAAAGGAAAGAGACTTAATCAAGATCAGATAGGTGGTGACCGTGATTAAGCGTTTTACTTGAACATAAAACAACATTTATGTAGAGCAGAGTAGCTTTACTGTTTGCAGTTCAGTATTATTCTGAGCTCCTATTTGAATTCAACATGAACATGAGGCTGGGATAAGTCATGTGTCTGTAAGAAGAAAGGAAAGGGGTTACATACTTATTTGAGGCCAATTAACACAGGCGTGATCTCAACTAAAGTAATGAGGGGAATCACCATATGTGAACTGCAACTTAATCAACTGAAATGAATATTCGACAAGTAACAACAGAGGACAAATTGCATCGAAGCTCAAGAACAGAAGGCATCAACTACCGAAATATGGAAAAATAGTCAACTCCATTACAACATACATGTTCTTATCACACATGAATGTCATCAATAAAAACTAGCTAAAACAGGGAAAATGATATCTATGCTAGTGATAATCATTTTCGTTTAAACTAAACCGAAGACGAAATATCAGTTCACAGCCTGTATCGTCAATTCATCCACAACTTGTTAACAAATTGCATTATAATTACAAAACCAGAGTTTCGTTTAACACAACATTGCTTTCTCGGCTGTCAGTCACAAGCCGGGCAAATGAAAAGATTCGAAGCATAAGGAACTTACACTTCTTCACTTCCATGCTGCAGCCACTAATGATCAGATGGTGACTGTTGCTGTTGCTGCTGCTGCTCCGGTGCCTGCGGCCACATTTGCGGAGCCATGTAGGGGTGAGACTGTTGCCCATACATAGATGGGTCCATCATAGGCTTGCCCATGATCATCCCAGGAGCCCCCACCTGAGATCCATGCTGAGGTGGCATATAGCAGTATGGAGGAAGTGCATCAGCAGCCCCAACAGAAACCGTTCCCCTAGGAATGGATGCAAGGACTTCATCTTTCAGATCCTCTCTCGGTACGATGTCTACCAAGAAATCAAAGATATCAGTCCTTGTGATTGCAGCTGCAATGTCATTCTTTTGAAGTGTCCTCCTTTTATTCTCTTCTGTGTGATTCCAAGACCGCAAGGTCAACTCCAAGATGAACATTTCACATGCCCTTGCAAAGATCACAGGTGCCTCAGCTGATATCATTCTCACATCCTCATCAGCTTTCATAATCTTCTTGATCCTTGCTAGAGGAAGGCTATGGTTCTTGAAATCAGTTACCTTCTCAATCTCTTGAAACTGATTTGCCCAGAAACTTTGCAGTTGTTGTTGAAGTTGTTGCTGCTGCTGCTGGTGAATGTGCTGATAAGCAAGTTGATGCTGTTGAAGCTGAGCTCCGGCAGATTGACTACTAGATTGAATGCCTCCAACTGGTGCACCAACTGTAGCAGGATTCGGACTCCCTACCATTTGAGTATGCTGATACGGAGCAGTCCCATAAGCCAATTGAGCTCCACTACCTACCATCCCCATAGATTGGGGTTGCCCATGTCCTTGCTGATCCATCCAGTTCCTGATTGAAGTAAACAACAAGAAAGACACATGCTTTAGAAACAAACTATATACTCCTCAAAAATCAAAGGATCTCTTTTTTACACAAAGACATAATTAACAGTAAGGGCTTGTAGCTCCAGTGGATGAGAGCATTTAACCTTACTCTCAAAAACAGGGTTCAGATCCCACACCCCATTTGGTCCATCTTATAACCAAAAACGAAAAAATCAAATCTGAACAGTCATTTAGAATTTCTTCTTGTTCATTCTTTTCTCTTTAGATGATCAAAGAACAGTGAATTACTAAAATATCTCGTCTGATGCATCAAATAGACAAGTGTTGGGCAGAGTAGGCATACTCTTCCGGCAGCCAAACTCATCAGTTAAGGGACAGATGCTCTCTCTTATAATAACATCTTCAGCAAACCAACAAGATTTACATCCCATCATCCTGTCCTATCGGAATAGATATCTGCCCAACAAAACACTCTACTTTTTTCTCTACTGTAAAAATTATTCTACCACCCAGAAAAAAGAGTAAAGACACAAAGAATGAAGCAAGATGAAACAGTAGGAACACGCGAAAGGGTACAAAATTCAATATCAACCCGATTGAGATGTGATCATTCAATCATGCAAAACCAGAATTTGATCCCAGACTAGTAACAAAACGAATATTGAACGAAACCCCATATCCAAAAACAAAATGTTAGATAGCAACAGACCAAGATCACCCATTTAACAATCCAAAACACACAAAGAGACATGTAAAAACAGAGAGATATATACAAAAGTATGTTGCTTTTTGGTACCTTTTTCACAAACAGGGGATGCTCTGCTACGCAAAATCGATTTCGAACCTGAAAAAAAGAGAGAAAATTCTTTCAGAAAAAATAATAAAAACTGGAAGAAATATTCACCTGGGCATTAACAAGTATTGGGTTTCAAAAAGACTGAAACTTTCATTGTTTTTCTGTTCTGGGAAATTTTTTGTAAGGCAAAAGATCCAATTTTTTTGCAAAATTTTGGGCTTGCAAAACAAACTTGGGTCTTTTGCTATTTTCTTCTTCTTTTCTCGTAATGATTAATGTTAGCATACAAACCTAAAAGAAGCAACAAAACTGAAGGAGACTGTTCGATTCTGACTTAACATGTCAGAAGCTTCAACTTTTATGGAACGGAGGAATTTTGTGTTCTGACGGTTTTGCCCTTCATGGAAGTTGACAATTGCCGTAAGGGGTGTGGCACCAATTCCTTGCTTAGGGTTTTCTGAAAAAGTCTGATTAGACCCCGACTCGAGAACAAATGCACTCCTCACTGCTAGCAGGAGAATCCACTCTTGGTGGGGGAGATCATGGCATCATTTCACATTGTACGTCCGATTTTGTAAGTAAAAATGCAAGAAAGACAATTTTGAGAATATTTTGAATGCTATATATGGAATTGAGGAATGTTCGAGGCTGTAAATTATAAGAGCTGTGATTGGTAGACTAGACCGAACGCAATTACAGTTTTTGTAGGGATATTGTTTTACCGAACTGACTTGATTACCGACAAATTAGTTTTTATAGTCAAATCAATGAAACTCATATATGAGAATTTAAGTGACCATTCCAATTAGTTTAATTTTGATACATGAATTAAAGTCCAACCAATAGTCACTTTTTTTTTTTGAGAACACAACCAATAGTCACTTTGAAATAACATTAACTTGAATTTGTGAAAATCTCATCATAAAAGAAAAAGTGTGGTAGTTCTTTACAAACTGACCTTTTGTGTCATGAAGCTCATTCTTTCTTATAAAGTAAATTATTAAAAAGTCATAACATAAGAACTTTGGTTGCATGAACCAAAATATCCACATTGTTGATCCAAGCCAAGTTATGCTCAATTTTTTTTTCTTCTGAAATTTGTCTTAAATTTGATCATGACCCTGATGGACCACTACACAGTTACCATCGGACCATCCCCCAACAGAGAAATAAAACCTACACATGGACCACTTCAATTTTCATTGAAACACCAAATCCCAAATTTATTAACATTCTAATCAGGAAAATATAACCCCAAAGTTCCCACTTTGATATCCTAGTACCTTTATGACAGACGAAACTATAAAGAGGTTAAGGGGCATCTGTAATCTTTGCTAGAATAAAGAACAAAAAATTGACATCTGGTGGTAAACTGCCACTGCTAATTGGTACTGTTACAAGTAGTACAAGAGCCAAAGGGTTTTGCCACTACCCAAAGCATATCTGCAATATGCCCAGTAAATATATTCCCTGCAATATGCCCAGTAAATATATTCCAATCACAACGAATTGATATTCCCATCACCAAACAATTCTAGCCTAAAAAAATTTCCCCTACTCAATGTTGAAACAAAAACAATTCTACCTATACGGGTGGCCAATTCTTGAACTTGCACCATGATTGCTTCTTTCTTGAACTGTCAATGAGTGATGCTTGTATTGTATATGCAAAATCCATGTCAGAGTTAACATGATCACCAAGCTGAGATAAGATATAGAAGCTCCAGATCATCCCCAGTTGCTTGGATTTTGTGGATGATAAACCAAATTTCATTAGGTTATAAATCACCCGGAAAACTTGGCAATCAGTAAGCTAACTGCCATGAAGATAACATAGAGACCAACAAGACAGAACCCCCAGAACCTAGGCACCCGGAATCTGCACCATGTGATCACCAATAGAGAACCCATCAGGCTCAAAAGCAAGAACACAAATGCAATCACGATACCCACATGGAACTGGAGCTCATAGGCTTCCGGATAAACATTGGAGGTCTGTATCACCAACGCTGTTCCAAGGCCTACAAGCATGTTAAACATTGGCCCGGCAAAGCACCCCGCCATGGCCAATGCAGGGTGGCCTGCCTTGGCAAGTGCCACATCAGCAACAAGATCCCCCACAGAATTTCCCCAGGCAAGAACCGTAAGCCCAAGAAGTGCTGGTGGCAACTCCAGAAGTGCTCCAAGTGCAGCAAGGCAGTTCAACAATTCTCCAGCAGTAGTGGATATCCAAAAGACACTCATAACAAATGCTATAAGCAATACAGGAATTTGCTCAGTTTTGGGGGGCTCTTTCTCTATTATATAATGAAGAAGTGCAAGAGAGGAGCTTGCCAAGAATACAACAAACCATAGTGGAAGATGGGTGTTGGAAAGAAGAAAAGCTACAGGATGATTGAATTCCATGAACGAGTTGCAAGAATATAGAAGTGCTAGAGGGCATAGAGCAATATTGGCTGATGTGTAGAATCTACTCCATTCCGACGGGGCAGCTTGTGGAATTGTCAGCTTCAGAAGAATCGAGACCGGAACCTCCCATACTTTTGAGACCTTTATATGAAATAGAGACAGATTAGTAGTGCAATTTCAAGAAGAAAGATACTGAATACAATTGTATATGTAAAAGAGAGCTAAGTAGTACAATTTTCAGAAGAAGAAAGGTACTGAATAATGCTCTTTTTAGGTACCAGCTACCTAATAGAAATTTAATAGCAGCATACTGAGCTCAATCAGAATACAAAGTTTCATGCTTTATCCCAATTCAATAAGATCAGAAGAGATGTCATAATGAAATAACCAGGAAACTCTTCCACTACATGCTTCTACAACTTGTATCACTAGTCGGGAGATTTAACGATATCAAATATTGCAACTTTGACGTATGCTCTCGTTCAGGTTATCCTTACAAAATACTATTTTATACTTCCCTGCATCAGAATTCAATAATAATTCAATTCAACCCTCTACTTTCTCCACTCCTCACCTCAATGTTCTTCATTTCATATCTCCAAAGTTTCACTAATTCAGAGGCTTAAACAATTCCTCGCCAAGTTTTCTTTTTGGTTTTCTGGAACAAGGCAAGGGCAGATTTCTTGATCGCAATGAGAATGTGATAAAGTAAAGCATAGAAAACACCTTGGCATACATCTACTCAGCCAGATAAATATGCTCATACATTGCATCAGTGTCTTGCATTTCACTCATCTAAAGTCCAAACTAACGAGCAAGTAATCCCACACTTGTTGAAAACTATTCCAAAATGCAAATTACTCATCTTCAGGATTATACGCACTTATATTTATGCAGAGCTGTGTCATTTTTAGGTATATCTACAAGATAAAGGAACTGAAGCTCAAAAAGGAAACTAATAAGAACAACAAAATCCAAAAGTAGCTGAGCTATTTAGCAAGTTATATGATATAAAACTACATTTCCAGCCCCGGTCAACTAGTTCTAGAGCATTAGTTACCACCAAACCTACCTAGTCTGATCTGAAGAAGTGACACTTTCTCTAAACTAACTCCATTACATTAATTTATAGATATACATTGTTCAAAATACACTAAGAATTTGCCGAATTCACAAGCAAGTAACACAAATTGAACTCAAACATACCATTTCCAGAGCTCGCCGGACCCCGAAACTCGGCTTCCCCTCCTCTGATCTTTTCTCAACTTCTCCGATCTCGCAATCCAATTCCACAAAGCCCTTGTGCATTTCACTCTCAGCACCCACCGCCACCTCACTCCGGCTCCTCTTCCCTCCTCCTCCTCCTCCGCCCAACCCCAAGTCCATCCAGAACACAAACCCCACAAAGAACAAGTAAAACCCGACGAACCCCACCGCCTGCCACAGATAAATCTCGGCGCTCAGATACACGTAGAACAGAAACGTGGCCGAGATCAGGTAGAACATGACGTCCCTGACGAACGTGGCCGGGGTGAGGGAGAAGGGCGCGGCGTGGATCGCGACGAAGCCGACGACGAAGGCGGAGACGAAGGTGCCGGCGGAGAGGATGGCGCCGAAGCCGGTGCGGTAGTTGCCGCGGCGGACGGCGGCGAGGGAGGCGAAGACGTCGGGGGCGCCGTTGCCGAGGGCGAGGAGGGTGACGGCGGCCATGGAGGGCGTCAGGTTGAGGGCGAAGGTGAGCTTGGTGGTGACGAGGGAGAAGTGATCCTGGGCGGTTTTGATGAGGAGGTAGAAGAGAAGGAGGAGGATGAGAGAGAGGGAGGAGAGAGAGAGGCTAGGGTTTTGGGGGAAGAGGCAGAGGTAGTTGAAGAGGCCATTGGAGGGGGAGCAGGAGGAGGAAGGGGTTTGGAGGAGGGACCTGTGGGGGTTAGGGGGAAAGGGGAGGGGTAGTTTGGGGAAGTGGAAGTTGGGGGAGTGAGGAGGAGGAAGAAGAGGAAGATGGAGAGGAGTGTCAGGGAGAGAGTGAAGGTTTCAAAGGAAGAGAGGATGGCCATGCCATTACCCAAAAGATCACTCTTTCTCTCTCAAGTTCTGAACTTTGACCAATTTATTTGGAGCATCAGTCTATTTTTTCAGGGTTTTTTTTTTTTTTTTTTAATTCTGGTTGATTTTTAAAATAAAAAAATCAATCTCGGAATAATTTCTGAGAAAAAAAAAATCTCTGAGACTTTGATTTCCTACCAAAAAATTGCATTCAGGTTGAAAATTGAAATCACATGTTCTAATATTACAGGTCAAAGAGCCTCAAAGCTGCTTACATATAGTTAAAATGCTTCCATAGAAAACTTGCATAGTGTCCTATACATGCAAGTACTTGTCCTATTTTTCTTATCTATAATCGATTGTGGATCCTAGAAGAATTTTTTATATCCCCTACTCTGAAGTATACAATAAACATACATACATATTTTTTTCTTAGAGAAAGTTCTAATTCAACTCGTGCATCTTATATATAGTAAAACTGTTAGTCACATCTCAGGCACCCCTACAAAGAAATTGCGGAAAAGTTGATCATTAGAGTTGAATTCCCTCAGCAATTCTTCCAAGTTGGGGATTGGACCAGGGATGTCGTAAAGAACAAAGTTTTTTACGTGATCTTCATGGTCATTATGATTTGCTGAGCCTTTTACCAAGTTTTTTCTCCTATAGCTTCTTTTTTTCTTAACAATTTTCTTATCCTCTACCATCATAGCACCACTCATTCTTTTTTTGTGTCCCTGAAGGGTCTCTTCTCTTGTAGAAGAAGAAGAATTTTTCTCCAATACCCGGACCTCAGGTACTTCAGGTTTTGATCTTCTATCAAGTATTGCTAGATTTTCAGAAGTTGTGGCATCTATGTCAGGGATAGAAACCGCCTCTTGCCGCCTCTTGTTCTTCCTTTCAAGTAAGAGTTCTTGTTCTCTCTTTCTTTTCGTCCTTTTGTTTTCAAGGTCTTGTGCTGCTGCTTCTTGTTCCTCTTTCCGTGTATTTTTCTGTTTTTCTTTTTCTACTAGTTCCTCTTCTTGTTCTTTCTGCCTCTTTTTATTATTTTCGAGTAAGAGTGCTTGGGTTTCTTCTTGTTTTCTCTTTCTTTTATTCTTTTCAAGGTCTTCTGCTGCTTCTCGCTTTTTTTCCTGCCTCCTCTTCTTTTCGTTTTTCAATATTAATAGTGCTACTGCTTCTTGTTCTTTCTGCATCTTCTTCTTTTCGAGTAAGGGTGATAAGGTTTCTTCGTCTTCTCTCTTCCTTTTCTTCTTCTTTTCAAGTAACGCTGCTAGTCTTTCCTCTTCTTCTAGTGAGAGTGCTATGGTTTCTTCTTGATCATCTCTCTTTCTTTTCTTTATCTCACATTCTTGGGCAGTATCTACAGCTTCTTCTTGCTCATCAGTATTCTTATTTCTCTTTATCTTCTGCTCTTCATCATGCTGGTCTTGTTTTGTCGCTTCACATTCTCTCTTTCCTGTCTCCTCCTTTTCATGTTCTTGTTGTTTCTGTCTCTTCTGGCACGTCGTGGTATCGTCGCTGTAGGTCCTCTTCGGAGCTTTGAGAGCCAGCACAATTGGTTTCAGATTGTCTGATGTTTCTCGTCCTCTTGAACTAGAACTCTCCATCTTTAGACGTTTAATTAATTCGCTAACTAGAACCAAACTTTCAGGCAGAGAATTGGAGACTAAAAAAGCACTCTTGACTTATATCTGGATTAGGAAAACCAATTTGTACTAGGAGTATATAAAGCAGAGCATTGGTTTTCCCAAAGTTTTTAGGATTCCTAAACATATTGATTTTCCCATTGCCATTATTGATATAAACCTCAACTAGGAATAACATATAATCCTAAAAGTCATATTTCCCAAAACCCGCTATATTGCCATTGTTGTTGATTGTGGTGGTGTTACTGGTGATGGTTTAGGTTTGGACCGGAGTTGTACTTGTGTAAAGAAGCTTTGGTTCACCCAAATCAACACCACAAAATGTCTGAAGCCCTGAAGTCCTGAACAAATAAAGCAGGCATTAGAACCCATTCATGTGAGGAGAAACCTTATCATTCCAACTAGGCAGTCCCTTTGGAACCTCTCCTACTTAATTAGGAGAGTGTTCGGAGGTTACGGAACGTATTCATCTTTTTAGCAAACTCGGCCATACTCTTCTAGTGAAGATCACTAGTATCGATTCCACAATCTGGAAATCCAGTTATATTTTCAATCAAACAAACAAAAGGAAATATCAAAAGACGATAAAATAAAAGGAAGCAAGTTTGAGGAGAAGCAAGAAACAGCTAGCTAGCAAGCTTAAAGACCAGATCTCTCATAATTAACATGTTCAGTGAATCCAAAAATACAAGAAAAATTCCCTCTCTGTTTTTGTTTTCTTATCAGAAGTAACTCTTCCCTGTTTCTAAGTCTATAATTTAAATGACCTTTTTTATATCCCCTTGTTAAAGAGGCTAAAGCTACACAAACAACAAGATACACAGGACACACTCATCTATATTCTTGTGGCAAGCGATATCCAGACATGACCATCTTGTCAGCAAACATTTTTCCCGTCTTGGGCATGACATGCCAGTGCAATGTCAAGTTGAATTCTTTACCTCGGAGATTGCTTCCCTGCACAAGGAACAAAATTATGAACAATCTTCAATTTATCAAGAAACTGCATTGGAAAGCTAAGCAACAAATGTGAGGAATGAAAAGAGCTAGTCCATGAAGATACCATACCTGATCAACAAAACGGTATTTGTTTGAAGTATGAATCCAAAACTTGGCATGCTCTTGGGAAGGTATGATACCATCCCAAAGAGAGATCTGTAAAATAGCACTACATTTTAAGCAAGACTTTATAAAGAAATTAGGATATAATATATAGGTAACAGAGCCCACAAGAAATTAAAGGATAGAGTGGATAAGTGTATCTAAGGAATGACCAAAAAGATCAACATCAAAACATATATAACCAGAAATACAAATGGAAGAAAGATAACTCAAAAGCACATGTGCTATTCATAGCTTACCTGATTCAATGCATTCTTCGGGGTTTCATACTCAGCAGCTAGAAAAACAAAAACCTATCACAGATTGCAAGACAACAAGAAAGGGATCAGCTTCAAATTTATGTGACACAACTACATGACATAAACCGGCTACAAAATCAGAACAGTTTGCATTGCTCTTAGTGTGATTTCATAACTTCAATTACACTAGACACTTCAATAACAATGCAGTAAAGCATAAGATAGCAAAGACAGATTCTCAATAGAAATTAAACTAGTTACTTTAGTCTTGGTTTTTTAGTCTTGTGCATGATAGTTACTATTACTCTTTAGACCATGATTGTCACTGATACCTCAGGGTTCTTGTCCTACCCATTACTAAACCACATATTAAACAATGTAGGTAACAACAAAATCCAGCTAACATTGACACCCTCATAGTGTATTCTTGAGAAACCACTCATGTACCCAAGACTACTAGAAGCACACACATTAAACAATGTAGGTGAAAACAAAGACAGCTTCTTGATAGAACTGAAAGTAGTTACTTGACTCTTGTTTTTCTAGTCTGGTGCATGATATTTACTATTACTCTTCAGACCAAGATGGTACTCATAGAGTATCCTGAAAAAAAACCCACTTATGTACCCAATACTACTTAAAACACACACATGAAACAGTATAGGTATAGGTTGCAACGAAATCCAGCTAATACACACAGAGTAGTCAAATTACCAACCTGCTTTGTGTTCCATGTAAACAATGACTGCAAGTCTGCTGATATATTCAGTGTCATGCTGACCTGCATACAGTGAAAACCATTAGTTCATATCAAATTGTCGCTTTGTTCCATACAAACAATTTTAAATCTCAATCACCTATCTACCATGGCCTCTATAAGTCAACAAAGGAAATCTAAAGTTGATAATCCTAAGTGTGTAGATGGGACAACAGTCCATGAATCTCTGGAGCAGTTGTACTACTCCAAACATCAACTTTGTTGTGACCTAGACCTCTACTGAATACCTTCTTCTTTCCTTTTACCTATTTTTCTATTGGTAACTCATTGAGTGAAAATTGTGATTTCAGATCATGTTCTGGTGGACATGTAATTATCTGTGAGTGCTCAACACCTGCACCAAATCACCAGACTCCCCGCTCCAGCAACAAAAAGGAGTTTCAATAGTTATTCGAACACTATTAAAACAAATATATGCCTCCAATTTAAAATTCTAGCCAACCGCAGGTAAGGAAACTACTGTATTAGAATCAAGACGAGAAGTTAATATTCTATCTTGCATTTAAAAGTCACGAAACCAAATAGACTGAAAATTGTTGCAACCCTTTTCTGTTCTCTTATATCCGTCCCTAATCTTGAAACAAAAACTACCACCTATCATAGTCAAACCACGGATGTCCTTTGAGCTGGGGAGAAATATCCACTTCACTACACTGCCAAAGGCCAGTGATCTTAGTACATAGTAAGTCGAGAGCCAATGAGCTCACACCCATGTATAGCAAAAGGGAGCCTAATATTCACATAGTATACGTTATGTACAGCTCACGGAAACCAAAATATGCACTGAAATTCCACATTTTTCCTCCAACACCTGGATTAAAACATAGAGTGGTGGTTTTTTGGACCCCAAAACCACCATTCCCATAGATAATAAACCTCAAAGTTTCAACCTTTAAACTCAATTCAGAACAGACAACTAATAACTTGATGAGACTAAACCAATCAAAATCGAAAACCCATTTAACCCAACACCAAATTGAAATCACATTCAGACTAATTTACACACACACACACACACACTCCACCAAAACAAAAACCAACAAAAAAAGAAACGAAATTTCACCTCGTCGTTCCCATTTGGTTGCTTCTGAAACCAATTGATATTCAGCACCTAAACAAACAAAACAGTCAAAATCAGAACCAAAAAACCGAACTGGGTATTTCAAATTCACAATCTTTGAATCCTAGATCTACCCAAAAAAAAAAGAAAAAAAAAGACCTGGACTTGAGAAGTGGGAGATGGGGTGTTGAAATTGTCAGACATGGAGGCCATGGCGCACATGAGGGCGAGAATTGTGACCGCGAAGGTGAGCAAAGCATTGGCTCTGTACCCAAAAGAATGCATCTTCTTCTTTCTCTCTTTTGGGATTCTTCTGGTTATTTTCTGGAGTTTTTGGTCCGAGAGAGAGAGATGTGCGTTTTTTGTTTTTTTTTTTGGGGGCTTTGAAGAAACGAAGACTGGTTTTAGTCTGTGTGTAAATAAATCACATAACATTCCAAATCCAATTTAGGAAACGAGAAAAATAGCAAAGAGTGTCACACTTTGCCCTATACTCATCAGTCATTGGACATAACACGTACGCGGGACCCACCACTATGTAAGCTAAAAAGCTTATGTCTTCATCTTTGTTTTTTTATTTTTTTTATAGATTAATTTCAGTTTACCCCTTTGAGGTTTGGGGGTGTCGTCATTTCACCCCTTGTACTTTCAATTTTAAATTTTTACCTCCTAAACTTTCCAATTTCAATCAGCCGTGTCCAATTTCTACTATTCTATCCAAATTAGACGTTAAATTTGACTTTTGAGGGTTAAAATGGTCATTTCAACATAAAAAAATTTAAGAAAATAAAAATATATTTTTTCTGTTTTTTAGTTTTTTTTTTCGATTTCTTCCTTTTTTTATTTTATTTTTGTTTCTTAGTTTTTTTTAATTGTTTTTTTTTCTATTTTATTTATTTATTTATTTTTGTCTTCAACTTATACACCACAAGTTATAATAGGTTTAATAAAGGGTTTTTGTCCATTTACACCATTTTTATAGATTTTTTTCCCACTTACCCCACTAAGTTTTTTTAATTCCCTCTTACCCAAAACACTCTAAGGAGGTCTTCCCTAATACCCCATTAAGATTTTTTTTTGTTTTTATTATTTTTTTAATATCATTTTACCCTCACATTTGTTACTTAGAGAGAGAGAGAGAGAGAGAGAGAGAGAGAGAGAGAGAATGGAAGAGAGAGAAACCATAGGGGACTTCGCCGGAGTCCGATCACCGGCAGCCGGATTCCGGTCACCGGCCGCCTGATTCCGGCCAACTTCGCCGGAATCCGGTCACCGGTCACCGGATTCCGATCACCGGCTACCACCCACCTGAAAGTTTTTTTTGCCCCCAATAGACGTCTATTCCCTAATAGACGTCTATTGCCCCCCAATAGACGACTATCAGTCATGTATTGCCCCCCAATAGACGACTATCAGCCATGTATTGCCCCCCAATAGAAGTCTATTGCCCCCCAATAAAGGGGCAATAGACGTCTATTGGGGGTCTATCAACCATGTATTGCCCCCCAATAGACGTCTATTAACCATGTATTGCCCTCCCAATAGACAATTATCAGCCATGTATTGCCCCCCAATAGACGTCTATTGAGGTGTCTATTGCCCCCTAATAGATGTCTATTGCCCCCCAATAGATGTCTATCAGCCATGTATTGCTTAATAGATGTCTATTGCCCCCTAATCATATTTCTGATGCAGTGAACAAACAAGACAATAAAATAAAAATTCTTTTCGAACCTCGATCCCCGGACGCCTTCATATCTACTTATCTAGTCTATTTTCCACCCTTTGATATCCAATCTTCTTCTTTCTTCCTACACGAAGACCTTTCGCACCTCTATTCGTTCTTTGTTTCTGTTTGTCCAGTGACTTCCAGGACCTTATTCGCCGACCTTTCGCACCTACAGTCAAATTTGCCTTCTTCTTGTTCTTCCTCCCGAAACTGAACTTAGACCCGAAAAAAAAAAAAAAAAATTGATTTGGGCACCCACCGCTGCACCTTTCTTCGCCGGTTTTTCCCAGTTGTAGACTCTCAATTGAGCACGCAAATGTCTGAATATCATATTGAAACCCTAAGTTGTTATTGCGAGGAGACCAGATTGTAGGAATCTGCAAGAGAGAGAAAGAGGAGTCGTGCTGGAGATAGAGTGGAGAGAAACGACGACGTTCAAATCGAGATCCGAGTTCGCCACCGGCGAGTTAGCTCTGACCGGAGCTTCTTCGTCGTCTTCAGGCAAGCCGGCGCTTTTCGTCTGTGATTTAGGCAAGCCGGAGCTTCTTCATCGTCTTTAGGTAGCTCCGACCGGAGCTTCAAGAGTGATGCCAGAGTTCGACGCCGCATCGGGGGGGGAGAGAGAGAGAGAGAATTGTGCCGGGGAGGAGGTGGGGAAGAGAGAGAGATGAGTATGAGAAAATGTAATTTTTAATTAGGCTAAGGCTAAAATCGTCATTTTGCTTCAAATTGGGTTAGTGGGAATTAAAATTTGTTGCTGGGGTAAGTGGGACAATTTTAGTTGATTTTGGGGCTTTGGGTCAAGGACCCTTATAAAAACAAAAAAAAATACTCTAGGTAGTTGAAAGCCGCTCGTTGGTCTACAATATTTGTGACATATCTCCGATAAAATAAAAAATTTAGGATATATCCCCAATAAAGTGAAGAAATATCTGTAAAAAATAATTTTACACTTTATCTGTAAATAAATATCTGTAAAAAATGATTTTACACAGATATTTCTTCACTTTATTGGGGATATATCATAACATTCTTCAATTTATTGGAGATATATCACAAATATCGTAGACCAAAAATCATTTTACACAAATATTTCTTCACTTTATTGGGGATATATAGATATTTATTTACAAATAAAGTGTAAAATTATTTTTTATGTACAAATATTTTTTATAAATATTTCTTCACTTTATTGGGGATATATCCTAAAATTCTTCACTTTATCAGAGATATATTACAAATATCGTAGACCAAAGAGCGACTTTCAACCACGTAGAGTATTTTTTTTTTTTTTTATAAACCTATTATAACTTGTGGTGTATAGGTTGAAGACAAAATAAAAAAAAAATATAAAAAAATGAAGAAACAGAAAAAAATAATAATAATAAATTATTTTTTTAATTTTTTATGTTGAAATGACCATTTTAGCCCTCAAAAGTCAAACTCAACGTCCAATTTGGACGGAATAGTACAAATTGGACACGGCTGATTGAAATTGGAAAGTTTAGGGGGTAAAAATTCAAAATTGAAAGTAGAAGGGGTGAAATGATGACACCCCCAAACCTCAGGAGGGTAAACTAAAATTAGTTCTTTTTTTATTTACTAATTGGCTACCAAAATTCTCTTTTGATTTGGAAAAGAAATCCATTCTTGTACTAGATATTTATAGGCTTAAACAAAAGCGGTCCAAATTGCTTTGATAGTTTGAGATGAACCTAACAATAATCAATAATGTATCAAGGAAATTTGCAAACCCAATTCAATGGTGCAAGTTCATTCCAAGATTCAGATTTGCAAAATCGCTTCCCAAGAAACTTAGAAATCATATTTATATTGGGTTTATTTTTTGTCTCAACCGGATTCATTTCGTGCTTATTTAGCCCATCAAATCATATGCACGTTCAAGTTTTAGAAATACTTTTAAAATTCAAAATCTGAGCACATTCATGTGACATGTCGTGCTCCAGTCCTACGTTATTGATATAGAGTGTGTTGTTGGAGGTGAAAATTTTCGATTAGGAATTTGACCCAACAATTATTGCGGACTAGAGCGGAAGCTGAACCGGGGACAATCGAGAGGTTTCTATTCTTCATTGACTTGATGTTGACAAAGCAAAGACTCCTCTTGGCTTTGTAACTCATCACCGCTCCGTGACTTCTCTCCACTTTGTAACCTCTCTCTGTCGCCTCCCAACGTAACCTCCCTTCGCAGCCACTCTCTGTAACCTCCCTTCGCTTCTTGGCTTTAATGAGGTAGCGGAGACTCCTCTTCGCCATCGGTGTGAGAGAGGAGGGGGGGTACCTGCAAAAGACCCTCCGATGCCTAAGTCATTATTTTTCTGAGTCAAGTACAGAAGTTTCAATTAGAGTTCCATGCCATACCTGGAGGTTCTGCTTTCCTTTTATAGGCGACTTACAACTTGGGCTGCAAGTAAACTTGCATGGCAAGATACCGATAACTTGGATGGCAAGTCGCCAATAAGGCCGCACTTAATCCTGTAATAACCTTCACTTATTGGCGGCCATGATTGTCACACTAAATGTCACATTAACCGTCGCATTTACGGCTACATTAACTATCGCACTTACTGCTGCCATTACTTTTCTTTAATTGCCTTGATTGCATGGTCAAATTAATTGACCACACCCACATGTGTTGTGCTCGTCCTAAATGCAAGTAAAGGCAATTTCATCTAGAAACGTGCTTGTTTCTTTTCTTCTTTATGGGATTTACCTATTTCACAACATGTAAATTTTACAACCTAGGCTTGGCCGATGGACTTAAAATCCTCATCTCATGCTCTGATCTCTTGTTCTACTGTTCGAACCATCTAATGGCAAATCAGGTCTTCCTTAATGGAACTGGGCTAGTGGCGGGTCTTGGCCAACCCGAAATGCAGCTAGGGTTTAGGGTTTAGGGTTAGTGCAGTGGCTATAGAAGCATGAGGCTGTCAATCTGCTATTTCCTTGCAAGAACAGATTAAGATATCTTACCTAAAGAAAAAAGATCGAGATCAAGAAAAGGAAACATGAGAATTTTAATAAGGGTAAAATCCTCAAATGGTACCTGAATTATCACGAAATGCACTTTTTGGTACCTACAAATTTTCAGGGAGTCTAGTGGTACCTATAGTACCTCTCTGTTAGCCCTTTTAGTACTTCAATCAATTATTCCGTTAAAGAAGGGATAAAATCATAAAAACTCATTTTCATATCTTTTTTACAAATTTTTTATAAAACTAAATTAAACTTGGTTAAAAAAAAAAGAGCTAAAATTGAATTTAATTAGTGAATATCTACATTTTTTTTTGAATGAAATCCAACATTTCTCATTAATAGTCTCAAGCTAGAGTAGTACATTACATACATTTCCACGGTCTTGAAAAACAGAGGGCAAATAAGAAAATGTGGTATATAGGACTAGTACCACTCATTAACGAACACCCATGCTCACTTATTAAAAGCAAGCCTATAAACTATGAAAATAAAAACATAGAAAATAGGCCGAGTATCAAAAAATAAAGTAACTCTAAATTTTCCCCTTGCCCTTGACACTAGGGCTAGGAGGTTTAGTTAGGAAATCAAAGCTCGCTTCCTGTGCAGCATCAACCTTCTTCTGTTTTGGGGGGTTCTTGTTCTTTGCTCCAAGAGGTCTTCCACGCTTCCTCTTTGTTTCAACAGTACCAACCCCCTCAGACTTAGGTACCAAAATGCTTCCTGGAGCTTCGATCAAACCCAGTGAACGAGCATTAAATTTGGAGCTAAACTCCGGCATCTTTAATTTTTTGGTTGGAGCCTTAGCACTGCCCGCGTGAGTGAACAGCTCAGGCAGGAGCACCTTGAGCTTTATGGGGGACTGATAATCAGGTTGTTTGTCACGCTTGGAAGGAGCCTCCGCTTCAATGGAGACTAAAGCCAGCGTGGTATCCTCCACATCTTTACTGGATAACGATTTGCTGTCTGAACCCCTTAGAATTACAGGCCTACATCCACCCTACCCTTTCGGGTGAAAGAAAGACCGTGCAAGTGAGGGTAAGACCAGAGTCTGGATTCCCTGGAATTTGAATACACCATTGGCAAACTGACTTTGTTCAAAGCTCATAGATGGACCCATGAGCTCCAGTCTTCTCTGTGTCGGGTTCACATCCCTCCTTGGAATAGCCTGTCCATCTGTTGCAGGACAAATACCATTCTCTTGAAAAATCAAGTCACAATAGTGGCACTTACCAACAAGGTTCTTGAAGAAGAAACCAATCTCTTCTTCAACTTCCGGGGCCAGTTTCACTCTCTTCATCAGAAAGAAAGGTTTGGACAGGGCATGAGAAACCCTAACCCTAATTTTGCCCGTAGTGTCAAAGAGTTCGTTATCCAATTCAATAACCTTACCGGCGATAGCAGCTATGTCTCTTATGGTGTCCTTGTCCTAAAAAAGAGGTGGCATATTAGTGATACGCACCCAGAAAAACAAAGCATCCAAGGGCACCGATTGTGGCGGCGTTGTCCCATCATATTCCTGCATAACAACCTGGGCTTGATTGAAACGCCAAGGCCCGCCACGTAACACTTTGTTACGATCTCAAGTGAGATCAAAAGCAATGATGAACCTGTTCTCCGGTCTCTCTTGGATCTTAAAATCCTTTTCTATGACCCACACACGACAAAAGAACTGTCAAAGGTCCTGCAGTGGCACAGGCTTGGCTGCTAGCGGCCGAACCAGCAAGTATGCTTGTGATCCCCTTCGTGTAGCAGAGTTCACAGATTGGGAAAGATCAACAACTTCGTTCGTAGCTAGGGCAAGGGAGGCGCGAAGGAGGCCGTCACATCTTCCATGGTTGGGATAGCAGCAGCGCATGCTTGACTAGCGGCAGTTGTGGTACCGGTTTTAGGGTTTCTGGCGTCCATAGCGGCGCTTAGGGTCTTTTTCTACATTTACTTACTACTTCCATTGGTTAATCCTATTAATTGTTTGAGAAAAAATTATCTCATTAGTTGACCAAATGAATATATATTAAATTTTTATGTGCCAAATTACTTTTTAATTATAGACCTTTAATATATTATATATTATAATTCTATATATGAATGAAAAGACTATTTTACCCTTGTTACTTTACTCACATGAGTTTCACATGGCCGCCATATGGGCTTTTTTAACGGAATAATGGACGGAAGTACTATAGGGGCTAACGTAAGAATAGTGCAAGTACCACTAGATAGACTCTCTAAAAATTTATAGGTACCAAAAAGTGCATTTCGTGATCATTCGGGTACTATTTGAGGATTTTACCGTTTTTAATAATTTCATACATAACCATTAGCTACATATATATGCGTATATAGCAGAATGCAAACATCAACAACCCTAGCCTAAAACCTTGTACCTTGCTCTCAAATCTCAATCATGGCCGTACCTCGTCCTCCTTTGCCCTCAACCACGGCCATACCTCTTCCTCCTCGTGCTTATTGGCATGACGATTCTTCTTCCCCTGGAGCTTTAAGAGGCTTAGTCATGGACGCTCCTCTTGACCTTAAGCCATTTGTCAAATATTTCATTGCCCCCATCATTATGCTCGCTCTCGCTCTCTCAGTCTTCCATTTCCTGCATCTCCCTCCTGTGATTGTCAAGTCTCATGTGACTCATGCATCCCTCACCGAGTTCAACTTCATCCAATCCAGCAACGACACCATTAGTCTCCACTACAATCTTGCCTTCAACATCACGTTTCGAAACCCTAACTGACGTTATGGCATCTGTTACGACAACATTGATGTCATGGCCCATTACAAATTGAGTCAGATGACCACCACTACCACAACCTCGACGTGGTTCGGCTTTGGCATGGCAAATTTGAACTCGGACTTATACCAAGGGCACAAGACTATGACTCTTCTCACGCCGTCATTCAAAGGCCAACATGAAGTGCCGGCGACTAGTTTCATTACTAAAGATAATTTTGATATTGTTGTCAAGCTCTGTATCAGGAACAAGTATTACTGGCCGGCCACCAAGTTCACTAGTTGGAAAGCCAACTCTGAGATCACATGCGACTTAAAGTTTCCTTTCATTGGGGCTAATGCGGAATTAGTGATTGACCATCTGCGGCCAATACTGAATGCAAGGATCTAGATATCAGTCTTTGCACTCCTGTTTCTATCGCACTTTATTGGATCATCTTAATTTCCTTGGTTCCTGTTTGCTGGAATTCTGTTTCTTGGTGTGCTTATTTTTGCATATCGGCTCTTGGTCTTGTTATATTGTTTGTTTGAATTAAAATACTTCCTAGCTAGTAGTGGTTCCATTTCCACCATATTTCAACTTATAGCAACTCATATGTACGAACATATAATATATATATATATATATATATATATATATATACAGATCCTATCCAGAGCGAGGTTAGAGTTTAAGGTCACTTTTCGGTCTCATATCTATATCTCGACCATTCAGTTTTTAGGTACTAATGTATAGATCATCTTTGCAAAATTTCAGCCAAATTGATGATCTATAAGGTATCTAAATCGTTCAACCAATGGAAGAACTAAATATGTCCAACCTGAACCGTACTAGCTAAAAGGCAGTTATCAATACCTTAACGACCATCAATTTGACTGAAATTTTGCAAAGATGATCTATACATTAGCACCTAAAAACTGAACGGTCGAGATGTAGATATGCGACCGAAAAGTGACCCCAAACCCTAACTTCGCTCTGAAATTTCAGAGCGATGCCTCGCTCTAGATAGAATCTGTATACACACACACACACACACACACACACACACACACACACACACACAGATATATATATATATATATATGTGTGTGTGTGTGTGTGTGTGTGTGTGTTGCTTCATCCAAACTAAAACTTGCCAAATATTTGGCTTTGGAGATCCGGGTTTGGATACAAATATGAACCCAAGTTATGGATTATGATGATAACTTTTATCAACTCAGATATCCAAACATAGACTTGGCAAATAGCACGCCACACGCTGCCACACATCCATATATATATATATATATATATGCTAAAATTATTTCAGAGAGAAAAGTTGTAATAGGAATAAAAATGACACAAATCTTAAAAGAATAATTCTTAGGTTCACCTCTAGGGTGAATGAGAAAATTCACTCTCTCTTGCGATTAACGCATAATAACTTTATAATTTTCTAATCCAACCATTCATATTATGTGACATAATATAAAGATTAGCTCTGTAAAAAATCAATCAAATTGAAGACCTTTTAGTTATTCATTTCTATGAAATACATGAACGCTTCATCATAGTAGTAATAAGTGTTATTAGAACCATACATTTGTTTGATTCAATTAGATAATTAAACGATTTCCGATTCAATTGATTTTTTTACAGAGATGATATTTACAGGATAATTTAAGATATAGACCGTTGGATTATAAATTTATTAAGTAAAAATATGTTAATCGACAACGGGGGGGGGGGGGTAAATATGCTCATTCACCCTAAGGGTGAACCTAAGAATTGTCCATCTTAAAATACTTATAAAAATAATTTGAAACAAATACATGATAATCAATAACGTCTCTTTCTTCTTCCACTTTTTTCGTCTTACTAACATCTTAAAATACTAATGAAAAATTCATTCTAAAAAAAAAATACTAATGAAAAATTGAAACAAATACATGATCTGTTTTCTTCCACTTTTTTCCCCATTACACGGTAAAGAGCAACCATGTAACTATAATCAAAACCAGAGCAGCAGCCTGTACATAAAACTTAAAAAAAAAAACAACAAAAAGACAGAAAATCAACAAGCAGAAACAAATCCTCATGGCAACAAAAAAAGTGAAAGAATGATGAATCATCATGCACGGATCATAAGTGTCAAACCCAGTTCTGGTAATGATAGATTGTCCATTAGTAGTATTACTTACGGACGGCACCTTCAACTCACATGCGAACTCCGACCTGGCTTTCCATTCGAAAAGATGCCACTCCTTTATAAAATACAAGTTTCTAAAATAGAGCTTGACAACAATGACATCCTCATCCACAACCGCGAGCTGACTATTCGCCGGGCTCTGCAACCTGAACGACGGTGTGAGAAGAGCCGTGTTCACAGACTCTTGTTCAAAGGACTTCAAATTCACCATAGTACCAAAGCCGTGCGTCTGGTTTCTGTAATAGGTCATGACTTCCACGGAGTCATGATGAACGCTGTAATAGAGGTTAATTGGGATTTCGAAGGGCCATGTCGAGGGTAAGATTGTAGTTGAGGGGTGCTCACGTTGGCAGCGGAACAGGCGGCGGCAGTGGGGCTGAGTTCAATGAGCGAGGCATGAGGTACGTGAAGTATAACGGTTTGTGGTGGGTGATGGAAAGCCAAAAGAATTATAAGAACAATGCTGACAGAGGAGATCCAGAAGAGCAAGCATCCGTAATTGTTGTTCCAATCATGAGCGTCGGCCATCGTCACTAGCAAATATGGAACGTACTGTATCGTATCATTATGTCACACACACGCACACAGATTTATATATATATATATATATATATATATATATCTATATATATATATCTATATATATAGGAATTTTCTCAGGTGCGGACGTCCGTACAGAAAATTCGGTACGGATTTCCTGTTTTCAACCACTTTCCGGCCACATTTTTACATCTTAACCGTTCAGTTTTAGGTCCTAGTTTATAGATCACCTCTACAAAATTTCTGCCAATATGGTGATCGTTAAGGTATCCAAAACTTCATTTTACACGAACGGACCGAATTTGTCGAACCGGAACCGTTCGTATTTATAATGGTAAATTGCAGTTTTGGATGCCTTAACGATCATCAAATTGGCTGAAATTTTGCAGAGGTGATCTATACACTAGGACCTAAAAACTGAACAGTTAAGATGTAAAAATGTGGCCGGAAAGTGGTCGAAAACAGGAAATCCGTACCGTCCGCTCGGTACGGACGTCCGCACCTAAGACAGACTGTATATATATATATATATATATATATAAATCATTATGTCACACACAAACTTTTATATATATATATATATATATATATAAGTTTCTATAACTAAATTGAGTTCAATTAAAACTATTATTTGTAATTGGTGTAGAACGTTATTCCTCGAATTAGTAGCATTAATTAGTATTAGAGGTAAATTGGGCTTTCAAGTCGTACATGGGGTTAATTAATTTAGGTCAATTATTTGGTAATTAAGCCAATTGACCAACTGCCTGCTTAAGCATGCATATTGCAACTCAGATTATCAAAGTAACCCTAATCATTAATTATCAGCAAACATAAGTGAACTAAAGTTCTATACTAGATCTGCTTCCTTAATCCTTATAGAATTGAACTTATGTTTTAATTCTTTCAGCAACTCGATTTCGTATTCGAATAATATGAAATCCGGGTCCAAATCTGAACACAAGTTAGTTGTAAACCATAGTGTTTGTTACATAGATAAAATCACACATGCATCCAAAACAATATCTTGGGTTAATTAGGTGTAATCGTACTCCTCGTAGGTACGGGCTATGTGTTTATGTGATCTGCAAATATGAGTCTAGCTAGGATTCTAATTATTAAGTAGATACTTCATTGAGTTAGGTTGTTTTGATCCTCATTTCATATCAATTTGATACGTGTAATATATTGTGTAAATTGGGGTTTAGGTTCCTAATAATTGCATAGATTAATTGATTAGTAGAATCAGAGGTAATTGCAGTTTAGGTTTTCTAATTGCCTTGGTTTAGCTCGTACCATCTATTAAATTTCTATCTCGTAATTGTTAGCTATATGGTTTTTACTTTCAAAAAACAGGTATATGGTTTTCTTTACGCATGTTTATTAATCAAGCTTCTGTATAACTAAAACAACGTAAATAAAATATCAAAGCTTTTATTATTCTTGTAGAAATATTGATATAGAGATTACAACACCAAGCACACAAGCTCACGCTTTACAGACTTTATTATTCGCTTCCTCGCTATACTATGAGGCCTCATCTATGGAGTAGCAGTCGTGTTGGCGTTGAAGTTCAAGTTGAAGTTGGCACAGTTGGTCCTCTGGAACAACAACGAGTTGCTAAAGCCAACCCTCGAGTTCACCAAATCCAGCTGCACTAGGTTATCCTCCATCTGGCGTCCCCCTATCACGATCGGAGTTTTAGGGTTCAGCCCGCCGTTCACCATGGCCAAGCACATAACTCCCGGACGTGCCTGAACTATCACATTTTGGCCAGAGATTGTCCACCGAAGCTTCTGCTGGTTGTCCAACACAAGCTGAATGCTAGGTACTGCTGGACCCATCTTGCTGTAACTGATTTTGTTTGCATCGAAACACAGCCCGAACGGCGGCACCGCGGTCACTTGAGGCACTCCCGAGAACTGCTTGATGTAGAGTTGAGTGAGAGCTATGAAGATGGACTGATGCAGGATTGTGTAAGGAGTTGTGGTGCTGAGCATGGCTTGGTTAGAACGAAATTTTGGAGGGAGTGGAACGATATTGTTGTTGATTTGGATGGATTGGACATTTATCAAGTACTCTCCTTGTTGGCCTATGGATAGTGGGGCGTAGGTGAGCTGGCGGGACACATCGATGCCCGGTAGCATCATGTATGGCCCCTCGCCGAAGAAAATGACACCATTTTGTCCCGAGCCAGAAGCGAGGCAGATGGCGATCTTCGGTGGGATGCCGAACTGGGAAGCAAGCTGGGATGGAAGTGAAATTCGGGAGTGGCCCATCCCAGCAATGCCTTGAACGTTTTGGGGTAGTCCTCTTTGCAAGAGGATAGAAGGTGCACATGCAAAGAGGAATTGAGGGATTGTGACCATTGGGCCTGGCCTTGAGCCTAGGGTTGATGGGATCGAAAGCACATCCTCCGAGAGCTCGCCTATGGCTCTTTGTTGGGTAACCGGGTTCACAGCCGTTACCGCGCATGCATTGACGTGGCAGCCAGGTCTAGCCACCGGGTATCTGGGGGATTTGGGAGAGCACGTGCGGCATGTGTGGGTGTTGGCTCTAGAGCATTGGGCCGAGTGGCAAATAGGAGCATTGAACGTCGATGATAAGTACTTGTTCTCACAATTGACCGATACGAACTCCCCGTTAAGGTCTACCACAAAGGGGAGTTGAACTGGAGGGGTTCTCTTGAAAATCTGGGCTACATGGAGATTCGTACCACCATCTTTCTGCACCTTCAGAACAAGCTTGGTTGGCCTGGTAATAGGCGTTGGGGGTCGAGGTTGAGTTTGTGTTTCAGATGACTGATCATCCGCGGACACAAAAGCAAGATGAAGAGATAAAGAGAACAAGAGAAGAAACTGAAGGAATGAAGCCATGGATGAGATCGAAATTGGGAGGCACAAGATTTGCTCTAGCTAGAGAGGAGATGGTTGCACTGGGACTTGGCGATGGAAGAGAGAGGACAGGCTACAATTTATAGAGGGGCGTTGCTTGTTGGGTGAGGCTTTAGAGTGTTGCCTAGATGCATGCAGACACTTCTAAGGTAAGCAGTGTTCATATGGAAAAAGTTTTTTTGTCCAGTTTTTGTGACGTTATGTCAGGCGGTTCACGCTTCACATGCTAAGTTTAGCTAGAGAGAGCAAAAAAAGATGAGCATAATCTGGATAAGAGAACAAAGAGATGGTGATTGTGCAGGAATACTTGGCAGTGAAGAAGACCAGAAGAGTTTCAAAAGCTGTACCAGACTTCCAGACATGCATGTATTCGCTGTATAAGCTTGGGTTTAATGTACCAAACAAAAATCAAATTTGTCATTAGCTTACTTTTGAGCCTTAAGGACCGGCGAGGTTTTTGCTTTACACCGGCACTAACATAAACATCTGAGCTTGTCAATAATTTTTTTTCGATATGAAATCGACTGTCATTATCTCTCCAGACAAAGTAACTCAATAGAATTTAATTTAATAAATTCAATTCTCTTTCTTTTTCCCTCAGGCAAATCCATATATATATATTGAAGACCATTATTTTCCACTGATTTTGGGTACCCTTAAAATCTTTATGTTCTTCCCAGCCATAAGTGGTGCATGTGGTTCGAATCAAAAATCATGAATCAGAGACAACTGAAATAGGTGAAGAAAGGAATTGGTATGAGAATATTTCATTTCCATTATGTTGTTTACCTACTATGTGGAATCAAAATAAGAATACAACTTATTACGATTGATACTGTTCACTTATGTTTATGAATCAGAATTAAACTATTTCGACTATTAAAATATCCCTACAAAAAGAAAAAGACAGCAATAGAGGATTGGGAAATTTAGAATTATTGAAATTACATGAGGGTATTTTGAGTGGAAAAACTTGATTTCGGAGGCTTTGATTCCTAAACCCACGTCATCTTCCCCCTTCATGATCAAATTCCTGAGTATTTAGGAATCGATTCCTGACAAGGAGAAAGAACCCACCTCCATTTCCTTTATATGTTAGTAAACACATGAATACTTTTACTCCAGAATCATTCTCTCCATTCTCATTCATATTTCAAGCAAGTAAACGTGCCCTTAAATTCTTTATGTTCTTCCCAAAAGTAGTGGGGTCAGGATTTTACATTAGGTAGGGCTACAAAACATTTTTTATTCGTTATTGATTTAGAAATGAAAGAAAAAAGTTTAGAGTAATCGATAGAAAGAAAAAAAAATATTGTTTTTATTAACTATATTTTTTTCTTTGCATTAACTATTCAAAATATTAAAAAAATAACATAAATTTGATATTGAAAACCCTATGTCTCTCTCTCTGAGAGAGAGAGAGAGAGAGAGAGAGAGTTTTCTTGTTAGCCTACTCCTTCAGTCGACGACAATGTATCTTTGATTAGAAAGGAAGGGCTCGCCCTTCTCTAAAGTCCAAATCTTGGTGGTGAAGGCGGGCTCCCCCGACGACACTCCATGCTTTCAAGCTTTAGTCTACCTATTCCCCTTGCGGAGATGGTAGTTCTTGGTGGCAATGTGAATGATCTGTTTGTCACTAGTAGCGGCACGGATGCCTTGGTCGCTTAGAGTGGTGGGTTGTGCGATCTAGGAGGTGATCAGATCTGGCGTTATGGAGACAAAGAGAGCTTTGTTTCTAGTGGCGATGATGGGATGGTGACTCTAGGATGGGCGACGACGACAGCTAGGGCTTGGGACGTGGAGGGTTCCTTCTGTTTTCGTAGCCTCTCATAGAGGCTGTTCGGGATTGATCGATCTCTAGGGGATAAACTAGAAAGGGAGGCCGACACTTTGGCTGGAGAGGTTACTTGAGTCGTCTGAGGCTGCGGCAATGACTAAGTAATCGGCGGTGTTAGTTATCCGAAACATGCTGGGGTGCCCTTAGCAATTTCTGCTTGGGCCATTTGGGCTTTGATTTGGTCTTTGGAATGGGATTAGGTGGCTTGGACGCTGAATTTTGGGTTATGGGCTTGCTTAGTTAGGAGAGTGGAGGATGGGTTGTCATCCTCTAACCCAAATATTATCACACCCCGATTTTTAGAACAATTAAAAATCAAGATAATCCTAGAATTATACATGCGTGATGGTTTAGCCATTAATACAAAATACCTGAAATTTTTTTCCTTTTAAACCAGGTACATATTGATGCCCTGAACCCACAATGTCAATACATACTCGCTCTGCAGAGTCATATATTACATTACACAAGTTTACAAATTAAATTGTCACAACAAATTAATAAGTAAATACTCATCGGAGCATACTGCATAGCGAAAGTTTTAACAACGGTAAAGTAAAAAAATTGGCTTCCTACTGTAAAGCTGCCAACATAGTGTCTCAGCTTCAGCCACGATTACCCTGACATGCAGGATTAATCCCTACACTATCGAATAGTGCATCGGATCGCCACACAATAAACTCAGTAAGCTTATGTGAAAGCTTGTATGAGTAAAATCAAATACAAAAACCACACAACACACACGAATAACGAGGAAACCCTTTCAACTCGAAGAAAACAACTCACAACTAATCCACCGATTCAATTTAAGGAAACAACTCACCCAAATTAATTTTCTTCAAAACTCGACATCCCTTTTTCAAAAGGAAAAACACAGCAAGTCACCCCGTGACAAAATCATATAAATTGTTGTCCCAAAAATTAAATATGGAAAACAAGTCTACCCTAGACAATAAAAGAAAGAATCCTCAAAACTCTCTTTTAAAATATGTACTAGTCTCATGAGTCTTAAGTAACTCCTAACTACCCCCAATGAGATACAATTGCAACAGACTAGAGCTCTAACTTATCGTAATCACTCACCCGGCCAAAGGCGTGATGTTATGATATATTTGGCTAAGGTCACAACCTGCAACCCCGGATCCTTAGGTCAACCTAATGACTTGATACACATTTACGCAAGCATACATGTCATTGTTAAGATAAGGAAGTATTAAGCCCAAAATTATCATACCATGAGAATCACAATCCTTAGGTAGTTGGAAATAAAATCACTAAGCAAAGAAAAGAAAAATAAAATAAAATAAAAATACTAATCTAAGACATCAAAGTTTAGCAATGCTCGGCTTTAGTTTTCATCAAAAACCTAATCAACGCTACGAACTTAACTAATGATGGATATTTATAATGAGTCAAATTTGTCGCTGAAAATTGTAAATTGGATTTCTAATAACTAAATTGCAAGAATTTAAGTGATCGAAAGGTTTAACTAACAACTAAATTAAATAACGGAAAGAAAAGTAAGAAATGAAAATTAGGTCACTAGGGTATCCTCCTAGCCAAATTCAATGTATGCACAAATATGTTCCTACAATGGTCCTTCAATTCATAATAGCATCAAGAACCGTACTCAAAGTTTTTCAAGGCTCATGGGTCACTAGATTCCTTATATGGTTTTCCTACTCCCAGTCAAGGGTAATAGAAACTCAGTTGAGACAATCTAGAGCCTTGTTAGGGCCTCTAGTTGCACCAAAAGGCAAAGAGTTCTAGAATCGAGATTCCCAAGCTAGTCAATACGGCAATGGAAATTGGTATAGTAACTAACCATGTTATAAACTAGTGTCCTAGCCATAAAGTAGCTCATTTACACATTCAAGAGTTAATTAAACTCCTAATCATGCATCTAAGCTAAATATTATAGATTAGAACATATGGTATACATGAAATTGAAAATCATTACATCAAAACATATTTATTACATAAAATCCAAGCTAGGGATCAAACTCTAGTTTCCTAAATATACTCACTACCCAATAGTTAAATGAAGAACTAAATACTTATTACTCGTCATACTTTTGCATGAAAAACAGTTTAGTCCCTGATCTTGAAAATTAAACAGGATAGTCCCTAATCTTTCATTTTTCACACTTAAGGTCCATTCCGTCTGATGGATCCGTTTGTTGGCTGACGTGCAAATGTTCTGACACGACTTATCTCCACGTAAACCAATTGGACGGTAAAATGTCGGAAATGCCCCAACTTGAATTCAACCCCATAAACCATTTCCTCCCAAAAAACCCTAAAAATTCAAAATCAGTCCTAAAGCATTGCTGCATCTTAATCCCGATAATCAACTACCATAATCTCATACCTCGTATCTTGAATCAATCATCATCGAGTACGATAGTGAAAATCTGAGTCGAATCAAAGGTTTTTGGGGCCAATAGATAGAAGTGGCGGTGGCTGGGATGGCAGACAATGATTTGTGGGTTCCTCGAGCTGTAAAAGGCGGCAAGGATGAAATCCCACAATATTGTGAGTTCTAATTATGTTTTGAACCATATAATTTCGATTCGAACTAGTTTACTTCCTATTTTTGAGTTTTTAATTGTTTCTAGTTCTATGGTTTGGTAAAATTTTTGGGCTTTTAAACTTTTCGGGGTTTCTAGGTTTTTCTCTGAGCTCTTGATAAAGGATTTGGTATTAGTTTTAGGGCTTTAAGTTATAGGGTTTGTTGATTAAGGTTTTGATTTATAGGGTTTGCCGATTTTAAAATTGGGGTTAATTTTTTTATTGGTTTCTGGGTTTCGGGTTTAGGTTTTTGCGTTTGAAAATTGTTTTTGTAACCATGACTTTAGATTCAGAAAGTGTAACCATGGTTATTGAAATGGGTTGGTTGGATTTAAGAAATGGGGTTTATATATTTATTGGTTGCAGAGTTTGTGGTTTAGAGATTTAAAGTATGAAAATTGAGTTTGTACGGAGGAGTTTAGATGCAATATGAATAACTATGGTTTCAATATGTTTGGTTGGATTTTAATATTGTAAGTGTTGTTAATGTTGAAAGTTGATTGTTGTTTGGCTTTTAATAATGCATTCACAGTGGAATATATTGTTTGTTGTGGTCCTAAGTTGTTTGCTAGTGATCATTATATGTGTGGTGACCCGAGAGGGGGGTCCCACAGCGCCGCGACCCCGAGCCAATGAGAAACCGACATGTCACGAGTGACATCCCGATAACTCATCAACCCGAAATCGCAAGACCTTTTGGGTTTACACTGTTGGTTTACAAAACACTTCCTTGGACAAATCATTCTAGCAACCAAACAACATATTTTCAAAAGTGGAATTTAAAGTGGGCTAAAAGATTTGGGCTTACAATAGGAGCCCAATTTGGAAAATAACAAATCACTAAGTAAAAACAAGTATGAGAGACGCGCCCCAGGGTTACGGGTCTCCCGAAGTTTTGTAAATAAGTCAGTAGAAAACAAATTAATAAATAACTAAAATAGTAAATAAATAAGTTACTTCAAAATCCGACAATGGACCCAAAACCTTATTTTAGTAAAATCAAAGAGGAATGCACCAAGCTGGGCCATGTACCTCCTCTGTACGCTCCCCGACCACATGCTCAAAACCCGCACACTGTTGTAGAGGTGAGCTTTCGTCCTCACATGCCCAGTAGGGGCCGACCCAACCATGCTAGGTTTGAAAAATAATAATAATAATAATAATAATAATAATAATAATAATAATAGAAAATATTTATTACATAACATTGTGCACATTTATTGAAAATACTTTAAAAAGAGGCAACCACAAACATTTATTTCTTTTATAAAGCATATGCAATATGCTTCACACAATTTGGAGCTCCGAGATACTTACCTGCTGACTAAACTCAAATAAATTGGTGACCCACCTGGTTCGTCATCCTTCGAGAACCGGCCAACTACTTTGTAGTCCTTGTAACTACAAGTAGTGAAAGTGTCTATTTCCTAACCCTGAGTCTCCTATGACTGGTTCACTGTCTGTGTAAGACCTCGAAAATTTGTTATTAATTCCTAAATGTTTTCTGGGATTAATAAAGTGTTCGTTTGTACGATTTCGTAGTTCGAGGGTGGAGTGGAATTATTTTCGGATGAATAATTATTTGAAGTTCTCGTTTTAGGGGGGTTACGAAGTTTGACTTTTTATATGTTTAGATTCTGTGAGAATTTCCTTCACAAAAGTTGTAGAGCGCGTCGATACGAGTTCGTGGACATATGGAACGTGAAAATCAGAGTTTTTATGAAGAAGTTATGGCCGTTGGAAAAAGTTTCCATTTTGGTTAAATAGGAAAAAAATCCGAAAATATCATAAAATACCAACTTTCCATTATCTAAAAGTTTTCTCTCTCCTCTCTTTCCCGACCTCAGTTCCTCCCAGCCAACTTCGGGGCTTCGTTCTCCTCCTTCCGGCCACCATAGGCCGTGATTTTTGTCCCTATTTCTTCACCACACTCCCATCTAGCACCCTGTGAAGTTTAACTGTGTGGGTAGACCTGTGCACGACGCAGAAACTCCGGGAATTTTGGCACCCGAATTGCAAATCGCTCAGATCGGAGATCACGTTTCCGGCCACCGTAGCAGGTGATCCTTGGGGGTTTTTGAAGCCCAGAGGACGTAGATGCTTCCCTCCAAGAAGTTTGCAACTATTCAACCTGTGGAGCTTGAATTTGGAAGATTGGGAATCTAGGGTTCATCGGTTTTCAAAACTTGCGAGGTAAATTCCGGCCAAATGACTTTGATTCTGACTTTGTGCTAGTTATGAAAGTTTCAATTGGAGTTGAGATGAAGAATTTTGGTGTTGGAAGTTTTGCCAAATTCCGACTTTCGGCCGGTGGCGGTGCTGCCACTGTGGTGGTGTTTTCCGGCGGTTTCCGGCCACTTCATGGACAGTTTATGTTCCTGATTGCGATCTACTCGTCGATACGAGCATTTCAATATATAGTTTGTAATTTTTGGAGATCGTATGAGCATGTTAGGGTTTTAGGGTTTCGATTAGTTTCGGTTTTCGATCCATGAGGATTCGGCCGTTCGATCGACATTTATTGATCGTAGAACTGTTCCGAAGACGTTGGATGGTCTTGGATGAGGATCCGACTGTTGGATCGTCGTATAATTGTGTTTTGTGAATTGTGTGTTTTGTGTTGTATTGAGTGTGACCTTGATGTGATTAGGTGATTGACGGAATTTTGTGAGCGGAGTATTGTTGATTTTGTGCTTGTCTTGGTTTTATGTGAAGACGCAACAAGATTTAGAGGTGAGTAAATCTCACGGTGTTTCGGTTGATAAAGTAGTTATATTTTAATTTAGTATATTTAATTGTTAGCATGAAAAATTGTATTTATCGAAATAAATTATTTGTTTTAAAATATATGAACTTGATCGACAACGGTTCATGGGTAGGTTAAAACAATGTTTTGATATAAAATGATTTCCGAGAGGAATAATTTATAAAACTATAGTTGGTATTAGTATTAGTGGTCATTCATGCGTGAATGATTACGTATATATATATATATATATTTACGTGAAATATATATCTGGATGGTGTGGCATTGTGATATGTGGAATTTTGATGACTTATATTGTTGAAAGAGTGATTTGGAGTTATAATGTGACATTTGTGAGTTGTGTGGGATTTCTTTAAATGTCTGAAGTTTTAAGGTTACAGTGGTAACCTGGATTTCTATTATGAGGACCAAAGGGTCTGAAGTTTGGTCGTAAGGTTGAACCTCGGCAGAGGTGACAGGTTACGATTCAGTTTAGCTCGAGTCTGTCGTTGTTCAGGAAAGGTTTTTGGGGTTTTTCGTTTGTGTTTACGTGAGATTGGGATTTCTATGAATTCCATTGTTTTATTTAATTGTAATCTCTTGAACTAAAATTCGACGCAGGGATTACTATAATTTGAATTGGGTGACTTTGGTGATCTCCTGAACTAAACTTTTGATGCAGGGATTACTAATTGTTACCTAGTGTGATTGTATGTTTGATTGTGTTTGTGATCTTAAATGTTGTTGCTTTAATTAGCTCACGAGCTGAGAAATTATAAGCATAAGTGACGTGAGTCACTTTATTTGAGTTTACTCATACGGGCTTAAAAAGCTTACCGGGTTTGTTTTGTTCAATTCCAGTGCACTATTCTATGGTGTAGGGGTTTTTGTGTAGGTTAGAATATTGATTATTTGTCGTTGAAGCTGAGGTGTACGTTCGGTAGCGTGGACGTCGAAGGGTACTCTTAGTTTTAAGTCTTCCGCTGTGTAGTGAATTGTGGTGGGTGTGTTTACTTATTGAATTGTCATTCAGTTTAATTTGTAAACTATCTGTAATGTAATATGTACTCAAAAGAACGAGTCAGTATTGACATTGTGAGCTCAATTTGTTTAGTTACTTAATTTAATTGAAAAAAATTCTATGTGTTTTTCTGGTGCTTGTTAAGTTATCGCGTTTCGAATTCGAATATCTTTATTCAAAATTCGGGGCGTGACGGTCTGTACTCATTCTTCCTCGACAAACATAGGAGCACGGCTCCCTCTGGAGGTTCACGATTATCGACACCGTGGGATCCATAGGAATCTACGTGTCTAGGTCCCATTCACTTTCAGGTCATAAGTACAAACATACGATGGGTACAGTATCTCAACATGCAAGTCTACCCTCGGTTTTCGCAATAAACAATTATCAGTTATGGAAACACGGATATCACTAGGCATCGACTAATGAACAACCAAAAATGTACTTGAAGGCAACATATTATTATACTAGAGCATTCCACATATAGAAAAGCCTCTAACAAGGAAGGGACAGCTCACCCTACCTGGAATTGGAGTGCTCGTCCACATTCTGGTTCGTTCCCGACTTTCGATCATTTGTCCAAATCCATGTGCACACGCTCGAGTCCTTTGAAATAAAATTAAATCAATGAGTACATTGACTACACTATAACTCAATTAACCGAGCAACCAAAGCATTTATTTAACTTCCATGAAGTTCATCGAATTTTCCTTTAGTCGTTAAAACCTATTATCCATTCCCAAATAATCCAAATGATGTAGCATTTGAATCATTTAAGATATGGTGATTATAATTAGCACTTTGACCCAAAAATTGTTTAACATTACTACTATAAGAAAACAAATGACGATTACCATTCCCGAACGATTCACTTAACGTAGTAACGCTCATTCGGGATATGGTGATCACACTTCTTTCCATACTAAAGTTTCGGGCAACCGGTTTGACCTCACTCTATTTAGCTTTCTAACTTTAAGAAATTAAATAGCAACCACCATTCCCAAATAATCCAAATGATATAGCATTTAAATCATTTGGGATATCGTTACGCTACCTGACACATTCGCCTTCATTGTTTAACATTTCTACTTTAAGGGAACAAATGATTATTATCATTCCTGAAGGATTACGATTTTGGGAGATGGTTACTTTAAAATACTTCACTTGTAATTGTTTCCTTAACCATAATTGAAAATCCTTCTTTAACTTAATGGCATGCATAACGTCCACTATTCACTACCACTAATTTCCGCTCAATAATGGTTAATACTCATATCTCCTATTTGTCGTATCAAAACTTCTTTGAAAGAGTTCACCAAGTTAACCATTACTAAATTTCCAAAATTTACAACAGACCCACCTCTTTAATCAAACAACACCAATCATCTAATTGCTTTAAACCAAGTTTCCAACAAAACTAATAATGCACAAAACCACTTAAACATTTAAGCAGCACCAAATCTTAATTTGCACTTAATGAAACCTTAACTTCAATCAGTACAAACAATACACAACCAAATAGATCCAAATACCCAACCCTTACCATTCTTCTTTTCCACAATCAATTCTGTTCTTCGATAGCCCTTTGACACCAACTCAATTTCTTATAGCCTTCAAAACTATAATAACAGTACCAAATCACTGCCCTATTAACCATATAAAATCAAAGTTTGTACAATTTTTCATGACAAGACAGAGTCCAAAAATCAAGGCCTTACACCATCTTCTTCAACTGTGGATCAACCAAAATGCAGAGGTTCTAACCCCAGCTTCGTGCTATACTCTTCAAACCACAAAACGTAGAACTCCTCAAACCTCAATTTCCAAATTAAACTGTAGTGGGTTTGGGATTTCTCCATCCAAATAGAAATTCGGGGTTTAACCAAAAGAGGGTACGATAATCACCTATTCTAAACTGTGTGAAAATCCAGCATCCATGAGCGGCGAAGCAGCGGTGGCTCGTGCGGCGTTTGTGGTTGGTGACAAAAGTCGGAGCCATGGGGTTATGGTCAAAGGGGAGGTGCTGATTCCAACTACGGAGGTGGTTAGCCTGATTCGAGCTGGGAACAGGAGAACGTAGGCATGCAGAGATACGGGTTTCTGGCGAAGCTCATACGTCGTCGTCAGGCGTCGGCGGCGAAGAGGAGTCTCTGGCTTTTTCTCCGCTTTGCTTGCTAAGTAGAATGACAGTGGAGGAAAGGCAAGGAAATTGCCGAAAACATGCGAGGCTTGAGGAACAGTGGCTTCGCAGTCATGGGTTGTCGAGTTGGAGTCTGCCGGCGGTGCATGTCGATAATGCTAGGTGGGTTTTGGCAGGGTTTAAATGCTGCGTCGACCGGTGGAGGCAGTGTGGTGAGATGGTGGCCGGAGCTGGGGTCTCCGGTGGTGGCAGAGGGAAGGAGAAGAGAGAACACGGGGAAAAGGGGAGAAGAGAGAACACGGGGAAAAGGGGAGGAGAGAAGAGAACGGCTGAGAGTGAGGGAGAGAGTGTTTTGGGATTTTAGGGTTTTTGTTCCTATTTATACTTGTACATGTGAAGTGACAAATATACCCCTGCGACGAATTCAACCAATAATTGAGTCGGGTTTTGAGCTCGCTTCTTTATTCGTTTTTCATCACTAATGTTCTTAGTCAACTCCGTCGTATGCCTAAAACTTGAATTACTAAAAACTCAATTTGTACCCTTCCATAATAATCCCGACAATCTTTTGCTTCAACAAACCTTAGTAATTTTTTAGGCCCAATTGGAAGGACATTGGCCCAAACTTTAGTTTTCGGCCCAAACTTAATTCAAATAGCCCAATTGGTAGTCTCGATACCTAAAACAATTTCCAAAATCAATTTCCTTCACTTAAATCACCTTGCGAAAATCTTATTGGTGAAAAATTACCTTCTAAAAATTAAACAAAATTTTCGGGGGCTCACAATATGGCTGTAAAGGGGTCTGTTTGGCAGTTTCCTCTTTATGGGCAAGTACAATAAGTAGTTAGAATCCTAAGTTGGTTGGTTGCATGCTTTAGAAGTTTATTTTTTACTGGTTCTAACCATGGTCGACTAATAATTATCATTTACTTTTTGTGCAGCACACCCAGATTATTTCACCATGAAAGTGATTCATGGAGGGTGCATAAGAAACAAAGACTATGTGGGAGGCAAGACTGATTTCTACAATAACGTAGATAAGGACAGAATGTCCTTGGCAGAAGTGGATAACATGGTTACGCAGCTTAATCCAGGCTATACAAAGTAGCAAATTGACTATTAGTATAGGGTGGGTGATGACCAAAATGCGTTGACCAAACTGGAAACAGACCGTGATATGATGACAATGTGTAAAGCTGTGCCCCAATTCAGGATTATTACACTATACTTGGACCACATGGAGGTTAAAGCAGTTTTTGAGGAAGGCAATGACGACATCTACATGTATGAAGATTTACAAGATTTTTTTGTTCAGTCAAGGTGGTAGCAGTAGCGTGGTGATAGAGGAACTCCCTGATGAGCCTAGGAAGCAACCAACTTGTGTCATCAAGGTGTTGACTGATGAGCCTATACGAAGCAGAAGCAAAGGAATAATTATTAGAGAGATTTAGGATGTGTGTGCTACTCAAGGAAGCTGTGCTGGTGGAGGAGATGCAAAAGAGAAGGGCAAAAGTAAACTATTGGAAGAAGTTTCAGGTTTTAAACAGTTGCTGTTGGAGTATCCTGGTTTTGGTGTAGGTTGTAGTTCAAGTGGGGTAGTTGGGAGTGGTGTAGGCACTAGTGGTTCAAGGCCTAGTAGTGGTGTGCTAGATGAAGACTATGAGAAACATGAGGAGGGTGTGCAAGCTAGTGGTGTGCAAGGATTAGACTATGAGAAAGAGATAGACTTGATGGACTATCTTCAAACATTAGGGGTTCACAGATCTGAATTGAGTGAGGATGGGGAGACAAGTGATGATGGTGATTATGATCTGTAGTTCGATAATGAAGAATATGAGCATTATGGTACTGATAAGGATGACTGGTTGGAGGAAGCCGATTTGGATGAGGCTACAAAGGCAAAAGGTTCAGGGGTAGGAACTAGCAATTTAGAGTCATCTGCACCTGATATGGGGGGTGATGATAATGAGGAAGATATGTTTAAGGATCATGAATCAGAAGAAGAGAGGATGCAATATGCAATTAATTCATATGGGGAATTATAAGATGTTGGTATAGAATTCAATGCCAATACAGATATGAAGCAACCAAATTTCTGTTTAAAGATTCAGTTTGCAAATGTTCAAATTTTGAGAGATGCATTGAGGGAGAAGGCAATCCAAGGAGGGTGGGAGCATTTTTTTCATCAAGAATGATATGACGAGGTTGAGGGTTGTTTGCAAGGAAGACAACTGTCCATTTGAGTTGTTTGCTTGCTTCCAAGATGCAACGTGAAAACACATTGATGATAAAGAAGTTGTGAGGGCAAGTTTGTGCTTTGAATTTCTAGCAGCGATAGCCCTTTGGATAGATCAAAGACCAGGCCCAAAATCGATCGAAGGTGTGACCCAGGAACAATTTTGTTGTGACTAGCTGGATGGTAACAGCAGCTATTGGGCTAGAAGATAACAACAGCGATTGAGGTTAGATGATAACGGGAGCGATTGGGGTTAGATGATAACAATAGCGATCAGAGTTGATTTCACGAGAATAAAACTTATGGGTAGATATGGTGTAGGAGCTAGATGCCTGGGAGTTTAGCAAAGAGAGAGAGTTCCAGCAATGGCATGATTTCTGGGTTTTGGGTTAAGGTTGATTGGGATGAATTGATGGCTAGGGATTTAGAGATAGAGCTTGATCTCTTGCTTGATGTTTCTGGGTTGTTGTTTCTTCCAACGGTGATGAACCCGCTTTTTATAGTGGAGGTCGAAGGGGAAGATTCATGCTAAGAACTAGGGGTTTTGAAGTGGTATTCTTAGTTTTGGTGGGATAATCCTAAAGCCTTCAGCTTTTGTTTTCCCCATGAAACCAAAAGGGTGAAAGCTGGGTCTGGCTATGAAAGTGAAGGTCAGTGGTGAAGATCCCAGATTTTGTGCTGCTGTGATCTTTGAGGATGCTAATCCCCTATTTTCTGTTATTGTAAATTGTAATCACAAAGTTTGAAGGCTATTGGAAATTGAAAAGGGATTGTTGGGCATATGAATCAGAGAGTCCCTTCTTGGATTCTGGGTTCTTGCCAAAACTGGTGAAGCACCAATCCCAGCAGTAACTTTGACAGCAAGCGTTTCTAGTTTGGGGAAGAAGATGGTTCAACAGTCTTTGGGCTAAAGGCTGGTGTAATGGACTTTGGGTAGGGAAATGGCTCTAGTGGGCTTTAAGTTTTTGCTGGGCCTGCATTCATCTCTCTACTAGCCTTTGTTAAGATTTTAGCCCCTCAAGCATGAATTTTGGCCCCCAAGCCCAAAATTGTCGATGGGCCTTAACCTAACAATAGGCCTCACATAATCCGTTACCTTCCACACCATACCATTCTGTATAAGCCCCAAACGTAGCTTGGGTCTACGCGTATCGCATGGTAAATAAGCGTGTTGGCTCATTTGAAAATGCATGTCAATCGTTTGAGAATTTGGGCTTCTCGTATCGCTTGCTAAGTAGAGAGCTTCCTTTTGATGTGAAATGGGCTTGCTTGAAAGCCCAATTAGGTTACGAAGTTGATGACTTCCCCTCTTCGCTTATCACTCATAGAATTTAAACTCGTGGAAATTTGGGTGTCAACAGAAGTATAATCCCATGCATAAGTACACAAGGAAGTTTGACAATGCCATGGTGAGGCAGAGATACTTAACAGTCAAATTCAAGAATCAAATTTCCCTAAATGAGGACATAAGACCATGTATATATTTTGAAGTCATTTTTCCTCTTAAGTGTTGTTTATATTTCACATTTTAACTGATTCTTCTTATTTGATTGTGTAGAGAATTTAGCTAAGACGATGTTGGCAAGCATTAGGGCAGGAGTTTCAAAGAGTATGGCCTATAGAGCAAAGAGAGCTACCTTGTTAGATGTTGAAGGATCAATTAAGGAGCAATATGCAAGGCTGGCTGATTATGGAAGAGAACTTCAAAGGGTTGATCCAGCAACCACAGTTGACCTGAAATGTGACTTCAACAACTCAGACAAGGCACCTATTTTCAAGAGGCCATGCATTTGCTTGGGATATCTGAATAATGGTTTCAAGGTTGGCTGTAGATCATTAATTGGATTGGATGGAGTTCATTTGAAGACTTGTTTTGGTGGCCAATTCCTAACTGCTGTAGGTATTGATGCTAATAACATTTCATGGTTAGTGGCTTATGCAATGGTTGAGCTGGAGACAAAGGACTCTTGGATATGGTTTTTGGAGTTGTTGTGCAAGGATTTGAGTTGTGAGAATAATGGTAGAGGCTAGATATTCATAAGTGACAAGCAAAAAGGTTTGAAACCTGCATTAGAAGAGGTTGTTCCATTTGCACAGATCAGGTTTTGTGCAAGGCATTTGTGGACTAACTTCACCAAGAAGTTTCCTGGAAAAGTCATGAAGGATCAAATGTGGAAGTGTGCAAAAGCAACAACTTTGCCTTATTTTGAGAAGGAGATAGAGGAGCTGAAGTCCCTTGATGAGGATGCTTATAAATAGTTGAAAGATAATTCATTTACAATACTTTTTCATTATATGGTTCTCACTTTTAATGTATGAATTTTTTGTTTTGTTTTGCAGAGCCAGAGAGGCCCCCGAAACATTGGTCCAGGGCATATTTCAATGCTGGTTATGATTGTGACATGCTCATAAACAATGGTTGTGAGAGTTTCAATGGATTGATCAGAGATGCATGGTGTAAGCCACCTGTGACTATGTTGGAAGAGATAAGGGTGAAGCTAATGAGGAGGATTTATAAGAGAAGTGATAAAATGGAGGCATACCATGGAAATTCATGCCCCAAAATAAGGATCATTGAGAAGAATAAAGTGAAGGTAGCAGAGGACTGCATCCCAACATTCAATGGTGCTGGCCAAGCTGAGATTGAGAATATTGAAGGCACCAAGAATGTTGTCGACATTGGTTTAAGGACATGCAAATGCCGAAGATGAGACCTAACTGGAATCTCGTGCAAACATGCCATTTGTGCAATTAATGGCATGAGGCAGGAACCATATGACTTTGTCACGCCTTGCTATCTCAAGAAGACATATATGAGAATTTACAGTAACCCTATACAGCCTGTTAACAGCATGGACATGTGGTCCAAGGGTGAAGGTCCAAGTATCCTACCTCCACAATATACAAGGCAGCCCGGTAGGCCGAAGATGAAAAAGATTAAGGATGCTTCAAAGGTGGTCATCAATGGTGCTGGTAAAATTGGAATGATACAACGATCCCTTAAGTGTAGCAATTGTGGCCAAGGAGGTCACAATATGAAAACCTATCAGAGGCATCAAGTAAAGGAAAGAAGACTGCTGCTGCTAGTGATAAGAAGAGGAGGCTTAACATTAATGGAGGAGAAAGTTCTCAAAATATGGTAAGATTTAAGATTATGCTTTGTACTGTGTTTTGACATTTATGTTGCTCAAATTTATGTCATTTAATATGATTGTTGCTGCTTGCTGCAGTCAAAGAAAGGGAAGAAAGCACCCATGACTGCAAATGAGCTGAGGCAAAAAGCCAAGGAGAGCGTTGAGTATCAAAGGGTAATACTCCACTTTATTGTGTAATTGTTTTGTATATCTTTGCTGTAATGGGCTATCTTGACTCATATGCCTCTAAATAAATGTGTGTCCAGAAAAAGATGGCTAACTTGAGGGCAGCAAGGCTTGATGCAGACAAACCTGTAAAAGGAAGGCCTCCAAAGTCTAGTACTACAAGTACAGGCCTTCGACGAAGGCTTGTACAAGCTACATCTACTAGCATCAGTTCAAGGCTTGTACAACCTTCCAGGGCATCAAGAGACAAGGCTTCATCACCAACAAGGTCTTCACAAAGGATCAAGAACAATTCAGGCAAAGAAAGTGGAAATTAGTTGTTGAAATGGAAATTTAGATAGCCTGCCCAACAAATGAATTAGACATCTTCTTATTTAGGGCAACCTTGTGTTGTGTCACTTAGTTGCTATCTTTAATCTTTTGATAAGATGATTAGACATATGTTAGTTTTCAGAACAATGATTGAGGATGTAATGCTCTAATTTTATTTTATTTTTGGTAAATTAGAGCATTGTTTTAGGGCTGGATAATGCTGCAAGCACTGTATTTTTTGGATCATTATGAATGATGGAAAATTACTAGTTTTCTATGTATTTTTGGGATCATTTTTATGGCAGCAATATCTTGCTTCATACTATCCAGATTTATCTTTCACTTGTAACCTTGGTTTGTTCTAGGGCTGGCACCATATATGTTCTCCTATATTTATTTAGTTCAATTTTTTTTAAAACCAACCATAAAATGACACGTGGCAGCCTCAAAATTCAACAACTTGGGGTGTTGAAGGCGGGAGTTTGGGATAGAGGAGGGTGAAATTAAGCCAGGGTTAATTTGGACATTTTGAACTGATGTGGCAGGTGTCCAACTGAGCTGGCAGCGTAGGATTTTCCACGTTGGCAACTTAACATACTTTTTTGACCGAGATTAGACGGAATTGACCTTAAGTGTGAGAAATGAGAGATTAGGGCCTGTTTAATTTTAAAGGTCAAGGACTAAACTGTTTTTCATACAAAAGTATGAGGAGTAATAAGTATTTAGTCCTTAAATAAACTATTGGTTAATTAAGCTTGTAAGTTCTTTTTCTTTTTTTCCAAATCACATTTGCATCTCTAGTTTTTTGGTTGACTCAATGTTGACCTTCTCATCATATAGTAGAAAATTTGCATTTGCTTTACTTTCACATCGCATTGTCTCGTATTTGAAACTTTGTTTATTTTCTACAAAATAAAAATAGATTAATTACATAATAATTGACTTGAGGATTAACACATTTCTAGTGTTTTAGATACAATTACATGCATAAAAATGCGTGCAATCACCTGACCCTCAGATCAAAACATTAAATGAGTCGCACTGGACTCAAAATGTCACTTAAATCAAAAGAAGAAATCACAACCTGTGACTTCCAAATCTTCAGATCCCTGGTCGTTAGATCAAAACATTTAAAATGATCCCCTGGGCCTGAAAGCATTACTCAACTCACAAAGCATACATCACAACCTATGACTCTCAAAACTCAACACTTTTCAAAACAATAGAAAATCTCATGTTCCACAATAATTGTTTTCCGAAAAGTCATATCACAACACAATAATAAACCCACTCACAAATATTGTTTGTATCACAACAAAACCACCAATACATATATATTTCATGTGTGTGTGTAGCCATTCACTCAGGATTGTCACTAATACCAACTATAGTTTGCAGTTAAATAATTAACCCCCAAAAAGATAAGGTAACTCCGTTCGAAAATGAACATTATGAGATTACTCACCTCAGAAGCTCACTGCGTCTTCTATGCAGAACCGAGATAACACCCTCACAAAATATCCGTCCAAGACAACTTTATGAAGTACCTAATCACATACGGTCTCAACTTAGTACATAGAACACAAAGCGATTAAAGTTCGTGTACATACATGTACATTTGCAAGCATAATTAGCTATAGTGGGCCGTGCTCATTGTACCGCCAAAGGTGCTAATTCCAGCCAAAGGAATGACATGCAGACACACCGCCAGGCGGGCTACAACCTCGGCGTCGGACCACCTCCAGATCGCCGCCGACGCGCCGCCACGCGCCGCGCCAAGATTTCATCAGAAGCTTCTGAAACTGGGAACTGAAGCATGTCAGTCCCACATCGAAAACTAAGAGAAGATCAACCTCTTCCTCACCTATAAAAGGTTCTCTCCTCTCTCCTCATTAACGACGCATTCAATATTTACCTACTGTTACTTTGTCAACATAAATACATTGACTAACTTAGGCATCGGAGAGTTGAAGACCGCCCGGCGCGGTCTCCCTCTGACGCCCATTGTATTTTATTTGACAGGTAGCGGGAGCTTCGAGAACAACACAAGTACCGATCCACCCACCGGATCAGCGTTAACTAAGGTCCAGCTACCGCTGGACTTTTAGACATTAACAGTTCGAAACCCCCGTTTGAATTAGAACCTGAAAGTAATGCCCATAGAGGCGAAACCTCATCCAAAACCACCCAAAGTCTCTAGAACACTCCTATGATCAATATGTCAAAACGACAAGTTGATCCAACGATCGGATCCTCACATATCGAAAACTGAGTGAATTGAAATCACTAAAAACTTTAACATGCTCATACGATCTCTAAATGCTACAAACCATATATCAAAACGCTCGTATTGACGAGTATATGATAAATAAAGAAGAAACTACCCCAGACATGGCCGGACGAGCCGCCATGTGGGTGCCACAGGTGGCTGCACGTGCACCGCATTTGTCGCCGGACCAAACTCAAAAACAGCATGATCGAACCGTCCAAAATGGAGTTTACACAACAAGGATCAATTTTAATACCTGGGACTTGATCCAACTCGGCCGAAATCAAGCTCGAAAGCCGAAAATTCATGTTCACCTTGAGTTGCAGCTCTACATTGAGAATCGGTCAAAACTACAAGGATAAAAAAGGAGGCTTCCACAAGCCAAACAAGACCGGTTTCACGTCTTTCTGTCACGGAAATCAAGAAATCCGATCGGGTCGCGCAGCTCCAACTTTGCCGTTTAGATCCTCCGCCGTGGACGAGAATCGGAGTAAGCCGTCACCACAGGGAGGACCGCACGGAGGAGGCAAACGGATCTGGGTTGGTTTCATCGTCGGAACTCACCAGAAAACTTGGGTCTGAAAAAATTGGGTCATGGCTGAGTCGGCTGGAAGCTTGGGAAAGAATGGATTTCTGGAAATTTCTGGAAAATTTGCCCAAAATTGAAACTTTCGATTATTGTGAAATATTTCTGGAAATTCTCTATTTATACCAAAATTTCCAAAAATGAAAATAACTTCCACTGACCATAACTTTCTCATACAAACTCCAAATCACGCGTGCTACATGTCCTCGAACTCGTATTAACGCGTTCTACGACCTTCGTGAAAGAAATTTTTAGAGAAACTCAATGAATAAAAAGTCAACTCCTTGACCCCTCGAAAATAAAACGTTTCGAGTAATTATTCGTCCGAAGGACTTCCACTCCATCCCCCAACTATAAAATCGTCCAACAACCACTAAATAAATTTCAAAAAATAGTAATGAATTTTAGAGGTATCACATATTATTTAATGTTGTTTTGGGTCGCAAAGACCAAATGCTCGGTTGAAACTTTTATTTACCTGCTTCCGAGCATCTAGGTTTTTGTTAGAATAATGGTGTATGAACTTCCTTAAAAGATGGGTGTAGCCAGGATTGCGAGGTTCTATTTGTTTTAGTATTGGTGATTTGTATGTCCTGGAGGACGATTCTTTTCGTCAACCCCTCAGGGGTGTGTTGTTTCTGATACTGCTTACTGAATTATAAAATTAGATGTCCTCTTTTGATTCAAAAAAAAAAACTATTTAGAATAACTAATTATTAAATATGTAGGAAATAGAATTCAAATTAAATTTAAAATAAAAAATACAACCTAAATGCAAAATTAAATATTAAGAACGTAAATGAAAATGAGTCTATCATTACCTATCTAGCTATGGTAGTAATTATCATAATTTTTGTTTGAGAGTAACTGAATGAGAGAATAATTACATAAGCTTAATAAATAGAGTATTTGATCTGGTTTTGAGGCATATTTGTGGCTTGGACGGTAGGTAGTTGTCGACACTGTTTTTCAAGGATGACGAGGGCAACGCAGGTTGGGTTTATACTTCGGTGGTGGCTGTAGCGCGTGCGTGATCGAGGAGTTCAGTTGGCATACTAGGACATAGGAGATCCGTGTTTGGTTTTTGGATTAGGATTTGGCTATTTTCAAGTTCGTCGTTTGTCATCTAGGTGGTGGCGACGTGGTGGTGGCGGGTTCCTTGAAACGAGACGGTGGTGGCACTCTTGCAGCGAGTAACTGTGGTGGCTCCCCTGTAGTACGCATGGGACATGTTTGCACATAGATGTGAGGACTAGATTTAGGCCGGGTTGTTGATGGGCCTAGAGCTGCTTTTCCTTTGGGCCTTTTGTGTTGCTGATTAGTTAGTTGTTTTATTTCCAGTAATTCCCTATTTGTTAGGGAGCTATATATGCACTTTTGTGCACACTATATGCTTTCAGCTCTAAGCTTGCTAGTTTAGTGAGCATTTGTTTACATTGCTATTGCTTCTTTTTACACCAATATAATGAATCACCTGAAGTACCACAATTGAATACATTGACGAAGGAAGATTCAAGATAGTTTTTTTAGTATAAGTTGAGATTTTAGTTTTGTAGGCTTTTGAATATTTGCAAGAGAATGTACTATTGGTTGGAACACTTACTTTTTCCCTTAATTAACTTCTTGACCACTCATGTATGGTACAAGCACATGGAGCTTATTTAGATTATTTATAAGTGTCGTTTTGACTTTAAGATTAAATAAAATATCTATAACTTTGTTAAAAAAAATTAAATTAATAATAGTTTTCTATCAAGGAATACAATAGAGTAAAAAGCTATCTATTCCTTAATTCCAGGAACGCGCCTAGGTAAAAGAGAAAAACCCGACAGAGTGTTCTCTCCTGGACGAACATGGCCGGCGGTCTTGCCGCTGCGTTCAGGCCCGGGAGAGGATTGATGATGCGGAGATGGAGTGGACTTTCAGGGCGGTAGTTTGCTCCAGAGTGGGTGGCTGATTCTCCGATTTCGGGCTACACGGATCGAACTCGATCTGTCTCTCTCAGATCTGGGGTGGAGGCAAGGGTGCAATAGCGACAATTTTCGGCTTTCTAGTGGTGGTTTCTGGCGTTAGCGATCCTGCGTGGGTTGTGGCTGGGGTAATTTAGATCGGATCGGGGCTGTGGAGATCTCGAATGGGATCTGCCTCTGCTTGGGCCTGGGATCGTATTGTGGCTATTTGTCTGGTGTAGGGGCTGGCTATAGTGTGACAAGGTGGTGAAGCAGCGAAGGGATTCGGCGCAACCGTGTATTGTTGCGGGGCGGCAGCGTGATGGCAACGGGGCTCACTGGCGGCTGGAATGGTTGCATGCTGCGCTTGGTTTTGGTTGTGGGAGGTGGTGTTTGGGTTGGGTCGTTGTTCTTGGGTCTCTCTGGTGGTCTTTGGTTTCTGGTTGGTTAGGTTTTCTTTGTTTGATTTTAGTGGTTGTCTTGGTGAAAATAAGTCCCTCCTCTTGTAAGCAAGGGTTTGGGGTTGGTTGTTTATGTGTCGTGTCGATGCCATTGTTTTGGTGTCATGGTCGGTCTGCTGTGTCTTGGTCTGGTCTTTTGTCGGTACTTTCTGGTTATCAATGTGATGGTGAATCACCCTTACACTTGTTCTGGCTGTTTTGGGATGCGGTGTCCGAACGGGTGAAAACAGTTCATCATAATGTTGGTGGCTGGGTTGTATCGGTACAGGTTTGGTTGGTACTCGTTGTAGCTCACGGGTATGGGCGTAGAATTTGGTTAGGGGTTGGACCTCTTTGGCTCATGGAGGTCACTTATGGTGACGGTCCCGTAACTATGGATCTAATGTTTTGTAATATTTTGGTTATTAATGGAATTTTCATCTCTAGAAAAAAAAAGGAATACAATAGAGTAAGAGCAACTACATATGCAGCCGGAAAGAGTCCCACTCCAATTATACAATAGCGTAAGAGCAACTATAGCAGGAAGCCAGGAAAGATGCCAAGCTCCGATTATACTAACCTAGATGGGGGGGGGGGGGGGGGGGGTTGGGGAGAACAAAAAAACTAAAATTCACCGAATTTCAAAAAATCCCATTCAGTGAGTTCTGGCTCTGGCGGTGGGGGTGTGCCACTCCTGAATTCATGGTTGTACTGAATATAGTAGGGTATTGGTTCAACTATGCTTAATTGATCTTCACCTCGACCTCCTTCACCTTCATCTTCTTTTTCTTCTTCTTCCCGCCTTTGCCTTGGATTTCTTTCCTCACCCTCATCGCCGCCATCTCTGCGTCCTCTGCTATCTCCGTCGCTGCGTCTGGTTCTGTTGGTTTCATTGATCACCTCGTCAATATTTTGATTATTTTCATTGCACTTGTCATCTTCGTTTTCCTCAATTTCAATGGCTCGATTATCTCTTACTCTACCATTACTACCACCACCACGGTGTTTCTTTCCTTTACTTCCAGTGATAAACCTCATTACTGTACGAAGTTTACCCCACAAACCTTGTCCTTTACTGTAGGATCTTCGCATGGGAAATTCCTCATTAGCAGCCATATTGAACTTGACAGATTTCTGCCTTGTTGTGGTGGGTTGCACCGTCATACTACTATCTTTTTGCATGAGTGGTTGTTCTCGATTTGGTGCTTCGTGACCATAACCGTTTCGAGACATGTTGTTCCTTCTGCTGTTCTCCATTGACATGTATTCTTGATCACTGGTTATTAAGTTTGGCTTGACTATAGTACGTAGAAGAAAATCAAATCTGTGTGAGAGAGACAACAACGGGGTTTGTTATATATACAGAGCAATTGACATGTTTCCTCAACCTACAAGGTATACTAAGCAATACTGTTTTTTGTAAGTAGTTTATTTACTTACCCAAAATCTCCTGGGAAACTTAGGAGGAATCAAAGTCCCCTTGTTGAACTAGGAATCAAACCGGTAATTCCTAATGCTTATAAAAAATGTCGTCTTCCCAATTCCGGTACATTTTTAAATATTCTTGTTTTTTAAATTAGTTTTCTCCCCACACTTTTTATAAAAGACTAACTAGCAGTAACAACAAAATTCTACTTTGAATATAGAACATCAAATTTGACAAAATTGTCACATGAAACTTGTCTAAATAACAAAATTAAACCAACAAAATATTACAAAAGATCATCAATGGTTTTTCCAATGTGATAAAAAAAGAAGAAGATATATAGTCACCAACAGCTATTTCACTGTGCTACCAAAGAACCCATGCCAATTGCCAAATGAAGTAGCACCACAAGGGCACAAGATGGTATTCTTAGAATAAACCAAAACCTATAAAAGAGTTCTAACTTTCACATGATGGTGCAAGTGCAACCATTGGGGTTCTCCTCGATCACTCAAAGAGTCTAATTGTGGTAATTGCCACTGTTGGTTATATCCCCCGTTCATTGGATGGTTACCCCTCTGTTCAGTTTGGTCATTCTGAGCCCCTGTTTGACCCCATGTGTATTGACTCGTTGGATGTTGACCCATTTGGCCAAATTGAGCTCCTGTTTGATCCATATGATACTGAATTACTGATTCATTGGATGTTGACCCATGGTATGTTGACCTATTTGGGCCATCTGGCTAGACTCTTCCCTTCTTCTTTTTTTGGTGAATATCTCGTAGATACTTCCACTTCTTAGTCCTCTGCTTTCTTTGCCTTGTGGGTTCCCTTTGTCATCTTCTCCAATTTTACCTTTTCCTTTGCCATTTGCATCTGAATTTTTTTGTTGTTGGTCGAGGTGGTTAGCCTTTGGTTGATCCTTGGCACCTTCCTTCTCCGATTAGTTGTTGTCTAGTTTGCACCCTTTGTTGCTGATATCAATTGACAAGTTCTTCAGGTGAATTTTCAGTTGGGCTTCAGTGGTAGCAGTACGTACTGGTGTTTGAAGAACCCTTCTTTGGGTCTTTCACAATGAAGACAGTTTTTTTCTTTGTATACTTCTCAATTCTCATCATTAAGAACCTTAATTCCAGACTTCGCTTTCATCTGCAGTCCCTCTCACTTTCACTAGCCCATCCCTGAGTTCATCTTCATTGATTTTTTGTTTTGGGAGACCTACACACATGCCATTCAAGTTTTAGACAAATAAGTCGAAAACAAAAAATGAACAATAATATTAAGCATCCATTGAAAATTTCAGGCTATGATTAATATCAGTACTGCGTTGCTTTGGCTTACGTTTACTTTCCATTTATCATAATAAAAATCAATTTCATTCATGATATGCACACCATTTGATCCATCACTAAGAAAATCTCTGAAAATACAAGGACAAAATATGTTTTCTGGAAAATGGGAATTGCAGTATACGGATCGATCCTTATTGGGCAGAAATCAGAAATAACGAACCAAACTCCAGATTTTTTGGTTACGCAGTGAAAATCTCAAATATGAGATTAAAAACACTGCGGGTCTCTTACTTTTGAGAACCCAAAGTAAGAACAATTGAATTATGATGAAGGATATGTTCTTTACAACTTCAAATAGCACTAGCGCGGCTACAATGAATAGACAAAACTAATATGCAGTTTGTCTTCAATCTCGAACTCCTTCTTCACTTGATTGTTCTTCGATTTTTCCTTTTCTTGCTTCACAGCAACTCTTCAGATCACAAGTAACTTCATACGCACGAGCGACTGACCTATAACACTTAACCAAGGAACAAGTGTTTAGGATTTTTATCACGACACAATATCAAGCAAGACTCTCAATTATTCTTGCGTTCCTCATATCTGTTTGGACCCAAAATGAGCATTTTAGTCTGACAAGGCACGTCTTGGAGAAATTGAGTCAATGTTAGTGGCTCAAGCTATATATATTGTCGACAAGTTTGAAATATATATTCAGAGGCTAAATAAAGCCTACTATGGAAGCATGGAAACATGAAAAGTCAACTTTAGCACATTTTCCTACTTCGGCTAGGAGAAACCGAGCTAAACAAGGAAGGAGGAGCGGCAGACTAACCAAATTAAATCGAAATGAGCTAAAACTTTCCAGATCAAATCTAGACATCCCAAGGATCATTTCTTATGAAGAGTGCCAGAGATATTTTTGAGTGGAATGCCTTCAAACAATCAGCCCAATCTTTTGCAGAAGCAAAACTGGAAAACTGGACCTGTAAGAGGTCCAACAGCGTTTCCGGCCCAACCACTATATGAAAAATTCTGAAATTTTACCAGAGTGATCTACACTCATAATGGAACATTTGTTATGAAGAGGTCACGGTCAAAATATGAATGATTGATGGAGATAAAATTCAAGGAATAAAGGAGCCGAAATTCAACATTCCTTATCTCCAAAAGTCATCACTCCTTATCTCCTTATCTCCTTATCTCCAAAATTCATCATTTCTGACCTCCAATTAATGGTCCACTATCATTTGTTTAATGCTAAATGCTTTGGCATGGTAGCCTATAAATAGAGGTTACAAATTCATCACAAAACACACATTCACAACAACAACATCTCTAAGATGATCTAAGTTCTCTCTAGAGCAACCTCTCTAAGAGCAACTCATCTCCTTCTCTTTCTCTTACGGGTGATCACACTCCTAGTCCTAGTCTTCCCAGAAGCCGACTTTCAGTGCCACCAAACCCTCTGCCAACGTACTTCGGTCCTAGTCTCCTCGGGAGCCGACGGTAGTGCTGCGACCACAACGGTTACAGAACCAGCCAAGCAAGGGTAACGCCCTAGCAACCCAGCCAAGCTAAAGTCACGCTTTAGCAAGTTCTCCTCACTTCCTAGTGGTTCTCGCTCTGCTCGATCTACAACATCGAGTATCGATTGTGATTTTCAAGAAGCTCAGCAAAAGTCCTCGCCACGAGGCACAAAGAATCCCACGACGAGGTTGGTGCTCTCCTCGTCCACAATCTCTTGAAAGAAGTCAGGTCAAGGGACACCCCCGACGACCGCACCCGACGGTGCTGGCACGCCCGCGCAAGAAAAGAGACTGTTGACCAGCTGCAACAAAATTGGAGCCAAACAATATCTGCCTGTGCAGTTTGCATCCTCTATATATATGTAGAAGAAACGCCAACCCTAATAGACTCCTAATAGGAAAGGATCTTGGTGATTGAATATTGAATATTGACCAAATAAAATATCAAGTCGTAGAAAACTTAGGATTACACTACATCACCTTAAAAGCCACGAGAATACCTTTTCTAAATAAACATTGAAACCAAAAGATAATTTCCCTTAACAGCATCTTTAAAACAACATATCAGTTTGTATAGGAATGCCAATAAAAAAAAACGTATACCAACAATCTCAAATTTAGACGTGCATCAAAGTTAATAAACTCCACCACAGCAGCATGAAACACACAGAAAACGAAGCACTGAGGTAGAAGGAAAATAGCTAGACTAGAAAAACGACGAAGTCAATATGCATGGTAGAGGAACTGATAGGAGCATTTTAATGCGACATTTTACTTGCTTTTCCCTACATTTCTTGCGTTATTTCCTTATTAAAACCCTGTTTAGGAAAGTTTTCATTCTTTGATTGGGAAAGTTCCTATTTGTAGAAAGTTTATATTTTTGTAGTTTCTATTTATCATTTTTAGTAAGTTTCCATTTTCAGTTTAGGAAAGTTGCCATTTTTCAGTTTAGGAAAGTTTCTATTTTTCTTATTAGTTTCTATTTTCAGGACCTCCGAGCTAAAAAGTGGAAATGAACTCATAAATGGAAAGAGGAGATTGCGAACACCAAGGGGAGCAAAGATGAAGGTACATTGGAGTAGATGAAAATGGAAATGTACTAAAAGATCAATTTTACACATATTCCTACTCCGGCTAGGAGAAACCAAGCCAAGCAAAGAAGAAGGAGCGGCCGCCTGACCAAATGAACTTCAAATGAGCTGAAACCTTCCAGATCCATTCTAGACACCCAAAGGATCATTTCTTATGAAGAGTGCCAGAGCAAAATATGAGTGGAAGACATTCAAACAATCAGCCCAATTTTCTACAGAAGCAAAATCGAAAAACTGGACCTGTAAGAGGTCCAACAGCATTTCCGGCCCAACCACATGGATTGAAGCTCTGAAAATTTTTCAGGATGATCTACACTCATAGTGGAACATTTCATATGAAGAAGTCGAAGGCATATAATGAAGTCTTGTTGGAGAAATAATTGAAGGAATAAAGGGGCAGAAACTGACCTGAAAACAGCTCAACACCACATATTCATGTTTCCCACCCACATGAAGAAAGCTAGATGCTTTTCTCTTTTTCCTTGAATATATTTTTTCTACAATCTCTTTAATAGATCATCATCACTTCCATGTTGCTGCACCTTCATGCTTTGCTTTCATTTCATCATTTCTCTTTCTTTTCCATATTCTACAAATCACTTTCATACTCCACTTTCATTATTTTTCTTCCACTCATCATTTCACTCTTCTTTTTCTTCCCTATTTAAACACCTTCTCCTCTCACTCTCAATCACCAATTCCTTCATCCATTCCATCTTCTTTTTCTCTCCATTTCCTTTCCAATTTCCCTCTATCTTCCTTCATCCATCTCATCTTCTTTGTCTCTCCATTTCCTTTCCATTTTTCTCTCCATTCTCTAGTTTTAAGTTTCTGCATTTTTAAGCAAAGAGAAGAAGAGAAGAAGAAACCATGAAGCCTCCTAGCCGTCATCATCCACCTTGTGCCGTGATAGTGAAGTCTTGCTTTAAAGATTCAAGATCAATGTCTCAAGCTCTTCATCATCCACTCTCTTCATGGTGAAGTTCTATCTTTTTCCTTGTAATTTCTTTTGGTTTTCTTTGTTTAGATTTGTAGAACTATGAATTCTAGTTAACAAATAATGTTAAGGGCAAAGTTTAAAGCCCGTTTATATGTTTTGAGATAAAGTTGTGATTTTTATATGTTGATTCTTTTGTTGCTTTATGATTAATTGAGAATTTTCAGATTCATATATTGTGATTCGAGAGTTGCTTATGTGAGTTTGTTTAATTAAATTTGCGTTATAGATAACTTTTGTATTTTAATCTTATGTGGTTGCAAACACGTAGGGTTTTGATATGAATGGTGCTAGGTTTAAGAACATGAAATCGACTTTTCGTTTTGTGTAAACTTGAATCAAAGTAGTAAAGGTTTTGTGCAAAGACCGAATTTAATTAAAGAGGATTGCAATTAGGTGGACTTTTCCATACTAAGTTATACACTTGAGTTGATAGCCTTTCTCTATGTGTAATGCGTTAAACATGACATGATTCACTAGCTTTCTAGGGTTTGATTGCATGTTTAATAGGATTAATCTAGGTGCTTTCACTTAGATTAATTAGTATTGAAAAGTAAAATATGGGAAATTGTTTGCTTTTAACGTTTCACATGATCAACTCCTCTCTCATGACTTAGATGAACAATATTATGGTTTGAATCAATTTTAATCATATGTTTCGGTTTTTGATCTTTGTTCTCTCACTCCATTTGTATTTTTATGTTTTTGCATTTTAATTATTTTGTTATCTTAGTTTTATTTTCGAAAAAACCAAAAACAAAATCCCCCCATTTTCGTAAATAATGTTTATACTTGTGAATATCTTTGTGAATATTATACTTTGTTTTAATTTTAATTGTTTAATTGTTTGACAATGACATGTGTACCCTCAATTCCCGGAATAGAACGATCCCTATTTACTTATACTACTAACGATATTTTCAGGGTTAAATTATGCGCTTGCTTTTTAGCGCATCAAGAACATACCAAATTTCTAGGCAATATGGTAGAAGAACATACTAAATTTCTTGGCAACAGGAAGATCTTTAACTCCCCGAGTGGCTCTAGTGGAGACTCGGTAGAGCATGTCTTATTGCTATGCCCTTGTGCTCAATGTGTGTGGTTTGTTTCTCCATTGAACTATATTGTGAATCCACAAGCAATCACAAAATTTGAAGTTTGGTTTAATGATATTTATTCAATTGCTGGGAATAACAAGGAGTTAAGAGGTGAATATCTCACTAGAGTCTCTTTTCTTTGCTGGGAGATTTGGAAAGCAAGATGCTCCTTCCTCTATAGAGCAGTCAACATTGAACCTAGAAATGTTGCCCACCAAGCTAAGTCTTTGGCTCTTGAGTTCCTGAATGAAACCAAGAAACCATCAACCGAGAACCCATCAGTGCATCAACAAGGTATGAATAACCTTCCCTCTCCCACTCTCTCTAATATTACTCCCCATTCTCATGCCTCCCTTTCATTTATGTTCTCTCTAATGATCTCATTAATTCCTAGTCATAGTCCTCAAAACCAAGGACATATCCCAATTACCAACAACGTCATTTTGTCCCCAGCCTTTGTACTATAGATCTAGTACACTCCCGTATGGCTACTCTTTCTCTATCCCACCATTTTTCCCAAATCTTAACTCCTCAATCTCATCCCCATCTCTACCACCAGAACATCCTTAACCCATCCCTCAATTATCCTCCATGAGCTCTCCTTTCCGATCATCACCAAAACCATGCCCCCCACCACCTGCACATCCCCAACATATCCCCTGATCATCCCCATTTCATCCCTTGCCCCTCCCCTGCAAACCCACTGGTGCAACCCCCGTACACCCTCCAACACCCCCATGCTGATGCTTATTCCCAATCTCGCACCTCCCCCATTACCCAATCATACCCTGCTGCTTGGGCTCCTCCCTGGATGCGGCTTTCAATTGTCAGTCTTACCAAAGTGGCCTTTACGCAATTGCCCAGAATTCAGCTTCTGAGGTAATAGCTGGTCTTAATCAGTTGGGCTTTGCGGCTTCACCCCTTGAAGCAGAGGCCCAAGCTACTACTATTTCTTGCTCTGTAGCAAGGAATTTTCCAAATGCCCACATTCTCTTCAAGTCCAACTGTAAAGAGTTGGTTAAGTGCATAAATAATCAAAATCATTCCATCCCATGTAAAATTTTTCCAATTGTCATGAGGATTAGATGCGACTTACCTTTGCGAAGTAGATCGAGCTGGTGTTGGATCCCACAGAAAGTGAATGAGGCGGCTCACCATGTCGCTGCGCTTACAGTGAGCTAGGAAGACGTGCCCCAAGGTTTGGGCTTCTAGCCCTCCATCTTCCCTGGTTTATGTTCTATCAAGAGATGGTTTACCTTGCCTTCCAACTGTTAATCAATCAGTTCTTGCACCTCCAGGTGCCCTAAGACATGCCCTCCCTGCTTGAGGGACACTGCTGCGTTGGCTGTCTGACGAAGCTTCTGATGTCTTCCTTTAATTTGCGTTCTTGTATTCCTTTATGTCTTGCATCTCTTTAGGCTAGTTTAATGGTTTGCTACGTCTATTCATAGTTCCTCTTGTCTTGGCTCCTGTGGCTTTGACTATGAGAGCTTGGATTCTCTTCAGTTTAGCCTTTTGGCTTTCTGTTGTTGTATGGTTGGGCTGTTTGCCTTCTTTTTATTGAATCTCTTTGACCCAAAAGAAAAATAAAAAGAAGAAGATTTGAATCACTATACTTGATTTATCTTGTTGAACAAGTATTTTCTGATAAGGATTTCCAAGTCTGGTTTTTTTGCCAGATTTTCAAATCTATACTTGCATAATCTTGATTTCTAGTAGTTATAGATTGATAATTCATTCTATATGGGAAGTAATTTTGAGGGCTATTTGTTACTCAAGATCTATAGCCCAGTAACTATCCTTGTTGAACTGCACTAAAAAGGTGCTGAATCTTGACTTCCTTGTTAGCTTTCAGAACCAGTAAATGATCGATCATGGTAAAAAAAAAACCATGAAAAAAAACTAATAAAAAATTCTTCTTTAGTCATCACAGTTTAATGACCAATGTACTAGCATGCTGCATTATAGGAGGTAAAAATTCTTATAAGGTTGATTTTGAGTTTGGAAAACCAAGGAATATTGCTGAAGATCGAGCTTCTTCCAGTCCCATAAGAAAACTTTCAGTGGAGTACATTAATCACTCATTGTACTTGTTTCAGGAGAAACAAATAAACTGTTGTAGAGAATTGGATAATTGTATTGTATTCATCTCACCATGAGGTTTATATAGGGTTACATCATGTATACAAAAGGCAATACATAATAGCTATACTAATCAATCGCACATTACAAGTATGTCAATCGCATGCATTATGAGTGTGTCAATCGCATACATTACGAGTCTGTCATTCGCATACATTAAGCAATACCTATTGCATGAATAGTCATTATCATTTACAACACTCCCCCTTGGATATTCCATGTCAATAGTGTTGCCTCTGCTATGCGCTTCTAAGTTGTCTTGTCAAAAACCTTGCCAAGTAGTAAAAACTCTGTGGGAAAAAATAACCTTGGTCGAAGGAGAAAAAGAGAACAACGCGCGTGAATGTGGAGTAGTCGACATCCTTCCTCACTCCCCCTTGTGCCGCTCAAACTCGGTGATGACGTTTTGATCGTTGCCTCACTAAAAACATTGTCAGTTAACAAAAACCCTGTGGGACAAAAATAACCCTGGTCGAAGGGAAAAAAGAGCACAACACGTCCTTCACTCTTTGAGATCGAACATGTAGACATCATACCTCCCCTTGATGTCAAGGTTTCCCCTTGATTTTTACAATTATAGAAGTTCGGATAACTTTCTTAATATGATACTCTTCACATGTTTCTTGAAGGTGGATTTAGGTAACAACTTGGTAAACAAGTCCGCTACATTATCCTCTGAATGGATTTGATTCACTTCAATATTTAGAAGTGTTTGTTGTTGCTGATTGTAAAAGAACTTAGGCGATATATGCTTGGTGTTGTCACGCTTGATGAAACCTAACTTCATTTTCTCCATACAAGCTGCATTATCTTCATAAATGCATGTAGGTTCATCTATGGTAGACTTCAAACCACAAGTTCCTCGAATGTGTCTAACTACAGACCTTAGCCATATGCATTCTCGCACGGCTTCATGTAGAGCGATAATCTCTGCATGATTTGAGGAAGTAGCAAAAAATGTCTGCTTTGTAGACCTCCAAGATATCGCAGTGCTTCCCATGGTAAAGACATAACCCATTTGGGAGTAACCTTTGTGAGGGTCAGAGAGATACCCTGCATCAGCAAAACACATCAAGACATCATTGCCATTTTGATGGAAGGGAAGAGGAGCACGGAAGGTGGCGTTTTGCCTTGTGGAGTCCGTTCCCACACTTCCGTTATTTCTTTTCTCTATGTAGGATAGAACAAGCTCATATCAATCGTACCTCTCAAGTATCGAAAGATTGTCTTTATGCTAATCCAATAGCGCGCGGCGTGTTGGCTCAGAACTGTGTCAAGCTAACAAGTTCACTGCGAATAAGATGTCCGGTCTTGTGCATTGAGCTAAGTACAATAATGCACCTATTACACTTAGATAGGCCACTTCAACCTCTAATAAGTCTTCGTCCTCATCCATTGGACGAAACGGATCTTTTTCAGGCTCAAAACTACAACCAATCATGGGAGTACTCACAGGCTGTGCATTATCTTCATTAAAGCGCCTTAGTAATTTTTGAGTATATGCTGACTGTTGGATCATAATCCCATCACTACGGTGGTTGAGTTCTAGTCCGAGACAAAATCGTGTTTTCTCAAGATCTTTTATCTCAAATTCGGATTTCAAGTACTTAGCAGTTTCCTTTAACTCATCTAGAGTTCCAATTAGGTTCATGTCATCGACATAAATTGCTACAATTGTAAATCCGGAACTTGTCCTCTTTATAAACACGCATGAGCATATTTCATTGTTGATATATCCCTTCCCAATCAAGTAGTCACTTAGATGGTTATACCACATCCGTCTGGATTGTTTCAATCCATACAGTGAGCGTCTCAATCTTAATGAAAACGTGCTCTATGGTTTAGAGCCACTTGACTTGGGTAATTGAACTTCATCTGGAACCTTCATATATATCTCTGAATCTAGATCCCCATAGAGATATGTTGTAACCATATCCATAAGCTGCATGAAAAGTTTTTCAGAAACTACCAAACTGACAAGGTAGTGGAACGTTATAACGTCCATTACGGGAGAATATGTCTCCTCGTAGTCGATTCCAGGGCATTGTGAGAAACCTAGCTTGCGCCACAAGGCGGGCTTTGTATCTAACAACCTCATTTTTCTCATTACGCTTTCTAACAAAGACCCATTTATGGCCAACAGGCTTTATACTTGGGCGTGTGATCAGCGTTATAGGCCCAAATACCTGTCTCTTTGTTAGTGAATCCAATTCAACCTGGATCACATCTTTCCATTTAGGCCAGTCTGCTCTTCGTTGACATTTCTCAACGGAGCGAGGTTCGATATCATCGTGTTCTATAATTCCTTGAGCAATAGAATATGCAAACACCTCATCAAGGATAATAGAATCTCAATTCAACGTCTCATGTACACTAGTGTAATTCATGGAGATCTCTCTATTCCCTGTAATTGGTTCTAACATTGGAGCGTCCCCCAATGATGTCTCTTGGACATAACCATAATCCGGAATATCTTTATGAGACGGGTTATTTATGTCGATGATTAATTGATCTTTCTGTGTCAAACTTGCTTTCTTTCTCGGGCAAGAATCCATCGAACCTTTGGGTCTTCCACGTTTCCTTGCTGGGAGCCCGGCCTGAGCCACATTGCCATCACTATTAGTGGTGGAGGTGTCATGCCCAATACCCCTAGGGGTAGCGCCATGTCCATGCTTTTTAGGGACATCAATCCTTGCAGGCACGTTTGCAGCAGGAATATATGATCTTGTTACTTTAGCTATATCAGAAAATGCATTAGGCATAGAGTCTGCTACGTTATGAAGATCGAGAATTCTCCGCAGTTCAATTTTGGACTGTGCGGTTCGGGGATCAAGATGAGACAAAGTGGGGACAGACCATGATAATTCCTGTCATTCCTGTTGAACATTATTGTTCCTATCTCCCCCTAACGACTGAAAGACTGTCTCATCAAAGTGACAATCCGCAAATCTAGCGATAAATAGATTGTCTGTCAAGGGTTCTAAGTAGCGGATAATGGTTGGAGAGTCATATCCAACATAAATGCCTAATCGTCTTTGAGGACCCATTTTGGTGCGCTGTGGCGGCATAATTGGCACATAAATTGTACACCCAAATATGCGTAAGTGTGAGACATCAGGCTCATATCCAGTAACCATCTAGGACGCAGAAAATGGTTGAGTGGCAGTAGGCCTCAGACGAATGAGTACAGCTGCATGCAATATTACATAACCCTAAGTAGAAACAGGGAGATTGGGGCGCATAAGCAATGCTCTAGCGACCATTTGAAGTCTTTTAATGGCAGCTTCTGTGAGACCATTTTGGGTGTGAACATGAGGAATAGTGTTCAACCTCAATCCCAATGGACATGCAATTGTCATAAAACGTTTTTTATGTAAACTCTCCGGCATTGTCAAGACGAATAGACTTAATGGGATGATCAGGGTGGTGAGCCCTTAATTTAATTATTTGAGCTAGGAGTTTAGCAAATGTAGCATTTCTTGTGGACAATAGCATGACATGTGATCATCGTGTCGATGCATCAACCAACACCATAAAATATCTAAATGGTCAGCAAGTTGGTTGAATAGGTCCACAAATAATACCTTGGATTCTTTGTAAGAATGGAATATTTTCTTTAGTGTCCTTTGCATAGGATGGTCTCGATCCTAATTTTGCTAAAGAGCAGGCTTTGCAAAATGAAATATGGGCTTTAGAAGCAACCAGGGAAGTATCTGGTTGAGCCACGAAGTCACAATTGACTTTAGAAGTAGAAAAAGGAACCAAGGAGGTCTTGGTAGCGTTAATACCACTTTTGGGCCGCAGGGGGTAGGCAGCGCCAGCCCTACCTTGGATTGAATTTTGGTTTTGACTTCTTTTCTTTTTGAAAAATGGATGTCCGTGTGAAGTCTTTAATATACAGATCATCATATCAAGACCTGGGTGTCCCAAACGGTCATGCCAAAGCCTATATGTGTCAGAATCCCATAAGTCATCTCTCATGACATGGTTGGATTCAATAATTCGAATAGTGGTTGCATACAACCCACTAGAGCAACACATAAGTTTATCTAATACTCGTTTATGTCCGTAGTCATTAGAGGTGATACCAAGGAACTCTTGTCCATTCTCACAATGTATTTCCACATGAAAACCATTGGCTCTTATATCTTTAAAAATCAATAGGGTTCTTCCAGCTGTAGGAGCATATAGAACTTCGGTGACATTAATACTTGTGCCATTTGGCAACATAAATTGTGTTGGTCTTCGACCATGAATCAATTGTGATGGTCCAACCATCGTAGTCACAGAAGATCGACTAGGCGTCATCCATAGAAATAGTTGCCTATGTCGCAATATAGTATGTGTGGTGCCACTATCAACAAGGCATTCCAACTCTCCAGGAAACATACTGAAAAATAATAAAGTTCGGATTTAAAACATGTCCATGACATCGAATAATAATACGATACTTTATTAATAAAGATAGCTAATGATTACATCAAATGTCCCAAAAAGTCTTATCCAAAATAAAATCAAACTAAGACATATTGTAGTCACTCTATCCGTTTGGTAACTCCAATCAAATATGACCAGGAAAGTAGAGAGAGATGTTGGAAGAGCGAGGCTCTCTTAAGTACCATTAATCTCAATGACTTTCCTAGACATCATATTTTATTGGGTGCACCACATAAGAAAGAGTTTAATAAAATTGTCATTTATTGACTAAGGCATATTGCCATTACAAAAATTCTTGGAAAATAAAATGACTAATCTAATCAAAGTCTGTGGCATCTTTGTGCACTTCATCGTCATCTTTGAAGTCCTCTATGGTGAGATGGATGTCTCTACAATTTTCTTCTTCTGCAAGGTACATTTCTTGCTCCCTCAAGTCCTTGTATACCCTGTATCTTGAAGCTAGTTGCTCGCTTGTCTTGCATTGCTTAAACCGATGCTCACTTAATCCATATAGATGACATATGTCATTGTGGTTGCCTCCCTTTAACTGAGGTGCACGTTGTGGGCGTTCCCTAGGAGGGTTGGTGCCACCATCACGACCCATGGCGCCTCTACCACGACCACCTCTCCCAAGTGTGGCATTGCCACTACGTGTATCCGCACCAAACCTGCGGTTTCGTTTTTTGTTAGGTCTGTTATATGGACCCATACGTCCCTCATATACCTTATTCTTAGGGTTCCGCTCCTTGCGCCCTCTTTTGGGTGCATTATAATTCGCCTCATGAACGCTTTTAGTTCCAATGGGTCTTGAATTATAATTCCTCACGAGTATGTTACCATGTTTCTCAGCTACAGATATAAGATTGATAACCTGATGAAACCTCGTGATCCATCCAGCATTGACTTCAGTGCGGTATTGCTTTGATACCACAATGGTTGAAATAGGGAAGGTGGAGAGAGTTTTCTCAATTAGCTCTTGCTCTGTGACAGGTTGTCCACAAAACCACAACATGGAGTGTAGGCAAAGAGCTTCTGAATTATATTCAACAACAGACTTGAAATCAGCAAAGTGTAGATTATTCCATTGAACCTTCAAGTCAGGGAGGAGGGAATTTTGGACATTGTCAAAGCGCTCTTCTAGCACTACCCATAGCTCTCTTGCATCCTTGATCGACATATACTCCAATCTGAGTGCCTTGTCCATATGGTGTCGCATCAAGATAACTACTTGAGCATGCTTTGCAGGTGTTCGCACGAACACACGATCCGGGTTAGGTGTCTGGATTATGGGTAATATTCCCTTTGAAGTGAGATGGTTCTCAACATCGGTTACCCACTTGTGGTGATCCGAGCCTGTTGAGTTAAGCATGGGAAAGACGAGTCTAGGTTCATTTGACATCCTGAAAATAAGAAGAGAAGATATATTAGTTTCGGAGCTAAACTTCCACGAAAACTAAAATAATAAAATTTCCGAGCTATGCTACCAAGAAAACAATTTCCAAGAATCACTTTTGAATTATACCAAACAATAATGTTTTAATATGGTCACAATTTGATGCTTACGGATGCTCTTAGTCCGAGCATTATGAACACTCTTAGTTCATACGAACACGTCTCTTAGTTAGTTAAGCGTGAATCCCTACAATTCCTCTTTATTAAATAATCGAACTCATGTTAGTATATTGAAAATCCTGCAGAAAATAAAGGAATTTAAAAGACAACAAAGCAGGAACTTTAATATTTAAAACTTACTTATTGAAATTCGGAGCAGATTCGCTTCTAAACAGTTCACACTTCAAATGGTGTACATATCTCAAAACGTCTCCAGTAGGGCTAAAATTTAGAGGTCAGATAGAAAAGACAGAGACGAACAACTTTGATGAAAAAAGGATTTTGATCTGAGGTCCCTATCAAGATGTTTCGAGGAGTGCAAACAGGCTGATCTGCACAGGAATGAGGGTTCTGCTGTGCTGCAGGGGCAGCAGGCGTACGACGAAGCTGCAGGGGTAGTAGGAGGCACACGAGTGCTCAACGGCTGCAGGAGCAGCACACCGTATGGCTAGCAAGGGTTAGGAGCTTGCGACAGTTTTTGGTGAAAGAAATTTCGGGTGTTAGGGTTTTTTTTTTCCTGGCTAGGGCTTGGGTTAGAGTATCGTGCTGATAACGTGTTGTAGAGAATTGGATAATTGTATTGTATTCATCTCACCATGAGGTTTATGTAGGGCCGGTTACATCATGTATACAAAAGGCAATACATAATATCTATACTAATAAATCGCACATTACAAGTATGTCAATCGCATGCATTACGAGTCTGTCAATCGTATACATTAAGCAATACCTATTGCATGAATAGTCATTATCATTTACAACATAAACAGATTACTTATTCTTGTTCGCTTGTAAGCATGATACTGATCGACTCATGTATATTGGTTTATTGTTGAACAGTCGAAACCATAGCTACAATGGGGGCATTTGTACGTTTATGCAAGTGGTGTATGCAATACAGCCTCCCCGTGGAAGCTTTACCTTGAAAACGCTATAAAAGTAGAGAAAGGCTAGCTAGCATAGGAGAAAAGAACTGGATCCAAAGTGGAAAAATATACACTTTTTTTTGTTGAGAATAATTTATCCTTGTTTCTTCGTAGGGAGGTGAAAATAATATGCACTATACATTAAACTTGGGGAAAATTCTAGTGTGCTGGTATGTATCCCATACCCACACTTACAAAGTGAGAACAAATTTATTCTCAAACTTGTAATTTGAGTCATACTTTGTGTAATCTTTTGTTCTAATAATGGTAATTACACCTTTTACGACACTTTTACAAGTTTTGAACAAAATCGTTGTCAATGTTGTAATTTTTGTTCTCAATGTTATAAATAGTGTAAATGAATATGGTAACTTTTGTTCTCAATGTTGTAATTTTGGTTCAAATACTTGTAAATTTTTGTTCAAATTTTTGTTCTCATAATGGTAGGTACCATAGCTTGTCTCTAAACTTGGATATGTAGTACGTTATTAGTTATATATTTGTCCATGAAAGGTAATGGTAGTTGAATCAACTTCAACCGTATAACTGCTCGAGATCGAATGAACTTCTATTATGAATATATCCTCCACAGTGGAGGAATTTATACCTGTTCATACAAATTAGTCATGTCGATCATGCATGAATAAACTGAGTAATGAGCAATAGAGCGTCTGATTTGATTGAATTGTCAAATGAAATTTCTAGTGTTGATTGAAAGCTAGCTAAGAAGGCTCATTACAAGAGTAACTTGAACAAAAAACACGCACAACTACAAAAAATATCGATGACTATTCTCATGTTCTACCAAATAACTAGAATGTACTAGTACCACAAGACATCAATCTTAGGATAAAAACAAACTCTAAGAACTAAATTTGAAACTTTCACATGATGGTGCAACCGTCGGCCGTCGGTTCATCACTAAAAGGGGAAATCTGTGGAACGTGTGCTGGTTGTTGATAATATCCACCGTTCATTTGACCCATTTGACACATTGGATGCATGTTGGTATGATCCATCCGGCCATAATGAGCCTTTGTCTGACCCCTTGGATACTGACCCATCTGGTCGTTCTGGTCATAAGCGGCCACAATCTCATCCCTTGCATATTGACCGACCTGACCCATCTGGTTTGACTCACTCATTGTCAGACCTCTTGGATGTTGACCCATTTGTCTAGACTCGCCCCTTCTGTTCATATTTTCACTTGGTCCTCCTAATTTTATTGCTTTGCCTTGTTGGCTGCTGCCTTTGCCAACTTCTCCCATTTTGCCTTTGCTCTTGCTATTTGCATCTGGATTTTGTTGTTGCTGCTGCTGCTGGTGATGACTAGCCTTGGGTTGGTCCTCGTCACCATCCTTTTCACATTTGTTGTTGTCATTGTTCGCATTGTTATTATTAATCGACGTGTTCTTCAAATGGTCATTGAGTTGTGCTTCACTATTTGTGCTTTTTTTCTTTTTTGACCTCCAAAAACAACCGCAGAATCCTTCACAAGAATCCTTCTTTGCGGACTTTTGAAGAAGCTCCTTCAGCTCCTCGTGCTTGCTTGCGTCTACATCCCCTGTAATCTCCACTATTCCGCTCTCTAGACAAAATTTCGAAACTTGGAGACCTACATAAACGCCATGCATATTTCCGACAAATTAGTTGAAAAAGAGAGGGGACGATTATATCAAACACCCTTTGAAAAATACTATAATTAATATATATATATATATATATATATATTTTGTGTAAAGAAATTTCAAAATTAATATGTGTGTGGTAGAGCTAGGAACATACCGTAGTTGTCTGCAATATGTTTCTGAAATTTTGGTATTGTTTTTCTGAGTTTACGTTGACAACCATTACATGGACAGTTCACTTGGAAATCAAGAGTAAACTTCTGCAAGTATAAACAATAAGCCAGTTAAACAATAGTTAAAACAGAGACAGAAACATAGAATTAAACGCTAAGCTTGGTTTAGTAACACAATGTACGTACCGGTGGCTGACTCATGATTCTTGATCTGCGAGCAACTGAGAGAACTCAAAGGGCTTGTTATTGCAACAGCAAGAACTTTGTTTATTATGAGGTTTGGGGTATATAAAGGTGCTTAAGAAGTACGATTTTTTCTGGTTAAGTTGATTCTGAAATCTGAACTATCCTTGTTGTACATGCATGGTTTCCCAAGTTAGTTCTCTTGCCAGATTTGAATCACTTAAACTTGATCTCCAAGTTATAATTTTAAGATTAATTTTTCGGGTAAGTAACCTATATGCTTAGAATCCTAGTTTCCTTGTAGCACAAAGAATCTGAAGATGCCATACTCCCCGCACATGGATAGTTCTCAGAACGTTCTTCTTCACAGTTCAAACCCATTAATAGTCATGTTTAAGAATTAATATTAAGGTCCATCTTATTAAGTCTAACAGAGAACAAGAAGCTCTAGCGTTGCTGGTACTTGGCTGTTGGTGTGCGGGATTGGGAGCTTTTGTTTCTAGGCACAACAGCAGCGGCGCCAGCGGTTGCAGTGGCGGCAGCGATGCTGTGGAGAAGGACGTTTTCTCCTCTAGGGTTGGTCCTTTGTGGGCTTTTTGGCCCTGGTCTTGATTCTGGGCCAAAAAGGCCTCTAGGGTTTTAGTTGGACTTGTTGGGCATTGCTGATCTGGGTCCATATCTCTAGGGCTTTTTATTTTATTTTAATGTTGATCAGTCTTCCTTTTTTACGAAGGAATGTCAGGTCTTTTTTTTATTTAATTTTTTTATTTTAGTGGGGAAGAACGACAAGGAAACTAGAATCTTTCTTGTTCCTTTTATTTCTCTTCAGAGTTCTAAGTTTTCTTGTTTTGGGCTTAATCCAAAAAGGTGGGTGCGCTTGTGCTTATGACAGTCCTTTCGGTAAACTGTTATTGTACAATTTGCTAAACTTGATAATAGTATGACATTTTCAACTCCAAAAGATCTTGATTAAGGCTCCATTTGGGATTGAGTTTTTGGGCTAAATCCTGTTTTTTCTCACCATTTATGACTCATAGCCTGTTTGGTAAGTATTTTTAATCTGCTTTTCTTTAACAATTGCGGCCGGAAACCGCAAAAATCAAAAGCAGCGGAGGACCTGCTTTTTCATATCACTGTTTTGTGGACGTGAATCCAATAACCAGTACCTTGATGAAATTCCAGAAACATCCCCACTGAATTCAAAAATTGACCTCAGAATTTCCAGTTCTCTTCTTCTGGGTTTCATGTGTGTTCTTGCTCTCTTTTCAGCTTCTCAGCCCCTCACCTTCATTGTTCTCTCTTCACAACTTTTCACTTCTCCTTTGATAGAGCAGTCGGTAAGAATGGCAGAGAGCAAGTAGGTCTCGCATATGGTGCCATTTTAATAATCAATTTGCTCATGTTCATTCTTTCCCTCTTTCTTCAAATCTAGGTTTTTGTCAATTTATTTCTTAAAATTAGTCATGAATTTGTGAAATGTTTCTTGTTTTTGTTCACTCCAGTCCTCACAGGCCTAATAAAGGAATCATCACCTCAATTCTTTTGGTATGATTTTCTATGCTTCTTCCATTAAAGTATAGGAGTGGGTTTACCCAGAAATGAGGTTTCCCATAATTGGGGTTAATCTATTGTACCATACGAATAAGATTACCCACAATTATTATATACTTGATATATATAGGCATGTATATCAAAATTGAAAAATAAGTAAAATGATCGATGTCCATTTTAGAAATTTTATGCTTTTAACGTTAACTCTACCAAACACTCTTGCAGTACTTTTATTTCACCTCAACACTTATAAATATGTGATTTACCAAACACTACACTGATATTTTTGACAGCGGATTATTTCTACAACTGAGTTATTTTAAAGCAGAGTATTCCAACTCCAATACCAAACTAAGCCTAAATGACTATATCGCTTGCACACAGGCCTAAAAATCTTCAGCAAGACCCCAAAGCTAGACTAAAATTCGAAAATCCCTTCTAGCCTTCAAGTGGTATATACCAATGTGAACGTTTAAGAACCAAACCAATACTCTGTGCAAGTGCAACAGTAGACTAATTACCATGATCTGTTTCAAATTGAAATTCCCTACATTTGCACCTGATTTTGACTGAATGACTTGCAGAATTTCTGTAACATTAATTAATCACTTGAAATCAAATTTAATATCAATGCTCATAGAGCCCACATACTTGATTTAGGTGTTGGGAATGACCTAGATTCTATACCCCTCCCACCCACTAATAAGATGTTGATGGCTATGCTATGTTAATCATTTGTATGCAAAAACGTTCAACAGCTTCAGATGGCTCAATTCAACATAGTGTAGTGTAGTGACGCTACTGAGTTATAAGTTTGAATACAGAGTCATGTTGAAAAGTTCTTCCATTCCCATAAGAGCAAGTCCACCGGTATGACTTTGCCCGGACAAAGTGAGAGAATGATGATGTGGTGACCGGGCATGGAGAGAAACAAGCTTCCACCGGCAAATTCTTGACCAGCCAAACTTTGGCTTTGCATGACTGAGGTCAAAAAAAAGGGCAAGCCCATGACTAAACTCTTGCCCGAAGTCATCCGGCTGCCAGCTCGGCCAACCACAGAACGTGGCTGACCTCACAGGGGCTGCGGAGAGAGAAGAGAAACAGACGCCACGGAATTGCTTCGATCTCGGCCTGGGTTGCTTAGTTCTCGGCCTGGGGGCGGCGAATGGGCCGGCTGACGCCACGGAGTGGCCGGATGAGGTGAGGCGACCTCGGGTTGCTTCGATCTCGGCCTGGGGTTGCTTCGATCTCGGCCTGCGGGAAGCGTCCGGGCCGGCTGACTCCACGGGCAAGAAAAAACCAGAAAAAACAGTACAAAACCAGAAAAAACCAGTAAAACAGCAGAAAGTGAACAGTACAAAACCAAAAAAACAGAAGAGTGAACAGTAAAAAGTGTGAACAGTGAAAAGTGTTGCCCGGGCAAGAAAAAAACGGGTGTAAACCTATGTCCAGTGGCAGTGAATAGTAACTTGACTGGTCGAATTTTTGACTTCTCGACTTTGCCTTTTCTTGACTACGGGTGCACTTGCTCTAAGAAGGAAGAGACGGAGTGCATTGCACTAGATCAATATCCCTGTTTATTAAGTCTGCAGGTGACAAGAAGAATGTTTGTGGATAACAAGCAGTCAATCACGATTCTCTTAGTCCAAGTACTAGGCTACTAGCCATTCCAACTTAAATGGTTGAATCACTTGCTGCATCATATGTATCTGTGTTCTTCAGGTCGATTTTGAGTTTGGAAAATAAATGAGTATTGCCGAAGAGTTCCTCGGATCTGAGAAAAGTTTAAATCACCGTTCCTTTCTGCAAGTGTAGCAGCACACTAATGACTAATCACCATGATCTCTTTCTAATTGAAATCTCGCTGCTGATATTTGCACCTGATCTTAGAGTTATTGGGACTCATAAAATTTCAGTAAACATGCTTTAATCATTTGAAATAGTTTTTAATATGAATGCTCATGAAACCCACATATCTGATGAGTATTTAGACCTAGATTTCATTCAACTTTTCCCCACCCACTAATAAGATGTGGATGGCTTTGCCATGATAATAGTGGACTCAATCATATCCAACAGACTGAGATTGTTACTTTAGATATAGTAAATCCCACAAAAGTGGTATAAAGCCTATCCCAACTATGAAATTTTAAGAGAAACTCTGTTTCAGATTTACTAAAAATATTACATCCTGGTCAGTTAATTTCATTGAGGAGGTGCATTGTTTATGGAATTAGTGGAACTTTTAAAGAAATCTATGAAATTTAAAAGTCTGGGTGTATTCAATATAGACTTTTAACAGTCCATGAAAGTCTTGAGGTATTCAATTAGGATTTTTAAAGACTTCATGAATTCCACCAAAATCTAGGGGTATTCAATTAGGACTTTTAAAAATGAATACAGAGGTATTCAAAATATCATTCACACTTATGGAATTAGAAAATCATAGATAATCATAAACTTTGTAGTGTTAACTATATATATCAAACTCCAATAATTTTTCAGCCTACAGACCAAAGATTTCAAAAAGTCTATCAAAGTTTCCTCTTAAAAAAAAAAAAGTCTATCAAAGTTCTTCTCTCTATGCACGAAGAAGAAGTTTGTCCTTCATCATCTCTCTTTCTTAATTTTTTGTCTTTTCTCTAATCTTTTATGATATCAACCTTTTTTTATACCCAACATGTTCATTGTAGTTGTTGAATGTGATTTTTGTTTTTGATTTTTTTTTTTTCAATTGTGATACTTCGAACCCTAATAGAAATAAAAATGATTTTTGAAACCCTAAAACTCAAATATTGTGGTCTAACCCTAAGACCTTGAACCATACTAAATTTTATCTTATTAATTAATTATTCTCATTAATTTGAATTTATATCATGGTTCAAAAAAATGTTGAACAATTGAATTTCAATTGATTGATTGTAGATCAAGACATTGACCAATATTGCTACAATATATGTTAATCGGCGAAAACAAAATTGATGAGAATAATTTACCATAAACATCAAGTGATCTATATTGTATATTTATGTTGTTGGGAGATTAGGAATGAGAACAAACTCTTAGACAGACTAACAATCATTTATTTGAGTCAATTTCTATTAGAAGATACTGGAGCATTGAAGAGACAACAAGTTATTATTTTATTTTGTCTTTGGGCTGGCAGGGCTGCTCTTGTTTTATTTTTTTTTGTTTTTTGTTTTTGTTTTTATATTTTTTTATATTTTGTACATCTTAGGAAATCTGTAGAAGTCATTCATAATAAAGTATATAGATTTTCATGAATCAATAAAAGTCTGTTGCTAAAATCAATGGTTTTAAGAAATTCATAACAGTTTATCAACTTTTTAAAGAGTCTGTGGACTTTTCAAAAAATCTGTCATTTAAAAAAAATCTGCACAAATCCAAATACAATACACCCTTCTGAGTCACGACCCAAAGAACTTTCAGCTACCAAAATTTTGAATGTAAAAACGTTCCAACTGCTTCAGATTGGTTCAAAACAACTTATTAGAGCAACTCCAACAGCTTCCCTATAATTTTTGTATTATAGAGAAGCAAAAGTCAAACCTTTAGCCTATTTTTCTTCTCCAACTCCAACAGATTCCCTAGTTTACAGTAATCTATAAAATCTCCATATTCTTCTTTAAAATTTTGGAGTTTGCTGTAAATATAGGGAATTTGGTTTTCTCTCTCCTCACTTTCCCTAAAATAGAGATAATTATAGGGAATCTGTTGGAGCAAAAGAGGCTTATTTTTCCCTAAAGTAGAGAAAAATCAAAATATAGGGAATCTGTTGGAGTTGCTCTTATAGTATAGTGAGTGTGAGACTACTGAGTTTTAATTTGAATTGCTCCTCTTTCTATCTCTGTTTTAATTTGTTAGAAACCAATTACTAAAGCTCATTCCTGTTTTTATATAAACGTCAAAATGTGGATGATAATCTGCAGTTAGTATCTCCTTCACGGAATCACGGATCAGCTGTCATGAATTCACTGACTTGATATGAAATGCTTCTAAGCCCCCACATAATTGACTGTGTTAAAGAACGGCCTAATTTCAAAAAGGTCATGTGTTCCAATCTAATTCTACTATTGATGGACTAGGTGGTGACTTGTGAGAAATGCAAGTCAAAAGTGGACTTAATGATTTTCCCGCAGATAGAGATTGTTGCTTAAAATATCCCAAGTTGCATCCAACACATAATGCACCATTGAGTACAATGGGGCACCGCCTATTCTTAATTCTGCAGCCCCATACACATGATCTAAAGAGACGTAAAGACCATCTGACATTGACTTCACAACCTTAATATTCTAATCACAGACTAACCAAATTGATTAGAAAATTCATCAAAAGCTCTTCCAATGTGATGAGAATTGAGAAGGTAGTCATTACCATTGGTACTGGTACCAAAAGGAACAAAACTTACCCATGAATTACCAAGTAACATGAGCAATGGTACTTCCGGAACCTTGCATTGCTACCAAATATCATAGACAGACATCAATACATACCACTAGTGCACTTCTAGTCTACTACTACCATGTGATACAAATTCTACTACTTATTAGCAACAACTAGTTTTACATGACGCTGCAACTGTTGGCATTCTCATCACTGAAGAAGTTAGTGTAAGGCTCAGATGGCGCTGCTGAAGGCATTGGCTGATGGGGCATGTAGTTCATCGGTGGCTGTGGCCGCGCATACATCATGGGTTGGTACATGTCATTCGCATTAGCCCTTTGCTGCTGCTGTTGCTGGTTCATCATCATAGCCATATATTGCTGCTGCTGGAGCTGTTGTTGCTGTTGCTGGAGTTGCTGGAGCTGCTGTTGAGTATAGGGATTTCCGGCATTTCCCATCCCTTGATAATAGCCACCGCCACCGCCACCGTTCATCATCCCCGGTGCAGGTAGTCCTTGTACTGCAGGCACATTGCCCATCTGACCCATACTGCCCATTGGGTAGTTACCCATCTGGCCCATATTCTGACCTCCACGCCCCATTTGGCCCATTGGCCTCATCTGCCCCATATGGCCCATCTGACCCATATTGCCCATTTGGCCCATATGACCCATCTGACCTGCCTGGCCCTTTTGACCCATTTGATGAACATCTCCGCCATTGCCACCACCACCTTTGCCTCCTTTGCTTCCTTTGCCTTCTTTGCTTCCTTTGCTTTCCTTGTTGCTTTCTTTACCTTCTTTGCCTCCTTTCTTATGATTCATGACATCAATTTCCATGAAATCATCATACTTGTCACCACCTTTTTTACCTCCCTTGCCCCCCTTGTGGTTTCCATCACTCTCTTTTTTACTGGTGCTTCTGCTAAGCCACCCAAGCAACCCACCCTTTTTACCCTCACTTTTGTCTTTACCTCCTTTACCATCTTTACCCCCCTTGCTCTTTTTCTTGCTCTTGCCCTTCTCATCATCACCTCCCCCTTTCTTTCCTCCCTTGCCATCCTTCTTTTCCTTATTTCCACCCATACCCTTCATCCCTTGCATAGGGAAATCAATAACCTCACCTTTCTTGACAGACCCTCCTCCCCCACCACCACCGCCTCCACCACCTAACTTCTTGCCGCCCATAGCATTCATATTGACCATCCCACCCGGCCCGTGTGGCCCATGTCCATTATTACCCATCACAGGCATCATCTTCCCATAAGGCCCTTGTGGCCCATTTACACCCATACCAGGCATCATCATCATCTTGTTGGGTGGTAACTGATGTCCATGGCCATGGCCATGACCATGGTTAAGCCCTTCTTCCTCATCATCTTCATAATCCTCATCATCAAACTCCTCATCATCATAATCATCATCATCAAACTCATCATCAAACTCACCATCACTGAACTCCTCCTCAGCAGGCAAAGTGAACTTAACAGACTTGTTCTGCTCCTTCGTTGGCATCATCACCTTAGCCCCTTTCATCATCTGCTGTTGCTGCTGAATTTGTTGCTGGACATTATTGCCCTTCTGTTGGTTTCCACCACCACCACTCTTCTGAGCCTTGTTACTACCATTGTCTTTTCCCCCTTTGCCATGATTCTCCATTGACATGTTCTTGAACTGGTTGGGGTTGAACTGCTGGGCTTGGGAATTACCCTTCTGTCCTCCTCCTCCTCCCCAAAGCTCTGCATGTTTGCCTGACTTTTCAAGCTTCTTGATGATTGTGGCTGGATCTACGTTTCCTGTGACAGTCACTTTGCCTTGCTCTGCATCTATACTAGTAGTAAACACACCTAGAGCACCACCATTTAAATTAGTTTCAGACACAAGAAAGGTGAAAAATTTAACAGATTTGACATTGTACAAGGTAAAATTACTGAGAAAAGGAGTAAACTTTGGGGTTAAATTAAGAAACATACCATCAATTTTCTGCACCAATTTCTTAACTTTCTGCTTACAACCGTCACAGTGAATGTTCACTCTGAGAACACAGCTCTGCAAGTAACAAACAACCCCAATTTAGCAAACTATAACACAGAACTAAAAGTAAAAACAGGGGAATAAGAACAGTAGCACTACTAAAGTAGAGAGCTTTGAAAAACTCGGAACAAATGGTTAAAAGGGTATACCTGAATCTTCATGAAGTCTTGCTTATTCATTTTCTTTATGAGAGTGAGAGAGTCTCAGAAATGGGCAAATGGTTTTGGAGTGTGTGTGGAGCTGAGGATATAAGAGAGAGCTAAGACCTTAGGGTCGGTTGGTGAGCATTGAACACTGGTATATTTTTCTTTAGCTTTCTTGCTCTGTTGGGTTTGTGAAACGAACACACACTCTTTTCAAGTTTTTATATATTGATAAAAGCCTAAAAGCGACAGAGAGACAGAGAGGAAGAGTGAAGTCGGTTACTCCGGCAGCAAGGCATATAAAAAATTGAAAAAGAACAACTGGTGGTAGCTTGGCTTTACACGGCTCTCTGTAAAAATTTCATGTCCAGGGTCCAGAGTACAGGGCTTTATAATTTAAATTTAGGGACCTAGGGCAAGTGCTTAGCTTGATTAATGTTGTAAAAAATGGAAGACATGATTAGAGGGACTTAGTAGAGATGAATTAGCTATGGGCCCTCTGATGTTCTGGGATCATGAGCCGTGATGGTGGTGGGGATGAACACTAGGCTCCAAAGGCTGGCCCTTTTCCAACCCACAGCTTGATTGATCAGTCAAATGTCCTACTTCAATTATAGTGTAGGCTTCAATCAATGTAGCTAGTGCATAATTCATGTCTTCTTCTCAATAAGTTAATACTGCTCAATTGCATGTGTTTTCCTTCGTTTAAAGTCCAAATTATAGGCTCAACAAATTTTTTTATTGCATTATTAATGTCTGCAATTGCAAGTGTGCAATAAATATTTAGTTAGTTGCATATGTTTTTCTTTGCTTAAACTTCAAGATGGGTGGAGTGGGGCATTTTTTTGGGCCGTATTTATTAGTTGCAAATATGATTTTCACATATCTTTTGTAAAAGTATTGTGATTGAAGAAGATTTGGTGTATTAAAGTTCTGCTCCTGTTAATTTAGTATGGTGGGATTTGATGTCTCACGTTGTACTTGTGTACTGTAACAGCGAACGTTCAAGTCTACGAAACTATATTTTTGATGATTTTTGTTTTTCGCGTTTGTTTTAATTTTGATAAGGTAGTTTTGACTTTCTCTCGATTCTTTTATTTTCTTCAACAAATTATGGGAGATGAGGAGACTTTTTGCCCTGTCTATTCCTTAATTTCAAGCAGCTAAAAGACCGAAACTCCAAGATTCATTTACAACTTGGGAAGAAACAACATGAATTGAATCTTCATAATGATTGTAGGAGAAATTCTTGATACATTACAACATTAAGTACATGAGATGGTAATGGACGGTCGGCAAACTTTCAAGTTAATGCATCAATACTTAAACGTAACATAAACTTTTTAAGGCGCAGTACCTAATCCCATGTTTTCTTTTCTCATTTTAGCTACATGATTTGAGGATTACAACTCAACTTCAGCATAATCCCTACCTACTACACCAACAATAGGTTGTTCATCTTCTCCTTCCTCTAGTTATATTTTAGTCCTCCTCTTTTAGCTTATTGTCAAGTACAGCAAAGTAGGAATCTTTTAAGCCCAGCACGAGATTGGCAAGATCTATAGCTCATTAGCTGATCCCTATTTCCGGGTTAGTGTCCTCCATTTTTTTTTTTTTTTTTAAGACCTGTCAGTGGCCATGGTTGTCAGTTTGACCCTATTTGAACTGGGGAAAATATAGAATTGGACTAAGGGCACAATCGCCAATTCAAGATGATGCCAATGAGAAATCGCCAAAAGCATTTCAAAGCTAACCAGAGATCGTCAAGATCTTTCTCTGATGTGAAAAAAAGAAGAAGAGGAGAGAATGATGCTCTGGGTTTTGAGCCCCTTCTTTTGCAACCAAATTATTGGTTGTTTTCCTTAAAAGCCTAACCCCTGAAGAAATTGTTGTCCTTGTAGCTCTTCTTTATTTCTCTTTGGGGTTAAAAAGGAAACCAGAAAAGAAAAAATGTCCCATCAAGGATTTATCTTTTTCTTCTTTCTCTGGGTAGAAAAACCAAAGACAAAAAAAAATAAAAATAAAGATGCTTGCAATAGTGACAAAAAGGAATCCCCCACCACACACCACAAAGTTACAAAAGAATTTAACCCTATTAAAGATGGTTCATGCCTATCATTGGGTTGCTCACAATTAATGGCTTTTTAACCCTAATTTTTGACTAGTGAACTTGTTTAATGAGTGGAGATCCAACAAAAAGAAGGACAAGAGCTATAGTTTATGAGCATTTTGTGTGATACTGTGTAGGTGTGGTTAAATTATGCATTTCGTTAATCTTACTTTTATGGTTCAAATCTAATAGGCTGTGAACCAAAATATGTAGCCACTGTGTTGAACCCTGTGAAGTGAACATTCGAATTCTTAAAAGCAAGGGCAATGGGTAGAATGATTTGCTTTTAGATCATTCATAATTAAAGAAGCAACGGATAGCATTCGATGTAGGAGTAGAATGGGTAAAACAATTAATCCATAAAGAATGATGGAATGATCCTACAAAAAATAAAAATATGAGCGAAATTTATAAAAAAAAAACATAAAAAGTGAAATATCATACATCAAAAAAGATGTTGACGATCGGCGTTAAATATCAGGATGACAATAAGAGGCATATATCAAAGTATTGATGGCGCATGACTAATACAAGTTTTACTCGTAAATTTCAGAGCATAATACATGTGCCATTTTCATAATTACTATATACAGTTCAACTTAATTTTCCCATCTGTGTCATTAACTTTTCTTATTGTTTTTTCTCTAGTCAAATTTTAGAGTAAGAATTGATGTCATGGTCAAACCATTACTCTAGGGTTTGTTACACAATTTCTATTTTGGCAAAATAAAACTTTATATAAAGAAGAAGAAAATACAAGATGGGAGAAAGGGACATCAATCAGAATCTCTCCGGAAAAAGTTACACAATTTAGGGTTTGTTACATTCTAGAATTTATTAAACATGATCTCATCGAATAGTATAAACCAAATATTTGAAGTTTCTCTCCGACTAATCTTGTTTTGTTGACAAACAGAACTAATTATTAAGGTTTGGACATCTTGTCTAATCCTGTAGTCTCGCTATCTATTTGGAACCTTATCTTCTCCAGCTCAAGCCACTTCATTTTGGCCATCTTCTTGCTCAGTTTCAGTTTTGCATGCATAAGAATGTAAGATAACCAAACCCTAGGGCATAAGCACCGTACCGTGTACCCATTTTCTCATTACTTTCAAACAGAGAAAAAATCACAAATCTTGTGAGAAGTAAAGTCAAGCTTTTACCCCTTTGCGCCTGAGATCGGATCGAACCCTTTGATCTGTCTGAGCTCATCTCTCTCTTTCTTGTTTCAGAGATTTGAGAACAGGGTACTCGTCTTCAACGAAAGCTGGAATCTCACCTGCTTCTTATATACATATCTCTATGATTATCATGTGAGCAAGATATTTCTCAGAGGGAAATGGCCAAAAAATATCGGGCTTCTGTTCACCGATGATGGTTTCTGAGGAGGACGTAGCTGAACTGGGTCCCCAAAAACAGAGGGATGGGGTGTCCGGGGGACAATTAGGTCAGGGACCAGAGGGCAATTTATGGACTGATATGGTCACAGTTGTTAGGGTTTGGGACCCGAAAAATAATGGTCAGGTACAGTACTGGACTACTAGTTAAGCTTAATTGGTGAACAGTCACCTCCAGGAGCAGGCCTCCTTTATGCTTGGCTTTGATGTGGGGTTATTACAGTGAATTAATTGTTTTCACCCGATCACGATTCACGCGTGTTCTGTTTCAAGTGTGTACCACAATTTAATTTCTTAATCCAAATCTCTTTATTTTTGGTCAGAAATTGAGGCTTCCAAATAGATACTATCCTTTGACTTCTTTTATTTAAAAAACTAAATAAATTGGGATTTTCATAATTTTGAACAAGGTATTCAACAATAGTATGAACTATACGAACTAGCAAGTTGTGTAAATTTTGGCAATACAAAACCAATGAGTTAATCATATTCCTCGCTAGAGAAATATGGTGATAAACACTTTAGATTCATGTTAGATACATGTTCACTTCCAATAGCCCGTCTTTGAGAGGTATGGGGTCTTTTTAGGAATGAGCAAACGGGGGTGGGGGGCGGGGTACCCGCGGGTTTTCCCCGCATTTGTCAAGCGGGGGCGGGGGCGGGGTTCCCCATCACATGTGCGGGGGCGGGGGTGGGGGCACTTATTTCCCCCGCGGGGGTGCGGGGGTGGGGGCGGGGTTTCCCATTACCCATGCGGGGTCCCCGTTTATCTTTTTTTTTTTTTTTTTTTTAAATTGAGAACTATTATTTTTCAACCAACATATATGGCATTTTTATAATTTTCTTATTCTAAAAAAAAAACAGAAAACTTATACGGGGTATTTATCTTTCCCATCCAGAATACACCTTCAAAGTGATTCGGGAGGATCCGACCGTTGGATTGTCGTATAATTTTGTGAGGATGATTCTAAAGGCAATCCGGACGATCCAACCGTTGGATCTTTGTATAATTTTGTGAGGATGATCCTAAGGGCGATCCGTGAGGATCTGACCGTTGGATCATAGTATAATTGTGAAAAGACGATCCTCTAGGTGATCCTTGCGGATCCAACCGTTGGATGATCGTATAATTTTGTGAGGATGATTCTAAGGGTGATCCGGGACGATCCAACCGTTGGATCTTTGTATAATTTTGAGAGGATGATCCTAAGGGCGATCCGTGAGGATCTGACCGTTGGATCATAGTATAATTGTGAAAAGACGATCCTCTAGGCGATCCTTGAGGATCCAACCGTTGGATCGTCGTATAATTTTGTGAGGATGATTCTAAGGACGATCCGGGACGATCCAACCGTTGGATCTTCATATAGTTTTGAGAGGATGATCCTAAGGGCGATCCGTGAGGATCTGACCGTTGGATCATCGTATAAATTGGTAAAGATGATCCTCTAGGCGATCCTTGAGGATCAGACCGTTGGATTATCATATAATTGTGATTTGTGATTTTGGCTGTTAGAGAAGACGCAGCCGGATTTTTGCCAAAAAAAAAAAAAAAAAAAGAGAGAGAAGACGCAGCGGGATTTATAGAAATAAGAGAGAAGACGCAGCGGGATTTTATTACTTTACATTTAATCGCCAGGTTGTGAAAATTGTTTTATAGAAATAAATATTTGTTTTAAACGTATTGCTTCATCGTGACTAAACAAACAATTTCTTTCTTAAACACTGTCTCAAGCATTTGAAATACTCAATCGACCAAAACAATGATGAAAATAAAAAGAATAAAAAAATTATTTTTTGTCAAAAAAGAAAAGGAAAAAAAAAAAACTGAAAAGATAGAAAAAAGAAAAAAAAAAAAAAAAAGACCAATGCGGGGGGCGGGGGCGGGGGTGGGGAACCCATTACCCGCGGGGGCGGGGCGGGGAATCCCCCATCTGATAATATCCCCAGACGGGGAACAGGGGCGCGGGGGAATTTGGGTGCGGGGGCGGGAGCGGGGGCGCGGGGGCGGGGGAATTCCCCGTTTGCTCATTCCTAGGTCTTTTATGATGGCATTGCTGACTAATATTGCTCTGTATGCGTCTTTGTCTTTTATTTCACCAAAAAGAAAATTTAAGTGAGCCGCAGAATTTAAGGAGTTCGTTGATGCCTCATTCTCTAATGACATTGTGCACGCATTTCCCCCTCTCCTCTCTTTCTCTCTATAATGAATTGACAACACATCTTAATTTTTTTATATCTTAATTTTTTATATTAATTTTAAATATTACCTTTCATTCCAATCCAATTAAGTAGATCGAGTTGGGAGTTCAGAAATGCTGCAAGTCTCAAGTATTGATTTAGAAAGATCCATAAGGCCTCATTTGGTTCATGAAAAGGAAAGTAATTTATTTGTCTTTCCCATGAGAAGGGAAATGAAAATTTCCCAATAACTTTCCATTCAGATGTTTGGTAACTTAAGGAAAGTTATCAGGAAAGTTGTTAAAAAAGTTTGTAAATAATGTAATAAAATAATATGTTGAGAGTAATAAATGCAAGCAAAGAATGTGGGAAAGTGATTTCTTTGAGATTTGGAATGAACCACTTTCCTTCCTATTTTCCTTTCTTTAAGAAACAATTTCCTTTCCTTTTGCGTCCCAAATGCAGCAAACAAATTTCATTTCCTAATGCTTCATTTCCACGAACCAAACGTGGCATAAATGTTAGAAAACAACATAATATATCACGGAAAAATTGACCAAAAAATTATGACTATATTTTTCACATAAACTCTATATAGTATTGTCTAAATCCTAAATCTTAAAGAGAAACCCTACCTTGGTGGCTACCAAAGTGCAAACTTCTCGTCCGGCAGCGGCCCTGGCACCTCGGCTGGCCTTGGTCTCGCTGATGTCACATGGTTCTGCTGTCAGACGGGGACTAAATGAGCTGTTCTGGTTGTCCTTTGATTGGGTTGCTCAAGTTTCTGCAGGTGATGGTGGTTTTGAGTTTTCAGGCATGAGATCTCTAGGAGGTAGCCAATCTCGTGTTGATAGAAGCTGGGATTGACGGTGCTATTCGAATTCGTTTGGCGGCGTCGATTGGGGAAGGTGAAATCGAGATGGATTTGGTGATGCAGCTTATGGCGGTGCTGGTTTCGTTGTGTTTCTTGTGGGGGTGTGTTTCGCAGGGTTTTTCAGGCATGGCTAACTGGGGCGATCTCGGGGCTGTGAGGATATGACGGAGCAGGCACTGGGGCAGGGCTGCGTTTGGTGATGTGGCTTGTTGCGGCAGTGGTTTTGTCATACTTCTTGTGGCGGTGTGTTTTGTCGGGTTTTCTAGCATGGTGAACTGTGGAGGACTCGAGGTGCCGGGAACAGGACGAAGCAGGCAAGGGGGTGGGGCTGCGCTAGTGGTTGGGTGATCTGGCGGTGGTGGTTGGATCTCGGGCCATGACATGCCTGCTGGGCCTTGAGTGCACCCTCCTCTTGGGCTACTTGGATTGCAGAATTTTGGGCTAGGGTTTTTGCCCTTGGCCCATCTTTATGTTTTTAGTTAGTCTAATTACAATAATTCCTTGTTTTAGGAAACTAGGCATTTTTATGCTCTATGTCTCTTTAGCGCCTCTAGAGTAGTACCGAAATAGGATATCCGCTATTTCTACGTAGTTGAATGTAAAATAAGTAGGACTATATGTATGTACCACATGTGGGTACTACCACTAGCTTTTTGTCTGTCTATGTCTTAAAGGACAACGGAATAGTATGTAACGGCCTATTCTGACTTATGAGGAATATAATTGTTGAATTTCATTCAAAAAAAAAAAAATCCTAAATCTTAAATGCTATCCTCAAATTTTTTTTTTTTTTGGCCAGTGAAATGCTTAATGATATCCTCTAAGTAAATCATATATACCGTAGACATCAAGGAAGAGGTGCTACACGTACAACAATCTTGTTCACAAATCATAATTACATATATAGATTGATAAAGTAATTAAGGTAAGATTAGACCAAATGAGAGACACAAAATGTACAAGGAACAATAGGGTCAATCCCAGCTAGGTGATTAGGTTTTGATTTACAAGACATAAAGCTTGATAAATGAGCTCAGTTGTCCAAATCTACCGTCAGTTGATGCGTTGAGGAACACCAACGAGCACTGGAGTTGAGCGTGGTTCGATCTCCTTGTGCAATAAAACTAATAGCTAGCTAGTGATTGATCGTTAATAGCTTGGCTAGGGTTCTTTGTTTTCTTAATATACGAGAAAGATGAAGAATGGGGTAGTGTGAGTGTGAGCGTGAGTGGTCTAGTACGGGGAAGATCAAATCAAAAACGAGATTGGAATCTCCAACAAGAAGTATGGTCATAGTCATCATTGATTGGCATGCTTTAGATCGCTCTTTTTAAGACTGAATCAGAAATCAACGAGTAAAGAGTGAGGACCTCTTGCTTTTGTCCCCTGCTTTGTTCTCATAACCCCAAACTCTCCAAAACACTTTTCCTTCTTATCGGCTAACTTGTGTCGCACATATTCCCTCCCTTTGTCCAATTGTCCTTTGAACTTTCACAGTTCACACTCGCACACGCACACGCACACGAAGGATAGAAGAAAGATACATTATTATAAAACTATACATAGAAACGAAAACAATTTTAATCGAAGTTGCACATTCACAATTAGCAAATAAAATGACATTTTTTTTTGTAATTTCGACAAGTATGACCAATTGGCTATGTGAATTTTAATCATTGTATTTAAAGCATGAATTTTGCCAAGGACTAGTAATTGTACGTAAATCTCAACAAAGTAAGAGAAATTTATTGAAAGAAAACCAAATGTAACAAGAATAAATAAAGAGGGAGACATAACCAAGTCGAATGGTTTTCTCACTTATTTTCTTAAAGTTAGTCCTGACATTTTAGAGATCTAAAGCGAATAATTTAATTGTAGCCTCACATTGAATTAGCAACTATCAAAGTATCAATCCAACAAACTATTATTTTTTAAAATAAAAATTTAATGCATCTATGTTGTACTTATAGATTATAACTCACGCAAAAACTTCTTTTATGTGTAATATTTTTTCTTCAATTAGAAGTTTTATGCATCTTTTATAGATTATTAAGCCACTCAAGAACTTCCTTTACAAAAGGTGTATAACATTAATACCCAAAGAAAAAGACAAAAAAAATATGAACCCAATGAATCTAGAACTTGAGTACTTCCAAAAACCACACAAGGCAATTTCCTCTAGAACGGAGCAAAACAACATAATAATATTACCAAAAATTATATATAATGGCTAAACAATAAACATGATATATAAAGTGTCGCCAGAGATCAGTGACGGGTTACCACCCTTAGGGCAGGCCGGCTCAGGTTGCACCCTTCTGGGTCAGCCCTTCTTAAAGTTGCTCTAACAGGGTAATTTGCCTCCCAAAAATCGGGAAGTTGATCGAACCGTTCCAATAGTCTCCCATTAGCCAAGCACTCGTATCCAACGAGGTTCATTAGCCACGGCATAAGTGCACGACGCCGAGCTCTTACGCTTGCCGCCAAGACTTGCACACTGAAGTACCAAACCTAATGAGATCAGTGCTAGGAATAATTGGGAGACGTACTGCAACTAAGGCTAATATTTCGATTGGAATATCATTATGAGTAGTTTCCATAGTGAATTCATTCGACTACTACGTACTTGAGAAGCTATATATAGGCTCGCATATCACTCCCTCTAATAGGGATTAGTTGGATGTGGAGTCTCTTTTGGAATCCTTGTGATTGGTTTCAATTTTAATCCTAGCTAGTGTTAAATGTTGATTCCGTCATTAACCATAACACAAGTTAATTATCACAAGAATTTTGTTGGTACTTTAGAAAGAAAAAAAAAATTAAGGTGTCAATTTTCACACAAAAATAATAATAATAAATTAGGCTATGGCACACTCTTTTGGCAGCCAACCACGCTCCATTGAAGTAAAATCTAAAGCAATGGAAATTTTTCTTGTATAATTACAATGGTTAGTTAGAAATCATAGACAACCCACATACGGTTGGTTAGAACTCATTGAAAAAATACCATGTTTGCAAATTCCCTAGCCTCCCCTACTGTCGGAACAAAGATCCCGTCATGGCCATCTAGAAAAAAATATTTACAAGATGTTAATTATCCAGAATTTTCGTTTTCGTTAGGTTGTCTTTCCTTTAACTTATTCTTGTTTTATATGGGAGGTTTTGGTTTTGGTTTTGGTCCCCTCATATTTTTTTCTCCTTCTTCTTCTTCAATAAAATCTCAAATGTTAAGGTGACTATTTGCCTCTCTTGAACTTTGACTTCAGCCAAAATGTATCCCATCGCTTTTTGGACCGATCAAACTGGTAAATGTGAAACAAATATATACCTACGCCGAGCGCCAACAACAGCTAGCTCCCCATGAGTCGAATCAATCGAGTAGAAGTATTCCCAATTATTGTATTTGAAGGAATGCATATTAACTATTGAAGGTAGCTAATTTGAACGATAAATATATCCGTTGTTTTTACAATTGAAGATTTCGTCCACACAGGCAACGTCAGCAATTCTATCATGACCAGGGCCAATTGTATGAATAGTTGTCCATCTTCTAGCTCCTAGATCAATTGTGTGCATGTTGTAAATTACACTAGTACTACAATATCTGTGAGATACTACAAAGATAACACAATCAAGAGAAGTAGGTGTGGTCGTGAACGTCCCCCTGGCTATATCAGTATATCTTAAGTTTGTAATTCATCCTTTTTCAAGTCAATTGTAGTGGAGGTAGTTCAATAATCTCATCAAGAAAAGGATTACAAAAAAACAACTCAGCAGCATATGAAGCACAATCAGTCGACCTTCTTTCCGACAGAAGCAACCGATCGACCGGATTTTACAGCATAAACTTTGCCCAATCGTAGTACTTTTCTTGAATGTTTTTTCAAGAGAGTATGTTGCCAATAAGGTTCAGAGGGATCTAACAATGAGTTAAGCATTGTTCCAATACACAACTCATCAACTCTATTCCGGTCATGGGAAATTAGCCGTGGCAGATACAAATTGGGACGGCTTCGAATTGCATGATCAACAACTGACGTCCGCCAACCCTTGCATATATACCGCACCAAGGCGAACAAGTTACTTAAACGAAAGAGGCTCGACAACGTACTGGAAGATGTCAATAGGAAGATTTGACCATGAATCTGACATGATGAAAATTAATGGGAGGTTTGCTGGCTGTAGGTTATATTTACGTGCTACGTTTAGGGACGATCAGTGGAGTCAGGAAAAAATAAAAATTGAACAGAATGAATCTGGAAATTAAATGCATCTACAAAAGTAAGGTAACACTACTTAACTCCCATATCTGTAATGCATGCTTGTGAAAGTCTCAAGATTCAAGTTTGAAAATTGGGGCTATCAATCCAAAAAGTGTATTCACGGCGACGATACCAGTCACCAGTTTGATGATGTGTCCAATTGCCTTGATCATCTTTGCAAGTATAAGTCTTGTAGCCAGAGAGACCAATGATGTAGAACGAATAGCAATCTGAATTGAATAACAGCTCCATCGTGTAAAAGGAGGAAAACTCAAGGATCCTTGCTCCAAAGCACTAAAATTGAATAAAATGATCTGATTGATCTCACTTACCCCCAACAACAGATTTTTATTCTTCTCCAACCAAATTAAAGTTAAAAAAAAAACAATTTTACCCTCAGCCTAATTAATAAATTACAAATTATGCCACTCTCGTCTCTCTCCAGCATGACTGACTCACTCTCTCTCTCTCTCTCTCTCCGGTGAAGGACTGAGCAGCACGAATCTCGCTCTCTCTCATGTGAAGGATTGGGTCGGCGACATTAGAGTGGGTTTCGCAGCCGGTGAAGTCCGACCCTGCCACATTGGAGCTGGTTTCGACCGTTTCGTAGCCGGTGTAGTTCGATCCTTGATGTCGCTCAAAGCAAGCGCATAATTTAACCCTGAAATATCGTTAGTAGTATAAGCAAATAGGGATCGTTCTATCCGGGGATTGAGGGTACACTTGTAATTGTGAAACAAATAAAGAAAAGTATTATTTACAAAAATAAAATAAAGAATATAAATATATACAATTGTATAAACAAATAAAGAATTAAAATAACAAAGTATTATTTACAAAAATAAAATAAAGAATATATACAAGTAAACACAAATAAGGGGGGGATTAGGATTCTTAAAATTAAAATTAAAATAAATAAAATAAATAAAACGTAAAAGCATATATACAAGGGTGGAACGCAAGGAACAAAGATCAAAATTAATTCCATGTAATCAAATTCGATTCAAACCCTATAATTGTTCTTCCAAGTCATGAGAGAGTAGTTGATCATGTGAAACATTCGAAAGCAAATGATTTCCCATATTTTACTTTTCAATGCTAATTAACCTAAGCGAAAGCACCTAGATTAATCCTATCAAACATGCAATCAAGCCCTAGAAAGCTAGTCAATCATGACATGTTCAACGCATTAGACATAGAGAAAGGCTATCAACTCAAGTGTACAACTTAGTTATGGAAAAGTCCACCTAATTGCAATCCTCTTCAATTAAATTCGATTCTTGTCCAGAATCTTTACTACTTTTGATTCAAGTTACACAAAACGAAAAGTCGATTTCATGTTCTTAAACCTAGCACCAATTACATGCAAATCCTATAAGTGTCGACCCAAATAAGATAAACATATAAAAGTTTTCTGTAAAGCAAATTTAATCGAACAAACTCACATAAGCAACTTTGAATCACAATTATAGAATTCGAAAACTTTATTTAAACATAGAAATTGGGCTTAAACTTTGCCCTAAACATTATTTTTAACTAGAAACAAGTTCATATGAATTCAAACAAGGAAAACAAAAGATCATTACAAGGAAAAAGGAGCGAATTACACCGTGAGTGGAGATGGAGATGGAAAGCTAGATGGTTGGATCTTGAATCTTGGAAGCAAGCCTTCAAGGTGGATGATGGAGGATATGATCTTCACGGCTCCTTCTTCTTCTTTCTCTCCTTGCTTGAAAATGCAGAACTTTGCAACTAGAGAATGGAGAAGGAAAATGGAAAGGAAATAGAGAGACAAAGAAGATGAGATGGATGAAGGAATTGGTGACTAAGGAAAATGGAGAGGAAATGGTGAGACAAGAAGATGAAATGGATGAAGGAATGTGTTTTGAGAGTGAGAGGAGAAGTGTATTTATAGCCCAAAAAATGATGAATGGAGGGTGGAGATGAACATAAATGAAGGGCTAGATATGTTAGACAAATTTGTAAAAAATATCTTCCCATTTGTTTATCACTTGTTCAACTTGAATTGATTTTCCTCCTCAAGATTTTCCACTTGGTTGCAACTTTGATTTTCCTCCTCAAGATTTTCCACTTGCTTGCAACTTTGATTTTCCTCCTCAAGATTTTCCACTTGGTTGCAACTTTGATTCTCCTCCTCTAGATTTTCCACTTGGTTGCAACTTTGATTTTCCTCCTCAAGATTTTCCACTTGGTTGCAACTTTGATTTTCCTCCTCAAGATTTTCCACTTGCTTGGAGGCTAGGTCCTAAAAATAGAAACTAATAAGAAAAATAGAAACTTTCCTAAAATGAAAAATGGCAACTTACTAAAAATGATAAATAGAAACTACAAAAATATAAACTTTCTACAAATAGGAACTTTCCCAATCAAAAAATGGAAACTTTCATAAACAGGGTTTTAATAAGGAAATAACGTAAGAAATGTAGGGAAATGCAGTTAAAACGTCGCATTAAAATGCTCCTATCAATCCTAGTAGCCGCAAAGCCGACTGCGGTTTCAATCGACGAGCAGCATCACCACCACCTCAAGCCAGAGATCGGCGACTGTTTCGGTGTTGGGCTCCGACGTTTAAGTCGGCGACTCCGGCGTTGAAGTCAGCGACTACGCTTGCAGTCTCGTCGGCGCGGGTGTTTAGGCTGGTGGTTCGAGTAGTTGAAGGTGCTACGATCACTTTGGTAGCAAACCTGCAGACGGTTGCTACAGTTGAAGGTGAGAGAGATAGGTGGGTACCCAGATAATTTTCTGGGTGCCCGATCAATTTTTTTTTTTTTAAGTAATGGTACAGAAAAAGAGGGAGAAAAAAAAATGTTTTGAATGTCTATTGAGAGGCAATAGATGTATATTGGGGGCAGTAGACGTTTGAATTGATGCAATCTCCTCATTTTTTTCTTTAATCAAAGTTTTATTTGTCTAAAACTTAGATGTATATTCGGGACCGTCTTTCCTCACTGCAAAGTGACGTCCCTGCTGAGGAGGTCGCCGTCGCTGACCCCGCTGAGGAGGTCGTTGTCGCTGACCCTGTTGAGCCCGCTGATGAAGGCATGGCGGGTCAAGAACCTGCCCCCCAGGTTCCAGCAGTAGGTGCTGATATAAATGCAGTACCAGCACAAGTCGCGGCCCCGATCGTCGAGCCTCCAGTAGGCCCTGCTGCCGCTGCTGATGCTGAAATCATCCCTGAAGTTCCTCCTCCCGAGCCTCCTAATAGGCTGGAAAGACTTGTTCGTGTACTAGAAGTGGCTCCTCCAGGGGTCGCAGATGAAGCGAGGGACAATCTGCAGCGACTCCTGGGTCCTGACATTTTGCTGCCGGGAGCCGCTGCCAGAGCTCAAGAATATCTGATGGTACTTCGCCGAGAACATACCATTACTGAAGATGAATTTGTTGAAACATATGAGCTCTTGCAAAACCTTCCTACGCGGATTAATGAAAGGACGACCGCGGCTGCACAGGTCAGGCAGGTCCAGGCTCACTATCGCGGCCTTGCACAACAAACAGAGGCATCCCGCGACTCCCTAGGTGATCGAGCGCTTCGTGTTAGGGATCTGAGGATCTCACAGAACTACCTTCGGACCCACATTCAGGACCTCCAAGCCCAACTAGTCGAAGCCAAGGCCCAATTAGTTACGGTCACGGCCCAACTGGCGCAAGAGGAGCCCCAGATAGAACAGCCCTTAACGGCGCTAGAAGCGATGTCTCAGAACCTGGCTCAAGCGCACGATACAGTTCGACAGGCAGAGCGCGCTGCTGCTGATGCTAGCTTTCGTCTAGATGAGCATTTGCTTCGCTTGACCCATGCAGGTCGAAAGCTTTAGGCCTCTTGTTTTAGGCCCATTTTAATTTGTATAAGGATATTCTTAATACATACAATATTCAGCCCGCTTTTGCTCGGCCCAAATATCATTTAAGGCTTGCCAATTAATGAAAAGCAAAACCGTTGAAAAGATAATCCCATTTTTGGGCGGTTGCTTCCTTGGAGACCGTCCTGCTTCCCACGCGTTTTCAACATCTTCCATTTCCGAGATCATCGCATTTATCCGCATTGATTCTCTCATTGATGGCGTTGAAAGCGCCTCAACTGCTTATCGCACGGTGTGAGATTTACTCTATAAATACCGGCATCCAAAGAAGAGCGATATCCAAACCCCCATGTTTCTTCCAAGGATAAACTTGCACGCCCTGTTGCTTTTTCTCCAGTTTCTAAAATCTTCCCACCGTAATCTCACCCTTAGCCACAGATTCTTAGGCTTCATGGCTTAATCTCAAGACCTGGTTAGGCCTCATGGCCTAATCTCAGGTCCAGCAGCATGTCTTTGGTTACTGAGAACCTGGATGAACTCGCCAGTCTCAGTTAAACCGAAGAACATGCCGCGCTCCTAAAGCGGCAGAAACACATTCTGAGGACTCCAACTTTTCAGACTGCCCGCGCGGAGCAAGCGGAGGAAGGGAGGAAGGCCACTTTGAGGCTTACCTTTCTACCTCCGCGGTCTACCTCTGGGGACTGGGCCCGCACTTTCTGATTTACCCCAGGAGGTAGATGTGGTTGTGAGTCGCGCCTGCTCCGGAGCCCAATTCCAGTTTGGAGGAGAGGCCCCAGGAAGGGGCATGAAGGCTTTCTTTTTCCCCTCTTCTTCGAGCAGCGGCGACTTAGATGGGAGGAGGATCTGTCGTAGGGGGAAGAATGCTCTGAGGTTGTAGCGCCCAGATCCTTCTCCACGCGGCCACGACGACCACTTTAAACTTTTATGTCTGTAACCAGCTCTTGTAATCGCATATGAAACTGTATTGCTCTATTCTGTTGTATGCTTCTGGCCGCAAAGCCACTTTATGAATAAAATGCTTGGTTTACTCAAAAATCTGTAAAAAACAGAGCAAAAAATAGTCAAAAATAAGGCCTCTTGTATAGGCCTTTGTATTTACTCTTAACACGTTTTGTCAAGACAATGCATGAAATAAAACTGGGCAACCTCTTGTAACCTCTTGTATAGGCTCGTACAAAAATACAAAAATAGTCCACAAAAATAAAGCCTCTTGTATAGGCCTAGTAGATACTGAGGTGCCCCCCAATGTTTAGCGGGGAGCAGATACAAAACACACGACCACAGAGAAAAGGCCGAATAAGCATAACGCTGCGAGCCGATGAAGATTAAGGTTGCCCCCCAGCCGGAGCAAGAACAGGGTCTGGAGGATCATCGAACTCCCAGACACTTGGATAGTATTTCTTCAGAAAACGACCGTTAATGGGGTTGCGATGGATATCACTGTCGACGTCTTTGAGGTGAAAAGCACCGCGCTCCAGTATGCGGTGGATAACAAAAGGCCCCTCCCATCGCGGCGTCCATTTTCCACGACCGGTTACCTTCTCACCTAAGGGTAAAATGGCCTTCCAAACAAGGTCACCCTCTTTGAGACTGTGACCCCGCGTCCTCAGATCATAGGCGCGGGTGATACGCTGTTTTTCCATCACCAAATTGTCCAAAGCGGCCAAGCGCTGCTCGCTTAAATCTTCGTGCTCCTGCCACATTGCTTGAACATAATCCTCGCCAATCAAATGATGCTGTTCTTGGACTCGTAGGGAATGAACATTAATCTCCAATGGTAAGACAGCGTCATGTCCAAACATAAGCGCGTATGGCATCGTGGCGGTGGGGTTACGTTTAGAAGTACGATAAGCCCAAAGTGTTTCGTACAAAGTATCATGCCACTGTCGAGGATTCTCCACCAACATCTTCTTCAGTAAGGTGATGATGGTCTTATTGCTCGCCTCCGCCTGACCATTAGATTGAGGATAGTACGGGGTACTATGTATGAATTGAATACCGAAATCATTCACCAGCTCCTCAACGGGGCCTCCCATGAACGCTGCCCCCCGGTCCGACACCAGCACTTCAGGGATACCAAACCCAAAAGACGCTGTAATTCCTTCTTCGTCCATGGGGGAGATGCGTTAATGACTGCGCTTGCCTTGTCCTCGGGGACCTCAATGCCTCGCTGGTGGACTATAAACCCCAGAAAGTCCCCTGCTTGAACCCCAAACACACACTTGGCCGGGTTCATCTTGAGTTTATGTCGGCGCATGCGTTCAAATACTTTTCTGAGATCCGCGATGTGATCCCCTTTCTGTTGAGACTTGACGACCACGTCGTCAATGTATATCTCTAAAACTTTCCCAAGTATGTCGTGGAAGATCAGATTCATAGCTCGCTGATACGTCGCACCGGCGTTCTTCAGGCCAAACGGCATGACCATGTATTCGAAAACCCCCGCGAAGCCGGGGCAGCGGAAAGCAGTCTTGTGTCTGTCTTCTTCAGCGACCGGAATCTGGTGGTATCCCGCAGTGCCATCCATGAAGGACAAAAGCTCATGGCCTGCTACCGCATCCACCAGCATATCCGCGACTGGCATGGGGTAAACGTCTTTAGGTGTAGCAAGGTTCAAGTCTCTATAATCAACGCAGACTCTTATCTTGCCATTTTTCTTCCGGACAGGCACTATATTAGATAGCCACTGATTATACTTGGCAACCCTTATAATGCCTGACTTATGCATTTTCTCTACTTCTTCCTTTACTAGAATCTGGGTCTCCGCGTTCATTCGTCGAGGTTCCTGCTTGATGGGCCTCTTGTCGGCAAGAGTTGGTAACTGATGACAGACCAAATCTGGTGACAGGTCGGGCATGTCCTCATACTTCTCCGCGAAGCAATCCTTGAACTCTAGCAATAGGTCGATGAGCCTCTGTTTCTCGCTAGGCTCTAGGTAAGCACTGATAGAGACCTCCATAGGCTCACTTACAGTACCCAAGTTGACCTTCTCAGTAGGATCTTTAACCTTGGGAGGTGTATCGTCCAGCGCCGCCGGAGCGAGCTGAATATGGACGTCCTCTTCATCCTCCGGATCAGCAAATTCTTCATTGACGACCTCCAAGGTTGCAATGCGATCGTAAGCCTCTTTTTCCACCATGTATGATGACAACCGTTCGTGTATCGAGTGGAAGGCTTCCATTCCCTCTTCAGTGAGGTCGTAATCCATTAATCGGTTAAAGGTTTGGGCACAGCGTGGCCGGGCCGCTCCAAGCCTTCTTTTGCGAGCGTGAGACCCCACTGTGCTAGTTCAGAGGCCGTCACTCCTGTGGGGCGGCCCTTATCATCGATGCCACTAACTTGCAATGGAGTAATAGGTTCCAAATAGTATCTGGCATCTACATAATTCGCGGAGACCGGAAACTGACGGGGATCTGCTGGAACCACCTCTACCGTGTCTGTCTCACTATTCCACATAACCAACTCTTGGTGAAGTGTTGACGGTATACAATAACTCCGATGGATCCAATCCCTGCCCAAAATGGCGCTGTAGGCCGCATAACTATCTGTCACAAAGAAAGCATACACTCCCTCTGCTGGTCCGACTTTAATGCGCAAGAACAATAACCCTAGGGTTTTGGTTACAGTTCCTGCGAAATTTTTGAGCGCAAGAGAGGTGGATTGGATTTTCTCCCGCTTGATTCCAAGCAAGTGCATGGTCCGAGTAGTGACCACATTAACGGCCGCCCCAGTGTCAATCATGATTTTGCTGACCTTGATACCGCTGATATATGCTGTAATGTATAGCGGTCGCATGTGCTGGACCATGGCTGGCGTTGGCTTAGAGAAGTGCATGAGTGCCCCCTTGTCTGGGACCTCTGTTGGTTCAGGTAAGGCCCCGTCCTCTACAAGTGTTGTAGCTGCTGGAGTGACCTGCAATGGTTGTGTACCCTTTTCTTCGATCTCCACGCATTCCTGAGCAGCGACCGGCAAGGCATATTTTGCGGGGAGCACGTAAACCATGTTGCAAGAAACCTCATCTGACTCAGTGCCCCCTATGTCGACAGCCAGCTCCAGCTTGGGTTCTTCCAACGGGGTATCAGTCTGGAACTGTCGAGCCAAGCGATCTACTAACGACTCTTCTGTAAGGCCCTTTACCTGGCAGTGTTCAAGCCCCTGTGACTCGAGTTCTTGCTCACCTACCGAAGGAGCCGGATTTTCGGGTCCCGTACGCTCCTTTGGGGCGGAAATGACTACACTTTGGACCTTCTTGGGTCGCCATTGCAAGGTGCTAACCACTCTGTCCTTGCCCCCCAGCCGGTCGAAGACTGAAGCCTTTACGTCCGGTGCTTCATTAGAGAGCCTGCGCCTGACATGCGGTCGTTGAGTCGGCGAGCTGTTCCTTTGGGCAGGCGACGGCGAGCGCTCTTTAGTAATTCTGCAAAAAACACTGGGTTTTGAAGCCCCTATTAGTGAATCTGTCTGTCTGTTAAGACCACGGGGAGGTCTCAACGGTTTGGCGGCCAGCGCCTCCATCTCTTCCTGGTATTGTTCGGGCGACTTGACCAATTGGGAAGGTTTTATCAGGCCCTGATCTAAAGCCTCTAGAGCACGCTTGGCTTCGCCGAACCTGCGCTGCAGCTTTCTCTTACGGGACGGACTAATCTCCACTGCCTTCCCCTTCTCCCTTGTATACCATCTGCCTTCTTTGATAGGATTAGCTGATGCAGGTGGTATGTAGGGCTTGGTCAGAACATCTTTGCAACCGCTTCTGGTCTTTTCCTGTTTCGGTTCGCTGGCGGTTGCTTTCAACTTCATGAACAAATTAGAGTCTCTGGGGGATGGTGGTGATGTCACTTTCTCCCGTTCTCTCGGGCTGGCAGGCTGATAGTTCCTCGACGGGGAGGTCCACTTGACTGGTGGCAGGGAACCGAAATGAAACGTCTGTTCGACTTCCTCGTGCGGTATTTGGATACCACACTCCTCTTTACATCGCGAACACAGAATCACGGATGAGGCCTGTTTGGTCGTCTCCGTTCTATCCTTAACTGACACCTCATCTGTGGTGGACCTTAGACCTTGTTTGCTCGTGGCCAGATCCAGCGTTGGTTTCCTCTGCAGCTTTTTGTCCCAATCTACATTGACCATATTGACCCCGGTGTCAGGGAAAGGGTCCACATCAACCAGTGCTGCAGCGGTGACTGGAGCTTCTACCTGCAAGCTGCCGTTATTAAGCCAAACCTGTATTTGATCCTTGAGCTTCACACAGTCCGCAGTGTTGTGGTTCCACAAGTTATGGAACTTGCAGTATTTCTTTCCTTTCAACTGCTCCGGTCGTGGAAAAGGCCCGAAATCAGTCTTCACCATCTTTGCAGCAATCATTTCGTCGAGGATCTCGTGAGCTTTGTTGGCATCGTAGGTATATGCCGCGAACTCTGGTTTGGTGAAGGCCATCGACTTGAGCTTAACAGGCTCCTTGGAGATCTTCAGCTGTTTCAAAGCCGGGTTTTTCTTCCCGGTCAGTTCATAAGCTGCTATGTCAATGTCTTCGTCTTCTTCATCGTCCTGGCACCCTTCTCCAGTACTGCGATTATAATAAGGGTCGTACGTGGTTGGCTAGTAGTTCAGGGCCGCTATCGTACGGTGTTTACCGGGCACATACGTCCCTTTGGACGCATTCTTTCTTGTATCCGTCTCTCGAAGGAGATGTTCAAAACTGCCTACCTCCGTGATGAGTTCTCCCATCGACTGTATCATGCATCCATGCTGCTTCTTTCTTTGCCGGGGCTCAAGGCCCTTAACCGCCAACTTGACCAACTCCTTCTCGGGCAGAATGACATTCAGTTTGGCCTTCTGGATTTGAAAGCGCTGAAGATAAGAGACTGCTGATTCTGTAGGCTGTTGGGCCATCTGAGTAAGAGAGGCCAGATCTACCTCAGGCTCAATATTCCCAAATGTTTCCCGGAAAAGTAGTTCCATCGCCGGCCAGTCTGCCACTGTCCCTGGCCTAAGTTTGGAGAACCATCTGAAAGCAGCGCCAGATACGGAAGTGCCAAAGATCCTGCACTTGAGGACGTCGTCATTCTGATATTGGCCGCATTGCACCCTAAATCTGGCCAGGTGAGTGGCCGCATCTTCTGTGTCTTCCCCTGAAAAAGTAGAAAAAATAATGTTCTTATAACCTCGAGGGAAAGGTGCGAGCATGATGTTTGGCGGGAAAGGTCCCTCATACACTCCATCTGGCTGGGCCCTAGGGTTTGCCAATCTGATCATCTCCTCAACCTTCTCACGCCTCACATATTCTGGGCCCGGGGGTGGATGAGGTATCACCGCAGCTCGGTGAACAGTTTGTCCAGGGGTTGTTTGATTTACCATCGTTGATCTTTCTCCAACCTGCACAATGCGGGTAGTAGCTTGCTGCTGGAGAGTCACTGCGGGGGTAACTTCTTCCTTCGACAGAGCGGTTATCTTGATCGGGATACCAGTTTGTTCGAGTGCATAATAGCTTCCCGGCAACTCTTGATACACCACTTCTGCTCCGTCGCTGTCGTACTGGACAAAAGTCACAGGCTCTGACGCAATCCCTGCACCCTTCGCGACTTGGTGTTTCTTGGCGGTCTGTCCACTTGATGAGGCAGTCTTCTCCTTACTGCCAGGAATGACCAAGGCCTGCTCCTTGTTCTTTGATGGAGTAGCAGCCGCAGTAGCTGACGAAGAACCAATGTTTTGGTTGGCCTTTTCGCGCTGATTTGGGGGCACATACTTGCCCGAACTGGACGGCTGGGCAAGAGAACCAAGGATAGTATTAGGATCGCCTAAGGCCGAGTGCATCACCTCTTTCACATGGTTCAATTCGGCTCTCTGCATAGCCACTTCAGTTGCCAAATTGGCCCCATCCTTGCGGAGATCTCCTATGTTTGATGCGGTTTGCTTGGAATGATCCGCTATGGCATTCAGGATGGTCGTATGACGCTCATTTTGTGCGGCAGCGATGGTTATAGCTTGCGCCTTCAAGGCGCTCTATGTCTGTGTGACCTGCTGCCTGGTATTTTCTGCATAGAGAGTCATACGCTGCTCGAACTCGGGGAGGAGCCTTTCTGACTTCGCGGTTTCCCGTGCGAGATCTGCGTCCATCTTCTTGCGATGATTCTCGACGTTCTCCATAAGGATCGCAATTGTCTCGTCAAAGGTTGCTCCTTTCGGGATTGGCTTCGAAACGAAAGCCTCTTCCTGATCACCGCCCACTACAGTGTTGACAGTGGCGGAATCAACAGGCTCGCTGGCCTGATTAGTACTGACGCTCTGACCCTCAGTCGCGGTCGAGCGATTCTCACCTTGTGAAGTTGACATATTGGGTGATTGAGTTTGCAGAGAGAATCGTTGCGTCACTTGTTCCTCAGATAGACCACGACAGTCCGCACGAGAATGCGATCTGTAGCTGGAGGTCTTATGCTTTGGGCAGCTAGCGTAACCTTTTTGGTAAGCGTTATCGCTGGGCTTCCCAATGGTTGCATTTAGTAAGAAACCCTAGTTTGTGGTCCCACTGGGCGTGCCAAAATGTTTGGCTCCAAAACCAGCTGGTGTGCAAACAGTCTCTTTTGGGCGAGTGGTTGCGCAGGCGTGCCAGCACCGCGGGGTGCAGTCGTTGGGGTGGTCCCGTGACCTGACTTCTTCTTCAAGCGCTGTGGACGAGGAGAGCACCAACCTCGTCACAGGGTTCTTTTCTTGCCTTCCGGAGAAGGACTTCTTTGCCTTACGCGGGTAAGGGCTTTGGATGTGGTCTCTTTGCGTTCACCAAATCGATACTCAACTTGAAAGCCGAGCAGAGCAATCACTGGGAAGTTGGAGAGGAACACGGGTTTGTTAAAGCGTGACTCTAGCTTCGCTGGAAGTAACAATGGCGGTTGTGCTCGCAGTCGGTTCCTGGGGAGACTGGGACTGGAAGTACGGTCGCCGGGTTGATCTGGTGAGGGTGACAGTCGGCTCGCGAGGAGACTAGGACTGGCGGGCGGTCACCAGGTTTCAACAAGGTTGAGGGTTTGCTCCGGAGAGGCTTTGCAATCGCTGGGATTGATTACTCAGAGAGATTAAAGGTCAAAAGGGGTCCCTCTCGTATCGTGTTTAGCCTCTATATATAGGCTTATTGTAGATTCACTTCCCTAATAGGAATGGAATACTATATCTTGGGCCACAGTTATTGGCCTTGATTCAAATCAAAACTCTTGATAGTATTGATATTATTATGGGTGATAACTGTCCTCTTCTATCGTCGCTAGAATATAGGCAAGGATTAATTGCCTCTGTGAAAATCCTAGATACAATCGCTGGATGCAAGCAGTAGGATACTCTCGTATTAATTGCAAATATATCTTTACGCCCCCACAAGTGCTCAATTAAGGACGATATCTTCTTATGAAACACGGGATGAGCAACATCACAACCCAAATCCGTATAGTCCCATTTTTGGGCCGCAGATATCGGCCCACTGGCTCAGACCCACTAAAGGATTTTGGCAAAATTACTTTTGGGCTCAAACAGACCAGTCGGAGAGACTGGGGGTCTTGCGTAGTCGATCGGTGGGCGGAGGTCGGCGTCCTGGCTGGGTTTCCTCGGTCGGGTGACTCGGGTCGTGCTTCGGGTCTGAGATCACCGAGCTCTCCTTTTTGTTTTGTCCTATGTCGTTCTGCCACGTCTCCAGGTGACCCTCACCTAGGTGGATGGCAGATGCTCCGGTCATTTTATTTAATTTGTTTAAGAAAAGTAACCATCTCTTGTCAACAATAGTAATGAATGGACATAAAGGCGCTCATTTTTTGGACTTTTAACTGTTTTTTCAAGTTAGTTTTTGCCGATCGAACAAGGTTTAGAGAGCTCCAACTCGTTGAAGATTTTTCATCAAAGAGTAGTTAGGTAATTAGCCTTGGAAAATATGTTTTTGGACACGCCCGAATCGCATCAAAACAACTGGCTGCAAGACCTTGAATACCACACGAAGGAGAACAAGGTTCTTCAATGAAAAAATGCTCGGCAATATCGCAGTATAGGTGTTTACAATGAACAAATAGATTGTCATACACGGTAACAAGAGTGTTACAGGCCCATAAAATAAAGGCCACCAAAGCAAAAAAGAGCAGCCCATTGAAAAGTATGAGAAGCCCAAAACCCAACTTAAAAATGGAGCCCCATTCCTGTAACCGTTTTCAACAACCTTTTCCTCTAGTTATTCTTCTGCCTCTAAAGTCTAAAAGAAAACAGAGGACGATTAAGATTGCGTTTCAGGTCCAAAGCTTTCTAAATTCTAACCAGGTGAGTTTTTCCGCATCAGTTTAACACACTTCAGTTATGTTTGAGCTTTAAAAAGACTGAAACACTGCAGTTTCCATCCTCTGATCTTTGATATCATTGATTTCAAAGATGTCAAAATCCAAGACCCCAAATTTCATTTGGGGATTTATGATCAGTTTAACTTTTGAATGTCAATTTGTGATTGAGGAGCCAAATGGGTTTAATGGGTTTTCACTGAATTTCACTTCCCATTGAGTTTGTGTGAGTATGGAGTGTGATGATCTCGGTTAAAGCCTTAAAGGTGATGGCTTTAAGTTAATAAGCTGAGATTTTGTGCTTGTCTGATTTAAACAAACTCTGGAAGTTTCATTGATAGATACCTTTGTTTCTTATTATTAGAAAGCAGTTTACTTGTAACTCTGCCGTACATAATTTGGACCTTTGATCTAGTTTTCACATTTTGCCCCATTCTTTGTTTTCCAATGCATTTGGTATTTTGGTTATCTTACACTTGCCAGTGTGTTGATTCTAAAAGTGTTTCTTGTTGCTTGTGATTGCTGCATGATTAGTTTGTGAGACCCAGACGTATTGTAGATGGGAGATACTGAGGTTACAATGAAGTCTAAGAAGACGGTTTTTGTGACTGTTGGAACTACTCGTTTTGATGCTCTAGTGAAAGCGGTGGACACACGAGAGGTTAAAGAAGAGCTGTCAAGAAGAGGGTACACCGAGATTCTCATTCAAATGGGCCGTGGCTCCTATATTCCCTCAAAGGTACTTTTGAAATTTCGGTCCCAGCGGTTTTTGTTTGCAGGAATTATGTGATTAGCGTATGCTGCTCAAAATGTACTTTAAAGTAATATCATCGGGGAGGAGCTGATATTGATTAGACATGAAATAAATATTTTGCATGCATAATGAATTTAAAATTTCTTCACAAAGAAAACAAATTGATCTCGAAGACTAGGGAGCTTGTATTCTTCATCTTTGATTGATTGTAGACCTCGTCATTGTCTACTAGATTGAAATTAGGGTATTTGCTTGAGACAGTTACATATAATCACTTGTATTCTCTTATCTTAACACACTTGTCTTCCAGTAATATAATTTTAAATTTATCTATGCTTCTTTTCATTTTCTTTATCAACGCCCTGAACAATTTTTTAAATGCAGTCTGACGGAGGTGATGACTCCATTGCGGTAGATTACTTCACTTTTTCATCAAGCATTGCAGACTATCTGAGAGCAGCATCTCTCGTCATTAGCCATGCAGGTATAGTTGTAGTAGTGTGTTTTATTCCTCTGGCTCTTGCTACCATGGATTTAGACTGTTAAGATATTGGCTCATACAACCTCAGATTGGAGAATCACTTCTTCAGATATGTGTCTAACATTGTCATTCATCGGAAGTCACATGATGCATAAATGCTTTTATGAGGACACTTTTTATATGCTCACTACTTTCACGTTGTAGATCACTCAAAACTATATTAGGAAGAGAAATTAAGTTGATTCTGAGCCCTTTTTACACTTTGATGCTTGATATTTTATGCCTGTAATTTTACTGTGGTGCAGGGTCAGGGAGCATATTTGAGACATTGCGGCTTGGGAAGCCTTTAATTGTTGTGGTTAATGAAGATTTGATGGACAACCATCAAAGTGAGTTGGCAGAAGAACTAGCAGACAGGAAGCATCTGTACTATGCTCGCCCAAACACACTTCAACACATTATAGCAGATATGAAAGTGGAGTCCCTCATTCCATACCATCCAGGTGATGCCACACCAGTCGCCAAGCTTATCAATAGGTTTCTTGGTTTTTCAGAGGATTGATAGAAGTGTATGATTTTGTTACTTGAACCGAATATATCCATAAGATATTAATTTTGCATAATCAAGATGGATGTTTTAGTGAAGCATGAAAATTCTCTCTTGGTGGGCATGAATGTCTAACGGACTATAGATTGGTCATCAAGGTTTTGCACTTATCATCCTCTATCTATAGTTTTGGCAGGTTTCTCAACCGAGCTTTATTCATGCCAACATTTGGTCTGGTTGTAGATGGCAACTGCAGACCTGGATACTAGTCCAAAATTTAAAGTCATAGATGAGTGGCTGTTTAGTGGTATATTGATTCGAAAGCTTGTAACCTCATGATGTGGTCCTGAAGAAGATGGATGGATCAGTCATAGATGGATGAAGCAAATGAAGATTAATGTGTTGGCTATGCTCTCAACAATTTCATTTGCATACTCGAAGAGATTCATCGATGAGTTTTGATGCATCATGTTATCAGTTTGAGCTTGACCCTACTTAAACTGCAACTACAGGTTACCTAACAGCTAAGTTTAGAAACAAAAGTAAAGTCACATGATACACGGTCACGGAAAATTGCTTGATGTCACTCTGTCGCACCCAGGAAGGACTTGAATTCAAAAGACCGGCTGAGATAAAGCGACAAGTTCCCAGCTATGGAGACAGTGATGCGGTACTGCATCTACCGTCATTACCGTGGACAGTGGTCAGTTACTCAGTTTGTATTTCAATGTCTCTCAGTTGTTAAGGGCAAACAAAACGAATATCTATCACAGGGTATTGCATTTTTATCTGGTATCAACTCTTTGTATGATGTTTGATGGGGGATATGTTGGGACTTGCGACTGGGGGAAGGAAGTGAGATCTGTGTAGTTTTAGGATCAGTATACTTTTTGAGTTTTACCGACTGCACCAGCTCTATGAAACAGTGAAAAATCAAATAAAATTATTAGACGTACCTGTGGAACTTTACTGGTGTGCAGTAGTGCAGTACTGTCTTGCTTCATATTCTCCTTGTTTTCTGGGTTCAAGCTGCTATTTTGCTTGTTTAATATGTTGGTGGCAATTATAAATTTATACCCAATTGGTGAAAAAGTCGTTGTCCAAATGTCTATGCATTCCCATAATGATATAGATAATACAAATATCTAGAAGCTGGAGATTGGCTTATTATTGGCAAATAATTATCTGATGAGAATATATGAGTGTGAAGTGGTGCAAAAGCTTCCAAGACTTTCTGATAGGAGGACAGAGACAATTCCATAGAAAATACAAAAGAAGAGACGAATGGAGTGCGAAATACCACTTGGTATTCACGAGGGGAGAGAGAAGAAGAGGAGGAATCATGTGAAGATACATGACCATCCTACCTAGAAGGGAAACCCAACTCCCCCGTTACCATATACAACACACAACTCTTTCTTTCTGTGTCGCTCGCTGCCATTTTCTTCCAGTTTGCATTGCTCTTTGTGCTCATGGAAGTTGACACTACTGTTGCGGAAAACCATACTGATCATAAACACCACCTTTCACATTCCTATAGCCACCACCACCATGGAAGTTTTCCTTCCAATTTGGCTATCATTATCATCATTTCCATCGTCTTTGTCATGGTCGTTCTTGCTATAACCCTCATCATATTATTTCTCAGACGGCTCAAGTCAGCCAAAACTAGTGGTGGCGACATTGATGATGAGAAGGGCAGCTTGAACAATACAAGCTGCAGGTTCATTGCTCAAAACTCCATGAACTTCAACTCCAGCCCAGGTAACAACCACAACCCATGTTTTGCAGATTTCATTTTCATGAGCTTTCATAATGCACATGACGTTGTTTGCATTAATTCTTGAAACAAATGTTGCAGATGTGAAGGGCGGGTGCCTTCAAGGAGGGAACTTGGGAAGGTCAGTGAGGACATCAGTGGCAATCACAACACCAACTAGATACAGAGGAGTCCAAGTGTTGTCATACAAGGAACTCGAGGAGGCCACTGATAAGTTTAGCGAGGCGAATGTGATAGGCCATGGAGGGTTTGGAGTGGTGTATAGGGGAGTCCTCCGTGATGGAACCATGGCGGCCATTAAGATGCTGCACAGGGAGGGAAGGCAAGGGGAGCGTGCTTTCAGGCTTGAGGTCAGTGACTTCATTTATTCGCTTTTTGTCTTTCTCATTTGCTATCTATCTATCCCTCTTTCTTTAATTTAACTTAATTTGTTTTCTGTGTTGCTTTCTTTTCTGAACTTATTGGCTTCAAAATCAACTATCTGTTTGTCCTTATTATATGTAAGCATTTGCATTTTCCAAAAGATTATTGGAGCATGATTAGAGGATATTTAGGCCTTTAATAATAATGTGTTAACTCTCTTTCTCCCTTACATCTTTCAAAAAAATGCTCTAGTATGTTATCTCACCACACTTCACAAAACAAACTTGAGGGTTGACCTAAAGTGCTCCCACACGCAAATTATGCTATGCTGCCTTCAAACTTTGACAAAGGAGTTCAATATTTCTTAAACTCTGTGTATGTCTTGTTTAACAAAGTTAAGACCCTGAATTTGAGGATACAACATCGTTTGTAGTCAACTTCATTCAGTTCTGCACATGAGGGTGAAAGAAAATGGAAGATACTCAAAGCCTTTTTCTTTATTTTTTATATTTCTTTTTCCGCCTATTGTAGGTTGATCTACTAAGCCGATTGCAGTCTCCGTACTTGGTGGAGCTACTTGGTTATTGTGCTGACCAGCATCATAGGCTCCTTGTATTCGAATGCATGGCCAATGGTACTCTTCAACACCATCTTCATTCTAGAAACCATCAGCAGCCGTTGGATTGGGGTACCCGATTGAGGATAGCCCTCGACTGTGCCAAGGCCCTTGAGTTCCTCCATGAGCAAAACATCCCATCTGTTATACACCGTGACTTCAAGTGCAGCAATATTCTTCTAGATCAAAACTTCCGTGCCAAGGTGTCTGATTTCGGATTGGCCAAGATGGCTTCCGACAAGATTAACGGTCAGGTTTCGACACGAGTGCTTGGGACCACAGGATATCTAGCTCCAGAGTGAGTGCTAAATCATCTGTAACGGACCTCTCTCTCACTTATCATCAAGCTGGAAACATACAAACACATATCTACTGCAATAGAAGCATGCACATGGGCGTATATACTAAGATCACTATTATGCTAGCTGTCATTTTGTATCATCTTCAGGTGGTATTTGCATGGATAAAGCAAGAAGAAGTTTAAGAAGAAAATTCGTACCAAACCACTATTTCTAAATAGTGGTTTCTGAAGACATTCCTTCTTTAACTAAAGCCTTTTGCAATGGTCCATAGACACTGCATATGCAGAGCATTATTCAACCTAAAAAAGTAAAAAGTTAACATGAAAGCCCTTGATTTTAAAGATGGGGTCAAGTACAAGAATTGCATTATGTGTGCACAGTAGTTTCATTAACTGTTACATTATATTTTTCACTGAGTTTTGGTGATGTAGGTATGCCTCAACTGGAAAGCTTACTACAAAATCAGATGTTTATAGCTACGGCGTGGTTCTTTTAGAGCTGTTAACAGGGCGAGTGCCAGTAGATACCAAGCGGCCTTCTGGAGAGCACGTCCTTGTCTCATGGGTTAGTGAACCAAAACTATTTGATCCTCAAACTGTAGAATATTGCCACAAAAAACAGATTAACCTTGTAAATTTCTCGTAAATATAATGACACAAAAAACTGGTGGTAATGATTATTTCTTTGCTTGTCTGGTTGTAAGAAACTGTAAACTAAGAGGTATAAATCTTTTTTGCTGTATGATTTTTCAGGCTCTTCCAAGGCTAACTAACAGAGAAAAAGTAGTGCAAATGGTTGATCCAGCTCTTAAAGGGCAATACTCGAAGAGGGATCTCATTCAGGTAATAATCTTGGGCTTGTGGCTACTAATTAATTGGAGAAAATAATTTATGCAAATTTTCGTGTTTATTAACTCGATACTGTACTCTACAGATAGCAGCTATTGCAGCAATGTGTGTGCAGCCAGAAGCTGAATATCGGCCTCTAATGACTGATGTCGTACCCTCTCTAATTCCACTGGTTAAAAACTCTTATGTTGGTTCCTCTGGCTCCTCTAGATTTCAAATTCAAGTAGTAAGTCCAAGGTATTAGGCTTAGGGGTCTGTGAAACTGCGACTCGAAGTAAACTATTGGGGCATGAGATCACCATTTGCGTTTTCACAGATTTTCACATATCAATATTCTCACGGGAACTCACAGACCCCAAGTGAAACATTCAAGCGGAAACGATCGTCCATTTAATAAATTGAGCTTCAATACAGTTGAACTCATATAGACAAGGCTTTTCATGTGGTTCACTCCAAGATCATAGTGCTGAACCACACTAACTGCTGCCAATGCACAAGAACAACATGCACGCTTGAAAGCGAGCATGGATGATGTGATCTTAGAAGGCAGTTTGGGGACTTAGGCTTCTAATTAGCTGGTGATTTCTCTCCTGTACATTTTCAACCACCATTTTTCTATTGTATGTTATTTATCAATGAAGGTGCTATGAGCTAGCCTTTAACTATTGTTCTTGATAGTAACGGAAATTCATTGATCATGACTAGAAATATTACAAACCTGTGGGATGGAAGTGATTAAACTCAAAGAAAGCATGCCTTTACCGACGAAAGAGTTGACTAACATTAACAAGTAGAAGACGTTGAGAGTTCATTTGCTATAGCACATGTTCATCAACAAGTAAAATACGGTGAGAGTTCATTTGAACATCAAGAAGGAAAATTTTACAGTATATTAATGTACCAATACATCAAGTAGACTAGATTTTATACCAAGTTAAACGTACGGACTCCATGCATATATAAATAGACTAGCTTGACTTGATTTCAAATTAATCTACCCCTATGTTGAGCTAGTCTACCTTACCAAACTAGTCTACTTGATGTATTGATACATTAATGTACCGTAGACAAACCCCATCAACAAAACCAATTCATCGATTGTCTTGACCAAAACCTATACGCTTTATGTATTAATTTTCTTAACAAAAAGTGCAGAACTAGAAATCACTTAAACTTTCTTGTTCCCACTTGTCAACATATGCACAAACAGCTGCGTCAAATTGTCGAAGAAAAAAAAATGCTGAAGCAACCATTCAACTTCCTCATGTAGGCTCATCACAAGCTAGATCATTCACCTCAATTAAGTTCTCAATTGCAGAAGTGGCAAAAGTAGAGTTCTCAAGACTGATATGAACAGAACTGTGATCCATATACATTTACATTTCCAAAACCACCTAAGAACGGAGCTACAGAAACTTAACTAGAAATAAACTTCCGATAAACTAGAAGCTATCTATGTCCTTCCCATATATCAATTTGAAGTTCTGAACCAATTTTATTATGACTTTCCCTTTTCAGCTTCAGCTTCCATGGAAACACTAGTATCTCCATTCTTCAACTCTGGTGACTTCTTTTTTTTAACTCTGTCAGCATATTTGGCAAAAGCAGCAGACAGGGCAGACTTAACAGTCGGTTCTGGTTCTTTCTTCCTGCGTTTGTTTTCTTCTTCAGTATCCTTTATTTCTTTATCTTCGGTAACTGAACAAGGTTCAGCATTGTTCGGGGGAGAAGATTCTGATACAGCAGGGCGGCTGGCAACCACACGCTTAAATGGTTCATGAAATGTGTCATACAAACGTTTTACCTGAAGATCATGGCATGGTGAGAAAAATTTGTAATGCCTTAACAAGGATATATGCCATAACACATCTACAAGGCAATAAACATTGTTTATTGATAGAATCACGCGTTTAATATGCATGCAAACAGAAAGAAAAGCAAGAATGCATTGGTGTTACTTTGAACACTGGGAGAATACCTTGCGCTCTCCAATGCCAGGGCAACGAGCTAGATCTTCCATCGAAACATCCATAACATGAGCAAGAGACTGCAATAATATGGCCATTGAAATCCATATCAACATTTACAAAAAGAGAAGTTCACAGCTAATTAAAATTCCCAGGGGAAAACTGCAAGCATACCCCAAAAGTAGTTCCAAGGGTGACAACATCAGTCTTGTTAACATGTCGAACAGTCGTTAATGCATGATTTAGCTTCAATATAAGAAGACAAGTTTCAGTTCAATGAACTCATATTGATGTAAATCATACAATGCACTCTAGTTATTTAGCATGTGAAGCATATAATAATTTGGTCCTCATGAAGAAAACAATTCATTAGTTGACCTCAAGTATAATGAATGATACCCGTGATAAATAGTCTGTATCCATTTGACCTTGAATAATGTCAGCAGGCTTGTTTTCATAGACTTTTATCGTCTCCAAGTAGCGTCCACATTCCTCCAAGCTGATAAAACACAATAAACAACAGCAAGTCAAAGAAACCAATAGGAAAAAAAAGAAAAAGAAAAAAAAAAGGACCAAATGTTAGACACCTTTACAAACAACTTGTAACAATATCCGATCTCCGTTAATCATGTTTGTTTATAAAGGGAAAAAACAAATATGATTTGCAGTTTAAGATAAAATGTATGTACCTCCAAGCACATAATAGGGTGCACTCATGAAGCATGGCAGTTTTAGTAACTTCAAGTAACGGCTTAACTACATCCTCCTGAAACCAATGAAAACGGAGAGAAAATCCACTGTTACAAACAGCAAAAATGAACTGATGGATACATGTTCAAATGGATTGCGTGAAAACATAAACCAGGAGAAAAATTGAAATATAGTTGCTTCTCAAAGGTATGAAAAAACAGCTAATTGGGGGATGGCTTACCACATCAACATGGCAAAGTACAACCCGAAGCTTGTAATTCTTTTGCAATTCTCTTATACGGTAATATAGATAATCTGGATGCAGCAGGTGATAACGAAGACTGCAACAATCGGTCAACTTAGTACTCACTTAGGACAAAGGAGTTAATTTACATACATCAAATACAGTATAATTGACAATCAATTATAACTAGCACAAGGTGTGTGTCATCAATTCCAGAGTGCAAAAACACATCAAACATAAAATTAAAGAAACAAATATATCCTGCCTGTGTATCTGTTGATCATTTCCAAGGTACACACTGATTCCATCGTGAGATAAATAGATGCCATTGTAGCTAAAATTCAACCACCTTTATCCAGAAACCATGGGAGAACAACTAAATTTGAAGATGGCAAATTGGCAAGCAGACAACTCCACAGTAAGTAGCACAATTATTAGTTCAGAAGAAAAATATGAAGCACAACAAAATTTCACATTTCCTTTTCATGTTCAAAGAAAAAAAAATCACATGGCAAAGCTATTCCATCAGTTTGCAGAAATTGTCCCACTCTATATTTTTCATCAACAGCATCACAAGGTAGTGTGGTATTGACAGTCACAATTGTATTGGATTTACTACAGAGTATTCTAACTATAGGCTCACATGTATAGAGTAGTATAAAAAGGTACAACTTGCAAACCTTAGATAGAGTGCACATGAGCTTTGTCCGAGTAAGTAGTCACAAATAATATCTGCAAATTCCCACCTCACATTTCTGATATGTTTCAGCAAGGGGTTTCCCTTCTGCATGGAGAAATTTGAATTCCACTTAGTTCAAATATCATAACTGCAAGATATTGTGCTACAAGCTGCATAAGTTTGAAATCTTCCAGCTCATGGACGTCTAATCTAAAGAGAACTTCCCCCTTTGTGAGCACAAAATATTATTTCCCTTTGGCAATGATTATTTAGAACTATTCAATCCCTCCTCATGTTGAGGTAGAATAAACAATTCCAGACACAATTTTAAAAATTCAGCACTGAAGAGTTTATGCACCATTGCACCTAATCCTCGCTATACTATACTCGGTTGTTTGCTTTAGGTCTTATCTTTATATGGGTTGTTACTACTGCTTTCTCTCACAATACGATGCATACTGAAATCAAAGTGTAAACAGGCAACAAGGGGATTCTTAAGGAGTCCTCCTGCAAAAAAGGATATAATGGAACTGATTCAACATGGCAAACATTACAGTCATGAAAAGACCCACCAATGTCAACCACACCATCACCATGGAGGGATAAATTCCTTTTAGTGACACATTCTAACAGCATGGCCAATGATTGTCCTGATTTTCAATATTACTGAGATTAACATGAACGACTATCCTAAAAGCCATTCAGTTAAAACCATGCTGCCAAAATATGCAAAGTTACAGCTCAGAGAAATTGTCAAAAGGAAAACTACTATCATCATCTGATTCAATTCAAATGCATTGCTCAAAACTTTTAGATAAACACAACTTCCATCAAATTTTGATTTTTCCATCACAATGCACCCTGAACACAAAAACTGTACCTGTCTGTTGCTCACAAGAATCGCATTGCGACGCTGCGAAGATGACGAAGATGCAACAGCATTGGTAGGAGCAGATGATGGTGGAACACCAGATGGCCCAGTTTCCCTAAAACAATAAACAACCACAACAAAGCATCAAACTTTCAGGTACCCACAAAAAGAGAAACACAAACCTTCCAAAATGCCAAACAGTTCAATTAGCTGAAGCTATTCTTTCTGGGTGAGTTCTTAAAGAATCCCCCAATACTTCCCCATAAGACACTTCCCACCAAAACAAACAATAGCCCACATTTCCTCAATCAAAATCAAATTACAGAAATAAAGAAAGGATTGAAATTGGGAAAAGGGTACCTTGAGTTAGAGGTTTCTGGGGTTTTGGGGGGGAGTAAAACTCAGAGGATTTGACAAAGGCAAAAGCTTGAGAAAAGGTTTTGGAGGGAGCAAACAGAGAAGGTGGGGTTGATTTTGACTGCGAACTCTCTATAACTTCTTGAAAAGATGGTATCTTTATCACCGTCTTGTTCTTTTGGGATGACTCTGTATTTTGCACTCTGTCTTCGTCTTCCATGTCTGGTTCTGGTTCCTGGTTCTGTTCTTTTGGGCTCGTTAGAGGTGTGTAAATTTAAGTATGGGGATTTGGTAGTGTAAATTGGTTTAGGCCTTCATTGCCTTTCGAGTGAGTTTGGATTGTAGAGACTGTATGAGGCCCATTACATTGTGAATTTTATCACTAAGGTGCTACGGCCCAACGTGTCGGATTCGAATCGGGTTAGCGTTAGTTCGAATCCGAAAACGTTTGGAAGTAGGGTTACATGATGATGGTTTGGTCGGCGGACGGCAGTCGTTGAATTCGCGGCGGTTGGATGGAGCTAAAGGGTAGAGTTTAGATTTATGATGGTGGCTAGATGTGGCTCAACAAGTTTGGTTTTTTGTGCTATGATGGCCATCTCAAGTTTGTTAAACTAGATGGTGTTTAAGCCTCTATGGTCTTTTTATGGGTTTCTTGGCCCTATTGTTTCGGTTTTTATTTAGCAGAGACATCGTAAGATGCTATGAGTCATGAGTTCTTTTTACTATAATCGGTTTTAGAATTTGTACCTTTTACTTTGCATTTGTGCTATCACTGGTTTGAGTAGGTCTTTAGGTATAAGCTACTTTCAATGTTCCCGTAGAAGTGGTTGTGTGCAATTTTGCTTCATTTTGAATGAATCGTCTTTCTTTTTTCTTTTGTCTTTTTAAAAAAAAAAAAATTGCTCCAACTTGTGCATATAATTTTTCCATTAAATTAGGATGTTATCATTAGATAATTGTATTATTGAAGCTAATCAATTAATTAAAAGAGTGTAGTGAGTAGACATTGTCCAAGTGTCTATATCTGTCATTGTCACTCTTTGTCGATCTATATAACCTTACCCATGTTTACAAGCATATAATGTAAGTGTAGTTTGTTAGGTGGTTGTGGATTAGTTATACACTTTCTTTCTTTCTCGGCAACACTTTCTGAGCATTATTCACAACTTAAATGTGACAAGTTATTGGGGCAAAACTTGTGGCTAGCTAAAGTATAGCCAAACAATGAGGAGCAGTCGGAAGTGATGAGCTAAGAATTATTGACTCGATCAATGGCTGTTTGTGAAGGACTTGAAAAAGGTCAATATTCTAAGCTCAAGTGCAATTGTGATGGCATTTTTTGGTCAAAGAAGCAAGCCAATAATGATCTAAGCTTTTCCTTGAAGTGGAAGACAGGAATATGTGCTAAAATGGAAGGTGATCGGTAATTTCTCATCTTCTGAAGTATAATATATATATATATATATATATATATATATATATATATATATTCAAACACTTGGTTTCAAAGTCTCAAATGCACTGACGCTGAAGAATTTGGAATCATGGATAGTGGCGCAAATTTAGTTTTGAAAAGTTGCAAGATTTGATATGGAATTATATGCCATTCCACAGATATGAATTTATAAATTATAAATGTATAAGGATCGAATTGTACTACAGATATACATTTTGCAGAGGTAGTTAATTACCGATAATATAATAAATAGATCGAATATATTAGTGAAATTACAAGACGATTACATTTAATATTGTGGAAGACAAAAGTCAAAAGAGAGTGAATCCACCAGATAGTTTCATCACAACCCCATTTTCTCCTAATTTTTATCTAATATTTCCGTAGCTAAGTTAAGAAGCATGAGAATTATTGAATTATTGATGACCTTTTTCATTAATACCTGCATTGCATTAATTTTTCTTTATAAGAAACTGCGCGCCTACATGCCTAAATCGACGTCGAGGAACATAGCTAGCTAGGCTTTCATAAATTATCGAGTAATAAAAAAATTATCAAGTATAACCCAGCTTTGTTACAGTGGATATATCATTAGTGTTAGGAATTAGGATTGGTACGAAGAATGTATTAGAGATTAAATTTCATTAATAATGTGTAATAATGAGATACAAAACCTTATAGACATTTAACAAATCTATCTATACCGTGGCAATAAAGAAAAATAAATTTAATAAGGACCAAATACATTAAATTGCCGGCCGAACCGAGCTGCTCCTGGTAAAAACCGGCTCGGTGGGTTGAGCCGAAGGTCCCTCGCCCACGTTGGCCGTCACCTTCGGTGACTTAATGGACAACATCCTCGTTAGAAATGATGGTGCCCTCGAAAAAACCCACCGTTCCGATTTAAATGTCCGGTCCAATGGCTCGAGCCGCTTATAGTTCCTCACTCTATTGTTGCTACCACTGTCCCCCATTCGGGGGCCGCGCCGTGAACTCCCTTCTCTCGGCAACACCAACACACTAGTGGACCGGTGTAGCTTCCGGTTGATGATCTGTTTTCTCACCTCGACCGGTAGTCTCAAAGTGAACCGCTCCGTGTCCTCGCCCGGTTGGATCAAAGAGTGCCCGGTCGAGTGAGACCGGGGAAACAACCGGCGGAACCGGTTCGATCTTCCACGCGTGCGGTTCCTATTCAAAGTCTGGTTCACGTTCACTACCGCAGGCTCCACTTCTTCCTGCTGTCCGTCACTGTTGTGGTGGTCCGGTGCCGAGTCACAGTCGACCTCGTGTTGGGCTTCGACGTCGTCATGGGCGTTCAACTCACCGAGTTCGACGACCGGGTCACCGGCCTGAGGCTCTAGATTGGCCCGGCAAACCGGACACGTAGTATGAGAAGCCAACCACTCGTCAATACACTCGGGATGAAACACATGATCGCACTTGGGAATCAAACGCAGCGTCTCATCGTCCTCAAACTCGTTCAAGCACACGGCGCACTCCAACGCTCCCTTACCTATTTTCAAACCCTTGACGACTTTGTACTCCAAGGTCGGGAACGTGTCGATGACGCTGGAGTCGAGTCCACGCGCAGCGCCTCGTCTGGAGCGGCCAGTGATGGCCCCGCCGGCGTGGACGCTGCCGGACTGGGGTTCGGAGCAGTGGCGGATGTAGATGGAGAAGAATCCCATGAGGAAGAGGGCGGCGACGAGGACCACGATGATGACCGCCATCGAGGGGCTGAACTTCTGGTAGCGAAAGGGGTCATCTCGCTGCTGGTCGGGAGTAGGCTGAGCTAGAGTTTCCGGTGAGAGGAGTAGGATCAAGAAGAGAGTAGCGGCAACATGTTTGACGGCGTGGGATAAAAACCGAGGGGAGTGATTCATAGTGGGGGAGGCTTAACCTGAGGTGGGATATCGGTGAAGAAAGAGAGAGAGAGAGAGAGAGAGAGAGGGAGAGTTCGGAGCTCAGAGAGTTTATAAATGAGAGAGAAAGGGAGATCGGCTCTATCCGAGAAGGTGTCGTGAGGATCAAGAGCTGAAAGACAAAGACTATGATGGAAAAGTGGGGTCCACCATCGGTGGAAGTTTCCTCGATCTGGGCACTTTAGGGTGAATGGGTCAGGGCTGACGACAGCTTCCGGTCATGGATGGCGGCCCGGGAGAGGGGGGACGTCGGATCACGCGCTGCCTTTCCAGGTGAGTCGTGATTTCTTAGGTAAAGCTTCTATGATTAAGCAGAGTTTTGTTACAAAACTTACTAATTGCATGATTAATTCAGCGTTTCAGTGTGTTGGGTTTTTTTCCAATTATACTTATAGATACCCTCTTGAAATTGATGATTTCTAAGGCCGTCAAGATTATTTTCTTTTTTGAATAAGATTTAGAACTCAATTTGAGTTGGAAGACTATGCTTATGATATTAATGAGTAAAGAATAATACGACCCCAAACATAGTGCCAAAGGTCCAAGACTATAAATTATAAATTAAAACTTGTACCCATGTTGTAATTAAAATGACAAAAATAAATTAACCAAATCAAATTTCCATTTTTCCTTTTTTTGGAATTATTTTATATATATATATATTCTTAGTGCAATGCATATAGATATTGTCATCATACTAGCTAGGTTCTAATATTATTTCTCCAAGATCAGGAGATCCAAAAATGTATTGGGTGGCATGACTGGCATCCCCTTCACAAATGGCAGGAACTTGCACCTACAACATTGTTCTGAATTCTACGCCTTTATTGACCGGGACTTTCAAGTCTGCTTAATTTATTCAGCCCTAAAAGAATTACAAAGCATTGAGGAGGACTTTCAATATAAAATGGAAAGGGCGAAGTGTAATGTTTTATATATTTGTTTTATAGTGTAGCAAATAAATACTAATAAGGTAAATGATCTGAAGGACGAGGTCAACAATTTCACAGGAAGCTGAAGTACGTAACTCTATGATTAGCGGCCGAAACCGGAATGTGGGAAACGAATCATACGGCTGTCAGCAAGTGCTGAGAGAGCAGCTGGAATGTGGGAGAGTAGCAGATTAGCTTCTGGAAGAATCTGGTTCTTTAGTTGATTGGGTTTCGAGTTATGATAGTCAAATGGAAGTGACGCGCAGATTAGTTACGTGCTCGGAGGGGAAGTCTGGTGTGGGCTCCCGCCGATTTGACTTTAGAAGCATTAATTATGTGTCACATTAATGCTTAGGGTTTTGATCGTGGCCTTTCTTAGTTTGGTTCAGTAATAATACGACTTTTAGCTGGAAAAAAGAAGAAGAGCTAGGTACCTCTTCTTGATCACGTACAATTCTTATCAATTACACTCGCTGTGAAAGAAATATGGCGGCTAACTATTTTACATAGAATTAATAGCACGGAGCATGAGCGTATTTGTGGCTGCATATAACCCACGTACGAAGCTGCAATGCAATACCAACCATCTAGTAATGGAATGAAATAAATAATTTCGACCAAAAAAAGAAGAAGAAACCTCTACACTATACCATTATTCTTTTTTCTTTGTGGAGTTTGTGGTTGGACTTAAGTTAATCAAACCTCAGTTCTTACTTTTAATCAGTGCAAAATCGGTTGTCCTTCGATTTTTGTTAGTCAAGCTAGCTTTCAGATTTGGGATTAGTCACGTTATCTAGAAGTAGTTGACTTCAATTTTTTCCCCCCGAACTACATAATATATTTGAACTATATGATATAGTTGACTTTTGATCGAATAATAAATCCCCAAAGGCAACATAACTGATTAGTTATTCAAATTTGAAATTAATACCATTCACTAACCAACGAAATTATAAGTCCAGCTCACAAGCGGATACTTGTAGTTAGTATGATGATATTGGTCGGGAAAACAAGCAAGCTAGGGATTTAGACGATCTTGCATTTTATCATCTTGAACAGAGATCGTATGGCTGAAGTACAAATATTTTCATCGTGAACCATCACCTGGCATAGTTACAAAAATATTTGTCACAAAAATGGACGGTTTCTAAAAATGATGAAGAAACGAAGAAATTGTCATCGGAATAATATGAACCTATGTAGATCAAGGGATCAGAGTCGATTTCAATATAGATGGTCAAACTTCATCTTGCGAGTTCATATCAAAGCTAGGTTAACTAACTTTTATTTTCACTTTTGTTTTCTTATAGTTGAATAGCGATATTTCGCTGTACATGGTCAAGTTCTAATGTTTGAATTCTCAAACATTATAATTCGCATGTAGCATTTTCATGCTAATGGGTTGAACTCAGATTTATGGGCTTTTTCATATTTGCCCTCATAAGTCTTTCAGGCTTCAGGACTGGAGATCGACCAACATATGGGTCAGCACAGCTCAAACAATAAGAGGCCCAACTCTGTCTATTTTCTCGATCTTCTTGTGATCTTCTTGGGTGCTTGTCGAACATCAAAGCTCTAATTTAAGGTGGTAAAGTCCTCCAATTATAAACAAGCAGATGCTTTTTCTAGTAGTATAGGCCTTAGAATAGGAAATTGTATACGCTTATTGCTGAGACAGGGATCATGTAACCGGGGCTTAAAAGGTTGATGCTTCCTTATAAAATGAAAAAGCATAGTCAAAAAGGCTTATAATTATGCAGAACACAGAGATATGTATCTGCATAAGAAACCACAGTAAACAGTTCCCTGTCCCTTCATAGTTCATAATCAAATGTGCCTTTTACTTTCCGGACAGAATTATGACTGGTATATAGGAAAAAACTGTGAAAGAATTCAAGACCCATGCACTGAAATGTCAATTTTATCATATTGGGTCCCCAAAAATTAACATGATGATCGATCGAGGAATAATTGGCATGCATGGATGTCACAAAATGCTATCTCTAGGGTTCTTTCTGGGTAGGCCTATGTTCTTTGGACTTTTGTTTAGGTTCAAAGCGACCATAATTACAAGTATTTTAATTATGATGAAGGATGCATGTGTAATTAGTGAAACTTTAAAATAACTTTTTCGGCATGCATAAGTTTCTTTGTTCTCCTGGAGAGAGTAATTAGTCAAGTACGTTCAATTCGATTTGTTATTCCATAATCCATATTACACATGCTTCAGCTTCAACTTGTCTATAACTTAATGGAATATGGGTAAACAAATGAATAATTAAAAAAATGTAACTCTCGTCTCTCGAATTATATTTTGGGTAAGAAAGTGGATTAGTTTCTGATTCGATCCCAAAAGCAAGCTAGGGTTCTAAAAATGAAAAGGTGATCGATGAAACTAAATCCAACACCTCTATCCTTTCTATAAATTCCTTAGATTGCCTCATATGTCATCTAATGATTTTTATGTCAACATCCATCACCTCTCAAAAAACAGACCAGACGTAATCGTTCGGGTATTAGTTAATTTTCCTAAAGAAATTAGACTGACAATTCAATAAGTGTACAAACGGACAAGTGCAGGTTAATATAAATATATATATATATATATATATATATATATATATTCACACACGGCCAAAATTGTCATATTTTTTGACAGAATAATGGCCATTAACTTACCATTTTAAGCTTGTATTTGAGACATTTTTAATTTTATTTCTTTATGTCGTGGGTAGCCAAATAATTCTTCGGGAATTTCTGTTGAAGAAACCACTTATTCTACAGAGAGTGGTTTTTGTTGCAGCCCGCTGTTTCTCGAGTGGCTGCCTCTGAAGAACTGTAGAATGGTGTTAAAGGTTTCATCATCTGCTGCGACGTGTACGGATAAAATTGTCCCTGCAGATGCAAGGTGCTCTTCCAAATACTCAAAGACAAATATTTCTCTCTCTTTATGTCCTCTCAAACATAGTAAGTAAACGTTAATCGGATAAAAGTTACACGGGCAGCATTCTATAAGACTATAACAACCCAAATTAACATACACTATATGTGCATATGTTTTCTCTTATATATAGATAAATACTTTATTTTGTATATGCACAAGCATGTTGCTAAGTTACTGTATGCAATGCATGCAGGCTACTCAGTTTGATTTTTGTAATCAATGAAGAAACTCACATTTTCTCATACATCATTAAATAATGTAAAATGACAAAATGTTTATCCAAACAATAATGTCATAGAAAGATTAGTCTTTATCGACTATAATTGAAAAGGAGAAAGAGTAAAGGTTATGCAAAACATGGATGTATAATAGTAAACATTGCTAGAGGGTTGAAAAATTTATGATGATGAAGCAGCCTCTTTAAGGTTATCAATTCTTTTTTTGCAAAAAATTAAAAAATTAAAAATAAAATAAACATTATGATCGAATTCTTAGTTTACTTACTTTTTTAAGGTTGAGAGGTTCATTTGGGACACCAATCAATTGAGTTCATACATGACTAGGTAATCCAAAGCCAAAAGGGTTTTGATATATATAATTATAAGTGTGTGTGTGTGGATTTTATGATAATCAAAGCCTCGAGAAGCAAAGCATTTGATTGGAGATGAGTTCACTTTTTTCTTTCAGTGTCGATGAATGAATCAAAGGTAGCCAGGTATTTATATTCAGTGCAGGACAGGTTGGAGTGGCCGGCGGCCGATAGCTCAGATTTGATCAAGCTTTTTGACGACAACGATTTTCCGTTTTGTTAATATTATGGGATGGATCTTGAAAAAGGTGTTTGGCACCTTTAATTATAGGATTGATTTTCCTGCTGAGTTGGCTGCTAAAATAGACTAACCGAGGTCTGGTTCAATGGCTTATATTTGAATAATATTTTCTGTCCAGAATAATCTCATCAATGATTAAGAGCACGAACTATGGATGTGACAATTAGATATACCAAACATTTTAACGCTGTGAATGAATCGTAAGATTAATTAGTCACATGCATGCAGTCACCCTTCTAATTTATTTGGTCCGAATTGATTAAACCAGGCTTGCTCGATCTCTCTGATCTGATCTGGGTATAGATCGAGTTGGATCGAGGGAATATATAAAGCATATATCATGGGAGAGAGAAAGAGACCCCAGACAAGAAAGGTCACATGATTGAATAAGAATAATGAAAAGCTAAGTAAATAGTAATCTTTCTGTGTACGGAGGATGTCTGTATTATTAATTTTCAAAGTAGTCCTCTGGTGTTTGTTTCCTCACGAGGGAAAGAGAAAGCAAAGCACCATTGTTTTTCTGTGGGAATTCAATGTTTGAGGAATGCCGAGTCTAATCGGGATGATGATGATCGATCGAGGAGGACATCAATTATATATGTTGCAAAATGCAAATGCGTAGTCTCCGGTTAATGTACCATACTATTGCCTACCTATTCTTAATTAGGAACAAATTCAATTATATGGTACAATTTCTGTTCAACGATTCAACCATGTTACACTGCAGAGTGGCTCAAGCTCCGGTCCGCGCGATGCGGAGGACTGGAGGAGTTTAGACTGCAGAGTGCATAGTGCTGCTCTATATGAACCGATGTACGTAGTGATCACGTAGAGCGGAAAATAATGTCGAGTGGCTGGAGTTTCTGGCATCGGAGGGCAATGATGGCATATGTATCCCGATCCTGATCCCCTGAATGGCTGAATACCTTTAAAACATGATGGTGTGTTTATATAAGAACATGAAAGTTTTATGCTCATGCAAACTAAAATATAATTGTAAATTTCATCATTGAATAGATTCTCTGAGACCATAGAAAATGTTGCGACCAAAAGTGCAAAGTGAGTTCTCATCAATTTTGGAGTTTGAATGATAGTACGATTGACATAAAGGCGAAGGCATGTGATCAAGATGTGGTTCTTATACAAGTATGAGCAATTGCATAGGAACCAAATATACAACTCAATAAAATGTCTCTTGCTATTGAGGTCAATTTCAGTGATATAATATATATATATATATATATATTTTGGAAGGCTCAATTTCATGAATTGACCCCTAATTTATGAAGCTCATAAAAAATATTAGTTTTGTTAATGTTGAACATAGATTTCCGTGCATGAGTGCCGCTTAGTCACTTATTAGCATTTTTTTTGGACAAGAATCACTTATTAGCATTTGGTTAGTTAAAGAATTTTTAGCAATGCTAGCCGTTTTGTAGGAAATATTATTTTATACACCAGCGGTGTAAGTAAATCAACAGATTCAGCGGATCTCAGCGGTTGAAATTTATAAACAATTTTTTTTAATAGCGAAAAAATGTACTTGATGCTATCCAATTGTTTATTTTTATTGGCGTAAGTGTACGTCAGTGCACTTAATACTCTCTCATTTTGTAGTGATATTTTAGCTAAATTAGCTAAAAAGTCATTTTGGCTAGCGACTTTTGAAATACATCAGCATCAGTTCTCTTTATTTTAGCAAGTTTTAAATTTATATTATTTATTAAATAAATAAAAAATAGTTTAAATGCATTTATAAATTACATAAAATAACTTTAAATGAATGTTTTAAATTTACAAAAATAATAAAGAGTCTCATCTCGCTTTCTATATTAAGAAGTGAAATAACTAGAAGTTAAAACATAGAACTAATTAGGAGTCTGATGTTGTTGTTAAAATTGATAAAAAGTTAAACATACTTCCTAAAGTAGTTAAAGAGCTGAGATAAAGAGTTCGCTAAATATGCTCTTATTACTCGATGCATATATTCTATTTTTTTTAGGTTGATTTATAATCCTAAATTATATAAAGGGACAATATATTTAGTGGCGCCATATATGATCCCGTGTCACGTAACATGTGCCAGCTCCGATCCATCAATCTCTAGCTATGACATAAAGTTCAGAATAAATTACTTCGATCAGTCACTGCTACTAGTGCTAATAGTACTGTAAACTCTCAGCTAATTGTACATAGAAGATATATCCCGAATTTTTAAAACATATAATATACCAACTTTTCTATCTGCAGCATGTGTTGATGAGACTTTTCGTTAAGATTATATATTAACGCATGCATAATACATTTGTTATAGTCAATTTGACTCAATTACTAAGTGATGATATATTGCTAGCTAGCTAGCTAGCTAGGATTTACGATAGGGATATAGATCAATCATAATTACTTTTCATTTCTGTTGGGTAAAATTACTATTTGCATAAGCATGGCAGTGAGCTGTTAAACATGAAGAGGATTTTCACTCCAGAAAATTAATAGACTAATTATTAGATTGATCATGATTAAGAAGTGACAAACCCTAAAGTAGACCCGGGGGGCGTTAGTGTTTCCACCAACTCCGGCAAAAACAAAATCCAAATCCTTGAAATATGTTTGGTCCTAGCCACAACTCTACGTCTCCACCTGATACTGACAATTTAGTTTTGGGAGTATTGAGCTAGTTTGCACAAGGTAATTGAACAAAATCGCTCCATTCTTCAACTCTAACTATGCTACCAACTCCGTATATAAAGAATGCAGCAAGTCCATGAATGTCTTTGAAACCCTAATTAAACTTCACCGGCCAAATTAAACCTGTCAAGAGAAAATTAAGTTGCCTTCACAGACGGTCATTGAAATAGTCAACTCCGTATAAGCTTTGATTCAATCAAAGTTAACATCGACAAGAATTCAAACATTAACATGTCCGTTTTGGTGTATATTTTCGTAATTAGGACCATTAATTTCCAAAGTCGGCTTTCAAAGACATTTTAACCCGCCAGCCGGCCTAATGCCTCAAGTACTTCCCCTAGCTCTAACTATAGACCACTTCTGAATTCTAATCAAATTAATTAAGGTGCACTACTATGGTGAATTTTTTTTGTTTCTGATTTTTCCATGTTACCTAGACCTAAGATCCAGAAGTGTGAATATGGTGTTAGATGGCATTTTGTTTTTCCATATCTGGTCTAGTTAATTAATCAGTCCATTTGTGTCTAATTAATTGATTCATGTATAGCGTAATCATGCTGTTGTCGCCGTTGTCATCTACGTGTTTCCTCCTAAATTATAATAGTCTTCTGCATCAAGACAACACAAATGGAGAATAGCTTAATTTGGTCCGTCTTGATACAAAGTGATGAGCTATATTGTATCTCCAAATTTGGAACTAATTTAGATGCCATTCTAATTATTAACTAGTTATAACGTTTTCTTAGTTTACTACTAGCATTTGTCGTTTTGTAATTAGAGATCTAGTTGTTATCGCATCAAGGTAAACTTGTTTGTTAAACTTAATCGATCATCATGATCATGAGGAACATTTAATATTTCTTGCAATATGTCTCTGGGTAGATGCTTGCAGTTTGATAAAAGGTCATAGACAACCCACACTAAAGAAGTGGTTCATCCAAAAACAATTTGTACAACCTTTAAACAAAAATGCAGTAGATGAAACCGAACGAGCTAGCGCCAGTTGGGTCTAAGGCTTTCTTTAATGGGTTAGATGAGTTGGTGAAAGAATAGGGTTGAATTCTTCAACTCAAAATTAAGCATGAGTCATTCTGTATAATTACCAGAAATACGTACCAAGAAATCGATCTAGTTAATATTTCAGGTTAGTCCCTCAGGGATTTGAAAAAGGGTTAAATTGTTAGTTATTCGATCTACAAATCAGAGGTTACTTAATTAGTAGACATTCATTGGTCTTTCCTAGCTAGGGTTTGAATATTTGGCCTTCGATAACATTTTGTTCCCCACTTAATATACTCATGAATATCCATTAGAAGATTGTGTAGCCAAATGCTAACAAATCCTTATTGATTGACCAAGTTGAGGAACTACTATATAATATCAATCGAATTCTAAAAGTTCTTGTGTGTTTTGAATCCGTGGCAGGTAGTATGCAGTCAACACAAAAGGAAATTCGAATCCTATATCTGGTGTATATCTATACCTACTTCTTGGTCTTTGTTAACATATGCATGCTGGGTGGGTCTTACATTTATATGCGCCAGCAGAAATATTTTCCAGTTTCAACTTAGCAAATGAAAAATAAGCAATTGTGTAGCCAAACATTGTATGTCTATTGGTAGACAGTTTAATTAAGGCTATGTACACATACACATGGATACGCATACACACACACGTCCGTTATAGGGTGGACGTCCGCACTGTCGCTAAAGTGTAGACGTCGATGCTTTTGTAGCAATCAGGCGGCGATGGTTGCGAGAATCCTGCCGAACTGAGGCCAGAGGCGTCCCAGATTGCTTTTGGGCAGCTATCGAGGTCGAAGGTTCTGGGCAGTGACCTCACCTGCAACTTCAAGGTTTTGGGTAACGACTACAAACTGATATAAGCGACTCCACCCGACTGCAGACTGGTCCGGGATGCCCTTGGCCTCCGTTCGGCAAGAGGCGTAGTGTCGTCGGCGCTTGAACGAGCAGAAATCCCGGTGCGGACGTCCTCTTTAGAACGCCTTTATGTTTGTGTGTGTGGAATTGTATAGATGTGGATCGATATACAGGCCAAATCTAGAATAATATTTGCATGCAAGTTTTTTTTTTTTACCCGATATACATCTTTCATCATAAAATTCAATAATTATATTATTTAACATTCTCTTTAATTCATTAATTTGATAAGTGTCCACCAAACAAATATACGACTCTCATAATTGAATTACAGGTATGAAGACTCTCAAATATCTGACTCTCTCCTATCAGCTTATGACAAGCTAATTTTTTCCTAATCATAAAACAATTGCGGTCAGTCTGGAGAACTCTTTAGTTCTCAAATACAGAAACTTAACTACTCTCATAATGGAATTACATGTATGGCCAAACATAAGAGATAACCAAAACTCTCTCCCTCTCTCTGTCTATATGTACATGTATATCAGTATATGATCAGTCACACCCATTGAAGAGTGGAGTGGTAAATCAATGATCGATCACATGGATTCTTTTTGTACTTCTCTGACATTTCTGCAGCTGCAAACTGAGGCGCCCAATGCGCTCTCTCTCTCTCTCTCTCTCTCTCTCTCACACACACACACAGAGTTTTCTTAGATCTAAATTTAAAAAAAAATCTCTGAACATGACCAGCCCTTTTTACCTTCTTGTTGGTACGTCACTCAGCTCCTATCCCGACCCGACCGTATTATTACCAAATGACAAGGCCTTTCCCCCCTCCTCGATCCTTTTGTTTACACAGCTGCAGCTTCTCCTAGCTTCCATATGCATAGCTAGCTATCACGTGCAACCTCTACACTTTACCTAATGCAACTTAAAGATCATATTAGTTCCCTAAGCTTAGATTTACTTCTTAAGTTCACAAAAAGAAAAAAAATATCACAAAGACGATAAAGTAATAGTACATTTTTATTTTGGACAAAATTTTCAATTACAAATTTACAATATACGTTGAGGTGGTTGGAGAATAATTCAGTCGGTAGTCATACTTCTTTAAAGCTTATAACTTGAGGTGTGAGGAGCTTGAATGTTAAGTAACTAAGACTATTTATTCATCTTCCTTACCTCATGGCCTAAATCTCTCTAATTAAATCAAGAGGAAAAATACTCACTTTGGTAATGTTAGTTTAACTCTCAGTTTGTCGATTTTGTTCATTTCATTATTTGAAATAGTTTAATATTAGCTTTGAAGTGTATGGTTCTAACATCCTACTATTTTCGGTGCAATGCTATATTCTAAATTCTATAATTGCATGAGTGACAAAAGAGATTTAATTGGACAGAATTTACATATATATATATATATATATATATATATATATGTAAGAACAATTCTTAGGTTCACCCCTAAGGTGAATGAGCAAATTCACCATCTCTTGTGATTAACGCAAAATAACTTTATAATTTTCTAATCCAACCATTCATGTTGTATAACGTAATATAAAGATTAGCTCTATAAAAAATCAATCAAATTGAAAACCTTTTAGTTGTTCATTTCTATGAAATACATGGACAGTTCATCATAGTAGTAGTAAGTGTTGTTAGAACCATCCATTTGTTTGAGTCAATTAGATAATTAAACAATTTTCGATTCGATTGATTTTTTACATAGATGATCTTTAAAAGATAATTTAAGATATAAACCATTGGATTATAAATTTATTTAGTAAAAATATATTAATCGACAACGGGGGTGTTTATGCTCATTCACCCCTACCCAAGAATTGTTCTATATGTAATGCGTACTCTAAAATTTGGTAGAAGCGCTTTTTTTGCGGCGGAATAGCAAAATATACCTAATGATTGAATTCACAAGTTTTTTTTTTTTTTTTGTTATTATTTTTGGTAAACTACAAATATCCAGTGATGAGGTGACACGATATAGATGTGTCTTTGTTAAATGCACATACACCCGGATAAAAATCTTGAAAAAAATCATATTGATGCGTATAGCTAGTATTCTATGCAATGTTTCCCTCTAGCTTGCAATAAGTTCAACTTTATTTCACGTGCAGGATGTGCTGTAGATTTGTTTCATCATCTAGCCCTTTAAAAACCTCATCCCCTTTCTCCATCCCAACAAGACCATATATCCGGCCTATCGTCAATTAGCCAAAGATCACTCTAACTAACATGGCGCTAGACGCCGTCGTTTTCCCTCAAGATCCTTTTACTTACACTACTAACAAAGACCTCTACAACTTGTTAGCAGGGAATTGGAGCTGTGATGATCATGATGATCATCAGCAGCAGCATCTGCTGCAAGAAGCCTCTTTTGATTTTCTCGGCAACCAAACAGATCACCATTTCACGACTTACTGCTCACCTCCTTCAATCGTTCCGCATTTCGACGATTTGCAGCTCTCCAATCCAAACCCAGATGGTTCAACCGACTTTGATCAAGCTCAGTTACAACTTCCATTAGTGGAGGATACTGGTCCGACGACCACCATTCGTCCGAAACGGCGGCGTGCCAAGAGCAAAAAGAACAAGGAGGAGATTGAGAACCAGAGAATGACGCACATTGCTGTTGAGCGCAACAGAAGAAAACAAATGAATGAGTATCTCTCTGCCCTTCGATCTATAATGCCCGATTCATATGTCCAGAGGGTATTTCGATCTCTCTTTTTAGGCTTTAATATTGTTGTTATTCAAGTTTCATGTACATATTGGACCGTTCAAATATGATTTACTTGGGAGATGGGAAAATGATGGTGACTTGCTTGGAATTTGATTGACTAATAATATTTGTTCTTTATTAGGGTGACCAAGCATCAATCATTGGGGGTGCTATTAACTTTGTGAAGGAGCTAGAGCAACAAGTGCAATTCCTCGGTGCTCAAAAGCCAAACAATAACAATTCGGATTTGCCTTTCTCAGACTTCTTTAGCTTTCCACAATACTCATCATCAACAACTAGTACCAGTACTAGTACTGGTCATCAGACTAGTCATGAAAATCGATACGATTCTGATCAGAGGCCGTCGGTTGAGCACAAGTACGCGGCGGACATGAATGTGAGGGTTGCAGCAGACATTGAGGTGACTATGGTGGAGAGCCATGCAAACCTCAAGGTCAGATCCAAAAGGGTTCCGAAGCAGCTCTTGAAGTTTGTTTCTGGGTTGCACACACTGCGCCTGACCATTCTTCACCTCAATGTTGCCACTGTTGACGAAATTGTCCTCTATTCTCTAAGTGTCAAGGTAATTAATTAGAACTGACTTGGTTATTAACTAGCATCTCTTTAATATCTTTTAAGCATTATGATTAATTTTTTTTTTTTTTGAAAGCAGGTAGAAGAGGACTGCGCGTTGACTTCAGTGGATGAAATTGCGACAGCTGTGTATCAGATGCTAGCTAGGATTCAGGAAGAGGCTATGTTGCATTTGAATTGATCATCATCAAAATCCCCTCCTTTTTAGTTAAAATGAATTCATCCTTTAATTTAAGCCTCAAACTTGTAGTCTTTGAATGGAATTTGTCATAATAATTGTCTTCTGCTGGGGGCATGCATGAGCTCTTATTGTACTAGAAGTACTCAGATATCTCCAACATATGAAGTGAAGGATTTGAGTCTATGAATAATACTAGCAATATAAAAAGTTAAAAACATGGAGTAATTAAGAATTGTATATAGCATTAAAAACATGCAGCCTATTTTTTATATTTTAGTCTATGAATTGATACCAAATATAGAACAAGGTTGAAGACTTGAAGTCAAAACAGAAAGAGAAGCCTGCCATGCATCGACAGCTTTAGAACATACAAAGAGTTCAGCTTTTCTGCAACCCTAGCTAACACCCTATAGATCAAAGGTGTAAATACAATTATTGACGGCCTATATACACACACACACACACACAAGGATTTTTTTTTTGGGTCTGTACACAAAAGGAAATTCTAAATGTTTTCATTTAGCAAATTAAAAAAAAATGCAAATTTTTATTAAGGTACTAATTCTTCGCTGTTCCAAAACTTCCCAAAGACCAAAGAGAGATGTGAGAAATTTTATGTGACCTGGAAATGATATATGAACATTGCTGGGAAGACAAGTATGACCCCACGTAGCCGTACGCTGTTCATTGTCGAATCCCGAGGTGATTAAAAAAAGTTGATATGTTGGGTCAAAGAGTGTCGATGCATGGAGCCAATTATAATCAATGTGCTAATACATTGTTGTTTAGAAGGAGGGAGAATTATTGGAGGGAACATTGAAAGCTAGGGTTCTTGAGCTCAAAGAAAGAGAGAGAGAAAAGTGAGAGAAAGAGAAAAGAGATTTTGCTATTGACTTTCGGTTTCTGTTCCAATGAGTGAAGCAAGGGGCAGCTACAGCTATTTATACAAGCTGATGAGTGAGCAGAATTGCAACACGTGTAAAACAGCTGTAGGCCATTAACTAAGTAATCATGCAAGTAACAGAATTAACGCTAATTAGCACAAAGCAGTAGAAAAGCAGAGTTTTGATCTTCTTTCTTCGTTAAGACCTCTCTCAGTTTGATGGATGGGCTGCACATCAAGCTGGTTAGCTGGAGCACAAATAGATATGTTTTTTTTTTTTTTTTTTTTTTTAGTAAGCGCACAAATAGATATGTTGAGGTGAGCACAAACCTTTTGTAAACAAATCGGCAAGCTGTTCCAAATTGATGGAAGAAAAATTTAAAAGAGGTGTTCACCCAAAGTTGTGCCCTGGCCTAATTACATCTTTTATCTTGTCCATTAGTTTACCTGATCGATCACCGCGTTGATCAAGAAATTTGTGATTACGCACACATATATATTATTATTTAAAAAAAACTTAGTGTAAAAAGGATGTTTCTAATAACCCGACGTGTCAATTTTTGATCATCAAATTAGAAATCTTAATTATGTATTTGAAAGACCAACAACCTTGGTCAAATTCATTGGTGTTGATGCACAAAATATCATTTGGTAGGCTAAAGAATATTTTCATTATCACAAACTCATTTGGGCCTCAGATGATGATTAGAAACAATATATTCCCCGCACCATGTTGTCATGTGTACGTAGGTGGATTCAAGACATGCACATTCATGTTCTTAAGGCTTATAATAACGTGTGTGTTGTGAAATTGGTCATCATGAAAATGCATGATGTCTATGGTTAATTTAGGTTGCTTGTAATTTTGGGCTTGAGGCCTAAATTGTTTAGAAAGTTTCAAAATTCATAAAACTACTAACAAATCTAACTTATTTCAAATACAGATGCTGAGGCTTGCATTATCCCAAAGCACAATAAAGAAAATTTCGTCAGATGTTCGATCCTCATGAATATCATCCAGCTAATTACTCGTGATTAAATGCTATTAGTATTACTCATGTATTAAAATACATTCTGATGTTTGAAGAACGAGCAATCAGAGCATCATCCCTTTATCATGCTACATGATGGGATTAAAAAAGAGAAAGAACAAGATGAATAGAATAATCTAAATTTCAATATAACTAGCTTAGAGTTTCACTGTGCTTGCAACTCATTCATTCATACCAAAATTCGAAAATGGCACAAAGCCGGAGAAGAACGAATGAATAGTAATCGGCAACAAGCCAACAAGCAAAATCAAAATCTCATTGTGATAATGTTAAAATAGACCATAAACTACAAATTTCCTCTCTTGTTAATAATAAAAGTTCAGCTTCCTCGTTAAGAGTGTCCTCCACAGAGACTCAGCCTTACACTTTCATCGCCTTCTCGGCCATATTCGCTTCCCACTTTCATCGCCTTCTCGGCCATATTCGCTTCCCACTTTCATGGCTTCATCGAGCAGATCTTGACCTTGTCATAAATATTTTATCTGACCAACCACCCCATGCATTAAGAAGTGAAATATTGGATTTTAATTTTTTAATGAGCGACTCTGTTGAGATCATTTAAAAACAAAAAGAAAACTCCCACATTAGGCTTATCGGCCTCGAGAGGTTGGTGAGCAGGCCTCGAGTGAGAGTGACAATATGTAAGAGGAAAAGGCATGGCAAAGGTTTTGGATGTTGAGCGGCTGATTTGGAATCTTAGGGTTATCATCTCCTCACCTATGACCATTCGTATACACTTCTTGACATTTTTATCCTCCCATCACTTTCAACAATGTTTGGCATATGTTGTAGATGGCAGAGTCGTTAAAAGTCTAATTTTTTAAACAACACTTTCAATTTCCATGTTATGTTGTCAACTGATTTGGAAACCTTATTGAGAAGCCTATAACAACATGCACACGTCATATATAGGACGAGATATTTCACAACATGCGTTTCGTGTTATAATTAATCAACAACATGCTCTGCTCGTTGTTGTAAGTATTTAACAACATGTTGGGCAGGAGTTGTAATTTATAACAACATCCTCAACATGTTGTTGTAAGGACTATGTTTAACTGAATTATTATCCTCTCTATGCGATTCTAATTTGGAGTCAAAATTGGGTGCGAGAATGAATCAGAGCTAAGGATTCAAAAGAAATTAACGTTGAATTAGGGTTTGCAGTTGGGGAAAAAGGAGATGAGGGTAAATGAAGGTGATTAGGGTTGCCGGGGTAGTAGAAAACCCTAACCGCTATTAACGTAGCAGTGCTATTAGTGGCTCCGATCCCTTCGGACCTGGAGATGAGCACAATACGTTTTGGGTCTGATGGATTTAGAGAGGCATAAAGCTATGCTTATTTTTTTTTAGAGAGATAGAGTTAGAATTAGGTTTTTAGTTGATTGACCTTAGTCAAGTCTTCCTTTTCTTTTGTTTGCTAAGGATTTCTGAAAATTGTCCACACAGTTGGAAAGTGCACTAAAATTTAGATTAAAGCGGCAACATTCCTACACAATTGTCTGCTGTTTTTCTAAGTTTTATCAACATTCACGCCTACTTCTTGATAAATTAATTGACAACTTGCTGATTAAAACGTGCAAGAGGTAAGTTATTGATAACCAAATATGCAAATGATGCATGTGGGGGTAATAGTTTCTAAAAAGCACATTCTTTGCCTGTTGTGAAAGACTGTTGATAACAACAAGCATATAGAGTACGTTGTTATTATAATGTTGTCGTTTCTAGGTGGCTCCAATCCTTTCTAGCTACCTACTAATTAACTAGAATCCGAGACGAGTCTTCCTCTGATCCATCATTGGATGGCTTGAAGTATTCATCGATTACCTGCCACATGTTAATAGAACATCTAAGTATAATAGTAAAGTATTGTTTTTTAAGGGCACTTATAACGGGGCAACACCATCACGGTTTAGTGCTACTTCGAAATAAAATTATAGTCTTTTAATTTAAGATATATTTCAAGATGTACCACAACTAAAATATATAAACGATATCTTGCTAATTTGAAACAAAGGCCACCTGATTGATTATGTGTCTTCTGGATGTCAAGAACTCTCGGGAGGATCAATGAACGTCTCTTGTGGAACAAATTGACGCCTTTACCGATACATGCATGGCAAATTCAGATATATACTTAAATTTCTTGGGATCCAAATTCGAAAGAAAAGAAGCAAATTAAGAGAATAAACAGAACAAAATATGGGAGGAGATGTATAGACGAGAATTTCATATTGACGGAAACGATCGAAAATGAGTAGAGATGGAGATCAGTAGATATCAAAACCAAAAGGATGAAAATGGAGATTAGAAGAGAGGAAGATCAAACTGACAACCTGAAACGCCACCATCTTTTAAGTTCGAAATCTTTATTTAGAGAAACCAGATCACGCTTCTTGCAATACTGCCGGTAACCACCAACTAAACCGATACCAAGAACAATAACGGCAATAGCTTCCATTTCCATCTGTGTTTTGTTTCAAAGTCATCTATGGGTAGAATACTAGAATATATATTAAGCATGTTTTCTTTTAGCACAAGCTAGGTTCAATTGCATTTAAGTGTACTGCTTTTCGTGGAAGAAAAGAAAAAATTTCTTTTTACCAAAGAAATTAAACAATTGCTTTTCATCTGGGCTAAGGCAACTGCACAGCTCTTATTTAAAAAAAAAAAACAAAAAAACAAAATGAAGAGATAATTATGACTATCATGAAAAACTACTAACCAGATATTTTTGCGCTGCTTTTGGTGGAAGAAAATAAAACAGTTTCTTATTGTCAAAGAAAAAGACGTTTTATTATTTTATAGGGAGAATATCACAAATAGTCACTCAAATTTTACATGTTCGACACTTTGGTGACCTCGTTTTGAAATATAGAATTTTGGTTACTCAATTTTAAATCCGTTATTCACTTTAGTTACTTTATGATTAATTTTTCCGTTAAAATTTTTTTGCTACAATATTAAGAATATTTTTGTCCAACCAGCCTTGGAATACTAAGAAGTCTAAATAAGATTGATTGGAAGAAGTGACTAAAGCGAGATTTTGATGAAATTACCCTCTAAAAATGCATATTCACAAAGTTATTGCCTATTTAACTGAGATTTTAATGGAAGATTTAGCAAAAAGACTAATGATTGATAGAGTAATAGTTGAGTGACCAAAGTGATAAATTTGAAAATTAAGTGACCAATCTATCAAATGAGTAATAGTTGAGATAATTCTGAACAAAGAAAAGATAATCTTGATTAGCAAGAAAAGATAAACAACCGTGGCTACGGTTTTTCCATACACATATAAATATCAGTACAAACAAGGAATGCCAAACTAGGGTTCTTCATAAGGCCAGGTGACTAGGTTTGAATTGTCAAAGAGAAATTCTAGATAGAGTATTCTAGCTAGCCAAAATCATGTATGTTGAACTCGCCTTGACGATGGCTCCACTTGTGGCTGCGACCATCGCGTACAGAAGTCGCAAATCGCTACTAGAAGAACTGAAACAGTTTGATGCAAATCTCGACGAATTTAAAATCTGCAGGTAGTTTGACCTACTTGTATTGGTGGTGGTTTTTCATTTCGTTATAATTTTTTTTAACATTTATATTGGATTTGCCTGGCATCGAAATAGGGAGGGTTGGCTGAAGACGAATAACAGAGAACGGGATTACCTCTATTATACGAAGCCAGACAGTCGACGACGGTGGTGACTGTGCTCAGATAGGTTGTGGTGATCTGAGTACTTACATACAGTTCCAGATTTTATATTAATAGGCTAAGATTTTATCATTGAGGCATCATGTTACTATGTCACGGATACAATTTTAAGGTATCTTTTCATCTGTTGTTTTAGTTCATAATCGGTTTATCCATTTTCTCTGTGGTATTTGAATTTCGATACTATTTAGTTTGTTGCTTTTTTGTATATGATCCCTCCAAAAGAACATCAGCTCCCATTACGGAAGCAGTTATGACCCTTGAACCTTGGATCTGGATGATTTGATCATATTCTCTCATTACAAAAAACTAGGACAGCGTCCTAGAACAACAACTAGATATATGAATCAATTAATGAATTTTTTAATAAATATTCTTTTTTATTTTTATTACAACAAATAAAATTATACAATAACTAGTCGTTGACTCAGAATATGTCACTTACAATTGAGAAACTTATGTAATTGGATCAAATAATTACGAACTTCAATAATGTTACTCTCTTCTCTCTACAATTACAAGCAACATATATATTAGGTGCAATGTTTAATATTTTTGGATAGAGTACTTGTTTGTGCTTCTTGACTCCATTAAGTTTTGTTGGATAATCCTCCTTATCATTCTGATGTGGTCGATCGAATAGGAAAGGGTTTAGGCTCATCCACAATTTCCTTACATTGTCAATTCAATTTTCATAATGCAGCAAATTAATATGTGTTGTACCCCAGAACCTCTTACGTGTCTTCTTTGGCAGTTTGGTAGAAATAACCTGCATGGACTCATACCCTAAGAGATATATAACTCCATTCTATTTTGTTAACGCTCGGATCAATGTACACCATATGTGACTTTTTCGTAGTCATTGAACTGAATGACCTTGCCTTCCGGCCACTTCCAGGGTAACACAAATGATATAAATGAATAAGAGCATCTCCAACAGTATAAATTGTTTTTTAGTTAAATTTAGTTAAAGTTGTGAAATATAGCTATTGATTTAGCAATGTTGCTCCAGCAATGGTAGCTATTTGTAAATAATAACTATATTTTATCAAATCATAAACTGACATGTGGACAAAAAAAAAAAAGAGAAATATAACTTTTGCTTTAGCTATGTAGGATACTCTAGCTAAATATAGCTAACCATTTTAGCTATAGTTAAATTTAACTTACCTATAGCTAGTCTGTTGGAGTTGAATTTTGCATTAGAAATAGTTATATATAGCTAAAAATTGAGTTTAGCTACTCTGTTGGAGATGCCCTAAGATTAAGCTAGCTAGGTGGGGGATACCCCCTCAAATGTCTAAAAATATAATAATAGTAATAAGAAAATCATGCATATTGCCTTAGATTGACAAGAAAATAGAACTAACAAACAATACTTAATGGTAACCGTAAATACAATAACTGTATTTCTATAGTTCTAATCAAAATTTTTTTTTTTTTTTGGATAGGGCAAAGTCGCTACCAAAAATCCCTAACCAGCTTCCGTCGTTTTCCGTTCGATTCTTGTCCGGTGGTGGCTGGCAGTGATGACGACCTGGGTTGCGCTGTTGTCGCTGCTGTTGTAGGACGGGTGATGGTTCCTATCACTGGGTTCTTAGGTCCGATCGGTTTGAAGGCAGGATGGTACGTGGTATGCCGTCGTTGTTTCTGATTCACTGCTCTGGGGCAAGTGCCAATGAGTGCACCGGCTCTTAGTTTGGCATTAGGTGTCGTGAGCGGCGTTGCTCCAGGCGGCAGCAGCGCGTTGCTTTGTTGGCAGTGTCGTGGTGGGTTGGTGGTGCTCTTCGTTCTGGTGACAGGGGTGATGGACGCGTGCGGCTGTGCTTGACGGATCTGCTCGAGGATTGGGGCAGGATTGGCTGTTGGGCTGAGCTCTCCTTTGGGCCTGGGCTTCTAGTTTACTTTTTTTTTCCCTAAATAATTTCCTACTTTATTAGAATGCTTTGCTTGTTGGTTTCTTAATAGCACTAATGAGTATAGTTTTACTCTGCCTTTCTGCTTCTTAGCATTTAGGCTTGCGTTTATGTGAGTGTTGAGTTTTAATATAGGTGGTCTATCTCTATGTATCACAATAGTTTATTCTACTACAACTTCTTGATCTGTCTAATTTGAAGGCAACAAAAGGATATGTAATTGACATTTTGGCATGAGTATCAATGAATTTTGTAAGAGGAAAATTCCTCTTTCTTTCAAAAAATAATTGTATTTCTAATCGACAGTATAGAAAGTGATCGAAAAGGGTGGAGGTGGTTAAATTCAAATTTTAGACTAGTTAAATTCAAATTTTAGCTATATATAACTATTTTTAAAGCAAAATTCAACTGCAACAGACTAGCTATTGCTAAGTTAAATTTAGCTTTAGCTAGAGAATCATGCATAACTAAAACAAAAGTTATATTCCTCTCTCCTCTTTTGTCCACATGTCAGTTTATGATTTGATAAAATATAGTATATTACTTATAAATAGCTACTACTGCTGGAGTAATATTGTTAAATCAATAGCTATATTTCACAATTTTAGCTATATTTAACTACAAAATAATTCTTACTGTTGGAGATGCTCTTAGGTGCATATAAAATCTTATCATAAGTACATTCTATTCATTGAGACTGTATGGCTAATTGCAACTAAGAATGTGGAGTCACATATAGACAAGTGTACCACATACACTAATATGAGACAGTACCCATCTCCTTTAGTGTGTGTGTGTGTAATTTGCCTCTTGGAGTATTGGTATGTGTGTAAGTATTCCTTGATGCTTTCATGCAACACCATTTTTGTTTTTGGTAAAGTTTCACCCAATACCATTAACACCACATTGAAGTATATCTAACAGACTCTTTATTTTGGCTCCTTAGTAATTTTGGAGATAATGTATAACTTTTTTTTTCCCCTTAACTTTAGCAGCTGCACCAGACTTCTAAGTGGCTCCTTATTTTGACTTTTAGCTATCTCGCTCCTAAATGTAGAGATCGAGATGAGCCTCTCTATTGTTTTTATTAATTTAATACATTCATTTTACGTTGTTTTATGTAATTTATAAATGTATTTAAACTAGTTTTTCTTTTATCAATAAATAATATAAATTTAAAATTAACAAAAATAGAAAAAAAAAACTGATGCAGATGTATTTTAAAAATGGGTAGCAGTGTTAAAGATACTCTTAACTACCAGTTAGTTTTGTGTGATTTTCTTATTATTATTAGAAAAAAGATAATATCCATTGATTATCAAAGTCAACACTTTCTGTTTTTCATTAAAAAAAAAAAATCAATTTCTGGACTCACGTTCAAATCTTTGAGGGTCAAGAAAGAAAGGTACAAATACAATTATCAAGAAACATAGAACGTAAACTATATATGGTCCACTGCTGGGGAAGTATTAATTTTAATCCTCCATAGTTGAAATCGATTGCTGGCTGGCGGCTACCGAGCTTTCGCTATTCGCTCTAGCTCATCTCTCCGGTTGCTTGTATATAAAATATGGGGAGTGCTATATACACACTCACTTGAGTGTGTGTGAGTCACACTCAGACAAGTGTCAATTTCTCATAACTTTCCACTATTTAATTACCCAATAATAATTAATGCAACTTTGAATTTATTTTTTTCTATCTCTACCCCTGTTTAGGAAAACATAGAGATTAGAGACCCTTTTTCTTCTACTTTCCTTCCCCGGCACAAGCCAATTAAAGCTTCAATTTTCTCGCCTGAGGGCTTAATTACCTCAAAGTAAACTTTTGAGATCCCTGATTTAGAAAGAAAAAAATAAAAAACAAGCTTCTGAGATGCAATTTCCAGCTATATTAGTTACTTTCGTGGGTTGCCTTTTACATTGAGGTAAGATTCTTAATCAATTTTATGCGATTTTTGTGTTGATAGTTGGTACTGATATATACTCATGATGGTCCCTAGTTAAATCGGTACTCTATTGTGAGATAGTTCTTATTCTTATATACCTGATTTCCTCTTTTAATTGACGTGATCGTAGGAAATCAGTTAATTGACCTGCTATTATTTATATTGTCCAATTAGCCTTGTTTCATTTCTCAGGTAGTGAAAATCGGTTGAATAGTAGTTTTTTTTTTTTTTTTTTTTTTTTTTTTCTGATGTAATTTTGCAAAACGTTAATGGAAATAATGATCTTATTTTGCTGTTCTTATTTTTTGTTGATCTTAATGGTTGAAGAAAAAAAAAAGGGATCTTATAGTACCTTACCAACCAAGTATGCTAAATGTTAGTTCTTGATAAACTACCTAGCTGTCATAAAAAAAAATTAAATAAATAAAAAACTACCTAACTGCTATGACTAATAAATGCAACACTATTGTAGCCGAATAAGTCAAGAATGGAGAGACTAGTTTGTTTGATTATATCGTGTTTTATAATGCTCATAATAGGCTATTAAGTGGTACCCATTTTTTTTTATAAGCATATTCACAATCACATGGGTTATGATTAAATGGGTTCTAGCTATTCAGCGTTCTATCTAGAAATAGATAGTGGAGGGAAAGTAAAAAATGGAGGGAGAAATATGGTTAGGGGTAGAGATGGAAAACAATAGATTCAAAGTAGCATTAATTGTTATTGTGTAATTAAATAGTAGAAAATAATGAGAAACTAACACTTGTCTGAATGTGGCTCACACACACTCAAGTGAGTGTGTATATAGCACTCCCCATAAAATATATACAATGTTAATTGTGTGTGAGACTTAGCTAACCTCATCAAAAAGTGCATTTACTCGAATAATGAGATAATGAAAAGATGGATTCAACAAGAAGTTCATAGATTACCATAAAATAGTTAAACAGATGGATTAACACATAAACCTAACAAACACCAAATGAACAAACATTTCCGAACTCAATGAAAAAATAGCTCGATCTTAGTCAAGACATCGATCACCAAACCAAGTACGATCCGATCGACCAGTTCAACTGTCAAACAAAATAAAATATCATTTATTAGAAAAACAAAATTATGATAAATACTGATCGATATTCAAAACCGATAGAATTCCTATTACTTTGGAAAAATATATAGACTAGAGCTTCTATATATGTACCTGTTGGATGAATCGCAATTGCAGTTGCTGCACCGTAATGACCGAAATGCATCTCTCCACTGTTGAAACATAGAAGGAGTAGTCATCCTCTTCTTCCACTGGTCATATCTTTCGAGGAAGATGTCTTTGTAATCAGGATGAAATGCTTCAAATTCTGCTGGGCTATTGAAATACATACAAGGCAATTAAGTGATGTAATTATGAATTATATATTCATAATTAGTTACATATGTAGCATAGGATCCATATTGGAATACAAAGGTAGTAGCTAGTTTGGATCCGATAATTGGTAATTGAATATAAGTTCATGAATGTACATATGTAACGTTCTTCGTTCAAAGAAGGACAAAAGCCTCAGACTGGAAATATTGACTATGTATCCAGATACAAATAAACTCAGTTCTGCACCCTAAACCCTAAACATCTCTTCGAGCCAGTCCTAAACCCTAGACATAATTAATGATGAAGCCTTTCGAAGAATAATCAAGCAAGATAGCTAGGAAGATGAAGTCATGAAACTGCTACGTACTCGTAAGATCGAATTAATTACCTCCAAACTCTCCGTATCTCTTCAATCTTTGGATCGATCTGTTTCGATATCAACTCATTTACTTGTCTTCCCATAGCGACATAATCATCGTATTGCATTATGATGAGACCACATGCAGCAGCCCCACCGATTCCATACATAAGGAAAGTACTTACTGGATTCATTGGCACTGGGATTGGGATTATCAGGACAAAACAAAATGGGGAGGGCAATAAAGAAATAAGGGTTTAAGGGTTAGCAGCTCAGACTCATCATACTCTATGGTTTATATACCTCTAACTTTCTCAGCTTGGAGTGAGTGACCTTCTCTTCAAGTAACCTGCTCTTCAAGAACTGATAATAATAGAAGAATTATAAAAAATGTATACTTCTCTTTTCTTTTACTCCAAGTAAATAAAAAATGTCAATTTTTTTTAATCTTAATATAGATAATTCTGTTTCTTGATAATTGTACGTTTCTACTTTTTCCCTCAAAAGAGTTATATATTTCTTGATATTCTCAATTTTTTTTTTAATTTTTTCAGATTTCCTACATATTAGTACATGTATATGTTTCATCGAGAACCCTATTGTAACCAAAATGGTAAACCTTCTCGCTCCCATCTTGGTATGTCCACTTGTGCTCATGGCAATCGAATGCAAAAGTATGAAATTTAAATTAGAAGAAGTGAAAAGGTTCAACGAGACTCTGGACATGTCTTTGCTGATCATGTGCAGGTACTTTTACTTTTGCACATAACAGATCGCTCTAATTTGGATTTCCCAATCACTTCTTAATAACGTATTCTCTTGATTAAAAGTCGAAACCTTTCTGTTAAATCAATCCATTCCGTTATCATATATTTTTCTTCAATTCATTTTGGATATACCTTGTAGGGAGCGTATGGAGAAGAACATGGCAGAGACGATGGAGAAGAAGATGGCAGAGATGATGGAGAAGAGGATGGCAGAGATGATGGAGAAGAAGATGACAGAGATGGTGGAGAAGTTGGCAGAGGAGAAGAAGTTGCAAGAGGAGAAGAGGTTGGGAGAGAAGAAGAATTTGCCAGAGATTAGGAAATTGGCAAAGGAAAGGTATAACTCCGTGCGCAGAAAATATTATGTATGGAGATTTGCGTAGCCTTGCAAGAGTTGGGCCAACTTCATCTGTTTACCATGTTTTCGGAGAATTGAGCTCGTGTAGAAAAGAATACTTCAATTCAAGGTTAATTCGATAATTCTATTCATCCTACAATGAGGGTATATATACAAGTACGAAGGAGTAGCCTAACTGTAATAGGAAACAATCTTTCCATAATTACAGGATATCCTAATTAAATAAAATCCTAATTGCATACAGATTTACAGCGATTCTACACTCCCCCTCAAGTTGGTGCATAGATATCTATCATGCCCAACTTGTCAACTGAGCTGTCAAATACCTTCCTGGACACTCCTTTAGTAAGAACATCAGCTAATTGCTCCTTTGAGTTTACAAATGGAAAGCGAATAACCTTTCTGTCAAGATTTTCTTTAATAAAATGACGGTCAACCTCCACATGCTTTGTTCTATCATGCTGAACTGGATTATGTGCAATCTCAATGGCAGCTGTATTATCACAATGCAAATCCATAGGCTTTTTAAGCTTGTAACCCAGGTCCTTCAAGACATTACGAATCCATAATATTTCACATACTCCATGTGCCATACCTCGGAACTCAGCTTCTGCACTTGATCTGGCAACTACTTTTTGCTTTTTGCTACGCCAAGTGACAAGGTTCCCTCCAACAAAAGTGAAGTACCCAGATGTAGAACGTCTGTCCGTTTTATCACTAGCCCAATCTGCATCTGTGTACCCAACAACTTCCAATTCATCTTTTTTCTGGAACAGTAACCCTTTACCTGGCGCCCTCTTCAAGTACCTCAAAATACGAAATACTGCATCCATATGCTCTTCACTAGGACAATGCATAAATTGACTAACAACACTCACAGCATAAGCAATATCAGGTCTAGTATGTGAAAGATAAATCAACCTTCCTACAAGACGTTGATACCTCCCTTTATCAGTTGGCACTTGATCAGGATAGATAGCAAGTCCGTGATTCATCTCAATGGGTGTCTCGATGGGTCTGCAGTCCAACATCCCCGTTTCAGCAAGTAAATCAAGAACATATTTCCTCTGTGAAAGTGAAATCCCCTTCTTAGACCTTGCAACTTCAATACCCAAAAAATACTTCAGTTGTCCCAGATCCTTCATTTCAAACTCCTTTGACAAATACTTTTGTAATTCATTTATCTCTTTTGGATCATCCCCTGTAACAATCATGTCATCAACATACACAATAAGAGCTGTAATCTTACCACTCTTGCGCTTGATGAACAAGGTATGGTCAGAATTGCTTTGTCTGTATCCAAAGGCTTTCATGGACTTTGAAAATCTTCCAAACCAAGCTCTTGGAGACTGCTTCAGGCCATACAAAGACTTCTTCAATTTACACACCTTGCCAACGTCACTTAGGTAATTCTTAACACCTGGGGGCACATCCATGTACACTTCTTCTTCCAAATTCCCATTAAGAAACGCATTCTTCACATCAAACTGGTGCAAGGGCCAATCTTTGTTTGCTGCAAGTGAGATTAGAATCCGGATAGTATTAATCTTTGCCACAGGTGCAAAAGTCTCCTCATAATCAATCCCATAGCGTTGTGTATATCCTTTGGCAACCAACCTCGCCTTGTATCTATTAATAGTTCCATCTGCATTAAGCTTCACAGTAAATACCCAACGACATCCTACAGTCTTCTTTCCAACCGGCATAGGTACTAGCTCCCATGTTGCATTCTTTTGGAGAGCTTCCAATTCTTCATTCATCGCCTTTGTCCATTTTGGATCCGCCAATGCATCCTGCACGTTACTAGGAATAGATACAGTAGATAATTGATCAACAACAAGTGCATGTGACCCAGAAATCCTATGGTTAGACATAAAATTAGCTATAGGGTATTTAGCTTTGGCTTTGATATCTGGTTCATATTGTTTCTTAGGAATTCCCTTGGTAACCCTTTGTGATTTCCTAGGTTCGACACTTTCTAACCCAGAAGACTCATTACAGTTTAGGGGTACCTGAGATGGATCATTCTGACCGGGATCTTCAGTTGGTGATGCAGAAGGGGAAATATCTTGTGTGTGAGCTTCAGATATGTCTTGATTTTGATTCAAACTATCCAAAAAAGTTGTCTCTTCCGTCTCGGAATTCACAACACTCTGTTCGGCAGTTACATTTTCTATTTCGGAATTCGGGACACTTCGTTCGGCAGTCGCATTCTGTTCGGCAGTCACATTTTCTGTTTCGGAATTCGCAACACTTCGTTCAGTAGTCGCATTGTCTATTTCGGAAATTACAATGCTCTGTTCGGCAGTCACATTGTCTGTTTCCGAATTTCTACCTTCAAATCTATCCTCCAAATTTTCCAAGTCTTCAAAGACATCAAAATCAATAATAGAACGAGAACGAGGATTCCCTTCACAACCTCTCTCCCCCTGAAGGGAAGACTGAGAAGCTCCCCCTGAGTAGTAAGGCTCGGATTCACGAAAAGCAACATCAAGAGAGACATGTATAGTGCCAGTAAGAGGATCATAACATCGATAACCCTTCTGGAAGTCAGCATAACCAACAAAGATACACTTACGGGCACATGGATCAAGCTTGCTGCGTTGAGGCTTGGGAATATGAACATAGGCTGTGCACCCAAACACCCGGGGCTCCAAATTAGGCATAGAAGGGATGGTCAAAAGTGTATGAAGCTTCTGATGAGGATTCTGAAACTCAATCACCCGTGAAGGAGTACGGTTGATAAGATATGCTGCTGATTTTACTGCTTCTCCCCAATAGGATCGAGGTACATTCATACCAAACAAGGAAGCACAAACAACTTCCATCAACTGCCTGTTCTTCCGTTCTGCTAAACCATTCTGTTGAGGAGTATAAGAATTGGAGGTTTGATGACGAATTCCATGTGACCGGCAAAACTCAATCATAGGGCCATTCACAAACTCTCCACCATTGTCAGACTGAAACACTCTGATGGATTGTTGATACTGAGTTGCCACCATTTTGTGAAATTCGGTAAACATTCCAAATACATCACTCTTATTCTTCAGTATTGACACCCATGTCATGCGAGTGCAATCATCAATAAACGTTACAAAATACCGAGCTCCAGAAAGAGAAGGAATTTTCGCAGGACCCCAGACATCGGAGTGAATCTTCATAAAAGGAACAGGACTTTTATTAAGACTTGGTGAATATGAAATACGGTGACTCTTGGCCAGTTCGCAGATGTCACAGTGGAAATCCAAATCACTAACAACTGAAAACAATTGAGGTTGCAGCTTCTTAAGATAACGAAAGGATAGATGACCTAAACGGCGATGCCATAACCATACAGCTTCCTTCGCATTCTCTACCCCGTTGATATGATTAGCCTGTCCCAAAAGATGCTTCTGTTTCTTTCCAGTCTCTGTCAAATCCAGATAGTATAATTTCCCCCTTCTAACACCATAACTAAGAATCCGTCGAGTCAGAATGTCTTGAAACACACAGAAAGACGGATAGAAGGTCACAATACATGCAAGAGCTAAAATAACTTGACCAACAGACAAGAGATTATAAGCTAGTGATGGAACAACTAAGATAGATTCAAGGGTTAAGGTATCAGATAAAGTAATAGAACCTTCTCCGGTGACCGGAGTTGGAGTACCATCAGCAGTAGAGACAATGTCTTGAGGGGAATGTCTAAGGTTTTTCACAAGACTTGGGTCATTGGTCATATGGTCAGATGCACCTGTATCAATTATCCATGTATTATTCAAAGTAGCCTTACCCTTCATACCTGACTGCGCTACATTAGCGGAGGCATTGTCGAGATGCTCTTCCTCTGTAGTAGCAATAGCCGCCTTGCCCGGATTCTTTCGCGGTTTCCTGGTGAAGTCCCACCAATCAGGGTAGCCAATCACTTCATAGCACCACTCCTTGGTATGACCTACTTCCCCACAGACAACACATTTTTTGTTTGCGTATGGGTTTGGTTTATCATGAGGACGGCGTGGAGAAGGACCTGAGAAGCCTGGAGGAGGACCTGGTCGGCGTTGAACGGCCATTGAGGAATTTGGGGTTTGTTTGTTTTTTTTTTTAGGTTTGGTTTTTCTAGGGTTTCAAAAATTCAGGGATGGCTTGATTTTAATGGTGGTGGTACGCAGCGGTTTGTGGTGTGCTTTGGGATTCAGGATTCAGGATTCAGGATTCAGGCAAGTTCAAAGGATTGAACCTGCTCTGATACCAAGTAGAAAAGAATACTTCAATTCAAGGTTAATTCGATAATTCTATTCATCCCACAATGAGGGTATATATACAAGTACGAAGGAGTAGCCTAACTGTAATAGGAAACAATCTTTCCATAATTACAGGATATCCTAATTAAATAAAATCCTAATTGCATACAGATTTACAGCGATTCTACAGTCTTGCTCCAATAAACTTCATTAGGGATTTGTTCTTCGTACAAGACCAAGACGAGTGCAATGTTCATTAACATTGCATAATTGTTTGCAGGAATTTATAGTTTTCCGCTATTTTTTTCAGAGGAATCATCGATTGCCATATGTTTACGTGTATGGTACGCTCATAATATATTAGTAGCAGAAAATCATATCAAGTTTCTGGCTGGAATGTTGATAGGTGTATAAACTATAAAGATCTTCGCTTTTGTAATTTAGAATGAAATGACCTTTTTTTTTTTCCCTCAAAAAGGGGTGTACTAAGGAAGTTCCTTAGGATTATTTTGCATAGAATCACTACAAGAAAATGACTCTTTTACCGCGCACATTTTACGGCGTGCATTAATGCATGCCGTAATAGGCACACATTTACGGCGCATTTTCACGCAGGCCGTTAATACCCTTTCTGATATGGTCTTTTACGGCGTGCATCTAATGCGTGCCGTAATAGACACACATTTACGGCGCATTTTAACGCAGGCCGTTAATACCCTTTCTGATATAGTCTTTTACGGCGTGCATGTAATGCATGCCGTTAATGTCATTGTTCATTTAGTCTTTTATGGCATGCATTGATGTGTGCCGTAAAAGTAAAAGGCCAAAAATTTTCACTAAAGTTTTTATTTCCCTCCATCTTTTCCCTCTACACTTTTCATTTTTATTTTTTTCATTTCATAACACAGCCTCGAGCCCTCGTTTCTCACTGCCTCACTTCCAGTCCACGACCCTATCTCATTTCAGTTTCTCTCTCTTCCTTTCGCTCTCTCTTTCTTCACTGGCCTCTCAGTTTTCTCTTCGTCATCGACAATTCGAGATCGCCAAGGAGACCGCCAAGGACTGGGTTAAGCTCTTCGTTTTCTCTACCTTCTTCCTTCACACATCTCTCAGCCGGAGCTTCCTCCTTTCCCTCCAGGTCCATCTCTGCTGTTACTCTTTTCTTCAATCTTGTTTTCGTCGGTTTGTTTTGACTTAATCTTGCTCAGTTATCATCGTTGTCGTTTATTCTTCTTAATTTCATATCCAGTTATGATTATTTCAGGAGCTATACTTGGAGAGATGCCCAAAATTTCAGGAGCTGTAAGTCTAAAAACAGATGATAAATTTTATTTGCCATGCACTAGGTTTGTGTTTGTGGTTTCATTTGCTTACTTGTTTTATGCTTACAGGTCGATGTATTTGGAACCATAGCCTATGTTTCTCAAACTTCTTGGATACAAAGTGGGATAGTTCGTGATAACATACTCTATGGGAAGCCAATGGACAAGAACAAATATGAGAAGATCATAAAAGCTTGTGCTTTGGTAAGGACATAAATAGTTTTGATCATGGTGATCTTACTGAAATAGGCCAGAGGGGAATTAACATGAGTGGACAGCAAAAGCAAAGGATTCAGCTGGCTTGAGCTGTCTATAGTGATGCTGATATCTACCTCCTAGATGACCCATTCAGTGCAGTAGATGCACACACTGCAGCAATTCTGTTTCATGTAAGAAAGATGTAGTCAGCGATATTTTGAGGCATAGTCTTATTGTAAAACAGGTCACATAATATGAATGGCTTATGTAGGATTGTGTCATGGATGCTCTAGCAAAGAAGACTGTGATTCTTGTGACTCATCAAGTAGAATTTCTGTCAGAAGTCGACAAAATTCTGGTATGCTTTGGCTTTTGTTAGAGATTAATGAAGACTTGACTTGTATTATTTATGAAATCACATGAATATTTTGTTAGAAAAATAAAAGACAAATGAACATTTTCCATGTATAATTTCATTTCCAGGTAATGGAGAGCGGACAAGTTACTCAATCCGGAATCATCGATTTGTATGGAACAAAAATCTTTTGGATGAACTTATCAAGTTCAAGGTAAGATTTTCCTACTGTGAGGTACGATTAGTTCAAGGTCCAAATTATGTCGTTTCAGTTCCTTTAGTGTACGAGACACTTTACAGGTATGCTCTTTTTTTTTTTTTTTTCCTCCCTCTTCCTTTTGGTGCTACTGCAGCTGTGCTTTTTATTGATGTAAAGGATTTCTATTGCATTTAGTTAAGTCCTTTGGAATATTAAGTAACAGTATCTAGCTTATCTAGATTTTGAACGACATACCTAACTTTTCATTTATTTTTTTGTATTATTGATCTGTTTCTCACTTGTATGACTGGTTTTCAATTCTGAAACTTTATACTGTAATAGTAGCAATAAGTGATGAACCCTGCTTGGGTTTGTTTATCCAGATCTTTAAGTGTTGCACTATTATCCACCCCGAGCTCTTCTCTCTCTCTCCTTTTTTTTTTTTGGTTTAAATTATTTATTTTCTCTTGCAGGGGGATCCAGAAACAGATTTCTACAAGTTCTAAAGCTTGTAAGCTTATTGCACTTTCATTCCTAAGGATCAGTTTGGCATACATGGAGTTTAAGAGAATTTATGAGGTTGAATTACTATGCATTTTTGTGTTGTTTAAATCAAGCTATTTTCTATTCTCACGGGTGATCTTAAGCACATAAAACTAAAACCATAAAAATATTTGGATATTAGCTCGTGCTGCGTTGAACAATTCTCACTTTAAGCCATACTGTTTCTTTTGTGTAATTGCATTTACTTAATCCGGACAGATTGCCCACCTCAAATTTATATTCCAGTTTTCCACACCACAGAGGTAAAGATCACAAGTTTTACTGAAGCCCAGATCTCCAAATGAAGAACCCTGGTTCTGCATTTGATATTATTTATGAACACTGCAGAGTCATGTTCCGTGGCATTGGTGTTCTGAAGTTTGCTGCTTTGTTAGGTAAAATCCATCTTCAATACTTATAATTCAGTGTTGCTTTTTATCTCAGAATTGAAGAAAATGTTGTAAATATTTGTGGATAATCATGTAAATAGATGATGAGTAATAGGTGCCTATCCCTATAGATTGGTGATTGATAGGTTGTAATTGTAGGAGTGATTGGATTGTAAATTAAGCATTACCCTTTTGTGTACACCATGTAGTCCTATATAAGGCTCCTCATGGTGAGATGAATAAGACACACAATCTGATTCTCTGTGTCCAAACTCTCTCTCTCTCTCAGAAATTTTTCTGTTTTACAACACGTTATCAGCACGAAGCTCTAACCAAAGCTCTAGCCAAGAAAAAAAAAAAACCCCCCTGCTGCAGCCTGTTTGCACGCCCTGAAACTTCTTGATCGAGACCTCAGATCAAAAACTTTCCTTCATCAAAGTTGTTCGTCTCTGCGTCTTCTCTTTGACCTCCAAATTTCAGCCCTATTGGAGTAGTTTTGAGACCTGTACACCATTTAAAGTGGGAGCTGTCCAGAAGAGGCGAATAGCTCTTGGATTGGCTGAGAAGACAACCTTCTCAGTTCTGCACACATAAACTGAAGATTTATCCATCCTTCATCAAGTAATGTTTTCCAAAACTAATTTTATATTTATGCTTCTTGCTTATTGAGCCTATTGATTGAATATGAAAAATCACCATAATGCATGAACCCTACCAAATCCTACATGATTTATTTACGTGGTATATGTATTTGTATATATTTGTTCATGTGTTTGGGATTGTTTGATTGGAAAACAAAAGAGAAAAATTTATGGACTGCAACTATATATCTGTAGTACTTGGTCCAGTAGTACCAAATCAATATCAGTAACATCAATTCAACAAGAAAAAAAAAAAACAGATTATGCAGTTGCTGGGATTCGAACCCAGCTAAAATAGGTACCAACTCAACATGTTGTCCGCTGTACCACTATGGCAAGTTAGTATGTGTTAACACTAATTAGTATTAATTCTGCCAGAAGCAGATTTGAGGCCAATTAGTTGGTGATTGATCAACCCGTGATTTGATTTTGATTGATTTTATCCAAAGCAATTACCATTGTAATTTATGCTCATTACCACACTCACTTCATTATCACATTGAGACAATTCTGAATTATTGCCTGAATTATGATAGAAGAATTATGGGCTTAAATTTTGGTTACACAAATTTGAATCTGCCATTATAATTATTTATGCTAGAAGCATTATGGGCTAAATTATTACGCGATTATTACATAAATATTGTGCCAGAAGCATTTGCTAAATTTATTACCTGTACGTAATGCCAGAAGCATTAATGGGATTTGAACCCATTTCCTTAGGTATATAACCGCTGCATTAATTTATTTATGTTACGATTTAATAACGTATATTGAATTTGGTTTTGTTATAATTGTGAATATTAATAGAGGCTGAGTCAGAAGCTCAAATCAAGCCCAAAGTCATAACAACAAATTCGAGCCAGAAGCTCAGGCCCAAGTTGCAAGGCCAGAATAGCAGCTCACTACATGTTACCATGACAAAAGTTATGAATCTTCTCAAAGTAGGCTCATCCAGTTGGATGCGATGTCTAGGTAAGGTTCAAATGAGGCTGTGTACTTAAGCGAGCCTCGCTCCACCTAAACCTCATCCTTCCTTACCTGGTCGTATTCAATTGGAGTTACCGAAAGGGTTGAGTAATAATTTTTTATTCCTTGGCAGACCAGCCTGAGCCCAGCAGGCCCACTCTCCCTCCGTGGGACCAAGCAGCCCAGCATGCCTCACACACCATTTGACTTACGCATGAAAGCCCGGGTCACGCCTGCAGACTAAGCCCGATAGGCTTCACTATCAAGCCCACTCCTTCTTTGGTCCAGCAGAATCAAAATAAAAATGATTTCATATTGTAAATAAATTCACCATATCTAATATGTGTAATTAATTGCCAGAAGCATTTATTCACATAATTGTGTGATAATTAATATGTTATTTTACTAGCATGCAATTAATATCTCAATTGATTTATGATTTCCATTTATCCAATTTGTGAGATATTATTACAATTTACCTTTTTCAATATTATTGTGTTACTTGTCTGAATTTTCGCACTAGAATATATGTGTAGAAAATGCAGGTACCTAATGAACTAGAAGTTCTAAATGAACCCGTAGTTCATATATAAATCGAACTTGTAGTTTCGATAATGCCGTTTAAGAAACTTGAAGTTTCCTTTCATAAATTCACCACATATGATAAAACCAGTAGATTTTACATGTCTAATCCGATTTTTCATACCATGTTATAGAACCTGAAGTTCTCATAACTTGCTTATGGATGATATTACCCAAAGCACTAATATTATTTGTTCATTTCCTGTAACAAATGTCAAATCTCAACATGTTTGACTTTGTTGCATTGGAGGTCTCCAGAAGAAACTATCTAAAGTGAACTCAAGATGTGAAAATTCATCTGACTGCAAAGAAGATGAGATCAACAATCGATATTGACAATGTCGTCACTGAGGCTTTTAAGGCGAGTGCCATAATGTTCATAAAGAAACATATGGAGACAGCACTCCAAGTTAAGTACCCGATTAAGAGGATACACAGACTCTTTGGGTTGCTCTGGAAGAGCACTTTCACCATCAGATGACCATTTTCTTGCTTGAAGCAAGACATGATTGGCAGAACAAAAAAAACCCATATGACCGTCATCCACGTGGCCAAGGCCCACGTTGTGGGAACCGTGATGCCCTAACTCAACAAGCCTGAGCTGAAAGGAACACTAGTCAGGCCTGTCGCCACCAGAATCAGCATGATCTTTGTTATCGATGTGGAGGAATTGACTGCTGGTCCCGCACCTGTTGTGCGATAGCCGAAGCAATAGATGAGTATTACGCCGGTCGCGGAACTCGAAATACCAACTTTATTAAAGGGTCATTTTCTATTGATTCCACACTAGAGATCACGAATTTTCAGGCAGTTACTGAACATACCGAGGATTAGAACTCGAAGACATGGGTATAATTGGCCCCTTGTGCCATATCTATTTCATCTTAATGAATGAAACATCTTCGGATTTTGGTGATTTATGTTTTCAATTATTTTTGGATTATAGAAATGTGGTTATGTTCGAATATATTTAATTCAATAAACTTATTCATACATGTGATCCATTGAATTAAATAAATGAATAGGCATATTCTGTGGGGAAGTTTGTTGTCTGGTTAAAAGTGCTATTATGCACACCATACTCCCAGATCGGAGATATTTTTCAAACTTATTGTCTATTCATACCTCTGTGACAACCGTATCAGGCCAATCCAACCTGATAGAGGATTATGGCAAAACCCACTATATGTTGTCCAATGGTACTGAACCTACCATTAATGAGGCATTATAATCTCCACGTTCCAGAAGAACGTTATTGAGTATTAAGGATATTCGAACCAACGGTTATCACGCTGAAACCACTGAGAAAAATGCGTGGAATATCTTTGTATAATCTCCGAGTGTGTAGCCAGAAGCGTACATTGGAGAAATTGAAATCTGTTAGCTAGAAGCTAACTAATTCAAGCAACTACTTGTTATGACATGACCTTTTGAGACACCCAGGTCAAAGTATGATGCACTGTATCCTCAACTCATCGTAGGTGCAACCCCTTCTGAATAAGGGTCCTGTATATAATGACACACTATGCCATACTCGTTAAGAATATTTAATACTAGACTATCATATGCAAAGACTAGTACATACACCACCATTTTTCTGCACAGAATGCAAGGGAAATTTGTGGACATATCCAACCACCATGTGGACCAGTTAAATATTAATGGTTTTGGTTGATGTATCGACAAAGTGATCACATGTTACACTACTGTCCATAAGAAAATACTGCTTTTGCTAAACTCTCACCCAGATCATGAAATTGAGGGTTCACCACTCGGATTATCCCATAAAGTCTATAAGACTTGATAATACCGGAGAGTTTACATCGAAGTCTTTCGATGATTATTGCATATCCCTTGGGATTGATGCTGAACATATAGTTCCCTATGTTCACACCCAAGATGGTCTCGCAAATAGAATCTTGGTAATGCGCACCAAGCTCCTAGTTTTTGTGTGGGGCTATGCAATCTTGCATGCAGCTATGTTGGTCCCGTTGAGGCCCACTGCTACCCAACCTTACTCCGCGTTACAGTTGGTGACTGGGTACGAACCTGATGTTTCGCACTTACGCGCATTTGGGTATGCAGTCCTTGTGCCAATTGTGCCGTCACAACGTACAAAATTGGGTCCTCAACAAAGGATGGGCATACATGTCGATTATGAATCCCATCCATTATGTGCTCTTTAGAGCCCTTGACAGGCGATCTCTTTACCGCTAGATTTGCGGATTGTCACTTTGATGAGACAGTCTTCCCGCCGTTAGGGGGAGATAAGAACGTTACCGTTCCTGATGAACGACGTGAATTGACGTGGAATGTCCCCACTATGTCTCATCTTGATCCCCGAACCGCACAATGTGATAATGAAGTGCGGAGAATTCTAGATCTACAGAGTGTAGCCCAAAATATGCCAGACGTTTTCTCTGATCTAGCTAAAGTGACGAGATCATATATACCTGCTGCAAATGTGCCTGCAAGGATAGACGTCCCTGTAGGATGTGTCGTCCCAGATGGACGAGGTACGACCATGGCGGCTAACCAATCATATGTCCCTGCCTAGAAGTGAGGTAGACCATTAGGTTTGAAGGATTCTTATCCCCAGAAGAAGGTAAACTTGGCACAAACGAATCCTCTTGACATCGCAATCTCAAACAGATTCATCTCACGAGATAAATCCGGATTATGGGTATGTCCTAGAAGAGACTATGTTGGGGGACGCTCTAACATTTGAACCCACTCCCGAGAATAGAGAAATCTCGGTAAATTTAGTGAGATTTGGAATCGGGTTGAGATTATCATCGATGATATATTAGTATTTGCGGTGGCCACCGAATCTATAATATGCGATGACCTCGAACCTTGCTTTGTTGATCAATATCAATGAAAAGACGACTGGCTAACAAGGAAATAAGCAATCCAGGTCAAAATAGATTCCTTGACAAAGAGAAAGGTGTTTGGACCTGTTGTTCCTACACCTCCCCATGTTAAACCCGTAGAATTTAAATGGGTATTTGTAAGGAAGCGTAATGAGAAAAACGAGATTGTGATACACAAGACTCGTCTAGTGGCGCAATAATTTTCTCAACGCCCTGTGGTTGATTACGAGGAGACGTATTCTCCCGTAATGGACGTCATAACGTTCCACTACCTTTTCAGTTTGGTAGTTTCCAAAAAAAAAAAACTGAATATGCAGCTTATGAATGTGGTCACAGCTTATCTCTATGGGGATCACGACACAGAGATATACATAAAAGTTCAAGAAGGACTTAATATACCCGATGCAAATAGTTCTAGACCACGGAACACGCTATTCATTAGTTTTGAGGCGTTCACTTTATGGATTGAAACAATCCAGACGGAGGTGGTATAACCGTCTAAGTGAATATTTAATCGGGATGGGATATGTGAATAATGAACTATGCCCATGCGTGTTTATTAAGGAAACAAGTCCCTAGTTTGGTATTGTGGTGGTATATGTCAATGACATGAATTTGATCGATACTCCTAAAGAGATCAAGGAAACCGCAAAGCACCTGAAGTTGGAATTTGAGATGAAAGGCCTTGGGAGAACAGATTATTGTCTCGACCTGGAGCTCGAGCACAGTGCAGATGAAAAATTTGGTCCATTAACCAAATTACATCTAGAAGATGTTAAGATGCTTTAATGAGGATAAAAGCAAGCGCACCCATGGTCGTCTAAAGTCTAGAGAGAACCGTATCGTCCTGCAAATGATAACGAAGAGATATTGGTGCCAGAAGTCCCATATCTAAGTGCAATAGGCGCATTATTGTACTTGGCTTAATTCCCTAGACAAGACATCTCATTCGATGTGAACTTGTTAGCTAGATATAGCTCTGCGCCAACACGCAGCCACCGGAATGGCATAAAAGACATTTTTCGCTACCTTAGAGGTACAGCGGATATGGGCTTATTCTATCCCTATGCATCAAGGAATGGATCAAACCCCCTTGATCCTCAGAATGATGCTCGCCTTGTTGGATATGCTGATATAGACTATCTATCAGACCCGCACAAGGCATGTTCCCAGATTGGTTATGTCATTGGGAATACTGCAATTTCTTGGAGGTCTACGAAATAGACACTTGTTGCTACCTCTTCGAATCATGCTAAGATACTAGCTCTTCACGAAGCAGTATGTGAATGTACATGGCTAAAAGCCGTTACAAAGCATGTTCGAAGCACATGTGGACTGATGTGGACTGCATTCCACCACTGATGAACCAACCATTATCTACGAGGATAATGCTGCTTACATAGAGCAGATAAAGACGAGTTTCATCAAAGGAGACAACACCAAACATATTGTACAGAAGTTCTCCTTCAATTATCAACAACAGGAGCATTAGAAGATTGAAGTTAAGCAGATTTGATTTGAAGACAATCGTGCAGACCTCTTTACCAAGTCACTACCAAAGTCTACATTCCAGAAGCATGTTCAAGGTATTGGTCTACGTAAACTATCTGAATTACCTAACATGTAATTTTCAGGAGGAGTCGAAATCAGGGGGAGTATCCTGAAGCATACCCACTTGACCATCGTGTACTCTTTTTGTCCTTCGTCCAGGGTTATTTTGTCCCACTGGGTTTTGTTACCTGGCAAGGTTTTAACGAGGCACATCTTTAGCATGGTCACCCCAATTATAGTACATCCTGAAGATGCTTTGATTTGACATATATGCATTTGCTCATCTTTTCCCTTCGACCACGGGTTTCTCCCACTGGGTTTACCGGGCAACGTTTTGGTGTAGCAACTCTAATGCATCCCTCTCGTAGACATACTACCTACTTATGGTGCTGATAAGAAGACTTCACCTATCTTTGAAGTTGTGATACTGCTACTCCACACTCAAGCGCGTTGTGCTCTTTTTCTCCTTCGACCAAGGTTGTTTTTTTTCCCACAGGGTTTTTATTACTTGGCAAGGTTTTTGACGAGGCAACTTAGAAGCGCTCAGCCTATGCAACACTATTGACATGGAATATCCAAGGGGGAGTGTTGTAAATATTTGTGGATAATCATGTAAATAGATGATGAGTAATAGGTGCCTATCCCTATAGATTGGTGATTGATAGGTTGTAATTGTAGGAGTGATTGGATTGTAAATTAAGCATTACCCTTTTGTGTACACCATGTAGTCCTATATAAGGCTCCTCATGGTGAGATGAATAAGACACACAATCTGATTCTCTGTGTCCAAACTCTCTCTCTCTCTCTGAAATTTTTCTGTTTTACAACAGAAAATACCATTATTTGGGAAATAACAGCTAGCTGGTATGTAATATAATAAGAAGAGTTAAAGTACTAAACTTTTATTTACTAAATCAAGTTGGGTTGTGTGATTCGATGTGTTTGTGTGTGTCTGCAAAATCTGTGTAGGGTAGTTGCATTTGTTAAAATGTATGTGCATTGTGACAGTAAATCATTTATTTAATTAAAGCAGAAATTTTCACTATATACCTTGAGAGGCTTAAGCAAGTCCCAAAATTTATAAGTTGTATTAGACATGAAGTTTTTTAGGATTTAGTTTGGCTTTCAGTAAGTTGGTGCTCTGTTTTGGCTTTGCTTATGTGTTTGGATTGTTGGTGCAGTACACATAATGGATTGAGAGGTATGTTTGATTTATACTTTTGATTTGCTTTCTGGTGATGATGAAGGTTATACATGTTGGTTTTGTGGTCGTAGTGGAGGACTAGACCTCACATTAATAGTTTTCTTACTTTATTCTCTAGGCAAGCCCAAACTAAACCATTTGATTTGTGCAGAACAAGAACTTTGAATTGATTAAAAAAAAAAAAAAATCTATATCAGTATGTGTTGTGTAGATATGCATTTTAATTGGCTTTTAGTCTTTCTGGATTTGCTTCTGCAATGTCTATCATTTCTTCTGTTTTGCACTTGTGAAAGAACGAAACACTCACTTCTCAATGCATGTTGCAGTTACTATTCTATGCATGGACATTTCAAGAAGCTGGATGAAGAGATTAAAAGGGGAGCTGCATCTTTGGAAGTAGAAGCCCAACTATCTCAGGTTTGCAATTGTCGATCACTTCAAAGTGGGACAGTTCGTGATAACATACTCTACTTGATTGATGTAATGACTACTGCTTCTTGTACATTTTTAATTGTCATTTTGTAAATTAAATTACTTATAACGATAATCTGATTGAAATGTTTCTCTTACATCTAATTTGTCATATGGATATGGTGATACAAATGTCAAATTGGTAAAAATATAATTTTTTTATTATTAAAAAAACCTTATTTACGGCGTGCAAGCTGCGCCTTAAAAAAGAACTCAATCACTCTTTTACGGCACACATTATACGCCTTAAATAGAAAGTCTTTTACGGCGTGCAACATGTGCCGTAAATAACATGAGTGACATTTCCGATATCACTTTGACGGCGTTCTTGGGTGCACTTTAACGGCGCATTTTAGTGTGCCGTAAATGTGGTACGTCTTTTACGGCTCCGGCATTTACAGCCTGCTTTTGTGTGCCGTAAATACCCTTTTACGGCACACATTGTGGGCAGTAAAAGACCATTTTTGGTGTAGTGAATGATTAGTGTGAATGGGAATAAAAAGAAAATTAAAGTCGGCAATTTGCTCAAATCGCCTTGTCCGAATTTAGGCATGCTTTAAAACAACATCCGAGATCAAAATACCTTTCCAAATTAACAGTAGGTGGATTAAGTGAGTGGTCGTCCAACAAATTGTCCGGCAATGTTTTTGTTTTTACTGTCAGATTAATTGACAAGCTAATTTTATTACCTTTTATTATTTAGAACTTTGAATAAGGTCAGTTTGTTCATACAACTTGCAGTTAATCAACTTGTTCATTTTGTTCATACAGCTGCAACTGCTGATTTGCTGTTTCTCACAACAAAATTAGCCAACCACCGTTTCACCCACACAAAAAACAAGAAAAAAGAAGAAGAAGAAGAAGAAAACATGCCAACCTCATAACTTTGAGATAGTACTTCATGAATTATAATTATAATAGAGTCATCCAGCTACTCAAATGAAAGATCATGTCAAGTGGGCTCTACACCAAATCTGCAAGTCTTCATCTTAACTCCATAAGTCACATTGGAGTTCATAACTACATTACTACAAAAGACAGCTTTATGCTCAACTACATAAGCCTATACTACTACATCTTTAGGTCGGGCTCTGTAATATTCATCACCTGTTACATGCAAATAACAGAAAAGCGTTAAGGCAATGAGAGGATCAATTAACATGTAATCAAAGGTAATCTTGCCATACATTGTCAATTTGCTGAAAGGGTAAAAGAAAGAAACGATGAAATTCACAGAGAAAAAAAAAATCAACGGCATGAACTTGGTTTCAGGTTTAATGTTTGAGTCGAACAAATCTCTCAGTAGTTTCCTCCTCTTCCTCTATTTCTCAAGTCTCCCCTGCACACTCTCCCTTCTAGAACTGTTATTGCTGCCTTGTGAGTTCACTGAAATGTTTTCGCATTTCATGTATTCTAAACTATATCAAGAACCATTTGTGCCTAAACATACATATCTTACAAATTGTAGACAACCAACCAAATTATGTCCTGCAATCTGCCAAAACAATACATTTCCACTGTCTGTGCTCTTTTGATATTCTTTTTGCTGCCAATTTAATCATAGTAAGTGGTAAACAACTACTTGCATGCCTATCTATACACTTAGGAGTTTCCAGCAGTAATAGGAGAGGAGAAAAGATGTTTCCTTTAGAGTGTGGGACAGTGGGAGGCACAACACTTGAGACATACGAAATGTTGAACAAAGTCAGACTGAGGTTTTGTTTTCCCAGATGTCAGCTTCTTACAGTACATCATGTCAACAAACAGAAATGTTATAACTGCGAAAGGCAACACTTTCTCCAAAGTAAAACAAGAACAGAGAGATACCGAAGAGACTATAGGATGAAACTAAAACTTAATCAGGTTTGGAAAGTCTTGATCATCCTCTGAATAAAATTGACCAACAAGGAGTTAGTAGGAACAATCAGGCATCTGAATCCCCTCTCTGTTGCAACCTAGCAATCTGATAGCCTTTTGTGTCGCCTTAGATTGAAGGGTTCGGCCTCAAAACCGGGTCCAAGAACCGGCTTTGAGAGATTTCAGGGGATAAAAGTACGATGAATTGCAGAAGTATGTGTTCCTAATATATAGCTTTCTGTTTCTCTCAAATACACCTATCATCAACCTAACGAGGATACTATTCCTAATATTTCATAAAAATGGAATCTTTCACTGTATTTCATGCTTTTTCCTAAGCACACAGTTGGCAACAGACACAAACCAACTTCAACTTCTTCTACAGAACTTCAAATATCTTAGAAAACCACAACACAGGTCTATCATAAAACTAAAAAATCCACAAACTTTCTCACAAATTCAAAAATTTTGATGCATTACAAAGCAGGAAACAAATAAATAAAAGAACGAGCTTTACCAAAAAAAAAGGCACATACCCAGAGATGAGGCTTCACTTATCTGAGAGCACCTCACGTCTCTCCTTCTCCATCAGCCTAAAACAACCAACAGCAAAAAGAGCACATAAAATGAGTGAAACTATTAAGAGAATCCAAATGACAGAGCTGACATTGTATTCTAGGTTCACCTGTTCAAATTTTCCTCAGCGCGTTGACGCCCTTGGATGGTGTTGATGTCATAATTTGGTTCGACAAATACTTTTGACTTTTCAACCCATTCCACGCGGTATGCGTTGAAATGTCAAAGAGTCCACGTAGGACTCTGACCTTTCAACGCACTTAAACCTTTCATCGAGAAAGAAAAAATAACCTTAAGATGGAAATAATCATGACTAGCGAGATGCCTCACTTTGGTACTCCAAGTCTCCAACCTTGGATCTCTACCTCTTAAGTCTTGGACGGTCACCATGTGATTGACTCACCATCTTGGATGGCAAGTCAAAAGCATATCACGACCTCACTACTAGAATAGCATAGTCCAAAGGAACCAAGAGTCTCAACCCCCAAGACCAAGAGTTCGACCCCCAAGCTTAGAAGCCTCGACCTCTAAGGATCATGACCACGAGCTCCAAGACTAAAGCCTCGACCTCCAAGCTCACGCACATGTAATCGTCATGATAAGACATGGAGCACCAATCAAGAAGCAAATCTTACCTAATTGGACAAGTGTCACAATCCCATGACCAGCATGGCCACGAACGTGGGTTGAAGATGATGTCATTAGAAGAGACCATAAAATGGTGACATCTGTCACCCACTCTGCCACCCACTCGACCAAACCCATGCTGATGGCATGTCAGAAAAGGAGCTGACACCCTTATTTTCAGGGCCAAGCCCATACTCCAAAAGTGTACCTCAACCACCTCCAAGCCCTATAAAAAGAAGGACTCTTCCTTCATTCGGGGTCTTGGAATCACTTTCCAAAAATACCAACAAAACTTCTCCTCCTTCTCACTTTCTGATTTGATCATCGGAGCCTGACAGGCCAGCACCATGTTGAATCGACCAGTCAACCCTATGGAGAGAAGATAAATCCCACATCCAAGATCTTACCCTACTACCCCACCTAGGACTTCAACTTTCTCTTCTCTCTGAAAGCTATGCCAAAATGCATAGTCCTTTCCATAGAGCTCCGCCAACATCAGGTGGAGGAAGCCCAACATCAGGTGAAGGAAGTCCGAGACGAGACTATCAGTTTCACCCAACAAGGAGCTTGGGAGCCCAACATCAGGTGGAGGAAGCCCAACATCAGGTGAAGGAAGTCCGAGACGGGATTATCAGTTTCACCCAACAAGGAGCTTGGGAGCCCAACATCAGGTGGAGGAAGCCCGTCGTGAGGCCATCAGTTCCACCCAAGAAAGGAGCTTGGAAGCCCAACATCAGGTGGAGGAAGCCTAACATCAGGTGAAAGAAGTCCCAGACGAGACTACCAGTTTCACCAAGAAAGGAGCTTGGAAGCCCAACATCAGGTGAAGGAAGCCCGAGACGAGACTATCAGTTTCACCCAACAAGGAGCTTGGGAGCCCAACATCAGGTGAAGGAAGTCCGAGACGAGACTATCAGTTTCACCCAACAAGGAGCTTGGGAGCCCAACATCAGGTGGAGGAAGCCCAACATCAGGTGAAAGAAGACCCAGACGAGACTACCCGTTTCACCAAACTAGGTAGCTTGGAGACCCAACATCAGGTGAAGGAAGCCCGAGGCCATACCTTCAGTAACAAGTGCACGACCAGGGCTACTCACGTAGTCAAACTAATCGAAGGAAAAGATAGGCCCACTTGAAGAAAACAACCCCACCACTTTACACTTGGATTTCAACGGAACTTCCGTTGACTCGTTGATGCCGAAATTGGCACCAACAGATGGAAACGAAGGTAATACACAGCGGAGGAAGATATGATGCAAACAGCAGCGACCTCAACACTTTCCCCATTTTATTTTTTATGACAGAGTGAGAAACCCTTCACTGAAAATGATCTACATATGAAGCAAGTAGAAATGGGCTTATTTCATTACAGAGTTGAGGTTTTGTCTTTTTATGGTTTTGCTTTTTACCTTCAAAAGTTAAGGTAAAAACACTTTTACTCTGAGATTTTATTCATCCTCTGGAGAACTGGGCAGAAAATGACATTCCTACGTAAAAATTGTTTCTACAAAAATTAGTCAATTTCATAACTATTATGTCATATGACTATGAGTAACCATGTCACTACTTTCTTCTTCGTCTTCCCTCTCTATTTAACTTCGTGCTTGGGAGTTGGGCACGTTACTTTTTCTTATTGTTGATAGTTGATACAATATCATATGGGAAAGAGGAGTTGGGCATGTTACTTTCTTAGAAAAACCAAGTGATCAATATCTACCATTCTTTTCAAGGTAAACGGAGTCCCGATGGGTTGCTTTGTTTATTCATTTAGGGTTCATCGCTTTGGGTCTGTTTAAATAGATATGTACACACGTCATTTAAAGAAAGTTAAAATTAAGGGATTTCGAGGTAATTGTTACAGGTGCTACTCAAATAGTCAGTTGATTTAGTACTCAGTCGTGCTCAACTGCCGTTGAAATTAGATCCAAGAGTGAAAAATCCATGCTTATTATTCTCTATCCGTGGATTTCATTTAAAGAGCAGTTGTGCGCAACTTATTATAAATTGCACTACTTAGTATAAATTAATTTACTATCAAAGCACGACTCATTGTTAAAAATACAATGAAGCTGGAGATAATGTATATTGTAGGAGCTTTTAAGTGTGTATGGGTGGAGAGTTGAAGGAGCATAATAACATGAGCCCCTCGAAGTATAAGTCTATTAGGGTTGTAGTCCAAGTTTAGGAGACGGATTTCTCAGGATCTGTTATTTTTTTTCCTTTTGATACTTTTCGCTGCACATTAATCACAATAAGTTGAAAACAACCATCAAATCAATGCAGAGATTTGAATTTCTTGTGTTTCCAGCAGTTCATAGGAAGGGATGGATTGGGGAAGATCATGATATTACACTACATAATGAAAAATATTGAAAAGAGTTTCTAAGGGAGTTGAAATTGAGCTGGATAGGAGTATCTTCCATTTCATAATAAACATCAATCAGGAGCGCAAAGAACCAGAATAAGTCTATGCTCGCCGGTCTAGTTGTGTACTGCCAAATCTGACATTGCTTAGTTGCTTGCTTGGGAAATATCGTGCTGAAATGGAATGGTTTAGTTCAATTTAATCTTCTTTCCCTTATCATTTACCTTTCTATATATAATACAATAATAGTCCAGTTCTTTCCCTCATCTTTGATGAATCCTTGATTTGGAAGATGGGATCCATTTGGGACTACTTAATAACTTTGACTTCAATCAAACTAAACCCATAGAACTGTCTATCAATATGGTAATCCATTCATCAATATATTTAATTGGTACTTTGTGGCCAAACAAACAAGAGAGCTTTTCCTTGACCAGAAATATTGAGGAACAGAGGCCATGTAGACTAATGAGGCAAAAAATGTCTACATAAGTACGTCTAAATGTTAATTAATTAAAAATAAAATTATTAATATGTCCCAGCTATATAAAGACCACTTGACATGGGAAGGACAACATGAGAGCTTACCAGAACAAAAGCCACCTGAGGCTTGCTTCAGTTGCCACTGGAGCTTCTCTGTAAATCAACTTGCTATGCATTCTGAAAAGATGACTTAACTATGCAAAGCTGGAAACTGCTGATTATCGCTACACACTCATGGTTCATGAAGTTCGTCAGTGTCTGAGCTCCATCTTTTGAAGCAAAACAACCCTTCAAACTCTTGCATAGTCATACCAAAAACAAATGGTATGAAGCTAAAAAAAAAAGGTAAGATAAACAAAATCGAGTTCCCTTAAACAACAACTGAAACTTTCCAACTTCCCTTAAAACAACATTATAGATAGGAACTTGGCTGTTATCCCGCCATTTTTCTGTCTTTAAGGGTATGTAGACTCTGGCTTTTTAGTTGGTCATCTAATGCAATGAACCTTCTATTTCAAAAAAAAAAAAAACATTACAGATAGGGAAAGACTCCATAGTAAACTATTTTGGACGTCGATTGGACAGCCCTATGACCTCTACTTTCTTCTCATGACATTACTGTGAAGTACGAGAGAAACTCAAGTGTTTGTAACAAAAGTCGGCTGGTTATTCTTATGTAATCTACTCTATGTTGAATCAAACATGTCAACAATTGACTCAAACTACGCATACATCATTAGACTCCAGATTTGAAGAGGGACAAAAATTTGCAAAATGCATATGACCACACACTTTCAACAGAGACATTTCATTTCAGGTTTCAGCACAAGCAACATTTCAAAACGATATTAACACCATAACGAGTCTTTGCACAAAAGTAAGCATTCATATCAGCCACATAAAGCACTTACTACATAACAAGTGTTTGCCCTCATATCAACCACATTAGTATTGTCCAGGTTTAAGCAGTTATCTAACAACTATTTCTGTCCTACATCTCTAAAGTTATGACTCGAAACAATTCACATCGAACACGCATCCAAGGCTTGAACCTTCATCACCTGTCACATGTTAATAACAAACAGGAAAACGTAAGTAAAGACTCTAAAAACAGTAAGAAAAATTATACCATACTTCCGAGCATTGTCCATGTTCTCATGACAATAAGTCTTGCCTATCAGACCTAATGCAGTATCAATATTCTGAGACTGTAAACAGCAAGTAAATTATATAACTTGGAATATTCAGAGCATAGAGTAAACACTTATATTACCTGGGTTCCTCAGATGCTTGTAACACCCCTAACAATTAAGCATAAAAAACCCGTATAAATTATAGCTTGGAAATTACATAAGATTTCACTAAAATCAATGGAATATTGAAAAAGAAGAGTAAAGAACTACCAGTGATCCCAAAATGAAGCTTCTGCCATTTCACTTGTTTCATCCTTTTCCAACTTCTCCTTAACATCCTCCAACATTCTAACATTCTCCAACATTCTAACACAGAAATACCAAAAGCATATCGAAATCTGTAAACTTTACTGAGAACTCAAACTAAAAAATCAATTTCAGATAAACCCATGTACGAATAATATGGAAAGATGAAAACTTTGTCAAGAAATTTGAGATTAAACGAACCATAGTACCATACCTCTCGTATTCCTCCTTACGAGCAACCAATCTGGTAGCTATTTCCATTTCTTGTTTCATCACTTCTTTGGTAAGATTTTGGAAATAGGACTGGAGCCAAAAAGATAGAGGAATCACAAAACTCCATTTTGACTTGAAAGAACTCATTTTTGAGGATGAGTGCTCTCTTCTCTACTCTACTCTGGAGTTTGGACACTGTGGAGACTGGCGTGAGAGACATAGTAATGAAGGAGCTGACATTAACTCATTAAGTATTGTTTTCATTGTTGACAAAGATTCTGAAATTATTTTAATACTTTGGATATATAATATTAATTTTGAATTTCCAATGCCTTCACATTTTCGGTCCATTTTATATGAGATAAATATGAGCATAAACATTGTGAAAGAGATTTTTTTTTTTTTTTGAGGAAAATGGAATATATTCCAATGATCGAAAAGATCATAACGACTGTACATGGTCAATTTAGGGGATCCAAAGATCATCCATTACATTTATTGCTCAACTAATTGCACAAGCAGTCAGACTAAAACCCGAAAGACTTTTTATTTTATCGTATGGGAAAGAATAATAGGGAGAAAGAAAAATTAAATTCGGCAATGTGCTTAAATCGCCTTGTTTGAATTTAGGCTTGTTTTTAAACAACTTCCGAGATCAAAATGCCTTTCCAAATTGACAATAAATTGCCCGGCAATGTTTTTGTTTTTCGACTCTCGAATTAAATGACTAGCCAATTTCATTCCCTTTTGTTATAGAACTTTGAATAAGGTCATTTTGTACATAGGCACTTGCCAAAAAAAAAAAAAAAAAAATTAAAAACCATGCCATCCTCATAACTTTGAGATAGTAGTTCATGAATTCGACTTATAATAGAGTCATCTAGTTAAATGAAAGATTAGGTCAAGTGGGCTCTGCATCCAGTTACTCTACACCAAATCTGCAAGTCTTCACCTTAACTCCATAGTTCACATAGAAGTTCATAACTACATTACTACAAAACACAGCTTCATGCTTAACTACATAAGCCTATACTACTAATCTTTAGGTCGGTGGCTCTGTAATATTCATCACCTGTTACATGCAAATAACAGAAAAGCGTTAAGACAATGATAGGATCAATTAACATGTAATCAAAGGTAATCTTGCCACACATTGTCAATTTGCTGAAAGGATAAAAGAAAGAAACAATGAAATTCACAGAGAGAAAAAAAAAATCAAGAGCTTGAGCTTGGTTTCAGGTTTAATATTTGAATCAATCAAATCTCTCAATAGTTTCCTCGTCTTCCTCTATTCTCAACTCTCCCCTGCACACTCACACTCTCTCTTCTAGAACTGTTACTGCTGCCTTGTGAGTTCACTGAAATGTTTTCGCACTTCATGAATTCCGAACTATATCAAGACCATTTGTGCCTAAACATACATATCTTACAAATTGTAGACAACCAATCAAATTATGTTCTGCAATCTGCCAAAACAATACATTTTCAGGGTCTATGCTCTTTTGATATTCTTTTTGCTACCAATTTAATCATAGTAACTGGAAAACAACTACTTGCATACCTATCTAGATTAATCTAACTTGAATCAATGTAACCCTAGACACTTTGGTGTTTCCAGCAGTAAATAGGAGAGAAGAAAAGATGTTTCCTTTAGAGTGTGGGACAGTGGAGGCACAACACTCGAGACATATGAAATGTTTAACAAAGTCGACAGAGGCCTTGTTTTCCCATATGTCAGCTTCTTACAGAGTATATCATGTCAACAATCTGACATGTTATTACTGTGAAAGGCGACACTTTCTCCTAAGCAAAACAAGAATAGAGAATACCGAAGAAACTATAGGATGAAACTAAAACTTAATCAGGTTTGGAAAGTCTTGATCATCCTCTAAATATGATGGAACAATAGGCCAAGGGTTAACGATCAGGAGTCTGAACCCTTTTCCCAGAACTACCGTAGAGTTTTGTGTAGCCTGAAATTGAAGTCTTCAGCATCAGACTTGTGAGTTCACTGAAATGATTTCTACAATTCTACTTCATGTTTTCAAAACTATATATAGAACAATTTGTGCCTAAACATACTTAATCTACAAATTGTAGGCAACCAACCAAGTTATATCCTGCAATCTGCAAAAACAGTGGATTTTAAGAATCTGTGCTTTTTCGATATATTTTCACTACCACTTTAATCACAGTAAGTGGAAAACAACTACTTGCATAAGCCTACAAATCAAATCCATGTAATCAAGAGACTTTGGGTTTTCCCAGCAGTAAATAAGAGGGTGAGACAGATTTGGAGAAAGATGTTTCCTTTTGAGTGTGGGACATTTGGGTTAATTGCGGTTTTGTTTACCCAGATGTCAGCTTCTTACTCTTAAAATTAAAGAAAGGGCCTTACCTAGTTCTTCTAGGAAAGCAGATGATGAAGAATATACTGGCTTAATTGATTCTTTTGGAAGTGCTCATATCGGCACTCTAAAAGTGCCAGCTCAGCTCACTCATTCAGTTACCATAAAGTTAGGAACTTGCTGAGCAAGTTAGGAAAGTTGTTAGAGACTGTGATTAGTGTGCTGATATCCTATTGGCTCCTAAATACTTGGACTGTTAAAATTAGTTAAGCTGTTAAAGGCATCGATATAAGAATAATGTAACAACACAGTTCATTCTCATAATACAAAGCTTAGAAAACTATTACTATTCTGTCAAGATTCTGTCATTTCATTCACAAATCCTTCAATTTTATGATTTACAGTATAAATGCAAAGGCAATACTTTCTTCTGAAATAGATCTTAATACAAGCAAAACAATAACAGAGAATCCTGAAGCAACTATAGCATGAAACTAAAACTTAATTAGGTTTGGAAAGTCTTGATCATTCTCTGAATAAAATTGACCAACAAGGAGTCAGTAGGAACAATCAGGCATCTGAATCCCCTCCCAACCATCTGATAGACTTTTATGTCGCCTTAGATTGAAGGGTTCGGCCTCAAAACCGGGTTTGAGAGACTTCAGGGGATAAAAGTATGACGAGATGCAGAAGTATGTGGTCCTAATAGCTTTCTGTTTCTCTCAAATGCTACCATCATCAACCTAACGAGGATATTATTCCTAAAATTTCATAAAAATGAAATCTTTCACTGTATTTCATGCTTTTTCCTAAGCACACATTTGGCAACAGACACAAACCAACTTCAACTTCTTCTACAGAACTTCAAATATCTTAGAAAACCACAACACAGGTCTATCATAAAACTAAAAAATCCACAAACTTTCTCACAAATTCAAAATCTTTGATGCATTACAAAGCAGGAAACAAGTAAATAAAAGCACAAGCTTTACCAAAAAAAAAAAAAAAAAAAACACATACCCAGAGATGAGGATGGGGCTTCACTTATCTGAGAGCACCTCACGTCTCACCTTCTCCATCACCCTAAAACACCAACACATAAAATGAGTAAAACTATTAGAAAATCCAAATTACAGAGCTGACATTGTATTCTAGGTTCACCTGTTTAAATTTTCCTCAGCAAGTTTCAACCTTTGGAGTTGAGCAACCAGTCTCCATTGTCGGAAGGAAGCGAAGGCAAGACACGGCGGGAGCATATACGATGCATACAGCAGCCACCTCGACGCTTTGTCCTTCATTTTTTTACGACAGTGTGAGAGACCCTTTACTGAAAATGATCTATGAACAAGAAGAAGAAGCCCCCCATTTCATTTCAGAGTTGAGGTTTTGTCTTTTTATGGTTTTGCTTTTTACCTTCAAAGTTTAGGTAAAAACGCTTTTACTTTGACCTTTTATTTATCTTCTGCACATAACTTTCCAACTATTTGTTTCTTTTCTTACACGCAAAAGCATGTAGTTGCAGACTAATTTATCTTATGGAACTCTGTAAAAAAATGTTTATTAACATTCCTATGCAAAAATTGTGAGGTTGCCTCCCTAGAAGCTACTGAGGAAGAAAAAGAAAATTAAATTCGACAATGTGCTCAAATCGCCTTATCCGAATTTAGCTTGCTTTTAATTTTTAAACAACCTCCGAGATCAAAATACCTTTCCAAATTAACAGTAGGTGCATTAAGTGAATAGTCTGACAATTTGTTGGACGGAATGTTTTTGTTTTTCGACTCTCGGATTAATTGACTAGCCAATTTCAACTTGGTCAATTTGTACATAGAACTTGCAGTTAATCAACTTGGTCATTTTGTTCATACAACTGCTAATTGCTGTTTCTCATAACAAAATTATCCAACCTTCTTTTCACCCAAAAAAAAATGCCAACCTTATAACTTTGAGAAAGTAGTACAGGAATTAAACTTATAATAGAGAGTCATCTAGTTGCTCAGATTAAAGATCAGATCAAGTGGATTCTGCATCCAGTTACTACTCTACACCAAATCTGCAAGTCTTCACCTTAACTCCATAATACACATGGCAGTTCATTAAGTACATTACTACAAAAGACAGCTTTATGCTTAACTACTAAGCCTGTACTACGTCTTTAGGTCAGTGGCTCTGAAATATTCATCACCTGTTACATGCAAATAACAGAAAAGCGTTAAGACAATGACAGGATCAATTAACATGTAAGCAAAGGTAATCTTGCCATACATTGTCCATTGGCTGAACGGGTAAAAGAAAGAAACAATGAAATTCACAGAGAGAGAAAAAAAAAAATCAACAGCATGAACTTGATTTCAGGTTTAATATTTGAATCGATCAAATCTCTCAATAGTTTCCTCTATTTCTCAACTCTCCCCTGCACACTCTCTCTTCTAGAACTGTTATTGCTGCCTTGTAAGTTCACTGAAATGTTTTGGCATTTCATATATTCTAAACTATATCAACAACCATTTGTACCTAAACATACATATCCTACAAATTGTAGTCAACCAACAAAATTATGTCCTGCAATCTGTCAAAACAGTACATTTTCAGGGTCTGTGCTCTTTTGATAATCCTTTTGCTAAAAATTTAATCATAGTAAGTGGAAAACAACTACTTGCATAACTATCTAGATTAATCTAAATTAAATCAATGTAACCCTAGACACTTAGGTGTTTCCTGCAGTAAATAGGAGAGGAGAAAAGATGCTTCCTTCAGTGTCGGACAGTGGGAGGTACAACACTTGGGAGTTGAGACATATGAAATGTTGAACAAAGTCAACTGAGGTTTTGTTATTCCAGACTTCAGCTTCTTACAGTATATCATGTCAACAAACTGACATTTTATAACTGCAAAAGGCAACACTTTCTCCTAAGCAAAACAAGAACAGAGAATACAGAAGATACTATAGGATGAAACTAAAACTTCATCAGGTTTGGGAAGTCTTGATCATCCTCTAAATATGGTGAAGCAATAGGCCGAGGGTTAACAATCAAGAGTCTGAACCCATTTCCCAGACCTACTGAAGAGTTTTGTGTAGCCTGAAATTGAAGGGTTCGGCATCAGGCTTGTGAGTTCACTAAATTGATTTCTACTCCACGTATTCAGAACTATATCTAGAACAATTTGTACCTAAACATACTTATCTCCTGCAATCTGCGAAAACAGTGGATTTTAGGCACAGATCCTGAAAATCCTGGCTCAATTGATTCTTTTGGAAGTGCTCATATCGGCACTCTAACAATGCCAGCTCAGCTCATTCATTCAGTTACCATAAAGTTAGGAACTTGCTGAGCAAGTTAGGAAAATTGTGAGACTGTGATTAGTGTGCTGAAATCCCACTGGCTCCTAAATACTTGGACCGTTAGAATTAGTTAAGCTGTTAAAGGCATCGATATAAGATCAATGTAACAACACAGTTCATTCTCATAATACAAAGCTTAGAAAACCATTAATCTTCTCTCAAGATTCTGTCAGTTTCATCCACAAATCCTTCAATTTCTTCAATTTTATGATTTACAGTATGTCATGTCAGCAAATTGACATGTTATAACTGTGTCAGCAAAATGACATGTTATGAATGCAAAGGCAATACTTTCTTCTGAAATAAGATCTTAATACATGCAAAACAAGAACAGAGAATCCTGAAGAGACTATAGCATGAAACTAAAACTTAATTAGGTCTGGAGAGTCTTGATCATCCTCTGAATATAATTAACCAACAAGGAGTTAGTAGGAACAATCAGTCATCTGAACACCCTTGCAGTTGCTACCAAGCTATCTGATAGAATTTCTTGTCGCGTTAGATTTCAGGGTTCGGCATCAGGCCTCAAAACCGGGTCCAAGAACTGGGTTTGAGAGATTTTAGGGGATACAAGTATGATGAATTGCAGAATTATGTGTTCCTAATAGCTTTCTGTTTCTCTCAAATACACCCATCATCAACCTAACGAGGATACTAGTCCTAATATTTCATAAAAATGGAATCTTTCACTGTATTTCATGCTTTTTCCTAAGCACACATTTGGCAACAGACGCAAACCAACATAAACTTCTTCTACAGAACTTCAAATATCTTAGAAAACCACAACACAGGTCTATCATAAAACTAAAAAATCCACAAACTTTCTCACAAATTCAAAATCTTTGATGCATTACAAAGCAGGAAACAAATAAATAAAAGCACAAGCTTTACCAACAAAAAAAAACACATACCCAGAGCTGAGGCTTCACTCATCTGAGAGCTCCTCACGTCTCTTCTTCTCCATCCGCCTAAAACAACCAACAGCAAAAAGAGCACATAAAATGAGTAAAACTACTAGAGAATCCATATTACAGAGCTGACATTGTATTGTATTCTAGGTTCACCTGTTCAAATTTTCCTCAGCACGTTTACACCCTTGGAAGGAAGCCAAGGTAAGACCCGGCGGAAGCAGAAATGACGCAAACAGCAGCGACCTGAACACTTTCCCCATTTTTTTTTTATGACAGAGTGAGAAACCCTTCACTGAAAATGATCTATGAAGAAGTAGAAATGGGCTTATTTCATTACAGGGTTGAGGTTTTGTCTTTTTATGGTTTTGCTTTTTACCTTCAAGTAAAAACACTTTTACTTTGAGATTTTATATTTATCCTCTGCAGAACCGGGCAGAAACTGACGTTTCTATGTAAAATTGTTTCTACAAAAAATTAGTCATTTTTGTAAATATTATGTTATATGACTGACCATGTCGATAACCATGTCACTGCTATTCTTCTTCGTCTTCCCTCTCTACTTATCTTTGTGCTTGGGAGATGGACATGTTACTCTTTTTTTTCTTTTTTTGGACAACATTGCAGTATTGCACATCAAGCTGTTGTTCTGATACAACTAGCTCTGCTTACTTTTGTTTATATTTTGATTGCCTTTTAATAATATTGTTTCTTCTAATCCCCTATTTAAATGCTATTTTTTTATTTAATAAATTTCCTCATTTGTGAAAAAAAAAACTGCTAAAAAAAAGAGGCTTTTTATTTTTTCTTTTAATTTGTAAGAGCATAATCACATTGTCTTTCACAAGATTAGCATACAAATCTGACAAGAAAACCAAAAAAAAAAAAAAAAAGACTAGTATACAACAAATCGAAATCAGCTCATTTAAGAGGAATACATAGTCACTCCAAAATCAGTCACTAAAAATCATTCTCCCGCTAGCATTAGGAATATATGATGACTACCTAAGCTAAAGAGCCTATACATATTTCCCCCTGTACTTTGGCTTTGCCTCTCTGGTGGCTTTGGCATCAGCAGCCCCATTTAATTGAGCATCGGCGGGACTGAAAACTGCGGAATGAAGGTTTCCATCTTCTAACCACTTTACATGGTTCTCCTTGAAGTCGATGTGTTTAATTCTGGCTGCTTCTGCAACTTCTTCAGTGTATTGACTTGTCTTAACCATGGTTAGTAACACTCGACTGTAACGTGAGCTCAGAATCTGCTCAGAAGAAGCAATCAATTTGAAACACGGGTGCTCTGGGAAATGGGTTTCTGCATTATCGTCTTCTCTCAAAACAGGATAAAAGAACACAAGCCTTCCACCCATTACAAGCATCCTGGCGGCTAGGTCAAGCAAATCGTGTACACACTCGACCAAGGTGTAAGCGCCAGTTGATGGTATGTGGCCTGTCCTCTTGTCATCAGGCACAATGTAAGGGCCGACAACCCCTTTAAGCAACTTCCGGCCACCGGATTTGCGCCCACCAGCACGAACACCATAAGGAGGGTCACAGATTATGGCATCAAATACCTACAGCAACCAAACAAATAAAGACACCAAACATGGCAACTATTATTCTTCAGAGCAAGAACCATATGATTTAAATGCTTAATCACCTTACACAGTGTATGTATATGTAACAACTAACAAGTATTTAGAAAATAAGCCATCTTCCTTTGAATATCAAACAGATCAACATAACTACCCCTTCTAACATAGCCATTTCTCTCCCCAACATCAAAGGGAGAGGTGAAGGATATGATATTTATTGTTGTAGGTTGTCAAACCCAAGTCTGGGGAATGCAAAGGAAGATAATATTACTTTTAGAAGACAAAAAATCGCTGAGAACAAGTTATCAATAAATAAACAACATGGATGGGGAGCTACTACATAACTAGTTAACTACTACATTGTCACCAATAATGTACTAACAACAATTGACAGTTCTGAAATAAAAGAAAAGCAGAATGCTAGTTCAGTTAAGCTTGTAAATGAATATGAAATAGGAAAAACATTAACATTTGCAACACGAACCCAAAATAGAGAGTACCTCTTTCAGCCCAGAACGCCAAGGAGGAAGATTATTATCTGCCCTTAGCAAAGCAATCGGCATGGGTAGTCCATACTGCAAAAGGTTGTGGCTAATAAGTACAATCGCTCGTAGTTTATTCAAGAAACAAAAACCACAATTAATAACTTCCCACCAAAGAAGTTTTCATATATAGCTCATCATCATAAGCACAGTGGTGCTGATGGAATTTATAATTCAGTAATACTTAAAGAAACAGAACATTGCAAGCCAAAAACTCAATTTCATAAAGCAGATTCACCTGCTTGAAATTGCTCCAAACATTACAGTCAGGGCCGCGCCCATCGCGTACCACCCTGATATCAATATCTGCACCCTGAAAAATTTGAAAGTTCATATAAAACGATAGTTATATGCATGCCTGGCATAAAAGTATCAACTGCAACATAACTCAGAATTGACTCTATGTAGAGAGAGAAGTGTGAACCATTGTCATTGCTCCATAATGAGCAGCGGCTATAAGAATACTCCCAGTGCCAACAAAAGGGTCATAAACAAGCTTCCCTGGTGTGGCTAATGCTTGGTTTGCCATTAGGAATGCGATTTCTGCATCCATGGCTGTTGGGCCAAGATAAGTGCGGCTTTTCAGTTGATAAGTTGGTAATAGCTTTCTATCAGCACCACCAATCTCTCGACCAAAAAATATTCTTTTTTCTACTATTGGTGGAAGACCATTATTAGCTCCATAATCATCAGTTTCCATGAGCCAGAATTTGTGCTCTGGATTTCTCAAATTAACTCGACCCTGCCAGAAATTAATCAGAAGCAACCCCCACCATTAGTGAGAATGGAGAATGATTTGAAATCAATATCTACAGCCAAAATGTGGATGTCTATACTGCTCAAAATAGTCCAAGAACATATCATTGCAGAGATGACAGCTTGATCATGTAATGGAAACTCTATCCTAAATAACATCCAAAGAACAAAGCTTCATTAAGAATCTCACCTTGAAAGGGATGTAGTTAAACCCCTGAATGCGTTGGGTTTGCTCCTGGAGGCTGATGACCTTACCAAAGGTATCCACATTAATCTTGAAAGTACTGTCTGACTCTAGATACGGCAACTTCCGCTCATCTGGATAATTTCGTATAGACTCTTCCAGCTCCTCATAGTTACCTCCTTCTCCCCAAAGTTCATACATTCCTTTCACTAGTATGCCTGCCACATAGCAAGTTCAACGTATAAAATTCACTGCAATGACCTTTCTTAAAGAACTGTTTTGTCTAAGTGTATCACCATAAGCTATTAAGAAACCCAACAAGTTGGACGCATTTCTACTAAATGAGATCAGCAGAATATAATTTTACGGCATTGTTGCATTATCCGACAAAGCTACTACGAAACTTTTCATTTAAAAGTTGATAGATGACTATTTGATGTGTTAGTGGAACTCTAAATTTGTTAAATTGTTAAAGAAATAACACAACTTCAAAAGCTAGCTTCTTTACAGAAGAACAGAGACCATGATGATTAAGACTATGATATTCAAATCGCTATGATGATGCACAGCCAAAAGTTTAAAAATTTGACCACTACAGGGGTAAACACAAACCAGTTACACAATTTCTACACATTAGAAATCGATTACGCGTCCGTAAACGAAATCCCCTAAACATCAAGCAATAGTGTTCAAGAGAGTAAAGCTAATCAAAGAAAACAACAGAATGTGCCAAAACAATCCAAAAATCAAACTTTAAAGCTAAAGTACTAATCTCATCTGGGTTTGATACAAATTACTAATCCACCAATCTGGGTCTTGCCTAAAACCTCAAATAATCATACCATAGCGTTCAAGAGAGTAAAGTTAACCAAACAAAACAACACAAAGCGCCAAAATTCAAACTTTGAAGCTAAGCACTAATCTCAGCAATGATACTGATCTGGGTTTGATACAAAACTACTAATTCACCAATCTGGGTTCTGCCTAAACCCTCACTTAAACCTCCATTTTAGCTTCAAACAAACCAAACCCAACCCAACCCAACCCGCAAAAACGCAATGAGAACAAAATGAAGGAGGAGCTGAACTGACTGCGATTGGCGATTTTGGTGGCGACTTCCTGGGAGGGGAGATTGACGAAGTGAAAGGGAGAGTCTTGGTGGTGATGCAGAGGCAGCCTCCATTGCAAATCGTTTAGTTCGTCTTCGGAGCAGAAGAGTTGGGCTAATGATTCGACCTCGGCTTTTCTGTAGTCTAGTAGTCTGTGGAAAAAGAAGCAAAGGTACCACATCGTTTTTTTCTTCTTGGCTTTGGGTGCAATGGAAACAAGAGGGAAAACCCTAAGCTAAACCCTGAAGGGCGGTAGAAAAGTACTGAGATTTTGGGTACACAGGCTAGTGTACACTACAGAGTGCATCCCTTGAAAACGACATCGTTTGCAATAATATTATACCATATATTAGGAAATTAGGACTTTGGAGTTGGGAATATTAAAGCACCGAATAAAAAATAAATAAAAATTTTAATTTTCTCTCTTTTTTTTTATAGTTTTTTTTTTATAACTTGATAGTATGCGTAACGAAATATTGACGCTCATTCTCAAAAAAAAAGAAATGAAATATTGACGCTCGTATTTTGCAAATAAAGAAAAACGAGAGACAAGTGTATGCACTGCAATTTAAAGACCTAATACTCCCTAATAGATAAGCTATTATTGAATTTGGATAAACAAGAAAAAGCTCTTATGACATGTCGTTTCTCCATGGCCGGTCAATTGAATATCAAGAGAAGGTTCAACATGAATTCTTTTTTGAGAGTGTGACATATTCTTAGACATTATATGTGAGAGATTAGATACATGAGTATGTCAAGGTAGCGATTTGTCGAACTAAAGTAACCAATCCCTATAAAATTAAAAGCTCCATATTAGGAATGTAAGATTATCAATGTCAACAACAATATTTCTAAATTAGTATATCAAGGGATTCTACCAATCTCTACTACTATAATTGGAGACCCTATTTTGGTGTCAACGGCTTCACCAAATTTTGAAAATGCCTATAATACTCTTCAATAACATAATTATCAAATTAAGTTAATAAAATATACATAAATAAAAGAGCAAATTGAAAAAATACCCAAACCATCACTATTTTATGTCTAAAAAATAAATAGTCCGATCTATTTTCCATTAACACCATATTATCACCCGCGAGAAACGCGGGCACGTAACTAGTATTTTTAACAGTAGCGACACGCTTTTGATTGAAGAATGTCTTAGTAGTGTGCTCAATCTAGATAATACTTTCATCATATCGAGTTATCGACGATCATCGTAGACAAAATAACGAAATTCAAAAAATACTAAAAAAAGTAAAAAAAAAGAAAAAAAATCAAAAGATAATATCCTACCGTACCCGACACGTGGACCAATGCAACACCGCGTAGGCGAACAAATAAAAAGTAAACCCTACGCGGACCCGTTGACCCGGTTCCCCATCCCCTCCCACCCTTCTTCTACTATTTTTCTCTATTAGGTCTTCTTCTTGTTTTCGAAGCCGAACCCAAAAGAAAGAAAACCCCCAAACCTTCTCTCTCTCTCACACAAGTCTTGAGATCTAGCCCTAAATCGCTCTTCGCTGGTATGAAATTTCAACCCTTTCAAACTTTAATTGATTTGCAATTCGCAGTTTTCAATTAGATAATCTCGAAAGTTTCATGCTTTAATTTAATTTCTGTGAGTTTTGTGAGAAATTCAACCCTTTTAATTGCTTCAATTGATTGGTTTCGGTTTCGTAGCTCTCTCGTTTAATTAGCGAATTGGGTGAATTTCTGTGCTTGGGTTTCTGTTGGTTTAGCTCTGCGTGTTCTCCGTGGTATGAAGTTTTTTTTTTTTTTTTTCAGATCTTGATATTTTTACTATTTGTATACTGTGGATTGGTAATTAGGGTTTACTGTTGAAAGCCTGCGATTTGTTGAAGAAGAAAAGGCCGATACTTGTTTGATATGTTGAAGTTTTATGGTTGTATTGAGATGTATTGTACAGATGAACAAGGCCCTGAATTGGGTTTTTGGTTGTTGTTAACTGGGATATTGATATGATAGTGAATTAGTGATTCTTTTTATTTTTGTTGTAATTGATTGAGACAGATTGATGAACTTTTTTGAATTGCAGTTTATAAAATGTCGGAAGAACCCGAGTATCGTTGCTTTATTGGTGGCCTTGCCTGGTCAACGTCTGATAGGAGTCTAAAAGAAGCTTTTGACAAGTATGGGAAGCTTGTTGAAGCCAAGGTATGTATTTGTTTTTGTTATGTACATGATAAACAGACATGTAGTTTCATCAGGCATTTGTTTATGACAACATTGTTCTACCTTAATGATGGCATCTGGTCTTGGTTTCCGAGGATAATACTTCTTTGTGGAATCAATTAATTTGAATGATCATTGTGTTTCATGAGGATTTTGTGATTCAGAAGGGAAATTGGCAATGGGTAGGACTAACATGTTTTGATATTGTATAATATGGGAAAATATGATTGTGATTTGGTTTGATTGAAGTCAAGTTCTAATTATCCATGCCTTGCTCAATATGGTATTTCTTTTTCTATATTTGTAACAGATGACAGTTAAATTTCTATCTTGCTTTGACATAGGTTGTTGTTGATAAGTTCTCGGGGCGCTCTCGTGGATTTGGGTTTGTCACTTTTGATGATAAAAAAGCAATGGAAGAGGCAATTGAGGAAATGAACGGAATCGATTTAGATGGACGAACTATCACTGTTGATAAAGCTCAGCCTCACCAAGGTTCAGGTAGAGATTATGATGGTGACCGCAGCCGTGATCGTGGCGGCCGCGATCGTGACCGTGGTCGTGATTATGGAGGTGGCGGACGTGGATCTGGTGGTGGGGGAGATTGCTTCAAGTGTGGCAAGCCAGGACATTTTGCAAGGGAGTGTCCTAGTGGTGAAGTTTCAAGAGGAGGTGGCGGCAGGTATGGTGGTAGGGATGATAAGTACAGTGGAGGAGGTGGTGGTGGTGGTAGCCGCTATGGAGACCGAAATGGAGGAGGAGGAGGGCCTGATCGAAATGGAGACCGATACAGCGGGCGCAGCAGGGATTCTGGTTCTGGTGGTCGTTCAAGCTCTGGAAGCGATCGTTTCAGTCGTGACCGCTCTGGTCCATATGAGCGTCGGGGGACAGGAGGTTTCCGTTCTGGATAGAATCGGTGCTTTGGACAGTGGTATGTCGCATAAAATTTACTCAAGTTTACATAACTATTTCTTCTCACCACAGTTGGTTTGGTACTTACAGAATTTTGTTAATGTGCTATTGCAGCTCCCGATGGAAGGTGCTGCTCAACTGGCTTTCACCGTCTGCACTGCATTGAAGTTTCTTCTGGATATGTTCTGATGATGTCTGAGTGGACTAATTTCGTTAGACCAGTGTTTTGAAAGTGCGAATATTGCATAGATATTCTCCTGTTTTTTGTTGCTAAATGCTCGACCGAATGTTTTGATCCGATGGAATTTTATGCTTGCTTGATAATCACATTTCAATTTGGCCTTATACTCCGTGAGTTCCATTATAGCTGGTGGTTATCTGTGACTTTCATGCATTGGTGAGTTCAAATGCTATGCTTGATGCCCGTTCTGTTGACTATTTGCTTGGGAAATTGCAATATTGGAAGTTTGCTTTCGTGTTCGATCTTTCGGAGTATAGATTGTGAGGGGTCCGCTATTGGGAGTTTGGTTCTTCTCACTTGGAAGTAAAGTGGTTCTATAAGTAGAATGCCCATTTTGGCTGCCCTGTTTTCTGTATCTTACCATTAAATGGGAGTCAGGCGGTAATGTTTCTCTTATAAGCTACTTTCACGCATGCTATCTCTTATTTATGATTCCTGCTATATTAATATTCTCAACCTTTTGGCAGGAATCTTCGCTAATTGTGGTCTTTTTCGGTTCATGATTGGGTTACTGTGTTACTAATTGGGCATGCATTGTTTTAAACTTAAAATCTTGATAGTCTTTTCGGCCTGAACAAGCCATCTGCAATTTAAGTGCACATGAGCCTCGCTCTTTCTCCACAGCACACCGGTGGAAGAGTTCCATTCTGCGTTAACTTGTGCTAGTTGTTGTTTGGAAGTTCATGATGAGTTCAATAACTGCTCCATTGTTTTTCCTTCTGGTCTCCATATCACATTGCACTTGGGGGGAAGGTTCTTGGTCTTGCCTGAGTTTTCAGTTTATCAGATTCTCCTTCGTGGTTTGTTTGCTGAGATCAGAAGTTGAAGTCTTCCTGTTTTTGGTTCTGTTGTTGGTGGCTCCCCAGTCAGTTTTGTTTTGCAGAATCTCATTTAGTACACAATTAGATTTTTTTTTTTTTTTTCACAATTTGATATCTTGTTAAAAGGATTTTTCTACTGCCTAGTCCAGTGAAAGATGACTTAAGATTAACGGAGATTATACATGAATATCATCTGTAGTAATCCCCTTTGTTTCCTTGCTTTGAAATAAATCCGTGGTCATTTTTCTCCCATGGATCGGATGCTTTTTGTTTTTAAGTTGGTAGTGTACTCATGTTGATGCTAAACAAGTCTAGTCATTATCCGTCAAGATGGACAAGCTACTCTGTGATAAGAACACGATTCACTGCTTAGAAAGTTTGTTACAAAAACCAATGCTCAGGGTATCTAGACTTCGTTATATATGTCAATTTTATCAATCTAAATTTAATTATGTTGGTAGTGACTTTGATATCATGTAGAGCTGAAGAACTTTGATATTCATGGTGTTCATAGCTTATAGCCTCATAGAACTATGCAGGGTTCATGAGCTCATTTACTGCGCATCACAACCCAAATATAGTCAAATACTGAGAATACAAAGCTACCAACATTATTATACATAAGTTCAAATATGTTACATCACCGTAGCCGGTGAAACACCCCCACAAGAAAGACGAGATTAAACAAAGGGCGGGAAGAACAAAAGCAAATTAGTCACATTTCTAGACCCGCAGAGCCAATCAACTTCGTGAGTCCAAAGGTGATAGCCATAGCCATCCATCCTCCAATGAGTACTCTAACACAAGACTTGATCATGGGTGTCCTCCCCAACCTTGCTCCGATCCCTCCGAACACTACTAGTGCAATACTTGCCAAAAGAGCCACCACCAGCATCCTCACCTTATGCTCTCCTATAAATGCAGCTCCCAACAAAGGCACCACTGCACCTATAGAAAACGCAATCGCGGATGCTATGGCAGCCTGTGCCGGGCTTGGCAGCTTCTTCTTCTTTGCTTCTTCCGCATTCTCGTTACCACCATTCCCTTTCATCATCTCTCTTTTCATTTGGGATATCTCTATGTCATATTGAGTGTACACAGAGACAAATTCCCCTATTGCCATGCTGCATGCCCCTGCTACTAGCCCAGCAAACCCGGCCAGGAGCATCACTTTCACGTCTTGTTTGACAGCTCCAACACCCATCATTAGTGATGCAACAGAGACCAAACCATCATTAGCTCCCAAAACAGCTGCACGAATCCATTGTGTTCTTTCAGAGTAGTCAAAACTGTCATCTTCTTCAGGCACTTGGGGTAGTCTGTTTTGGTCTGTAGCTAATGGAAATGAAACTGGAATCTCTATGTGGCCAATGGGAGTTAGGTCACGAGCTCCTTGGGCAGCCATAAGGTTCAAAAATGTATAGAAAAGCTACTGCGTTGGATGAAAGAAGAGATAGTTGGATGATTGCTTGTGGAAGACACACGCCCCATTACAGGTATTTATAGTGGCTAATGAATCGATCAATAGTGCTTAGTGCACTTGTGATGGAGTTGGACCATTGGATCCTAGTAGTGATAGAAAGGATGTGACTGTGGAAGCGCGCACTAGACATTTGGAATGGCTTTACTCGTCAAAATCGATGATTAGAGCGGACCTCCCAAAAAAAAAATTATTGCACTTATTCGGAACAATAACAATATCATCATGACATCACGACTTACATTTTTTCCGAATAATGCAAAGTGTGTGAACAACATTGTCCCTTAAAAAAATGAAACTCGCATATCATGAAACTTGCATTTTCTCTAGAAAGTTGGAATTGCATACAAAGTTAGAAGTAAAATGCTGAAAAGGTAAGAGCACTAGGGAGTGTTTTGGAAAGAGTAGTAAATTATACCCTAGTGTGGATTCAACACACAGGCCACCACCACATTGCCCATTAAAGAATGCAAAAATGTCCAGAAAAATCCATCTTTTGAAGATTTTGGTGAGAAAGATCATTAATCAATTAAGTGGAGGGTGCATTCCACACGAAAGCTTGTGGCAGCTGACTATTATAATGAACAAAGATTAGGCCAATTTGACAGCTCGACCAACACTTTACACCAAGATGCAAGAGCAGTAGTTATATATAGGGTTTTTATCATAGGTGGGGTCTGAACTATGTCTGACCGGACTGAATGGTACCTGGACTTTTAAAATGATCAAATAGGTACCTGAACTTCCAAAACCACATCATTAAGGTACTTCCGTCTATATTCCGTTAATCCTCCGTTAATTGCAGGGATAAATCAGACATTTCACCCAAATTGACCACTAAAATGACTGTTATAACCTCATCTGACATTTTGTCCATTTCCCTCCTTTCTATCTTAATTTCCCTCTAAAAAAATTGACTCTTCCCCCAACACTATTCATGTAAAACTTTTCATCAAATTTTACTTCCAATTATTGTTTTTCGATAAATAATAATCAACATCTCAACATCAAGTTTTCTTGAATAATTTTTATTGTTCTTCAAAAATTAGTCTAACATAATGCAATACCAAATTATTCAAGTTTTACCTCCAATTATTGTCTTTCGATAATAAAATTAGCCTAACATAATGACATACCAAAATTAGCCTAACATAATAAAACTTTTCATCAAATTTTACCTCCAATTATTGTCTTTCGATAAATAATAATCAACATCTCAACATCAAGTTTTCTTGAATAATTTTTATTGTTCTTCAAAAATTAGCCTAACATAATGAAATACCAAAATAATTTTTATGTTAGGCTAATTTTATTATCGAAAGACAATAATTGGAGGTAAAACTTGAATAATTTGGTATTTCATTATGTTAGGCTAATTTTTGAAGAACAATAAAAATTATTCAAGAAAATTTGATGTTGAGATGTTGATTATTATTTATCGAAAGACAATAATTGGAGGTAAAATTTGATGAAAAGTTTTACATGAATAGTGTTGGGGGAAGAGTCAATTTTTTTGGAGGGAAATTAAGATAGAAAGGAGAGGGAAATGGACAAAATGTCAGATGAGGTTATAACAGTCATTTTAGTGGTCAATTTGGGTGAAATGTCTGATTTATCCCTGCAATTAACGGAGGATTAACGGAATATAGACGGAAGTACCTTAATGATGTGGTTTTGGAAGTTCAGGTACCTATTTGATCATTTTAAAAGTCCAGGTACCATTTAGTCCGGTCAGACATAGTTCAGACCCCACCTATGATAAAAACCCTTATATATATGGGGTATGAGTTTTTAATTATCCCACTAATTTAAGAATATACACTGCTTTTAGTAATTCAACTTTCATAACATAGAAAGATTGTGAGAAGTATGGTTTCTGAATGAGGAAAAAGTAATTTTTCACAAACAAGGTGAGAAAAATATGGGAAGGGAGTGACTGGTTTGGATGCCAACAAGTAAAATGGTGATTTCTCATTCCTCAGTCAGATCACTTCGTTCACTCCCGGCCGTCCTTCAGTTGTACCAACGTTAAATTCGTGGTAGAACGGGAGTGAACGCAGAACTAGATAGAGTTTATGTTATGCTTCAGTATGATACGAGGAGATTTTAATGTACTTCAAATCTTCAATGGTCTATTTTAGGGTTGTCATACTTGTTTACTCTATAAGAGTATCAACACTTGCAAATGAAATTAATGATGTGGTTACAGGTAGCTTTCTAGCACATGTTCTGAAACAATAATCCACTCCTATTACCAGATATGTTGAGTGTTCCTGTCATCTAAATGTCAAAATCTCAGTCTTTCAGTACCTTTTCGGTGATTTGAAAGAATTGGTAAAGCTTCCAGTAAAGCACTTCAGTATGGACTGAGTTGGATGAGCAAAAGAAGAACTTATTTATTGCAGCATCATGGTACAACTTGTTTGTAACAATAGCAATAGAGCTTACAAAAGCAAAGTTGTTCATTTTGAGTTCTCCCTAAAAAGAAAGAAAATGAAATTACAAAAGCAATAATGTATTGCACATCATCTGTATCAACTACAATTGGGCTGTTTGAGAGAATTGGTTCTTTTATTCATTTCTTTCACAGAAGCTCTAGTCATTACCACCAACGCACCAAGAGATTCTCTTATCCATTGCTAATTACAGTTTACAACCTGTCATTAAAGATAAGCGAAAGACAATTTTTTTGAGTATCATGCAGTGTGTAACAAAAACTAAGACGATATTACGAATTTGGCTAGCGGATAGCTGATGAAAATGAATCAGACACTGACCCTTTGAAACAATAATCATCACTTTTCATGATAGGTTGGTATTGGCACCCCAGACTCTGCTGTCAGCTGTTTGTAAGCATTTTGCAATCTTCGGGTCACGGGCCCCACTTTTCCGTCACCAACTAGACGCCCATCAATCTTCACAACCTGGTAAACACAATCTCATCACATAAGTAATTGATTCTTGTAAGGAGGAAACAATTACAATGTAGATAACAGGAATTAAACTGGCACAATCGAGGCATAGTTTTGATCCTGTTATACTTGAGGCACTTACAGGACTGAGTTCTCCCATTGTTCCGGTTGTCCATACCTGCATCCATTATAGCAGAAAGTCGATATATTAGACTAACCTAAAGAAATATGTGACATTATGCTCTTAAAGAATTTTTATAATTATACTGTTATATTGTGTAACCATCTATACATATCATGCAAGTATTCCTCTAGTATTCATATAAGCGAACCTCATCTGCAGTATGGAACTCTGATAGGCTGATATTTCTCTCCTGTAGGGGAAACTTCTCCTGCACCACAAGGTCCATAACCTGAAACCACAAAAGTATAAGCAAGTCAGCCGAACACTGAAGTGCATAATGTTATCTTCCAGTCAAATATCTGTTCTTGTATATGGGTGTGTCAGGATGTTGCAATCTTTAGTAGCACTTTCCCCAACAGGGATGAAAGCAGATTGATTGATAGGATTCATATAAAATGGATTTTTTTTTTCTTTCATCTTAATTTGGTGTACCTGATTATATCATTCTTACAAATTAAACAACGTGAAGTTCAATTTAGGGAGTACGGTACTATATGTTGCAATAAGATGGGAATGACTACTTACAGTTGCTCGAGTCACACCAGGAAGGCAGTAATCAGCATGAGGTGTCAATACACGACCTTTCTTCACTAAAAACTGCATCAGTAATAGTGCAAATGTCAAAGAAATTTACATAGAGTTGAAGGAACTGATTTCCTTCAATGACAATATATCAAAGGAAATGACGAAATGATAGGACTACATGTGAAAAGGGAACCTAGAACTGCCTAGTTTTCATACCAAACCTGAAAAGCAAAACCAGAGACTTACAATGTTTGTAGCATTTGTCTCAGATACATAACCATCCTTGTCAAGCATGATTGCATCATCAGCGCTTGCATTATTGCCTTCTATCTGCACTATTCAAGTGACTTCATCAAAGCGTGTCAAAATTCTACAAGATCATATACATGGGAAGTGGCACTAGCATTCCAAAACATGAACATCTGTGAGACTAAGAGTTGACCGTATTTATAAAAAAATTAAAAATAAAAAAAAATCCACCTGCATGATATGTGAGAAGAAGAATGACTGTTCTAAATATCAATAGGACAAACCTTTGCAAGGATATTGTTGAGCAGGTTATTGTGGTGAATCTTTGAATCCAAATTCTGGTACCAACAGCAGAAGAAAAGAAAGTCAATTACTTGGAGTAAACATCAATCAGATAAAGCACGTTGGTACTACAAAAAAAGTTGGGTGGTTTTTTATTTATTTATTTAATTTTTTTTATGCCTTCATTATCAAAGTATATGCAGGCAAATAATAAGCAAAAGAGAAAATAAGAAATTAGAACATTACATTCGGTGAATTACGACGTGTTGTAGCTGTAACAAGAGTTATACCCTTTGTATTGTCATACACGGGGGGTTTCCATTCAGCAAGCACTGCATGTTTAGAAGAAATAGAAAGTATAACATATGAAATAAAACTCGTTTTACTAGTGCACTATGCAGTCAAGAAGGAGTTAGTGCAGTGTAGCCTAGACTTGTTTTGTTTTTTGTAGGCTTAGGCAGTTAGGCTGATGCCATTAATTGGGTAATTGATTTTTTGCCCAGTTTCAATGAGTGGCCACAAACCAACTACTTGTATGTAGTGTAAAGATGTAGAGTATCAAAAGTGGAAGATTAAGAATTTATTTTACCAATCAAGGTGCATCCGTAAAGATTGAATGCTGGGCTCATGCCAGAAGTAACCTGAAGAAGACGACAATGATAAAAATCAGTAGATGTATAAAGACTGCACCAGACAACTACATCAAAAAGAAATTTCAATTTAAAACTTGGCTTAATTCAATGACAAGCAACTAAAGCAGAAACACTAGCAACTTCCCACTCCCTGGATGCATTTTACCACGATCAATTGATTAACAATCACATCACAATAACAAGAGCCACAACATAAAAGGAAGGATACAGAAAAATTTCAGAGTGGAAGATAATATAATGTTAAGAGCCATTATGCTTAAGATAATCAAAAGAGCCTACTGATTTGCTGAACCCTTGTGATACTTTTGATGGGGTCTTACAAAATACCATTAGTGTAAGGATTTTTATTCAAGGAAAAAGTACACGAACTCTACAAAGAGAGGAAATAACTTAACAATCTATGCCATGGTTCACATGTACTATTGCTGCCTTGCACCTGGCTGTGAACTATGATAAATAATACAACCCAACAATGAAAAAGTATAACAAGTTTTGAGAAAAGCTGATATGGGGGCCAGAAACAATGCACCTTTTTGCCACGAGTTAAACTTAGTCGGATGTGTGAATTGTCAAACATTCCATTCCGAATAAGAGTTCTGAATATGGCTTCTTTAACCTGCAAAGATGAAAATCCAATAGGGTACAAGGATGAGCCGAACTCCTTCCTAAACTAGCAAAGTCCACTGAAGCAAAAATCTCTGGATATTAGACCCAATACAGTGAATTCAGCAACTCTCACCTCTTCACGAGTAGGAACATTGTTGAATGCCAAAGCCTTTGCTGAGTCAAATAACCTATTGATATGAAAACAATGTTGATTAGGACTTGTCAATAAATGAAAAGATATATATTAACAGGAAAAAGTATTAAAAAACAAACTATAGCAGAACATTGTAAATCACAAGTTTTTCTACAACTTCTTCACTGACCTATCCAAATGTTCTTCAAGCTTAAATATTTTCCCCTGGTAAACTCGAAGTCCCTCCCAAACTGAATCACCACCTTGGACAACCGAGTCGAACACAGAAACCTTAGACAGAGGTTACACAATAGAAAGTAAATATCTTCGAACACTTTTAACATTATAACAAAGACTGAAGGGCTGATTATCTCACTGGAGATCATCAAATGTCCCATGTACAAGTACCTTTGCACTCTCTCGTGGAACAATCTCATCACCAACCCATGCAAGTAACTTCTCATTTTCTGGAACTGGGAGTTCGGGTTCAGGCAAACCAGACTTCATAAGGCATGATGTCTGCCTCATATGGCGCCGAAGGAAGTTGTAGAAGGGTAGACTTTGCTCAAGTACATCATACAGAGGAAAAGGAAATGGCTGAAATACATGCACAGAGCATAAACATACACTTTTAGTGAAGATTTATTTGTGGAAAAAATGGCTAGTTCCTTGATCAAATTTAAAATTCTCATAATTTGAACATATGATAAACCTAATGTAATGAAATGCAGAAACAACATACCATGGGATATTTTTTTGCTGGCTGAAAGCATGTTGATTTATGCACACTCTCATACCACCATGGAGCCCAAATGCCATCTACTGGTTTCGGACCAGCCTCCCACCTATAAGTTTTACATAGGAACCTTGTCATGTACACACTAACAGACGTAATGTTGGAGAAGAGCAATTTATGACATCTAATTATCTAAATAATACACATACTTTTAAGCATAACTTTCATTGCTCAAAACAGTAATTCTCAGTGAAAGAAGATTAGTTATAGACAACTCCTTGAAAAGAGAGTAATCACATTACTTCAAATCACATATATGACAATGAGCAAGGCCAAGAGACACTTGCATTAGGCACGGACTTCTGATTAGATAGAAATTATGTTTCAAATTATGGAAGAATGGCAAAAGTGAACCCTTATGCAAAACCAAACTCAGAGTTGTGCCATGACATGATTTAGAAAGCATAACAATCAAAATTGGTCTTCATTTTGCACATTGACGCCAAACCTAGAAAAAATGTTCTTCCATGTTATACATCATATCATATCATTCTTTTTTTTGGGGGGTCACAATATCATATCATATTTACATTCTACTAAAAAAGACCAGAGTACTATCACACTACAATACTTTCAATCTTAATGGGATATGCCGAAAAGCTTTTGCATACTTGAGCATTGTGGACTGAAAAGGGATATCCAAGTCTTCACAAAGTCCGCGCAGTGTACACTACATTACAAACCAGATGACGTAAGAAACCAAAAATAGAAGATTGAGAACTTTCTCCAAAATAATTTACCGGAAAAAGAAGAAGAGAGAGAACGCTGAACAAGCTATTGACTCAAAAAAGTTGCCTTCCTTTTAGTAGCTGAGATATTCCTGGCAATGCGTTTGTGAATAGAAGATAATATTCATATTCTTTCTTTTTCCTTTTTTGAATTAATAACAACTTAACAAGTAGATTTACTTCATGAGAGAAATGTTTGACTTGGACCAAGTCAGCAAACATGATATTCTTCAGACAAATATGTATCAAATCTCAAGGTTATAAAGAAGAGTTTCTTTTCTTATATGCCCAAAAAAGGTTTAGACCGAAAACAGATCATGACAACACTAAATGATGAAAGTATGAAACTTCATAGCTCAAATGCTCTTAACACCTCAGGATCTTCTTGAAGTTCAGCTGCAACAATGACAGGTGGGGGCTTCCCCAATTGGGAGAGCTCACTGTATATACAGACCAGATCTGCGAAACCTAACTCAACAAGGGTTGGAGGCACAACCTTGCCAAAGGATGGCTGAAAAGAGATAAAATAGTGGAGTCAGTAAAGCTCAGCTATGTTAAATAGTGGAGGCACTAGCTTCATTGCTGTAAATGTTGGTTAACAATTGCAAGTATAAGCAGGTCCAAAAGAGCAGGTGCCAAGACCATGGAAGAGATTTTAAACTGTTATTGAAGATAGACAACTGACCAACTAAAAGTTTTCAACAATATCTTACCAATATATCAAGGGGATTCCTCGTCAAAATGACATGCTTTCCTTTCTTCATTAGATCAATTGGTAAGCCAGGGACACGTTGCTTTGCTATATGCTGTAGATTACAAGAGATACGACAGTATTATAAAGCCACCAATACATAGAAAGAATAGTTTGAACTGATTCAGTTAAGATAAAAGAACCAATATGCTTTAATTGGATACTAAAGCAGATACTAATGATAGATATAAGGTTTGTGCTTTCAAGTAAAACTGCATACACATTTCGGTACATTTTGTGTTTTATGCAAGAAATGAGATCTTAGAAAAATCTCATAGATCTGCACTGAATATTGGGATTCTCATGTTAATACATCTTTAAGAAATCTACTTTCTTCATGCTGTTAAAGACTTAATTAGCTTGAGAAAAGAAATTCACAACATGAATTGAAAGGAGAAAGCCTGACATTTTAGGTAACATAGACATGCAATATACTTAATTACAGAAAACAGCTTATCACCTTACAGAAGCGATACTTCTTGCTTCCTGGACCAAGAATGATATCATTTACGACTTTATTTCCATCAGGTTCCTGGTACACACAATACAAAAGTTGAAAGTGCGAAATAGGGACAAAGAGAATCACAGATGATAAAACAAAATGGTGATGTTTACAACTACAGATCAGAAGAACTGAATGCAAATGGTAACATATTAAAAAAATTGACCAATGCAGATAGTAGCAAAGTTGTCCTCTAGCAGCAAGAAAAGCTCGTAGAAATCAAGAGATGGAATTTCAGTGACATACCATTTGGGAAAGTACTTCCTCCCTGTAGGGCCTATCGAAACCTGTCACCCGAAGGAAAGTTGCGTAAAGCGGTTCATCAAGCACTTCTATGTCATCCCTCTATAAACAGAAACAAAACAATAAATGCCTCAATTACTAATACTTCATCACTAAAAAGAAGATGCATTACTGAACCAATCTTAGTAAAAACTTCAAGGTCAAGTAGCTTAACCTACCAACCAATGCACAATAATGATGAACACACCAGAACAACACTGGTAATCAATACTGTTAACTTCATCAAGTCTCACCAAAACCCAAAATTCTGGTCAAAGGCTTGTTAGAGTTCATAAATCTTTTTCTTTTTCTTTTCCTTCTTTTCTCCAAACTCCATTGTTGTCAACACTTCATGTCTAGCTTTCATTCAAAGAAAACAAAAGATCTATCTAACAGTAGCCAGAATTAGAATATCAAAGAAATTGGAATGGCACCTGAGCAAAAGAGTACATGAGGCTTGTACTCAGTGATCTTGGGGTAGCCCATAAATGAATCGGCTCCACTGCAACCTCTCCTTGGTTCTTCAGCTCTGCCATGGTGAGTTGGTGACTTTGATTTATGGGTTTGGAATGGTATTCAAAAACTTTGATAAAGTAACTGGGATTTGAGCCTCGGAGCCTCAGAGTTCAGTGCATACAATGCTCTACTGATAGCTCTGCAACTGAACGTGAAGTCTGATTGAATGCTTGGATTTTGGCTCTGGCCTACTTAGTTTTTGTCAGAGCAAAAGGACAGCAGAGTTGGAACTGCACCAATCTCAATGGTCGTCAGTACAAAAGGAACTTACAGAACTAACTGCAGTTAAATAGTTATTAACTGCAGTACGTGCTGACTTAACCATTTTCAGACCAAAGCTTTTGTTATTTCCAGGCGAGATCAAGATTCCTAGTAACAGGGAAACGAGTGATCCCAACGTGTCCTTGGGATGTTGACTTATCCAAAATTGACCTTTGATGTTGAGATTAAGATAAGGGAGGATAAAGTGGTTAAATTTCATAGTTAAAAGGGAAAAGAATCAAGCTTTCATGCGTGCACGAGAATCGAACTGTGTTATTGGGGTATGACTTGACACCCTCTTTTAACCATGATATGACTTTTTTCGAATAAGGGAGTGAAAGCTCATCAATTACTGTATTTAGAATACAATTCAGTGATTAACAAGTCAGAATGCTACAAAATTCTTTAACAATAAATGGGATGGTGTTGAACAATTGATGGCTCTAGGTTATTTACATGAGATGGAAAACAGTCGTACGGTGCTGCGATCATATGACTTCAAGTAAGGAAGAAAATTTAGAGGCCTATGCGATTCAGTTAGGTCTTCGATCGTAAGGTTGGCCTCGTCTAGCAAAGTGAGAAACTTATTGAATGTGTCGACATTGCGAATGACAGAAGCAATTAAAGCTGTCGGACGTTTCTTCAATCCAACATGTGATGCACCATTGTCTGTTCTTTTGCATAGAGAAGCAACGGATTCATCACCATTGCTAGCATTTGCTTGATGAGTTGCATTGACTTTAGCATCACTACTACATTTACTTCCCAATGAAAAGCCGGGATGATTATTACTGCACTGGTCAGGATATGGTTTTTCCTGGTTCAGAAGAAGGGTAAGTACTCGAACAAGATGAGGGAGGCACACGGGATCATATATTACATCTGCACCCAAACTGTAGAATGAAGAAAAGGATTAGCATGCTTGTAAGGATTCATTCGGCCATATTCTAAACAACTAAAACTAAACACACTGCAGCGTTCCATAACAAATCTAACTTCAATCTAATTAATAAAGGACAACTTAAAGCAGCCTAAACCCTGGACTCTTATAGCCTGCTAGACTCACATTATATCTGGCTTGTGGTTTTGAAGCTCCTTCTCTGACACAGATTCCCATGGCAGATGAATGCATTTTACCTGACATCATTAAGTTTTTCAGATTAGAATTCATGTGACTCTCATACGCTACCATTAATTTCTTTACCGACTAATTTGATATCATTGCCGGAGTCTTACCATATTTGGATCTTCAGTAGTTTCTGACATATCAGTTTCAACGCTCAAGCGGTTCAGTTCCAGATTAAGCTTCATGTTTGCTAGAGTTGACAGGTCACCATCACTTAGTATGACCTATATCAAACACAAAAGTTTTCCAAAGTGATTCACAATATGAAGATTGACATCATTTGCCTTGGTGAAATAAGTGATAAATATGTCTCCTTATATGCATGTAAGTACTAAAAGTTTCAAGACTATACATGGCATGGTCAATCACCCTCGACACCATAAAGAACCAAATGGTGTTGACTATGTATGTGTTTCATCACTTCATTATAAATGACATGCTTTGTGGTCAAAGAACACATCTCCTAGAACATTGACTTAGAGAAGTAGTACCAACAATTTGATAACATACCTTGGATGCTTTCACATGGGCAAGACAGATGCCAACCAAACCAACACCTGAACCAACCTATTTTTAAGTTCATGGTAAACACAATCAAAATGTAGAATTCAAATAGGCCATCATAGTTGGCTGAATTCTTGAAATTGTAACATACCTCAAAGCACGACTTATTAGAGAACAATTCTGGAAATGAAAGTATGCACTCTGACAAGAGAAGACTTGATGGCCAGACTGAACACCTACATCAAACAAGCCAATACTAATTTTAGTTAGCTAAACAAAAGAACCATGTAGTAGATCTAACTGAAATGATTATTTATATATTAGTACAAACTAATCAAACATAAAAATTAGAGCAGGTAGCACATAAAAATTAGAAATTTTCCCCTTAATGCATAAACAGGTCTTAATCAACAACAGAGATATGGATTTATAGGGGTCACTGTATACCATATGTACTAATGGGTTAGCTACAAAGAGCAAACCATTGGAGTTGGTAACTTCTTTTACAATAAATGACTTGTATTTGGCAAAGTCATCAATTATCTGGTTGATTAGATATCAATTAGAAGACAAAAGATATGAACGGTGAAACATACCCAGTATCTCCTTCAAGCATGTTGAGAGAACATTGCAGCTGCACCATCAGTTTCCTTGATTCCAAACATCTTGAAAGTTCAAGACAACCTAGAAGCACCAAGTCATTCAATAATCTGCTACCAAGAATAAGAAACACCACACACAACCTCAAGTGGAACTGAAACTATTACCATCAGGAAAAAGAAATGAAATGTACTTGAAGACCCTTGCATTATCTTTCTCCAAATCATTCTCCTAATGAACAAAACAGCTTGTTAGTTTCGAGTTTCGACTGAAAACAAATGAATAACCTGACCAAATAACAGCATTATACCACTATTTTTTCATTCATTAGCTATACCTTCAAAGTAGTCATGTAATGTGCATAATGTTCGTATAACTCATCAATCACATCACCGTGGTTCAACTCAACTTCAGCAATAAGCTTCTTCAGAAACTTCCTCAGATAAGGCGCATGTAGTTTCCCCGCCTGCATTCACCATTCAACTGAACCAAACTTCATAATCAAGAAAAGTAATATCTCAAATCGCATATATAAAAACTTTAACTTCATATTAAACAACCACTAACTAATTGTTATTATTTACCCTGCTTTACTATCAACCTCAAATTCACATACTTTTCGCTTCCAACTACACATGCATAAGGGTATAAAGATTAACAACTCAATTTTGATACAAATATCTATAGAAATATAAAACCAACATTGAAACTCTATATAATAAAAGGCATTAGAAATTTACATATTTGGTTATGCAATGCTCCCAAATAAACCTCTGAACTCTCTCAGTGACCGACCCTCCACCGCATTCCCTACACAAATTCACAAACACAAAAAGCATTGATCAGCTGCTAACATGCGCCACCAGACGCTAAAATGCGCCGGATTGGCAAAGGATTCTTCTGCAATTGATTTTGAATATTTGATTCCAATAAGTTAAAGTGCGCCGCTTTGCGCTAACGTGCGCCGGTGGGTTACCTGGCCAGGCCGATCAGAGAGTCTGTGGGCTCCATAGCCAGGAAAGCTGAGAGCAGATGGAGCTCCTGGTCCGCCATGGTCCGTCGTCTGTTGACCGTTAAGAGTCTTCTAGGGTTTTTAGCAATCCCCAATTTCTATTTAACGCCTCCACGAAACGACGTCGCAGTGCTTGACTTTGCTGAAATGCGACATGTCACATACGAGCGTGCCTATATAAAAAGCTCACTGGCTCACACATTGCAGCGACTCGTTTCATTTCTCTCTTTTTTTTTTCGCGGGAAAAAACCCAGAGTACTCTCTCTAACCTCCTCTTTGATTATTTCTGCAAATTTCAATTTCCTCCTTCAGATTTCTGAGTAGCCAAAACAGATCTCGAAGCTCATGAGCTACTGAGACGTTGAATCTCTTCGCTGAGAAACTGAACCGACGTCGTTTCAGTTTTTGATCGAATTTTCGGTTTTCTAAGCTGAGCTTGATCCGAATCGATCAGCTCAGAAATCCGGTTCTGTTTGGATTTCTAGTAGAGTCGAACAGATCGTGTGTGAAATTTTCGTTTTGATTTTCGCGTTTGAATTTTTGCAGGTTTGATTTGATTAGAAATGTCGAGCATAACAGCTTGCGTTCGGTTCAGGCCTTTGAGCTCCGGAGAGAGAAGAGATCACGGCGATTCGGTCTGCATTCACTGTGTAGATTCGCAGATTTTCGTCCTCAAGGTTTTATCTCCTCGCTAATTTAAGCACTAGTCGTTAGATTATATATATATATATATATATATATATATATATATTAATGAATGTGAATTTTTCTATGGTAGGATGAGAAGGAAGAAGAATTTACGTTTAGCTTTGATAAGGTGTTCTACGAAAACTCGGAGCAAGCTCAGGTCTACGAATTTCTAGCTCTGCCGATTGTGAAAGGTATATCTTACAAACAATGGACTTTGTTAGCTGCACAGGAAAGATTGTACTAATTGGAAATAATGTGGTTTGTTATATTAATTTTTTGGCGATCATGATACAGATGCTGTTGATGCTATCAACGGCACGATCATCACTTATGGACAGGTAACTTTTCCTCCTTACGGTGGTGGCTTGTTTGCGTGTCTGCGTGTTAAGTTCCTGTCCCATCATGCCTTAATTATCTTGTCGATTCTAATTTGCAACTTTGTTCAAACTAATGACAGACTGGAGCTGGGAAGACGTATAGTATGGAGGTGATGTTTTGATATCACAATGATCGTTAGTTGTTTGCTAATAGTTGTTAAGGTCATGGAGCTTACACATGGTGATGCTTGCATTATTGGTCCAGGGGCCTAGCATAATGGTATGCGATGAGCAAAAGAGAGGATTAGTTCCGAGAATAGTTGATGGACTGTTTGATTGCATTAAGTCTTCTGAAGGAACAGTGAAGCACTCGATCAAATTGTCAATGGTATTGATATACTTATCTTTCACAGGAGTATTATTCGGTTGCAACATCTCTGTGTATGTAATTTTCTCTTTCTGTTTGTGTCTCTTACAGGTGGAGATCTACATGGAAAAAGTAAGGTATGTGGAACCAGAATGATTCAAATGCATTACCGTTTGGGACATAGACAAAGTAAGCTGAATATGATGACATTCTGTTAACTGTACTTCTTACACAGGGACCTCTTTGATTTGTCCAAAGACAACATACAGATCAAGGAGAGTAAAGCTCAGGGCATAGTGTTAAATGGAGTGACAGAGGTCTGCTTATCTTTTGAAATTATTTCTAGTCTCTTGTCCACAGTGGCTGTCGTGATTATATAGTCTACATTATATTCCTAGACAAGCTGTTAGTTTATGCTGTCAATTATTCAGTTGGCTTAAATACCCCATCTTCGCTAGCTCATTTCTACTAACATGATAGTGTCAGTGTGCACACACGATAGCTCTTCTGATGCTTGTCTTGTTCACATGTCCATTGTAAATATTAGTCCTTGGTGACAGGATTTGTTATATAAGGATTGAATCATCCTGGCAGTGTATCAAAATTCAAAATTTTTGTTTGTTGAAACCTCTCTATATTCAAAATAGTTTTTGAGACTAAGGAAACTCAGATGGCTATAACTTGAGTTCATATTATGTATGATGTAGATGTTGAGTAATTCTGCAATGCATATTGTAATATGCTATCCCACTGAGAAATAGTCTCATGTGTTCCCTTTCCCAGATCTCTGTATCGGATCCTGCAGAAGCATTACAGACCCTATCTGTAAGATAAGTTTACTTTGGATTCTGTGTCAATGTATGGTTTATGTTTATGTTCTAATTCTGATGTATAACTCCAGAGTGGGATAGCTAACAGAACTGTTGGAGAGACCCGTATCCTTCTTTTCTCTTTTTTAACAAAACATCCAGTTCTGTTTATTTCCTAATTTCACAGTATGATGATAGCATTCTTTTGGCTGGGAATATTGTTCACTTTCTGTTAGTGTGTTCAAGCCTCAACAACTGTATAGAGATGAACATGTCCAGCAGCAGAAGTCATTGTATTTACCTATTCACAGTTCAGCAAGAATTAAAAAAAGATAACAGGTAAAATAATTCATATTTTGATATTGGTTTTATAGATTTGATGTGCGAATCTTGAACATTCTGAATCTATGGACAGGTTGAAAACTGGCAAATTGATTCTTGTTGACTTGGCTGGTTCTGAGAAAGCAGAGAAAACTGGAGCCGAGGGAAAAGTTCTTGAAGAAGCCAAGACCATCAACAAATCCCTCTCAGCTCTTGGAAATGTGATAAATGCTCTCACATGTGGTTCACCAGGCAAAGCATACCATATCCCGTATCGTGATTCCAAACTCACTCGGCTTTTACAAGATGCACTGGTTAGTTTTCCCTCCCTTTAATCCTTCTTGCCATTGAATGATCAATATGTATTAAAGATTTAATTCTCTTTGTATTACAGGGAGGAAACTCCCGTACTGCATTGTTGTGCTGCTGCTCACCAAGCCCTTCAAATGCATCGGAGAGTCTGTCCACTCTTCGCTTTGGAATGAGGTACATTACGCATACCCCATAATATCTATGTATTGCTTGTTCAATATAAAGGTGTTGATGGGAAATAAGATATGCTTGATCGATTACAATAACACATGGAATCTCCTTTTCAAGATTCTCGCAAGTAGAAGGGCATTGCATCAGATAATTTCAGCATCAGTTTATCCGTTTTCAGTTGTCTACCCATTTGGACTCAAAACAATTCTTGTGTTCTTATTTTTAATTCCATTTTGGCTTTGGCATCTTGGCAGGGCAAAGCACATAAAGATGTCACTGCATGCGAAGTCCAGTGAGGATAAGTATGCTAAAAAGGATGGATCCCCCTCTTCAAGTAAAAACCAGGCCTGTGAGAGAATTTTGGACCAGGTAAGGGTTATCTTGTGAAGTTGTCGATTTGACCTTTCGATTATCATTCCAGTTAAGTTCTAAGACAACCTTCATGATGTATATAGTTGAGGGAAAGATTTGATGTTGAAGATGTGGTGTTACTTGAGGAGTTGTTCAGATTGAGTGGAATTCTCTATGATCCTGGTTCACCTGAAGATTTGGATTCAGCATTTGAGGATGTCACTTCACAGACAATTATCCAATTGCAGCACATGGTGGAAGAGCTTGTATCAACTGTAGAGGAGGTATGTATGAGCTGAAGTTTACTGATACATATTGTTCTAGCATAAGTAGTTAAGTCTCTTGAATGTGCTCCATTTTAATTGGTATTCGAAATGTAAAATCCTTGGTCATCTATCTGTTTTCAAACGAATTATATTTGACGTTGTACGCTGTTACAGCTCAAGAACGAGAATATGACTCTGAAGGACAGACTGGCAGCTGGTGAAAGATCCGATACACAACGCAAAGAAGCTGGAGGCCATATTTCAAGCCTTCTGCATAGAGTTTCGGGCACTCTCGGTTCCTTTCTACCCTGGTTCTGACCACTCTCGTCTACAAAGTTGCTGAAATGAAGACAATAATCCGACTCGCACCAGAATCTGAATTGCATCTCATTTGAGGTTCCTACCGTTCTGAAACTTCTTGTTCAGGTTTTGCTTACATGTTAGCTTGTAAGGAATATTCAAAGTCCTTGCTTGCTCAGCTGCTCTACGGTGCTTCATGTACAGTCGCTTGAAGATCCCCATTACTATTCTCTATTCCGATAATGCCCTTAGAGTCACGTTCTAAGTTCTAACATCTGGATGCTAAACGCGCTAGCTTTTGCGGGGACTCATTAACTAACATAGCTATGATTGTTGGTTTTGTGTGTACATAATCTGCTTTAACTAACTTGGACTCATCATAATCTACTATCATTGGAGGCTAAGATAGTAATTGAACATACAAACTTGGCCTTTTGGCTTCATTCTGGAAAGGCTGAATTCAAAGCAAAACTAAAGTTTTCTTTCTTTGGTAAGAAAAGCAAACTTTCTCTGTGCACACAAATTACTACTTCCAACCTTGGTACCATGGTATGATCTATACGGAATTTAGTGGTTGGTACTTGGTACATTAAGGTATGGGGTCAGTATTGGTATTTCCCGTATTGTTAATGCTTATATATAGTTCTGTGAGCTTGAGCTTTTATTATATTCAGTAGTTACAACTTTGATAAGATTGTAGTCGAGCCTTTATCCACCCATGGCTTCCAATACCATTCTCCAGATTGTCACCTTACTGTCCATATTTTTGCCTAATGCAAAGTCAGTTCAGTTCAACTATCCTGCCGTTTTCAACTTTGGTGATTCAAACTCCGACACAGGTGAACTTGCTGCTGGCCTTGGTTTCGAGCTCCCACCTCCATATGGACAGACTTACCCCAAGCTTTCACCAATTGGAAGGGCTTGTGATGGCCGTCTTATCGTAGACTTTCTAAGTAAATTTCTAACCATTACTCAAATGTTTCCTGTGTTATTACTTTTTTTACTCCATAACTTCTCAATGCACTACATGTTATGTTCACAACATTTAGGCATGATCTCAATTGTGCACATTTAGATTCATTCAAACTATGAAATTATGCATGCACAAGGATAACATGACAATCATGCCGTGGATGTACATGTAAGATTGTAAAGCGAGAGATCATAAATTCTACTTTTTTTATTACTATGCAATGTAATTTAATAATCGAAGCAATTTAAAATGGGTCGCTGTATATTATTATTTTATTTTTTATAAATAAACTTCAATAACAAATGAATTCAATAATTTCCACTACCTAATGACGAAGTCATAGATTCGAGTCATCATGAGAGTATGAGTGAAATCCTTTGATCCTCTTTTAAAAATGAAGAAGAAGAAAAAAATGAATTCAATCATTCAATTACTTAATGCAATCCAAAGATCTGAAAATGAGAAACACACCTTCATCTAAACAAGCCTTCTTGGTCTGATAGCGATATTTCGTTGTAACAGAGCAAAGATAAAAAAGATTTTTGTTTTTGGCGTTTCCGAATATGAAAGCAAACCAACAACTTATACAGGACTATGACCCCCACAGCTCACCAAACAAAAACTTATCATTAAAGGTTTCCCAATCTACACATCTTGCTGGTAGAGTTTCATATAAGTACAGAAATACACATCCCCAATAATTAAGATCCTGTCTTGCATTATTTGCCATGGCTGCCAAGACCTGCATTCTCCAAATCTCCATCTTCTTCCTATTACCTCTTGCCAATTCTATCCACTTCAAGTATCCAACTGTCTTCAACTTTGGTGACTCAAATTCCGACACCGGAAACCTTGTGTCCGCCGGCATTGAGACCCTTGCCCCTCCCAATGGCCAGAGCTACTTCAAAACCCCATCTGGCAGATACTGTGATGGCCGTCTCATCGTCGATTTTCTTAGTAATTCTGACACTTTTGTTTCCCATGGTTTTTCGATTTATGGTCTGTTTTTTGTTGCTTATCTAGTGTTTATGTAAATGCTGCAGTGGATGCAATGAACCTGCCATTTCTAAATGCCTACTTAGATTCAGTTGGAGTGCCGAGTTTCCAAAGAGGGTGTAACTTTGCTGCTGCAGGGTCTACTATACTTCCAGCTTCTCCAACATCTGTGAGCCCATTTTCATTTGCTGTCCAAGTCTCTCAGTTTCTTAGATTCAAAGCCAGGGTTCTTGAAATTCTAGCTAAAGGTATCATCTTCATCAATATTGTTAGTACTATGAAGCTTTCACTGCAAGAAAGATTTGGACACTTGTCTAACCATACTCTCCTTTTTAGGTAAGAAATTTGAAAAGTATCTTCCCACAGAAGATTTTTTTGGGAAGGGGCTTTATATGTTTGACATTGGCCAAAATGACATTGCTGGTGGATTTTACTCTAAGACATTAGAACAGATTCTCGCTTCAATTCCAACAATTCTGGCAGAATTCGAAACAGGAATAAAGGTCAGTCTAGTGATACTGAACAAGAATGACACATTTCTCTGCTTGCTTTATACAAATGTGGGTATCTTTTCGATTTTTCAGAGACTATATGATCAAGGGGCTAGGAACTTTTGGATACACAATACAGGTCCTGTGGGATGCTTGACTCAGAATGTTGCCAAATTCGGAACAGACCCCTCAAAGCTTGATGATCAAGGATGTGTTAGAGCACACAACCAAGCTGCCAAAACTTTTAACCTGCAGCTTCATGCTCTCACCAAAAAGTTGCAAGGCCAATATACTGATGCAAATGTCACATTTGTTGATATCTTCTCTATAAAATCTAACCTCATTGCAAACTATTCAAAAAATGGTTAGTCCACTTCAATACTTTACTAGTTTGACTGGCATTAACAATTAGGCGATTCTTGATTTTGTGTGAGCTTAATATGCAGGATTCGAACAACCTATTATGGCTTGCTGTGGATATGGAGGTCCACCTTTGAACTATGACAGTCAGATAAGCTGTGGGCAAACGAAGGTCTTGAATGGGAGCTCTGTCACAGCCAAAGGGTGCAGTGAAAGTAGTGCCTATGTTAGTTGGGATGGGATTCATTACACTGAGGCTGCAAATCAGTTTGTCTCATCACAGATACTCACCGGAATATATTCTGATCCACCCTTTTCAGACCAAATGCCTTTCCTTCTGGACCTCAAGTTCTGATGCTCCTTTGTGCTTTATTATTGACTATGTCACCTGTGCTGTGTAGCAGTAATGCTAAGCTATTAACATTTGAATGTCAATGTTTGAACGCCGCGTCAACTACCACATCGTTTCGTTTAATTATGGCACGAGAAAATGTGATATCTTCAAAATACTAACTAAATTCAACATCACCTGGGATCCTCACGAATTTGGATTTCTTCTTCCTTGTGTTTCCCACTTGCATCATCTTGTGATCCTATGTAGTCTTCAATCTAGCTTTCAGTCTCTCAAAAATCTGCTCAGAGATACTTTACTGGACTTAATTTTTTAACTGGGCTCCGGGTACCACTTTGCAATGTCAACTCTTTTGACCAACCCATGGTGCCCAACGTAAAAGAAGCTCTACTATGTCACTAAAACTTCCAACCCGATTAAGTTTGCCTTGGACAAACAAATCCCTATTTGGTTGCGTCATCATATCGCAAATGGTATCGGAATTACACCTGCACGAATTATTGAGTACCTATATAGAGTTCAACCGATGTTGATTGAACATGTCTCCACTCTCCGCTCTCTATCACACAGTTGATACCTCTGTCCAGTCTCCGCTACACATATGGTTTTTTAGTGCTATCGGATTTTCAACATTCAAGTTATGATTGATTAGAAAACAAAAATAGATGGTGAAATTTTTGGTTACACGTTTGAATCCCATTTAAGGTGGCTACAGTCAATCACCAACCAGCTCCAAGCACCTAACTTCCATTTCTTTCAAAATTCACTGAACACAAGAGGATGGAAATTTCTATCCACAAATCTACACAAAGGACACAATGTTGTCACGTGCAGCTTAATTGTAGAGTCACGTGTTTCATGAACTATTGGAAAATCTAACTCAGCCGGCTGTGTAACAGAACCACTTTAGATATCGACAATTACAAACCAGTTCGATTTGATTGGTCTTCACACTTTCATCCATGGCTGCCAAGAATCTCAATGCTTTTCGTATTCTCACCTTACTCTGCTTCGTTCTTTTACGTTTTGCAAACTCACTGAACTATCCCGCCGTTTTCAACTTTGGTGATTCGAACTCCGACACCGGCGAGCTGACCGCCGGCGTAGGTTTCCGGCTTCCTCATCCTTATGGAAAGCTTTACTTCAATGCTTCGTTGTCATCGGGTGGGAGGTTTTCCGATGGCCGTCTCATCATAGATTTTCTCAGTACGTAAACTTATCCAACAGTATTGTTGAATGTTTTTAACTTTTACTCCATGCAGTAACTCCTTAGATACTTTTACCTTGATTGCAGTCCTATGTGCTCAAGTAAATTTCTCACCACTACTCAATGCTATGGAAAGACCGAAAGAACAACGGAGAATAGTGTTTCTGACTTTCTAGTGATTTGATCCATGTGTTTTGGTTTTTTTTTGTCCGGAATTTTAAATTTTTTTATTTTGGTCTTGGTGTATGAAAATATTTGTAACGTACGTATGTACCATAATTAGAGTCTAGTAAATCCTTCAGGACTGAAAATTAAATTGTCTTGGAATATCAAGGACCCTCTTAATGGACAGATTTATTTCAAACCCATTTTGGGGATACACTGATTGTAATCTCAATGCTAGATCTGTAGATCATCAATTTTCTTAGTAAGCTCCCATGTTAATTTGTTAAATATCTTGTTTTACTTGTACATCTTTGTGAGTTATGATGGCTGCTGTGACAATGTATGTACTTATTTGTTCAGAGAATGTTGTTGCTTGCAGTGGGTGCAATGAACCTTCCATTTCTAAATCCCTATTTAGATTCAGTTGGAATGCCAAGTTTCCGAAATGGGTGCAATTTTGCTGCTGGAGGGGCTACTACACATCCAGCAACTGCATCATCTGTCTGCCCTTTTTCATTTGGGGTTCAGGTCTCTCAGTTTTCGCGATTCAAATCCAGGGCTCTTCAATTGCTAGCTGCTAAAGGTATAGTCATGAACTTTCTTGAGTACTAGAGCTTTGTTCTTTGAAAAGAAGAAAACCTCATTTCACTCGATGCATATATATTGTGTGCAGCAAAATACTAGCATGCAATATTTTGAAATAACTTTCCCTTTTGTTCTAGGTAAAAAACTTGAAAATTATCTACCCTCGGAAGATTCCTTTCAGAAGGGGCTTTACGTGTTTGATATAGGCCAAAATGATCTTGCTGGTGCATTTTATTCTAAAACACTGGATCAGATTCTTGCTTTTATTCCAACAATTTTGGCACAGTTTGAATCAGGAATAAAGGTCAGTTCAGCAACATTAAACAATGAAGACATGTTTCAATGTTAAATTCTGAAGTAAGAATACTGAAGATTCCTTCTTTGCTTTTTTCTTCAGAGATTATATGATCAAGGTGCTAGGAACTTTTGGGTACACAACACAGGTCCTCTGGGGTGCTTGACTCAGAACGTGGCCACATTTGGAACCAACCCATCAAAGCTTGATGAGCATGGATGTGTTAGCGCACACAACCAAGCAGCTAAAACTTTCAACCTGCAGCTTCATGATCTCAGTAAAAAGTTGCAAGGCCAATACTCTGATGCACGTGTCTCATATGTTGATATCTTCTCTATAAAATATGACCTTATTGCAAATTATTCTCGATACGGTTGGTACATCTTTGCTCCTTAATTCTATGACTTTGCCTCTGCACTTGGCTGTTACAGTTTACCTAATTGATTGTGAATGAATGTATTCTGCAGGGTTTCAGCAACCTATTATGGCTTGCTGTGGGTATGGAGGTACACCTTTGAACTATGACAGTCGGGTTTCTTGTGGATCAACAAGGGTCTTGAATGGCACGTCTGTCACATCCAAAGGGTGTAGCAATAGTGCTGTGTACGTTAATTGGGATGGAATTCATTACACAGAAGCTGCAAATCAATTTGTCTCATCAAAGATACTCACCGGAAAGTATTCTGATCCTCCTTTGCCGAACAACATTTCTTTCCTCTCAAGTTTTAAAACCCCAAGGTGGTGATTTTTGAATTGTTCTAATCTTGTTTTTCCACCTATTTGAGCATTCATATGTACTCAACCAAGCCTTAATCCCAACACACAGTAAAACGATGCAGATAGCTGAATTTAGTCTTATAGTCTGAAGTAGAACTTAATTCCATTACATACTTTACAATTATTGACAAAAACTCTGTTCTCCTCTGTCTGCAAGTTTCATCAACCGCTCGAATATGATCGGTTCTATAACTGCATGTTATACATGTTCTTGTGAAACTCATCACAAATAATTCAAAGATGAATCTAACTACAGAGATTCCACCCTTACTTCCTAGAGACATAAGCATAGTATTGTGCCATGGGAACAACAAAGGCAATCACTAACAATCCTCCAACTACAAGAGTGAACTGTCCTCGTTTCTCTTCTGTCTCTTCCTTGGTTTTGAAGTTGGATTCACGCTTGTTTTCGTTAAGCTTTGGTCCACCAGGATCTGGAAGTCCATCAATGGCAGCGACTATCCGTTTTGCGCTACTGTAAATAGCTTCATTGTACTTCTCCTCAGTAGCCAAGACTGCAATCAGAAATTCAAAAATCCCATTACCCTAGTTAGCTACGAACTCTAAAAGAATAACAAGACAATGGCTTATGATGCAAGTAACTGTGCAATCTGTACTCCTTGAGATAAATGTTGGGTAAATCTTAGGACTTCTTTAGTACAAACAAGGACTAATATGCCGCTTCTGTAAAATAGTACGACATTACCACCCTACATTTTTCTCACTAAATTTACTCTCAATTTTCTCATACATCTGCAATTCTCATTTGAACATCAATGTGGTTTGACTCGTGCATACTCATAAGCATAAATTGGTTCCCAAAAAAGTATTAGAATCCAAAAATTGTTGCTTGAAGAATGTGAAGTGAAGGCATAGTTTACCAGGAAGGTTCTCTGATACAGTTGCATCAAGGACACCTTCTCCCACAGCTTGAACAAATGCAGGTCCACCTGTGATTGCTCCTTCTTTTTGACTGGTGACAAGGACAACAATGCCCTTGTTGTTGCCCTCCTCAACTGAAGGGTACCACTTCTCTAAAACTTGGTCAGCATACTCAAAAGCATCAGCTTTGCTCTGCAACCAAATCAAACCAATGCTCACTACCAAAACCTCAAACCTTTTCAATTCTTCAATCTTTGTTCCCATTGTTAGAACTAAGATATGATCAAAAGGGTGTTACATAAAAGTTACAAAATTTACAAAATTCTTATAATGAACTATATCAAATAGAAAGAAACTTACAGTGAGCTTTCTGACAGTGATGAAATTGATGTGGAAGTTCTTCCTATCTTCCAAGTCTTGTAACAATCGCTTCACATCAGATTTGGTCACCCGGCTAAGCACACCTGCATCATCAACAACATAGGAGCCTTTGGGTGGCCCCTCATTGATCACATCAAACTCAGAAGCTAGTGCATTGCCACTAGTCAAGACTGGGGAAAAGCTTAGAGCCAACGAAAGTGCAAGAGCAGCTAGTCCTTGTTGAGCATGAGAAAACCAGCTTGTGGGTATTATTGGTGAAGATGCTTTAATGGATTGGACAGAGTGCTTTTTGAGGCTTGAATTGATGATGGGTTTTGTGAGGAACAGGGACTTTGAATTGGGTGGGAGAGAGGAGAGTTTTGGGTTGAAGAGCGGAGAGAGTGAGGGAGAAGAAAGAATGGTTTCCATGGGAGAGAGAGCAGAGTATTAGCAATGGTGAATCATGAGAGAAAGAAGAGAGCTGTGAACTTGTGATTTTGTATATGTTGTTCCTGGTTTTTTGGGTGGTTTGGATTTGTTTAATTTTGGATTTTGGTTGGTTGAATTTGAATACGGATAATGTGTAGGCTCAGTCTCCCTTATAGTTGGGATATGCTGCATCCAAGAACAAGGGTAAAAGTGGGACTTTAAAAATGAAATCAGACCCACATATGCCAACAAGGCTAGTATATAGCATATACACTGAAAGAGTGGAAGAATTTCAGTTTAAAAGACTAAAAAGACCCTTTTGGTGTATCCAAATACCTAAAGCTAACCTCTTTCCCAATCCTGACATACAAAAACCCCAGGTTGTGTGTCCCCACATTATCTCCCTCCAAATTTTCAACAGCCATGAATACAATCCTCATTCTCTCATGGCCATTCTTCTCCTCTCCCTCCCTCCCAACCCACTAAACCCTAAACCCAAAATCGCCAACCCCACAACCCCAAAGCTTACTTCAAAGCTCACCATCACCAACAACACACCCATCTCCAAAAGAGACTTAATCCTCAAGACCACTTCCATCTTTCTCATTTCTTTGATCCCTCAGCAATACCCAACTGCCCATTCTTCAACAGAAGAAGCTTCACCTCCTCCAAAATCGATTCTTTCCGGCATTGCCAACACCAAAAGCTGGTTCCAGTTCTATGGTGATGGGTTTTCCATTAGGGTCCCTCCTCAGTTTGAGGACATTATGGAGCCTGAGGTAACCTTGATGAACATATAAATTCTAATAGCTCACTCTTGTATCAGTTTTATTGTTTTTTATTGTCAAAGAATTGGTTGGGTATTGCATTAGTTGTAGAGGGGTTTCATCCTTCATTGTTAATTATGATTGTGGGATATACATAGATGCTTCATTTCTCTGTAGGTTTCTTATTGGTAACTTTACTGCCTTTTAATGGTAAATGTAAAGCCTTGTTCTCATTGTTGACCTACTTGGTTACTTTTGGGGTTACTTTTGGGGTATTTTTTGCTCTTGACTGTTGGACCTCAGTAAGATGATTATGTTGAAAAAGTTAGGAACTTTCTATTTGTAAAAACACTAGTTTCTGACATCAGAAGGTTCAGATATAGATACTCCAGAATTCATTTTTGTTTCTTCAAGTTCAGTTTTTGCTTGAGAGAATGCTAGAATTTGGTAAATAACTTATATCATAGCATTTATACACACTTTAATTGGCTGCACTGTTTGTTTGAACTGTAGGATTACAATGCTGGATTGTCCCTTTATGGAGATAAGGCAAAGCCCAAGATCTTTTCGGCACGTTTTGCATCTTCTGATGGGTATGCCCTTTATCTCAATATGGTCTCAGTTTACATCTTTAATTCTTTTTCAACCAACTGTTTAGAATGCTTCTTTGGTTGTTAAGTACCGTTTGTGATTATGCGATTGGCACTCTATGTCATTGTCGGTTGATTTTTCTCCTTGTTATTGACTGATGCAGATCTGAGGTAGTGAATGTTGTTATTAAACCTTCCAATCAGTTCAAGATCACCTTTTTAGAGGTTTGTAGTGACAGTCATTATCTTTTGATATTATTTGTGATGAACTCAATTATACATATTATACAGTAGTGAACTAATGATATTATTAGTAGACTACCTCAGTGGTGAGAACATGTAATTCACGGTAACACTCTGTAGTGATGACTGGTAATTTATTTTCCTAGAGTCATTGGATGCTGTATATACCAAGCTACCAGCTATTGAGGAGTCAATGTCATAGTGACTGATACACTTTATAACATGTTGGGGGAAATCAGTAGTTGCTCATGTTTTTTTGTGTTCAATTGTGTGTGTGTGTGTGTGACTTAACAATCATACTGCTTTAATTTGGTGGTGATTATGCTTTTTCTCTCTTCTTGCTCTTTCTTCTGAATTCCTTGTTTTGTGGAAACTATGCTGGTTAAGTTGGTGGCTGGCCTTATTCAGGGAATTACTGTTGGACAGTTACGTCTTTTACTGTTCTTTCTGTTAGGAAAATGATTAATCGGGAGGTGTTGAGCTTCTGTTGTTCTGTTCTATGGATTTGGTAGGCAGTTTTTCTTTTCTTTGGTTTTTAGAGTTAGCTTCTCTGCTGTAATATTCAACAGATGTTGGCTTCTTGAAATATAAACTTTGCAATATGTATTATCTTGGAGTGAAGTCACTACATTGTCAATGACTGATCAGCTTTGAAGCATTTATCTTGCATTATGCAATCAGAAATTTGTACTGTTTCTAAATTGCTTGAAAGTACGATGACAATTTATCTAATATATACTAACTTTGACAGGCCAAAGACATAACAGATTTAGGCTCCTTGAAGGAGGTGGCAAAAATCTTCGTTCCATGTAATGAGTGGTTTCTGTTTTCTCAATTTCTCTGATTCTGTAAAAGTAGAAATTAATCTTGCTAGAAGCATTATATAAAATTACACTTCCTTTGCCCTTTCAACTAGTTTCTGGGAACAGAGGCCTCTACTTTGCTTCTTTCCTTATCCTCCTTCAGCTATATCTGTTATTGATTCTTGATCTTAAATCAATGACAGTTGGGTCAACTTTATACTCTGCCCGAACACTGAAAATAAAGGAAGAAGAAGGTTTTAGGTGAGTTCAATCTCATTCTCTCCCAATAAAGAAGCCATGCCTTTTATTTTATCAATCAAACTGCCTTCATTCCTTCATTCCCTACGTCGTTTTAAATCCCACAAATGCACACTCCGTGTAATAGTATGCCTCTTTTGGGCACCTTTTACAAGTTGTATTTGCCATATCTATACTGATGTGTGCTACTCCGATGTTTTGGTATGTTACAGGACCTATTATTTCTACGAGTTTGGTAGAGAAGGACAACATGCAGCACTAGTAGCTGCTGTTAGCAGCGGAAGGGTTCGTTATTACACTCTCAAAACACTTATTACTTGCCAAGAACTTTGAAATGATAATATTTTATTTTTCTCAATAGTCTGTGATGAGCAAATATATAGCAGACTTAGATTCACAATGAATCTTTATTGAGTATCCTGTGCTGAAGCAGCCAAGTCATACTTCAAAATCTCACCTTTAAACTTGAATATTGACATGTGACAATTCGATTTTATGACTTTGTCTATTTCTGTTTCATCAAGTTAACCCTTTTTCCCTATTTCTGTTGTAGACATACATTGCTGGAGCAACAGCCCCACAGTCCAAGTGGGATGAGGACGGCGTGAAGCTTCGTTCCGCTGCTATATCAATGACTGTTTTATAGTGTCTCTTAAGCAGGCTGAAAGGCGGGTTGCAGCTTAAAATTTTGAGCGGTATACAATTCTAGAGTCCGCGGTATGGTTTAAAACCAACTCCCATGTTAGACGGATAGCTTGAATTTCAAATTCAGTTGAGAACCTTATATCATTGTTCAGAACTTCAGATTTGTACGAGGGCATTCCTTGTCGAATTCGATAGAAAAGCAGACTTAAGAAGAATCAATGTCTGCGCACATAAAATACGTCTAGAAATTTTTTCTTCAATGGAAAGTTTTGGATGGAGGAGATGCATTCAGAGCCATATTTGGTGAATGAATGAAATAAAATTACAGTGCCATCTACAATGTCATGTTGATCATTCCATTACTTTTTGTATCCATGTTTATTAGATAAGGAATAGATTTTATATCGAGTTAAATCCGCTCCAACCTAGCAGCTATTTTGAAAAATATGTTGGTGATTGCAACATCATGATGATATATAACATGGGATATGCTGTATCTATTTGTAGACCTTAACAAAAACAAGTGTTAGAACTTAGAAGTCTCGAACAGGAAAGATACGCAACTTTTCAGATATGGAAAGATCAAGTTCATTTATTTTAATTTGTTTGGCCAGATTATGTCCGTGTCATGTGCAACAAACCTTGCTGTGTTTCTCTGTATTTATATAGTGAACACATGGATATAAGTGGCTGGCCACAACTGAAAGTAGGTTTACGTTTTCAGATCTGATCGATAACCAATTCGAATGATCTCGTATCATAGCTCTCACTTATTATATAGTAAATAAACTGATTTGGAATGAAACTTATTTAGACACGATTGTTTTCTAATTCGTAGTCTACCAACAGGGCATACGAGCTTTTATTTAGCCAAAGAAACAAAGGGTTGTGTTTTTAACCTAAACTAGTCATCTTCGTGATAAGGACAAATCTATACTATTATTGAGAAAAAATGCTTTGTTAGCCAAAACTGATTTTTTTTTTCACCTTTTCAACCCTCAAAGATTAAAATATCATGAATAACATCTTATTCATCCGGGAGGACCGGGACAACAGTGTCAATACATAATAAAAAAAATAAAAAACTAATTAAAAATATTTCGTAAAACTACCCACTCTAAACATAACTACCCACTACTCCCACACCCATCGGAACATCGGCACATCGGGTGTAGTCAATTTCTAGTTTAAATAAGCAAATGTTATAAGCATAAACCAATTCCACTTAATTGACCAGCACTACTTAATTGACCAGCACTAATGCAAATCCAAATCCAAATCCCACGACTCAGCTTCTAATAAATTATTGAATAATCTTCGACAAGAAACTTGTAGTATTAAAATAAGAAAAAAACTGATCAAACCACGTTCGATCGAGCTGATCGATAGTTAAGAAATGTTTGTTATTTGTAGTTGTAGAGCATGTTCTTTCCTCTGAAACCCACAAATTGATCCTTCTAATTAATTAATATCAAAGATTGCAGAGGTGTGATGAGGTAGATATATAACTAGTGGAGATATGATGATCAGGGGGCACCAGTTTATATACATCAGGTGGAGGTATGATATGTTCATGCATAGATTGCAGAGGCAGATAACTTGATAGTGATTAATTAGGTAGAGGCAACGTTCTAGGTAATTACGCATCCATGCAATTTGTGCTCCTTGATTAAGTAGTCTCCATCATCCAGATGTAAATCCATATATAAACAGCTGATGAAATAACTGCAACTACGGTAGGTACTAATGCTTGTTTTTATCTAGTGTGAGAGTCCAGCAAGCAACAAATTATAAGTTTGAAAAAGATCATGCAAAGAGATGATAGATAACCTTAGATAGACGCAATGTAATAATCGTATCACGTATGGTAGTATCTATCTTACTATCTTATAGAAGTGTAGTTCTTGGTTGGCCAAAAGGAACTTTCATCATTTAGAGATATAAAATATTAATCTTACATTCTTACTAATTGAGCCCAAAGGGACTGACTAAGAAGACATCTCCAATAATTTTATCTAAAGTTCTCTTTCTTTTTAAAGTTAAAAAATATTTGCTGCTAGCTCCAACAATATTAATTAAAATTGGCTATATTTGATAAATTATTTTATTTTTGATGATTAATAATACAAAATTAGTTATTAATTGCAATTGCGCATTAAAAAAATAATTAATTACATGTCATAATTATATTAGCTATTGACTTTACTTATGCTCTCATTTTTTGGTATATGAATAGGAGAAACCATTAACTAGAGTGGAAAAACCTTCATACTTTTGATAAAAATATCGTGTAGAAAAATTGTTAGAGATCGCTCTAAAATATGAAATTAGTATACCAAATTATCACCTACAGACAAAGATAAAAGGAATCAGTATAGCCACTAAAACTAATTAGACAAAGATGAAAGGAATCAGTATAGCCACTAACACTAATTAGGGTGAAGATGAGGTTTTGACTTGTAACAATTGTGGCAATTATTGTGACTTATATGAGACTTTGTTCATGAGTACTTATATATAATTTCTTTAATTAACTCGATAATATAGTAAAAACTCAAAAGTAATCTTGAAAGTGAAGGAAATGGTTGTCACAAGGGGACAAACAAATACTCGAAGAAGGATCTTGATGTTCCCAGGCTCACAGCTTTGTTGCGAGATTAATTTAAAGAGATGTGTCCCTATTTTTTGTTTTTTTTTTTTTGGTTTGAGATCCATCATAATCAATCAACCCCATGTACATGTTTGTTTGAACAACTGAAGCTTGGAATTTATGTAAGATCCAATCGAGGAAGGACCGCCTCAGACTCTCCCAAATCTGGCACCTTTGAACATACTATATGCGCTGCAGAGAGTGCTCCCAAAGCCATGTTAGTCTGTGTGAAGATTCAGGGTTTTGAGTTTGAGGATCCCAATTAAGTCGATAATTGGTCTCCATTATAGTACGTATTCGATCATTATTGCACATGCATGTTTAATTCTCCGGTCTGTTGCCTTTCTCGATCTGTGAAGCTGGGGTTCTCGAAGGTGACATAACAATAACATAAACAATGTACGTGTTCTAACTTCTCTTAATTAGTTTTGACTAACTGTCACCAACTTCTCACGTGAATCATGAATATTATTGGCTTTAATATATTGCATAGTTGTTAAAATATACCGTAAATGTGATAATAATTGTCAATTTACTCCGTCAATTTGTAATTGTGAAAATTAACCCTCTAAACTTAGCAAAAACTGTCGATTTACAACTCCTAAGTCAAACTCGACAAACGCATGGCTTGTTCTTGGTCTGGATCGATGCTTTGGATCTCTGTTCCTGTTCGACAACCGTGGCTTCTTCCTGGTTCTGATGGTTGAGGAAATGATGTTGTTGTGAGGGATCTTATCCCTTTGGTTGTTGGTTCTCTTTTGATTTGTGAATTGGGAGTTGAATGGCATCAGTTCATCATTACCAAATTTATGGTTGTTCTGTTTACCTACTTCGGCGAAGGGTCGTGGTTGGCAGAGCGGTTTGGACGGCAATTGCTAGGGTTTCAGTAGTGGGCTAGGCCTCTTATTGGGTCTATGGCTTTATGCTTTAGTTTTTATTGTTTTAAGGATTAATTTCCCGATACTGGCTCTTTTGGAGCCCAGGAGGATTAATTTCCTTTCTAGTTCCTGTCTGTTTGGGACTGTCCAACAGACTCGTTAAGTGTTTTTTTTATCAACCCATTTGGCTAGCTTTGGGGCAGCTTAATTGATTCCCTTGTCCAAAAAAAAAAAATCGAACTCAACATTTTTAATCCAAATATGAGAGGTAATATGATCATTTTATATTTATTTCTTTGAATAATAAAAAAAAACTAAATACTGTTTAGTTCCCTGTGGTATAGGTCCAACATCGTTTCAGTCTTTCAACTTTCAATTTCATCAAAAACACCTCCACAATATCATATTCTCTTCTAATAGGTCATTCCGTCAGGATTCTAGTCAATTTCAGACATTAAGTGGGGCCCACACAGAAGTGAAATTCCCAAAATGACCCTGACTCTTCATTGTCAGTTATGCCCTTCTCTTTCTTCTTCCTCTCTCCACTTCTGCAAAAACAATTTCTTCTCTGTCTTCTAACAACGACGGAGCTCAGCTTCCCGTTTCGATCAGAGACTTCAGTCTCGCATGTGCTTAATGTTCTCCTCTCAATCCTCAACCCACGAGCTTCTCTCGTATATCCCCTGTGATGACCTGGATTTTCGTTATTTAATTTTGGTAATTAATAATGGATCAGTTGTACGAATAATTGCTATTGTGCTTTATTTGTAAGTTGTATGTAAAGTGGAATGGTTTTCGTACGTATAATTATTCGAATTTCACATTTTAGGGGGTCGTGCGAAGTTTGACTTTTTATACGTTGGGATTCTCGGAAAACTTCCTTCACAAAAGTTGTAGAGCAGGTCGATACGAGTTTGTGGACATGCAGAACTCGTCAATCGAAGTTCGTATGAGGAAGTTATGTCTTTCGGAAAAAGTTTCCATTTTAGTATAAATAGAGAAAATCCGAAAATTCTGTAATAATTCCATTTTCCTTTTCCGGAAAGCTTTCTTCTCTCTCGGCTACACCTTCAGTATTGAAGATATCCGTCTGACCCTACCCGACCAGACCCAACCCGACTTTTCCGGTGAGCTCCGGTGGTCTCCGGCAGTGAAACTCTCCAGATCAGATCTCCTCCTTGCTCCGGTCATCCCTCTGGCATCCTCTAGCTGCAATTCTCGACGGTGGCGGCGATAGAAGGCGATGAAAATCTGTGCATTCGAACCCGATCAGTTCTCCGATCTCCGACGTCGGCGAAACTTCAAATCAGGCTTGGGAAGCTCGCAACAACCTCCTGGATTGATCTGTAGTGGTTGTTTGGATCGATTCACGTGAAACTTGGTTCAACTCGGATTGAACAGTAATCCATGGCTTGCGAGGTATTTTTCGACCCTTTACGCTTAGTTTCTGACTTCGTGCTAGTTGTGAAAATTGATAAGCATGCTGAGATGAACATTTTTTATGTTAGAAGTTTTGTAAAATATTGAGTTTTGGCAGGTGGCTGTGCGCCACCGTCTGTGGAGGCATTCTAGAGGCGTTCTGGCCATGTAAGGGACTGTTTCTGGTATTATATATCTTCTACTCATCGATACGAGTGTTTCGATATATAATATGCAATTTTTGAAGTTCGTATGAATTTGTTATGATTTTTACGGTTTCATACCGGTTGATTTATTCAATCCGTGAGGATCCGAGCTTCCGATCGACTTGTGGTTTGGACATATCGATCGTGGAAGTATTCCTGAGACTTTGGGAGGTCTCAGAAGTAGTTTCGCCTCAATTGGCGATACTTTGAGATTTTAGTTCGATTTGGGGATTCGAACTTTATTTAATTGTGATTCGTTGATTGAATCAAGGCTGTACTTCCTTAGGTACTTGACGAAGTATTTTTGGACGGTTATTTTGTGGATTGGCTGCTCTGTTCTATATTGAAGATGCAGTGAGAATTTCGAGGTGAGTAATCTCACATGGTTCATTTACGAACGGAATACCCTTATTGTTTTGAGAGTTATTTATTAACTACAAACTATAGTTGGTATTAGTAGGCATTCCTGAGCGGATGACTACACACATATATATATATATATATATATATATATATATTTACGTGAAATATATATGTTTTAAACTTTTGTTGGATTTTGTTGATTTATGAAAACAATATGCATGAATGATGCTTTTTATTGTTTTGTGTTATGGATTTTCGGAAAACAAATGATTGTGGAATTGCTTATTCGATTTGTTTTGAAAAGCGTTGAGATTTGTGTAACATTTTGAGTCATGTGCGACTTTTTTAATGTTTTATTCCGAGGTACTGAGAAGTTCGAGGAATGAAGGTCTATGACCTTGGACAGAATATCAAGTACTCACGTCTTTGGCCGGACGAGTGGTTACAAATTCAGTTAGAGCTCTAGTTTGTCTGCCATTTGTGATTCATGGGGTAACGGGGTAAGGTTATATATAACTCATGAGATTACGTGTTTTTAGGGAACAAGGTGTGAGTTGCTTCCTTATTAACGGTTTTGAAGGGGACAAGGTGCAAGTTATTTTCCTTATTAACGATTTGATAGAAATCAAGGAGTGAGTTGCTTTCGATGGTACGATTTGATAGAATTCAAGGTGTGAGTTGCTTTCTATGTTACGCTTTGATAGAAACCAATGAATGAGTTGTTTTCTATGTTGCGTGTTTTTAAGGAATCAAAGTGTGAGTTGTTTTCCATATTTCCTGTGTAAGTTATATTGATTATCTTGAGTTACTCATACCGGCTTGCAAAAACTTATCAGGTTTGTTGAGTGGCAACCCGGTGCACCATTCAAACGGTGTAGGGGTTAATCTTGCAGGGTAGGATAATCGGGGTTGAAGCTGAGATCGATATCGCCTTTGAAGTTTTATGGTAGGAAGCCATTTTTATGACTTTACCATTATTTAGACTTCCATTATAGTAAGCTCTGAGAAGCATTTACGTTTTATTTTGTTGTTGACAATTTAATTCGTAAGCTTATGTATATAAGACTCTATAGAGCGGGTCAATATTGACATAGTGGGTTCAGGGCATCAATATGCATGTAGTTTAAAGGGAAAAAGTTTCCAGGTATTTGGTATTTGGTCTTGATGACTGAACGATCACGCATGTATAATTATGAGATTATATATCGATTTTTATTTGTGTTAAAAATTAGGGCCGTGACATCCCCAAACACTTCCCAGTTGCCACCGACTAGGTCTTGAATTCTTGAAAGCTTATTCTGATTACGGCGAGTAATTTGTTGATGGTTTGTTGGCTGAGGAGAAGGGGTCGCTGTTGAAATTGATGCCTGAGGTGATGTCGTTGCTGGAGGATAAAGGAGAGCTCAATTTCCCCACCGATCTTCTGTCAAAGTTTGCTTCTTTCTTCTGTTTCTGAATTTGGGCTTTCAAAGTTCGATTCTTTGTTCTGTTTCTGAATTTGGGCTTTGGCGAATGTGGGTGGATTTGGCAATGCGATTGTGAGATTGGAGTTGCATTTGAATTGGTTTTCTGTTTTTGATTTTTGATGAAGTTGCGGCGATGTGGTGTGTGAAAGAGGGATGGAGTTTAGATTTGAGGGTGTACATGTGCGGTGCGATAAGCTTCCGTCACCGGTGATTTAGTTGTCCAAGCTTCCAGCGCAGGTGATTCCGTCGCCAGGGATTCAGTTGTCCAAGCTTCCAGCGCAGGTGATTCCGTCGCCAGGGATTGGGAGGACGCGTTTGCAGGTGTGGTTCATACGGTTGTGCAGCTTGTTTGTTTGGACTTGTTTGGTTCGTTTACAGGTGTGGAATTCACTTTGTTGATGAAATTTAAAATTTGCGATTATGACGAATCCAATTTTGAATGCTTGCAGCTCTGAGAACTCGAAGTTTACAGAATAGAGAGAGAGAGAGAGAGAGAGAGAATTGGGAGGGAATTAATTATTAAAGAGCCAGAGTCATTTTGGAAATTTCACTTCCATGTGAGCCCCACTTAATGTCTGAAATTGACGGAATCCCGACGGAGGGACCTATTGGACGAGAAGATAGACTTAATCGATGTTTGGCGTATACCACAGGGAACTAAACAATATTTAGCCCTAAAAAATAAAGCTTTTTTATTTTTTATTTTTATGATTCAAATAAATAAATATAAATTAAATGGTCAGTTAACCCTTATATATGGATTAAAAATAGTCATATTACCCCCTAAATTAAATATGCATATCAGCAGTTTTCACCAAGTTTAGGGGGTTAATTTTTGCAATTGCAAGTTCAGAATGTATATGTATATTGACAATAGTTGTTAATTTTAGGATGTATTTTAACAATTATACGTTTGAAGATGAGAGCTTTCTCCAAACTACAGATATCTCAAATGCATTTTCTCACCAAATATAATGTATTGTACTTCTCTCTTCTTTTTATTAGTTTATATTAAAGAGAGAAAGGGTCCCAGATGATCAAGGTAGATAAATTTATGATTCTTTTTTAATGAATAAAGGATTAGGCGATATTAGCTTCTCAAAGGCAAACGATGTAGGGAACAAGTCTCACCCTCTATCCCGAAGGAGAGGGGTTTGCCACACTCTGGGAACCCACCGCCTGTCCCCTTATTTTTATTTTATTAATAATATAAAAAGAAAATACAACCTAAAGAAGGGGGGACATAAACCTTACCCCAAAAGCTAGAAGAAAGACAAAACGAAGTGAAAAAATTGAAGCAGAACCTCAAATTTTTCCAACTTCCAAATAATTATAAACAACTTGCAAAGCAAAACAATGGAAGAAAAAACAAAAATTGCACTATCTGCCAAGAGAAGCCATGCATCAGCACCCAGCTTCGTAATGAAACCAATGTCCAAGTAATAGCGACCAACATTTGCATTATAAGGAATGTAGAAAATATAGTAGCCAATGTTAAAACAAGCCCAACACCAACCTATGCAAGAAAGAGAATTAAACATGGCGAAGGTAAGGGAATCCCAGATCATCCATACGAAGATAAGGAGATATATTAGGCGGAGGAGAAACATGCCATATCAGGGATGGAGAAAGTAAGCCCATGTTTGCCATTCTATCAGCCACTGTATTTCCTTCCCGAAGAATATGAGAACAATGAAAGGTCATTGCTTTAATACGTGCTAAGCAAGTAAGCCATACAATTCGAAGCGGCCAAGGTAGAACAAAAGATGAGGATTTGATGCATGCAATTACGCTAGTCGAATCACATTCAAGCCAGAGACATCGCCAACCATGCTGGAAGGCATATTCAATCCCAATGATCACACCCATAAGCTCTGAGTAGAAGGTAAATTTGTGTCCCAATTCTTGACAGTAACTGCCAATGTAATGACCATGGGTGTCACGAAACACACCACCACAAGCTGCAGGTCCTGAATTATCCTTTGCAAGACCATCAATATTCAACTTAATCCAAAGAAAAATTGGAGGGTGCCAGAGAACTAATCGAGGCGCTAGTCGATTTTTAGGAATTGGGTGGATGTAAATTTATGGTTCTTTCTTTCTGCATGCAAGATGTAAAAGTTTGCATGCTTTAGTTTTCTTGTTAGGATTGTTAATACCTCGGATTATTTGAGGCGATCGACATTTGTGAATAATAACAAACTACTCCACAGTTGAACGGAAATTGGAGTAGCCTTGGAGGGGAGTACGTTGCATTGTGGCCAATAATATGATTAAGCGCAAACTAATTGTACTTGGAAAGCACTATTGCAAATCCAAATCCCTTGATTTAGTTTCTAATATTGGTAAACTAATATTTAAAAAAAAAAAAATTGCGATCCACATCTTCGATTGAGCTTATAAATAAGATATATTTGTTTGTTGACTTGTAGTTGTTGAGCATCTTCATTCTTCAAACCCACAAATTGATCTAAAAGAATATAATTAGTTATGATATTATAAAGAAGCTCTGTATGATTTGATTTGAGATCACTGAATTGCTCTGTATGATTTGATTTGAGATCACTGAATTGATCGACACTTCATTTGAGATCGTTGAACTAATTTATATTTTTCTTTTCAGAAACAAATATAAGCATGACTGTATGAATCAGGGTCTCCATTTCCAACAATGACTAGCAAAATTCGAGACTTGTATCAATCAGAAATTATTCTAGCCAATGAAATTACTGTAGCTCAAGCTTGTTTTTATGTATTATGTATGATTGTATGTCTACCAAACGAAACCAAACCTCAAGGCTTTGAGCGATGAGCAATCTAGGTAGGTAGCCCTAGCCACATGACGTGTGGGACTTTGTTGAATCCATCTTCTAATTTGAGAAGATATTTAAGAGAGTGAAATTAAGTTAAGTCCTCAATTTTTTTCGATTAGTAAAAGTACATTTAAAAAAAAAACCCCTAAAATAACATAAACCATGAAAATCAAAATTAAAGGCACATGAATAGAGCAGATAGCTAGCTAAGTCCTTAGTTTTGATGCTTTGAGGACGAGATCGATATAACCATCGTAATCATTCATGAACAGAGAGTAAGTAAGATCCAATGAAGGCGGGACCTGCAAATCTGGCACATGCTGATTTGATTTGAAATATTCTACGGCGACCTAGCTAGAGTCGCCTGGCTGGAGCCATGAGCGTCTATGTGAAGCTCAAGGGTTTCTGGTACGAGTAGCATCCCAACAGATATACCATGCATGTCCTCATGTCTGGGGTCTGGCTGGCTACCTATCATAAGGGTGATAGCGCCTCAGTTTTTAAGAGCCGTCTTTTTCAAGCTCAACAAAAGCTGTGGCTCTCTCTAGGATAGAGTACGTATAGATGTGATGCGTTCTGTTTGACTTCCAATTTTTTGATCGATCCATACGAGTCGCAGGTTCAAGTCCTGCTATACCCAGACCTACACTGGTCGGGACAAACTGGAAACGAGGGGCACTCCAGGATAGAAGGTATACACTATACATAGATTACCCAAAGCCAGGAGTTGGGAAGGTGTCTTACTCGCCCTAAATTTTTTATTTTGATACCCCTAGAATATTAAATAAGTTTATATATATATATATATATTTTTTTTTTTTTACTATGGACGACAATATAACTCTCAACCCCATCCCATCCCTGATGTCAGTGAGATTTGAACCCGTGACCTCTACAGTATTAGTTAGGCTAGCTAACCAACAAGTCACGGATCACCGACAAGTTTATATATATTTCTAATTGTCAGGAATAAAATTGTCAAAAATTAAATAAATATAAATAATTAATTAGAAAACTTATTATATTCAGAAATTAACTACCTACTTCTCCTGATAAAATTTAAAAGTATGATCTCCTAAATGTAAAAATTTAAGTATTTTTAACTGAATGCTCAAAATAATTTTCATTTTCAGATATGAGATCCTATTATTCAATACTACTCTCACATGTATCACAGCTCATGTAGATTGTACATCAACCTGTACCTAACTAATCTAACAACAAGGCATTAGGAAGCATAATGGGGAAATTCCAACTAAATGACCATCTTGAGCAATAATTTTCTAAACTACATGAAGTGTGACATAACCTATCCACATCGATCATAATTCAAATCAGACAAATCTAGAAAGGTATCCAACTTCTTTCATCAATTAACACGTCTTTTTGTCATAAAAAAAAATTAACACATCTTTTTTCTAAAAATGTGTAGTAATTTTGGATTTATATTATTTGAATAGATGTTTTTTTTTCTTAGTTATGAAACAAGAAAAGAAGACTCCGAGGCAAATCTCCTAAGGAATGCAACCTGCACCTAACTAATCTAACAGCAAGGCATTACAAGCAGAAGGGGGAAATACAATCTTCCCAAAATTTGTTTCCAACTAAATGACCATTTGAGCAACAATTTTCTAGCAAAAAAAAAAAGCTTCTAAATACATGTCGATATGTGATATGAGCACATCTTAAAGCAAAGTTAAAAATGCCTTAGATAATAAAGTTTATTGTCAAGGAGTTGTAATTTTGACAACTTAATCGAGGAGCTGGGATAATGTCTCGTTTGGTTCGTGAAAAATAAAATAATTTCTTTGTCTTTTCATTCTGATTTTTTTTTAATTCTAATGACAATGTAACTCGCAACCCCACCTCTGATGTCAGTGAGATTTGAACTCATGACATTTACGGTGTTAGACTAGCTAATAAACAGGCTACGGCTCACCGACGTAACATGCCACGGCCCCTAATGTAACTTTATGTTCGGATGTTTGGTTACATGTGAAAAATTATTAAAAACTTTATAATTAATGGAAATTATTTATGTGTCGTGAGTAATAAATGAAAGGAAATAGAGGGAAAATGATTCGTTATATTTTCCCTCATATTTTTCTTTATTTTAGAAAAATATTTTATTTTCTATTACATTCCAAACGCAAAAAATAAACGACTTTTCTTTCTTAATACTTAATTTCTGTGAAGCAAACTAGGTCGAAGAGTAGGTTATATGGTTCTTCAGTTAGTATGTCACAAAAAAAAAACAAAAACACCAACATCAGTTGGAATTTGCAAATTGCAACCCTCTTGAAGTCACTGATGGTGTAGTCCACTTGGCAGGGTGCAGCAGTAAAGGTAGATGTGCTTGCACAGAGCCCAAACCTCATCAACTACCATTCTTCCCTCCAATTTTTTAAGGTACAGACTCCGGGTCTTAAATTCAAAGCAAAAAATCATCCACGTACTTCATTCTTTCTTCAAGAACCTTCAACATATTCTCGGTCCAATCTGTCTCTTTTCCCGTACCCACAAACGTGAATGCCAAACTCAGCTACCCAAATCCAGAAATGGCAGTTCTTGAAACCATTCAGAAACTCAAGGATACATTTCTCGACACCTCCACCGTGATTGCACTCACTGTCTTCTTCGCACTCCTCTGCCTCTGTATCATAATCGGTCATTTGTTGGAAGAGCATCGTTGGGCTAATGAATCCATCACCGCCCTTCTTTTGGTCAGTAAATGCATACCCTTTATGCATAAACACACACACATGCACACACACACACACGCACTCTAACAGAATTCTGGGTTTCTTTCTTTTAATTTGTTAAGTTTACAGGGCTTGATTGCTGGACTAGTGGTGTTGCTGGTTACTCAGTTCGAGAGTTCACAAATTTTGATCTTCAATGAGGACTTGTTCTTCCTTTATTTACTTCCTCCAATCATTTTCAATGCTGGGTATGAACTCGATCTCAATTCTACGCAGGTCCAATTTCAAGGCAATGCTCAATGAAGATACGCATAATATCTGATTTGGGTTTTGAAATTTCTATAATGAAAGTTCGAGATCTTTGAATTGCTTGAATTTTGACTGCAAAACTTGAAATTCGTTATGGTTTTTCCCTTTATTTCGAGATATGATCAGAATTGGCTCCTAATCATCAGAATTTTTAATTGTGGTTCAGTTTTCAGGTCAAGAAAAAGCAATTTTTCAAGAATTTCACAACAATTTTGCTGTTTGGTATAGTTGGTACAGTAATTTCTTTCTGCCTCATATCACTAGGTAAGAGTGTAAGACCTCCATATCATTGAATATTTACTTGATTTGTTTAACTGAATTCTCTTATGAAGTTATAATAAATGTCTGGAAAAATTTGCAGGTGCCTCTTTAGTTTTCAGTAGATTTGGTTTCACAACTCTGACCATTCGAGATTACCTAGGTAACAAAAATTTATCTTACTATTTTTATCTTGATGGTTCTGTGATTGTCGTTTTTGAAATTTTCTGCTTTCTTATGTGTGCAGCTGTTGGTGCCATATTGTCAGCAACGGATTCAGTTTGTACACTGCAGGTAACCTTATAATCTCAGTCTAAATACATGTTTCATGAACTGACTTGTAACTGGCGTGATGGTTTTTCTCATGTTAAAGGTTCTTAGTCAAGATGACACTCCCTTTCTCTACAGTGTCGTATTCGGGGAGGGAGTAGTGAATGATGCTACCTCTATCGTGCTCTTCAATGCAGTACAATCACTAGACGTGAGGAACGTCAGTGGTCTTACAGCCTTGAAATTATTAGGCACTTTTCTTTACCTCTTCTTCACCAGCACTCTTCTTGGTATAGCAGTAAGTTGTAGATTATTGGTTGTTTTGCTTATACCTTGATTTGAGAACTCACTTTGGACTAAATCATGAAATTGAAGCTCAATTTTCTACTAATGATGTTATGATTGGGAGAAAATTGAGCACTTATTACTAAGTTTGGGATGTTCTAACTTGCTTCGTTACTATGTTTCAGGCTGGTCTTATGAGCGCTTTTATCATAAAAACGCTTTACTTTGGAAGGTATAAGGAAATACTTCTAGAATGTTGACCCAGTGTTTGGTGCTGCATTCATTTGTGTATATATAAACTGTATATATTCCACGACTAATAGTCACTTATGGTCCAGTCAACTGAGATAGATTTTTAATTGTAATAGAAATACAGATACAAAGAATAGGAAGAAAATGAATTTATAGAGGATAATTAAGCTCAGCATATGCATTTACATTTACCATTATAGTTTCTGGCTTTTACTTGACATCAGCAAGATTAGAATCTGCTAAAATTATAATGGCAGCTGAGTTCTTGTGCTTATCATAAATTTAAGCAAAAGCTAAGCTTATCAAAATATGACCATCTGAGAAGTTAGCAAATTTGAATAGCAATCGGATGGAAAGACTTGTACTGTGGAAGTGGTGGAACTATACTTAACCAATTTCCCTGACATTATGAATTTATGATTCTCTTGGCAACAGGCATTCTACAGATCGTGAAGTTGCTCTCATGATGCTTATGGCTTATTTGTCATACATGTTGGCTGAGGTACCCTAAAACAGAATATGGATAACTACAACTTCTACTTGGACCTTATGAAGGTTTTAAGTAAATGCAGAAGACTATTACAAAGGAACTGATTTATGACTTAATAAATTTGTTTGTTTGCAGCTTTTGAGTCTCAGTGGAATTTTGACAGTTTTCTTTTGTGGCATAGTAATGTCACATTACACATGGCACAATGTTACAGAAAGCTCAAGGATAACAACCAAGTAAGAACAGAACCCACTTTTCATTGTTTTGGTATCAGAATCATTTCTGTTAGCAGAAACAGTGGCCTACAAGCTCGAAACTAGCTGGTTGAAACCACTAATCTCATCATAAGTATGAGTTTGAAAAGATAAATCTATTTTTTCCAATATTTAGATTGTAATCTGCATATTGTTTGATGGTTTCAGGCATGCATTTGCAACAATGTCATTCATTTCAGAAACCTTTATATTCCTCTATGTTGGTATGGATGCCATGGACATTGACAAATGGAAATCCAGCAAAGCAAGGTATATCGGTCTTTATTGCTAACTACTCTTACTATACGTCGAAAACTTCAAAAATAAGTTGTAATATTAAAAACTACTTGCCTGACTTGTAAAGTTCTCTTTGGTTCAGTCCAGGAATTTCAATTGGTGTCAGTTCGATTTTGTTTGCACTTGTATTAATCGGAAGGGCAGCATTCATATTCCCGATCGCAAACATTTCAAATTGCTGCAAGAAGAGAGAAAGCACTAAAATCAAATTCCGTCAACAGGTTTAATCACTTTAGAACTTGGTTAAGCACCTTACTTCTCCCCCAAATTCACCATGTGTTTCCTAACTACTTGAACATCTCAGTTCATAATGTGGTGGGCAGGCCTAATGAGAGGTGCAGTTACTATTGCTTTGTCATACAACCAAGTAAGTTCTGCTTATCCTTCTTCAAGTCCTAAAAACTCAAGATATTTGGTTCATATACTGATGTACCGACTTTGTACAATCTACAATTGTAGTTTTCAGAGTCCACGACGTCATCAGTGCAAGATAATGCACGGATGATCACCTCCACAATAATTGTTGTTCTATTCAGCACAGTGGTATGTATGCTTAAGTTTATTTATGCGACTTGGTCATTGAGCTTGTCAAATTAGTGACTTAACGTTCTTTTCCCCATTGAAACAGGTATTTGGCTCGATAACAAAGCCGTTAATTGAAGCTGTACTGCCGAGACATGCAAACCACAATATTTCGGATGCAACTGATAGTCCAAGTCTAGAAGACTTGAGGCTATTGTTCCTAGAAACCGGTGATCCAAGCGAAGAAGGCAACAGTCAGCCAAGTCAAAGGAAAAGTAGCTTCAGGTTGCTGATGACTCATACGACTTATACTGTGCACCATTTTTGGAGAAAATTTGATGACAAGTTCATGAGACCGGTGTTTGGTGGACGGGGATTTGTTCCCTTCGTTCCTGGTTCACCGAGTGGTGCAAATGAAGAAGAACAAACTACTTGAAACCAACGGTTAAATATATATTTAACTGTCATATGAACAACATTCATATTGATGCGAAATTTAAATTACATATATTAGTAGAGTTTCCATGTTCTTAATTTGTAAAGATCGGAGTACATGGCTGATGCTGGTAGTCAAAATATACGCGTGAGATCTGTGATGCAATATAAAATTTCAATATATCAACTATCCAAAAGGGCCTCATCATTCAAATATAAGATGTAGCTCTTTGCTATTGGTGCATGTTTGAAAATATTGTTGTTGTAGAGACTCCTGTTATTATTCGGGAGGTCCTCTTGCTGCGTATTGTAATATGGGCTTTAGGCACTATATCCCCTCTCTGTGTATTCATCAGTTTCATCAATTAAGGCTTGAGGGCAGCCATACAGCCCTTATTTTAAAAAAGAAAAAAAGGGTAGCTCCTAACAACACTTAAGCAGATCAATATAATAGCTTTATCCATATTCTTGTAATTAAGCATGAAAAAATTTGAGTTAAATACGGTGACCTCCTTGTATACTTGAATATTTCAAAATTTTCAAGCAAAGAATATCTCATTATTGAGAGATTCTATCCAAAGTTCTAAAACGTTTCATTTACTTATAACTAGTAAGTTTGTTATATATATTATCTATAGCTATCATCCTTCATTAACAAGATTATTTGCCCGAATTCTCTTCACTATTGTTACCAGATGAAGAAGTACAACAGATTCATGCTTCTTGCGTTCTTAAAAGGTTCATCGATTTCTTACAAAAATTTCCCACAGTGACATTTGCATGAGAATGATTTCAACCAGCCCAAGCTACTCAGCCCAAAATAAGAAGCCCCAATTAACAAAGCCCAGAGATACCCAGGATATCCATCCCCACTGCGAAGCACCATATAGTTCCTCCTTAAACCTTAAACGAAACACCAAAAACCTCTCTCTCAGTTTTGTCGATCTCCATGTTCGTTTATACAAAATCAAATTGGGGTCTTGAAGATTTGTGATGAATGATGGCTTTCAGAAGCTCAAACACGATTCGTGTTCTCTTGCGTGCGACCCAGATTCAAGAATCTTCGTATCCGTGAGTATAATGAAATGGGTTAATGCCCGGCTCTGAAATAGTTTGGATGAAATGAAGGAAATTTGACTTAAAGATTTCATCTTTCTTATCGAAAATGAATGAAAATGCCTCTGTTTAGTATTTGAGGTTGTTATTTATGTGACCCAATTAGCTTTATGATGATGGTATTGTTAAATTTTCAGTCTTGGATGCTCAAGAAGCTACGGAACTGGTATTTCAAATGGTAATTTTCTATTAGAGATGTTCATGAATTGATTACTTACTGTAAATTTCTGGCTTGGCATTTAAAAGTTAAAATAGTTTACTTTGTGATCAGTGGCCGAACTTAATAGCCGGAACATGTACTCAAGCTTATATAAGGGCAATGGAGCACTTCCTTGGACTTGTAGAAATGCTATGACGCTGCGTTCTGCAATGGTAAATTTCTAGAGTTTATAACTTGAACAATTTGATTGAAAATGCTAGTTTTTGATTATGTGTCTGTAACGAACGTGTTGGTGCGCCTGAAATGATTTATGAAATGATGAATGTTACAAGTCATTGATCATTTCTTTTCGTTATGTGTTTTTCTTGTATTCAGGCTGTCGAGTTGCCAATCTTCTTGAATGATAAAAGGTTGCTATCCACACAAGTAAAAGCACCTGCCCAAGCAAGACAAATGGTATGTTTATCGATTTGCCCGGTTCACACCGCAAATCTTCCAATTCAGTTTTTCTTGTTAGTATATTTTCCATTAGTACTTTACTGAAGGAACTGGTGAACTTCACTGTAAAGGGTTAGAGGTGTGATTGTCATCTTGTGCTATTATTCAAGAGAACCACTGAACTTCTAGTTGTCTAGTCTGTCTCGTATTCCAGACAAGCAACCATGACATGTATGCTTACCTTATGATATATGCAGGGAGCACTTAGAGTTTCCATGACAAGCCCAGGATTTATCTATGAGCCTTATGCACCTCGTGAAAAGGTTCCATTTTTCCAGAGGTTAGTAATTTCTTTTATTGATCTTCAAAATTGTTGTAATTAGAGTAAGCCTTCATGGTAATGGAACTCAACTGAGAGTTGGTAGCAGTTTTATGTAGTTTTGTTTTCACTAGGTTGGAGATAGAATCTCTTTTATTTAGTAACCATCAAATTTTAGTTGTACTACCAGAACTTGTTGTATGCTGTCTCTCTTCCCCGTGCTTATTCAGGTAATGGAAACCGGTTTTGGTTATCTTGAGTTGTCTTATTTCTTTATGCTATATGTATACTCACACACACACACACACACACACACACTCACACAGACGTTTGTGGTCCAATTTGCTTTCTTTTTAAAGAATATGGTTGTAGAATTTCACTGAACTCTCTCAGCTTCAGTTTCCCTATGCAACTGTCAAATTTGATTACTTGTCATTTTTCATGAACTACCTGATGTTGTATGTATCAGATGGTTCACTAGAAGTGGCTGGAGAAGAACAAAAGAAGATATAATTTTAGAGGTGATGCTCTAGATTCAGCTTAAAATGAACAACCTTGTTTCATTGATTATAACACTTATATTTATGAAAGCTTTTCTCTTCTAATCTTTCATGGATGTCCTCCATCCCCTCTCTTTTGTTTTGAAAATCCATCCCACTCCATTTCATGTTCTGGTTTGATGCCTGTACTACTGTTTGTTTGCTTAGATGACTATATCTTGCCATTCTCTGTCATTTATTTAGGTTACTGTGGTATTGGAGGAATGCGAGCCATCAAGAATTTAGATGCAGATTAAAAACACTTAATTATTACTACTTTGGTCAGTTGAGGCCTAATTTCTTTTCTTGACATCTTAGATTCTGATACTTTTGTTTTTCCAATTTTCAGCTTAAAAGTGCTTATGCTATTAATAAATTAAGAAAGTCGGGATATTCAAAGAATCTATTCTACAAAGAAGCAATCAATGTATACAAGGAGGTATGTTCATCTTCTGTTCTCGCTTTTCAATTTTCAATTTTTTATTGCTTCTTTCAGTTGGGCTGTACTCTTACTTCCTTTCACTCATTAATTAACCTTCTTATCCAGATAAATACTCTATTGGCAACTGGAGACAAAAACACTTTAAGGAAAGCAGTTACGGAGAAAATGTATTCTGTATGCTTCTGTTCTTTTGATTTACTGTTAAGCTTTCTGTTCGAAATACTATCTGCTGTATCACTGCTTTCTTGATGTAAAGGAAATGGCATTAAAGTTCTGAGACATTATCTATATCTTTCCATTTTCCAGGAACTAAAGAATGAAATAAAACAGAGAGAATCCATATGGAGTAAGGTTTATTGGGAAATGGTGGAGCCAATTGTAAAAATACGCACCTTGCGAGCACGACTGGCAAGTTTCTGTCAAACTTATTATATTTTTTATTCTATCTAAGCACTTTAATAAAATAGAAAAGAAGATTCAAAATGCTGGGATGGCTTACTTATCTGCATGTATATTGTTAGCATCTAGATCTACTCTAAATCTTCCAAAATGAGTGAATTCTTAATGCTGACTTCTAGATTAGGAGCTTGAGAAATGTTCCTTATGGTTGCACTTCTGTTGGCCTTCTCCGCATTCCCAGCTATCTTCTTTGCCTTATCCCTTTTCTCCTCATTACAGATTGGTGTTGATCCAAAAGATCTTGAAAAGGTGTTTATACAGCTTACACTTGAGTTTCTGTCAAAGCAGGTAAACTGACCACCGCAATCTTTTCTTCTTTGATCAGCTGTCCTATATGTTTTGAATGAGTTACATATTCAGAACCAGTGTTCAGGATTAAGTGCTCCCACTCACTATAGTTTAACATTCTGTGGCCATTCAACGTTGTCGGCAGAGCAGTGAGTTGTGAGAGTTAGGTATCTGGCAAGAATATAAAGCATATGGAATGAGGAATAGTGTATGTATTATCATGTGTAATTCAATATTAATATGATGTATGCTAATGCTTTGAAGATAAGGTTGCTGGAATATATAGGTAACATCATAATCATTTAACAAAGGGATTTACATGTAAAGTAGGATCAGGAGGAAACAGTGGGATAGAAGAAAGAGGGAGGAGGAGAGCAAGGGCTGCAGTATTCTCTCTATTGATCAACCACCTACAGGAGTTGCCTCATGGGCTATTTCTAAAGATCAGATAAGGAAACTGGGTTCAAATCCAAAAGGAAACTGTACCTTTATGAAATCTTCACAATCAAGACGGACCAAATAAAAGCTCTAAAATAATCAAAACAAAATAAATTCCGAAAAATCCTAATTTTACCTAGGTGGTTAGGCTTCGTCTACGTCAGTTTTGTTAAATGATCGCTACCATGTTTTATCTTCTTGATGGTACTTCCTCTCATTGTATGGTTGAACTTGGGGTTTGTGTTTGTCTGTTCATAACTAGCTGCTTTTAATTCGAAGATTTATCTAATGATAATTCTACTTCCTTTTGTTCTTGGCAGAAGTTTGAAGCATATGACTCAAAGGGTTCTGTTGTTGCTGGAGATAAATCTAAGGAGGTATTAATATTGATGTCCTTGGTTATCTAGCTTATTTCATATTTATGTCATCGGACATTTTCTTATGCTGAGACTTGTTCAACCTCTGTTTCTACGCCTTCCTCTTCTTATTCCAATGCCACTTGAGCTAGAGCTCATTGCCTGACAGAGCACCACACTTGTAATATAGCAGTCCTATGCATGAGATGTATTTATCAGCAACACCAAAACTACTATGGCGTAACTCATTCTTTTACTGTGCTTTGTAGGTTCTTGTCCGTGATATCTGGGTATTTGAAAAGTCTCTCTTCCATCCTAAATCTTTCTGGCGTCTTTGTGGGAGGATTACTCTCTAAGCAAGTTATACTTCCCTAAAAGATCTACCATGTTGATGATAAAATAAATGCGTGTTGCCCAGTTTCGTCAACTGTTGATATGATTGATATCTCAGTTTTGATTTGAGTATTTGGATTCAAATCTTAACCCAACTAGCACTTACAGCTTTCCCTTTAGAAAAATCTAACAGTCATTTTTGTACCATTTGTGGAAAAATCTAACAGTCATTTTTGTACCATTTGTCTGCAATTCTTCAGAAATCATTGTTTTTGTTTTGGAAGCAGTACTGTTCATTATCCTCAGGTATATGCTATGATAGGTTTGTACAAGGGGAGTTCATTTCATTAAGTAAACCCTCTACAGTAGTTGAAAATAACTTGCAAGCAATGCCTTGGTTGGTATTTTCTTTCATGTCGCATTAAGTTTTTCAGTAGCTTTGTGACAGGGTAATCCCACTTTTGGTATTATTCATTCCAAAAACTTTGTGAGAGATTTTGATTGTTTGTTTGTTCTTTTAAGAATAGGATACCTTACTTCAAACTTCAAAATTACAACTCGTAAGAATAGAATCCACATACAGACACCATTCTCTTCATCATAGTTTCAAATTATGGTACTCATAGTTTGTGTTCGTATTACATCGCTCAAAATTATTTTAGAGGGAAAGAAATTCAACAAATGGATGGCAGAGAAGAGCATCTTCAATCGCTAGGCATTTGCAAAAGGCTCTACAACTTCATCATGAGAAGCCTAGCCTCACCAGCCTTCAAGAGTGTGAATTTAGGCCCTCCAATGATTCAAGGCTTACCCTCAATTCCTCCTGAGGATGCTGTTCTTAATGAAGCTGGAACTAAATGCAATGGAAAAGTACACCCGAATCCCCCGTCTTCTTGTCCAGATGTTATTAAAGAGGAAATAGAAGATCAAATATCATCAATTGCTTCTCAAGAAAAACCTCTAAGGAAAACAGTCAGCATAAATGATGAAGTCGAGGATATGGAAAAAACTCTGAAGTTGAAAAGAAAAAAGAGCAAATCAAACGAAAAGTGGAATTCGTTAGAGCCACCAAGCAATGAGCAAATCCCTCTGAGATCATCAATTCTGAAGGTGGGTTCTGATTTGAGCAAGAAGATGGCTACATTTGTGAATCATAACTACAACTGATGGTGCTGCTGTGCTAGATTGTTCTCTGTTCTATCTGTAATTATTTAGCTATTGGGTGTTGTGAAGAAACATAGTTTCATTGTAGATATTGCATCAGTAATTATTTAGCTATTGGGTGTTGTGAAGAAACATAGTTTCATTGTAGATGTTGCATCGGATATGACTTCGTTGCAAAACTAATGGTGTGGTTGAATGACATTATATCTTAGTGTAATTGGATATGATCTGCTACAGTCTACTCATTGCTAATTGAAAATCTATTCGATTGTAACAAATGGATGAATTATTGATCATAAGCTGCAGTCACACCAGATCACACCTCATGAAGGCAAAGAAAATGTGATCCACAGCTCCAGTCACTCTGTTATAGCTTCTTCTAGAAAACCATAGCAATTCTGTTATTCCTTCTAGAATTATGTAAATGGTTTTAGCCTTTTAGGAATTAGGTTACAGATATTTTGTGTATATATATATACGATCTGTTGTAACAGATTTTAGAGTGGAATGAAAAATATCTCCTGAGCTCTCTCTCTTTTCAATTCTCTCTGGTTTTCTTCATAAATGAGATGCTTCTCTTTATTGCAGTTTTTATGGGCGCAATGAGGGGGTTAATGATTTTTTTTTTTTTTTAAGCAAAGGAAAGGAAAATGCTAAAACTTCAGAAAATGCCAATGGACCTCCTTCCCTTGCAAGCTAAGGCTAAGGGTGTGCTTTCTATGCGTGTTACTCTTCCACTTTAGTTTAGTGCCACAATGAAGATGAAGATCTTCTTTGACAAGGATATGCATACATTTAAAAAATAAAAAATAAAAAAAAAAAATAAAAAAGGATATGCATACATTTTTGGAATGTGAGAGTGTTCATCTTTATTTTTCGAGTAAATGGTGTCATCTTTTCGTAAAGTATCAAAAAAATGATATTTCTTGAGTACCAAAAACTCCCTTTGCTTCATGAAAAACATGATACATTACAAAAGAAAGAAACTCACATTCTAAACAATGTTTTAAGAAAATGGACGGTGAAAGCGTGTGAATGTGTAAAATGTGATGTTTTCCCTATATAACATGTTTCTGCCACGTTCATATAAATAGGATTGAAACCCACATTTCCAAATTGCCTCAAGTTATTTGGTGTACTCACATAAGCAATCAGCACTCTCTCATTTCAGATTAGAAGATTGGGAAGATATGGATGCAAGACCATTCCAGCAACCGCTATCATCATCTTCATCTTCATCATCAGCAGGAATTTGCCACAGGCTCTGCAATTTGGTATTGAAAATTATAGCAGAACAATCCCACAAGACTGTTACACTAGGCCGATCCGAGGAGTACTCGCGCTCCAGCAGCCAAAGTATCCGATCTGATGGCTTCTACGGTTGAAATGATCTGATGGTCAAGAAATTCTGTCGGTGGATGCAGTTTCAGAAAAGCCATGCTAAATATGTAGGAACTCTCTCTCTTTTTTTTATTTTATTTTTATTTTTTTATCTGTGTTTCTGGTTACCATGATAAACTCAAATCAAGAATGTATGAACAAGAAATGTAAAGAAAGCTGAAAACTACGACATAATTAAACGCTGTATTGGAAATTAGCTAGATTATATTGTACACAACAAGATCCCGTCTTAATTTTTCTGTACCCCTAGAACAAAAGACTAGTGCAAAGAAATAAGGAATCTAAAAGAGCAAAGCAAGTCTCTTCTTCTTCTTGTTGTTGGAAGACACGACCCACTTTCCACCGCGCCAGTCTTGATGAACTCTCAGATTCCAGAGTGGGTAAGAAATCTTCTCCCCGGTTGTTTCGAAAAACACAGCGTGAAAACCATACACATTGTTCTCAGAAGAAATGGTACCAACCCACCACCCGTCGAGGTCGTACGCATCAACCCTGTTACCAATATGAAACTCAGGAGCCTCAGTAACTTCCGGCGGCATAGGGCGGACCTCGTCCGCCATTACGGTCTCTTTCAAAGGTACAGACTCGTCGTATTCCTCCACTAGGCTCTTGTACTGAACCACATAGTTGCTGCCCATGTTTGCTACTACGGTTGCCTCAAAGTAAGAGCCAATATATCCCGGAACTTTGCTACATACTTCTACCTTATCGCCTCGTCGGAACGAAATCTCTGAGTGTAACACCATTATTTTACTGTATAATGGCAAGGAATGAAGCAATGAATTGAAGAAGAGATTATATATATGCCATAGAACACTCTAGCTCTCTTTATATAGATTCTGAAGTCTTACTCTATGAATAGGGAAAACTCACATTCGCCCAATCCAATCAGGATTTAATTTCCTATTTCTATTAGGTCTCCTCCAAAAGCCAGAATCAATGCCCTCAAATGTTAAAGAAATTGGTTTTGGGCCTTGGGCTCCATTCATCCCAAAATTAACATTAATTTTCAGAACTGTGACACTGCAAAAGCTGAATCCACTTTAAAAGCGTGTGTGGAGTGAAGATTGAGCTTCTCTTGCTTGTTGTTTAAGTGTGCGCTTTCTATGCGTGTTGATCATGGAGACGAACTTTTTGACTCTAACTCTAAGTCGGTGACACATTTTGAAAGCCAGGGTTTAGAAAATGTGATGGAATATATGTACTTTTCTGCCATGTACATATATATCTTTGTAGGAATGAAACCTATTGTTCTAGTCCTCAAGTTATCTAGTGATTCACATAACCAAGCAAAGCATCAGTGGTTCCACATCAGAAGAGTGTGGAAAGATGGATAGAAGAGAGAACCAGCAACCCCAATCATCATTTTCACTAGGGATTTGCCGATGGCTTTTCAACTTGGTGATGAACATTGCAATAGCACAATCCCTCAAGACAGTGACTCTAGGCCAATCCGATGAGCACTCATGCTGCAGCAGCCAAAGCATCGGAACCAGTATGCTTAGACGATTGAAGTGACGCTCATCTAATAGTCAAGAAATTCTGTCCGGTGAGTGCAGCTTGAGAAAGGCCATGCTTCTTGTAGGTGTCATTCTCTATTTTCTTTCATATACTATTTAGTTATAGTCAGATGTGGTCAATACTCATAAATCTTATATAACGAATTGAATCCAATTTACAAGTTCATTTTATTTCCTCCATGGACTTCTTGATAATGGATTGCTCTGGCAATTGGCCGGATCTTTATGGTATACTTTCAGTGTTAGCGCTAGCGTCAACTGACTATGGACCAAAATTATATGTAGATATGGAAACACCTTATATAACATTCCCGCTCAGCAAAGTGTATCGTATGGAAAGAGCTGTATACATGAAAACTCACCTATAATTTCGTCGGCAAGGTGTATGTATTTATGAAATGTGGACAAAGGTTCCGCCAAAATAGTGCATATAACCTCTGCCGACTAAATCTCGTCAGCAAAAGATACATCTGAAATGCTAAATGCAGTATATATCGCAACACCTCTAGTGACAAAATATTCATCAGCAAGGTGTTTGATAACATATCGACTCAATTCTTTCAGCAAGAAGTGTGTATGTGGAGAGTTTTTAATGAGGACTACTAAAATGAGAACTTCGTAAGGAACACTCATGCAACAACACTCAAAGTATCCGATTTGATGGCTGTTGGCTTAGACAACTGAAACATTGAACATTTGAAGTGACCTTGATCTGATTGATGCTCAACAAATTCTGTTTAGTGGGTGCAATAATACTGCAATCTCACAAAGCCATCTCATTCTTTTGTTTGTTTCATATAATATTTAGATTAGTGTTAAAAAAACGGATTAAATACTGCTTACTCCCTATAGTTTCATCGTTTCAGTCCCTAAAAGTCCTGAACTCCCAATTTCCTCCCAATTGGTCCCTACCGTCGCATCCGTCAAAAACTCCGTTACCTTTCCCTAAAAAGTCTATTATACCCTCATTTACTTAAAAAATATATATATTTCTCTTCCTAATTTTCTTTCCTTCTTTTTTCTTATTTTTCTTTTTCTTTTTACCTCTTTTTCTTCCGGCTCTTTCACCTCCTTCTGTTCATCTCCTCATCAAGATGGTTTCAATCCATAGACCTTCAAGAGGTGAAATGACAAAAAAGAAATAAAAAAAAGAAAAAATAAATTAAAAAAAAAGTAAGTGAGGGCATAATAGACATTTTCAGCAACTTTAACAGAAAATTTTGACCGCAGAGAGCCAGATACCAATTGGGAGGAAATTGAGAGTTCATGGACTTTTTAGGTAAACTTCGAAGGTCATAGACTGAAACGATGAAATCCTATAAGTATAGGGAGTAAACAATATTTAATCCTAAAAACACCAAACGTATGGCCAGAGATGATTGCTTTTAAGCTTGGCATCACCAGAACCTGGTCACTAATGTTAATCAATGGCTTCATAATTCTGTTTTATAACTCTAAATTGGTTCCTAATGATGCACGATCGACCAATTTCTAGTCCCCCATTCACAAGCGGGGTTCCTGTGAATAAATAACAATATCTCTTTAAAATGTGAATATATTTTTCAGAATAAGCAAGTAAAAAGAGAATATATATTGTAAATAAAATTTATCGATTTAGAGAGTGTAACAATTGAGTATGATTTTTACAATTGAGGTTTAATGAAGAGAATTTTAAAAAATCTTTGATGAAAATATTGGATTTGTTACATGTTTTGAAATATTTACTAAATCACTTTAATCTTTCGGAATCATCATACTATTTAATTTTAAATCAATACACTCCTTATTAGGCAAACAAACTTGATCTCACAATTGAATTAAAAGGTAACTTTCCAAAGTTTTCATAAAACTTTCATTACATTGAAATTGAAATTGAAATTGAAATCTTCCTTCTTCTTTTTTGAAAGAGATTTGAAACCTAACCTAACTGGGAGGCTCAATCTCATGCCGGAATATTGTTATTATTTAAAGAAAAATTGCACAACGAGCCTCCTTTAATCAACACTCATCTAAATAAGAGAAATCGTGGGAATCTTATTTCTTATTTTAAACAACATTGTACACTCCAGATATAGAAATTAGTGAAATGCCACATAATATTAATGACAGATTGGACCTACTCCATGTCCCAAACATTAACAAATACAATCGTAGTACAAATTGAACGCTAGTTCTTTCCAAATGAAGATACCGATTTGCCCATTGGCAAACCAGAGGCTGCTATAGTTTTAGTTTTATGTATAAAAGCCACTTTAAAGGAGTGATGGGTGCTTCACATTCCATCCCTCTCACCACTGATGCCATCACCCTTCTTCACTCAAATCCCAGAACAACCTTGTTTTCTCAGTCAACACAGTCGAGATTACAAAACCCAGTATTCAAATCAAACCCCACCAACCAAATCTTCAAGGCCCAGTTGAAGACCATGTCTCAACCCTCTCAAGTTGTGCCTGTCAATGGTGGCAAAGTTGTAGTTAGGGAGACCCAAGATGAAAGTAGCACATGGCCAATTAATGTTGATGGGATTGATCAGGAAGTGGTTGACAAGATGGTATATGATGCTCTTGTTTGGAGCTCAATTCATGGCCTTGTTGTTGGTGACAGGTCTGTTCAGGTAAGTGTGCTATTGCTTATCTACCTCTTTTCAACTGATGACAACCAGAAAAGACTGGAAATTTAAGTTTCTGTTCTCGAGTAGTTTAGTGAAAAATGAATACTTGAATCAGCATATGGTTGTAGAGTGTTGGGTTGAGATTGGCCTGAGAATGAATGGTGGAATTGTTGCATATGATTAAATACGTTTTGTGCATTGACTATGGTGGATAAAAAGTGGTGATGTAAAAACATCTACTTTTTCATTAGTTTCAGAACAATTCAAAAGCTTTTAGTTGTTGAAGCTTTGTGCTTTATTCGATATTCATGTAAAAGATTATGGCTTGAACTCTTAAACTTGATGTTGACTGCTCCAAATTACAGAGGTCATCAACAGTACCTGGAGTAGGATTGGTACACGCCCCGTTCGCTTTACTTCCGATGCCGTTTCCAGCAACTCAGTTGAATCAAGCGAATGAGTTAGCCCCCATATTCAATGAACTTGTTGATCGAGTGAGTTTGGATGCCAAATTCCTGCAGGATTCATTGTCCAGGTGCTTTTGCAGTTCCCTTTTTGATTGTGTATTTGGTAGTGAAAATGAGGATGCAGATATTATGGTTAAAAAGAGCATAGGACACAGCTTAATCCTTTCTTGATTTGGGTGTATCAGATGAGATCAGTGCCTTGCACTGAAATTGTGGTTTATATAGATTTCTCAACCTCAATAGGGAGACACTAAGTGCTAGTAGTCTGAGTCTAAACGGAAATAAGTTGTATATAAGGATAACAGGGAAGGTGTTGATACATGCTAGCCAGCTTTACCTATTCCCTAGAGGCTACCGCTATTTCTGAACTGATGCATTATAATCTTATATTTCAGAACGAAGAAAGCAGATCCTTTTACATCTAGACTTCTAGATATTCATGCCAAGATGCTAGAGATTAACAAGAAAGAGGTAACTGTATGATTGTATATCAATAGGGCATTCAAGCACTAATTATTCTGAGAGGAGAAATTTGTGTTCAATGTGATCTAGTTGAATGGTTCCGGATTTGGATAATTGTCGTTCAGTAACTATTGTTTACAAGTTTACATAGCATTTGCTGGATGCTTATTTATAGCTATTTTAGTAAATCATATAAAATTTACACTACCTGCAATAGACAAGGAGGAATGCTGCATTATTTTCTAGTTTAAATTGTATGCTTTAATTTAGTTGTTTGGTATTTTCATTGATTGAGCATGAAGATGCTAAACTGAACTTTTTTAACCACTTGAACAGGAGATACGCTTGGGTTTACATCGGTCAGATTATATGCTTGATGAACAAACTAAATTACTCCTTCAAATAGAGATGAACACAATTTCATCTTCATTTGCAGGCCTCAGTGGTCTTGTCGGCAAACTTCACAGGTTAAGTAAAATAAACATTTATCGATAACGATTCTATTACAATTTGTTGACTAATTAGTCATTGTCATACTGGATTTGACTTATTAAATGCTCCAACCTCCAATTCTGCTGCTCATGGTTTTAAAATTCACCTAAGTCAGTAGTTTAATGGTTAGTTTGCGTATTTTTGTATTGCAATATGTAAATACGCAAACTGAGTTAGAATTACCAAGTTTTTCACTCTTGTCGCTCATTTTCAGGAGCTTACTTAGTAACTATGGAGAATTTCTTGGATTAGATTCCAAAAGGATTCCTGATAATGCTGCAGTCAGTCAATTTTCAATGGCTTTGGCTAGAGCTTGGACTGAATACAACAACCCCAGGTTAGACTTGAATGTTTCTTTTGTTTCATTCCTTTGCTGCTACTTAGTGTGATATGATTAAAGTTGGATTTAACTCCAAGTATATACAGGGCGGTAGTTCTGTTTGTGGTTCAGGCTGAAGAACGCAACATGTACGACCAGCATTGGCTCTCTACTACATTGAAAGAAAAATATCCTTTGTAGCTAGCTCTATGACAAATCCCCCCCCCCCCCCCCCCAGGTTGGAAACACTAGTTGTATGACCCGTATCTCTAGGAAAATATCTAATCTTTCATAAAATAGTATATGCTGCTCATGGAGGGGGTGGTGGGATATGGGGGACTGTGCCTTATGTTGCAGATTTCATTTTCCTTTATTATTTTTGTTGCCTCATTTTTGTGATTCTAGATGTACTACTTTAGATTATTCTCAATTTACTGCATAAAGAAGTTTGTCTGTTATGGAACTCTTATTAGTATATGTCCATGTGAAACTGAAGATAATAAATATAAAAGCTTTTGTATTGGTTTCATTGAAACTTCAAGTTAAAAGGCTTATAGACAAAAAGTTCTAGACTGAATTACTTCTAAAAGAATTTGTGCTGGTTTAATTTTCAAAGAATTAATTGCATATATCTTTGAACTAGAAGCTCGTTTGCAGAATTCATGATTAGTCATGTTCCTTAACTATATAACACATATAATGTATCAACTCTTCGAAAAACTTTGGCAGAAATTGATGCTGAGGCGGAGCTTCTACCAGATGGAACACTTGTTATGTATGTACCTTTAGCCATGGAAAATTCATTATACTATAGATATATGAATTTGTCACATCCTTGATTTATTGTCTGAAAAAGCTTTTAATTTGCAGGGGTGGCCAAGTAATTGGAATAGTTTATTTCAGAGCTGGGTATACCCCAAATGATTATCCTTCTGAAGCAGTGAGCCTCTATTTTCCTTTTACTTGTATTTAGTCGATTAAAGAAGAATGAGATGTTCTTTCTCATGGTGAATATCTGTTCAGTGGCAAAAGAAGGCAGCTGTTTTGGTTGGCTATTCGCAAGTGTATAAAGGCTTGTGTAGTGTCAAGCTTCTTTTGTGGGTCACTTTAGTTGGCTTATCCTGCAATGTGCTATTAAGTACTATTCCTTACTCTTTAAGCGCAGGTCATGTTAATGCTGCCTTGATTTGGTATACCTGATTTGGAAAAAAAATATGTAGAATGTACATGTACAAACTGTCCCCAACTTCATCCCAAACTATTCTCTGGCTCCCCTTGGTTCAGAACTTCTGTTTCATATGAATATTCTGAGGATGGTACTTAGAAGGCTACTTGCGAAGGCACCAGTTGGTAAAAAGTTAACCTCAGAATATGATGTCTACAATGTCGCTTTAACTCTGTGGTTGTTTCATTTGTAGGAGTGGAGAGCTAGGTTACTTATGGAGCAGTCGTCCGCCATCAAGTGCCCATCAATATCTTATCATTTAGTAGGGACGAAAAAGGTTCAACAGGAACTTGCTAAGCCTAATGTTCTTGAGAGGTATTGCTGAATTCAAGCAGCATCAATTGTCACATTATCGCAAGTTATGAATTTAGTACTCTCCCTTTGTAGCTACTTAATTAGACTATGATTACTGGTAGCTAGATGTATGACTAGTGTAAATAATATATTTCCTTGAGATAACAACTGAATCTGAGCTTTGTGGATTTTAGGGAAGTTCAGTTACAATTGTTGCAATTGGTAACCTGAAATGTTTTTACTGTTCATGTGAGGCAGGTTCCTTGACGATAAAGAGGACATTGCAAAATTACGGAAATGCTTTGCAGGATTGTGGAGTTTGGATGACTCAGATATTGTCAAAAAAGCAATAGAAAAGCCAGAGTTATTTGTCATGAAGCCCCAAAGAGAAGGCGGAGGTCCGTGTTTCTAAAACTTTGATCTGCCATTATTATAATGACAAGTATTAACAAATCGTCATTGCACTTCAGGGAACAATATCTATGGCAATGATGTTAGGGAGACCCTCATTAAATTGCAGAAGGAAGGGTCAGAAGCAGAGGCTGCTTATATCCTGATGCAGAGGTTATTCCCTGCTGTTTCTACCACATTCTTGATGCGAGAGGGCATTTGTTATAAAGACGATACTATATCTGAGCTTGGGGTATATGGTGCCTACTTGAGGTATTTGACTCTTATGACTAAACTTTTGGGTTCGTTTTGTTGGTATCTTTGTACAAAGTTGTAGCCGAAGCATAGCATCATGTCCCAATTTTTCATTGGTGCAGGAACAACGAGAAAGTGATTTTGAATGACCAGTGTGGCTACCTGATGCGAACCAAGGTTTCATCATCGGATGAAGGTGGAGTTGCCGCTGGATTTGCGGTCTTAGATAGTTTATATTTAACTTGAGAAGCCGACTTCCTAGTACCTAACTGGGTTTATCAATAGAGCCAAACAGTTCGTGATTGATTCTCTTACAGTCTTACTAAAGCTTATTTTCTCCTTTTCCCCATTTACTCTTCATTGTTACAAAGGGAAAGAGTGACAGTTTTCTTGAAAGTTTTTGTAAATGTATTAGCACTACAGTTTATCCTTCAACATTTTCTCAATGGTATCGAAACTTTTGAAAGAAACTTCATTCTCAAAACAATAGAACATCTTAGAAAACAGAGTGCTAATTATTTGTATTCACAACAATGGCCTCCGAGCACTAGCTTTACATGCAATCCGGCAAATGAAGGCCAAACATTCCAACGTTAAAGAACAACAGGTTAACAAGTACGTTCATCAGTATAGTCTCATATCTTCCCACCCAAGCTCCCGAGCTCGTCTCTCCCATACTTCTGAAGCCTTTAGCTCTTCTGCAAGTTGCGCTTGAGCCCTCTCCCTTGCTTCTTCACAAGTTTCCACTCCTGCAGTGCATTTTTCTGCTTCTTTTTGGTAGTGTGAAGAGACTTTCCTAGCACTCATCAACAGTGCTTCGCTCTGTTGCAAGGTTTCATTGGCAACAGTCTGCTGCAAACTTAGCTCTTCGGACATCAATGCTATGATATCCTTCTCCATTTCCTCTTTCATTTCTGGTTCATGTTTACCACAATCTGCATCACAGTAAAGTCATAAAGAAATTATCAAGTTTATAACATCTTTTCAAATGCAGTGACTTGTTGAGCCAAACACCTAATTGAAGAATTTGATCGTTTTCATGAAAAACTGAAGCACCAAGTTTTAGAATTTTAAGTAACAAAAATGGATGCAAGGCAGATTGAACTGACCTGTAAATGAGTCGTTGATAATATCTGCTAAAGTGACATAGGAAACGTGGTTAATGAATGTGGCTTCCAAAAAAAAATTTCATTATATAATCATGCTTTAGATAAAGACAGTAACAAAAGATTAGCAGAATATCACATTAATGATAACAAGTATGCTTCTTGATCAGAATTTCAGACTTTAAACATGATAAAGGGTAAAACTCTAACACTAATTAACTTATCAAAAAACTTTAACACTAATTAATTTTTTTTTCAGTAAATCCAAATGGACTGAAGCATAACATGCCCTGCCAAAATCAGAAACATTACCTTCCAAAGCAATTGGTTCATCAGACATTTCTATATTTGGTAAACGCATACATTTGCAATCATTGAAAAGTGAATCTCACCTATAGGTACGAGGACAGAGTCCTCTGAACAATCACAGTGACATGAAGGGCATGAACTACCCTCCTTAAAGCGCCAATAAAATGATTGACGTACGGTGTAACCAACCAAACACACACCTATCATAACCAAAGCCAGCCTCACAGCACTGTTGGAACAAAAGCCATGGTCTTGTGGATGAGCCATCAATCTATGCTGTAAAAGAAACAAAACCCAACTCTGGTTTGATCCCAAAAATGCAGGCTGCCAAGATCAGAAATCAAACACCCATTTCAGAGATCTGGGTTACACTCTCAAAATTGCAGTAAAAATCTGATCTTTGGAAGTTTGGAAGCAATTTAGTAACCTATAAAAATGAAGAATACCTGGGACACAAAATGAAAATCTGACTGTAGCTCAATTCTGGAAGAAGCACATTGTGGAGCTTTTGTTTCAGTCTTTCAGATAGGAGTTCAAGTTTGTGTGAAAGACAATCTCTGCGTTTTCACAAAAACAAAGGTCACTCGGATCCCGGGAAAGTGTAAAAGAAGTGATATACGTGTTGCAGAGAGAGAGATATTCTTGTTTGGCTTAGTCAAGAATGTTGCTTTAATGATCGTCTCTGCTTTAAAACAGAGGACCTTGTTTTCTGAAGGACTGCTTGGCCTGTCATTTTCTCACACTCGACCACCCCACTCAAATATCTCGGTTTGTTTTTTCGGTCCAAGCAAAGTGAAATTAGACATTGTGTTACCGATTTTTCTACCATTAGATCCACATTTTTACCTTGACCGATGGTGAACAAACTCGGAATATATCATTTCGGAGTATCACAGAAACGAATAGGCGAAACGAAAAGAGATTGAACATTGTATAATATTGCACAATACACAAGAACAAATCTTCAGTTTTAGATCAGTATGCATCCAAGAAATGAAGGGGCATAACTATTCTGTATACTGATCTTCAGACATCAGAGAACTGATAACAAAAGTAACAAAAGCCGGAGTACTTTCCTATGCATTTTGAACAACAATTAATGTGTTAATCTCCTATTTTCATTTTTCAACACTCAAGAGAGACTATGAACATGCAACTATCAAGTACATATCAGATCAAAAGAATTCCCAACCCAATTGCTAGGCAGCCTATGTTCATATGCTAAAAGAATCAGTCTACTTTATGATTTGCATAATCAATTTGATTGCTGAACTTTGTCATTGGTTTCATGCCAAACATCGTCACTGTCTGTGTCGTCAGAGTCGGCTAGCTTGTCAAAGAATGAATCAACGAACCAGGGGCAACGGTCAGTCCCACCCTTGCCCGAATGCGCTCGCCACTTTTGGTCATCTATCATTTCACGTGAAAGACCCCATTCTATTAGCTCTTCCTCTGTGTGATGGACTGCTAAGCTATACTCTCCGCAAGCTCCTAATTGCATCACTCGAAATTCACAGTTTCCAAAGTTGTTTAGGTGCTCGAATTGCTCTACCGTCCACTTGAACCACTTCATGAGGAAGACACGCGATGTTAACCCATGTGATACAATTACAAGATTAAGGTCATGGCAAGGATTGTGGCGAAGCCTGTTCATGTCTATGTCCCTCCATAAAGATTCAAGAAAACCTGCAATCATCTGTGTTATTAGCTCTACATTCAATTCTGTAGACAAAAGGCAGTAAAACTAAAACCACTATGCAACAATCGAATTTTGTAAGTTAAAACACTTCCACAATGTGTAAAACCACAATATATACTCTCGTCAGCAATATTTCTGTCATATTGATCTCAGATTCTAAAGTTAGTAGAACTCTGGCTCTTACAAGCAGAGTTAAGTATTGGAAGTCAATTTAGAGTTCTCGTCATTCACCATTATCCTTACCTTTTGTATAACCCCCTAATAAAGTCTAAAACTCTACAAAGCATATATCACTACTTCAATCATCATTTCAATTTCTAAAACAGCGATTTTCCACGTCAAGTTTTGGTTCTAAAGAAGCATAAGTTACAGATCTCATTTCTATTCGAAGCACAAAGCCAGATTTCAGACACTACTTGACTCACCCTCTTTCTGATAGATCCAAAGCTAACATAAACATCAAGCCAAGTCTATAAGCACATTCAAGAATCAAGCTCACACTCAATATCTAACTCAACCCTCAACTCACCATTACCCCAGTTCAAGTACCAAATCGAAAATCACAGAACAAAACTGACCCAATACTCAAGACCAAAAAACTACCAAGTAAGCAAATGCACAATATAATATACAACAAAGAAACTAACTTTTGGACCTTGCTACAAACACAAACAAACAAGTTCATCTGCGTACTTCCAAATCTCCAACCTTTCAATCTCTTTATGCAACATATTCACACACACACACACAAAATGCCAATCAAAACCAAACCAAGAATCAACAACTTACTGGAAACACGATCGTAAACATCAGCGGCGGACTCCCCCTCCGGAAACCGATAGAAGAATCTGCCGAACTTCTGCCTCGTCTGCTTAATGGCCTTCATTCTCTCCTCCACCTGAAAATTCCCGAAATCCTGCTCCCTTATCCGGCACTCCTCTCGGACGCCGATGACACGTTTCCGGGAGAAGGACCGTCCGATCTGGGAGAGCGTGGAGCGGGTGCGCTCGTAAGGGGAGACGTAGAAGTAGACGCGCCACTCGGGGTGGTTGGAGTCGTTGTCGGCGGAGACGACGCGGCGGAGTTGGGCCCCCGCGAGCTGGGCCTGGGCCAGGCCCTGTTCGGTGAGCGGGATTTTGTTGTCCGGGGTGCTCGTGTAGGCCGCCATGTCCAGATTGCCTTGGGATTCGGCGTGACGCATTAGGATTATCCGTTTCGGGAGACATGGTTGGAGAGAAGAAGAAGACGTAGAAGACGAAGAAGATGGTCTCCCATGCATCTTTCCAAATCTGATCGGAGATTTCTCACTTTCTGGAATTTCACTCTCTCACTGTGGAAATGTGTACCGGTGGTGCTCTCGTTGTTTTGGTCTCTCTACAAATTTTATTTTGGGTCATGGGTTTCTTTCTCACCCCCCATTATTTATAGGCTTCCCTAATCCAGTTTCATCATGGGTCCTTTCCCATTTCATATTCTTACTAATCAAGTTTTAGGATGTGTGTTACTCTTCTAAGCTAACACAGTCATTTTAACTTTCCTTTTACGAACGACTTGGAAAATAATTGGTTATGTCATAACACTACACACAAACAAAATGTATGTAATTCGAAAAAGTTTGAACGAGAGAGTATCAATAAATATGTAACAAAAAGACAATATTTGATAATGACCGAGACACTAGCTACTGGTTTCGAGCACAGTTTGAGTCCGAGGATGAAAATGAGAAAAGAGATTACCAAACCAATTGTCGTGATGGCGAAATGGATTGATTGCGATGCTCAGGCATAGGGGGGCCGATTTGTTGTAATAAGTTTTACTCAATCCCAAAGTATCTTATCTGATATGAAACGCGCGTGTGATATAATGTGATAAGACCATGACAAAAGCTATCATCTACATATATAATTTCATAATGAATCATTTCCCATTTTATATTTTTATTACTAATAATACTTTCGTCCAAAACTTCATCAGTGATCTGAAGGCGGTGTGAAGAGAATAATAGAAACTTGATGGAAACTAGAATCTAATAAAGGTTGAAGGACGGTTGCCCACGAAGCAAGAAATGTTCCACTCTGTGAAGCTGTGAGCTTTGACCTATGACTAGGAATGGGGATGGCATATATTATCCATCTAGACGTCGAGTTTGGCTCATCACCAACCCTTTTTGCAAGTTGATTAAGAATTTAAGAGGATCAAACAGTTTGACATGATTGGCTAATGGTTTGGATATATAATTACTTTAGGTTGGTTTAGGAGTAGTGGATGGGGCTGGGGTGGCTTTGCTAACACGGCTACGCCTTCGTGTTGGGACTCACACGGTTTATACCTTTACATTTGGTATCGAGCTGGTTTGAGATTGCTGGTGATGAGTTGGTACTTATTCATAATAAAAAAGGGATGGTTTAGCCACACACAAAAAATAAAAAATAAAAAATAAAAATGAGGGAGGAAAAAATTGCAGAAAATAATGTAAATAAAAATGGAGACGCGGGGAATCGAACCCCGTGCCTCTCGCATGCGAAGCGAGCGCTCTACCATATGAGCTACGTCCCCGAACTGGTTAGTTATTGTTCTAACCTTTTTCTATTTGTTTCTACCAGCCTTTCACTCCAAAGCTGAGTTGTGGGCCTTCCACTTGGGAATATAAATTAACTTTTTTTTCCCGCAGAAGAAGAAAAACAAATGCCATATATACCAAGCTGTACAGAAGGTTTCATGTGTCGATATGTCCGAGTGGTTAAGGAGACAGACTTGAAATCTGTTGGGCTTCGCCCGCGCAGGTTCGAACCCTGCTGTCGACGTTTTATTGCTCTTTCACTTTTTCTCTTTTTTTCCTTTCTTCACTACAGAATACAGATCTAGAACCACAGTATGCATCAACTTATTTGTTCCTTCTCAGAAGACTAGGATAGAGCTTATTATAATTAGTTCATGCATATACTTTAAGAAGAGTAGGATAGACCTTATTATAATTAGTTCATGCATATACTTTTGTTGATCTATTCAAAGTGAAACTTAAACATGTACGTAGTTGGCATGTGGTTAACTAGGTTAACTAGCATACAAGTTAGTTGTATTCCATTATATCTCCTTCTTGTATATGTTTAGCTAATGATGGAAGATACGGTGAACGAATGATACACAGGACCCCAACTTTCGCAACAGCCCAACTCTTTTGATGCATGGAATCAACAGTCGGATCTCAATTAGCTTCCCATGCACTAATTACAAGGTCAAAATAACTCTTAATTCATTAATCAATTGTTACTCGTTAAGTCGCCGGAATTGGAGTCTTTGACGGATCTCATTTGCTTTGCTCTCTGCTTGATCGAAGACCATTGGATAAAATTCGGTTTAGGAGAGGTTTCGAAGGGAAGAAATTAAGGGAGGCAAATCGTTAGGAAGTCTATTAAGTTGTTACTGTTACAGAAAACTTTTGCTAAAGATGGACTTTCCGGCACTGAGATTCCAAGAGGCCGACGTAGCTATTTAGCCAGCTAACTCAAAGGCCGATCTAGCTAGCTAGCTACTTTAGCAGTTTCGGACTCCCAAGATGTATCATGGACAAGCCCTATTTGGTTTTGCATATGTATTGATGTGGTGGCTGGTCTACGATTTATCTCAAGGTAGCATGAAAGCGAAGTTTGTGCTAGTATAAAACTTAGACGTCAATTACTTGGACACTTTTTCCTAATTGATGAATATCAGTTCGATCAATTAATCACAGAACCCGCGTTTATGATGCATCATTAATAAATAGTCTATGCTGATTATTGAACCACAGCATACTCTAAAAGGACGTCATCGATGATTATATATGTAAACTTTCTCAGCATTTCTAGCTGGCAAAGACTTAAATCGAAGTCTTCGATCGAATTGAGCCACCTTTTGATGGTAGCAGCAGGCAGTCAACAACAACCACCCAAATCCCAGAAAACCTCACCCTTTTCCTCACCTTTAATTTCTTTAGTTTTATCTCGATTTAGAATATGCATCACCTTCATAATAGTCCCTCTCAATTCCTTTTTGAGTTGACTGGTGATACCAATATTACCTGAAGCTTATCTCATCAATCATCATGCATGTACAAGATACAAAGATCTATCGGATCAACTACTTGTCACCCCATTTATTATTTGACTTGCCAGGCTCGCATTATTATGCGAATATATATCGTATCCACTTCAAACAAAAATCCCATGAAGCTCATGATGAGCTAGTTACAACTTCAATAAGTTTAGCCAGAAATTCAACCCACAAACCATGACTATCTTCCCATTACTTATCTATACTACAATTCTATATTGCTTCGACGCGCTCTTATATTTCTAGCTAGACTGACTTCATAAAGAGGTAAACGAGGTTAGACCGCTAGAATGATAACAAATGCAAAATATCAGGTGTAGTAACCACGCATAGAAATCAAACTCGTGTTAATGTATTAATGCACTGATGTGTTATTTATAACTTAATTTAAGCATATTTCAGTGTGTATGATTGGATTTTCAATAAGTTAAATATTGGGGTCGTGACCACTTACCCAATTTTAGCTTAAAAATTGCCCACTTACTCCACTAAGAGTTTTTTAACCCCATTTACCCAATCAAACAATATTTGACAGTATTGCCCTCTTTCTCTCTCGACTCCCCTTCTCCCAGACTCTCTCTCTCTGAATTGTTCAACCACGGCTCTGAGATGTCCACCTCCGGCAGCCAGCCTCAGAAACTCCACCTCATACTCCTTCAGCGACCTCTTCTGCTCCAAATTACACACGGTGGCGATGAATCGACCACGGCGAACTCGCCGGGTGCCGAGACTCATACCAGCAGAACCAGGGGCTCGCGTCGCCGCGCAAGCTAGTGGTGGCGATCTTGACTAGGTCGGCGGCGGGGATGTCGAGGTAGGCAAAGTGGCAATCGGTGGCGGTGAGCTAGTGGACGACGTTATCGTTGCCGTGGAAGACGGGTTCTCGAGGGCGATGAGTTTGTGGAGATGAGACTGTGAGGTCTGGAACTCGGTTTGCTTGGTGGAGATGAAGAGTGCGGCGATCTGAATCTCATGGATCTGAGAAGGAAAGATTGAAGCTTGGTTTGCTTGCCCAATTTTGCTTGCTCGGTTTGCTTCACCGTAATCCTTTTTTTTTTTTTTTTTTTTTTTGCTCATGGATCTGAGAAGGAAAGATTAAAGCTCGGTTTGCTTGCCCCAATTTTGCTTGCTCGGTTTGCTTCACCGTAATTTTTTTTTTTTTGGGTAAAATTTGGGCAGAATGCCCAGAAGGAAAGAAAACGTATAAAAGTAAGAGTATTGTGAGGCAATAATATGATTACTGGGGGGCAGTAGACACATTATTGGCCCCCAGTAGACTTTGATACGAGGGACATGGATCACTATAGTGTGGTGTTTTGATAAGTTACATGTTGTTTTCTGTGTATTAAAGTCAAATTATCTGTGAATCCTACAAAAAGGTGCATTTTTGGTGGTCTATTGGGAGGCAGTAGAAACATTAGACTTTGTATTGGGGGGCAATAATATGATTACTGGGGGCAGTAATATGATTATAAATTGATCAATTGTTCCTGTAGTGTATTCATTTTGGTTTTGGGAGTTCATACAATTCACTGGACGTCAATAATATGATTTTTGGGAGGCAATAATATGATTACTGGGGGGCAGTAATATGATTACTGGGGGGCAATAATAGCCGGAATCCGGTCACCGTTCGCCGGAGTCCGGTCACCGGTTGCCGGAGTCTGGTCGCCGGAGACTGCGCCGGCCACTAGTCACCGTAGCACAGCAAGGTGGAAGGTGAGTTCTCTCTCTAAGTGAGAAAGAAGGAGAGGGCAAAAAAGTCTCAAAAAAAAGAAAAAATAATTAATTGGGTAAAGGGGAAATAATCCCTTAGAGTGTTTTGGGTAAATGGGGTTAAAAAACAGTTGGTGGAGCAAGTGGGCAATTTTTAGCCTAAAATCGGGTAAATGATCATTTTCCCTTAAATATTTTTACTTTTTTTCGCATGCAATTATTCTTGCACATAAATGTTAAAAGTAGTTAAACAATTTTGATAATTAACTTATACGTTGTACGTGGTGGTCGAGTAGAATTAGCACTACCGTTTTTGTGGACGGATATATATATTTGGGTTTTTGTCCATTTACACCATTTTTAGAGATTTTTTTCCCACTTACCCCACTAAGTTTTTTTAATTCCCCCTTACCCAAAACACTCTAAGGAGGTCTTCCCTAATACCCCATTAAGATTTTTTTTTGTTTTTATTATTTTTTTAATACCATTTTACCCTCACCTTTATTACTTAGAGAGAGAGAGAGAGAGAGAATGGAAGAGAGAGAAACCATAGGGGACTTCGCCGGAGTCCGATCACCGGCAGCCGGATTCCGGTCACCGGCCGCCGGAATCCGGCCAATTTTCGCCGGAATCCGGTCACCGGCCGCCGGATTCCGATCACCGGCTACCACCCACCGGAAAGTTTTTTTGCCCCCAATAGACGTCTATTGCCCCCCAATAGACGACTATCAGCCATGTATTGCCCCCCAATAGACGACTATCAGCCATGTATTGCCCCCCAATAGACGTCTATTGCCCCCCTAATAGAGGGACAATAAATGTCTATTATCCCCCAATAGACGTCTATTGCCCCCCAATAGACGTTTTAATTACCGAAATGGGAACTAATCTTCATAAAATTAGACAAATAAAACTTTGATTAAAGAAAAAAATGAAGAAATTATATCAATTCAAAACGTCTATTGCCCCCCAATAGACGTCTATCAGCCATGTATTGCCCCCAATAGACGACTATCAGCCATGTATTGCCCCTCAATAGACGTATATTTCTCACTAATAGGACTTTCAGTAGCCAGAATGAGAACTAATTTCCCTAAATTTAGACAAATAAAACTTTGATTACAAAAATAAACAAGGAGATTATATCAATTCAAAATGTCTATTGCCCCCAATAGATCTTTAACATGCCTCTATTGCCCTAATAGAACTTTCTTTTCTTTCTTTTTTCTTTTTTTTCATTTTTCTTTCATTTTTGGCTTCTAAACCAATTTACCAAAAAAAAAAAACACAGAAAAATTTGATTTGGGCACCCAAGTCTTCTACCTTTTCTCCCTTCGCCAGTTGCAGACCTGGATTGTGAGACGTGAAGAGATGGACGCCTCATAGACCAAGTTCCATCTGATCCATCTATCTGTTACTTTATTTTGCAAACTTCTAATTCAAAATACAATCGAATTCATCAGGCACATGGTATCGGAGCTGGTCAGTCTTGACCCCGAGGAGAGCAAATGGTATTGGAGCTCCGGCGTCGTCCAAGAGAGCCCCGGCTTTGTCACGTGTCTGCTTCACCAGGCACAAGGTGAACAAGGCTTTGATTATGATTTTCAGAGCCCGTGGGTGAACAAGGTTTCGGAGTCACCCCTTGATGGATTGCGCTCGGAGCTCCGCCGTCCGTGACTTGGCCAGGAGGTTCTCGATACACGCTGCCGAGTTGACTCGAACCTCCATCTAATTGTGGAACAGAAGACCGGCCAAGAACTCGAGCGGGTCTGGGTTCGACGCCACCACAACACAGTCGAACTCTGAGAGAGAGAGTTTTCTCCGATCTGCTTTGGAGGATGTGAGAGAGAGAGAGAGAGCGTTTTGGTTTCATAGAGAGAGAAAGTGAGAGTCTGGAGAGAGAGACAGAGAGGAGAGAGAGACTACCGTAGCTGTAGTTATTTAATTAGGAAGTGGGCAGAATAGTCATTTCATTTTAAATTGGGTTAGTGGGAATAAAAATTTGTTGCTGGGGTAAGTGGGATAACTTTGGCTCATTTTGGGGCTTTTGGTCAAGGACCCATATATATATATATATATATCCTTCAATTCCATGATCACCAAGAGAATCCCAATCCATCTAAATTTTGTAGCAACTAGCAGAGATAAGGTATGCACATATGGTAGAATGGAAATAGAACCTAAATATCTTCATAAATTAACTTATCCCATAGGCCGGCCAGTTGAGTAACCATACAAAAATTCTAGTAAGCATTGGAAACATAAAAGGGCAACTAGTTAGCTCTCGTTTTACATTTCGTAACAGGAACCTCCTTATTTTGGCAAACACAACCGATCATCGATCCCACTGTGCATAGTACTGTTGCATGTGTTTGTTTGCAGGTCCTGAATCGCCTGCTTTTTTGGTTCCTTCCTTCAATCTGGGCCAGCTTTCAGTGCCCTCCACCTTTTCTCTAATATTGCAGAGATAAGAGATTCCACATGCACTGTCCTGTTGACATACATCATCAACCCTAAATTTCACTACACATAGTACTACTATCACATTACCTTCTTGTGATTGATCGATAGTACTGTAAACTGACGAGGAGAACACTATTTCTGAGTTCTAAGCGATATTCTTCGTACAAATGAGGCAGACATAAAAGCTACTCTCACAAACAATGCACCTAAATGATAGGTTGCTTCTATCCAATCAATTTAATTTAGTAGATCAATTTGTTTAATAGCTAATCAAGCCTACTAGACTTACGTACTAGCTAGCTAATTTAAACTACGTACAGTTGTCTCATTCTCAAAGCGGCCACTTGACTTGAACACACATCAATCTTGCTATTCTAGCTAAAAGTGCTAACCTCACCCTCATCACCAATCTCATCACACATTCACACCACACAATGCTGCTGGCTCCACACAGGGTGGGTGTTGTGGTGGTGGTGATGGTGGTACACATGGTGGCTACTCCCGGCCACATCCTGACACCGCCTAAACCCTTCTCCTCCAGCCAACCCCATCTTCCACTGATCCCCAACATTCACACTACTTTCTATTTCTACATTCTCTTTCCCTTCCTCGACATTATTAATATCTTCAACATCAACTCCTTCCTCTTCAATTTCTTCTTCTTGCTCTTCTTCTATTAAGTCTTCTTCTTGGTCATGGGTAATAAGATGCAACGTCAACCGTCCATCTTCGCGATGAGCGCGTAGAACCTCTGGCCTATGAATCTTCACCTCTGTGAGTTCCAACCTCCCGTCTTTCCTCACCGGCCGGAGATAGAAATTCGGGTGTCCGTTCTTATTCAAGGAAGAGATCGGCGGCGGAAACTTATTGTTGACCTTATCCACCGACGATCTCTTATCTCTCATCCTCCTCCATTTGGTCCTCTTGTTCTCAGACTGCCTCATCAACCTGAGCTCATCCTTCTCGTCATCCTGCTCAACCTGATCGTCCACTCGCATGATCTCATCCGAGCTCTCAAACCCTAGACTCTCGGTGCATGACACAAACCCGTCCACGCCGCCACCGACTTCGTCTAGGAAGCCGAACCCGCCGATGTCACCGCCTCCTACAGCCTTGGTTGCAGGAGGCGGTAAAAACGATGGGAGAGATGACAACGAGATCTGTTTCTTTACGGAGGAAGATTCCAAAACAAGAGGATGACGCTGCGTGACGTCATTGGCGGTTGCAGTAACTAACCCTAATAGTCCTCCCGTCAGAGAAGGAATGTAGTGGTGGAGGTTTTCATTGGTGGTGGAAGGAGTTGCGGTGGTTGTGGTGGTGGCGGTGAGGCCGAGAAGAGAGTGAGGGGTGATTTTTCTACAGAAGCTCATCATGATTGGGAGATTAAGAAGCTTGTAATAAGCCGCAGGAGAGAGGAAGAGAAAAGTCAGTAGTGGAACGATTAGAACAAAAAGGGTCATGAAAAATGTTGGATACGTTTTTGCGGGGATGAAAAATGGAGAGGAGGGAGTGGAGGAAGAGGAGGTATTAATAGGGAGGGAGGAGAGTGGTCTGAGGCCTAAAGATAGGGATAGAAAATGAGAGAGAGAGAGGTAGAGGAGAGAGAGGAGTGGGTTATGGTGGAGGAGAGTGCCAGCATTGCATGAAAAAAGTGGTGAAAAATAATGAGCTGGAGTGATAGAAGGAAAGGGTGCCGGGTCCCATGTAAGATGGCCTGAGAATTCGCTCTAACATCTGCCTCTGCCCTCCACTAGTCTTTCACTTCTGTTACACGATCCTCATGATTGTGCGTATTCAATTTTTTTCTCTCTTTTTTTTTTTCCTTTGCATTTGTTCTTGTTTGGAATTTTCTGGGCTGGGGTGTCAATTAAGGCTTTCAACTTTGAAATGAGGGACGGCAGAGATCAGATTATTTTGGCGGCGTGGATGTGCTTCTGTTACCTGGCATGAGTCGCAGTGCCAACTGGGGGCTTTGGCCCTTGTGCATCTTCTTCATTTATAATATATATTTCTTTGTCGTAGCGGAAAAGAATTGATCTAATGATCTAAATGAGCAATACGTTAGAAAGAGAAAGAGTAATTAACCAAGTAACTTCTTCTACTAAACTAATAATATTATGAAGATAGACAATAAATATGAATTCGCTATCATATCAATCAAATATCAAAACTGTAGATATCAACCAACGACAAGTTAGAGTTTCTTTTTCCCTCTCGCCTGATAAATTTATGTATCATTAATTAGCACGTACGCTATTAAGTGTACCAGGATTTCATGGTACATGCATAGAATGGAGCTATTTTTGGTGTATGTATTGCACTTTTGAGATCGTGTTATTAAAATTCTCTATTACTTGGTATTAAAATTTTTGGTCTTTTGGTGAGCAAGGCTCTAGAATTTACATTTACTCCATCTGGCCGATTTTTTTTCAACATCCGCTCTAGAGATTTGTAATTATCGTTCATGTCAGTTTTGCTTCTAAATTCAGGCACGATATTAATTAACTAATTACATTACATTAGCTTTTAACATTTAATAGTAAGCATTGCATGCAATGTGGCGATTAACTACAAGTTAATGAAGTTAATGGTGTCCATGTTTAATGAGGTTAATTGTGTCCTCTGTTTAGTGAAGCTAAGAATGGCCACATTCATGTAAACAAACGAAGCTAATAGTGTTTCCTTAAACGAGGCTAAACACATCAAAATATCTCGTATGTTTTGCTGACCCTATGGAAATCAATCCTCAAACTTTGTCAAACAAAAAAAATAATAGGGAAAAATTCACTAACAGTGTCTGGACACTTTGGTGACTTTTAGAATGATACCTAAACTCTGAATGTTATCAATGTGATACCTAGACTTTACTTTTCGTATTATCGTCGTACCTCTGGCGAACTTCCGTCACGTCTCCTCTAACTGTGAGCACGTGAGCCCAAAAATGAGCGCAAAAAAGACATTTTGCCCTCAGTTTGTTTTAGGAAAAAATTCACCAACGGTGTCTGGACACTTAGGAGACTTTCAGAATGATATCTAAACTTATAAAGTTATCAATGTGATACCTGGACTAATTTTTTCGCATCAACGTCGTACCTATGACCAATTTCCTTCACGGAGCCGTTAAATTTTGCATGTGAGTAACTTGATGAAGATAAAAAGACCGATTTACCCTCAAAAGTTTTTTCTTTTCTTTTCTTTCTTTCTTTCTTTTTTGTTTTCTTCTTCCCTTGATTTGAATCATGAAGATTCAAATCATCTTGCTCAGCCGATTCCCACCGCCAATCGCCGATCAAACACCGTTGTTACGTCTCAATCCACCTTCATGCACCGCAGATGCTTCTGGTTCCTCCCACTTCAAATCTTACAGCAAATTGAAATTGTGCATTGAGGCTTCACCGCTCACTCCGAGTTCATCCCCGCCGCCGACGACTTAGCCACCACCATTCTTGTTCTCTCCTCCGACCCATTTTTATACTCCATTGATCAGAAACACAGACCCTGCCAGCCCTCCACTCTCAAATCACAGCTCCAATCCCACCCCGCCATCCTCTCCGTAATTCCCGACATGCAACACCACCTCCACACCATCCTCACCTGCAACTTCACCGGTCTAGCCAATAACTTCGGCCTCTAGCCCAACTTCGATCAGAGGCAATTGTAGGCAGACAAAGATTAACATTAACTTCGGCCTCCACACCATCCTCACTTGCAGAAAATTCAAGCTTTTTTGATTCACCAGCTCCGCCACTCTGCTGCTGCCCACCATTGCGCCTCGCCGATTAGCAAACAAAGAACTCGGAGCCTCCACCATGGAGAAATGGAGGCTCACATTCTGCGTGTCCTGCGCCGCGGATATCGACACCATTCGAGAAGATGTTGTCTGAACAGAAATTGAGTTCGGGTTTCACGGCGGCAGCTCGTCTATTGCGGCCTTGGCTTTCTTGATGAGCCAATCGACAGCCATGCTGGGCCGGTCATATCCGAGCCGGTCTTGCACGTCGTAGAATTGATTGGCGGTGTGGGCGGCAAGCCGGGCGGGGTGGTCCTTGGGGCCTTTGGCGGTGCAAACCTTGCTATGGCGGTCCTTCCGGTAGGTGGCCCTTAGAATGTGGTCTCGAGCCTCCACGATTTCGCTAGAGGTGGAGGAAGAAGCAATCCTTATCCCCAAACCCAATCAAGAAGAAGCGGAGGACGACGTCATTGGGCGGTGGTTGAGGTTGTTGTGGCTCTCCCCCATTTTTCTTCCTGCATATTCGATGGTGGGTTCTCCGAAAGCGGTAGTGTTGGCAGGGAGAGAACAAAGAATCCGAAAAAGAAGAAGAAGAAGAATAAAGAAAGAAAGAAAGAAAGAAAAGAAAAGAAAAGGAAAAAAAACAAAACTTTTGAGGGTAAATCGGTCTTTTTGTCTTCATTAAGTGACTCACGTGCATCGCAAGTGCAAAATTTAACGGCTCCGTGACAGAAATTGGTCGTAGGTACGACGTTGATATGAAAAAATGAGTCCAGGTATCACATTGATAACTTTGTAAGTTCAAGTATCATTCTGAAAGTCTCCTAAGTGTCTAGACACCATTAGTGAATTTTTTTTCAAAAAATTTTGAGGGTAAATCGGTCTTTTTATCTTCATTAAGTGACTCACGTGCATCGCACGAGCAAAATTTAACGACTCCGTGACTGAAACTGTTCGTAGGTACTATGTTGATATGAAAAAATGAGTCCAGGTATCACATTGATAACTTTGTAAGTTCAGGTATCATTCTGAAAGTCTCCTAAGTGTCCAGACACCGTTGGTGAATTTTTCCCTTTATTTTTTATGCAAAGTTTCATGATTGATTTTCTAGGTTAAAAACAGTTTCCTAGTTTTTTTACATATCATGGCATGTCATGTCAAGAGTGCTACAATAATATACGGCAATGTTTAATAAGACATGTGTCAGCATTAAAGCCACCCTCAAGTGCAAGAGGTACAAGTTATAGAATAGGGGATTAAGAAAGGATGTCGAACCCACGATGATTGGTAAATCCTTTCCTAGCTAAGGAAAACCTAAGGAAAAACTAGAAGAATATGCAAATATACAATCACAAACAAAGGCTCACAAGTGAACCAAAGTTCATGGTGAGTATGTGCAAGATGGTGTGTAGAGATTTGATTTTGATTTTGAAATTGGTTTCTATTCAAATTGAAACAATGAAAGCAATTAATATAAACTAACCTAAACAAAACAAGTTGTTATCAAATGGATGGGAGTTAAGGCATCGGGTTTCACCTTTTGCCTCCCTTGCAAGCATTAAAGCAATTGAATATGAATGATGCAAAGCTAATTGTCCAACTACCCTCTTTGTAACGTCCCGAACCTAAATCCACGTGTTTACTAGTCATTTGGACGGTAAACGACCTTTACTTTCACTTTTACTTTCAGTTTAGTACTTTTAGTGGCCCTAAAAGTTGACTTTTTGTTCGGATCAAAATTTGAGAAACAGTTCTTCATGGAAGTTGTAGAGGACGTTAAACCGAGAGCGTGCATATGTGGTACGTAAAAATCGGAGTTCGTATGCAAAAGTTATAAGCGAAATACTAAAGTTACTGTTCATGTAGTAAGTTTCTATAAATAGCCGAGTTACTGTGGTAAGTTTCCATTTTCGGAAACTTACCGAGCTCTCTCTTCTCTCTCCCCGATTCTCTCTTCCTCTCCGACCTCTTCACCTTCTTCCGGCCATATCTCCTCCATCCGGCGACGGATTTTGACGTGTAAGGTGTCGTTGGAAAGCTCTCTTCATTCTCTTGATTTCTGGGTTCGTTTGGTAGCCTAATATGAACTGTGGAAGGTGCAGCAATGAGAAGAAGAGGACGGTCACTGTAGCCGAACGGAGGTTTCATCGTTTTCCGGCGATTCCGGCCACCTCCGGTCCCCATTTCGCCATCGAAGGTTCGGTTTTCATCACTGATCATTTCCCCTATGGCCTTGTATCACGATTTATTGTGTAGATGCCGAATCGACGAATTGAAATTCTAGGGTTCTTGAGGATTTCTGGGTTTTTGTTCATTAATTGATTTCGACTGTTTCTAGTTGTTATTTGGAATTGTTGTAGTTATGAAGTTGAATCAGTGTGTTGAGAAGATGCTACTGTCAAATTTTGGTGGCCATCGGAGATGGTGGCGGCGGCGCCGCCACTGTGGGCGGCGGTAGCGGCGGCTAGGGTAGTTTATAAATTTCAATTTTTAGCTAGTTAAATTCTATAATTATCATAGAGCTTATATGTGAAGTTTGGTGAATTTTGGAGGAGTTTGGAATTGTTTGTGAATTTTCGAAGTTTGGAGTTTTGTGGTGGACATATGGGAAATCCGGCCGTCGGATTTCCCTCGTTTTCATTATGGAATATGTAAATTGAGGAATTAGAATTGTGGAAGAGATTTGGGTTGAATTTGAGAAGTATTGGAGATAGGGATTTTCGGATTTCGTTTAAGTTCGTAATTATTTTATCGGATTGCCGTTTACGGAAATATAATTGTGTACAGGGGAATGTCGCGAGCTACGGTTAGATGAAGGAACTCGTTTGCGTGGTTGCCAATAGTACTGTGAGTGGACTTTTGTTTTCAAACAAGTGATGCGTGCGTTTATTTATTAAAGCATGTTTTATTTTATTAACGTATTTACCGAGCATATAAAGATAATTGTGAATTATCTTATGGAATTACTTTTAAATAATGATTCTCATGAAGTATTTAAGTTTTATACTGGTTGTGAGTTTTGGTTATGAAATTGTTATGCTCGGATTCGAATTTATAAATGATGTTGATTTTCGACGAATTATTTTCCGAGGTGATTTCCGGAACTTCATATTATATTTTCATTCGTCGATTTGAGTTTTTTTTAAAGGATTTTTGAAATGGGATTTCGATGGAGTAAGTCTCCATATTTATTTACCGACTTTCGGTTTGGCATTGGGAATGCCTCATTGACAACTCATTCATTTATTCAGCGTGGGACATGGGGAAGTCTAAAGGATTTACTGGAATTTATCGGTTTTTAACCACCATACCCAGGGTCGTTCTATATATATTATATTACTGGCTAGCCTATTATTACTCCTCCCTACTTACTATGTGTTCGTAGGTGAGTAGAGGAGAGCATGGGATGCTCAAGAGTGTGGGACACTCCGACCCGAGCTAATAAGGCTCCCTTCTTTCGTATGGTGAACGTCCTTCCCCATATTTTATTATGATTTGACTAGCGGGGCTATTCCGATTTATTTTATCCAGCAGGGCTGGAATGGTTTGCACGAGATTTGAGTTTAAAGAAATACGTTTTATAAACGTTGCATGCATTGAGACTTTATATTGTAAACTTGTGGGAAAGTATGACATCATTTTTCCTTTAAATTGTTTATTTTTGTCCACTCACGCTAACGTTTTTCGTCTACTTTCCCCTGGGCTTTTCGGTTTCTAATGCCCAGTTTGCAGGCGAATTAGTGGAGGTCGGGCGTACATGACATTTGAGGCATAGTTGTCACTATTTCCGCAGTGTAGGATCACTTGATCCTTTACTCATCTGTTATATCCCTGTGTATAGTAGTATTGCTCTGCATAACCTTGGGATTAGTATTTTGAGTTTTGTGTTTTGTGAAAGTGGAGTTGTTGGTGATTGGGAGCAGGGTGGCTCCAGGAGTATAAGGTTGGTTTGCTTGAAGTGTTTAGTGTGTTTTACAGGTTTTTGGGTAGTCCATTTTAGAGGTGACTCTGCCGAATTTTTTGTAGAGTTATCCCTAAGGTGGGCCCCACAGGGCCACCTCGGATTTCAGGGTGTAATTCGGGGCGGGTCCTGTCAATTTGGTATCAGAGCATTAGGTTGTTAGGTTCTGTAGACTCGTTTCTATTCTGTTACCTTATATACTCGGTGTTGCCCAGTACCTCTCGAGTGATGGCCCGACTGCAGCGGTTCCCCATCGTGTGCTCTTCGGTGCTGTGGTATTCATCAAGTGTGTAAGGTACAAAGTCAGTTGGTTTTCTTCTGGTGCTATGCCTCTTGTACGCCGACCTCCTAGGACTTTCTTTGCGTATTCGATTGGTTAACTGTCTTACGCCTATCTCTGGTGATGGTAGAGTAAAACTACTCTACAGTTTCGAATTGTGCTACGAAATGTGATTCGCGGAAAATGTTGTGGTTGTCTTTTCCTTGATGTCAACAAGTTCGTTGGGGCAGGGATTAAGGTGCGGAAACCAGAGTTCGAGTTGTGTTGAGTGTCTGAGACGAGCGACAATAGCTTTGGGCTGTCTCTAGATGATATGATTGCTTCGGGAATCAGGATTGTGGGTAGAAATGGACTTGGTAATAATGGTGGTTTGACTTTGAACCAAGTTTCGGGAAGGATGTTTTGTGATGTGATTCGTTGTTAAGTAGCATTTGAAATATTATTGAAACTTTTTGGTGGTTCTTTGGGAACCTCAATGTTGGAAACCATTTACAGAGAAAATTGAATAATTATTCTGGGTTGTTATGGCTAGAGTCTTTGTTTTCAAGTGACTTTGGTCACTGATGATGGCAAGTGAGAAGTGATGATAGTAATTGAGAGATATAAGTAGGACGAGATTTTTAGAATTGTCATTTTGGGTCGTTGACCTAACCAAGGTGTATGAGCATAGTTTTGCTCGAAATAAAAGAGATTGATTTTTGATACCATGACTTATAGTTTTGTCTATCTGAGTCTTGTATGGTAGCGAGTAGGGAGATTAACAAGAGTGGGCTTTTGCAGTTATGTGCTTGAAGTGCAAGAATTGGAAGAATGCTTAAGGTTTTATAATAGAGTTACAACTTTGGTCGGTAAATAATTGGGAGAGTTGGAATCAACTCTTCGTATGTGGTATTATGCAAATGGATTCCTTTGCTTATCCATTTATGAGTGAAACGGTGATACGTAAATTTGGGGAATAGTGATAGTGTTATAGTTGGGTGTTCTTAGAAATTTGAACGGAATTACTTTGTGATACGGAATCTGATTCGAATTTTGAATCACGGAGTCTTGAAGGTTGAATTGTGATAGACTCTTAGTGGAAGTTTGCCGGACGAATGGGTTGTGATATTATATTAGTGGATGGTGGAAGGTATTGTAGTCTGTTTTAAGTGACGTACTTCAGTGATGATTATTTGAGCAAATTGGATCATTATTGTGGTGGGACCACGTTCGGATCCGGATATCGATTGGTGTGACACAAGCTGTTGGACGGGTGTCCTTTGTCTTATATTAAGGATTGTTCGGAAAAGAGCTTGTGAATTGTGTTAGCTACCTTGAGGAGATTGAGGTTTTGTGTAAGTGTCGGAGACAATATTTTTGGATTGTCTCTGAGTGTTTTAATTGTTTTGAAATCAGGGTTGTTGGTAGGAACGGAACTAGTGATAAGTTTTTGTTGAAACAATTGTTTGATGAATTAGTGGAGATTTTATATGTGTTGTAAGTGTAACTCTAAGGTGTGGGTTTTCCTAGTTAACTCAGGAAGCGCTTAATTTTATTAATTCCTAATTCTAGCAACGGAATTGTTTGTGTTTGGTTTGACTCAAATAATGCTAGCTAGACCTTTGTGTGACTTAATTGATTGATAGATATTGAATATTGTTTGTGATACATTATTATGAATGAGGCGTGCAGCATAGTTGACGAAGGTTTTGAACGAGCAAGGATTGACCAAGGTTCGACCCTTGGTGTCGTTGTTAGTTGTTTAAAGAAAGTACGACATGCATTCAATCTTATTGATTTAGTTAGATTACAAAATAAACAAACAAAGGACTGCACTATTCTAAGCTAGGTCAGCGGCTCCGAATGGATTGAGGCTGAGCTCAAGAGAAACAGGTGAACCACTGTTGTAACCGCCTGAGCCACCTGAATAGTAACCAAATGTGTTAACTTCCTCGGATGTAGTCTTCGGGTTACCAAGGATGTCTTCACCGTGCTCAGGGAACAGAGGAAGAGTCTCGACCTCTTGGTGATCTCCTCCTCGTCGTTCCATGAATGATCGTAACCCAAGGGTTAGATCGATCAATCCATCATCACCAGTGGAATCGGTGGAACCGAAGTTGAGATCGATGGATCTGCCACCTTCAGTAGAACTTGTGGATCCAAATTTGAGATCGAGGGATCCACCAACCCGTACGTTCCGGATTTCTTTCAACTTCTGACTCTCACGAGCCTTGAGGTTCTGGAACCAATAGAAAACGTTTTTGTTCTCGATCTGCCCATACGGCTTCAGATGGAGACAGATCCCTTGAATCTGCTCTGGAGTTGGGTTTTTAAGCGCCCTGTCGTAGTAAAGCTCCTGGAGGATTCTCAGTTGAGCTGGTGTGGGAGCCCACCGGTTATTAGTTGGCCTGATAGGCGTGTTGGCACTACTCCCGGCTGCTTGGTTGCTTCCTCCCTCCTCAGTTGGTTGCTGTTGTTGTAGTTCCATGTGTTGTTGGGTTTGAAGCTCCATTAGTTGCAGAGTTCGTGGTTCCATGGTGTTGGGTTGAAAGGAAGTGAAAAGTGAAGATCAACAGAGTGATTGAGTGTTTGTGGCGGATTGATCTTAGAAGGACTGAGGTTGATGATGGGGTGTTGGAGATTTGAAAGCTCAGAGGAAAGAAGTGATTGAATCAACTAGATGGGAGAGAAGATTTGGAAGGAGAAGGATTGAATCGAAGAAGAAAGGATTGAGTTTTGAAAGAAGGGGAAAGCTGAAGAGTTGAGAGAGAAGGGTTGGAACTCAGGAGAGATTTTTCTTTCCTTTGGAGTGAACAGTTGCGCCCTCAGAATGCACCTATTTATAGAACGAGGTGAGCAGATCTCCACCGTTGGATGCACGATCTCAGAGATTAAATCTACGCGTTGGATTAAAGTCGCCCTGAAACCCGGAAAAATGGTTGACGCGTGTAGAGCGCGTAGGGGGACAGGATGGATCTCGAGGCGCTGTGGCAGACCGCTTTAGCCGAAAGTGATTTTGACTGCCGTAAATCACGGAAGGGATAAGCCGTGGCAAGTGGGCCGTACCTGCGTTTTTTTCTGATCAAGGCCCTCACTGTAGCTGTGGGTGGAGGCCCGATGGGCCGAGTTCTGAAATACTTTTGGCGAAATTCATTGGGCCGAGTTTTTGAAACAGTAGTGGATATGTTGGGCCGAGTTTCTGAAACAGTTTTGGATATGTTGGGCTGGATTTCTGCAACAGTTTGGGGTGTTTTGGGCCGCATTGTTGAAACAGTTTGAAACAGTTGGTTTAAATAAAAGGTTTGGTATGGATAGTAACGTGAGCAGCTCGTGCTCTAGTGGTTGAGTGTGGAGTTTGTGTACAAGAGGTCTGAGGTTCGAACCTCGCCTCTCGTTTATTTTTTATTATGTTCGTTTATGACATAATAAGTATAAAATTTGTACACATTATATTAAGCACAGCTTGTGCTCCAGTGGTTGGGAGCAAAGCTTTTGTACAACAGGTTAAGGGTTCGAAACCTTGCATCCCCTTGTATTTATTTTATGTCGTTTTTGACATAATATATATAATAAGTGAGCATATATATTATAGAGAGCAGCTCCTGCTTCAGTGGTTGGGAGCAAAGCCATGGTGTAGGAGGTCTGGAGTTCGAACCTTACCTTCTATAAATATTTTTGGATCTCGTATATGCTCGATATACGGATGTGTATATGGTCGGTACTGTATACTTACAGTAGGTTCATACTGTAGCCGAGCCGAGTAGAAGGTTAGTGGGCCGAGTTTTTGGCCCAAATTGGTTTGGGCCGGTTCAAAATGTGGTTGGTTCGGTTTCTTTGGTCCAAATGGCCAGCCTTACTGCCTAACCTAAGAAATGAGCAAGCCCAAGTCATCATCACTGGGTGACATATTTTGTTGACGTGCTTTTGAAGATGATTTGCTTTAAGTGATGCATCTCTATTGTTGTGTAGATTAGTGCATGCTTAAATTTTACCATGGAGGTTTACCGTGATGCCAATTGAGTAGCGAAAGCTTGGTGAGAGTGTTTACTATGCTTATATGCCGGTACAGGACAACGATCTGTGTGAAAACAGTTATATGTGCAATGCCACGTGGTGATTTGAGTGTTGGTTGCTTAAGGAAATTGTTGTATTGTAATTTTGAGAAATGATGCAGTGAATGAATGTCATGTTGATGACGTAAGTGGGAATGAAGATTTTTTCTATATGAACTACAGAAAACTTTAATCGAGAGAAATCGACTCGCGACTAAATTTCGAGGACGAAATTGTTATAAGGAGGGGAGATTGTAACGTCCCGAACCTAAATCCACGTGTTTACTAGTCATTTGGACGGTAAACGACCTTTACTTTCACTTTTACTTTCAGTTTAGTACTTTTAGTGGCCCTAAAAGTTGACTTTTTGTTCGGATCAAAATTTGAGAAACAGTTCTTCATGGAAGTTGTAGAGGACGTTAAACCGAGCGCGTGCATATGTGGTACGTAAAAATCGGAGTTCGTATGCAAAAGTTATAAGCGAAATACTAAAGTTACTGTTCATGTAGTAAGTTTCTATAAATAGCCGAGTTACTGTGGTAAGTTTCCATTTTCGGAAACTTACCGAGCTCTCTCTTCTCTCTCCCCGATTCTCTCTTCCTCTCCGACCTCTTCACCTTCTTCCGGCCATATCTCCTCCATCCGGCGACGGATTTTGACGTGTAAGGTGTCGTTGGAAAGCTCTCTTCATTCTCTTGATTTCTGGGTTCGTTTGGTAGCCTAATATGAACTGTGGAAGGTGCAGCAATGAGAAGAAGAGGACGGTCACTGTAGCCGAACGGAGGTTTCATCGTTTTCCGGCGATTCCGGCCACCTCCGGTCCCCATTTCGCCATCGAAGGTTCGGTTTTCATCACTGATCATTTCCCCTATGGCCTTGTATCACGATTTATTGTGTAGATGCCGAATCGACGAATTGAAATTCTAGGGTTCTTGAGGATTTCTGGGTTTTTGTTCATTAATTGATTTCGACTGTTTCTAGTTGTTATTTGGAATTGTTGTAGTTATGAAGTTGAATCAGTGTGTTGAGAAGATGCTACTGTCAAATTTTGGTGGCCATCGGAGATGGTGGCGGCGGCGCCGCCACTGTGGGCGGCGGTAGCGGCGGCTAGGGTAGTTTATAAATTTCAATTTTTAGCTAGTTAAATTCTATAATTATCATAGAGCTTATATGTGAAGTTTGGTGAATTTTGGAGGAGTTTGGAATTGTTTGTGAATTTTCGAAGTTTGGAGTTTTGTGGTGGACATATGGGAAATCCGGCCGTCGGATTTCCCTCGTTTTCATTATGGAATATGTAAATTGAGGAATTAGAATTGTGGAAGAGATTTGGGTTGAATTTGAGAAGTATTGGAGATAGGGATTTTCGGATTTCGTTTAAGTTCGTAATTATTTTATCGGATTGCCGTTTACGGAAATATAATTGTGTACAGGGGAATGTCGCGAGCTACGGTTAGATGAAGGAACTCGTTTGCGTGGTTGCCAATAGTACTGTGAGTGGACTTTTGTTTTCAAACAAGTGATGCGTGCGTTTATTTATTAAAGCATGTTTTATTTTATTAACGTATTTACCGAGCATATAAAGATAATTGTGAATTATCTTATGGAATTACTTTTAAATAATGATTCTCATGAAGTATTTAAGTTTTATACTGGTTGTGAGTTTTGGTTATGAAATTGTTATGCTCGGATTCGAATTTATAAATGATGTTGATTTTCGACGAATTATTTTCCGAGGTGATTTCCGGAACTTCATATTATATTTTCATTCGTCGATTTGAGTTTTTTTTAAAGGATTTTTGAAATGGGATTTCGATGGAGTAAGTCTCCATATTTATTTACCGACTTTCGGTTTGGCATTGGGAATGCCTCATTGACAACTCATTCATTTATTCAGCGTGGGACATGGGGAAGTCTAAAGGATTTACTGGAATTTATCGGTTTTTAACCACCATACCCAGGGTCGTTCTATATATATTATATTACTGGCTAGCCTATTATTACTCCTCCCTACTTACTATGTGTTCGTAGGTGAGTAGAGGAGAGCATGGGATGCTCAAGAGTGTGGGACACTCCGACCCGAGCTAATAAGGCTCCCTTCTTTCGTATGGTGAACGTCCTTCCCCATATTTTATTATGATTTGACTAGCGGGGCTATTCCGATTTATTTTATCCAGCAGGGCTGGAATGGTTTGCACGAGATTTGAGTTTAAAGAAATACGTTTTATAAACGTTGCATGCATTGAGACTTTATATTGTAAACTTGTGGGAAAGTATGACATCATTTTTCCTTTAAATTGTTTATTTTTGTCCACTCACGCTAACGTTTTTCGTCTACTTTCCCCTGGGCTTTTCGGTTTCTAATGCCCAGTTTGCAGGCGAATTAGTGGAGGTCGGGCGTACATGACATTTGAGGCATAGTTGTCACTATTTCCGCAGTGTAGGATCACTTGATCCTTTACTCATCTGTTATATCCCTGTGTATAGTAGTATTGCTCTGCATAACCTTGGGATTAGTATTTTGAGTTTTGTGTTTTGTGAAAGTGGAGTTGTTGGTGATTGGGAGCAGGGTGGCTCCAGGAGTATAAGGTTGGTTTGCTTGAAGTGTTTAGTGTGTTTTACAGGTTTTTGGGTAGTCCATTTTAGAGGTGACTCTGCCGAATTTTTGTAGAGTTATCCCTAAGGTGGGCCCCACAGGGCCACCTCGGATTTCAGGGTGTAATTCGGGGCGGGTCCTGTCACTCTTAGCATCCGGATAGGACTACTAAGGCTTAAACCCCTTTCATTTTATTAACTCTAACCGGATAAGTCTAGAGTTAACTACCTAGAGACAAAGTCAATTACCGGATAAGTCTCAATCATTTGCCCCTAAATGCATAAAGCTTAGAGTTTAGGTAACCAAGCAAGCAAACCAATCCTATCTCTAGGTGATTTTAGCTCACTACCCTCACATGCACACATGGTGTGCTTTCATGCTCCCTTTTTGCCTAGAGGTAATCAATCTCTAGGAAAAACTTCATGTCATGGCAAACACATAACTCAAATTGATTAGGTCTAAGTAATGCATTAAACTATTGACTTCGCATGTGAGAATGACAACATGAATTTACATCAATTTATAAACAAAAGCATCAATCCAAGCAAGTTTGGCTAGGGCTTTCAACCCTAGCCCCAACTAGTTCACTACTCATACATAGCTAGATACACAAGCTTCAACATTCTATTAAATATCAAATACATAAAGAGATAGAGAGTAAATGGTGACTATTGATGATGCCGGAAGAGGTGGTGGAGATGGGTCTCCAAGAACATGATGTGGTGGTAGTCACCTCCTTCTCCTTGCTCCAAGCTCTTGATATTGGTAAGAATAGTGAAATTTGAGATCTCTAAGATGAGTTGTGGTGTTGAATGGTGGAGGAAATGAAGGTTGTAGTGGTGGAAATGGAGGTTTTAGAGGTGGAAATGGTGGTTTTAGTGGTGGAAATGGTGGTGTCTTCTCTAGAGAGAAAAATAGATCTTGGATAAGATGAAGATGATTGAATGGAGTCAAGAATCCTGAATAATTGGTCTTTGGCCTCTTTTTGATCAGCTAGGTGTGTCATCTTTGGTCCCCAAGTGTGCAAGAGATGCTGTTACACCATTGTCCCCCAAATGGTCCCAAATTGGCAAGGTGATAAAAGGACAAGGTGTAGGGAGATATTTGAATTTCAAGTGATGGGAGATTCTCACCACCATGGTCCTCCTTTGCTGGAGAAAAGACCCTCCATGAGTGGCGGCTCGCCGGAAAAGTTTGCCGGAAAAGTCGATTTGCAATTTTTTTCCAATCTCCGTGTCTTCTTCCCCTAGCTTCAAATCTCCACATTTCAAGCCTCAAATAGTCATTTTATTCTCAATGCAAGGTTTCCTACAAATAAAAGGAAATGGATTTAAAAAGGTAAAATAGCATGGAAGACAAATCAATTTTCATAATTATGGGGCACAATTGCGTAAGTAATTTGTGACTCAACAACATGCTGGGGCATTACATATAACACGTATTGGGTAAATGCAAAGATAAAAGTAAAGGTTAAGCCCTAGCAGTCTAGCTGTAGGTAGAGGTAGTGTTTCTTCAATGTCAACATGAATGGTGACCAAAGGGACCAGAAGCTATAGGAATAGGTGATGTTTCTTCGATGTCAACATGAATGGTGATCAAAGGACCCCAAAAAACGTGCATGGTGACATGGTGATGGGGGGTGGGGGGACCTAATATAATTGTGATTTGAATTAGTGACTGGATAAAAATATTCCAGGGAACATGAATAATCCATGGAGAATCTTGATTAGATTTTTTTTGATAATTTGCTTATAATTACGGACTCATAATGATCGACCATACTGACTTATCTATACTGACTATACAACGTCCTCCGGCCATTATCCACGTTTGGTATATATATGAGTCCTAGACAACCCACGTATGCAAATTACATGAAAAACGGTTATATCATGTAGCTATATATAAGCACCCATAGTTGGTGATAATGGTTTTGGTTTGGCATGGAGGTGTGTGGGCACTACATGGCATTTGGCTAAGTCATTCTCTTTTCCAACGATCGTGACAATGCTGGTGGGACATGAAAGTCCAGAAAAGGTATAAGGTCCCCAAAATAAATATCCAAAAAGGTAATGAGCAACAAAATATCCAAAGAGGTATAGAGGAAGGTCAAAAATCGTTTATATTTTGTGCTAATTATAAGAAATACAAATCGTACAGTGGATGTGAGGATGTAACGTTGGAAAGAGTGGCTTAGATTAGAGTCATGTTAGATTCATAATGAAAAAGTGAAGAGTCATCTATTCGTCTATGAGGAATGGAACTACAACACTAATGCCAAAGCCTTTTAGAAAACCTCATACCATTTAATTGCCTTCCGGATGGCTAAAATGAAGAGAATTTCTACATGTTGTGTAAGTGTGTATTGCGCTCGCGATAGTCGTCAATGCTTTTGTACAACAGCTTTATCCCTTAATATATAACCAAAGAATTGAAATATATTAGATTGTTTTGAGCTATGGTAACATTTGGTAGTGAAAGTGAAAGTTGCTTTTGGTTCAGACCAGAAAAAACAAAAAAAGAAAATTGCTATTGGCATCATAAAAGGGGAAAAGTTCAAGTGAGCTTCGAGAGTACCCAATTCAGCAACCATGTATATGAATCTAGTTCTTGGAGAAGAACCTCATACCCATTTCCCTTCCGGATGGCTAAAATGAAGAGAACTTCGGCATGTATGTTGTAAAAGTGTGTGTATGTGAGACTCGTCGATGCTTTTGTATAACAGCTATATCCCTTAATCCCTAAAGAAGTATATTCAATTGTTTTGAGGTACGGTAACATTTGGGTAGGGAAAGTGAAAATTACTTTTGGTACCATAAAAGGGGAAAAGTTCAAGTGAGCTTTGAGAGTACCCAAATCAGCAACCATGTATATGAATCTAGTTCTTAGATGCTAATTTGAATGGCACGAGATTGAGAATAGTCGGTTCCTGCTGTTTGCATTGGAATTACCTTTATTTTTGGTCCATTAGTTTGCTATGTTAAATCTTAGATGCTCATTTCACATCACAATTGCAGGTGCTTCATGTCCAAGTATAGATGCTGTTTGAGTGACTAGCTAGTTATGTTCTCAACTTCTATTTGAGATGTCAGATCTGCTAATCTTCTAGGAAATCAACTCATAAGTATATATAATATAATTAAGGGCCGGGTATGGTATCAAACACCTTGTTAGCTAGGCACTTTGGTCGTGTAAACACTATCTTAATTAGGCATTATTTAGGCTTTTATTCTATGTTTAATTGGTTAAGGTTAATTCTATACCAATAACAGAAGCATGTCATACTCTTTTAGCTATATTTATATATATGCCCATAACTTGTGCAGGACTAGACATGCAGATATTGGGATGCATGCAATCTTAAAATTTTAATGTTAGGCAGGTTAACTATATATGTTGCACTACTAGAGTAAACCACGTTACATACTCCTCGTAAATATTCCTCCCTTAATTTGTGGCATAAAGGGTCAAGTAATCGTACACTTGATATTCCAAATCCACCCAAAAATGGTCTAGGAAGTTAATTGACACAGAGATCTCATTGACACAACCCTAACAATTTGAGAAGGTGTTTGACATGACATTCTTTATAACCAATTTTTTTATGATCAAACAAGCGAAATCGTGCAAGGTCTGTAGAAACTTGTGATAAAGTCCTAAACTTTAACGGAAGAATTAAATATTGGCTATTTTGGTATAGTTAAAGTCCTAAACTTGTGATAGGTCCCAACTGACACGACTCCAATTGTTTAGGGAGGTATCGATTCACTAAACTGATCATTGAGACCTTAATTATTAGCCACTTATTACCAATCATTCCTTTTGCTTGAAACTAGCTTGAAACTAGCTTGAAAGAGCTATAACGCTAAGCGATGACGTCAATGAGACAATACTGATTATATTACTGAAAACATTATACATCAACAATTTGATTACTTATCAAGTCAAGCTGATTATTTTGTCATTCCCCAATATATGGGAGTGCACTGGACTTTTGTTTTATAGATAAGTAGATGCTTTTAGAAACATCAACCATGTAATATATACGCTGTTCATGTGTCCTGATGCATGTGTACCCAGTCCCTCTCCGTCTAGTAGGGAAAATGGGGAACAAGAAACTTGAAAGAACCCCAGCCACCAAGGGCAAATATATCATCGAATACTCACTCGAGTTCATCTCTCATTCCGGCAGTAAAAAACAGCTGTAGCTGCACTTCTAAGCTACTAAAGGCGAAGATCAAGAACACAAACACCGACACAAACATACGTACGCATGAAGAAAATCCGTGGATGTAATCTTCAGCTTTTCTAGCTCCTCCCAATCCTTATTTCTTCGAAGTCGTGATGTTCGATCGAAGTAGAAGAATGCGAGCCCTTTGAAAGTACGTAGCAGTGCCGTAGTACACCTTCTTCTTGTATTCCAGGCTGTCGGTGAAGGAAGAGAGGAAACAAACTAGAGAGCAACATAGCCTGACAAGCGCGACGAGGTACTTGTTGAAGATGTGGCGTCTGCCGTTGTAGGAGAGGGAAGGTGTGATGCATGGCTTAGAATGCTAGAACGGTGCATGTTGGTAACAGGTTTGCTAGCTTCCAACGTTGCTCAGTGCCTTTTAATTTGCTTGTGCCTGTTAAGGGTCATCAGAAATTCCTGTCACAATGTAGTCCTCAACTTTCTCTGCGTTTCTTCTTCTTCCATCTTCTTCCATAGTTGAAATTCTAGTATGGTATTAGAGCGGGTTATCCTACATGTACATGTCTCACGGCCACACGGATTCCACGTCACCCAAAGTTATTCATGTGTATAGCTTGAATATTCTCCACACGTGTTGAGAATACACACACACACACACACACACATCCCACATGGGAAAAAATGAGATATTGCTTGTGAGTTTATAAGGGTTTGAACCACTTAATCCATTGCCAATTGATTCTTGATGTGAACCCCAGTGTCTTCCATAGTTGAAATTCTAGCAGTGCCTTCCTCTTTTGTGGTGGAGGAGGAGGAGGTGTTGGCATGGTGTTGATGGACTGAGATTTTGTTGGTAATTAAGAAGGGGCAGTGTTGATGATTTTGTGTAGCAAAATGGCTGAGTTACCTTGAGGTTTAAGGTACCATGGCATGATGCTGGTACTGGTGGGTTGGTTTTGTTAGCTTTAGCATAAGAAATAAATAAGCAGAGAGAATTGAAGAAGCAACGAACTGGTACGTATCAAGTATTTGTGTAACTTGTTACAGAAATAGGAGTACAATTGCATCTATTTATACATGTAGCTAGAGATGTAGTACAGCTGTAAAAAAGTCTCCTAACTAACAAATAAGACTATACTAAATTTTTACTATTTTGCTAACAATTATCCTTAACACCCTCCCTCAAGCTGATGGGAGAGAAGATACCATCAGATTGCATCAACAAAGAGCCAAAGACTTCAGCAATATAGTAACGTACCCATGATATTGGTTTCAACAAGGAGTAATGAGTGGCAGTGATTGGCATAGCTTCATAGGATAAGCTGCCTGCCTACAATGTAGTGTAGTTTGATCCAAAGGAGTAGATAACAGCCGCCAAGTGCCTTGCATCGGAAAAGCTTCAATTTCCTTGAGCAGTTCTTGTTGCCATTTGGAGAGGTCAGAGGGAGCTGGAGTTGCATTGTTAATATGCAAGGGAAGACTTTTACTAGCATCTGAGACATAATTTGGTGGCTGAAAAGTATAGTTATGCCTGTACAAGCATTCAACTGCACTGTGACCTGACTTCATGCAAATCTGACACTGCATATAAGATCCAGAGGCAATAATTTGCCGAGGAGCAGATCTTTGAGGACAAATTCCAGCAATGTGTCCAAATCATTTACATATTTGACAAATTTTGCTAGAACACACACTTTGAGAGTCATTAGATCTTGCTTGAGAAACTTTATTATTGTGCACAAATGGATCAATCCTCCCACCATCAGAACTAGACTTATGGACAGAGACTTATTTCTCTGTCCATAGACACCATTATTCTTATCTTGACCACAAGAATCATTGCTTTTCAGAGAATTATCAGGAGCTTGCTGCACAAAGCCATCATTTTGACATGAAAAAGTACCATGTGGTTCAATAAATCCTCCATTATGTTGAATTTTACCATTGGGATGAATGAATTCTGAGTTGACTTGTGACTGAACCAAACCATTATTATAAGGAGAATAACCAACATCTTGAGTTTAGACATTGAACATGTATATATGGTGAAGGAGAAGGATAAATGATGCAGCCATTTAATGTAGCAGGAGCAACACTCATCATAAACTCAAAATTAGGCATGTATTGCATAGTGCATCCAGTAGGAGAAGCAACACTACTCGTAAGCATCATAGTATTAGAGGCATGTATATTACTAGTAGCATGAGTTGATGCAGAAACATACCCAGGTGTGGTAGATATAACAGTCGGTTGAGGTACACAACCAAATTGAGTAACAGGTTTTGAAGAATTTCTTGTAAGAGTAGCAGCAGGTGTAGTAGATGAGCTAACCATTTCGGAATTAGGTAAATTATTATTCAAAGAATGAGAAGGTAAAGTACCTCTGAAATTATCATCAAATGCAGCAATAGCAGCCTCCAAAGACAAAGAAATGGACTTCACAGATTGATTAATCTCATCTTCCGCAATTAACAAGAGAGATCTTAATTCTTCCATTGAAACAGGGGATTTTTGTGTTTTGAACCTTATTATAGTTTTCATGGTAGCAAACTCAGAAGGCAATCCATTCAAAATCAAAATAACTATATCTTCATCAGGAATAGAAACTCCAGCTACTGAAAGTTGATCCCTCATAGTTTTAAAACGTTGCATATACTTGTCAATACTATCATTACCTTTTTGAATTTTCTGCATCGAGGTCTTGAGCTCAAAAGCTTTATATTTCAAAAGTTTACCATATCTCTGCTCGAGTGAAAACCACACTTCTTTAGATGTTTTACTCCCAACAATGAATGAAAGTGCATCAGATGACAAAGTAGTAGCTAGTAAAGTGATCAAAGTAGAGTCATTCTTCCTCCATCCTTAAAGTCTTGTGTAAGCTCTGAGCTAATACAACCCTCTATTATTGTTTTGTATTGTGGGGGACACGGAATATACCCATCAATGTATCCCATTAGAGCACACCCTACCAACATTGACTCGAGCATAAATCTCCAAGTTACGTAATTAGTGTCATCCAAGCGAACTGTGATTACATTGCTAAAGTTGGAGAGTAAAGAAACTTGTAGCTCACTGTTCTGATGCATGATTCAAGGTGGGAAAGTCTGACAATATGATTCTTTTAATGTAGAAAAGCAGAGAAAACAAGAATTCCTATCTTGAATAACCAGCAAACAACCTACTCCAAAACCTGGAGTAACAATAATATGAAAGCTACTGAAATTTTCTTCACAAAACTGATAACCAAGACCAATTGTTAACAAGTAGTACTGAAGCCCTTCTTATCTTTGTATGAAATCATTGAATGCAAAACCCAACTTCTCAAATGGTTCATATCTTGATTTGAAGTCAAAAGAACCCGGAGCTATACCAGAACCCAATCTTATCAAGACACCAATACAGCCACGAATTGAGGGCAGAGAGAACACCTCAACAAACTTCAATAATTGGCAGAAAACTTGTAATAACTGACTATCATTCTTCAATAGGAGCCCAAAATGAGCATATACTCCTCTCATACAGAAATACCCATATACAGAACCAAAGAAAATTATCCCAAAAATTCAAGGAAGTTCTGGGCTTCAATCAAAGTTCCCTTAAATATAATCGATTCTAGCAATAAACTTGTATGGAATTCAGGCAGTGAACATGAACTAGTATCAGATTGTTCAACAAGTAGTAGAATCAAAGTATGCGTTTCTTCAACAAATCTAGGGTTTTCACTTTTCTTCAATCTTTTAACAAATCTCTAGGAATAACCTTTTTCAATCAGTAATAGAGTGCATAGAACACAATTTCAAGGCTCCGATGTAAGAAATCAACAGCAAATGTCAACAATCTTGATGAAATTTCATAACTCGATCTATGAAAATGAACGATGAACTTTATCTGAATAGCTTGAATGCTTGAATCATAAGCAGACAGAAATAGAGAGGATGGATTTCTTAAAGGAAATCTAGGTCGCCGGTGAAAAATTTCAATCCCGATCGAACCTGGCTCTTTGATACCATGTTAGCTTTAGCATAAGAAATAGATAAGCAGAGAGAATTGAAGAAGCAACGAACTGGTATCAAGTATTTTTGTAACTTGTTACAGAAATAGGAGTACAGTTGCATCTATTTATACCTGTAGCTAGAGATGTAGTACAGTTGTAAAAAAGTCTCCTAACTAACAAATAAGACTATACTAAATTTTTACTATTTTACTAACAATTATCCTTAACATGATAAAGTAATCTGGAGTTCACATCCAAAACCAATTGGCAATGGATGAAGTGGCCCAAACCCTTATAAACTCATAGGCAATGTCTCATTTTTCCCATGTGGGATGGTATATATTCTCAACACGCCCCCACAAGTGTGGCGAATTTTCAAGCCATACATGTGGATAATTTTTTGGTGACGTGGAGCCCGTGTGGCCGTTAGGCATGCACACGTGGGTAACCCGCTCTGATTCCATGATAAAGTAATCTGGGGTTTAGAGATCGAAGATGATGTAATGGTATGGGAATAAAAAGAATTTGTGTACTGGTACGAGGCAAACCTTACTCCGTATAGATAAGGCGTGGGTGGATATATAGCTTGGGTACGTATATAAGAATGATATTTGCTAGTTTAAAATTGACGTAGAGGCGAGGAGCCGTTATTAATTAATAATTAATCTATTAATTATATTTATATGGCCAAATTAATTTTTCCACCATGCCATGAGAAACTTGATCAAAGCCTCATTCAAAGTTCATAATGTCAATAAAAGGAACAAACTTTGATCAATATATGACTTGCAGCCTTTCTTTCAGAATCATGATCTCATCCCATTTGAAACCTTACCAAACTCAGTCAGGCCCTCCAGTAAGTACTACGTACTCCTTCACGTACCAAGTAATAAGCCAATATTTAGCCATTCCGACCTTTCAATCTCCAACGCCCATTCTGTTAGTATATCATGTTTGGCATTCCTCACATTAACAAAACATTTCTACCCGAGAGTTAGAAGCCTAAATATGCAGCCCAAGCCCATAATTGTTTAAATACAATTGTTGTGGTTGTCTTGCTGTCAAAAACTCATTTGAAGACTTGAAGATCAGTTTGCTGCCTTGCTGTCAGCTTCCCTATCTTGGCATAATAGTTTAATTGTAACTTGGTTCTTCTTCTCTTTTGTGTGGTTGTGTTGCTGTCGAAAGCCAAGGCCAAGTTTGAAGAATTAGTTCAATTACAACTTGATAACCTCATCACAGTTTGCTGCGTTGCTGCCTTGTTGTTGTGGTTCCCAATCCCATCTCATCTTGCTATCTTGTCCAAGATCAAGCTTCAAACTTGAAGATCAAAAGAAGACCAATCTTCATCATGGCTCAAGTAAGCTCATACATGGCATCTCTTTCAAAAAGTCAATGGTTTTTCATGGGTTCCCTTCCTATGTCAGTTTTGATTATGGAGCTTGAGTGTTTTGGGTTCTTGAATTGGTTTCCCAATTGAAATTAGGAGCATGGGTTTACACGGGCAATCTGAAATTATGGGTATGGGTTTACCTACTCCAATTGAGATTAAGGGTTCTTTGAGTGAACTGTCCCTTCTCTTCTTCCTCTATATATATGGGTTCTCTGTTCCATTTCGGATATTGAAAACACTTGTGCTTTTCAGTCCCTTTGTTTATCAAGAGTTTATCTCTTTGGTTTTCTGCTTTTCAAAAATGTCTTGTTCCATGTTGAAAACAATTTGAAAAACACAAAACCATTCATGCATATTCATCTCTTGCATCCCATGAGTTCAGTTGGGTATTGCAAACTTCAAAGGTGAAATCTCCAAGAAGGACTTGCTGCCTTCATAGCTTGTTTCATTGTTGGGATTCACTACTAGAAATCTGTTCATTTACATCACGTCATTTAAATCGGTCAAACTTACACATGATGTAAAAAAGTAAGTTAACATCGTTTTAGAAAAATACCGATTTAAATGTATACCATTAATATCGGTTGTTAAAATGACCGATGTTAAAAGTTTTGTTTGAAAATTTGCGGGAACCTCATTTTTGTGGACGCGCTAAGTGTTTTAATGAATTCAAGGACGCGGGGACTAAACTTAAAATTTTCACACTTAGAAAAAAATAGAGCCCCCAAAACTGAAACAGAAACCCTAAGCTCAGTCTCGAGCTCCTCCCAAACTCGAGCACCTCTCTCCTCACTCGAACTCGCCGCTCTTGTTACCTTAATCTACCTCCTCGCCTCCTTCATCTACCTCCTCCAACCTTGACCCCAACTTCCTCCTGCTTTCTCCGCCTCCTACCCCATCTTCTGATAACAACTATAATCTGTGATTGAAAGAGGTTGAATCGGTTCGACCTCGACCCCGATTGCAGTTTCTCCAACTATAATTTCTGACTACCGAACTCGAAATCGAAGATGGGCACAACCGAAATGCCATTTGATGCCCAGATCTAGAGTGAAGAGAAGTAAAATGAAAAGCGAAAAGAAGTAAGTGACCACGGTGAAGTTTTGTTTGCACCAAGACTAGATGTTCTGTTTCACCTGTACAGGTTAGTTTGCACCAAGACTTGGAACCCACCGCTTCCTCTTCTCTTAGTTTGAGTTTCTCCCGCATCATTCAACAGAAAAACCTCTCAAATCTTTCTCCGGCCATCGATGTCAACCCCCGAAAGATTATGTTCGGGCTGTTCAATCTATTAAGGTGAGTATGTCTTTGACTTGCTACCATTGTATATAACATTAGATTTATGGTTATAATTTTGATAGTTTTATACATGTGGGAAAGTTCGATTCACGATGTGGATTAATTGTATAATTCACCCCCACTCCAACCCATTTTGGCCTTCTGGGAATCTGTATTTATTGTCCACAAAAGGTTTCATCTTTATTTGTCATAGAATATAGTAGCTGAAGCTGTTGATTTTGTGTGTTGAAACAGGCCGCCATAGCTGAGAGAGCAAATGCCTTCAGGCGACAGTGTTGCTATCTGAAACTGATGTTAGGCTGGTGTATATATATGTGAACAACATATAAGTAGTAGCTACTGTCAATCTGTAGTTTAAATAAAACAAAATTGGTTCAGAACAAAAGAATTGCAAAATAGTGCAGATGATAAACATTTCATTTAACTGAAGTAGGCTGGAGTTTTGCACTGTTATTGATTGTATGGCTGGAGTTTTGTTTCTAATTGTGGCAACATGTGTGGAGAAGGCACACTATAAGTTAGATTTTTTCGCTCTGCTCTTTAAGTAACTTTTTGATTCATTTTCTGTATTTGTTTGACTTTGATTGTTGTATAGTCTTTAACTAATTAGTGTTTCTTATGTTCTGTTTTGACAAGTGATGCCCAAGTAAGTCTATTTATGATAGAGTGATCTTGCTTTTAGTCAAGGGTATTAGTTGTACTTTTGACATGAAGGATGTTATAGGTGTATATTGAGAATGATGCAGTATATTGTTAACTTCGGCTAGTTTCTGAGATTAGATATGCTACATCAAGAAAAATAATCAATGATTTAAAGTCAATTCTGAATCACCAGTATCAAAGGTCGTTCCCCATTTTAAGTTATCAATTTTATTTCATAACAGTTAAGAAAGAAAGAAAAAATAGGTTGTTAGATATATGAAGCCAGCACATGTTCATGAGGTTGCTTATAGCTCGAGATATATTCCTCCTTCTAGAATAGATTAGCTTTGTGGAGTCTCATATGCAGATTGCATGTTTTGCTACCTCTTGTGCAGAACTCGTATATAACTCCTTACTTGGAAGCTGAAAGTGCATGCATTCAAAATATGCAGGATATATCGCAGCTAAAGTATGGCAGTGCTTCTAATTTGAGCAATACATATATTGAAATGCTTGAAGATTGTGATAGATTGGACAATGAATCTGTTATGCATATTGGGTCAACCTCTTATGAAGTGATAAATCCTTTCATGTTAAACGGGTATTTCAATTCATTCAATCTTCTTTCATGTTGCAAGATTAATTTGTTTTGGTTGGTTGTTTGAGTTCATGTTTCTTTTTCTGTTTGTTCCAGCTATTTTGATTATGGGATAGAACAAATTGAAATTGTTTTTGTTCCTAGAATCACCAGTACCACTTCTCTTGAGGAAAAGAGAGGAGACAATTTGTGGGTTCTCTTAAAGCATCAGCTGTGAGTCATTCTCTGCTCTTGAAATATACCAAATTTAATTTGAATGTTCAAGTGAATTGTTTTGTTTATTATCTTCATTGTCTTCCCCTAATTTTACATCACTTTCCATATGCCTATTTGCTAAGAAAGTTCGGTAATTTTGAGTTCTAGGTAGAATTCATACGAATTCTAAATTTGAATTCAATATATATAAACCTAATTTTGTTTTTTTTTTCTTTCACACTCCCACAGATTGACTATGCATGTTTATATATAATCTAATGCCTGGAATCCCTTCTGCCCAGTAATAAATATATAGCTTTTCTTTCACTTTGAATATATATGTATTCCCTTTTAATTCAAAGAAGAAAAAAATGTGTTGTGTCAGACAACATACTTGAATTATTGTCATATATATGCTGAGTGGCTTGCTAGCTAGCTAGCTAGCCAGCTAGAGATCAGACTCGCACTCCGTTTCAAGCGGGGGAGCAGATTGATGATGATTAGAGAAAGATGGGTAGATAGACTGAGGAAAGATGCATTTATAATAATTTGAGGAGTGTGGTATGGATGAAAGGAAGGAATGTGAGGAAGTTATGGCACACATTTGTTTGGGGTTTTGGTTTTGCTTGCATCAATCCCTCAAATAAATGTCTGAAAAATATGGACCTCTGCAACTGCCTAATGCTTTAAAAGCGGCCAGTAAAACTTTGCAAATAAATTATATGAACAGAGCAGCATTTTAAGCTGTTTGCTTGAGCTGAAGGGGAAGAGAGTGGGAGAGGTTTAGAGAGGGTCAGTGGCTTTAACTTTGGACTGGAGAGAGATAACCACATTCAGATTTTCGGAAAACTATGTTATCAAAATACATTCTTTTGATTGTGCAAAATTGTCATCATTATGTAGTACGTTCACAGATCAAAAGCTTTCTTTTAGTCATGTTCTGGCAATTTCATTATTTTTATTCTTAAGATTGTATCCAATGTGTATTGGATTTAAATATCCATTGTAATTGTGGCTTTTGAGTGGTTCTCCAGCTCTTCCTTAGTCACAAATACTAGGTACAAAAGAATCTCAATTGCTGAGAGGAGAGGGTTTATCTGAAATGAGCTGATGTGTTGTTGGTTCTCTTACTTGGTTCTTCTGGTCTATTTTTTGCAGTTTATGTAATGCTCCTCTTAATCTTGGTTTCCAGTAATCTCTCCATGCATATTTTTTCTTCTTCTATTTACCAGTTAATCAACTAATAATCAAGGAAAGTTTGTAACTCTTCATTGTAATTTTTTTTCAGCAATAGGAGTCATCAACCATGCAGAAGATGTTGAAGTGCCATTGGTTTTGCATTGAAACTTGCTCTTTCAACTCAGAAAATCCAGAAAGAAAGCATGGACTATCTAGCTTTATTTAGGGTTGAGCTAAAAGATAATTATTGTTTATGTACTCTGATAAACTGAAAACACATATCGATAATAAAAATACCCGCAGCAAAGCGCGGGCTATCTATCTAGTGAGATAGATTATAATTGCATGTCATTTTGTTTCTAATTTTGTATCTTCATTCGACTACAGGAGGCAAGAGCTGTCAAGAAGAGAAAACAAGAAGGGTATACAGAACATATAAGTTGTGCATTCTTTGGTATGCCAAAATTGAATGAATCTTCATTTTGGCACTCAGTGAGATGCTTCTAAACCTATTAGTTTGTGTATGTTCATAAATCTCAGTACTATCAGCAAGAAGCTGCCAAACTGCTTGCCCAAATAACCACTTTGCAGAACAGTAACAAGTAACCTCAAAGAGACTAGGTCAACCCTATATATATATAACAAAATAATTTCACCTTGGTAGATATATATTGACATACTGTTGATATCCAAGGGTTATATGGCTGAGGGTTTAGCAATATGTCTATCAAGGAGATCAAGGGCGTGGGGACCAAACTTGAGAAAGCAATTAGCCGAATTAGATCCAAGAAGGTATCTCTTCCATCTGAGTATTTGATATTCTTTGTGGTATCTCTCTCTCTCTCTCTCTGATTTTTTTCTTTGATTTGTTGTAACTTTGTTTCGTCTTCTCTTTTCTCAGGATTGGAAGATATGTTCTCTTAAAAGAAAAGCAGGTAAACTGCTTGTTTTTGCAATAAAGAGAGAAGCCATAACTAATTGATAAGAAGCTGTAGGATTTATATTTTATGATTCTTTTGTTTAAAATTTAGTTTTGTCCACTCAGCAAGATTAAAATGGACTGCTTTGTATGTAAAATTCATCTTTTCTTTGTAAGTAACATTGAAATTCATCGTTTCAGTTACTCAAAGCTTAGTTGTGCATAAAAATATAAGGGCAAAGGAGGCATGGTGAAAAAGAAAAGGAGAGGAGAGAGGGCAAAGAAAGACGGGACGACAGGGATTTTAACCATGATGGCAGAAGGGACTTCAACATGCAGCGTTTTCCACACAAATGGAAATCCATTCGTAGAAGTGAAGACATACTTAGCTGCTGACCAATTGCATCAAGGTGGGGAAGACAATGAAAGCCTGGGTGAACATCTCATTTCATCTTCTCATGACGATAAAAATTCTGCAAAAAGTGAGAATTGTGATGTTTTTGTGAAAATGAGCAATTTTATGAAAACTTAATTTGTTTTCTGGATGTGTGTGCACAACCAAGTAGCTAAAACTTTAAACTTGCAGCTTCATAATCTCAGTAAAAAGTTTCTTGTCATTAGAAATCAGTATCAAAATAAAAATCAATGTCTCATGATTATCAACATATCGAAATGTGACCCCAAAATCGATGTACACAAAACCAATGCACATCGATATCCAAACACCAAACCGTTATCTACTATCAACGTACAAATCAGCTATTATAAAGTAAACTGATTTGCCATGAAATACAGGACATCGATTTTGAAAAATAGAAATGATGTCTACAAAACTACTAGACATCGTTTCAACCAACAAAAAGCGATTTTCCTAGTAACATAAAACATCATTCTTAATAGATTAACCGATGTTGCCTAAAGGCACATACATCATTCTCAGGAGAATAAGGCTGCAAGATGCACGTAAAAATGGACACGAACAAACAAAAGTTTTTGGAGACTGATGTCTACGAGAGTATTAGACATCATTTCTGAAATTGTAATCGATTTAAATGTTCATTTAGGTATTGTTTGAGATATACTTTATTAAGCATAAAATGTGAAAATATGAAGAATTAAATATAGTTAACATATAAGATTATGATGATTATAACGATTATACATCGATTTGTGTTTCAGAATCGATGTTAGTTATTGTCTGGGACATCGGTTAAAAACTTGCTTATACTGATGTCTATATCTTTTACATCAGCCACAAAGAGATCGGTCAGAATTTAGTTTTACATCGGTTCTGGACTGATGTAAATGAACAGAATTCTAGTAGTGATTTCAAAGTGTATCACTTGTATAAACAATTAGCAAGGAGTTATTACCACAGCCTAGTGAGTCAGTCTAGGAAGGATTGCCGCGTCCAGTTCAATCCCTGTGTTGTAAACTTGTAATTTGTTTTTCTTTAGTGATTTGGTTTTGGTCTTTCAAGAGTAAAGGCCACGCAGATGTTTCTCCCTCGATAGGATGTTTACTACGTTAACAAAAATCTATGTTCTTTAATGCTTTAGTTGGTTTGTTTGATTGTTCAATACATTCGGTTCAATATCAGCTCTCAGGATTGATCACCCAGTTGCAATCCCTGAGAAAGTTTTTGAACGAAAAAATTGGTTGTGAGCCTATTCACCCCCCTCTAGGCTCCCTCTAGGATCCACACATTCCTCATCACAAATCACTAGCATGCAAAAGTCATGCCAAGCCATCAGACTCTGAAAGAGTACTCGATAACTTACCAAGTTCAACAACTCCATGTGTATGCGTTCAGGGAACGTTCTGTGATGGGTAGGGCCTGCCTGCACTAGCTAGCCAATTCTTGGGTTGCTATATTGCTTCTTTTGATCTTGTAGTAAGAAGACAATTTACTTCATTGTATAACAAAAAGAGAGATAAAATCAATAGACGAATTTACGAGTTTATTGTTGCAGTAAAACGTCTATTTACATCATCGTTGACACACATTATCAATTGACGAACTTTCATTTTAAACTTTATTATAGGGAAAATGATCATTTACCCGATTTTAGGCTAAAAATTGCCCACTTGCTCCACCAACTGTTTTTTAACCCCATTTACCCAAAACACTCTAAGGGATTATTTCCCCTTTACCCAATTAATTCTTTTTCTTTTTTTGAGACTTTTTTGCCCTCTCCTTCTTTCTCACTTGTCTCTCCTTCCACCTTGCTGTGCTACGGTGACTAGTGGCCGGCGCAGTCTCCGGCGACCAGACTCCGGCAACCGGTGACCGGACTCCGGCGAACGGTGACTGGACTCCGGCGAACGGTGACCGGATTCTGACGACCGGTGATCGGATTCCAGAATCCGGCTATTATTGCCCCCCAGTAATCATATTATTGCCTCCCAAAAATCATATTATTGACGTCCAGTGAATTGTATGAACTCCCAAAACCAAAATGAATACACTACAGGAACAATTGATCAATTTATAATCATATTACTGCCCCCCAGTAATCATATTATTGCCCCCAAATACAAAGTCTAATGTTTCTACTGCCTCCCAATAGACCACCAAAAATGCACATTTTTGTAGGATTCACAGATAATTTGACTTTAATACACAGAAAACAACATGTAACTTATCAAAACACCACACTATAGTGATCCATGTACCTCGTATCAAAGTCTACTGGGGGCCAATAATGTGTCTACTGCCCCCAGTAATCATATTATTGCCTCACAATACTCACTTTTATACGTTTTCTTTCCTTCTGGGCATTCTGCCCCAATTTTACCAAAAAAAAAAAATTACGGTGAAGCAAACCGAGCTTCAGATCCATGAGCAAACCGAGCAAGCAAAATTGGGGCAAGCAAACCGAGCTTTAATCTTTCCTTCTCAGATCCATGAGCAAAAAAAAAAAAAAAAAAAAAGAAGAAGGATTACGGTGAAGCAAACCGAGCTTCAGATCCATGAGCAAACCGAGCAAGCAAAATTGGGCAAGCAAACCGAGCTTCAATCTTTCCTTCTCAGATCCATGAGATTCAGATCGCCGCACTCTTCATCTCCACCAAGCAAACCGAGTTCCAGACCTCACAGTCTCATCTCCACAAACTCATCGCCCTCGAGAACCCGTCTTCCACGGCAACGATAACGTCGTCCACTAGCTCACCGCCACCGATTGCCACTTTGCCTACCTCGACATCCCCGCTGCCGACGGAGTCAAGATCGCCACCACTAGCTTGCGCGGCGACGCGAGCCCCTGGTTCTGCTGGTATGAGTCTCGGCACCCGGCGAGTTCACCGTGGTCGATTCATCGCCACCGTGTGTAATTTGGAGCAGAAGAGGTCGCTGAAGGAGTATGAGGTGGAGTTTCTGAGGCTGGCTGCCGGAGGTGGACATCTCAGAGCCGTGGTTGAACAATTCAGAGAGAGAGAGAGAGTCTGGGAGAAGGGGAGTCGAGAGAGAAAGAGGGCAATACTGTCAAATATTGTTTGATTGGGTAAATGGGGTTAAAAAACTCTTAGTGGAGTAAGTGGGCAATTTTTAAGCTAAAATTGGGTAAGTGGTCACGACCCCTTTATTATAAGTTGTTTACAATATAATAAGTAACTCATTTTTCCGTGCACCTGATGGGTGAACCATTATATGTAATTTAACTAACTCTACTGAGATATAGACATTTCTGCTAAAACAAAAATGAAAATAAAATATCTAGTTCAATTAGGATTCAGAACAGAACGACCACACAAAAAAATCAGAACATGATCCGTTTGTGAAAAGAAAAAAAATCGTATCATAATTCAACTATGAAACATAATATATGATAAAGTATAAAACCCTACGGGGTAGAGGTTGTAATGGAGGCCCTGGCCTCAGCCTCGGCTCCTCCTACGACCACACTCCCCATTTCCAAGTCCGATCTTTTGGACGTGGTCGTGGTGGTCGAGGTCATGTTCCCACTTTTTTTTTCCTTATTTGCCCGGGGCTGCGTGTATCCTATCCCTCTTCGAGTAGTCGGAAAAATTGTGAATAAGAAGGATACGAAAACCCCAGCTCCTAGAGGCAAATTGATAATGATTTGATTGAGATCATCTCCCGCTTCCGGAAAGAAACAATTTTTCACATTGAGGTCGGTAAGAGCAAATATCAAGAACACAATTAGTGACAAAAAAGCGTGAAAATAATCTATAGGCTTTATTCTATACTTTCTCAAGCGCTTTGTTTCGTCATCAGTAACCTCTTTGGCTCTAGGGTTTAAGATGTGCATGCCGTCGCGAGTGATGATACCATAATAGAATTTTCCATCGGTACTGTCTATGAAGCTATCAGTAAAGGAGGAGAAGAAGCAGATAAGGGCACAGATTAAAATGATGGATATTGAAAGGCCTATATTGGCGGGATGGCATGCTCCGTTATTGGAGAAACTAGGAATGAGGGTCTGGAATGCGAGGACGGTGCCGGTAGGTAGGAGGTTAGCAAGATTGGCTGCACTGGCTATGGTCTTTTGAGTAGGTGTTGAGTCTTCGTCTTTTGTTACGGTAGTCATGGTAAAGAAGAAGCTAGCTAGAGAGATAAGAAATGCGTTCTACGTATGTTGGGTGCTGAAATTGAAACTATATATGCAATCTGTGATTTATATAGGGATTTTCATGTATTGGATCACGACTCCAAAGTTCAAACAATTAAGGGTTCCACTTAGGCGGCTTATTAATTACATATTAATGTATATAGAGCTCGATCAATTATGGGCAAATTAAGATAGGAATAGAAAATGAGAGATCTAGGTAGGAGAGACTATAGAGACTGTAGTAGGTTATGCTGGGTCCAACGTACGTATTGAAATTTTCCTGCAACTAGTCTCTGAACTTTCAACTAGTCTTTGAACCTTCCAAAGTCTTTGTTATATTGGCTGCAACTAGTCTCTGAACTTTCAACTAGTCTTTGAACCTTCCAAAGTCTTTGTTATATTGGTCATGATGAACATTCCACTAGTCTATCTGAAAACGCAAATTTCCTCCAAAATAATCTTATCGTATTTATTGTTTTGTATTGCTTTAGGCCAAATAAACCTTTCAACTTCTAGGTGATCAAAGGGGAAGAAAAATGGCATGGCTTGGGTATGCTTTGTCTTTCCCTAATAGGCCTGTGTGTATTCTTTGAATTGTCAAAAGCACGCACTTCGACCCGACGACATTTCCGACACCAACTGTGTAATTAATTAATCAAAAGCAAGAGAGCACAGAAGTCATGCATAGAGAAAGATCTGCATGAAACCAAACTATTTGTACGTACATGAGTTTGAATTGACTCCTCTAAAGCTCATTGATTCACTGTAAGACCATTTTTATTCTAGGCAGAAATATCACTTTGGTCATCGAACTATGGCTCGCTCGACACTTTGGTCATCCAACTTTTAAAAATTTCATTTTGGTCATCGAACTATATCATCACATATCACTTTGGTCATTCTGTCTGTTTTCTCTGTTAACTCCAAGGGTATTTTAGAGATTTAAAGGTTTACTCGCCATTTTTATAACTTAATCCAACTTTTCCCGCCTAAACATAAAACTTTAACCAATTTTGCCAACTTTTCCCTCCTTTTATAATTCCTCAATTTATTAAATCAATATTTTTCTTCCTATTATATTCCCTCACTTTGAATCATTCTCTGACTCGATTATTTTTCTTTGTTGCATGCTTTGATTATTGATGATGAATGCATGAATAAAAGGAAGGAAAAGTTGGCAAAATTGGATGGAGTTTTATGCTTAGGCGGGGAAAATTAGATTAAGTTATAAAAATGGCGGGTAAAACATTTCATCTCCAAATACCCCTAGAGTTAACAGAGAAAACGGAGAAAACTGACGGAATGACCAAAGTGATATACGGTGATATAGTTCGATGACCAAAATGAAGTTTTTAAAAGTTGGATGACCAAAGTGTCGAGCGAGCCATAGTTCGATGACCAAAGTGATATTTCTCCCTTTATTCTAATTAAGTACAGAGACGTCAAGAAAAGGAACAAACTTCAATCAATATATGGCTTGCTTACAACTATTTCTTTGAGAATCATGACCTCCGATCACCCCTTTGAGACTTGTCAACGGCCAGTTAGGCCTTCCGGTAAGTACTCCTTCAATTCACGTACCAATAAGCCATTCCGACCATTCAATCTCCAACGTCGATTTCTCACAATACATCATTCACTTACAAAATCCATGCATGCCAAGCCAACAGTTTCTGAAAGAGTAGTCGATCACTTCCCAAGTTCAACAACTCCATGGTGAGCATCCGGGTGATCAATGACGTGGAGCCTAGCCCAGAAGTTGAGCCAACTCTAGCTCCTAAGAGCATCAGCAATGGGGACTCAAATTTGGGTCCAAAACCTAAATTTGAGTACAAAAGTAATGGATTGAAGTTACAATGAGTTATAATAATTTGAACCTATATCTGTCGCAGACCAAAATAAAAAATCAAATCTGATCCAAGAGAGGATCAAAAAAAAATTGGACCATAATCTGATGGGACCCACCACATTGCATTGCTGATGCATGCAAGTGAGCTATGGGATCAGAAAAGCCTAGGCCCCACAATTTTTCTTAACCAAACGGCTGTTTTTGAACTAAGGGCTATGATTGAATGTTTAATTCAATCTAACGGCCAGAAATTGATTCAATCAATTATATAAAAATTTGTTTTACAGTTTTTATTTTGTTTTGAGAAACGTAAAATTTTGAATTTTACTGATAAAACAACTTTCTAATGAATTTTTTTTAATGTTGCAACGGTTATGTTTAGAAAAAAAATTAATTACTTTTTCTATATAAATTCATTTTACTTCACCATTTTTCTTGGCTCGTTACACTCAGCTCAGGAGTAGCCGACACCACGACCAACTCAAACAAGATCTTATTGAATCATTTATGGAATCTTAGAGGCGGTCGGCCTTAAGCAGTTCTCATTTTTCAAGTGTGTTATTGTTTTTATTAGTGTTAGTTGTGTTATGTTTCTTTAAATAAAATAAGCACAAGGACGGCCTCCTAGCTTGAGCGGGTTTCGGTCCTCGTTTTTTTATATTGTAATGAATAAATTTAATGAATGTTATGTTTAATGTTTGATGATTAACTTTTATTTATCCTAATTTGTTAGGAATTTTTTTATCTTAATTTAAAATATATGTGTGTGTATTAAAACAAATATAAAGTAGAAGACTCAAATATGAATTTGTTCCACAGTGGCAAAATTTGTGTTCTGGACCCAAATTTGAGTCTAAAAAAATGAGTCCAAAATATGGGTCATAAAATATGTCCTGCACCACTGCAGCACCAAATGAAAGTAAGTCATTTTGTACACTATTCAGATGGACTCAAATTACTATTCCACCTTATTTGGACCCAAATTTGAGTCTAAAAAATGAGTCTCCACTGCTGATGCTCTAAGGCATGTGATGAGGCCAATACCATTGCTTCTTTTCTTTTTTGTTTTTTTTTTTTTTTTTAAAAAGAATAACTTTATATTGAGAATATGAATCTCACGTGAGAAAATATGAACTTACCAAATTGATATTCAATTTTTAGCATTAAGTTTTGATCAAATCTGATCCATGGGCAAATCTACCTAAAATCTATCTAACCTCAAACATGCACTTGTATCTTATTTTGTTATAGTAAATGTTCTAAGGGCAACCGAAAACGTGGAACGAGTCAATCTTTATACATAAACAGTGTGTGTAAGATACACTAATGCACACTAGCATTTTTCCACTTATACTCTGAATGTGCAAGTTATTAATTTTTTTTTCTTTAGAAAATTAAAAAGAAAAAAGTTGGTTGTTGCAGAGAAAAGAAAGTGGGAGAGAGAAAAGTAGGTTGTGGATACTTTTTTTTCAAATTTTTTAAAGAAAAATACATTTTGTAAATGTCTTAATTATCCTTGTGATTTAATTAATTCTCAAAGTTTATTAATATTCTAGGGTCAATTATGTCAAAATTTTAGATCTTGGTTAACAAACCATCTTCTCTCAATAATAGTATAGATATATACTTAACTATATGCCCATTCTTAAGTTGAAGATGTATAAACAAAAGTAACAAACTACAACTCACAATTAATAGTGATGACTACAAAGCGCTATAGACAATGATTCTCTTTACTAATAAGAGCGGCTGCCGGAATGGTTGAGGATTGGAGTCGAGGTTGTGGCCAAGGGCTGGGCATCGGCTTCTATTTCAACTACAACCTCCTTTTTCAAGGTTAATCCTTGGGGTGTGGTCGTGGTGGTCGAGGCTTGGCCCTCGGCTTCTTTTACCTTTTCCGGAGGGTGAATCCAATTCCTCTTCTTGTAGTTGGAAAAATAGTGAATAATAAGCATGCGAAAATCCCAGCTCCTAATGGCAAATTGATAATGACTTGAGAAAGATTATCTCCTGCTTCGGGAAAGAAACAATCTTTCACGTTGAGGTTGGTTAAAGCATAGATCAAGAACAGAGTTAGTGACATAAAGGCGTGAAAATGATCTACAGGCATTCTCCTATACCCTTTCAAGCGACGCCTTCGTTGTTTACTGTTTTGTATCTTCTGACGTGGAGTTTAAGATATACATGCCTTCACTAGTGACAATACCATAATAGAATTGTCCATCGGTACTGTCTATGAAGCTATCAGTAAAAGAAGAGAAGAAGCATAAGAGGGCACAGATTACAATGATGGATATCGTAAGGTCCTTATTGGAAGGATGACATGATCCGTTGCTAGAGAAGCTAGGGATGAGGGTCTGGAATGCGAGGACGGTGCCGGTAGGTAGGAGGTTGGCAAGATTGGCTGTGCTGGATATAGTCTTTGGAATGTGTGCTGGTGCGAGCGTTTCGGGTTTTTCAGTAGACATGGGAACGAAGAGAGGAAAGATAAGGGTTTACTTACATTACGTAATGGAGCTGAACTCTGCAATCACTCATTTATAGGGATTTATGTATAACATTAGGACTTCAACAAAAGCCTAGTCTACTTGGGCATAATATATGACAATAATGTATATGCAGTTCGATCAATTAAGGGGGGTGTATTGTATTTGGATTTGTGCAGACTTTTTTTAAATGACAGACTTTTTGAAAAGTCCATAGACTCTTTAAAAAGTTGATAGACTGTTATGGATTTCTTAAAACCATTGATTTTGGCAACATACTTTTATTGATTCATGAAAATCTATATACTTTATTTTGAATGACTTCTACAGATTTCCTAGGATGTACAAAATAAAATAAAATTAAAAACAAAAAACAAAAAAAAACAAAAATAAAAATAAAAAAATAAAACAAATGCAGCCCAAACACAAAACAAAATAATAACTTGTTGTCTCTTCAATGCTACAGTATCTTCTAATAGAAATTGACTCAAATAAATGATTGTTAGTCTGTCTAGCGAGTTAATTTGTTCTCATTCCTAATCTCCCAACAACATAAATATACAATATAGATCACTTGATGTTTATGGTTAATTATTCTCATTAATTTTGTTTTCGCCGATTAACATATATTGTAGCAATATTCATCAATGTCTTGATCTATAATCAATCAATTTAAATTCAATTGTTCAACCTTTTTTTGAACCATAATATAAATTTAAATTAATTAGAATAATTAATTAATAAAATAAAATTTAGTATGGTTCAAGGTCTTAGGGTTAGACCACAATATTTGAGTTTTAGGGTTTCATAAATCATTTTTATTGCTATTAGGGTTCGAAGTATCACAATTGAAAAAAAAAATCACATTCAATAACTACAATGAACATGTTGGGTATCAAAAAAGGTTGATATCATAAAAGATTAGAGAAAAGACAAAAAATTAAGAGAGGGATGATGAAGGACAAACTTCTTCGTGCGTAGAGAGAAGAACTTTGATAAACTTTTTTTTTTTTTTGAAGAGGAAACTTTGATAGACTTTTTGAAATCTTTGGTCTGGAGGCTGGAAAATTATTGGAGTTTGGTATGTATAGTTAACACTACAAAGTCCATGATTATCCATGATTTTCTAATTCCATGAGTATGAATGATATTTTGAATACATCTGTACTTTTATTCATTTTTAAAAATCCTAATTGAATACCCCTAGATTTCGGTGGAATTCATGAAGTCTTTAAAAATCCTAATTGAATACCTCAAGACTTTTATGGACTATTAAAAGTCTATATTGAATACACCCAGACTTTTAAATTATATAGATTTCTTTAAAAGTTCCACTAATTCTATATACAATACACCCCCCTAAGGCCGAATATCAAGAAGGATAGAAATTAGAAAATGAGAAATGGAGGTGGATCGAGAGTCTGATAGAGATGGACTTACGTACAGAGAGAAAACTGAGGTTAGCTGGAGACTGGAGTGATAGAGAAGCATGCATTGCTAGGTCCAACGTAATTAAGATTCACTTCCCACTAGGCCTCTTTTTTTGGGGACTAAATCTTCAGTAGTCTTTCTCTTTTTTCTTTTTTTTTGGCCATGAACGTACCTTCTGTTAAGGTGATATAAGGGAGTCAAAGGTCAAAAGGTGCATCAGCAGCAAAGTGGTATAAATAGGGAAAACCTCTCTTATTGTAGTTAGTTGCAACCATTTTGTAAAGTTACCAAAAATTGAATACCAGTTCCTTCTCTGCTTTTCTCTCTGTTTTTTCTTCGTCTTCTTCCTCAGCTTAGGGTTTCGTTCACCACCATTGTTACTTCAATTTCAAGCTTTTTCACTGTGACTATGAATTTTAGCATGGTATCAGAGCTCATGGTAGCCGGACCTGTGCTCATTTCGTTTCTATCCGCTGCAATCTTCCTTTTGTTTGAGTACCAAACAGAAATTCCCAAATTACCAGATCAAGAACCCTAGAAATTGCATCTTCTTCATCATTTATACAATTACCAAATCAAATACCAAATTCCTGTACGACTACGAAGCAAAATCATCAAGCACCGATTTGAAGAAATCTCAGAGTTTTGATTAGATTTGTAGCTGTTCATTCTCGATTTCTCAGATACTTTACTCTTCACGAAGTTCGCTCGAAGATTCAAGGTGAATTTCATCCTCAAGATTCATTCTTGTAGCTGTTCTCATCAAGATCGATTTGGTATGGCAAACTCAAATCAACTTTGTGATGCTATCTCTATTCGACTTGACGAAACAAATTACCCGACCTGGGTTTTCCAGATGCATCACTACCTTCGTGGCCATGGTTTACTGAAATATGTTGATGGGTCTCATCCTTGCCCACCCCAATTTCACGTCTCTGGTGACAGTTCTCTCATTTCTGATAATACTGGAGCTTATGAAAAATGGTTGGAACAAGATAGTTTACTCATCTTCATGATCACGACTACACTTTCTGCAGAAGCTTTGACTTGGGTAATCGGTTGTCAAACATCTATGGAGGTATGGGTTACTCTCAAGCATAGATATGCTACAATTTCAGAATCTCATGTGATGAAATTGAAAAGAAATTTGCAATCTATACACAAAGGTTCTGATAGTATTGACTAGTACTTGTTGTGTTTTAAATCAGTTAGAGACAAATTGGCTGTTGCTGGGGTGTGTATGTCTGACCAAGATATTAAAGTTTTTATTCTTGCTGGATTACCTAGTGAATATGGCCACACAGGACAAATCATAAGAGGGAAAAATAATATAGCTTTGGAAGAAGTTAGGTCACTATTGCTCTCTGCTGAATATGAGATTGAACTGGAAAATAAAGCATTACCATTGTCTTCTCTTGCTGCTATGGTAGCACAAAATGGTGTTGTTAATTCCTCTCAAGCTATGCAGTATGGAATACCAAATACAGGGACATCATCTCATGCCATTTTTCCATCTCAATATGTTGGAAATTGGTCTTTGGCATCTACTCTACACACTGCTGCATCAAGTATGGGTTTAATGCCTACTGACTATGGGATACCACAGAATTACATGATTTCAAGTACTGCTATCAATGTGCCTAATGTTACCTCGAGTTGTCAAGACATGACTCCATTTACTACCAATTTTGGTGCCTCTCAGACAATGCATACTTCTGGATACATGTTGAATTACAATATTGGTAATGGAAGTTGCTTTTCTGCACCTATACCTTCTTATGGCTATGCACCTCAAACTCGTGGTTTCATGCCCCAACATGACAATGATGTTCATACTCCTGTTTCTCAGCAAGGTTTCTCTCAGAATAATGTGTCACAACAGCAGGATTCATTTTCACAAGCTTCAAACAACTCACACTCTGATGGCGGCTATGCAAAAGACAATTTGGGTTATCCCAATTTTCCAAACAAGGGTGCAAACTACTCTGACAGGAACCATGGCAATAGGATCGACAACAATAGGCCAAGAAACAATGACATCTCATCTTTCAACAATCCTATTGTGTGCCAAATTTGCGAAAAAAACAGGGCACAATGCTTCCATATGCTATTACAGGTTTGGTGTTGAGGCTTCCACATCTATTGTTAAGTGTCAAATCTGCAAGAGACTTGGTCACAGTGCTAAAACCTGCAGATATAGACAACAATCAAACAACTCTGAGAATAGCCCAATATCTATGGTTGCTCGTAATAGCATCAATTATTTCGAGGTTCCATTATTTCACTCAAGTTCATCTCCTCTTGGTTCTGTTACACAAATGGAGTATTTGCCATCATTGAATTCCATGCCTACAAGCTCAAGATGTATTCCTGCACCTGGTATGCCAATTAATTTGCCTCTCAATGACCTCAATACTGCCTATGTTGCAAATAGTGGTCAGCATATTGGTTTTTCTGGCCAGCCCCAAGTCTATCATCAAATCAGTAGTCCAGCCCAGAAAAATAGTGGGTTTTCTCATAAAAATGTCTCATTTCAGTCAACCACCGGTCTCACTCAACAGCAGCATTACCCTGCAATCAATGGTTATGCTACTAGCAATATCTATCAACAAAGTCAAGACTATATTGGAGACTTCACTTTGAATCTACTTTCTAATCCTCCATATGAGCCTAAAACGAAATGCGGACACGTGTATCAGTTCATGGACATAATGCACTGGCTGCCGCTAATTCCTACAAGTTGAAACAAGTGTATTTGTTTCTTGTTACTGTTTTGTGCAACCTGATGATTGGTCCCCCAACCATCAGTTTGAGGGGGGATGTTAAGGTGATATAAGGGAGTCAAAGGTCAAAAGGTGCATCAGCAGCAAAGTGGTATAAATAGGGAAAACCTCTCTTATTGTAGTTAGTTGCAACCATTTTGTAAAGTTACCAAAAATTGAATACCAGTTCCTTCTCTGCTTTTCTCTCTGTTTTTTCTTCGTCTTCTTCCTCAGCTTAGGGTTTCGTTCACCACCATTGTTGCTTCAATTTCAAGCTTTTTCACGGTGACTATGAATTTTAGCACCTTCCACTAGGGAATCCACCTCACAAATAATTTCTGTGGATAATTAACATTTAGTTTTGGGTTCACGCCAATCAAGCCTTTCAAATTTGACGTGATCCTACGACGTAGGGTTGTATGGAATGGCTTGGCTATGCGTCGGTTACCTGGCACTGTCAAGTAGGAACTTATTAATATCAGTACAGCCTTTGTGTCCCCGGCCTTCTTCATTTCTACTGTAAATATTCATTTCATGGCCAAAAAACTCTGCGCACAAGTCAGAAAGTCCGTATCGTTTAAATATTTTGTTTGAAAGGAGATGCTTGAACAACTAAATAATCCCGTGGAATCTAGCTTTTAAAGGCATGGGAGGCCAATGTCATTTCCACCGTTACTCTTTCCCAAACACCTGTTATTATATATATATATACACACACACACACACACACACATATATATATATATATATTATATAATATATGAAATCCGGATTAAATGCCCAAATTTAGCCTAAAAACTTACTTACCTGGCAAAAACTCTCTGCTAGGGTTTTCTGAAAAAACTCTCTTGCCTCCGTCTGGCGACGCGTCAATGGACGCTGTAGTCGGACGAGCCTTGTTGTTGGGTGATCGTGGTCCCTTGTTGCTGGATGGCTGGTGGTAGGGGAGATCAGAGTTGCTGGGGGGTGGTGGTTAAATACTTGCAGGTGGAAGTTGTGGGTTGATTGGGCGGCTTGTCTGGGGATGAAGAGGGCAGGGGAGATGGGATTTGTGGCGGGTCAAATCCTGGATGGTCAGAGATGGTGGACTTCTGGATTAGGGATTTTCGATCCATTCCGGGTTGGCGCTACGAGTCCTCGACTTGATCTGGGTTGGGTGGACTTCTGGATTGGGGTGTGGGCTGTGAAGCTCTAGCGGTGGCGCGACCGAGTTGGTGGATCGCTGGCGCTGGTGTGAGACAACCGGTTTAGGGGCTCGCGGATGGTGGCGGTTCGTCACAGGTGGTGGCATGTCAGGAATGAGGGGACGAAGGTGGGGGTCGTCAGGAACTGGGCTGGGCCTGTTTGGTGGCTCTGATTTCTCTTCTACTTCTGCTGGATGTGGGGTTTGGGCTCAATTTTGGGCCCTGTCTTGGTTGTTTTTTTAATGCTTGTTTTTTAAGTTGTTTTTTAGTAATAAGTCTCTACCAAGGTGGTGGTGCTACCAAGGTGGTGGTGCGATGGTGGATCGGGTTTGCCATGGGTTTGGTTTTATTTTATTGTTGGTAATATGACACTACTAATGGTGTGGCAGAGACAATCTTCTCTGTCGCGGTCTCGGAGATCGTTCTTGTTCTGGAGTTGGGTCAGTAGCTGTGGCGAAACAGTTTGGATAGACAATCATCCTTGGCCTTCTAGTGGGTCCTTCCTCTCTGGGATCGGGTCGGAGGCGATGGCGTTTTGGAGCAGTGGTGGATGGATGGTGTCTACAATAGGGTGGTGATGGTGTTGGGTTTTCTTTAGTCCCAGGTTTGAAGGTCCGGCAATCCTTTTGGTCAAGTTTAGGTCACAACGAGTGTTGGCTTGGTCAATCAAAAGCTGGTCAGGAGGACTCTGGTTGGTGAGTTAGTGTCGACACAAGTGAGTTGTCTAGTTTTAGAGTTCTTACTTGCTGGATGAGAGGTGAGATGTCAAGGATTTACTGCTCCTGCGCTTGTTGTCTTTGTCATACAGTTGTAGTGCAAGTTTAGAGTCAGTATATAGGTTTCCAGTGGGAAGTCTAGTGGCCATTTCTGAGTAAGAGATGTCGCCCAAAACTCGTTGTAAGCAGTTCATTATTAATGAAGTTCTTATTTGATCAAAAAAAAAAAACTTACTTACCTCATTAATAAATTTGTGTGTCTGTTCACCTCATTTAAACGGAGAAGGACAATCTTAAATTCATCTCATTTATCAAATTACAATGCCTCCCCCCCCCCCCTCACAACAAACGACGCCGACTCATTCCGTCTCTCCCTCCGGAAACTGAGCCTCCTAATGCTTCTTAACCGGTGAGGGAGCTGACGATAGCCTCTACGACGGGACAGCTAGCACCCGTGCAGTCACCGCCGGAGAGGAGGCAGCCTCCTAATGCTTCTCTCCCCGATTCAAATCTTAGACCCACAGCGTCATCAAAATCTCAGACCCTCTTGTGGAGGAACTGCCTGTAATCGACGGCCACCATGGCTCGGGTTTCGAAGGTTTCGGTGAGAAAGTTGATGGGCGGAGTTCCGAGCTCTCATGGCTCGGTGCTGTAAATGTCGAGTTTCGATCTATTACGTGTTGTGAATTTCTGATTTTAGTTTCGAACTAAGGTTTTGGTGATTTGCTTATTTTTTTCACTTGTGGAATTATGAACGGAATTATCAATTTGGATTGGGTTTTAATTGCGGGGTTATGCTGGTATGAGTTTGTGATTAGTGTTTGTGGTGATTGTTTCTACGCTTGCAATGGTGTTGATTGTTTCAGAAGAAAAGGAAGCTTGGGTTATTATCAAATCAGTGTTGTCCCAAAACGTAATATAGTGCATGCTGACTATGATTGCATTTACTATCAATAATCTCCAGTAATAAAACTGTTTGGCCCCAACACCAGTTGGCGTGCAAACTGTCTCTTTTGAGCGTGTGCGCTGGTGTGCCAGCACCGTGGGGTGCAGTCGTCGGGGGAGTCCCTTGCAATGGTGTTGATTATTTCAGAAGAAAAGGAAGCTTGGGTTATTATCAAATCAGTGTTGTCCCAAAACGTAATATAGTGCATGCTGACTATGATTGCATTTACTATCAATAATCTCCAATAATCAAACTGTTTGGCCCCAACACCAGTTGGAGTGCAAACTGTCTCTTTTGAGCGTGTGCGCGGGCGTGCCAGCACCGTGGGGTGCAGTCGTCGGGGGAGTCTCTTGACCTGACTTTTTCTTCAAACGTTGTGGACGAGGAGAGCACCAACCTCGCCACAAGGTTCTTCTCTAGCCTTCCGAGAAAGGACTTTTTGCCTTATAGATAAGGACTTTGGATGTGATCTCTTCGCGTCACCGAATCGATACTCAACTTTGTAGGCTGAGCAGAGCAATCACTGGGAAGTTTGGAGAAAGCACGGGTTTTGCTAAAGCGTGACTTTAGCTTTGCTGGGTTGCGAGGGCGTTACCCTTGCTTCGCTAGTTGAGAGAGTCTCGGTGGCAGTGGTACTGACAGTCGGCTCTTGGAGAGACTAGGACTGGAAGTACGATCGCCGGGTTGATATGGTGATACTGACAATCGGCTCTTAGAGAGACTAGGACTTGCGCGCGATCACCGGGTTTCAACGAGGTTGAAGGTTTGCTCCGGGGAGGCTTTGTAATCGCTGGGATTGATTGATTTGAGAGAGCTCCATATTTGTCCTTTAAACCTGGTATTTATACCTAGGGTTTCGAGTGTTCCTTGCTACAGAAGGATTACTGATTGAAGTTTCCTATTCAATCTCTGCTACTTGACTCCAATAAGGTTTCGTTTTCCTTATGGATCACGGAATAGGCGAAGCTATAACCCAAACCCAAGTAGACTTATTTTTGGGCCGCAGGTATCGGCCCGCTGTGCTAAATCCACTAAAGTATCTTGCTAAAATTACTTTTGGGCTCAAACGCAAACTACTCCTACTGCTTTACATAATTGGACAAGATTACGGTTTACCGATGATGACTATGTGCTTCACAAAAATTCTCGACTGTGATACATATACTAGTCAAGATGTGCTGGAGATCAAATTATTCTGGAACCAGATGCATTATGCAGGGTTGCAGGTGTTAAAGGGTATATATTTTTCCCAGATTGAAATTTTTGTCAGCCACAAAAGGCTCTTGAGTAGCTTAATGGTGAATCGATCATGATCTGGTACGGTAGATGGGTCCCTGGTATTCCTGCTGGAAAACTAATTGCTTCTGATCTTGGAAGCGTCAGACCTTGTTATCATATATTTGGGTTTCAAGGTCCAATCATTTGGGGCACTTATTGCGGTTTTATTCTATGACAGTCATTGTTTTTTTTTGTTTTTTGTTTTGTTTTTTTTTTCTGAAAAGGGCAATCATTGTTTAGTATAACTCAATTTCCATTAAGCATATAATGAAGGGCATGTGTTGGGTTACAATCTTTGCCTTCTTTATTTTACTAGTGCTTTCATGTATTAAGCTCAAGATAAAGCAATTTTTGAGTGCTTTCAGTTTCTGTGCTGTCATCAGAGCTGGTTCTGAGATTTTGAAGCCTCAGGCAAGAAAAAAATTCGGTACCCAACAACCCATATATAAATAGACATATAATGTTTATTTAAAATGTCAAACTCTATTTTTTTTTTTAGAGATTTAAAACCCAGTTAAGCTGGGTGGCTAATTTTCACGTCGATTTTATTAGATAAAAAATATGAATTATGCATCAATTTCAGGTTGCAATGCGGCGATTGTGAATTATCCACCAACAGATCTATTCCAAATTTAAACGGAAAATTTGTCTGATTTCAGGGTTTTGGAGAGAGTGGGAGACTCTTAAAATTTGTTTGCTATAATTGTGTTTATAGTTCTCGAAAACAATAGAAGAGAATACGTAAAAATGTTATATTGTGTCTGGAACACTACTAGAATTATGTTAATAGACATCACAACATTTAAATCGGTCAGACTTGCACACGATGTAAAAAAATAAGTTAACATCGCTTTCGAAAAATACCGATTTAAATGTGTATCATTAACATCAATTCTTAAAATGACCGATGTTAAAATTTTTGTTTCAAAATTTGCTGGAACCAAATTTTGGTGGAAGCGCTAAGTGTTTAAGTGAATTTTGGGAAGTGGGTTCTAAAACTTAAAATTTTTACACTTACGAAAAAAAACGGCCATCCCCAAAACAGAAATAGATCTACAAACCCTAACTCGTGCTCTGTCTCAACTCTAGCTCGACCTCCATTCTGAACCATCCTGGAGCTCCTTCCAAACTCGAGCTCCTCCTCCTCAGTCGAAGTCGCCGCCATTGTTACCGTCTTGGGCTTATTCATCATCGACTTGGTCCAGTCAGAAGCTCACGACCCTCCCACTAGGACGGCGACACCGCTTCTGCCCTCCCCTAGCCAACCCCAAAATCGTCGGCGCCGACTACTCATTGTGCTTCGAGGAGGACGAGGACATCATCCAAGCCGTTCTGAACAGCAGCTTTCAATCTTAGTGAGACCTGCCACTTGGTAGCTCATTGTCTTGTTGTTGTTGTTCCTGAAATTAAATAAACTTTAGTAAAAAATAGCCAAGAAGAGAAGAATGAATGACCAAAAATAGCTAACTACAATAGTTGGTAAAATTTTGAAACCAGTAGAGACCATAATATGTTTGTTTTCATTTCTCACAATTTGACGTCAATATGTTTAGAATGCTGGCATGTAAATTCTAACTATTTGGATTGGCTATGGTACCTACAAAATTCTAGCTATCATAGTTTAATTATATAGATTCTTCAAAGTTCATGCATATTTTTTGGTTAGGTATCAGTGCTCTAGAGCACTACATAATATCTCCTAACTTGGGTTAGTTTTGGCACATGATACACATGCATGTTTGTAACACTTTAATTATTCAAAATTTTGTTGCCCAATGTCTACCATGCTCTCAAGTCTATGAAACTACAGGACAAGAGAATTGAAGTGGAAAGAAAGAAATCCAACAACCAGATGGTTAGATAGCACACTAGTTAGCACCAACCTTTCAAGCCATACCAAGTTAACCAAAAAAACTACAATTATAGAGGAGTAACTATTAACGTATAAATGACAAAAACTGAGCTCCTCCAAAAGAAGAAACAGAGCTACCAATAAGGTGCGGAAAAGAATAGATGTAATAACTGTAGAATGATAATTCTCAAAGTTGAAAATTTCAATAATTTACCTTGTGCATTTGCAAGTCTTTTAGTCTATGTAATTCCTTGATAGGACTCCCTTCCTTATTTCTTCCATAATCGAGATAATCTTCTACTTGTAATTGAATGCTAGAAATATGATGCATAATGCAAATAGGATAATTAAGTATGATACAATGGTCAGTGATTTTAGGGTTTACATTGGAGGAGAAGGTTTTCTCTAAGTTGATGACTACTGTTGTTCATAGAGGTAAGAAGAGAGCTTCCCCTCCCCCCCCCTTGTGTCTTTATTGATAATTTGATATGAGTTGACAAAGTAAACTATTACTCGAAAAAGAGAGATCAAAATAACAATTTTTGGAGGTATAAATAGAACCTCCCGTATTAGGTATTAGGGAAGAAAATGAGTAATCTTATAAATAAGAGTGCAAGTTTATAATGAGGTTAGTGGGGTCATTAGTGTATCTCTAATTAGAATAAAGGAACATTTTTCCTAAATTAAATTGTAATAAAATGCAGGGCCGGTTCTCAACAGGTGCAATAAGAGCGACAACACAGGGCCCCAAATTGAGAGAGCCCCATTTGTTTTCTTCTAAAGGCTTTAGGTTTGTATAACTAAATATTACAGACTAAAAGTAATATGAAATTGGGCCCTAGAGGACAAATTCTTATCCTCTTTTTCTGCGTTCACTCTCTGTCTCTCTACACACTGAGAGGTTCCAATTTTTTTAAAGGCCTTATATTTATATAATAACATATTAAAACTAAAAGTAATATGAAATAGGGCCTCATGCCTCTCTCCTCTATTTTTTTTGCGTTCACTCTCTCTCCCAACACCCCCCCCCCACCAATTCTCATCGACCTCTGTCTCTCTTCCCATCGATATTTTTTGTGAGTTTGTCCTTCTCCATTCTCTGCTTGCGCTAAAAAATTAAAAATCTCAAGTTAGAGTGGCCCCAGTTCTCTCCCACAGTGCTACTTCAAGTCTTCATTCTTCAATTAGAAATTTATAAGCTCATCAGTAATCCCACTTCAACACTTTGCTGGAAGAATGTGTTATTTTGAGGGTTTTATGTGAGATCTTTTTGTAATTTTTTCTTTTGCTGTAGACTTTTCATTTGTCTTTATTTGGCGTTTTTTGCAGCTCATCTTAGTGAGGTATCATTGATCACACATTGTTGGTTATTTGATTTGATTTTATTAAATTAGATATTGTCAGTTAGTTCAAGTATAAATTTCAGTTATGAATTTGATGAGATTTCGGTGATTTTGTCTTCCTAATATTTTTATATAAGACTACAACGTAGAGGGCCGCATTTAAGCTTTCGCACAGAGCCTCCGAAAAGTTTGAGACGGCTCTGATAAAATAGTTAAGCATATAAGCATAAAAGGTCATCATTACCATGCATAATCTTGATTTCTTTCAGGCCCTCCAGTAAGTACCACGTACTCCTTCACGTACCAATTAACCAATGAGCCAATAAACCATTCTGACCATTAATTCAATCTCCAACGCACATTTTTCACCACAAATCACTAGCATGCAAAAGTCATGCACTCATGCCAAGCCATCAGACTGAAAGGGTACTCGAGAACTTACCAAGTTCATCAACAACCTCATGTGTTTGAGTTCAGTGAAGGTACGGTGATGGGGAGGCCCTGCCTGCATATTAGCCAATTTTGGATTGATACATTGCTTCGTTTGCTCTTATTGTAAGAAGACAATTTACGTCATCGTATAACAAAAAGATAGATAAAATAATTATAGGGATCAAGGGACACACAATTGTACACAATTTTTTACAGTCTTCTTGAGTCCTTAGATTTTAAAACATTCAATGGTCTCGATTAAATGTGAGAATGACATGGCATAAATAACAAAAATAATAATAATTTGTTTTTCAACCAAAATTAATAAATAAACTTCTTTTTTTTTTTTTTAAGGAAAAGTAAAATAACAAAATAATAAAGTATAATGAAATTAAACAAATGGAGAACGATAAAAATGAAAAGCACTTAAGAATAGAATAACAAGAACAAGAACACCACATTGCCTTCCCTAAGCTCCATCCCCATGCCCATCCGCTTCCTCAAATTCCAAATATAGGAATTAAGATTTCACAAGATCGCCCATGTGCAATTTTTTCTTCTTTTGTTTTTTGGAATATGGAGAACTTCAATTCATTACCAAACAAAGAAGAAAACAACATGAAGGGCACACAAATCCCATAATTCCAACCCAATACAAGCTGAGGGAGGATTATGGGAAGCATTAACAGAGAAAAAATCGGATATTTGTTTCGTACTTGGGAAATTGCTTTCTTTTGCTGTTTCACTCTTTATTTTGTTCCGCACACAACAATAATGCATATATTGTGATTTGTCATATTCAATGAATATCAGGTACATTTGAATGTTAGAGAACATATGTCTGAGGATTAATTCAGTAAGAGAAATGTCATGACCATGGTTTAATTGATCTCAATGTTCATACTAACCTGTACGAGTCTAGATATAGATCCAAGAACAACAATAGGTAGTATCAAACATACAAGATCGAAAAAATTTCAATCAAGGGGTTAATAATTGGGAAGAAGGAGTTTAAACTGATTTTAGGAAAAGGGCATGAAAATTACTTAATGACGATGAACACCATTGTTTTTTTTCTTTTCTTTTGGTGTTATTGTAGTTGTTTTGCTTCTTTAATCATATTCTTCTAATTCCAGTAATATTTATTTTTGTATTTTACTCTTTATAAAAATAAAATAAAACAGTTTAATTCACTTTTATTTATCTTTTGTTTTTTTGTTGGGAAATAATTGAATGCCATGTCATTCTCACATCTAATCTAAACCATTGAATATTTTAAAATCTAAAGGCTCACGAGGAGTGTAAAAAATTGTGTACAATTTTGTGTCCCTTGATCCGGACCCATTTAGAAATTTATTGTTGCAGTAAGTAGTCTATTTACCTAATCGTCCTAATCGTTCACAAACCTAAGCAATTGACGATTTTCAGTTTATAATAAGTTGCTTACAATTGAGTAAGTGACTCAATCTGTCTTGAACCTGAGGGTGAGTTATTATTATATGTAATTTTACGTACTCTATTAAGATATAGAACTTTATGCTAAATATATATATATATATATATATATATATATATATATTTCAATTAGGATTTAGAACAGATTTATAAAACAAACAAAAAAATTCAGAACATGATCCAATAGTGAAAAGAAAAAATTGTATCATAATTCAACTATGAAACATAATATTTGATTATGTTCTAATAACATAAAGCACTATGGGGTAGAGGTTGTGATGGAGGCCCTGGCCACAGCCTTGGCTCCTCCTACGACCTCACCTCTTTTTCCAAGTCCGTGGTGGTCGAGGTATGGTTCTCACTTTTTTTTCCCTTATTTGGCCGGGGCTGCGTGTATCCTATACCTCTTCGAGTAGTTGGAAAAATTGTGAATAATAAGGATACAAAAACCCCAGTTCCTAGAGGCAAATTGATAATGATTTGCTTGAGATCATCTCCCGCGTCCGGAAAGAAACAATTTTTCACGTGGAGGTCGGTAAGAGCAAATATCAAGAACACAGTTAGTGACAAAAAAGCGTGAAAATAATCTACAGGCTTTATTTTATACTTTCTCAAGCGCTTTTTTTCGTCAATCGTAAGCTCCTTTGCTCTAGGATTTAAGATGTATATGCCTTCACGAGTGATGATACCATAGTAGAATTTTCCATCGGTACTGTCTATGAAGCTATCAGTAAAGGAGCAGAAGCAGCAGATAATGGCACAGATTATAATGATGGATATTGAAAGGCCCTTATTGGCAGGATGGCATGCTCCATTGTTAGAGAAACTAGGAATGAGGGTCTCAAATGCCAGGACGGTGCCGGTAGGTAGGAGGTTAGCAAGATTAGCTGCACTGGCTATGGTCTTTTGAGTAGGTGTTATGTGATCTTCGTTTTTTGTTTCGTTAGTCATGGGAAAGAAGAAGCTAGCTACTAGCTAGAGAGATTAGAAATGCGTTCTACGTATTAGTTGGGTGCTGAAATTGAAACTATATATGCAATATCTGTGATTTATATAGCCATTTTCATGTATTGTATCGCGACTCCAAAGTTCAAACAATCAAGGGTTCTACGTACTTAGGCGGCTTAATGACATGTGGAGGAGAGTAATCCATGTGGTAGTTTTACGTACTACATGAGGACACATGTTTTCTACTATTCCTTTGTTATATGGAGTTCAATCAATTAGGGCGCGAAGATCAAGAAGTTTAGAAAATGAGAGATGAAGGATCGAGAGAGTCTGATAGAGATGGACGAAGAGAAAACTGATCGAGCTTAGCTGGAGTGATAGAGTTTGCATCGGTAGGTCCAACAAAATTAAGATTTGCTTGCCTGTTTTTTTTTGGGACAGAATCTTCAGTAGTCTTTCTCTTTTCTCTTTTCTCTTTTCTTGTTTTGGCCATGAACGTACCTTCCAATATTATATCTAAACGGAATCCTCCTCACAAATAATTTTCGTGGATTATTATCATTTTGTTTTGGGATCAGGCCAATCAAGCTTTTCAAATTTGACGTGATCATATGACGTAGGGTTGTATGGAATGGCTTGGCTATGCTTCTGTTACCTGGCATTGTCAAGTAGGAACTTAATACTAATGGCCTTTGAGTCCCCTTCTTCATTAATTCTACTGTAAATGAACCCTTCTTCATCTGATGGCCGAAAAAAAAAGAGATCATACTATATGTCTAGAGAAAAGGAATGATCTAAGGCTTGCTCAATAACCTCTTCTTTGAGAATCATCACCTCGATCTTTATCCCCTCCCTGAAACTTGCCAAACCAATCAGGCGGTCAGGCCGGCCATCCCATTCCTATACGAGGCACTATGATTACCCTTCAATCCCAAACTCCATTAATTTCTCTCCAAAAATCTCAACCACTTAATTTTCCGTGCCAAGAAAATTACTGGATCAACCGGTCAGACTTTGAAACTGAAAATTCTTGTATACACGGCGATACAAGTCCACATACAACAAACATGCAAATCTCAGCCGTCCATATGTGGAGTCAGTTATTTATTATTCAAAATAGTCCTATCTCAGCAGTATGTAAAGTTACACGTACCCAAGCAAAAACTCTTGCACATAACACAAATCAGAAAGTTCATATCGTTTACACATTTGTTTGAAAGGAGATGCTAAATAAAATCCTAACAAGTAGTTTCTGTATTTGGGGTTACTTCCATGTCATCTGTAATTGCTAAAACTAACCACTACGAAAAAAATGCAGCGGATCGAAAAACATGAACATATTAGAGTGCTACTTCAAGTCTAGCACTTCATTATAAGTATTACTATTTAGGCAAATCATTCTTTCAATTATGTTTTTGTCAAAGTCAGTTTTCAGAACTACAGACTGATTGAGGTAAACAACATACCCTAAGGGTGTACATGAGGATGACAAGTCAAGAATTGGATAATCCCTCGAAGGCTTGAACTGAGCCGTCTGGAATCTCTCTCAGACTCAAACCCTCTCTACCTCCCATTGACTCGATCTCTCCTTCGAAACCCAAACTATCCAATAATCAAACACATAAAGTGTTAATCTGTTCATTCAAATCGTGTCTACAGCCGGTGAGTCTTTTCTTTTGGTTAATTTTTGTTTTAATTTTAGTTAGAAGCTCTTGGATTCATTCAATTCATGTTCTAAGTTGAGTGATTTCTAATGTTTTTGCTGTTTTACATCTTGCTTACTGATGTTGAATCTCAAGTGGAATCGATCTCTGTTGCAGTATTGCCATTAATCTCAAGTGAAATCGAATCGGTCTCTTTCAAGTAGATATTTTATCTATGAGTTCTGAACCCATTACTTTTTTTTTTTTGGTCGGAATCGATCTCTGCAGGGTCTCTCAATTATGTGATGTTCTAGGTTTTCAAGTTTTGGAGATTAACTAATTCTGGGCTTTGTTTTTTGTTTGGGTATTTGCTTTTGGATATCAGGTCCCGATTGGCATTGCTTTTAGATAGTTGGAAAGCTAAAAGCTCATCATTATTATAGAGGTGAGGTGAGGTCCAGTTTGTGACTTTGTTACTTTGTTTGATAATTGATTGTTTCTGTCATTTTGTGGTTGTTGATATACTTATATAGAGCTCTTATTTTTGTTTGATTGTTTCTGTGGTCCAGTTTGAATGTTTGATTAGGTTGCATTTTTGTGGTCCATTTTTAATGTAATGTTTGATTAGGTTTTAATGTAATGATTATGTGGTCTAGTTTTAATTTGTAATGTTTCGTACTATTAATCAGGCATTTTCAAACTTAACAGTTCATGCTTCCATCATCATTGATGGAAGGTTAGTCAAACTAAGGAAACTTCCTTAGTTTTGATTCTATTTATCTTTGCATCTTGTTGCTGTGAATTACTGAATTGAGTGAATTCTGTAATCAGAAATCAATCAATGACAAGTCTTTTGTTTTATTTTTTGTTCCAATATGTTCTTTTTTTTTTTAATGTGTCTCTTACTCTGTTTTTTTTTTCCAATCTCAAGCATTGAAGGCTTCAAGGTCGAGCAGAATAGGAGCATTGGAGCAAACGTTTGGAACAAGAGGTCAATTTATGTACTAAGCTATGGAATGATCAAGGATGTGATATGTTATATATGCTAGTGCTAAGAATTAGACAATTTGTGAACTGTTTTTCACCTTTTTGTTATATATGGAAGGATGTTACGTGTTATAATGTTACATATGCTAGTGAACTGTTTTTGACCTTTTTGTTGAATTAGACCAATTAGTGAACAAATTTGTGAAGCGTTGATGCTGTGTGAACTTGTGATGTGTGAATTGTTGTTGGGTTTGTTAATTTATGGTTTTTGTTTTCTTCCTTTTTTCTGTAGCTATGGGTACACAAAGCAGAAATCTGAGTCAAACCAGTAGCTTAAGCCCTTCTATTAGTTCTGCCATGCATATAGAGTGTACTGCAGCTTTAGGGCAATCCCCTTTAGGACCACCCACTCAAACACTCCCACCTTCAGCTATAGGTTCAGGTTCAGGTGTTGAATCTGAATCTGGCAGTGACAACATACAACCCCCTGCTGTAATTGGGCAGAAAAGAAAAAAGCCTGCTACCAAAAGTCCTCTTTGGGCATAGTTTACTAGATGTAAACTCCCGAACTCAGACCAAATAGATACATGTTGGTGCACTTGTAAATATTGTAATGAGAAAGTCTTGTGTGATAGTAAAAAGAATGGGACAAGCTCAATGTGGTCACATACTAGGAAATGTGGCAGTCATCCGTTACACGCAGAATCTGATCCCAAGCAGGCTAAGTTAAATAAGGATAATGTGAGTGGAGCCTCAACATACCATAAGTATTGCCGGAAGAGGTGTGATGATAGGTGCATAGATATGATTATCAAGGATGAACTTCCTTTTAGGCATGTAGAGAAAGAATGATTTCAAGCTTTCTATAAAGAATTAGAGCCTCAATGGCCTGGAATGAACATAAAGCAGGTTGCTAACGGTGTCTTAGATAGGTTTAATTTTGAAAAGGCTGTATTGTTTAGTCAATTAAGGGCAAATGAGACAAGGATCTCAATTACCACCAACACTTAGATCTCGATCCAGAATATAAATTACTTGGTGTTAACTGCCCATTTTATGGACAGTGACTGGAAATTGCACAAAAGGATCATAAACTTTTGTACAATTACTAGTCATAAAGGATAGGAGATTGGAAGGGTAGTAGAGCAGTGTTTGAGGCAGTGGGAGATCACTAAAGTGTTTACCATCGCGGTAGACAATGCTAGCGCTAATGATGTAGTTGTGGCATACATGATGAGAAGGTTGAGGGGTTACAAGACTTTGATGTTTGGGGGAGAGTTTCTACATTTAAGATGTGCATGCCACATCATAAATTTAATAGTTAGGGATGGTTTGAAGGAGTTAGAAGCTGGGATTGCTGCTATATGGAACTGTGCTAAGTATGTTAGGAGTTCATCGCAAAGACTTGACAAGTTTAGGGAGTTTGTTGTTTTGGAACAATGCAGGGCAAATGCCAATATTCCATTAGATGTAATCACAAGATGGAATAGCACATATCTCATGCTTGAAGCTGCACTCAAGTATGAGACTGTGTTTGAAAGAATGGTTGAAGAAGATAGTCAGTTTAAAGCATATTTCAATGAAACTGACAAAAATGGCAGAAGCAGGGTTGGACTCCCATCTAATGAGGACTGGAGGAATGCACAAGCCTTTTGCTTGTTCTTGAAAAAGTTTTATGAAGCTATGGTGAAGCTTAGTGCTTGGAAAAAAATCACAGCAAATATATTATTTGTTGAAATGATAACTTTACAAACTGAGATTGACAAGGCCATGAACGCAGAAGATGAAGTTTTAAAGAGGGTTGCTACTTCAATGAAGACCAAGTTTAACAAATATTGGGGAAGCTTTGAATCGGTGAACAAGATAATTATGATAGCTAATGTTCTTGACCCAAGATACAAGCTACAGTGGGCAGAAGTAGCTATGGAAAAGGTCGATGCAAGCTATGAAACGATTAACTCAATACAAGGGGACTTGAAGAAAATATTGTTGAACATGTATGATGAATATAAGGGCAGCGAAGGTAGCAACCAAACTGAACAAAGCATGGCAGAAGATTTTGGATTGGAAGGGGATGACTTGGAGAACCTTGATGAAGTCAGCAGGAAAATAGCAAGGGAGAGGATGGCAGAGCAATCCCAATGCATAAGAAATGAAGTTGATCAATATTTATCGGATAGGTATGTCAGCCTCTTGGCAAAAAAAATTGAAATTCACAAGTGGTGGAAGGCCAATGAGCAAACCTATCCAGTCCTATCAAAGCTAGCAAATGATATTTTTGCTATTCCATGCTCAATAGTGGCTTCGGAGAATGCATTCAGTTTAGGATCAAAAGTGGTGGATCCTTTTAGAGCTTCATTGACACCAAAAATGGTGGAAGCCCTTGTTTGCACTTCGGATTGGTTAAAATATGATCCCCCAAACTTCTATAAAGATCCCGCTAAAGATGACCTTGAGATGCACCACACTTTGGAGGAACTTGAGAGCGGTAAGCCATTGAAAATGTGGATTTTCTGATTCATAACTGAGCAAGCATAATATTGTTATTAACCTCTTTTTTGTTCTTTTCCATAAAATGCTTTTAATTAGGGAATTGATGCATCAATTAACAGTACCACTTCTGTTCAAACTGATGTCTAGCAGCCTACAGGTGCTTGTAAGGTATGCAGCTGTCTAATTCCATCTCTAACTAGCTTGTTTTAATTATTGTATGTTTGTGAAGTTAAAATAGTTGTTTGACTTACTTCAAACCTAATCGAGATTATAACTGATAAGTGTTGTAGTCTTCTCTTAAGTGTTATTAGATTTTTGGTTCATTGCTGAACTTCATTGACACCAAATTTCATGTGTTTGGCAACATTGCAGTTTGGCAGATTGTAGATTGCAGATTTTTGGTTCAACTGCTACTGTCTATTTGTTGTTTTGTTTAATTCCCTTGTTTTTTCATATGAACTTTCAGTTTAGTTATTCAGATTATTGTACATTTATTTGAACTTTCAGTGAAGTGATTTTATGAACTATGAATTGGAATTCTTGAATTTGTATGAAGTATGAACAATTAAGTGATGAAATGAAGCAATGAAGTTGATGTATCATGAATGAGACTTATATACTTATTTTCCAATTTTTTTCCTTTACTTATTAATCTGGGCTTTTTAAAATTACAGATGGGTCACATTGGAATTTTGGCCCAAGCATAAACTTGGTTGGAGGCCCAACCAACCGATACCAACCAAGTCTCTCGGTATACCGACTTCGGTGGCCGGTAGTGGTTTTCCATTTTATGTATCAAACTAAGCCGATACGGTACATGATTTTGGCCCTGCGACTCTGGTACCGAACCGAGCCCAGCCCTAATTAAGCATAAAAGGTCATATTACCATGCATAATCTTGATATCTTTCAGGCCCTCCAGTAAGGACAACGTACTCCTTCACGTACCAATTAAACAATAAGCCAATAAGCCATTCTGACCATTCAATCTCCAACGCGCATTTCTTACCACAAATCATTAGCATGCAGAAGTCATGCCAAGCCATCAGACTCTGATAGAGTACTCGTCAACTTACCAAGTTCAACGACTCCATGCAAAAATTGCCTGCACTAGCCAACTTTTGGGTTGTTACGTTGCTTCTTTTAAGTAGGAAGACAATTTACGTCATCGTATAACAAAAAGATAGATAAAATTATAGGCTGCAATTGACGAATTTACTAATTTATTGTTGCAGTAAGAAGTCTATTTACTAATCGTTCACAAACCTTGGCAATTGACGATTTTCATTTAGAACTATATTATAAGTTGTTTACAATTTAATAAGTGACTCGATCTGTCGTGGTCCTAGGTGCATGGTGAGCTATTATATAATTGTAATTTTACGTACTCCATTAATTAAGATATAGACATTTCTGCTATTAAAATAATAATAATAATAATATAATAAAATAATCTAGTTCAATTAGGATTTAGAACAGATCGAAAAATTAAAAAAAAAAATTCAGAACATGATCTAATAGTGAATAGAAAAGGCTGAATCATAATTCAACTATGAAACGTACATAATATCTGATTATGTTCTAATAACATAAAGCACTATGGATCGGAGTGGAGGCTGTGGCGGAGGCCCGAGCTTGAGCCTGAACTGCTCCTTCTACGACCACATTCACCATTTTCGCGTCCGGTCCGTTGGATGTGGTATGGTTCCAACTTTTTTTTCCCTTATCTGCAGGGGCGGATCTAGGTATGGGGTGGGGAGGACTCAAGCCCTCCCCAAACTTTTGGGTTGAAAAAAAATCTATATATATGATGTATATTTTTTGTTTATATGTATGTTTGTTTAACGAAACCCACCCGAACTCCCGAATTATCAAAGTCAAACTCTCTAGCTCTCCCATTCTCTCCGTCCATCACAAATTCTCATTCTTCGTCTTCTTCTTCTTCCCAAAAAGGCCTAAATTCCTAACTAAATTCAATCTTTAAACACTTGAACTCTCAAGTTCTCATCTCCCCACTCTTGCATTCCCACACTTGTGCATAATTGTACTAAAAAAATTTATGTAGCCCTCCCTATTTTCGAATCCTAGATCCGCCACTGCTTATCTGGCCGGGGATGCGTGTGTCCTATCCCTCTTAGAGTAGTTGGAAAAATTGTGAATAATAAGGATACGAATACCCCAGCTCCTAGAGGCAAATTGATGATGATTTGATTGAGACCATATCCCGCGTGCGGAAAGAAATAATTTTTCACGTTGAGGTCGGTAAAAGCAAAGATCAAGAACACAGTTAGTGACAAAAAAGCGTGAAAATAATCTATAGGCTTTATTCACCCTTCAATCCCAAACTCCATTGATTTCTCTCTAAAAATCTCAACCACTTAATTTTCCGTGCCAAGAAAATCACTGGTTCAACCTGATAAAGTAATTTGGGGTTCACATCCAAAACCAATTGGCAATGGATGAAGTGGCCCAAACCCTTATGAACTCATAGGCAAGGTCCCATTTTTCCCATGTGGGATGTATATATTCTCAACACGCCCCCGCACGAGTGACGAATTTTCAAGCCATACATGTGGACAACTTTTGGGTGACGTGGAGCCCGTGTGGCCGTGAGGCATGCACACGTGGGTAACCCGCTCTGATACCATGATAAAGTAATCTGGGGTTTACATCCAAAACCAATTGGCAATGGATGAAGTGGCCCAAACCCTTATAAACTCATAGGCAATGTCCCATTTTTCCCATGTGGGATGTATATATTCTCAACACAACCCGTCAGACTCTGAAACAGTACTACTCACTTTCCAAGTGCAAAAACTCCTGCACACAAGTCAAAAAGTCCGTATCGTTTACACATTTTGTTTGAAAGGAGATGGTTGAACAACTTACCAATCCCGTGGAGTCTAGCTTCTGAAGGCATGGGAAGCCACTGCCATTGCCAGCGTTACTCAGTCCCAAACACTTATTACATATAACGCACGTATGATGTACTACTTTAAATTTTTACCTCAAACTTTACCTAAAATTAGGACCGTCATTTTATTTGGATTGGATTAACATAAATCCACTTTCTTTTTATTCAAATCTTTGCATAATTGGTTTCGGAATGTATTCAAGGTACCAAATTTTACTCATTAATCCATATTTACTAACATAAAGTAGTGATCAAATATATCGGATATAAATAGAGTATAGGGTCATTGTACCTTGTCAACACAAACATAAAAGCACGAATAAAAGTGCGCTCCTAAATGGACGAGCAATTCTGCTTCACGAAGAGTTTATATAGGTGACGTGACCGGGTCATTGTGCCTTGAGTTGTGTTCCCCACTTCCTTGCAGTTCTGAAGAGTTTCCAATTATGTTTTCTCCTACTTTTGAGGTAAATTCTTCCTTTTCCCATTTATATTTGGACTGGACTCCTCATGTAGGCCTCATCATGGGTCGGGCTAGGGCCAGCCCTACCCTAAATTTTAGGGCTTAGCGTAGGGCTGGGTTGGGTTTTGACCAAGTCAACAAAATTTAGGGTCGGGCCGGGCCGAGGCTTCAATACGTAAGCCCTTACCCGCCCTTAAGGCCCATTCCGCAAGGGCCGAAAGGGCGAGCTGGGCCAGCCCTTTTCAAATAGGGTAGGGCCGGGCCTTTGTTTAACTCTCATAAAATAGAATTTCGGTAAAACTGTATCGTTCATATATTCAATAATCTGAAACTCAAAAGAAAAGGGAAGAAAAAAAAATCCGAACTGAAAAACAACTTCAATCATCATACATTCATACTTGAGAATATGCTACTTGAGAACCTAAGGTTCTAAGCTAATTACAAATAAGTGAACTGTGAATAACTAAAAATCCCACTGAACCTTTAATTACACATTCTCATTGAAATTGCACTGAGACTGAGCCACTGAGGCTACAAACAATACTATTCATCAATTAACAAAAGTTGCAATCTCTTTACAAAAACTAAAGCAGTGTTCGATTTAACACTTGCAATCTTCCTTCTTAAGCTAAGCTTCCTTCATCTCTTACTAAACAGAGAACCAGCAATAGTGCAATACATACATATATTTCAGTTCATTTTCACTTTCTGCAACATTAAAGTTCCACGCCAATCCATTAAAGACATATATTCTTAAATCATGATCAATTGATGTAACAAATTATATGGTAACCAAGAATTTGGAACACTCACCAACGACATCAATCAGTAGCAAGATGACCTTAGTATGATGTGCCAAATATTCCATGAAAGATTGTACAACATAAGTGCAGCCTTGCACATTAAACATTACAAATTAATGCAACAGCAAGAGAATCCAACATGTGGTAAAAGAGATCAGATATAAGTGATCAGTAGCACATCAAACATCAAACATTGGGAATCTGTGAACAACAATAAAAAAACTCTATATAAACTAACTTACCCACTGCCCCGCTCCATACAAATTGGGTAGTGATAGATCATATATGTTTCAACAACCAAGATAACTTTCATTGCCAAGAACAGAAATAAACATTTAGACTACACTCACCAGATTAGTCACACACAATATTGCCGGCATCTTCTTCAAATCTGGGAGTCTCTTCTTCCTTCTCTCTCAACCCAACCAGAAAACCACAAACGTCACTCAAAAACTCAAATTGAACAGTAACTATGTAAAAAGAGTACCGAATGAACAACTACTGCACGCTGAACAGAAAACACAATTCCTCCTCCTTGCAAGTCTGTTATTGCTTTCATCTCTTCCACTATTATAAACTTATAACCAAGGTTCAAAAAATCGCTAGGCGCTAGTCGGGCGGTGACTAGGAGATCAGCACCCAGGCGCCTAGGAGGTTTTTATTTTTTATAAATTTTATTTTATTATATAACATATAGTTATATAAAATCTAAATATATTCATCAATCCCACCTTTGACTTGGTCAATTACTATCATGAATGTTGCAAAATGTGAGTAGTGTCATAAAATATAATTTTAGAGCTATTGTATCTGACATAAGCCTTTTTTTTTTTCACCATTTTAGCAAACTATGCCTTAATTGTCTAAAACAAAAAGCAAACAGTGGAAATCTTTTAAGCATTCCAAGTTTTTAGTCTCTCTCTCTGTGTTCTACGATCTAAAATCTCCAGATGCCTTCTTCTCTCTGTTGGTTACTCTCTCAGTGAGTCCTACATATTTTAGATATTAAATTCTCAGATCCCTTCTTCTTGCCAAGCCCCTCGCTCACACCAAGCATCTGGATCTTCTTCATCTTAAACCCAGATCTTGATTCTTGAACTTCAATTTCCTATGTCTCTTAAATCCTAGGCAGATATGGCTTCTCTTTCAAAAGCAGCAGCAGGAATGATGCACGTATGGTTAGTTACAAAAGCAGCAGCAGAAATACCCAACCCCGCCTAGCCCAGACACGACGACTGAGCATCTACCGCCCAGCCACCTAGGCAGTCTGCCCTCCCAAAGCCACTGATTACACATTAATCGAGTCAGGAAGCTGCCGCCCAGGCCGCCTAGCCCAGACAAGATGATTGAGCATCTACTGCCCAGCCGCCTAGTCCGCCCAGGCGCCCGCCTAGGCCGTCTGCCCACCCAAAGCCACTGATTACACATTAATTGAGTCGGGAAGCCGCCGCCCAGCGTCTGGGCGGCCGATTTTTAGAACACTGCTTATAACACACACAAAAGAAAAGGGTAAGGATAAAGGATGTAACCAGATATAAACAGAGTTTAGCTAATCAATAATCAATATATAATATCACCGACATCAACAAACTGAATGGGAATGAGAGATTACCTCATCAACCTAGCTCGAGACAGAGAAAGATTCGAACCCAGCTCGCGCCAACAAGAATGTTCAAACAAGCTCCTCATAGCCTCATGCGCTCCTCGATCTCGATCCGTCGCAAACTCCTCGATCTTCGATCAGTCGCAAACTCCCCAGGCTCTATTTTCGTCCCGACTCATCCTCAGCTCACCTCGCTCAACATCACAGGCTCAGCTCGCCTTGTGTCTACTCCACCTCGATCTTCGATCCGACTTGTCGCAAGCTCGCCTTGCGTCTACGGGATATTGGGATAGCGTCTGGCCGTCTGCCGTAGGTGGTGGCTAAGAGAGGCGGTCTGGACTTTGATGAAGTAACAACGGGTTTGAGAGAGAGGCGACCTATGTTTGAGAGAGACTCGACAGCGTGAAACTGTGAAGGTGGGATAGCGTCTGCTACTCTGCCGTCTAGGGTCTGCTTTTGCCCTATTGCTACTTGAGTTGGACTTGGACAGTTGGGCTTCTTACCTTCAGCCTTTGGGCCTTAAAGGCATAGACTCGATTTAAGAGACCAATTTTGTACATATTCAAATAATACATCAAAACTCCCTTAGTTTTTTACACATGTAAATATGTAATATTGTAATAGAAAATAACAAAAATATAATTTTAAATTTTAGGGCCGGGCTTTTAGGGTAGGGCCAGGCCTAGCCCTAAAGGCACTACAAAAAAAAATTGCAATAGCCACGGCGCCCTGCCGTAGCGAAAAGCTGTTTTGCCGTGGCAAAAAAGCATTTGCGACGGCTCTGCGACGGCAAAGCTTCTGACGCCGTTGGTGGCGTCGCCAATATCTTTAGCCACGGCAAAATGCCGTCGCAAACCACTTTTGCGACGGCAAAGATCTTTGCGACACTTACTCTGCGACGGTTTCATGCTACCCCTAATGCCGTCGCCATTACAAAATATACTACGGCAAATTTCCGTCGCAGCATAATTAATAATAAGATAATTATATTACTTCGTGCCAAAATTTGTTTCCTACCAAATTTGTTTCCCGCCAAATTTTTTCCCGCCAATTTTTTTTTGCTGCCAAACTAATTTGCTTCCCGCCAATTTTTCAATATCAAATTTTGCTACGGTCTCGTTGCCATAGCTTCGGTGTGGTGTTATATAGAGATATATTCTTGGCTACGGCAATTCACCGATGCTAGTAGCCAGCCAATTTTTTTTTTTTTAACAAAACCTGTCTTTTTGCAATATCCAAAAATGGGATAAAAATATCAATACACAACACATATATTGTTCATTAACTCATCTATTTCATTGCAATGTAATTAAGTTGTTGCACTACCATTATAGGTAATTAAAAGAAGTACAAATTAAGTTATGCCCAAAACCAAGTTCCTAATGAAGACAACCAAGAGTAACACTTAACAAAAATATGCAATAACATATTGAAACTTAGCCCATTGCTCTATCACTGCTTGAATCTGGATTCCCTTCTTCTCCTACAGACTCCCTCCGAATTTCATGGTCACTAGTTGCATCTGAAACCTAAGACATCAAAAAAAAAAAAATTAGATATATCATGTATGGCTTTGCATATCACCCTTTTTCAATGTCACACCATAACCCAATTCCAATAACCAGACACGCAGATTCGCAGGTTGCATCATTTTTTATAATCATATTACAAAGAGAATGACAGTATGAGAGGAAATTTCAAACCAAGTGTCATCAAAGCTAGTGTTTCTTTTACAAGTTGATCTAGTATGTATATTCATCATTGATAAAATAACAGCAAAGGGGAAACAGATCAAATAATAGAACAATTGTAGGACTGAGGACACTTGAAACAATTGTAGGACTGAGGACATATATGATCATAATAAAACATTATCATCGACCTGCCTACTATACACATACAGAACTAACAAAAGTGACATACTTAAACAAGGAAAAACATCCCACTAAAAAGACCTTTTAGAGACCTTTATACAAAACCAACATATGATCTATATAGGGAAGCATATTAAACTAAACAATTCTTGTCAAAGCTGAATAGATCTTATCACCAACTATATATTTCTTGTCAAAACAAACTGAAATCTCAATGTCTCCGCATTACTTCATATTTCTTGTCTTGCTATATTATCTCATCAATACCATCTAATAAATTGTGCACATCAAATAAGAGCTAAATATTCAAACAATTATTCTTGTGATGACAAACCTGTCCATTTTGATCTATGCCTCTCTTCTCTTTGTTCTCCAAAAAATCAATTCGAGCTTGTAGCATATTAAGCTGATCCTGAAACTTTTTTGCCACAGATTCAGTTACTTTCTGTATTATATCATCAGTGGTTTCAGAGGAATTTGGTGCATGTGGGTAGACAAATCTTCTAGGCACGGCAGATCCATAGGTGCGACAATATCCATGGCCATCCTCTCCAATCAATTCATGAAATATACGGTCTTTGACAGCCTGAAGGTTCCTTTGGTCCTCAGGTTCTAATAAAAGTCGTTTTTCATATTCTTCCTACATTCAAGTATAGAATTACCAGCTTGAAAAGAACATATAAATTAGAAACTGAAACATTATCATACAATATACTAAAAATAAAGCTTACAATGACTTCAACTACTTCTGGTTTTGACTGGTCTCGTGCTTTTTTCCACACATTCATCTTATCAGTTTCTTCTCCATTTTGCTCCATCTATCAAATGCAAAATAATAGCAAACTGAATCTATAATATTCCAATCCAAATTTACATATTTTCAGATTTCAATACAAGAATCAAATTTATAGATGAAATGGAAAAAAGAAGAAACTCATCTCCTACCGAAGAAACACATAAATGTAGAATGCAGTGGAATACCTCAAATCGTAATTGAGCAAAGTGTTTTCGACCAGTAGTATGAACTGGTCCACGAAGCTCCCTATTGATAGAATTTCTTCTTGCTATCATCTGCAACATCAATGTCAAGGTTAAATGGTAGTGATTCTGGTATTCGATAATCTATTTATAAAAATTGTGCCACTAATACCTTAGCTTCCTCACTACTCCAATAGGCAACTAGCTCACTCCATTGCTCTGTCACAATATTGGCAGGAACTTTTGAAAGAATATCTAGATCTTCTTTGTTTTTCTCAAAGAAGTTGAGTTTCGTTTTGCTTTTATGATCCTTCCACAGACTATTGCAACATCTCAAACATACAGTTTTATATCCTTCTGGAACATTCAGCAAATTATCCTACGAAACATTGATAGGTTAGGATTAGTCTATACTTGAAACTAGTACTTATGCTTCATAATTTTAAAACAAATCAAAACCAAAAACTAATTGCAAATACATGGAATCAAGTTTTTTTTTCTTTCATTCAAGTGTTTACCAACAAATATAAATGACATATGTACCTTAACTTCTTTCCATATTCCATCTTTCACTTCAGCTCCAACAGACTTCCAATCAATTATTGTAAGGGGAATTCTTTGCCCATCCCTTACAATTTGTCCTAACTGCGACTTTAATTGGGCAGCCTTATCTCCCACAGGTTGGAAGGTAGAATCAAACTTGATTTCGACTTTAACTCCAGTATTCCATTCTGAGATACCCTTATTTTGACCTCTGGAACTTTCAGCAGTAGCTTGTACTTCCATCTCTAACCAAGTGTTAAAAATATCAAATTGTAACTTTAAAACAAAAAAGATACTACATTACAAATATATTAGATATTGATGTACCTGCTGGTGGAGATGGTAGTGCAGGGGGTGGCGGTGGTGGAGGAGGAGGTGGAGGAGGTGGAGGGGAAGGAGATGGTGGTGGCAATCTTGAAGACGGTGATGGCTGTTGTGATGAGGAAATACTGTTGCTTGAAGATTGAGAGCTGCTGGAACTCAAATATTCAGACATGGTGCGTGGTCGACCAATCTTCCTTTTCTTCATGGTTAACTGAAAAAGGACATTTACAATTATATGAGAACATAATGTTTCGAATTGAAATAACCAACAAGTTTTATATGATAGAAATACCACAGTTTATTATAAATTGAAATGACAGAATCACATTCCATTGTCCAAAAAAGACCGTAATTAATATCATATATTCCATACACGAATACCAAGTTCCAGCAAACAAAAAAGACCTACGCACACAAAAATCTGCACCTATAAGTGCCATCTTAACCTACATCTACTATATTACAAGTTACGGTCTCAATCATCCATTTCAACATCCATTGACTCGCTTGAAATACTAGCTTCTTCAGTATTGTTAGTTTGCACAAGGGATAAGTCTCTTGAAGGCATGTCAACAACATTCAGCCATTCTTGCGCTGAAGGATCTAGAGCATACCAAACTTGATGAGCTTGAGATGCCAATATGAAGGGTTCATCCCCTATGCAATCATTTTTGTACAACAAACGCTTGAAGTTAACTAAAGGAAAGTTAAAATGGTCTAACTTTATACCTGTAGCAGGATTAACCCAATCACACTTAAACAAAACATATTTGATATCAATACCATAAGAGATTTTGATAATATCTGTCAATCTCCCATAGTATGGTGAGGAGTCAATAGAAAGATTCTTGTCTGCTTGTAAAGTTACACCACTATTCTGTGTTGAGCGATGATTATCAAGACTTTTCACTCGAAAGAAAAACCCATTCGCATTGTAAGAAGTCAATCTCTTTGCTGATGGACTAGGAGAATTAGACAAAGCAATAACTTCTTCTGATAACAATACAGAACTTGTTCTTTGCAAATTGATAACCTGATTTAGGTAGACAATAGTTAAAAACTGCACACTATAAGACACCGAAAGATGAACTAAATATATCTAATTATAGCTAGCAACATACATGCTCCTTAAACTAGTTTGCAAATTCCCGAAAATGAACTCTCTGAACATAGTGTTCATTTGCAGCAGGAAATTGTCGTCGAATAGTAATAAGATGTTCACTGCAAAGTAGTAAGAACATCATTACTTTTCTGCCCAGAAACTCAGAAACTATCCATTAAGTAACTGACCATGTAACTAAGTAACTGACCATGTAACTGGTCAAGTAACTGACCATGTAACTGACCAAGTAACTGAGTAACTGACCATGTAACTGACCATGTCACTGACCATGTAACTATAACTAGTCAAGTAACTAACCATATAACTGGTCAAGTAACTGACCAAGTAACTGACCATGTAACTGACCATGTAACTGACCATGTCACTGACCATGTAACTGTAACTGATCAAGTAACTGACCATGTAACTGACCATGTCACTGACCATGTAACTGACCAAGTAACTGACCATGTAACTGTAACTGGTTAAGTAACTGACCAAGTAACTGACCATGTAACTGACCATGTAACTGACCATGTAACTGTAACTGGTCAAGTAACTGACCATGTAACTGACCAAGTAACTGACCATGTAACTGTAACTGGTCAAGTAACTGACCAAGTAACTGACCATGTAACTGACCATGTCACTGTAACTGGTCAAGTAACTGACCATGTAACTGACCAAGTAATTGAGTAACTGACCATGTAACTGTAACTGGTCAAGTAACTGACCATGTAACTAACCAAGTAACTGACCATGTAACTGACTATGTAACTGACCAATTAACTGTAACTGGTCAAGTAACTAACCAAGTAACTGACCATGTGATTATATACAGATTATAAAAAAACAAAACAATAAGCAACATGACATACTTGAGAAATGGTGTGACTGCCTCTGTATGGAATAAGATCCATCGATGAGCTTGTGTCCGAGTAATTTCCTCAAGTACAAAGTCTTTTCCCTTGTTTATATCGTCATCATTTTTTTTCCTTGCTGGTCTATTAAACTTGCTTTCCACATCATTGAGATACTGAGTACAGAAGTTCATGCACTCTTCCATCAAATAACCTTTAGCCATTGATGCTTCAGGACAAGCCCGATTCCTCACATATTCCTTCAAGGTCAGTAGATACCTCTCAATAGGATACATCCACCGAAAAATTACAGCACCAGCAATTAATGCTTCATCAGCTAAATGAATTAGTAAATGCTCCATTATATTAAAGAATGATGGCGGAAATATCTTCTCAAGTTCACAAAGTGTCAGCACTATACGAGCACGAGCCTTTTCTAGATCTGCTGCACAATTATCCATTGAGCATAACTGTTTAAAAAAACTACCCAGATCAATCAATGCCTGAACCACATTCTCTGGTAAAGAACTTCGTATAAATAAAGGAATAAGTTGCTGCAATAGAATATGGTTATCGTGGCTCTTAAGACCTCCAATACTACGATCATGTAAACGTACTCGACGTGCAATATTGGAAGCAGCTCCATCTGGCATTCGTGATCCTGATAAGGCTGAAAAGAACATATCTTTCCCCTTATTGTTCATCTCAAACTCAGCTGGATCAGCATACTCTGTACCAGACTCTCTCCTCTTTAGATGATATTGCTCCCTAATTCCCATAAGTTCCAGATCACGACGAGAATTCAAGTTGTCCTTAGACTTTCCAGCAACTCCTAATATTGAGAAAAGAACATTATCACAAATGTTCTTTTCTATATGCATCACGTCAAGGTTGTGACGTATCAGGTTGTCTTTCCAATATGGAAGCTCATAAAATATACTTTTCTTCTTCCAATTATGCTTCTTTTTCATCAAAGGATCATTATCAGGTTTTTGCACCCCAAGCACCTTCATTCGCTCTAGATCTTCCCGCTTGTACTCTGTAAGAACACCATTTGATTCCAATTGTGCAAGAAGATCAGCACCAGATAAAGTTTTAGGCTTCCTTCTATATTCTGTATTGCCATTAAATGACCTTGAATCTGCTCGATACTTGTGATCATAGGGTAACCACCGCCGATGAGTCATGTATGAAGCTTTTTTACCAAACTTCAACCGTTGGTAACCACTTTCAGAGTTGCATGATGGGCAAGCAAATTCACCTTTTGTACTCCACCCCGACAAGTTGGCATAGGTAGGAAAGTCATTAATCGTCCACAATAATGCAGCATGCATTTTAAACATTTCATTGCTGAATGCATCAAATGTTTCTACACCATCTTCATACAGTTCCTTCAATTCTTCAATAAGTGGCTGCATGTAGACATCAATTTTATCACCGGGTGCCTTAGGACCATCAATAAGAACAGATAGAAATATAAAGGGTTGCTTCATGCACATCATATGTGGTAAATTGTAGGGAACCAATATGATAGGCCAGGTACTATGAACTATATTCATAGACCTAAATGGGTTGAATCCATCAGATGCTAACCCAAGCCTTACATTGCGAATGTCTCCCGAAAAATTTGTGTGTTTTTGGTCAAAATCTTTCCATGCAAGAGAGTCTGCAGGATGCCTAAACACACCATCATCGGTTCTTTCCTCTCCATGCCATCTCATAAGCTTTGCTGTTTTTGAAGACATAAACAACCTTTGTAACCTTGGTTTTAAAGGAAAATATCTTGCTTGTTTTGCTGCTTTTCGTTTCCCAAGTGCTGCAACATCATTTGAACTACCATTGTTATCTTTCCATCGAGATGTCTTGCATATTCTGCATTCATCCAAATTTATGTCTTCATTTCTAAACAACATACAACTGTTAGGACATGCATCTACTGTTTCATAAGTGAATCCGAGATCTTCTGTTAACTTCTGCGCTTCATAATATGACTTGGGAAGTTGCACACCTTCAGGCATAGATTCTTTTGCTATCTCAAGTAAAGTTTTGAAGGATTTATCTGTCCATCCATGGAGCACCTTCGCTTGCAAAAGACGAACTGTATATGACAAAGCTGTGTGTCTTTTAGAACCCGGATACAATGGAAGGTTTGCATCCTCAAGAAGCTTCAAGAACTTCTTGGTAGGTTCATTTGCCCCTACATTAGGATTAGTTGAGTTTTCTTCACTAGTCTGATCATGTGTTCCTACATTAGGAGCTCCTAAAGCTTCTTGGACAAGTCTGACCATATCATCCTCCATATAAGAATCTAACCCAATACCATTTTGATTTCCATCCACTGGATGAACATAATGATTAGGCTCACCATGTTTATCCCATTTCCTATACTTCTTAAAGAAACCATAATCACGAAGATGCTGCCGCACAACTAATCTTACATAGAGATAACGATTTTCGCACTTTCTACAAGGACAATAAATCCTTGAACCCAGATCCCTATTGATGTATGCAAAAGTCAAAAATTGATCTATTGCATCATAATATGCTAGAGAATGCCTATCTGCTAAATCTATCCATGATTTGTCCATATTTCTCCTTAAGCAATCAGATTGAACATCTACGTCAAATAGCCAAGAAAAATACAGTTTATCAAATTATAACCATGACTACTAACCAAACAAAGGACTTCAAATAATTAACCAAAGTGAAGAAACATTGCCTACAACTGAGCTGCCATCAAAATACAACACAAAAACTATAAATTTCCAACATCAAAAGTATAAAATTACTATAAGCTAGTTCAGTCCCTAAAAGAAGGTAATTAATTAAGCAAAGAACATATACTCCAATTGCAATAAACATATAAGCTTTGTTCAAAAATACATTAAACAAAAATATATATAAAAGCAGCAAACAAAAAAGATAAAGCAGATAGCTTCTGCATTTATACCCAACAATCTCATCCAAGACACAAAAAAGTTGAGGCTTACCTTGAATTTTCTATGACGAGTGGAAGATAGATGATAGAGAATAGAGGACAGAGCAGATTAGCCTCCAAGTGATACGCAAATAACCTGCAAAGCCAAACAATAAGATGCAAACAGGTTATGAAGTATCAAACTTTAGTGCTTCAGGCAAACAAAACCAATTAACTGAAAGGGAATGAAATTCAGAAAAATCAGTAAACATGCATGAACCAAACACAATACAAAACTCTTTGGTGCTTTGCTGAAGATTTCCACATTTGTGGAAGCTTCTAAGTTTTCTAACGACACTAAGAAAACTGGACAAATTAAACTGACCATGTCAAAGTAACAAGAACATCATTACTTTTATGCCCAGAAACTAAGAAACTATCCACTAAGTAACTGACCATGTAACTGACCATGTAACTGACCAACTGACCATGTAACTGACCAAGTAACTGTAACTGGTCAAGTAACTGACCAAGTAACTGACCATGTAACTGACCAAGTAACTGACCATGTAACTGACCATGTAACTGTAACTGGTCAAGTAACTGACCATGTAACTGACCAACTGACCATGTAACTGACCAAGTAACTGACCATGTAACTGACCAAGTAACTGTAACTGGTCAAGTAACTAACCAAGTAACTGATCAAGTAGCTGTAGCTCACCCTAATCTTGAATACTTGCAAAAGAATACCAAAATTTCGACAGTCAAATCAGAACACTAGCAATGAAATCATCAAACAAAATTTCGTCCCGTTTTGTCCCCAAAGGCATAAGCATCATTTTTTTTCCCCTTCCAAAATGATCCATAGGGAGAGTGCTAAAGCTGGAAGGACTATATTACATATCATATACTGCTATTCTACATAATATGACAATTAAAAATTGAAGACAAGTTGATAAAGAAATAGCACATATATTCGAGTTTCACATTACATTAGTTCTATCTCTTATAAACAAATAGCACATTATTAGCTAATCAAATTAAACACCAGCCAACAAAACCAAGTATATATCTGTTTTCATTCAAAGAACCCTACAAGCTATAAAAGGCCATTACTCATAATACATATAAATATCCAAGTATCAAAACCAACCACTGAATAGGACCACGGAAAACTAAAACATAATCACAAACACATGCATATACCATTTAGCTGAAAGCTTCAGTGATAGGAGCATTTTAATGCGACGTTTTACTTGCTTTTCCCTACATTTCTTGCGTTATTTCCTTATTAAAACCCTGTTTATGAAAGTTTTCATTCTTTGATTGGGAAAGTTCATATTTGTAGAAAGTTTCTATTTTTATAGTTTCTATTTATCATTTTTAGTAAGTTTCCATTTTCGGTAGTTTCTATTTTTCAGTTTAGGAAAGTTTCTATTTTTCTTATTAGTTTCTATTTTCAGGACCTCCGAGCTAAATATGGAAATGAACTCATAAATGGAAAGAGGAGCTTGCGAACACCAAGGGGAGCAAAGATGAAGGTACATTGGAGTAGAAAAATGGAAATGTACTAAAAGATCAATTTTACACATATTCCTACTCCGGCTAGGAGAAACCAAGCCAAGCAAAGAAGAAGGAGCGGCCGCCTGACCAAATGAACTTCAAATGAGCTGAAACCTTCCAGATCCACTCTAGACACCCAAAGGATCATTTCTTATGAAGAGTGCCAGAGAAAAATATGAGTGGAAGGCCTTCAAACAATCAGCCCAATTCTCTACAGAAGCAAAACCGGAAAACTGGACCTGTAAGAGGTCCAGCAGCATTTCCAGCCCAACCACATGGCAAGAAATTCTGAAATTTTACCACAGTAATCTACACTCATGGTGGATAATTTCATATGAAGAAGTCGAAGGCATATAATGAAGTCTTGTTGGAGAAATAATTGAAGGAATAAAGGGGAAGAAACTGACTTGAAAACAGCTCAACACCACATATTCATGTTTCCCACCCACATGAAGAAAGCATTTCTTTTCCTTGGATACATTTTTCTACTCTAAAAGATCATCATCACTTCCACATTTCTTCACCTTCATGCTTTGCTTTCATCATTACCTCATCTTTTACATATTTTACAAACCACTCTCATACTCCACTTTCATTATTTTTCTTCATCTCATCATTTCACTATTCTTTTTCCTCCCTATTTAAACACCTTCTCCTCTCACTCTCAATCACCAATTTCTGAATCCATAACACACATTCCTTCATCTATTCCATCTTCTTTGTCTCTCTATTTCCCTTCCATTTTCCCATCCATCCTCTAGTCATCTCCACGAGTTCAAGCAAGGCCAAAGGAAGAAGAAGAGAAGCCGTGAGCATCACCATCCATATCCATCCTTGAAGCTTGCTTTCAAGATTCAAGAGCCCACAACGTTTATCATCCATCTCATCTTCATCCACGGTGTAATCCGATTCTCCTTTGTAACCTTTGCTTTGAATTTCGTTGGTTATGAACTAGTTGACACATGTGTTTGAACAAATATTAATTTCTGAAATTTTTATGATTAATTGAGAATTTTCAGATTCATATTATTGTTCTTCGAGAGTTGCTTATGTGGGTTTGTTTAATTAAATTTGCATTATAGATATCCTTTGTGTATTAATCTTATTTGGGTCGACACTTATAGGGTTTATGCATAATTGTTGCTAGGTTTAAGAACATGAAATCGACTTTTCGTTTTTTGTAAACTTGAACCAAAGTAGTAAAGGTTTTGGACAAAGATCGAATTTAATTAACGAGGATTGCAATTAGGTGGACTTTTCCATACTAAGTTGTACACTTGAGTTGATAGCCTTTCTCTATGTGTAATGCGTTAAACATGACATGATTGACTAGCTTTCTAGGGTTTGATTGCATGTTTAATAGGATTAATCTAGGTGCTTTCACTTAGATTAATTAGCATTGAAAAGTAAAATATGGGAAATTGTTTGCTTTTAACGTTTCACATGATCAACTCCTCTCTCATGACTTAGATGAACAATATTAGGGTTTGAATCAATTTTAATCATATGTTTCGATTTTGATCTTTATTCTCTCATTCCATTCGTATTTTGATGTTTTTGCATTTTAATTATTTTGTTAACTTAGTTTTATTTTCAAAAATCCAAAAACCAAAAATCCCCCTTTTTCGTAAATATGTATATATTTTGTAATATCTTTGTGAATATTATACTTTGTTTTAATTTTAATTGTTTGTTTGTCCTACATTGACAGGTGTACCCTCAATCCCCGGAATAGAACGATCCCTGCTTACTTATATTACTAACGACATTTCAGGGTTAAATTATGCGCTTGCTTTGAGCGCATCATTCAGCAACTAAATGAACCCATATAGTGATAAACAAAACCAGAGCTCTTAATTACTCAGGGCTTGAAAACCATTCAGGGCCAAATTCAAATTAAAAGATTTAGGGCTTGAAACCATCTAAATGAAAAGATTAAACAACCGAGATATTGCTATCTACCATGTGAAGGAATAGATCAGGCCTAGTGCTTTGAATTGTCCACAGAGCAAATTGAAGTTAGCTCCATTCATATTGAGATTTTCAGTACCAAATCGACATACCCAAACACTCAATTGACATACCCAAACACCAAAACCAACAAACATAACGGTTCTTCCACAAATAAGCAAAATTGAAAGTGATTTCAAATACACAAACAAATTTTCTATACTTGGTTCCTCTCAGACAACAAAAATCTCATCTCTTTCATTTGATAATTTGAACTAATAGAATTGAACCCACTGAAGGGAGAGAGAAGATACATACCCAGAGAGTGAGAGAGACGAAGGTGAGTACTGCGTATGAGGTTTTTGAGATTTAGATGAGTCTTTAGAGAAGAGTTTTTGGGTTGAGGGGAGGGGAAGATGGAGTATGAGGTTTCATTCTTCGGGAAGATTGAGTTTTTTGGGTTCACTTTGGCGCGCGGCTATTTTTCGTTTCCCCGCCCCTTGTGAAGCTAGGTCAACTTTGATTCTGATTTTAAGACCCAAATTGTATAAAAGAAAAATAAAAATAAAATAAAAAAAGCTACGGCAACTACAGCGTAGCAAGGATCAGGACAAATTTAACTACGGCATTAAAGATGCCGTCGCAATTGTATCAGTTTTTATGCCACGGCGTTAATTAGCCATCGCAAACCAATTTTAATTTTGCGACGCCTTGTTTCCCGTAGCAAATTTATGACCAATGGCGACGGCATTTTTGCGCCGACGCTAACTGTGGTAGCCATTGCAATTTTTTTTTGTAGTGAGGGCTCAATCGGGCCTGGCCGTAGGGTAGGGCCGGGTTTCATTTGTATGACCCATACCCTACCCTATTTTAAAAAGGGTCAGGCCGACCCGCCCTAATGGGGGGCTTTGGGACCAAGGGCCATATGATAAGGCCTAGACTCCTGTTAAGAGTATAGGTCAAAGTCAATATAGTTGGTCAACGTCAAAAAACAAATTGGTAATAATCAAGTCAGTATAAATACAGAGAATTATCCTTTACCCCTATTTTAAAAACTACCTAGAGAAAAATCAGTAACAGTACATCGATCGCCTTCTTCCTCTTTTCTTTAGTTTAAGGCTTATCTTTTTTCACCATGATCAAAATTTCTAGCACAGTTATAAAAGTCATAGGCAAGATAGAGACGAAGACAACGCCACTGGTTTCACATTTTTTGGCGGTGGTTGACCAGCGGTGCATATGCACGTAGAATAATTTTCCGATATTTTATTTAGAAAATTACAAAGTAGCACATGACTAAAGATATAAACACAGAAAACCTACTTGTCAAAAGATTTATACAAATAAGGACATGAGCACAGGCCCAAAAGTCAAATGATGCAGGCATAACCCCCAATTTTAATGCAGAATAACCAAAATACTCAGTTTAATAAAATATTTACCCGTATGCCACTGACCCAATACCAACGCCCTAAAACAAAAATCCAAAGCCTTGCACGGGCTGCCCCCAGTCCCAGACCCGCCAGGGCTCTCCTCAAGATCATTGCCATAACCATACCAGCCAAATCTTCTTCTCTTCTTTTCAAGCCTCTCAGTCTCTCACACTCTTCTTCTTCTTCTTCAATCCCCACTTCCCAATTCTACTTCTTCCTCAAGTCTAGGCCTTTCTCTGCAATCCCATCTCGAGTCTCAATTAACCCGACTGATTTCGAATTCGGGCCTGCCTATTGTGCTCACGAACAACCCAATGAAGATGATGAAATAGAAAAAATCCCCATTAAGGCATATTTACTTTGCACCAGGTTTGCCTCTGCAGCTCTTAATTTAGAGATCAAATTGCAAATGGGTTATGTACTTCTATGTTTTAGCTGATGAGTATCGTAAAGATGATGCCTTTATGGTTTGATTTTGGGGTGTGTGGTTGTTTTTGTGATGGGTTTATTCTCTATCACCTTTTTTTTGTGCTGGCTATTTTGCTTTACGGTTTGGCTTTCTTAGATTCGTGGTTTCCACAGTATCAATTCATGAGGGTTTGTTTTTCAATTTTACCTCAAATGCAATTACTTTTTTTTTTTCTGAAATTTGTTTGTTTGTGAGGATTGATACAAGTAGTATAATGTTGCAATGATGATTCAGTAACTATTGTTAAAAAAAAAAGTAGTATAATGCATTGATTGATTGATCGATCTGGATAATTATCAATTTTGAGTGGAGGGATTGCTTACTGGATGCTATTAATTGAGCACTTCAACTTCAAGGCGGTTATTTAGTGTTATGAAAATGAAATCTTTAATAGGTTTTGGAAGGTTAATTCTGCGTATGATGTATATGTACATAATAATCAAGTCTTAAGATTTCTTGTTCTTCTAAAAAAAAAAAGATTTCTTGTTCATTAATTCTGCAAGTATGAGTGTAAAAAGTGCAGTAGCAGAACACGAGTACGAGGCCAGTAGCAGAACTGGACGAGTATGAGTTCAGTAAGTGCAGTAGCAGGATTGGACGAGTTCATTAGCAGGATTAGGCGATGACGAGTGCAGTAGCAGAACACGAGTACGAGTGCAGTATCAGGATTAAGCGATGACAAGTGCAATAGCAGGATTGGACGAGTACAGTAGCAGGATTCGGAGATTATGAGTGCAGTAGCAAAACTGGACGAGCATGACTGCAGCGAGTGCAGTAGCAGGATTAAGCGATGACGAGTGCAGGAGCAGAACATGAGTACGAGGGCAGTAGCATAACTGGATGAGTATGAGTGCAACGAGTGCAGTAGCAGGATTAGGCGATGACGAGTGCAGGAGCAGAACACGAGTACAAGTACAGTAGCAGAACTGGACGAGTATGAGTGCAGCGAGTACAGTAGCAGGATTTGACGAATGCAATAGCAGGATTACGCGATGATGAGTGCATTACAGGAAGAGGGGATTTGTGTTGGGAAACGTACTAGTGAGATGAAGTTTAGAAATTTTTGGTACTTCAAAATTGTGGAAATTTCAATTGATATTTTGTGCAAATTAAAATTTAGAAAATTAGATGGAAGTTTTGATATATGGGCTAAATATTCGTATCTAAAGCTAGTTTTGAAGATATTTTGGAGAGTTTAAAATATCGATAAAGCTAAGTTATGAAAAAAAGTAACATAAAAATATTATTCTAAAAAAAATGACATAAATAGATTATTCTCAGAAAAAAATAACATAAAGGGATTATTCTAAAAAAAAAGTAACAAAAAGGAATTAGAAGCCAAAAGTAGTAGTTAATGGTAAAAATAAATTAACTCATGACATGTGGCAAGTAGAGAGCAAATTGTCCTTATTTGTAAGATTTAATCCTTATAAAGGGATTAGAAGTCAAAAGAAGCAGTTAAGGGTAAAAATGTAAATTAACTCATGACATGTGGCAAGTGGAGAGCACATTGTCCTTATTTGTAAGATAAGTTTAATTCAATTTTTAAATGATTTATTTGTTAAGTTATGTTTTGTCAATAACTTATATGTAATTTGTTATATTTTCTTTGTTAACCCATATATAATTACCGATACAAAGTGATCAAATTAATCGGACAAACACTAACCAACTAGATAGCTAGGATTGGGACAATTCCGGGTAAGACAACCATATGTAGCCAATTCCGGGTAAGACAATATCATGCATCTTTTGTTATATAATGCATGAGTGATCAAATTCATCGGACAAACACTAACCAACTAGATAGCTAGGATTGGGACAACCATAGCCAATTCCGGGTAAGACAATATCATGCACCTTTTGTTATATAATGCATGCGTCTCTTTAGGTTAATATGGTTTGTATTTAGTATTATTAATATTGTACTTTTCAGGATTTACATTTATAAATAATTTTCAATGAAATCTTTAACATCTTCTGTAAGATATAAACTTTAAGATTATATATAATTTGCAGAGTCCTTATAATACGTACGTACTCATTACATGTAACACAATATTACAATTCATTAGAAGAGAGGCTCCAGCGAACATTTGGTTGTTGATTATATTTCAAGAATAATCTTAGTTTCTTCAACCCTAACTTACTTTTTTTTTTATATTTTTTTTTTTATTATTTTTACTTACTTAACATGCTTAAAGTTTTCTCTGTCACACATTGTAGGAGTGAGTTATGAACTTATGATGTATAATCTCGCTTTATAAAGAAGTAAAATAATTTTACTAAAGAAAATAGAGAAAAGCTAAGTAATAAATTATATACTTAATTAGGATTAGGAACATAATCCAAATTTGAATATAAAAAATTGTATCATAATTCAACTGAGAAACTAATCTATCGCGCGCGGTGGGGTTGAGGCTGTCGCGGAGACCTGAGCTTCAGACTGAACTGCTCCTTCTACAACCACACCCACCATTTCCGCCTCCGACCCCTTGGAAGCGGTCGTGATGACCGAGGTCTGGTTCCCGTCTTTTTCCTCCTTATTCGGCCGGGGCTGCGTGTATCCTATCCCTCTTCGAGTAGTTGGAAAAATAGTGAATAAGAAGGATGCGAAAATCCCAGCTCCTAGTGGCAAGTTGATAATGATTTGATTGAGATCATCTCCCGCATCAGAAAAGAAACAATTTTTCACATTCAGGTCGGTAAGAGCAAAGACCAAGAACACAGTTAGTGCCAAAAAGGCATGGAAATAATCTCTACCCGTGATTTTATACTTTTCCAAGCGCTTTCTTTCCTCATAAGTGATCTTTTTTGTTCTAGGATTTAAGATGCGTATGCCTGTGCTAGTGGCGATCCCATAATAGAATTTTCCATCGGTACTGTCAATGAAGCTATCAGTAAAGGAGGAGAAGAAGCAGATGAGAGCACAAATTAGAATGATGGATGAGGAAAGGCCCTTGTTGGCAGGATGGCATGCTCCGTTGTTGGAGAAACTAGGAATGAGGGTCTCAAATACGAGAACGGTGCCGGTCGGTAGGAGGTTAGCAAGATTGGCTGCACTGGCTATGGTCTTTTGGGTGGCTGATACGTTTTCGTCTTGTGTTGCAGTAGTCATGGCATGGGAAAGAAGATGCTTGCTAGAGAGATTACGGTTTTACAACTTTACATATGTTGTTGGGTACTGGAATTGAACGGAAGCATTCTTTTATTTACAGGGATTTTTTATGTATTGCATCAGCACTTCCAACATATTATAAAGGTCTACTTAGGCGGCATAATGACATCATAACCTATACAAAGCTCGATGAATTAAGAGCTATCTGACAAAAGGGAGAGAAAGAGAGAGCTGGAGTGATGGAGAAATGCATGGGTAGTCCAAGATAATTAAGATTTTCCTTCCACTAGTCTCTGAACGTTCCCCTGCTCTTTGAACATTTCTCCAGTCTCTCCTGGTTGGTGAAGAACCTTCACCTACTAGTCTACGGATCTAAACGCGACCTTCCTCACAAATAAGCCTTTTTCAACTCCAGTTAAGTGAACAATAAGGCAATATGATGTTTGGGGGGCATTGGGCTATAAATATGCTCGTCTTATCCTAATTGACCGTTGTGTATTTGACAATTGTCAACAACACGCAATTAGAATTTAAACCCCCTACTACATTTTACACCTCAACTAGCTAATTAATAAAAAGGAAAATACAGAGCAGAAGTCGTGAATCATTTGGTGCGATGAGTTTGAGTAGAATTATCTAAAGCAATGCTTGAATTGAAGCTCGTTGATTGGAATTTTCAGTAGCTAGGGAGTTTTAAATACAGTTAATTTCTAACGTACATCTTCTAGAAAGCAGAAAATTCATGGAATTTTTGAGTCGATCTCAACCAGGAAAAAGTTGAATAAATACATAATTCGCAGAATCCTTGTAATACACATTACAAATTATAAGCAGGACCTTGCTTGTTACGTACTTACCTTTCAAGGGTAAATTTAGATGCTCTAATTAACCCTAACTTGCTCATAATGAATGGTAATTACAATAGAGAAAATGTCCATTCACCTAAATTTGAGCTACACTAATCTCATTTACCCAAACATCTTATAAGATTGCCCACTTACCCAACAAATTACATATTTTTTGCCCTAATACCCAATTAAGTTATTTTTTATTAATTTATATTTTTTTTGAGACAATTTTGCCCTCTCTCCCTTTGTCACTTAGAGAGAGAGATTTCACCGAACTCGGATCACTGGCCTCCGGAATCCAGCGACCGGTGTCTTGTTTTATTGTCCCCCAATAAACAGTTTATTACCCCTAATAATACCCAATATACTTTTTATTGCCCCATAATAAACTTTATTGTCCCTAATAATCTTTTTATTGCCCCTGAATAAAAATTTATTAGGGGTTAATAAAAGTTTTTGGTGACCTTTGCAAACTTCCGACAACTTCCGGACCAGTGACCAGAGTCCCGCGTCCTATTTTATTGCCCCCTAATAATACCAAATAAACATTTTATTGCCTCCCAATAAACTTTATAAAAATTTATTGGGGGGTAATAAAAGTCTCCGGCAACCTCTTTGGAAACCTTCGGCGGCCGGTTACCTGATTCCGGCGATCAGTAACAGGATTCCGTTGAGGTCTTTAATGATTTTTTTTAATTATTTAAAGGGCAAATTAACTTATATTTTTACATTTAAATTGGGTACGTGGGCACACAAATCTTTTGGTGGAGTAAGTGAGCATTTATTGGGCCAAAATTGCGTAAATGGTCAAATGCCCATTGCTTTAGCCTTACATTATGAGGAAAGTAATGGGGAAGAAGAAGCTAGCTAGAGAGATTAGGGTTTGCGTTGAACGTATTAGTCGTTGGGTACTGGAATTGAAACTAGGCATGGAATCTCCGATTTATAGGGATTTTCATGTATTGCAATAGGATCGAACTAGAAAAAATTATGGTCTACCCAGGCGGCTTAATGACATTTTACTATACATGAGGTCGATCATTTTAATCAGGCCAAACATAGGGATAGAATAGTAGCTACTAGCTAGATTATGCCGGGTCCAACGACATGATTAACATTTCCCTTCAACTAGTCTTTGTTACCTTGGTGATCGATGAACATCCACTAGTCTATTGAACGCAATCTTCCTCACAAATAATCTTAATATCTTATTGTTTTGCTTTTTAGTTTCAGGGAAAATAAGCCTTTTTAACATCGAAGGGGAAGAAAGATGGCATGGATCGGCAAAGAAAACAACACGCACTTGGAAGTGGAACCCTCTCCGATTACATGTCCGTCACCAACTGTGTAATTAATTAATCAAAATCAGGAGAGCACAAAAGTCACAAAGAAAATTCAACATGAAACCAAATTATTCGTACAGTACATATGCTGATATACATGAGTTTGAAATAATGACTTCTCTACAGCTCGTTGATTGACACAAGAGTACGTCAAGACCATATTTCTCATGCACATTGCATACTAGGGACTTTTTAAGTTTCTAACATCTAATTAATTACTAATTAATTCAGAGTCTCAACCAAGAAGAATTATGATAAAGTAATTCTTTTTGGGGTTCACATCCAAAACAAATTGGCAATGGATTGAGTGACCCAAACTCTTATAAACCCATAGGCAATGTCCTATTTTTCCCATGTGAGATTTATATATATTCTCAACACGCCCACGCACGTGTGGCGAATTTTCAAGCCATACACGTGGACAACTTGGGTGACGTGGAGCTCGTGTGGCCGTTAGGCATGCACACGTGGGTAACCTGGCTCTGATACCATGATAAAGTAATCTGAAGTAATCTGGGGTTTGATAGCTTTGTAAAGAAAATCAAGAAAAGGGAGAAAAATAGAAACTATGGAAACTGGAATTAGAAAATTGATGGATCGAACTACATGAGGGAGCTGAGCAAGTACAGCTATTTATACTAGAGCTAGGATTTACAGATTGATGACACGTGTGATATCTAATGTGTGATATTATATTGCTAACACCCTCCCTCAGCTTGATGATTGGATACAATCTTCAAGCTGACATGAGTAAAGCCAGGATATAGAAGCGTGCAGCAACTTGTGTCAACCAGGAGGAATGAGAGGAAGTAATCGCCATAAATTCGTAGACTCACAAGCTTGTCTACAATTCAATAGATTTCTGTCCGGAATGGAAGGAAGGAGCCAAGTTCCTGGTGTTGGCAAAGCTTCCATTTTCTTGAGAGCATGCTGCAAACTACCCTCAGCTTCCTTGGTATCTACTTTGTTCATAGACCTGCTATACACATATATTTTGTCCGTTCTTATGTCCTCCTTCTTGCGGTCATCCCCATCAACACCCTTAACAACTTCTGGACAACTCTTACTGAAATTTTTAGCAACAGCCCCAACATCCATATCAGTTTCACAAACAAAATTATCTTGAACTATCTTTTCGACATCAGTTTTCAAATTCTCATTTCCTTGAAGTTCAGTAGTGACATAAGAGTTATTGCCATCTTGAGCCTGGGCAGGTGTGGAAATTTTGTTTGCAGAAGACACATAGGCTGCATTTCTGAGTACAGACAATGATGCAGAGCAAGGCATGGCCTGTGAAGAAAATTTCTCCTTACGAGAAAAGCCATTATTTTGCTGAGAACTATTGTTGAATGTACCAGGTTGCATATTTTGTTGAGAGAAGTTTACATGTTGTTGAGCTCCACTGTGATTAAGATTGAACTGTTGAACATATGAAGTGCTAGAACCACTTTGAGGTGCATAATCATAAGAGGGAGCAGATGATGAAAAGCAATTTTCATTTCCAACATTATTATGCAGCATATATCTAGAATTAGGCACTGACTGCGGAACACCAACATTGGTAGTGAATGGGAGCAGGACTTGACAATTTGGAGGAGCATTAGGCATACTAAGAGCTGAACTCGATATCATGCTATTATGTGGTATCCCAAAATGTGTAGTAGAGCTAGGTGGTGTAGCATTATAATGATGAACATTGGAGGCACGAGATGATGTATTGTAATGGTTATAAGAAGGTATACTTGGTATCAGATATTGCATACTTTGAGATGAATTGGCAAGAATATTTTGTGCAATCATAGCTGTAAGAGAAGACGATGGCAGTGCTTTGTGTTGGAGCATGGAAGTAGCAGCAAATGATCTTGATTCTTGAACTATATCGGACTCAACATCCAATAACATTGTGCGAAGCTCGCTTAGAGATATTGGCGTTGTTCAAACTCTGATGACAGTCTTAATGGCCGCAAAGTCAACAGGCAATCCATTTAGGATCAGAAACACTATATGTTCATCAGGAATGAAAACTCCAGAAGCAGAGAGTTGGTCCCGAACAGTTTTAAAACGTTCCATATACTTGTCGATACTATCTTTACCTTTCCGAATTTTCTGCATTAAGGCCTAGAGCTCGAAAGCTTTGAACTTTGAAAGTTTAGCATACCTCTCATAAAGTGAAGACCGGACTTCTTTTGAGGTTTTGCTCCCAACAATAAAAGAAAGAGCATCAGATAACAAAGTACTAGCGAGTAGAGTCATTACAGCAGAATCATGCTTCCTCCATTCTTTATACTCTTCTGTAACCTTAGGGGTAATACCAGTCTCTTTTGTGATTTTATATTGTGGAGGACAAGGAATAGATCCATCAATATACCCCATAAGATCACACCCTACCAACATAGACTCTAGCACAAATCTCCAAGTCACATAGTTAGTATCATCTAACTGCATGGTGATGAGATTGCAGAAGTTGGAGAGGAGACAATTATCCAATCGACTGGTATTCATGATTTTGAGAGCAGAGTTAATAAGAAACACAGAACCAAATACTAGTACTAGATACTTTCCTCACAAGAAAACCAAACAGATAAATCTGGAAATAGCCAATTTCCAAACCTTCCACTTCTTCACAAGAAAACCAGTAAAACTGAATTGCTTCAATTATCCCCAAATTCTGAGAGCTTGCACTATATCTGAGTATATATGATGTCAATTATCTCTTGACAAAGAAGTAAACTACAAATCTGAGTCTTGAATTTCTTCAATCAAAGAAGCTAGGGTTTCAACAAAACTTTTACTTCTCTGAGCTTGTGAGTAGCTATAATAGTGAAATCGAACGATGATTATGAAAAATCTGAGCTTCAAAGATGTACAGCAGTACTGATTCTCAACAAATTTTAGTGAATCTTGAACAAATCTGAGTTTCTGAACTTGATAATAAAGAACTAACTTCCAAAACTGAAATCGAGTGCTAATTATAGTAGATCTGGACTTCGATGATGCAAATCGGAAGAGAAATTTGAAGAAACTAAAAGAAAAGGGCTACTGGATCAGATTGAAGATGAAAAACATATCTGTTGCTGCTGAAAATCGAGGATGAACAAGATCGAGTGTATAGAAAGTTGAATCTGTGCTTGAATCTTCAAGAAATTGATGAAAATTGCGGTCACTGATCGACCTGAGCTCTGGTACCATGATAGCTTTGTAAAGAAAATCAAGAAAAGGGAGAAAAATAGAAACTATGGAAACTGGAATTAGAAAATTGATGGATCGAACTACATGAGGGAGCTGAGCAAGTACAGCTATTTATACTAGAGCTAGGATTTACATATTGATGACACGTGTGATATCTGATGTGTGATATTATACTGCTAACAAGGTTTACATCCAAAACCAATTGGCAATGGATGGAGTGGCCCAAACCCTTATAAACCCATAGGCAAAGTCTCATTTTTCCCATGTGGGATTTATATATATTCTCAACAAATTACACATTATAGAACCCTTGTAAGACAAGATTTATTATCCTGCAAATCTTGCAAGAGTAATCTTAGATGCTTTAACCCTAACTTGCTCATCACGTCCGTTGAATACAATTGCTTTATCGGCAAAGTAATATATCCTTAAAGTGAAAGTCAATATTGCACAAAATAACCAAGAAAATGAATAAAAACTAAGAAGAAAGACCGAGAAAAGAAAAGAGAAAAACGGTTTTCAGCTATTGACTATATCTTAATTTATTAACTTGGTTTTCAATTACAGTTTTACATGGACTTCTATATCAAGTTTTCCAATACCAAATTAAAAATACTAATATGTCATGCATTCTTATTGCATTTTAAAGGTAATTATTAGGTAAAATAATCCCTAACGTACTAATAATCAAAAAGGTTTTTGATCATTTACCCTAATTCTATGGACTTTTTTCCCCCTTACACCACCAACTTATTTTTTTCCCCACTTACGTATACAAACTCTAATAAAGTATTTCCTAAAACTCAATTTAAGTTTATTTTTATTTTTGAGGATATCTTACCCTCAACTCTTTGTTACATAGAGAGAGAGAGAGAGAGAGAGAGAGAGAGAGAGAGAGAGAGAGAGAGACCATATGAGATTTCGCTAGAGTCTCAGCACTGGTTGCCGGAATCCCGTCACTGATCGCCGACATTAGACTTCTTTGAAAACCTCACAAGAGGTCCTCAAAGAGGTAGTTGAGGATCTCATAGGTCACCAGAGAGGTTTATTTTCCTTCTAATAAACATTTATTGCCCCCCCCCCCCCCAAAATAAACATTTATTGGGGGCAATAAAAGTTTATGAACCTCATTGGAGGTCCTCAAAAAAGTCGTCAAAGATCTAATAGGTCGCCGGAGAGGTTTATTATCCCCCCTAATAAACCTTTATTGCCCCCAATAAAACTTTTAGGTCGCCGGAATATGAACTAATCTCTCTAAAATTAGAGATATAAAACTTTGATTAAAGAAAAAAATGAGTAGATCACATCAATTTAAAACTTTTATTGGGAGGCAATAAAAGTTGAATTTTTTTATTGTCCCCCAATAAACGTTATATTTTATTAGGAGACAATAAAATATATTTTTTTTCTTTTTTCTTTCTTTATGGGCATTCTGCCCCCATTTTACCAAAAAGAAAAAAAAGAAGCCAGAACGACGCTATTAGGAGCCTTGACCCAGAGCAAAACCCGGACCCGAACTCCCGTACTAGCGCGTGGAGCTTCAAAGATTTGAGCTCGAGAAGGCGAACACCCTCAAATCATTGGTCCGGAGCTTACTCAGCAAGGCGTAGAAGGTTGCCGAGTCCGACATGTCGCGGGAGTCGGAGTCGAACTTGGACTGTCAACAATTGTAGTTGGTGTTGTCGTAACTACTGGAGGCCACACTGAGGGACTGCTCCTACAAGACCTTGGATGGCGTGCGAGAAACAACACTGGGCCCGGTCTCGTCGTCGTCGCGCCTCTCGCTGTTGGTGAAATGGAAACACTTCATTGCGGGGACCTGTGATTTGTATGTATGTAGGGAGGGAGGGAGAGAGAGAGAGAGTGGGGATCAGAGGAATGAGAGAGACATGATGTAATTGTTTAATTTGGATAAGGGTAAAATTGTCTTTTTACATTAAATTGAGTCAGTGGGAACAAAAATTTGTTGCTGGGGTAAGTGAGATAATTTTAACTTATTTTAGTGTTTTGGGTCGATTCTTTTTGCATGGCAACTCTATTTTGGTTTTCAACCGAATATATATGGCAACTCTTTCGGAATTAGTGGGAGGTAATTATTTCCTTGTGTTTCTCATTCTTGGTAACAGATCGAGGAACAATAACCCCTAGAAATGACTTTTCGATGAAAACATGCAAAAACTAACCGAACCATACCCGTCTAATTTTTATTGCATAAAAGAAAGAAAAATAACCGTCTTTATTAGTTTCATTTTCTACATTTGAGCTTCAGATCATAGATGTAATTGAGAACAACAAAAGGGAAATTGTGTTGGAATTAGTCTTATCTTTTGTCTGTTGATTTGTTATACGCGACATGAATGTTAGATGCTCATTTTAAAGCATAATTAATTAAGATGCTTCCAACGTACGTTCCAATTAAGATTTCAGAAAATCTCTGCTTAATTAATTTTTGTACGTGTAAGGAAAATTAATATAACTGAGTACATCCATCTTATTCTGATTGACTTTACATTTTATTGCAAGAATAAGAACAATATATGACAAGCTTACCAAAAATGTCCATCTTATGACAACTTTTTTCATAAGCTACACCTTAGGCAAGCTTACCAAAAATGTTTACACATCAATAATGCAGCATCATTTAATTCAAGCTGGATTGCTCAACCCTGATAACATTCATGGTTTCTTGAAAGAAACAAGAAGAAGAAAGCGGAGATGAATTGTGCTGAGTTATTTCTATACAGAAAGAAAACAGCCCATTTATAGACAACAATAGTAAATTACAATACTACCCTTTTCATTCCTAATGCACACTTATAGTTTGGATATTGATACAATATGATTTTTTGGACCTTTTCTTTTCACTCAAATCGGATCGAAATGATCCGATTTTCTGGGATGGGAAAAGCAAACTCAAGAGGAAATTCATTTTCCTTCCTCTTTTTGCAGCATATTATCAAATAATGGGTAGGGAAATCTTTTATCAGTCGCAACTCGCGAGTCTCTAACCCTCAAACCAATGAAGGCAGTACTTTATAATATACGTACACACTTACATGTGGGTCAGCCCTATGTACTTCATGTTCTGGTGCATGTGTAGCCAATCCCTCTACGGTTAGTAGGGAAATGGGTGAACAAGAAACTTGACAGCAATCCAACGACCAAAGGCAAATATATCACCATCGAATACTCCAACTGATCTCTTATTCCAGCCGGAAAGTAGCAGGTCTGCACCTCTAAGCTGCTACAAGCAAATATCAGGAACACAAAAACCGAGAGAAACGCATGAAGATAGTCCCTGGGTGTAATCTTCAGCGACTTCAGCTTATCCTCAAGAGCTTTTTCTTCAACCTCACGACGTTCATAGTTGAAAACTGAAAGCCCGTTGAATGTTGCAATGCCATAGTACACTTTCTGCTCATATTCTAGGCTGTCGGTGAAGGAAGAGACGAAGCAAACGAGAGAGCAAGCCAGCATGACGAATGCAACAAGGTACTTGTTGAAGATGTGGCATCTACCGTTGTAGGAAAGGGAAGGCGTGATGGCTTGGAATGCAAGAACAGTGCCTGTGGGTAACAGGTTTGCCAGGCTTCCCATCTTGCTAAGTGCCTTTTGGTGCTTTGTGCCTTTCAAAGATTGTGCAATATCAGTCGGTGGATTAGAGGTTACTTGGTTTTTTGGTGGTGGTGGTGGTGGTGGTGGTGTTGGTGTTGGTGTTGATTGAGTACTAATTGGTTGGTTATTGAGAAGTGGTGTTAACGAGTTTATGTGTAGCAAAATCGGCTCAGTTACCCTGAGGTTTAAGGTACCATGGTGTGATGCTGGTGCTACTGATTTAGTTTGTTCATCATGAGGTGGTGGTAGTGGTGGTGTTGAACTTGATAGTTGTCCAATTTGTAACACAATCTGTTGATCTGCCATTGACCGGACTAATGAGGCGGCCGCCGCAGAGTTTGCTACTGGTGTTGATGACGATGAGTTTATGTGTTGAACAAACGGTTCAGCCATATATGGGATATGGGAACGTTGTGTGGCTAATTTGTGCTTCCTGCCTTCCTGTATTCACTGATTAGTTTTCAGGGAAGACATGGGAATAGATAAAGAGGTTATATTATGCGTGATATTATTTTAGGCTAAACCTCATATCATATTTAGGGATAATTGGGAGGGAATATATGGGTGCGTTATTAATTAATCTCCATCCTTTCATCTTCGTATGAAACTACTAACCATTAATCTTTACTTTTTTATTATTAATTTTTTTATTATAATTTTTATAAAGATGATAAAAGGATTTCACTCATGCCCCCATGGTGACTCGAACTCATGAATTCATTAATCTTTACTTAAATAAACAAAAATTCTCTACCTCGTTCTTTGTTTCATAGACGTCAAGGAAAACAACAAAATGTTCTTCGATCAAATGGCTTGTTTAACAATCTCTTATTTAAGAATCATGATGACCCTCCTCGTCCCCTTTGAACCTTGCCAATCAATTAGGCAATCCATAATCCATTCCTTCACGTACCAGTGCACCATTCTCACCCTTCATTCCCCAAACCCTATTTCTCTCCACAAATTTCAACCACTTTTCAGTGCCGAGAAAATCGTCCACCAGCAAAAGCCAAGCGAACACATCTGAGCCTGAAACAGGAGTAGTCACTTCTCAAGTTCAACAGCTCCATGTGTACGAGTTTAACGAACGTGACCGTGGAAGTCCTGCCTACCCAAGACCGAGTCGAAAAGATTTTCATACCCTCGGCGATCTCGTTCCCTAGCCTTCACTAAGAAATTGTACACGGGATTTGGACAAGCGCATTGGAATAACGGCCGGAATAGTCTTTTTAAAAAAAAAAAAAATTTTTAATTAAATAGAGGATTAAGCGATATTATTTCCTTTGCGACAACGGATTTGGGGTGACTGACACTCACCCACAATCTCAAAAGAAAGGGGGCCATCGCAACCGAGAACCCACCACCCATCCCTTTATTTTATTTTATTAATAAAAGAAAAAGAAAAAATCACAAGAAGAGAGAAGGGGACAAGAACCAAAACCTCTCTAAGAACAAAATGAAATAAAGTATTCAAAGTGAGCACTGAGCTAAAATAGTTACAGACTGATGAATATAACAACCATGCAGCAGAAACCACGTTTGCATGAAATCTAGCAAGCACCTTAGAATCAGCTAATACGGAAATTCGGTAAACCCTGCAGATTGTGAACAAAAGCAGCTAAAGCACATGCAAGGAGGTAAGACTCCCACTAATAATGCCCCTCATGATCCACCCCATAGTTAGCTAAGCAGTTAGCCACTTGATTCCCTTCTCGATAAATATGTGAAAAACAAATCTGCGTAGAGGAGAGAATGGTACAACAATTGACCCAATCAACACTTAGACGCCAAGGGACTGAGCAATTTTTATTGGCAAGAAAGTGAATTGCTACCGCTGAATCACACTCAATCTAGAGAGAAGTCCATCCTTTTTCTGATGCTATTGAAACGGCATGAATAATGGCTTGAAGCTCTGCTTCTAGGGCAGTAGCAATACCCATGGAACCAGCAAAATAACCCATACAATTACCTAAGTGATCATGAAAAATACCTCCATAGCCCGCTAGGCCTGACGTCCCACGAGCAGCACCATCTGTATTAACCTTTAACGGAATAGTCATTCTGATCCAATTCAAACCCGAAAATATGGCGGTCGATATGAAGCCATCTACTGATCCACAGCTTCTAGCTACTTTGGCGACTATGATCACATTTCTGTGCAAGGACTGTAGTTGACTTATGAGGATACTTATTTATCTGTGAAAGGTGGATCTGGGATTTTCGAGGGTGTGCATGCATGGTCAGGTTAATTAAGTTACAGCAGATTTCGTACCCTTTCAAAATCTTTTACGCTTTATTTTTATTTTTATGAGTGTACTGTTAAGGAATTGCCTGAAGAACTTGATTCTTGGAAAACCTGTGGAGCATAGCCCTCATGTTGAGCCAAGTCCTGGTGCTAAGTCTTTGGTGTCAAATGCCACCATTGCAAATTTCACAGATTAAGAGATGTACACCATACATTCATACGTGCGTTTAATTAGGTTTCTTTTCTGAGTTTACTTTTGGGAGTAACCTTTAGTGATTGGCTTTGAATGAATAAACTGATTTTAACCATATGGACGAATGGTTACTTTTTAAGTATAGAAATATGAGTAGTGTTCAACTGTTCACTTGATATGTGATACTTTGTTAAAAAAGGTCAAAAATATACTTCCAATATATGTCGATAGTTGAAATTTGATGACATACATAGACATAATGGATTTAGAGAAGACTTCTAGAATGAATGAAAGGTTAGAATCAATAAATTAAATTGTAATAATTGTTGGAAATGATAAGGTAAGCATCATTACCATGCATAATCTTTATTTCTTTATAATGTGTGCTATGCAATTCCGTGAATTGACCTTGGTTGTCCAAGGATTTCTTGTTGTAATTCCTTTTCCCCTCACAAAAATAAAATAAAATAAAGGATTAATTCCAGTTTACCTACCTGAACTTTTACTCAATCTTCATGTTAGTCCCTGAACTTCAAATTTCATCAAGATTACCCCTGAACTCCCAATTTTCATCAGCCGTGTCCTGTTCTTCAACCTCCATTCAAAATTTCCGTCAATGTGTGACGTGGCAGAAGACAGAAGGGCAAAATTCCGATAATACCCTTGTGAATGTTTTTTCATTTTTTTTAACCAAAACAATATTAATTATATTATACATAAATGAATATATATCTCTACTCTCTTCAACTGTTCTCTGCCAAACACCAACAGGCTCGAAAGAGCAAAAATTTCGGCAATGGTGGGACAGCGGCCGTGGAGCGGAGTTGGGCAAAGAAGTCGACATTGGCGACGGAGACGAAATGGGTTTGGAAACGGAGCTGAAATTGGGGCAAGTCTTGTGCTTTAGGTGCTACGACGCCGTGCGCGACGGGTTCGACGCCAAGAAAACGGCCTCGCAGAGAGTGCACCAGAGCTTCACTGCCTTGGGTAGCCTGGTGTCGGTGTTATGAACCAGAATGGGCTCTAGGTGGGCCCAGTACCAAGCCCCTCCACCGCGTCGTCCGGCCATGTGGCCACCGTCTGCGTACTGGTGTTAGTAACCGCCATTCTCGGAGCAAAAAAAGAAGCGGTCACATAGGCGAAATTATGGAGCTTTCCGGGGATTTCAATAAGTCAATACAACGGCGTATTGGTGGCATTCGAGATTTGACCAGAGAAAATTGCAGGTTTGGGCTGGTCTCCCTCCACACTCTTTCTTAGGGCACCCTCCTCATCCTCTCTCTCCACCCCTCCTTCAAATCAACTCCTCCAACCACTTCCCCCCAATCTATCCCTGAAATCACCGTCGATCTCCTCCAACACCCACATCCCCGTCATCGATCTCTTCACCTCGCGAATCCTAACCTTCTAGATTGTCGGCCTCACCATCCCCGTCACAAGCGGTGACTCTACCAAACTCAAGGGCTGCTCTCTGTCGCTGGCCATGTCAGCGGAGGAGGAGCTTGGTCGCAGCAAACCTATCGCAGAGAGTTTCAAAGATCCAATTCATAAATCTTAGAAATCAAAATCGGAAATCCACCTAATGAACTTATCGAGGTTCACTGTCTGAGTCGCCTGAAAATACCCAGAACCCGTCGGACCCCGGAAGACTTCTTTCCTTCGATTCTCTCCAATCAAAGCACGTCTTGGATAACTAACACCCCAGAAACCTCAGGAATGTCGAGAGGTAGACTTTCCCATATGTGCAACACCAAGATATGGCCAGAATCGAAAGAAGAAAAAAAAAAAAAAAAGATGAAGAAAAAAAAAAAAAGAACAAAGAAGAACGAAGAGAGGACGCCGCCGCCATAAAGATAGATAGGAAGCAGATCGAAGGGAGGACCTTCTTGTCTTACTCGAGCCCTAAGGTTTCGAAGATCTGATGGAGGCGATTCACGGGGTGATAGAGAACCCTAATCTGGAGATCCTTAGTGCCGGAAATGGAGAAGAAGATGTGGAGAAAAAAGGATCTGCGGTTTTTTCAAAAAAGAAAAAGAAAATGAAAATGATCCCCTTCCCAAAAAAAAAAAAACAAAGGCAAAAGAAATGCAAATTGACAATTTTAGCCCTTCTGTCTCTTGCCACGTCACAAATTGACGGAAATTTTGGATGGAGGTTGAAGAACCGGACACGGCTGATGAAAATTGAGAGTTCATGGGTAATCTTGATGAAATTGGAAGTTCATGGACTAAAATGAAGATTGAGTGAAAATTCAAGTAGGTAAACTGAAATTAATCCTAAAATAAATCTGTGAATTGAAAGATAAAGAATCAAATTAAAGTGAGATCACTGTTATTTATTCCCACTCAGGAAAAGAAGCAACTTTGCACGTTGGAGTTGCTCAATACAAAAATCAAGAACAGACTAATAGTAGTGACATAAAGGCATGAACAAAATCAATGGAATATATTTTCTACTTCTCTAAGTACGTCTTATCCATGTCCTCGATCCTCAATGTCGTTATAGCTTTAAGATAAAATTGAGTTTATTATCACTGTTATAATGTTATTGGCTATATATGAAGCTATCATGCAGTAAAGGAATTAAATATAAGAAACAGAGGAGGGAACAAACTGTAATGACATATGATACTAGTATAGACTTGCCTAAACAAGAAATCAAATGCAAATACATGGTTTATATAAACTTTTACAGCATGATTGGGTTTAACTATAAAATTCTGTAGTGTGTATCAACTGTGTAGGAACGATCGGGTTTCACAATACTCGTTCATCTTCTTGGGAGCAAAATAAGATCCGATCAAACAGGCTAGGCTTGTTCGATTCTCGTTTTTATTCGTATTTTACCCACATATACAGTATACTAATCTAGATATCTTAAAAACAGTGGATAGTACACCAGGAAATGATACTAATGTAGCAATTAGAACTCGCAGTCAAATGTGAAAAATCAAATTTATTCTTGTTCTTAGGAAGGTTACTAAGAGCCTAAGAGGGCCATCTAGGCTCTCTCTTCTCAAAACCCAAAATTTGTGGGACTTTAAAGAGCCCAATTCCATTCCCATATAAATCCAAACTCAGTCGTCTAGTATAACTGGGGTTTAGGGTTTTTGATCTCTCTCTGCGTTTCTAATTCTAGCTAGAAGAACTGAGCACAAGCATCGAGGCCACAAAGAGATCGTAATCGATGGAACCGCAGTCGTAGAGAATACGCGTTTTGATCATCCCGAGGCTCAGAATCGCATCCTGGTAATTATAGAGTTCTTCTTCTTCTTCATGTAATTTCACAAATTTCCGATTCTTGATGTAATAAAAGGAATAATGTATTGTTTTGTAGATTCTGAAAATAGTGACGGGATGATTTGGGATATTGGCATTATTGGGAGTGATGCATATAGCTCAAATATTGATTAAAGTGGCAAAGAATGCATGGGATTGGAAGCAATCTCCTCCTTGTGAAGATTGTGGTAGGAAGGCCTGTAAATCCAAGAAGAAGAAGAAGGAGCACAACAAATGAGCTTAGAATAATTGGTATGTGGTTGAATGCCAAAATTTTGAAATGGGATTTATATGATGCATAGATGAGTCTCTGAAATTTTGGTAATGTGTTTAGTGTGATTATGGTGAAAATAGTATTGTTTAGGAGATGGAACGAACACGAATGGGCGAACGCTGGAATCAAATTTAGCAGTTCATTTTGTGTAGTGGGATTATGATATGTGCTTCTGTGGATGTTTAGTGGGTTAATTTAGTGGAATTGGGTCTTTCTACTGTTTTTTGTCAACTGAGTTTAGCACATCTACTTTATTGTATTATCCAGGGTTGTTATCTAGTATCTTCACCTTTATTCCTTGTGCTTTAGATAGCAATACAGCGATGGAGAAACAAGAGTAACCCTGATTCTGCACTATTAGGTACACGATTTTGATATCTTAGTAAAACAGAAGTGCCAGTAGAGATCGATGATTATATATCATTGATAGTGCTTTGGGTGGGCAGACTGGGCACCATGTCTGCGCATCCGATTCCTCTTCGAGTAGTTGGGAAGATGGTGAACAACAAGGTTGATAAAACCCCTGCACCTAGTGGCAAGTTCATTGCGAGTTCACTGATATTTATTCCCCCGCCAGAAAAGAAACAACTTTGTACGTTGGAGTTGGAGTTGGTAAGAGCAAAGATCGGGAAGAACATTAGTGAGATGAAGGCATGAACAAAATCTATGAACTTTATTCTATACTTTTCCAAGTACTTATTCATATCCTCCTCCATGTTATTGTAGTTAAAGATGTACATGACTTTGAATGTGGCGATTGTAAGACCTTATTGAACTAGACATCAACACTTTCTGCTAATTGACATTGTGAGGAGTTTTAGAGTTTCAGTTTGTAACATCAGAGTATTTAATAAAGCTTGTAATCGAAAATAGTTTTATTAATGCAATCTGTTTTTGAATTTGAATTCAAACTTGTATGGTTATTTAGATTAATCCATTCAGATAAACATATGGAAGTTATAAGGCAGTTGCTTAATGGAAGGAACTGCCACAACAGTTTTTTCTGATATAAAGTGGATTGCAACATCCTCATTGATCCCTGCTAGAACACCAAACCTCAAACAAAATTGTCCCATTAACAATATGAGATTGAGGGTGCATCTAGGAGAAGCATCAATGGATTCTGGAACCACATCGTGTTAGTTTCCCAGACTTTTATTAGTTTTGCTTTCTGGATTTAATATTTCATACACTGCAGATTATGTTTTGGTCTTGATTCAAGTTGCTGTTGAATTACAATCTTATATTTGGCATAGTCTTCTTAATTATCTAGTATGACGATGAACTTAGAATTGATCATGATTCACATTCATTTATATCTGCATAACTTGCACAACAGATTTTGACAAAATGTTGTTGCAGATTTGATTGTCTGAGTTGCTATCTGTTCAAGTATTATCATGGTTAGAAATAATTATTTCTTACAATTGGTATCAGAGCCAACTATGCTCAAATTAAGATTGTTAAGATATTCATGTTTTGGTTCAAGTCTCATTATCACATCTTGCATATGGCTGCAGAACAGTTTCATGTTCTAGAATCCTTACTGCAATTCAAATTTGTTCGATTAATGCATAAATGGTGCTTATATATGTTCAAGTTCTGATTTTCAATTACACTACAAGAATGATAAGATCATCATGCTTTATTTATGATACATAACTGCAAGTTGATTAGATGGTGTATTACAATATTCCTGAATATCTGTTTTGACAGAATATATATAGTTTCAGAAATTGATGCATATATGATCACAACACAGTATGCTGCCAAAGTAGCCATGTATTCATGATTATATGCAAACTAAAGTGTTTTCTGGATCATCTTATGCATATATATATATCCTGCCATCAAAGTGGTTGTTATATAAATGCACAAACTGATTCATTTATCAACAGAAAACAAAAGACTCACTTATACTTAAAATTAATTTGATTCTGGTTTCCAAAGAAATTAGTATTCAAACATTTGGTTATTTGAGTTGCATATACACGTCATTAAACATTCAGATGATGTCAGAGATAAGTGTATCACAAATGATACCAACTTCTTGAAAATATCATGGTTTGTTGATCTATGTATGTGCACTTCATTAAAATGTTGTTCAAAAATTGAATTAACATTTGGGACATATTATTTCTAGTGCATAATTTCAGTTTTACAGCACTAGTATGACTGACTTAGATTGAATTGCATACAGCTATGCATTTTCTTATAAGTATCAATCAGATTCAGTTGCTCAATGAATTGAACTTAAGAAATGGAAAGGTGGTATTGAACTGCATCTAAGAATCCAAGATTTTGATCATATGTTGAGGGAGAAACCACCTACAGAATTAATTGTAAAGCAGATTCAAGAGTCTGCAACATGGAGAGGATGCGTCGAGAAGGAGTAGCCAATGATGATGAGATATGGACAACCGAAGTTGAGGGAACTCAGGCCTTGGGCATCTTACAGAGGACAAACACTTACTCGAACTGTAAAGGGGATGATATATTATTTTCGAGCTCTTAAGATGTTGGCTTTCTGGATTCTGCATCACAGATGGACATTCGGGAAGGTTCACAAGAAATTGGTTCTATGATGCGAGCCATTGGTTTAGACGGTTTGACCTCAGAGAGGTCATCTTCTTCCAAGAGTTTTAAGTAGAACAAGCAGTAGTGTGAACTCGTTGTACAAAGGTCATGAAGTTGGAACTGCTTTGATGACATACATATGTGGTTGCATACCAGATATATGCATGGAACACAAAAGGCAAAGAAAGATCCCCCTGCTGATGAAATTTTGTATCTAATGAAAACCAATGGAGCACTTCAAATTGCCTATGTTGAGGAGGTTTCAACTGGCAAGGATGAGAAGGAATATTATTCTGTTCTTGTCAAGTATGATAATCAATTAGAGAAAGAAATGGAAATCTATCGCATTAAGTTACCTAGTCCTTTGAAGCTCGGAGAGGGCAAACCAGAGAATCAAAATCATGCCATTATCTTCACTCGTGGTGATGCGGTTCAGATCATTGATATGAACCAAGACAATTATTTTGAGGAGGCACTCAAAATGAGGAATCTATTAGAAGAATACAGGCACTATCATGGTATATATCCGGAAGCTTACGATCTTGGGAGTTAGGGAGCATGTCTTTACTGGTTCTGTTTCACACTTGCTTGGTTTATGTCAGGTCAGGAAACAAGTTGTCATCTTAGGACAGCAGGTGTTGGTAAATCCTTTGCAAGTTCGAATGCATTATGGTCATCCAGATGTCTTTGATTGATTTTGGTTCTTGAATTGAGGTGGCATCAGTAAAACTTTCAGGGTGATTAACATCGTGAAGAAATTTTTGCTGGCTTTAATTGTACTTATTTGCATGGAGGCAACGTCACCCACCATGAATATATCCAATAGTTGGACTATCTCAATTAGTGCATATTTTATTGAACATTCAGAAAGGTCAAAAATTTCAAATTCTGCAGTTCAGAAAGAGGGATAAGAATTTTTAGAACTCATAGAGCAACTTGTTATAATGAGATGTTCGACCAAAGTGAAATAGAAGAAAAAAAGAAAAAAAGGTTCAAGAGCAGAACATACAAACCAGAGTTTAGAAGAAATGGAAACATTGTAGTGAGAAAGGTTAGGGTATCCAGGATTATATATATTTGTAATATGTGGTAACACAAATGTTGTATTTTGGTCCACAGTTTGGCAGGTTTGAAAGAACAATAAATTAAATGAGTTTTACAGAACTGAGTAAAGCAACTGGCAGCCTTCAAAATATATCAATGTCTTCACCAGTTTCTTTTGGCCAGTGGAACCAAGATCTTCCAGAAACCTCTCCAAATGAAATGTCTCACAGTAGCCCAACTTTTGTGAAGAGAGATGATCGATAGATGAAATAGTTTGAGCAACTGTGTAGCGAGGTATGCGCTCTAAAAGTGGCCTCTTGATATTAAGAACAAGTGATATGTCTTTTACAAGAAGATATTTCTGAGCATCTCAAGAAACAGATTTCTCCACCAGAAGGACATCAGGGTGGCGTGCTTCGATCTTTGCTACTGTCATCTTTAAATGGTCCATCTCCTGCTGTAAAAGAGTATCAAAACTTGACAATAGGTTAGAAACTCGCTGGTACTCAAGACCACCACCAAGAATAATGAACCGAGGTTTCTCCATTTGAGATGAAGAGAAAATGCAGGATCAAACTGAAACTGAAGTAGAAGTTCCAGCAACTGTAGACGAAAATCAAGTTCAAAGTCAGAGTGAAGTGCATATTCCTGAATGCCCTCAAAACACAGAAATTGATGTAAACGACACATCAGAAGTTAGAAAATCAACAAGAACAAGAAACCTGCAATTTCCGGTGGTTACACGTTATATTTCACTGAAGTTGAACTTGATTTGGGGGAAGAAAATAATCCTATATTACTCAAGGAAGCCATGCAGTCAAAGCATCAGTTAATGAAAAATGGCAATGCAGCTTAAATTGTTGAGCAAGTGCAAGAATGAAGTTGGACTTTGGTGGATAAAACAGAAGGACTGCACCCCTAAACTAATCTTAAAGCATGGGCTTGTGTTTCAGAAGAATTTGATGTTGTTATGGTTACTAAAACACCTCTTGAGACAGCCACTTCCAAAACTACTGATATTTCAAAACTGAATCGTCTTCAAGTTGAGATAAAGGAACAACTCAAAGGAAAGAAGTTTTTGTTTGTGTTGGATGACGTTTGGAATGAGAACTATGATGATTGGAGTCTACTACAGGCTCCTTTTATTTCTGGGGCTGGAGGAAGCAATTTCATAGTAACAACACACAACTTAAGGGTTGCTTCTATGATGCACACTCTTCCTATTCACATTTTGGGAAAGTTGTCGAATGAAGACTGGTGGTTGTTACTTGCAAAACATGCCTTTAAAAATGGGAAGCCTTCTGCATTTCCAAACTTGGAAGAAATTGGTAAAAAGATAGTAGTTAAGTATAACGGTCTCCCTTTAGCTGCAAAAACACTTGGGGGTCTTTTACGTGGCATAATATATAGATTCAGAGGATTTGAATAGCATCTTGATTAGCAATATTTAGGAGTTACCATATGATAAGAGTAATATTCTTCCAGCTCTAAGGTTGAGTTACCTTTATCTCCCATATCATTTAAAATGATGTTTTGCTTATTGTTCAATTTTTCCAAAGGACTATGAATTCAACATGGAGATTGTAGTTCAACTTTCAATGGCAGAAGGTTTACTTCCAGAAACTGAAAGTGAGAAAGGTGGAGAAGAGGTTGCTAAGAAGTACTTTCATGAATTAGTATCACGGTCATTATTCTAGAGATCAAACACAGATAAATCAAGATTCACCACTTCAACATTTCAAGCTGATTATATTGTGTGAAGTACTATCTGGTAATGTATCAATATTTTAGTCAGTCAGTCATTTATGAAGTCATCATTTGATATCTATCATTTGAATAAAATTAAGTTTCAACATTAGGTTGCTGTATAGGTAGAACATGTACATATGCAGAACCATGTACATATAAGGAGCCTAATACTGATATATAAATCAGTGAATATGTACATATGCAGAAAAACTTGATCTGATATGCCAAATCAGAAAGATAATACAGCATTTCATCTAGTTGAAATTGATTTTGGATCAAACATGTTTTACAAATTGATTAATGTAAATAAAGTAAACATGTACAAGATCATACTTGAGGTAGTTTCATGTAATTTTACTTGCTGCATTGTGATCATAGAAGACTAGTGATTTTCCAATTCATTGTAATCTTTTGTAGTTCAATGCAGTTTAGCAAAATTGACAGGACTTTGAAAAACAGATGATGTTCTTGAACTCTTGTGCACACTTAAGAAAACAACTCCACAATGTAAGTTGATTTTGTATGATATCTAGTTCAGTGGGAGATTGTAAGACCTTATTGAACTAGACATCAACACTTTCTGCTAATTGACATTGTGAGGAGTTTTAGAGTTTCAGTTTGTAACATCAGAGTATTTAATAAAGCTTGTAATCAAAAATAGTTTTATTAATGCAATCTGTTTTTGAATTTGAATTCAAACTTGTATGGTTATTTAGATTAATCCATTCAGATAAACATATGGAAGTTATAAGGCAGTTGCTTAATGGAAGGAACTGCCACAACAGTTTTTTCTGATATAAAGTGGATTGCAACATCCTCATTGATCCCTGCTAGAACACCAAACCTCAAACAAAATTGTCCCATTAACAATATGAGATTGAGGGTGCATCTAGGAGAAGCATCAATGGATTCTGGAACCACATCGTGTTAGTTTCCCAGACTTTTATTAGTTTTGCTTTCTGGATTTAATATTTCATACACTGCAGATTATGTTTTGGTCTTGATTCAAGTTGCTGTTGAATTACAATCTTATATTTGGCATAGTCTTCTTAATTATCTAGTATGACGATGAACTTAGAATTGATCATGATTCACATTCATTTATATCTGCATAACTTGCACAACAGATTTTGACAAAATGTTGTTGCAGATTTGATTGTCTGAGTTGCTATCTGTTCAAGTATTATCATGGTTAGAAATAATTATTTCTTACAGCGATTCCATAATAACGTTTTCCACCATTGTCTATGAAGCTGTCAGTAAAAGAAGATAAGAAACAGAGGACAGCACAAGTTATTTTGACAGATGAAGTAAGGAACTTATTGGAAAGTGTTGGCAACATCCCTTTTTGGAGAAAATCGGAGTTGGGGTTTGAAATGAAAAGACAGTGCCAGTAGGGAGGAGGTTAGTGTTGGGATCCCTCCTTATGTTAGAGACATTTGTCTTGTATGCAATAAAGAAAAGAAATTGCATGTGGGAGACTTTGTAAAGGAGAATGCATGTGGGAGACAAGAGAGATGAAAGCATGCGGCAAACATGGCTGGAAAACATGCAGAAGACAAGGAAAGTGAAAGCATAAAAGAAGAAGGAAAAGTGGAGGAAACATGCAATCATTGTGGCATGCAAGCACACACCGTAAGAAATGGAAAAGCATGACTTTGCTTTTCATGTGTTCACACCTATGACTTTGCTTCCACCCACTGCATGGTATGTGCATGGAGTGCACTGTCTATATATATCCCATATCGGCAGTAGGATAGAGAGAGGGCAGAGAGCCCAAACTCCAGAGAGGAGAGAGCAGCAACAACTCTAAGGGTCTTCGTGCATAGAAGCAAAGTGAGTTGTGTTCAAGAGTGTGAATAGCTCTTGGGGTAGAGTAATCTTCTAGGATAGAGAGAGGGTGTACAAGGGGTATCCGATTGGATACAAGGCTCGGGTTGGGTATAAACTTGAGTGGTGTATCTTGTACTTGTGTGTTTCTCTTATAGTGAAGATGAAAACTCTCTGAGGACGTAGGCAAGGAAATTGGCCGAACCTCGTTAAAATCTTGTTGTCTTATTGGTTTGCTTATTTATTCTTTCCATCTCTACTAGTAGTACTTGCGTGACGGGGGATTAATTTCCCAACAGTGGTATCAGAGCCGATGGTTTGGCTGGGACAAGTCATGCATCCATGGTGTAGTCAAGCAAATGGTCAAGGTGGCAGCCCGAAGGTGCAATAGGTGGAGTCAGCTCGGAAAAGTTCTTAGCAAGAAGAGCGGGTCGGAGACTCAAAGAAATCCTCATCGATGGTGTATCGATAGGTGGAGTGATTCGCGAGCTAAGGGGAGCAAGGTGGACTCGGGAAAATCCTATTCAAAAGTGGAGCTGCAAGGGATCATGATATGACTCAAGGGGATGATGGCTGGTGACGTTGTTTGTCATGGCAAGTTCTAGAACCTCATCATTCAAGGTGGAGTCAGTTAAATGGTTAAGGTGTTAACTCAAAAGTGTATTAGGTGGAGCCAGCTCGAGGAAAATTCCTAGCAATGTGGAGCGGGTCAAAAACTCAAGAAAGTCCTAATCAAAGGTAGTTGATAGGTGGAGTGACTCGGAGGCTAGGTGGTGCGAGCCAGACTCAAAAATCCTAATTAAAGGTGGAGTTGCAAGAGACCAAGATATGACTCAAGGGAATGATGTTTGGTGAGAGTGTATATCTCACTAAGGTGGTTCGTGGTGTCAGCGATCGTGCTTGTTCGTCGTTCGTGGTTTTCGTTCGCCGAAGGTTTGCATGTTGATCGTGGTTGCTCATCATGACTTCAGGTATTGCCTCATAGTTTGAGGTGGAGCAGTTTGATGGAAAAGGGAAATTTCACTCTATGGCAAAGGAGAGTGAAAGACATCCTAGTTCAACAGGGCTTAGTAAAGTGTTGAAGGGGAAGGATGTGAAACCGGAGAAGACAGCGGATAATGCAAGGAAAACTGTCGGGGATTTAGTGATCATAGCAGGTCTAAATCCAGCGGCAGGGATGCTACAAGCGTCGTGACTAGGGTCATATGAAGCGAAAGGCTTGGATGGCATTGCTGTAGCAGAAACCGATTTTCATATGGAGATGCTCTCACAATCTCCATAGGTGACACATGTTCTTTGACTGGATATTAGATTTGGGATTGGCGTACTTTGGGTGGTGTGACGATGTCCCAAAGTTACAGAGAAATTTAATATCCTTGAGCCAGTTAGACTCCAAAGGCTGCAGGGTTTCGTCAGCAGGGGGAGTTATGAAAATCACACATGGCGGTACGGTCCTCATACAGGGAGAACAGTGTGGTAGGTATCATCTGGTATGTCAGACCTTGATGGATAATGGGAAACAGGAGTGCGCATAGGCGAGTCTCGTTTGCGGGTACAGCAGAGACGTCGTTGACAAGTTTCCGAGTCCAGATGATGGTGAGAAGGTAAATCCTGCTCGGGAAGAGGTCGAGTCAAGGTTCCTCTTCAGAGCCAACAGGTGATCGTTGTCTCGGGGTAGTTACACATGGTATTGGCCGATTGAATCAGGGGGAGCTAGGACCAAATGCAATTGACTCTGATTATGTGTAATTGCGCAACTAGAAGGCCAATGGAATGCTTGTGGGTATAACAAGCTGTGTCTCAGATTGAGATGACTTCAAGGATTGAAGTGGTGATGCGGAGCTCTCCACCAAAGTCGGGAGGGGGAGATTGTTGGGATCCCTCCTTATGTTAGAGACATTTGTCTTGTATGCAATAAAGAAAAGAAATTGCATGTGGGAGACTTTGTAAAGGAGAATGCATGTGGGAGACAAGAGAGATGAAAGCATGCGGCAAACATGGCTGGAAAACATGCAGAAGACAAGGAAAGTGAAAGCATAAAAGAAGAAGGAAAAGTGGAGGAAACATGCAATCATTGTGGCATGCAAGCACACACCGTAAGAAATGGAAAAGCATGACTTTGCTTTTCATGTGTTCACACCTATGACTTTGCTTCCACCCACTGCATGGTATGTGCATGGAGTGCACTGTCTATATATATCCCATATCGGCAGTAGGATAGAGAGAGGGCAGAGAGCCCAAACTCCAGAGAGGAGAGAGCAGCAACAACTCTAAGGGTCTTCGTGCATAGAAGCAAAGTGAGTTGTGTTCAAGAGTGTGAATAGCTCTTGGGGTAGAGTAATCTTCTAGGATAGAGAGAGGGTGTACAAGGGGTATCCGATTGGATACAAGGCTCGGGTTGGGTATAAACTTGAGTGGTGTATCTTGTACTTGTGTGTTTCTCTTATAGTGAAGATGAAAACTCTCTGAGGACGTAGGCAAGGAAATTGGCCGAACCTCGTTAAAATCTTGTTGTCTTATTGGTTTGCTTATTTATTCTTTCCATCTCTACTAGTAGTACTTGCGTGACGGGGGATTAATTTCCCAACAGTTAGCTAGATTGGCTGCACAGGCCAGGGTCTGGTGAACAGGGTGGTTCGACCTTGCTTGACCATTGTTGTAGAAGGAGATGGTGGCACAAGTGGTTTTTCAATCGATGATATTGCAGCAGCCATGGGGAAAACCAAGACACTGGTTTATATTAATTCAGCCGTTCTTAATTTATAGGAAATGGAAGATGATGATGATGATACATTACAGGCAAATCATGCGGGATGTGCCTCTGTAGGGAAACAAATCAAATAAGGCATAGTTCATATGACATTAGAAACATATCAATGACACGTGATTTGTAGCAACATGAGAAGTCATTCTAACATTTTCCCGGTTGCTTGGCTTCTACGAATTCAATCTTGGATGGTTTCTGGGGATAGCCAATTGTATTGAATTTGTATTAGTTAAAAAAAATGATAAGTTACCATCTCTAGTTTTGGTCTATTTTATGGAGGTGCTCCCGCTACTGCAGCCTTTCCCGGAGAGCCAAACATTTTAAACCATTTCCGTTCTGACTTAATTTTAAACCATTTCCGTTGTGACTTAATGCTCTAAATTGTGAGAAAGCAACTAATACCTTGAAGCAAATTGAAAATAAACCTATATGTATTGTTGTGAAAAGTGTAATCCATCTCCAGAGTCTTGTACCATTAGGTTTATTATTATCCAGGATGAGATTATAACATACCTACTGAGTTTAGTGAAAGCTGAATTACAACTTCGTTGAAATCTTCATATTATATATATAATCCCAGTTTAACCATTTTGTGGAGAATGACATGTTTCTTGTGTCCAGAGATGGTGATAATTCTATATCAAAAATGGTTTCCTGTTGGAACTGGTTAATCTTCAATTGATTTAGTGCATGTAGAATTGTAATTCAGGGGTTGTTCTCTACCATATTCCCTGAATTGAAATCTTATTCTTATGCATATAGTGTAGGACCAAATGATGTAAAGAAAGTAAAAGCAATACATCAAAAGAACACAAAAGACAATAGTCACATGATAAAAGTTTCATAGTGGGACACTATGATTACCATTGTTCTGCAGATCAATGCTTTGTCCTGCCATCTCAGCTACAGCTTTCAGCAACAGGGATTCTTCATAGCAGTAAGGCAAGCACAGCAGCAGCAGCCTCACTCCACAGCAATACCAGAAGGTCACGAGCAAACAAAACAAGAACAGTAAGGAAGAAGATCTTCTATGTTATACTACTAGAGCTTTCAGAATGGGACTGATCTTAATGCAAGTCGTAGTTAACATAGGGACTTTTTCCTGATATATATATAGAGGCCTAAACTTAGCCTTGTGCTCATCCCATAAAGAGTCCAAGACTTGATAAAGAGTTTATCAGCAGAAGCTTAATGTTTATCATGTATACTTGATGTCAATCAGGTTATTTGACAGATAAGATTCCTACTTCAATCGAGAGACATATACCTCAATTGATAACAGGATAGAGTCCTAGATATGTATTTCTATTGTTTAATTTTCAGATTAAATCAAAGCTTATTAACTTAATGCATTTTAGATAATGACAAGTCCAATATGTTTTCCAACATTCTCCCACTTGGACTAACAATATCTTTATGCACAGCATTTGAACCATAATGAGAAAATTAAGCAACAATGAAGTGTGCACTGAAATACAAGAACAAAACTCATGTCTTATCCAGCTTGGTCAATGCATAGAATTAATGCAGAATCAAGAACTGGTTTTGATCAAAACAGTCAAAACAGTTAAAGATCACTAATCACAAATTTTGTACATCACATAAGCTCAAAATGATAAACAGAAAAGCAATTGAAAATTTAATATGTCTACCTGCAAGTTTCATTGCTTAGAGTCCAACAACATGATTTTGAAGAATTTCAAAATCTCATCAGCAAGTATGTGAAGTGGTGAATCTCTTACTTGCTACTTCACCTGAAATCGATTCACTTCATAATACACAGATCAACATCTCAATATTTCCAGAAAACAGAATTTTTGGTACCATAATATAAGCCATAACTGGAAATGTTACTTTTATTGATAACTTACAAACAAAATCACAAATAAAGTTAATAATTGGAGAAATAACTATGAATTGAAAGTTTATTACAGAAGAATAAATTCTAAAAATGAGAGGTGACTCCCACTAAGCTCAAGCATCCAATTGAGATAAAATTCCCAAGTTCTTGATGTGTTTTTGAAAACTTGCAACTGTTAACGCCTTAGTGAACGGATCTGCAAGTTGAGCTTCTGTATTAATGTTCAAAACTTCAATGTCACCAAAATCAACTCTTTGTCTCACACTATAGTATTTGAGATCAATATGCTTAGAATTATTTGATCTCTTGCTGTTCTTTGCAAAAAAGACAGCAGCTTCATTATCACAGAATATTTTTAATGCTCCTGAGACTATGGACTTAAGGACTTCAGTTTGCATCAAAAAATTCTTGATCCATAAGCCTTCACAGACTCCTTCATATACAGCTATGAATTCTGCTTGCATTGTGGAGGTGGCAATTAATTTTTGTTTCATGGTTTTCCATGCTACAGCACCTCCAGCAAGCATGAAAACATATCCACAAGTGGACTTCATAGAGCTAGGATAGTTACCTGCAAAATCTGAATCAGTGTAGCCCAGCAGCTCCAAATTTTCCACTTTCTTGTAGACTAGCATGTGAGACTTAGTTTTCTGTAAATATCTAAGGACCTTCTTGCCTGCAACCCAGTGTTGGTGAGTAGGGTTTGATTGAAACCTTGAGAGAATGCCTACTGCAAAAGATAGATCAGGTCTTGTACAAACCTGTGCATACATCAAACTGCCAATGAGCCTAGCATAGGGTCTGCTTTCCATGTCACCACTCTTCCCCCCATTTTTAGAATTCTTAGTAAATTTATCTCCTTTAGACATAGGGACCTCACCAGTTGCACAGGATTCCATGCCAAATCTCTTCAAGACTTTACAGATATAAGCATGTTGTGACAAACCTAATAAACCCTGTTTTCTATCCCTCTTAATTTCAATTCCCAAAACAAAAGATGCTTCACCTAGGTCCTTCATATCAAAATTATTTGACAGAAAAGCTTTAGTGTCTTTTAATAATTTGATATGAGTGCTAGCTAACAGAATGTCATCTACATACAGTATAAGAAAAATGAAGTTATTTCCAACTGTCTTTAAGTATACACACTCATCCACAATGTTTTCTGTAAAACCAAAAGATGAAATTACTGAATCAAACTTCTTATACCATTGTCTAGAAGCTTGCTTAAGTCCATAGATTGATTTTCTAAGTCTGCATACATGATCTTCTTTTCCAGGTTTTACAAAGCCTTCAGGCTGTTTCATGTAGATTACTTCATCTAATTCTCCATTTAAAAAGGCTGTTTTCACATCCATTTGATGTAGTTCCATATTATAATGTGCTACAAGAGCCATTATAATTCTGAAGGAGTCTTTAGTGGAAACAGGAGAAAAGGTTTCTGTATAATCTATGCCTTGTTTCTGTGTAAAACCTTTAGCAACAAGCCTAGCTTTATGTCTTTCCACATTTCCTTTTTCATCTCTTTTGGTCTTGAACACCCATTTACAGCCTATAGCTTTGTGTTTTGGATCTAGTTTCACTAACTCCCACACTGAATTTTGACTCATGGAATCCATTTCGGCTTCCATGGCCAACTGCCACTGCTGAGATTCAATGCTTTCAGCAGCTTGTTTGAAGGTAGTTGGATCATGATCCTCTGCAAGAATTTCATCAGTTTCTTGCAAATACACAACATAATCACTGTTTTCTCCAAAAGTGGGTTTTCTTTGTCTTTGAGATCTCCTAGGTTGGGGGTCATTAAACTCAGGTTGTTCTAGAGCTGGATTCTGATCTAAAACCATGTCATGGGGCATCTCAGTTACTGGTTCTGCTAATGACTCATTTTGAGGTACCTCACTTATTGGATCAGCTAGATTTTGATCTAAATCTGTATTTTCTGTGGTTTGAGCAGCCACATATTGGTTCTGTAGTAAGGGTAAAAAAGTTTCTAAATTCTCATCAACTGAAATTTCATCAAAATCTGCAGACAAGTCTTCAAAAGATGAATTGCACACTACTTCATCCAGGAATTTTGCTTGATGTGTCTCAAAAATCCTAGGTGTGTGATGAGCTGCATAAAACTTAAAACCCTTAGATTTTTCACAATATCCAATAAAATTGCAACTCACTGGTTTTGACTCTAATTTCTGTGTTAGTGCATTTGGTGTTTTTGCTTCAGCCTTGCATCCCCACACATGGCAGTGATGCAGGCTTGGTTGCCTACCACACCAAATCTCAAATGGTGTTTTCTCTACAGCTTTGCTAGGTGCTCTATTGCAAATGTAATTTGCAGTTCTTAAGGCTTCACCCCACAAAAATTTTGGCAACCCCGAGGTGCACATCATGCTCCTTACCATGTTTAAGAAAGTTCTATTTTTTCTTTCTGCTACTCCATTTTGTTGTGGATTATATGGAGTAGTATACTGAGCTTTAATGCCTTGTTCCTGAAGGTATAATGCAAAAGGACCCTTTTGCTGGCCTGCCTCAGTATACTTTCCATAGAATTCCCCACCCCTGTCAGATCTCACAATCTTAATTTTAGTTTCCTGCTGCAGTTCCACTTCAGTTCTAAAGATTTTAAAGGCTTGAAGTGCTTGTGATTTTTCTGACAGTAAATAAATGTAACAATATCTAGAACAATCATCTGTAAATGTAATGAAGTATGAGTTTCCACAGATAGTTTTATGTTTAAAAGGTCCACAGATATCAGTATGTATAAGTTCTAAGAGTTTTTGACTTCTTACTGCAGTTTTCTTTCTTAAGTTAGTCAATTTTCCCTTATAACATTCTATACAGTCTGCAAGATCATCAAAATCTAGTTCTGGTAAAATTTTGTTCTTAATAAGTGTCTTAAGTCTTTCCTTAGAAATATGCCCTAGCCTTCTATGCCATAGATATGCAGACTTATTATTGAACATGGATCTTTTAACACCAATAACAGTGTTAGTACTTAAGGAATTTTCACTATTTTCAATTAACAAAATTTCTTGTTTTGCAACAGAACAATTTAATTTTAAATAGTCATGCATAAAAGTACCATATCCAAGATAATCATTGCCTTGAAAAACTTTTATTCCACTAAAATCAATAACAAGTCTGCAACCAAGCCTAACTAGCAAAGAAACTGAAAGCAAGTTTCTTTTCAAAGAAGGAATGAAATAAACACTATCTAAAACCAGAAACTTTCCTAAACCTAAGTCCAACTTTAAGGTGCCAATGGCTTTGACAGCTACCTTCATGCCATTGCCAACACAGACCTAGTCTTCATGCTTCCTTGGAGCTCTCCTCCTTGTTAAACCCTGCAAGGAATTAGTTATATGAATTGGTGAGCCTGAATCCAACCAATAAGTATGTGGTTCAACATTTATGAAGTTAACTTCCAAGGAAAAAACTGAATTTTGAAACACAGAATCTGAATCAGAAATTAAATTCTTACCCTTTTTGATCATCCATTTCTTGAAACCCTCACACTGCTTCTTCATGTGCCCATACTTCTTGCAGAAGTAGCACTTGATCTTCAGTAGCTTTCCAGCTGCAGCCTTTTCAGTGGTTGCTTTAGTGATGGTCTTCTTTGGTTTGAGTTTGTTCTGATATTTCCCTTTGTTTTTCCCCATCAGGTTGACAGTAGTAGTGGGTGTACTCTCCTTCTTAATCCTCTCTTGCTCATCTACACAGATTGAGATAAGCTCATTCAGTGTCCATTTTTCCTTTTGAGCATTGTAGGTTGTCCTAAGATGGCTGTAGGCATTTGGGAGGGATTCTAAGGCCACATGCACCACCTGTGCATCATTCACACCCATGTAAAGTTCTCTCAGCTTATTGTTGATGTCTATCAGCTCCATGATATGGGTTCTTACACTTCCATTTCCACTAAACTTAAGGTCATTGAACTTCCTAGAGAGTCTGGCACCTTCAGCTTTGTCACTTTCTCTGAATTTCTGAGCAATGGCTTCCAAGAAGTCAACTGCATACTCAGGTTCTTCGATGCAGCCTCTCACTGTATCCGACATAGTAGACCTGATGACATTTTTTGCCATCTTGTTGGCTCTATGCCAGTCCTTATAGGCTTTCTTGTCATCTTCAGTGCTTTCTCCATCCAACTCATAAGGTTGTTCATCTGTAAGGCATAGGTCCATGTTTTGGTGCATGGCTAAGTAGAACTCTACTTGGTTTCTCCATTTTCTGTAGTTTCCTCCACTCAACACTTGAATCTGTCCTAGGGTGACAACTTCAACTCCTAAAGTAAAATAGGAAACAAAATTGTAAGTATATGTGTATTATTTATTCTGCAGAAAATATGTGCATCAACCATCAGTAACAAAATGTATGGCAGAAACACAACTAAAAACAATCCCATATTCTGAAGATATACCAGATAACACCTTTGTGGCATAAAATCTGATAACTAAATTTTCTATATCATTATTCCATGTTCAACAATTTCATATATATATTGAAAACAGTCAACATCTTTAGATAGAGAAAAGTTTCAACATATCAAAAAATAAAACTATAGAACATGCATAATACTGCTACTGTATTTAAATCTACATATGTAAACACTCCTTTGGGAGCCAAGATATAAGCAATTTAATAACAGTAACACAATTTCGATCTTGTTAGGCTGAAAATTTTCTAGAAACAATAATGAAGGTTACTTTGTGCAACAGAATCAATATAATCTCCAGAAAATCATAAGACCATAAGTTAAACTTAAGTTCCACTGTGAAGATACTAACAAGACTGCAACTTTAAATTGGGAGACTTTTATACTTAATTCATGTCAAAATTCACAGCAACATAAACAGGTAATCCTCATATATAAATCATTTCGAAATTTTTGACGAAATATAAACATACCTGAGTCTCCCCATCATCAGCTACAGAAAATATTAGCGGAAGCAAAATTGAAAGAGATCTACAGACTCATGATTAATTACAGCCCCGAAAGAGAAGAAAGAACCATTTTGCAGTTTTGAAACATATAGATAACTAAAAAGGATTTCTGAATGCCCTTTTATTCTTAACTTGGGCAGAACCCGAAGCTTTATTGACCATAGACCTGGCTGTGCAAGGCGTGAAACAACACAATACTGAAGTCTATTCTAAAAAAATGCATAGACTAGTACTTTACACTACTAGCAAAACAACAATTACCCACGGATTTTAATCTGTGGGTAATAAGACTATCTCACACGGATTTCAGTGTGTGATAGCTTTTACCCACGGTGCACGCACAGATTGGTATTACCGTGTGGTTTGGAGGGGGGGTAATGCTCATCAGCCACGGATTATGTTGTCCGTGTGAAATACTTACGTGGGCCCCACTATAATTCCACAAATATAAATTACCGGAATTAGCTGCAATCCGTGTGAACAACTCTATTTCACACGGATTTCTGTGCCAAATACGTGATTATACTATGGAATGCATCCGTGATTATACTAATTTATATGCGTGTAATTATATTTAAAACACTATAATTAAGCTAATCCTCATGTCAATTATTATGTAATTAATCCACTTTTATTTATTTTGTAGAAAATAAGCGAAGTTGCGGAACCGAGAAAAATTGTGCAAAATTGAAGTAAATTGACATTTTCCGACAAAAGATTGAAAAGTCAATATTGGTCAACTCAAAGGTGGATGCGGAAGACTACCCCAAGATTTAATTATCTATGTGGATGTGCTTGAAGATTGGAGGAAGAAACAATCTTAATTAATCATCAATTATGCATGCCTAATTAACCGTTAGTTTAATTAACCATGCATGCATGCCTAAGCCATTTTGCACGTGCAAGCAATTAAACATTGTTTGCTTAATTGGCTTGTGCCAATTATATGGCTGCACGTGTTAAACCATCCAAACCTGATCATTTTTTCCACCACGCAAAAACGGAGGCCTGAGATCTTCTCTTCCTTCTTTGATCAATCACAGCCACCCATTATCAATTATACTCTCCTCTCTCTTCGAGATATTTAGACGGAGACCCAGACCCTATTCCTCTATTCTCTCTTCTCAAACAGTGCCGCAACCTTGGAGGAGGGCTGCTGCCCTCTCCCTTCTCCCTCTCCCTCTTCCCCTTCCATTTTTCTTATTTTGTTTAGTTTTCTTTTGGGTATTTGGAGGATTTCTCACTCAAGCTTCAAGGAATCATCATCAAGAGCACCACACCTCTATTTTAGGTAGTTTGGTGAAGAAATTGATTGGTTCATACTAGCTCATAGCTAGGAGTGACCAAACTAACTCTCCCCTCTCTTCCTTATTATCTATTCCATAATTTTATTTGCTATTGATGATGTATTTGACTATGGGTAGTGAGTAGTTCAATTTTGGGAGTTAGGGTTGTGAAGCCCTAACTCATTTTGTATAAATATTGATGCTTTAATTTTAATAAATGCAATTTTCATTGTGTATGCTTTAAATCCGAATTTATTGGTCCTTAGAAGCATGTTTCTAGGCTTTGTCACCCTTTGAAATTATGTTGTGGGCAATTGTGATGAATAGATTGATAAATTGACAACTTATTGGTCTTGTTGCATCTAGGATTTAAGTGTGGTAACCATTAGCTAGCTTAATTTTAGCTAAGCTTGCTTGGGTCTCTATTATCTTGCACTCTAGGCCTCTAATTTTAGATATTGCGGCCTTAACCGGCGTAATACCTAAATTAGAGAGTTGATTGTGGCCCTAACCGGCATAATCGATACACCGAAAGGATAATTGGTTTAGTAGCCTTGACCGGTACTAAATACGGGACTTAACATATATAGGAAATGCATGCATTTATGAAATTGGCACCGATATTTGCAAGATAGTTAGTGTGAATCACCCGACACTCCCATATTCCCATTAATTTGAAATCCAAATTTAATTTCTTGCTTGATAATTAGTTGTTTGGTTTTACTTTAGTTTGCATTTAATTTAGTTAATTCCCAATTAAAAACTCCCAAACAAAATTCTACCTTCCTTTGTGCATAACTCATTAGGGCTACAAGTTAGTGGCTTTGATTAGGCTTAGTGTGAGCTAAGCCGAGCATTGCCGAGGCTTGGTGCCTTGTAAATATTTTATTTTACTTTATTTTATTTTTATTTCTTTTCTTTTTCTTTTCTTTGTTTGCTAAGTGTCTTTATTTCCGATTACCCAAGGATTGTGGGTTAGCCACTAATCCCCGTGGTACGATAAACTTTGGGCATAATATTTCCCTATCTTGATAATGATACGTACGCTTGCGTAAAGGTGTATCAAGTCAATGGCGCCGTTGCCGGGGATTAGGGTTTAATAGCCTTAATCCTTTGGTAAATCGGTTCTTTAGGTCACTTTAGCATATTTTTATTTCTTTGTTATTAAAAAAAAAAAAAAAATTGGTCTAAATAGTTTATTATATTTTTGTGTGCTTATTTTTCTGTTTTCTTTGTAATTTTTGGTTACTAATCTCACTTGTGAAAACTCATAGGGGATATATTTTTCTCACATTGAGGTATGAATCGATTGAGCTATGGATGGGAAGATCCGAGAGGATATGAGCAACAAAGTTTCTATGGTGGAGGTCATCAAGAGTGGAATTCTCATGCGGCGGGTTCTATGTCCTCTTGCAATGAAATTTGTGCTTTGTGTAATTCTCCTTGGCATTCACCTTTTGAGTGCTCTTTGAGATTTGAGTGCCCGGATTTTATGCAAGAGTGTGAGTACAAGATGGGCATGTATCAAGAGACATTTATACCCAATGCATATCCACAAGAAGAAGCTTATGAGCCTAGTAAGGAATTTGTTGACGGACTACTAGCTCAATTGCATGCCTCCCAAGCTCTATTACAAGCCTCTCAAGTTAGTATTTCACAAGAGACCATGGTTCCCGAAGCATATCCTCATGAGCAAGCATATGAGTCTAGGAGACCTTCTCTTGAAGAATTGCTAGCTCACTTGCAAGCCTCACAAGCTCAATTGCAAGCTTCTCAAGAAATGCTTGCACATTCCAATGAGCAACTTGAAGCAAGTTTTGCACAAAAGTCACCCTTCACCATTTATGAGCATGAATCTTTCTTTGACCAAGTGGAGCCTATTTCAAGAGAAGAAGTGTATATCGAGCATCTTGAGCAAGAATCCTTTATGCAAGTTGAAAATGGTGCTAGTGATGTTGATGTACAAGAAATTGAGGTTGGTTATGAAAGTTTCAATGCAAGTGGGGTGAGAGACTACACTTCGGAGGAACCGGTGCAATATTGGAAATCTAATCTTCACAATGAAGAGGAGGTATATGAAGTTGATTCCGACGAAGAGGATAGCTTCTGTAGTGAGGAAGATGTGGAACTTGAAGACTTACACCATGATCCCTTAATCGTTGAGGTCGATATTCCCAAGGAGAAAGAGAGTCCTTCAATACCTTGTGATGATGAAGAAATTGAAGAGCCAAGGACTTTCTTGCCTCCCATATTCATGGAGATCCATCATGAGCTTCCCAAGGTGGAGAGTAAGACATTGAGCACTTATGTTCTTAATGGAAAGATTGAGATCAAGGTACTTTTACCTCTCAATCCACCATTAAGTGGTCAATGTTTCTACAATGAGGTGATGGATTGGAAAGGAAGTGAACCTCTTGCACTTAACCTTTCCCATCACTCGCAAGAGCTTCTACCACCTATTGTTCCTATGAGCATCATTTCTACACCACTTGAGAAGGAGAAGGCAAGGAGATTGATCCATAGTAGAAAAATGGAGAAGAATGGGAAGATTAAGAAGCTACACTTTTGGCCACCAATTGGAGTATTCTTATGTAGCTCTTGGTCTTGCCTCTATGATACATCAATGAGTCCCTTAGCCCCAAACAATAGGGTGGTCGTACTTGAGAAGTATCCACCTTGACAACGATCATGTTCTATAGACCGGCTTGGGGTCTTTAAAAACAAGCGCTTCTAGGGAGGCAACCCTAGGTGGTTTTGAAATTTCCTGGTTTATTTTGCATCAATAAGGCTATTCAGCCATCTTTTTGGGAGGTTGGGAGGTGCTTGGAGTGTGGAGAATAAGGAGATATTTTGAGCTACAATTCTTGTGTGGAGGTCATGGAGGATGATTTTGGGTTCTGAGTTGATGGGATGAAGACCACGAGCTTACTGGAGGACCCTTGTCCTTATTCTTTGATGGCCTATTTGTGATGCATTGCTCTTGAACACTACACATTTCTCAATGGAGTTGATCTTTTCATGAGCACCTAAAGCTATTATGGAGCATATGTAAAGGAAGTCAAGGCCTTGTGCCTTGAGGTTGGTGTCTCATATTTTCTTCTCCGAAGGTTGTGAGCAATGGAGGTGTCTACAAAGGGGGTTTTCTGTGACTTTTCTCCGCAATTATATTTTTCTTTTCATAGTTAATTTGTGTGCCTTCGCCCGGACTTCACTCTCATGCCTAAATCTGACACAGATTTTAGCTTTCGAGCTCACTTTACAACAACTTTGAGGACAATGTTGGTTTTAAGTGTGGGGGTGAGGGCTCGGGTGGCCCCATCAAAAAAAAAAAAAAAAAAATTAGCTTTATGTAATTATATTTTAGTGGTTAATGCATTTTCCAACCCCAATGACGAGCCATGGACTTAACTTGTTATGATTGTGGATAGATTAAGCATGATGTAGGACTTCGAATTTGTTTTGTGATTGAGAGTATATGTGATCTATGCTTGATTATATGTGTGCACATAGCCTATGTTAGGTTGGTTCATCATAATTAGAGAAGCATATAGATGATTTGATTGACTTGCATGCCCTTATTTGTGAGCTTTTGTGCCTATATCTATAGTGTATGCATCGTTCATTCACTTATTCTTTCATGTGTGTACAATTTCATGACAATGCGTATCTAGAACTTGCTTGAGACCTCTCGAGGCTACTTTTAGCTTGCGACATGATAGAAAGGATGGAGGCATTAGGACTATATACCACCATGGCCAAAGAAGCATGTGCCCAAAAATATTTACCACTAGATTGCCACTTTGAGCCTATTTATATAATTTAGCCTTTTTGTTCATTACCACCACAAATTCCTACCTAGCCTATACACTTTTATCCTACCCTTCCATGGTAGTTGGTGAAGCGATTCGAGAGAATGACTTTATGTTTGAGTGCTTCAAAAGAAAGAAAAAAAAAACAAAAGTGTGAGGTTACAAAAGAATAAGTGTGGGGGTGAGTGATTTTAGATAGAAAAGAAAGTTTCAAAAAAAAAAAAAAAAAAAAAAAAAAAGAAGAGAGAATAAAGTTTGTGAATATAGAAAGAAAGTTCAAGGAAAAGAAAAGTAGAAGAAAGAAAAAAAAATTGTGTGAAGAAAAAAAAAAAAAAAAAAGAAGAAGAAGATAGTATTACGTAGTATAGTGTGGGTTGTACATTGGGTTTTAGAGTGAGTGACTTAGCATTTGAAAGCAAAAGTCATATATCTCTACAAGAGAGAGTTGCTTCACCGATTTTCATGGACTTTGTCTTTCCCTATCCTTTATTTCTTATAGCCACTTGCCCTTAGCCTCATTACAACCAAATAAAAGACCTCTTAATCTTGAATGTTGTGGGTTACCTAGCGGAGATGAGATCGAAGAGCAAGCATATGGCGACGCGTGTTGTGAAATTGCTTTTGAGTGAAATACATATAGCCCCTAAACACTTGAGCGGTAATATTTAGTGAACCTATGTGAGTTTTGTGGGTTATATCGGGTCTTCTATGTGTTTATTTGATTATGGTGGATTGATGTGACACATGGTTTACACATGCATATACTTGAGCATTTCTTACATGTGCATCTTAATTGCCTTACAAATTTATAATTTCTATGTCATGCTTACATCAACTTCATGATCATGTACATAATTAGTTCTCCGAGGATTATGGTTGGAAAGGCTAATACCGCATTTTACTTATGTTTGTGAGTTAGTAGATTTTCGGATTAGATTTCATTTAGTTTGCTTGAGGACAAGCAAAGTTCAAGTGTGGGGGTGTGATTATACTAATTTATATGCGTGTAATTATATTTAAAACACTATAATTAAGCTAATCCTCATGTCAATTATTATGTAATTAATCCACTTTTATTTATTTTGTAGAAAATAAGCGAAGTTGCGGAACCGAGAAAAATTGTGCAAAATTGAAGTAAATTGACATTTTCCGACAAAAGATTGAAAAGTCAATATTGGTCAACTCAAAGGTGGATGCGGAAGACTACCCCAAGATTTAATTATCTATGTGGATGTGCTTGAAGATTGGAGGAAGAAACAATCTTAATTAATCATCAATTATGCATGCCTAATTAACCGTTAGTTTAATTAACCATGCATGCATGCCTAAGCCATTTTGCACGTGCAAGCAATTAAACATTGTTTGCTTAATTGGCTTGTGCCAATTACATGGCTACACGTGTTAAACCATCCAAACCTGATCATTTTTTCCACCACGCAAAAACGGAGGCCTGAGATCTTCTCTTCCTTCTTTGATCAATCACAGCCACCCATTATCAATTATACTCTCCTCTCTCTTCGAGATATTTAGACGGAGACCCAGACCCTATTCCTCTATTCTCTCTTCTCAAACAGTGCCGCAACCTTGGAGGAGGGCTGCTGCCCTCTCCCTTCTCCCTCTCCCTCTTCCCCTTCCATTTTTCTTATTTTGTTTAGTTTTCTTTTGGGTATTTGGAGGATTTCTCACTCAAGCTTCAAGGAATCATCATCAAGAGCACCACACCTCTATTTTAGGTAGTTTGGTGAAGAAATTGATTAGTTCATACTAGCTCATAGCTAGGAGTGACCAAACTAACTCTCCCCTCTCTTCCTTATTATCTATTCCATAATTTTATTTGCTATTGATGATGTATTTGACTATGGGTAGTGAGTAGTTCAATTTTGGGAGTTAGGGTTGTGAAGCCCTAACTCATTTTGTATAAATATTGATGCTTTAATTTTAATAAATGCAATTTTCATTGTGTATGCTTTAAATCCGAATTTATTGGTCCTTAGAAGCATGTTTCTAGGCTTTGTCACCCTTTGAAATTATGTTGTGGGCAATTGTGATGAATAGATTGATAAATTGACAACTTATTGGTCTTGTTGCATCTAGGATTTAAGTGTGGTAACCATTAGCTAGCTTAATTGTAGCTAAGCTTGCTTGGGTCTCTATTATCTTGCACTCTAGGCCTCTAATTTTAGATATTGCGGCCTTAACCGGCGTAATGCCTAAATTAGAGAGTTGATTGTGGCCCTAACCGGCATAATCGATACACCGAAAGGATAATTGGTTTAGTAGCCTTGACCGGTACTAAATACGGGACTTAACATATATAGGAAATGCATGCATTTATGAAATTGGCACCGATATTTGCAAGATAGTTAGTGTGAATCACCCGACACTCCCATATTCCCATTAATTTGAAATCCAAATTTAATTTCTTGCTTGATAATTAGTTGTTTGGTTTTACTTTAGTTTGCATTTAATTTAGTTAATTCCCAATTAAAAACTCCCAAACAAAATTCTACCTTCCTTTGTGCATAACTCATTAGGGCTACAAGTTAGTGGCTTTGATTAGGCTTAGTGTGAGCTAAGCCGAGCATTGCCGAGGCTTGGTGCCTTGTAAATATTTTATTTTACTTTATTTTATTTTTATTTCTTTTCTTTTTCTTTTCTTTGTTTGCTAAGTGTCTTTATTTCCGATTACCCAAGGATTGTGGGTTAGCCACTAATCCCCGTGGTACGATAAACTTTGGGCATAATATTTCCCTATCTTGACAATGATACGTACGCTTGCGTAAAGGTGTATCAAGTCAATCCGTGTGAACAACTCTATTTCACACGGATTTCTGTACCAAATACGTACCAATCTCACACGGATTTTTGTGTCAAATACATACCTATCTCACACGGATTTCTGTGTCAAATCCTTTTACCCTAACTCTCACTGATTTCTGTGTGTAAAAGTAACAGCATGTTAAAAAAAAATTTCTGCTAATTAATTTGCAACCTAAACATAATAATACTTTTATTTTTTATTCAAAAAAATACTTTTATTTTTCTACAATTTAAATATATTACAAATATTTACAATAAAATGAACAAATCCACAACTCAATCGAAAATATTCAAACTTTACATTCATAGCAAGATATTTTTTTACATTTCATACCAATGCTAATTAGAATAAAAATTAGTACATGATCATCAACAATGCAAGTACTACTAATTTCATTGTCTGCCCAAGCTGCAGCATTCCAAGTGAAATGTGAAAAGTTTGGATGAGAGCTTGACATAACCGAACTTTGTCTTCGATTACCGGTATTCGTCTGTATGGCAACCAAGACAATGTCATAGAGTAACACGTCTCAAGCAAATTGAAAATCAATATAGGTAGGTAGTTTCTGCAAGACCCACATTTGTGACAGTCCTACGATCATCATATCAAAATTACAAGTCTAACGGATGGTCCGATCTTCACATATCACAAATCGAACTATCAAAATCGATCGAAATTGTAAAATTCACAACTAAATCATACGATATCCAAAATTCACATGCTATATATCAAAATGATCGTATCGACATGTAGAATCTAAAAATGAGCAGAAACTTCTCTTGGGACCCCCAGAACTGGCCGAAAAAGGTCGCCGGAGTTACGGGCAGAGCCGCCGCCGACCACCTCCAATGGTGTTGGGGCCGGGCTTCTCCGCTTCGTTTCATCATTTTGAGAAATATTTATAACTAGCACGAAGTCAGAAAATGAGTAAAAGTGATCGAAAATTACCAAAACAGTCCGGTTTGGCCGGAAAAACTGCAGTTTCCGATAGATGCTCCGTTCAACGTAAAAACGGTTGCTTCGGGTCCGGTCCTTCTTTCTGCATGTTCTACTCCTTGATACTAGTTCAACAAACTAAAGAACTCGAGTTTTGGTGGCCGGAGATAGGAGAAATCTCGGTTTGAACCAAAACGGCCGAAAATGGAAACGTGGTTACCGCCGCCGATACAGGCCGTGCCGCCGCTCAAGGCTACCACAGGCAGCTGCACAAGGAAGATACGAAGCTGTAGGATGTGGTTTGGCGTCAAACGGTGGCCGGAGGAGGGAGAACGGAGCCGGAGACTCCATGCTCTGTTTTCAGCTCGGGGAGAGGAGAGAGAGAAATAGGGATCGATATGCTTCAGATTTGGATCAATATGCTGGTTATAAGCGGAATTGCCACGGATATCCGTGTGAAATACATTTACCCTTGCTACTGATATCCGTGGGTATGGCTCAGTAATCCACAGAAATCCGTGTGTAGTACTACGGGAGGGAAATTGAATTTATTCCAAAAAAGTGAGCGGGAAAAAAATTTACCACGAAAATCCGTGTGAGCTACATATCTGTTAGTATTTCACACGGATTTCTGTTGGTATTTCTATTTCACACGGATTTCTGTGGCTTTTAAGTACAGTAAATCCATGTGTGTTGTTATTTTGTGGAAAATTTTCTGGTTTTAAGTAGCATTATACACAGATATCTGTGTGTTTATAGTATTTGACACGGAAATCCGTGTGAAATACATTTACCTTTGCTACGGATATCCGTGTGTATGTACTTAAGAAATCCACGGAAATCCGTGTGTAATACTACTACGGGAGGGAAATTGAATTTATTCCAAAAAAGTGAGCGGGAAAAAAATTTACAACGAAAATCCGTGTGAGCTACATATCTGTTAGTATTTCACACGGATTTCTGTGGCTTTTAAATACAGTAAATCCCTGTGTGTTGTTATTTTGTGGAAAATTTTCAGGTTTTAAGTAGCATTATACACAGATATCTGTGTGTTTATAGTATTTCACACGGAAATCTGTGTGAAATACATTTAAATTTGCTACGGATATCCGTGTGTATGTACTTAAGAAATTCACGGAAATCCGTGTGTAATACTACTACGGGAGGGAAATTGAATTTGTTCCAAAAAAGTGAGCGGGAAAAAATTTACCACGAAAATCCGTGTGAAATACATATATATTTACCACTGATTTTCGTGTGTATTTATCTTGGTAATATATAACTGTCATGTTAATTATTGTTTACACTGAATTCTGTCTCTATTCTATTTTTTTGAAATTGGCACCGATATTTGCAAGATAGTTAGTGTGAATCACCCGACACTCCCATATTCCCATTAATTTGAAATCCAAATTTAATTTCTTGCTTGATAATTAGTTGTTTGGTTTTACTTTAGTTTGCATTTAATTTAGTTAATTCCCAATTAAAAACTCCCAAACAAAATTCTACCTTCCTTTGTGCATAACTCATTAGGGCTACAAGTTAGTGGCTTTGATTAGGCTTAGTGTGAGCTAAGCCGAGCATTGCCGAGGCTTGGTGCCTTGTAAATATTTTATTTTACTTTATTTTATTTTATTTCTTTTCTTTTTCTTTTCTTTGTTTGCTAAGTGTCTTTATTTCCGATTACCCAAGGATTGTGGGTTAGCCACTAATCCCCGTGGTACGATAAACTTTGGGCATAATATTTCCCTATCTTGATAATGATACGTACGCTTGCGTAAAGGTGTATCAAGTCAATGGCGCCGTTGCCGGGGATTAGGGTTTAATAGCCTTAATCCTTTGGTAAATCGGTTCTTTAGGTCACTTTAGCATATTTTTATTTCTTTGTTATTAAAAAAAAAAAAAAAAAATTGGTCTAAATAGTTTATTATATTTTTGTGTGCTTATTTTTCTGTTTTCTTTGTAATTTTTGGTTACTAATCTCACTTGTGAAAACTCATAGGGGATATATTTTTCTCACATTGAGGTATGAATCGATTGAGCTATGGATGGGAAGATCCGAGAGGATATGAGCAACAAAGTTTCTATGGTGGAGGTCATCAAGAGTGGAATTCTCATGCGGCGGGTTCTATGTCCTCTTGCAATGAAATTTGTGCTTTGTGTAATTCTCCTTGGCATTCACCTTTTGAGTGCTCTTTGAGATTTGAGTGCCCGGATTTTATGCAAGAGTGTGAGTACAAGATGGGCATGTATCAAGAGACATTTATACCCAATGCATATCCACAAGAAGAAGCTTATGAGCCTAGTAAGGAATTTGTTGACGGACTACTAGCTCAATTGCATGCCTCCCAAGCTCTATTACAAGCCTCTCAAGTTAGTATTTCACAAGAGACCATGGTTCCCGAAGCATATCCTCATGAGCAAGCATATGAGTCTAGGAGACCTTCTCTTGAAGAATTGCTAGCTCACTTGCAAGCCTCACAAGCTCAATTGCAAGCTTCTCAAGAAATGCTTGCACATTCCAATGAGCAACTTGAAGCAAGTTTTGCACAAAAGTCACCCTTCACCATTTATGAGCATGAATCTTTCTTTGACCAAGTGGAGCCTATTTCAAGAGAAGAAGTGTATATCGAGCATCTTGAGCAAGAATCCTTTATGCAAGTTGAAAATGGTGCTAGTGATGTTGATGTACAAGAAATTGAGGTTGGTTATGAAAGTTTCAATGCAAGTGGGGTGAGAGACTACACTTCGGAGGAACCGGTGCAATATTGGAAATCTAATCTTCACAATGAAGAGGAGGTATATGAAGTTGATTCCGACGAAGAGGATAGCTTCTGTAGTGAGGAAGATGTGGAACTTGAAGACTTACACCATGATCCCTTAATCGTTGAGGTCGATATTCCCAAGGAGAAAGAGAGTCCTTCAATACCTTGTGATGATGAAGAAATTGAAGAGCCAAGGACTTTCTTGCCTCCCATATTCATGGAGATCCATCATGAGCTTCCCAAGGTGGAGAGTAAGACATTGAGCACTTATGTTCTTAATGGAAAGATTGAGATCAAGGTACTTTTACCTCTCAATCCACCATTAAGTGGTCAATGTTTCTACAATGAGGTGATGGATTGGAAAGGAAGTGAACCTCTTGCACTTAACCTTTCCCATCACTCGCAAGAGCTTCTACCACCTATTGTTCCTATGAGCATCATTTCTACACCACTTGAGAAGGAGAAGGCAAGGAGATTGATCCATAGTAGAAAAATGGAGAAGAATGGGAAGATTAAGAAGCTACACTTTTGGCCACCAATTGGAGTATTCTTATGTAGCTCTTGGTCTTGCCTCTATGATACATCAATGAGTCCCTTAGCCCCAAACAATAGGGTGGTCGTACTTGAGAAGTATCCACCTTGACAACGATCATGTTCTATAGACCGGCTTGGGGTCTTTAAAAACAAGCGCTTCTAGGGAGGCAACCCTAGGTGGTTTTGAAATTTCCTGGTTTATTTTGCATCAATAAGGCTATTCAGCCATCTTTTTGGGAGGTTGGGAGGTGCTTGGAGTGTGGAGAATAAGGAGATATTTTGAGCTACAATTCTTGTGTGGAGGTCATGGAGGATGATTTTGGGTTCTGAGTTGATGGGATGAAGACCACGAGCTTACTGGAGGACCCTTGTCCTTATTCTTTGATGGCCTATTTGTGATGCATTGCTCTTGGACACTACACATTTCTCAATGGAGTTGATCTTTTCATGAGCACCTAAAGCTATTATGGAGCATATGTAAAGGAAGTCAAGGCCTTGTGCCTTGAGGTTGGTGTCTCATATTTTCTTCTCCGAAGGTTGTGAGCAATGGAGGTGTCTACAAAGGGGGTTTTCTGTGACTTTTCTCCGCAATTATATTTTTCTTTTCATAGTTAATTTGTGTGCCTTCGCCCGGACTTCACTCTCATGCCTAAATCTGACACAGATTTTAGCTTTCGAGCTCACTTTACAACAACTTTGAGGACAATGTTGGTTTTAAGTGTGGGGGTGAGGGCTCGGGTGGCCCCATCAAAAAAAAAAAAAAAAAAAATTAGCTTTATGTAATTATATTTTAGTGGTTAATGCATTTTCCAACCCCAATGACGAGCCATGGACTTAACTTGTTATGATTGTGGATAGATTAAGCATGATGTAGGACTTCGAATTTGTTTTGTGATTGAGAGTATATGTGATCTATGCTTGATTATATGTGTGCACATAGCCTATGTTAGGTTGGTTCATCATAATTAGAGAAGCATATAGATGATTTGATTGACTTGCATGCCCTTATTTGTGAGCTTTTGTGCCTATATCTATAGTGTATGCATCGTTCATTCACTTATTCTTTCATGTGTGTACAATTTCATGACAATGCGTATCTAGAACTTGCTTGAGACCTCTCGAGGCTACTTTTAGCTTGCGACATGATAGAAATGATGGAGGCATTAGGACTATATACCACCATGGCCAAAGAAGCATGTGCCCAAAAATATTTACCACTAGATTGCCACTTTGAGCCTATTTATATAATTTAGCCTTTTTGTTCATTACCACCACAAATTCCTACCTAGCCTATACACTTTTATCCTACCCTTCCATGGTAGTTGGTGAAGCGATTCGAGAGAATGACTTTATGTTTGAGTGCTTCAAAAGAAAGAAAAAAAAACAAAAGTGTGAGGTTACAAAAGAATAAGTGTGGGGGTGAGTGATTTTAGATAGAAAAGAAAGTTTCAAAAAAAAAAAAAAAAAAAAAAAAAAAGAAGAGAGAATAAAGTTTGTGAATATAGAAAGAAAGTTCAAGGAAAAGAAAAGTAGAAGAAAGAAAAAAAATTGTGTGAAGAAAAAAAAAAAAAAAAAGAAGAAGAAGATAGTATTACGTAGTATAGTGTGGGTTGTACATTGGGTTTTAGAGTGAGTGACTTAGCATTTGAAAGCAAAAGTCATATATCTCTACAAGAGAGAGTTGCTTCACCGATTTTCATGGACTTTGTCTTTCCCTATCCTTTATTTCTTATAGCCACTTGCCCTTAGCCTCATTACAACCAAATAAAAGACCTCTTAATCTTGAATGTTGTGGGTTACCTAGCGGAGATGAGATCGAAGAGCAAGCATATGGCGACGCGTGTTGTGAAATTGCTTTTGAGTGAAATACATATAGCCCCTAAACACTTGAGCGGTAATATTTAGTGAACCTATGTGAGTTTTGTGGGTTATATCGGGTCTTCTATGTGTTTATTTGATTATGGTGGATTGATGTGACACATGGTTTACACATGCATATACTTGAGCATTTCTTACATGTGCATCTTAATTGCCTTACAAATTTATAATTTCTATGTCATGCTTACATCAACTTCATGATCATGTACATAATTAGTTCTCCGAGGATTATGGTTGGAAAGGCTAATACCGCATTTTACTTATGTTTGTGAGTTAGTAGATTTTCGGATTAGATTTCATTTAGTTTGCTTGAGGACAAGCAAAGTTCAAGTGTGGGGGTGTGATTATACTAATTTATATGCGTGTAATTATATTTAAAACACTATAATTAAGCTAATCCTCATGTCAATTATTATGTAATTAATCCACTTTTATTTATTTTGTAGAAAATAAGCGAAGTTGCGGAACCGAGAAAAATTGTGCAAAATTGAAGTAAATTGACATTTTCCGACAAAAGATTGAAAAGTCAATATTGGTCAACTCAAAGGTGGATGCGGAAGACTACCCCAAGATTTAATTATCTATGTGGATGTGCTTGAAGATTGGAGGAAGAAACAATCTTAATTAATCATCAATTATGCATGCCTAATTAACCGTTAGTTTAATTAACCATGCATGCATGCCTAAGCCATTTTGCACGTGCAAGCAATTAAACATTGTTTGCTTAATTGGCTTGTGCCAATTACATGGCTACACGTGTTAAACCATCCAAACCTGATCATTTTTTCCACCACGCAAAAACGGAGGCCTGAGATCTTCTCTTCCTTCTTTGATCAATCACAGCCACCCATTATCAATTATACTCTCCTCTCTCTTCGAGATATTTAGACGGAGACCCAGACCCTATTCCTCTATTCTCTCTTCTCAAACAGTGCCGCAACCTTGGAGGAGGGCTGCTGCCCTCTCCCTTCTCCCTCTCCCTCTTCCCCTTCCATTTTTCTTATTTTGTTTAGTTTTCTTTTGGGTATTTGGAGGATTTCTCACTCAAGCTTCAAGGAATCATCATCAAGAGCACCACACCTCTATTTTAGGTAGTTTGGTGAAGAAATTGATTAGTTCATACTAGCTCATAGCTAGGAGTGACCAAACTAACTCTCCCCTCTCTTCCTTATTATCTATTCCATAATTTTATTTGCTATTGATGATGTATTTGACTATGGGTAGTGAGTAGTTCAATTTTGGGAGTTAGGGTTGTGAAGCCCTAACTCATTTTGTATAAATATTGATGCTTTAATTTTAATAAATGCAATTTTCATTGTGTATGCTTTAAATCCGAATTTATTGGTCCTTAGAAGCATGTTTCTAGGCTTTGTCACCCTTTGAAATTATGTTGTGGGCAATTGTGATGAATAGATTGATAAATTGACAACTTACTGGTCTTGTTGCATCTAGGATTTAAGTGTGGTAACCATTAGCTAGCTTAATTGTAGCTAAGCTTGCTTGGGTCTCTATTATCTTGCACTCTAGGCCTCTAATTTTAGATATTGCGGCCTTAACCGGCGTAATGCCTAAATTAGAGAGTTGATTGTGGCCCTAACCGGCATAATCGATACACCGAAAGGATAATTGGTTTAGTAGCCTTGACCGGTACTAAATACGGGACTTAACATATATAGGAAATGCATGCATTTATGAAATTGGCACCGATATTTGCAAGATAGTTAGTGTGAATCACCCGACACTCCCATATTCCCATTAATTTGAAATCCAAATTTAATTTCTTGCTTGATAATTAGTTGTTTGGTTTTACTTTAGTTTGCATTTAATTTAGTTAATTCCCAATTAAAAACTCCCAAACAAAATTCTACCTTCCTTTGTGCATAACTCATTAGGGCTACAAGTTAGTGGCTTTGATTAGGCTTAGTGTGAGCTAAGCCGAGCATTGCCGAGGCTTGGTGCCTTGTAAATATTTTATTTTACTTTATTTTATTTTTATTTCTTTTCTTTTTCTTTTCTTTGTTTGCTAAGTGTCTTTATTTCCGATTACCCAAGGATTGTGGGTTAGCCACTAATCCCCGTGGTACGATAAACTTTGGGCATAATATTTCCCTATCTTGACAATGATACGTACGCTTGCGTAAAGGTGTATCAAGTCAATCCGTGTGAACAACTCTATTTCACACGGATTTCTGTACCAAATACGTACCAATCTCACACGGATTTTTGTGTCAAATACATACCTATCTCACACGGATTTCTGTGTCAAATCCTTTTACCCTAACTCTCACTGATTTCTGTGTGTAAAAGTAACAGCATGTTAAAAAAAAATTTCTGCTAATTAATTTGCAACCTAAACATAATAATACTTTTATTTTTTATTCAAAAAAAATACTTTTATTTTTCTACAATTTAAATATATTACAAATATTTACAATAAAATGAACAAATCCACAACTCAATCGAAAATATTCAAACTTTACATTCATAGCAAGATATTTTTTTACATTTCATACCAATGCTAATTAGAATAAAAATTAGTACATGATCATCAACAATGCAAGTACTACTAATTTCATTGTCTGCCCAAGCTGCAACATTCCAAGTGAAATGTGAAAAGTTTGGATGAGAGCTTGACATAACCGAACTTTGTCTTCGATTACCGGTATTCGTCTGTATGGCAACCAAGACAATGTCATAGAGTAACACGTCTCAAGCAAATTGAAAATCAATATAGGTAGGTAGTTTCTGCAAGACCCACATTTGTGACAGTCCTACGATCATCATATCAAAATTACAAGTCTAACGGATGGTCCGATCTTCACATATCACAAATCGAACTATCAAAATCGATCGAAATTGTAAAATTCACAACTAAATCATACGATATCCAAAATTCACATGCTATATCAAAATGATCGTATCGACATGTAGAATCTAAAAATGAGCAGAAACTTCTCTTGGGACCCCCAGAACTGGCCGAAAAAGGTCGCCGGAGTTACGGGCAGAGCCGCCGCCGACCACCTCCAATGGTGTTGGGGCCGGGCTTCTCCGCTTCGTTTCATCATTTTGAGAAATATTTATAACTAGCACGAAGTCAGAAAATGAGTAAAAGTGATCGAAAATTACCAAAACAGTCCGGTTTGGCCGGAAAAACTGCAGTTTCCGATAGATGCTCCGTTCAACGTAAAAACGGTTGCTTCGGGTCCGGTCCTTCTTTCTGCATGTTCTACTCCTTGATACTAGTTCAACAAACTAAAGAACTCGAGTTTTGGTGGCCGGAGATAGGAGAAATCTCGGTTTGAACCAAAACGGCCGAAAATGGAAACGTGGTTACCGCCGCCGATACAGGCCGTGCCGCCGCTCAAGGCTACCACAGGCAGCTGCACAAGGAAGATACGAAGCTGTAGGATGTGGTTTGGCGTCAAACGGTGGCCGGAGGAGGGAGAACGGAGCCGGAGACTCCATGCTCTGTTTTCAGCTCGGGGAGAGGAGAGAGAGAAATAGGGATCGATATGCTTCAGATTTGGATCAATATGCTGGTTATAAGCGGAATTGCCACGGATATCCGTGTGAAATACATTTACCCTTGCTACTGATATCCGTGGGTATGGCTCAGTAATCCACAGAAATCCGTGTGTAGTACTACGGGAGGGAAATTGAATTTATTCCAAAAAAGTGAGCGGGAAAAAAATTTACCACGAAAATCCGTGTGAGCTACATATCTGTTAGTATTTCACACGGATTTCTGTTGGTATTTCTATTTCACACGGATTTCTGTGGCTTTTAAGTACAGTAAATCCATGTGTGTTGTTATTTTGTGGAAAATTTTCTGGTTTTAAGTAGCATTATACACAGATATCTGTGTGTTTATAGTATTTGACACGGAAATCCGTGTGAAATACATTTACCTTTGCTACGGATATCCGTGTGTATGTACTTAAGAAATCCACGGAAATCCGTGTGTAATACTACTACGGGAGGGAAATTGAATTTATTCCAAAAAAGTGAGCGGGAAAAAAATTTACAACGAAAATCCGTGTGAGCTACATATCTGTTAGTATTTCACACGGATTTCTGTGGCTTTTAAATACAGTAAATCCCTGTGTGTTGTTATTTTGTGGAAAATTTTCAGGTTTTAAGTAGCATTATACACAGATATCTGTGTGTTTATAGTATTTCACACGGAAATCTGTGTGAAATACATTTAAATTTGCTACGGATATCCGTGTGTATGTACTTAAGAAATTCACGGAAATCCGTGTGTAATACTACTACGGGAGGGAAATTGAATTTGTTCCAAAAAAGTGAGCGGGAAAAAATTTACCACGAAAATCCGTGTGAAATACATATATATTTACCACTGATTTTCGTGTGTATTTATCTTGGTAATATATAACTGTCATGTTAATTATTGTTTACACTGAATTCTGTCTCTATTCTATTTTTTTGAAATTGGCACCGATATTTGCAAGATAGTTAGTGTGAATCACCCGACACTCCCATATTCCCATTAATTTGAAATCCAAATTTAATTTCTTGCTTGATAATTAGTTGTTTGGTTTTACTTTAGTTTGCATTTAATTTAGTTAATTCCCAATTAAAAACTCCCAAACAAAATTCTACCTTCCTTTGTGCATAACTCATTAGGGCTACAAGTTAGTGGCTTTGATTAGGCTTAGTGTGAGCTAAGCCGAGCATTGCCGAGGCTTGGTGCCTTGTAAATATTTTATTTTACTTTATTTTATTTTTATTTCTTTTCTTTTTCTTTTCTTTGTTTGCTAAGTGTCTTTATTTCCGATTACCCAAGGATTGTGGGTTAGCCACTAATCCCCGTGGTACGATAAACTTTGGGCATAATATTTCCCTATCTTGATAATGATACGTACGCTTGCGTAAAGGTGTATCAAGTCAATGGCGCCGTTGCCGGGGATTAGGGTTTAATAGCCTTAATCCTTTGGTAAATCGGTTCTTTAGGTCACTTTAGCATATTTTTATTTCTTTGTTATTAAAAAAAAAAAAAAAAAATTGGTCTAAATAGTTTATTATATTTTTGTGTGCTTATTTTTCTGTTTTCTTTGTAATTTTTGGTTACTAATCTCACTTGTGAAAACTCATAGGGGATATATTTTTCTCACATTGAGGTATGAATCGATTGAGCTATGGATGGGAAGATCCGAGAGGATATGAGCAACAAAGTTTCTATGGTGGAGGTCATCAAGAGTGGAATTCTCATGCGGCGGGTTCTATGTCCTCTTGCAATGAAATTTGTGCTTTGTGTAATTCTCCTTGGCATTCACCTTTTGAGTGCTCTTTGAGATTTGAGTGCCCGGATTTTATGCAAGAGTGTGAGTACAAGATGGGCATGTATCAAGAGACATTTATACCCAATGCATATCCACAAGAAGAAGCTTATGAGCCTAGTAAGGAATTTGTTGACGGACTACTAGCTCAATTGCATGCCTCCCAAGCTCTATTACAAGCCTCTCAAGTTAGTATTTCACAAGAGACCATGGTTCCCGAAGCATATCCTCATGAGCAAGCATATGAGTCTAGGAGACCTTCTCTTGAAGAATTGCTAGCTCACTTGCAAGCCTCACAAGCTCAATTGCAAGCTTCTCAAGAAATGCTTGCACATTCCAATGAGCAACTTGAAGCAAGTTTTGCACAAAAGTCACCCTTCACCATTTATGAGCATGAATCTTTCTTTGACCAAGTGGAGCCTATTTCAAGAGAAGAAGTGTATATCGAGCATCTTGAGCAAGAATCCTTTATGCAAGTTGAAAATGGTGCTAGTGATGTTGATGTACAAGAAATTGAGGTTGGTTATGAAAGTTTCAATGCAAGTGGGGTGAGAGACTACACTTCGGAGGAACCGGTGCAATATTGGAAATCTAATCTTCACAATGAAGAGGAGGTATATGAAGTTGATTCCGACGAAGAGGATAGCTTCTGTAGTGAGGAAGATGTGGAACTTGAAGACTTACACCATGATCCCTTAATCGTTGAGGTCGATATTCCCAAGGAGAAAGAGAGTCCTTCAATACCTTGTGATGATGAAGAAATTGAAGAGCCAAGGACTTTCTTGCCTCCCATATTCATGGAGATCCATCATGAGCTTCCCAAGGTGGAGAGTAAGACATTGAGCACTTATGTTCTTAATGGAAAGATTGAGATCAAGGTACTTTTACCTCTCAATCCACCATTAAGTGGTCAATGTTTCTACAATGAGGTGATGGATTGGAAAGGAAGTGAACCTCTTGCACTTAACCTTTCCCATCACTCGCAAGAGCTTCTACCACCTATTGTTCCTATGAGCATCATTTCTACACCACTTGAGAAGGAGAAGGCAAGGAGATTGATCCATAGTAGAAAAATGGAGAAGAATGGGAAGATTAAGAAGCTACACTTTTGGCCACCAATTGGAGTATTCTTATGTAGCTCTTGGTCTTGCCTCTATGATACATCAATGAGTCCCTTAGCCCCAAACAATAGGGTGGTCGTACTTGAGAAGTATCCACCTTGACAACGATCATGTTCTATAGACCGGCTTGGGGTCTTTAAAAACAAGCGCTTCTAGGGAGGCAACCCTAGGTGGTTTTGAAATTTCCTGGTTTATTTTGCATCAATAAGGCTATTCAGCCATCTTTTTGGGAGGTTGGGAGGTGCTTGGAGTGTGGAGAATAAGGAGATATTTTGAGCTACAATTCTTGTGTGGAGGTCATGGAGGATGATTTTGGGTTCTGAGTTGATGGGATGAAGACCACGAGCTTACTGGAGGACCCTTGTCCTTATTCTTTGATGGCCTATTTGTGATGCATTGCTCTTGGACACTACACATTTCTCAATGGAGTTGATCTTTTCATGAGCACCTAAAGCTATTATGGAGCATATGTAAAGGAAGTCAAGGCCTTGTGCCTTGAGGTTGGTGTCTCATATTTTCTTCTCCGAAGGTTGTGAGCAATGGAGGTGTCTACAAAGGGGGTTTTCTGTGACTTTTCTCCGCAATTATATTTTTCTTTTCATAGTTAATTTGTGTGCCTTCGCCCGGACTTCACTCTCATGCCTAAATCTGACACAGATTTTAGCTTTCGAGCTCACTTTACAACAACTTTGAGGACAATGTTGGTTTTAAGTGTGGGGGTGAGGGCTCGGGTGGCCCCATCAAAAAAAAAAAAAAAAAAAAATTAGCTTTATGTAATTATATTTTAGTGGTTAATGCATTTTCCAACCCCAATGACGAGCCATGGACTTAACTTGTTATGATTGTGGATAGATTAAGCATGATGTAGGACTTCGAATTTGTTTTGTGATTGAGAGTATATGTGATCTATGCTTGATTATATGTGTGCACATAGCCTATGTTAGGTTGGTTCATCATAATTAGAGAAGCATATAGATGATTTGATTGACTTGCATGCCCTTATTTGTGAGCTTTTGTGCCTATATCTATAGTGTATGCATCGTTCATTCACTTATTCTTTCATGTGTGTACAATTTCATGACAATGCGTATCTAGAACTTGCTTGAGACCTCTCGAGGCTACTTTTAGCTTGCGACATGATAGAAATGATGGAGGCATTAGGACTATATACCACCATGGCCAAAGAAGCATGTGCCCAAAAATATTTACCACTAGATTGCCACTTTGAGCCTATTTATATAATTTAGCCTTTTTGTTCATTACCACCACAAATTCCTACCTAGCCTATACACTTTTATCCTACCCTTCCATGGTAGTTGGTGAAGCGATTCGAGAGAATGACTTTATGTTTGAGTGCTTCAAAAGAAAGAAAAAAAAAACAAAAGTGTGAGGTTACAAAAGAATAAGTGTGGGGGTGAGTGATTTTAGATAGAAAAGAAAGTTTCAAAAAAAAAAAAAAAAAAAAAAAAAAAGAAGAGAGAATAAAGTTTGTGAATATAGAAAGAAAGTTCAAGGAAAAGAAAAGTAGAAGAAAGAAAAAAAAATTGTGTGAAGAAAAAAAAAAAAAAAAAAGAAGAAGAAGATAGTATTACGTAGTATAGTGTGGGTTGTACATTGGGTTTTAGAGTGAGTGACTTAGCATTTGAAAGCAAAAGTCATATATCTCTACAAGAGAGAGTTGCTTCACCGATTTTCATGGACTTTGTCTTTCCCTATCCTTTATTTCTTATAGCCACTTGCCCTTAGCCTCATTACAACCAAATAAAAGACCTCTTAATCTTGAATGTTGTGGGTTACCTAGCGGAGATGAGATCGAAGAGCAAGCATATGGCGACGCGTGTTGTGAAATTGCTTTTGAGTGAAATACATATAGCCCCTAAACACTTGAGCGGTAATATTTAGTGAACCTATGTGAGTTTTGTGGGTTATATCGGGTCTTCTATGTGTTTATTTGATTATGGTGGATTGATGTGACACATGGTTTACACATGCATATACTTGAGCATTTCTTACATGTGCATCTTAATTGCCTTACAAATTTATAATTTCTATGTCATGCTTACATCAACTTCATGATCATGTACATAATTAGTTCTCCGAGGATTATGGTTGGAAAGGCTAATACCGCATTTTACTTATGTTTGTGAGTTAGTAGATTTTCGGATTAGATTTCATTTAGTTTGCTTGAGGACAAGCAAAGTTCAAGTGTGGGGGTGTGATTATACTAATTTATATGCGTGTAATTATATTTAAAACACTATAATTAAGCTAATCCTCATGTCAATTATTATGTAATTAATCCACTTTTATTTATTTTGTAGAAAATAAGCGAAGTTGCGGAACCGAGAAAAATTGTGCAAAATTGAAGTAAATTGACATTTTCCGACAAAAGATTGAAAAGTCAATATTGGTCAACTCAAAGGTGGATGCGGAAGACTACCCCAAGATTTAATTATCTATGTGGATGTGCTTGAAGATTGGAGGAAGAAACAATCTTAATTAATCATCAATTATGCATGCCTAATTAACCGTTAGTTTAATTAACCATGCATGCATGCCTAAGCCATTTTGCACGTGCAAGCAATTAAACATTGTTTGCTTAATTGGCTTGTGCCAATTACATGGCTACACGTGTTAAACCATCCAAACCTGATCATTTTTTCCACCACGCAAAAACGGAGGCCTGAGATCTTCTCTTCCTTCTTTGATCAATCACAGCCACCCATTATCAATTATACTCTCCTCTCTCTTCGAGATATTTAGACGGAGACCCAGACCCTATTCCTCTATTCTCTCTTCTCAAACAGTGCCGCAACCTTGGAGGAGGGCTGCTGCCCTCTCCCTTCTCCCTCTCCCTCTTCCCCTTCCATTTTTCTTATTTTGTTTAGTTTTCTTTTGGGTATTTGGAGGATTTCTCACTCAAGCTTCAAGGAATCATCATCAAGAGCACCACACCTCTATTTTAGGTAGTTTGGTGAAGAAATTGATTAGTTCATACTAGCTCATAGCTAGGAGTGACCAAACTAACTCTCCCCTCTCTTCCTTATTATCTATTCCATAATTTTATTTGCTATTGATGATGTATTTGACTATGGGTAGTGAGTAGTTCAATTTTGGGAGTTAGGGTTGTGAAGCCCTAACTCATTTTGTATAAATATTGATGCTTTAATTTTAATAAATGCAATTTTCATTGTGTATGCTTTAAATCCGAATTTATTGGTCCTTAGAAGCATGTTTCTAGGCTTTGTCACCCTTTGAAATTATGTTGTGGGCAATTGTGATGAATAGATTGATAAATTGACAACTTATTGGTCTTGTTGCATCTAGGATTTAAGTGTGGTAACCATTAGCTAGCTTAATTGTAGCTAAGCTTGCTTGGGTCTCTATTATCTTGCACTCTAGGCCTCTAATTTTAGATATTGCGGCCTTAACCGGCGTAATGCCTAAATTAGAGAGTTGATTGTGGCCCTAACCGGCATAATCGATACACCGAAAGGATAATTGGTTTAGTAGCCTTGACCGGTACTAAATACGGGACTTAACATATATAGGAAATGCATGCATTTATGAAATTGGCACCGATATTTGCAAGATAGTTAGTGTGAATCACCCGACACTCCCATATTCCCATTAATTTGAAATCCAAATTTAATTTCTTGCTTGATAATTAGTTGTTTGGTTTTACTTTAGTTTGCATTTAATTTAGTTAATTCCCAATTAAAAACTCCCAAACAAAATTCTACCTTCCTTTGTGCATAACTCATTAGGGCTACAAGTTAGTGGCTTTGATTAGGCTTAGTGTGAGCTAAGCCGAGCATTGCCGAGGCTTGGTGCCTTGTAAATATTTTATTTTACTTTATTTTATTTTTATTTCTTTTCTTTTTCTTTTCTTTGTTTGCTAAGTGTCTTTATTTCCGATTACCCAAGGATTGTGGGTTAGCCACTAATCCCCGTGGTACGATAAACTTTGGGCATAATATTTCCCTATCTTGACAATGATACGTACGCTTGCGTAAAGGTGTATCAAGTCAATCCGTGTGAACAACTCTATTTCACACGGATTTCTGTACCAAATACGTACCAATCTCACACGGATTTTTGTGTCAAATACATACCTATCTCACACGGATTTCTGTGTCAAATCCTTTTACCCTAACTCTCACTGATTTCTGTGTGTAAAAGTAACAGCATGTTAAAAAAAAATTTCTGCTAATTAATTTGCAACCTAAACATAATAATACTTTTATTTTTTATTCAAAAAAAATACTTTTATTTTTCTACAATTTAAATATATTACAAATATTTACAATAAAATGAACAAATCCACAACTCAATCGAAAATATTCAAACTTTACATTCATAGCAAGATATTTTTTACATTTCATACCAATGCTAATTAGAATAAAAATTAGTACATGATCATCAACAATGCAAGTACTACTAATTTCATTGTCTGCCCAAGCTGCAACATTCCAAGTGAAATGTGAAAAGTTTGGATGAGAGCTTGACATAACCGAACTTTGTCTTCGATTACCGGTATTCGTCTGTATGGCAACCAAGACAATGTCATAGAGTAACACGTCTCAAGCAAATTGAAAATCAATATAGGTAGGTAGTTTCTGCAAGACCCACATTTGTGACAGTCCTACGATCATCATATCAAAATTACAAGTCTAACGGATGGTCCGATCTTCACATATCACAAATCGAACTATCAAAATCGATCGAAATTGTAAAATTCACAACTAAATCATACGATATCCAAAATTCACATGCTATATATCAAAATGATCGTATCGACATGTAGAATCTAAAAATGAGCAGAAACTTCTCTTGGGACCCCCAGAACTGGCCGAAAAAGGTCGCCGGAGTTACGGGCAGAGCCGCCGCCGACCACCTCCAATGGTGTTGGGGCCGGGCTTCTCCGCTTCGTTTCATCATTTTGAGAAATATTTATAACTAGCACGAAGTCAGAAAATGAGTAAAAGTGATCGAAAATTACCAAAACAGTCCGGTTTGGCCGGAAAAACTGCAGTTTCCGATAGATGCTCCGTTCAACGTAAAAACGGTTGCTTCGGGTCCGGTCCTTCTTTCTGCATGTTCTACTCCTTGATACTAGTTCAACAAACTAAAGAACTCGAGTTTTGGTGGCCGGAGATAGGAGAAATCTCGGTTTGAACCAAAACGGCCGAAAATGGAAACGTGGTTACCGCCGCCGATACAGGCCGTGCCGCCGCTCAAGGCTACCACAGGCAGCTGCACAAGGAAGATACGAAGCTGTAGGATGTGGTTTGGCGTCAAACGGTGGCCGGAGGAGGGAGAACGGAGCCGGAGATTCCATGCTCTGTTTTCAGCTCGGGGAGAGGAGAGAGAGAAATAGGGATCGATATGCTTCAGATTTGGATCAATATGCTGGTTATAAGCGGAATTGCCACGGATATCCGTGTGAAATACATTTACCCTTGCTACTGATATCCGTGGGTATGGCTCAGTAATCCACAGAAATCCGTGTGTAGTACTACGGGAGGGAAATTGAATTTATTCCAAAAAAGTGAGCGGGAAAAAAATTTACCACGAAAATCCGTGTGAGCTACATATCTGTTAGTATTTCACACGGATTTCTGTGGCTTTTAAGTACAGTAAATCCATGTGTGTTGTTATTTTGTGGAAAATTTTCTGGTTTTAAGTAGCATTATACACAGATATCTGTGTGTTTATAGTATTTGACACGGAAATCCGTGTGAAATACATTTACCTTTGCTACGGATATCCGTGTGTATGTACTTAAGAAATCCACGGAAATCCGTGTGTAATACTACTACGGGAGGGAAATTGAATTTATTCCAAAAAAGTGAGCGGGAAAAAAATTTACAACGAAAATCCGTGTGAGCTACATATCTGTTAGTATTTCACACGGATTTCTGTGGCTTTTAAATACAGTAAATCCCTGTGTGTTGTTATTTTGTGGAAAATTTTCAGGTTTTAAGTAGCATTATACACAGATATCTGTGTGTTTATAGTATTTCACACGGAAATCTGTGTGAAATACATTTAAATTTGCTACGGATATCCGTGTGTATGTACTTAAGAAATTCACGGAAATCCGTGTGTAATACTACTACGGGAGGGAAATTGAATTTGTTCCAAAAAAGTGAGCGGGAAAAAATTTACCACGAAAATCCGTGTGAAATACATATATATTTACCACTGATTTTCGTGTGTATTTATCTTGGTAATATATAACTGTCATGTTAATTATTGTTTACACTGAATTCTGTCTCTATTCTATTTTTTTCACACAGAATTTAGTAGCTAATTTTTCATTTCACACAGATATTCGTGTGTTGCTCATTTCACAGATAATTCTGTAATAAACACTTGTTGTAACGGAATTCTGTAGCTAATAGAGTTTTTCACACAGAATTCTGTAGCGAATGGTTCTTTTCACACGGATTTCTGTGTGTGTTACTTATTTCACACAGATGTCTGTACCAAAAACCGGTCAACCCTTTAAACGCTACTACTTCCCTAAGGGGAGCCGACCCTTGAGGAGATAAAATTTCAGAAATTTTTACATTACTTGATATAGCTTCTACCCATGAGAGTGATGGAATTCCTGCAAGTATACAGGGTGGATGAAGTATAGTAATGGAAGAGAAGGGGTTGTCATTCCCACGAGGATATTAAGTTAATTCACAATATGAAAACCTAAATTAATTAAAACCAAAAACACACAAAACAAGAAACATGAATCGACTAAAACAAACAATGACTCAAACTAGGACTTATGATTTTCACGGTTTTGAAAGAGTTTATGATAATGGGAAAATTATTCGAAAACAGAAACTTAAAATGTAAATCTAAATAAATTGAAATTGAGAAGAGAGTTGATAATGATTAAAGGTAAGAATATGATGATGATGAGCCTAGGGTGTCGGAATCAACCACAAGCAATCTTATCTACGTTTTGAACCAACCAATGAATTCTTTCGTTTCTTTTGATAACAATTCCCGTATCTAAGTTCAGGTACGACACTTAGACCATAGTTTTCCTTAAGTGTATGATTCTCTCCAGGTACGGCAGAGGTCGTATATCCTAGCATGCAATCTATCCAGGTACGGCATAAATTTAACACACAGGACTCATTACGTTATAGAAAACAAGGGAATCATGCAAACCATTACTTCAGGTACGACAATAATGTAATTCACAATTCTTTATCTCATGAAGCTAATTTGAATTATATTGCAGGTACGCCTCAAATTCATCCTCTGATAACTAGATGCAAAGCCCTAAAGGTCGCGAATCAATAGAACTTTAACATAAGCAACAATTCAAGCAGAGATTAAGAATTTATCAAAAAGAAACTATTAATCCATCAATTGAATATCAAAACATGTAAACAATCATGCTAGGGCCTCATCCTAGCCCTAGAAAAGAGGTTTAGCTACTTGAAACTAAATAAAACATAGGAAAAACATAAAAAGAATGGAAAGGGAAAAGAAGGGGAAGATGGGTGAGTCGTCTCCGCTCCTTAGGCATCTGCAATGTGCTCCCGAGACTCCCCTCCTCATGTAAATTCGTGCTCCCTTATATAGGGAAGATTTCTGCTCATCTTTGGCTTCAAGTTTCCTTGTAAGACTTGGATTTGGATTCCTTTCTTCATTTGGAATGGGAAAACCTTGAAATATCTCTTGTAGAAGTAGGAATACATGTATTCTTGAATCCTCATCTGAATTAACTTCCTTGAAACATTAGGATTGACGATCTTGTGCTGCAAAACTTGAGTTCTCCACGAATGGTTGTAAATTCCCGAGCAGGTTTCCTGTCTGACCTATCTTCACTCAAATAATCATAACTTTCTCCAAAAGTATCAAAATCGAGATCCGTAAAATTCTACAGAAAGTAGATATCCGTAGCTTTCCAATGATATAAAGTTCATTGTCTGATTCGATCTGGGTAACTCCCAGTAATTCGGCGAAGTTGGATGTTTTGCACAGACAGATTCTGGGACTTGGAATTGCACATTGCCTTTCAATCCTAGTTAGCTCATTTTGGCTTCTTTTTCTTCTTTCTATGGAACAAACCTACAAAAACACTAAAAGATGTAAATGAATCATAAATAAGGAGAACTAAACATAAAAACCAAGATTAAGAGGCATAGAAATATAGGAAAATATGAGCCCATCAAATACCCCCACACTTAGACTTTGCTAGTCCTCGAGCAAAACAAATTAAAACAAAGACTAACTAGAACGAACACACAAAAATAAAAGCAAAATTCCTAATCCTTCCAATCACCTCAGAGAATCAATCTCACATTTATAGCATCCAAATAACAACAATCATCAAAGCAGGTCCATAAGAACTTTCAATCGAGTGCTAATAAATTCCGATAACAACCATGCTTGTGTAGACAGCGATAAATCAATATAAATTTCCACAACCCAAATAGACACATGATAATCAGCTTTAACTCCAAATCTTACCAGGGATTTCACTCACAATGAAGCACTCAGATTTTCTTGGTAATTCAATTTCACTCATGTTTATGTGAGACGAAGGATATATAAAAGCAAAATAGCTCACATAAAAATTAAGATAGAAAGGCTTTTTCTGGAAAATAAAAATAAAGAATGATCTCATGTAAGAATATCTATCACCTGAATTATAGAATTGCCCCATAGGCTTACCTCTTTGACTCATCTCCACAAATCTCCTCACACTTTTCCTAGGATCATAAAGGTCTTTGTTCCGGTTGTAATGGGGCTAAGGGTTTTGGCTAAAAGAAAAGAAAGATAAAGGAATTCAAAGGTTCTAAGAAATCAATAGAGCACAAATAATTTGAGACTCAAGATCGCCAAATCCTCATAGGTGTCACACTTTCACTTATCAAATAACGAACATGGAAGGCCAAATTTCATTGTGTTGGACCTTGACTTCACTTTAACCTTCTTATACTCCAAACCACACTCCAAGAAATCTTCAAGACATGGCTCTACAGTTTGTGGTTCTCAATTTTTTTTTTTTTTCATCTGCTTTCTAACCATAGAACAATGAAGACAAAATCTGCACCATAAACTCCAAGTTTCAATTCTTGTTTCTTGGTAGTTGGTTTCACGTCAACTTACTCCTCTGTTCCTAACACAAAGCCTCATTCTTTTCTCTTTTTCTTTCTGTCACTTTCCCAAAGCAGCTTTCGTTCTTGCTTTCATATTCCAAGCTTAATTGGCAACCTTCTTTCCAAGCTCTTCCATTGTAATGTCAAAATTGTTCCTTTTTTTTTTTTTTTTCTTTTGCTTTTCTTTACATTAGCTCTGTTTTACGCTGAAACATCCCATATCCAAGCTGCTGCTGCAGGTTCATGCTCTAGACAATAGCACTTAACTTCCTTCGAAAAGATTAAGATGTGTCCAAACTTTTTCTTTCTCTTTTTTTTTTCTTGTTGTCACTATTCAGACACACCTTTGCATTCAAAATTACTTCGACAATGGTAATTCCTTAACTGAAATTTAGAAGTATGACCTGCAAATTCCACTTTGCCTTCAAGTACACATCACAACCCCCAAACTTGTTTTCTTCAGTACACATTCTCTACTTCAAAATTCCTCATATACATCTTCATAGTGCTCCATCAATTTCTCAGAACATAGGTAGGATATGTGTTTAAGGGTGAAGGGTTGGGAATATGTGTTTTATGAAAGAACAGGCTTATTTTGGCTCAAAGGGCTATATATGTAAGGGATAATATAATCAGGAATGGAGGCTATTTGGCCATGGTGGTGATGATCCTAATTGCCTTAATCCCTTCCCAAAAATCATGTGAATCAATATAACGTCTTGAGAGTCATTGAAGCAAGTTCTAGGACAAAATAATGAGATCATACCTATCTAACAAGAAAGATCATAGAACTATGTAAAGCACTCTCAAGAATAGGCAATAGGCTCAATACTCAAATGGGTTTTAAGTCTACACTAACCGTCACATGCTTCTCCAGATCACAAATTTTCATATTAACAATGGCCGTTGTGTTTCAAGCATGATCATCATAAGAAAGCATTAACAAAATATTGATGTCCAGACCTAAATTGATGCTTATCATATTCATCAGCTCTAACAAGGATTAAATTCAAGTTCTCATCCTAGGTGTTGGAAGAAACTAAAGCAAAAGACTCACAAAATAACAACTAAACGTACAGAGCATTTTTTTTTTAGAGGTGATTTCCAGTATTTTCTACTAATTAAGCTATTCTACCACATGTGAAGCTAAAATATAAAAACAAGAATCTAAATTCCTCCCCCCAAACTTAAGTGAGACATTGTCCTCAATGTTGAAAATATTAGCTAGCAATAATGCATCAAACAAGTAAGGGAAGAAGCAGTACAAAAATGTAAAGAAAAGTAAAGAATAAGTTTAGAGCTCCCTGGATGTAGAGGAAGAGGAAGAAAAGCCAAGACTTGCTCCAAGTAGAAATCTCCATAATTGTTGAAACTTAGCTCGCGGACCGGACACTGAAGACAGAGGTATTCGGCCAAAATTTGTCAGGGCTCATTGCAAAGCAATGAGTCTTGTAGCTCTCGTCGAATCACATAAAATCGACATATTACATGTCAAAAACGGACACTTCTGCTGCAAGTTAGCAGAACCCAAATTTCACTGTGAAAACTGATTTTTTTTTTTTATCCGAGATGCCCAAAATATCCAAAATAGTAGCTTTCTTGAAATCGCAGCAGCAAACATCCTACTTATCCGAGAATTTCCAATTTTCCAATCACTTGTCTTGAGTATGAATTGCTTCCTCCTTTTTATCTTTTTCTTTCGAGACCACTTCATGTTTTTCCTTGCATCAAACTTTAAGTAGAGTGTCAACAATTGTAAAGGAGGTGGCCAAGGATGCTGCAGTGATTGTGGGGGGAACTCATCCTTAGAATTTGAGGGAAGCTTGGGAACACACATGAGCTCAATTCTTGGAGCTGGAATAATGGGAAGAACGAGCTCGGAGGGTAAAGAAGGGAAAACTTCGCAAATTTGTTGCTCCACAGATGCTTGAAAATTTGGTGCATCAACTACCACAGTGGTGACTTCATCAAGAGCATCCGATGTATGAGTTCTCACAACCTTTTCAAAAATAATTTCATCCTTTGGTTCTTCATTCTGCTGCTTGTCAGCACATAACTCCATAGAAACTTTAATAGAAGGAGGATGAGTGCTCTTGGTAGCTTGATCATCAATGATTTTTCTTTTCATGTTTGGTTCAAAATATTTATCTTCGTCATCGAGCTGAAAATCAAATCTTTCTTCTGGTTTAGTAGGAAGCATTATGTCCTCTTCCTCCCAAGCATTAGCAAGCCGCAAAATTTGAAGTTCAATTTCCGATAACGTTTGTGAAAGTTTTGATTGCCTTTCTTCAAGCTTTGATTGATCCTGTTTAAGAATTTCAACCTCTTGATCAAACTTTTCTGATCTCTTCAATAGTTCAACTACCATCTCCTTTATAGTAGGATCTTCTGGTTGATAAATTGGAGCTTGATAAGATGATGGGAATTTGTGAGATGGATATGACCATTGTGCGGTTTCATAATATGGATTTTCAGACCATGAGTAGTTAGAATGATCTCCCCATCCCAAATTGCTATTAGATGGTTCTTGTTGTGGCCATGAAGGAGCATCCCATGAAGACGAATTATTTGCAGACATTGAATATGTGTTGCAGCGGTACACTTGCTCAGAATAATACCCAGGGAAAGCCATGAAAATTTACTCTTTGCAGCTTTCACAAAAACTGTTCTGTTTTCCGTGCAGATTGAGCACTGTTTGGTATTTTTGAAATTTCTCTTAGCTCACAGCTCAGAATAATGATCTTCTTGGAGCGTTGGAAACTAGACTCGTGTAGCTTTCCGGTAATGTATCACACTCCTAGATAAATATGAAAATATCAGTTCGTAATCAGCTTTGCAAAACAGTTCCAGAAAGTAAAAGAAATAAAAGCTGGTCTGAGTTATTTTATCAAAACCCTTTTTTTTTTTAAGACTCCGAACACTAAATAAAATTTTGAAAAACAAATCAAACAACTAGAATTAAAGTAGGAATCCAATATTTTGAATTAAACTAAATTATCCCCGGCAACGGCGCCAAAAACTTGATGGAATTCCTGCAAGTATACAGGGTGGATGAAGTATAGTAATGGAAGAGAAGGGGTTGTCATTCCCACGAGGATATTAAGTTAATTCACAATATGAAAACCTAAATTAATTAAAACCAAAAACACACAAAACAAGAAACATGAATCGACTAAAACAAACAATGACTCAAACTAGGACTTATGATTTTCACGGTTTTGAAAGAGTTTATGATAATGGGAAAATTATTCGAAAACAGAAACTTAAAATGTAAATCTAAATAAATTGAAATTGAGAAGAGAGTTGATAATGATTAAAGGTAAGAATATGATGATGATGAGCCTAGGGTGTCGGAATCAACCACAAGCAATCTTATCTACGTTTTGAACCAACCAATGAATTCTTTCGTTTCTTTTGATAACAATTCCCGTATCTAAGTTCAGGTACGACACTTAGACCATAGTTTTCCTTAAGTGTATGATTCTCTCCAGGTACGGCAGAGGTCGTATATCCTAGCATGCAATCTATCCAGGTACGGCATAAATTTAACACACAGGACTCATTACGTTATAGAAAACAAGGGAATCATGCAAACCATTACTTCAGGTACGACAATAATGTAATTCACAATTCTTTATCTCATGAAGCTAATTTGAATTATATTGCAGGTACGCCTCAAATTCATCCTCTGATAACTAGATGCAAAGCCCTAAAGGTCGCGAATCAATAGAACTTTAACATAAGCAACAATTCAAGCAGAGATTAAGAATTTATCAAAAAGAAACTATTAATCCATCAATTGAATATCAAAACATGTAAACAATCATGCTAGGGCCTCATCCTAGCCCTAGAAAAGAGGTTTAGCTACTTGAAACTAAATAAAACATAGGAAAAACATAAAAAGAATGGAAAGGGAAAAGAAGGGGAAGATGGGTGAGTCGTCTCCGCTCCTTAGGCATCTGCAATGTGCTCCCGAGACTCCCCTCCTCATGTAAATTCGTGCTCCCTTATATAGGGAAGATTTCTGCTCATCTTTGGCTTCAAGTTTCCTTGTAAGACTTGGATTTGGATTCCTTTCTTCATTTGGAATGGGAAAACCTTGAAATATCTCTTGTAGAAGTAGGAATACATGTATTCTTGAATCCTCATCTGAATTAACTTCCTTGAAACATTAGGATTGACGATCTTGTGTTGCAAAACTTGAGTTCTCCACGAATGGTTGTAAATTCCCGAGCAGGTTTCCTGTCTGACCTATCTTCACTCAAATAATCATAACTTTCTCCAAAAGTATCAAAATCGAGATCCGTAAAATTCTACAGAAAGTAGATATCCGTAGCTTTCCAATGATATAAAGTTCATTGTCTGATTCGATCTGGGTAACTCCCAGTAATTCGGCGAAGTTGGATGTTTTGCACAGACAGATTCTGGGACTTGGAATTGCACATTGCCTTTCAATCCTAGTTAGCTCATTTTGGCTTCTTTTTCTTCTTTCTATGGAACAAACCTACAAAAACACTAAAAGATGTAAATGAATCATAAATAAGGAGAACTAAACATAAAAACCAAGATTAAGAGGCATAGAAATATAGGAAAATATGAGCCCATCAGAGAGCATGAGAGTTTACAGATCAAAAAAATAAGTTACGAGTGAGCGGTTATGAGCATATTAGTTTTATGTAGTCTTTAAAATTTAGGGTTGACCTACTAGATCGAAACCCAAACGACGACGAAAATAGCTGAAATTTTGAACACAACCATTTATTCTTATCATGATAACATCCTACGGTCGATTTTGATAAAGTCTATTTCCTACGCATTGTTGCTTATGGAAGGTATATTTTTCATTATAACTAATAAACTAGTTATACCACATTAGTAGACATATAAGAATTTTGTGCAATCCAAAAAATAAAAATAAAAAATTGATAAATTTGACATTACTCATCTATTTATAGCGTATTAATAGGTACGGTGTAAAAAAATTAACTCAATCTGCCGTTCTTTCAATATCAAATAAGTGGTGAACTTTATATACACATATACTTTTTCACACGGAATTCTGTAGCTAATTTTTCTTTTCACACGGATATCCGTGTGAATATGTTTTAGTTTTTACACAGACATCAGTTACTGTTGTTTATTCACACGGATTTCTGTGTGTAGTCTCCTTTTTCACACGGAATTTTGTAGCTCATTGTTCTTTTCACACGGATTTCTGTGTTAACATTTCACACAGATATCTGTGTGTATTACTCATTGCACACAGATGTCTGTACCAAAAACTGGTCAACCCTTTAAAGGCTTCTACTTCCCTAAGGGGAGCCGACCCTTGAGGAGATAAAATTTCAGAAATTTTTACATTACTTGATATAGCTTCTACCCATGAGAGCATAAGAGTTTACAGATCAAAAAAAAAAGTTAGGAGTGTGCGGTTATGAGCATATTAGTTTTATGTAGTATTTAAAGTTTAGGGTTGACCTACTAGATCGAAACCCAAACGACGACGAAAATAGCTGAAATTTTGAACACAACCATTTATTCTTATCATGATAACATCCTACGGTCGATTTTGATAAAGTCTATTTCCTACGCATTGTTGCTTATGGAAGGTATACTTTTCATTATAACTAATAAACTAGTTATACCACATTAGTAGACATATAAGAATTTTGTGCAATCCAAAAAATAAAAATTGAAAATTAATAAATTTGAGATGGGTATTTATAGCGTATTAATAGGTATGGTGTAAAAAAATTAACTCAAATTAAAGCCATTATTTCAATATCAAATAAAGTGGTTAATCTTATATACATCGATACTTCCCTAAGGGGAGTTAAACCACAAGGACATAAATTTTACAAAATTTTTACATTATTTGGTATACCTCATATTCATGAGAGTATGAGAGCTGACAGATCGAAAAAATAAGTTGCGAATGAGCGGTTATGAGCATATTAGTTTTATGTGGTATTTAGGGTTAAGGGTTGATATAGTAGATCGAGACCTAAACGATAACAAAAATAGCTGATATTTTGACCATAACTATTTATTCTAATCATGACAACATCCAACGGTCGATTTTGATAAAATCTATTTGCTCCACATTGTTACTCATTAAATGTATACTTTTCTTGACAACTAATAAACTAGTTATACCACATTAGTAGACATATAAGAATTTGATGCGAACCAATAAATCAAAATTGAAAATCAATAAATTTGACATTACCCATCTATTTATAGTGTATTAATAGATATTGTGTAAAAAAAATTAACTCAATCAGCCGTTATTTCGATATCAAATAAATGGTCAACCTTATATACACCTATATTTTTTCACACGGAATTTTGTAGCTAATTGTTATTTTCACACAGATATCCGTGTGAAAATGTTTTAGTTTTTACACAGACATCAGTTACTATTGTTTATGCACACGGATTTCTGTGTGTAGTCTCCTTTTTGGCTTTTTTCACACGGATTACTGTTTCAACATTTTCACACGGAAATCCGTGTGTATTACTCATTTCACACAGAAATCTGTATCAAATACTTATTGTAACGGAAATCCGTCCCTCCATAATTCACATAACATAAAAAATTAATGATTTCAAAATAAACTAATTTATAATACATACAGAAATCCGTGTGAATTGTTTTTCACACAGATATCCGTGTGAAAATGTTTTAGTTTTTACACAGATATCTGTGACTGTTGTTTATGCACACGGATTTCTGTGTGTAGTCTCCTTTTTGGCTTTTTCACACGGATTACTGTTTCAACATTTTCACACGGAAATCCGTGTGTATTACTCATTTCACACAGAAATCTGTATCAAATACTTATTGTAACGGAAATCCGTCCCTCCATAATTCACATAACATAAAAAATTAATGATTTCAAAATAAACTAATTTATAATACATACAGAAATCCATGTGAATTGTTTTTCACACAGATATCCGTGTGAAAATGTTTTAGTTTTTACACAGATATATGTGACTGTTGTTTATTCACACGGATATCCGTTGATATTGTTATTGTATAAATTATTGTGGGCCCCATTATGCTCATTTCACACGGATTTCTGTCAGTATTTCTATTTCACACGGATTTCCGTGGCTTTTAACTACAGTAAATCCGTGTGTGTTGTTATTTTGCTAGTAGTGTTATCTACTATAATCATGAAGCGTGCATAATTTTTCAGTGGCTAGCACATTCTATTATAAGTATAAGACATATAGGCATTAAGATATGTTTAATTAAGCAATAGACTAGTACTACATCCACTAGCGAGCCTTTAGATAACGTTCAAAAAACAGCATATATAGATAAAAGTAGAAAAAAGGTTTTGTGTCCTTACTAAAGCCATGCTCTGATACCATTTTTGTAGGACCAAATGATGTAAAGAAAGTAAAAGCAATACATCAAAAGAACACAAAAGACAATAGTCACATGATAAAAGTTTCATAGTGGGACACTATGATTACCATTGTTCTGCAGATCAATGCTTTGTCCTGCCATCTCAGCTACAGCTTTCAGCAACAGGGATTCTTCACAGCAGTAAGGCAAGCACAGCAACAGCAGCCTCACTCCACAGCAATACCAGAAGGTCACGAGCAAACAAAACAAGAACAGTAAGGAAGAAGATCTTCTATGTTATACTACTAGAGCTTTCAGAATGGGACTGATCTTAATGCAAGTCGTAGTTAACATAGGGACTTTTTCCTGATATATATATATAGAGGCCTAAACTTAGCCTTGTGCTCATCCCATAAAGAGTCCAAGACTTGATAAAGAGTTTATCAGCAGAAGCTTAATGTTTATCATGTATACTTGATGTCAATCAGGTTATTTGACAGATAAGATTCCTACTTCAATCGAGAGACATATACCTCAATTGATAACAGGATAGAGTCCTAGATATGTATTTCTATTGTTTAATTTTCAGATTAAATCAAAGCTTATTAACTTAATGCATTTTAGATAATGACAAGTCCAATATGTTTTCCAACATATAGTCCTTGCTTGACCATTGTGTCAAAGAACGGTAATGTTTCTTGTGCTTGTTCCGAAGACCATTCTATAATCCAACTGGTTTTGATATGGAAACAGAATTGTGTGCCATTTGGAGAACATTGTCACAACAGCACATCATCGGTTTCTTCGTATATTTTTTCACGTTTAAGACATGAGTACGAATGCTTTGCCCTCACAATGTTGCAGAAATGGGATTGATATGCTCCTGCATCGTATTTTACAAATTTGCATGCGGAAGCTAATATAAGTAGAGAATGTCAACATTTTCCTGTTAACTACATGCTCCAACCCAAACTTCTTCTGATGATCTATCTGTGAATTCAGTGCCTTTCTACCCGTTGAAGAGCTTGTGGCGAGGGGAATGAATGGTCTGTCTTTAGACTTGGGCCAACCACAAGTACCTTTTTTCTCTTCAAATAGGAGTCGCAGCAAATACATATTCATTACTTCGTAGCTCTTAACCATTCAAAATTAGCAAAAGGACGATATGGTTTAAACTGAATTAATGTACAGAAATGCTATAGTTTCTTAATCACCACAGATGGCAGAAAGGGACTTCACACTAAAATACGGTGGTAACTATTCCACCCCTGGAGAAACAAGAGTGATTGGTTCTGTATATATATATGTATCTAAGAGCAACTCCAATAGTTTCCCTAATCCAACTTTAGTCGAAGTCTTCCAAGTGTTCCTTAGAAGTGTATCCTATCTACTTTTTGTGGGCTTTGCATTAAGAAGGCCACATTTTGGGACATGAATAGTCAATTCCAACACGGGCTTTAATGATTGTCCAATTAGCCATTACTTATCCATCACTTTTTTTGTTTTTGTTTTTGGTTTTTTTGTATAAGAACTATCTAAATGGTTGTAGAGTCCTTGTACATCAAGAAATAAAGAGGGCGGCTCTAATATAAATATGAAGTACCCGATCCTCAGAGATTTAGGGTTTTTCATATGCTTACAATCAGCGTCACACGTTTGTGTCAAGAACAACCGATAACGATGTCTGCCAACGATAAAGCAGTAGCAGTATCTAATTTATTCTTATTTTCTCGGATACTTTTTGATCCCTTGATTCGGATTTTTATATACTTGTTCACTTTGTTTACGTAAAACTTGTTTGATTGTAGGCTCTAGTGGCATTAGGTAAGGGCTTCAATAGAATTGGTGGCGGTTTGGAATTGATTGCTGCAGCAGGTGTGGTCTACCTGGTTGGCAGATGGTGGACTTCTAATTATAGCATTGAGTTACTCTTCTCCAAAACCGAAACCGAGACCTCCATCTGTGACGACTGCAACCAGAAGGCAGTGTGCCCTACCTGCACTCAGAAGGTGTGCGTCGTCTGCAAGCAAAAGCCTTGTTAAGTTTAGTGTGTTTCCGATGCTTCTTAGAGTGTTTGGTGTTTATTAGTTTGAGTCGAATTGATTGAACAGTGGTGTTTTATGTTTTATTTTTTTTGGGATGTTTTATGAGTCTTTTAGAGTAGTTAATCATATAGGTTTAATTAAGTGAGCAATTAGTAGGGTTTCTCGATCTAGCCGCGCCAAGCAACATGGGATTTGGAAGAAGAATTGAAGTTACAAGTGATCTCGTGTAAAATACTTACTTGAATGAACCTATTGTGGGACTCTCCATTGAAATAGATGGACTGTCATAATAAGGCGTGCATGAAAACTTTTAGTTATTCTTGTTTGCTGTAGTAATTAAACAGTATAATTAGTCAAAGAATCGAATGCATGGCAAATTGTAATCAAGCAAAAAACTGAAATATCAAGGGCTGGAATTCATTGACCTCAAACAAGAATATCCAAAGTGCCTATAATAGTATGTAGCTCAAGATATTCAATGATGTTGATACAGTGAGACATATCAGACCAAAAAAAAAAAAGTGGGAAATATAATAAAAGGATGCATAATATGAATCATAGTACGTACACAATTTATATAATTAAGTCAATTCTTGAGAGAATGGTTAAATTTTTGAACTACCATATATGCCCTTACATAATATAGAAATTAATAAATAAATTATTTCTATATGAGGATAAGATAGTCAATAGACTATATCATATTTGAAAATCTTATATAATTAAGCCAATTCTTGAGAGAATTGTTACATTTTTGAACTACCATATATGCCCTTACATAATATAGAAATTAATAAACAAATTATTTCTATATGAGGATAAGATAGTCAATAGACTATATTATATTTGAAAAAATTGCAATACCTTCCGTGAAAAAAGAAGAAACTTCCCCAAATTGCAGTAACTTTTTTAATTTAAAAATATTATAAAAAAAAAAAACCAATTCCGCACATGTTAAAGGGCTAGTAACACCATACTTGTATACGTGCCCATGAAAAAAGAAAAGGAAAGTTTAAAGTTTTCTCTCTCGTGTTAGTTTTCCTATTCTAGCTAGTTTAGTACTCTAACTTTCTTACTTCTATTATATCAAGGGATAGTTCTTACTATCAGGGGCGGATCCAGGCCCTTTTTGGGGGGACTCAAGTCCCACCGAGAATTGTGGGATGAACAAAAAAAATTATATATATATGTTACTTCTTGTTGCTGTAAATGTATTTTCTCTTGATTAAACCCACCCAATTACCCGAAATCGAACTATATATATGCTATATAGTCATTGTTAGTTACTTGTTATATGTTAATTTCATAAATTATGTGGAGCGATGAGCAATTGCAAGCAATGGTGTGAACAAGAGTATTATAACTTGTCTAGAAGGGTGTATATTTTTTCTTTTAATCAATAAAATTCTCTCACACCGTCGAGATTCTCCACAATAATTTTTTTCTTCTTCTTGTTAAGAACTTCAAGCCCCACCAAGGTTTGAATCCTGGATCCGCCACTGCTTACTATACTCCTACAAGATTAAGGGATAGTTCTCACTTCTATTAGATCAAGGGAAAATTCTTACTTGTCTATAATTAAATAGCATGCCTCTGGTTTGTAAGTTTCATTCAATCATCAATCAGGAAGCCAAAAATTTAAGATCATTTTGCTAAATCAACATCGACATGGACGTGCCAGATGGTGAACCTAGGACTCCTGGCTACGATAGTCTCTCCAAACAAGAGCTAGAGCAGGCTGGGAGTAATATCTCTACCCGCAGTAGTGTCGGATCCAACAACATTGCCTTCTCGAAATCAGAGCCTCAGTTTACTCCTTCCACATGCAACGGTGGTGTCGGATTTAACAATATTAACGATTAATCTGGGCTGAACACGGTCAGTAGTAACGCCATAAGAGCAAGTGCACCCGTAGTCAAGAAAAGGCAAAGTCGAGAAGTCAAGAATTCGACCAGTCAAGTTACTATTCACTGCCACTGGACATGGGTTTACACCCGTTGTTTTTCTTGTCCGGTCAACACTGTTCATTATTATATAATTTTAGGGGGTCTCGAAAATCGACTTTTTATACATACATAATTTGGGAAAACTTCCTTCATGAAAGTTATAGAGATCGTCGATACGATCTCGTGCATACGTGGAACGCAATATTCGGAGTTCGTATGAATTTATTATGAATTTTTGAAATCTGAAAATTTTCCATAAATAGCAAAAAAGAAAATTTCTATTTTGTATAAAAGGATCTTAAATTTTCAGTTTTTCATTTTCCCCCCTCCAGTTCTCTCTCTCGCAGCTGCACCAGACGAAGGTCTGACCCGACCCGGATTTTTCTCCGTCCTCCGGCGTCCTCCGGCCAAGGACCCGGCCGCTTCGTCGCCTCAGCCCGCCCAGACGCTGCCCCCAGGTGGAGATCGAAGCAACCCCAGGCGGGTATGCTTGCTGTTGCTGCTTCAGTGTCTGCTGCTGCTGCCCCCGAGGTCGCCTGACCTCTTCTCTCTCCTCCTCCTGTCACCCACGTTTGGGTGTGGGTCGAGCTGGCACAAGCCTTGGCTGGGCAAGGAAAATGTCATGGGTATGACTATTTTCTTGGCTGTAGTCAAGAAGGGGTGGGTTTTGCCCGGTCAAAAAACCAACGGTGCAAGTAGGGAAATTGAGAGCAAGGTCACCACATCAGATTTTTCTTGACTATGACTATGACTATGACCTCCGGTGGACTTGCTCTAAGTACCAATACTCTTGCCTTGGGTAAGCTTTCCCTCAATTCGGATGATGTTACTGGTATCTCAGAGTTTGCGCAGAAATTTAGTACGTACAACTAACCTGATAAGTGGGTACTCTGAGAGCATCAGTCTTATGGACCCGGAATATAGTGACTTCTCACAAGACTCAATGGCAGAGGATGAAAGTGGTTGTTTCTTCGTTCATCACAAACATGGGCATAGAACTCGAGCGTACGTATCACTGTCAAGCAGTGGCGGACGCACATTGGGAAGAGTGGGGGCAGCTGCCCCCAGTCAGCTTTTGACATTTGGCAACTGAGTATGTATGTATATATATATATATATATATATATATTTAAATGTCAGCTATGTTTCAACGTTTAATATATATGTTGAGGTATAATATATATAGATAATTGATATGCATGGTGTTGTTTCACAGAGCACTATGCCACTATCATTCATATATAATTGTATATATGTAAAGGCTGAAGCTTGCCATGCTTTTTACCATTCCCAGACGACCCCATTTCCCATTTCAGCATTTCTCATTCTTTTTGTTCTATCGAGAATCCCCAAACAACCAAACTCAATTCTTCCAGACTTCCAGTCTTCGATAGTCCGACTTCGACTCTCTGCCGTTCTGCAATTCAATCTTGGATTGATGGTCTTGAAGGTCAGTTCTTCATCTTCTAGCTAGTTTACTTCCCAAATCAATGACTCTGTTGATTAGATTAAATTACCTTTTTCTATTAAAATTGCAGCTGTGAAAGATTAAAGATAGAGAAATTCTTTAAACGAACATCAAACGAGTTATCATCACCCCTCATAGAGAGTGAAAGATCAAAACAGAGTTGTGTAGAAATTGATTTGGCTAAGCTTCCTTCCGATCCTGGAGAAAACTAAGATTTCAGATTATCATCCCAATCTTAGGGATAAAATTAGAAGAGAGTATCTGCTAAGAGGTCCTTGTTAGCCTAGTAATCATCAGTTCATCCAAACACAATGCGGAGAAGGGAAACGAAGGTTTGTCTCTGATTGGTTTAATGACTTCCCTAATTGGTTAGAATATAGCATAACCAAAGATGCTGCATTTTGTTTGTGCTCCACTTGAATTTTTTTATTAAATTTGGTTTCTTTGATTGCACTCTTCTGCTTCCATTTGGTACAAATATGTTCCAGCTTGCCCCCAGAGATATATATTCCTGCGTCCGCCACTGCTGTCAAGGGGAAGAATCAGTGGCGGATCCTTATAGGGGCGGGTGAGGGCCATGGCCCCCCCAATGTTTTCAAATTTCCTTAACAAGCCGTGTATAACATCAATAAAGTCAACAACTTTGTATATATATGGCCCCCCCATTGCCCCAATTTACTAAATTAGTAATTTTTAAACCTTTTATTTGTTTGCCTAAAAGCAATTGCCAGCCTTTTGCTATTCACGTGGTTGGTTTTTGTCATGCAAGAAGTCAAGAACCTCATGCTTAGTTTTTGTCTGAAAAGAATCTCATGCTTGTTCATATTTTATTATTATATATAAGTGACTAAGTAGTCATTAGAGAGCAAAAGGCAGTAACCCTATTTCGACTTCAACACACCATCTTCTAAACTTCTACAAAACAACTCTGCAAGGTCATCTACTACTGGTACAGACTACAGTCTACAATGATCAATTATCAGTCCAAGTTCAAACCATAGAGAGCTCAAGGTGAATACAGACTTTTATTTATTGATTTCAGTTTTAATTTTTTATCGTATTCACTATTGATTTGGGTATGAATTATGAACATGTTTGGAAACTGGGCTCATGAAATCATGCCTAAACTGAAAACAATTGATTCGTTCTTTAAAAGAAAAGAAGTTGAGGATACTGCAAATAATACATTGGAGCATCATTTTCATGTTGATATATTTGTTGCTGCTATAGATGTTCAATTGCAGGAGCTAGCTTAATTGTAGGTTTGGTGAATCTGTTATGGAGCTTCTAACACTTGGCAGTGCTTTGGAACCCAAAGATGCATACAAGTCATTCAATATTGAAACCATATATCTTCTTGTTGAGAAGTATTATCCTCTTGATTTTACTGAGCAAGAGAAAATTAATTTGAGATTTGAATTGAGGTCTTTTGAGATTGATGTGCATAGTCATCCGGAATTGCAATCACTGTCATCTATTCCACAATTATGTCGGAGGTTAGTGGAGACTGAAAGGGCCGGGTAAGTAGATAGTATCTTATTGATAGATTAATTCGTCTTATATTAACTCTTCCAGTATCTATTGCAACCAGTGAAAAAGCATTTTCGGCGATGAAAATCATTAAAACAATGCTTAGAAACAACATGGAGGATGATTTTTGGGCAGATAACTTGGCGGTCTACATTGAAAGAGAAATTGCTAAGAGCTTCAATTCTGATTCTATACTTGATGGCTTTAGTTCTATAAAAGAGCGTAGAGTACTATTTAAATAATTTTTGTACTTATGAGTTCTGAAATTAGTTGTATTGTGATTTTATGGACGAGGTTTAGGTTTCAAGTCCCCCCCCCAAAAAAATGTTATTGTAGTTTTTTTTTTTTTTTTCCGGCCCCCCCCCAAGATTCGGCTCCAAGTTCCGCCACTGGGAAGAATATTCATTTTATGAGAAAAGTTTTTCCCCGAGGTCCCAGCGTTAAGGATGTGCAAAAAGAAAAACGACAGCTTCGTGACCGTACGTCCGTACCTCAAGAAAAAAAAAGGTATTACAGACGACAATTCTATTGTAAAGTCTCTCAAACAGTTCAAGGAAGAGTATCGACGGACCAAAGACACCAAACCCATCCGCCGCAGCTTAAAACAATTGCAGAAGTATAAGCCAGAGTACGCGGATCTCTGGCAGGTCAGGTTCATGTTTAAGAAAGAAGTATGTGCAATGATTAAAAGACTATATGAGCTTTTGTCGGAGCAGGAAAAACAGGGATATGGGTACCGTTTTGAATTGGAAAAGGAAAAAGAAATTTTCTTTGTTGAAGAGTTAGAATGCTATGTATTGAAAGGCCGAACCACCTACTACTGCGAATATGATAACGAACAAACCAGGAACGTATTTATTAGGATGGATTGTCTTCTTGTTCTGATATACAAAATTTTAATGGAAGACATGACGGTCAACATACGTTGGGTTCAGTATGCATTTAGAGACATATTTGCCAACACTAACCAAGTTGACTATGTGTTGGACTACATATGTAAAGGGATAGGCTGCAACAGGGACAGCTTAAATATCTTTGCATCGGCTAAAGGGAGGATTGCTGGTGATATTAGTTTTAAAGGCACCACCAAAGGAGGAAGAAGTTGTGCAACTTATTGTCAAGGCGAGTTAGTATAGAGCCTCGTGATGTAACTAATAGGCTCGAGTTTGATACTTCGAGCAAGGAAGAGCTCTTGCTTATATTGGTTGTTGAAAAGGACACAATTTTTCAAAGACTCGTGGAGGAAAAAATTCATAAGAGATTCCGTTGCATTATTATCACCGGTTGCGGAATGCCAAATGTTGCAACTCGGACTCTCTTAAGAAAGATGCAGCGGAAGTTAAATCTTCCAGTAGTTGCCCTTGGAGATCACAATGCCGGTGGCTTTAATATTTATTTGACCTATTTGTGCGGGAGTGAGAATATGGCGTACGACTCCTTAAACTTAAGCACACCAGATATTAAGTGGTTGGGTTTGAGTCCTTCAGACCTCATCGAACGTGATATACCCAATGGGAATGAGAAGGTGCAAGGACTTGAAACAATCATGAAAAAGGATTTTGTCAAGAAAACTCCGAAATTGGTCGAGGAGGTAAGAAAAATGGAAACTAAAGTCGACGTTGAGGGTATGATGAGAAAGCACCTCAAATATTTGACCGAGATATATCTGCCACTAAAATTCCAAAGGTTGGGCATGAGTGATTCGGTATAAGCTCGGACATATAGATGAAACGATTAGAAAAGGAATGGGTCTTGTTCGGGTGAGTGAAGTGTCTATACTTTTTCATGTTTTGGACTTCCATTTTTGTATCCTTTTTGCAATTTGAAAATCAATTCATAGAAGTAATTTTGAACATTATATTCTTGGCCTTTTTTGCATAGTTTTCCCTCTATTAATGTAGTTTTGATAAGAAATTAAATTAATCCCTCAGCCTTTGCCAAACGTCTTTCTGCGTGAATTTACACGAAGGGAGGGAAGACACTTGAAGGGTTACAGACGAGGCTTGGTTAACTAGTTCAACTATTTTCAACTTCTTATCGCTAACTTGACTAGAAAAATAAGAAATGCACTTTATGTAGTCTTGAACGCAAATATAATATGAATCCATGCTATGGCAATAATAACCAAACACAATAACATATGCTAAAAGCAAGCTCAAAAACAACAAAGCAATTTGTGTAGTCATAAACTCAAATGCAAAATGAATCCATACTGTAACAAGAATAATCAAACACAACAAAATTGTTTAAATTATCTATGACTCTGTCTTCGTGAGCAATTAGTGCGGTGCTGTACTCTAGCCAAACCAGTAGACAGAAATAGAGACGAATTATAATAATTTTATACATCACTGACATTCTGTGTCTTTTGCATCGCCAATCTAGCTTTCACAAATTCTTGATGGCCTCCGCGTCCTCATCATCATCTGAGTAATCATACCAATCATCTTGCAAATCTTCAAACTCACCTCCGGGTTCAAGAGCCTCCCGTGTGAACCATGAAATAGCATGAGGAATGATTTTGTCGCGGATTATTTTACTTCATAACACCAACAACGTACATGTCATTGGAAAATTAGTTACTAGGAATGTCACATAGCTTCGTAAGCATCATTATCAAATAAGAGCACCGACAAAATCTTAATAACGTACATGTATTTTTTTTTTTCAATAACGTACATGTAATTAGAATGAATTAACTTGTAGATATTTACAAATTTCATAAGTTATCGACTGCTCAGACTTTACCGAGGTGCAATGACAGAATGCCTCACAAAAATTCCTTGGCTATACGTTAAGTATTTTTTGTAAACTCTCATAACTCGGAATTAAGCTTGAAAAATAGTACGTACCCGATGAAAAAATCATAATTCAGTTTACTTTTGACTTCTCCATTCTGCGATCATATACATCAATGAGCTAGATTTAAGAAAATTGTATATCATTAATTAGTTCATTTAATTAACAGATCGACTATGAACAAATCCAAACTTACTAGATATCCATCATTATAATCAATATGTTTCTCGTGAAGACAGAGTTGAGGAGGGTTGAAGAAGTTAAAGACGCTTTCACAGGATTTGGTCATGCGCTTGGAATTCTTCGACATTCCCTCTAAAAACTTATGTGTCAAGTCTTTACCATGATGCCATTTGATGACACACCTACAAGGTAACCCCAACTTCAGAAGAAATGTGAGGGAGAGACATCATCAATATAACAGCAGAAAATAGAATTACCCAGTTGTTTTCTCCATCAGAGGCCGCTTATATGATTTGGTCAGGACTTCATTTTCAAAATAAGGATTAGGCTGTTGAAAGACAAACTCCAGCCTGAAACTTCCCCCATATATCCTATACCACTTGATATCTTTCAGATACTTGAGCGCCACTTCATCGTGCTCTGTGATCTATATGCATTTGAGGAAATTTAACAGCTAACTTCATGTTTAATTTAACAAATAAATAGATTATCAATCTCTTTCTCACCTCCTGAGCAAGTAATTTATGATTCTTCATTGCAGTAAGCCAAAATTGAGGGATTCCTTTCTCTACAATACAAGAGATAATACATCACACTATGTCATGCATGCATTTTGAAAATGTGAATTTCATATAATATAGGCACCTTTGGTGGCTTCATCTCCTTTGTCCCTTGCAACGTACTTCATCTTTCTCTCCAACTTTAGTTATACCATTAACAATCTCATATCTCTACAATGGACAGTTACATGATTCATTGAGGAATTCATCATGCATATCAACAGCATATTAAAGCAGATTCAAAAACACCAAGTTGAGTTCCAATGAAATCATGATATAGAAGGACTTGAGATCAATGTAATAAGAACAAATTGCCTACTGAGATCATGCATACCTTTTCGTATATAGGTTTGTAAAGGTTCAGGTATGCTGCTTCCACTTGTGCTCCAACCTCGAGATACCGTAATCTCAGCAGACGATGCTTGTATAAGGTGTAGTTACCATGTCTAAAGAACCGCAGCTCCTAAAAATGGTAAATAAACATTTTCAATGAATAGAACCCTGCTGGTAAAACAAAAATTGTCCGTTTGGCTTATTTGTTTTTCTAAAAATTAATTTTAATAAATTTGAGGCTTGCACACACTTAATGTACTACTTGAAAGAAAAGATGTAAAAGAATGTGACACTGCTAATTCATCTGCGCTGATACAACGTATATTCTAATATCATAAAAAAAAATGACTACAGTACTTGGGTTAAATATATATACCTGTAACAAATCCTTCGCCAAATCCTTATTCTCAATGATTTTGTCTCGAATTGTTGAACTATACAGGAAACATGTCGATCCTTGTCAATGGAATAACAGTAGCCGGAGGTAACTACAGTCTAAGACATTGATTTGGTAAAATTTATACGAGTTGTACCCTTCATATTTATGCAGTATATATGTACTTACATTACTGTAAAACTAGAGTGGAATCTGCACATGTATGTACGTTTCTTACAGTTCCAGCTCTTCACTTTAGTTTACAACAGTAGAAATATTTTACTCTGATAGCTAAATTTATAAGCTATTGATTTTCCTTATTCACACTTAAGATTGTCAATTGTAGCAAGGGTAAACAAGGGTCTTTCCCGCAGAGGACTAAGGTTATAACTACTCAAAACAATGTCACAAAAGTGACCACTGTTCCTAGCGAACAGCAGTCTAAAATCTAATTAAAAACCTAATTTAAACTACTCAGAAAATTACGAAAATTTACAGGGATGTACTAGACACACAGGGCGTCCAGCACACAAAATTTGGTGATTTTTGGATATCGTTTACTATAAAAATAAAATACATAAAGACAGAGAACAGAAAGAAAAATGAAACTGAAACAGATTTGAGATTGGTTGATATCAAGAGAATAAAGCTAGCTAGGGAAGATGCATCCACCCCCGACAATCACACACAAGACAATTTGTTCAATCCTAATTCAATTAATCTAGATGAAGATGCTCAGGTTGGCTCGGTACGCTTGAACACAACCTATTACCCTTTCTTACTTCTTACGCTAGGCAGGAAGTGCTCTACACCTAGACTATTCCCTAACAATGCAACCTAAAGGTACGCTTATTAGATTAAACATGCAGAGATCATTAAGGTCTAAAAGAGTTTGAGACATCACTAGGCATCACAATAAACTTAGCGCCTTGCTAAACCTAGGACTTAGTTTACTTGATAGTGAAAACTAACAATTGCTTCTCTAGAAGGTTTGAGGAGTCCAACTATTGACACAGGCATCAAACAATCAAAGCATTAGAACCCTAACATGCATACTAAGCGTGCACTCAAAGCATACAAGCAAGAATCCATCAATGGAAAAGTAGTAAACAAAAGTCTCATCTTGGATTAACAGAAAATAACATCAAAAATCAAATCATCTTTTAGTTCATGTCTAGGGGCTTCAAGCAGCCCCCTAACTAATAAAAACTATCTAAACATAGAAGAAATAAAAATAACTAAAGAAGGGGAGCAAGAGAGAGCCGGCTGCTGTAGATTGATCTCCTTATATATGCTTAAAGGTTAGGAAATCCAAAACCTAAAAGAATTTAGGGTTCACGTGCTTAGGTGGAGTTTTCCTATTGGCGTTTGAGCTTGATGACTCATTCCAACCATTCACATCATGCCATTTGTCCATCATAAGTCGGAATATGAAGCAGAAACTCGTTCTTGGGCTTCTTGGTTTGATTTGGGCCTCGAAACCTAAATTCCCGTCCAACCTCAGATTCACGCGCAGCCTGACCTCTTTGTACTAAATCGGCCATAACTTCCTTTAGAAAAATGATATTGATGAGCCGTAAAAATATTTGGAAACTAGAAATCCAAGGCTTTCCATCAATATAAATATCATCATCTGGATCATTGTGAGATGGTCTCAATGATCTGTCGAAGTTGACTGATCTGCACAGGCAGATTTGCCGATTTTGCTTTTTAATCCCTCTTTTACTTCTTTTCTCCTTCTTTGCTCCAAGATACCTATAAAACAAATAAACAACTTAAATAACTAGAAAATACACTAAACTAACAAAGAAAGTATGGAGATTAACGTTATTAATATCGCATAATTATGCTCCCATCATACTCCTATAGTACTTTGTCAAAATGTAACTTTCACCTAACTGTAATTAAGATACAGTGGATGCATCACTAACCCGTAATTAAAGTAGTCATTACATACCCTATGCATGTTGGAGCTGTCAAGGTTATTAAAATATGTTTTGTGTTAATGCTTTATGTCAATATTCCCTTAAATAGGGTAGTGCGGGGGTTTGAACTTTTTCATTCCATGTGCTGTTTGCTATTCCTTGTTTCATGCTCCATGTTTCTAGAGTGTTGTTTGCTTTTCAGTTTTCTTTGTAAGGCTTTATAAGCCATATCTTATGGTTTCCTTGAATTGTGTGAGAGTGCAGTACGTTGTCTGCATTTAGTATATTGAGTTTCAACAAATCTGGTATCAGAGCCTTTCACTGGGCCTGATTGAGAGTTTCAAAGCTAAGAAACCGCAGTTTTCTTAGAGATAGAGAGTGAGTGAAACATGGCAGCTGAGAGCAACTTTGTGCAACCTGCCATACCAAGATTTGACGGGCATTATGACCACTGGTCTATGCTCATGGAGAACTTTCTGAGATCGAAAGAGTACTGGAGTTTAGTGGAGAATGGGATACCTGCTGCAGCAGAAGGAGCTGAACTTACAGAGGGCCAACGCAAGCAAATTGAAGATGCAAAGCTGAAAGACTTGAAGGTGAAAAATTATTTATTTCAAGCCATTGACAGAACAATTATGGAGACAATTCTCAACAAAGAAACAGCAAAGCACATATGGGATTCAATGAAGCAGAAGTACCAGGGCTCTACAAAGGTGAAACGTGCTCAATTGCAAGCACTTCGAAGGGAGTTCGAGGTGCTTCAAATGAAAGAAGGAGAAATAGTCGATGAATACTTTGCTCGTACCCTCACAATTGCAAATAAGATGAAGGCTCACGGTGAAAATATGATAGAGCTGGTTATTGTTGAGAAGATCCTGAGATCGATGACTGCCAAGTTTGATTATGTGGTGTGCTCCATTGAAGAATCCAATAATCTGACTACAATGACCATCGATGAACTGCAGAGCAGCCTTCTTGTACACGAGCAGAGAATGCGAAGCCATGGATGAGAGGAACAAGCATTGAAAGTCACATATGAAGACAGAACTGGTGGAAGAGGAAGAGGAAGAGGAAGAGGAAGGGGCAGACAACAGTTTGATAAGGCATTGGTTGAATGTTACAAATGTCACAAATTAGGGCATTTTCAGCATGAGTGCCCTGAATGGGAGAAAGGTGCAAACTATGCAGAGCACGATGAGAATGAGGAGATGTTACTTATGGCATACGTTGAGCTCAACAATTCTAAGATGGAGGAGGTTTGGTTTCTCGATTCCGGCTGCAGCAACCACATGAGTGGCAACAAGCAATGGTTCACTGATCTAAATGAGCAATTTCGGCAGTCTGTAAAACTAGGCAACAATTCCAAAATGGCAGTCATGGGGAAGGGTAATGTGAGACTACAAGCCAATGGAGTCACACAAGTATTCACAGATGTGTACTACATCCCGGAGCTGAAGAATAACTTGCTTAGCATTGGACAATTGCAAGAAAAGGGAGTTACAATTCTAATCCGGAATGGAATGTGCCAGATTTATCATCCAAGAAAAGGTTTGATCATGCAAACTAAGATGTCAGCTAACAGGATGTTCGTAATACGTGCAAACATGTTGCCTCAAGCCTCAGCTTGCTTCCAAACAGTGTCTGAAGACAACACTCACTTGTGGCATTGTCGATATGGCCATCTAAGCTTCAAAGGGCTAAGAACTCTTCAATACAGAAAGATGGTGAAGGGTTTACCAGACTTCAAGATGTCATCTAAGTTATGCAAAGATTGTATGGTAGGGAAGCAGCACAGGGAATCAATTCCAAAGAAGAGCATGTGGAGAGCCTCACACAGACTTCAGCTCATACACTCAGATATATGCGGACCTATCAAGCCATTGTCAAATAGCAGAAAAAGGTACCTAATCAGTTTTATAGATGATTATAGTCGAAAAACCTGGGTGTATTTCTTGTATGAGAAGTCCCAAGCTTTTACAACATTCAAGAGTTTTAAGTGCCTCGTTGAGAAGGAAACAGGAGATTATATTCAATGTTTACGAACTGATAGAGGAGGAGAGTTCACCTCTCAAGAGTTTAACACTTTCTGTAGCACACATGGCATTAGTAGGCAATTGACTGCAGCCTACACCCCTCAACAAAACGGGGTAGCCGAGAGGAAAAATCGAACCATTATGAATATGGTTCGGAGCATGTTGTCGGAGAAACAAGTTCCAAAAGTATTCTGGCCCGAAGCAGTAAATTGGTCAATCCACATTCTCAACAGGAGCCCTACCTTGGCAGTGAAGGATATGACCCCTGAAGAGGCATGGAGTGGGATCAAACCAGCTGTTCACTATTTCAGGGTTTTTGGTTGCATTGCACATGTTCACATTCCAGAGGCTAAGAGAAAGAAGCTGGATGATAAGAGCTACAAGTGTGTGTTGTTGGGTGTGAGCAAAGAATCAAAAGCTTACAGGCTTTATGATCCTATATCTGAACGTATTGTGGTAAGTAGAGATGTGGTTTTCGAAGAGGATGAAAATTGGGATTGGGGAAGGACTGCTGAAGAGGTGAGGCTTGATGTGTTAGATTGGAGTGATGGTGAAGAAGAAGAAAATGAGTCTGCTCAAAGTGAAGAAGAAAATGAGTTTGCTCAAAGTGAAGAGGAAAATGTGAATAATGATGATGCAGAAGAAGAAGAAATTCTAGAAGAAGGGAGGACAAGAATGCAACCTGTATGGATGCAAGATTATGTGAGCGGAGAAGGTTTATCTGAAGAGGAAGAAACAAACAACATTGTCATGTTTACTTATGTCACTGATCCAACCACATTTGAAGAAGCTTTCAAGAGTGCTAAGTGGAAGGCTGCAATGGATCAAGAGATTGAGGCAATTGAAAGGAATCATACTTGGGAGTTAACAATCTTGCCGGCTGGAGCAAAAACAATTGGGGTGAAGTGGATCTTTAAGACTAAGTTGAATGAAAATGGTGAAGTTGAAAAATGTAAGGCCAGACTTGTGGCAAAAGGGTATGCACAACAATATGGGATTGACTACACTGAAGTTTTTGCACCAGTGGCTAGATGGGACACCATTAGAATGGTAATTGCTCTTGCTGCTAAAAAAGGTTGGAAGGTATATCAACTAGATGTCAAGAGTGCGTTTTTACATGGGGAGCTTACTGAGGCAGTATTCATTGATCAACCGCAAGGCTATGTGAAGGAAGGAGATGAATTAAAGGTATACAAGCTAAATAAAGCCCTGTATGGACTCAAGCAGGCTCCACGTGCATGGTACAGTCGTATTGAAGCATATTTCATCAAAGAAGGGTTTGAAAGATGTCCTCATGAGCACACTCTATTTGTGAAGTTGAGTGAAGGAGGTAAAATTCTCATTGTTAGTTTATATGTTGATGATCTTATATTTACTGGCAATGATGAATATATGTTTGAGGAATTCAAGAAGTCGATGAAGGACGAATTTGATATGTCTGATCTTGGAATGATGCGTTATTTTCTTGGTGTTGAAGTTGTTCAAAATGAAGCTGGTATTTATATCTGCCAAAAGAAATATGCAAGTGAGATTTTGGAAAGGTTCGGAATGGAGAAAGCCAACTCAGTAAGGAATCCAATTGTTCCTGGGTTCAAATTAATGAAGGATGAAGGGGGTGTGAAGGTAGATGCCACCATGTACAAGCAAATAGTGGGGAGTCTCATGTACTTGACCGCAACTAGGCCTGACCTCATGTATGTGGTAAGCTTAATTAGTAGGTTTATGTCAAGTCCAACTGAGTTACATATGCAAGCTGCTAAGAGGGTGCTCAGGTATCTTAAAGGCACTGTCAATTTGGGAGTTCTATATAGAAGGAATGGTGAAGAGAAGCTTGAGGCATTCACTGATAGTGATTATGCAGGTGATGTGGATGATCGGAAAAGTACATCAGGGTATATTTTCATGTTTAGTGATGGAGCAGTCTCATGGTCTTCCAAAAAGCAACCTGTGGTTACTTTATCTACCACCGAAGCAGAGTTCATTGCTGCTGCTTACTGTGCTTGTCAAGGAGTGTGGATGCGCAGAATTTTTGAAAGGCTTGGTCATGCACAAAGAGGGTGTACTACAGTGTATTGTGACAATAGCTCAACCATAAAGCTTTCGAAGAACCCAGTAATGCATGGGAGAAGTAAACACATTGATGTACGTTTTCACTTTCTTCGACAGCTTACTAAGGATGGAAATGTGGAGCTGGTTTATTGCAACACACAAGATCAAATTGCAGATGCTATGACTAAACCACTGAAGCTAGAGGTGTTCGAAAAACTTCGAGACTTGCTTGGAATGTGTTTGGTGCCAGGTATAAACTGATGCGATGCAATGAACATCAGTTTAAGGGAGGATTTGTTGGAGCTGTCAAGGTTATTAAAATATGTTTTGTGTTAATGCTTTATGTCAATATTCCCTTAAATAGGGTAGTGCGGGGGTTTGAACTTTTTCATTCCATGTGCTGTTTGCTTTTCCTTGTTTCATGCTCCATGTTTCTAGAGTGCTGTTTGCTTTTCAGTTTTCTTTGTAAGGCTTTATAAGCCATACCTTATGGTTTCCTTGAATTGTGTGAGAGTGCAGTACGTTGTCTGCATTTAGTATATTGAGTTTCAACAATGCAATAATCATGATCCATTAGTGTTTGGACATCTTCAGCCTGTCAACATATACGTAAAAGAGATTAAGAAAACTTGCTCATATATATTCATCATCGACCAAATTCAATAGCCTTGTAACATGAACGAAACCAAAACTTACAGTACCGTTGGCAACAGGGGTCTTAAAAAAGTTGAAGAAGCTGTCACCATTTTCTGTGTCGGTCAGGCTTTTACCAAGATACCACTCAATTTCCATCCTGCAAAGTAGTTCAGCATAAGATTAATAACAGGAGAGACGAGTAAAAAACTGTTGGACACAGAGATTAGAATTACCCAATTGCATTCGTCACTTCATGCTTGTTACCACGAATTATCATAAATGTTTTCGTGAGCACGGAATCTTTAAAGTTAGGATTGGAATCAAAGAAGAAGTCAAGCTTGAATCCAGTAGGAGTCTCTGTACAAAGGATGTTCCTTAGATGTTGGAAAGCCCCTTCATCCAGTTTTGTAATCTGTTTCCGGTAAGCAATTTAGCATAATTCCACAATTAAGAAGAAAAAATAAGTACGTTCAAAACGCTTATCAAATTCCAACCTTCCGAGCAAGCACTTCAATGTTCTTCATTTTAGAAAGCCAAAATTGGGCCACTCCTTCCCCTGCATTACGTTACAAGATATGATCCAACTTCATGCTCACGTGGCAGTTGCATCGAAATATATAAGAGCCAAAGTTTACCTTGACCTTAACATTTAAAACATTTGTGGCGTGCACGTGGGCCCTGTAGATATAGAATCACCATTTTGCCGTTAATTGCTGATGTAGCCCCACGAACTAACCGTAAAAATGATGGATGACTTGGTAGCTGGTTATATTGATTAATTTGAAGAGTGTAGTGGCACTTGTAATAGAATTTGAAGTGAATCGTCACAAATGATTTTGGTCAAGGAGGTAAAATAAAATTAACTCTTGAAATAATTGATTAGAGAGATACCTTCTAAGATTTTATAAGTTGCATCAATTTCTTCTTTCATTCCTATGCTGTTTGTATGAAAATGATCTTCTATCGTCTTATGTTTGCGCTGCAAAACAAGGATGTGAAGTAACGTGTACTCATAAGCTCTATGGCAATTATATGATTAAGGGTTTTTTTTTTTTTTTTGTGACGATTGTAACCTGGAAACAAAGAAACGGAAAAGAAGAAAAAAAACAGAAAGCTGAAACCCATGAACAAGCCCTCATGGGGGAGCTGCAACAGCATCAGATTGGAGGATATGAAGCAAGGATGGAGGTGGATTTTTAATCCAGTTCAAAGAGCTCTCCAACAGTGAAGCAAGGTGCGCAGCAGTATCAGCAGCTGCGTTTGCTTCTCTACTGGTCCAAGACCAGTTAACAGAAGAAAAGGAAACAGCCATAAACTTGATCTGACGAACCCAGGAGATTGCAGACCAGAAAACCGAATCTCTAGGGGATTTCAAAGCTGATATAAGAGATAGGCAATCAGCTTCCAAAGAGAAAGAGGAGAGGGACAATGATTTGGCCAATTTGAGTCCCAGAAGAATGGCTTGAGACTCCACAGCCTCCTCATCGTTAGCCTTAGCAGTCAAAACCAAACCATTGTGAAGTATACCAATAAAATAGCGAAGCAGAGCTGCAAGCCCAAAACATAGAGAATTGGAGTTCCAAGATGCGTCCGTGTGATTTTAAAAGAACCCAGCACCGGAGGTACCCAAGTGGTGGAGGAAGACGGATTAGGGGGAGGGTGCAAACACTTAGGAGTACATTATATGACTAAGTTTGGAGGTAGACTATTGAAAGTTCTATAATATTGCAAAGTATAATATACTATAGGTTTTCCAAGCATTGCATACATTGGAGTACTGCCATATATAAGTCTGGCAGACTATTTGAAATTTAGATTGCATAAATACAGAATTAGTACAAAAGTTTTGCAATTATAGAAATATATAGACCAACCTGCAGATTTTTCAAATCCTCAATGCGATACTTCAAATACTCCCTTGCCCCCTGATAATCGAAAACATAAAAGAAAATAAAACTGGAGCATAATTATATATACGAGTACAAGTAGCATAGGAAACTTACCCGTTGTTGGTTATCAAGATCAAGAACATAATCTTGCGCACTATGACCTATACACAACCAGAGAAAATGTGCAAATTGAAATTATTTTGTTCTGAAATTTTGGGACGCAAATGATACTCGCGAAATCTTAAACAACTAGTCCTATAATGCTATTGTTTAGACCAATAAATTTCCTCGTTAATCATTGAAACAACAAAAACTTGCTCGTAGACTAAGAGAAGCAATCTTAATTCAACAATAGGAAAAGCAATCGTGTAAGCCTTCAAGAGAAGACCTAAAGAACAAAACAGGAAAAACAAGTCGAATTTGCCGATTGGCAGAGAAAACACAGAATCCAAAGAATGAGTTACGAGTGGAAACCAAAATCTTCGGATAGCCCATGAAAAGAAGGCAAAACAGCCAAATTACTCCCTAACTTTTCTCATGACTGCCGATTTGCCCCCTGACATTTCAATTTTGATTATTTACACCCTCACTTTTCTAAATGTTGCCAATTTACACCCTACAGTTAAATTTTAGACTTTCCATTCAATTTCTTCATTAACTTGGTTAGCATGTGAGGGCCCTCTTCGTCTCTGCAATTGTCACACAAAAAAAAGAGTGTTGCTATTTGTACCGAACAAAAATCTTAGTATACCTCGACCAACTATAAATTTTTTGCCTCTAATCTTCCAATATTACCCTCATATATTAATAAATCTAGAAAAAAAATACAAAATTACTTTGTTAAAAAAAAAAAAATACTGCTATTCGTCTCCCACAACTATGTTTTTTTCCCTCATCCGCTCCTCTTCTTCTTTGTCTATCTCTCAATTATCTTCTTCTCAGCATGACCTCTTCCTCTATGTTCCTTTATCGAGATCAATATAACACAATCCCAACTTGAATCAATCAAGATGACCTTCACATGCTTGCTGTAATTTTAATTTTCATATTCCATACATATAAATATTTTTGTTTGTTCGATGGCTCCTCAATCTTATACACAATAAGAACCCTTCTAACTGGAAATATGGAAGATCAAATTCTATGTTTGAAATATTACTGACCAGTCTGGCCTTCAAAGAAAATGAAAAGCATAAACCTAAATGATCAAAGATGGTTTCTTCTCCAGTGATATGATCATCCAATCATTTGATGTGACTAGCAAATATTAATTAAGTGATCAGTTGCAAGCTAACGACCAATCTTGAAATAAAGGGAGTGAAGAAGAAGAAGAAGAAGAAGAGATGGACAAGGAAGAAGCGACAAAGGGCAAGTTTTTTTTTTCCCTTCTTTTAACGAAGAATAGTTTTGTATTTTTTTTTTAATTCTTTAACGATGTGTTGGTTTGCTTAATTTTTTTTTTGGGTGATAGTTGAAAAGACAAAAAAACCCCTCATGTGCTAACCAAGTTAACGGAAAATTGGATGGAAAGTCTAAAAAATAATGATAAGGTGTAAATCGGCAACAATTAGAAAAGTAAGGGTGTATATAATCAAAATTAAAATGTCAGTGGGTAAATCGGCAGTCATGGAAAAAGTCAGGGAGTAATTTGACTATTTTGCCTGAAAAGAATAATATTGTGACATAGATAAAGGTAATGATACCCATGTGGTCATCCATCAGTGATTAGTCCTTGGAGGCGAGAAAATACAAAACCCTAGATTAAGAAAGAGGAGGAAACACCGAAACAGTGAAGAGCATCAGCTGGTTTTAGGCCAAGTTTGGTAGAGTCGACTAGATTGGATCGGTAATTATGACAAGATTAGATTGGATTGGAAAATATTGGGATTAGGATTTCTTACTCTTATCTAGTGTTTGAAGCAACATTTAATTCGAATTTCCTTTCTTATTCCTGCAATTATGAAAAAAAAGATTTACACCGCGAATTTTGATGTGTTCTCAAGCGAAAGTTCTTCTACGGTTCTACCCACTTAACAGCCGAAAGTTCTTCTACCCACCCTGGTTGGTGGTCACCCCCATGACGTGTCAACAGATCTAGATGGCTGAGGCGACTATGTAATATGAGCTTTAGGATGAGTCCGACGTTAAAATTGTCCGTCATCGTCAGATTTTGAATAGTGTTGGAAAAAAACATTGTTCAGTCAACGAAAAAAATCGGAGGAGATGGGTAATTATAGAACTATCAACTATGGTTTTGCGATGGGTGAAACTGAAACGGCGGAGATGAAGGTGGACTCAGCCGGGGTATGCGGGTCGGGTCGTGGGTTTTCAGAGGAATAATCATCTGCTAATCCAGCAGTCGTTTTCAGAGCTTGAATCCTCTGGTCTTTCTCATACTCGTCAAAGAAAGGAAATTGAGGAATTGGGTATTTGAGTTTTTGGATTGATACCATTTTGGGTGGGAAATAATGGTTATGCAGGACATCAGGACATGATCAAGATTTGTTGTACTCGATTGGGATTCCATCAAATATCAGAATACCCAATTGCTTGCTATTCCATTTGGTATTGATTCCTTGATCTGATTTGGGGTTTTGATGGTGGATTTTTCGGTAAGTGTATTTGGTTAGTGTAGATGAGAAACAAGTCATGTCTTACTGAGCTTGCAGAAATACCCATGGTGCTGCAAACAGTAAACAAGTCTCGCCGAGTTGCCCACATCGAGACAGCGCGTGTAATACACGCACCCATTCCTGACCTAGGTGGGTGCTCACTTGGGTGGGTGGAAGTAGCTCTGCTTAAAACCCGTGTTGCAAGATCTTCCTGAGCCATCAGATCAGTCCGTCAGCAACTGTTTGGAAAAAAAAAAAAAAACTCTGTAGTTATGCGTTGTTCCATGGGGATGGGACCGATGGGTAAAATGAAACAAAAGATTTAATTAATGGTGAATGAAGTAAAAAATACGCAGAGATCCTGCAGTCCTCATATTTTTAATCTTCATTTACTTACTGAATATCAGATTTTTTTCGGAATTTTTTTGTTTTTTTTTGTTTTTTGTTTCAGACTGATTAACAAAAGAGGAGCCCCTGCCCCTCTGTCTTCTGCAATTTCGTTTGTTTTTTTGTTTGGTTAACGGTATAACAGAGAAAACTGATCAGTTTGCCTTGGAGATTGAAAGGCATTGATTATTTAATGGCTAAATGTTGAGGTGGTTAATTGGTGTCCTTTGGATGTTTAATGGACGTATATTTGGATGTTTAATGGACGGATATGATTAAAAGCCAAGGACAACTAAGGACTAACTACTGCCAAAGAGAGGATTCGGATCCGCAACGAAAATGTGATCACCCGCTTTCAACAAATTACAACAAAAAAATAAAAAATTACTTATAGACAATATTTCATTAATCTGGTGCTCTGTTTAGCTCGTTAACCAGTTCAATCATATCCATACCATCAAGGCATCAAGATGGAATCCAAATGCATCAAGATATTTATGACTGAATCCAAATGCATCATAAATTTAACATTTATTTATAAGTTTTCAGGGGAACATTGACCGAGTGATGGATGAGCAAAAACTCTATTAGAATGTCCAAATTTTTTAAGGGTGAGGCTATGGCCACCCTATAATTTTCTTTGTTCACCTTACTTGCTCATTACACCCTACATTTTAATTTCAATTATTAAATTTACTTATCCAACCCATTTCTCTTTCTAGGAATATCCTCCATCATATGACATATCAAATTAAAAAAGAAATTTTGTTTAACGAAAATTTCTCTTTTAATTTATATAAATTAAAAAGACGTCCTAAAATATATTAAAGTTTCCTAATAAAAACATAATTTGATTTACTTCCATTTTTTTATTTTTTCCATTCAGTTTCAATGTTCGTTTATTTCAATCCATATTAGAAAAAATTAGTAAGTGCTACTATGAGCAATGAAAAAAGATTGTTTTTTTTCTTCGGGTTTTAAATTTTTTACTTTCGGTGTTTATAAGGGTATTATAAAGATTTTGATGAAGTTAACACTAATGGTTTTGTGAATTGTCTTCTAAAAAAAATTGTTTTGTGAATTGAATAACTAATTAACAATGAGGACGCAACAAAAAGAAAAAAAAGAAAATTGTAATAAATTGAAATTTGGATGGAGAGGATGAAGATTAATGTTATCATAAGAGAAATTAAGTAGTTTTGTATTTAATTAGTTATGTATTTAGTTTTTCTTAAATATTTAAATTTTAGGAAATTAGTGTACTTATTAGTCATTTTGCATTTGGGTAATATAGTATTTCAATAATTCAAATATTTGTAGGGTGAACAAATAAAATGGTAGGGTGATAATAGTCGCACCCATTTTTCAAAAGCCATAAATTACCCCTTTCAAAACAAAAACAAAAAACCATAAATTAGAAAAACATATTTTTCAAAAACATTTGTTTCCAATCAAGCTCTAGTAGGTCTTAGTGATCATAAATTAAGAATATAGCCGAAAGATTCAGCGACAGAAATGGAGACGGATTTTGATCAAGTTCAATACAAAAAAATACCCATCATTTCAAAAATACGTACGTGACATGTTTGCAATCTGGCTTTCACATATTCTAGTAAAACTCCACATCCTCATCATCCTCATCTTGCAAGTCTTCAAACTCACCTCCTTCTTCAAGAGCCTCGCGTGTGAACCAAGATACTGCATGAGGAATTATTTTGTCTCGAAATATTTTACTACAAAACACCAACAATATGTTATTTGAATACATATTCATCACAATCAACAATGAGCATCGAAGAAATCTCAATGAAATGCAATTAAAGTTATCAAATTAAGTTTTAAATATTAACAAATCATCTATTTATGGCTCTATATATTGTACTACGTTTCTATTTACAAGACTGTTTTAACCAACTGCTCAAACTTTACCAATTGCCTTACAAAAATTCCTTTGATTTCGGCAAACTTTCCTAACTAGTAATTTAGCTCAAATATATTACGTACCCGATATAGTAGTCATAATTCAGTCTACTTTTGACTTCCTCAACCTGTGTCATATACATGAATGAGCTAGAAGAAAACCCTATATCATCATGAGCGGTTTTAATTACAAGGGATAAAGCCAAACTTAATTACTAGATATTCATCATGACAATCAATATATTCATCATAATAATCGGGATGTTCATCATAATCAAGATGTTCATCATGAGGACGGAACTTGGGAGGGTTAAAGAAGTTGAAGAAACTTTCACAAGATTTGATCAGGCGCTCGGAATTCTTCGACATTCCCTCCAGAAGCTTATGTGTCAAGTCTTTTCCATGATGCCATTTGATGACACACCTACAAGAGTACAAGGTAACCCCCGATTAGGAACAAAATTAATTAAGCGAAGGGGCTTCATCAATACAACTCAGAATAGAAAATAGAATTACCCAGTTGTTTTCTCCTGATATGATTTGGTCAGCACATCATTTTCAAAATAAGGATTAGGCTGCTGAAAAACGAACTCCAACTTGAAACATCCTTCATCTATCTTAAACCACTTGATATCCTTCAGATACTTAAGTGCCTCTTCATCGCGCTCTGTGATCTACATACACATGTATATTCCAGTAAACTAACAGATGATCTTTATATTTAACTCAACAAATAAATAGAATAAGAATCATTCTCACCTCCTGAGCAAGTAATTTATGATTCTTCATTGCAGAAAGCCAAAAGTTAGGGATTTCCTTCACTACATTAAAAGGGATAATGCAATGTCATACTCAAATAGTCAAATCTAGTGCATGCATTTTGAAGATTTAAATTTAAATTTCAAATAAAATAGGCACCTGTGGTGGCTTTATCTCCTTGGTCCCTTGCAGCTTTAGCTTTCACTTCAACTTTACATATATCGTTAACAATCTGATATCTCTACAATAAATGTTACATGATTCATTGAGGAAATACATCTTGCATTTCAACATCATTAAAGCAGATTCAATAACGCCAGCCTTGAGTTAAAATTCAAGGACGTACATCATGATATAGTATATATGACTTGGTACGTATCAATGTAATAAGAACTGGTGATTGTTGGCTGAGGTCATGCATACCTTCGCGTATAAAGGTTTATAAAGTTTCAAGTACTTTGCTTCCAGATTTTTTCTAGTCTCGGAATACTTCAATCTCAGCATACGATGCTTGTATACAATGTAGCTAACAGGACTAAAGAACTGCAAGTCCTAAAAAAAAGGCAAACACAAATTAAAAATGAAGTGAAGCCTGGCAAAAAAAAAAAAAAAAAAATCTGTCGTCGTCTTTGCTAAGTTTTGTTCTGCTAGAACCTGAGTTTGATAAATATATACATGTGAGGCTTGACATAAAATTTTGGCAATTGACGGTAAATAAATATATGAATATACCATCTGCTCTTATAAAGCATTCTGAATCTGATATCATCAAGCAGAATGACTATAGTTTAGGTAGATGTACCTCCAAATCCTTATTGTTGATGATTTTGTCCCGAATTGTTGAACTATACAGTACACAGGACACCATAAACATGTTATTGTGATTGGAAAGATGAAGATGACTACACAGTATATGGTCTTACAAATCTCATGTCAATATGTCATACAATTTTGTGAAAACGATTGGAATTGCAAATCTTTTCATGTTTCTGACAGTTCCATCTCTGCACTTTTATTTTATTCCTATAGTTTTGTCAAGTAATTAACTGAACAGACTTGATCAAACTCATTATAAAACCAGTAAAAAATACAAAATGAACTTTTCACTGAATTGTAATTGCGGTTACTTGATGCATTAACTCAGCCATAGTGAAGGTAAAAAATGCAATAGTCCTGCTCCATAAGTCTTTGGACTTTTTCAGCCTGTCAACATAGACATCAAACATATTAATTAAACTTGCTCTTATATATTCATCAATATTAACCAAGTTCATAGCCATGTAACATGAACAAAACTTAAACTTACAGAGTCGGCAACAGGGGACTTAAAGAAGTTGAAGAAGCTGTCACCATTTTCTGTTTCAGTCAAGCTTTTCCCAGGATGCCACTCGATCTCCATCCTTCAAGGTGGTTAAACTTGAGTATAACAGGAGAGATGTATGGTTAAAAACCAGTCAAGCACAAAATTAGATTACCCGGTTGCCTCTGTGACTTTAGGCTTGTTGCCAGAAGTTGTGCGAAATGTTTTCGTGAGCTTAGAATCTTTAAAATAAGGATTAGAATCAAATAAGAACTCCAGCTTGAATCCATTAGGAATCTTTCTACAACGAATATTTTTTAAATGCTGGAAGGCCCCTTCATCCAGTTGTGTAATCTGTTTCCCGTAGACAGCTTACTAGCTTAGCATAATTTCGACAATCATAAGTAAAAAAGGCGCACACGACAAAGGCTTATGAAATCCCAACCTTCTTAGCAAGTACTTCATTGTTCTTCAATTTAGAAAGCCAAAATTCAGTCTTTCCTTCCCCTGCATTACGTTGGAAGATGTATAATCCAACATCACGTTCAAGCGGCAGAGTAGGTCATGTATTTCACTTAATATTTTATTTGAGGGGTACCTTGTAGGTTTTTAAAAAACCCTTTGTATTGTTCTTTCAATTCAGCCCTCGCTTTATGAAACTCAATTTCCGTCTTCTTATGTTCCCGCTGCAAAAGAAGGATGTGCATGCATAAAAGCTCTTAAGCTCTACGACTGATCATAAAATTACAGTCAGATAATTAAAAATTCTTTGGTACTCCGAAGTATAGTATGCGAAAAGAATAGATCTGACCGTGAAAAACCTCATATACAGACCTGTAAGTTTTTCAAAAGCTCAATGCGATACTTCAACCTTATGATTTCCCATAACTCGTTGTACTGTCGGGAGAACTGAAAAAAAAAAAAAAAAAACATGAAAACTTACAGGAGTCATATGAAAACAATTGGCATATATAAGAAACTTTCCCAAAGATGGTAATCAAGACCAAGATCATCATCCATAATCAAAACCAAGAGGGAGGAGGAAACTGTGAAGTGGATGATTCGCGAGCGGGATGTTTGAATTTTTTAGGGTTAACCAAAGTCTTCAAGTTATATTAACCAAAGTTTGGGCCTTTCGGGTTTTACCCCACTCCCTCATAAATATTTGAACAATTTGAGTACTTGATTGGCAAATGGGTTTATCATGGCTAGCCTCCCTCGGATTTCCTATTGATCAGAAAGGAATGAGCCATGTTTGGACTTTGGCTGGTGGTGTAAACTGTGTTTGAAATTAGGTTTAAATGTGTAAGGAAAAGGGACACTCCATGAGATTAATGAACAATAAAATTTGAGAATCTTACTACTGTTACTTAAGGTAACAATATTTCATATCTATAAGGAATTAGTAGATTTCTATTAGATTCTCTTTATGAGAGAGATCTTTTAACAACATCTCTGTATAAAGTTGTGTTCCCTGCATTAAACATATCTGTTTACCACGAATAAACATGCCACACTAGTTCAGGCTTGTATTTCTTCACGTGTTCGCCTTGGTCTCCGGTACAAGCTTTGTAAATTAACACAAGTTTCTACTTCAGAGCATCAGTTATTCTACTCAGGCAAAACCTTTCAAGAAGCACAAAAGAAAGCCTAAATCTAAAAACCTTGTAAAAATAAGTTTTTACTTGAGACTTGTGCGCATCAGTTATTCTACTCAGGCAAAACCTTAGAGTAAGTGCCATCCCGATATGCAGAATATATATTTCAAGGAAAAACAGAAGTATATTTCAAAAAATAAGAGAAGGATAATGGAAGCTTCTACTAAGGCTATGCTTTCTGTCTACACTAGCCTTCTTGCACGCGCATACGCGTGTGCAGAAGGGCCGCGCTCACGGGTGTGAATTATATTTTTGAAAAAAATACCGTTCTCATGTACAACATACCATTTATTTCTACTAAAAGCCAAGTTTCTGAGATTAACAAATATGTCACCGCTTTTACAATTAATCAATATTGGCTTAACTTTGCCTCTTTAATTCTCTTAGGCTTTGTTTCCATCTGAGGCCCTTCCATGCTTCTTCAACCGTTTCTTCGCAGCTGATCTCTTTGGTTTTCTCCTCCCCCGTTTCTTTTGCTTCCTTTTTTTCTTTCTTCAATAATCCAAATGATCTCACTATCAAAGGGAATTTCTACAGAATGATCAGAAAAAATGTGTGCTCAAATCAACATTAATTACTTAGGTAATGTATAATCATATTTAAAACAAAAACTAAAAGAAATAAGAGAAGAAATTACAGACGTGCTGTCCGAGGATTATTTGACAAAAGAAAAAAGTCCAAGCACGATTATCGTATATGCAATTCATTTACATATAGGGGGAACTAATCGCAGGTAAATAGTGAAGAGACTAAGATCTTCATTACCCAAGACACCTGCAAGATCAATTGAGACCTTCAACGCTTGCGTTAGCCTTCTATCCCGTATCCTTTCACAGTAGTTTAACTACAAAATCAGTTTCTTTGTTTGGGCTAAACATGACTGTACACTACTGTTACTAAAAAGAATGATAAGGATTAAGGAATCAATATGATGTTTCTTGTAAATGTATGGAAGAACATCTGGACTAAACTACAGAAAGTACTCATGAATACAACTTTTAAATTTTAGCTTCTCCCATTAAAAGTAACAAAGAACTAACAAAATAGATAAATAACGCATATGATCTTCATTGTAAATACACCAAAGAACACATGGAGTAAACTAAAGACAGGAAAGTGTTCATGAACGCAACATATAACCTCCAGCCTTTCTTCATTCATAAACTCCAAATTATTTTTCAGACCTAAAAAACAAAATTCCAAATTAATTCAGCCAAAATTCGATATAGAACATAGTGAAAAGAGAAAGGGAAGCAATTTTTATCACCATTCTTCTCTGGCCTTTTTGCTTATTCCTTTCTGCCTTCCCCAAGAACAGTCGGAAATTCATCAATACCCATCAAAAGTCCTCCTTGAAAATTCAGGAGCTTCAACAGCTTGAATCTCTCAGAAAATAATGACATCCCCAAAATCGATTTTGCCCCAACAAATATTGCTTCTATTTATAGGAACAAATAAGAAAACCCAGCAAGAATCCGCATCATTATTCCCTGAAGTCAATCTGCATAGGAATAACATCTTTGGATGTTAAAAACAAAGAACATTTCAGTCAAAACACCACATCTATGAGACTTGCTAAAAAGTACGAATACCATATAAATTTCATCTGGAAATCAAATGACCATAGAAAAAAGTTCATTTGCATCTGGCACGCTTAAAACTTGAAACGTATAGTCATGCTTCTGTTTTTGTTTTTGGTTATGAAACCAAGTAAAAAAAAAAAACTGTCAATCAATTGATATGGTTTTTCTTTATTACTCTGTTGTTCGTGTTCTTTTTTTGGGTTTGACACCATACGGATCAACATATGCACACCCACACTAAACCTCTTCTAACATAGATTTGGAAGAGTATAATGCCGAATTCTAAAGGCAGTGGCCTATGCTTCAACTAACAAATCTTAAATTGATCTATACAGATCGTACATTCTCTATTATTCGTGTTAGATGCAGAATTGTAGGACAACATGGCAGCTACTTACGGCTTCACCTACTTAGTTTTGATTCCCCATTGCAAACACATGGAAAGAAATAAATTACCAGATTGAGGGCCTTCATTGATTTCTCTTTTCTCATTCCACAACTTTTCCTTGATCTAAAACCTGAAACATATACACCTAGTAAGCGCAGGCTTGTGAGGTAAAAACCAAATATATAGAAAAAAGGACCATATGGATGAACTTCAATGTTAATTCTTGTAAAAATCACGATACAAAGAACAGAAGAAGTACAATTATAGTAGCATAAATCACTAAACTCGAACCAAAGTATACAACTAACAAGACAAATAGAAAATCTTCCACTAAACAAAACAACCGAATGAAAAAAGAGATAAAGCATAAATTAAAAGATGCAAATTCTTAACCGAATAGGATTTTGCCTTACCCGAATTCGATATTTGTATGCTTTTCCTCTTTTCTCATTCTGGGTTATGCCTCTTTGCTTTTTATAAACTGTATCGGGTGGGTTTTTTTTTTTTTTTTTTTTTTTTTTTTTTTTTTCTGAGAATGAAACTATACAGATACATGTATCTGGTAGTTTTGAGAAAATGATGAACGTGATGAGTCATCTCTGCTCCGATTCCCATGACGTCCAAATTCTTCGATCAATCGTGCTTCCATTTTTTGAGAAGATGGGTTTATGGGAACGGTCGCTGGATTCGGTATTTACTGTTATGCTCAATAATACTTGCCGCTCTATTCTTTACTCCATTTTCCTTTTTAGTATCAGACATGGGTATTTTTGGTAATCTAATTTTTGGTGAAGCCTTGACACTAAATCAAACTCTTCCATTTCTAATAGTAGAGATATGTTCGCCGAAGCTTCTCACATTCTTCATTTCTCCCAATGACTTGACAATAGGAAATACTGTCTTATAACGGAATCATATAAAATATGTTCGAATAGCGAAAGTATTGAAATGGTTTCGTCACTACCGACCTTTTATTTATCTATTTTTTTTCGATTGATAACACAATATACAACAAGAAGAAAAAACAAAACTAATGTATATAAAAAAAAACAAAACTACGACAAAAACTGAAGCAGAGGAGGAAATTAAGATGCTCCTACTCTACTTCTCTAGCAGCAGGAGGAATCCGAGCCGACCAAAGAGAAGTAGAGGAGGAAGAATGTCCATTCTTTTATTTATCTATATTTTGTTTGAGAATCTTTTGATTTATCCATTTGTTATTGAATGCTTGCGGATCTTTCGGGCAACTCTACATATCCATGACTATAGTGGATTGAAATATCTCCAAGTCTTGTATACTCTCAAATATTTGTGGATGACTTCTGCCAGCTGGAATCACTATTTGTGGTTTTGCACTTATATTATACCGGCACGTAGTTCTTTGCTTTGATCATATGAAGCTATATTCTTGACGTAAATCAACTGGGTTATAGATTATAAATTCATGAACAAGGTTGGAACAAAATGTATAGTTGTATATTGGTTGGGACATAATGATTCTTGGTATTATAGACTGCACAAGTACATTGATAGATGCTTTAGAACTATAAATATGAAAACAACGAATGTGCATAACCAAAAATTTTCAGTTGAATTTTCAGCCCTTCCAATTAACATTGAGAGTCAACCGGCAGCATATCCTCACCCTCACTCACCTCCATACCTCCTCTTCAACTTTCATCCCCACCTTACCCCTTGATTTCTCTCACACATTCCATGGAAAAACAAAATGCTACTAAAATATTATAATGAATTCTTTTGACTTATTTATGGAACCACTACCAAATTCCGCATAACGTGTCAGCTAAAATGTAGGCTGGTTATGTATTGATGTTATATGAATGACTGGTAACAAGTAAATGAATTTCATTAGGTGAAATGCTGGGGTACAAGTTATCTAGCTTAGAAACAAAGCCAAACATCAGCCAAGTTTATCATCAACAAATCTACACCATATTTCAATTGACAGGACCAAAATAACTTGAAAGGCGCATGCCAACTTTTCTTCCCAGATGACTGATTGATTGGTCTCCGAGTCCGAGACTTGCCTGAAGTTGAAGCACTAACCTCAATCTTATTATTGTTTAAGGACAAGCATAAATTAACAGAGAGAGAGAGGGAGGGAATATAGATGCAGAGAGAATGAAGATTCAAGTATGTTATTCATCTCCCAAAGGGGTGTAATTATAGGAGTACATTTGTAGTGTGAATGCTCAAAGAGAAAATAAATTTGGTAACATTCTTCTCTTGGTTGATTGAGGGCTGCAGCTCCACAGGTGGCTGCAATGATCACAATTGCCATGCTTGTTGCCCTTTGGCATAAAGTATGTCACACAAGTCTCTATACCTACATTATACACTCAAGTACCATATCTATACACTCAAGTACCTATTACATGATATAGACATTTATACTATGACTCATGTATACTACAACACTCCCCCTTAGATATTTCATGTCAATAGTATTGTCTACGCCGTGCGCTTCTAAGTTGCCTCGTTAAAAACTTTGCCAATGTTGTAGTATATATGAATCATGTTGTAGTATACATGAATCATAGTATAAATGTCTATATCATGTAATAGGTACTTCTTGAGTGTATAGATATGGTACTTGAGTGTATAATGTAGGTATAGAGACTTATGTGACATACTTTATGCCAAAGGGCAACAAGCATGGAAATTGTGATCATTGCAGCCACCATGTGGAGCTGCAGCCCTCAATCAACCAAGAGAAGAATGTTACCGAATTGGTTTTCTCTTTGAGCATTCACTACAAATGTACTCCTATAAATACACCCCCTTGGGAGATGAATAAGATACTTGAATCTTCATTCTCTCCCTCTCTCTCTGTTAATTTATGCTTGTCCTTAAACACGTTATCAGCACAAGCTCCTAGCCCTTGCTAGCCATATCGTGCGCTGCCCCTGCACTCGTTCCTATGCAGATCAGCCTGTTTGCACACCGGCAAACATCTTGTTCAGAACCTCTAATCAAAATACTTTCTGCATCAAAGTTGTTCATCTATTCTCTTCTATCTGACCTCCAAATTTTAGCCATGTTGGAGTCATTTTGAGACTTGTACACCATTCGAAGTGGGAGCTGTTCAGCATGCTCGTTCCTGTGCAGATCAGCCTACTTGCACGCCGAGAAACGTCCTTTTCGGGACATCTAATCAAAATACTTTCTTCATCAAAGTTGTTCATCTCTGTATCTTATATCAAAATTTCAGCCCTGTCAGAGTCGTTTTGCGACCTGTACACCATTTGAAGTGGGATCTGTTCAGAAGCGAATTTGCTCCGAATTTCAACAAGTAAGTTTTCAAGATTAAAGTTTCCGTTTTTTAGTTTTTACTCCTTTTCTCCTCTTTTCTTTTTCTCGGGAACTTGCAATTAAAAAGCGGAATTATAGAAATTCACGCTAAACGAACTACGACAGTTCGTAATCAATGAACTAAGAGTATTCATAATATTCGGACTAAGAGCGTCCGCAAGCATCAATTTATGACCATATTAAAAGTGGGTTCGATTATTTAATTAGCGGAATTGTGGGGATTCACGCTAAACTAACTAAAAGCCTTCGTAATCAATGAACTAAGAGTGTTCATAATATTCGGAGTAAGAGCGTCCGCAAACATCATTGTTTTGGTCTAATCCAAATATTCTTGGAAATTGATTTCTTGGTAGCATAGCTCGAAAATCTTATTATTTTAGTTTTCGTGGAAGTTTAAACTCCGAAACTAATATATATTCTCTTCTTATTTCAACAAGATGTCGAATGAACCTAGACTCGACTTTCCAATGCTTGACTCAACAGGCTCGGAATACCATGGCTGGGTAACCGACGTTGAGAACCATCTCACTGCGAGAGGGATATTGCTTATAATCCAGGCACCTGACCATGGCCTTGTGTTCCAACGAACACTCACAAAGCATGCTCAAGCAATTATCTTGATGCGACGCCACATGAATAAATCTCTCAGATTAGAGTACATGTCGATCAAGGATGCAAGAGACCTATGGATAGCGCTAGAAGAGCGCTTTGGCAATATCCAAGATTCCCTCCTCCCTGACTTGAAGATTCAGTGGAACAATATACGCTTCTCCGACTTCAAGTCTGTTGCTGAATACAATTCAGAAGCTCTTCTCCTCAAAGCCATGTTGAGGTTCTGTGAAAAACCTCTCACAAAAGAAGAACTAATTGAGAAGACTCTCCACCATTCCCGTCGCAGCACTTGTGATATCAAAGCAATATCGCACTGAAGTCAATGCTGGACGAATTACGAAGTTTAATGAGCTCATCAATATTATGTCGGTAGCTGAAAAGCACGACAACATCCTCGTAAAGAATTATAATTCAAGGCTCATTGGAACCAAGAGCGTTCGTGAGGCGAATTATAATGCACCCAAAAGAGGGCGCAAGGAGCGGTACCCTAATAACAGGGGACAAGAAGGACGAATGGGTCCATATAACCGCCCCAATAAAGAAGGAAACCACAACTTTAGAGCGGACACACGTGGTGGTAACTCCACACGTGGGAGAGGTGGATATGGCATCACCATGGGCCGTTGAGGTAGAACCATGGGCCATGGAGGTCGCACTATGAGACGTGGTAGTAGCAGCAACCCTCCTAAGGAATATCCACAACGTGGACAACCTGCACCTCAAATGAGGGGAGGTAACCACAATGACATGTGTCATCGATGTGGATCAATTGAGCATTGGCTCAAGCAATGCCATGCAAGTACCCAAGTAGCTGAAAGCTACAAGGAATATAGGCAATTGAGAGAGCAAGAAACCAATCTTGCTGAAGATGAAGATATCAATCTTGCTGAAGATGAAGATGGTGAAGATATCACTCTCACCACTGAGGACTTCAAAGCTGCAAATAAAGAGCACGAGGATGCCGCAGACTTTGATTAGAATAGTCCTTTTCTATTTTCCAATAAACGGCAAATGTGCCTTAGTCAATAAATGACAATTGTATTAACTCTTTCTCATGTATCAAATGAAGTATTGATGCGTCACATGAGAAAGAGTTAATACAATTGTCATTTATTGACTAAGGCACATTTGCCGTTTATTGGAAAATAGAAAAGGACTATTCTAATCAAAGTCTGCGGCATCCTCGTGCTCTTTATTTGCAGCTTTGAAGTCCTCAGTGGTGAGAGTGATATCTTCACCATCTTCATCTTCAGCAAGATTGATATCTTCATCTTCAGCAAGATTGGTTTCTTGCTCTCTCAATTGCCTATACTCCTTGTAGCTTTCAGCTACTTGGGTACTTGCATGACATTGCTTGAGCCAATGCTCAATTGATCCACATCGATGACACATGTCATTGTGGTTACCTCCCCTCATTTGAGGTGCAGGTTGTCCACGTTGTGGATATTTCCTAGGAGGGTTGCTGCTACTACCACGTCTCATAGTGCGACCTCCATGGCCCATGGTTGTACCTCAACGGCCCATGGTGTTGCCATATCCACCTCTCCCACGTGTGGAGTTACCACCACGTGTGTCCGCTCTAAAGTTGCGTTTCCTTCTTTATTGGGGCGGTTATATGGACCCATTCGTCCTTCTTGTCCCCTGTTATTAGGGTACCGCTCCTTGCGCCCTCTTTTGGGTGCATTATAATTCGCCTCACGAACGCTCTTGGTTCCAATGGGCCTTGAATTATAATTCTTTACGAGGATGTTGTCGTGCTTTTCAGCTACCGACATAATATTGATGAGCTCATTAAACTTCGTAATTCGTCCAGCATTGACTTCAGTGCGATATTGCTTTGATATCACAAGTGCTGCGACGGGAATGGTGGAGAGTCTTCTCAATTAGTTCTTCTTTTGTGAGAGGTTTTTCACAGAACCTCAACATGGCTTTGAGGATAAGAGCTTCTGAATTGTATTCAGCAACAGACTTGAAGTCGGAGAAGCGTATATTGTTCCACTGAATCTTCAAGTCAGAGAGGAGTGAATCTTGGATATTGCCAAAGCGCTCTTCTAGCGCTACCCATAGGTCTCTTGCATCCTTGATCGACATGTACTCTAATCTGAGAAATTTATCCATGTGGCGTCGCATCAAGATAATTGCTTGAGCATGCTTTGTGAGTGTTCGTTGGAACACAAGGCCATGGTCAGGTGCCTGGATTATAGGCAATATCCCTCTCGCAGTGAGATGGTTCTCAACGTCGGTTACCCAGCCATGGTATTCCGAGCCTGTTGAGTCAAGCATTGAAAAGTCGAGCCTAGGTTCATTCGACATCTTGTTGAAATAAGAAGAGAATATATATTAGTTTCGGAGTTTAAACTTTCACGAAAACTAAAATAATAAGATTTCCGAGCTATGCTACCAAGAAATCAATTTCCAAGAATATTTGGATTAGACCAAAACAATGATGTTTGCGGACGCTCTTAGTCCGAATATTATGAACACTCTTAGTTCATTGATTACGAAGGCTTTTAGTTCGTTTAGCGTGAATCCCCACAATTTCGCTAATTAAATAATCGAACCCACTTTTAATATGGTCATAAATTGATGCTTGCGGACGCTCTTAGTCCGAATATTATGAACACTCTTAGTTCATTGATTACGAACTGTCGTAGTTCGTTTAGCGTGAATTTCTATAATTCCGCTTTTTAATTGCAAGTTCCCGAGAAAAAGAAAAGAGGAGAAAAGGAGTAAAAACTCAAAAACGGAAACTTTAATCTTTAAAACTTACTTGTTGAAATTCGGAGCAAATTCGCTTCTGAACAGATCCCACTTCAAATGGTGTACAGGTCGCAAAACGACTCTGACATGGCTGAAATTTTGATATCAGATATAAGATACAGAGTTGAACAACTTTGATGAAGAAAGTATTTTGATTAGATGTCCCTAAAATGACGTTTCTCAGCGTGCAAGTAGGCTGATCTGAACATGAACGAGCATGCTGAAGTGCTGAACAGCTCCCACTTCGAATGGTGTACAGGTCTCAAAACAACTCCAACATGGCTAAAATTTGGAGGTCAGATAGAAGAGACATAGATGAACAACTTTGATGCATAAAGTATTTTCATCAGAGATTCTGAACAAGATGTTTCAGGGTGTGTAAACAAGCTGATTTGCATAGGAACGAGCGCAGGGGCAGCGCACGGTATGGCTAGCAAGGGCTAGGAGCTCATGCTGATATCGTGTTTAAGGACAAACATAAATTAATAGAGAGAGAGGGAGAGAATATAGATGCAGAGAGAATGAAGATTCAAGTATGTTATTCATCTCCTAAAGGGGTGTATTTATATGAGTACATTTGTAGTGTGAATACTCAAAGAGAAAACCAATTCGGTAACATTCTTCTCTTGGTTGATTGAGGGCTGCAGCTCCACATGGTGGCTGCAATGATCACAATTGCCATGTTTGTTGCCCTTTGGCATAAAGTATGTCACACAAGTCTCTATACCTACATTATACACTCAAGTACCATATCTATACACTCAAGAAGTACCTATTACATGATATAGACATTTATACTACAACATGATTCATATATACTACAACAATTATCTAAAAGCAGTCACTGGACATTTGATGGCAAAGACAGCTCACTGTATCAAGAGAATGTCATCATGATCAAGGGACTTACCATTTATCGCTTTACAGAAAACGGATTCATAGAGGCCTGTATTTCTTCAAGTGTTCGCCCCTTTGTCTCCGGTACAAGCTTTGCAACAAATAAAACAGTTACTCCACATATGCTTGAAAACATGAAGAATGTCCCTGAAAAATAGAATGTAACTTGTAAAACCAGGTGTCCATTCTCTCAGTACTCCACAGAGAAATAGGAAGAGACAGCTTTCTGGCAGCCTTACCTGCTGAATTCCAATCCATTAGGAAATTAAATGCATATGACACAATCCAAGAACCTAACCAGCTAACCAATGTCACCAGGCTTCCGGCCGAGCCTTTCATGTTTATAGGAAATATCTGTAATTGACATAAACTTTTAGCGACACAAAATGCTAGATCTGTGAAGCGACTGAACTTCATTTCTAATACATTCGTACAGAAACTATCGAGATAACGCTTGATAATGATATTTTTACCTCCGACATTATAACCCAAGGAATTCCTCCCATGCCTAATGAGAATGATCCTGTATATACCTGATTGCAGGTTTAAAGTTTAAACAATATCCTAATGTAACCACAAATGCCCCTAACTACTAATTTCCATAGGCATATATCAGGTTATTTGCATTACCAGTATGCCAACAAGAGCGAATATGGGGGTGACCTGACTCCATCCTTGAAGGTCCTAAACATGTATACTTCGTACTATCAAGAAATAATTAAAAATTACAATAAGAAATTGAAACGGGACTATATTTGAACAGGAGGAAACCTTCAACAAGAATGACAATCCCACAAAGAGGCAACCTAAGCATGTTCCTGCTGAAGATACCTGTAAGAATTATGAAACTTCAGCACTTGATTTTAACTCAAATCCCATCACCAATGGTCTAAGAACTCTCACTCTTCTTTGTTCTTACCAGAAGAAGTGGACGTCTTCCAGATTTGTCCATTAAAACTACACCCAAAGCTGTCATCGGAATCTATAGAAGACTAAGTAGAATTAAATGACTATGTATAAACAATCAGAAGCCAACACTGGAGATGAGTGAAGAAAATCAAGCACCTGAACAGCAACCATAGCTATAGTCCCTATACTATCAGAGAACCCTGCCAAAAGCCACAGATTCATTTCATTCACTGTCCTGTTTCTTTTGGCTCTTGTTATACGTGAAGTTAGGAAGATGCATTTCACATACCAGCTGAAATGAATATGGTACTTGCATAGAAGGCAATGCCATTAACCCCTCCAAATTGTTGAAGTACCATCAGGCCAACTCCGACCTGAAAGGAATTAAGAATTCTGATCAATTTTTGTACTTCATAAAAGGTCCAAAAGATGCATAAGAAGGATAAATCTTAAGATTAACAAAGCTTACAAGGAGGGAATGAGCATATCTCCACTGAAATAAGTCAAGAATGCTTGCTTCTGAGAGAAGCTTCAGAGTTTTTGTATAATCCTAGATGAGAATACAAACACCTTTTCCAATGTCAATACATTGAAAATGTTTACAAGTTCGGAACTGCTTCTTTCTAGTAAGATCAGAAACAAAAGACTGAAAGAGTCACTGTCTCATTAAGACATACTTTATTGTAATTCAAAACTTACTCTAATCTCAGCTGCTTCTCCAGAAGTATCAGCATTCTTCCCCCTCAGGTGCTGAAGAGCTGCTTCCCCCTCTTTCTCTTTACCTATTTTTGCCTGGAAATGGTCTCATCAGTATAGTACATCAACAGAAGATGTTAGAGATATTCAGAAAGGATAAGTACTCGACATTATTAGGAAAACCGTGAAGATAGTACATGACTCACCAGCCATCTAGGAGACTCTGGAATGAAGAAGAGACCTAAAATCTGTACAACACAAGGAATAGTTCCTGAAGTTTACACAAAAGAAACCATGTCAAATTCCTCTTTGATTTCCCTGTAGATTGAAGTTTCAAAGAATAGAAGAAGAGAAAGTTACCGATCAGTGCCAAAGCTCGCCAGTTCACAAAAGCCCCAATAAGATATGTTAGTGAAACACCACAACATATCATCAACTGTAAAATCAGAGGTAAATGGTAAGCCTGTGATCATAAGAAATGAATATGTAATCATCTCCAAAATTCTGGACCATGTAATACTTGTGCTTTACCTGATGAACTGTCGTAAATCCTCCCCGCAGATTCTTTGGTGTTATTTCTGCTATGTATATAGGCACCTGTTTGCATTTGAAACATAAACACTTTCATCTAGCACCACAATAACAACAATCTTTTAGGAGTTGTAATCATCAAGCACAAAAAAATCACCACATAAGAAAGTAGCCCCATTCCACATCCTACCAATAGTCTTCCAAGATCAGCCCACCAAGCAACCTTTCAAGAAGCACAAAAGAAAGCCTAAATCTCAAAACCATGTGAAAATCGATTTTTACTTGAAAGCATTAGTTATTCTACTCAGGAATCATACAATGTATATAATTCGAAGCTTGAAATGGAACAACTAAAGAGAGAAATGATGCAAAACCTTAGAGAGAGCTATGGCTAGCCATCCAAATATGCAGACTATCTGTGAAAATCCCATAGTCTGCATCATATAGCAAACCAAATGAAGCAAAACTGAAGTACATCTTAAGAAATAAGAAAAGGGTAATGGAAGAAACTTACACCTCTTCTACCTATGTAATCTGCCATTTTCCCACTCACTACTGCGCCTATCATTGCTCCAATTGTCAATATTGAACCGAAAACCGAGTACTGCAAAATGACTACTTACCATAAGTTTCAACTGAGGCAAGTATTAAGCTTTACAGGAGTGGCAACTAATCCAAAGATCAATGCAAATGGATTAAACAAAATCAATGTGTCACAATGTCTACTGAAAAAGGTTTTTAACTTTTTACAAACCTCAGCAACAGAGAGGCCCAAATCATCCATGATTCCTGACCGAGCAGGTGAGGAGTATCCCACCTACAATTCAATCAAACACCATTGCTTCAGTTCATCAGTGAAAACATTTTCACTTTCACTTAAGAGTAGTAAAGGCTGATAAAAAGTTAAAACCTCATACTGACCGCAGAGCCAAAAACATAGGAACCAGACACAGCAACCAAGGTGCTGAGTACAACCATACTTGTGGCTGAAGAATTTTCACTTCCACTTCCAGTCCCACTTCTACTACTTCCACCAACGTCATCACCACCGCTGTTCCGGCCGCCAGCCACGTCAAGCAGAGGACTTGCTAACTCTCCTCCTTCTATGCTTTCTCTGCTGCCCATGTCTGGATACTTGTTGAGAGATCAAGAACTGATCTGAAACTGTGGATCAAGTTGGATAAGTAGATCAGGAAGTGATGAATACAAAACAAAACAATGATGGTGGTTTTGTCTTGGTGTATACGCATCTTCCATGTAGTGGAGAAAAGTTGTCATCTTCCATGTAGTGGAGAAAAGTTGTCGTCTTTTAGTTTATTACACATCAATAATAGTACTCAATGAGGCACAAACAATGACTATCCTACGTAATTCTAATGCTTTTGATTTTTGAAGAGTGATCATAAAACTTCTGAATTAGTGGCTTTGTGGGTTTTTGCGGTCATATGATGACCCATGTGTTTTAGGGCGATTCAATTCTTATGAATTGGCAACACTTTTGTACTTCTGTAATGTATTTTTTTGTTTTGTTTTTCGTTTATCTGTCACTCTGAAATAAGCAGGGTATGAAATTTTCATAACACACTGAATCAAGTTGCGTCACCCTTACCTAAAATTGCAAATATATCAATTTTAGAGAGTCAAGTTCTAATTCTTAATTAGAATCAGGACTCATCGAAGACTTTCAAGTTCAATTAAAATTTAATTACTAAAATATCATCATACTGATAGTTTAACTAGAAAGTCCTCGATGCGTCATTATTAATGTACTGGGTGTTGGAGAGAGCCCCAAATTTGGAAGAATTTGACATCTGTGGCCAGCAGGGGCGGACGCACAGTGGGACGAGTGGGGGCAGCTGCCCCGCTGAGATTTTGACATTTGGCAACTGACCATTTTTATTTTATTTTATATGGGCCATGTTATATACTTATATATGCAAGGGCTGCCCCCATATCGTAGTGTATATATATATATATGGCAAGTTGGCAACTGACCATTTTTGTTTCACTTTCCTTTCTAATATATATATATATATTGACATATGCAACCGTGCATCTCACCAAATCTCTACCATTCATATATAATTTTATATATGGAAAGGATGATCTCTTATTCCCTTGTCCCAGAGACCCAGACGCCCCAGACCTTTTCTTCTTCTATTTGTTCTACTGAGAATCCGCAAACAACCAGACTCAGTACTCAAATAAGTGAACAACCAAACTCAATACTTCCAGTCTTTGATTCGAGTCCGACATCATCGACTCCTTTAGTTTTCCATATCTGCTGTTCTGCAACTCAGCCTTGGATTGATCATTGATGTATCTTAAAGGTTACTTCTTTATCTTCTAGTTTAATTCCCAAATATATGACTTTGTTGATTAGATTAAGTTACTCTTTTTTATGAAAATTGCAGTTGTGAAAGATTAAAGATGGAGAGATTCTTTAAACGAACATCAAATGAGTTATCAGGGGCCCTCACAGAGAGTGAAAGATCAAAACAGAGTCGGGTAGAAATTGATTTGGCTAATCTTCCTTCTGATCCTGGAGAAAGAACTAAAATTTCAGATTATCATCCCGATATTAGGGATCAAATTAGAAGAGAGTATCTGCTAAGAGGTCCTTGTCGGCCTAGAAATCATCAGTTTGTCCAAACACAGTGCGGAGAAGGGAAACGAAGGTTTGTCTCTGATTGGTTTAATGACTTCCCTGATTGGTTAGAATATAGCGTAGCCAAAAATGCTGCATTTTGTTTGTGCTGCTATCTCTTCAAATCAAATGTTGGTGAGCAAGGAGGAGGTGATTGTTTTACTGGTATTGGTTTTCAAAATTGGAAGAAAAAAGAAAGATTGCATGATCATGTAGGGAAGCAGAATAGTGTCCATAATCAAGCACTGCAAAAATGTGAAGCTTTGATGAATGAAAAGCAGCATATTCGAAACATTATTGATCAGAATGTGCATCAATCCCGAATAGATTATCGAGTTCGACTAGAAGCTTCAGTTGAACCTTTTCTGCTATTGGACATTGTTTTTCCAAGTTGAAGAGTTGAGCATGATAGTTTGTAATGAATGAGTCACATGACATTTGCTAGTAAACCCTGTTTCTTTGATTGCATTCCTTTACTTCCTCTTTGGTGCAAATTTGTTAATGAATGAGTCACTTGAAATTTTCTATTAAACTATGTTTCTTTGAATGAGTAAACTATGATCCTATTTGGTACAAGTTTGTTAATAAATGAGTTACTTGAAACCTGCCCCCAGTGATATATATTCCTGCGTCCGCCACTGGTGGCCAGAGTTTCTTTGGGCCAGTGTTCAGGCAGGCGGGTCGAGTTTCAATCAGAGCGGCCCATGGGTATGAAACACCTAAACCCTAGAAGCCTACCCTCCGTGACTATATAAATATATGAGGTTCCCATCACTGTAGTGTTTTGAGCCGATCAGAAGAGAAGTGCGGAAAGGGTGAAAGAGCTTAGAGCAAGTTGATAGTTTTAATGGAGTCGGTAAGAGTGAGTCATCGATTCAATAATGTTCATATCATCGAACACAGAATCAGAATCAGATCACATGCATCTCTCTTACCGATTTCATTAAAATCCTTTGATTTCCTCTGGCTCCTCCCTTTCCCCATTTTTCTGACTCCCCTGTTTTCCACAACTGGTAGCATCGTGTTCTTCATCTCTTTCTTTTCAGTACTGTATAGCATTGTAACTATTAGTGTTCTGGGTTCTTGATCTTGGATGTTGAAGCTGAAAGGAGATTTGAAAAGTGTGTGACAAGCTTAAAATCTGAGTAAAACACCCTAGTTTCATACAAAGTTGGTACTTTCTGAACATGAAGATGTGCAAAGTTTATGGCTTTTTAACATTTAAGCAATAAAGTTCATGGCTTTCACTATTCTTTGTATGGCATGCTTTCCTTTTTTCAATAGGAGACCCTGAATGGCTGCCAGTTGGGTAACTATAATGGAAATAATGCAGCCTTTGGAATAGACATGGTTTATCTTATAGTCAGAGGAAAATGGGTAATTCTTGTTTGTATTGATGCTTGTATTTCTTCTAGGGTTCGGCCTTTGGTCTCCGGCACCAGCTTTGCCACGAACAGAAGTGTAATGCCGGAAATGGCTGAGAAGAAGAAGAATGTTCCTGAAGACCAATTATAGTCCAGCACCAATTACCAACAGTATAGTAAGCATACAGGAGGAGAAAATATAAAGAACAAAATCTGAGATACCTGCCGAGCTCCAGTCCATCATGAAATTGAGGGTGTATGTTGCTATAAAAGCACAAGACCATTTTACCAAACTCAAGAGGCTTCCAGCTGAACCTTTAACGTTCATGGGGTATATCTGAAAAGGAAATTATTTCCAACTTTGTTTTATGGCACGTTATTCTTGATCTGTTAACTTTCGGAAGACATCAGTGAAAGCGCACTAAGCTCACGAACAATAACAATACTCACCTCTGACATAATAACCCAGGGTAATCCTGCCATGCCTGTTGCGTATGATACACTTTGACCCTGACAGAGAAAGAAGTCTGTCACAGAGTGCAATTGGTAACCCTCAGGCAAAGCTGAAGATCTGCTCTTCGTTACCAATTTGGAAATGATTTTAGGCTCCAAGACGTGATCGAAATTGCCAAGAGAAGAGGAATGCTTGTCATTTGGTTAGAATGTACTTACCAACAAGCCAATGTAAACCAAAATGGGAGTGACCTTCTTCCACAGGTGGAGGTCCTGCCAAGCTCAAAGTATGATCAGTTGTATATGAACCGAACAAAAACACAGAATCAATATATAGTTAGGGGTGAAACCTGAAAGCTGAATGCCAAACCCACAAGAAAGGCACTCAAGCACAATCCGCCAGCAGAAACCTGCAAACATTTGGTCACTTCACTGCGAACTTAATGATATTCAACACCACAGCTGAGATAAATTTGCCAATCTCACCATTAGAAGTGGTCGTCTTCCAGCTTTGTCTGTTAAGAGCACACTCAATGCAACACCAGGTATCTGTGAAAGAAAACATCCCAAATATTTAATATCTGTTTGCATCAATCACAAGATTCACAACTGTCTGTTCACTTGGAGTACTGAGAAACTTCTAACTTTACCAAAATGAGAGCCAATGATGTAGTCCCAATGCTACTTGAAAAACCTGAAAGAATCAAAAAAATGGATAAGATATTCTGTGACATTGCATTTGAGTATACGATTATGACCCAAACTTGGAGAGCTTTTGATTTACCTGCATCCACAAATATAGAACTTGCATAAAAAGCTACTGCATTGGCACCCCCAAATTGTTGCAGTGACATGAGCCCAACTCCAACCTAAGCAAATTCAAGAACGCGTACAAACCATGAAAAGTGAGAGTGGAACACTAGAATGATTATATTCCTTTGAGCCAACTTACAACGAGTGAGTGAGCATATCTCTTTTGGAACAAGTCCAGGACTCTTTCTGAGTGCTGCTGAAACATTTCTGTATAATCCTACAACAATATAAGAGCCTCAACTTATTTCATGGCTACCAAACAGTACATTTTTCAAAAAAACAAGGAGTTGGAATGTGGAAGGTGACTATTATTTCAGCTGCTTCTTGAGATATGTCAGTGTTCTTTCCTCTAAGATGCTGAAGAGTCGCTTCGAAGGCTTTTCGCCTGCCAACTTTGGCCTGCACACAAGTTTTGTATCAATCTACTTGATCGAACACTCTAATTAAACATTTGCCCAGCCTTTTATAATGAATATTTGTGATCAACTGTAGAATTCGACTCACCAGCCACCTTGGAGACTCTGGAATGAAGAATAAACCTATAATGTGTACAAGAGATGGAATAGCACCTGTATACAAAGTAATATTAACTGCTACATTCAATTTGATGCAATTGATCTAACTTGTTCAAGGTAGTAGGAACAGATGACATACCGATTACAGCCAAGGTCCGCCAGGTTATGACATTTCCAAGGAAATATGTTAGTGCGAAGCCAAAACTAAGCATCAACTGTGCAGTTAATGAAATTTATAGCAGAAATTAGAGAGATGGTAAATAAGATTACAAGCACAGAGAATAATAAGCTGGCAGTTCATCTCACAATTACAAGGATTTAAATTATGTAATACCTGAGTAGCTGAAGTAAACCTTCCTCTAAGATCAGTAGGTGTTATTTCTGCTATGTATACAGGTACCTATTATTAAACAAGATTATGATCATAACATAATTTGTTCTACACATCAATTACAAACCAAAGTTGTAAGCAGAATATATTGTGAAATTCTAATTACCACGTAGCAAATTATACCGACGCCAAATCCCACTGACAACCGTCCTAAATCCAGCCACCAAGCATTCTGCATAAAGCATTTAACTCTCTTCACTGACTGAACCCAGAAATGGGAGAAAACCAAAAGACGCCAAAAAAGGGGGAAAATGCCTTTGACTTGT